>NC_086296.1:5024865-9824865 GCF_963924245.1 Chroicocephalus ridibundus | reverse complement strand
TTTGATTTAAAGTGAGTGAGGGCTGTCTGATGCAGTGGCTACTGGTCTAGTAATGGAGGCACTAACTTTTTGAAACCGTGAGGTTCTCAAAACCAGAAGGGTTTTAAGAAATGCAGGTTTGTATGGGAGGTTAAGGTCTTCAGGGATTTCAAATATGAGAATAGCTGTGCTCTACAGCCACTCTATGGCCCTCTAGCTCCAACCCGTGCCTGTAAGATGGATGATGAGGTGTGCTGATTGAGCTGCTGAGGGACAAGTGTGCTTGTGCTTACTGCGTGGTTTGAGTGAGGCAGTTCTGTTGAGCTTGGTTTCTCCTGCCTTGTGCGTAACACCTTGGAAATCAGGTGCAAAGTGCCTTTGCCTCCTTTCCTGCAAGCCTTCCTTGCCTACCGCATCATCGTGAGATTAGTACTCAGGGATATCATCTTGCCTCTGTGTGTATATTTTTCAATGTGAAAACTAGCTTTTATTGGAAACAAGAGTCTTATTTTAAATAAGAATGAGAGTAAAGAATTTTTATCCTTTCAAGAAGCTGATCCAAACCTTCAAAGTGTTTTGGTAATTGTGTTTATGGCTTAAAGATTGATTATTTGAGTCTGTGTTAGAGTATACTTTTTAGCATGAAGTAATGGCTCATTACAAACCAGCTCAGGAATGCTTTTGAGTTTTTTAGGAATTTTTTAAAGCTGGATGAGGAGGGAAGAGTGTGAGGCACTAAGTTTAGCATTTTAAAACATCTGGATCTGCTCTATGGTTTATTTTTTAATGTGTTTTCCATGAGTCTATTTAAACAACCCACATGGCTCGATGGCAGAATGAATACAAGTGTAGTGTTTGGAAGGGGACCCTGGATAAAAGTTGGGCTGGCTAACTAGAGTCAAGTGACACGCTCTTGTTTCTGGTTAGGTCATGTGGATTCACAGAAAGAGCCCATCTTGGCTGCTGCTGTTCCTGTTCTCTGCCAAGAGCTGCTAAACATAAAGCAGGCAAAGGAAGTACTAAATTACAGAACACCTAATCTTTAGCCCTTTGTTTAATCTCAAACGAGTCTCCCCAATCTCATAAACTAGAAACAAGGATGACACGGAAGGCCAACCACAAGAGGGTCTAGGACCTGTCCTTCAGCAAAGGGTCCCCTGTGGCTGCAGGGGCGGGAGCAGAGAGGGACCATCCTGATACTGCCTTTTTTTAGGTTATGCTGGTACAGCGCTTTTGAGAGAGTTGTTATTGTGCGAGGCTGCCAGCACACCAGCAAGGTGTAGCAAGAACTGGACCCTGTTCAGCTCCTATTAGTTTTGAGCAAACCGTGGTTTTTTTTGGTTGTCATTAGAAATATAACACAATCTATTTCTCTATGAAATTCAGAAGGACCTCATTGTTGATAGACACTGGCAGAGGTAATGATTTAGCCTCAACTCTGCTTGCAAGTGATCTTTAACCATTGCTCTTCCTTCTGTTGTCCTTTTTCTCGTATTTTTTTTTCTCATCTTTTCTCTCTTCCAAGCATGTATTTTTATTTTGTTGCTGCTTTCAGCTTTGGCCAAATGCTAATGAGGCCTCGGGTCTTCAATTCTGCACTTGCATTAAGAGAATGGGACTGACTAAGCTACAACTGGGGGCAGTTCTTGAGGATTGTGGGGTCCACCTCCACTGGAGTTTTACGGTCTTCCCTAAAATCCCTGTCATTCATTGCCATTCTGTCTTAACAGTGACATGCAGTGGCAGCACGATGCAACAGAGGCAGCTGCAGACATCATACAAACATGTTACTATATCACTTCTTTCCACCAACTTTGGAACATCTAGAGGGTCCTGGTACATCTTGTGTCTCAGCATTAGCCGTCTGTGAGGGTTTCACTGACTGTCTCAAGCCTCCAGAGATGGGGATGGGCCAATGCAGGAGGGAGGCGTGTAGACAAAAAAGATAGGATCCTTTACAAGGCATGGATATTTTTCCTGATTTCCAGCATATAAGTCTAAATATTCTTGTCTTACTGGTATTACTGTGATAAGGAATTACCCACTCTGTTCTTGTTTTGTATGATATTGTTCTCTTAATAACCTCCTGCATTTTATGCATGTGCACACACGTGCAAAATTACCAGCTAAAAAGCGTTGGTCGCTGCTGGGTACAGCTTAGGTTTCTTTGTGCCTGGGAAGGATTTGCAGAGGTCACTCTGCAAAACCTGTATTTCCCAAGAAAGACTGGAATTTGTGCTGAATTGATCTTTAGAGATCCCT
The DNA here is from genome assembly GCF_963924245.1 of Chroicocephalus ridibundus. Classification (NCBI taxonomy): domain Eukaryota; kingdom Metazoa; phylum Chordata; class Aves; order Charadriiformes; family Laridae; genus Chroicocephalus; species Chroicocephalus ridibundus. The sequence goes on along the minus strand of NC_086296.1, from coordinate 9,822,624 downwards.
TGCAAAAAGTTTGCAGGAAGGGCTGGACGGCAGTGTTTGTACAGGCAACAAAGGTAAAAGATAAATTCCTTGGGAAGGAGAGGAGAGAGCCCCAAAGAAACAAAATGAAGGATGCTGAGGGAGGGGAGGCTGCAGCAGGGTAGAGAAAGTCAAGCGTTGATACTTCTTTTGGGGTATCTTTTGTGCTTTAAGGATATAGCTAGTCTACATGCATGGAAAATATGGGATGTTAGTGCATAGATGTGAAAAGGGCACTGGAGATGGAGCCAAGGATAGTGCTATTTGTCTTCAGTGACTTGTACAGCTTTGTGAGCTGAGAAGTAGAAGGGTTAACCACTGTGTGTATTAAGGCTACGAAAAGCTTTTCAACCAGGAACATAAATTACTGAAGCTGCTATTCACAAAAACACATATCAGACATAAAACAACTGCCACAGCTTTTCAGATGTCTTATTGTGCTTCATCTCATGTGATGACTGGAGTGCTCTGGGACTACTTTTCAAAGTATTCTCCTCTGTATCTCAAGAATACACAATGGCTCAGCCTTGACATCTATCTTCATATGTAAGGAGACTGATAGGTCACTAGTGACATAGCTGCAAACACGTTATCAAGCATCTTCTGATTGCTTCCAGGCAAGTGTTCTTGTCCTGCGTGAGACAGACAACACTTAGATGTTCCTTTCCTGAATACTTTACTAGATTTTTATATACTTTTTCCCTGCGTTGTGATTTGCAGGGATTCTGAGATCAACATTTCCAGTAACCATTGGATTCCCTCATTCCCAGTAGGGTCCTATTCTGAAGTGAATACGCAAAAATCCCCATCCTAGAGAGTTGTCAAGGTCCAGATCCAGAGAGATAATACTCAGCTAATGAGATATACGCTTCTGACTCCTCTGTTTAAAAGCAGCCAGATGCTCTCACGGTCTTTACCAGGTTGAACTAAACAAACAACAAACTGATGTTACTGGACCAGGATCTTTTGTTCCCTTTCCAGTCACCGTGGACAGGGGCTGTTAAGCCATCTAGCCAGAGTGATTTTCACCTTGCCAGCCTTCTGTTGTCTTGCAGTCATGCTTGGAAAGCTCCAAAATTGTCTGTACAGTTTATAATGGATCAGTTTGATTACCCAGCTCACTGCATGGACACACAAAGTGTTGGCACAGCTGTTGGGGAGACATGTATGTGGTCAGGCTGGGTTTTGAGGGGAGGAGGGAATTCCTCCGTAGGGCTCTCCTCTCTCTGGTTGTTATTAAGTAATCACCTGAGCATCTAACATGGAGAAAATGTCATCTTGTTCCTGGGCAACATGATGCCCTGTGGTGCTATAAGGGTAAATAAAGGCAGAATCCAGAGCGCCGAGTGCAGGCTCACCCTGGCTGGTAAGGAGGTTCCCCAGGTCTTCCTCGCAAGACAGGGACCATCTCCTAGGAAGTAACTGAGGCAGTTATGGCTCTCACCAGAAGTTCATGTGACTGTAATCCTAAACACTCATGGTTACACAGGTGAAATAAATGGGAACAAGGTGTTTAAACACTTTGTGGATCCATGTGTGCCTAGAAATGTTGCTTTTTCCCTATACTGCAAGAAAACAGAGGGGGAAACAATCTTGGTAGCGGTATGAACTGCTGCAGTGGTTGAACCTGCCTGTTTGGGATCTTCAACTTGAACAGTTGAGCAAGAGAAGATGGGTTAGCCATTGCCTGGCTTCAGAGATCTTCCTGATCTTTTTATTTTTTTAATGAGGGGAGGCTGCCATGGTGGTTCTTCAGCCTGTTCCTCTTGAAATGCTCCTCAGGAGTCTGATGCCATGTCCGGGCTGGTGGTGGTCACAGCCATGGGGGGCCATGTGGGATGTAATGCCAAGGTCAGCGCTGCACAGCGCAGGCAGTCAGTCCCTTTTACCCTCACAACAGGCTCAGCAGGCATGGGTGTCTAAAATGCTTCTCCCCAGGCTTTTGAGGCTGGTGTGTGTGTATGCAAAGCTGCTGACAGCGTCACGCTGAGATCTGCTGGAAACTGGGATCTGGAAAACCTTATGCCAAGAAGAAAAGTATCTTAAAGCAACTTTAATTTTTAGCGCTCAGCTAAATAGCTCTTACTCCCCCCCATGCTTCTGAGCTGAAAAAATTCACGTCTCCCTTGGAAAGCGAAGCTAAAACGAAGGGCAGGGCTCCTGTTTGTATTGTGGCGGAGGCATCCAGCCTGCTTCATTATTTAATATCAACAGATGAAAATTGTTGGCTCCACCTCTGCGCATTTATCTGCTCCGAGGTGGGTTGTGTTTGCTCTTGTTGTCTGGGAGGGCTGACAAAGACACGGGGTCTGGAGCAAGGCGGCTCTGGGGGCCCTGCCCCAGCCTGGCCATGGTGTGGGGATGGCTCCATGGGTGCCTGGATGGGTCAGAGCCAAGCCCCACAGCGCTGGGCTCGGGGTGTGGAGTTAACCAGGGAAAAGACTGTGTGTAAATTAATTTGTGTAAAATTTCTTTCTCAAACCAGGAGCTCTGCAAGAAGCAGGTCCCAGAGCACATATAAACATCCAGCCCTTCCCAGCACCAGCCCTTGCAGCTCTGACGCTGGTTGGGTCCAGCAATGCCCACCTGTGCTTGTACTAATGTTAAATAGAAACAGCGTGGTTTTGCCAGCCTTGTCCTTCAGGCTAGCTGTGTTTCTCAAAAGCTCAGCAGTGAACTGTCCTTTCTCATCCTCCCCACCCCCCCCCCTTTTTTTTTTTTTCCTTACAATAAACTAAATCAAAATCCAAGGTTAACCACAGCTAAGTGACCATGAGAGGCTCAGCGTTTAATCCTAGGGCCCTGGTCCTTTCAAGCGCTAGTCCTGCTGTGACTCTGTAGCAATCTCTTCTAGCTCTGCAGTTCTCCAGTTTTTCAGGATTGCCTTACCCATGTCCAAACCCCACATCTAAGCCCCAGCTGGTGGCGGGTACCTGCACCCCATTGCATCAGAAGAGGGGTGTTTTTCCCCACATCAGCTCCCTCAGTAAACTTCTCTGTATCTGAAAGAACCAGAAACGAATTTCCCTCTTCCACAGTGTTGCCTAAATTCCTGCCTGACTCAGAAGTGAAGTATGAGGCTATTAACGCCTGCTGACACAGATACGCAGTCAACGTTTTGAGTCCATGAACGCAGCAGTGAACTGCCAGCTTTCCCAATCCCAAAATTTAGATCCATGTGAGCCTACTCTGAAGCATGGACAGATGACCTCTCGCTACACTGAAAAATAAGCCCTTTCACTTTCATGCATTAATTTCTGATATGGCTTAGCCATAAACTTAACTCACAAATGCTAATACGTGTACACAAGGGTCAGTCTGAAATCTGTGTTCACCCGTAATCCTGCAGAGATCAGCTACTCGTTCAGGCTGGTAACATGTAACATGTCTACTTGTACATTGGTGGGAGGCAGGGCTGATTTCTGGGGTCTCTGCTCAGTGAGACCCAATTCCAGCAGGTTTTCTGTGCCCTGCAGGTGCCAAGGGTGAATCCCCATTCAGCCTCCATTTCTCTCAACCACTGCAGAAACAATCAATCCAAAATGATGACTCAGAGCTCATGGAGTTTCCACTGTGGTGTTTTGGGGGGGGGGGGGGCAGTGGGGGAGGGAAAACCCCTGGGGGATGTTTTTTCTCTTGGTATTGGAGTGCTTTCACTTAAGTACATAAGGATACCAGAAATTAATAAAGTTTTGCTCTGTCTCTTGTTTGGAGCTTGACTGAGTTTACAGCAGGCTCCAAGGAGACTGCATCTGCGTGCTGCTGTCTGGGAGGATTTTAAAGTTGAATAATGTTGAGATGAGGCAGCGCAGTGGTTGTGTGGGATGGGGAAGGCTTTCTTGCTTCCACAGATGAGTCAGATACTTCCTTTTTGAAGGGGGTGACAGATTCTCCAGGAGGATGGTAGATCTCTGTGGATGGTGAGGGATCGCAGCTGCGGAGCTTTTATGGAGGCTATGGAGCTCAGGATCAAGTAATTATAAAAGCTAGGGAGCATTTCCACCCAGCTGAGTGATGAGTTGAGATGGCTTTTGGGACAGGCTCAGCTGGCTTGCACGAGCAGCTAGTAGTGTGAGAATGTGATGAAAATAAACAAGATATTGTGTGGAGACTCAGTTAAGCAGTGGAAAGACAATTCACCCATTGCGTTTGTGACAGGTGAATAAAATAAAATACCTTGAGAAAGAACTTGAGGTCAGTTGTGTTTTTTTTTTTTTTTTTTCTGGGATGGAGGGACTAAATCAGAAGCCTACACCTTTCGTGGAAGGCAATCGAGCTCTTTTTCACCAAACATTTGGATGTCAACATGAGCAGCTTGAGCCTATGTGAGATTATAGACTTTTTCATGTGTCAGTCAAAATATCCTGGGGAGAAAAATGTCACATTCTTCCTCTGTGTTACTGGCACTTATGTTTTGTAAAACACATAGCTTTTTATTTAAAATAGATCTGCTGATATAAAAACTGAACACAAAATATCAGGAAGTTGGCTGGTCTCTAAAAGGGATGCCTGCTGAGAATGTAAAATTAATTTGCTGCATGTGAAAAATGCTAGCTGTGGGGACAGATGACAGAGAAGGTGTCTGAAAGAGAATAGCATGGATATGTTTCCTCTATCTTGCCAAGCAAAATAGTCCAATTTTGTTCACAAAGGGCTGTTTCTGGGGCTAAGTTGGTAATCTGATCTTTAGTCCTTTCATACTTGTTTACTCCTTTCCTAGTCTTTTTTTTTTTTTCCAGCACACACCACTTTTGTGTGTCTTGTGTAAGGACAGCAAACAGGCAGAGGGTCCCGGTCCTTGCCAACGACAGCTGCCTCATTCACTTGGTGAATAATATTGTTGTTTTCTAAGATGTTCAGGGCCTTTAGATAACATGATGGTCCAGGTTTTTCCCTGTGGCAGAGCTCTGCTGTTAGGACTTGGTTCATAGTCCAGTTTAACAGAAACAAAAAATGGATGTTCTTGGCATGAATTATTTGTTCCCCTGGTTGAATAAACTAAAGCATCAAAAGCCTTGTTCCACATGTGTAAGAAAATTGCATAAGATGCCCTAAAAATACCAGGCCCAAGAGCACAGCAGAGGCAGAATTGGCCATTTCCCTCAGCTGCTGACCTTGACCTCCATAACATCACCCTTGTGCCTCCAGCACCTCCCTGCATCGCACCAGAGGAAGGACTCTGTTAGTGGCAGCAGAGCCATGGGTGCGAGCTCGCTTTCAGGACATGGTTTGTGTGTTAACTGTGGTGTGTCCAAGGTGAGAAGGTAAAGCCATGCCTCTGTCTCTGTGGTGCTCAGCTGAATTTCCCTTCTGGGCTAGAGCAAGCCACGATTCTCTTAGTTTACACTAGATTTACACTTGCGCAGAAAATGTGAAGACAGCTGGGTGCTTAATTGCCAACTTACAACACGAGCGAGTAAGGAAAAGTGCATCTGTGTTTTTGTTTTCAAAAGAAGATTTGAGGTGCATGCTTCAACCTACCTCCACGATTAACACCTGTGGGTCCAGCCTGGAGGATAGGAACCAGAAGATCCAAACTGTAGTTTCAGGGTCCTTAAGGCTTCTTGCTTGAACTGAACATTGCTTCAAATTGATTGTTAAATCAGAAAGCGTGGGTGTAGCTCATTCCATTATAATCCCCACAAATTGCTTTGTAATCGAAAGCTTTTGTTCCAGTGTCAAGTGGTTAAGCACCAAGTAAGAAGATCTATTTTACAAGACCAGACAAGATCTGACAGACAGCGGAAACTTAACTTTCAACAAATATAACAATCAACATGAGAGAACCAAAAGGTCCTCATTAAGCACTGCTGTTTTTAATTAATTGGTCCTTCAGATTTACTTCTTTAAAGCTGCTAACAGCCTTAAGCCTTTCCTAGATTAATTACGAAAGACGAGCAAATCACAATAATTAGTTTAGCCTCAGGCTCTTGCTAGGCCTCTGACCTACGTGTGTAGGTTTGCTCCATGCACTGTAGACAGGGGGAAGCAATTTGCCTTCTTGTCTTGTTTCTGAATCAGAATTTCTGGCAGGAAGTGGTTTTTTCTTTTCTTCAGTTGTTGAAAAGTGTAATTTTCCTTCCCCTAATATATTCTTGTCACTTAGTTTAAAATGATCCTTCTGCTGTAACAACTCCCACTTGGGCTGGAAACCCTCCTTCACCAACAACAGCTCAGTCAGCGATGATGACTTTCAAGGCTTGTAATTCTTGGCTTATGGGGCCTACGGACTCAGGGAAGTATCATTAAAAATGAATCATGCTGCTCCCCTGGGGATGTGCTTGCTTCCCGGGATGCACATTGATGTGAATCCATCACCCCTCCCCTGCCGCAGAGGGCCGGTAAGTCAACAGTGCAATGTAAGAATGAATTTCAGAGGAACATATATATGTACTTATTCATAAAGAGAGGGTGACTTTCTGAAGGTGCCTGTAAGAGGCAGACCTACCACCGCACTGAGAAGCTGATGCTTTTTAGGTCTTTTCCTGTCTGATCCATGCTTTCATCTGTAACTTAACGCGGGCATCTCCAGTCCCTTCATTCATGAGATAAATCTTCCAATTTCAACAGTCATCCCCTTGGTTTCAATGAGTCTGTTACCAGTGTAATGGGAAAGCTTCTCGTTTCCTGGAAACTGTGTGCCTCAGTTTCCCTACCTGTAAAATGGCCACAATATCGTCCCTTGGAGATTAGCTACATGTCTTGACTTACTCATTCTGCAAATTGCTTTGAGATCCTAGGCTGATGGGGAGATAAGGAAAAATTATTGCTGTTTGTGCTCTTGATTAGATAATCATCTGCTTAATTTCCTGTGAGTTCAATGAGACTTATCAAGGCACCCAAGAATTATACTAAACTGTGGTTTAAGGAGTGACATCATCATTGTGCTGTACGGTCTGACAAAATCAAGTGTAACCGTGGATAACCACTGAAAAATGTTGTTCTGAGGTGTCTGCCGTGCCCCTCTGCGGTGCTCTTCCCGGGGGTGAAGCTCGGTGGGAGGTGCCGGGGCGAGGGCATGGGGGCTGCCTGCTCCATGTACCCTGCAGGCAGGAGCCTCCCATCTCTCCAAAACTTCTTAGCCCAGAAGCAGGGTGCAGTCCTGCTGCCAAGAGAGGAGAATCTGCTGCAAATGTACTGTCTAAGTACAGTAGCGCTGGGTTAGCGTAGTATACTGATGTCTATTTTCTTCTTGTAAACCAAAGAGAGTCAACTTCTTCATCAGTGCTTTTGGGTTCGCTCTTCCCACCTACCTGCCTTTTGTCTCACAGGTTTAAAAAGCGTTTTTATTTTTAATGCCTTCGAGATATCTTCTTTCAGGCTGGAACAGACACAGTTGAACTGTGCGTTGAACTGCTGGGCATTGCTTTATTGCTATCCGGAAGCTGTAGAGTGGCATCAGTTCTCTGCTGTGCCCCAGCCAATAAATCTGTGCTATTTCTTGCTAAAAAATTCCCATCCTATCGAAGAAAAAGTGATAGAAACCAATCCTTTTTTCACCTTAAATAGGAGTAGCTACATTGGGGTGAATCCCCATTTGGAAGAGGCTTTGCTCACCTCTCAGACAGTTGGTATCGCCAGTGTCACAGCAGGAGTCGGATGTCAGGAGAGGGAGTAAGATGACCCAAGCTCACTGCTTCCTGCTCCCTCGGGATCCAGGAGGAAAATCCTGGCCAACAGCTAATCCACTTCCCTTTTATTGCTCCGACACAAAGGAAAAGGATCCTTATCTCCCTAAACTGGAAGTGTAATGGGAAGCAAACAGGGGCCTTCCTCTTCCTTCTACTTATCATTTCTTTGTCCCTCTATATTTGTCTCTGTCCCTGGACCTTAACCTCCCCCTCCAAGGGCAGGACAGGGCAGGGTGATAAGCTGTCTCTGAGACCGCTGGTATTGAAGCAATTATTCAGCAGCTGCAGCCCTTTGCAGCTGAGCAGAGATTACCATCTCTATCCCTGGGAAAACTGTCTTCATGCCTCCTTAATGCATCCTGGCCTGCGGACCTTATTTATGGCACCTTCTGGCTGAATTACCAAAGTGACGCAAGGTCTTTTTTTTCCCCTTCCCACCCCCCATCCCCTTTTCTTTCCTTCCCTGTCTACAACCGCTTAGGCTTCATCCTATTCGTGGGGTAGCGACACTCCCCCTCGGTTCGGAGAGCTGGTCCTGTGTGTTTGCTCTCCTTTGAGAACATCTGCAGCGTGGCCCAGGCAGACTGGTGCTGCCAATAGCTGCGCTGCCACGGGTATGCTAATGTTGCCTTACTTAATAGCTCGGCTTCATAGCTAATTTGAATGCAGTTGGGGAAATATTGTCTGCAATATTTCCATGGAGTTTTAAAACAGATCTGCCTGTAGTTTCCAGGCACAAATCGTTGCAGAAAGTAGATGTTATGCTTCGGGTTTTGCAAGCTTAGATAGCCCAGAAGTGTGATCAGTCCTCAAGACCAGGAGTGCAACCTCAAGTATTCGTATTCACCCTCGACTCAGAGTTGAAGAAATCTATAAGAATCCTGAAATTGTCACCAATTTTAAGCACTGAATTCGGGGAAGTTTTGACGCATGGTCCAGAAGTTAAAAGCAGAAAGGAGGGTCATCATTTTGGGTATTTTTTTAAGTAGTTAGTTACTGGTACTGTCCCAATAGCTGCCGCCATGGACACACTCAGACGAGAAATAAGAGAACTCGCAATAGCTCTTTTCAGTTCTGTGAATTGATGCTCAGTTATCCGCCATGCGAAAGGGGTGCAGTAATACAGCAACCTGCGGCACTCTCCAGCTCTGCCTCCTGGGGCTGCACGGCTGTGAGCAGCTCTGACCTCTCTACGCTTCATCATGTTTGGCTTCTGCTGCGATTTCGTTATCAGGCTGTTGGGGCGGGAAGGGGGCGATGAGAAGTGGGGGGAGGCTGCACGTGCAGAAAAAAGGCAAGACAAAGATCACTTCTCCAAAAGTTTCAAGGTGAGAGTTCCCTCTGCTTGAGGAAAGAAACACCCTATAAGGATTATCAAACATTTCAGCAGAGAGATTAAAGAAATAAAGAAATTCAGCAGAGAGGCAAAAAGCCCCCCCCCCCAACTATTAAAACCAAAGCCCCCAATGATATAACCATGGCAGCGCTGTTGGCAAGACACAACTGACACAGAGGAAAAATGTTTTTTCATTTTTTTCCCCCCAAAAAGCAGTGGTTGGCAGACCTTAAATCAGCAACCGAGCTTCTGCTTTCATTTACACCTGGCATGGCCTAGACCTGCTCCGCTTTCGGTGCTGTGTGTCCGCAGAGCACGGAGGGCTTTGTGCTGGGGCCAGAGGGATGGGAAGATCAGGTCTTTTTTCCGAGTTCTGGATTTAGCAATAAACGATAACGATTTCCCCTTTATATAAGCAACAGTAGGGGAAACAAAACAAAACCTTTGCCTCATTTCCTGTTGTGTTTTGAGGTTTCTTACCAACACTGAAAACCACAGTTCATTACGGGAAGTTTTAGTGGTCTGTATCTGTCAGTGTTTTAAATCAGTATTTGGCATCAGCGAATGAGACACTTTTCCCTTGAAGTGGGAGGGGAATTTCACTCTTTTGTGTGTGTTTTGTTTGAGAAATTCTGTATTCGCATTTCTTGTCAAGTTTCTCCTTTATAAGCATTGTGAAAAGCTACACTAACAAAACCAAGAATGTTTTGAACGGTTTTCCCTCAAGTTCGATGAATAACACTTCACCATTAACCTGCCCGCTTTCCAGGGGCTTGGCAGCGTGGCAGTCACTGGTCTGTTGTCAGCTTGGTTTTATATCACCGCCTCTTTGCAGAGACATTAGTTTCCATCAATGCTCTTGTTCTGGAGAGAGTTATGAGCTTGAGATGCTGGTAAATTTTTGTGACGTTAGAATTCTTATGTTTTTATACCATCTAGGATGTTGGGATGGCATAGCGCAAGGTGCTGTACAAATATATGGGTAATGGTGCCTCCCCAAAATGCACTAGATTGGAAGAGCTAGCAGATAAATGAAACACAACTTGTTTGGGTGAGTAAAAATTCCTTCAGAATGATGGGAGTTGACAATCAACCACAGCTCCTGCTCACCTTCAGTTTGCTGTCTGCATGCCCGGTGTTGCAGTGATTCTCCCACTCTGCAATTGGAGAAGATGGGTTGGGAGGTTGTGGTTAGGAAGGCATGGGCTGGAGGAAACACCACCTCTCTCAGTGGGTGGCAAGCCTGAACTGAGCCCTGTCTCTTTCACTACCGCATTTATGACTCGGAAGGACCCTCTTAGTCTTTCCTCCCTGGCTGCCAGTCTTCAAAAGCAATAGGATTGGTGGAATTAATCTGATTTTTATGAAGTATCCTGAGATGCTTGGATGAGAATAAGCACAAGAAAGGTGCGGTGATGTTGCAGGCTTCCCCGAACTCCTGTGTCCCTTATCAGCTGTGGGTTCCTCTCTGGGCAGCCAGACTTTGAGCAAAGCCGAGCCCCTCTCTCAGGCTGCTATGGGAGGTTTGCACAGCGAGGAACCTGTTTGCATGGCATTAGCCATGAGAACTGGCACGCTCCCAACTTATTGCACGCAGGCTAGCAAAAGTCGACCAGCAGCACCAGTTTGGACTGACCCTGCTGGATCTGGGAAGACTCTCATCCCTCTAGTGGGTTGTTGGCCGTGCCGGTAGAGGACTGCTGGAAAGATGGTTCTTTTTGGGTAAATGGTTTGTGGACCATGTGGATGTGGAGGTCTCCATTTTTCACTCACTCACTTGCTACATTACAGGGTTTCTTGGCTCTGTCAGCCAAGCCTGGCAGTGAGGTTGACAGCTGCATGGCTGGCGCATCTCCAACGTGTGCGTAGGAACATGTCTCCTTCATCTCCAGCTTGCTGCAGCTCCTGGTGCCACCTTCGCATGCCTAAGCCCTCTGAAGGCATCTTGGCTCCTACATAGAGGGAAATCAGACGGGGATGGATTCATTTTGAGGGAAAGTGAGTGGAAATCTGTAACAGGCTGGTGGGGTCCTGCTCTGCTGTTTGCAGAAGCGGCTATCATGGTTTGGGCAGCCCCATCCTTGGATTTCATAGCATGGTGTTACCACCAGGGAGTTCAGGCGAGGAAATGGGAGCAGGAGAAAGCAGAGAAGGCAGAGCGTCTCTCTGAGCCTGACGGCTTCAACACCCCTCCTCTCACGCACACACACGCTTCTATTTTTCCAAAATCCTTCTACTGAAGTAGGAGTTGTTAGTCTTGATAAAAATCACAGAAATAGTTGGTGGCAGCCCTGCATAGCGCCACTCGATCCAACCGACTGGTGCCGCTTTAAAAAAGAAAATAGATTAATTCATTCCATCTCTATTTTTTTGCATAGGGACAGCAGGGCTGAGCCAACAAGTACAAATCAGATCTCTCCTCCAGCCTGCGGTGAACAGAAACATGGGTGCTGCTGTAACACGATATGGGGAAACTCGTGTTTTTGAGAAAAAAAACATGCTGCTTTTCGTTACATCTGTATTTAACATTTAAGTGTTTAAGTGGAGGTGGTTATTATGGCAGCTTAAGCCTGCCTGGCCCTCTTTACTTCCAGACGATATATTCTAATGCGCCTGCCCCAAATGGAGGTATAGGAATTTCCCAGAGCCTGAACTAATTATCTCGCAGGAATAAGGAGTGCGCCGCTGACGATGCCTGCTTCACCACCCAGACTCTGGCAGCCGCGATGCTCAGCACCTCTGACGGCTGTTTCTTGTGGCAGATGCTCCAGCCATCGATACCGGCAATCGGCAGCTTTCACAGCTACGCCATCTCCCTTTGCACCTCAAGCGCGGTGTCAGATAAAGCTTTCTCTGGGTCAGGGCCTCCAGAAATGCGAAACTGAGTGCTGTTTAAAGATGATGGAAGTGAGCGTTACCTCCCCGTCTGTCCTCTTCGGCCGAGCAGGCTGCGGAGCGAGACGGCTTCACGGCCATTCCTGCCTCTCTATGGACACTGCGCCAGCCCCTGAGGAATGTGCTGTGAGCCTGGGCCGCAGGTTAAGTGTCTTAAAACAAGGGAGGCATAAAACAAATGGTCTGAGTGTTTCCATGTGCCACCGAGCTCCATTTAATTTGGTCGCGTAGAGAGAACTGCACTTTGGCACCCTCCCCACCTCCACCAGCCGCTCGCAGGAGGGATTAGCAGGGGATTTGATTAATAATAAGCGTGGTGACTATCTTTTTTTTTATTTTTTTATTTTATTTTTCCCTTCTCTTTAGCACAGTGTGTCCTACCTGGGCATTGCCCCATGTGGTGTTCAGGCCACTATCTCCTTGCCCTGACAGGGATGGCCGCATTGAGCCCTATTTAACCGTGGCATATAGCTGCGTGAGTACGTGCTCCAACAGTCCTGTTTCCCCTCCTAAAATGGACGCGGTCAGTATATACAAGAAGACAACAGGCTTTAGGAAGGAGGAGGGAAAGGTCACACTTTCAACCTCATGCTGCCCGTCACACTTTTCTTTTATCCCTTTGCTTTAAAAAGGAATAATGCAAAATCATTAAGTCTAATGCCCCTTGAAGATGCAACAGGCTAACGAGCCCTGCAAGTTTTTCAGCTGAAACTTGTAACGTCCTTGGGTTTTGTGCCAGATAACATGTTGCTATGCCGCGTGCTGCCAAGGAATCCCAGCACTCCGAGTGCAGGGGCACTAAAGATGCCACACAGAAGGCTCCGCATGCTTGCTGTGTTTTGCCATAGCAACAAACACGCCTGATTACAGCACATTCATATGCTCTATATAATGAGCATCCCATAGGAAATTTATCACTGTGCCTCCTGCATTGTAATTAGAAATCAGACCAGGGCGACTGCAAGGGATTCCCCGGGTGCGGGGCGTTGGGCGCAGGAGGGTGGTGGGGGAGGCGAGCGGGCGGCCCCAGCGCTTGCCGCTGAACTTCACCTCTAATTCCAAAGTATCTGTGCTGTCCCTCCTGGCAGTGTTTGTGCGTGTCTGTGTATGAGTGAGGAGAGGTGGTTTTGAGGTTTTTCTTTTCTTTTTTTTTTTTTTTTTTTAAAAAGAAAACCAAAACAAAACATTTTTCTAGCCTAATTGCTCTTCTATTTCCCTTTGGTGGGCAGAAATTGAAACCAGCAGCATTTAGACTTTGATTTCATAGGCAAAGCATGTTTTCCTGGGGGGGTTTCTGCTGTGGCCTGGTCCAATTGTTGCTGATGTATCACTTACGATACTCTTAACTACTTCAGACAAATTCAGCGGCACTCTAATAAAAAACTAAAATACACAGGCATACTTTCAACCAGGCAAATTTAATAAAGAATTTTATTCACCTGACAAATCTAATCAATTCTCACCAAATAAGGCAACATTTACCCTCAAGGCTAGGAGTTCGCTGCATGTGCAGTGTACGCGTCTTTCCAAGTTCAAAAGACTGGGGTTTTGTGGCTAGGGCTGAGTTCAAAATGAAATGTTACCGGCAGGTCAAAAGCTGTTTTCTCGCACAGCAGTTGTGTTAGGCGTTCGCACGGTTCAGTCAGTGATGATAGCTGTTAAGGTATCTACTTATATTTGCTATCAGCACTGCATTAAGGTTTTTTTTTTTTCCTTATGTGATGAGATCTGTTCAGATTCAGGTAATGAAATTATCTTTCTTCTCCACTAACCTGTGTCACTTCAATTTATGAACAAATGCTGCCCTTGACTATAGTCTGGTTTGAGTCCACAGGTTTTTACTGTACCTCCAGGGACAGAATTTGGTCACTATTGGTAAGGAGAACATCAGAGTGGAGGCACAAATATATGCTGTGTCTATGTCACATGTATACACACTGGTTAATACTTACTATGCTTTTCCAGTTAAATCAACTGGCTTGGTACCAAGAGGCAATTTTCTGAGGCTTTGGGGACGTCCCGGTCGAAGGTGGGCTGGGAATTGTTCAGAAGAGAGGTTTTTCCATGCTGAGGTTTATCGTGTTGCATCACCTGCTGTTGCAGGGCAATGTGGGAGTGATTCAGGTGCCCAAATGTTAGGTGTCTTGTGACATTTTAAATGCCCTGGAGCATTTGAAACACAGCCATACCGTTGGCATCTTGGACACAAGGAGGCCCGCGCCCACTTGCATCCCACGCAGTTGGATGTCGAAGTGGCACTAGATGCTTGGCAGGCACTCAAACTGTTCCCCTGTATATAGAAATAACTATATTTATGCAATAAACGGGCTAATTCAATTTCCCAGAGATTGAGCTGACTTTATATTTAAGTGAAATTGTTTAGGATGGGCTCACAAAAGTTCATGAGGCTTCTCGTTCGTTCTTTCTGTACTAAAAAAACCAAGGCAAACTGCATGCTGCCAAATTGAACCGCATTATGCCCGTGTAATGACTCTAAGTGATGCTGTTATAGCATTGTGGAAGTATAACGTTTCAGACCATTACTGTTGAACAACGCACCATGTGTGTGCGTGTGAAGCAATCGCTGAGACTTGCTTCCTCTTGGTTTTTTATCTTCTTTTTTTTTTTTTTTTTTGCTCAGCCACAGACCAGGTTTGGAACCGGGACATGCAGAGGGCAGCCTGCACCTACCCTTTGCAATGACATAAAGATTGCGGCGGCCACTTCATTATTTCATGGGTGCTGAAGTGCACACAGGGCTCACTCGCAGGTTGCTGTCATTAGCGAGACTTGGAGGATTCAGGGATGGAAATCAGGGAGGAAAACTTGGTCTTGTCGTGGCTCTCGTTGCAGTTATCATCCTGGGAATGACTGACTCGCGTGGCTGTGTAAGGTAAAAGAGAGCAACGCCGGGTTTCTGTGACTGACATTGCAAATGCTCTGGTAAATTAACAGTACGTTTAATTTGCTATCAACTGGGTCTTTTAACTTGGACTCACTTTTCTGGTCCTGTCACAAGCAGCACATTGCTTCTTTCCCGTATTCTCCACTTTGGAACAAGCAAAAATGAAGTAAGCCTCTTTTCTCTTCTCCTTTCCAGAGAAGGCACGTTTGTGCCAGTCCCACAGCTCCGCAGCATTAATGAAATCACTGGATGACGCTCTATGAATTGGAGTGGCCAAAACGCTCTGTTGTAACCGTCAGATTAAGTGCTGCTCATCAGCCCCTGGAGGTAAGGCAGCTGGGCAAACAGCCTGGCAGCCAGCCCGAACGCCCAGGGGACACGTGCTGGGCACCAAATG
This sequence comes from Chroicocephalus ridibundus, assembly GCF_963924245.1. Taxonomy (NCBI): domain Eukaryota; kingdom Metazoa; phylum Chordata; class Aves; order Charadriiformes; family Laridae; genus Chroicocephalus; species Chroicocephalus ridibundus. The sequence continues at coordinate 9,807,442 of NC_086296.1, read as the reverse complement.
GCATTTGTGCTCTGCGTCCAAACGCTCCAGCTGCAGAAAGCCCTGGTTTACAGTGCCTGCCCCCGAGGAAATGTTATTCAGCCTCGGGAGGGGATGCTGCAGCAGTTCCCATGCCGTTTGTTCCTGCCGTTTACCTGCTTTCTCCCCAAAGTGGCCAGGTCAGGTAGAAGCGAGTTTTCATCCGGAGGAGACTTTGCAGAAAGCACCGATGTCTTGTTTGGCACAGGGGAGACAAGCATGATTTTTAGACTTTTATTTTTTCTCCTTGCTTACAGAGTCTCGGGGCAAGGGATAGGTTAGTAAATGGCTGTCATGTGGAGGGGAAGAGTAATTTTCACCCTCAGGTTTCCCGTTACATGGGGCCAGCAGGCTCCCTGCTGCTTGACACCACGTCTTGCTGTGATTTATGGTAAGGCAGAGCCCGCAGCTCTAAAAGTTCCCCTCTCCACAGTCCTAAGAGGCTGCAGGTGAGTTTTATTCATTTTTCAGGGAGTTTTCTTGATTACGGACAATTGAAAAGTCCACTCCTGGTTGTTGGCACCCTTCCTGCCGAAGATCTGGGCAGCGACTGGGACGGGTCCAGGTTTGTGGTGCAACGTGATCTGTTGCTGAACTTGGTGACCGAGGGATTATCATCCTCAGCGCTCCCTGGGTTAGGTTTTCCTTTGGGAGTCGGGTGTTCTTCTTAATAAACCCTGGCTAAGGCAGGGTGTTAAAGTGTCACCCTGCGCTGGTTTAGGGTGGCTGGAGTGACAGACCATATCCTCCAGTGCTTACTGCAATGCTTAGTGGGGCAGCAGAGCAGGTTTTAAAACTGTCTACACACGAAACAAGTTTGGTGCAGCAAGAATAGATCAGAGCAGGAAGAGAGAGATGAGTAAGGGGGAGGGGACGGGAAATAGACTGATGTGTCTTTGGAGGGAGGAAAAGGAATGTGTAAAACAGGCACAGGAACAGTAGATCAAAGCAGCCCAGTGGGAAGAGGAGAAAGAGCAAACCAGTTATTGCACGAATGAAAATATTGTCATGGATGAGACATGAAGGGAATGACAGGAGGAAAGGAACAGAGACTGAGAGCAGAAAGAAACGTTTTCCTCTTAAAAAAGAATAGAAGGAGAGTAATAAAGGATAGGAGTGGCAGGTGAAAGGGAAATAGATGAAAAGGAAGAAGGCTGGAAATAAGGACATACTAAAATGGTGTCTGTATGACCCCAGGGAAGGAGCATCAGCTTGGAGATGTATCTTCAAATTCACTTTGGGTAGCAAATCCTGAGGCTCGGCTCAGGCAGGAGCTTTTTTCTTTTGGGGAAGAACAACCCATGTCCCCATCAACGTTGGGGTGGTGTTGATGCAGGTGGGGGCTGCAGGAGTGAGTGTCCCCTGGAAGAGGGAAGCCAGGTCTTGTTTAAGGTAAAGAAAAGGAATCCAGGGAAGCACGACCAAGCTGCTGTGGTTCAGTGAACTAGGCAGCGTGTGATGACGTTGCCCTTAAATCCCTGCCTTGTGATAAGTTTGCTCCGAGGGAAGCTGAAACGCCGCCGGCTCACACCCGAGCGGCGCTGGCTGCACAGCATCCTGCGGGATGCACCGGGGCTGCCCGGCTGCTTGTCCTCTCGGAGACAGGGTCGTGGGAATCGGAGCAGTTGAGAGCTGAAAATAATCCTTGGAAAATACCTTGAAGAGAAAGTAAATCAACCTGCCTTTGTGCAGGCAGGTGAGTGCAGACTTGGAGGGTTTTGGTGACTCAGGCTCCTGCTCACACAGGCGACCAGCGACCCAAACGCTCCTTCAAGAGGGGACAGAAACAAATCTGTAGGGAGCAGGACAAGGAAAACAGAGGAGGTTGGGAAGGCAGGTGAGCAGGGAGAAAGTTGAGTCCTGCGGTGATAAGGCAGGGTAGAGGAAGCATGGACAAGAAAATGGAAGCTTTCCCGTCAAAGAAGGTGTTAGGTCCTGTTTGGTGGCCTGGCTTGGTGTGTTTTTCAACCCCCTCTTCCCTGTGACCCCTCCAGGTCCTTTGGTTTGTTGAGGAACCCTCGGGGAGTGGGAGCAGCGTGTGGCAGGGTGCGCAGCCCTGGCTCTGCCGGGGACCGGCGTGGGGCTGCGGCAGCTCTCCCCTCGCAATGTGCTTCAGTCACCCTGATGGGCTTCAGACCCAGCCACCCACCGCCCTCCTCCGCCCCCTGCTCAGGGCAGCAAGAGATGTAGCCAGCATCCCACCCGCTTTCCCTCAGCAAACAGCACTCGGGCCAAGGGCACTGCTCATGAAGCACATTAGAGAGAAAATCTCCCAGCATCTGCTTTCCATGTTTTTTCACTCATTTTTCACACCTTCATTTTCTCAGTTTGCCTGTTTATGAGCTTTGCAAAACAGCAAAAAAAAGTATTACACTCTACCTGTACTAACATTTTGGTCAGAAATTCCAAAGCCCATGAGGAAGAAAAGCAAAAGACTTGGGGGAAGTTGATGCCAAGTATGAATGCATCACTCCGCCTTCAAACCGTGTCTGCCACTACGCTGCCGGGAGCTGTGGCAACTAGAAAGTTGTGTGATTTATGTTCATGTTGTGGCCGCCTTGCATTTAGCAGGGTTTGAGCTGAGGCAGACAACTCAACGGAAAAGCAGAGTTTATTTGTGGCCAGGAATTCCATGTGGGCAACTGGTACCGGTTCAGGATGAACGAAAACTCACCCGGACTGTGCAGTCAAGATAAACCTGATGAGCCTTCGCTGAGGCTTTCATACATACTCAATTCTAGTGGGCTCCTGCCTGGCTTTCCCTGCCTCTGGTTGCCTGTTCAGGGTGCCCAAAGCCTGCCCTTTTGGTAGCTGGAGATGATCTTCGTCATGCTGCTCATCTCCTGTGGGCTCAGGGGGTAGGTGTATCCCTCATTCGTTATCCTTGGTGCCCGTTGCTCGGTGGACCAGCCTGCTTCCTCCCCAGTTGTAACCAGCATTGTTAGGTTTTTGGCTCTAATAATCTTCATTTGAAGCTCTAATGTATATCCACACAGATAACACGCTAATTTATTAGTTCGGCTCAACTGGGCTGCAGGATGAAAAATGATTGCGGAAGACTTTTAATAAAATTCAAAGGGATTTTATAGGTCTCAAGCCACTTTTAAAATGCAAAAGAAAGCCAAGAGTATTACTTTGTTAACCCACATAATTCTATCTTGCCTAATGAGGTCTGGAGCTAATCTTCAGCGCTCTGCCCTGGGATCAGAATTATTGGAGCAGGTAAACACCGCTAAGCACCGCACCGCATCTCTGAGTTTTGGTTGCATTGTCACTGTGGAACTTTCTGTTCCTTCCCTTTTATGAACTTTTCATAAAGCTCAGAATAGAGATCACTATGTAAAAACAAAGACCTGGCTTCCTGTAGTGACTTGCGTGCAATCACTAGCCTCCTTTTTCCTCTCTGCCGCTGAGGTTTGGGCAGTCAGGGAAAGGCGGGTGTGCTGGCTTGGGGGAGTGCACAGGTCTTTATTTTCAGATTGCTTCTCCAAAGGGAAGCAGAGAGATCATCCCATGAGGGCACACCACTTAGCTGTGAAACTCATGCCGCAAGCTCAGTTTAGGCAACATATTTCTTTTTCATGACAGCTTCGCTCTCATTTTTGCAGAGATATTTTGTGGTTTGGAGAGGGAGAGGAGTGATATACAAATACAGGAGAGAAATGATCTGCTTAATCCCATTCAGGAGAGAGCAAAATCTTCTAACGTACATGTGGAAGGAATATTTATTCTCCACTATTTTTCTTTCTTTTTTTTTTTTTTTTTGGTAGAGACAATCAATGCAGTTTGACAGAGTTGGTGTCAAAGGGGACAGAAAACACAGACTAAGGCCTACCAATTACTGTAAACTGGCAACCCCACTTGATTCAGGGGAGTTACACTCATCTACACCATCTCAAAACCTGCTTCTCCTCTGAGAGGCCATAATAAACTTTATCCCTGTCGGTAGTATTTCAGCTCAGACCTTGCCACTAAAACCAAACAAAGCATTAAAAAAGTCAGTCTTGTTAACGGTTCCTCTCGCTGCTCATGCAGTTCCCCCCTGCCTGGATAGATTGCGATGAAGCTTATTTTGGACTGAGTTAAAAACAAGGCAGTTGAACCCCAGTTCTTAGAACAGCTTGGAGAAGGTTATCTGTGTTTCCAGAAAATTACACCATTTCACAGTAGGCTCCACTTTGCTGGTTTCACAATGTGTACAACGCCATAACCAACAAGAAAGCAAAACTAGATGAGTGTAGAGTTCATTATTACACTTACTAGTTTAATACAGCAGCGTGCATTCTGTGTTCAGGGCAAGTTTTGTTAAGATTTTTAAGAATTATGGTATTAGTCATTTTTTCCTGACTGTGTAAGCAGTGCTTGTCACAGTAATCAGCAAAGCACAGTCATGTATGTGGTTTGGATGCTGGAGATAGGTTTGTTGAACCAAGTGCCCTAGCAATTCACTTTGGTCCCATTACTCAGTGATTATAGTGTGACCTGGGGAATATTAGCCACAGTCAAAGCGGAGGAGGTGAAGGTGACCACTTACCAGGGAAATGTAGCTTTCCGGGTATAATCTGTTTACAAGCATTTAATTGCAGTAAATGAGCCAGGCAGAAGGTGAGGAAGATCTGAAACACAGAGGAATAATAAATTGACTCATGTTTATTTAAGCATTTATATCGTCTGAAGCTGGGCTTAGCCTGAGGATGCATGGGGATTACGACATGTTTGCAAAGCCCCGTGTCGTCTTCTGCATCCCCATCATCCCAGACGATGCCAAATCGTCTACCCCCTTCCAGTGGGGTCTATGCGTTTCCGCATCGCTTTCTGTGCTTAGAAAGTTCTCCCCTGTGATCTGCACTGTTCACTCCTGTACATCTCACTCCCTCCCCCAACCTGCTCCCTGTGTCTCAGTGAGTGCCGCTCGTTCAGCCTGGTTTATCTTCTCCCACCTTCCTTTAATTTGAGTGTAGAATTTCTGTCTCAATGCCTGAATGTGTAAACTGGGCTGTATCACTTCAGGCCATCTGAAACCCGTACTTTCCAGAAGGGTTCAATTAATTAAACAAATCCCAACCCCAAATTAATTTTGAGCTAAGTTCAAAATCCTTGACATAAAATGGATTATTTTCTTGAGTTTTCCTATTGATGAATCCACATTTAACATTAAACTAAAATCTAAATTAGTTTTGTTTTTTTTTTCTTGCAAAATGTCAACATTTTCATTTTGAAAAATGTTGAAACAAAATGTTCTGACATTTTGGAAACTCCGTCTTCTCCCATATCAATTTCCCTTCCAAAAACCTATCATTAATTTGCTATTCATAAAAATAACCTCATCGGCTGTTTCAGGCCTGTTTCTTACAACCTGATGTAGTAGAGCTGTTCATCTCTGCCTTTTGGTTAGACTGCTCATGGGATTACAAACTCACTTGCATTTTTGGCTTGCCCCTTGAATCGAAGCCTGGGCTGGGCGCAACGGGACATGCTAAAGGGAAGAAGTGGCCCTGTGGCTCATGTCTTGCATGGGGACTGCTGTGGCTGGGGTGTCTCTCGCATGGCTGTGTTGGCTTCACTGAAGTTGCTTTTGGATAACTGTGTAAGAGCCGCACCTGACTGCTGGGCGCTAATGAGCCTTGATGGCCCTGATGGGCCCCACCTGGGGCTCCAGGAGCCAATTTCAGCTCAGCTTGGGGCCCTCCTCCCTCCCTAGTGATGCTGTAGGGTGGCTCTAGGTCTGCCACAGCCCTGGCTGTCAGTGGGCCCTGCTGAGACAGGCACCACCCGTGGGCTGACGGTCTGTCTCAGCCTTGACCCATCCTCATGAAGCTGCCCAGGGCTGGGGCTGCCCCTGCAGCTGCCCTGCCCGCTACCCCTTGGGGCAAGAGCCCTGTTCCCTGAGTATTGACTTGGTGCTTGAGTCTCAGAAGATGCTCCTGACCCGATAACTGAAGACCCGCAACAATGCTTTACCTGCCAGGTAAGGAAATATTGTTATCCTTGTTTTATGAATGAAGAAAAGCAGCATATATTCCTAGCTCTTGCTGATTTTTAGCGGTTGCATTAATTTTTATGACTTACTATGTGTCTCACTTTCTGGTTATAGACAAAAAGTATGCTTTCACCATGATTCTCATCTACCCCCAGCTGAACAGCCCAGCATGGGCTGGGCTGCACCATCCTGTCCCCCTCCCTTTCCCAGGTGGGCTCCTGCTGGGTGCTCGGAGGCACCGCATCCCTCGCTGCCGTGCTTGGGCACGCAGCATGTGATGCAGCCAGTTTGTTTTACATCGCACCACAAGAAGCCCGCTTGCTGCCCTGTAACACCTCTGAGGCTGTGACAATGTGTCGTGGGCTTCTTGTTTCAGCCCCGAGTCCTCATTTCTCCCTGTTGTGCGAGACAAAAGGCGAGTGAGCAGCGAAGGCTGTCACGCGCATTAGTTATGATTCGATCAACCCTATTTATGGTCTCATGATTCAAGTGTCTGGCTTGGAGAATGGCGGTGCTGATGGGCTTGTTTTGTTAAGAAGCTCTTGCAGGATGGCTGCTGGAGGCGGTCGCACCAGTGAGGTGAAAGCCTTGCTGCAGCTGTCGAGGGAGCTGAGCAAGGTGACCCACGAGGTGTCTCTTCCTGTGATTTATCCGGGACCTGGGTATACTTTCTCCCTTGACACCATCTCCTATAGTTTATGCCGTCTCTGCAGTTGGGGATGAAGCTGGGAGGGACGGGTGGTGATTTCCTACTGTCCCCTGGTGCAGAGCCGACCTCGTTGGCATGTGTGAGCCCGGGGGGCTGCAGTGCCTGGGTGGTCGCACGTGGGCTGCGTTCAGCAGACCCCAGCACACCGCTCCTTGTGCCTCCCATAAAACATGCATCGCGCGTATGGCCAGTGTGTGCATGCCCTGTTTGTGGTCTTTTATTGATCAGCCTTAAGGAGCAGCCGCGATAATTAATCATCACCAAACCCTGAGACCCAGGTCTGTCAGATACAGCCCGCGTTTATAGGTGCCCTACGAGCGGCCGTGCCAGTCAGCCAGAGCCGGGGGTGTCGCTGTCTGGGGATATGAAAGGTCGATCATTACGGTCCATTCCTGATGTCTGGCATCCCAAGCATTTACCATGTCTGTCTCCAGCCAGGGATTGTTCCAACATCTCGAGTTAACCCAGGGTTTAGTTCAGTTACTATTAAAACCGTGAAAAGATTCCCATAGGTTTCTGTTGCAACCGGGCTTCCTCGTTTGCCTTTCACTTTCCGAAGAGCAGATTAATCGCATGGTATTTGCAGCGGAAAACTAAACTGTGCCAAAAAACGTAGACAACTTTGCAAGAGCAGACATTTCAAATTGCTGGGCTGCAAACGATTTGGAGTAACTTGTAAAGCCATCTGAAATGGAAATATTTTTCCTCATTTTCAATAGTGATTTTTTTTTCAAGTTAATCTGCAAATGAAAAATATTCTCCTGGTGTTACAAGGGGGTGTTATTTGGCTTGGGCTGTGATTTCAGTGGGTTCAAGATGATCTAAGCTCCTGGTGAAGGGAAATTCTGTGCCCTGTTTTGTACAGGGTCTGGCCCTTGTGCTGCTCCTTTGGTGCCCGCTGTGCTCAGAGGGGACACGGACCCTCAGCCTCCGTGGGATGGTTTCCTGGTGGAGGTGTGGGAAGACCTTTCTGGAGCAAAGTAACTTAGTGTACATCAGCAGGCTTGCTGCGTGAAAAGGGCACTGCTTACAAAGGGAATTATCTGGGGAGCTGCAAAGCAGGGAGTTTCAGACCTCTCCACGCCCTGCTTCACCCGCTGTGGTGGAGCAGATGCTCCTGCAGAAGCCCCGGGGCCAGGCAGCCACCCAGGTGCGCCCACGCTGCTGGGACGTGCGTGGGAGAAGTGACCCAAGCTTGTCCAGCTGCTGGATCCTGGCTTTAAAGTCCTGACGTGAGGTCTGCAGTGTCAGAGTAGGGCAGAGAAGGGAAGTGAAACGAGAAAAAAAGAAGCTGAGGGAGTATTTTAAAGAAATGGGTGGCTCTCATGCTGCAAGAGGCCGTGACCAGCCTCAAGGCAGTGCCCTGCTCTGATTTCCCCGATCCCAGGACATGACTTCTTTCGGTTCCTTCTAGACACTCCAGAATAGGGAAGCCCCGATAAGGGCTGTGATGGGCCTCGTAGCCACCTTCAGGAACAACTGCTTGGCCCCAAGCTGCTAAGAAGTGCCCCTGTTGCACCTGCCTGCCCCGCTCCTCAGGAAGCAGAAACTTTTCAAATTCAAAGGTGATCTGAACAGCCAAAGGCCCTGAGAAGGCTCTGTCAAAGCCAGGCAATAATTTCCTATTGCCTTACAGGGTGTGTGGGTGTTAGTGTCAGAGTTAGTTTCTTAGACTGCGGTGAAGGTCATCTGAACTTTAATGTGATTCATCTGGTGGTTCGGTTTTTTTCATTCTGCTGGTGAGCAAATCCCCACAGCAGTACCTGGAGAAACTTGGGCTGTGCTGCCTGGCAGAGCACGGCTGTGGCTTGGTCTCCCTGTTTGTGAAATAAAGGATATCATCCTTCACTGAGGGCTGTGAGGGAAAGCTGTGTAAGAAGTGGACATTTAGTTATTGCTGAAAGTGTTTGAGAAAGGGAAGCAGCATTTAGTGCCTCTGTTGTAAAGCCTTTTGGGTGAAGTCTTTGTGCGTAGACCTGGGTCCTACGATACCTACCTAAGATAGGCAGAAAAGTATTGTATATATTCAGATATCCCTGCAGAGAAGTAGCAGGAGAAGCCCTGGGAGCAAAGATGCGATTTCGGGGTGTCATCTCTCTAAGCAGATGTCCAGGTTGCCTTAAAGTATTCCCCAAGCATTTACATGAGCACTTTTCCTTTTTTAAAATTTATTTTTTTATTTATTGTCTGCCTAATGGTTTCAGCCTTATCACGAAGTATGATAGCAGAATATCACTGAAGTGTAGCTTGCAGTCTGCTACGGCAGTCACAAGTAAGTACTAAATAGCCCATTCAGAAAAAATAAATGCTCCTTTTATCAGTCTGGCTGCGGCACCCATATGTCCAATTTGGGATTGATCACTCATGCAGAAAAGCTAATAACTCTAAGTACTCTGCTTTTAGACTCCTTAGACAAAGATAGGGTATGTGACCTCTGTTTGCCCCACAAGCCTGGTACTGTGCTGCTTCACTCATTGCCAAATTTTGTTTGTTTTAAGAAGGCAGCAGATGTGGAGCAAGAGACCAGGAAGGGAACAGGATAAAGAAACTAGGAATGCCTAGTTAAGAGAACTCTAAATGTCAGGAGATCTAGCTTCCACCTTATAAAGCTATGACCAGACTAGGTATAATTCCTCTTCAGGACACCTGTGTCAGACCGGAGGAAGACAACAAACACTTTTGGCCTGGAGGAAAAAAAGAAAACCAAAAATCCCATCACATGGAATTCCCAAACATTTGCACATTTGGCTGTGCAAAGAGCGGTGTAAAACCAAGAACCGTCTACAGTATCTTAGTCTGGCTCTTCTGAAGAGAAGCTATACCCTCTGATTATTGGAGTGAATGGTTAAATAACCCCTATCTAGAGTCTTTATTTCTTTGCTTTACTGGAGAGGCAGAGGTTTAAACCTCCAGATGTTTGCTGTTTTTAATAAAGGGTTGTGGTTCATCGGTGGTTTCTGGTCTGCTGCTATGGACAGGGGGTTTCATGGCTCTGAATCGTCTAGGTCCCTCTGATGTATGTCTTGGTCATTCAATTCATTCAAATGGAGGTTTTAGATTAGGGTAGAGGTGAGGGTCGGTCTCTTCTCCCAAGTAACAAGAAACAGGACAAGAGGAAATGGCCTCAAGTTGCGCCAGGGGAGGTTTAGATTGGATATTAGGAAAAATTTCTTCACCAAAAGGGTTATCAAACATTGGAACAGGCTGCCCAGGGAAGTGGTGGAGTTGCCATCCCTGGAGGTGTTTAAAAGACAGGTAGACATGGTGCTGAGGGACATGGGTTGGTGGCAGTTTTGTCAGTGTCAGGTTAAAGGTTGGACTTGATGATCTTAAAGGTCCCTTCCAACCTAGACAATTCTATGATTCTAATGTGGTGATTCCATAGGGTATTTTGGAGCTCTGAACTGATGTGTGAGTCAGGTGGAATTTTATGCTGTGGCATTTAATGGGAAAAAAATGAAACTCCACTCTCAGCATTGCTAGAAATTACAGTAAATGATATACCTGTATCAGCAGTTTATTTGACAACATAACTACAGATTGGTGACAACTATTAAAAAAAAAAAAGAAAGAAAAAGTAAAAAAAGACATTTTGATTATATGTTAGCATCTCCAGGAATTAGAACAGGGGGTGAAAGGGAAAAAAAAAACAACAAAAACTAAGAAACCAGATATAGCCTAGATCTTTGCAAATATTCTGTAACAGCAAAGGGCTAAAATCTTCTGTTAAGATACCTGAAACCCAAGATCTCATTCTCTTTCTGAGAATAGGACACTTCAGAATGACAGTTTCTGCATAGCTCTACAAAGACCAGGGTGCTGTGGGGGGAGGCACAAATGCACAAGTTAAGTGTTAAGAATATAAGTGCTGCCACTGGCTGAATTAATCTCCCTAGAATTTTACAGTGTGTAGAATAGCGTGTGGGAATAATACAGCTTCTTAGTAAATGGCCAGTCTCTTGACCTTGCTGTGTGCTATCAAACAGTGAGGGGGAAAAGTAAAATAAACTTAACAGCCCACTCTAAATTTTAAGTATAATGAGAGAGAGAGAGAGTTACAAGGTGTTGGCCTGCCCTTTCTGTGGACTCGGGGAACCATCGCCAAAGGGAAAAGCAGCGGGAACCTGCGGGATCTGGAATGGACATCACTAAATAGAGCGGTTTTGTGGTGGGGAAAGCTGTGTATCTTGGCTCTTGCATCAGTGTGCTGGAGTCGTGGAGACCTCCCTGCACAGGGAGAAAGCCTCGCCAGTGCCTGGCTGTATTGAGCATCCATTTATAGACCTGAAATCCCAATTTAATCCTGTAAGGGTGAGTGTAAAGTATTTCCCAGTTGATCCATTCTGGACAGCTTTTTGCCACTGATGTATACGGAAGTGCTTGATAGAGGTTTATAATAGCTCTCAAACAAAATATTTCTGTTGGATTCAAGAAGCTAAATATCTCTTTAAAATGCCTTTCCAAAAATAGCTGCAGACTCCTCCTCTGTTATAATTGATCCCAAATTTGAATGTCTCATGCATTTGTAACAGGTGCCATAGGAAACCTATTAACCTTCTTAAAAAGAAACACCAGCCAACAGCTAATACCGCAAAGATGTTACTATAAAGGGTGGAATCTTAGGACATTTAGAGTATCTTTTGGCTGATTCTGTTCTAGCAACACAGTGTTTTCCTTAGGTTTTGTTGGCTTGTTTTTCAGTGGGATAAATGGCTTGGATGTACCAAGGATTTTGCCTTCTTTGTATGGAAAAGAAAGCTAAGATTCAGCACAAAGATTTATCTTCGTGAGCTAGGGGAAAATTTCCTTCTTTCTGCTGGACCCAGCCCTTTAAAGCCTCTGAAAGGAAAGCAACCATCTTTAATTCCCAGGAGCTATCTCAGAGGATCAGAGCTAACGTGCTACTCTCTGAACTATCAGCTGCAGAGACCTCTGCATGACCCTTTGTGTTTCAGAGTCTCGAGGCTGTGGATTCTCCAGAAGAACCTATTTCTCCTATAACCAGGGGCTGCACAAGAGTGCACCGTTACAGAAGTTTAAATAAACCACATAAGGTCAGCTGCTGCGTAAATCCTTGCTACCAGGTCTGTAGATATTTTTTTCCTTCATTTCTAAGCAGGCTGAGAGTGCCGGTGCCAAAGGGCAACATGTAAATTGTGCTGTTATTCTGAAGCATGCAAGGTAATAAATGGTGCTGTCAATTGTTTTCACTCAAGTGACAGATTTATTCTCTTCAAAATGAATGACCAGGAATGGCTGTTATTGCAAAAAATTCACTATGTATCCTCTTGTGCCTGTTGTTTAACGAACAATGCTGAAGTCTAATTGCCTTCCTCCATGGCCAAGTGTCTATGACTTCATGGTTTGGTTTTTTTTTATTGAAGGTGTGTAATTTACCACTGCTTTTGATGTGCCATCTGATTGAATGTCTCTGTGAATCGCATCTGCAATCTAGCACCACGTGTCCCAAAGGAATACTCCTTATCCCATTGTTTTCTAGTGATCCGGGTGAAAACAGTCTTTTTTTTTTTTTTTTTTTTTTCCTTTACGCACAAGATCTTAAGCTTCTGTTTCCCAGTTTCTAGGTGGAAATTCCAGCTCCTGGCAGATGCATTGGAGTTTAGTAAATCAGTTGCATGTGGGAATGTATGATGTTTTATAGTACTACCAAGGAGTGGTTTCAAATCTCAATCCTGCTTTTTCCAGAGTAAACCTGGAATTAGCGTGGAATCTGATCCTGCGGTTCTGCCCAAGCTCCCCTGGAATCCGACTGCAGCCCTTTCTCGTAGCACCTTGCTTTCCAACAAGAAAAGGCTGCAGCTGGTTAACAAGCCACCTCAGGATACAAACCTTATCACTTCTTTATGATTTTGCAATTTAGCAACCCCCTTTTTTCTGTACGTCTGTGTTCCATTTTTCCCAGTCAGTCTTTTTTCCTGCAATCTTTTTAATGTTTTAGTAAACATGTGAGGTTAGAAAATAGCACCTAAAACTGAAAAGCTTACATAAAGCTTATGCTCAACAATATATTTTAGAAAGAGCGGATTGCAGACAAATGTTGAAGTTAAGCCTTGCTTCCCTTTTAAAACAATACGGCTCCACGTGTCAAAAAGAAGGTTCTTGCTTGTAGCTATTGAGGTCTGTTGTGGTTGAGAATGCAGTGAAGTGGGCCCAAAAAGGTCACCAGAGATGTGAACAGAGGTGGCAGAGGCAGCGTGTGGGCCATGCGCTGCTGTGCCACCCGAGGCAGTGCATTTCAAGCTTCCTCTGTTGTTAAGATTTGGAGAAATGCAAGTTTTGCACTGATGTAATGGGCTGAATTAGACATACAGTGATTTCATCTGAAATTTCTCTGGATTCTCATATTGACACCTTGAACTCTCCTCTATTAAAGATGGCTGATACTGCTGGTATAGCTCATTTGTTGTCTTTAGTTGTGTTTTTACGGCAGCATCAAACTGTATTAGTCATCCTGGTGTATTTACAGCACTAATTTTTCTGTGGAGGTACATTTTTAGAAAACGCTTACCGCCAGGGCTTGCATTTGCATTTCATTATTACAGTAATGCTCCATTAATGAACTTTCTCAAGCAGCAAAAGCCAAGGTCTGGTTTGCCAGTAGATGAGGGCTAAAAAGGGGGAATAAGATGGGGATACAAGTAGGACGGGAACGGTGACTTGCATTCCAGTCATTCTGAAGTCAGTGGAAGCACTAAGGACAGTCCCTGAGCTGATGTGCCAGCACCGTTGTTATCCTCCGGGCCTGCTGTCTGAAACCCCATCCGTGGGAGTAGAGATCCCAATTTGCCAGAGGAAGCATCTCTGAGGGTGCGCTCTTGAGGATGCTCGCTCAGAAAGCTGTCATCTTGGGTCATGACTCTGCAATAAACAAACATACTTGTTTAGTGTTATTAGTATTAATTTTGATCAACATATGTATTTTCTTATACAAAGCTGGTGAAGGGTCTTGAGCACAAGTCTGATGAGGAGCGGCTGAGGGAGCTGGGGGTGTTCAGCCTGGAGAAAAGGAGGCCGAGGGCAGACCTTCTCGCTCTCTACAACTGCCTGAAAAAAGGAGGCTGTAGTGAGGTGGGGGTCGCTCTCTTCTCCCAAGCAACAAGCGATAGGACAAGAGGAAATGGCCTCAAGTTACGCCAGGGGAGGTTTACATGGGATATTAGAAAAAATTTCTTCACTGAAAGAGTTATCAAGCATTGGAACAGGCTGCCCAGGGAAGTGGTTGAGTCACCATCTTTGGAGGTGTTTAAAAGACGTGTAGATGTGGCACTTAGGGACAAGGTTTAGCGGTGGACTTGGCAGCGTTAGGTTAACGGTTGGATTCTTAACATCTTAAAGGTCTTTTCCAACCTAAATGATTCTATGAATCTGTTCTTCAGCCAAAGCAATTTGCTAGCAATACCCAAGCATGGATTGCTTTGTTTTGTTGAAACAAATATCCAGGAAATTCAGCTACAGACTTTTGCTATTGCTCAGCTCTTATCTTGCTCTATTGCAATAACTATTTGATGACCTCAACAGAGGCCTTGAATCCAGTAATTAGTTCAAGTGTGCAACAAAATCCATTCTTTTTTTTTCTAAACAACTACAAGTAACAAGAGGTTGTCTTGACCTTTTATCTGTTTTGACAAACCGAGGGCCTAGACCTCCTCCTCCACATGCTGATCTGCTCTTTCAGGGTCCAAATGAAGGATGTGGCTTAGCTCTCCAGACTCCTGCCTTGGCTGGGACACGTTGTCTCATGCAACTGCCTGGCAAAGCAAAGGAGGGACCTGTATCCCCAGCCCGATATCCCCAAAGCAGGCTGGTTGGTTTTACTTGGGCTACCACCAAGAAGTTCAGTTTGTTGGTTTGCATAGATAATTTTTAGCTCCTGTTTAGCCTGGGCAAGGAGGGATTTGGAGAATAAATGATCCAAATTATTTACTCGAGGAGATAGCCAGATATTTACCCTGATGGTTTAGCACGGAGAAGCCAATGATGCTCATACATTTATGTCCCAGCTGTACGTCTCTGTTTGGTGTGGAAAGAGTTAAATCGCAGGCAGTGACTGTGCAAACTCAGGGGCTGCAAGGCATTTGTCTGAGGACTGGTACCATGCTTATCTTTACAGTGAAATATTATCCCTTCATGGTTAACAACTAGCAGCAAACCTGCTCATTGTGGAAGCAGTTTGGCATAATTAGCCGGTTAAAGAAGTCTGCCTATTGATTAACTGAACTAAATGACCCATAATTAACAGCACAACTGTGGAGCTAATCTATTTGGTGGTGTTTTCCTTCCCCTTAAAGATTTGGAACCTGCAGGTCTGTTCATTATTAGGGGATGGGTTGGTGAGGAGTCCACATCGCGTGGTAATTGAGTTGGTGTGCCCCTGCGGGGCTTTAAAGCACACGCTGATGCGTTATAAAAGGCCTGCTGGCATACTGCTTTAATCTCACGGACCGCAGAGGCGCCAGCGTGAGTCCTGCTGACTCTAGGTGGATTTGTTGTCCTTCTGCGAGCCCACAGGAACACCTGCTCCAGGTCACCTCGGATTTACAGGGGGCGTGGGGGGAGTCAGCTTCAGCCCCACGCAGGCGTGGGCTCCTGTGCACTAAGTCACGCTGCCATTAGAGGTCTCCGTGTGCTGCAGGGAGACCCAGGCAAAGCTTGGGCCATGGTTAACATGGGACAAAGCTGGAGCTGAAGTTGTGCGGAAGCAGTTTGTTTGGTTAGCTCGCAGTGTTATTTCCTCGTTAAAAGTTGCCTATTTATAGTTGTAATTTATGTCGAGCATGGTGCGCAGTCTCTATAAAACATATCCAGACTGGCGCTTAACTTGAATAGTTTAGAGGAGGTCGTATTTAGACCTGAATATTATTGGATCTCTCATTACTGTCCCTGTAAAACGCTGCTTTCTTGTCACTCTTGTTCTCAGATGTCCTATTAAAGATTACGCTTGGGTGAGTTTATTGCCCTGCCCTTTGACGCGGTGCTATAAGAACTGAAAGGATTGTGCTTCAGTGGTGAGACCAGCCGGCCTGCGCAGCGCGAGCTGGTACCGCTGCTCAACCAGCCTGAGTTACTGATAAAACAAAGCTAGAGTTTTAACTAGTCAAAAGGAAACAATGATTATTTCTTTCAAACCCAGCTCTTATCTGCCTCCTCTTCCCGAGCAATCCCCCAGAAAAAACACAGAAGTGGAAATCTGAGCAGATTGGCTCTCAGGGAGTTGAGTTTAGGGTTGAAGGACTCTTTAAGCACTACTCTTTCCTCAGTTGGGCCCGCTAGAAATAATCAGAAATATTTCTACCAACTTTACTGGGTGTTAGAATAGGCCCCCCCAAATCCTCATCCTCTGCAGAGTGAAAAAAGCTCCAGGCTGTGTGCTTTTCTGGCACAGAAAGGAGATTCTTTCTCTGTGTTATTTCCCTTAACCTCTAAAAGCTTTCAGCCACCCACAATGGAAGGTGCTGGCCACAGCGTTTGCTCTGCTGGTGTCCTCAACCTGAACCAGTAAAGGAGCCTTTCAAGAAATAAAGACCGAGATCTCTGTCCTTGCTCCAGTCCCACAATAGCGAGCGAGATATCTGCTGATACACGGAGGGGCCTGAAACCTCCCTGGCCATACAGCATCCCCTGGAGACCAGCGGGGCAGCGGCAACCAGGGTTTGTGGTGATTTTAGCACATCTGCACCCCAGGGAGGACCCCAGCGCTGCCTCCTGCCAGTGGGAGCTGTGCAGGGGACAGAGGTACCTGGTGAACAGAGCGGGAGATGGAGGTACCCACTCCTTCAGGCTGGGAGCTTCATGCTCTTCATCTCCAACTTGCTCCATGTCCTTAGATTTCCGGGTCAAAATGGCCTCCAGTCTGAGGGAAGACCCCAGTCTAAGGGTTTGAACCATGGTTTTGGAAGCTGGACTCATGTCTCAGCCGTAAAACTCTTCTGGCCAGGGAATGGCCTTCCCTGGTCTACAGGAATCGTGCAAGGAGTGTAACTGGAGCTGCAGAAAAACATTATAAGCAGTTACAAGAGAACTTGCAAGTGAGCCTGACTGAGGATAAAACCTTACAGCTGCCTTTTAAAGTTGACTTTATCTCATTCTGTCCTGTCATCCTGCCTTTCGTGAACATTGCCCAAAGACAATATTTAGTTACGTCTTATCAATAGTTTGATACCTTCCTACAATTCCCAAACAGCAGCGGTGAGCCCAGCTGAGCATCTGATTGTGATCCAGGAGTCACGATGGTGGGAGGCAGGGAGACAGAGGGCTATTTTCTTCCCCTGGCAGCAGAAAGCTATGGTGGCAATCACATCACCTCGCTCCCCCACAGCTGTAAATCCCCCCAGCAGACGCCTTTGTCCGCCTGTAAGCCCTCTAAGAGGGCAGTGAATTAACTCCCTGCAAAGATGCAAGACAGAGCTTAGAGTTCCATGAAATCTCACCGGGCTTCCCTTACACACGTGTGTCTAAAACCCTCCAGTGAGGGATCAGTCCCCGGAAAGGCCAGGATCACTGAAATGCCTGCACTGGCCTGTTGCCAGCCAGTAAGGCAGCCCTCAGTTGTAATGTTATTGGGAAGAGATGAGGTGTCTCCTCTCCCCTTCTTTGTAGGCGAGGTACTTCTTGCTGTGTTTGGTGCTTTGTAAGAGTTTGGATTTGCTCAGTATGGTGCAAAGGCTTTTGTTTTGGCGGCTAGGCGTTGAGTGACCGGTTGCTTTCAGTGGCTTGCAGATCCCCCTGCCAAACCTTGAGTGTTTTTATTCTTTATATATCTATATAGATATAAAATTATATAAAAAATATATAATTTATACATTATTAAAGAGGCTATGAGTGTATCAGCAATTATTTCTTAGCAGATTACATTATACCTCATGTATCACCATGCAGCACACAGATACTCTTAAGAGTGCCTTGCTTGCATAACACAGCTTTAATAGCTATAACAAGGCAATTAGTACATCGTTCCACTTGAACTTTAACGTAGTAATTGGCAGTAAGTAATCTCCCTCTGATGCTATACGCAGCCCATGTTGTGAACAAATATCAGAGCAGCCTTGTTTACAAAAGGGGAAAAAAAAGTCACAGCTGCTGATTATGGCCAAGGGGGTGGATTTTGGGTTGATGTTCCATGATGACAAACATGCTGTGGACACCAAGGGTGGACCAGGAGTGCTCTGAGACCTCTCGCTGGATGTGGCATCCTGATCTGATCCATCTCTGGCAGCTCCAAATGAGCAGGGTGTATTGCTTGGTGCCATGGCCATCCTCGGAGCATGAGGTTGGGGGGACTGGCAGCGTAGCACCGCCGTGGTTTCTTGTGCAAGGGAGAGGACAGGGATGTCCTGGCTTTGCAGTGCTTCCCCCATCGTGAGAGGTGCATTCCCTCTTTGGTCAGAGCAGGAGACCTCTCCTGCTCCATCCTTTCCCGGGATGACTCCTGCCATCACTGCCCTGAGCTGGACCAGAGTGGGATCAAAATACTCGATCTCACTGGTGTCTACCGGTAAGTGCTTGTCCCCTGTGGGTGCTTTAGCCCAGATGCTCTGCGTTGATGGCAGGCATGACAGGGCCACACCACCCAAACAGCTCTGTACGTGATACCCCAAGGGAGGGGACAGATTTATCCTCCGGCGTGGCACTGACAGGCACAGGAGGGACTCTTCTTTCATCCTCCCTGCCCAGAGAGAGATTGTCTTTGAAAAAGGGACATTTAGATAGCAGAGGTCCTTTTTGGTATCTTTGGTTTCTTTTTGGTACAAATGAATCAGAGCCTTGGGAGAGCCAAGCAAAGCCAGAGCAGAATCACGATTGCCTCTGGGCATGGAGTGCTCAACCCCAACCACTTCCGAATTTCCAAGTGAGTTTCCTCTGTTGCAGCAAGGTTGGTGGGGAAAAACAGGCTTTAATGCAGCTTCGTGACTTGAAGTTCTGCGTCTGAATTGTGCTCTAATGCCTAATAGATCGCATATCAGGGAAAAGAGTTTGTTTCCCATGGTGGATCGAGTGGATGCCAGCAGACCGCTGCTCCTGCACCGGGAGCTGAGCTGCGCTGCCTGCGCGTGCTCCTGGATCTCTGGAGAAACTGTCAGGAAAGCTCTTCCAGGCTGCTCAATGACGTTCACATGAAAAGAAAAGGAAGGGGGAGGGGGGAAACATTTTAAGCCATGTCTTGCCCGATTGCTTCTGTGATCACGTCCTGTCTCTTATCCTCCCTTCCAAATATCTGAAGTGTAGGTGGTTGGTGTGTGTTTGCCCACAACCATGCGTTCAGCTTAGTGAAGTGCATAGGTATGAAAGGCTGCTTACCACGGGGAGTTTGTGACCTGGAGAAAACAGGAAATGATATTTTGGGCAGTACTACAGCAGATGGGTTTGTCTTGACCCCATGCTTTTGAATGGAATTGGTTGCAGTATTGTCTAGGACCAGATGCATAATTAATGATTTATCTTGTTTTTTGCAGATTTTTATGATGTGGGCATTGCAAAAACATTTCCAACCAAGGACAATGGGGAATATGTTTCCAAACTTCTGAGATAACACTCAAACAGAGCATGGGAACAGGGATGGTTGCCCAGGGCACTGGTCGGGGGGAAGGCAGCGATGTTTGGGTAGAAGGAGCTGGGGAGTCCAAGGACACGACATCTGAGTCGAGCTTTGCCCCTTGCGAGGAGCTTCCCTGCTGCACTGAGACTGAGAACAGTGAAATTCCTCCTCCAGCACAGGCAGGCATGGATGGGGAAAGCATCTCCAGTTCGCAAAGCCCCCGGTAGGACTGCAGCATTGCTGGGTCCTGGGACAGTGCTTTAGAATCATAGAATCGTTTTGGTCAGAAGAGACCTTTAAGATCACTGAATCCAACCGTCTACCCAGCACTGCCAAGTTACCCCTGAACCATGTCCTTCAGCACCACATCTACGTGTCTTTTAAATACCTCCAGGGATGGTGACTCCACCATTTCCCTGCGCAGCCCGTTCCAACGTTTGACAACCCCAGTGCATCCTTCCCTCCGCTGCCAGCCCAGGTGGCTGAAGCTGTGCTTGGCCATGCCACCACCACCGCTGCCCCTCTGCTGGCGGAAGGATGCATGGGCTGTGCTCCTGCCATGTGCCTCCTAAAAAAAAAAAAGCCAACACAGAGCCTAATTTAAGTATTTCCCATCCAAGCATGGCAGGCTGTGCTCTGCTTGGTGGTGGGTCTGTGGGTGGACATCAGGTGCAACAGGGAGAGGGGGAATAGGAAGGGAAACATGTAGGGAACTCCAGGCACTGCTCTCCTTCCACCCAAACTCCTTCGGCAGCTGGATCCCCCACCGCTCCTGTTCATAAAAAGCAAATGACTTCTCAGATTTATTAGTTACCTCCAGGTGCAATTTATCAATCCCAGGCTAGGCTCTGCCCAGGCAGCTGGGGACCGGCCTGCCTCTTTGATTAATGTGCTATCCCCCACAATGGTGGCAGATTTCTTACTGGAGTTTAATTCTAACAGGTTCTTAAAAATAACAAGAAGCATATTCAGCGAGCTGTTTAAGAGGATGCAGGGCCGAAGCGTAGTTCGTTCTCTAAAGCTTTGAAGTATTTACAGAAGGAGCTGAGGAAACCTTCATGGAAGCTGGAGAGGGTAAAGGGGGATCTTGCTGTAGGAGAAATGGGGAATGGGGGGAAAAGGGTACAAATACAACAGCTCATAATGGAAACAGGAGATTGAGGGATTTCTAGACAGAAGTGAAACAATGGTAGCCGAGGTCTCAATAAGAATAAGCAAAAAAGGTGAAGGATTGGGCTCTTGCAAGCAGAAGGGATTCCTCTAAAAAATGCAAGTTTTGTTTCTAAAATTGTTGTGAAAGGGTGGAGTGAAATTCAGTGGAAAATATAAGAAAAACTAGGAAGATGAGGGGGGAAAGGAGAAGCCCCCGAACCTTGGACTGTAGTATGGATAAACTCTGAATTCCACTGCAGCCCCTCCTCTAACGGAGTGTCCTCTGCAAACATGCAGGACTGCATCAAGAGGATGCCTTTCCCCATCTTTAGTTTATTCTTCTTTTAGTCATGGCCAAAAATGAAAGCATTATGTATAGACCTACCTTTTGGAGACAGAGCCAAGAGGAACTCTTGATCCTTTGGCCTTTTTTTTTTTCTTCCTCAAATGGAATTATATTAACTGTTCTCTCCTCTTCAGTGGTACTAAAGCCATTTTCTTATGGTTCAGTGTCCATGCCCGAAAGCAAGCCAGGCTCACACCAAAGCAAGGGCAGTTCAGTCTGCTGTTTTCCAGTGGGATTAGGATGCTGGACCAAGACGGTTTGCAAAAACTCCACCGGCATCATCTTGTCCCCTCTGTGCCTGCGTTGGCTGCTGACAGCACTCCTAGGTGCAGCGGTTTAGATTTCAGTGTGACAAAGTGTTTTCACACCCTTGTTAAGGAAGAACATCATAACCCAGTTAAAGGGCAGTGTACTCCAAGCTTTCACTGCATATTTATGCCATCTATTTTAGGTGTCTACTTTCAGATCTTTCTATATGGTCAGTGCAAAAAAAGATACGCGTCTCTGGAAGGTGACTCACGACACCTAAAATAAACTCCTGTTCTCAGACATCCTCTCTCTGCACTAATTATAGCAGGAGGCTGGAGATGTTAAGCTCTTAGTTTCAGCACGTGAAGGTTGATGCGTGCAGTGGAGAGAGCAATAATAACCTCTTTGTTTTCCTTGAGGCGGGGAGTGAGATGGCTGGAGCCAGTGCAGGTTATCCGCAGCCCAGCTCCCTGGTTTACAGCCTCACTGCGCTCTTTCCGTATGCTCTAGAGAAGGGTGTTGAAGCCTGCACGGGCACTCGCAGGCTGGGTCAGGCTGCTGGTCTCTGCTGCTGGTAACGCCGCACCCCCTGTGCATGGCCACCGGGGCTGGTGGAGCTGCTGGTTGCTGGAGTGCCTCCTCCAGCAGCGGGAGGGCTGCGGGTCGCACTGTGCGTGACCCCACAGGCAGTGAGCGGAGATGCCTGGCTCTGTGCATCTCCCCCAGAAATCCTCTGATGCAGAAACCTGCTGTGGTCTCCCCTCGTGTCACGGCACCATATTCTCATCTGTGTAACGGCAAAGTTGGTTTTCAGAAGGATGCATAAAAACACTAACATGTGGAGTTAGCCCGAGACCTGCGGTTGACGTTCACTTGCTGTCCTGCCGGCAGAAAGAGAACAAAATGGTGTGTCTGTGGGCAAGGACGCAGGAGCACAGGGTGGATTTGCCCCATAGCGTTCATCCTTCAGAGCAGGGATGCCGCAGCTCAGAGCGGTGCAGCCTGGCATTTCTCCTTCGCCTCGTCCTCACTTTGCATAGCCATCTTTGGAGCCACAGCTGAAAATTAACCCCAGAGTTAGCCATTTGTAAGCCAAGCTGACAGGAAATTGCTGGCTTTGTGCTGAAGAAGTCATTACCTTAAGCTTTATTGCCGTGTGCAGAGTTTACTTGTGACAAAGTAAATGCGCAGAGATGTCTGTAAATAGGGCTGGGATATTGCTGCGTTAACAGCTCTGTGGTAAGCTATCAATCAGCCCAACAGCGTGTAAGAAACCATCAGAAGCCACTGTTGTAAACGCAGAGTCTCCCACACACGTGCGCCTGCGAGCTCTGCGCCCCACCAGCAGGTTCTTCCACCGCTGCTCCCCTGGTTGAGCAAAACCCATTTTTCATACAGTTTTTAGAGGATGCTTTGTAGCCCTGATGTGTCATCAGGTGGTGATGCCATCTGGGAACAGAGGGTAGTGGGAGCACTGGGCCGAGGGTGGCCATCTGAAAGAGCTTGGCTGTGATCTTTGGTACCCCTGTCACTTGGGGTGGAACAGTTTTGCTCTAGAGCTGGTGTGGGAGCCTGGTGTTCTTCAGGGGTTTGGTCCTGTCTGTTAACGTGATGGCTGTGAAAGGGGGAGAGGTTTGTTTCTGTGATACCAGCATAGAGCTCATTTAAAATAAACGAGGTAGCTAGACGCGCCACTCGCGCTACTTGAACTGCAGGAGAAGCCGTGTTGGGGGGAAAACACATGTACTGAAAACAAGGTGTTGTCTGTGTGGTTGGTGTGTGTCCTAGTGACATAGGTGGTGCCTAGAAAGAGCATCTCCCCCCGACCCGCTGTTCCCCCAGCTGCTGGTTAGGAGTTTCTGGCATCCAGGCAGCGCTGGCTGCAGAGCGGCTGGAGCTCTCCTCCAGCTCGCAGAGCTCTGGCAAGCGCGAGATGTGGGTTTCTGGCTTATCTGTGTTTTCTCAGGGTGGCCGACAGCCTGCCTTCACGTCGTCTGAGCACTTCAGGATGTCTGGAACTTTTTATGTGCTTCAGAGTCAGCCCCCCTACTTCTGATGCTGTTTTGTTTTTTGCCAAAACTGTGGCAGCCCACTGCAAGCACATATTTCTGGCCTTTTCCGGCTTCTGCCACTTGTGGGAGTGATAAGGTCAGACAAGGAATGAAAATGCATCGCTTGGGGGGGTCACCAGAGGGGCAGACCGGAGGAATTTCCCAGGCATTGGCTGTGCAGGGCTGGATGGCTGCGCTCCAGCGAGGGGCAGCAACCGAGGGAGCCGGAGCCCCGTGCTTGCCGTTTTATAGCGAGTGCGTCCTCCAGGACAACAGGGCTGCGCGGGGGCTTTTGCAGGTGCTACAGCTTCGGGTGGTGTGGGAAGGGAAAGGGGAGGGTTGGGAGGTGAACCCATAAATCAGACGGTGCTGCAGATTTCCTCCTTCCCAGTCCTCATTCTCACAGCTCTTGCCTCTCCTGCGTCCAGATGTTACAAGGTTCTGTACAGGCTGATAAAATCGTGTTTCCCCATAATGAAACCCCGACGCTGGCCTGACAGGCTTGGTGCCAATCCCACCACTTGGGCCAGGAGGGGAAGACACAAAGCTTTTTATTTTTTTGCTGTCTCCTAGCCTTAGTTTGGGAGTGCCCACTGCTCTGTCTGATGCTGAGGAAAGGATTTATTTGTTACTCCCTCTTCAGCTGCCCTTTTCCTGCAGGCAAGTCCCTTTGGCGTGCAGAGGGAATGGTACCCAGCCACCCTGCATGGAGCATCCAGCTGTAGCTCAGCGTTGAGTCCCTCCATCCCTGGGCTCCCGGAGCAGCGCTGCTCGTACAGCCGGACACTCGGCTCTCGCTGGGGAGAAGGCCGTGGAGAACTTGGCCCAGAATGTGTGAAGTTCCCTGCTGCCACGGAGCTCTTCCTTTTCATCCACAACCACAGCATCCCTATGAGTCCGATTAGCCTGGCTCCCGTGGTGCCAGCCCGACCGAGAGCTGCACCCCTCTTCCAGCTTCCCCTCTCTGCAAGGCTCCCTCACCCCATCCCCTCACCCCTTATCAGTGGGAAGCAAGAGGGATCCCCTGGGGCCTCTGCTGAGCTGGGTGGCATCTCCCGCCATCACTGCAAGTTGCTGGCAGAGCACACAGAGAGCTTTGAGGGACCCAAAGCAAAGCTGAAGCTCAGTGGCACCAGGAGCCAGGTGACAGCCCCCAACTTTGACTGATGCATGGGGTGTGGGAAGGACAGCCAGCAGCTCCTGGATCCCCATCTAGGGCAGGGACATTGGCTTGCCAGTGCCAGCCATGAGGGCTGTGGCGTGCTCCCTGCCCAGGATCCATGAGGGATGATGCTTCCCTGGGAAATGCTGCTGGGGAACCCATCAAACACTTTGCATCAGAAAATACTTTTCCCTTCCAAAACTCAGCTCAGTGAGATAAATATCCTGAATCTACACATTTGAAACTGCAGTTGCAACGTTAAAAGCAGAACTGTTTTTTGTTTTGTTTTGTTTTTTTAATTTGAGATGACTTTGTGCGTTGAAACTTCAGTTAATTGTTACCAAAAGCGTTTAGAGAATAACCCAGGGGCTCTATGGCTGCTGGGTTAAGCTGAGCCTGGTTTGCTCTGGGGCTGTGCGTCTGGGTTGCTGGGGAGTTCAGGAAAACTGTCCCCAGAGCTGGGGTCTGAGGGATCTGCAATGGTTCTTTCCATTGTGGATTCTCCAGTGTCTAATCAAGGCTGAGCACATGTTGCAGCCTTTTGTTCAGTTGAAGTTACTCATATAACATCTCTTTCCTTCATGTGGATGTCTGTTTTTGCAAACCTTTGAGGAACTGAATCGTCTCTGAGGCTGTTATCTCTCTGTCAAATTTGGCTGAAATTGCTCAATGAGTTCAAAGTTATTGAGGGAGACACAGACAGTGTGAATGTATGAGCGATAGGAAATCAGTCTGACAGACTGAGATGAGAAATACTCTAAAATTGTCAAAACAAAAAGCCTTCCCAGCGGTCTGACTTGACTTTTTGTCCAGATTATTGGTTCCTAAAGCCTCCTGAGATCCGTCTCCAGCTACCCCAGCCCCCAGGGACTCCTGAGATCCCCACGTTGGAAAGCAGAGCACCAGCTGTGCTGATAGTACGAGGGACCCTTGGGATTAGCAAGAGGCTTGCCACCAGCTTTTCTTGTCGCCTCTAAAGTCTGGGAGAATGGAAGCCCGTGGCCAGACGCCCATCCGTGCCATTACCGACCCACCCTGAGAGGAGATTGCATGACAAACTGGTTTGATTTGTGCTTCCTTTTGCCAAATGCCTTTGATTGAAAAGGGATCTGACACCAGTTAATTAGACACAGGTGCAGGTTAGAAAAATAGTTGCAATAATGAATCTTGTTTTACCGGTCCTAGTTGCTGTTTTAGTGGTGTTATCGCAGCCATTCACAGGATGGTTAATCTTTTAGGTAGTGCTTTAAGCATTTTGTGCAGGGAGCTACGCACCATCAAAAAGAATGAATGACCCTGTTTCTCTTCCCTATCATGGCTATCAACCAGAGCTGTCTTTGGCATAGCATGTAGGTTGATTTCTGGTTGAACATTAGAGGCAGAATTCGTCTGTCCAAATGTAGACATCTAATTGTGGATGTCTACATCTGAGTTACTTGTCTAGACTCTTGTTTATAGGAAAGAAATGGGCACCCCAAGGACATGAGTCATTGTATGCTAGAGTAAATGTCGAAAATAGGTCAGATGAATCATTCTGTAAATGGTCGTCTTTCTCTCCTGTGACTATAAAGGGAGTCCAGAGTCACCAGGCTGAGGGGAACAGAGAGATATCTCTAAAGTACATTAAGATGCATCCCATGTCAGATATGTTTCTGGGTATTTGTAGTCAGCTGCTCTTCCGTTTGCACGTTTCTGACATCCTCCGTCCACTTCTTGCTCTTCCCATTATAAATTAACCTGGGACTGAGATGTCATTTTGTCCCTGTAGCTTCCGCTGCAGTTATGTTGAGGATGAAGCACCTGCCTCTCCCCTTTCCTCAGTGTCATCAGACTGGAGTCACTTTTATTCCAAACCTATGGCTGGGGCTGGGGCTCTGCTTTATTCTTGTGCATCCCTCCTTTTCCCTCTCCAGTGAAACGCTGCCGGGGAACCCGCTTTCCCTGCAGCCAGGTACAGGCACTGCTTTGTCCTTCCACATGAGCCATCTGCAAACGTTACAGCTGTCCTCATGTTCCCTAGGCCAACACAACCTGCTCTGCTTTGCTCAAAATTTCCTTAAGATGCTGGTAAGCAGCCAGGGTCCCCAGCTGCGCTTTGGTTATGGCTTTTTTCCATCTCTGTTGTATCTGCTAGGGGTGGGCACTGGCACCTGACTGAGAGGGACTCACAGAAGCTTAGTGTCCCCACTGCTGAGATGAACTGCCATAATGGACTTGTGTTGAGACACGGTCTCAGCTGGGAGGTCAGGGGTATTAACCTGAACCTCCTTCATCGATTTGCTCCCGTCATAGTGCTGTTTGTTAAACAAAAGAAATGTACAAGAGTTCCAAATCCTTCCAACTAGGCTTGGAGCCTAGTCCTAGAAATGTAGCATTATTTTAACAAAACCAGTGCTGTGCTGATAAATGGGATAGGGGGAGGAGGGAAAGAAAGTATTCATAACACATGGTGGAGGAGATGGGAGGGAGGGAAGGGAAGAAAACTGAAGAGTGCAGATAAGATTTTTTGCTCCAGGTGTTTTCTCAAGTTTTGGCTGGGAGACAAAGGAAAACCCACAGACCGTCCAGATAAGCCCATTAGTCAGGTTAGCTGAGCACTGTTTCATTTCTCAGTAGTGTTATCTAGGCCCTCTGGCCTCAGCAAAATCCCAACTTTATTATTTTCTCAAATAGTATTTTATTAAAAAAATCTTCTCTGCGTGAGAGGATTTTTAAAACATATATTGAAAAAACAAAACATGTTGGAACCTGGGAATACTTTCAAATGCAGGCAAGGCGAGATGCACCCTTGTGTAGGACATGGATGTGCCTATGCTTTCTTGTCCCTCGGTGGTATTGACTTTGATTTTAGTTGGTTAGATCGAGCCCTGGGTCCACGTGTCCAGCTCTGACCTCTGTGAGACTCAGCTCCTTGCACCCAGAGCTGGTGAGGGCTGAGGGACGTGGGAGCAGACCATGGGCTCGGTGAGTGGCTCAGGAGGAAAGAAGAAACAGTCCTCTGCCCTGGAGACCTGAGCGACAAGAAAGGTTGTTAGGCAGCAACTGCCTTTCTCAGCAAGGGAAACAGCTGGGACTGGAAGCCGTTGAATGAGGTGCAACAACCTTTCTGAGCAGTTTGGCTGAGAGCTCGAGTGAGGAACCCAGCTGAACTGCCTACCAGAGAAGTTAAATTATGTATCATAACACGTATGTTCCCGAGAACTGGGCACGCACGAGCACTTGCTGGAGATGAAAGCTGATGGAACATGCAAACTGAAACCACAGCGAGCCTCGCTCTGCTCTGAACCGTTTCCCACTAGGAAACTCCTTGCCGCAGCAGCCAGCCTTTCTGTTTAATCTGCAAAGTGTCGCCCTGTGGCTCTGTGGCAGGAGGCACTCCGGGAGGCTGCTCCCTTCTCAGCACTTATTGAGTTGGGATAACTCAGAGGTGTTTTCTCTTCCATTGCGTAGCTTCAAGATCAACCTATGTTAAGAATGAGCAAATGTCCTTGTTCATCTGATGGCGTTTAGTGCTCTGATATGAGTTGCCAATCCCTGTCTGGTTCCTAGTAGGCTGATGCCTGCTTTGTAGAAAGACCCATCCTGTAACTCTGACCAGAAAGGTTGTCATTTGACTGCAGCAGCTGCCCCGCGTAAGGTCATGCATGCCTCCCACTGGATGATGATGCTTGTCAGGACAGATCTTCTCTGCTCTTACACCATTCCACACCTCTTTTCTAACCCAGCTCTTCTCTTGGTATCTTACAAACCCTCTGTGTTTTCTTCTTACGTCCAGAGCTAACCTTACGGCTAAAGCTCCGCAAATCTCTTGAAATCCGTTTGTTCCTGGAAGCTCGCTCACTGCAATGATACCTGTGTGTGCTATTGTCCTGCAAATACTGAGTTGGAGATTTTCACTGATGCTAAGAGATGTCATTACTAAAACTGAAGCAGATGGTAGAGTGGGATTGTAGTAATACCATGGAAATTTTTACAAGGTGTCATGTATTTCCTACAATTATGAAGCGCTTGAATGGCTCACCTGAGGAGGCTATAAGATCTCCACCTTGGGAAGGTCTTTAAAAACAGTGAACATTTGTCAGGGATGACTTTACTAGCCAGTTCTTCCCTGGGGAAGGAGATGAACTACAAAGTTTCCTGAGGTCCATTCCAGTCCCAGGAAACCCAACCAAGAAACTCAACAGAGACTGAAAGTGATGTAAGGTTTAGCAATGGAGAGGAAACGTTCAAAGAAAAGACTATATCTCACACTCAGAGCTGATTTCTCAGCAGTAGTGCTGAGTTTGACTAGAGCAAATCTTGCCGCATTTGCGATTTGAAATGTTCAAGCAACAAATTATACCTGGTTCTCAGGAGAGGAGGAAATCGGAGTGCGGTCTCCTTGGGGCAGAGCACGTGGGAGTTTGCTTTGTGTTCTGCCCGGGCAAAATACTAACAACACTTCAAATTTCCTCCTGGCATTTAGATACTTCTTAAAAAACAATAATGATATTAGATAGGGAGCAGTGGTGAGGCTCAATCTGATCCTCGGTTAATTTGCATTAAGTGCTTTTCAATTCTATCTCTTTAATATCGTTCTCACGCCTAGCCTGTGTGTTGCTCATTTCCTCTGGTGGAGAAGTGAGAAGCACACGCAGCGGAAACCGAGCAAGCCAATAAAAATGATGTGGCAGAGGGAAAGAGAGGAACATTGCAAACAATCCCTGTTTTGGCTGATAAAGGCATCCTCAGGAAGCTTGCATGTTGTAGGAGTCTGTCAGTTTGCTGGGCTGGGGAGAGGAATGGAAGAAAAATATATGCCCAGAATAAGCATTTCCCCTTTTGATTTGATTTCCATAGTATTTTAGTACTTATTCTACTTTTGCACAATGCGAGGCAGAGATCCAGGTCTCCTGATGCTTTGACAGGGATGCAGGACTTCCAGTCTCCTCTTACTGTGGTCTCCAGCTGTGGAAAGCTGACCTGGAGTGAAGTGGGGGAAGAGGAGGCTCCTGCGGGTGGTGCTACCTTATTTTCCAGGTTGTATTTCCCCAAGCCAAGTGACACGTTACCAGAGGGACGTCCTTTCTGAACTTCTGCAGTTATTTAACAGGTGCAGAGCAACGTGGTCAGTGAAATCACACCCTGGAGTGTCAGGTTGTGCACCGCAGCTGTGCACTGCTGAGTCAAGAAGGCACCAGTGGAGACTCTGGCCATCCCGCTGGTCCCAGGCCCTCGCTGAACGCCCAGCCCTCGGCCGGGCAGGCTGCTGTGTCAGGCTGCATGATTTTCCCCCTCCTGAAACGGCGTAAGTGGCAATGCTGCTTGTAGTGACATGGCATCGGAAATCCCCAACATGCAGTTGCACGAGAAGGTCACAGCTCAGTCAGAAGAGCACATTAAACATTAAACGCTCCATTTATACGCACTAGTGGCGTCATGCCAAGATGAATCCAAAATGATTAAATCTCCAGCCGTGTCGGTTCCTTTCACGGCAACATAAAACATTTTGCTCCGCCAGTCGATGCGATGATGTTGTGCCGAGGACAGCGGACTCGGGCTCTGAGTCGTGCTCATCTCAGCGATTTGTCATTAAAATGCATCTCTGGCTGAGACGCGCTGCTGGGGCTCCCGGAGGTTCAAGCTGCCACTTGGTTAAGACGCATAGCAGTTTCCACTGGCCAGATGACTCACCTCAGCCTCGCTCGTCACCCGAGCGAGACAAAGGCAATTGGAAGGCAGAGAAGAAAATAACAAACTGTTGACCACGTCGTAAATCCAAAGACGTGGCAACAACAGGGCTTAGCTCATTCATGCAGGAAATATTGTAAATGAAACCGCAGTATTCGGATACAGTGTCTGCTGAGAAGGAAATCTCTTTTGGTAGCTTGCACCTGCTAGATATAAAAAGAAAGGGACTGGATTTCTTAATTTTGCAGAAGTCTGGGTTTTTTTTCCTCAAAAGGCAGCATATTTGTAACTTTAGGAAAACTGCAAAGATTGCTGAATAAAAAGAACCCTACAAGGAGAAGAAATTGATTTCTGCATCTCATCAGAGCAAAGCTCTTAATCTTTGCTCCTCTTTTATAGAATTGCTGCCTGGATGCTGCGTCTATGGGCCCAGGACCGAACGCTTTATTCAGTAACACTTTATTCAGTCCATACTCAAATGGAAAAGTGCCAGGAAAGGGAAAGAATCCTGATTTCTTTTCTCTTTCCTTGCCCAATTTCTTTTCTCTTTCCTTGATATAAAAAAAAAGAAAAAAGAAAGAGATATTTGGATCAATTATTCTCCTTTGCTTTTTGTGCTCCTCAGGTGACAGTAGCAAGTGACGACTGTCTTGTGACCCCTAAACTGGGCATTTGTTAACAGCGTTCCTCAGAGAGCAGGGAGATGGGATCCCTGATCCTGTCCCTGCTCCAGGGCAGGGCAAGGTGCAGTACGGGGTTACGCAGAGGGGCAATAGAGCCACCGGCCCCAGCGGGCTCCAGCTGCTGGATGATGGTTTGGAGATTATTGCCAGTGGGCCCAGATGAGCACAACCCTCCGACCGCTCTTCTGTGTGCCTGGGAGTTTTAAGCAGAGTGTCAGTGTGCGAATCCCGGCCAGATCGAGCAGAATTGAAGACGATATGGTGGAGGAGAGGTTTAGATTGGTCCCGGGGGCTCTGGTGATGTACACAGGTCCCATCTTTCACTCCTGTCCTGGAGGCTGCAGCCCTTGGCCTTCTCCGTGATGCACCCAGCTCTTCAACCTCACTTAAAAAATTGCTGCTAATTGCACAGCTCGCACAGTTGTCACTAGCATGCACGTATGCCTCAGGTGGGTGAGGTTCACCATGTGAACAGCAAATCTGACCTTGAGGACAGCCTGTGGAGTGTCACCAACAGCATTCAAGTTAAGTGGTGCCACTACAAAAAATGCAGCGTACTGAGTCGAGATGGTGCGCCCAAATACTGAGCTGATGTGTGTGAGCAAACCCGCGTCTGGCGCAGCCTCATGAACCATTTTGCATAGTGCTCTGAAGACCAGACAACATGAAAATGCAGATCTGCAAGCGGTCAGATGGGTCCAAACATTTAGAAATCTGAGCAGCTGACCTTCACGAAACAAATAGGGTTCTTTTTACAAATCAGTCTGTTTGTTTTGTGATATGAAGGAGTAGCAGAGGGAAACCTGCTTCCTTTATAACTCAAAGGCCTCAGGGCTTGAAGTAGCAGCAGAAACAAGTCCCGCAAAAGGCTCTGGAAGAGCCTGCAGAAGTTGCCTGTGAAGGCACCCTGACTCAGACAGAGCTTTGAAGAGGACCTGCTCCATTTTCACTTGAGGTCCCCAAAGAAGATTTGAAAGGCTTTAAGCTTAAAACAAATAAATTAAAACCAATCAGACCAGGTTTTATAAGAACGAAACCAGGGACATTGATGTTTGCAAATGGAGGAAATGCAAAGTAGCTGTCTCTGCCCTCCCTGCCCTCCGTCTGCCTGCAAATGTGTTTTTGCTTCCAGAACTGGTTTTAACTTGGTGACTGAGCTGCAGCAAACGGCCAGGGAGCTTCCCTCCATCGCGGGCAAGGCCCGAATGCCGGCTCTCGGCAGCCTCTGAAAAAGAAGAGACCTTTAAAGGTCATCTAGTTCAGCCCCCTTCGGATAGATCAGGTTGCTCAAAGCCCCATCCAACCTGACCAGGAAGGCTTGAAGGGATGGGGCATTTACCACCTCTCTGGGCAACCTGTGCCAGTGTTTCACCACCCTCAGCATAAAAAAATTTCTTCCTTCTCTCTGGTCTAAATCTATTCTCTTCTACTTTGGAGCCTTTGCCCCTTGTCCTGTCACAAGAAGCCCTGCTAAAACGTTTGTCCCCAAAAGTTTGTCTGCCAAAAGTTTGTTCAGGTGCCCGGCTGGGCTCTTCTTCACAAAGGAGAGAAATACCGTCGTCAGCGAGGAAGCCAAACCCTGTGTACTGAGTGCCACGCTGTTGGAATGGAGAGCTTCTGACGGGAAACGCGTACCACAATAGCACACTTAGGAGCAGGGTGTCTAGAAATTTGGCAGGAAACCTCCTCTGCAGGCTGGCATGCGATCAGGAGAGAGTCAGGTCAGCATCAAAGGAAGGGAAATTAGCACCTAGGTTTCATTTCTGCGGCTGTAGTTGAGTCAGCCTGGTAGGATGCTCATTTGCTGCCTCAACACTGGAGGGGCGATGCCCTCTCCCCTCGCCTCTCTCCTGGCACCGAGATCTCACAGGTGTCTCCAGCAGTGCCGCAGTATTTCAGTTTCCTATTTGTTAATAAAGCTAGAGGCTTTGAAAAGTCCTGTCTGACTTAATCCCTATTGATCACAGATCCGAGAGTCCTGATGTGAAGGAATTTTAAATTTCCAGCTGCTGGCTGTTTAACAGCTTCTCACTTCAAAAGCTCTAGGAGCCGCCTTCTCCTTTTAAATACACTTTGCACTTTCGGAAAATATCGTTGGTCCCTCATTAATGCGTACTTCTCCCATAATTATACAAGTGTTTGTAGTGCGAACGCTCAGTTCTTGTGCCATGTGCACTTTCTTCATTCAGGAAATCAATAGGCAATAAGCAATGCCCATTTCTGATCTTTATAGATGTCGTTTGCAGCAAGGGCAAGATTTATGCAGTTTCACAATGTAGATGTCAAATAGATGGTCTTAAAAACCACACGCACCTCCTCAGCCAATGGCCCCTTGTCCCCAAATAAACCAGCACAAATTTTCCAGAACAAGGTATATAAAAGCTCAGGACAGGTTTTTTTTTCTCTCTCTGCTGGCCCTGATGCAGTCCGTGGGCAGGGAGGGTTTCTGTAGTGTGCCACGCTGCTCCTGCTGCGAGCCCTGGCAAACGAGGGGCTCCTCAGGGCTATGATGGGGGTCTGACCTCTGCCTCCTGGTTTCTGTTCTTGGGAGGGATCTTGCATGCAGAGCCCTTGTCCTGGCATCTCGGAGGGCAGCGCTGCTCCGAGCCACCCCACGTGGCACCGGCACCTCGTCCCTCCCGCCCGGGGACGCGGGGCTCCGCGTGACGGCTGGTCCCCAGGCAAGCCGAGGAGCTAGCAGAGAGGCCTCTCCGGCACAGAGGGCGACAGTCTGAGTTATAGCCCTGAGTCAGGGAGCATGAAGGAATCTGGAAATGATTACGGAGCGTACGGGGGAGCTTGAGTAGTGGAGAGACTGCAGAAACCATGCTAATCCCTGGGGAGCTCAAACTGTATAATTTACACGGGTTTATGCCTGAATTTACCTTTACAGTCATGCTCTGGGAAGAGAGTTTACATAAAACGGAGGGGACACATAAATCTCTGGGGCTAAAAGAGAGGCTGAGCAGAGTCAGGCTTGTAGGGTGGAGGTTTGAATGCCTTCAGGTGCCCGCAGTTTATGGCGGGCACGGAGGAGCCAGTGGAGGCAAATCCAGCAGCTTTACCCGGCGCTGGTGTAAACACCGTGTGTCGGGACCAGGGTGCGACCGCAGGGACCACAGGGGACGTGGTGAGGTGGTACCTGGTGATGCTCGACGGGAAGTGGTGTCAGTGGGTGTTACAGTCTCGCGGAGACAGTTATTCTGGACGCAAATGCCTGGGGGAGCTTTGTGAAGGTTCTCACAATAAAACTGAGACTTGGTACTTCTGAGTTCTGGGGTCTTTTTTCTGGTTTTGTCAAAAAGAGAAAAGAAAAATTTCTCTCCTCCCCATGCCTCCCCTTCCCAGGTCGCCAGGGCGACTAAAGAAAGTGAACTAAAAATGCATGCGAAGCGGAATGTACACCTTCCAGCTTCTGAAACACGTGAAGTGGGGGTCCCAGACGCAACAGCTTTCTTCACTGACCAGTTCTGACTCACCCGCCTTCTGGAGAAGTCGTGAGACAGAGTGAAACTCCGTGGTCTCAAACTGTTTACAAAATGTGCAGGAAGGCATCAGTCCAACTAACTTAATAATGTTTTTTTGGTACTGAGACACACTCAGCTGTGCAGCCCGAGACAGAAACCCAAACTTCTGTGGGTGGGGCGAAGCGGGAAGCTGCACCAAGCTACGCAGAGCTGCAAGCAAGCCTGGGACCAGCGCTGGGCGTGAAAAAGATCTCCAATGATTCCAAATCATGCTTCTCCTTGAAGGTGGTAGAAAAAAACTGGCACTGAGCTGATACTCACTTTTTTTCCTCTGATTACATTATTTTCATTTATACGCGAACAAAAGGCAGTGAGGCACAATCCAGTGGCTTTTCACCTCAACCAAATGCTGTGCTTCAGGATGAAATAGTTGCAGCGCTTGCTTTCAGATAATTGGGAGAGGAGGCTTCTCCTCGGTGTGTTGGAGGGGGAGAAGCTTGCTGGAGTTCCAGTCGCTCTGGATTGTATCTTCAGTGGAGCTCTCACGTGGGATCTGGCGCTCGCAGCTCTAATGACGGTCCCTGCAGGGACGGGGCCATTTGTGTGTGCACGCCATGGCACCAGGCGCACATCACTCCTGCGCTGGTGCCCAGCTGCTCTGCACCCAAGGTCAAGTGTTCTTCTACCACGCAGCATTTTAATGGCCTTTGGATATCTTTCTGAACCTGAGCTCGTGTCTCAATGAAACTTTTGACAGGCAGTGAATAACAGGGGCATTATTTATTCATGTCGGATGGGACGGAAGCATTCCTGTTTTCTTGTTTATCCTGCCAAAATAGTAAATGAAAAAATTCTCTTTGACCTTACTTTTGGTTTGTGCTCTAGATCCCCAAAGAAGAAAATATCTCAGTAGTGTCTTATTAACAGAAAGCATCTGCAGAAGGAAGAACAATGTGTTCTGGCCCAAACTTGCAGCTGTGGCTACCAGCTGTGACAGCCCTGTTGTTCCAGCTTTGCCTTTACTACATTATTTCAGTGGTAGCTTTAAAGAAGAGAGAGAAGATCCCATGGGGAGTCTGGCTTAGAAACAACCTGCTGCAAGCTACAGAAAAACTCTTGGGTCTGTGAAGGACTTGAGCAGCCCAGGGGATGACCCGACACTTGGCTGCAGGGCCCTCGCAGGCAAGCCAGGGAATGCTGGAAAACCTGGGGCTCTGGCGAGTGGAGATGCATTTAGTGGCAGAAATTAAGCACGTGCCTTCCAACCACACCAGGTATAGAAAGCCTTTGGCCAGACTCTAGGCGTCTCATCGGAGATCATTACTGCTCTCTTTTGTGTAGCTTCAGGGGTTTTATACTTAACTTTCATTTTAGGTATTGGGAAGTCTTCAAAGGTCTTTGGCATGGATCTTGTGTAGCTGTTTCCCAAATAACTGTCTGACCTCCTGAGCTTGTCTGTGACTGCTGTGGACCTGTGCTCTAAGTAGCTCTTTCCAGTACAGTCCTTCTCTGAAGCAAGGACCGCATTCGGCACCTACTGAATATGGGAACATCTTACTGTCTGTATATGATTTGCCTGACCTGTTCCTCTGCTTTGTCCACACGCTGTTAACTCTCCTCTTGGGAGCTAATTCAAAGGAGTTATCAGGAACAACTGCTCTACTGGGATCTCTGCCCCAGTGGCCCGGCAGCTTGGGCAGAGGTGAAATGATTGTCTGTACCCGTTGGACCACAGCTGCTCTTTATAGAGTTTGGGTGCCGTTTTGTTCATGAGCTGGTCCTTGAACGTTCCTCGAATAAAACATAATATAAATAAATAAGGGAAAACACATTCCCCTCACCTCCACCCCAATAAAACCTGTTGTGTATAGCTTTCTCTCGCATAACCCATCTGACTCCAAGAACAAATGTCCCTAATTTCTTCTGGATGGTAGGCTTTGTGGAGATTTAAAGGGCAATTTCTCTCTCTTTTTCTTAGCTCTCACAAAGTATTACAATAAGGAACTGTAGTGACAGACAATACTTAAAGGCATGGTTTAGAAGTGATTCATCTGTGAAACACGGTGTAGCATATTTTATTGTATTTTAGCTAGTAAAAGCTGTGCATTCTAGCCCAGCTCTGTCATACCGCACGGTAAATTATACTTACAGGAATCCCAGCCACCTAGCTGAAAATAAGTACCCTCTATACAAGAGTTAATGCGGTAGATTTGTACTTAGACATGTATTTGTAAAATATTTAAGCTGCATGAAAAGGGCGTCTGTAGGAAGATATGATTATAGGATCACGTAAGTGTGGCACAGCACTGTCATATTTTAAGGTTAAAGAGCAATCGCTAGGCACTGGTGGCTGACGCTGGGTGCATGGAGGAAGGGGAGCCCTTTCCCAGGCTCGGTGGGGCAGGAGAGAATGGGGAACAGCCTGAGTTTTGCATCTGCTGCCCCAGCTGCAAGGCAGCCCCAGCCTGAAGGACGGCGTGTTCCCTGCTTCTGGGACCCTCCTATATCATCTTCTTATGACAGGAGAAAAGAGCTATGGGAGATTGCCGCCTTGTGCTTCGTGCCTTATGCCTGCTACATTCCAGGCAGAAGAGCACAGATGATCCGGAGATGCTCTTCTCAACTTTACAGTGGCAGCTTGTCATTCCGAGGCTGCCAGTGCTTCCCAAAAGCACACAGCAGTTTCACAAGCTCCCCAACATATCTGGGCAGTGCCTCGTAGCCTCTTGGCACAAAGCAGTTCCGTCTGCTGGTGCAACAGCTTTCAGGAAAGCAGAAAACCAGGATATTGGTCCCTACTGTAGAGAGGCTGAATTAGACCTGCAGAAAAAAAGATGCATTTCTGCACCGTGACCACAAAGCTCTACTGAGTTTTAAGCAAGCCGAACTCGAATATTCTATAGGTTGGAGTCTTATTTATTCTCATAGTGCTAGCAGTTTTCCCAAAAGGAAAGGAGGATATACTTGGCACTACAGTACAAGGTAAAGAATTGGAAATTTTCGATTGCTGATGCCTATCCCTAAATCACAGGCTGTCTAAATAAGCTCCAATTCACTGCAGCACTTCAGCAGCTTTCCATCGACTTCACTGAGCTCCAAGCATGTTTAAACTTAAGTGCATGCTTGAGTTTTGCTGAATCATACAGCAAATAAAATATGCAGAGCTGGTCTTTAGTATAATCTACTGATTCATGTGAAAACTACACATTTCCCGCAAAGCCTACTTTGAGTTAATTAATGGGCATTAAGGACTCACATTTTTCTAGTGAAGAAGGGCCCCAAGGGATTGCAGCAATTTGTGTTCGTACCCTGAACGATACCGATGCAATCTTCCCATGGAGACAAAGCCCCAAGCGCTCTCTCTGCGGTAACCGAGCACTTACATTTGATGGATGGGCTTTCGCTGCCTCTGACACCCCATGGGTCAGGAGGGAGGACCTGGCCTCTGACCCGTCCCTTTCATCCCCTCAGGCTGGAAGCGTGCCCGCCGCCACACCAATTTTGGGGGGGGACAAGGACTGTCCGCACCCCCGGGAAAGCCGGAAGGGATGAGGAAGGTCTGCCTCCTTCAGCTGAAGTTCCCAGCATTTTACTCAGTCGCACCAACTCCCATGGCTGTCGTTACAACCTTCTTCACGAGCTTGACAAAACGAGGCCGTGATCCATGTCCGTAGAGCACGCCGACCACAGGAAACCCTGGCTATTAATTTATTTCGGCAGCCGAGCCAAATGAATTGGGGCAGTTGGGTGTGAGAGGGAGGCAGGCTGAGTGCTGCTGGAGCGAGGGGCTGCCGGCTACGGCGAAGTGTCCCAGGGCCTTGGTAAGGTGGGACTGTCCTAGTGCAGCCCCTGCCACAGCAGGGAAGGGAGCACTCCGTCAGGAAATAGAGACACAAAATCCCAAAGTGTCGGGACCAGAGCTGGAGCTGAGTGTTGCAAGGCAATTTTCTTGATTACCACTTCACTGTCCCAGCTTTGTTTGTTTGGCAGACAAGGTTTTAAAGAAATGAACCCTGGCAGCTGTGAGCTGAACAGCTCAGTGCTTTCAAGGAAGTTGGAGGGAGCACCAGGCTGGAGAGACCTCCTCCATCAGCAGGTCTGATCCCACGCATCCAAGGTAGTCACCCCTAAAGATTCATCAAGCTCCATCTTAAAACTACATAGGTTGGCTGCATGGGTTTTTTGTCCTTGATTTTTACCCCCCTCTGCTGCTCTTCCCGGTCTGTTCCAGAAGCTCACTCTGCTGGTGAGAAACTGTTTAATTTCCACTCAGTCTTATGTCAACATTGCCTGGTAGCTGTTTCCCTTCTTTCTATTTATCCTCCTAGAAATCATTGCTCAGCCCCATTCCCAGCCCTGTGTGGTCCTCCTTCAGCTGGAAACGGAGGAGATGATTGTTATGGGAAGCACTGGAGCAATAAAATTGGTGGTGCGGTGAGATGTGTATGAGGAGCGAGCCCAGCAAGGACACACACTTGGAGCGCTGGTGGCCGGCAGGGATGTGGGAGAGGGTTGTCTGAGGAACAGGAGTCGTCTCTCCTCGCCGGGTGAAGCCACCTCGAACCAACTGTTTGAGCTTGGCCTCGAACCAGCTGTTCCCACAAAGGGGCTAGGGATGCTCTGCATCTCCGCAGCTATGGGGAGCAATAAGACAAGGTTGGTCAGAAGGAGAATTACTATGATATTTTTCTTTCATGAGGGATGTGGAGTGCTTGAGCTGGACTTGAAGCCCAGAATTATGTACACCAGTTGTAACTTTTTGGCCAGGGGAATGCCACACTTTAGCCTCTTTGTCCCCATCTGTGAAAAACAGGATAATAATAGTCAGTCAGCTCTCCCCAGGGTATTGTGAGGGTCAACGTCTGTAAAGGGTGGGGACCATTTAAAGCAATAAAGAAATGCTAAGTATCATTATTATTAATCTTCCTGTGCCTTGGTTCCCCATTTGTAAACTCTCACCTAGTACGTTTTAACTCCCATTTCCTCATGGAGCTCTGCACAAGGTGGTCTTGGTTGTAGACAAGCTCTCCAGCTCCTGCCACTTGTAACCATGTCCTACTCGCAGAAGACCCTGGAAAGTGCTGAGAAGCCACAGTTTTGATGTTTTGGAGGGTTTAATCCTATCTACAAAGCAGATTATTTTTAACGTTATGTGTTCATATAATTGTTGCAGAAGAAAATAAAGCTACCTACCCGCTGGGTGCACGCACTCCGCTCTGTATGCACCCCTTTGGTGACCAGGGGCTGGTGTCCCCCGATGTCTTCTCTGGTCACAGGGGCCCCTGTCATGTGCACTGAGAAGTCCAGCTCTTCCTTTTTTGGACATTTACGCTTTCTGGTGTCAAGTTTATGGCCTTTACCCATTTGCTTTAAGCCCATTCACGGTGTAACTGTTGACATCTGAATTGATTTCCAAGACAGAGCTGCAAGTGGTCTTGTAAACAGTTGTCGGCAACAGTTGTAATTAAAGAGCAGAGAGTGCAAACACAAACCACAACAGCAGCCTGTAGGAGTTACACTGCTGTATCGGCTTTAATGTGGAGAAGCCCTTAGGGCCATATCAGTGCTTACAAGGGCTTGTTGCTGGTTTCCCCTCCTCCCTCCCCTCTTCTGAAAGGGACAAAAAAAAATATTAGCTAGCAAACCTTTTCCTTAGGGAAAGCTAAGGAGCTGTAGCGCGAGAAATGTCATGTGCTTGTTTGACAGTACCCCATAGCACCCTTCTGCAAAAGAGATAGGACAGACCTGATTCATCCCCCTTCCAAAAAAGGACCCCCAAGGGCAAGAACATCCCATGGACCCTGAGCATCGGCCATCTCCCTGGCATGGGAGGTGGAACAAGCAGGAGGAGGCCAAAACATGGGAGCAAATTGCTAAGGATGGATCTGCTGGCCCCAAAATCCTGGCGAGGTGGTTGCAGCAGAGATTACCTATACCAGGAATTAGTTGCAGGTTAGTTTATTTCACATTAAAATAGCCCGTGTCCACCAGTTTGCTTTGTCTGATGTGGATCATCTGATGTTTTAGTGCATGCTATTAAGCACACTCTGGAAGTGGGTCTGCTGAAATTTGCCTGCAGCCAGAATGAAGCAGATCCCCAAACAGCTGTTGATCCTCTTCCAGCTCCTAAAGAGAGCCCGCACCCTTTTCGTGTCAGCTGGAAGCAATGGTCTCGTCACCTGCGTGGTCTCTCCTGCTGCAAGGTCTCCCAGAATGGGCGTCACTCTCCCATTTAAAAGGAAGCTCTCAAGCAGCTATGGCTCTTTCCATGTCTTAGTTCTGTGCTTGGGTCCTGGGTGAGGTTTCTTGCTGAGAGTGGGCTCATGGGACCTTATCTACAAACAAACATGTCCAGTATGGCTGGGAGCACAGCCAAAGTGCTGTGGGAAAGCAAAAGAGTTTGAACTACGTGGTAAGAATGGGAAGGGTAGGAATAGGATTTCTGGGGCTATCTGGGCTGCGGGAACTGGGAATACTCCTGACTTTGGTATTTTCTATCCTCTCCTGAGTCCTGGTTTTCCTAGTAACGTGATGCATCCCTACCTTGAACCACATCAAAACGTGAAGCTGATTTTCAGCCATGTCACAGGGATTTAATTTGTGCTCTTGTAATGCTGAATTCTGTTTATTTTTGCAGTGCCCTCCTATTACCTTTCTCCTCTTTATTTTCCAGCTGGTTTCTTATATGTGGTTCAAGAAAAGTGACTTGGAAGATTGAGGGAATGCCTTGTAGAGGGTGCAATTTCACCCACCCCTGCAGTGACACATCCTTCAGGAGAGCAGAGGTGAACCTCCTCTTCCTCTACCACAATTTTAGGTAGGTAACCACCTCTGAGCCCCTGGGTCAGAAAGGCAAGAAATGCAAGGCAAAGGGAGCAGACTTTATGAGATATAAGCCTTTGGACGGAAAGCTGAGTAAAGCCACAAGTTTGTAGTTGGATGCTGATTTGCGTGTCTGCTTTGTGCTGCTGTAAGGAGGTGCAACTTTGCTTCTGCACACTTCTTAAAATATAGCCTTGTTGACTTTGCAGTTGGTTCAAAGTGTGGGCAAAGGTTTTGTGGGTTTCAGGTCTGTATGCTTATCTGCCTCATCTGAAGCCTGACTGCTCTCTTACAGGAAAATAAGTTCTGTATCTGGTGAGCCGTGTGTCACTTCGGTTCTTCCCGACCCCTCCTTGCTCTCTTAATCTACCGAGGTTATTTTTCTTGAGCTTGGCTTGTTTGTCAAGTGGAGCATCATACATTGCCTGGAGCCAGGGTGAAACTCTTGAAACCCAGACGTTTGCATGCTGCTTCTTCAGAAAGCTCAGTTTACTTGGGATGAGTTATTCTGAAGTAATATTTTCTTTCCTGTTTATTTTCCCTGACGGATCTTCTGCTTCCCCCATGCCCTGTCACATTAAACCATTTATGCACAAAGTAAGCAGTTTGGGTTTGTCCTTCTGACTTTACTGGAACCAGTTGCTTATTTCTACCATGGTTCTGCCAGCAAGTGCTTCAGCAAAAGAAGTGATAAACTACCCACTGCAGCTACTACGTCTTACTGCAGAGTTATAAGTGAAATCACATCCTCATTTTAGGTTAACGGTCTGATACATGAATGCCGAAAGCTCTCTCTGAGTTTCGTCTTGTGAAATGCTGCAGCACCCAGAGCAAGGTGCGAGCCTGAGGCAGCCCACCTCCTCTTCAGAAGTGAGCCCCCAGCTCTGCAGTGGTGTGTCTTTCCAGAGAGGATGTGGAGGGTGGTGTCACCACTGAGCAGAAACACAAGCCGCACCCACCAAATCTTGAAATCCAGCCAACTCAGGCCTGAGGCGCCTCCTCTTTCTTTCTTCCAGCACCGACTTCCATGGGCTGCAAAGAAACACTTATTCCTTACTTTGCAAGTGGTGTTTGATGCATCCTCCAAACACCAGTTTCATATCACTTCCACAACGCTAGAAATAACTGGAACACAAGGCTTCCTTCTTCACAATGTGTGGGTTTTTTTTTTTCTAGACTGCCATATGCAAATGTCTATTTAGTCTATTATCTCTTAATACTTAAGCAAAGTATTACTGTTGGGACTATCTTTTTTTTTTTTTTTTTTTGTCTTGAAGGCAGTCGCTCTTACTCCACAGCATGGAAACCAAGTGGGAAAGTAATCTATGCAAATTACGTGTACTTTTCTGGTTGAATCATGTTCCCTCCACTCATGGTAATGAGTCACTTGGCATAAAGTGGACTGTTACTATGAATGGAGAGAGCACATCGGGGCTCTGCGTCTCAAGAATTATTTCCACTTGCTGAATCTCATTTAGGCCTGGAACCACCAGGGGTGAGACTCTGCTGTCAACCTCTCTGTGCTTGAGCGACTGTAGTTACTCAGCTTTTCACTGGTATAGCAGGGGAGAATTGGTCCCAGGCTCATGTTAACCTTTGATGCTGAGGATGATGGTTCGTGGGCAGTCATCAAAGCTGTCTTGCGCAGTTCCCAAATACTGGCCACATGGTCTTTTTCCTGTAGTAATACTGAGACTAAACCAAGAACTGACCTCAGTGAAGAGGAAGGCAGAAGTGAGTCCCATCCCATATGCGGCGTCTGAGAAGCTGACTGCTCAAAATGCAGCCTGTCTGGCTGAGGGACTGGTTCCCGCAGAGTCAGCTGCCGTCTCAAAACCAGTCCTGTTTGTATCTCAGCACTGGAACAGAGCAACCTAAATCGAATTATCACTCTGGAAAAATCTTATTTTCTTGTATTTTTTCTTATATAGTAATTAACCCAATGACCAGATGATGAGGTCTGGTGCTTGGACCAAATACGTGGGTGTCAGAGCTTGGATTTCCTGCTTGCAGCTTCATAAGCACTACAGCAAAAGAACCTCTTATAGGCATGACATGTTATGCCTCCTCCAACCTTATGTAGGCTTACATTGCTTTTTCTTCACTAGAATACATAATTCTTATTTATTTATTGTAATGGAAACAGACAACTGACACTGAAGTATTATGACACCACTGATTGATAGTCGAATGACAAGTTGCAATGTCACTTTCTTACGAGAATAACTATCCCGTATTACAAGGGTAGTGAATTGAAACACATCCTTTAGAAAGATGCCTAATCTCATTTTTAAAGCTCGAAGTGATGGTGAGCCTATCTTGTCAAGTAAGATCTTTAATTGCCCTTTACTGCTAGGATAATGCATCTTATTTCAAGGTGTATGTGTTGGGGTTTTTTTGTTGTTTTTTTTTTTAAATCTAATGGCATTGACTTGCTGTGTGACCTTGGATGAGAAGGTATGGATCGGTTGTTTAAGGCTAAATTGATCTTGGAATTTATGTAGTAATATACCCACTCTGGAGAGCCTCCAGGGTTGTTTTAAATGGGTGAACCCTGGATGGAGTTTCAGTCTCAGTTCTTATTTTTTGCGTGTGCTTTGTGGGTATTGCTTTGCATTATCATTAGCCTAGGGTTTAAATTTTGTTAAGCAGGTGGGCCGGGCTCAGTCTGTGTAAGGCAGGTAAGACACTTGATCAGTGCTGTGTCTCCTTTCTGTGGCAATATTGGTTCCTGAGCTTCAGGACAAGCAGTGAGGATGAACCCCTGGGTGCTTCTGAAGCTGCGATGCCGTGGTGTAAGTGAGCC
Source organism: Chroicocephalus ridibundus (assembly GCF_963924245.1). Lineage (NCBI taxonomy): Eukaryota > Metazoa > Chordata > Aves > Charadriiformes > Laridae > Chroicocephalus > Chroicocephalus ridibundus. The sequence goes on along the minus strand of NC_086296.1, from coordinate 9,763,774 downwards.
TGTAAATACCGAAGGGAATAAATGCCACAGTTATGGTTCCACGGAAGCTGTACGCTGGTTAGAGTACCCAATGAGAAGAAGCGAGTATGGTCTGAGTGATAGCCCAGGTGACCCGTCACACATCTGTCATCAGAGTAGCATTTAACTAATTAGGAGATAAATGACAATGCCATTAAGAGTATATTGAGACCAGTGAAAAATGTTCCAATGTTGATAAAATCACATAAAATTACAGTCACTGAAATAGCTTGTCAGGTCCTGCGCTGTTTTCGACGTGTTACTTAACATGGGGGAGCCCCTAAGCTTTAAAGAAGCATCTCTCTACCCTGATCTAGACAAATTACCTTTGTGCCTTGATCTAAACAAACTCTGATCTCTCCGCTGCCATTGAACTCACCTTGTCTGAAACCTAATCTGACTACTTTATTCTACCTCTGTACTGGGAATTCACTCTATCATTAGCATTTCAATCTATTTAATTCACTGAGGGTCGCTGAGCAGTGTAACTGAATCCATGCTAAGCTACCACCGGCAATTTAGCTGTCAGATAGTCTCACCTCCTATTTTTAGTTGCACTCAAATTCCTTGCTTAAGGGGGTGCACGCTGAATTTCTGGATTAGCTTCCCCCTGACCCCTCTATTGTATCGCTGTCAGTCATCTTTAAGTCAGGGTACTATTTACATTGTTCTATTATACTAATTACAGCTTGTCAAAGGTATGGACGGTGTTCTCGGACGCTTTATCTACAGGCCAGTAACTCTGGGATTAAGTCCTTGCGTTTAGGCCTGCAAGCGCTCTGTATTACTGCAGTGAAGAAAGTCTTTGCAAAACACAGGGTTTTTTTAAATTGCACAGTCAACACTTCCAAAACCTTGGGCCCTAATGCTTTAGGCTGGGTGGTCAGGCTCCCCTTTGGCTCTCCGTATGGTGCTCTATGGTGCCAGGTCCTTACGCTGGGGTAGGGCAGGAATAGCGTTGTCAAGGTTCATACTTTCAGAGGCAGGGATTTAGGATAAGGCGTGCAGCTGTACTGCTTCTTTTCTAAAGAATTATTTGAAGCAGCTGTGCTCCCTGGCCTTCTGTGTCCTTCGCTGCTTTTCTCTTGCGCAGATTCCACTGCATCTTATTTTTGTATTTATTTTCCCCTGCCACACCGCTCTCCCCAGGCTCTCTGTTCTAATGACCTTCTTAGCAAGCACATAGGCTGTGGTGTATATTTCGTTTTGAACCAGTTTATGGCTCTTCTAAGGTGCAATTCAGGGCAGGAAGCAGTTTGTTCTTGTTAACAAAGCTGTGTACACGTGCGCTGCCTGTGTTTGCTACAGTTTGGTTGCCTGTTAAACCAGCTTTAGCTCTGTATTCAAGTCGTCTCAAAATGTAATTCAAAAATTAGAGAATGGTAAAACACGTGTACGTAGGCAGAAGGTAGGCTTCATTGGGAGGAAAACAGTCAGGTTAGAAATTTATCTTGTAAAATTCATCAGTAAGTTTACTAAATTATATTTCTGTTGCACTTTGAAGATCAGATTATTTTTTTTCCACCTCTCCAATATAAGCTTGGTGCAAACTTCTATGAAGTCAATAGACTCAGCTTTATGGGAAAGTGAGAGAGATGTTACAGCCTTTTAGGGCAAATGGAGGAAGGTGGTAGCGTGGAATATTGGACTACAAGGTCAGAGACTTGCCTTCACTGGCTCTGTTGCTCATCTGCCCTGTGACTTTGTGGTCACTTCACTTCTCTTTCCTTCTTCAGGCTTCAACTGCCACCCAGCCTTCGAGCCCTGATGGGCCATGGGCGGTGATGGGCACCCAGTGCATGCACCAGTGAGCCCTGGCCTGAGCTGGGCCATCAGCGTGAGGCTGGGCAAGGGCTGCTTTGGGGGTTGATGCTCGAGGTAAGCGACACAGGACTGCCCTGCTTCCTCCGATTCCAGCCCTACCTGCCACTGAGTAAATATTTTCCTGTGCCAGTGCTGTGCAAAGGTGAGTTAAGAGCCGTGGCTGCTCCCTCGGAGGATCATTGCTGGGGATGAAACCGGAATGTTCATCGGGAGCCTCAGTAATACCCAATTCAGATTGCTGATGAATACATCCTGACTTTGGGCACATACCTCCTGTTAATGCTAATGGGAATGTCACACATGAATGCTGGAGAATATTGCCCATTATTTTTGGTCCCAGAGCTCTGAGCTGAGAGATTCCCTGAGAAAAATGGCCATTTGCTGTATGTTGCAGGCTGCAATTCATTATATACAGTGAATGGTGACTGTTACTTACCTTACAGAACTGTAATGTGATAAGGAGTCTATGTAAGCCACTTAATGGTCTGTCTACCTTAAAGAAAATGTGTACCTGATCAGCCTCTGATTTATGCCACTTTCACCCCAGTGCAACTCTATTGGCTCCAGTGGTGGTGTCCCTGATTTATGCTAGTCTTAGTCGGACTTCATGAGTTTATGTACTTTATATGACTCATGTACGCGAGAAAATGTAGTCTAATAAAATATCTGGCTGTGCATCGTGGCTGCAAGTTCTTTGCAGAACTGTTAACCAGGGTACTACAAAACCATGTTCTGCTCCTCTGCAGTGCGTATATATTTCAAGGGGTTATATCCCATATCTATAGAGATGTAACTTAACGGTCTCATACTTGACTAATGTGCTACCTTCTTGGAGCGGTGGCATGTTAGAGCTAGGCAGCAGGCACCATAAACCTGTAGGATGAGAATAAGAATTTGAGTGTGGCAATTGGGGCATTTTTATTTTTCACTTGGAAGATCAAGTTCCTTCCTCCAAAACAAAGAATTTCCCACAGATTATGTCCCTCCACTATGAAAACAACTCTTCTTATCTCAGTTGTGTTGCTGCATCAGCACTTGTCTTATGGCTTTGGGGTAGGAAAACAGTCCATTTATGATGTTTATATTGCAGTAACAGCCAGGACACATAGTCTTAGACGCAGGACTCCTTGTGCTAGAAAATATGTCAACAGACCAGGAAACTGCTCTTTGGCCTGACGATTCTGTGCTCCTGTTAATGAGGGCTTTTCTGATCACCATGGCAGCTTTCACCCCCTGGCCTTGTCTGCAAGGGAAGTGATCTTTCCTGAAATCTCTGGAGCATCAGTCTGAGCTCTGGTGAAGCTGTTGGAGAGATGTCCATTACCACTGCTGGATTCAGCTCACCTTCTCTGGTACACCTGGCTGCTTTTGGTCAGACTTGACACCTGAGACCACTCTGGAGTTGATCCTTGTTTCCTTCACCATCTTTCCTTAGAAAATTTGCCTGCTTTCGTGTTAAGTTCTCAAGCACGTTTTCATCTAGTGAATAAGTGTGACAGGTACATTCAGGTGTCAGGTGTGAAATACAGAGGCCGGGTGAAGGTCTTATGGAAAACAGCAAACCCTCTTTGGGATTTGTCCTGTACTGCAGGGATAGCATGAGACATACTTAAGTCTCAGAGAGGTGCATCTTGGGGATACTAGTAATCCTAAACTAGTATCCTAGTTTGCATAGGTTTGTGGATAGCCTTTGCTGAGCAGCGTGATGGTAAACTGAGATGCTTTCGTGTTCTGTTGCAGTATTTCACCAACTGCATTGGCTTGTTCCATTTAAAAAAAAAAAATAAAATTAAAGCTGCTGAGTTCTTAAAATGGAAAGTGCATCTTTCTTAGCATGGTAAAACAGCAAGTTGAAGGCTTGCTCTGCCTGTACTTAGCTGTAATTTATGCTTCTGCTCTCGTAAGGGGTCTGCTTGCCCTTGATGCATGTGCGTAAGTCCCATTAGCGTTAATAGGAGCTGAACGCAAGCATTAGCTGATGACGAATTCCCTAAATGCTGCCTTCAGTTCTAAAGCCAAGATTCGGTCCCTGCCTCTGCAGCTAATCAGCTGCTGGCAGCCCGGACCTGCTCCCCCTCCTCTCTGGCCACAAACCAAGGCTTTTCCCTGGGCTGGGGCACTGCAGCCGTCCCCCCCCTTACGCAGCCTGAGGGCTGCACGCTCGGGTGGCTGTGGGAGGTGGCCGGCTTCCTTGGAAAAGCTGCGCCAGAGCGGGGAAAGAGATTCATCGGCAAGGGATGTTTTCTGCTTAGCTGACACCGTAATGAGCTCACGTCCCTGGGTGGAGAGAAGAGGGGTGACAGGAGGAGATGGGGAGAGGGGAGGAGAACAACTTGTTTCAGGCAACAAATCAGTTGCTAACTCCGCTCTGAAGCCATTTGCATAGATGATGTTGGCCTGGGGTGGGTTGGAAATATAAGGCATTCTGTAGACAGCTGCCCAAGGGAATGCTAATTAGCTGGCAGGCAATTAATAATTAATCAGACTTTTGTTCATTGTGAAGACAGTATTTTCTTTGGCAGCTTCATAATGTTCCGAGTTTGCCTTGCTTTTCTTTCGCAGGCTGATATCATCGTGCTGGAACTAGGTTTTGTGGCGACATGCTTCTCCCTCCCTCTGGCACCCAGCTCGCCCCGTCCACATGTGCAGCCCGGGCCACGACCTCGGCGCTTGGCTGGGCTCTGACGGCCCGTTTAACAGTCAAAGGCTGGAAAGGGAGTTGCTGGTGCGCTATTTTTAACCAGCTGGGCAGTTCAATAATTCAGGCGCAGACACACACGCTGTGGTCTGGGCTGGGCGTGCGATTTGAAAGGGGAGAAGAGCATTGTGTCGCCCCTGCTAGGCTTGCTCGACCTTATCAAGCACGGCTTCCCAGGCGCTCTAACACAGACACAAAATAAAAACCAAGCCTCCAGGAGTGAAGTCCTTGCCCCGCTGGTGTCTCCTGGCTCTGTCTGCGTTGGAGCCTGGATCATACTTAGCTGCAAGGCTTGAACTAGTCACTATTTCCTTGCTTTCTAATGCTGCATTTTCCTTTTTTTCCATGACAATAAAACCCAGTTATTGTGTGAGTTGGAATCCAGAATGGGAAATGTCAAAAAATCTGAGGAAAATGGGAGTGATTTCAAGAAAGCTCTTTAGAAATCAGAAGCTCCGTGTATGACTACTCCTCTTGATTTCAGACTAAGAAGGGAGTTGTGCAGAAAAACAGTTCATCCCTTCCCTCCAGCCAAATCCTCTCCCCAGCCGCCCGCTGGAGTGGTTCCATCCCTCTCGTGCAGCCTGGGACAGCACACGGCCATGCTCTTCCCACCAAACAGACTTCATCTGGAGTACCAGAGATGGCTTTCAGAGAAAGTGTGGGGCAGCGACTGGGCTCCGAATGACCTGAGAAGGGCATTCACAGCTGGAGTTGCTCTGTAGAGCAACAGAGGTGACAGTGTGTTACTGAAGGGCAAACAAAACCACTGGTCACCTGCTCCGAATTCAAGCAATTGGGCAATTTCAAAGTTTTTCTTGCTAAACAGGTGGAGCTATTTACTTCTTTAATTTGTTAAGGAGACATACATTTCCCTGAATATTTTTTTCACTCTCAAATGGGGCTAAAATGAGAAGATTTATGACCATTAAAAATTGATTTGAACATAAATTGCCTAGCTTGGTCTGCAGATGCCTTTATGATTATTATACTCAAATTTCATGATACTGGTGTGCAGTGAGACGATACCATCCTTGTCTGACAGATGGGGAAATGCTAGAACAGCCTATAATTCACCTGCCCTTGTACCCGGAAAGTCTTTGATCCAGGAATTGCATGAGTCAAAGGCCTTGAACTTGTATAAATCAGTCCATTTTTGTGCTCGTCCTCTGAGTCTGCTTGCCTTCACCAATGGGTAACATTTACTGTTTCCAACAGAGACACAGCTTCTTGTTTAATTTTGCGCAAATTCGATTTGAGAGGGGCGGAGGTTTTACAATTAAGAAAATGTACCGCATTGTGTAGGCAAAGGAGACCCGGCTCAACCCTTGTCCATCAAAGAACAGGCACAAACTCAGTCTTTGAGGCACGAGGGAATCCACAGAGGAGCTCAACTTTGAGAGACAAATGCACAGCAAAGCAGGCTTCACTGATTCTGCTGTTAGTAGGACTGCTTGTTTCCTTTGCTTCCTGTGTGTTAGCTCAGCTGCGTTTTGGGGCTGAACAAGATCTTTCCACTAGTTCAATTTCAAACACGTGGTAAATGACTCTGCGCCTGGAGCACCCGAGGTTCCCGGGTGGTCTCTCTGCAGAGACCGGGGCTGCTGCTGAGATCAGGCGAGACACAGCTCCTCGTTCCCACCGTGTCCTCGGGAAGCTGGTTGATGCGAGGAGCAGGATGAGGATGATGAGGAAGTTACAAGTCCCTTGTGCATTCCAGGTTTGAGGTTCTCCCTGTGTCTCCAAACCGTGACAACGTTTGTTAACAGAGGCATGTGAAGTCTCGGTAAAAGAATGCGGCTTGTGATGATCCTCGGTGGCTTTAATGAATGATTTGTGGCCGGGGTGAGTCAGCCCAATCGGGCTGGCAGCCAGCAGCTGGTCAGAGGCGGCTGCTGAAGGCAGAGGCTTGACGGCACGTATAGATAGCATGTGCTAAGAGCATAGCATTTTCGAAAGGTCAGCTGTAACCCATGCAACGTCTGCATACTTCTGAAAGCCCATTAGTGGAACACCAGTCAGGAAAGCGAATTTGGCATCTGAGGTGTATTTTTCTAGCCAAGAGCATAGGCAAGTGGGTGGGAAGGCTGGATGTCCAGAGCTTGTATTTGCAAATGGAACTGATAGTGCACTTGAAAAATGCAACCCTAGGTTTACCAAATCCCACTTCTTTCTCTACAACTGCGAGATGTCTGTCTGTCCTTCCCTCTGAGCCGTGAGAGGACATTCCCCTGGGAGGCAAATGCCCTGCCTGTTTGAGAGTCCGTGCAAAATAGGATGCTGTGCCCTGTACACTGCAGAAGTTCAATTTTCAGATAATACGGAATTGGGATGTCTTATCTAATACTGCTGGCAGACACTCCTGAGAGTCACCTGCTTAGTATGGTGAATTTAAATCACCAGAGCCACGCTGACAAAACTCTCCTGTGCAGAACCTCATTCTGGACTAAAGTCCTTGAGTAATTATTCTGTAATAAAGTCACTTAAATTTTAGAATAGACTGTCCATGTGGAGAAGTTATACAGGCACAGCTGTAACAGGATAATTATTTTGTTATAGCTCTGCCAGTCAATTTCTCAAGGCCTCAGTCACATGGGGAAGTCAAAATGATGTATTTTTTACAGTCTCCAGCAATTCTTTATTTTTTAATGTCCATTAGTGATTGACTAATGCTGAATGATAGTGGAAATTCTCCAGGACAAAGACTGCTCTCACAATTTCCTTGTGGTTATCAAAGGAATTTGGATCTATCATTTTAAAGCTAATACGCGATGAATAGCTGGTGACTGGGGGTTTATAGCTGAACTGCTTGGCAAGTATGAAGCCACTGTTTACTATATTCAATTGAAATAGCTAAAATACAGAAATTTGTAGAGAAGGTCCTTATTTATATGTTAAGAATCCTCCGGATTTTTAGAGTACAGAGCAAAACAGATGAGGATACAAAGCCCCCTTATTCCCACACAGTACTGGAAATTTGATATTTCAACATAGAACTTTATGACTAAGTTTACCAATTTTGGGGACAGCTGAAATAGTTTAGTCCTTGAGTACGTTCTCGCAAGATATGTGTGTTATGATTCATTATTAATTGCGGTGGAAATAGTACTTTAGGATGAAACTGCACCTGTCAAAGGACAATGGCATATATGAGATTTCTATGGGGATGGACCTGAGCTAGCGCAAGTCCGGAGATTAAAGCACAGTAGGAATTCAGAGCCTGGATCCCCTCAGAGCTGCCTGGTGAAATGCTAGATGTAGCAAACAGATGCCAACTGAATTTGTCGCAGTCATGTTTGAATCTAAATTGAAGAATTACCAGAACAGGGAAGGCCAAAAATCTCTGCGCACACGAATGCACTGCGTGGCTCCTGCGTGCCAGCCTGGGCGCGCCGCAAGCTGCGTGGGGGGCTGAGGCTTATGGACAAGGCAGCAGACCCGACACGTGCTTAATTAAAAGTATGACTCAAATTGAAACCTGCCTATAGTTGTCAGCAAAATGTTATCTAATTACACGTATAACTCCTCACTTCTTAGAAAAGGAAAAAGGGTTGGGTTTGAGGTAGAGGATGCCAGCGCGCGTGTCCAGGTGGATGTACCAGCTGGGAAGTACACAAGGACAAGAACAGGGTGCAGTCTGCGGGGCCACACATTGTGTGGACCTTGGGTAGATGGATGGCTTGTTGGTCCCATCAGTGTCTCCCTGGGCACAACTGCTGGGTACCAAGGATGCTCCTTTACCAACCCTCCCCAGTATCACCACACCTGAAGGAAAGCTGACTCCTGACTCCGGCAATTCTTGCTGTCACATGAGCCCTACGAGATCACGCAGGGTAAAACCACCCAGTTTTGATTTCAGTTTGTGCCCATGTGCTCACCTCTTCTCCTGTTTATCTGAATTTGGGTTTTGTACACGTGGCTGGAGGGGAAGGCCCGTGTCACAATGTATGTGCACAAGGATAAAAAAGGATATCCATTTCTAGGGCTGCAATGCAAAGGCTTAATCATGTTTTAGAATAACCGGAGTTATAAACTGATGGGGCATTTAAAATGTTTTTTGGTTCCAAACATCAAGCGTTCAAATTCTGCCTTAAGGGGACTTTAGCTGATTGTCAAATCACAATGAGATTCTTATCACTTTATTTTAATAAACAGTTTTCATAAATGTTAACATTTTAATGGATGATTACATTCATATTTAGCTAGCAGATGCATTCATTTTGATTGATGTTATTTCCATGAGTACCGAAGGAATTAAATAATGATTTGTCACTTATGGTAAAGAGCTGCTCAAATATCTTTTAAACGAACAACTTTATTTGTGGTGGTTGATCAGATGGCGATGCAGAACTGCAGCGTGCCATGCTGGAGCAGCGAGAGGCCGGGACTGGGGGCAGCTGTGGGTGACGTGTGGGACCACACCATGCTCTCCCACCTCGCTGCAGCCCGTGCAGCTGGCAGGCAGCTTGCCAACAGAGGGGACAGCCCCTACATCCAACATCCCCAAGCATATGGAGGGGACAGTGGGGGGAGCAAGGAGAACCTCCTCGCCGCCTTTCAGCGGCTTTCATGCTATCCTTCCCCTTCGCTCCGGGTCACAGCGGAGGGGCCACCACATGGGTTAGTGGTGGTTTTGGCAGCGTTAGGTTGATGGTTGGACTCGATGATGTTAAAGGTCCCTTCCAACCTGGACAGTTCGATGATTGTAAGGTAGGAAGGAGAGGCGGCTGAACTAACGCGGCACCTGGGAGCATCCCGCCTGGCACTGGTGACCCCAGTGAGTGAGGGCCGGTGGGGACGGGCTCGGGGGGGGGGAAGGAGGGGTGTGTTGGTTGCCAGGCACGGCGAGGCCAGGCCACAGAGAGCAGTGCTCGGTCCCCCTCTTGTGGCAAGCGAGCCGGGTACGGCGGGCTGAAGCGCTGCTGCCGGCAGCGAGCGGGCTGGGGCGGGGGGGGGGGCTGCTGCAGGGGGCGAGCGGGCATGGGATGCTGAAAGGGGGGCAAGCAGGCGTGGGATGCTGCTGGTGGCAGCGAGCCAGGCCGGGCCAGGCGCTGCTGCAGGGTGCAAGCAGGGCTGGGCGGTTGGACCAGCCTGGGGGGGGTCCCACCAGCATGGCCAGAACAAGGAGGGGGGATGTGTGTGTGTGCTCCTGCACCTGGGGAGACCCCCGTCCGTCCGTCCGTCTGTCCCTTTCCCCAGGGCTCCCCCCCGCAGCTCGCCCGCAGCAGGGATGCCCCGTGTGCAGGGGGGCTGGGGGTGCTCCCTACCTCTCCCCCCGGCTGCAAAACACTCCCCTGCCCTTCTCCGAAAGGTTCGCCCCGGCGGTTAACCCCCATCAACCTGCGCTCCTGTGCCCCGTTAGCGCTGGCTAATGAGCGCATCGAAGGCACTTGTGGCAGGGGCCCTCCCCCTGCAGCGCAGTTTCTGTCGGAGCTTGCCTCCCTGGCAGGCACGTTTATACCCAGAAAAAGCAGATTTAGGGTTTCTCTTTGCCATGCAGGGCATCGGGGCCATCTGCCCCCAGAGCCACCCGCTGCCGAGCTGATGGCGAGAGAAGGCGCCGGGAGTTTCGCTCGGGCTGAAGATGCGCGGAGGCAGATGCGCGTACTCCAGATGCGGGGTACCTCGGGGGGACGAGCCCTGGGGCTGCTCTTGTGCCGGGGCTGGTGCTGCCCAGTGCTCCGGGAGAGAGCTGGAGAGGCTTTGCCGTGCTATCACTAATCTGGGATGATGAACGAAGAACTGCGTTGGAGGTGACCTCTCTTTTTAAGGTCAGTTCTTGATGGCTGACTTCTGGGTGGCTCACCAGGAGAGCCTCTTGGAGTTTCATCCTTCTATGACTCTTGCTGCTTGAGAATTTCAAGAGACCTGAAGCAGACCTTTGCTCTCCTGTAGGCCTTTTGGACCTCGAATGCTCCTCTCAGCCCCCAGAGTGAGAAGAGAGGCTGTGTCTTTAAGAAGCACAATTAAGTAAGTGTGTTTTTTGCCTGCTTTCCAGAAGTAGTTATTAGGTTTGATGGATTGGTTATGTGATCCAGCACGACAGATGGATGCAATTTTTTTGTCTATGACTAAACCTACAGAGGTTGCATAAATAACTTCATAGTAAATGTTCTGATTTCATTGTTAGTGTGTTTCCATGTAGGTGTAGATATACTTTTTTTTTAAAAAAACAATGAAAATCTTCCTGAGGATTCTGTGCTGTGAACTGCTTTGAAAACCTTATCCTTTTTGCAGCTGTGCCCTGACTTCTCTGGAGTGACTGTAGCAAATATATCTGTGCATTATTCAGCCTGTGGTCCATGAGCTGTCTGAGGCTTTCTGGAAGGCAGCTCCAAAGACCAAACTGATTCCAGCCTATTGTCTGTAGAGATCCAGGAGAGCCCTGTGTGCCAGCAGTGACGCTTGCTGTCCCAGCCGGCTGGCTCGGGGTGGGAGGGTGACTCATGGGTGGCATGTTCCTCTCCCTGGCTGGCAGAATCTGATAACCGGTACCCAGTTCCCTGGTGCAAACAGCTCGCGTTTACTAATGGAGCTTTATTAAGGCAAGTGCATTCAAATACTGCTTAAATGCCTCAAGTCGAAGACTGTTAGCAGCCCTGTCTGGGCAGTAGCAAGTTGCTTCCTATGGGGGTTTATTTTACCTAATCGTGCAACTGGGAATCTCGTGCTCTTAAGCATTTGACTCCTGTCATGTATTTCTCTGCAGTTATACTTGTATTCTCTCTTTTCCTGAGAATACACTGTGGCATTTCCACCACTCGGTGAACTTGCACACTGTAGGTGGTGGTTAGATGTGAAGCTATGTGCTCCTGAGGGTTGGCGCGTACGTAGTAGCAGGCCAACGGGAAACTTCCTGGATCAGCGAAAATAACCCGGGCTGTTGTTGTCTGCTTTAATGAGCAAAGGTAGCTGCTGAGACCTCTGCTGAAAGCAGCCTGCCTTAAAGCATGGCTCAACTCCTGTGGAGTGCTCCTGGGAGAAACTCTTGCCGTGAGATCGCTGCAGAGCTCCAGAATCACTGGAGCGATTCTTAATGTACTGGAGATCCTGTCTAATGCAGGCAGGCTACAGCTATTGTATGGCAGTTGCATTTCTGCAAAGGGATGAACGTCCTAGGGAACTAAATGTCCTTGTTAAGAGGTTCCCAGGATAGCCTCTGGGAGCAGCCACCTAAGCTGCTTGGTGGTTGAGTTGCGTTTGACTTTGAGCTCGTTTATAAAGAAATACCAGTTGAAATGCAAAAAGGAATTTCTAACTGTTTATAAAACAGTTTGCATTGAAACCAGTTTCTATACAAACAGTTTTTACATAGATTCTTGTCGTGTTGATGTCCTAGGGCATCATTGAAGATCTTTACAAGAGCTATTAACAAGTCTTGACTGCTCATTTTAAATGGCTGCATTTAGCCATGAGGAAAGATAGATTTTTAACAGCTAATTGGGCTGTCAATACGGTGTATGTGTTGTGGTTTGTGTGTTCAGGTTTTGTTTGTTTACCCCCTGGATGACTGTTTCCAAACCCAACCAGTGATACTGGACGAGGGAGAAAAAAATGTTCTAGCTAGGTGTTGTGTTGGCCACCCACAATTTGCAATAGACTTGGGTATGTAATAGTCTTTCCTGGCTGGTGGGCAGAGCAAACTTTATATCCAAAACAGTCAAAATAAATTGGAAACCAGACTCCAGCCTTTTAAAGGAAATCAAACTTAAAAAAAAAACAAACAAACAAATAAGAACAACAACAACAATCAAAAAACCCCAACCCAAAGTCGCAGGTCCTACAGCTATAAACAGCATGGTGAAGATAAAAACCTGATGCTGCAATCTACTCTGGAAAAAGGCAGGGTGGAAAATTTGGCTGTGCTGTTCTGGTGTACTTTTGAGACTAGCAGGTGCCACTTTGATCTCAGATTTTCTCTGTAAAAGCAAACGTTATTAAACAAATGCTGGCCTATTTTTCTCCCATGCAAAACTAGTTACTTTGTGGGCTCTCCAGAATGTCCACGTGGCAGATCTGTCTAGGCCTTGGAGCCATTTCTGACAGAAGATTTTATAAAAGCCAACTGCAGAACTCCAAACTCTTTCCCACACACCGAGGGGGGATTAGCTAACGCACGTTGGTGCAGTGCTTCAGTGATGAAGAACAATGTTGTCATGTTGTTGGCAGAGTTAGCCTTGGACTGGAAACTCCATTGAGCAAGGATATTATTGGTTTCTGGCTCTAACATAAGGCTTCATGAGCGCTCTTGAGTGATGATTGGTCCTAAGAGGAGGTCCAAAAACGCCTTACACAGCATGGAGACACAGCTGCAGTCCTCGAGACCTCTGCTCAGCTTCTTGTCTGGTCCTTGAGATCCTGACACGAAGCGACCTGCAGCCGGAAAGTTTCTTGAAAGCGCATACAAACTCTTCACGCTAAGAAATGCCTACTTTCACCAGGCTCAGCAGCTTTGTGCTGCACCCCAACCTAAGGGACCTAAAAAAGTGAAGCAATTCCAGCCCTTTTACAAGGACTTACCCAAATCGAGCAAGTAACTGAAAGAAAGGTGGCATGAAAAGTGGCTGACCAAAGCACAGTCTTCTGGGAACTGAATTTTGCACAGATGAGAGATAAAACAGGAGAGGAATGTGAGGAGAGTGTCCTGCACTGTAGGACTTGTTAACCAAAGGAGGGGTCTCAGGAGCCAGGGACTCCCTGCCCTGTCAGGTCTGGGGTCCTGGGGCGCTTTGCCTGCTGGTGAGCTCACAGGGTTTAGCGCCTTTGACTCTGTTTATCTCCATGACCTCCTTCATGCCCCTGCTGGGATCTGATGTGACCTGTTGACTCAACCCAAAATTTAGTACTTGGGATGTAAACTGACTTTCCAAATCTGGAGCGGCACACAGGTCTCTGGGCTGCAGAAGCTGTGAACCACCACCGGTGCTAAAAATAAAAGGAGAAGCAACATATATCTTGGTGATAAAGAACTATTTTTACAAAGTAGCGGTATGCCTGCAGAGGTTACTTGTGGGGCCAGTCAAGAGAAAGGAAAATCAGATGTTTGGAGGGGTAACAGTTACTGCTACTAATGGCAGCAGAAGCCTTGAAACATCCATTAGAGATGTTCACAGCCAAGATGAGTGTGAAGCCTGCTCTCTTTGAAGCAGACTGGTCCAGCTGACTCATGCCAGGTCCCTTCCACCTCCCATCGTCTGTGAGTGACTTTCGCTCTGTAGTTTGTCTCGGCTGCTCTCGACATTTTTCATGCTGGGAACTCCTCAACTCCTGGTGGCCAGAGGTTAACTCAGATGAGAGCTGGCTTCCACCGAAATGTGCCTACTTTCTCAAGACTAGGTTTGTGCTTTTAACAGATGTCTAATTCTCTTTTCCCTCTAGGCCAGGGAGGTTAATTGGAGGAAAGTGACTGTACATCGGGCCCAAGAGCCTCCTACAGAGATACTTGGCACAAATAAATCAGCCTATTTTTGATGAATAACAAGGCCCCAAAGGCTCTAGTTCTTGCTGCCTGCACAAATTGCAGGTATAAATTTCACAGCTGATCACAGGGACTCCAGAATTCAATTAACTCTCTGCTCATTTAAAAAAAAAAATGCTGCCTGCCTATTTAATTATGAGTGTCACTGATACTACACATGCTGTTCAGGAAAACTCCAATTAATAAAGCATTGCATCATTAATATGAGTGACAGCATGAAGCCTGTGACTCTCTCAGGAGTCTGTCTTGACCCTCTGCAATGACAGGCTTGGGATTTATTGGAAAGGGGCATCCTTTTCTTCAGACTCGGGCACTGCCGAGGGAGCTCTGCGATTGTCTGTCTCCGTGCTTCGCAGACTGCTCCGGTTGCTCTGTTTTGGGTGGCCGTTGGGATGTGACGTAGCGCTGGCAACTGATGATTTAGACCTTCTAGTACTTGGGTGACCTTCTAGGGTCTCTGACTGTGGGGGTGGGGGCTGCCCGGAGACACACCAGGCAAAAATCTGCAGAGATTAACCTGTGCAAGGTGCGGTGAGAAGAGAGCAATGTTCTTGCGCTGCCTTTACCACATTAAAGCACCTTTCACTGCCAGGAAGGGTGTTAACCAAAGCTGTACAAATAACCGCATCTCTGAAGAATGTTTCATTTTCGAGGGTTCTTAAATTTAGCTCCGTCTCAAAGATCTATCAATAAACAGACATGTTTCGTTTTGACTTTCCAAGGTGTCTTTCATTTTAAGCCCAAATTGATCTGACGTACTAATTCTGTGCCTCTGCTTGTGCCCATCCTCCTTCTCTCTTGATTTCACACTCTGCGCGTTGGGTTAGTGGAAGTGGTCTCCGGTTTTTGCAGCTGCATCTTCCCACTTCGGGAGGGCATCTGTGCCAAATGGCTCTTACCACAACTTGAATAGCAGTATGACAAACTAAAGGTACTTGGCCTTTCTCCCCAAACCATGTCCCTCCTTCCTTAGTCGCTATGTGTAACCCATGAGGATCACAGTCTAGCATTTTCTTGACTCTGTCTTCAGACCATGTCTAATCTGTGCCTCAGCTTTCCAAATACTGAATTCTGCTTTCTCTCCACACTACTTCTTCCCCCCCCCCCGAGCAGCCCTGTTCCTGACTACAGCAATCTTCTTTCCAGTAGTGGCCAAAACAATCTCGCTGCCCTAGCCAGAGGCAGTTGTCACCCCAGATTAGGCACCATGGCTCCATTGTCGCTCCAGCTCCCTGCGTCTTCCTGGGATTTCCACACTAGTCACCAGTGCATTCCACAAATGTGTGCCCAGATGTTGTTGCGAAAAGTTGAGAGTCACTGTTTGATTGCCTCGTCTTTTTCCAATCCTCTATCATAAGCTGCTTGCCTTCTCACCCCTCTTCTACATCTTCTGTTCCCCGTTGCCGGTCAGAGCTGCAGCTTTCACTGCCTGTTTGCCACATTTAAGTAGAACATCTTCACCATTTGCTTTCAGGAACAAAATTTTGTCAGCCAATGAATGCCTGCAGGACGACCTCTCTTGTCCACAGTATTATCTTAAAGCCAAAACCAGAAGAGCAGCTTTCCTGCTCTCCTGCAAGCCTCTGCATTTTTGGTCCCTTTCTGGCAGCTACTTTGGTACTGGGAGTGGGTGTTTAGTTGGAGTCTATTTTTGCTCGGTGAATGGTTGCACAAGCCTTAGAGCTGTTTCAAGGGACGTAGCAAGGCCAGGATCTCCGACACTAGTGAGAGTTCAGATTTAAACCTATTCTTGAGATAATGCAATCTGCAAATAAGTGGCTGGTATCCTAGGACTGCTCCTTTCACACTACCCACTTTCATTTTTTACTTTGTTCCCCTGTTGCCTCATCTTTAGCTGAAATAACCTGTGTCCTGGGCCTGGAGCTACCTGTCTGTCTTGTACTTGTATAGCCTGAGGCTTAACAGGGCTCTTATCTATGCCATGGGGCCTCGGGGCAGTGATTAAACCCAGCTGTGGGATGCAAACCCTTCTTGCTTGCCCTGCCTTGCCAGCCCAGGCAAGCTGGCGTTGTCAGGAGGGCTGTCGCTTGGCTGTGACCACTCATTGTGCCTCTTGGATATCGGTGAGCTGCTGGAGCAGGGACACTCAACTCACTTTCCCAGTTTCATTGAGATGGGTATTCCACACTAGAGTATTCCCTTCACCTTTTCATGCTCTTTGAGGATCTCTAAAACCATTCCAGTGAGGATGGGGAGCCCTCCAGATGCTCCGTGTCCCTGAAACTGCCACATACTCCTCTTCTGCAACCTGTGCTACAGGGGATGTGTGGCCTCTCGGGATTTGCAGCCTCCTGTTTGGAAACCTTTGTTGCCCAGCACGTTGCTGAGCGTGGAACTGAGACTTACAGCACCCTGGGATTTACCAGCTTGTGCTGCTGTGGCAATACGTTCTCAGCACTGACTAGAGTACTTAGCCCTGGCTTCTGGGGACCAACAGTAACACATGCTAGACCAAGATCAGGTTGTACCCTTTAACAGGCTGGGAGAAGGAGGGACGTGCTCCACACTTGTAGGAGCCTTTTTCCCTTTGGTTTGATGCCATAATAATCTAAATAATGTCAAGTCTGAGTGCTGTTGACCAAGTTCCACCAGAGCAACTCTTAGGTGCCTACATGTATGAATACAGCTGATGAGCACTCTATTATAATAAGCTAGATCTGAGCTAGCCTTGGAGGCCTGGGATTCTTGTTTGGATCGGCATCAAATTCAGAGGCTGATCTGAACCTGGAGGGTGGGAATCCAAAGCATGCGAGCTCTGGCTTTCCTGAGAGGCTCCTCAAAATTCTGCTCCTGAGATGAGGCTGAGCTCCAGGTATTCACTTTTATTTTCAGCGTCATGTTCCTATCCTAATCTGAAATCAGAAGGGTAAGATGGGCAAAAATAAATAAGTGATTGAGTGCGTGGTTGAAGTCTGACCTCTGTGTTCCCCCAGGGTCTGCACACTCAGGCTTTTCTCTTACACATCTGCTTATTCTAGTCGGGATCAACCTTTAGGCGAAACAAAACTAACTTGAGTATTTGCCCAAACTGTGAAGATTTGGGGTTGTGTTTTGATGAAGTGCGGTGCAGTGCTCTTGAACGTTTCCGCAGCTCTGTGGTATCTGGCTGCAGCTGGGATCAATAGCGAAGGTGCCAAAATAAAGCAGGAGTGGCTGGTTTTGGGCTTTTCCACGCCTGACAAAGAAAATAAGAAAGCAAGAGGGCCTGTTGTTAGCTGGAGTGTTTTCTGACCTCATGGTGTAACAATCCGCCTTGAGAGAATCCAGCGGTCAAGATCAGCACAGAGCATCTTTTTCCTTCCAGCCCTTTCGGGAAGCTTTGTGAGGATAATCAGTGGGCTTTATTTGAAATATTAATCTCTGTCTTGGAGGCATTGGGCCCCTTAGATAAATTGCTGAGGAAGGCGCACATTAAGATCTGTTTTTCCTCGTTCTCTCTGGAGAGACACTGAAATAGCCACTGAGTTGTACTGCTTTGAAAGAGATGTCACCTGTCGTGGCTCCCAAGGAAGATCCCAGCTCAGAGAGATGTTGCTGAGGAGAAACCTCGATAATAGCTATTGGCATTCGAGAAACATACATCACTGCGCTACTAGAATATTTGCAAACAAAATGCCATAAAGAAAAGCAACATTTCTCTGGGTTAAATTATAACAGCATCCCTTGATGGGTAGGAAGCTGACTTTTTTTTTTTTTGGGTTGGTTTTAGTTCAGTGCTTAGAGTTAAAAAGAACTTTCAGCTTTTTCACTCGCTTTTCTCTGGGCCCCTAAGCAGACTTTCTTTCCCCCCCGCCACTGGCTGTGCCTTGACTAGCGTTATCTGAAGAGTGCTGTGTTGGGAAGATGGGTTTGTGTGCAAATTCTCCTTGATGGACTAAATCATTGAAATCCATCATACAACTCTCTATTCTGCCTGTTTCTAGAACTTGCTAAAGAGTCCCTAAAGACTGCAAATAAATAAACCATGTTAGGGCCTTATCTTGAACAAACTCAACTTTTCTCCTTTGCAGAAATTGCATACCGTAGTGTCAGCTTTGCAGGGGATGACAGAAACCAGAATCCCAAACTACCATGGCTTATGGCTATTTCAAGCATTTCGCTGTCAGCTGAAGCTGAATTTCCTCATATTCTAATTAGAAATCTTAGCTGGCTGGAGGATGGGACAGTTTCACTGGAAGCATTGGCAGTGCACCTAAATAAGCAGATTTTACATCCTGCTGTTTGCCCCTATAGGATTTTGTTAGTTACTGTGCTGGTATATACGGGAGTGTCTTGCTGCAGAGGTAGGAAGCTGGGTTATGCCGAAGACTGGTATCTGCTGGCTACCACCTGGAAAATGGGCTGCTCAGCTTTGGGACTCGCCAGCTAGTTCAGCGTGCTTACTTACAGAAGCTGGAGCAAGTTAGCATCCTACGTTTGAGATGACTGTTGATATTAAATGCACCGATTTAGAAATATCTTGTGATATTGAGCACAAAGGGAGGTGGCGTCCTCTGTATTTCTCCCCAGCTTTTCTCCTCTGCAGGCTTTTGCTTTCTGTTCGAAAACGAATGTGAACTTTGCCATGCAAAACCAGAAATACTGGTTTGGTGTAAGCTGCCAGGTTTTGCCAAACTTTTTGGTTTTCTCACCCCGAGTCCAGGAGGTTGGCCTTTGTTATAGCTGTCTCAGCTTGTATTGTTTTGACAGACTAAATACTAAAGATGACTTTTTGTGACCCAAGTTAGGTGCTCAGGTTCTCAAATTCATTGACCCTTGCAATATCCTGGTTTGGTGGTCATGTGTGCTTTTTTGTTCTTCCCATACTCTTATTCTTTACGGATAGAGGCTAACTATGCCTTTAAAGCTGTATTAGCCTCTGGAAGACCTTTGAAAACATTATATTGAATCAAATTGCGTGCGTTGCTTTGCTTAAGCAAGGCTGTTCAACCATGTATCTTAAGACACTCATGTGAACGAGTATCTGGATGCTCACAGGAGGTGAAGCAAGTTGCTGTAGCTCACTCAACAGCAAAGTCGGGGGGAGAACACCAGCCTTCTGGGAACAACGGTTATTTCTGCCAGACACGGTAAAGTGAATATCTGGTTGAATTACGCAATATCTGGCCTAATCAGGGTGGTGGTGTTGCAAGCATATTCTTGAAAGGAAGACTCGGCACTGCTTATTACCACCTCACCACGGTGACTTCGTGTGCTCTGGCTCTCGGCACCGAGTTTCTCCTACTGGAAATAGGGTGGAATAATGCTGGGCAGCAAATCTTTTATAACCCTGAAAATTTAGGAGGTGGAAAGGTCTTTAAACGGCTGATTGAACTTGTCTGGAACAGTTATGAAATTCTGCTTGGAGCCAGAGCAGGGTAAGTAGCCTAGGTATCCCCTTTTATCCCTCGTTCACATGTATTTCTGGGGGGAAAAAAAATCAGAAATCATTCAGACTAAACAAAACTGTTTGACCTCTTGATATAGCCTCTCTTCCCCCCTTAAAAAAAAAAAAAAAAAAGAAAAAATTAACAACTTGGCTATGCAATAATTCACAAAAGCTTTTGGCCCTGCCAAAATTGCACTCTCTGCCCCCACTCCCCAAATTCACTCTGCTCCATTTAGTAGAGTTTGTTGGCAAAGATAACCCGACTTCATGCTGTGGAGAATATTTGTTTCTTAATAGAAGATGGAGCAGAAGTGAAATTATGCTGGTTGTGTATATTTTGCCTTCTCAAGATTAGCCCCAAGCAATTATCTGACTGTGGCCTGTGCCAGAAAAACACAACAGAACAATTTTAGCAGTGCCAACAAAAACTCCAGAATGTGTTGCACTCAAGAGTGTAATTTTAGATGCTGTTTTCAAGTAGTATTTCTGTGACATCATTGACTTTAGGAAAAATAATACCCCAGGGCTTGCTTTACAAACAGGATGGAGCTTTATGATTTGGCAGCTTTCCGTAGGCAGAAAGACAAATGTTCATCACTTACAAACCTCTGCATGACAACAGGCTTTGCTTCCTATCAGAAGTTAAAAGCAATAAGAAAAAGTCAAAACTGATGTGGGAAGGGAATTGGTAGGCGCTCGCCTGCTGCCCTGAGGGCAGAGATGCTCAGATCACCTCCAGGAGAACCTGAGCTGTGTGAAGATTTGTTCTGGGAGCGAGAGCACTTGCAGCTAAATCCTGTGCGTGGTGTTGCCCTGGGCAAGATTTGGAAAATACAGTTGTTTCTGCTTCTGCTGCCTCTGGTCCGTGTTCAAGGCACAGACGTGCTCAAATCTGGTGATAGGATGGGAAGGCGCTGCCGGTCCTCTGAGCGGGCTCCAGCTGTCTCCTGGAGCTCCATCATTCGGATGCAGCCTGTCTGGTATGTGCTTGAGGGATTTGGATGTAGTGGTGACACTCCCCTTGCCTAGCCCAGAGCTCTACCGTCAGAAAATATTTCAAATTTCTTTACTATTTTTTTTTTCCAGGAGTTCCCTGTTGATTGTAGGAGTGGGAGGGATCCCACGAAGCTGTCTAGTCCTTCTTCCCAGCCTGTGTGGGGCCATCTGCACTTGAGCAATGTTTTGCAGCCCTCCAAAGCTGAGGTGCCATGGTCTTTCCTACTCACAAATTTGTTTCTTTCTTGTAGAAAGGGTTTTCTTGATTCTAATCCGTGTTTTTCTTTCTCTGATTGCAAGTCCATCACTTCTCCGTTCTGTAAATGCATTGTAGATAGGATAAGGACTTTCCAGCCTGCAGCAGGTTGTTATGCATTTGACTCTTACTGGCCTTTCTCTTCTTTCCACGCCCATCCCGGTCTTTTCCTTAGGGTGAATAGTCTGTGTGGTCGTCCCTGTCCCCCCCTTCCCCACACTCCCCCCTTCCTTCTCTGTAGGTAGACATTTTAGAAAGCTCTCATTATACCTGCACCAGATGCTTCTGGGCAAATCCAAAGTGAATTAAAGGAAATTTAAGGTCTATATAAGCCTTTTTCATTCTGGAAGGCTCAGTAGGTTCAGTGGGTGCCTTCAGGTGTGTGGAACAACTTTTTTCCCCTTCGGTAAAAGATTTCTTATGAAAAAAAGTGTTCTCTGGCTTTAGGGCAAACCATGCTGCAGCTTTCCTTCGCTCTGTGCCCCCAGCATAAGCCAGTGGAAAATGGGTTTCATTAACTACGATGAGTCACTTGTGGCTTGAAGGAGAAGTGATGACACCAGCTCTGTCGGCAGCTGGTTGATTCAGCGTACTCTCAGGAATTCAACAAGTTCGTAAAAAAATCAGTCAGATTACACACAAATTTCTTTCACAATCGGCTCCAGTGACTTCAGTGGAGTTGCATCCAGGGTATCACGGTGCATCTGGCACAGCCTGGCTCTTCTGTTGCTCGACCACAATCCTGTTTGGCAAGTTCGGGCACAGCAGCTCTGATCTGAATGAGTAGCTCATTGTTTGCTGGAGTGGCCAGGCGTAGGCATCAGGTTGCCTCTGGGTTGTGTGAACTAATAGTCCTGTTCCAGAAAAACACGTGAAACTCCCGCTGATTTCCATGAAAGTGAATAATTTGCTGGGAGCGTGAACCCTGTCAGGGAGGGGCTGCGCCTTCCCCTGAATGTGTGCAATGTCCAAAAGTCTTGGGCGCTGCTATAATATAAATAACAGATCCTCATGGTCTCATCAGCTCCCAGACTCCCTTGGGCAACTCTGCATTCTTCTGTAAATATGAGCTTTGTGGGAGAAGTCTGATGCTACACGAGCATGTGAGAATTTCCTTCCCAGTTGGCATGAAAAGGCTATAAATCTGTAGAGACACAAGCCCCTTCCCCCCACCCGTTCTTGTAAAATTAATGGGTATTCAGTTAAGCCAAAACAAAGAGTGGCTTCCCCCAGGCAAAGTTGTCTTTTAAAAAAAAAAAAAAAAGGCATTTTGGCATACAGATAGAAAACCTTGTTTAAATCCACGTTTAATAATGCAGTAAATGTCCAGTGAAAGGAATTGTATCTCTCACCGTGCTTTGGGCTTTCAAATTCGTGGGAATAAAGGTCGGAAAATAAACAAGGGCTAACGTTAATGGCGATTAAAGGTGACCTTGTCCTGTGTGGTGATTTGCATGATCTTATAGGGGTTGAGTTCCTGGATAATGGAGACTTTCAGACTCTACCTCTGTCAGACAGGGAGGTCAGCGATGTCATTTTGACTGAAGTTTTTCTCTCTCCTCACTTCCTACCTCCATGTTGTAGAGATGTTTTAAGGGATAGTGGCAGAGAGCTAATAACAGGAAGCCATTAAATCTTCCGTTCCCCTCTAAAGTCCCTTTGGACAAAGTGGTGGCAAGTGCCAGCATGGCAGTGTGGTTTTTTTCTGGTCAAATCCTGAAGAAGGTCATGGGAGGAGGGGGAACTCACTACCTGATCTGCTCCTGCCTGACAATGGATAGTTGGGATCATCTCAAAAATGCATCTGGCTTTGAATTCTTCCTACCGCTGAATTCTGGAGGAGAAACTGTATGCAGAATTCTTCCTTTCCACTGTACCTGGTTTTATATTTCTCAGAGTCTTGGAAGAAAGCAAAAGAACTGGATGAGGCTAGTAGCCCTCAGAACCAACCAAAAGAGCAACTGAAGAACATTGGAAGTTTGTATGACTGCTTGGCAAACTAGTCAATGATGGCTGTCTGCAGCTTTGGTAGCTGTGTGAAGCCTGCAAAATACAAACCACGCTGGTGGCTGAGATGCAAAATGCCTGCAGGCTCATCTGGATATTCAAATGATAGGCTTTGTGAGCCATTTTTCATGGTGTGGGTTTGTGTTTAATATCGCAAGGAATTTTTTAAGACTTTGTGGCAATTTTGGTTGTTCTTGGGATATCCAGGTCTAAGTGAATGTTCTGATGGAAAGTGGTTTTGTTTATTCACTTGTTTTGGCTACATGAAGTAATGCCTTCCAGGGCTTCAGGTACTGCTCAATAATTTGCAGCGATGTAGAGTACAAACAATTCCATGATAGCACTGAAGGCAGCTTTAGGGCAGGTGGGAGCACGGTCTATGAGGCGGTGACTGCACGCAGAGGATCAGAGGCACAGCTGTATTTTATGCTTGGTAATGCTCCGGGGATGTGATTATCTCTTGATAACAAAACTCCCCATGCGCCTCTCTGCCTGGCAAGGGTTGGGGAGGTGGTGGATGCAGCTTTTTGGTGAGTGGGTTCCCCCGCAGAGGATCCTTCTGAGGGCGATTGGGAACTTGAAGCAGCTTTTTGTTGTACGGAGAACTGGACAAGAGGGGTCGTGGTCCTGGAAAGCCCAATGTATGAACCTGCTGCCTCTGCTCAGAGGCTGCCGTTTGGGTGGGAGGAACAACGCCATGGGGGGGCTTGCTCCATTCTTGTGTCTTGTCTCCCTCTCTCTAACCTTCTCCCTTGCCTTGTGCCAGGAGAAGCCAGGGTATCATGCCTGGAACAAGACAACTCCGTTTTACTTGTATTGTTGCCCTCGAGCCATCCTGATTCAAAAATCCTCTCTAGGTAGAGTGTGTGTGATTATTTTCCTCCCTTTCTCTCTCTCTCTAGATTTGCTCTGCAGCTATTCTCATAAATGTGGCTCACTGCTGGAAGTAGTTGCCGAGAGCGACGTGATACGGCAAGGGTTTCATTTTTGCTGCTGTAACCTTCTGTACCCTGCTATTGATAGAGTTTTGATGTGTTTGACTGGCAGTATAGGATTCCTCACCTTCAGGCACCAGTCCTGCTGGATCCCAAATGCGCTAATGCTCATTTACAGCAACATCAATTGGCACATCGCAACTGAGCTTTGATCCTACAGCAAGGGCTTATCTGCTAAACGACTGCAAGGGTGTTAGCGTCCCTAAGGGTTAGCTCAGCATATGTTTGCGCAGGGAAAGGGCAGATGTCTGAAAGTGTTTTTCAGCATTTTCTTGGATAGGTTAAGAAGGGAAACGATGTTACGTACTGCTTTTGGAAGAAAAGAAAACCCTTAAGCCCCCAGTCTCTAACCCAAGGTTTTCAGAGCCTGTTGCACATTCCCTTTTTAGACTGTTCTGGTCTTGATCCTGGGAGAGGAAGCAAGAGGTAAGGTTGTCTGCCTAATTTTTCTTTTTTGTCATCCTCTTGCAGTGAGTTTTTGCTCTAGCCTGCAGACAGAGGGAAGAGCTGGGTGGGTGGTGATGAAACAATCATCACTTAAAACTATTTGCTGATAATGAGTCACTCTTCATGGAGTCCCAATCTGTTCTCCCGTCTGTCAAATACTGAGAGTGCAGCAAATCTGCTTGCTTTGCGGCAGAGTATTATGTTTTTTTTCCTGAAGGATGGATTCTAGCAGGAGGACTTGGTGAGAAAGAGGAAAGAATGAAATGTGGTTTTTGTGGGGGAACATTAATCAAGAGGTGCCTTTTTGTGCCAAACCCGGGTATGAACCTCCTCGTAGGTCAGATGAGGAGCCATGTGGGCTATCTGCAGTCTGCAGGCTGCACACTCTGCAGCTGGCATGAGTCTCACCAAATCCCCGTGGCCGTTACTCCTCAGTTGAAAGTGTTGTCTAGTGCAAAACCTTTAGGTCAGGCGATGAGACACAGGGCTTTCCTCTGCTGATGGGATGGTATTTCAAAAATAAATAAAAAAAATTCTTGAAGACAAATCTAGGGATGACCCAGCATAAAGTAAAATAAGGCCTGCGTGATGCCAGCAGGCAGCCAGGCCTTGCCTTCTCCTGCAGTTCCAATTGCAATGATTTACGGTCAATATCTTGATAAATGCCATCCGGTGCGTTAAGTGCTGTCTGGCTTGTGTTGTGTTAGGGTGGCTGTGATGTCTTCCCTGATATGATTCCTGCAGTAATAGACCAGAATGTGGATTTCAATGAAAACTCAATTTTCTTGTAACAAGGTTTAATGGGAAGTTTATTGGAGTATTGATAACAGAGAATGCAATAGGTACATGTCCCAGAGTTAATATACTGTAAGACATTAAAGCATACATTGCATGTTTATCACTGTCACATTCAATTAAGTTTTTAATTATAATAAAAAGAAGTGGTCATTGAAGCACAGGAAAGCATGTGCAAGGGAAGGGCTGAAAACAGGTGCTGGGTCAGATGGGACTGAAAAAAGCTGAAACCACGAGGAGAATTAAAAGAGGTTGGCATTTTTTTCCCCCGAGACCCGCGTGGACCTCTGTTATAAACTCAGGCATGAGTTTGTTCAGTAAGCTGTCAAGTGAGCTGGGGGCTGGTGGTGAAGTGGACCTGTGTCCCACGCTGAAATCATCTCTTGGAGGTCCAGGGTGTTCTCTCAATGTGTGGATGCACCATTGCTAGTGCCTGTGATACGCTGCTCTCCGTCTACCCCGTCACAAATCCAGTGAAACCTTCCACCAGCCTACTGCTGTCTTTCAGTTTATCCCGATTGTACTCAACCCACTTCAAACACAATAATCCTTCTTGCAGATCAGATATACGGTAATCCTCCGTTACAAGTGAGAGCACAATGGGCCTCTGCCGTCAGACATGATGTAATCCTGCTGCATCAGATAGAGAATTTCTTCCCTACATCACGTGAAATGTTGTCCTCTGCTTTCTTGTGCTAGACTGCACTCTCTGTCCATCAGATGACTTTCACAGCCGCGCACTGTGGTTCTTCTCTAGGCTCAAAGCAATAAACTCCCTTATTTCCCTGTCATGCTCTGCTACAACATCTGGCCCTAGAAATGGTAGCAATGGGTGAAGTGGGAATCGCTACGTTGCACGGGACGTGCTCCTTCCAGTAGGGGCTACTGCGTGTGTGGGACTTAGCACAGTTGGAGATAATAAACCTTGGGTGCTACTGGAATATAAAAAATAGCTGACTGCAGCCTCCCTTGCTTGCAGTTGCCTCCTAAAATTTGTGAAGCCTGTCTTCGAGTTCCGCTGGGAGCGGGTGCTGCAGTCTTGCACTAGACCCTGGGCGAATGCCTGGCTGCGCGGCGGCGGCAGCTGCCAGCTCTTCCAGCTGCACCCTCTCCTCCTCCTCCTGGCGGCTCAGGTGTGTTTGCCCTGTCTTGCGCAGACGGTTGTTGTATAATCCTTCTGCTGGGGATGATACAGGAGAGTTGTCTTTGTACGCATGTTCTCTGTAACCTTTCTCTAATCCTTCTTGTGGGTCCTGAGCGCTGCAAATCCTCTTCTCTTTAAGTACAGGCTCTGCTAGTTTCTCGGTTGGGGAGGGGAGAAGAGGGAGATGCTGTCATGTGGAAGGAAAGCGTGTATTCTATCGCTCTCTTAATCCTCCAGTCTGTGAGAAAGCAGCTACACATCCTGCCTGATTGAATACCTGCCTTGTAATTCAATCTAGGGGTTCCGCTGCCATTCATAAACAGATTACATTGCTGTGCTGCGAGGCGGGCCGCTCGACTGAGCGGTGGGTTTGTGTATTCCACCAGGTAATACAGAATGGGGTTTTTTTCCCCTCTGCTCTAGGGAAGTGGAGCAACCGAGCAAGAAGCTGAGTTGGGGTGTTGGAGGGCGAGAGTTGGCAACCTGCTTGGCTTTAGGGCACGCATGCCCAAATATTCCCTTGGCTGAGAGTCACCAAACGCATCCTGCATCCGTCAGGAGCTGGGGCCATGAGGGAGTGCCAGGGATAGCTGGCAGGTGGGAAGTGAGGGTGGCCGCTCGGAGATCCTGCGGCTCCGTTGCATGAGTGGGTTCCTGTGGCTTTGCTGCTGCGCGATGGGTGACAGCGGAGCAGCTGGTGACCTGACGGCTGCTGAGGCAGCACCTCTTTGCTGCAGCGTGTTGGTTTGCAAGCTGTGCACGGCTCCAAGGGAGCTCTGGTCAGAGAAACGCAGAGAAAGGTAATAGCATTTAGGCTGTGCTGTGAGAAGTCCAGATATTTAGATATTGAGGTTGAGATGGATGCTGTCTTTCTCCGCTCTTAATTTGTCCTGTTAACTAGATGTCTGGTGGCCGACCTTCTGCTTCGACGGAAATGACTGCACACTGAAACACGGCTCGCCTTTTGTACTCTTGTATCTTTATCATCCAGGGCAGTATCTATCAACACTGACTGGCACTTTCTTGGTAGCATCAGCAGGAGCTTTCTGGGCTCACTGAGACAGAAGATGACGGATGTGGGTTTCTCACCCATGGAAGACCTCCATTTCAGATTGCACATTGCCAGTAAGCACTTTGGGAGACAAAATGATCAGTGCTTGCAACAGGCATGTCTGTCTGTAGCCTGAGAATAAGAGACTGAAGTCCAGAGGTGACAGGAAATAAGCAGATTTGCTTAAAACCCAAAGAAACTACTTCTTAGTGTCTTGCTGAGATCAGAACCATGAAACCGCGTTTGCTTGTGGGCTCCTCTTGCATTTTGAGGATCTCGCGTTGTTCTAGGCTCACGGCACAGTGGAGGTGAGGGATTGAACAGGGGAGGCCAGTTATGTGGTGCTACATTGATTCCTCTTGTGTTGTGAAGTGGGAGATGCTCATTTCATGAGGAGAAACTTGGTGCTCCTTCTCAAGAAAAGTCTTCCTAGGCACCTTTTTGAGCAGAGTGAACCAATCTTGCTGCAGTGTTATTTCTTTTTTTCCCTCCTCTCTTTATGTTCATTAAATGATATACGTTCACATGGAGGCTCTAAAATAAATCATTGTTGCAGAAGCGCCTTTTAAAACTTGTCAGCTGTGGGTTTTTCCCCCAGTACCTGTGCCTCTTAGGACCATAAATGGCTTCCTAAAGCAGGGGAAAACCATTATTAATTACACTGCCTAATGAACTCATTTGGCTTTCTGCCCAGCTTCCAAAAACAGCACTAGCACCAGGCTGGATACTGTTGTCTCACTGTAATTATGTTTATATGGAAAGTTAATTTTTGTTTTCATAAATTGATTTGAGGCTTCTGGAAGCTATTTGGAGATAATTAACTTTGCCCACACAGACCTATATAAGGGCATTTGTTTACAAGGTAGCGCTGGGTGCTGGAGCATGGAGGTACGTTCCTGGGTTCATCTGGAAATATTCAGTTAGCAGCTCAGGGCAGCTGTTTCCAGACTCGATTCCCTCTTTGTGGACAGCAATAGCAAGCAAACACCATGGTCTTGGGATTTTGCAGACTGGTAATAACCCTCAGTCCCCAGTTGCATCCAAATGAGCTGCAAGCCAAATAATTCAAGCACTGCAAAAGTTACTGCTGGAATCACAAACTCCCTTAATGTGAACAACAAACGTGACGGTCCCAAATGGAAAAGGCCTGTGAGGAATGAGACCAGACCTCCACAAATAAGTAGCTGTGAGGGCAAAAGCAGTTGCCATAAATCTTTAATAATGGTAGGGATGGAGAACAAGCGGCAGGAGTGCAAGGTGATTTAACGGGACCTTCACCAGCAGGACACACGATGCAATATCGCAGAAGCGACTGACTGGTTCGGTTGTAGGTGTGTGCCTTTGGGTTCCTGGCCCCTGCAGTGAACTCTTCCTTCAAATCAATTCGTTAATGAGCTAATCTACTATGCATGGGAATCCATTAGAGAAATGTGTAATAACCTCAGGATGCACAGTCCTGCTCCCAGCACGCGGCTACTGAAGAACAAAAGCAGGAGGAAGAAGCGAGGTCTCTTTGGCAGCTCTGAGCCTGTTTGGGAGCTCGTCTGACCCCTTTAAAGTGTAGGGGAATACGTGAGGCGCTCTGGGTCACGTCTAATAAAGCAGTGGATGGCCTGGCTGAGAGAAGCAGCTTGTGTAGGTCAGTGCCCAGGGTGCTAATTTTTAAAGCTACATTTTTAAAGCTCCTACTTTAGTGCACCTTGGGCTTTCTTCTTTAGACTAAGAAAAAAATGTTCCCTGAAGGCCTAAATACACACTAATCCCTTACTGCACACTTCAAATCCGTGGACAAAGCTGTATCAGAAGGCCTTCAGGCTAGGTTGGCATAAGGTGTCTCTGCTTTTGCTGGGGGTGGGGGGGAAACAGAAAGTGTTTAGAGTTCCCAGTTTTGGGTCTACAGGAGAGCCTGTCTGTTCTGCTCTGTCTTGCATATAACAAAGAATGCCTTTTTGCAGCCCTTGCAGAAGACCAGTGTCCGTCCTGCAGCCAGACTGCCAGCCAGCCCATAAATTTCAGCTTTGCCTACTTGACTCTCTGCGTTCCTGCCTCTTGAGCAAATCCCCAGGGTCAGCGTTTTGTTAAGTTTTATCTAGTGTTTCAGTTGGGAGCAGGACATTTCTACAGATTGAAGGTCAGCGTGCTGGAACAGCAGCCCTGGATGAGATCAGAAAAGGAGGAACTTCCAGAAGATGCTTGTAGTTTTTCCCCTGCAGATCATGTTGCTGTAAAAGAATAGGCGAAATGAAGTGTGAGGAGAAAAGTTGTAGGTTTCCAAGGTTTGTTGATCGTCTTCCTCTTTTCCCTTTCCCTTTGTTTCCCCTCTTATGCAGAAGCAGGGTTATGAGTTTTATTTCTGATTTGCTACTGCACTTGTTGGCAGGGGACACTTCAGTGTCTTTGGGGTCCAGCTACTTTTAATTTACACCTGTGACTTTGAGAAAAAGGAGTATTTTTCTGTAGAGGAAACTTACCCTTTCCCTGTTATTGATAGATGTTCAGAGATGTCCAGAAAGTAAAGGAAAACTAGCTTTGTGCTAGAAAGGTAGATAGGGCGGAGAATTTGTCTTGCACCAGCAAGATGGCACCAGGGTGACTTTCCCAGTTATTGAGACAACACCATTTTTATTACTTACTGTGTAGCGATCGTTTTAAACATGTAAAATAGCCAAACTCTTCCATGTGAAATAACAGAATTGTCTCTTAAATCATTATGTAACTGTATTAAAGATGTACTAGGAGGGCTGGATGAGCGTCAGGTTTTTGGGTTGTGTGGGAGAATGAATCGCAGCCTGGTTTGAACTGAAGGGGGTTAACGCTGCTTTTTGGTGAGGATGACAGCTGGGAGAGCCTTCCAGGAGCCGCCTCGCAGCCCCGGGGAGGAGGCGGCGGCGGCAGTGGCTGTCTGTGCAGCCAGACATGTTTGTAGATCGTTCCCAGAGCTCAGTGTTGGCAGAGTTAAATTCCAGTTCATAACACAGGCACTTGAATGTCTCCAGGTTTTCCAGTTTCGGGTGGTTGCCCGCAGTGAGGTTGCGATGCTGGCGAAGCTGAAGCCCCTCACTTTGGCTGTAAGGTGCTCCCTGCTCGCACAGGTGTCTCTGGGTCTGCAAGGTAAGGTGAGGCGACGGCAGTGAGGACTTGGTCTTGCCAGAGGCATGCCAGCCTGCCTGTGGGGCACCTGGGCTGAGGTCGGTGGGTCAGCGCACTCCGCTCTCCCTGCTGGCACATGTGGTTGTCCTCTCCGGTGCCTCTGGATGGGCCATCTCATGTCACCTCGTGAACACATGGCTAGGTGGTGGTGTGTGAGGTGCCGTGACTGATGTGGTGCTTGCCCAGCCGTCCAGATAAAAACTCACAGTGGATGCAATGAGGTCTATGGACCTGCGGTTAGGTACCTGACGCGCGGCGTTTGCTGATCAAGCAGCTTAACCGGTACTGTTCCTTGCTTTGCCTGTTCAGTATTTGAGCCAAACAGGTATTTATGTACCTCCTTAACCTGCAGAAGCACTTCTGTTGACTAGAATAGAGCTATTTGTGTTTAATTAGTTAGCTGGATCAGGGCCTGAACATCCACTGCCAGAAAGTAGCTTTAGGATTTTGCTGACAGCTCTCACAAAGAAACCCATGTAATATTGACGGTCTAATCCTGCCCCTTCAGGCCAGCCCTTCTCAAATTCTGTCCTGGGATTAACCAGCACCTTGAGACATTGCAATTCAAGGCTATAAATGATGACAGCAGCTAAAACGGAACTTCTTCCTTTTGGATCCCCATGGTTCGGACACTGGACGGTGAAATATGTTGAGTATGCGTGTGAGCTGAAGGCTTAAAGCAGTAATGTTAAAACAAAAATCCTGGGAGAAGGCATTTCTCAGATGGATGAAGAACTGTGAATTGGAAGGGCTGCCCCCTTCCTCCATCTGCTGAGCTCTCCCAGATGACAGGTGAAGGGTTTACCCTTCATCTCCCCAGTTATTTGCTTCCGTATTTTATGGAGACTGTTTATTGTGCACTACAGGCTCCTCCATCGCTGTGTTCCCATGCCAACCACCCTGCAATATGGTGTACACGCTTAGTGAAACAAAGCAGCTTTAATCCTCAGCCTTTGGATGTCTCCTGCCCATCGGGGCCAAGCCTCTAAAGAGGAACCCTGCTGCTTACAAAGTGGAGCTCCAGGTTCCAGTTAATTGGGCACAGTCATTAAGGGAAATTCAGTTTATGTCTACTGGGACTGTGAAGGGAGTGGGTTTTTTAATAGCAAATATCTACAGTGTGTATTGGTTGTCCTTAGGTTAAAAAAAAAAAAAAAAAAGCAAACTTTCAGCAGAGAAGAAATGCTTCTAATTACTTGCCTTTGGCAGAATGGCTGCCCTGCTCTTTAGAAGCCGTATTTATCTCCTGTAAGAACCAGCTCATTAGCTCTATTGCTCACACAGATAATCAACAACATAATTAATAATTATTTATATGGCACCCATGGCAGAGGGCTTTGGATCACATAACAAAACAGCATTTTCTTATGATCACTCAAGCATTTCTAACTGTCTCTTTTGTCTTTTTTTCTGCCTGTTCTTGACTTTCTCTGGCCTTCTGTGTGAGTTTCTAGTGCCTGTTGCAGGTTTTCGGTTAACTCTCTACCAAGTGTCTCCTTCTTCTCTTTTAGAAACCTCTCTGAAGTCACGTTTGACCCACAAAGAAATTCAAGTGCTAGAACTCTGTCACCACGCAGAGCAACCTGGTGTTGGCTGGAGGAGCCGTAGCTCCTTTGGCTTCACTTGCATCTATTTATACTGATTTTTGGACTGATCCCTCTCTGCACTTGAAATGTCAAAAATCAGGGTTTCTTTTGCTCAAGAGCTTCACCTGTCCTGCATTTTCCCAGGCCAAAGCAGGGCAATGGGATACTATGTTTGGGCTACACCAGGGATATCTGTCCTGGGGGCGGATTTTTGAGCAAAGTGTTCAGACCCAGTCCCCAGGGTGGGATTTTATCTAAGGCATGTCTTCAAACGAAGCTAATCTTCTACTAGGTTCCCCTGGAGTGCTTTGACTCATGTCATGCGAGACAGCTCCAATACCCTGACCTGCAGGGTGACCCACAGGGCAGCTTTCATTGTGTCTCGCTAATGCGAGGAATTCTTGCAGCTGCTGGCATCAAGGATGACACGCATCAGAAATCCTCCAGTCAGGTCCCATAAAGACACTGGGTGCCTCTTTCTCTGCAGTGCTGTCACCCTGTGCTGTGCCCCTCTCCATGCACGTGTCCACCTGTCTGATACGGCAGAGCCATCATCTTCCCACGCGTGACCGTGACCAGTGCTCCCCTGAGCGTGTCAGGTCAGCAGAGTACTGGTGTGGGCCAACCCAGTGAGTCTCACCCCTTGCCCAGCACAGCAAAGAAGCTACGGGAACGAGATGTAAAGCTGCTGTCAGCTGAGCACTTGGGGACAGCTTGACACTAGAAAGACGAAAGGGGCTCACGGGACGATGGGAAGGAGGAGAACGTGAAATCAGGTGGCACCCCAGCAGCTGGGGGTTTGCAAGGTGTAGCTCCTGCCATAGAGACTCCTTTCTTACAGAGTTGTTTTTGGAGAGTGGGTGTCAAAATACATTTGGGAAAATTTGAAGGCACGTTTTGGATGGCCGGTGAGGAGAGGAGGGAGAAGCTAGTGTCCGATTAGAGACTTTCTTGTGCTCTAGGGAGCGTGTGCTTTCACAGAGCATCCTTGTACTGAAGGACCAGAGGAAGAGGGTGCATCTGAATATCATTACAAAAGGTATAAAATCCTAAAGCAGGTGGTTATTCATGTGTGATGTTGCCCTTTGCCAGCAGGGGAAGATAGGGGTGTCCTGCTGATTGCACCGAGGGAAGGGCACTCTTGCCCTAATCCCTATCCAAATGCCTGTCTTTGGGGTTGGGAACCCAATGTGACTTCACCATATCCGCAAAGCTCAGCCTGAGGCTTGGAAACAGTGTTTGCTGGCACCATGTGTTGCTAAGCAGATGGGCTGCTGCCTTTGTACCCGCTGAAGTTTCTCAGAGAGGGTGGCTTTGGTGTGGCATTTCAGTAATTGTTGCCAGCACAGAAGAAACTCGGAGGGGGGAAGAAGCATCTCTAGTTCCTTACCACCTGCTTCTCCTCCCTCCTTGTAGCCCCCATCCGACACCGAAGTAATTGCCCACAAAATGCACTGATAGGAAAATGAGAGAGAAGAAAAAGCCAACCCAGACTGATGCAACAGGTGAAATTCCAGCGTGAGGAAACAGCAGAAAAGTCTTAACTAAGCTTGCTAAAAATATATGAGGGTGAGGCAGCTGAGTCACTAGGGGGGAAACTTGAGATACATGTGGTCCACGAAGAAGATTGAATATAAATGGTTTCAGTGTGACTTGCCAAAGCATTGGTTGTTCCCTTTCTCCATGGGCTGGTAACATCTGGGATGGTGTGGCTGGGTGGCAGCGCTGTAGCACATGCCATCCTGCCCTTGCCCACGGAGATGGGTGCTGCAGGCGGCCAGGCAGCTTGTGTGGCGTTTTCTTTCTTCCTTTGTGGGCTCCCTTGGCTTGACCTGAGGAACCTGATGGGTCTTCCAGTATGTTTTTGTATTTGTTTTGTTTGTTCTGTTTTTCCAAAAACTGCTAAGTAGACACAGAGCAGGACAAGGGTTTGGTCTGTTCTGAAGTTAAACACTCTGAATACATGAATGAAACTGCATCTGACTTTAATGGGAACAAATGAAATGCTTATGAATGTCCCACCCTAAGGCTCGGATAGGAAGCTCTTGAAATTAAGAGCTGAAACCCTGATGCTGGTTCTGATCTTGTGTTTACTGATGCTGAGTTTTACCTGCTGTAACAGATGAAATGCAAGGGTCTGTTTTTTTGGTGAACCGTGGGGGATCCGTTTGGTGTGTGCTGATACAGCTGAGAAGCCCTGTCTGTGCTGTCCTGTCCTTTTTGAATGCAGTGAGAGACTCGAGTTAAGAACAACACTTCGGAGTTAAAATAAAAAAAATCACCTAAAATGTTTTGGGAATTCTTACCTTCCCCCACCAAGTTTTCGCCTTCTTACCACTTGTGGCTTTTCCCCCCTTGTTAAAGGGATTATTCCCCGTGAAAAATGTGTTTTGACAGATTGCCTGGGCCTCGTCGGCAGATCGGATACAAGCTGACTCATCTCTCTCAGCTCAGGTGAGTGATCCATCTCTCTTACTCATTGATTTTTCCGTCCTCGTGTTTTGAGATTTATGGGACTAGATGTATCAAAGAGCAAACTCTGTTCCCAAATCCTTGAAAGATTAGAGCGGTTAGTATTTCATGTCTTCAGCACCCTCTTCTTCCCCCCCCGTCCAAAAAAGAAAGGTAAACCATTAGGCTTTAAAAGCTAATTACACGTAGCAGCAGACTTCATCATCACCAAGAGGGTCTACATACCAAACCCGGGTTTTGTAGTTGCTTTTCTGGTGTCCTTCCACCCCTTGACACGTCTGTTAAAACACTTCCATGATTTGTGAGCTAACAGGCACTGAGCAGATGGGAGAATTGTGAGTTACATCGGTTTACTCTTTTTCTTTTTTTTTTTTTTTAAATGTAAAATTTTTATCGGATCTCTAGCTGATGAAGAAAGAGACATATTGGGAAAGAAGGTGTGGGTGAAATGAGGACAACATTATCCCTGTACTCGGCCGCATGGGTTGGTTTGTTTTTTTGGAACACCCTCTCTTGCAGATGATCTGCCCATAAGTATCTGCTGCGCTTTTTGGTGATATTTCCTCCCCAACATTGTTTTTTCTGCCTCTAACACAAAAATGCTAAGATTTTTTTGTGCGTGTGTGTGACCACATTAAGCATTTGGATCTTTCACTTCCCATCTGTAAAGTGGAAAGAACAAGATATCTTCTCCTTCATCCTTTGTTGTGACTGCTTTTGGTTCGAGCGTTAGGGGGGAGATTTTTCTTGCTGTGTTGATGAACAGGACCCCTGTGTCGTTCCAGAAGTTGTTAAGAAATAGGCTGATTTAAGATATAGTTTTAAATGTTAGGTCTATATGAGAAATGCCGCTATATTTCTGCCCCCTCTGGGAAATTTAGCTGCTGCAGCATCGCCGCCGGAGGAGCGAGCGCGCCCTTTATCTGATCACCACTTCCCCCTTCCTCAGTCCTTTGTGGCAGCATCAAGTGTACACGCCATGCACAGCTGATGTCTGATTCGTGCTGCTGAAAAGCTGAACGATGCATTATATTGTTGAGCAAAACCTGTTGGCGTATTTATCTGGCTTATTTCATAAGCGTTGGGAGATACAAAATCAATAACATTTACGTAACGCTCCTGTCATCCGCTTCAGCCTCTCCCTTGCAACTGCAGTTGCTTTTCCTGAAATGAGTAATGAAATGCATTTAATTGTACGGTATGATGGCCACAGAACAGCAGCTCCAAAGCTGTTCTGATCACCCCAATGTACAGTAAATGCTTAAGTAATTTTCACGTGCAAACAAGCGTAAGTTAGTGCAGTGTCTTGTTTGCAAATGAGCATGAATAACTGTGCTGGTTTCATATTTTTATTGTCGGGAATATTATCCCTCTGAAGGCATCGAGTCACTTGTTGCAGCTGTTTTACTCTGCATCCTGTAGAGCAGGTCCCTGGCTGAGCAGAAGAGTCCTGTGCAGGGCAAGGCAGCCACGGTGCTGCCACTGAGATCATGGCGTGTCTTCAATAAACCAGACTTTCATTCTTCTGTAGGTCTTATGAAGCTAGTAAGCACTAGATAAACCTTAATTTTCTCTGGGCCTTGCTAGTTGATAAGGTTATGGAAAGCTTGCTCTCCTTTATTAATTGGCATGTACTCTACTCTGCCTGATGGCGCAGACCAAAGAACAGATGTCAAGCCTGCCCTTTGTCACTGGGGCATCTCTCACTCAAAAGTTACACACCCCTTCTCATGCTAGTCCTAAGTGAATATAGACCACTTAAGGTGAAATATTTCCCCAAAACCTGAAGGTGCAGATGTTCCTTTAGCAAGGTGGTTGCTTTCCACTGCACGTCCCTGGCTCCAAAATAAGGTCCTGACTCCAGAGTGTGATGTGCCACAGTGACAAGTTCAGGGACTCTCTCTGTCTTGCGTGCCCTCTGCCTTCAGTTTGAGGGACACTTTGTACTGATACATAACAAATTTTTGAATGTCTGCTCTAGTGTGTGATGATGTTTTTTTCTAAGTTCCTGGGAACCAGGATCTGCTAATTTTTATGGGGCATTTTATGGGGCCTGATCAACTTGATGACCTACATTGACTAAGGGAGTATTTCTTTGCCAAATACCAATTTAAATGTAAAGTACTGTGACTGCTGGCTTGGAATTGTGTTGCCATATGAGTTCATTATGTAGCTTGCCTACTCTCTTCTAATACTTTAAGAAAGCCATTGGTCATTGTTGTGGTCTCTTGCTTCCTTACAAATAGATTTTTAAAAACAAAAAAGAAGTAAACACAAACATTCAATACAGAATAGGCTTACAGATGTAAATCTAGGGGAGGAGGAGGATGATGATGATGCAGTCTGACCATTTGACTGCTAATAAATACCTTTGTTTTTTAACCTGTTGGACAAAGTGGTGGTGAGCAGAATTAAAGATGAAAGCAGCATGGAAAAGATCTCGTAGCTTTGCTGGGGGGTCGGAGGGGAATCTACCTGTAGGAACACTTTGGTTTTTGTCTCTCTGGCTTGCCTGTGTGGAGGAAGCTGTCCTATGTGTAGATGTATTTGGGTGCCCTCTGTCATGAATCTCAGGAGGCTGCTGACAGCTCCCCAGCAGAGAGTAGAGGAGCAGAAACTTGAAGAAATGGTGGGGTTTGGTTGAGAGCTTGAAGGAAGACTTGTGCTGTCGGTGTCTTGTGCTGGCTCTGTGTTTGAAGCAGCCTAAGGGCCTGGAGAGGCAATTTCTGGGACCTGCTCACAGGCTTGTGCTTAGTCAGAGGGCTCCAGGTGGCTTTGAAGGCTGGGAGTTTTCCGAAATGTGTGTGCTGCTGGATACCCAGCCCTGCACTCTTTTGACCGCTCTGCCCTTCTAGAGGTTCTCTGATGTTCCTCCTGGGGTGGTTGCATCTCTTTGAACACGGCAATTCCCTTGCATCTCTGTGAAGATTATGCCATTTTCTGTCTCCTCTTAACAGTAAGGTCTGTGTGCTCAAGGGGTGGGATGATTGCTCATTTCTGAAGAGAGAAGGGACAAAAGCATCCACCAGTCTGTAGGAATGAAAGAAATGCCCCATTTTCTACTCAGGGGTAAGCCACAGCTCACAGACTCTATTTTTAATTTTATGCCCTTTCATTTGTGAGTTTATCCCTCCTGAAATTGAATGTAGAACCTCAGTAAGACCAAAACTGAGTACATCATGGTAGTTCTTTTTTTTTTCTTTTTTCTTCTAATTTAACTTAAAAAAAAAAAAAAAAAGAATCTTTTCATTTTGGTTTGCCTCATCTGGAACTATAAATTTCCCTGGTGACTACCATGTGCAAAGAGGAAATGCCTAAATTGAAGAGCAGTGTCAGGCCAGGCCCAAGGAAACATTTGCTCCAGCCCCATGAGGGACAACTGGAGGAACTGAACAAGTTTGCTTTGAACTGATCTCCAAGTTACATGCCAGAAAAGGAGCGGCAAGCCCAACTTCATGTCCTCTTGGAAGAACAGAGGGGGCAGTTGATGGAAGCTCCACACCCGTCTCTCCCTGTGGACCCGAACCCCACAGCAGAACCCCAGAGGCAGGGACTTTGCTCTTGCTTAATCTTTTTGTGGCTGCGTGGCTGGCTCAGTGCCGAGTCCCTCTGAAACCGGCTGTTTTGTGTGGTCGTGGCAATCTGCCCAAGAGGATGGGTCTTCTTGTCCCTTTAAAGCCTTAAGCAGTTGGGCCAAGTGAAGTTAAGTTGTGTTTCACTGTAGTAAGTGCTGCCTAATTAACTAATCCCTCCCGACCCGGAGCAATGCTTATATCTCGTTTGCATTCCCTCCCAGCTGCTCTGACCTCCTTCCTCAGAGGTAAGAGGGGAGGAATTTATTGCCAGAATTTACTGGAGTCGCACTATGGCTTCGCTGTGTGTGTGTTGGGGATTGCTCATGCACAGCTGCGTACCACCACCCAGTCTGAGTCCTGTAGTGCTCAGGGAGGGAGCAGTCTCCTCTAATTGTACTTTAATTGTCTGCTGCTGCTGTATTTATCGGTCCGTGGATGTGGCTGGGTTTGGAGTGATATTAGAAAGAGCCTTTGAGGTGTAGGAGTTGTTAGGCGTCCTATGGGCTGTGGTAGGTTTTCCTTTTCCTCCCCATCTTCTGCAGGAAGCTGTTAAAGCCAGTGATTATTTTCCAACAGAAAGGTGTAAATTAACCCTTTGCCCTCTGCCTCCTACTTTTCCTCCCCCTTGACCCACAAGCTGCCTTGTGCTGCGCACTCCCGGGACTCTCGGTGGAGGTACAAAGTGTGCAGCGGCTGTAGCTGAGCGCTGTAGGAGGAACTAACTGGTGTGACTACAGGGGCTGTTTTGTTGAGCTCCCTCCCCACCCTGACCATACCTATTTTAATAGCAGTGCCAGAGCAGGAGGCAACCTGCTGTACCACATCATTTATTTTTTACAGCACTTGCTCAGACTGGGGCTGCATCTGGGGGCAGTGTCTTTTTTCTTTCCTTTTCCATTGGCCGTTTCTGAAAGAGAGCTAAGTCAGCCCGAGGAAAAACTCAAAGGAAATGGTGGATTTGGCACAGCTTGCCAAGAGCAGCAGCCTGGAGCACTAAATTAGGGTGGGGGCGAACTTATTCAGCTGCAGAACCAGAGTCATTTCATTTTAGCGGGGGTAGCGGAAATGCCGCTGCAAACTTACATCCCTTATAGCTGGGCACCTTTAAACCTGGATGGTTATCTGTGAAGCCGGACATAGTGGAGGGGTGCAGATAGCAGCTGGGTTCCTGGATGGCTGTTCACAGGCGTGTGGGGTAGTAGCGTGACACCTATTATGTTGTCCGGGTCAGTCTGATGTGCTAGCAATTACTCTCGGTCCCCAAGCTGAGATCCTAGGGTTGCTGTTCCCCAGCGAGGTATGCTGTTCAAGCCCTTTTCTTAGACTGATTGCTTTTTGCCTTTTTTTTTTTTTTTTCGCGTGTGTTATATTACCTGCCTCAAAGAAATCTGCTGCATGTGTCACTTTGGAATTGCAGCTAGCAGGGGAGGAGGTGACAAGTGGCTGCAGTTCTCGCTCTCCTGCACAGAGCAGGGCACGATGTGTTCCTACAGTTCATCTCTGCTACGGCCGACAGCAAACGGTAAATAGACATTTTATTTTTTTCTTGCCCAGGAGGGGACCGCACCACCAGGATGTTGTTCAACAGAAGTCTCTCCGCATCAAAGAAGCGATTAGAAGTTTGTTTCAGTCTCGAGTATGTCTTTGGCATTGTAGATAGCAGGGAACTTATGTTCAGGTCAGAAGTCTACTAAGTGGATTTGTTTCCTAAAATAAATACATCACCCGTCTAGACTAAATTTTTTCAGTGACCTGTAACAAAGCGAAACTCCTTCATAAATGAGCTAATGGGTTGGTGTAGGTCAGGGATGTAGGTCTGTAATGAATCTCAGCCTGCCAATCAGTTTGCTTTTCTTGGTCTGCTCAGAAGTAATCTGTGTACCGCAGCCTGAAACCGCCGGGTAGATCACACTGGGGCCCAGTGACAGGTCAGGGAAGGCGAAGAGGCAGGGATGAAATCAGATTACAAATATTCTTGGCAGTACTGTCAGCTCTCTAAAGCGATTGTTGCTTGTCTGTTTACTAGTCGTTTCTCTTCTGCTCCCGACTGCAGTGTAGGAGCATCTGATTATTATAGAAAAGATGTGGGATATCATACTGAAGCAACTGAAACAGAGTGGGACTTGTTCTTGGCAGGATCCAAAGCCTGTTAAAGCTGGTAACAATCTCTGCTTTCACT
This sequence comes from Chroicocephalus ridibundus, assembly GCF_963924245.1. NCBI lineage: Eukaryota > Metazoa > Chordata > Aves > Charadriiformes > Laridae > Chroicocephalus > Chroicocephalus ridibundus. Next base: position 9,723,714 of record NC_086296.1, on the reverse strand, counting down.
GCTCAGCCTTGCATAACACTATCCTCCATAAGAAACACTATGTTGGGACATAGAAAGAGTGTGGTGGGTGCGTGTAAAGAGCCACAGGCTAAACAAGCCTGTGCGGTATTTACCAGAGGCTGCTTGTGTTCACTGAAGCTCCTTGTGTAATTGTATTGCGCTCAGCCTGGCAGGCAGCAGCGTGCTTCCCTTGCTTTGGTGGATCAGCTGGCCTCCATCCTGTACTTCAGCTGGAGGGAACTGTGGCTGGGACGAGGGGAGCAGCGCAGGATCACAAGCGTATGGGATATGCCACACATCTGAGAGAGTCTGGTGGGGTCCAGGCAACATGTACTTAAGGTTCAGATAGTTTCTGAATTCTCTGACTTGGGTAGCTCTGGTCGAAAGGCTGGGTAACAGTAGTCCTGTGGCTAACAAGAGCGGGAGAAGTGCTTCCCTTGCATGCAGAATAAAGGGGCTGTGTAGGAGAGAGCTCTGCATCCTGCCTGGTCCGGTTTCACCCTGAAGGTGTGATGGAAAATCCTACAACTCATGACACTTTCCTCAGCAATGTCCTTAATCACTTCCCAGGATACTTTCTTTTTGTTTTTCCTGCTCCTCCTCCTCTTCTTGCTGAGGAAGATGCGCTCGGGAGGAAACTGGCTTCTAAGTGGGTTATGTTATGAGTTTATCCAGTCTGAGTCAGCTCTACCCACTACTCAGTCTGTTCTGATTCAGTCCCTTCCTAGGACTCCCATGTTCATTATTACTTTTAAAGACCTTCTTTAACTCCAGCTGGGCAAAGCTGGCAGGTTTAGGCTTGGAGTCATGCTGTCAGGGCTGTGATAACAGCAGGGGGGGGACCTGGGCCAGATGTTGGGCTTTGCCCAGGGGTGACAGGAAGGAGCTCAGCATGGCTGGGAACACCTGCCTGGGTTGCACGGATAGCCCTTACTGAGCCCCGTCTTGCTGCTGGTGTGTGAGCCACCTCAGGGTGTGACTATGCTACAGGGTGGCCATGGCTGGGCTGGAGGTACAAGCCTGCCTGAAATACACTGCACTTGAAGTGCCACCTCCATGGGGGTTTTGTGAGAGGTCATAGGTCCACAGTTGGTATTTGAGGCTCTGCATGCCGCAAGCTCACCCAGTCTATATTCATATTTGATGAATTAGCTGGAGGTGACTTGTTGAGCTTCTGCACCATCTGTGGAAGGACAGGCTGAGATGGTGCGAAGCCAAGCAGTATAGTCAACCTGTCACCCTTGCTTTGGGACAGCAAGGTGAGTTTGTCCTGGATCAGCAGAACAAGCAGAAGAGGGCTGAGGTAACAAAAGCCTCTAAAAGAGTTACCTTGCCCAGTGGGGAACTGACCAGTCCTTGGCATTATTTTATAAAAAATGCTGATTGCGACAGCTCTTAACTGCAGGGCCTTTTCAGAAGCCTCTGGATATTTTGTGCAAACATCTGGTTTTGGTAAAGCAGCTCCTTCTAAGAGTACAGCCATACAAACAAGTTATATGTGAGTGTGTAGGTTTACACCACTTTAACTGTGTATACCAGGCAAAATTCTCTTTTTCTGTGTGTGTAGTGGAGAAGACCTTTGAGGTATTTCTTCGCTGCAATCTTCTTTGCTCTTGCTTGGGTCTACAGCCTCCTGCTAGCCTTAGTTGTCTGACACGTTATCGACTGTCACCTTAGCTTTTCTGTAATAAAGACATCCTTTGCCTGTTTGCTCATGGGTCTTCCTGCCACTCCAGAGGTTTAAAAGGTAGGATGAGTTCAGGTTAAATTACGTTAATGTGCAAATATGTACTGATTTCATCACAGAGCACTCTTACAGCTTCCTCTATAAAGCTGTACAAATGGCAGTAATCCATACCTCCCTGGATCTAATTAGTCACCAACCATGCCTCAAATTCTCAGGTCGAGCTGGTGAACTTTCTGTGACACTGGAAGGTTTTGCCCTGAGGAGTGTAATGGTCTGTGACTGGTGCTCCAGAGGTAGGCGTAAGGTGTAGGGTGCTGGGAAAAAATCTTGTTCCAGGCTTGTCTTCATCTACTCACTGAACGCCACCAACTGCATGGCTTCGCTGTAACGCATGTGAGCTTCATGTTAACGCCTTCACTGCAGGCATTGGATGTGCAGGGAGGAGGGCAGGGGCTATGGTGACGTGTAAAGCAGAGCTAAGTTTAGCTGATGGGAGAGATACTCTTTGATAGACAGCTTTCATTTCATCTAAGGCTTTTGGCATATAAGAAAGGAAAGGAGTAGCACCCCGAGGACACTGCTGCAACTGTGGCATGACATTCCCACTGTGGTCTTCCAAAGCTGGGAGCAGCGGGTTAACCTGCTGTGACTCTCTTTGCCCGTGCTGCTCACCAGCTGGCAAGGAATCCCCTCCCACAACAGGGAGGCACATTGAAAACAGACTTCGGCAGCTGCAGGAACAAGTCCTTTCAGAGTGTGTCTTAAAAACAAGGCTCCGTCCAGGGTTTACAGCAGAGATGGGCTTTCCTGCAATACAAGGATGTGAGGAAAATTGGGACAGCAATGGAGATGAACCCAAAGCACCTACCTTTTGGTGCGGAAGCTGCTAAGGCTGCCCTTGCCAAGGCACAGACCTTGCTGTTGATCTCTGCAAAACCCGGTTATGTCCCGGAGGCCTTTCATGTGCCCATTTAATATTGCAATTATACTTGTGTCTCTGCAGGTGAAGGCCAGGGGCTTGCTGCAGTGAACTTAATTATTTTAGTACATGGTTTCACTCCTCTAAGCCTACTTTAAAGATGACTATGTTTTTATTCCTTAGTGCCTGAGGAAAAGGACTGCCCGCTAAAGATGTTTTAGTGATGCAGGTGGGCAGTTCTTTAACAAAGATGGATTCCTTGCTGAGACACCAAAACTGGTGATAGATGTCAGTGGGTACCATCTCAGCTCTGGCTCAGGCAGCCAAGTCGGTGAAATGAGCTTTTGCAGACTTTAAATTGTGGTTTCTTCTTAGAAGGTCACGTTCTCTGCCTCACTTCCCTCTTGTGCATGTGTACGCAAGCCAGTACAGCCGTGAATCTCTTAAGAGGGAAAGCTGTAGGAGAGGATCACCTGAAGCCTAAGCCATGCAGAATCCAGGATGAGGTATTTGTTTAAGCATCTCTGCTTTATCTCTAATGACCTCTGACTTCCGTAGTGCCACGGGTGACCCTGGCGGGTACGAAAAGCCACTTAGTGAAGAAGTGCATTTCTGCAGAGCAGCAGGAAGATTTCTTCGCTGTTTGGCTCTTGTATCGCTGCACTATCCGTAAGCTGGATAAAAGCCTCAGAGGAATGATTGTCTGAGCGAGATTGAATCTGGAAGAGAGGCTCATGGATCCCAGGAATAAACTGGCTGTCAGAATGTAGTATTGACGTGAAGAAAGCAAGTCCTTGGAGGCACTATTGACTGTCATTACTGATGTAGTGGAGACTGCCTAAAGTGCCATTTCTTGAGAGTGGCATCATTTTTTGCTGTACTTTTTCCTTTGTCTCCTCTTCTCTTTCTTGCTTTTGAAGAGGTTGGGCAGCAAACCAACACTAGCACGTGTCAGGAGTGAAATGAAAATACATGCTGAGCTGGAGCCTGCTCAGGGACTGGTTTCAAAACGAAGGGCAGAGATGGGATCCTGAAGGACTGGCTCCCCTCAGCGCATACTCAGGCTGGAACGGAAAGTGTTTCCAGCCCTTGATGGCAGAGAGCAAACTCTCCCCCGCCTTCGTCCGAAGGCAGCCTTCTCACAGCAGGAGCTACAAGGCTTCTTTTCTTTCACCTGCCCATATTAGACTTTGCCCTCAACAGGAGGGCTCCCATTTAGGAGATACAGTGCCAGGTCACAGACAACTTGAGAGAAACCTGGCGTCCGTGACAGAAAGCACAGAGGGAGGACGGTGAAGGATCTCAGTGTTATTTTAAGACTTGGCAGAAATAGCCCTAGGGAAAGTGAATACAGCTGCTTCCCTCGTGTTTGTCACTGTTAGTCCTCCTTCACTTGCTCTCGATGCTGAGCCTAAAACAATAGGGGAAAGAGCTCGTGGCCCTTTGGGAATGTTGGCTGTTTCCAACCCTTACAATTAGAGAACAGCACTAATTGAAACAATGCTGTCCCAGCCCAAGGGGTCACCTTGGTGTTTGGGATGGAAATTTCAAAGCCACTTGTTGGGCATGGACTTTTCTTTTTAGTTCCGTTTTGTTTTGTTTTTCTCTCCGCAAGCCCATCTGCATTGCTTTGGTGGCATGCAAAATGGGAGCTTTAAGTTCTCTGGCTTTAGTAATGCATTTCCTGAATTGCAATCCCTCTTTGCAAAAGCTATTATTTTTGGTTGGCGTTATGTTTTCATTTGTCTGTTTTCAGACAACTCAACAACTGCTTCAGAACGTAATGAATTTGGGCTGTGCATTCCACAAAACAGCATCCAAAAAGTCCTCAAGAGAAGCATGTGGACATCTATTACAGCCGTACAGCAAAATTCCAGTTTCTCATGTACTTTCTTAATGGCAGAGACTGAGGCTAAGGAAAGGAATAATGTCAGAGGCTTGTGCATGTTGGCGTCTTTGGGAACCGAGTACCCTGTTAGTAGCCTACTGGCCGGTTCTTGTGCCCTCATCTAAAATTGGGGTAGGGTGGTAACGTCTAGTCAACAAGTTATGTGTGCACACAGATGATTATTCTTAGGATAATAGATAAAAAGCTGTATTTGGAGGAAAAGGGACGTTCCCATTCCCAAGGTAATGCGGGAAGGATGGGGAACAGATGCTGCCCAGGCTGTTGGAGTTACTGCTGGGTAGTGTGGGGATGAAAAGCCAAGAGAGAAGTTGAGAAAGGGTGAGGCAGCATCCCACCTCTTCTCAAGGGATCCTCACTCTGAATGGCATTGCTTTGAAGTGACTCTGCCCCCAAGGAGGGTGTCTGGCATTGCGGGGTGTCCCAGCTGAGTGTCTGGCTGTTCTCCCTTAAGGACACTTTGGCTGCGATACTGAAGTGACTCAGTGTTTGGATGTCTGGACAGCGTTTCAGGCAGGGGATTTGTTGTGTTGTTCTTGACAGAGATGGTTTTGGATAGCCCTGTTGTCCAACTGCCTGGCTAAGGCCGAGATGTAGGTAATCCTTGGTTCATTCAGGTAAGGAGGTGAAGGAAGCACTTTGAGGAGACCGTTATAGTTGCATTCTTGATTTGAGATGCTGTTTCCCTTTTCTTCTTCCAAAAGAAAGATGATTTTTTGGAAGGGATTTGAGTGCTCATCCTTGAAATCTCTCTTCCCTTCATTTCCCCATCTGGATGCAGTTAGGCTTTACATCCTCTTCCCGTGACTCAGCTTGCTTCTGTGGCCCTAACCCCTGGTGCTCTGCTCCAGGGCTCCCTTGGAAGCACCATCCCTTACAGAGTGTGTCTTCCTAGCTGCTGGAATCGGGCTTGGCAAACTGGGTCTCACCAACTTCAGCAGCTGTCCCTTCTTCAAGGTACCTGTCAAGGTTTAACTCAAAGCCTTGGAAGTGGTTTGGAATCCAAGTTATCTGCAGAACTGGCTCTGCTGCCATGGCAGCTGAGATAATCTGGAAAGTTTAGCTGGAGAGAGGAAAAAAAAAAATGAAGAAAAACTTTTTTGGTCCTAATTAGAAACACTGGGGAAAAATAATTGAGAAATATATGTTACAGACTTAACCAGCTCTGCTTGTGGCCTGTCTAGGAGCCAGGGAGATAGCCTGTCAAAAGGCCGTTGGGTCTCAAATTCATTTGTAGTGACCGGCCTGAATTGTGGGTGGGTAGGAGGCAGAGTGGGTGGGTGGCTCTGTGGGAGAGGAAACCAGGGCACGTAAGTCAAAAGGAGTTTGCCACGGTTGTAAGGTGGGTTAGTGGCAGAAGTGGGGGTTGAACTGATTTGTCTGGAGCCCTTTCTTGGTGGGAGGTGGAATATCTCTCAGCTCTAAGGGTGTAATAAAGCAGACAGTGATGCCTCAGCCCTGGCACTGGTGGCAGAGGCTGAGGCTTTGCAGCCAGCTGAGGAGGAGCTGCTGAGCGTGCCTTAACACCACTCTAGTACAAGCTCAGAGAAGATTGCCAGAACCCTGGCAAAAGGGAATTGAGTGGATGTTTGTGGGAATTAGACACCCGTCTCCCCTTTGTGCCTTTGAAAAATCTCCATCCTGGATTCCTTTTCTCCCCCTGAAGGGGAAAGCTTTGTGCTCAGCTGTCCCATTATACTGCAGCAGACAAGGAGATCTAGTTAATTTAAGTGCCTCTTACTTCAGCTGAAACATGTTTGGAATCGGAATACCATTCCTGCTCACTGAGCAGAGTCCTGGAAGCCATAGGCTCTTGTGTGAGAGATCCAATTAAAATACAAAAAAAAAGAGAGTTGAGGTGAGTAAAGCTCTCCCCACAAACGCTGGGAGGGATTTCCTGCACGAGGCCAACCTTGACCTTGAGCATTCCCAAGTCCTTTCCTTTGGATGCTGACACAGTGTTCATAAATCATTTGAAGCATGAAGTGATCTTTTTATTTAATAAAAAAAAAAAAAGTAATTGGATTGACATAAATTAAAGCTGAGTTAACCTGTCTGGAATAATTGGATTGGTAATAATGGACAGCAGTGTGGATTGAAGTAGGTCACAGTTTAACCTGGAGGCCTGGAGAGGCTATTTTTTTTTCACACACACACACCCTTTTTTTTTTTTTTTTCCTTTCTTTCCCCTCTGAGAGCACGAAGAAATGTGGAGGGAGGGAGGGAGAAGATGGCCCGTGTGTGCCACGTGCACGGGGCTGCTGATGACTGGGGAATCGCTTTAGGGTAACTCCAATTGCAAACTTGGATATTCCTGGGAATAAAGTTCCCGGGTTCATTGCTGGGAAGTGACGGACAACTGTGACAAACTGTATAGCACATGGCTGCAGTGACAAATCATTTCACAGGGGTTAATCCTACATCCTGTCTGGACTGTCCTTACATACCACTGATGAGATAAAGGCTGGAGGAGCTGCTTTTGAATCGGGGCTTTCTGGTGGCAATGCGATGTGTGAACACTGGGCTTTGGGGTTGCTCTCTTCTTTCATCAGTGTATATGTAAATGCCTCCCAGATATTCTGTGTATTTAAGTTTGATTGGACTCTTCTTACATCCTTGGGTAATAACAATGATAAATTATCTAGTGTTGAATAAAATCGGGAGTCTTAATCTCAAAGTAGCTTAAAGCTAGTTTGCATTTGCTCCTGACTTGAGACCTTCAGCGCTCTTTAACTGCTGGTTAGAAGTAATGATTACTGCTGAAATGCATCCAAAAGGAGTCAGTCCTCCAACCCCTTGAAAAATACCCCTGTCTTGGGAAGTAATTTTTGGATATTGCTCCAAAGTAGTTGCATGGTCCTCTCCCAAGGACTTGCTTGGAAGCTTTGCTGTGTTTGACACCATATCCTTCACTCCACTGAAACCCAAATCCATCAAGGCACAGATGTTATGCTAAGCACATGAGAAATCTCATCCCCATTGGGGTAAAAACATTTCCAAAGGACCCACTTCTTCTCTGTCTCCTTGGTAAAGGTCACCTATAGGTTTCCCTCAGAGTGGCAAGAGTCCAAGAGTACCACTCAGGCAGCTGAAAAATGAGCTGTGAAGAAACCCTCTCGAGATGAAACCCTCCTCTGATCCTGAAGCAAGCAGGATATTGGGAATATGTGCTAAGGAAAGGTTCATGGCCCTGCAGTGTGCCCTGGGAAGGGCTGGGGCTGGAGAAGCGGGCATGCTGCAAGCCGTGCCGGAGGGGTGGTCGTATGGAGCTGAGCAGGGATGAGGAGGCGGTGCAGAGGCCAGCCCTCCTCGCTTCTCACCGCGACCATTCAGGTCTTATTTGCTTTACTCTATAGAAAGGCGATGATGGCTATGTGGTTGTAATGGTTGCTTTGTTAGGTGAAGTTAACTCGACTGTCTTCTGTTCTTGTAGCCAAATCCTGCTGCCTTTTCAAAATTGCGTAAGTAGTTCTGATTGGCATATTAAAAACACTTGCTGTGAGCGGCTTATTTGGAACAGTGGTCTGTATAAGACGCGTTCTCAATCATGCTGTATGACCTGCTTGGCAGGGAAAAGAGGTTTTGAAGAATTACACCGCCGATCCAGAGGTTTCTATCTGATCTCTGTGGGCCGGACCCTGACGCCGCTGGGTTCAATGATTAAATTCCCTGCGTTTTTGGTGGGACGTTTGGTACAAGCAACGCTTTGCTGTGAGCTGGTATGTGCGTCCGTGGCAAGGAGCAGCTGGGGCGGGCGCTGCCTGCCCATGCGGTGCCAGGGGCTGGGGTTGATCTCACGCTCCCTGCTGCACCCTGTGCCGGGGGCAGCTCCCAAGGGAAGGATCCAGTCCCAAAGGGGCCTGGTGTGGATGAAAGACCCTTCCCTGCCGGGGCAAGGGAGGACGGAGGGACAGGGAATGCTTCTGAGTCACCGTCTGCTCAGGGGTAGTCCAGCTAGATGCTTTTCTTTGCCTAGAGCCTATAATAAAGTCACAGCGTGGACTTAAATAATTAGGAGATGTCTGGCTTTGGAGCAGGGAGTCATTTCTTTCTCTGCTGACCTTGGCTGATTAGCAAATATTTGGTATCGTTTGTGCAATCCTATCAAAGCAGCCCAGAGGTATTCATCTGCCTAAAAGCCTCTGGGGGATCTCTTTTCCCCCGTGGGGGCACAGCCCATCCTTGCTCTTCAAAGCAGGTTTTTTGATTAGCTGACTGGAGATACATGTTTAAGATCTTGTGTTTTCTGATGCCTTTTTTTTTTTTTTTTCTTTCTCACCACCCCCTTTTAAAGAAGGGAGAAACTTAACATCACACTAGTCCCTTTGTGGCAGTTAAGAAGTTAAATTTACCAGGACCATTATCTTTAACAGCTGCTGCTGTCTGACAGATTGAGTTTATAGTCGGTCTTATAGGCACTAAAAACACTTTTATCCTTGTGGGTCCAATTTCAGAGCTATTCAATTTATTATCTCTAAGAGCTTAACAGCTGTTCTCCCCACTCCCTTGTACCCCCCTGCCCCTCCCTCCCTCTTGCTCCCCAAAGCTCCAACCTAAGGGTCACCCCTTAATTCTGGAGGTAGAAGCAGCGATGTGCGTGTGCTTTCCCAGGTGGAGCTTTACTGTAGGCAGGCAGCCTTCACTGATGCAGTCCCCTGCTCCTACAATTTTTCCTGTTGAGCAGCAGCATTGTGCTGATCTTGGCTTGTCTTGGCCACGGCGATGATCAGAAGAGGTGTTCCTTTCTCTGTACCTCGGCAGAGAGGAAAGGAGCTGCCCGTGGGGATGGCAGAGAGGTGAAGAGGCAGCATTGCTCTGACTGGACCACTTGCAGCTTTATTGCTGGGCGGAGAATTGAAAGAATGGTGGAGTAAACTGGAAGTCACATATTAAGATATGTTTCCCCCGTGAATCTGTTTTGTTTTGTTTTTTAAATAGCTCTGAAATGCACATCTACTAACAGATAGTTGCCAGTTTGCAATCTGCTCTGCCATTTTTGACTGCTTCAAAGTCCCGTGTTTCTACCCCGTAGCACTCTGGTTCCCCGGCCGATGTGCTCCGCTCTGTCCGCAGCCTCCGAGTGGAAGTCCAGCGTTTCATCTCTGGGCTACGCCGGTCTCCCTTCCTTCTGGTGGCACTTTTTCCCCACGCTGAGCAATGACGCTCTTTCTCCTAGTAGTTAGTAAGACCGGTGGCTTTTTCTACAAAGGCAGGTTCCACCGCACGTCTCCCACCTCTGCTTTGTATATGAGCTGACCCGTCTGCGTGTACAGCTCTTGCCTTCCCGCAGTGTTGATTAACCTCCTAGTCCGTGCCTCGGTTCCCTCTCAAGTGGGGATGATAAGGCTTTGTCTCTGCGACTGGTGAGGCCACCATGTGCCATTGCACCATGTAGTTAGCTGTGTTAATGGGGCCGATGGACCAACGGGGAGCTTGTTCTTGCTGCAATTACCTCCTCCTCAGCAATGGCACACATTTTTCCCTGCTAACTTTCCCATCTGCCCCATCCCCTCATTTTACTCACAGCTCTGCAAAAGCATTGATTTATTGTGTGAGTAGACACTGTGATGATGAGATATATTGTGAAAAGCGGCGGAGAATTAGCAGCGAGAATTCTAAGATGGATTTCACTTATTTCCCTGTAATGGTGGTACATGATCTGTTACACCTTGGCTTGGGCTAAGTTTCCCTGGAGTTAATGGGAGGCTTCCTGTTGACACATGTAGTCTTTGGATCACACTTGTGGAGTTTTGGCACTTGTCAAGCGATAGCACAATCTCAGCTAGCCTTGTGGCACAAAGGAGACTATTCAGACCTGTCACCGACTGCCTGTTTCATTCTTTTCATCTTCTCCTCGGTTCCATTCAAGTTCTTATGCTGCTCTTGTTCCAGTGGTGCCTGAGTGCCCTCCAATGGTGCTAATGCTCCCACAAAGAGATAATAATGATACCCACCTGCTTCAGAGGGTCCCTTTCTGCTCTGCTTCATTTCCCTTCCACCTCGCAGACAGTCTGATTATACCCCGTGGCTATTCCTACTCTCTTGTCAGCTTCAAAAAGGAAGAAAGAAGTCATTAGAAACCAACGAAAATGTTAATTGTGTCATAAATCTCTGAACAGAGCAGCATTTCGGTAGTTTATTCTGATTTGGATGTGTGGCACTGCAGCTGAATCTGCTTTTCTTTTTCCTCTAAGCCACTGAAATGCTCCGAAAAGACGGAGGGAGACAGCCCGGTTTGCCAAAGCTATATGCAACATCATACAGGGGTACAGAGTTTCAGCATTTAAGCCTTAGACCTAATTTAAAAGCAATACTTAAGCAAGAACTGAATATATTCTGTAAAGAAAAAATGGTTTTCCTTTTTATTAGGCTGAAATAGGTGTTTGCATGCTTTTTTTGGGGTGTATGTTTCAAGAATGGCTTAACAAGCATCTGGGTCCGAGTGTACATCCAGCACAGTAACCTCCCTTTAGAAGTGTTGGGCTGACACATCTTGGGGAAGGGCATGGGTAACGAGTGTGGCTACGTGGCCATGGGAATTACTGATTGTGCCAAAGAAACTGCAGAATTGTATTTGAAAAAAAAAAATAAAAAGAAAAGTCTGCAACTGTAGCAAGGAGCACTGGATGTGGAAGAAAGGCCAGAGCAGAGGAGTGCTGCCAGCTCCAAAGCTACCAGAGCAGGTCATGGAAACGAGCTGGTAATCTTGGAGAGACTTTAATCAATGGTGTGAGAGGTGTAAACTGGGGAATATATAAGGGAAATTATTGAAGTGATTTCAAATGGATAAAATGGGGAAATACAGTCTACACAAGTTCATGGTGTGTTGTTGGCTCTTGACAATGTGATTATGGAAGTAGAGGATGCTTTTCCTTCAGGCCAGTGTCTGCCTGGAGCTCCCACCCATGCCAAGACTCTCCTCTGCTCTCCCCCAGCAGGAGCTCGGGTTCGGCTGGAGCGGGAGCCCCACACCCAGCCTGAGCTGCACTAACCGAATGTGATTAATTACCTGCCGATCTCTAACGTCAGCACCAACTTGGCATGGCTGGGAGGGGTCTCAGGAGCGGCTTGTACCCTCGCAGGCGGGTGGCAGAGGAGGACGGGGGCTGCGCGGTCTGTGGAGGGGCACGTCCACTGCTTCGCCATATCCATCAGGGAGAGCCCGATGAGTTCAAGTCCAGTGTCATCTTCTGCCCTCCGTGAAGTCAGCTGTTCTCCACCGTGTGCGCGGGTCTGTGGATGTGCGTCGGTCGGTCCTCTCTGCTCTTCTCCCTGGGTCAGTCCAGTCTCAGACTAGCCAGCCGCTGGTAGAGGGGAGGAGGGAAGAGGAGGGTTAATCCAATCCTTTTATCTTGCCCTTTGTCTAATTAAAACCACAACAAATGGCACAGTTTAGGTTTAAATGTAATTGTGTTTAATGAAACATTAAGGGCAATTAAAGAAGTTACCGTGGCAGCCTCTCTATACCCTCCAGGGTTATAATGGTCTGATGAAGTGCTCTTATTGGCTCTCTTGGCAGGGGGCTGTTAATTGCATTAGAAACTGATAGTGGCTTTCTTTTAATACTGAAAGTTTCTCTGGTTATCCATCTCGAGGCACTGACGTGCCATCAGTCGCTGGGACCAGCACATGGGCGCGCTGGCTCCCACGGGGGTGCTGGGAGGCTGCCGAGGTGGCCCCTCTCCTTGGCAGAGCCCCTGAGCTTTGGTCCGGGCAGCCACCGGGGATGGGGGCACCCAGTGAAGCCCTGAGGCTTGAATGCCCCTCCTCGCCTGATCGTTATTATCCTGCTTTATGATTAATGAGAGGCAATGCCTTACATTTTTTTTCCCTGGGAAAGGTCGTCTTGATGTAGTTAAGTTAGTTTGAGAGTTGTCAGCAAGAGGGACACTTATTGTGTAAACCTAGATGATTCATGCTTGTAAATATTGTATATTTACTATCAATCTCAGACTTTTAAAAGAAAATCAGCACCTAGAGGTCATTGCTGGAGGTCTCGCACACAAAAAAAGAAAAAAAAAATGGCACCTTGCTCTTTAAAATGCAGCCTGAATTTGAAGCTGGTTCCTTTACATTTTTGGACCTTGACTCATGCCTGACTCATGCTGTTTTTAAAAGTACAGATGGGAGTTGGCAAGAGCGAGATAAACTGAGGCACGGAGGGAGGGCAAGGGCAGCCCAGCTGAGGCAGACAAGGTCAGGCTCTCCCCCGCCGCCGTCCCCAAAGGTAGCACAGAGGGAACCAGGAGCCAGGAACAGGATGCCCGGCTCTAATCGCTTTCCTGCATCTTGAAGAGATAAGCCCTGCCAGAGCAGCAAAATAAATACTGTTTTTAAAAACTGGTGGTTTAAGCAGACAGCAAGTAGTCCCCTTGCAGAAGCAGCTTGAAGTGGGGCAGACTGGGCTTTTTCTTCGTCTCTGTTGCCTCTCTAGGTAGAAACCATGGCTTGGAGCAAGGTTAAGTGCTGCCTCCTGAACATGGTGCAGGCTTGACGGCGGCTTTGTGGCAGCAAGGCTGCCTTCACATCCCTGACAGGATGACTGCTCTGTAAATCTTAGTAAAAGATGTCACAGCAACACGTGTCCCCCAGGGACTGGGAGGGGAAGGGAATGATATATGAGCGAAACCTGTCTCTAGAGTCCTGCCATCTATTTCTCAAGTCTTAAGAAAATGCTGCCACTGTGCTGCCTCCATTTATCTCAAGTAAATACGGAGACAAACTTATAAAATAAGAGGCCTTTAATTTTTTTTTTTTTTTTTCTGGCAGAGGTTATTTTTAACACCAAAGACTTTTTCTTTCCTCCTCAGCACATTCTCCAGTTGCTTTCACAAATAAATAACTTAATGCACCTCCTTCTCTCCGCCTGCTTCCTGCCCCCATCAGCAAGTGCTTCCTGAGGCCGTGGGGAGAGCTCCCCATTTATCGCAGCCTCCAAAAGCCCCTCGCGATGCTCCGGCCTCGCCGCAGCCATGAGGGATAACAGATAGACTCTTATCTCCACCTTGCAGCCAAGGAGCCAAAGCCTGTGGAGATCTGGGACTTATTCGCACTCATTCAGGAAACTTGTGGTTGAACAGGAGCTAAATCCAGTTCATTCTTTTGGGGGGGTAAGGAATTGTGAATTTGATGTAATAACTGTATTTTTGGGTTGTTGCTTCCCTTACCAGCCGCTGTGGGCTGATGTTCTCTGAAGGTTTGTTTTACTGGGCTGTGTTTGTATGGCTGTCTGTACCTCAGGTGGCTTTTGGTGGTGCATAGGTGCTACACAGCTCTTGGGGAGCTGCGTGTGCCGTGGTGATGAACTCTCAGGGGCACTGAGGCCAGTGGTTACCGAGCTCATCATCCACTTGTCCTGGTCCCTAGTGATGGGATGCGATGGAAGGACCATGGCATCCTTTCTCTTTCCCAGTGTTGAGACGGGCAAGGAAGTATATAAGGGGCTGTCAGTGTTTTCTGTGAAAAAGGATTTTCCCCCCAAACCAAAAGTATTCTGAAACTGTTTCTACACGAGACTTCTGTTATTTGTTTTCCAGACTTTGTGGCAGCTAGGTGCCCAGACTCGATGTGACCTGTGCCTGCTTGTCCCTGGCAGCAAGAAACCAAGGAAAATAAAAGTGTTAACCTGAGCTTTCCCTGCTGTGGCCCTTAGGGTGCTGTTTGATAGGTCTGCCCATGCCGTGAAGAGGTGTTTTGAATAGCAGTATGAAGATTGTTTTGCCTCTGTCTCTCCCATCCCTTCCTGCTTGAAGAGATCTGTGGCAGCAGGAAACTCTCTCTAAGGAGAACTGATCTTGCCCTTCGCTTCACAGGGATTAGGGGCCTCTCCTTGATCTGGGATGACCTCCCTTGCTCCAAGAGAAGCTGCAGGGACTGCTATGTTTTCCTGGGATTATTCTTTTTCTTCCCCCTTTTTTGGAGCTAGAAGGCTGTTCCAGAAATCCCGCACACTTTGGCTGTGCTCTGAGATTCCCTCAGTCCACCTTTCCTAGCTTCTCCTTGGACCATTGCTCTCCTCATGATACTGGCCTGTAGAACAGCGGGCACGTGAAAAAGGGATGGGGAGGACAAAAGAGATGACCCCCCACGTTGTGTACACTGAGCCCCATCATCACAACCACCCGTGTCTCCGGTAACGCACCATTTCTTCCATGTGCTGCTGCTGTGGGAACAGGGACAGTGCATTCACACTGCTTAAGTAAAACATAATGATTTAAGTTTTATTTAATTTAAACAATAAAATGGCCATTAAACAAGTTATGCATTGACCACCTTACCATGCCCTCTAGCACTAATCCTGATTAAGTGTCTTTATTACTTGGCTCAGTTGGCCTTTTTTAAATGACAACGAAACACTTGATAGCACGAGTGCAAACTCCTTCCCTCTTGCCAATTATCTCCCTTCCTACTGAGTTTTGCAGGAGGAAGGAGAGAGAGGGGGAAGGAGAAGGGAGAGCGGGTTGGCCAGGGGAGAAATCCAGTGGCACCTGATCCGTTTATCACATAGATATGCCATAGTGGAGGCTTAATGGAGATTTAAATAATTCAGAGCACTCAGCCCCGCTAAAGCTGTATAATGAGCCTTCTGCACTGTGAGCCACCGCTCGGCTGAGCGTACGAGCAGGGAGGTCGTGTGGTTTTTTCATGCATAATTAAAGGGATAAAAGGGGATTTAGAGCAACAGTGTTACAATGAAGCATGCGGACAGAGGCTTCGCTTGTATTTAACTTGGAAATGCCAAACTGTTTTTGACTTGCAGAATAAGCTTCCCTCTTTCCTTTTTTTTTTTTTTTACATTCTTTTTTTTTCCTTCCCCTGTTCCTTGCTGACCTGTCCCTGCTCCCCTGTCCCACGAGCATGGCGTTGGCTCTGAGCATTCACAGTTATTCTTGTTTCACACCGGGATGGCAGCTCTCAGCCCTGTGGCTATTCCAGGTCTTCGCTGGAACAAGCAGGCATGACCTGAGAAGCCTTTTCCAGTGTGTTTCATGTCCACTTTGTTTCTGCCAAAGGAAATGGCTCCACATAAAGAGAATGAAAAGGAAGGTGGGAAGAATACAGGGGATCACTTTAACTTTTATGATTTACCATTTTCTACTGTGTTGTTTATGAAACGTGGGGCAAAATATTCTGCCTGGATGGCGGGGTCAGAGATAACTTGTTCATTCCTGTTTTTTCCTCCTTCTGTTTTGTTTTTTTTTTTTGTCTTGCGCCTTTCTGCCCCTCTGCCCCGCTCTTTGCCAGGAGCCACCAACCCCCACAGCCCCCCGGGCCCGAGGGAGGAGGCTGCTGCAGGGAGGCGCGCTGGCTGCCCCCAATGTGCCATGGGGACTTGGGGACCTGCCTGCTGCACGGCCGGGCCAGGGACAGGGTTTCTCACGCCGCCCTTCAGCAATTTGCTGTGTCCGATCAGCCCCTCAGCCCGTGCTGTTGGCAGAAGGAGAAAATGGCTTTGCATTATCCTTCTCCCAGGAAATGGAAGAGCATATTGTTGTGCCGAAAGTTATTCTCAGCCCCCTCTCAAAAAATGAGCGAGTCTAGGGGGGTGGTGGTGATGTTAATTAACGCGTCTTTCATTACCCCCTCATCACAGGCTTAACCTGCTGTGGGAGAGCCTTCTCAAAGCAAATAGGTTACTGCGTAACTGGCGTTACTGCGGCCAGTTCTGCCTCTCCCTGTTAAACCGCCTGTTTCGTCACAGCTCTTCCCAGCATGAGTTAATTCCCCCCGTGGCCCTGTGAAGTGGAGGCAAACTGAACAGAGCTTCGGTGGCCTTGGAGGTTCCTGAGAGGGTGGGGAAGGGCAAGCATTTGTAAGGGATAAACCCACCTGCAGCAGGACTTGCGCCAAAACCCATGCTGTGCCATGGCTGTGGGCTGCCACGCACCCCCAGTCCTCTTGCAGTCCAAATCAGACTGGCATCCCTCCCTTCGCTGCCACAGCCATGTGAGAAACTGGGGATTACCGACGAGTAGGGAAGAGTTACCAAAGCGGGGAATATGCCAATGCAAATCTGAAATATATCCACTGTCGTGTTTCTAGTAGAAGCAGAGATGCGTTAATGCCGCTGTACAAAGAGGTTGCCCCAGGTGACCAGGGGAGGTGAGCATGCAAGAAGTCACTGGGTTTTTAGTTATGAGTGGAGGTTAAAGAGACTGGGACTTTCAGCCTAGCAAAGCAAAGGTTGAGGGGGGTTGCTGCTGCTCCTGGAACACATGGAGAAGGATAAAAAATGGGGGAAAACCATTGTTGCGGGCTAAGATGAAGACAAAACATGGAGTGGTGAGGGTGTCTGGTGAGAGTGGTTTTAAGATGATATGTGATAACTTGGAGAAAGGGATTATATCATGTTTCTGCCTGCAGCGTACACGGACCTCTAAATCGGGAGGTCCTTTCTGGCCTTTAATCCTTGATAACCCCTTTGCCCAGGGCTGCAGGAAGGTGCTGTAGGAGCTCATGGCTCTCCTGCCCTCACCGCCTTCTCCAGGTAGAGCTTCAGAGCTGTGTGTCAGTGTGATGTACAGCTGGGAGCACAAGCTACCACCAGGTTCCTGCCACCCTTCATCCCTAGAATTGAATTCATTATTTTTCTTTAGATAAACAAACCAAGAAGGAACCTGTGGCTACCATATTGACCGTAATGGCATGTGTCCGTCAGTAGTTGGTCGCTGGGTGGGAAGCGGGGGGCGGTGAGACATCCTGCGCGGTCACTGTAATGGAATCATCCGTCTTGTCTCCCTCAATGCGCACTCTCCATTTAGGAATTTCGAAAACGCTTCTGTCAAATATCACTCCCTGCACAATCCTGTTAGCAGGGCTGATGAATGGAGTCTCAAATTAAGACCGATCCCTCTGATAACCACAGTGCTGTAGGAGAGTCATCTGCTCAGTCAGAGCTATTTATTATATTTGATTAGCTGGGATGGCAATCTTCACAACCCACTGTAAATTCTATTAGGGGCACTCTGAGGCCCAGAAATGCAAATTAGACCTCCCAAAAGACACACACATACATAGAGCCTCTCTTAGCAAATGGGTAATTTCCCCACGTTCGTTTCAATGTTGTTTCAAGAGAGATGTTGCTGCCTCCCGTTTCGCCAGGAGGGGAGGGAGAGAACGAGGGGAACGCTACTGGGAGGCAAGGCAGCCCCGCGTCCTCTCTTTGCTCTTCGTCGTGAGGCCCTGCGTGGCAGCAGCTCCAGCGAGTATGGTTTGTGAGCGCTGGGCTCTACTTCCTACCTCCCGTGAGGTTGTATCCTACAGGCATTCCCATCCAAATGGGTGCTCAGGAGCAGAAGTCCCATATAACGCTAGAGAAACCTTGTGGGAGGCTTGCCTATGGTGAAGCTCTAAAGATAGGCAGGCTCTTCACTCTGGTTTTTTTTTTTTTTTTCTTTTCTTCTCTTTTATAATGTGATTCAGACAGGCCCCTGACACCTCCAGCTGGCTATGTGAAATTAAGTTAGGCTGGAAGTTCAGGGCTGGCTTCTCCCTCTGGTGCAGCGATGGCGAAAGGAGCAGCATAATTCCAGCAGTAGCCGTGTGAATGGGCTGCTGTACGGCTCCATTAATAATTCCTGATCAGGTGCTCTGAGACCTGCGCATAAAAGGCACATTTTAATCACGCTGTTCTTCTGGAGGATGTTGGTACGGGGAACTGAGGTACCTTTGACTCCGGTGGAGTTAGCATCAGCTGCGTGCTTTCAGGGGAGGCAGAGGGCTGTCCCGTAGGCTCCTCAGTGAATAGTGCATCCAGAAGTTTCATTGATTTGCAGTGATTAATTCTCCCAAGAAATGAAGAGGTTTATTAAGGGCAAACAAAGCCAAGATTATTTGAGAGCTAGCAAGCGGCACTGTTGGTGGTTGACTTTCTTCTCTTGGTCATATTTTATTTTAAGAATAATTTTCATAATGGCTCATTAATTTCTGCGTTATGTAGTCATTTACTATTACATTCCATCTGATAGCACGCTATTCATTGATCTGTGGGTTAGGTTCATCACAACCAATTATTCTGTGATTCATAGCTTTTTAATAAACCCATTTTAAGGGGTTAATAAACCTCTTAAAGAATAACATTGGCATAAAATCTGAGCTATATCTTTTTCCCACCTTTAGTTCTTGTACCTGTTCGGTAAGATTCTTACAACATCTGTGTTCCTTTGATGTGCTTCCCATTGTATGTGTTTTTTTATTGAGGCAAGCTGCTGCAATAGTGCATGGCTAAAAGAAAACCCTTATAGCGCTGGAGGTACGTGGCAATGTATTTGAATCTTCTTAAGCTGTTAAAAAAAAAAAATTCCCAACACGTTGAATGAAAATCTTATCTGGGCGTGATAAGGATCCCTTGGTCCCTGTAATATAATGTAGTTTGTTTCTTCCAGCCTCACAAATGCTTTTGTTATCTTTGCTTTGATTTTTTTTCTCCCCTCTGTATCGCTTTGATTTCCGCCCCCCCTTCCCTTTTCTCTTTCATCATTGTTGCTTGTAAATCCTTCCCTTGGTAGAGATTAGAGTAGGAATGAGTGATAGATGCTGTCAGTAACAGGAGCTAATTTTACCCCTGATAATGGCTCTGTGGTTTATACAGACTTCGCTCTGCTGGTGCAGCCACGTACCCCGGGGCCCATCCTGCTTGCGCGCAGCTCGGCGCTGCACCGTGCTCGGCGGTGGGGATTTTAGCTGCCGGGGAGCGTGCGCCCTGTGCTGGAAAAATTTTATCCTGGGAAGAGTCTGTGCAAAAGCTTCTCACCAGTGAAGAATTCCCTCCCAGCGCACAACTAAAGCGAGAGCGATGTTGGGGTTTTCCGTGAAGAGCCTTTTGCCTTCTGCAGCAGCGCGGGGGAGTGAGCGGGCTGGATGGGGTTCAGGTCCCGTTTCTGGTGGGAGGATTCCCCTGGCACCCAGGCAGCGATGCTGCCGTCAGCCCAGCAGGGAGGACTTCTGGGTAGCGCAGGCACGTACCGTGGCGATGGCGCTGAAAGGCTAATTCAGTAGCACCACCAAGCAGTGCTCCGGGGGGTATTTTACACCGCTGTGACCTCCTTTGGGAGCTATGACCCGTACATCGCTGGTGTGGTACGATGCCAGGACTCGCTGTGAGCCACTGTTTGTACACACCGAGGATTAGCAGTGCTTGGGCTCTGCTGTCCCAGCCTCGGCTGCCCACCAGTGGCCCACTCTTCTATGGGTGAACTCCTCCTTTACTTCTTTGTGCTCATCTTATGCTGCCGAAAGGGAGGAGGATGCCAGGGCACGGATGGTACAAGATGCCCATGTGCAAGGAGGGACCACAGCTAGCAAGGAAGAGGGCTGTCGTGGTGCCCAGTTTTGCTCTGAATTGTACAGTGGGGGAAGCACTGCTGCAGGAGCTCACCAAATGCCCTCCACCTGCTCCTCTCTGGTCGTGCCCTGCCTGGAGGATGGGCTGGATTTGGCCCCGCTCTTTCCCCGCATTAAGTCAATGCTCGACAGTCCACTTTTCCTGCGCTCTCACAAGGGGCTGAGTTCTGGGAGGGGATTTGCACAGTAGACAAAAGATGGCTAAAAGGACGTTGGAAGTCTGAAGAAGTCCTGAAAGGCAGCTGTCACCGCCGGAGTCCAGCGCAGATGGTGGTGCTCTGCTCATTTGAAATTGCAGCTGCAATTTCCACGAGGGATATTCGCTCCTCTGGCCTATGCTGCTGAGCTTAATTACTGCAGGTCATGTTCCAGCCCCAAAACAGTTGCAGTGATCTTGGTTAAGTGCTTGTCCTTGCATAAGGACCGAGGGAAATATCCTCTGCTACTTATTTTCTTGGTTACTGTTGTTTGAGTGAAATATCCTCTGCTATCTATTTTCTTGGTTACTGTTGTTTACTGTGTGTAGGGTTTTTTCAGGTTGTCTTATGTGTGGTCTTGTGGGGGGGTGTGTGGAACACCTGATACTCTCCCTCACCATCTTTCCTTTATTTGGTGTGACATGGTCACATCGAGCCTCTGCATTCACGTTCCACAGTGCAGAAGGGAGAAACAACTATTTTAAAGCCTCTATTTGCAGTTCACAACATGTTTTTTGGTCATTGTTAGTCCTTCTAGTACTTTATACACTGTCATTTAGTTCCCTTTGGCAACCATTTTCCCTCCATTTGTCTTCCTTACATATGAAATTGCCTTGAGTTAGCCTTAGTACACTGCTTGTTTCACTTCTGTCCTTATTAGTATCTTTAAATGTACCCCCTCCACCCACCTTTAATTCAAGCAATAATTCAGGGACGCCCTGGAGTATATGTCTCCTATAGAGTAGGGTGCGTTGCCTTTCTCATTTTGCTTCTACCTTGCTGCCTTTGCATCTTCAAATGCTCTTTTCTGTCTCCCTAAGTATGCGATATTTTCCCCTGCACCAGTGCTGCCAGCTCACGTCTCAGCTCCTCTTACAGGTGGTATTTTAACACCCGTAGTGGTGATCGAGTGGATCCAGTAAGGCAGCGTGCTCTGGTGCCGTCCCCTCATTGCTACTGACGAAGCAGAGCCAGGGCATCCCTTTATCTTGAAGCATTTCAGGTGTAGCAAGGTTTATTCTGCACGAAACTGCTGTTAGTTAGTGAGGAAGGATAATTGTAAAAAGATGCGGCACAGCTGTTCCGGCCCTCCTTTCATTATGGGCTGGGAGCAGCTGACTTCCTCGGATGGCTGGTGATTTTCTCAATTACGGCCAGAGAGAAACAGAGGGTGGACAAAGAGCAGATGCCATCTGTGAGGCCCGCTCTTCTGCTGCTCGCAGTCTGTGGTAAGGAGAGCTCCGGCGATGAAATAGTTCATGTCTCTTGGAAGTGTTCGGGTGCTAATTCAATGTGGCTTTGCTGCCTTCTGACGAGGTATTGGTGATCTGTGTAATTACAGGCTAGTTGCTCATTAATAACTACTTCAGTCATTTCTCCCTCCCGCCTTCCCCACCAATTTCTTTTATTCTGCAACTTAGAGTGGTATTACTCTGTCGTTAAGTATTTATTTTGTCTAAGGGAAATGTATACAAAGGTATGCAGGTTGGTTACGGGAGCTGAATGCTTTTAATGGGGTGGTCACTGGGACAGTCACAGTTGCCCCTGGAGTGTGGAGTCAAACGGAAATCACAGCTATGTGAGAGGAGCCCACGGGTGTTTTCCACGCTACTGGTCTTATCAATCACCTCCCTCAGCAGTCTCCTCACCCCTGTGGAGCACCGCCAAAGGCAAGTGGTTTTGTGCGCCATTCGGTCTTGACTGTGGTTACTTTGGACCCAAACCTGTAGTAAGAGAAACGTAATTTTTTGGCCTCTTTGGTTACGCAGGCTCTTTCCTCCTGCGTAACGTTCTGTCCTTTCTCTCCTTTCTTTCTTATTTTCGTGATGTTTCTTTGCATTTTCAATCGTATCCTCACAGTGAGCTAAAAAGAAAATCAAGAATCTGCCAAAGCATTCATCATGTCTTTTCTTTTTAAAATAGCATTAGAATTCAGGCCTGTTTCAGGGTCTGTGCGCTGAAAATTATGCAACCCAGAGCTGGGAAATTGAAAAGTCCTGTGAACACTGGTTTGAATTTTTAACCAAATCCCTGTCAGCTGCATTTCTTCCTTTTATATGTTTTCCTTCTATTAATATTCTAGAGAATGAGTTTACAAGAAACAATGAATTTTAAACAAAGCGTGGAGAACTTTTCCAGAGAATGAATTTCAAGTCATAAATGTGAATATTCTCACTGGGTTCTGAGAGAAACTGCCCTTTGCAGAACAGAGACGTGACATCGATTCTTACATCCCAAATCAACCAGAACATCCTGTATTTTGACTATGTCCAGCAAACAGTTTAGGAGAAGACAGGCATCTTCTTCCCTTGTTTTGCACCAGTAAAAACAAAAAAGAATTGGGGACAGAACTAATTTAATGGCTTATTGGGAAGAGATTTTCACCTAACTCAATTTTTGTCATGAAAAAGCCTCTCTTAATATCCTGACGGTTTCTGGAAGGGCTTTCTGTTTAAAGAGGAAATGATAGCCTGTCTTTCTCAAGGAACATCTGGCTTGTATTTGTGAGTTCCTGGGTGACTTACAAAACTAAAAGCACGTTGTTTTCAGAGGTGCTCTGCACCTGCGGCTCCTTCTGGAGCTGGTGTGAATCAGGCTGGTGGCACGGACTTGAAGGATCTCCCTTCCTTGCTCGCTTTCTCGTTGTCTCCTGACAAGCTCGAGGGCGTGTGGTTAGATTTTTCTACTTGGTTTTCATTTCCTTTCTGCAGAGGAACAGTTTGTGGGTTCTACATCCTGTCTCTTCACCGCAGGTTTGTAACGGATCGGTGTGGGGAGCCAGCAGCCCCAAAGGCAGGACTGAAAGAGCCTGAAGCTGCTGCGGTGGTCCCGGCACAGGGGTGTTTGAGCCATCACTCAGGCTTCCTTAATTTCCAAAGATCTCTGAAGATAATTATATCTTCCCCTAAGGCAGAAAGCGTGTGAAAGGATCAAGGGTACAGCTCAGAGGTGACACTTGTTAGGGAAGAAGAGCTGCTAAAAGCCATCTCCTTCAGCAGGAGGGTTGCGGTCACCTGCTGGGAGGCAGGGCAGCAGCGGGGCACCCTTCCCCGGGGCTCCGTGCCCTCTGCCTGAACTGGAGATAAAAATAAGACGCCTTTTGCAGGACCGTGACCTTCACAAGTACAAACTCACGTAGACGCAGCCCATGGGATCCAGGGTGAAAGGGTGACGAGGAGAAGCGATTACGTCCTGACACAAAGGCAAGCTGGGAGCAGGCAGAGGTGGAATTGCTCAGTCCCAGTATCCCAATGCATGTGTTCACACTGGGACTTGCAGGCCACTGGAGCATCCTTTAGGGACTACTCGTGCCATGGGGCTTTCAGGTGCCTCGCCTGAGGTTGCATGGTGGTAAACTTTCACAATTCATCTCTCCCATGGAAGAGGCTGTGGGTGAACAGTCTGGATCCTTCCCCAGAGCCCTCTAAAGGTATCTGGGCTGGAGGAGACACGGGTTTTACCTTCTCTCCCCATTGCTTTCCCGGGCTGCTATTAACTTCTTAAAAACAGGCACCGCTGCTAAGGAGTGAGGGGAAAGTTGTGTGGGACGAGACCTTTCCTCTGCTGGAGGAATGAGTTACCGTGAATCTGCGTGAAACCAAATCTTTCTGGCTCGTGTGGGTGGATGTGGGCAACCCCCACCTCCTTTCTGCAGCAACCCCAGCCTGCTGCCCGCCGAACCTGCCGGGGCCAAAAGCTGCCACAGCCTAAAGGCCACGCTCAGAGTTTCACTTTCAAAATTTCATTGGCTTCTGTGATAGGTTTTGGTCTGAAAGCGGCACATTCCTTTCCTTACTGGAAATGAGAGGCTTGCAGCTTTTTTTCCGCCCTGCGAGCGGAGGCAACCTGCGCTAATGGGATGCAGGTCCCACGCTGTGGCTCGGCTGCCGCTCGATTCGATTTGCTGGGAGTCGCGCTGCTTTGAAGGCAGCCGTTGCGCTGTTGTGTCAGAAGGTAATTAAATAGACCCCAATTCTTTTAATTACTGCTCGCTCCTCGGTACATGCTTGCATACAAGGGTGAAGTGAAGGGTATGGAAATAATCGCTGACAGATCACAGCTGGAAATGTGTGGCACCTTGGATAAACATTGAGGCAAAGGCGCTGCGTGCAACCCGGGCGGCTCGGCTTTACAATTACTGTGAAATCTGTCTAAAGAGATTGGGGCACGGAATTGGAAAACACGGCAGTCTCTCTTCTCCAGGGAGCGGGATGTAACACGGGGCTGGGTGATTGCGATCAGAGGCGTACCTAATACACAGAATGGGTTTTGTCATTGTTGGCAGGAAACTTCAGGCAGAGGCGAGGTGAAATAAGCAGATTAGTGCGATGCCGCTCGCTAGACGGGGGCAGCACGGTGAAGAAATGCCGAGACCTTGCAGCTTATTAGTGATACAGGTCACCGTAACATCCCCTGTCGTTGTTGTGCTGACAGGACTCTGGTGCTAAGGAGGTGGATGAGCCCCGGTCTGGGTGTCACGGTGCTTTTCTCTGCCTGGAGACCATAGCTGGAATGAGACAGAAGCGACACCAGGTCCTCCCATGTGCTGTCCTTTATGCCAAGTGATATCAGCTGATATGAGCATCTTTCTTTTGCACCTGCGCAGCTGTTGCTCACATAAGGTGAAAAAGTCGCTGCCTGTGAAGTTGTTGGAGATTTTCCTCCTAAAAGCCGGGGAGAAGGGGCTTCTTTAGCAGCCCTGCACCTGGAGTGGTGTTCAAAGCTGTTGGACCAGACAGACATGAGTTGAGTTTTGTGGGCAAGGTGCCAATGCTCCTGAAACGTCTTGCTGAAGATGACACGGTGCATTGCTGCTTGTTCCCTCGCGGTTATGCCAGGGTCTTTAGAAAATCATCAGCTGCTGGTAACGAAGAACATTTCTATTGCAGAGCTCGTGAAGATGAGGCAGGCTGGTGGCAGAGCCATACCTAGAATTAATGTTTCAAATGTATGACCAAGAGCATCTTTGTGAGGAGTAAAGCTTGTTTGTCTGGGAGCCACTGCTGCTTTATTACCTTTCCCTTTATCTGCCATTCCGCTTCTAAAAGGTCCCCTAATGCCTCGTGGGGTTAATAAACCAGAAGTGAAGGCAGGAGACTTCATTTTGAGTCCTGTGCGATTTATGGGCTGGGGAAGTTGCTGAGTGCCAAGCACCTGGAAGGCAGCACAGCAAACGATGCCAGCAAAGGCTGCGTGCAGCTTGTCTGCTCTGCCGTGCTCGGTGGCCACAGAGGAGTCTGAAGACACGTCTGCTGTGGTTAGAGAAGTAACTAGATAGGAAAGATGGGAGACCTCTTTCTCCCCGCTTACCTGTTCGGTATAAAGGGTCAGACCCTGATAGAACTCCCTCTAATCTGTTGGCCTCTGTGGTGAAGTGGTTTCCTCTGGAAGATGAAAAAGCCTGTTTTGAGCTCTGGAGCTCATGGGGTTAAAAGAGGACAATATCTGAGAGCCAATGGTGCCCGAAGGGTCAAGTGAGGGCAGTTTCAGCTCCTGAGCCTGCTGACCAGCCATGAACGCACAGCTTAGTTGGCCGAGGCTGGGGGCAGGAATCTGATCTCGGACTCTCACCTCTGGGCTGGTACCAAAGTACCTGCCTTGGATGGGTGGTACCAGCTCGGCTACCCATGGGCAGAGCTGCTGGCGCTCACGCAGCGTGCTGGCAAACGCAGGGCGCTCCTCCGTGGGAAGCTGGTCCCCTCCCTGCAGTGTTTCATGGGAGATGCTTTCCTTCCCTGTGCTGCAGTTGCGTTGCCTTTTCTTTTATTCTTCTGGGATTGGTATTACTCATGTCCTCAGAATCCACTTCCAGGCAAAGCATATGGGGGACTTTTGCAGGAAATCGTTCAATTTTTTTACCTTGTTTTTTATTGTCTTGATTGTATTCTCTCCGGTTTTGTTTGCTTGCGGCAGCTGAAATATAGTGCCTGAGCCTAAGAGAAAGATATCAAAGAGTTGTCGAACTCCCGTGGGAAGTCAGTTTGATATTACGCCTTGGAATCCTGCTAATCTTAATGATTTTGCTGGGTTTAATCTGAGCTGATCAAATCAGGGCTTCTGCAGATCGCTGATGCTGTGTGCTTAGCAGGCGCTTCCTTCACAAATTACCCCTGCTTTTTGAACCTGCACCCACACCCACCCCGGTTCATGGTCCTGCCTAATTTTTATGGGTGTTATTTACCACTGCATAATACTACATGCTCAAGTCCTGAGCTGATTTTAAATCAATGCAATTCCACTGCCATCTGTGGAACTACATCAATTTACACCTGCTGGTGATCTCAGCCAATGTTTATAGATCTTCTTAGGTTCCATCTAAAACTGATTTTTTTTAGAAGCTGACTTGGTAGCTAAAGAAGCAGCAATGATCTTTAACAACTCTATTACGCTGTTCAATATAGCATTTTTATTGATCAGTGTCCTTAATGTGGCAGAAGGATGGCTCAAATTTTTCATTACTTCTCTGTACCCAGCCTTGCTAACCGAGCACTTGGGTGTGTGGCAAGCGCTCTTGCTTACCAGAACCTGTTGTTATGCTGTAGGCTGGTCTTCTGCGCACGGCAATTGTAGATTGAAAGTAGAGTTTTCCAGTTGTGACTGCATTTGTTAGAGTAGCACAGAGGTAAAAGCAGCCATGGTAACTCCCTTGCCACTGCTGTTTCACTGCAGACGGGGGTGAAGAGTAAATTAGGATGGAGAGGGAAAAGTTTGCAATAACGTCCCCTTGCCTTACCAGTGGAAGGGAGAAGCATTTGGGATAAGTAAGGAAAATAAGAGTTGGTCATTTTGGGCTGCCATTGCAGAGCTGATGACTCTTGAGTGGAAGGATTGTTTATCCTGTCTGGGCCTCCGTCTACCCACTAGCTAAATGAGTTTAATAATGGCTCCATCAAGGTCCTTGTGAAACTGGGATGTTTTTAAAGAGCTTTGAGGTCTTCATATGAAAACACAGCGTGGGAGCAAAGTGCTACTGCCTTGTGGCTGCTAAGGCACTTCTGTGTTTGGACTTTCAATTATTTCAAGATGCTGAGATGGGAGTGCATTTTGGTTCAGTGCATTGCATGTGGACATCAAATATCCTCTTGTGTTAGAGCAAGAGTTTGTAGCAGGCAAATATCTCTGAAAAGAAGTACCGCGTATCCTCTCCAGGTACAAATTTCGGTGAAGCAGGTCTGCACTTTGGCTTAGAGGCTATGATTAGAGTGTAATTAGGCCTTCCACACTAGCAATGCATTCTGGTGATGCTGAATTTAATGAATTCCTCAGGGTCTTTGCATTCTTTTTGCAAACGTTTCCTCCCCAGCCAGACATTCACAAAGCACTGTACGTTTCCCTCCATCCCTTTCCTGCTCTGCAAGCACGGGTTTTATATGTTTTTGATGGGTTTTGCTTAATGGTTTCTTCATGCTGTTTAAGGGGTTTGTGTGCCGTGGGTTAATATACCTTAGTGTTGTCACCGATTTTTACCAAAAGGGCTTTTGTTCTCACCACTGGCCTTTGCGAAGCCTCTTTGAGTCGCTCTTAAAATGGTCTCTGGTGTGTCATTGGCAAACAAGCTCTTCTGACTCCTTCAGCTCCGAGGTTAGACCTGAAAGTAACAGCACCTTACTGTAATGCCGGGGTCCTGTTCTGGGGCAGCACGTGCTCAGATGGAGACTTAAGTCTGCAGTGAAACACTGGCAGCCAGCAGTGATTACAGAGAAGCCCGGTAACTTTGAGAAAGTGAACGTGTGCTTAGCAGAAACAACAGCCAAATTCTTGAGGCCTGAACTTGTGATAACACGTCCTTTGTCGAGCAGAGAGAAGTTGAGACCCCACTCGCCAGCACATCTTGCAACACTGGCAGACTCCATCTATTTTTCTTCTCTTTTGTCTCATCTTGTTTTTCTTCCTCCTCTCCTCTTAAGTTTTCATCTCTCTGCAGGGAAAGCACTATGTGGTGCTGGAAGTGCCAGCTGATACTCCAAAAGGTGTCTCTTCCTTTAATAGCCCTGCTCTAATGCAGGGGAACGTTTGCCTGCAGGTTGGGCAGTGATGTGCAGACCCATTAAGCCTTGTCTATTAGCTCATGACAACACTTTAAGCTGTTTCTTCATGTAGAAAAGGTATACTGAGTGCTGGGGGACTGAGGGAAAAACAGTGAACCTAAAAGTTACAGCTTGCTTTCAGAAAATCTTGTATCCATAAGAGTCATCCATGGTCTCCTTGCCTCTGGCAGCAGAGATGAGATTCTCTTTCCCGTGCCACCTGCTGACAGACGCAAATGGGAACTGTGTAGAAATAGCCTGGGGAATGGTAATTTCATGTTTCTGCTCCAGATCTTGCAGAAAAGCCTCTTGGATGGCGATCAGGGATTAGTCACCCTTATCATCCATCTGTCCTTAGTGCAATAACAAATCTGAGCCTTGCTCTGACCAACCTTGTTTATAAACTGCAGGAGTGGCACCGCTCTGTAGATCTGCTCGTGGGACAGCCCTAAGGATCCAGTTGAAGATGATCTGTGGGAAGACGTTTGCTCTTCTTGGTGCTAGAGATACGGTCTGAGCCACTTCAGAGGGATCCTGTTATTCTGTCTTCCACCCATCCCTCCTGGGTACGTGCAGAGATGGGGTTTACTTTGCGGTTGTGATCTGAGGGTTGTTAGAGAACCTTTGCCACAGCATGTAGTCTTGGGTGAATCAAAAGGCAAATGTTCGTCTTTCCTTGGTGACTCAGGTAATGCTACTGTAAAGCCAACAAAGCAGGAGTGAGTAAAGTGACAGATCTGCCCCGGTTTGACTGGAGCCCTGGCTGCATCCCGCGGTGTGGTAGCGTCTCCTCTGGGTTGTTACTAGTAGTGAGGAGAGGTGGCTGCGGTCCAACGATAAATAAAAATCAGTGTCTTTTGGGTTGTTTGATTTTAATTTAAAGAACATGAGACTATATCTCTAAGCCTTCCCCAGACTGTTGCACCCACAGCTCCTCTCCTCTTCACCTGCTCCGCAGAGGAACCTGGCGAAACTGGGTCCTCCTCTCCCAGTTCTTGGACGGTCATAGTTTAATTTTGCAGCGTGGCTTGGCTACAAGGTCTGAGATCTAGAGATGTGCCATGAAGTCAGGAGCCCCTCAGAAGCCAGAGACTGACCAGGGATACGCAGATGGATGGAAGAAGGCTTGCAAGGTGGAGACAGTTTCTAGACAAAGACAGCATGCAATAATCCCTGGAAAGTAAATGGAAAAACAGATTACGTTTGTTCTCAGATCTGCTCAATAATGGAGCAGTAGGCAGCTGCTGGCCTGCCTCCCCCGGGTGCCTCGCAGGAGCAGGCAGACACTGCATTATTAATTGTCTGCTGCTGGGAGTCCAGCGGGATGCAGCGTGGCTTCTGGAGAGGAGCCTGGTGCTTTGGGAAGCAGCCTCTTCCTCCTGCCTCTAGATTTCTCATTTATAAATGTATCTGTCTCCCTTGGAAACCCCTCTTCGTAGTGTGGTGTCCATGTGGCTGTGGTCACAAGCGCTGCAGCCTCGAGGCAGGGAGTTTGTTCAGTTTTCCTGATTTACGGTGTCACTGTAGCACCTCGCCTGCTCTGTGCGTCACGGTGCAAAAACCCACAGTAAAAGGCACTCTCCGCCTCAGAGAGGAATTGGGCAAAGCAAAGGCTGCAGCCT
The DNA here is from genome assembly GCF_963924245.1 of Chroicocephalus ridibundus. Classification (NCBI taxonomy): domain Eukaryota; kingdom Metazoa; phylum Chordata; class Aves; order Charadriiformes; family Laridae; genus Chroicocephalus; species Chroicocephalus ridibundus. The sequence goes on along the minus strand of NC_086296.1, from coordinate 9,694,014 downwards.
CATCCGGTGCAGGGGAAACTGAGGCACAGAGGATAAAAAGGCCATGGAAGTGCAACAAAAATCTTCTCATAGCATTTCTTACAGCCAGAGCTTATCCTGGTCATTGGGTGGAAGTCTGAAGATGGAGGTGGGTCGCTGTCACAGCGTGTTCTTTAGCAGAGATGCACCATGTCCCGGTTCTTTCACCACACTTTCAAACTGGAAACTGTTTCCCTGCTCACAGCTCCAGGCCTCTTCCAGCCAACAGAGCTCTTCCTTTGGTCAGTGTTTTTCTTGTTGTCACCTAGGTTTTCTGCTCCATCTCTTGCTCCCGCGTCCGGTATTTAGTAGATCGCGTTGGCTGCACAGATAATTCTTGGTCTGACCCACAATACGGTTGTGTCGTAGGTGATAGCAAATTTATTTCAAATCTCCAATCCATGATGAATGCTAATTGCTTTCTCTGTTTATCTTGAAACAGTCATTGCTTCCAACCAAGGAGTGTGCCTCGGCCTCTGTCCCGAACCTGTGTGTGGGCACACGGCATGCTCACCTGATTTAAAAGCGTGGTTGCTTTGACCAAGTACGTGAGTCACACAGTGGAGTCTGTGACTCCAACACTGAGCTTAATTTTTGAATTAAAAGGTCAAAATACACATTTGGTGACTTCTACACTATGTCCTCAAAAAAAGAAAAAGCTTTTCTAGGAGATGTCCAAACAGAACAATGAAAACTAGTTGTAAAAACTGAGAGTGTTCTTTGGCTTTTTCTTTTCTTGTGTTCTTTTTTTTTTTTTTGCTTTCCACAACCCCTGAGCTGATGACGGCGGCAACTTTGTGTGAGGAATTCGTAATTTCCTTTCCACAAAATTTCACCTGCCAGTGGTGCTTTCTTTGTTTTTTTCTTTACTTTTTCCAATATAATATCGCCTCACAGTGGCTTGCTTGGTAATTTTTGCATGAAACGCTGGAAGGTGCCTCCTGCGAAAGCTGGCCTTCTTTCAAGAAACTGCCGTGTTCTGTTTTTTTAAGTGAAACCAACAAAAGAAAATGTTATCTTTTCCTCTAGCACTTCGTGTAATTGGAATGTTTCTGTGCTCATGGTGGGATGTGGACTGCCTTGAATTACAACTAGTACCCACCCGCATTTTTGACTGCTTCTCACCTCAGCAATAGCTCGCGTTTAGAAAGCTTTAGTGATGAGCACCCATGGATTTTTTCCAGCTGGAAAAAAATTGTTTTCTTCTTCTGTCTTTTTAATTTTAGAGCATTTTTCCCCTCTGGACAGGGCTTTTCTTTCATTGTTGTGCTCCTTTCTCCCCATGAAGCGACAAATTGCATCCTGTCTGCCTGTAGCAGAATTGCAGCCAGAGGGGGATCTGTTGGGAGCGGGTGTCCGTGGAGAAAGGGTCACCCCAAAGAAAGGTGGTGGAAACCAAGCGATGGACGCCATCCGGACAGGCTCAGCGGGGCAGCATTTTGTCATCTGCAGGGTCTTGGGATTAAGCCCCAAGATGAGTGACACATCCCATCAGAATATGGCAGTTAGGCCAATCTATGTGTATCCTGACACATCTACTGGAGGTGTTGGGGCAGCCTCAGAAGAAAATCATTTAGAGAGATCTTCAGATTCTGGGGATCTGGGAATTACCAGACAAGATCTTATCTGTTCTTTATTTTTGTAAGTAGCTAATTTTTATCTTGTTATGGATACTGATCTTCAACATGCCATCAGTCTCCTCTGCCTGCAGCTTCCCTGCAGTGGAGGGGGAAGCAGGGTCAGGCTCTTTCTACTGGAAGGGGGCAAGAGGATCATTGACCCCATAAGGAGGCCAGCATGCTTGCAAAGGGGTGTGCAAACATCCCTGGACCCGAGAGGTGGATGATCCGTACTCCTTTTTATTCTTTACTGGGGGGTAGGGAGGGTGTAGTGTACAGAAATAGAAGTCCAAGCATTTATACGCACCGAAGAAAAATAATCTTTTGTTCTGATAAGCACTACATTAATGATATAATAAGAAAGTAAGGGCCACTCTTCATTATTTTCAGCTCTGCTCCCACCCTGGACAGCTTACCGGGCCCAAGCTGGGACTCTTCATGAGTAAAAGAGATTTTTCCATGGCTCCAGTTAATCCGGTGATGGGGAAGGGGAGAGGGAGGCAGCTCAAATGTTCAGTGTTCCGCTGTGCGCCTCCAGGGAGAAAGGCAGTTAAATGGAGATGTGAGGACTTGCCTTGCTTCACAAGGAAATAGTCTCTTTTATGTGTATCTAGCCTGTGTTGATATTTGAAAGCTATTTTGGGCCACAACAGCAAATTTAATCCACGGTTTGTTCTCTCTCTAAAGTATTGTACCGTAAAAACTCAGATCAATTTTGACAGCTCCGACTATTTAGATTGGAGAGAAAAGCCAAACAATGAATCACTCTGAATATTTACAGTTGAATTCATCCCAGGGTACCTGTGCCCACCTCACTCTGAAATGAAAGCGTTATCCGAGATATGAGCAAAGGTTTAGAGGCTCCCAGATATTTTCTGAGCTCGCGTGAAGCGGTGTAGCTGTATTGCTGGGGCTGGGATGCGAGGAGCAACCGAGGGCTAATATTGCAGAGGGCTCGAGGAGTTCAGTGTGGTCCACGCACTCCCTTTGGGAGGCTTGGGGACCTGTTCCACACTCGCTCTGCTGAGAGTCAAAGCCCTTGAACTAGAGTAAATATAGCTTTCTCGCCTTCTCAGAGCCGGAGCTGGCTGAAAATGTGGAAAAGATGTGTTCACAAATACTTATATAGCAGTCAATTTTCAACAGTCCACAGGGGAAAAAAGAAACAAAACCAAAAACAAAAAAAAAACCCAAACAAAAAAACTCAACACCCCACAAAGCCCTCACAGTAAGTTATTGAATGAATTCCCTTGGAAATCCTATCATGTTATAGCCTATGGCCATGATTCGATATGCAGGAATCAGCGTTCAATCCTCAGCTCCGCTCCCTTCCTCCTGTGGTCTTTAGCCGAGATGCTCCTTTTCCCTCCTGGCTCAGCTGGGTAATCTCTTTTCAGGTTTTTGCCTGTTGCCCATCACCGCAGCATCTTCTCCATTAAATTGATGGCAATTGCAAAGTCCTTTGCAGCTTTTATGGGCTTCATAATACCTCCTCACCGGGAGCTCAGCAGTCTATATTGGCTATCACTGTCATCCTCTGAAATACTGCTGTCATTCACGTACGTAATGTCCCCGGTCCCAAAGGGTCTGCAACAACTGTGCTAACTACAAATAAGTGCAAGGATTGCTTTGCTGTTAAAAACGCAAGCGTCTCCTGAGTATTGAGAAGGAGCTGCATGGCTAAGTTACCAGCAAACACTGTTTTGCCCGTTTCTTGGGGGAGACGATCAGCTTTTGGTCAGCGATGGGAGAAACAACTCCTTTTACAGGCTTTCCATCCTAATGGGCACTGCCAGCAGATTCAGGGATGGCCACTCAGAAGAAAAAGGCTGCGTCTAGATCCCTTAACCTCATTTCCCCCTCTCCTTTTTTAACCGGCCGTCCTGTCCCAGGCAGACAGGGATCCCCTTCGCTCTCCTGGGCAGAAGGCAGGCCTGGGGACAAGGGCAACGCGGTGGAACAGGCAGATCTAAATGGCTGGCACAGCCCTGTGTGCCAGGGCATTAGCTGTAACCCTATAATTCCCCAGCCTGGGATTTGGGAAATAACATTTATCGCTGCTCAGGTCACCTTCAAGGCACGTCTGGGGAAGGATACAAGTAATGCTTCCTGGACCAACATGCAGGGGAAAGACAAATCGCACACATTGGTATTTTCAGGGTTGCTTGTCCAGAGATAAGCCCACAGTTCAGCGGGAAAGCTGCAGTGGCCTGCTTTTCATGGGCATCGAGTGTTAACCATGGAGCAGAAGGGCTTTTGCCTGCGGGGCCCATGTCCAAAAGACCCTCTGTGGAGGGAGGGGGAGGCAGAGTCATCCCTGTGTGGTTCCTAAGTCTCTCACCATGCTAACTCCGGTTGTCCACAGCACCCTGCCAGGAGGCTGCGCAGCCCCTCTTGCCTCTGGCAAGGCAGAAGGCATCTGCCTCTGATCGTCCTTCCGCTGCCTGCACCGGAGCCATTCGTTGCTCCAGGCAACAACCTATTCTGGCAATAAGGTACAGTCGTGCGTGCACGTGTGCGTTTTGTTTGCTGCTGTAGCACTGTCCTCCGGATCGCTGGTCCTTTGGTTTGGGATGTTTTCTTTCATTCACCGAACAAGGACAGGATGGTGATGTGCTGATTTTTGGCGAAGCTGTGTCTGGGGTGTCGTTCCCCCTGACTTGCCATGTAAATTGCTTCCCCTCCTCATTTTTGTGCTTCTGTTTCCTCTCCCAGCCTGTCCCTGTGTCCACCTGTACAGTGCGTCTTTGGGGCTACCCCTGTTTGTGTCAATGCAGCATCTCATACCGTGCTCCTCTGATGTCCCTGATACCCAAGCGCTATTAAAGCTGTAGCTTAAAGCAGCCATGTAAGATCTTTCAAACCTGTCTCCTGTGTGACTGGAGCCACTTCTGACCCAGAAGCAGGGATTAGAATGGTTAAACTGTGTAGAGACAGACTGTGAGACAGACAATAGCAGCAAAGCTCCTGACGTGCTTTTCCCTTAATCCAGTGCCTGCCTGGGAATGCCATGGATAGCACAGGCGGGACAAGGGGGAGTGGGCACTGGGAGGGAGGGAGGGGGAAAGCAGAAGCTCAGATGAAAGGAAAAGGTGGTGGTGGGGGGAATCCCTGAAAGTGTGGGTGAATTATTGCCGTGCTTATTTTGTGCCGTTTATGTGGGGAGAGGGACTTGTTCGACTTCTTGGTGTTGGTGGTTTATAGGAGTTGAAGTCTCACCTCTGCAGTAAAGTGCCAAAAGGGAGACATATACACGTTACCAGGAAATCATAAAAAGCGCCAATAAAGGGCTCGTTGCTCACACATCAGGAGGGTGGGAGCAAGGGGAAGCATCGTTATGGTGCGGGCTGAACCGGGGCTGAAGGTCTTTCTGTGGGGAGCGGCCCAAGGCGGGGGGCACTAGTCCCAGGAAGAGGTGGCAGCAGGGTGTGCGGGGCAGAGGCGGCACACAGCAATGCCTGGGCCAGCAGGGAGGTGGCTGGAGGATCGGCCTCATTGGTACCAGTATTAGGAGTGTTGGGGGTGGATGCCACGCAGGCGAGCCTCGTGCCAACCACCGCACCACGGACAGCTGAGTGTGGAGGCTGTGGGAGGTGCAGCCTGTGGGTCTCCACTGTTTCTCCTCCTTTTCATGCTTGGAGCGTCCCCGCTGCGTCTGACCGGGTTGGGGGTGATGGTGAAGGAGTCTCTTGTCTGTCGCAGCCTCGGCAGTGACAGCAAGCGAGCCTGGGACTCGATGGCAGAAGCTTCTCGCCTTTTGCCTTTCCATTTGTCCCACTGACACGTGCAGGGGATCCTGCGTGCTTTCCTGTCACCTCCCAGGGGCAGCTGGGGGCAGGCAGGGAAGCAGCGGACCTCTCGCTGTCCCTGGGAGCCTTCCAGCCGGCACAGACAATGCTGAAAAAGGCATGAGCCATCAGCAAACTGCTAATTGCCTGGAGCCCGAGCAGAGCAGGACGGGAGCACTCCCTTGGATGTGTGTCTCCATGTCGCAATAGCTCGCAGGGTGGCACAGCTCGCTCGCCAGCTCGTCGTGCCAGGCGGCTCCTCTGGGCACGGTTGAGGCTGGATATGATGAAATCCAAGGGCAGCGCTCTTTGATGCTGGCTTCATGTCCAGGGAAGAGCCTTGCTGTGTAGAGTGTAAAAAAAATGCTTAATTTACAGCCATTGATTTATTGTGCTGCTTGCCGAAATGATATTGCAGCTGGCTGCAAACTGGTTTACATCCTCTGGCAGTGCGCTGCCGTAACGTCGGTGTCGCAGGAGCTATCGCTGCTCGCCGAGAGCGATGCCAGCGGGAGGCTAAGAAATGCCAGCTGCAATCAAAAAGAAGGGGTCACAGCCTCAGCTGGCGTAAGCCAGGGTAGCACCACGCGTGTCGGTGTTCGCCCAGGCCTGGTGTGCTGCGGTGGAGGGATCTGGCCCCTTTTGTGCGGGGTGAGAAGTCCCCTGCACTAACACGACACACTTGCAGGCTGTGCGCTGAGAAAATTGGGTGTAGCTCCTCTTTGTTGATGGATATTCAAGAAAAATATTGTCCTAGATGCAAAGAAATCTGGAGGAAGAGGCATTTGTGTTTCTTTCGTGTGACAGTATTTTGTTCAGTAGAGGTTCTCTCTCCTGGGGTTCACGGAGGAGCCTATTTATTCCATGCCTGTCCATTGAGCTGCCCACTCTGTGTTTCCAGTTCAGGCTGTGCATGGTTGCGGGAAGGACTCCATGGGCAGCACTTTTTGTTTCTAGTGCTCTCGTCACCGTGGTACCCTAAACCTCTTGGCCACCATCTGCATGCAAATTAAATAAGAAAAAACCCCCCACTGTGTGTGGCTGGTGATCAAAGGTAGGGAGCTCGCAGCCTAACAGGCATTTAAAACAACACTTGAAATTCTTGTTGATCTTTTATCATTGCTGGCTGTGCCTGCCAACTCTTTGGAAAGCTGTGGTCTGCGTATTACGTTTATTGTGGCTCCATTTGTGACAGCTTCTTGGAGACAGAAAGGGAACTCATGGGGCAAGCGCTGGATGGTGGCCAAAGAAAGGCAATATACACCAGGAAGATGCTACAACTCATTCAGCGTAATTGTAACAGCAGAAAAACACTGATGGTGCGAGAAAAGCTTGCTGAGGTCAGTGATGAGAGATGGCTTGTCAAACATAGTCCAATTCTGAGACGGTTCTTTCTCCCCCTCCCCCTGTGGGCAGCTGCCCAGGTGTGCAGACCTCTGAAACGTGCTCTTCTGTAACATGCTGGATTTGCTTTGGATGACTGTGTAATGGGCTACCTTGGAGAAAAATGACATTATCCTTTGAAGCGCGCAGGGCTGGATTGCTCAAGGAAGTCCTTGAGTAGCAGCTGCGCTCCCTGAGCACCCTCCAGGCAGGAGGTCGGGGGCTGCCCTCACGTGAGCGAAACCAGGGGGGCTGCACGGGGAGTGGCGGGGGAGAAACAGAAATCCCATGCTGGCGGCGCAAACCGGTGACAGCCCAACAAACTCAGCCCAGGTGTAACAGCCTCCTGCTGCCTTTTTACCGGTCTGGGGCTGGGAGTCACGGAGGAGCTGATGGAGAATAGCACCTAAGCACTAGGGTACCCTTGGTGGAGAGAGGGGGGCTGGAGGGCAGGCAGACCCCTGCCCTCGCTGCCTGCCTGTCTCCTCTTGCCTTGGAGAGTCTATGCGGCATGTTGAATCCAAGCACGGGCGGATTTATCATCTTGGGCAGGATGCTACCGTGGCATTTAGCCCCGCAGACCTCAACTAGATAAATTAACTCCTTGCCTGTCCCTGCTGGTCGGTGTCCCAGTCGCTGCATGGGGGAGCAAAGTGTCTCCTTGCCTGCCCGGGAGGGCTGCTGTGAAACGGCATCGGCAGAGCTCCAGAAACGCTCCCTCCCCTTGACGCCTTTTCCCTCCTCGGCGGAGGCAGGTTCATCAAGCGCAGAAGCTTTGTGGCAGCGGGGAGCCGGGCTGCTGCGGGGAGAGCATTGCCTGGCACTCGGCTGCGCCGTGCAGGCTGCCTCTCTTAAATCTCTGCCCTGTTAAACGGGATTGGCTTGTTTGCGAGCAGGCAAAGTGCCCTTCTAGCACATGGGCATTAGTGTAAGCGGGTGAAGCCGCCAAGCCATCATTGCTGATCATTAAGTGTGTTTATAAAGGCAAGGCCAGGAGCCAGGAGGGCCCCACTGATCCAGTCCAGCTGCTGTAGCTGAGCCAGCAGCAGGGGGATGCGGCGTGGGGAATTCTGCTCCCAGCTAGATTAACTTTTAAACTAAAAATGCCCGATGCGAGGCAGGTCCGAGGACTGGCTGCGTGCCTTGCTGGCCGCAACATGGTGGTGACCCAGAGTGTTGCGCCCGGTGGGCAGGGGGACAGGGTTCCCCTCCCTGGGGTTGGGTGCTTTGCCCCGGGACGACCCCAGGGCAGCAGAGCTGCCACTTGCCCTGCAGCGGAGGGATGGGTCTGGGGACAGGGAGGGATGGGTCTGGGGACAGGAACGTCCTCGCTAGTACCCACGCATGCACAGAGCGATGTGATGGCTGGGGAGCTGGGTGCAGGCAGGCGCTGGGTCTTTGACAGGAGCAGCCTTTGCAGAGTAATCCTTCCTTTAGCATGGACCGTGCTGCAGACTGAATTGTTACCAGGATAACTTTTTTTTTTTTTTAATTCCACTAAATTAATTGCAAGAGGCTTTGCACTGCTGTACAGACAGCCACAGTGCCGGGGTGCGGGCTCTCCGGGTGGGCAGCGAGCAGCGGCACGGGGGGCTCCTGGGGAGCCGAGCGTGGCTGCTCCGCACAGCACGTGCTCCGGGAAGCTGGGAGCTGGCACGGCGGCCAGTTTGCCGGCTGTTGTCACGCTGCTGTTGACATCTGCTGCCACTGACACGGACAACGTGCTCCACAATGGGCTCTCAGCGCTGCTCATCTGGGTGGAAAAGCTCTGAAGGGAGCCAGCACCTGCTCTCAGAAGTTCATGAACTTGCTCTGGTTTCAGTGTTCCTTTGGCCCAAAGGCCAGAGCGATTAGATGTGGTGACACTGGAGAAAAAAAACCCAGCCTTGGCAAGAACAAAACCTTTCCCGCTATCCTGCTCCTAGGTTTTCTAAAGGGACTAGCAGCAGGGGTTTTGGGAGAGTGGGAAGGAGACTTTGAAAGAAACCCACGTGTCTGTATCAACCACTCTGTGTGGTGTTTGAGTGCATCATGGTGTTCTCCCAGCCCAGCCCCAGCTGAGGTTGGAATTAGCTGTGGGCAGAGGGGAGGGAAATGGCAACGCCAGCTTTGCTCCTTCGCGGAGGAAGGCCCCATCTGGAAAAATCATTTGGCTTCAAGTCAAAGCTGCCACTCGAACTTTTGGGGACTATTAGTAGAAGCTGAGTAAACGCCACCCTTCCCCTCTAAGCCATTATCTTCTAGTTTATTTGGGTACCAGCCAGCAGCAGAAATGCTGACGATACCGCAAGGTAAGAAGTTGGGTTTCCAGCCCCATCAGAGGCAGAAGGCAGTTGTTACGTGAAACCGGGGCCAAGCGGTTTTGGCAGAAGATAAACCCCCTTGTGTTCTAACACTCCTCACCGAGGTGGGAGGCCAGGTGCGGCTAGGTTTAAATTCTGAGTGATGCCCAATTCAGCACTATCAGTCCAATCGCGTTTAATATGTATTAAACTACTACGATTTGGATACACTAATAGTGGACTGCACCTTCAGTCTAGTCGTGCTCCTGAACTAGCACGGCCTCTCTGTAGTTTTGGTCGCGTTCAGTGAGAAAGCGAAACGGCTAGCTACTTAAACAGTGCAGTTTATTTAAACAACAAATATACAGGTTCTTTAGGATTGCCGGTGATAAATACACTGTCTGCAAAGCACGTGCAAATAAAGATATTGTTAAGTATACAAACGCGCGACAAAATTATAAACGATACAGCCTGGCTATAAATGTAGGGCAGAGATTCTCTAGAGAAATTTCTAAGCCCCCGAGAAAGCGCTCGGTGTAATCGAAGTCGTACCCAAAGGCGTCCCTATGAGGGGGAAGAGAGGCTCAGCCCGTCGACTGATCCCGGAAATCGGCGGTGGAATTCTTCGTGATGTTGTCTTCCCTGGCATCCCCTCTCTCTTGGGCTATTTTTATATTATTTTTTTATCTTCAAAGTGGAGTTTGAGTGACTTTAGTCATACGTACTTTTATTATGATTAATGTACTCAAGGAGGAGTGTTCACACCTCGGGGGCGGATAGCCTCCGGGATGGGGGTGTGTTTTGGTACATTGTGGTGAGCAAAGTTCGCACAAAGAACAGCATTTCATCAACATTTGACGAAATGTTGGCTCGGGTAGCGTGTAGGCCGCTTATCTGTTCCGTAGTACCATCTCGTCCCCATATCGGCTATTCGTCACAAGGGAAGGCCACGGAACAAGCGCATTCCGTTCCATCCCTCGTGTAGTTTCGCAAACAACCTTGTACAGGGAATCACAGATGTGGCATTCTTCGTGTGCCAGCTGCGGCTGTATTCTACCTCAGAATCCTCTTGATTTTATGACTTTCCTTAATGTGTGAACAATGCTGTATTTTTGTATTCTTGGCCAATTTAGTAATTATTCCACAGCAGTAAGAAACCATGTCTGAGGAACACCTACTCTTGCAAAACCGACTGCCTGGCTAGGCTGCTGTAAAGCTGTTCCTAAGGAACAGCCAGTGTTTCTTGCTCTGCTGGGCTTGTGGCACAAGTAATGGAAGAACTAGTGTTCCTATTAGGGCTGGATGCTAAATGGAAAACAGTCTTATGGAAGTGACTGTGCGCCTGTTTTTTCTCCTTCTGATGCTAATTCCCAGATTTCCCAGTCTCTGCTTTCCTGGATGTGGTCTGGGTGTCTGGCTTAGGAATGGCTGGATTGTTGTAGCTGTTTACAATAACTGTGCCTCGTCTCTTTTCCAGCCTGAGTAAAATAATCCCGTTACTTTGGTAAAGGACATGGGTGTCTACGGGAACTTGCTGATGGTGCATCCCCTGGAGCCCAGAGTGCATGCAGCATCCCCCACTGAGCTCCTGGAGGAGAGGGGACAAGTGTCCTGCTGTCCTCATGGGGACATGGCTATACTCAGAGGAGCAGTGGCCATGACATAGGGTAGCAGAGAGGAGCCTTCAGCCAGTGCAGAGATCCTCTGCCTGCCCAGTGTGATGCGCATACTAAGTGCCAAGTAATTTCTTACCTCATTGGATAATGGGAAGAAAAAGGGCTTTTTTCAGGCTGTGATTGGCAGTGGAAATCAAATGCTCCTTTGGCGAGGAGGTACCATGGCTCTGTGCTGAACATCTGGGAGTGATGGATGGTACTCGGAGAAAAGGTGTTGCAACCCATCACATGCTTGAATCGTGACAACAGAGGGTTTCTTCTTCCATGCCTGTCTTCTCCGCTCTGGCAGGGTTTGCACACATCATTCCTGAGGTTGAGATCATTCATGCTGGAATAACTTATAAAGCATCAATGTACCACAGGGATTTAAATTTCTCCTCCTCTGCAGCCTTAAAAGGAAGGAGTGAAAGGCAGGATGCACAAACTGATGAAAATTACTGATTTTATTCACTATTTTTACCACATTTTTTTCCCAGAATAAAGTTGGATCTGGATAATTTAATAATCCTTAAGTATTCTGGGTGGGGATGCAGAGCCAAAATGTAGTCAGCATTCTTCATCACTTTGGAGAACCACGCTGGTGCCTAGGGACTGTTTTAGGATTGTCACTTTAGTTGATTAGACAATTGGCTCCAACACATTGCTTCTACCCTGTTTACCTCACATTTTTCACACCAATTTTTTCTGCAAATAACGTAAGCAGACTCTAGTACGCTAGCTCCTAAGGAGCAGACTTGCAGAAATCAGGCTGGAGTACCGTGGTCCTTCCCCATCCCTGCCTGAGCAGTTAAGGGACAGTATTTGATGTACTCAGAGCTTTTGGGGACTGAACAGGGCTGAATGTCTTTCATAGACGGTTAGAGTTGGAAGGGACCTTAAAGACCATCTAGTTCCAACCCCCCTGCCCTGGGCAGGGACACCTCCCACCAGCCCAGGTTGCTCCAAGCCCCGTCCAGCCTGGCCTTGAACCCCTCCAGGGATGGGGCAGCCACAGCTTCTCTGGGCAACCTGGGCCAGGGTCTCGCCACCTTGAGAGTAAAGAATTTCTTCCTGATATCTAATGTAAATCTCCCCTCTTTCAGTTTAAAACCGTCCCCCCCTTGTCCTATCACTCCACTCCCTCATAAAGAGTCCTCATCTTTCCTGTAGTTTCCTGGGTGAGGTGGGGTTTTTCTGCTAGTGCCTTGTGGGACACCAGGATCTAAACAAGGCTGCAGATCTCCTAATTTGTGTTTAAAAAAAAAAAATAGATAGGAAAAGAAAATTGAAGTCAGTCACACACTGGTATTGCCCTAGGGTGGGTTGGTGAGTCGGGAATCTCGGACAAGTGACTAGCCCAACTTCATGGGCTTGTAGCCCAAAACCAAGTTACAACTTCTTCCCTCCTCTTGCCTGTGCTGTGCTTTGTCACTGCTACTGCTGCAAAGCGGTGCTCAATACTGCTGCTTCAGAGGGAATGGCTTGGCCTCTGCAGGGGGCAGGTAAAATATATGTTGTTCAAAGCGCGCTTGCTGCCAGCCACCTTCCCCGAGGTGGGACATTTGTTATTATCCCAGGAAGGTGAAGGATGTGCTACTGCGAGATGTAATTCACCCCGGTGGAGGCCTCCTGCCAGAGCCATCCATCCCTGCGGCACGGCGGAGGATGGAGCACAGCCCCTGGCTGTGAATAGGTTGACTGAACTGTCAGACTCTTCTGGGTGGCATCGAAACGGCGCAGTGCCAAGGCGGTGGCTCTGCGCTGGCAGACGGGAAGGGCTGGCTCTGGCAGAGGTGATAGCAGCCAGGGGTGTGCGCTGATCTACCTGCCATGGCTGGTCCTCAGAGCCACCCCTGCTGTCACTGGAGCAGGGACTTGCCATGGATGACAACAATGGAAAAATCTCAAGGTCAGGTTTCACTGGGAGAACTGTTCCCACGTATCTAAAGCGGGGCTTAAGTGAGAAAGTAACCTGAGCACTCTTGTTCCACGGTAAGCCCCATGTCTGCTTGATTAGTGGATAGGAAAGTGATTAACTGTGAGATAATTTCCCATCATTTGGGGTTTCTTTTGAAAGTCTGGGCCTGTGGATTATCCTGGCGCTTTCAAGGGTGAGCAGTTTCTCATGTCCTTGAGAGTAAATGCCAAACTGCTCAGGCTTGGCTGCGGCATTGGCTTTATTTGCCAAGGACTTCAGAGCGTGCCTGAAGAACAGAGCGAGAGGGAAGAGGGAACACAGACAAGTAATTCTGACACACTTTAGTATTCCTGGCGGTGCTGCTGCCATCAGCTGTTCTATCAGCTTTCACAGCCCATGCTATAATTAAGATCTGTCAACACTGATAAAAGGGAGAACATTCAGTCAACTAATTAAGTATCGCTTTAATACTCTAATATTTAAATTCAGGTTCCTAAATCAGCAGAATAATAAAATGTTTTATGTCTGCTTAAATGGCAAGGGAACAGAATGTGAATATCTCAATAGCGGATTTAATTATCAATCCGCCTTGCCCCTGTGGAGCGGAGCAGAGCTTGGTGCCAGTGAAGTGGAACCAGGATGCCTGCTGGCTGCGGGGGGCGAGCATGGAGGTGCGGAGGTGGCCGGAGAGCAGGTCCCTGAGCTGGGGGGAGCCGGGTAACCCCAGCAGCACGGCTGGGGTGGCCAGGGCTTAAAATAAACCCGAGGATGCTCCTGAGAAAGGGAGGTGGGCTCGCTAAGCAGGGGAGGGAGATGGCTCCTGGCACTGGAAGGAAGATGTGAGACTTATTGTCTGGGCTCACAACCTGCAATTTTGTGCTGCTGCTGCTCTTTGTTTTATCAGCAAGCGTGGTGTCCAGGTGCATGGACATGGAGGCAGCTGAGGTGTAGGGAGGGCTGTAAGCACCTGCAAGCATCTGCTCCGCCATCCCCCCGTTGCAGGGGTCCTTCCCGCACTGGCTGGAGCCTGCGTTGGAGCCGTGCCCCGTGCTGACGTCCGGGCTGGGCAGGCAGGGCCGGGAGGGCTCCACCGAGCATCCGTGCAAACAGCTTGGCTTAGGGCAGCTCACCCTGCCCTGTGCTTGCAGATATATCTGTGCTGCGGACCTATCTGTGCTACTTCGGACTGGAATTGTAGCTGATTGTGGTTTTCCGTGGTTTTTTTTTTTTTAAGCCGATGGCTCCTTGGGTTGTAGGCTGCAGGCCTTGCTCAAGCGGTAAGTCTGGATGAGATGCAAATGTTTAACTGCAGCGCTAAGAGATGCCTCTTCGTCCTTTCTGGTGTGGCTAATGATGGCTCTGCACGCTGGGGAGGAGGGAGCGATGCACAGAGATGGCATCAAGGGGAGCATCCACGAGTTGGGATGCTTAGTGTGCCATCCGTCGCTCCGGATACGGGAAAAGAGAATTGTGTCCGAGCTGGACCAGGTATTAAGTTGAGCAAACGCTTCAGCAGGCCTGGCTTCAGCATTACCTTTTCTTTGTCCTTTTTGCGTTAGCTTTCTGTGAGTATTTTAGCGAGCACGTTTAAAGGCAGGAGTGTTCATGGGGAAGGGAAATATTTGTTCAAATTAATCTCCAAGAGGACCGCAAACCTAGATATTCTAAGTATTTGCACTAGAAACTTGATGGTGACTGCTGCACTCATTCTTTCAAGAAGCACGAGCATTTGAGCCATTTAAGCCAAGTTCAGTTTTGCAGTTAGGGTAACCGTGGCTGTAATGAGTTGGTCGCTGCTAACGATGGCTATGGTCTGACTGCGAGCTCTGGGCAGGCAACGATGCTGGGTCTGGAGTTCTTTTAAGGGCTGCAGGTTGAAAGCTGTTCTCAGAAATTACGCGGGATGGAAAAAGGCTTGGAAAAAATCAATTGGGAAAATCCCACTCTGTTCACGTGTAATTTGCAAACAGAAAAAGAGGCGAAATTCATCAAGGAAATGAATCATTACAAATGATTTGTTCAGCTGTTGTAGGGAGATGATTTACGAATATCGACCCCTTTGTAATTGTGAATATCTCCCTGTGGAAGCTGTGTACCATACAAAGTGTTAGGTATCAGAAATAGACTGAAAAAGTGCCTTTTTTTAATATTGCAGTTTCTCCAAAAGGCTTTAGTCACGATTACAGACTTTTTGCGTTGCACTTTTCAGATGTTACTGCATGAAGGAACACTTGGTCCAAAGAGTTGTCAGAAAATAGCGTGACTTCCATTTTACAGCAGGGCCACAGAAGTACGAAATGACTTGCCCAAGGTCAACTAGAGCCTGTAGCAGGCTTTGGGAAAGAGTCGAAGTTGACTTAGTCCAAATCAAATGCTTTGGTTTGTGTGAAACAGTCCCAGAGCAGGAATTATGGGCAGTTGGTGTAAACATTACGTATGCCTGCTATAGACTCTTCACCTTTGCAAAACTGAGGATTTTATCTGAGTTTTGGGGAGGTGGTGTGAAATCCTGTGTGATTTGCCGTCTCTGTAGGAAATGGAACGTGGGTTCACCTCCAGAAGGCAGCTCAGCTGTCAGATAAGCCTACGGAGTTGGGATGGATAAAGCTGGGATGCCCTACTGCATCCCACCTGGAGGTTAGGCGTGGGCAACTGCAGAAGCTATTTTGAATTAAGCAGCTGAGGAGAAAGCATCTCTGAAAGAGAAATGCCACAGAGAATTCACAAGACAGCGGTGGTGTGCAGCTCGAGGGTGATTATCCTTTTTCCTTCTCCTGATGGCTTCATGTCGCAAGTATCCTGTGGGTGGGCTGTGGCGGCTGCTCCTGTGTGACTCTGGCACGGGTACTTCATAGCAGATCATTCTCTGTCCGTGCTGCCCAAGTGGTTCTGCCCTGAGCGTGCCGCTCCGTAAGTGGAATGGGATGACCAGCAAAAGCGTGGGGTTATTTGTTTTAAAATAGAGAAATGTGGCAATTTCATAGCCTGCAGTTCCTTCCTGACAACTCATCCTCCCGCATCACATTGTAGTGAGTGACAGCAACCAGAGGCTATTCATAAGGGTGGCATCTCAGTATGTAATAATCATAATTACATGAAATAATAACTATCTAAAGGGCAGCACAGTGAGTGACAAGCCGGAGAATATACCTTGACACCTGCCAAAGATGTACTAAACACACACAGAAATTTTCCCCAGGATCCTGTCACTTTGTCAACTAACAGAACCAGCCAGAGTTAATAAGATTACTCCAACAAAGTCAAGCAGGGCTTTTTCCCTTGCTGTCAGAGGCTCACTGCTGTAACACAGGTTCACAGAGCCATCGAGGAGTTCGATCTAGGTCTGGCGATGCTTTTGTTACTATTTCGGGCTGTAATTAATTGGAGAAGTTCCTCCGCATGGAGTTTAATCTGATAATTATTAGCAATAATAATAATAAGTGATAAAGTAGAGGTGGCAGCAGGCTTTGGGGACCTGGCAAAAAAACCCTGGAAAGGTTTGATGTTTTCTTTGCCGCTGTTCTTTCTAATGTTTAATTCTGCCTGTGTGTAAGGGGTAGAGTCTGGATGAGGAGTACCGCCTGGCAGCTGATAGCACTTAGGCTTTTGTGCTGAGGTGCAGCAGCAGGTGATCTTATGCTGTGCAGTGTCTGATCCTTGCTGTAAAGCAAACACGGAAATTGGTTGGACAGACCTCCTTCCCTGGAAAAAATGGTTATGGAGAGACAGGAAAGGGGGTGTGCGTGAGCAGGTGATGTGTGTAGATAAAAGATGGACCACTGTAACTAGAGTTAAGGGTATTGTGCGTCCCGCAGGACTTGACTTTTTAAAATCATCTGCAAGTTATTCCAACCACCCTTAAAATGAAACAAAAAATGCTCGCTGAGCGCTAGAGTTGTATGAGTGAGTGCTGGACTCACTGCCCGAAGGTCCCTGGCTTGCTTTGCGGGTGGGTTCAGAGCAGATATTCCCAACCATCTTGAGTATCCGACAGGAGTCGTAATGTTCGAGGTGAGCCTGTGCTCCCCTACCAAAAGATCACAGTAGGAATGGAAGATGCTGGGCTATTTCGTGCGCGGCTCCTTAATTGTATGCATTTTAGGTGTCTCTTCAGCACTGTTCTCTGTTGACACTTTAAAAATTCGCACAGGGCAATTAAAATTAATGGTAGGACTATTTTTTCTACATGGCTGTGAGATGTGGTGTCTGACCACATCTTGTTATATTCCCTGATGTGGTCCCTCACTTCCTTGGGCTCCCATGCTTCTAGGCAGAGGCTTGTCCTCCCTTGGCCTGTATTTAGGGACCAGGGGGAAGAGCAGCGTGCCCATGCACTGCAAACACAGAGGCACCCGTGTCCCCAGATAAGGCTGTTAGACATCGCGGTTGTAAAATAGCACACAGGATGAAGTTCATACGAGAGGTTTATTTATACTCCTGGCTGGATGCACCAGTGGTTTCCATGGGAATGGGAAGGGCTGCACGGTAGGACGGCTGCTCTTATTGCACATGATAGAGAGCTAATGGGGAGGGCTGCAGCCTCCTTAAGCCCTTGTTAATCCACCCCTCCGGCAGCTCCTCAGCCATACGTACCACTGTGCCACGCTCCGCTCGGGGCAGGGACCCGCTTAAAGGCAGGTCATGATGCAAGAGATGCAAATTTTTAGGAAACAAATGCCTGTCCCCATTGCAGGGAAGGAATAAAAATAAATTTTCTATGCAGCCTTTGGGTGATTATTATTCTGGAGAGTGGAAGTGAGGAGGGGTTTTAATTTATTTATCTTTTTATTTATTTATATTCCCATAATGAAACTGCCACGGGGGAAAGCAGAACTGCGGGCAGAGTTTGCTTTGTTATCACCAGGTCTCGCTCCTGTGTGGCTGCACAGAAAACCCCGGGGAGAAGGTGAACACCAGTCAGCTGCCGCACACTGGTGGAAGTTGTCCCCTCTCTTGAGAAGCTGATGCCCAAACTCTGCTCCTGGGGCACATTCCCTGCGGGTGTTTTCCGGGTTTGCACCACGACTTGCCCCATGCTTGGTTTTGCAGGGAAAACATCCCAGAGGGAAGAAGCAGTGTTAGGTGGTCGTGGGCTGGACCTGCAGCCCTCCTAGTAATTAAGCATCAGTAACACCTCCCTCCCCTCTTGGCAGCTTTTAAAGGACAGTACAAAATTTGCCCCATTCCTTCATAGAATCATAGAATGGTTTGGGTTGGAAGGGATCTTTAGATCACCCAGTGCCACCCCCTGCCCTGGGCAGGGACACCTCCCACCAGCCCAGGTTGCTCCAAGCCCCGTCCAGCCTGGCCTTGAATCCCTCCAGGGATGGGGCAGCCACAGCTTCTCTGGGCAACCTGGGCCAGGGTCTCGCCACCTTGAGAGTAAAGAATTTCTTCCTGATATCTAATGTAAATCTCCCCTCTTTCAGTTTAAAGCTATTACCCCTTGTCCTGTCGCTGCACTCCCTGACAAAGAGTCCCTCCACATCTCTCCTGGAGCCCCTTTAGGGGCTGGAAGGCTGCTTCCCTTGCAGCCGCACGCCGTGGGCTGACGTGCTTTGGAAATGTGGGTGCTGTGCCCAACTCCTAGTCCAGGCACTGGGGTGACTGCACAGCACCCATCCCATCCAGCAGCACTCCTGGCCAGGGAGGGGGCGGCACTCCAGGTTTCCCTGGATAACCCTGGGGGGACTCTCGGGCTTTGCATCTCTGAGACTGTGTCAACCAGAACAAAATCTCAATTACCCCATCATTTGCTCGGCGGGCAGGGATTTCTGGAAGCGTGTGGGCTTCCCGGGAATCGCTGAGTGCCATCTGCTGGGTGAGGGGCTTTGCTCCGGGGGCTGCGGCGTGCTGGGAAAACATCCGTAGGGAGACAAAGAGATTGGCAGGGAGAGGCCGAGGGCCGTTAATAATACAGTAGGTGGGGGAAAGCGGAGGATAAAACACACCAAAAATTGCATTCAGACAACACAGATGACAGTTATTTTGATTTGTAAATGTCTACCTAGTTGGAAAAGCTGCCATAAATAATACCCAGCTGTCAGGCTGTCCGGATCCGCGGCTGTGCCGAGCAGGGCTGCGCTCAGGCGTGGTACCGATGGGGGGCTATATTTTTCACAGTGTATGTACAGGATAAACATACAGTCTTCTCGCACGTGTTTGTCATTGACAAATCCCTGCTGCACCTGCACTATGTCATTACTGTGTTCAGTCACTTGAGTCTTACTTCAGAGACAGAGGGTTGTTGAGTTTATTTATTTTTTTTATAATTTTCCTTCTTGTCCCCCAGCTAAGGCAGAAAAATCCCTCATCCCACAGCTCTGGTTTTGTTGTAACACAAATTGGCTCTTCATTTTGGATTTGCTGTAGCAGGCAGCAGCGCCGTTAGTGCTAGGTGGCAATCTCTGGGTAGCCCGGTAATGCACCGCGCTGCAGATTTCTTCTCCCCAGGCTGGGAAAGCACATAAAAAGGAGCCATTTCCAGGAAGATACTTGGCTGTTGCCAAGATTTCACCTGTTTTGTGGATAAACAGAGCACTTAAATCTTCAGGGCTATCAATATTTATAGATTAATCTGTTTGAAGGCCAAGAGGGAGCGTTTATTGTTATCCGCTCTGTCCTCCGTAGGCTGCAGAACAGCATCAGCCGTCTGCCAGTGCCTGCAGGCGGTGCCAACAAAATCATACCTGCTGTCGATCCTGACTGCAGTTCAGGGCACAGGGATCGGTTTCTTTATCGGAGCAGGAACCAGCAACAAGGGCAGGTGTTTCCTTGGTGGGATATCTCTGAATTTAAGGTGCCTACAAGCCCTAGGTGTGATGCAGGCAAGCTGCCTTCCTGCAGGAGCATCCCACATCAGGCTGCTTGTCCCAACACTGCTCTGAGCTGCTAACTCTTCCCAGAGAGCAGCAACGACCTGCAGCCAAATTAAAGTCGCTGCCTCGTGAGGACCCCCTCGGTTTTGAGTATCCACTCTTTCCTCCATCTGTTCCCGCACCTCACATTGGCTCTCTGCTCAGTTTGGGGACTAAAGACCACATCTGAACTCTCAATTCTCTCGTCCGGCGCATTATGAGCTGAGCCAAATGGCTGCCAATGCACTGGTGCACCCAGTAAGGATACTTTTGGAATGGAAAGCTAACATCTGCTTACCCTGCCTTATACTGCGGCTATTGCTTCTCCAGATTTTGTTTTTCTACTGCCACCAGCCCTTTCTCCTTGTTTGCCTTTTTTTTTTTTATTTTTCATTTATTTAATTTTGGTCCTTCGACGTTGGAGTGTAGGCTTTCAGGGCGGTGGTCATCTCTTCTTGGTGTTTGTTGATGGTACGTACTGGGGCTGTTGGGTATGTCTACAATGCACACACTCAAATCACGTTGTGTTGCGTTAAAGGGAAATTTCAACCTCTTCTAGTTGTTGCGTTGTTCAACAACGTCAACTGATTCCTGAACTGGGCCCTGCAGACACTGATCGGCGAGTTGGATTTATGGTCAGGGAATTGGTGAGAGGGAAGAGAAAGTGAAGAGGATTTTTGCTTTTTCCCTTCAGCTCTGAAAATGGCTCAGGAGCAATCCCAGCACCCCCAGAGAGTCACCTTAGCTCAGCTGTGACCTGTGTTTGAAATCCCAGAAATAAATGGCTGAAAAGTCCCCTGAAGGTTTGGGAAACATTTGGGGGCAACCCTAGATGGATTTATAGCTTCCCAACAAGATCCATGGGAAATTCATGGCCGTGTGTGGCTTTGTCTGGGTATTTGACTGAATTTTGCTTTGCATTCTGGGCTCAGGCAGATTTGCAAGATAAATTAGGGGGAGGCAGAGTCTGCAGCTTGAACTGGTCGCGATGTTCACACACCCTCGGGGAGCAAAGCCGCTGGGTGTTTTACACAGCTGTGACCTCCAGACTAATAAGGAAATTTCCCTGTTAGAGATGCACAGATCTTCTAACCGTCTCCTCTTGCAAAGGTGCAAATCGCTACCAGTAAATGCCACTTCCGAAAATACGTTTTGCGCTGTAGTCGACTGTCATGCACCGTTTCAGCAGGCCAGCCTTCCCGGGATCGCAAGGCAGAATCTACTGTTAAATCAAAGTGCCTTTTTATTTTCTTTGCTCTGTGATTGATACGTCTCATCGTGTCACGGCACTATATATAGCTTCTCCCTGCCGGGAGACGTAGTGGCTGCTCCTGGCTGTGTCAGCTCAGGTCGGATTAATTAACCCTGACATCATCCATTTTCGTGGACAGAGATGCCATTCCCCGCTGCCTGTAAACAGAAGCCGCTCACAGAGGGAACGCAGGCAGGAGGCAAGGGGGAGCCTGTGTAAACACCATCGGTTCGCACCGAGCCAAGGCATTTCCAGTGCCTACTAAAGAGAGCAGAAGCCAACTTTTCATCTCCTTGTTTTTCTTAGGGCTTAGCAAGGACCCAGTAAGTTTGCAGCAGCTCTGAGGACAAACATTTGCTCTTTTCTTTAGCTCCCAATGACTCTGCTGTTGGCTGGGTGACAGCGTTTATCCAGTGTCAGGGCTCCAGCCGTTCAGCAGCACTTGGCTGTTCTCTCCGAGGCCAAGCTGTCCCCGGTGCCTCCTAAGAACAGCGAGGCTGGGGTTTCCTGTGGAGGGGCTGTTTTGGTTGCAGTCGGGGGGGAATTGGGAGTGGGGGGCCAGGAGCAGGCAGGCAGCAGAGTGAGGGTCCAACCACCAGCTCTGGAAGTCTGTAATTGCCCTCCAACCTGCTGCAGGGGTTAAGGCCACAGGAGCCGAGACAAGCAGCTGCTCGGGCTCTGTAACACCCATTTGTCTGGAGGAACCCTCCAGTGCAGCTGGAGCCGGCAGCATTGCTGCTGTGCCTCTTGGTTTAGTATTTTTCTAACTTGTGCTGCTCATCTGTACTGACATTGAGTGGCCTCTTTTGAGAGCAAAATAAAATCTGTGCAGTTGCCGGGGGGAAATTTCTTCAAGCATCAGCTTCAGGTGAGCATTGTTCTCAAGGGAAGGGGTTGAATCGCCATCCCTGGAGATATTTAAAAGATGGGTAGATGTGGTGCTTAGGGACATGATTTAGTGGTGGTTTTGGCAGTATTAGGTTAATGGTTGGACTCGATGATCTTAAAGGTCCCTTTCAACCCAGACAATTACATGATTCTATGTGTGCAAGCGTTCAGGAAGGGAATTTTCTTCCTCTCTTTTTCCCCTTCCTACCCCTGTCCCAGATTGTCATTTCCCACGCAAACAGCCTCAAAGCCCTCTCCCCCAGCCCTGCTGGCCAGCAGTGGCCCATGCTCTTGCAGAGCCAAACCTGCCGTGAGTGCCGGTGCGTTAGTGCTGGGGAGAGCCCTCAGCTGGAGCCACTGGTGGGCTGGGGAAAATCTGGGGGGATTTTTCAGGCTCCTCCTGTGACCTAGTTGAGAGTTGAAGTGATTTGAAGTCTCTGCAAAGGGTCTCACAGTTTTTTGGATGTGGTGCCTTCACCCTGTCAGTCCTATACCTGCCTGTGAACTGGTAATGGCTGGAAGAGGGGATTTTTTGCAGTCTAGCGTACGCTCTCATCCTCTCAAAGCCAATGAGATTTTCTGTTGATTCCTATAGGACCAATTTGCATGTTATGGCTGAGCTTTTGTGCGTGATGTCCCATATTTCTGCCCAGCTTTTTAGAACGTACTTTGCACTAACGATTCTGGAGCTGAACGTATGGATATGAGGGAGCAAACCCAGTTCTCTGTCTTTAGGGCCCTACAGTTAACTGTACCCCTTTTGAAAGAGCCTCTGCCTGTGTAAAGAGTGAAAATGCACCACGCTCTTTCACTGCTTTGTGTTTGCTGCGTTTTGAGATCTAATAGTCTAAGACCCCTTCATGCTGCTGTAATCGGAGAAGTAGCCAAAAATGGCTTACAAATTAATGCAGAGCACCTCATCACATTCTTTCTTCTCCCCTTTGCACGGAGGCTTTGGTGAGCCCCATCCTTCGCAGACTGATGCATTGCAAGATGCACAAGAGCAAATGCCAAAGGGCTGTTCCTCTTCAGTTTTGGGCTCTCCTCCATTCCTCCACTGTCATTTTTTTTCTTCCCTGTCTCGTTGGTGTCGTTGCTGCCAAGAGCTGGCAACCGAGACGGCAGTGAGTCAGTGGGAGTGGGAGGCAGCTGGGCTGAGACACGCTTGGTAGGTTCCTCCTCAAGTTATGAATCTGCAGGACGGCTCTGAGGTCACCCCTGTGTTTAGCGACGGTGACGATGGTGGTTTCCCAGGGCAGCAGCTGGAAAGGCTCTGTGTGTGTCTGGTGATGCAGGATAAAGGCTCTGTGTGGGTCTGGCAATACAGGATGTATGAGGAAGAAGCAGACTGGAGGTGGGGACAGGAGGGAGGCAGCAAGACGAGCGTGACTGACATGCTTTTAGAGAAAGAGCATCCAGCTGCAGTGCCACCAGCCCTGAGCATCCCCCCTGCCAGCTGTGGGTTCGCGTGGGTTCTGCTCTCCAGGGAGGGAAGGGGGAAGATACCCAGGGTCCCAGCAGAACTTGCCCTGCAGCGAGCCCTCGGCAGATGTTAAAAAGTCAGACTGAGACAGAGTTTTCAAAAGTTCAGGCAGGTGGGGCTGGGATTTAGGAGGTCTAGATTGCTTTGCTGACTTAGCCTTGGCTTGCCTGGGTGACCTTGGGCTAGCTCCTGCAGCTGACCCTGCTGCTGCCATCGCTGAGCTTCGGCTTGAGACTTTCAAAAATAAGCATTGGGTTTTGTGTACTTGGGGCACAAGTGCTTCCATTTTATTAGAAAATACTGTGGAAGGATGGCAGGGGGAGAGAGCATGAGAGATTAAGTCTACTCATGGGCTGGATCAGAGTACAATATTTTGTCTCCCACTGTGCTACCAGCTGTACGAGACGAAAATGTCACAAATCCTGCAGCAGGCAATTACAGTCCAACGGCAGGCTGCCTACCACCTAACCTCGGGTAGTTTGCTCTTGGTTTATATCCTGAAACAAGAGGTCTTTCTCCCAAAGCCCTTTGCCTTATGCTTTCTCGTTAAAAGCCTGAACTGCCTCCGTGTCCGGCAGTATGACCCTTGGAAAAGCTGGGGGCGGTGGGAAGAGGGAGGGGGCTTAGCAGCGGTGTTGTGCTGGCCCTTGGGGAGAAGGGGCTGAGCATCGCCCTTATCGTGCCTCACCAGCATCTTCCTTCTCCTCAAACTGTTGCACGTGAGATTTATTTCTCCAGCCTCCACAGTACGCATTAGCTCTGCATTTTTCTGGCTGGAATACCATTTTGCTACTTCTTGCCCGTATTTTGTGAACTTCCCCAGGTCTGCTATTTTTCTTTTATTTCTCTTTGCTATGCTTTTCATTCTGGAATGATCTGAACTTAATTCCTGTATCTTTTGCTCTGCGCTCTACTTTCAGCACATTAATAAAACAATATAAATTGTACTAGGCTACAGACAAATCCTTGTAGTATCCCATGAGTATCTTCCTTCAAGCTGATGCATTTCTAGTCCTTATTTTTCCTTTGTTCATTACGCTTAAGGCAGCATTAAACAGGGATGGAGGCGTGTGTAGCTGAGCCAAACTGCAAGCTGATGAGTAATAAAAAATTGGTCTACATTTGTGAAATGAGGAGCAGGGTAAAATAGCCTGATGTTGTGAAAACCCAGCTGTGAGGAGAGGGGACGGCTGATGTTAATGTCGATACGTACTGAAGGTACGCATCTCGGATGCTGTGATCTTTGGATTAAGCGAATCCTGTCTCTTGATCGCTGGCTGCAAGTCGCTGTGGTGGCACAGAGCAGACGGGGATGGTGTGACAGCGGGAGCCAGAGCGAGGTGTGGGACCGGCCGGTGCCGGGGTACTTTAGCCATAGGTGTGTGCATCCCTCACCGCCCAGCTGCGGGGAGGAGGAGGAGCCTTACACCGGTAGAAATTGTTGTTGCTGCAAGAAGCATGGAGCTGACGTACCGGAGTGAGGGCTGACGATAACTGAAGGTTCATTAGCAGTTGCCTCTAACCACAAATGCACTTACTGTACAGTCTACACCGTGCCAAAGTCAAACTCTGCAGAGAATTTCCCAGCAGGATTTGTGGCAGACAGAACTGTCTTTTAAATGCCTTGATAGTGGAAAGCAGCGGCCTGGCTAATTGCCATTACTGCTTGTCCTAGGAATACCGTGACTAGTCCCTCTGGCCAGTGCTCCGGCGGCACCGGTGGGGACCCTCTATCCCCATCTCTCCTAACATCACCCTCTCCTCAGCAAGACACCAGCACGTGTATTCCTTGGTGGGCTGGGGGAGATTGTCACCAGGCTGGGGGGTGACACGCTGCTGTGCCCCTGCTCCTCGGTGGTGGGTCCCCTTGGTGCCACCTCTCCTCGTCCCTGCTGCCAGCACGAGCTGCGGCTGCGGGTTTTGCTCATGAGCTGGGGGCGAGCAGGGAACTGATGAGCCTGTGCCACTGTGCGACCTGAGTGCTGGGAAATGCATTTGTCAATCAGCATGTTTTCTTTCTTTTTTTTCAATGTACTTTGCTGAAGAACTATTATACATAATTGGTTCTGGATTACTGCACAAACCGCGTTCAGATAACACTTGTCACCTTGGGAATAGCTAACGATACATAACAAGCCAGCAGCAGCATGCTTGGGCTGAAGGGCTTTATGTGCGTGTGTTTTGTCTTCTTTTTGTTTTTAAATGTGTCTTGAAGAATAAAAATACACACATATTTTAAGCAAGCACTTCCTTGCGCGGATCTGTTTTGTTTTAAATCATCATGTGTTCCTTTAGCGGATCAACATTATTGTGTTGCTCTTCTGATGCGATGCCAGTTATGTTTATTTTCTTAGCTGAAATTATTTCCTCAACAGATTTGGTTTTGAAAGGACACTGCTTGTGTGCATATCTTGTTCAAACCTAAGCTCATCTAGCTACTGCTCCGCTCTTCCGATAGATATCTGGCAGGTAGGGAATAAAACTTTATTAGTGGAAAGCAAACGCTCATATCCCAGCCATCTTAGCAGCACATCAAAATCTGTATGAAACAGACTTTAAGCAAATGAACTCTAAAATCCTGGGTTTGATTATCTCAGAGAATCCCTGCTGAAACTAATAAGGCAGCATCATGCAAAAGACATTCTAGGCTCAATATTACCAAGTATTAATTATTGTTATCTCTTTGCTAGCTGATAGCAGTGGTTGCAGCCCTGCAATTTAGCTTTCCAGCAGAAAGAAAGGTATTGGAACAAAACTAGAAAATAAAGCTCGATATAAACATATCAGACCTGAAACAAAAGCTGTCGTGGTGCACTGGGGTTCCTTCCCCGAACCACAGCCTGGCATGCCTCTGTTTTAATAAACTGGCTTTAAAACCATCCATGCCAGAGAGCAAATTTTGCTGCTGCTCCTCTTGTAGAAGCTTTTCTTGGACCGCTGCGGGCAAGGAGAGGCCAAGGGGGCAGGCGAGGGGAAAGCCCAAGGCGCCTTTTCTAGTCTACCATGAGCTCTCCAAGAAATGCAACTTGGATGACTTTGTACAACAGTGACATCTGGTGATACCCATCAATATTTACTGTTTCCACCTGTTTTTTAAGAGGGTGGAGTTAGAGCCTGCAAATCCCTTATTTCTTGAGAAGTAGGTTAGAGTAAAGCACCTGGATACGACTTGAGACCTGCCAGGGCTGCGCCTGGCAGCCAGCTTGCTCCGTTTGGTTTGGGTATGTCGCTGCTACGGTCTGCTGAGGTTTGGTGGGCAAAGGCTGGATGCAGAGGGATGTCTCAGGCAGGGAAGGGTGCCGTGCTGCTGTGTGGGTTGTGTGACAAGCTGCCCTGTGCTATTCGGGTGAGAAGAAGGGGCATAAATCTCCATGACTCCTCTTGAGCCCCTCTTGCATCTCCCGTTAATGCATCCTGACGCGCAGGGATTGCAATCCCTGCTGGAAGCACGTTACTCTCATTGCAGACCTCGAGTCTTGGTTAGGCCTTACTTTTATCCAAACTGATTCAACCTTAGGGGAAATCTGTTTAAATGAGATTGAAAATGCTCTCTATCAAGGGAGCGTATTTTGCCGATCTCTCTGTCAATGCTCCAAAGTCAAATAGCGAAATGTTAGCAGAAAGTGTATGGCTAAAGCCACAGCTTATTCCCTGTGGGTCCTTCTGTCATCAGGGGAATTGGCACGGGCAGGTTGTCTGCTGACCACAGCCTCCTCACGGTGAAGGAGAGAAGAGGGAGAAGAACCATCACTTCTGGTCTCCCTCCTTCTCCCTTCCTGAATGTCCCGCGGGAGGTGATAACGTACCTTTCCACATGCGGTCTCTCCCTGCCTTGCTGCTTGGTTTGCACCCGGGGATGTGATCTGGGGGAAAAGGGCACCTTTCCACTAAACGGTGGTGGAGGACGTTTGCTGACCTGTCATTCACCCCCACTATAGGGAAAAAAAGCTTTGCAGCCATTATTTTAGCAGCCTTCATTCATGGAAGAGGAAAGCAGAAAGAAGGGGAGTAGGATGAGGGATTTGGGGTATTTTAATCTATTCAAGTCAGGAAATGAATAGTAAAGGTGAATCTTGGCAAAGGGCTTCTCAGCTCAGACCTTTGTGTGTTTGCTGGGAAGAGAGGAGAGACAGGAGGGGGGGAAAAAACAGACAGTGTTTGGAAGATTTGGCTCGGGACCCTGAAATATGCGTTTGTAGTGCCATAGAGTTGTACTTTGCCTCTTTTTCCCCCTCCTCCACAGTATTCTTGCCGATTAAAACAATTCAGAAAAAGAGGTTTCTATAGATTAATTCAAATACTCGGAGTGGTGGGAAGAAATCAGGTTATTCTCCACCTTCAAGGGATTAGAAATGGCTTTAGGCCTAAATCCTGGCAGTGCATCCCGACCAGGTCCCAGGATCGGTGCTTACGTGAACACTCGGTGCCTGCTGCTACGTCCCTTGGAAGGAGGCAGCTGTGCTGCTGGGGCAGGGGCTGGGTACTCTCCTGTGCCGCATCAACATATAAATGATGCTTAACAAAGAACTAATAAGAAAAATGATGGTTCGCATGTGCAAACATGGGGGACAGAGGGAGAGGCCTGTAGTGAGGTTCAATTTGATTTCTTTAATATTAGGTATTATACACGCGCTATAAGCAGAGTCAGTGTGATTATTTCATACCTGTCCCTTTACAAAGGATAGAATATGAACTAAATCACCCCTCGGAGAGTAATAGTGAGATAATGTTTTCACACCATTAGTCAGATGCTAAAATACCAATGCACTTTTTCTTCTCCCTGGTAATATAAAACTAGAAACAACAATCAAACAGGAGGGTAACACCTCGTATGCTGCCCAAGGAGTTTTCTTTCAGTTTTGGAAACTTTGGTATAATTGAAAGCGGCAGCTGCTGTATGTTTTTTTTCCAGAAAGTCCTGGTTCTGTTAAGGAAATCTTTACCTCTGTGCCACTTTCTCTGGTTTGTGTGTGCCTGGAGTTTCTGATGTGACACTGTGTTTTATACCTTCACAAAATACCAGTGAATGTTCCAGAGGAAAAGCTTAGGTTTGGATGTATTGAAAAGCAGATAATGCCCACGGTGTCAAAAAGAAGTAGACAAGATACCCCGTCGGTAAAAACACATCCATACGGATGGACAAGTGGTTTGAGAATCCTATTGAGAAACCAGAAGTATACACCATGTTCAACACTCTTTAGTTTTTAAGAGACAGTTTATTCAAACCCAGCTGCTGGATTTTGGTAAAATGACTCTCTCTGTGCTGGTCAGACCACATCAAATAAATCTGTGGTGCCAGATAAATTGTTCATTTTGAGAAAAGGCACGTTCTGCCTGTGCATTGGGATGGAGAGGGCTGACATGACTTGAGATTGTACTGCCCAAGGACTAAAGAATTAATGGAAAACTCAAAGGCAATTTTTTCCCCACTGATTTCAGGGAGGCAAGGATTATAACAACCATGTCATAGGTTTAGTACGTAAAGGACAGCCAAACAGCTCTGACGCTTGTTTTCTGTTGAGCTGGGCTGGTCTGCTGGTGAGGTGGGATGTGGGGAGATGGTAAGGAGGGGGCGAATCGACAGTGATTGCTGGGAGCGACAATACTGAAGTCGGTGGGGCTGTGCAGGTATAAGAAGTAGTTGGGGCCCTCAGGGTTCCCTTACTGTTTTATTTCTGAAGTAGCAAGAGGACAGGGAGTGCTTTGGAGAAGGTCTTCAGCAGTACGTGGTAGTGGCTGATCCCTCCTTCTACGGGAAACTGTAACTTCTCCCCCCGACTGAAGGGTAATGATGAGGAGTAGTAACATACTAAAAGCAATTTCCCTTTTTTGCAAAGGGAGGCACACATGGCTGGAAAACAAAGTACAACGATGGGCAGATTCCCCATAAGGACTTTCCAGCGAGTTTTATGCAAGGACTAGAAACCTTCAGGCTTGCTTAGGGGAAGATGGAGAGAAAATCGATGCAGCCTCTTTCAACAAACGGCTCATTTATATGAAGTCTATCCTGCTGCGTGCTCTTGAGCATCCCCTTGATTCTGGTTTATCCCACTGGCTCCAGCTCTGTTTCTCTGGGCTGGGGTCGAGGTGCTTTGGCAGGGCTGCCCCAAAGAGCTCATAGCCTCGTGCACCTGGGCTCCTCTACCCTCTGTAGCACCCAGGGACTGAGACTAGCTCTCCACTTGTATCCCTATGCTGGGATTTCCTCGGGAGCTTCCAGAAGCTGCTTCTGCTCCTGGGAAGCTGTGCCTGTCCCACAGCCTGTGCCTCCCAGGATTTCATCTCCCTAAGCCCACCGCTACGCTGGAAACCAAAAGTTCCCTCGTAGTCCCTCAGGGATCCTTATTGACTTTTATGGTCTTTAAAAGACCTCTGCATGGATTTGTAATCATTCTACGTGTACACCGAGCAACACTAACATAACTGGTAATTAATTTGTTTTAATTGTTTTTATATAATCCCCGCGAGCGACCTCATGTTTTGTTTTGCATCTGTTATGTTTCTGACTCAAATTTTAATGCCTTAATGGGAACAGTGCCAACTGCTGTAACACTGAGCTATGAGCAATCTCCTGGCACACTTCCAGTCCTTTATTGTGGAACTAACTATACAGCACTGTAATTTAACTAGCAAAATGTGGCAAATCACTGTTATTAATAACAATAAATCTATTTCTGCAGGTTGACAGCATTAAAATAACAAATTACTCTGCAAAGAAAGCTGGTAATTTTGGGTGCTTTCCACTGCGATCATTGCAGAAGTGTAATATCCATTATTAAGAGCCCTTTGGTGTCTCATGAAGGACCTGTTTGCACATGACAATGCATCATGGTGCTTACTATGGGGGAGGATACGGAGGCCTTGACCACGGCTATTTCAGCAATTCATCATTTTAATTTAAATGTTAATGGCAGGATGGGGCAGGTTAGGGAAAATTGTCTGCCTTCCCCCCTTTTTTAATAATCTTGTCTCATCCAGTTAGTCAGATCTTGATGCCCAAGATCTTAATTTCTCCTCCTCTCTTCCCTTCTCTCCACTTTCTCATGCTGTCTTCGTTCTTGAATCCACAGTGGCCTGCAGTGTGCGCGTCCCCCGAGGCTTAGCCGAGTGCTTGATTTGTGCAAGGCTTCGACCAGGAGAGCAATGCCCACTAGACACTCATCTTTTAAAAAGAGTTAGCAGCTGAACTCCTACAGACTGCTACTGGATTGCAGCAGCCCAGTCATTGCAAAAAGACCAAGCCAAAATCACAGGCTTAAGATTACTTTCAGGCTGAAGTTCCTGGTGGAATTCACATGCTGCACCTGGAGGTTGTCCTGAAGGGGTTATCCACGTCCAACCCCATCCAATCCCCACCAGGGCAAACCTGAGCAGTAACCCTAGTTCTGCGTCACCCTTGTGTGAGGCAACCCTCATCTTCTACAGCCGAACTGAAGAAAGCCACATCAACCCCTTTGCATCTAAGCAGCTGTAAGAGGGAGCAATCGCAGTCGGGAGGGGATGAAGCGTGCGTGCCGGCTCCTCGGGGTGAGGGTGGGGAGATGTGGGCTGTGGGTGGTGAGAGGGAGGTAATTGAGGTTACGATAGGGAACTGGTGACTGTGTGGGACTTGGGGCTTGACTGACTTAACTGCTTATTTCCTTTGTTTCTGTGCTTTGCGTTGGCGGGGTAGGCATTCCGGTGAGCTTAAATGGCAGTTAAAATATTATGGAAAAGAGAATACTGGAATATCTGCCTCATAAGTTACAGGCGCCGAAATGTTCTTGTATAGTCTGTAAAGTTACTGTTTGTCTAAGAATTTATAACATACCCATGGGCTTTACTCACATTTTGGTTGTTATTTCAGGGCAGTCCTTATCCAAGCCCACTGCAGGTGATGGAGGGGTTGTTACTGGTCATTGCCTCAGCGCCTTCGCCTGTTCACAGAGTGGGCAGAAAGCTCCAAGGTATCATTTATGAAGGGGGAATGTGAGACAGGAGTGTGCGTTGCTGCTGTTTTTGCAAGCTGATTAATGTGTTTCCTTGCTCTATAAGCTCTCCCAATCTAAGTGGGTAGGTGTTGGTCTGGACAGGAGTTGGAATGGCACTGTGCTGGAGACCCTCAGAGTGTCTTCTGCAGTTTGTCATCGGCTGTCAGCTACTCACCAGGTGATGCCAATAAACTCCTCTGCAACTTCAGCACAGGTCACTGTTAGTAACTCACAGCTCTTTAAAACGCAGCCTCGGGAAGAGCAGTATATGCTTAAAAAAATGTCAAGAAGAAAGGGTGCAAGGTGGTAAGGTCAGAAAGAGTAAGTATGTCATATGGAGATGAATAGTAAGGGAATGGAAACAAAAATATTTGTAGGGAATGAAGTTAAAAAGCCACGTGCAAAGAGAGCTGGTTGATAAAACTACCAGAAACGTCAGGCACTGGGTATCAGGGAACAGACTATGGCCAGAACCTGGTCACCACTTGTTTGCACCCATCTCAGTGAGTGTGGAGTCAGACAGGGTGCTGGAAAGTCTGTTGGGTGAGCAGAAGTGAAACAGTCTGCTAAATGGTGTTTGAACAGAGCAGTCGTGAGTGTGAAGAAGGAGCTGAGACACCTCAAATCTACTTGTTAGTACAGCTGAAGAAGTTGCCGTTGGGTGGTTTGCAGCGAGCTGCCATGTTCCTGCTGAACTCCTCGTGTGCAAAAGTGGTGGCTTAAAGCAGCTGCAGCAGAGAATTGCTAGTGTTTTGACCAGTGGTTTTCTTTATTTTTCTAGTTTTGCATGGGGAATTATGAAGGGGGGAGGCTGGAAATCACTTTGACTCTTTGTGCCTGTTAAAGACGGAGGAGATTCATTTCCTCACCCAGCTGGCTTGCAGCAGGATGGAGCCCACCTGCTTCCACATGGAAACCCACATCTGCGTCTGGGTGGTGGCTTGAAAGCTCTCCTTGCAGAGCCCAAGCTACAGGTTTCTCTTAGAATCGTAGAATCTTCTAGGTTGGAAGGGACCTTTAAGGTCATCGAGTCGAACCATTAACCAAACACTTCCAAAACTACCACTAAGCGATGTCCCTTGCGGTCGCTCCAAGTGCTTAGTCAGTTTTCTTAAAGATTAAAGTATCTCCTAGGGAGCTGAGTGGACTCTGCAGGGTTTAATCCACAGCCGTCTGCGGCCAAGGTACCAGCCGTGCCATACGGAGCTGCTTAGAGAGATGCAGCCCCTTGCGAGCACTAACAGTCAAATACGGCTTTGAGCTGTGATCCAGCCTAATCTGCCGATCAGACTGTGATAATTCAAGTTTAGCGAGTTCGACACCAGCTGCTGCTCTCCCAGTCAAGTACCTGCAGCTCTGAGGGGCGGCAGTATCGATGGGTTTCTGAAGGGGGTTGTGGGCCCCAATTCTCCTTAAAAAATAATTTTTAAAAGCCTAGTTTATTCTTTGCTCTTTTTATTCTTTGCATCCCAGCCGTTGCTTTCAGCCAAAGATCCTATGGCACTTGACAAACAAGATGAAGGCACTTGACCCTTCTGAGTGTTTTCATCCTGTTGATTTGCAAAGCAGCCAAATCCTTGGTTGGGCATGGCAGAGAGCGGTGACGTCCCCAAGCCTCGCGCCACCATTGGAGCATTTGGTTTGGAGCGTGCCCCAGATTTGCTAGTCTTTGAAGAGCCATGACAATTTTACGGCATGCGTTTGCAGCAAGAGCCTGGCTTTGGTGATCTACTTGATGTTTTCCTGTTCTCCCTTTTTGTTCCTTCTGGTCTGTCCCTGCCATTCAGAGGCAGCACGAGGCATGGGCAGAATAGGCAGTTGTCTTGGCAGGCAGACTGCTGGGGGCTGTAAAACCTCCTTTTTTTTTTTTTATAAAGTCTGGAAAAGCATCAGGCAGAAGCACATACATGAGACTTATTTTTCTTCACTTAGGTCCCCCACTATGTGAACTCCAGTTTCCCACCAAGCACCTCACACTGTTTGTATGAATGATATTCTGCAGATATGTGTATGCTGTCTGCGGGGACAGGTGTAGTTATTGACATCGGATCTCAGCTCCTTTGTTCCTGGTCTCTAAGGATGTAATACTGAATTTATAAGCCTCACTCTCTGGTATTGCAAAGCTTCAACTTCTGGGAAGCACGTTCATACAAGCAGTAGGCCATATACTTGATGAGAGCTCTGCTGTCTGCAGGAGAACACGGTTAATTTAAATCTGAAAATATTTCTACCGTTGTGTTATTTGAACGTCTGTTTTCTGCAGGAGTAGTGATATGGAGGAAACGTGCATTGCTGCAAAACTGCATTGAACAGAAAGTTGGCAAGTCAAAAGTGGTGTAATGTATGTCTCCAAAAGACTGTTTCACTGTGATTAAACTAAAAAAAAAAATAAAATTCTCTTATCTTAAAAGGCAGAGGCCAGTGATACTGGAGATGGAAGGCACTGGCTTCTGTGACAGGAACAGTTATCTGCAAATTAGCAACTGATGCTGCTGTTTGTGACAAGATAGCGAGACAATAAAATAATGAACCAAAATGCAGACTACCGGGAGCTGATTCCAAGTGCTAAGAGCTCCACTCTTTGCAATCTTATTCCTTACCCAAACTCCAGCAGGAATTTGAAGCAAGATCATGCATTTTTTGGGACCATGATGGTCCTCAGATGTGCGAAATAGAAGGGTCTTTGCCAAGGGGCATATTCATGAGGTCCTCTTTTCGTGGCGCAGGCACTGCGCACGCTTGTCCCATCACTGATAGCAGGCTGACGGTGAGCTTGGTCTTTCCGTGCACATGGCTGGTCTGGGTCCTGTTGCACGGCAGCCTGGAGGAGCACTATTCACATGGCTTGTAAGGATTAGGAGCTGGCAACCAGAGCCTTTTCCATGTGTTTTGTTTTGTTTTTCTATTGTAAGTGATCATAACAAAGAAACACTGCAAAAATTGTTCTTTTAAACTTCGTTTGGAACGGCTCTGTGAGTGCAGGACATGGTCGTAAACAGACTGTTAGACTTGAAACTACCTTTTGGAGAGAGGGCAGAAATGTGTGGTGGTGAAAAACGAACCGCTGAACTACAGCTGTCTGAGAGTAGTTGCCTCGGGATGAAGCAGGCTGGTTGAAGTGGAGGGGTGCGATAGCAATTCAAGTGATTAAAGTCTGGTTTCTTTCATCTGTAGACACTCGAATAACTTTCCATTAGTTTAAACTGGGTTGCAAATGAACATCACCTTTGATCTATACTGGGACTTTCCAATCAGTGAGGCCTGAGCCCAAAAACCAAAAAGCAATTTACACTGATGCGGCCAGTAGAAAGACCTGAATCCTGAAGAACAACCTGCTCCAGCTTTGTTGGAGAAAAGAAAAGTGGAGGTGGATCTTTGGGAGGCAAGAGGAGCCGAGGGTCAGAGAACTGATGTGGATTGCCCAAGCGCAGGGAAAGGCAGCGACACCACTGAGGTTATTCGAGCCCTGAACTCTTTCACATGACCCTCATTCCAGGTCTAAATCATTAGTGAGAGGGTCTTGACCAGTCTCCTAATTTGAATGATGAGAGTATTTTGGGTGGAGGGAGTGACTGTTTTCTGTGTGCGGCAGAGAGCAGGGTGGGGGCAGAACCTTGGGTGGGTGCATTTACTGCTCCCATGTTCATTAGGGGACTACTGATGCAGAACCAAGACAGGAAAAGAATAACTTATTTCTGCAGATACTGACAATACATTGGCTTTATTTAAAAACATCCGAGTACCTAAATAGTGTGGTTTATTTTATGAGTTGGCTAATATCTAGATGACACTCCTTATCAGGTTTGGCAGGTCAACTTCTTGGCCTGAATTACTTAACAGCGTCTCTTTAATGCTGAATTCCCAGCTTTTGTTGGTCTCTCTCATAGCCAGGGTGTTATCTAGCGTATGGAATTTGATTTATTTCTGTGCTGGCATGTCCAGAAGAATCCATGTAAAGAAAACAAACTGCATGTCCCCTTCACAGGAGATCTTGGCTGCTATTTCTCTACCCACTAAAAGCTTTATCACTCACCCTTGTTATTACCATACTAAACGGAACACTTCAGAGCTTAGCGGCTTAACAAGATAAAAACATGCTTTGCGGTTAATGTGGTTACCGTAGGCATGCACATGGGGCCGGTGAGGAGAGCTGCTCACTTCCTGCTGGTGCAGCTGCGGATCGGCGGAAAATAACTTTGCTTGATAAAGCCTATGAAAGCAGGCAATTCAAGGTATATTTTAGCTTTATCAGGGTAACGTGCTGAAGACTGACCTAGGGTAGAGGAAAGTATCCCTGCCTCCCCGGCCACCCTGCTGTGTAATTTGTATCCAAACCAATCTGTTTCTGTAATCCTTTCTCTGTAGTCAAGCGCTATTGAGTGCAAGGGTGTTTTCCGATTGAAAGGGACAGATTGGGATTCCCCTCCTGACACCACGTCTTGAAAATAATCCAGAACGCTTTTTTTCCCCTGTGAGTAATGAATGTCTCATGTTGTCTGAAATGTGCAAATTTAGGAAAATTCTCCTCTCTGTATCGCTTGCTTTTTGGAAATTTGTGACTTTGGGTACATGATGAAGTCTGGATTCTCAGCTGCTAGAACTGCACGAGAACTTGATTTCTGGTGTTTCCTCCTCCCAGAGACCCAGGCTTGACTCCTCAGGATAATACCAAAACACATACCTTCTCCTGCAATACTTCTGAAGGAGTGAATTCGCAAGTGTAGCTCTGGGATCCTTTTCATGGACCTTCCCAGAATTTCTGAATATATCTCAGTTTTATTTAAAGCATAAGAAATACAATAATTAGACAAATCCACAGAAGACCCCAAAGCCTTCTACCTGAAGCCCAAGAAGCAGGACGCATTATGGTTTGTCTCTTCTGACGCTGGTTGATTCAATGTTCAAGAGGGGTCTGATTCTTACAGTCCTTTTTTCTCCTTCACAAAACTTACTGGGCCTGGCTCCCTCATGAGATCTTTTTCAACCTTCCTTGTCTGTTTTTTATTGTTGCTGTTGATATTCTACTTTTATTGCTTCCTTTCTCATTCCTACATTCTCCTCTCTTTTTTTTTTTTATACTGAAGGATGAGCTGTCCTCCCACAATGCAAGCAAATTTACAATCCCAAGACTTTTTGCTTAGACGAGGCAGCCATTTTTAACCAAAGATTTTGTAAGCCAAAAGAATATCAGTCTTCCAGGACAGTGCTAACGAGGACATTTTTGTGGTTGTCAGTGCGTACTAACTTCGTATCAACTGGGATCGCTGTGAGCTGAAAGATAGCCCGGGCTGTTCATGGATAGCACAGCTCTGCTGCTCTGCTCTTCGCATCCCTTCTCAACCTGGATACAGGGCAAACAAATAACGAGCGTCAGGATGCGAGGGGTGGTGACATGTTCTGTCACATTGTGCAATCACCTCCAGTCTGTGCTCTGCACATCCAGTCGTTTCACGCTGAGACACCACTACCTTCTCTTACCAGCTCCTGTAGCTTAATACTGTGTTGCTTTTGCCAAAGCTAGCCCTTAGTTAAATAGTACACAGATGTGTGTGTTTAAGCGTATGGATTAGTATTTGGAGCCGTATTTCAGTTTGCCGTGGAACATATTTTTCATGCACACAGCATGCTATAAAAAGAGAAAGGCAGTTTCCAGAGCACAGTTCCATCCCAATAACTGTGGGGGCATCTTTCACTCGCCAAATACTTAAGCTCACTCCTAAAGGTTCCAGTGAGGATGGAATAATAACCAATTAAGAAATATTATTGATGTTTACAGATAAGGCAATGCAAGTGCTCTGAGCATCAGGAGCAGGTAGGGGGAAAGGAAAATGGATGAGCAACCTCTTGCATCTTCTGCCTTGCGACCTGAATCTATTAGTGCAGCCATTCGTTTTCTGTTAGCGCTTTA
This sequence comes from Chroicocephalus ridibundus, assembly GCF_963924245.1. Taxonomy (NCBI): domain Eukaryota; kingdom Metazoa; phylum Chordata; class Aves; order Charadriiformes; family Laridae; genus Chroicocephalus; species Chroicocephalus ridibundus. The sequence continues at coordinate 9,656,993 of NC_086296.1, read as the reverse complement.
GATTATGCTTCCGTATATGAATAGTTTATAAAGTGTATTCAAGTGTTTCATCACCGCTCCTGTACAATGTTTGCATGTCCTTCGTGTGTGGTGTGTACCTGGTGGGCTTGCACAAACTCTCTGCATGGTGACCGGGGGTGCAGCCTAATCCCTTCAGCGGTTACAGGTCAGCATCGTACCACCTGTGAGATTATTCTTTGTAATTATTCTGTGTGTTACAAGTCAAACGGCCTTTCTGCTCACTCAGAGATGTACAGCTGGTGTGTTTAAGCTTTGGAAGCCTAAAAACATTGTATGATATGTTATGAAGAAAGACATCTGCCTGCATAATCATGAGCCAGTTTGAGAGGGAGTGCACGTTCTAATTCTGGTAGATCCATAGAACAGCCATTCCTTCCTAGGCACGTAGATGAGGAGATGGTGAGGAGCTGGCGCCCCTCAAACCTGCACATAACCCTTCTCCAGCATTGTCACCATGCTCACTCCCGGCTCTGCAGGCGCCTTCCAGGCCTGATGGCATCACGTGCGAGGAGCAGGGCAGGTTCAGTGAGTGACGTGCTCTGCTCATTGCCAGTAGCTCCAAAATTCACATTCGCAGAAAAGTCCTGCCAGGGATGCGCTCGCCACATCAATATCTCTAGTTCATACATTATGCAAATTGTTTGCACCAGTGAAATGCTAAAACAGCTGAAAACATTTGAATTTTGTGCAAAACGTACAGTTTGCATTACCTTTACTGATTGCAGTGTATCTTATTTTAATTAAATAAGTATGGAATGTAAATTTTAAGAAGATGTAATACGAAGTAGTTGACTTGCAATATTTATGTCAGCCTCATATGTCGTAAGTAATTGAATTTCATATTAATTGAATTTTTTTTTGCTGTTGATTTTAGCTTTGAACACATTTTGATGTATATCCAGTGAGATTTGTCTCACTGGTCAAAACCACAGAGGTGGACTCCGTCCACATTCAGCTGCATAAAAAATTGTTTTGGCATCTGTGGAACCTCTTCTTCCAGGGAATGTGACACAGGAGCCGGCCGTTACCCTCTGCTCGCACTGGGAAGCCTCTCAGTTAAGCACAGAGAAGAGTGGTCTTTGGCAAGGCACTGGCCTAATACTCCTGGGGTTGAGGTCCAATTATCAAACCCACGTTTGAGACCTTAACTATGTCCCTGGTGCTTAGCTGACGTTGCTAGGTGTGCTTCCGCGTGCAATCAGCTAGTTAGACTGAGCTCGAGCGCGGCTGTAAGTTTTGTGATCGATCTGAGCCCACCCCCAACTCCCACCTCGCTGCCCAGAGGAGGAGGAGCACTGGAGGAGACCCTCGAGGCGCCGTCGTCTTCTGCTTCACTCCCAGCTCGCGTGGGGCCTCGGGGAGCTCCTGCAGTGCAGCGTGCTGCAATCAGGTGATGTTCAGGGTCTGGAAGTGCCTGGTGGTGGGGTGTCGGAAGGAGTTTTTAGTCAGAAATTGAACGTTTAATAAAATAAGTTTCTGAGGACAGGGAAAAAAAAAAAAAACAGAGGCAAAAAATAATATGGTGAAATAAGTGCTATCTCTGGAAATTTCAATTATCAGTCAAAATATCCTGAAATCAAAACCTTACTGACATTCAGCCTCAATTATATAAAAACCATTGGGGATATGGAGTATGTTCATATAAATGAGGTCTCTGATAACTGAGGGAATTTTCAATGTACTTAATGGATGTCAAGAGACTTGACCCTGTTTTGAATACCGGGGAGTTTTGGATAATTGAAGTTTGGGTAATCTAGGTTGAACTGTAGAATTTAGCAAATTAAGATAACATTGAGACTGTGCGTGAGTTAATTTTAGTTCTGACAAATGAAACCAGTGTAACTAGCTTAGAGACTAAAGCCAGCAGACAACACACAGCGTGCCACAAGCTGCAATTATCCCAGGCATCACGTACAGCCTCATTAACGCTTTCCTGCCCAGCCTCTGGAGGGATCCACACGCAGAGATGAAGGGTGATTTAATTTCCCCAGATTGCATATAGCGCATGCTGTCAACAGGGCTTTTGGTTAGTACGAGGGTGACTTCTGTGATGAGGGTTTGTGTCTGCTTGAAAGTGAGCAGAGACCAGTGAACGCTGGTGGCGCAGCAGGCTGCACAATGGCTGTTGATGATAATGAGACGGCTGATGAGAGGGGGGTGCAAGACAGAATCTAAGCGCAGTTCTCCCAAGACTGCAGTTCCCAGGGTTGTCTGACGTCCCCAGTGCATGCGTGTTCATCCTCCTCTCCTCTCTTCCCTCCTCCCTCAGCACACATGCTTTAAATGAATATTTTAATATATTTCTAGGTTTCCAGGAAGGGGGAGGAATAAATTATTAAAAATGAATTATTAGTACACTGGTTTGAGCGCGTACGAGATGCAAGGTTTGTGGGGAAACATACTGTCCTGCATTAAATCAGCTGACAGCAGCTACCAAAATCTGACAAGCTCACAAAAATGTCTTTATCTGACAGGTTTGAACAGACTCGGTGCCTGGAAGTTTGTTTGTTTTCTCCTGTCTTGTCATAACGAGCAGCAGTACCTCTCTCTCCTTAACAGCTTTGGTTTGAGTACTAGACCCTGGAATATTTCAAGGCAGAACTAGCTAGGGGCAGGAGAAATGTTCATAAAGTGACAGTCCAGGGGACTCCTGGGACCTGTTATCGTTTTCGTGCTTAGCTGCAGCTCTTGGGCAAGGCAGTTGACATGAGTGGGACTTTGCCCCTCAACTTTTTAGCAACCTCAGTGTGTCTTCGACTGTAATGTTGAGATGTTAATTCTTCCTTTACTGGATGTGGAGGGAAAAATTAGTTAGATGATGTCTAACTAAAAATTAGCTAGACGATGTAGTGTGTAGGGAGTAGTTAAATGTGGATTATATGAAAGGCAAGGGAGGAATTTTTGCCTGGGGCATCTATTAAATGTTTGGCCAGTATGTTGTGTATCACAAAATCTCCTTCTCATCTTTCAAAAATAGGTTCTCGTTCTTAATGTAAGCCCTTTTGGCAGTAGGGGGGCAGTGACAACGTGGTAACCAGTGAAGGCGTCCTTCGTGAACATTTGAACTTGACACAGGCTCCGTCTGTCTGCAGGAGTGTTTATGGGAAAGCATAACTGCTACATAACATCAGTGGAAGGATGCAAGAGGCAAGTGGACTGTCTTAGTTTTATTACACTGACAGCTGGAAACCCCAGATCGCCCTGGGGCTCTACTGCGCTGGGCTTTGTGTAACCCCCACCTTCTAAATAGCCAGGAAAGAGGAAAACAAAACAAAACAAAAAAGTGGAAAAAATGAAAGGATTGTCCTCTTTTATAGATGGGAATGGAAGCATGGTGTCGTCATGTGCTGATCATAAAGTTGAACGAGAAAGTAGAGACTGTGCATCTCCCCAGCTCTGGTCTAGGGTCTTAAACGCATAACTGACCTCCCCTCTTCGATCTCAATTTGAAAGCCATTATATTAAAGTGGATGGAAAATTACCCAAGAAGGGTTATCTAGTCCTACACTGAAAGAGCAAAAAACGCTCAGTTATGGAGAGACTGAAAGATGAGACACAGCAAAACTTCAAACAAGTACTCTAGAGGATACGAGCTAGATATCAGAGACTTGCTGGAGCACTGATAGCAAAGCAGTGCGGATCAAAGCGCAGAGGGGAAACGCGGGGGGTAGTTTAGACCAAATGTCAAGGGGGGCTGGTTTAGGGGAGAAAAATAGAAATAAAAGAAGCAGTATTTATCTGTAGGTGTGTGGTAGCTGGGAAGATATTCTCACCCTTACAGCTTTCCTTGGAATTATCACCAAAAAAGGAGACTAGACAATGCCAGCTATTTTCTACAGCAAAATTACCATATAGAGAACCACAGGGAAAATGCCTGAGACCGCGAACTGTAAACAAGCTGAGCCACTGGCAGGCTTAAAAACCAATGTTTTTTTAAAGTGTATGTTAAAACCAACTTTGTTTACTTAATTGCAATAGAACATTGTATTTTCCTTAAGAGAAAATTGAGAAAACCTGGAGGGTGATTCTGTGGTTTGCAATAAATAAACACAAATGTGAAATCGAACACTACCCACATTACAAAAGCTAAGTACATGAAACGCCCCCAGTGCAAACTTGTCACTCAAGTGCCAACTGTCAAGAGTTGGATACTTTTCATAAAGCATAGTTTTAGCCTTTATCTTAATGTCAGTGCTTTGTTATGATTGACCTTCTTCTGGCTGGAAGCCCACTTAAACTAAACAATACTATTCTGTTCTGAAGAGGGCGAATAGAGCAAGCATTGTTACTTGGTAAAATGTCTTTGGCCTGAGTCCCAGATGGGAAGGAAGTGGTGTAATTACTGTACTCAATACAGAGCACTGTAGGGGCACGTAAGGCAACCGGTCTGCAGCCAGCGAGGAGCAATCCTACACCTCTGCTGACTGCGAGACTCTACTGGCTGAGCAATTTTCGTATTACTGTTTTATTTGTTCTGCTTAAGCAAAAAAAGCTGCACTTGACCACTGTAAATCAAAAATTCAAACCAGGCTTCCTAAGCAAATAAGGAAAAAAAACTTAAAAGAGCCTGCTCAGCTCACAGTGGCTGCTTGGCAATGGGGAGCACGGTCAGACTAAGCTGGTCTTGTTTCTTCTTTACCTGTAGGAGGTAAACTGTATTCTGTTCCAAATCCCGCAAAATTATCTTCTGATTACAACTCCATTAAATATAGTCTGTGCTATGAAATGTGTCCGATCCCAACGCTAGGATCTCTGCTTTTGAACCTGTCACAAATGGCATGAATGGCATTTTAACATGTGTTTATTATGATATGAATTTCCCTGTTTTTATAAAAACAGCATAGGAAGCACATTCATTACAAAACTTTACCATATTGTGATGAGAGACCTCTCTTTTAAGTGGAAAATGAACTCAGTTATGCCGTTGTGATTCAGTTTTATCTTAAAAGCATCTCAACAGAGAAGTGGGGAAGGCGAATTATTCCAGATGCTGAATCTGCCCTTTGTGAGAGATGCTTTTTGCCATGCACAGCTCAGTCTGAACGGAAACGGGCAAAGGACACAGGAGGAATTATTATTGCTATTTTACTGAGAGGTAACATAGACATACAATTACTCACAGCCACTTTTGAGGCTTGACACAACAGGAACTGAATGCAGCCTCCTGAGATGCGATCCAGGTGCTTTCCTCCCCGGGAAAAGGCTCCGGTTTGGAAAAAGGCTTCACTGTGCTGAGTGCCGTCCAAAAACGAGACACAGGCAAAGTCCCCGTCCCCACAGACACACACACCCCCGCCCCAGGAGAGATGACTGCAAAGCACTCTGTGTGGGTTTAATTGTGGTCCAGGAGCTCTGCTTCGTGACACAAGCCATACAAATGGAAGTGCAGCCTCACCTGAAGGGTAGGAACTGCAGCACGTTCGGGACTAATCTAAACATCTAGGGAAGTTAGTGAATGCATCCTAAAACATGCCTTCGCCTTGCTAGTCTTACAGGCTTGATTCAGTGAAAAAACTAAATCAGCTGCTTCTCTTTAGCTGTATACATAGGGGTTTGTCGGGTTTTTATTGTATTCTAGCTAGTACTTCTGCTGATGGTTTGTACCAGCGCCTGCGATGTCTTACACTGGCGTGGCTGGGTCGTTCTGTTGACCACATTCGTTAGACATTTGTCTTATGTTAATGCCAGAGTCCAGCTAATCTTCAAAAATACGTACAAGGTGGTTTGTAACCCTTGCCTGACGCTGCCGGCATCGAGTGCATCCTCCGACTCTGTGACTTATTCACTCCTTTCTGGCTGGAAACGTACAGCAAAACCTGGAGGGGCTTTGCCCCATTTTTATGCAGTCTTCATTAAGAGTGCCTTGGTCTTTAAACGAAGTATAGCCTGAATGGGTTAACTCCACAGAGGATGTGCTTCAGTTGAAAAGAGCTTCCCAAGCGTAATGCTTTTAGTCTGGCTACAAAAAGGATTGGGATCCAGTGAACACCTACAGCCAGGAAAAAAGCCAAAGTGGTGATAACTTAGTTTGGGAGAAAGGTGTGGCACATCTTCTCTCCTCTCTCATGCCGAATCATTTGGGTTATGAAGAAGAAAACCATAGGTTTCTCATTTAAATAAAAGCTCCCTGGGTCCCATTTGTTTTTCATGGAACTTTATCCTCTAGGAGTAACGTGGAAAATGTCTTATTTCCCAGGATCTGCACTGGAAGCACCGTGTTTTGAATGGATGCTTTGTTTCAATGTGAAAGAGGCAGCCCCAGCAGTTTTCTGAATCCCTGATGTGCTTTTGAATGGCATCCAAAGTTTGGGTCAGGATAGACAGGAACCCAGATGGGGATGTTTCTCTGTTTTCCACGTCAAATTGCTTCCCATGCTATAAGGAGTTTTAGTCTCTGGAGACCCCAGCTGCGATGGAGTCAGAGCTTTTAATTCCTGTAATGCTGACAGATCTACCAGCCGCTGTGTTGAAGACATGTTCTTGCCTGGTGGAGCAGACAGTGGTATCCTGCGTGTTTGGATGGGCATTCATTCCTGGAAAACTTCTGTGAAGCCATATGTGTGGTCCAGCAGGAGTGAAAGGTTTGGTGCCATATGTAGGAAGATGTATGCTTTCACGTATAGGGTGATTATTTGAGACAATCACTGGCTTAATGCTTAGCTTTCCTTGGGGACCATTTTTTCATGATATCTGCTGTTTTCTAAAGGCCCAGGCACTTAGACGGGGGAGCTGGAAGTCAGCCACGGGGATCAAAATTAAATGGAAAAAGATGTGGGGGTTTTCAGAATTTTTTTTAGGATATTCTTTTTACTGTAACGGTTTCACAAAGATCATCGTTGATGTGCACAGAGACATTTTAGCAAGGAAGTATTCTACCAGCGTGGCTGTGTTTTATTGCTGGTGGAATTATTATTAGATTAGGAAGAAGATTGCAGCTGAGGGAGGGGGGAGTTCAATGGGAGCCGGAATTTGGATAGATCTGAAGGGGACGACTCATTGCTTGAATTGCTGCTGGTAATGAAATTGCTTTTGACTAGTCAGAGGGAGCCGCTGGCGTCCGGTAGGCGATTATATCTGCGGTGCTCAGGTTGCTATTGGATGGAGCTAGGGAATTCTAAAGGCTCCATCTTAATTGTTTTTGCTTAGACTGTAGGTTGGTTATACTCGAGCAACAACGTGCGGAAAGTAAAGTCGATGCCTAACAGCGACGTTCCGGGCATTGAAGGCTTCACTGGCAAATCCTGTCACCTTGGCTTTTGGCTTTGTGGGACGCTGGTGCGCAGTGCTGGGCTGGGGCGGGAGTCCCCCGGGGGGCAGCCAAGGGCTCTCTCCTCCTTCGGATACCGAGGGGAAAAGTGTCCAGTTATGGCAAATTTTCAAAACCCTGGAGGCTGAAAGGGCCAATTCAGTGAAGACTTTCTGGAGCTTTGGAAGACCACCTCCTGCTCCCTGACCGTGACTTGTGAATGGTTTGGGCACCCGAAGCAGGGTGGATCCTCAGGGAAAGGGGCCAGCTGTGCCCTGTTCCTCAGCAGGCGCTGGAGCCCGAGGAGCTGTGGGCAGCAGTTTTCCAGGTGTCTTCTTGGAGGGAGGGCCAGGCACACGTTTGGGTGATCAGCTCCAACCCAACATAGGTGATTTGCCATACGTGTGACAAGCAGAACAACGCCATGCAGTTTGGGCCAGAAGCTGAAGGGTTGAGTCTAACAACTTGGAAAATATTCTGTCTCTTCTTAGCACAGTCTCATGCAAAAAAAGGGGTTTTTTTTAGGTTTTCATTACTGTCCCCTCTTTCTGTACTGGCCCATTACGAGCAGCTAACTCCTTTTGAATGGGAGCATTGGAGTGTGGTTATTTTTTTTTTTTCTTTTTTTTTCCTCCCTAACCTACTTTAACTAATTTTCAGGATGCTGGCAATTGACATGCATTATTTATATTGCTGCAAACCTCGTATTTGGGATGAGAAATCCTACTGCCAGGCTTCCTGCTTCTAATAAGCATTCCTTTCACTGCATTATCTCCTCGCACAGCCCAGGGCTGCTCTTGCCAGGGACCCAGCTGGTGTTACTCGATGACTTTGTGGCGTGGGGAGCCTGGCTGGCGTAGCGGATCTGCGCGCTCGTGCGATGCTCATCAGCACAGAGACACAGGCTGCTCCACCAGCGAAAGGAGGGGGATGAGGCAGAGGCAGAAACGGCCGTGGGACTGAGTGACAGAAGCCCTGATTTTCCATGACCTGCTGTCTTGTGTTGCTACTCGAACCTGCGCAACCTGAATTTAAAATGCTTCCATCTTCCTCCCCCCGCCGCCCGGTCTGGATGACAACAGAAGGTGAAACAGGAGGACAACCAGCGCAGCCCCTGGAACAAAATGCTTTGAGGTTCCTAAATCTGTCTCTGTCGCACCGGATCAATTGCCAGGGCCTACGCCGCCACCTCTTTTTGTTCATTTGGAAGATAACTCACTCCTTAACAGCCGAAATGGCTTCTGACAAATCTCTCCTTTGAAAATTGTGCTCAAGGACACTGCTCTTCCACTGTTTGCACAGTCAAAAATATTCTGGGGAGGACTTTTTCACCACCCCCCTCTCTTTTATCTGAGGCAGCATAATAAAATACCTTAGATAAACAAATTTATTCTTGGAGGGATGTTTATTAAGCGCTGGCAATCCCTACGATAAATAATTTCTCTGGGAGAAAAAAAAACACCACCACCAAGTAGAAAGTAGGCCAAGGCAATGATTTGAGGGCAGGGGATAACACGGGGAGCGGAGGCTCCTGCCGGCGGCCGGGGGCTCAGACGTTCCCGCAGTGCCATCTGCAAGGGAGCCCCGGGGGAGGGGCTGGGGCTAGAGGGGGTCTCCCACCATTAGATGCTCATTTTCTGAGGATTTGGGAAAAGCAGAGAAGACTGCATGTGACATAGGAGCCCCCCGTGGGAGACACTTTACAGACACACAGTGGAGTGTCCCGAACAGATTAGTCTGTCCATCACCAGCTGGATGAACGGTGCAAGAAATCAAGCAATAATATGTGAGAATTACTGGTCTTTTCTGCTAGCTGAGAAACTGAAGACGGGTTTCAAGGCAGGAGGTGTGGGGGGAAATGATCTGTGTCAGTTTGAGACCAGTGTTTTTTGGTTTCAGTTTTTTCAGTGAAATGAAACCCACAAAACCTTCATTTTGGGTCAACCTGAAACGTCCCGTTAGATCCAAAATGAAATGTTCTGGTTTGATTTGGTGTCATTTAACTCCTCCTTTTCCTCTTTCCTCTTAATTTAGGTGAGTTTTAATGTGATAAAAAACAAAACATTTCAAACTGAAAAGCTGGAAAGTTTTTTTTTCTTAAAAATATCGAAGGAATACACTTCATCCTTCCCAAAATGAGGCCTTTCATTTTAATGGTGTCCTGAAATGCTGAATCTTCAACTCTTTTTTTAGGTTTTCCCCCCTAGCAGCAACCTTCCTGCCCCTTATCCTCTTTGCTTCAGTGACAACCATTTGCCAAGTTCATCTGCTGTTCAGTTAGATCTTTTAAAACTCAGTTTCTCAGCAAATTTATTATCTGTCAAGCCTCTAATCTCTTTTCTTGAATGAATACACCATTTTACTGGTAAAGAACTGAGTTACAAAGTGACATCTCCCAGATTACGTTAAAAAATGTGTGGTGGTTCCCCTGAGACCCGGTCTCTCCGTCCTACCTTCCCGCAGCCCCTCTTCCCTCAGGAGCTGGAAGCGCCAGCGCCCCAGCGAGCTGACGTGCAATAAAACATAGCTGTCATGTAACGGGGCTGCACAAGGATGCGATGTTCCAATTGTGGGAGGAAATTGGGTGAATTATTTTTTCTTTGAGAAGCTGCTCTGATAAATGATGTTCACTGCACAGCAGAGGTCAGCTCTGTAGGTCGGTTTGGCCACTGAACGCAGCCGAGCTCCAGGGAAGTTTTGGAATGCGAGAGGTTAAGAAGATCCTTTCAGCTTTACTGCTGATGTCTGGTCTTGAGGTTTCTATATTGGCTGAGGTTAGAGAAAGCTCCAAGAAGGTATTTTTTGCCTATGCATAAGAGAAGCTGGTTAAGTTTGATACAGAAGATGTGAACTCCAAGAAGAGCCAGACAAGAAGTGTGGCAGCTGTAGGATATACTTTCTCTGTGCACTTTGAGATTTTCAGAGGCCGATGGGATACCAAAACCCCACTGAAATTCATTGTTGCAGTAGGAGTAGTAGGTCTTCCTGAAGCCAACACACAGCAGCTTGATTCGACCTTCTTGTAGGTCGCTCTAAACCCGTGCACTGTACCTTTTTTCAGGTGTGGGGAAGCCCATGGGCTGTGTCTGTTCAGGATGCTGCTGGAATCTCTCCTTGGCCATCTGCTAGCTCTGAAGTTTGTCGGTAACAACTGGGCGGTCACTGACTGCAGTCCTAGTGTCTTTGCTAGGAGTCTTGTGTCTGTAATGGGGTTTTTGTATCACCCTGTTTTCTAAGGAAGAGCCTGGATTTAACACCAGTTACATCGGGTCAATCTGAAGAACCACTGCAGGCAAGAACAGATAGACAAGTTGTTCTGACTCCGGTTAAAACTATTCCTAAGCTTAACGTACAAAAGGGAAGTGGGTTTTGGCCAGAGGAAAAATCCAGCTTTTCAAGGAAAGAAGATGAAGTTAGAATGCTTGGAATTGAGAGAAACAGGGACGTGGGCTGAGTTTTCGTCAGTGGATTTCAAATACAGAGTAATTTGCTTTATGCAAACGGTAGCTGGGGCTTCCCGTAGGTCAGGCTGGGACGGCTCCTCGGCGAGGGTGAAACAGCAGCTCCTGCCTGCTGGGGAGGCGGTGCAGGGTGCCTAAATGTTGCTGGTGACGCCAGCACTCCTGAAAGAGGGCTTTCCACCTCCGTGTAGATGCGAAGCAGTGGGAAGGCTGTTATTGCTGCCGAGGCAGCGCGAGCAATCTCAATTCTGGGAGCGTTGTGAACTTTCAGGTATTGAGGTGGAGAGGGAAAGCAGAGAAACAGAAATGGAAAGAGATTAATTCTTGAAGCCTGTCTGCATTTTTTTACATAAATTCTGCTCTGCATCTGGACGTGTATGGCACAGGCTACAAAAATCCCTGCTTCGGCTGTAGGCAGAGCAGAGGATAAATATATATGGATGAATAAACAAGGCAAGTGATCCAATCTCATTGCTAGTATTCAGTTCCTGCACTGTTGCTCTAGGCAACCAGCTTGAGTGGGGATATTGTCTATAACCTTAAAAACTGATTATAGGCTACTTCACTGCCTCATACTGTCTTAAAGAGGATTAGAAGAGAGTGTAAAGCTGGCTTAGGCACTATGTTAACAAAGCCTCAAAGGCATCTGCAGATTTCCTTGTTCGTGAAGTGATTAACTTATTTAGTAACTGTGAAAAAATGCGAACATTCGGGGAGCCAGGCTGGTAATAATTAAGAGATGTAATTCTGCCGTCGTGAGCCTCGCTTGGGCTGACGACTGTCTGGGTTTCACAGGAACACATCCAGCTTTGTTTCAGCGGCGCGGGGTTGGTCTGTATTCAGGCTGGTACAGGTTTCCTCCATTGTTTTTCAGCTGGAGGGGAAGGAGCGTGCACGCTGGAGAGGAGGGGGTCCCCCCCACTTGTCAGTAGCACCTTTCACCGCTCCCGCGTGCTGTCCGGCATCCTGACCGAATCCCTGCATTCTGCGCGTCACTGCAGAATGACCGTCACAGCGCGGCTGAGGGGTTTTGGACGAGTGGCGGCGGCTGTGCCGGGGCAGGGCTGGCGACCTGCACCCGCCGGAGGAAGCACGCCCCAGCACTGTACTTCCTCCTTCAGCTGCTTTTGAACTAAAGGATGAAAATGGCAATTAAAAACAACACCCGTGTCCTGAGCTGAAGTGTGCTGGCTGGGGGCAAGCACGAAGCAGCCAAAGGGAGGGGGTGCCAGGTGATGGTAGGTGAGCCAATGCTGGTTTCGGTTCTTGACAATTTGACAGCAAATGCTTTTCTTTGATGGCAACAAGGCCACCGGAGAGGGCTGTGATGGGGCCCTCATCTCAGATGATGCTAAGGAGGAGGAGACACAGGTTCCACGTGCTGTCCTGGCCCCGGGCAGCTCTGTGTTTAGCTTGGTGCTGGGATCCCATCAGCAGGTTTGAACTGGGGCACTGCTTCCTAATGGAGAAATCCCAGCAGGCTGTGGTAGGAGCTGGCATTCCCTGGCTGGATGTTTGGGTCAAGACTCACCTGTTCTCCCTCTGCTCTCAGGGAAGCTTGTTTTCAGCTTTTGAGATTGACAGGCATTTGTGTCCCTCCATGGGCAGGACGAATAACCTCTCTTGTGTGATCGCCCACAGATGGATCACGGTCCAGAACCGCGTGGGGATGGACCACCAGATATCATTTGTTTTATCTTCAGCCTAGGGTATTTTCTGTCTGATCACCTCAATGCGTGCTCACTCTGATTTATGAGTGTCCCTCCTCCACTCAGGTTGCTTTTGTAATTTACAACGAAGGTTTCTTTAACAAATTCACAAGAAAAGTCCAAGTACATAGTATGACTGGGAATAAGTGTATCTCTCCTTGTTCTGAGAAAGGTATCTTTCTCACTAGGCAAAGGTTTGTATTGCAAAGAATAATACAGGGTAGACCACATTTTCTGCCAGCCTCAAAGCTCCCATCTTTTTAGTCTGGAAGGTTAGAATGGTCACAAGTCTCAAATAAGTTGTATTTTAGGAGAAAAGGTTCTTTCTGTGACAGTTTTCTGTCAGTCTTTCCAAGATCGCATCCTTAGCTCCTCAGAAGTTTTATAGTGCTTCCCTGCTCCAATCCTGTGTTGTTTTTATGGGTGTCTGGCCACATCTTCTCAGATCTGTATGGAAAATCATGTGCTTATTCATGACTTTTGTTTCACATGTAGACTCCCTATAAACACATAAATCCAGGACATGCGTGACAAATCACTGGTTCCTCTAGGCTTATTTCGCAAGGGAATCCCAGCATGGGCTTAACTACATTCAGAAATAATATTTGTACAGGTGATAGGCCATGACCGCACACTCATGTAGTTGAAGGGAGGAGAGCTTTAATAAAAATGTCTGATTGTATCCATCAATATACTGCTCAGTTTTAAGTAGTTGCTCTAGAGGTGAAGGAAGTCTCCTCCTCCACTTGCTAGCGTGGTGTCGTCTGTAAGATTTTCCTTCCCTTTTCAAATATGATTTGTAGTTGTGATTTCCGTTGCCCAGCTCAATCATCTTGTCAGGGTTGTATGTCACAAATGTTGAGCACCCTGTCTCTGACAAATAAGGCTTTTTAGAACTGAAAATATGCAAAATCGTTGGGTACTGCTGGTTATCTTGGCTTGTATCTACCCTGAAAATAAAACAAGCAAAGTGGTTTGAAATAATGCCAAAACCAAGTCTTCGACTTCAGTGTGTCCTCAGTTTGTGAAGATCCTCAAACATCACAAGGATGAAAGAAAGATGTTGAAAGTGAAGATAACTCCATCACGAGCACTTCTGCTATGGATCCTTCATTTTTGTCGCACCTGACCTAGACGACCTGCAAGAATTCTTCTACTGAATACTTCTTCTACCCATACTTCACTTAACACTTCTAACTTCAAGTGTTTCCCCCAGATCAATGTTTTGTTGTTTAATGAGATGATTTCACAAATTCATACAGAAGTTCCATGAAAATCTGAATTAATAAGGTAAAAAATGGGGAGATAAGAGAATTCCCTGTGTCTTTATAGCGCACTGTAGCTAAAAATCAAGCTCTTTACCATTCCAAGCTTACATATGTGTAAAATGAGAGGAAGATGAGAACAATGCCTTCAGAAGGGAAAACAAGCAGTCTGAAGAAGTAATGTAAGAACAATTTCAAACCGAGAATGATTTAAAGAGAGGGAATGACACGCTTCATATTGAATCAATATGGAAAGGTGCGTGAGGCCTGTTAATAGTGATGAGCTTTCTGTTAGTGGATGGAGATATGTTTTGATCTCAGGAGAGTGGAACAGCACTTTGTGTCTTCCATTTCCCCTTGTTTTCCTGTCATCGCTTCAGCCCCGGATAAAGGATGGGATTTTCAAAGTCACACAGCCTTGACCTGTTCACTTTGTCACCAAATTCAACTCAAACGTTGCAAGTTCTGCCTGCCCTTCTATTTCTGCCTTTCCGGGGAGAGGGGAATTGATGAGAATGAACGGAAAAGCGGCACTATTGGTTTAAGGAAAACAATTAGAGACCTATGTGTGCTTCCCCACTTAGCTTCTCGCGCGAAAATAGGTGCTTTCAAATGCTGCTCTGGTGTTAACAGCTCTTCTGAATCTGTCATTGTACCTATGTGTGTTTCATTCACCATCTCCGGAAGAAACTGAAGTAGCATCTTATGGATGAAGAATCTCCATTTTAACCTCTACAAATGTCAATTGTTCTAAACCTATATGCAGCACTTAGCATCAGGCCTTACCCACCAATTATTAACAGCATCCTTTGCTACGCTTGAAAATACATTCTCAATAAGTGTTGTCTGGAAAACAGCTTAAGTACTTCGTAGTTGTTCCAGTCCTATCTGGTTTCTTCCCCTCCTCTCCTTTTTCTTGAACCATTGAACTGTGCATTAACAGTTTTCCCAAAATGATATCATTTTATCCACTTTCCAGCAGACCAGAAATACTTAATGTGTTTAGTGGCTCCCAGGGTATGGCATGAATTCATCTGGATTAGCTGATCCTCATCTTTAAAAACCTTACCTTAGGCAAGGTGTGGGATTTTTCTATCTTGATTCACGGGACCTGTATTTACGTGCAGCAAAGACTAGTCTGCTCCTTTCACGTGTGTCTGGGCAATGTCAAAAGGCAACTGCTATTTTGGTTTGGACTAAGAGGTGACTTGGCCAAGAGAAATATCTTATCTCAAGATCTGATTCTTTAAGTCATCACTCTTAAGTTAATTTGCTTAGGATACTGCTGGCATCCAGCAGCAGTGGGTACTGGCATGGGAGTTGGTGGGAGGAGGCCTTACATCAAGTAAGGTCCTCCGAATGTTGCCTGAGAAAGTGTCTTCACACAGCCCACTTCATCCCAGAACCTGTGTTCATTGTCAGGGAAACTCCTGTGGGCATGTGGAGACCTCGCTAAGGAGAGAAACGTAACTGGGGAATTATGTATCCAAGAAATGCACTGCAGTTTCATTCTCCACATACCTAATGGCGTGTAGCCCCTGCTATGACCTATACCAGAGGGGCCAAATTAGATGCCACAGGGCAGAATGTTTCTCTGGATGTGCAGTGGTGTCTGTCACATACACAGACATCTCCTGAAGAGCAATAGCTCCTTACGCCAGGGCTGCTCAGCAGAGCGAAAAAGCAGTGGACTTTACGTGTTTCATTATAAGAGTCCTGGAATAACACTTTACGCCTGGTTCAAAGCCACATTTTTAGTGAATGACTAATCTTTTCTCTTCCTCTCTTTCTAAACTGTTAGCTCCTCAAAACACAAAGGGGAGAGGCAGGGAAATTATTTGCCTTCCAGCCGGAGGGCTGACCAGTGAATCCAGAGTAGGAGGATCCTACTCTGGTTGACAGGTTGAATATGTCACCGGCCGCTCAGGCGGGGAGAGAGATCCTGCTCCTTCCCTTCCAGAAACACAGATGTGCTCCCTCCACCTGCGAGGAGAATACCAATGTGAATCATTTCATCCCTTCCTGCCCCTGGGAGTCATTTATGTTGAATTTTAAAGGCATTTCACGACTGAAACTCAACCACCTGTCCATCCTCTCCTTTGGCTGTAGATGGAGCTGCGGGGGGAATTGGGTGCCTTCCAAAGCAAACAGCCCCTTCCCGTGGCCCAGCCAGGCTGCAGCAGCTGCGGTGGGAGGTGGGAGCAGGGAAATATTAAAGACATCAAGTTGGGTTTTGGTAGAGCACTGGTAGTTCCTCTTTGGGGATGAGCTGATGCTCCTCCAAGTACGCCTATTGATCCGCATGTGGTGTGGCGTGCAGGAAATGGTTAAACGAAATATTCCCCCCCAACTAGTGGGGAATGAATGAGGGTACGAATATCACCATACATCATCCAGACTGGTGGCTGCGACATCTCTCTGGCTTTGGGCTGTTTATGACCTGTTCCACCTGCAAGGAGGGGCTACGAGTTGCCTTGGGTTGATCCTTCACCTCTGACCTGGGGGTGGTCTTTCAGCAGAGGTCACAGGAGTGTTTCCCCACTGAAATAGCTTAGCAAAATGGCGCAGTATGAAAACCAGTCTTTCTATGGAAAAAAGTTGTGTAAATTGCTTGTGTGACTTACAGAAACGCTTATGTTCATTTACATAGACTGTAAAATGTGTTTTCACAGTAACATAAGCCCGAAAGGCATCTCTTGGGCCATGAAATCTAGTTCCTTTGTGGCTGTGCAAAATCTCTCATGAACTAAACACAGCGCAAATCCCTGTACTCTCCCTGAATGTTCCATGGGAAATAGCTACAATAGGAATATTTAGCCGGCATACTCTCTTAGCTGTGCTTTCACCTCTTATGCATGATCTCTCTATTCAGTATTCCTTGAAATCTTTACATTTGCTCACTTGTAAGCTGTGGCAGCTTCCCAAGGAAACAAGTTATTTCAATAGCTGGGGATGGTACTTTGTGATTGTATTCAGCAACACGGGCCCAGGGTCTCCAGGCTGGGAGAGTTGCACGTCACCCGTGAGCAGGTAAAAGAATCTACTTTTATGCCCCAGGTGTGTAGGGAAGGAGGCCTGGATTTTTTTTCCAGCTATAACAGACAGTTCATGTGGCATTGGGCAAGTCATTCAATTTCTTTTTACAACGTTCCTCCACTCTGCAGTGTGTATGACAATCTTTATCTGGTTTTGGCGGCAAGTTTTTTAGGAGAGAAGATTTCTTCCTATGTTTACGTGTAGTTGTGTCTCTGGGTATTGCCCTAATTCCCACTATAACATCACCAAATTATGCTTGAATAAATTACACATCATGGATATTAAATGCTCAGCTCAGTTTCAGTGCGAAATAAAAACCTCAAATGATGGTAACTTAAACTGGCAATAAAATAGCCAGCATTGCGCTTGTAAATACTTAATTTGCAAATGTTTAGAGAATTAGGCACCTGCTATAAATCCTTATCGTGGGCTTTGCACCCTGTTGGTAATCGGTGAGCTATATCTCACTTCATTATGCATGAACGTGTAATTTTCCAAAAGCATAAACGTGGCCTCCAAGGGCACGCACGTTAATAGCGTTCGAATGAACCAATTTGTTTCCTACCCAACGTGTTTATCTTCCAGCTCTTCGTTGCGAGTGCCAGTGGAAAGGTTAATGGCTCACAGTTCCCTGTCAAATGATGCACTGATTTAACCTCCGCAGTGTCTGGATTTTTCATTGTCTTTGGCCTTTAGCATCTTGGAAGTTAACAGCTGCATCCTGTATGCTAGCCGGGACGTAAGAGGGTCTTCTTTAAATTATTGCACGTGTCCAGGATTAAATGGGATCCTGTTTCCCTTGTGCTTATTGTGGCCCTGATTCATCGGGTACATGATGCTTTGGGAGCAGTTGTGCTTGCTTCAGCAGAGTCTTTATGCCATTGTAAACACACTAATAGCCACCGGAGCAGCTGGGTCTGGTCACCTGCCAAAAGTCAAGCGGCTCTTAGCTGAATCCATGCACAGCATTCCCAAAGTCAGTGGAAATACCTGGGCAGGAGTGAGAGGAATATAGAGACTTAAAGGTAGTGTAGTCTATGGGAAGGGATGAAATGTGAGGTGGGGCAAGGCAGGTGCCTTCAGTGATACCAGAACCACTGTGCAGCACGCCTAGTTAAGGTCGTGCTAAAGTTTGCAAAGTTTTGGTGATAACCAGGCTCAATTTTGACAAACTGAGGGGCAAACCATGTGTTTGAAAAACTAATTGTGTGCAAAACTTTGCCCAATTCTCATAAAAAGTCAAATGACATGTGCTTTTTTCCCCACTAAGATATTGGTGTTGTGTAAACCCGGAACCCATAAATCAAGAAAGGAAAGTCCAGTTAAAAACCCCACAATCAAACAAGAAGATTTCTCCAAGGCGTTAAATAAAAAAATTACTGGTGCCCCTAATTTTTGAGGAAGAAGCCACCTGAAAGCCACTGTGAGAACTGCGAAGACAACCACGTTCCTCATGAACCCAGTAGCCGATGGGCTTAGTACAATGTGGAAGAGCTGAGGAGCCATTTAGAAATTACGCAGCCGTCTCCCTGTCTTGAGGGAAAGCAGGAGAAGAGCCCTCCCTGGAGGTGTGTGCTTTCAAACTCGGCCCTTGCCCTGATCTCTGGGGGGTTGCTCCTGCTGCCGGCGGGCAGCAAGCGAGGACCAGTGGCACGAGTGAACGCCGTGCCCCAGGAGGCTGTGGAGGGGTATTCCTGGATGCACGAGCAGCTGAATCTGGGATCACACACATTGCCACGCAGAAGCAGAATGGTTGGCTGAAGTAAATCATTAAGCAAAAGCTGAGAAATACTAAATGCACTCGGAGAAATGAGGGTTAGTGCTGAACGGTGTGGAAACAGGGATAAAGGGAAATGAAACACATGAACATCATTTCCAGGTAGAAACAGTCGATATTTTTGTATGCAGATGTCCAAGAAAGCCGTCTAATTGAGGATATACATTTAAAGATGGGTAGAGGTTATCCTGATGCTTGGAGATGTCAGACCCAAGCTCTACCAAAACGAATATTCAGCCTCTCCAAAAATGAAGATGTTTCTTTAGGTGCTTAAATACAACTGCAAGTGTGGCAGTCTCAAGGCAACTTGAGTGAATTCGGAGCAGAGCCATGCTCAACCATAATGCACCTCCTTAGGCGCCCCAATTTGAAAACTGCAGCCCCATTAGATATGCTCCAATTATTACTATTATTTGCTACTTAACAGCTGTCATTGAAGGCTCAGGACAGCTTTGTGCTGGATGCTGTGAGTACGTATAAAAAGAAAAAAAAATGACCTGAAGGCGCTTAAAATCTCTGCCCGAGAGACAATGAATAAGCGCGGCTGGCTGGGAAGCCAGAGGTGATGGGAAGATAGCTGTGAAACATTTGATCAAGTCTCAAAAGAATTCAGTGTTGTCTAAATCTGGACTCTGAGCTATTACGGCGAATAAGTAGCATTAAGTAGGCAGGAATGGCTGCCTCTGAGCAGAAGGAATATTTATTTCTAAGCTTGAGTAATAATTACCATGGTGAAGTCAATGAGTTTTAAAGGAAATAATTAGGCCACGATTACAGAGGTGGGGAGAAAAGCCAAACCCCAACCACGCAAGCTCCCTCTTCCTCCGCTAACCTTCTCTCCCTTTCTTTCCCTGCCGTCCACTTGCTGTGTTAATCTGGAATTTGAATGAAAAGTTAAGTGTATCTAAATGTAGCCTTGCCCCTGGGAGAGGGAGTGGAGATGTCATCAGGGATCTGTCAGAGTCAATAACATTTCCCCTGCAGCCCCGAGCTGTGCCTCAAGATCTAACATTTCTGTCTGAATTATCAGCTAATGCTCTGACAAATTGCCTGTGATTTTCTTTTTTTCTCCCGGAGTGGATGTGCCTGGTCTGCAGATTAGGTAAAGGCCGCCTGGCCCTGGTGTGCAGCAGCGGCTGATGGTTTCCAGCCAGGCGTTTCTGTCAAGCTGTGGAAGCGGGAGGCTGTCGGGGCAGCAGCCAGCCCCGTTACCCTCGCCGGCTGCGGATGCGCTCGGGTGTAGGGCTGTTACAGCTACGACTATACCAAACGCTATAGCTATAGTGCTGCGGAGATACCCACCGACGGTGGAGGTGGAGTATCAGGACAAGAAAGACACGGAGCTGTTGGAGCGGGGCCAGAGGAGGCCGAGGAGATGCTGTGAGGGCTGGAGCCCCTCTGCTGTGAGGACAGGCTGAGAGAGCTGGGGGGGCTCAGCCTGGAGGAGGGAAGGCTCCGGGGAGACCTTAGAGCCCCTTCCAGGCCCTAAAGGGGCAGCAGGAGAGATGGGGAGGGACTCTGGATCAGGGCCTGTAGTGACAGGACGAGGGGTGATGACTTCAAACTGAAGGAGGAGAGATTTAGACTAGATATGAGGAAGAAATTCTTTGCTGTGAGGGCGGTGAGCCCCTGGCCCAGGTTGCCCAGAGAAGCTGTGGCTGCCCCATCCCTGGAGGGGTTCAAGGCCAGGCTGGATGGGGCTTGGAGCAACCTGGTCTGGTGGGAGGTGTCCCTGCCCAGGGCAGGGGGTGGCACCGGGTGGGCTTTAAGGTCCTTTCCAACCCCAACCATTCTATGATTCTATGAGTTCAGGACCTGATAGAGAGTCGGAGTATGAGGTTTTGCTCTAACTGAACAGCTGGGGAAATGAAACTGGGTGGGTGTTAGCATAAGCGGTGTTGCTAAAATGAGCAGGAATGCTGGTTTTCCTTGCAGAGGGAAACAGCCGTTAGTGGCATAGTCCTCAGAGAGCGAGGACATCAAAACTACCAGGTGATTTTGCACTTGTAAAATGAAGTCATCTTTGAGAGGAAAAACTCTGCGGAGGATGCTGCAGAGAGGCACCCGAGGGGTTTGTTTCTCTGGCCACAAGGTTCAAGCACCTCTGGAACTAAGCAAGCCATCACCATCGGCTGCCTCTTCTCAGGCTGCGTGCGATCCAAAGCGTCTGTTTGTGTACTTGCTGTAGAAGTGGTTTTCCTTGAAACATGAGCTGGTTTTTAAACACTGTGGGCGTAGTGACAGTCTGTAATTCTGATCATGAAATAAGATCATGAATGAGGGAGAGGTAGGAGGAATTCTCATCCGAGCTCTCATCGTCAACATTTACATTAGCTGTTGCAAGTCTCTTCTCCGTAGGCCGGGTGGGCATACTCTCCCTCCCTGGCCTTTTCCCGGTGTCTCTGTTCACACGCGAATCCCTGGCAGTGTAACACCTGCGGCTCCTGCGTGGAACAGCCCTCCCACCCCCTCTGCAATGGGCTTCCAGTGGTTTTTAAATTCCAGCTGAAAACATGCTTTGCCCAGCCCTTTCCCTTGCTAGTTATTAATTGACATGATAATATTACTGGCTCTGCTCTGAAGTGTTTGGGAATTCAGCAACACCGCAGTCTTCCTTTAGGCTGTGAATGCGGTGTCCCAAACCCATGTGAAATCGATCGGATTTGGGTACCGAATTCCCTTAGACTCCCATTGCAAATTCCAGTCTTTTACAGGACTGTGGAGTAGTAAAAGCAATTTGGGATATGTGACGTTTTCTCCTGCCTTCTCTAGGGGCGCGTCTAAAGGAAAATAAAACCTCTGGGAGGTTTGCGGGACTAGAGGCGCACAAACCATAAAGACACCAAGGTGCTTGACAGATGAGCGGTGGCACCAACCAGAAATATTCCTGTATAGTTCTTGGAAGCCAAATGACTAAAAGATAGAGATATTTATAATCTTTCTCAGATGTCCATATAAACATGCACAGCAGCCAGTAATAGAAATGCAGTTCTGGATTCTTTCTGAGCAATCTCAGGCTGGGCATGCTGCTTTTTTTATTAGATGCACCGCAAAGATTTCAAGCCGGAGGGATTGAAGAGGAAGGAGAGACAAAGGGCTTTGCAATCTACAATATCACACTTAAAATAATTATTAGTCATAAGTAATTAAAACAGTGATACTGGTTATCCATATTTGGTAATTGGTATGTAATGTACATAAATAAAATTATTAAAATGGAAATTAGTTCTAGAAATTGCCATTTCTTATGAAAAAATATTTTTTCATCTGAAATTCCTAATGGGCTACACGTAACATTTGCACTGCCTAGAATTAAATCCCTCTTGTTTTCATGTAGCAGTATATGTGTAGAGGGCACGTAGATAAAATCTTTAAAGTCTTGGAAGATAGATTGCATTTTCGATAGACTGGAGATTCGGTAGTGAATAGATACAGCAAAGGCCACCTGAACAGATGAAGGGAAATGAATGGGTCATTTATTTCAAGAGTTCCTGTGTGTGGCCAAAGTTTGACGACATACAGAAATAGTGGATGGCTTGGGCTTGAGACTTATACTTCTACAGGGCAGCTGCATCCTTCATCCTGCTGGAAACCTCATCCTGAGGTAGACCTTTGGTGAGCCCTACAGCTGGTCACTGTGGTGGGAGCGAAGGTTTCTAGAGAAAGCTGTGAGCTGGCTTGTTTGCTGTTTGGGGTTTGTTTTGGTTTGTTTTGTTTTTCTTTGAAGAAAATACTGCCTTTTGCTTGGCTGGAGTGTCTGACTGTCCCTGATCTCGGGGAAGGCAGAGGTGCTTGGATAAGGACGGGAACTGAGTCAACAAGATAACTGCCAGTGTTGGAGAGCAATGCTGTTACTGTCCCGTTCCCAGAATCCGAGGGCAGAGCAAGACGGGTAATACAGGGGCTAGTACCCAGGCTTTGGGGTAGAGAAGCCTTAAGAAAACCGAGTCATGAACACATAAAGAAATCTTTCCTTGATTCTGCTACCTACTTTCACACCAAATTAGTGTAGGCAGAAATGCAATAAAGAATTTGCCAAGTGCGATACATTAAGGCTATTTCTCTTGCCATTAAAGTTTCATGTAAAAGTTCTACAGGCAGGTCTTGGTCCTATTTATAGGTATCTTTCTTGCCTTCAACAATATTATTAAATTCTTTTGTTATAGAAAGCTAGTCTGAAAATGAGGCTATGTGGTAAATAAAACATAACGCTTGCTTTTGCTAGTATACTTATCTCCACAGAGCAATATACTGAAGAATATTTTCCCCATACGTTTTTGTCAACATGTTATTGCATGTGCCTGTTTAAGCAGTAAACCAGTTTGAGTACATTCCCAGAGCACTTGGTTGTCCTATCGGTTTGCGGTGGGGATTACAGAAGTCATGAGCTGGCAGCGCTGGGTAATTCCTGACCCCAAAGTCCAGGGGGGGACATGCAGGGGAGAAGGGAAATTTATTCCCCGTATATTCCTAGGCAGCCCAAGAGTCTGCTTGGGTTCTCAAGTCCTTGAACTGCATCAGGGCAAGAGCTTTGAGGAGCTGTTTCATGCTGGTTCGGGCCATGGTGTGTGTGAGATGGTGCAGCGGTGCTCCCCACCCCACAGAAGAGGCTCAGCTGTGTGTCTTGGTGGCAATGCAGGGCCAGAGGCTGCTTCTGTCCCATCCCACTGGCACCAAATCTTCTTCCTGCATAAGGCAGCGCTGGCAGGTCCACCCTCGTGCCATGGTGCGCTTCTCCAGACATTGCATGAGGACCAAGCACCAAGGTTACTGCTCCTGCAGGATGAGACGCGTGGCCAGCAGGTCAAGGGAGGTGATTCTCCCCCTCTACTCCACTCTCGTGAGACCCAACCTGGAGTACTGCATCCAATTCTGGAGCCCCTACTACAAGAAAGATACGGACATGCTGGAACGTGTCCAGAGAAGGGCCACGAGGATGATCAGAGGGCTGGAGCACCTCTCCTACGAGGACAGACTGAGAAAGTTGGGGTTGTTCAGTCTGGAGAAAAGAAGGCTCCAAGGAGACCTTATAGTGGCCTACCAGTACCCTAAAGGGAGCCTACAAGAAAGCTGGTGAGGGACGTTTTAGGATGTCGGGTAATGGTAGGACTAGAGGGAATGGATTAAAACTAGAGATGGGACGATTCAGACTGGATGTTAGGAAGAAGTTCTTCACCATGAGTGTGGTGAGACACTGGAACGGGTTACCCAGAGAGGTGGTGGAAGCCCCATCCCTGGAAGTTTTTAAGAGCAGGCTGGATGGGGCTCTGAGCAACCTGATCTAGTGGGAGGTGTCCCTGCCCATGGCAGGGGGGTTGGAACTAGATGATCTTTAAGGTCCCTTCCAACCCTAACAATTCTATGATTCTATGGGGCAGCAGCAGAGCCTGTGGGGTCATGCAGGTAGGTTGTAAGAGGAGATGGAGGAGGCCAGTCTCGGCCATGGCCCTGCTGGGTGAGCTGTGCTGTGGAGCAGCTGATGGGAGACCTGGGAGCCAGAGCATGGGTTTGGGGTTCATTTTGGATGCCGTGCAGGGCTGGCATTAAAAGCATGGGTCCCTTGGGATGGACTAGTGATAGGACGAGGGGAAACGGGTTCAAGTTACGTCAGGGGAGGTTTAGATTAGATATTAGGAGACATTTTTTCACTGAAAGGGTTATTAAACATTGGAATAGGCTGCCCAGGGAGGTGGTGGATTCACCATCTCTGGAGGTGTTTAAAAAAAGGGTAGATGGGGCACTGAGGGACATGGTTTAGAAGTGGCTCTTGTCAGGGTAGGCTAAAGGTTGGACTCGATGATCTTAAAGGTCCCTTCCAACCTCAACAATTCTATGATTCTATGATTCTATGACTGGGAGGAGAATCATAGAATCGTCTCGGTTGGAATTGACCTTTAATATCATCGAGTCCAACTGGACTTGATGCAGAGGAAGCAGAAAGCAAAGTTTGGAGGGGTTCCCCACTTTAGGGGTACATCTTTAAGTGCATCACCAGCTTTGCTGAGCAAGACATATTATTGTTTCAACCATACTTCAATTTTTCCTCCAGTTCAAAGGCTCATTTGTCCTGGTTTGGGGTAAAGCAGAGCCAACTTTCTGTTCAGGGAGAGAGGCTCTTGCTCACACTTGTGACTGTGGCAACCAGGGCCAGCTGAGTTGGGTGTTTGCCCCATGGAGGGGTCGCACCTGTGGGGAGGCGTGGACAGGTCCGGTGACCCAAACGGACCAATAGGGTGCTCCATCCCATCCGCCGTGGTCAGTATAAAAGCTGAGGGATGAAAGGGCATAGGTTGGCTCTTTGATGGCTGCTTCTCCGATGTTTTCTTCAATGGGCTGCTTCTCTGATGTCCGTCTTGCTTCAGTGGCTGATGTCTGAGGAGGACCCTGTCAACTCATCTGCCTTTTGATCCTGGTCAGTGTATTCCAGTTCCCATTTGTCACTGAGTCCAGTCTGGAAATTCCCCAGTGCCTGCCAGTGACATCCCCCTGGGAGCTTGATATGGTTTTGTGTATATTTATGTATATTGTATCTATTTCATTATTTCCTTTTTATTTTATTATTGATATTTAATTAAAGTAGTTTATTTTTTTCTAAACTCATAAATCTCTTTATCTCTCTTCTTGGAGTGAGAGAGGTGGGGGAGAGTGTCTGTTGTCTTGACATTGGCCAACCTGGCCCAAACCACAACATCAACCTATAGTATCTGCTACAATGAAACGTACTATCCATGCCCCCCCCGCCCCCCCCCCCCAAAAAAAAAAAGACTTCAAATGCTTGTTAATTATTTTGTTAATCAGGGCTTTCCGCTCCACGTTATTAACAAAGCAAATTAAAGCAGGAGTCTGTGGTGCCCAGAAAACATCTGCTCAACAAAAATGGAGCACTAAACACAATGGACCCCCTCTGTGGCTTGTTTTCATCTGGCCGTGCCTGCCTTCGGGAAGGTCTGGGGCGGCTGCCCTCGCCCCCGGTGAGTGCACTGGTGTGGTACCTACAGGGCAGATGCTCTTTGTGCGGTGGTTTGCCGTGTTGTGCCGTGCCCAGCCCTACGCGCTGGAGTGGGACGGTGTAAGCCAGAGGCTGGGTAGCTTTCAGTGCACTGTGACTTCACAGTCATGTTTTGACCTTGGTTTTGACTCCCTTTTCCTTTCCTAAGCTGTTCTGAACAGTGGCATTTTCACCTGAAAAAGGGTGCATGCTGGCCTCTGAGCGAGCACTCCATCACCCTGTTTGTGGAGGCAGTTTTTCTTTTAGTGGATGTGTTGGTTTTAACCTCAGTTCTGGGACCTACTTCCAGTTCGCATTTGTGTATTTTGAGTTTCTTCTCCCATTGTCCGGTTTGGGGTTTTTTTGCGGCAGTGAGCATTGAGATTTCAAAATTGAATCCTACTGTGTGGCCAGGATCTGTATCAGCTGTTCCTTCAAACCGTCCTTCTGCTGCTGATCTGAAATACATTTAAAAGGTCCCTGCTATTGATTGTTTAAAAAACTGTTAATGCAATTAGTTTTGGGACTTCTTCCCTTTTATTTGCGAATGAAACAAGACAATGAACTTGCATATCTAGACCCGTCATCAGAAGGGCTACACTGCACCTGGTTAGTGCTCCCCCAAGGTGTAACCAGGACAGCTGTGGGGAACACCTGATTGCTGTCTACAGCAAGAGTAAAAAAAATCCCTATGCAGAAAATCCCAGTAATTGTGAGTACTTGTGACCCTAATTCTCTGCGCTCTTCTGAAACTTTTTCCACAAATATGCATGAAAAATATATCTTTAGTAAAGTCTATAGCCCATAAAAGACAGACATTTATCAGCTCGTCCAGCTTTTTATACCAGGAAAGCATCTCGGGTACTTCTGAAGTAAGAAACCGATAAGAGTTTTTGATAGTTTTCTATGTTTACAATAAGCATTTAGTAGCTCTCTCCAAGATCTTTGAAAACAAAACTCTTTCTCTGTTTGCTTATTAAGCTCTTTCTTTATCTGACAAAGTGTGGATAGTCTACTCCTGTTTCTCTCGCTTAGCAGCTTCAGGAAGTGTGATGGAGTGTGTTGACTCTGGAGTTACTGGAATGGCACCAGATGTGGTAGATAAGGTATCTTATCTCCCAGAGGACGATATAAACAACCTTATTTCAGGGCATACTCCAGCCGCTGCTTAGGGTGGGAGCTGGGCAGGAATGGCTTTCCTCTGTAGGTTGCCTGGTTTTATAATTTTTGTTATTTCCGTCTGTTCAGTTCCTTACGCCAGCGTTTTTCAGAGATGAGACATGAAATTACAGAGGCCCCTCCTACATTGTCAATTTTGGCAATGCTAATACTCCAGAATTGGTATTCTTTGATTCCTGTTGTGTCTAAGAATAAATATGAATTTGCTTACAATCATCATAGATAATAATCCCACTGGCTTTCCTGGGATTTACACCTAAATTCAGGGAATTCAAAAGCAGAGGTGCATGCGGCTGTCTTGACCAGATTTTCTTGAAGTCCTGTATGACGTATGGCATTCAAATATGGGAGGATCACGGGCTCTTCCTGCACTTTAAACTCCCTTACGAGGAGCTGGGCCAGCCTGGGAGAATAACTCTCTCCAAGAAAAGACGGCTGTTGCGCAGTCTTGGTGCTTTGCTTTCCCAGATAATCGGTGAGTGCTTTAACTATTTCAAGCTCTTTGAATAGTTTAAAACAAAGAACCTCCTTTCAAAATTAACATGTCTCAATTCATATCTAATGAATGTGTGGCTTTTATGATATTTCTACATTCAGAGCTTCCAAAAGCTCTCATAAAAGGAATTCCCAATATTGCAACGACTCTGCAACCATAGAGGATTGTCCTTTACTAAGACACAGTAGAATGAAAAACCCGTCTGCTAGAAATTAAATCCTCTACTAGTTTGTGTGAACTCAACACAGATTAATCACGTTTTAGCTCAGCTGGAAAGATACCCATGAATTACGTTCCTAGCTAAACGCTCAGGGCTACACCTGTTTTTCAAAGGCACAGAAGAAAACCGCTCTAGGTGGCTCAGTTACAAGTTGGGCAAGTTATTTTCAGTGCTGCCTCAAAAAGACCAAAGGTAAGAACTAGAGAAACTTATAGCAACCAGGGAGGGAAAATGATGTCACGCTAGCTGAAACTTTGTCCGCAGTCCTGTGTTTCAGCAGTGGGCACATCTGTGTGGCTTCACTATGCTGTTGGTGGTAGGCAGTCTGGGAAGCCATGGCAAGTGAACCGCCCTTAGCTGGTCCATGTTGTTTTATCAAATGCTCTGTTTATGTGGTTTTATGCTGTACTTCTTGGTACCTGTTCACTGTTAGGATGGAGGTGAACCTCCAACACCAAACAGAGTGGAAAGCACAGAGGAACCGGTGTGGTGCACATGTGGGATGTGGTGGCCCTACGGGTAGATGCTGAGATCCCCCTCAGTGCCTTGGTCAAATGCCAGTTTACTGTGTTTTGCTGTGGTGATGCGAGATATAGATGTAAGTAAGGGGGATTCCATCTGACTCCAACCAGCTGTCTCAGGAGAAGCCATTTGGCAGTGTAACTCCTTGTGAATGTTAAGTGCAACGTGCTCCTACGTGCAAGGCAGAGATAGGGACACAGCATTCAGGCTGGAGCACTGAACACTGTCTCACTTCTTGACTAGTGCATCAGTGCCATCATCAGGGTGACTGAAAAACAGAAGTTCCACATGACTAACTCTGTTGGTATCTGCACTGGAACAAAACTGGAATAAAGTTAATGAAATAACACGAAGCGCGCCTCTCAAGATAACCACACAGCTGGCAAAGAGAGTTGCTGGGAATGTGAGGGGCTTTGTTCAGACCCTTGCACTGGGCACTAGCTGATGGTTTATTGGGTCGGACCTGGGAAATGGCTATGCTGCTTTGCAAAGCTTCAGTAAATTAATAGTTCTGTGTAGAAATTAAATTTTCTCAATAGAAGAAAGTATGTGAGGAGCTCGAGCTTGGCACCAGAGACGTCTAAAGGAAGTAACTATCTGACTCACCTGGCAGTATTTCTGGATTTACAACTTCTCACAGCTCCCCTGTACTTGATGGGATGAAGCAAGAAGCAACGTTCTGAAATAGCTGAGTTACTACCAAGTGCACTTCCAAATATGGGTAGAGCAAAGTTACAATCATTAGAGTTATAAAAAGAGCCTATGGCAGCGTCTAATCTAAATCAGATCTTGAAAGATCAATCAGTGATTGTCCCTATCATCAGTGATAACGTCCTCTTGCTCTGAGTTGCCTCGATGCCAGAGATAAGCCTGACATGAGAACCACAGATCTGAATTTAAATGGGGGAATCAAGAAGTTATTTTTAGCTTGATTTTTCTCCCCAATGTGAGCTATGGATATGTTTATTAGAAACTTGTTCCCAGCTTCCTTGGTGGTAACTCAAAACTCCCATTGACCTGGTGTGCTGTCCATGCCTCTTTCTAGAAATTAGCCTTTAGGAGGCTCATCAACCAGGTATTTTTAGCTGAGAAGTTTAAAACATCAACAAGAAAAACCCCATCAGAGGTACTTTGGCTGTCTGCCCACATCTGCCCAGTCGTCTTGTCTGAAAGGAGCCCCTTCCCAGGCCATCTGCTGCTTTCTTGCCCCGAGTACGGGCTGCAGGACCAAACACCCGTGGACACCCATCACGGGCAGCCCCTCGCACCCAGGTGGGGTGCAGGGGACCCTGGCTCAGCTGGTCACAAGCTGTACCGGGTTCCAGCAGCGCTTTCCATTTCCTCAGGGGGTCCTAGAAGAGAGAAAGTTAATATATATATAACTGCAAGCACAAAAAAAAGTTACTGAGTGCCTGTGCTGTTGTTTATACATTTAGATACTGTGATTAAATTACATACATAATGCATAGTGTTTGTAATACATTATTAATAATAATAATACTGTCTTGTGTTATTCAGCTAGAAGAGGCATGCTCCGAGTGATGGTTCATTGGTCTATTCACACACAATTTTCATACATCTCTAAAGATTACCATTTTAACAGCTTTCTGTATGGATACTGCCAGGCAGTTACATTTAACAGTGCATAAATCTAATTCCCTCCGCACTCAATTTTCTCAGGCAGCAGAATCAATTTGAATCTGTCAGGATTTTATTCTGAAGTCTATTAATGCCTCCTGCCTTTTTCTGTATTTCCCCCCGCCCCTCTCTGTCTCTCTCGTAACAATCTCACTCTTTCATGAATTTGTTCAGCTGCAGAAAAAGATGCCCCACTGATACAAACACTCTTTTATCTCTTTACAACGGAAACCTAATTAGGTGTGAAGGAGACACAAGGAAGGTCACAATTAGCCCTCCGGCAATAAAGGTTAACAGTTGTGAAATCCTATAATAATGCTGTTGAACTTTGTTATTATCAATAATGACGGCCTTTGACAAGGTCAAGTTCATTATTCTTAACAGCCATCACCGAGGCGCTTAGCATCCCCACCTCGCCAGCGGGGCTGTGCAACACCTTCCCATCCTCTTCCCTTCCCTCCCCATCCCACCCTGCAGGCTCCTAACGCGGGACCTGCTCACACCTCATCCGGCAGTTCCGACCCATGGGGTAGTTTTCAAGAAAGGCTGTAATATGTTTTTTTTGTTGTTGTTGTATTGAGCTTGTGCTGAAGGATTGCTTGCCCTGCCTTTTAATTATTGTTTAAAAAAAAATAAAATAACGCGTGTGGGTTTTCTTCTCCATGCTTGAGTGAAATGATTCTGCCCAATTAAGAACTTAAATGGAGATGGTAACAAGAGAGTAATAGGAAACGTATCCTGGTAACACAGCATTTCAGAATAGAGTGGAAATAATTACATGCTTTGCCATTAACAGCCAGTGGATCTCTGACATCCTCAAAAGGCTTCTGGGGAACGACGCCAATGTTGGGTACCTGTTGTGGCTCCATCCACTCTTAAATCTATAGAAAGGAATGGACTGTAAACCAAATATTTTAAACAACGCTTTCTGGAGTCATTTTTATGCCTGTTGAAGAGGCTTCCCAGCAACCTGAATCCACCAGAGATGTTAATCTCTCTGTTTCTTTTTGGCAGGGCTCTTGAAGAAGCAGGATCCCATCCACGATTGCTAAACCTGTAACAGTTCTCAGGTTTCCTTTACAATGAAAAATGTGGTTCCACAGCCGTTAATATCAGATCTGTGCCCTGCCAGATCGTCTTGCCCCAGTCAGGTGTGGGCATGTGCTTTCATTTCCTTTTTAAGAAGTGGAGCACATGATGGGGATTTAATGCCAACTTTGCTCTTCCTTGCCTGTCGTTTCAGTTTGGGTGATCCCTCACGTGGTGGAAAGTACCCAGGTACAAAGTGAACAAGCAGAGCGAGTAATCCTTTGGGCCTATCTGACAAGGTTGTTTTGCGTCTGTTATGCCAGATTTACAGGGCATCTGGCTCAGGTATTAGAAAATGCCAAAGTTGTAATTTGCTGCTGTTTCTGTATCTTTACTCTCTCTTTCCCTGTCCTTGAGGGAGTTTTGGATGATTACACTTCTAACTTAGATACCTCAGGAAAAGACTTAATAACGCTTAACAAAGTGTTGTATTATAGAAAGTAACGACACAAAATGTGTATTAAGGTTAGAAGGCCAGAAATACCAAATACTTGATGTACACAAAAAAAAAAAATATTATAGATAAACATAGATGTTTAGTTCTCTCACTTCTACCACTTCTCAAGGAAGATCCCTGTCATCTTAAGTAAGATAGCGTTGTATCATGATAGGCAGCATTTGCTGCCTCCTGCCAGGGTTCCGGGTAACGCTGTGCTTGTACTTCTACTGACGTTAAGCCACGTCCCATTTAGTGCTTAAAAATATTTGTAACTTTTAAAATACTCTGACCAGCCTGCTGGAAAAATATCAATAAACCAGGATATTTTTGAGATTATTTATGCCTTCTGGAGAGGACTGGGTGCTGGCACAGTTGTACGGTTTCAAAAGCTTGTGTGAGCAGCATGCACGAGTGGAGCAGCGTAGAGACGTCCGTGCTGCCCGCAAACTGCAGGGTTCATGCGGTGCTTGACAAGAAAAAACATGTGCTGCGAGTGGTTCCTAATTCATGATTCAAGGCTGAAGTTCAAGCCGCAGTTTCAGAGAGTGCAGACACAGGTCACTGGACACCTTAAGGATGTTCTTCCCGTTATCTTGCTTCATTGACTCCCTGCTTCCAAGTGCTCCAAAAGCTCAGAAGCCCATTTGAAGCTGGTGTGAGCTGGCACCGCTCCCCTAATGTTAGCAGAATTGTGCTGATTTACACCAGCTGAGGGTCTGGCTGAATAAACACCACACAATTGAATGAAAACACCTGAATGTGCAGACAGTGGGAAAAGGGATAATAGAGGCCAAACTGGCTGAACATCTAAACCAGATGCCAACAGCTGTACCATCATTAAGCTAAAGAAAAGGAATTAAAAACCTGCCAGGAAAAAAATATTTACAATTCGATATGCCAACTTGAAATGCAACATTAGTCATGTCGATTGCTTGCAAAACTCGCTAACGCAGTCCTGTGGAGTCTTAATCTTCAATTCAGAGAAGAGCGGAATATTGTATCCCAAGCACGGACAGTGAAGGCACCTTATAATGAATGTTCAGCGATGAGAACCCTCCTGTCTGTACAACTGGTCGGACATCCCCGTCAGGTGTATCTTCCACATGCCTGCGCTCTCCTGCGCCCCTCCCTCTGACAGACTATACAATGTGTGAAAACCTGCAGAGAGGCCATCTTATGGCAGAAAATTGTGACCTTTGTTCGTTAAGTGATTCAACAAAACCTTAAATAGGAGGAAGCAGTTTGGCTTCCCGGTTGTCCTCATAGCAGTCACCAAGCATTTATCTCGCTCATGTTTCTGTATCCTATTCCTATGCAGTTGGTAGGAACTTTTATTTGCGTTAAGGCAGCAGATTTTTTTATTTATAAAGCCAAGGACGTGTCCTTGTACTTCAGCAAGAAGTTTATCAAATGATTGACGTTAAACGCCAATTTTATCAAAATATTGATTGGAAAAGTTCTTATGCTTCTATTGTATCCTATAGCTACGTCTAATAGCAGCTCTATCCAGCCAGCGCGATATGTTGCTTGCCAGACTAGAAAATGATATATTAGCCATCTGGGCAATGGGCCCAACCCTGGGCAAGATCAGTGCTTCAATTAGCTGTTGATAGCATTCCATTAGAATATTGGTTTCAAAGAGCACTAAACAAGAATGTTGTGCTTTGATTTTCAGATTTAATTACTTCCATCAGGGCTATAAATGAACTCATTAGTCTTAGTGGCTCTAAAACCTAGAGACAATAGAATGTTATTGCTATTGTTCTTATGGTTTGTGCAAACATCACTTTCAAAACGCCATTAGGAAAGGCTGTCAACCTCTCCTCTCTCCCTAATGCGGCTGGCTGGCCCCGCAGAGCAGCTCTGGCTACACGTCAGCTTGAGTTGATGGTTGTGGTCTGTGGGGGGGGATCCAGTGCCGGTGAGCAAATGGCAGCTTTATTTGGGGGGTCATTACATATAATGAAAGTTATTGAGAATTAAACCTAGGCCTCGGCAGTACTTGGCTTCTTTTCTTTTCAAAGTATCAGTGTGTTCTCTTTTTTCTTTCATTTCCCCTCCCTCTTGTGATTTGTTTTAAGGTTTGCCAGAGCTTCTGAGGATTCTTGAGGCTTTTTTTTTTTAATCCACTGCATCAGGATTTCATGACACTTTCCCCCCTAATTTTGTGAAAGAACAGTCCTTTTTGTTTAATGTATTGTTTTTGTCTTTGCCTTTTCCCCTTGACCTAAGTGGGTGGTGCACTGTGTTGCGGAAACGCTGTGTCCTTCTTTGAACATGATTCTTGCCCTGTTCCTCCCAAATTAGAAGGAAAAGAAATGAATGGAGAAGAGGAACGCAGATGCTGACGGTCACTGCAGCCCTCCTGCCCCACGGCTCTCCCACTGAACCCCATACAGTGTTGCCATTAGTTCAGCAGCAGATCGAGTTGTTTGTTAAAACCTTAAATCTCACAGAGCTTTTTTTTAATCTGAGGTGAACTTCGCTTGGTAAAAGTCCTCTTGTTTTTTTTCTGGTTTCTTTCTTCTGCGGAGGAAGCGATGCCATGTGTAAATAAAGGATATGATGCTCTGCATCACTGACATTTATTAAATTAAGGCTGTAATCAGTACAGTATGTCTTAACCATAATATTAATGTGGCTAAAACAATAAATGCTATCATGTTTAAAGCCTAACACCTGTTTTGTATTAGCATCTGGATAGTTATTTAATTTTTCATTTTAATAGAATTTTCTTTGATGAAATCCATAACCCAGTTGTAATTTTTATCTCCCAGCCCTGCATAAATCCCAGAATATGATTCGAAAAGCCTATTCTCAGATCTTAAATAAGTTTCTCCTACATTTTGCTAGACTGTTGAGATAATGTTGGGAACATAGGGAAGTGAATAAAAATGCTGAATCCTTTGACATCACTCCAGATTTTCCCCTTGATTTCCAGCAAGCAAGTCCTCTGCAGTTCGGAAGAGCAGCGCGGCTCCATCCTTTTTAGGCTTCTGCTGGTCACACACCTCTTTCCCCTTAGCCCTCTCTGCCCGGCAGCTTGCTGTGAATCTGCAGCAGGAACGCCGGCCTTCACAGGGCTCGTGGGCACAGCGGAGGAGAAGGGGAAAGCACCTGGGGAAGCAGAGCTGTGTGGGGCGCAGAGAGGTGCGATGGTGTGGAGGAGCAGAAGGTCCCTTCCTGGGTTGGGCGCTGGCGGGGATGTGAGCCAGCCCAGCCAGGGGGAAGGAACACATCCCTGCCTGCTCCGGGCGAGCACAAAGCCCGTGGTGGAGACAGTCGGCGTTTGGATGTGCACTTGGGTGATTATTTTCAAAGTGCTTTCCATGCCATTCTCAGCAGTTCTGGAGCCACTTTCAAGTGTTTAAAAATAGAATGGTGTCTCTCGTTCTTTCCCTCTCTCCCCCCGCTTCTTGCCTTTCCCGTCTTCAGGGGAACGCTCTGATGGATGTGTTTGTTTTTCTGGAACTGTTACCCTGAAGAGATGGGACAAGAGAGTGGGGAGCCTTCTTCCGTGGTCACTGTTTTGTCTAGCAAGCTTTCTGTTCTCTAGGGCCAGCTCCTGTAAAAGCTAAACTACTTCTATTTTTAAGACTATTTGGACTAGAGAAAATCGGGCAGATTATACACAGTTGTCAGAGTTTCTGTCAGCAGATGAAAGCAAGATCACTGTTGGCTTCTGGCAAGTATTTCTAACCTGATCCTGTTCTGCTTCTGCTCTCCTACCCTGCCCCAATGGTGCTGCCGCAGTCAGACCTCACAGGGTTCCCACCTCCCACCGCGGGGATGCCCTGGGGCGAGCTGTGCAATGGAGTGCAGAGAACTGCCGTGCTGGGATGCCAGGAGGGACTTTCCTTCCTCGTGAGCCCAAGTCCAATGATTTCTTGAGCTGGCTGACACTCACAGAGTGTTTCATATCTCCTGTACACCAAGCAGAAGGGAGATGCTGTGCCACGTATGCATAGGGTTGGTCTTACCAAGAGTGGCAGAGGACCATGAAGACAATGCAAATACCCAAGTCCTGTGTTTAGGCTGTCCTAACTTTGACTGTAGCACTAGGATAGACCTTCCCATCGCTCTGCTCAGCCTGACTGCTATCTTGGCCTTGAAGGATGGCCCAAGTTTAACTGGGTGAATGAACTAGCAGAGCTCCTGCGTAAAACTCATCAAAGACCTCAGTTTTAGTGTTACCAGCCATAGGTTTGGGTAGTATTACCCTAAAAATCCTGAAATTAGAATGAACCCAAACTCTGATGAGTTGTCACATTTGATATACAGATTGTCCAAATGCTGCTTGCTTTCAGTGTGTCACAAATCACGCGAGACTGAGGAATAAATGACAGATGTTGAAAATGAAGGATTTTTCTTTGACAGTCAGTTGCCTCCATCCAGTCTGCTGCTGCTCTGGAGCCACGTTCAGCCCGAGAGCAGGGCTGCACCCCAGCACCCACGGGTGTTGTGGCTCCGAGACCTCTCCAGTGAAATCACTTAAGAGCTCCCGTTTCGTAACGACAATACAGCAGTGGTTTATTTGAAGGCTGAGCCAACTTTGTATCAAAGCCAAGTATGTCTGGCTTGGCACCACGAGCTAGCACCGGAGCCAAGCAGCTGGAGCAGACTGTATGTGTATTTAAAAGAACAAAAACAGAGAGACTCTTAAGTTATCTCCTGTAAGAGGTCAATCAGAGTGCCAGAATGCAGTGCCAGGTTTTACATCAGGCTCTCTCTGGTCTATCCCTACACACCGACAGACCCAGCTCCCAGGCTGAGGCTTGATTCTCCTCTGATTTCCCACCTCTCCTTCTGGCTTCCTGCTTAGGATCTGCTAATTGCTGGAATGACACCCCCGTAAAGTGTTAGTATCTTGCCCCCTTGCCCAGCTTTTGTCTTTTTTGTCCAGGTCATGTTCTTTGCAATCCATACCACCGCAAAGAAAAACGCACCAGGATTTTCTGTGTGGACCTGTCCCAAAGCTGTGTCTGTCTGAGAGCTAAGGGGGCCACTTTTCCCGTCGCACAAAGCAGCAGCAACGACTCATGGCCTCAAGATTTCAGTTCTATTCTGTGAGTCCGGGGATCTGCTGCTGGTCTGCCGGTTCCACTGAATGATGGCTTATAGGATAATTAATGATTATTAAGGCTGTGGCTGCCCCAGATGACTGCGGTGGAGAGGCGGTGTTCTCTGAGCTCAAGGCTGCTGATGGTCTTCTGCATCCAGCGTGTGGAGAATCGTCCACCCTTGAAAACTGGATGTGCTGCAAGAGCAGAGAGGGCTTTAATGGGGATGCTCACCAGTGGGGCAGTTGTCTGTAGATGTCAGCTCTGCTTTACCCCTCTCCCAGAGCTCACCTCTCCTGCTGCTGGCGTGGCTCAGCTCTGTGGAGCAGCTGCTGAGATGTTGTATTATATGGGCCAATATACTGAGGCTACACCTTCAATGCCCCGAGCAAGTGTGTGCCATCGCCTGAGTGACATCTTAAGAGTGCACTTTCCGTTACAGCATAGGGATAAGCACAACTACTTGGAGTTTTTTAATCCTTCACTCACCTGCTAATTTTCCACTATATCCATTTGCCGCTGGGCCAAGATCTGGACACAGCTGTCAGGAAAGTTCTGTCTTCCCGGTCACATCCAAGAGGTTCAAGGCATCTTGTGAGACACTTGCCCTATTGAGAAATTCAGGTTTTCTTAGTTAGAACCATTTAAATTTCAGTGAAACCAAAAAGGCTTGCTTTCATTCAGGGTGTAATTCATCAGTAATTTAACCCCTTTTCCATGAACTAGGATGTGTTCAGATGCTGGATAAGATGGATCCTCTTCCCCCCCTGGGCCCAAGAAATGCTTGAGGTCTCTGTCTGAACCACTGGCTGAGAATGAGAAGGAATCATATCGGATCACAAGATATTATAAACTCAAGGCACACTTTTTCTTGTCTAATTAAGAATTTTACCCATGATATTAAATCCACGTGTGCTCATAACACACCACAAATGAGAAATCTGGAAACCCATTTTCAAAGCACTTTCCATTATGCAAGTAGCAGGAGATGTACCGTAGCTTTTCAGTAAATTGGTTGGTAAATTGTTTTCTCTCTCATCTTTACTGCTATAACAAAAACATGTTAGCTTTAGGTCTCCCATTTTTTTTGCATTTGTTTACTTATTTGTGCTCCTACCTATTAGCTTGATTCAAGGAGATAACCCAGATAAACATGTTTGACCTGAAAACAACTGCATGAATAAAGGATAAAACCTGTTTACTAAGTAAATCTTGGAGAGATTCTGGTGGCGAGGTAATTGTAACGTCCAGTGGTCTTCATACTATCTCGCTTCAACACATGTGACTACTGAAACTGCCATTGATTTTGTGGAAAATGTCTTGGGGAAGTGCTCAGCTGCCAGCTAATCCCTTGCCCTGGATTCGGAAGGGAACCGAGGTGCGACCCAGTTAAAGGTAATTACCTCTAACCCGTTTCTGTACTCTCTGAAGCGCCTGTGAGATTCACAGCCCTTGAAACGAGAAATCTGAGCCCTTTGCATAAAATGTTTGTTCGAGACTCTTTATAAATGAGGCAATGTGATTGAATCGAAGCCCCGGCGAAGGTGGGCTGATTTTAGTGGCACCGTGTTAATGCTGCATCCGATGAAGCCTTCACTCCGTGCTGCTGCTGGAAAGCTGATGTCCACCTACAGCACAGACAGATGCTGAATGAGGGACTCAGTCTCAGCTTCGTTAGGGACCAACGTGGGGTTCTTAGCCATTTCTACGGAGATGACATGCAGGCAAGGAGGAGAAACGGTGGTGGCTGAAAACAGTATGTCTGAACGGGAGAGACAGCTAAGGAGGCTTGGCTCTCTCACACGGGTTTTACTCCCCTTCCCTAGCCAGCTGGTGTGCGAGTGAGGAAGACCTGTGCACTGATTGCACGTGGAAGCAGGAATAATGTCAGTCCAGCTGCAAAGGGCCGGACACATGGTTCAGGCTGACAGCACACAAACACATCCCAAGTTTTTAAGCAAAAGCAGATGGCTACTGTGAAAGAAGCAAATTCTTGACAACAAAGACTGAGCTGGGGGCAACCAGCGTTATGTAGGGGAGCAAGGGTGTGACGGTCTCACGTGAGTACGGTGTGATAATGGGTGGAAGCTCATGGGGAATAGGAAAGCCTTTTGCTTCAAACCTCTTGGTCAGAGCTCCTTGGCTGACTGCTTTCTCGGGCACGGCTGGACGCCGCAGGACGAGGGGCAGGAGCAGACCTTTTGTTCCATGAGTTACTGCCCGGGTTCACGAGGAGCAGTTGCTATGCAGCGTGCAGTGCAGGCATTCATCTTCCCAGCAACGCTTGCATTGAATAACGCAGAGCAGAGCTGCGGGGGCTGCAGACCGCACAGGGCACGTATCTGCCCTCGCACCCGAGCCAGGAAGGGAGGAGAGGTTTGGGGAGCACCTTACGGCGGTTATCCCCGGCGTTTGCAAAGCTTGAGCCGTCAGAGCAATCCAGTGCAATCCTTGGTTTTGCTCTGCCACTCCTGGTCAAATTGGGTCTGCTGTCCCTTTGTGTCACTCAGGTTTTTTTAAAAAAGTCACAGCAGTAGGTCATCCACGTGGAGAGATCCAGCACCGGGGCTTGGTCATTGACTGAACCCGCTTCTCCCCTCGTGCTCGTCTGGAAGCACAGTCTTAAGATTGTTGCCTTGGAAGATAAATGAAAATGTCACCAGCCTTGGCTGCGGTGCTTAGTAGGTGAAATACCCTTTCAAGGTTCCTTATTCTGACAACAGTGGGCTTTTAATGATCATGTAGGCATGCATGGGAAAATATAGGAAGAACGTGTGTATAGGGGCTGCTGTGCCTATTATCTATGTATAGGTAGCGTTGTGTTTATTATCTATGTTTGTTTAGCTGAAGTAAGACAGGCATTAACATTCTGTTTCAGTCTTAATTAGTGGCTGATAAAAGCACAAGGTGATACTTAACAGTCTTGACAGTGTAATTTATCTAAAATTTCCTAATAATACGGTTGCAGCAGCCTTGGAAGGGTTGCTTTAATGACTTTCACACACTCAAGGTTTGGTACCAACAATATCCAATATGTTGGTTGCTTAGGAGACAAAATTAAACAAAGCCGAACGCATTTATTTCTCCCCTTTTTTACTGCACAGAGGATTATCTCACTGCAATATTTTTCTCTATTAAATGCCTAATCTTTAGGTGTTTATAAGAATGAAAAAAACCACACCCTAACAATCCAGATCCCCTATTAAATCAGCAGATGGCTCCTAGAGCCAAATTAGGGAGCTGTGATAGAACAATAAAAGCTCTGCTTTGTACAGCGCACATGTTCAGAGTTGGCAGTGTTAAACGAGACCTCCGTGCAATCTGCTCTGAGAAATAGCCTTACTGGCATTGACCTCTTCCTTTGTATAATTCAACACCGTGTCATCAATCGCAATTGCACAGACGTCTTTGCAATTTAGCAGACCTTGTATGGACTGACTTTCCCAATATTTGTTTAAGATGAACTGTATAAACTTGTTATTAGTAGTCTGCCCAGAGTAAGGGAGATAACAGTGTTTGTATTAGGCTACATGAAACACAGCACCTGGGCAAGGTGCACCGAGCACGTTCCTCGCAAATGGTGGTGTTTCAGGGTCTGCTGCTGATCCTGCTGATGGCAAGAGTAAAACTCCCAGCAGCTTAAGTCAGGGCAAGAGCGTGTCTTGTCCAGGTTGTGCAGAGGTTCTGAGCTTTGTACGGCTGAGTTATTACATTTAGGGTGCTTTAGAAAAGTCTCTGAATTCACCTGAGAAAGGCAGGCAGCAGAACAAGGCTGTGGCGGGCTCTGACTGATCTCACCTCACCTGTCTGTCTGTACAGTCCTACCGATTTCATTGAGCCTTAGTCCTGCTTTTCAGCAGCGTATCTGATGTAGGCATACGGCCCTTTTGGAGTCTATTCTCAGGCCTATCGCCGTCCCACAGCGCAAGCTGGGGCGCATTTTGCCTCGCTGTGTTTCCCTGCTTCCACTTGCAGGATCAGAACAGCAGTCTCAACTCGCACCAGGGAATACTCTGTGGTGGATAAATAATGTCCCTCAAAAGCTATTTCTCAGCCAAAATGTTGCCCTGTGCAGGGACCCCCTTCTCGGGAAATAACTGGAGTGAGTAAAGCGGATGTCTGATGCGGAATCACTATTACTGGTAACTGGAGCATCCAATTAGAGGTCGGGGAAAACACACCAACATCTGCACATATGGAAGCCCTTCTTGAGCAACGAAATTAGTTTTCACTGCCTGATTATTAATTCTTACTACCTCAGATTGACCAAGGAAATTGAATTCTTCAGTAACCTGACAGCAGACTTCTCCCCCTTAACCTGAGTCCTTTCAAGGGCATGGTACTGATTTACAAGTAGAAGTACCGAACAGTTGCTTTGCCATCGCTCTGTCAGGATTCCCCGCCGGCAGCCCAGTGGAGCAGGGACAGGATCCTGCCCGCAGGGGAGACGGCACCGAGCTGCACGGTGGGCTCCGGTTCCCGTTGAGCCAGCGAGCTGTGCTTTGGGACCGGCATTCCTCGGCTGTGTTCTCCCAGAGGGCTGCTCACCCTGATCCCGCAGGATGTACCCAAACGTGGCGCTGGAGCCTAGTGACAGCGCTGGGGCTCCAGGCCAGGCCATGAGTGCTAATTACTGCAGTTAAGAGCGGTCAGGGCTCCAGAATGAAGTTGTCTGCAGAACTCTCAGACTATCTTTGAGTTTCCAAACCTAACCTTAGCTTAAGGGGAGTGAGAAAACAGTCCCATTATTAAAACCACATTGTTTCTTCCAGTTGATCATTACAGAATATCTGGGTTTTCCCTCCTGCACAGAAAGCCTGGGATAGGGAGGAGTAAGAAAAAAGCCCTGGAAGAGCAAGGCTGATGGTAGCTAACGTATGGGCACTATTTCATTTTTCATTGAGTTTGTCTTTTCTTTCCCTGCTCTCTCTTCCTCCCCACAGTAACTCTGCATTGATTTTTCACTCTGCCTGTTTATAAATGTTTATAAAGCATTTAGGGAGCCTAGGGAAGAAAAGGGCTCTAAGTACTTAGTAGAGGAAAAACTTAAACACTCGGGTGCTGTATTCTTGCTGACAGTGGGGCAATATTTCATGCCATGCGGAGTCCCAGAGTCCTGCTCCTAGGGTATGGTGCTGCTTGGGTGTGGATGATTAAAGCAGGACGAATCTTAGTGCAGCTCATCTACAGCCACTGCAGCGCAGCTGAGGTTGCGGGAGCAGGAGGACTTGAAATGGCATTGGCATTTACAGCTCGAGCAAAACCAACACACCAGTAGATGGTAAAGGAAACAAATACGCATTATTCCACATTTACTGTTTGCTTTGGGCAATGCACTTTATTTTCACATGAAATACTAAATGACCTCCTTGTCTTCCTTCCCTCCCACTGAGTGAAGTCTTCTTGATGAAATGGGAATGGAGATGTTATTAAGCCAATAAATACATTTATTGGTACTGTAGTGCCGTTCATTAGAGAAATAAAATCAACCAGGGTCCTCATTTAAACTCACAGAAAAAAATGCAGGAATTCATATCCCAGGCATCCCAATGTTTCTGATACCTGGAGTGTTAGTGCGGCAGCAGTCCTGCCTTCTCATTAGCATTTCTATCTTTCTGCTACATTGCTGGGTATTTCTATTTCCACATACTGCTTTGGCAACCTTACAGCACCCAACCATGTCCTTAATGAAGATAGAAAACTGCATATGCAAAGGAGGAAATCACCTCTGCCTTGCACAGGTGCAGGAGGTTCCATAAAGCACTGGAGAAGCTCGGTTCAACCTGTTTTGCATCAAACACTAATTTCAGTATAAGATTTTAGCATTATTGAAGGATAAAACATTCACTGTCTAAAAAGGGATGAGGAATGAGGGAAATCCTGAAAAGCTATTTTTTTAATTTGAGATGCCTGTTTCCCCCTCATCATCCTTCTTAAAGATATCAAATGGGGCATCTCTGAAACCACTGAGACTTGACTGATG
This sequence comes from Chroicocephalus ridibundus, assembly GCF_963924245.1. Taxonomy (NCBI): domain Eukaryota; kingdom Metazoa; phylum Chordata; class Aves; order Charadriiformes; family Laridae; genus Chroicocephalus; species Chroicocephalus ridibundus. The sequence goes on along the minus strand of NC_086296.1, from coordinate 9,614,864 downwards.
CTCCATTCCCCACCCCTTTTCACACAGGTTCATCCAATTCCTCACCAGTGACCTGTCAGCTAATTAAGGGATCCTGCCTTTCCCTCCCGCTCGATGCTGCTGCCCTGGTATGTGCTTACCTGGGCCCCTCTGCTTATGGAGGTCAGTGGGGTAGAAATCAGGAAAACAGCCAGGTGTCCGTGTTGGAGTGGAGTGGGGCGAAGGGGTGGAGGTGAGACGGTGAGAGCCCAAGTTCCTCCTGCTCCCCTAAGTCTGTTTGCAGTGTGGTTCATTGCAGGAGATGCACAGCACTACCAGAGCTGGGTAAGTTGTAATGGAAGAGGCAAAGTGCCATCGGTGTGTTTTGAACCTTAGCCAGTGTATGTTTCAAAGGGTTGGAGGGCGTCTTAACGTGGTGGGAAGCTAAAATGAAGCTTACCGCATTTTCCTTCTGTTGCTGTATGTTGAATGCTCACTTTTTTTCTTGAGGGTTTAGTTTTAGTAAAGTGCTGTTTGTCTAACTTCTGCTGATGCCTCTGCTTGAGTGTTATGATGTTCCAGTTTTAAGAGCACTGTGTTTTATTGGAGGCTTGGATGCTGAAGGTGCCCAAATAATTATACTGTCCTAGCTAGGGGATGACAGGGAAGCCACCACTTCTGACCCGCAGCGGGCGGTTGTATGGTACAGATCTGCTTATTACTGTTCCATGGGGAAAGTTAGCAGAGTTAGTATCTTTTATAAAGCGGTTTTCCAAAGGAAGCTCTTTTTCTGCTGAAGTTGAAATGTTTTGCAGAAAGGTGTCTATTTCAAAGATGTTTTGGCAGAAAAGTTTGGAAAGGACTGTTTGTTTTGACTCCTTTGGTTTTTTTGAGGTGTTTTTTTCAATGCTTCAGTAAAGTGGTTGCTTGTTTCTAGACAGAAGCATTCTGGAATTTTTGTTCTGCAGAATGACTTGACGTTTTGTTCTAGTTCAGAGTAGCAGCAACATTTGAAACATCAGGATACTCTGTAGGTTTGGAATTCATCCAACTCCAGGTAGTCTTTTTTGTAAGCTCTATTCGTAATTGCTGCTTCTTCCACCTCTGTGGGTCTTTAGATTGGCCCTTGGTTGTGAGAATATGTTTGCTCGTGTGCTGATGGAGAAGGTCTTCTGATCCTGGAAGCGCATGGCTTTCGTTATTTGTGCAGTTAAGAGTTTTGCTTGCAAAAGAACAAGTCTTATCAAAAGCAACACTCAAAGAATTTTGATAGGTCAGTGCCAGGCTGAGCCTTTGAAGTGTATCTGATACCGAATGGCTTGGTTTTGTTCTTAACGAAAAAGATTAAAGAAGGCTCAAACCTGCAGCGCAGGCAGGGCCCGCGTGGCTGTGAGGATGGGAAACGCTGGTGCGGGAGGGTGTTCTCTGGTTTCTGGAGGATGAAGAGCTCCATCCGAGGTGGAGCAGCAGGGGTGGGCATCGTGTACCCAGACCAAGAGTTTGTGTTCTAAATGGATGTTGGCTCTTTTCCACACTAACGTCTCAGAGAGGAGATGTGTGCGTGGGCGGGCACTGAACCCGGTGGGGGTTATGTTCCATCCAGGGCGTCTTCCTGGATCCCGTCGCTATTTTCTCATAGCAGCTAGCATATGGTCACTGTGGAGAAGTTCTTCTTTTCGTGCATGCCTCAAAATGACAGAAATGACAAGTGTGGGTATTCTGGTGGGTGGGACTGGGAAAGCCACGCTGGCAGGAGGCAGAGAAAGGGCTGTTGTCCCCAAGGGCCACCAGTGCAGAGCAGCCAGGACTCCCCTCGGGATGCTTCCCATGCTGCTGGCCCTAAAGGGCAGGACACAAGGCCCCTGAGATCCCAGGTGTCCCTTAGACTTTCATATCTTTGCTGTGTTCTGATAAAACAATAAGGCTCAGAATTATTTTGATTTAGATAATCCAAAACTTGAAAACAGCTAGACTTACACAGTCAATAAACCAAAAGTGTCTCTTCAGCGCTGCACTGACGAGGCTCTGAAGAAAGACACACAGAGAACCTCTCCACTAATATTAAACTGATTTGGCCATTTTTATTCTATAAAGGAGGCTGGTTATGAGATTTAAAAAGACTCATATATCATGCTGCCTCATTAATTTTCCATTTGGGCTCAGCTGTCAGAGGATACCATATTAAACTGCTGCCTGGAGTAGTCTTCGGTGGCAGAGAAATGATGTTTGATACCCTTTGCATTTCACACAATCCATATAAAAGGTCTCCTTGATTTGCCATCCCTATTATTTTCTGTCAGAGAACCCTACACGGCCTCTCCAAAATAATATCACCTCTCCAAAACCCTGAAGGTCTATTTGTGGTTTCCATGGTGACAAAATGACCCATAATATTCTTTGACTACTTCAGTAAATGAAGGACACAACTGGGCTTTTGAAGTATAATAGATTTTTTTTATTTTTCTTAAGAAAAGGCATACTTGTGAGCTCAAAAAGGAAGGGGGGGAGGAAAAAAAGGATGAAAAAGATATTAAGGAAAGAGATTTGGCTTGTAACTCAAAGGGCTTTGTGTCAGCAAGTACAGCAGACAGCACTTGTTGAAAAATAGACCTTGAGCCATCTGGTACCAAAACAGAAGTGGGATATAGCCCTTGTGATGACTGAGATGAAGGAGCTTTTGCTGTAACTCATTTTTACAATGGCTGTGCTACTTAATTCTGAATTCGGTGACACGCAGGGCCAGGCGCTGCAGGTGCAAGTGTGTGGTTAAAACATTTTCTTCCAGGAACTGTCAAAACCCTGCTCTGTGCTATGTAGGAGGGAGGATGGGATTTTCCAGCGGAGCTGGCCTGGGGGAGAAGTAGGTGGGAAGGAAGCAGCGAGGCTTTTCTCAGGGTGTTTGTAGGCTTTGTGGAAGAGCCAGGTTTCCATTTGTAGCACCGTTAATGATCTGCCCTCGCCGCAGAGCCTGTGCTGTGTGTGCTGAGGGCAGGCGCCGAGCGGGGTGCGTGCCGTCTGGAGCCACTGCTCGCTTAGCTGCTGTTTTCTCCTACCGATGTGGGACTGTCCGGGCTGTTTTGCCTGCAGCCTCTCTAGTGTAGAAAGCATCCCTTACTGGGTGATGAACCATAAGACCCATGTCTCTTGGCTATTTTGCATAAAACCAGTAAGAAATTTGTAAACTGCATAGTTTTGCAAGAGCTACTCCCCCAAGAGCATTCACAGCATGCTCTGGAAAGAGCTTTTTAAACAAAACCTCATCTTGCAGGTGAAGAAACTGAGACAGCAAGCAGATAACTGAGCTCAGCAGAGCACTGCAGAAGCTTTGGTAGGTACGCTGGGGAGGAGAATGCAGGGCTGCTGGTTCCTTCCCTGGGCTACTGCGGGATAATGCTGTTTCCTTCCATGAGCTATAATTCAGTTTCCTTTAGTACGTGCCTCCAGCCTGCCCAGTGATGCCATCCCTGATGGTAAGCTGCTGGCCTCATCATGCGCTGGGTCAGAACTGGGGACTCATTTGGTCAGAAATCTGGAGCAAGGACAATTAAAATGCCTCAAAGATTCCTGGACTGCAGGAGCAGGCGCCTCCAGGTGGTTCAGGTTAGCCCGGGTAGATAAATTCCGAGCATTGAGGGGGCTGCCCCGCAGAGCAGGAAAACTCAGGATGTTCCCAGGAGCCTGTCAGTAATTCCTGCTTCTGGAGTTAATTGAGCTTTTCTTGTGGTGTTTCTGGCCTTTTGGGTGTATTTTAGCATTTTACCTCCCAGTCCTGGATGAAAAAGGGAAGGACGAAGATGACTAAAACTTGAAATTTAATTCTAGAGTGTCCTGGTTGTTTGCAGATGTCCCTGAAATGACTTTAACAGCTCTTCCCTCCAAGTATGCTGGTGCTGCAAGAGGGGACCGAAGTCTGGTGCAATTTGTTACTTGCTATTTACCTTGCATTTTGGTATTTTTCTAGCTTGGATTTTTTTTTTCTTGCCTGAAAATAAATGAACAGACACTTAAAAAAACAAACCAATCAGGAAAAACATTTGCATGACTGGCTGTTTGCTTAATACAGGACTGTAATTGAGGCACCTTAAATAATATAAACAGAGAAAGAAATGAGGGCAAGATTAAGCCAAAAACCCGTTTAAAACCACATTTACCACCAGCCTTGACAATTTGAGGCAAAAATCTTTCTTGGTTCCTCTGTTCCTTACATGTGCGTGCCTTTGGCAGGGATGATTAAAGTCTCTGCTGCTTCCCCTCTAATGTGAACAAAGCCCTTTCGAGCCCTATTCTAGTTTCCTCTTAGCATCGCATTTGGCTTCCTTTGGGACTGACCTTTTACTGCCCACAGCCCACCTTCATCCTGTTAGAGGGCCTGCAGAGAGTTACTAAGTTAAACATCATAAATCCCACTATAAATGATTACACAGAGCTTTTCACTAACAATCTTCTGTGGGGATATCAAGCTTGATAGAAGCATAAATCATTTAAAGAACATCTGCCTAATGAGGGGTAGCCTGGAACTGCTTCCCTGAACCTGAGTGTACCAAGGGAAAAAAACGTAGGCAATCGGACTATTTTAGCTAGTGCCTGCTGGATGCAAGTGGTTGATTTCTGTTGTCACAACTATGCCTTGCTGGACATGTGGGACTTGCCCACATTCCCTGACAGCGACATTTTCTTTGCCTGCAGCACATAGCACAAGAATGAGGGATATAAGCTTAGTTGACTGTGTGTGGTTGTAAAGAAAGTCTAACAATGTGTCTAGACAGAAGGTTCTACGGAGGGAGAGGAGACAGAAGAGGAAGCTCAAGCAGATGGTTTAGAGACCAACCGAGGAAAGATGTGCTGTGGTCTGGGAGCTCTGGTTTATGAAATGGCCACAGAACTGGGGAGGTTGAGAACAGGAGCCATGATTCAGGACGTGGGTAGAGAATGTGCCTGGGCTTACCTTACCAAGCTTTTGCTTGAAACATCATGGCAGGACAGATAGCATCTGTTTATGGGAATATAGGAGGGTGTTGAACGCAAGACATAGTCAATGCAATGATTGCATTTGTCAGGGAAAGAACAAGGTGAATTTGAATGAGGGAGTCTAATAAAATGTGACTATTAGATAAGGAAATTGCTGATAAATGCAAAGGGTGAGTTTGCAAGAGATTCTGATGTGTTCCTTAGGACCTATCAAGTCTGACTCAGGGCTAACAAGTCTGTTTACAGATGATCCCGCGGGCAGAAAACAAACTCAGCACTTGAAAGCCCTTTCTGTCCTTTCATTAGGTGTGCGGGGAAGAATCTGAGTTTCCCATTGTCAGTCACAGTTAAGCTAACCTGTGACTTTGACCATCTGAAAGACACCTGACTGTCAAACTGACGGTTAGTGGGTGAGGAGTAGCAAATGGAAACTTTTCCACTTAAAATCACTGGATCATCAGGAAAGGTGTAAATAAACAGCAGTAACCTTGGAATGCAACTGCATCATTCCGGCAGTGCAAATCTGACTGCCAGATCTCATAGCAAGTCTTCATATTGTGACTTGAAGCTGCTACTCCCTGATGATAGATTTAACAGAGATGACTAGCAATAGGAGCAGGATAATTTTTAAACTACAGCTCTTGTCACACAGAACTGGCCATGAGATTTCAGGGAACTCTTTGCCTCCCTGCATAAACGAACTTGCTGGATACGTGAATTGTCCGTCACCTTATAGTGGGGTGATTGTTGGGTGTTATTTCTCTCTGACCTGCAGAGATGGTGCCTTGGATCTTACTACTGTGATTAGGACTGAGACAGGGAGGTCAAGAATAGTTCAGTCTTTTCCTTGTGCTGTTGAGGATGAAGGCTGTAGGAAGTAAATATTATTGACTGCTGTTTTCATTCAAAAATCAAGATTCATTGAGGTGAATCTGAGGTCAATAGAAGCTCTCAAGGGGGAGGGGACCAATAAATCATGACACTGAATAAAACAATATTTGTAATGCAGCTAATTGGGCATATTGAGCGTTATTTGATCTAGTGGGTCTTGGGTTTTTTTTTTTAATTGTCCTGTAAACCAGATCGGTAGGTTATAATATTTTAAAAGACTTTTAGTCTTACTCCAGTTATGTATTCTTAACTACAGTGGATTGAGTTTCACCCAAGTGTAAAGAAATTTTAGAGTAATTTAAATTGGAAGGGATCTTTGGAGTTTACCTGATCCAACCTCTGTTTGGAGCACCGCCAACTTTCAGTGGAAACTCAATATTCTTCTGTGTCGTGATGATCCCAACCGTGGGCACTTCACAGAGATTGACCAAACAGCAGTCCTTTCCCATGGAGCTTTCTCATCTCTCCTTGGGCCAAAAGAAGCAACCAAGACACCAGGTATGAGTAAAGTATAAGAACAGCTTTTAAAGAAATGAATCTGCCTTTAATTTGTCATTACCTTTTAGCTTTGGAGATGGAAGGAGCATGTGCAAATAAAACTATGATGAAGCTAGATAACTGGTACACTGGAATGAAATATGTGAAGACAAAGCTTATTATGTATATTTGTTCTGTGCCTGGGGTAGTTAAAAGTATACTGCGTGGGTAGCGTGGGACTGTGGAGTACCTCATTTGGGGTCATAAAATCTACGAGAAAGCGTCACAGTGTGTTAACATAGTGGCAGACTGTCCATCGTCCTGCTGGAAGGCATACTTAGCCCTGCCTGTTGGGACAACAGAAGTCTACGTTTTCAGCATTTGCTGCAGATTTGAGGCAGTAGTTTGAAGATGCCTCATATTTAAGAAGTGCTAGGGACCCTCTTTTGAAAATCAGGCCACTTAAATACGTTGCAAGCAAGGCAACCTAAAGCTCACTAGACTACAAAAGTTTGACCGCTCTTAGATCCAAGGGAACTTTCTACGCATCTTCACAAAGCGGACTAAGGACATGGCTATAAAGCACAGATTGTTGTGGGGAATTCTAGCTAGTTTTTAAATGATCCAGCTTGGATACTAAAAGCAGCCTAGCTGAATTTGCTCAGAGTTCAGGTAGGGCTAACGAGTCTCGGTTGGTATGTTTGCCTGGGTGGAGCTCTTTCTGTACTTAAACCTTGGCTGGATGTCATTGAGTTCTCTTTATGGCATTACTTTGTACTGTGTAAGCCTATGCAAATAGGACATGTCTACAGGAGAAAAGAAGATGTATTTTGGGAAAGGGGGCACAAGCAGAGATGGAAGGGGAAGTGCTTAAGTACAATCCTTGGCAGGTAGGAATCTTTTATAGCATCTTCTTCCTTTAATTGAATAAGACCACATGACTTAGATACTATTTCACTAATGATTTTATAATTTCTTCTGGACAGAGTTTCCTTTTTTCCTACGTGTGCGTACATGGCCTTGATCAATGTGGCTGCGTTCTGTGGCTGAGAACTGCGTACCTTCTCTCAGTCCAAAGCAGGGTAATTTGATTAGATTGTCAGCTGGTCTAAATCGCTGTTGCTCCACTCGATGTCAGTGGAGCTATGCCAGATTATACCAGCTGAGAATGCGACCATCATTTTTACTGAGTCACATTTCTAACCCTTGCTACACTCTTAAATTCCTGAGCTGAAGCCAGCCCTTGTGATAGCTGCAGGGCAGGATTTTCAGAAGCATCCAGCCTTGGCCGAACTCCGCTCCCTCGGCAGTCAAGGGATGTTTGTTGTGTTACTGCATCCAGTCCCAGAGTCAAATGGGTTGGATTCAATTAGGCTTCTGCTCTAATGCTGAGGATCTAGTCCTCCACTGAAGCGTATCAGTGTCGGTCTACTGAAATCAGCGGGGCTGGGCTGGTTTACAGCTGCCTGAGGATCAGGCCTTGAATCTGCTGCTTGTTGTATTAATGAAAGAAGGTTGCAAAATGATAGTAAAAGCTGCCTTCTTAACCACAACAGTGCATTTCCTTCCCTACCTGGAAATGGCGGATTCTGGTTTGGCTTCATCTGGGATGGCTCTTGAGAAGAAACACAGAGCTAAAGGAGTAAAATGTTGCCTCCTGGCTGGTTTCCCAATGACCTGGCGGATGTCAACATGGCCTTGCCTTGTGCCATCAGAGCTACTGGGCGTGCATGGATTGATCTGTGCACACACGGAAGCCATTCGGCCCTTTGTTTGCTTTTAAGTAGCACTTCAGCCCTACTGCAGATGGTCAACTACCCACTGTTGCTTTGTGTTGGTGCGAAGCAAAACTGCAGGCTGCCTTTGGCTGAGAGCGCCATGCTCTCAAACTAGATATTGTGCTTCTAGGAGCGCTCATACTGGTTTCTTTTCTTTGGTTTTTTTGTGGTTTTTTTTTTTGTTGTGGGTTTTTTTTTTTTGGCTAGGGGATATTTAGGGTTTGGATGTGTTATTGCTAGTCACTCAAAGCAGGAAGGTGGAAGAAGGGATGGCCGCCTGGTTGGCTCTCACTAAGGCATTTGCTGCAGGATTGCCAAGTCAAGCAGGGATTTCAGAGGAGGAAATCATAATCTGCACACTTTTTCCTCAAACCTGCCTCCTACTCTAACATTAGAGAGCATCTAAACATAGCTGCCAGAGCAGCTGCAGTGCCAAGTACAGCATTCCCCAGTGGGGTCTTCCCAGAGCAAGCTTGAGCCCGGGATGGGAATTAAGGCTGGAGATAAGGTGCTGGTGTTGACTGACTTGTCGATATTGTTCCAGCTGGCTCAATGGAAATGACTCGCTCTCCAGCCTGTGTGTAACCCTTACCTTCCCTCCTACCTGAAGCCTTATGTGGCTTTTACCTTTTCCCTCACCACACTCTTATCTTGGGCTGCTGGGAGAGCTGGAGGTGCCAAAGCAGCTTTGCCTTTGGCTCAGTGCTGTGAGATTTGTCTGAAAGAGGGTGGCGGCTTGCCAGTCCCCGTCACGCCTCTTCCAGCGTGAAATCCGAGTAGGTAAATTCCAGCTACTTCAGTGGAAAATGGGAGAGGTTCCTCTGCAGCCAGGAAGCGCTGCTGGTGCCTGGGCTCCAAATAGTGAGTGGAAAACTGAGCACGTGGCTATATATAACACAGGCTTGTTGCTCTGATGGACGGGACATTGTCTGCATAACTGGGAATCCCAGCACGCTTTGCTGTGAATAAACCCCAAACCGCTCTGCTTCACGAGCTCACTCTGTAGTGTTTTGCAGGTCTAAGTTTGCGCTAATTTAGATCTTGTGAATTCCGGAGTTTTCACGTTTGTTTCACTACTGTTTTCCAGTGCTTCAGATTAGGCACTAATACCTGATGAAGGTTTTATAACTGCCTGGTTTTTATATTGCCTAATTCTGTATGACCAGGGGCAATATGAGAAAACAGGGTAAACCCTGAGGTAAGGAATACATTAAAGATGCTTTTTCCTCTCCTGTTACTGCCAAGCCCTCCGGCCTGGGGTTGGATCTTGGAGCGAGTCAGATCTAGGGCACTGTTTTAGCAAGTCTTTGCTTGAAGCATAGTGTTCCTTACTCCAGCAGTTCGGTTCATTTTAGTCTATAACACGCCCAGCCTTGTTCTGCCATTGTTTGAATCCACGGGACATCTGCTGCAGGACAAGCGTGTTCAGTTCTGGGCCCTGCTCTGACTCAAATAGGCTTCAGTAGGTGTAGAAAAGGGCCAGGACTCTCCTCCTGGGAAAGACAGAACTGAAGAAGATATGACCGAGGGCTGTAAAATCCTGAGTAAAACAGGAAAACTGAAGAGGGAATGACCATGCCATCTCTCCTCCAGGATGTGACTTAAAGGGGCATCGAATGAAAGGATCAGGTGGCAGATCCGAATCAAACAGGACATCCTTCCTCGCACAGGGCACTGCCAAGCTGCGGCCCGCCTTGCCGCAAGGTGTTGTGGATGTTGAATTTATATATGTCCCCAAAAAGCAACTGGACGAATTCAAGGAAGAAATGTCCATTGAGGGCTATTAAATATAAAAGGTTTCATCAGCTGTGGCCACGGCGTGGGCTCACGGCACAAACACACGGTTAACAAGTCCCAGCAAAAGGGGCTTTGGGGACTGCACGGATCATCTCAGCTAACTTCATCAGGTATCTGTCAGACCACTGAGAAATGCTTCCAGTGCTAACCCTCATAGTGTATCAGCGACCCACCGTTTCTGCTCCCTTTGCTGCCTGCAGAAAGGTCAAAGATAATGATTAAAAATAAATAAATAACCTGAGAAAACCCCACTGCCTCCCTCTCAGGTCGTTCAGGTTTGAAATAAATCATCTTTCTATTTCTGAAGGCACAGATGACTTAAGCCAAATTGCATTTGGAGCTGTTATCCTCACACTTCTGTTTTATTTATGCTGTCGTGTCTTGTGCTAACACTTTGTGAAATATTTATTTGCTTCTGGTCTCCTGCAGCTTAGCTCTGGATTCATGAGGCTCTCGCGTTATGTCTCAATTCCGTGCAGCTGCATTATGTCAAGGAAGGAGAAAATGAAGACTCCAATCTGTGTTTTACGTTATACCAATATACTGCACATCACTGTAGGTAATGCTGTTCAACAGGTGGACATTTTGTTTGCAGGTGTCGGGCATGTGGGTTGTGTTAGAGCAATGAAAAGTACGTGCGGTCACAAAACCTTATTGTCTGATTACCGGTTCTTCTCCTGTATTTGCGTCCCAAGCCTGCCCTTGTGCTTGCTCTGCAGGTCCCAGGTACTTGCACGAAAGAGTTTGGGAGGAGATGGGCACATCCTAAAAGACACTAATGCATGATTTAGTGCTTCAATGGATGCGTTAATTGTGTCTGTAAGACAAGCTGTAAATAACTTTGTCTTCTATTCAGGGCTGAAAGTGTGTGGCCAGAGTCAATCCAGGAGGCATCTGAAACGGCTTCCCCGGGCAGGGTCCCAGCTTCCCTTAACTCAGTCTGGAGGGGAACCGAGCTGCGGCAGTGCTCTCTGCAGCTCCGCTGCTGCTGGCGAGCCAGGCGGGATGAAACCTGTGTGCTGGAATTCCCTCCTCTTCCCTCCCTTTACCAGAAACACCAGGGCAAGTGTGTTTGAATCCCTGCAAGATCATCTGTTTGCTGTGTTGGGGTCGGGATTGAAGACGCTGAGGTGCAGCTCTGCCCCTCGGCCCAGGCAGCAGGATGCTGCTAGAGAGAAACTGTGCTGCTCTTGCCAGCGCCCAGCTGAAATCCAGGCTAGCAGTGACTGTCTGTCATTTCAGTTGAATTGTTGTTCAGTGATTAGGATAAAATATGCAAACGATTCTCAGTCCAGTTATGGATGGACATGTTTATCCACTCTGAGAACCACTGGCAGGGCTGGCCCCCGTAGCTGAGCTCAGCTGCCAAAGGTTTAGCCAATACTGACTGTAAACTGCCTGCATCTTCAGAAATGGTGTCTCAAAAACGTCTGGGTTGTGGCACACGATTGTACCATGTAGGAGATTTTAGTGCTGTAAACTTGAGCTTGGCACTCTGATGTCATCACTAGAAAACCTTTCTGAGTCTAAATCCAGATTTAGATAAATATATTTTTATACATACACATGTAGGTGGGAAAAGAGCCGCTAAGCTGCTGTTGCCACTTCTTGCTGAATTATACCAACAAGCTCCTTCTGGTGTTAGCTTTAAGTGACATTTACTGTGTAAATGACACTGACATTCAAGATGAGATGTTGGCTTTTGCAGCGGCTTGTTAATTCCTCCTGGGGTCTCCCAGGAGAAGAGCCTGCAGCAAAGAGCTCCTGCTTTTGCAACGGGTGCTGCTTCGGCCTCCCGAGCCGGTCGCTGTCTGGGAAGGAGAGCAAGCAGAGCCTTGTCCTCACTTCAGCGCTTCTTGCTGCCTTTCATGTCTCCGGGAAGCTTGGGGACACATTGATTTAATCGTCGCGTTTCCACAACCGGTGACGGTGAACGCTGCTCGCGTGTGCAGCAAAGGGCCGAGGATGTGCTGGCCGTATTTACTAAATGCCTTTCACTAAAGATGGAGTGAAGGTTGATGGGTTGTGTTTAAAGGATTGATAATTTAAAGGATGGGATGGGGGAACAGCACTACCAAAAAATGCTGTACAGTGATTGCACACTGATCCTCTAAAGGACCAGAAATTTGTATTGGGTGATGCATAGCTTTGCTAGAATAAATTGGGATTTATTTATTTATTAAACAGAGGACAAACTTTGAGAGCAGAGCTTTTTGAAGGACCAGTGGGAGTTAGTTGCCTAATTCACATTGACTTTTGGGGAGATCTGGCTGCTGAGCTGCACTTCATGCCTTTCAGAAATCTCCCCTTAGTCTACATAATCTCTCTGTAACCCCTTTTTAATTAGCTTGTCTTTCTGGAAGAAGAGACCAGGAAGTCATGTTCAAAGATTATTGCTCTATCTAGCAGCTGCTAGAATAGACCAGTTAATGCTGCAAAATCTTATTCCAGGTCCCAGCAGCGTGTCTGGTCTGCCTCCCCTGTCTAATTTGGCCGTGGGATGTAAACTGCCCCCAAACTGTTGTTCAAACCCGTTTCTAGCCAGTGATACTCTGTGCTATGGCACCAGCTGGTCATTTATCCGGATAGCCTAGCTTTGAATCTCTTGGCAGAGCAAAATACTTGAAAGGGAGAGAAATGAGAGACTGGGGGTGCTACAGAAAACGAATGCCAAGAGCATGTGTAAGCCAAGCAGGAGATAATGGTGGTACCTTTACTGTCCCAGGCACTCCATCTGCAGTTCGTGCCACAGCTATGCTCCTGCTGTTTGGGATCAAGAGAAAAATGTCAGTCCTGCAGGCAGTATTTGAAGAGACAGCATGAAGTTGTGTAGAGAAAATCAAAGTCTTTTTAATGGGAAGTCAAGCTCCTCCAGTGAAAGTCAGGGTGTGGATGAGGAGAGGTTTTGAAGCTACTTAAACTGGTTTTGCATCTATAATAATAAATTCAACTCAGGATTGATATAATGACGTGTGAACATCGAAGGTAGGAGCCTGGTGGATTTGAACCCTTGAGGGAAAATTTGTGGTATTGTCAGGAGACAGTTCCCTAAAGCAGATGGGGGGAAAGTGGTCCTAGGGGCTGGGGGAGGCTGAGAAAGGGGAGACTGACAAATTGGTGGCTGGGAAAAATACTGGATATTGCAATGGGCAGAAAAATCTGCCTTATATTTTCCTATATTCTGGGCCTTGCCTGGATAGAGGACTGAGTGGTGGTTGTGTATGAAGTTGAATAGAAAACAGCTCCATTTTAAATTTTGTGCTGTCTTAGAGAAGGGGAGAAGAGAGAGAAGCAGGGATAATTTTGAGGGTAGAACAGCTGTAATTTCTCCTAATTTTTTTCCTGGCTCTTGCCATTAATGTAGTCCTGATCTGGTGACACAGGAGCTGTTATGTTGACCACACTAACTGTGTCATAGATGACTGGGAGTCAAGCGGTTGGATTTTCACTTGAGCTGATTTAGAGCTAGCAGAGATGTGCATGGGGTACCCTTCTGGGCTTTTCTCACACCAGTTGAGCTCTGCAGTCATGTGCAAAAGTCGTTTCAGCTTTCAAAGATGCACCATAATTTTTTAACACACTTCATCTCAGGTTGTGCGTATTGAAGGTATAAGGTCCAGTTCCTTACGTACTAATGTTGTTGCCAGCAAAGACAGTACGGTCAATCTATGTAAGATCAAATCCTGCAGCGGCATATCCTTCGAGCAAGGGTTTTTAGGAGCTGGAGTGGAATTTGGTGTTGTCACTAAACGTAGCAGCTCCGCTCTTGGGGAGCTGGGTCAGCCTTGCCCCCTACATGCTTGGGAAGCATTTTGAAATCCTTAAATGGAAGGCACACTACAGCTATAACATAGGTCACAAAAGAAAGTTACTTTTTAGTTGTTCTAGTATAAAAATAGTGAAGAGGAGGCTGAGCGCTGTCAGTGACCACCCTAAAGGAGATCCTTCAGGCTGAAACTGGCTACGGTCAGGGTACTCTGAGGGGAAAAATAAACTCTCCTATATCCTTGCTCTCAGCAAGTCCTTTAAAACATCACCACGTCCTAAGCACATGAGCTAGAAAAACAGCTGCCTTCTCTACTTCTTCTCTGCCTGATGAGGTTAATAATAACTTTGAATGCATATGTACAGCATTAGCTTTCATGGTAACATGCATAATTCAAATCCCCCAAAGAACAGTAGAGCTTTGAGGAAGCAAACTTCCTTAATGTACTGGGCAAGGATCCAGCTTTTACCAGCTGTTGAGGGTTGATGTACAATTTTTGGTTAAGTGAATAATTTATCATGGATATTATCTGTAGTGTATCACATCCCGACAGTTTGTAGGCCTGTGCATATGGCTCTTGAGATGCCACAACACTGCCATATGCTTCATGGCCCATTACCACTTCAAACTCCCTTAAGATGTTTTCCCCTATGTTAAGCATGTTAGAAGTACGGTGGGACCACTGGCTTAGTGCAAATACTGGCTGGATTTCCCCTCCCACCCCCTTCATTTGGAGGGGGGAAAAAAAAAAAAAGGAAAGGACTGTTCAGACTCTGTCCACAGCCTTGTTGTCCTTTTAAATAAGCTGCCTGCTGCTTCACGATACAGATGTGGATTATAAATCCTGCAGAACACCTGCCCTGAACTCATCCCCAGCGACCCCTTGTAACACGGTCGTGTTGTGTTGTTACAAATCTGTTTAGTGTAGCTCCAGTCTACCGTCTGCATAAATCAAGGCTGCTTTAATCAGGTGTTCGGGGTGCTCTGCCCCTTGTATTCACAGCACCAAAGCAGAACTGGAACATACAACAGACTCTGCGAGAGGTCTTGTAATGCTGTGTCCCAAATTCCAACTGCAGATGTCCTATTTCTTGTTCAGGAGAAGGAATGCTGAAGCACTTCATAGTTTACATAGCTGCTATGGTGCAGGAGAGGGAGAAAACATCTGGGTTGTTTGTCAAGTTGATTGCTTATATAGGAAGCAGCTTCATATGATAAAAAGACTGAGTCAAGATTGAGAGCAAGCAGCTGCTTAGCTGTAATTATAGCTATGTGTCCATCATAAGGACCACTGAAGTTTCTTCAGCTACAGAATGTGCTTTTTTAAGTTCATTGACTTCATGTCCAGGAGAAATACCTTTGTTCAGCTGCATCTTGAACTCCTGTGTGGTGCTACTGGTCGGTGGCCACCAGGCACGCTCTGGCTGATGGCTGTAACTTGCAACAAATGAAACAATCCCTGCATGAGTTTTTCACTTTTGAGTATGCTTCAGGATTAAAAAGTGCTAGAATGGGACCTTTCACTGATGCTGGATGAATTATTTCCCTTTCAATGTTATACATGTTCTTCCTTCAGTAAAAAAACCTACTCTCTTTCTAAACAGATTGCATTTTTTAGATCTGTTTATTACTCCCTGGTTGTCTCCCTGTGTAAAGATTGTGTGCAGCTTTCTCTTGCAAGCCTGTTGCCATCAGGTTGCTTTGGTTGTGTGAGATGCTTTTTTTTTTTCCTGTTTCCTTACTAGATTAGAATTTTTATGTTTTCAGTCTTTCTTCTTATTTTATTATTATTTACCTTAGTGTGAGTATTTGTCTTTAAATCATCACTTCCATGTGCTTAAACATTACAGATCTTGTGGGAAGTGGAACAGGAAAGGGGTGTCGTGTCGGCCAGCACAAACGTGGTGGGTTTCAGGTGACTGGAGCACATCTGCTGTCTCGCTGACAACAAGCACCCCCTCGCCCTTCTGGCAATAGGAATCCCCCTGCCTCTGCCCTTCAGCGAGAGGAAGGCAGTGTATCTTATGTGTCTTGGTTATTGCTCTCCCTTCAGTTATGCAGGGAGAAACACGCAGGGCTGTGAGCAGTGAACTCCTGCTTGGCTGCAGAGAAGAAAAAGGGACCCAGAGGAGCTGACCCCGACTGGAGGAGCTGGCAGATATCTCTGCTGGTTTTAAGAGCAATTCTGTGTGGCCCCCTCCCTAAAAGAACTGAACGCGGGTAAATGGCAAGGTGAGGAGCTGGGTTAATCCTGCCAGGATTGAAACCTGTGCTTTGCTGAGATGTGGTCAGGTCAGAGCTGCTGCCTGGACCAAGGTGAGCCTGTGCCTCCTGAAGCAGTGACCTTTCCTGGCTCGGATCAGCGCGGAGGGCACATCGCTCCGCGGCTAAGTGCACTTGCTGCCAGCAAGGGAACGTTTATCCAGTGTGTTTGATTAATCAACCTTGAAAAAGGGTCGGATGGATTTACTCAAGCATCTAAGTAACCTTCATGGCAAAAGATATAAGCCCCTCTGTGTGTGTTAAAGGGCTGTCTATAGCCCCGGACTCAGAATAATGCTGTCTGGAGTTTTAAGCTTTTATAGCATCATGGTCTGAATCTGACACGACAGCGTTTTTTGTTTCTGAATACACCCCAATTCTGTCATGTTGTTCACCATGGCCATATGTAGGTGTCTTTTCTGAGGAGTCATATCCTGGGGCTGGCAATCTGAAAAGATTTTTTTCCCCCCATTCAAACTCCCTTTGATCATGGTGTCCTGCCTTGGTCTGCTGGCTGTGCTGTGCCTTACTCCTGTTTCTCTTTCACCCTGCTGCTTTATGCCTCTCAGTTCCACCTATCGTACTCTTCCCTCTTCACAAGGGGAAATTTTAAGGATTTTGCAATGTGCCATCAGAGAGTTTCCTTAAAGAACAAGACCTCCAGAAACATCATCTCATTTCACGCCTCCAGCTTTGGCAAACCAAAGATGACCAAAAAAACCCCAACCCCCCCAGTTAAGGTACTGCTTTCTTCTAGTGTTTCTAGAGGGATTAAACAATGCTAAGGACAAGATCAATATTTAAACAAGAAGTTCTTGAAGCTTGTGTTCCTTTTAAGAAGATCATGTAATGAGCTGAATTATGAGCAGACCAGTTCCTGTCTCATACGGGGGAAATTCAGCACGTGTCTTCTCCCATAAGCATTAAGCCCAATATATTCTTGTGGAACCATCATATTAAATTAAGACGTTAAATTATGGCAAGGTTCTCATTCTTTGTGGCAACTGGCATAACAGCTGGAGGGGGAAAAAAAAAAAAAAACAAAACCACCAAACAATTGCTTTAACCGAAAGTCCAAGAATGACATCTAGTGGCTTCAAGTTAGACTTCTGGGATGATATTGTGTGAGAATATTTTTAAAGCAAAGTACCAGGGTTTTCCTTTGCTGTTTTTATGCTTGGGATCCAACTCCTGATTTTGAATCCCTCCCATCTACCCATTTTAAAAAAAAAAAAATCTGCAGGCTGAATGCTTGTTCTTCAGGTTTGCTTTGCTGTTGCTGGTTTCAGTGATCTCAACGTCATTTTAGTTTCAGTAAAGCTTATATAAGCTTAGAAACACTTTTTGCTCTGCGGCTGAGTGAATGCCGTCTACACCACAAAGCTAAACAAATACTTGTTTCCTCCAGCTTCTTTAAGTCAAAATGAAAGTGAAGGCAATGTCTACGGGATTTCCAGCACCATCAGATTTATCTGATGAGCGCAGGAAAAGTAACAGACAGAAAGGCTCTTACACAGTGGGAAGAGTTGAAAAATAACCATTCTGCAGGTTCACAGCGAGCCTGTCCTAACTGTACTTGGTCATTTGAAACTTAGAAAGGTGAAACTTCAGGTAAAGCATTTTTTAAAAGGCATCAGTGCATCTTTTTGGGTAAGGAGAGTCAATTACTTGTCAAGAGGTAGAACTTGGAGCATGGGTAAAGTACGAATTCGTATTCATGATGGTGGCATCTTGCTTCAAGAGGATGGGGAAGTTTCTCTCTATTTGATACACAGGATCATCTGGAAGTGAGACATGGCTGATTCAGACTTGGAGGTATTTTATAACTCACTGTAGCCCTCAAAAAGAGGTGCTTGTAAAAGCACCTCAAGATGATGTTTGAGAGTGTTCAGGTCTTGCCTATGTACAATGGGGAATTGAATGCTCTGAGGATGATGACAGAGTGTCTGACCTTCCTGCATCTTAAAACCTGATAGGTTTTTAATGATGAGACTCATATATTCATCGTAGCAAATGTGATGATCCCACTGCAACACAGTTAATCTTGTTTTTTTAATTTGTGTTATACATGTCTACGTTAGAATTGAGACTCTACTTTTTCTTATGTAGTTGAGCTTGTAAATATAGCTCTGTCCGCTTCTGCTGGGAATGAAGAATTTGGAGTCTCATTGGTAATTGATTGCACTCCCTCTCTTAGAGAAAGAAACAGAGAATGGATTTTAGTCACTTGCTTTAAACTTGGCTATAATGCCACATAATGAGGTAAACAGTTGCTGGCATAAATGCTCTGGTTCCCTTTATTAAGAGAGAGTTTAAATTGATACAAGCTGAGTCCTTTTATCTTTGTACCCAGCAGGCAGAAAACGAAGAGGGTTAATATCTTTGGAGGAGAGGTGAACTGGGTCATAAAGGGAAATTTTGATCAGGATATAAAACTGAAAGGAAAGAGGGACTGCTAGAAAAATGAGATGAGTGGGAATGTGGAAGAAAAACCCCACAACTCAAAACTAGGCCAATGTCTTGACAGCGAAGACTCAGCTTTTAAACAGGGGCTTGATGCAGCACAACACTCACAAGTGTTGTAACTTCCATATGACACTCTCAGTCCTAGCTCTATCCTCATCTAGGCTCCAGATGCTGTTCCAGAGGGATTGCAGAAGGAAAACGAAATGTAAAACTACAGTAAAAAAAAAAAAAATCACTGCTTTGATGCTCTTGCTTCCCTCATCTAAAGAGAAGGGAGGTGGCCCCACTGCTAAGCATCCTCTGGAAGAAAGGTCCAACGCCTAGTGCCCAGGTGACAATAGTGTCTTAGGGCCTGGTGACAATATTGTCTTAGGAACAGGGAGGGGAATTGGAGGAAGGCAGGAGAGTTGAGTTGGAGGAATAAGTGTTGCAGAAAAGCTGGTGGACTTAGTGATGAACATGCCAAATACGATCTGGATGCAGACCTAAACACTACAATTCAGTAGCTGACTTGGCTGCAACCCTTCTAGGCTTGGAGGTTTTACTGTTTTCTCCTAAGAGAGAATTAAGTGATGGATTAGTGTCACCACTAAGAAAAGTTTCTTCATGTGGCTTTATTAGGAAGCTTTATTTTGAAGAGAGCAGTAGTGCTAGTGGGGGATCTCTAAGGTTGGTGCAAGCTTTAATCAGACAAATGCCTCCAGGTATGAATGTCCATTATTTCCCAGCCAGAACTCCTCACTTGTTACTGACGATGAGCCTTTCTACTGATTGGCAAACAAATATCTGAGCCTTAGTAGGGGAGGGTACGGTAGGGCAGCTCTGTCCTGAAAATCTGGCCACTTATTTCTGGAAGTCCAGAGCTTTTGCTCTGTACTAGGCAGTGATGGAGGCAATGAGGGAGCTCAAAGAGCAGTGCTGTTGTGTGGGTCCACCGAGGGCATGTGGTACCAAATTTGAGGAGCTCTTTTGTGTGGTCCCACACCAGGAGAAGGAGCTTGCGGGGAGGAGGAAGAAATATGTTATAATTGCAGATGCCCACTAGATGACAGTGCGGTCTCATAAACTCACTTTGCTGTGCCTGAAACTGGGTGTCCTCTGGAGTAATTTGACTGCACCCACAGTGGAGAAGAACAGGCTTTGCTAAATTAAAAGCAATAATCATCACTTTTATCCTACTTAAGTTTCTTGTTTTGTTTCTGTTTTCTCCTTTGAGATGTGAGGCAATTTTCACAGCAAATATTAAACAGAAGGGTGCTTGTTTTCGATTTATTCTATTTAATTTGGAATGTTAAGCCTCTATCACCTCTGAAGAGAAATGAGGCTAACAAAGTTGTGGCATCAGCACTGAGGATATATTTTGGGTGCCTTCACTGAGTTTTATTATTAGTAATTATGCCAGGTGTTTGAACCATGAAAACTTGTTCGGAATAATATGCAATGCTCCTTGCTGAACAGAGCTAAAAACTATACCTGCTCCATTGGAGAACTGGACCCTGCTGGCAAGGTGTTGCTTTATTCAAAGGGCCATCTCTTCCCTCTGTGTTGCTCTTTTGAAGTCAGGGGAAAGACTGTGACTTGTATGAGACATGTCCAGACTCTCTTGTTATCAGAAAGGCGACCATGGAAGACCTTGTTTCCCTTCCTTCACAGACTATTAGCCAGAACTCTAATTTTAGGAATCCTCTAGATTCCCTATAGATTAAAAAAAAAATATCAACAAACAACAACAAAAAACCTTAATAATTCTCCACATAGCTTCCCAGTTTGGCCGCAGAGCTCAGCTACTTGCCATGGGAGGAAGGCTTGCACTAAAAGAAGAGTGCTCTTCTGAAAGCTCCCAAGCAAACAGAGCTTCCCAGAAGCCCGAGCTGGTGGGCCTACAATCATAACTCTGTCTCCTTGGAGTTTCCTTATCATTCCCTGG
Organism: Chroicocephalus ridibundus; assembly: GCF_963924245.1. Lineage (NCBI taxonomy): Eukaryota > Metazoa > Chordata > Aves > Charadriiformes > Laridae > Chroicocephalus > Chroicocephalus ridibundus. The sequence goes on along the minus strand of NC_086296.1, from coordinate 9,594,574 downwards.
TGAATGGCATCAAAAGCTTTTGGATTTCTAAAGCACCTCTGTGGAAGTCTACTGTGATTTTTTTTTTTAGGCCCTCTAACAAGAATCCTATTTGATAATGCAGAATCGGGGAAATGCTCTGTTTCCCAGTGGGAAAACAAGCAGCAGTATAACCTGTTTGTTGTGTAAGCTATGTGGGGTAGCCCAGGTGGAGTCCAGACCATACAACCAGGCTGTCATATGGTGTGTGGCTTTTAAGTCTGTAAGATCCTTTTACCCCTTTCATCAGCAAAGGTTCAGCTGTCCCAGAAGCACTCGTAGCAAGCTCTGCTATTTGCCTCCTTATGCACAATATGAAACTGTTCCATTGGCAAAACTCCACCAGCAGGTTGAGGAATCTGACCACACTAAAATGTTTCCTTCCAAATATGAAATCTGCTTAAAAGCTTGTGTGGACAAACTGAATTGAATGTAAATTGCGATGGACTTTTCTCAGATGTCTTTGAGCTCTTTTTGCTTTGTATCACAGCATGTTTTTACTAAATATAAAGATAAATGATTTTTAGCATGTAGTTCTTTCTTCGTGGTTGTTGTGAGCCCTTTGTCATATCATTCAGCTGGGCAACTATAAGTCGTGCTACCAGCATCACCCCAGTTTATCACTGCATGTCAGCAACTCATTGTAATGACAAGGAGCAAGAGGTGGTGTGTTGTTTTTGTTTGGTGGTTTTTTCTTTTTTTTTTTTTTTTTTTTTTTCCTCTCTACTAGAATACTTGTTGACTGTATCCATGAGAACGGTCTCCTAAAGGCTCTTTGTATTTTGTGGCAGAATATCCAATGTTGTATCTTCCCTCTCTAACATCAGTGTGGTTACAGTCAGGACGCCTCAACTGTTGCAGGAAAAGTAATAGTCCAGAAAAACATTCCTGTTGATCTTGAGATCTTTAAATCCCCTGGCAGTGGTACAGGGCTTTTGGTTTTACAGGCATGATAAGGCACTAGCAAGTTATAAGAGGGCTGGAAAGCACCTATCATAATAAATGAGATTCAGGGCTTGACTTTGCAGAGATACCGCCACAGAAAATTGGCAGGGTTTGCTCAAGAGATTTTTTTTTTCTTAAATTATTAGTATTGATCAGGAAGAGCGTGCTGAATTTCATAGCTTGTTGTTTTCCCTACACGATATCCTCACCACTAGTCTAGATAACACACTGATTAACGTGGAATGATGAAATGCAAGCTCGAGCAGAACGGTACTTCCAGGGTATCGATATGCTGAGAGGCCTTCCCTTCAGCGTCAGCCAGATGGACTGAGTGGGTATCACAGTTCAGACTCGTAAACAGACTCGACTCCATCTGGCTTAGAGACGAATTTCCTTCCCAGCAATGTAATTCTCACACCAATCTCCTCTCTATAATCCATCTTTCTCTCACATGTGCGCACACTGTTTCTTTCATTGACTTGTAAATAGAAAAGGTTTGCTGTGCAGCTAGAAAGCCCCATGCTTTCCCTGCTCTTCCTGATCACGAGTTCCCTGCTTCCCTTGGGCTGTGAGTAAAGGCAGAGTTTTGAGCTCAAATGGAGCATTTCCTGCTTCCCAGAGGGGTGAGGGAGAAGCCAAGGAAAACTCCCTACAGTTCAAAGCCTTTTGCTTTGCAGATTCCTCTAACAGGAGCCTGACTTTGCAAATCTTAAATAAGATTGTGATTTTTTTTTTTCTTTTCTGTGTTTTTTTTCTCCTTCATCATTTAATGTTTTGCCACAGGAGGATTAACTTGAACTGAGCAAAACCTGTTTTCAACGTGGGCATGCTGGAGATGCTGGTCTCTCAAGGCTGCCCTTGGCATAACATAGGAAGGGAGTGCAAAGGTGGCTTTGTACGTAGTATGTCTCTGCTCCTTGACAGGCCTGATGTCTGAAGCTGAAAACTGGTGGTGGACAGAGACACATCCTCTCCTCTAGGTGATCTGGAGCTACTGCATCTATCCTGTGTCTTACAGGGAGACATTTTGTGCACAAAGGTACCTAAGCAAGCCAAGCTGGCTTTGGAGGCCTTTGCAGCTCGAGGGCCAACCTCTCAGGGTCCCAGTGGAAGTGTCTTGTGTGCTCGCTCTTCCCTGGCAGCAAACAGTCCGTGTTTCAGCGGAGACACTTCTCCTTACCCCTGGTGCTCTCTGCCTGCCTTCTGTTGTGATTGCGTTCTTGCAAGCTGCTGGTGCAAGGACTTGAGCAAGAGCTTTGGAACCCACCTCCACCAAAATTAGTCAAATTAGTAAAATCATAATCTTTAATGTCTTAAGATGCTGAAGTCCAATTGAACCAAGTTAGAGAGGATTCACCCATATAGTGGAGTGGGCAGTGGGAATGAGCCTGGAGTTAGAGTTTGCACAATTAACTTTTCCAGTCAGTACAGCCATTACATTAAAGGGTGCCTATACTTTCAGAGACAGAAAAGCCTCTTTTTCTTCAGTACAGCTGGTCCTAGCTCTGTTGTCTGCCTCCTTTAGGGCTTTTACTCAATTCCTCTTATTTCATACAATCTTTTGTTTTTCTTTCTGCCTTGTTGGGGTTTGGTTTGGTCTGTTTTTTCCCCTCCAGCATTAAATATTTACCCTTGTTCAGCTGAGAGCATAATTTGGGCATGCTGGAACTCATGTCAAACTTCTAAAGTGCCACAGCTCTGGCATTAAAACAGAATGACTTGCATCTGTTTGTGGCTATCTGTCGTCATTTAATTATCTGGCTAACATACTCCATGGCAGAGAGCGGGTCTGGCTGGTGCAAGGTTAAAAATTATTTGGCGTTTTATCTTTAAATAACAGATTCCAAAAAGGAGAAAGAAACAGAAATGTGCTGTTATGACCTTAGCTTCTCAGCTCATATCCTGGATACATCAAATTGCACTGGTAGTGCCCTGGTCTAACTCAGCATGCATTTAATGAAATGCCATGTAAATTATTTAAGATTGACTTTAATTAAAGCCAGACCTCTGACTAGGCAAAAGTTGTATGTATTGTGTTAGCTAGATGGGAGCTACTTGCAGATTCATTGCTGTGTTTTTGTGCAATACCTCTTAGTCCAACTCAGCCCCCATCTGCATCATCTTGGGAGGAGAAAATGTGATTAAAATTCATGTTAAATTTCCTGCTAAGCTCAGACATATTCCTTCTGAAGTCAACAGGAGTTCTGTCCCTGCTTTCAGCATTCTGGCGTTCATGGCTTTCTGGCTTCCCCGTAACACTTGCTGCTTGCTGGCTGGAGCAGGGCTTGCCTGTTGCTCTCCCTGTGAGATTCCTGCTCCATATATTTTTACTGTTGGTTTTGTTTCCTAGACGTTTTCCCTAATAATTTCTCTGGATAGAAATCCTCAGTTTCTGTGAGAGCAGACAGACCTACTTCCTTCATTCTGAGTAGCAGCACTTGGAGGAAAGGTACTTCTACCTCACTGCTGATGGCATTTAGATTTGCAACAGCATTGATTGTGGAGCAAGATTTCTGTATATCGACATCTGTGCCTCCACCAGAGGATAATTTCAGAGTTTGTTTCTCACGCCACTACTGGCATTCACTGCATGGCTGTCCCCTTTTTAACTATAGTAGGGAACTTATTCTTACAGTGACCTGACAGAATCAATCACTGTGTTTGAAGGAGTAATCTATATATATTTATATAAAATAGAGAAAAGCATTTCAGTTCAAAGCTTAGCATAAATAATACATTAGGTTTCCTGCCTAAGCTGTGGTTTACATCATGCTGAGACACAAATGTGAGGAGGGGTGGTGGTGGGGGAACTATTATACGGAGCTCAGCGGGCTTCCATCTTGTTACTTATACATAAACTGCCCCTCTATTCACATTATGAGGTGATTAGCATGTTGTTTAACATCAATTATGCATGTTCCATGTTTACAGACATGTTAAATTATGCAAGCTGTAGTCTTTAGTATTTTCATTTAATTTGTTAAGAGGGGGAAAAAAACCAACAACAACACAAACCTTTTAGGTCACTGGCCTTCCCTCTCTTTCCCATCTGTACCCTGTTTTTTATAGTCTGGGCAGCATAAGTGAATGAGATGCTCCCCCATTTCCTTCTGCTGTCCCCCGCCTCTTGGGGACACGTGGCCCGGCTGCCAGCCTGGCACATGGCTGGTGGCACCTGAGGTGGCTGGCTGTAGCAACAGCAGAAGCTGTCTGGAAAATGTGTCTTGTAGCAGAATAAAGGCACTTTGGCTGCAAGTTCTTTCTCTATTTTTCTTTACAGTAAATGCTGACTTAAACAAATAAATTAACGAGTGTAGGTGGGTCCAGAAACGCTTCCCTAAGAACACTTGCCTTGAGTACCAGGCACAGACTGGATCTTGCCCTTTCTAGGGCAGGTAAATGCAGTGTTTTGAAGCACGGAATACTTGAACTTAAATAGGGTGTCAAGCACTTGAACACCATGCTGTATTTAATGATCCGGTCTCAGTACAGACCTCTCTACAAATACTCATGGGAAAGTCTCAAGATGTAGAGTGTTCACTGACACTTTAACCTTACTGTGCTTAGATTTGGTGAAGTGGGAACCTGACCCGTCCTTGAAGAACATGGACTCTTTTGAGCTGCTACGCGTGTTTCCCTGATGATTAAGTGATAATCTGCGGGTCATCCTGACCACTGTTTCAGCTGCAGGGAGAGGAATGCTCACTTTCTAGAAAAATACATTAGCCTGCAAACTCCCAGAATGAGTATTTTTGCTTTTCAGCTGTTTACTCCAACCAAAAGTCTTTCAACATCTGGAAAGACAAATTTGGAAAGAGATAGGGGTGGGGGTAAATGCAGTGCCTGGAAGAATCCATCCTCTATGGCCTCACATAGTCATAAAGCATAAAATACTTCCCTGAACAAATTTAAGACCTGCAGTAAAAGTCACAAGCTACAGCTATGCTGTGCTGTAAGAAAAGAGCTGGAGGGCCCAAAGGAATGCTGAAGGTCATAGGTCCCTGCAATAGCAGGAGCTTAGTGAGGTGAAATTCCCAGCTGAGGACCTCAGAAGAGAAACACATCCTCAGCTATGAAAAATCACCAAAGGGCAGAAAAAGAAGCACGTTTTGCATGCATACAAAACAAAGCAGCTGGGAATGCAGTGCATGCACCCTGCTTTGTGCTGTTGGGGTGATCAAGCACAATGCTTCTGTGAGAGAAGAGCCTTATGTATATTCTCTTTAAACCCTACCCAAAACAGTGACGAGTACGACGCTGTGAAGACATAACATGACAGCTTACTGGCGGACAACACTGCCGGCTGGGATCAGTGGTTTGCACAGACGATAACTGGCTGCTACTCTCTTCAGCTAACCTAAGTACGCAGAGCTACCCCAAGAACATTAAAATAAGCTGTGGGTTTGCATCTTGTGCTTATTGCAATAATGAAGCAGCCCGTGAAACTAGATCTTGCACCTGAGGCTTTATATGACTACTGAGCTGATGTCCACGCCTGGAGAGCAGGATGTGGTAGGGCTGGTTTCACAGCCTGACAACTAGGGCATAGCCAGCCACAGGGGCATGTCAATATGAGCCTCTGTGTTAGTGTTATGGACACTAATGTTTGTTTTGTTTTGTTTTTTTTAAGGGGTAGAGGATCCACTTTATTCAGGACCAAACCCAGTTAGGACTGACCTTTATTTAATTGTGTAAGATACATCTCCCCAAGGTACTAATATTAAGCAGGAGGGTTGGGCAGTGCAATAAGATTCCTCACTCAGTATTTCGATGTTACATGTTATTGGCAAACAGCTTAAGAGGAATGTGATGCTTACAATCTGCTTTACTATCAGCATAAAATCCAGAATGGGTAATGGGCCAAATACAAAGTCTTAATGCACACAAAGAGCTCGTGATCCCAAAACAATCTGTGTAACACCAGGGAGAGATGTTATGTTGCAGGCTATGACTCAGTAAGGAGAAGCCAGGGTGTCCAACATAATTCATCATGGTCACAGATATTAAACGGGGAGCAGGATCAGCAGCAAAGCAGATTTAGAATCTCATTTTACAGCATTGCCACGGCAGCTCCTGACAGGCTGCGTGTACACGCTGTGCAGTCGGCAAACATACACCTGTCTGGGTAATAGGTATATATAGAGATGCACACACAGAACACGCACACACATCTCGCAGAAACAGATGGGGAGGCTCATAAAGTAAGTTTATAGAAAGGTGAGATTAAGCTGGAGAGGCAACAAAATGCTCCAGGAACTTAAATGAGAAATATATGTTGGCAATGGGACAGTGCTTAGAAAGAGCAGAAAAATCAATTATTGTTTAGCTGCAGTAGAGGATATGGATCATTTAGCAAGGGCTTTTAGAAAATATCCCAAGAATAGTAACATCACTTCAAAGGACCTCAAAGAAGCCAGTTATTCTGTGAGTTACAGTTCCCAATGACATATCACCACCTGCTATGTGGTACAGAGTGTAAGTCTATTGAACCAAACTGGAGATGGATTAGAATATATCAGAGGTTATTTTACCAAGCTAACGGTGAGGCATCTCTCAGGACCTGGAGATTTAGGAGCCTGGAATTTGTACTCTATCCCCCATATCTCGCAAATGATTTTAAACATGAAACAGCGCTTTGTGGGAAGAAGTCTTCTTTTGAGAGCTGTATCTTCAAGACCCACTTCTGTGACAGCTGTAAGATTTAAGGCAGTTGCTGATAATTTTAGCGGATTGAGCAGAGTTTGGAGTTTTGCTGATGTATATTTGTTTTTCAAAGAAAGTGAGGGTTCAAATGACTTTGAGGCAGCAATCTATGCCAGAACTACCAGCTAACTGGGTGATGTTCCTTGGTATGTCTTTTGTAGAGGTTTTTCACCCTTGATTGTGTTTATGCTAACTTGAACCTCTTCTGTTATAATTCGATTGTGGGGGATGTGGTATGTTTTATATGCCGTAGGACTGTGCGTGGTCTTTATTATCCAGCAGTACCTCAGTGCTGCTGCTGTAGAAGCAAATGGGAGCAGTAATAATGCAAAACTGCTCTTGTGAATTACCCATATAGATATGTATCGGGTTGTGGGTGCAAACCAAACCGTCATAGGACAACAAACACTAGTGACTTTCATTCTGCTCTGAGAAAAGCACATCTTGAATTCAAGTCAAGCATTTGTGAAGTAAAGGGGAAAAAAAAAAAGAGTCTGTGGATGCATTTGATAAGCAGCAAGATTTTGTTAATTTGTCTGTATTTCTTGACTACGTTTGTTTGGAAATTTGTATCTAATGAATCAAAAACATCAGTAGTGGCTGAGCCTCTGCTTAACGTTAAACTGTACAAACACCAGAACCCTGTTTTCAGTTTGCTACCTGGGAACACCCTGCTGTTCTTTAGTCTTTTAGATTCCTTACTTTTGCCTAAAATGACAAAAGTAAATTCTCCAGTCTCTTTTCATGCGTTTGCTTTTCACCAGAGCATTGCAGAACTTGTATCCAAGTCACTCTCTTCAGAGACTTGTGAATCTCTGTATGTTCTTGTACCATTACATTTTTATCAAATTGTACTACAGATGCTAATGAGCTGTATTCTTACAGGGCTGGGCCATTTTCAGTGTGGGCAGTAATGTTTTGCAAGCAACAGATGCACCTGGAAAAGGTGTGCTTCCAGGCAGAGATTTATCTGATCCAGGTTACAAATGAAAAAGTGGACTTACTAAAGCGGCTAATCCCTTTTCTGCCCTTGGCACATGTTTTACCCATGAATTATTAAGAATTAACTGAAGTTGATGGTATAAGAAACTCTCTGGGAACTGTCATGTTTTGTGACTATGTCTGTCATCACAATGTGAAAGAAATGCCCTTTTTTTTAAACTTTCTTTTCTCTCCCTGCCCCCTCCCCAAAAAAAAAAAAAAAAAACAAAACAAGAAAACGACAAAAAAACCTGCAGCTAGTGACAATGTTATTTTTACTGTGCAAAAAATAAAACTTGCTTTTTTTTGTTGTTTCTTTTCTTAAAAAGGCCATGGGAATTGAGTCAAAATAAGTAGTAGAAATCTAGAAAGCCAAAAGTGTGATTTACCAGAGCCACGGGCACACTTGTACCTATGACAGTAAGGTGAAATTAAGATTTCAAATCAACGTCTGCTTCTTTTGAAAGACGAGGAAGCTACTCTCTCTGTTTTCAGGAGTTACTTGTATCCTTTGCTGTCAACAGCTTCTGAGAGCATTGCAAGTAGTAACAGTGCTCTAAAACAAATGTCGGCAAATCATGTTCCTGCAAGGCATCTAGTGGTCACTTGTTCTTTCCTTGCGTGGAATGTTGGCAAGAGTGCCGGATGGAGTTTCTATCTCAGCAGATGATATACAGCATTTACACTTATAGTTTATCATCTGGAGTCATGTCACTGATTCCACTCAAAATGATCCTGCAACGTAGTAAAGAAAACTATGTTAATTTTTATGACATTTTTGGAGAGGTACCTGAACCTCAGCATTAGGTGCAAGTGCTGTGGGTTCTGGGACAGGAGGTTTTTGATCCAATACTTAAATTTGTAGTTACAAAGATACTTGAGTCTTGTTATTAGTAGAGTTGTTAATTTGGCTTTGATCCTTAAAATTCAGGTTTCGTTGGTGTACAAATGTGGTTATGTAAATATGCATATGCGCCTGTGTGTCTGTGGAGGACATATAATAATGTCCATTAGATTGTTTCTATTGCCATTCACTAGAGTACGCTGACAAACTAGAGTACTAAATAACATAGTGAGAGCTTGCTTTGTTTTTATTTCCAGGGTCTGTATAAGGTACTCTGTGTATTTACATTTTAATGGTGTATCTGGATGCTTTGCTGCCCCCGTTCCCAACCATTTAACCTCTTGGATTCTGCTCAACTAAGACTTTGTTCTTGGTTGATCTACCTTTGTTCAAAGGCACCTCTGCTCTGAGAAAAAACTCCCAATAAAGTGAGAAGCAAATAAGAAGCAGATGAGTTAGATTTAGGTATTACTGAGAGCAAAGGGTGCTTCAGAGCAATAAATGTCTGTGGGCTTTTTTGTGGCTCTTGTGTTTTCCAAATGACATTCAGCAAATGTCCTTGCGCTCAATACAGAACTTGTAATTGGCCTTTGTCTCATCTGTAATTTTCGATTATGGGATTGTGAGCTGTTCAAGGATTTTTCAGCAAATATTGGTGGAAATAGAGGGGAAACTGAAGCAAAGAAATCAGTGGGCTGAATGAAGCATGTCAGTAGTGTTATCAGGGATGTATGGCTGAGAGTCACGGCTCGAGGTCATCAAGAAAAAATGAAATGTCTTGCTTGTCTCTTCAAAACTAAAATGGGTTTTTATTTGAAAGTGTGTGTCATGATATTTCGTGAGCTTTTTCATGTAACTGCGGTGATGCTTCGTTCAGGAGAGGAATTGCAAGAAGAGTATGGGATCACTATAGTATAGATCTATTATAGAGCACAGCTGCTGGCTCCTGTTTACCCTTACCCAATTCACTTTCTACTTTCTGATCAGTCCTATTTAACCTTTCCTATATATCACACGTTGTTTCAAATTAGGAACAGTGTAATAGACTAGCAAGAAGTTCTCTAGGCTAAGCATGAGCAAAGATCCCTCTGGGGACTCATCTCTACAATTGCTTTTTGTCTTTGGCTCTGAAGTACAAGTACTACTGCTTTCTAAGATCTCGTATAAGTGTGACTCAGGAAATTTTAGAGAAAGGCTATTTCTGCTTATGGCTCACAAGGAATTTTGCCTCTTGTATGTGTTGCATCTTGACTGGAGCTGAGAAAGAGGCAGCTGGTTTCTTAGCCTGTGCACGTTTGCTGTGCAGCAGCTCATGGAATAGAGAACCCTGCTTGTTTTGGGTTTTTTTGGTCAGTTTATGTTGGTCATGGCAACTCTGTTGTTTCAGCAGTGGGACATGAAAGCAGTTTCTGCCATGGATAGGATTCAGGAAAGGCAGGTACATTCCTGTCATCAACCCATGACCATCTCTCTTGAATGAGTCTGCTATGCCAGTAAGGAGCAAGACATGTGCCTTTATTTTTCAAATGTTCCCCAAAACACAGGTGTTTCCTTTGAAAAACGCATATAAAAATTGAAGTGATACAACAACAAAACTAAGCGTAGGCCAGGTCCAAACTGCTCTTGATAAAAACACAGGAGAGTTGATCTACAAATACAACATTGCCAGGTTTCTCCTTAGAGAGCAAAATATACCATTGTGTTCCTATTTCAGAGCTTTCTCCCACTTCCTCTGTTCTTTTTTCTAGGTAGTTGCCATCTGTAGCATACAGCAGTATACTTTGCCTCCCAGCGGATTCTCCTTAGGCAAGACAAACTTTAACTGTCTTATTTTTGAGTCGCATACACTGCAGCCTTGCTCCCTGCTGTAAAATGGCTCCTAGCTCAGCTTTGCACGTCAATGTTTCCTTGCTGTTCTCAGATGTCCTTGGGATCTGCTGCTGACTCCTAAAGACAGTGCAAAAAGGAAAAACATGCCTTGCATGCGGAGTCTGTTTTGTTCTTTTTTGTTTGCTCTGCTGACACTCTTATTTTTGAGAACTGCCTTGAATCTTGTATGGGCACTTGATAAGTATGTGTGAAATGTGCCTGTTGTGATCCAATCAGACCTGCTCAGGTTTCGTTCCACACCAGTAACTGAATCCCTCACCGAGGGAGCTGCATGTGTCACTGTGACAGACCACTTTTATACTGATATAAAACCATGTACATTATTCCAGAATAAACCAAGTTAGCGCGTTAGTGAATCTGACCTTTGTGGTTTGGTGGCCTGAGGAAACAGCAACTGAACTTATATAGGTATCTCAGTAGTCATCACAATTTTCCATTCCCTTTTTCTTTGGGGGAGGGAAGGGAAATCTGAGGCTATTTGAAAAATGAAGCCTATAGGAGAAACAAACAAACTGCCTGCTCTGGTATTGGAGTCATCAATCTTGGTCAGGCATTATTGCCAAAGGAGAACTGGGCTGGAAAAATATGCTTGTCAGTACTCAATCATTATGTCCATTAGATACTGGCTGGCATTGATACATATTAAATAAAAGAGTGTGAGTTGTAGCTGCTCCAGTTTTCTCTGTGTGGAACACCCAGTACAGTGATAACAGGCTGAAAATGCTCTCGGCAGTTCATTTATTTATGTGTATGTGGAAAGGGGGGTTGACAGCTGGACAGACTTTAACACACTAAAGAAGAAATTTGGTCATGTGCCAGGAGATCTATAGTCACAATCAACAACATTTAAAGGATTCAGCTCAGGAAGAGTGAAGGAATGGAGCTAGGGCCAGTTGAAGCATTTGCAAAGTGACACGAGCCATATTCTTTTGTATTAGGGCAAGAAATAGCAATGAATCCTGTTGCCTAGAAGTCAACTGGAGGCTTAGAAACTCGTAGAAGGAAGTTAATAGCTATTGATAAAGCTCCATAGGAATTACACCTGCAGATTTGAGCCTGAAGGGAATGGTGCCACAGCTGTGGTGGGAGCCAGGATCAGATTGGTATAAGTAAGAAAAAAATCAAGTTAATGGGCTCAGTTTTTGAAACTCATGCAGTGGTAGGAACAAACAGTCAGCAGTTGCTGTTATGTGATGGTAAAGAACAGCACACAGGGGCCAGCAGTGACAGGAGAAAGTCTTCAAGCTAAATTGCATGCAGCTACGGTGTGACTTGCTTTCCCACCAACGAAGCAAACTTTACAATATGGTGACTGCTCCAAAGAAATGTCACCCTGGCATCTGCATTGTAGCTGTTTTAGAAATAGATACACAGACAGAGGAGTCTGCAATTGCCAGCAGAATTGCCTCCCTTCCAGGGAACATAGCTCTCACTGCTGATAGATATAGCAAAGGTGACCTGCCTCCTTCTCAGCATGCTGCAAGGCTTAAAAAGTACAGCATTACCTTTCAAAAGCTTTCCATGGCTTCCTGGATGCTGCAGCTCTGGGTCATAGGGATCCTTGGCTAGAGAAAGGCAAAGGTCTGAGCACAGCTGCTCCTCTCCATAGCGAAGACTGAAAACATTTCAGTTAAAAAGCAAAATTTTCCTTTTGTAAAATGAAAGAAAATATTTCTGATGTCCTGATCGCCCTGAACAAAAATACTTCATTCCTGCAGAGCCGGGGGGAGCTGTGCTTTGAAGGCCTTGTGCTCCTGTCTCCCTTGCAGGCTGCAGTTCTCTCTTCATGTTGTGTCTCAGCCCAGCCAAGGGCTGAAGAAATCAAAGCAGGGATGGGATCCTGCACAACAAAACCAGAACATCCCCAGGCAGGGCCAGGCAGTATATATCTTAAAGTGAGGCTTTTCTATTGACAGCAGCAACGTCCCTGTCTCTCAGCGTGACATGGCACAAGATCACTAGGCAACTGTGTCTCATTACCTGGGTGCCTCTTTCACTGCGTGGAGCTCTGCAGTGCTCAGGATCCCAATCTGATTTCAGCAGATTCTCCATCTAGATTGGCACGGTCGCATTATAAATGATAATGCACTGGGTCTCAGTTGTGCCAATGAATTTACCAAGCAACAGCTGCACTAGCCACACCTTGTTACTCCAAACTTCAGTTCACCTTTAAAAGGCTGTTTTCTCTAGCCCAGCAGTGTCTCTGCTTCTTCTGTGCTCACTTCGTTGCTGTACCTTAGTGTAGCTCTTTCTTCATTTGTTTTCATATGGAACATTAAGCTTTATTTGTCAGGACCTAAAATGTTCATATACCAGGTGACAACACTGTTACCCAATGGCACCATTGTCCCTCTGCGGTTCCCACTGACCAGCAGAGCATTGGCTCCTTCACTAATCATGCATCCTATGTAAGATTAATGTAGTTCTTCACCTAAAACATAAAAAAAAATAAAATTAAAATCTTCTGTTTCACAAGGCACAGTTTTCTCTCTTTAATATGGTCTATAGTATGGCTTTTATTTTAATTCTCCCTACTTTCTGTTCCATGGCGCTGAAACTTTGCAAACACTTACAGAACTGGTTCTTTGACAAAGTGGAAGTGTAGAAATGCTTCTGAAGACTGAAGTGGGGACAATTTCATTCCACACAAGTGTGTTTTGACTGTCCTTCCTGGCAGCTGGATGCCAGGGAGGCCTGATCCAAAACTAGATATTAGGATGGTACTTCTCCACTGCAAGTCTGTCAGGGGGATACCAGATGTGTTAACTTTCATTGTTTACAACCTTTGTGTTTGGCCTTTAGCAGTGATAGAGCTGCATATGTTGCAAACATAACTGGATGGGGTCAAAGATGCTGTTATTTTGTTCTTATTTTTGCCCTTAGGACCCCCACAAAGCTAGGTATAATGTGGTCTTTGATCTCTGTAAAACACCTTGAGATCTCAAGATGGAAACTTCTCCAATGCGCTCTACAACTGTCTTATTTTCCCCAATTTTAGAAAGCCTTCATCATGTAAGACCCCTTATCTGCAATAAATGAGAATAAGCAGTAGATTTTGATATATTCTTGTGGTGCGCTGGCCTTGGCCGGCTGCCATCTGCCCACTCAGCTGTTCTCTCACTCCCCCTCAGCGGGATGGCGGGAGGGTGAAAATTAGACAAAAAAAGCTCGTGAGTCGAGACAAAAAAACAGTTACCATCATGGACAAAATAAACTCTTCTTGGAGAAAATTAATTTATTGACAATTACAATGGGTTTGGATAGTGGAAAACAAATAAATTAAAACAACACCTTCCTCTCACCCCTCCCTTTTCCCGGGCTCGCCTTCACTCCTTTACTCCCAGCTCCTCTGCTTCCCTCCCCTCAGCTCCCAACTCCTCTGTCCCCCAGCAGCGCAGGGGGACAGGGAACAGGGGGTGGGGGTCAGTCCCCAAAAGCTCCTGTCCACCATTTCTTCCTCCTCACACCCTTCTCCTGCTCCCCGGTGCCTCTCCATCATGGCTGCAGGGGACTCTGCCCCAGCGCCCACAGCACGTCCTCCCGCTCCCCCTGCTCTGGCCTGGGTGCTCACAGGACTGTTTCTCACACTTTTTTCCTCATTCCGTGCCAGTTTTGCCCTTCCTTAGCTGTGTTTTCCCCGAGGCCCCACCAGCCTGGCTGCGGGGCTGGGCCAGGCCCTGCGCTGGAACCAGCTGTGACTGGGCGGGGCAGCCCCGGCCTCCCCTCACAGCGTTGGCCCCTGCAGCCCCTGCCAGCACACGGCATGGGCACCCAGCCCAATTCTGTAGACTTATTTTGTATTCATGTGATTAATTAGGGTTGGATTTTTGTCCTCTGGACACACTGATCATGGCAGCCCTCTACAGGAGAGCTCGGGCTCGCTGCAACCTGGGGCTGGTGAGGGGGAAGGATGGGGTTGGTGCAAGTGGTGAAGGAGGTGAAGAGAAAGAGGACGGCCATCTCCTGGGGCTGCTGCACTGCAATTCACTGCGGCGGCAGGGAGACAGGGATCTGCCTTGTGAGGGCCCGTGAAGGCGTTAACCGGTGCCAAGAGAAGCTCCTTTCTGTGACAGGCCCTGAAAGGAGCCTGGAGAGGCCGGCACCAAGTTTTCTGGAAGTAATGTAAAGTGCTTTCAAGGAGGAGGCTTTGGATCAGGCTCTTTAACAGCAATCAGCAGATCTTTGGATACTGAAGAAACAAATTCTCTCTGCACTCCGTGCCAGGCACTGTTTGGAAGTGACAGCTGGCAAAAAGTGCTAGAGTCCAAGTGCATAAACTACATGGGCCCCTGGGAATCCATTTCATATTTACTTCCAATTCTATTTCACGATGTACAGCCCAAATTTCTCATGTTCTCCACAGGACCATAGAGAAAGAGTCAGTCCACTTAATTCGAGACAGTCCAGGCTGATTTGTCAAAGTCTTTCCCAGCAGCGCTGGGACGTGTGCGGTCGGTTGTTGTTCTCTAGCTGTCAGACACTGCAAACGCCGGCCGATGCCTGTGCAAAGTGTCAGAAATGACAGGCACGGAGACTTCAGCTGTCAATACCGCTCAGCGTCGTATGGCGGCTCTTTGACATGCCTGAATCGTGGTTGTAGTTAAGGTAAATCCCATTCTGCCGACGGTGGAGGATTGCATTCCGTCAAATTTGAGTGACTTAAATCGTCAAAAAGGTGAATGGTCTTAACTGAGTGAAAGAATTCAGGTAAACGCTGGGTTTGCACGTGGACTTCCATCTCTCGTGTGTAGAATGAAATTATTCCCCTGCACAAAGTCAGAAGGGGTATTTACAAGAAAAATAGGAAACATGTAATGCAGTGTGTCCTCACAGACTTAGTAAAATGCCAATTTCCTCCCATCCAAACTGAGGTTGGGCCAAATGTTGACCAGCAAAGAGATCCCGGTGATTTCTCCACTGTTTGGGAAGGCTCTTGTGCCAAAATGCAGCTGCGTGAGGAGCACGATTCCTGAGGTGCACTGGCTGTGCTTGAGGTTAGAGTAGTTATGAATGCCAGTATGTGGAGCTGAGTACCTAATGCCTCTGTTAGAGGTATTTAGTACTTTCTCCAAATTTTAATTATTTTTGGTGACTTGATGCTTCAGGCTGACTTGGTTAGAAAGATTCACGCCAAGTTGCAATTTCAAAGATATGGTTTCTAGGATCATCTGTAGAGGCCAGGGGCTATAGGAGGGTTTCCTTGAAATAAATAAATGCATACATCTTTGGCAAGTGGCAGTTGAAGGCAGGCGTGTACGCTGTGTCCTTCCTTTTTTTTTTTTTTTTTTGAAATGTGTGAGTAAGTTTGGACCCACAGGAAATACAGTTCATTCTGGTAACTTTTATGGCCTCCTGGTTTCTGGACCGGAGCAGCTGTGCTGTGCAGAGAAGAGAACTGCTGCTCTGCATCCAGGCTTGGACTGGAGATGTTCTCCCAGGTGGACACAGGGCTGCTGTCGGGCAGGGGGACACTGCTTGTCCAAGTGTGGCTGTCACTCTTGGAGGATTACTCTGCTATTTGGCCATCTCTTTTTAGACTTTGTGTACATTAGAAATAGAGAATTGTGAGAGAGATTTATAGTTAATTAAGAATTAGTTTTATAATCTAATCTTACCTTTAATTATAATTCAGGCTAATGGAGCTTTATTTGGTCGTTCATGTATTAAGGCCAGGACTTTGAAAATGGGTTTCAGCTTTGACTGAAAGATGCAACTGAATTCACCACATCCCTCTCCATTATGCTTATGAACAATTTGCTTTTGATATTTGAGGATGCTTGCAGGGTATAAGAAATTCATCTTGGTGTCTGGTTCCCCTGAAGAATGTTCTCCATTTGCTGAAATATAGCAGCTTGTGCTGGATGTGCACTGCCTGCCTCCTGGTCGTTACATCCCTGCTGAAACATTTCCGGTGGTGAAGCAGAAGCAGAAATGTGCTACAAAACTGCATATCTTGAATTTCGTGCTGCTGAAATGGACATTTTAGTGAACTGCCCAAAGTCTGGAAATGATTCATGCTGACTATTTGGGAAATACTTTCAAATAATGAATAAATTTGCAGGAATCAGAGATGGCTCATGAAAGATTAATGATAGTAGAGAAGACCTGTTTTCTCTCCCCCTTAAGTTTCAGTATCAGGTCTTTGGTTTGTACTTCTGCTTTTGAAGTTGCTGCAACAATGCTGATTCATTCCAGAGGAGAATTAGACTTGGAATAATTTTAGGGAGTACATTATATTTAAGGCTGTGGCATAGGGGGGCAAACCCTTCTATTTTCCACAGGAAAATATTAGTTAATTTCTGATTTCCAATTTTTACTTTTGTTTTAATTTACCCCTGCATTTTCTTTGTAGCGGTTAATTAAGGCTATGGTATTACTAGAAGTTATTTCTTTCTCATAATTAGAATGTGATGTTCATTTTATTAGCCTGTTTTATTATGGTCAGTATTCATTTCAATGCTTAATCATTTCTCATCCTGTCTGCTTATAAATTTGCCACTTGTTCAGAAATGCTTGCCCTGGCATTGCCGTTAGTTTGTTTTCCCCCAGTGTACTACACAGTCGCCTTTGCTCCGGGTTATATTGGGCCTATTGATGGAGAAAACTCATTATTAGACCAACAAATGCTCAACTCTCCTAGGTAAAAGTAAGCAGAAATTATATTTCCTGGACACTGGTATCTGTGGGAAACGTAGCTGTGGACACACGATGCTGTATGTCATAAAATACTTGATCTCCTATTGCATGATTTAATATAGGCTGGAGGGAAACAGGGTCTGTTGAGAGCCGCCTTCTAAAGTATTTCTAAAGGAACCACAGGCAGAAGGGCCTGATGGTCCCTGGAGAGAAGGAAAGTCCTAAATAGGCTGGGGAAGGCTGTAAGTGGGGCTGAGAGCTGAGCGGTGCTGACAGGATTCGTGAATCCAGCAGAAAAATCTAAAGCATAAAGACTCAGCTGAAGGTGCCCTGATGGAGCCAGGTCCCATGGCAGGGGCTCAAGGTGGCAACATTCAGGGAAAAGTATTGGGTGAATCTGAATGCTAATGAAGGTGATGCCTATGTGCGTTTGAAATCTGTGCTGCCTGTGACTGCGCAGCTGCACAGTCAGTAAAGGGCCTTGTTGATCAAATTGTGGGATTTCTAAATCAGAGTGAAGTCCTACTCGGCACGGTTTCTTTCGTTATCCATAATGATAGGCTGGACTGCTGTGCATTTCCAGCTAGTCTTTTTTACCCTGAGCCATGTTTGAAAGGATCGGTGTAGTTTGGCTGGTAACTGTGGAGCAGAAAGAAAATGGTTTCTTAAAAATAGCTGAGCCTACACTAGGGAGCTCATTATTTTCGCTGTACTGAAAGACACTTCATTCACCAAGACAGGTTTCCATCAAAGAAACCATCAATGCAGCCTGCCATCGTCTGTCAGAATACCTTGTTCTCTTTTTCATAATTAAAATACAGTATGGCCTATTCGTTACCCCCTTGGCAGCATGTTCCCCACTGCTTGGCTTATGCAGTCTTGCTTAATACAGGGCCAAATGCTAAGAGAGAATTCTCAATGAGCTGCTCTGAGATTGATACATGACGAGATTATAATTCATCAGTGGAGGTAAAAGTATCTTTGAGCTGTTACAGGGAAACTACAAATGCATTATTTCAATTCTTGCATCATAAACCACACATTCCCGTTTTACATTGCACTGCAGAGGGTAAACTTAAATGGATGTAACTTACCGTTACTTGTGTTTCTGTGCTGTTTGAGGCAACACAGTCTATTCGCTGTTCGATTTCCTTGGCTTTACTAGTCACCAAGGGATGCAGCATTCTGTGAAACCAGATGGAGTGTGCGTGAACTGCCGGACTAACCTCCTAAGCAGATTTAATGGATGACAAATATTGAGCAGGAGTGAAAAATGCTGCTCCGTTGTGGTAGACAAAACCTAAACAGATCTTAAACTCCTCTGTGATCTCCTAGCTTCTGCTATCTTACTGTGCAATTTAGCTTTTAACATCCTACAGATGAAATTGTCTGCAGTACGAATTAGAGGATGTCCATTACATTAAAATAGTCGGCACGGCTTGGATCATTTCTGCAACACTTATTTCTCTAGCGATCAGAAAGTCAGTGCCAAAAGAGAAAACTCCCCCTCTTCCCCCCCCTTTTTTTCCATAAGTAGAATTCATTGGTTTGTTCCTTTTATAAGCAGATAGTAGAGCTAATAAAGATAGAAATCAAGTTTTTCTAGAAACAGCTAGCTGGGTTGACTATAATTTGTTTGCAGTATAGCAGCAGTCCGTTTTTTTTGCATACATGTCTCCTGAAAATTGTTGTTGCTGTAAAGTTCTTACAATTAAACTTTGAAAATGAGTAATACATATTGAAAAGAGAAATATCTGCAGAAAGGACTGACTGGATGTGCACTGAGAATAAGCTTAAAACATCAGTAGACTCTTTTCCTACAAAGTTTGTTAAGGCACAAATGCAGAAGGGAAAAAATGGACAAAAGAGGATGAAGCACATGGTTTGTGTTTCGGAAACATGAAGTTCACAGCACTAATCTCTAAGTACAGTAGAATCGGAAGGTGACGCTGGCAAAAGTTCCATTGTCCAAAGTGAGAAAACTGCCACTGAAAACGAATGTAGTAATGACAGAGATGAAATTTGATTATCTGGCACGTTGATTAAATGCTCTCTGCAAATGCCATCCAGAACCAATTAACCGTCCTTTTTTTCATTGCCACTTTTTGACCTATTGTCCTTACATGCATTGCAGCTATATTTACATTTCTAAAATACCGTATTGTTGGTGCAAGAGTCATACATTGCACTAACCTGTGCAGCTCCCTTTTCTGACGCTCAAGAGTGGCAAGAATTTGATGTGAAAGGAGGGCGTATGGTTTTTACACTAAAGGGTTCCCCAGACAGCCTTTTCTAAAATGGGAATCTACCATCCAGCTCACATTTTTCAACTACCCGTGTAGCTGCCCTTACTTTTGTAAGCTGCAATTCTTCACCAGGGCAGCACTCCCTGTTCTCATGCTGGGTAAACTAGTCCCAAGGGCAGATGATCCCTCATTTCTATCCGTGAATCTACAAGACCCTGTTGGCAGAGGCTGAATCAGGGATGTTTCTGGCCATGTCCGCTTTGCAGACAGTACCACTGGGAGACTGTTGCTGGAGGCATCTGGTGAAAAAGGAGATGCGAGGACATCATTGCATTGCGAGCCTTGAGAAAGATTGTTCGCATCTGTTTCAGAAGTAGGCTTCCAATGCCTCCTTTCTTAAAATGGTGATCCGTGCCGTGTACTCCATGGACCCTGTGCAAAACGCTGATTACTTTAGGCATGCATGAACGCCAGGTTAATGAGGTGTGATCCCAGAAACACAGGGAGGTATGTCTGGCTGTGATAGCAAATGACAGAATTGGACAAAAAGAGCTGACTGTCATTACTTTTTTTCCCCTCCCTTTCATGCCTCTGAGATTGTCCTCCATACTCTTGGAGGGTACAGAACTTAAAATGAGATCTTTGTCTTCCCAAGCCCCCCTTTTAGATGTGAATGGAAAAAACCCCACACTTTTTTTTGTAGCATAGAGTTGGAAAATACGTTATTTTTCTTTGTGGATAGGTTGGGCTGCCTTGCTTGCACCTTCCCCTCACTCTGAGTTATTACAGAAAGTGGTATCTGGTAGTGTGAATAATGCTGTGCTCCTGCCAACAGGCACAGAACACATTGGCTGTAGATCTCGTAAATGTCAGAGGTATATAAGGAAGGTAATTGGGGATAGTTCAAATCCGAAAAACAAAGGGGCTGAAGTGCAAAATTTGGCTTAGCTGATGTTCGTCGTGAACTTTTATAGACTTCAGAGAAATGGTTGTTCTTGAAAAGCAAATTGCAATTACAGTTTAGCACTGATTTATTGTAAAGCAGCTTAACGAGGAATTTTCGCCGAATGCTTTGTGGGCTGTTACTGAAATGCAGCATTAAATCTTCCAGGGACTGTTAGCACCCCCACACTGATGCAGGCCTCTTATCAGCAGTTACTCTCTTATCCAAGAGAAACTGCAGGCAGAAAGCACTAGGAGGTTCTGAAGAAATTGTGGGACAGTACTGAGCAGACACGAAATACTTCCTGTACTTTTCTCGAGAGAAGTCTGTCCAGTAAACCTGATTAAGTGTTTCTACTTTTCTCCACAATTACATACTAATGATCGCAGCCTCGCACTTGAGGTCTGTGAAGGGGCACTGTGAATTTCTTGGCATTCTTGGGCAATACATATTGCTGCTCTTTAGTATGATGTAATTGTGATTGTCCAAACCCTTCTCAATGCATAGGTGCTTCAGAGCATTTCTGATCCACCTCAGAACAAAAGTCCAGAGAAACCTCCACAGAGTATAATCCTTTAGTGAAAAAAACCACAAAATCTCTGCTTTTATTTTGTTCTCCTTCTTTATCCTGTCTCTATACAGGAGGCATCTGCCTCCTTCTTATCCAGTTTTTCACCTCTTACTCTCAAGGTATCGGTGGTTTTCTGGTTTGCATTTATCATTTTCCAGGCTGTAGTTCTCCCTTTTTCTACAGCTCTAACTTTACCAGGTCTCTGATTACCTGTAGCCAGTAACTTGCTACGGAAGTTCTTTCTCAGACTTTAAATCTGTGCTGCTTTTCTCAGTTTTCCCATATGGTCAACCACGGGCATCTCAACAGCAGAGATGTGGTGTGCATATTTCCTGTCCCATCAGGATGTGTGAGAGGGATGCAGTGGGCAATGGGATGCTGTTACTTTGTACGGTAGTCTCTAGATAACTACGGGTTTTTGCTACCTAGTGCTGCTCACTGCTATCTTCACTGTGTTAGTGGCGATACCTGCCTGTCACCTTTCAGGCTATACTTCCTCAGACCATGAAGTTTTTGAACAGGGCCCATCTTCATAGCATGGTGAATTCTTCTGCAGCTGGGGCTTCTACTTAGTCTTGTTGGAGCAGATATTAATGGCAGTAGTGTAATTGGGGTCTGGCCACAATGCATTAGAGCATAACAGGCAACTGCTCATCGTTTCACAGTAAGAGTTTCTTCCAGTGTGATAGCTTCTGTAACTGTTAGATATCATACTCTGTTCCTAATTACAGAGTGACTCATGATAACTCTACCATCCTCCAGATAACTCTGCAATTAACTTATGTCACTGTTATAATTTTTTAAGTATGATTTAATAAGAAGAGACTAATTTTTGCAGCTCTGTTAAAGGTACATTTGGTTTTTCACTCAAAAGACTCGGGAAAGACACACAATCTTTGTTTTATTTCAGGCTAAATGAAATGTAGAAATCTCATGAAACGTAATGGGTTCAGTTACTCTGGGAGGAATCCGTAACGTTTCATTTCATATCCTTATGTTCTGCCAGGGAATGTACTTCACCAAAGGAAGCTGCTGAAAATGCAGTTGGGACTGCTTATTGCTTGGTAGAAGAAATGCCAAGGTTTTTAAAAGGGTGGGTGAAATGAAAGGGAAAAAAAAAAAAAACAAACAAAAAACCCCCAACACCACCACCCCCCCCCCAACCCCGAAGCAAAACAAAACATTTCTGCAGGATTGTGTTTTCAGGGTTAATTCTCCTCTTGGCCTCAGCAGTCCGCTCACCCTGGCCTGCTGAGCTAATGAGGAAGAGGGGGAAGACTCCGAAAGCAGATCCCACAACTGAGGCACTGTCTTCACTCTATATAAACCATCTATACCTTTTGGATAGCCACAAAAAAACAGTCTAATTCCTAGAGCCCCACCAGTTTTGGTAGTGTGCTGTATACTGCTTTCTTTACATGCATATATGAATTTGAGTCTCTTTTTTTTAGGAGAGCTCCATTACTGAATGGCATTTTAATAGTGGGGCAGAATTCAGTGACTGAATTGGCAAATACACAAATGCCAGGCAAAATTTGTCATCTTTGGTAGGCCTGACTGAAGTTTTGAGATCAAACATACAACAGTTGGAAGCAAGGATGAAAGAAAAAAAATCTTCTAATGGCTAAAAGTAATTACTGTATTTTCCTTGTTTATAACACCACTGTATAATAATAAAAAATAGCTTTGCAGTATGGGTAACTGTTGCTGCAAATGTTTTTCATGGAGCTTCAAACTGCTCCAAACTTTTCTACCAAAAGTGGCAAAGCTCAGATCCAGATTTGAATTTGGAGTTTGGTTATAATTCAGCATCAGCATTGCTAGTCTACTTCAGGCTTCTACAAGTTATTAGATGGGGAGTTAGGAGCTGAACTTAAGTGCTTTGGTAATTCAGAAGAGTCAAAGTTATTCAGAAATGTGTTTCTAGAGATTAGAAGTGTTTCTGGTCTAGAGACACTGCTGCTGCTTCTACCTTGAGGATTAAGAGGCAGAATATGATGACAACTGGCAGCATGTTATCCTTGGGTTAATGAGGATGAGGAGGAAAATGCTCTATGTCTTCTTCATATTCTCTTAAGTTGGTGGGTTGAAGATGTCTCACTAAGTCTCGAAGAAGTTTCTGTGAACTGCTTTGTTTTTCACCCATTAATGGTGACTTTGCAGTAACTACACTAGGAGAGTCCACTGGGGTTTTGCTCGGGGCAATTATTTTAGGGATGAGTAAACCTTTAGAACGCTCTGTGGGTGGCACCCAGGATGTAAAGATGCAGATCCTTTCTGTCTTTAGATGGAGCTGGCTTGTGAATTTGCAGAGGTATTGTAGTGCCAGGAAATAGATGAGGAGGCTGACAGACGTGCTCTTAGAATGAAATGCTTGACCCCATCTCTCTAAGTCAAGATTGAAGCAGACTGGTAAAACTGTTGAAAGCAATTTGTCCTGCCCCAGCCTGTAAGATACCTGCACTGTGCAAAACTGCTGAAATACCTTTAAACTCATTGAAGTGGGCATCAGACTTTTACTGTTCTGTTATTTGGATGAGAAGCAGCTACAGTCTGCGCAGTGTGAGTAGGTGAGGAAGCAGCCTGGATCCCCTACAGATCAGCTGCTCCCATTTCACCACTGCTGCAGGACTGATTCTTTGGGATGTATCCAGGCTGCAAAAGGGTGTCTGTTTGCGCCTGTCACAGTCAGAGAGGAAATGGGGCTGCTATTAGTATTCTTCTGTTCTTTCTCGTAAATCTCTTTCCACTTGCCAGAAAAGAGGCTTTTACCTCTAGCGGTTTGTTCTTATTACAGAAAGCATATTGAAGAATTAGAAAAGGTGCAGGAGAGAGTAACTAGTAGAATAAAAGGTCTCGATGGTTTAGAGCCATGTGGAGAGGTTAAGAAAATTAGGCTTGAATTCATTAGAAGACAGGAGATTAAGAGAGGACATGATTGAAATGTAAAATTCTACATGGGGAAGGTGGATGGAGCTGAAGCTGTGTGGGAGCAGGTTAGAAACAAGAGCACATGAACTGAAACTAAGAAACAGAGATGGAAGAAGATAGAAAACCTAATGCATCAATTGTTGTTTTTAAAAGGAACTGCAAACAATAATTTTTAGGTAAAAGAAGAATGAACTGGAAAACCTGAGAGAGTGGGGAGACCAAGGGGGAAGCATTGGTAGGATGCCACTTTAGAATGTCAAAACCAGCCTGATTTCAATATATGTCTAGCTGCTGTCAGTATATCTCTGTCTTAAGTGAAAGCCAATGCTCAATATGGAAGCCTTAAAACAGGCCTCTGACAGACAAAGTCCGTCCATAATAATGGTGACTTCATCCTTCTAGATATTGGGCCTGTCCTTAGGGTCTTAAAAGGTCTATGACAGTTGGGTTACAGACTGCAAGTCTTTTTGGACTGTCTCTCCTGTGAATACATAAATGTGCCCATGTCTCGTTGTGAGGCCAGTTCCCTGTCCTCGTATCCTTTGTGTTTGAGTGTTGGATATGGGTAAACCCAGCAGTTGCGCTCACAGTATTTTAGGTTTTGTTCCATCTGCGCTCAGCAAACCTTTCTCATTAATCAAAACCAAATGGCTGCCTTTCACATATGCTGCCCAACTCTTGATGAGAAACTGCCAGAAACTAAATAAACCTTTTTCTCACCGGCACAGAAGCCATTTTAGAACCCCCAGATGATCTTGCAGCTCATGAGATTTAAATTGCAACCAGACCAAAACCCAAGCTCTCAGATTTTTGCACATCACATTGAATTTTGCCCCGATTGTAGTGGAGATCAAAGATGTGTATTTCCAGGGGCTGGCATTTCCTGATGCCAGGAGCTGGCACTAGAAGGAGGGTAGGGACACAGCTGCTGAGCATGTGCTGCCTGCAGATGCAGGAAGGAAGGAAAATGTAAAGCTTGGAAGGGTGCTCTGGACTGTCATTTGCAGAAACACTTCGAAGAAGCCTACAAAGAATTCAGTTTGTTTGTCAGATTTACCAGCCTCTGTGCTATTTGGAACAAGGGTTGGAGATACAAATCCTGTGGGGCCAACAGTATTTATACAGCTGACAACTTTCATTTGGAAGCTACAAATGGACAGGTAACTCTACAAGCAAAATGTCCTAGTGAGGCAAAAGGGCTGCTGTAAAGACACATTAATTGGCAGCCCTTCTCCTTGCTCAAGTCACATTGTCATGATACGTGCTAATGACTTTGAAAATGGCCATGCAAGAAGGAAGATCTCACTGCAGACAGTTCTTCAATTAATGTTGGGGAAGTGGCCAGAGTGTTGCCTGATTTTTAAAAGACAACCTCTCTTGTCTATCCCCTTCATAGTCTCTGTAAGGTCCTGCTGCAACTCCACCAATTGCTCCAGAAAGGAAGCACCTGAACTGTCTTCCTTAAATGCAGTTTATTCTGCAAAGCTCCCATAAAACCAGCTTGCATGATTATAGGAATTCACTATAAGGGAATCCTAATGTGCCCTCCAACTACCTGTAGCTCCTAATACTTGCCCATGCTGATTCCCTTGAGCACTAGTCGCTCCTGGATTCATGAGTGGCCCCTTGAGGACGATGGCAATCAGTGTAAATTGAAGTGGTCCCTGGCACAAATCACAGCATCCAACCCAGAGCCTGAACACTTTAGGTCATGTATGTGTGCAATTGTAGCTAAAAGATACCTTTGTATCCCCTGTTGCCCCTGCTGGTTTCCATCTGTATCAAAAGCTCTGAGGGGATTCTCCATAAAGCAAATGCAAAAAACGGAGTCCTTTTTATGCCCCTTTAGGTCATAGTTGCTCTCGCACTTTGTACTTGCTCCAAAGATGGAGAGATTAATATCCTGTTAGCTCAGGGCTTCTTGCTGCCAGCCTTATCAAATTATTAAATGTAATGCTGGATTGTTACTGGTTCTCGGTTGAATAAGAAAGAGTGGAGTTCGGAAAAGGTTGAGAATCATGGTGCTATCCTGTATTCCCACAGCATCCTTCCTTGGCTTGTGCTGGCTTCCTGCAGTGTTGAATTGCCATTCTTTAGAGCGAGACTCCATGCTCTCTCTAGGAGGGAGGTGTTCAGACACATAATTGCCCATGTGTGCGAGCCTGGGGGAAAGGCTGCATCTTCTTTCTAGCATCTGCCTGGTGCACAAGCTGGATAAATAAATAAGCCTGGAGCCTCTCATAATAAAATATGCTTGTTGCTCCAGCTCTTCGGTTGAGTTATAACTTTGGAAGTCAGCATAGCCTCTGCATCTTCTGTATGAAATCCATGCAACTGAGGTTTGTGACATAGAGCTGTATTTTACATAGGTGAAGCTCCTACTATAAATTGTGCCACATTAACTGCTGAGCTTTTTGCTTCTAGGGTCTGTTTAACGTTTTTCAGCATTGAAAGAAATAGCAACTGAAGATGAGAATGGGAGTACTGTATTTTCAGGTCAGCTAAAAGAATTGTGCTCTGTTTTCCACTGCCTCAATTCGTAACACCAGTCTAGTTGCAACTACAAACTTCAGTCTGTCTGAAAGAGATGATGTGATCCAACACCTTTAATTAGTTCGTGGAAGTGCCTTTATCGTTCTCTGAATGTGATCTTTTATTGGAGAGAAATCAGTCCGTAATTTTATATGATCCTGTACTGCTTTTACTTTTTTAATTTCATGCCTGTTATTGTCCAGCTTTTTTCTATCTAATGAAACTTTCACTCAATAAAATTGATGAGCTTTTCTACATGCTATCACCAGTATCAATGCAAATCAGAGTCACTCCGGTTACGCCTAAGATCCCTGGCAGTATGGACTCTATTTTTATTGTCTGTCTCCATCTGGAAATGCATTCTGAGTTTACCAGTGTAGGAGACAAAGGGGACTGTAACAGAGATTCTCAGCATTCTTTGGCTGTCTGTGTAACCTTGGTCACATCGCTTAATCTGGCTGTGCCTTGCTAACAAATGTTTCATCTGTCATTATGGTGTATTTGTGCGTTATGCTTTTGGAGGCAGTCTGTGCGTAGTGCAGTTGGATTCCATCTCTGTGGCACTATATAGGTGCTCTTTGTCACAAATATCAATAATAAATACTACCGGGATATAGGAGAGAGTTATATTTTCTTCCACGTGGCCATGTGTGTGTGCAGACCTGAGTGCAGAGTGAGTGGGGAAGTGCTGCACCTTGTCCCTCATTAGAACTGGTCCATTGTTTCTTGGCACTAATATTCTCTAGCTCTGTCCCTGTTCATTTAGTTTCTGGAGTTAAACGTTAGCTGTTAATTATTTTGCACATATGCTGGGTTTTCACTGCAATGGGGGGACTGCTTGGCTCAGCACAGCTATGCGCTGTTGATGAGGAGAGCTCGTTTCCTCTGGCAGTGGGTCAGAAGCACACTTTTCTGGTTGACCTGTGTGGTCACAGTGTCCTGTCTGACATCACCGGGTTTTACAGGACCGCAGCCTGCTAGAGCCCATTTCGTCGGTGCAGCAAGCAGTCACTGAAGTTCCTTCCAGAAATGGAAGCACAACACACAACTGTTTTTCTACCACATCAGAACAGATCATCCCATGCTAGCAAAAGCTTTTCACAGGCCAGCAGGCAGGAAAAATGTTCACATCTCCTCAGGCAGAAAGCCATCAGTTGTGTGCTGGTGCTAATTAGCGAAATTCTGATTAAGTCATTGGAGCAATGCCAGTTTGCACCAGATAAGGAGCTGGTCCATGTGGAATTGGTTGACACGGCACGATATAGTGTGGGCCGAGAGCACCCTGGGGTTGTGGTAGCTCTATGCTGAAAGCAGAGCCCAGAGTAGCAGCAGTGCAGTAATAGTTTAGTCTTGGTTTCTTTTCTGGTACTTTATTTACTTCCCTTTTACAGATATATAGATACATATCTATCTCTATTAAAAAAAAAAAAAATCATCTTTCTGTGTGTGCACTATATATGTATGTACCTACCTTTCCAGTGTGTAATGAGGGGTTGCTGAAGCCCACAGAGCTAGCAGCATGTGGTTAAGCTATCAGCTGCGCACAGACATACTGGCTGCCTTGGGGGGATCCCCCTGGGGAGAAGGAGTCTGGGCACTGTACTTCAGTCCTAAGGGAGCTGGTTAGGAAATAGATTTATTCCCCCTTCAGCTCCCCAAACATTGCATTTACAGGAAACTTGATCATATACAGCCGAAATATAGTCGTTACATTTTTTGAAATTTTGGAACTCTCTTCAGCTCTGGTCATAAATATATGTTCTTAATATAGTATCTTAACATTTCAAATTATCCATCACTTCAGTCTTCCAGTTACCCCATACCCACACAGATATGTTATTCCACTTTAGCGTCTGAAAATGTTTCTGGATTTAATGAGTGAATCATCATCTGTAGAAAGACATGAGGTTTCTTGCATGAAATCTTTATATATATATATATATATATGTATATTTCCATTTTTCTTTCTTGGTCATTACTGGTATCTATGTTCAGGTATGGTAAGCTTAGAGAGAAAAGTTCATGGGGCAATATTTTGCTCCTTTAAGTTCATTATAGAGATGTATAGCTCAGCAATATTAATGAAAAAAGTAAACATGATATTCTTAAAGCACAAAAGTTTGACCTCTTTCTCTTCCTCCTCATCTAGCTAAGCACACACGGTTATACACTTGATACTCATTCAGTGAAAACACTCAGCACGTTATAAGTTAGAGCTTATTAAATAAATGGAGACTAATGTATGGTCCTCTGTTGTCCTAACATACTGGAGATATCTGTCTTCAAAGCAGATGTGACTAATAGCAGACAAGCGTGGGGGGAACTAATAATTTTTCTGCCCTTGGTAGAAAATCTTCCTCATTGTGTGCTACTCAATGGCAAACTACTATTCTTATTAGGTACTTACCTCCCAGGATCTCCGATATTGATGTTGAGCTAGGCTGAGTTGGGAGGTAATATTCTCCAAGCTATGGACTAAAAGGCCTCTTATGTAGCTAGAGTATCAACGAATACATTGGCCTTTCCCAAATAAACTGTGTGGTCCCTCTTTCTGGGGTGAGATGCACAAGCAATGAGATTGCCCCTGCTTGCAAAGCCGATCTGTGAAGCATCATGAACTCTGGTCATCATGTTACCCTCAGTCTCACGCTGGCTAGCTGTACAGGGTAGAGCTGGCTAATCTGCATGCATAACAATCCCTTTCCTTGTCATTTAAATGGTGAAGCCTCTGGGATGAAGTGTAGAAGCTGCTTTAAGGCTCTGTAGCAGTGCTGCATGGTACTCGACTGCAAAAAAAAAAATAAAGCAGTACATTGAAAAGATGGACTGTCGGAAGAGAACAAAAGCCTGATCATGTGGAGTGATGGACGAAATGTGATAGTTTGTCATCACATCTCTGGAGATTGTTCTGTTTTTCCTTCTCAATAAAATGAGTATTTCAGCTTCATTTGCAATCTTTTGCAATTTCTGACAAAGACAAGAGGTGTCATTCAGTGTTGTATTGTTGTGCTAGAAGAATATTGTTAGCTTTTAGCCTGCCGCAGACTAAAATTATGTTTTGGGGGTTTCCCCCACTTTTTGTGATGGATCCCAACCAATTATTTGATCCACTGACCACAGTAAAGGTCCAGCAGGTGTGTAGATGTTCCAGAATGTTCATAAGCAGTTTAAGAGAACTTGCTGAAGTGAGGGGGGGTGGGAAATAATAAGATGTGCACAACTGTTGTAGACATTTTAGAGTGCTTGCCACCATCACAGCTCTGAAAAAAAATAGATTCAGAGTCTGGAAGTAATATTTATCTAGGGCTGTGGGACTAAGGGCTTAGGTTTGCAAGGCTAAAAGACACGACTGGCCAGAGAGATGTAATGGAAAGTGCTCTGGGAATGGATTCAGCAACTGAAGAGCCCTTGAATGCAATGAAGCTAAAGGTGTAGAGAAACAAGTCAGTGACCCTTCAAGGAATTACCTTTCCAAATCTTCTGTGAAATCATCAAAATGACAGTTCCTGCCTCATAGTCAGCTAGTGCTTGAGAATTATGGAAAGCTTTAGGTACAGATTCCACTTTTGGTTAGTTCAGGTGGGAGGATGGCTGACTGAAGTTTGTGGTGTCTGTAACATTCAAAGACAGCTCTGCATGCATCATGTAAAATGAAATCAAAGGCCTGGGTTTCGGGTAAGCAATTTAGTAGAGCAGTGTTCCATTGTAGCCTATGATATGATCTGACTTTCTGTGTTAATGAATGGTTCTCTTTGCCAGCCAGCACGTTTGCTCAAAATTATAGAGTTCAGCTTCTGAGCTTTAGAGCTGCATCTGTTCTCAACGGTGTGTTGTCTAGGGAGGGGAAAATCTTAGTGTTTCAGAGGATGGTAAGAAATCAAGTTTGCAGATGTAAATGTGAAGCGTCACAAGGAACACACATGGCTACCACGTCTGCACCCAAAGGACTTCCCTCGCTCCCTTGCCTTGGGAATCAACCACATTATTTTAGGTTTTGCTGCACTGATTTGACAGTTCAACTGAACTTCTAGGTTGGGTTTTTTTTTTCCTGTTTTTCCCTTTTTCTCCTGTAGTAATTGCATGACACAATTTTCCTCAACCCTTTATTTTTTTTGAATAATGAATTGGATTTTTGCTAGGAGGAGACTAGCAAAGGAGACTTTTTTTTTGTGCTGCTCTCTGTGATGAGTGTGGTGGGAGTGTTTGTCTCCCCCAGCTGCCTTCGTTGTGGCCAGCTGCAGAACAATTGGTGAGACACCATCTGGCTTTCCCTAATTTTCACCAGCTGTAGGTATAATCAGCAGGATGATTGCAAAGTCCCTCTTCCTTCCATACAAAAACTCTGGAAAACAAATGCAGTGATGCATGGATGTGTAATGGGAGATTGAAAACATGCCTTGGTTTTCAGAGCGGTACAAGAACTGCATTAAATTATTCTTGTACAAGTTTAAAAGCATATGAGTTAATGTGCATCTGGTGAGCAAACTGCTGATGTTCAGCTGCTACAGCTTGTCTGGAGTTGGTGTTTCTCAGTGTGGGTGGGGGGGACACACAGACACAATGAGGTTTCCTGCGTGCTCATGAAGCACAAAAGAGCTTCCTTTCTACAAGTTTTTGCCTGTTGAGATGCATTTAGTTTTTAATCTCTTCAGGCAGGGAAAGTTTTCTGAAGTGTACAGCTAGTGAGGACTTACCGTGTGAGCCATGTAGAAGCCAGCAAGATAAGGGTTAACTTTTGTTTATCTGGACTCATTAAAAGTATCAGGATTAAGCCCAGCTGGTGCTGGTTTGCAGCTCTGCTCTCCACCAGGCTTGCCACATTAGGTGTGATATTTCAGAGGTGCTGAGCTCTTTCTCTTCTTTTTACCATGGATGTTATCTGGATTTCAGTTGACCTGAATGTGAGGTACGTTTTAAAAAATAGCCGCTGCTGGCATGATCTCCTGCTCCTGCATAAAATCAGGTAGGGTACTGCATTCCCAGTGGTTCGAAGCCCTACTGGATGGGGACTGAAGGGTTGTCTGGGACTGGTGAAATACTGTGTGACCGAACTGTGCTGAAATTGCTTAAAGCCATGTCTGTTGTAAGCCTCTGTTTTGTAGGTTCGTGTAATGTTCTAGCTGCCTCCATTTGAATTATTTAAACAGTGCAAAGTACAAATAGCTAACGAAGCACCTTAATAATAGATTGTAGGGCTAAGGTTTATGACAAACCTGCATACGGATGTAGAGAAGTAACAGGATAGAAGGAGGATTATGTAAAGGCAGGTAGCATTTATGGCCTTTTATGCATTCCACAGTTTATTTTTCAGTTAAAGCAGACTGTACTCATATTCATGCACATCTACCAAAAATCATTGCTTTGGTAAAAATAAAATTGGATGCTTCACTCCCATGTGGCTGAAATTAATATTGTCCAGAGAGCAATTTGAGACTGTTCCAGAGGGGATAGATCTTTCCACTTTTGCTTAATTGTTTTAGAAGAGGTTCTGAGAGATGCAGAAGGCCGTGCAGTATCCCATGATCATCTCTTGTTTACCATCACAGGAGATCAGAATTTCAAATGTTTAAGGGGGAGAAAATGGTATCTGGGAAGCTAAATGCCCATTTGGAATATGTGAGAGGGAAAGGATTTTATGTGAAGTGTTAGCAGTGCTCTGGTGACAATTAGCTGGTGCCCAAGCAGCTGAGAATCTGCACTTTGCTGTTAGTATTTCAGACTCCTGAAAAATCCGGGAGCCGTGCTTAGCCCTGGCCTCTTGCAAGGCTAGGGCAAACATCATGTTTGCCTTTGAAACACTATCAGCATCAGCATACTGAAAGAAACATGCATGTCTCTGAAAAAAATTGAGCTAAATTGGAGAATACAATTGTGATTTGTGTTTAATGTGAGTTTGTGGGCAGGCTGAATTTAGTTCGGGCAGTGGGGGAATTGCAGGTATCTCAGTCCTTAAAATCTGTGGCTGGATGACTCCTTGGTTAAGCCCAAGCTGCTCGTAGGCTAGAGATAGAAAGACCTATAGCAAGCAACAGTTAAGGTATTGATTACTGTCATATGAAAAAACCACAGTGTTTTGAGAATAAAATACAAGGCAGGGGGAAGGGTATGTGTTTGAGTTTGGCAAGAGCAATGTTAGTATAAAAAAAAAACCAACAGCAACAAAAAGACAAAAAGCTGTTTAATAGAAAGTAATCTATTCTACTCGTATCAAGGCTATTAATTTTGCTACTAGTTCAAAGCAAAATAAACTATCAAAGAAGCCAAATCCAACAACAGCAAAAAAATCCTCCATTGTGCCTAGCAGAAATAGCTGCATAAAAGCTCTTCAGTGGAATTTGAATTTCTGATTAATTAGACTGCAGTGTTAATTAGTGCCAGTAGTCCTGAGACAAATCTGGTAATTAGTGAGTTGCATATCCAGTGGGGAAGCCCAGCAGAACACCTGTTTTAGAGTGGCTCCTGTATGCAAATGAAAGATTTGCTGTACTGGGGCAGTGCTGTTCATTTTCCCAGTTCTGTGCCTTGTCCCGCAACCATTTGTATGCGGGTTTGCGTTTGGGAGTGATTGTGCGAGCAATTTCACTGATTGCTATATAAATAAGTATGGTCTTCTGTTAGGCTGACAATGCCAGCCCAGGTATTACCTAGCACATGTGAAGATGGTAACTATGGATCTGGAACACGTTATTCCCAGTTGTTTTGACTGGAGTAATTAACGGTTGATCAGGCTTGTGCAAATGGATTAACTGCACCTCAGGCTCTCAAGACAAATGTGTGTAAACCTCAGACCCCAAACTAAATCTGATCCACAAAAACTGTAATTCAACAGATATGCATGTGAATTCTTCTCTTTAAAGACATTCCTGATCACATAATGTTCTTCCTGATCTTCACCAATGTGGCCGGGTGTTGGTTGCTCAGAGCAGCTCCTGTTCAGCTCTGATGAGAACAGAGCAACCACAAATCTGTGGAAGGTAGGTCCTCTCATTCCTGAGCCTCTTGTCAACAAGGGACTCCCTGTGTGGTTTTACATGTTCATAGCAATACTGATAAATGAAGACTTTTTTCTTAATTAAATTATTTTGCGTTTTGGCCACTTTTTTCCTTCAGAGAAGGGATTTAGCTTTTGCTCTGTTAAGTTATAGAGCAGACATTACAGATTTTAGGCTTATGGGGAGGTTCATTGTGAAGCAGTAGCTGAGGTCTGTGGCATTAGGGAAAGATGTTTGAACACAGCTCTGAGCACTAATTAGTTGCCCTAGGAGCAGAGAAATACTGTCTTCATTCCTACCAAAGGTTTTGTGTTAAGCATGGAAACTTTTGTATCCTGACCAGATACACTCTCTGCTTGGAGATAATTGTCTTTTTTTTTTTTTTTTTTTTTTTTTTAAAAAAAAAAAACAGACACGTTCAGGATTAAGATTTCGCTTGGCCTTAATTAAGGATGTCATTGGTTGAATAACAAATACGGTGCTGGAAATGTCGAGGTGCCCTTTGGGACAAGGTTCATCCACATTAAATGCCACAGGTCGCTCTGGGTAGTGATCTTTCCTGAATATAAAGCATTGGCAGCCTAAGGGCAGGCTATAAGGAAGGTGAGGTTCAAAGCAATTTACTCCATCTGAATTTGACACTTAGTGTTGACACAGCTCTGATCTGCCTAAGGTCAAGAGGCAGAAAGTTTGTGTCAGCATGGAGTGGTACTAAAAACCAGAGTTTTAAAAGTGCTGGAGAAAAAAGCTGTTGCTAAGGAAATGGGCTTATTTAATAGTCTGTTTCTGTACCGGCCTGTTCCCCATCAACTTGAATATGGTCATTCTTAACTTGATACAAACAGAGAGGCAAAATGCATCCCTTGGCCGTGAGCCAAGCAGACTCAGCAGAATCTTGAAAGAAAAATAAAGCACCAATCAAGTTAGCAAATAAAAGTGAAGATTTGTGTCTTTCCTCTGAGGATAGTTGATGGTTTTTAAAAAGTCTTGTGACTAGAAACCTTAAAATCTCCCAGCGCAGGTTGATCAGCGCAGGAAAAATGCTCCACACCGATACTTTGGTCTCTGATTTTTTTATTTTTTTTCAGGAAAATTCAATCTAGTTTGATAGTATTTTGTACAAGCAAATAAAAATACCATGTAAGACACAAGTTAAAATACTGTGAAAAGCAACCAGGGTATGGCTAGTATTTCATCTTGTCAGTGTCTTAGCCTTTTGGGGATGGAGATTTATCTGTCGAAGTAACTATATGTGAGAAAATCTCAGGAATGTGTTAGGTGGGGCCAATATCTCTTGCTAGACCCATGGATTTCATAAGAGAGAAAGCAAAATATGGTTTGGGGTGTTCAAGCCCATCTTTGGTCCTGAAGTTCTGTAGTCATGGGCCATCATGTGAAGTGGAATGGTGGACACTGAATGCCCGGCATGGCTATATATTCAGGCTGGCTGCCAGAGGTAAAATGTTAAAGGTAGGCAGTCCTGGTCACCAACCAACCTAGCTACGAT
This sequence comes from Chroicocephalus ridibundus, assembly GCF_963924245.1. NCBI lineage: Eukaryota > Metazoa > Chordata > Aves > Charadriiformes > Laridae > Chroicocephalus > Chroicocephalus ridibundus. Next base: position 9,559,835 of record NC_086296.1, on the reverse strand, counting down.
CTCTAATCAGAATAGTATTGTGTCAGGGCCTTTTTTTGTTTATTAACTTGAACCACTGTAGTACTGATAGATATCCTTATTAGAAGGAAGATGACCACGGGTGTGACACATGAAGAGATTAATCCTCATTTTCCTTGCTGTAACTTCACCTGGATTAAAGTGTTTCTGTACTTTGAAGCTGCACTGATGGAAATGGCTTGAGCACCACTAAGCACCGCAGATGTTCAGGCAGAACTCAACGTCAGGGTTGTTCTGCCAACATGGCATTGAGGAGCTCATCTTCAGCAAGCTGAAGGAAGAGTGTCAAAATGAAGGATGGCTTGTTCAGGAGCTAGGCCTGGGAATGCTGTACTGGACTTGGGGTTTGAATGCCAAGCACCAAGCGGTGCCCTGCCACCAAAGCTTAGTGGTTGTAAATGCGTTGTAGTGAGGTTGTAAGAACTGGTTTGCAACTCCGTTTTCTTACCTGGCCTTCCCAATGGGAAGCAGAAAAGAGACTGCTGCTTCCTTGCTCCGGTGTGTAGGAATGACGGATATCAGCAGGGCTGGGCTTTCCTGAGGTAATAGCAGCCGTACCGTGCGGGTAGCCCGAGCTCATGTTGCTGCCAGTCTGGTCTAGGTGAGAGGAGGAACAGGAACACCAGCTGCAAAGTGAGGTCCTCTGGCGATCCTGCCAGTGCTCTTGTGAGATGCAAATACTTGAGGGTTGATACTTGATACTTGTAATACTTGAGCTATATCTATATGGCATAGCCCAGATGTGGTAGTGGATGATGCTGTGTAGCATCTCTGTACACATAGTCAAATGCTCTGTGTTTCCACAAAGGCAAAATGATAAGCAATAGCTCGCAGCAGACAGTACACTAAGATTTCTCACTGGGGCTCTGCTTTTAGCTGGGCTGGATCGGGTAGCTCGTTGCAGCTGTTAGCTAAATGCACCTATACAGAGCAGCTGTAATCACAAAATCTATAGCTTTATGGAAATCAGAGCTGAGTGCAAGAGACCTTGTGGACTTGCAGTCTATCTTAATAACCTCTTCAGGTCGATAAATGCTGTGAACAGTAAGCTAAATGTGTCCTTTCTAACCTATCTCAGTTTTGAGAAAGGGCAAATGCTAAGGTTAAATGTAAACAATACCCTGATGATGGGCGTGATGAAACCGCCCACATGCAAGGGCTTGTGGTTAAAATGACTCGGAGCCATTTAGCCTTGTTAACAGTGTTACCCTGGAGCTATCTAGGTAGATGAGAAAATGGAGATTTTTTTTTTCTGAAGGTTTCTGGATTTGCTGGAGGCCTTCAGCCTTTTGGGTGTTACCTGAGCTCTGAAAGATCAGGGAAAACTCTTAACTCTGTGGAAATAGTGCCAAGGTTTTTGTTGGTGCCCCCTGCCCAACATCAAAATGGAAAAAATATGTTTCTTAATTTCTGTGTGTATCATGGTGGGCGGTCTACAGAAAAAAAATCCCAATACTTGAAATCCTCTTGTGCTGTAAGGAAACTTGTAACGGATTCTCTTAGCAGAGGCACAGTGATGGTAATTCTCCTTTGACGCTATTTCCAAGCAGGGTTTCCACAGTAATGAAATATGACATAGTCAATGATAGCTCAGCTGAAAAAATTGGCCAGTTAAGGAGAGGCTCGGCATACGTGCCCCTCTGGTGCACCACCTTAAATCACTCTGCTACAATCTGAATTGTCTATTCCTGATAAATCTTTTCAACATTGCTGGATTTGGACTGTGGAATTAATGCATCCTTATGGGATATGTTCCAGCTTAATTCAAACTTGTGTAATTCACTGCATTAGAAGTGGCCCAAAGAGATACTTCTTGCTTTCTTAGTTTTGCTTACTTTTTTTTTTTACTTTTTAAACAAAAGGGCAATTGCCATGTAAAGTACCTTTGAGAGCCGTCAACATTTGAAATATCTGTCACTGTAAATAAATTTGGAGTGTTCATTGCCTATCTGGAATCATACTGTAAAACAATCAGAGAGGAGACTTTCGTTTGTTTTCCCTTATAAAGAGCATCAGCTGCTGCTGTGTGACTAGTTCCAAGAAGATAACTAATGAAAAGACAGCCTTACTTGATGTTAAAATGAATTTCCCAAAGCCTCTTGTACTTGGTGCTTCTTCCTACAATCATGTGTGGCTTCCAGAGCAAATTCAGTCTGAGTACCAGAGTGAAAGGAAAATAAGACAAATTGGAGGAAGTGAAAATTTCTCAGGTGGTCTCTGAGGTCAGATCTGCCTCCATAGGAAAAGAGTCAGTGAACGTGCTCCGAAACATGGTTGATATAGGCCATCCACTCTTAGGGGAAAAAGCATGTTGCAAACGTGTCAGTCAAAACATTTTCTAATTATCTACATGCTCTACGTATCTTTTATATATATATATATATTTATATTTATACGACTTTCATGATTTTCATCAGGGGAGAAGCGAGGGATAAATAACATGTCAAGGAGACTGAGAGTGTACCCCAGGAATCACGTAAGGTTAGAGGTTAAACAACTGATACCATTCAAAAGAGAAAGGGGTGAGTGAGCCATGAACCATAGCGTTGTGGAGAGCATCCTCCGCATAACTGCTGCGCGTACAGGTGGGAGCGGAGGGCTGGGGAAGGACCCGGGTGTGCCTTTTAGGGGCAGAGACAGAAGCGTGGGGATTCCGTCAGATCTCTACAGGCTGGAGTCAGTCCTGCTTTGAAGACTTCTCTCCAGCCCCTGACAGGTTGCTTTAGATTTCATTTTCTATCATGCAGACGTCTGAGAACCGGTGCCTGAAATATCTGGCTAGTGATAAATACTTTTAATAACAGATCACTTGAATGCCTGTGGTTTCTGGCTAGGTCATTTTGAAGCAAAACTCTGGGCTTCTAGGGCACTCTGGTGATGAAACAAACTATTAGCTTTTTACTTGCAGTTTAATTAAGTGTGGAGGGCTGGATTTGCTTCACTTGGAGGATGCTGGAAGTGATCCAACGCTGTCAGTCCTGGACTTGTGTGCTAATTGCCCTGACTCAGGAAGTAATTTGGAGATGTTCTACTGGAGTTTCTCCACCAGGAAAAAGCTCTCCATTGGGAAAAGAGGAGCTTGACTGAAGACAAGAGAGAGTTTATAGCTGTGGTTTTGCATTCTCCTTGAGGAAGGTGTGTTCTTTCCCCAGCATCGTTCTAGCAGAGCTGAGCCAGCCAGTGCAGTATTGGCTGCCGGATGAGCCTTTGCTGAACCTGCTCTGCCAGTGTGCTTGCCCTCAGGCTAGGAGAGTTATGCTGCTGAGATACAGCCTTTTGGTACCCAGGGAAGGCAACATTTTTTGCTGAAAAAGGTGATTATTCCACTTTGGCATTTGTGCTCACAAGCTTCTTTGAGGTTTCAGTCTAATGGTCTTGATTTAGACAGAGGCATGCATTTCTCTTTATTTTGGGAAATCTTGGCACTTCATTAGACCACTTATAGCTGAGTGACAGAGAATTTAATTTTCTTCCTTTCTTTGCTACTGTTGAAGAATCCTTCCCCATCTCTTGTGTCACCCTGTCACATAGGAATGATGTTTGTCCTACAGAGATGCTGAAGCACAGCTTCTCAGCTCAGTACTATTAAGCCTTCTCTTATTCTGGTTTGATGTCACCTAGTCTTGCTTTCTGTGTTATAAAATCCTTGATTCATCTATTGCCTAAACAACTTAGTGATTTGACACATTGTTTTAAATTCTCATGGCAGGATCAAGAACATGGGCACAATACTGGAGATGGTAGAGACCTTTAGGTATGTGACAGTAAGATTTTTTTTGTCGCTCCTAACCTGATCACTGATAAGATTCTTGAATGGAACAACCATGGAATAATGTACTTGACATGAATACGGAGGGCAGCGCTTACCGTAATAGTAGATTATTCCCTTGTTTCTGAGGAGGAAGGAAGGATTTAATCTTGCAAGTTTATGAAAATTTCAGCACCTCATATCCTAGTACGAATACAAAAAATTAAATTTGCATGGGTGGGAGGGTTGTCTGTGTTATGTCTGATTGCTTAGGAAGATCAAGGGCATCACTAAAACCTTTGCTGTTTGATTTTACAAATGGTTTCTTACGGACTAGCAGTGATTCATCCGCATCCAGAGAAAGGAGCAGAAGTAGCATAAATGAGTCTGTGTCATAGCTACAAGCACCGTGGTAGTCTGAAAAGGGTGAATTTTCTCAGTATGGCTGTTCAGATGACAAGAAGTTGTCTATGATATTGTCATTGTCAAATGTGAGAACCAACTGAAGAGAGAGAGGAAGAACATTTTTTCACTGCAAGGGTTATTAAACATTGGAATAGGCTGCCCAGGGAGGTGGTGAATTCACCATCCCTGGAGGTGTTTAAAAAAAAGGTAGATGGGGCACTTAGGGACATGGTTTAGAAGTGGCTTTTGTCAGGGTAGGTTAAAGGTTGGACTCGATGATCTTAAAGGTCCCTTCCAACCTCAGCAATTCTATGATTCTAACAGCAATCATCATTATTTAAAGTTGTTTAACTTCAGAAAGTTTACCTGCCCTTGTTTCAATGGCGTATGGCTGAGGATTATTGACAGCAGAATGTGTCTAAACAACCATCTGTGTTAGAAAACAAATGGAAACCCAATGTGTGATCTGAACCATCTAAGCTAAAAGGAAGCTGCAAAAATTTCAGATTTTTTATTTTTCTTTCTAATTAGGGTTGTCTCAGTCACTTGATTCTAGAGGTTTTTATGAAACACAGAAAATGTGGTGAAATATTTCTGGTTTATGGCTTTTTTCACTAATATTTAAGATGCAAAAAAAAGTTCAGTTCTTCACATCAATGCTGCATATTTTGATTCCCCCCCCAATACAACTGTAAGGACGCAAGAGAGATTACGTGTAAATGACATAAAGCATTTCCAGTTGGCAGCATTATTTAAACAGGGAGTAGCCTTTTACCAGTCCATAGTTTACTCGGGTAGTTTAGAATATCTCTCTCTGTGTATATTTATGTATGTATATCCAGACACATGTGCAGAAAATAATTTACATCCTTTCTATAGGTATATATGTATTTGTTTACTGTACTTTATTTTAAATATCCCACGGCAGTAGAGCTGAATGTATTCTGAAGGGACGTGTTTTGCTACTTCAGTGGTGCCACAGGAGACACCGCTCTGTGTAAGCAGACTTATGTCAGGGCTCGTTACGTCTTACTGCGGGTGGGAGATGCCTGTGAACTGGTGTCCCAGATCTAGACATTTCCAGCAACTCAGCAAAATACTCCAAAGAAAAGAGGGGATGGAGGGAGCTGGAGATGAAGATAATTCCCTTTTCAACAATTTGAGGGATTTAGGTTCCCTTGTTTCCTCCTGGGAGAAGGAAGTGGTGAAATACTGGGTTAATTCCAGTGAAACAGAATGTTCCTCTTTCGCTTTGACATGAGAGTAATTTGGGGCAGGGGGAAGCTTAGACATTTGCTCTGTATCCATTACTTTCATAGGAATATCAAGCTCCATGATCTGAAGTTTCAGGTTCAACACTAACCAGTTTGAACAAGTAGTCCTTGGCTCTTCCTGGCCAGGCTGTTCCCTCCCTATCCTCACGTACCCCTACACTGGAACAGAAAAGTTTCAGTTCTTGGTTGTTGGGTTTTCCCCCCCCCCTTTCTTTCTTTCCTCGCTCCTCCCAGTGATCCAATTCCCTTTATCTATGAAGTGAATGAACTCCCATCAGAGACTCGTTTTGTCTCTTGATACCTGCCCTTGAAAGCCCAGAAACTGAAAAAAGAAGAGAGTATAGTAGCACATCTGGAAAACTTATCTTCCACAACTTTGTATTGCTGCTGTATTGCAATTTTCTGCCTCTGTTCTCTAGCTGACCTATACCTATAATAGAAAACTTTCTCCTATATTTCTCATAGTCAAAAGTTGCCTTATCTTCAAGGAACAAGAAAATAGGTTCATTACTCAAAGAAAGACAAGGAGGTGTCATCCCATGCTAGGATTTTTTGAGTGTTTTGAATGTGTGAAGTGTCTGAACTGAAAATTGGGGAGGGGGGAAGCACAGCAGCTTTTCCCATTACTATTTTGTTTTCTAATTAATCCTGTCCATTGAAGCTTTATCTCTTTTGCTCATGTGGCGTTTGCTTTTATAGCTTAAAAAAGGGAGAGGGGAGATGTGTATACCCTCCTCTGCTAATGCGTTTTGATTGCTTTTTCCCCACTGTTTGGAATGCTTTTAGAAACACTGAGGCTCTTAATTTTTCATGTGACACTGGTTTCCCACTGCTCTGCGTTACTCAACCTGGTAAACATTTTGCCTGAAGGATTACATTTACTTTGATGCACGAGGTGGCTGAGCTGAAAGTTCAAGCCTCTGTGATTGCATTTGGTGAAGACATAATTAAGACAGGCTAATTTGTGTGTGTGTGCTTAACTTCTGAATTTGCATCTGAGAAGTGAATGGTTCCTACCAGTCGCTGCAAAACAATCATAACTTAGGCATGTTCTTGCAGAAAAGGAATTCCCTGCGACAGGGGTTACACGGAAGTGCCCTTTAGCTTAGCTGGACGGCTGAAATTAAACTCACTCCTGTGGCAGCTATGTTTATTGAAAATTAGTGTGTCGCCTATGTTCCCTGTGTGGCTAAGGCTTTTTTTCATGCTTGCTAATTCCTGAAGTCTGTCTGAATTTTCTATTTTTGGTATTAATGTAGCTGAATAATATCGGAATGGATTTTATGTGGCAAATGAGTAACTGTCCATGGTCTCCATCCTTCCTGCTGCAGTGGTTTCCTTTTTGACCAGCACATTTCTCTTCTAGAAAAAGCAGCTTTGTCAGAATTCAACTTTGTAGTGTGTGTCAGTTAGATGAAACTAGATTTTGAAAGAAAAATGGAGTTGAAATCTTCTAAAAGGATCGGCTTCTAGAGCTGCAAAGTCGTGGAACAGACCTGATATTGACTTCCATTTTTTTCATGATTTGTCAATTAAACTGAAGCAAAGTGTGTTTAAAAATGCCTGTGAAATGAAATTTTTAGAATAATTATTACAGTTTGGAGGAGAAACTGTACTCCATGAACATTTCTCCTGGAACAGAAATCCCCATTTTAGCTAATATTGGTGATACTGAAGAACAGTACCTATCTCATTGGTCTCCTATGCACTCATAAACAAGTGCCTATAACATTTCAGAGTTGTATAGGTCCATGTAAGTGCTATTATTGTTTATTGCTAATTAACGTTAGTGGGTTTAGGTCTCTCAGGAACCCGATTAAAGCAGAAATGGTAATATTCAGGCCCTCATGTTCCTATTTGTCTTTCAGTGGGTTTGATTTCATTACCTTTGAGACTATTTAAGGAACGATTTCTAGCCCTCCCTTGGTAATTCTGTAATCCATTAATGCTGAAATATCTTGGGGAGTCCAGGTCTTGGGCTATTTTTCACCCTATAAATATTTCTTGGAGCTATTTAAAAAGCCCTTGGAAAGTATAACAACAAATGCCAGATACTGTAAGTATGCATGATTTTAAATTATATAGATCCTAATTCTATGACAGACAAATCCCACTTTGTATGCAGTATCATTCCCCCATCTGCTGCCTTCCCTGGCTAAAACCGTCCGGGCAAAGGGCATTACAAAGCTGAAATGTCTTAGTGTCTGAGCAGTGCTAGCCTGTCGTTACTCTTCAATGTTTAATGTGGTATTTAGAGGTGAGATCGAAGATTTGCAGCATACCTGAAATTGGCTCTATTCTAAACAGCTTAGATCTTGAGGGCAGTTGTAATGGTCCCGTCTCCAAGGTGCTGAGTAAGTATCTGTGGCTCCAGGTGGACTGCAGTGCTCTGTTTTAAAAAATTCCTTGTGGAAGCTTCACAGCTCCCGGCCTGTGCTAGCCAGATTAAAGCTGTGACACCTGTGTATGCATCCTATAGCTGCATCTTCCAACAGTGCCGCAGTTGTTCCCTTAGGAGTTGTGAAGTTTCATCAGTGTGCTGCTAGGGGAAAGCTAGGCTGAGAAAATTGCTTTTGCGCTCGGGTCTGAAAGCAATGCGGTTTCTGATCTGATGAGGAAGAAATTTGTACAGTTTTTTTGACCAGTTTTGGAGTAATTACATTTTGAGACTGTTCAAACCTCCCTTGAGGTGTTGATTGTATGGTTGCTCCAATGTCATCTAAACGGCATAGCTGTAGAGATGACCATTTAGCTGATTTGGAAAGGACACACACAAGCTGAAGTTTGGCAGTGAGATTCATTAAATAATGCTGTACTCTAGTAGTGCCTTCCACAGGATGGCTGGAGCTGGCAGATATGTCTCTGTGATGGCAAGACCTCTGCTGGAAGGCTTATATCTGTCAGACCCAGAGACAGCATCTTGCCAAATGGATGCAGATTCCCTTTGCTCTGGATATAGTTGATGAAGCAGCGAGCGGAACAGCATGGAGGAGAGAGCACGCAGGGAGACCCGTGTTCCTCAGCAGGGAGCCTGGCTGAATGTCTATCAGCAGAAATGTCTCTTTGTGTGAGTTAAAGGGACTTGACTAATCACTGCTCTTTACAAAATAGGTTTGGTAGTATTTTGTAGGCATTTCCATTTAGTGGACTCATTTTTCTCTTCTCTGGAAATGGCTGGAGCTCCTGAGCTGGGCAACTCTTATAAGAATGCCCTTTTCCTCTCGGTTGTGCATAAGGAGAAGTTATGAGGTGTTATTGATGGTGGTGTCCACCTGGGTTCTTGTCCACAGAAGGAAGTGAAAACGCAGAGCAGCCAAACTGCAGTTTCCCTGAGCAAGACAGCAGCACTTCCAAACTGTAACTTTTTTGCTTTCAGCTACAGTACTTCAGCTTCCAAACTAGAACTGGAAGCAGAAATTTTCCCTTGAAAGTAGAGATGCATACAGTTGTGCTTGTTCTTCTGCAAAACCTTATATCACTGCCTTTCTTCTAACAGATCTACCATTTAATTTGAACTCTGTTTACTTTCTATTCAATATCCCTGAAATTCTCTTGCTTCCTATTCACAGCTGCTATTGCCCATCTCTTTCCCCTGTTAAGCATTCTAAGACAAAGATATTTGTGGTCTGCTTTGGTGGTGAACAAGGAAATCAAAATTGTCTAAATTATGATCATCATCCCTTCCTTCCCCTTTCCATAAGAAGCCCTATTTCCTCCCACATTGATGGCTTATGTACTTTTGAAATACATGCAGTGGGGCTGGTTACCTCAGTATTTCTCTTAAAATTGTTAGACTGTTTCTGCAGGCACACATGAATTGGATATTTCTCAACTGAAAAGTTTATAGGCATGCAGATTTGAATAAGAGGAAACCTATGGATAGTAGTAGTGGGGAGGAAGATGCTTGGTTTATTCAAGTTGGTATCTTCCTCTGTATCTTTTGTGGGTTACTGTTTTAAGCCTCTCTGATGTCTGTTTGTCTTAAATAGTTTGATAGGTAGGACGTTGAAAATCCACTGATAAAACTCCTAGAGAGGTATCATCCTCCTGTGCAGAAGGAAAGTAGTGCTGATGCTTTACACAGTTTGAACTTTCCTCACTGCAAGCTACTGTCACAGGTGATAAATGATCCTGCAAAACTTGAACTTTTGTGTAAGCATATTATCTGCCACCACTTTCTGGGGTCAAAGTTTCCCCAACACACATACTTCTTCCTTTACCTGCTAAACTTCAGCTAGAGTTTTAGTTTTTGGAGCTACGTATTCTTTCAAAGAGTGTCTTCTCATCCGCTTTCCCTCTGGATTAAGCAGCCACGTGAAGGACGAATGCAGGACTTTTACCTTGCACAATGCGGGGGTGGGGGGAAAGCAACAGGTTCTGTTCTGAAGGAAATAGCGTGTGTGTGATTGGCTTTGCACCGTGTTCCTCATCCTTCCCCACTGTACAGTCTGTTGGGATGCTGATGCAAGAACCTCATAGGGTGCTTGATTCCAAGAGGTTCAATATTATAAAACTTAAATAGTATTAGAGTACTTGTATTTCCAAACTGCGTAACAGTTCAGACTGTAAAGTATCGAAGATTATTATGATATGATAAACTGGTTTAGTTAGAAATAACAAGGCCTTGAGAAGTGCATATTGTGAACAGGGGACATTTCACTGTTAATTATTGCTAAGGATACCTCAGAGTGCCTTTTAATAAATATGTGTGTGTCGTGAAGCAATGTGTTACATGGGGACGATGGAAAGCTTGGATACTGGGGCAAGTGTAACTGTTAATTTTGTAAATGCAACGTAGTGCAAAGAGCAGCAGAGAATGGAGCAGCTGGAGCTGTGTTTGAGCAGGGCAGTCTGGTGACAGTGATGCATTAATCCCTCACAGCTCTTAGATGCGTGATGGCGGGATACTTTTCTGCGATTATTCAGTGTATAACGCTAGGATGTTAAACTTTACTGGGATGGGCTGTCTTGCCAGATATCTGTGCCTTCCTCCTTCCGACTGATCTGGTGATACAATGCAAAGCCCAGACGCTCCTGTCAGTAGGGATGATGAAGTATCTCTTTAACTTGACCAGCTGGACACATGCTAAGTAAATCTTGCTGGTATTAACAAAGCTTTTAGGGGTGTTAGGCCAAGCTAACTCTTGCAATCTGTCATTGCACCTTTAATTCTTCATCAGAACTAGAGCACTGAGTCTTCCCAGAACTGTATTAATTGGATTTCATGCTACTGGGAAGGTGTGCGGTTTGTCTTGCATAGCAATTACAGGCACAGCCACTGAAGATTTTAGTACTCGTTGTTTTACTTCCTCCAAAACTGCTATTCCTCTCAAAACTTTTAATAACCACCAGCTACCTGCCTTTGTGAATTGATGATTTGAAGGAGTAAACAAAACTGGACTAGCTTTTCAGCTAATGCAAATCAGCTTAGTTTTTGGCTGACTCCGTCAAAGTATATTTCTTTAACCTTTGGGTGGTTTTCTTTCACAATGGAATGCCTGACACCATGGTGGCCTTAGGTCCGTAAAACAAAGTAAGCATAACTTATGCATCTGAAAACTGTCATCTTTAATCTCAATTTCCAGAGTGCATTGCTGACCAAAACGCAATTTTAAAAGCTTTATTCCCTTTTTTTCTGTGGAAGGGGTCTAGTCAGAAAATAGTGGAGAACAAAACTATTTTTCAGTCCAGATGAAGTGCATAAAAATTGTAAATTGATTTTTATAGTGCTTGTTGAACTTGCTTGTTCAATAATAAATTATTCCAGTTATAAAGTAACCAATTCATTCCTGTAACTGCCTACTCTCTGAACAGTGACAGCCTACAACTTATATTAATATAAACCATATTGAGCAATCAGTAGAGCATATGCAGTGTTTCAATGCAACATCAGCACTGAAATCATGATAAAATACTTCAGGGTGCCAAGCTAGTCTGTGGCAGGGAGCTGGTAATTTGGTCTGGTCTTCAGAGATGCTCTTCGGGAGCTACAGTAGAGTTAATAGGGGAAAAAAAGGTTGACTGCCAATAAGGGGCTGAGTGGCAGTTTATTTGTCTGTTCAAATCAAGTATCAGATGCCAATTAAAAGGGTCTCCTGCAGTCACTAATTAAGAAGCACTGAGGGATTGATTAGCCATTTACCAATGACTGTCAGTACAAATGCATTTGTTCTATTATCCCAGCATGTACTTCAGGGAATCAACTAGTTCTGTTAACGAATTTGAGCATGTTCACGTGATAAGCATGAGAGTCTGACATTTAATTTGTTTTAATATATAAACCATTTTATTGACTGGCCTGTGTTCTTCAGTCATGGATATGCTTTCTATTGCTTCAAAGGAATTTGTCTTCTAAAATGATTCTCCGTAAGGAGAGCAGCCATATCGGAAAATGGGTAAGGGTCAAGTTATCGTCCATTCCACTAGAATGCTGCCAGCACTCTGGGCTTCCTGTTCCATTTCTGGGTAATGGCCCAGAAAGGTGAAGATGCGAATGAGGAGACTGGTAATGAAAAACATTGTTTGGAGAGGCAAAAGTTGAAGATCTGTGTTGTGGTCCTGTATCAGAGCTCTAGCCAAAATTTAGAAGGATTTGGGGCAGTTGGCCATGCCTTGGTCTCAGCAGCAGCACCACTGTAAGGTGCTGGAAAACCTGAGAACCCCAAGGATTACATTGGGATTTTCAATGCCACCATTTCCTTCACAAATGTTTAGATGGTAACTGCATTTTGCAACAGAAAAGTACTTTTGTACTTTTCCCACTGTTTATCTCAGAAGGGATCCTTTTTTTTTTTTTCCCCTTCAATTTGAAAAAAAGACTTTTGTGTGTCAGAATTTCCCACATCATGGGAATGAGTGTTTGGCCAATATTCTTGCCTCATCATGTTAAGTTTCTCTAATAAAAGATAGCTGAAACTATAAAGGCAGCTTCTGCAAGAGATGCTGGGGTACTGAGTGTGCTTTGAGAGTCACCTGTGCAGGCTTCCATGTCTGGTGCTTAGAGCTGGTGAGCCGGGAAATCTCTTAGGAAATACATCTGAGCCCAGCTCCAGCCCAAGATGTTTAAAGCTGTCTTGCTGTGATAGCGTCAGTAATTTTGATTCTACTGAAGCCTTCAGTAGCGTTTTTTTGTTTGACTTCAGTGGGAGCCATTTGACGCGACTGGGAAAGGGAAGAAATGCAGCACAGGTGGAATATACTGTTTTTATTTTCAGAAGTCATTGTCTGTTTGATATTAAAAAGCAAATAAACAAGAAAACAAAAATCTCCTTACATGCCATGATGCCTCGTTCAGCACGCTATTTGATGCATATTCCAGACTTTATCCCAGTTTTAGTCCCATATGAAAGTCTCCCCTGGTTCTGATTTAATGTTTGCAGAAATTACATTTGGAATGAGATACAGTAGGAGGAAATATATCTAAAAAATTCGATGGTTGAAAGAAATATCTTTAATCTCTCCTGTTATTAGTGCTAAAGAGGCTTTCAGAGAATAATAAAGCTATCACGCTAAGCCCCTTAATTCTCTTTCTTTTAGTAATTTCTTCTGCTTTTCGTTTGCTTCTTTTAGTCTGATATTCATTTTCTGGTTCTGTTTTCCTCTGCAGTTTTCACTACCTTCCCCCCAGTTCAACACTCTGCATTTAGCGCTCTTTTTTCCCACCTTTCCCTCTTTCTTTTTAAAGTCTTATGATTTTTTTTTTTCTCTTTTCTCCCTCCTCCATTATTAAGCCTTTTTTCTGCTTCATATTCTCTGCAATAACTCAGTCCTCTGCTGTCAGGTCTCTGTTTCTATCAGTATGGTCATGGAGGACGATCCATGGTGGGTTGTAGAATGGCTGCTCCTGCTTTTCCGAGGGCTCCCTGCCTGAGACTGCTGCTGTTCTTGCATGCCAACAGCAGCTTGCCTGATATTATCTGAGACTCTTTGCCTGCACACACCACTCTGAGATAGCTGCGTGGCAAGAAATGTACCAGTTACTGAGTAATTTGGGAGTGTCTAGGAATATATCTGGCTAGTATTTTTGCTCGTTTAACTAGTTGCACTGTTTTTTTACTTTGGAAGGAACTCGGTGCAGTTACAGTTTGTTACTGGCATTGCTTAGTGTGTTAAGATGATGCTGTAAGGGCAATTGTAGAAAAAGAGGTCATCCAGATGGCTCATTAGAATCAGAAACATCAGAGGCGGCAGTCAAAATGAGACTCGTCTGATGATATGTATCTTAATCCTGCTTTTGTGACTAAACTAAAAGAAACTGAAGAATAGAGTAATATTTCTTATGATATTCTTATGATATTTGCAATGGAAATGGCTACATGTGTAAATAAACCTTTCAAAACTACGTTGGTTATTTTCATGGCACACCTATGCCACCCCTTACGTGCTTTGTGGCCCCTTGGGCTATCTGTAGTACATATGTATGTACTTTGAGACACCCTTGCTGGGGAGAGTTTGTAGTTAAAATAGACAAGATGGATGGATGGTCTGATCTAACCCCAGTCAAGGCCGATGAAAATCTTTTCATGGGTTTTGATGAATACTGAATAATGAATTGGACTGGGGGGATGTTGCAAGGCCTTTCCCAGGACAATGCTTGATGGCCTGTGCAGAAGCTTAATAAGAAACGTGAACCAGTGAGGTCTGGCTATTGAGTCAGCCAGAGAAAGAACTTATTGATCAATTTTAGATTTAGTTGTTGGGCAGTATTAAGTGGACTTGATAAGCAAAAATGAACTGAATATAGTGGATTACAGATAAAAGATTTGGATTAAATTTAAGATGCACTCCTAGTATGAGGATTTGGTGGCCCTAAATACATATATTGCCTGAAATGGTTCTTATGATTGCAATGCTTTTGTTCGTTTTGTATAATAGAGTAAAATGTCATAACAAATGCTTTTTGACGTCTGTGATCCTTTATAGTAGAAACTTCACCTGCAGTTTAAAAAAAAAAAAAAGAATAACAATAATTCACACAATTGCATAAACTGTAGTACTGCAGAGGTCAGCCAATAAAAAAAGAAGCCATGTGTTGTCTGTATGTTTCTGATGATAGATACAGTCCATTCTTAGGTACCATTTTATTTCTATCTCATATAAAGCCCAGGAACTGAGAAAATAGTGGGTTTTTTTCTTTCCAGCAAAACAACTGAAGGAAATCTGTTTTCCTTCAGATGGGGAGAGAGAGAGGAAACTTTTATGTCTGTGGTAGAATGAAAGGGTACTGTTATCTGGCCTGCGTTATGCAGTAGATTACATTAATAGTCTTTTCTGGCTTTAAAACTGGTAAAAGTTCTAATCTCTTGTTACAATATGTTGCACGTGGAATTTTGAGTATCAAGAGTATGATATAGGGTGAAGGTAAGAAAAAGCAGACACAGTTAGTGGGGAACACAGCTGAGACCCAGACTTCTAGATTCCTGCAGAAGGAGTCCTGGGTGGCCTTCTGGGTCGTCCAGTCCTGTCCCTCACTGCCATGTACAGCTGTGGCCGTCCAGGGGACCAAGAGGGATAATGCTCATCCTCACACATGAGCACCCTGGAATGACGGATGATTGATGGATAACGTATAGGCTGCCATTTCCCATTTAAGTCAGGGTTACTTCTATCCAGAAATAGTTGCTTTCACAAATCAATTACTACCGAGTTCTGTGTGATTAATATTTACCAGAAGAACTGTTATGGGCATTTAAATGTTTTTAGATCTCTTTCCTGGGTCTTGCGTACATCTTGACTTGTAAATTTGTACTCAGACTCTGCCTGAATTAGGTATCCCTGGATCTCTGCTTCTCTCTGAGATGGATAAAATAATAGTTCATTGCATCATTTTAAAATTTTGCTTAGAGAATTCATGATTCTGATGAATCAGCCTAATTGTTTATAAAGATAAAAACTCTTTATGCAGATAAAATAGTAGGCTTTTGTCAGTGCTTCCCTCTGTAAAGAAGAAAAAAGAACCGGAGCAAAAGCCCAGTTATTACTGAGGATGAAGTACAATTAATCGTATGCTAGGATAAGCTGTTCACTCGCTTGAATTGTGAGACAGATGATTTTTCATGATGAAGAATCTCATCTAATTTTCATATTGGTGTTTTTTTCACGGCAGTAAATGTGGAAATGGGGGCGATGCGGATCTGTCCTTGGCACCAGATGTACGTAAGCAATTTCTGTTAGATTTGGTCTACATAGGGAGTTATGTAAAGCATGAAGATACAAGCAACCCTGGTACTGGATTTCAGGTAAAAGGATGCATGCCAGATAGCTCAAGTGTTCAACTGTCTCACAAAGTGGGCTGCCTTCTCTGGGTCGGCATCACTTGCCCAAGAAGGATTATGCTTTTTCCATTCTGTTTCCAAAAGCTAAATAAGATCTCATTAGAAATTCTGCTGTACGTTGGTGCGGGGGGGAAGAACAGAGCAAGAGAAGGGAAAAAAAAAAAACAGAAAAGGATTCATTCCTTTGAACTTGTGAAGATAAGAACATGCTTTAATGAGAAATGAGTAGCACACTTCAGAAGGAAACCACAGCCCTGTAATTGGCATTGAGAAATATACTGTAGTATCAGATAGTATTATCAGGGACAGTACATCTGAAAAGGATCCAAGGAAGAACCAAGGTCATATATTTTGTAAACAGATTTTTGCATCTAGATGTACTGCAATCTGCCACGTGTTCCAAAATACAGATAATGGTTTTATAATCTATCCATGTGGATGCTTTGGTGCTTATCTCTATCTGAAGAAGAATCTGAACTGGATAAGTGACTCTGAAATATTAAACAAGTAGGCAATGGACTATTTCTGTAACCTGGAGTAACAGATTTTTTTTATGAGACTGGACTTTGTTTTTAAATCCCTGATAGGCTTTTTTCCCCTAAATTTAGTTTCAAATATATCTTTGTTTTAGACAGGTGTCTAAAATATTTGCTGATCAATCCCTTAAAATCTATTTAGACTATCCTTAGGTAGCAAACCAAATAGAGAAAATTGTTTACACAGTAAATCCATAATAAGGTGAGTCTGAGTAGGCAAACTCATGTAACTTTTGCCTTTAATATTAGTGTATTAATTTTCATTAAATGTAACATAAATGTTACTCAGTCTTGTCTCTTTTGTCTTCTGCCATTAAAATAAAGTTATCGTTGAAGCAAAAGCTAAAATACCGAATGTGAAAGCAGGTGGTTCTGTAAATCTTAGTGCCCCAAGGACGATCAGATCTCAGGCGTTTTCATAGAAATAGGTTATAGAAGTAGGAGAACAAAGGCTGTATCACTTGTGACTTGCCTTGCCTCCCTATGCTGCCTGCCAATCACAGCCGATGGGCTTAGATCTCTGCCACCAGTATGTCCTTCACCAGAAGGCAACTGCGATAGGAGAAGACAGCCCAGGCCAAAAACATGCATCTGACTGTGCACCTGTGTACAAAATCTGAACCTACGTGCGGCTCCAGCTGCTGCCGAGTGCTGCTGGTGTTACAGTCAGGTAGGCAGAGGGAGGCAGGTAGCCTCAGTGCAACGTGATGTTGAAATCCAGACTGATAATTTGGTTCTCGGAACCATCGTTGTCTAGTGGCCACACCTCAGCATTTGGATGGTCACTGTCCTGACTAAACAGCATGACTGTCCTGCAGGCCTTTGCAATAGAGTATTTGCTGAAATTCAAAGTGGCAGCTGCTGATGACTCAGGGGCCAAACTCACCTGAGCTGCACCGCCTGTTAGAAAATGCAATTTGAAGTAGCCAGATATTCTGAACTGCCCCTCTGCTTTAGGATAGGTGTTACTGTGACCCATCAAACCTGATTGCTCCTGTGATCGTTACTGAAGAGGATGGATTATTTCTCTTTGTACGCTTACTGGTGGTATCTTCTCAAATACAAATATCAGTCCCCCTTCGGATATCCACTGGCTCCCATTTATCAAAGTGACAGCCAGCCAGCCAGCAAGCAAACCTCTCAAAATGTATGATAAAATTAGCTGCAATCGATACTCCATTCAAAGTAATATGATTAAGCCTACAAGTTTAGGTTTAATTTCATCTTGCAGACTGCAGATGACACTGTTTCAGAAGGACCTGATTTTTGCAATAGCCAGAAGATAAGTACAGATCAATTTACAGCTCTTGTGGGCCAACTACACTTACCAGGAAAAAAATGTTAGGGAAAATATTGCTGACATGTTGGTTGCAGGGAGACAGTTATAAGCTATCACAGACTTCAGGACAAAATAGCAAAAGTTTTATTACACAGGGTTTTTTTTTTTTTTTTTTTTTGGAAGACTCCAAATTAAGATGAATGTTGAGACAAACCAATTTCAGATTCATGTTATTACTGGTGTACATTGAATTTAGTGAGGCAGAATGCAGTTTGTTATTTATAATTGGAATTATCACTTAGAGGTGAATATAGCATACCAATTAATCTTGCTACCAGATGAGTGAATAACTTGGGCAAATATCTAAATTTCAAGTATTTGAGGTAGTATAAAGACATTAATGTGACTAATTGGTTGGGAGTTACATTGGCTATAAGTAAAAGAATTTTCCAGAGTCTGAGTCTATGTCCATATATCTGATAGCTATGTAGTTTGATCTGCTTTAAAGTTGTTTTTCCCTGGTCACGGAGATGTCTGCATAGTGTCACTGGTTCATTGCCAAAAAATGCGATGAAAATGCAAAAATTTATTATAGGGCATTATACCCTTGGTGTCAGGTTTTGTATCATTAATCCTGCTCTATCATTATTTGAACACCGTCTTGAATAAGAGAACGGGGTGCCACTAGCAATGGTGATCGTTATTTTCAGCGTGTAAGATCCCATCCTGTTGCTTGTGTGCTCTCCCACGTTGTGCATGTGGGCCATTTCTTCCTTTAGCACTCTTGTCTGTGATTCATCTTGCCCGGAGTGATCGAGCTCTGGTGCTGCCTTGTCATTGTCACCCGCTGTTGTAATGCTGTAATGCAATGTCAATGAAGCCATAAATCAAGTCTGCTCTGAAACAGATACTTTCAGAAAGCTAAGCATCCTAAAAGTTCTGCACCGTGCACAATCCAGACACCAGGCTGATCCTCTCTTTCCAAGCTGATACAAGCAAGATATTTGCTAATATAAGTGGGGGGTGGCTGCTGGCGGAAAATTCTCTGTGAAGATATGTTCTTTGTGGAATTTGTTCTGTTTCTCTGTTCTGTTACCCTGCGTGTAAGACCCTTTCCTTTGGGCTCTTTGATTGAGGTGCTGCTGGGGGTGTAGGGTGAGGTGTTCATGTCCTGTGTGGAAGAAGGATTGGCAGCCATTGCAAAGGGGAGTAATGCAGAGGGTTTGAGAATAAGGGTTTTGGCAGCTTCTGCTAGCAGCAAATCCTGAGTGTATGATAACACTGACAAAGGAAGTGTCAGGAGTCAGTGCCATATTAAAGAAAGCCTGAACTAATCTTTCAATTTGGGACGTGAGAGAGACTGTTTTACAGTGGTGTGTGCACACATACTGTGTGCTTCTGTATGTGTGTCTAAATAAAACCTGGCCTCTGATTCTTGTAATCCCTTCCTACTGGAAAAAAAAATCGTGGTCTTATATGGATTTTTGGTCACTTCAGAGGAAGAGTTGTGCCTTAGCACATTTCCAATCAATTCGTGCCAGAAACATGCATCTAACCGTGTACAGCCTTTAGGTAGTATGTATAAAAAGACAACTACCCCCAGAGCTATAGCTCTACCTAGTTCGTAACACAGATACTGCTTTCCTGCTATCTTGTGCATACCGACCATGCTTTTGTCTGGGAAGTGAACGTGTTTTCATTATAGGTCACTTGGAAATGCTTTCTTCCTAATGAGTTTCTCCTGTTTAAACTGTCATCTAACCCAGAGCCCAGTGAAGCAGCTGCCTCTTGGGCAAATTCTCTGAAGGCATAGTTCTTGTCAGACTCTTTCACATGTCCAACTAGGTTAAAATAATCAGATCTGCTGATGTGTGCTGTCATCAGCAACTGTATTGGCTTGGACATATCAGTGCGCAGACTGGCTAATTAAAAAAAATAAGATGATCTCTGTTTGCCCTAAGCCAGGTTACATTGTAAGTAAACTTGCAAACAGCAAGTCCTCTTGCCGGACTCCTGACATTTAAGAAGCAGATGCTGGGGGTGACTGTCACATTTCTTAGGCAGTTGGAAATACAGTCAGCTCAGGATGGCAGAGCTGACACAGCTGGAATTACAGCCCTGTTTCCATCAAGCCTTGTAGAGATGTGCTGTGGTTAAGGCTGCCAGTAGCCTTGAAATTGCATCTTGCTTTAGTTGATCCCTCAAAGCAGTTATTTCTGTTGAGATGCACATCAGATTTGGGAGGTTTGTATCCCATGCTTTAGAGTCAGTGCTTGGCGAGAACTGTCGTTCTTAACTGAGGCAGTGCTTCCTTCCCAGCCCTTTGCCGGTGTGTTTGTCGGGTATGAGTTTGCTGTGCAGAAAGACTTCAAGTGTGTTTAACTTTATGGTCTGCAGCTTGACTTCAAAGGATTTGCCCATATCTCAGAACTACAAACACCTGCCTCTTGAGCGTCAGGATGACCCGGTTCCTTTGCTCAGCAAAGCAAAATGAACGGTGCTTGCAGATTGCTCTGACACCAGCCGTCGTCTGTGCTTCAGCTGCCTCACTCGCAAAACAGGAGAATGCACGCTCACCTAGGCTCCAACACGGGCAGACATCTGGAGCTTGATGCGTATTGCACATTGCTTTAAGTACCACACAGACAGTAATTGTGAAAATCCATCTGACTGTACAGCTCGGTAAAAAATGTTACAAAGATGGATTAATGACTAAATGTTTCTTAGCTGTAGCTGAACAATGGTCAGAAAAATGGAAGGTGGCCCAGTATTCACATGTTCCCTGAGAGCTTGTTTCTCCAGAATGTGGCTTTCCAAATGCCACCGGCAAGCGGATGATGACTTCATCTGAAACATTGTAAATGGCAAAGTATTCCACAAATGAACTCATCATCTTAAAAATCAATAGCATTTAAGATTCGTGTTCCAAACAGTGACAGCACTAATCTGAAAGTGTTCCCTGATTCAGCAGCTGAATGGAAATAACCATTAGAGAACAGGATGCTTCCCACTGTTCCACCCACTCCTTTCTCTTTTTCGGAAGTAATTCATGTTCCTTCACAGCTGGTAATGGCAATGAACTCCTCTGTGTCTATGAAGTCCTGAGGCACAAGGAGAAATACTTAGATAAAGAATCAGGAGCAATGTGACTGTGACAGAAGACTACCAGCTAAGACAGGCAACCAGCTTAGCTTTGGTGTTGGGCAGGCAGGATTTGCTTGTTCTTGAGGAGAATATGGTTAAAGGTGGGTCTTGGGGCTTACAGGTGTTGATTTGAGCTCGATTTTTTTTCTGGAGTTAGACAATGCGTGGGTTTAGGACTGGAGTCATTGGATAGGAGTTATAATTAGGGTAGAGGACAGGAGGTGCCAGAAAACCCCAAGTGCTCTTATTGGTGAAGGATGTAGCCCCCAGTAGGGTAGGGTGGCAGGGGCTTACAGGTCTATGTGGGCAGATTTTGACCTGGAGCTACAAGGTATTGCTGACATTGGCCTGGGGTCTGGACTACCAGGGCAATGGGAACTGAAAGGTTAGGAGCGAGCAATAAGGACTTGATCTAGGACTAGGTTTAGACAGGGGATTCAGGACACCGTAGTAGATGGAAGCTCAGTGGACATGGGGTAAGGGTTATCTAGCCTGGTAATCTATATTTCTTGTTGAGTTTTGAAGGAGCACTTAGGCTATCCTAGGCTAGTTGATGCTTGCTGGTGTTTTCTTCCAGTATTAAATATGGGACTGAAAATATCTGGGTCTTCGTTAAAACTAATAGCTCATTTAGAAATCAATAAAACAAATTTTCCCAAGGGCTACAGCAATTCAGCTCTCCAGAACAAATAAGGTGGTCAGTTACAGAAGAAAAGCATCTCCATATCACAGTGAGCTTTATTTAAACTGCATGACTTGCGTTTTACCATAAGCTGTGTTTCTGGGCATGGCTTCTGTTTTTTGCCTTCCAGACGGTTGGGCGCTGCTGCCAGCCATAGGGTGCAATTCTGCTTCACCACATCAAGCTTTATGGCCTGCTTATGAAAGTAGATATAACAGTAGCAGAGGCCTAAACGCTACAGCATTATTCCAAAGCAATCCAGGCTCCCGAGTCACTGCTTCAGCAGCCTCTTAAGAAGTTTGGCTAAACAGCAACCTGCAAGCCACCAGGGTAAATGTAGAATGCCTCCAAATCTGGCTCAGTTTCAGATGTAGTTTAACACTGATTTCAGGTGGGTGAAACTCTCTGCAGGGATCTGCAGCATACTGAACCGCAGTTCAGGTTTTCTTATGCTGCTTCACTGTAGTTTATCTGGAGAGAACTTGTGCTTGGTCCTTTATGTATTAGTTGATTCTCTGCTGACCTTGATGCTCCCCCATTACTCCCAGCAGTTGGCTTCAAGAATAAAAGGAAGTTTCGTTATTGCGGTTCAGCTGCAGCCAGAGAGAAAGATGGGCTGCAGATTCAGGGAAGAGCAGGCAGTGAGTGTACATGTTAAATTCTTCCTTCCTTAAAACACAATAGATAAAAAAAGCTGAGGAGAAAAGAAAAAAAACTTGAGGCAGAAGGAAAATCTTTAACCACTAGAAATCATTCCTGTAGTAATCTCCATGATAACAAATCTGTTTCAAAATTCTGATCCCATCTTCCTTCTTCATTTTTTGAAGCAGGTTGTCCATGCAAAACTATTCTATCTCACCTGTGCTGCCAAGAGGCCCCAAGTGAAAAATGACCCAAGGGACAAACACAACATCAGAACAAAATAAACCAACAAATTCTGTGGGACCAAAGATTTCTACCTCTTGTAGAACTTCTTTTTATATGCCTGCCACGCAGGTCCACAGTTTTTTATTTCCTGGACGCTGCAGTGGAGATATAATATTCTTTAATTTCCAGGAAAAAACCCTTTACTCTGTAATGCCCATTAAAGGGTAGAAATGTCTCTTTCTCTGCTCTACAAGAGAACCATTCGGGAACTCACTGCTTTTACTGCTGCTTGCAGTAGGACTAAAGTGCTGTCAAGACTTTGATAAGCTATGTCTACACAATTTCACTGCAGAGTTTTGTTTCTTGATTTCCCTGTGCCGGTTTGCTGCGTCCCAGTTGTGCTTAGAGGATCTGTTTGTTCTCAGCAAGACTGCCCCAGGCATTATTTCCCAAATGATTCCAGCACAGCCTCTGAAAGTGTGTTGGAGGAAGAGCTACAGATCCTGTCTCTGACAGAGGTTTAGTAGTAAAGGGCTGGTACGCATCCAGTGAGTGTTTCTCCAAAATGCTTCCTTTTTTCCCTGGCAGGGTCCCCCTCTGAGGCTGACAGCAGCACGCTCCTGAAAAGCTGTACCACGGTTTGGATTTGCTGCACTTTGAATGCAGAAATCTGGCAAATAGACCCAGAGGTGAGAGGGCTCAGCAGTTGGTAACTAACTCCTTGCCAGCTCAAGAGCGCAGTCCCTTGAATTGTTTTGGGATACAAAGAAAGATGTGACAAGGTTCATCAGCTGTTGTTTTTTCTCCATATAGGCTAAGAGGCTGTTTGTTACTCTGCCTGTACAGCACCTAACACAGTGTTCCTTGACCTTAGCAGAGCTGCCAGTACTAGCAGCAGTGATCTCCAGACGAGTTAGGAGGCTGTGTGCTGGAACCGAGCTCTCCAAAAGCCGGTTCTTCCTCGTCATGTGTAAGAGGCATCTGTTTGACACACTTGATTTCTTTAGGCAGTTCAATATAATTCAGAAACATTGTGTGTACGTGAATAAACTTTGCTTTAACTGATACTGAAGTCTGCTCTAGCCCGGATGAGGTACCAGAGGTTGGTTTTATAAGAGAAAGTCGGTGTCCTTTATGTAGCGATGGACTGTCCTAATACACCATTATTTTCCTTATGCATCAGGCCGATGCTGTATGCTAGTTGGGTGATACTGAACAACCGGTGACTTATTTTGTATTAAAAATGCATCAAGTAGTTTGCATCTTCCAAGTGCCAAGTGTATTTAGATGCCTTTTGAACCAAGTGCGTTATCCAGTCAGCAAACAGCATGGCAGACTTTGTAAAAACAAACCCGTTCTGAGTTCAAAGCACAGTATCTACATTTTACCCAGGGCACATGAGTCAGCACGAAACCTAACTGAGTTTTCTTTATGTTTGTCTAAGTATTGCTATAAAACATTGATATATTCATATTGGTCTCCATAGTACTCTAGTAGCACATCTAAATCACCTACTAGAGGATTTTTTTTTTTTAATTAATGGGTAAGCATATGAAACACACTGTAAGATAAAACTGCACCTCTGTCCCAGTTGCATCCCTCTGACTCTAGCCTAGTTTTGGAAGGTAAAAGCCGTTTACAGGTAAGGGCTTGTACAAGCCAGCAAGCAGCCTCCCAACTAGACAGCCAGCTTCTCACAAACATCTTTCATTTGGGAAAGTCAAGGATTGCAAAAGACAAGGGAAAGCTTGCAGAGTGGGTTAGGCTGCATCCTGCCTCCAGGAACTGGCTGAAGGGATGCCCCAAGGGCACAGCTGGTGCGATCCCACCCCAAGAGTTCAAGGGAGTGGGGATAACCCGCTGCCGCCCTGCGGAGGCTGCGCGCAGCTCTGTGCGCACCTCCTCTGGGGAAGTATCTTTAATTCCAGAGGCAGCTGTGCTTGAGGCTAATAAGTCGTCATTTCCTCTTAATGCTGGAAATTTACAGTAAAAATAAAGTCTTGTGAACCTGCTCTGCAGCAAGCCCCAGCTTCCCGGGAGCGCGGAGGCAGAGAATTCAAGCTGCCTGAACCAAATGAGACAGCGGGAGCCCTGAGAGCAGGAAAAGCCATTTAAAGCTCTTCTGCTTATATCTTTTACTGCTGAACTTGCTGTGGGGGTTAGATATTAATTTAATGAGTACTCATTAAATGGTCCTACAGTAGCTCAGATAGGTCCCAGCAGGTTCCTTGAACATGACACAGGATTTTGTTTTGTATTGTTTGGGCTTAATTAATTTTTCTGAGGGACAGCTATAGTCCTAACAGAAAAAGGTATAAAAATAACATTGAACAAAACTTTTTGCAGAGAACTTATGCTTATCCTCACCTATGCCCCTGGTATTTGTAGGGTAATATTTAAAATATAGTTCAACTTTCAGGATTTTTTTTTTCTCCTAAAACATTCTAACTAAATTATTTTTGAAATATTAAAAGCAAAAGCCTTAAGCAAAGAAAAATAATTTTAAGTAAAAGCAGCACGTATGACCTAAATCAATTTGAAGTTAATCAGGATTTGTTTGGGGATTTTGCCTGCAAAAAAACCGAACGCGTTTGTCTTGGGATCCATCTGAAACAGTCTTCCACCATATTTTTTAGATTTCCCACAGATGCAGAAGATCAGTTGTTCACAAAACACTATTATTAGTGTGAGTTGGGTGAGATTAATTGCACCTGAGACGTACAGTTATAAGTGAAGTGTGACAACTCTAGCAGCAGCAATTAAAAACAAAAAAACAGGCCCAGCAGAAAGGGGGAAAAAGAAAGGGGGAAACTGTATGAAAGCAGTCACAGATGATGGTTCTCAAGGCTGTTCCTAAACACAAATAACTGACAGATTATCAGAGAAGCCATCTTGTGTTAGCAGTAATTGAGGACTAATTAGCAGCAAGGATAACTGCTTATACCTCATTCAAGTCCTTTCGTGATCCAATCTTGGAAAATATGAATAATAAGCAGTAAAGTATTTACCATTTTCAGGATTCGGAAGGCTGTCAGTGCGCTGCGAAGGGAGGTTCCTCTCTGGGATGCGGCTGGGCGCTCCAGCACACCCAGCGCGGTGATGGTCCAGCACCCCTGTCCGGAGACTCCCCTCGCTCATGCCAGGGGAAACACAGGTATAACACATCCATTTTGCTAAAACAGATGAGCCCTCAAAACAGCTGTAAGGTCCATTTCCTAGGTGGTGTGGCTGACTTCACTTCTTCCGGTACTGGTCGAGCGATAGCCTCCGGGCTCCAAACCCTCCTCAGTTAACAGGAGTAGAGCAAAACACCCTGAGGTCCTCAGTGCTCTTTTTTGGTCTTGCTGTTTTCCGTATCATTGAATGAGAAAGCTGGGATCAGGCACAGAGGGAATGAGTAGGATGCTCAACAACTAATTTTGTGTTTAAAAAGATTTTTTTTCTCCTTATTTGGACTAACTGCTTATCAGTGTGAGTCAGGCCTGAAGAAATGAAACACTGTGTTACATGGGTTTACATATAAATTAGCTCACATTTTCTCAGAGCCAGACTGGACATTTTCCATTAGTCTAGCAGAATTTTCCAGTGATTGGGGTTTTGAAGGCCAGTGCAGCCTCTGCAATGAAAATACTTGCTGTTGTTAGAATTCAGTTTTTATTGGAGATAAGGTGTGGTCTGAAGGCTTATTAATAGCTGAACTGATGTGCAGCCAGCAGGTCAAATCAAAGGCAACAGTATTTAAAGTAACTCAACACTCCATGGTACATTTATTTTAGGGAAATACGGAAACAATTTTGGTTCCCTCTGATAAATAAATAATGTGGCAGGTTTGCAAATGATATTTTAAAGGAAACTTTGTGTTAGTATTTCCATGCTTCTGAAATAGTCAAGGCAAATCCACCTCAGGTGGACTTCAGCTGATGAGCTGTGGGGAGGAACAGTTCAAATTGTTTGTCTATAGCGATGAATTTTGAATGAACTGAGGTTTCTGATGGACAGAGCGATTGAAGATATTTACTTGAGAGCAATTCAGTAAGTAAGGACTACAATGAACTTACTCAGTGGATGTGGACATTCTATATTGTGAATCATTTTTAAAGTACCTAATCTTGTAATATAAAATATGGTAACGACAGAGTGTAAACTGCCTACAAGGGCCATTGCTCAGCGCTCTGACCTTAGCGTGGATGTGAGCAGCTTATTTTACTGTGATGGATGCCAAAGGTGTCCGAGAGTTACAGCACAAATGTAGCTGGGCAGAGGGGGAGCGGCAGTGGAGAGGGGAAATGGACCTTGGCGGGGATATTTGGTGAGTCCCAGGCTGAGGCGTAATCGCTCAGTGTTTCTTGGGTGGAAGAACGAGGCCATCTCCAGAAAAAGGCAAGGAGACCCCAGAAATGAGTGCACGAATGCTGGGGTTTTTGGCTTTTTGATTTTTTATCACAGGTCGTATATACTCAAAATACAAACTGGGGAGGGACTTACTTTCCTAAGAACATGTACAGTACTTAATATAATGTACCTGTGGTTTCTGGACTATTTAATGATGCTGTAAAATGAGGTTTATGGCTAACTTCTTTGGCTCTGTGTTAATCCCCAAAACAATGCCTGTGGGAAACTGTGGGGCTGTGAGAAACTGTGAGAAACAGAGACAATGCCTGCTTTTGATTTTGTGTTTGAAAATCTCCTAATGCCTGTTTTTTGTTTATTTGTTTTTTAAATGAGAGCTCAGTCCTGTCCGTTACCTTGGTTTATCAAGCAATTGTATCCCCATAAACACTTGTTTTGAGGTATCTGCTTCCAACACTTCTAGAATGGAACTGCTAAAATTCAAGGAGATCTAATGCAAGCATACAAGTGATAGTTGGAATTCAGCACAGTGATGTTAAAATAAATGACTAAAGCATTGGTAATGAACTCTTAACTTGTGGACACAGAACAGTTCTCTGAATTGCAGATTGTTTTCATACTTCAATACTTTCTCCATTATGAAGCAATTAACTCTCTTCCATTGTCTTTTAAGAACAAAAGCATTTGTTTCAAACGTGGCATCTTCCTCTCTTCCCAGATATCTTTTTGCAGTTTCTTGGTCTTTAGTGTTTTGGATGAGAGATTCACGTTCTTCATAGTGTCAAAGGCACGTGAATAGCTGATCTGAATTTTCATGCATTCAATTTCCTAGAGCACAAGTATTGTTTAGGGTTGATTTCTTAATATTTTTTCCCATTAAAATTAATATTTATTTCATTCATAAGCAGCATCTGTAGGAAAATGTAAATGTCTGCAACCTCTCAAGGTGGTGTGGATTTTAGCAAATTATTTTATTTACCTTAAACTGTGATTTCCTCTAATCCTCATAGTAAATCTAGATTAGCAGCGTGATATGCATTATAAAGTTTATGCCACATTGTCAGAACATCAGTTATATTTCATAACTGAAAGTGTTTGACTTCTCCATCTTATTTCACTGTCTTTTATTTCCACTGCCTGCTCTTTGAATTAATCAACAGCAATCAAAGGGGGAGAGGAAACATAGTGTGTGCAAAGGGAAACAAGGTGCTGTAATTCAGTCCGTGCTTGGAGAAACAAAAAATTGACTGGTGCTTACCTGCATGAAAATGAAATATGATCTACATTTCTTAATACAACAGTAGCAAAAACAAAAATCCAACAACAGGAGGGTCATGAATTTTTTTTTAATTGAATTGGAAACATGCCTTCAGTGTTGGGGGGCAGGAAAAACCCTGATGCACCGCCTCCTATTTTAATACTTATTTCTTTGTGCTCAGCCAGTGTGCTATTATGAATATTGTTAGCCAGGGTGTGAGACAGATAATTTTAAAAGAAAATACAAATTGTTTTCCTTAAAGCTTTCATGAAGTTCTTTCATATTCTTGGACATTATAGACACTGAACGTTTAAGATTGATAATTTTGTAAAATGGATTTCTGAGCATTAATTACTTGTAAAAGCTCTTTGTCCTGTGTATTTTAGACTGTGTAGGAGGTTAGACTGGTAGCCCTAAAATCTAAAGGAATTTCTGGTCCAGCTGAATTAATGGGCTGTTTTGTCATTGGCATAATAGGGGCAACAGTTCAACCAGCGAGTCTCTTACAACCAGTGTGCTCTCTAAAATGCACACAGGGCTGCATACAGATAGTCCATGCTCAAAGAATTTGTAATATTATATCCAAATGCATCACACAATGGGGCTGTGCTTACTTTTTATTTGAACTTTGGTTTTAGTGACAATACGTTCCTTGAGATTGCTTGCAATAGACTTTGAAGATGCAAATCCCGTGCCTAGACACAAAAGAGGAAGAGGCAAAGAACCTTATGTGATCTGAGAGGTGCAGAAAAATATTTTTCTGAATGAAATCTGCAAGTTCATGTTACGGTTTTATGGCAAAAAATGCTTCACAATTAAATAATCAACCAAAAAATATTAATGTTATGAATAATTTTAATGGTGGTAACTTAATTCTTATGTAGTAACTTAAGCAGCATGTAAACAGACCTTTGAATAGATTCTGTTGATCCTTGTACCAAACTCATATTCCATAATTACAGAATTCCTTGGGCTTTTTTGTTTTCAGAGCCTCTTTTCTTCGGGGCACAAGCTAAATTGTGAAATTTAAGCACATTGATTAAAATCCATCTTTGCTGCTTTCCAGCATTATTTTTTTTTTCAAATGTAGCTTGTTGCTTTTTCCTTGTAAGGCTGAAAAAGCTCATACTTTCTTGTTCCGTTCTTTAAGTCTCTCATGCACATGTAATGTTGGTTTTAAAAAGAGACAGCTTAAAGAAAATTCCATAGTTCTCTCGACAGGACAGAACAGTAATATTTGAAAGGCTATTTCAAAGATGTGTCAAACACACTCATAGGTGTGGTTTAACCACTAGAGCATTCTGCTGTGTGTTCTCTTTTTTTTGTTGTTGTTTTTGTTGCAGTTGTACATTTAAGTAATTGCGGAATGTGACAGAACTTAGCCTGCTCTTGGGAGACTTTTATTCCAAGTTTCATTTGACTTGGGTCAGAAATGGGATTTGAACTCACCTCTGCCCCTTCCCAGGTCAGTGATCGCTGTTCCAGGTGACTTAATTATTTACTCTATTTTTTGCATTTGTTCGGTGAAGTTATTTTCCTCCAGAAGACGCAAGTGTAAATCTCGAAATTTTACAGGATGAAAAAATTTATTTCTGCCCACATCTTTTATAGAATGTTTACTCTTGAAGATAAATTAGTTCATAATATCAATTTTCTTACTGACAAACTGAACAAGCCTTTGGTTTGAGGTGCTGCATATGTAAGAGGAGGTGACCTTATCTTAACACTCACCTTTTATTCTTTCGATCAACGCCCCACCCCACCCCCCACCCCGTTTATTGGCACAAAGCTGTATGGGAGATACAGAAGTCCTACTATAAATTTTGCCTTTTTTTTTTTTTTTTCTTTTGGCTCTGCATTTTAATGCCAAAAAGCTTTGAAAAGATACTTGGAATCCACAGGGGAGAGATAAATTAGACTCCAGCTGACATGACTGAATTTTAAACTACTGAATATTTTACATTAGATAATGCTGGGTTCCACTAAGCATAGCATCAGTCTGTTTGGAGGGTTTTGTTTTCAGATGCAATTTGAAAACTGAACCCAGCAGCCCAAACCATTGAATATCTTTAACTCAGTATGTGATTCGCCATCTTGCTCAAAACTGGCGTAAAACTTTTCTGCAAAGTTTAGAGAAATTTGACTTTTCCCATCATTCCTTGTAAGTGATCTCAATTTCATGCCTTGTTGATTAAGGTTCACCTTATTCTCCAGGAGTAGCAGAAAAATAATTCAAAGAGCTTCCTTGGACCAGCTGCTTCCTGGCTTGTGTTGATAAGGTGGAGGTGCTGTCTCTGTCGCTTCTGAAAGTGGCTGCAGACGGTAAATCCTGCACTTCTCCTCTCCCAAATGATGTGGAACCCCTTTATCCTACTGCTTCCTCTGACCCCTCTCTCAGTCCTGCTTGGCACTTGGTCCCGGACTGGGAATTCTGTTGTTTTCTTTCTATCTCCACCCCACCCCCCTACCCCAGCCCCCTTTTTTTTTTAAGAGAAAGATGAGATAATCCAGCACTGGCATGCCGAGTTGGCTGATCCAATGGAAATAATTACATTTATCATATTCCTGAGAAGATGCGTTTAAGTAACTGAAGACAATGTAGCTGAAAACATGCATCATTCTTTTACTTTGATCTTTTAAATATGGTCAGGTCACAAATGTTTATGAGGCTCAAAACCCAAGTGCAAAGCCATGTATTTTGTAGTCAGACAATGCGTGTTTAGTAGGCTGAGACACATCCTAGAGCATCGTGCTATGAATTCTTTTGGACAGAAAGAGGGTGAGGGTGAGTACCAGTCGTCTGCTGGTGGGGATCAGTGAACTGAGGATAATTGTATTCTACTTTTTCTTTTCATTCATTCATTCAGTTTAAAATGGAAAAATGAAAGTTCATTTTGGAAATCTTTCTTTACAATGGTGAAACCTTACAAATTGGAGAGAAAGATGCCTGGATCTTGCTAAGAAATGCTTCTCTGTGGATACGTAGTGCCTTTAGGGCAGCTTTGAGGTTCTGCTGTGAGATAAAACTAACGGGATCTTTCCCGTGAAGCTTTGCCGTTGCTCTGATGTTGCAAACAGGATCAAACAGAACCCCTCAGTCACATGTTGATAATCTCGTCTCTGCAAATGGTGATTCATTTGATCTGTCTGCTTGCTAGATATGGATCTTCCCCCTTCTTTTGAGAAGGGGGAGTATATTTTTCAGTATTAGGATTGTGGTAGGTGCAGAAGAGGATGCTGACTTGAAGTTCAAACAGTGTCTTTTTCCTTCTCTCTGCAAAAGAAAACACACAGTGCTTATTTCAGTGTTTTAATATTGAGATGCCGCAGGGGCCTTGTGCCCTTTATTGGGGTAACACCTTTGTAATGTGTGACATCGAAGCCATTGCTCGGTTACTGGAACGCAGAAATTGTTTGGCATGAATTTATGTCACTGCAGTGCTCTTAGAAACAGCAACATGGAAGCATGCAAAAACATATTTGCTCCTTGACTGATCTGAAATTCTTTAATTTCGTGATTGTTTTAAGCTCTCATGTATTATTACTTTCCATAGGCTGAATTGGTGCTGCTAGCAGGATTGGATCCCTGGGCTTTTTCATGCTCCTCTTACATAGGAGTGCAGTGAGAAAGGTGTTATATGTTGTTGCAGAGTCAAGACTGTGATTTCAAGATGTGATACTATTGTATGGTACCGTTTCCTTTGCACAAATGATTTAGAGGGGCACGGTGCCAGTATTTTTAATGCCAGGGTACAGTCTCTTTCTGTTCTCCTAACAGTTGAGTGCGGGGAGAAGACGGGGATTCTGAAGGTTTGGTTTTGTTGCAAGAAGCCAGCGTCTTCTATTCCTTGTAGTCTTTCAGCAGGCCCCCTGTCAGTATCCTGCTCTTTTGTCATGCAGCTGACTTTCCCAACGTGCCTTCTCTGAAATGCCTGGATATGAAATCTGTTATCAGTCCACACAAATGATTGCGCTGCCTGCTTTCTCTCTTTTTCTTTCTAATTTTTTGGAACAGTTGTGTGTACGTGAGTTCCTTTGCTGGCCTGATTTTTTTCCTCCCCCTACAGATTCATCTAGTCTCTTACATTGTGCTGATGTGCAGAAGCGCAGGGGGACATTTGCATATATGCAAAGCCTTACAAAATGTGCTGAGAGGTGTAACCTCTTCTTGGGCAAGCTGTTTTCATTTTCTCCCCTAGCAGTCTTCCTCTATCCCGTCCTCCCTGTTTATTATGTTAAAGGCACCCTCCATTTCTCCAATAAAACAGCTGGTTTTTTCATGGCAGTGGCAGCTTGTTACCCAGTGTATTCATCAGAAAAGGTGACAGAAGTCTTTTTCTTACGTGTGCTACAGCTGTTGGAGGTTGTAGAGTAAAAGAGTGAGCGGTTCCCCTGTAGCCATCGGTGCACAGTTCCCTCCATGGTATGATGGCCAGTGCAGCTGAACTGTCACGGAGAGGGACGTTTGCAGCATAAATGTGGCTGACCGGTTTTAGAGGAAGGAAGAAGTAAAGAGTGTTGTGAGCCTAAACAAGGTTGTGCTGCTGAATTTTCATGGAAGTAGGGAAAGAGAATATGATCAAGGATGTTTGCACTTTAATTGTTTTCAAGGCACTTTTTCAAGTTAAGAGGGAAACTGTAAAAGTGACAAAATCATATGTTGAGTGTAATTGCAATTATCAGGTATACACGGGAAGACTTTTGCAAGTCTGTAAGAATCTGTAAAAATAGTAGAAAAATTGAATAATTTATTTATGTTAATGCTTGGCATTAGACAAACAAGACATGCAGTTACCTTGTGTTCCCAAAGTGGGCTGTGTGAATTGAAACAAAGATAAGGTGGTAAATTCTGCAGAGACAGGCCAAAGAATGTGGTCCTGTGTTCAGTGAAAAGATCCCATCGCTCGTCAGGATGGGAATTTGTCCCTACACTGGGTCTACATCCAGGTGCTTCTATCGTATCTCTGCACTAGTTTGCTTGGGCTGTATCCTGTAGAAGGCGGTGGGGAAGCTGTGCTATGCCACGGACACCAACAGGCCATGCTCCTGCAGGCTGTCACAGAGGAGCCACCGGGTTCGTGCTACCCACCAACAAAGCGAGCTGCGTTTCCCAGGGGACAGGCCACGGTATGCAGAGTGCTCCTGCAAAGCGTTTTGGTGCAGTTGATTAAAACGCTAAAGTACTGGAGAAAAGAGAGGCAGGTTTACAATTATCCTATATTTGATATCAGATATTATTGAAATATCTAACCAAAATCACCTACCAACTCCGTCAGCAGTTTATCTATATGGAAATGTGCCTCATGCTACTGCCAGGTTTTGTCACAAATTGATGGTAATGGGGTGCCAGCCTATTTGAGCATCCAGTCTGAGAAACCTTAAAAAGGCCTCCTTTACTGAAAGTGCTGCCAAGCTGCTCGCCTTAGGATGTTTCAGCAGTGGAGGCACCTCAAGGTACTCGAGCTTTTTGAAAATCTTGGCTGTAAGGTCTGAAGCTGTGAATATATAATACGTGATGGCACCAGGCCCAGCTGGGGTACAAACACACACACACAAAAACACATGAGAATACGAACAGTGCTAACAAGATATAGATACTGTGCTCCACTGCTGCTCTCATCCCAATTCCATAAAATGGCATATGGAAATGAAGAATTTACTCTCTGCCCGTTTCTTCTAGCCTTAAGGTTAAATTCTGAACTTTATGGGACTTTCTGGTTTCCTCTGTTTTTCATCTCCCCTTTCAACTTAACGTTGCCTTTTAGTATTATTATCTTGAAAGCTCAGAGAGATTCTGAATTTTATCTGCAGGGAAGCTCATTTGTTTTTAAATGATTTTGAGTCTGGAAGTTGGGAGATTACAGGCAGCTGTAAAAGAAATTGCCTACGAATAAAGATGACGTTTTTGGTTACCTGAAAACCCAAATGGGTTCAAAATGAGAGTTTAAAGGACGAGATTCTTTTGGCATGTTGATCCAATGATTTTACACCTCAAAGCCTGTTAAATAATGAGGGGAACTTGGATTTCTCCATCTCTTATAGTCTGTTGAATTAGTCAAATGCTGAGCTGCGGTACGACGTGAGCTCTGTTAGATAACAAACAAGTGTCTGAGAGCACCTGCTCTATAGTGCTGTTTTAGCAGCTTTGCATCTAGAAATCACACAACTTGTGATAAGAGGAGTGGGTTTCTCTACTCTGCAGGCACGGATCAGGCAAGGACAACTTCAAGGTTGACAGACCAAGAAAGGGATCCCCAGCCCTGGGTGAGGTATCCAGCTGCGACATTGTACTCATCGTGGGCGCTGCTTCTCGCTACGGGCTGCTGAGCCCGTAGAAATAGCGAGAAAGAAAAAAATCCAGTGTGTGCTGGTGGAAATTTGAGTTCTATCGTTACATTCCCATCATTAGCAAGTGCAGGTTATCAGACTTTGGTAGTAGGGTGATACAGACCTCATTATTCCTAGATTTCCTTTGATATAAACTTTATCTCAAGAAGAAAAGTGGGTGCATCAGGAAAATGATCTGGCTGTCTTTGAGGTTCTTCTGTTTTGTGAGACAGGTAATAATAAAATAGTTTTTAATGGATGATTAAGTTTAATGTGATTAATAGAAGATGATTTTCCTGTTCTGTGGTTAGGAAGATGATACATGTGAAAAAAAAACAGATTAGAAAACCTAGGAAAGTAATCTTTTCTTCCTGGGTTTTTCTTCTTTTCTGCTTTTGCTTTTTTCAGTTTCTTTTTCTCCACCCCTCGCCCCCCCCCTCCCTTTTTTTTTTGTCACTTTACTGTCATCGCTTTGCTTCTAGGGAGAGATAATTGTGAAGAGAAAGAAGTTTAAAACTAAGACATTTCAAAGTTTGCCTTCTAATATTTTCTAAGGAAACTCAGATTGCGTGTGGTTTTCCATTTCAAGTTCTATGCTGTGCTGTCCCTGATAAGAGACTTCAGTGGTTTGAATGAACACCAAAGTTTCAGCCTAAAGCAAGAAAACTGGCAAAAAAACAACTCAAGGCTGTCTTTTAATGGACAATGTTTGTTCCTTTCTGCTATGATTCTCCTGTGACTGTGATCAGGAATTCTCAGAACTGTGGTACCTGCCAGTAAACCGGTGCAGATGCATGCACACGTACGCAGTGGGAGGAAAAACACTGTATTTGATCTGAGGGATCAAACATTTTGGGGAATCATCTGATCACAAGGATATCTGCTCCTTCCTTTCCCCGCATCTTCTTTTTTTTTTTTTTTTTTTAAAGATGCATCCCTAATCAGGCTTTGTCACCACTCTGTAAACAGCAGACCTGTTACCAGTCCTGAAAGATAAAGAGATTGGCAAAGAAAGAAGAGGGAGGTTGTCTTTGTATTGATGTTATAAATATTTATGCCACATGCGTGCCAGACCACTTATTTCTGATTTGGAGGAAAGGGACCTCACACACTAGGTGATACAAAACCAGAGAAGTATTATGCAGGTTGTTATCACTGTTTATTGTATTCCTATAGCATATATTGTTGAGACTGTAAAAGCTACTCTTTTGGGTCACCGCCCTGGTCCCATCTTGTCTCCTCTCTGACAGGGGCTGTTGCTGGCTACCTCTGAGTAACCCTCGGTGCATGGGAGCAGTAAGGGTCTCAAGGCAGCACTTTTCCAATCCTACAGGCTAAGCAGTAGCTTAAATCTTGCCCAGGGCTGACACAATTTGGGCTGAGAGAGTCATTCTTCTGCAATGCCTCCCTTGCCTTTGATTTCATGAGAGGTCTATGTGTTTGGCAGGGATGGGCCTGGTAGCAAGGTTCAAAAATGAACTTGTTCTTGATTTGTTCTTTGTTTTCCTGAAAATGTAACAATAATATTGAATTTAAACAACAATGTGTTGTCTTGTCTTTCAGATTTTTTCAGAATTTGTCATGATGGAACAACTCTCTGGCCAGCTCTGCCCAGTCACTGAGTGATGGGACTGCAGGACCTGGAAGGTGCACCCAGGTGACATGGATGGAGCTTTGTGTGGGTGCTGCTGTAACATGGATCAGGCCAGGTAAGGCACTGCTTCAGCCACCCTTTGCTGTGAGGATATACCCACTGCTTGTCTTTATGCTGCTGTCCTTACCACTTTCTTCTGCCTGACAGTAATTTAATAAGACTTAGAATTGATGTACCTAGAACTGAGGTGAGACACACTTAATCACCAGGTTTGTGCTGTACCAGTTTGCCTAAATATTCTTTCAAAATTATATTCAATTCTTATACTTATAGCCACCTAAAGAAAACTTGGCCAGCCATCCTGCTTAAATGAAGTCTTCCAAAACCTTGCTGAGAAGCTCAGCAATTGTACTTCTCCTTTTGTTACCTAATTCTGCTAAGTTTTATTATTATAGACCTACCAGTTGCCTTTACTAAAATCCCATTTGCCTGCTGACAACTTCATAAGAGGGATGTGCAGGCTCTGGGCAGCCGGGAGCTGAGCAAGTCCTGGCTCTTGGGAAGGGCTTTTGGATTTCCCCGGGCCGTCACGCCAGATCTGAAGGTGCTCAGGAGGCTTCCAGTACTGCTCTTGCAATGCAAATGGCTGTGTTGTGTGCAAAACAGGCGACTGCTTTGTCCTCATTGCCAGGGGAACTGGAAATCAGGGGAATTGGAAATCAGGAGAATTGGAAATGTTTGTCACTTTTGAGAGTACTAAGCAAGACAGAACTATGCTGACTGGGGTATTCTTGTGCTTCACAGCCTGCTTGGGGCCTGTGTACTTGTCTTTGGGTGTCTTTATGTGCCAGAAAGTCTTCGCTGGTGTGGCTATATTTAAAGAGTGGTGCAAGGATATGAGCCTCACTGACACAAACAGCTTCTCCAATAAGAGGGTTTAAAATACACAGGTAAACTTCTCAGTAGACAGGAAGCTAAATCCAGTTCCTCCAGGAAAATAGAGGGCACCAATAAAAGCTTTTTCGATGGGTGTAACTGCATCTATACTAAGGCTTTTGCTGGTGTAAATCCACTGTGTAAAATCCTGGGAACAGTGGTGGGAGGGCGTGCACTGTGAGGGAGGAGCAGAGGAGATGGTGACCGCTGCTGGGTCACTGCATCTGGCTCAAGGTGAGAGTGATGAGAGTGGGGAAAAGGGGTTGCTGCTGGGTCACTGAGCTCCTGGTGAGCCCACCCTTCGGACCGCTGGTCTCTGTGGGATGCGGGGAGTACAAATGGTCTCTGTGGGATGCGGGGAATGCAGTAGTACAAGTGCGGTACAGATACAGAGCTGTTCTGTACAGACTACCAAAAAGTACACTCACATCCTCAGCAGCATGGCATGCCTGTCCCGTAAATACAGAACAAATATTCACCTTAGGGGCCTAGTTGCCCTATAGAAAAGAAGAGGGCTCTGTAAACACAGGGCCAGCCCTGCTTTCCGTGGAGCCAAGCAGCATGTCTACCTTTCTGTCCTTTTAAGACATCTGAATTTGTTCAGGCAGGTTCCTACCTAAACCTGTTACCAAAGCCATGGAAGCATTTCTGCTCTATCTCCATTAGAAACCCAGCACAATCCAGCCAGAGATTTTTTTTGTTTTAAGTCCTTCAAAGACACCTTCTGTCTTACCAATGTGTCAGCGTGCTCAGAACAGGTTTCACTATGTGTATATAGCACTGTAATTCTTTCTAGCCTCAATGTGTACTTGAAAAGGAAAAGGTGTAATTTCCTCAGCCAGTACATAACAGCTTCACAAATTCTACATGGGATGATTTATCACTGGCGAAAAAGCAGTGGTTTTTCAACTCCAAACTCTATGGGTTTCCTGCATAAATCCACCACGTTGTCATTGATCTGTCCAAGTTGCTATAAGGAAGTCACAGGCAGAATTTCTTTTTCTTTTTCTTTTTTTTTTCTTTTTTTTTGTTGTAGGCATCTAAAGTTGACTTTCTGACTGCACAGCAGAAATACTCTATTTGCTACTTACATGAGCATAATTTTGTGACTAAATCACTTAAGTCAGCAACTAATTTCACTGTTTCTTCAGACCTACTTTAAATGAACAGGTATATTCATCAATCACCTCCCTTCTTCATCGAGTACTGGCCTAATCAATACGTGACAGAGCTATTTAAACACTTTCCCATTAAAAAAAAAAAAAGAGGAAAAACTGTGGATAAACAAAACAGCAGAATAAAAAGTAGAGGGAATTTCAGGGGCAGACATTGAAGTTGGATGTTATTGTATGTTAGGACTTTAGCAAGAAGGATTACATAGTGGTACCCGTCCATGTAAGGTACCCATCCTTAAATTAACAGGGCATCGTCATTGCAATATCATGGTTGCATAGAGATACATCTTACAACTTTGGAGCTTGAGCAGTTTGAAAATGCCTACATGCAAAGCGATCATGTTGCACGGAACAGCATGAGCACTTAAAGCACATCGCTGTCATAAAAGGCAAAGGAAATACCTTGGACTGCGCTCTGTGATGGCCGTCAAATGCTCAGGTGGCAAGTGTCTTGCTCAAGAATTTTATGTACCAGAAAAAGGGACAGAAAGAGATTAAATGAGGTCTCTTATTTCATTATTATGTGGTGTGCTCTATCTTTTAGACCATAACATCTTTCAATGAATATGACTTTTGTTAATGTAAATGCAGCATTTCGGACTTGTTGCAAGGAACTGGTTTTGTATTTCTGTATTGGTCACAGCTGGACTCTACCAAGGATATCAGTACAACCTACTGGCTGAAAAAAGTGAGACATTTTAAAATACAGGTATTGAAGGAATCATTGTGCAGTGATACCTAAACCAAAAGGAATGAGAAAACCTCATTCTGATACTGGATTTGCTAAAAGATAACTCCTCTCCAGTCAGCTGAATGACTCTGGGCTTATGTGACTTTAGCAGAGTGTCATTGCAGAGATGAAAGGTGGGGTCATATGTTATTGAGACTTCATACACGATGAACCTCTGTGTTTTGGTCTGCGATAGCAGGCCAGTAGTATAGAGTTGGACCTGTCTTGTGAGTGCTTTAGAGAGGGCTTAACTTCCTCTCTCTTCTTTTACAGCAACTATATTTTTAACAGTGCTTCAACTGAGGCACCTGGTGCTGCAGGAACACAGATAAAAAGCCTTGCGTAGTATTCTGGGTCCATTCAATAAGTGTGTGACCAAGGAGAGAGGGGCTGTGAGAAGTTTTCCATTGAAACAGCCGTGTTGCTCCACAGAATGGTTGTGCCCAGAGCTTTACACGTTCTTATAGTTCACCAGCACTCTGCAGCACATTCCTGAGCTGCCTTGGATTAATAACGTATTTATGACGTTAGTTTTTTATTTCTCATCTGAACAATGATTGTTTCCACAGCAGTCTATGCATCAGGACTCTGCCAGCGTGAGGGGGGGCTCACATTACATCTCCACGAGGAGAGATGTAACACAAACCTGTTGCCAAGAACTCAGAGCGAGCCTCAGTTTGTGGGAATACCACAGAAATGGCCACAGATAAAAGCAAGATGCGAGGCATTATGTAATTGATGATAGCTGGTATTGTAGAAATCTTTGCTACCCAATTAAAAATCAAAAGCCCCATAGGGCTTTACACGTCACTGGAAGTTACCATTGTCCTTTTCATTCTGTATTTTGCAGCATTGAGGGCTTTTTGGTTTTATTGACTTAGTTTCTACTCGCAGCTTTTATTCTCGTGCTGCATAAGAATGAAGTGGCTAATATGTGCTTGCAAACCAGAAATGCTAATTATTAGAAATGTGATTATCATTTGTTTTAGAAAATTAATTAGAAACATAAATTAGTGCTTTTATATCATGATTCATTTAAAGGAAATGTTTATTCTGGCTGTGGTTTTGCCTAATTTTACTCAATGCAGTTCCAAAATCAGTGAGATACGAGCTTTGTTTGTGAGCTTGGTGTTGGAAGAGTGAGACTGAAGTTCTTGCATGAATGACATCCTTCTCTCTCTATCTTTGTGCTTAAAATTCCCTACCTACCCATTTAACAAAATGAAAGCATAATAACTTTCTTTTCTCTCTTTAAGCGTACCAGCTAAGTTACATTAGTCTGTTCTCTGCTTGCAAAGCTGCATGTATATGCTTAAGCACAAAGCCTGTTAAACCTAATATTACTTGCAGCATGTACTTTTATAATCAGGTATTTTTCTCCTTGAAAATAAAAAGATGCTTGACTATTCAGAAGTGCAGGTCTCTCTTCTGGACGTTGTGTAGTGCAGCTGCTGCATATTAAAGAAACCTGAGATTTGCAGATCAGCCTCCCTGTGGAGGAGACAACAGAGAATCAGTATATTAAATGCATCTCTCTTTATTTACATACCTATGCCAGTGCTGGAACAGAGGCCATCACAAAACAAGTACTCTGAGAATTCTGCCTTCCAGAAATGCCACCCTGAAAGCTAATGACACCTTCCTGGGAAGCTTCCCTAGCCTAAAAATTGCTAGGGTAGGAAAAAGTCCCCAGAAAGCAAACTCTGCTAACCGCCACTGATTTTCTTCAAGGGTGATTGCTGATAAAAATTTAAAATTAACAGCTCTCCTGAAAGACTAAAGCCTAACTCACGTGTTAGGGAAACAGTTTGAAACGTTATGTATAGTAATAAAACAATTTGTTGACTCCTGTCTTAACACTACATTAATATTAACAAAACTTGCTCAGCTTTGGAGCTAGTAAGAATTGTGTTTGACAGGAAAATAATTGATGGCAACACAGTGTTTGGCCTGATATTTTTGGGTGCTTACGGCTGCATCTCGATGACTGTTTTAGCTTGGAATCGGGAACATACTTTTGAAGTAAATCTCTCAATCACTCAACATACTGTGCTTTAATTCACACAGAGCTGAACTGGAAGACATGCTCCAACTGCTAAGGGGTGTTCAGTCTGTGGGGATCAGTCTGGAGCTTAATCTGAAGTAATCAGAGCTGAAGTGTAGACAGGCAGCCTGCAGTGGTTCAGATGCGCCTCCGTTCCATGACCTTAGAAACATGGCTTGTCCACCAAAATGCTGCTTCTCCTGGGGATAAAAGACAGCTGGGTTTTCAGTGGTGGTGTAGAGGATCCCCTTCAACCACTAAGAATTCCTTTCTGTTTGTAGATGGTAGTAAACTGTCCCTGAGCAATGTGAGATCTACGTTAGGAAAAGACTTCTCTTAGCAGTAGTTATCCATTGTACCATAGCTCAATCCCTTTTGTTTCCTTCCTTTGAAAATGACTGGGAGTGCTTTTCGTCTTCTATTTGTTCATACTTCTAATACCTGCGAAAATCAATGTCTCTAAGGAAGGATTCCTTTTCTTCGATGCAGTAGGGGACAGCTCTGCCATCCAGAACCCTGGGTTGGCAAAACAAAACCAAAGCCGAAATATTCCCTCCTACCGCTCCTCTAAATCCCTCTTGATCTGTAGGGGACAGGAGAAGAGAATTGCTCCCTTCAAAGACAGGAACATTCAGATGAAGAAATTTTAAAGCTGCACGTTTGTTTCAAATGGATCCTATTTAGCTTGACAGTAAAAGAGCCACAGGGCTGAATTTTATTACACATTTGTGCAACAGGCATTAAATGTTTCACGTTAAGAATATATTAAATTGTTTTAAAAAAAGAAACATACAGCCACATTCAGAAAGAACAGATACAGAAAATGAGCAGCATTCCTCTGAGATTTTTGTGCATTTAAAACCTGAAGATTGAAGAAAGAAAATGCTGAACTGAAGATAATACAAATGATTTCATCACCTCTCCTGTCCTAGCTGCCTCTGTGTGGTTTTTGGTGGGGTTTTTTGGTGGTTTTTTTTTTTTTTTTTTTCTGGGGGGGGGGGCAGCGGGCACGGTCAGGGGGTGTGTGGGTTTTTTCAGTGTTTTTCTCAGTTCAGAAAAGCACTTGACTTACTTCAGAGGTGTCAATAATGCCATCATTACTTCAGCTTCTGGTCATGGACTTGCTGGACCAAGGCCTTCATGAAAAATCAGGCCCAAGCTAATGTTCTCAGAGTGGTGTGAAAATCAATTTGGTGCATCTGTCCTGAAGAATCAAATCCTCCTATCTTTCT
The DNA here is from genome assembly GCF_963924245.1 of Chroicocephalus ridibundus. Taxonomy (NCBI): domain Eukaryota; kingdom Metazoa; phylum Chordata; class Aves; order Charadriiformes; family Laridae; genus Chroicocephalus; species Chroicocephalus ridibundus. Next base: position 9,517,962 of record NC_086296.1, on the reverse strand, counting down.
TTTTGTAGCCTCTTTGTTTTGGGTATCCTCATGCATCCTTGCTCAGTAAAGGTTCTCTGTTTGCAGAGAAAGTAGCTATTGGGCACAAGTGAAATGATGAGCAAAGATTTGAAAAAAATGTGCAGTATTATAACTCCATTGACTTCAATTTGAACTAAAGGAATCTTTTCACTGCAGGTGAGTGTAGCGTTCATGCACCCTTAACTTTGAAAGGAAAAATATTTCTACTGAGTGTAGGTGTGGAGCTCTAGTTTTCTTGCTGTAGTCTTCACTGTATTAACATCAACAGTGTAGTGGGGTCCTCTTGTGCTTGCCACTAAGTGATGCAAGTCTTGGGTTGGATTATTTTGAGTTTTTTTCACTTCATATCGTCTTGCAATAGGAAAGAAATGCTTTCTTCAACACTGAAGCAATATGAGTGTGTTCTGACCTGGGGAGTCATAGTAAGGCAGATACGCAGATTGCTAATTGCACTGCTTATAATCATCTCCATTTAGTAGGCAACTTATACCCTGTGTTCTTCTGTTTCCATCTGGCATTATGCACACATTCTTTCATTTCTGCTTCTGCCTTCTAGCCACACAGCATTAACTATATTATAGATGCCAGGGTGGAAAAACGCCATCCTTGGAAGCATGTGGGAGGGGTTGGCAAAGAGTAGACAACTGGCATTAATCATGCTACAATTAGATTTCCTTGTTGGGACTTTGATATGTCTTTGGGTGACCAGGCTAGAAAACTGCCAGTTTCTTGTCATCAACAAGCTCTGTGCTAATTAGTATCCACTCTTATTGAGAAGAGTTTCCTTTTTCAGTATGTTAGCGGAGTAATCCAGGTAAAAGGATACTATATTCTGTGCTTTATATTGGTGTGATCTAACCTTCGTGGACTTAACTCTGATATCAGAACGGCTCCTTTAGTGGCAAAGATAGTGGAACTAGAGCAATACAGAGAGGATATTGCAATCCTCTAGGGTGATGTACACTTCTGAGAGTACTGAAAAGGGCCCTATGTGTTAAGTGGACAAAATAAAATGTGGTTTCATCTGTTTAATTACAGAATATATACTAAGGCAGCATACTGCTGAGGTTGACTGTACAGAACAAAGACACGCAGTTTCACAAGGTCCAGAAGGAAGTGATGGCTTCCTTATCTCGAGCAGTCTTTAGCTGCAGCCAAATGCCTTTCTGAAATACAAACTTTGGGCAAATACAAGTTCTTAGTGCAGCATGGGAGCAATTCAGTAAAACAGAAAACCCTTGTCTGTGCGGAGTAGATATTTTAATCTGGTCTAAACTCCATGTATTAATAATACCAGAAGAGAAGAAAATACCTCCCAGGCCTGTAGATACTGACTTTCCTTTGAATATCTTTCCTGAAGCACCAGCAGCACCATTTCTGAAGGGTGATTTGTAATCTTAGCAGATTCTGAATCACCCAGGATGCTTTCTGTGCAAGTGGGAAGTCAACGTGACTCATGTTTTAGCACTGGAGGTTTCTCAGAGCAATGCTATTTTGACAGCAGCAGTGTGGCTGTTGTGTTATCCTTCAGTTTATCATAGGACTTACATCTTCAGTTTATGAAAACTTCATTTCACTATCTAGGAAGCCTTGTCAGGTTATGACCATTTGTGCATATGAATGGCTTACGACTGTTGACAAATGCTCTTATCTAGACTGGATTATTTTCAGAGGCCTTGTACGTGTTCTGTCAAAGATGTGGAGCTTGGCATGGACCATAACCAGGTATAGAGGAGTCTAAAAATGTTACTCCACTCTTGATTTTTTTTTTTATCCAGAGTAAAGATTTGCCAACATAAAGATCTATGTGAGCTTTAAAATTATTATAGATTTAACAAATGGCCTTAAAATTATCTGAATAGCATTCTTTTGCTTGATGTCCCATCGTGATTGTTTTGTTTCCTCTTGTTTCTCACCCAGTAACAAACACAGACTTCTGTTCACCTTGTGGGAGCCACAGGGTCATTTAGTAGCATGGTCTCTGTCCTGAAAAGCTTAGTCCTGATAAATGAGGTAAAGTAATGGTGAAGTGAGCGTTACCTATGCATGACTGAGGATGCAGGGAGAAGGCTAGCTCACGTAATTATCACCTGCTGAAGCTGCTAACTGACACGTGATCTCCAGGATTTTGATTTAGGATCTTCTATACAAGACCTTTCTTTTTCTTTGCTATGAGAGCACTTTTGAGTCGTTCTTGCTGTCTTTTTAGCAACAATGGGCACACCAAGTCTAGAAATAATGTGAGAAATATGCTTTCCGTAGTTTTGTTTTGTGGCTGGACCTGATTGTAGAATAAAAGCCATGGAAATGATTATAACATCTTTCTGAATCTAGTGAGTAGCTAAAGATCAAGTTTTAGAGTGCCCCAGAGGACTTTTTTTTTAAATTATATTTTCCCTTAGGACCCTGATCTACAGGAATTTTCTCTATCAGTTATAGTAATTGTTTCATGTCTCAGTCATGTTTCTCCAATTCATTGTTCCCAAAATCCTGTGCCTGAACTTTACATGTGCGCATTCTGCCTGTGTAATCCAGGACCAATCTAAAACTTGAGTGCTTTATTTACCTGAATGGGTAGAATGTTTCAGCAGGATACTTTCATTTACCTGTCCAATTCTGATGCGGAGCAAAACTGAAGAAAGAAACCAGGGTGGCAAGTAAACATACTCCTCTTGTTCCTGGAGAACTGTCAGCTGTGCACAGACAGCCTTAGGAGAGAGTAGGCACTCCAGGCTTCTTAATGAAAAATAAAGGAACATGCTGGTTACTGTGCGAGTGATTCATCCATTCATCTACGCTTGTCTCTTACATGCACTTCTTATGGTTCTTAATATTATGTGGTACTTAAGAATAAGCATCTATTGCCTATTCATCCTCTTAGTCATGGCAGAATGAAAAGCAAATGTGAATTTCCTCCCTCCTCTCTCACCAAGTTCATTTTGTCTTGGCATTCAGTAGACCTTGAAGGAAAGAGCTGAGTGTCTTGGTCATACTGGAGCAGTAACAAATCAGATGGCATTTCCATATGTGATAGACCAGGACATTTTGAAGCTGTGCATCTGCTTTTAAGAATCAAGCTTAAAAATGAATTGACAGTCATGTCAGATGGGCAGCACAGAGCTACTCGAGCGGGTGATAAACCAGTTACAATGCAGAAGGCTTCTTTGAATTTCCCAGTGCGCAATTTGTGTGCAGTCAGCTGAATCTGAATGTGGACTAGAAGATGCAAAGTGGTAGTGTCTGGCCAGGCTGCCATTCTCGGAGATATGCCCTAGAATTAAAGTCGGAAATTTCTTCAGCTGTTGCAGGGTTGCTTGGAATATACTGCCTCAGGAATTAAATGACCATTTCTGCTTCTTCAGGTATCATGATAATGTTTTGTCAGCTGAACTCAGCTTGAAACTGGATGCTTCTCCATTTCTGACTAAGGCATTCTGCATACTTGAAAAAAAAAAAAAAGTCGTTGGGACTGTTAGAATTTTATATACTGTGTTATTAATAGGACTTTGTAGCACGTCCTGCTCTAGAAGCGGTAATACAGTTCTGAAGATCCCCTACGGAAGCCAGCAAAGGCTGTCCTGCTGCAGCAGTTGTGGTAGTGCTGCTTTTTGCTAAGCATAAACATGAAGAGTGTAAAAATAATTACTAGTTTCTGCTGTCTCTGAGGATGGATTTTCTTCATTTGGTGCGATGTCTCACTCCAGCACTGCTAGCTCAGGCAGCTGCAACAGATTGATCCTTTGTTCCCTCCACTCCGGGATGGAAAATACTTGGATAGGACTTTTATTTCTGCTGAAGGCCTACACATCTTTGTCCAAAATCACAAATGTGTGTTAGAAGATAAGACACAGGCACCTGTGTGCTGGTTTCAACTGTTTTCAGTATTCCTATACCTGCTCTAGGATAAAGGATCATTATCCTGAGTTTTGTTTTTAGTTTTGTCTACATAATTCCACTCAAAACAGTATACCAAAAGCCAGATACCATTCTGGAATATAACTTCAAATAATTGAAGGAGAGAGATTTCAAAATTCAGGAACACGTGATTTAATTTACTGGAGGAATTTGGTAAGAAAGCCTAATTCTTTGCTTTGTAGCATCATCACCTTCATCTATTTTATTGCATAAATATTTAACAGGGGCCTTTTTGTGAAGAAAATAGAAGAGAAAAATATTATCATACATCGTAAAGAGCTAGTCAGGTATTTTCCATATTGTTAATAGTCTATGTTTATACGTTACTTATTTTTTGGAAAGGTTTAAAAAATACATTAATGCTGTGAGTTCAGCATTACTTCCACTGCCGTCAAGCATCAAAGTCTTGGTTCAGCGGGAACAAGACCAAATTTGAAAAGAAAGACAGCTGTGCTACGTGTCACTGACTGTTATTTGTTACTGTGCATGTTGTTACTTTACTACAAATATCTGCTACATACGAAAGGCTGTGAAAAGCAAGCAAAGCACATGCAAATTGTAGAAGAAACCATGCAAAATAGATTTTCCAAATGAGAAATGACATGCCATGATAACTTCTTCAGCACTGAGGCAGAAGAATGCAAGAAGATGCAGAAGAGAATAATTTGTTTGCTGAACCTTTGCGTTGCAGTGACACGCACAGTGGTCCTGGGCCAGGGGAGCATTGTGCAAAGTTCGGCTCAAGTACAGAAGAAGTCTCTTCCCTTCAAAGCCCTTGCAGTCCAGCTCTCTGTGTCAGTCAGCTGGCAATGGATTGGTCCTGGGTTGTATGTGGGAACTGCAACTCACATAAAATTCAGATTCTCACATTCTAGAAATAAAACTCAGAGATTTAGATGTTTTCCAGATGTTTGATTCCATCTCCCTCCATGGCACCAAGGGGTTAGTTTGCTTTATATTCTCTTGGTTGCCATTTGTTACAAACAGACTCAACATCTTCCTATCTTAATTATAGGCTTAATTAGAAGGAAAGATCAATATTTAGGATAATAAAAGCACACAGATAATTAGAATAATAAAACTCCAAAGATAATGAAAACAATTAAACTACTTTTCTGGGTGACATGAGGATATGGAATAATCTTTGGGAGATCTGGCGTTTTGATTGTAGTGAAACTGTCTCTGATGTCAGAATCTGGAGTCAAGTAAGAACAAAAAAACGTAATACTAAAAATGGTAGGAGCTGAGCGTTTCCCTTCTTATTATTCTGGACTGTAAATGTCTGTTCACCTGAAAAAAAATACTTAATTCACTGTCTTCAGGACCAGATGCAGGCAATAGAGTCTCACCCACAACCCCTTTTTGAAGACCTGTAATTTCTGGTGAGAGATCTACCATAAGTTAAACACAAGTTAAATTTCAAAAGGCAACAGAGATCTTTTGAGTCCCTCTCAGTAGGGACCAGATATTGAAGAAGTTTAATTTCGGAAACGATCTGCAAGAAAAATGGAAAACGTGTCCTTTTTTTTAGCCAAATTTTCTTGTGTTTGTTAAACAAAATAGAGGGGTTGGGCTCATCTCCTGTTTCCCTTTTCTCCTTTTTTACTGTGTTGCAATGATAAACGCTAGGCGCTGTCCTGTCTGGGCCTCTTCAGCCCCTTTGCCATTGAACCGGAGCACCATTCTCGTGCAAATCGGTGAGACCCTACGGTGAGGTAGAGCATCTTAGTGTGGCTCCAGTTATAAGGACGTGGTGGCCCAGTTGTGCTTGTTCTCTTCCCATCGTTTCAGGCTTTTGGTTCTTACAGTTCTCTGGATGTTTCCACTGGGTGTGGTGATCACAATGTTAAGTAACTCTGCCCCCAGCCTAACACTTGTTATTTTTTTAGCAGGTTGGTTTGGTTTTTTTTTTTTAGAATTCAACTACTTCTGTGAAAATAACGTCGGTGTGGACATGCTGAGATGTGCTGGTAGAAAAGAAACAGCGTTATCATTCAAATGGTGAATGGGAAAAGCAAAGTAGTTGTTCCCTGTAAAAGCTTTCTTTGGCAAGGGCTCCTGCTGGGTTTTGGTTGTTCACGTTGCTGTTTCTTCCCACCTCCCATTAAAGCCGGTACTATCTCTTATTTATGAAAAGCTAAACTTAGATATTTTACCAGGCAATGAAAAACCATCCCTGGAACTTTGATCAGCCGCATATTGGGGCCTGCAAAAATAAAAGGGTGACAACTCAGATGGGGTCACGGCACCGTTGTTACCTTCGTTTTGAAGTCAAGAAAGAGGAATTCTGTATGGAAGTGGAAGTCAGTCAGTGAAGGCTTATAGTGCGGTCCCAGTGAAAAGGTGCACAAGGAAAACAGAATACACTCAATAGCGCAACTATAAGAAAAGTAAAAAAAAATCCTATTTGGGGATGAAGTGTTAACCAGGGAAAGTGGAAGCAAATGATACGTTTGTATGACTTTGTGAAAGAGAGAGCTCTTGGTCTGAGGGCAGAAGCAAAGTTTCTGTGTGGCTGCTAGAGCTGCAGAAAGATTTTTATTTTTTTTTCCTCTCCCTCTTTCTCCTGGTTAAAAGGAAGCTTCCCCTCTCCTCACAAAAAGAAGCGACTCTTCACAGAGAATTACTTGAGGATTTGTGACTGTGGAACAGTGAATCGATACTTGTTTGCAAAAAGCTTCAGTTAAAGTGGGACAAGTGGAGATTAGCTAGATGATCTGCTGGTTGTCCATCACTATAGATTTCTCATTGTTAGATGGAGAGGTTTATCTTGCCCTCCCTGTTCAGAGCTGAGAAGTGATCTGAGATGAACTGTGTGGCTCACAGGAATTAAAAAAAAAAAAAAAAAAGCTGTAGGTGCCACAGAAGCAATTGGAAAGAAGGACTTCTCCGAGGGAGCAACCTGGGCATCTTTGAACTTGTTTGTGCTCTGGACAAACTGCCCCTGCTTAATAAATCTCTCTTTGCATCAAAGGAGGCCTGAGCAGGCAGAAGTTATGGGGTTGGGGTGGGGTTAATTAACCTCCAGTTTTGTATTTCCTATGTAGAGATCGCTCCAAAATAGTGAAGAAGTCTTGTAAGGGTCCTTTTTTTCATTGCTTGACCCTTGTGCTCAAAACAGAGCTGGGTATTATCTCAGCCAGTTTAGCCAAGATGCCAGCTCTAGGGGTTTGACAGATTGACGCTTGCCACAAATTGCTCAAAGATCTACTAAAATCAGGATGGCTCTAGGTGAACAGAGGTGTTTAACTTCATGGCTTAGGCTGTGGGAGATAAGGTAGTATGTGATTTCCTTTGAGATTCAGAAATGTTCAGGTTGGAGTGAACCATATAATATTTTTAGTACGAGTTTTAAATTCCATACAGTTAGATCATTTTTGTAGCAGTTGGATTTGTTCCAGTGTTTGTTTATATTTCATTAGGGGATGGCAGGACTTTATGTGCTTTTGTCAGTGACATAGACATATTAACCAGAAGTGTCTAATTATCTTTATTGATTAACCTTATCTTATAAAGAAGTAGTCACTCACTAGAGCAGTCCGTATTCTGTACACTGAAGGAAGAGAAAATGATTAATTTACTCCCCAGATTGTACTGCTCTGTATGCTACATGAGTAAATGATGGATAAGGGACAGCCTGCACTGTCTTGGGTCAGCACAGTAGGTCAGAGTCATTATTTACCTTTTGAATGGAGAGTGAGAACTTCCTCTTTTTGCAAATCATGACCCCAACTCACTTGTTTACAGGGAGAGGCAGAATTGGTCACACAGTTGTGTTCTGCCTTATGTATGTATAAATACAGAGCTGCTGTTAGAGTAGGTCTGAAGTATTTGTAGAGCGAAGTAGGATCTGCGACTTCTGAGATGAATTAGAAAAGCTTTCTATTAAAAGTCTATAGAGCTTTACTCGTAGTTACTTTCAAATCATACTTTTCAACCTGTCCTTTGCCGTGATGCCAGGAACAATTGACCGCAGCCAGAGTGCGTATTTGCTTAGACCACGTTTTTTGTCAGGCAGTAATGTCTTGCTTACTTCCATGTGACCCACCATTTGTGCATCTTCTGCTATGTTTGGAGATCTTGCTTTGGTTTGTGTTTGTCAGTCTCTGGTGCAGTAAGATCCTTGTGTGTTATGAAGGATTCTAAACACAGTTTAAAGACACAATCTAACCTTTATCCAAGTTTTTATGTGATACATCTATATGTGTGGGGGGGTGGGTTATGGTATGTGGGTAAATATGATCTCTGTCCGCATCTGGAGATGCCTATGTCCTGGAGAAGTCAGACAGAAATGCTCATCATGCATTGAAATTATTAATATATTGTTATAGTTAATGCAACGGGAACACAATGACTTAAGCAATAATCTAATAAATCCCAGGGAAAAAAAAAGGTTAACCTAAGAATGCCCTTTGACAGTGCCATGTGGGTTGAAAAAGCTATAGGTTTTATGGCGTTCCTTGGTATATTTTTCAGCCCCTCCTTTGGTTCATTGTCTTCCTATCCAGTATGTCTAAGGTGTAGTTTCATTCTCTGCACAGCCAAGATTCTCCTCTAGCTCTTTCCTATACTCATGTTTCATTCTGCCTTTTGTATTCTTGTTTTTTATCCTGGGGACAGTCTTATTCATGTTTGTGTCTTGCATGGAGTTATCTTCTTATTTTGTTATTCCAACTGCTTTCCACATTAAGGAGGCTTCCTCTTCTCCAGTCTGTCAAACGAAGCCCCTCCACTGTAATAATCGTATCCTTCTCCTGCTGTCATCTCTTTGGTATTTCCGAATCACTATTCCCTTCCACTTTAGCAGTAAGGGAGCTGATGTACTGCAACCACTGTTACTATAAATACTACAATCATGTTAATGCTGAGCCAGGTTTTTCCTCTCCCCTGTCTCTATCTGTAATCACTCACATAGCAAAATGGGTCCCCATTGCTCTCTGGGGCTCTGGGTGTTCCCAAATCATCCTAAGGGGTACTGAATATGTTTGTGTCCATCTTTCTGGAAAGGCTGGAAGAAATCATCTTCTGATGAGTCAGATACTTCTTGCTATTAGTAAAATAAATGTAGTGGAGTCAATTTTTCCTTTGAATTGTTTCACATCTATGATATCACACACAATACACTGACATTTTGACCTATGTCATACTTCGTTTTAAAGATCCAGTCATTTTGTGTGACATGTTGTCCTGGTTCCGGTGGGGATGGGGTTAATTTTCCGCAGGCTCTGGCAGGGACACAGGTATTCCATCCCACGGGAGCCATGCCCAGGCTGAGCTGCCAGGGGAGGGGGCAGGAAGTCGAGGCGGGGAGCGGGCGGGGGGCATCCCGGGTCTTGTCGGTGAGCGGTGGTTCCGTAATCGTGTTTGTACATTCCTCTATCCATGTTACTGTTGTTGTTTTCTTGTTCCCTTTGCTCCTCTGTTAAACTGCCTTTGTCTCAACCCATGAGTTTTGCCTTTTTGTTCCGGTTCTTTCCCGTATTGGGGAAGCTCGAGAGAGCGGCATGTGGTTCTTTGTTGCCGTCTGAGGCCAAACCACAACACATGTTCTCAAAATGGCTTGTTTTTCACGGGTCCAAACTGTGATTAAATGTTCCAGGTTACATGTAATAGCGCTGTTGTAGCTTGGGTAGTGCCTTTCCCATCCAGTTCGTCAGGTACACTGAACAGTCCTGGTTGGCTTTGCAATATGCCAGTTACTCCTGGGGGGTCAAATGTCTTAAGTGACGCTCCTTCACGTGTCTGTAGCATAGCCCAAACTACAGAAGTGTTTGCGGTGCTGTTTATGCTGGCCGTGGTTTGTGCATGATCACCACCACAAAGGGACTCTCTCAGCTATTGCGTGTGAGCTGAGCAGGCAAAACCTACATTTTTACTTTAGTAAACCGTGATGTAGCAATCTGTTATTGTTTTGAGGTTGCTGCTCAATGATGGTTTTCCATACTTTGGGAGCTGATGCCTTTAGACATGATCAGGGAGTTCCATGTCCTCGTAGCACACACGATGTCTGCTTAGTGGCTTTTAGCTGTTGTCCAGGGTACGTATTTTGTCTCTAAAGGACATGACTTCAGTGCTCAAAAATAAATCTCCTCCTTGATGTAGTCGTGATTTTTATAATTTCTGACACACAGCCCAATTCATACATTTCTTATTTTGTTTTTGCATTACATTTATTTCAATAGAATTACACAAATATAAGATCACAAGATTGAATGATAAAGTGATAAACAGGCATTTGTATTTATCACAGATCCTGCATATAAGAATTTTCATGCAAGTCAAATCTTGTTTGCCCTACTGACGTGAGTAGTAGCACTGATGTGACCAGAGAATAGTAGGAATTTTCCTTCTATGGACAGAAATGCTAACCTGACCAGCTTTGCTAACAGCATATGCTGTTGTTTTCAAGGCTTTTGATTATGAAGTGCAGCTGAGGTTTGTTCTCCAGGCATTAAAAGAGACGAGTTTTTGAGGTTTCATCTTCTGTTTTCCAAATTTAACCCACAACGTTTGTTGTAGATGATTGTATCACGCAGTATAAAGTAAACTTGTGCTAGATTAAAAGCCATTTTATAGAGTTTACACTTTGCTAGTTTTATAGACTAACATAAAACATAAAGGTATCTTGGGATTTTTTGTTCCTCCATAAGAAATTGAAGATGTTTTTCTAGCTGCTTGAAAATAGAATGCCAGAATGTGCATTAGTAGAACATAACCATTTTGATCATGTTAATGCTACTCTGTGGGGCAAATTCTGCCTCGTGAGGGCAACCTTAACTTTTTGTGCTTTTGGAATAATTATGATCAATTACGATCTGTAATCCAGGGCTTAATTTAATCCATGGATAAAACATGTGCTTTGTCTTCATCTTCACTAGCCAGCTGTTAAATGGAACAGAAGGGAAACATTTATCACGGAGAAAATTTGTTTTTGAAAAGTTCGTGTTATAGCTTTGATTTCATCAAGTTCTGTAAATCAAGGATATACAAGTTTCATTAGTGGGCACTTTCATGAGTTTGACTGGTTAATCAACACACAGAAAGCTTTACTGTCTGTCTCTCCACCGTTATTCCAAAGCCTGGTGCTCTCAAAGGCTTTCCACTTTATCTGCAGGCTCTCAGGCTCATCTGTGTTCCCACCACAGATGAAGAAGCCTGATCCTGTTTCCTGAGGCACTTGGCCTTAGGAAATGCACAGTGAGGAAACAGGCTACTAATGTGGAGAGATACAATTAGAAAAGTAGTACTTAATTGATCTTTGGAGGAAATGTGAGACCTGGAACGGTGCGAGTTGTGTGACTATGTTTCAGGGTACGCCATGAGTGGTGTTTGCTAAGTGGAAATCTCTATGTTGTCTCTAAAATAAATAAGCGTGGTTCCAGAGCTATAAGGGCATGTTTGGGAAAAGGTGACACCATGTAGTGTCCTTATTGTGTCCCTAATAATGACTAAGACTTGGGTGTGGGGCTAGACTGTGACAGACAAACAGTGGTTTGAGGTCCTTCTGCGGCCAGATATGACTTGCTATGCTTAATGAATTTTGCAGTGCAGCTTGAGAAACTTTTGCAGTTTTTCTATTACACAGGATAAAGCATCGCTATTGATTTTTACAGCCTGATGAATTTCATTTCTGTTTTCTTGCAAAATCAGCATAAAGGGGAAAAAATCACAAATCGTTGCACAGAACTTGGGAAAATTTTCAAAGTCAATGAGTTTTGTACTTAACGTCTCTGAAATTTTAAAAAACATGTGTTGGAGCATCCTATTGCTAATAATTTTTTCCTCTGGAAACACCATTGTTGAAAGCAAACCGATTGCTAGTCTGACTGTTTGCTATGTGGAAAATCAAAGCTGTGCTTTTCATCTGATGAGGGAAACATGAATACATAGCAGTTGCTCTGGCTACATGGGCTGAAGTAGAAGTTATTGAATCCAGCCCCTGTGTATGGTGTCTTCATGCAGTGATCCTGCAGAGACCATCCTGAAGTCAGGGCAGTAAACTCTGCTCATGAAATCAAGTCAGCATAAGCTTCGTTTCTCAAAAATCTCAAAACCATTTCAATTACGAGAGGCTTTACACTGCTAATAATCGCATGGACCAGCCTGGCATTTTATTGCCTGGGAAAGCGTGGGTAATGCTGATTTTAGCTAGCACTTCACTGGGGAAGGGGAAACCTCTTCACTACTTCATACTGTGCTGACATATAAATATATCAGGTATTCTTCCAGAGCGAACAGCTACAGAAAAAAGAATTTCCTCCATCCTCCTAGACTATAGGCCCACTTTTGATGTGGATTTAAATACAAATAAAAGAGGAAAAACCTTTCCAAACTATAAATTAATGGATCAAATATTTCTAAATGAAATTGGAACGGCGTCTATGGTTTTATTATCTTTTGCCATACAGGGCTGTCTTTGAAAGGGGAAAAAGCTTAGTGAAAACTAATTTCAGAGCCTTGACTGCTTTTTGATTACAATTCGGGATTACGGTTTTAATCACCGCTTATCAAGTAATACCACAAACCTCAGAGCATGACCATCTTTCTCAGGGGAAGACAGATTTAAAAGCCAATTTTCAGCAATCCCTCTTCTTTCTCCCAAACTCGTCTTACATATATGGAGGGATAATAATCTGTGATATTACAAGAGACCTTAAGCAATGCCTGAAACTCTCCGTGTTCTCAGATTTCTTCAGAGTTTTCCTTATTGTAGTAGAAGTATTATTGTTCAGCAGAAATACTGGCATATGTTTAAGCAAGCTCTTGTTTCAAGGCAGCCTCCATTCGAGTGCAAGATATCGAGCACACTCCGCCTTTCTCAAGCAAGTAACAGATTTTACATATGCAAACTTGTCGAGATATAAGCATACGCATGTGTTCAGGGGAGGTCTGAAATGTATACCTTGTATTTATATGCAAATGGCTGCTGCAAAATGGCTTCATGCACAAGCTATGTATGAGCTAGCCATGACACATACTGGAGTTAAAAGATGGATTTTACTCAAAGTTACTGATATTGCATAGTTTTGTCCACTGTGGGAGACGGGTAGCAGCCCCGTGCCTGAAGCAGGGTGAGAGAAGAGGGAGTCCCTGGTTTCTGCAGTGCATCAGGGAGCATGATTAGGTGTTTGCAAGGGGAAAGACCCTTGTTAAACAAATTTTAAAGTGTCGTGCTTGGTAAGGAGGTAAAGTGGCCAGGATCAACCCCGGACCTTTTCCTTGGGTTTGCTTTCGTGACTGTCTCCCCATGGAGAGCCATGAGCCTCTGCTGTAGGTTACCTAGTGTGCGTTAGTTCCTTCAGATAAATATTGCTCCTCTTTATAAAAGTGAAGACAAAACCTCCCTCTTCAGTCCAGAGAGCTTGCATCTAATGAGAGTAATCAGACTGATTGTGACCACAATTAACTTTTGTCTGAATTATTCAAATCCTACTCAATAATGCTAGGGATGGAAGAGGCCTATTAGATCATTACATTTCTTCTCTGTAAAAAGCAGGATGTAACCTGATGTGAGATGATGTATCTTTTATCAAAGCGATACTGTGAGTGATTTGAGCCAAAAGGCTTAGAAGATGCTTTTACCAGCTAAGGGGACCCCAGAGCTAGTTCTGTTCAAAAGCTAATTTACATGTGGTGCATGAGCATGTAGACAGTGCTTGAAGTGCATGTAGTACAGTTAAGGAAGGCCACGTTCACTCCAAGGTTAGTGTCTCTGTGAAAAGAAACTTGTGCGGGAATGCTTATAAACAAATCATTATTTTTCTTTTTATTTTCCTTTTTTTTTTTTTTAAGTGTTTGAAGAGAACTTTGAATGAGGCACTAAGTAGTGTTAAAAAAATGATAAATGGCAGAAAGGGCAGCAGGTTCGTTGGTGTATATCCAGTTTCCTGGAGGAACACAGAGCTCCTTGCTACTGCTGCAAGTGTCCGTATTTTACCTCCAAGTGAGTAGCATGCAAAGAACTGCATTAGATAGATTTACTCTCAATAAAGACCAAGCGCACAAGACAGATTTACCAAGATCAATCCTATCTCTTAATTTACCAGTTAGAGCCCATGATTAACACTGTTGATACTTACTAAGATGCTACCTGGTGGAAACATGATATGATAAGATTATCACCGATGGGTCAGGTTCATCCTCTGAGCAGCTTTCCTTTCTCTTCAAATTTGTGTTTGGAAGTTCTTTACCAGTGGGTGGGCAGAGGATGATAAACCCAGCATACTGCTGCTGGAGCAGAATCTCATCTGTCTATACTGGGAACAGCTTTCCATCTCTATGGATTAGGCAAAAAAACCCTCAAAACCCCAAATGAAAGCTATTTTTTAGGTATCCTGGCAAGGGAGCTATAGCAGCATGGAAGACAGTTATATGGCGGACGACTTGTTGGTTTGGTGTTGCACAGTGCAGAATCACTGCATGAGCTGAATGCTTTAGCAAAATAGGTGTGTTTGACCAACTAAAACTTGGATGCCTACTGACCTTGGCTGTTGAAAAGCTGGGCGATGCAGTCTCACAACCTATAACACAGGAGTGTTAAATGTTTCCCTCTGTGATTTCAGGATGCTGGTGCTCTGGCCCAGTGAGGAGTTTGAAGGGACTGGGTTGAATGCCTTTTGCATTGTCTAGACCCTGTAGAAGATGACAGTTTTAAGGGACGTCATTTAAGTGATACACGTCCACGCATGGCATGGTTCACCTTCTTTCTGCTGAAATGCGTGTTGTCCATCTGTTCTCTCTCTGTTCTTAGAGCAGTTGGGATGCTGATCAAGTGATCATGCCTAGCTGGTCAAAATGGCAGTAATTGTTGTTTACTCCCTGATCTGCTGTTCATATAGATGGCTATAAAGAGAGCGGGGAACTGGCACCTTCGGATGGGCTGTGGTGTTGGTTGTGGAAATAAGTTTCACAGTAGCGTTTGGCTTGGAAATGACAGAATGATTCTGGTTTCTTACACACATGTAGGGATAAAACCAGTTGCACCTGTGTAAGTAATGGTTTCACTTGTATCAGAATTTTTCCTTAATTGGTTTCTTTAGTGAATGCATTAATTTCAGACATGGATGAGAAGAAGATGTTTGTACTGATTTGATTAAGCCTGGCAGCTGCCTCTCTTGCTGGAAGGGATGCTCACAGAATATTTCTCATCCTCCCTGTCTGAGAGATACCACAATGTCATATATACAGAGACCTTTCTCATTTTTTCCTTAAGGACATTAAGTTGTTTGATGTTGTAGAGTTCAGTTTTCAACAGCAAGTTGCAAGCAAGACAACCAAGACTGTAGGAACGAACGCTTATAAATGGAACTATAGAAGGATGTTCCCCCTGCACGCGATCTCAAAATCTAAATGTTCCATGAGTCAGAATAAAAACAATTTTAAAAGGCTGATGAAATATACTTTCAAAAGGGAGGGAAACCTTTTACTTACGGGTCCTCAGTCACAACACAGTCATAATAACGCTAGCTTAGAATTACATTCTGGAGGTCCTGAGCTTGTCTGTGTGGTAGCCTGCTGCGATGTCTCAGATATGGGGAGCCTAGCATTTCTGTTCCTGCTTGTTTCTGCATGCAAAATTAACAACATCTTCATCTGCTCGTTCTGCCAACCTAAATTAATGTGCCAGCCTGCTCTAAAGAAAAAAAAAAAGTAAAAGGAAAAAAACTTCCACCCTTCTAACAAAATACATCAATGCCAGCAGCCCCTACACATGAATGAACTTCAATAAGCAAACCACTGTGCATGGGTGGCAGAGGAGGAGAAAAACAAGAAATTGATAAAGAAATATATTTCATTTTCAGGCTTCTAAGATGTTGGCTTAAAAACAACAGGGAGAGAAAATAAACCCAGTCATTTTTTAAAATCATGACAAATACACTGACAGTAGCCTCCAACCTTAAGTAGGTGGGTTTTGGGGATTTTTTGCCTACATAGGTAGACAAAGGGCTGGGAACCATTTTCAGTTATTGTTCTGGAGCTCTAGTCATGCTACTCAAATATGCATTGATCTTAATCTGTCTCATAACACGATTCCTGAACTTCTTGCTACTTGTAGCTTTCTGCTAAGGTACTGGGTTAAACTCCTTCATTAAAGGTAGCTGCAGGAAACAGGAATGCACGTGCGGTCATCTAAAATGCCAAAGCAGAAACAGGACTACTGGCTGCTTAACTTGAAAGGGGATCATTAACAAGTCTAGGTTTTCATCAGAAGGGTGAAAAAAAAATCTCGATACCTTTTGTTGCATCATTTCTGGAAGTCTAAATGCGCCGTAAGACACAGGCCTGTTCTGTGTCCTGGTCAGGAAAGTGGGCCCAGGAGGACTTATATCTTCATGCACATATGTCTCTGCGAGTGCTGATGTACGTATGCATTTCCCTGTAGTATCTGAGCACTTCCCTAGTCTTTTACACAGAGGTCAGATATTCATGTTTTCCTGGAATGCAGGTGCCATACTGAGGCGGAGAGTCCAAGGGCCAATTACTTAAAACTGTTGTCTCAAGATCCTAGTTTGTTTGTTGGTTGATTTTCCAAGTGCTGAATTCCCAATTGCAGGTACCCATTTGCATCTTCAGAGGTTTGAATACTGCTTTGGACCTACTCCTAGGTGATTTGTCCAGATCTCATAGCATTAGTTTATTGCCTGTGGGAGTCTCAAATGTGATACTGGA
The DNA here is from genome assembly GCF_963924245.1 of Chroicocephalus ridibundus. NCBI lineage: Eukaryota > Metazoa > Chordata > Aves > Charadriiformes > Laridae > Chroicocephalus > Chroicocephalus ridibundus. Next base: position 9,501,357 of record NC_086296.1, on the reverse strand, counting down.
AATGCCAGCCTTATTATAGATGTCCAGGGATAAGGTAGTGCCATGTGGATGTGGCAAGGGAGGGAGGAAAGGTACGTCGGGGGAGTCATTCACATCTTCCTCCCATTTCTCGATGAAGAATGCTGTCCAAGATGTGCTAAGTTTTGAGGGCTGCCTTGCGCTGTATAGGCAGAGGCTTTCCCTCAGTTGTGGTCATCCCTTGCAGTATTAGAGCATTAGAATGAGGGGCTTTTGGCCACGTCTTATCTAGTGTATTGCTCACCAGCACCAAAGTTTGATTTATTGTGCTGTGTAGGTTTTTCCCCATGCATCTGTAGAAAACGTGAAATAAATGACATAGACTGAGTGAAATCATATCTCCCAATCCTCCTCTGACGACTTAATTAAACCCACAGGGTCTTGTTTGGGGGTAGAAAAACAGCAGGACGTGAAGTAGTGAAGACCAGTAAATAAATTATTGGTGCTCCTTGCTAGTTCACTGTGCTACCAGTCATGTGGAAAAAAAAAATCCAAATCTATTCTTTCTGCCTCACCATTTTATTATTAGCAGCTTCTCTGTGTTTTATCCATGACTTCCTGTTGAAGGAAACTGCGCTGGGGAAAAGAAGGTTTTTAAAAGTTCGACTTAAGCTCATAAATATACAGGGAGCTTCTCCACTGAGCCTGAAATTTGTTGTTCCTATTTTTCATTCAGTATATCTCATCACACAGGCTGAACTAGGGACTTGTGGATGTGGCCTGGAACATAACGCAACTATACACAAGCTGCCTGGACATGGTGGTGGTTGCAGGGGCTATAGAGGAGCTGTGCAAGTATGAGGACAGAATCTAGTGGCCTCTGTGGTAAAGCATAGCTAATTTTCCAATTAGCTGGAAAATGTAGGGCCATCCTTAATCATTATCCCAGTGTTTGTTAACTTATCTGTTCCACTGGATTGTATTTTATGCTTCTGGTGCTCTAGTGAAGTAAGAGCTTGTGGATGTTTCGCAGGTGAAGAGCTGAGGTGAAGCGACCTGGTCAAGGTCACATGGAAAGTTTGTGTTGGAGCAGGGATCTGAAGTGTTTTTCCATTGGATTGGCAATAATGGATGGGGCTGGATGAGAAGTATGTGCTCTTTCCAGATCAAGGCAGCAAGCAGAACAGAAGAAGAGCATGTGTATAACGAATTGTTGAGCTTGTTGTTTGAGCTCCTGACAGCTGCGGGAAAGGCTAAAAATTATATCCTGTGCCTGCCCTTCCTGTTTCTTCAGTGGTGGCAAAGTCTGGAAATTCATGGTACCTGAAACTGACTCAGTGATATTTGTAGTCTTCACCTCTTCTGTGAAACCTGTGATATCACCTAGCCTTAAAAAAAAAAAAGTGAAAAAGGGTAAATGCCTATACAGTAGTGCTCCATACCAGTGTCCGTGCCTGGAGGCTGTGGCCATGCAGGGCTGCCCAAAGTAACTCGTGGGGGAAGGGAGGAGTTTCAGAAGGACGTAGGTTGGCACAGGAAAGATTACAGATGGAGACAGGATTCTTGGGCAGTTTGCGTCTGGGCACAAAGCCCTCTGGCTGATTACCTTTAATCTGCCAGTATGAAGCAGAGGAGTGTGTAGGAGGAAGGGGCCCAACTTCTGCTTCTGTGTAGGATCAGCCAGATGGATTTAGAAGACATCAAACCCTTTCCTTTAGGGTCTTGTTGATCCACTTGCTTAATCCTGCCCTCATATGGGTAGATGTTAATGGAAGGACACTGTGGCTTGGCCTTTTCAGAGACTGGTTATTAAATAAGATGGTCAGATTCAGTCTAAGTAATTGCTGAGTTTTCTTCTGCTTAATGAAACTGAAGAAGAGGAAACTTCATAGCTTCTGTTTTACTTGTAAAAATTTCTCCCTACATTTCTCTTTAGGGTGTTTCCTTTTAATGTTGTAAGTACAAGTGGAGAACATGCAGTTCTTGCTGTTGCCACATGGAAATGAATAATGGGTTTGGGCAAAGACCAAACTCAGTTTCCAGAAGTCTGCACTTTCCTGTCCATTCATCTATGTGATGTATAAAATGAACTCAAAATATACTGGCAGGAAAAAAGGACTGTTTAGTATTCAGAGCTTCAAAGACATTTAACAACATTGTCTTCACCTAGGAACCAAATTATTTCTTCAAGAAGTGTACAGAGAACACTTTGCTTTCAATTTACAGCGTGGTCTTTCAGAACATATTGCAGCAGTCAGTGTCCTGTGGCAGGATCGCTGAATTTATACCAATAAAGGCTCTGAATACCTTCTTGCAAATCTGCCTTGTCAGTCCGTGTGTTGGAGATTTAGATCAGGAGACATACTTTCTGATGCTTTTTCCCAGAGTTGTTATTGTTTCTGGAGGATGACGTTCTACAAGACAGAAGACTAAGAGCTAGGAGCCCTGTGGTTTAAGCAGTAGATGTCCTTCACATTGTGTGTGTGAACTTCATTGAGTAAACTAGTTAATGCATGCCTCAGTTTCCACTTTTTAAATTGGGATAACCCCCCTCTTGCTCTTAGACCTTTTCTCCAGCCCCAATAGGTTGCAAATTCTCAGTTCCACAAACAAGAATTAGGAGACTTTAATGTCTTTGAATGAGGCCAAGCCTTACCAGGACCGATCCATAATTGCCACAACTGCATTGTATACAAATATGAGCACAAAACTTCATGTTTAACCAGGACTGAAAAAGTTGTGGAGTGTCCCCTGAAGCTCTGTGCCTAGAGCAGAACATTTGATTATCTCATTTATAATTTCATCTGCTTAATCTTTGGCCTTTTGCTGATGTTGCTAATGATAGTAGGACTGAATTCACCAACTTGCTCCAAATTTGCCGGCAGACTAACGACAACCAAGTTATTCTCAAAGGTCTGTTCCTTGGTTGTTCTTTTTGGCTGGTTCTGGTTTGCTTTGGCTCAGGTCTTACGGAGGGCAAGAGCTTTGCACCATGCTCTACAGTTCCCACTAGTGAGAAATGGAATTCTCCATTACATAGTTTCATAAGTTAGCTCACCTCTGTTTTATGTTGTGTGTCATTCATGCTTCCATTTGTACTGCAGAGCAGCAAGCAAACATCTCTGTCTAGTAGCTCATCATATGAGGGTGACATGCTCTTCTATAACTGGGTTAGGAGTTGGAATGACAGTTCCAACTGTTACCAACAGGTAAAGCTTGGATGAGAAATTAGAAGAAAACCCTAAATCTTCATGGGAATATGTGCTGCTTCTAGTATGCTGATACAGATAACGCTGGGTACTGTTTCTTTAATGCTACTGGCTTCATTCATTTCTGGAGATAAGAGGAATTTATTCATTCCAATTTATTAAAGAAAAATCATACCTAAAGGCTAGTTTCATCAAGACTTGTAGAAGCAGAAAATAGGTCTAGTAAGTTAGTCTCTTAAAAGATAGGAAAAAAAAAAGGGAATCATGCCAAATCTAATTAAATATGGGTTGGTTTTTGTTTTGTTGTGGGGTTTTTTGTTTGTTTTGTGTTGTTTGGGTTTTTGTTTGTTTGTTTGTTTTTTTAATTTGGCTCCTCCTTAAATTCTGGAGCAATTTTGTTAATGGTATGATAGCTGGCGTGTGCCCGTGCTGCCTCTCATCTGATTGAGTGAGGTGTTCAGCATGAGCATATGCAAAGAGAATATGCACAATCCACTGGGGACACAGAGGTTTCCACAGCAATTTTGTAGAAATCCATAACAAATGCATTGTTAGGTTGGTTTATTCCTTCTCTTTCCTGCTGTGTAAAGTATTTGATATTCAAATTAAAATGGTGCTTGTTTAGGACAATTCAGTTATAGAATAAGCCTGGTAATTGGTGCCCGTGGGACTGTTTACACTCTGCTTGGTGTAATCCACTTATGGAAAATTAATGAAAGGCGATTTCCTCCTCCGTTGTAGCTGTTTTAATATGTACACTATGTTGTTTCCTCTTCCAGCTGAAGCTTCAGATGGTTGTTTGGGGACAAAAGCTCCAGCAAACTAACGTGCTCCCTGGAGAGGTCCTTAGGGTTTCGGGTGGCTTTGGCGCTGCAGAGGTTGTGTGCGAGCCCCGCTGCGCTGGGACTCAGAAATGCCCTCTGATCTATGAGCCATTCCCGCTCCCGGGGAGGACCAGGAGGAGTAGTTTGCTACCAATTTATATCCCTCTGTGACGGTTCCAGTGGCAGCTGAGCTGGCACGGGGGTTTGTCCAGCTGAGAGGTACGAGCTGTCCCTCTGTCCCCTCCAGAGCACAGCACCAACCTGCACCTGAATGTTCAAATCAAGTGTTTCCTCCCTGCCCCAGCTCTGGGGAGCCAGCTTGGGAAGGGGGGAGACTGCCTTCTCTCGATACGCACGTGGTCTCAGTCTGAATCTCGATTGAGATAACTGTAACTTATTTTTCAGCTTCCTCAACTAGCCGCGCAAGCCCCTTTGGTAATATTGAGATGGTAGAGGGGAAAAGAAAGAGGTTATTATGGGCCTATACAGCCCATGATACACACAGAATTTAGTGTGATGGGGTGCCAGTACTGCTTCTTGTGTGCTTGTAAAGACATTGCTTGTCCTGCAGGTTGGGGAAGGGAGGCAACCTCTCTAATGCCTGAGTCAAGCCTGAGCTCAGGCACTGCTCTCACTGTGCACGGGTTTCCTATTTCCCATTTTGTCAGAGAGTGGAGAAAAGAAAACGAAAAGCCAGTACTTCTCCTTTCCTCAGGGATATTTTATAGTTGTTTCACAGGGAGCTGACTGTAAGTGCAGGCTCTGTGTGAAAAACAAAGTATTTCAGTAAGTAACTGTTCAATTTTACAAACGGTGCTCATGCACGGTTTTGGGCTGTGGGAGCCCTGAGTCAATATGGCCAAAGCAAAGAATTCCAGTTCCAGAGCAAATAGCAGCAGCAGAATTGGGAATACTGAAAGTAGAAGCAGCATCATTTTATTATTCACAATGGCTACAGAAAAATTTGCTGAGGAAATATCAAATGCAGAGAGCGGGAGGTTAACGAGGAGAACAAAATCAAGATCATCCTAGAGAAATTACCAAGCTGCATTGCCTGAAAGAAAGTGAAATGCAATCATTGCCTCTTACCTCAGTAATAAGGCATTGGGGTAACATATAGGAAATATGCTCAGTTTGACCTAGGCCTATTACCTAGATACCATCTCTTCCCTGTTTTTCCCCCAATTTCCCTTCCCTCCTTCAAGCAGTGGACAGATTATATTTTCTTTATCACTTCTAAGAAATGCCTTTTCTCTTTCTGTGCTCAGTCAGGCTTCCTATCTAGACTGTCGCTCCCTTGAATCAAAAACACTGTAGCCTTCTCTCTCTTAGTGTCCTTAAAATCTGCATAATTCTCCCTGATCCAGACACGACTACAAATGCTGAAATCATCTTTCTGATCTCGCTCTGCCCGTTCTCCTGGGAACTCCTTCAAGTGAGGACCGTTTCTCAAGTCTCTGCTACTTGACATCACCTTTGGAAATCCAAATATTTTTGCCATACGTTTCTGCTTCTTTGTTCCTTGTGCGTGGAGCACATCTCTGGACTGAGGCACCTGCTCTTTAAGCCAGTATCAAGTTCTTTCTCTTCCATGCTTCTGCTAAGAAATGACTTAGGTAAGGTTAGGTTGACCAAAAGAGGTAGGAGGGGAGGGGAAGAATTGTCCTTTTTTGTTTTTTGTCCCACTTCATCATCTCCCAAATTTATTTGCATCCATGAATGGATGGGGGCAAACTCTCCCTAGATATTGATGTGGAAAACAAGCAAAATGCATTATTGCACAGGCGTCTTCCTCTTAGATCATTAGTGGTAACACTTGTTTGGGAAATGTATTGTTTGCCAGATTAGTGTCATTGTCAGCGGGGCCACAGCTGCTGTGCTTTTTGCGAGTTCAGAGCCCAGGGTACAGGCAGCAAATGCTTTGCTCAGCTGTTGTTTTACCCAGGTCAGCAACATCTCACACCTGTTCTACAAACCATGCAATAAACCTCACCTGCACAGTGCTGTGTCTTGACTATTAAAAGCTTGATGTATTGCACACAAGGTCCAACTCATAACGGCCTGCGTTCCACAGCTCATTTGGTATCGTTCTGAGGAGCATCTGTCTTAGCTACTGGCAGTGCGATCTTTGAAAACAAGCTTCATTTTGCATCTCTGTCCTTTGGAAGATGGGGAAGATTTACAACCTACAAATAATGATGATAGGTGAACTTGTGTCCTAGGGAATGGGATGGAGGCAATGAGCTTGAGAGATGAACAGCTCTGGGGTCATTTGGGTGTTCCCACTGGCATTATCAAATAGAGATGGATCAGGTTCACTCTGCCTCACCACTCAGCTGTCTTCCTGTGCAAGAGCTGAACCTCTCTGCAACGCAGCATTTTCCAAACACTGGACCATCTACAAGATGCCCTTGGAGATGGGCTGGAGGAGAGACAAGGAAGCTTTTGAAGGCTAGTATTCAGTTCATCAACACTTGAGGGAAATTGGGAGGAAAAGGTAGAGGTTTGGGGAAAAATGACTTTTCCTCAATAGTTACTTGAATGTCACTGAGAAGGGACTGTCTGTTATCTCCAGATGATTGGCACCTCCTGCTCTGGATTGAAAGAGACTTTCTGTTCATATTAATGTACCTCTTGTCATTTTGTCACTTTTGAAGTCCCTGTGGACTTTAATTTTTGCTTTAGGCATGGTGAACTTTATTATAATTTCATTTGAAGATGATGATGAAAGAGACTTGCTTGAGAAATGACGTGTTTCCTCAGGACTCCTGGGTTCAGTGACCAAGACCTCCAGTTGTCTTTTAGCAAGCCCATCGTGATTTTTTAATCTATTAAATTCTCTTTGTGGATACTAGATCTAAATGGTAAATATTCATTAACTGGGCGAGATGTGCTGTACTTCTTGCCATGTAGCAACCCAGTTGTGGAAGGTGGAGTGCAGTCTGTGGTCCACTGCATGACCTGGGCAATGTTTTGTAAATGGGGAGTTGTTTAAAGAGGGCGTGAAGCTCAAATGCATCCTTGGTGAAGTTAGTGGAAGCCTACCATTGAGTGTGGTGGGAGATGGGCGGTAAGTTGCTATATGTCGGGTCTTACGGTATGAATGCAAGGGCAGGAGCACAGAATGGTTTTGTTAAAATGGACTTGGTTAGCTCTGATTCTGGGAATTACTCAGATGAGTAGCTGTGGTGAAATAGTATTTTGCACAAGGAGCTCTCTTAAAATGAAGTGGAATCGGTATATGAGGAAGGTGAGGATATTTGGCTCTATGCCACAGGTTTTCTAAGCAAGTAAAATAAAAGGAAGCAAAAATCTTCTCATAGTTAGCAGTGTATCTCTCTTCCCTGATTATTATCTGTAAGTTATTTGGAATAAAAGAGAGCAAAAAACCAAGAGTACCTGAAAATCACTTCACTGTCTGTAAAACTTATGACAGATACTTTTCATTTAATTCATTCAGGAAATCAATATGTCGTACAGAATCATTTGACTGTGGGTGGCAGTGAAATGATAAATATACATGAAAACAGAATTGGATTAATAATTTTTGACAGGTAATATAATGCAGCTGTTGCTGAATGATATTAACAAGAGAAGGCATGTTAAGTCCCAATGTCAGAGTAAGGCTAGGTGGTTATAATGTCTGAATAAATTTCATGCTGTGACTGAAGACTCTTGATGGCAGATGGAGATCGACAATATAAAGTTCCATTAAAAAGTCCTTTCCTTTGCTAATTCCTGACTCTCTTTACCGGTCAGTAGTCTGCTCATCGATCTTGGCTGACTGAAATAGAATTTCGCCATTCTGTCTGCCTGAGCCAATAGATTTCATTTGCAATATACTGAGTTGTGAAAAAGTGGGAAACTTCACCCTCCTGAGATCAGCATCCCAAAGAGGCTGTCGTCATCTGGGCGGGGCAGCAGCTCTCTTCTAGCTCTCTTCTTTCCCAAGTGAGACTCAGATTTTTAGATTTCTTTCTTCAAGGTTTACAAAGTGATTGTAAATGCATATGAAAGACAAAATGCCTTTTATGAAGGACATCAGATGGGGGTTTATTGCAGTTCTTCTCCTCCATTTTTTCTGTTCCCCTCTTCTGTCATTTTCTTTTTTATGCTACCCCCATAGTCTGGTTGTCTGTCAGCTCTTGCTTGTGTGGGAATTTTTGCCCCCAAGTAATGCAAAGCAACCAGAACCCACTTGAACTGCCTATGGATTGCACCTAAAAAAGGGTATTACATGTGCCATTCCTCGCAAAAGACAGAGAGGCTGAGATAATCTCCTGTTCTCGCTGTTCTCACATAGGACACTGAGCTCAGAAAATACCTGTATATGGCTTCCACAGGGCCGTGATCTCTTTCTAGGCTTGGCTGTTTGCCCTTATCTCCCTTTGTGATATTCGAAGTACTAGCAACAATTTGATCCTTGAAGATGCTGAACATGCCAACATCATTTCAGCAAAGCATTTAAGTAAGCATTACCTTAGAGTATGGGAATAGTTCCCATGGGGACTGTACTTTTAACCATGTGCCTTTTAACCATACGTGCCTTTGGCTGAAGTGCTAAGTGTTTGTTGGCTGAACAGATCTGGCAGAATTCACCCCTCACTCTTACTCATACCAGAAACTTGCCCCTTGTCACACTTGGCTGGTGTTTGCATATGAGTTTAGTGAATGCTGTTAAGTTAAGCAGTAGCTTTTGTGGGAGGCAGATTTAATTTTCGGTATGTATGTTTTACTTATCTACCTGCAACAAAGATTCTTTATATACTAGTAAACTAGAAGATGTACTTTTAAAGGGAAATTAAGGAGGAAGAGCAGTTTAATAGAAGTATAGACATGCAGAGACAGTAGGCCTCAAACCTGGGAAAAACCAAGGGAACCAAGGGAAAATAAGAATTAAGACCATATGGGCCAAGTGTTTCTCCTTTATAGCAATGTAAATCTGGAGGCACTGATGGTGATGAATTTGATGACTGTGACTTCAATGCATTTTGAGCTCTTTGAGGTAGTTGTTAAACAGAAATAAGCAAATTTTACAGATGATGGAGATTGCTGAATCTCCAAGGTCTAGTTCTTCTGCCAATGTAGAAATCGGGACTTTCTATATAAATTCTCATCTGACCTTTGCAAAGGATTCCAGTGCAAGAGCTGTTCTGCAGAGGAAGCCAAAAAAAGTCTTGCCTTCTCAAAGTCATGTGGTAAAACATTTTAAACGCTAATTTGCAACTGTGTAGTGAATTAAAGACCTTGAGTAAGCATTGAAAGACTAAGGCATGTGGAAATAGCTGGACTTCCTGCTACATAGTTAGCTGCTCTGTGCCTCACCGAGGTTTAGACACGTTCCTCTAGCAGAGAAAGCTGTCTCTCAAGTTGAGCAGTGCTCAGCGTAGGTTTCTGCTTCCATCTCAGTAGAGCTAGATCATGTGGGATTTTTTTATTTGAGGAGTTTCTTAAGGTAGAAACTCTTCCCTGAGTTTCTCCAGGCAGTCGTACTCCAGCCTGCAGACTCTCTAGTTGAGTGTCTGGTAGTGGAAAGCATTGTAAAGAGAAATAAATTTTCAGCCATTTTGCAGCCCTTTGGCACATAAGGAGGTGGATAAGCGTATGACATGATCACTGTCCCTGCTTGAACATGGAATCTCATCTTTAAAAGGAAAAGATTTACTTTAACCGCGTATTTGTAGTTTTCCCTAGGCAGAATCCCTCCAGACAAATTCAAGCCTCACCAGTTGTTCAGAGGGACTGAACAACTTGAGACCAGCTGCCATGCATTTCAATGCATATTGGCGTTTACTCTGTTAACTGTTAACTTAATCGTGAAATCACTTATTTTCCCTAGCAAAAGCTTTTTGTCTGAAGGCTCCATATCTCAGCCAGCATCTGCATCCCTCTTCAAGATGACAATATTCTTAAGTGAGAAAATGGACAATATGTACAGAGATGAGGGGAAAATGCACTGACACAAAGCAGCCCCAAACCCAATGTGGGTTAATGTTCTTTACTGGAGTTTTAGCACCTGTGTTAATGGGAGGCCTGGAGGAACCAGTGGACATCTCTTCTGTAGAAGGTTCTTTCTATGCCCAGCAGAAAGACAGTATCTGAATGAAGAACCTCCTGCCTAAAACTGCCATCTCATGAGTGTTTTGGTGTTAGTTACGGTTGTCTTCTAGAGGCTGAGAATGACTGTAAGTGATGATGTGACTGGGACTTAGGAAAGGATCTTGTTCAATACTTTTTATAACAGCAAGAAATGGTTAACACGGGGAGAGACTGGAATTAATTGAATTGTTCAGACATAGCTCATCTACGGTTCTGTCATGAAACCATCAGGACTGCCATTTTATTACTCAGCCAGGACCTGGAAGAATATTTTAGTGAGACAGAGTAGATAAAGTGGCAAGGAAAATAATAGGTAGCACTGGAATTATACAAGTCTTATTATAGCTTGTTTCAAAGATTATTTTAATTTAATTGATCAATTAGATAAAATTATATACTAGCGTGCTGCTGGCATAGGCCCAGATGGGTGCTACCAGCATTTGTAATGTCCATCTTATCAGCCACAGGTATCTTTAAAATGATTTACTTGATGGAAGAAATGTTTTTAATTAGAACATTAGTTGTTATCTTTACAGGATTATTTAAACTAACAGTTGGAGTGGTGGCTTGACAATGTCCCTGTAAGAAAGATTCTGCCAAGCGCACAAACCATAGATCTTGAGACAGACACGTTTTGACCAGCTTTACAGCTTCACATATCAACTTTTACAGTTATTAGAAATAAAACCACGTCAGGAGGCTAACCTCTATACCCAGGTTTAATTTCCATCAGCTAGAAACTGGTTTTTTTCTAATTGGTTAGTTGTTGGTTTTCTCCTCTTCTTGTCGTATTTATCTTTATTCTTTCAACATATATCAGCAATTTAATCATAATTTGGTTGTGCTGGGCTTTGAATAACAGAATTTAAAAATAAATATTTAGTTCAGTTCTCTCTAATCTGGACAGATCTTCAAGTAGTTTTACTTAGTAGTCTCTTCCTTTCACTGCCTTCCACTTTGACTTCCTGCTTAGTGATTTTGCTACTCTGGGCTACTGAAACTTGGAGCACTTTCTGATACTGCTCTTGTACAGAAATGGCATCTTTCAGTGTGCTTTCAGAGCTTTTCTGAATAGAGCTTCAGCAGTCCTGTGTATTGGGCAAACATCATCACCGTAAAAACTAGTTCTATTCAATTAAATGAAATGTTTTTGGAAAATGTCTGATTTAGTCTAGGAATATTTTGTCTTTTATTCACAGGAAACAGCCCAAACTTTTCTTTTTACCTAGCTTTTATTGTCACCTTTTTTTGGCTTTTGTGTTTAGTAAATGCTGGTGTTTTGCAAATGTACATTTGACAAGAATGGAAAAGGCTTTGTTCCACTTCCCCACAAGAAAGAAAAAAAGCGCATTTGTCTAACTAATCCTGACAGTTGTGCTGAAGCCGAGAAGTAAGGCACGTGCCTTCAGTAGCACGAAATGTGTGATAAACACAGATAAGCATGGATCTCTGTGCTCTGTTTGACTGATGTCAGCCACAGCCCAGCCAGACTTTGCTTCCTGAGAGGGCAGTTGCAAGAGGAGGTGATGTGCTAAGTACGGGATGGCTGAAATACTCATGGACACCTGCAGTCTGCCCTGGCCTTTAACTCTATGTGCTGCATCGGCATGTTCCCAGAAATACAGAAGATTAATGTTTTCTGGTAACTATTTGGAAGCGTTCAGCTGAGTAATAGGGCAGATATTCTACTCGGGAACGCATTCAGTCTGCTTCTGTGTTTTTAGTTTATACTGTAATGAAATGAGTTACTAGCCAGACAATCAGCACAAATGATGTGCTGTGGTTTGATTCCCCCCTGCCATGCACTTCAGGTGGTTGTTTACATCTGTGTAGAGTGGATGCAAAGCAGTGCAAAGGGATTCTGTCACTTGCATTTGTTCTATATACATTGCTATGAATAGGGAGTGCTTGCTGTTTCCAGCCTTGTGCACGGTGTGTGCTGCAAGTGGATCTGTAATGTGCAACCAGGGACCTTCTTGGTTTGTAACACGTGGGAAACCTGTGCAAATGTTATAACCCACCCTCCATCACAGGGCAGTCCAAACTTCATCCTGGGACATCAGAGTCCCAAATTCCTGAGCCTGTCCTTACTGATTGTGAGCATTTTACGTTCAGCTTGCACAGGGTAATGTAAAGGACTGCAAGGGACAGACACGGGCTAATCAAGCAGTGAGATAACAGTCTTGTTCTTTCAGTAGGGGACCGAAAGGTGAGATGTATGCATGCTATTATTTTCTTTAGGGGAAAAAACATAGATTTGTTCTCAGCCTGTGCAGTTTTCATTATTCTTCAGGGGGAATGAGATGTGTTGAAGACAAGAACCTGAGAATGAAGAAGTTGTTTCTAGTAGAGGTGCGTCATTCTATATTTCCTGGGTGGTATTGTAAAATAGGGCAGGCATTTGCAAATAGGAAACTGAGATGGGGGAAAAAACGAAACGAGATGTCTATGTTTGTTCTGCAAGTCCATAGCAGATGCAGAAATCAGTGTTAGTTTTTATGAGTCATGTGCTTTAACCAGCTCTCGCTGTTTTAATGCTAACAAACAGCCAGGTTGTGACCTGCAGTAAGGCCTGTTGCAGTCTTTTTGTTGGCGCTTTACTTTTCCATCTCTCAGTCTCACGCTCCCTGTGAGCAGGAATATAACCTGGTGCGGAAGTTGACTCCACGTGAGCAGACTGTACCTAGCTAAGAGCTGCAGGATCAGACAGTGGAGTGGTGGGGCAGGAGCTGTGGCTGAGTCACGCTTCCTTCCTCAGGCACCTCAGTTAGTGCCAATCCTGCCTGAGCAAAGGCTCAGGCCAGGTCACGATTAACCATGAGGTGAGTGTCCCTTTTCATTAAATCTGATGCTTGCTAAAGACTCCAGGCAAAGCACGAAATATGCTGAGGCCCTGGAAAACACACAAAAAACTCTGATGTCCATCTCTAAAATGATATGAGTAGTGTATCTGATTTATGAAAAATGTATAAATGTGACTTGGGAACAGCTTGCGCTTTCACACTAAATAAAAGGAGAAGACAGAAGAGGGAACTTGAATGTCTGTGAGCATACTCCTGTATACAAATGACTGTCATAAATCTTTTTGCATGATTACTTTGCTTTGTGGCATCTCTTTGGGGAGTTCTGCAGGGGAAAAAACCCTACAGTTTGGGAAACTGGAAAAAAAATTGCAAAAGAAAATGGATTTGTTGATATAATTATGCAATTCATGTAGAACATATTTGGTCTGCTAATCTGAACGGAAGGGAAAAGCTTAGACAGTGCTGTTGGTTTAAGGGAATTTAATTAAAAGACCAAACATCCTGGGTGAGACTGCTGCAGCCCTCAGGAGGCAGGCCTGGCTCTGGAGGGACTTGGAGACAGAGCCCTGCAAACCCTGCTAGTGTCTCACGACTGAGGAATGAAAATGCTTTATTCTTGCAAGACGAGCTGGGGAGCAAACAAATTCCTCAGCTGGTATAAATCTGCCTTGACATTGGTGCTCATTCACATTACCTGCAGATTTGGTGCACAGCATCCTCAGTCTGGGTTTAAAGTCACTCCTGATTGTGGTCTGGCTCCATCAGCCTGGAGCTCAGGGTAGAATGCAGAGCTCCCCAGAAAAGCAAGATGAACCCTGGGGAGCTCATCTCCCACGGGCATTAGCGCTGTCATGGCCAGACTGGATCCTGTACCCAAGCTAACACTCCTCAGTGACTGTGCAACAGCTCTGCCCTGCTGATTGCCTCAAAGCATTGTTCCCCTTTGTCTCTTCAGGTTGGATGGTGCGTGTTTCTTAGTTATCCTTTTGATGTATAAAGGAGGAGCCAGTGAGATCATTCAGAAAGAGATGGCAGAGAGGGGAAGCGAGTGGAAAGACAATGGAAAACGAACAGCTGAACTGTTTGTGCCCTTGTAATGTGGTCGATAGTGTTGCGCTTTTCCAGGAAAGCTCTGCAGGAGGGAAGTCTTGCTCACCAGACCTAGGCTAAGGAAGTGCAACTGGCAGCTCAGTGTCTTCTTCCTGCCTCTCTGATTGCGTGGTCCTGATGCTGCTCGAGTGACCTTGCTGGAGCCCAGGGCATACCTGAGAGGTATTTCTGCAATTCATAGTTTGCAGAGGAATTCCTGCTAATTAGCTGGGCTTTAGGAGCATGCTTGTGGAATAACTGAACAATATATAAATAATATTATTAGTTATAAATAATAGTAATAGTTAAATACCTATTAAAGCTTTGATAAAGCATGTCCAAAAAGGATATTTGGGTTGTAAGGAAGGATTTACTTTAATGGTATTGAGGCCTTTTTGCAAACCATGGTGAATGTGATTTTGTTTTCTGAGCAAGGGTATGCACATACGATAGAATAGCTCAGAGCAAGTGATGGTGCCCTCGTGCCTGTCCTGAAATGACCGTAAATGATGCCAGCGAGTTCAGTCAAGCTGATCTCTCCTGCTCTTGCTAACATCAGCCATCTGGCTCCATAGCCTTTGTGTTGTGCATGACCAGCCAGCTGGCCATCTGCACATCTCGGCTTCCAGACCCCTAAGCCTCCCTTGGACAACAGCCGCCTCTGGGGCTTGAAGAGCTGCTCAGGCTTCCATGAAGGTGTAACTCCAGAGAAACTTTTTCCGTTATCTTCAGTGAAAAGAGCAGTAACCACATGGAAAGGCCATCACCTTTTCTTTCTGTCATTGAACTGTGATGTAAAAAGGAAGAAAAGCAAAGATTATAGTAAAGTTGCTGTTAGCGTGGGGGAGGAAAGTCCTCAGCTGCTATATGCTGCTGTGATTTTTTTTTTTTTTCCCCAAGGAGCTAAGCTTGCCTTACTTATACTAAAAGCTAAATAATTGTCTTTGATAGAATTTTTTCCTTTCAGTTGAAAGCCTCTGAATTTTGAAAGTTACCAGAGGCTCCTTTTTGCCTTCCTTCCCCCCGGGGTTTTTGAAGAAACCAGAGAGATTCATGCTAAAATGGGAACCACTGAAGCCTATTCTGTGGTCTTCTCATGCTGTGCTCAGTTCCACCGTTCAAGGTGTTTGTTTGGTCAGACAACTGCCAGCAGAGCCAAGCGCGGTCTGACGCCCGTTAGCATGGGTGAACGGGGACCGCCTTGGCTCATCTACCAAGGCATTTCGCTGAGACTAAATTCTGGTGAAGGCCTAAGTACAGCTGTAGGAAGGCTGTCTCCTCTTCGCCTCTCCGGCAAAGGGAGCACCGCCTCAGTCTGAAGGACTTAGTCAAGGGTAGTGCCAGGCTACCTGTAGGCAGCCATTTCTTCTGGGGAGCAACATTTTGGCCAAAAAGCTTGTGCTAAAGGGAGAGTACCACGTCTCAGCGCTTTGCAGAACAGAGTAACAGAGAGAGGATGGGACGTATCTTGCTATAAAAGCCATTCTGCGTGCTTTTGAAATAGTCTTTGATAACTCAGAGAAAGGTGCAGCTGTGCCTTTCATCGAACAGCAATGAGGATGGTAAAAACTGCTTACCCCTACTTATGCAGGCTTTTCCTTTACATTAATAGCCATCCCTCTCCCTGCCTGGGCTGCCAGGGACTCGCTTAATTCGTGTGCTCAGCAGACTAGCAGGATGGAAAGTGTGCCACAAGCAGTTCTTGCTGCTGTCATCCAATTTTCCGTGGGGTGTGTAACATTAGTAACTGGATGCAGCAGGATTTGGTGGGTTATTTCCCCGTGCTGGGAATCTGTCTCATCTGCCCTTTTCTCAGGCCTCCCTTCATTGTTATTGGAAGCCAGCTCTGCTGCAATTTTCCAGGCACAGGTTAATAGGATAGATTAGTGTTTTATTATTATGATTGTCTTATTGCTCTTTGTGTGACGCTGACCATGAGTTTGAAGTGCTGCGTAAAACATAAAGGAGACACAAGCCCCACTCATAAAAGCAATCTTTAGGTTATAAGGAGTCCGATCCTGCAGGCACTCGGGAGGCAGCGTGCTTGTTCCCATTCACCTTCACAGACTGTTATTGGGAGCCTGGGTGTTTGTATTAGCCTTCTATAACAAAATGGCTCTTCAAAGGTAGATGCAGCGTAATTAGGAAGGGGATTTAAAAGGTTTCGGCAGGAATTTTCCAAAGCTCCCAGGTCATTAAGGAGTGTAAGTACCAAAGAAATTCAGTGACTTTTGTGCTCTCAAGGCCGATGCATGCTTCTGAAATCACACTTACTTCTGCTTGGGGCCCGATCCAGTCACTGTTACTACGCTGCTTTGTAGAGCACATTGGTCTCTGCCTTATGTGCCCTGTTTAACCTTGCTAGCTTGCGTGGGCTCTGGAGAATGGCTTCACCGCCCTTGGGATGAACTGCAGTGTGCCTTTAAGTCTTATTTGTTGCAAGACAAGGTTGGAATCCCGTGTCCTACTGCTGTGACTTGTTCTGTGAAAGGTGACACCTTTGAGCACAAAAGCTGTTACTTGAAAGAGCAACAAAAACTCTGCTCTGAGTTGTTCACTCGGTCAGTGGCGAAGACAGCAAGTGCCCTTGCGTGTTCAGGGAGCTCTCAGTTGAAACTTTAATCAAGTGGCACCACCAAAGCCCTTGAAGGAATGCCCAAAGGTGTCAGTTCAGCTGCCAAGCCCACTAAAATATCTATAAGGTATCTCTTCAGGTAGTAGGAAGTACTAATTGTCTGCTTCTACAGAGAAGGCTGTATTTTAATAATTTTTACTATCTGAAGGCAATGTTAATATATTCCATAAAGTGCCTTGGAAACAGGAGTGTCCTGCGCAAGAGCCGTCCATTGCCTCAGTCATACCTTTGCCGGGATGAGAAACGGCCACAAGCAGGTCTTGATGCTGTCCAGTTTTCCATGGAGTGTGTAACATTATCAATTGGTTGCAGCAGGATTAGTGGGTTCTTCTGGTGGGCAGGGATGGGAGGCATTGCAGACTTGATGCATCTTCAGCCTTAGGCTGTGTCTGTGAGCATCTGACTACATGAGACATCACATGGAAAAGCCATCGCGAGTTGCAGCTCTTGGTCCAATTGGGACCCTAAAGACATTGCTCTTCCATTTTGCACCTTGAGTACAAAATTGTTTTGTATGTTGTTGGTTGCTTTTGTTTTGTTTTGTTTTTTTAAGGTTACCTAATGCTGATTTCCTTTGTCTATTATGCAGTACCATGGTCTATGTTTCCCCCTTCTGGGGCTTTTGTCACCTCTTCTTAAATTGCTGGCCAAGGGAATGAGCAGATATTAATCGCTCAGCAGTTTGAAGCACTAACGTAGGAGTCTTAGCTTCTATCAGGCCTGACTACATTTTGGTTTCTTAGCATTGTATCATAAACTAAATTTTATCTAGTGAGTTACGAGGCATTAAGATCTCATTAAGGGTGACCTCTTTACCCCGCTGAAGCCCATAATGGCATTTGTGTTGTTTCTCAGCCTGTGATGATCCTGCTGGCTCTGATGTAGGCTGCAGAGAGACTGCTCCAAACAGTAACTGGATGTTTCAAACTTTAATCTCCTGACACTGCTGCTCTCCGCTCTTTTAAGAGGGGAGTTGAAGGAACAAACCAGGAAAAAAAAAGACATATTTTTTCTTCTAGTTACTATTATTTGGAAAACAACCATACTTTATCAGCATGCAGACTGCGTGTTACAGACCATTGCCATCTCAAGCAATGATTTTCAGACCGCTTTAGAGCTAGAGTGTGGGTCTGGAAACCTACCAAATGCAGACCCATTGGACCTATTTCCCATTGGAGTTACTTCCATCTGTGCACAAAAAGTGCAGAATCCACCCAGGAAAAATAGCAGAGTTTTGCACAAGTTTAAGTGACTGCAGAGTGCCAGGGTGAAGAGAATATGGCCCCATATTTCTCTTTGGAAGACAACTAGTTCACGAAATAGGAATGTGATGTGGTTCATGTTTTTGCTTTGCTAAGCCCAGGGGCCTTGTCATGTTGGTTTGGGAGATTGATACTTTCTTTACAGCTCTCTACCTCCAGGAATATTGTGGGTTGGGAAGAAAAAGCCTGCTAGAGAAGGGGCTAAACTATGCAGCAGATAATACTGCGGCTGTTGATCATGGATGTATTAAAAGTGTTGTGTTCTTTGTTTTAATTAAGGAAAATAATGGTTGTTTTCCTCTAATCGAAGAGATTTGTCTTTTCACTCAACCTCCAGCCTTCCAATCATGGTCTTTTCCCCCTGTTTTTTCTTCCTTTTTTTTTCTCCTCTCTTCCCCTTTAAGTGCAATCAACAACAACAGACCAGGTCTACAGCAGTTTGATGTTTATAAAGTGGTCCAATCACAGCCTCACTTCTGGGCAGGAGTAAATAAATTCATCAAGCAATTGATGCTTTTGCGCTGCTGTTATGATAAATGTTGCCATCAATTATACCGGTATGCTCAGACTGCAAGGAGCAGAACTAACTGAACATTGCTGCCTGATAGGAATGACAACAAGAAAATATGTGTTGACTCTCTCTTTATGCTTTGTATTCATAAGCGCAGCTCTCCAATTATACTAATTTGTTTGTTTGGATTAGGCAATAGATTAAGAAATGTTTTTAGTTAACACTGGAGCATAACATGCATTAATATTTTGGCAAACATGATATAATTCTCTGCGTTGGGCCGGAATCAGCTGCACGGTGAGTGTAGTCTTATTGACTTCGAAGTTGCACAAGCTGCATGCCATTGGAGCGTGTCGAAAGAGCAGCCACTCATCTGGCTGGGACCTCTACTTGCTGCACAGAAGGAGATCCAAATGTCACCTTCTGAGTGCCGGACAAGAATGGTATATGTAGCATTTGAGAATCACCTGCTTTCCCAACTGACATCGGGTTCCTCTGGAAAAAATGGTACTGGTCCCAATATTGAAGGTGTTTGTTCATTGTTGTGTTTTGAGGAGGTTGTAGGTGGTAGTTTTTAGGAGATTTTCTGTTATTTCATCTCGGGACTGGCAATAATAAGGTAGCAACTGGCTTTTGTTTGATTTCTGTGCTGGACTCAGTGCCCCCGCTCTTTTGTTCCTGTGTGGTGTTTATCGCAGTCCTTGCATGATGTGATTACAAAAGATTCATTAGAGAAGGGAAAACCAAACTAGCAGACAGCACACTGTAAAACCTAAAGCATATTTAACATTATTTAAGACATCCTTTCTTTGATCACAAACTGTGAAGAAGGAGAAGCACTGCATGAATAAAGGAAATGAATTAATTCAATCCTTTGAAATTAATAAACAGCTAACAGCTTTTCATAATTAGACATTTTCACTAAAATACCTAGAAATGAGTGCACCTTACAGCTCAAAGTAGAAGTAAAGATACAACATCTGCTTCTTTTTGGTCCAGAGTTCACATGAACGTGTATATTTGACACTTGGAATTTTAAAATTCAACGAACACGTATGGACCGCATATAACCGGCTCATGTAGAATTCATCTAGTGTTTAACTTGTACACTAGATTTCTGGATTACTTGCATACAGCAGTTAAAGCCAGAACAGAGTCCTGCCTTTGGTGTGCCATCACAAGAGCTTTATTTGCCGTGTCTGCTGTCTCCCTTACCTCATTCATCTGCCGTTCAGATGCTATGGTGGGGTAGCATTTGCTCTTTTTGTTTAGGTGGGAATGGAGAGAAGCCAGTCCTCCTTTCACAGACACTACTGGTATGAATGTCAGACTTGTCTGCAAGGAGGATTTGGGTCAAGAAATAGGTAATTCTTGGCACAGGATCAAAATCAAACTTCACTTTCTGTCTGCCTTACTACCTCTGAGAGAAGACTGAACACAGGTGACAATTTTGTCTATATAAACAGCTGTTGTTGTTGTGTTCTTCTTGGTGGTGGTGGGGGGAAGAATAAAAATACTGCCAATTGATAAGTTAGAGTAGTAGGTGTGAGGCCAGGGTTGAGCCAGCAGTGCAGATCTGTCAAGACAGCTCTGAATATGGCCAGAAATCCCCGTGTGCACAAGACTGTTGCAGACATGGGGAGTTCATGCAGCTGGTTCTCGGTGGGATCAGCCCACTTTTCTGATCGAGCCAGAATCACTGGTGACTTGAAGAAAGCTCTATGAGAAAATGAGTCCGAGTTTTCAAACTGAGCACGTGGTCTTCTGCATGTCACGTATTGCACATTCAGCAGTTTACTGGAGTTGGGAGAGGGTCTGGTTCATTATGGTGCAGCCTGGGCCATAGTCACTGAAGCATGAACTGAAAAAAAGGCCGTATGCGACATCCTTACTAAACACAGAGCAGGGTCTGCAAGCTGAAAGAAGGAAGGCTGGACCCTGTAGTCCACGCTGCAGAGAACAATTGTGCAAGGATTTATAAATGACATTTACAAATGATCAGAGGAATGCTGTGCTAATAGCATCCAGACAAAAAACTCACTGGAAGATAAGAAATGGGTTTCAGTCTTCATAGCAGTTTATTGTCTGTGGCAAAAGGATTTTGTCTTTTTAGCATTTCTTTCAAGTATTCGTCTGCCTCCTTATCAAGAATTCAGGCTTTAATCTAGTGGAGTTTTGAGTTTCCAAAGAAGGTGCTTTTTTTGTGTTTGCAAGTTGAAGGCTGGTTGTGGGCATCGTTGACTCTGTTGTCCTGCCAGCTACTTCTTTATCTGCCGTAACACAGGTAATGAATGCAATTATGTCCCAATAAAGCAAGTGTCTGATTTACGGTCTCTGCTAAAGAAACAGTACAGGTCTCCTCCTGCGGCCCCAGGCTGAAGGTCTGCTCCTGGATGAGTTTGCACTTGCCCTGAGGAGTAGCGTTTTACATTGCCCTTCCATAACTTTCAGGAGCAATACAAAGTAGGCTGCTTAGTCGAATCTCCAGGCTTGACCTCTGTATTTAGATGCCTCAGTTTTCAGCTGCTTGTTGCAAGATAGCGTGTCCTTGGTGCAGATGTGCCACCCGTAATGCCACCTAATATTAGTGGCTTTGGTGAATGGGAGCTGATTTGACACATCCTCATCTGTGGCTGTGGGTATATTTGAATTGTACTTTTCTACTTTTCTTTTCAATGTGCAATGTAGCTTTAAGTTTACTGTCCAGTGAATTATGGTAGTACCTGGTATCAGCTAAACAGATTTATTCTTCACCCAGCTTTCTGCTCTGGCCATTGTTGGCAGTGCCTTTAGACACCTTGATGGGGAGGAACCAAACAAAGGAAACAACCTCTTAAATGTGGGGAAACAAGCTACCATACTGTGGCTGGTTGTGAGCTCTTCTGTAAAGGGAACCAGGCAGGTTAAGAAAAAGCTGTTTTGAATTTCAGACTGATTATAAATGACAAGTTATCAGGTAGCACAAGGAAGGAACTACTGTACGTTTCATAACACCGATACCCTTTGTTAGACTACAGACAAAAGTAGGCTTTGACTTGAGACTACAGGAGAATACAAGATGAGAGTCTATAAAGATGGAACATATTGATCTTCCCTTTATCTTTTCAAAGCCTTACTCCTTTGTCAAGGGTTCCTATTTTAGTATAGCCTGAAGTCTGTATCTTCTCATACTTTGTGCATTTGAGAGCACCCTTTTTTTAGGGAAATACTACATTAATGTTTTCTGTAATTACATTTTTAACAAAATATTTTTGAGTAATGAAACACATATATTTGCAAACAAAAAGTTATCTCCAAAATTAGATGGTAAAAATGGGTCGGTTTCTAGCCTGGCATGAAAGCACAGAGCTTCATGTTCCTAACTGAAGATATATTGATTTATATGAACTAAAGCATCTTTTTCACTAAGCCCCAAATCAGAGTGTGTTATTTTTGAAGTATGCTGTTTTTATAAACTCTAAAAAGGGAAGACTTTAGTAGGGAGACTGGAGATATACAAATAACATATTTTTTTGGCTAGTTTGTTGACTAAATCAAGGCAATGGTGAAGAGAAATATCCAGATCCAAAATGAATTCTTTAAGCTTTTTCACTGAAATGAAAAAAAAATTAAAAGTTCTTTAGGGTCAGAATTGGGTCCGCTTCATATCAGGGTGTCATTTAGAAATGTAAAACTAAAGGAATGGAAAGATGTGAGAATTTTGAAACAAAATTACCCTTTTAAAGTTTATTTGAAAAAAAAAAAACAACAACAAAACAACCCTACTGAGTTGCAGTAAATGCTTTTGGCTCATTTTTGGGTGTCTGAATTCTGTTTTTCAATGAACAAAATCATCTCCCAGGTTGGCCAAGCCCCTTGTCCCCGTGAGTCTTGAGCACAGAGTGCTGTTGAGTCATTGCCGTCCCCTGACACCGCATGAATGCACCACTGGTGAATTTCCAGGAAATAAGTGTTGACTAATGCTTTCTAATAAAATATAGTGGTGTAATACAATAAAACACACACAACCATTATTCAAGGTGCAAACCCTAAGAAAAGCTTAGTTTGTTTTCAGTGAGGAAAGAATTGAATCCATCCCAAATCAAGTACTTAATCCACAGCTGCTATAAATCAAAGAAGAAAAGAATTAAGTTTCAATTGACTTTCCTGACTTCAACCATCAAACAAGGATCGCTTGAAAGATGGAGGGAACTCTGCAATCCAAAATTCAAATGTGTTGCACTCCGTAAGCTCACCACGCTGCCTCTGAGGGTGCTATTGGTCCCCAGCGCACCCAGAGCCCGTTTGCAGAGGCAGGTAGCCCAGCTGGGGGATTACAGCTCTGGTAGCTGGGGTAGACTGACCAGAAACGAACAAAAATAATGGACTTGCAAGCACAGAAATGTTGAATGATTCCTTGTTCTTTACAAGTTTTGTTCCCAAAATGAGAACTTATCATTATCAAAACTATTCAGAGTGTCATAGATGTGACAATGGGACACATTTATTTGTCTGAAGACTAAGGGAGTTTACTAGAACTGCAGGATTTGGAGGGTTTTCTTTTTACTGTTTCTTCTTTTCTGATTTTAACCTTCTCTTTCAACTCAATACAGAAAGTTTATATTTCTTTTCTAATCGTATAAGTTGCTTCATGAAAGCAAGAATAAATGGAGTGCCACAAGCTTTTTGTCTGAAAATTTTTCACAGGTTTTAAAGGAACCTCATAAATAACTGTATTTCTTTCTTTTCTTCAACAAGGAAGAGTTGGGCTTTGCATCTTTAAAATCCTTCTTATTTCTAAGAGCAATAGAGAATTCAAAGGTCCACAGGTCTGTCTAAAGTTGTGTAATTTGATTTTGCTTTATTTTTTTGCTTTGATAAAAATAAAAATTTGCCCGCAAATCTGAGGTAGGTATTTTTTTAAAGTCTGTGTAGGTTTTAACAGCCACTTCTACTGTTTGTTTTCAGGAATTTCAGTGCTGCTTTAAAATATCACCTGTTGCTGTCTTTGCTATTTTAATGGACCATTTGAGATGGCTGTAGAGTTAACACACCGGTATTTCTGTTATGTGCCAATGCCATTTCCAACCTGAGCTATCGGAGGAACACATAGCAAGAGAAAAATTCCTACTCTGTCTTGCCTCCAGCACGATCCTTCTTGCCACTTTTCTATAAATCCACGTGAAAGTGATATAGATTCATTCGGGCGTCCTTGCTTGAAAGGATGGAGTACCTTTTCATTTTGGTATGATGATATGGAAAATTTAGTGTGTTCGGAGATTGTCTTTCTCCCACTGAATTCAGCAGAGGAATGCTTGGGGCTATATTCTGAGCTGGTGGAAACTGGCATTGCTCCATTTACAGCTGTAGGATCAGGCCACGGTGTGAAAACAAATGCTAGAGGCACTTTAAAAAGGCATGGACCTTGGGATTTATTTGTGAATATCAATATTAATATTATATTAAATAAAAATGAAAAAAGAGAAGAAATAAATATGAAAGAGCAAAAGCACTGCAAGAAACAAACAAAACATTACTTTTTAATTGGGTTGTGCATTTTCTAATTCCCTTTTCTAATCCAGTATAAGCAGCTGGCTTGTGACAATATATTCCCAAAAGAACAAGCAATTTTCCTCTAACACACCAAACTGTGTCCATCATGGCAGTGTTTAGTGTCTTGTTGGCTATCAGATACAGATTTTCATTCCTTAAAACAAAGGGGTCTTGTCTTCCCTCTTCTCTGCACCCCAAAACACCCACGTTCCCAGGAGGATGAGAATTTTTATAAAGCTGCATTATCTATTGTAGGATTCACTGTGATTTAGAGGAGTGGATAGGAAGGCATTCAGCTACTTCTCTTGCCATTTAAGACAGTATCAGATTTGCTACCGTGGACCGCACCTTGGAGGGAGAGATTTCAGAGGACAAAAAGTGGATAAAAGGTTTACTCTGGCCAGTTGTAACTTGCTGCAAGTTCTTAAGGCCTTCTTATCCTACAGCTGTGGGACTTTAATACTTTCTTTGGTAAGGAGACTTCCCAAGATGGAGCCCTGCCTTTTGGTGTTAATCAATAGCATTGCTAGTTCTCCGCCTGGGATTTAATGCTGATATTGCACTGCGCCCCGGGCATTGTTTCGATGGGGCACAGTTCTCCAGTGGGTTAGGATATACTGGTAGCAGCAGGTGGCATATTAACATCTGTCTTTTCTGGCCTGAAGCTGATGTTCCAAAAGTTAGACAGCAATGAGTACTTACACTTGTAGCTAAGGCTCTTTACAGGTTTATTGGGGTTAGCTTTTTTTTTGTTTGTTTTGTGAATGCTGCAGTCAACCAAGACTACTTCTCTCAAACAAATTGTCTGTGGTAAGTGGGTAAATGAGATCATTTCTTGTGGTAAAAATCACAAAAGAAGTAATTATGTAAAAGAATCGCCCCAAATCTTGTTTCTGAGGCGTTGCAGTAATAAAATAAAATCCACAGACAATGGCGCAAGTCAAATGTCATCCAGTGGGGGTTTTTTTGTCTATTGTGCATGCCTCTCTTTGCTAAGCTGACAAATATGTGAAGCTATTGTGGATCACATCTGTAGAACCTGACTTTCATCAGCAGCCACAGGCTACATAGGTAACCCTTGATACTGCTCAGTCTGTTGGCCAGGAGACCAGGCATTTCCGAATTGACAGCTCGTTACACAATAGTCCAGTTGTGCCCACAGAAATGTGAGTCTGTTACTGCTCCAAGTTAAGTAGTTTTATACTGCCATAATCCCTGGAAGTCCATGGTTCAGTTACATCAGCTCAGAAAACCCTCCTGTGAGCACACTCTGCACACGTGCTCTCATTGCCTGCATTTAAAGAACAATTTTTCCTTCTGGTTGCCCTTTATGCTGCAAGTTCAGACAATTGTGCAATTGAGGAACAAAGTGATGGAAGATGTGGCTTAGAACTGTTGTGCGTGCCACAAAATTGCACTTTATTTGAGATGAACTTGGGGTATGTTTATCTTAGCATTGTCCTTGTAGTTGTCTGCAGCGTGCTCTGGAAAGCGAGGTGGGCGTAAGAGAGCATACATTCACTGATTCTGATACAGATTTTCCTTAAAATGAAGGTTTTACCTGACAAAGGTCAGGTTCAGCACTGCTTGTTCGATTTTCATGTTTGAATTTACACTGATGTTATGCACAATTAGTAGCAATTACATGAATTTACATTTTCAAGGCAGAGGATTTTCTCAGCGCTAAATCTGGTCTCTATATCCATCTCTTCCAGTTACATTAGTATTATAGTGTTATGTGGCAGTATTCACTTATCTAATTTTAGAGTAGGCTATTTTAAGAGTAATTTGATGCATTCATTTATGTCATCTGTAGAGTGGATGTTAGAGATGTGCTATTCTTACCACTGCTGCCCATTATCATTTGTCTTGTCTATGTATTTTATGTCAGATGGAAGCATCTCACTGTCCCAGTCAAGATCAGGGTCCCGTTGTCGATAAATGCTCCATTCAAGCATCGAGAACATAAAGTTTAGAAAAGTGCCACAGGGGAAAAAGGGGACTGTAAGATACAGACTGAAGGATTCACCAACAGAATTAATTTGGTAGTAATCAGTAGTTGTTTAACTTAATTTACAAGTTTTTACTTTAAGCCTTTTTTTACCCTCTGTTCCAAAACTGACTTGTGCACCCATGTGTTTGAAATAATACCTCCTGCAAAATGTATGCCCAATGTGAAAGCTTCCTAAATATTATTTCTTCAAACCAAACCTGCACCACACTTGCCTGCGCAGGCAGTTAACTTCACTTACCTCCCGTTAGCCAGGTAGTAACGGCGTTATGTCTGGATTGGGCTCTGGATCTTTAAGATCATGTATTACTTTGTATGTCTGGTTTTATAGTGGAGTGAATGTTGTCACCCCTAGAAATACATTATTCTTACTATGCCATTCTGCCTTTTTTTGGCTCACATGGGAAAGCATCCCACACCAATTCCTATGGTGTCCCAAAGAAGGGCCTCAGAGGAGTTCCCTATCCACGTACTGGCCATAAACATTCTTAAATCCTAGGAGGAAACCAGCCCCAGTTATTTTAGTTACAGACACATCAGATACATTTGAGATTTGTATTAACATTCTTTTATTCTTTATTTTCTGTCCAACATACCCCAGACTCTATTGGTAAGTCCATTGGATTCCACTGTATTAACCTGCCCACCTCTAGTTTCCTCTTGCCCTAATCCAATTCACGTTACGGTTTCCTCTTTCCTGTGTTTGAGAAGTTGCAGCATTTCATGTGACAGACAATTACAGTTTCAAGAGAATTCCCCTAACCTTTTGTCAAAAGTTGAATAACCCCAGTCTATCACCTGAGCTATCCTTTAGTATTTTCTCTGGCAGGGTACCGTACTAATTGTATTGAACAAAGCATGCTAACAAGCAGCAGTGCTTGCTCAGTGCAACATTGTCCCCGTTAAATAGCAATTGAACGCCCTGTATTTTCAGCCAACGTAGGTCCATGGGAACCTCTGCCAAGGCATGTCCTCCCAGGGGCCTGCGTGCCCGAGGGGTGGAAGGGAAGAACCAGCACCAACAAAAGCTTTGCTCAGCGCTAGGCAGCCTGTTCGCTGCTTGCTGCTGATCTTTGGTGTATGTAAATCAAAAGCAGCTCAATCGACATTAAAGAATTTAATGTCAGGAAATCTTTGTGAGCTGATACAATTGGACACATGTTGGACATGATATATAATAATGAATAGCATAAGGAAAACTACAGACCTGATCCTTTCTGTTTCATGTTTCCTTTATATAGGTGGAACATGATCTGTCCTTTATGGCTGGTATTAATGTCTGTACTTGGGAAAATCAAGGCACTGACGTAAAGTATCTCCCTGTATTTAGTATCAAAAGCAGTAAGCGTTGTGTATCTGCGATTATATATCATGATGTGGCAGCTAAAGGCATACACAGTCTGAAATGCTTGTGAGCTTGGCCAGAGGCTTTGACGCTGCAGTTTCACTGTGGAGGGTTTTGGTGAGAAATGCTTTCCCCTCAAAATAAGTAAATATATAAATAAATCAAGCTCCTCAACTTCATAGCCCAGAGCAAGATTAATTAAGAGGGAAAAATGCTTAATCTATCTGATCACCATAGAATTAATGAATAATAGAGAATGTCTTCCCAGCATCTACAGCTAAAAGGGTGATGCATATCTGTGCATGTCAAACCTACGTGTCTCTGTCTACCTGCAGCACCTCTCTCCACGTTGCTCTTCTAGTGCCTTGTTGTAGATCTGTTGTTTTTCCATGTTTTTCTTGTTTTGGACTTTTATTTGTTTTAAGCTGCTTATGGTCTCTGAATCAATTGAGATGAAGATTAATAAAAGCAAAATTTGCCACTTCCCTTATGGCAAGCTGTCCCCAATTTTCAGACGGAGAAATTGAAAACAGGAGAGGTTTTGTGGTCTGGAACAGGAAACAGCATACTTTAAGCATTTGCATAGTCCAATATAGTCTTAAATGTTCTCTTCCTATGGACTGGCTTATTTTCAAGTGTGTTTAAAAAAAAAAAAAAAGCCTCCAAAACTGTTAAATGGGACTTTGTCCTTTACTGGGAATATTTGGGAATTTGACTCAACGAGAAGATTTCGGTTTTGTCATCCTACTTCCATCTGTTAAGGCTTCTCACTGGCATCATTTTTAGGATGGAATTTTACCATACGTCAGCTTTTATCTTCTTATTTTTTTAAGGTGATATTTTTTAAAAATACATTGAAGACTTTCATGCTAGAAATGGTTTGGTTTCTATTTAAATATTCTGAACATCTCTGTTAAAGGGAGATACAAACTGTACTAAATGTTCTTTATTGCTCACATGTGCACTGTCCCTGTGAAAAAAATCATACAGCAGAGGCAGCAGTGATTCTTCAGATTTGCCCAGTGACAAGCCACCGTATAGCTAGTCTTTGCTAAAAATGTCAATGTCAACTTTATTTGCCAAAACATGTTTTCTTCTTTCAAGCTGCCAGTTGTTGTTTCAAAATAAATGGAATCTAAAAATCTCATTATTTTTATTGTTTAAAGCCAGCATTGGGTGCAGCTCTGGGGGTCAGAAGGTAACAATACTAATTTACCCCTGTGCTGCTGCACTTAGAATATTTAATCTCTTATGACTTTGACATGATGACTGGCTGTGTTTCTTAATTTTGTTGTGAAGATTTTGCTGGAGGGCCATGCATCTCTTAATAATGTGCATCAAGACAGAGACAAGTAAGTAATGAATATTGTATGAGGCTCTTTTCCTACAAGTGGATCAGCCTCGGCAAATACCTGCAGAAGTCCATGAGCCTGTACCTCATGGCAGAATTGGGACTGGGGCGATGATGGCCAAAGATTAATGTACCCTACTGAATTCAGTGCAATTCCAGTAGCAAAATATTTTTAACTATTCTAAGCCAGTGATAATGTTCAGCTTTTTCAGAATTTTGGCTGGATCAGACATGGAGCAAGATCCTTCCAGCTGTATTTGTTGTGGTCTGTTGGGATCTACTGCCTACTTTAGTGCCAGTAAAGAACTTTTACATTCAACATCAATTTGAGAAAGCTCATTTCTTTTTCCAGTCCTTTCAGTAAACAGACTTCTACCTAAATGTACAGATATATTGAAAACGTGCCTTAATATAAAACTCGATCTGGACAGTATTTTCTGCCTGAGATAATACTTGATTAAATACCGATTAGAGAGCTGACTTCAAATTCTGTTACTATAAGGTAACAGAGTAAAGGTGGAAATGAGACAACTGGATTCCATGGAGGAACTTTGGGTCATAGTCCATAGATGTCAACTGAAAGATAGAGCCAAAGATTGATTTGTTCCTGGGATTAGGAACACTATTCATGAACCATTTTTTTTAAAAACAGTACTATCAAACAGCAATTTCTGCTTTAAAGGCTATACAGAGTATGAGAGCAGAGACAGCGATTGCAGGAGAAAAGGGAACACAGGGAACCAGAAGACAATATTGGTCAGTATGAAAAGCAGAAGTCTCAGCATGAAAACAGCCTAGCCATTGTTTAGGTTTTTGTAAGTTTTCTGGCAACAGGAATAACTAAAGATGGATTTCAAGGAGTAAAATGAGGTAATTTCTGTATCTGTAATAGCTGGATATTAAATTACATTTATATATCTCTTGCACATTTATTTTCTTTAATAGGACTCCCATAAACATAAAAGCTGTCCTTGAAAACTTCCCAGATCTATTTCCAGTGTATGAGTCTGTCTTTGTCTTATCACAGTACCTCTGGAATTCCTCACGGCAAGTTGTGGTTGTTATCAAAAACATCTGTCTGCAGCCCGGGGTCCCAGTGCAGCAGCTGTCAGGCAGGTTCCCACCACCTTCCCCTTTGGAGGCACAGATGGACCGAGCCTCTCTGCCTTTGTGGGAGATGGGGTCCTCAAGGTTTTGGGTTTTTTCTGTTGTTGCATGGAGTAAATCTAAGACCACGCAAATAGTCTTTGATCATGGTGAATGGTGATAATCGTCTCTTAGCAAACAAGCCCCTATTCTGAAATTACAGTAGGAGATAATAACAGAAAATGGATAGAGGACTGCGCAGTTGGATTTGAAAAAGGTAGGTGCTCAACTCATTAAAATTGGTGAGAGCTGTAATGTTTGTAAATTAGAGCTTTGTAAAATGTAAGCGTGTGGGTTGAATATTTTAGTCTTGGCAGTTATTTATATTCTGTTTTTACAATGACAGGTTTATTGGGTTTTTTAATGCGTGTTTGGATAATTGTTGGGTTTTATCTGCATGCTATTTACTACAATGTGGTCATCAGCACAATATCACAAGCATGAAAGCAGCAGATCTGCCTGCCATTGTGCTGTGTATTATAAATCCTCTCTGCAGAGTCAACCGGTAGTTTTAATACAATATGAGGAATATACGGGTAGTGCTTCTTTATGTCACAGCAACAGGTGCTAGAACATAACCCAGTCTGTATATTTGAAGAACTGTCCCACGTGCAACTGGGAATTGCTGCAGTTTTAGAAGGAAGTGTCCCAAAATTACATTTAGAAAACTTCTGTGCAACCTTAATAAGTGAAATGATGAGACTAATACCGCCAAAAATAAAAGGATATATGTCTCTCTATAATTTCTGAAATACGTGTTCAGATTTTAAGGCATCTCATTCGATTGAGAACCATCTTCAAGATGAAGTTAAAATTCAGCACCTCCAGGCTAATCTTGTGAATACTTAATCCCTGTGTCGTGCGTAGTGCTTTGGGTAGGTCTGCTGGTTATGAATGAGAGTCTTTGCACACTGTAATTGTGACCCCACTAATAAACGGTTATGGCATTGGTTCTGTAATAAGGGTAGCAGACAGGTCATCTTACTAAAGTAAACACATTCATCTTGGTTGAAACCGCAGCACATTGTGTTGTCATTCTGCTCTAAGTAAAGTAGACATTGATTATATTCAGGGCTATCCAGTCACCATACCCCCTTACTTTCTGAGCCAGCGCTAAATGTTCCCAGCATAGAATCACTACATGGGAAATTCCTCATGGCTTTTGGGCTTCCAGCCTTTTTAATGCAGTGAGATGGATACCAGGTTGGGGATTCCTCTCTCTGCCTTACCTGGCCACAGCTCTTCTATGCTAACGATAGCAGGCATTTGGTCAACAGTAAACATGCTTCAAAGCCTCTACATCAACATGGGCAGAGTGGCAATTGGAAGCCTTAGGGACCTGACAGTGTCTTGTTGCAAGAGGAATTATTTGACTATTGGACTTTTCATGCCACCACAATACTAGCTTGCTGTCTTCTCTGAAGCTGCAGCAGAAAAGATAAGATGCTGGTTGGAAATATCTCAAGGATGAAACAGTTGAGGCTTCCTTATTTATTTCTCTCCTAACTTGCTAGCTACGTCTGCAGAAGTCTTCATGCAACTTCATGTAAGCATCTTCTTACAGAGTCTGCTGGAACTATGGTAAGAAGGGGGCTGCACAAATACTAAATCGCAGTTTGACGGGCTGCAGTACCCCTTTGCAACAGGATGAGGGCCTCAGTTCAGTATGTCTGGGTAATTTAACAGAGGTCTTAGACTTTGTCTGTTTTTGTTGTTGTTTTCTTCTAAATAAGTACTAAAAGTAGAAAAATATTAGGCTATATTAAAACTCTAAGTGATGGGCTAGTAAATGCAGTTGGAATTTCATTAGGAAAATGGTAGGTGATGTTATTGTGTGTGAATAACTGCAGCTGAAATCTACAATTGCAGATCATCACTGGCATAATATTTTGTCTGTGTTTTTTATTCTTTAAAGCTAGTGTTCAAATACTTTAAACATCAAAGTCTTCCCTTCTACACATTATTCATTCTTGCAAACGTCTCATATCGTGCAGTAGAATGATCAGAAAGGTATGTCTCTTTAGGTACGGTAAATCAGGCTTGTGTCCTTTTGGAAAAGTGGTTGGGAATGATTTTATGGTTATTAAGTTGAATTAAATATTTTTTTCAACCTAAGCTTTTTAAAAGTCAAAAAACTTTCAATCAGCTTTTCAATCACCGTCTCCTCTTACCTCTCCCCAAAAGTAAAATCTTACTTGTTTTGTTTCATCAGCAAGTCAATTCCTCCATCTCCTTCTAGGGATATTAAAATGAAATTCAACAGAAAACATCTCATAAAAAATAGAAACTCATATTGATTCTGAGTACGTACCCACCAAACCTGGGACTGTACAACAGAAGGCATGGTGATTGCAAGGGTTCTGCTATAGAGATGGTACTTTGTAGATCTGACATGGTCTTTTTTTATAACTTTTTCTGACCACTTTTGGGGAAAACTTGAACTTGGGAAATGTCCAGATGATGACGGCAGTCTTGGTCATATTCAGTTGCTGCACAGTCTGCAGTTTTCACTAGCTGGTGAAAAAACATCTAGTTCCTCTGTATTGGTTGAGATTAGTAGCTCCAAATGAACTGGGGTCAGGTTGACTTGGAGTCTGTTGCCTTGACTAGTTGCATGATGGGCTCTGCAGATAATGGCTGTAAGACTGATGCTTTACTAAAGGTTCTTCTCAAAATCTTTTAGTTCAGTGTTGTTTGAAGTGAAATTTACTGTGTCTGACCTCAGTAGCTAAGCAGAACAGGATTGTAAAAGCAGAAGCAACTGAAGTTTTCCTCTGTATCAACATCTTTTTGCCAAGATGGAGTGTTCTGCAGTAACCAAGAGTCAACAGAAAGAAAGATAACTGTTGCAAGATCAACGTTGTACAAGATCAAGCACAGTTTCAAGGAGAGCCTCAGACAATAGGAAAGTTTGGGTTTTTTATGCTGCTGTTATCATTGCAGCCTTAGCTATTTGACAGTCCAGTGGCAGCCCAGAAGTGCCCCAAGGCAATAAAGCATCTTTAGTACATTAGGGGAGATGGCTATGACAGATGGCTATTTTAGAGTGCTGACTGGTTTTTTAGAGTCTTTACCTCTGGCTATTTAACATCATCTTTATCTTCAGCCAGCTGTCCTTCATCCACGTGTTTATTCTGCCTGAGCACAGTGATAGAGGAGAGGTGTAAAGAGTATGCTCAGCTATAGACTGTCATTTGAATACACAGCATCTTGGTGTTTCTTTACAGCAGCTTCCTAATCCATCTCGGATGATATCAGTGAAAACATGAGCCCTATGGAGACGAGTAGCAGTAAAAATCAATAAAAGCGAGTAATAAAGAGAGAGAGAGAGAAACTGGATTTGTGATTTGGAATGGGATCCCGGCATTGCCTCTGGCTTGTTCCTTAGCTTTTGGAACAAGTTACCAGTGCCTTCCCATGTTCCCCATTTGTAAGATGGGTCAGCAGTCAGAGCTGATTGGTATGGTTTCAATAAAAGCATTTGCACTGAAATCCAGATGTTGCATATATTGATTTTCATCTAGTTTTCTTTTGGCAGTATAAGCCTTTCTGAGGGAAGAAAAATTGGAACCTGACCCTTTTGGGCAGGGAACAGTGGCTTCAGCTCAAAGCTGTTTGTGTGAAAATATTTTAAAGCTTTTTGGTTTTGTTCCAATGCAAAAAGAAAATACATTTTCTGACCTTGACATTTTTCCAAAAACACTACTGCCGTCCTTCACTCAGCTCTAATAGTGTATCTTTTGTAACTTGCTTTGAGATCTCTGAATGAACAGTGATGTATAAGAGCTAGCTATTATTTGAATGGTGTTAGGTAAGGTTTCAGCCACGTGAGCATATTCTCATGTTCTTCTGTACACACCGTAGACTGTTTTAAACTGACCATTTAAGAACAATTACTTAGCAAAAGGAAACAACTGTTTGACCCATGTCAATCATGGATGAAACCGTGGTTTTGAAAGACCTCATTGAAAACCGCAATGATGTGGAAAAAAGCCCATCAGAACTTGGTAAACTCTCTGAGACAGTCGAAGGTGTTTTGCAACTCTTGGGACAAACTACACGCTCATGTGTCAGAATCCAAATTGAATTCTTGCAGCCAGCTTGTGAACTTGGACTTTATAACGGAAAGAGTGATCTAACAGATTCTTAACCATATCGAGACCAGCAGGTGTTGCTATAATATATTAAATGCTGTGGAGACATCTAATAAGCTGCACTTGAGCATTAATTCAATACGTTTTCTTAAACCAAATTGGTATTTTCTAGGATAACGTAATGCTATGACAGACTTGCCATAAGAATACTACTAAAATAATCAAAACACTGGAAAATTGCAGGTTCTGAGCTGCTTCTGCTCAGCTGACTGAGAGTTTTACTACTGCTCCAGTGAAAGAACATGTGACCCTGCATTTTGGTATTATTTGCGTTTAAGAATACAGTACTGTAGGAAGTAATCAAATCCTGTATATATTTCTATAGAGACATGCCTATTTGCAAGAGATGTCTGACACTACAGAAATCTGTGGCATCTTTTGACAGGGATAAGATTAGATTATGGTGAAACTCTACTCTAGGCTTGTTCTGTGCTGCTGATCCCTCCAACACAGGTTTCATTGGTGATCCCCAAAAGACAAGGGGAGAATTCCTCTGAGACAGAAACACATGTCTTCTCAAGCAAACTGCACCCTCAGGGGCCTTGCCGAAGGTGAACAGCAGGAGGGTCAGAAGGTGGCCAGCAGTGGAGAGTTCATACCTCAGGGAACCCTGAGCAGACCTTGCCAAGCTACAGTAAATTCAGGGAGATTGTAACTTCTGCTGAATTTTGGGCTTGGCAGCCCCAGAAATCAAGAAGGAAGGATGAAAGGAAAAAACTAATCCCATAAACCGGATTATATTATGGTATGTAACCCTCTAAGTGAGATGGTATACGAAGGAGGACCACTGTGAATAGAGAAGCTGCCAACTGTAAGGGCTTATTTAATGTCCATAGGTATCAAGCTTAGAGATCTTGGTTATTCTTCAGTAGTCACTGGATGTGTGTTTGAGAGTAAGGGCCTATGTTGTTTTTCTCTGCCTGTGTGTGTTTCTATGATAGGAAAGCCATGGACCTGTTAGAGTGGGTCCAGAGGAGAGCCACAAAAATGATCAGAGGGTTGGAACACCTCTCCTGTGAGGACAGGCTGAGAGAGTTGGGGTTGGAGAAGAGAAGGCTCCAGGGAGACCTTGTTGCGGCCTTTCAGTGCTTACAGGGGGCTTGTAAGAAAGAAGGGGACAAACTTTTTAGCAGGGCCTGTTGCAATAGGACAAGGGATAATGGTTTTAAACTAAAAGAGAGTAGATTTAGACTAGATATAAGGAAGAAATTTTTCATGTTGCAGGTGGTGAGGCACTGGCACAGGTTGCCCAGAGAGGTGGTTGATACCCCATCCCTGGAAACATTCAAGATCAGGTTGGTCAGGGCTCTGAGCAACCTGATGTAGTTAAAGATATCCCTGCTCACGGCAGGGGGGTTGGACTAGATGACCTTTAAAGGTCCCTTCCAACCCAAAGTATTGTATGGTTTGCAAGAACTTCTTGTATGCTTGGCAAGAACTTTTCTTGCAAGTGGACGTGGTCCCAGCCACGTCCGTTCCAGGCAGGATCACTAGCCAATGTTGTACTTTGGCTGTTGGGAAACCTACGGAGCCAAGTGCGTTACCAGCTCTCCCTCTTGCTGGGAGCCTTTGAACTTGTTTCAGTTAATTTCCATCAGTGAGGCATCATCTCACCTCCAGGGGCTGCACCCATAGGCAAGGACAGTCTTCGTCCTGGCTGTAGCGATGCTTGGGTGCAGGATAAGGACCCTCTAGGTGGGTAATGAAGAGAAAATGGCCACTGGTGTCTTCCGTGGGAGAGGAGCCCGCACTTCCCCTGGCTCGTTCAACCCATCCGTCGTGCTGAAACCCAGCGGCCAGTGCCGGGGCTGCGCGGCGGGGCCCGGGGGCGGGCGGCGGCCCCCGGCAGGGCTGGGCTGCGGGGCGGGGAGCCGCGGGCGAGGCGGGGCGGCGCGGCGCGGCACGGCGGCTCCACCGTGTGCGTGTAGATGAGATCCCCCGGAGCACGTCACTCCGCACCGGCGCTCTGCGTTTGGGGCGGCGGAGAGCGAGGGCGGGCGAGCGGGAGCCGCCGGAGGAGGAGAAGAGGCGGCTCCGCGGCCAGCAGCGGCTGGGCTCCGCGCCCCGCGCTCCCTGCGCGGCTCCCCCCGCTCCATGCCGCCCAGCCCGCCGCGGCGCGGCCCCCGCGGGGCGAAGGCGGGCGCCGGGCGGGGAGCGGCGCGGCGGTGCTGAAGGACAGCTCCGCTCCGCGCCCCTCCGCGCCCCGGGCGCGTCCCCCTCGCCGGGTGGCCGCCAGGCCGCCGGCCGCCGCGCCTTGATGTGCCCCCCGCCACCGCGCCGGCGGCTCCCATGGCGGTGGCACGGAAAATCAAAACTTTGTTGACGGTGAACATCTTGGTCTTCGTGGGCATCATCCTCTTCTCCGTCTACTGCAGGATCCAGGACCGCTCCCAGGAGCTGGTGCAGATCGTCCGGAGCGCGGACCGCCGGGCCAGGAGCCGCGGCGCCAAGGTGGGCAGCCTGGCCGACAGGGAGTCCATCCTGCAGCGCCTGGACCACCTGGAGGAAGTGGTCTACAATCAGCTAAATGGTACGGAGGGCTGGGAGGGGACGCAGCACCGGTCCCCTGGTGCCCTGTGTCCTGGGAGGGTGCTGCAGACTGGGGAAGAGCACCCGAAGTGCCTGGCCGCTGGGGAGGGAAGTCCGGGCACAATATGCACTGACCCCACTGCTGAAGTGCTGAAAACAAAGGGAAGGAGGTGGCTTGCAGGGTTTTGGTGGAGGGATTTGTTCAGCCCCTTCCCTACCAACTCTCGGTCCAAAGTCAAGACTTTCTCAATGCATGCAAAGTTAAGGAGGCTGCAGAGTTCATGAGTTTAAGGATTGGTGGACATCCCTATGAACTGTACCAGGTTTTACAGTTTGCCTGGATATATTAACTCTGTATGGGTAGCTGTTTGGATAGCAAATACACTGTTAGATTATAGCTGGAAGTCATACACTTGGTCTCGTAACTACGTAAAAAACATTCTACTGAGTTCTTATGTTGTGTACTTTTAAGGGTCTATTTAAACATAGCACCCATATGTTTCCTTAATGACTTTGCCATTTAAATTTGATATTATCTTTGGTGAGGAGGGGAAGCATCCACTACTTCTTTCTGTGACACTCCGTTCTAGTTCACCAGCCTTGAAAAATCTTGGTAGGTAAGCAAAGAACCCTTCCATGGTAGTTACAACAGGCTAAGCCCTAAAAGTTGTTATAGGACAACTAACATTTCACATAGAAACTAATTCTTCAAAACAAGTGCATTTGTATTTGCATAAATTTGTAAAGTTCTAAATGTGGAACATCAAAGAAATAAGTGTGTGATTAAATACATCAGTGCTTTGGACAAGAAGCAGCTGAAGGAGTGAACTTTTACATGAAATTATAATATAAATGTAACATTTAGTGTCTAGCACCAAATAAACCTTCCAGTGTAAATATGTTTGAGTATACCAAATGTGCTTCTAGGCTGCTTGTGAAAATCTTACTCATAACATTGATTTAACAAAGGCTGCCGTAGTCTCAAAATGCAGACAAATAGGAGGTTTAGGATAAAGTATATATCCTATTACTACTTTCCGAATGACTGTATAAATCTAAGTAGGTTAGACTGTTATGGTAATACACAGTCTATGCCAGCAAGTGTTATAGAACAGGCATCCCCTTACGCTCTCATCTGTATAAATGGGGAAGAGAGAAGGGGAATGTGGAGTGTGGGTGTTAGTCACAAAAATACACGTTCATGAATTACAAGGAAAGTGTCAACAGCTGTGTTTCCTAACCATATTTTTGGAGAAGCTTTGAAGAATGTAGGATTTAAGAGGGAAATCCTCCTCTCAAATTTAACAAAGCCACAGAGTTCCCAAAATAAATTCGATCAGCCCCCGAGCTATATCCATCGCAGCTCAACTGAATGTGTCTTTTGGCCCGAATGGATTTGTTCTTGGTGTTGTTCATGGGTGAGACTGTGTAGGATTTACCTGCTCTGGGTTCCTCCCAGCATAGCATCCCCTGGAGAATCAGCAGGAGTCCTTGGTGTACTGGGCAGGCACCACGGCGTGTAAGGACTGTGGCTTCACAGTAAACAGGAAGTTCTCTGTAAAGTAATCCTCTGTTTCGGAGACTTTTTTCTTCATCTTCTTTGATTTGGTTCACTGGATACGGAACTTCACAGTGAAATTACTTGAACTTATATGTTATGTTGCTTCTTCAGGTCACAATAAACACTATAGGCAGTTTCTTCTTGAAAGTTCTTACACAGGAAAATAACAGAAAGTTTTTCAAGCTGAGCTATTCAAATTTCTTATTCGTTTCCCTTCAATTTCTCTCTGATCCAGTTGGTTTTTTTATTACAGAGTGGTACATCAACACAGATTAATGAGTCCGTCATCATTGTGAAAAGATACTTTGTCACTTTCTACTTTTTTTTTCTTTCTTTTTTTTCCCCATCCTGTGGCAACAAAACTGAAAAGTCCTAAAAATTAGGAGGTGTTCCACTGACATCATCAGAGTTGCATCGCTGTAAGTGAAATCAGGATCAAGCATCTGTGTTTGGGTTTAGCTCACTGGTATTCCGGTTTTAATATCATGACTCATTACTTATGCCATTAATGGGCATAACGCTGCTCTGGCAGCATTGAGATTCAAGGGAGCCTGTCCGTGACAGTGCTCTACCGTGTCTCACGGAAAGACTGGTATAACAGAAGCATCCCGTCTGCTCTGGAGCTGTGCAGTTTCATCCTAATGCAGCGCGAGGTTTCTCAGACGTTGTCCTGTATACTGCTTTATCACAAGGTTAGAGAGCCATCTGAGGCCTTCTTGGATGGTACTTTTAATGAGGTGGGTCAAGGTCACTTTTATAGGGAGAGACAGACGTGGGTAGACAGATTTTATTCGGAAGGCATATGAATTCCTTGCATACCCAGAACTCCTGCAAGCACCAGGAGTTTGAGTCCAGCTCAATATTACTGTTACAGTGGGTCTGTCCAGATCACTATTTAAAATTTCTGCTCTTGGTTCTTTCTATTTTGAGATCAGCAAATTTAGAGCCACCTATTAAGTGTCTTATATTTTTGGTAATAAAGTCTCAGTTTTCTTTTATTTCATTTTTCTCTTCTATTTGGATTAGTCCCTAACTGGCAAGACCTTACCTGGGTTTGCTGGGGACTCTACTGAAGATCCAGTGCAGTAGAAAGGCACTTCAGTGAGAGACCAGCCCTGCAGCTGCAGCCATACAGAATTTTGTTTCTGTCCCACTTATTTGTTTTCATGTAATCAAAGAAAAGTTATTTGAAAGCGTACATTCTGCAAAGAAAAATAAACACAAGCAGTAATGTTGCAAGTGTATCAAGAGGCAACCTAAAACGGATCACTAGAGAACTCATTAACTTTTCAGTGTGAATAAAAACTGTGCATTCAGTGCCTGTGGAGGTGTGTGTAGGACGCAGAGGACCATGCATGAAAGTCAGTAGAAATCTGGTCCTTGCAATTATCTTTGGCAGAACAAGAATTTTTAGAATAGAATGAATGAGAATTGCCATGATTCCCTGCAGAGTCATGCACACACACACCCAAACAATAGTTTTCAGTTGGCTCGTGCTTTGGTTTTCTATCAACTTAGAAAAATAGTATTTTTGAAAGCTTTCTTTACGCTCAGCTGCTGCTGGTTTTGGTGGAAGTAAACGGATGGAGCGGCAAAAGGAAAGCAAAGCAATGAAACTTGTCTGTGGAATTTCCTTAGTGAAATTTTATATTACCTCTTAATATTTGACTTTGGGTATAACATTTATTTTGAAAAACTGAGTTATTCTAGATCTAGTTCATCAATCTCTATATTTTTTTTCATGTTTACTATGGTATTTCTATTGTTGAATATGATTTATTGTCAGCCAACAGAGAACTAATGCCAGATAGACTTAGTAGCAATTCCTGAAATGGCATAGTGATAATAACTTGGTATTTTCTTCTTTTGCCTTGATTTTTTGTGAAGGGGAAAAAATAAAAAAGAATTAATTGACTGAATTTTTCTCCTAATCAGTTTTGCATCTGAGTCTGTTGCTAATGATTTACCATAGAGGATAAAGAATTTTTGATGCCCCGAATAGAGCATAACCTTTCATGCCAAAAGCAATTGAAGGGTCAGACTACAATTTCACTGTAATTGCCTTTTTCCCTTTTCACTGTCTCTTTCAGTAATACACAACAATCAATACAGCATGTAATTAGATTTCATTCAATCTGCAAAGATTAGGAGAGTTTTCATCTTCTCATTATGTATGCTCACAACATGTCTTCCTATCCATGTCTTCTACATTAGACCTCTTTGACCTGTTCTGTTGCAGACGTGGAGGGATAAGTTTGGAGTATTCCCTTGAATTTGGCAGATTATCATTCTTTACACATCATAATTTGATTTTGCTGTCTTCGGGAAGATTAAATACAAGAGCAATTTCCAGTATGATAAATGGGTTTTATATTGCATACGCATTTCATAGAGGAGGCTGGGGAAAAAAGTGGACAATTCACGTAATTGCAGCACACAGGCTTGAGATGATGGAAATAGCAGGTCCTAGGTGCAGAGGACTGATTCATGCAGACTGTGACTCCTGATTTTTAGAGTGTGCTGGAAGCAAAGTGATTGCATTTAAAATTCAGCCTGGCAATCTGCATACTTAAAAGGTACAGTAGTATTTTTAAAAGGACAGTTTATTCTTCATAGGCTTGGAACTGGTTGAAAATGGTTCCAAATTTCCATAAGGGCTGGGAACAGGCTGCGAATGAATCACGCGAATGTCCACATCAGATTTGTCAAAAATAAGCTTTTACAGCTGGCAACTTTCAGTTGAAGAGTAATTCCTTTGCAGAGAAGAGAGGTAAAGCCCCATGTGCGTGGGGGAAGATGAAGTGTGACTGCCAGCCTTACATTAATGTAACTGTGCCTTCTCGTACCTGCATACAGATTCTTACGTTATAACTATTTCTATTTAATTTGATTGTGGTCTGATGCTAACATGCATCATAGCACATAATTGTCTCTAAAAGTATCAACTTATTTGTGGGGCCTGCTCTCGGCCATGTGCTTTCCTTGTACTGGTGAGAAGCTTCTTCATGTGGTCTTATTTTGAGGATTTTTTAAAGAAATGCAGGGTTGGGCCTAGTGAAGGCAGGAGTGGAAAATACCAACTATGTTTCCTTTTTCTTTTATTTTTAAGTTAGGCTGCATTTATCTGTTTACCACGCAACATATAATAAGCGTTGTCAATTGTTCTGGATCAGTTACTCAAGCTTAGGTGAGTGAACATTGTTACAGGCCTGACCTTCTGTATTGCAGCGTGATGGTCAAGCCCAAAAGACTGATTCCCACTTCACGTTGGCTTTAGCTATGTTAGTCCTGATTTATGGAGCTAAGGAAACTCATAATCAACGATTTCAGGAAGGCCAAGCTTTATTCCCCCAAACAGGGGAAGAAAACATCATGAGTCGATGTTTGGATAACCCCTATGAAAATATAACATAATATTCAAAATAGTATTACTCTATTTAAATACTTTAGGAAGAAAAGGTCTAAAAGTTTGGTAGAAAAAAGAGGGTAAATCTCTTTTGTAAAATGGGCAAAATTGCATTCAACTCTTCAAAATATTGGCAAATACAAAAAATATATCTCCATTCCAGCAGCACATCAGTGATTTCAAAGTCTCTCCCTCTACTCTGTGTTTCATATACTGGTAACTAGTTTGTTTTGTAATGTTTCTACTTTTTGCATTTGTAGCTGGGAAGAAAGCTTATTTTGACAGAAAAATCATGTGGTAATTTTATCATTGACTCATTTTTTTTGTGTAGAACTTGAATCATTTGTACTATATAGGATTAAAAGCAATGTTTACAGAGGTGGAAAGAAAATCGTTGACTGATGTTGGTTTTGTTGCCTTTTTAGGAGGTATTCCAGTTCAGTTTCTTTCCAGTTCAGTTTCTTTCCATTTCTTTGTAGATGTGGCTGGAGTTGGAAAAGCAAATATGGGTCTGTCATCTTTCTAGTGAAGAGCTACAGCGTGGTTGTTGCACATCTATGACGATCATACAGGTTTAGAGGATTAGAAAACTTGGCTTTAACTTAATACTCTTGATAGGGGGAGGTAGGGTTGTTTTGTGAGTTTAGGGTGGTTTGGTTTGTTTATTTGACTATTTAAGTAAATGCAGGCAGGTAGTAGTTAAACCAAGAGCATCATTTAAGAATGCAGTTCCAGCCACTGAATGCATGGCTGTTCTCCAAGGAAATAATAAGATTTATGAAAGGAAGGAAAAGAAATGAGTCATGTTTAACAAATCTTCCTTTTATTAATGCCCCTCTCTAACCTTACTAATGGGTACTCAGTCTCTCTTTCTCAATATACGTGGCATACTTTTTTATTATTGTTATTATTTGTGGGGTTTCACTTGGTAGTTATTTCCATCTATTATTTTAAACTAACAAACTGAAAGGGGAAAAGAAAAGAAAAAGAGCCTGTGATGTTCTGGATAACAGGAAGGAAGAAAGCCAATGACAGCAGGGCAGCTTCCGACCTTCTCGTAGTCCTATTGATCAAAACTGTCCTCTGAAATAAGAGAACTTTGGCTTCTGAGAATGAAAACCAGATAGAGATCCTCCTACTGACCCAAAGTCATCTTTTCCTGAGAGCACAGAGCTAAAGCAGCCAG
This sequence comes from Chroicocephalus ridibundus, assembly GCF_963924245.1. NCBI lineage: Eukaryota > Metazoa > Chordata > Aves > Charadriiformes > Laridae > Chroicocephalus > Chroicocephalus ridibundus. Next base: position 9,458,745 of record NC_086296.1, on the reverse strand, counting down.
GTGCTAATTGGATGTATATATGACTTGTGTTTGCTTTTCCTAAAACTCATAGCTATTGTGCCATGGAAATGGCTGTGAATATGTGAAATCCTTGTAGGCAGAGGTAAAACCCATTTCTCAGGCTGCACAGCAGATGGAAACAGATTAAAAATTGTCTTTCTGCCCTATAGTTTTTATCCTTTCAGGTGTTCTGGAGTATCCAGGTTTCCCAGATAGTTGCACTGTAGCTTGTCTTCAAAACTGACACTTGCTGGTTACTCAGCAAGTCCTGTAGGCCGTAAGAAGAGCATAAAAATTACTGGTAGCAAGGCTCCATCCTGAGACAAGATTTCCTTGACTTATGGAACAGAAGGGGAGTAATCACGGAGCAGCATGATGCAACTTGGTCTCAGGTCCTCTTGTTTAGCTGGGGTTACTTTGAGTTTAAAGGCATGGTGGTACTGCTGGGGAAGAAGGTGACAATCTTTGTTCTGTGCTTTATTTCTCACTCAGTCTAATCTGCTAGGCTTTTGAGTTCTTAATTGCAGACTCTCCAGTACGCTGGAGAGTACAGAATTTCACCTGGTGATGACTTCAAAGCTTGGTAGGCTTCCTCTTTTCAATGTTGGCTTACCTCTAATTTCTGTCCTGTCTTCTTTCGTTGCCCACAGTATCTGCACTGGTAGCGTACAAGATTGTGACGTGGAAAATCTGTAAGACTTCTCCGGCCTTGTTTTTTTTAACTCTGAAGCAATAGGAAAGGGCCTTCATTTGCATCAACAAGAGATCCTCTAAAACAGAGAGAATTGAGGATGGGATTACTATTTGTGGCAAAACGGCCCTTTCTTCAAACTGAGTTTCACCAGCTGGCTTGGTGAAGTGATGTCACGCCTGTGATCTGGTGTAGGTCTAAATGGAGTGAGCTGTGTGTGTATATGCAAGTCTGTAGATGTCCAGGGAAGTGTTATTTTGGGGCTGAGTGCTGCTTTCTTATCCCTCTGTTTGACATTCTCCTCCCAGGGTGAGGGAAGTGGGCTTGCACTTCTCTGGGTCTTTGTACTCGCTTTTTATTTCACGTGGTTTAGCTAACTTGGACTCATTCCTATGCATGGAAAGACAGTGCAGCACTACTTTCTGTGGGAAATCCAGTAGAACATCCAGAGGAGCTCTCACACCAGTTTCCTACCCCTATTACTGCATTTGTCTGGCCATTTCATTTTTGAATAATTGTGAGTGCTCATTTGATTATGTCTCTTATGTCATCTTGCTGAAACGTGAGCTCAGAGGACTTGCTTCGATGTCTCTAGACAAGTTTTTTGGTCTTGTAGCAAGAGAAAGAAATGGATGTCCTCAGGATAAAGTAACCCTCTTGCTATTCGCCATCAGATTAAACTACTCTGTGTGCATTCTGCCCAGCCTTGCAAAGCTGTCTGGTGAAGCAGGTGTGGCTGCCTGCCTCTCCCTGTACTTCACTTGGGTGACTTGTTCTGAGGGCTCTCGCAAGCCAAGGATGAGCCTGGGGCCGTGAGTTGTTTTGTATTCTCAGTGAGGGGAGTCCTTAGTGAAGCAATACAGTAGAAAAGGGCCAGTTCTGGGAATATCTGACAAATGACAAAAGGCCTAATACAGGTTTTGGTGGCTTTTTTCAAGTATGTCCTTCATTTACTGGGTTTGGAGGAGACTCCGAGGGCAGCTGCAGGGTAGATAGCTGAGGACACAATAGACTGATTCTGCTTTGTCATCATGAGCAGTGTGGATGCATAGTTTTCTCAGGTGCTGAAGAGTCGTCTAAGTAAATGAGCAAAACAGTTTTAGAAAAGGTGGGAATATAGGTTTCTGAATATTTTAAGCATTGCACCGCCTCCCATGGAGCCATTCTTTAGAAGCCCTTTCACTTGCCACCACAGTCTGATTTATACATTTAATACTTGAGCTGTAATTTGCATGTCATCTTGGGAGAATGGGCAATGATTGAGAAAACTAAACCAAGGAAAAGGTTTTCGAAACAGCTTGTCTAAGCACTGCTACTTAAAAATGGCTCTGTCAGGCAGAGGTATTTGGTGTCAGAAAGCTACAGGAGAGGGTTACTGTCCTGGTTTGAGTGACACGGGACTAATTTTGCTTTCTGTAATTTTACTTTTTGGTAAAGTCTCTTCTAATGCTTGGGAAAACTGTACTTTTGGAAGACTCTAGTGTCTGAATTTGTGAAAATATTTACTTTATAGCCAGCTATGGGATGTGGCTTTCAAGGTCTCAGTATTTTCGAGCTCGCCAGGTGTGGGGATGAGGAGGAGCGAGACCCGGGCACTTGACCCAGGCTGCCAACGGGATTTATTTCATGCCATGAACGTCACATTCAATATAAATTAGAAAGTTTGCTGAGGAGTTTTCTATGATGGCTACGATCCTGAGGACTTCTTGACCCTGTGCTGGAGCCCTGAGCCTTTCCCTTCCTCCCAAAGCCACAGCGCTCGCAGTGTCTGACGTTTGCTGCCCACTGCTGGGAGTGCCCGGCTTCCTATGATAGAATTGCCTGAGTATAATCCTTGTATATTCTGTATTGGGATCAGGATCAATACTGGTTCTTTAGTATTATTGATGTTAATCATTTAGTATTATTCTATTAAATCTGTTTATATTTCAATCCTCGGGTTTCCTTGTTTCTCCTCGATTCCCCTTCCCGGGTGGGGAGTGGTCATCGGGTGATAGAATAATTGTCTAAATGACAATAAATTGTTGTGTGTTCCTCAAACCGTAACAGTTACCTATTTCACAGCATCATTTAGAAATCACATCTAAATAACCCAAACTCAGTGGATGAAATATGCCTAAAATATAAAGGAACATGTTGGGGCTCTGGATTCTGTAGTGCATTTGCTTCAATCTTAACCTCCTGGGCTAAATGTTAGAGCAAATGCCTAAGAGGCTGCTGCAATGCCAGTATCTCCCTGGGGTTGAATAGCCACTGTAAAATGGTGTAGCACTGGCAAAAACCATGCCCGATGCCTCCTTCCTCTCTGCAAGGCTAAGACAAGTCTGTAGAAAGAAGCTGCTAATGTAAAGGCCTTTGTTAGCTGTGTGCCACTGGACTCTGCTCCAGGATGACAATTCCATGGCCGTATGAACCACTGTTTTCCCCTCTTCAGGCAATTAGCTGTGGCAGGAAGGAGTGGAGAAAATCTGAGCCTGTGTAGGCAAAAGGCAGCCATGGAACTCAATTATCTACCTTGTACTTACATTTCAGAGCTCCTTATACAGGCAATCCACTTGCTTTTACTGGAGTACTCATGAGAATAAGTGCTCGCTAGTGTAAGGGTCTTACCTACTTTATAAGGCATGATTCAAACCAGGTTTGCTAGAGTTGCATTTGAATCGCCGCTTGGTACAAGCAGCATGAAAGATCTCCCAACTAGGCTTTAATGTCTGATAAACTGATCAGGGAAGAAAATGGATCCTGCCAGTTCTCTCTCTTCTGTGAAGTTCTTTAAATATTCAGATACCATGAAACGCAAGTACCTACCTACAGAGGTTCACGTAGGCTGTGACTATACAGAGATAGCTGTGAGGGGTATCCTCTGTCATAGACTTCATAGACTCAGGAAGCACAGAGCTGGTCGCTGTGGGATTACCAGTGTGGTACTAGTTTTTGTTCCTGAGGAGAACTGATAAAAACCACGTCTGTGATACAGTCAGCAGTGGTGTTTAGTTGGGAATCTAAGTCAGGTACAAATTTGACATTGCTTTCTACGCAGACCGCAGCTCCTGCCAAGCCCTGCTCTGCTGTCAGCAGTGTACTGTGTGGCCAGTGACAGATATGCTGGGCGGATGGGGTAACTTGCTCAAATAGGTTTTTATGCCTGCAGCAATGATCCAAATTTTCCTCAGCTCACCTATGCACTTAGTTCTGTTGAAGTCAGTTGCCTAAATTCATCTGTGCTGTTGATCCAGAAGGATCAGCACAGCCAGTAGTTACCAGCACAGCAACTCCAGCAGTAAATTTGGCCAAATGAAGGTACTTGTGCCACAGGATGAACGGTGTATTTGCTAGTTATGATGTGTATGTAGTAGAAAGGATGAATTCATGCTGTGTCCTTGTACTATTTTAGTATGGTTGGGAACAGGATCCTTCCTTGTTGAAGGTTTTGTAGTGATTCCCCTCTCTGGTATAGATCTGGTGAGCTTTGTGTTTCTGCCTCTGACCCCCACTACTGGGGTCTTTGATTGCTTCTGTGTTTGCGCTGTTTGACTCCAGTTTGCATTTTGCAAAAAGAAGTACACAGACCAGGAGGTCGGATTAGCAGCCTTGTTGTGGCTGCCTTGCTCGTGGTATCTGAGCAAACTTTGTTCAGAGATTGATTTATCTGTTTCCACAACACTGCACAGTACTATCTACCTACCACGGAGCAAAACTGAATCCTCTTCTCACACCCTGTGTGTTACATATGCTGCTGGGCACGACCCCCCATGCCTCAGGTACTGCCTGTGCTCCATGGACGTAGCTCCCCCATCCCTCGGCCAGTGCCTGCAGGGTAGAAGCCCTTCACTTTTGACCTTTGAGATCTGCTTCTGCCTGTGATAATTTTTGTCTCAGTTTGACATCTCTGGGCAAATCAGTGTGTAACTGAGAGGGTCCAACTGGGAACCAAAACTAGACTTTTCCTCAAGATTTGATTGCATAAGTGTTTCTATTGTGCGTACACAATTAAATGTGCATGGGTTATCTGTATCCTAGCTGAATGCTTCAATGGCTAGTATGTTGTTTAAAAAATAAAAATAAAAGGAGGATCATATAACTTTCCCTTTCCTCTTCAGGTGAAGAACAAGACCAGTGCAGCATTCTTTAGAGCTGCTGGTCTTATGTGGCCAAATGTTTTCAGACTCGAAAGCAAGAATGGGACTTCTTATTCCTGACTTTTCAGCATCCTCTGTTGACTAGCCTCATCCCGAGCCTCAGCCAAAGGGTCGATCTCTTCCTGCAGGGAGAGCAGGTCCTTGCTCAGGTTGGACCCCAGGTGCTAGGACCTAGGAGTCGTCCTCAGTTTGTTTGAGTACTTTGGAAGGCATCAAAAACTGGAACTTATGCAAGGTCACACAGAGTCTCCAATTCCTGTTTGCCAGAGCCCAGACTGGCGTCCCAGCCAAGGTACTGCCGAACCATTTGCAGAGAAAAAGGGACTTTGTTGCACAGGAGCTTGTTTTTCTTGGAAGGTATCCACCATGACAGCTGGAAAGCCCTCTCCTGAAATGCTAGAGAAGTTTGCTTCTCATTTTGTCTCTGTGGCATTTTTGGTGGGGTGATAGGGTTAATTGGTTGTTTTTCATTTGGATTCTTTATGCTGGTTTTGTATTTTATTTGGCAATGGGGCCTTACTGCCCTTTTAGAAATTGAATTTATTTTTTCTACAGCTCTCATACGCCTCTAGGATGTGAAGCTTTTGTAAATAAAAATGCATTTTTTTGTTATATTAACCCATTTTCAAGCAAGCCTTATGTTGTAGAAAAGATTGGTGGTATTCTTCCCTGTGCGTACTGAACCAAAGGCAGTGATAAGACTAAAAATATCCCCAATTGAAATAGCATTGTATAACCCAAAGGTTAGTCTTCCTCAGGATTAAAATTTGCAATCATTTTACAGATTCCTTGTAAAGCAGATTTCTAGTCATCCGGCCCTGTGGAAAATGAGGCTAGTGATAACTGCACAATTTTACATCTGCGAAACTCAGTCCCATTGGTGACTACCAGAAGCACAAACCTGCTGATGAAGGATGCTGATACCCGTTGTGCTGGTGTCAGCTGGCCAGTGGGGCTTACGTGTTCCTGCGGTGGTTGTGTTACAAGCACTGCGCTGGAGGTGCTGAGCAGAGACTAGGTACTGTTCACACCTCTAATACGAAAAACAGATTTTGCTGCACAGAGCTGTTAATCCTAAAACATGATGATAGATTACAGGTGGCTCCATGTAACAGATGGGAGTGGAGTATGAGGTAAGAGTGAGCTGATCATGTTATTAAACAACCTAATACTAAGCTGCCTAATTGCTGAAATAGTTGGTGCCTGCAACTTACGCAAGTAATGAGTGGGATTGGCTTGGAAAAATGAGTGGTTGAGTGGTTTAGGTGTTAGCCTGTGTTAACCTTGGGTTTGGAAACTACACTTTTTTGGTAGTTCTGTTATATAATTTCTGTGTCACATGAAGAATCCCCAGAATCCAAGCCTGCAGATTTAGGCTTCTGACTTCCAGCACCGTCACAGGGACGTGGGCAGCCAAAGACTCCGCTGGAGCCTGCTTGTGTGTTTCTTCCTGGTGACCAGTCTTTTTTCCCACTTTTTGATGATCTTTTGCATATACTAGAGTTTGCAGCTCTCTCAAGGGATGTCCTTCGTTTATTTACAGCTAGTACTGTAGGGAGCAATGAGAAGATTTGCAAGTATTAATTAGAAATTTTCCATCTTTCTTCAATTCAATACTTGCCAAACTCGCTCCATATATCCTTCCTGGGATACTCCTTTAGGAGTACACCTAAACACGTCAGTACCTGTATTGGACACTTTGCTCTCAGCTACTCCGGCTTTGAATACACAAAACCAATAATCTTTGGTTTTAGACCTGTGCCAGCCTGATCCTCCTTCTGAAAAAGATCCATCTGGCTCAATGCATTTTCATTCAACAGAAAATTAATTCTGGAACGGAAGTGTCTTTTACAATGCTAGTATCCAGTGGGGTTATATGTAAAACCTGTTTTCTGAACGAGTCAGCTTGGTATGGTTCCCATGTGCACAGCCACGTTCCCGTCTCAGGCCTGCAGAACCCTAAGCCAGGCCACAGAGGGCCCTCTTAGATGAGGTCAGGGAATTAAGTATTTCTTCTCCGATTCATTCTGAACCTGATCTGCCTAATAACTGGATTCTTTGTCTCCCTCTTTCTGTCACACATGAAAAAGCTCACAAAGTGAGATTTTTAAGTCTTCCTTGCACAGCGAGAAGAGTGAACAGAAGATATGCAGAAATACAGGAGAAATATTAATGACAGAACAAAGACGTGGCCTAACTTAGAAGCTGGGATGGTGCAGCCCGGCATGCCAACGGGCGCAGGCTGAGTGACGCGGCCCTCAGAGAAGGCATTGGTCCTTGCAGAGGGCACTTCTGCATATGTTACAGGACAACTTGTTTAGGCATCTCTCAGCCTTTAATCATACTGACAAGAAGCTGAAGAAAAAATACTGCTTTTTTAGAGGCACAGTGGAGGTTGTGGAAGAATGAGACCAGTGAAATACTTCGTAAAATTCTTCTTATTAAAGCTGTTTATAGTTGATGAGGTAAGCGTGGGATTAGTGAACTGGAATCGGGGTCCGTGCATGAGTCACGCTAGGAGTGCTCTAGCCCTAAGGAGAGGTGGAGTTCCCCATTGCAGCACGATGTACAACAGTTTGACAATTCATGTTAACGTAGATTGTTGACAACTATTCTGGACCAGAATTTCAAGTGATGAAAGCCATCTCCTACATAGCCTACTTATGGCACTGTAGTAGCAAGATCAGGATTGGGCCCAAAGGACAGGATAGCTAATGCGGCATCAACACCAATTAGACGTGACCTGGTGATGCTCTGTGTGATGGTAGGCTGAGATATCCTCTGTACACTGTACTACCAGAAAACAAAACTGGATATTTGTGGATAGAATTTTATTTTAGAGAAAGAAGTCAGCGTATGATCTTTTGGTTTTGTCTCTGAACTGGAAGAAGAGGCCTCTAATCTGTCTGACTGGTGATATTGCATGTCCATGGCTTCTCTATGCTAGATACGAGTGTCTCAGCATATGGTTGGGAAAGTAGAGGTTGATTATTTTCCAAACCATTTTGACAGATACTGAACTGACAAATTTCCTGTTTAAAAACAAAACAAAACAAAAAACCCCCAACAACAAAAAGGTTTTGTTTGATACTCTGCTGATGAGGCTGTGTGGATTTGGGATCATACCTTGCTTTATATTCCTTTCAAAGGTAGGGAGGGAAAAGCACCCTTGCTATAAACAATTGGAAGGATTAATTTCTTAGTAAATGCCAGGGGAAGCAGGCAGAGTTGCATGGAGTGGTGTATCCTGCTGTCAAGGTTCCTCAGCTCTAAGTCTCCGTCTCTCCCTTCCTAAGGGAAGAAGTGCTAATTTAGTGAGTCAGCCATTTCCACGTGAATTTTCTTTAACATGGCCTCTTTACAGGGAAAATAGTTTTAAATGGGATCACAGACATACCTCGTTATTTCATTAGGAATCTACTAATCTGTGACCAAAAAGCATACTGTTTTATCTCTTAACCTGGTTCTCATCATTGCTGCTAACACCTGACAAGAAGCGTGTGTGAGCTCACAGAAACGGGAACTGAGGGCTAAAGGAGCAGCTTCAGTGCTGGCTTTTGAGAAAATACTTAGAGCTGCTGAACTGCAAAACGTGGGCTTCATTTCCAGGTGTGCCTTTGCTTTCCTCTTTAGCTGTGGTGCCAGCCCATCTCTCTCCATTTTTTCATCCCCTCCCCTTGTCTGTGTCCTCCATTTAACCGAGGAGGTCTGAGTCCAGACTAGTCTGTGCAGCATCTTACCTCGGGATATTGTTAATCAATGATATAAATAACAGCCAGACATCCAACAGACCTAGACATCCAGTAATTACCACAATTAATCCTAAAAATAAGTGTTTAGGTCCTTGAGCGGGAAAAGCAAGAAAGCTGGCTTTCTTGTGGGTTGGTATCCTAAAGGTGAATTCTTGGGTGGTCTCTAATAGCCCCAACAGGTCTCTTGTAGTTGATCTTTCACTGAACCTCTTCTCTCAGCAGGAACGTTTTAATGCCACTTTCTTCACAGATGTCGACTTGTGTGACACTTGCAGAAATGTAATTTTTGGAGACCTCTGACTGTCTGCCAAGCTTTGGCTGAAATTAGACATGGTCCTCAAAATCTAACGAGCAGAGGTGAGGGGAGGGTATGAGAGAGGGAAGCAGACTGATAGACAAATGCAGACAGCATGATCCTGCAAACTGTTTTTTCTTAGCAAATCAGGCTAAACATCGTATAGACGACAAATGGGATTTTTACTCATTTAAAAACAAACATGAAAATCAAATTCTTAGCTTTTAAAGGAACCAGACTCAGATCTTTGCTTGGAATTCCTCTGCTTGCTCTGTTAATTGGCAATATGTTAACGCGTTTTTTCTCTGCTTTCCTGCTTACTTCAGTTAGTAACTAGAGCAACATGAAATTTCCCTGACGCTACACCAGAGCTGCAGGAGAGCCTCCTTTACTTTCAGCTTCCTAAAATGCCAGACTTGGGTCCCACTAGCCTGTCTCATTGCCTTTCAGTAGTGACTGAATAATTAAATTATGCGAGAAGCAGAGAAATGATCCTATGCTGCTCTTTGCTAGGCAGCGTGAAGCATGCTTTGCTGCTCATCTCATCACATCCCCTTCATGGCCCAGGGGGCTCAGCATTGGCTTGCACTGGGACCATTTGGCGCTGGAAAGCGCTTTCTGCTTATGGGAAGCGTGGGTCTGACCTGAAGTTCAAGTGCGGCCGGGTGGCACGTCTGCCTTCTGTCCTTGAGGAGTGATGAGTCCAAGCTGTAAACTCAGATCTTGGTTTTCTGAAATTCAGATTCTGATTCATACCTGTCTCTTCACTGAAGCATCTTATTCTGTATAGAGACACCTTCTATCACTGTCTTCATTTCTCTCTTTACTGTGTAATTTAACATCTCATAATGTAGTCATAAGTACAAACCTGAGACACATCAGGGGACGGGAACATTCATTCTTTTATGGAATTTCTGCATAAAGTAAAGGAAAGCTTGAAGAAAAAATGTGTCTCTGAAAACTTGAATTTCTTTTTACATTGCCTTGGTGGAAATCAGGTAAGTATTATTGCAGTCAGTAGCATTAGGAAGGTAAATTGGAGGAGTCTGATCCACAAGTTCAAAAGCATGGCCATTGTCTTTATATATGATCCGAATTCTATATGCCTGTGATAGCTTTAAACGTGCTCTGTAGGTGGATCGTAGTAGTATGTTGTTAGCAAATGCACACACACACACCCCCGCCTTTGTCAAAAAAGCCCACTTTGTCTTGCAGTGAGTTTGTCAGGGCCTCAGCTAGCCCTAGGTCACAGTCAATTCATAAAAATACCAACACGCGATGAAGCCAATCTTGTTAATAATGAATCAGGTATTATAGCAGTGCTGTATTTTAAAGTGCCTGTAACAGTGGATCGTAGCTTTCCTGCTCCTGGAAGTCTGAGTCAATTTGTCTTTATATCAACAATAAACCAGAAAGGGCAGAAATCAAAGTAAGCAATGTTTTTATTACCGCTTTTAAATAAAATATTGTGCCAATATTTTTTCCCTAACATTATATCTTTATTTTCTCAAATTTATTGACAATTGCTATTTATCCTCATTTCTCCTTGCTTTTGCAAAACTATCTCATCCTTTGATTTGCTTCCTCCTGAGAATATGCTACCTAATTCTTTTTATTTTTCCCTGATAAATCCCTGATTAATTGTATGTTATAAGGTATCTGTGTGACATTGTGTCCGTCATTTCTCCATAGGTTTTCTTTTCTGAATTTCGAAAGGGAACACTTTACTCTCTAGAGCCAAAGCCAAATACAGACTCAACATTTCTTTAAATAATAGCAAAGCACTTCAAAACCGATTATGATTCTCAGCACCGTGGACTCCTCCTACTCCTACTCCTCCTCTATGAGCAGGAGAGAATCAGACCTTTAGTTGTGGCACGTCCCCTAATAGATCTGCTATAAATGTGCCTGCCAATTTATCTCACCAATTAGAACATAGTAACTTTCTTCAACCACTGTAGCTTCAAAACTGCCGTAAATTGTTGACTCGTAAGCATGGATTCTGGGCTGTATTTTTGCTGTTCAAATGTGTCCTGTGTTTGGCTTTGAGATAATTTTTGACATGTCCTGCTGGTATAAAATGAAATCATCTGTGTATTAAAAGGTTGATGGACGGGAGGCACTGCAGCCTGGCATTGACAAGCCAAGGCACAGCTGTAGTGTATGTTGACATGAGATATGAAAATAAAGTGAAGGGAGGAAAAGCAGAGATGCAAGTTCTATCTGAAACCAAATTTCCAAGCCAAACTCCCTGAGAGGTGTCAAAGATGTGCCTGAAAAAGAAGCACACAAACACAGTTCAAGAAATACACATATCTACAGATGTAAAATAGGCAGTCTGTCAGGAGAATGAGTATGTTTTAAAGCCAGCCATCAATATTGCTGTGTAATGATGCAAAAGAAAAGTATGCCACCTTTAAAGAGCCTATAAGGCAACATCAGACTGAAAGAAAAATGGAGGAATCAAGGCTCTTTCTGGCTCCTGTGAAAACCGATATCCAAATTAACTGATTTTCAGGTGTGGGCCCTTGAAGAGATCTGGTGGAAATATTCAAAATCTCATGTCCTCAATGGCAGCTGATCTCTTCTACCATCTATTCCCAAGGAAAATTGCCTAATGATAACATTGAGAGGCAGCAGATAGAGAAGAAGCACTGCTCTCGTAAAACTGGGGACCTTTTCAGATCATTTGATTCTCTCATGGCCAACAAAAGCACCAGGCAGTGACTCTTGGAGCATGGACGGGAGAACAGTGGACATAGCCAGCAGGTCTGTAGGTGTTAATGTTATCTCTTTATTGTAGTTGCATTGCCAGAGGTGGACTTGGTGACTAATTTCACAGCTGTAGAAAATTGAGATCCTACTTTCAAGCATGATGTGATTTTGAGTTCCAGCAGCTACTACGGCTGGGTTTAATGCTCTCATCCTCTGCTGGGTAAAATGGGTTGAACAACCGGCAGCTTTTCAGTCATACAAATGGCAAGTGTTGTATGCGACTTCATTATTGGGAAAGCTGCCTGTGTGATTATGTTAGTTTAATTTAATAGCAGACTGTTTAGGTAAATGAGCAGGGAGGCATATGAATGTCTGCAAATAATGTAGAGCGTGATTGCAAAATGATGCTGCAGGAGATGGGCTTGTCTGGCCCTTGTCGAGCGCTCACCCTTGAGCAAGGAGAGAAGAGGCTTGCTCAGTCTTGGACACGATCCCTCTGAGACGGAGTGGAGTCCCAGGCGTGCCTGACTGAAACCTCGGCTGAAAGGAAGTAATTAGGCGGGCTTGGCAATGTCAGATGTCATAGAGCCTTTGGTTGGTTGAGACTTTAATATCAGCACAATAGAGTCTAGAGTAGTACAACCCTGCATAGGATTTAAAGTTAGATATGCTTTTTTTAGGTTCCTTGTATTTAAAGGTAATTTCTTCCTTATGGAACTTAACCCTGTGGGATTTACTGCTGTAGTCGAGCTGGTCTGAGAATAGGCCAGTCAGGGATTTCTCATCCAGAATTGCATCAGAAATCAAAGGGGTATTTTTAATAGTAGAGATGTGCAGTCAGCTCTGTAGGTGCAAGAAAATGTCGTTGTATCCAACAGCATCTTTCCAGCTGTTGGCTCCGTCCTGTCAGAGCTTGGGTCAGAACTCCCTTCCCGCAATGGTCCGCCGCTTCCCTTCCCTAGCTCTGATTCACACAAGCAAACTCCTTTTTTTTTTTTTCTTTTTTCTTTTTTCCCCAAAAGATCTTTTCCTCACTTATGAAATGAAAGCCCTTTAACTGGGCTTGGAGCAGCTTGTTCCGCAATCTAATTAGACAGCCCCAAAGTTTTATCGCTTGCACCTTGGAGCTTTTCTAGGAGATCTCCCTTTCCCTTTCTCTAGAATGGTTCTGTTATCATTTTAATGATCACTTTCCCCTGGAGTTCTCACCTCTGTTTCCCTGGAAAAATTCAAGAAAATCTAATATATTGATACAGACGATCCATTTGATGTGAGTCAGTGACACTCTGACTGCGACAGTACCAGAGAATTCATTGCTGCAGGAGGCCATTGAATCCAGTATTAGTGGCTGGGCTTTTAACGGGCACTGGGTAGTTTTAAGCCCTATTTCTACCTGTCTGAGTTAAGATAATGAGGGTAATCTAATATTATGCTTCAGGGCTTTAGTTACCTGCCCATGGGGTTCAGAAGGGAGCTCTGCTTCCAGGGACTGTGCAGAGTTTAATTGGCCAAGTGCTTTATGACTTGTGTTCCATTTCCTCTGAAGCCTCAGGTATTGGCTACTGCCAGAGGCCAGATACCAAACTGATGACACTCAGATTTTTGTCTCCTTTTAATATCAGCAGCCCGGCAGCTACACCAACATTTCAGCTCCCCCTCTCCCAACTCCAGATTTATGCCATCACCACAGGAGGAGTTTTCTGGCTTTCCTCCAAAGCCCTGAAGAGAAAAATCCATTTTATATGTTTCACCAGCACAAACCACAAGTCATCTGGGATTTTAAAACTTCTAGAAGAATCTTGGCATCTGTTATTTACTTAAAGAAAACAAACTGGTCTTTCTCTGTGAATGATCTTTTTGATCATTAAAATGAAAATTAAAAAAAAAAAAAAACAAACCAGAATCACACATGTATAATTTAAAATTATGCATAAGGGGTAGGGGTTTTTTTTTGTTAGTCAAAATTTGAGTTGAAAAATATATCCCATAGAGCTCCCTTGTTTAAGGATCCTTGCTCTTTAGGAAATTGTCTGTTTATATCAAGCCTCTGACAAAACTCTGGCATTTCTCTTATTATCTGTAGGCTTGGGATCAGTGTCCTACCTCACAAATGAGCTTTTATCTTCATCTCCAGTGGTCTGTATAGCTCCTATTTCTTGGTCCTTCCAGTCATCAATCTGTTTATCTCCTCCTGAATTATCTGTTGTAATTAGAATACATTTTCTCATCTCAAGGGGAAACCAGCTCCAAATGAGTATTCTATAAAAGCAATTACTTTTGATATTAGATATCTGTACATAAAAACACAGTATTTCTTCCAATTAAAAAGCACTAATGAATTTTGTGTCTAGAGAGGGAGTAGCCTATGCAATGCTACTGTTTCTGCTAAGCCAACGAACGAAAAATTCGGCCTGTGAGAGGGCTGATGAAGCCAGCAGTGACACGCGTGCCACACTTTTGCATAGCAGCTCAGGGAGAGAAGATGGCTATGCAAGGACATATGTTTCTTTTTTTCCCCAGCAGACCTGCTGTACACATTGATGGACTTGATCATTCTCCACATTGTGCCAAGACGACTGACACAGTTTTTCCTACTTCTTCTCCTATGCCTGGCCCTCCATTACACAGTTTTCTTTGTATTTACTCAGATATTGCTCTCCTCTTCCTCAAAGTCTTAGGTCATGCACTAGGAATCTTGCATTTGGCATGGAGGAGCTTTACCAGAGATCTCCATGGACTCCTTCCCTCTAAAGACACAGGAAGAGTTGTGCTGAGCTTTCTCAGCTGGAAACCTGTCTTACAAATGTCAGAACCGCCATCTTCCGTCATCTCAAAATAACCTGAATGAGTATGGAACTTTCATCACAAGCTTTTGTACAAAAGGAATCATTTCAGAAACATCTTGATTCTGTTATTTTTGGAAAAGACTATAAATCCTCTGCCTAGGTTACTTTCCCATAGGAATCCTCTCCTTTTCATCCCCAAGAAGCCACGTGTGTATGGGGGCACATTGGAATAGAATCTGTTCAGTGGGGTAGAAAAGAAGATCCTCCAGTGGGCTATGAAACAACATGCTTTCTTGGTGTTACGGCAAGGATGAATCCACAGGCCACTGTTGCACTGCAACCTCTGCCTCTTACTGATCCATGTTGTCTTCTTGTCTTCTTCCCTGATTATCTTTCTGCATCTGTTTCTTCTCTTCAACAGTGATAGTGAGCTCTTTGGTGTAGCAGCTGTCTGCCTGGGCTTCTGTAGCATCTGCTGCAATGGTGTCCTGAATCTAGACTACACGCTATGAAAATACTAAGAAAAAAAACCTGTTCTGGCCAAATCCTGTCCTAGTACAGCTTACCATAAAGAGTTTAAGCATTAATATATCAATGTGGTAGGGGCAGAGCCTGTAGGGTGGAATAAGGGTCAGCTTCTTGCCCAGATGCCAGTAACAGCCCTGGGCATTTTTATGGCATTTTCCATGTATGTATTTCGAGCACTTGGCAGATATTCACAGGCTGTGCCTCAGAGTGCTCTCTACAACCAGGAAGTGTCCCCATTTTAAAAAAGAAGAAGAAACGTAGGGCAAGGCACAAAGGGGTTGGATATCAGTCCTCTTGCCAGATAATTTGTCCCAATCTACCTCATTTCCAAGGCTCCTGATTCTGCACTCTCTCTGCCTGACTGGCCTCTGTGGGCAGAAAAGGAACATCACTCCTACAGGCAGAGCTGCCAAATCACTTCATCCCTTCGCTGCCGTTCAGCAGCTTTCTCACCGATAAATGTCTTACAGCATCGTCAGTCATCTGTGGATGAAGGTTGAGAAACACTATCTCAGGCTCCCACTTGAACAGAGAGAAGTGTCTGGAGATGAGGTCAAGGTAAAAAGACACTGCACCACCTAGTTTCTAGAGTCAAAAAGGTACACATTAAGCGCTTCAGCTTTACAAGTTATTGTACTTTCTTCCTTTACAAACCATCAGCCACAGGATACTATTTGTCTTTTCCTTGGTGTTTCTTCAGAGATACTTGGGGCTGATACTGGATACTAGGGGATATAAATCTTTCAAGCAAGGCTGTAGCAAACTTGATTACAACTATAAAAAATAGGACTCCATTTTGGATTTCAGATAAATGGAAGTGCTGGAGTCATTTAAATTGGATGGGATTTTGTTTGTTGCTCTCCTCTTTGCAGAGAGTTGGAGCCTGTGTCCCTGGGGAGAGCAATTTGGTGAATGTTTCTGTATGTAAAAGTAAATCTCATCCACATTCAGCATTCCTTCTAGCTCAGAAAGTAAGCACCGTTGGTATGGACAAAATTCAGATCAGTTCCCTGGGCAGCAAATCTCACTGATGTTTGGGAGGCACTGCGATATTTCAGTGACAGTTGCAGAGGAGCTACAAGTACCGTAACTTTCTGTACAGTGGGGGCTGCTTCGTATTCAGTAGCCCAATGAAAGGACATGTGAACCAATACAAGCTAGTGCAAAAACATTGTCCTGGAGCACCTCAATGGCTAAAGTATCCGAGGTAGAAGGTTTTTGTTTGTTTCTGAAAAAGAGATCTTTTCCTGATACTGAATCTCAAGCGCAAAATCTGCTTCTTTTGGAATGTAGTAAATAACTTGGATGCTTTTTATCCAGAGATTTCAAAGTGTTTTGTAAAAGTAGTTACTGCTGCCGTTTTGTAGCCTCTGTGTGTCCCTTCTTTGTAAAACCAGTCTGGAATTGAGACAAACCTCATGGCACCTTTTCTCTTGGCTGTAGCAACTGTGCCCTATAGAGACTTGCTTAACGTCCCCAGGATGTCTCCTCCAGCACCCAGTCTGGACATCGTACTGAACAGAGCAGCCGATCAGAGCGTCCCTGGGCTGTGCTAGGTGTGTATGAAAGGCAAGGCACTGCTCATGCGATTGAGCCTTCCTCGGATGTAAACGTGTTATTTTGGAAAACTTGTTCCTCTTAGTTATTTTTAGGGATCGCTAAAATGGAGCCATAAACAGCAAGACAACTGGTGAGCTGAGACCTTTTGCGTAGTGTTGAACAGCTCACTCCTATTGCTCTTTCTTCCTCCTCCTCCAACCAGCTGCTTTTCTTGTGTGTCTGCTTCACTCTAACGTGTACTGTTGACTCCTGAAGGAGGAAGACCAGTTTTTCCCTCCATGGCTACAGATATGCCAGTCAGTGAGGCTGTAACCTTCATCTGCAGTTTCTAGTTGCCAAAATTAGATTACAAAATTAGCACAATACAGTAATTGAAGATGGAAGCATTAGGGCTTATTCGTTAGATTCAAATAATTTACCTGCTTCCAGAAGGGTGGGTTTATATAGAACTAGCTTAAAAAAATGTTTTAAGATGCGTATTGTTTTAGCTGTGTTACTGAACCTATTCTAGAGTCTACAAACCTTTTTCTTTCCTTTCAAAAGACACAACTGGAAGTGCTGAAAGTCAGCTTTGTCAATCTGTGTAGAGCTGCTGTTGCCCCCAAATTCCTTTTTTCTTTTTCTTGGTTAAACTAGAATCTAAAGATTTTTATTGCCTTACACGGTATGCAGGG
Organism: Chroicocephalus ridibundus; assembly: GCF_963924245.1. Taxonomy (NCBI): domain Eukaryota; kingdom Metazoa; phylum Chordata; class Aves; order Charadriiformes; family Laridae; genus Chroicocephalus; species Chroicocephalus ridibundus. Next base: position 9,441,605 of record NC_086296.1, on the reverse strand, counting down.
ATGTTTTCAACTGAGAAATCAGAATTGGAAAAGGAAGGAAACAACTGTTTTGCTGGTGAGTTTTATGTTTCCAGTTTAAAAGAAAGAGAAGTGACCTGGGGTCACAGGTAGAACTGCTGGGTGACTATGCCAGTTTTTTTAGAAGGAAATGTTTTATTCCCTCCTCTTAAGGTGCTAGGAACTGGAATACTTTTGTGTAGTTGTTCAGGAGTGCAGATAGTCTAAGCGTAGATAAAGCTCAAAAGTGTGGCTTTGGAGCCCTTCCCCACCCAAGAGGGAGGCAGGGCAGCAAGGGCATTTCAGAGACTTCTCAGCAGTTCTGGCAGTGCTTACCGAGTCCGGTGGCATTGGTGGTGGAGCTGGCCTTGGGACTGTGCCCAGCATCCCTGGTACCACCTGGGCCGACTATGGATGAAAGAGGATGAGGTGTGGGAGCAGAGCCACAGCTGCTGAAGTGGGGGTGGCCTTGCCAGAAGTGGCAGGAAGGCCAGAAAAAGGCTAAGAACGGACCTGTGCTATTGTGAACGTGGGTGTGTAATTATTCTCAATTGCTTATTTTTATTTTGAATTGTCAAAAGGTTAATTATGTCTGAGAACCTTGGCTGAACCTGATTTACAGCTGCCTGTAATTTTGTTGTAAATAAAAAAAAAAGATAGACACTAAAATAATCACAGATGTAGTTTGAGCTTGCTTTTGTCATAGTTTCTCACATAAATCTCTTCAGTAATTTTCCCATTGTGACAGGGTTTATGGTGAAAAATAGAAGGTCTCTTTTCTTCCTAGAAAATTATGCCTCCTGTGGAGTAATTAATCTGTTTAAGAAACTAAGACTGGTTCATTCTGCTCTCCGTTCTCCCAGCAATTTCTGTCTTATGCGGAAATCTCTGCAGTGAGAGCAATAAATTTGAAATGAATGACAGACACTAATTATTTGTGACCTCATTGTCATCTGCAGTGTTGAACTGGGTATAACTGATCCCAGCACATGGAATGTGCATCCTTTTAGTCTAAAAATGTAAAGACAGCTTTAAAAATAGCAGCTCACCGGCCATTGCCACTGTAGCTCCCTCTCTGCCCATCCCTGTTTCAGAGCTGGCAGCATGATTTCAATCCTTTGCTCTGACACGAGCCACAGGGTTACACTAGCAGCAACACTGCTGAACCCTGCCCATGGTGGCTTCACAAGCCATGGAAAAATGGGTGAAAAGGGTGCTGGTTAGAGCCATCGGTTGGCAACTCATATGGAAGAGGAGGATCTGGAAGTTTGCAACAAGCTTTAAAAGAAGAAGAAAATGGATAAGCTCTTTCATCTGATCTGCCTTGGTTAAAACCCAGATATATGCTGGAAGTTGAACCAAAAGCACTTCTCCATCTGTCTTTTTTAGATTTCATAGTGTTCCCCATCACTGTAGGACCCGGACACCCAGCATATAAAATCGATAGTAATTGTCTCTCTGGCGAGCAGCAGTATTTCCAGAAATGCATCCCTTTCCCTGTTCCGGTAGGCAAGACTCGTGGGAGTGAATGCTCCTGTGGGCTGTCCCGGGGTTTTCGCTGAGCAGAAAGCACCCAAGTGGTAAGGCGCAAATAACTTGTTCTTTGCTGACTCTTTGCTGTTCATAAACACCCAAGCCGTGAGGCACAAATAACTTTTCTTTGCTGACTCCCTGTCTTTGGCAGCCCACCTGTGCATCCTGTGGGAGCGCTGCTGTAGAGTGTTCGGCTGCTCCATGTCCTCCCAGGCGTTGTTCCCATGTTTGGTGTGCTGGAAGGCTTCTAAGGAGATGATTCTTCTCAGTGCTCAGTCCCAGACTGTGGAGGACGTGCTGGAAGGTGTGTCCTGTTCACCAGCAGCCTCAGCCAAGCCTGGGGACAGTCTCCCATTGCCTGCCTCCTGGTCCCGTCTCTTAAGACTGACCTTTTTGAGAAGATACTACTGAACTGGCATCCCTTTTCTGTTGTTGGTTTGGGTTTTTTTTAATTTTTTTTTTACAAAGGCTGACGCAAGCAACTGTGGATTTGGGGGTTAGCATGTTAGATGTTGACTTAGCTAGTCATGGGACAAAGGACTCTGTTTAGGGGACATTGCCTGAAGCAACAGGTAATCCTTTGAGATGAGAAATGCTGTGCAATTGTTGTCCTATGTGAGAAATATTGGGTCTAGCTAACCAACCGAGCGTTGAAGAACATTGCCTGTAATTGCTGAATTTGACGCACATGTATATAAAATATACTATATCCGTTGTTCCTAACAACTTCTAGAGACACTTAAGTGCTTTTCTTGCAGAATGAAGCAATGCGATATCATTTATTTAATTGCTGCTGTATATTGGTCAATGTTACTGCATTGCTATAATAACTGTCAGTCAGACCAGGCTACAGTTTGGGTAATGAATGGGGAGAAAACCTCACAGCAATACATTCTGAGAGTAAGTCAGACATATGATGACTCTTTCCTGGAACAAGATAAGATTATCAGTATGAAGAGCTAGAATATCAGATTTAGGAAAAAAGTATATGAAATAATTGTCATTATGCGTGGTTTGGAAGGCTGTCTAATTCTTTCATAAGAAAAGTAGCAAACAAAGTGCTTGATGCTTCCGGTGAGTTGAAAGTTTCATTCTCCTGTTACTTGTGCCATAAAGATGCAAGTATTTTGTTCTGTAAACTACAAGAACATATAGTATAAAAAATAAAGTTTTCAACTACCGGAATTAAATTGTTGAGCGCGCTACATGTTGGAGTCCCTTTCATCAAAGCAGGTCAGTTAACTTTAATAAGGTCATCTTCAATCTGCTTTGATGTAACATCAGAACCCAGCCCAGATGATTCCAAATGAGCAGCAAATAAATTTCCACATTGCAGTCTTTCAAGGGCATAGACTTTATGAAGTGTCTAGTTTTCTGGATTCTTTAACTTTTAAAGTGCTGAATTTGACTCCCTTTTAATAAGGCCTGCTTGTGGTGGGGTTTTTTTGTTTGGGTTTTTTTTTTGAGGGAACTGCTGACTTTTCTCTGAAACTGAGCCCCCCTTTAAGATGCCGTATATTGGGCATCTTAAGGAAAGCAGAGGCATGCAGCATCACTGCAACATAGCTGGCTTGGGAGGAAGAGTAGTGTCCGTGACAAGTAGTCATTAAACAGTGGGACGGCTCTGTTTGGTGTTACCAAATGTTGAGGGATAAGTCATCCAAGGTGGTCCAAGATCCTGGTTTGGCAGTGTGACTGACTGGAGAGAGCTGTGTACGGATACCATGTTGCCTTGCCTTGAGCATACCTTTCATTTTTCCTGGCATTTTGTTTCACTTACAGCTTTGGAGAAGTTCATTATTGATGAAGCATCGGTATCAACCCCAGTAGCTCAGTGCTTTCGTCTTTTCTCTCTGTGTACCATTAATACAATACCCTAGAAAAAGATGCTGTTTTGAAGCTTCATCTTTCTACTTTCCCCTCATGTGTGCATGTGGGGTTTCTGCTCAGGCTTCTCTTCGATCTCCCTTGCTAATGAGACCTGGAGCTCACCTCCCACACACACCTATAACGAGGCCATGGCCACGCGAGCCTCTTGTTTTCCCTTCTTTTCAACAACTCAATAGGCTTGAATGCTTGGAGCTGTCTGAATTTTTCAAAAGCTTGGCCATGCCAAGAATGTTTTTCTGTAGGGCATTCTTTTTTTTCCTCTTCTTCTCCCTCCCCCTGCGGAGTCATGAATCACTCTGAGACAGTTGAGTGTTCCAGTGCGTGATGATAAAGAACATGAAGAAGACATCAAAGAGGCAAACACAAACAAGTTCTGTCCTGACTTGCGATTACTGATTGTGTTATGAGGGATGTATTTTTGTAGGCAATGTCTGAAATTCAGTACCAAAATTCCTGAGGGCTGCAGGTACTCATTTTATATTCAGACAATTTGTAGTGGTGCACTTATCCTTAGCATAGGCTTTCCTCATAAGCACCTACAGTAGAAAATGCTAACTTTACTCTTTCAGACCATTAACGAACCATTGTCTCTCTGTTCTGTCCTGTAATTAAGCAGAGATGGTGATGGAGGTATAAGTGAGGACAGTGTTAGTAATGAGGTGCAAGAGACGTTCCTTCATGAGGGACTAAAACTGTCCCAGACCTTACTGTGACTTGGAGAAGCCAGTCCCAGCTTAGTACTGGCGTTACTTTTGTTTGTTGCTAGCAAATGTTGTCAGTTTCTTTCTGCCTTTCTCTTTAATTGTTTAGTTGAAATAATGACATTTTCCTCTTGAAAAATTCTTAATTTGAAGAATGTTGAGCTGGTCAAACTCTAATTGTTTTGCTCTGCGTTGTAAATGATTTGGAGGATATTTGCACATTTCTGTATGGTATCCCCAAGACTATTACAAATAACTTTTTCGCTTATGATGACCTGTTGATAGTGAGCCTTTTGGAAAGGAAAGCTTTGACATTAAACACATGATATTTGAGGAGCTTATTTATGAGAATTCAGCACCAAGTTAAATGCCTCTTGCTATGGAAGAAGTTCTTGGCGATGTGATCATATGGGCATTTTTTATGTTGGTTTACTTTTGTTTTATGTGTGTTTTTTGAGTTGAGCAGTAATACACCAGTGAATGAAGTCTATGAAATGCAGTGTTGACTAGCTAATATCCCATCACCAAGCAATGTGGGGTTAATCGTTTTAGCTCAAGTGTTTCCACACTTTCTGATCCTCTAAGCTGCATAGAGCTGACTATCTTACATAATATACATATTTTGTTCGTCAGCGGTCTGAAGGACAGAGGAAATCCGGAGTAATTCCCAGGTGAGAGATGGTGTCAGCTCCTGTATAGTTTTAGCACATCTTTATGGGAACAGGCTGGGCAAGGTGTACAGTTGAGTCCAAATGACTCATCTGTAGACTCACGTAGTGACGTTAGATTTACCCTGTATTTCCCACCCAGCAGCAGCTGGTGACCAGTTGCACAGCTGCATTCCCAGCATGGGAACCAAACCTGAACCATTCAAGAGCTGCGGGTGGTCTTAGAGCCACAGAGCAGATGTCTCAGCTCCAACACTTATTCCAGAACTGACATTAATATGGAGTTAAACTGGCAGATCTCCACGTGGTAGAAGTTCAGCATTATCTCCCTTAAAATGAATGGAGCTATAATGGGCTATACTGGGAAAGGGCCTGGCCTCCAGCTCTTATGAGGAAAACTTGCCTTTCCTCCTCATACTCCTTTTCTGTCTCTCCTGAGTATTTGAGCTTTGCTGGACTTCATCAAGTGCTTTAGTAAGTACAGTGTTTGGTGATGGTACCTTTCATTTGAACACTCTTAGCAGCTGGGGGCACATAACCCACAGAACAGACTATTACTGGAAGTGGTAAGTTTTCATAAGAGCTCCCTAAAACCTCTTAATCTGAATGTGTTCTGATTTCATACATTTCAAATGCAGATATAGTGAGATGAAATTAAATCTCTTAAGTATAATTAGGCATTTTTGAATGTATGTAAACAAGTTTCCTGTTTTCAGGGGTTTACACAGGAAAAAGGAGAAAATGTGAAAGCTGCTAACTGATTCTTTATAGTTTACTTATTAATAATTACACATTGATACTACAAGATGTGCTGATACGGACTCTAGCTGAAAAGCTGAAGATAATTTCCACAGAGCCATGAGGGTTCCAGAGCAGAGTTTCATGGGAGCTCAGATCTTGTTTATCTGAAAACATTCTGTGGTCACAGAAGAGGTTAGATCCATTTCCTTTATATGAATAATTTGATTTGGTTTTGTCTTTTTCATTTAGGTCTGGCAAAGCCCATGGGATTAGTTGAAGGTCCAGGAGGCCTGGGCCAGGGAGGAATGGCTGCTACCCTGAGGGATGATAGCCATGAATCAGAGACGAAGTATGAAGAATATGGTTACAATGCCCAACTCAGTGACAGGATATCACTGGACAGGTCCATCCCTGACTACAGACCAAAAAAGTAAGTTAAATTCTACATGATTATTAAGAGTAAGAGATTGATTGTTGTTCTGTTGAGCCATGGTGGCGTTCTGCTCTTCACATCCTTTCCTAGTTAGAGTATGACAGCAGTTAGTCAGACGTATACCCCTGAGTTTAGTGAAAATTAAAAAGCCCAACTGCTGTCTCAAGCATGAAGTGCCATGTTAAATGCATTAATATGCACATTCGAGGCCTTAGATCAAAAACTATATCAGGATATTGGTGATGGTTCGGTTGGGTTGGGTTCACTTAGAAAAGGCCAGGTAGTGACAGCAGAGCCCACCATCAGAGCTGGAAGCCTTAGTCCGTGCTCCTTGTAGTCTTGTGCAATGGAAGGTGGGACAGTGACAACAAACGCTTTAGAATTTTCATGGTTGGAAAGAACCTTTGAGATCATTGAGTCCAACCATACACACACAAAAAAGCTCCTACAATCTCTGCCACTAGAGCATGCCCTGAAGTGACACATCTAGGTGTCTCTTAAACACCTCTAGGGATGGTGACTCAACCACCTCCCTGGGCAGGCTGTTCCAGTGCCTGACCACTCTTTCAGTAAAGTAGTTCCTCCTAATATCTAACCTAAACCTCCCCTGCCGCAGCTTCAGACCATTTCCTCTGGTCCTGTCATTATTTACTTGGGAGAAGAGGCCAACACCCACCTGTCTCCAGCCTCCTTTCAGGTAGTTGCAGAGGGCAGTGAGGTCTCCCCTCAGCCTCCTCTTCTCCAAACTATAAACATGCCCAGCTCCCTCAGCCTCTCCTCACATGCCCTGGTCTCCAGAGCCCTCACCAGCCTGGTCGCTCTCCTCTGGACACGCTCCAGCACTTCAGTGTCCCTCTTGTATGTACAGAGGGGCCCAGAGCTGAACACAGCACTTGAGGTGAGGCCTCACCAGTGCCGAGTACAGAGGCACCATCACTTCCCTGCTCCTGCTGGCCACGCTAATCCTGATACAAGCCAGGATGCTGTTGGCCTTCTTGGCCACCTGGGCACACTGCTGGCTCATGTTAAGCTGGCCATCCACCAGCACCCCCAGGTCCTTTTCTGCTGGGCAGCTTTCCAGCCACTCTTCCCCAAGCCTGTAGCGTTGCTTGGGGTTGGTGTGACCGAAATGCAGGACCCAGCACTTGGCCTTATTAAACCTCATACAACTGGCCTTGGCCCATCGATCCAGCCTGTCCAGGTCCCTCTGTAGAGCCTTCCTACCCTCAAGCAGATCAACACTCCCACCGAGCTTGGTGTCACCTGCAAATTTACTGAGGGTGCACTCAATCCCCTCGTCCAGATCATCGATAAAGATATTAAACAAAACTGGGCCCAAAACTGAGCCCTGAGGGACACCACTGGTGACCGGCCGCCAAGAGGATTTCACCCCATTAATCCCAACTCTCTGGGCACGGCCATCCAGCCAGTTTCTTACCCAGCGAAGAGTACACTTGTCTATGCCATGATTCGCCAGCTTCTCCAGGAGAATGCTGTGGGGGACGGTGTCAAAGGCCTTACCAATGTCCAGATAGACAATGTCCACAGCCTTCCCCGCGTCCAGAAGGTGGGTCACATGGTCATAGAAAGAGATCAGGTTGGTTAAGCAGGACCTCCCTTTCCTAAACCCATGCTGGCTGGCCCTGATCCCTTGGCTGCCCTGCACTTGCTGTGAGAGCTCACTCAAGATGATCCTCTCCATGATTTTTCCTGGTACCGAGGTCAGGCTGACAGGCCTGTAGTTCCCCGGATCCTCCTTCTGACCCTTCCTGTAGATGGACTTTGTAGACACTCATCACTTAATAAAAAAAACCCATCAAATCAACTGCCTTTAATTGCATTTGTTGTTCTTAGAATTGTTTAGTTGGGGTTTACAATGTGCTGAAACATGGACTAAGTATAATCCATTGGGTCCTATTATTGCAAGAAGATTATTTTTTTTTGTCTTTGGAATGTGTGTTTATTTTTATTCTAGTGTTATACTTTTCACATGCCTGTGCTATGTGTGACATTGCAATTATATGTTTAATATTTGTACTGATTTATTATATTTTTTATTAAATGTCTTTCAAATCTTTCATGTTTATGGAGTTATGTTTCTTCCAGATGAGACATCCGCACTGTCATCCTTCGAATGACAATCAGTAATGTCTTAATGCAGAGGAGATCAGCAGCAATGCCTAGTTACTCTCAGGAGACAGAATTGAAAAGAATACTTAATTAATTTCTAATAATAATCTTCTGTTTTAAAAGACCCACTGGGGCTCCTAGGCAGAACTGAAAGTTAAATAAAAAAGTATCTTATTAAGTGGTGAGAAAAGTTTAGCCAAGCAAAACAGCTGTGCTATCTGAGTAGATTGCAATTGAATTAGGATTTTAGGCAGTTCAAGCTGCCAAAATGAAAATCCAGCAAAACAAAACTTCGGTTTAACTACAAATTTCATTAGCTGTGTTACACATTAATCTAATCTCAGAAGTATTGACTCAGCATTTGTTTTCTCAGATGCTTGCTGTACAAAAGAAAACCTAGATAAAGAAGTGGCAAAGAGAAAAAAGTCTATTGCTTTGATTACATTACATTTGATGCAAGTATACTGATTTGTCCAGTGCTCTCGTCTCTTTATCTTTCTTGGTGTGTCATAAAAATCCATCATGGAATTATCCTGGGGGAAAAGTAGTCTGTAGTTATGTGAATATTTGAGTTGTGTATCAGATCTGGTCTAAAGACCCTTAAAATCAGCATGAAGTTTTTCAAATGAACGTCAGCGAGGTTTGACCTGGCCTGTTATTAGCTGCTGCGGCCACCTGGATAATAAATGAGAATCCTCTACTAGGAGATACAAAAGTGAAGGTTGCCAAGCTTGAATCTAGCTCAGCAGCTGTCAGAAGCATGAGGGCATTTGCAATGCAGTGATGTTTCACTTCAGATTAAACTCTTCCAGTTTTACTTGGGAGCTTTGATGAGTCATTCAGATAAGCCTTTTGACGTGTTCATTTTGGGGATCTCGTAACACCGTGCTGCATGATTAACTGTCTGAGTTACTGGGAGAACTGTCTTCCTTGTGCTGTTTTGACACTTTTGAGGTGGTTCTAGTTGGGTCTAGAAGCTGGAATGGAAACACTTGCCTCTAGATACTTATGAGTCACAGGAAACCTCTTCAGATTGAATTTGCTATGAAAAATGAGTGAAAGCTTGGAGAAGGTAGAAGCTCTTATTATACAAAGAGTTTTAGCCACTTGTATCGAAGGAGCTTTGGGCTGCCATTTGGTTGCCATTTTCTATCAGAAATTTCTGCTGTCCTCATGAGCAGTATTTCTTGTCTCTGACCTCCTCAAATGCACAGCTGCTCATGTACAGTCTCTCTTGGGAGCTCTTACTCTAATGCTGAGAGGGAGTTTTCTCTCCTTATCCTATCAACCTCTTCTTACCCACCACGTAGTACCACATCTGCATGCTAACCTAACAGGTGGTGGTTGTGCATCATAGCTGTAAGGCAAAGCTGAGCTTGCCTTTCTGTTTGGTTTAGACACTCTGCTCTAATTATATATTGGAGAGAGCTAAACCTCCAGATCTTTGAGATAGGCTTTGGGAAAACCATTCTCGTTTTGTCCAGCTTTGTATGCTGACTTGCCCAATGGTCTCGTCTCTCCGTCTCTTGATAATAGCTCTCATCGCTGAGCCCTTCGCAGTCTGTTTGTTATTTATATTTATATATATATTTATATGTAGAATTATTATTATATTAATGACATATTTGTATGTCATTCCCAGAACTTTGCGTTTTTAAAAAGGGAGGGTTTTTCATTTTTCAATTGAGAAGCAAGGTAGAATTAGCATCCAAGACCATGTACAAAGTCCGTGGCCAGCCTGTGAATAAAACCACTTATCTGGGTTTGCATTCCCACAGTATTAAACCATGCTTTCTCCCCAGTCTGGCTTCCATTAAAAATGTTCAGATCTACATATTTGCACACACCAGTAGATATTAAAGATATGAACTAGGAGAATGTACACTCAAGTCTGCATTGCATAGACAAAATTTATGAAAGTAAACGTGATTTCACTATGCAAATGTGGGGCTTGTAATATTCCAGGCTTAGTTTTCTTTTAAAAAAAAAATGATCAGAATTATTGTCTTTTAGTTCATTTTATCTTTGAATTCCCCTCTTCTTGTTGTCCAGTATCTTATTCCAGTAGAATAAGCTTTTTGTTCCATCTACTAGCATAGCTTCAGTAAACATTCAGCAGTTTAATTGCTTTTCAGAGGTATTTTCATCCCCACCCAGCAAATTAAAACAATATGTTCCACTAAAGAGGTGTACAGTCAGACAGCGTGACCATGAAGGCTCCTAAATTGGAGTCACCTCCCTGTCCTTTCACTGCAGTGAAGTCTGCAAGCCTGGGTGGCTAGTCCTGCTCTCGAGATGCTTTTCCCATACGCTCGCAGTGTGTTCTGCTTTCCTACCTGCTGCTGCCGGTGCGGGTAGTCCTTTTCACTCAGAAGCCTTTTCTTTAAGATAGAAATCATTAAGCCAGTACAGGAGACAACAGCAGATTTTGTGCACGTTGTGTTTGTGTGCCAAATTGAAGTGATGACAGTAAATAGCTTGCTTGCGATTACGATTCACACAATAATTACAAAATTGTAGTTTGATCCTAACGTGGTGTAATAAATGCATCTCAGCTTTTTCTTCTCTGATCTTGCACCTCCCACAGCTTGAATGCTTGCCCTCGCTCTGTGTAGAAAGCAGACAGCCCTGGGGAAACAGTTCAAAACCATACTGTGAATTGATATTTCAAGCGATGTTTGGTTTTGAGAGACATGTAATATAGGGAACTTGCAATTTTGTTTTATAAAACGATGCAAAGCCTGCCCAACAGTTTGTAACTTTGTTCAGTGTGACCTTGAACGCTATTTTCATTTCTTGTTGGATTTCACCTAGATCAAATGGGCTGATTTTAAAGTTGTGCTGATGATCTTTCCATTGTATGCTATATAAGTCTTAGTGGTGACTTTTGCCTTGAAGCCTCTGAGTACAGTGCAGCTGAGTGCTCTGAGAAGGTGCAAGGACCGAGTAGTGGGAATTAAATGTATTTGAATTAAACGTCAAGCAGAATACTCAGGATTTATTATGATTGATCGATGAGTATTTAGAAATGTTCAGCTAATCACACGAGATTTTCGTTCATGTACTCAGTGGAAAGTGGTTGATATCTTGTCTGTTAAAATACATGTAAATAACTCCAAAGTAGCAGTCTGCTTAGTACTGACTGTTATTAATCATCTAAATTCTAGAGTAAGTTTTTCAGCACTTAGGAAAACTACATTAACGACAAAAGAATTTTGCAGGATTATTTTTGTTACAAGGGAATTCATAATGCTTGTAATGGCATTATTTTTATCCCCTGTCATACAGGCACACATCAAGCTTGAAAAACATTTCTCAAGTTAAGGGCAAGACACAAGAAAGCAGCAAGGAAAGTAGCACAGGTTTCTGCGTGTCCCGCCTGCAGCCCCGTCCTTGCTCCCCGGTGTGCTGAAGTTTTTCAAGGGCTGTACCACTGTGGGAAATATGTTGTAGAGAGCTCAGGATGTTTAATGTCCTGATCTCTCTTCCCAGCAGTAAAGTATTAGCAGGGCTTCTAGCCCCCACTAACATACCCTATTTCCTCTGTGCAGTGGAAGAAAGAGAACCACCTCTCGTAAGGAACAGGCTCTTTTTCCCTTGAAAGCACATGGCTAAGGCAGAACTTGCTCTGTGGTTCTCTGGGGAAAGTGTTGTTTAATGGTGAAATGTTATTGGATTCATTTCCTATATTCTTCTATATTCAAAACGAGGGTTGTGATCACAGGAACCTGAGTACTTAGTGGAGGTAAATCCAGTGGTGGATTTAGCAGTGTTGGATGTGCAGGAAAGCATGAGCACGTGTATTTTATCAGTTATTTCTACCAATATGTGTAGATGTAGAAGAGCCTTGAATCCTACCCATGGGGAGGCTGTGAAACCCGCTGGGCTGTGTGCATGCCTTTCTTACCGTAATGTCAAGGGGCCAAGGTTTGACTGAATAGTCAAAAGTAGATCTGGAGCAACACAGCTGAGAGTCTGATCGAGATCCCACACTCTTGAACAGAAGTGCCCAGAGTCAGCCACCTAAACCCCTGGTAGTCATTTGTCTTCGAGTGGTGTAATTCGTTCCAGGTACTGAGAGTAGAGAAAGAGAACAGGTTTAGCTGGGACATGCCGTATTGCTACAACAGGCTTCAGGAACGGCAGCAGCTATCCATCTGCCCTTTTGGGGGACTAACAGCCTTCACTGCTGCCAGCTGTAGCACAAAATACAAGTCTGTGCTCCAGTAACAAAGGATCAGACTCAATCCTTCCCAATCATGCATGAAGACAGAGGTGCTATAGTCCCATATGACAGTAGATTTTGACTTTATCAAAGATGAAGAATGCAGAAAAAGTCAAAACCTTTGGGAATTTCATTCAAAGGCCGGGGGGAAGGCCCCCAAACTTACAAAAGCTGTTTGTTTTACAGTGTGGCATGCTGGAAAATTGGGAAGTGTCAACTAACCAGATGCTTTCAAACATAAGCGTCATCTCTGAGGATAACATCAATTCCCCTGTTCTTTCTGGTGCACAGGCTGGATCGCAAGGGGTTGAATTAAATAGGTTGAACACCTGTAAATCTGGCATTTTCTAACTTTCTATCACTTGACTTTGCAACTTAAGTATCTTCTGGGGTTTCTTTACATGCAGGACACGTCCACGCATACGCACACATGCACTTGTCAAAACCACTTGCTGTGATGCATTATGCATACTTTTGAGAAAAGTTAATATGATCCCGGAGCTTCCATAAGGGCTAAATTGGCTTTTACAAGAAATTGTTGCCGCTTGGTGAGGATCTTTAATTTAACTGATCTTTTTTGTGCAACTTGATGCTGAGTGCATTGTGGCAGTTCAGTGATAACAATAATACTAATATATGGATTCAGTCTGCTGGCTCTATCAGCCAAAGAAGATATTTCTTTGTGTTATGGTCATGGATGTTTGTATTGAGAAAATTCAGCCCTAAAGAACAAGCTTATTAATGCTGAGGCAACTCGAGTCTTTAGCCATAAAAAGCAGAGGAATCAAGGTCTCAAGGAAATTACTTTCATTTATTCGGTTCTTTTACAGAGGCGAGCGTTTTCGTTGCTTGCTATAGACATTTCACAATAGCAAAGGAATTGCATCTCTAGGGCTCTGAAGTGTAATTAATGGTTCACTCCGCTCTATACCTAAGGAAAAGCTTTTTTAATTACCTATCAAAAAGGATTCTGGAATTGATCAAATAGTGCTATCAAGGGGCCAGACTTGGTAAATAGACCTCTGATTTGTTCATTCAAGGGTTTAATAACAGTACCTAGTATGAGGCCAGTAGCTGGAAAACTGCCTTTCTGTCCTTCAGTGGCCGGTGAGCTCAAGCCTTTTGATAACACAGGGAGCTCACCTTTAATTTTGACCCTTTTTTTGGCGGTACAGCTCTGTGGACTCACTGTGAGTTGTTGTCTTTTTTTTGTTTGTTTTTTTTTTGAGGCGTCAGGCAGCAGCTCTCTCGAGCCAAATCATGCGTGTGTTTGCACGTTCTCTGTCGTGAGAGGAGGGTCAGTGGTCTGGTCCAACGGCCCCTGCCCGAGGCTGTGGGAGCGGGCAGCTCCTCTGCCCGTCTGTGTCGGGTGTCCCTGCGGGAGCAGGGCAGGAAGGCAGATGGCTTTCAAAGAGCATCAGCTTTTGGATCAGTGGGTTGAAGAGGGCTAGACCTGGAATTACTTGATTTTCTCCACCTCTGCAGCTTGCGCTGCCTCGTGACCCACTTTTCGAATCCTCTGGGGACACTGTGTGTTCTTTGCACCGCTTAGAAAAATGGCAGGAGAATCTCCAAATTGAAACAGACCCTTAGGATTCTTCCCAGGTTAACCAGAGTGTGACGTAATGGGCCCTTTTGCAAAGGACATTTGAACTGGAACAGATCCAGTGCTGTTCAGGAACCAGAATTTCTCATGATCAGAAAACGGCAACTAAAAAACAAAAAAAAGCAAAACCTAAAAATATTTTGTGTCACACTGAACGTCTTCTGTGAAATGTTATAATGTTATAAACATTGTTTATATATTTGTTATAAATGTTATAAACAAAAAGTTTAGACCAACAAAATATTTAGTTTCACATGAAAAATTTAGTTTTAAAATAATGAATTTTCTGTCACTAGCTTCTACTGAGACTTTCAGATTAATGTCAGGTCACAGTAAAGTGAAACATTCGTTGAAACTAAGTGTTTCCTTTTTCAGTTGTCCATGTTTCACAATCACAGTACAGGCACAGTATTTTGATTTTAATTAGGTTTCTTTTTAATAGGAACTTTTTGACTTCTTTTTTTTTTTTTGCACCCACTCTCAATCTGAAAATCCACACTAAAATTCTAAAAAAAACCTCTACCTTTTGGCCACTCTGCATATATGACATAAGTTAAAGCAGAGAGAAGGAAGAACAGAGACAGAAAACGGAGCAGACCGAATTACCTCTGGGCAGCAGATTGGGATTGTTTATTGGAGGGAAATTGAGTGAGAGATGAAACTAACTGAAGTGTTTTCATTAAATCCCGAATCGATATCCAGATGTGGATTTTGAACAGTGCAAAGGGGACATGTGTGTACACGTGCTCTGGGACTTCATAGCGTTCTCAGCCAGTTTGCCGAGTTACGCAGGCTGGCCATTGTCCTTGGGCTGCGGGTCCCTACAAACATCCCGGGCGCCTTTGCGCGCACACTGTGTATGCACAATTGGCGATACAGCTTCAGAGAGACGTACTCAAATCTGAGCCGACTTTCCCACTTGCCCAAGAGCAGAGGGAACTGGTGTGGACTGGGTGAGTCCCTGTGCTGCTTCCTCTGCGGAGGGCCGGGCTCTGACCAGCTACTGCACAGTGTTTTCGGTTGTCATTCTGACTCGGCTTATGTGGGGTATCAGTTGACAAGCTAAATTTGCTCATACCTCTGGGCCAGTTGTGCTTATTTATGTATCCCTGTGTATGCCAAAGGCTTATCACGGCATTTTGGGAAGCGTTTCCTATTTGGCTGTAAAGGGTTTAGACTAGAACTGTGTAAAACTCACAAAGGAGGGGAAAAATGACCTGCTCCTTTGGCTAGGGAGGGAAAATCCCTGTGAATCAAAGGTACTGCCAGCCAGCCCCCATGCTTTACACCCGGTGCTCGGTGTTTGCACTGTACCTCTGCACTTGTTGTGGAGACCTGTCATTGTGACTTGACCCTGTTTATGAAGATACTGTAAGTCTTCTCCCAGCCTCTGCTGGAGCTTTGCTTAAATAATGAGATATTAATTGGAATGTGGGCTCAAACTTTTGTCTCCAAAATCCCAGGTCACCATTAGGTCTTTGAATATTTACTTATATAATGTTAAATTGCTCCGATGAGAAGACTGACTGAGGAACAGATTAACACTGTGCCCATGTCTCCCAATAATAATAAAAAATTATTGAGAAACTTTCCAAACAGTTTTTAACGCCATCTGGTCGTCAGGAAGGTTCTCAGACTGCTTTTGCTTCATCAATAGCAGCAGGGTATGACCATGAGACTGCCCAGGTTTCACTACAGTAATGCTCTGCCTTCTGCTCTGGTGTACCTAGGGGTTGGGGACCCCGTAGGCTTTGAGGAGACAGTACCAGAGTTTTTTGCAGGACGTGGCTCCTAAGCAGAGATGCCCCATGAACCATACTCCATGCTGTCTCCATAGTAGCAGTGCTGGACACCTGGCAATATCTTGCAGTTATTTCTGATATTTGATAGTTTTCTCTGGCTTTTCCCATTAGATATGTTATTGATTCCCTTTTGTTTAGTGCTAGCTAGGCTTTCCAATTAAGTAGTGACTTTAATTATACCACAAAACGTATAACATAGGTCTTGGTTATTAACACTGGCTCATGGGATAATAAAAGGAGGACCAGCAAGGCTAAATTAAACAGAATCATAAAAATGAGCAACCTTTTCCAAAAACCCACCTTATGTTCAAATGCAGTAGTTTTCCTCTTGTTACATTTTTGCAGTGTCTTTGTGTATATTAATTGTTGAAGACGAGTTCTGCATGAGTGTCAGCGCTAATAAATGTAGATTTAGTGAAGGTTGAATTTGATTAACTAGGGAGCATGAAAAATAACTGATTGCGATGTTGTGTTTAAATGCAGTAAGACTGGAAACCGTTCCCTGCAGTTTGTCTGCACCAGAACATACTCTGGAATCCGTGAATAGTTTACCTAAGGTGGCTTGCATAACATTGACTAAAAGTAGACATCTAATTTAAGGTGATCAACTTGACTGCCTTTATAGGTAGTGGAGAAGAAGAAGACTCGGTAGCATTGCTTAAGATGTATGGTGTGTAATGTCCTCTGGAGGTGTCTCCCTCAGGAACCTAGGACAGCCAGCTTAAATAGGATTTCAGGTGAATCCAATCCAAAATGTTAAATGCTGCTCCAAGGCATACAGAAACAAAAGGGAATTTCCATAGTAGCAACACGTGTTAAAGAATGACCTGCCAGCATGGGCATCATGGGCAGCCTGGGTAAGGTCCCCACCAAGCAGCTGTGGAGGAACAACTGTTATGTAGCACAGTTTTCATCTGGGAAGAAAAAAAAAAAAGACAGTCAAAAAACTGGTTTGCATCCCTCAATTTTTCTTACAGATCATAAGACTACATGTGTCTCACGTGATCTGTACATTTACAGGTGCCTTAAATGTGATTGCTTTTTTTTTAGAAAAAAAAAAGTATGCTTTAGAGACTGGAGTAATTTTCTGAACTTGAAAACAAAGTGCCACGGTAATTTCCTAGCAGAAGCGTTTCTTCCTGAAAAGCAATGGTGGGGTGCTGTCTTCAAATTGTGCATGCCGTTCTTTCACAGGTAAATATATACCTGTAGTGCGGAAGCACTGCTGAGATCCAGCCATGACTTGCAGCTGTCTGCAGCTGCGTGTTGCCATTTTAAAGTTTCTTTCATTTCCCTCCCCTGGGCCCATTGCTGATCGTTGCCTGCTATCACTTCCAGGGAGAAAAGGGTATTCCTGTAAATTTCTGTCTGTCGTGTTACCTTACACTCCGTGATATCACATTACAGGATAAAAAGAAGTAAGAGAACAAGTCAGGCAATGAATTCAGAGTGGTATTTCCTTTCCTTTTGTGTTTCCTTACATGTATCTCTGTTACACTACACCTGATATCCTTCTTACAGCTTTGAAGGAATTCGTCTAATGGTTTGAGCTGATGTTCCCTTTTTCTTTCTTAAAATGTAAACGCAAATTTAGTTCTGCTAACAATGTGAGATCTGTATTATCTCCAAATGCCTGCCTGGTGTAACTTTAAAAATTAGCTAGTTTTGGTTCCTGTTTTACTTGGATAGGTTTCATGGTATAAAAAAGTCAAGGTTTCAGGTCAAATAACATAAAGGTTTTTTAGTTGTTGTTGTTTGTGTCTTTGTGATAAAAACATGAGCAGACCAAAATGTCAGACGATTTACTCTTCTGTCTGAAATAAAACTGAATTGTGAACTCCAAGTTGATGCAGTGTTTCACTTTAATAGTGTCAGCTCCTGCTTGTTTTGCCCGCGTCTCCTATTTTGAGTGAATTTAGTGCTAATAAAAGTGAGAGACTCTTAACACTAGCAAGAGCCAGAAGTACCGGACAGTTAAGGCTAGCAAATGTAAGCTCCCTGTCTTGGTTAGCCTGATCTAGATGCTTTCCAAGGTTTTGTTTCTCTGAAACAGCACCTGCCAGTTCAGTTGTTTGATAGTTTTATGATGTAGAACTATGGGGTCTCTCTCTTTTGTTCCTCCAGCTTTCTGGAGGCTTCTTGGCTTCTGTTGTACTGCTTCTAAACCTTCTGCTGTAGTCTCAAAACCTAACCGTAGTCAAACCAGGTCACCTTGTCGGATGAAATTCAAAGGAGGTCCAGGAACAGTTGCTTGGCATGCAGTCTGTGCACTCTTTCCCCTAAATTTCTACCAAACCAACTGGCTGTGTCTTAATAAGAACTCTTTTTGAGTATGTGCAATTTTGGCCTGCATCCTTTTGGCCACAAGAAATCCTGCAGCAGCTGAATGTTCCTACCTGGAGACTTCTCTTGAAATACGGTGCAAGCCCTGAGGAGCAGGAGCTCCAGGCCTGTGCCTTGATGCCTCCTGTGCAGAGCCAGCACCAGGCTGATCATTGTGGTCTCTCTTTCTTGGCTGTCCAGGCACATTTAAATAGCCCTTGTGAAGCAAGCATCATGTGGTATGTGTTACTAAGCCTCCGAACTCCAAGGTGGTGTTCTTGGAGTAGTAAAACCCCCTCTGTGTATAGCAGGAGATCAGGGTGTAACATGTGGTGTAAAATCAGATTCCTGATCGCTGTGGTTCTTGACGATTCTGTGCATTGAGAGGAATAGTCTTGTCAGCACTGGGGAAAATCAGCTGGGAAATTTCATTTTTCACACAAAACTTGTCATGGGGCTTTTAACTAGCTGAAGTATTCTAAAGGCAGGGCCACTGGGGAAATGCACGGCACGCTCTGTGTTTCTAGTGGGTTTTTTTTCATTCAGTGTGCAAGTAAATACTTTGTCTTAGAAAGATGAGTAGCCTGTGTCTATAATTAATGAATATTTGAAGCAAAGTTACTCTTTGCAAAGAAACTTGGTATGGGCTGCAATGTCTTAGGTTGAGAATCCTCTGTCTGTTAGTGTGACCACCTCTGGTGTATAGATTAGCATATACATGAAAATAACACTTGGAAAGTACTCCGAATCAGCGTTTCTTATCTCCCTTCCCCAGAAAGAAAGCTGGAAGGCTCTTGCTCAGCAGAAGGTTAATAGTAATGACAGAAGAGGTGGCAACATTATTCTCTGTTTTCTGTAGAGATTTATAATATAGCTGATATGTTGTGTAGGGATCGCTTAAGTGATGCCAAGAAGCCATTCTTCAGCCATTCTCAGTGGAGGAGAACAGCAGAGCTGGCTACCCAGCACGAAGACTCATCTCTCCTTGTATGCCTGAATTAAACAGAGAAAACGAGGACAATTGTTAGGCAGACATCTGGTAAAATCCACATCCCCTTGGCCTAAGAAGTGCATCTACAACTTTTGATGGTGGCAGCGTGGCAAGATTTATGGGTGAGGCATTAGGCAACTTTAAATTACAGGAGATTTCATCTCTGTGTATTGCTTAGGCACAAAGCTCCCTGTTTCTCAGCTTCTGGAAATGAAGCCCTCTGGAGTTGCATTTTACCTGTGTGAGATGCCTTCAGGTTGTCAAATAGTTTCTCAATTAGTTTACTTTCTTCTTTGCTCCAAGGGAGATGAGTATATTATTTATTCTACGCTCCCGGTCTTTTGTTAGTCTGCGTTTATGTATTTTGTCTTCAGAATGACCTAGCGTTGGGTGAGCCTCTAGGGTAGTATGAAACACACCTCTCTGGCAGAGACAGTAGTTCAGACTTGACTAATGGTAGAATATTAATAGCAGCAATAATAATTAAAACAGTGCACTAAAATACCCTTGGGTGCTGTTGCTAAGTTAGACTGTACCCCTAAAATTCCAGAAGAAAGGCATCAATTTTAGTTATTTCCATCCGCAAAGTGAACAGTTGTCTCATTCTGCGGCTGCAGTCAGCTTTCATCCCCTCCGCAGATGTTCCGTTAGGACACAGCTCTCCCAGAGGGTCATGGTGCAGTTTACATTAAACTCAAGATAAAAATGACATTGAAGCTTTGCTCCTGTATGTTCTACGCTGCCTGAAAACAAATGCAGGACCTACAGCTGGTTCACTGGCGTAATGCCTTGGTGGTATTAACCCACATGTACCCAAGAGGCGGGGAATTTGTGATCTCTTTGCTCATGGAGGAGCACTCGACTCCTTTGCCTGACAGATCTGGGAATCCCTGGAAGCAATGGGAGGAAAGTTTCTCTAAGTACAGATTTGAGCAAATAGTCTGGATGAAACAGGCTGAATGTGTCTGTCTACAGATGAGGGATGAAGAAGGGAATGGTTGTGTTCACAGCTTCAGTCTGCTGGGCAGACAGTTAATAGGAATAATCTGTTCCCCCAGTGCAGAGCACTCGCTTCCAGGTTTCTTTGTAATGGCAAATTAATTTCAATCTGCAAACACTGAGGATGTGACTTCAAAATGTCTATGCTCTATGGGCAAGTAGGAAAAAACACCAAAGAACACAAAGTGGAGAAGGAAATGGTTCTCAACCGGCAGCTTTGAGCAGGAGCTGTGCGTGGATGTTGAAGTGCTAGACCGGTCAGAGCTCCTGAGAGGCAGGAAAAGACTGGCGGGTGTCCTTGGCTCGCTCAAATTCACAATCATATTTCAGTACATTGCTTGGTCTAGGACGTGTGCCTAATTTCTGTCAACCTGAGTGAAGAGTAAGCATATGCTGACCTGTTTTTCTGAATTAGGATAAGAGCTCATAAATATAAAAATCCCCATACGTTGAAGT
The DNA here is from genome assembly GCF_963924245.1 of Chroicocephalus ridibundus. Taxonomy (NCBI): domain Eukaryota; kingdom Metazoa; phylum Chordata; class Aves; order Charadriiformes; family Laridae; genus Chroicocephalus; species Chroicocephalus ridibundus. The sequence continues at coordinate 9,421,111 of NC_086296.1, read as the reverse complement.
GTTTTGCTGCTATGAAGTGCGTGCCCTAGATATTGGCTTTGTGCTAGACAGTAAATATGGCTGGATTTTTTAAAAATGTTTTTATTTCTAAATGTAACCAAAATTAAATTAAAATGCAAGAGTTTTCTGAAGTGCTCAAAATAATTAGAAGGTAAGAAACCGTTGTTAACATTTAACTTCTAAATGCATGGAATAGTTGAATACTGTGCTGTTCACCTCTAGCTAGCCTTTAATTTAAACAAAAGCTATAAAAGTGCAATTAGGCTTCAGTCCAATGAAGCACTTAAATATGTTCCTAGTTTTAAGTGTATGAGTAACCCCAGTGAAGTTAAGGCATGCTTAACTGCTTTGCTTGAAGAGGACATTTCATAAAGTAGTTATAATACACAAAGAACAATCCTGCAAGTGTCACTGGGATACTGCCCTGGGAAAGATGTAAAGAGGAGTAAAGTCCCATCTTCAGGATCTGACTGCTCTTAGGTTTTCACAGAGGTGGTTTTTCCCAGTGATTTATCCTGCGGGGTCCTGATCTAAAGTCTGTTGACATCTTTGGATGTGCTCCATCATCTCTTGTTAAAGAGGCTTAGTTTGTCGGGCAGTTTCCTACCCCTGTCTACTGAGGGAAATAGATACGGCACATGCACCTTCATTTGTCCTCTCTGCTTGACTCAGAGACGTGCCTTTTTATAAACATGCTGCTACGACCACCAAGCTCTCAGCTCGATCCCATATACAGCATCTAAACATCATGGATTTAATACTCCCATTTTCAGTGCTAAATCAATGTTCTTTATGCATTTGTTCTTGGAACACTGCTCTATTTGAACCATAATTCTTCCCACATACCATAAACTTGGTCTGTTTGCACTCTGATAGAAATTGATCATTTAAAGCAAGAGGAAAAGCCCTGTGACTACTGTTTAAACATTTCAAGGCCGTTGCTGGTTAGTCAAATCATCTTCTGCATCACCTCAGCACGCCCGGCGCTGTGATTACCAGGGAAGCATTACCTTTCTGGGCTCCAACCAGCCTTCCGACTGCTGGGATGGGGCAACATGAAGAGCTTCCCACTACGGTTTTGGCAGGCAGTGAGGGGATGGGTTAAACTCACTTTATGACTGACCTCCCATTTGGTTGTTTACCCCTCCACCCATCCTGTATTTGTACATAGGTGGAAAGAAGCATTCTGCTGCATAACTAGATTTGACCAGAGGTTAAAGCTGGTCTCCTGTGAAACACACTGGAGCCCATTAAAGAAAGGATTGTTTGGCAAACTTTGTTGTATGTCCTCCCGAGACCACAAAAAACATTGTTAGCTGAAGTAATAGTAGAAAATGATTGCGTTCCTCTGTCCTCCTCCTTACCACCACGCTGTAACGTGACAGCAGACCTGTAATGAAATCCGTGAAGAGCTCTGCAGCAGTTACCTTGAAAACTTTTTTATTGCCCTACATTTCTGGATAACACTCTGATACTCAGCCTCCGTCCGGCACCAGCGGCACCAGCTGAGGGACTGAGATAGGCAAAATTAAACAAAAGTACCTTGAATTTTTAATGTTGAATACTTGCAGTAAATTTTTTAATCGTCAAGGATAACTTCCTGTATTTACATATTGTTATCTGAATAACAAATAGCTTCAAGGGTACAGCAAACTGTTGTGTGCAAATGGAAAATAGTGAGTTTACTCTTATACGTTATTTATTGAAAATTATTCCTCTGATTTAATCTACTCCACTGTTTTTCCCTTACGTCTGGCATGGAATTGGAGTGCAATGGGAGAGACATTTCAGAGAAGCTATGGAGTCCACTTCTGGATATCCGGGCTGTTACCTTCTCACTCCCTGCAGACATGCTGGGATTAATTCTTCCTTTGCCATAAAGATCTTTTTTTGGGATCTTGATGCATCACCTTGAGTGGTAGAGTACTTCTTAATGGGAAATCTGCTAGAAATCACTGTTGGAAATGCAGCTAAATAGCTGACTTCACATTGCTAGCTGGAGAGTAATGACCCTTGGTGGCAGGAACAAGAAGTGGTGCCACAGGGTGGCAGCCAATTTTGTGAATGCACCCTAGAAAACATTTTCTGGCTTCTTGAATGGCTCTTTGTGAACCTTCCCGATTTGAAATATGAGGTCTTAGTTTTGGCAGAGCACTGAGATGAGAGAATATTCCCTCTCCTCCATAGACAGCATAGTTCCCAGAATTAAGTTTCAAAAAGTTGCACAAAAGGTAGTGTTTTCTGAATATATTTTGCTGGTAGGAACTTTGAATCAAAGCCCTGCTATTGTGGATTGGCAAAATGCCTTTAGTTTTGCCTTTATTTAGTATCACTTCATTGGTTTCACTGATGTTCATATTTCACTTAACTTCAAGTTCAAAGAGCTCTCCAGTCTCAAAGCAGAATTTCGCAAGACCACCTTTATGTTTATTTCTTTTAGAACAACTCTTTTCTAGTTTTCACTTTTAAAGGATGCAAGCTAAAAATCCAATCAGAACAGGGCCCAGGATCTTCCAGAAATCTTGAGAATCTCTTGACAAATCTAAATGAGCCAGTAGTGTTTAATCACTTAAAAATAGGCAGAATGCGTGTCACTTGGAATTTAGTTGGGCTCTTCCTTAAATTTAAGTGCAGCACCATTAAAAATAAAGTTGCACGGGGGAGACATTTTCTTTGGGGGTTTTTGAAAAGCATTTGAAAGCAGATTTCAGCTTCTCCATTAATTTCCAATCAGCCTAATGCTTTGTGATGCAGCATGCGTACAGCCACAGGCAGATCTGAATGGGCACACTAGGGGATACAGTGGAAATTTCTTACAGATGGTATTTCAAAACATATTAATGACTCAAGTTAAGTTACCAAAAAAAGGCAAATACTTTTTACTACAGAAGGATCTGAGCTTTTAGCCATTCATGTTAATCATGGGGCTTGTTTTAAAAGTGGTTGGAACTAGTTTTAGCATTTTTATATGTATAAATCAATATGAGTATTAGGCATGGTGGCATGTTTCTGGTATTTTTTTGCCTGAGGAAAGGCAGAAATAGCTCACTGAAATACAAGGCCCCTCATTTTATGTGTCTGGCAGCTACTTTTGAGGAGTCTAATAATCCTAAATGTAAGGGTTAATATTCTTTACAAGTGGTGCCATCTTCACGCTGCATATGTTAACTATGCATATATGTTGTGCTATCCATCACTGATTGACAGTTCTCGGGGCTTTCTGCCATATATGTAAAATAATTTGTCATAGAGAAGGGAGGAATTAAGCCAAATAGAGCAGCAAGTGTGTTAAAAAACAAAAGATACGAACATGTGGGGAGTTTTGTTTGGTTGGGGTTTTTGTTTTGTTTGGTTTGGAGTTTTTTTGTGCAGAGAAATTAGTCCCAGTTGTACTGGCCTGGAATTTAAAAAGAAAGGAAAAAGGACAAAAATGAGTGTCTGATTCTCAGGAAGCGCTTGTCCCGTGTCTATTATTGCAACTCATGGGGAGCTTTAACCTACCCGTCGAACTGCCTGTGTCCCAGCCCCCCAGAGAAAGGGCTCGCTCCTTTGTGGAAGTATTACGGGACAGAAATTCCTGTAAATTTGGTCTTTTCTGTAGGAAACAGGACAGAGAAGAGAGAGTTCTAAGGTAAAAAGGCTGCTGCTGCTCTTCTTTCTGCAGATCCTGCAGGCATGAGGTCCAAGTGTTCAGCCTGGGAACGTGGGAAATTTCCAGGAGCAGATGTGTGCTGGTGAACTCATGGAGTGTTGCAGTCATTTGTTTCTGGTTGATATTAAAGGACACTTTTCCTTGAGAGAGGTAAAGTTTGAGATTAGCACAGAAACAAAGATTTGGCCTGATTTCTTTCTTGAAGAATGTGGGTGATTTCTTTCCCCGTCAACATCACCGTGTACCAGAAAAGCTGGAGGACAGGTTATTTTAGTTGACTTCCCCTGTCTCCTCTTTCATATGAAGCACTGAAACACTGCGGGAGGAGGAACAGACACGGTTCGTACTGAGGAACAGTTGAGGAGGTGTGTCTTTATTTCAATGAATTTCATCTTCAGGGATAACTTCTGAGGCCATGCTGCATGGAGTGTGGCCAAGGCCTGACTTGAAGACTGAAGTGAGGTAGAAGTTATTCAGGGCAGCTGACCATTTACAGACTGTAAAGTCCTGACAGAGGAGCGTTTTAAGTAACGCATACTGTGAAGATGATCTCTCGAGCAATAGAAGTGGCAGTTGTTTCTTAGGCATTACATTTAGTTCTTGCAAAACTCTCATGCAGTTTGTTCTTTCAAGAAGAATCAGGCAGTAGAGCTCAAAATTGGCTTTCATCACTTTGGCAAATACTTTCTTTGCTGAGGACCCAAAAAATACGTGAATACATGAAGTCAGTGTTAATGCTTTATATCCAAATACTGACAGGAGTGTTGTAGTACTTGCAGAGGTGGAGAGAAAACTATCCCAATTTCTTTAGCTGTCACTCAGGGGAGGAAATTCACCCACCAAAACCTTTGTTCATCAGTGTTGGTGGTTTTTTGGAGCTGCCTAAACTACCAAGCTTAGAGCACCAGTAAGAACGGCGCTGTATCTTGTATCTGCACTTCCCCAGATAAATTCAGGAAAAAGGAGGTGTTGATTTTTCTTTCATATGATAAATCAAAGTAGAAGCTGTTCCATAAAGCAGCACAGACTGCAAAGAAACGGCCGTGGTAAAAAGGTATCTTCTATCACCATAGTTCCTAGGCTTTTCCGAAAGTAACTGCCACTTGTCTTTTTACCTTAGTTGTAAATACAATGGGCTGCTTCTCTCAAGATACGTAGAGCATCAATGTTTTGTACCACTGCTCCCTTGCTCACAGTTGTGAGTATTTATGTTACATGGTTCTGAGCGGATGCTGTCCTTGAGCTGCAAAACAGGAGGAGAAAGGAAGAGGAAGTCTTGAACTCAAAAATCTAGTTTGGTTTGTTTTTTCTGTTTGGAGAGGGCAGAAAAATCCATCCTTAATAGAAAGAGAATGTTATGGCATAATACAGTTAACACCTTCTATTGAGAGGGAGAATTAATTAGGAAGGAGTTGGAGCCCTCTGCCTGACAGATTCATGATCCATGAAGCTAATCAGTTTTGCAGCCTGTCAGACTGGTCAGCGGTTGAATCCCATGCTGGGGAAGGAGATGTTTGCAGCTTGTCACATTTCCACTGTTGTGCCAATGCAGAACGAGAACGTAATGCTAGTTTATTTCTGCATCTGAAAAGTTACTATTACATCTAGCACTAGCTGCAAAGCCTCAGTGGTTTTCTGGAGAAAGAAATCAGGCATTGAACTAGCCCCTAAATTTAGTGGTTTAGTTGTTGTAAATTGTCTGTGCCTACAGAAATCACAGCAGCATTAGGTACTAAAAGGTAACCATGTACATAAGATTACTCTGAGCCTTTGGTTTAACTGGGTTCAAACTACACATTGACCTGGTGATTAAAAGTAGTATTTGTTAGTATTAATGAGGAGAGATTCAATAGTCTTTGTCCTTTCATTGATCACGTACCCAGTGAGGTGCTGTTCTGCCTCTTTCCCCTGCTGTGGCTGTAAAACCCGAACACAGATCATTCTGCAGCTTTCAAGGTATGGAGAATGTTAGGGGATTTTTTTTGTGCTAAAACTGCAGAGGAGGTTTCTTTGTGCCCAGCAATTTCATCAAGTTTGTGAAGGAGAGAAACCCAGAGTCATCTCCATCCCAGTGGTTCATTGGAAAAACATATCTTGTATTAAATACTTTAAAGATTCATGAAGCGGCTTTAATATTGTTTGCGTTTCTTCCTGAAGGGTAAAGCTGTCAGAAATCTCTAAATGCATTGCCTAATCCATTTCTAAACTCAGTATATTAACGTCTGCAAGCAAAACTCATTTTTGGAGTTTAGCAAGTATGCAGACAGGAGAGAAGGCAGGAGAAAGAGAGCAGGAAAGATTTTTCTTTCCTTGGAAATGCACCGAATGACCCGCATGGCTGTAGTGTCAGTCCTTCACAAAACATAGTGCAACTCAAACGGACTGTAAGACCAGCTCTGATAAATAGAGGACCTCACATGTTTCTGTCGGATCAGATACAAATAGAGTAAATGCAGCTGTTAAGGAAGGTAGGTTCAGGCAAAAGAAAATTTCTTTCCCTTTAATGCCTACAAGCTCACAGGGCTGCCATGAGCAGGCTGATGTGCAGCTGAGAAGCTTTTGTTTTCTCATTGTCCCAGTTTCTAATCTATGACCTTTTTTTGTGTTAGTACACCAAGGTTGTGGTCTGCCAGCTGAAGAGCCGTTCCTGTTTTCTTATGCCTGCACAGGCAGTGCTCACAGTCGGGCTCTGGGGGCTGGCTGGGAAATGTTCACTTAAGGAACCGATGCAAGGGAAAGAATGAGTGAAAATCATCTCTGGAATAGAGAAAAATGATCTGACATCAAGTTGTCTGTCACATACAAAGGAAACACCTCTGGGTTGCCAGCCAAGCTCTGCTGTAGCAAATACAGAGCAAGAACAGTCAAAGACTCTTCCCAAGACAACAGCGGGGATGCCTCAGGTTTGATGCTTGGCATGTTGTATCAAAGGTGCCTGAAGGTCTGTTTCACATATCAGGTCTAATCCATCCTCAGCCGGTCCATGGAAATGATTAGCTATGGCATCTTCAGCCTTTGCCTGGAGTTGCTATTCCTAAATGCATCCAGCGGTGCGTTCCTCTACAGCGTACCTGCCTGCCCTGGAGAGAGGCACCACTTCTCAGGCAGACCTGAAGTCCTGGTTGTGCACTGTGAGACCTGATGACAGTTCATAACACTAATTTAGAATCATGGTAATATTAGATGTGAGCTATGCCTGGCCAGCTTAGACCGTCGTTAGCTACCACAGAGGTCAAATGTGTGCTCTGAATTCTTCCCGAACTCAGTAGTGTTAGACAGATGTCAATGATGGCAAGTTTCTGCTATCAGTTACTGTAATTGTCCTCCCTCTCCTGGTTGTCCCAGTTCGTAATGGGATCAGACCTAGTGCAGAGACCTGGCGAGCGTGGTGGTACCCAGCGCCCTCCCCAGGCAGAGTGCTGGGTGTAGTGCTGGTGCTGTGGGCTCCCCAAGCAGGGCAGCCAAGCCCACGCAGGGCCACCTTAGACACCCAGGCATGGCACTGCACAGTGTCAGGGCTGCCAGAAACAGAGGATTTCTTAATTTCTTACCAAACTCCTTTTGGTGGTAATGTTGAAGCCTATAATGGCGTGCCTTGCTAGGACACCTTTGTACAGTTTGATGTCTTCATCTTCTGGTTACTTTTCTTCCCAAAAGAAATAATAGAAGTGACTAGTCTCATGTTAAGCGCCTCTATCATCAGCTCATAAGTTTCTTGCCTGATGTTTTCCCTTGTTTCTAGACTGCTGCTCCATCCAACTGTTTTCTGAGAGCATGCCCTATGCCTTAATTGAAAGTCAATAAGCTTGTTATAGCCTTACTTTTTTGCTGGGATTTCTCTGGAATGAACTCTCTCCTGTTGCCATGCTCCAGGGACAAAATCAAGGACTGCACCAAGGAGGACTTCATGTGTCCTCCTGACACTCTGGCTTTCTCAGCCTTGCACTCAGGCGCAAGTGACTGAATGTTCCATTGCAACACGCTCCGTCTGTTATCAGCATCCAGCCAAGAACAAAGCTGCAAAGGCCTAAGGTGACAGTGGGCACGGTTGTGCTTTGATGGTAGTGCATCCTTGCGTGTGACTTGCTAATGTTACTATTTGGCTCAGAGTGTCAATTGCTGGTTAGAGTTTCTTGGAATGAAGGAAGTATTAACTGTAAATTGCTGTGGCTGGTATCTAATTACAGAATACATTGGGAAGCACTTGGGCGACAATCCAACAAAGCACTTAAGCACCCACTGATTTTTAAGGAAAGGCCCCTTGACTGGGATTGCTTGCGCTCTCAGACATCATCAGAAGTGTTTGTTAGTGGACCAGTACTTTCTCCTGACTACCTCAGCACATCCATCTCATTTTCTGAAGTGACTTAAGGAGTTGGGAGTTCAAGGTTGACTGAAAGTCTGCAAGAAATAAACTCCTAAATCACTGCTGTACTTTGAAAAGTACTCAGCTGGACAGCTTCTTTTGCTGTTCCTCATCCTTGCTGTAATAAATAAAATTACGACAGCTTTTAAACCACTGCTAAATTCTGGTGTTTGCTTTTGCCTGTCCAGATGTTCACCTTTGTGCCCGTCTAGATGTTCCTGTTGCGGTGGGGTTACCACCAAAGATATTCTACTATGTCATTGTTGGAGGGCTCTTTCCAGATGCAGACATAATGCAGTTTTTCAACTATGTCTTGCTAACAGAGAAAGGGGAGAACTGACAGAAGGAAGGTTGCAGTGAGAAGTGATAGGAATGACTTAACCCAGGCGGGATAACAAGTTCAAAACAGCCTGTTACCAAAAGCAGCCCATGATGCCCCACAACGGAAGCAGTTGTAGAGAACCAAGGCATGAAAAGTCTTCTGAACCAGTGAGACCATGGAGTCACACTTAGGATAATAATGCATTGATTTAAAATGACGGAGAACAAATAAATCAAAAGTGGAAGTTGTGGTTTAGGTGTGCTGGTTTTAAAGCTTGAGTTAGAAATACCAATTTTCTCAGGACGTAAGTGGGAGGGTAGAGGAAAAACGCTGAGGATTAGTGCTAGTCAACCTTTCCGTCTGGACAGGAACATGTGGCTCGGTGCCCAGCTGTTTCAGTCCACTTACCAAGAAAACAAATACTTTTTACTCCAGAAAAGTTCAGAAAATTTCTTGACGAGAAGATAAAGGAAGCCCAGCCTAATCCACTGAGGTCTTGTACTGTTTCAGTGGTTCCTTGTCTTCCTGGGCAAAATACTTTGGTCCTTCTCCATATGCCTCTGCTTCTGAAATTTGTGTTCATCCTACCTTTCCTTTGATTGCTTGACCCTCTATGTTGCAAGTGCTGCTTTGACTGCCTCTCATTCTTGCTGTACTTCCTCCTCCTCCTCCTGTGCCACAGCCTCCTTGCTGTCTCCAGACTTCGGCTCCATGGTTTCTTTGTTTCCCTTCTTCCCTGCTAGCTCGGAGTGCTGATGCAGGTCCCCACCAGGATGCATGGCCTGGGGTGGGCTCCCTCCAATGTCTGGCTTCCACCAGCAATGCACCCACTCCCTGGGTACCAGTCCGATGTACTGAGATGCAGTTTGCTATGTCCTGCTGATACAAGCGAAGCTCTGAAGCAAACTGCTGTCAGATCGAAGATGTCCCTCGTCAAGGGAAATGTTGCAAGGTCCATGGTTTTTGCTGATGGCTTTTTCCTGTTAGTGAAGTGTTCCTGATGGACTTCTTTGATTTGTTGATGTGGTCAAAAGGAAAATCACATTCAAAAAGGAGGCTGTGGCAGAGCATTCGCACCTCCTGTAAATCTCTGTCCTTGTTCCAGGTTTATTTTTAGACTCCATAAGAATGCTGCTTAGCCTGAAGTTTTACACAGTTTACAGTCCTCTGTATGGTACAGGCCACCAGCAAGCTGCCAGTAAGTAGCTATGGTAACACTGTAATCAGTGACAAGTACTCAGGTCTCTGAGCAAATAGTGCTGGGATGAGTAGGAATTATGAATAATTGCACTTTACTAGAACTCATAACTGATTTCCAGAGGTTACCCAACAGTCAAGCATTTGTCGCCCTCCCCATCGCCATGACTGCTGATAGTGTGGAAAAGAATTGATTGTTATGCCACAGTAATGAGCAAAGGGGTCAGAAAGTTTGATAAGAGCAGGAAAAGTCATTTCCTGTGATATCATTAGCAGTATTTTAGAGAGCAGGTTCAGTAATTGCTATGGTAATTTTTGAATGGCTTTTGACTGTAAGAACACGTAGGTAATTTTTTAAAGTTAGCATCTTTGCTAGTGGGAGAGAATTCCACTAAAATAGGGCAGTATGGTGTTACAGAGGGGCGTGGGCTTGGGAAGCAGAAGGTCTGCTTTGTGCTGTGTGACTTCTTCAGGCCTCAGTTTGTCTTCTCAAAATGGGCTGTGGTAACATATATGCATCAGTGAGCAAGCACAAAAGGAAATTGTGAATCTCAGGATGTAGCTGCCTGCCAAGGCAATGCCTTCGATGGAGCAGAGCTGTTTTGCAAATATTTCAGGAAGTGCATGCCTGTACAAGAAATATCATGCATTTGATATTGCTGCACAAACTGCAAAATTGGAAAGGGTGGCAAGCGCTTTTTTGATGGATAAATGCAGAATTTGCTTGAGTGGGTCCTGTTTTTAAAGGTATGAGATCTAGTTATGAGTCAACAGCAGACCTTCTGGTGGCTCCCTGGGGAGCACAGTCAGGCTATAGTATTGTGGGCCTTCTCCGGGTTGTTTTTGAGCAAAGTCATTGGTGTTCCTTTGGTTTTCAAGAGATGCTTTTAACCTTCCAGAGACTGAGAGCCAGTACAAGTCTGTGTGCATGCAGATACATTTTGGTTTTTCACTGAGTTGATGTGTGCTACTCCTAGCTATGTCACCTCTTTGAAGCTTTTACCTTTTGTTTGGGGTTAGAAAGAACAAAGCCTGCAAATCCCTATACGCTGGAGAGCAATGAGGAAAGGACACTCTTCAGTGTATTTTACCTCCTAAGTGGGTTTTAATTCTTTCTTTCTTCTCTCCAGGTGCAAACAGATGACCTACCCGGATGACCTCCCCCAGATCTCTGTGGTCTTTATATTTGTAAATGAGGCGCTGTCTGTCATCCTGCGCTCCGTGCACAGCGTGGTGAATCACACCCCATCGCACTTGCTCAAGGAGATCGTTCTGGTGGATGACAACAGTGACAATGGTGATCATACGTAACTTTTCCTCTAAGTACTGTATCCTGTGTGGTTAAGGGACATGAAATGTAAATCAAAGGGAGTTTGGTCACTACGAGCTGAAATGCTTTTTCTTTTTTTTTTTTTTTTTTTTTAATGTTGGGATGAAACAGCATTGAGTCATTCTGCATTTAAACAGCTGGAGGAGGAAGGTCGTACATGCAACCACTGATTTATGGCTGATAAGCTAGATCCTAAGTCGGTGTAAATTAACGTACCTCTACTGAAGTCAGTAGAATGTACAAGCGTTTGTGTTTGTTGATGAGAGGGTTGATTGAGCCACTTGCACAAAGCTGTGCGTAAATATTCACTATTTGTGTAACGAGTAAATGTTATGTGGATAAACCCTGCTGATTTCACTGAAACTCTCATAGGATTAATAACGTTTGTATAGGCAATCTTAATATAGAAATGACACTTTTCTCCAAATTTTCAGATTCAGAGGAATCATTAATAGACTAAAAGTTTAAATTCTGCTTCCAAGGAAAAGTGGGACTACAGATTCTCCTTAAAGATAGTTTTTCTCTTGTGCATGGCAGCACACTCTGCTTCTTCATGATTTAAATAGGTGCTGATAATATCAGATTTTGAGTCTGGTTTGGTGGGTTTTTTTGAGGTAGGGAGTAAATTAGACTATGAGAATGAAAAGAATGGGCACAAAGCACATGCGACTTTCAGGTCATCTGGTTCATTAGTGTAAAAATAACCCTTCTGTTACAGCAATCATAAATCAAAATATTGGTGAGCTGTTGATCAACATGTTTCGCGGGACGGTCAGGTTTGAAGTTTTAGGATATGGGTGACTAGCAGTGTTGTTGTGTTTTACGTTGTTATCCTTGGACTTCTGAAACAGTTGTGTCTTCTCAAACTGTATTTATTAAAATAAGATTCAAGTTTAGCATTTCCTCCGCAGATCAACAACTTTAAATCTGCTGTTTTAAGTTGCTGTTCCTCTTCAGGATCCCTGAAGAGAAAGGAGGGTTGAGAGAACAAATCAATAAAACAAAAATAAGTTCCAAGACCTATAGATTTAAGAAACTTTTTGTCCAATTCTGATTTCAGTTACGGCAGCGTAACCTATAGAGTAATTATGTGAGATTGCAAAGTGTTCGAGTCAATGTAATACAGAGGAGAATTGGACTCACTGTTTCTCAGTGAACTCTTATATGGTTTTTCTCTGTCATTCTTCTAGATAACTGGAGATTTATCAGGTCTTTGATTCTGATGATAATGATTCTACTGTGTAATATAGATCAGAAAAATGAGGCTTCTAATGTCCTGGAAGCTCCTACTAGTTTTTCTAATAAATATATTTGAGTAAAAGCCTCATTATGAATAAGTTGCAGTGTAAATGAATTACCAAACTAGATTGATTTAAAAAAATAGAGAGACCATTTTGGTAATTTGCCTATTTACAAGCCTATTGAAATGAAGCTGAATAAAGGAGTGAATGAGTTCTGCTCTGTGGTTGAATGCCTGAAAATGAACAAAAGAGAAGTCTATTTGAAATCTTCAGTATCCATTTAGTTCAACAGGGAAGAAGCCTGGTATTGAGGAGTCTTAATTTTAAGAGTTTTCCCTTAAATATAATTAAGGGAAATTAATTGTGATCTGAATTAGGTCTTGACCCAAAATCCATGGAGGTTATTTTTCAAACTCTTATTGAATAGCATAAATCAGAAAAAAAAAAAAAAATCACCAGTTCCACTGCTGTAAGGTCCGAATTGCTTCTCCAGAGGCCACTTGTAACCTAATGGAAATCATCAGAGAATTAGAATAGTGATTATTTAATAATATTTAGGCAAACTACCTCTTCAAAACAATGCTCAAATCCATCAGGCCATATTAAATGTGTGCAAATCTCTGATGGGTAGAGAATTTCTCTGAGCTGATAGGCTGGAACTGGCCCATGCCACAACTGGGGTACTTTTTGTGTCTGTGAGACTGACTAAGGGTTTAGGAATATTTTAGGATTTCTCTCCCTTTCTATTGCAGAATATATCAAAGTAAAATGTATCGAAGAATATCATAATGTTGAAGGGCTTCTCTCATTCTGAATATTTTTGTGGGGTTTTTGTCCTGCAGTTGAGCTAAAATTTAATCTGGACCAGTATGTCAATAAAAGATACCCAGGTCTGGTGAAAATTGTGCGCAACAGCAAACGAGAAGGACTGATTCGAGCCAGAATCCAAGGCTGGAAAGCAGCAACCGCTCCTGTCGTCGGGTTCTTTGATGCCCACGTTGAGTTCAACATTGGCTGGTAAGTTGTTGGCTGTTCCCACAGGGTGAGCAGTACTGTCACACCGTGCTCGGTGTCTCAAAGGCTGTGAAAGAGATTTGCTCAGCAGTGCAGGAGCTGAAACCTGTAGGGATGAGACGGCCGTAGGCTGGTGTTATCACACTAGCAATTACTTTTGAATAATATACTTGATTATTGCAACATTGCTGACAGCCTTCTGCAATGCCTGCAAGATCCATAAAAAAAGCTGTTGTGCGTGGTCTAGTAGAGCTCAGTGGAGAGAGGAGTAATTTAAACCGCAATGAATACGAAAGCTCCAAAGCAGTCAAATGGGGAGACACCATTAAGGAGGCTCTGGGCTGCAGGCAGAAGCGTGCTTTCAAGTACCTTTTTTTTAATCTCCTTGTCATTTTCTATCCTTTCTTCTTAGAAACTTGAATACCGGTCTGATCTCCTCATAAATTTTCTTGCATTTACATTTGAGGGAAACGTTGAATTATTTCCTTCATTTTTAATGGGGCTTGAAATTAGCATGCTTTTCCACATCCCCTTTGTTTTGCAAGGAAGCAATATTGACTGCGGCCAGCACAGTTTTGGGCTTAATGGGACAGATCCGCAGTTGGAATAAAACTTTGTAGCACCACTTAGTGGCCAATATTTGGCATTATTGGAAGTCTGGACTGAAGGAACTGATATGTACAGTCAGCTGAAAAAGGGCTGCTGAGACCTTCAGTATGTAAAATGCGTATTTTCCAGAGGTAGGCTGGTGTTTGATAATGATGATGCAGGGTTATGGTGGAGCTGATTATGCTCTACAGTTCTGGGAGATGTCCCCAAATTAAAACTAAAAATAGCTGTACTTATAACCAGAGAGAAATTTAATTGCAAAGGAGTGAAGTGTTTATTTTTATATGTTCATGAATATCTTTTTAAAATGGAAGATGCAATAAAATAAGTCTTGTAGCGCACCTGGTTTATGTTCACCCTATTTTTTTTCCCCTAGGACCATGAAAGACTATAATAGCAGTTGTAGTAATTTTCTAGAAGCTTAAGAGCTGGTTTCACTTATTTATTTATTTCCTTTTAAAGCGACTAGATCTTTCAAATCATTGCAAACGTTCATGTAGGGTAATATCAGCTACTGGACAGAAGTGGGGACTGGGGAGAGCGTGCTCTGGGGGCTGTTCCCAGTGCTTGTCCTGCCCGAGCTGCAGTTTGCTGACGCTTGTGGAGAATTTTGTTATCACTTCTATAGAAGGCATACTGACGTACTCTACCCAAAGAAGCTAGGCAATGCAGTCAGTAAGAAAGGGGTTTGTGGTTGCTTTTGGGTTTGTTTGGTTTTGTTGGTTTTTTTTTTTAACCTTACTGCTTTACATTAATGTCAGAAACGGTTGAAATCAGCATAGTAAGAACCTGGACTACTTAGTAAATCATTTAGTAAATCAGAGTGTGTGTCTAACCGAGATAAAAAGTGTTTGTGTTTACTGCATCCTCCCTGGTGTACTCTCCTTTCAACAAGTGTGCTGAAGTCTCAGTACTGCTGCTGAGCCAGGCTGTGCAGCTGCTTGGAGACCACTTGGCTTCTGGAGTAGCCGCAGAGGATGAATGAGAATAGCAAATGTGCACCAGAAGCATCACGTATCCCGTTGTTTCAGAGCCACACGTGGAGGCTCAGAGTGTTCCCTTCTGGTGCTTCTCCTGTTGTTCCCCTCAACCTTCGGGGCTGCTGACAGCCATCTCAAACCTTGTTCTACCTGTTTCCTCCTAGTTTTAATTCTGTCCACCTTTGCACATGCAATTGCCTGTCATCTCAATTTTCATCTCATCATCATTTACTAGGAGGGACTAGAAGTTCCTTCCATCTGGTCTGCTTTATTTTTTCCCACTAGGTTAACATTACCCCTACTCCATAACTGTACAAACTTAGTAGTCACGCGGGAGTATCTTGTTAAAGTACTGCTGTTCTATTCTCCTACTAAGTCTCATCTTGCATGACTATTTCCCCCCATTTTCAATGTATATTCATGTATTCAGAGGCCACATGGATTGCTCCCACTCAAAGCTGTCTGTGGATTATTTGTGAGGCAATTAAAAAGAAGCCAATTCCTTTGCCACAGGAAAGAGCATTAGCTTTCTGTTTGGTTTGTGTTCCATCTAAAAGTCAAGTACCTGCGGTGCAATTTTTGTCTTCCAGTCTATGGCTGCTTTACCTGCCTAATCAGTTGGCAGATTAATTCATAAAGAATCAGAGGAGGTCTTCATCACTTTCTCATGAAATATGCAGGACTCAGACAACAAAAAAAACTTCTCTTTAAACAATAGTTGCCCCATTTATGGGTGAGCTTTTTGCCTTATATCGCACTGTAGCATTTTATAGGCTCTCACAGCATTACTCTCCAGGGACACTTCTTCTAAACTAAAATACAATCTGGTAAGATATAAAAAAAATACTCTACAACCTGGCAGGTCAAATTAACTATTGAATTATTTATTTTGCTGTGCTTAATTGCTGCCTTTTTGCTTCTTAGGTGTTGAAATGTATTAGTGCAGAGCAGAGATTTTTCTACTGACCTGTTCCCCTTAAGGCTTTTGACAGCGTGAGCCAATACTGCTGCCGGGAGTGGAGAGGACCAGCTGAAAGGGAGGCCATTATTATTAATTCTCAAATGGAATTTTAAAATAAAATTATATGATAATGTATGTGTACAATTCGTGTGTAAAATTCTGCCTGTCCTGCAGTAGAACCTTGTCTGTTTTTAATGGTTATTAATGTCAATAGGAGTCAGCATCTAGAGTCAGCAACCCAGCAGAATCAATAGGTGTGAAAAGCTCCTGGACATTCCTCTCTGAGGATATATTTTGGCTTGTATAGTTCAGTTTTCCCTTCAGTTCCGAAGGTTTCGGCATTCCTGCTCTGACTTTTGTATTAGGTCCACCCACTGTGCATTAAGCAACACACAGCAGCACTGAGTAGAGACCATTGCACCCTGGCTGCTAATTGTGTTGCAGAAGATGTAGAGCATTACACAGACTCCTGTCTCTGAGAGGTGGGAAAGAATAACATGATAAGGAGAAGAGAACTTCACTACATTATATCTGGGAGTGGGAAAGACAGATAGCAGAGATGGGGTGTTAATTCTCTGGGTGAGAAAAAGGACACATCGAGTGAAGGAGAGCAGAAATCAGTAAGTGAAAGGCAGAGACCACAATATATTAGCAGCCATAAAGAGGGTGCTAGGAGTCATAAAAGAAGACATAATGATAGAGTATTATACTTGCATTCTATCTTAGGAATTGCTTTTGCTCCTATCACAGAGGTAGTATCAGAGCACTGAATGGAGTTATGCAGTCCTGTAGTAATTAAAATTTTTCCAGACAAAGGGGGAGTATCAATAAGGAAGCAGTGGAGTAAAAGGGTTTAATCAAAAGATTTCAATATACCAGAGAGACGGAGACAGCTCGACATGATAAAGAGGACCTGAAATATAAGCCGAGTATCCGTCAGATTGTGCCACACACATCCCATCATTATGGGTTATCCCTGAAGTTGGAAGTGTTTAAAAAATATAGAAAACTGGTATTTTAATGAACTAAGAAGAAGAGGTAAAGATCAAGATCCCTAGGTCTACGGATGATACTTTGCAGATGCTATTTTATACTGTAGTACATAGTACAATTTGCTGTAGTGGCTGTAAGCAATGGACTCCCAAGAAAGCGTGTAAAGAAAAAAGGAAGTTGATTTCCTCCTAATCATCTGCTGGCTTTGGTTATCCCAAGTACTCTGTAACAGAGACATGGTTATGCTTTTGTAGGGCAAAGCCACGAGGTCTCTGTTCCCCTGAAAGCTCCCTTGTTAATATTTTCACGCAATGAACCAGAAGCCAATCTCTACCAGCAGTTAAACTCTGCATCCTCCCAGTTCAAGCTCAGGTGGCTCTTCGGAGACCTGGCAAGGTCCAGGTGGTTCTGTCCTTCTAGTGAGAGAAGTGCTGAAGGCAAGGGTGAAATTACGTTTGCAGCCCTTCTCCTGTGCAGTCCCTCCCCTCTGGCGGGTTCGCACCCATCACTCCTGCTCAGGACGTGGTTCATTGCAGCATCCCTGGGACCGTGCGGAGTTTGACCTGGAAAGTTTTATTTATGCAAAAGCAAAGGAAAGGACATGTGTTTATTAAGGAAGGTTTTTTCTCATCTGAAGCCTCAATTTGGTAAGTTAATGGAATACACGTTTTAGATAGGAAAAGCGAACTAATATTATCTGAGCGAAGAGGGAAGTGTGCAAGATAAGCCATGTGGGCCTTGCAGATTCATGGGACAGTGCCAGCTTCCATACAGAGGACATGCCAGGAAAGCAACTTCGACTATTCATCTACCTAAACAACCTAGGGTGTTCATTGAAGCATCCTCAGTGCTTTTCAGTGGTGCAGAAAAGAGCTATTCAGATTTGGCAGCCAAAGAGCTGATCTTTAACTCTCCAGCACGCGTTTATGCCGCGTTCGCTCCATTCTGGCTGGGGGCTGCAGGTCTGAAACCTCCCCGGGCACACAGGAATGCTGATAGAGATGTCAGGTAAAACAGATGGGGAATTTCTCTCGCCTCTTAGAGACCGAGGAAGGGAGTATGAAATTTATTTATTTATTTTTAGTTCTCTGAACACTTATTTACAGGAAAGGCATTCTGCGTGAAATACTCCTCAGTTGGCCTCAGTGAAGAATTATGTATGTCAGTAGATCTGCTTGTCTGCATCTGATAAATGTATATTGTCAGTGAAATGTGAGGTAGCGTATAAAATCACATGCAAAATAAGCTTTCAGTTTACACAGATTTTTTTTCTTACATTTCTGTGTTAAGTTTTTACTTCACGGTACCTGGCGGTGGTACAGCCAGAGTAAAATATGGTATTACACCCACTGAGCCAAAAAATCTAGCAGATGAGACCATGTTGCCTTGCATTTATGTCTTATAAAGACTCTTCCTTAAGTCCTTGCAATTCTGATTTGTGAAAAGGGGGCAAAAAAGGTTAGATTTTTTAATATTAGTTCTTCATTTTTTATTGGAGTGATGTTGGAGAGGAAAAAATGATGTACGTGTTTATCTCAAAAGAACCCAGAGATTAGGATATTTGGGTACCCACTTGGGACTGGGCAGAATTCGAGAAAGACATTTCCCAATGCAATTCCTGTCATCTAGGAAAGAATCTACTTCTGGAAAAATTCAAATTTTTGCACAGACAAAGTGACATTGTGGGGGGCGGGGGGAGCTGGGAAAGAAGGGATTTCTTGACAAATGCCTTGTTCTGTCGTTCTAATTAAGAACTGAAAAATATTCTGGGTTCGCTCCTCAGGTGATGCATGTTAGCAAAGCGTCCCTGAAGTTGTGAAGGCCATTGAAATAGAAGAGTTGGCCAGCAGAGGATCTGGCCTGCGGCATGCGTGTGGTTTCTCTTAGATCACGTGCATTTATTCCTATGTTGTGCCTTTTTAAAAGTCTGCTTGAAATCAGCAGGTGTTTTTACATATTTAAAAAGGTGAATTATATAATCATGTGTGCTGAGGAGCTCATTGCTAACTACTTTTTATCTGTTTTTTATCTGGAAGAAGCTGTTCTTTTCAGCGTTGTGAAAAATCAGACTTCCCCATTGGTATGAGCTCTCCGGCAATCTGATAAGGATGTAAGACAGCATACAATTTTTGTTTGCTGTGGTTTCCCGTGGGGTTTGAGCCGTTCTGAATTGGCCCGATATTAAATACAGAATGCATATATGTTCAGAGACAGACTTACAATGGGATTAGAGAGGCCTGTGTGATCACATTATGACCCCTGCCTCGGCTCTCAATCTTCTTACAGGCTTATTCTATACTCGGGGTTAAATCCTGCCGTCCAATTCTTTTCCGAACTCTAATGTTTATCTTGGGAGCACTTACTCTTTGCCCACAGTACCGGCATTTCTGGAGCTCTCACTGAAGTCATCGTGGGTGCTCAACACCTTGGAAAACACAGTGTTAATCCAGAAATTGACCCACTGGTAGGCAAAAGCATTAAATGCATGAAATGCATGTGCTGTGTTTAGTGATGCGCTCATCAGTATTTGACAAATCCATTTATTGTGAATTTGTTCCCAATCAGATATTCCTTCCACAAATTCCCCAAGAGAGTTTTGGTAAGGAGTCGTGACTTACCGAGGCACCTGCTGTGGATGCTTCTCCCAGCACGTCCTTGAGCCTGTGGGAAGCCCACTGTTGCGTGAAAAGGGGCCAAGCGGTTTTGGCAGAAGATAAACCCCCTTGCGTTCTAACACTCCTCACCGAGGTGGGAGGCTAGGTGTGGCTAGGCTTAAATTCTGAGTGATGCCCAATTCAGCACTATCAGTCCAATCGCGTTTAATGTGTATTAAACTATCACGCTTTGGATACACTAATAGTGGACTGCACCTTCAGTCTAGTCGTGCTCCTGAACTAGCACGGCCTCTCTCAAGTTTTGGTCATGTTCAGTGAGAAAGCGAAACGGCTAGCTACTTAAACAGTGCAGTTTATTTAAACAACAGATATACAGGTTCTTTAGGATTGCCGGTGATAAATACACGTGCAAAGCACGTGCAAATAAAGATATTGTTAAGTATACAAACGCGCAACAAAATTATAAACGATACAGCCTGGCTATAAATGTAGGGCAGAGATTCTCTAGAGAAATTTCTAAGTCCCTGAGAAAGCGCTCGGTGTAATCGAAGTTGTACCCAAAGGCGTCCCTATGGGGGGGAAGAAAGGCTCAGCCCGTCAACTGATCCCGGAAATCAGCGATGGAATTCTTCGTGATGGTGTCTTCCCTGGCATCCCCTCTCTCTTGGGCTATTTTATACTATTTTTTATCTTCAAAGTGGAGTTTGAGTGACTTTAGTCATACGTACTTTTATTATGATTAATGTACTCAAGGAGGAGTGTTCACACCTCGGGGGCGGATAGCCTCCGGGATGGAGGTGTGTTTTGGTACATTGTGGTGAGCAAAGTTCGCACAAAGGACAGCATTTCATCAACATTTGACGAAATGTTGGCTCGGGTAGCATGTAGGCCGCTTATCTGTTCCGTAGTACCATCTCGTCCCCATATCTGCTATTCGTCACAAGGGAAGGCCACGGAACAAGCGTGTTCCGTTCCATCCCTCGTGTAGTTTCGCAAACAACCTTGTACAGGGAATCACAGATGTGGCATTCTTCGTGTGCCAGCTGCGGCTGTATTCTACCTCAGAATCCTCTTGATTTTATGACTTTCCTTAATGTGTGAACAATGCTGTATTTTTGTATTCTTGGCCAATTTAGTAATTATTCCACACCCACCAAAATCCTGGGGCAGCTGTATGCTCTGTGGAGTTTCAACCAAGCACTGTCAGTGGCAGGGCCGAGTCCTGGGAATGAGACTTCCGCAGTGTGTTACTGTATTTCTGGAACTGCTTCAGAGAAATAAAACCCAAGTGAAAATACCCTTTAGCCTTGTGGAGTCTGTAAGAAAGCTAAATTTACTGGCCTTTCTCTTCTGGCTTTAACCATTCACCAGCAATCTATTCAGAGTGAGAGGAGGACACCAACAAATGTATATTTTTAGAGAGGATAAAAGGGAGGAACTTCTTGTGTCTCTCAAGTTCCAGCCCAGATTGTCTCCTTCGTTTTTATTAGGTGGAAAAAAGAACTGGGTGATGTGAAGCACTACCTTTAACGCTGAACCTTTTGATTATGTTTAGTTTACTGAAATCCATCACATCTGTGAATATGCCTGGGAGGATTTTTCCTCTTGCTCCAGTAAATAGCTTGTTAACAATGCATGCTACTCTGTGCCCATAGAGTATGTTGACTCAGAAGCAGGCTAGAAACCTAGTATTTTTGTGTGTGTGAAAAATAGAGATGAATCTCAAAATTCACATCTGGCTTATGGTCCTAATCAGGCAGGGCTGAATCTTACCTCACCGCCAGCAGTGGCCACGTGGAAAGGAAATACTCAGACAACATACTGCAGCTCATCCGCATAGCACGTTGAACATACTTGCACTTCAGCAACCTCTTCCACTCTGGCCTTTTAGTCCCGGGAGCTGCCAAGAGCACCTGACTTCTGCAGATGCAGACTGAAAAAAACAAGTCAAGGGGGAAAAAAAACAGGGAAAGAACACTAGTGTCTGTAAAGAGGATGAGTAAATCTACATAATAATGTAGCAGCTTAAAATTAGGAAAAAAAAAATAGAAATTACTAGGAAAGATTTAATCATAATCCTTTCAAAAACCTGAAGCAATTAGACAAAGCCAGAATTACCAGCACAGTTGACAAAGGATTTGATGAATGTGCAGCGCAGCTTACAGAGACAAAGACACCGTGTAAGTCCATTGAGCCTAATAGAGCCACTCCAAGGCTGGACTTTGCTAGCAATGAATAGCAATAAAAACCCTTCACATTTCATGGCTTACTTAAGATAAGCAATGTAAAGACAGTCCATTACCCAGTCCTGTTGAAGCTTGTAGTCCTTCTTCACTGGTCATTACCTAGGGATCTTGGCAGGCAGAAAAGCAGAGCGCAAGCGGTGTCGGTGGTGCAGAGGGCATTGGCAGAATCTGGGATTTCAGTGTGCCTGTAGATCTCACTGAGACGAGCGAGGGCTTGGCGTCTGAATACCCCGTTGCTATTTCTGCTCTCCCTGATCAGGCAAGACAAGCTGTGAAATCCCACAGGTGTACGATGCTTAATGAAAAGGCTCTCCATTCTGAGTTTTGCTAACAGAGAACTCTGCACTGGATTTTGTCTTTCCGTCTGTGACTCCAAGCCTGCTCTCTTATTTGTGGGTGTGAATGTATTTTGGAAGTTAGATAAATGTGTGGTCTCTCCAGACGCTGAACTTTTTCCCATTCCTGATACCTGTGGGGATGTGATTTCCAGACAGGGGAAGAAAATCACCTCCGTTGTGGGGGGTGGGATGTTGTGAAAATGAAGTTCCAGCACTTTCATACCAATTTACTCCATAACCTCGGCATGGCACTTCACTTCATCTGTAACCTGAGGGTAGAGTTGTCAACACGTGTTGAAGTAGTAATATCTTCATCATTCACATTTCTCAGGTACAAAGGACTGGAACAGAACTTCCAATGGACAGCTTTCAGACACCTCAGATTTCATGAAAGTTCAAAATATGAGATTTCCAATTAATAGATTGATAGAGATTGGTATTGCACCAAAAATTGCAGCTGGCAGTAAGAGAGTAAGAGAGACCCCAGGGCATTCCAGTGATGGGGGGGTGCATTGATTTATTCCCAGAATAAATAAAGTAGAGTAACAAAACAATACAAGTTGCACATGAGATGAACATCTCTCTCGGAACCTTCCTGGCCAGTGGGAGTTTCTGCAACTTGCAGTGTCATTCTTCTCTTTCCACCATGCTTGTCATCATCCTTTTTATTAAAACTTCCGTGCTCTGTGTTATTGGCATCCAGCTGATAAATTCAAATGCCATTTTTCTACAGGAATCAAAATAAAACTAGTTTAACTCTCCCTGAATTCTCTCCAAATGAAATGCTGGGACATTTTGTCTTTTTGTCGGTTATGCTCTTATTTTACGTTGTTTTGTGATGGTTTATTTGCAGTAAGTAGCTCATCATCAATACTCAAGGCTTTCACTGAACCTGTGTCTCTCTCTACTGATGTGGGAGGGGTAAAAATGAGAGAAAGCAAGAGAACACGCTCTCATGTAAGCAATATGGAGTCTGCGTACGTAAAAGACAAACATTTTGTCTGGACTCCAGTACAGAGAAAATGCCGTTTTCTTGCAGAATAGACCTGAAAATTTATGATAGTTCAGATTGAGGCAGTGAAGATTGAAAATGGAGGTTGAATTAATTTCATAACTTGTCCTTTTCTGTTGGCCTACACGAGAAAATACATGGTGACAAACTAAATATAAGACAACAAACAAAATACAAGGTAACAAACTTGAAACCACAAAGGAACCTTTGTTGCCTTTTAACCACCAACAAAAAGAATAATGAGAAAAGATCAGTGCTCAAATCCTACTGCCTCTGTGAATTGCTGCAAACCACCATTCCCTTAAAGATACACGTGAGGGCTCTGCAAAATCTTCAAAGCTTATTTCAAGGGGAAACACAGTTACAAAGGAGTGAACCGGTGGCTGTTCCTAATACCGCTTTGAGAAGTGCTTTCCACCCTTATGCAAGTCCTGCTACCTCTTTGGAGCAGTTTCTCTGTAAATTCATAGCAACTTCAGACTGCCTTGGTCAGAAATGAATGTTTGCACTGAAGCTTTTTACTCTACTGAAACACTTTGGGGTGTAGCTTCTGTTGAAAGCGCATTGATGTTTTAAAGCCGTTTTAAAGCCTTTTGAAATGATGGCACATTTCCTGCAGCTCCCTGCTTTTGCACCATCTGGCAATTGAAATCTTCTCATGACCAAAGCGGTTTCAGAAGGCATAATGCAGCCACACTTGTCACTCAAACTGGATCCGCTGGGGTCAGTCCTTAGGAAATAAGATTAAAACCTTTGAGTAACCTTCAGATTCGTTCGGTCCCTGGTGTGTGTTTTGTTCTTTAGGCCTTGTCAGCAAGAGCAGGTGTTGAATCGCTACCAGGCATCCTGGTGGTGTGGCTGTTAGGGGACCATTTAGTTACTCTTGGTGATAGTGTCTCTCAACGCTTGCCTATTGCAAAATGAAATTACAGTCTCCAGGCCTCAGAAAAAGTTTTTGGTAAAATTTTGTGTTGTTAAACTCTGGTACAGCTTCATAAAGGCAATAATTCATGTGCTGTTGCTACGTGAAGTATTCCACACCAAGACCCAGCCTCTTCAGTGTGTGACAGTGACCTGTATTGGATCCCGCGACGCTGTGTTCTGGGCTGCTATCTCCCTCCGTCGCTGCTTGGTATTAGAGAACTTTGTTTTATCAGACTGCAGAGCAGGACCTGGGATTACTGGATGGCTATAAAACATTTTGCTTTTTTTATTGTTCTCAGGGTGGAACCTGCACTTACCCGGATCAAAGAAGATCGAAAGCGGATCATCTTACCAGCAATTGACAATATCAAGTACAACACTTTTGAAGTGCAGCAATACGCCAACGCAGCCCACGGCTATAACTGGGGCCTCTGGTGCATGTACATAATCCCACCGCAGGACTGGCTCGATAAAGGGGATGAGTCAGCTCCCATCAGGTAAATCTCCCATGTGCTGTCACTTTGGTACTAGCAATGTTTCCATCTCAGCTGTCTGCCGAGGGGGAATTTAAGTGAAGCAAGGCTAGAGGCTTCGTACGGGGATAGCAAAATGAAACTGAGGAAAACAGATGGCTCTCCAAAGCTGGGGATGAATGTGTCGCATCTCAGAGCTGCACCACAACACGCCCAGGAGTGTATGTGCTCTGGTTGTGAATGCGTGGTTCAAGTTCACATTGTAGCCTTTAGTAGGACAGCAGGATCTTTTTCACCTATGCTTTTAGTTTCCAATGGACTCTGGCACGAGTAATAAACCAGTGGAACATCGTGTATATGACAAACAAAGGTATTTTGTATGTGAGTACAAAGAGGCTGGCTTCACTCTTGGTCTGTAGGCAGCACTCTTGGCCATCAGCCCAAACCAGAGCCTCCCAGCAACACTGGTAGGAGATGTGTTAGCCTTGCCTTGTTCAAGACTTGCTCTTTTTTTTGAGAACTTTGCACGTGTTCTGAGTTTTCCTACTGGATTAATTTTAAAATGAAACTGGACCACATAGTTAGAGTGCCAATTTATTTTTCTCTATAAGGGAACATTTTACCTTACAGAAGTGGAACTTTCTAAGGAAATACTGTTTCGGGAATTGTGGTAGTGTTTTTGAGAATTGTTACAGAGGAAAAACAGGGACTGATAAGAAAGGGACATTCTTTCCCCTTCCTTTGAAAATTCACATCTCCTAGCCCTTCATCTCCAGTGCAGATGCTTGTCAGTTCCTCTGAGTTGTACTGTGCTGGGTGAAGGGTACGATTGTTAGCAACTGTTGAAACAAAGGCTAAAAAAAATGAAACCCAAGTATGCGCTTTAGGTTGCTCTGCCCTATTTCTAAGATTTCTTAGGAAGGACATAAATTACCACCTTAGAGTAATCTTCGTTTTGCTGTTTATCAGCTTCATCCCGAAGTTGAAACTCTATTGTATGGTCCCAATGTAGGCTCTGGCAGAGAAGCTGATGTTCTTCCCTTCCAGTGTAGAGCTCGAGTTATCAGGCCCTGAGATCCACCCAAGCACTTCAAACAACATGCACAACTGAAAAGGTCCAAGTGGTCTTTTGGAAGGGAAAGGACACAGAGGAACGAATCGCATTCCTAGGTGATCAGTAGGGTGAGGCCATCTCACAGGATCCGTCCCTCATACGGAGAGTAATATTTCAATCCATATTTGAGCAAGTGTTGCAGGTTGCACTTAGGTTCATTCTCATGCCCCGGGACTGCAAAACAGAGCTGTACAGTAACATTAACCTTATTTACTACAAGACAGCACAGTCCTTCATCACTGACCCTTTGCTCAGCTTGAAACCTCAATAAGCAGGAAAGTAATTACTTAGAAAATCAGTTTTCCTCGATAACGTGCCCTGCTCTCCTCACATTGTTTTAAAAGGGCAGATGTTTTATATCTATTTCACTCAGCCCTGAGAAATAGTTTATTGATGAGGGAAAATTAATCAGCCAAAGCTTTCACTCCTGAAATCGGGGTTTCAGTCTTTTATTCCTGAAAGGTTTTGCACACTTCATTACTTCCAGTTTATATGTGAAATCACTGTATTAATTTTCACATGAGTAGTTCTAGTATTTGAGTATCTTCTGTTCCGGAGGCAATGATCACACATCAGGTAAGACTGAACTAAGATGTTAAACCTCAGCAAGTTCTTAGACATGATTTTCAGTGGTGGTAGCTCGTGCACTCCCTCGAGTATGGAAGCTGTGTCTGCAAAACGCTTCTGGAAATTCAATTACAATTCTTTTTAATGGAGAATAAGGAATCTTATCCCTGTAATGCTGGGATAAGAGTGGTTTTTTGGCACTATGGGGCCTGATTTACCATGGGCGTTCCTCAGGTTTATGTTCAACCTCTTGCTGGAGTTATGCTGGCACTGAGTTGGGCTGATACAGAAGTGAATAAGGTCTGAACTCAAGCACTGAGTAGTGTTGAAATCTGATGCACGTAAGTAGCTGGCTCCTGAGAGCAACAATTTTCTTCTGAACCTGAGTGAAGCAACCCTCCAATTCAACAGTGCGCAAACTGCCCAGAGACAGATGAGACAAGCAGCACAAGGAGGAGAGCGCCCAACCCTTGCTGACAAATATCAGGAGCACTGAGACGTTGTGATTGCATAAGTATCTCTCCTGCAAATTATGAATTACATGCCCTAAAGTGCAGACACATCAATGTGGAACCGTGAACACTTATCTGTCTCCCTGGGAACATGTGCTTTGCAGGCAGTGATCTTGGAGAGCGGAGCATCCACTTTATAGCCACGCTGCACTGATTTCTGATGGGCCTCCGAAGCAGCAGCGCCTGGATGGATTTGCTAAAGGATTTGGCTGTGCTGTTCTGTTCTGCCTGCCTATAGAAAGACAAGGCAATTTTGTGGCTTTTAAGTGATATGCTAGCGTAATTACGGTAATGGAAAGAGTGAATATGCAAGTGTTATTGATGAAAAGGTTCAGGAAGTCTGTACTGAGAACTGAGATTTGAAAGTACACACGATGGGAACTTAGTAGCTGTAGAAAATTTAAGGTGTATTTTCAAAAGGAAGTCAGACTAGCAAGCAAACTTTTTCAAAAATCTCTGTTGGTTTAGTACAAATTTTGGTTTTGTAACGAGCTTTCCAAACCATGCACTGCAACTATGATTTCTGTTTCAGTCCAGTTCGCAAGGCATGCAAACTGGTCCACATTGCTGGTCTTTGGATCCAGGTGTCTGTTCAGGGCATTCATAAGATTGCCGGACTGTTCATCAGCGTGAAAACTACAAGTTTATTTAGTCCTTGCTGACACTGTCCCTCTTAAGGCTTCCCTTGACACTGCCTTCAATAAATAGTAGGTTTGTTTTGTGTCTCTGTGTGTTTTGTAAAAGAAAAGGCTAATAACTAATAACCCCATGACTGGTTTTGTGGTTGGTGTTGCTGAATACTTCCTCCCAGATCTCCAAAGGGATTAAAGATTTTCAGTGTTAAAAAAAATGAGTACCCTGGTATCAGTGAGGATCAGAGCCCTGGCATTTCTGGTGTTTGCATTGTATGAATAAATATCATCGATCTGCAGAATTGGGTGAGACATTTAGAAAGCAGAGTCCAATTCCTGTTTTCTTCTGGGATTATACAACAGATGTGCGTACTTCTTTTCTCAGAAGTTTTCTATTTGAAGCCCGATCCTCTGCCTTCCTGAACACTAACAGTGGTGTGATCCTACTCAGAGCCTTGCTGGGGAGGAACAGGAATTGTTCCTCGAGCCAGTGGGGCACCGTATAGGCGGTTGTGTCAAGTGCACACCATAAAATGTCAGATCAGCTGTTGTGGTCCAAGCGACAAAGGGGATGTGACCTTGAAGTGCAAACAAAGGTAAAGAAAAAGCAAGAACAAAGTGTCAGATTTTGGAAAGATTTCTGATACAGTTTGAAGTCGGTTCTATTTTTTTTTTCCACGTTAATACTCTGAAATTCAGAACAATTGATGTTCCCCAAATTGGATTCTGCAGGCAATCCATTTTGCATGTTTGACATTTGAGATGTAAGATGTCTCTAACATGAAGATTTAAATGAGGATTGTTATTTTGACACGCTGTGTCCATCACGTCATTTTCCATTTGTGTTCCTGAGAACACACTGCCCAAAAATGTCCTTATCATCTGGCAACAAACTGTGTAACAAAGGAACCTGTTTCAAAGGGTTTCTAATGAATTTGATTATGCATTGAAACAAGCTGGGTTTTTTTCTATATGCAGAAGATACTACTGGGTTTTGGAACAGTGAGGAAGGTTTCTGGCATCCTGAGCTCTGGTTCATCTTCCCTCACCTGCCGTGATTATGATGGACTGCTCTGTGTTTGATTTCTTGATCAGCAGCCACTAACATTAGAGTCATTAGTCAGCCTGACACAGCCAAGCGCTGCACAGCTTTCCATTTTATCTTCCTCCAGCAGCACTGGTGCATTTCATTGTCGCATATGTTCTCACTTACTGCTTTAATATGCCATAGCTTGGTACCAGTAGGAAAGTGTATGTACACGCACTCTCAGCCACTCCACAAAGCACTTGCGTCTCACTCATAGATATAAATTAGCGTCTGATATGGCCACGGTGAAGTGGTTTGTGCTGCCTGCGTTAGCTGGGAGCGTGTGTGCCCATCTCACGTGCACGTCTGGCCCCGTGCTGGTCTGTCGTAGTGATGGTGATACAGCCACGTTGGGTCTTTGCTGTTCTAGGAAGAAATCTCTCTGTGTACCTGAGCTTAGGAAGGGGCTCATCTGTAAAGTCTTTCAGGATAAACCATGCGGTCGTGTAACAATAAAGCTGGTGACTGTATATTGATTATGGCCATCTTTTCAGTTGCTGCTCCACAGGAGCCTGTAGCAGAGCAGTTTCTTTTTCATTTGTCCAAGTTCTGACGTGTATCCTGCAGTCCAAAAAATATACTGCTGTGGGGCATCAGGGAGTTATTCTACATCGCTATCACCCTGCCTTTCCTTGCCGAGCTTTCTAGGTTGCTTTTTTTCACATGCTATAGCTGTCCAAAGGGGTTAACAAACCTTCACATCATTAAGCTTGTCAGTTTTTTTCCCGTAGCTCCCGAGCAGCAAATCTGTCCTTGAGTTCTGTTCTCACAGCCTGGTGTGACTCTTTCTTGCAGAAGACGTGGGTTGTAATTAAAAAATAAATGCTTATGCAGGTACCATGCAGGTTTCCCCGCTTATCTGTCAGGCCAGGGGTGAGGTGCTGCTTAGGAACCTGAATCAAAGAAACGTTCTGCCAGGAAAGATGGAAAACTCAAAGATACGGTGTGTGTGTCATTCGAATATCTTTCTCTCTCTCTCCTTATCCCTGTATATATATGTTTATGTTTATATATTTATTTACAGTTATATTTGTGTTTGTATTTATGTATTTGTGTGTCCTTGGTTGTAGGTCAGTTCTCCTGGAAATTAGACTTGTCGTACGCTCTGAAAACTGTTTCAGATGTGACCTGATTGCATGTATACTGATCTTAAGGCAGGGGGAGAATGATGCATAAGGGAAAGGAGACTTATCATATCACGTGCAATACGTCAGTCTAGTGCTCATCGCTTTCTCCTTCACATGTTCCTGACGAAGGCCCCAGGCAGCATCCTTTAGTTGTCTGTAAAGGGAAGGAGGGGGATGCACCTGGCTGAGAAATGTGTATCAGCGCCTGCTGGCGTGTTGCCGACAGAGCCGTGCTCCTGGAGATCTCACTGAAACGAAATTGTCGTGACTCAGACCTACAGCAAGGGGCTTTCATCTCTGGCCAACGTGTCCTCTGTCTCTGGTACCCCATCCCGTAGCAGGCACTGCCCTCTTCCACACAGTGCATCTCTTCCCTTCCCCAGCGCCGCCCGCACTGTACCTGCGGCCACCGCAGGCGGGGAGGGAGGGAGGGAGGGAGGGTTTACCACCATGACGTGCTGCTCGCTGCTTCCTCCCTTTCCCCAGAGTATTACCCCGAGTAATGTCTCTCTCATATCTCCCTCGCTACAGCCATGCCATCAAGTAATTTCCACAAATTGACTATGCTGTATCTTTCCCCCGTGCAGAATCAATACTATTCTACGCTCCATTTTAAGGTTTAGCTGCAAGAGCCATTTTGCTGTGTTTCCCGCGTTATCCTTTGAGTGCTGCTGTTGATTATAATTAATGCTTATAACATCCTCAGTTGTGTCAAAGAATATTCCACAGATCAATTAAGTTTCCCAACACCTTTGAGGTGTTGGTAAAAAATAGCACACCTCTAATTGCTATTTTGTGTTGCCTTCCTTCTAAAAATGTCACTGTTTTACTAGGAAGTCCATGACTTAAGGGAAAAGGTCCTTTTATATACAGCAGGTGTGGTTTAGGTTACTGTACTAAAAGTAGTAGATATGCGGGAGTTTTTCAGGTACTGGAAAAACGAATTATTACAGCCAAGTGAGGGTCTCATGCTTTTTGCAGTTTTTTTAAAAAGTGTTTGCAATGTGTCAATGTAACGCTGTAGTCGGTATAAATTATCCACCTATATGCTTAAAGCAATTTGAGAATTGAATCTCAGGCTTTCAAGCTGCTGAAGCAGTTCTCAGACTTTTCCCCAGTATTTTATGTGTGCTTCGCAGATGGAGAAACAGAGGCAGAAGGAAGTGACTCACTGAAGACCAGATGAATGACAGAGCTGGGAAGAGAGTCAGGGTCCCCCGGCTCGCAGCGCTGTTACCAGCTCACTGGGCCGTGCAATCGCATTACACTTAGTTTACAGTTGGGTCAGTCAAAGCACAGGGAAGTTAAGGGCCTGGGCTGGATGAGGACTGGATGCCCAAAACTCCGGTTGAACCTAATGGAAGAGTTGAACAAGCAGTATGCAGAAAATCCAACATCGTGCATCGTAGGCAAGTTCTTCCATCGCATCAGAACGCAGCCAGGGCAGAGCCACAGGCCGCTCCGTTCAGCTGGTGGGGCGGCAGCCGTGCCGCTGTGCAGAAGAGCAGTGGCTGCAGGCGGCCAAATGCAGGTAGAGGAAGGCACTGACAGTGGCAATTTTTGACTGGCTTCTCTGAAAAGCTGGATGTGGTTCCTTCTGCCATTGCACTGCTGTTGTTGCTTGTTCCTAAAAACGTATTTTTTTCTAAATCAGCTATGAAGGCTTGTGGAGTCTGCATGTGAATCTATGTAATGAGAAGAAATAAAACCTAGAAGAGAGAGAGGGAGTTGCAGAGGCAGTCCTCAGTGGCATTCATCTGTGAGTGATAATTACGTAGTTGCATCTAAATGTTTTTCCCGCCCCCATTCAATTAACAAGCCAGTGTTTTAATGGACAGAGACGACAGCTGCAAAAATCCATCCCCCAGAGAAAAAGATTCGAGCACCTAAGAGCAGTCTGCAAAGCCGGGCGGTACCGTTCCTCATTAGGAAGGAAGGAGAAATGTCCTCATGGGAGCATCCTACGGCTGTAAGGAGCTGCCTCCAGGGGATTTGGCGGGGCAGGGCGGGGGGGGCGTGTCTGGAAAGGGAAGGAGTCTGAGCCCAAACTAGCAGCTCAGTTTTGCAAAGCAGTGATGCTCTCGCCTTCATCCAGTTAAGCCACCTGCGTTTAGTTTTAAATACATAAAAAGGAAAATGAAGAACGTGGAATGTGTTTCTTCCCCCCACCTCCTTCCCTTTTTATCATGGTTAACACTTAAGAAATACCTAATATTCTCTCAAAGGCTTATTTCATTTCAAAGCTCCTGAATTCCCTTTCCTTGGTCACGTCCGTCTTTCATTTCAGTTTCTAGACCAAATTTATTCCTCGGTAGCCTAAAATATGGTTTTCAGTGATAATAGGATGAGACGGTGGGATATATATAGGATATGTCTGGTCCTGTGTGCAGGAGAGCGCTCAGTCTTTCTAGGCAAGTCTGTCTTCAGGCATGGCTCTAGGAGCTATAAGCAGGAAGGTGCATTTTACCAAATAACTTGAATTTATAAATGCCATCCATCTTGTAAAGATCCTGGTGTACAAGTATATGCACCAACAGAAGGTGGATGTGTCCAGCCGGGAGTACCAAGGACCGTGTGTGGTTTTCATAGAGCTCTGAGACCACTTCTGACTAGAGACTGATTCAGCAGAAAGTTTTCACAAATCACAGCATCAAGCAAGAAGTGCTGGAATTTTTTGTGCACGTGAAAGGGGGACTGTGGGGCGTGGGAGAGGTCCAAGCACTGAAGGTGCTGGTGGTGACCCTGCTGCAGTTTCTTTGTAGGGTTTGTGACATCTGGCCTCAGTTTCCTCCAGCCTTTTTGACTGAAGGGGCGCGGGGATCTGGCTGAGAGCCCCACTTCAGTCCAAAGTCGTCTGTGAAAGCCAGATGTTTGCCTTTGTAACCACCATTGAATCTTGTCCCCCCAGCTCGTGATCCAGGGAACGCATGTCACTCCGCAAGGGTGGAACATGGGAGTTAATCAAGCTATTTCAACTTCTTTGTCAGAAACAGTGCTGATCAAATGTGTTCCTATCAACAGCTGCCTTTTTCAATTACGCAGGGAAAACATGAGAGGGAGAGTGTGCACTGCAGTATACGCTTGTCATGATCTGAGAGCTTGCATTGGCTTTCAAACTGAGAAGAGGTGCAAGGGAGAGATGCTGAAGCAGTACCAGTAACGTGAGCGCGACAGCAGAGTCCATTACAGCTAAGTAACAGCAGCGCTTCAGCAAATGAACCTTTTCAAGGGTACCAGATACTTCCTGCCATAGGCTGCAATGTTCTGCAATGCTGGGTTATGCATTAGGCCCAGGAGCAAAGAATTGTTTTATCTAACCCTATCTTGGCTGTTTGTTTGAAGCTTTTTTAACCTCCTGCTGTAGAAACAGTGAACTGATGATGAGAAAAACGACCTGATGTGATAACACCGTTCTAGCAGCCACCTGCTGCTACTGGTGGGATCCACCAATACATGGGTGAAAAATGTGTTCATTTTCCCAGCCAGGGCAGTTTTTCACATGTGTATGAAGCTGCCTCATGATTACGTTTCTCAGATGTCATGGGCAAATACCTTGTGAATAGCTTTCTGTGCAAGTTGAAGAAATGTGCAGGTATCTGGGACAAGAGAGACTTCACAGTGACAGTATAATATTAGTGCATGACAAGGGAGACTTCTTAAAATAGGTTTTAGACCTTTTCCATCATGTTTGTTTCTATAGAGCATTTTCATGGTGTATGTATAAGCTTGGGTGTTAGATAGAGCATTCTCTATTCTACTAGAAAATAGAAAATTGGCATAAATTAGAATTTTCCTGATGTCTTTTTACAATAGCACTGTTAGGAATAACGTCGTATCTGCCAGATGGTCCAAACTTGCCTCCCTTTCAATGCAAGAGGGAGCACAGCTCATCCTTCTAGGTCAGCTCCAAAAGTGTTCAGTTTCTCAAATGATTCTGCAGTTTTTCTGATTCAGCAGCCTGCTCTGTTGGGATCTCACGAAAATGGGGGGGGTCTGTCCACAGGGACCAGGCACATCCTGTAGCTCAGATTGCAGGATGACTCCCCATGATCTCGCAGTAGGTTCTATGCAACCTGCAGCCAAATTGCATGTCAAACACGGAGCTGCAGGCTCTTGTTGGTTTTCCACCTTAGTCAAGTTTACATTTTTAAATTATGCACTATAGTAGCAAAACCTAGCTCCTACCTTGAATTTTAGAGGCAGTTGTTGTGACCAGTACAGAGATGCAGAGCAAGTCTGGATGAATGAAACTAGTACATGTCACTAGCTTGTATTGCATTGAAATAATGCTTGTGTTCGTATGGTAAATGATCTCAGAATTTGTTGTCATGTAGTGCTGCTCGGTGACAGCGTTCAGATTGCTTTGTAAAGGAGAGCAGAGCCATAGTTTTACACATAAAGAAACTGATGCTCAGAGAAGGGAAATGATTTATCTGAAATCACCCAGTTGGTCAGTGGCAGATCTGAGGGCAAAGTCTCTTCCTCTGAAAATTTTTCCTTTTCTAAAGACTGACCTCAGCAAACATAGAAATATTAATCATGGAACAGCTTCACAAAGGCTGAAATTTATCTGCGGGAGCTGACTCCAGGAAGTCCCTTGCCAGACTTCACACCATGATTGACCTATGGCTCTTGACATGCAGTTACTTTGAATATGTGGGTAAAGGGAGTCCTCATTTCTGACAAAGCTGATGGGATTTCTTTGTGTATCTGTCTTTTTAAATAAAGTGTTTTCTGGTTCTTGTGCTACTCTGTATGGTGATGAACTTCAGCTCCAGCACAGAGGTTGTGTCCATAAAACAAAGGAAAACCAGCTGGATGCTTCACTTACATGCATGGAGTGCTTGACTTCACATCTTGTGTCTGTCTCACAGACAGCTGGTCCTAGTGTGTCTGGCAGTGTGCTAGTTACTTGGGTGGCACTGGTCCCACAAGGTCCTCTGTCCATTGGGGGGATGGCGTGCAATGCGATTGCACGCTAATAAATACATTTAAAATGTAAACTTGAAGACTAAGAACTGTTTTGTCTGTGTAAAATTGTTAGAAGGTGGGTTCTGTAGCAGCTAATAAATGACTTAATTTTTTACTTTAATCTCTCTGTGCAGGACACCAGCCATGATTGGATGCTCGTTTGTAGTGGACCGAGAGTATTTTGGTGAGATTGGCTTGCTTGACCCTGGGATGGAGGTCTATGGAGGAGAAAACATTGAATTGGGCATGAGGGTGAGTAACAAAGAAGAGAGTTTGTGCCATGTCCATTTGCAAAGAAAGACGGGGAGCCTGTGGCCCAACAGAATTGCTGTCTGACTGATAGGTCATTATGCTAAAGTAATTGATATTGCAATGCTATCTGGAACTGACAGTCCCAGTAAATGAATGTTTCTGGCCTTACTGGCCTTGAGAGAACTGAACAGTCAGAAATATGGTTTATTGTTTCATTCTGTCAGTGTCTGAACCCAGAGAGACAGATTTTCCCCTTTCCCACTAGCTCTGCTTGTGCAAACAGCTACACTAAGTCTTCATGTGCTCATTGCACTTCGATGATGTTGTATGCTTGTGCCTAGCTGATGCAGTACCAACAGAAAACTAAGGCCAGGCTGCCAGAAGTCACTTATAATGCTCTATGTACAACGCATGATGTGGTTTTTTAAAACTTTAAGGGTCCTCCGTATAGAATCAAAACTACAGGGTACAGGTATTTGATCCTGTCGGATAGGTCAGTGCAAAATGTGGACAGATGGCTTCGGGACAGCATCAGTCCACCCTGCGCTTCTAGACCTATAGGAGGTTTGGTACTTGTGATCCTTCGCCCTTGTTTTCAAGGTGGTGCTTGCCAGCAAGTCCTTCTGAAGTCCAAGGAACATGTCTTTGCTTAGCACTTGAAAATTAGGCCACTTAATGTTGCATGAACACAGTTTCCTCGTTATAAAGCTGACTGTTTAATTATTTTCCCCTTACTCTTTATTCCCTGCTTCACAGTAACACGTCCCTGGTGCATGTAATGTGCTCATTAAGGCATATATTCTGCTCGTGGTGAAACATTGAACATCAAATTAGTCCATTCTTTATCTGACTCTTTTTTTCCAAAATGGCTACAAACTCCTTCACACCAGTGGGCTGAGGAAGAAGGTCATTACAGCAAGAGTTTATTTTCACGTATGGGTGTGTATTTATTATTCCAGCATCGCAAGAGGGAAAGGGTTTGTAATGGGACTGTGCTTATACTTTAAGGTTCAGAATTCACATAGGGGACAGAAAAACTGCTACCACAAATCATCCAATTTTCCTTAAGAGGGTCAGGCTATTACCAGGATTGTGTGAGCTTTCCTTTATCATTGTGCAGGGCTTTGAGCTGTTTGAAACTTTTTCCACATGGCTGCTCCCAGAATAGATTGAACGCTCTGGCAAAACTCTGGCGTAGCTGATGAATAAGCCTCCTAAGAAATCTGAAAGCTGTCACTATTCCTTAAGCGAGAAGAACTTGCTGAGTACGATTAGGGCTCCTGGTAAACAGAGGCAAAGGTTTTAATAGGATTATGAAATGGCACTTGCTTGAAGAGACGAGGATTTGAAGTGAGCGAGGACAGGTTTTCAGGGGTAGGGAACCTGTTAAGGTCTGCAGAAACCTAGGATCTAGAAACCTGCTCTCGTTCTTTGGGTTTGGTTTGGGTTTTTTGGTTTGGGTTTTTTTGCCATACAAAGAATAATGAACCTTACTGTTTGAAAAAGGCTTTATAAAAGTACAGGAGTGAGTGAGTTTATTCTGAAGGAACTGTACGTCCACAGCATGGATCTGTTACTCTGTGTTTTCAGCCTGGATCTAGCACGGTAAGTAATAGAGAGCGTCTGCCTCCTAATTTGCAAGTCCTACGTGTGATCCCCTCCTGCGTGTCTTTCAGAGCTGTCAGAAACTAGCAGCATGAAAATGCACAGGAACCTTCTCCCTTCCCTCTAGGATATTTATAAAATCACTGTGAATTTATGAAGTTTTTTGGTTTGGGTTGTTTTTTATTTTTTAACTCCAGAATCTCAAAGTAAGTCGCAAAAATTCATTCCTTTCCCAAGGCCTGGTGCACTGACCCACGCGGGGATATTTGGCATATCCCCTATGCCTGCACAGAGGGATCACAGAACCACAGAATACCAGGTTGGACGGGACCTCAAGGATCATCTGGTCCAACCTTTCTTGGCAAAAGCACGGCCTAGACAAGATGGCCCAGCACCCTGTCCAGCTGGATCTTAAAAGTGTCCAATGTTGGGGAATCCAGCACTTCCCTGGGGAGATTATTCTGGCTGTTCTCACTGGGAAAGTGAGATAATGGCTGGCTGTTCTCACTGGGAAAAATTTTCCTTGTGTCCGATCAGAATCTCCCCAGGAGTAACTTGTACGCATTACCCCTCATCTTATCTGTGTAACTTCTTGTAAAAAGGGAGAGACCCTTTCAATACTGGAACATAAGGTCTCCCCTAAGCCGTCTTTTCTCAAGGCTGAACAAAGACAATTCTCTCAGCCTTTCCTCACATGGCAGGTTTCCCAGTTCTTTGATCATCTTGGTGGCCCTTCTCTGGACTCTCTCCAGCCTGTCCACATCTTTTTTGCGTAGCAGGGATCAAAACTGAACGCAGTGTTCCAGGTGTGGCCTGACAAGCGCTGAGTGGAGTGGGATAATGACTTCTTTGTCTCTGACGGTGATGCCCTTGTTGATTCAACCCAGCATCCTGTTGGCTTCCTTTGCTGCAGCAGCACGCTGTTCACTCATGTTGAGCTTGTTGTCCACCAGGACTCTCAGGTCGCTTTAAGTTTCCCCAGGTGCAAGACCTTC
The DNA here is from genome assembly GCF_963924245.1 of Chroicocephalus ridibundus. Classification (NCBI taxonomy): domain Eukaryota; kingdom Metazoa; phylum Chordata; class Aves; order Charadriiformes; family Laridae; genus Chroicocephalus; species Chroicocephalus ridibundus. The sequence continues at coordinate 9,383,976 of NC_086296.1, read as the reverse complement.
CTTACACTTGTCCTTGTTGAACTTTATAAGGTTCTTGTTAGCCCACTCTTCCAGCCTCTCCAGGTCTTCCTGCAGGCTGTCTTTCCCTTCCGAAGTGTCCACTTCCCTGCTCAGTTTGGTGTCATCAGCAAACTTTGTCAGGCTACACTTGATTCCATCATCCAGATCACTTAAGAAGATACTAAACAGTGTTGGGCCCATTTGTCGATCCCTGGGGGCCCCCACTTGTGACAGGTTGACAGTTTGAAAAGGAGCTATTGACCACGACCCTCCAGGTGCAGCCTGTCAAAAGCCTGTTGCCCATGTGTGACTTTGCCTGTGTGGAGCAAGGAAAGACAGAAAAGGGAATGAAAGAGTGAATGAATGAATGAATGACTAAAGAGCAAGAAACAGTACAATAATAAATAATAAAATGGTAGGGAAGTGGTGACACACGTTTGGCTGAAAACAGTCCCTATTTAAAATAGCTGTAACAATAATCCTTTAAACTTTTTTGCAAACTATTATCATGTTACTGCTAAAAGAAAAGGGATTAGGCTTCGAGTGTCTGAATTAGATTACATTGTACCTAATGAACCCTCATTTAAATCGTTTTATTAAAGGGAAATAGGGAAAGACAGTGAAACTAATGAGCTGATTTGGGAGGATACTGTTTGATAACCCAGCTAATCCCCCTTAAATCTATTGTTTATTAAAAAATTATCATCTTGGGTATTCTACTATTGGCTTTCCCCTTTTCTGAATTCCATAAATGGAAATATTTAAATAATTAGCCTAAGTGAATTTCTGTACTGAGTAAGCAGTGCATAAAGTGATGGGGCTACCACATCTGTTGAAAGTATTTAGGGATCTGCAGCTCTTTTTTTAACTCGTATTATTTTTTGTGTAAACTTCATATTGGTTGGAGCTGTGACACTCTCCTTAATGGGTTAGCTTTGCAGTGAAGCCAATGTCTTTTTGCCAAGCTAGAGAGATTCTGGTTTGTTTGAGAAAAAGCACCAGCTGTTCTGGGAAATAAAAGGGAGGGGGACATGATTGCAGGCTTGTGACAGTAAGGACACTTACATAATGTCATCTTGTACTATATTTTTCAAAGATGACAGTTTCACCGCAAGATGGATAAATACAGGACTGAATTCTGTTATGGACAAATGGTGCTATTCTCTTCATGTTCACCAACCAGCTACTGAAGCTGATGGGAATTTGTAAGCACCTAAAAACTGATTTTGGCCAGGAATTTACAACGGCAAATCGTGGCCAACTCCTATGTGGACGAGGTGCCTTCGTAAGCACGAGCAACTTGGCTTGTTAGCTGCATTCAGGCGAGCACCACACCACTGCTCTGCCTCCTTCCATCCACCTGGATCCAGCGAGCGGTCGGTAGCCCTGTTTTCATTTCAGCTGCTGTTCAGCTGTCCTCTTCCCAACCTGGAGGCAGAGATAAAGAAAAACAATGGTACTTTCTCCTTCAGCAAAGCTGTGGATGTGTCTGTGCCCGAAGAAGACACCCTAAACTCAGCATAGATCATGTTCATCTTTGCTGCTCCGGGACATCAAATAGTCTCTCTGACCTGTAGTACAAACAGTCGTCCCAATAGTAAGAGAAATTCAAGGAATGCTTAAATGTAGAGGAAGACAGTGATCCCTGTAAGAGAGGGTCACAAATTATGACTCTGTAAGAAACTGCATGGTTTGCAAGGATCAGGTAAGTTCCCTTTGTAGTGGGAGCTACAGACACAATTATTTAGAGAGGAATCATATAAACATTAAAAGCCGAGTTTATGATTTGACCTAATATGAGCAGTTTATGATGCATCTTTTTATAGTGAGTCATTAATCATTGCATTAAGGATCTCTCTCTTCCTCTGGTGCTCCAGTGATAAGGCGAATGAATTGCTGTTCTTTTTATTTTGTACCCATCAACTGTAATAGCGGGTGGGAAGAGATCAAGCATTTATTTTAAAGGAGTCTCTAGTACAAATTAAATTCTGCTTCCACCATTAAGAATCCAAACAAATTAAATAAAAAATATGTTGCCACATTCACAACTGAAAGCAAAACTTTTTCTCTTTTATGGCCAGCATCAACTGGACATACTACTTTATTCTCAATAACTGTGATATACCTCCAAGGGGAGAATCTCCACCAGTTGATGAATTCTTAGAGGTTCTAACTCAGAGATTTGAAAAAAACCCAAAAAACGAGCAAACACTACCCACCGCCCCCAAGCTAATGACTTACCCAGTTTGAGATATATTAAAGAAACCTACTGTTTTAAGAGGTCCTGGCCAGAGAAATCAATGAGAGATGTCCCTAGGTAGCAGTGTGACAAATTAACTCTATGGTGACTTCGAGTGATGGCTTAGTTCTCCAGCAGAGTTTAGCTGGATGCTTAAGATTAGTTGTGACCTCGTGTCCTCGTGCAGATGTGTCACAGGTAATTTTGGCCAGTTTTGGCTGCTGACAATGGCACGGTCCTGGGAACACACAATCCATTAGGATCAAAAAGAATTGTCTGAAAGCAGGATAAAAGCTCAGATCATCTGCGCGCTCTGCTGTTGTGATTGCATTGCTAATGGTGGCCGAGCTCCCAGCTGAAACCAAGCACGGGTTATGTATGTAGGGATGCAGTCCCACCTCGGGGCTTCGCAGAAATACTGTGTGTACTGTAAAAAAATCGTGATGCAGATTCACTGAAATCTCTTCACAAGGAAATAAAGCTCGTTGCCTAACAGATTTTCATACACAAGCAAACCGTTATACTCTCCAAACTTACGCTATATGGCCCGGCTTTACTTTCTTTAAAAACAGATGAACTACATTTTCTCTGAACAGAAATGCTAATGGAAGATTGTTGAGTAGTGAATTCTTGACCTGATTTTATTACCCTCAGCTAAGGAGATTTAGATTCCTTTGAGCAGTCGGTGTTTTAAACGCAGATTCTAGGCTGGTGTGCTGTAATAAAAATGCCACAAGGTTTATGTATGGCAAACGTTAATTCTGAATTCTGGACAATGCTTTTTACCCTGTGTGATTCATGGGGCCAGGGCCCTCGTCTTAGAGCTAAGATATAAATAGGAACCCCATTCAGCAGAGTTTCTCAAAATTTTAGCAGTTTACATGCTGTGGTAAAATACAAGTGAAAGTTGTACAAAAATACAGGTTAATCAAAATGTCTTATTTCAGTAAATCCAAAATTACTTCATTTTTATTTTGACCTTTCCCAAGCTGTAATTTATAGTATAAAATAATTCTGTTTCAAATGAAAAGTTTTTTAAAAGAGCCTTTCAGGTTGAAGACATTTAATCATTTAAATGATTTTAACAAAAATTCATAATTGCTGGCATCTGAAAATGTAGTGCACTCTGTCCTTAGACATGCCTATTCACATTGGATTGTGATAAATCAGCATTTTCAGCATGAAGTTAAATGCTATTTAAATGTTTCTGAACAGTTCTACGCTGAACTCTGCACTGCCTAAGCAAAATCCTAATAAGTGATGTAATCTACTGTTATTGGAAGTTACTCTGTTGCATTTATTGCAAAGATCGCTGTGATAAATTTCCTAGGTCTCACTCTCCAGATAAGCCGTGTAAGTAAAGGTGTCCTCTTTTCCATCTCCAGTTTAATTTAGCATTTTTATGGGCATTTCCTAAGGTAAAAGAATGTTAAGCTTGTAAAGTCAGGCATTAAGAAATCATGAAAGGATTGAATTCATGGTGCCTGGATTACATTAATTCGCAGCTCCTTTCCCCTCGTCAAAATAGGGATTGGAATAGTCTGTTCTATGGTGATGTGCATATATGACGAGCCAGGTCCTCTACCCGTATAAACGTTCAGCGTCTTTTCATTCCACTGGAGTTTCATTGATTCAAACAGGATGAGATTAGGCTTGACATTTGTATAGAGCAATAATGCATTCTGTCTGGAAAAGGAGACAGACTTAGTTGTAAGTGAAGACGCTCGTGCAGGCATTAAATCCCAGGCTGCCGAACCCTGGAGTGTCTGAAGTCGCCATGGATCACCCCCATTGCCAAAGTGCCCAACTGCCAGTCCCAATGGGTGACGCGGGGCGACGACTCTCTTAACAGCTTGGAGAAAGCTGTTAGCAGCCCTGGTTGCTCCAGTCCTGGCTCTGTGGTTGTATCCTCTCAGTAACTGGTGCTCGTGACCCTGGGCAGTGACCCACAGAGATGCAGCGCTGTCAGCAAACGAGAAAACCATGAAAGAGCAGATGAAGAGGACAGGCTGAATCCCAGTGTCGCCAGCGCCTGGTGCCAGGGTTTCGAATGTCTGACATCAGCCACCTTTCAAACCAGAGGATTTTACGTGTAAAGGGTCTTCCACACAAGAAGGAGAGGAATGTGAAAACAGTGTTAAGCAAAGCCAAACAGTTAAAGATGGCCCTTGGCCTCTTCCGACTGAGAGTACTTGCGTTTTTCTCCTACCAGGTCATTTATATAGTCTTAATTGTACTCTAAATGAGATGCACAATCTTGTTTCTGGGGGGAGAATCCAACTCCCTACCTGTCTGCAATTTCTTTGAACCACAGTATCCTTTTTTTTTAATTTTTGTTTACTTTTTTCTTTTTTTTCTTTTTATTAAATTGAAGATAACTGTAACCTCGAATGGAAAACAATGTTTTCAGCAGAACATAGCGCAATGGTGCTTTAGCGTGAAATTGCCAGCGAACTACAGGACTAGAGCTTGTGAGTACCGTTAAAAACACTCTCTAAAGTGGGAGCATTGGAAATAGCTCAGAAAAGAGCATCTGGCCATTTGGCTTCAATATCACATCATGCTCCATCGAGTGTAACATTTTATGTTACAAACTCTTTCGTGTACTAGGACATTATAAAAGCACAAGGCTGGAAATTTCAGAGAGATCAACAGTGAAAGAACTGAGGAAAGAAAATGCTTCCTTAGTCTTTGCTGCTTTCTTCTCAGCCGCCTTCCTGCAGGTTTAATCTAAATCTGACACAGGTTCCTCTGGAGTGGCAAGCGTGAACTGAATGAGAGAGGAAAAATGCAGAGAGGTTGAGCGTGCTAATTGTGTTGAGATTGAAATAGCTTTCACTTCCCTAATGACGAGACTGAACCAAAAGCACAGAGATGAGCTACAGCTGGTCAGAAACTTTCTGATACAACATATTTTCTATTGCAAAATAACAGCTCATCCAGAACTCCAAATGTTCTGTGGAACTCTAAATTTTGATGCTGATTACTGAAAGCCTGGCTCGGGCTGTTGCCTACCCAGAGGTGCCCAGCTGTCAGTCCTTAGCTGGGTGCCCAGTACACCTGGCAGAAGGTTTCTTTGAGGTTTTTGGAACCATTTTGAATCTCTTTCAGAACTCTTAAAAAAATAAATAAATTTTATATATATATATATATATGTGGAAAACATCTTTCCACTTGAAAAAAGAAATGCAAAAGTGTTTCGGGATACCAGCTGTTCCTAGATCAGGGAGATGCCTGTTTTCTAATTGACCTTTTCATTAGTTCCCCAGGTGATTCTTGTACTTCCAGGGATGAGAAGTTTAATCTGACCCTCTAGGAAGCACAGAGGGCTTTTAGGAGGACTCTCTTAGCCTGAGCTTCTGCAGTTGAAGCAAAGCCTTGGTTTGGGCTGGTGTCCTGTGTGAAGGTCCCTGACCCAGCGGAGCAGCTGGGGGGTGTGAGGCCCACAGCCCAAATGGCATCTGGCCAGCTCTGATGTGTGGTTGTCTTGCTGGAAGGGTTTCCCAGGCACCATCCTCCAGGCAAACCATCTCACTTGGGAAAATGTACTTCAGCCGTAGAGGTGAGCCGTCGGGTTTATAGGACTATCCAGTGTTGAGGGCAGTGTCTGGAGGTGGGATTGTAGGTATTGAAATATATAACTTGTCAACTGTCGCTGAGGTGTTACCCTTGTAGGAAATTCAAGTCACCGTTATTTATGATGTTAAACAGAGGAGTATAAATCCTTACCACTGGTGAGTGAAAGCATTTTTGTTATGTGAGTATGAAGAAGACTGAGCTGATCTTTGAGGAGTTGTGTGTTTGGAGGGGGGGTAGTGATGTGGGGTTTAGGTTTGTTTGGTTTTGTTTTAATTCTGCCTGGAAAACTTTGGGAGGTAAGATGACATTTTTTACTGTGTCTTTTGCAGTCTGCTAAAGAAATGTCTACCTGACTTATAATTACCCTTGCAATAGCGTTGCCTGAAGAGAACAAAGCATGTTGAGCTGACCTGTGTGACAGACACCTCTGAGCTGAGGAGCAGGAGCGGGGAAGGAATAATGCATGTACCTGTGCTGTTGAATAGAAGTTCACTCCTTGGGGCCAAAAAATTATATCATCATCTGCATTGTGTTTTAATACACAGAAAAAAGCAATTTAACACTGTAAAGAGATGATGAAATAAACAAACTGCCTTCTTGTTGAAGGCAGCAGCAGATTAGCCACCAATGAGAAACTTTAAATGCAAGTCTTCTATAAATTTGGGTTTAATGGCCTGCGTAGTGCAATGGGAATATTCACAGCAAAGGAGCCCCTGGGCAGGGCGGTGGTGTTGTACAGCAGGTCAAGCACTTGACTGGGGAATAATCACCAGCTGCATGATCTTGAGGAGCTGGTTTCCTACCCTTCCTCTCCAGTTTGCCCATCTGCAAATGGCAATGATAATAATCACTGTATAGTGGGCAAAACAGAACAGGGAACGGTAACATTTTCATCTCTGCAGTGGCAGAAAATGTCCTCTGAAAGGGGTACGGATGAGGTCGTCCTGTTTGTTTTGCGGTTAAGATTTCAGAAAGGCACTGTGGGCCAGGCACCTTGCAGGAACGTGGCAGGGAGAGACAGTTTCTCGCCCAGAGAGCTTGCAGACGAACGAGACCCGGCACAGAGGGGCCGCAATGGGACACAGAGCAGGGAAACAGGTCCCTGTTCAGCTGAGCACAGACAGAAAATACCCAGGTGTGAGTGTCTGTGGGCAGGATGGCAGTCCTGACAGAGTCAAAACAGCGAGCAGATGAGAAGTTCATCTGTTGCCACCTAGTCTTTCTCCTGAAAGTAAACCCTAAAATACTTTCCCGAGGTTGCCTCGGTTTTATGGTCTCTTCCTTTTTGGTACTGGTGGCAGTGAGTATTTGCTTGCAGTCATGTTGTAGAACAACACCATTGTCCAAAACCAAAATAATAAATTGCTCATCCTGCAGAGGTATATCATTTCCTTCCATTCAGTGTCCTTTAACAGCTTTGGGGAAATGCTTCATGACAGTGTTTTGGGACGTGATGTGTGCAGTAATGTACCTTTAGATCATATTGGCTGCCAGGGGTTGGAACGTGATGACACCCATTTGCCACATTTGCTCTGTACTTTTTTTCATTGTTGTTGTGAAGCTGAATTCCTGCTTTGTTCCTGCACAAATAAATTAAGTAATTTCAGTATGGAATGAAGGAAATGAAAAAGGAAAAAAAAAATCCAACAAAATATTTAAAGTCTCCCTTAAAGAGTTCAAAGATTCTCTCTCTCAACTTTTGTTTCCTGCATAGGAAAAATAAGGAAACAGGCTGGCTGAAATGCTTTAATATCATGGTTGTTGTAACTCGCATAGCTCCATATGTAGTTTCAGTGCTTGCACACTGCAGCTACTCTAGATCCATACAGACAAATTACCTTTGCATCCTCATATGTCATTGTTTCTCTTCCGTGAACATCAGATTAGATTGCATGGCAATGTTAAGACATATATATATATAACATGTGCAAATGCATTGGTCAAAACGCCGATTGCTTTCCATTGGTAACTTTCTTCCAACATAATGGAAAGGTGTTAGCTATTTAAAAGAAAGGAAAAACAAACGCAAAATGGCATATCTGTCATTTCTATTTGTATTCTAGGCTTAGAAAAGGCAGATCTTGCTGGAAAATCATATTTAATATGACATACAGAATTTATAGCGGGAGAAAGGCAGCCAAGGAGAACCCAGAGAAGCATCAAACTATGTCTTCAAAGCCTGTGTTAGGTGCAACTGCATTTACATATTCAAGTGTTTTGGCTGTAATAAAATAATCTATTTGCATGTTTCAGTAAAACTGTAGCTGCATATTACTACCTAAATGCCACTTAGATTTCCTCTGTGTCTCTAATGGCATGTCATTTACACAAATATCTTCCTAACAGCAGAAAAAACCCCGTAACGTCTAAGCATGTCACGCCCATAATTCCTAGCACATTCTGGGGTTCAGGTAAATCTGTACGCCCCCAATTAACCAAGTGGAAACTGAGGCAGAAGGCTCTGAAAGTGTCCTCACGGGACATTTGAAAGTCTTTTGATGGCAGAGCCCGGGTTGAAACTATTTTAGATAGATTTTATTGTATTTCCCTACTAATTGTTCTGAATTCAAAGCCTGAAATTATTACTGGAGATGACAGCGCGTGCATGCATTAGAGGAATTGCACTTAAAATTCCTGTATTCCTTTAGGGCATAATTGAGTGAGGGAGAGGACGAGGGTGATGGACTTCAAAAGGAATGAGCAAATTCTAAAGCCTGTTCCTGAGGAGGAGTGTGAGAACACATTCAAAGCAATTCTCTTGAGATCTGGTTTTTCTGTTCCTGTTTCCGGCTGCTCTTGCCGCATTGTGCTGGCAGGTACCTAGTGGGTTGCAAAGTTTCTGAAATATCTTCTGCATTGCCCTTTGCTGTCTCTGTTCCCAGGGTGGCGAGGTGGGGTTATTCTCTGTCTCTTCCTTTGCCTCCCCTTGACTTGCCATGAGTGGCCCACCTGTGGCCAGCCTGGCAGCAGTCTGCTGGGGGCAACTGAAGGTGTCCTGCTTGTGCCGCTGTGGGCAGACATATGTCATATTCCTCCTTTGCCCCTTTCTGTCACGACTTTTACCCCTTAGCAAGAAATTCATTGAGTTCTGAACAGTTGTGCTGTGGGAACAGGCAGGTACAAGCTACACTGGTGCATGTGCTGGATCGACTGGTGGGTCTGTGACCTCTCTGTTGTTAATGGTGCTGTTTTCCCTGGTCCCCTACCCCTCTGTCTGTGGTTCAGCCTTTTGTGCTCACGGTCCGAGTGTTTGTAGCCCTGATGTGCATTTAGCCCAGAGGCACCAATCTGCCAGACCCAGCGAGCCGCAGAGAGCTGCTGACAAGTTCAGCTCCAGTTAGCTGCAGTTCAAGGTCAAATGGGACTTTAAAATATGAATAAATGTCAGGGTTTGCTGGCACATCGATCTCAGTCTTTTTGATTACTGCCAGATCGCATGAATAAATTAGCCTTGACAGGTGCGATAAATTGTATAGACTACTGATCTTAAACAGTAAATGTTAAAGAAGGACGTGGGAGGCGTGGAGGGGAAAATACCCTCTGCAGATGCTTGTATGAAATGAGGTGAGTTTTGATACAGTGCTCCGGGGGCGTTCTTCAGGCAGGAGGAGGCCTTTTGTTCATTTGAGATTCTGTGCCAAGCTGGGGCACGTCTCCTACTGAAGTATTGATTTCCTTTGTCAGAAGGAGTTTGGCTTACCGTGCGTTATGAAGCGAGAGAGCTTCAGCTGCCTTTTCCACCTGCTGCCCTACCCATCCTGGGTGCCTTCAAATGGCTTGGTCTTGGGACTTCTGGTTCCCAAGAGTGGACACAGACAAACAGGTCTCTGAAATAAAACAAAAGTAGAGGGCATTGGAAGTTGCTCTTCATATGCCGTAATGGTATCCTGAACGCTGTCAAGCCATGATTCACTTGCATGTCAGATCTTTGCTACGCAGGGACGTTTTGCTTGGAAGCCAATGCAGATACTCAGAGAAACTTGCATGGCTTATAGTACGCGCTTTCTTCTCTGTGATCTCCTGTGTAACATAACTGAGATTCTTCATTTCCCTCCTACATATAAATATTAGCAATACTAATTGCTGTGAAAATTAATTTTTTTAAAAAAATAAGGGATTGTTATCTTTTGTTGATTGCTAAATGAGCAGGTGAAAGCTCAACAGGAAGGGCTTCTACAAGTATACTGGAAGCAAAAGGAAGACCAGAGAGGTTGTGGGCCCACTGTTGAATGAAACAGGTGCCATGGTGACGGAGAATGCGGAGAAGGCGGAGTTACTGAATGCCTTCTTTGCTTCGGTCTTTACTGCTCGGCCCAGCCCTCAGGAGTCCTGGGCATTGGGGGAATTAACAGGGAAAGAAGACGACTTCCCTTGGGTTGAAGAGCATCAAGTGAGGGATTGATTAGATCAATTAGATATTCACAAGTCCATGGGCCCCGATGGGATGCACCCGAGAGTGCTGAGGGAGCTGGTGGAAGTCATTGCTGGGCCGCTCTCCATCATCTTTGAAAGGTCCTGGAGAACAGGTGAGGTGCCTGAGGACTGGAGGAAAGCCAGTGTTACTCCAGTCTTCAAAAAAGGCAAGAAGGAGGAGCCAGGGCACTACAGGCTGGTCAGCCTCACCTCCATCCCTGGAAAGATGATGGAACAGTTCATTCTGGGCGTCATCTCAAGGCATGTGGAGGGAAAGAAAGCTATCAGAAGTACTCAACATGGATTCACCAAGGGAAAATCATGTCTGACTAATCTGATAGCCTTCTATGATGGCATGACTGGATGGATAGATGAGGGGAGGGTGGTAGATGTGGTCTACCTCGACTTAAGCAAGGCATTCAACACAGTCTCCCACAGCATCCTCATAGGGAAACTTAGGAAAAGTGGGCTTGATGAATGGACAGTAAAGTGGATAGATAACTGGTTGAAAGACAGAGCTCAGAGGGTCGTGATTAGGGGCACAGAGTCTAGTTGGAGACCAGTGACGAGTGGTGTTCCCCAGGGGTCAGTACTGGGTCCAGTCCTCCTCAATGAATTCATCAATGACCTGGATGAGGGGATAGAGTGCACCCTCAGCAAGTTTGCTGATGACACCAAGCTGGGGGTGGTGGCTGACACACCAGAAGACTGTGCTGCCATACAGAAAGATCTAGACAGGCTGGAGAGCTGGGCAAAGAGGAACCTTATGAAATTCAACAAGGGCAAGTGTAGGGTGCTGCACCTGGGGAGGAACAACCCCATGCACCAGTACAGGTTGGGTGCTGACCTGCTGGAGAGCAGCTCGGTGGAAAGAGACCTGGGAGTCCTGGTGGACAACAGGATGACCATGAGCCAGCAATGGGCCCTCGTGGCCAAGAAGGCCAATGGCATCCTGGGGTGCATCAAGAAGAGCGTGGCCAGCAGGTCGAGGGAGGTCATCCTCCCCCTCTACTCTGCCTTGGTGAGGCCGCACCTGGAGTACTGTGTCCAGTTCTGGGCTCCCTGGTTCCAGAAGGACAGGGAACTGCTGGAGAGGGTGCAGCAGAGAGCTACCAAGATGATGAGGGGACTGGAACACCTCTCTGATGAAGAAAGGCTGAGGGATTTGGGTCTCTTCAGTCTGGAAAAAAGACGGCTGAGGGGGGACCTTATCAACACTTATAAATACTTAAAGGGTGGGTGTCAGGAGGATGGGGCCAGGCTCTTTTCAGTGGTGCCCGGGGACAGGACAAGAGGTAATGGGCACAAACTTGAGCATAGGAAGTTCCACCTAACCATGAGGAGGAACTTCTTTACTTTGAGGGTGGCAGAGCGCTGGAACAGGCTGCCCAGAGAGATGGTGGGGTCTCCAACTCTGGAGACATTCAAAACCCACCTGGACGCGTTCCTGTGCAACCTGCTCTAAGATGACCCTGCTCTGGCAGGGGGGTTGGACTAGATGATCTCCAGAGGTCCCTTCCAACCCTATGGTTCTATGATAGGGTGTTTTTTCCTGATACTACTTCATGTGTCTCTACCGAAGAACTTCCAATTTTCTTAAATGTAGACTCAAATATTACAATGCTCTTCAATATCAGACATATCAGAAAGACAGACTTCTTGTCACAAATGTAGACTTGTTCTTTTCTATACTGTTATCCCCTTAGTTAAGCATGCCCTCTTTCTGTGGCATCGTATGCCCGTTCTCTCTCAGCATCTTGATATTTTGGTAACTCATCTGTGTGTTTGTGTATATAACTCTGTGTATACATACTTATATGTATGTAAAGGTTGTGGACTAGTGCTCATTTTGGGCCATTCCTCCTCTCGGGGCTTCTGTGAAATAATTGGATTTATGCCAAAACACAGAACTTCATAATACGGTTAATCACAACTGCACAATTTCAAATACAAAAGCAGGTTTTTTTCCTCCAAACCCAGAAATGTATGGAAGTGCTATATTTTGTAGCAAAAGAATTAAAGGGAGAAACTTGGTTTTGGCTTCAATCAGTTTTGCAAAATGGAAGCAGAACAGAGTATTTAAATTGGTTGGATTTAAAATTTTCATTGTCAACATTCTGCATAAGTCCCATTGTCTTAACTATAAAAGTGCAACCATCACTGTTGCACATAAATTGTCCCGTTAATATACATAATCAATAGCATATGTGTAATTTAAAAGGGACTATTATAAATGTGATTTTTATATACCAAACTGTTTGAGTGCTGCGATGAACTGGTACACTCTCAATATATGTGTAGTGTTAGAATGGAAGGCATTACAAAAGAGGAGTTTTACTTATACAGAAATGCCTTTATGTAGAAATATGGTAATGTAGGCAGAGGTTGGGAGAGAAAGGGCTTTTCCTATTACAAGAGCCTCACCAGATGGACGGTATCCATCACACACCGTGTGTGTGATCACGGCGTTAAGAACAGCGATGAGAAAAAGAAGGTAAAACGGGGTGTGTTGACAGAAAGAAGGGTCAGCCACAGTGCTGAGTGCCAAGAAGCAAATTGCCTAATAAGGATTTAAGGGAATGGTATAGAAGCTCTTGAAAGATTAGCCAATGCAGGCAGGTGGCTCCAAGCCTCAAAATGTGTGCTTTTCTGATTACCGGTATTATAGAAAAAAAAAAAAATGCTTACGAAGTGGCTGGGAAGAGGATGAAGATTATATTTTAAGGGCCAGGGAAGTATTGTGCTAGACTTAGGAATCAGGCAAAGAAGCTGTTAAAGTAAATAGATAAGAGAAAAGCTTCAGTATTTCTAGTATTGGGGCTGCTTGAACACAGGCCAGATGGAATGAGGAGGGATTTGCTCATAAGGGTCAATGCATCTTCAGTCTAAAAGGCTGCAGAGATTATTAAGGATGTTTTTTTGCATGCCTGCAAAAGCGCTTCTCAGTATTTCCGCTCACAATGTCTGTTCTTTTCAGATCTTGTAAACATTAATTCTCAAATGGTAAACCTTTAAAGCTTCAGCGTAAGCCAAAAGATGAACCTTCGGGGACTTTATTTTGTGCCATACAATATCCTATTGTGAGGATGGATTCACATGATAAATTACAGCTGTGTGATTTGCATATATTGCACTGCTCTGCTCCCTCCTCAGTAATCCACCTGTCCAACCAAAATGCCACTTTCTCAGGAAATTTAAATTTCACTTACATTTAATTTTTGCCTTTTAAAGCATTTTGCCACTTGTTGTTCTGTGGTACTGGGAGGAGGCTGGGACTTTTGGCAAACTTGACTACAATACAAAACAAATAATTTGCCCTTTCAGCACTGTGACAAATTCTTTAAAGCATCCACAAAAATAATATATCCTTATCCTCATTGCTGATGCATTTTTTTTAAATTTTTTTTTTTACTCCTTTACAGAAAATATAAAGAGATCAGAATTTATTACTTCAAAAAAGGCACAGCAGTCTGAAAAGGTGTTACCTCCATCGAATGAACAACCAGACCAGGAAAGACAACTGATTTTTTTCTCTCAGCTTGCAGATTATCTGCTGTGTTCACTGAAACGTTGTCCTCCCATACAACAGAGACATTAGCGAGTCATGCATATAGGTACATGGTGATCCTCTATAGATTTTTATTAAAATATCACCTTCAGTAACTAATTCCTCTAAAGACCTGAATCAGGTATTTGAATTACCTCCGTCATCTTAGAAATTTTGTTAGCTATTATTCAGTTCACTGCGTATGCTGCTTTCCCTCGTGTCGCCTCCCTTGATGTCCGTGACACATGAGTTAGGAGGGTGGGAAATGCATGGTCACACTTAACCTATAAAAAAGAGAAAAGAAAATGGCTGATGGAAATTGTCAAAAAAAGCTCTAGATGAGAAACCACAGGGAAAGTGAGTGAGATAAGGCAACAAGCCTTATGGGGGGGTAGTGATTAACACAGGTGGTTGTGGTCTGAGAGCAACTGAAACATGGGCATTTCGCAATGGGCCAGAAGTCAACTTAATAATGTCCAGGGCACTGTAATTAATAGTTTTTGGGGGGAGAGCGTGGAGAATGGGACATGTTGAACCAAGCTTCGACAGGCATCTCTTGAAAGAAGAGGTCAGGTCTTGGTAGAGCCAGTTTTGAAACCACCTATGGTTGTACTAGCGGCTTCAAATGAACTTGACCTGTCCCTGGAGGGGAAGGAGGTATGGATAATAGATCACGGAGCCAAGCCCCGAGTGTTCTGCACTGAGCTCCCAAAATGTTAGGCCAGACCTGGTATAAACAGAATCAGTCCGTTAACTTCCCTACCTTGCCATGCAACCAACACAGGCATTCTTCTACCTCCTTCCCGGCTCCTTCCTAGGACCTTTTTTTAAGTTGAGGGCCATTGCATTTTGCTTCTGGAGTCACGCTGAGGTACTCTCCTCTGGGCGTCAGCGGGACTAGGAAGTGAGTTTTAGAAAGCAGAATTTGCACCCAGGTTTGTGTCGCCCTGTGCCCAGCAGCAGCAGCTCTTTGCATTGTATGCGCTCTCATTTACCCAGGTTACCCACGGTTGTCTTCAGCAGGAAGAACAGCATTAAATAATTGCCAGGGGAAATGTGGTTCATTTTTCTTGTTCCTCATTAATCCGTATTCAGTATCTCTTCAGGAGGATGTAGTGATTTGCAAATGTGGTATAAGTTACTTTCTCTTCCTTTCCATTCCCTCTGCCTGTTTTAATTAAGCATAGCCTGTTGTCCATCTTACTGAAGCGACATTTCCTGTCATGTCAAATGTCAAAGGCAGCTTCTACATGAAAAAATAGGAAATTCTAGCACATATTAAGATGTTTCTTAGACCTTCGCACAAAACTATTTCATTCTGCATACCTTGAGGAGGACTGACTGATCTTCTTTCTTTTTTTTTTATTTTTAAAGCAAAGAAAGCAAGTAGGCAAGTATAATGAAATCTAGCATTTTAAGTTTAAAATTCAGCAACGAGTCAAGACAAATAAAGTAAGAAATTGAGGCGAATGTGACAGCAAGAGAAAGGAGGAGTGATGGTATGGTGACCTGAGTGAATTGCGTTTCAAAACGTAGCTTATAGATCCTGTAATCTTCTCCTTAGCCCTTTGATAAGTCAAGGCAGGGAAGAACCCTCCTTCAGGGGCATTAGCGGAATGTCTGCATCCTCTTAGATATGAGATACTGTGATTTAGCAAAACAGAAAACCCTTAAATAACAAACTGGGATGCACGAGCCTGATAGAAATTACATGATAAATCTTTCAACCTGCTGCGTATTGACCTCCTTAAATTGTGATATACAGCAAAATGGAGTACCCAACCCAGTCTGAAAGATGTTTACACCTTCCCGGTGCGTGGGGTGAGGGTGGGATGGATTTCCGCTCTAAGCGCAGAGGCACAGTAGCCACTGATTTTATTTTACAGTAGATCTGAAGGGCACTTGTTTTCAGAACAGCTCTGGTAAATTCAGTGCTGGTTCGTACTTGTTACCGCATTAATAAAAGTTTGACTTATTAACCCACTCCCTTTCATGCCTTAATTTCTGCACTGTTTCTGCTTCTCACACTGTGAGGGCTTCATGCAATATTTCCGCGTTAACATAGGCTTATTAGGTCTTCATTAAAGACTATTTCTATCCTATTTTTTTTCCACTGGTGCTGGTATCTCCTGCCCAAAGCAGGTAATAAAGGGCATGAAGAGTCTAGATGCGAATGGCTGTCTGTTAACCGCGTCCCTATTTATCTCTAGATGCTTTCATAACAGTCTCTGGGGTAAAGAATAGATCCACTCTCAGTTCTGCCTTAAAGCGTTCCAATGTACAGAGCTAAACCAGGAGTAAGGAAGGTGTAAATGTAACCACACTGGTTGTATGTCAGGCCACAGAGTGAGAACCAAGCGAACAAGGTGCAAAGGGAGGTACATGTTTGACTTTGGTGCTCAGTTTTCAATCCTGGAAGGCAGGTGTGGTGTGCAAGCAGCACTCATTGCGTCCTCTCTAGGGCACTCTTCGGGTTTTGGACATCTTTTGCATTCTGCACATGGTGCTGGCAGCACAGAAAGTGTTTTATGGGGATAGTGGAGATGAACTGCTAATCCAAGTCATCTTGAGCTGTGCAGGGGAGAGGCTGAAAATTCAGGTTATTTTATGCCTTGGTCCCAGCTTTTCTTCCTAATTCCTTTCTTTCTGGCAAGTCTTTAGACCTTCTCTCCCCTTTCTGTTTTCTGCTCTTGCCAATATGTCTTACTCTTTTTCATCACTCTCCCATCCCTCCACCTTTCCTGGCTCAGCTCCACCAGACCTTTAATGTTGCACGCTCTCATCTAGCCGTGCCACTGACTTATGAGCTCAGTGCTGCTGTGGACACCAGACCTCTTAAGTACCTAAGCAACTCCCAGGAAAGCTCATAAATGTCTTTCACAATGGATGTTCCAAGTAAGGGAAGCATTAGAGGTTGGAGGGGTTTTTGCTTAAGAGAAGGCTAGACTGGATGCGAAGGAGCAAACCTTTTACTCAGCGTAGAAAAAGAAAAAAAAAGCACCTTTTTAATAGCAAGAACAATTAACCAGGAGTCCACTCTGTGACATGAAATGATACTATAAAGGAAATGTTTTAGTTTGAACAGAAATTAATCCAGAGGAAAAGTAGAAGAGGCTTATGTTTTGTAGCGAAATTAGCTTTTGTTGATCTTAGAGCTTTCTTTTGACTTATCTCTGACTGTAGACTTCTAGAGATGCTATGCGTTTGAAAGAAAAATTGGAAGGGTGCAACAGTGACCTCAGGAATTGAACCCAGAGGCGGACTCGAATAAAATCAGATTAATGGGTCAAAGGAGGGACAGACTCGGATGCATATGGAGAAGTCTCTGAAATCCTCAAGGTCTTGAGAACTAGTCCTGCTGTTCTGAGGTTTGTCCTACCATATCCCTTACTCCTCTGTTATCTCTTGCCTGATTGACTTTTCTATTTCTTTGGTCTCCTTTTCTCTGTGTGGTCACTTGTTTTCAATGCTGCCTTCTTTCTTTTCATCCATTCATCCCCTGGGTAGTTGGAAAAAGTAGCTAGAAATTATGTCATTCTATTGGGAATCCAACATCGCCTTTCACCAGCCTGATGAAAATAGACCTTGAGGCACCACACTACACAAGGATCAGATTGCCTAATGTGGACACAGTTTTAGTATAAAAACAGTTGTAGGGTGTAGAAGTGGAACAGAAAACAATATTTAACATTCATATATTGCCCTGATATGTATCCATAAATCCTGGATGTTGGCAGAGCTGGGCTAGATGGGTCCCTCTTCATAGCCATTACAGTCACGTTGTTTGGGTATGGCCTTAATGCTAATAACTGCTTGATATTACAGACAGGTTGATTTGGTTGATTAATGTGGATGTTTCACCTTATGTGCATGAATATTCCCAAACTAGTCAGGGGGTTTTTGCCACAGCTTGGCTGTGGTGACATCAAGCTGTGCCTGACGCTCACTGTGCCAACTTATGTCTTTTGATCCAGTCAGTCTTTTCTCTAACTTTGAACTGAAGGTTTTTGTTGTTGGGTTTGGGTTTTTTTTTTGGTTTTGTTTTGTTTTTGCTTAAACAATCACTTAGGAGTTTGTATTGGTTTGCGTTAGTAAAATGTTACAGAAGAGTGTCTTAGGGACCGGTTCCCGTGGGTATTCAGTGTAACGGGGTTTGAATACCTTAAACAGATGTGCGCAGACTGATTGCCTGCATGTAAAGTGCGGGGTTTGTTCCCTGAGTGGTCATGTCTGTGGTTAAACGAGTAAGTCTGTGCTGACATTCAATAGTTCTCACTTCCCTGTGCGAAGTTTCATCCAGTTGATCAAGGAGTAGATGCAGTTCTGTACGGCTTTGGCTCATATCAGACTGTTTAATAATTAGTCACGGTCACATGTTAACAATAAATAGCCAGAAATTTAATTATCAGCATTGCATGAATTTGTGAAAATGCTGCTCAATTTGTGAGTTACTTGTAAATTGGAAAATAGCCAAATCTATTCTAGATGGGTTGGTGTCATCAGTCTGAGACGCTCTGTTTGATACTTGCAGCTGTCTTGTTTCATGTGTATTTAAAAGGGGACTCTTTTGGGTGTCCACCTTAATGGACCTTGGTTTCCAGAGAACGTAAGCATTGCATTTCAGGAGGAATTTAACTCTCTGTCAAGTTGGCTGCCCAAAAATAGCAGCACTCTGTCACCAGTGTTTCTTAGTGATTGACAGTCAGTAAGGCATTCTAGAGTGACAACCTAAATTTTTCTATGTATCCTTTAGATAGGTTCGATTGACATCCATATATTGGCTTTTGATGTCAAACACTCCAGAAAGTCATTTATAAGACTCTGTCTACATCTTGGACTACTGCAAGATGAAGCGTTAGATGCTATTAACTGTGACAACGTGCTCTCTAGATTTCCAGCTCAAATTTTAGACTTGCATATCTACTGTACATTCTGCTAAATGTGGGCATCAGGAATCAAGGAGCCTGATTAATTGCTGTTGGGGTTCATTTTCGAGTAGTGTCTAGTAATGTAGCTGGGCAATTCCCATTAATATTAATAGGAATTTAGCAGATAAATCTCCTTGAATGACTTTAGAAAATTTACCCTTAATGTGCCTCACATTTCAATAGGCTGAGCTGTGTTTTGAAATTCCATTTGAGAAGGGTAATGTCATAGATATAATAATGAGGGATATGCAAAAACCAGCAGGATGCATATTTCTACGTGACACTGGAAGCTTACAGTACTTTTAAATCGGAGCATCCTAGAACACTATTAATGAAATCCCCTTTAACCTTAAGGGGTAATTTTTTCTAAGTGATCCATGGGGGATTTGACTGTTAAATTTCCATTAACAGTAATGGGATTCACAATATTACGAAGCAAGTTCACCACTAGCCATGCTGAAATTCTACCCCCTGCGGCAATTAATCATGCCCATTGGGCTCGTTAATGGAAATATGAAGCAAATTATCTGGCTAATCATGATATGTGATCAATTGGCTCTCCTGCAATAATTGATTGCTGGCTAGTTAAAGCCAACTCACAGTTTTACGATTTTATGGCTGAGTGACGAAAGACAGGGTGTCCCTGTCATGCTCGTAAATGCCAAGGCATCTGCAGCTCACAGATAGCACGTACAAAGCTTTGCAAGGAGGAAGTGCTCCGTGTATTTTCCTGTCTTCCCTCTCCTGGTGTAACGTTTTCCCAGTTTCCCTCTGATTCGCATCCCTCATACGGGATGCTGCAGGTGCTCCCCACAAGGAGCATTCGACCCCCGTTGCCTTTACCAGGGTGTCACTGGCAGAGCTCTGCATTTTCTCATTCTGCCCAAGCCAGGGACTTTGTGTTTGCTTACCTCCCTCCCTTCCCAGGAATCACAAAAGATATCACAGGAAGATACAAATTTATTTCCCCCCCCCCCCCCCCCCCCCCGCGCTTTTTGTACACGCTTGGTTAAATCTGAGCCACTTAATTGATTGATTTGGATGGTTGCTTTTTTTCTCCCCAGCATTCTGTGAAGGCTTAACGTACCACCAAAATGCAGCCTCAGTTAGGCTGCAGGCTCGACTCTTGAGGATACTCTTTGACATACATTATAGTATTATGGTTAAGCTAACCGGCAAACATGCATATTTAGGAGTGCCATGGAAAATCGATAGCATTTCTTCAGGCAGCACGCTAATTTATAGCCACGCTGCACGACTGTGTCGTTTTCCTAATTAATTCTCCAGTGTGCAGAGGTGCACTAAACAACAAAGATAAATACTGGTGTGCGGAGGAGCATAATACAGATTTATAGCCTTAACAGAATACAGAGTACAGATGTTTTGCATATAACCAAGATTGGTTTATGAGCTTTTGCAAGCAGGGGGATCCGTATTCTAACTAAGGATTGTTTTTCAATGGAACTTGAAACGAATAAAGCAACAGGAAACTTTTAAAAATACTTTTTTGGCACCTCGCAAATGGCAGTGTCTTCGATGTACCCCACTATGTGTGTTTCAGCTGTTCTTGAGAGCTGCCTGATGGCATAGGTTGAGCACTGGAAAGGGAGAATCCTCAAGATGACCTGAGCAGCTTTGAGGCAGAAAGGTCATTGAAAATAAGAGCACTTTAGGCAATTTTTAAAATCCCTCCCATAACGTATATTAAGTTAGCCAGGCACCAACATATTGAATAGCTTTTCATTGCCCTTCTCTGTCATTTGGCACAGAAACATTTAGTGCCTTGTTATTAATTTTTATATATTCAGAACACTATTTCTGCAGAATTCTTGATTTTTATTTTTTTTTTTTTCTTACTGGGGAAAATAAAACAAACTGCTTCTATTATGCTATGTTTCCGTGGGGAACCTTACTAATGTACATAATATACAACAGCTGATGGCAAGTGATGATAAGTTGCTTATACCACTGGGAGCTCTGGAATGAGTGGTTTACAAAGCTGGGTAAGTAATGAAAGTCCATAAACAAGGCACTCCACGGAGCAGCAGAGTGACAGAATTCTGGCTCCAAGCTTGAGGCTGTTTGGCTGGTATTGGAAATCCATATAACAGCCTTCCCTCCTGGCATCTGCTACTTTGAGAAGGTTCAGTTCATTACAATAACAAATTTCAACTAAGCACGACTGCAGTCTGTGGCCTGTTGGATGGATGGCCTTACTGGAGCATCTCGTAACTTGGTCTCACGCTAGTGGGTGCTACAAGACAAGGCCGCCATGGTCATTTTTCACTCCCTGACTCTAGGCAGTGTACATGTACTGATTTGTAGTTAATGCAGGTGATCTTTGTAGCCTTTCTGATCAATCCAACCTAATTAAAGGAGTAATTCTCTGGTTTTAGGGCCAATTTACCTTTCCAAGATGGTATGAATGCCTGCAGCTCAACTAATAATGAGGTAACATCTTAGAGCCAATTAAATGAAAATGAATCAGTAGAGCCCATTAGACTTGATAAAGTTCAACAAGAGATGGGGCAGGTGAATTTTTCCTCGTTAGAAATCTGGTGTTTTATGGAAAGTTCGAAAACTCACAGCAGCTTCTCAGACAAGAATGTCAGGCTCTGCGTTCCTGAAAGCAGTCCATCTCCTTTAGTTTCAGCCAGCATACTGATGGCTTCCTAAACCTAAGCTGTACTACTTAGAGGTTAGGGATTCGGAACAGCCTATGTGTAATATTTTTCTGGATGTTATTTTCTGAATGTTCTCGCAGATCAGCCCTCATATATGAAAGGATTCTATTAATAAAACCAGCTGTAGAACAGGAAGACAGAATGGTGTTATTAGTAACTGCAAATCCTTTTCAAAGCACTATTCGTCATCCAAATAATTTACTAAATGGTTTCTGAGAAAAACTATTAATTAACTGGCAAGAGTGAGCCACATTAACATTTGTTTATTGCACTATGTCTGTTGGCCTTGTGGGCCTGGACCAGAAGAGAAATTATTTGAAGAAACACAGAGGGGCAAACTTTAGCTGCCCCCTCCATGGGCAGAATATCACAATTATTCATACTGTGAAAGCTCATTTGGATTAAGGCCAGATGTGAAGGTGCAGTGCAGTAGATGTTTGAGGCTCAGTTCTGTGCTCCTGTTGTCCCAGCTGATTCCCACTCCACTGAGCAGAAAGCCCTCCAGTACAAACCCTTGTTGGCCAACAAGTGGGACATTCTGTGCCACAGCCACCACACAGGAACATCCCGTGGCAGGGAGAGCCCACTGAAGTCAATAGGAGGCTTTTCATTTCCTAAGGTTTGTTGGCAGGTCTGGATGTCCAGACGTGTTGGACCACAAGTTCCTCATCTGGGTTATACAAATGCATCTCCCAATGGAGGCTTAAATTTGGAGCGGATATCGTGTTTTGGCTTTCTCCTCCCCCTCCATTGAGTTCTCACCATTCACCCATTTTACACTGTTTAGCTTTTGGGTTGTTTCTAATTTGTTGTTTTAAATGTATTTTGACACTATTTTTCTGCATCTGAGAAGCAAATTATTCCTGTAAATAGTGAACTGTGGGAGCTGCTGCCGTCTTCACTAGAGGTTCAGGTAGACGATCTACTTCTGGCAGGGGCTCAGGCCATTAGTGCTGTTCTTGCAGAATGAATTTGCACAAAGGCTTGTTATTTATGGCTAAACTCCCTGGTACCAGACTGTAACGTAAAAACTGGAATTGCTGTGTAATGGGAAACCTACGGACTCAGCGCTGCTGGGTGATTACGGATGCTGTTTTCCTCTTACTTGGCTGGAATCCCCATGAGTGCCCTGGCTTACGTTGCGTGTGCCTTGCAGTAGCTTTGGGAAGCCATTCTTGATAGACTTGTCATGTGTTATCTTTCTGCTGCATCCCTTCTCCTCCTGACACTTAAACTAACAGAATTGTATTTCATAGCCTGGCGTCAGTAACTGAACATCAGAAATGAGCATCTCGACAACCTCTCCTTACAACAGAAATTCTCTTGCTCTCCAGGCCCAAGTCACAGCGCAACTTTCCCTTAAGACTGGTGAGGAGTTTTCTTTTCCACAGTACTGAGAGGTTCCAGTGAGGAACAGCTTAGTGCCCATATTTTAGTTAGATATTTTATACTGTGCAAATCAATTTGACAAGAAGGAAGAAAACATTGTCAGTGTAATTGGAAAATATGTATTTATTTTTTTCTTATGAAATGGGACAGATTTGAAGCATCAACTCTTTCTATAATTTGGGTTTTCTCTACAGAAAAGCACATTCCAGTAATCACTATGATATTGCCTAAAAAAAAGTTAAAAAATAAGGTTTTTTTCCAGTCCTCGTCTCTTCTCTGCTTCATTCATATGTATCGGTGTTTCCATCACATCTTGGCTTGTGTGTACAGATCGTTAGGGTTTGTTCAAAGATAGCGTGACACGTGCCTCTATCACGGGGAACGCATTGACGTAGGCAAAATGTCATGTAAGACAGAAGTCCCTATAACAGAGTTTTATATAAATCAGAGTAACTAACAGCAGCCATCAGCGTTCAGTGCATGCATGGGCTGACTCTGTATCACAGGGTTTTGCTCCCAGTAGTAGGATAGACTGGAAGGGGAGATTTTTACTGGGTGGACTTATAAGCCCTCGCAAGGCAAGCCAACCTGAATCTGTGTCACACCTGGGACGAAGGCAGTTAAAGGCTGAGGTGAAATGTTCTGGTCATAAGAATGACCAGAAAAGAATTGTGTTACATTAGTAAGCAGTCCACAAACATTTACAAAATAATGCCCATGCAATGCGGCTGACATCTCAAGCTTGAAGCCAGAGGAAGCTGAGGTAGGATCCTTTTTCTATCAGTGCATTCTCCCAGCTCCCTTTTCTTGCAGAAGCAAAAGGCGTCTAATTTCCCTTCAGTCTGTTTCTGGCACAGGTTGCCCAGAGACGGTGGAGGCCCCATCCCTGGAGACATTCAAGGCCAGGCTTGATGAGGCTCTGAGCAACCTGATCTAGTGGAAGATGTCCCTGCTGACTGCAGGGGGGTTGGACTAGATGGCCTTTAAAGGTCCCTTCCAACCCAGCACATTCTGTGATTCAACTGACGGCAGCAGGGTTGCAGAGGTGTATCGGAGGACAGCGTTTGGCACAAAGCATTGTGCATTTATTTTGTTCTACTGTATATGTAAAGCCTTGATGTGGTCTTGCATCCAGGTCATCACTGGAACAAAATGAAGAAACTTGCTTTTCAGTTGCCCGTGAGAAGCAAGGGAATAAAGAAGGAACAGTATATTGTGTTTACCTGAATACTAAAAAAACTGACCACACAGTGGCAGCCTTTGTTACCGTAACTCACCCAGTTTAGAGAGGGTTAGTAAGGCTATGGGTGAGTTTGAAAAGACTGCTCAGAACATCGATGTTAGCGCGTGATATAAGCCTTGGGCTCAACCCAGTGCATCTTTTAACGTGAGATATCCATAAAGTCATTAGATGGGTTTTCTCAGCATGTGCTATGTGATCCACACTGTTCTTTTTTCACAAAGGGGAAAATACTAATCGAATAATTCAGACATGTGAACAGAGCTGGTAATCATGAATGTCTTACGCTTCCTTGTCACATAGAAATGGGAGAAGACAGCTATACAGGCCATGAGTTTATTCAATAGATCTATGACATTAGTTTCAATGACAAGATATAAATCAGAAACCTAATGGTGTGTTAGTTTACAGGTTAATTTTTCATTAACACATTATGCACATTTTGTAAGCGGTTGTTGTGGGCAACAATTCCAGCCTGGTTGGTCTGGTCAGGTGCACGAGCCGCTTTCAGGACATGCAGGCAGCAATGGCCAGTGTTGCAGTCATGTCTGCAGAGTTATGGGGTTTATTTTATTTTCTTTTTTTGAGAAATCCTGGATGGGGTGCAGTAGGTTGGCAAAGCGCAAAAGAGTTTTACATGTGGTTGTTCCAAGTGTCCTTAGTGAAGTTGTTTTCTTTCTTGTCTTTTGCCTCTGTGTTTACCAACTCCAGTTTTAGATTGCTTCTCCAGCCGACAGAAATGCATTTCACTGTTCACAGTGTTTCACTTCAGTGTTTCAAAAAGATAGCACTAAACTATTTACTCATGTCAACACTAAAGACTAAATCTCTCCTCTCAGTTATATGCCTGTGACAAATTTCAAAGTGTTTTCAGAATTTGACACGTCCTTTCAGTGAAGTTGTTAAAGAAACTAATGCCTTGCTGATTTGATTCAGAAAGAGTGAATCAATTTTAAGTGCGAAGTCAGCATGTGTGTGCGAAGCGGCCTTAGGTTGATAAACCAACATCTTCAATGTAAAGCCACTTACTCCTGAATTAGAGCTTTCATAGTCGTCCAATATGTTTATTTAATTACATACATTCAGTTTTATATCTTTTAATTAACCAATCTTAATTATCCTTGTGTCGACAAGCCCTAAAATATCTGGATCAAAAGGAGAAGCGTTAGGCTGTGTCCTGCACCACTAAAATCCATAAGTGGATTTTTATTGTGTTGGGGTCAGCGAATTGGGCACAGTGACTTTTGTCCATGGAAAAATTAATGTTCCAGACATCACAAGGACATGTGAGGGCTCTAGAGTATTGATCTAGTAGTGAAGAATAAGATAGCTTTTCCAGAATGAAGAATTTGCATAACAAAGACTTAAAATTTTTAAAATGTGATTCCTATCTCTTTGTCCCCTGTGTCCTAGGCTATTTCTTCTCATTCTGCTTTTTGGCGACCTCAGACTTCCTTAAAAACTTCCAAGCATCTGCGAGAGTAAGAAATATGTTAGCCTAAACTCTGGAGACAGGCTTCCATCTAGCATGAGAATCAACTTGAAGTTCCGGACTATAAATTTTATTCTTGCCGTTAGAGCTGAGAACCCTCAGCTGAAGATGAACCAAGAAAGAATAACATTCAGACTTTTGAAAAATGACCTCTGATTTACAGTGGTGACACAAAACTAAGTATTGAGTTATCAGCACATTCATCACTAGATTTAGTGCAGTACCTCAAGCTAACTCCTTTTTTTTTTTCTTTTCTTTTTTCTAATGGTGTTACTCTCTGATTTTTGTGAGGCAATCTTATGTTTCTTTTTCAGGCACCTCAACTACCCCTTTGTGCAAGTTACTACCCATCACTCCCATTAGGCTTTTATTTACCTGCCCTACGTAAACCTGCTGATATTGCATTTTTTTTATTCCTGAGATAAGTCCTAAAACATAGTTATGGCCAGTGATAAAGGGGTTATGTCTGATTCTCAGGTGAGAGATGAGCATGGTTTTCTTGAAATTGGTAATGAACTGCCAGTCCACACCAGTTCAAGGTATATACCAGGGAGGTGTACTGGATCCAGATTCACGTTCCGCTTAAATTTTGTTTATTTTTCAGATGCGTTAGAGCCTTGTGTCAAATGTTTCTGCCTTAGCAAGTTGAAAGCTGCTGACGTTTTTCCAGACATAGTCATTTTAGAGCTGTAATCCTGAAGCAAGCTGTAAGGTGCCAGACTAGCTATTTCTGTATTCATGTACCAGTGAATCAGAACAGCTTGAATTTAGTGCTGGGTTTTGGGACAGCTTGGAAATGCCTCATGCTGTTGGAACTCATGCTTCATGTGTGTGCTTTGCTTCTTCACCTGCTCAGAGGACAAAACCCGTCTAGTTCAGACCTTGTGCCCACTGAGATAAGAAATAGGGCCTTTTAATTCTATTTTTTTCCCCCATCTGCCTATTCTTCCTCATACTCTTACATTGAGATTACCCTGATGGTGTCTTCCATGTTGCCGACTTGTGGTTTTCTATTTTCAAATTAGGCCTTGTATTCAGAGTGACCTCTCTTTCCCTTTTTCAAGGCCACTGGGTTTTGTGAAGGGCTGTGTGGTCCAGCGCAGGAGCTGGGCCTGGGTGCTGGAACTAGGTCAGTTCCCAGGTCTATGGCTCAAGGAGAAAATTAGTTGTTCTGGAAAAAATAAAGTCCTTAGGACTTCCATCAGGGTGCCAAGAGGCTTTCTATTTTCCAGTCTCAACTTTGCTGGAAGGGACAGGCTTCTTGATGCTGTTTAATTTTGCAGGGTCTAGTAATAGTAGTATGAGAACATGTGGACACAAGTAAAGCAGTTAAAAACTTGTATTTAAGTAGGTATCGAGGAGGAATTAAGAGAGGGCAAGGAAAAGAGGAGTTGGTATTTGGGGACTGAGAAGGCACTTCAAAGGAAAATGACTTCAGGAAAGAGAATCTGAAGCCTCAACGTTAAATTTTTCCATTGTCCCTGCATTATCCTTTTGCCTTTTGGAACATCCTCAAGTATTACAGTGGCTGAAACTGCTGGAGGGGAACAGCGTGAAAAAATAATAGAAAAATAATCTCTTTATAAGAAGTGGGGGGCTAATACCCAGAGGCGTCTTGACAACAAACAAATAACAAATCCCTTACACAAAAGAGAGGTACTCAAGTAAGGCAGCATGCCTGCATGACAGCAACGCCTGCTGAATAAAGCTTCTCGTGTAAGCCCTGCCCACTTGCTTGCAGTAGATAAATACTACTAAACCTTTCCAAAAGAAGCTTAAACCCACACACACACAAACCACAATCAAAAACCACCCATGAACCTGCAATCTTGGCTCCTTGCCCTGTCAAATGCCCAAGACATATTTTATTTTGCTGTGCAGCCAGTAGAGACATTTTGGAAGAAAAGTGAAGGCCAGGTCCTCTGCTAATGGAAATCCGTAAGGCTTGATTGCTAGCCCAAAAAAATCAAGTGGGGTGGAAACAATAATTTTAATATTAGATGCCATCCTGGCCTGCAATTTAGCGCCCGTCCCTTTCTCTCCTCCTTCCCAAGCACATGCGCAGTCACACACATCTGTTTCTTTATAATGCTAGGCACGCATCTGATTTAAGGAAAGATCAATAAAAGCGGTGAAGTATTCCAGATGATGCTCAATGAGCTGGATTTCCAAATCCCATTGAATTTCCACTCAAAAATTTCACTGGTAAAACTTTGACTGCAGGTCTGCCAGATCTTCCCTGTGGTGTTGCTTTTGGTGAGGTGTTTGTTCGATTGCAATAATATGGAAGTGGCACTTCCCCTCAAACAAAAACTTCGTGGAAGTCTGCGGAGGGTTGCATATACCCAAATATACCCTAAAATTATACGCGTATGTATGTAATTCTAATATTTTGTTTCCAAATATATATAGCCACGCATCATTTTAATGAGTGACAGCAAAACATGCTCCCAAAATTTAAATGGTCTGTCACAGCACCTGCAGCCTGCTTGCCTTCTTCATGATTCACACGTAGTAATAACAGTATTCACACACAAAAATAAAATTAGAAGAAAATAGTAAAAAAAAAAAAAACAAACCCTTTATATTAAAATTTCCTAACCAGATTCGCTGGGTAGCAGAACACAGTGCTTTGTGTGTACGCTGGTTTTTCTTTAAATAGCCCAGAGAAGCTTTGGAAAGCGCACCAAACCATATTCCCTAGATGTCAGTCAGACATTTGAGTAGAGCCACCGCTCTACTCAAGTTCGCCGTCACCGCAACTTACTCTAAGTTGAGTACAGCTTACAAAGTAAGTTGTATTCAGCCCTCAGAGGTGATAACTTTGGTGTTATATGATTACCTGGGGTTAAAAAAAAAAAAAAAAAGGCAAGAAGGGATTACTGTGTTTAGGAAGACAAATGAAAATATAAAAGCAACTGAAAATGTAAGTTGAAACTCCTCACAGCAAAGTTTTCAATCAAAATTCAGGCCCCAATTCAGCAAAGTCCTGAAGTACTTCCTTCGTGTGAAGTACTCGTGTAAGTCCCTTTGATGTCAACAGGACTGGAGTACCCAGTAAAAATTAAGCACGTGCTTAAGGGTTTTGCTGCCTGGAGATGAATGCAGGCATGCTGTGAAGCATCCTGTCTTACCTTGCAAAAAATAAATAGTGACAATTGAAAAATGTAGCATTGTCTTCACACAAATACCACAAAGAAGTTTGTGAGAAAACAGCAGGGAGGTGTTCAAACCAACATGGTTCTCCACTGAAAAGGAAGGATACAGTGACTAGAAAAGTATAAAAGTAAGGAAGGGGACACTGGTTGGAGGGAGGAACACCAGCTCCACTGCTGCCCTTAGACAAAATTTGTCCTTAGACAAAAATTGAGGTTTTTAGGGAAGTTCCTGCCTTTGGTTCATTTATTTTTGCTGTTTGTCTGCGAGGACAGCGAGTACTTCAAGGTAGGAGCTGGTTTTCTTTCAGTGTGTTTGCAGTGCAGCGATGCCCTCGTGATGTTGTACTGCCAGGAGTGATGGTGTGGACAGCCATGCACCTTCTGAGAAGGAGAACAGCTAGAGCTTCAAGATGACTCAAGTCACCAAATGCTGCCTCTGGCTTTTTCCTTCTGAATGACTGGAAGGAGATGTAAGATCCCTGTCCAAACACTAATGGACTTTGTTAAGCTGGGTGGGTCATGCTACCCATCCTTTGACTGACTTAGTGGTGCTGGCTTTCTTAGGAGTTCACCTAAGATGAGAAAGGTCACAATCGTTTTAAGGAACAGGTTCAGGAGATATCTCCTTGCATTATGGAACCGTGCCTGAGACAGGGTTATTAATATTCGATTCTCATATCTCATGCTGTTGGAACTGCCAAACAGTAAGGAGAATGCTGACAAGTCAATCACATTTGTCCTCAGAAGAATTTCACAATAGCTGGATTTTTCTTTTTCTAATGCAACATTATCTTTCAGTAGATGGGCTGATCAGGGCTCTGTTTTGATTTGCCAGGCAAAACTCTTGCCAGTTTGTGGTACTTATCTCCAAGCAGCATTTTCTTGATCTGTTTTCTTGAAGAAATAAAAGTCCTTCTTTAAGGCACCAAAGTACTTCACTCACGTTGCTACAGCCACTCCTTGTGGAGTTTGTCAGTCTTCCCTTTTGAAGCATTCTACAGGTTGTATCAGAACAATAAGAAATGTGGGTTGTTCCTAGGTTTTTCAGCCACAATTTTTGTCTTAAATGTCTATGTGTTGTCTTTATTGTGCATTAGGCAGAGCCAGGAGACTGGCTTCCCATCCACGTTGTTCATGTCTACGTTTGCACTGCAGCGTCACACTGTAACGCCAAGATGTGTGATGGGATGAAAAGAGACGGCATCTGCCGGGTTCTTTGTTTGAAAGTGCCAGATACAAAGGTGTGTGGGTCCATGACTGGATTTCCAAAGTACTACAATGGAAGAAGGAAATAGTAGAAGTTAAATAGATAGGGAATCATGTACTCGATAGCTGAAGCCACAGCAAGTATGTTTTATTAGTTGACATACATACATAGAAAAAGTAGGAAGTTTTTCAGCTTAGAGACCTTTCTTCAACTTTTTTTCTCCCTAAACCTTCATGGTTACAACACTAAGCTACAACATAGTTTAATTTTATACTAGTGGTGGAACTTGGTTTATATCATTCAGCTAAAGAAAATGAAAAAGATGTTTTCTATGGAATTCTACAGCCCAGGGCTGCTTTTAAAGAATGTAAATAGCAATATCAGATCTTGCTTTTCTGAATCCATTGCATGTTTATTTGAGTTTTGAAGATCAGCTTTTAGGAACACCAGTACCGTGGTGAAGTACAGAATGCGGTCACCAGAGGAGAAGGCGCTTGGTAAGAAGCGTCAGTGTCCCCATGACCGTGGGTTTGAGCAGGCTGGTTTCTCTCTCAGCAGCGAGCAGCGCCACGTGGTCCATTGTCCGACGCTGTCATCCCTGCAACTGCTGATTCCACTCAACAGGCTTACTAACCACCACCTGCCAGTGCCGAAAACTTGTTTGGCAGAAAGGTGATTGCCCCATTGATGTTTTCTTGTGTTAAAAGCACAGTAAGGCTTTCAGAAAAAGAAAAATAGAGCAGTATCATGCAAGTACTCCATCTTCAGTACCTTTTGATCCTCACTTTAAAATTTTGTAACTGACAAATGATGCTGCACGCGTTTTGAGCAAATACAGTATATTGTTCTTGTAAGGGCTTCTGTCATTTTAAAGCTGTGATGTTTCTCTTCGTTTTTTCTCCTCTTTTCTTTCACTTTCACAAAGCAGATGCTTGATGTTTATAGATTCAGTTTCTGTATTTCAGCTGATGAAAATGTATTTTGTTTCTTTCTGTCCAAGTGCAATAGATGCTGAAAGTGTGCCAGTCTACTAATCACCTCACTAATGGGACAGCCAAGCGCTTCCAGTGCTTCTATGTTTGTAGGTACATTTTCCCGCACCAACAGATGGGCCAGCATAATATAACTTGGAGCAAACTTCAGTGCTCAAACCTGCCCCAGGTGCAAATGTTACCCAGGGGACCACCTAGCAGCTGGGGAGCTAAATGCTTTGGTTCTCTCCGGGGTTGCAAAGAGGCAAGAGAAGCTGACAACTAAATGATTTCTCCAAACTTCAGTCAATTTCCTCTTTTGTACCTACTTGACAGTCAAATCTTGCTCTCCCAAAACTTGATGCCACTTTTCATTTGGATAAAGGGAAACACTGCGAATGCGCTGCTGTGGAACAACACTACCCAAGGGGGAAGTTCAGGGAGGATCACCCTGATGCTAACCTGGTGCGGGCAAGGCTTGTTCTGTGGCTGAGGATAGCTGAAAATGATGAAAGCTGTGTACGCTGTAATGTTCGCTGTATATAAAAGGTTTAAATTGCAGTCCTTGAAGATCTGAGACTTGAAGAAATACAGTCTACTTCATTCTTTGTGTAGATACCATCCATTGCTGACATAAAATACTAGTTTGTCCTAATGTGTATTTTGTTCAAATTGCTAGGATGTTTCATAGAATGGCACTTCAGTTACAGCAGAATTATATTTAATGGCGTGTGCCCTTATACTTGTGATGATCCATCTAACAAAAGGCAGTGGTTACAACATGATGTGCTGCGTAGCAGGGTGAAGTATACAGCAGCAAAAATGGGGGCACCCTCCTTAGCCATCATCATCTTGCTGTTACTAAACTGGGAAATAACTGCAGGTGGCTAAAAAGAGATGCATTCATTAACTCTCTTTAAGGAGTCCCAAATTGGCCATCTGCAAACTGAGGCACCCCAATAATCAGTGATGTCTGGAGGACCCTTACTCTAAGTCAACACCAAGTTCTGCCTACTTATCTGGAAGCAGGTTGTCAGTATTTTAAAACACCTGTGCTGCTGATTTAAAAACAAAAAAAAAGCAAGGTATTTAATTTCTGTATATTTTTCCAGCTTCTGATTCTCCTGTGTTTTTAACAGAAGGCAATTTTATCATCTGCCCTTTACATAAGAGTACACTGAGGTGTGGGCTGCCTCATTCAAATACTCTGCTTTTAGCAGAACCAAGGATTCAGGCCAGCTCTACTTCTCAGCCTTATAAAAATGCCCTCCCCACAAGGTTATGCTGTCTTCTTACATATGTATATTATGCACAGTTAATACGCATGAAATCAGTACCTGAATTTTCTATAGTCTCTTTATCATCCCGAGACATGTTTTTTTTCAGCTTCTTACTTTAGAGAACACATTTTATTTTTCCTTCTATCATAGTTTCTATTAGAAGTAGTCATGGCTTGATATTAATGTTTGCAGTGCTTTTGACACAGTCTAAGGTATGAATATCTGAAACCAGCTCTGCTTTGTATATTTTGTCGGCAGTTTAATGTCATTTCTCTTGCTGAGCAAGTGAATTTGTTCGGAATACAAAACAACTGTAAATTCTTTTCAAAAGTGCAGCAACTTGTAGATGTTGTGAAATATCAGAGAAGAGAAACAAGACAGGGTTGGGGTTTTTTTCCCAGTTTTCGATTAGTACAGTTTTTGCTAACTTAGCCTACTTTTGCTAAGCTCAACACTTTGTTCAAAATTGTTCAAAACATATCACATTTATCAAATATCGTTTGATTATTTTTCCTTTTGTTGTTGGGGTGGGTTGTTTTCTGGTCAGATTCAGAATGTCCGTCACTGATTAAATGCCATTTCTGAATAACAAATTACCCGTGTTATCCATGTAGAGAACTCGGAATTCATCAAAACAAAAGATGAAGCCTGTTACTCGGCATTTCAAATAGTGTAATCACAGCTATGCTGAGTTGTGTTTTGATTAAGGGGAAGATGATTACAGAGATCCATCACGCAAAGATGCAACAGCATCGAGGGCAAGCGCAGATTTAATTCCATCCCAATACAACAAAGGTTTTTGAGCACAGTTTTTAAGTTCCCACCCATGTCAGGGAAATGCTTAAAACTGTGTATGCATTTAAGGATGTTACAGATTATTGCCTGAAGAAGCACTCGCAGCTCCTGTGCTACTGGAAGAATCAAGCAGGCAGACTGGTATTTTGTGTTGAGACAGACTTCCCGTTTCAGTCATAGGGCCACAGGCATATGGTTTACGAACCTTGTTACACCGCAGTCATAATTAGCATGACTTGCCACGCTGCACATTCACGACAATATGCACAGAAGCCCTGAAATGAGTAGAAGTAAAAAATTCTGTAGCGCGTACAGTTCTCTGTGGGTACAAAGGCTGTGCAAAGGTTCACCCATCTTTTTCTTCATTACTCTTTTGCAACTGGAGAAATGGATGATGGAGCAGGATACGGACAGGAGAGGAAACGTGCAAGTTTCGCTACGATAGTATAAAACACAGACTTCTCATACTCACCCAAGACTGAGTATCTCAGGGCCATAAATTGGTTTCTTCCAGTTGTGGTGTTCAGAGCTGGAGTGAAGAACCAGGGCTGGCATCTTCCACATTGGTTTAGATGACATACGTCAGGGACTGCTGTTCGCATTTGTCTGTTGAAGCTGGTCAGAGGTTAGCGTTGAAGTGGTTTTCTATCCAGAATGAGGTCGCTTGAAGGTTCCTACGTCTGTAGAGTTATTACGTAAATGAGAGCTTTTTCTTCAAAGCCTGAAGGTGTCAGTTAAGTCGAGAAACTGTGAAATGGAGTTAAAGTCTATTATCTGTACGGTTTCTCTGACAGTACAGGATGATCCTCTACAATACAACTTCTCCATAAGAAAAAAATAATGTAAAATTTCATTTTGAAGCTCATTTTGTTTCGGATAAGTTTAGAAATGTGAAGCCTCTCACTAAGAAGCTGAGAACATTGTCTGAACTACTCTAAGAGGTCCATAAGACAAACTGCAGAAATATACTACTAGTTTTGTTAGCAGTGGGCTTTTCTTTTTTGCATATGCTGAAAACACAGGGGATTAGTGGGTCCGGTTGTGCCAACAAATCAGGTGAGAGGAGCACATCTGTAATACACAAAGCTGTTCTTGTGGCCAGGTGCTGCCTGTAGGCTGGTACAGTGTCAGACTATCTTCACTCAAGTCAACGACTTTATTGTAAATTTACAATGGCCAAGCTGAAAGTACAATTTAGTCTTCTCTATGAAAGGTACCAGAGGAAAAAAGAGAAGGAAATGGGGGATATAGGCAGTACGCCAATGATGTGTTGTAGGGCATGCTTCCTACAAAGCATCAAAAGGGGAGTGTTAAGCACTTAGACAGCTTGAAATGTAGAGAGGCATTGATGATTGAAGCATGGGCATTTTCGGAGGCATGGAAGCCTTTTGCCCTCTGTGGCTCTTGAAGTTCTCTTGGAAACATTCCTTATGGTTTTGTGAAGAGAGACAAATTGTTACAGTGCACCAGACAAGGCGCATAATGGAAAATTTTACTTGCACAAAAGACTCGTATAATTCACTTACGGCTGGGGTACTTGCGAGTTATTGGGCTTTCAGATGTGAGAAATAACCCTCATAAGTCATTGCTACTATTGCGACCCATCCTCTTTTCATTCACATACAGAGTTTTTCTTCCTTACCCTTCTAGCTAAAGCATATTGTGATTACTTGATTAGATCTGTTACAAGCTGCTCTGAGGAGTGAAAGGACGAGACTCCGTTCTCCAAACTGAAGTTATAACTGAAGTTATGTTTTCAAGAATGTTAATTTCATCTTGGGGGTGGTTTACACTATTCTCAGTTAAAATGAAATAAAAAAATCATCTCTTCGCAGAATTTCAAAAGTCAACATCTGAGTGCTCCAGAAAATTCTCGCAAAATTAACTCCCACTTTCACACATGGGTGCTTTCAGGCTTCCGCTAAAGTAGAAAGATGAGAGACTCTTTCTGTGCTTTTTCCAGCCTCACTGTTTGGAGGAGGAGCAGTCTGTGCCTTTGGGAAGTTCATCCAAACCAAACCTGTCAATGGGACAGTCAGAGGAGCTCTGCTCGCCTCTTCACTTTAGTTCAGTGCATCTTGCCTTTCCTTCCTTACCTGCATTAGTACGCTTCGGTGCGTTGTTGTCTGTTGTGAAAAGGATTAGTAGTTCTTCGTTGATGGACCCATTGCTACAGCTTTGCCGAATCTGGCTGGGCAACCGGATTGTACTGGCTGGTTTTGTGGGGTCTCTGATGTCCACCCTAGGTGTCAGCAGACATGGAGCTTTTCTCCCTCAAGCATCTTTGGCTTGATTTCATTACCAAGAGGCGCTGCTTAGAAATATGCCACTTTCTTCATAAAGTTTATTAGGTATTAAATTGTTTTATTGGGTATAAAATTGGTTTAGAGCATTACATTCCAGGCTACTGTAGCTATAAAGATTTCAGTGGCAATTCATGAGATTCATGGAAAATTAGAAACAGCGAGACTTCCTAGGTAATCAGAAAAAAGAAAACCCACCCACATTGTAGGTACTGCCTGAGGTGACGACTGCTAATGAGCTAAGTGTGATGTACAGTTCTGATGTGAAAATTACATAAGTGGGAAAGATAGCAGGTTCTTCAGTAGGTCTTCTCATGGGTGTTTGCAGAAGCAAACTTGGACTTTGTTCAACTTGGAGTTAAAAGGAGTTTTGAAACTCTGGTTAACACCAGAGAACCACTACAAGTGAGAGCAGCAGTCTAAGCGGCCGGGGGCATTGGCAGTGAATTGTTAACAAGCCAAAAACCAACAAGGCACTTAAATAGGTATTTAATTTTAGCTGTGTGAGTGGTCCTGCTACAGTCAATGGAATAACACAGAGCTGTGTAGTTAAGCAGGCAGTCAAGTGCTTGGCTGGATCGGGAACTACAGGCAGCTGCAAATTGCATTTCTGCCCTCAGTAATGCCATTCTGCATCAGCAGCGAAGGCAAAAAGTGATTTCCTGGTGATCTCAAAGGATATAAAAGAGAAGATTTCTAATTGTGGAGTTTTCTTTGTCAGCAGAGAAAGGCAAAATGCAATCCAGTAGTTAAAACGAGAGTAGTTTGGAAGTAAGGTCCAAGTTGAGATAATCCACCCAGGGACACAAGGAAAGTCCATAGGTCTGCCTCTGCGGCCGGCGGGGAGCTGCCAGTGAAGAGTCACTGCTGAGGTGTACAGATCCGCCGGGACACTCTGTGTCCCCAGACCCGCTGTGTCCCAGGGGAAGCTGGGTTAGAAGCTTCCAGAAGCTGTGTTCAGAGCTCAGCAGAGTGTGTGAAGCAAGCATATCTGGAGGCTGCCTTGGGGCTGCCCTCCGGAGACGCCGCAGGGTTCCTCGGAGCGCTGTGCGGTCACCCTGCCAGGGGCTGGGAGGTGGCTTCGCTCTACTCTTTAGCGACAGGGGACCTGGCACCGACTCACTTCGCCTCTCCCCAGTGACTCTGCTGCTTGCTTCCCCCCCCAGCTTGGCATCATACAATGACTACGCTCAAGGGCTAGCTTAAAAATAAAGTCTCCACTCGCTATTTGAGGAAGACATTTACAGAACAGTTGCTTCTGAGGTGTTGTCACATAGTGTGCTCAGTTCTGGCCATGGTGCCTGTTTAGTCGTAGCTGTTGCTTGCTGCCTACTCTTGAGTTTATTAATATAAATCCGTGACTGTACCGCTCTCAAGTGCATTAAGTTTGTTCTGCTTGATAACTTCTGGTTTACTGCACATCCTAAACGATCATAAGCAGAGGAAGATGTTGTTCTGTTGTGCTTTGGATTACCAGAAAGTGATGCACTGCGTACTCATTGTTTTTCCCGTTGTGAAGGAGTTATTAATCTCCACCTGTATCTCTTGCCCTGTAGTTATAATAATCATAGCTTGAGAAATTCAAGGGTAAGAAATATTGTTGGAAGAAATTGTAATTCTGCATCAAAGGATCATTAGGCTGGATTGAGCCCAGTCTAGGAAGCTTGCTTGTTTAATTTTTAATGTATAAAAGTTTTATAAAATTTATAAAAATTGGAGAAGTAGAGTTTGCCACTTGTCAGAATTTCTTCTGAGGTATTGTCTTTCTCCATGATACTTTGTAAATTTGATATGCAAGGTTAAATCCTCCGACGTCTAGCAGGCTTCTTTAATTAAACTGGCTAACGAGGGCCAAGATCCTGACCCAGCAGCTTACACAGGTTGCCCCATAATTTCTGTTTGTTTTTTGATAGATTTTAGAAGATGCCTAGCCTGACTGCAAAAAACCTTAAAGTAATAGAGAATTTGCCACAGTAAGCCAGTAAGCTGTTCAATGTTTAATTATCTTTGTTGTTTAAAAAACCACAATTTATTCTGAAATCATAATTTCTCTAGCATTAGCTACCAATTATTAGGTTTCATTATGTCTTTTTCTGCTACATTAAAGAACCAGGATCAGGAATTTCTTCCCATGTAGCTAGTTACTGAACTGTCCCTTGGACTTCTCTCAGAAAATAGCTTGGGCTTCTCAAGTCTCTCTGTATGGCTTATTTTTGAGGTTTAAAAACACACTTAGGCTATTTAGAAGGAACACTAGTGAAATACAGTTAATTTGTCAGAGGAAAATGAGTACTTTTTCTTGGTCCTTTTTGCACAAACTTTGTTCCACCTGAAGTTTGAACACTTTGATGAGTGCAGATACGGGCCAGGCTTACCTGCAGAGTTTTCTAGTGATCTTGGCTACCCCCCGGACGCTCCGCTGGGCTGCGTCGCCTGTCTGTGTGCATGGGCGCAGGTAGATGTTGAACGTGTGTGACACGTTCTCTCAAGGGAGCAGATGGTGCTACTGAGCCTTCCCCAAGGCGTTTTGACGTGAATTGTTGCAGATATTGGGAGACAGTATTTAGACATCTTTAAGAACAGTGTCTTTATGTTCTCATAGCTTGTACGTATCTGTCAGCACGTGAATTTATTAGCCTGTTTTCTGGGGACCATCAGTAATCGCTGACTCTGATAAGGAAGGAGGATCCCAGTTAAACTACACTGGGGAAAAAATTAAGAGGGTATTTCTTAATCGGCAGGCGATGATTCATTACATTCATCTTATTTCACACAGACTGTTTATTTGATTTGGCTTCTCTGAGTTTGCCGGGTCTCTCGCTAGGTCACGTTCTCTGTGATCCTGCCTGTGCGTGGCTCCGGGGAGCCCAGGGGCTCCCGGGGCAGCTGGTGGAGAGGCTGTGTATCGGCCGGAGCACTGTCCTGCCTCACGCGTCCTGCCCCACCTGGGGCTGCCGCTGTTCCTCAGCTCCTGATTCCTGTCAGAGCACCAAGGGGAGATTTCTCTTCAAAATAATCAAGGTGAGAAAAAACGGATTGAACACAACTTTTGAAACACTGAGCGGAACTGATGTTTCCTGGCCAGAAATCCTGCAGAGATCTGCTAATGGGTCAAAGCTCTCTGCCTGCCCATAGACTGACCATAGGATAACCTTTCAGCTAAGGCAATAGCCCAAAAATCTGGAAAACCTGAGTTCATTTCTGTCTCTGCTATAGGTTCGGATGTGACTTTGAATAAGATATTTTATTTCCCTATATTCAAGTTTTGCTCTATGGCAGATTGGGGGAAATATTTCTTTCTGTCCATATCCATCTTCCAGAGGATCTCTAAAATTCTTCTTGTATTTTAATATGTGCATGTGTAGCATCTGGATGTGACTGAATCTTCCCTAACTGCTGTCACATTAACAGCCACAGTACTCCTCTTTCAAAAAACTGAAATTCACCTTTTGACAGGTCCGTGCCAACATAAATTAGAGTCAGGCGTTTTGTTTCCAGCAAAGCTAGGTAGAAATATATTGCCTCCTCTTTGTCTTCATCCTGAAACGGAGATTACCATTCCCTTTAGCCTCAGCTGCATGCTCAGTCTTCCCAAATCTCTCAAAATGATACAGGGCTGCAGCTCCTATTATTAAGTGCTTAAACTACACTGTATCACTTAGGATTATAATTTACCCTGATTACAGGGCATTTGCATGACCAGCTCAAGCAGTGGTAATCCTTTGGGGATGGGGGAATACGGAGGGCAGAGGGAATGAGCCAGGACTGGCACAAAGACCTCTGGGATCAGGCCTTCACCTGTCCCAGCCAAAACGAACCACCTAACCTGCGGTTTAGTCTCAGCAGTGGGACAGAAGCAGCCACAAAGCCCTTCCTCCTGTCCTTATACGGGGCACTTGAATCAGTTTTCAAGCACAGCGTCATTCACGTAACAACGAAATTGCTCAGCGTAGTTCAGTCGCAGAGCAGAGGCTGTGACCAGAGTTGGTTGGCAGAAGGTGACAGTGGCAGGAGAAATGGAGAAAGGAAATAGTTGTTGCCATCACCTGACAAAGCAGATGATAAGGCTGGAATTCCTCTGAAAATGCGGATGGTAGAAGCAGCAGAGCATGTAAACATTGACACAGGGCAACAAGGCAGGGTTGTGATACAGTGGACACTGTACTTAGAGCTGTGAAGAAATCGCTGGGGGCCTTGACTGTGGTTATTGCTTTTGTCTTATTTCATCTCTGTAGAGGTATTACGCTGCCTGTGACAGCCTGGCTCTGAGAGAAGATGGAAAGAGATTATTTAGAGGCAATAGGACAGACAAGTGGATTGCATTCCATGTTACTCACAGCAAAGATGCTCCAGGGCAAAATTAAATGAACTGAAAGTCCAGAAAAGTACCTTTATAAAAATGATGTAGAGCTATATTTTTTTCAAATTTTCTTATGGATGGTAGGCAAAGCAATGCAGCCTCTGTAATTGTTTTTTTATCATCCATCCCATTTTACCAGAAAAGGATTTTTTTTTTAATAGAGAATTGTATTTAGATTGAAAAAGAAAAGTAGGAAAGTCTCTTGATTATTTCGTTTGGCAGCCCAAAATGTTTACAACAAAGGCCGCGCAAATAAATAGATGAAACCTGGAGCTCAGTGAATGAAGAGCCCTTGTGACCCAGCAGGGATAAAACACGTCAGCCGTGTGATGAAAGAATTGCTTAATCCTGTGGCACTGTCCCTTTCAGTTCAGACTTTAATGAAGCAAAGTAGTATTTAATGACTACTACCATTCTCCAGAATTAATAAATTACTGGAGTAAAAGAGGGGTTGCTTTTATTTATTTGTTTTAGCAAGTTGTAGTTAAAGTGTATCTTTTGGAGTAAAACTATAGCAACTGTTTGGGAACACAAAATGCTATAGGTCATTAAGTAAATTCTGTATTTTTTCTAATTCGACACTTTTCTGGTTCTGTCTGACATCCCTTTGAGGTCAGTTTTGTGCCGGTACCTGTATTTCATGACTGTACGATCTATGACTGGCTCTGGCTTGCTCCGTTAGACACACATTAAGCGGTGCCATGTTGCAGAGTGTGTATTTGCACTGTCATCCTTTTCAACATTCAGTGGCGTGTGAAATGCAGAGGGGCCAAATTCTGTGGTGGGCCAGGGAAGGGCAAATACGGGCAGGATTGAGGGGGAGGGATGAGCATGCTGCATGAGCAAGTTGTCTAAGTACGCTCTGAAATCCTCATCTAACATACTCTAGTTGCTCTAGCCCTTTGTATGTGAAGAAACCCACAGAGGCAATGAGTTTTATAAGAACAGAGTCATTGAGAGGTGGCACGAAAAACACCCATTTTCGTTTCCGACCTTATGAAACTGGGCTGCTGTTCTCCCTGCTCACAGTGGGTGTCTGCAAATCACTCCCAGGTGTCAGGATGAAAGTCCTTGGGTAAGAGCAAGGAAGGATGATACAAAAACATGTCTAACCTCTGCTGAGCTCTGTCTTACAGTTGTTTCCGAGGGCAGGGACAGAGCTGCTACTGATTCCCAGCGGGATAGATGTCACCACGTGGCTCAGCACGCGGCGCTCTGACACAGGGAAGCAGAACAAGAGATGGATTTAGGTGAAATTCTATTACCTGTAGATTACCTTTCTCTTTGGCTTAGCGTGAAGTGGTGAATCCAAGGTGGAGAACATGGACTTGGCTCGGAGTGTGGGGCTTTCTTCTACATACTTTGTTCTCAAGACTCTCTGTGACTGAAGGGTTTTTAAAAATCTGCTCACAGCAGAAATTTGGAATGTAAGTCCCCAGCCTAGGCGTGAAGAATGTTGATGAATGATTAATTAAGGAATCCATAAAAAGGCAAAAGATAAATGTCAGTGTTTTCTTTGTAATCAACTAATGATCTTTTTGTCACATTTGGCAAAAAAATATTTTATATCTAAATTCATCTCTTGAGAAATGAGAACCTGTTAAATTACATTCTCAACAAAAGGTATTTTCAGATGTTGTTGAAACAAAATATTTTGCTTGATCTGAAATGAACTTTCTTTCTGTATTTTGAGTTATCAAACACCTTGAAATGCCATGCACATTTTTAGCTCAATTGGAAACCATATCTGTATCTATATATATTTGACTTCTAGAAATCTCTTGCAAACAAAGAACATCCCTTATTTGCTCAGCACTTTAATAATACAGGACACTATCTCCCCAATAAGCTGAAGCTAATATTTACAGTGTTCGATTGTGAGGACACTTTTAGCTCTTGGGAAAAATACTGCCAAATGCGTACGTGTATTTTCATATTCTTATGCTAGACGGAATGTGTCCTATCTAGTTTAAAGAATAAAAACATGCCTAGCAAACTCTTTTGTATGTCACCATCAATACATTTCTGTTGGTTTCATTATACAACAGAGCAACAACAACAAAATTTAAAAATTCTCCAAACAAAAGAATTTGTCAACTAAAGCAAGCCTTAGTCTAAATCTTTGTAACTGGGAATAACTGGTCCTGAAGAAATGAAATGAAAAGAGCCAGCAGGAGGCTGTGCCCGGTGACACACCTCGCTTCAAATTTCCCTGGAGAGGCAGCAAATGTACGACTGTGACAGCCTACTTTGCAGTGCTAGGATTTGGAAATTCTTTAGGGACCTGTCCATCAAAATCACAAATAGCCTTTTTCTCTTGTGTTTTACCCAAACCGCATCCCTTTACCAGCTCTTTAGGTGACGTACTAAGCGCTCTGTTCATATAAAATAGCTTAGTTTGTCAGTCACGTCGCAGCCTACAATTAATGTTATTATCTGTCCATTAATAATAACAATAAAGCATTTAAGCAGAGCGAATGACTAATCATAATAGCACTTTCTTCTGTTAAACTTCCTTTTCTCTGCCTTTGTGCATTTCCTCTAAGGTATCCAAAAATCGTTCCAGACACACGTACTGTCCTTTAGTCAAAAAGGCGAAGTTAAAACATGCTGTAACAGACTCACCAGAGGTTTTTTTGCATCTTTTCACATTCTTCTTGCAGCTCAGGTGGCTGCTGAGGGTAACTGTGCCTGGGCACAAGGGCAGTCTAGTCAGAGCCATGTTTTTCAAACTTCAGAGACGTGTTTCAGGTAGCTTAGTCTGGGTTTTGGGCAACCTTCGGCACCTTCCCATTGCACTGATTATGTTTTCCCCAGGAGGAGAATCTTAATAATGGGTTTGTCATCTGAAGTAAATGAGCATTCCCAGTGAAAGCCATGCTCACACACATCTGCATCTATGTTTATTAAGGATTTGGCACTTACCGTGTAAAACAGGACATCATCTGAATTCAATAATCATGCGTTGGTTTAGTGAGCAGGTGCTTATTCCCACCAGATGCACTTGTCCAGTATAAGCAGGCGATGATTTGTGGTTTTTTTAACATAAATTGCATGGTTAGTTTGCTGATCTGATTTAGAATGGGTGTGTGGGAAAGGATGTCTGGAATTACTATAATGAATTTTTAGTACTTCTGCTAGCGAACTATTTTTTTCCTTATTGCTCGCCTCTGATGTTTTGTTAATTATCCGCCTAGAGATCCGTTTTCAGTATAAATTCTACCTCCAGCTTGAGTTCTGCTAATCAGAGTAGAAGAGAGAATGCTTTGGTATAGTGTCACTAGACTGGCTGGTTTCTGTGCTTATGAGAGATGGGTTCCCACTATTCCTTACAGCAGTATTATCTCTGCTGTACACTTAAAGCACCAAGGCTTAGTGAGATTTATAGAACTATTAAGAATGAGCTATCAGGTATATCTCCTGGATGATAATATTCATCGTTCCGTGTTCGTACAACCGCTCCCTCGGGAAGGTCATAGAGGAGGAATAAGATAGAATTAATGCTTTAAAAACAAGAGTGCACCTCGCCCCATCAATACCTCTGCAGGTCACAGCTGCCAAACGTGAATTTAAAGAGCCCTCCCGAGAGATGGAAGCTGTCACAGCTCCACATCCACGTGCTGCACATCCAGCGCCACAACTCAGCGAGTTGTTTCTGCTCGCTTCTGCCATTTTTTCCAGCTACGTTTCCCTCGCTTTCTTTCCTTTTTTTTTGTCCGCCCTGCCCCAGAGATGGTTATGTGGCAGGGCTGTGGAGAACTCACACCTCTTGTCCCATCTAGTTTCCTTAGAGATCCTGGTGAATGAACATTTTTGCTGGTGAGACTTCTCTGCAGCCTAGATGCTTCAGGTGCCAGCACTGGAACAAATCAAGTCTTTTGCATGCCAGCCACCAAGAAGCCAACTAAAAAATGTGCCTCATCTGTGGTGGCTTTCTAATGTGGCCTCTGGGCTCCAGGCCTGTCCGTGGTACGGCTTTGTACCCGGAATACTGAGTCCTTGCGACCTGCCGTAACCATGTTCAAAGCTGAATTTAAGCTGAGACACCAGATGTCTTTGTGGTCTAAAATATTAGTAATTAATCTGAGTTTGTAGCGTTTCTGCATTAGAAGAAGCTTTTACTTTAATAGCCTTTTTTTGAAAGTGTTATTCTAAGTAGATCAGCAAGCTAAAATTTGCATTGTAAAAGATTGTTTTGGAACAAAGCGGGATCTAATGAGCATATAGTAAATCCCTTGGCTCTGCAGCAGAGTCACAATAAGCATAATAGCTCTCACGGAATGAATCCCTTGCAGCCTAAAAGCTTTTTTCTTTAAAATGAAATAGCAACCCTGCAGGATTTAGTGCAGACAATATGCAAAGATCATTTAAGGGGCTGTTGTGGAAAGAGAAAACAAATGAGGACGACTCCACTTAGGGTCCTTTGAAAAGACCCTTTGTGATCACTTCATTAGACAGTCTGTTTCAATATTTTCTTATTCAAGAACGACTTTATTCTAATGGAAGCATCAATAAATTCCACTCTTTATCCTTCCTCCCTGTGGTCTTAGCTAAAATGCCAGGAAGCGTTTTATCATTTTTCTGCCTTCTTACTGAAGGTTGAACATGCAGTAAGTATTATTTCTTTAGCAAAAGACTGAAAGTGTGAACTAATGGTATTACACAAGAAAGCTGGTAACTCACTTTGAGGAAAAATAAAGCAACTTGTGCCTTGTACTTTCATCCGGGCTTAGCTTAGGTAACAATTGACGGGAGATGCTATTAGAGGTTCTGCCTAGTTTTAGGCTAATGCATTTGTCTGCCTGTTAAAAAAGGTATTTTTGAGTTACACATTTGCTGCCTGCCCTTTCTGCAAAATTAGAAGTAGTTTATATCTCCCAGACGTACTGGGACCCTAAATACTGTGAAACCCGTTTCATTTGCCATTTTGAAGGAAGTTAATTGAAATGAGAATGTTGAGACAATGCTGAGAGGTTGCCCGGAGAAGTCGTGGGGTCTCCATCATTGGAGACATTCAAAAGCTGCTAGGACAT
The DNA here is from genome assembly GCF_963924245.1 of Chroicocephalus ridibundus. Classification (NCBI taxonomy): domain Eukaryota; kingdom Metazoa; phylum Chordata; class Aves; order Charadriiformes; family Laridae; genus Chroicocephalus; species Chroicocephalus ridibundus. The sequence continues at coordinate 9,339,358 of NC_086296.1, read as the reverse complement.
GGTCCTGGGCAACTGGCTCTAGGTGGCCCTGCTTGAGTGGCGCGGGGTGGACCAGATGACCTCCAGAGGTGCCTTCCAACTTCAGCCGTTCTGTGATTCTGCAATTCAGCTGACGCATGCTGTACCATTTTTTCCTTTTTTTTTTTTTCCTATGTTCAAAAAGTTTAAATTTGAAATTTGGCATTATGAGTAGACCAACCCCAGATGTTTCTAGTGTGGTTGTTTTAATTCTAGGACCTGGCTTTGGCAAAGACTTTCAATTTTACTTCTAGGTTGGAGGTCCAATTTTTGCTTTAATTTAATCAGAGGAAATGATCTCTGTTCACCTGAGATACCAGATTAAAATGGGAAGGGGTTTGAAACATAAAACAACTTTTCCCTTCAAAAGCTCACACTTCCCCACCCCCCCACCCCCACCCCGGTACTGAGGAGGTGAGTTTCTTGAAGAAAAGTTGCTTTCTGAAGGAGCTGTTGCTTTATTACAGTGTCCATAGGTGACAGCCCTGGCTAGGGCAAGGGTGGAATTGGCCTCAGATCAAAAGCTCGCTGCCCTGCTAGGTTGTCTGAAGGACTGATTTTCGTTAATACAGAGCCTTGTGAACCTCAGTGGAATGAAACTACTCATGGGCCAAAGGCATATAACGACTAAGTGCCAGTTACTATTTTTAGGTAAGACTTTCCAATAGGAAGTCAAAGGTTTAGAAAGCCATAGTACAAGTATCGGCATGGGTAATAGATTGAATGCCTCTCGGTTTGTTCAGGCAGCGATCGAGTAGCTGAATGATTGAGGAATATATTGATCTTGACATATATTAGTGGAAATTGAGACGGTAATGACAAGTGTGGTCAATGCAGTTATTTTATAAGTGATGTTTTTTAGAAAGTGCCCCAGTTCTGTTCTCTGGGCGTTAGTTTTGTACTTTTCAAGAGACTTTTATGGAAGTGTTGTGTGAACACCTACCCATGTCAAGCAAGGCATCTGTACTCTGACCTTCAGTATTCTTGCTAATCACCTTTTGATATCTGACTGTGTTTCTGTGTGCTTCAGCCTGATTTGGGCTGCTGCTGTGCTCAGCTGATGTAGTCGCGAGCCTCTTCTAAGTAGTGTCCAAGTGAGCACTGGACTATGGCAGTTAGTATACTGGTTCTTGTGTTCCAGGAGAAGCTTCTGCATTGACGAGTCAGCATTATTTGGTGGTTTGGTGCAGGTTAGCAAAACTCGGAGTCTGGCAAAACAGGCGTTTTTCCTAAGAACTTAAATACTGCGGGAATTCAGCTGCAGGTTTTCTGATGTAAGCTTAACGTACATATGTCTTTATCCCTTGCTGAGACTTGAATTTAGAGGGAGATTTTCTCTATGGTCTTCTGGGATAAGTGAGAAGAAACAACCTAAAGCAATCACATGACTGAGAAGTGAGGAACGAGGATGACGGGCTGGTCTTCGGTGCTGTTTCACGTATCCCACGTAGATTGTATTTTTCCGAGGCCAATTTGTTGAACTTTAACAGTTACAGTACAAACAGTGTCTGTGCTGACAGATTTGAAGAAATGACTGACAGTGGTTATATAGATTTGGGAAAAAGTTGAGTAAATTTGTAAGAAGGCAGAAAATTATTCTCATCAAATGTGTTCTTAACGAATATGTTATGAGGAGCATCTGCCTGGGACAATTACCAAACTAAATTAGATACCAAATTGCATTTACTTTATACAAGGAAAAATGACTGGGGCTTGCAAAAACCAACATATCTGGTACTAGCCAAGGAGAAGATATCTGCAGCCTCTTTCAGGCTTGAGGAGAATTCAGAGGAAGCGGAGTTATTGCCTCTAGTCTATGAAGTGTAAGGGTATGCCTCAAAGCAGTCTCTGTTCCATGCCTGTCATTTAGGCGATAGGAGCTGTTAACATCTCCTGGAGCGTTTTGAGGTGCCAATGTTCATTCATTTGCTAAGAAAAAGAAGTCTTTGAAAATTAAAAACTTGCCCTTAGATAGGCTGTCCTCTCTCCCTGTTGCCATTCCTCAGTGCTTCCTCTCCTGTCAGACCCTAATGCCATCCCTGAGCAATGATGTCAATGAGGTTGATGGGAGATACAACGGTGCTTATCTGCACCTAAGGTCAGCAGTACATAACGTACCAATGTTTGCTGTACACCATGCCTGCGAGGTTGCCTGCTTTGTTATTACCTATTAAGTTGCCATTTCCCAAATTCTGCTCCCCAAATGCTTTCTGGAACTAACAGAACATCTTGCCCATCCTTTTCCACCTGAGGGACACGCTGACAGAGATCATGCCTTCAGCAGAGGGGGTGAGCCGCTGTCCCCTGCATGGCACGTGGTGCATTGCTGCAGCTGGATCAGCCAGGATCGGTGGAGTCTCTGGATAATTCTCCTGATGCCTCTCTCAGGCAGCTACCCCAGAGCAGGCAGGCATCCAGGGAACTTGTGCGGGCAAGGGTAGATGGTATGATCACTTTGCAGTCATGTGAATCCTGGGAGCTCGGGATTGGGAATGAGGAGCAGGCTCCGGAGACCAGTGACGGTAGTCCGGTACCTGCAGTAAGCTCTCCTAACATTTCTTTGAGTACAGACCTGGCTGCTTTTCGGCCTTGTGCGTAACTCCTGCTGTGCTCTGCTTGGCTCTGAAGCCTTCTCACCAGCTCCTCAGGAAACAGTCCCACCAGAGCAGGTGGTCTCTGACCAGTATAGATGCAGTTATAGGTGAACTTCCCTAGTGGGAAACAAGAAGTCCTGAACCACCTTGGTTTGGGTTGACATTTTAGTCTTTGCCATCCCAGTTAATGCGTATTTTAAATCTATATATAAAGCAGGGCCTATGCAATGTTGCATATGCAGCAAGCCGATGCGGTAGCTGTCTGCTGTTGTTTCTCTAAAGGTTTTTTGCAATTTCCATCCCCCATTACCAAGACATTTCAGAGTGTCTGGAATTTTCCTTGCAGCAGGGAATTCTACTTCACATATAAAATCACCATCTTCTTCCCTAGACGTGCCTTTTTTCAAAGTTGCAATATTCTTTATAAAAATTGTGCAAAATATGCGTTTATGGAAATCGGATTAGTGGTTAAAGTATATGGGACATTTTTAATATAATTTTAAATCCTATCTTCCCTCCCATAGCAGCTAGTCTATTAATTTATCAGACTTAGTTCTTTACACACAAAGTTTATCTTTACAGCAAGATAGCAGTTGCTGAGTGCGAGTTTCTCTAGACCGTGTTTCAATTTCTTCATGCTTATCTACTTTCTTCCGTAAGAGGGTTAGCAGAAGGGTTTTATCTTCTCACTATTGTCACATCTGAGATCTTAGCTGGCTTGAGGTTCTGTGTAACCTCTAAGAAATATGTGAAGGACAACCTCGAAATTTGCTACTGTAGAGCCACCAGAGAAATTCCGAAAACGTGCATCAGTTGAGTGTCTCATTACAATAACATTATGGTCCCACTGCCTTTTTTCTCTGAAAGCAATTAATCTGTAAATATTAGAAAATCCCAAGGGAACGAAACTGAGGCCAAACTCCAATCAATTCTAATAAATTTTAAAGGCTAATCAAATATCTATGAAATAATTTTTTAACCTTCCTACAAAGAAAAGGTGCCCTTTTGAATCTGCCATGAAACCTCACATTAGATGACTCTGCAAGAGGATCTAACAACACACCTCTGAACTCTGTAGTAACAGTTTTGGGGAAAGCAGCTAGCTTCCAAGTATTCATCAGTGGGGCAACTGAAATATTAATAATAAAGAGGTAATACTAGTTCCAAAGATACACTGAAGACTCTTATGACGGTGTCTGCTCTGTCCTCTGTATCTGTGCTTCTGTCTTGAAATGAAGTTCGTGCTGCATGAGCCAGGAAAACAAAACACGAGAAGAGCCCCAAGTGAAATTCAACCTCTCAAAATCAATAGTCCACAAATGCTTCTGTGCATTCGCAGCCTTGCAGGACAGCAAGAGCACTGGGGGGATAGGTATTTACACGTGTTAATAAGACTACCCCAGTGACAGAATTACTTTTATATGTGAAATTTTGCCACACTCCCTATATATCTGCTGTTAGCAGATTATCTATAAACTGCTGTAAGCAGGAGTTGAAACCAACAAGGCAGGGATTACAGTAGAGACAATGTCATCATCAGTCAAGCAAGCACCCTTTTGGGTCCTGTAATTTGCAAGCGTTGGTCAGAAGTTTATCCTGAAATCTTTGAGAAAACATATGATCTGTGGATCTTGAGATGTGATTTCCTCCTTTTTTCAATTCTTTTTTTGGCAGCTAGAAGTCTCTCTGATGTAAGCTGTTTTGTCCCAGTGTGAAAAGATTTTTTTTTTTTTTTTTTTTTTTGCTCCATAACTGCAACATTAAATAGCGCAGGCTATTTTGAGAAATGAGAGTTGGGACTTTTTTAAACCATAATTATGGCTGTCTTTAAAGATGATGATAAAAATGTAGCTGACGAACAACACGAGAGCACATGATTAATTTTTCCATTTGACATGTTTGATTATGACAGCTCCCTAGTTCCTAACAGCTTCCTATGTGAAGTGAAAAACAGAGAGAGCACTTTATCTAGCCCATCTGATTAAATATGACTCTCTAGTCAGCTATAAATTACTTTGAAAAATCAGTTTCCAGTGAACTATGTAAATTGTCAATACTAGAGTGGCAAGAACCGTAAGCATGCTGTGATCATGCTAAGTTTTTGTTTCTAGAGAGGGCACTAGAAGAGTTGCCCCTTCCATTGAGGACTGGAGGATAACTAGAGAGCTACCGTGTTTCGGATAGAAAAAGATCTTATTTGCACGGTTCAAATTTCCTTTGCGGAATCCCTTCTGGTTTAGACCTTGTTGGTCCGTGGCTGACTGGAAAGAAAGGCCAAACCTACACTACCCTCTTCCTATGCATGCTTTTAATGTTAAGAGTTTTCTGTTTGACTTCACCGGAGTAGGAATTTCCCTGTAACTTCGCTGTGTGCATGGGTTTTATTCGACGCAGCGGTGTTCAAGGAGCTGAGATGGGCCCAGTGGTACCTGCTCTTGTGAATTTACTACCTGGGTTGCGCTTCAGGTCTGCCCTTCAGGTCTTGCAACTTTTGCCAGAGAAAGTACTTAGACTTTTTTCACCTTCAGGAACCACAATTTAATCACTCTGTCAGATCCCCTCATTTGGATGGTCTGTCACAGTGATTTAAGGATCGTTATCTCCAGGCCACGTGCTCTCTGAGAAGGGCTGTGAGCCCACTGGCCTCCTTCAAGTTTGATGGGCACATTTTTGAGGCTTTTCCAGATGAGAAATTAAAACAAAAATACTTCTGTGGAAAAGGTTGTGCCTAAACAAAATTTCTAAATGAGAACAAATACCTCTTTTAAATGTTATCCAAAGATTGTGGTTTGCTATTTTTGCAACAAAGTTTTGGGTTTCCCGTTTAAACTGACCTTTCAGTTTGAAATACGCTTGTGGTGTTGGAAAGGCTTCTAACACCAAACAGACCTGAAAATCAGTAGTATTCAGGTTAAGAAAAACATTTTGAGGGTAGTTTTTAGGGGGAAGGAAGATGGAGATGACAAAGAGCTTGTGTTTCAACTAGTGAAAACATTTAAGATTGCCGTTATTCTTGACAATTTAGGTCAGCAAAATTTCTGAAACGTGTGGAAGTTCTGTCATGATAGGAAAATCTTTTCCAGTCCTGTTGTAGGTGTGTGTGGGTAGTCTAGAAGACATCCGTCTTTGGTAGGCTTTGCGTTGAAAATTGAAGAAAACCTGAGATCCCTGACTTTTAAGAATTCCCACGCTGGGATATCATAAAACAGGGAGATCTGAGCTGCTTTAAAAACTCCTCCGTCTCTTCTGTTGCCTTCACACAGGAAAGAAAGTCTGAAATCTGAAAGGCTACTTCTATGAAGTGCCGCTCAGGTGGAGTTCAGAACTGTTTTGATAAAACTCCAGAGTCCAACGCTAGCATAAGGCTTCTGTTTCGGGGTGTGCTGAACACCCAGCTCTGCAGTGCTGCCTCTGGCGGGAGCCGCTGCAGAGACGCCAGGTAACGTGCCCCGCCGGGCACATTAGAAATGAGGGGAGCCTGCTGCCACATGCATGTTTTAAAGCTGATTCTTCCCATATTCTTACTGCTGGAAGATGTAGGCAGTGATGATTTCTTTCAGCAAAGGACCACTGGAAGCTCTTGAAGGCAGCGAGCTGCTACAACACAAATGCAAGCTGTACAGTAATAGTCTCTTCTGGCACCACCCCCAGAGAGCTTGCTAACTGTGAAAAAATGGGCTCCAAGTCACAGATTATTGCAAATTTCATTAATTGCTTGATTTTCTGTATTATTAAAGAGAAGAACTAATCCCAGCCCCCTCGGAAAAGTGAGCCAATGTTTCCTCAGGTAGTTTTAAAGGAGGTGGAGAGCAGTGTGTTGCATGTGCCTGCTTCACTCGGTGTTGGAGTTGCCGTGGCATCTGTCAACTTGCAGTGTCACACCAAGGGACACGACCGGGTGTCCGTTCAAAGAGGCTGTGAAATTCTTAGCAGAGGGTAATTGCTTGGAAGCAAATCCTCCCCACCCTGAAGTCCTCTTTCCACTATTACATGTTCTTGGATCCCTCATCCCTCCAGCTGCTTGAATCAAAGGTGTGTTTGATGGGAAAAATAGTTGCAACAGAGAGTCTGAAGCTTTTATTTTTCTCTCTCACTGAGCATCGAGGTGTTTAAACTGCAGAATTCACAGCAGGATACAAAGTTCTTAAGGATCATGATCTTTCTTTCCAGTCTAAGTTTTATGAGTCAGGAGAGTTAACTGTCTCCTCAGCTGTGCCTTCATAAAATGCCATTTTCATTTTTACCTACTGATTTTGCTGTTACTGAGATAATTTGTACCAAATCAAATAACCACGTACAGTCGGCTTAGTGTACAAAATAAGGTCATGCATAAACTTGTGAGCTATATGTTTGTGGTTTTTGACTGAAAGTATGAATAATCTCTAGTATTAGTTACTTGTAGACTGCAGGCACCCTCTTCTCCTGACACTCCCAGAAGCATGCGTAAGAATGGCTACAAAATATTGGAATTTCATTGCCATTTTTGGCGTGAATCATTTCACTCATTAGTCAGTAAACATCCATTTTCAAAAACCAGAACAGCTGAAGGTAACATGGGGTGCCTTTCGATTTAGAGAGCACTCAGTCGGTCCATGGGGAGCGAGGAGCCCTCCCCGTAAGCGGGGTGAGCGCGGGAGCTGCACCTGCCCTGGTGCAAACACCCGCCCGAGTTTCGAATCCCGTGTGGTTTTTGAGCTCTGACATTCACCCAGCAGGGCAGGATGCTGTTGGAAATGGGTCCCGCCTGCAGAGCTGGAGGCCGTGTCAGCAAGGTTCTGTGTATATGTCGCCATAACTTCGGCATTGGTTAGCCCAGACAGCTCTACATCCTGCTTCAACGGGGACCAGGCTTCTTGTTTGACCCTTTTGATTGATGGAATTTTACATTTTCCTTTGCCTCACCTCCTTTTCTCATTCCCAGCATACCTGGATTTTGGTCAAAAGTGTTGGTTTTCTTTTATGTTTCTTTTTTTGTTCCCTTGTTGTTGTTGATCTTTTTGTTGCTGCTGTTTGTAACTGTACTCCCTTTTTAGGATGCTAATAATTTCATCCAAAAAAAAAAAAAAGACTACAGTTGTTTTAAGATATTTTCTGGATTTCTAAATTTTTGGGGGGGGGAAAACCATTTTTTTTTTAAAATCCTATTAAAAATGATAGTTTGGACCTTCAGCAATAAGTACCTGTGGGAAAATATATTTCCTCATAAAATTTCTTCTTGTTTGGCAAGAGTTAAAGCATAGCAATTTATTAGCCTTATTAAGTCATGTACCCAGCCTTCATTCAGAGAACTTTGGTGACGCACAGTCTAGGTCATGGTGGACAAAACACTCTCTCATCTCAGTATTTCTTTGATGCATAGAATATGATGTTCAATTGACAACTGTAAAATAAACGGTAAACGCTTTTCTGTAGGACAACCACATCTCAGGTGTTCAGGAATAGCTAATAATTAGTGCCAGTAAATCACTGTAGAGCAAACCACGAACATTATCATTCCGTTTGTAATTTACCCCTGATGTGGGTACTTGTTCTTCTTAATACTTAATATGTCTGTTTATAGAAAATTTGATTGAGATAATTAGCAGTAAAAATGCTAAGGTAACACAGCTATGGTAACATTTATATTGCTACCAATTTTGTTTATGGCAGCCTAAAGAGCGATACTGAAATTAGAAATTAACTACAATTAGCAAATAAATTGAGTGTCTCTTGGAATTACTTGATCATGTCTTAAAACGTTGCACAGTGTGATGCTGGCGGAGGCAAAGCCGGGTCCCTGGGCTGCAGCAGCTGCGCTGCGCGAGGAGCACGCAAAGCAGGAGCCCCTTTGCTTCCCTGCTGTTGCTGTGGGTCAGCTGGAGCCACGTCTGTGCCCTGCCCAGGGCATCTTTTGAGCCTCTGTCTCCCTCACCTTCCACGGAGCCTGGGCTGTTGCCCCATGATACACGTTTGGTGCTGTGATGCCAGAAAGATTTTACTATTGGGGGTTCTCCTCTCCATGGGGGGAGCAGAAGGCTGAGCGTGCTTTTCAGTGATGTCCACCCTTGTAGGGAGCAGCTCAGAGAGACCCTTCAACTTCCACGTTCTCAGTAAATGAACCTTGAAACACACAGTTAATGTTGGCATCTCAGTGTGAGAGGAATTACTTGGGTTGGAAATGTTTTGTTATCCCAGCAGATGAGCCATAGATATGGAAGATGGTTTCCTCTGATTGCCTGAAACATGTCAGTTTGGAGGGACTTGGGCATCATTTAATGCTCAGGTAGAAATAGTTTGCTTCCTGTAGTAAGGCACTTCAAGAACTCTGCTTGAAAAATGCCATATAGATGCATATATTTATTTTTCTGGCATAATTTCAGATGTGGAAAGGAAGGAGTTGTTTACTACTGTTAAAATGGATCATTAAATACCGCTTTGAGGATTAAAGGAGGAGAAGACTCAACCAGTTTCGGGGGCAGCCACTGACTCACCTCTCTCTTATCTGTTTCATGCAGTAAAACTTTCCTCATTCTTTCATCCTTCATTGTATTTCGGAGACTTCTTGCAGTTAAAGGCAGACAGGCAATGGCTTTCTGAATTCCTCATGTCTTTCAATTCTGTGTCCAGCAGGGAGAAGGTGCTACTAAACCTCCCCATCTTCTTGATGCAGACACGAGTCTTGAGTCTTCATCTAAACCTCACATGACTGCTCTTACCTGCCGGGGTCTTGGCTGGTTTTGGGTGCACGTGCCTCGTTGTTCCACTGAAATGGTTTCATTTTGTGTAAGGTCAAGTGATCATTGGGCTGGAAAGGGAGAGGACAAGAGCTTCGCTCTGCACTTAGCAGTGCACTGAGAGGGGCTGGGGATGCAGAGTCATGTCCACGCTCCATCGAACAGTAACTAATCCTATGAAGTGACACAGGAGACTTGTCTGCCCTGAAAAGAAATGACCCATAGTTGAGCAGCCATGGCATTTATCTGGGATGTGGAGAAATGGCAGCACAATGATGGACATCTGGTGATACGCAACGCCTAACCATCTCCTCACCCCACACGCTCTACATCCAGGTCTCTTTCTCTGGGACTGGAAATCCCATCCTCACCCTGGGAAACATTCCCACTGGTGTCAGAAGCTATGTATTCCCAGAAAAAACAAGTCACTGGAGTAAATTAGCATCTTTATAGGAAGCAAAATTTCCTTTATTTCCTGCTTGTTTCCTTCCTTCCTACTCTTCAGCAGATTTTGTCTCTTGAAAGAGCAAAATGGGGCTGCAGGTTGGGGGAAAGGGGGCACCGAATGTCAGGGTAAAGCAATCCAGAGGGCTGCAGATGGGGCGGTCACAGCACAGTGCAAATTCACGCTGAGTGCTGAGCACCGAGATCCCGGCTGCCAGGGTGAGCGTTATCTGGCCCGAGGCTGCTACTGCCTTTTTTTGTTGTGTTTTCTTCAAAGCCAGGTGTCTGAGTTCCCTGTGGATTTCATCTGGGGAGAATTTATCACTGATAAATTACTGTTTGTGTTGAATTTACAGATGAGCTGAACTGTTTCCTTTAATGTTGCAGTTTAGTACCTTTTTCTTTTCAGGTTTGCATGAGCACTGGCATTTGAAGGAAATAAATCTGTCGCTCAGATAATGTATTTGCCCTTGGTACCGAAATACATAAATAAAAATTACAAGGTCATTAGCCATATCAATAGAAAGAAATATGTGCTGTGCATTAAATAGCTGACTTCCAGGATGGGTTGGGCAAATAGCAGTATAATAAAGTGTACCGCTCATTTCCCCTTCTGATCATGAAAATCAATTAATTCCTTTCCTTTTTGTAGCACTTCCCCTTTGCACTGGAAACCTTCAGCATGTGTCAGTCCAAATTTATGAGCAGTGTGTTTTTCAGTGTATTTTATTTATCAAATGCAAATTCCAGTGGCCAGTGATTTACTACAGAACGGTTTGGAAAGCAGCAAATAAATATTACCTAACAAAGTATTTTAAATAAATAAATAAATAACTCAGCTGGAGGAGACTTTATCTGCTACTTCCCAAGCAATTTATCTTTGTCCCTGAGAAGGCAGGTTAGGTGGAGAACTGCCCCAGTATTTTTCTGGAGTGCGTCTGGTCTGGAAATGAGCTCTTTGTGCTCAGTAAAAGGCAGCCTTGGAAAGCAATGGATTATTGCTTATATTTTAATACCTTTTATTTATTTTGGCTAGACTATAGTGCCGGGTGCAGACCCGAGGGAACTGAAACGCATAAGCTTTGCTCACTCTGCATCATTCCTAATCTCAGTGATCCAGAGAGGCAAGTCCTCTTTGTTTCCCACCATGGAGTTCAGACAGTAAATAATCAACAGGAAAAAATTGCGCGGAATGGGTGGTGTCTGGGAAGGCTGGGTGATACAGTCTCTCACTCAACCCCTTTTATCCATCTTCTTCAACTATCAAGCAGTGGAACAGGCTGCCCAGGGAAGCGGTGGAGTTGCCATCCCTGGAGGTATTGAAAAGATGGGTAGACGTGGTGCTGAGGGACGTGGTTTAGTGGTAACTTGGCAGTGCTGGGTTAATGGTTGGACTCGATGATCTTAAAGGTCTCTTTCAACCAAAACGATTCTATGATTCTACCTCAGGGGCAGAGAGATAAGTGGTCATTTACCGCTTCTTATGTGAGCAGGCTGCAGGTAAAGGCATAGAGAATAGTTATACCAGAGGTTTCTCCTTTCCTCGCCGCCTGGCAGGTAAGCGGTTGAGAGGTCGTAGAAGCACTGGGTGAGAAATGCGTTTGCTGGCTCATACCCGCTACCGAGTGCGGCAGTAACCTCTCTTGCTAAACAAACGCACGTTTTGGTTAATGGCTAGATTTACCAAGGCATTCTGTGCCAAGGCTTCTGTCTTATTCTTGGCTAGGATTTCCAGGGGATGTCCTGCCCCAGGTAAGTCGGTGCTTGTTTCTTACTGAAGGTGGGGCAGAGCGTGTTTGTGACGGGAGAATTGCTGCGCTGAAAATCACTGAAGCCTGCAGGGGCTAGATTAGAAAAAGAAAGGAATAATTGACACAATCAAAGTGTAAGTTTTCATAATGAGAAAATAAGTGTGTTTCCGTGTGTGGTTTTTTTTCCTGTTGGTATTGTGCATGTGGGTAATTGGTTTCCTACTGATTCCCAAAAGTAATGTTCAAATCCCCACATAAAAGGCTGTGGTGCGAAATAGGTCATCTGAGGTGCTTATGCATGCTAAACATCTATCAGATTGTTCTGGCGGTCACATTTAAACTATTAAAAGTTTGTTAGTTGATCTGGAGAGCTGGTACAGTAACCCCACATATTCAGTGCCAAATGCAGCCAGGTGATACAACTGAATTTTGTTGAAGTTTCAATAATGAGCACTAGGTTAAATTAGTCCCTGTGATAGAGGTTACCACCTTATAATTTCTCTTCTGCCTAATGGTTCCAAGAAGAGGGACATTATGGGGATGGGCTTGGATATTTCTGGTACCTAAGGTTATGTACCTAACGCAGTCAGCTGCGCTCACCTTGGACTCATCTGTAGTCAATGTGGAGAGTGAGGGGTTTCACCCCCAGAGCAGGTAAATCAGGTAATTTTTCTGAATTGTTCAACAGTACCCATCTCCACTTAGGAAATGCTGTACATACAGCATCTGAAAAGCACCTTTAAAAGAAAAAAAAAAAAAAACCAAAAACTAAAATTCATATAATTGTTTTTCCTCTAACTCTCCCAGGTCTGGCAGTGCGGAGGAAGCATGGAGGTGTTACCCTGTTCTCGCGTGGCGCATATTGAACGCACAAAGAAGCCCTACAACAACGACATTGATTACTATGCAAAGCGCAACGCCCTGCGGGCCGCTGAGGTCTGGATGGATGACTTCAAGTCCCATGTTTACATGGCGTGGAACATCCCCATGGCAGTAAGTACGGGTCACGCTCCCTCCTGAACAGTGGCAGAAACGTGGATGGCTGTTCCTGGTTTGCTCTTTGAGGTGAAGGATATTGCTACTGTCATATGAAGTGGGCTAAGCTTGGGGGGAAGCGTGCTTTCATGCCGCTGCGTGCTTAATACGGAGAGTCCGGCCATATAAACTTGTTTCCTCGGTGTAAGTTTTGTTGTGTGCCCAGGAGCGGTGACACAGATTTATAATTTACCTAGAGCACAATTTTTGCAGGTTTATGCGCTTCCTCAGAAGTTGTCGTTAATTTGGGATGCCATTAAACTTCGAGGTGTTCATACGCTACAGTGGTGAGGACTACAGAAATGTCCATAAATATCATCATTCATCCTGAGACTCAGCAGACCTCACCAGCATAAAAAACGAAGTATGCAATAAAAGAATCGCACATTAACTAGCTTTGTCTACAGGCTGAGAGTTGCGATGTGGACACATTCTGTACCTTACTGCGCATACGAATTGTAGATGGCATGTAGGGCCTCTAGGAATCCATGTAGTATAAATATTAGATAAACTGTACGTTCAATTTATCACTTTATTCTGTAATTATATCACATGCTACATCTCCTGAGCATAATTCTTGGGAGAGAAGAGATATATGTTATATCCCAGTTGGGTGGAAGCTGGCTGCTGCTGTATCCTTTAGTGTATTTGCATCCAAATTATTCATGTGAAGAGGTGCAAAGAGAGCAGCTGAGGGCAAGTGTCCTCTGTTCTGTGGGTAATGATGGGTTGGTTAACCCTTAGAGGAGGGGCTTGTTCAAACCTGATTGAAGTAAATGGAAACAGGGGTGTTCCTATGTGAACAGGAAAATATGCCAACCCAGCAGTATATTCGTGAATATTCAGTTATGACCTAAAGTCCATCGAAGTCACGGGAGTCTTGTCAAAGATTTCATCAGATTTAGTCTGTGTCCTAAATACCTACTTGTACTTTAGTACCTAGGTAATATCTCAAACCCCATTTCTGTTCATTCCTGTCGTAGTTTTGAAAATACAAATACCGAAAGGAGCAATGTTTCATTCTTCTCTGTGTGATCTCTGAATATGTCAGATGTTCACACGTGCCCGAATTTCACTTACTGCTGTTCAATATTGGACACTGAGCAAGGTCTCTATGAAGATGTGTTTTGGTTCCTTCTTTTGGCATGAGAGGTAATTGCAGAGAATTATTTTGCCTTAACAAAAGGCAATACTGCATAACTTTTTTCCCCACACAAGATCTCTGTGACAGTAGGAGGAAGACAAAGCAGTGTCCATCTAAGTTTTTAGGGGTATTGTGGCCCTGTCTGCATCCATTTCATGCAGTTTCAAATAGAAGATGAAAAAGTAACCTTGGTAAATTTGTTTGCTTGATGCCAACTGCAAATGAATTCTGAGAAAAGACAAGATATTTAAATAAGCATTTACACCAAAACATAATTTCCTTTAATCTCTCTGAGATTACTTATTGATGCAGTTTTCTGCACTGAGCTACACAGCAGTGCTTTAAAAAAAACACAAGCACGTCTACATTGAGAGACATAAAATCAGCAGAAGTACTGAACAGTAAAGTTTTCTTTCTATAAAATAAATTGATTGATAAAATGTGCATCATAAAAGTAACCCCATTAGCTCTCAGGAAAAGGAAGCTAGTGTTAGTGTTCACAGAGTTTTTCCGCTGTAGTATTCAATCTGGATGACTAAGAAGTGCTGTACTGTTATAAGCCGTAAGAAAAACCTGCAGGAGAACTAGAAGCCTTGCCGCCTGATTACAAAGAGTATGTCCACGTACTAAATTCTGTGGACACCTTATTCTTGTACCATCACCGTGTAACCCGTACATGATGACTGCAGCTAATGCAGAGTTCAGCCCAGCATTTTCGTAGCTGCTCAATTTGCTGCTCTTGGGTTCTCTAGAAACGGCACTGCAAACAGGGCTCTGTATCGCCTCATTTCAGAAGAGGGCAAAAAGGAGGAAAGTACAATCCCTGTTTTCTCCCATACCAAAAGCCGAGCCGTCCAAATTAACCCTTTCTTGACTCGCACCATCTCTTTCACAACTCGCTCCCTTCCGAGTCACTGAGGATCTGTGCATACTGCGTATCTTGATTAGCAGATGATCTTTGGACACACCTGCAAGATCATATTCCTACCACCTTCAACAGCAGGTCACCAGCATAGCTTTATTTTAGTTAACCAACTATTTGGTATGCCCCTGCCATGATCTATTCCTCGACAATCTTAGGGACAAAGGAATCTTATATCGAATGATTTATTGTACTGAGTGCCTCCGAGAATTGCTCTCCTTCCATGCAGCCTGAAGTAGTACGTAAATTAACACTCATTTGAATGGATGTTGCATAGAGAGTTCATGACAAAGTGTGCATCAGCAAGCAGCAGTGAGCACAGCAAACTCTTTATGTGGCAAATAGAAAAACCTGTTCAGTATTACACTTGTATTCTCTCCTGAAAACTAGGCATCTGCTGGGTATTCTAATAAACCCTGAGCTAAGATTTGCTGCTGTCTTGTAACCCTGCATTAGACATAATTTGTAAAACGTACAGAAATCTTTCTGGAGGAAGTGTACAAGGCACTTAAGACAGATCCATGCAAAACTCCCCAGTTTCAGTCCGTTTGATTCATACAATGTCAGAAAAGATTTTTAGATGAGGTAACTCTTACTGTCTTAATGCTGAACTGTGATGATTTACAGTGGTTTAAATCAACAGACGCTAACGCGGGACCTGGCATTTTTTAAATGGCTGGGTTTGGTCATATTGATTTGACTCTTCCAGCCTGTGTTTTTCATGGGATTTGCATTCAAACACGAATTAAATTCTGAAGTAGAATTATAAAGAAGGTTTTGAGTTTAACTGCATTTTATGGCTCAAGTCTGCAAATGAGCTCTAGTTCCAGTAAAAACTGAATGCTGGTCTATGCAAATGTTTAATGGAGCTTAATGACTTTTTGAGCAGCTCTGCTTTGAAGTTTTAACAACTCCGTTCTGATCTCATTTACATTAGTGAACACCCAAGGCTGTTCCTAGAGTAAACCATGATCAAGCTGCCATATCTTAGATCAGAATTACCGCCTAAATTCCTAACAAATCTGAAAGCAAAGGAGTTCAGGTTTGATTGCAAACATTTAGAATTGCTGTAAGTAACAACATTCTTATTGTATTCTTCTTACTTTGATTTATGTTTGGTTTTTGCTTGTTCGTTATCCTTCTTTTTCCACTGACTTCCATTAATATTTATTGTCTGCTCTCAACAACAGCTGTCTGATGAGCTGCTACTTACAAAACAGAAGAGAGGGGAAACACAGCTTCGTGTACAAAATGAACTCCAGTTTGGTTTCAGTAAAGAAAACAACCGTAAAGTCAATGCAGTGAGATTTCTTTATTTTTCTGCTTTGTAGAACCCTGGAGTTGACTTTGGAGATGTTTCTGAAAGAATAGCTCTACGACAGCGACTGCAGTGCCGGAGTTTTAAGTGGTACTTGGAGAATGTCTATCCTGAAATGAGGGTTTATAATAATACAGTCACTTACGGAGAGGTACTGTATGGCTTTGAAAATATATCATGGCTGCATTAGAGCAGTCCTTTCATCTTAGTGGCGGGTATCAGGATGTACAGAGCGATTTCAAGTCCACACAGCAGGAGCAACAGAAACGCCCTCGCCTGCTTTTAATCAACACTAAGAAGTGTAGCTTTGAGAAGCACTGTCCCTCTTATTGGAGTACATCAGATGAAATCATTCTCACGATGACATGCAACCTCCGTGGCTTTCATTTTAAAATAGAGCATCTCAGAGAACAGAAATTTGAGGTAATTGTTTTCCCAAATAGGATGCCACGGACATCATCAAGAAAACATCAGCAGTCAAGAGAGCTAAAATAATTACAGTTAATGAGAACAGTTGAGTTTGCCAAATCATTTTTAGGTAAAGAACCACCTCTTTTTTGGGTTTTGTCAAACTATTTGAAGGATTATGTTCACTTTATTAATTAATTTTTGCAATCCTCCTTGTTCAGGATAAAAAGCAACATAGCCCTGTTCAGATTATGAGGTGAGGCTACCATTTGGCAGGTCTTTTATCTCATCATGAAAAAGCCATTAGAGGAAAAACAATTTTGCTGCTTTGTGCTCAGATTCTGTATTTTCATTTACACTTATGTACCAGTATTGAGTAAGACCTTGGAACACCTACTTGGAGGTAGCTGAGTGGATAGGTTACTTAACCCAATAAAACGCTGGATCCAAACGCGTTAGAATGTATAGACATTCTGGTTCACCTCAGTTGTCTGGATCATTTCCTCCTCTTCTGTGAACAGTCAAAACTCCCACATACGCTTAACCCTGATCTTTAAAGTCAGACATGCCTTCTGTAACTCTTCAAATCTGTATCATGTGCCTATAATACAAGGACTGTGAACTGGGGCGAAGTTCTAGGAGCTCTTCCTGCTGCATAATGTTTTTAAGATTCTGTTTTAATTGTCTGCCTGAACTACAATTAAATCCAAAGGCAATATATTATCACAGGAGATCTCTAAATGGGCGTTCTTCCTTCCTGTTCCATTTGATTGGTTTCGTATAAAAATAAGTCAGGCGCTTCAGATATTGATACAAAGTGCAAGTTTTATTGCATAATACCACTTTGCATCCTAATATAACTATCCCTGGCAGTAGCTGAGGAAAGACATTTAGTAAATTCAACAGGAGCTATTAGTAACTGTCAGCTCCGAGAAGGCTGTTAACTGCGAAGAACATTGGCAGTACTGCCAACGTTGTGTCAATTATACCAGACGGTTAGCAAGCTGGGCTCGAAAAAGAAGTTTGTTTCTGTTGAGTGGTCGCATAGAGGGTTCTTGAGTCAAACAGGAAGTTTAGTGATGCAAGCGTCTAATTCATTAACATGTATAATAAAATGGAGCCACACAAGCTATTTAGCAAGGATAAACTGGCATCGTTCCCTTTCAGTCTTACATGCCTATAATGAAAAAACTAGAGGCTTCATCATAAATGCCATCAAGCTTGTTATTAAATACTTTCTCTTCTGGTTATTTTCCTGGAGGAAAAGGTGTCTGGATTTTAGTGAGTTTAAAGGAAAATAAATGTATTGAGTAGATGTGAAACAGATTGAAACAGTAGTAAAAATATATTTCCTAGTGACTCAATTCGCATTTTTTAAAGCCGTGTCATAAAACTGTCTTCATCTTCTTTAGCCTTTATAGTACCTGAGTCATAAAATAAACCACCTGAAATTTAACTGTTGCTGAGCCCCCTTATCCCATCAGATTCCCTGTTATGCCCGTACACTATGATATGAAAGATTATTTACTGATTTTTCCAAGATTGCATGCAGGAGCTACTTCCATATTATAGACAACTACTTCACATCTGAACCAAAACTGACCTGTTGACTGTTTCAAAATGTCCATCTAAATAACTTCTCGTTTAAGACACCTGTAAAATTTTTCCACGTCCAAAATACGTGCATAATACTTCTAGTCTAAAGAGAAAGAAAGGCCTGAAAATTCACAAGGGCTCCAGCCCAGTTTTATAGACTTGTAAATTCATCTTATCGGGGGAGGCACATGAATTTGGATCCCTGAACCCACACTTTAAATCTATTAAGAGCCTTCCAGCATTGCTCATCATTGCTGCATCCTTTAACAGCGATGTGCCTTGTGTCACTTCTGTACGTACCCATATACCATATTCTCAATTCAATTTTTTTTTTTCACATGCCTTTTTTGTTTTTATATAAGCAATAGGAGCAAACAAAGGGGTGCCACATCCAACGCCAGCCCTGGGTAGTTCCTGTGCCACTTGGTGAAGTCACATTCTCAACATATAGGGTCAAAATTTATATTTACATAAGGGTAATTTGGAGCAAAATTTGGCCTGGTTTCTTAGAGTGAATTTTATGGGGTTTTGATCCTTGAGTAATTGCTGAAAATATAACTCTGACCCAAGGTCTGGAAAGACAGCAGGTTGTCCAAGTAATATCTTTTCCTGGAGCTAATTCACTATTCGCATCCTGCTGTATCTGGAGAATAAGCATGTGTTTCTCAGAGGACGGTTTTACATACCAGTTGTTTCAATAGCTGTAGTGCAGCCAAGACTTGGCTGGCGTTGACTTGCATCGTACAGGTTAATTTCTAATACGACTGTTTCCTTTCTGATCCGCTTACAGGTGCGTAACAGCAAAGCTAGTGGCTACTGCTTAGATCAGGGAGCCGAAGAGGATGACAAAGCAATCCTTTATCCCTGCCATGGAATGTCCTCTCAGGTAAAGGGTTAAACTCCCCTACTAATGAGAAACTTTTAGCTTAAAGAATTTTCAGAACAAACAAGAAGTAATTTGGTGCATTGGAGTTGAGTTTAGCAGTTGCAAAGGAAAATATCTGGAAAATATCTCCAGTCGTTTTGGGTGTCTTTTCCGAGGTCATTCAGCATATGAATCTATACATTGAAGATGCCAGTAAGGAAAACAGAAGAATCATGATAATTTAATAACAGAGAGACCCACCGAAGATTAATGAATTTAGACAGTGTGTGCGAGTGAGCAGCTCTTCTCGTTATGGCTTGACTTGTTCTAGGAATAGTATCTCTTTAAATGACCTGTTCATTGCTCCAACAGGCTCCTGTGCGGAAATGAATTAGCGAGCTGCTGATGTGATTCCCCAAGTAGGCAAAAAGTTAAGCACGTCAACTTCAAAGGGAATTAAGAATCTCTTTTAAGTTAATACTTTTCTAAGATAGAAGATTTCTTTTTTGTCAGTCCCTGTGCGTATTATTATTTTCTTAGAGATATCTGAAGATTTTAAAAATACATTTCTTCTTTCCATGGTCATAGTGATATTATTTGTTTTTTAAATACAAGTTGGAGACTATTTAAATCCAGGACTTAAGCTTCTCTGAAATGTAATTCTAGTTTCTTTGTAAGTACTATCAGAATCAAAACTATGTTAATGAACGTTCTCATGCGTAAATAAACCCTGACCTTATCATGGACTTCACAATTGTCTGAAGTTCGGTAATACATATATTGATTTGGAGTCCTGGCTCGTACAGCACCGTGGCGTAACATGAGTCGCAAAATATAAATATTGCCTATTGTGCTTAATTGCAAGCGGGTGAAGAGTCATACCTTGTTAGAGGAAAGTGAGATAGACAGTAATTGCTGCTGACAAAATGTCCACCTTTGGCAGGATCATTATGGAACATTTGACTGACACTTTCCAAGTAGAGGCAGAAGGAGCAGCCTTTGAGTAAGGTAACAAAATAGTGTTGCTTAATTAGATGTAAATGAGCTTTTCAAGAAGACTCTAGTTAGAGATGCCACGACACTCAGAGAGAGCTCAGTCTCTTGCTCCATTCTGATTCTGACCAGAAATGTGCAAATTGAAGTACTTCCAGAAAGTCCCTTTGCAACATCTAATCTCCTATCATCGTGCCAGCATTGAGAAGAGTAATGAAATAAATGGTTCTGACTGCAATTTATTTTGCAATTTAAGCCCTTAACCTACTTGTTTGCCTCCACGGCTCCTGGTTCATAGAACATGTTTGACTTCCAGAAAAAGAAAATGGATGAGGGCTTAAGTTACTGTGAATTTATTTGAAAGGAAGCGTGATGTGACCAGCTTCTCCTGACTGACTCTTGTAAACCTCGGGGCATAAAGTAGCTCACCTCCCAGCATCCAGCTTTGACTAATTTTTTCCATTAAGGAACAGGTCATTTTCCTTTTAGTAAGATGTAAATACGTTGCAGGGTAGATGATGCCTTTTGAATTGTGGGCCATAGACTAGACACTGGGCAGCTCTTCTCCGGTGCAAACAACAATACGCGAAGCAGGCACTGCCCAAGAAGTCGAAGCTGGGTAGCGACCAGTTAAATCTCCTCTGGCTTGCTTCTGCTACAGGTCTTGGCATCCTGTCTACATGAATTTTCTGGAAAAGCCTGAAAAGCTGTTTGTAGTCTACGTTACAGCCACAAGCTAGAGCCCTTTTGTTACTAGCATTGTATAAACACATAGAAAGAGAAAGTCACTTCTAAAACCCCTGAAATCCAAAGCATCTCCCGTGTGTGAGAATTGTTTAAGTACGGGAACAGCAAACAGTTAATCTACCAAATCATCCTGCAGAACTTTCCATTTCTTTTTTTTTTTTTCTTTTTAAAAAAAAAAAAAGGAAAAAAGTTTTCATTCTGTAAGAAACACCAAGCAGAAGGCAGAGGTGATGTTTTATCTAAGTTGAGTGTTTCACAGACAAGCATGGGTTGGAGCCACTCAAATGCAGCCAAGTTAATTAATGATTACACAGCTGGAAAACTTCTATCATCTCTCCACAATTTACAAAATTAATTCAGTATGAGAACCACAGCTGCACAAACCCCAATCAAGGATATTTAAGCACATAGCATGAAAGGTGTTGACAGTGAGCGTTTTAATATATTAAATAAACATTTTTAAAGCCCCTTTTCTAATCAGCCTGGGTGAGCACAGTTGTCTGTTATGTTTAGCTTTCAGTTTCTGGCATTTTTCATCTCAAGCATAGGGCATAACATGCCCCTACCGAGTTGAGATTTGGGTTAGTTGTACATGCCTGCTGAATATAAATGAATATAAACATGAAACTCATTTTCACCAGTTAGGTTATCACTGGTGCTTAGTGTGTCCTACTGGTGTGAAAGCGTCTCGCTATTCAGCTACGGTCTTGTTTGGTTTTCATACTCTTCAATTCTGACAAGCAAAATACCGGTGATTTTAGTATACACCTGGTTCCACTGAAACCAACAGAAGTCAGTCAAGTGTTCAAAGAAAGCTGAGGTAGGAATAAGATTACTGTTCACTGATCTGTGATGAAATGCTGTTCTCTTCTAATTCTTACCCTTCTGTTTCCCTTGCGTATTGCACACCTCTGAATGGTGGCGTCCTGCGTTACCAGTGAAAAATAAAATCACTCCACTGTTACCAGGCTCCATGAACAAAATACCTTTCCCTATGTGTATTCTCAAGATCAGTTTTTACCATGATAAATCACATCTTTTCAATGACATCAGCTTTTAAATTTTTCTATTCAAACAGAGGCAAGATCTTTTATGGATGATCGGGAATGCATTTAGCCTGAGTTTACATCAATTTAGCATAATGAATTTGACTCAGGCTCAGTCAGTGTAAGCTAACAGGTCTAAGCTGATTCCAAAACTCACTTTACAGAAAAGTAGTGTCATTTTTATATGTGTTCATTAGATCAGCAGTTTGAATCTAACCCCTTTCAGAAAAAACGTTTGCAAAATACTTCTGGGAGAGCAATAGGAAACAGTCCAGGGCTAGAGAGAATTCAGAAACAAAGCGATATATTGGGGTCTTTCACTGCCTGGCCCCTGCATGCCGCGTGGCTTGTACAATCGCCTGTAAAGCCCGTTGGTTCTACAGCACTGCATAACACCCTTTCGTTGTAAAACAAGGGGTTTTTTAAAAAAAGGAGGGGCAGGGGGGACGTGATAGAGGGACAACACGGATGACACAAACCCCCAAGAGTTGAATATGTTGTTCTGGAAGCTCCTTAGAATCACTATAGGACACACAGGCTTTGAACCATCTGAGAGCACTTTTACAGCCTCAGTGGAAATGTTCACAGTCTCAGAGTCTGTCTCGAATGCTGTGATGTGCAGCTGATTATACGGCATGTGAAAGAAGAGGAGAAGTTAATAAAATGGCATCCTGGGATAGAAGGGCCCCGTGAACAGCCTCCTCCTCCGCCCTCCTCTCCTCCCTTTTCTCAGCAAGAGAAAGAGGAGGCACTGCAGGCTGAGAGCGAGAACTCCCTCGGCACTGAGATCAAGCAGAAAGAAGGGAGATCTCCACGTTCAGATTCCTGGAGCTCACAGCTACGCAAACAGATGGAATAAGAGGAGATGAAAGGCTTTACTTAAACTGTTGCCTGAGGGCAGATATTTAACGTTTTGCCTGGTAGAACTATGGCTTTTCAGAGTTGCACGCTGACTGCGTAGAGCAGGGTGGATGAAAAGGTAGTTTCTTAACTTGTAGGATGCCGTAACAAACCTGGGAGTTTGGTAACTTGTGATCTGTTTGTCTTGTGGTGACAAGTATTCTAGAGATTTAAGGTATTCGGATGCGGGTATCGCTCGCCATTTCAGTTTCTGTGTCAGCTCACAGCTTACCTCAACCTGCAGGGCTGAGGGATCATTAAAGATTTCTTTTTGCTTAGAGAACAAGAGCGAGAGAGAGGGCTTAAACGTAGTGTGGAAAGCTACCAGACCCCCCCGTGCAACTGTTTCCTACAAACCATTACCTGCTGTTATTTTGTGCTTTTTTTCACTTGGCTGGAAATTAGCAGGAATGGATTTGCTGAAGTCCGATCCTTCAGTTAAAAGCTGGCATTTACTTATGACATTGATGCTCCTGGAGGATCAGGCAGCACCGCTCGCTATTTTTGAACCAGATACAGTGGCTTTGATAAACAACCTTTGACATCTTTTCCATTCTGCTCAGATTTCTGAATGTTGAAGGGACAACTATCCTACGTTATCATAGGTACTGCAGATAGTATCAGGATTAGATCTTGGAGAACTTAATAGAGCACTTGGCTTCAGTGTCGTTTATGTGGATCCTTCAGCTTTTCTCAGATAAAAGAGAAAAACTGAGTGAAGGCCCATCCTCATGCGATGTATAAAACCGTGTTTCTGTTCTGCAGCTTGCATGGGAGTTGTGGATACAGAAGGCTCTCAGCCCAGCGAGACTTGCACAGACATTTTTTTTAATGACTGGGATTGAATATTCCTTAATAAAGGGGACTTGTCATTTGATTTTGGCTGGCTGGCACTGGGAATGGATTTGGTGTGATGTATCATGCCCACAGTTCTAATGCAAATTCAGAGGTTATTCCTTGTTTGGAATGGTAGTGGCGCTCGGGTGTAATTTTCACACAGCAGGTGTAATTTTCACTATTTCATTGGCTCTGTATCCCAGTTCCTGCTTTCTAGCCTACAGTAATAAGCAACTTATTTTAATGCTTATTTTATTTTCACAGTTTATGTTGTCTCTAGGAAGTTACAATATGAGGTCTATAGAGGCAGATGTTATTAATCGGGTAGTAGTTTCTTGAACCTTAATTTCTGGTGTGATTTTGCAAAAGTAGGCGCTAAAGCTTTACTGTGAAATGTGGTCTGAACTGAGATAATTGTTTGTGGATTTTTTTTAGAATTTTTTTTTTTATTTTAGGCTAATGTTTTTATGACTGTGGGAACTCTTGGTGGAAAGTACAGATTGAGGAAAATTGAGCCCATGATGTTCCATTTGTCTCGTCACTGTACAGATAGCAGTTTCCTGCACGGAGCCATCTCTGACTCTCTTGAGCTGTCACACAACTGCCACTTTCAATAGTGGAGACAGTTTATAATAGGGTTAGTGTATCTTCCACTTCTAAGGCCTCAGTAGAAATGGTACTTTGTGCTTTGACAGGCTTCTGCATAACAATGTCTTTCCCAAACACATGGCTAGTGCAATGCAGAGCACATGCAATTCTGGCTATTGAGATTCTAAAGACAAAGAATGGTTTAGACCATTTTAATATCGGTACAGAAAATGCTGCTCATCTTAAACCACAGGGAAAATTGTTCCTGGACTACAGAGCAGGTAGCCCATTATAAACAGTGGTTCTGATTATCTAGATAAGGCAAAGCCAAACAGGTTCCTAGATGGTATTTTGGGAGCTGCAGAGGAATAATAAAGACTGCACGATGCACACATTTCCCAGTCAGTGTAAGTTTCAGCCATGCCTGCAGTTCATCTGAACTCTGCTGGGTACCCATTAGATATGAGAAGTGTGAAATACACAGACAGGTTTTACTTTTTCTAAAAAAAAGGGTTGTGGGGTTTTTTTCCCCCATCCTCTATATGGGAAAAAAGGAAGTTAATTTGTCCGAGCTGGCAGTATATTCATATTTTGAATCACTTTGCTTGAGCTTCTTTTACATAGGTCCCCTGTATCGTTATAGTTAAAGGGGAAAAAAAAAAAAAAGTGTACTGGTTTAGTGTGTATAGACAGCACCTCGATAATGACATTGTTCATCCCAAGGAGCATCCTCCTGTGGTTATCCCTCTGTTTTCTCTGATGGAGACTCTGTTCTAACTCTGCGCTTCACATGGTTGCTCTGAACAGAAGTGGCAGGTGGGGAAATGGAACACGTCGTTTGTCAAAGGGCATCTGGTCTGGGAGCGAGCAGACCATGCTCTTTTTGCCACCAGCAAGATATGATTATTCACAGCACGATTCTTCTGAGGTTAATAAGGATGGCTGTAGAAAGCTAGACTCTAACGCGAGGGGTTTTGATTGACTCTTAATGATATCTCATGCGCTGGTCAGTAGCATCCAATAAAAGGCAGGCACTTCTGACCTTCCTTCCCTTTCTTGTTAAGTCACTTCAGCCATATAACAGCAATAAGGCCAGACAGGCAGTGAATTTCCTGGGCGATAATTGCATTTCTTTGGTGGCTCAGATCTTCACCCCGCAGCATCCTGCCTCACAGCGTACAAGGCATGTAGCCGACTCCATTTTGCAGTCTTTTGGTGCCTGGGTGCCTCACTTTACTTCTGGGGGAAGAAAGGCAAAATATTTTGCTGGTGTAACGACTCTGGATTTAAACACAGAAGAAGTGAGAGGTAGACGTGTCTGATTTGACGTATTGGCCTGTTGCCAAATTATCATTGTGCATTTTCGCTTTAATGTGCTTTGAAATCTCCCTCAACAGGCCCCCCCTCAACTGTCTAGAAAGTAGCAGTAATTAAGGGGATTGCTTATTAATTCTGGCAACTTATAAATGAGGACTCCATCGCTATCATAGTTATCTTGGTGCAACATGATAGAGTGAGCAGACGGAGCGCCTTTTCCCTCTAAATGAGCATCCTAAAACCACCCTTAAGGCTTTGAGGCTTTATTAGAATACAGAGTGAAACAAATTGTGGTAGAGAACAATCAGATCTGGAAGAGGCAGAATAAAGGGTTTGAAATCAACCTTCCTTCAGAGACTGCGGGATGAAGGGCCACTGTCATCCAGCCGTTCTTTAGTGGCTTCTTGGGTTGCAAGAAACTTTTCAAGGTCCCCAGTGTGTTCCTAGGAAGAGAGTTTTTTCCTCCAGTGCCTCTGAGATGTGGGGACTCCTCTCGCGGGCTCTGCAGGCTCTGCGCTGCCTGTGTCCCCTCCCACGGGCGCTCGGAGAAGGAGCAGTGTCACCTTCCCCTCTCGCCCAAAGGCAAAGGGGCAGCCACCCTCTGCTTACAGAAAAATACTGCTGTGAAGACAGCAAAACAGTTCTCTTCCATCTTGTGACAATTAGTCCCGATCGACAAGAGCCATCAACAGATATTCTCTATGTCCTTAAATATTTTCCCTTGGTCCAATATTAATGTAATAAAATATATTCTGGCATGCTGAGATTATAAGAGACCACGTTTTTTACTTCACCTTCTACGTAGGGATTTTTTTTTCTTGAGGGCCATTTTACTGCGAATCACTTGGGGCAAGTGAAATCATCACTTAAAATAGAAGAAAGGTTAAAGAAAAATATTACACTCCTGTAAAACTTAGCTTGAATGATTGTGCCTGCTTAAGTTTTTTTATTAAAAAAAAAACCAACCCTACCTCTAAAATAATAAATGGCCCTCACCTGAAGCCTCTAATTACAGCCAGTAGCATTTACCACATGGCTAAACTGCAGAACAGTTAAGCCTTACACAAAACTGAAATATCAGACTGTGATTCTTTATTATGTAGGCCTGAAGCATATGTTAGCAAATTTGCTGTTATTACCCTCGTGATTTCATGGGGTTTTTTTTTTAATATTTTTGGATACTGGTTGCACGGTTGGATTTTTTCAGTAACACTTATTTACAAAAACTAATTAGACTTGTTGCTATCAATAGCCTCTAACAGAGCTCTTAAGAACAAACTGCATGGCAAATTGACATCGTGTCCTTGTTAAATCAATTCCTGCTGAGTGCGTATGATTTACATATTGATTCCTTCACTTTCTTGATTGCCCTTTTGCAGTGAAAGAGTGGGTAGGGAATGGTGGGGAGCAGAGGTGAAAGAAGGGAATATTGTGTCCTATGAGAGATCCTGTGTTGGTAAAACAAGTTTCCTACGCCTTGCCCTTGAGCAGCGTGTGCTGGACCGCGAAGGTCCCAACGCGCAGCAGGACCTCCCAAGGACTTGGGGCAGAAGCCGGCAGGGAAGGCAGCTGCAGGTCGGCTTCGTGTCCCGCTCTGGAGTCCCTGGGGCTGCGGTTAAAGATTTCCCTTTCCTTTCTTCCCCAGCTTGTCCGCTACAGCTCGGAAGGCGTCCTGCAGCTGGGGCCGCTGGGCTCCACGGCCTTTCTGCCCGACTCCAAATGCCTCGTTGACGATGGGAAGGGCAGGACACCGACTCTGAAGAAGTGTGAGGATGTCCTGAGGCCAGCACAGAGGTTCTGGGATTTCACACAGGTATGGAAGAGCTCAGGGGGCATTGCGGAGATAAATCAAAGAGCAATGCTGCTCTAGAGGAAATTCGATGAAAGACAAGGAGGTCTTTACAGGACTATTCTAGGAATCCCCCCTATGCCTTATAAAAATAGTCAGATATGTTTTCCATAGGTCACGTGCTATCCAGGAATCTTCTTCTATTATTACTAAGAATTTTGGGGTGTGCTTTCTAGGAATTTTTAATTATCCTTTCTTGGAGTATTCTCATTTTCTGTAGTGATTGTCAAGAACACACTTGTCTTTTTTTTTTTTTTTTGAGTGTCTAGGAATTTTTGTTTCTAGAACTTCTAGGATTGTTCTAGCCTCTTTCTAGGAATTTTGAGATGTAGAGCTTTAAAATAGTTTTTACGATTTCCAAAGCTTTCTTACAGGTTTCTGGGATTTCCTCTATCTTGGGGTCTGTAGGGATTCTCTAGTGCTTTTTAGAGATTGTCAAGTGATTTCTAGGGAATTTTCTAGCAATTCCTAAATGTAGAATTATCACAGAATTGTTCGGGCACTTTGTATGGATTATCTAGCTTCTCCTTGAAGTTTCTAGCACTTTCTAGGGACTTTTATCACTTGATATATACAGAACTTTCCAGACATTTTATAGTGCTTTCTAAGGATTTAGAGATCTAGCGCTGTTTTTCTTCTAGTCTTTTCACCTTTTCTGTTCTTTCTCCTAATCCTTCTTTTCTTTTTTTGTTTTGTTTTGTTCTCAGAATGGTCCAATCATCAGCAGAGACACTGGCCGCTGTCTAGAAGTGGAAATGTCAAAGGATGCAAATTTTGGGCTCAGATTAGTCGTACAAAGGTGCTCGGGGCAAAAATGGATGATTAGAAACTGGATAAAACATGGCCGACACTGACTGCTGGGGCTGGGAAGCTGCCTCCCCTGCCGTTGTCCATTGCTCAGTGTGCCATATCTTGCAAGGCATTTGTCTTAAAGCAAATTAGTTTGAACAGGACCTGGCTCTCAGGAGTCCTCCACAGTTGGGCATTCAAAGGAAAAAAGAAGAAAAAGAAAAGCAGACGCATACACGCCCTATTTGACTCTTCCTTGCTCCAGCAGACGACCTGGGAAGCTTAACAAGAGTTTTCTGTTGATTTGGAAATCTTGCGAAGATCAGAACGTGACAAAGAAGTGGGTTCCTTAAGCTCTCCTAGAGGAATTAACAGACGGATGTTTCTGTGGTTGAAAGGGGAGATCTCAGTACTGCCTCATAAAGAGAGTTCTCTGATGGGTAGCTTTTTAGCTTTAAGTTATTGACTGGTGCACAACTCCTATGGTGAATAATCATGTGCCTTTTTTATTGTACTTCATATAAAAGGGGACTGGAAAAATCCTACCTTTTCAGCATGTCTGGTTCATTGTACTAAACAAGATCTGTAAATTACACTGGAAATATAATATAATATATGATAAATTTCGAGGTTGATTGTTTAGGAGTCTCTATTTCTAGAAAGAGACTGTTCCGCAAATGTTTACAGGTGGTTCTCAACCTTCAAGCTGCTAAAAAGCAGCATTTTAGAGACCTCTTCTAGTTAAACACAGGTAAATGTTGAATAGGTAAAATAGCCACGTGCTCCATTATATTGCCACATTTTACGTTTCTTGGATGTAAAGGCATCACGATATAGCACTTGCATATTTAACTCTTTCAAGGCAGTAAATGTCCTAATAGATGGATGAAGTTCTAGAGGTCTCGGTTGGCCCTGAGTACACAAGTGCAAGGCTCCCATCCCGCAGTGCCGCGCGTGTAGGTGCACTGTTGTGTTGTTTCAGAAACTGCCTGGAAGCTGGATGCTCGTTACTACTGAAAATAAGGTGGCTGAGTTAGGTGCCATCTGTGGAATTTAACAACTTTAATCTTCCATTTTGTTACCCATCCTGTGAAAATGTCAAATGTGAGCAAATACGCTTTGTGAGCACTGTCTAGACAAATTTCCTGACCAAACCAACAAAGTCTTCTCAGTTTTTGAAAAACAAACAAAAACCTAGTGATACGAGGGCAAATCAGAGCAAGAAATAACTAGGCAGCATATATAAGTACTGTTACTCTGAAATACAAATATTTTACTCTAGTTGACCTGTTGACAGTGTCTTTGTGGACCTGAATTTCACAATGTATCCGGTGGTTCATGCAGGATCCGTGCACAGGTAGCCAGAGCAATGACAAAGCTGTATCCAAAAGGCTGGCGGAGTTGATGACCACTGTCAATGTCAGCAGGCTTTGGATGTGGGTCCATGGCAGACAGCTTTTCGTTACAGAAGATTCAGTCATGCTGACGGAGAGACACAGGTGGTATCTGTTAACTTCACTGTTTAATATTTTATAGTATTTTTTTTTAAAGAAAGTTTTGTTTTACTCAGCCAGGGAAATAGGTAATTGCAGACACTGCGGTACTATGAATCTGTTTCTTGAAGAGCTTTTGCCATTACTATTTCAGGGCATGCTGAACAAAATAAAATGGAAGCAAAGTTAATTTTTCAAAGGCATGATGTGTAATAAAATATTTACTTTTCACACGCAAAAATCCACCAGTTCTTGTCAACTCTTGGTTGGTTGGTATCCAGAGAGCATATTGCTGTATTTTGCCACAATTTTATTTTGAAACAGTGCGTGCAAGATGTTACACAAAGCAAATTCTCCTGGAGTTTATTTGTGGCTCATAGCTGATCTTTATTTACGTCACGTGGATCAGGATATGCATGAATGTATACAAAAGAATAATTATGGGTGAGATTCTAAATATAAATATGCTTAAAATTCTGTGTTTATGGTTAGTTGAACATGACCTTTTGAACGGTGTAATAAGACATGCAGGGAGAGGTAGCATCTTTAATAAAGCAAGCAATACAGTAAAAAATCATGGACAAGCTGAGTATTCAGGCCGTCCTGTGGGTCTGAAACAGGTAGGAAGCTTCAGGCGAAATATAGATTGGGAGCAGCTGCCCTGTATTTAAC
Organism: Chroicocephalus ridibundus; assembly: GCF_963924245.1. Lineage (NCBI taxonomy): Eukaryota > Metazoa > Chordata > Aves > Charadriiformes > Laridae > Chroicocephalus > Chroicocephalus ridibundus. The sequence goes on along the minus strand of NC_086296.1, from coordinate 9,309,319 downwards.
CTTCTTGTGTTAACCTATTAGGCAGTTTAAAAGGATAGTTACCATCTATGGAGCAGGTGTTGAACGCTTTGTACAGGAGTTCTATTTGTAAGTAACTTTTCATCTTCTCTCCAGATACAATTTAAAAGGAAGAAATTGTGTGAAAGCTGCGTTCTTTTTTTGTTTACTCTGATGGGGTTTTACTCCATGTAATACTTGGCTGAGGGAGGCGAGAAGGCAAAAGAAGGGAAAGACAGTTTTACCAGGTCAGCTTTTTGGGGGAGTGCAGTCACAGGTCATTCACACCATTTGTAGTCTTTCCAGTTAATAAGTGCTATTTTATGTGAAGATGGTTGGAAGTTGAAAGTAATTATATATCAGTCTGGCTACTAAATGCCTAACTATGAAGCGTATGGAGTTATCGTACTACCAGAAGCTAATATGCCACATGCTGCGCTTTTTTTTGGGCCCCCCCCCCTTTTTTTTTTTTTTTTTCTTCCTTGTCTTGAATTGCCAGCCTACACTTGGTTAGTAATGGGGCAGCAAGCCTTTCACATCCTGGGTGAGTTAAAAAGGAACACTGACTATTTGGAGGAATATACCAGGTTTTAAATTTACTATCCCAAAAGGTGTGCTGCATTTGTGGTTTTAGGAGCTTTGAAGCTGAGAAGACCAGATAGATCTGTGTTTACTAGCAATGATTTCAAGCAAGCAGGACAGCCCTTCACTATGACACCACCATAATGAACAGGAATTGGCTGTCCTCAGAATTTCCCTATTGCAGGTTTTCAGTGCCCCGTGCAAAGCGTTTGAATGTGGCCACACCGTCTAACGGAGATGGTCACTCCTGGCAAGCGCTGAGTGCAGAGGCCACAGGCTGCAGAAGGCCTGCAAGAACCAGACTTTCAGTATAAGAACGAAAGCAGATTTTTGTGATAAATTACATGGCTCTGAGATTTACGGAATAATATAAAAGAATTCAAATAACTCTTAAAGGTGGAGTTGTTATTTTCTGTGATTGTCATTTTTTTTTTTAAGATTTACTGAAACAATTTCTTACATTTGAGAAATACATCTGTTGGATTATTTTTTCTTTAGTCTTTGTCTGTCTGAACCACTGCTTTGGCTGTGGTATTAACATGGTGGCTCTGCATGTGAAAGGATCTTAAATATTCTTTCATAAAAGGAATAATAATTAAAAAAGCCCTGAGTATTATCTGTTTTAACCAAAGTCTATGTCTCTCTTGTCAGTATTTCACCCCTTAGTATAATCTGGAGTACTGCTTAATGTTTTTTCAAATTTTCAGTCGTTTCCCACAGTGCAGCAGTCCAGATATTATGAAAAGTATTTAATATAGTGTAATATGCCTTGTAGAGAAAACTCAGATCAGATTCTTCAATTGCTATTTTGTTTGATTTAGGAGATTATGGAGTTAAATACTGGGTCATAGGACAGAAGAATAGAAGGTGAGAAGGCACACCATGTCTAGTACGCTGCTGTCAAAGGCAAACCAGTAAAAACATACTTTTGTAAGCATGTCAGGATCCCTAAAAATTAGGTTTGAGTCCTGTGGGAAAAATGCCCTATCTTCTTTGAGAGCTATAAACTATTTTCCAAGCTGAATTTATGCTTGGCTTGATTAAAGCCATTTGTTCCTCAGCCAAAATTGTCCTCTAGCCTTATTGGTTCACTGGTTCCTGAGGCATGCTAACCTCTAGTGGAAAGCAACTAAGAAGGAGAAGAGCTAAAAGACGTGTTCTTGAAGCACCCAACGGACTCCATTGCAATTACATAAAGATCTATATTGTCCTCATCCATGAGGCATGAGAACTCCTCAGGACTGTCCTACAACCAAAAAGGTAAACTCTGGTTCCATAGAAGTGATCTAAAACAAAAATATGGAAACAAACAACAGTTCTTCATACATATTCTGAAAGTGTTGAACTGTGTCTCATTTCAATGAATAATTTGGGGGTTGGCGTGTCTGAAGATCAGGCCTTCATAGTCCTTTAGAAAGCGTTTATGTTTCCATCAGCCTGCTCCTTTTTAAAAACTGTGGTCTAGTAGATGAAAACCTTACTCGCCGTGTGACAAGGGGTGTAATCTATCTGACACAGGACAGCTGAAATTTTAAGTACTTAAGCCAGAGCTAATAAGATTTAATGAAACAGCACCAGTCCTAATCTGTTCTTTAGATCAATTACACAGCATGTAATTCCTTCAGTATCCAGTATTCATTTGAAATGGTTCATTAACAGCCATACTAAAGCACATTATGGCCTGTTTTGGGATCCAATGAGTTGGATTGTAAGAAGAATTTTAATAGAAACTGGAGTTCACAGGGAGTTAGGCACGCTGTTATTCAGGCCACAAATACCTTTGTTTTTTTCATGAAAGGCTTTGGGAAGAAGAACAACTGTCAGAATTTGCTTAATTGAAAATATTTCTAGCAATGATGTTCCATTTTTGACTGCTATTTTGACTGCCTGCTTCTTGCTGCTAATCAAAGTCGATCTTGAGGTCCTGCCATGGAAGAAAGACGGTATTGCAAATTAGAGGAACTAGCTAACAAGCTGGATGGAAACCACGGAATGATCAGGTCTTCACGTGTCTCTAGATCTGGATGGCACCAAAGTAAATTTAATACTATATTCTTTCTGGAAAGAATCCCAAACTTAACACATTTTTGTATTGCTTCATCAGGAATACCTATTTGAGAGACCACTGTAATGTGTACCTCTAAATCTTATTTTTGCAGAAACAAAATACGTGTGAGATTAGTGGACTTAAGATGAGAGCTGTAATTACTGAATGCATGGAAAATACATTAATTGGCACCATGGTCTACCAAAGTATGTGTGTCGTGCATTTATAGCTTCCTGTGTGGTAACAAGGATATTCTTGAAATACTAATGTGCTGAATACGTTCTGCTAGAGATGGAGTCTTCTTACCTAGAGAACTACGGGAACTCAAGGAGTAAATACTGAAATTATATAGTTAATAATTCTTACTGAATTTGGCACATCAATATTTACATCTTCTAAAAAATGTAATGAATTAGCTTCAGGTTCTCTCTTAATAATCTCCCTATTTTACTCTGGTAACTGCTGAACATACCTTGTCCTTATAAAGATCTGGCCGTGTGAAGACTTCAGCTGTGTCTTTACAATGCCCCAGCCATCAAGGGCATTAGAAAAAGAGATTTACAGTGACCTCTTTAGTACATTGTAATGGATTTTAGAATGGTTTCACAAAATACATTGACTTATATTACAAAAGCATTAATGATGTGTAACTGAAGGTATTGAGTTCACCAGTTGCCCTAAGTGTTTTCTTTGGCCAAGAATAATTACTTATAAATACCCCAGTGAAGCAACATATGGCAAGCTGATTTTGAAGAACAGAGTTTCTGAATGCTCTGAAGAGCATTCTTCAAAGACCTATAGATTTATTGCTTTTCATAGGGTTATAGTTTTCTATTGGTCATCAACAAATATTGCCCAGTTTTCAAACTCTTTGTAATAAGTTTAATTTAAAAAACTAATGCAGCAATTGGAAGGCAAGTTGTGACTGCAAATAATTTTTCATTATGTGGCGCATCATCAAATCAATTTGTATTTACACTTGAAAAGTTAATAAATTACTATGCATTTTACTGCTGACATGAGCTGCATTTTTTATTATTGTACATTTAGACACCTTGTATTTAAAATTCAAAGTTTTCACACAAAGGAAAACTGGAAAAGCAAAGTATACGTGTATATTAAAATATAAATTGCACGTAATCTGTTCTGAAAGGTAGTCAGCCCATTTTTGAGATGAGCACAGTGCACTTGGCAGCAGATTGCAAGCTGTTCTAAAGCAGACGAGCTCTGTGCATGTCAGAGGAGACGCATCACCACACGCTCATTAGAGACTTGGCCCCTGAATGCGCACATCCAAAACTAGACTGATAACAGCACAGACTACGATCGCATGGTGACTGCCAGACCTGAGGGGAGGCTTGTCTTCCCAGCCCAGTACAAAGACGTACTTGCGTAATGCTTGCAGGTACCAGTCCACACAGCAATACAAGCTCTGTTCTTCTATGGTCCCGCAGGACTAGTAAGTGCATTCAAACATAGATTAAGAAAATCCCCATTAAAAAAATTGTGACCATTCCTGGAATCACTGAACCATGGGGAAAAATATGTGATCGAACCACAGCCAGGAAGCTGATGATTAAAGTGTTCTCTTCCTAGGAGTTTTGCATTGGAGCTATGTTTTAGTAATTCAACTGTGTAAGAGCACAACTGATCATTCATTGATGTGTTACTGTTCTGAAGAACACAACAACTTATACTTCCCCAATTGCCTAGTTAATACAAAGGACTGAAGGACATCCCCTGCCCCGTGACTTGACCCTGTATCAACAGCGAGGCCAGATTTGCAGGTGATATAAAATGTCATTGCTCTGCTGCAGCCAAGGAAGTTGTGGGAACTAGAGTAATTTATACCATCTATAGACCTGGTCTGTTGCAACTGATGATACTGCTATTGACTTGATTTTTTTTCTGCTTCCAAAGTCACTTTTATCTGCACAGGGGCAACAGAAAGGGGATAGGAAGGTGCTTATGAACTCTGTTCTATACTATCATACTTCTACCAGAAGTCTACACAGCCCAGCACCTCATCATTGAAGAGAGTCAATAATTGATGTTTAAAAGAATGAAACAGGAGACAGGGAAAACGTAGAATGATCCTTTCATCATATATCTCCCCCTAACTTCAAAAGGTAAGGACTTCCCAAGCCACAGGCTATACACACCAACCCCACCTTTAGATTTAATAACTCCTGTGGGCCTGTATGTCTCTAATCCACTTATACCTCTGGATGTCACAACATCCTGAGTAATAAATAGCACAATTGCTGCGAGTCAGTATCTCTGCTTTTCATTCCATAGGATGCCCTGTAGTTCTCTTATGGTGAGAAAATGTGAATAACTGCTGCCAGCTCTTTTTTAACACCCTTCTTAGTTTGACCTCTGTCATCCTCTTTTAAAATACATTTCAGAACTGATTGAGTGTCGTGCTTTTTTTGTATTGCTAGCAAACAACTTTGCAAAAGCGCAAGCAGATGCTCTGTGTCATATATTGGATTGGGTGATAGCACGGTGAGAACCGGTCAAGTTCTTGAACCGCTCAGCAGTATAAAACTTACGTTACTGGTTTTAACATTGATTTTGGATCTCAGCCAGACTGTTTCTCCTCTGTTATGCACAAAGTTTGCAATTTGTGATCAGAGAGCACAGAGCATCTGAGAAAGGATCTGACACCTCCTCTCATTCTACCAGAAAGAACTGCCTGCCCTGCTCCTCCAGTGAGGAGGAGGCCGCAGGTCCTACCCATGGGTTGCAGTTGTGTGACCAGGCTGAAACATGCTTCATGCTCCTGACCCTCTTGTACACCTCTGCTTCAGTTGAATTAACTGGGTGAGACCTGAGTGCACGAGCTTCCTCTTGCCTGATTCCTACAAGGACAGTGACAGCAAAAGTCAATGAGCAGTTGTTAAGTGATTCCCTGGTTTCTCCAGAGGAAGCAGCATTGGCTGTAGTCTTCAGGTGGCAACAATACAGTCGGCCTCAGAAGGAAGAGCCTGACACAGCCTTAGATGACTTAGCTCCATCTTCAAGACCAGTCTTTTTTAGGGTAAGGCATTTCTTTGTAAATCCACACTGAGGACTCTCTGTAGAAACACTGCTCTCTTGCCAGCCGAGGTATTCTGTGGACTTAATTTCCTATTATAATCAAGCCAGCATTTCTTGGAAGGAGAAATGTCACCTTTAAAGGTACCATATGCTTGCTAAAATGAATGTTCTGTGAATAATATACAACAAAATTAGGTTCATGTAAATATTTTGTCAGGAGTTCTGCATTTGACAACGTTTGTACTACAGAAGTTATCCCGAGCCTCAGATTTTTCACTGTGAAGAATGTGTATCATGAATGTAGCCACCCTCTTTTTTTTTTTTTTGTCAATAAATCTTCATTAATCAACTGTGAATCACGTATATGTGCCTGCAACCGAGCACTAAGTAGCAGTGATAATGATTCTTCAGCCTACACATTGCCTGGCCACTGGTTTGGTTTGGCTATCTGTGGTTACTGTAACGCAGCTGAGCACCTCGATTAGTTAGACTTGCCTTTGCATCCTGACTGGTTATCTGGAATTTAAAACAAGAAAATAAGGATTGAGGTATTTTCCTATCTGTAATGTTGAGGTAAAAGAAAAAAAAAAAAAAAAAACCAAAGAAACTAAACCTCTTTATGCTAGAATCTATGCAACATTCCTAACCTGTGAAGAAATCCAATTTGAGTGCCTAAAACCAACCATAAGCCTAAGTAACAGCAAACAAAACTTGGTCCTTTTTATGCAGATTTAGCGCCACATTTTTCTGGACTGTGTTTTCTTATCATAAGCTCACATTTACTGCTTAACCATATTCTCTGACTTTCCCTTTAGGCTGTTCTCACCTTCTTCTATCATCTTATTTCCCTAATGTAATTGTATAACATTATTTTTTTTTAGGAGTGTTACTAAAGTAGATGACCTGCATTGGAAAAAGGAGCCTTTCTAATTAACAAAAAGAATTCTGCCCTTTACAGAACTTAGGGGGAAGGGGGCAACCACCACTGTGCTGTGACATTCATTAGACTGGCTGTACAAATTTTAAGAGTCTATTATTTGTTTTAGAAAAGCCAAGCAGAACTTCCTAATAGCCCTTATCTGGCTGACAACAGAGCAAGATACCACCCACCTCGGATGGGCCCAGCTGGCACAAAAAGTTCCTAAAGAAAAGGTTGTGTTTTACTGTTTTAACTTGCAGTTATGGAAATGGGATGACAAAGGAAGGGCAAGGCATATCACGATTTCCTTGAACTGGAAAAGTGGGAGTTAAACATGAGACTGAGCTACACTGTCCCATCTGGAAAGCATGAGCCGACATCCAGCAGTTCATTAAGTGATCAGGCCCTGGGTTCTTTACATAAATAACTGAGCTTTAACAAAGAGATTTCAATCAGGATTCAGGAAATATTTTTCTGCTTTTGGAGCTTATTACAATGAAATCTGTCTAATCTGTTGACAGACCTCCAAAACATGCACGGGTTGGTGCTGTGGTGTGTTAGCAGTGAAGCGTTTGCAAAAAGCTGTTGAAATTCTCAATGTACTTCAAGTGTTGGCATTCCATGCAGAAAATGGTGCCACCTATCAGCAAGAAGGAGGAAATTAAACAGCAAAATGATTTGTTTAAACTGAAGAAACTGCTATTTTCATTGCAAAGCTGATGGTTTTGTATTAAAAAACAATTAGCAAGATGTTCAGCCTGTTCAGGATGATTCTGGGTAGGTGAGGTGCTGTCCTGGCTGGCCGCTCTCGCGCTGAGAGAGGAGGTCTAGGCTAGACCAACACTGGATGTTCTCGTCTTGCTGACCAAGGGGCAGAGCGTTATGGGAAGAAAATCTGCATCGAGGGTGCAAAATGCAAGTCAAGTAGATCAGCTGACGACTAACTCACTGAAGGTAAGTAGTTAAATATTTTTGGGAATATGAACCTAAATAACTTTGGATCCAGTTATTCATTTTTTATATGGTACAGGTCATTTTGAGTCACTCTTGAGAGCAGAGTGTAGGCTCACAAAGTGACACAGGCATTTTTAAAATGTTTTTTCTTTGGAAAGGTATGTTTTGAATGATTCTGTTGGAGTTTTTGTTCTGGAGGGTTTTTTTTCTGTTGGAGCTTTTTGGATGTATTCGCAATACACGCTCAGATGTCCAAGCCATGTGTTTCCCTCACAGTGTCAAGCTATCGTAACACTGAGGCCCAGGATACTGCATTGGGCTGCCTCCTTTTTCTGAACAGAAATGAAGTTCAAAGCTTCAGTGGGCTCCTGAGGGGCAGTGAGGGATGTATGTTGTGTTCAGCCTCATCAGAAAAAAGTCAGGGCACTTTTCATCTCCTAGGAGCCTGCTTTTTGTTCTATCTTGGAGCCAAAGCTCCTTTCTTAAGTCTGAAGCAGTTACAAAGACCCTTTTGCTATCCATCAGGCCAGGGTGACATAAGGCTGTTCTACTTCTCCTTTATACCAGTGCTTCACTGGGTTTAGTAGAAGGGGACTCTGTAACTATTAAGCCCACAATAGACCTTACAATTCTAAGGTTTTTGAAGCACTTTCTTAACTTCTTTGCCTAATCACAAGGCAAAACAATGGACTTTTAGCGGGTTTTTTTCCTTTCTTTTCCTTTTGAAATGTGTTGATAAATGTAGCCAAAAGTTTAGTCTGAGGTAAACGTGCATGGCTTCATCATGTCTCACAGAAACGTTCTTTTGTATACCAGCAGAGGACTCACCCCAAACAGGTAGAAAACTGATGGCTGCTTAGAAAAGCAAGGCTCTTAATTAGTTATTTTGTACCAGGCCTGAGTAGTTCATAATTTGCAGGTCTAGTGTGCTTATTGCGCTCACACGGACCGGAAGACACAAAGTTGGCAACTCACAGCACTGAGGAAAAAGGAAAAATACAGGTTTTAGGATTTGTTTTGGTTTTGTAAGCAAGAGAATCAAAGAACTGTTGAAGTGGCAAGCATAGAAAGTAAGCTGGTGCTCATAATTTCTGTTTTGAAAGGTACACTCCAGTTCCTTCAAGCATTTCATAGTGAGAATTAAAATCTGAAGAGAGAAGCACAAAAGTAAACTATCGGAAGCCTATCACAGTATCTGCAGAAATTTCTAAGTACAGATGTGACTCTCCTTGTTATATATCTGAATGTGTCACAAACACTAATGAACCTGTTCCTGTAATTTCCTTGTAAGGTATCTTCCCCCTCACAAAGAGGAGGAATTGCAGTAGAGGGAGGATAAGGACTGAATTTTAAAACTGCTCGTTTTAAACACTTAACTGAGGAGCATGTCAGACTCCTCATCACTCATGACTCTGTCTGGAGGGGAAAAAAGGCCTCATGAGCAAATAGTCTTTTTCTTTTTTCCTCTTTCCTTCTATCTTTCTCTCCAAAATTTGAGTTCAGGGTCTAAAGCCACCAAGGCAAAAAGCCTGGCTGAAGTGGTTCACCAGCAGAAGTCTGTAACAAAACAGGGAGGTGAAAGAAGCAACGACCGGACCTGCCTCCTCCTTTATTCATACATGCAGGTAAAAGTGGCTCATGATCTTCAGTGGAGTAGCTGGATTTAATGCTGAGCAGATAGAGTTAAGCTATGGGGAAATTAGATGTAACAGAATGCAACATGGTGAGCGAGAATGTGTCCCCTCAGACCCACAATTAAGCATAATGGTAACTTGCTGGCCTCCAGAACAGCTAGTCTGCGTTTGCACAGTATATTTATCCCAGGCCACTTCTATTTCAGCAGTGTTCTCCTTTGAGTAGCACTTTATCAAATCCCTTCAAATCCTCCTCCAAAGAGAAGTGTCATCTAGGGAGAGGCAGGTTTTTCAGGAGCAGCTTCAGTTTTATCTTGAAATGGAAGTCAGCAGATGCTTCTTTGGATGCTGGTTCTAAATCAGTTTTTATGATTCTATTTCTGGCATCATTACTCCAGATTTCCAGTCTTGCTTTTCACCATCCACAGCAGATTCTCTGTTCTACAATAAATTCAAATCACACCCTTTATATCCAGCCCTCCAATCTGAATAGCTCAAGACAGAAACTTCACAAAGAAAGGAGATTAGCACTAGAATTTAAACAAAGGAGAGCGGGGGGAAAAAAAGCCATCAAAAGGAGGGAGGTTTACAGATCTACTTAATGATTTATTTTTCCATCCCTGTAAGCATGCAGCTCTTACAGGTAAGAACATGGATCTAAGACAGTCCATGCTGCTGAACGTGGAAAAAGTTGGTCATAAAGGAGGCTCTATGCACAGAGATGTCTGTTTTATGGAAAGACATGGGGAAAGAGCTAAACCGTAAACATATATGATATTTTACCATCTGGAGAAAGGTACTTTCCCACCTCACATTCTCCTTCTGCTTTCTCTTTACACTTTCCCTGTTTCTACTGCACGCTGAGCGTGGCTGAGCTAGGGTCCTGCTTCTCTGTGGGTCTGACACTCAGGTTTTAGTAAAAAGTATGGCGCCAGGTTCCTAACAAGGGCAACCCTGACTGCATCACCGAGCTTTCCTGGAGGTGAAAGCAAGCTGGTGGACAGCGGGATGTATGACGCACACCATGTATTCCCCAGGGGAAAAGGCTCAATGGAATACATATATATCTAGAGAGAGAGGTCCAAGGCGTTTTAGTAAATGTCATTGGAAGGAATATTGGGTATGAGCACAGTGTAGAAGTAGAGGCATATAAGGGCTGACTTTTTCCATGGGCTTGATGATGTACTGCATGTATTACGAAGAGATATTGTGAAAGATCCTCTTCCTCCTCTTGTTAATGTGCTGATGAAATCTGATTCCAATATAAGGTTCTGATTTACTCTGAATGTATGTATCAGTGTGACAAACATCACAGAGATTTCATGTCACAAAAGTGTATAGGAGACAAACAGTAGAAGAGCATCAGCACCATCAAAATAGTGGAAAAGAAGTAAAGAGTGAGTGGATTTTTAACTATTTTAAGTATATTTTTGTAGTCTACACCTCCACCATCCCTCCTTCCCTCCCTCCAGTCCCCAAGGTGAGAATCTTGCTGCCAGAACTAAGAAGTTCTGTTCTAGTGATGTTTTGTTGTACCTTATCGCATAAAACAAATGTTTTTCCAAAAGCTTTCTTACATGAGGGCAATGAAGTAACTCTAATCTCCAACGTGTAGCCCAGGCTTACAGAAGGGCAAAGAGGACTCACTTTGGCTTGGATGGCATTTATGGTCTGCAAGCAGCTCATGCATAGGAAAAGGCAGCATGCTGTTCTCTGTAGGGTATACGATCTGAAACAATTTTATCAGAACTGCTAGATAGAAATCTTAATAAGCTCGAGTTAAACAACTGGGTGTTTTTATCTTGGAGGCAAAAAAATAAAAGGAATAGTACATTTAGAATTCACCATATGCACAGTAACTTGCAGTTAGTAATTAAATTCTCACAACATCCTTTCACAGTGCCAGGCAGAGCATATTGGCTTAGGTTGGCCTGGTTGTCGAGTGTGAACCAAAATGATTTCTAACAGCAATCAAATACATTTTGAAACGTGCTCATAAAAATGCTAGCTCAGAGGCTCAAAGCAATAATGATTCATGTATTAGCAAATGAACCTGTCCTCTGGAAGCTAGCCCCTAAAATGTAATAAGGGATCAGTCCAAGGGAAGAAAGAAGTGTATTTATTAAGACGCTGAGAGGTAATATTTTGTGATGGGAGTTTGGGGTGACATCCTTTCAACATCAGTGGAACAGCTGTGGATTGAAGGTGTTGGACTGGACTCTGGACGCCACGCTCTGTCATGGATGCCTTTATCAAATCTATATCCACAGAGGGATTTAAGTAGTGTAAATGCCAGAAGTCTGTCCCTTGGCAGTACCCAGGGGAGGCTCTTTAGTCCTGTAGGAACAAGGCTGGGGTGTAGAGAAGGTGGGAACAGCTATGCTGTATCTCCTGCCAGCTGAAACCCCTCAGGTGAGGCAGGAAAAGGAAAGGCTTGGGTGATTTCACACCGGAGTTTTCAGATAAATAATGAAGCTACCTACTGCTATGCCTTCTGGATACGTCCAAAAAACATCTGAAGGGATTGTGAATTTAAAAAAGCCCAAGAAAATCTCCCCAGGAGCCTAACACCTAACTGGGTGAGCCACAGCAACATGGGAGTCTCGGGCAGCCCCTGGGCCAGGCACTGCCATTGTTATTCCTGTGCCCTCAGAGTGGAAACAGTAAGAAAACAGGAACAAGAGAGATGAAGCAGTGTGGAGAGAGAATCAGTAAGGACTCGGGTATTTTATGGGAGCAGAAAGATCTTCTTAGATAAATATCTGTACAGAATCCCCACTCTGACTCAGAGATTATAGTCCATTTTGTCCCACTGGTTTTAATTCGTTGCCAGAGGCCCCCTCAGCTAACTGGCATTTAGTGAACTGAGGGATGAAGGGGACAACGATACGGCTTGCAGACTTCAGAGAGCTGTGACCTTTCCAAGCACAATGTACAAAATCTGCCGATCTCGCTTACGACGAATGGCTGGATCTGGGCCCCGCAGGCAGAAACCAGAAACCCCACCACTGCCACCATCTGCAAAATCCATACTTTGTTAAACCCAGCTGCTGCCCTGCGCCTGCCCTGGGGCTGTGGGTGAAGCTGAAAAACCAGGGGCGCACCTAGAACTGGGGCAGCCATAGCTTGAACCCCGCTCAGGGAAGCACGAGCCCTCAGAAACCAGACCTCCAGCAAGAGGCGGCTGAAGGCTTCCTCCTCAGGATGGAGGGGCCCTCTGTGTGGGCAGCAGGGTGCTGGGCGGCCCCTTCGCCCACAGTCCTGTCCCCGGAGCAGGGGTAGAGCCGGTGACTGTGTCCCTGTGAGGGAAGGCCTGGCTGTGCGCAGCATGGCGGCTGCCCTCCCTGCCCTCCTGAGGGGGACACAGGCCTGGGGCAGGCCCCGCTGGGGAAGCTTCTGGAAGGGAGCGGAGGGGCCAGGCTGCCCTCAGGGGAAATAGAAAGGCGGTGTGGGTTTTTTTTCAGTCTAAGAGGCGGGAAAAACATTCCCACATACACCCCCCACAAGGGGCGGGGCCTCGGGCGCGCGGGTGACTGGCTGTGCCGCCGCAGCCATGTCTCTGAGGCGAGCCGCGCTGGGGCGAGCCCCGGCCGCTGCTCAGGGAGAAGGTGGAGGCAGCTTGCGTGGCCTTTCCCTTCCCAGGACTCAGAGCTGGCACAGCAATGGCCGGACAAGTACTTTTACGCACTCCAGGTCTCTTTCTTGTGTTGCGCTGGGTGTAGGAGGCAGGGAATCTGGGCACACAGACTAGGTGCCTTGTCACAGCTCCTGCATATTCGCCATGGTGTGTGGGCTAGAGCAGTCCTCACACACTTCATACACTGAATTCGCTTTTCTAGCATGCAGATACATTTTTCTTCCTTTCCAAAGCCCGTGCATATCTCTGTTCATAATGCTGTTTTGTGCCTCGTGTAATACCCGTTTCGTTCCCCTGTAGTCACATCCGTGTTCTCACAGGTGTTTTAGATGCAAAGCAACATTTAGTCAAAGCTTCAAGAGAAAGGGAAAAAAAAAAAAGGTCTTTCTCAAAAATAAAACCCCAAAACATTCACGATGGTTTCAAACTGTGAGACAGCAACCTGATATTGGTAAAGCCTGGAATTTTCTCTGCTGTGAGATCTGAGGCAGAGATTTAATCAGGACTAGGGGCAGCTATCAGAGCAGGCTGTCATGCCTAGAAAACCTCAAATTATGCGCTAATTATCCACCTACACTGCCAGGGAATAAATAACTAATGACTTCAGTTTACTGTGCTAAAGATAATTCCAGTTGTAACAAGTTTGCAGGGGGTGGGTTTTTTCGCAAGGTGTTGGAGGTGCAATAATTAGCGGTGATTTTGTTCAGAAGGAGTGACTGGGTGGGCTTTGAGTCCCGCAGCGTCAAGGCTCGAGGCGGCCACCTCGGGGGGTGACTCTCGGTCACTCCTCTCAAAAAGGCTGTGTAATGCTGTGTGGCCAGAGCTGCTCTTTTCTACTCCACTTTCCTGCTGCGTACCGTTGTGTTTAATCACAGGAAAGGGAAACAGTTTTAGGGGAACGGGCTTTGTCCTCATGTTGTCCTTGCAAACAAAGGAAAATGCTGACAATATGATCCTTTTTGAGTCAAGGTGTTACAAGTATTCTTCAGAGCTGTAAATTCCTGGAGCTGTGATCAAACCAGATTATGCTAATGCATATGACTGAAAAATAATTATAGAATCATAGGATGGTTTGGGTTGGAAGGGACCTTCAAGATCACCTAGTTCCAACCCCCCTGCCGTGGGCAGGGACACCTCGCTCCAGACCTGATTGCTCAAAGGCCCTTACAACCTGGCCTTGATGGGGATGGGGCAGCCACAGCTTCTCTGGGCAAAGAATCACAGAAGATGTTTTAAAATTAATTGATTTATCCCTCAGATCACCTTGGAGCTATGTTCTGTAGAAAAAAATAAAAATCCAGACATTTTGGCTCCAAAGGGCTTTCTTTTTAGAGAAAAGGCTTTGACCCTGTATCCTTCAAGGATGCTCAGTTCTTACTACCTGCGACATTAGCATCTCGCATAGCCTTATTTGTATATTGCAGTAATTCCTAGAGGAAATAAGAGACTCTTCTCTTATTGAAGCTAGCTGACCCACATTGGTATAGCTATTGCAATTCTTAATAATTCCATTTGCCATAAAAATACCATTTCACGGAATCACAGAATCTTCAGAGTTGGAAGGGACCTCTAGAGATCATCTGGTCCAACTCCCCTGCTAGAGCAGGATTGCCTAAAGCACATCCCTCAGGGCTGCATCCAGGCGGGTCTTGAAAATCTCCAGAGAAGGGGACTCCACAACCTCCCTGGGCAGCCTGTTCCAGTGGTCTGTCACCCTCACCCTAAAGAAGTTTTTCCTCATATTTGATCGGAACTTCCTATGTTCCAGCTTGTGCCCATTGCCCCTTGTCCTGTCACTGGGAACCATTGAAAAGAGCCTGGCTCCGTCCTCCTTAAACCCACCCTTTAGATACTTGTAAACATTAATAAAGTCCCCCCTCAACCTTCTCTTCTCCAGGCTAAAGAGTCCCAGCTCTTTCAGCCTTTGCTCATAAGTGAGATGCTCCAGTCCCATAATCATCTTGGTTGCCCTACGCTGGACTCGCTCCAGTAGTTCCCTGTCCCTCTTGAACTGGGGAGCCCAAAACTGGACACAATACTCCAGTTGTGGCTTCACCAGTGCAGAGTAGAGGGGGAGAATGACCTCCCTCGACCTACTGGCCACAGTCTTCCCTATGCAGCCCAGGATGCCATTGGCCTTCTTGGCGACAAGGGCACACTGCTGGCTCATGGATAATTTGCTGTCTACCAGGACCCCCAGGTCCTTCTCCTCAGAGCTGCTTCCCAGCATGTCCGCCCCTAACCTATACTGTGCTTGGCATTCTTCCTTCCCAGGTGCAGGACCTTACACTTGCTTTTGTTGAACCTCATTTGGTTCTTCTCTGCCCAGCTCTCCAGCCTGTCCAGGTCACGCTGGATGGCAGCACGGCCCTCTGGAGTGTCGGCCACCCCTCCCAGCTTGGTATCATCAGCAAACTTGCTGAGGATACACTCTGTCCCCTCATCTAGGTCATTAATGAATATATTGAACAAAATTGGACCAAGTATTGACCCCTGAGGGACACCACTGGTTACAGGCCTCCAACTGGACTCTGTGCCGCTGATCACAACCCTCTGAGTTCTGTCACTCAGCCAGCTCTCGATCCACCTCACTGTCACCTCATCTAGCCCATGCTTCCTCAGCTTCCTAATGAGGATGTTATGGGAGACAGTGTCAAAAGCCTTGCTAAGGTCAAGGTAGATGACATCTACGGCTCTCCCCTCATCCAGCCAACCCATTATAACATCATAGAAAGCTATCAGATTGGTCAGGCATGATTTGCCCTTGGTAAATCCATGCTGACCACTTCCAATAACTTCCTGTTCCTCTACATGTTTGGAGACGACATCCAGAATGAGTTGCTCCATTACCTTCCCAGGGACAGAGGTGAGACTAACCGGTCTGTAGTTCCCTGGGTCCTCCTTCTTGCCTTTTTTGAAGATTGGAGTGATGTCAGCCTTCCTCCAGTCCTCAGGCACCTCTCCTGTTCCCCATGACCTTGCAAAGACAATGGAGAGCGGTCTAGCGATAACATCTGCCAGCTCTCTCAGCACTCGCGGGTGCATCCCGTCAGGGCCCATGGATTTATGAATGTCTAGCTTGGCCAAGTGGTCTCTGACCCAGTCCTCCTCAACTAAGGGAAAGTCTTCCTCTCTCCCGACCTTCCCCCTTGCCTCCAGGGTATGGGATGTGTGAGGGACGGCTTTATCAGTGAAGACCGAAGAAAAGAAGGCATTCAGTAGCTCTGCCTTCTCTGTGTCTTCCACCACTAGGGCGCCCGTCTCATTCATCAGTGGACCTATATTTTCCCTAGTCTTCCTTTTTCTGTTGATATACTGGAAAAATCTCTTCTTGTTGTCTTTAACTGCAGTGGCCAAGCTGAGTTCTGATTGAGCTTTGGCCCTTCTAATCTTCCCCCTGCATAGCTTTGTTATATCTTGATAATCCTCATAAGTTGCTAAGCCCCTTTTCCAGAGAATGTAAGCCTTCCTTTTTTTCCTGAGGTCCAGCCGAAGCTCTCTATTTAGCCAGGCTGGCCTTCTTCCCCGTCGGCTCGTCTTTCGGGCATGGGGATGGCCTTCTCCTGTGCTTCTAAGAGCACCTGCTTGAAGTATGACCAGCCTTCCTGGGCACCTTTGCTCTTCAGAACTGCCTCCCAAGGGACACTCTCAGCCATGCTCCTAAACAGGTTAAGGTCTGCCCTTCGGAAATCCAAGGTGGCAGTTCTGCTGGCTCCCCGCCTCACTTCACCAAGAATTGAAAACTCTGTCATTTCATGGTCACTCTGTCCAAGATGACCTCCAACCTTTACGTCCCCCACAAGACCTTCTCTGTTAACAAACAGCAGGTCCAGTAGGGCACTTCCCCTAGTTGGTTCCTTCACCAGCTGTGTTAGGAAGTTGTCTTCCACACACTCCAGGACCCTCCGGGACTGTTCCCTCTCTGCTGTGTAGTATTCCCAGCAGACATCTGGGAAGTTGAAATCCCCCACAAGAACAAGGGCGGGGTTGGCAATGGGCAATGGTAAAGATGGCAAAAATGGTTTAAAAAAAGTTTTCTTTAAAAGCTGCAAAAACACTGTTTTTAATTGCTATTCTCCATCAAATAAAGTCAGTGCTCAGTACCTAGAAAGCTGCGAAGTCATCCAAGAAGCGTCTGCCACACTTGCACAGTGAAGAGGAAGGTGCACAGCCTGGCTTCTTTGCCTGGTTATTCCTGCGGCATTAATAAACTGTGCTGCCCTCCCATGTTCCCTTGTCAAACCCTGAAGCAGATCTCATTAGCTGTCACCTTCCACCAGTCAAAGACAAAGGTTAAATCCCAGAATGGATGTGTGGGCCCACATGAAATTAATCCTGACCCTTTGCAGTCTGAGGAGTGAGCTGTGTCCTTGGAGGCCTGGGGAAAGGGAAGAGTAGCATTATCCCCTCCTTCCCGAGGACCAGAACAGTTCTTGGTACTGGCACAGCAATCTCTCTTGGAGCGTTTATGATGATGGCAGCTTCATAATCAACTCTAATTGCATGCTCAGTCTGAGCTTGGGAGCTCTTTATTTTTTAATAATACCTTCCTGTTTATAAATACACTGGAGGTACCATATTGCTGCAGAATGTTGATTTGCTTGTGTTAGTAATCACTTTCTTCTTCTGAGACTGAAAACTAAACCTAAGTCAGGATTAGCATGTCCAAAGATGATTTTTAATTAAATAATTGACATGTCTCAGGTGAGATGAATTTAGTCTCTCATTGTCTTTTTAGCTTTAAATGAAGACTTGTTTACAAAGAATTTGAGAAGGGGGTGGATATAGGTAGCTACATTTTATGGATGCTATGTTTGAGTGGATGCTGAGGTTTATTATTTTTTTTGTTAATGTTTGTGTTTATAAGAATTGGTCTAAGTATTTAGCATGCCATTAAAAATAGATTTCAATCAAAGTTTTTTTAAAATTTAAAAACTTACAAGATTTTAACTCTAAAAAAACCGAGGCTGTTGAAGCGAGACACAGGAAGCTCATGGGAAAATGCAGCTATTGGTTTGGGAGGGAAAAAAAAAAAAAGACCAAAACATCACCAACCAAAGTCTTTCAGAACTATGGAAAAAAGTCAGACTGGAATGTCCAACAAAAAACATCTATAAAATGTCTTTGTATCCTTGAATCTACTTTCGGTTTTGTTTTTTTTTTTCTTCGTCTGGCAGGAGAAAGCAATGGCAAATTTTCACTTATCTGTTGGGTATGTGGAGATTTTTTTCTTGAAGAAAATGGTCTTGGCAGTACTTCTGAAATGAGCTACTAGTTGTGTCTATATATGCTTTATATTTGGATAGGAAACTTAAATGATTGAACAGTTTGACATGTGGAGAAGTTACCACCTACACATTTTGAAAAATATTTTACACTAGGCCTGCAATGCCTTTGTCTTTGAACTCTAAGCACATACTGTGCTGCTCTGTGCCCTTGTGTGACACTAATGGCATTAAAGCTCAGCCGAGCAGTCTGTATCGGTGATGTTAGTACTGCTGGTGCCCTGCAGTCATGGTGGCCTTTGACTTCTGTCAGAGAAGGCCCCTTTACATTAGTCAGAATCTTATTGATGATGGCATACATTCAAAGACGGTAAATTTGAGCGAAAGGAGAAAAAAAAAAGCTATTATTTCAGCTGGGGTGTGCACCTTCTATTTGGTATTAAGGACAAGAATGCTAATGACAAGCAAAGTACTGTGGTGTTCCTGTGTACCAGAATGCTCTGGCCAAAGCAGTTGGTAGGCAGGTTTTGCAAAGAAGAGAAGATGTAGCCTTAATTTTTCATACATTGAAGATGGGCAAGAAATGAACCAAAGAGCCTTGAGATACATGCTTTTCTGCTCTTTAGCTGAGCAAAGAGTAAGATGCAACTGCCTTCTTGTTTTCAGCAGTTCTTAGGCCTCCAACACAGGAAACAGAGGACCTGTCAGAAGTGAAGCTTGAAGGCATAGACCTCAAGCACATCATGTTGTGACTGCTGCACTTAGATGAATAGGCTGCATTTAGTTGCTTCCCTGAAGACTGAGGGGAAGATGCCTTAGTTCGTCCAGCAGTAAGATATTTCCATGGGGGCAAAATGCATTACCTGGCGTGCCTGCATCGCATTATGCAACTGTTCTTCACCTAGAAAGCCCAGGTTTCCATGGATTAACCCATTATTGAGTCTGCAGCCTTATCTGGAATGCTTGCTTCTGTAGGATAATTTATGCAGTCAAGGTTTTTGTTGCCTTAGCTGTACAGAGATGAGTACGTGATGAATCTGAATGGCCTCCATCTCTTGCATGACAATGTAGTCTCTCTCTTTATTTCATAAACATCAAAGTATAGTGTTTCTCCGTACTGATATGAGTAGAACAGCCACTCATCAAAATAACTTTTCTTTTTGGTTTAATTAAAAGAGAGACTGAAGTCTATCCCTCATTATCTTTCTTACAGCTTTCAAAATAAGAAGCCCTTCTATATGGGATTCTGTACAGGCCACTAAGAGTTATGTGAGATTATTTTTGCTTTGTGTGTAAATGTGATGTGTTTCTCCTTGGGCCCAGAGGCAAAAGGCTGAAATCAGTCAGAATCGTGGAAGTGTGAGCCCGAGGGACCGTGGTGTGATCAGTGTGGCCCAGCTGTCTGTACGAGCATGCAGAAGATAGTCTTTTCTCTGCATTGCTTTTTTTTTTTTTTTGGTGGGTTTGGGTTTTTTAGGCATTTAAAATGAGAGTTTGTTTACTTGCTTCTTTTTAAAAGTAGAAAAAGTAGCAGTTTTCCATTCTAGGAGTTCTGTGTTTGTTTTGCTCAAGTACAAGGGCTGCTGGCAATAAGGGAAAGTATGAAAAGAACTGTGAAATTAATTAAATTGACACTTCAAGAAAATACCTATATTGTTGCAATCCTCAAAGCAGCATAAAGCAAAGTTATGACATTTTGCCAAATGTTATTTTTCATAAGTAAAGGAAACCTAGAGGTTTTGCTAAACTCTGAAACCCAGAGGTTTGGTTTGATACAGATTTGGGGGGAGAGAGGGAGTATTTGTTTGTAGAACTGCATGCAGCTTGGACACATTTCTCCTTTCCTGTAGCTGTCAAATAATTAACTGCTCCTGGATGGTATTTTTATTAATGAATTATCGTTAAGACTGGAATTCAAAAGCTGACATAGCTTGTTTGTTTGATTTATTTTTAAAAGTACAGAGCATGCTATAAAACCTATACAAATCAATTCCAGTTCTTTAAGGATGCCAGGCATTATTAATTAAATATGAAGGATATTTACTTCTTTAAAAAAAACTCTGTTTAGGTGTTTTCATCACCTTTCCTAGATCTTCCTTCCCCCTGCTTTTAATTTGGAATGATTAGCTGAAGCTGGTGAATTTTGTTAGCACCAGGAATAAATTTATCTGGATTTGAGGAAGAAAGGAAGTAGGGAAAGAATGTGAGAGATAAGGTTGGCAGATTAAAGTATCTAAGAAAGCCTGACGGTTCCTAACTCGCAAGTCATGGTTTAGGTGGGTTGGGTTTTTTTGTCGTTTGTGGGGTTTTTAACACTAGCTATTGAACACTGTTATCTTTTCCAACATAAGCAGTCTTAACGGTGAAATTTAGAAGCCTGTACCCTGCTCTTGCTTAGGGGTAAACAATAGCTGTTGGATGAAACTCGCTCCTGTGCAGAGGAATTAATGCAAGACTTCAGACCTTCAAATCAGGGCATTAGAAACAGATGGCTCTTAGCACTGGCCTTGTGTGCAGGGGTGAATTTTATCCATACTTCACGTATTTGGAGACTTGGATTTGTCCTACGAAGTAATGAGAAAAATGGCACACATGGGAAAACATTATTGATTGCTTCCTCTGCCCTTCAGTGATAAATATTGCATGGCTATCTGCTCATCCTTTGAATTAAAGGAACAATCCAATATCCATTTTGGTTTTCTACATTGTGTGCCTGTATGACAAGCTCTTTCCTAGTCTTCATAAAAAGCAAAATCCAGAGAGCTTTCTTCTGAATGCTGGATGACAAATAAGAGAGTAATGCCTTCCACAGGAAATCTCTTGTGTTTGGCTGTTGTATATACTGCTATGATTCTCTTTTTAATTTGATAGTGGAGAACCTGTTAAAGCCATTAATGTAGGGCATAATTTTATACCTTGAACGGGTCCTCAGCATTAGGATCCCCAGGTCAGCTCCCAAAAAATATAAGCTGTGAACACTTGGAAATGCTTATTTTCTCTGCATGCCCATTTGCAGGCAAAGCTGCAAAAATCCTCACCTGCAGACATTCTCTCTTAGACCTTTTCAGAAATATATTGACAGAACAAAGGCAAAACTCATACTTGCAGACCCCAGTTCTAAGCTACAAGTAGTTATTTTCCTTCAGGAAAGGCTGAGAAAGCTGGGACACTAGCCTGGAGAAGAGAAGGCTGAGGGGAGACCTTATTAATGTTTACAAGTATCTAAAGGGTGGGTTTAAGGAGGATGGAGCCAGGCTCTTTTCAATGGTTCCCAGTGACAGGACAAGGGGTAACGGGCACAAGCTGGAACATAGGAAGTTCCGATCAAATATGAGGAAAAACTTCTTTAGGGTGAGGGTGACAGAGCACTGGAACAACCTGCCCAGGGAGATTGTGGAGTCCCCTTCTCTGGAGACTTTCAAGACCCACCTGGATGCAGTCCTAAGTAATGTGCTCTGGGCAATCCTGCTCTAGCAGGGGAGTTGGACTAGATGATCTCTAGAGGTCCCTTCCAACTCTGAAATTCCGTGATTCCATGATTCAGAAAAATCTAAAGGATGATGATTATCTCAATGAGCAAAATTAATACCATTGAAGTTGGGGGTTTTTTTCCCCAGAATATAGCCCAGCTGATTAATGTAAAACCTAGTATTTCTTTCTTCCAGAAAGTCCCTCTGTAATTCTGCAGATTGGTATGAACAATCCAGATTTTATACTTGAACGATACACCTTAAAATTTCTCAGTAAGCTTCAAGGTGTGGAAATAAAACTACTGAAAATAAATAGGGGACTGACAGGTTTTTATTTAAATCCACTATCTCACAGTTTTACTGCTTACTACATTGTATTTGATCTGGGCTTGTAAATTTTCACTAGTGGGCTCCTTTGGGCAAGGGACCTGTTTGACCTCTGGGTGGCTCAGCTCTGACACACAGCTGTGACCCTCATGTATTTTCCTTTTATTCTTCCATCTCCTGACTTGCATATTTTTATGCTGTTCTGTCTAGGCCCTTAATACCATCCGTATTGATCTCTAGGAACTAAATGTCAGATGTGGTCCGTACGTCACTGGGATCTCGCACTTCTCCACTTGCTGGTTGGCTCGGGTGAACATCAGACTCTCCTGGCAGAGCTGGGGAAGAGCATGATAGCAGCACACCGTTTCTGTGGCCTGTTCTTTCCCTCGGAGAGACAAAAGTGGTGCATGTGAATGATCAAACCCTATACAAAGAACTTAAAAGAATTCTTTGAAATAGGTGTTGGTTGATGGAAGGCTACTGAGGAGTCGTGGGGAGGTGGTATGGTTTATATCTGCATATGGCAGATAGTTCTTCACCCAGAGCCCACTGTACTTCCACTGGACTGTGGTCTGTTTGCACTGGCCCAACTATGAGAGCTGATTTACTTCTTGCAAATCAGCCCAAGGAGAAGGGAGCCCAAAATGTATTTTGATGCATCAGTCTTCCTTTATGCAGCTCATTATAGCAGAATTTTAATAAAACAGAAATATTCAGAGGCCTTTTCCCCACTGTTATGAATTGGCTGCTTTGGAGGTACTGATTTGCTGCAGCTGTGACTGCGGTCCCTTCTTCATGAAATACAGCAGTTGATAGAACTAAGCGTACATTGCACTGCTGTAAGGTTATGGCAACTGCACGCTGTGTTCTAATTTCATGTCCACTCATCAGCTTTTGTTTATGCCACAAGACTGTGGCTAAAGTTACCGGATCCAGTCTCAGCTTCTGTAAAAACCTACTCCGCAACCTTTGTCCTACTACTTTTTCCCACTATATGTCAACAGTAAAGTGGGAATAATGCATATATGTTGTAAAGCAATTTCAAGACTTGGGAATAGAAAGGTAAAAGCTAAAAAAACCCTCCACATAAAATGCTGTGTTGTGCACTTCTGGAGGCTGGGGGAAAACTTATGCCATATATTCATTATACATATGTTCTTTCATTCAGTAATTAGAATACAAATAGCCAGAGATAATAGCAAGGGAAAATATTTCAGCTGTGTTAAATCCCAACATGTTGTTTGATAAGGACAAGGACTTAGCACTACCAGATGAATTTTTAACAGCAAAATATCATTTTGGGAAATGTTAGTTGAAAGAGAGGACTGTAGTATAAATCTTGGGTTAGTTGTATATTTTTATCATGTTGAGAGTCTGTAAGGAAGAAAATACTGTGCTTCCCTATTATGCCATGGAAAAATACATAATTGAGAAGCTTAAAAATAAATTTTATTTCACTAACATAGGTATTTCTTTTCTCCTGAAACTTTTGCAGAGTATAGCATTGCTGAGAAGAACCTTTGTTCTGGTTTTTGCAGGTCTGATCTGTTGTTTTGTTTTGGAATTGTTCTAAAAACAAAATAGCATGGGTGTTATTAAAGACCTCATTGCTTACCTTAGTTACGTTTGATATTTTTCTTTTTCTTTCAAGGTCTGAGGTTCATTATGCAACTCTATTTTAATCATTACTTTTATAATTATTAAACTATGAAGGTGTGACTGAAAGAATTTGAGGATTTTTTTTTTCTTTTGGTGTTTATTTTTGGGGTTCTTCAAACGTTTCATGCCATTTTCTTTGCAGTCCTTGTGGTATCCAGTAAATAATGGAATAAATCTGCCTCATAAAATGCTGAAGAGGCACTGGTCTTGCCAAAAGGCACAAGTCACTGAAATTTTTCTTAAGGAGAAAAATTGGATGATTTAATTTAAATTAATGCACCTAATGCTTGTCATACAGACGATTGCCAAAACTCAGCATAATCACTTAATGTACAAGATGCGTGTGAGACAGAGGACCTGATTATTAAGTAAGAATTTGTCTATAACTTCAAAGTCTTCAGCATTTTTCTGGCACGCTACTTGTGCGTGAATACACCTTAGTTTGAGCAGAAATTCTTTAAGTTGTGGCTTTGAATGTCACTGACATCAGTTTTAAACTAATAAAAGAAATTCAGAGAATATTATCCCCTGAAGCATTCTTCTGTTTCCTCATAATTAAAGGTTCTGGAGTAAACAGGCATTAAGGGGCATAAATCAAAACCTGCCTTAAGCCAGCAAAAATATACCAGTTTAATATCCTATGCTCTCAGTAGAACTTTGGAAAAAAAAAAAAAAGAGAAAAAAGGTAATAAATTGAGTTATGGTTCATGTATACCTATCAACAGTTTGTTGAAGGGCAGAGCTGAAATGATGGAGGGATAAATCTAGGATTTTTCCACTCTAAATAATTGTATTAATCAAATGCTATATCATCATATTTACTAAAATACGTGGAAGTGATTATATTCAGACAGTCTGTCACTTTGTCAGTTTTTCCCAAAATAGTTATTCCAGGACACCTTTTTTTTTTTTTTTTTAACCTAAGCTCTACTCCTGAGACAAAAGGATGGAAGGAAGAGCCAGAAGCAGAGAAAAACTTAGAGAAGGAAGTGAGGATTCCACGTTCACGAGAGAAAAAGATTGGACCTTGCCTTCAACTTTGGCAACAACTGGTTAGGCTCCAAACTGCCTATTTAGTGGCTGGCTAGCTTTAGTTACTACTTCTGTCAGTAGAGCATTTGCAGTCACTGGTTTGTTTGTTTAAATTGTTTTAAGCAAGTGTTTAGGAAAGACTAAGACCAGGACATGCGTATGATTATTTCTCTGAGTAATCAAACTTCGCACACTTGTTGCAATGGAGAGCTCTTCCCAGATCTCCACACCCACCCGTCATTGTTGTCATATGCTGCTCAAATAGTAGTGCTTGGGCTGTATCCCTTCCCACTGCCGTAGCAGCAGCACATCGGACCATTAGCACACACATTTCTGCAGTAATACATCAAAAGCAGTCCTTGACTGTTGTGTTGCCTGTTGCATTTGCAGTTATAAACACCAAGAAACATTTATAGTTAATAATTGTATTTTACTGTAAGACTAGCAGTTACGAAGACAGACTGTTTCTCCGATACTGCCAATGCTGTTCCATCTAGTGAGAATGTATTGCCATGGCAACCAACGGTATTTGTATTTTTTTTTTAAAGTAATTAAACTCTCTAAGTCAATTTGCCCTTACTTGTCAGATTAGGAAATAGAACGTTGTTTATTGCTTTCTGCTGGAGCAGTGAGGTAGCTAGGAGGGCCAGCAGGATTGGAGCTACCTGAGGAGATATCAACTCTGCAAGTTGTTAATAAATTATTCTTTTTCTAATATGTGGCAGGTGTGGGAAGGCTCAGTGAAGACTTAGGAATGCTTGCATTCCAACTGGCTTGGTAGGGTGTTTGCTAGATGGGGACATATGGTTAAATACGAAGACGTTGCTTTGTGACTTGGTGAATATACAAAAGAGCAGGATGCTCAAGTGCTATTGAGACATATATGCGTGAGCATGATATGAAAAACAGTATCTTTGCTGGAACTGTTAGTGGAATGAGACTGACAGCCCTGATTCAAGGTTCGCTTTGATGCTGTCAGATTTATTTACCAGCCCTCACATGCTATAGAAAATGAAGTCTGTTTCCAAGACACATAGCACCCTAAGAAATTAATGGAGGGAAGGGACCAAGCCTGGTCAACTCTTGCAAACACAGGGATCTGAAAAGTTCTCAGTTTCCTTTTCTGTAGCATGATGCGCAAAAATCGTTGGCTGCTCAGGGCCAGCTTTGGAGACACCCAGACAGTGTGGGCCAGCCACACAGCAGGATGGGAGAGAGAGGCCCCTTTCATGCCTTCTTTGATTTTGCTTGAATTTCCTGAAGTCACTGTATGCCATTCCCCATCCCTGTCAAACCACATCTTAAAATCTACAGCTGTCAGACATTGGATCCTAAGAAGTTTATTTTAGCTACACTCCGTTTGTGCCTTTTAGCTCAAAAGAGAATGAGTTGCTGTCAGAAAAAGGAGGAAAAAGCCTCTTAAGTGTTTTCATTTTTAACTGAGAAAAGGCTCTACTTGAGCATCAGAGACTGGAGCAACAACACAAGAAGCTGCAGAAAGTTTAAGGCATTTATTTTTTACTGGTCCTGCTCTTTGCTATTCCATTGAACTAATATGAAAAATGGTATGGAGAGATCTTGGTAGAATATTTGGTGTCTTGTTTTCTCTAGTATAACAGAAGACCTATAATAATAACTTTTTTATGTTTGGTGTCTGACATTGGAAACAAATTTTATTTCAGATTTGCCTGAATGCCAGATTTCAGTTTTTCATACCAAAATGGAGTTGGAGACCAGTAGTCTTGATTTAGAAGGAATTTTATTATTGCTGTCATTTTTTACTTACTAATATTACAAAACTTGCTTATTTTTCCGTGACGTGCAAATTTTTCCTGCTACGTAAGGAACAACTTTAACCTGTCCAAATTGGTGGCATTGTTGTTTTCAGTGATTAGGAAAAAATTCTTATTTGATGAGGTTTGCGGGGGGGGAGGAGGACGGAGCCTAAAAATACACTTCTGAATTCTTCATGTTTGTATTGAGTTCCTATCGTACTGTGTGTCTGAAGGCTTATTTGTATGTCCCCAAGCTATGCCAGTTGTTTCCTTTTGCCCTCTTCACGTATGCTGATACATGATATGCACTGGGGCTCTTTCCAGTATTTGTTGTCTTTGGACTGGCCTCTGTCCCGAGGGGCTCTCTGGGCGTCTCGCTGGAAACCACTAGAAATGTGTGAAAGCATAATTAGTCAATCTGCTCAATGGAGGTGCCTTTTTAATTTACTGTTGTGAATATGGAGCACTTTCGTGATGATGTTCCCTCTGACAAATCGGAGTTTACAAATTGTCTTCAAAGCACGTGTTTGCTGGCTTCCTGAGCAGATGAGTAATGAAGCCAGAGGGTAGCCTGCCACTACGTTTTATTTTCTTCCTTCCCTCAAAAGCCTGGTTAGCTGATAAGAAAGCAAGAGGGCATTTGTCATGTAGGCTTCTGTTTCCCAAAGTGAAGCCGCTCACCTCTACACCCACTCAAAGCCTTTGGGGAGGCAGGGGTGGGGGGAAGGCTCTGCAGCAGTTTAGTCACGCTTGCGCTTGAAGCAAGATTGGAAAAAGGGATCTGTCACCATCAAAACATCCTTGTATATCCCGCAGCTATTAAAATGAGGAAAGATATAAGAAGAAAGCAATAATGATAGGAGTCACAGATATAAAAGGACACAAATAAGGAGGAATGAAATACAGTGTGATTTGACAGCAATGAGAAAAATACTGAGAAATGTATCACATCTGTGCCCATGGTGTTAGGAAGGCAGAGAGAGCTGTTAGGAAGGCACAGAACGTGAACTTAAAGTACTTTTGTGGAAAGGCTACAATAATGAATTCCAATCTTGCCTGAGAGCAATTTTTTAAGATAAGTACAGAGAAGACTTTGGAGTACTGACTTTTTTTTTTTAAAAGACAATAAATTGTAGTGAGTTACTAAAAATTAGTGCAGCCTGGAACAGTTCATGTTAAATCAGTACACAGGTAAAGAGGGGCAGGTTCAAAGGGGAGTATATCAGGATTGAATTTTGAATCTTGGAATCAGTACTCAGTAGGGTCCCTCCTTCTTCCATTCACAGTTCCCTTTCCCCTGCCTCCTTCGTTGTAGTAACCCCTGTGGATAGAGCACCAATTAATAAAACTTACCTTTATGTATGCATTATCATAATACAAAGGCTCCAGGGGCACACAATCCCTTCATGCATGAGCAAATTTAAAACTCATGATTCTCCTGGGATGCTTGCTGGGAGATAGAGAAAGGGAATAAAGGGCATTCTACCATTTCTGCTGAATGATGGCTACTCTTTGCAAAGTGCTGTGAAGCTTGTTAGATTCTGAACATTATGGAAACCTTATTGCTATTAGATCCTGTGAAACAACTATAATTAAGAATGCTGGTCATTTTTACATGGAAGATCTGCACTGTGTGTTAAATCATTTTCTTGGAAGAGCCTAGGAGAAATTAGAAATGTGATCGGTACGATAAGGGCAAATGACCAGAAATATTTAAATTGCTAGTGTCTTTTAATGGAAAATGTAGTGGATGCCAGGTTTGAATGCACGTATACACTGTGCCATGTTTTATGCTTGTGACACAACTGCATGTTAATGATTACTGTTATTAATAATTCTGCGTTTTTATTGTTTGATCTGTCGCGTGCCTAGAAGGTTTGGGCCCATCATAGCTTGTACTGTACGGGGCATTTATAGAAAGGCAGATGCCCCAAAAACCTGTTAAAATCAGTAAGGGATGTAACGACAGAGTCCGTTAAAGGGATGGGGTGAGGAAGAAGTCAATAGCTCGGTAATGCAATTGTGGCGGAGTTATAATTAGTGATCAAAACACTCCAGCTTCCTAACCATTGCCAAGTGGTCTTCAGTGTGCCAAAAAGAACAACTGTAAGCCAAGATTTGAACAATAACTTAGTGGTGTTGAAGGATTTTTTATGAGTGCGCCTACCACACGTGCATATTCAATGCCAGTTGTTGTCCATTAACCAGATTTAATAATGCTTTGCAGAACTGAGGTTTTCATTAACAATCACCTTGGAGTGCTAAAAGGGACAAATGAGAGGATGAGCACATTAAATAAAGAGATTTTTACAATTCAGCCTTCTGAATGTAGATATAGCAACTTCCAACTTACATTTCTCCTAGAGTGAGCACAGTCAAGTCATGTCTCAGGACTGGGAGCTATGAGCTGCTTACTCATGATGCTGAGGGTCCAGCTACAAGGAAATCCTCTTACGCCAGAACAGAGACCTCTAATCATGTGTCACTGAATACCTGTTTGTCTAAGGCAGGGTCGCAACAGATAGCATGAGGTAGTTACCTGAAGACTTCTCACTTTGATCTAAAACCTTGTGCAGGAACAAGGCATCAGTTCCTCATTTGTAATTATGTGTTGAGCGAGAAGCCAGCTACAGATTTGTGGTCCAGTTTTTATTTTGTTCCGTTTCATCCAGTTTTGTATGAATTTATTCGTGAGTCCCAAGGGAGAGTGGGGGGGGTGTTTCTTCTTGGTTTTACAATCTGACTTCATGAAAGATTTTTTGTCTCAATATTTTTGAAAAAAGGGCTTGTACAAGGTCTCCCTTCTGAATCCCAAAACAGTCCTAGAAAGGCAGGGTCGTTCCTTAGCGACTTCATGTACACGTTTGCTTTTAGCAATACTAGATAAATTCCCATAGGGACAAATTTAATTAAACTGACAATCTTGCTAAGTCATGTATTTAGTAGCTAGTATATAAATAAAATTAACTCAGACTTATTTGTTATTTGTTCTGAGTCTTTAATCAGCCAATAGTAATTCCATAATTGAATTAACATACTTCACCATTCTAATGCAAATTGACTGGCTTATAGTTCTTCAATGAGTAAATTATTGCAAATCAGGTACCCATGATATCAACATTATTTACTTGCAGTTAATTTATCTTCATAACAATTGAGCTAATTTTTATTTATTCCAGAACTGGATGTCTTTTTATTTGTGAAGGTTGAAAATTAAAAACTTGGGTGACTTCATAAAAATAAGCTCTCTACTTTGTTTTCTTTCCTTTTTTTTTTTAACTTAAAAAAAAAATCAGACAAGAAGAAAGAGAATCCAGGAAGGATACAGATCATAGCAGCTTCCACTGCAGGTTTAATAAAGCACAAACAAGTGAACTGTAGACAACAAGAACATTGATAAATATCTGAGAAGGAAAATAAGAGTCCCTATCAAAGCATTAGTCTGTTAAGAACTCCTTTTTAGTGGTTAAAAAGAATAGAAGGACTTGCCTACAAAGAGGAATTGTCCTCAATAAGATGACATTTTAATTAGAAAAACTACTTACGATTCAACAGAATATTTTAGCAAACTTGTGTGCTCCTTCACAAATATGTTTATTTCACTTCTAAAATACTAACCAGGAAGAATAATTTACGGGAGAAACTGAATGTAGACAAGTCTGTAACTGCAGTAGACAAGTCAACAACTGCAGAGAGCAAGCGCTCTGTCACGAATCTAAAAAGTCAGGAAGGCAGGAGTTAACTTCAAACAGAAGGTCAGCTCCTTTGCTAGTTAGAACAAGGTAATTGGACAAGCTAGGAGTACCAGGGATTTTGATCTGAAACAGGTGATAATGCAGCTTCTCCTAATTGCTGGCTAATTAACTGCACTTAGCATTTGGTAAACAGGTGCCCTTAGCCATACAAAAAGAGGTGGTGGAGGGTTAGTGCTTTTGCTGCTGCATGATTTATAGGACTGTAGAGAGCTAAGAGAAGCCTTCAGAAATTATAGAGAAAGGTAATTTATTTTTGTTCAGCTCTTGTCCTTAAGAGTGCTCTTGACTTTGTCTTACAGAAGTAAAATAATGTGATATGAAGCACTTCTTAGAATGAAAAAATTGAAGGTTGCCGGCTACTTTTGAGGGGACTTTGTTAGCTATCCAGAGGCATGAATTATAGTTCTAATATAGGGAACGTTGTACTGATAAACGAGTTTGTAAGAGTTGTAACCATTTTATGTTCACTTATAATTGTTTTGCCTAGTCTTCTGCTTTGGTTTGCTTTTGCAATTCATGTTGTTAGGACCTAATTCTGCATCAAATATTAATCTGTGTATTTGGTTCTATGTATAGATACATGAGGGGGGAAAAAACCTGATCATTTCTCTAAGGATCTCTAAGTCTTATAATAAAACAAGTCTAATTTGATAGAAGGCTAAGGATTATTTTACATGATGATAGCAAAGTACAGATGCTCCTACCGCTTTGTTTGAATCAAAGTAATAGGTGATTTCTGATGTGACTTCAAAGCCTCAAGTCAAAGTTAAGGTACCAGGATGGGAGATACATGGTATTTGAGCACTGCAGTATGCTTAAAAACTTATGTCTGGTTATGGGGTACTCTTTGATATGCGGGTATTGTATGTGATCACTGTTGTGTGGAGCCTTTCAGAAAAAAAAAAGTAAGAAGCTTTGTGGATCCCAGGGTCTGTTGTCTGTGTAGTCTCTTATTTCCACTACCTTACAGGCTTCAGAAAAGCTTACCTGCAGGTTGCTGTAACTAAGAGGAGCCGGATCTGAATTTCTAAAGGAATTAAGCAGAAATTGCTTTCACTATTTCTGAAATAATAGTCATTTGAATTTCCTTTTTAGAAGGAGACAATAGCTTAGCATCTTCCTTCCTTTTTACTCTTACAGTGACATGTTGTAACTCTCTGCTGAATGGCTTGGATGCACACAGCAACTTGAGGCTGTAGAGCACTAACCCATCACTCTGTCGGTTGGCTGACGGGCAGAGGTGGACCACTCATGTGAGATCACATGGTGCTTTCTTGCTTCCTTGCTGGGATGACTCAGAATCTTCTTAGCTTGTCCTGCTCTTTCGTGGGTGTCTGAATTCATAACATATTCTTCCCTAACAAAAATCTCTGTCATATGATTGCTCAATTATACTTGTCTGTACTAAGTCTACAATGACTAATCCAAGAGAAGCTTGGAATAGGATTGTGAATGCTTCTGCAGTTATTAGATGCATTTGTAATACCCTTACTTTTTAACTTTCAGAGTTAAAATATGTTCGTTTCTGGAGTTTTTTAACAGTGACAAATAAATACCAGGCACAATGGGAGCTCAGAGCACAAAGTGGCTTACTTGAGAGTTTTACCCAAGGTTAGAAATTAAGGTTACCGTCGAAGGTAGCTAATTGGATTGCAGGGCTTGTTTCTTTGTTTCCTGTTTAAGAAACATCACATGTGCAAACCCTCCCATTGTTA
Organism: Chroicocephalus ridibundus; assembly: GCF_963924245.1. NCBI lineage: Eukaryota > Metazoa > Chordata > Aves > Charadriiformes > Laridae > Chroicocephalus > Chroicocephalus ridibundus. The sequence continues at coordinate 9,277,549 of NC_086296.1, read as the reverse complement.
TGCTTGCCACGTACTAACAATTAAAGCTTTTACCTGAAAACACAACACAATTGTATGCATATAAAAGGCAAAGAGGGGAAATTTTTCTTTTTGCCGTATACTGGGGAGAAAATGATGGCTGATACCTGATTAGAGTAACAAATGTGCAGAAGCTGTAAAACTCGGCTTCTACTTTGGATATTCTAAACGAAGAGTTTAATTTGAAAACATTGTTACAAATCTGGCTGGACTCTAACTCTCACTAACCTCTGGCTCCTTGAGTTTCTGCTAATGAGATGCTATTTATCAAACTCTGCTATGAGCTGTACTTTCTTTAAAATGGTTCTGCTGGCAATATCATTATTTGATTCTAAGACTGTCACCTTTGCAATCTCTGATCATAAGAATTATCCTCTTGTCAGCTGCTTTCACTTTGCAGTTAAAATATCATTTCTGTCTTGACAATGGATATGTGTTGGCTTAGCTCAGAATGCCCTAACCAACAGTTCCCTGAGTGTATGCTCTTTTTCATCCTATATGGGGATAAAAAATGTCTCAAATGTGTTATATTCCACTGATCTGTCTAAGCTGGGAATTTTTTGAAGATGCTAGTGCTGTGACCTTACTTGAAAGTACCATCAACTTGTTGAGTGGGGTGGTGGGAAGTGGGTGTTAAGCATTTCCCAGAAACATGGGATATTGGTTGTTAAATATTTTCTTCTATTGTTTTAGCCCATCTGTAAGGTAGTGAAGATAGTGTGGTGTAGTTCTGCTAGTAAGATACAGCAGAAAGGTATCTTTTTAACCACTAAAGGAATGAGGTTCCAAACCATCCTTACGATACCTACAGTGAGGTAAACAATCTAAGTACTTGTAAGCTGTGCTAATGAATGAGATTTTTATGATGTGTTTGCAACAATAGCATAGGCTTAGACTTGAATCAGGAGGCTGCCTCAGTACAGCTATTCCATCCCTAGTGTTTAGCCCCGTTCTACCTATAGTGTGGGGCAAGCAGGAAGGTGAAGTGAGTCAATGAAGCACTGGCAGCTGTTACTGAAGAGGGTAAATTGGAGCCTGACCTGCCATTTGTGCTTCACCCTCAGGTTCATGAGATCTTATCCAGGTGCCATATGTTTGGAGTGTCATAGCTGCACAGGACTGGGAAAATAGCCTGCCGTTTTTCCTGGTGTTGCATGGGATTGCCCTGTTAGAGCACTGTGTGTCTTCTGGTTTCACATGTCTTTCATGCTTTATGGTGAAATGGTAGAGATCAGGGAAAGCATCAGTGTTTTTTAGTAACAAAAGAAGAACAACTACGAAATGAGAGAAATTACTCAGTCTCTTATCACAAGTGATCAGTGACCATGGGTTTTGTCTCTGTAGTTGTGTTAGGCTGATAAACCACCATCCTTTTCATCTCATCAATGCAAAAAAATCAAACTCTTGGAGTGGAGGGACTTGATATCTTCAAGTACCACAGCCTGTTCTGCAGTGAATGTTTCACGGTGACCTTAGCACCAATGTCCCTGAAGTATTTTTTTGTTGTTTACGTAGCCTGAACTGTGTGGGCAGATTTTTTAAAAAATGAACAACACAAAATCAAAACCACCGCGTGCTGATTAAGCCAGAATGATTTAGGAAGCTGCTGAACTTCTCTATTATCAAAGAGATAATAACTCTTTCTCATTATCTTTCAGATGAAGATTATAGTTTATGGAAGAGCTGTTTGGCTGTTTCCCTTTATGCTCAGCTAGGTTACTTTTGGTCTCTGAAGCTCATCAGTGGCATTTCTTTTCATTTCATTGATATCACCATCTCTTCAAATTGGAATTGTTGGGGCAGGAAGAGGCATACTCCTGGCATCACAGCCATCTTGTGAGATGCTGCTCCCCAGAGTAAAAGACAAGCTGCTGGAGTTAGGTGCAGTTTGGAAGGCAGGTGGGTAAGCAAACTGGGGTCAGAGTTGACTGCCCTTTCTGTGTTGTGTCAGTAGGCAAAAGTCTGTATTCAAGGGTAGAAGAGGTTTGAAACTCTTATACTGAGAAGTGCATGCTTGTTGCAAGTCTTAGTATCCCTTTGCTAATTATCTTCACGCTTTCCTCAGTAATAGTAAGTGTGATGCTAATGGTGGTATCATGCACTATTTGTGACTGTAGCTTAGCGTAATTGAGAATAATGATAACATAATAATGATAATGGTCTCCTGCCGCAGCTCTGTCTCTAGGCAGTGGAAGTAGGATGGTAATTCCATGTCGGTTAATGAAAAGGAAAAAAAAAAAGTTGCTTGGGATCTGCAAAGGGAATGGTAAAGAGTCTAGGAAAACAGTTGTAAAAACCTCCTGAAAAATCTGATACAATATATTTAGGATCTGCCAAATATATTTTTGGGAGCGGTACAGACAGTTGTGTTTAACCAAGCATTAGCATGATCTGTGAAAACAGATGTTCTCCCTCAAGGACAATGATGAAGCATTAATTACAGGTAGAGATGAGTTGAAACAAAGACTGGAAACCTGCTGCTACTGGAGAGGTAGAGCTGATTTATTGTAGCTAACTGTGGAATACAAGTTCTAATGAAGATGAACCTTGAAACCAGGCAGGTAGATGTATTATTCTATGGCCCAACATGATATGTTCAATTTACATCATGTTGGAAATTAAGCTTGATGTGAATTACAGTTGTAATGAGCAGTTTGCCCTGTGATTTCAATGAAAGCACCTGATGGTGATAACTGCCTTACAACTGCCAAGGACGCTTACCCCTATTTAGAGCAAATGACTTCCTGGACCACATCAGTTACAGCATGATGGAGGTGCAGCATGCCTAAACGAAAATGAATAAATTCAAGTAGGTGATTAAATGTTGCTGCCCGTGATAACCGTAAAGCAGAAGAATTGCCTTAACTAAGACAGAATAGGTCATTTATGGTTGGATTTTCTGACTCCAAAAAGACAGTCAATAGAGGCAGAGAATACTCACTCCTGTCAATTTAAGTGCAAGAAGTAGTGGGCAGTGTGTATATATAAATGAACACTGAAAGGTGGCACTCAAAGCAGAGTAACTACAACTTTCTGGTAACCAAGGCAAGATATGAAAATGTAGAAAATAAGAATTACTCCTTAAAAACTTTTCATCTCTTTAATTAGTGTACGGTCTCAAAATATCTCTGTTGCGGATGTAGTTAGGACTTAAAACAATTGCTAATTTGCTTAATTGCATGCTTGAGCTATTATTATCTCTCTAGAAAGTACAACTGAAAGTCTGGGTTTTTCTCTGTCGTGTTGTTCTACCTGGCACAGTGCTGTGATACTTAGACGGGAGCGTTATTTTGGACCTCAAAACCAACATAGCTGCATTAATGCACTCTTCTGCCAGTACCGAGGCATCCCATAGTGCAGTTACCAGGCCTGGGTGTAATGCCACGTTAATGCAGACATATTACTTCCCTGCCACAGGGACCGTATTTTGTCACAGAGCTGTACGTACACAAAAAGCTGATTTCTCTCATTGTCTGACAGCCTCTTTTTTTAATGCAAGCTATATTGTTTAAAATGCACGTTAACAAAGAAAGTCAGAAGATTCTGCAAAGGAAGTAAGTAAAGTATGTTATATCAGTTGGGTCCCAAGAAATGCGCATATGTCGAAAATAGCTGGGAGCTTCACATGATTAAGGATGATCACGCAGAGTCAAAACAGGATAGAGTTCATCTTTTGCCTATTCTTAAAAAAACTAACAGAAGTTAAATGGAACAGAAAACAGTAATTAGAAATGAAGTTATATCTTAGGGGAAGGAGGGAAAAATAAAATTGTTCTGAAAGCAGAACAGACATAGGAGGACAATAGCAGTACTTGTTTCTTCTGTTGTTAGTGCAGTTAGGGCAAGGGGTAAAGAAGCATAAAAAGAATAATAATAGTTGATTGAGAGTCTTTATGGAATTCTATTCCAGTCTCTTATACTTACAACAGTCATCTAATTAAGTTCTTTAATATTCAAATCAAGCCAGAGTACAGAAACAGTTAGACACGTCAAAATAATTTTGTTTCCTTTTTAAGCTGTAAAAGAAGCGTTTCCCTCTCTCACTTGTTTTGTTCAGGAATACCTGGTTTCTGCACACCTTATGCATTTAGTAAATATCCATCTATGTTTGCCAACTGATTTAATTCTGGAATAAAATCATCATGGAGCAGTTCTTTCTTGGAATCTACTTGCTGTTATGGGTATAAGGATCAGAAAGTATTTTCAGTAACTTCTCAGTTATAAAGTCATCTTTCCCAGGGAAAACAGAGGTCCTCCAGGGACAGGTGGGTATGAAGTTTGATCACATCAGTGGGTGATCTGGTGTGTTAACTATGTAACTAGCAGTAAAGTGTTAAATGCTTAAGAAATACGGGCATTGATCATGCAACTGGAACTATTGGCAAAGTTTATTGCAAGGGGACAAGGGTCATGTATTGATCAGATTATAATGAAGATTGAATGTGAAGAAACTGGGAAAGTAATAATCTGTTCTTAAACAGAATAGGTAATTCTGGTGTGAAGGAAGTAGAATTAAATGCTGCTTAACAGATTGCAATTTCCTGTGTTCTGGGATTCAAGACAGTTTAGTATATCGTAGTTCTCCTACTGGCATTGGAGGATGTTTATGCAGCAAGCTTTCTAGATCATACGTGTTGTAACTCTAACGGTACTTAAAATTCTTCTAACACGGGCGCTCTGCCTCCTCAAAGCCTATGTGGTTCAGGCTGCAATACGAAGTGAACACGAATTGCATCACTTGGCAGAATTAAAACCTGAACTAGCTTGCTATGGAGACCCTTCAAAGCCACTTAGAATAACAATGACCTCAATAATAAAGGAAGTGAGTGCTTTTCTTTTAATGGCAGACGTTTGGCAGAATTTCGGGCTCGTCTATTTTCTGAGAGAATTGCTCAAACTTACATTCAAACAAAATCTACTGAAAAGGCCAAAACTGCTATTCTCCAGATCAGTAGCACTGTCAAAAGGCAGGTGGACTGAATCTTCCCTGCCAGTAGTACAAATCTATTGATTGATTTCCAAGTGGTTGAAAATAGATTACTGTTATTTCAACTCCCACTGGGTTTTTCACAGGAACTTCTCAGATGAGCTCAACTCGGTGCTATAGTAGCTGCCTGGTCTCTTCTTCTAGTCCATGTGTGCTCCTGTTGCATCAGAGCTTAGTCTTCATATGGTTTTAGAAGAAGGAAGAGTACCAATGGAATCACTGCTACCCCTCTTCTAAAGTCCCTGGGTGAGATTATGCCGAACTTGCTTGCTGGAGACAAAAGCTGGCAGGAAAAAAAATCAAGAGTAATTTTAAATATGATTTTTAACTTATAGCAATACAGCTTACAAATGCACATAAACAGGTCTCTGGGTTACACTTGTGCATGTGTGTCATATACTCCTCTCTCTCTCTCAAGCTGTTCCTGTGCAATTGTGTACTGATTGTACCAGGGCACAGATCTACTTGAGGGCGGCTGGAATCCTTTTTTTGCTAGAGACTCTTACAAGATGCCAAGATCCCAGGCGGAATTTTAGAATTCATTACAGCAGGTTAAGACAAGAAGACTGAGGTAGGTAGGAAAAGAATAATTGAAGATGACAGTTGTCAGATAGAGTAGTTTGCATGCCTGCACTTCTGCATTGATGTAATGTGGTGTATTCCTCAAATAAAAGCTGACACTGCAACAACAGATTGGTCATTCCTAGAGATAAACAAAAGTCCTTGGTTGATTAGCTGTCAAGAAAACAGTGTTCTTTTCCAAAAGCTTTTGATGAGTATTTACGCTTCACAAAATAGGACTATGGAGTCAGGCTTGGCTATCATCTTTAGCTTTTCCTATGGAAAAAGTTAGAGACAATCTGCCTCTAAAATAGCCTCAGCCCTGGGGGAATAGCATTCACTTCATCCTTTCATTCATTTTCTTTGCTATTTCCTTGATAAATATAAACCTTAATTTAAGTTGTAAATGTGTTACTGCTGATGAAACTGATTTTTTTCAGTTGACACTTCTGTGAATCTTATAGCCATATCTGTTGACTGTCAGCCAACTGCAAAGGTTACTTTAGTTGTCACAGCAAGATATTCCTGATTTAGGACTGCCGGTTATGTTTTGTGAGACGTGCAGTTTGGATGGAAGGAAGATAGCAAGGCTTTAGATGAGAGCAGCCAAAAGCTGGAACATAAGCTTTTTTTAAGCAAACATAGTTCTTCCTAGAACGTCTCGTTTCAGAGAGCAGTATTCCCGATGGGATGAGGAGCTGTCCAGCCACTTCTTAAAAGACGGATTTACTCACAACTCTGCCGTTTCCATTGGAAATGGAGGCAGATGGTGCAATGGTGTCTCTGGACCATATGTTTTTTGTTTGCTCAATTGGTTCTTCCTTTGTCTGTTTTTGTAATTCTGCACTGGTTTCTCCACCTGCTCATTTGTGAAAGAGGAATGGTCTCTTTGCTGAACCTTGTCTGTTGTTTTTACTTTACTTCTCCTGACTGCACTTTTAAATGTCGCTTTCTTGGAATTGTCAAGCAGTGACTCAAAAATGAGCATTTGAGTCAAAAAGAAATGACCGAAGCAGCTTAAGGTATTACGGATGTGTAGTCCAAGCAGTTGCAGCATAGTCCTTTCAGATTTTTGAATAGTACGTCTTTTCACTTATCCTGGTTTAATTTCAGTGACTTTAGTGTAAGTGTTCCCAGCGTGTCACTTGTTAATGTTTCAAGTCTAACTGCTGATAGATTGAAAAGAATGGACTGTAATTGTTTTGGGTAGTTGTTTGTGCTTAGCGACTGTAGTTGAGTCTGCCCAACTTGGCCATCATTTAGAAAAATCATACGTTCCATAAATGTTTTTATTAAAGCTTTATTCCACAGCTAGAAGACACAATTATCATTCGAAGATAGCTGGCAGGCATACTGGTAAATCAACATTACACTGATAGAATACAGAGATAAATTTAGTCAAAATAGACTCTTACTACTAAAACACTCTTCCATTCTATAAACACAAAGTAATACATATTCCTAATAGTGTTGAGTGAGCTCTTAAGCAAGAAATTTCTTTCAAAATTCCAATTAGAGTACATTGTTGTTAATAAATATGCACTGTTTTATCCTGTAGCTGACAAGCAATAGAGAAATAATTTATCAGTATAATGGAAGCAAGCCCCTAAAGACAGAGCAGCACGTTTCTGGTGGCCTGTAAGATTCCCTAGTGTCACTTTATTAATAATCACATAACAGAAAAGATGAAATAAACTTCTGCAGTCCTGCCACAAGCAAGTCATTCCTAATCAACCCATTGGTTTTAACAGAAAAGTACATGTGAGGATTAGCTGAGGAAGATATGTAAAATCTGAATCAGTTTTCCGTGTCCAGTGGCTTCTCTCCAGCACTGGTAGTAACAGCTACTTTGGTACCTGTAGCCCTTGCAGCAGTGCAGTGACTGCAGAAATTTAACTCCTCCGAGTTCTGTTTGTTAGGAGTTGGCTGCTGGTCTGTAATAGAATTAAACATCTTTACCACTTTTTAGTTGCTCTAATCACTGCTAGATTTGGACTTGGGCATTCTTTTCACTGGCATATCCTTGTTATTGAACATGTCCTGCTGCTAGTAGTATTTGATGAAGTACTTGTCTCTGTCTTGCAAACATCTCTCTTGGCTTTGTTCTGTGTCCTCATGCAGGCATAAAAAGGTCGTGTTAGCAAACCTTTCCAAATGCAGTCAGAGCTGGCTGCTACAAATGTGCTTTCTGTCTCTGCCAAGCTGTAGGCAACCAGAGGGATGAACCAGCAAAGAGAAATTGAGTAAAGCAAGTAACTGACTGGCCATGAATCTCCTTTTCCCTTCAGTTTACTTAGGTGCATGACAGATGTTTACCTACAAAGATTTATGAGTGGGTTTATTTAGAAAGATTTGATCTGGCATTTGAACCACGTTCAGAATTAGGAATACTTCAGAGGATAGGTTGATGAATAGGCCTATTTGTGGAGCCAGGTAGGCTGAAAAGTAGTTTTAAGGTGCAGAAGATCCATCTAGAAGGAGAAACTACAAAAGTTAGAGAAAAAACTATTTGAGCTAGAGAACAATGTTGGCACAAAACTAAATCATGTATAAACTGTCTCTGGATGAATTTAGATTGGAATTTGAAGACTATTATATTATGGTTTAAATTGAATGTTTGTTTAGCAGGTTTTTTGACAAAACTTAATTTTAGAGAAAGATGAGTGAAATCAGTCCTATGTGACACAGGAGAGCTCCTCTGACACCAGAGAACAGGCTGCTGTTCTTTTGAGGAATTCTTCTGAAACCTGCACGATTGTTTCAAAACTCGGTGCAAGGTGCTCTTAAAACCAAAATTTTAAAGAAAATCAGTTGAGAGTACTGATGACATCAACACTAATGTCTTCTAGCATACTCTATAACCAAATGATGGTTGTGTTGAGACAAACATTACTTTCTCTGTAGTTCTGAGATCTTTAAGATTTCAGTTAAGTGCATTCTATTGAACAAAAATTATATCTTTAAACTTTAAATCAAAGCCTGTTATTTTCTAAACTTCCTTCCCACTACAAATAAAAGCACTATTTTATTAATTTCAGCCATTTCAAATTATCTAATTTTTTCGCTTCCATATTGTCAAAACTAATGTAAAATCATGACTTTCCAAATTTCCACTGTATGTTAAAATGGACTTTCTAATAGTTACAAAACTCTAACCAGATACTTTTATGGTAAAGCAAATCTTTTCTCTGAAAAATATCAGTTTTCCACATTTTCCATTTGGGGGTGCGGAGATGGAAAGCATCAAGAAACTGCCAGCCAGTTCTCCCTACTGTCACATGAACGAAAACCAATGTAGGAAATTATCCTGGTTTTATCAACCGTTATGTACAGTGTGCGAGGTTAGGGCAAGTATTAGCCAAAGTAAAATTCTTCACTGAGATTTTTTTTTCTAACCTTCGACCATCATTCCAAAAGACAAGGAAAAAATAAAGCCTGAGATATGAATATCAAAATAATGACAAGAGGATGTTCTTGCAAAGCAATCCAAGGGAGGCTTTAATACTTTCCATATAGATGATGTTGTATGTTGATTAATCCGTATCACTTCACTCACAGATGTGCAGTGATTCCGTCAGATGCTTTATTGCCTACAGAGGGAGTTGCAGTTAGAGTTCACCTGTCGTCTTTTCAATATTTATTTAAAGAGGGAAAACAACAACGCTTCCCCAATGAGCTGCAAACATTGAAGTCTGTTCCACATTCCCTTTCATTATAGGGAGTAGTCAGTCCCCTACCAGTCATTAGCCTCCTTTAAGCACAATGACATTGTCTCATGTTTTCTTAAGAAACTTCATTTTCCAAGATACCAGATACTGAACGGGCTGTGGGAACGAGTGCCACTTTTGCTGGAAAAAAGATTTCCTGCAGACCAGAAGCAGGGGTAAGAGGCAAGTTTAGATGTAGGTGGGGAGGGGAGTAAGACAGAGCAGGGAAGTTTGTAGTGGGAAGGAGAATGGAAACAGAAGAAGCAAGAAGGAGCTCTACAAATTGGTATAGGTCTTCTGGATCACATGCTGCACTGATGAATAAAACAACATAGTTTGTGCACAACTATAAAACCAGAAGACAGACACTCAGCTAAGAATGGAGTTTGTCAGAGCCATCTGGGTTCACTTAGTGAAGAGCTAATAAAGTTCATTTTGAAAAGGGTTGAGACTATTCCAGGGTGATGTTCATTTTCTGTAGAACAAGAAGGTTTAAACCAATTCTTATTGTTTAGCAAAACAAAGTCAAGGATTCAACTCTTTATAACCTCTTGTACTTCTGTTGCAGAGAGTAGCCCAGATAAGAAGCTAAACTTCCTATAAATTTCGAGCAGCCCAACAATGTTTTCCATTGTGCCCTCCTACACCTGTACATGTAGATCTTGCCTAGTCGAAAGTCAGACTGGGCATTGTAAGACCGTCCAAGGAACTGTCGAGTATCTGAGAAGTTGCTATGGACTTGAGGATTGATGACTGACTGAGAAGGGAAAAAAACCCACCTATAAATTAATATTGCTAGCCTAAGCATCCACAGTATGACTGCCATGCTAAACTTGTATGTTTATTACTTTCACTATTCTCCTAATTTCTGAAACAAGTGACTTTTATAAGAGTAATTGTCACGAAGGTGAATATGGCAGCTTCCTTTATAAGATGTTTTCAGAAGATTTGGTTCCTGTAAGGATGAGGAATCAATAAAGGTATTTTATGTAGGATGAGCACCTCTAGCTGATGGTTTCCATTAGAAAAAAACTACCAGCTTATTAGTGGATGATCCCATTCCAGAAAGAAATAGCCACAGATGATTACACTAAAGTGAGGGAGAAACAGTGCATGGTTCCCTGACACCTGCAGGTGGATAACCTAGAGAACTTGATATTTCAGAAGTAATGCAAACTAATCTTTTCTTTTTCTTGGCTGAACCTTTCTCCATGCTACTGTAGCTGTTTTGTTTTGTCTTATCAGAGATACAGACGTTCCTTGCGGGTAGAGAAAACAAAGTTTTCTTGTTCACAAATAATTTTCTTGCCTTGGAGTCTCTAATGACCTCAAGTGGTCAAGGATTTGATTTATATTCTGTAAGACTGCTTACCCCAAAGCTGATTTCAGAATTAAAATAATTATTATAAATGAAGAGCTATGGTACAAAGGAAAGATATCAGGTGAGGAGAAAAAAGGGCAGCATGAAAAAACTGTATGTGAATAAATGGCTTGTCACAGATAGAAGAAATTATTCTTTTCTCACCAGCATGGCAAGGAATCACTGAAGCTGCAGATACTTGTGTTCCTTGTTCTGACCCAAGGATTTATGTGAATGTGGGTATACATATGTCTGCATGCAGCTAAATTTATAGATTGCCTTCCTGTGGGAATTGGAGGATTAAACGATAGTTTCCCCAGTTGAAGTAGTGTTTGGCTGTGAATTGGTCATGCATCCAGTCTGTTTGCTCTGGTTGGGGTCATTTCCCTTCCTCCTCCACACCCCATCTCCGTCTATGAACTCACTTGCATCCAACCTTTAGTTTAAATAGTAACCTCTTGAGGAAATACAAATTGGCCAAGTTGCTTGCCATCGGACATGATGTTTCTAGACTGCCTCGTTCACAGTGCAGTCCCTCAAATGGTCTCGCTGGTACAACTGATAGTCGCTGTGGTGCACCCAGGAGCAGGAGGGGAAGGCAGGAATCCTGAGGCAGGAGTTGCAACCGCAGGCTTCATTCCTCCTGTGGTACCCCTTTCCTGCAGTGCAGCGTGTTTATTCCTGGTTATGAGAGTTACATGGCATCATGTGGTTAGGCGTTGCTCTTACTTCTCATGTCTCTGCCTTATACTACAACAGTGTCGGCACTTGTGCCATGGCTGTAGGGAAGTCACAGGTATGACGCAGTATAGTGCAGTTGCCTTAAGTTCCTCTGAGCGTGCTCTTGTAATGGGAGGAAGGGAGTTAATATTTCAGTCTTTGCTTTGGGGTAAATTCTGAGCTCCACCACTATTTTGACTTTGTATTTTACTCAACTGGTGTCTTCTCTCCCTTTGAGACTTTCGGTGCCTTTGGGACTGTGGCATCTCATCCATGCAGAGTTCTCTCCCCAAGTGCATCCTCTTCCCGTCATTCTCCTGATGTAGCTGTGACTATGGCAGGGAAACAGGCCACAGAACCACACAAGGCTGCTTGGAGTCATGCCCTTAGTAACAGTTCAAGGCATGCACAGAAGTGCATTGCTGTCATCTAGTGATGAACAATGACGGGTTTGCCAGTTGCAAATTAATTGTATGGATCACAAGCATAGCTTGTGCAGCTGTTACCAGGTTTAGCAGCCAAATCTGTTATGAAAAGAGCAATAGTGAGCGTTCTAACAGATGCTTGGGTCTGGATTGTGGCCAGTCCTGCAAGTAAAAAGCCCACCAACCTTTCCTCTCCCGAGACCTTTCCAGTTGGAAAGGAGTGTACAAGAGTGCCTGGGGGAAAGGAGGGAAGAGACCTCATTACCACGATTCACTGCTTCACTTTCGCACAAGCCACCAGAACTTGCACTCCCTGAGCAGCATTGTGGAAGGCGGCAAAAGGCATTGAGGGGTTTTGTACTGCGTATGGTGAGGCAGCAACTGTACTTAAATAGCTGCCTGCCACACAAGGCAATGCAGAGTATGGGCTGTTTCTTTGCCTATTTGAGCAGCAGCTAGTACATACCAGGACCAATGTCATAGAGCATTAACAAGAATCTCTGGGAGTTGTTTGTGGACATGGCAATTGTCAGCTTGTGCTTCCATCTAGTTAGTACATCCTGGTAGTATCCTGACCTATAGCATAGTAGTCCAGAAGGAAATTCCTTCACGTGCTAGGATGAGGAATAACCTGTGCTGTCTCTTCCTTGCCTTAAAGCTTTTGTCCTAATATCTAGTTGCAAAAAAGAAAAAAAAAATTAAATTGGCTGAAGACCAGAAAGTGGAGATTTAGTAGTCCTTTGAAGCATTAGGGTCATCTGCACTACTACATAACTGTCTGATGTCCACTCCCTCTTCAACTTTGATTGATGGTTTCACCATTAATGAGTATCCAGTGGCCAATGAATTTCTCAGTCTAATTATACGCTGTCAAACAAAGTGCCTGCATGTAGGTCTTTAAAATATTTGTGAATCTGCCATCTTGCAGCTCTGAATAATGTTGGCTACCACCACTAGCTGTAGGATTGATGTATGCCAGCTGATGTCTCAAATATGGAGGAGTCTCTTTTGTTCTCCCCTGCATATCCAGATTTTGGAAATTCAGTTACTATCTATGGGCTCTCAGGTAAAAGCCAACCTGTCTTGGATCCTAACTCCAGGAAAATACACAGCACCTTCAGATTTATGTCAGTAAAACATTTGTACCCTAGACATCAACAGTGTAATGCAAATCACACCCAGGAGCGCTAGAAAAGCTTTTCGTTGATTATTATTCTGATGTCTGCTGGCATGCTGTTTGACAGCGGGATTACCCTTTTGTGATCGTAGACTTATCATAGCTCTTCCTTGTCTATTAGCACCATGTCCCAGGGTGGTGGGAAGAGAACTGTATTAGTTCTTTCATCTCTTTTTCTCGTGTTGTCGATGATCATTTTCATAGGCGCTCTCTGAGATTTGCCTTGTGTGGAAGGTGACCCTCACAAAGAAATGTGAAGAAAAACCTGGTGAGATTCTAATACTGACCAAGGTCGTGATTGGCCACCAGCTGCTTTTTCCTTTTTTGTTTTTACTTCTTGATATGTCAAAGGAGAGGTTAGCATTTTTTATGGTCCCTCCCGTTCTCTGTGATCATATATAATTTTCATGTTCACTGATAAAATGTGGGTTTGTTTCTCATCAGTTAGTAGATATTGAGATCATGCTCTGCACGATTAGATCTATCCACTTAATCCGTGCACCAGAATCTTAAAAATGAGCCCTTACAAGTGCTGAACGTTACTAAGATTTAAAGTCTGTAGTATTTTCTGCTTTTTGATCCATGGCTCAAATGGTTGGTTGGGAGTCTAAATTGCAATAAATTGTTTCTTAAGAATAAATAGGTTCTTTTCTTTTTGCAAGCCAATTATTTATATCAAGTTTAACAGTCTAGATACTGGGGTCCTTAAAATAGTTTTCGGTACATTCTGCTGTGTTGCCGATCGTTCATTTTAAAGATACCTTTCTTATTTTCTTCTCTCTTTTTTTTTTTTTTTTTTTTTTTTCCCAGTTTCATAGCTGTCAGTATCTCCTAACTGAGTAACTTCAACTGCACACTAGCTTCCAGGGATTGAGATCTATAGGTCAGGAGAGGAGACTGAAGGAAGGAATTGATTGTAGAACAGCTATATAAAAATAAATTTTAAAAAGCTACGAACATAAATCTGTCAGAGGAGAAAATAATAATCTTCTTCCATCTTCTTGTGTGGAATCTCATGTTCTTTATTGAAATGAACAAAATATGCTCTGCTTCAAGGTCTTCTGTTTGATAACTTGTCCTCTGTATGCTGTTATCCCTTTTATCTTGTCTAAGCATTCTTTTTATTCCCTGTTTTCTGAATTGTACATCAAATTCTCTTGTTTGTTCAATGTGAAGACCTTAGTGTGTCCCCTTGATCATTTTTAAAATTTCCTCTGCTGCATTTTAATGGAGACAAGTGCCTATCTGCTGCAAATACCTTCCCTGTGATAAAATGATTTGGGGCAGTGTAAAAGGAAGGGATAGAATGTCTTGTCTATTCCACTTCCCTTTTTTATCTTTAATTATTGAGTTTGAGCAAGAAAAGGTTGACATTACTTAAAATAACTGTTGCAATGACAGCCTTCTAGAGTATGCGATGAAACCAAATATCCACAGTGTACAACAAATTCTGAAAAAACATGACAGTAGTGGTGAAGCTATGTATATGCCCTAAAGAATTGTTACAACAAATCACCAAATGCAACTTTGGTCCTGCAGAAAACTCTGATGTTCTGAAACTTTTTTCTATCACAGGTCAAGATGGAAACTTGTGCTGATTTTGGAAACTTTGTAACCAATTTCTTGAAAATGTGTTGTTCATCAGGACTCCGTATGGAAGCAAAACTTTTCCATGTTTCAAAACTACATATTTTTTGTTTGACAAGACCCAAACATTTTCTTGGGTTTTTCTATTTGAAAAATTCTATCCAAATTGTTCATTGCTTTAAAAAATACTACAGACTGGATGTGAAAACTTATTTTTATTAGTTAATATTTCGTTAGTATTTTTATTACTTAATATTTTAGCATATCGATAATACTGGTCCATAGAAACAAGATAGTGTTTTTATTTAAGGATTCCTCTCAGTGAGAGACAACATATAAATATAATACAAATCTTATGGTTTGTGTTTACAGAATCTCAGCTCTGTAGGAAGGAGAACAGCATGCTTCCATATGTTGTTGATTTAGACATGATATCTAATAAGGACTCAAGTCACCAGCTATGTATCTGGAGATACGTACTATCCACTTGAAGTTTCAGGTGCAGCTGCTTGTGAGTTCATCAAATGATAATCACATGCCATTCAGGTCTCTTTATTTTTACAGTACCACAGGACTTAACATTTCATAAGGACTTCCCTGAATTTGAATATTTTTTTTTTAGATCATCAAATGAAATAAGATTTTTGCAATTGTTCATACCTTGGAATTTTTTAGAAGATGAGCTATGTCAATTGGAATTTTCTTAATTAGAAAAGCAAATGTTTCATTCTCACTTTAATGATTGTAAGTGGGCTTTAAAAAAAAAAGATTCTATGAGTTCAAATAAAAAGTAATTTTATAAAAAGGTTCTGTGCTGGAAACTTCAAAATTGGCATTCAAGGCTGATGTCTGTGTCTGTACCTAGCTTCAATGAGAAGAGGTGAGGACAAAAGCTATGAGAAGTCTTGAGAAAATTGAACCATCCAAGTAAATAATAGGATCAGAGGACAGAAAATTTAATACTTTGAGGTCTAGAAGGGGAGAGAACTTTTCAACTGAGACTTGAAAAGAAAGGTTAAAAAAAACGAAACATGCAGCAGAAGATAAGAGTATTGCTCTGAAAGTTTGGTACTAAATGAAGGATGATAGTGTGGAAAATGGAGAAGTAGTGACACAGCATGACACTCAGTGGAGAAGCACCTCCAAAGCTTTTGGAAATAAAGCAATTTCAGACTTTGGCTCTTGGTAGAATAGGAAGCCAATGTGTGTGATGTGATGGCTGTGTTTTGTAGGAGCAAGAAGATAAATCTTTGAGGAAATTTTTTCTGGAGCACTCATGGCAGGTGAAGTTATCTCGACCAGCTGCGTTATTATCTGCTATAAGCTACACTTCTCGCTAATCAGCCTTTTCTGTCCCTGGGGACTATGTGTTTATAGGACGTGCTTAACCCCTTCAAGGTGAAAGGCAGGAAGCAGGATGGGAGGTGTGATCTAGCAATGAAGATGTGCTGCCTCAGCACATGAGAGAAAGCATCTGAAAAACCTGAAACCTTTCTTTATTGTTTTTGGAATTTTCCCATATTGATTCCTTCTGTTTAGCAGCAGGTACCTATGCAGCATACCACCTCTGTGGGAAGCCCCAATCAATAGCTCAGTGCAACGGCCTGACAGTTATTTACTCATCAGCTCATTAGGGTGGGAAGAGTAGATTACACTTCTCATAATTTCACTATTGACTGACACGCTGCATTATGGTTTTGTTGTTGTTTTTCTAAGCCACTTTGTAGTGAAGATGCCTGAAGGAGAGGTGAAAAACCACAACCTTTTATAATGAGAGACTCTTGTAAAAGCAGAAGAGATTCATTCATGGCAAGAAAAAAAAACTTCAGTACAAACAGAAAGGAGGACAGGACTAGAGCTTGCTGGCTGCGCAAGAATCCCTTGCTGTGGTGAGTGCTCATCCAGTGCTGTTGGCTGAGGTGGGAAGAAGTGAATTTAGTTTGAAGTCAATGGCGGTGTGACACTGACTAGCAGACTTGTACTGACACTTGCCCTGGGAGGGCTCCAGTATAGCAAAGGTACTGTAGGGAGCCTTACTAAGGAATTTTGTTACTTGCAGTCCCTGATGAGTATTGCAAACTGCTGGTGACTATAAAAAAAGTGAACAAGACCACTTTCACTTTCCAGGAGTGTCCCACTATTATGATCTCCCAAGAGCGGATACCAGAAACTTTTCCTAGCTTTTGGATGAATTTTTCTGAGTTCAAGTGAACTTGAAAGGCTGAAGAAGAAATCCAAATAAATTTAAAATTGTGTGTATAAAATTTTATTTTAAAAGATGACCATAATGACCAGTTAGAACAAGTTGCTAAGTAATAGGGGACTTCTTCCTCCCTCTTCAAGCCTTTGAGACACTGCAGCCTGTCTGGACAGTTTTGGTTTAGCTTCAAGTGAACACAAGTCATTTGGACACTGAAGGTATAACTGAATAAAATTCTCTGCATGTGGTGTTCTAGCTAATTGGAAAAAATAATGCCATCTGGAACTAAAATATTTCCATCATACCATTTTTTTGGGGAAGCTGACCATTTTTTATTGGAATTTTATCACTCTCTAACCATGTAGAATTGGGGGAGGACTGGCAGATGTGCCTTCTGTGGGCGAACTTGTTCTCGTCAATTGTCAAGTATAAGTGGTGGTGCAGCAGCATCACCACTTTCCCAGAAACAGTATGATTCCTTCATTAATTCATGATCTGAGAAGGAAAGTTCCTGCATCAGCTTTGACATCTCTAGTTCTGACCTATGAGTTGTTAGCAGAAGAACAGAACATTTCCAAGGCTACCAACTAATGGACTTGCTCTAAGCATTGAGCTTTTGGTCTAATCCAGGTTAATGAGCTATAAAGTTGGATCCCCTACCTGAAAAGTCTTGTTCGCCTCCCTGGCACCCTTGTGTCACAAAACATGTAAGCAAGGTCTGCATCCAGATTGAAACCACGGGATTTATGCAAACATTTATGTACTCCGTGGAATAGGAGCCTCATTCGTCTGCTGAGCCAGCTCAAGCAGACCTATTAACCAGGGCTGCAGTTTTCTTGATCGTTTGCCAAGTTGCTGCTTTTTCAATTGCCTATAGGGAAGGTTTTTATCATTTTGTACCTTTGACATGAGGCATTAATATTTGAGACTGACTCTCCTTGATTTGGTATGATCTTGCATTTTTTAATTTGCTTTCTATATAACTCTTCTTGGGATGAGCAAGTACATTATCTTCTGGGGAGTGACTGGAACGTTGGATCCGGACACTTCTAAATCTTTTTGTGAAGCAAAGCACTCCAAGAAGCTAAAAACCTAATTTATGAGAGCCATTCAGAAAAGGAAAAGTGTCAAGAGAAGTGTTCAGCCCTTGCATTGATTTTCTGTAGCTGCTTGTGCTCTGAACTTGTGCTTATATTCATTGCCTGAAAAACTCTCTCCTTTGCAACTCTCCTCCAAGGATGTATTTTGTATTTTTGATTGTAGGCTTATAAGATCTCTTTCTCTGCTGTTTTTCATTGCCAGGAAAGAACCAATTTTCCCATTGTAAGAACTAAATGGCACTAAGGGCTTTGCATAAAGGCATTAACTAGAAGGTTTACTCACTGGATATTGTGAAATATTGAGGTTGGCTGATTATTGCTTGTCTCAAATGCGATCTTCCAAAATCAGACAGTAAGCTATATAAATGGGCAGGTTTGTTGCTAAAACACTTGATACTGACCCAGCAAAAAGAAGCTATCAGTGGAAACTCTTCCATTAGTTTCAGTAAGCCCTAATCTGGCCCCTGTAATAAAGCAGCATTTCTGAAACATAATACTTCAGGAGCAGGTGTAACTCATTTGTGGAGAACTGACTAGCAAAGATTAATAAAAAAAGTTGATCTGTGAAATATTTATACAAGCACATCTGTAAAGCAGCATTGTTTCTATTCAGAGCCATTGCATGCAGGAATTCTTGTCTATTGATGCACTGTGTTCTTCTGATAGTTTAAAAAAAAAAAAATAAATCTGAAGGTCAGTAGCTTCCCAAAGGGAGAGTGTCTTGGCAGACAGTTTTATTTTTCAGTAAAATAAGTCCTGTGTCAGAGTGTGCGAGTTAGTGCTGAAAGCAGTAACAGAGCTATTACAAGGTTGCTGCATTACAGTAATATTGCAAGCAGCTGTGGAAATACTGGACTCAGCAAGGTCTGTGTTGATCAATTAGCACTGACCGATAAAACATTATTTCCCAGACTTGCACAGCTGCCTGCAGTGGTTAGAGCATGGCTGACTCTGCCCCAACTGCCACCTTCTGCATCGCCCTACCCCATTTCAGTTAATTGAGAGGTAAAAGGCTGACAGTTTTATTTTAAACAAAGAGAGGCAGTGAGAACCTCTCAAATGCAGGCAACTTCAGGTTAAGCACTTAAAGTTGCGTTTTAGCACGTACAAGGGGGCTGAGTTTACTGGCTAGGACTGAATTTAAACGGAGAGAGGTTTGGTTTTGCATCTGAGGCGTGTGGCTATGGCTTCTGCTTGCTGGGCTTACCGGTTTCATTGGGGCCCGGGGAAAACCACACCTTTGCAAGCGTTTCCATGGGATAAAATGCACGGAGGAGGCTCCTACCAGAACACTGTACTGATGAATGACAACGAGAGACTGTGTCTAACAGCTGTGTTTATCATTTCTAGTTGTTCTCCTTTAACACTTTGAAATGCAAAACATCACTGCTCTTCACAGAGCCTTTCAGGAGTGCCCTGTTTGACAACACAGAGTAAAAGCCAAATTCTTGGACTAGAGACATCTTAGCAGTGAAGCTGAGGAGGCACAATCAATGGTTAATAAATCATAAACCTGTTTTATGAGTCCTATCCTAATTATTCTTGCCAAGACTCATTTAATGCAAATAGAGCTTGAAAAGTAAAAAAAAAAAAAAAACCAAAAAAAAACCATAAGCAAAGTTACATCTTTTGGAGAATATGTGAAGGGAATGACTGCGATCATGAAGTAAAGGAGCAACTGCAGGGCTGACAGCAGCGTGACTGTGTTTCTGTGTGGTTTGATCACCCTGTTTTACCTTGTTGATTTTTGAAAAACGGTATCTCTCTCTACTTCCCTTTTCTGTTTGTTTTGGTTTTTTTCTGCGCTCTTCTGCCCTCTTCCAACAATTAAATGGAAATCAATGCCTGGAGCTTTCTGCTAAGCTGCTCTGCTTAGGAATGGTAACGTTCACTAGTGAGAAAAGAAGCATGTAAATACAGCAGAAGAGTCCTGTCTGTGGTGGACAGAATACTGGTCTCTGTGCCACTCTGATCATCTTTACTCGTTTTTCTTATTTAGTCCAGCCTGACCTTTAGTTTAAATGAATATAGTGTAATACTTTCTAGGGGAAATGTCTTGTCAGCTTCTATGCCATAGCAAATGCAGTAGTTTTTCTGGGAAAGCTCCACAATTTAAGATCATCTTTGGGAGCATCAGACACTTTAATTTTTCATGGGTTCTTTATCTCTTTTCTGGATACAAATATGAGACAGAATGATTGTATATATGCTGCTCTGGGGTAAAATAATAGAAAATGCCTGGAAAAAATGAAATTAGCCAGATAATTGCAGTCAGCTTGTCTGGAATGCCACTGGATGCACGCAGTCATCTTAACGTAGTCCTTTGGAGGAATATGTGATAGAATTGACTAGTGCCACAGAAACTGGGCTGGGCGATTGTGAACAAAAAGCAGCAGTGGGCCAGAGAAGAAGAGTATTACCTTAGAAGGGCAAATCTCTTGCCAACAGCGAGCTGCTTTTGCTGGATGCATTCACCTAAGTATGTAGGACCTGCAAGACCTGTTTGGAAGCAGAAACTAAGAATCTAATCTAAATGTTGCTGCACTGCGTGTCTCTGCTCAGACTAGCTGGTGTAGCGGGAGCTCATGGGAACCTGCAGCCATACGCTCAGTTCCACTGGTGGCAATACCTGTCAAGTTCAGTTTATGAGATAGTTCTGCCCACCTGTTTTATACTGGGATAAGGCATTTCTATAGCAAATGTGATCCTATTCTTGAGAACCTTTTATAAATTCCTCTTCATAGGTTATTTCTGTCATTTTCCCTTAAATATCATTATTTGAAATAGAAAGTGCTAATTTAGCACTGGTCAGGTGGACAAAAGAATTGGTCAAGAAGTTGGGTTTTTAATATTTTTTTTTAAAAAGTCCTCTCTGTGAGATGCTGCAAAGCAGATAAATGTATGAAAGGAAATATAAATAAATGTACCCTTCCTTTTGCCATGGACGTACAAATCTAATGCTTTTAGGGTCAAAGTGTTTGAATTGTTCCCAATCTGCTGATGAAGTTGGAAGGAGTTAGTTCATTTCCATGCCCTTTGAAAGTGGTTGATAAGCACATTCACTAGAGGTCTACAACTCTGTTGCACTTATCATTCTGTGCAGTCTCTAAAGAAATTATTTCTATTAGCCTTTTAAAGGAGGAGAGGCAGACAAAGTAGACAGCATGCTGATCAAATGGGCAACACTTGCTCCAGTGCTTTTTCCCTGAAGCAAATATTATCTCTTTATTATCATCTCTCACCATTGAAAATAGAGCTCAACTTTCCCAACTGGACCTCAATTTGTAACTTCTCTTCTGAACTCTCAACAATTTAGATAAAATTCTGGTGAGACACTGAGAATAGGATAGAGACTTGGGCTTTGTGAACATGCTGTATTAAACTGTTTTCATACAAGTTGTTTACTGCCTCAGGGAAAAACGTTTTCGTTTAAATCAGGATTATTCTGAGTCTTTTAGATAAATGTAGTCCAAAATGAAGTTGTCTTTTAACTAAAATAGATTTTTTTCCTCACATAACCTGGCATCGGTTTGTCTGATAAATAGATTTGAAGAAGCCAGCACAAATGTTGAGGTCTTGGTACCCCTTTAAAGGTCTTCTTTTGAAAGTTGCTGAAATCAAATGAAGACAAGGGGATCGTTTGCCCAAGGGAGGTCAAAGAAGAAAGAGGGTTATAAGCCAAGCAAACTGATAAATAACTATTTTTAAAAGGAAAAGCTCATGCATTGGAGAGCAGGGTACTCATGTTTAGAATGCAAAGAATCTGCCACTTCTGTGTCTTTCGCGCTCTACACAATATAGATGGGAGAGGCACAGAGGCACTAGGTTACGCCAAAGGAAATGCTGTCTTTCCCTGAGCATCTCTTTCATAGGCAGAGCTTGCGTGCTGCATCTCTGCAGTGACTTGATGCTTCTGAAGTGTAGGTGACAGTGAGCACCACGAGAGGGCTTGTGAACAATTTCAAGCTATGGCTTAATGTGAAGTTTCTTTTCTGTTTCATTTGTAACTTCTGCAGGACAAAGGATAGCTTAGTTTAAGCAAAAGTTAAAATGTAGGCCTCAAAGCATGACCCCTCGTCTGTTTGATGGTACAAAGGGAACAAAACCCAATTAATGCTGAAGTAGTTCTTGCTTGGGGCCACTGAACCTTCAGCACTTTTGACTGATAAGCATGAAGAGAATCAGATAATCAGATAGTAAGGCTGCAGTTTCATAGAATAGTTAAGAGTTGGAAGGGACCCTGAAGATCACCTGCTTCCAACCCCCACAGGCATTGTGCATCTGTACCACCACAAAGGCAGCTATAGAAAAACTCCATCGAAAGCCGCAACCATCCTAATTCCCTTAGCCCTTGAACAGCTCCAGAGCTCCAGGAGGCCACCATCCAGGGAACCATATTCCCCTGTGCTCTAAACTCACTAAGATGCTGCTGGAGGATGCATGTGTGTGTGTCTGCGGCACCAGGCCCCTTTCACCCTTCTCACCTCCTTTCATTCCTAGATTTGCAAAGTTGTTCCTCAGATGTGCGATCTTCCTTTGCCCTGCTCCTCTGAGCTCCACTGAGCCAGGTATGGGCAGTGACTGCTTACCCTGGAAAACGTTGGTGTTTTTACCTATGCAGCACAGTTTCCTTGGGCCCCAAACCATTAGGGTGCTAGAAAAACCCCCGCTAACTCTGATTCCAAAAACATGATGCTTTGATACATGTGAATGGACTGGGGCTGAAAGGCAGATTGAAGTGCTGGCATTCAAGACTTTCTTTAGCTCATGTCTTTGTAAGATGGATGTAGGTCAGCACCTTACCACTTACTATTATCACCAATGCCTGCCAAGGGCAAAAGCTTGCTTGCTTCTTATTGCCCTCCTGGGAACAATTTTGAATTGAATCTTGCTGGTGCCAGCGGTGCTGATGGTTAACTGAAGGATAAGGCTGAGCAGGAGTAGGATTTATTAATGGACAATTACTAGGGTGTAAAAAGCAGGACAATCTGTTCCAGTATAGTAAAATTAAGTGTTTGGTTTGGGAATTGCGAGTGTTGAAGAGATATTTTTTTTTTTTTTTTTTTTTATGCAGTTGGGAAGCAGTGTGTAAGTAAAGCTCGCGCTGAGCTCACTAGGGAAGGCAGGAGCTACCTGCACTCCTGAGTTCCAGCTTCCAAGTTTTTATCTCTGGTATACAGAAATGTCTGGATTTTTTACTGGAAGAGTTTGTCTTGTACGTAGGTTTTATTGTAATCTACTCTTGTTGATGCTAAAGTATCTGTTAAAGGAACCCACAGTGTTCCCTGCTGCTTGCAACGAGTGTACAAGCAAAGAAATCCATCTCTTTCAGAAGGTACTTGAAAAGTTGCTGGCTTGACAGAGTTCACATGGCAAAGAAGCCAGAGGCATCTACTTGCAGATGTTATAAATAATATAAATATGTAAAATATAAATAGATAAACTTGTGATGCAAGTACGGTTTTATCTATGGACCTCAGAAAAGAAAAGCATGCTTAGCGGTCTTCCAGATGAGTCAATTCTTATACTAAGAGCAGAGGGAACTGGATTAGCTATCAATGGTAATCCCCCCCAGAGCCTGGACAGATGCAACTTGTGCAAAATCACGACACTTTTATCTGTGGCATTGGTGACACAACTTGTCTTATGTCTTCACTGTCATTTAAATGCCAAATCCTTCTTCAGTTATGTAGAAATCTGGTTTGGTGCAATACAGATTAGCAGGCTGCTGGACAAAAATTGAAGCACTGTGTTTGAAAGTACTTCTGTCTGAACTGGACTATTGTGTAATTTTCTACTGTGGGGTTTCTCTGGCTTTCTTTGAAGGATCTGTTTGTGATTGTTGATTGAGACCCCATACAGGATTAGCTTGAATTTTTATGTAATAAGAGACGGCAATTGCTTCTCTTTCTTTCCAGACCAGAACAGTGGGTGCCTTTATGATTAAATGGTTTATGCACTTAAATGGTGCACACCAAAATCCAAAATTCAGGCTTCTTTGAAAAGCGTCAGATCTTCTTTCTGCTTTATAGTTGTTGCCACAAGAACTTTGGTAGTGTAAATGTCATAAAAGTGAGTTCAGACCCAATATTCAATTTTTTTTCTCTCCTTGCTTCTGCCTCTGCCCGTGCATTTTTGTATACCTTGTCCACCTTCTTGTCTAATATGAGCAAGATCTGTGTCTGTTTCTGTGCAACGTGAGATGTGTTTGCTTTTGTTACTTCAGGTCCTTTCAGCTTTACGGAAATGCAGAGTTAGTGTCAGGTATAACACGTCACAGAAAGTTCAATTATCTGCTGGACTGCCCCACCCTTTCTCTTTAGCCCCATGACTATTATTCTACCTGATTCTTTCTTTTGTTGAATGTTTGGCTTCACAAATCATAGTGGACAATGACCACAACGGAATAAAAGTCTTGCTGCTTTTTCCTCTCTGTGTTGTAAATGACTGTGACACCAGTGGATGAAGAGTGCTGCGGAGTTTTAACATAGTGGTTATACAAAGCCTGTATGAGTATAGCAAATGCAAGCATGTCAGGACTTTGAAGAACGTGGATAACACAGGTCCAGATCTTTAAAGATAGTTATCTAGGAACTTAACTCCTATCAGTGTGCAACTTCATACTTCTTCAATTTTTCAAGGTTTCTTGGGAGAGAAGCTTCTCTTGTTTTTTGTGGGAGGTGATTCACATTCAAAAAAAACCCATGTCATGTAAAAATGTGTATTACTCATATTGTGACAGCACAAACCGATTAAAATAAACTTGTTAAATGGATTTTCCTGATCAAACGTTACTTTTTGCATCTGAACCAGTAGAAAATCAATCACTGTAGCTGCCAGGGAGGATGTGATTTACAAGTGTAGACTGCAGGGTGAGAGTGAAAGAAACCATGGCTTTAAACTATGCAAAGACCCACTTTGCTAGTGCAGCCTGCTTTGTCATGGCAGACGTATCCAAAAATTGCAACTCGAGCCGAAACTCCGTATGGGAGGTGAAGCTGTTACGAGAAAAGTTATGGAAATAGTCCTCAATATGGGAGGTCAGGACCAACCCACCTTCCAAAGTGCTTTGTTTCTAGATTGTCTTATAGACTGAAATCATGCAGACAGATGCTTTTAAACATACTGAATTATCTGTTATAAGTAATTAGATCTGGTGATTTCCTTGCCCAGGGTAGGACAGCACACGTGTTTGGGTTAGGTAAGATCTGGCTTGTACCACGGTCATCTTTCCTTCCTAATACTCTGCTGTCTCCAAACTGTTTTTAAAGTTCTAATATTGTTTCAGTTACCAGCTTCTGTCGGGCTTGTTGCCTCATCAGGCTTTGTGACCCATAGCCTGGGAGCAGTGCCCTGGATTGCATCCCTCGGAAAGCAAAACTTTTCCCAAGTTCTACGTGTTCTTCTACAGAGAGTTCTCTTTTATAACACCCTTGCTGTTTCATTTTCTAAATCAAAGCACAAACTGCGGACACTTTCCAAATGGTGGAGACAAGCATGTCAGAAAACTCCTTGTTTTACAGGAGATAACCATTGTACAAAGTATACAGCAAACAGAATTAGCAGGTAGCTAGCAGGTCAAACTTCCAGCTCCATCTGTTACCTTTTACTGTTCACAATTGCAGTCCTCGGAGTTATTTGAAATAAAGAGCTCCTTTGAATGCAGCATGCTATGTGCTTTCCCCTATTCTTTCGTATCAAACTGAAATTTTACAAATCGTTAGTCCTTAGAGGACTTTTATTATTTTGAAAGCAAAAATCAGAAAGGCATTGTGCATTATATCTTAGAAAATAGTGGATGTTTATGTACAGAAAGCCTCTCTTGCATAAGTATTTTAGAACACCAAAATGCTTCAACCTGATAGACTGCAAAGTTTGTTAAAGATAAATAACCCGTGTGCTAGATTGTTTCTGTCTACTGGTGAATGCAATACACACTAAGGGCTTCTGCGGTAGTTCGTTTGCAACTGGAAAAGTTCATGGCATGAGTTTCTCCTCAGGGAAATGAGAGGGACTTTCAAGATTTCATATGGGCATTTTTGTTGTTGTTGTTCTATAACTACCGATTTAGATGAAAGCACCCACCAAAAGTAATAATGGGTGAATACTTACAGGCTTACTGACAGTAAGTGCATAAAAAGACCATGCATAAAGGACAGACCTAATTTAAAGCAAAGAGTATTAAGAGTTCTTTGGCAAAGGGCTAGATTTTCTAGCCCACTAAGTTCACTTACGTCATTCAAAACTTAAATTGTCCATAAACGATAGCACTGGAACCGGCTCTTACGCTAGCTGCTCACCGGGCACGTTTCACAATTACCTGCTTTCTCTCTTATGCCAGGGCCAGGATCGTATGGAACACGAGTCTGACTCCTCAGTACCTTCTATTTTCTTGCCACCATACAGATGGCAATTAACTATGTGCCAAGTTCAAGAAGCAGAGGTTTATTGAAGAGCACCACCACTCTTCTATGTCTAAAAAAAATGGAGCGGCTAATCTTGCCCTGCTCTGTTTGGCCGTTGGCTGGAGGTGGACAGCCTCATGGGGACGCCTCTTTGCAACAAAGGATGGGGAGAAAGCTCAGGGTGGGAATTTTTTTTGACGGTCATGCTCATTATATGCCTCACGTATTTTGATGTCTGGCTGTTGTTTTCATGTCTAACACTTTATTGTGAATGATTTGAACAGTCCAGCTCCTCACAACTGGAAAATGTCACCATGTAGTATATCAGAAGTGAGAAACCATTATACCAGTCATTACCTGGATGTAATGTGAGGCTGCTTGAATATTATCTTTCTGCTGTTCCCTGACTAAGTAGATGCCTTTTTAACCAGACTCGTGTGCACAATCAAAATGTTCTTGACGCACTCCATGGCTGTTTTATGGATGTGATAGCTGGGACTTTGCAAAGTCTCTGAACACATGGAGGGATTTGAGCTGTATGGTATATCATCTTCTCCTTCCACCTGTTCATGCAACTGCATTCCATTTTATTTTAATTAAAACCTAGCAGGTGTTTCATTAGGGTTGATCCAAACAACAAGAATGCCAGTTTCTCAGCAAAATAAAGTAAACCGCAACATCTTGTGCTTCTGTCACCTGGTCCAGAAGGTAGTATTTTTGTCCATAGCACAGGCTACTTTGCTACATGTCTAGAAATTGGTAGATTGCAGAGATTTTATTCATGACAGCTGGTTAATGCCCGATGACTAACTACCCATAACCATTAACAGAGCAGCAGAGTGTTCACCTCTCTGCTGAATAGCCCCAGCAAAGCTTGTAGACATACTGTTAGCTCTGTTAAATCACTCTTCATCACAAAACCAAATTCTTCCCTACATCGTTATTAAGCCTGATCTGAGAAATAAATAATTTAGGAGACAGTGCTGTGCTTGTGAGGTCTGAGGTTGGAACTGCAGGCTTTGTACTGATGTACGGCATTGCGTGTGACGGGAGTGTATTGAAGCACATCGGGCCATCTGCTACACGTGGCTGCCTTTTCTTCTCAACCAGCAGCGCTTGAGCTGGAGGAGCCAAATAAAGACAGTGCTACCAGACAGGGTCCTGGGTTGCTCTAGTACCTGCCTGGCTCTGAAGTAAAAAGGCTCGATGCCGATGTGTTGCATGTTGACAAAAAAGCAAACACTCACTATTCAGTGTCAGTTAGCCAGACAAGAAGAAAGATGAATAAGCTAAGAACCTTGCATTTTGTTTCCATGTGCGCATGCAGTCTTTCATTTTAGGACAGCAAAATTACATAGTACAAGTTTTACAGACAGAAGAAGCATTTTCTACCTGCTGCAGTCACTAGCAGCTGCTGAAAGATAATGGGGGTGGGATGTTTTTTAAGATCTTCCACAAAATGCATTAAAAGGCTGTTTAGTGTCTGCCTTTATTTAATATTTTGTAGGTTGGCTGTATTTTTTAAGCAACCAGCAAAGTCAGGGGAAGCTTTAAGCAAGGCTAAGCATGATTTCGGAGACAGACTGGTTTTCCACTGCCCTGTGATTTCTTTAACCATGTGTGCATTGGTGGTACCTAGCTATAATAAGGATATTTGCAGATGAGACTACCCACTGGGGTGGGTGAAGAAGAATCAGACCTAGAGATTTCTTATCCTGAGGTGTGAAGCAAATCAGTGAATTATTTGATATTCAAATGTAACGAAAAGAAGACTGACAAAAGTTGTTCAGATTCCCACTGGATCTCTGTATGCTGGATGAGGACTCCGAAACATCAACTGAAATTGAATTATAGGTCTGATACCACCTCTGCTGCTAGGGTTTCTATAATTTTATGAGCTCATGAAAACTCAGTTCAGATACAGCATTGGTCTATTAACCTGGTTTTCTAGTATGGTTGCTCAAAGGTCAAGTGACTTCTTCAAGGTCAAGTAGAAAGCAAATCCTTCACGCTGGCCTCTGTCGCAGAAGACTGAGCATGACATAGAAGATATGTCAAGGGTATTTGCCAGACCTGTTTTTTTTCCAAAATAAACAATTAGC
The DNA here is from genome assembly GCF_963924245.1 of Chroicocephalus ridibundus. NCBI lineage: Eukaryota > Metazoa > Chordata > Aves > Charadriiformes > Laridae > Chroicocephalus > Chroicocephalus ridibundus. The sequence continues at coordinate 9,249,200 of NC_086296.1, read as the reverse complement.
AAAGCCTAGAGCACCATATCAGTACACCTATGGACGGATTCACTGCTGCTCTTAATGACTACACACTAAGGGTTAGTCATCCAGTAAAGAATTCTGCAGTTTTATCCTTTGTTGCATTTGCCATGTTTTTAAAGCCCCTATATAAATTGTGTCAGAAGGAAGCATGGATTAAAAGAAATGGCTACAAATTTTCTTTGGTGTCTGATGCACAATGAAAGGCAAGCGCACTGTTTCTTGAGGCCTAAATGTGGCAATACCAACAAACTGTAATTTTTCCACACAGTATTAAAGAATGTTGTTTGATTTTCTTAAAATGCACCAGAAGGTTGTGAGTTGGACACTAAAATATTGGCTTGTAGCTACTAGAAACGTTATACATCGGTTGACAGAGTTTCAGCTGAAAGAGATTATATGCTTATGTGGTCTCTTCTTTTACAAAGAATAGGATGAAGAATTTCAGGCAGATAGTCCTGTGCTGAACACAATAGCTTGGTCTTGGCTATAGCATGTGTTATAGAAGGATGAGCAGGTTTGATTTGAAGGGAATGAGATAGAGAATCGGCCACTTTTCTTCATAGTGTGTTTCAAAGGTTAATTACCAATTCATAGTGGAACATTCTGAAAAATGACTGCATGTTGATTCGTCTGTTTCCATCTATACCAAATCGTCAGCTGTTCCAAGATTTAGATGACCTTGCAAAATATCTAAACCGCAGTCTTCATTTAATAATTGCATCAGTTTCACCTTTGCCATCAGCAAAGATCAGTGAGACAAAAAGAGGGGGGGGAAAAAAAAAGAGCATTACTACAGTACGTATTGTGGTGTGTAAGGAAGGGCTAAAATAAAAATCTTTATTTCTAGTTAGAGGGGTTTTTTTCTAGAGTGTATTCTGACACTGACATTCTGATGTACTCAGACTGAACTTTTAATCGCTTTTTCTTCGTATATGTATATATATGCATATCCAGGGAAGCTGAGTCAGAGTGCCATTGTGATGCCCACCTTTCAAAGAAAAAATCTATTGTAAGGGATGGAAAGTAAAGAAGCTGTATCACACTGAAATCAATACTCCTGTTTCCCTGGCAAAGAGAGAGTTTCATCCAAAGTGAGATGTTTTTACTTAGATGACGATTCTTGCCACTTACTTGTATGGGGAACCCATGCTGGGATATAGAAGAGATTTATAAGGTGAAAAACACAAGTTCAATTCACTTTCAAGGATGTTCTCTCTTATTCTGTGTCTGCTCGGTGCTAAATGTAAAGGAGCCTGTGATAAATATCAAAATGAGGAAAAAACATATTTGCGCTACTTGAAGCACTATTCTGGTAGTAAGAGCTGAATTAAAGGGACAGGGGCTGAGCCATTTTAGTATTCCTAGTGGTTAGGGTTGTTTGGAGTCTTGTAAAAGGTGTCTTTTCTTTTGTCTTCTTGGCTTTATTTGTCCTGTTTTTTAAAACCTTTGGGCATTTCAAGATGCCCTTCTCCTAAAGTGGGTTATAGGCCTGTGTGATTGAGCAATGCTACACAATGAAGAAAATTAAAACATGGCTTCATTTAACCTCAGACTGGGGACTTCAGCTTCAGCGTCTTTAGCTGGAGAGTGACTTGAGCAAGACGTAGCGTACTGTAAAATAATATTCTACATGTAAGACCGGTAATTATAATACCTGGAAGCCAATGTGAAATGTGAGGTGGGGGTTTTAACGGCAGAGAAGTCAACGCCCCCCCCGCCATTTACATGTCTAGATGACAGCAGATTGAAATTCTGTTCATTAATGACTGCAGTGCTTCTTAAAATGCTCAGCGTACACCTAACAAAACAACACACATACTGGAAAGTGGCAAGCTGCAGCTACATGGATTCAGAGCAAGGTTATCGGAGCAGATAGACTGAGCCAAGACAGCCCTGCTGAGAGAAGAACAGGGATTAGATTTTCATCAAAGTAAACACAGAGATAGCTAAACTGTAATTCTATAGCGGAGCTGTTCCTGGCTGATCCTGTGCACGCTCTGTTTTCTAAGTGTTCTAGATGATTTTTCACTAGCTGAAATGTAGCTTTTGGGGGGAATGGGGAGGGGGTTGTCCTAACGGTAATGTTCAAGTGAGAAGCAAAGACTTACAGGCATAACATTGTTTTTTTGCTGTGTTTTTCAGTCTTCAAGCTTTGTCTCAGTATTTCCTTCCTCTAGGTTGGGTGATTCCCCTTCTTTATTGTTAGGTTATATCTGAAGGATATGCAGCTTCACTAAAAGATATGGAGTACTACATGAGACGTAAGGGGAACGGGAGTGAAATGGTACTTCTTGAGATCCTCTGACACAGAAGAGAACTTGAGTATATTCTGTAAAGCTACTCTACTGCAGGAGGCTGGTATCCTATACCAGTGAGAAAGATGTTTTATTTTTTTGATGTAAGGATCAGTCACTGATGTTATAGGCATAGTTATGCTGTTCAGTATATCCATTCAAAAGCAGTTCTGCATGGGAAAGCATCTTGTTTTCTATCCTTGCGCTGCTATATGTGAAGCAGAACTGTGTTTAGGGTCAGTGTATTCTTCCTGATATTCTGCGGTGCAAGAGGGGCAATGCAGCAGCCTGTCCTTCAAATGCTGATTTAGTTGAGGTTCCTGGAAACTGCACTGTCCAGAGTAGTTCATAGGTCACGCACATACCAGGATAGAAGGTGCTTCCGTAAAACTCTAGGCAAGTAAGTCAGGCATCTCACAGAGCAGGTTTTGCTCGTAGGAACTTAGTTGCTTCTGTGTGGGATAGGCAAGTTCTGACGCACAATATCACAGTGCACAGTTTCACTCAAAGCGAAATACTACTGTTTTCAGTAAAGAACTGGATTCTTTGGGGTTTTAAAATGGGCTGGGGGTGCCAAGGGTCTTGACACTCGTGCAAACACCATGTGTGACCTTCAGAAAGTCACAACAGGTCGTATAGTCTCCTCTTGTCCCTGAGTTACTAACCTTTCCCAGTCATACTTGTTCAGTGGTGCTCGCGCAGCGACTGTACGGGGCACCTGGCCTCACGCCACCCTCGAACCTTGGAATAGCAATAACAGAGTGAGGGCAAACCCGGCTTCCTGACACCAGAGAGAATTCAACTCTTTCCTTGGCGCGCTCTCTCTTTTTTTATTTTTTTTCTAAATTTTTCTTCAGATTGTGCTGAGGGAGAAAAAAAGCCTGAGCGGAGTTTATGGATGTTTGGAATGCAGATGTCAGTCAGATTACTTGATATTGTAATAAACACCAGCTGCCTGGGGTGTGGTTGCCCTCTGCCAGCTGGGATCGGATGTGGTCAGTGCTGTCAAACCTCCCTATTGACGGCTTGAAGAAAATACCCCAGTGCGTTTTGGGGGCACAAGGGGTCGTGGATTACAAAGTAGCATTAGCGTTGCAGAATAGGAATCAAATTCGGGATTGAATTATTCCCTTTTCTGCTCGTTGCCTCTTGCTTGCTGAAAAGCAGAAGAATACATACAAACTGTTTCCAGGACTAAGCTGGTGGGCAAGAGCTAGGTAGAGAGCTGCTTCTGCAAGTCTTTTGAGACCAGGTGCTGGAATTTTTTCTGTCGAAGAAGCACAAAAGACTTCCATAGTTTCAAGGATAATGCATTTGGGACAGCTCAATCCGCTGGGACCCACAGAGTTGCATTGTGCTGAATAAAATAATGTAAATATTCCTGGAGGCAGAAGTGTTACGCCAAGGAGACTTATGAAAGAGTTGGGACTTTCACAGACATAGTAGTAGACTATTATGTAAATTACTACTTTGTTTGACAACTGAATGGTATTAAAACTGTCTGGAAGTTTATTGCTTGGAGCAGAGAGATCCTAAGAGCTACACTTGACATCATTTAAATTACAATGATGCTGTGTGGTATGTAAAATAACTGTCTTTGTTCAGAAAGGTGTGTGCACCTCTGGTTACCTCCTTTCTCCCTGCAATTATTTCAAACCCAGGCAAGATTTTTTCCCATAAAATTCAATGTTGAGCAGACAGGGGAGTATTAGAGAATTTTCAAAGGAACTTGGTAACAATACAAACAGCCTCCATGAAGAGCTACGTGGCAGCCAGCTTTACCTGCCTCAAGAGGAAACTTAAAGCTGTGTTCTGTGAGAGGTGTTGTATGGAAGAAGCATGTTAATGAAGTATATTGACCTCAGCAGGAGGAGAGCTCTGCCAAAGCCAGGCAGTATTGTACCGCGGTGCAGGCAGGCACTGGGTCCTGGCCCCCCTGTGCCTGCTGAGAGAAGAGCTTCTGGGAATTGGGCACACTTGATTTTTCCTGCAGCAGGTCTCCATGGTATAACTCTGGAACAGCAAGTGGAGGATCAGACCGAGGTATCCCACTTATCAGCTCCCTTCATGGGAGTGGAGACATCTTGCAGACAGCTCTGGTATTTTCCTATCCAGCATCCTAGCATTAAAAATGAGTCACTTGATCACAGAACAGTACAGCCCCCACAAGGGCAGGCTCATACTAGCTCAGGAGGATGCTTTCTCTTCCTAACTCATGTTAAGGATGTTTAGGGTTGAGAACCAGTCACGTCCTCACCTGGACCTTAGAAACCTTACAGTTCCTGGAGCCTCTAGAAACCTCCTGGCTGTGCATTTTCCTCAGACCACATTAATCTTCCCCTTACACAGAACTGATGAGAAATCGGTGCAGTTGTTGGGTCTAGGACCCTGGGGATGCCTTTCCAGTCTAGGGTAGATGGTGCAAGCCATTTGGTATGTGGATAGGAAGAGACTAGGGCTTATGGCTTAGCTTTTGGTGTTATGTTTCCGCTGCGCAAGCCTTGTCCCACTAAAAGACCTCAGAGTTGGGCCTTGGGACCTTGTGGTCAAGTCTTTACCCAGGAAAATGTCAACCTCCGTTGGCAGAGGGTTTGTCCCAGGTTACAGCTTACGAGTTTTGCAGTGAAAGCATTATATTTTGTTGTCAGAACACCAGTGCTGGTAGGTTATACGTAGTTAAGGTTACCTCCACCTAGGAGAGTCTGACAGAAGCAACGGTAGTGACAAATGAATGACTTGGAAACGCTGCCCTTGATCATTCAATGTGGAAATGAGAGCTCTGATCTTGAGTACCAGAAACTCATTATCTCCGCACATAGAGCGTTGAGATGATAAGGTTTAGAGGGAAGCTTGGGGTGCACACAGTAACTGCTGAAGGAAAATACACAACAGATTCACGGTTCAGCGTAAGTATACTTTGTTGGTAAAGATGGGTGCCTAGCAGAATTTTCAAAGGGTACACACACAAACGCAGCAATTTTCTGGTTCTCTTAGTGGCTGCACAGACTCTGCTGTGCTCCACATGTTAGCAAAGAGGAGGTTCAAAGCCAGCATTCAAAGCAGTCTTCTGTCAAAACTCAGAGTAAGATCCTGTCCTATTCCCATAGGTGTGGTTGCAGTCATTTTGTTGGCCCGTAGCTTGCTTTTTCTCTCTCTACAGAAAGAGCAGCAAAGAAAGAATGTGTTGCATCTGTGGAGCCTGTGGAAGCCTCGAGTCTAGCGCGTGAATAAGACTTGGTGTGAGGAAGCTGGGTTTTCTCAGGAGTCCAGTTTCACGGCTCCTATGGGAAGAGCTGAGTTCAGGTCCTTGGTTACTTCCCACCTGAGGAGTTATGCAACTAGCAGGTTCAAAAGGGGAAACTCGGCAGCCATTTTCTTGGAAATAGCTTTATTTAAACCTTGTATCTTTTGCAGAGTGCCCCAGAAGCATACAATCGTGCAAGCAGGGACTGTATGAAATATTCAGTCTTTCCATTCTCCTGCCGGTTTTCCTGCTTGCTTGGCATATGGAAGCACTAGATATGCTTGCCAATAAAGATATCCCCTGGAAGAAATCATTTAACAGGGGAGGAAAATGTGATAAATGTTTTATAATCAAGGTCCCATAAGCAAAAGTGAGTGTGAGGCAGCTCTTATCCATCTGAGTAGGAACTGGATGGAAGTTTTAATAGTCAATTGGCACTGGATTTCTCTGGGTTTTGATGTGAACAGACTTCTTCTAGCAGGCTCATTTTTACAGGCGTTCATCTCTGCTGCAGCTGTATCTGCTATAATTTATACAGATGCTATTATTCATAAGCAGTCCTGTCCCCAGTACTTTTGATGTTGAAATCTTTTTGTTGTTGTTGTATTGCAAATCAAAGGATCTATTTCTGCAAAGTATGGGTAATTCGTGCAGTTTCACTTATCTGCCTGCTGATGCTAAGGAGTCTCATCTAATTAAAAAGCTGTTATCAAACGTCTCTTCACCCCACAGACAGCAGATAAAGTTGGTTTACCAGTTTCATTTCTAAACTGAAGGCTAATGAATATAATTTTACTGATGAGGGATTTCTGTATGATTCCCCATGTGAACAGCACGTATAATCTAATGGAGGACTAGCTGAGCTTGCAGTGACAGTCAAGTCATTTTTCATGCTGGGGCAAGCCACTATCTTTTAAATCAAATTGTTACTCTCTATTAATTACTGCAGCGTATTTATCTGAAACATAATAACTGGAGTGACAGTGCTTATTAGCAGCTGGGCACTTTGTAAGTATGGTGGAAAGATCATAAATGACAATTGTGAGGAACACTAATGAGAGACGGGGGATATTCAGTTATGTGCAGCAAGGACTTTTGGTGTCCGGATACCTGGCTGCCGATACTAACGTCTGGCAGCAGCTGGAGCACTGTAACAGCTCATAGTGCATCTGTGGAGGACTCGTGCCAGGGATATATCAAGGAGGCTACCACAGCACAGACTTTAAATTTGCCTTCTCATCCAAGGATGCTCAGGGCAGGACTGATGAAAACACTTTCTGACTTCCAGAAAAGAAGAAGATTTAAGCAGACGTGGAGCAGCTGGTGAGGGTTGTATGTGCCAGTATGTGTGTAGAGTTGTGCTTGCGTTCAGAGACGGGATGCAGGGGAGAATGTGTTGCCTACAGAGATGCAGTAGATTTATTGCTTTGACCTTAGGAGAATGATCAAGCTGCTTTTATGTAACAATAACTAGATGAAAATTTGGCTTGAGATGTAACATGAACAGAAATTGGAGACTTTATTTTTCACCAGAAGAAACTTTAGGCTAGTGCTTCGAAGAGCAGAACCCTTAGCCAGGCCTACTAGCCTCACTGTCCTTTTAGGAAAGGCTTTCCTTTTGGAAAAAGTGTTAAGTTTTGAGGGGGAGGGGGGGGGAAATCTCCATCGTGCTTCCCAATCTTGCAGTGCATCACAATTTTCCTGGAGCTTAATTATTGAAACAAAGACCCACCTGAATCTAATCATCTAACCCACCTCCTCTACTTTCTAATCAGAAAATCAGCATGGTCGCAAGCTCTTAATGTGCTGCTTATTTACTTCCCCTGGCTAATGTCCACAGAAATTGTTACTGCTGTTGAAAAGTCAGCAGACTTATCTGAACCAGGGTTTGTTCCCTTACTACAGCTGTTAAATATCTTGGATGAAGGAAGAAAAAAATGATTCTATCTCTCAGCAGTTAAGTGCTGCACTGCATGGCTTGCTTTCAGGTCACAGAGACCAGAATAAGTTTTCAAAAACCAGATGGTTACAAACCTCTGTAAAATCTGCATGTGTTCAAATGTCAAAGGCAGTACCTTTTTGAAGAGTCAAGTTAATTAATACCTGTGATTTTGTAGGAAATTAAATGGAGGAAGCATTCCCTTATACCTTGCTCCTGACTGGATGGCTGAAACTACAGTAATTGCCTTGTACCGGGAATGTCATTTTTCATTTCTAGCAGGTCTTGTTTGACCAGACAGGTTCTTAAATTACTGTTCATTGTCTGCTGTGTAGTGAAGCAAACCCTTCAGTATGGTTCTTCATACATGGAAGCATGAATTCAGAAGGTGGCAAACACGTACTTTGCAAAGGCACGTGCTGTGCAAAGCTCTGGCAGGCTGTGTAGCTCCATCAAAGGATTGTTATCTAGTACTGGTGGGCTGCTGTCTGTCTTTCTGACTGATCTCAGCAAAAAGGAGGACATGAAAACCATCCCACTGCTTAACAGGCTTCAAAGATGTTTGAGGCTTTGGTTTGACCCATTGCTTGGGTCCATGGATAATTTTGTGATTGGGTAAAGAGGGGAGAAGTCACGAATATTCACCTTATGCTCTTGATTAAGTCTCTAGGGGTTTTGAGTTCATTTTTATTCCAGAACCAGGATCATTCAGCTGTTACTGACTAATGACAGATAAACGTCTATTTTTCAGGGACCCACAATTATCAGGAAACAAATCCGGAGAGATTGGGGAAAGAATACAACAGGCCCACTTCTAAAGCCAGGATAATCCCTTGGCCACAATGGAGTTGCTTTTTCCTGAAAAGTAATTCTTAAATTTCTATTTCAGCTGAACCCAGCACTAACCAAATGTCCCGGTGTACCCAGCCTTAGGCATACAGGATCTTCACGGGACTTTAAATGAGGTGTGGGCTGGTCTCCCTGAAGAAAAATTTTTTTTTCCCTCTTCCGACTCTGAATAAATCCAATGTATTTCCCTGTACATACTTTTTATTAATTCTCCTTTCTTGATCCTTATGTTCTTCTTAACCTGTGAATAGTTTGTAGACCACGTGTACTTTTCTTTGCCATCCCTGATGTAGGCTCTGCTGTATAGTGCATACGTTTAAAAGTCCTTAATTTGCGTGCAAGAAATGTCCCCTTACTTCCTGCATATGTTCCATGCAAGCAAGGTTGGGTTTTTTATTATTATTAAAGTCTAACATAATTCTCATGAAAATGTAAAAATATGCAGATGACTAGTGCATGACAGATTTTCATCAAATACGCTTTATTCATTTACAGATGTTTAAAGGAATGATTTGCTGAGAGCACTGAACTGACTCAATCCAGTGCTAAGCCCTCTGACAACAGTGTGAATGTACGATTCTTGTGGTGAAAGCTCAGCAGAAAATTGTTCCCGTTAATATCTGGTCCCTGGCGTCAGTGGGGCTTAAGACATAGAAAACTGGCACATTTATTCACCACCTAAATTTTTAAACAGCAAACATTTTTAAAGCACTTGCTAAAATATTTAAGCCAGGCAAATAACAAGTAGGGGATGGATGACAGGGAGAATAAATGCCTTGATTTATTGAAGAAAAGAGAATTTAAGAACTTGGTATGAAGAAGTTTCTAGTTAAACTGACTGGTGATAACTCTCTAATTGAATTGTTCGTACTAGGTTATTGAATTTGAGAATCTTTAAAGGAGTTAGAGCCCAAGGTTGTAATCTGAGCCATCTAGCCCTTGCAAATGTCCTTCGCTAGCTGAGATTACTCTAGAAAGGTTTACAGAGCTGTCAGCTCGTTCACCCAAAATCAGCTTCTTCACAGGAATGCCTTAAGAAGAGACTTTAAAGTGCCAACGCTGCAACCTACGATCTCCTTCATTGTCTGCTGGGAGTAGGAGAGAGAAGTCAGGTTTCAAGCTTGTGAACCGTCACACTCCATTTAAAACTCTTCATTCACTTCTTACCCCCCTCCTTTGTTGTTTTTGTTTGTTTTTGGTTTTTTTTACAAGAAGGAACCATCAGAAGGCCATCCTTACCCAGAAAGGGTAGGAAGGAAAGAGAGAAGTAGCAGATGTACAGCTCTTATAAACAGTCACCGTTTCTTGGCATTTATGGGCTGCGTCATTTTAACAGCTGGATATATGTTCCTTTATTTGCAGTTGATCTCTTAAAGTGGCACTTGTTCAGTGACTTTTATGATCCTCAGACTTTAGATGTCTATGCATATTTTGAGCAAAATGTGGAAATTAATAAGCTACATCAATCCTCCTTGGAAGTTTCTGAGCTTCCTAACTCTGTTTGCATTTCCAAGCAATAGCTCCAAGGTTTTGTTGGTGGAGGATGCTGCCTGGTCTCTTATCCCGTGCAGGCTAAACCGAGAGATACACGGTGCTTTTCCTGCCGGCAGTAGAGCTCCTTACTAATGAGGTTTGCTCTCATTTCACCTTGCAACCCTAGTGCCTACTGTGAGCACGGGGCATAGTAATTCCTTGCATCTGTGTCAGGACTAGAAACCAGAGTGAGACACAAATCTGATACACTTTACCGACTTAACCCTCCTTTTATATTTCTCTTTATAGCTGGGACAAGCTAGCAGATGCTAGCTTAAGATAAGCAAGCACGTTGAATTCTCCTGGGAGGGAAGGGTGTATCTATTTGTCGGGAACCCTGAGCAGTTGGCTGGCTGACTCTAAGCAATGCTGAGACAAGTAGATTTACTCTACTGTTTAGCATCACACTGCAGCTGATGAGAAGGAGGTTTTAGTGAATTTGGGAATAATCCAGCAAAGTTCAGGTTGGTTCTTTATGCTGTGATGTCAGACTGTGCTTGGAGTAGGTCGTAAGGCTGGTGGCAAGTTAATAATACTCCAGGATCTAATCACAGACCTAGCTCAGATGACCTGTGGAGCAACTAGAAGGGGATGTAAATTTCACCTCAATTATTTAGAAATAATTAGACAGATGACTTGATGTTTTTGTGGCAGAAACTGTAACATCATATGCTTACATGAACATTCACATAAAGGCGAGGGGGCTTTTTGCTTCATGACTTTCCTTAGCCGTGTATATTTGGGAGGAGATGATAAATCAGGTATAACATGATACGTCTTAGGCTGTGAGCCAGCAGTTTTGTTTTTAGTTGGCAAGCTATATTACTATGTGTCCACTTTGGGTACTTAGAAAAATCTCACTATCAGAGTTATGAATAGTCCTCTTTTGCAGTAAGACCCAGAAGTCGCCGTTTTCATTGCTGATTTCCCCATGAGACGTGTCTCCAGTAAACAAGCAAATGGAGGAGCTCACAAAGCAAGAGCTTTAAGAGGTGTAATACTTACCAGTTGTCGACCCTGAATATCACTGGGTTGTCTTTTCAAGTGCATGGCTGCACTAACCTTGCTGTGTCAGGGAGCTTTGTGTCCAATCCTGTAATGCATAAAGATGTCCTGGCAGGAGAAAGGCAATAGAGTTTCTTTGCTGAACTCCAAGTGCAGCCTGTCATTATTTATTACAGAGCAAGTACCTGAAAATTCAACTGTTCTTGACACCTAAACCTCTCCTAGCCTTATTTGTGTCTGTGGCAAACAGTCATCTGCAGAGAAAGACATTGCTAGTCACTTCTGAGGGAGCTGAAATAATAATACCGTTTTTCTTATTTAGGACGGGCATATCTTTTTATTCGTGTTTAAAAGGCGGGACGATGTGGTCAATTCCCCCAGTGCTTGCAGGTCTCCTTTCAGCGTGCCTGAAAAGGGAGAGTCCCAGCAGAAATCTCAGGAACGAGCTGTAATTAATTGAAGCAAGCAGATGGCTCCAACTTCTTGTGCCTTAGCAACGTGACAGCATCTCAGGGAGGAGCTGTGACAGCATAGGACACTTGTAGGAGAGGGGGTGGGATGAAGGCTCTCAGCGTGCATCTGCAGCAGGCTCAGCAGTGTCTTTATTCAGGCAAATGTTATCTCCCCACTCATTGAATTATCTGTCTCGAATGGCCTTGGATAAGGGAGAGCAGCAAGGGAAGGAGAAAGAGGTGAACCAAGATTTACATTTATAACTCAAGAAAATGTAGGATAAGACGGAAAGTTTGAATGTCAAGCCATTTAGCTTGTCCTAATTGGCTCTGTGGGTGGTTGCTCTCATTTTGGAAGAGAAATGCCTTTTCTGAATAAATCTCTCTTCTAAATGGATTAAGCAAATTCAATTAAAAAATTGAAAATATTTGTTAAAGGATGAGCACAATCACATATGGAATCAGTATCCAAAGTAACTTCTGGCATAAATACAATCTTACAAGAGGAAACAAGCAGTTTTGTTTCTCTTGTGTTTCACGTAGTCTAATTTAGTATACACATTTGTGATGTTAGAAGTCAAATCCTTGTTTTGATTTTGTTTACTCATAAATGAGTTTATGTAGGAAGTGTTTCTCACTCTCTTGAGAATTTTCCATATCTTAAAATTGTCATGAAAAAAAATCTGAGTTTTCGTATTTTTTTCAAACAAGCAAAATTAAGAGAGTAAGAGGAAGTTTGGGTTAACTAAAACTTCTGAGTTTATCTTTTGGTATAAATTTAGTTCTTATTAACAAAAGTCTAATTTAGACTTATTTTTCAAATATAAAACCAGAAGATTTTTCTCAACTTTGAACCAGTAAAATGGCAATACAAAGCCCTTCCTTGTTACAAATTTGGTCCCTAAACAGTTATTTTTTTAAATAAAATTAAGCCAGAAAGTTGCCAATAAGTCCACTCACATGCCTCAAGTGAAGCACGTAAAGCAGTGGTTTGCTAAGCATGTGCCTGTGCCTTAAGTTGATCGTCTGAACCTCTCAGCTTCCTTACTATGACACATTAATATTTATTCGTGAAACACTGTGTGATTCCCCATGTGAAACACCTTTCACAAGCATGAAGTCTCAGTCTCCTTTGAGACTAGAATGAGGCTAGAAATCATACCAAAATCCCGAGGTGTTGTGCCACTTGAAATAGAATCCTGCTTGAAGTCAATGTTACAAATACTACACAAAAAAAAAAACCTATTGGAAAAATAAAATTTCACTTTTAAGCTACACGGTTTAATCAGTGAAAGTATGGCATCAAATGCTGCCTTCTCCGAAGGGTCTGCTTGGTATTTAAGGCAGGGCTAGCGCTGTGGTGTTGAGCATAGAAATTCCAGAGTGCCTTTTCTGTAAGAGGCTCCTTAAGGATACATAAAGTGTGGCAGATGGAGAAACTTGCTGAATCTTAGATAAATTACTGAGACGTTGCATAGTTGCTGTAAATATTGTAGGACTTCATGACAGCCAAAGGAGATGAAAAAAGACGTGTACGCAAGAGGGATGCAAAGTGTTTGTAAACCTCCAGCTTTTAAGGAACGAATATCTATCTGCTTCCAGTTTTGGGTCCTTAGACCACAGTCCTCTGAGGAGAGTCACAGTGAAATATATCCACCTGCCCAGCATCACAGTCAAGAGAAGGACCCTACAGTGTTTCATTATGTACAACATTATTTGCTGGTTGTTCAGACTCATCCAACCCATTTCCCGGGTACCAGGTGTCATAGGTACCATGCCATAAGTATTTGCTTCCGAGGGAAAATCGGACTCTGGCCTGACTTTTATAACTGTAGGTGAGAGGGATGGTTCAATTTTCCCTTTAGTTATGTCTTCTGTTTCTTACCTTTGTTTGTACATATCATATTTGTGACATAAGCGTAATGCCAGCTTCTTACTAGTATTCTGAATCCACGATTAGGACAGACTTTACTTTTTTTTTTTAATGATTTCCATGCATAGTAATCAGCTGAATTTTCTTTAAATACCTATATCTCATTTAACCTCATGAGTTAAACACATTTTATTATCTTAATTATTCATTATTTTATTATTTATTATTCTCTTTAGCTACTCTAGATTTTGACACGCCAGCTCTTTTTGCTGTAATTTCTGTTTGTGAGGACAAGTTGTCATGTGTAAAGACTCTTTGCTGAGCAGCTCCTTATTCTGGATGTCTGGATGGTTTTGTACAACTTTCACCCGGGCAAACTCCCAGACATGGAGGATCAGGCCTCCTGTTCTGAGGGTGCTAATAATTCCAGCCAACATCTTCCATCAGAACTTCTTCTGAGTTCAGCATACGCATAACTGATCCAGTCAAAATCAGTTCCCTGCTAGTGCTAAATTACTACTCATCTCTTCTCTTCTGACTCTAGAAGAGATGGCTGGATGAGCCTTGTATGTCCCTAGGTGCAAATGTTTTCCAGCTTCTTTCTCCTACATATTTTCTCTTCTTTGTACATGCATACACTTTTTAAAGAAAAAATTGGTTATGTGCCAACAAATTATTTTGCTACTTTTTCTTTGTTCCTTGGTTTCTCCATTTAAATTGCCTCACAGCCGTTCCTTTTTGTTCACAGGTGTTAATCAATTTTTAACGATTTCCAATTACCATATTCATTTCTAAAATTTGCAGAAATAACGTTGCTGATAGAAGCGTTATATTTACTGCATTGCTCCTAGCCTACCTGAAAAAACAATGAAAACAAGTGTGTTATTTAGGAAGATGGATCACTTTGAGTCAACAGTGATCCAAACCAAATTGTTATATACTGCCATGATTTGCAGGAATCTAAACTAGTTCTTACTTTGTAGCCTGCAACCTAAAGATCTTTTCTGGATAGGGTTAGTATCAAATACCTGAAGGGGCATATTCTTACAGTACGTTCTTAGCATCTCATCCATGTTCTGCGCTCACAGTTATAAAACACAGTATCTCAAGCCATAAGTAATTACCTGAGATCATGGAAAACTTGACCTGCATATACTTTTCCTTTCAAACTCTCCTTTACTTTTAAAAAAGGTCAAACTGGTTGGAACAGTAATTAGCAGAATAAACATTACTATCCTCAGAGGAGACCTCGTCTGCCAGACTACTGACTCAAGAGAATGGTTACACTGAGTTACAGCCCAGACCTCCTTCCTGCTCTGGAAAACAGACCTGACTTAGACTGGAAAATGCTGATGGACCCTGAACTTTGTCTGTGCTGGTGGGTGTCACACCATAATAAAGCACGCCTCAGTCAAGCACGTAAAAACAGGAGTTAATTTGGAATCTGATGCTTAACTCTGCATCATCAATCTTCCTTCTCTATATTAATCGCACCAAAATACGTACTGTTTGCATCTGTTAATACTCCAGAGGCTGTTTGACAACTGAATGCAGCTGAAAGCTCTTAATTCTTGATTTGTATTTTGGTTTTTTGGGGGGTTGGGCTTTTTTTTTTTTTTTTTTTTAAAAAACACATGGAAGTTAACACAGCAAAGCTAGATGCTAAGAGTCAGCCTGTCCTCCACTGAAGCTTGCTCAAAACAGAAAACTAATTTGGAAGAGCAGGCTCTACTCAAGAGCTTGTTAAATAGGATTTGAGTGGATTTGTCAATTATTTGAGTGTGTTGTCTATTAAAAAAGTACCCTCAGTTGAGCATTTAGAAAACACTAGTTTTCAATCAACAAGAAAATTGAAATCATTATACAGATGCTTATGAATGGGACTTCAACTATGTCAAAATTAGTCAAATTCATCCCCACTGTGTAATGCCTAATATTTTACAAAATAGTAAGGTCTCTGGACCCTTCTAGATGAGTGATCAGTTGTGCAGAGCGCTGCAGACCTCCTAATTTTACTAGAGGTGTGCTGATTTACATCAGCTGTGAACGTAGTCCTTTTGCAGTCAAGAAAAGGAGGGGCTGGTAGGTGGGAAAGTATGCAATGATGGTAGGGCTGGTGGTGCAGATCACAAAGCCGGGCAGCAAATGCACACGTTGGCCCAAAGCCAACCTCCCTGTGGGCCTCCAGGTACCTTCATCCCGACTGTTACGTGCCAGGTCACTCAGAAATTGCAAAGCTGTTAGTGCTGCGGGTGCTGACAGTGCAGTTCTGCTCTGTCCTCTTGTACCTCCTGCTCTCTTCTAGGCGATGCTCGTCGAACACCCCTGGTTTTGCTACGGTTGCACGGCTTAGGGTCTCAGCGTTCTGCACTTCTCCGTTAGCTGGCTCGGTGTTGGTACAGCTGTGCTGGAGATGGGACTGCATCCCGAGATTTGGACTGGGAGTGACGCTATCGGTCACCCTAGGGTGGCGAGCAGGGACTTTAGGAAGTGTCATCTGGGGAAAGGGAGAAATAAGCTGAAGATGCAGCTGGAGAGAGGATTTTTCTGGCACAGACACTATTGTAGCTGATTACTGTGCTTCCTCTGGCATATGCAGAAATCCTTTGGACAATTAGAAAGCACAGGGGGCTCTGTCACAGCATTTCCATAAAAAAAAAGGGGTTTCCATAAAAAACAGTCTGGCAGTTCTGCACATCAGGGAAGGTTTTCTCAATTCCTTCATAAAATTCCTTAACTTCCCGTACAGTTAGTTCCCTTACAGCTGAATTCGATGGGCAAACTAACCGCTCTCCCTGTCTCTGGGGGTTCTTGGGCTTCACCTGATGTTAAATCATAAGACTGATTTTTAGACTGAAACCCTGCAGCCTTCAGAAGAGAAGTGCTCTCTGGTGGCTGCTGGGGGAGGCAGGACACCCAGCTGGATGGGCCCATGGTGCAGCGCAGGTCACCTCTTCTTTGGCAATGCCTCCCCCGTTAAGTGCAGCTGTAGCCATCCCATTTGAGAATTTAACCAGAGCAGGAATTCCATCTGTACGCTGCAGGACCATGCACGGGATGAGAAAATCTAGTTATGTTAAAATTTCTCTTGCTATCTGTCTTTTGACCTTTTGTGGTATCTGCTAGCTCATTTGTCTTGCAGCATGAGCAGAAATATGAGTAAGGAAGCAAAAGAAAAGCTGAGCGCTTACAAACTTGAACACCAATTCAGATGAGACTAGCAAACCCAATTTTTCTTGGGGAGGTGGTCCTTATCGCTGTTGTCCTCACTGAGGTAGGTCAAAACTTTTCAAACCAGGAAAATATTTTTTTTTATTGTCTGTTGAACTCAGTCAAGCCACAATTCAATTAACTGGATTGAGAGAGAGATGCTACTGAGTTATTCGTGCACCTGGCAGTATGTGCAGAATACTAATAGTCTGGGTAATGTTCTCCAAAGTCTTGATCAGCAGCAGCTGGAGCAAATTTTTTACTTTGATGAGTAGGGAAAAAGAAGAAATCTATTTTGGTGCAGCGACAGTAGTATATTTACATTACAAACACGACAATTGCTAACCATTACTGGAATTCAGCTGCCAGGATAAAGGCAGCGGCATTCGTTTAGTTTTATTTCCAGTTATAAGAGAGCCTGTTGGGTTTTTCTCCAAAATAAAAACCTTGCAAACCTAGCTTAATTACAAAACTACATGGACCACTCCCCATGTCGTCTGACTATGGATGTCGTCATCTGTCAACCCAAGCATTTTGAACTCATTCAACTTTGGGGAGAGGAAAGGCAGTCTTTGGTCCTGTGATTATTGTAAAACTTCTTTTATTTCATAGCTGAGCGTGGAAAGAGGCAGCCTGATGCTGCGAGGGATGGCTATCCATGGTAAATCGAGAACATCCCTCATCCCTTTGTTCGCGGTGGGAGCTGAATCTTTGGCAAGCAGCTCCTCTTACTAGAGTAAACGGTGACATTTGTTAAGTGCTTCCAAACCGGTGCTTTGTGAATTTTCAATACACCTACCCAGCAGCTGATCCAATTGCCGCTGAAGCAAAGTCAGTGGGAGCCTTTCTGCTAACTTCAGTGCAACAGAGAAAGTCTCCTGCTGTAGGGTTGTACAAGCAGGAAGCGGGGGCCGGGAGGGGGGGCGTTAATATAATTTACTGGTGGTCAGGGAACAGCATTGCAGGGAAGGCTTGTGAGGACAGAGGTTATAGGACATTGGCGACCCAGGACAGGAATTCAGTCGGGTCAGTACATTGCCTACAGCTCCCGTTTCAAGGTAGGTGACCCAGTAGTAAACATCATTCCGGGAAATTTGATGGGAACAGGTATTTTAAAAAATGAAATGTGTTGGAGCAAATCCTGCTGTCAGCACAGAAGTGACTTTACCAAAAGAACAGGGTGGAGCAAATCTTTCTTTTAAAGTTCTGCTCCCAAAAGGTTTCTGAAGCTCTCCTTTTCCTTCCACCTTGACGAGCGATACCCTCAAACCCTGCCCGAGACCCCAGCCCTTTGACCTACCTGCAGAGGTTTTGGGAAGCAAAGGGAACTCTGACACTGCGGTCTGCACGATGCCTAAAATCTCCCGCGCAGGGCCCGAATATCCTCCCGTCACTTCACAGCGGGAATGAAGCTTCTCATTGGCAGAGCAAGTTATGGATTGGATTTGATTCATTAATAAACTTCTGCAACTCTGTTATTTCTTCAGGCTTTTGCTACTACACAAGGAAGTACATGATTAAAATCAGCAAATGTCAGCTCAGAATCAGTCTAGTTTGCGTAGGTCCTTTTAAATACAAGTTACTTTAGTGCCATTTTCAGTTGGAGTTGCCACTTGCTGAACATTTGGAGGGTATTCGTTATGTTACAATTTTCAAGAAAAATTAATTCTATTCAGACCTAGTGCAAGCAAATTTTATTGTGCATGCAGCTGTTCAAGATTAAGCAATTATTTGATGAACCTTTGGAGGCAATGAATTTTAGATGAAGCAAGTACACATTTTTATTATGCATACATTTTTCTTGATCATTTTTCTCTTCATTTGGTCACTCGTTTATGTGGAAGCAATGAGCAAAATCTGCATATTTCGCTCCTTAGAAAGAAAATTTCCATTTACATAGCCTTAGTGCTTTCAGCCCACACATTCTTCAGTGCCTTTTCAAAACCCACTGATCTATTGCACTCCACATAGCAACTTCAATAAACAGGTCATCTCAAAAAGACCAAGGTTAGACCCTCAGCTGGGCACAACAATCTGGTCTCTTTTGAGCTCACCTGGAGACATTTCACCTTCAGTTGAGCAAGGGTGGCTTGTAGGGGATCATGACCCCAGGTCTTGTCAAGGGATGTTCTACATGCTTTTTTCTTGTTTAGAAAAGGTTACAAATCACAAGTTTCCTCTCTTTATTTTGTTCTTTGCAGGCAGCTAAAATTTCTTTCTGTTAAAACTGAATAATGCCAAAAAAAAAAAAAAGACAAAAAGGAAAAAAGCAATTCTGAAACAGTGAACAAAAGGGCATGTTTTTGAGAAGAGCAAGACAATTGTTTTTTAGCCTTTTAAATACTTCTTAGTCCCTATTAACTGAAGTATATGTATGTAACAGGTCCAACCCCAGCAAAGCCAGCAGCACCTCTGGGTTTCAGGCCAGATCCATTCTTTCAGGGCGGCACCATGATTTTGGCTCTGGATCACAGAGAATGACTTTTCGTGCCACCTTGAGCACTCACCTGTCCCCCTGCTTAACCCAGACTTTTTGCCCTGGGGCGGTACATTCTGGGTTCCAGCAAAGGCTGAAGATACTTTTCTTTGGTCTTCATACCAGATCCGTGCACTTAGAGGACCGTCCAGCAACACAGATTTGAACCAAATCAGGCATGGACACACAATTGCATCTGTAGTGAATTAGCCAAAATATAAGATGAGGAGCGTATGTTTATTTTCTGGTAGATCAAGATGATATGGGATCTCAGAAAATGTTAAAATGCTGCAGGCAGATGGTGCATGATCCAGCATAAAGCCTACCAGTGAAAAGTTAACTTGTCAACATCTTTTTTTTTTTTTTTTTTTTTTTTTTTTTTTTTTTTTTTTTTTTTTTTTTTTTTTTTTTAACAAATCTGAATCAGCAGAGCAAATTTATACTGGATCAGTGCTTTGTGTCTCACAGCTGCAGTAGTTTTGATCTAAGTTGGATTTATTATATCATTGAACCATGGTGCAAGTGTGCAGAAGATGTGAATACAGCTCAGGGAACTGTATTTCTGTCAAGGAAACACACCCCTGAAGATACCTCACCCTGAAGCTGTTTCTCTCTGGCTACATTGCTTTTAAGCCTACGTCTGAGAGCCTTTTTCCATGATTGCCTTTCCTTCAAGCCCAACTTCCACAGCACAGTTCCGTGCTGTGCTACACAGAAACATTAGCGCTCTTTATAAAGAGGGTTATATAGCAAGAAAGAACAGTATATTTATGTAGATATAGGTATTTATAGGTAGATAAATACAGGTATGAAGCTGTATAAAAGAGCTCTGCTGGATTCTTTCACAATAGCTCACGTGGCGCCAGCAACATCCAGCTGTTGTGTTATCCTGGCTGTCCTTCCAAGGGGGTATTCTCTTTCCTGCTGTCCCTCACTGGTACAAGAATGGACTGAGGTATCCGTCTGTGCTCAAAAAACCCCTTCTGCTCCTCCCAGTGCCTTGTCTGTGCCTGCACACACTGTGACACCCCAGAGGTGCCACCAGGAGGGAAGAAGCTGAGTAATTTGCCTGTGTGAGCTCTGTTTTGCAGAGGGGTGTTGGAGGGGCTGGAGCACAGAAAGGCGTTTGAACACGTTTGAGAGTTCCTTCTGTCTATGTGGTTTGAAAAGAAGTTGGTTACACACATTCTGGAGGGTTTATGCTTTGGGATTTATTTTTATAGGTTTTGCCTTTGGTTTCCTTTATAACTTATCTCTTTTATAACTACATTTTAAAAAAATAATATAAAGTTTAAAGCAATAAAGCAGTAAATTCCTTCCCACCTCCTTTGAAGTCCCTGGAAGGGACTGTGGCTCTTCTGGATTAGGGTATAACAGGTTAAATGGGATAGCAGGGTGGCTTTTTGTTTTCTAGCTGAAAACTGGAAATGCATTTTCTTTTATTTCTATAATTATTCTTCATTCTTTATCTTTAGAATTACAATAATTAAAATCAGGTCATCCTTCATCTTTCTCCAGAGTTTAACGACCAGTAACCATTGCCCTGCTGAAGGTATCCCACTGTTGGCTTTATCACATTAAATTTGTGTGCTCTTTGTGAATAAATATAAAATGCTTGTACGTATATCCTGATGCAAAGTGGTGTCTCAGCTCCCCCAAAACATGGTTTATCACACTCGTGTCTAAAATATTGATCTGGGCCTTGTCGCAAGCTGGCAGCTTCAGATCTTTGATCATTGCTTCTCCTGGCCCCCCAGCCCCTGTACAAGGAAGGTTTGGAAGAAGAAAGTATTTGTGGGCTTTCCTCAGCTCCACGCTAGAGATGGGGCCAAAGATGGCTTTTCTATCCCTTATTCCTGTCCAGTCAAATGCCAAAATATCCAATATCTGATGCTTGGGTGGAGCATCAGTTATCTATACAAGGTCCAGCTGAAATTCAGCCAGGCAGGAAACCTATTTTTTTTCTAAATGCCAGCCAGGATTCCCATCACTGACAGATCCTTTATCTGTTGGTGAATGAGGGTACCATAAATAGGTGCTTTTTAATGGTGTTATAAAAAGGTTCTGTGTGCTCAAAAATAATTACCTATTTGTCAGGTAGGGATGAGGATGCTCCGTAAGAACTTGCTATGAAATAAAAGCCTGGTCTGTAATGCAGCAGTTACAACCCAAGGGTTTTCTCGCCCCATTGTGCTACGTAGCAGAATAGCAACAAGAAACACAGGTCAGCCTGATAAACGCTACAGTAATTTCATTCTAATGTTATTTTTTTGTCAGTAACTCCTAAGAAAAAACTGATATTGTTCAAAAGAAAGTGTATGGAAAGTGTTGTGTCTTTGTGATCCCATGCACTTCAGTATTGCATACATCAAAAAGGGTAGCTTTCTTTTAGACTATATTTTATATTAATTAGGCTCTGTCTTGTCTGTTCAGACCGATGCCTCTTGGTCTGTATTTTATCTAAATGTATGTTATAAACTGCCTCATGCGAAGGCAAG
The DNA here is from genome assembly GCF_963924245.1 of Chroicocephalus ridibundus. NCBI lineage: Eukaryota > Metazoa > Chordata > Aves > Charadriiformes > Laridae > Chroicocephalus > Chroicocephalus ridibundus. Next base: position 9,227,812 of record NC_086296.1, on the reverse strand, counting down.
AGCAGCAGTATGGTACCAAAGGAGCTAAGGGGCTTTGCTTAAATCAATGGTTCGTTGACTTTAGTGGAGTAGGTTGTGACCCCTTAACAGGACTTTTGATGGTACATCTAAAGCCAGTGTTTGTGTTGCAGTTGCCAGTACAGGAAACCAGCAGATTCTTTATCAAATGGGCCTTCAGAAGTGAGGGGAGGTTTGCCTGGATATACCAAGATGAAGAGAAAAGGTTCAAACTGTCCGAAGCTTAGCTTGGTCCATTTTTTCTTGGACCGTTACAGCTGTAAATAACAACTATTTCATTGCTTGTATCTCTCATATGCAGGGAAAAGCATATAAATAGATGGAGTTGTTTTTTTTTTTTTATTTGCAGGCATTGCAAAATGAGGGGTGGGGAGGGAGAGGAAAGAATGTTGCTTTTGTGAACAAGAGTCATAACAAATAATACTGGAAAGAATAGCAGAAATCAAGACAAAACCGTTTTATTTTAGCTTTTGGCATCTTGAAAAAAAAACTTCTAATGAAAAATCGTTCTGCATCAGAAAACAAAATATCACAGTGAAATGTTTTTACTCATTTTCATGGCTTTTTTAATGGAGTTAAATAAAGTCCAGAAAGTTATACAAAATAATGTCATGGTGTCCCCATGCGTCTCCTTCTGCGTGCGCCAAAAGCACAGCAAAGAAGTAGTCATCTGGCTTTCCTCTGAGGTTTTCTGGCTTGGGACCAAAGCCTGTACCAGGAATAGTGTGGCCAGCAGGGCTGGGACAGTGATCATCCCCCGTACTCGGCACTGGTGTGGCCCCACCACAAATACTGTGTTCGGTTTTGGGCCGCTCACTACAATAAAGACATTGAGGTGCTGGAGTGCGTCCAAAGAGCAACGAAGCTGGAGGGGGTCTGGAGCACAAGTCTGATGAGGAGCGGCTGAGGCAGCTGGGGGTGTTCAGCCTGGAGAAAAGGAGGCCGAGGGCAGACCTTCTCGCTCTCTACAACTGCCTGAAAGGAGGGGGTAACGAGATGGGGGTTGGTCTCCCAAGTAACAAGCAATAGGACAAGAGGATGTGGTCTCAAGTTGTGCCAGGGGAGGTTTAGACTGGATATTAGGAAAAAATTTTACACAGAAAGGATTGCCAAGCATTGGAACAGGCTGCCCAGGGAAGTGGTGGAGTCGCCATCCCTGGAGGTATTTAAAAGATATGTAGATATAGCGCTGAGGGACGTGGTTTAGTGGTTTTGGCAGGGCCAGGTTAATGGTTGGGCTCGATGATCTTAAAGGTCTTTTCCAACCTAAATGGTTCTACGAGCTTACATTTGTCTCCGTTGCCTAGACTGGGGTGAGCTGCTGCTGTGTAGTCCTGACACTGAATTTGTCCTCCCTAACACAGCCTTGGGTGTGAGGTGGTACTGGCTGGCTCTGGGTGTGGTATTTGCAGAAATGCTGCTTTTCAGAGCCAATGTGCTGCTTCGTGCTCATCATCTATGTTTGTAGCTGTGCTAGGGTAAGGCCGTGGTTGCAGTAGGAGTTTCATGAGAGATGCATCAAAGGTTTTGTTGTATAAGATTCAAAACTTCTAACTTCTTAGTAACAAAACTCTGCTTTTATCTATGAGGTGTGCATGAAAGAAAACTTTAGAACCATGACTTTTATGGCACCTGCCAATATTTTCATTTTAGCTTAACGGGGGTTTTAAATTATTATTGAGTCCTATTTTCTAAAGAGAGCAAATGCACAGAAATTTGATTATATCGAGCCTCTAACTGCATAAACACAATACTAGCCCCAGTGGACTAATTCCATTAAGACTTGAACTATCCATCTTGAAGTTGCTCATGAATACAAACTGCCAGAGCTTCTGGCATTGCTGGGTTTGCAAAACAACTCGTACGTTGTTGTGTCAGGTAATAAAAGCCAGCTTTATTTAGAGAGATGTTAAAATAAACAGGTTTAATAATATATTTTAAAACTTCATTGTTACTCATATGCTGTTTCTGTCCGCTTGAATGGTACTCTTTATTATAGCTGTATATTACCTTCAAAATGCCTCTTGCTCTGAACCTTGCAAGGTGCGGAATTTGTAAATGCATGATCTATAGCACAGGCAGGTGAGAATTTTAATTTTCATGGCAGAAGGGTCCGTTTCAGTATTTTGCCTATCCAAACTGTGCTCTGGCTTGCCATTTTTTTAATTCCACCTATCTTTTAGATAACTCTTTTCTATCTAAATAACATATCACTGCTGAGGTTTGGGAGTCATTAGGGAAGATTTGCCCAATTAGCATGTTAATTAGTACCTACCCAATTCGGGGATAGGGAGGTGATTGTTTTATTAGCATTCTGTGCGACGAAAGAAAGATTAATGACTGTGCATGCACCCCTTGAGGGGTATGGAAGTAACACTTCTTTTTTGAGATATGTGCCTGTGAGAGGAGGTAGTTGAAATGGCTGGGCTCACTGAGGGAGTTGCCTGCTGATTAGTTACGCCTGGAGCAGAGGAAAGTGTACTTGAGTTTGTTTCTTGATGAGAAGGAAATGATAGTACAAAGCAAATGTAACAGGGCAAGAACGTCTGCTGTTATAAATAAGTGAAGTCCCATTGATAGATTGATATCAGCTAAAGCTTTGGTCCCTTGAATTGGGCGAGCTTATCAGTGGGCTGGCAGGACAAGATTCGCAGCTGTTATATGCACTATGGGCATATGGAGGTGCTTGGATGCCTTGCCGCTCTGAATGGAAAAGGTCGGTTTATAACCAGTAAGATCGTACCTCTCTTCCAGATGCTGTGCTTTCTCATGGCCACATTCTCCCATACAGCCACGGAGCCCGACCCATAGATATGTTGAACAGGTTATGCTCAGGGCATTAAAATTCAAAGGGGCCTAAAATAAAGATAAAAGAAGAATGAAATGTAGGCAGGAATTGTATTGAAATGGAGAAAGAAATAATGATAATAATAAGCAAAAAAGAGCTCTAGGCAACATTATCCGAGACAAACATGTAATCTTTCTTATAACTTTATGATCGCTGTCCCTTCCCACAGCATTTCACATTAAACTAATGAATTTTGCTGTAAGAGAAAATACTATGTGCTCATAATATGCTGAAGAAAGAAGCAAAGTGGTGTCATCGTTGATCTTTCTGTCAAACTGTTTAATCATTTCTGTCTTGTGCTTGATTTAAGACTTGTCCTCTCCTGCTTTGGTCAATGAGCTGAGTTCTGGAAGCAGTCGATAGCAGGAGACTCTCCAGTTGCATTCTGCCAAGACTTCTACTACTCTTCTTGAGACGGCACCTACAAACTCCCACAGTTTAGCACTTGCACACTTCTTGGTGCTGCATGCAGAGGTAAACGGGCTGAAAGCCCAGAAGAAAGCACTGAGATCACGTAAATAGATATGTCTTTTTTCAATCCTGATCTGAAGGACTCTGTGCTGCTATTCAGCCTCACCATGGAAGTTCCTGGTATAAGGATCCAGCCCATCAATAAAGACTGTGAAAGACTGAAAGCTGCAACACGTATGAAGTATTCAAAGGCCTAATGAAAAGTAGGTAGAAACAGCTCTGACTAAATCCTTGTGATGGCTTGAGTGCTGTCTGAGAACTTGATCTTGTATATGAAATATGGTTGCCCAAACAACCACCATACTGCTTCTGAGACTTGAGCTGTAAACACATTCTTTGTTCAGTAGTTCTAGCTTAAACTTGTAGTTTAAGAAAAGCTATATGTAATAATGTGTAATAATATCAATGAATCCATAGGGAGAATTATTTCCCAGAAGCTCTTTTGGGGTCTTTCGATCATTTTGTCTAGATATGTACCACTAGTTGTTTTCAGTTATTCTTAAATCATAAAAGTTTGTTTTTTTTAAAAAAAACAAACGAAGTAGTCAGGCCTTCTCTCACTGGATCATCTAGATATTAAGCTTAATAACTGCTGAGGGAAGCTGATAGTATGAAGCTTGACGCCAGGAGCCTTGGAGGATATGTTCCGGTTTGAATGACAGTCGGTACTGTACAGCTTTGCTCCTTTTCTCCACCTGAGGCTGTGAAACCCATGCATTCCAAGACTCGCTGGCAAACTCAACTCCTGTCTGTCATTTTGTTGCAAAACTCCAGCACTAATTTGTTACAGGGCTCTCAAATATTCATGTACTTAAGGGAAACACCAGAATGTTTGTTTCTTGACTTCTTCTGAGGTGTCCATAGACAACAGCTATTTTGATGCGGTTCTTCCTTATATAAAATCTTTTTTCCCCATTTCTGTTGTTAAATTTTTGAGTGAACAGTATCAGTTTCTCAAAATTTAGAGGGTTGTCAATGTTGTCTTGTCCATGAATGCACAGGGAATTGTGTCCCTGGCTTTGGGATTTGAGCAAATATTCCATGTAAAGGAAAGGATGCCTTCTTCCCAAGATTATCCTCAACAGCATGGAGGAAACCAAAAAAGATCCCTGTGGACATTATTAGTTTACCGTGGCTTGATCTCGTTACAAATTCAGGCCATTCTTTAAACCTTTGTTCTACTGTTCTACGTTACTCATGCCAGTCTTAAAATTTCTGTTACAAATTGATGCAGTTACAGGTAGATTTGCTAGAAATAATTCTATTATATTTCTCTGGGTTTCTGTTGGCCCTGGATGTCTCCACCATAAGATGACTGTAAAGTACCATTTGATGTAGCAACTTCCTGATGTGAGTTCCCATTGCAAGCAAAGACATGGTTTCAACAGTTTACTTTGCTTTAATCATAGGATTTTTTTAATCAAGTAAAGCTGAGGTGAATTGCTTTATTCATAGATTTTTATTTTTTTTTCTTTTCTGGTGCTATGTCATCCTTATCCATGTGAATGTTTCTGGATCTAGATGGTAAATTGATCTCTTGCTGAATTTTAAATTGGGATATGAGCAGCTCATTCATCTCACTGAGAATGCAGAAAACCATGAGATATATGTCTCTGTGCTCACGTGAGTTACAGCCAGACTGTTCAATAAAAAGCTACGTACGGCAATAGTATGCAATAGCAATGTGGTTTTTAAAGTCACCCTGAGATGGAGTTTGCTATTTGTCAAACAATAGCTGTTTGATACTGGTAAAAACTGCATACATTATCTTTCGATACAACCAACAGTACCTGTGGGAGACCACAGTTCTGTATAAAACAATTGATTCTACTGATAAAAGCAAATTAGTTTTTTGTGACACAGGGAGGAGTTTTCCTTTCAGTCTAAAATGTTCCCCATTGAGAACTCCCACCAGGTGTACTATGCTTTCTGAAGTCATTAATGTAGATCAAAGAATAATTAAGCTTTGGCAAGCATAAGGGGGGTTGATTAATCAGACTGAACAGCATCCTTTTATCTCATAATACCAACTGCCTGTTGATTCGGTGTGGTGTGGCCAGGTTTTAAGAAAGTACTTTCACGGTTATTTTTCTCTTGCACAAAAGCGTGGCATCGAGACCAAGCAGAATCCATGTTTCTTAACTTTCCCATAACTGAGGACTAGGAACAAGTGTTTATAGCAAATAGCAGATCTCGTGTGGAAATAGCAAAAGGTTGTCATGAATTTGAAGCTGCTTGGTGGTTGACACATTGCTGTTCTCCAGGAGATAGCAGGGTTTTTTTCTAGATTTTTCAGAGATGGGCAGCTGGCTAGTGATAAATGCTGAACAGTAGTGGAGTCAAGTGCGTGAATCTAGCACGTGCCAAATCTTTGCACGTATGGGATAGAATCACCAAGACTTTCCACAATCTTTGTGTCCCTGTTCCACATTGGGGTTCAGGTAACCAGGAAATTGAAGAAGCCTTTCTTTTCATATGAACCAGTACTTTGTGAGAAGGAAATCTAGTAAATCTTCTGAATTGTTCACTCCACCAGTGTGGTATCTCTTGGAATCTGCAGTTAAGAGATCATCTGTGTGATCTACAATAAAAAGAAATAGAGTAAGCTGTAGGAGTTACCCTTCCATCAGATGGGTTGTACCAAATCTAAAAGTACCTGGATGCAAGGGTTTTTTTTTTTGTTGATTTTCTACGGTAAGATATTAAAAAGTCTCGTGGAACTCAAATTGAACAATGATTCAGACACAGCACTGAGCCTGAACACCTAATTCTTTGTAAATGATGGAGAAATCCCACCACACAGATGTGGAAAATCCATGTAGTAGATTATTTTCTTGAGGACAGTCCTCTGTAGGGAGAGACTGGTTCTTACCCTGCATGTGTCAGAGAACAGAGCAGTACTTTCTTCCTCACTTACAGAGGTTTGATTTATTTCTCAAAAGCTCTGTTTGCTATTCATAGTCCATTTTTCCAGAGATCCCTGTACTCCTTGCTGACACCTATGCCATAGCTTTGTAAAAAGGGCATGCCCTGCTACCTCTGCTTGCAGATTGCCTATCAATTCCTGGGATATAAATGTTTATTTCGGATTAATTAAGTGGGGCAGAAAGTCAACGGTGTTAGCATGATCTTGTGTCTGTAGAGCACTAGTAAGACTGTCTGGCATAAATATGATCAGGGTTTGGCATACAGAGATTTCCTCTGGCTTAACCACCTGGCAAAACCCTAGAAAATCACTATCAACATTTTAAAGTATACTGATTAGAGTAGACAAGAGGAGAAGAATCAAACCAGATCTTTTTTTAAAGTTGAGTTTGCGTGCTTCTGTTAAATAAGAGCGTACAGTCCTCCTTCAGGGAGAAGGCAGCTGCTCGGGTCTGTTTTGTTGTGCAGCCCTGGAGAGAGGAGAGAAGAACAGGTTTTGTCATTAAAATTTAACTTGACTTTAATGGTCACTCTAACGTTTTATTCTGAACAGATCCCACAGAGAGAGGATGAGTGGGTGAAAATACAGATTTTTTGACTGACTAGCGCTCTGTACCCTGAGAACAGCCCAGGGTGCTTCTCACCTCTCTTTCTGCCCCTGCCAAGCGGCAGCACCCACGGGTGTTTCTGTTGTGCAGGTGTGTTATGGTGTAGGTGGTCTCAAGGGCAGCTGAAGAGCAGAGGGGGAGAGGGGGAGCAGAGCAGGCTTTCCTGGGTGCCATTTCAGCAGGTACAGAAGTGATGGTCGGGACTCGCTGTGAGTGCTGGGTATAGTGAGGTATAGCAACATTAAGAATTTTCACTTTCTTCCCAGAAATCGTTCCCATCAAGTTGTAATATAAGAGTATGAAGCACCAGTAATGTCATTGCTGTGTAAGAGCACGTGCCTGGCGGGCGCCTGTGGCAGTAGCTGCAGGTGTCTGAGGTGTGCTAAGAGAAGTCCCGAGGAAATAATTGGATCAGGACGTGCTGGGCTGCATCCCTCACCAGGAATGCTGAGATGGGGAATGGGACTTGATAGAAGACTGGTAATGAACGACTTTATAGATTAAACAGGAAATAGCACGTAAAGATTCTCCATATTACATTGCATTTCCATTGGAAATACATCTAGGCTTTTCCTATTTGTTGGGGTGGGAAAAATAGAGAAGTATAAAATAAAATTTGCTGGTTTATGGTGATAATACAATTTTCAGCTTCACTGGAAATGTGTTTCCCCCCCCTTTTTTTTTTTCTGCAGTTGTAGATGCTGTCATCTTTCTGGTAAACTCAAACACTGTTGTAAGACTTCTACAAGGTCAGCTATTAGCTACTAGAAATGACAAGGTCCTAGGGACATGGGAGCCGTGAGGCAGAGCACCTGGAGCAACTGCAGGGTCAGGGCCTCAACCTTGTTTCAATTATCGATTAATGGATTTTACTCAGGCTAAAGATTTTCAGAGGATTTTTGAGGTTTGCAGAAGTTTCTAATGGGTTTTGTGTCTGGTTTCCATGGAAAAGGAGAGGATTTCCTTGCAGCTGTGGAGTCCCTGAGCTCAGGGAAGGTGGGGATTTATACCCAGGCAAAGACTGACCTTGCAGTATGGCCAGATGGAAAAAATACCAAAAATCTTTGTAAAGGGAATATTCTTGAATTGGTCTCAGAAGAAAAGCATACACGTTTTGTTGTTTTCTCTAGAGAGAGCCTCAAAATTGTTTCATTCCTCACCGCTTTCCATCAATCACAGCTCCTATGCAAGGCAAGGTAGCGTCACAGCACCCGTCCTCCTCCTGTGCGCCACAAAGCTCTGGCTTCCTTCCAGCGCACGGGATAGTTTTGAGTTAAAATAAAAAGGATGAGAATGGTCCTTGCAAGCGTAAAGATGCTTTACATAGGGAATGACGGCAAGCGGTGTAGTTGGATGTGCACAGCTTTGCTTATGGAATCCATTTGCAGGAATTCAGTCGCTTTCTGAAAAAATGGAGGCTCTGGGCTTTGCTCGGGGAGATGCCCGGCCATGCGCTCAGCGAGGAGCAAAGCCACGGGCAGGTGAGAGAGGCGCTTTTTCAAATTCCTTGCCTTTCTACATGCTAGGAGCAGCATTTGTCTTCGGAGAGCGGGCAAAGCGAAAAGGGAAAAAAGACTCTCTGCACTGCCTTCGGAAGTGACTGCTGCTGCCAAAGCACCAAGGTGCAGGGCTGGGGCAGTGTCGACCGGCAGCTCCTGCTCAGCAGATCTCTGCCTGCGCCGCCGCCAGAGCTCCCTCCTTCCCGAGCTGCAAGGAAAGAAAATGCTATAGCAAGTAGGCAGCCTTTTCCTGGCAATATTACGTTGTTTGTCTTCTTCACTTGCATCAATATTTCAGTGAGGCAACAACAAAGTGTTTCCTTCCACCAAGCGATGAAAGATACCTCAAATAAAACAGGGGAAGTAATGCTTTTATTACCAAAGTATCTCTGGAACAAAGTGCTTCTTTTTTTCCTATTTATTTCTAAATCATATTCACGCTAACTGTTGCATCCGTTTTCTGCAACTCTGTGTGAAAGAAACTTGGGGAGAAATTACCTTGATAATGTCTTTCTAATCTTCCTTGTTTACAGCACACTTTTTGTTCAAAGTCATTATGACAGTCATGGAAGATTCTGAGTATGATGCAGTTATTGAATTTTAAATGAAAACTAAATTGGCTGTGGTAGAGGGGAAAAATATTTCATAACACAGTAATTTTTCCTCAGGGTACGGTTGCTACATTTTATTAGAAATAAGCAATTTTCACTATGTCTCCAATATGTATAGAGCAGATAAACGTGAGATATTAATCTGAGGAAAAAAGGCTTTTACAAGTATTTAACACCAAACGGTGGCTTAAAGTTTGCATGTTTTCTGCATTTTTCTGGTGTGCTGGAGGAGCCATTTACTCATTTTACTGAAGTAAAACATCTCAGCTTTTTGCATTGGTCAAAAGCCTCCTACAGTGTCAGTTAGATGGGTTTTAATTGAGCCGTTTGGAGGGGTTTTTTCCACTTGATTTGTGCATTTGAGAAGCGAGGAACATTCTCTATATGGGAAAGGTATTAAGGTGCCCATGTGGCCTGTCTGCGGCACTGGCAGCGCTCGGCGCCCAGAGCGATCCCCGGGCGTCTCTCACCTCTCTGTCCCTACCAGCCCCACGCAGGGAGGAACACGCCGAGGTTCTCGTGTGTGGTTCTGCCAGGAAGGCGAAGGGGAGGCGGTCGAGAAGCTAAATATTGGGATAAAATAAATGCACCTTCATGCTGGCGTTGCGGTCCGTTGGCAGGTATGGATTTCGCAGGGTAGCTCTGTCAGCTGGCGGGTCTCCGCAGGGAGCGGCGCTCATGCATGGCTCAGGCAGGGCTGCCGGCAGGGAGCTGGGTGCAGCCGGCACCAGGACAGCCCCCGAGCCATGGCCCTGTGGGCATCTCCCTGGCAGGGCCTCTGGAGAAAAGATCTCTGCAGCCACTCAAGCTGCTCCAGCAGCATAATCCAGCCGTTCCTTTCCGAGTGAGCAGCGCTGCTGCCCTGGTTTTATGTTCATTAGATTTGCTTCATTCCTTCTGCAGCTCACCAGCTCTAGTTAGGCTGCAAGTGAGAGCAATATTCAAATCAGCGCTTAGCGAATTCTCATTGACCAGTATTAGTTCTTGTTCAGCTTCGGCTCCAATTATAGTTTGTGTCAAACTGGAAGTAGGTGTGAATTAATTTGTAGCAGGAAGGTATTTTATGTGTTTGCAAAATACACAAATGAGTATGGAAAATGCATCCACATGCGGTTGGTGGAGTCCGTAGGGTCATGGTTTTGCTTGGCTGGGCTCAGAGCTGCAGCGGCTGCCAGCCCGTGACATTGACACCGTTCCCATCCTTTGCGTACGCCTGCCTTTCTGCTGCAGAGGAGCCAAACACTGCGCGGCCCCTGTCACGTTGACGAGCGAGTAGGTTTTCTCTGGTAACTCTTATCCACCAAAACGTGGATGGGGAACACAGCCGCTATAAGCGCTTACGCAGCCCCACATAGCTATGTCTTCCTCCTCCTGTACGTGCCCCTGTTGGTGGTCTCTGTAGGCTTTGGTGGCGTTGGCACATCGGTGTCCCCTGCTTGTGACTCCTGTGTGTTTCGTGGCTGTAGGTCACGACAGCGTGCGCAGGGTCGGGTACATGCAGCACGCAGGCATGAAGAGGTTCAATCTCAGCAAAGCCTGTAGGCTTGCAACGGGGGGCAATTACAAGGAAATCATGATTTGTACGGCCTCAGGTTGCTTCGCATTTTGGGAAGTAAAACCTGCACAGGCACTGAATGTAAATGAGTGTTAGAGGTGCATTCAGACGAGCGTGGATACGGCATTTTGCTAGATCCTCACAGATTGGTGCCATTTTCAAACAATCTGGTCCGGGGTTGGATTTTTCACACTTTTGCCAGGATGCTAAAATAGAAATTCAGGGGAGGTTTAGAAGCCAGCTCCCAGCAAACCTCGCACTAAGCAAGCTAATTCAATTTATCAGTACTTAGTGGATGCTGGGATTTAGACCATTTAGAACTGAATATGTTAATGTAAGTCTCTCTCCAGATTAATCACAAGCAGTTATATTTTTATGATTTAGCAGCGTTGTTTATGACTAACATTTACAGAAGATTACTAGTAGATTTTCAATAAACGCTTTTCGGCTAAAACTAAGATTATAACAATTTTAGCGATAATTGGACAACCGTTGAATTCAAAAGCTGATAAATATAGGGAGTTTTTCAAAACTGTATATTGCATGCTGACATAATGGCAGATTAGACTTCCAGAGGCATTGCATATGATGAATGTATAGCTTGCTAAAAATAATGTTGTTGTTCATTGGTTGAAATACATTGCAACCTGTAAGCAAATGAAAGGGGGTCGTTCCCCCTATGTCAAATTAAATCAGTTGTGAAAAGCATTTTCTAATTAACAAGTCTCTTCATTTTAGAGCAAATAGCAAAATCCCTCCTAGTATATTTTTCCCTCTTTTGTTTTTTCACTTTCTAAATATGCCAGCATGTTGCTATCAATTGCTTTGCTTCCCATGGAGTCTGCGTGGGCTTCACAAACTTAAACGGGACAGAGACCTGTATTGAGAAAGATTAAGAAAACATGATTGGAAAAACTTGGAGGAAAACTTATGGTTCACGTGTAATTTCTGAAAATAACATTTGTTCCTCCTTTCATGCCAACATGCGATACAGGGATACCAGCGGCCCTTGGGGGTTCTGGACCCCCCAAGGTTCATAAGTGATGAGATTATCTCAGCTAATGAGTGGCTGGGTAGCAGCAAGGCCAAAGGAATCATGAGCTGGATTTACCAGCCACACGGGATAATTGCTTACCTCGCAGTGAATCTAGAGATGTGATCTGTGAGCTGTCTAGAAAGGCAGAAAGGAAAGGTAAGCTTATAGTCATCACTTCTAAATAGTTTTACGGCAATCTGCATCAGCCGTGAAAAATCTTTATAGCAAACAAGTTGAAAAAGGTTGAAAATCTCTAGTTTAAGGGAAAACTTTATCCTCTCTCCCAAACTGGGATTTTATTGTCTTTACATTTTGCTATCAGATTTGCCATAAAAGCTCTCAAATTTTACTGCAGCTGCTGTTTCCATTAACTTCACACAAACCCAAACTTTTCAGAATTTTTCTACATGTGAATGGGTGTATCTTTACTCAGAGTGTTGTGTAAGGCTGTCCTCCATTTAATGATATTTTAATTATTTGTTTCCTGGTTTTCAGCCTTGTGTTGGCTGCCACCCATTCAGTCTTAGTTTTATATTTTGGACAAACCTTGCTGTAAATAGCGCTTCAGTGTCTACACAAGGAATGCAAATGTTGCTGTAATTTCCAGCATCATTCAAATGCTCACATAACAGTTATCCTTGTGAAAGCAAATTGAATCTGTCACGTCATCTTCCATGGAAGTCTAATTCTTGGTAACAAAAGATATTGCAGCTGACAGATGGAGCTGCACACTACGTAATTAAGTCTCCAGTGTGTGTCAACTGTAACCTTTCAGACACAATTAGAGTCTGACCAGTTCACCCATTTAGGTACTTTAAAAAAAAAAAAAATCCCTTAGGTGGATGCGGAGGTTTCTGTAAAAAACGAACTCCAAAATGTGCTAAACAGAAGAAAATAGGATGGTGTTCATCGCCAGGCTTTCCGGTGATAAAATTTGATACAGCTCTTTAAATCCTCAGTTTACCTCCTTTTCTTTCACATTTATTATGTCCTGAGTGTAGCTAAGCATAAACTCTTCTCAGTAGGGAGGCTCGTGGAGGCAGTGGATGGAAAATACGTTTTCTTTAGAAAACTAGCTTTGGGAACCCCCAGCTGTGCAGGAGATACAATTGTGTTAGGTTTGTAACAGTAGATTGTAAAACTTAGGAAAAACTACAAAACAACAAAAACTTTAAGAAAAAAAAGGTGCTTAGTGGTGTGTGATGCATCCGGAATTAAAGACGAGCCTGATGCACAACTTTGTGATCCAGGTCTCGGTATCTGCCATCTCGGGGATCTCCGTCTCTAGGACTTTTCTTCACAGAGTCACAGAGATAAACACAGAAGAGGTTTTAGGTAACCTGTTCTGCTGCTCTCCTGATAAATGATTACACAACTTACGGTAGTCACCTCTGAATACATGAGGTGTTCTGGTCTAGAAGATCTGGTCTGAGCAATACCAGATCTCAGGTTTCTCCTGTTACGCCTGTGTTTTCAACGTCTAAAGTTGGTTCCATTATTTCTAATATGCACTCCTTTGTTCAGTCTTTCTTCCTTCCCTAGAACACACGCAGCAGTTGCTTGATAGTCATTATAATGATGCACCAACAACAGCAAAAGCACTTCTCAGAGTACAACTGTGTTTTCACATTCCTTTTTGCTTTTTAGGTATGCTTTGTTTCATTAAAGAGAAGTTCCATGCTGCTTTTATTACTCAGGCTACTAGTTAAGGATAGGCTTATTAATTCAGAAGTTTTAATTAAATTACTTTCAGGGGGATCAGCTTGGCATGAAAATATGTTCTGTGTCTGACTGTAAGGAGTCCCTGGTGATCCCCCGTTCCTTGCTGACCATCCGTGTCGGACACCTGTATTTCAAACTGGGGTTGGTGTGGAGGTCGGGAGGCAGGAGGCACCAGGACAGCGTGCACAGAGCAGCATTCCCCAAATGCAGGGCTGCAACCATCGAGCCATCTTTTAGCTTTCTGTAACCGTGTCAGCAGACATCTCAGATGTAAACACCCATCCAGAAATGGAACTGGAGCATGGCAAGCATTTTCACGCGTACTGCTGGTGCCCATCCCACAGCAGCATGCAGGAGGTAAGGTAGCCACGCACGTCGCACCTTCCCTGGTCATGAGGGAGGGTGTTCTAGAAGAAGTCTAAATGGAGAAAACCAGGTTGCCGAGAAGCAAATGAGTCAACTTTTCCTACACAACTAGCTGAAAATGGGATGGACCTTCATGGTTGGCCCTACCGGTAGGGCCTACCTTCATGGTTGGCCCTACCGAATGACTGGTTCAGGCTGCAGAGCCACTTGTAGCAGTTTAACTTAGGACTGGAGTGGGGTTTATCTGCCTGCCTTGAGGAATAAATCTCCAGAAGGCATATACGCTTCTCTAGCAGATCTGCATTCAGAAGAAAGGAAGCTAGGTCCCAGAACTTGGGTTAGCTTTATGGCTTATAGCAGATAGATTTGATTTTAAGAAATAAACCTTTCCTTCAAAAAAAGAAAAGAATGAATCTGTCTAATTCTGGGAACTGTACTTGGTGGTGGATTTGCCCTCTGACCCGCCTCTTTCATGCTGCTCACCCCAATCTGGCATAGATTTACAAAATTGATTTAAAGACTCAGCTTTCTCATCCCATTTCCATACTCTCGCCCAAAGTAACCAAGTTACGATGCTTTCCTTGGGCAAAATGCATTATCGAGAATGCCATTACTCAATAAACCACAGGTGGGGTCAGGCAGGAAATATTTTTCCTTGCAGTCATCTAAAGAATAGGAAAAGATGAGGAAAGAATCTTGATTTCATCTGTCAGACTACATCCTGCTCGCTCCCCTTCTGGCTCGTGCCTCTCAGATCTGCAGTTTGAGCCATTAAATGGGGCTGCAGTGCCAGGAAGGCATGAGTCGGATATTGCACGCTGGTGTAAGGCAGGAGAAACTCCACAGACAGGGCCTCGCCACTGTGAATCCAACTAAAAGCCGTAATAGCCACAATACATCAGGTAGAAGACCTGGAGAGAGCAAACGCTCTTATCTCAAACGCTGAATTTACAGTAATTAACAATTGTAAATGCAATTGCAATATTTTATAGGCTGTCCTTCCTACGATTGTGGAGAATGGAAGTTAATGGAAATACACTTGATAATACTTGTTGGCTGAAGGGCTTGCATTAGCTGATCTAGTGCCTCCAAATGCATACTTAGGTAATAATGTAGTAGATGAATCAGGGAGGAATGAGATTATTTTTTTTTTGAGAAATAATAAACATGTTTCTCACTAGGCTCAGCTGGGATATTACTGCTGTTCATATAGCCAAGTGTTTTGTTGGAGAGATGAAGTGCTGCGTATAAACTTGTTCATTACCAGAAACCTGACAAATACTGAGCTAATATCATGTCAACAATCAGCTGGGGATAATGCATTTCCTCTCCTTCTAATAGATTTTTCCTTACATATAATCATAAGCAATACTAAAAAATTACAATGGGAAAAAAGCGGTCACCAGAAGATGTCTGTTCTCTGTGATATGCAGTTCTTTTGATTTGAAGTATCAGGGGCAGAGAGGATGAAAATAATTTGTTTGGGGATTATCTACACGCAGAAAGAAACTTGATAATCACTCGAGTGGTAGCTGCTGCATTTGTTTGCTACCCTCTTGCCTAGTGATCATTGTTCAGTTCAGTGAAATTATTGTTTCCAGGGGTGGGGAGTGAAGGAGAGTTCATTAAAGTGCCTCTGCTCCCCTGCTGCAAAAGCCTTAGCAGCCACTTAGCAGGGCTCGCACGCTCGAGGAGGTGTGTTCGTCGGACCTACAATATTCACTGACCAATTAATGTGTTGGTGTTTTTTTTCCTTAGGAGAACACAAACATGTTAACACAAACAGGAAGGTTTAATATACAGATTATCTTAGTCCTCAGAAAAGGCTTAGCGCATCTTCAACGCAACACAGTACTTAATGGCACGCGTATAATTATGTTTTATAAAGATTTTATAAGAATGGCCAGAATAATATTAATGATGTGTGAACATAGGTGGCAAGACTAGATTTATGTTTCAGGCAATTACATTTTACAAGCTGAAGGAGAGAACAGAGGTAATTAACAAGAATAATGAAAGTACTACCTTGTCATAAATCACTGTTAAAAAAGAGTAAATAATAGAAGACAAAGGGATTATGAGTCAAGTTCAGTCGTTATTCATCAATTTTAGAGCAGAAGGGTGGGTTTAATTAGTGAAATGGCATAGCACTTGTTTGGCGCTTTTCAAATAATCTTGATGCTCTTCTATCAGGGGGAACAAACATCTGATTGAATGCAAATGACAGTGATTGCCTTCTCCACGTTTCTAATCAATGCAGGAAATTTCATTTTGCCCTCCTTTTAATGAAGCAAAGGGGGCGATTAGCAGGCATGCTGGACTGGGGAGTGTTGCAGTCCTGATTGCAGATGAGGGTAACGGGCTCCCTAATCTGCAAAGGAAAAAAGCACCCACTTCTTCAGCAGTTTCAGTTTTCTATGAATTGTTTAGTTCCAGTTTTTAATCTGCAATGCTTTGTGGATCAGAAAGCGAATCAGCCTCCACTGGGAAGACCCTTATCTATTAATTACTTTTTCCTCTTCTTATCCTAGGAGAAGATATTTCTCATGCTGAGCCACATTCAGTTGATGCTGAATTGCAATAGCAGCAGATGTTACTAGGACGCTATCAAAAGTCTGAGGCGAACGGGCTCTTTGTGACCAGAACCCCAGCATCTTCTCCACAGGTTTTCTTTGCACGTCTTGAGGATGCAGCTCATCTTTAGCTGAGTTTACCCTTTCTCCTCACTCTGTTTAACCTTATGGGAGGAGTAGCCGTATCTCTGCCCTGCAACAGACTTTTGCAGAGGAGAAACGTTTGACCTTTGCAATTCATGAGATCGCAGCAGACGACGCATGCTTAAGGTACGCCTCTAGTCTGCTCTGCAAGGGCTTGAATTCACCACCTCCCTTTGTCTGAATTGCCCAGTTCAGTCCTGACAGCAGTGAATTGTCCAGAATCCACAAAGGCTGTCAAAACCTAGGACTGACTCTGTGCTACATGTTCCTGGCTCTCAGAGCCATATCTGGTTAGCTTTTCTTCTTTAGGTATGGGATTCATCCTTGGCTCCTGCAGGAGGGAGGTGTAAGAGCCTTCCTTTGCCTGTCCTTTGTAGCTTATAGTTGCACACAATGCCCTTTGGGCAGGTCAGTGTTAACTTGCTATTAGTATTGTTATTGTGTGAAATTCTTGTAACTCATCTGCTCCTGTGAGCTGTTGGCCATGAGCACCTGGAGACCATGCTGGTAGACCTGGTATAGCTTCTCAGAGAGCAGAGGCTGACGGACACCACAGCAGCCTCACCACTTAACACAGACACCACAGTATAAGGTGAGGGGCTCAGCCCTCCCAACCAGTGGTAGATCTTTCCCAAACTAGGACGTGACACTGACTCCTAATAGCGTGTCTCCCCTGCCGAATAACACAGTTGTAAGAGGTGATGTCAGTTGTCCCCCAGCAAGTTCTCCTTTGCCTCCAGATGAGGCGCGATTTCCCTCTGAACTTTTATGGTATAGGTTGTGGTGAAAAAAAGAAATAACGTGGTGGATGCTTGCGCAGCCCAGAGAGAATGGAGATAACTGTGCCTGTCCCGTCATCACCCCAGTCAAAAATTAACAGTGTGTATCTGGGGACTCAGCCCCCCTCTCCCAGAATCGTGAAGCTTGGTAGAGAGATCTCAGGGGAAGATAAATGCCATGGATTTTCCCATGGATAAACAAAATATTTAGCAAAGTTTCTAAACATCTTGTCTTAATACTTTAGCTGATACAAGGACTGTTTCCATGGAAGTTGTTTTGCATTCTAGTTATTCCCCTCAGCACTGAGCGAATATGGACTGAAAACGTGACTGACTGGAGAAAGCACTTTTTCATCCTGATCAGCTTGGGCTGGGATTTTGACTGACTTTACAGACTAAGGGATAAGATAGTTGCTACTTGTAGGTACATCTGATCTCTCATTGCCAAGAGGACATGCTGCCATTCTGATAAGGAAAAGTAACGCCAAGTTATTTCTCCATTCACAGAACACAAATCTGTTTTTGCAAGCAGTTTGCCAGATTGTGATGTGAATCAATATAGCCTCTTGAGTAATCCCTAGTTGAGGGCCATTTTATTCGCACTCGCTGTCTGTGTAGTCTAGTCGGACGTGAGCGGGGGGTCCCTTTGCACGGCTGAAGATTTGCAACGAGGCATCATGAGAGGTGGCTGTTTCACTGCTGGGTAAAACATCCTAAACGTATGCAATATGTTTTGTAGAGCGTTAAGGCATCCTTTGACTGAAAAGTAATGAGAAATGGACTATTAACTATTATTCATTATTATGTATGCAAAGCTTGTGAGCCAAGTTTAATTAAATTCAATAAAGACATACGCAATAAAAATGAACAATTAGCAGCAGTGAAGGATTCTGATCTGAATCTGTGAAGACTTTCTTCATCCCTATAGCATAGTGAGAAATACATACAGCATGTCATCTCAACTCTAACATATATAGAAAGCTCTACGTTTCCCATATGACAAGTGGATGAATTCAGTTTATCTGCATTTGTCCTTGATTACACACTGCTTTCTCCTCTGCCTATAGACCTCAGCATAAATGTCTAGCCTCCCAAGTCACTGACAAAATGCTTTGTGTCACACGGGGAGCACACCTACTAAATATAAGAGGTTGCAAAGCAAGTGTGACCAACACTTACAGAAGATTTGCTAATCTTTACGAAGAGTCGTTAGTGGCTAGCCAGTACTGCAGCGCGCTCCACCCCGAAGGCCACGGGGTGGGTGATGAATAGTGCTGGAGGTACGGAGAGCTGAGCTGAGGAAAACGCTGCGCATTCAATACGGCAGATTCTCTGTGCTGTATCATCATCTCTGGTGATGCTAGGATGAGAGCAATGGTGTAGCTTCATTGTGAAAAGTCTCAATATTTCCTTGTGCGCCAAGTCCGGGAAAAATCTCTGCGGTTCAGAAGCCGCATTGGCTGATCGGAATCACGTTGCAGCCCTTTGTGTTGGAGTCCTCAAGAAATTAGACTTTTCAAACCTTTCTAGATCAAAATGAATGAGAAACAGCATGAAAAAATTGCTTCGTGATGGTTGAATTAAAAAAAAAAAAAGATAAAAAATAAATTATCCCCATCATTAGAGAAAGTTAAATCAAACTCTGCACATCCCATAACTCTTCAAAACTCAGGTGCAAGTTTTGATTATTGGGCTTCCTCCACATCCTAAACTGGCATGCAGTGACATATTCAAAAAGGAAAATACAGAAGGTTAGCTGTGCTTCTTAGAGTCTTGTCTCGGACAAAGCTTTTTGTGAGCTCAGTTTTCCTTGCAGAGGGATGAGCGCAGCTCTGCTAGCACTGCAGGGAGCATCTGTCCTGCAACTTCCATAGGCCGACATAAGCCCAGTGCAGACCCCAACTGCTTCACGCGTGTACCGCCAGCGTGATGATACAGAGTCACAGCTCAATAAACCAAACCAGCTTCTTTTGGTGTCCTGCCTGCTCCAGCGCATTGCTAGAGCTGGTCAGAAACTGGCTGGGAGAAACCATTCCTCTGGTAAAATCGACTCATTGAAAGCGAAGCGCATATGGAAATGCCTTCGTTTTGAAGAAGCAGGGCAATAGCTTCAAATTCTGAGCTTCTTGGCAAGTAGCACTACAATTTTTTATGTAAAAAACCATTTTCTTTGTTTTTAATATTTGTTCTTATGCAGTATGTGTGTGTATGTATAGTGCACAATGTACAAAAGAGGCGTCCGATTTCAATGACAGGATTTTTTCTCGATTGAAAAACAATGTTTCAGTTGTTTGAAAATAAATCTCAAGTATTTTAACTTGTGGCAAATATATTTAAAAATCCAAAAGCAGAAGAAGGTGAAACGGTGGCAGTTTCATGTACAACAGAAAATCTGATTTCAATTCAGCTTTACAAACAGCCGGACAGCACTGCCCACGTGTCTGAATAGTTCGCTTCAGGAGATATCTTTATATGAAAAAATACTCACGCAAAACTGATGTTGTTGCATTCCTGTCTCTGAAGATCTGAATCTCTGGACACAGGTGACTACTTTGAATTTCAGACCTAATGGATAAATGCACAATAAGGGTTTTCCTGGAAATCCTTGGAGTTTTCAGTTTGTTGGGCACATATTCTTGTTCCTCGTGTTCACCTCCCTGTCTTTGTCTGTATCCAGGCTTGCTGAGTAAAGCAGAGCTACCTTTTAAGGATGCCACTGAAAATCAGGGGAGGGGAAAAAAACCTTCAGAGGCTAGTTGTGGGCGTGTGGAGGGAGGGGGGATTTTTAACAGGATTTAATGGAGCTGGGAGCTGGGTTATTTAAGACTGGTGCAAAGATCCTTTGTATTGACAATTCACTGTATGAGCCATAAACTCTTCACTCTGTGCATATAAAAGATGAAAGGACCAATTACTTATTGAGGCATTAAACACCCAGGGGACAAAGATGCCTGTCTGGCAATAGTAAACATATTGACTGCAACCTATTTGAATTTCAAATTGCCAAATGTCCCAATTTTTGAAAAGCTTCCTATGATAACCAAGGTCTGGAAAGTCAATTGAAACTTAATTCTCCTGGATATCTCATGGGGAAAAAGTACATGAATCCGGACAGATTCAATTATTTAATTTTAATGAAAAAATAGATAGCTGCTTTATAATTGCCTTATAGAGCAGTAGATGGGAATTCAGCTTCTTTTTCTAAGATGTTATCCTAGGATAAATGACACTAGAGGTCTGCCAAACACAGGTTGCCAGGAGGTTTATGTCCAAGGATTTTGAGCTTCCTCTTGTCCCTGGATCTTCTTTTCTCCTCCATCTGGGACCAGGTCTTTCTGACACGCCAGCCAAGTCCAGCCTAACGTTTCCTCTCTGCCCACAGATGGTGCAGATGGCAGTTATAAAGCATTACACGGGGGATCTGTTACGGGGTGCTGTACATCCACACATTGCAGAAGGACACCTTTACTGCCTCATCCATTCGAAGGGCTCTCGCAGAGCAAATCAGCTACAGGTCAGTGCTGCTGCTATCAGTGCCGTGCCGGTAACATATCCTGTGACTGACGGGAGGACAAAGTGAGTTGTGAGAGCAATGGGGCAAAAAAAAATCGCTCCAGTCTGCCCAGTATCCTTACTCTGACCATCCTCTCGGTGCATTTGTAATCCCCCCACCATCAGATGCTCAGATACTCCTGGGGCGAGCCAGGGACTTGCCATGATCTCAGGACCCATCGGCTGTTTGCCGTGGGGTGGCTGAGCAGAGCCCCAGTTGAATGAAAAGTTCCAACTAACTCTCCCTGACGTGCACTACTCTTGCCACATTCATTAGTAAAAGACTTCATTGTGCTTAATTATTATTCTGAATACCAGTGGAATTAATTATTTCCTCTGTATTGGACAGCATTGCCTGAAACGTTGACGCCACATAAAGCCATGAAAACAATTAGTGCAGTGTAATTGTGGGTATTTATCATTGAATTCATTTTCCTTTTGTTTTTACTGTAATGTCATATACAGAGCAAAAGGTACACAGCAGCAGCAGGGTTGTTATCAAAACCTCGGCGGAGTTTATCCTCCCCTTTATATGCTCCGCACACATAGAGCGAGCATCCATAATCATAACAGTTGGCTGCGTGTGTAGTGCCGGGCAGAAGAGACACCTACTACTGTACGGCTGTCCTTGACCTTGGCATAATAAGACTTTTATCAGATACAGTCAACAAGAACACAGCTCAGTGCTTCTGTCTGAGTAAAACTGGTATCTGTTGTTGCTTTTGTTCTAGCAGCTCCTCATTAAGTAAGAGAGGACGAGTTGCTGCATATCAGATACATTCAGCCGATTGTGAAAGAGATTTCACATCTCTGCCTTTGTCTCTGATAGTTTCTGTTGGGATTCCCATCATGCAGTCATTTTTCTGCACTCCATTTTCTCTCTGTCTTGGTGTACAGTCATAAATGAAGGCAAGCATTTATCACCACAGCAGCTTTAAATATCAAATGCTTGATGAATTTACTCTCAGCTGGCCGGAAGCAATACTGTGATTGCAGCATTTTATAATCATCAAGACTTGTTTCTCTAAGCTGAATTAATTTGCATGAGCAATGGGTTATTAGCAAAGTTGCTGGTAACTAGCACGTACAAAGAAATTGTGGGAGAAGATTCTTGCTGTCTGTGGGGAAACTCGACTTTGTGAGATGTTTTAAACGGGTGGGTGAAGAATTGTATCTGAGGGCAAAGGTGGTAAATGAGTGCAAGGAATCCGACCCCATGTCGGATAGAGCCTGCAGAGCCAGGCTCTGTCTCTGGCCATACAGGAACATTCCTGTGTTTCTGTCAACACCTATCTCCGGGCTATGGTCTTACAGTACATTAAATCCCACACTAGGGTTTGTAATGCCAAGTCAAAAATACAAAGAGAAACATTTTTCTTGTGTAAACTCAACCCATCATTCAAGTGTGTTCAAGAATCCTCGATGAGTTAATTGTGTACGAACAGATCAGCTATCGCCTGTCCTCCTCTGTGTAGCCAGAATAAAGCCAATTGATGCTCTATATCATGCGTGCTGGCTAAATCAGCAGGAGTAAACTCTGTGCTTACCTTTCTCTAAACCTAGTATTTACGTTTAGGTGGGCTGGTAGCACATGGCTCTGGAAGGCCGACTGGGCTAGCATTTGCTCTGCCTCCATCGGGTGACTTCTTTTTAAGATGGTGGAAGGTTTCTCTGTCATGGCTGGGAATGGACTTCTATATCTGTGGCAGGAGCTTCAGCTATTTCCGTGAAGGCGCTTAAATGCTTCTGACAGTTATTTTAAGTGGAAGGCAGTGTTTACACTTCCCAGCCTCAATGAGGTTTCTCCAGCTCATTGTGGTATTTATTGTTGCATTAATTGCTCATGTACAAAAGCTTGTGGTGTTGTGCAAAATGCTACTAACAGATCCTAATGACTGTGCACCTCCCTCTCCTTCTCCGGTCTGTGCCTTTTTGATTCATTAAACTGTCCAAACAGCGAGGCTGGATGCACATACCAAAATGTTTCTTTTTCATCAGAGAAAAAGCCAGGCCCTAAAAGAAAGCGGTGGTTAGAGGATGCCAGATAACTAGCTCTGAAGGATGAACAAAAGCACTCTGAATAATCATGTAAGAAGTGACAGTCAGGAGGGATGGTAGAGGGAGGGGCTGTGCCTTCCTCCACAGATCTCAGAGAGGCAGGTGGTGGTAGGACATTAAAAGGCATTTTTTGCATTTTTTCATTTTTTAGAAACTTTTCTGAAAAAGGGTCCTGATCTTGTAGGGATGCTAGGGATGCATCATCTGGCAATGGCGCATAACGTGTTTGGGGAAAAACGCCTATGGAAAAATCTAAAGGATTGTAAATGTAAAGGACTGCAACACTCACAGAAACTAATTTACTGATACCGAAGTACATCCCTTAGGAGAGTCCTCTCACTGCCTCGGGAGGGAGAGAGATGCTGGACAACAAGGGTGACTACTGGGATTTCCAGAAAATTCTTCCTTAAGTATTTTGGGAGGAAGGTAAATGGCTTTCTTGTAACCATCGCTGCAGTTTCTTGAGAGGGGAGGCGGGGGGGATTCACAAGAGGTTGGTCGGACCTTGACGTGGTCATGGCTGATTTACAAGGACTTTCAGCCTGTGCATGGCTGCAAGTGGCAGAATTTTGTGGTTCCCCATGGAGAGAGCTGAAAGCTCAAGGCCTGAGCCAGGCAGGCAAGGTATCTATCGGAAAATGGAGATTTAAAGACGTAGTTGGAGTCAGAAGTACAATCAACCTCGTTATCTATAACAATGGGAAGAGCTTATGCCAATCATAGATCTGCTGACAATAGAGCAAAACCATTTTATTTCTTCAGAGGACTGGATCTGGAATTGAATACCACTGAGAACAAAGCCAAGCCTTTCAGTGAGACGTAGAGAACTGTCTGCAGCTTCTAAAAGTCCAGGGTTGTTAAAGTCTCAAATTGCAAACCTAAAATAAAGCTATTTTAGGTCTGTTTTAGTGGCTCCTAAAATGCATTAATTATATTTTTTCTTTTGCTAGGTCTATGCATTTTTACTTGCTTGCAAAGAGAACTTCGCTGTATCAGTGGAGAGACGTGAAAAATAGTGCCATTGAGCCCCAGTTTACTTCTAAAGTATCCAGAATAGAGGGACGATGTGGACATGCAAGTTTTTATTCGAACTCGCTTGGAACAACCTGTGTGACTTGCAGTGCCTCCATCCAAACCTTGTATTGTTCTCACAGCTTTACCACATACCTGTCTTCTCTTTCTCCTTCTAGGTATATATATACCTTTGTCTATATATTTGTATACACAGTAATTTATCCTTGGTTAATGCTGCCTTTTTAGAAAATAGCATAGTTCCTTTGTCTCCTAAACCAAGGCCTCCACCATCCCAGTTCTTATTCCCTCTTGGAGCTCTGGGAATGGTATATGTAAAAGGTGCAGTAGCTCTTTGTTTTTCATGCTTTTCTTCTCATCTTATGAATTTTGTCAGATATTAGCTCAGATATGTCTCCTTTAATGAGTTCATAAATTACACTCAACCTTTATTTTTCTATTTGTCAGATCAGCCTCTATTTTGTTACGCCCTTGAGAGGAATCCAGCATGAATCTGAATTTGTGAACAATCAGTGTCTCCCACGCTGACTGGATGCTCTAGGTGTTCACGCATTTAAATTTTTTCTGCAGTTTGATCTCGATCTGGTGATCACAACCAGCTTCTTTTGGAGGCAGAATATTTGGAGATGTTTCTTTTGCAGCTCGTCTGAGATCTGTATTACAGAGCCCCCTTGCTGGCTGCACAGGGCTCCACCAAATCTGATGGATGAGCGTGAGTAATAACTTGTCATTTGGTAGAGCCTTTTCATCAGAGACATTTCAAAGCCTCTCTCAATGGAATTATCATAACCTCCATATACCAAAGGAGAAATCCAGGCACAAAGCTATTCAGGAGATGAGAAAAAGCATCCAGGTCTCCCAAGACTTCCCTTCGGTGCTTTGTCAACTGTCTTCACTGCTGACCTTAACCTGTGTCTTTGCTGTTATTCCACCTTTCTGTCTCCAGCCTGGGGAGGTACTGGGGAGAGGGCAGTGAGATCATATCTTCTTTGTCAGTGCCATAAAACACACATCAGACCTAACATTATAAAATAACATTTATTTTTTTTAATTCCTAGTATGAGTTTATGTTAGAACTCTGTAGGAATAATTGATTAAGTTTCAATTTATGCTTAGAATAATAACTGACATGGTAGTAAATGTGTTCATTGATATCTAATTTGGTGTGGCTAATTTCCTCAATGCCAGCTAAATGCCTGGGTATTTCTTATCGCCTTAATGCATTATCTGAATCTTGTTGCACATTTGTTCGGCGCTTATGTAACTATGACTTAATTACATGGCAACTGAATTTATACCCTGGTATGGAAGGATTGCTCCTCAGACAGTTTCCTCAGATAAACAATAGATAATTGCCATGTTCCCACTTTAATTAATGTAAATCGTAAGATTATTTGAATGATCTTGGGTCCAGCCTTGGTGAGGCGCAGATCACTTCTCAAGTCATGCTGAGCTCTCACAGCACCCACCAAAGTCGGTGCTGTCTGTCAGTACAGGCTGTCATCCAGCTGCACAGAAATTACGACTTTTGCATAGGAAAATACTGTCCCTCAGTATGAGGGCATGACAGACGTATAATAACATCTAAAATTTTGCTCATTGTGGCAAGAATTGCCTATCCCCACACCTCAGAGAAGAGTGTGCAGCATGTTCTTGTGCTGTGTGACCTACTTAAAGCAAGTGGGAGTCAATATCTATTAACTTCTCTCTGTTATACCAGTCAATACTTTGTCCTTAAAGCAGTTGTTTTCCTCTCCCTGCTGCGCAGTTCATGATTGTGGGGAAAAAGGAACTTTTCTCGCCTCCATCCCCCAGCGCTTTTTCCCATTACTACGATCAAGTGAGCGCTGATTTCCAAACCACACCTGAGCCAAGACAGACGAGTGCAGGAGGGGGACACTGCGGCTTTCTCGCCTGCTGGATGAACCACTCCGGCTTTCCCACGTTTCTTACCTCCTCCTCTCCCAGTGCGGCGGGCAGGGGAGGCAGACAGCTTTGGTCGGGATTCAGCCTGTAGGAGTGTGTACAGCCTGCGAGCACCAAGAGGGGCGGAAAGTGCCGCTGTGCAGCACGATTCCTGAAATCATGGAGGGAACACGCACGGAATCGGAGATGCTGGGGAAAAAAAAAAAAGAGTGATCCTTCAAGATACTTAAATAAGGTTCCGTGACTCAAGTGAAATGCTCTCGTTAGGCCCTCTGGAGGAGAATTTGACATTTTCCGTGCCACCTGCAAGATTAAAGGAAAATGCTGTTGGCTTCTGCATTGTCTCCTGAAAGGCACAGGGGCTGACAGAAATGTAATCAAATTACCTGCAGCATTCATCTGTTGTCATAGCAGCCTTTGCAATGAATATAACAATAATTTCATCTACAGCTTAGCTTAATGCAGCTTTGCCTAGACGAGCCAGAAAGCAATTTTCTATCCTGTATCTGGCAGAGAGAGAGTTCAAGAGTTCCCGTTTCAGTTTTACCAACAGTGGCCTACAACAGGGTAAAATCACATATTAATGCCTTTGCTGCATTCCTCCAACATCAGACAGCATCCATTACCCGTGGGTGATCTCGTGTGATTCAGGAGGTCAGATTAGATGATTATATTTTCTTCTAGCCTTAAAAATCCCAGAATCACAGCATGAACTTATATGCAAGTAATAAAAGCACAGTACAGTGCTTTTCCCATCATGATTGAGTCCACCAAGAAGATCCGGCTGTGCTGTAAACGTATGCCCTTGGTTTTGATGGAGCTGTGTTTGAGATTGGATGTGTGGAGCACAGTAAGGACACAGCAGTGCTGGCACTGATGGAGGGCACAGCAGAGTGGGTAGAATTTGTCTCTTTTTTTTGTTTGTTTGGTTGGTTTTTTTAACTTGCCAAGTAGCGTGTTTCAAACTGAGATGTTATTGATGGACCCGGGTGGCTCCAAGCATCTCATGACTGTCCTTTGGTAAATGCGGAATGAGCTCCCTGGCGCAGTTCAATGTCCCGTAGGTAAGTGGTACCTTTTGTTGTGCTTGGCAGAGAGGGGCCAGCAGACTGTCTCTGCAGAAAGGCTAAAGGATTGAATGATCCTGAACACCTGGATAGTGTCTAATCCCTGAAGGCAGAGCATCCATTAACTCCAAGAAAGAGTAACAGGCTACTACTAATTTTCATGACTTACCCTTCTTTGAATATGCAGGACTTTGTCATTGATTTATCACTGTAAGAAATTTCAACAAAACTCACTTCACTTACTGATATTCAATTTTATCTTATTTTTGCTGCTATTTATTTACTATTTTCTTCTAGAAATTACTGTTATTTACCACCTTTCTCAATTAAACAGCCACAGAATTCAGATATGTAGGAGTAAAATTTCAAGAGAACAATTAAAAACAAGTCAAGAATGGAAGACTACGATAAATGAGACATACAGCATCTGCAAGAAATCTGTGGCTCCACCTGATACACCTGGGAAATATCCCCTCCTTTTTGCTTCTATCCATTCCACTCCTGTTCAGCAGCTTTAGGGAGCTGAGGTTCATCCTACAGTGACTTGTTTTTATCTCACACATTCAGGAATTCACAAGTCGAAGAGTGTTTAAATACAATGTGAAAAAAAGGCTAACTTGTGTATGGCCAAGATAAGCTGAGGCTTCCCTGAGCCTGGTGTATGGAGTATTCTTCCTTCGGGCATGCTCTGCTCAGAGCATTGACGCTTTCTCTCTCTGGAGCAACTGTGCCGTTACACCTTCCCGGGCTGAACAGTGCTAAAATGAGTTGTTGCAAATTGCTTGTGTGTTGTCATTTTACTTTTGTTTGTATGAATAGACCTAATAATATATCCACGTGCACGGTACCTTCCTTATGATGCTCTCAAATGCTTTACGCAGGTGCATAAACAGTGTTTATTCCTATTTTACAGATGAGGTAAGAGGGATGGCAGTAACAGAAGAGCACAGCTGAGTCTCAGGCAGCTGTAACAAGAGTTAGATGTGTCTTTGCCATGCTGGATCATACCCTGCAGTACTTTCCTGGAGTTTGGTGAGTATCAAATAAATATCAAAAGCAGTTCTTGCATCAGATTGTCTGTCTGGACATGTACATCCATCCCTTTGGACTGACCCGAAGACAGCAGCTGTATTGCTTGAGCAAGAGAGCAAGGGAGAAAATTTATTCCCTACCTATGCTGCTCTCCCACTAGAAAAGGGCTAAAGTATCTTTCAGAAAGGCATCAGAAGGTGAAGAATCTCTCATTTTCCTCAGTGCTGTGTTCTCCTGTTTTTTCCCGTCGTTTCTTCCTGGCTTGGGATCTGGGGAGCACACAGTCACCAGCACGGGAGCTCGCACCCTCTCCTACCGAGGGATCTGCTTAGAGAGCAAGCAGGAGCGCTAAGCACGAGCACTCGTCTGTCCCTCGTGCCCAGAATGAATCGCTGTCCATATACGAAATTTCCTTTTCTGGATTCAACTATGAGCTGGTCGCTGGTCAACTTCAGTTCCCGTTTGGCCCAAATATGGTAAATTCAGAGCTGCAAATGATGGTAAGTTCGCAGCCAAGTGAACTCGGACCTGTGAGGTTTACAAGAGCTTGCTCACTGAGTCAGCCTGCTGGGTGGCCATCTGTCAGGACCCAAAGTACAGAGCTGGGAGACTCAGGCTCTTTTACAAGAAAACAAAGCTTCTGAGTCAACAAAAGTTTTGCTCTGAGTTTCATTGCAGAGGCTGCAGGATTGGAAATAACAAAAAAGTATCAAGTGGCTTAGCCCTCATGGCCTGGCTAACCTACAAATACCTGACTTTCCTGTGATTCGCATACTACGTCGAGAAAGCTCCAATTGCTCCTTTGGAGGATATTACAGCTTTAAATCCATTAAATTTGACTTAAGTATCCTACCCCTGAGAGGCACCAGCAGTAGGGTTGTTCCACAGCGCGCAGGAGCTGCTCTCGATGGCTTTGGTCTCCCTGGCTGCTGGGCTTGTGCCCCGTGGGGCTGCAACCCGTGATGCCTTTGAGCATCGTTTTCTATTACATCAGGGAGCGTGGGGAAAGGAAAGAGCCAGCTTCCCACGTCTTCCCAGTCCCAGGACTCCTTGGCCATTTGGTTTATAATCTGTTAGGGAGGGTTGGAAATGGAGAACACGTTTCAGGATTTAATGAGAGGAGCTGCTGATGGAAATTGAAAACTTAAAAAGGATTGAATGCCACCAGTATGTCTGGTCTAAATTAAAGAAAGAAAGAAGTTTAAAGATCCAACAGTAAATATGATGAAGGTCATGGGACATAACAAGTTAATAAACTCAACTGGATAATTTAATTCAACACCAAGAATGCATCTGTGTGCACTGAATAGTAGGTAAGAATTTGACATGACAAGATGGGAAGGCTTTGTTATCCTCTCGTCTTGCTGGGATTTGCTTTAATTATGCCAAAGAATGTTACTTCATTCTTGCCCTAATAACACTGTAGAGGAAATTAAATTACTCGTATATAACAAAAGTGAACTGATTTTGACATCTCTTCTAGGCAAACCTCCCGCTGTATTAGCTCCTAAGCGCATTCTCCCTCACTTAAGGTCTCATGCATATGTATGATTATCACTCATAGTAAATATAAGCACTTTGCAAGAACGCGAATTAACTGCAGGATGTAATGGAGGTTGCCAAGGGTATTTTTTATTGTCGACTGTAACATGAAATCTACAATATGTGTACAATAATGAATGGATCGTGAGGCATGGAGAAATAATCCCATCAAAGGCTGCTCTGACATCAGAAACCACAACAGCAAAACTGATGTCACTAGAACCTTGAGCTGCTTTTATTGTGCTTTTATTTAATTTCATTTCATTTTAAAAGGAGCTTTGGTTGAGCTTGAAATTTTACTTTATATTTCTGTAACTCATTGATTGGTGAAAGGAACAATTAAAGGCTGTAGAGCTAAAATAGAATTAATTTTATTTTTTAAGGCTGACAGACCTTAGCCTTTAGTTTTAGCTAGATTAATAATGGTGGGTTGTCTCTGATGCGATGGCTCTTTCTTAACGTTTGATTGCTTTTTCATTACATTAGCTAGGTTTTGGAAAGTTTTTTATAGTAAATATAGCCTTGAGAAATAAACCTCACAACCTTGAAACTAAGGTTGAACCCTGCAAGGCACAGGCTGTTGCATCAATGATCTGCTCTTGCAGGCTTTCATTAGGAGGAAGGTAACACGTCCCAAACAATATGGCATTTAAAACAATGGAACTGTATTCTTAAAACTATTATTTTTCACAGCCTGTTCCGAACGCAGCTCTCAACCTTTGTTCTTTTACTAAAACAGCCTTTTATTTGACCTTTTGTTCGGCACCATCCCTCGGCCCAGCTGTACCTCCACGTTCGGAGCCTGCCCACGCCAGGGGCTGTGCTGGGAGGGGTTTCTGCTGCAGCCGAGATTTTGGGGTAGATGCACATGGCTTTCATCACCCGTGAACTGATGCCTCAGGCTCTTCCTTTGATGTGGGGATGGAGTTTTAGGGGTGTTGCTGGGCTTTTTGTTTTACACTCAGTAAAAGACCCCAGGAAGGCTGTGAGGAGAGCGGGGGCAGGCAGGGCAAGGCCAGGGACCGCCCGGGTGCAGCAGCGGAGTGTGGGGGCAGCTCTGCTTGTCTTTTCCTAAAGAACGCAGCAATGCTGTCCCAGGGAGCAAACGACAGCATTGTCCTGCTCCTTTCTAGGAGTCCTCTTCAGGCCACAATGGATCTCCCCGTGCACAGGACCATGCCGCCATTGTCAGGCACATCATCGTTATAAAGGCACAGATCGAAGAAAAGCAGGCAGCATATATATATTGCAGGCACAGGAGGAGGGGAGGAGGAAAGGAGTTTGAACTTTCATTGAAAATGACAACGTCCTGTCCGTCCATGATTGAGTAGCTGAGAAAAATAGGAGAAAAATGGAGACGGACGTCCCTGGGTTGAGTGTAACCTCGCTCTGCTGGAGTTCAGCATCACAGGCTTCTCCGCGGAGCCCGGGGTGCGGGTCAGCCCTGCGCGGGGCGGTGGCACGCGGGGCGAGGCGCTGAGACGGCAGAGAGCGATCGGCGAGGGGCAGCAGAGCCTGCAAGCGGGTCAGACTGCTGCACCCGGGGCATCGCACACCCAAGGGCTAAATCGTTCTGCTGCAGCCTTCACGGAATAATTCCAAATACCAAGCATTATAGAAGACATTTACCAAATAAATGAAATACAGAAGCTAATAGAGAATGAAATTTCTGCTTATTTTACCCATCATCATTTTTGTTTCTAAAGTAAAATGAGTCTGGCACGCAGATGATGGGAAACACAGTGTTTTAATGACACTTACAGCATCCCAGAGGACCATTCAAAGCTAAAAAAACCCTGGTGATGTCCTTAAAGACGGCAGATGGTTTCTTCAAGGTGAATAATTTTATTGTTTATTGCCTGCTCTGTATACTACAGGGAATGACATTTAAGAAACTGCTCAAAGATGTTTTTTTCAAAGCACAAAGAAAACATTTAAGAGCCAAATTATCTGTACCAGTGACTGTGTCATCACCAGAGCTTGGAGCCTGGCTTAGAGGCACGTTACAGATTTGGGACAGTGAACTTTCAGAAAACGTGGAACTGGGGCCAGGTTTGTGTTTCTGCCAACCGTCTTTGCAATGACCTCCAGAACGGGCTCAAAATCTGGAGAGAGAAGGGGAAAAAGAAACCACCACCCCGAACTGAAATTTGTAGTTGGGCAGCAGCAGCGCAGTCAGTCGCTTCAGTGTCACCCACCGAGCTGGAGCCACGGCGCTATTTTCAATTCGATGGCCTGCAGCTTAGCTGAAACAGCGTGTTAAAAGGCCAAAAGTACAATAAATGCCAAGCGTAAGGCCTCTTGCAAGGAGGTGGTGGTTTCACTGTATGTCATGGCTCAGTGGGCTTCGTGACAGTGTCTTTGTTAATGGAGGGGACGGTGTCTGAACTGTCTTGTGTGGCCTCTGCTGGGACGCGTGTAATGGGCTGGTTTGGGTGGGATGCTCCTTCCCAGCTGCTGGAACATGGCAGGGTCCTCTGAAAGGCGGCCACGTAGGTCCGTCATCTGCACCTGGATGGAAACAGGCCCTGAGATTCAGCTAGCGATAGAAAAAAAACAAGGGTTCAGAGGAAACCTCAGAGCGCTTTTACGTGGCATATGAAAATACAGTCAGTGAGAAAAAAGTGTTGCTATAAAAGCAGGTGATCTTATGAAGCTTTCACTGTATAGCTTTTTCATTTTTTCAGGCGAATGAAATACCATTCAAAAGCTTTCCTTTTCCAAGATATTTCAAAGTTTCCAGATCTGGCCAAAAAAACAGTATATAGTGCAATAAAACCTGGAAAGCGTCCTTAAATCTCCTGTAAGCTTGTGTTCAAAATTTCATCAGTACTGAAGGTTTCAATGCATTCATATTGGTCCAAACCTTCCACTTCATTTTCAGGGCTGGGGATTGGTTTTTTTCATTTTTCCTCTTCATATTCATATTCTGCCTTCAGTTCCTGTCCCTACAGCTATCTGTCACTTCTCCGGGGAAGTATTAACTCTGAATAGAAATTCAAGTGTGACCTTTTCCACAGGTAAAAGAACTTATTGCTCGCTGGTGCAAACTGGTTTGAGACTGCACCTCCCCGATGCTCTGCCCAAAGCTGGCTGCTGCCAACGGCTTTGACCATTTTGTTCTGATTCTGCAGTTGGATTTGAAGCCTGTAAAGCAGGCACGTGCTTTTGCAGGGGAAAAAAAAATGTTCTCTGAAGGTAGAAGAAAGAAAATACCTGGTTTTTATTTGGCTTTGGGTTTTTTTTCCTTTTTTTTCTCAGAGTTACTTCTGGAAGGATGGTGAAAAGGTCACAGGAGAATTACAGGAGAAAGGTGTCCATAGATTAGGCAGCTTTTAAAGCAACTTTTCCAGACAAAAAGATAAAACATAATCAAAGACAATGACTTTTTTTTTTCCTTTTACCTTTTCATGTAAAATTTCAGCCTTGAGAAGGATGGAGGGAGACACAACCTCCTAGGTCAGGCAGAGCATCGCTCAGCAGCTGGTGGCGGCGAGACTGCTCGCCTACGTGGTCGGAGCGATGCATCTCAGGATAGTGAGGGTGTTATTTGCTACCTCTGGACTTTTTTTTCTTTTTTCTAATGAAATCCCTCGGGGAGCTCTTCCTGCATAGGTGTCAGGGGCCACCGCAAAAGTTTAGATCTGTCTTTTTGGTTTTCTAAGCTACAATATGCAACAAGATATGGCCTCTCTGGGAGCGGAAAGTCTGGGGCAAATTAATGCACATGTCCTGAGAGAAACCTGGCAGTTGTTAAATGAATAAAGAAGCAGCAGGAAGGCAGAGAAAACGCAGGCTTTGAGGTTATTGCTTTCATTTTGACTACTTACTGCAGGAGGCCTGGAGTGGGGGGTTAGCAGCTGGAAATGAATAAAGCAGAAGGCAGCCCTGTAGAGTGGCTAGTGAAAATTAGTTGGGGAGACATTGTGTTAAAACCGATCAGCATATACACGAAATCTAAGCTAGATGTATCTCACCATAAGAGTTATGTGCAAATCAAATGATAATAAAGCGATGGAACTTTGCAGTCAAAGTCAAGAGATGTGGTCAGGAACGGGGCCGGGAGCTCAGGTCACGTAACCACGTCCTGCCTCTGCACCTCAGCGGGGCGTCTGACCAAACCTGCCAAGACATCTTTGACTATGTGGTTACTTGGGGTTTTTTCAAAATTGTAAATTTTGTGGTTTTAGCAGGGAGAAAGAAAGTTGCTAGAAACACTGTTTAGACATATTAAAATGCCAAAGAGCAAGAAAACTCCTTTCGCATAATAAGAAGCTGTTATAACTAGGACTTGCGAGATAATTGAGAATAAGAAGATTTTGGTTCAAGTGTCTGACTGGTGGGATTTAACAGGATGGAGAAAAAGCAGCCGTGGAAGATGGTGACAGTGCTCTCAGCTCCCATCATCCTGCCGGATTTGGGATCAGCTGTCACAGGGGCGGGAAGGCAGCAGCTTCCCTTTGTGGGTCGTCTCCGAGACCTGGACGTCGGTGCTCAACAGATCTGCTAAGACACAGCTCTCTTCACCTGGAACAGCACATATTGCCTTTACCTTGAACCATTAAAGCCATTTTCCTAATTGACTTACAACTGTTGTAAGGTAAGAGTTTTAACACTGTGAATAAAGATTACGTATGATTAGATAAGCAGATTAAAAGCTCAGAGGGCTGAATCGTTGCATTTATTAATTGTGCTCACTCATTTGTCTTTGTGTTTTATTTATTATGATGCAGTCCCTGAAACCTTAATAAGATTGATTCACAGAGAAAAGCTCGTTACTTGAAAAAAAAGGTACATCAGGCTTTTAATCAGTTTACGTGACCCTGCACAGAGAGCTCCTGCTGTAACCCAGGCGTGGGGCAGAGGTTCGGAGCTGTCTCTGCACCCACGCCTGCGGGGCTGAGCCCCTCTGGATGAAGCAGACCTGTCTTTTCCCCTCTGACAAGTCCTCTCAGAAAGGATCACAGGTATATCTGGGTAATTTAAACCAGTAATTTAAACCATTAAATCTGATTAATTTATTTTTTTAGACCCGTTTCCAATCTAAAAACGGTTGCGTTGCAGGAGCGTGGCAGTCTGCCTTTAAATGCAAGGCTAAATCTTAATGTCCTTTGTCTGTTGGAAGGGAAGGGCGAGGGTTGATTCTTTGTTTTGTTGCCCTGGCTGAGAAGAGATCACACTGAACTGTAAAAAAGGTTTCAGCCTTGTGTATACATTTTTTTTAAAGAAGTGGCAAATTAAAAGTAATGACTTGGGCATTGCGTGTTTGCACTTTCAGCTGGCCATAATAAATCTTTACACAGAACTGTCGGAAGTATTAAATCACTGTGGAGAAGCTTGTCCTTGTTCTTCACTGCAGAGACAATAGGATTTTCATAAACAATATCTTTGATTAGGTTCAGCGGAAAAGCCAAGGATAACTAAGTATTTGTATCTGTCAGGGATTCAGCAAGAATCCTTGTAATTCACCTTGACTGCAAAAGCTCTCACAAGTGCACGTGAGACTTGATAATAGGTTTTGGGTGTTGGTGAGAGGGGGTTTCTCTGAGTCTCCGCGTTTGTACTGCTGGAAACTTACCTGCGTAGTGACAAAGCCTTTTTTGATTTTCCCTAGCACATTGTAGAAAAATACAGAAATATTAATATCCCACCCAAAGTTTGTGACCTGTAAAATGAAAGTGTCTTTCTAAAAATAATGGCAGCCCAACATCAGTGCGTTAAAGCAAAAGCAGTGTAAGCGATGCCCATAATTCACAGGGTCACCTACAGAGCTGTTACCCGCCAGGGAAAGGCTGTCGGAGGGCTGGGATGCTCTCCCTGCCGTGCAGAGGCACAGCTCGCTGCTGAGCTCAGGGACTCGGTGTTTGCTCTCACGACACAAAGCCAGCGGGCCACCGCATGCTGATGTCAAGTAATGACCAAAAACTAAAAAAAAAAGAGCTGGCTGATAGACGGCAGATGTCACAGCCGACCTTGCCCTGCTTTAAAATACAGTGATGTGGTCCTGCCCAGGGATGCAGGGTGGCGCCGAGTTTGATGTCTAGGAGTTGCTGCTGCTGATGCAGAAATGCCTCCTGACTTCCCCAACCAAGTACAAACGTGACACTGCAGCTTTTCAACGCCATTAAAAACTGGGACTATTTAGGCCAGCTGCCACAGAGTTTGCTTGGCTGGAGGCTGGCTTCCCACTGGATACTGAGGTGGCAAAAGCCTCAAGCAGTTGATGCGAGTCAGTCCTGGCTTATAGGAGCACAGGCTGGATTCAGGACTGTGAAGCCCTCGCCCGGCCGTGCAGGAGACCACCGTGCACAACACGTGGTGCTCACGACACGCTGATTTTCCTTCTGCCAAGCCAGCCCCGCAATGTCACTGCTAGGTCCTCCATAGCTTCGTACAACTGTAGAAGTCGGCTTGTGATTTAAGCCGTGGATGTTACGCATTGCTGTATTCACAGCCTCCTGCTGTCCACTCCAGAGTCAGCTTCCAAGGCTTGTGTGTAGATACCAGTATTTAACACTGGACTACGCCGTGTACAGCAGTGCCATCCCCTTTTGAAAAAGGAAATCTTGTCTTAAATACAGTGGCTTGAGCCTGGGTAGAGAATATGATGATAGCCCAGATAATAAATGCTTATTATGATGAATGGAGTCATGTTCCTCGAAGAAGCAGCAGCAACTCATGAAAAAAATAGCCAAGGAAAATAAGGCTTGACGGGCTGAACTGGCTTGATGAACAGTAATGATATATAGCCACCAAAACAGATTTGCGAAATGCACTTTGACTTAATTTTAAAGTTGCTTAATATTCTCATGATATCTGTAAAAGGTTCCAAGACAGACTTTACACAGCTTTAAACATATTATTATTTATGTTCCAGCCGCAGAGAAAAGAGCTGGAATATGTGGCCAGTACTTAAAATGAAAGAAATGCTCAAAATGAAAGCAGGCAAAGAAAACGGGGAGCTTTTGTTTCAGAATAATGACTGTCCCAATGGGATAATTAATTTTGCTTAGAGTAGCTTGTTATTTTTCAAAGATATTATACTTATGCAGATTTAACTGTAGAAATATTATATTGTTGTAATTTTTCCAGTGTGATGCAGCTCTAATTACTCACTGCTCAGAGCATAAAAAGGAAATAAAAGATGAACAGCAAGTTAATTTTTATTTTAAAAATGATGAAGAAAGATAAGTTTTAAAAGAATAAAAAATTACCATGGTATCAGACTGGGACCATGGATACATTTCATGGAGAGAGGAGCTGCGGTAATTCCAGTGTTCCTGGGGGGATGTTGCCAAAGATGAGCTACAGCCTTGTCAGTTCCAGCTGGGATGGAGTGAATTTTCTTGATAGCAGCTGTTGTGGGGCTATGTTTTGTACCGGGGATGAAAACAGTGTTCGTAAAACGCTGGTGGTTTTGGTTGCTGCTGAGCAGTCAAGGCCTTTTCTGCTCCTCGCACCACCCCGCCAGCGAGCGGGCTGGGGGTGCACAAGCAGTTGGGAGGGGATACAGCCAGGTGACCCCAACTGACCAGAGGGATATCCCATGCAATGTGACATCATGCTCAGTGCATAAAGCTGGGGGAAGAAGGCGGAAGGGAGGGACATTTGGAGTGATGGCGTTTGTCTTCCCAAGTTGCTAGCGGGAAGCGGTGAATGAATTCCTTGCTTTGCTTTGCTTGCACGCACGGCTTTTGCTCTTCCTATCTTGATCTCAACCCATGAGTTTTTTTCTCACTTT
The DNA here is from genome assembly GCF_963924245.1 of Chroicocephalus ridibundus. Lineage (NCBI taxonomy): Eukaryota > Metazoa > Chordata > Aves > Charadriiformes > Laridae > Chroicocephalus > Chroicocephalus ridibundus. Next base: position 9,190,707 of record NC_086296.1, on the reverse strand, counting down.
TCTGATTCTCTTCCCCATCCCTCTGTGGGGGTCCTGGTTGCTGGCTGGGGTTAAACCACCACAAGCCTGGAAAGAGGCTCGAGGTGATTTACACCAGCCACAGAGGCAGGAAAGAAGCACACCTCGAAGTACATGCTTTGAGTGCAAGCGCTGATGCACTGTGCTTCTGTCACCTGTTCCTTTGGATTTATCCTTAATCTGGCTATATACATTAGTATCAACAAAGCTTCTCCAAAACTAAGGATGCCGTACGGCCAAAACCCACTATGGGGCTCTTTGTCTTAAGGCAGCTGGATCAAACGTGCTCACGGGGCAGCATCTCTCAGTCACTTCAGACAAACCCACGTTCACAGGCTGCTGTTTCTGTGTCTGTCGCACCTCTGCTTTGTATCTAGGGCTTATGCTGTACCCTTTAAGTAATCCAGTAATTTTTCCCAGGCTATGAAAACCGTTTTCTGCCTCATTTTTCCTTGCCTTTCCAAGGCCTTATGTGATAAAGTGCTGAGCACGGTCAGTACCTGCAGACATGCAAAGCTCCTGATCCCTCTGTGGGCTGGAGCAACAGCGCTCAGTGCAAACAAATCCTTGAGAGCTTCAATGCGTCTGGTGAACAGCTCGGACGCTGCCTCCTGCCAAAAGCATAAGCCTTAATGCATTGGGGTGTGAGCGCGGAGCAGCGGGGAGAGCTCAGTATCTTCCATGTGATGCTGGAGCCAATTTCCCTCATGATTTGTCCCACCAGGACTGTAGGCACTTTGCTTGTGCCCCTTTAGCAAACCCCCGGCGTGGAAGGAGCAAATCCAGCAGGTCTCACCCTCGAAAGCGCCCGTGCGCGTCACTGGAAAAGGCTTGCTGTGATAGCAGTCCGAATCGGCTCTGAAGCATCCGTCACACGAGTCAGTGCTGGCTGCTGCTGAGGCAGCAATTAAGGAGGTTATTAGAGCGCTGGCCATCGAGGTGCCACAGGACACTGACAGTTCCCCGCTTTGCCGGGAAGTCACGGCATCTGTTCATCAGGAGCTTGGAAATGAGTTGCACTTGGGCCAGGATTTCCAGACCTGCCACGTTGCTGGCACATAATGATCATCAAATGACTGTGGAAATAGTTTTTTTTAAATCTCTCTCAGCCACTCAACCTTTAAAAATGCTCTTGATGCCAGTGGAGCTTTGCCGTAGGAACTTGCAGACTTTTCCCCTCCCTCTGTTCGGTCACCTTCTGCACTCGGATGCTGGGTGCAGGTATTGAGGATGTTGGACTGAATGCTGACAGCCCCGCAAGCTCTTCCAGCCACTTACCTCATTTCTGACCAGTCACCTCTGTACCCCTCCGCCACCAAACAGGAAGGTAAAATTGCTGCCCAGTTTCTTTGCCGCGTGTCCCCCAGCACCCATCACCCACTGTCACAAGCCCATGTGGCTTCCATCACCTGATTGAACTTTAGATTCAAACTTCCCCAGCTCTGGGGAGCAGAACAGGCTGTTTGTCAAGAACAAGAATTGCCTTTATCCGCAGGGAGCTGAAAGATATTTCATTAGGCATTTTACTCACAATTTCAAGATTTAAGAGTTTGATTCAAAACTTTATAGTTTTCCATAAATAAGCCTCAGCTGCCACACGACAGGAAAAAGCCTTTATCAGAAACCCAAAGGCTGGTACCACACAAGCCTCTCTTTCCTCCTTCTGCCTCTGGCAGATAGCTCATCTTTAGGAAAAGTAATTCATTTTAATTAAGTTGAAGAATATATTTAAACTGGGCATGAGAACTGAAGCTTATTATTCCTGATGTACAGGACATCAAGGTTATGGTTCTCTCTGGAATTTAACCCGTTGTTCATACACATAACAGCACGAAGCAGGAGGAGAGCCCATAAGGTTTGACATCTAAAGGCACCAATGAGCCCTATGGGAGTTAATCACAGTGTAGAGTATCCCAGCTGTGTCTGCAACCAGCTGCAGGCCCTTCTGGACACTGCAGCCCTCTCCAGCAGGCCCCAAATGTTGTTGCCCAGCAGTGCTCAGTGGCCACCCCACTGTCACCAGTACCACCAGTCCCAACCAGGGCTACGTGGGGTCTGCTACTGCCTGGGTCAGGACCATGGCGATGGTGAATTTCCTTCAGTTTTCCTCACGCGCCTTGTGAATTCCGAAATTTCAGCAGCATGGAGGAGATGTGCATTTTTGTGTGCCGGCTCTTCGGAATTAGCCGGTGCCTCTCGGGCTCCAAGTGCAGCGCCCGAGCCTGCTCCACAGCCTGCGTTCAGCTGGGTGCTCTCACCGGCTGGCAAAGGACCGAATTATTGGCCAGAAATCTTTCTTAGCTCAGAACAGCCCTGCAACGGCGAGCCTGCCAACACTGCGCGCCTGCGAAAGGCAGGTTCCCCAGGGGACTGCTGCACAGAGCTTGTTTATTGAGGTGCCGCAAATAGGTCAAGGATGTGGCCCCCATACAAAGGCAGCTAATTAAATGTACAAATCCAATAAAAATAAATATGCCACTTTAATATGCAGGTCCTGCTGCTCCCAAAGATAATAGGATGTGAGTCGGTTGCTGTAGCTACCATGATAATGGCAAAGAAGTCCAGGCTAGCCCGGGGAAGAAACAGCATCACCGCCTAGTCCCGCTCCAAGCCCTGCTGCCGTCGGCTTCCCCGGCTGCTGCCTCGGCGCTGGCTCTATGGGCTGAGTGAAGACAGGCAGCACTTCCCCGGCCATTAACTCTCTTTTGCCTTATTTCCTTACTGTTTTGCCTTCAGTAGGATTTTATTCACAGTGACTGATGGCTTTGTTCTGGAGCTGCCGAGGGGTCCACTGTGCGGTAGGATTGATGCTCCCACCGCCGTAGCGCGTTGGTCTCCACTGGTGTTACTCTCATTTACAAACGAGAAGCGGATGGGGCGTTGCAGCCCCGGCCAGTGATCTGCCGAGCACCCAGCTGCCCGCCGCTTCACGCCAGCCCTGCCTGCCCCAACACGCTCGCTCGCCTGGGGAGGGGACACGGCAGCCATGGACTTTATATCTGCTACATTCAGACTTAATACAGAGAAAAAGAAAAACCATCAGCTGGGCTTCTGCCAGTTGATGGGGTCACTGTATGTAGCAAGCAATAAAAAAAAAAAAAGAAAAAAAGGCAAATTAAAGTGGTAACTGCATCAAAATGAAGTTTCTCGAGCCAAAGAGATAAAATGCCACCTCACAATCATCTTCTGGCTTTCTAACCACGACTGTAGCCCATGCCACACTGGGCAGGGCTGCTCAGGGAAATGAGCAAAACCTCATCCCCATGGCAAAGCCGGGGGTGCAGCAGCACGGAGCACAGCTCTCGAGAAGCATCTCCTCCATGAACGAAGCAACCTGAGCTGCAAATGCATGTCCTGCTCCTGGTTTCTGAATTCCAGTTTAGAATTGACACAAACTACTGTCCCCATCTGATTTGTTTTTAGAGACAAACACAATTTCTGTAAATGACCCTTTGTTACCGCGTAGCGAAGCCCAGCCTGGCCAGGCAGCAGCCGAGGTGTGGTGCAGGGCTGGCAGCGCAGCCGGGGCTCCAGATGCTCTGGTGTTTGTCATGGTCACTTGGACGCTGGTGAGCCAAGAATAGCCCCAGCACTCGTCAGCGAGCTCGCAGGGAAGCAAAGGCTGCCTCTGCCCTGTCAGCTCTTCAGAATGAAGCCTCAGACACAATTTAAATAAATAAATAAGCAAGCGCTTTCAAAAAGGAGACAAGTACAGAGGTTGCCTGTGGGCAAGGACGATGGCACAGCGCGTTCGTGCTGACTCACGGGTGTGTTGGCACAAATAGAAGGTCTTTGCCTGATCCCTCCCACCCCCCGAGTCAGCTCGGAGGTCGTGCTCTCCAGCTGTGGGGTTAGTCAGCGCGGTTACGGCTCCGTCCCCTGCAAGCCCACACAATCTACCCTGGCTGAGACGGTGCTGGGGGGAGCAGGGGTACGTTACCGGCACCGTGGCACCCCTTTAGCCCCTCTTAAATGGCAGGCACAGTCTGTGCTTATTTCTGGCTCCTGGGCAGTCACTGACAGACAGCTCTGGTTTTGCCAGCTGATTGAGACCAGAGCGATGTTGAAATTAATAATCCTTCCCGGGGCTGCGCCCTTGTGCGGTGTGACCCGCTCCTGCAGCACCCACCTTCATCGCAGCCCCATCCCGCGCTTTGGCCAAGAGCTGGGCCGGGACAGGCCCCCAGGCTCAGCGAATGCGAGAGGTGAGACCTCCCGTGTGTGGTTATTTGCCTTCCCACAGCTCTGGGGGCCTGGTGCGGTGGGACAGTGCGGAGCTGGGGCATCAGTTGGGTACATCATGGGGCTACTGACACCGCAGCGATGGGAGTGACGGCCTTGCCCTTCAAACCTTCCCTCTGCCTCTTGCATGTAATAAACATAAAATAAAGCCATGCTGGAGTTTTTAAACCCAATTAATACAAGCTGCCAATAAACAAGTCAATGCTTGAGCGGTTTGTAAAAGCCCTTCGCAGGCTTTCTGCTCCGCCTGCAAGCTGGCCGAGCCATCAATCAGCAGCATGATGAGGATGCTGTACAACACACACACGCGCGCTTCTGGGGCAAGTCAAGCAGGGCATGCAGTAGCCTGGCCGGTCCCAGTGCTCCCAGGCTCCAGCTGCACCCTGCGGCCCCGGCCGGACAGACGGACAGAGGGAGAGAGGGACAGAGCCGGCTCGGTTGCTGTGTGAAACCCCCCGCGAGTCAGGTGTGCTGCTGTTTCGCAGCGGGTGGTGTAAAGCAGGGCATTAAAAGCTCATTTACGGTTCTCAAAATAAAGTAGCTGAATTCTCCGGTTGTTCACTTTGCCGTCAGGATAATGCCACTAAATCCAGTGGGAGGGGAGAAAACAAACAAACAAACAGAAAAAGGCAAAACGAAACAGACTCCCTCCAAGTTTTTTTGGAGAAAACTGAAAAGATACATTAAGATGCCAAGAATTCATGTTTACAGCTATTGTATCACGTGTAGAGCATGAAATCGAGCACATCCGTAGCGCAGGCAAAAATTAAACAGCAAATTGAATGCCGTGATTCAATTCTCACCTAACAACGGCTGTAACAAGCGCAGGAAATGGGATTCCTTGACTCAGTTGTCATGACAATACGCTTGAAAACTACCTGCCATAGGATAAGCCCTCACTGCCTCCGTGTGACCAGGGAGCGCACGCTTCTGCTCCTCTTTCCCCTCATTAATGCAGCCCTTTTTCTTCAAAATCAATTCCAGGACTGAACAATTACACTCAGCTGCTGGCTGCGAAGGCAGCAGACGCCAGTGGTGCAGTTTATAATGCAGTTGCTATAATTGGGTTTTGAAACTAGCGCTGCATCGGGAACTCCTCAAGCTATAGCATTATACACATAATGGGCTAATTGCAACACGGTCACATTGTATTTCTTTTTTACTCACATTTTTCACTGCTAAGATGCTTGTTAAACAGTGACAAGGACAAATGGTTATAGCAGAAAAATGAAATGCAAATGCTATTGCCATGAAAAAAAAAAAAAGCCAACAAAAACCCACCCTACTGTACCTTTTTTTTTAGTTACCGCCGAAAATGCTGGTCTAGGATGAAAATGCAACATATTCCTTGGAATATAAACTCTGATTAGAGTGGGACAGCAGGTTTGGCCTTATTCTTAAAACTTGTATTATAGATGTAAAATATATACGTATAAAATATGTTTATAAAATAAAGGAAAGGCGGGGAGAAGAAAGAAACGGGATGTCTCTGCTGTTCATCGTCAGCTTTATTTTAGAGAACTTTAAGAGCTAACTGAGCAGCAAAGGAAAAAAAATACAGGCTTTTACCCATGAGATGTCCTCCTCATTTACTTCCCCTCATTGACTTTGTAGCAAATACGTTACTAATATCGCTTCCAAAATACTGATAAACTTCACCGGTGTGTGATTTAGCTGTTGCTCGTATGTTGATTTGTGAAAACAAACAGAGCGGGGGGAAGAGAGGAAAAAAGTAAAGCAGAAACACGAGGACGGGCTGCGCTGAGTGAGGGACGGAGTTTGCCCCAGAAATAAGAGGAGGAACGAGGAGCTGCCGAGAGCAGTAAGCGTGCCGGTTGCCAAAGTGTGTAACAGGCCCATTAGCTCCTTGAATCTGCGTTTCAAGGGCAAAATAAGGCAGAAAACCTCGCTCACGTCAGTTCTGTGAGTGCAATTCGAGTTATTCTGAGGCAAAGCAGCGGCTTTAACATAAAGATCCCCAAATCACGCTCAAAGCTGTCCAATACCGTTTGTGGCAGATGCCCTCACCCCTTCCCCCGCTATTCTGGGCAGCTTTACCACCACGCAGCCCGCAGGGCACCTTTCCCGCGTAACCTCATCCAGCAAACAAACACATCCCTTCAGAAACGAGCGGGGTTCTGTTTGAATTCCCACTTGACCCGGGCGCTCGAGTGCCCGGTTGGATCCCGGAGCAGCCCAGGACAGGCCCATCCTCGGCCGCCTCCCAGCACCTGGGTGCTGCCTGCTCCCAGACGGAGACCTCGTACAACGGGGCCAGAATAAAGCCCGGGCTGTTTGCGTGGTACAGCAGGACACTCCATAGGCGTGATGGGGTGTGTGCTATGCAAACGCTATTTTATTCGCCCCTGAGCGGGTGCCAGAGAATTTCAGGCTGACCTGAGGGCAGCAGCTGAATGACCCCATCATCGCCAGGCATCGCTCCACTGGACAAACCCATGTGCCCATCCCCAGGGCTTTGGGGCTGCTCAACCCATAACAGGAGGCCAAGGGCAAGGACCACGCACCAGAAGAAATGTCCATCCCCTTCCCACGCAGAGGCTCAGTTCAGGCAGCATTAGCTCTGCAGCAGCTCTCTGGAAACATTTTACCCAGGGATTTTTGCACTTACGCATGGAGACGGGGAGCCTTGCGATGGAGAAGGGATGCTGGGCAGGCAGAAGCGTTCGCTCAGCCCAGGCAAAGTCCTAAGGCCAGACAACAGCGCAGGTCCCAGCCCAGGTCCTGTCATCTGTCCGTCTGGTTCCAAAGCTACGGCTGAATCACCTTGGAGAAGAGAGTGTTACCATCTGATTTTTCACCATGTTAAGTCACCTAGAAGAAAAAAACGTCTTCCTTCTGACATTGCTCTTGATAGTATGGAAATTTGATTATTACTACTGAAGTAAGTTCCTCACCTAACGAGGCCAAACAGGGCACATGCCTTTGCTTCAACCCTCACCAGGATAGAGCTCATGCAGGAATGCTTTCCAACAGCAAGGGAAATAAAACCTACCAGGTTACAACAGACAATAAATATTTCTCCAAGAAGCCTCTGGTTTGGCTAAGCACAAATTACAAGACATGGGAGGTGACGTGGGGGGAGATGCTGGAGCAGGGAGGGAGGATTGCAGCCAGAAATTAAACTGTCAGCTCAACAAAATCACAGCAGGTGATAAAGGTAGCGTCTCTGTGGCTGTGACCGGTACATGGGTACCGTCCTCCTCCCCAAGGTCCAAAGGCCACCCTCTCGCCCGCCGGGACGGGAAGGAGCTGCTGCTCAGCAACCGCTGGGCACTTGTTGGAGCACAAGCAGGAGGCAACGGCTCCCCGAAAAACACTGTGGCAGTAATTGGTGTGTTTCTGTTTCAGTGTGAAAGGCAGCCCCAGCGTAGCTGCAGGCTGGGAAGCTCTGAGCCGAAATCCCCAGAGGTGCCGAAATCCCCGCCAGCGGCGGCTGAAAGAGGGAGGGGGGCGAGGAGCGGCTTGGCCGGGCACAACCTGCAAAAAACACACACGGGGACAAACCGGATCCGACAGGGCAGCCGGCACATGTACCAGCACATCGCCTTTAGCAAGTCCATTTTCAAGGTCACCAACAGCGTGTTCAGGCTCAGCGTGAGCTGGCCTGGGACAGCACTCTTCATATTAAAAGGAAACAATCTATTAAACGTGCCTCTTGATGGCCTCTCATCCTTGCTGGTGATCCGAGCCCACCTCTGCCAGCGCAGGGAATTAGTCATTGGAGTGGCGTAATGTGACCTACGAGGCGGCGGTGGGGATAGCAGGCACCTGTGAAGCCTGCAATTTGCTAGCCATCAAATAGATGTGGATGGCTTGGCAGATCCCAAATTACAGTGCAAGTAGGAACTGAAGGTTTTACAGGAGAAATTATTATTGTCAGGGTTTTATGGAGAAAATAACCCCGTAGAATGTATTTTAAGGTAGTAGTTTAGACAGGAGCATGATAACATCATAAACCATAAGAGGAAAACTTGAGGCATTTAAAAACATCAGAGGAAAAACCAGAGTGAATTACTGCTGTCTCTCTTTTCCTAGTTATTTGTTGTCTTAAATGATATGTGGTGCCTGTGTGTGCATTTGTAAATATATTTCTTTAATTCTTTTTAGATAGATAGATTTTACAAAAGGAAGAGCTTACAGTGTTTCTGTATTAAACAATAAAAAAAAAAATAATCTGCGAGTGTTTACAAGCACCAGCCGGAGAGCACAGGTAAGTAACCGCATCGCTACAGAAGATGAAGGATGCTGTCACCTGGCAGCCCATCCGTCTGACTGCAGCAAAATTCCCTTTGGAAACCTCCCACCCCTCCTCCCTTGTGCTTCAGAAGCCACCAGAGCCCTGCCAAAGCAGGCGCGTGCCCCAAGTAGGTTTGGTTTGTTTTGGGACCCTCTCAGTGGTCCTTTATGCATCAAAACATACCACAGCTGGGTGAGTGCCGCCTGAAGAGGGAGGAGCAGGTGCCTGGTTATGGCTGAGGGCGCGCAGGGAGCTCAGGAGGATGCACCAGTGTGGTGGCCTTCTGCTGCCCCTGTGGAGCAGCCAAAGTCCTCGGGGATGGATGTGGGAGCAGGTTGAAGTTCACCTTAATATGCACTGCCCGGTGTCATCCCACAGAGGGATGAGCCTTTGCTCTCACACAGCGCTGCCCATATCTCCTTCCCCTACCAGTTTTCCTGGACAGGGGAAGAGGCAGAGGGCAATAACCAGGCTGTAAAGTGTTAAACCACACGCGTTTCAGCACGGAGGCGAGCACGTGCTCCGCAGAGCTGACGCAGGTTAAACTCCGTATGTCTTCCATTTATCACAACCGAATGCCACAAACAAGTGTCCTCCAGCCAGCAGGGGAAAGGCAGGCAGAGGTCAGCGTGTCCCCAGCCTTGTTAACCGGGCGCTCACGCTGCGTCGGGGCCTGCTGAAGGAAAGCAGAAGGTCTAACTGCACGGGGAAAGGCAGGGGAAACTCCTCCTCCTTCTGAGGTGGGAGGCTGGAAGGTGGTGGAACAGCTTATTTGGGAGCTGCCTACGGGCGTAAGTGGGTTTATGGGCCTGGTTTGAGCTGTCTCTTACTTGTTTGTAGGGGCCTGATCATTCCTGTTAAGGTTCATGTTAAGACCCACGCAGGGGGATGCCGGTCCTCTGCACACACCGACTCCCCACAGGGAGAAAACGGTTCTGCGCCAGTAACATCATGGTAAAGCAGCATTTTTCACAGATCTTAGCGCTTCTGAGGAGCCATTAATTAGCGCCTGCCAGGGAGCATCCAGGACAGCATTTTCTGCTCCGCTGTCCAGGTTCAGGGCAAAGCTCCTTTGCCATTACCAGAAAAGCTCCCACAGAACTGGGAACAAGGACCTGAAAGCCTGGTGGCAGCTTTACCCAGAACATCGAGCTGAGGATTTTCCAGCTTTTCCCTCATTTTCTAAACACGCCTAACAAACAGCCAAGGGCAGGACAGTTTTTACCAGTGCCGTAGCGTTGCTGTGAGACCAGACATCCCCGTGACCGCGTGGGCGCAGGCTGCCCTGTGCCGCCTCCCCCGCAGCCAGCTCGTGTGATCGCCAGTTTCTTCAGGTTCCAACAGGGAAGAACACGGGAAGAACGTGCTCTCCTGCTCACAGACGGACAAGATGCTGTAAGACTTCTTCCTGTGGATTTACTTACTTGGCGCAGACTAGAAGAAATTGCAGGCCAGATCCAGTTTAAGCTAAAAATGCCAAAAGATAAATACCTGTAAGTGAGAAGTTCCCTCTGGCTGGGCAAGCAGGGTGGGAAGGTGCCCACGCGGCTATTTATCCCCAGCATCACACAACGCAGTCTGCACTTTGCCAAAAAAATCCCAGTGTACGTACTTCAGAAAGAGTTCAGTCATGTAGGGAAGGTAACATCACACTTACATCTTGTTTCTTTTTCCCCTTGATCTGCTCTAGGTGTGCCTACATAGCCATGAGCTGAAGGAGACTCTCAACGGGGGCAAAACCACCAGCGCGCGACCGACTGCCCTCAGCAGCAGACGTGCCCTCTGGGCGATGTGCCCTCAGCATGGGAAACTCACCCTGCAAGGAACGGGCCCCAGGGCACCAAATCCCCAGCAGAGTCAAGGATCGCGTTTTCCTCAGACCCGATTCAGAGCCTTGCTCCTCTGCTTTTGGCCGACACAGATCCAGCCACACTCCTCCTCCTCCTCCCCCAGCGGTCTCAACCCAGCGCACAGCACTTTGCCCAGCACGTGCCGCAGATATTTGCTTTCTTAATAGTAAAGCTAAACTATGGAAAATGATGCACATGAACATGCAGGCTCTCACTACAATTATTTTCAGTAAAATACTATAGCAAAAGTATCACAGAGCTGTCCGAGCTCTATCAGAGAGGTGTAGAAATTAGAAATGGAAAAGGCCCCTTCCGTGACAGGTCCAAGAAGAAGACCTGTTAGCTCAGGTCCCTGCTCTGGATACTGGCATATCACCAAAAGCTCGTGTCTGGTTAGAGACAACATGAATGAAAATCTAAAACATATTTCAGCAACTTTCTAAGAAGGGTTTTCTCTCCTTTTCAAAACTATAATTAGGATCCACTACTGTTTTGAGACTCTAGTCCAACATTTTCACTGCAAATCACTAGCCGAGGGGGAAGCTGATGAATGGAAGTGTCCGTTTGACACGGAGAGGGGCAAAGTGATTTCACTCTTCATTGAAACTTTTGCAGCTCCCCAAGGCTTCTCTCTCTCAAAGTCCAGCTTTGTAACTTCTGCTGGAAGTTTTGAATTACAAAATCCCACTTCTCGGTGCAGGACACAGAGATAAAGCAGAGTTGGGCATCCCCGAGGATGTGAAAAGCCGTCCCCTTTCAAACCCACAGGCAAAGAAACTCACAGCATGTTGTGTGCTGGCTGTGGCACATCACACGTAAATAAATACAGCACAGCTGATTGCAAACTCAGCGGGCATTTCTAGGTGTAAGGACAAAGCAGTTTCTCCCCGTAGAATAGGTGTAAGCAAGCCTGGACAGGTATTTTGGTGGGGCGGTACTGATTTCTATTATTTAAAGCTCTGTCTTGGACTATTTAAAAAGCAGGTCCCTGTTAGAGCCGGTCCCAGGGTATCTTCCTGGTGTAACACAGCCTTTCCTAGCAAACTGTCAGCCAGCAGCATGAGTTATTTCAATGGCTACATCATTTCAGACAAAGCCTCACCATCTGCTCTACCCTCTAATTACAAATGCAGAAAACATAATTCACAATCAAATCACATAAAAAAAAAGGAGAGAAAATGAGCAATTAAAATGCACATTCTGCCAGGCAAATCAACCTTCCCTTCCCAGCCGCTGCTCTTGCCTCTTACAGGCAGGGTCAGAATTAGTCCTGGACCACTGGAGATTTCGGTCCTGCTGGTTTCACTGACAGCAGCCTCCCAGCCTTGATCTTCCCATCTCCCAGGGGCTCTCGGCAGCTCTAGCCCGCTGCTGTACTTACTGGTGACTTGCTAACCCTCAGGATCAATTATATAAATAACATACCTTCGTTATTTCCCACTCCCTGCTTCTCTTTTAGGCTCCTCCTGGCTCACAAGTCAACAAAAACTTGAGGATTTCAGGGGAATAAGCAGGGATTGATGGTGGTGCGTTTGCCAGCAAACACCCCAGGCTGAATTCCTCTTCAGTGCGATGTCGCTGCGCTTAGTGAAGTTATCATCCCCTCCGAAAAGCGTGTACTGAAATGTACGTTAACATTCAGGCATCATTTATACTCTATAAGTAATTCAAGCCTACAGAGGCAATCTCTTGCATGTTCAAAATTCAAAGTCTCCTTCTCTAATCAGCCGGTCTGGAAGGGCTGAAATCTGTCCCTGAGGCCGGAGTGAAGGGAGGGCCTTGGAGAAGGAGCTGGGGAGCAGCATTTGCCCGCTGTCCCTTACCCCTACGTAGCCGAGGGGTGAGACGGGAGGACAGAGAGCTCGGTCAGTCCATCCGTCCCTCACCGATGCAGGGGCTTTTATGAGCAGCCCCAACGCCCACCAGGTCCCTGCCAGAGGCTCAAGGTCAGCAGTCTGCAGCGGGGCAGAGCTGGGGCGGTGGGAAATGCCGCTCTATTAATGTCACTCAAAGAATTCAAAGCTCTGCATCTGACGTGTCCACAGAGCCCTTTCTCATGGCACATACTCCCACTCCTGCTCCCTTTGCCGCGGTCTGATCCTCTCTCCCTCCCGCCCTGCAAAGCCTGCAAATGTCTCTCTCTTTTGGCCACAGTCAGGTTTCCCTGATGGGGTCAAGGAAAACCCAGTGGATGGTCCCTGCTGTCCCCTCACTGTATAGCTGCTATACGGCACGGCCACGGGAGGGGAAAGGGGTGGGACGTGCCGCCAGCCCCGATCCCAGATGGGAGAGCCCCACAGTGCTGTGGCACTCCACCACCGCAGGGTCTTCATCTGGTAGAGCAAAACTCCAGCAACAAGTGGGCTGCCATGGATGCAGGCTCAGAGGCATCCCTGGCTGGATCACATTGCTAAATAATTTCTAATTTTCCTTTTAAAAACCTGCTCCAGCAATCTTCCTCCCCAGCCTACCTTCAAAGCTGCTCCATGAGAAGCTCATTGGCAAGGAGAGCACGAGGCTCTGGTATTATTTCGGAAATGTTTCAGGGCTTCACAATAGTTTTACAACACCTTGCAGCAAAGTGGCAGATGGGATTCTGGCCTAATCAATACACTAAGCAGAGCCAAGTGCCGGATCACTGATCTGAACTGAAAGAATAAATAGTAAATCAAAAGAATACAGAAGTACCATCGTTTCTGTAAAGCAAGAGGAGCTGTAACGTGTTCAGTTCCCAGATTTGCAAGCTCGCACCGTGAGCTCAGCATGATAAAAGGAGCTTCCTGCGGCAGCTCTGAGCCAGCAGAGGAGCCGCAGCCCCGGCCGCTGCTGCGGGGGATCGCGGCCGCAGCTCCTGCGCAGCGCGAGGCCGAATATGGGCAGCCCGAGCTCAGCCCCCAGCCCAGCTCCCAGCGCCGCGTCCACCTTCCCCGGCCCAACTCTGCTCTTCTTCGTGAACCAAACACGCATGACGTTGGGTGAGAAGTGCTGGATGCAAGCAGCAGCCCAAGGTCCCGGCCACTGGCCGATGCATCACTTCAAAGGCAGCTCCAAAGCTCCCTCCCTCAGGAAGCGGCACTGGCCATCAGACGTGTGGCAGGCTTCTCTGGCAATTAGCAAACGGGGCTGACGTGATTCACAGCTCTCAAGTGCTGCCAGACCCATGACAAGGCCTCACCCAAAAGCCAAGGGTCACACCACCACCGCTGGCAGATGGGAACCGGTGGCCAGGAGGCTGATTGGGCCATTAGGCAGCTTGCCATGAAGGGACGAGTGACCAGCTGCCAGGCTGTAAAACCGGGGACACGCAGCTCCATCTGTGGGAGACAAGGCAAAGGGGAGTCCCGGCCACTCACAAAGTGCAGGGGCACCCGCGGCCCCCCCCGTCCCTCTCCTTTACAGCTACAACCTTAAATCAGGATGTGCAGGGGTACCACGCCGGGTCGGGAGAAGCAAAGAGCCCCTAGCAGGGCAGAAGGGATCTGTCCTTCCCCTTTTCTTCACAGCCCCTGTGCCCAGGGATGAGTCAATACCCATCACCTGTCATTGCACAAGAAAAGTCGTCTTTTCTTTTTTTCAATATTTGGAGATTCTAAAAGCCGAACAAAAGAACATGCAACACGTTGTACATTCAAAGGAGATCCTTTTAACTGCCAAGCTGCAGCAGAACTGTAGTTGTGGTTATTATACAGAAACAGACATAAAACTATAATGTGGATCAACACATTTTATCAGTCGTTCAAGAAAATACTGAGTCCATGAAGCTTAGCTATTACCTTTCTAACAGCTCTGAAAGATTTACCATAGTTTCAGCTTAATCTGGAATTTTATTATGTAGTTATTTTAATCTCACTTTATTTTATCACTGCTTGGAGTCCTATTATCAAAGTAAGATCATGTTTAGATACAGCAGTGATGAATAGTGTTAGAAACAGCTAAAACAGAAACAGACTCCAGCTCTATTTTGCTATTTGAGTAGAAAACTCAAGAGAGCCTTTATGATGCATTATAGAAACATAAAGGGGTAGTTCCTACTGGGGGGGCTGGGGTGACCATTTAATTAGATGCTTCCCTCCTCATTATTTATCTATATGAGCTTCTCCCACCCATCATCAGGTTGAAAGCCAGAAGAGACCATGAGACTATCTTCCCTGAGCCCATGGCTGAACATCGGGCACTAGCCTCATTTTTTGCACATCCTTGTGCACGTTTTGCTGAGGTACAGTACTTGCTCAGGCAGAAGGACAAACCTGCACCAGAAGATCCCTCTCCCCTCATTTTCTCCGTAATGCTGAAGTAAGGCTGGGACTCTTCAGCTGCAGCCAGCGACTCCTGCAAACGATCCTCACGAGAAGGTGACATTCACAAAAGACAGGAGACAGACAGGGTGGGAGGTGGCCCATACCCCGTGCTCAGAGCCGACCGCACAGGCAGGGTCCCAGCACGCCAAAGCCAACCCAGTCCCCAGGGGCGGCGCTGGGGACAGGGACGTGGCCAGATGCACCCTCCCGGCCAGCAGAGCCTCTCCTGCCCCTTCCCTGCGCGAGTGCACCGAGTGCTTGGGCTGGCCAGAAGGTTTTTGGAGATGGAATTGCCGCTCAGGCTGACGGGACCTCTGAGAGCAAGCCTGGCACTCGGGGCTGCAGTCTTTGCACGGTTGGGATTTTGTTCAGACGTCCTCTGGTGGGTGCTTTCCACCCCGCTTCCTCGGTAAGGAATTCAAGGGAGCATTAAAAACAGTCAGGGGCTCTAAGGCACGAATTTAATTCTTATCTGCCAAGGCATGTAAAGCATATATTTAAACGCTAACCTGAATCAAAATAGTTTCCTAAATTGGGACTGAAAATCTTTAGGACATACTTTAAAAACATAAGGATGAAATACCACACGTGGGAAGAAGTGGAGAGGCTGTTCATTCCCATTCTCCACTTTGGGAAGAAGCAGGAGAAGGCTGCTCACGCAGCAAAGCGATGCAGCATCAGCAAGCAAAGCGTTCACTGACGCGGGCTCAGTCATCACGAATAGTGACACATGTGTCACCAGGACCAAAGGAGGGTTGGAGTCCACCTTATGACAGCCTGTTAGCGCAATGCTGGGAGAAAAACTCGGCACCTTTCATTCAAGGTGCGATCATCTCTATCCCTGACCTTGCAACACCCACTGAGACACCTGCGAGACACCCCCCCAGCAAGAGGGCAGGAGGCCACTGGCCCAGGCCACCCAGATGCACCTCCTTGCAGCCACCTCGCACCAAAACGCAGGCTGGCACGCTGACTTTTATTTCTTCCTCCTCCGCGTCCTCAGTCCTGCAAAGCCACCCCCCGACACGGCCCAAGGGGGTCACGGCGCGGCGGTTTCCCCGGCAGGCCGCCGCAGGGGCCGTCAGCCCCCTCGTCTCTCTGGTCTGCGGGGGATTCACCCCCCGCGCGGTCACAGGCCCGGGGCCGGCGCTGGTGCCGCGGGGCCGGGCACAGGGGTTCCCGGGGAGCCGCGGGGGCGGGAGGCTCCGCTTTCCTCCGGCCGCAGCTGCCGTTCCTGCAGGGACGGGGGCGCCTGGCGGGAGCCGGGCCTCTGCCGCGCGCCGAGCCGGGCCCCGGGGCCGGTCTGCACCGTCCTCTAGTGGCCACCAGCCCCGATTCGCTGGCCCGGTCCGGCCCCCCAGGGCAGCCCTGTCCACCGCACCGTGTCCCCACCAGGGTCCCCTCTTTTCCTCCGCCTTCCCCCATTCAGTTGAGCCTGGGGCTGTCACCGTCGCAGTAACAACTACTGCAGCCGTCACCCTGACCGTCAGCGAGGCTCCGGTTTCACCCGTCGCCCCAAGAGCAGCGACGAGGAGAGCGGTTGCCGCTATTTCTGCCACCCTTTCCAAGGGGGCCTTCCATCCCGGCAGGCAGCCAGCCCTGCAGAGCGGGAATGGGGTGCTCGGATCTCAGGGGGACCTGGATAGGAAAGGCCACCAGGATGGCAGCACGGATCCTGGGCCAGTCCTGAGCGTGCTGCTCTCGTCTTTGTGACCTGCTAACCTGACAACGTCTGAAGTTACTTCCCATGACAGATCTCCCGCCCCTCCTTGCTCTGTGCTGTTTTCCAGGATGGCTCTAGGACAAATAACCCAGCGGGGTCGTCCTACGCCAGCAAGTTTCCAAATAGCCAGTTCCCCCATTCCTCTTCACGCAACAGGCAGCCTCTGAGACCAAATGACCTCACGGGTCTCTGCACAGAAACGGTGGGATGCTAAACTGGCGTTACAGACTCCACTTTTCTTTCCCATCCCTGCCAGCAACTCAGACCACACGCACCAAAGTCCTCAGGCAAAAGTTGCCAGTGACAGCAACACGCCCCAGGAGGGAGATGGGGGCTCCAGCCTCCAACTCTCGGGCACAGAAAACGGGGAGGATTTTTTCTGGGAGAACAAGTATGAAATAAAGAGAAAGTTTGAAGTAAATCAGGCCATAAATATCTTGATAATCTGAAAGAGAATAAAAGCTCCCATCAATATTTATACTCAGCTTCCCAAAGATAACAGGAGTTCATTTACTAAATACCTTTGAGTAACTATGCCTTTGGGCAGACATGGTCCAAAGGAAACATTTAAGCCAGGAAAGATGCTTCAGGAGTCATCTTAACAAGGAAAAACTTTGGAGGAGAGGACCTTATCTCTGGAAAAAGCCACACACTGCAGCTTTAGACATGACGCACGGAGCGCAGGAAGCCCAGCCCTGGGGCAGGATGCAGAAGTGGATCCGTTCCAGCTCCCTCTGGCTTCCCCAAGGCTTGGAGCCATCCCACAGGGCGCGTGAGGCTGGTGAGTGGTCAGGGACCCTTCAGGCAGGTATCACACAAGATCACTGCATGCTGGCCCCCCCACCCAGCCAAGCACCCAGCTCATTGGAGCCGCTCTGCCGGGCTCCACAGCAGAGCCCCGTGGCACATGCTGGGTACCCAGTGGCAGCGACCATCACTGCAGACACCCCTGCTGGCTGCCCACAAGGCTGTCACAGTGATGGGACTTCACTTACTTACTACCTGTATAGCCCTGGCTGGCCCCTGTAAGTCTACCTGTGTGGCACAGCAGCAAATTTCACCTATGGTTTCTCTCAAGGCTCACTCAACTCCAGGAGCCATTGCCTGGGTTGCAGGAGGACCTTATCTGTGCAGAGCAGAACCCAGCAGAGACATCCATCCCTTCACCAGCAGCCGAGACCGAAGGCCTTCCACTTGGGAACTGCAGTTCTTCATCATCAAGCCTCCATTTCCAATACCCCAGCATGTGGTATCTCCCGTCTCCAGCTGAGATAATGAAAATGTACATCCTCACTCTCCCAATCTGCAGGAAACTTATGTAGGCAAAAGGGATGCGATGCTTCATTCGCTTCCTATCTCAGAGCCCAACACTTCCCCCAAGAGCAGCACAAAACACACCTTGCCACCCACCTTGATATTTGATAGACGTTAAATACAGCCACCTGTGATTGATGCTTCTCCTCACATAAGCACTCCAGCCACAATCTGGATAATGCGTAGCATTATTAAAGCATCAATTATCTTTAGCGCAAGTGGAGCTGCATTAGCAGGACTGCAGTCTGCTCGTTTTGATAAGGTTTGCTCTGTTCATTTATCAATAAAATGGGGATACCAGCAGGCCATGGAGGCTGCAGGCTTTAACTCTGTTAGGATGGAGTTGACATTCACATCCTCTGTGCGTGCACCATCAGCCAGAGCATCGTGGTTGTCCTGGTTGTCGGGGTTTAGCTGTCAGGAAGAGGCAGGTTGGCTCTACAGCCCACGAGGAACTCGCCGCCATCGCTGGCGGGTATCCTCAGCTACAAGCCACTGCACCAGTTCCTGGGTTCCAGCGGGGTGCTTATGCCTGATGATGCCCCGGGTACCCAAGCAAAGCGGCCAGAGAGCTCATCCTTGCTGCTGGGAGGGTGGTCTTCCCAAACAGCTCGAGTTTTGCTCCTCTTGGGTGCATGCAGGGTGGTGGCTTCGAAAATGACACAGAAGCAAGGCTTAGCCCTGAAGCTGGCCATACACTAACCCAGCCGCAGGTGCCTTCTACCAGCTCTGAAGAGAAGTTTCCCTCTGTTTTTCTCTCTTTTGGCTCTACCCACATGCACCATTTCTCACTTTTTAGTGATGAAAGCGTGGCCCAGGGACAGGGCTAAGAATCTGCAGAAAAGCAAATCTTTTTATTAGCAGACCTAGAATTTCCTTCATAAACCACACTAAGATAGACTCTTGGCTTTCTAATAGCAGTAAATCTCCAAGTCCAATAGACTTCAGTTAATGAATATTGATTATGGTAGTGCTGGAGAAGGCTGGTGTCGGTCGAACTGCGATGCCGTACCCCTCTTTGCCCGAGCAGGGCTGTAAATTACCTGAGAGCTCGTTTGTTTTTCAAAACTAGGTAGTGGAGAACACAGTGGTTATGGCTGTGCTGCAGCTTTTGCTGCCCCAGAGCTGGGCAAGTACCTTAATGCTAATTGCAGCTGGTCAGTGAGGCTAAGCATTTTTTACCGGGTTTTTTTAAGCACTTGGGAGCCTGTGGATCTGGCCCTTTTGGAACTAAGACAGGATTTATCAACTCAGCGTCCAGCTCCTGCACACTGAGGGGCTCACCCGCAATCCAGGGGGCAGAGGTGGACTCCCAGGTGGGTGAGACGAGGGGCAGGGGATGCTGGTTAGGCAGTTCCTAACACGCTCCTTGAGCCAGCTGAACGCACGGTGTGAAATGAGAGCTATTTTATATGGGCAAGTCTAATTTCTTGGAGGACTACTGCCAGCCTGCCACCAAGCACACTTACACTGTGCTGGAAGAGGACAGGCACCGGCTCTACCTGAGGCAAGCCTGCCCCAGGCCTCCGGCGGGCATTTGCACTTTTCCATCTGTTTCCGCATGTAAATGCACACTTCCCTCTATC
This sequence comes from Chroicocephalus ridibundus, assembly GCF_963924245.1. Taxonomy (NCBI): domain Eukaryota; kingdom Metazoa; phylum Chordata; class Aves; order Charadriiformes; family Laridae; genus Chroicocephalus; species Chroicocephalus ridibundus. The sequence continues at coordinate 9,171,418 of NC_086296.1, read as the reverse complement.
CCCCAATGGATATCTTAAAAGTGAGAATCCAAGCTGATGAACAAACACACCACGGTCACCTGGGCCTTTGACTCACAAGACAAACCTCATCGTGCCCTTGATGAGGGGCTCTATCTATTACCTTCAGGCTGGAATGACTCTGAATGGCCTTCAAACGAAGGAGAGCTCAGGAAAACGAGAGCTCAGGAAAACGAGCCAAGGGCAGCCCACTGCCACGCACAGACCTTATCGCGTCCTCTGGTGGGGGACTGAGGCAGTGACGGGTGGGGAGGCCGGGGAACTGGTTCAACATTTTCATAAAACTATCTTTTATGCTCAACTGAGGTAACCCAACAACAACAAACCCCAGAACAACCCCCTCCCCGCTCCCCACATCCGATAAAAATCAAGTAATAACAGGAGTGACTTACGCGCTCTCTGCCTGGTACTTCCATCTGGCCTTCCAGTTAATACCCGCTATGATTAAAGCATCTATAATCTGCGGTCTGTGGAGACCTGTAGAGCAGCAGCGGCGGCGGCTGTGCAGCCTGATAAGGGTTGTTCACTCAGTGCAGATGAAACTTTTAATATTTATAGCTGCTGATTTTTTTTCCTGATGCCTCCCTATTGAGGGGAGGGGGGTGAAAGTTTAAAGATAAAAGCTTGATGAAAGACCAGGTGGAATGTTTTTCCAAGGACAGGCAGGGGCTTAAAGCTATCTCCACCTAAGAGCGGTTTAAGAACGCTGCTTAGGCAAGCGTGGCATCAGAGATGGGGGATGAAGCCTCTGGAAGACCTTCAAGGCTTGTCTAAAGTGCACCCAGGCTGAGCTGTAAGCTCCTCCGAGCCGTCTGTGGGCTGTCTGGTCTGCACCAAGCACAGGGAGACGGCGCCTGGGGCTGCCAGCCATCGCCACAAAATAATTAAGTCACTCCAGGTCAGCGGCACATACTTTAACTAAAGCGCTAACAGCAATTCCAGCTCAGCACTGAAATATGCCGAGATCCTAAACCAGACTGTGTCAGCCTAACCCTCGTCTCAACGTCAGCAGGAGCAGCGCAGGTCAGCACACAGGGGACCGGGAACACACTTGAAAAAATAAATTGCATTTTGCTCCAATCAAGTCACGGTTAATTGCAGTAGAGTACTTAGGACCCATTGCTGGTGAAACACTGAAGATGCTGGTGCCTTCGCAATCTTCCTCCTGGGAAATAGCAAAACCTCCCATTTCCAGCAGCATCCCTTTTCCAAGTGGATTGGTAATATTCTCGTTGGTGGCAATCTGGCCTCAGAGCAAGAAGGCTCTGCCCACCAGGCAGCAGCAGGCCATATCGCAAGGCAGAAGCAGGTACTTTCCACTACTGCCCAGCGACTCCCTCTGCCCCCCGTGCAGGGTATCCTACAGGAGACCCCGGGACGGCAGACGGAGGCACGCAGCTTACACAGTCCTTTGGACGCCACCTTGACAGAAAGATTCTGTTTACCCTCCGTCCAGACACAGGAACCCAACCCAACTCCCCCATTTTCAATACCATGAGACCCAGACTTGCCCCATGCTCAAATGGTTTGATATTTGTCCATTAAAAAAAAGAATCCTGACACCTCTGGGTGTCAATATTATGAAAGATAGGAATAACATCACCCATCAGTAATTTCAGATAGATGTAACTGGGCCAACCAACCTGAGTAAAACAAGAAGATGCAAAGGTATTCAATATATATATTCATTCTTTCGTTTCCATATTCAATATATTCATTCATTTAATCTGAAAGACATTACACTTATACACTTCTTTCAAAGGTGGTTATGTGGTCCTCATTAGCATCAGAGCACTTCAAAATGTTTAATAAACACATACATACAACGTACATATGGTATAGGGAGATAGGTTTTAGAGCTGAAATACAAGGCTTGGGTGAACTTGAACTGAGGGCTCTCAAATTTTAAGTTATCTCCGCCCCTCTGCCTTCCTACCATGAATACCAGAAGTCAAAGAAAAAAGAGAAGCAGGCTGGACAGGGAGAAGATGGGATTGCTTTTTCACAAGAGAAAAACAAAGATAAAGACTTCTTAAAAAACAAAACCCAAATGCTGAAAAACACTCCAACTAAATTCAAAAAGTATCAGAGAAAAGAGGCAGAGCTCTATATTCCCAGGACACATCCATTGTTTCGAAAGCACGAAGAGAACTGGATGAAGAAAACATAATACGTGCTGTCTTCAAGACAGCTGCAGTTTTCCTTGACTTACAGACCTGTCTGCCAGAAATTATATTTCTTGGCCTCCACGTTCTCCTTCACAAAATACAATTCCAAAATGTGCAAGCAGAGCTAAAGGCTAACGAACATTAAGTTGTTGAAAATTATTTAAAAAAAAAAAAGTCCTGAGTTTATCTGCGTTCTTAATAAGGAGTTTATCTCCAACTGAAAACCTTGGGCAGGGGGCAAGGGGGTGAGAACCTCAAACCCTATCAGAAGGAATTTCTGCATGACTTCTGGAACTGTACGGAAAAATCTAAATTAACAAAACCACCCAGTATCAGCAGACTGGTTAAAACTCTTTAGCACCTGGATACACACTGGCCAGAGCCCCTACAACATTTGCAGGCGGCACGCAAAAGTACATTAAGCTGCTTATCATTCTGAAGCAAGAATCAAGGATTAGACAAACCTCCCACTGCACATCAGTTGGCCTCCCTGGCTACAGCAGTCACCACGATTACCCTCATTTCCAAAGCTCATGAGCATTTTGAATTAAAAAACCTTACAGCATGAGATAGATGTACATGAAGAAACATCTGCAACGCTTCATAGATGAATTACTGAGCATCATCTATGAGTTATTTTCTACAAACCTGAGCTTTCACTACCTCGAAGGTGGGAGTGTTGAGTACATAGAATCTAAACATCCCTCTGAAGACATGAGTTTAAAAGTGTACATAAAAAAATACAATTAGAATATCATCAGGTGTTCACTGCTATGTATTGAAGTCACTTGCTACAAACAGGTCATCACTGTAAAAAGTAACACATGTGAAAAACAAGAGCAGTAGTCAGAGACCACACTTCCCCTCAGTCCCATCGAGTGGCAGCAAGATGGTTTGTCTAGGCAGTCACCGATCACAGCCAGCACCAGCAGCTTTGGAGAAAAGGGCTGGAATCTCAGCGATGAACAGGTCCAGAAAACTTTGCTCTGAGGGAAAATCCCTCCCAAGTATCAGGCGGCAGAATGCAAGTGTGAGAAACAAAGGGAATTCCATCCACGGGTAGTGGCAAAGGTCACTGAAGGCGGCTGCACCTTTCTCAAGCGGTCCAGCTCTCATCACACGGAGATACCTCCAAGGCAGAATTGCCCAGCACAACGCGTGAGCTTTGTGCACATCCCTAAGATCAGCCAGTTGTGCAGATGTTTGTGAGAGATCACATCAATCTAAAGAGAAGTGCTCTGCAAAAATATCATTTTTCTTTCCAAACAAACCTCGTATTTGCTCAAACTCCAGGGGCACATCAGCAGCCTTTTTCTTTACTTCTTTATCAAAAAGCTACAAAGAAAAAAATAGATGATATTGGCAAAAGTCAGTACAAGCTTTTCACCCTGGCTGATACCACTGCTCACTCTAACCTCTTAAAAGATCCAGCAATAAGCCTTTTATATAAAAATCCATCCCTGTCACCACTGCTGCCTCATGCTCCATTATTTAACATTTTCCCATTTTCCCTGGCTCTGGGTAACCAGAAGTTAGCCTAGGTCCCTCCCCAGCAGCAAGGCTGACACAGCTACAGTGCCCAAAAACCAATCTCCTCTCCACTGGTTCCAATCACTCCAAAAGACACAGACACGCTACCTCGTAAGCTGAGAGCTCCAGGAGCCCCGATATGTCATCCTCTATTTCAGACAGCGACTGGTTCAGGACAGCAGCCGCCTTGGCCACATCCGGGTGATAATGGTTTTGTAGACACTGCAAGAGCAAGACAAACAGGAGATGGCCTGGTTAGTACAGGGTGACATACCTATCTGCCCTCCCACACGGGGATCTGCCCTTTGTTGGTCAGATCTTCAGTGAACATCAGATTCTGGCAGAGGAGGCAAGTTTGCTGTACTGTGCTACTACAGGGCTTCAAGAAATCCTGATTTCAGCCATCTTTCAAATGGTCAAAGGTCCCCTCCACCTGGTCTGCATCCAGCTCCAGACAGACTCCTCCACAGGCCATGCCTACAGCACACAACCCAATTCTGCCACCTCCCACAGCCCCGACGTCACATCCGAGCTCCTGCCCTCTGGGCTTCCTGCTGTCACACAACATTCTTGTTGCTGCTTCAGTCCCTTACACAAATCCCTTGTAGTGTTTAAATGGAAAGTGATAATTCTGCCATTAAGGTTTTAGAAGCATCAGGAGTAATTTAACCAATTTCAGCCTTCGTATACCATCCTACAAACGATTCAGGCGAAAGGTGAACATTACCATCTTCTCCAGCATTTTTAAACCCATTTCTACAGGATGACCTAGCTGTACCCAATTAATTTCCATCAGTGCTCAGCAAGTTCCTCTCTCTCCCCTCCAAAGCAAATAAAAAGCCTCATACATTTGCAGCTATTTAGTCTGTTTCTGCTGTTAACTGCACGCTTTTCAGCTGCATGGTCAGAAGTGTGCTCACAAGTCACTTACTAATTAGCACGTACAATTTCTCCAGTGTGTGGAATCCTTTGCATCTTATGCTAGGATAGAAAAGGATGCAGAATAACAGATGAGCCAGAAACTCATCTCATTTGCATGACGTATGTCAGCAGGTTCCTGTAAGTGGGACTACGTGTGTCAAGGAAGCAGCAAGGGTGGAAGAAGCCCATACCAGACACAGATGTTCCTTTTTAGCTGACATACCCGAATCTCCCAGAGAGAGCTCTCCAAAGCCCTGCTTTCAGATGGCGACTCTTCCTCCATAATATATGGATCTTCTGACATATCTAAAGAAACAGAAATACAGAGCTAATTAACTTCTGCATGATATACATAATCTCAAAGGGATCACAGAGACCCAGAGCAATGCTGCAGCCAGAGCTGCTCCTTCCCAAGACATTTAGGGTCCAGGAACAAGCTGACACATTCCAGCATGACACAAGAGTCACTGTTTGCAACACTACAGAATCATAAGAGCACAGGGAGCAGGGCACAAGGAACTTGAACAGTCTCAGGCAAAGGGCATCTCAGGCAACTTCGAACGGTCACTACTGATGTTCAACACTGATCAGTTAAATCAGAGAGAGATGAAGTAAAAACTCGGGAGACTGCTAACGCCCCAGTGGGGCCACCTACACAAAAACACTACAGACAGAAACTGAGGAGGTCTCTGGTTTCTGCATTTGTTTTTTTTTTTTTCCCTTTTTTCTTTATAGTCTTGAGGTGAACAAGACAAGCTCAGTGTCTGGTACAGCTCCCCCCAGTTCTTTTGCACTTGGAAGTAGCCTGGGGCAGCGTGCCACGCTCAAAGCAACCCTCACCAGAGAACCACAGAGGCAGGGAGCCAACCGTGAGGCCCAAGGTCAGAGAGGAGCAACGCAGATAGGTCTTCACAGCCAGAGAACCTGCAGAAGCAGTCTGCTGGCTTTCCGCAAACTCAAGGGACAGAAGGATCCTTCTAGGACTCGGAATCGGGGCTGGGATCTCCCCTCCTCCTCCACAGGAATACTGCTCTTTATGCTGTCTGAAGGCATAATGCAAAACTCCCCTGCCCACCCTCCCCTTACCTTCTGGCCCATTAGGTCTGTGTACGAGCACTTTGCACGCCGGGTGCCTCCGAAAGAGATTACAGATGAAGGGAATGACCATAAGCAGAGCCTCGGGAGGAGCAGTGAGAGCCAGCCGAGAGAGGCGCTTTATAAATGCTGCCACCAGGTACGCTGGCAAGTGACTGTTGGAAAGCGGACAGAAAAAACCAGCATGTAAAAGTCGTAGCAAGTGAGCCAGCAGCCTCACCAACCCAAAGAGCAAGTCACGTTAAAGATCAGTGGGGCTCTTCAGATTTTTTGGGCTATGGAGTAAAGAGAAGCTGTAAGAATCTTGGTTTCAAGCAGTAACAGAGGGTCTTGTACACTCTCTGGAACAAATCTGGGGGCATTTCCATTCAGTGCATGAATAATCTCAAATCACTGTGATTCAATCCAGATGCATGGCACCACTCCAGGCGCTCACTGTAGCCAAGCACAGCTCTTGTACATGGTCATTCACGTGTCAGTCTTTATTCAGTCCTTCTATAAACTTCAGACTGCTTGGCCAGGCAACCTTGATTATACTCTCCTAATGTTGTTTTGTGGGTTTAATTAATACACGGGCCATGGTGTTAAATTTATACTAATACTTCCAGGACTAAAGTAAGCAGTACAGCTGTTAATGGGAACATAAAGCTGCTGCAATATAAACGTGCAGGACAGTTTTTTTTATGGTAAAAATGCAAATTTCTAACAGCGATCAGCTCATCTAGGCATTTTCTTCAGGTCAGAAGAGCTGTGATGAAAGATGACAATTTGCAGCCACTCAGCCTTCAGCCCTAGGGCTCGCTACACCTGCAAGGCTCAGCAAAGCCACCCCACAGGACACCGTCTGTCAGATCTCGTTACTGCCTCCAAAGCACACTATGAATACAAGGGGGGGTGATATTAAGTGCCTAGTGCTGAACTGTAAAGCGTTACTCTTGGTTTATTTTATAACATATGATGGCAACTATATGACCAGCTGCTTATCTAGTTTCTTCCCTGTGTACAACGAGTTGACATCATCAAGACAGATTGTCAAACACTTTATATTTCAATCTTACACGTCTGCAAAAGGTCATCAATTTATCAACAGCTTTATGATCTATAAAAAGCCTTCAAATGTTACTTTTCCATATTCATAAAGACAGACACAAAAATCATCACTTTCAGCCAAAGTGGAATACTGATCAAAATACATCCATAATCATTTGCAGATCAAACTCCAATAACTAACTGCGTTTTTGCCTTCTGAAACTAGACGGCTGTGTGGCAAATCTTCAAAAATAGCACATGAAAAATTACACAACACTACACTGACACTCTTGGATTCGGTTTTCTTGGTAAAAATGAATCTAATCCAGTAGGAACACTGAATACATTACATCCAGACATGTGGGGGACTTCAAAAACAGCCTCTGGCCAACAAAAAAGCAAAAGGAAAATATGTGAGCATACATAATAAAGATGCTACTTACGATGAAGACAAAAACAGATCAGCCAAATGGAAAAAGCGGGCTCGGTACTTCACGTGGTATATAGAAGGGTCTAAAAGACTGTACAGTTTTTTGTAAAAGTCAGGATACTCCCTGTTAAAAAAAGAAAATGACAACATCTGTTGTGATGTACAATGGGACTACACCGTGTCTAAATGTTCCTATGCTTTCATTACAGCCTACCCCAGAACACTGCTGTGCTCTGTTTAGCTTTCTTAGGCTTCTCTCCACAGCCACCACTTGAAAACAAGGTGAATTTATGGCTCTTGCAGTGCCCAGCCATTTTGGGGATGTGAAGCTATATCCATGGACTGCAAATGGTATGGGATCCAGTGAAAGTCACACCAAAAACTATGGCTTCACTGTGTAACTAGATCAATAGAAATCGATTTTCAAGCGCTGAGCAACTACAGGCTGGAGAAGAGGATATTTAGGCTCAGCTGAAAAAAAAAAGGTCAGACTATCAAGAGCTCAGCATCCAAACAGCTGAGCCTCTTGTGCAGAGTTGGAGTTGCTCATGGGGAAATTTTAAAGCCTGAAGGCATGGAGAACCCATTTCAGTTGCTTTTACATAAAAATATAAATGCAAAACCCTATGCCCCTTCCAACAATATGCTCTTTTTACTTACAGATTATGCTGATGAATCAGAATAAATAATCCATTTAAGGCTAGAAGACTGATTGCTCCACCTGTAAGAAAGCAGGCAGGTAGCAACACAATAAAAATTGGGGAAAAAAAAAAAAAAAAGGAATCGGCTTCAACTTGTTTCTATTATAAAACCTTCCTAGAAGGAACACAAAACCAAAAGTACCTGAAATTAAAGCCAGCATGACAGTTGTAAAGTGACACAATTTCACCTAAAACCTCCCAGAGGTTCACAAGTTTCTCAGAAAGATTAAGCTGTAGTTTAGAAGAAAAGACTCTGAAACACCGAGACACAAAAACGTGCTGCAGAATCCCCCAAGAAAACCACACTGAGGAAGCAAAGGTATCATGAGAAAGGACATTTCTGTAGGCATCTGTGCATCGGGTGTCCGGATGCAGCCCAGATATCAGCAGTGCTGGCTGAATTCCGTATTTAAAAGAAATCACTCCAGTATTCTACTCTATTCACAGCCTTAAATATGATTTTCCCTACATATAAGGGGCAACAACACTGACACAGGTAAAAACATCTCACTTTCAGGGACAACAGAGCTCACCCTAGTTCCTTAGCTCCATCCCAGCCAAAAGTACATCTATTCCATCATCCAGGCCATGGCGCTACATCCAGCCAACCTTCCAAGTCCGTAAGTACCATGCTGCAGGTACATACCACAAAGGATTTAAAGCCTGTTTTCACTCACCTATGCCATAGGCTGCCGTCAAGAAGTCTATCATGAGAGTGGGTTCATTCATGTAAGGCAGGATGGAGTCATGCAGAATCACAAGAACTTTTTTGTACAGGCCAGTGGGTAGCTGTGAAGACGAAACAATACAGTGAAACAATCATTGCAGGGAGAACTCAGAGAGCAACAGCAACCCATGGCTGAAAAAGGCAACACACAAGCAAAAGGGGATGTGCCAGGACAATACAGAACGGCTCACAGCAGCAGTTCCCAAATGGGAGAGTTTACAAGTGACACGTGACAAGTTCATGCAAAGAAGCTGGTGCCCACAACTAGAAGTGTCATCACAGCTCAGAGGGGAAAGTCACCAGCGAAAAGGCTTGGGAACCCTCAAATCACGAGCAGAGGTCGTTATGCTGCAGGCCACTCCTTATGGTCAGATTTGTTTGAGGCGGGGAAAAAACGCCTAAGAGTAAGAACAACCAGAACGTATAAGGTCATGTTTCTTGGCAGGAGAACGATCCAACAGAAAGGGTGACTGGGCTGCTCTCATCCCACATTGAAAGCACAGCGAGGTCCTACCAGGAGCTCCATGCAAGGGCGGGGGCAGCCTCTGAGGATTAGCAATTGAAGAGTTACACAGATCAGTGGCAGCAGCAACACTCACCTTGTGCTTCAAAAAAATGAGCCACATTTTTTCAAACGCCTGCTTGTGTGCCTGAAAAGAGAATTGCAAACAGTGAGTTAAACACACTGGTGTAGATAAAGTTCTATTTTAAGTAAATAAAATTTCAACTCTGCAGTTGAAAGCAGCAAATGAACAGTTACCTGCAGCTTCGACACTTTCAATTCCTCCCAGTTATCTAAGAAGAAAGGAAAAATGGATGTTGAACTTGAAATGGGATGTTTAAGAAATTAAGATGATCCTTTTTTACTTAGTACTTTGATACCCTAAAAATTTGGGCTGAAGTCCTTGTCTCGATACAAAGCCATGACTGAACCCACCGTAGACAGAGGAATGTGGATTTTGTAATACTGTTTAGAATCACTGTGATCACAGAAGCAGATATTTTTTATTAGCAAATGATAGTATAGTCTTTACACAACAAAAATCTTAAACCTGATTTTCCCTTTCATACACAGGTCATCATGTGGAGATTACTAACCTTGCTTCACCATAAATTTGACCATGTCGGACTCTTTGTTTGGCATGTTAATGGGCGAAATGAGGGAAAATACATTCTGCTGGTAAAATGGCAGCGGCCTCTGAGGAAAAAAGCATATAATCAAACACGAAGCAAGTTCCACAACAGATAGCAAGATGCTGGACTTCGATATTGCCCTATTTCCCAAGCACTGAATATACTTAGGAAAGAAAAAGGAAAGGAAAAATGCTGACGGCTAAATTACATACTAGTGTATTCTCTATTGCTGCCTCATCCTGGAGTATTACTTGTTCACCTAACACAAAACTTATCTCTGAACTAATTCTGTTTAACAAAAACTGGTGGATTACATTAAGGAAAACAGACTCTTCTTCTCTGCACCACAGAGAGAACAGAATTAAGAGTTCTGTGTGTGACACCCACCCTGCAGCGATTTGGGTAGTACAGAAGCTAGAGCCCAGATGAGAAGGATCTGCAAGAACACCACTTTGTGTCTTAAACTACTTCCAGTTTCAGACTGAAGACATTCTTAGCATAATTGACACGCATTGTGAGCAAGAAAAAAAATATTTAAAAAAAAAAATCAATGCCTTCAAGTGGGCACACTCATTCCTCTTGCTTCCAAAGTCTTTCCATACACCACTGTCCTCCCCGCCTCATGCACGAGATACACGTTTCAGAGCAGTTTATCCAGACCCAACTCAACAGCAAAAATTTGTTACCTCTTTTGTCTTTTGCATGACTTGTCCAATACTCTCAGTGACCGCCTTTATGACAAAGTACCGAATGTCATCATACTCCATATATTCTTGAAAGCGAGAGATCAGGAGCGAAGCATCCTCGTTTAAGGGAAGTAAGCCATCAACAACTACCTAACAAAAGGTTTGTAGAGGAAAGGAAGTCAGTGTCTTACAGTACTGGAGCAGACAGTGAGCTGTGGTGGCTGACGGCACCCCTCATTTTTCTGAAAGGCAGCTAGCACAGCCATGTGCGGCTTGCCCCACAGCAACGTTCACAAGCCATTCTGACAGGCCCTCCTGGCCTCCAAGATGGGCCCCTTCTATCAAAGATAATATCATTTAGAAAGGAGATGGTGGCTGATCCAGGGGCAGTACCTTCCCTGTCACCTCCCAATCCCTGCAAGTGAGGCCAGGGACTACAAAAAAACACCCCATAACTGGCACCTCATAAATACTCATGAGCCCAGCTCGAACCTGTACAAGGCAGCTGCTCCCACATCTGCAGGTACCACCTCACCAGGGACAGAAGTTCTAGGTGTCGGTACTCTCTAGGACACACCCTCCCTTCCCACTGAAAACCTCCTGGCTTGACATTTCAGTCCTGGAGAAGGTGAGCACATTGAGGTCGTGTGTGCCACTAGGTAACGACAAGAGGAGCTTTTCAGTTCTGCTCCTTACCTTGAGAAGTTCACGAGGAAAAGTTAAAGTCCCTTTCCACTCTACTTTGATCAAGGGATATCGTGCCTCCAACTCGACAAACTTCATGAGGGTGCAGAGTGACACTTCCTTTTGGAAAAAGAACAAAAGAAAAAAATCCCACCTCAACAAGTACACCAGGGGTCAGATCCAAAGGAGGTGACTTCTAAAAGAGGAACAATGAACTAAGTTGTTGTTCGTGGAGAAAGCTGCGTGCCTTTTACTGTCAGGCTGGTGAGCAGAGCTGGGGGCACCAGCAAGGTCTTACAGCCCTACCTGCCCTCCCACACTGAAATATCAGAGTGATAATTGCTTCTAATTCACCCCCAGGGGAACCCGTGTCCCAGCAGCAGGCTCAGGACCTACCTTCACCTGGAACACATGGTGGCCCATCAGCTCCGCCAGGCAATCCACGCACTCGTTGTAGCGGTGCCTCATCCATATCTTGTACTTGTCCTCAGCGCTGTAGTTCTCTGAAGGACGAAACACGGAGAAGCAGTGAAAGCCCGGACCGGCTAGGACGAGCCCCGGGGAGCCGCCACCCAGGCCCGGGGCCCTGCCTCTCCCCGGACGCGGCCGCAGAAGCCCCCGCTCCCCCCTCACCGGCCAGAGAGTCCTTCTCGGCGGGCAGTGGGCCGACGAACAGCTCCCCGCGCTCCAGCAGCGCCCCGAAGAGCCGGCTGCAGGTCCTGGCGGCGCAGAGGACCTCCTCCTCCTCCTGGCCCTGCGGAAGAGAATCTCTGAGGAGAGGGCGCGGGCCGGCCCCGCCGCCAGCCACGGCCCTCAGCCCCAGCGCCGCCCCACCACAGCCCGCCCGCCCGACCCAGCCCGGCCCGGCCCGGCCCGGCCCGCACCGCCAGCAGCTCCAGGATCTCGAAGACGCGGTTGGCGTTGCCGCGGCTCTCCAGCACAGCCTCCAGGCAGCAGGCGAGCGCAGCGGCCCGCGCCATGCTGCCGCCGGAAGAGGAGGAGGAGGAGGCGCAGCGGAGGCCGCTCCTCCCACAGGCGGGGCCGGGAGGCCACCGCCCCCTCCCACAACCCGAAAACCCCATCTTTTGAGGAAAAACACAGGCTGGGCGGAGGATAGATGGAGAGCAGCCCTGAGGAGAAGGACTTGGGGGTGTTGGCGGACGAGAAGCTCAACGTGAGCCGGCAACGTGTGCTCACAGCCCAGAAAGCCAACGGCATCCTGGGCTGCATCCCCACAGCATGGCCAGCAGGGCGAGGGGGGATTCTGCCCCTCTGCTCCGCTCTGGGGAGACCCCCCTGCAGCTCTGGGGCACCAGCAGCAGAAGGACACGGAGCTGTTGGAGCGGGGCCAGAGGAGGCCGAGGAGATGCTGTGAGGGCTGGAGCCCCTCTGCTGTGAGGACAGGCTGAGAGAGCTGGGGGGGCTCAGCCTGGAGAAGAGAAGGCTCGGGGGAGACCTTAGAGCCCCTTCCAGGCCCTAAAGGGGCTGCAGGAGAGATGGGGAGGGACTCTGGATCAGGGAGCGTAGTGATAGGATGAGGTGTAACGGTTTTAAACTGAAAGAGGGGAGATTTAGACTAGATATGAGGAAGAAATTCTTTGCTGTGAGGGCGGTGAGCCCCTGGCCCAGGTTGCCCAGAGAAGCTGTGGCTGCCCCATCCCTGGAGGGGTTCAAGGCCAGGCTGGACGGGGCTTGGAGCAACCTGGGCTGGTGGGAGGTGTCCCTGCCCAGGGCAGGGGGGTGGAATTAGATGATCTTTAAGGTCCCTTCCAACTCTAACCATTCTGTGATTCTATGATGGTGCCCCCTCCGCAGGACAGTGATCCCCCCAGGCCGTGGCGAGCACAGCCTCCCCCACATGGTAGAGAAGGCAGGGCGAGGCGGTGTTATAAAAATGTACACTTTATTACACCTTCAGGTAGGATACATCACTATTCCTTACAATCCTACTGGATCAAGTAACAAACGCTTATGTTCATAAGTTATTTACAGGTTGACTTCCTAACACACTCCTGGGAGAAAGACACATCAAAAGGAAAAAAAGAAGAAAAAAAAAAAAAGGGTGATTTTTATCTTCAGTAACTGACCTAAACAAGAAACAATTGCCTCTTTAGACACCAAATCAGACCAGCACAATGATGCAGTCAACAGCCTCCCCGCTGCTGGAAGTGTTCCCCCACACACAACGTTCATGCACATAAGAGCTAAACATTTAAAAGTAAAACTGGGGCTAACTAAGCAATATTTTTGGATGAGCAACACTATACTGTACACAGTGACAGTTAACCCGTCACCACTGCATTTGCTCTGCGTTTTAAACTATCCTGCTGCCAACACTACCAGTTTCACATCTAGTAACGAAGTTCAGGTAATGGCACAAACCAGTGGGTCAGACGGGTCAGGTGAATACTACTGCATGCACAAACAGCTTAAAAAAATCCCAACAATGCCCCCATACTGGCAGACCTGAGGGTCCAAGAAAGAGAGGATACAGGAGAAAAGCGGTATAAAATTAATATTAATTTAAAAAAATAACCAGGAACGCTGCCTGACCCAGTGTTTACATTCGTGATCTGAAACAGAATGGGCTGCACCTATCCTACTTAAAACAAAGGAGCTGGCTGGGTATTCTTTCTTGTTTAAGCCATTTGCATTACTAGGTACCAAAAGGTGTGTACACACAGAGGTAAGAACAGAAAGATACGCTTCCCTTGCCTTTAAATAGGCTCCCCTCCTAAGAGTAAAAAGGTCACAGAATGGAAAAATAATTTTAAAACCATCTCAGAAAAGGAATGTTATAATTTTTGTCTGAATTTACACCTCGTGCAGTTTTATGGCCAAAGTAAAATAAATCCATTCAAGCCACCAAGAGCTTTTTGATTCCTCACTCAGTGCTGTTTGCAAACAGAGTCTGTTTTTCATTTTATGCAAGAAAAGTAAAGAAAACCCTCGCAGTTCTATGCAGCTTTTTGCTTGGGTTTTTGTTTTGTTTTTTTTTCATAACAATAAGGCAAACTGATTTGGAGGAAGAGGCCACGCTCTATTCACATCCAAAATACCCACCTGAAGATACATTCATCATTAGCTTTAGTAAAAGAATAGTACAAAAGTTAGATCTTACTCTTTACACAGTTGAAGAATTAAGTTTTAGATTTAATTTCGCTATTCCCCGCTTCCCCTAGCCCCCCACCCCCCGAGCTGAAAGCTGAGTAGAAAGTACTGAACATTTAAACATGTTGCAAGAGCAGAATGAAACGGAGAGATTAAATTTTTATCAGTTGGAGTTTCCTTGACAGAAGCCTCATGAGAAACAGCTGTGGATCCTTTGCTTAGCTGTATCCACCGAACAATTCTTTTACAAAAGAAAAATGGGCTACACTTTAATACACATCTACTATCAACACAGTATTTACTCGGTTCATGCCTAAAATATCCATTATCTTAAAGTGAAGTATGAGAATGAGCGCACAGGTTGGGTGATTCAGTAAACTGTACACAAAACTACTAACAAACATTTTAAAAGACTTACAAAAATGGAGAATGAAACTTTTTTTCCTTTTTAATTACATATACTTACAGGTTTTCACATTTATTGGCTAAACTTCGCAGGGAGCACTTCCAATGTGTTAGATCTTCCAGAGGTGTTTACCTCAAGCGAGAACAACACGCAGCTTTTACACAGATGGAAAATACTTTGCTATATTAGCCACACGGTTCTTTGAATGGCTTCGCCGTAGGTATTGAGCACACATCCAAACTATAGCAAAGAACTGCATATTCCCACGGCAGTTTGTGGTATGCTAACATAGATGAATTTTACTGACATTTATGGCATGTTACCTACCATTTTACTTTTCTGAAGCTGGGCAGAATTTAAACATAAGTAATGTTTGCTTTATCTGGTCTGAATGAGCACAGAGAACACTGGCAAAATGCATCTTGTACATATTTTGAGTGCTAAACAGTTGCTAACACGCTGAAGTTATATGAGAGTTTCCATGTTTAAATGTTCACCAGCAAAACACCTTCTGCTAAAAAAAAAAAAATAGAGGTGGTTTGTCTTCATTTTGTATGTTTGGAGTAGCTTCTCACTTGGCTTAGCAAACAAGAAATGCTGTGTTTCCCCGTTATTGCATTTTAATCATTAGTTCAACTTGGTTTAGTCGGTGCCTTTAATCTGACAGTAGGCGTCCTCATTTGTACTTTTGCTTGCTGATTCTGGGCTTCAGGTGTTGCTGGTGTCTGGGCTGGGTTCTGTACACCTGGAGCCTGAATCTGGGGCGATGCTGTTGTCACCACTTGCTGTTGTATCAGTTTCTGCTGGACGACCTGAGCAGTAGCAGTTGTTGCAGGAATCACCTGAACCTGCTGTTGACCTGCTGTCGTCTGAGAAAGTGTCACAGTTTGGGGTTGAGCTTGTACCTAGACATTAGGATGACAAGGCGATTACAAAAGAATAGTTTGGCATTAAACTGAGCATTCATTACATTGCCGCTCTACAGAAGACATCTTACTTAGGTAAGCATTTGCCCTCTTAACTGATAAGCATCTTGGACAGAGTAGGAAGGCTGGGAGGGATTCTGGGAACATGGGCTCTGTGGTTTCACTGAGAAACACCGTTCTGTCACATTTTCTAGAGCCTTATAAATCAGAACTAAGAGCCAAGATGCCTGTAACTGAGATCTCTGTAGTGCAAATCAAAGGACATTCGCCCAGATCCTTTACAGAAGATAAAGGGGAGGTTTAAAAAAAACCCACTGGATAAACAGGAAAATTCCTGTACTGCGGAAGCAGAAGTGAAGGAAGAGTAAGAAGAACAGAGGGATAAATGGAGGATCTAACAAGTTAAAAGGCCGACTCTGCAACCATATTGTAACAATAAATACAGCCACTGCGACTTCCTACCAGTCCCTGACATTACTCTTTCAGACTACAGCTGCCAGTCTCTATTGACAATTTAGGGTACAACAGTTTGAACTCCATCCAGAAATCTAATTTTCATAGCTCTACCCAGAGCAAGGGAGAAAAAACCTCAACTTCTTGTTCAGAGGACAAGGTAATGAAAACTGAGCAGCTTCAGCTGCCTTTGTCAGATGCAGAAGCCAAATGAAGCTGCAAGGGCTTCTCCCAGGGAAAATTAACTCTTGACTGATCCAAGAGGAATCTACTGGGAAGTGCTAAAAATGCAGGTAAAAAGAATGCCACGTACGCATCAAGACCGCAGTTTTAAAAATACTCAGCATGGCCTAATCCTACTCCCACTGATGTTACTGGCGTGTGCGGGAGGGGAGCTGTTTATTTGTCTTTTTACCATCGACTCCAACAGTCCCAGAGTTATGCCAACGTCAATGACTTTTGAAAACCTTGTCCCTTGAAAAATTACCTAGGAACTCTTAGCGACTACAGAGGCCAACTCAGCTTGTGTTGACTGATGAGGTTTCTACTCCCTGCTGTCTACCTTGCCCTTGAAGCATTCACATCTGAGGTGGTTATGAGTCAGCTGATATCGCTTTATCATCGTTTTAAGATAAACAGTCACAGATTTTATTCCGCACTAAAACACTGCACTATAACCTGTGATAGATTAAGAGCCGATTGGTTCAGATTTTTGTGCACCAAAGGCAATAACTTCATCCACCATCCAAAGTTCAATCATTCCTGCCAATCAACAGCGTAAGTTATGCCTGTTGCTAATGGTCTGAAAGGCATTGTTCTGAACAGCGTTAAACAAATTGCCTGGTAGTTAGGGGAGGGGAAACCAAAGCATCTCACCTTCTCTTGCCCTAGTCCCATCTGTTATCATACCACATTTAGAACAGATACCACACCATTCTGACTTTTACAACACACTTGGCACAGCTTTACGAACTGGAATAAACCAACTGGTAACCTTGATTTGTCCCAGTTTTCATAGAACAAACTCAGATGGTGCTCATTACTTCAATTATTTGCTATCTTGACTATACATCACAAGAAAACAATTTTTAAAAAATTCTTTCATCTGTAGAAAATATTTTTTTAAAATCTGTTTTTCAGCTTATCTACAGTGGTGAGCAAACATTGCTCCATCTACCAAAGTTTTAGACTAGAGAATATACAGCAGCTGACTCAGTATTCACATGATTCATTTTTCTAGTCGGGCACTTGCTATATCCTTCAAAAATACTGCCTATGCCACACATAAGATGGAAAATACACATATTTCAAATAAACGAGCTTTCAGTAAGATCGTGTTTCTAGCGCTATATTTGACAAGCACAAAACCTACCTGTTGGGAGACTGAAACCATCTGTTGAATGTTGGCAACAGTAGCCTGTTGCTGGACCACTTGTGGAAGTTTTGCAACCTGCAGGGACATGAAATAAAGATATGGTCAAAATAAAAAATTGCTAATAGCAGCAAAACACCACACCTATCAAAACTGCTACCAGGTGAAATCCTTTCCAGAGTCCTGTTCATGGTAAGTTGCAGCTCGGCATTCTCAGTACTTTTGTAAAACTTTTTACATCAGTACATTGAAGAACTTAGCTGGGAGAGGAAGAATAAAAGTCGTATATGCAATATTAACTGCAACATACTCGTCTCCTCCTAACTATACATAAAATTGAAGGAAGCACAGAAGTTCTAACGGGCTACATTATCTTAGATATACTTCTAAAAGAGTAAGGCTTCCAGTTCCTAATCCTCTTCTCTTTCCTTGCTTAGACTGACCCAGTTATGCAGAAGAGAAGACAACTGAACTGTCTTCAGAGGCAGCACCAGAAAACAAGAACAACTCTGGCTCAGTTTTCCTTAGTAAACACAGTATAAAATCCCTTGCTTAACAAAAAGGAGTGACTCAATTTATTTCAAAGAGGAGAGGCAAACTTATAGCTCAGATAGTTCCTCTGACCTGCTACAAGGCCACATATTCAGCACCAATGAATTTTATTATAAAGTCAATTTAAACAAATGTGTGACTAGAATTAATATGAGTGGGTGCTAAAATGCTACATCACCTGTCATCTTTACAATTCTCCAGTCACAGCCGAGCTTAAAGGTGTAAATCTGTGTTACCTGTACCTGAATCTGGGCCTGTACTTGCTGCGTTCCACCTGGTTTCTGGGTTTGGGAAATCGGAGTTGTCAAGAACTGTGTTTTAATGGCAGGCTGGGTAGTGTAAGTTACTTTTTGTTGCTGTGAAGTCTGTTGTTGGGTTTGGACTGTAACCTGTTGAGCATTTATCTGCAGAAGAGAAAAAACAGGCATCAATGACTACAAAATATATGTGTATTTTAAATAACGGGTATGTAGTTAACAAGATTAATTACACTTAATTACTGACATAAAATCCTCCCAGGATTAGTAAAAGCAAAATAAGCACTAGGCAAAAGCTTTCATGCATTTATACAAATATTCTGAATCACTTGAGTATTTACTGAAAAGGTTCTCTCTTACACAAGTGCACACATACGCGCACTTCATACGATAACGCACTTCCAAAAAACCACGTTGGTGGCTGGTTGACAGCAAAGTCCATGAGAACATAACATTTCAGGAAAAAGTATATTTTCCACAAATTATATTGTAAACCAGGAAAAACTTTGGAAATGTTCCGCATTTGGTTATATTAGAAATGACTAAGGAGAATCTTAATCTTTGTTACTTAGAAAAGAAAATCCCGTTTGGGGCATGAGAAATCAGCACCTGACAAAGCACATGAGAAACCATATACTTAAGGTTCACCCCTAGAAATACTGACGGACTCTCTAGGAGCGTCCTTGTAACTCGGAGCTGAAGCTTTACAACCACAGAAGCGTTACCTAAGTCAGTGGGAGAGACAAACAAGTACCTTTTGCTGCACAGTCGCTTGACCCTGTGCAACCTGAGGCTGGATAGCTTTCTGTTGCTGTGCTGCTTGATGATGCTTCAGTTTTAGAAGCTGCTGGACATGCAGTGGCTGTGCAACTACTGTCTGGCCTCCTGAAAATGACAAAAATAATTAGAACTGTAAGAGTCTTCATTTTATTGCTTTGTCCCAGTAATCACAGCTTGGAAACACAGATTGTGCTTTTTATAGACTTACACATCTGCATAGCTTTGAGCACTAATAACCCCACTGATTTTAATGGGAATAAGACATATGATTTTGGCAGCGAAGGAAAAAACATCCTGTTATCCAAGGGCACAAGTAAGCTAACTTTGTGTTCTAACAATGATCTTCCTACAGGAAGAATTCTGTCACAGTATAGGAGACAGTTACGAAATACAAGTTTTCCTATTTCCCTTTTGCATTTTAAGAAAAACAATTAAATTACCATGTCTTTCTTTTCAAAACTCTATCTGCTCGCCAACCAACCACATCTGTCTAAAGAATCATGCTAACCTCTAGATTAAATGGCATAAGCTCGATTCTCTTAACCTCATTTTAGAAACAAACTGGAATGCAACCTCTATCACTTCAGTTTTTAAAAAGCGCAAGTGTCCCACAGAAGACATTATTTGAAACATCCTACCTTTACAAAAGTGGGATTTAAAATTTTATCGTGTTTCAGCAAGTTTGTTGACGTACCTGCTGCTTTCTGTGGCTGCCCAATGGCAACACTAATGCCTGCAACAGTAACGGGGAGGGTAGTGACTCCTGCAGACGACACGACAGCAGCTGGAACAGATACCACCGGCGGCTTTGCCAAAGCAACTTGTGCCGCTTGCGGAGTTTGGGCCTGGATCTGTCCTTGTGCTTGAAGCTGGGAAGCAGGAACACGAGTCTAAGCAGTAAGGAATGAAGATTATTGTACTGGCACACAAAATACTTGCTGCATGTAACAGGTCATCATAAAGTGATAGTTGTAAACATTTCTAAAGATAATTGCTCCTTTACAGTAATCCACTTCAGAGATGGTAACAGTGGTTAAGTGCAACTTAAAGCTATTTATGCTACAGCTGTATTTTTTGTACTAAGTAATGCAAAGGGCACTCGTGTGCATGAATGACCAGTATCCAGTTCATTTAAACCTACAAAGAGCGTAAGGTGTTTAAGACTGTTTTTGCAAAATCAAAGACAACTTACAAGACGAGCGACTTGCAGGTTTGTCACAGTCGTGCCTGTGAGAACTGCGCCAGGACGAGGTGCTGTGACAGCAGTGAGTTGTTGAGTTTGCTGCTGCTGCTGCACTTGTACTTGTGCCGTTTGCTGCTGCGCCCCTTGCTGCGTCTGCTGCGCTGCCTGCTGCTGGGGGAGCTGCAGCTTCTGCTTCTGCAACTTGATCAACTGTTCCTGCAAAAATCAAACACTTCCATCATTTCCAATCTTTTACATTACTACAGGAAAAAAACGGAGGTGAAACTGGAGCTTTTAAGGAGAAACATTCTATGCCAGACCTTAGTTAAGATGGAAAAGCTAAGAATGCAACTCCTTTACACAACGGGTCACTGGTGACAAAGTAATAGTAAGTGCTTCACATCCTGACCTACTGCGATAGTGGTACTGTTTGAAATGGCTGTCCTTTAAGAAGGAGTTGCATGTCACTCTACCCCAAGGAAACAGGATACAACACACACTGCTAATGATGCTTACAGTAACAACGAGAGTAACATGTCACGTTACTTCAGAAGCATTTCCTCACCTGTGACAATTTCCCTACAGTTTTTATCTGAGCTGGAGACTGGGCTTGTGCCTGAGCCTGGATCTGTGGGACCTGCACCTGAGCCGCCTGCTGCTGCTGTTGCCTCAGAAGCTGGAAGTGAGCAGGGGTGATTGTTTTGCCAGACAGCTGGACCGTTGGTGTAGCTGTGAATAAAGAAAACACAAAATGCTCCGAAGAAAGCTTTTCAACATTCAATTTAATTCATTGATTTCACCTGAAAAGCCAAGCTGTTAAATGTGTCTTTTTCCGCTCCAGCACAGTTTGTGGGCTAACTACAAATAACACCACGTTAGCATAAACATGATGTAAAAGCAGAGTAAATAATAAAATATACGTTCCTTTCTTCACAATGGTTTTCAGTCAAGACAGACAATTCAAATATTTTACTGCTAGATTATTAATAATCTTTTTTAATTGTAATGCCTAGGGGCCAAGCAGCTCTCTATAGCAACACTTCATCCAGAAATACTGGAAAAAAATGTAATCTGAGCACCAACAAGTGCCGAGCACCAACAAGTGAAAAATCATAGCATTGTTTAATAGTGCTGCCAACAAATCCAGACTTTAAATACTGCGGGGCTATGGTGGTCAAGTAACCTGCAGAAATTCGGGGGCCCTTTACGTACCCTCAAAAAAAAAGATCCCTAAGTACACAATTATTACCTGGTGTAACTTGAGTCACCAAAGATCTTGTCTGGGTCTGCACGGGTGTTAAGTTTGTAGTTACTACTGCTGACGCTGTCACTGATGTTACCGCACGAACTCCCTGGGTAGATGCTATGGTCACCAGTTCTGTGGAAGCAGCAGGCGCTGCCGCCGTCCGCTGCTGCGTGTGTACCACTTGTGCAGTTGCAGTGCCTCCCGAAGTCTGAAAAGGAACAAAGTCATTATTTCTCACAGTTTCCATCCCTCACATAAAGCTACAGAACTTTATGGAAATGGACTGTACAATTTTAAAAACAAAGATCAAAAAATGCAAAAGCAAAGAAGGTCCAAAACTTTCTAACACATCTCTCTGTTTGGGTAAGTCTAATAATCAGCACCTGGTTACATCTTTTTCAAACAGGCTGATCACCAAACCCTTAACTACTTTATGGAAATTTGATTTCACTACCTTTCAATTTTTTGCTTTATCTTCCGTAGTCTTAAGCCATTAAAATAATAATAAAGATAATAATTAACAAAGCACAAAACAGTTACAGGCTGGGAATGATAATGGCATAATATATTGTCTATGACAGCACTCGTCTACAAACTATTTTTAACAGTAGTATCTATTAGGCACTTTTTTCTGATAAACTGTCCCGGTGCATTCTGATATTTTGGTAAGGAAGAGGGGTTTGCTAGACACACGTGACACAGTGACACACGTGAAATTTGCAAGAAGCAAAGTTTCTGGTAACACGGAAAGCTAAAGAACAAAACAGATACGCTGATAAAACGCTCAACCGAGATCAGTCCAGGGACACAACCAGAGATGAGATCTACTCACAGTCAGCGTTCCAGGTATAACAGGTGAAGCCAGACGTTTATTGATGGGCTGAAAGGTAGCAGCAGGGACTCCAGCAACGGTATTCACTATTACATTTCCACTCACTGTAGCTGAAAGCAAGCCAAGATTAAACGTGAGAATCTAAAAATGAAAATCCGAATGTCCTATCATCTCCAATGCCTAATTATAAAGTCTTCTTACCAGTCTGTATACTTGTTCCTGTAACTGCTGTTTTGATCGTGCCCGCCTATTTAGAAGACAATTGAGGTAACAGTTCAGCAAAACAATAAAAGAAAACTCAATATAGCTCTTATGCTACTATGCTGTTTAACACAATGCTGTATTCTAGAAGTGACAAAATAAGAAAAATGCAATAAAATGCACTGATACTTCTGCAGTTGTTCATTCATTCTACACATCAACAGCAACTGATGGACATATTAGGATTCTGTCATGCTAACGAGCAATTGGAGACCAGTCAAATGTTTGGTAAATAGCAGTCATACGACATACTTGTTAGCAGAAGAAGGGAGCAATATATTTCTCTGGTGCACCACAGACAACCACTCACACACGACCATCACCGAGCAGCAGACAGAGCAATACGTATGGGTCAGAACCCATCCTCTGTCTCTTTCTGTAAAAGCTGTAGTATTCTTGCCTTTCAACAAGCAAAACAAAATCACCACTGCCTG
This sequence comes from Chroicocephalus ridibundus, assembly GCF_963924245.1. NCBI lineage: Eukaryota > Metazoa > Chordata > Aves > Charadriiformes > Laridae > Chroicocephalus > Chroicocephalus ridibundus. The sequence continues at coordinate 9,148,482 of NC_086296.1, read as the reverse complement.
CACACGTTAGCGTGCAAACTGGATCGGCTCTAAAAACAAACGCCTTGGACTGCCATCAGATTCATTAAAACAGACTCTAGATTTAACAAAGCCATGAAAATTTTGCACAGATTTGCAATAAAACAACCATGATAGGTCCTGTAAAATGCAACATTCCACTTGCCTTGCAAAGGTTAACAAAGCTTTGGTTTTTAAGCTACTTTAACAGCGTAGCTTTCAGCTACGTTCTCTTTATTCTCCCAAGTTCTCTGTATAAACATTGTTCAGTGACAGTGGAAATGTATTTGCTCAGACTTGATTAAATTAAATTAAAGTCTAAACTGAAAAAAGGCAAAAAATCTTTGCAAAGATTTTCCACCAGTGGTGTTTTTCCACCTCAGAATGCCAAGACCTATTGCTGTAATAGTACGAAAAAAGTCTTAATAAATAAGAACAAAGACATCCAGCATGTTCAGGAAAAAAAAAAAAAACAAAACAAAAACAAAGAAAGAAAGAAATAACCTTTATCTCACTATACTGACCTAAAATTCTCACTTTCCAGAGACAACAAAACACGTAAATATGGTACACACAGAGAAGAACTGAAGTTACTACATCAGAGGCACCAAGTTCTCCCTTTCTTACCAGTACTGCTGTGTTGGCCACAGTAGTTGCTGCAGTCTGCACCACTGCCTGTGGCTGCTGAACTACCTGCGCCTGAGCCTGCGGCTGTGGTTGGGCTTGTGCTTGCTGTACGGCTGGCTGCTGAGCTTGCTGCTGGCCGGCTTGCTGCTGCTGCGCCTGCGGGCCTGTCTGCTGCTGAGCCCTCTGCTGTTCAGCCAGAGCCTAGGAAATCAAGGTGTGAGCCTCAGAGTCTTCAAAATAGCGCACATAACAATCAGGATGTATTTTTTTTAAAAAAACAGAACAACAAACAAAACCCTTTTAATTCCAAGGATGTATTATATACGTGCGTGTGCAGATACAGCACACAAATTTGTCTTCACCGTAATTTTCTAGCTGCAAGTTACATGACCTAACTAGTTTCAAAGTAAAGGTATATATATATTCATGGTTATTCAGGCTGCCCAGGGAAGTGGTTGAGGCACCATCCCTGGAGGTATTTAAAAGATGGGTAGACATAGTGCTTAGCGATATAGTTTAGTGATGGTTTTTGTCAGAGTTCGATCGATGGTTGGACTAGATGATCTGAAAGCTCCCTTTCAACCTGGGCAATTCTATGATTCTATATGGCTTAAAACATAGCACAACAAGTGATTTGCCATCAACAAGCAAGGACAAGCATCTCTTTCTGAATAATACAAGAAAGGAGCTACAAAATGGTCAAGAATAAAACAAGATTTTTACATACTTTTAGTATCTTTTCCAAAAAGATGCTTCTAAAGAACGAGTGTGACATACAGGCCCAAGGAAAGGTCCCACTTTGGACCTTGGATATCTAAACCTTAGTACATGAACAATCTGCAGCTGCCCATAACATCTACTGCGCGGCCAAACTTCCCCCAGGAGGCATCTTCTCTTGTACTTCCTCTGTTGCTTAGTTTTTTTAATTACTGCAGTCATGTATATGGCTGAGATGGAGACCGTACCTTTTTCTCTTTTGCAATACGTTCTGCTCGGAGGGATGCAACTTGAATTGGAGGAAGTGGCTTATCATAGTTGATTCCACTATAAACAAAGACAAGACAAAGCACATGATCGTTAAAAATATATAACTGAAAGTTAAAAAAGAAAAGAAGAAAAAAAAAAGCACTTTTATGCAATTCGTAACTCTTTCAAGTCAGAGAGTGCCCACCTTTCTGCAAGCACTGATGCATGCTTTGGATTCTTCTGGAAAGGATTCATGCCAAGTCTGAAATTGAGCAAAACCGTATTACTGGAGACAGAAACAACTTAAAACCAATATTTAATTTCACATGTTTTAGTGGATGACACTGCAGTTTTGGCGAAGTTTTCATGATATTCCCACCAGTACTGGAGCCTGCATATAGATAGACATTTTAAGACCAACCCAGGGTAATTATTAAATGAATACCGAAAAAGTTACTGCAGGAATATACATAGAAAACAACGTACTACTAAACAGCATAGACATCAAAATGTTTACAATTCAGGCAAATGGAAAGTGTAGTTTATAAAGTAGATTTAAAAAAACCCAAACACAACAATGGAGTGCTCTTCTGCTCTTAATCACACAAAACAAATTCATGCAGCGAGTAAAAGCTAACCCAAACACATGAAATATGAAGATGTTCCAATAACTGAAGGCCGGGATGCAAGGTAAGAGATCAAGAACGGAGAAACAAAACAGCAATTTGAAACAGAGCATAAAATAACTCTCGGTCGCGAGCGCAATTCAGAACAGAGTTTCCAGGATATCAGTGGTGACAGGGACATTGAATGATCCCAGTTAAACTTACAGAGGTTTGATAGGTGGACTTCTTTTCCCTGCAATCATTTTCATCATCTCAAAATGATTAGTGTAAAGTTGCGTGTGGGTGGCACCCTCATCTTGAGCATAGATCTGATTGGTACGAAGTGGGCGACTGTTTTTAGTCTAAAAAAAAGAAAACAAACCAACTTTCAATTGCGAACACACCCACGTGGCATTTTGTCTATGTATAAACACATGGTGCGCTTGTAGGTTATTTAAAAACGTACTCCAACATATCTATCACAGACTGGTTTCTGCCTCGTGTCACTGATAACTTACTGTTACACAAAACTCTATGGGAAATATATAAAGAAAGAGCAAAATAAGGAGCAGTTCTCACGGTCACACTGGCATCAGCACTTGGGGACATACGAAATGGCAAACTCTAATTTGAAAAAGAATCTTTGCTTTAGTTTAGATTTTGCAAGTTTAATTCAGTACCCAAACCAAGAGCCCATTAGTTTACAGTTATGCATAGCGCACACATAATGTAATAAAACCATCACTGCACTGCTCTCCCAACACAGCTACGTTAACATCCAGCACACCATGCCACTCTAACATTTGGCTTCTCCTAAGTAGAAACTGCCAGTCAGGGACAAACCTGCTTATTAGTCAGAGAATGGGACTACAGCCAAGAAGTTCTAGATTTTCTACCCAGTTCTGTCACTAAATTGCTGTATGGTTTGGAAGAAGTTGCTTATAATCATGGAATTTGTTTTTGTTTCTGTAGCATACTATCATCCTCATTTACTAAAAGGTGTTTCAAGCATTAAATTCACTATATATTCGTAATCCGCTCAGACCCTAGCATGAAGTACATCCTTTATAGATCTAAGTACCGTCAAAATAATCAGGACGAGTTACATGGTGGTTGTTAGGTGGAAAAATACCCACTACAGTTTAAGTGAAATCACAAACTTCTTGTATGACTTAAAATTTATCTACCAAATCCAAAAGCTGAAGTCTGGTGTCAATCCACTGTAACAACTAAGAAAGGAAAATAAATTTGGAATTTTAATTGATGTTTCAGAACTCAAGTAACACTCAACATGGATCTCATATGAATTATCTGCCCACCTCCATTGCTGCTAAATACCACAGTGTCTAGATTTGATTTTGAAAGAATACCAATGCACACCTTATAAATACTTTTTGTCTTCTTTTTAGGATTAGCTTCGTACATTAGCTGTAAAATAAGAAGGAAAGTTAGATGATCTTTTGTGGAAGATTTTGTTCAGCTGCTTTTTCTTTTCAAAGAAATCACATAAAATAAGTGGAAATCCTGATGAGGATAATTTTATAATCTTTTAAAAGTTATTTATTTACACTGTTGAAACATTTAACAAAAAACAAGTGTTTACGGAGATAAGGAAAAAAACTCTACAAACTTAAGGTAAAAAAAAGACGCATCATTCTATGTAAACTCACCTTTCCTTCTTCCCTTGGAATAATGACATTTTCGTATCTGTTTCGGCATTGTTTTGGTGAGCGATAGACTCTGCTGCAGGAGTTAACAACATCGCTAACAAGGTCCCAATTGGGAGTATGTGCTGGCGATACAACAGCAAGATTTAATGGAAGCTCCAGCAGCTGCTTCACTGCCTACAATAGATAAAGGTACAAAAGCTTCAGACGACAAATCGTTCCAATCGTTCCAAACCTACCCTTATCTGCAGGGATCCACACACCATTACTACAACGATACAGATAGCTTAGGGCTCAGGCTACGTGTTCACCTACGTTCTCAGAGAATAAATGAGCATAAAATGCCATTATGCAGGCTAACGTGCAGGAGAACACTTGGGGATTAGTATAAGGGGAACAGAGAGCTGCCATTCAAGTGCTGATCTCTTCTCAAAGGTGGGGAGAACCTTAGCTGCATTATTTCAGGCAGCACAACTGATCTGGAACAACAGTAAGTGGTCTCCACAACAAAAATAGGACTTAATCATGCATTCTGTAGCTTAACCTTTAATTTTTCCTTAAAGGAACACAAATGATAGGCAATATGTTCTGAGCTACGTCAGCAAAATGCCAAACTAACCATTAAGAATTAGAAATAACCTTGAAGAGATAAACTGCAGAAAGAGCCATTTCTGAAATTAGAAGCAAAAATACAATAAATAACAGCAGCAAGTGCAGGTATCATCTGACCTGCAGAAGTGCCCAGTCTTCACTGATCAACCACTCTGGATTATCCTGTCCAGCCTCAGCAGCTGGTTTGACAAGAGTCGGCAAAGGCTTTGCAAACTGCGTTTGTTGTTTCAACAAGATGTTTTTCTTTTGCTCTTTGCCCTCTCGGCGCATTTTCAACATTCCTGGAGTTGCTCGATCAAAAAGTGAACGAGGCGGAATAACTGTCTCTCCATGACGCTGCTTTTTCTTCCTACCTGCAGCTGAGACAAAAAAAAACCCCAACAACCAACATTCTTGGTAAATAGTTACTACCATTCTTTGATTCTTCTGCTACTTAGAGCCGCAAAACGTTCCTACATGTGTCCAGAGTATTCCCCACTGCTTCTTAAAAGTGTACTGTCAGTAACTAAAAAGAGCCTGGCATAAAGTAAAATTAGCCATGTCCTAACTCACATAGCAGAATGCCTCTTTTCTAGAAGTGTCCTTTTAAAAACACCTCTATGTCTAAATAAAGACACACTGTAAGAACTGGGGCTTCCAGTGATTCTATTGCTTTGAGACCACAGTGAGACAAGAATTTTCATCTCTTCAAACCTGCAAATTTGATCTTTACTGGACCAGACATGCAAGAGGTATGAAAAAAACCCTGATTTTTTTTTTTTTTTTTTTTTAAACTTTCAGCAATAAATCTCAGAAGAGTTTTGAAGAAACATTTACCAGATGGATCTGTTTTGTGTCGTTTTCGTTCCTTCCTAACATACACTGGAGGCAACTTTGATTCTGGAATAGGGGTGGTATCATACATCAGGCACATAACAGAATCAATGTAGATATCATTGTCATCCTGAGGTGGCGTGGGAGGAGTCCAAAGCTGCAGAGAACAAAATTTGCAGTTACTGCAATATTAAGACTCCACTGATCTTTATTTTTCAAAAAATAAAAAGCCTATTTAGGCTGCCTGGTGTTGCTTTTACTTACTGGCATTATTTCGTTTTGTCCATCTGGACCTTCATAGACGTATTCCTAGAAAGCAAAAAGAGAATACAGTTCAAATGATACAACTGAACCCTGAAGGAAAAGGTATTCTCAGAATAACCAAGAAATACACCATTAAAAAACCAAGATTAATCATGAATTACTTTATTGTATGCATCCTCCCGTGTGTATGTTAGAAGTTCCTCTTCATCCTCCCAAAGCATTTTTTGCTCTTTTTCCTTTAACTCCTTCATATGCTGGACTTCCCACGCTTTCTTTGCAGTTTTCAATTCCATCTAGATGAAAGTCAGACTCGTTATAAACTTTATGCAGTAACAGACACTGGATTTGTATTTTTATGGACAAACTCCTTAAACTTTGACATTTTTAGGCACAGAAATCTTATAGCAATTTCTCAACAGATACTTTCACAATCATTTAGAAGTGATTTTCTGGTCTCTGTTGAGGGTCTTTAAACCCTCAAAATAAAGCAAACTCAGATTTTCAGTTAAACAACTAAGACGACCAGAACACAGCTCCTTTACCCAAATAAACAGGCTCATTGAAATGAATGAAATTTTTTCCCCCACTACCGTTGGAGTACAACAAATATTTGCTGAGCTGTGCTGAAGAAAGTAATTCCCATTTTATAAAACAGAAATTAAGAACTGACACCTGCTTAAACCAAGAAAATCCACAAATAATAAGCTCTCTCTAAGGCATTCTGGTATTCATAAAGTATAGCAAGAGATGATCACAGCACTCCACGTCATTGGAGAAATTTCCACTTCACACTGAAAATATAAACCTGCTTGTGCGACAGAACAACATGGAAAAGAAAGATTTGGTTTTTTACCTCATTCAACCGTGGCTCATTCTCATCAACTGAAACGTGGAAGAGCTCTAAATAATTCAAAGCATACTTCTCAATTGGAGTCAGCTGAGAGAATGCATCAAGGAAAAAAAAAGTTAGTATTGAGGATAGTAAAAGAAACGTTAACTGAAGGACAGCGTATCAAAGCTCCCCTTAAAACTAATCTCCCTCTCTGACGGCTTAACGTCTTAAGTCACTAGGAGATTTCCCATCCGTTTAACGGCAGTATCAATCCCATAGACAACAGAGTTGCTTTAAGGCCAGACTGCAAACAAATTGAAATATTTGAACTAAACACCACTTTTTAACCAAATATTCATGTAAAGTCATTGTACCTGATCCACAACAGCAACTAACTCCTGCAGCTGTGAGGGCTCGTCGTTGTATTTTGTCTCACAGAGCTCTGTGATTAAAGGTTCAATGCTTGACTCGGGTCCTATTTCTTGTATGCAATCAGTTGATTCCTCATCCTCTTGTTCAATACTGTTGAGGGCCTTTCAGAAAGACATATTTTAAAAATAATGAAGACTTCAAATATATGGAAAGAAACCCCGTAAGAACTTCACTGAAATCCAACACAAATTTCTGGAATAAGTCTCTGCTGAGGCAAGAGAAACAGTTCCCAGAAAGTACACAGCTCAACCGTGGGCTTTTAGAAGTTTTGTTACAAGGAAAGTGACAAAACATAAAAATACTGGGAAAAGAAATTGACAGAATTTACCCAAATAAAAAAAAAATATGGCAGCTGTTTAATAATAAGGTCACACAGCTGTATTTTTAATGTATGTATTAATAATTACCTCTATGAATGGTCTTGCGACTTTAGGTGAAATATTTTCTGCTGGAGATGGCTCTTGAGAAAGTACTACAAATTCTTCTGCTTTCACTCTAAATCCTGAATCCTCCATAGGAGAATGAACCTCAAACAATTCCTGAATTGTTTGCTTGGTAAGCAAAAAAAAAAAAAAGAAGAAAAAAGAAAAAGTACATTCAGCTTTCAGGACTATTCCATTTTTTATATAACTTTGAATTAGCTCAGGTTCAAGTGACCTTATAAACTATGGACTGAGTAACGAAAAAATAAACCTCTATTCATTATTTCTGAAAAATTGTCTATTTTCTGTTCTGTAGGACAGAGTAGAATAAAGTGTTAACAGTTCATAAACAGGAAAGTCAGAAATATACACTGTCTCATCCTGCACCACCATACTGGGAGTGCTGAAAGAGGATGGACCAGCTTCTGGATGGGCAGCCACTGTCTTCTGCATCTTCACAGCAGCACTTCAGAGACTATCTCATTAAATACCCAAACTTCATATTTCACCTTTTTAAAGCTGTTGAAACCTTCATCCTTACATACGCTGCAGAATTTTGCAGCATGGTGCCAGAAACCAGAGTATATTAAGTCACGCAGGTGGTGCTTGTGCGTCAGTGTGCAAGTAACGGAATGAAAGCAGAGAGACAGCATTTGATAGAATGCGGCCCTAACGCCAAAATTCAAGCAATCCTGAGATCTACTATGCTTACCTATCAATTCTAGCCCAAACAGATTTCTAGTAAACTGTTATTAAACACTCCAATTCTGATGCCTGAATTTATTAAACACTGCAACACGGGTGTTTGAACACATTTTGGATATTAACTTACCTGTGTTAAAAAGGCCATTGAATAGTCATTTCCCTGAGCAGCTACTTCTCTGATCAAGTCCTTTGTGCCGTTTTTCAAAAGCTTCTCTTCTACAGAATTACCACTGACAAGCCTAAAAAAAAAGAAGAAAAAGAAAAGAATTGAAATCTGGTAAGTCATTTCCAAAACAGCTTTTGGAAACAAAAAGATAAATTGCCCTCAGAGAATAACACTGAACTTTTAAAATGTCGTGGTTTGTGGGGTTTTGTGGGTTTGGTTTTTTTAGTTCTGGTACAGGCCAAGAACAAAACACATACCTCTACTTTGAAGTTTTCTTTTAATAATTAGTGTAATGAAAAAAAGACAAAATCAAGCCACCTCGTTTAAAAAATTCCACGTAAACTAACAGACAAAAGCCATGCAAGTATGACTCATTAATTACATTTGGCATTAAAAAATACCACATTTTCCTACAATAACCTGGCATCTTTTTTATTGAAGTGAGATGAAGTTTTCAGCAATGTTTCCACTTTATTTCAGCTCATACAGAGCAGCACTATCTGAATTAACCTCACATGAAAGCACGTTAAAGAGCGGTGACTGATCTGTAACCATCACCTGTATATATGGATATCTTTACATCTTCCAATTCTGTCACACCATTCCTGAGCTTTTGCATCCATCACTGGGTTTAGGTCATTGTCATAGAACACAACGGTGTCTGCCTCGACAAGATTGACTCCAGTGGAACGACTGTGAGAGGAAAGGATGGCACAGAAAATGCGCTTGTCTCTGTTGAAAATTTTCATCAGCTCCTACATAAACAGCATAAAAGCAAGGAGTAAATAAGCGATACACCAAAATAAAATACCAATCCAAATTCACTATAGCTTAATCAAAAACAGACAAAAAAAGTCAAGTGTTTCAAAACGAGTAAGGAACAAGGCAAATTTCCTTCCCCTGCTGCAGTGTATAAAAGCTTGAGCAGCACATGTTGCTGTGCCAGTGGACAACCGGTAGGGCAAACTTACCTGCCGTTGTTCATGGTTGGCGTATTCATCAATCCTCACGAATGTGAGGAAATGGAAATTCAGGAACAATTCCAATATGTCCAACATCAGAATCATCTGTGACAAAATCAGCACACGGCGCCCTTCAGATTTCAACTTTTGAAGCAAGACAGCAAGAGCTTCTAATTTTCCTATATTGCAAACAAGAAAACAAATAATCATTTTATATAGGCATTCCATTCCTGTGAAACAGGAAATTACCAAAATATTATCACCACATGTCCTCCTTTACCTGAGTCATACTGCACCAGCCGGAGGTCAGGGAACTGCAGCAAGTGAGGAGTTGTAATCTGTTGCAACTGATGCAAGTGCGGAGCCGCCGTCTGCTTGAGACTGTGCTTCAGGAGTTTCAGTCTGTGACTGTATGAAGGGGGGGGATTCGCTACATACAAACACGGGGGAGCAGCAACTGCAGCTGGCAATACGAAGAGAGCCCTGTGTAAAGCATGAAAACAAGGGAATAACCAGTTTAAAAATTCCATACAAAACGATCATCTGCAGCTATAATTTTCAGCCTGTCAACCGTGTAGTTTTACACTATTATCTAACCACTTTGTTAAGGTGACTTAGTAAGCGCTGTATACCTTCAAAGTATTAACATTCTCTATCTGCCTTTATCTTTTTGTTTTGTTTTGCCTGCTTTGATGATAGCTTCCGCTAAGGTGTTTGCACTGTGACCTCTGTATTCGGTCACTGGAGCTCAAACACAAGAAACACCCATCACACCAAACTTACTAAAAGCAATTTGAGGAGTCCTAATTGCATTTCATGTCTCTAGAAAACTGCAGCTATTGCCCTGCACACAACCCACTAAATGTCAGCTTTAGCTACGTCTCTGTGTCATAACTCTTGTTGGTTGGCTCCAAGAGGTACCTACTCGGAAGTAAATCCAAAGCATAAGAATGTAAACTGAAGTATGGTCAGCTGAATTTGGGCTTGAAATTAGGAATGAGGCACTGAAAACTCTTATTATAAAGATCCTAAAAGAAACAGAAGTGACTGTTATTTTTATGTTTATACTGCATGCCCTTTACTGCTAAATAAATCAGGCTAAACCAAAGAAGCTCATGAACAGAAACAAGGTTTTAAAGCTTTTTTGAAAAGGAACGTTTCAGAAATAACTAAATGTGGTAAAGGCTTACAAGGCAGTCACACATTACCTGTTAACAACATCCTTTAGAGATTCTTGTTGCTGAACCAAAGTCAGGATCATTTCTTGCAATGGGTTACTTGGGCCTCCAGAGGCACTTGAAGAAAGGCAACAGTTGACAAAGCCAGCCCACCTCCAGCTGCTGTCCTCGCTAGAAGACGGCTGGGAGGGCTTGCTTTCACCAGTCAGAGAACAAACGCTCAGCAAGTCTCTGCCATACACTGGGGCCCGGGAACAACGGCGCTCATTGCCTGAAAATATTCTGTCCAGGCGCTCCTTCAAAAGCCGGTTCTTTTCTTCATACGTTTCCTTTGCCAAGAAGAGTTGAAAAAACATTTGCCACTCATCACAGTCGCTTCGGAATTTGAGTTTCTTTAGAATGAAGCTATCAGGATCAGAGTACTGTCTGCTTTATACCACCAGCATCAAGTTTATAACAACTACTTAGACCAATCACAAAAGGTGTAAATTCCAGATAAAATTTGAAGACTACAACTAAGTTCAATTCATATTAAAGAGTCAATTCTATCTTAGTTTAGTATCTACTTGCATTTTCTAAGGTACATTTTCATAGTTTAGGAAATAAAATTAATCATTTATATTTGGGACATTTCAGTAAGGCGCAGGTTCTCGCACAGTTTAACACACACTTGATATTTCCCTATGCTTTATAGGTTGCTTGAGTATCTCTTCTAAAAACTTGTTAAGATGAGAAATCTATAAAAATTTTCCCAGTTGCCTTTGTGTTCAAAACACACAGAAAATCTTACAATTCCTTTATTTATGTATTACCACATAATTATTACAGTTATAAGAACCTGTCTGCTATCACAGCACAAGAAAGCTTTTAGCTGCTTTTATAAACCAGAATTTATTTTAAACTATGGATTATAGATGAAAATGCAACATATCTGTCAACCTGAAACACTGACAAAAGTTGGGTTTTTTACCTACGCTGTCATCATCAGAGTACCTAATTAATTCCAGCTCTGTAAATTATAGCTTCTAACTACTGTACGGATTTAGTATCAATGCTGAAAATTTGTGTTTCCATATGAAAATAAAAATTAAGTACCTGTGATTGTCCATGTGTAGGTGCTGGTTTTAACACTGCTCCCATGTCACCAGACGACAAATTAGTAACTGCAGTTCTACCTGGAATACAAACTGAGGATAAACCTTGTGTTTATATATTTATTCTTCTGAAGATCGGTTTCATTTAGTCTTTTCAGTAAGGAGATATTTCATAACTGTAACGCATCATAACTGCAGACATATTTTTAGTCTAAATGTCCAATTGGGTATTGCAAATTTGTAGTTTGTTACACATCAGATATCTGACAGATATTTACACTAACTGGTTTCACAAAAATCCAAGATAGATCAATGGAATTTTACTTTGCTTTGCACGAAGAGCTGCTACATTCACAGTTTATTCAAAATGTCATCTACAGCGCAACAGGTATTAACATTTAGACATTATACTCTAAATCAGGAAAAGATTGCTCTAATTTATCGTAAACAAATCATCCACGATTTTTCAGAAAACATACGAATTCAGTATATCTACAAGTTGATGAAACTATATGATGGAGTCTCACAGTAGCATTCTTGTGAATTCGCCTGCCCGCAGATGTTTTCCCAGACAGCCAACTAAACTATTACACACAAGTAAACTAATCGAAACTACAGTAATACCCTTCATGTACTAGCAGGCTACACATGCTGCGTAGGAGTTCTTTTCTTGATAGGATATATAGGTTTCTATCTCAGCCAGAATGCATTGCTCATCAGCACCGATTATTTGTCCTAGAAAAGCAACACAATCCTCCTCTACTCACCGTGAAACTGTATTTAGCGGCAAGTCAATACAGCCACGAAGAACTGCGTTCAAGTTAACAAGCAGGTGTCAGCCCTTACATTAAGAATAACAGACTCCAAGGAGTATGCAGAGGTTTAAGCTTTGCCTTTCTGCATTTTCCTTACAAACAAGCTAATACAGATAGCCAGCATAAATCCAATTTTACTACACAGCTACACCTGAGCCCAGCCATTATAGTTTCCAGTCACCCAATGCAATGAAATTTATTCGGCATTTTATCCAGAATTCAGAAAGTCAAAATAAGTGTTTTCAATATGCTTTACATCTTCCTCCAAAGACAAGCAGCAAAAATAGTAACATTTTCTTTTATCAGTTGGAAATAGTACTTTAGATATTATTGCTTTTAATGGAGTTCTCTTGTCACCATGATGAGAGTAGTAAGATGTGGGAGTTTTTGTAGAAATTTTACAGCAATTTTCATTCTGAATTGTGGCCACACTAAGAGTACCTGTAATGCAATCAGAGCTGGAGGGTGAAATATTTGAGCCACAGATCTTCCAAACTATGACAGAAATCCTTTAGCTCCCGACAACTGGGAGGCTGTTGAAACTTCCTCTCCCATTTTATGACAGGATGTTTTTCTCTTCAGAAAGTCAAAATACGAACTTCAAGGGCACATTCATACCCCAAAAAGGAGCAGTAAGCAGTCTGTTTTGAGGTAACGGCTTATATCCTGAGAAAATTACAGCAGATGGCCATTTCCAGGGAACGAACTCCTAGCATTGCATTTATCATCATTTACCAATCTGCTGTTTTGTAGTAAATGCACTAGACAGCAATTTCTCTGCTGTTTTTTGATCAACATCACAATTGTGTTTTTAAGCAAGGAACAGATCACATTTGCAGCAAGGCACCAAACACCTAAGCAGTATTTGCAGAGGGAATGGGAAAACAGTAGCTTGATTAGACAGCAAAGCAAGGAAAATTAGATAAAAGCAAAATCAATACGGAAAAACGGAGAGAATTGCTGGACATTCTCTATCAGTATAGAAAAATAATCACCCCGATCTTTCTTTGAAAAACAGTAACAAAGTATTTCAAACTCACTTCTAGCCACAAAAATCTCACCTAAGACACAAAATTAGTAAAAAAAATTCTACGTATTTAAAACAGTTTCAAGCTCTTCTAACTCTGTATTAAAAATTTATCTAGAACTCCAGTATACATCATGCACAAATCAGAAGGATTTGCTCCATAGTTTACCTGCTTCTGAACTCAACTTACAGAATTACCATCTATAACAATTTGGAGTCATACATCAATGTGATTTTAGTCACGGAATGTTTAGATAGAGACATTTCTTCAGGCTAGGAAGCCTACCTTGCTGTGTCACCGCTGTGGAAGTTGGGACACCTGCTTGATGCTGGTTTCCTAAAGCGTTCAGCGCGTTCTGAACAGTTCCCGCTTGGGAAACCGTCTGCATGACAACGGGACCCTGAGGTCTCAAATACTGCTGACCAGGTGCCGAAACGATCTGAAGAACACTTCCTGCAATGGAGGATTTTTTAAGAAGTTAGGCTGGATAGAATGGAAAATAATAAATAGTGTTCTCTAGCAAAAGATACTGCTGTTACAAACTGATCATTACTGCTTCAAACTATGTTAAAGTTTCCCAGACAAGTTCATTACACCCATCCAATTTAATATTCCGTAATACCTGATAGGAGGGAAACACTTAAAGGCTTCATAGTTAAAGAAGAGTCTCACGATATAGAGATATCATTCTAAATCTAGGTATTTCATAAGGAGTTTGGACGAAATCCAATCAACAAAAAAATCCTGACTTAGCATTCCCTCTATCTGTTTTGTTGGCTGCAGAGAATCAAGATTTCCAGGTTCTCCTGCATTTGGCAGCACTTATTTCCCCAGCAAGGGAAATCTGAGGGCAAAATATATCGTAGCTAGAGCATTCAGGTCAGGTTAATAGGTGGCTCAAAATTCAGAGGCCCACCGATCTTGAAGTATTATTTACATCGTTTCAGAACAAACCAAGAACGTCCTCAGTTTTGTCTGTTTCTGCTCACCAGGCAGTTTATCTGAAATAATGCTTCACCTTAACTTCAGCTGTATTGCCTACATGTAAAAACAAATTAATAAAATCTTGAAATACTACATAGAAAAAAGAAAAAAAAAGAAAATAATCACAGCTTTCATTTGATAGGCATTTATTTTTCAAAACAGAGCTACCTTGTTATCCTTGTCTCACGCAGAAAACAGGCAGAGCATAACAGTACAAGCAGAGGGGATGGAAAAATCTCAACATACAGCAACAAGGAACGTGTTGCCTATATAAAAACAGGAGCATTCTAAAGAACGGAAAACTCCCTGCTTTGAAATAAGTACCTTGTAACTGCAAGGGTTGCCCTGCAGTGAGCTGGCGAAGTTGACTATGTGATAAAGTGAACTTGTTCCCTTGGAACTGCAGTGTTACTGGGGTCTCTGGCTGAGCGATTCTGCCTTGTGCTCCCGCTATAGAAGCCAGCTGGGCTATTTTTACTACCTCACCACCTGTTAAGGAGGGAAACAGGCATTAAAAAACCAAAAAAAAAACCAAAGTGGGAGGCAGGTTGTTCAATATTCACAAGTCTAAAGTTTTGGTTAGTAAACTGGTGCTGAAGCGCCTTCCATGCATAATTATACTTAGTGCATCAAAAGTGTCATATAAAAGTTAAGCAGGTATTGCTTTCTATATTTATTGGACAAACTGGAAAAAAGCTGATTGTTTAAAGGGTAAGGACATCAACATTTTAGAAGTTATCACTTTCATTAGCAAAAAAGTTAAGAGCTACCTGAAAACTCATGTGACACTTTGTAACAGAACGAGTAAAGACATTGAACTGATTTTCACTGCCTTTTCAAGAGCACAAAGGAAGGTTTAAGGAAGAGACAAAAATTTTCACACATGTGGCACTGTAAATACACATTTGAAATGGCCTGAAATTTGCTGATGAAACGTGATTTATATTAAGCGATCTGCACTTAGACAAACCAAAAAGCTTTCATGTGACAAGGACCAAGCTTTTTGTGATTTAAATGCAGAAAGGTTAGAGGCATTTAAGCATTAAGTTTTGTGATCTTGAGAAAACATTGGCGTGAAAATTTAGCTTTTGTAAAGGCAGTGCGTTACCCCAGAGATAAAATTAATACATCAGTGCTCAGTACTCTCTACACATGCTAATAGGCAGTGCACATACAACCTTAAAGCAAAGCCTCATCGCTTTTCTCTGCCTAACAGTTGCGACGTTTCTCGCTGCGAGAGAGGCCTTTAGCAGATGGATTAGTGTTTAATATGAAAGGAATAATTAGGATAGAGCTAAAACATTTGGTCTGAAGGAAGTCTTGCCAGCAGAAGAAACATGCAGAAACAGGAGATTAAGTTGACACCGCTAATGTATGTCCACAGCAATTCTATTGTTTCTTATCCAATTTTCGATTTTCCTTGGTCATAAGCAATGCCCTGAGCAAGGCTAATCAGAAGAGTGAAAAAAAAACAACGATTCTGTACACATCTCTTAGGGTGCCTAGTAACTTAACCTCGTTGTAGTACAAAGGTGGGAGAAACCTGGAAAGGGGAGGCCACTTACTAGGCAACCGTGCCTGGGCCTGGGAGGTGAGCACCAGCCTCTGGGGCAGCACACTCTGTTGGACGGTGTGCGGGGGGGGCTGGGGCTGGGACTGGCCCAGCTGCGTGGCCGGCACGGAGGTCTGGCCCCGCGGTTTCGCAGGGTGGGCTGCGCTAGTCGCTGTGCTGAAGGTCGCTGCGGGCTGGTGTCTCGGAGCACTGGTGGAAGCCTGAGTTGTCTGAAACTGTGCTGCTGCGGCTGCAATCAATAAGGGTTGTTTGTGCAAGCTGTTAGAGGTTTTAGCTCCGCTCTTTTAAACAACCTGCATTAAAAAGAAACCTTCCAACAGGATATTAAAACGGCTACAGGAATGGCTTGACCTTACAGACTGGGATTTCTAGCCACACCTTTTACTACATCCTATTTTTACAACATTATATATTTGGAAAGCATTGTTTAAAGGTTAAACAAATACACAAAAGCAGTGTAAATTCCCATCTTCGACAGAATATTACATGTGATCAGGATTTAAATACCAACTGTGCCATATTTACGCTAACAGTTAGGTTACACAAAGCTTAGTTTTGCATTATACTGGAAGATCATACTGTAGAAGCTAGTGGGGCAATTTACTGGCAATTAGTCTGTTGGTATTTTTAAGCCATTAGTATTCTAGACCATTAAGCTAGAGGGTACAGGAGTTCTAGGAACAGACTAACTTGTATCGTCAATGCAGAGGTTCAAGGTGACTAACCTAGCGCTAACCCTCTTACCTTGATTTGAGGACACTGTAGCGATGGGTGATCTTCCTCGGACTTGTCCCTGCTGCGTTACCGTCGCTGTGGTCACCGTGCGTTGAACTTGAGTGCTTGGGAAAACCACAGTCCTGCCCTCAGGCTTCTGACCGTACTGAACAGGTTGAAACAACCTGAAAAGAATACGAAAAGTACAAATCTATAGGAAGATCGTAGTTTGAACTTTAAAAATAAACTCCATCACCCAAGGAAAGTATAAACTGATCACATCAGAGGCCAATCTCTTTCTCACAGACTGACAAGACTCATCACTTCAGCAAACTTCAAATGTGGACATTCTATAAAGTAATTTTGCTAAGGCTGAAAAAGAAGAAAACTTTCATAGCAGGCATCCAATTTAATGCAGGATGCACTAGAATTACAGCAAACAGCTTAAACAGTCTAGCCCAACAGCTGGAAACAGAATGGGGCTCTCCTGTCATTCCAGGGAGGCATCAACATGCCAGCAGGTCATCAGGCAGCTCCTTTGCATCAAAAAACCAGTTCCACATTAGTTTGAGATCCCTAATTCACTAGGGGAGAAATACTCCTAAAAATTTCCTGCTATAAAACTTCATATGTCTCTCATAACACTGCATGCACAGCTAACACTGTAGGCCCAGCTTAGGCTTGAAGAATTATTTCCCCGTTAATTTTGCAAAACAACGTTCCCTTGCCATAAACAAGGACCCCAAGAATAAAATTCATCTGCCGGCGAAGTATAAACTATGGAAAATCCATAAACAAACTTCAAATGGAACTGTAATCCTCAAAAAACTATTAAAATAGAATCCTTATTTTCAAGGGTAAACAAGAAAGCAACAGAATAATAAAACGCAAAGTCAGCTCTGAGGTTTTGGGTGAATGACATTACCAGAAACTCTGCAAATATAGCAACACAACTACGTTTTCCTCCTGTGACTCCAGCTTCAAAGGAGGGCAGCCGTACATACCTGCTTGGTTTGAGCTTCACTGGGTTGGGCCTTGCTGGCGGTGGAGGAGAGCTGTAGATTTCTTCAATCAGCTTTCTAGTAACTTTTTGTTTTGGCAACACTTGTGCTTCATAATGAGTCATTTTGTTTTCCATTCCAATGAGATCAAAAAGAGACAGGTCTGATTCCTAGGGACAATGTAAAATAAGGTTTATTTTACGTGATGACCAGAACAGTTAAGTCCTCTCTATGTTCTATGCTGAATTTGCTTTCTATATTTTACTTTTTAACTTGAAATAAATGCTGTAAGTTTAAAAAGTAAACTATTCATTATTAGCCCAAACTGTCTAGAAACCTTGCAAATATATCTTAAGCTGATAGTCCCATTATAAGCATCAGCATCAGTAGAAAAAGAATTGAAATCATTAGCCAGTTATGGAAATCAAAGCAAGTCACATTTAACAATATACCGCCTATTCATTCATACCATAATTTCCAAATAATTAAGAAGAACTCTCAGAAGGTTAGTTAACTATTGAGCTCAAATGCCAAACTATAATGTCACACGTATAATTTCGGAGTGGAAAAATATGAAGGACGGAAATAAGATCAACCAAAAAGATCCTCTCATCTGCTCCATTACTCATACTTCTCTCTAATGCGATTATTTCCTTTGATTCTCTCAAAGAGGGGGGGATCACGTCTTTAATGATAACACAAATAGTGGTCCTTCAAATGGACTGACAGAAGTATACTAATTTAGTCACTGAATCAGAGCGTTTACTCTTATATGGAAAAGAGTAAGTCTTGCTCTTCTTTAGCTACTGAAAGCAGAAAGAAAATTACAGAATGTCGTACATAAGCACTGTGCCACCCAGAGTGTTTTCAGAGTCGGGAAATTCCTGCAAACACCAGTATGATGAAAGCAAACCCGATTTCTCTTTGAGTTCATGAAAAATTACTGATTACAAACCACTTGAAAAGCTCAAACTACCATTACAAAAAAACAGATGCAGCAAGTACGCGCTTGGTAGGCACAGTTATGGAATAGTGAATTCCTTCTATTTATAAACTTCAAGTAGACTTACGATGTGTGAGAGAACAATATTAAGTACTAAAATTCTACATGGTCGCCAAGAGAGGAAAAAACCAGTTTACTTTTCTACTCACCTTCCAAATATCCCTTTCTAGGGCACTCAGTACCAGAGACGCAGTTCTGTATTCCAGTGTTTCTGATACATAAGAGGTACTTGACAGCCGGGGGTTTATCAGATCAGGGTGATTACAAATCCGTTGCAGCTGCATCAGGACATGCAGGACACTAATGAAGTGTCCACTTTTGAGGGCTTCTTGGGTTCTACCAAATAATATTTACAGAAATACATTCATTTAAGTACAGCTTTTATGGAGATGTCCCTAAATCAGCAAGGTGAGAACATGCAGTCAGTATGTTACGCAAAGGTCTTAAAACAAGCTTAGATTTTACCTGGGTCTTTCTAGAATGTTTTAAGTAGCACTGTACCAAATGTAAATTTCGAAACACGAAAGTTAAGGACCAGTGCTACTTTACAGTCAAATATGACCTAACCAGCTCCCTGTCCTCTACCTGCTTTGGTTCTGTTTCATCCCTGCACCCATCAATAACCTCTTGATATCACAGCACAGGTACGTGGTTGGGTGGGAGAAGAAACACTTTGGGCTTTAAGAAATAAAGAACCACTCATTAGAGACAAATCTTAAAACAAAATAGCAGCAACCATTACAACCTGATTTTTAAGTTCCAGAGGTAAATGCACGTTTTTCATTGGGCCCATACTGTCACTTGCCTGTAATTTTAGTTTACAATGTAATCATATTCTATTCACTGGTCATAATGGAATATTTCAGAAAAACACTGAAACACTTCCAACTGTGACAATCATTTATCATCTTGCTTAAGCACCAAAATGACAGCCTTTTTTATTTACTGTTTTAACTCCTTACCCTGGTTGTAATATGACATCTTCATACATAGCTTTTTGTCGACTAGAAAGACGACACTTTAGCACATGTTCATATTTCTTTGTTAGCTGCTTTTCAACATCTCTCTTTGATCTTCGCAAAATAAACGGCTGAATCATCTGAAACATTTCATAATTGAGGGGAAAAAAAAATTTCACTTCAAAGATGCAGCTTTACAACAGGAAGGTAAATTCACACCTAAGACATTTGATGTGATAAACCTCATATGCCATATACAATCATATTGCTGTGCACACAGTTGTATAACCATTAATTTATTCTTTAATTTCCGCATGTTATGCTTCAAAATCTGAGTCTTTGTCTTATTTTTAAAAAGAAATCTCCATAACCACATCTTTTCATTTCTTCCTATTCCCCCCCAACAGCTTAACTACTGTAGCAAAACAGATGAGAAAAAAATGACAACATACTCTGTGTAACCTGATGACCAGTTTATGGCAATAATCCTGGTTCTCCTCATTAGCTGCTTTTACTGGAAAATCTAGGTAAGGTCTGGAAATTCCCGGGATCAGAAAATGTACCATGGTCCACAACTCCATCAATGTGTTATGCAGAGGAGTGTCTATCAGAAGCAAACGATGCTGGCTGCGAATAATAACAGATTTTTATCAATACAGCATTTAGCTACTATCACTATGAAAAGGACACCAATACTCAAACACTGTAGCTTTAGGTTTGTCAGATACACAGAAAACATAAGTAGTGCTAATAAAATTAAATCTAGGATAAATTATCTTTTTAGTCTTGAAGATACCACCAAACTAGCTTCCTCACGGCAGAGGGGTGAACACACAAGGGGATCTGTTTGGGAGCGGAGTACCATCGAAGAAGAATTACAGTGTTATGATAGTGGCAACAAAAAGATTCCAAGCATGTCTCTGAATCCTGATTGTTTCAACTAAAGGCACCTCTGCAGGTGCATGTTGCACAGGAATTTGGACAGAGCAAGTCAAGAGGTTTTCCATCAGTTTTCTGTTAAGAGGAGAACTGTGTCACATGAAGAGAGAAAAGCCCACTGCCAGCAGGAAAAACAATTCTCTGCTCCGTACCTGCGGAGACTGAAAAGCGCCTCCCAGTGTTTCTCGGTCATGTTCTTTATTTGTTGCATCTCATCTACTATTAAGTATTTCCATCGCATCTTCATAAATGCTGTGTGGCCTTTGAACAGCTGTTTGTAGGAAGTGATACACACATTGAAGCTGTTGGGTTCTGTCCATTCCTACAGAAAAGGAAAGAGAGGATGAGACAGAAAAGTAAAGGCAGAACTCTCAGGTATCTTGCAAGCAGCTATTTCTCCACTAAGAAGAGAACGATGCTACGACTCAAAGCATCCTAAAAGACAGTCTTGGTCTTTGAATTATAGTCAGTTCAGAAAGCAGGTTAAGTTTTGCATGTTTGCTCAATACCAAGGGAGTTCCAAAAACTAGAAAATCTAGAACTCTTAGGTGTGAATGTCTTCGTAAACCAACTTGTAGTGTTAAAAACGTCTCATATCCCATCAGGATTTAAAGAACATATAAATAGATGCAGGTTAAAGGAAGAGTCTTGCCATCTAAAATGCTAAACACAACAGTGTAAGAGTTGTAAAATACAGTACCTGTCTTTTTGCCCTAAGTTCCCTTTGGCTGCCAAAGTAGAGAAGTATTTTCAACCCTGGGCACCAGCGTTTCAATTCCAGCTCCCATTTCAATATGTTACAGCTCCGTACAACAACAAGGTGAGGGCCCCAATTACCTACAGAAAGGGAAATACAGCCGTTAACAGCAGAAAGAGGCTCCTGACAATTCATGTGCTTATATTCTCCCCTGATGTTTTTTTTAAGTGCAGCACACTGAATTCATCATTAGAAGTGTGTTTCAATAACAGAGGTATTTTAATGACTAATCTATTCTTTATTATTTTTCAGACCTCAAGTAAACTTGTGCACCTATTTTTCCCTCAACTACATCAACAGCTTGAGGTACTACCTCCATGACAAGCTTTGCCTTAACTTACATTCTTACACCACCCTCAGTACAACACCACTGTCAGAACTATCTGAGATGATACACAAGACAGACTTGTCTGTCCAACTGTTCATGCTTACTCCTTGAATTTAACTACCTGCGGCCATCTGGCCATTAAACAACTTGTGAGGCTTTTTTACTGGTAAACTAGGCTTCAGAAGAATTTTATCACCTATAAGGTAACAGCAGATTGAGCAAACAGCGTATTTGATAAGAAAGCACCCCTATGTCACACAATCTAAGAAAGTTTTTCTGACACAATCTTACTCTGTGCATTAACTAAAGTCTGATATGGTTCAGCAGGAAAAAAAAAGCGATTTGAGGCTACAATTCACAAAGATAATGCTGGCCCAGTACTTGTCTAAAATGAACTTACCTTCATTACAAGCCAAGTGGGCAAAAAAGGCAATAATTTGTACTGTTTTTCCAAGTCCAGCCTCATCTGCCAGAATGCCGTTGAGATTCTTCCTGTAGAGCTTTGCTAGCCAGTCAAGCCCAATCTTCTGATATTCTCTGAGGGGCCCGTACAGTAGCGATGGAGTATTGTACTTTACCTGTAAAGTGAATGATTTGATACTTTTTTTCTGAGTTAAATTCAGGGAGCATGTCATAAAGCATAACCATTTTAAAGTTCAATGACTAGAAAATATTTATTGTCATTTGTTGCCAAAATCTGTGAAATCATGAAAAAAAATAAAATCCTTTCTGTAAAAGCACACACAGCAGGAGAAAACAGGGAGTCTTACCGCTGTTGTTATCCTAGAGCTGCCTTTAGGTAATAGCATTTCTGCCGCAGCAGCAACTTCTGATATGTCTCGCATATGCTTCTTCGGAGGACTCGATCTGTCTATACCCTTGTACTGGTCAATGCTAAGGAGGGAGTCTATGAGGACAACTTCTTTCTGAGGACTCTCCCTATCAGAGGTATGGTCTTCCATTTCTATGAGAAAGAAAAATAACATTGGCATTTAAAATAAACTTAAGTATCAGTTACACAAAGGAATTGAGATGGCTAGAAGTCAGACGGGGTCTAAAAGGAGGCAGGTAACTTTTTAAAACAATTCTATGATTTTCAAACTAGTCAAGCTAAAATGCAAATAGCCTAAGCGCAGGATGCCGTACATGTTTTGAATGTTCACACTAGCTAGGCTAACTTGACCATTAGCTTTTCACAACTTCTAGGGAGGTCCTCTCATACTACCTAAAACCTACCCTCAAACATGTAATTCTATCATCACTTCAATACAGAACAGATAGCAACTAGGTAATAATAATAGCTAGCTATGAAGTGTGTTGTTTAATCCAGTGTAGAGAGGCTCTTCTGTGGCTCACTATTGTTCCTGAGAATCTTACATATCTTGACTTTAACACAGGCAAGCACTGCCTTCATGTCATAAGGTGAGAAATTAAAAAAAAAAAAAAAAAGATATTCTTCACTGACCGTTATCCAAAAATATTTAGTAATATCAGGAATAAAACTATTTTTTCTAATGATCAGTCCAAACGTTTAGCAAGAAAGCCACTGTACTTTCCATTCATTCTTGTATATAACATTCTTCTTCACTTAAAAAATTAAAAACATTTTAAATGTAATTCACTCAGTATTTGTTTTCCCTATTATAAAATGTCATTTAACAGAGACCTGAAGAGCCAATCAACTTCTTTCACCATGTAAGTCGGCACAAGTTCTTCTAAATAAGAAGTAATTTACCTTCCTCACTGCTGTCTTCTTCACTGTCAGGCTTCGGCTGGGGCCAGTGAAAGTTTTCTGCAAAGGCACCTTCATACATCTTCAGTAAATCCTCCAGAGGCAATTCAGCTGAAGGTCATTAAAGGATGTAAGTTTAAAACTATCAAAACTTGTAACAATCAATACCATTGTTTTTAATCTCATTACATTCTTCACAGTTGTATAAAGCCAGTCCTCTAATCAGAAGTTAATTGAAAAAGTAATTATTAGGTGGATGATGGCGATATTTACTTAATGACCTTGATTACGGAGAACACTTGGCATCACACCAAGCCACTTGCTCACCCAGCTTGCTTTGTACTATATTACAAACCCACCAGACAAACTGACAGTAAACCACTGGTTGGGGAGGCAGGGGCATCAAATCCAGCTGAGTGGCTGAAAACCAATTCAAGACTTCCAAGTTTCAAAACTGACCTGTACCTCAACCCCACTAAACAGTATCTCCATGATCCCTGGTCTGATCTGTTGAAGCGGGAATGTGCATGCTGGCGGTGGCAAATCAATCAGGAATCATCCTCATTAGGAACTTGGCTGACTGGCCAAGAGTTATAATCCCTCCAACTGGCCAGCTGGCTGCAGCCACTAAGCTGCCAAACAGACCAAACAAACGGATTTGGAAACTGCACATTAATTGCCAGGCAAGCTTAGCTTAACGTGAAGCTTGCCTCTAAAAATCAGCAAGGTTTTTACCATGATAAGTGAAGTGATCCCTATGGGATACTTTGCATACATCAAGCTCAGCAGAGCAGTTATTGTTATGCTGCTAATGAAAGAGAGCTGCTAGCCGGAGCATTGTCCCTAAAAGCCCCTTAATCTTTAATTATTTATACCCCCCAAGATCAGCACTTCAGGGCCTTTTCAGACTTATCAGGTGGGTCACAAAACCCTTCTGAGATACTCTAGCCTATATTATCTATTGATGATAAAATGTTCAATCTGATACACTTCTGGTTTTAAATATTTATCATGCACTCCTAGAACATAGGTTGAGAGTATCCTGGGCTGCCTCCCCAGCAGCATGGCCAGCAGATCGAGGGAGGGGATTCTGCCCCTCTGCTCTGCTGAGACCCCATCTGGAGTACTGCCTCCAGCTCTGGAGACCCCAACATAAGGGGGACATGGACCTGTTGGAGTGAGTCCAGAGGAGGCCACGAAGAAGCTGCGAGGGCTGGAGCCCCTCTGCCGTGAGGACGGGCTGAGAGAGTTGGGGCTGTTCAGCTTGGAGAAGAGAAGGCTCTGGGGAGACCTCAGAGCCCCTTCCAGGCCCTAAAGGGGCTCCAAGAGAGATGGGGAGGGGCTCTGGATCAGGGAGTGTAGCAACAGGATGAGGGGGAATGGTTTTAAACTGAAAGAGGGGAGATTTAGATATCAGGAAGAAATTCTTTGCTGTGAGGGTGGTGAGCCCCTGGCCCAGGTTGCCCAGAGAAGCTGTGGCTGCCCCATCCCTGGAGGGGTTCAAGGCCAGGCTGGACGGGGCTTGGAGCAACCTGGGCTGGTGGGAGGTGTCCCTGCCCAGGGCAGGGGGTTGGAACTAGATGATCTTTAAGGTCCTTTCCAACCCAAACCATTCTATGATTCTTTTGGTGTGAGGTTTTAAAGAAACACAGTGCTTCAGCAGAGAAATACTTTTGCTTAAGCTATCTTTTGTGATAACTAGTTAAGCATAGGGACCACTTTATAAAGTACAGATGTCCATCATCATCCCATAAACTAACTGCTACAACTTTCCAAACAGAAAGACATAAATATGGATTACTTATGACTGAACATCTGAATGCATTCAACCTCTCATTTATAACCCTATTTACAAACACAATAACGACTGTCGTTTCAGAGCCCACCACAGAGGAATCAAGCTACATGCCTACCTTCTTTGGCTAGATTAGACAATTCAGTTTGATGGTTTATGTTTCCTTCTTTAGCTTCTTGTTCCTCAATTGTTTCTTCTTCATCTTCAACTAAAATAAAAACAAATGCTAACCTTAGCATTCAAATTACACAATAATTCATGAAGTTTGTAGTAATATGCCTCTGACATGTACTAGCATAGAAAATTATAAATTAGCAGGATTCAAAAAAGGATGAGACGTATTGAAAACAAGAAAATCTGAGAGCAACTATACATAGAAAATAAGTGAAAAGGAAAGGAGCGCTTCTGCCTCAGGACAAAAGGCAGTCTTGAACTCTTAAGTGTTGGTTGACAATGGTCACCAGGGACAGGTTATTCTGTAGATTTAAACAGGGGGGTTTCTTTATCAGAAACATGACACAGATGTCGTCACAAGAAAGGAACTAATATGGGTTATTCAGTCTGAAATCCTCAAAACAAGTTTAAGACCACTAGCAAGATTTGAAAACCAAAGGAATGAGGACAGAAAGAAGTAAAATCTATCAACAATGATGGCAGTGTGTTTTCAGGGAAAATTTTATTTTCAAATCTTCAGGGAAGCTCTTTTAAGGAAAACTTACTATCTAATTGACTACCTAATCTCTCTAAGAAATGGATGAGGGTTGGTATGTGGTTTGCTAAAAGCACTGCATCCATGCAGTAACAGATTGAAAACATGTGGCTTCAGGGTTTTCATACACAACTTATGTACTACGCACAATTTTGAAAAGTGACTTACCTTCCTCATCAGTCAAAGACGTGCTTGCCTTTCTTTTCCTTCCAGATAACGAACCCTAGCATTAAATAATTAAAATATGTAAAATCGTAGAAAACAAAGTTAGGGAGTTTTTTTGTTTGTTTTTTAAAGAAATCATCAAGCACCTTGCAATCACAGCAGCATTCGCTAATAGACACTTAACACCTATTAGCACTTCCCTGGTCACTCAGAAACAGATACTCTGCGTCTGTATTGAAGGTAGCATGCAATCAGCCACTTCACGTGTTTGTGGTTCAAATTGCTCAGGTCCAGCTGCGGCACAGAGCCATAGCACACTCTTTCCCTTAAAAACATTATTGAGGCACAAAACTTTTACCCAGGTTGGAATCAAGGACTAAGTTTTCACTAGTCAATAAAAAAAGACCTGGCACAGGCCTACAATCGTACCTTTCAGCTGTCCAGCATACTCTGCAGCATGGTTTAGCCTGTGCAAATTAACACCCGCAGACAGTGCTAGGCCACAGTCTGGCTGACAGCACATGCTAAAGCTTGTTCCTAGCGGGGAATTCAGATGTAGGCATTCTGCTTGGTAAAAGGGGAGCATTTCAGCAAGTGCTACGCCAGATGGCTCAGGGCCTCAGAACAACAACCCCTCGCCCATTTTTTTCCAATTGCACAGATACAGGCAAGGCATCCTAGCACACATTTCCTCTAGGGCAAAACATACTTGAGTTTCATTCAGTTCGATCCATTCTGTAACATATACCTACATCTCTCTGCAGATAAATCACAGCTGAATAGTTGAAAACGTGCTTTCATGCCCCAGAAAGTTCATCCCTGGTTACACTAGATGAGACTCTTGTCCAAAATGAAGGCTGGTAATTAATTTGTACATTCTTTTTGGTCTTGCAATCTTAGAATGCCTGATTCAAAGCCATTGAGTGACTACGAATTCTTCCTTTAAAAGACACATATCAACAGCAATCCACTTCCCCGTTAAAAGTTGTGGTTTGTAACCAGAAAAAATGGTATTTGTGCTTATGACAATACATTCTATTGTCAGTAACTTCCCAGAAATCTGCTTATCATCACTATGTATTTAAGGAAAACATTTCACTTTTAATCAAAACTTTTTCACACTGATAGTCATATTTAAACTAATTTGATGGGTTTTTTTAAGAAACAGAAAGACTTACCATTTCACTTTCTTTTTCCAACAAAAGGTCATCTGCAGATTTTGTATCCTTACCTGAAAAATTACATACTTGATGTATGCATTAGTCGCTTAGCAATTTTATGTTTCTTACGTGAACTTTTAAATGCATTCAACATAAACCACAAGAAATATTACAAAACCATTAAAAAACCTCGAACTCATAGTTCAGTTCTGTTCACAACCTATTATTAGCATCTCACAATTCTATCACCAACAAGATTAAACCCCACTGAATGAAATTACATAAAACAATAGCATCAGAATTTATACTGGATTTCTTAAAAAATGGAATACAATTACCTTTCCTTGAAATTCTCTTTAAATTCAAAGCTTTTCTCCTCTTCTCTTGAAATTCAATTTGCAGTTTTATTTCAACAACCTGAAATGTAAATCGAGTCTCATAAAGCACTTAAATTTTATAAGTAAATTACTGAAGATGGGAAAAACAGTATGACTTGCACAAGTATTAATATGTCAGTATTTTACCTGTTCAATGTTAGACCAGAAGTATTCTATTTCTCTAGCAATCGATGCAGCAATTCGTCGTAGTTTGTTTTGTTCTTCTCTTTTAGCTCGCTCTTCATTAAGTTTCTTTTCTTCGTGATAACGAGCCACAGTTCTTACCATCTAAAATACCATGAGAGATACTGAATTAGGTTACCCCAACATACGCATCATTGAGTTTCCTAAGGTTATAGTGGTTATCAGCAGCCAGATGTTGACCATAGCCTTACACACGTAGCACTTACCTCCAATATTTCTAAGTCTTACCATGCCAGGAAAACAACAGACATGAAACTCGAAGGAAAAAGAAAATACAAGAACTACAACTAAGCCATCAAGTAGGTAACTACTCTCTCTCAACACAAAAAAAAAATAGAAAAAAACCTACTGAAATTAGCAGCAAACACATGAAAGAAGACTTTTTTTCAGACAGCACATATGAAGTCATAGAGATCACACCACAAAACGTCAGAAACCAAAGGTAAAATGAGTTCAAAAAGAGCATACATACACGAGCGGAAGATCAGTCAATGGCTGTTAAAGACTGACTTGATTGCAACCTTTAGCTCAGGAGGTCCCTAAAACACTGACTTCCAGAAGTTCGAAGCATACTGCCAGAGGAAGGATCATTTCATATTTGCCCTTCCTGTTTCTCCTATTCTTAAAAACCTACCATTGGCCACAAATAGAATAAAAGCTTCAAATCCAGATTTAAATTATATTCAAAATGCAGATCTTCATTTTACAAAATGATACACCTATTTCAATACCTTGCCTATAAGGAAGAGTTCTGAGTTTCCATCATTTCAGAATATACAATAGAAAACGACATGGCAATTTAAACTGATGACCTTCAGTTGCTCTCTTCATTACCCCAAACGGGTCATAAATGTATCAAAAGAAGGTACTACATTGCTAGAATCCATAGAAAACTCTTGCTTATTGTAAATAAACAGATTTTACATATTTCGTCTCACACCTCCCCATGTTTTCATTCCATCACTGACTTAATTATTCCCACTGTGCTGCTCTCTTCTGCTACGGAAACAGTTCTCTACCATGTTTCCACTGCTGTCCTTAGAACTCCATGGGTTCTCCTTCATCTTTTTCTGAGATTAAGAAAAAAGAATTAAACAGACAACCACACCCAATGGAAGTTATTTACAAAATTCTATATTTATTCTTCACTGAGGGGGAATAACTGACTTGCGAGGCAGGCACAGTAGCCATACTTTTTAAATATGGCACGGTCAACACATTGACTGGGTCCCCTAAACAAGCTATTTGATTTCCAGGGGAATAAAAGACACAAAATCCAAAACTATTATTTGCATCCATACAAATTATCTATCCAATACAATTATCTAGTCTGTTTCAAATGCTAGAATGTCCAAAGCTGACAACAGGGCTTCTCATCTAAGTTAAAAATTGGTGCCTTACATTCCCCATCACTTCTATCTGTAGAAAAAGAACATTTAAATAGCTTTGCCACCAAGCTCAGTGATAGCAAGATCAATTGTTGCGAGTCAAAAAATGTTTTTCAAGTACCTTCTTAGCAGTTGCCATCTTCCACTTTCTCTCTTGGGCAAAATCAGTTGCCATCCACTGCATTTCTTCCAGCAAATAATCCCAGTGCGATTTTGGTCTTGGAGCCTCTTGGAGTTTAGGCAGTCGCCTCAGGGACCACAAACCTTCCTTTCTCAGTTCTGCTATTCGCTGATGGATTTGATTTTCCTTAAAAAGTACATACAGTTACAATGAAGCTGCAGAATGTACCCAAACCAGTAGCCAAATAGAAAAATAATATTTGCTCCCACTCCATCAAAATAATTGACAGCAAAAAGAGGTGTAACGGCATGACACACGCATTACAAAAATCAAGTCTGAACACTGCATCAATAAAAAAATTACTGGACTAAATTGAACCTATGCATAAAGAGAATCACAGTACTTCAACCTGTATTGCAAGAAGTATTTTGCTAAATAACAGGTTAAAAAAGGTTCACTGGGTAGCACAAAAAACAAGTTCCAAGACATATGCAAACTGCAACCAAATAATTCTGGTTTTGTTTATAAATTGAAATTGCGTATGTATATTTATCCACAGAAGATAAATGTATCTTCATTATTAATACTGCTTGGTTTTGTGAAAAGACAAGTCTCTATGATGTTCCTGTTAAATACGCAAAACATCTGCAGTTAGCTATAAAAATAAATACGGCTGCAGTCACCTTAAGTGAGCAAATAGAATCAATATAATAGAAAGAATGCAACAACAGTATGAAGACCAGTGCATCTTCAACTTCTTTGAATGCCCATAAAAGCAAAACTCAGTATGTAAAGCAGACTAAAAAAGAAAACCAAACAACAAATACCCCACTCCCCTGAAAAATAGCCCATCTTCATAACTCAAACACATAGCTCATTTTAATTGTTATTTGTGTGTTAACTCTTCTTAAGTTTCAGGAAAAAGACAAAAAAAAAAAAATCTTACCAGCTTTACTTGCTCAGCAAGCTTGTCTTGAGAGTTGTCCTGTGGTAATACTGCTGCATTCTGAGCTGGACTTTGTGTTTTAGGTGCTGCTGCTACTGCTAAGCCTGGGGGTTTTGATGCAATAGGGGACAGAGACTTGTTAGTTGCTGGAGAGGTCCTGTTTGTTTGTACTGGATATGTAGAAGGCGGTGTTGTGCCCGAGATAGTCGCTGGCGCAACAGATGAGGTAGGCGGTAGTGTATTTGCCGTAAGACGCTGAGAAGTCTGAGCAGGATCTGCAGATGGTCGTGTCAGAGTCACAGTCTGTCCAAGAAACACATTTGTTAGTGATGAATTTAGGATTCAATACTGTCTTAGTCTACGCTACGGCAGAACATAATGTGGACTTTAATTTAACCTGAATTTTTATAAGGAATGGACTTAAGTGTTCAGTAGGATTAAAAAACTAACATATTTCATGCATTTTCAATAAGATAACGATCTAAGATTTCACTGGGTGTTGAAACAAACATATTTTCACCCCAATAAAGCTCACATACCTGTTGCTGTATTGTAGCTTGCGGCTGCGACACTTGGTTTGGTGTCTGTCCTTGCACATGGATTGCTGGTGGCACCTGCTGTTGCAGCGGCGCTGGAAGCGGGGCGGAAGCCAGGGGCACGCTTTGAGGCTGGATCTTCACTTGAATCTGAGGCTGAGCTGGAGATTCCACTACCTGTGGCTGCTGCTGTGAAAGCTGCAGCGCAGCCGGCAGAGACGTCATGGGGACGTTCGTGGGTTGCAGCCTCCCCGGTAGCTGCGGCGGCGGTGTATGCAGACTCGCGGCGTTCTGCACAGGAGGGCCTTTAGAGGGGTCATACTGTTGTTGAGTCTGTTTCTGTCCAGTCAGCTGTACGGTTTGAGGAGTGGGAGGCATTCCGCCTACAAAGCAAGAGAAAACACAGCACAGATGAAATTAAAACGTCAAATGCTCTTTACTGATACAAAGAGGAAATCAACTGCAAATAGACTAATTTGTTACTTACTTTGCCACAAGACACCATCACTTGAAAATACCACATCACAATCACAAAATAAATCACCATTACAATAAACAACAAAGTATTTCATGCACAGGACTGCAACTAAAATTTGGAGCACAGCAACTATAAAAAAAAGTGTCATTGTATGTGTTCTGAATTTCTTACACTTAAAAAAAAAAACAAAACTGGTGAGCTAATGGAATTTAACCTAAAATAACAGCATAAAGTCTAAATAATATTTAGTTCTTAACACATTCACTCTAACACATATTCTAGAGCATGACTAATGAATAAAAATTTGTCATGGTGTTGCAAATTAGGAGGCTTCCTTTTCATAAATCATTGGCTCAGTTCCAGAATTCTCAGATTATCCATTTTGCATCAGCACCTGTGACGTATTTCCATGCCCACATGCACCTTTGGAGCCCGTCACTCAGCTCCTTAAACAAACCAGGCATTGCATACCAAGTATTAATTTACATGGAGAAGTGCGTGGTGAGACTAGGATCTTGGAAGGCCAGAAGCCCAAGTTTCTAGTCCCATCACTAACATCTCCTTGTTAAATTAATGTGCAATTGGCATGTGGTGACACAGTACCTTGTGCCGTTGGCATTAGCTGTTGAAGAGGAACTCCTGAAGCCACACCCGGGTGCTGAAAAACCATCCCATGACGGCCCACTTCAATTCGTGGTCTCTTAGACGAATCTGTGATATTCAAATTCCATTTATGGCATGGTATAATGGAATGGGTTCAATTTTACAAAGCAAACTACTACACATGATTCCAACATCAGCTCAGAAAGCTATGACTACTAAACATGTGTAGCATTTATGAAGAACATGCTCCAAGGGCAGAGTCCCTCTAACTTCGAGTTGGCCATCTCCAATCTTCTTAGCCAGAACAATCAACCTAACAGTGTCCATGCCTGCCAAACCCAGGCCTATATATTGTGAGTGGAGTGCACTCTTCGCACAGCACCATTCACAATAGATAGTCCTAAGGATTTGGCAATTCCCAAGGTGAGGCAAAACCGTATTTCCAGAGTTACAGAACAGTGGGCTCCGTTAACTGTTCGGGAAAAAACAAAAAAGGAACCAACGTGAAATTCTGTCTGCGGAACGTACCTGCTGGTGCAAGCGCCTGCTGTCTCTTAAAAGCTTCAATTTCTATGGTGTTCACAGTCCCCGTTACTGGAGTCCCTGTATGCGTTTGCTATCGGGAAAAGAAAACAAATCACAAAAGTTCAATCTGTAGATAGTCTAACACCAACATGTAATTTACAAATGCATCTACAGAGGCTAGCACAGAACAAATCCTTCAGCGCAGTTGCACAATGAAGAAAACAAGAACCAGTCAATATCTGCCTGCAAGTTTTAGACGTCCACGATGCAGAGATACTCTTTGTTGAATTTAAGTTTTAAAAGAGTAAATAAACTGATGAAGGTGGTTATATATAATACATGTCTACATTTTTTAGAAAGTTATAAACTTGCCCAATTTTTTTTAATAAATGGAAATTTTCATTAATGTATTATCCTTCATCATTGACTTCATTACAACATTATGCAAAAGTGATGTATTCATACAGTACATAGCTGCAATAAAAAGCTGACATGAAAAAACCATTGTGACTTCATTACAGGATTAATTAGAAGGGAAATTAGATGAGGAAAGAGAATTTACGCATAAACTGTATCATAACTAAGACGACACAAAAGTAAGGAATGAGAGTCAATACATTTGTGGAAGCTCATCCTTTTCAGTCTGTGTGAAACACCAGTAACGCACAAACTAACTCTCATCCTGAAAACAGTTTAAGCCTACTTCAGTCTCCACCACTGTCATTCTCAAGACAGAGCACCAGAAGGTAGCCTTGAAATATTTCAGGAAAGACTGCTAAGACTCAGAAGGTGGAATAAAAGCACCTCAGCCACATTACGCAGGTTCCAGTTCCAGTTTTCCAGATGCTAGACTTGTACTTGTCTGCACAGCTGGCAAAATGAGTACTATGAAGGAACTCGATGAGGAGAAACACAATATTGCCATAAGGCTAATGTGACATCAGAGCTCATCAGAAATTACTAGACACTTTGTCTGAGGATAAATATCACACAACTACGAATTAACAAACCTGGAAATGCACCATTGATATTGAGATGGAAAAGAAATCACAAGGGGTTGATTCAGCTTCACAGGGCGTTTAGCTTCAGTAGGATTAAACAGTGCATGAAAACTTTATTTTAAAATTACTACAATTAATATTGGCAATGATGGCAGACAACATATCCTAGATAATCCTTTCAGTATCAAACTCAGATGGTAGACTTACGAATGGGATTATTGAAACAAACAAATTTGGGTATATGATGATTCCCATGCTCTTTGGGCCCTCATCACTACTTGAGTACTTATTAATGTCCGCCAGTGTCTGTGCAAGCCCAGTTCTTTTCAGCAAGTTTCCAAGTCGCATTTTTAAGTTCTCCGCGGTATTTAGCCATGCTATACCCAATATTCTACTATGAAACTTGTTATGATGAAAATAAGGGTCCAAAGAAAGGGCTTAAAAGGTTCTATCAGAAAATACAAAGATGAACTTTATGTATGCCTGTATGTCCTGGAAAATGAGCTAATTTAACATTCAAGTTCTCTAAGTGTCATTTGCTATTGGTGAGACCCTCTGCCGTATCGATGTACAGTAAGTGTTTGCAAACATTGCGGGAATTTATTATGACAACATAGCAAAGACAGCAATTTCGCAAAAGAATCTTCTACTTTATTCACAGGTCTTTCCTTCTCTGATTTTTAATAGAAATTCTACCAATGTAAATTAAGCCTAAGGAAGAAAACACCAGTCAGCATGGAAATAAACTGCAGCAGTCACAACCCTGCATGTTCAATGCTTCATCGAATGGTATTAATAAACACAGCCAATGTCACCTAAAATGACCGAGTTCAAACCCTCCTTTTTGAGCTGAATACATCTCATGCCACTCAGTTCTATCAATAGCTAGGAATTAATAACATTTAATCTCTTTGCTGCATTTGTGGCCACTCTAGCAATACAGGTACAGCCATTAAGATGTGAATTTTGGGTTTAAGAATCTCAGACTCATATTCATCGCTAATGGTCATGGTTCACTGCCATCTCACACTCAATATGGATTAATTTTTCAAATGTTTGCCTTAACACAAGGCAGACATGCAGTAGATTTCAAGTCCAACAGCCAGTGCCTGGCAGAGCATCATACACTTAGGCATTTATAGAATTTTCAAAGTAAGTCATAAAAACTTATTTTGTACAATGCTACAGAATTAACAAATTCAGCTTCTGTCCCACTTGCATCAAATGCTTTCTGGGACATCAGTTTAAGAAAGTATGTTCTCCAAACTCTGCTTCAAATGCCATTTATTTCACCAGCGCTCTTACCCTGGATGATCGCATACTCACTGTTTCAGGCTGCGTCTCTACTTTAGGATTTTTGACTGACATTTTCTTAAGAGTATGCCTCCCAGCTGTCTGCATTATCACCACATAATTTAGGCCAGATGCTTCAAAGAGCAAAGATGTTACGTCTTTATAAATTGCAGTCAGACACCACTAATACTAGACTAAAACTGTCCTAACTTTAATTAAAATAATGTAGTTCTCCGGAGGTCACGATTATGCAGCACAGCCGCAATAATCATTCTGTGTGCTGCACTTACGCACTCAAATTTGAATGATGATGCTGATCGGGACACATTATTTCTCTATAAACAAAGAGAAAGACTGATGGAAAGAGATTATACTTTCCTTTAACAGTCTGTGCTAAAAGGTAATATCACAATTACACAGAGAGTTTTGTACCTGGTAGTTTCTCTGAAACAGTTCTGAAATGGTGTAATTCAAACGTACTTCAGTACTATAGCTTGATGATAACCCAAATCACTACGATAAATAACCTGATATACTATTACATGTTTTAGACAACACAGATGAAGCCTGACTACCCAGGGAGACTTGCAAGCCGTGTCAGTAATGGCCATAACAAAGAGCTCTCCGTGCAAGCCCCTTTACTATGCAAGTTGTTTGTACAATATGACAGCGAACATCTCATTTGTTATACACAGGAATACAGCCCGGTGTACATTTCATTTAACTCTCCATTTTCCAAAACCTAGATGAAAGCAGTGCAGACTCTACAGCTTCCGGGGTACAGGAGAGTAATTCTCCCTGTAACACCTGCTATTCAAGTGTACGTACATGATTGAGCTAAAAAGTAAATATTTCCGTTGCAGAGGAATTAAGTTATATGACTTCTCAGGGTATATAAGCAATGATGTCTGGGTAGCACAGATTTGAAGGCAGCTGCATAAACCCATACTAGCCTGAATTAAAAAGCTACAGTATCACCGATTCACCAAAATTTTAATTGATTATCACATTTATTTCTTTGTTCAATATTCCCTCACGCAAAAAAAAAAAAAGAAAAAAAAAGAAAAGTGAAAAATGAAAAAAAGAACTTGTGTAATAAAAACAAGCACTTCAGTTTCTTCTTCCCACTGTTTATGGTAGAGCTAATGGAAACCAGTTAGTTATTTAAAAAAAATTGTGTTAGAGGGTTATTATTGCTGTTTATAACATTTCAGGGGAGGCAAATCCAAAACCTTCTTTAGCCATACTCAAAACCTTTAATAGATAAGGGAAAAAAGAAAAGAAATTTAGAAGAAATCCACAATTACAATGCCACAGACAAAAGAATCCATATTATCACTATGCGGAATGCACAAATGAACCAAATGCATTAGGGAAACAAAAGACAAACAAACCAAAGTGAAAACATTCAAGCTGAAAGTTAATGAAATAAGCCAGCAACCTGCAGACAAAGATTTAACTTCCTCAGGCTTCATTAATACTGATGCATTTGAAGATTGCAAAGGTTCTTTTTCTGTTTTGTTTAGATGATAAGGGATGGGCTCTTGGGAAAACTCTAATTCATCTAAGAAATATCAAATCTGAATGAAGAAAAAAAATCTGGGATGAAACTACATTTTAGAACCATTGAAAAGTACCTGAAATGGTTGCTGCTGGGATGAAAAAGCAGCAGAAACATTTGGAGGAAGCTGGGTTGCTATAGCGACAGGAGTACCAGTCTGCCCATCCTTTCCTGTCACAACCTTTACCTGAGAGAAATATTTTGGGAAAAAAAAAAAGAAGGGAGAATCATTTTCTTTTTAAAAGTTTTTCTTCTTTTTTTTTTTTTTGTTTGCTTGTACTGTTCAACACACTCATTTTGTACTGGTGGTACCTCGCTGAAGAGGGGATTATAACTAAACCACCATCAGTACAGCTCGCTTTGAACACAGGCCATTTTTGAAGAGTTCTGTCTCACTTTTAATAGAACAGCGAACGGCCTTGACTATTTATAGTGACTTCTCGTCACTGGAAACCTTTTCTTAAATCCAGTTAACATAAAAGTGTTTTAAACTTAATGATTGCTGCTCCTAACGGACAACGAATTAGCATGACAGACAGTTTGAACTTAAGAAAGCTCCAACATTTATTTAAGCAATGAGCACAGCCACCATTCGCTCTCCCCCTGCACTCCCAAAGGGATCAACCTTTCCAGGCAAGGGATGAAGTGCGTTGCTTTAGCAGAAAGTGATAAAGAGGGGGGAGGGGGAAATTAAAGAGAGGAAGACAAAAAAAATACAAAGAAAGAACATACTCAAAAGATGCTTAATCTTTCAAAAGGATTCATCATTTGAAAACACGTAAAGACTTCTGCTGTTACACTTTGTAAAATTCTCCAGCAGTTAGACAGACAAGCGGCTTTGACAAACAAAAGACGATCCGTCACGAGAAGGCAGTGAAGTACAGTGAACTCCAAACCCGAGAGACTGAGGGGTAGAGCCTCAACTGATGTAAACTGTAGTAGCGCGACTGACTTCCATGAACCTATACGATTTACACCCGCTAAAGGTCACCCAAAATGTGCTTACTGTAGTGAAAAATACCTGGTATTTCAACTGACAAACACGCAACCCAACAAGAACACCTAAACAATTTGACAAAATACAAACCAGGTGAAAAAAATAAATCATTGAATATCCATTGTCAATAAATTACAATAACAGGCTCTTACGTTACTACATATAGAAAGAAATGATTCCTTCAAAATTATCAATAACTATCACAAGCAGAAATAACTTTTTCCTAGTCAAGAATTTTAGACTACAAAACAATGAAAAATTCAATTTCAGCTGATATACTGTTAAAATTTCCCACAAATTCCAGCTGAAGATTTGATCACTAAAGGTTCACACCTAACAGAGTCATCAATTTTCTCTGAAGACACTCATTTCTAACAGATATTTCAAAGCAGTACGAGTTCCTTTGCATAACAGGTTTGGGTCTTTACAAACTGGCAACTATAGACCCTTGCATATTTTTACAAATTGTAAAAGGTATTTGTGAGTGCCAAGTGATGCAGGGGCATGGGTCATATCCACCCTCTCGCAACCAGTGGCCAGGCAGGTTTGCAGGCAGGTGCTGCACCAGCACCCAGGGGTGCTGCAGGTTGAGCGCTACACGAGTGGGTGCAAACGTGCAGGGAAAGTTGCTCAGGATCTAGCGGTGGCAAGCTTATTTCAAGTCCTTTGCCATTAATAAACGGTGAATTCAAGTTAGTACTTTTATAGCTTTGCATAAATAACGAAGTTTACTTGTTACTGTCCAGTCTCTAAGTGCTATTTTTTAATCATTTAGACAGCACTACATCCACAGAGCTCTAAAACGGCCTAAGTAACCGGATTCATTACTACGGACCCATAAACATTACGATTCACATGCTTTCTCTGAGTAATTAGATTAATTCAGGGGTTTTGCTGGCCACAGCAACACTGAACTTCAATAACATCTAGGGTTACAAGTTACATGAGTCAAACAGAGGTTAACCTCTTATCAGACTTCTTGCTCATTCTTTTTTGGTTTGTTTTAGTCTAGTAAGAGAAATTTAATCTGCGATTCCTATTCATATTCATTCTGATAGCTTAAAACAACTTCCACACCAATGCCATCCTTATTTGCGTGCTGGCTTATGTACTAACTAAGACAGTGAAAGCTCTTTTCACCCCTCTGTTCTTTTCTTTTAAATACATAAATCTAACGGCATGCTCAAACCGAGCTGTCGCATCACACTACCTAGCAGAACTGCATTCTCTCAGACCAATTATTTAAAGACTAATTGCTGTACCTCATCAAGTAAAAATGATTTGTCAAGTACTGTCACTTTCTCTAATACTTCACAGTCCAGGTGCCACAACTTCATCTACAATTTTATTCCAAAACGTTAACCAATGGATTTCTTACCTCATCATTGATGACCTCAGATTGTTCTTCCTCTTCTTCCTCCTCCAGGTCCAAGTCATTTTGCCTCAGGTATGCTTGCAGCGGAACACAATGTTTCTTCTTAAAAGCTAAAAAGTCCATCATATTCCCTTGAAGATGTTGCAGGAAAAACAGTTCGATCAAACATTCCTTAAAAGTTTCCTTAAGAATTTCCATCTGCTTGTGGTGATGATCCAAACATTGTTTTCTCATTTGAGCAGTCTCTTGGTTGGCAGGAGGAATCTCCTCCAATTTCTTGGGTTGTTTTTTCACTGCCGTATTAACTGTAGGAGTAAGAGGAAGACTCGACAGCGCCTGTGGTACAGTGGCCCGAGAAGGACTTGTGGGAGGAGGTGGTGAAGTCATTCCAAATGCACTAGGTCCTCCAACTCCAGCTATCAATCCACCAGAAGTCCTGTCATATCCAATGGGTCTACCCAGCTGCTGTCCCTGAAGCACTTGCTGCTGCTGTTGCATAAGTTGCCCTTGGATGATATTGCTGATTTGGGGTGGCAAGCTGGTCGTCGTAATATGGCCCGGGCTAGTCAGAGATTGCATATTTGCTCCGCTAGCTACAGGACTTTGAGGACCGAGATGATGAATGGTGCCACCA
Organism: Chroicocephalus ridibundus; assembly: GCF_963924245.1. Classification (NCBI taxonomy): domain Eukaryota; kingdom Metazoa; phylum Chordata; class Aves; order Charadriiformes; family Laridae; genus Chroicocephalus; species Chroicocephalus ridibundus. Next base: position 9,109,439 of record NC_086296.1, on the reverse strand, counting down.
GACTGCGAGTGAGGCTGTGAAAGCCTGCGTTCCCTTACCGTAGCGGGTGTCCCAGAAGACGGAAGCTGTACTTGTGCAGCAGCTCCTTGAGCAATTTGTGCAATTCCCGGTCCTTCTTGATACACAAAGTGTCCGCCATTTGAAGGACTCAAGCTGATTTGTCTCACAAGCACACTAGCGTCTACAAATCCTCTGGTAGGGCTCTGGCTGCACATACCCAAGCCGGGGCCTGGAGTGCCTGCCCGAACACTTGGTAACGTTTGCACTGGCACCGGGTTGGGCTGTGTAGGGCTTTGAGACTGAACCTGCTGAGGCAGCGGCGACGTGACTTGAATATATGAGGGGGATCCATGCTCAAAGCGCCTCTGCTGGGGACTGAACTGAAAACTCGGTGATGTTGGGTTCGGGATTGGCAGTGGAGTAAGCGTTATCTGCTGGTTTCCTGAAGCGACCGATCCAACGTTCTGCAACGTGATGTTCACATTCTGCCCAGCCACAGGACTACGACTCATTATAAATTGTTGTATTTGGTAACTGGGGGACTGGGGTGCAGATGGACTTGCAGAAGGTGCAAAAGACGCTGCGGGGGACTGGGGTAAATTTGCCTGTTGCTCTTCTCCCTCACTGCCCGTGAAGGACCTGGACCTCTGGAGCTGGCGCTGGGCATTCTGAGGACCATTACCATGGTGCATTCTCACTGTTCTAGGTTTTTTACCATACACTCTAAAGAAATACACAAAAACAGCAATTTAAGGAAGGTAAAAATATTTCTGTAACTGAAACTGTTTAGTTACTATTCAAAAGTACTACCTTGTAGTAAGAGCTTGGTTATGCTGTCTTTGCAGCTACTTAAAATGTTTTATGTCAGCAGTCAAATTATCCGAAATCCTCATCATCACAAAAGCTCACTTAAATCCTTTATATGCTTCTCTAGTTAACAAAACGCTATTGAATAGTTTAGAAATGATACAATCCTCTTAGCTAGTTAAAGTGACTAAAAATTATTTAAAAAGGAAAACTCTTCCCCTTTCTGTGGAACTCCAAGAATGAACAGTCAACAGCAAAAGCATCTACTCTTCTACATCACCTACACTCACAGTGTTTCAGTGCTTTTAAAACTTAAAACAACGTTCTTGAAAACACAACAGGAGCTTAAAATATACAGTAGGTTTCTTCAACAATAACTAAAACTATGATAAAAACGAACGCAGGCTATTCAACTTTATCATTCTAGCTACTGAAGAAAAAACGCGTCATGAAAACTCTCCCTACCAAATCATCTAGATGTTTGGAAAAGTATTGTACCTGACACTTAACTCTACCATCTCTTTCCTTCAGAACACTAACCCCTTAAAGAGATGAGAATTAATCCAAATCTGCATTTCATTTAAAGTGTTGTTTATTGAGCCAAGCTATCCAGAACCCCCAAAATGTTCTGGGTTTGTATTTCAATCAACGAGAAAAAAAAAAAATTCTCCTGACGTGCACCGACAGGTAGATGCAGCGCTGGGTGTTGCACAGCAATAGCGGCAAAAGAAAAATGAAACCTGATTATTTTTTTTTTTTTTTCCCAAAATCTCTCTCATATTTTGAAAACAACAGTTGGTATCTCAGGCCGAACAGACGCACAAGCGTGTGTCTCTGCTCCTAGCTCTGAAGTTGGCTGAAGTTGCCGCCCGGCAGCAGCTCCTCGGCTGCCGCTGGGGCAGGGGAAGGGGACACGGCCGTCCTGGGCGACCTGCAGCCGCCCGCGAGGCGCCGGGGACGGAGACCTCCCCTCCCGCCCCGGGGCAAGGCTCCGGGCTCGGGCTCCGTCCCGCCCTCGGGCCGGCGGGGCAGGAGGGGACAGGGACCGTCCGCTCCTCAGAGGCACGTTTCCGAAAGATTTAATAATACTGCAACACTTCGCGGTATTGCGACCCTTTCACAGCGCTGATACCGAATAATTAAGATCCAAACGATATCACCTATCGCCAGTAACAAGGTCTTATTATTTTAATTACCTGTACCTCGCTAACATTTACGGCCCAAGTGAAAACACTTAATTAATTACGCGCTGATAAGGAAGCGTCACCAGCGGGCCGCCGCCGGCCCCTGCCCGCCCCGGGCGACGGGACCGCCTTTTGTGTGCCCAAACCGAGCCCCGCCGGCGGCCCGCACGGCCGGGCCCCGCCGCACCGACTTCGCGCGGAGCTTCCCCGGCCGAGGCGCACGGGGGCAGCGCCCCGGGAAGCGCGGCCGCTTCCCCCCCCCTCCCTTCTCCGCGGCGGCCGGCCCGGCCCTGCCCGCCCCGTGCGGCGGCGCGGGGAAGGCCCGCTCCTCCGCGGCCGCCGCCAGCACCGGTGCCGCCGGGGCCTCGGGCCCGAGGCCTGCGGGGCTGGCGAGGGGGGTAAGGCGGGGAGGAGTGGGTCCCGGCCGCCCCCCGCGGCCCCTCGAGCCCGCCGGGCCCCACTTACCGCGGGCGGCGGGGCCGGAGTTTCCATTCGCTCCCGGCAGGAAGCGGGGGCGGGGGGCGGCCGCGGCGGCAGCCGCTACCAGCGCCGGCAGGAGACAAACCGCGCCGCCGCCCCCGCCGCGCTCTGCGCCTGCGCCGCCTCCACCCCGCGCATGCGCGGCGGCGGCCGAGCGGGGCCCGGGCAGGGAGCGCTGGCGGCGCGGGTCCGTGTCGCGACCGGCAGCGGGAAGGCGGGGGGCTGTGTGTCGGGACCGGGAGCGCTGCACGGACAGGAAACGGGCTCGGGGACAGGACAGAATATCCACTTTTATTGTAGCGAGGATCCGGGAGCGTGTGCGCCGGCCAAAGAGTGCCACAGAAGGGTTTGGGTGGGCAGGGACCTTAAAGACCATCCAGTTCCAGCCCCTGCCCTGGGCAGGGACACCTCCCGCCCCACCAGGCTGCCCAGAGCCCCATCGAGCCCGGCCTTGAACACCTCCAGAGGGCTGGGACATCCACAGCTTCTCTGTCTCCAGTAATTTCTGGAGACAACTTTCTTCAAGATACAGTGTAAAAATCCACTTCCCTACTTCCAGCACAACTGTACACTGCTCACCTGGGGCACGGGCAATAAAAGCCTCATACAATGCAAAAGGAGAAAAAACGTAACCTAGTGCAATTCTTGATTACAATAAAATACCATCAAAAAAACCTAGGAATGCTTCAGCAATAAGGAAAATACAGCTTCCACCTGCTCAGTAACAACATTCAATTCTCATTTACAAAGCAGATGTTCCGCTGCTTAAATACCAGGCACCGAGGATGCTGCGTACCAGGGCCACATCTGCAGCCATTCCATCACCGCCAAAGAAGTCAGTGTGGTCTGGGCACCAGGACTGAGCTCCTGGGACTCTCAGCAACTAAATCTAAAATTAAATTTGAGACAAATATTGATTACTAGCTAAAAGTACAGAGATAAAACTGTCTAAGAGAAAAATTAAGACAAGTGACAGTATAGAGAGATGATGGTGTTTACAATTCTACGTAATTAAAATTATGTAGTACAACATCTAGGGATATACTGTTTTCTAACGAGTAAAGGACTTAGTGAAGGACTATTTTCCCATCACCTTCATTGTCAATAAACTTTAAAGAGAACAATGCTGTTTAATAAAGATTTGAGGATTTATTTTCAAAAGCAGAATGTGAACTGAAAATAAAAAGTAGAAGGTCACCTGATATCAGCGGAGTCACCACAAGCACCTGCAGAGCTGTCATCGGAATGATGGTGACAACTGATGCTGTCAAACGCTTCTGTTTGCAGATGGGGGCCGGCGGCTCCAGCAGTGCCGGAGCGGCAGGTACCACCCACACCCGCTGCAACATAGCTATGGCTGGAAGGACTGTACCTCCTGAAGCCACAAAGTGCCATAGAATATATGGCATTTTTAATATTTACAAGTGTTTTAAAGTGACCACAAAAGAGGGTGTGAAGTTTTAAGAAATTCTCCCAATGAGGGAGATAAATACAATGAACAAGTTCAGTTATATTAGTACCATAAAATGACATTTGTTCTGCTCCATATATGGAATTCCTTTTTCAGCATCATAAAACCCACTCTGGGATGAAGCCCAAAATTCTGTATGTTTAAGAAAGAGCTTGTCTATAATTATTCTTTGAATACTATTCTTATATCCTTGAACAAGACTGTGTTTTTGCTAACACTTAAGTCCGTTCACCTCAGCTCAGATAAAACAAAATTCTCCTGTTACTCAACATCCCAATACTCCAGCTTTACTGAGAGTCCTACACACAGCCTCAGCGAAGTCACAGCAGATGCCGTAAGTGCACGTGAATCTGGGCTCACACTTTCATTTAGCCGGGAGGAACACATTTCCCTGCCGGCAGCTACAGGAGTGACCCAAATTCACACACCGCGTGGCAATCGCAGTTTTGTTTCTCACCTGTGTTTCCCCCTGTGGCTGACACTGGATTTGGATTTGCCCCACACTTTGTTCCTCTTCTTGCTCCTGTCTGGGCTGTTGCTCCTGCATTTGAGGAGCTATTTGTTCTTCAGGCAATGCCTACGACAACAGAAATACAGGAAGGATGGGGGGGCCCGAAATCACAGCAATAGGTTTCTTTTTTATTATTTTTACTCTGAATAGAACAAACGCATGACTGTTGCCACAAAGTCATGTAAAGATTTAACCTGAAATGAATTCCTAATTTTCTGTACCAAAAATTGCAACAGAAAATTCCAACCTGACAAAAAGGTTTTATATATCATGTTTGTCTGCTTCTGACATGGTTAAAATGCCAAAAAAATGAGACAATTTCAATACAGTAAGGAATAGATCGGGAATGGACAACTGATAGCTTTGATGCACTGATAAAGGGGATCAGGCAGTCAAAACCCGTATTGAACAATTTTCAGTCTTCCAAAAACCCTGATAATTTTTCCTTACTCCCAGCCTTTCCCATTGCTTTTACACAAAAAAGTAATTTAAACGTATTTGAAACTGAAGAGAACTGAAAAGTTATTGAAAAGAACGCACAGAACAGAATTCACCTGGAAAAACTGAACAGACCTTTTCCTGCATCATCATAGGCTCTGCGTAGATGGAAACAACTTTGGGCTCAGGCAGGAGCTTGTCATAGTTGTCTGCACTGGAAGTAAATGAAGTAGTTGAAGCTAACTTAATTTTTTGCAACTACTTTAATATTCATGACATTTTAACACAAAGAACTTTAAAATTCTGTGAGAGGACTCTGCAATTAAAATTTGACAAAGCTGGGGATTAGCAGGGAACTCCAGACAGTTCTTTCCCTAGAAATATGACAGCTATATTGTTAGACCTGAGAAATGAGTTGAGGAAAGCCTGGGCTGACCCCTCCGGTACATCACGTGGAGCAATTCTGAAGCACTCCAAGCTTTTCTTTATATCAGCACAAGCACAGGTTTGATTCCTTGATGGCGCATTCACTACTTTAACTTAAGGCTGAAGGTCATCACAGCACCCCTGATGAGAAATACCACTGTGAAATACGTTTGTGCTTAAGAGAAAAAAATTTCACCAATCAGGCCACCAAACTGATTGAATGTTAAATCTGGGGAAAATGACCATTGACAGCAAAAGTAAACTTACAGAAATGTATTTGAGGAACTACTTCTTCTAGCAGTCACCAACTCAAAGTGATTCATAAAGATTTGAGTATGCTCAGAATTCTGGTCTTTAGCATAGGCTTGTCTGACACGAAGGGGATAACCACCTATGTTCTGGAATAAATAGAAATTGAAGGCTTAGGTACCAAAAATAAGTAGTCATAAGTCCCCTGTCTGAAAAATCATAGTTCACAAATAGTCTTGACTGAAGACAATTAATATCCTGGCACTTAAATAAAAGTTAAAATAAATAGCCCCCCCTTTGTTATTTTAAATATACTGATAGTGCAAAGTGATACATCCAAGGTCCTATTCATTGTCATATGGGGAAACTCATATTCTTAAGTGTATGGAAACTACAATAAATATAACCTATAGTAGTTCATACTGACAGGAGAAGATATTTACTAGCATTTGCTTGTATATTTTGAAGCTATTCAAAACTCTAAAATATAGTTATGATTCTGCTTACTAAACATTTGTGTAGTCCACAAACAGCAATGAGGAATTTAAAAAACAAAACAAAGCAAGAAAAACCCAAGTCCTCACAATGTAATGCCCATTTCAGCTTAAACTCACCTCTCCTTCTGGACCTGCAAATGCTTTTATGTAGCGATTTTCGCATTGCTTTGGGGAGCGATAAACATAGTTACAAGAATTAACCACATCGCTGACAAAGTCCCAGTTTGCTGTCTGTGCTGGCGACACAATAGCAAAGTTTAAAGGACGTCTCTGTAACTGCTTCATTGCCTAGGAGGCAGAGAGAAATCAAAGCAGTGTAATGTTTCAACTAAATGTTGTTCTTTTGTGCACAAGCATGTATAACCCTGTATTAATCAAGGTCTATGGATGCTGTAACAAACGTCCAAGTAATAAGTTTCTGAAGTCAATAAAAATGAAGTACCAACTTACTTTTAACAGTGCCAAGTCTTCAGCAATTAGCCATGCAGGACTATCCTGTCCAGTGTCAGCAGCTGACTTGGTAAGAGCTGGCAAAGGTCTTGCAAAAGACATTTTCTGTTTCACCCAGAGCGGGGTCTGCTCAGCTTTGCTCTTCTGTTGTGTTTTCAATATTCTTGGAGTCACTTGCTTGAAAAGTGAAGGTGGAGGAACAACCATCTTTCTATGGCAATGCTTCTTTCTCTCACCTGAAGCTTATTGACAGGACAAAGTTACTATCTCCAGTGAGAAAGGAACTTTGTGCAACGAGATCATGACAGGAAACTGATTGCTGCAAATCATCTAATGATAAGCCTTTTGCAGTATTTTCATGAATACAGGTACCTTCAACCTATGGCCCCCTAGTACAGTATTTGACTTGATCAGTCATTTTTTAATAGCTTCTCGCTTCACTAAGAAAATAAGCTTAGAAACAGATCAAATGGACACACAGGCATCTCACTGCTTTACTCCTGCTCATCGAATTCACCCCTATTTCTATTTCTAATTTGTAAGGACAACAGCAAGTTTTCACAGTGCACTCCCTCTGCTCTCACTCTACAGTCAATCATTTTTTCTGAGCGATTTCAAGCTTAAGAGAGATAATGGTATATGCATGCCTAAAATCTTAAACACAAAAGAGTTTTCATATTGTTTCATACAAAAATATTACTGCACCTTCCAATACAATTTTGAATCCAACTTACAGAACAGATCTGTTCTCTGCCGCTTACGCCCCTTCCTGACAAAGAGAGGTGGAAGCTTAGACTCTGGAATGGGGGTACTACTGTACATCAGACACATAACAGAATTAGTGTAGACATCATCATGATTCTCAGGTGCAACAGGGGGAGTCCAAAGCTTAAAAACACAAACAAACAAACAAAAAAAAGCAAAAAAACCCAACACAGAACATTAACAACAACAAACAACCCACAGTTTGCCGTTAATTAAAGCATTTTAGGTAAGGTTTCCTTCAGATTAAATAAGGTCTACTGACTTACAGGCATTACTTCTATTTCTCCATCTGGGCCTTCACAGACAAATTCCTGTGTGAGAAACAAGCAGTTTTTGAAATATCAATACATCATCCAGCCCAGAGCTCAGCATTTAGAAACATAAGTATGTTTGCAATAATTAGAATAAAAAAAATACTTAGAAAAAATATATTTTAAGTAATTAACCTTAATTTTCAAAAGCCAACATATTTTTTTCAGTCTCTTCCTTCAGTTATTATTACCTCGATACATAGCTGTGCAATTACAAGTCAACCTACAAACCAACAGCTAGCTCCTGCTAAAACCGCAGCCTGCTACTCTACAGAATTAAAACTGTCCAGGGTTACAGTCCTTTGTGCAAGGGCATAAGACCAGTGCAATAGGAACCCAACAGACATCCTTAAATACATGGTTCATAGTCACAATACGCAAAGTCTTTGAAAAGCAGGGACTTGGAAATCCCTTGATGTTACCACGTTATAAGCATCTTCTCTGGTATAGGTTAAGAGTTCCTCTTTCACTTCCTCCTGAAATCTTTCTTCTGCCTTTTTCAGCTCCTTGGCATGTTGATATTCCCATTTTGTATTTGCAGTTTTTAACTCCTTTTAGGAAGAAAATTTGTACACTTTAAAATATTACCACTTTTCACACAATAAATATGCCAACAGCAGTAAATTGCCACAGATTTGAGTCTGGTAACTACATAATAAGTTGTTTTCATAGGCTAACGGTCATAGCAAAGTTAGCTAAACTGAGTTTTCATTCTTGGATAAGGCCCTCATGCCAGTAAAGAGAAAGGGAAATATGCCTACCTGTTAATTAGGAACCAGTGTGTTTTTAGACCACGATCATTTGGATCAAAATTTCAGTGCTCATAAACAAAAAAACCAAATAAGAACCCCAAATAAACAAAAAAGAAAATCTGACAATAGCTGAGGTTTTCTGTTTTGTTTTTCTTCATTACTCAGAAAATGAGATATAGTCAATTACTTGCTTACCTTGTTGACTTTCTGGCTGTTTTGATCATTCAAAGTATGAAACAATTCCAAGAAATTCAATGCATACTTTTCAATGGGCTTAAGCTGTTCAGAAAAACATTTTGACACACTGCTAGTTATTTAGCTTTTGAATTAGAAACACGTAAATAGCCAGTAATTTAAAAACAAGCAGGAAAACCCCCCAACCAATAAATGTATTTATTTTGATTGCAAATAATGGCACCATAATTAAGGTACGAAAGACATCTAAGGACCAAAAATCTGACATTCTGGTCCCTAGCTAGTCTGCTCACATTCCACAGGTATCACTGAGAATAAGCTCCAACTGCTGGCTTCCATTTTCCTAATTTAAAAAAAAAAAAAAAAAAAAAAAAAAGAGAATCCCATCCGAGTTATTACACACACGCTTGCCTGGCTGTTAGTAGGCAGGCTGCCACTTGGGTTCTGCAAAGGGAAAGGGGGGCAATCAGAATCCGACAGAATTTAGGGAATGCTAGAATAGCCATTTCACGGTAAAGAAGAAACAGATCCAAGGCCTTTAAAGAAAAAACACAAGTATCTGGCAAAGCACAGGACTGTAAAACAGTTTTATATCACAAGATACAGTTTAGTCCAATGCACTTCACAATCCTCAGGAGAACATTTGATGACTTAAATGTTTCAGTATGTGAACAGATCTATCAACAAGCTCAGATTACCTCCCAGGATTGTTTCAGTATTTAAGTTTGCACAGAACAGTTTCATGTAAATGGAGTGGAAATAAGGTACTTTATGAAAGCCAGATTGTTGCACAGAAAAGTAAACTTCAAATATTTCTAAAGCTTTACATAAAACAAGAGAAATCATCATACCTGATCCACAAATCTAGCCAGCTGTTTCAACTGTGAAGGAAGCGTAGTATTTCCTAGATCACGCATCTCTGAATCTATGTCATTTCTTATCTCAGATCGTGTCTCTTCTGTAAACTTTCTGGAATCCTCTTTTCCATATTCAGAGCAAAGACCCTTATAAGACAATGTAGGATGTCAAAAGTTTTTTAATCATCCTAAAATTGAGTTTAGAAAAGTCAGATTACAGACATATTTGACAGCTTTTGCTGGAGGAGATGTTGGTTTTGTTTGATCAAAACAATGACAAAAATAGTGTAAAATTACAATTGGAACAAACACAGTTTTCTTTTTAGATATTTTTATCTTCTGATTTTCTGTATGAGCTAACAGTTCATGACTTTTACTGATTTTAACTATGATCACATACCACTGGCCTCCAAACAAGTCTGGAAATAAGTATGAAAGCAGATGATATCTAAAAGTCTTACTCTGATCTAGTAAAGCACTCATTTTTATGTACCATTAAAGAACTGCTCACATTCTTCACGTTACAGTACCTGAGTTAAAAAGTCTGTTGAACAATCATCTCCCTGAGCAGCCACTTCTTGAATCAAATGTTTAATACCCTTTTTCAACAGCCTCTCTTCAACAGAATTACCACTTACAAGCCTGTAAAACAAAGAAACTCATTAAATACTGTTCCCTAGAAAACAGTGATGCTTCCTGAAACTCAACTGTTACATGTCAAATGTTCCTTGCCTATGGCAGTGAGCACCAAAACTAGTTTAAAGTCCATCAGGTATTTTCATAGGAAGTTTTGTATTTTTTTTTTTAGTTTCTTAGAGGAAAGCTTCCTTTTTACATCTGATATCATATTTTCAAAACACCAGCTTCTTTTAAGTTCTTATTTTCAAAATGAAGAATAAACAGTATTGTCTTCTATACAATTGGATTTTTTAAAAATCCTTACAGTAGCAGGTTATTTGCTAACAGGATCTGCACTGCACACCCATGCTTACCTGGCCAGCGGTGTAAGGTGAGCAAGAGCTCCCCACTGCTCTCAGCATGTCCTTCCAGGAAAAGAAACAGTCACGTGCCAGAAGCTTTCAAATATACCTTAGAACTACATGAAAATCAGCATCTCATCACTAGTGGATTTAAAATCCGATGATAAACCATCAAGAAAGACATTTATTGTTTATAAAGAGCAGAAAACACCCACAGATATTAATGTTAATTTTGACTGTCCCAACACAGAAATCCAGATGGCTTACAAGACGAAAGTGGGAGGGAAAGACAGGAATAAAGGATACAGCAAGGGAAAGGACAGGACAGGGTTTTCATTTTCCCTTTAGTCTGAAGGGAAGAAGTACGTCTGACTTATCCAATCTTTAAAGGGATCTTAAAAGACCAAATGACTTAAACTAAAAGGATGACCTCAACCAAAAACCCTAGTTTCACCTAAAAACAGCTTTTTGATATTTTATTTATTATTAGTGTAAAAGTCACCTGTATATGTGAATATCTCTGCCTCTTGCAATTTTATCACACCGTTCTTTAGCCTTTGTATCCATCAGCGGATCTAAATCAGTGTCATAGAAGACAACAGAATCCACATCTACATGGCTGATACCTGTAGAAGGAGTGTGGGAAAAAAGAATAGCACAGAAGAATCGCTTGTCTCGGTTGAAGTTTTTTATGGATTCCTAAAATGGGGAGACAAGCAACTTAATTACAAATTCATATTAATAAAGCATAAATCTCTAAACAAACTTTTTTACAGAATGAGATCATAAAATTTGCATTCTTATTACTTCCCTAACCTACATTAAGCGTGCAAACTTTTTAAGTTATCTGACTGCCCACATTACAGATCTACACAATTCAAAATTAATTTGTGTACCATTAAAACTATTAATTTATGGTGCAGTCAACCAGATAAAAATCTAAACATCTATTACAGTAGTCATATTATGTCCTATGACTAAGCACACCCGACTGAGTTATTGCATTCTGTGTGTGCTTCATCATTTTTCTTGTCTATTGACTAAATCGAATCCCTTCTATTGTGCTGCCTTGTGTTCTTTAAGGCAAAGTATTCCTTTATGTTTTACACTGCATCTGACAGAAAGGATAAAAATGCAATTTGAAGTAAAAAATAAGAAAAGAATAACTTAACTATATCGTTAATGTTTGCTCAAATTGTAGGCCCCAGAGGATACTGAGAGTCTTACTGGGGAGGGAATTGAGCATACTTTCAATTTATCCTCAGGCAATGCCAGGGCACTCTACAAAAAAAACCAAAAGCCCCTGGAGTAAGGCTGAGGAAGTGCCAACATACAAACAGGAACTACACTTGAAGTACTAACAATGTAGATAGCTACGGATAATGAAAGCAAAAGCAATTAGTCAAAACGCTATTGTGAAATGAAACGTCTGTCTTTCAAGCACAAATTACTCATAAATATAGGACAACTAGTGGCATACCTCTTGGAAACGCCCTGGATGCCTCATCAGATAGCAATATGACTGACATATTTCATATATAATTACATATTTTGTGCTACAGCTACATACATAATTTGCTTAACTAAGGAAATTATGCAAATGAATTTTGCAAATGTATTAGACTTCCCTTTAGCATTCTCCCTCCCACTATGAGCATCTATTCGCCATTAACTTGAGTAAGAGGTTCTCTTACCAGATAATGCCAACCGTGAGCGTCACTCTCACTAACTCTTATGTACCGGAGAAAATGGAAGTCCAAGAAAAGCACCAGTATATCAAGCATTGGAATCATCTGCGTCAAAATCAACACACGATGTCCTCTTGCTTTCAGCTTCCGAAGCAAGACAGCCAGAGCCTCCATCTTGCCTGTTTATGAAATAAGAACTTGAAGGTTCTGCAGGCAGCATTCAACAACTAGAGAAAGCACATTCGCACAGTTATAACTGGATACCTGAATCACTCTGCACCAGTCGGGGATCTGGAAACTGTAGAAAACGAGGCCTTGCTATCTGCTCCACTGAATGGAAGTAGGGAAGTATCTGTTCTTTCAGATTAAACTCCAAGACTTTCATTTCATGGGTATATGTATAAGGAGGATTTGCTACATACAAATACGGAGGAGCAACAGCTACAGCTGGCAATGTGGACAGATCTCTATAAAACAAACCAAAGCTTTAATATACCATTTTTTAACAGTTTGGGCTATTAACTATTCAAAAACAGTAACAAAAGATTATGCTTCCATGCAGACATCAAGGACCTGGTAAAAGGTAATTGAAAGTAAATCAGTAGATGAAGTTTTATCAAAAAGAAAATGCAAAACCACTAAAGATCAGTATAAGACAAGAGGAAATTGCAACTATCCGTAAAGTTACTTAGATAAGCTGACTTACAGCTCCTACTTTTTTGTAAGTATTCACACAAAAAATATCAGATATGTCAAAATAAAGTAGAATTGCTACATAAGTAATAACAATTGACATGGAACTATTAAGAGTTTTCAAATCTTAGAATGATCTAGAATTATACATCAGGGATGCAAATAGACTCTGCATAAAGGAATTTAGCCTGCAATAAGGATAAAACAAGGCAATCCATTTATCACTTTTACCATTTTACAGTACTTTACGTAAATAGCCTGTTTTGGATGGTTGTATACACCTGTCAATTTTGTGCAGACTGCAAACAGATTTGCCTCAATCACCTAGTAACAAGATCCTTCAGGGCGATCTGTTCCTGCTTCAATGTCAGAATGAGTTCTTGCAATGGATCCTTTAGAATCTCTGAAGTATTTGAATATGGAAGGCAATTTGCAAAGCCAGCCCAGCGCCATTTGTTAATCCTGGCAGAACAATGCTGAGAGATTTTTCTTTCACTGATCCAAGAGCAAATTTCCAACAAGTCTCTGCCATACAAGGGGGTTTTGGAACAACGACGCTCATTTGCAAAATATATTTTGTCCAGGCGTTCCTTTAGTTGCCTTTTTTCTTCTATGATACCCTTTAAATTAAAAATTCTTTTCTGAATATATTTTGACCAGATAAAGCTCATGCAAAAAAGAAATTTATGCAAAAGAAAGTTGAAATCAAGGATAATTTAGTTAATGCAATAGTTCTATGACTGATTATGAAAGGAGAAGTGAGCAAGAGAAAAGCTGACAATTAGAATAGTATTTGTGGTACAAGGACAGATGTTAGGTTTGGTATTTTAGTGAAAAATAAATCTGCTTTCTTACTTTATGCCTATTGCCAAAAATATAATACAACTTTCAAACTACCACCAGAGACCATTAGTACAGATGGATGAGACTAGCTGATTACAATATTCTACATGATTTAAAAATTAAAGCTTTACCAATTCAGTGAACAAATACGAATCTTGTAAACCATACATTGTTCATGATCAAGTATATACTCTATCAAATAAAGAGTTCGCATAGTACCTGAGTTGGACATGAAAGTGTGGATACTGATTTAGATTTAGTGCTCAAGTCATCCCCTGTCACATTAATAAATTCAATTTTCCAGGAAAGCAGCAAGACAAGAAAAATATTTTAATGAAGAAAAACAATTTAATTTCACAGACACATGATATTACAATACAAGGATATTGTAGCTTCTAGTATTTCAATTTCTGAATAGTTAAAAAATGGAAATGGAAAAAAAAAAAGAAACGAGCTAGAGGTCATTAATGAGCTTCATTAAAGTTCCATGCTCCTCGAGGAAGAAGCAAATTTAAATACAGGCAAAAGATTCACTCTGTTAAAAAAAAAAGAAAGAGAAAGATGCAAATAGAATCATGTAGCACCTTACCTTGGTACTTCAGAGACTGTCCACCAATAAGCCGACAGAATTGACTGTAAGACAAAGTAAGTGTTTTCTCTCTAAACTGTAACATTACGGACTTCTCTGTCTGAGCAACTCTCATTTGTGCTCCAGCTGTGGAAGCCATTGGGCCGAGTACTATCTTGCTGGCTGTTAAGCGAAGAGAAAAAATGTATAAAGTTTAAAAATAAGAATTTCCTTGCTGTACACTGCAGGATTCGGATGTTTATCCCATGCATATAGTGTGCCCTATTTCCAATAAAGAGAAATATTACTCCAGACATAACTCTTAGACTGCACTTAACTCCAAACAGACTAGGTCTCCTTCTAAGACTGTGTGTTCTCAAGCTACACATGAAATGTTGTTTCTCTCAGTACCACTAGTAGACCCATAAAAAAAAAAAAGGATGATTTCCTAGATATGATAGAGTTTGACTGGTATTTCACACGTGTACTCATTCAATTTGACACTGTACAAACTTTGCAAGGGCTTCGAGAGTCTGCACAGGTATATTTTAAGCAAAGTTTGGGGGGAAAACAACCACAGAATAAGAGATCTTTTCCTGTGCAATTCCTTTTTAGCAATGAAAGAACTTCTTAGAACAGTTAACACCACAAAACAATAATTTTCCGATATAATTTTCAGTCTGTGTTCATACTGAATGCTTCCCATTCAACCATGCAAAAACTTATACTGTACCCAGCTGAAATCAATATGTACCAAATTTAGAAAAGGCCTGAAAAAGAGTGTGCTTGAAATACTGCACCACTACTCCAATCATCTGAAAACAGTCTGTTTCAAAGGGCTGTATCATATAAAAAAGACCCAGTTAATAATCACCTTTACTAGTGGCTCAGCAGAGACATAGAGAATGGGACCATGATGATGCCTAAATCTGCTCAGTCCATTAGGAAGGACATGTGTGAAAAGTTTCATTAAGATGGTATACCTGGAGACCAACACAACTGCTAGCAAAATTTCCGGTGTTTGCACAATAGTATCATTCCGTTTATAAAAGACGGACAGAGAGATAATAAGGAATTTTGTTTTGATTTTGTGAGCAAATTCCTGTTAGAAAACTGCTGATGAAATTCGATATTCAAATATGTAATGCACAAATGCATTCAGTACAACCTCATCTCTTTCCCAAATTCAAGCAATATTTAAAAAAAAGGACAGCAAACCAGAAAGCAATGGTTTATTGCATGCACAACATACCTTTCCTATGCTGATTTTCTAAAAACATGGCATGGGGTTGTCGTCTTTGTATTTTCTCATGATGATCAGCTGCAACTGTTGTTGTGTCCGGTGTCTGCTGCAATTGAGACCTGGAGAAGTCTCTAGTCCTACCTTCAAGTTTCTGTCCATACTGCACTGGTGTAAATAACCTAAAAATTAACAAATTGTCTTTCTACACATAAGGAAGCTGTTAATCCCTTCTTCCTAATACAAAATCAAGTTAAAAAGCAAATAATTATTTTTAGTCAGTAATCTGAGCTAGAAGAGGTACCCAGCCTCAGAGCATATGGCAGGAAGGATTCTGCTTCTCTCAACGCACAGAAGAAACACAATATACTGTAAAATGCAAAGTACACCAAACGATGCTCCAGTCTTCTCTGAAAGATTATGTGGAGGGGTACAAGCATGACAGGTCTCCCATATTCCTTAATCATCTTTGGAGTCTGGAGACAGCACAAAAACTTCCCAAAAGATGCTAATAAAGATCAAACCTCTTAATGGAGCAAAATCTTAACTATGGCTAGGTGCAATGTAAGTACAAAAAGCGGGGGATCTCTACTTCCATGCATCTTCAGACAGTCTGGTTTTAAAAACATACTGCAATTGTAAAAGCTGACTTCACAATAACTGTTTCGTGTATACTACTGCAGGAGAACTAAAGATGTCTAAATGGCAAAAGAATGAGTTCTTTTTCTGCTTTACATAAATATTTTAGCTACCACTTCCAATTCTTAAATTTCATTAACTGACAAAGCTCCTTTCTGGCAGAACTGCCTAATAAAACTAGTGCAGGACATCCTTCTGGAACCTGTTACTCAAGCTGTCTTGGGCTTCAGTAACCATACTCTGCTTTTATCAGATTAATGTATTGTAAAATGTTTAAGTCTACATTGCTCTGATGTATTCTACAGAAGAATTGTATTCATTCCAAGACTCAAAAATGAACCCTACCAACTGCTCTTTGGAGAGAACAGTCAACAGCAAAAACAAAAGGTCAAAATTTAACAGAACACCTTTTTTTCCTCCCCCCTCCAACCCCCAAACTCTCCACAAGATTTCCTTAAAGTGCTTTGCAAGCACATCTTAGACTAAAAATTAATTAGGAGAACATTTAATTATTCTGCTTAGGAAACTGTACTGCAAGAAGTCACTTCCACCACTTGATCAAAAACACAACAGACTTCAACTCGTACTGAGTTTGGCAGGAAAGATCACTACTGAGCCTTCGTAAATGAAAAGAAGTATTAAGTGGTAAAAAGCAGTCTGCTTTCCCTCAGAAGACTGGCATACAGTCTTTAGCAGTGATCAGTTTGGAAACAAAAGATAGCAAGAAAAACAAATGCTTCTGAATGAACCCACTCGGTCCTCACAAATATTACTCATTTTCACCTGTTACTTAAAATCAATCAATCAGTCTCTGGAACACTGCATACCGATTTGGTTTGAGCTTCACTGGTTCAAGTCTGGGTGACAAAGGAGAACAGTAGATCTCTTCAATAAGCTTCCTAGTTACCTTCAGTTTTGGCAGTATTTGTGCTTCGTAGCAAGTCATTTGGTTTTCCATCCCAATCACATCAAAGAGAGACCAGTCTGCATGCTTAAGTTATAAAACAAACAAACAAAACCCAAAACGAACCTAAATAAAGACTCTACTACCATTCAGTTGCAGTAAAAAAAAATAAAAATAGTAGTAATAATACCACATTATCCGAGAATGATTAAAAAGCTCACAGCTGATGCCAGGGTTAAACCAAAATGTGGAAGAGGCATGTCATGTGATTGTGCAGAGAGCAGCTGCTGTTACTTTAAAAGGTTTCAGCAACCTACACCATGAAAACAGAGCATTATGCTCATGTTACCAAGAGTCAAAAACAGGACAGCACCCTCAAATTACAAGCTCTGCAGTTAATTCAATGCTTGTAAATAAAACATTTGCCTTTGTAGAACTGTCCAGACTCATCCATTCCCACCTTGATACATTAACCGTATTTCCTCCACAAGCCCCTGTCCCCCCACCCCAAAATGATTTTTCCAACAGGCTTAAAGAAGTGGCTACTTGAATTTCCCAGGACACATAATGCTACTGTTTTAGCTTTGTTCAGTCTTTCTTAACACTCTAGTATTGCTGAAATCACTAGGGGAAAAAAAAAAAAAAAAAGATTAAATCCCTCGCAATGTAACTTTAACAAACAGACTATAGCTAAAACTAAACTGTGGAATCTGATACAGCTTCTCATCTCCAGAGCTGTACACAGCTTAACTATGCCCTTACTACTCAGAACAGGACAAGAACAGCACCTTTCCCTTGATTCCAAGACTTACCAGTTTAGGTTAATTGGGATCTTTAAGCAAAAAGAGAAAATGTTGCAAAATAGTCTGACCTTCTTTGACAAAGACAGCAAATTCCCAGCATACCTCCTGAATTCAGTACTACCATAAAGTCAACAGTTATTATTTATCGTCTTAGCAGTTGCTTCTAAAAATAAATGAATTAGCAATTCAGATTTTGAAATTAAATTGGAACCTGAATTATGTGTAAGAAATTTTATGTCCTAAGCCACCTGCTCTCCCAGTCAAATCAAGTCAAGTGCAAGAGAATTACTCCCCTACTCATCTTCCAAAGATCCCATCCCAATGTCCTCAGCACCAGAGAAGCAGTTGTAAACTCCAGCGTGTCTAATACAAAGGAAGAACGTGGAAGCCGGGGTCTGAGCAGAGCAGGATGGTTGCACACCCTTAGCAGCTGCATCAGAATATGGAAGACACTGACAAAGTGCCCACTTCTAAGACATTCTTGAGTTCTGTTATTTAAAAAGAAATTATAATTTAAATTATCATTAAAAGCCAGTGCTTTTAGGAGCTTAGGCCAAAGTATGAGTTTAAAAATGCAGTCTTCCATTCCTCCAGCTTCTCTCACATTCACACAAACTTTTAATAATTTATAGAATATATTCTCATTTGAAAACCCACATTATCATAGACCTGAATTTCTCAAATAGCCACTCTATTCCAAATGAAAATGGCATTGAATAATATATGAAACACACATTGTCAATACTAAGGCCACTGAATATTGGTGGTATTGACTGAATAATACCACTTTAAATTATCAAATTCATTGGAAAATACAAAGTAGACATATCAGAAAAGCAAAAGAAACTATAACCTAGGATATTCAGTTCCTAAATAACCTAAGAACTAAATTTAGATAAAAATGTGACACATGCTCCATTGTCTAAGTTATAAATATAGAATACTGCAAGTACTATTTATTTACGCTTCTTTTCACCTTATGAAACAATTAGATATAAAAAACCAAAACACACACCAAAAAAATGCTGAATACAATTACCACTTAATGTAGAACATGATTAGCCTGTACAGCACTATGATTATGCCATGTGCTTTAATCTTTAGGTTTGCCCATGACTCACTTAGAAATAACATACTAGCAAACAAGCTTTCTTACTGTATTTGGAATGGTTCCTAACTTTAATGATGAATGAACAATGAAGAACTACTTAACAGGTGTACCTTGGTTGAGACAAGATGTCTTTATACATTGACTTCTGCCAATTAGAAAGAGTACATGTCAGCACATGCTCGTATTTCCTTGGCAACTGCTTCTCAACATGAATTTTGGACCTCCGCAAAATAAACGACTGCACTACCTAAAAGAATAAAAACCAGTAACTTCCTAATTGTATTTCCTCAGAAGAAGAGATACTAGCATTAAGACACTATTCCCAAGGGAGACGTACCCTCTGCAGTCTCATCGCCACTCTCTGTTAGTGATCTTCATTCCCCTCCCCAGATGCTACCTTTGTAAAATCCAGATAGGATTGGGAAATCCCTGGAATCATGAAACAGGCAATGGCCCAGAGACCTTTCAAGGCAGTAGGCAGAAGCGTATCCATCAAGAGTAAACGATGACGACTGTGAACAATGAAGATAACAATTAAGAGCTATTTCATAACTTAAATTACATCACAGCAAGAAAATTTAAAAAACCTGCAGTTATAAGTGCAGTTATTTCAGGAAGTAACTGATAGACAACAGCAAAAAGAAAACTGTTAATGAATGCTGCAGACCTCTGGAGATTGAGTATTGCATCCCAGTGCTTCTCTGTCAGATTATTACCGTTCTGCCTCTCATCTAGAACTAGGTACCTCCATTGTACTTTCACGAATGCTTCATAGTCTTTAAAGAATTGCTTGCAGGAGGCAATACATACATTAAAATCATTGGGGTCAGTCCATTCCTGCAATATAAAAACACAAAAATCCTAAAGGTTTTTTTAATGGATTACCGAGCAAGAATTATTGTTTCCTCTTCTGGGATTAAAACAGATTATCTTGCACTTTATCCGAGTACAGTTCTTCAAAGATTTCAAAATCCCAAAAGGGAAGAGAATGCTCAATTTAATTGTCCAGTTGTGATGTTCAAAACGTTACATAAAATATCTTTAACAGAAACTGGCTTTTTAAAGAAGAAAAAAAACTTTCCCTACAAAACACAGATCAAGTCTCCTTGCAATCCAAAAACAATCGGCAATGAAAAGCCATCTTTCCTTACATGTTTTTGAATTGTTCTTTGAAGAGTTTGGACGTATTTCGGAATACCTATAACTTGTTTTTTCAGGTTATCAGTAGTATTCATACTTAATGGATAAATTCTAATCTCTAAGATTCATATGTTTCAATGTTTAGGTAAAGTCTACCTGTAAGTATCAAAATGATTATGAACTTGATCACAGAAGATGTCAAATGTGTGAATTAACATCCTAATATTTGCTTTCAAAGGCAAATAAAAAATTAGAAACACAAGACAAAGTTAAAATTGCAAGAATGAAAGGAAAAGTCACAGAACTAAAGGAATAAAAATGCTCAAAGCTATGTCAGTTTCGTTAATTTTCTTCTGCTCTGCTCAGGTCACAAGGCAAGAAAAAGTTATTACATGACTTACATGGCCCAATTTTACAAATTTAAGAGAGAAGGGAAAAATTGCTAGTAAATCTATGATTATATGAAGGACTCCAATAAGGAAAGAAACTGAAAAGTAACTGGAAAGGACACATCATCCCAAAAGGAGGCATAAAAGTTGTATGTTGTAAAAGCATTAATGGAGGAACCCAAGAAGTTCCTTGTAACTATGGAAGTTGAAAATACAAACCTTGGGCGGGGGAAGGGAAGAAGCATATTTTGCAAATAAGTTTAGTGAAGGTTTGAAGCCTGAAAACATATACCTGTCTTCTAAGCTACGAAATACACACCAAACTTCCTTTCCTTCTTCTAGATTACAGATAAATTTCTCATCCAAAAAACGGCTAAATTCAACACATTTTCTTAATAAACTTCTGCAAATACTAAGATGGGGTACAAGTCACTGGAGCAAAGATGCAAGTTTCCCATACAGCCATTAGGCACTAGTCAAAAATATCTGTGCAAAGGGACATCATGCTAGTAAGTACGTGCAAACAACTTCAAAAGGTGAGCTAGATGTTGCTGGTCATCAAAGCAGGTTTTATTGGTAAATATCAAACTCTGCTTATGAACCAGCATTCATGAAATGAGGAAATGTCTCATACTAGAAGTGAACAACAACAAAACAAAAGAGAAAAGAACCAGGCTGGGATATCAGCATACTGAAATTTTTAACCACAAAGGTATAAACGTGACTTGGGCTGATATTTTCTGTGTAGCGCTTATGTCACCCAGTACCTGTGTAGATGAAACAGTGTTCCATAATACCTGTCTTTTTTTTAAAAGTTCTTCTGGGTTCCCAAGATACAGAAGAATTTTCAAAGCAGGACACCAGCATTTCAGTTCAGTCTCCCACTTCAGCACATTAAAGTTTTGTGAAACAACAAGAATAGGACCCCAGTTACCTATAGAGATAAAAGGTACAGCATGACTGGAAATGACTGCATACCACTCCACAACTTAATAGAAAAAGCAACTGCATATACGAACATACGCATGCACTAACAATGAAAGGAATTGTGTGTCCTTTTTTATAAAATATATTCCAGGCACATTTCTTTAAATTATACATATTAAAAGCAATTATTTTTTTTTCTCTTACTGAAGACACATTCACTAACACAATGTTAAAAATACAGATTTATAAAATAAAAGACCTACAATATTTCATACCTTCATTACATGCCAGGTGTGCAAAAAAAGCAACAACTTGCACTGTTTTTCCAAGTCCAGCTTCATCAGCCAGAATGCCGTTGAGATTCATTTTATACAACTTTGCCAACCACTCCAGTCCAGTCTTCTGATAATCTCTAAGAGTGCCGCATAATAACGATGGAGTATCACTTTTTGCTACTGTTGTGATTTGAGCACCGCCTTTGGGTAACGATGCTTCTGCAGCAGCAGCACCCTCTGCTAAATCTGCCATGGATTTCTTTACATTAGGTGTGAGAAGATCTGGAAGTACCACTTCTTTCTGAAGGCTCTCTACCTTATTCAGAGTCTCTTATTTCTGCACAAAACAATAAAAATCACAGTGCTGCCATACCTGAGATAATTCATTAACCGATTTGATGCCATTTACAGCTAATCCAGGGCCTAAAGAACACACGTATTCCACACTATAAGAATACTGTTAAGTTTGTCAAACAACTACATAAACAAGGGCAGTGGGACAGACAACAGGTGCACACATTGACAGTTTTAGTGAATTCAGCCTCATGCACGGCCCCCAAGGGACAAAAAACTAAACCCTGATACAAACAAGAGCTCAGCAACAAAAAGCCTTTAAAGTGTGTTTATCAAAGCTTTAGTAAGCTACAGGAAGTTAGCAAGCTAGAGAAAGGAGATCTTTATGACTCAAAACTAAGACCAAAATACTAGCTCCTAAACATTTATTTTGGTACGCTTATAGTACTACTACCAGAATGCAAAATTAAAAAAAAAACATGCAAAAAACCCCCACCAGTCCTATGTTCTTATTACCTTTTTTTGAGATGTTCTGTGAGTTTAATGCTTTGTTCCTCCTCTCTTCTAACTCAACTTGCAGTTTTACATCTACCACCTAAAATGGAGAGAGAATGGGGAGAAAAAGAGCAGAAGGAAGTGTCAAACATGCACGCACTTAGCTTCAAATACAGCTATGAATCACTTAACGTTTCTTCAATAGTAAGACAGGCATCAGATATGGCTACAACGCAGAGCATTCAAAGAAAAAAATAGTGTGTACAAAACTGACCACGAATAGAAGTGGGCTGCATAATAAGCAAGAGCTACCCAAGAATAACTCACATCAGAATTTAAATGTCCGCAGCAAGCCGTCTGCACCAACTAGGATTAGTGAAGCACTTTCCTGCGAGACATGCAAGGCCTGAAATTATTCATGCAGCTGCAACACGAAGCTGTCTTTAACAATAGATAATATCCACCATGTGGGGTGAGCAAAGCTTAATTGTAAGATTATTGCTGTTATGATCCAATAGGTTTTTATTCAGTACAACTTTAGATTTTTTTAATATTTTTTTTTTTACATTTACCTGTTTAATGGTGGACCAGAAATGTTCAATTTCTCTAGCAGTAAAAGCAGCAACAGCCCTCAGTTGCTCCTCTTCTCTTTTCTTGCATGTTTCCTTATGAAGTATCATATCCTCATGATGACGTGCCACACTTAAAATCAGCTGAACAAAACCGTAAAATTATTTTAAGTTTTCACTCTGTTCTATATAAAATGCGTATTTCTAAAGAAAGAAAAAAATACAATCCCCTTAGGAGTACTGCCCAAACTTTACAAACACAGTGGAGAGGCAAACCAAAACTCACACAACCTCAGTGATCACGTCCTAACCATGAAAACGCTGCCTATTCTTCCCCCCTTTTTTGGTTGAAAATATCAAATTCACATTACTCTCTTGGCAGTTATCAACTTCCATCTTCTTTCTTGAACAAAATCAGTTGCCATCCACTGCATTTCTTCCAAAAGATAATCATGGTGTGATTTGTGCCGTGGGGCCTCTTGGAGTTTGGGCAGACGTTTCAGAGACCATAAACCTTCTTTCCTCAGTGCTGCCATTCGCTGCAGAATTTCATTTTCCTTCAAATAAACATAATTAAACTTATGTTTCCTACTGCACAACACAAAAACAAGATAGAGACACTGTGAAAAATGTTACCTGAATAACCAATATTGTTGGTTACATTCTATGCATTGGAAACATTCTATGCTGTTTGAAGTTGCACTTTCTTAAAAGATAATGAATAACAGAGCTTGTACAGATTTATGTAAAGACTCTGAAGGACTTTGTTATGCAATGGCATTATGTAAAATCAGTATAGAAGTTTGGGATGCAGTGGTACTCAGTTTTGAGGACTTTATTTTTTCCTCCTGTAGTACCTCTAGATCCCATCAGAAGAGGGATTTCACTGAATCAGGGCTGATTCAGTGAGAAATTTCACAGAATTGAAATGCTCTGCCAGATGGACAGAATTCTCTAAAAAGTTCATATAAAAATACATTTGGTTTATGGCATTTTTATTAACACATGTAGGCAACCTGCAACTGCTGGCAACTAAGCACGAGCAGCACAAATTTTCATTGTGATTCCTCCCCCCTTATTCTAAATATGCTGCATAAACAGTTAAAATAATTGATTTGGTTCAATTATATCTCCTTCTAGGATTTCGTTACAAGAACAAATTCTAGAGGATCTGCCTGATTCCTTCTTGTTCCTTCTCTTTCTTCAAGAAAAATCATATGGCATGTCTGCGCCATTAATTAAAACCAAAAGAGAGATACAATTATCTACAGAGCATTCTAAATTTAAATGAGTGCAAAGTTTTATTGTAAAGGAAGATTTATACCCAGCCGTGCTATATGATGGCTATCTGAAGGAAATTATTAGTGCTCAGTAAAGACTTTTGCAAAAACTACTGGAATGATTTGCACCTTTCTCCCCAGGTTAGAGTAATAAATTCTGTCATCCACAAAGTCTCAATACAAAACACAAAGGACAACACTGCCAGGACACAGCAAGAGGTTAGCACACTGTTCCTTCTTGCTGCACCTTGTAACTTACACACCTGAAACCTTCCACACATAACTGAAATTTACTTTGAAGCATGAAATGGATTTGATTCAATGAAAATGAAAATCCAGCACAGGAATATTGAAACTGAGACTTGGGTAGACATCGCAAATGACATAAATTAAAGAAGTAAAATTTCAAGAGAACGTAGCAGGAAAGTGCCAAAAATTAATCTTGTCTTGACTTTCTTAACGGGTCAGACGTTACCTCTGTTTCTGAGGATATTCTCTTCCCGGTATTCAGACAGACTACTTAATAGTGCAGAATAGACAACAGCAGCAATTACAATACAAAAAACCAGCCATTCAAAGCCACATACAATATAATATTTGAATCTGATACCTGTTGTTGTATGGGAACTGGAGTTGGGACCAAAATCACACGCTTCTTAACACAGCCTGCTGGCTGTAGCTGCTGAAGAAAAGCCGGGTTCCTGCTGTGTGGAGCAGGTAAAGAACTACACAAACTTGAGAAGTTTGGTCCATTTTGCTTTTGGTTTTGCTCCTGGCTAATCTGCTGAGCCACTTGAGGAACAGTAGGCATTCCACCTGCAGAGAAATGTTTAAAAATTGCAATCTCAGTAATTAAAATAGTGGTATATAGAAAAGAACCAGAGAAAGTGGCAATAGAGACTGTAACATGTTGGTCAAACCAACTTTCCACCATACCACAATACAATTGCATACCTAAAAGCTATGAAGATGCAAATCAAGCAGCTTGCTAGTCTAGAATGTACTTATCTGCTCTTTAACTTGACACCACAAATATCTTCTTTAACAACAACCTGCAGAGAGGTGATAACTAGGCAACCAACCTCTACCAGGGTATCAAATGACCAACAAGGAAAAAATTCATGCAACAACATCAATTAAGGAAAACAACAAATTAGGCACAGAGGGTACAAATTTAGGTGCAGTGCATGGAAAATGAGATGTGCAGCGTTCGCTAAGATTTTCTCCAGAGAGTTTTTAAATCATATAATAATTGGTATTAGATATAATGTTACAATTACAGAAAATCTCATTAAAGCAATTATCTTTAATTACAAAGCTTAAAACTTACATTTGATGGTAAATACTTTATCATAAATCATTAATATATGTACTAGAAGTACCAGCATTATTTTAAAGGTCGTGACACTTTTTTTTAAACTGTTATCAAACTAATTATGAGTCTCTATGTGGAGTACTATTTTTGAACTATAATAAAGTTAACCTAATAAAGTATCTCATTATCAATAAAACAGTGCATTGGTCTACCACTTCCAAAGCTCTATCCACATTTACCTTCAATTTCACTTTTACATTCTCTTTATTTTGCTATGAAATGTGTTTTATGGTCACAGAATTGCTTCCTTTGATAAAGAGAGTTCATCTCAGTGGCCATTGACCACTTAACTCAATTCAACCACTTGCATTCTTCATTGTTCCAGTAGATTTATCCAGCAACTTTATTTCTGGCAGTCCAGAGGATTCCCGCAGCACGTACCGAGCCCTGAGAGGGTACGTTTGTGTGTTGAAGATGCCACAGGACAGCCAACGAGCGCTTTAGGCTTCCCTTCTGCTTTAGGCACACGGACACAGGTCGACCATCACCTCAGCCAGCGCGGAGACGGAGGGAGGCCGGTGCTCTCCGACACCCACGGTCATGCCCTGGAGATGACGGAAGCTGGGACAACGACACACGCGACTCCCAGATCTCTCGTTTCATAGAGCACTGCCTTTCGAAGGGCGCATGGATTTACCCTACAAGTCCATTACAGCCACGTACGCCACTAACACAAACTCCAGCAGGGTTTAAATGCTGCCCTCAAAACGCGGTACCGCCCGCCGCGCTGCTGGCCGGGCTGGGAAGGAGCTTCAGTGGAAAGATGAAGTTACCTGAAGGCATTCCCAGCCCTCCCCTGCCGCAGGGCACCCCGCACACCCCCTGGCGCCGGGGGCGCCGCGTTACCCGCCGCTTTCCCGTCAGGAGCTCCCCGGGCGGCTGCCGCCCCGCGCCCGCCGCTGCACGGCTGCAGGCGGACCCCGCCCGCCGCGGAGGGGCTGCGGCTGCCGAGGGAGGAAGGAGGCAGTTTACTTGAAGCCCTCCCTCTTCCAGGAGCGAGAAAAACAGGCTCTTTAACACCCAACTCCACAGACCTGGCGCGGCGCCGGGGCGCGCAGACCGAGGCGGGGGTGAGCTCTCCCTCAGCTGCCTCAGAGCGCCCGTGCCACCCCGACCAGCCCTCGCCCGCCTCTCACACCGCTCGGTGCCCCAGTCCCTCGCACCGGCACACACCCGGGCCTCGCCGGGCCTCCCCCCGGCCCCACGGGGTGTCCCGTTCCCCTGCCCCGCGAAACGCCCCGGCCCCGCCGCGCTCCGCGGGGCACAGCAACCACGGCGCCCCCTGGCGGCCGCACTGGCAGCCGCCCCTCGCTCCGCCCCACCCCGCCTAAGCGATACCATTCCCCTCTCACGGGGGGGGGGGGGGGGGGGGGGGGGGGGAGATCGGGCACTGACGGTGCCACCCGCCACGGGCGGGGGGGAGCAGCCAAACTCGGCGCATGCGCCAAGGGCGGGCGCGGCTGCCCCCTGCGCGGCGGCGTCGGAGGAAAATGGGGCGGCAGCGGAGAAGCTGCATTTCCCTTAAAATGTGTTTCCTCCCCTCAGGAATCTGTCCAACGCGCCCGGCCTCAGCCTTCCCGAGCCTGTGGCCGTCCCTGCGGGCCTCTGCCCGCCACAGGGGCCTGTCTTTTCTTCCCCATAACACAGCTCAGCGTTGGGCCTTTTCAGAGAGTCGGTTTTAGAATTTACACCACCTCTATGTTTTGTTTTGGTTTGGTTTTTTTTAATAATTTTTTTTACTCAGCTCCTGCACTGAAAACAGAGCTGAAATACCAAGTTAATAATCCCCATGAAATAAAACAGCAGACATACCCAGAAGTAAGAAATACCCTTTTTTATTATTATTATTTTTGTTATGTTTTCTCCAAAGGCTACAAATACATATCTCAGTTGAAATCAACGAGAATTTCTGTCAGGTTTGGGGCCAATAAAGGTGTTTTTCTCAGACTGAAAGGCATAGAAGGGGCTTTAGATAGAAGACTAATGCAGACTAGGTCAACAGCATGAACCAGGAAGGGATATAAACGAAATTCCAGTAAGAGTCCAGAACACTTTTATACGCTCACTCTGATAAAATGGAGCAAGGCCTCCACAATAAAATAAAAACCACTAACTAAAACCCAGATAAAATAAACAAACAAATCCCTTTTTAAGGGACAGCTGTGCTCTGGCAAAAAAAAAAAATCCAGGAGCAGCCATAAAATTCGGGGCTTTGGCCAGAAACGGCTGAATGAAGGAACAAAGAATTGACTCCTTGTATTCAGTAACTACGATATTACAAAGCAAGTCTCCATGCAGACCCAGCCAGGGAAGCACATCAAGCACTTGTACTCACACACGAACACTTGCAGAGTCTTGTTCTACCCCTTCCAAAAGCGTTCCACAGGCAGGGAGGGTAGGAAAGGTGCTGCCTTCACTTGTTTTTTCTTCCACCACCTCCACAGAGAGTTAGAAACAAGAACCGAAGTCAAACCAGTTGGGGAATGAAGAGCAAGAACTCCAGAGCATGCGGAACCCCAAACCACAGAAAATTAAAGTCTATTCCCAAGAGAAGACATCCCTCAGACATATGCTTCCTGCATCATTGCACACATTCCTTTGTTCTGAGAAGCTTGATGAGAATTAAGAGTTCACACGCACAAAGTGAAGGCAGATTTGATTAAAGCCCAGAGGAAGTCAGCACCATTCTTTTCATGTGTGCTAAATTGATTCAACCCCAAATCCAGCAGATGGCTAGATAAGTTTCTACTAAAACAAGATATACTAAACTAGCAGCAACATATTTAGTGATCCACCACAGGCAACGCTAGAACCTTCATGGCTGCACACTTTGCATTGCAGTCCTAACAATTAACTTACGTCTTTCTCCCCACATCTCAACTACAGGTCTGTGAAATGACACCTCAGGTAGAAGAGGCCCAATTACATACGTGGCTGCGGATCTATACTCTTGAGTCTGCCCAAGCATGCGGGCAATGCTGGGAGGATGACATCTCCCAAAGAAAAGGTCTCGACTCAAAATAAATGATTCGGTCCACGTTCCCAAATTAAGACCTCTCACTAAGTAAGGAACCATTTCTTTTAGACTTGCAAAGCTTTAGAAAACACTGAAAATTTGTTTTGATACCAAAAAGAATTCACAGCAGTCAGCATGATAATGAGCTCCTAACCCATGCCTGTTATTCCACAGGAAAGCCATGGATGACATGGAAAATAAAAGCTTAATGATGTTTAAGAGATCAGGTTAAGTAAAGGTGAAGAAAATAATAATAATTTAAAAAGTAATCAAAAGTTCATGGAGTCATAACTTCATAATAATAATTAAAAAAGAGTATATTAAAATGATTCACCCCATCTTTATGTAGAGATTATACATATTTAAAATACTATTTTCCAGGTAAACATATAATAAAAACATGATTCAAATAGCAATTAAGATATCCTGCATTACAAGATCCTTTTAGAAAGCTTCTTTCTTATTATGCTATTTTCAAGTATATCAGTCAGGTGAATAAGTCAGTGGTATAAAAAGCTTCTTTTACATTTTTACTGCACTGTCTTCCCCACCCAGTTTCTCCTGGACATCCGGTTCTTGTTCTGCAAGCACACAAACCCGTGCTTTACTGGGTTCTTGGATTTAGGAAGGCCACTTTTTTGTAGACAAAGGGAATTGCAAGCAGTAAGGGTCCCACGTCCAGCCACTTACTGGCTCAGTCAGAATCATCATCACAACCATCGCTGCCTTCGAGATCACTGCTGTTCTGTAAAGCAAAATGGAAAATGGTTTGTCAGTATTTCATCTACATCTAGAGACGCTGACTTTAAACTTCTCCAAAAGTGTAAGAAAATGGGGCTAGATCCTAACTTCATGTCTTAGACCCATCTATTGTAACAAACTTCTGTGATGGTAAATGATGCTTCTTGTAGCAAAAAAAAAAAGTTACATTGGAGTACACTCACCAGCAGAAGAAATTTCTTTACAACTGCATGATTACAACCTGCAGTATGTGGGAAACTTAAAAGTGGGATAATAGCATGAAATGCTGATGTTTAAAATAAATACAGGTGAGAGAAGTTAACAAATGCTTTTTTCATGCAAGTCCCTCAAATGCTGTTTCTTACATTGTCTAAAGCCAGATTTGAGAATTTTGTTTCTCTGCTGCAGAGAATTTCTATCCAAACTGTGTTAGAGATATGCGAGGGCTCACTAATACTTGCTTAAAAATGAAGTCAGTTGTACAAAGTAGTACCAGGGAAATAATATAAATGTTAGCAACTTCCAAGGAAACTGAAGTCTTGAGTTATTAACTGGGAGCCACTCCTTCAGGAGTAAGTCAATATGGTGTGATAAATTTGGGGGTTTACGTAACTTTTTGAAGCAAGTGTTTTGACTGATACAATTGGCATCAAAGGATTTTATAAAGAAAGGCTAACATGACAATATGCCTGTAGTTACTCCCTTTTTTTTTTGCCTCACCACCACTGCTGAAAACATACAAGCCTCCAAATCCCACGAATTTAACATTGACAATTTAATATCCTATTACAAAACAAATTCTGAGAGACTTAGACAGTTGCCTTTGTAACAGCAAGCACAGCTCATTGAAGTGCAAACAGCCTGCAAAATCTCAAAGGAGTCTGTCATATCATCCCTTATTTATCCTTCTCCAGACAGCCTGTGCTAACTGTGATGCCAAAACTGTATGTGGTGGAGTTTATCTAAAGCAAGCAGAGCTGCCTCCTGCTAGCAATACATCAGTGATTTTGAACCTGTCAGCACTTAAGTCCTGTCAACATTATCATGAAGACCCCTGAGTCAGGTGAGGACTCCGCACCACATGGTCTCCTTGGGTCCCATTTAACCACACTAATGTGGCATTTCTCATAACCTCCTGTCACAAGTGTCCTCATACAGCACAATACTTCACAAAAACAATTACCACAAGTACAAAAATAACCCTGAGAAATTTCTGGTATCTTGCCTGTACTGTTCAACAAGGCTGTAAATTTTACTTTATATGTTGAAACTCCTTCGCAGACTCCAACAAAAAAATGGCAGCGACAGTATTAAACCTAACATTTTTCAGAGCAAGATCATTACCTACACAAAATAAAGCTAATTTTAACGACACCATTATATGAAAAAAAGGTTATTATTTTCTTCTGAGTTGCACTACACAGAAGTTTTAGTCCTGCCCATCATTCGTCCTTCAAGGATTTGCCAGACCACCGACCAAGAAAATCTTGAATTACATACAGAACTGTAAGGTATCTTTAGGTCATCAAGTCCAAGCCCTGACTCAAGCAGGGCTTGTTTCAAAGTTAGACCGGGTTGATCAGGGACTTGTATTCTCCATCACTCCAGTGGTTGTCAATTTAAAGAAATACATTGGGAGTTTGACTCAAGATTCCTCATGTGGTTTCCAACCTACTTCTAGCACACCCCAAACATCTTTCCACTCTTTTCTTGTGAGGCTATTCTACATCTCAACTGGAAAAAAAATTTCTTTAACTTGAAATTTTCTTTTTGTTAAAAGTGTATTCTACACCTTTGTTTTATTGCAACTTACAGATAACAGCAGTTCCTGTTGTCAGAAATCAGATTCCACAATATCCCATTTTACTCAGTAGGAGTTGTTCTGATGGCCCATTTTGGGCTGGTGGCAGATTTACTTTAAAAAGCTGGTCCTAAATTTCCCCCTGATTCCAAACCTTATCTAGTGAACAGGACATTACACAAAGAAAGAATTAGCCCAAAATCAGAGAATACAAAAAGCCAGCAGGTATTTAAAGGGAAATTGTCAACCTGAAAACTTGTCTCAAACAGTTTCGCAATCACAAAGCCTGGTAATGTGTCTGCAATTTCTGTTGTCAGTTTAAGATTCTGCAAATTGGCCTGTGCTTTAAAGCGTTCCTTCCTCCCTCCCTCAACTGCCCCATGCAAAACCCTGCAAAAACGCATGTTGTATAGTTCATTCCACTATCATCAAGTGCACTAAGATGGAAAAGCAAATACACATTTCATACTCCAGCTGACTGTAATCTTGCATGGCATATTCATGGAAAACAAAAGTGTTACTAAGGGAAGAGCCACTTCAACTTGACAGCTTCCATTTGAAAAAATAATGGCTTCAATGATTACCTTTGAATTTTTGTTGTTAGCTTGCATCCCAACAGCAGAAGAGTTGAAGTCATGAATGGAGAGGGTGTTTAGCCAGTTTGCCATGGATTTCTCCTCCCTTTCTGTGTTGATAATGGTAGGATAGATATACTGCTCTTTGAAAACGGCAATCTTCTCCTCCTCCTCTGTCCACTCCAGTGGCTCGTGCAGCCCATCATTTCCAAAACGTCTGTTGTATTTTTCAAAGTGTACTCTTTCCAAGACTAGCCCAAGTCCTGGGGCTTTGGGGACATCTACTTTCTCCTCTCCCCAGCTGCGCTCTATGATAGACTCAGCAGCATAGCCCTTCACAATAGCTATCACCAGCCCAATCATCTTCCTTATTTGATGCATCATGAAACTCTGACCTTTCACTTTGATCACCGCAAATTCTATGTTTTCCCTCACAAATGGCTCTCCACAGTACATCTCCATGATGTACCGCTTGGCACTGGGGTCCCTGGGTCCCTTTTGAGATGTGAAGTTGTGGAAGTTGTGTGTTCCTTTATAGCACGCAAGCAGTTTATTGACTTTTTCAAGGGTCTCTTTGTCCAGTCGATAAACCTCTTCTTGCACATCATGGTCTTTATGGGCAAAGGCAAATGTTGGCAGCATGTAAGAGTAGGTTCTGGCATCACATTTGTTCTTGGAGTTGAATCCCCCAGTGACTCTCTTCAGACCTTGTTTTAAAAGTGACATTAGGTTTTTGAATCAGTAGGTTACAACCTGATTGTGATCTCGCTCTTGCCAACAAGAGTATTTTTAAAATAAAATACAATCAAAAGATAGATTTATAGGACCCTAATTCCAAACTAACAAAAACATATGGATTTATGTTAAAACTAAACCGCTTATGAGTAAAATTACAATGGTAAGGGAGAGACCTTCCGCAGGAGAAAGCTCCTCTTAGAAAACATTTTCTCTGCCCATTCCAGTATCCTTACCCAGAATTCTGATGTGAGAAGGCAGATGATTATTGATCTTTTCTAAGATGTCATCTATTAGCCTGACCTTTAGCGACACAATCTGTCCAGCTGCAGACACACCCTATAAAAACCATAAAACACACAAACACATAATTATGTACCTTGGAAGCTTTGGGACAGCACTTGGAGAACTGAAATAGCTGAAGAACAAGTTTATTCCTTTTTCTCACTGGTCATTTCAGGCTGAAGCGAGGCAAAGGCAAGGCCACAAGCAGAAATCCAAGTCAGACTACTCCTGCTGGTGCTGTACAGCCTTACAGCACCTTAGCAATCTTAGATAGCAGAACATGGCACTCCCTTCCATGACATCTCACTGTATTTGACTGCTGTTAAGTAAAGCACCAACTGAAAAGAAATGACTTATACATAAGATCAGCCATGAACTCCAGTTCAGACTTAGAACCCCACTGTGGTGGGCTTAAAAACAACCGAGATGCAGCTAAACTCTCAAGCACTGTATCAACCAGGCAGCAACAACAATGAGCAGCAGCAGCGAGCTGACAGGCTGAAGCAGATGAATGTGACAAACACAAAGTTTAGGTGTGAAGCACCAGCTTTGCACACACCATCTAATCAACATCCTGCACTTTCTAAATATTTGCTTGTGCTTAAGTTTAGTAGTGGATGAAAAGCGAAGTTTCAAACAACAGTCACTGTGAATGGTATTTGCTACTGGATCTCACTTGAGACAATGCTTTACCAGTCAATCCCAGTAGCACTGGCAGGGGTACATCAGAGTTTCTGAGAGCACAGGCCCTAACCAATGTACCTTATCCGTTCGAGCACACCGCTGAAATGACATTTTCTTCATATCCTCCCCATGGTTTTCTGGGATGCAGCCTGACTGAACAAGGGCAGATACTAAGTCATCTTCAATTGTCTTGAACTGTGAAGATCCCACATTTCTCTGAAAGAGGACATACAGTAAAAATAAGAAATAGAACAAATAGTAATAATTGGATAACTGAAGATGATAACTAAAAAATTTTGTTAATCATTGTTGTGAAATTCTTTAATCCCTTCACATCCCTTAAAGCCCTGCCATTCTCTAAAACTACTAAATATCCTTTACCAGACAGTGTTAATAAAACATCTACATTCTGATTTACCTTTTACTGTTATTGCAAGATCGTTTCTAATAATTTCACTGTGCAATACTTCTGCAATGGAGTTTTTTGATGATTCCTTCAACTGCATAAAACAGCACCAATTAAATACTGTTCCAGTGCCTGCAAGTTAACAGCTGCCGCTCTACACCTAGCCCCTGCAAATTCTGCTTCTAGAAATTAGATTGGGTTCTTTGGCTCAGTTCACCTGAGCTGTTGTATAATGCAGACTATGGTTTTCTCTGGTGACTTCTGCACTGCACTCACAGATGAGCTATAACGGAAATGCACAACTCCACTCATGTGTAAGACTTCAAAGCACACACCCTCAACATAAACCGTTCAATTACAAGAGCAGTAAAGCCAACAGGCACTTACACGGATATGCCCACAAGCAGTAGGCTTACTGCTGTTGAACAAATCTACTTTGTTGCATCAGCATGAGAGATTCCCTTCCCTGTCTGTGTGCAATCTTATCAATTATCCTGTAGAGCTTTTAAAGAGCATGTATGGAGCTTGCAGTACGCTGAGAGGAGCAGCAGATGGAGCAACATCATCCTTTTGCTGCCAGTACTGTGTACCATAAGACCGTGGTGCCGGGGCACTACAAGTGCTGGTGCTGTAACAAAGCAATATCCCTTTTCTTCCACACGCAAACACAGAAGTCATGCAGCAGTTTTCCTGTTTCTAAACGGCTACAAGCCACCCCGTTAGAGTGCATCAGAAAAAGAAGAATTTAAAATGTCTTCAGGTACGAATAATCTTTTTAGAAGTACAAGAGACAGCAACATAGATGCAAATTTGTTTCATTCAAATATGCACCTCAGTTCTCTGGAATCTGCATGCAGTGAGACAGCTTGAGGTCTAACCTAAAAGAAACTTAGCCCACTTGCTTTGAAATGTAGAGCTTCAGCCAGAAGCTGGAGCAGTGGTCAGAAGGGGATCACTAGACAGTGCCTCAGGTTTTGACAGAACTGCAGTGCCTGTGCTTTCAGTCTCCTCAAGAGCCTTGTCTGCAGCAGTTTTTGAAAGATCTGCTGAAGCAGGCTCCCTAGAATCACCAACTATCAGAAATGTACCACTGGCTTTTTTAATTCAAGTTACCACCAAGCCATTTGAACCCAGGTGTGCACTGTTCCCGCCCCAGCTTTCCAAACTAAAACTGCTTCCCTACTCAGAAACCATGACTACAGTTATAAACTGAACAGATTTCAAACAAAAAGCAGGCCACGTTGTTTTGCCAAACCACATACTTGCATCCCATGGTAGCCTTTCCCTGAATATGCCATCAACAACACAATCTTCCTTTTGGGCAACCTTTTATTCTGATCCTCCACATCTTCCTCATCCGCATTGCTCTTCAGCCTTTTATTCTGATGGCCGTTCTCTTCCAGCCTTTCAACCACCTCTCCGCTGCTGTTCAGTCTCTTGGTCTGGCTGGCAACCACTGCTCTCAGATCCTCAGCCATTGCGAGAACCTGTCAGGGACGAACAGCAGACAGGACTCAGCAAGAAAATGAGGCAAAAAGCGTCAGCTCCGCGCCCCGGTGCAGCAGCGGCGGCAGCCAAGGCTGCTCAAGGCGCTGCAGGCAGGGAGGGCGCCCACCCCCCCTACCCCCGAGCCCGTGTCACAGCCCCCGAGGCCACCACCGCAGCCCGGCCCGCAGGGACACCGGCAGGGTAAGAAAGGGGCAAGCGGAGCCGGTTCCCCCCGCGGCCCGCCCGGCCTCTCCCACCTCCCCAAGGCCGCGGCGGGGACGTACGCTGGGCAGCCGGCGCCGGGGCCCGCCGCACGCAGCGCTCCCCGCGGCGGAGAGGCCGCGGCTCGCAAACCTCAGCCCCCACCGCAGCTGCAACATCGTCGCCGAGCGCAGGCCGCGACGGGCGAGAGAGGCCGCGACCGCCACCCCCTCAACCCCGGCCTCCCACCGCCGCCGCCGCCGCCACTTACACCGGCGCTGTGGAGCGACGCCACCGCGCGCGCGCGGCGCGGGACAGCCACGTGCCGGCCTACGGCGGCCGCGCAGGGACACGGCGGGTGAGGGGCGGGGCGCGGTGAGGGGCGCGGGGCGGGGCTGAGGGGCGGGGCTGAGGGGACCGGCGGCGCTGAGGGGACCGGCGGCGCGGCCCGGGCCGAGGCCGGGCGTTGGATTGGTAGCAGCGGTGCCCGCAGCCCCGAATGCTGCACTGGGCCTCCGGGAGCCGGAGCGGGGGGATCCCTGCGGCGCCTCGCGGGCAGCGGCTCCGGCAGGCCTCGCAGTGCGGGGACGAAGGTCCCTCCTAAAGGGTCACTGGTCGGGCAGTGCCTTCGTGTAACGGAGTGCCTTCATTTGGCAGGACCAAACACGTCCCCATCATCACCACAGCCCGGTCCTCTTGGCTCCTTACAGCGAGCCTGGGCCTTCCCGGAGCATCTGGCCGGGTGACAAATATTTCTCTGAGATTTAGAAAGCGATGGGGAGGTGACTGAGGCCGGCTCGGGGACTCCCAGGAGCCTGTGGCCCAGCCTGCCTCCTGCCTTCCCGTAACGTGCCCTGCTGTCCCCCCCAGCACACCGGCTCTTGGGAGCCAACACATCCAGAAAGCCTGTCAAGTTACTAAATCGAGCAACAGCAGGGGAAAAGGCAAACTAGCAAATACACTCCTGTGGTAAACATAAGTAAACCAGTCCATTTTTTCCTTACAAACCCACCTGGGGAAACCGGCACTAGCAAAAGCCTTGCAGTCACAGTGAGAGGAGGACACAAGTGGGAGGAATTACTTCATATGGCACACAGGGCTGCCGTTAAAAGCTCGTGGTTCTGTGGTCCCACAAGGGGTGTAAGCTTGGCCCCTGTTCCCCCCCTTTCCACGCAGCTTCTGCTTGTGCCGGTGTTGAGCACAGGCACCTACAGTCTCACTTTCCTGTCAGGTTTTCCTCCAGCCGGCTTTCTCAAGCAATTGTCATGCTCACGTCTTCTGCAACAAGTTTTATCTGCAGTGATGCACTTAATGGGGAAGCGGAGTACAATAGGCACCCTTATCAGGCAACAGCATGTACCTCCCGAAAAGCCAAATGCGCCTGGGAATTGTCGTGTTACGCTACGAGCTTCAGTGCTTTGTAGGACAGAGCTACCAGAGAGCATGTGGGTTCCCTGGCACGCTGTGAGATTAGCGTAAGAGAGCTCCATTTATTCATTCAAATGGAAAATGGAAGGGTTGATGTTTCCAAGCAGGCCAGATTATCAAACGCAGGCTTGTTATTTCTGCTAATAAGGGGAAGAAATGCAGCACGTCCTTTTTTGAACCCACACTTCAGAGTTATTTCAGTAGCGGCATGGGGCAAGGGGAAGATTTATCACACGGGCCCAGCTGCACTTTGTTTAGAGAAGTGATAAAAGATCGCCTGTCACAGTGCAGCACTGCTGCCAGGGGAAACGGGAATACAAATTTCTCTATCGCTTCGGCCAGGGTGTCTGAATCTTTTTTTGCCTCATTTCCTTAGGAAGTGAAGCTTATGCAATTGCGCTGCCTGTCTGTCCACCACCATCGCTTCCTCCTCCCGCCCTGCTGTGATTTCTGAATTTGGCTCATTTAGCTAAATTTGAGGGAAGACAGCCCCAGCCCATAGGGAAAACCAGTGGTGGGACAGGAGAAAGACTTGCGTGGATATCCCCAGCAGGGAAACAGCTTCGGTATCCCAGTCCCTTACCCCTTCCAAGAACAGTAAAGACGCTTCAAAACAGGTGGCACAAGCTCTGCTCTCAACCTGCCATGCCATGCCTCTTTCTCTTTATCTATTTTCTCTTTAAGCAGATAGCTACCAAAGGCAAAGAGAAATTAAAGTGACTTGCCAGAGCTGCTGCTGTCGGTCAGTCCTGTGGGGACTGGCACTGGGAAGGTAGACCCTCAGGGATGTGTAACTCAAGTGACAAGGCAGCAGGGACACAGCTGCAAGTTTTGGCGTGGAGCAGAAGGTCCTGTTGCATATCACCATGTGGGGCCTGCGAAGCCAGCACTCTTGCTTGGAGTTGATTTGCAATTCACAGCCAGCACCCAGCATCTTCAGGAATTAAGTTAACAAAGGGTTTCATTCCTCTCACTCACATACCCAGGATTAAATTGGAACCAGAGCAAAAAATTTGCGAAGTTCCCTGCTGTTTATGTGAGGAGCAGAACACGTCATATGTGTTTAATAGGACTGATAAAATTAAAGTACGTTGAATGGTACATCTGCTTGGTCTTAAGTGAGACTGCTGCCATCAAGGTTACTCAGCAGTGAAATCAGCCTCGTAAAAGCTTCCTGGGCACAGCTGGGGACTTGGGGACGATACACCTTTGTCAAGCAGCTAGCTGGCGCGGGGAGCAAAATAGCTGCAGGACAGTGGTTGGAGCATAGCCGTGTTTTGAGACATTTTAATTTCATTTTCACGATGACATTGGTCTCAATCCTCACTCAATGTTGGTTTATAAGAGCACTCACAGGGGGCCCTTCAAGGCATCTCAGAGGCAATTCCTGGCTGGATCCTTCCCTCCCTCCCAAGGCCACCCTGCTCCCCAAGGCCACCCAGCTCCCCAGGGCCCATGGCCATAGCAGGCCCTGCAGGAAGGGCTCTGGGGCCACCTTCTCCTCCCCAGAGCTCCCTGCTCCTCTCGGCGCTTTCTCAGGGAACACAGCCTTAACCACAGCCCCCCACTTCTCCCTGCCAGGGGACACGCAGCTGGGTGGGGAGTGCAGGGAACCAACAGACTGCCACAGAGGATGAAGCCCCACAGCCTTCTGTCCCGGGAAAAGGCCAGGGATGAGGGTTGGTGTGTACCCCGAGACCCGCAGTGGACAGATCTTCATTGCAGTGCTGGGAAAACAAACCCAAAGCAATTTTTGGGAAACAAAAATTTGGGGAGACCTCGGTCTGTGTCTGGCCAGCAGTTGTGTGGCAGGGCGCCAGCTGGAGATGAGCACACTGAAGGATACAAGGGAAAAGCACTGGGAATTCTTTCAGCCGTGGAGAATATTCCTGTTTGAGACCAAGTCACACGTTCTTCCTCCACCAGGTGCTCCTGCCTTAACACAGGGCAGTGTGTTCTCACTTGGAAGTGACTCGACTGCCTAAAACAAGATCTAAATTAGAAGTTTAGCAACAATTCACTTGTGCTTCAGGATTACCTGCAGCAGAAACCCCAGCAGACTTGTAATTCCCTGCCACAGTCTGTTAACGATCCCTGTGCCCGTGTAAGCAGACACTTGGGTGCAGCAGGTGCTGGAGAAGGAGCCAAAGCTACAAACCCAACATTCCCTCGTGCACTGCAGGCTGTGGACATTTGGAAACTCGGGTACCCTCTGTCCACAGTAAAGGAAGAAACCTGCATTTGAGATTATTTGCTTAAGCTCATTCTTAGAAATACGTTATTTAGCAAGTCTTCTGAAAGCATTCAAATCCCCTCCCAGGTTTCATCTCCCAGGAGGGGGGGTGGTTTCAACTCTATTGTCCCTAAAAACGCTGTTTTTAGAACAGAAGCGTCCCAGGGAAGTTTGTATCCCGCACTGCGTGCCATTCCTCATCCAGGGAATGGCATGCACCATGAGCGCTACATTTATGGTAATAAATTTAAATAAATTCAACCGCTAGGATTTGTCTGGGGAGCATTAGCTCCTGCCCTGCAGCGCTGGGGTAGCGCATTGCCTCCCCGCCAGGCAGCCCTTCTCCTCCTTCACCAAAACCCTCCAGCCGACTCCTCGCCCTGCGCAGCTGAGCAGGACCATTGGCCAGCGCAGAGGGGCAGCCATGTGCCACCGCAGGAGGAGAAGAGCATGTCAAACACCACAGAGTAAAATATGCTGTGAAGGAGTTAACTCATCCTGAATTACAGCTTTAACACAGCTGGTAACGAGAAGCGGAATAGTTGATGTTTGTATCGCCTTGGTTCAACACACACCCGCCCGTTTCTACTTCCTTGATGTCACTGAGCCACCTCTGATCTTTCAGAGTTGAATGAACGTGTTTTTGCTGACGTACTTACCAACAACTAAATATAAAATGCGGGAATGAAGCCAAATGCCCTGGAAGAATTGCTCGGGTTTGTTTTCTCCAAGAGTCAACAGCAGCATAACGTCACAGTCAACATCTAGAAAGTTGTGCAATTTTAAACTGTTTGGGCCCCACAGTTTAGTGCTTTTAGAAGAGACTGTTTATTTCTGTTAAGTTTTCCCAGCTAGCGCTTTCCCCCTCTGCTCTGCTGCCTGCGAGGGCCCCATGGATTCAGCAGAGTGTTTTCTAGCCACATGGGCATGTGGCACACAGGGCTCCGTCTTTCATTTGGCTACAGGTTTTCCACCTGAACCTTTAAAATTCTTCACAGGCAGCTTCAAAAGAAACCCCCTCCCTTACACTCAGCATCAGAAACTTGTGTGTATGTATATATATATGTTATTTACCACAATCCCATGCCAGAGGGAACAAACACACGTAAGGTGGGCTTTACATGTTAAAAATCCCAAACAAAATCCCCCCCAAACCCCCAAACCCCAAAGATCCAAGTGTGCTGAGCTGCCAGACTTTAAGCACCACCAATGTTTATATTTATTTAGCTCCGACCAGTTTCCAAGGGCTGCTGTAGGGTCTCACCCAGGTTGTACCACCACCACACCGAAGTGCAGCTTCTCAGAGCTGTCCCCACCACTGCCACCACCACCGGGAAAAGGAATGGGCTCTCCCTGTGCCCGAGGTGACATGGGCGGTGCGTGAGCAGAGCTGGCGTCGCCAGGCAGGACTGTTCTCACAGATCAAACACAGGGACTCCAATTCCCCGTGCTGGGAAAGGCAGGGGCAGGAAACAGAAGTTATAAATAGGGCTCAGCAAGAAAAAACAATTCCAGCTTATGGTAAATTAGGATTTTGAAATAGGGTCTTTTCTTACAAAACCACAATGCAGCACAGTGAGTGTATGGGGTGATGCTGACTCACAGAGGGGCCGGAAGGCAGGAGCTT
This sequence comes from Chroicocephalus ridibundus, assembly GCF_963924245.1. NCBI lineage: Eukaryota > Metazoa > Chordata > Aves > Charadriiformes > Laridae > Chroicocephalus > Chroicocephalus ridibundus. The sequence continues at coordinate 9,068,613 of NC_086296.1, read as the reverse complement.
CCCCAGGGATGCTCACGGCAAACAATAACATGCACACCCCAGCAAGCAGAGTTTTGGAAAATGTTTGGTGGAATTATGGTATTTGGCTCCTGAAAGTTTACACTTCTATTGCTGAAGTTTCTGTAACTGTAAGGGCTGGACTAATGAATTCAGGACCTCTCTTGTGTCCCAGATGTGGAGCTTAACTTTTCATCCCAGAACATTCTGAATCAGACAGAGCAGGGACTCGAACTACCCGCCTTGCACCCAAAGCCAGGACCCATGCTCACGGCATCCTCCTTGTACTTTTTGCCACATTCAGTGATTTTTCGCACAGCTAGGCAGGCAGAAAGCAAAGCCCTGTGCCATTGTGTTCAAACACCAAACTGTAGCGAGTACAGAGACGTACCCCGCGTCCTCACCCCTCCACGTGGCCACCGGACACCCCTGCTCCCACGTGCCCCCTGGGGACCCCAGTAACAAATGGCTCCGACAGGCTTGTCTTGCACATGCTGAAAGATGGGCGAGATTTAAGCATCTAACAGGAGGGGAAGGGGTCTGCTGTCAGCTCCTCACGGAGTTTCTAGCCACGGCAGGAGAGCCACAGCCATAATAAGAAGAGATGCACCAGCCACGGCAGCTCCACCCAGAATCTGGCTTCAACTTTTCCAAATTCAAAGGCTTCATGTGTGGCTTTAGGCAACGCAGCTGGGTTTGTCCCAGGCTTCACCCTCTGGGAAAAGGGGGCGACTTTTTCACCTGAAAGCCACGGCTGGTAGAACCAAACCCATTAAATACCTTACTCGGATACTGCACTAACTGGAATGATAAAGTACTGAACACAGGCCACTAACAATTTCAAATCAATTTTATTTTCTTAAATTGGTGTTGTACAATTTAAAGCCAAAAAAAAAAAAAAAGTCACACAAAACACAAATAAAAAATGTTGACAAAGTATCAAGCATTACCTTATAAAGAACATCATCATACGCTCTCACAAACCTGAAGATACATGTTTATTAGACTGAGGTTTCTTGAACTCTATTAAAGACGCTACACACAAACGCTGCAACAGTAACAAAGCCATGACAATAGCAGGTGGACTACACTAGCAACTTCAACAGTGGGTGGGGGTTGGTTTTTGGGGTGTCTTGTCTTTTTTTTTTTTTTTTTTTTGCATACCTTATGGTCTACAAAGCAATAAATATTTTTCACCAAAAAAGTTGGTTTCACGCTACATGCAGTTAGATAAAAAAAAAAGAAAGTCACCAAAGTGATGGCAAAATAAATCACCTGTCTGATTTGTTTTTCTCCACCCTCCCCCCCACCCCCCCGTTTTGGGGTTTTTTGTGTGTTTTTTGTGGTTTTTTTTTTTTTTTTCATTCAAGCACAGTGGCTAAGTTTCAAGTATTGAGAGAAAACATATATATACACGTTTGTGTTTGTGTGTGTATCTATACGCATACACACACATACACACACACATCCCGGTATGTATATACACAAACACATACATATATATTGGTTGTAGGTCTGTAAACCACAATTTTTTGGAGCAGTATATACTTGTGTACATTGAATGTGGACAATTTTGGTACATTCAAGTAATTAAGCACAGCTGGAAGGTTAGTGCTGAGCTCGCCACACACAGAGGCAGGGTGACACCGGCGGCGGGTGCCGGGCGGTGGCGGTGGTGGCCCGGGGGATGCCGGCAGGGCGCGGGGCGTGGAGCAGTGTCCGTGCTGCAGGGTCTGTCCTGGCTCAGTGCTCTCCCACTGCGCCGCTCCTGCCTGCGGCATAGCCCTTTGCACAACCAGTAAAACCCTTGGGCAAGCAGTCTGGGTCTCCTCGGCATTCCTGGCCACAGGCTGGGGGGGTTGGCTGGATGTTTTCTTGTTTGTTGTCATCTTTTTTTCTTTTCTTTTTTTCCCAGGCACAAGCGCAAACGGCCACAGAAGCAGCAGGCTGCCAACGTACGATGTAACAGCGGCCCAATGCTGAAGCATTTGTGAAAGCTACACTTAAAACTTCCCTAGTTGGGGGAATTGGAAATATTTTTAAATTTCTCTATCGGCATTTCTGCTCTGCAATCAGAAACACCCACATTGCCAAAAATGATGCCAGCTCCAAAGTCAATTAAATTGCTCCTGAAACCCTTGTAAAGTATCACACTGAACGTGCCAATGTCGAGAGAAAAAAAGCAATGAGGACTTAACCACCACGTGCAAAATATTTTTGGATCCCCAAAAACAAAGCCTGAGGTTTCGAGTTGCTTTCAAAGATACTTTTCTGCCCAGCGCTAACAAAATACTGCCACGACTCTGATAAATTAAGACACACACGCGCGCACGCAGACAGAGGGAAAGGCAGCCAGCTATCCTCTCACGCTCACAGCATCCGAAGCCTCAACCGCATCTCCAGCCACTCGCACCCGCAGTCTCATTTGGCTACAGAGTCTCCTTAAAAGAAATGCTGAAAATACAACTGAACACTACAAGATTTCTTTATAAAAAAAAAATGAAGCAGCAAATAAAACTTCTTAAAAAAAGCGTTTCCAATTGTTAAGTGTGTAGGATCTTAACGCCTGTTCTTGAGCTCTTAAAAAGCATGGAGCTTTGTACTGACTGTCCTTAAAAGAACATTTAAATAAAAAAAAACCCAACAAAAACAAAACACATCTTGGTACTGCCAGTCAGCTTTGCCTGGTGTGGAGGAGGAACAGCACAGACTCTGCCGTGCTTTTTGCCTCGCACTCACAAGATACAGTACAGTTAAATACGTACAGTTACACACAAACCGTAGATATATATCAATATATATTCCCCTTTAGGAATACATATTAATATACGCACACACGTAGTGCAATAAAACAACCAGGAAGCAAGGAAAGGAATAAAAAGAACAGAATTCCTAACAGTCGTGATGTTCCTGGGTTGTTGTGTGATGCAAAGTCAACTTCTCACAGTTCCCATAGTGTGTAAAGTGCTCCTTTGATTCACAAAGCTAGTGTTTGCAGTTCGGGGGGGGTCTGGGAAGGGGGGTGCCGAGCCCACAGCTGAAAGCAGGACAGCGCTGGGGCTTCTCCTGGGAGATATGCACTGCAGCCGGGCTCCACGGCCAGCCCACTTTCACCTTGATCCCACTGAGCTCGGGGACCAAGGGAGGAACGGATTAATTTTGGCTTCTCACAAACACAGGAGCGTCACGTCACGCTTTCTGTCACCCTCCTGCTCCCTGCGCAGTCTCTTTCCCTGTGCCGTTTGCCCATCCGTGCGGAGAGGCAGCCCAAACAGAGCCACGGGAGACGCGAACTCCCCCAGCAGCAGCACGTCCTCTGCCTTGCCTGGCAAGTCTGTAGAGGTGGGAGCCGCGTCAGCAGCGCTCAGGCAAAAGGGAGCAGACTCCCTCCTCTCCGCTGTTCCACAAGCCCTCCAAGGCATAAACATGTAGGAAGAGGGACAAAGGAGAGAAGGACGGGGAGCCTCGGGTTTCCAGGAAGCTTGCAGATGCCTGGCTCTCAGCTGGGACAGGCAAAAGTACATGAACTGGCCTTGATTTCTGAATGACACCTTCCAACGGTAACTGCAGCCAGCAGTTTCAGCACATCCATTGCCTGCAATGGACACAGCACTGGAATACCCTGTTCTTAAGCAAGAGGGACAGGCGGCAGTCTTATCCTTCAAAGTGCTGGGAAGAAGCAGATTTCTGTCCTTCATCCCCTCTGCCAACAAGGGAAACCTTTCCACATCGGCTACATCTTCACCCAGGCCTTTGGGCAGGGAAGTATTTGTGCTTGCTGCAGTCACACATCCCTGTGAAGGAATCCGGCTCTGTGGAACAACTTCCCAAAATGTCAAAACACAAAACATGGAGCAGTTCATTCTCCAGGTCTCCTACTGCCAGAATAATTTCCCACCACAGCAGCAGGCTGTCGGAAAGAAAGTGATCAGCTGGCGCGAGGTGCGTGAAGAAGGAACGACACTGAAATCAGGCGCAGAACCCCGACAGCAGAGCTGACAGCCTGCGCTCGATGCACAGTTTACCTGGGAGAGAAAAAAAAAACAACAAAAGAAATCAACTTCTCATTTTCCTGGAAATATAAAGACTTCCAAAACATGCTGGAGACTGAAAAAAAAAAAAAAAAAAAGTGGAACTTCAGCAAATCTAAGCAGCCCTTCAAGAATCGCTACCACGTACCAATGTAGCCTAGGTGAGGACCTGCCCACAAACACCATGCTGGGAAGGGACAGGTGGAAGGCTGAATAACTGGAGATCCAACAACAAAAGCCAGGTGGCAGCAGCACTTCTGACAGAGGTACCAAGATGTTATAAAGAACCACCGGCCACTGGGACAATTTATTCACTTTTAGTTACTGGAGCGGCATTTGCCAGCAGGCAAGATGACTCAAGGTCTCCAGTGCCATTTGTCCTGGCTTCCAACTGAGAGACCACCCAGCCCAGCACGGACAGTGCCCGATTCTCATTGTCTGAGCCCAAGAGTCTCTCAAAAGCCAAATGTTTGGTGGAATTCATTCCTCTCAGGGGAAGACTTGCTGTATTTCTACGTTCGCCATTTTATTTTTCATAAATAAGTAATCCTATACCTGAGATGCCAAATGAAACACATACCCACTACAGCCTGCCAGAGAACAGCCCAATCAGGGAGCTGGAACACAGGGTAAAACAGGGAATACCAGGATATCAACTGGGAAAAGAAATCTATTAGATGCATTAGCTGTATCTCTGGACAAAAGATGCGATTTAGGTTTGGTAAGAAAGGGTACAACAGAAACTACTTAGTAATCCCTGTTCACTTAGCTCTCCAGTACCACACACCACCTGCCAATCTCCCTTTGCTCTCCTTCAGTGAGCTTCATGTCAGCTGTGAAAGTTAGTGATAATTAACTGACTGATTGCCTGTGAGCCAGAAACCTCTCCTCTCATTACCAATCCGAGAGCTCTGCCTACACGGATGACTGGAGCAGCCTGGCAGCACTCCGGCCGCCGGCCCAGGAAAGGCATTTGGTACCCAGCGGAGGGGAGAGGCAGGGTTTGCCAGCTGTGGGGCATGGCGGCCGATGGGCTGGTTTAGCGGTGGCTGAGCAGAGCTGAGGCCATGTCAAGCTGCTCTAACAGAGACGATGGCTGTCCCCATCCCTGTGCCTGCCTCCAGCAGAGGGAGATGACAGGGGTGATTAAAGCCCAGCCATAAGGGCAGGGAAGGTGTGCTCAGAGCAAGTGAGGTCAACCCTTTCCACTCCACACACACTGGCTGCCGAGCCTGCAGCAGCGGAGAATAACCCCCCCCACGACAAAGGGAGAGGGCGAGAGAGGTGACAGCTCGGAGCAGCAGACAGAGGGGTCCATCTGTCCCTGGGAGAGGAAGCCAAATGATGGCACGCAGGAAGAGTTCAGTTCCACTGCTACAGAAAGCACTTGCTGATGTGAAAAGTATTTGTCTGCTGCCTGCTCAGCCGGGGCTGGGGCTGGGGCACCAGGCAGGCGAGCAGTCCTGTTTCAGAAGACGTGTTGGAAGGAGACCTCGCTGTGCTGATCCGCCGTCTCTGCCTGACAGCCGCTGCAGTTTCACGTTCCCAAGTGCTCTGAGCAACCAGAGGGATGGTGCCGGCTGGAAACCAAACCCAGGCCCCTGCTGCTGCCAAACCACTTCCTTCAGCACGTTCTTTCACACATCAAAAGCTCCAACAAAGCCCTGGCAATCACTCTGCATGGGAAGCTCTCAAAATATGGCTCAGAACAGGGACCTGCATTTCTAACAGTTTTCCCGCTGGGAAAGCAGGAGGCCAGGCTGCGAAGAGCTAGAACAAGCCAAGAGATCTCTGCTATGTCCACCAAGGTGTAGCCAAAGGAAAAACGGATGCTGGGTACTGAAATTTCTGAACCATGCAGCTAGAAAAAACACATGTTCTAGTATGAGAAAAAAATAGCCACCAAACACTCACATTTATTGATGTTTTCTATGTCCCCCTGTTCAGTGATGATGTTCAGGAGCCCCTCCATCAGCAGCAGAGCCTTGTGGTACCTCTGTGCGCAGTCCTCTCTGTGGTGGAACATCTCATCCAGGGCTGCAGACTGCACCTGCAGGCAACAACCCCGTGCCAAGAGGTTACTCACAGACCAGACTCGGCTTTCCCAGCATGGCCCCTCAGATGCACCTACAGCTCCCGCACGCAGCCTCATGAGTAAAACCATCTGCTAAGGTCCCCACAGGAACCGGTACCGCCCAACACTGGCTCTGTGCTAACCCTGCTCCCAGGCACCGTGCAGTCGTTACCATTTGCACAGCATAGCTGAAGATGAGCTTCTCTGCGGTGATGCTGTTGATCCGATCCATGAGTTTCTGTTTGTCCAAGAAGAACCTCTGGAGTCTCATGTTGAGGCAGTGGCAGGATGACACACTGGATTTATAAAGCTCATTCAGCTTCTTCACAACTAGAGAAATGGAAAGAAATGCTTTAGGCACTACCTTCCAGTTCTCCCTCTGCCTCCCATTCTCCATGCACAGGACCCCAAATGAGTAACTTCAAGACGGATGTTACGGCCAAAAGAAAGATGGTCAGAGAACTACTTGCTGCACCAACAGGGGCTTTCTCCTGTCCTCTGTCACCTTCACCAGGTATAAGCCTGCACGTGGCAACGCCTACACATATGCCTAGTTCACCTGAGGCCAGCTCTATTTTTGTTTCCTTCAGCTGCCAGAAGGCAGAATGCAGTTTGCACCGTGCAAGATGTCTCACGCACCACCAGAAGCCACAGACGTGCCAGATAGAAAGCTTCTGCCGCTTGATGGGTGATGACGTGCTGTGAAGAAGTACGTGACTTGCATGTGGTAGCTGCTGGACCTCAGTGCGGATGAGTGGCACTGACTAAGCAAGGGAATCTCCCTCCTGGGACTCCGCTGTCCCAGAAAGAAAAGACACTGATGCCTGTGAAAGGCCACCTCCTTTCCTGAACCACGGCAGCTAGGACAGGAAGGCTACGGGACAGAGAACTGGCAATCAAATATGATTCTGAGGGATTAAAGAGCAATCCCAAACAGCAAGCGATGCTGCTTGAGCCTCCCTAGCTGCATGGTGTGGTCTCCACAAAGCACCGAACACAAACAACTCCCACCAACATCTGATGAGTATTACCTGCTCCGTGCTCATTTGAAAGTACCCACATTGCACGAGTTGCTCCTGCAGGAGGCAAATTAACCCACACCACGAACCAGCCTCTCTCAGCTACGCCACAGAGGGGCAACCTCACATGACAGTCAAGCCTTGTCGCTAAGGCCAGCCTTCCCAGGCAGAGGTAAGAGAGCGGAGAGCCAGAGAGGAGACTGCCTGCAGGAAGACAGGCTGCTGCAACTCTTCGTCAGAGAAGAGAACCGAGGCACATGGAATTTGAGAGGGAATGGGAACCCCAAAGCTCAGGAGGGCGAAATGAAAAACTCTGCGTTTTTCATAGGGAGACTATTTAAAAACCAAAACAACACACAAACACAGCAATATCATCCTCCGTGGAATTCAATCAGAGCTCTGAGCTGTGCCCAGATTATCAGGAGCAAGAGGACGGCTGTGGGTAAGGACCCTGCCTGGCACTCACTGCCCAAGGACACTCCAGGGCAGTCTCTTCTCATGCTTCCCTGCTTTCTCCGTACACAGGTACCTTTAAAACCCTTGTGTCCTCACTGTGCCCTGAAAAACCTCAAGGGAGCAGTATTTTGTGGGGAGAGAAACAAGAAAAGACAGCCTTGCCCAATTCGCACACACTGAAGGACAAATTACACTACAAATCTAGAAGTTGCAATCTGCCCTGAAAAGGAGTTATTTATTTGGGTTGCGACAACTTTCCTGTTAGCCTGAACACGTGGAAGATGTGTAGCTAAACCTGTGCATCTTGCCCCATGCTGCCTGCTACAACATATGTCTGCTAGTTGTATTTAACTTCTATTGTTTTACACCTCAGCAGCACGAGTACTTTCAAAGACTAAGCTCTTGGGGAAGGCAGCTGATGGGTCGAGTACTTCAAGTGCTTCACAAAGCTCCCGCAGAAATATTACAATGGTAGTTTTAAAATCATTTTTTCTAATCACTGAATCACAGCCAGCTCAGATCACAAGCCAGCCAGTCAGATGCAAATGCCAGCCCGTAACACCAGCAAAGAAGTGACTCTGGCATTACCAGTATTTTACTTCCTGTGTTTTTGTTTCACTTGAAAAATCATCACTGCCAAGACAGGTCTCTGTTTGCCAAGTAAGCACTTCCGAGGACATGCACTGTGTAATTAAGTCGGACTTACGTCAAGTACAAATAAGCACCTGAGGTATTGATGTACAAGGAATCAGATAAGATACATTCCCCTCTCACTAATTAGCACTGAAGAGTCTCCTGCATGAGCAGGAGTTTTGAGACCTAAAGTCAACGTGAAGAGAGGATTCCCTTCAATGCGGATAAAAAAGGACTTGTCTGTGCAAGGGGACAGCAAGAAGTAAGTCCCGGGGCACATTGGTGAGGGTTCACACTCACCAACCCCCTTCATACCCTTTGCGATATTTTTAATACTTCCATTCCAGGCCAGCCCTTTGCGCCGTGCGCCCAGCGGCCCCTTACCTTGCTTGACGGTGGAGGAGAGGCAGAGCTTGCCAGCTTTGATCTGCTCTATGGCCATCTGCAGCCCCGAGGACAGGAGCTCTGCTACTTTCAGGTACAGCACGAGCTGCTCTGCATAGCTGCAAAGAAAGCACATCGCGATGCAAACGGATGGGACAGCGGTAAGTGTCCTGAAGGACTTCTGGTACCAAATGATAATGTGGGGTGGGAGGGAGCGACAGAAGACCTGGGAGCTGGGCGGCTCTTCCCCGGGTCCTTACCTCCACTCCCGGCTGAGGAGGCTGATCTGGTCGGCCACCACGCTCTCCTGGAGCTGGTACTCAGATGTCACCGAACTGCTCATCTCACTGGAGCTGCCTTTAAGGGCGGCGATTTCCATCACGTAGTGGACAAAGGCCAGCGTGAAGCGGAGGCTGCGCAGGATGTCAGTGTGCTCTTGCTGTTGAAGGGACACCAAGGTGGGGGTTACAGAGGGAAAGCTGCCGTGCCAGGGAGAGCTGCTCACCTCCAGCTGCGCCAGTGACTTATCCCAGCTAACAGAAACAACAGCCGGGCCCCAAACCCTCTACAGTGCTGCTTTGGGCAGGGACAGCCAAACTCAGCCTCGAGCCTGCACATTGCACCAGTTCCTCCTCCACAGTAATAGCAGCGAGCAACAGCCCCAGACAGTGATTTCCAGCTCTCTGGAGAAGCTGGTGAGACTTGCTCCAAAATTACACGTCCCCTTCCCAAGGAGCATCCCAGCTCGGCGGGACTCTTTCAGAAGTCAGCCAGGAAGGGGGAGAGACCACCACAGGCCCAGCTCCGGTCCCCACCACAGCAATGCTGGTGCGAAACTAAAAGTGGGTTGGGATTTCACGAGACAGTAACAACCTCCTACGCCACAGAAAACAGCAAACACAGCGCGTCCCACCCTGCAGCCCAGCCCTTGGTCTTTATATCCTCCCGGTTCAGAGCAGTGAGTCCTGGGTGAGGTCCCCTGAAGAGACAGCAAGGACAACCTTTTATGTGCAACTCCTTGCCACTTAGTGAGCGGCACTGGCACACACACTAAGTGCTACGTTCATTTCAAAGCAGTTTTTCCTCTGCTATTACATTTCTGGGAAGCTGCATTGCTTAAGTCACTGAAAACATTTTTGGGAAGTTGGTATTTGTGGAAAAACTGAATGCGTGTGGGTCCTAAAAAATGAGTTGCTGCCAGGATCAGATGCAACTCCATTGTTCCTACTCTCTCTGTAGAGAAGCGGCTAACCTGCTTGGTCTTCAAATAGTCACTGGCTCAGTTCTCTCAAAGGGGGCTGGTAAGGATGTTTCCTATGTGAATTTGGAAAAAAACCCCATGCTCAAGTTCTGCAAGCTTTTGTTTTTCATTCAGTGGCTCGGGCACTTGGCTGCTAAGGCAGCTTTGACTATCTGAAACACGAATCTCTCCTCCCACTACCGTGCTACCTGGACAGTCCAGTAGGGGAAGGAAGCGTTATCTCCATCTTCCTCTATTTTCTCTAAAAGTAGAGGAGGAACTTGGAGATTAAGTAATTGCCGAGTCTCACAAGAAGTTTGCGGCAAAGCAGGAAACTGCTAAGATCTTGCAGGTCTCCACCTGTTATCTCTAACCAATGCACAGTCCTTCCTCTCTGCTTATACAGTCGGCTTCTATTAATTATGCTGGCATTCACGGTCTCATTTGGCATCACAAGAGTCCTTCCTTCCGTAGCCATCTCTGCATTGTGTTTTTAAGGCAATGCAAAACAAACCCAAACCTGGCCTTCAATTTGCCTTGTCTGCACCTAGAGAAACTTTTCCGAAAGATGGAAGAACCACCTCTCTGGATGCAACAGCTTTGCTCAAGATAAACAAGGGTGCTTAAACAGATTTCAATGCCCCGAAAGTATCAGCAGAAATCAGAAAATCTGCCAGGTTTGCATTCTGGCCAACTCCACAGAGCACAAAGGGATCTCAAAATACGCTGTAAAGGTTTTGTGACATGCAAATGGATCACTGTGCTCAGCAGAAATGACGACCGAGCCCAAATGACTCACTACAGACACAGAAGCTGGGCTGAGTGCCATTAACAAGATCAAGCTGATGCTTCCTATGGACACTTCTCTTCAGACCAGTGTCCGAAGTGGTGGCAGCTGGCAGGGCCCCATACTTCTGGGACCTCATACAGGTAGGATGCTCAGTTAAATTCACTACTACTGTGATCATATCAATGCTGAAAGTTCTAGCCCTGTGGCTCTGCAGGTAACTAGGCAAACAAATGCAATTCAATGCATAATTGACAAAAAAAATTGAGCTAAATAAAATCTGAAGTAGAAGAGCAAACCCACATCCTTAAAACAATGAATGCATATCTCTGCGGGTATCTAAGGGTTTTTAGCAACACCAGCAAAATTCAGATACAAAGAGCCTTCCCCAGTCCCAGACAGCCCAAGGAGGTATCACGAACACAGCTGAAACCGTGACTGAATCCGCCTCCCACCTCTCCTGCAAATGGGCAGCCTGACCTACATTTCAAATATATCTCAGCTACAAAAGCATTTGCTCTGCTTCAGCCTGTCTCCAGCCCGCGGAGGAGGGGAGCCTGGCAGCCTTTCACCGCGACAATCTGGTTTAGTTGTTCTGGTGAAGAACATGGCGTCCCCCCCGCCCTCAGCAGCACCACCAGTGTCAGGTTTATTTTTTTTCAGACCCTTTCAGCAGAGGCCGTATCCCGGCCCGACTCCCCCAGCAGGCAGTCATTTCATCCACCAAGCTTCAGCTATGACTAATGTTGAGCCTTTTAAAAGGGAAAAGGCCCAAAGTACCCAGGTCTTCTTCAGAAACTGTTGATATAGAATGCATCAGATAACTGGTGCTTCCAACCTGCAATTTCACCTTTGGAAATGGTGAATTTTAACCCCGGTCATGGGCTGCCTCACGATTAAACACCTTGGTAGCAGGCTCAAAAGTCACTGTGCTAAATATGCCCTGGGCTTTCTGAGCACTGCACTGGCCAGCTCTCTTGAAACCAGTTTGCTCCATCTTTTGAAGCAACCCCCTTGGCTCACACACGGAGTCACCTCACCTCTGGATTTGCTTTACTTTTATTCCCCCATCCCTTTCCCCTAGCAGGTCCCTGGGATATACCCACCTCCATGAGCGTCTCTTCGGGCAGCTCTGGTGCCTCAAACGTAACAGCACCTTCCAGGTTGGCAGTGATGGGATCAGCAAAAGCGTACCGGAGACTTGAGGGGCCTTCCGCAGCATCCCCACCAGTTCCCACTGCCAAGTGCCTGCCGGTGAATGAGCCTCCAGAACTGAGAGAGCTGGAAGACCCTACTGAGAAGAAAAATAGGCAAAGGAATTACTGAAGATGTTAACAGTAGGCCAGGTATTCCTCGCCCAACAGAGGGGACAATCCTGTAGGATCCAGGATCCTGGCTCTGATCGGAGCCAGCAACAGGTACTTTGGAGGAAGACACAGGGACTCTTGGCGCAGACTAACCATTCCCCGACAAGCTCCTTAGCGACTCGGGTAGACCAGCTTACAAGCTCCAGCAGGTTTAATGCACCTTCCAGAATGTCTGTCATTTACAGAGACAATTCAGGAGCACTCTTTCTTTTTTGTCCAAACATGTTCTAAATCCTGCCATGATATCTTGGGCTGATTTTTATCACACACGACCACAGCCAACTTCCCCATCATTGATCAGCATGGTCTGAACCATGGTTTCCTACCAGGTACAGTGTCCCTCAGACAATTCCCTCACCATCATTTTCTCCCTGAATCCACCCTAAGAGCACATTGCATATAAAAGCTGGACACTTCAAATAGAACTTCTGTCTCAGAGTATTCACCACTTCCAGAGGGCTTCACATCCCCTGACACGCTCCACAGAGGGATATATTCTGTCTGACAGGGGGATGCCAAAACCAGCTACAACATCCTGGTTGTTCTACCAGGGCGATGCTCTCCACTGTCACTAATCCTTTAGAGGGAGATGTTTCTCTTTTACCCCTGAATTTAGTTTGCTGCCCCACCCTGCCTTCAAAAGGTTCAGCAATATGGTGCACAACTGATCTGCAGAGAGGCACAGTCTCCTCTCCTCCCAAAGCTCTCTCCCTGCTGGCACCTATGCTTCAAAGCTAAGTGGATCATCAAAGACTGGCAGAGTATTTCCAGATCCTTCAGAAGGGACCAACTATATCACATTCTGGATACCCTGTAATTCCAAGAGGCTGTTTACAGAAATTGTTATGACGACTCATGAGACGACTCTGCCTTTCTATCTGTCAAGTGATCTTACTCATGGCTTGGCCAAGCACTCGAGGTGCAGAGTTTCAGCTTGCAAAGCTCCCCTTTTTGCCATTAACTTTATGCCTTAACTAAAACGTATGGAGTTACTGCACAGACCTAACAAAGCTTGTCAAGCAGCATTGCTTTGACCGCCTTGACCTAATCCTGCGGATGTGCTGTAGGTTCACTATTCAACTGCCTCCTCTTCCAGGCATCCCATCCGAGAGCTTGACTGTTCCACAGACCCTTGAGCATCCAGATATCAACCTGCTAAAAACTGGTGCTGGGATCTGCTTCCAAATTGCAATTATCCCCACAAAAGCAATACAGGAAGTCCGAATTCTCTGCTGGTAACATTTCAGGAGCAGCTGGAGGCTGTAGCCAGGACAGTAACCTCATTGTGCTACAGGCCCGTCACATACTTTACAAGAGTCTCTGCCCTACAGAGCTTACCCCTAAATATACGAGACAAAGAACAGATTATGGTCCCAACTTTCCAGACAATCAAGGATGTGAGTGGTTTTAGTTACGGTAGAAATCCAAGCCATACCCAGGAACTGAGCCCATGTGTCCCCCCATCCCAGTCAAGCAGTTTATTCATCGTTACATCCAAATCTTTCCTGCAGTAATTAAAGAACAACAGAGTCGACTACATTCAGATGACAAACAGCCAAGATGAGAAACCAAACAAGCCAAAAATGCAAATAAAAGTGTCCAAATATTTTCTTAAACTGAACACAGACTCCAGCTCCCAGACACACTATCCCAAAAGGGCCCATTACCACAGCCTCAACTGTTGGCTGATGAGGCCAGAGCACTGGCATCTTCAAAGTATCTGTCAAGCAGGAGTGCATTTCCCCATTTCCTACTTTAGCAGCTCAGAGCATAAGCAACACCACTAATAATTTTGCATACAGAGCCATCCTGGTCCTTTCCTAACAGTACTCCTGCACTGAAATTGTTGGGCACGGATGGTCACGCTCCTCTTTTATAGCTCATCCAAAACCCATGGGGAAAGCAATCAGAACACAACACAAATCTTTACGTTTGTTGACCTATCAGCAACAGTGGGTCTACGAACAGCTGCAGCATTATTCCTGAAGCAGAGAGAAATGAAGTAAGAGAATGGTTTGCCTCTCTCTTCCAGTACTGGAAAACCACTACAGGGCATTAGCCCTCGTGCCAGTGCAAACAGTTATCGGCAGTAACTGGCTTTGGAAGGAGCCAGCACAAGAACCTCAAAGGCACTTAGAATTGAGACCAGCTGAGCTCCACGGACTGTGCTCTGAGCAGCCCTCTGCCACCACCAGTGTTCAGCAGTAAGGAATTCAACACATCGCTCTGCCCCCGGGCATTCCCACTGGAACAGGCAGGTAGGTATCAGCCCTTTACCTGAAAACATCCTGGTCCTCGTGGTCTGTGGGGGGGTTGTTCCACTGGGAGGGGATCCGACAGTAAAAATCACTGGGGATGGGCTGGCAGAGCCCCCAGCCCGGGCACCAGAGTGCAGGGTCCCTCCGTAAGCACCTGAGGGAGCTGGGGAGACAGTTGAAAGGTGCAGACTGGCATTACAGGAAAGTTACTCAGAGCATGGTGTGCCTCACCCAGCGGTTTTATGTTCCTGCAGACTCTCTTGGGAGACAGTGGTCACCAGCACAGGCCAGCGCTCCCTTTGGAGGCATCCCCCGAGAACACGACCGGGCCAGGCTGGCAGGGACTCCAGGACACGAGCTGCGTTAGGCATTGCTGCGGCTGTTCTCCCCTCCGCACTTCCCCACCTGCGAGCCCAGGAAGACCCACCCTTGCAGAGCCATTCATATTCGAGCCGCCTGGCAGAAAGTCCCCGCTTCCGCATGTTATCACCTTAAAAGTGGGCCAAAAGAGGAAGCCCTGCCTACAAAAATCACACTGCTAGCCAGCAGTTACACAGCACGCGTAGCACAGACCTTCGAGCGCTCCACAACTGAAAGCAAACATCATTACACGCCTCACACACGGCAGTCACTTCCTTTGCCAAAAACCATCGGAAAAGCAGCCTCCCATTTGTAGGGGGCACACAGGCAAAAAGGTTCGCCCCAGCCCAGGACATCCTGCCAGATCTGCCTGCCCTCCCCACCTACCTGCAATTTCCATTGGCTTCTCATTGTTCAGGCTGTCGTTGCTGCCGGCTTCTGAGATCTGTGCCCCAAAGGCTGCCTTCAGAAGCAGGTCAGTGAGCCTGCCTGTGCTCAGAGATCTAAAAAGAGGACATACAACATGATGCAGAAAGTCAACAGGTGCAAGGTTTCAGCTAACTTCCACTCCAGTTTCTGCCATTCCTGGTCCGCAACCACTTAACACCACTCACCAAACAGTCTGGAGCCAAAATAACCACTCCTCTTCTTTCAACAGAGCATCTGAAGCACCTCCTACTACTTGGAGAAAGCATATGACTACCGTGACTAACTGAGTAATGCAAGTACTGACTACAGCACTATTCCAACACAATTTTTCTTTGATGGAAGATATGGAAATTAGTAACAGAGGACTCCTCCAGATCACTGCAGAAATCTGCAGTCTGCAGAGAGGCACGTTAGAAAAACTTAACACTGACATCTGACTGATTTTGTATCCTGCAACGGTCGTGACAGTCAGCACGTGGCTTTCGAGAAGATCTCTGGTCTGCAGACCGGTGCCCACTGTTTCACAGAAAAGGAAGACCCACAACATCCTCTCATCCACAACAGGCACGAAGAGCAAGGCACGCGCCTGCATATTTGCAGGGCGTCTGGTCTAATGATAAAATCCTTGACCCCCACCTGATGAAACCCTGGACACTAACCACAGTGTGAAGCTGCAGACAATCTTTCATCTTATAAAATCTAGGCCATGGCCTGCCCCTGTAGAGGAAGACTTTCAAAACCTGCTTCATATCTTCTTGTAACCCAAGGTTGCTAGCAGATAACTGCAGGATGTTTGCAGATGCTACATTACAACTTAGATGTTAGCTGGCGTTTGAAATTTGCCCCATCCGTCCCGTATTAGGGAATGAAGCGCCGCTGTATAAAGCTGACTATGGCTCACCTGCCCTTGATCTCTTCCACAGGCCTCAATCCCAAGCCAGTTTGCTGGCAGTGGAAATGACCCATCTCCTTCAGATCTGGCAAGGTCTTGTTCCGTGTTGGAGTAACCATGACTCCCTGGTGGGCCAAGAGGGTGAGGAGATTCTGGGAACTTGGGGTTTTGGGAAACTCAAACGGGGACACAGCCTAAGAACAACAGAAAAAAGACAGAGATCTGTCTTTAAAATGAAGGAGGAAGGTGCCCCTCACTCCCCTCCTCCGCCCATTTGTTTATCAAAATTAAATTGTATGCTTAACAACCTGCCTGAAAAACAGGAAGAAATCCCACCCCCAGTTACTTGCCCCCAGTCCCAGAAAAACTGAAATGAAAGGACAACAAACAACTCCGCTGAAAATTTGTGTCAGCCTAACATAAGCAGAGAAAATGCTGTCACAATGCCAGCTTTGCATGAGACACCAGGGCTGTCACCTGCTCAGCTGCCTGCCGTCTCCGCTGGGGATTCCTGCTGGACACGCACTTGTGCCGCAAGCCGGATCATTGTGTGTGCAAACCAGCCCAGGCACCGCAGCTCGCTAATGCGCTTCTGCCTAATCTGGGCAGCTCCTTTCCATTGACAGTTTAAAACCCTGGATTCCACTCAGATGGTGAACACTGCTGCCAAGTGAGATCTGTCCACTAAGAATTAGGACACCACCCCATTTCACACGGATCACTGAACAGCCCTTGAAGAAAAGCCAACCAGCGGTGATAAATCCAGGTCAGGGTTATCTGATCACACAGCCGTTCACCCACAAAGAACCCCAAACATGGAGCTGTGAGAAAACCAAAAAAAGTAGACTCCTTGACATACCTTTGTAGGGGAGCCCATTATAGTTGGCAAAGGGCTTCTCTGCATGAACTCGGAGAGCTTTGGTGAGGATCTGAGCTGCCGACAGTGCTGCAAGCCATGGATCTGCAGAGGCTGGCTGACTGGGGTATGACCGAAGTGAGCAACAAGAGGATCAGAGTGCTGCTTGGTTATCTTCTGCCTGCAGGAATGCAAATCTGACAGGTTGGGAGCACTGTGGAGCCGGGATCCCATCCCTCGAGGAGAGTGTTCAGGCGCCGAGGAACCTGGAGGGCCCAAACACAGCGACAAACCGCATCATTTTTTCATTCTAGCACAAAAAGCCAGCCTGATCCCAGGATCCACTACTAAAACATCTACATATCAAAACCTTCAGTGGATGGCTAAGGAAGGCACTCTGATCAGCGCCACAATCTGCTAGGCCTGATCTGGTTTTGACTCCACGGGAGGAAGAGACATGCACAACAGGGACACAGACGTGTAGCTTCTTTCCTTCACTGCAGCCCTTACAGGGAAGGGGACCTTGGCTGTCAGAGTTCAGCAGCAAGGACACTACACATCCAGCAGGTCACTTGGCAGAGGGGGAGTTGGGAGTTTTGAGATGCTTTTCCTTCACTCAGGCCATTGACTTCAAATCCCAAATTTGAGTTTCTGTGACATAGGGTCTGTCAGCACTGGAAGAGGCTGGCTGATGGGATGCAAATGGAACAAGCCCAGCTCCTACCAGCACACAAAAATAATCCTGGCTGGCCAAGCATCAAGAGACGCAACAATACCCAACCTCGAATGCCCTGAGACTGACTCTGCCCTTATCCATAGGAATAATAAAGGAAGGTAAGGACCAACGCACCGGCGACAGGAATCCGGCTTCTCATTTCTGCTCCAAGAGAAGAGGGGATAATAGTCTGGCTGGGCTGCTCTGGGATTGTTCCAACTTTGAGGGAACACAACAAAGAAAGAGTTTATTCAGTATTAAGGTGATAACAACACTATGTACCACCTGTTTTATAGGAAGATGCTCATTATCTCTTCTGTCTTCTCAGCCTGAGCCCTAGCTGTGTAGTGAAAAGATCAACAACTCCTGTTAAAGGAGGAAAAAATTCTGTCTGGTATTAGTTTAGCCAGTTTTAGTCTGACTTTGCAATGGTATTACGTCAGAGGAATAGAATATGAATATTCTGCATCTCCCCACCAGCAGATACTAATAAATACAGGATTGGAGACGCTAGGGACATAGAACAGCCAGTTATATCAGAGTCTGTTCCTTTATAGAGAACAGCAAGTTGCATCAGTTGCACGCTAGGGTTTTTCTTATGCCTTTCCACTCAAATTGCTTGTTAGCACCTGAATCAGGCTAGCAGTTATTCAGACAGCTACTTTTCAGTTTGAATGGTGAAGTTCAAGCCCTTCCAAAGCTGGTCAGAGTTTTGCTCTGACGACAATTAGCTTATGTTTTTCCTCACCCCAGCCCGAGCCAGTAAAAAGACACTCTGCACTTACAGAAGCTCTCTTCAGAGGGCAGCAAGATGTTTGATGCAGATATCAAAACAAAGCTTGCCTCTCCTGGGGCTAATAGGTATTATCTGACAAGGCCAAACACTTGTCAAATAATCTATTGAGAAGAGCCACGGGAGAACACAACCATCTGAATCCCCTATTACCTGGCAGCTACAGCTGGTCATAACCTCTCTCGCTACAGGAAAGAGGCACGTGATTTCATTAGGGCAGCGACATGCCGGTCGACATCTTACCTTGTGGTGATGGCATAAATGGCTTGGCACCGCCAAAGGGGAGCTTTCTAGAGCTGGGCACAGATCCATGCTCTCCAGGATAAGGAGGGGAAGCACCAGTTTTAGGAAAACCAAGAGGACTTGTACTGCTAGACCTCCGAACCGTACCAGACCTGAGAGGAAACAGCAGCAGCACACGTTACTCCAGATACCCGTATAGAAGGAGTGAGGAGAACACTATCACCAGACGCACACACAGCTACTGCCACAGAAGCAGAGCTTTAATGACTGACTGTTTAACCTGGATCAAAATCCCACGGTTCTAGGACTACACCAATACAGATTAAGATGATAATCCTTGTTCTCGAGAGTTTCAATCCAAACAAAATTTTGCAAAACAAGTGAAAAGAAAGAATGATATTAGCTTAGCTGTAAGCAGGAAGGCCTGTTATTTTTCAGAAGTCACTTTGAGATGCTTTCAGATGCTACACCAATCCTGAACAAGACAAGGGTTTCATATCTTGCTACGTCCAAGGCGTTTATTTTAGGCAGCGTCTTCAGAATTCCCTGAGAGGGCTTTATTCTAGTGTCCCTCCTGTGCTGAGCCACTCGCGATTTTGTCAGAGCAGCCGTTCAGGTCGAAAGCTCCGTGAGCGCAGGCCGTACGATGCCGAGGTAAGCTGTGCCAAAGGCACTGCTCTGCAACGCAGCTTTGACTCAAATCAGAAGCTGCAGAGCAAACCAGAGCAGTGTGTGGCTGTCAGATCTGAAGCAGTTCAGTACTGCCCAGAGGAATTTCTCTTTGGGCTGGATAGTCAGAATTGCCTGGGCCCCAAACTCCTTCACCTCCTTGTGAAGGCTCACCTTCGGGAGTTAACAGTCATTTGTACAGCCCAACGTGCAGGAACCCCAAGTACAACCCAGCTGCTAAAACAAAACAAAAGAGGAAACTAGACTAGCGGGAAAGCGAGTACAGCCACACCATCACTCTGGAGAGAGATGAGATTGTTGTATATTAATTACTTCTCAAAATTTTAATGTTTTCACCGCTCGTTAAGCACACACAACCTAAACTCTATTTACTGAAACACCATTCTGCCTCTGCAAGCTTCTTCACCAAGATTCTCACTACACTCCTCCATACGAGAAGACAGCCTTTTCACCAAATTCTTCGTTCTACTCTCAATTTGGAAACATTTTTTCCCTTGTTAAAAGAACATTAGTCTCAGCCAGCACGTGGTTTTTCTGGACTGGAATCAATTAATATGCTGAAAACCCCCCCCTCTATGCTCAAGCCACTGAAAGACGCCATCACCAAGGTATCCTGCCTCCTCTCCAGTGACACTGCATTAAGCCGTCCATACGTTATCTGAGCAGAAGGAACAAAGGCATAGGGGTCTCAGTAGTGCAAGCAGGGGTAGCTACATTACCCAGGAACGGCAAAGTCATTCCGAGGAAGTGTCAGTACACCTACTCAACACCACTACTTTGCACCACATTTCAGAAAACAAATAAATAAACAAACAAATTATTTCAGCAGTTGAGATATAAGAATTGGATCCTTTGTGTTACTACATTTCTCAGCCAAGTGAATCCATGCTATATTCACATCCTTGGAAAAGAGGAAATCCTTTAAAATTTTAACCTAAAAAAAAATATTACTTCTCTTCAGGTTGCTCCAGATTCAGAGACCTAGCACTCATCAAGTGATTGGCACTGAGGCAAAATGAATATACAACAAGGGAAGGGACACCTGGCAAGGTGAAAAGATACCTAGATGTTCAGTGGCAGAAAGTATTGCTCTGCCATGTTTTTAACTCTCCAGAATATAAGCCATCCAGAAGGCTGAATGTTATCTATCAGGAACTTGCAGAAAAAAACACCAGCTGACTGCTGCTGCTGAAAGATGTGGAATGTCAGATGCCACCCTACGAGACATGGGATAAGCAAGCAAGCAGACGAGCAGGACAGGTGATGTGGCCAAAAGTATGCACACATAATTACCACCTCAGCAAGCAACATATCTGTCCACAAACAAGCTGCGTTACACAGGCATACACCACCCAGTCAGATGACAGCGGTCGATTTTTCAGAAACAAGAGTGTACGTCAAGGTTTGTAGTTAAATGACTTGGCAAACATGATGAGGCACCTGGCTGTAATGGCCTGCTGGATACACCTGATGGAGAAGTGGAATCACATACTAGATGCTTGATGTTTTCTCCTTCCATTCCTGAAGGGCGTCTACTGAATTTGCTGATTAGAGGAAGTGATGGTGAGAGATAAATATGGCTTCCTGGGGCAAAAAAAACCATGATGCCAGAAATTTTGAGAAGATGCTAAAAGCAGACCGTGAGTCATCCTGATTGTGTCCATTCCTCGAGTTCCTCTGCAGGGATGATGCTAATCTCAACATTACACAGTGGTGACTAAAAGGAACAAGACCTGACAGTCTGATCGCTGACTGGTAGCTGCAGGCTGTGGACCTGAACGCAGCAGCCCATCACCAGGGCTGGGGCCGGCACAGCGTGCCCGGGTGCATCCTCCTCTGCCCCTTCTCCGGAGCTCTCACTTTATACGTCACCTGGATAACTAGGACTCTTTTGGGAGTTCCAACACTAACAGGGTCCACAAGTTTTGCTGTAAAATATACAAAGCATGTAGGAAAGAGGAAGGAGCTTACCACAAAACCTGCCACACACTCGACGAAGTTAACATAAAATAGTATTAAAGCAACACTGGCACAAAACCACCTCTCTGCTGATCACTGATTCATATCAACATATCGTGCCTCTACTTCTGGGTCCACTTCAAATAAGCCTTATGCTGAATTAGGTTGGCTGAAGCCCAAACTTAGGCTGACATAGGTATTACCTTACTTCTGAAATCTAAACTTTAACTAATCCAGATACCAAAGCAACTCATCCAAAAAAAGACACGACACCTCACAGACACTTCTGTTTGAATGCCCCTGCTGTACAGACTCCTTAACATCCTGTATGAGTCTCCTTCCAACCAGTCTGTGACCTGGGCTGCCGCTGTCAACCCAGATTTCAAACCTGTAAGAACCAGAAATTATATGTGAGAAGAGATGGAAGCCCTATGTGCCTTGGATGTACAAGGCACTACCACTGAACTCAGAAGGTCAGCTGCATGGCTGAAGGACCTTCTGGCATCTGGACCTTCCTGACGACTTTCAGAAAACATGCTCTGCCTCACAGGCATAAATTGCTCATGATTTAATCAGTCCTGGCTGCATAACTACATTAATACGCAACGCGTGTCAGACACATCACCTATGGCGTGACTACCTACAGGAACCAATTAAGGTAAAGTCGGGTAACTTTTGTAGCCCCATCTATTTTAGTTGTTTATCTCAACTTTTTCCTTTTATAAAGGCATCTGCCAGATGGATGGTTCTCTCTGCTTGGACACCCAACCCATAGCTGGCATGGGAAAAGCTGTCAGACTCGAAGGGGCTCAGCCTGCACTGAAAGTTGATGGGAGCTGTCTCACATACACACATGCAGCCAAAATTTACAGTACATGGTAACAAATAAATCTCAACTGCTACAAAAATAACCCAAAACTGTGTTACCACATAACACGCACCACATTGGCTCCCTACAGCATGGGGGAGAGCCCATCACAGAGGGAAATTTTTAGAGGTACAGAGGACAAACTGTAAAGCAGTTTGGTTTACAGCCCCCAAGCTGTAACACAAGAGCCCCTGCACTGCCGTTACCTCCTCCTCCCAGCCCCAGCACTTACCGTGGAGAGGCGTATTGATTGGGAGACTGCAGGTTCTGCTCGATCCGCCGGTAGTTATGGATTTGCGTTGGGACCGGAATGGGCACAGAGTGTCCGTACTTGCTGCTAGAAAACTGACCTGGCCGGCTGTTGAAACGAGACACACAAAGAAAGGCTCTGGTAAGGGGTGGGCCTTCAGCCAGGTAATTGGAGGTTTTATCTTCATAAAGCAACTGTACACAGGGAGCGTCCCCTCGGCTGCTCTCAGGTTGTGGGTTTACACCGGGAGGCAGTTCAAAGTCCTATCAAAGGGAAGCGGCACCACACATCTCCTGAAAACAGGCACCTTTCCTCCAGCACGATCCCCACCCACAGACTGAAGTTAAAACGTACACCCAAGCACACCACTCCCTCCAGGAAAATTGGAGCCCGGCTATTTCAGGCCACAACTGGCCTAATTTCCAGCAGCTCAGATCCACAGCCAACGAGCACATCATCAAACAGGGGCTAAACACTCGTGGCTCACAAAGGACACCAGCAAAGATTGTGCTGCCAAGAGCTACCTGCGATTCACGAGGAGGCACTGCTGCAGCAATGGCATCGCCATGAGAGTCTCAGTGTGCCACGAAGAGAATACAAACTTGTGGTGTGTATCTGAGTATTTGCAAATTAACTGCAGGGTGAAGGCAACTCAGGAGAGAATAAATCTGGGGGACAGGAGCTGATATCTCTATACTCATCAAGGTCAGCTAGAACATCACACACACAAAATGGGACAGGCCCATTCTGCACACTTCAGACTTCTTTCTAGTTCCATCCAAGCAGGTTAATCAGCTCATGTCTGACATCTATTCCCCGGGGTGACAGTTTCCCCTGTTGCTCTTAGCCTGTACACCACACTATACACAAACCATGCAAACACCGCATTTAACTAAGTAGCCGCCTAAAGTCTTTTCCCAAAGGCTCCAGAATTCTAGGATTAATTGCCATGGCAATGCTATTTAAAACTGCCAACGCCAATTGCAGGGATGTTGCACAATTACAGAAAGATCTTATTGGTAATGAAGGCTTCTGCACTTTTCCTTGTTGCCAATCAAGGACACACGCCTGTGTCTGTCCCTGAGAAGCAGGAAGCATCACTTCTTCGGGTCTAATGCTCAGAGTGGAAGTGCTTTACATATGATGAAAGGAGATATTTAATTCATCAAGAACATACATGCATGCACAGGGAAGAGTTTGTGACTTATCTGGCAGTTCATTACCAGAATTTCTTTTCTGGGGAAAGTCAGTAGTGCCCTGTAGTTCATGGTGATGGTGTTGAACAAAGCTGACCTGCAGAAACGGGTCTGCAGATCTCCACATTGTGCACATGAAGATGCTCCTCCATCACAAGATAGACAAATAACTGGAAGAGATCTTTCATCAAGGCTGAAAGATCAAAAAGTGATTCCTATTTCTTCGTTCCTCTCTCAACAGGTTTACTAATTTTTCAAGTTCTATATATTCTTTCTTGTGTGCTTTTGTTTCTTCCACTGGGAGAACAGACTCTTAATCTGATGTTTGTCTCCACAAGGTAGCATGGAAGCCTTGATTCTTCATTGACATACAATAAAACAAAGGTATTCAAGGTTTCTGATTGCTCAGCAGAAAGGTGAGGCTTTGGTGTCTCTGCCTTCCATCAGTGTAAGACATGGTGCCAAGACAGACATAAAGCAAACAGAGCCTTAACCAAGAAATATGAGAGTTCACATCAAGCTTTGTACACATCCTGACTTTCAACATACATTTCAAATGCTGTCTTTTCCATCTAGTCAAAATCCTTTGGAGGAAAAGAAGTTCTCAGGTGAAAGGATCCCCCCCTCTCCCAAAGAGTTATATCAAGCCCTTACAGAAGCCAGGTTTCTCCCCAAACCACAAGTTGCAAAAAGAAAGCATCCAAATGAGGTGACATATACTAAACCTGCTAATTGGCCTCAAGCCTTAAAGACTGCAATTGACCGTAAATTTGCAAAGACCTGGAGATAAAGCTGGGACAGGGAGTTCAATTACTTGGCAGTAATTAACAGCTCTTTGAAAATGGTATTAAATCCATTGCTGTGGGATACATCCAAGGAATTACCTTTCATTAGACTTACTAAGCATCTTCAACAAGGAAGTGTTTTAAAAATTAAAAAAAAAAAAGATATCATCTGTCAGCATATTTTAATTCTGCCTAGTCCTTACCTTCTTAGTTAAGAGCAAGGAGAGCTGCTCTAGAGCGTACCACGACATCCTGAGGAAACCCCACTGCTGGCCACTCTAAAATAGCCTTTGCTTTCTGTCCTAGTTGGACTGCATCCAGCACTGCTTGCTAGCCTAGAGCCACACATGAAAGGGAGAACTGCTGCTTGGGAGTGAGCAAAGACAGAGGGAGAGAAAAATCAAGAGTCCTCTCTGCCGGCACTGAACCAACGGGCCTCAGGATGTCTCCAGCGAAGGGCGCCGAAACCCGTGTTAACAGCAAGGGCACACCTGGGTGGCATCAGTTCAAAGCACTCTCAGGGGACAGATCAAAGATCATGCTTTACCCTCTGGATTCGGAGTGACTGCTCCAATCTTTCATTACTTATGTCTTATTCCCCATCCCAGACACAGTAGGAAGCAACTTTTCAGCATTTCTTCAAAGCACATGGAAAAGTGGGAAGGAAGTAGCACTAGAGGGTTTGGCATCTGCTCCACAGAAGCTGCTGGGAATGTGTAGGAAAGACAGCGAGAGCAGAAACACGTTTAGAACATAGCCTCTGACATTGATTTGCCATCCAATAGAATATGATGAGGCCAGTTTGGTGAAAACGGTGGTGAACAGTGAAAAGTAGGCAGCATTTGTAGTCAACTTCTGTAGGAGAAACTTCTTTACTTTGAGGGTGGCAGAGCACTGGAACAAGCTGCCCAGAGAGGTGGTGGAGTCTCCGTCTCTGGAGACATTCCAAACCCTCCTAGACGCCTTCCTGTGCGACCTGCTCTAAGGTGACCCTGCTCTGGCAGGGGGGTTGGACTAGATGATCTCCAGAGGTCCCTTCCAACCCTATGGTTCTATGATTCTATGAATTTCCATTCACTGCTGTCCAAAAACAAGGACAAATCCTTTAACAAAGGCTGATCCCTGAAATGCAAAGGAATCAGTTAAGGAATAAGCTGTTAAGAAGCTCAGCTGGCAATGGCACAAGAAGCCTCATGCAACTAAACTCCACACTGTGGTATGTGCTTGCCAATTAATCTGATCACGTCAGCAAGGCTTTGAGCTATATTCTTCTCCTTCACATACATTTGTATGCTTTGAGGCTATGTTTTGTCATTTTCTGGGCTCCATTTATGTGACAAGTGTGTTCAGCACATAGCCTGGGACTACCTATTCTTCTTAAGAAAGATTTTAGGGTCATCCATCTCCCACTGTGAAATCCCCTTCAACTGCCCTCCCCCACCAGGTGCCATATTGACAGAATAGGAGATGAAAGCTGTCCGGCTTCCCCGGTAGGCAAGAATGAGATGGGAAGAACACCGCCAGCTCCCTGTAAGCTCAGCACGTACCCTAAATCTTCAAGATCTAGAGTCAATGGGACTGCCTTCCACAGACCATTAACGTCTTCTGAACATAAATGGGTCTGGAGGCACTGGTGGTGCTGGGCAGCTAATGCTGTTGTGTGTGGGCAGCTGTCACCTGTGACATTTCTGAGCGCCCAAGCTGACTTTATAGCAACTGGTTTAGTTGGAACTACACCTATGACCACGCCTGTTTGCACTTGTTACTGCTACTCCCGCACCTGCCATTACTAAACAGGGCCCATGTAGCAGCATTACTCTACACAGACATAGTGCAACGAGCTGTTTGGAGCTTCAAGCAAACTGCAAACAACTATGTCTGCCCAGATCTGCCCTTCAACAGCAAGGAGACATGAGCAGCACTCCTCCACATTTGCCCTCCTATCCCTTGCCCAGTAATTCAAGCCCATAGTAGTTTCAGCCGTGGCTGAAGTGTTGTGCTCTAATTCACTGCACGAATTTAGAAGCAAGGGTCTCAAGCTGAAATATTCACCGCCTCTGCAGGCTGAGCACAGAGGGGACGAGTAGCATCTACATGCCGGTGGAGCACATTTGCTTTCTGCTTGAGAATAATCCTCGGCCCCCAGGGAACAGAGTTAATTCCAGCTCTACTGCATTCTCTCCTGGCCCCTCCTGAGGGCCAGAAGAGAGGGAGACAGGCTCTGTAGTTGGGACTGATCAGTGCCTGACACTGGGGAGTTTCTCCTGCGTGTTTCATGTTACCCTTTAATTAAAGGAGCGATGTGGATCTGCCCAGCACACCACCATCTGTAAAATCCCCTCTTGGAAGCCAATGGGTGTTCAATTAAAGAATGGTTCATAGTCACCACTGAACAGTCTTCCTTACCTGGATGGGCTAGGAGAACTGCTGTACGGTGGTGAAGGAGATGGTGTCCTTCCCTGGCTTTCCAAGCCTGCTGAAGTCACCAGAGAACTCCTAAAGAATGATAGAAAGAACCCAGCTGTTAGAGCCTGGGAATCACCCCTGCTCCCCCCTACAGAGCTGTGTCTGCCCAGCACCCTCTGCCGAGCCCAGTCGTAGGAGCCCTGGGGACTGTCGTGCTGCCCCCCGTGCACTCTGGTGTTCAGGTACCACATGTTTACGATCAAACTAAAAATGGTCAGAAGCCTGGAACAGAAGGTAACTCAGCAACATCTTCCCTCCCATCCACCAGAACCCCAAAGTCCCTAATGCACAGTACACTCTAGTGACTAAACTCTTTCAGTTGCCTTGGTGGTCTTACCCGCTGTACATCAGGCTGTCTTGGATTGGTTTCCCTCCTGTAGCCTCAGCAGCTAAATCACCTGAGGAACAAGGAAGTGCAGAAAGAGATTAATTCAAGATAATTTTCTTAAAAATCTGTATGTATTCCAAGCAACTGAGTTTTTGGGTAGAATCTCCTGCTCCTCCAAGACCTGCTGAGTTGCTTCTGAAGTCAGCATTTTGCCAAACACGCGTGGGCTGAGGGTGATGTGGATGCTGCCAATCCTTACACCCTGAAGTTCTAGAAAATTCAGGCTGAACGGGAGCCCTTTTGGAAGGGGGCCAAAACCTGACAGAATCATTTGGGGCAACAGGTATATGCACACTTGGTGCAAGCACTTAGCTGCTGTGTAAAAAGACAGCAGTGCATGTTGCACGTCGGGCTTCGAAACATCCGTGTCCTAAGTGGCAAAAATCCAGGGCAGCCAAATGAGCTGGCAGCTGGATACACAACACAGGGGAGTTTGTGCCTTTGCCAGAACATCTGAACACTGGAAACATGACTAGCACAAGACAAGTGTATACTGGTCCCATCGCTGTTCCCAGGAAAAATACAAGCAACACTGAGCTCTTCCTTATCATAAGGGTAGCACAGCAGAGATCTTTCACAAATTCCAGTTCTACCCCTCCAAATTCCTGTTTCAAAACAAGTAGTGCAACTGTGAGGAATCACAGCATTTATTACCAAGTTCCAACTCAGTAAAGCACCAGACACATGGTCAAGGTCGAACAATATCCTTCTGCTGGTTAATTAAGTACTCGTGCATGGACATTCTTAGGCATGTGGCTGAACTGGGGCCCTAATCTCTATGTACATATATATTTTCAAGCAATTCCTATCAAAGTGAAAACACACAGAGGTGCTAAAATTAAATTCAAGATGTTTTTCAAGTATAAAATCCATCTTGCTAGCTGAAGGCCTCTCTTGGACTGTGATGCTGAGTGAAGCAGAAGACAGGATGACATGGGAATGGCTTCTGTGGGAGGAAGGCATTTCCCTCTGAGCCTACTTATCTTCTTTTCCAGTTGGATTTCCAGGTTCAATCTCTTATTGAAGTCCCAAAATAATCTTTACTCTCAAATCCTATCTTTGAGGGTAATTACAAAACATCCTATGAAACTAGACACTGAGATAGAGGTCTCTTCCAGCTTGGGAACAAGACCATTCCTGTTATTCAGTCACACCAGACAGGTTTAATTGCTCTTTCAGCTTTCTAGTAACTATCCTTAACACCCACATCCCCCTCTGCTTAGAACATCTGCATTTCCAGAAACCAGCTTACTTGAGAACTGGGCTGGGACCATAACGAAGTCATCTGTGTCACAGGACGAATTCTTACTGCTGCTTCCGGCAGACTCCTTCGATCCATGTAGAAAGCCAGGGGAATCCTGGGTCGGAGATGCCAGTGCCTTCTCCTGCAGCTGCTGCTGCATCTCTCCAAGGGACTGCTAATTCAGGAAGAAAACAAACACTGGCTTCAGCACAGCTACTTCATCATTCTGCTCGGTCCTTTAAACTGAGCTGTACAAGGCTACAAACAGCGTTTTGCTGATGAACCAGGGCTGATAGTTTGCTGGAAGCAGCTGTTTAGTTTACTGAAAAGGAACAGCCTTTTATGTCCATGTCAGAACAGCGCATCTTCTGTTACACAAAACATACTACCAACATGTCGGATGCTCCCCAGATTAGAAAAATCCACTCGAGGTATTGCATCCCTCGCTAAGGCTTTCTGGATCAACCACATATTTTCTACCAACTCAATTTAGTATGGCTGTGAAACAGAAAGGAACTCTCAGAGATAGCTTTGGTTGTTCCTTTGGGTTACGATTTTTTGTTTTGTTCTTAAACATTAACAATCTTGTCTCTACTCGCACTTTTGCGGTACGCAGCATTCAGAAACGTGTACGTAAGTGTCCCTGCACTTTCAGGACAACCCTGTTTTGCTGTAGTGCTGATAAGGAGTTAAAGAAAGGCTTGAAGGAGGCTAAGCATTCAACAGATGAACACCTCACAGCCATCAGAAGCACAACAGACCCTAAAAAGTCCCATTTTTCTGCTTCCTTCAGCCAAATGATGAATAGCCCCACAACCCTCATGTTTTGCAGACAGATGGAGGAGGCCGGCTGGTTTAAGAAAGCCTTAAGACAGCTGAACTGCCCACAGAGCAGATCACAATCCTTATCCTAACGCATTTTTAGGCTGAGAAAGACTTCAATCAGCTTTCACTTGGGCCCTCTTAAGACCTTGCTCACCCTCCGAAGACCCTCCTGCTGTACCAGTGGGGACTCCCTCTACATGCAGTACAGCAGAAGGAATTTTCCAGCTGTCAAAGTTGTCTCTTTTCCACGCAACCTGCTCTGTCCTGCAGACGTGGTATTTTTCACATGCTGAGCCAGCGCACCTCCATCAGCAAAACTACAAATGCAGAATGGGACCAGTGCAGAACAACTGGGACACAGGGCCTGCTCCCGGTCTGGCAGTCAGTCAGGCCTGGTTTCCCAAACCAGGAAATTTCAGGGGACAGAGTCTGCTTTGCACACCATCTACCCGTTCCTGGAGTCCCATGATCAGGAGCGCTTCAGCCAACAACCCTCTACTTGGGGCTGCAGGGGAGAAGAAGCTCTCAGGGATTCAGTTATGCGACATTCAGAGGAGAGCAAACCTCTCCTCTCTGTACAGCCCACGTCATGAGCACCTACATCAACTTCTGATAGTGCCTCTCAGCTTTTCCCACACCAGGTTGAGACACCTCGGCCCAGGCAAGCTCAGAGAACAAAGCAAAAAAAGCAGTAATGCCATGGAGGAAAAAATTTCAATCCTTCTCCCTTCCCCTACCCATCACACCACCAGCATTCCTGAGTTCAAAGTCAAAAGGCAGCTTTCACACCAAGAGCCTCCGAAAACAAGCTTCAAGTTCAGTCAGCTGGAGGAATGTCACTTCACTGGTCAGTTAATATGCTGCCCTCCAGAAAAGTTTTCATCATTGCAGGTAACCAGAGTGAAAAACCGTCAGTTCAAATCATCTCTCACAAGACCACCAGACTGTGGCAGGTCTGGTCTGAGCAGACAGCTTTGCTGAACATCCCTCTGTAGTGCCTGGGAAGGCTGGTGAGAAAGTGGGGGGGGGGTCACCTCACAAAGGAGAGCGGATACGCTGTCAAACTGCAGAGACTGTGCTTGAAAGCAGAACATACAGCCAAGTAAGCAGTGCTGTCCCCTGAATTAGCCACCATTTTTTCATTCCAAGGAGCTTTCCATCTCTGTCAAGACAAGCTATGTCATTAATAGCAACTTCTTTCACAAAGGCTTTGCGTATAATAAGCAACCTGAAATATTTCTTGTGAAGAGAAAGACGACCTTCAAGATCCAAACTCTAAACGAACTGCAGAAGACACTGAACCAAACCCAGACAGAACTAAGGCACTCAGTGACTTGCACCAGAAGACAGCAAAAGCAGAGACCTTGTTTCAAAGCAGAAAGCAGGGAGACCATTGGCACAAGCAGTGCATCCTCTGAGCTGTACTTACGGGAGGTGATGCCAGGTGGGAAGTAGAAGAGCTGCTGGAGGAACTACCAGAGCCTGAACTGGGATACGAAGGCATTGGCACGGAAGCAGCTAAAAACAGCAAAAGGGAAAAACAAAAGAAGTTGTCAAACTGAGATCAACCAATAATAAAAAGTCTTCCTAACCTTTTCCCATCAGGTTTATCTCATGTACTATCGTGTATCAGATGTGACCAATTAAAGAAGAACAAATGAAAAATTAGCATTCTGTTCAGTTATGTGATTCACATCCACCCATCCATTCCTCCGCGTGCTATTTCACAGTTGTAACTCATGAGGCGGAAGGCCTCAGAACATCTGCTTGATGCCAGATGTCCACCCGACAGCTGACCTACACAGGTAGCAAGATGGCGTCTGCCCTAAAGAGCCTCCAAAGCATCTTTGCAAGTGAAGGGAAGGATAAACAGAGAAGTGGTCCAAGTTACTCATATCAGAGGCAGAGGTGAGAAGCTAGATCATACCCTATCAGTTTCTTCTTCATCAGACCTTGTGGTTTAGCACGCTTACATCAACTGCTGGGAGGTCTGTGCCCATGCCTACTCAAGCCCTATGCGCTTGCTGCCCAAACACTCACTTGGGCATCCCAGGCCACATGCTATTAAAAAAAAAATAAAATCCCACGGTGTGAAACACTCCACAAGGAAATAGTTCATTGCTTCCTATAACTCAGCATGTTCTCCCTCGGTCACTTCTGCAAGTTAAAGAGGCTTTGCTTATTTAATCTCTTTGAACAGAAATTGTTCCACAGCACAGGCTATTCTCGCATCCCCTCCTTTTATGCTTTATTGTTCAATAACAGAACTGCCCATTTTATTCATTTCATTGTTGAACTGGCTTTTGTAACTCCCACAGAGGCACAAAGCTCACGCTGAAAGGACTAGTTAGCATTGACCTTCAGGCAGAAAAGATGATTAAGGCACCACAGGAGAAAAGAATATTTAACTCCAACAACTTAATGCAAGTGAGGTTCAGTAAATAACTTTGGAGAGCTTAGCTCAGCCGAGGAGGGAGACAAGTCAAAGGTAACACTGGCTCTTCAAAGGACTTTGAAGTATTTAGCGGTTCAAACGCCCCAGCCCACCCGCACAAGGCTGAAGAGTGCAGAAGTTGCAGGGGAGTCCCAACACCCCCACTTCAAGGCAGCTTGCAGTCAGATTTTACCCTGCAACCATTTTGGTATTTGAATGACTTATGACAGAGATGATACTAAAGTGAGGAGAGGAACACTTTGCTTCTCCACCATTGTGCTGGCAGAGAATTAGCACCTTGGTATCAGATTTCTGCCTTTACAGGATCTGTGCTACTGACTCCATACTTGGTGCAAGGAAGGTTCATAACACCTAGAAGAAGAATGCTTATGCTTGAAGTAAAACTACCTCTGTCATTAATCACATCAGACACTACAAAGCACTTACTCTATTCAACTGCCTAGAAAAATAAAAGTACATCTCTCTGCAATTAACTGTTGAAACAGTGCTCTAATGATAAAAGAATGGGAAAATGTGCCCTTTAATAAAAGGCTTTAAGAAGCCTGTCCATGCAGCCTAGCAAAGAAGGTTAAAGGATGACTGGACCAGTGTCTCCTTGCACAGCGAACAATCACCTAGATGCTGAATTCCTCAGTCTGACAGAGATGTAACAAGATCCAACAAAATGAAGCCGAAGCAAGTGTAGCATTAAAATATATATTTCAACATAAGTGATCAAGCACTGTAACAGTTTAACCAGGGTCACAGTGCTCTCCCTCCACCCTTTGCTAATATTAACAAAACCTGCATGTTTTTCTGGAGAGGTGAAGTTACACTGCAAA
Organism: Chroicocephalus ridibundus; assembly: GCF_963924245.1. Taxonomy (NCBI): domain Eukaryota; kingdom Metazoa; phylum Chordata; class Aves; order Charadriiformes; family Laridae; genus Chroicocephalus; species Chroicocephalus ridibundus. The sequence continues at coordinate 9,036,133 of NC_086296.1, read as the reverse complement.
CGCCGATCGGTGCAGCAGGGTCCCGGGGCTCGTGCAATGGGCAGCCACAGGGGACGGCTGCGTGGGGACGGCGCGGTGGCACATGCCGGTGCCTTCCCCTCCGGTGCTGGGCCATGCTGGCAGCAGTCACCCCGCCAACATTTGCAGGGTTAGGTCCAAAATGAAATAAATCTTTCCAAAGCTTTGCAAGAGGCTACTTTCTAGCCTCTACACTTGATTTTGTGCCCTCGGTGGACGGTGCTGTTAAAAGGCACTGTCCCCTCTCTGGGAAAGGAACACGGACCGCGGTGCCCCGAAGACGGGTGTTCTGGGAGGTGGGTCAGGGCACAGAGCGCTCAACCGCCCGCACCCCGGGAGCTCTTCCAGCAGTGCTGGTTCCCGCTCCCCGCACTCTGGAACACAGACAGCGGTCGGAGAACTCGCCTGTCAACCGGAGAGCTCTGTCCTACCTACACCACACGGCTTCTGAGCCATCCCTACCACCTTCCCTGGATATTTCATACCGGAAATTTGAGAGGGGGGGAAAAACCTCCCCATTCTTATCCTGTCAACTGTTACAGAACAATTCACCCTTGGGCAGATGGACCTTCCTATTATGGAAAAGTGCTTTTAAGAAAAGGTAATTGATTTCTGAACACGCCTGCTGCAAGACTTGCCTCACTGTTCATTTTCACTGGAATTAGTATTTTTGTTAGAGTCATTTCAGTTCTTTCTCAAGGTCCCCTCCACTCTATTTTGGTTCTGTGTTTATTATTGATTTAAACCTGGCTGGAATTGAGACTTTTTCTATTTTTGTCTATTTGCTTTGAACAGCTTTCTATTAACCTAGGAAGGAAGATGAGCAAGCAGATTTTGCCACTATCATCTGAAACTCATGTTAAAACTCTATCTGCATGAAGCACACCGTTAGATACAGCCTCTATTAATCATGTTCTAATTTAAAACCCTGCAGATTCCCGAAATTCACGCTGTAGTGCTGTGAGGCCCAACTCAAAGAGTCCTGACACTAAAAACAGACTTTCATGCATGTAGAACCATGAGGTTTGGCTCTGACAAACCCTCTCTGACCACCACCTCCCTGTTGGTGCATTTTTTAGCGTCAGCCACGTAGGACAGCTTGAAAGCAAGACGTTCGCTTCCATCTCCTCCCCACACCCAGGCACTCCCAGTTTAAAATTAAAAAGGGTGCAAACACTTGGCTCATCATGTTTTCAGCTCAAGTCTGAATGCGGGGAATGTTAACATGGATTGTAGGCCCCCACCCAAATCCAGAAATTGCTGGATTGTAATTGTAATGTAAATAAGTCTGTTTTCATAATTGTCCCCTCCAACTTGTTCCAGCAGCAGAACAGCCATCCTGTACATTGTGTAACCAATGCCAACTGGTTTCAAAATGGGAGAGCTGGGAGCCATAAAGGCAAGCCCGTGCTCCAGCTGTGGTCCTGACACTGGGTCCTACACCTGCAAAAATCACTTCTGACAAATCATCCTACCAGGGGCTCGGTTGTACTAAAAATACCCCAGCCTCAAGCTTTATATAAAAGCTTCATTTGGAATCTTCTACGCACACTGGAGAGATGCATTTTTGTGATTATCTGGATTCAATTAAAACCAGTCATCAAGAAGTTACTTAATTGCCATGTCTGACAAGGCAATTGTTTGAGTGCAAAAACTGAAAGGACTTGCCTAAAGAATCAGTCGTTTTTTAGAGTTAAAAAATTCGCACCATTAAGATCTTCTATATGCAGAGGTCATAGTGATTTTTAGCTAGTTTTTACCAGAGTATTTTATGTACAGTAAGATTACAAAGATGGTAAAATTCAAGTTAAGCCTGACAGATGTTCCACGCTTCTGAACCATAACCACTCGCGTTCCGTGCTCTCTGAACTCAAGAGTAAAGGAGGTACCAGCTTACAGTTCATTAAAGGCAGGAGCAAGAAAACCTCCAAAACACTCCGCACGGGTACCAATTACAATGTGTTTACTGAGAGGAGACTTGCACAAGCGTCTAATTATGCCTTCTCATGCATTATTACTGTAACACACCGCCCCATACCATATGCTGATCAGACCTGGCTACAGACAGACGACATTCTGACTAGACACAGTATTTTAAAGACTTTATTAATAAATATTCTTTTTTTACATATCTAAAGTACGTGCTTAGTCACAGGTACAAAATCCACAATATAAAATAAAGCATAAATAAACAAACAAAAAAAGAAAGTACATGTTTTAGTTAAGAAAGCCCAAGGCCCTGAACCCGCTCTCGAGGCTGCAGCCTCTGCGGTACCCCCCCAATAGCAGCAGGCTCGGTCCGAAGGGAGATGGGAGGAGGGACGTGAGAACAACCATCCCTCGAAACCACACTGGAGAGGATGAGCTTGTCAGAAATGTTGTATTTAAACATTTTTGACAGAAATGTTGATTTTGCTGAAGTGTCTTGAAAAAACATGCAGATTTATTTAAACGAGGGGGACCATCCGCCTCAGCAACTTCTAAATTATCCACTTAGGGAATTATCCACATTTGAGGATTCCCCAAATTCCTGGCATTCCAAAGTAACATCATATTAAAAAAATCCTTTCCAATGCCATGAGATGGTGTACTAACACATATGCACACAGAACGAACAGCTGACAGCTCTCACTTTATTTGTAATCATTGCGTGAGCAGCTCCGGCCCAGCCTTGCCAGGGCTGAGGAGCCCGGGCGACGTGCACTAGCGGCAGCTCTCCCGTTCTGCCCTTCCCACGCGAGGACAGATCTGCCTGCAGGGGTACAGAGACCACCACGCTCTGCCCAGACTGCAAAATGTTCTCAAATGGAAAGGAAGCATCACACCTTAAAATCAGTTTGGGACCTAAATGGATGCAGGGTCACCTGCATCTGCAGTGCAGGTGCCTCTGAATGGAAGGTCCCTTAGGCAAAGGCCGCACAGTGGCCGCTGAGCTTTGCTGAGGTCTCAGCGTGTTCATCACGCAAGAGCTACTACCCCAAAACACAGATGCTGGTACAGATCATCCAACAAACTCTCCTAAAAGAAACTCGCACACTCAAATGTAAGTGACTTAGTCCTGCTTTCCACCAAAATCAGTGGTAGCCCAATTATCAGCCCCCAAGGAGAACAAAAACATGAGGGCACACTGTTCCTCCCCTCACTTCACTGCAGACCTGAGGACTCTAATTCAGTCTGAGCATGACCACTATGATTCAGATGCAGCCGTACCTCTTCTCCTCTTTGATACTTCCTACAATCATGATGCTGAACCCCATGTTGAGATGAAGTAGTATAATAAACTTTTGGACTCATCTTAGTTCTGCGTGTGAAACCAGGGGAGCCAGCCCTGATCAACTGCAACCTTGTTAAGTCATCTATTTCCGCTAAAACTGTGCAAACATTAAGCATGTCACCATGTTAAGCAGCATTCCACACATCTCAGGCAAGTTCTTCTTACTGAGACCACCGTAACTCAGACCTTTGCTGACACACTGGCTCTTCTCTCACCTATTCAGAAATCAAAAGGACCACCATTCCCACATGGAGCCTTCCTCATCCAGGCTCTTCACCACGCTTCCCAGATCCCTTCATCTATCATTGCCATCTGGCAGTGGCAGAGATCTCCACAGCAGACTATAAGAACGACCTTCTCCACTAGCAGATTTCTATGCACAACTTGAAGACCTCCAGCAATGGGGAGATATTTCTCCCCTCATCTTCTCAAAACCAGTAGTGGTCTCTCCTGCCTGGAGAGGACTCCAGGACATGTGCCTGGAGGCGTGGACCAGCAGGGCAGCAGAGAGGTCTGAAGTTTGTATAGTCTTTACCTGCCTGTAAAGGTGCTTTTTTTACTGAGCCTTGACCCCACACCATTAACTTTGGTGCAGCTGGGGGCAAAGGCTGAGCTACAGCCCCCTGCTCATAATGGTGCCTCCAGTTTCTGCGCAGCCGATGTGCAGAATTTGGAAACTGAGGCCAAGCCAGGAGAACCCTCTCCTGTTTGCAGGGGGTTTTCTGTTCCCCTGGCCAACAAAGCAACGGAACTGCCGGAGGTAAGAGATGAGCTGGTGGGCATGCAAGAACATCCCAAGAGAGTCCTCCTCTGCCCACAGGGGGATCAGACTTTGAAGGGCTTTTCCCACATGGCAGTGGCATAGCAGGTGCTGAGAGCTGAGCTGGCTTAGGAGCAGTCCTACGCAGGCAGAGTCCTTCCCTGCCTGCAGAGCAGTCCTGTTCTACAGGACTTGCCCCACATCTTGCTGGCGCAGATGGAGAGAGGGGCCTGGCTGGCTTGCACGCTCCCCTAAACCAGAAGCGTCTTTTCTTGCCCGCGGGACGGTCACCTAAGTACACAGTTAAAATCTGTATCAGGAACAACTGATAAGTCCTGCTCTGGAACCAGGAAAGCAAGAGACTGTCAGGAGTGACATGGACATCAGACAAGGGGCGTCCACCCACGGCACTTCTCCATGTTCAGAAAGCATTCGACATGCTTCCTCCAAAACTTCCAGCTGCTGCATTGGGCGCCCCAAATCAGTCACTGATGAAAATTTTTGGCTCTGTCATTTCCTCGGGAGATTAAAGGCCCAGGAGGATCCTTCCAGAAGACAACCGTACACAATTCCACTCAGCCAAGTCTCTTGGCTAAAGGACTATTGTATCCCATACACTAGAAACAATTCTGAATTGTTTTCCACTGAAAACAAACCTCTGAACCATAGAGCATGTAGCTGGAAATTTTCAGAAGTTTTGAATCAAAAGAGGAAAGAAAGAACTTTCAATGGGAATCTGTCTTTGTTTTGGCCAGTTCTCATAGAGCACCCCAATTTAACCCTTCTAAAACAAGATTTATCAAGAATTTGGAGGTAAATACTGAAACAAGATTTGGTAACCAGAGCCTGCCATTTGGCACAGACAACCTAAGGTACCACATGGCAAGCAGGGACAAGTGCGACAGTTTCCGCTGCTCAGAATTGCCCCACAGATGTGGATGAAAAGCAAGATCATGCTGCATAATCCTGTTTCGCTACAAGCATCCCAACTGGCCAAGCACTTCATACAAAGCAGCTGAATAAATTTCAGAGCTACCTTTACTTCTACTTTAGGTTTCTAAATAGCCCCCTAGTCATCCCTTTGAAGATAGCTCAGCAAAATTAAATACATTTTGATTGCAAAATCTGGACACGACACAGGAACAAACACTGAATCCCTGCCTAAATAACTAAGAAAACATAAAGCAGACTTTTTCTTTCCTTTTGAACTAGCAGCAAAGGAAGTCACGTCATGGTTCAAAAAGAGTTGTAATCAAAAACGCAACACTTACATTTTTTCATAGAGGCACTTGCATCCAAGAACGGGTGATGGAAAAATTCATCTGAAAAAAAATAATGTCAAAAACAATGACTCAGTGAAAGGAAATGACTGTAAGAAGCTTACAAAGCAGTTAAAGCACAGCAAGTTACAGTATTTTACAGTGATTTTTCCATGCAATCCAGTGAGCCATGGAAATTGACTGACTGCAGTCACATATAGCAGTGGTCAAGAATGCAGACTAGGGACTGGATGCAGGACCTACTCAGAAAAAAAAGGATGGGAAATTATTTGGATCCAGGAATTGCTATGTAAATACGGAAAAAAAACCAACCCTGGCTCCTCTGCTACCAGCCATCTCTGCAAAATCAGCGCTGTGGGGGAGACGGGGCAGGGCGCAGAGAAGGGATATCAGCTGGGGCAGTTACATGAATGAAGAAAGGGAGGGGTTAAAAAAAGAAAGAAAGAATCTTTGCGAAAAGCATGGCCAAAGGACATGAGGGTTTGTACCTTGGGACTCACCATCAGTACTAACGGATTTTCCTTCCCCACAGGGCATTAAAGGACTTAGAAAGGTTTTGCTGCAAGCTACAACCCTGGGCTGCTGGGGAGAATACACTAAATTAATTGTTAATGCTTCTCTGTCTTGCAACCGCTCTTACACTCGTAGGAATGGCTATCAGTTATTGAGGGCCAGATAGTGTGACGATGTTGAGACCTGCCACAGCCATGTCCGTGCATGCGCTTCAAAAGCTCCTATCAGCAAGAAGAGAGAAATCCTAGGGCGTAAAGTAGCACTAAAAGACAAAGTCCCTGGCTGATCAGGATGGCAAGTTACCCTAGTTGTAGGGATTCAGGCTCATTCTACAGAAGAGGAATGACGGACAAAACCACTTCTGCTGGGCGATCCTCTGTCACACACGGACACAAACCCATTGTGCACTGAAGGCAGAAATGCATTTTCTAAAAGGCCACCACAGAACAACAGCCCAGAACTCCCTCCCTTTCACACCAGACACAACTGCTTCCTTCACTCATTACAGGAGGATATTCTACAGATCCAGGCCAAGAAAAGCTTCTGCCCTGGCTTGCCAGAGACCCTCTGCATGTTTTCCTGTCCTCACAAGCAGCCACCCCTCCTGACTCCTCCCTTTCTGATCAACTGCAGCTCTGTGCTGAGCCATCTCCTGTCACAATCGGGAACGCAGCCTTTCAGGAGCATTAGTCATGGATCAACACTGATTATTTGGTTAACTGTAGGCAGTTCAACTTGTTTTCCCAGCATGGATTTCCTGTTGCAACACCCAAGGTTTACAAATTTCTGCTTTCAATAAACAGCTCCTCTTTGGCCAGTGAGCTTTCCAGAAAGTAGCAACCGGGTTTTTTATTTGTCTGTTTTTTAAACTTAAACAACCCCTCTCTCCTCAGCTCCTCCTTGCCACTGCCAGGCCAGGGTCCTGCAGCCAGAGCACACTGGTCTGGAGCTCAGCACAAGTGAGAAGTTTGATGAAGTGATGTAAATGTCTTGCAGGGAAAGCTGGAATCTCACAGAGTAGATCTGCTGTGGATGGAGAACATCTCTATCCTGCCGGGAGCCGCTCAGCTGCTGGGTTTTCCTGCTGCTTCTTCAGCCTGCTCCTCTAGAGGTTATCATCCCTCAGCTGAGCTGATTCAACTGAGGGGGTGGAAATGATGATTTCTTTCATTTTTCCCCCTCCCCCCTCCAAACTGATTATTAGTTGCGCTTGCAAAGCAAAATTTAACAACCCTGCTTGTAATCATCAGCAGGAGACCAGCAACTTGAAACCCTCCTGGCTTTCCTTCAGATAATCTTGAGATTGCAAAGACCATCAGTTCCTGGTAGAAGAGCAATCGAGACACACAGCAAGTAAAGGAGGTTTCAAGCTTATGTGTTGCTGTTGCATGAATCGACTAAACCCTGGGGGAGCTCCGTGGAGGGCACTGCGCGCATGTCTGGGTAGACTCCGGAGGGCCTCAGGGAACAAGGAGCAGCAGGACACCCAGCTCCTCTGGGGCCGGTGGCTCAGGAATCATCCCTGACCCAGCAGCAGGCACAAATCTTCACCTTACAGAGCGCAGGAGGGTAAAGGAACAGTGAATGAAGGAACCATCAGGCAAAGCAGACCTTTTATAAATAGCGTAGGTGAAGAGAGCAGCTTACAGTTAGTTTGCCAGTAGCAAGACAAAGCACCTGCCTACCAGGAGCCGTCTAAGAGAAGGGGGAGATCTGCTTCAGACAGGATCTGGAGCTGTGGGACATTAGCAGTTTGTGCACAGCTGGCCGAAGACAGCTGCTGAAAAGATGACAATAGTTGGGCATAGGGAAGTGCTCTCATTTAAGTATTGCTACTATTTTGGCAAGGGGCATCATCTGGAGGTCTATTGAGCTGACACTCTTAAGGAAAGGAAGAAGGGTCCATTCAGCTGGTGTAGGTCAGAGCGTTTCCAAGCCCTCAGGAACACAGAGGAGCTGAAGACCTGCACCAGCAGACAGCAGGGAAGAGATAAACTGTTGTGTCACAAGCAGGGAGGAAGCTCAGGTGCTTCAGCAGATTTGTAACGATGCAGAGGAGAGGAGAGGAGGCAGAGGTGGCTGAGACCAAGAATGCAGCTGGATGCTGAAGCAGTGTACTGGTCTAAACAAATCATGCCCCTGGTGCTTGCTTTCCTCTCAACCAACAGGAGATACTATAATACAAGACGGGATGTCAGAAAACCATTGAGATCTGCCTTCTATAAAGCACAAGGAACATCTCAAATACAGGCTTCTGTATAGAATAGATTCACAAACCCTTCCTGAATAACAATTACATCTTAGGAGGATGTGCCAATTTGTAGAGAAAAGGATCCCACGTGTGATTAAGAGCAGGCAAAAATCTCAGTGCAGCAAGATGTGCTGTAACCATTGTCCTGAGTGAAATCAAAGTATATTATCTCAGATTTCCCAGTGTTAAAAACTGACTCCTGCAGTCTACTCCCAAAAGGCACAAAAAGAGCTTACGGGGGGCTAAAAAGGTTTACCAGACTCAATTTCTGACAGCAGGGAAAGAGGAAACTCAAAGACTTTTTCTTTTGAAACGCACAGCAATACGATAGAAGAGGTAGAGATCCACAGGCCAGAGAGAAGATCTGCAGGGAAGAATACTGAGAGGTGTTTCTATCCAGTCTGTCAGTGGCTTCAACGACTCCCTTTTCAAAAGGCTTGTTTTCTCACTTTTGCACTCTAGTAACCAGTAGTCCTTTACATTCAGCACTGGATAACTATGATCATCCCCAGTTGATCCGTATGCTTGCTTCACCCAGGTGACGCTGTCCCCCAAAAGGCTTTCCCAGTATCTTTAATCCAAAAGAATAACAGAGGCTGCAAAACAATTTCTCTTCATCAACTAGCACATGCTACCCAGCAGGACACAATCCAGCCAAGCAGATAAGCAACAAAAACCCAACAGAAAACCAACCCCCCGAAGACACAAATCTTAAACCCTTTTACCCCAAGCCTGACTAAAAAGCGACATCCTGAAAACGCACAGCAGCACACTTTGTTTTCAGCTCAAAAAGGCAATGTCTATGCAAAACGCAGAAAGCTCTATCAGTTGCTATGATATTAACACGAATGCATGGGCTTTGGCCCTGGACCTTTGTTTCAGGAAAACCACTTGAACAGGCTTGCCCAGCACCAAGCTTTACTCGGACACAGAGGCCGAGGGGCAAACTTACCCTTTCCACCAGCAGCACTGGCCCATGGAAGCAAAGCTGCTCCCTGCTGTTCTCTCCTGCGCTCAGAGGAGACACACCACCAGGACCAACTTCCTTGGTGAAAGAGAGCATTCGAATCCTGATTTTTACTTGAGACAGGTCTAGCCTATCTTTGCCCAAGAGGAAGGGAAAGGTGGGAGTAGACTAAACACCAGAGTTGCCTTTAGGTGACCTAGTCCTTTCAGGGGCTCTAGGAAAGGTTCCATCTCTGCCTGCTTTCCTCTAAGGCATAGCTTCATTAGAGGTTCTTCAGACCTTTTGGCTCAGCTAGACACATCTGGAAGAGGCTGCCAAACCCAGAACTGCCTGGCACATAATGACTGTTCTCAATTTAGAAGGAATTAAGACATAAAAAAAAAATAAAAAATAAAGGAAATCTTCATGCCAGCCAAGTCAGGAGACCGAGATGTAGGTCTAAAGGGAAAGCCAAGAGACTGCCAGCTTGAGCCCTGGTGAGAACAAAGGCATAATTCCACTGAAACCTGGAGAAGGAGTGAAGGGTCTGCAAGCAGCAATGGTCTCCTGGCTCGGATCACTGCAGACCCTGAGAAAAGGAGGGGATTGACTGAATTGTTCATTAAATGGGTGCAGCTTACAGCTTTGGGAAGGAACTATGACAGAGAAAGAACCTGGATGCACAAGATACACGTTTCAGCTGGTAGCATGCTTAACACACAATAGAAGTTCAGAGGGATTATAAAAGCAGAAGCCAGGAGAGCGAATGCAAGTAAGAAACCTTTGCTGAAGGTGTGCCAAATCTCTGGGTTTACAAAACTGTATGGGAATCAGCACATATACTAAAATCCCCAAGACTATGCAATCCTCCAGGCACAGGTGAAACCCAGGTGTTTGGATGCTTCTGCTAGCACCAGCCAAAAGCACGGAGGTTTGTGCAATGCCATGGCACAAGAGATGACACAGACGGACAGGAGAACTAAAACTGGAAGGAGGTCTTACCAAAGTCCATGCGGTCCTTATGATTACGCTGCAAAAGGCCCAGCAGCAGCTGTCTCAGGTGGCTGGATGTCTCCCTGGGGATGCTAGGATTGAAAACAAAAGCAAAATAAGAGAGACTTGCAGTCTATTTAAACTGCTTTTACATATTCAGGAAGGCAACCTGTAAATGCAAACTCACTTTGTGCCTGCTGGGCTAGGAACGTAAGGCTGGAGAGGGGCTGAACAGGAGCATCTCTATTTGCATCTCTATTTAGCTTTTGCACCCCATTGTCATTGTTAAGGCGACAGCTAATCTAGCTTTAGTGGCCTCTCCCCTGAGAACCTGCAGATCCTTTCCTTCCACAGTAGTCCTAATGTCATCCCTCTGGTCCCCAGCTAAGTCCATTCAACATGCAATATTTTGCACATGATAAATAAAATCTCTTCTACTTGCTCTACTGGGAATAAGGAGGTCATTAAAATGAAGCAGTTACCAAGGGGAAGCTTCCAATTAAGACATTGGTGGTGAAGTGCACCACCAGTTACTACCATTATATTAAGGCATTTCTTTTTCAATGCAGCTTGTTTAAGACTAGCAAGTGACCTTTGTCTGTTTGCTTCCTTGATATACAGCATTTATTAATTGAAGGCAACTAAGATGTGAGCAACTGCCACCCAAGCAAGCTAAAATTAGTGTAGCCGTTACCCCACTTTTCCAGTATAGCTAGGAAGAACATACTCTTTTCAACGGCCACTGCAGCACAAAAGAGGTAGTAAATCACTGCGCTCTCCCTCACCCCACAGGCAGATGGGGGAGAGGCCAGGGCAGCTCCTCACAAGCCCCGCAGATCGCGAGAGGCAGGGAATAAATGAATGGATTAAGGCAGGGAAAGCAGAGTTCAGCTATTGCATAAGTGGATTCAGCTCGGCTGACTTTCCTCTGTACCCAGAAGCCCTGTTCGGGGCCACTGCAACCGGGCCCTGCCCACAGCCAGAGCACAGCTCTCCAAACTAAGTGTAGGTGGCTCCAGCTCCTTGCAGTCTTGACTCTCAGTTTGTCACAGCTGTGGCCAGCATGGTCCCCACGTTGTGCCAGGCTCTCCCCATGCTCAGGTCAGCCGAGGTAATGGCATGTGTGCTCAGCACAGAGATTTAACTGCACGGAGCCCGAGCCTGCTCGGCAGCACGTGGCTCGCTCGGGCAGGGCTCCACTGGCTGGGCTGGCATCACTCACCGCCCTGCAGCCAAGCCCCACTGATGCTGGGAGAAACAATCCTTCCTGCACCATTTCCAGCACCTCCCCCCCTGACACAGACAGGGGAAGAAAAAAAAAAAAAAAAAAAAAAAAAAAAAAGCTGGGACACAAAAGTACTGGGGGGGGGGGGGGGGGGGGGGGAAGAGAGAGAGGTGCTAGCTAGCACTAACAGACTCTTGTTCAGTGAAACTAGAGATGTGAGGCAAGGTGTGTATTTATAGGTTTCAGTACTACCCCGGTTATTTTCCAGTGAAGCCCTAGGCCTTGCTGGTGCAGGAATCTGAGCCCAGCAATTCCTAGAACAGAGAATGATGGCAAGCATCCCTCATCCTTGTTTGTACTGGAGGAGTTGCTTTTCTATCCCTGACACTAGAACGGTTTCGTGCGCCTTCCTGGGCTGACAAAGGAAGAGGCCACCAGGACTCCAGAAGGGGTGCAGTTAAACCGAGACTCAGTTTGAGCCAAGAAAAAACACCCTCTCCTCGAAAAAGGTGGGCCTTCAAAGTACACTGCGTAATGGAATAACCCAAGATACCACTGCTAGCAGAGTCTCCTGAAAAATACATTAGTGCTGGAGACCTGCAGTCCTCCAGTGTTATCGTCATAATTTATTTATCCATGACACGTAAAGCTCTCATCCAAAATGAGTCCATTTCCCAGCAATGACTTTAGCTTTCATACGGTTTTAAAGCCAAGAAACAGGAAGGTCAAGTAGTAGACTTCAGATGTCACAACACAGACTGAAGACAGTGCAGATTAACAGCCTGTTTGCCTCCTCTTATCTCTCGCGTCTAAAACATCGAGCTTTGCTACACTACAGTATTATTTTCCAAGGCCATCTTTTTAAATATAAGCAACAGAACTGCCTCCTTCCCCCCGTGATCTAGAATATACTTTGCCATGCAAATCTGCGCAGTGAAATGTTAGTTGTTTAGATCAGCGCTATTAAAATCATGAGGCCTTTGGGCTTGCTCCTGCTGACATGGGCTCCCCACCTCAGAATGGCATTTCACCTGCCAGCAAGAGCAGCAGCCCGGCAGGCAGAGACCGCTGGGGAGCACTGCAGGAGATTTTCTTCCCCACCCCATTCCCAAGCCAAAACACAGCACTTTCCGTGGCGATGCCCGGGAGGTGGGTGCCAGCCTGCCGAGCCCCAAGGAGAATGAAACCAAATCCTGGCACTGCCGCAGTCTGAGGAGGAGGTCTCTGGAGCGGTTTTGTCTTTCATCCTGCGTTGGCAGGGCTGGCGGAGGCAGTTTATTCATGTTTACTCAGGAAATAGCACAGATTTCGGCTCACGTTAAAGAGACAAACCGACTTTGGAAAGCAGGGAGCCGGCATTTACACAAAGGCTGCTTCGGATCAGACTTCTACAGTGAAAAAAACCCAGTGGGCTTGGATCTAAATTTTGGAGGAATCTGGTAGTTTAAAAGCAGAGATGAGTGAAAATGGTAAATGCAGAGTGTGTACCAAGGACTCCCAACAAAGGAGAAGGGCTAATCCCTACAAGAAAAGACACGCTCTCCTCTTACAGCCGAGTTTCGTTTCTCCCCTCGCCTGCCTCCTACTGCACACACCACAAGCCAAAGCAGCAGCAGGGCAGCGTGATCAACACAAGGAAGCTTATTAATTGTAGGGATTAATTTCTCTCTCAGTAAGAGGGACTACCTCAAAGGCGAGCAGCCATGTTTTAGGCTGTGTAGGGGAAACAGAAGCTCTATGTTCTGCTCACACAGACTATTTGGCTCCTACTATGTGGCAGTGGTTTTGGTCTGAATTGTTCTGTTTGGGTGAACCCTCTGGTTCAATCCAAAGGAGCGTGCAGATGCCCCAAATTTAATCCTGGCAGAAATTTGCCCCTTCTCCCCAAATCAAAAGAGGAAGTACTTGAAGGGAAATTAAATGCCTAGCGTAAGTCATTGATAAGAGCTCTAGCTTCTTGACAGTTCCTTCTCCTATCTCTTGGAGCTGTCTAAACCACTAAGGGTGGGGGGAAAAAAAAAATCCACACACAGCAACTCAATGAACTTCCTGCGTATGTGGCTGCATTAGCAGCTCTGCCAAATGGAAAATAACTTTCTGGTTAAAAAATACCTTCCAATTTTTTTAATGTATATACTTGGAACTTCAGTCCTGTCTCTATACCAGGCTGAGGTTTTAGAGCAGGCATGAGGTTCTGCTTTAAGAGCTCAGAGATCAAAAGAAAAGACCACAGCAACAAAACTAAAATACACTGACAAATCACAGTGCTGAGCGGCAGCTAGATGCTTCACTAGGTAACATACACCCCCGGGGGGACGAAAGTAGTTATCTTCCCTTTGGTAACTGCAGTAGTGTCCATTTCCAACGAGGTTATAATATTTCCTGCTATTAGCAGGATGGACACAAGCAGTTGCTGTCCTGACACGTGAGAAATGGGAATGTGATCTGCAGTCAGGTATGGCAGGTTACAGGAGAGACTGCAGTTTGGCTGCTCGCATGATTCCAGAATTGCCATGACTTCTCCCTAAGGCTCCCAGCCTCAGGGAAGCCGTATGTGGGACAGGACCCCTAGCTGGCTCAGAATCATTAATGATCCTGAATTTTTGCAATGTAGGAGAGAAGTAGTATCTACGGAAAGAGAGAAGACCAACCCCGGCGATCCGCTGCTGTCTGACTTTCTCTTGGCCACATCGCTGCCGGTTTAAGGAATGGGGGAAGGCAGGTGGCCAAATATTTTATAGTCACCTCCCTGAGTGACAAGCCAGGAGCATGTGAGGACAGGTGTAAATACAGAGTAAACAAGCGCATACAAATGGCAGCACTGGAAAAATGCTTACTTCGGCATCAGCATCTTGTTTTTCTCATAGAAGAGACGAAGATCCTGTGGGCTGCTGGCCTGTAGAGGAGAAAGAAAACCAGTACATGAAGCAGTGGACAATGAAGGAAAGGGATTAGCATTTCTATTTCACAGTTACTCTGAAGAGCAGAGAGGCACTTTTCAACTACTGAACCAGCACGGACAATGAGAACCTGCAGCTTGCTTGAGACTGAAAAGCCAGCACTGTGACAGAGTGAAAATACAGTATTTCAGCCCGCTGCCTTTTTGTCCCTGACCTGGTTCTGTCCTGCTCCTTCCAAGGACTGGGCTTCATTGCAGTGGGCTCTGATGCTCAGGTCTGAGCTGGCCTAATAGCCTCACTCAGGAGGCTAAATAATTGCAGACATGAGGAGTCCCAAATGATGCATGGCAGCTCCCGCTGAGAACATGGATTAGTGCTGCAGGGCATTTAGAAAAGGGGCAGGGAGCCTGTTGATGGGCAAGGGATCTGTGAGGAGACCAGGAACATGGGGAAACAACAGCTGAATTAGGATTTGCTACTTTAATTCCAAGAAGCCAGAAGGGCTCAAGCCACAGCTCCTATTTGTGCAGTAATATACACAACTGCTGGGGATGTTGATGACAAGATCCCAAATTCTGAGAGATGAGATTAAAAAACAAAAAAAAAAAAAAAAAGAGGACTAGGCACATAGGCACAACAAGAGGTTTACGGCTGAGGTTAATAGAAGCGCAGACACATAAAAATCTCCTAACGTCATTTCTCAATTTGTTTTTATGCAATGAATAATACAGGCCAGTAAATTAACCCTAGTGTCTCAAGCTTTTCTGCTCAGGCAAAGTCTCTTTATTAAAGGCAGAGAAGGCTGGCTGGCATGACACTGACATGAAGGCACATACAAACAGGGAAGGAAGATGAGAGAGGTTCATCTGCAATCAATTATTGGTGCAGCAGAGTGTGTAGGAAAGTGTGAATGAGGAGGCAACAGGCAGCTCTCCTGATGTTCAGGGCAGGCTCAAAAAACCCTCGAGCCTTCCACCTACTTCCATTTCTAAATTAGAAGCATTTAAGGTCAATTAAGATGCTTAAAACGGCAAATCAGACAAGCCAATCTGCAGATGGCCATCAAAATACCACTAACACAGCATGGCTGGAAAAGCAGACACATAAGATGCTGTTTCAACATCACCTACTCCCTCTGGCTGAAGATGAAAATTAAGGATAACTGTGACAGCTCAGTACAAAACCTCAAAAGAAACCAAAGGGAGAGTCTCAAAAGCTGCTAATATCAATGGACTTGTATAATACTGACCAGGACAGTATCTTGCATAGTCTTAGCAACCCAAACTTTGCAGCTCTCCTATTAATTTGTACCAATAAGAGCTACTGCATTCCTAAAAGAAGGAAAGAAGAAAGATTTCCTGGGTCTCCTTTCTGCAATAGTGTATCCTTTGCTGTTCACAGACACAGCAGGGACCCAAACAGGAGGTGCAAAACCACTTTCTTCACAAACAATTAAAATGAATGTTATTCAGCAAAGCACTTTGTTACGTGGATGCCAAACTGCATCAAAATTTCCAATCGCTGCCACTCAATTTGTTTCAGCAAAACTCCATTTTACACCCTTCTCCGTGCAGATTTTGCCCTGCAATTAGATTCTTAATATTTGGCAAACTTGAAGGAGGCGAGAGTACACACTGCACCAAGTGGCTTGGCCCCAACGCTCCGCGCGATGAGAACTATGCCTGACAGACCTAACGCACACGGGGGAACAGAACTCCATGGCAGGGAAGCGCAGCGGTTGCTCACATCAGAGAGATACAATCCTTGGCTGTTTGCTCTGTTCATTTCCTGTCGCAACAACTCAATTGTTTCACAAACACAATGAAGCTCTGATCTATTTCAAACACTGTTTTGTCAGAAATTTTCCTGGCAATAAAGACAGAGCATATTAAAAGCAGCACACATGCAAAGCCTAGTTCATTAGAGAGGGTTTCTAAGCGCTAGCTCTGATAGAAACAAAATCCTCAATAAAGTTCCCCTCCTCCTTGTACAAATTAAAGAGATATGCCTGTAGGATGCTGTTTCTCCACATTCTGCTGTCCCAGTACAATCCCCACTTGTTCTGCATGGACAGCATCCAGGGTGCCAGGCTCCTGTCCCCCCAGACTACGCTTCCTCGCTAGGGCTGTCCCCAGGAGGCTGCAATTCGAGGCTGGGCTCTGATATAGGTAGCTGCCTGCTGGGGAATAGAGCCATTTTAGCGAGCACCCAGCACAGACGACTGTGGATCACCATTCATTTGGTAAAACCAACTGCATCTCCACGTAACTTCATTATTGATCGACTGGGTCACGCAGTTCTGATCCTAGTAGCAGGCTCCCAGGCTCGCAGTAACATGCCCACTGCTCTCCTGCTGTTAGCTTCCATTTCGAAAAGCACCGGTACCTTCGGCCGCTTTGCTCACCTCTTCTTTCAACAAATAGTGCTTCTCTGAGAACCATGGGAAAAAAATAAATGCAGAAGTGTTTGCAAGACACTAAAAATGCCATATGAATTCCTTCTTCTACAAAGCTAAGGATTTAATGTGAAATCTACCTTCCAGGTAGATATACCCTACCCAAGAAAAACACCAGAAAGCACATTTTAGGCACCTAACGACTAGACCATTCAAGGAGCGCAGAGCCAGATGATACCTGTAGGGCAGCATCCGTCTGTCAAACAGGGATGCAGAACGGACAGCTCAGTTTTCCCCAAGAACAGGAGACAGACCAGGAGGCCAATTCACACCCTTGTTCCCCCTCTCATGTTACTATGGAGCAGCTGCATTAGTGTATCTGGCTCTGTTCTTGTCTGTCCTTTCTATATATAAAGACAATCGGACAAATTCAGTCCTGCCACTCTGTTAACTTTGTCCCCAGCAGCAGTGGAAATATGTTGAGCCAACAAAGGCATCCAGCGTAACCCTGCCAAATCCCACTCGGAGCTGGCTGCCTGCGAGTGAATTGCACGCGAAAAGCACGCAGGGTGGTATTTCCAACAGCACTCAGCACTGGATTTGTTGTGCTTGGGCAAAGGCTGGATGCAAAAGCCCAGTGCTCAGCCAGAAGAGCTCCAGAGACACTCACACCCTCAGCGAACAGCACTGTCTAGTCAACACTTCACAGCAGGTGTACGGTATCTGCTCTTTTCTTTGAATCCTTTCCTTTGGGATTCCTGGGGATTTGGAGGTGCAGAAAGGGGATTCAGCTATGTTAGAAAGAAAAAAGAAATAAGTAGTGATGTTTCTAGCTTGTTAGTTCTAGGGAAAAGCTCGAAAATCTGCTGCAAATACCTCCTGCTCATGCAGTCTTTTACAGTTGATATTTTAAGACTCCCACAACTAAGTGGCTGGTATTCAAGGGATCCTGAAAGCACAACCACCATAAAAAAAACCCCAAAAACAACGACAAAAAAACCCCAAACAGTCCACAAACCTTTTTTTCTACTCCAAACAGATCAGAATCAGGCCCACAAACACTGGGCCAAAAGCCAACAGCTCACTGTCTACAGCAACAAGTCAATCACTGCACCCAACTTCAGCAGAGTAACCTACCCCCACCAGGAATACCTGTCCCCGTTGACACAGGACATCTCCAGATGCATGCAAGAGCAGCCTGCCTAACGAATAAACCAGGAGTTCAAATTCTGGGTATAAAATCCTCCCTTTCCTCATCTTCCTCAAGGCCCATTTCAGAGCATAGCAGTTGTTGTAAGTGATACATAATCCTAGTGCTTATGCAGGCAGAATTAACCCAGAAATAAAGCAGTGGACTTGGTACACCAGGCTTAGAAATTAATTTTTCCACCTAGCAGCTAGCTGGGATGAGAACATAGGCAGGCGGGTTAACTCCTTCAGAGCTGCCGGCCCAGGCAGCAAAACTCGCATTACTTCTCTTGCCACTGCCCTGCTCCCCAGCTCGCTCTCCCACTGACACAGCTCATCACATCCACAGAGCAGCTCAGAGAAGATTCACACGAAGGCTCAGACAGCAACCAAGTGTCGTGGTCCTTGGCAGGATCTGATGTTCAAATGGACGTGTGCCACCGCCAGAGACAGCTCTGACACAAAGAGCATGTGCTTGGCCATGCGCCTGCTTGCCACAAGCTGATCAGTTTTTAAAGTGGTCACAAACCAAACCAATCCCCCCCAACATCAAGGAAAAAAAAAAAAAAAAAAGAAAAGATCGAGGTAATTAATCATATTTAAAACATCATCTGACAAGGACCAGATTGTTTTTGGAAGGTATTTCAGACCTTGTGTAAATCTGTCTCCAGTTTTGCTTCTGGTTGTCACTTGCCTACACAGCCCACATCACCTTGTGGTGGGCACGGGGCCCCCGGCCTTTCAGCTCAGGTAAGGACAAGGGAAAATCATCGCACTCTTGAGGCTTTTCTGAGCACCATTGAGCAAGACCGGTAAACGCTCTGTTAAAGTCCTGTCCTCAGCAAGAGCAATGAAGAGATGCGAGCGCAGACCACTTATTAGGCAAGGCAAATTAACAATTCCACATTAATACAGTGCTCAGCAAATCTGTTTATAGAGATTATGAATCCCATTAATCTCATCCCTCTGACAGTCTCACTGTTTTGTTTATGGGCATGTTTAATACAAAAAGCTCCTTAAGACAGCTTCACCAGCCATCCTACCAACTGTCCACATCTGAGCATCAGCAGCTTCTTGTCTGCGTGCAGTGAAGCAGGGAAGGGACAGGAATGGCTCTGGGAAGTCGCCTTGGGTGACCCAGCTATAGTTAATTTTAATCTTGAGACAGCTAGAAATCACATTCACACACATACACACATCTCTGCCTTGATTTACAAGCACCTTCTGGATTGACAGCAGCCTCAGCCCTTTCACGCATTTGATCTTTTCTCCAACTAACCCAGCCCCCCAAAGCCCTATTTTATTTTTAGACAGCTCATTCCTCCTCACTGCAGATAACGCTGGAGTCCTTCTGGTTTGCATCCCCATGAAGGTGCCTAATTGGCTCACGCAGCGAACAGCCAGAGCGCCCAAACGCAGCACGTTTCATGCCACCGTGCTCCAGATTCCCATGGGAATCTGAGCTAGAGAGAGGTGAGGGGCTGGGAGGGAAGGCACACTGAGGATTTAGCCTGAAGAGGTTCACGTCAGAAATCCAGTTCCTGGCTGCCCTGTACAACTGGGTCTGCTGGTGGCACTATGTGGAATCAGCCTGTTATCTCCCCACCCATTTGTAGATGTCCCTCCCAAAAGCACTGTTCACAGTCTTCCCATCACCTCTGTCTACCACCCTCTCTCCTCCTAAAAGCCCCGTAAACAACAGCTTCTGCCTGCCCAGTGACCATCAGCAAATTCTTACGACACAGTCACGCCGACAAAGAAATAAAGCTGGTTAACCTTTAACTAGCTTTCCAACATCTGCCCGAGACAGGCTTCTTTCACCTGAAACTCACAGCTAGGAGAAGGTAATTTGTGACCACATGGTCAAAACAAATAGATGGTGCATACAGAACCATCTGGGCTGAGCTCTCCTCTCTCCCCGATCAAACAAATCCACAGCTGCTACTGCAGTAACACATGGGGCCTGGTATTTTGCTTCAAAATACAAACCCTGAAAGAGGAAAGGGTGTGGGGAAAAATTAAAATAGAGAAACAAATGACCCCTGTCCCCCACCCAACAGATGCTGGGGAAGAGAGAAGTCATCCCATCAGGGAAGTACAAGACAAGGATCAGGACCCGCTGGGCAGGGATGGAAGCGTCCCTTCCTTGCCCACCACAAGGCAGGGTATCACCGTGCCTCAGGCAGAGGGACACGGGCATATGGGACTGCTGTCACCTCTGTGTGAGCCTGAGGACACGTATAGGCAGAGAGCTGATGGTTTCCTGACCACCTGCCCTTTCAAAACCGTGTCTGGAGAGCTGAATGAAGCTGGCTACTATTCAGTTTTATTTTCCCTGAAATGTCTTCTCTACAAGAACAAATGTTTTCAGAGGAACATTTCTGTGACATACTTCAATGACCAATGATAAAAGCCACCTAATTATTTTCAAAGAAATCAGATCCTCCAAGGTTGTGTGTGAGCTACTAAGCTAAGAATGATAAAGTCACCATGTTAAATGATAACTAAATCATTTGAATGAGTACAGTATCAAGGTGCCTTTAGAGACTAAAAGGCACCAAGTTTCAAGACAGAACACGTGCAAGGCTCTCCTGTGCACGCAGAGTCAAAGCTTGCATTCTCCACCCCCACTTTTTTTTTTAATGCACAAATATATTTTTTTTTAATCCTAACAGTCATTTTCTCCTCTCCAACAAAGATACCAACACTGACAAGTGGATGCAGCCAGTAAAGAGAAGCCATTCAGGAGTTTCAGCATACTTTGTAGGGGTGTTTATAAAAAAAGGAACACGCAAAGGAAATGAAGTCTTGCTCTAAATACAGAGCAAGCTGGTGGACAGACTATGAAGCACCGGAATGGAAGATTCTTACAGCAGCAGGGAAAAAATTACCCTGAAGGAGAAGAGTGTTCTTGGCACTAGACAAAACCAAAACATACCACTAGTTTACTTCTGTATTTGCCCACTCTTTCCTGCAACACATTCAGAATTCACTTTCTCCTTCCCAATGATGTAACTGCATAAACATTCAAGGTCTTGCGTGAAATTCTAAAGAGCTGTGGAACTCAAGCTTAGAAAGTCCTGCAGTTCATAAAATTTGCCTTGTTACATGAGCATAGATTCCATCCCACCCCCAGCTGACTTTTGTTTTGTTTGCGTTGTTTGCTTTTGGTTTTTTGTTTTTGGGTTTGTTTTTTTTGTTAGGGAGTCAGGGTAAAGAGCTATCAGGATGCGAGAAGAGGGACACAGTTCACATGTGCCCTAACTGATCTAAGCAGCTGAAGAGCTGGCACCAGCTGACACATCAGTATGTAAATTTGAGGTTTGGTCTTTTCCCATGGGTTAGAGACAAGCTCTACAGACCTCACACATTAGAGAAGCAAAGAAGTGTCAGCAGCTCAAGCATGCCTCTGCTATGTTGCAAGACAGAAAGGAAAAAAACCTGACAGGTACAGTACTTTAAAACAGTGGTTGCAAGGGGGAGCCTGCAGATTTCATTCAGCACGAATGAAGAGTAATACACAGTGTGGCACACTGATGATTGGGAACAAGAAAAATGCACCGAGTCTAAATGAACTCCAGCTATATATAAGCTTAAAAATATGTGAAGTAATCCTGAAGCAATTTACATAAAGCTGTGATGAATTCTCCATAATTTGAACATTTAAAGTCAGATAATACCTTTCACAAAAGATATGCTCCAGCTCATCCAGAAGTTATGGCATAAATTACAGGGTGGAGTTTTACTGGACTGTGTTATATTTGGAGGGGTTTGGACTTGATGAACATAAACATTTCAGACTGGAAGGGATTGCTGTGAGACAGCAGATAAGATCTTTTTGATAAGATCCTACTTAACTGCTCTAAAAACAAAATCAAGTTAGCTTCAACACACCAGTTACAACGAAATCATCCTGAACATTAACTGGCAATCACAATCTTCCTTATTGTCCTTCCATACCCAACAGAATTATAATTATAAATTATACACTGAGTACAGTTGTAAATAGAAACTGATTTTTTAAAGTGTAGGCCTGGAAAAAAAAACAACACACTGTTTCAACTGATTCATGGTAATTTTCTGAAGAGATGACCCTTCCTGAGGATTTATATCCAGGAAATACATTTCATTGAGATACAGCCCAGAGAAGGAGACTCATATTCAGTAATAAGTCCAGCATTACAACATATAAAGCACCACATTGACAAGGTGTTGGGACAGCCAGACCTCTATGAGGCTGAATCTATGGGAGTTGGTATTATAGACGACAGAAGCCTTACAGTAAGTGGATTAAAAGGGAAGAAGAAAAAAGCAAGAGAGAGTCAGAAACATTAGATTTAAGCTACTCACCTGGAAAGGAGCCTTTCCTGTCAAACACTGATAAATGATGGTTCCTATACTCCAGAGGTCAGCTTTGGCATCGTAGTGTTGAGACATAATGACTTCTGGTGCCTTTTTGGGGAGAGAACAGAAGTAATTTTTATAAAAAAGATGTAGCTTTGGGGGCTTTTTTGGCAGCTGCAGGAAAGAAATAGAAGTCACTATTAGGCTTTAAAAACCCCTGAGCTAGATTCCCCAATAACCATGAAAGTTTTGCTCCCCAGAGGACTGTAACTACCTTGAAAGGGCCAATTCCCTGCCTAACCAGGGGAAGCAGAGACTTTCACTCAGTCAGACGAAAAAAATACCAGAAGCTGTTTCGCTATTTTGGGCAAACTCATTACTTTCCCTTTTCAGCGTACCATTTTCTGCTCAATCCACCTGTGCTCAGAAGCAGCCGCACTGCAGTCGCATGGACAGATCTAGTAAGAGGTAAGTGATCAAGAAAAGGCTCCCACTGCACAGGTAAGCTTGAGCCTCCATCCTGACCTGCATCACTTGGCGCTTTCCTTATTTAGCCTAAGATGGCAGCATATTAATTATGCTCCAGAGCCTGCTCCTGCCGCCACGGTCACAGTTTGGGTTCAAAGGCAGATCTGTGTTTCAGTCCAACAGCTTGAGCCTTGCTGTGCCTCAGACTCTGGTTTCTAATGTCATGCCATGCCCTTGGTTGCTCCCTCACAGGCTTGTTCCAGAAGCTGGAGACGGTGCAAGCCCACAAAGCCCTGTGGCTCAGGAGGCAGCGTGCCTTAGAAACGTCAGCAGAAGAGGGACAGGAGGGCAGGTTTGCTAATCCCACGCGTTTATAACAACGTATTTCATCGCAGTGCTGCCAGCATGGAACAGGATCAATTTTCTAGCTCTGTTAGGAGTAAAGGCCACATGTAACAGAAAAAAAATATGGCAGCAAACAAGTTGTGGACAGGAGCTCGGTCTGTCCCAAAGGGAAGCAGGCATGACACCAAACACAGCCAAGGAAGCAGGACAAGAACTGCACAAGGAGGTTTCAAGTCTCATGCGACATGGATCATATCAGGGTTCAGACAGAAAGCTCATTCTGGTGTGGGTAAAATGCCTTTCTTTTTTAAAAGGGCAAAATGAAAAGAACAGAGATAGGCTATGAGCTAAAGCAGGGAATAAGGGCCTGCCTGGCCAGCAGATGTTCCTGGGGCTACCGCAGAAGATCCACAATAGCAGTAGGGACAGACTTCAAATGCCACCCCAACTGAATCCTCCCTCCTCATCTTCCTTCAAATCCAGCAGTAAACAGAGGACAACATGAAACATTCTGAGATTCCTGGTAACGTCCAGAGTTGTTTAAAATAAAAAAATAAAATAGAAAAAGGTCATTGCTGGCTTCCTCCAGCCCTTTCAAAAAAATAAGCTGGGTGTTTTCATTTACTTTCACAAGACACTTTGAAAGAAAAAGTATCACTAAAAATAGACAATTCAGGAAACTCTCACAGGAGAAAAAAAATGACATCATCTTCACATATAGCATATTTCAAATAAACATCAGGCTTCAAAAAAAGGGAGCAAGAGGAAGTCTGTTTTGCTTGAGTTAGTACCGTGGAACAGACTACCAAACACGCTACCCCTGAGCGGCACAGAACAGTCCAACCCAACCCTGCCCAAAGAGTACAGACAAAAAAACCAAAAACTTAAGAGTGGATTAGACTGTGTTCAAAATCAGGTGCCTACTGCCCCCAGGGCACTTGTAAAAAATTAAACCTAAATTGATCCACATCATCTTTTTTAGTTTGAGCTCAGACACCCACATCCCCAAGAACTATTACATGCCGTCTTTGACATTTTTATTTCTGGCCTGGTTTTATCACTTTTAATTTTACTGACTTGATGTGACACCGAGATCCCGACTGCTACAAATAAGAGATCACCTCCTCACATCCTGGTCCCAGAGTGGAAAGTACAAGGGGAGTGAAAGAGATCCGTTCGGAGTTGTTTTTTTTTATTTTTGTAAACACATCTGTTTCACAAGCTAAGAAGTCATTCTGGAAGCAGCTTGTTTAGTGAAAGAATTAGTGGGGGAGGAGGGTTAGGAAGTGGGAATGCACAAAACATAAATTGCAAACAGAAGCAGGTGAGCTCCATTTACACCCATCTGCTGAGCTGTGCAGCACAGCATACTTAGGAGCAAGCCAGCCAGAAAAGCAAAATCTCTGCCTGCCTGGATAGGTCTCTAGGTCTGAAGGGATTGCGCAAGACCAAAGAGGTAAAAACAGTTGGAGATTTTACAAAACTGCAGTTAAAAAGGGACCTTGTTCCTGATGCTGTGGCCTTAGCAAAAATGACTGCAAAGCCTGAGGTGAGCGCAGGCTTGTGGAACCACACTGTCTCAAAAAGGGCCTGCTGGAGCAGTGATTTACTAAGGCTCCTCTCCAAGGAGGCAACACCTCAAATATAGCCAGATGTGTGAAATAACATCCCAGCACTCACTCTCTCTTGCTGTTAGCAGAGGAAACAGATTTAATTTCCCAATGCCTTCAGTGGAGAGGCCCTGGTCCCCTCCGGACAATGCAGTTTCTGGGAGGAGACAGCAATCAATACTCTGTTTTGTTCAGTTTTGTTCATCAACAGCTCACCCTAAAGTTACATGACAACACAGGCACCTGTTGTCCAACATTACCAGCAGCTAGAACTTTATGAAGTCTCCCTGTGTAATAGCTGGTTTCTGACAAGAAAATAAAATTTCACCTTTGGGGGAAAGGGTAGCGAAAAACAAAGTCTTGCTTCTGGGGGGCAAAGCAAGAACAATACAGAAAAACCTGTAGGCAAAACACACTTACCATGTACATTGGTGAACCACACAGTGTTGCTGCCATCATGTTATTCTGCAGGTATCGGGCAAACCCAAAGTCAGCTATAAAGAGAAACAGAGAGGTAGGTCAGGATCAAACACCAGTTCTAGAGACCCTGCACCCTCCCCAGTTGATTCCCCCTACTTTCCTTCCACTTTCCATGAATCTTCCCAGCAAGTGAAGAACCCCATCTTAAGACTTCAGTAGCTCTCTTCTCGAGCAGTAACATCCTTGTACTAGCTATTAATGCACACTACAGACACTAGAAAAGGATAGACCAAGCCACAAAACCAAGAAGTATTCAGAAGAACAAACTCCCGTCCATTTTTCAGAGATCAACAGTCACTTATTCCTGTACCCATCTCCTGCACTCCGAAATGTCAGCTGCTGGGAGCTGATAAAGCTCTCTTGACTTCAGTAAGAGCGTGCCAGTTCACGCTAGTTAGTTCATCTGCTGCTACCTCAACTTTTAATTTGGGGAACTGAAAGTTCCCCTCCATTGAAAAGGCTGCAGTGTAACAGACATCCAAGAGAAACCACTACTCACCACCACCCACATTTCTAGACCAGCCCTACTGAAAACAGTCTTGCTCTGTTCCTTTAGAAGAGTTTCAACAGTGCTAACTCCAGCAGGAAGACAGAAAGCTGAGCCATAGTTCACCTGATGGCTGGAAAAGCCAGGGAGAAGGAATACCAAGATGAATTCGCAGGTTACTCAGCATCTGATCATATGATACTTAGAGGTTCTCTCAAGGTTACCAGATATTTCAAGCAAGGAGATTGACACAGCTGTCTACACTGTCATGTGTCACTAACGACCTGGTACAGCTAGCTATTCCCTGGACCACGTACTTCTCAGGGAAGCAGGATGGAGGGGTTGCAGGGTACCTCACACACACAAGAGCAGCCATGCCCACAGCCCTCCTGCATCTGTGGCTCCCGGTCACTTCCACCTTCAGGTAACTCCGCACTTCACAAAAAACACTTCAGCCAAACGGGCAGCAACGTTTCAGACTTTTCCACTGGACCCCATTTCTCATCTGAATGAAAGCATTAACACTTTCTCCGCAGCACAGGGTCCATGTGAGGAACAGTTTTATCTAATTTGCGTCAGCTTCAGCTCGCTAACTGTAACATAATCCAAAGCCGTGGATATCACCCTCAGTGTGGAGGGTGGTGTCACCCAGTGCTCATTTCTAAGGGACCACAGGGAATACACGTGCTCTGTAACTGGATTACTGGAGCATCTGTCACAACTACTGGTCTATCTGTGCCACTTGCCTGATGTCCAAAAAGTTAATTTTTTTCTAATTGGGACTGTGGAAATGCCTGCTTTCAGCTGTGCCTGACTCCCACTGTGCTCTCTGAGGCCAGCCAGGAGAGCAGCTAGTTTCAGACCTTAAGACACCTACATTTACCTCAATGCTACTAAAAGCTGAAGACAAAAGTCACAATGGTTGCACATTTCTTGGTAAACTTGGAGATTACAAGCCAATTAGGGCAGGCTGGTATTTGTTTTTACCAAGGGAGGCACCATTCAGCTTGGAAGTGGAGCACGGCCTGCCCAATTTCTTTTGGGTTAGTCTGTGTCCTGGCAAAGCAGAAAGCTCTTGCTCCTACTGCTTGGTGCCAATTAATGGTTGTGTCTAGTAAAGAAACTAAGATGAAAAACATTAGGGCATTTTAAGAAGTGCAGCAATTCTTTCCTCGCCCTAGACAGTTCCCCAAAGGGGGACTGAGGCTTGCCATGTATCCGTCACCAAACTCTCCCGAGAGCGCTTACGGAGATGCTTGTAGCAGGGTCTTACCGATCTTTATGCGAATGTTGTTGGGATTTGATTTCCTGCCTCCTGCGTAGGAAAGGAGGATATTCTGTGGTTTCAGGTCCCGATGGATGATGCCTTTGCTGTGCAGCATTTTCATGGCACCTGCTATCTGCTGGAGAAAGAGCCTGATGGTGTCTTCGCTGAGTGTCCGCATAGCTAGGCAGAAAGAAAAAAAAAAAAAAAACCACAGATGAAAAAATTAGAATGCCAGTTCCCTGAAGAGCCCAGAGGGCAGATTGTCCACAGCAATTAGCCATAATTTGGCATTTTCACTTCCACATAGGGCGTTTTTTCTCCATACAGTATTTCTGGATGAATCCTACAGGCAACAAGGGAGAGCGTTTGTATTCCCAGTTTATTCTGTGGTCAGGGCCATTTTCATCACGGAGTCTCTCACGGTGAGCTCAGGCCAGTGGCAGGAGCTAAATCTGGGTTATCAACTGGGTCCAAAAAGTGACATTTGGAGAGGTTTAGGGCTTCCCTCAGCAAGAGCTGCCAGCCAGCTGTAGGCATGCACTAGGCAGGGCCTGTGGTCGCTACCTTTGAGCTATGGTCAATAAATTCAGAGCTTTATCACAAAGACCGTGTGTAAACCTGGAGCTAAGAGGAAAGGCGGTTAGAATTAGGCTGGAATCATTAAGGCTGGGCCTGGAAAGGGTTGGTAGTTTAAATTCAGAGTCAGTTATGGTACATGACCAGCAGGAATCTGTAACTTCGGGTCCAAGTCCAGACCTAACCCTTGTGCACTGACACCCATGAGACCAAACCATAACTCTAATTCCAAACCCAGTGTTAGGATGAACCACAGTCCAATACCCAACAACATACCCCTACCAAATGGCCCTGCAAACTGCCATCTGACATCCTCTGTCTTGCATCCATTGTCAGGGAAGAGCAGCAAGACCATCCCGGAACACTTTTATAAGCAATTCCCCCCCCCCCCCCCCAAAAAAAAATATTAGTAATCAAAATCTGCAAATATGGAAGCTCTGAACTGCACTCTCCCGAGATACGGGCTTCCCAAGAACAGTGGTGTGAAAATAAACATTGAAGGGATTAAAATAATGTTCAACTGGCTCTTCTAATCAGAATGATGCGACATTAGCTCTCGTTATTTTAAGAACTACAGGTATGAAACTCTTGCCAACGCTGAGAGCAGCCTACTGAACAAACCCCAGGACCAACAGCGCTGGCTGGCCTGAGCAAGTCAGGCTTAAAGCAAGCACTATTCCACTTGAATAAAATAATGTCTTTTGTAAAAGGTCCCTGTAAATTGCTTGGGAATTCATTAGTGTTTTTCCAGCTGTTCTCTAGTAAGACATTAAAACAAGCTGGCAGGAGCTTCAAAATGCTACTCTACCTAGTCAGCTAGAAGGGAGGAATCCTTATGAAAACACAGATGAGGTTGCATACAGCTTTAACACAACACAGGAAATTAAAAATCTAACTTTTAAAATACGTGCATGGGAAACAGCAAGGGACACAGATAAGTTAAACAGCACTTAGAATAGAAAATAAACTCCCACCGCTCCCAAACCTCACTGTTCTACGAGGCTGCACAAGCAGAGCTAAAATGTCACCAGGGCTATCAGCTGGTCCTGGACCCATACACGTGAGACCAGTGCACATGTATATAGAGTTTCTCTCCCCTCACTGGGCCTTTTTGCTCATGAACTGGCACTCAGCTGGAATTCAAGAGACTCCTCTGCAAGGGGAGATTCTGTGAAGGGATTTTAAGGCTATTAAGAGGCAGCTCAGATACAAGTCTTCCAAACCCACTTGCATCTTCTGAAAAAAAGCACTGCCTCGTCTTTAATAAGGCTTTCCCCAACCTCCTGCTGAAATATATCAGTGTACTCAGTCCTGTATCATTTTCTGTCTATTAAAGGCCCACCATCTTAGCTGTACTCAATCTTCTCTCCAACAAAAGGCCTCTGCAATATTTCTGCAATTGCTATTCAAGGAAATCTATGCAGGAATGGTTAAAACACCATCTTTAAATAAAACAACAAGAATTCCAAAGTTTTTTTGCCCAATTCAGCTCAGGCCCAGGAAGGGACAGGCTGTCTCATCTTCCCCCATACACGAAGCAAGACCTGAAACTTGGCAGTTGTTAAGATTATTAAGCTAGCAGACAATTACAAACTCCTGGCTAAAAACACTCTGCCTCTAGCAGAGAAACTGTGCTATTGAGAGCCTTGTTCTGACCTGCAGTCCCAAGAGCATGCCACATCTTTAAGGCGTTACTCTCTCCTTTATATAATTGGGTGGCCATAAGGCTAACACAGCGCCAGCCACCATCCCTCAGCAAACCCGCTGAGCCTCCCTCATGCGGGCTCTAGCTCTGTATACTGAAAACAACAACATTGCTACCAAGATCAGAAAAATCCACTTACCCAAAGAAAATTGGGTCCCTAAGCTACTCATTTCTGCAGAGTTTAGGCTTTCCTACTTCACAGAAGTCTGCAGAAAGCTCTCATTCCTGCAAAAGTACTGTTTTTCTGACACGCACAGAATCTAAGCTGGTGTCCTGAGCCCACAGGCAGATTCCCCCGGTGCAACTGCTGTGGCACAGTGGAGCTGCCAGGTTGCAGCACAGCAGAATTAGATGGAGGTCTGTTGGGTGCTCTGGCAGCATTAAATCTCACTAACCCAGGTAGCGTAGCAAAGTAGGACTGTGAAATTGAGACACTGCCCTCAGTAACAGAGAAGGGACAGTCAGCTGCTTGGGGAGCGTAGGGGCATACCCTTTTACCTCCCTCCATTAACAAACAGGCTGTAACACAGAAAAATGAAAGTCCTTATCTCTCATACTCAGCCCATCAGTCTACTGTGTGACAGCAGCAATCTCCAACTGAAGGACAGAGACATAAATACAACTGACACTTTCAGTGACTTCAGGATACTGGTCTGCGAAAGATCTAAACCAGCTACCATCGGCAGAGGGAGAAGATACAGAAGATTCATTCAGTTTAGGAGCCACCAAAAAAAAAAAAAAAAAAAAAAAAAAGAGTGCGGAGAATGAAACCACTTGCTTTGCCTGCTACATCCCAAATAGGGAACTTGTAATTCAGTCCCTTTAGAAAGGGAACATCTCTCATTCACCAGAAAACTGCTGGCAAAACATTAAATCCGCACTGAAGCCTGGGCATCCCCATGGAGGTCTGTGGTCAGCAACACGTTCTTGCAGAGAATGCTGTTTCACAAGCCTTACTTTGCCATTACTGAGAAGTAATAATATCCCTGTGTTTATTTTCATGGCTCCACTTCAGTGATGAGGCACTCAGACTACTGCCCTGGGAACGGCGGCCACACAGGTCAGTAGATCAGAGCAAATATTTACTGCGGGTCAGTGCAGGGCCTGCATGCCTTGTAGCTCTTGAGGCGTAGGAAAAGGATGAAAACCACCTAAAAAGCACCCTGGTTAGCCTGTGCTAAGATGTTCAACCTGCCAGGTAAACTGCAGTAAACAGCCCTTGTCAGCTGATCCAAGGGTAGATGCACTGGAGTCCACCCACCGATGTTACACAACACCACTCTGGAAAAGTTATTTAGGAAAAATAACTTCTCCTCTTACCCACAGGTGCCACAAGTTTCTCTTAAACATGTGCCCAGTCCAAATCCAAGCTGATTTATTTGGGGCCCGTCTCGTAACTCCCCCAGCTCCACCCATGCAGCGCGTGGCCAGTGAGACTCCTGTGAAATCTTCTGTACATGTCAGAAGATTTATTCCAGATAGGGCTAGTCTTATCATAGATATTCTTAATTACCTAGCTGTAGAGGGTGAAAAGTTACACAGCAGTGCCTCACACTTCTTGTTTGCAAAAGGATCCCCACACCACTTGGGATGAATGAGAAGATCACAGCTCCTTGAATGTGTCGCGGTCAAACCAAGAAACGTCCTGCTCTGACATGAAGTGCTCTCCAAGAAGCAGCTTTAAGGAAGGTCATGAATATGCACTTATGAACTGCCCATAACAGCCTGCGTCGATGACAATTCACAGAATTTAAGAAGAAATTCTAGATCAGCCTGCTTTGACCTCCTGAGTACCCCAGGCCACAGAATTCCAGTTATTCCTGTACTGAGGAAGGTCATTTCTGTAACGCTTCCCAGAGCTCTACCACACACACAGCAGCAATCTGCCACTCTCAGCTCAAAACATACCCTCTGATGGGCTTTAAATGAAAGCAACACCCACAGAGATCCAGCAGAAGGGAAATGGCGTTGTACCATGAAAGAACACCACCACAGAAGTCATGCTCAGCAGAACACACACAACCTTGGGTTGTATCCAAGAGATGGGGCTGACCAACAGCGTAACCCAGCCAAAACCCATATTGCATTGAAACGTGCACATACGCACGTTTTCCAGTTATGAAGACAAGGAGAATTAGAGTGCCTTTGGATTCAACACAGAATTACC
This sequence comes from Chroicocephalus ridibundus, assembly GCF_963924245.1. Lineage (NCBI taxonomy): Eukaryota > Metazoa > Chordata > Aves > Charadriiformes > Laridae > Chroicocephalus > Chroicocephalus ridibundus. The sequence continues at coordinate 9,004,941 of NC_086296.1, read as the reverse complement.
ATATTGCCTAATGCTTGTAATTAGAGGGCAGAAGGGATTGGGAAGCTTACAAGCATCTCGTTCGATGAGGAACAGGGGATTTGCATGCGCAGCTTGCATAAGCGTTACAGGAACTACCAGCAAAAATGTCTGAGGAGTCAGTGGGAAAGTAGATGTTGCAATTAAACACCAACACACAATTATTGAAGTAACTGAAGCATCACAATAACCGCTCAATAGAGATGAGACTCCAGCGTATCAGCAAAATACCCTGGAAGAAATCTGAACTTTCTGAAAGGAGGTTTCAGGAAAAACATCGTTATCGTCAAAAGCACCCCAAGCACTTGCAGAAGCTGGGAGAGGAGGCACCCCAAAGGAGCACGTGGTGGAATGGAAAAAGCCATGGGATGCAAAAACTGACACTCGTACCCAGGCTCTGGGACCTGGAAGAGCCAGATCCCTGCTGCAGTGACGGGAGTAACTAACTTTCCTGCTGCAGTCCCTTACTGACTGCTCCCTCTGGAAATCTCTGTCTGACAGGTTTTCTTTACTGGCAACCAGCACACAGATGGTAAGACTTAAAATAAAGGCAAGCACCAATTTCCCAGTCACAACAGCTGCTCTTTACAGTTGTCAAGGTTTTTATTGTTAAAAACAGAGCTAAAAGGTAACATTTTCAAATTAACTCAGGCAAAGGATAGAACCTTACCCCAGGTAACACTCAAACAAACCAAACTGGGGTATAACTGAATTTTATTTGGAAAATACAATTCATAGTCCTTTTCTCAAACTAGCCACCAATTACCTGGGTAGTCCCATTTGATAAACAAGGAAATGAGCTGTATTAATAACCTAGCTAATTGCACAGTATATTTCACTTTTTTTGGTGGCCTGATGGAAGGGAAAAGATGACAACATACACATAGAAGCAGTATATGAATGGGAAGATTTTCTATAAACCCATGTTTCTATAAATCATTCGGCCAGAAGCTGTGTTCTTGTTTCCCTACGCAGCTTTGCCAGCAGTGCATTGCCAGTGCTTTAACATGAAGGTTCATTTCATGTGCATGAAAGCTAAAAACTTTAGCTTTCAAAGCCCATGCACGGGTAAAACTGAAGTTTGACTATTTTTTTAAAAAGCATTTCATTATTAAAATTTCCACTTGTATTCAAGGAGAAAAAGAAGGTATTAAATACAAAACCATTTCCACTTGGTATTTGTAACAGCCTTTCACCACCACCAAAGATGCTCTTTTCAAAGCACAGCAATAACCAACGGATGCAAAACACCATCACTTATCTGAGACAAAGCACACTAACCCGGGATTTTAAAAAACAAATGCCTGTCACTTCTATCTCAGTCACACTTTAAACAAACAAAACACATGAAAGGCAGAATATTCCTTCCTTTTCCTTCAAGTACTAAATCCTTTCTGAAAATTTAAGTCTACAAACGTAATTCATTATGGTGAATAGAGTGCAAGATACCAGCAAGATACTCTATTCTGTATGAATAGAGTGCAAGATACCAGCATCCAGCCCCAAATAATCATTCTAGGGATACCAACACTAGCTGTAGGGCAAATGTAAATTTAGCTTTTAATTCTTCAGTTTTTGCCATTTCCAGGCATCACATACCTCAAATAAGGAGCCTGAAGTATTATCCAGCTGACTAGCTTTTAATTTGAACAACGTGAACAAACTTTGTTTAACCATGACCCAGAGCCACACAAGAAATGAGATTAAAGTTGTCTCTTCACATTTAGTAATCTTCTAGTTAACATGCAAAACAACAAGAAAACTACTTTAAAGAAAAAAAAAAAATACAGTCAGGCCAACAGAAAACAAGGGCTGTGTCTGACTGCAGCTAAGCAACTTGTTAAACACGTTATTCCCCTATCGCTTCGGCACTCAGGTGCAATGAGGTTTTCACGCAGGCCAGGATCCTGTAGCTGTGCAGTGGGCTGCACTGAAAAACAGCTTGGGAGATTGAAGGCTGAGTCCCAGCAACACCGCTGGATAACATGCAAAGCATGTTTTGTTCAGTTCCCTGGCAAAGACACACTTCAGTCTCACCAAAAGGTCCTTCAAGGCACCACAGTCACGGATACCTGTGCTATATTCTCCAGAAGACCCCGAAGTTAGTAGTTTTCATCGCCCTCGCAACACTACGGGCTACACTACAGCCACCCTCAAAACAATGAGGTGAGAAATGTGTTCTGTCCTAGATGTGGGGACATCCTTAGAAGAAAACTTAAAGAAAGCAATATATACTGCTGGGATCTTATTTTAATCCAACCCTACAGAACTGCAAGACTTCAGTATAAATAGCTTATTTTCCAGTGACCAAGAAAAAGACAAACCACATCCCTAGCAGTGTTAAAGTATGTTTAATCTATAAGGCCACTGTAACTCAAATACATAATTACTGACAACAGTCACCACTGACCTACATAGGAAAGGCTACAAGACTAGCTTTTATTGTCATGGATTCTCAGTTTTCAAATGATTATCAAGGTTGAACCTCTTAGAAGAGGAGCAGTGATACTCTGTTTATTTTGCAGGAATTAAAAAAAAAAGATACACCATCTGCTTATTTAGATCTTCCACAAACCCCAGCAAATGTAATGAGCTAAAACAGTCAGTGTTTTCTTCTGAATACAGGGGATACTCTCCATATTGTTCTACTTACTGTGAAGATAGTCTGCCAGGTCACCACCATTACAGTACTGCAAACAGAACAGAAAGCTCGGTAAATGCAAGGCAAATGAAAGATTAAAAACAGTAAGCTTCACTAGGACGGCAGGTTTATCATAGTATTTAAACATAATCAATCACATGTGTCAGAATACGCATTCAGAAGTTAGCAGGGAAAACCCCATTCCAGTAGGTCCCTGTTCTGTCCCATTTCCCCTACACATTGTGCTGCATTATGATACACCAGCATCAACTATCTCTTGTGCGTGCGCACATCCATGTACATGCACTTCAGAGTGAAAGATAAACCCAGAACAAAGAAGAAGGGTCACCGCTAGAGACACCACCAGAAAACTGGCTAAGGAAAGGCTGGGAGCAACCACAGATGAAAACTGAAATTCCCCACATCACGTTCCATATCACTAAGGAAAGCCCTCGGAGCAAGGACTGCAGAGGAAAGAAACCTTTCACAAGCTTTGCAGCCAAGCTGTGTGGAGAAAATTTACTTTCCACATATCTTTGAAGCAGATATTACCCAGTAACACCCATTTGACCCTTGAGGTAAGACGTCTGACTGATTAAACCTGTGCCAGCACGACCTTCTGACAGCAGCAATATGAAAAATCCCCCTGGCTGCTATCTTCACCCACACCGCTCCAGTCCTCAAAGGCACACAGCTGCAGATTAGATTAGCAAAAGCATCACAGGTGAGACTGCGTGCAGAACACACTACTTGTGTAACAAGCCGGTCTGTTTAAATGAAGTTTTTAAAAAACAAAAAACAAAAAAAAAAGAGACACATACTCACCTCCATAACCAAGTAGACAGAGTTTGCCAGTTCCTGGGGAAAAAGAAAATGGAAAAAATAAAACATTTATGCATTGAAATATTTCACACACTTTACAACTGCTGCATTTGCTTTTAAACAGGTAAACCGTGCTCTGTTATGATTCTGACTGAAGAGAGGGTAAAGACTTCATTATAGGTTAATTCCTGGAAGATTGCTTACTTTGAAAGTGCCAGGTATTTAAGCACGTTATTCCTTTCTGAGTGTGCATCTGTTTAACCAAGCAGATCTCTTGTACTGTGACTTGAGTCTTCCATGTTTCTTTCGGGCTCTTGGGATTAACAGCGGCATGCAATGCAGATGCTGGCACACTACTATCTTAGAGCCTTAATTATTTCGACATTTAACTTGGCCCTTTATAGCAGCCGTGCCCACATGAACAGCGCTAGGCTGAACGGAGAGATAAGAGCCACACAACTTTGGGACCTGCAATTCAACCCCATGGGTGCAAAGTGCCTGCAAGATCCACCTATGATTTGAGGGCAAAAAGAAAAGATCTTGGGTGAAAAATGCATCATCGGCCAATGAATTCCTACAGATGCGTTAACAGAGTGCTATTACCAGGTGGCTAAAGCTTTCTGGATTATCATGGGGGTCAACACCAGCAAACTCCAGGCCAAACGCCCATCTTCCTAAATTTGCTACCAGGTGCGGCACTGTGATGCTTCTTCCAGTCTGGAAAGTCTACCTCCAGCCTTTGCTGATCTCCACCGTCTCCGTGGCCTTAGGAAGCATGTGCAAGGCTGTATATAGACCACAGCAACATGAGATACTGCGGAGAAGTGCCCCACATGGCGCACCATCCAGCACCATGGAGCCGCGCTGGGAACTTTGGTGGCTGTGCAACACACACTGGCACTCGTTCGGCAGAGCCACCGGCAGAGAACAAGCGTGAGAAAACAGCCAAATGTATCAAGCCTGGGTAGACCCAGAAGGGTGAATGACTCTCAACTCTCTTGTTGAAACAGAAGTCAGACAGAAGCAGGCCTGCTACAGAAAAGCCTGTATGCCAGAAGCCACTCCTGAACCCAGTGCCCGGTCCTGGACAAGTGCAGGCAGCAATCCCCAGGTGAGTGGAGAAGCTCCCAAAGCAGAGCAAGGGGCTTCACTCCATTTCCAGAGCTGCAAGGCACCCTGCCTTTACTTACAGGCTGTTTAGACACCTGCCCACCTGATTCCTCTTCTGAGCCCGACTACAATTTCAAAAAGCCCCAGCATCCACCCTACCAGCCTTTTAGCTTCCAAGTAGCCTCCACTGTCTGCTCTCAGCCCCTTTCATCTCCTTCTGCCCACAGGACTCTACCTTCCATCAAGCCCGTACCAAACTGACTGCTTTTGTCAATGCCTTGAGTCCTCAGCACCTCCCGTCATTTCTCTTGCAGTCCTCTTTTCACCCCGCAACATGAAATCTGAGTTTCCAGATGCTTGCTGGAAGACTGGCTAGAGGAAGCAGGGGGAGAGGAGGGGAAGCTGAACTACCTGTGATTTGAGATACTGAAGCTACGGCTGCACGCATCCACCTTCCCCCGAGGGGCTCAGGGCACCGGGCAGCCCGGCACCCTTGGCTCATGTGGGTCCTCCCATCCAAGCATTCACCAGACACTGAGGCTGGCCATCCCCAGCTCTTCTACCTGTTTGCACTGCCAAGCCAAGCCCAGCTGAGCTTTTTGAAGGTCACTGGTTTGTCCAAAAAGCAATTTTTTGTGATACTTCAAGAAGGCCTTTGTTGCATTTCCTTCCCTGATGAGTACTGCTTTAAACAGGCTCTGTTTTCCAATCTCTGCATTTAAAAGCAGCACATGTTAAGTCATCCGCTTCCACACACACTTCAGATGAAGTGGGAAACCAGTCTGTGGTTAGAAGCACCAGCCCAGGGAAGCAGTGCAAGAAGCAAACCCCAGGCATTGTCACAAGCTTTGCACCTGACAAAGACCAGGGGAAAGTTTTCTGAAGTGTTTAAAGCCCACCAGCTCCTGCTGTCCTCATCAGGAACAGCAGAAGGACAAGGCTTATGAAAGACACCAGGCCTCTCACTTCTCTGGGAACTCCAGCCATGGACGTAGCAGAAGACACGAGGCCACCCCAGAAGCAAGGTGCTGGTGCTCAGGGAATGACTGTGGGGCAACTGCTGGGCACGAGCAAGTGTCTGAAGTGGTTTTTGCAGCCCACACCGAGCTCATCACTGCCACGGCAAATTCTTCAGAGACACTTCTTGTCTAAACATGTCGCGATCACTGCAGCTCAGTACCTCTCTGTATTACTATGTATAGTGCCAGCAGGGTTTGGGGAAGCTTAATATATTACTATCTATATAGAAAACGAAGAGGAAGCTTGGCCTACACAAACTAAGTCCAAGAGATATTTGTAGTAAGTTATTGGCCAATAGCTAATGTACACTGTACAGTTTGGTTGTTTTTCCACTGTACGTTATTTAAAGACTCTGCAAACAAACATCATCGAGCAAGTCATTGATTTTTGGCAGCCAGTGTGTACAGCGACGAGGGTTAAATAAGGACCTACACAGGCAAGGGAGATGCTCTGCTCAAAGCGACCTTGGTGGTTGGTGGTTTTATCCCACCAACACAGGGTGAAGAGATAAGAGGGTAATACCTGAAAGGCTTCTAGAAGAGAAGTAGGTGACTGCCACAACCCTTCCCTGGCCACAGCACCCTCTGAACATCGACCCAAGCCTCGCTAGGAAGCGCCCTCTGAACATCCATCCAAGCCTCACTGGGACGCACTCCCCAGCCTGCTGCGCGCACACCCACTGCAGAGGACACCGAAAACACCTATTTTCAGGTCGCAGATGCCTGTAGCAGAGATGACACGACTTCCACATTTGCAACTTCAGCATTTTAAGACCAACTTACCAGATAAGAGATTTGTAGGAATTTTGCCAACAAAACTAAACATTTATTTTAGGAAGGGCCCTGGAAACCAGCTCTTGTTTGGAAAAAGCTTTCATCAAGTAGCTTACTGTGGATACAACGGATACAACTGTCTAAGGAGACTTCTGGTTTCCCAAATGTGCTGATGGACTTCTCTCAAGATGATTCAGGAGCAGAAACTATTTCTTTTCCATTTTTACCCTTCCACAGTATTTATGTTTTGTTCATTAACAAAACAAGGAAAAAATACTGCAAGCCAAATTTTGCAGGCTACCAGTCTCTCTGAAACGAATCAAAATGCCCAACCCACTCATTTCCACATCAGTAACAAGAATACCACAGTTTGTTGTATTTCTGCAGAGGCTGATGTCCAACAAGCGCTACAGATAATTTACTCTGAACCTCTTACTCACATGTGCCAGTCCATGCAGCCAAGGCTAATCCTGTCATTAAACAAGCTTGACGAAGGGAACAGCACAGAGGCAACCCCCTAACTTTTCCTCCCTTCACAAAGTGCGGCAGTACCCTGACCACGCTCCACAACTGCGCCAAACAGCCTCCGCCAAAGAAATTAAGCTGATAATTAATCAGTCTGGATCATTGCCTGACTCGTAGTTCTTGCAGCAGAGGCCCCAGCGATGAAGTTACAACTTAATTGAGTGTAAAAATAGGCAACAGCCTCTACTGTCTACAAATAACACACATCTGCTGATGGAGGACAAAGAAATGAAGAAGCTTCATTTAGCAGTAGAGCACAAATCACCCCAGGACAGTGCTGTGTTAAAATTCCTCACTGGGACGCTCGGAGGGATGGCGTTATGGACATCGAGACCCAGCAGTCCCATCTCCCTTTAAATTTTGTCTCCACCCCTACTGGAAGGTGGCATGATCCTCTTCTTGGAAAGTGTGTGTTTAGGTGTGTCCAAAGGGAAATGTCTGGGTGTACCCACAGTTAGTCATCCTCCTACCACAGCTCAAAAAGCCTGCGAGAGGAAACTTCCTTAGAGAAGTCCTCCTCTGCATTCTACACCAGCGCCTTGCCTGACACCAAGTTTAGAAAGGCATTTAGGAAGGGAAAAAAGTTGAAGTTTAATTACACAACACTCCAAAACTCTCTCAGCAGTGCAGTGTTCTCACCAACCTGTGTGGGACCAGTGTTGTAAAAGACACTGGGGTAAAACCAGCAAAGAATGGCTTCCACCTCACACAAATCCTCTTTTCTAGGAAGACTGGGGGATGCAGGAGGAACACCTGGAAGACGAACGTAGCTCCTCTCTTAGCCCAATGTGCTGAGCACCACATGGCTGACGAGGCTCCTACTGCCTACAGGAGAGGAGCCCTATGGACTCAAGTCCTCAAAACTGGTTTTGTTACTCTTCTGAAGAGGAGAGTACCACTGCCTGTCTGTTGGCCTCCCTCCAATGGCAAAAGTTCCTGGTTTGTACCTCTCAGAAGGCATCAACCATGTGCTGCACAACACTGCCCCTCAAACAGCACCCAGAGCAGCTGCCAAGCAAAGATAATTTCCACATGCAGGTCTCTGTAAATGGGGCTAGGACTCATCATTGTACCGACACAACAACAGCATAGAATAAAGCTGAGGGTCTGACAGTGGAAGATAAACTTCACACCAACTGAAAGCTAAGCTTTTCCACTCTGGGTTGGTTGTTTGGGTTTTTTTTTAATGCTACTTCCCTTGCTCGCTGCAGAACCACAGCACACTGCAGCCTCCTGCTCTGCCAGTAGGATCTCATGGAGCCAGCGCCCTTTTGGCCTGTGGCCTCTAGTCATCGCTCTTCTGACAGTGGCACTGGAGTCACAAACATGGGCTGTAGCAAACACAGTTTTGCTTTACAGAAACCAATTCCTAGGCCAGCAGCACCTGTAAAGCCTCTGGCTACAGCAGGGGTTCCCAAGCCGGCTGGGCTTGGGAAACAGAACCCACAGTTCTCAAGAGAGGGAAGAAACTTTCCAAACAGTAAATTCTCCTGGTATTATTTCACTCTGGCTCACAGCTTGGCTTGAGAAGGCTAACCTCTACAGAGGGAAAGGAAAACCGTCCTGCAAAAAGGATTATCTCCTGACGCAACTATTTGAACGGAAGCAAGATAAAAGACAATAGTAACATCAATCTGAATTGTGGGAGCACCTACCAATGCTCACCCTTCAGAAAACGGATCTAAAGCAAGTAGCGAGAAGATATTCACATGCTTTTGACCTAACGCAGAAAGAAAAGCGTATCTCAGAGCCAATTGTGTTTCTCTGTTGTCTGGCCCTGCTCACTCTTTTCACTCCTTCTGAACCTTACCAATAAGGACTCAGGAACATTTCATGCAGGTTTCCAATTCAAGAGACAACAATTAACTGAGATGAAGAAAGAAAAGGAGGAAAGAAGAGGAAAGTACCTATTCACTGCAGTATAATCTCCACTCTGCACGGACACACAATACCACAAAATGTTTCTCAGACACAGGCACAGCTTCACAGCCAGAGAAAAGCACATTTTAGGAAGACTTTTGGGATTCAAGTCGTGTAGCCAGTGAGGTCCTGCACCAGGAGACTTAGCACATTATAAGGAAGCTAAATAACAATAAGGCAGACGCTTTCTTCTTGCGTACAGGCTACACTGGAAGTGATAAATCTTGGGTTATGGTAGCAGTCACAGACAAGCAGGGACCAGGAGATGATATGAAAGCAACAAATACCATCATCCAACAGTCTACTCAGTATCTTTGCCCATTTTGGCACATCAAGGTCCATCAATAAAACCTAGCGCCAATGACTGAAAGGCATTATTAGCATGGTCAGCAGATCTTTGACTTCCCAAAAGAATGAGGGCTCCTAATTTCTTCCTGTAGATCCCATGGAATAAGCATAAGATGCAAGACACCCACAGACTTCTGCATTGGCTCTTGGCTGCTTTCTGCTTCCTACAGACCTGTTAGCTCACTCCGGGATGTGCAGCGCCAGCAGATGCACAGGGCAAGCAGGAGAAGGCCCTGCAGCACAGAGGCGGTTTATGGCCAGCCTTGCAGCAGGCAAATTTCTGTAGTACCAGTAGGACAATGATGCCAAGGGCCAGTGTTACCCTATTCCAGGTACTACGGTACTCTCTGCTTACAAAACAGATGAGTTGCTTCAGGACAGGTTGTACTTCAGGGCAGATTAAAAACATCAGGAAAGCTGTCCTCTGGTTCTACACGGGCTTCAGGAAGGGAGGGGAAGTCCTTCCCATCCCCCTGGCAACAGTCCTAAAAGTCTGACTGTGTGACATTAAAGAAACAAACAAGACAACGTCATGCCCATGGAGCTACTGTTTGCCAGGCAATGAATACCACCACAGACAAATGGTAGGACAGCTGGTAAGACAGCTCGATCTTCAAGTGACCTAAAGAAACTTCACCATCTACTCCACTGGACATAGGCTTTCTGCAGCTTCCTTCAAACCAGCCCCAGCTCTCTTCTCCACCTCTAGCTCCCGGCGGCAGAGGCTGCAGTGCCTGCCCCAGCCCGCCGACTGGGCAGTCTGCTCTTGGCACCACACAAGTTCACTGCAGGCCTTGATCAAAGCCCTGAGATTCAACACAGTTGCTGGGTGACGGGTGTCTACAGCGCTTGCAGAGAGCTCAAACAGGAAAACACGACTCTCCTTCAGGGGCAGACTGGGCCTCTGCAGAGCAACACACTACAGCAAGTCAAAGATGAGAGCTGCCTCTGAGCCTAACCACAGAAACCAAAATATAGGATTAATGTCATAATAAGAGTGTAGAGACAAAGTGGCAGGTTCCACAAGTCACAGAACTTCAAGGCGAGACCAAAAACACGCATCAGAGCAAACTGAAGGCTTGCGCTGCTGGTACGCTGAAAAGGAATCACTTCTTACAGCAGCCATGTGCGTCGGGGGGTAACGCTGCACCACCCACACCAGTCTGTGCCCCCAGCTGGCCAGCAATCGGGGGGCATTACTGCCAGAGAGCACCCACCGCAGGTCACATCTGTACGCAGCAGCCCAGCAAGGATAAGAGACTGCAAAGGAAAAAAGAGCAGCAGAATCTTGAAAACTTTGGACTTTCTGACATGGAGTGGAAAGAAGTAGTTGCCCCTTTGCCAACAGGCAGAATAAGACCTAGAAGCTTCTGTAAACAAAAGCAAGCTCCTTTTTGCAAATGGAAATGCACTATGTTAATGCTACCAAGAGAGGAAACTTCAGAATTCTAAAAACAATGATAAAATTATTGAAGATCCAATTTTCTTTTCTACATTTAATCTTCATCTCCTTTCTGTATCACAGTCACATTATAAAATGAACATTTAAGGTTGAATTCCCCATTACCTTAAGCTCAGTCACATGTACTGGAATGAAATCCTTGCATACCATAAAGCTGCATTTTATGAGCCTGCCCAAAGAGCAGGAGTAGTGGGGGGAGTGCTGTGGGTCGAGGCGGACAATAAGGCAGGCTACAAGAGTGATCGTTTCAGTTTTAATCACACACTCACTGAGACACATTCACTTACCGAGATAGGCGCAAATACAAGCAAAGCAACGCAGTACAGAAGTTTGATTTTAGAACCAACTAATGTAGTTCTACTAATAAAGCTGGGAATGGCTTGGTTTTTTAATGGTAGGTATATCCCAAACACAATCTGATACCCTGCTGGAATTTTTTTATTTTTTTTTTTTAAGCAGCTCTGGAAATTAGAGGCCCAGCCTCCACAGGATTTTCTATGGCAGCTGCATGACTGACTTGCCTCTTTTACATCCATTTATTTCATACTTCATTTACCAGATTTAAGAAAACAAACACACAGCACAAAGGTGTTATAACAAGGAGTTTAAAGGAAAAAAGCATGGGTTTTCTTTCAAATAAAAACGATCTTAATTTAAGTGGGGAAAAAAAATCCAGTTACTAGAAGATAGAGTAACATGGGCTTGAATCTGCAGTATTTAAAAAACAAGGAGAACCAAGTATGTTTGAACATATTTAACATACTGGCTACTGTTGCCAACTAAATGAAAAAAAATATCAAACACAAATGAAGCAGCCTCCAGAAAGAAAGTATCCCAGCTGCCCAGTGGTGTGCACCAGGACACTAAGCACGGGAACCCTGCAGCCTCCGCTGCCATCCGGGGGGTTCCCATCCCACCAGCAGCTCTCACTGGGCCACCAGCACACACCGAAGCAGCTGGGAGGCCTTCCCTTCCTGGAGATGTAAGACGCTTTGCTAAATAGGATCTCTAATCGCTTAAAATTCTGCATCTTTCACTGTCCCCACCGGAACCACACTGTCTGGTTGATCTCTAGCATGCCAGCTCAGCTGACCTAATTCCTCCTGTTATTCTGATGCTAGGAGACAAGCCAGGTGCTCCTGCAGCCAGACAGAACATCATTGCCCTAAGCAACCAGCGATGCAGAATTTGATTCATTTCTATCAGCCCCCCCTTGAAACAACCTTGCTTAATAAACAAACACAGCTTGGAGATCCTCACTTTGCATTTTGAGAGCATCTCTTTATGTTTATGGTGGTATTTAAGGCCTGCACATCATTAAGCAGGAGACATCACACAGTTAAAGCACCTCTTTGCTATACACTAGGCACAAAAGAGGTTCTAAAGCTACCTGTTGGCAGGGCTCTTCCCTGGATTCTGTTGTGGACATTTAACATTAAATTTCTCAGAGAGAAACTATAACGTCTGAAGACAATTAAGATGGCTTCTCTTAAGCCAAGTATATTTAGGTCTGTACCTGAGAAACATTGCCTTGGAAGACCACATCACTCATATTCACTTTCCATCAAATTCGCCATTTACTACTGCTACATGAACATGAATAACAGGAAAAAAACGCCAAACAAAACAACAAACCCAAAAAAAGCAACAAGCAAAAAAGTACATACTTATTTTGAAAACAAAGTCAAACCAAAAACCTTCTCTCCTTGACTTTGCAGATCAAAGACCGCCACCTCTGCTGGCCACCCCCGTGCCTGGCTTCTCATTTCCCACTGTATCTCGGCCTGGCTCGTGGAAGACACACGTCCTCTTCAGAGGCCCAGAGCTTCTCTAGGAGTTTCCCCAAAGCAAACCAGAGCCATCCAGCTCAGATTCCTACCACCAACGCCAGCCCTGCATTTGCTGGTCTGCCTGTTGAGCAAAAGCTTTTCAGTTGGTATCAAGAGGTGGGAAGGCAGGGGGCGCAGGCAAGGGAGAGGAAAAAGGAACACACATGAAAGTGAACTGTACCCTCAGTTCTCTACGCAGGCTTGAGCGTTAAGATGAGCTTTTGAAACACAGTTTTATTGCAGTTTCACAGTTTAGGGTCAAGTCCAGTCTGACCACAAAATTAAATCTTTTAATTGGGCTTTGGTTTAGACCTATAAATATTTGAAAGAAATTCAAACTGTGGGTCTCCATTTGAATTCAATCCTACCCAGCCACTGATTAGAAGGCACCTCTTCCCATCCATCTTCCAAATCTCCACCTCCTTGCTTTCCTCACTCCAACCAAGTGCATTCAATCATCACAAGGATTTTAAACAGTGGAAATTTTCATAATTGAAACACTGACAGAGCTTCAAGAAGAGAAGCACGAATAGCACCTTAGCCGTTACCAGAGCTTTGCTGTCAAACTGTGAACAAAACAGCCTACCAGTTTCCGATTACTCCTGGGAAACATTCCTTAATCTGTCATTATAGTCTGAGTAATGCCACCTTCCACAGGAGCTTTAGAGGCTATTAACTTCCACGTCGCCGGCTCTTCCATGACATCCTAATCATGTGAGAGGAACACAGGTATGTGCTTTACACACAGGATGAGTAAAACAGTGATCATGACTTCAGAAATGCAACAAGACCACTCCCTCTAAAAAAAGCCCATGACTCTCTGAGGTCTATATTTAGTGGTCAGCATTTGCTAGATGTTTCTGTGACCTGCACAGTGGGGTACTCAGCTAGCGAAGCCAACATTAGATACAAGTTCAAGACTGTAAAATTCTCTGCTCTCCATAAACATAGCCATTTTGGTCCATTAAACTCTCAAGCCTCATCCTACAAAATTACTGGCAGAGGGTGGTTGGGTTTTTGTCCTTTTCACCTTCTAGCTCTAAATTAAGCCAGATGCAATCTTCAATAACAGAGTGATTCCCTCCAACAGATGCGAGGATGCTGATGGAGCAGGACAGCAGACACCCCATTCTTGTCCGCAGCACCAACAGAAAGAGGATTGCTTGGCAGTTCAGAGAAGCCTGCACTTTACTCCCACTCACCAGGCAACTTGCCAGCTTCGCTTGGGGATGGAATTAAAACAGGATTTAACCAGGCAGGCAGCCTGACCTCAGGAGTGTGATCTCCCAGGCACAGAGTGCCTCCTTAGTCATTCCAAGTGTCACAGCGGAGCCCTGCCTCCCAAGATGGGGCACCCCAACAGCAGTGCCCGAGGAACAGAAGATCCTGCCTTAGGTGGCACGAGAGGTGGCGAGGCAGGGAGGTGACACTGCAGCAACACTGATTCATCCAACATCACACTCATCAGCAAAGCGCTGCAGCAGGAGCGAGCGGAGCTGGAGGGCAAACCAAAGGACACTGCCGTACATGGAGCTCCGGAGATCCCAGGGGACAGCAGGAGGCACGTACGCAAGATGTGGACTAGCGGCTAAAGGCTCCGTCTTGGAAAAGGGCAATGGTGCAGAGAGCACAACAGAAGATCACAGCCCAAAAGCCAGGTCCTATTGATCACAAGGACTTTCTATACAGCAACAACAGAACCAGCCTGTTATTACTTGGCTCTCAAGACCAGCCCAGGGTGACTGATCATTAAGCTGAGATGTGTTCTGCCACCCATGCCTTAATCCATCTGCACAAGAAAAACTGCACTGCAAGGACTCTGTGTTCTTTGTCTCCAGGAGCTCCAGGTGATACAGTCACCCCAGCAAAAGTATTTTTGGTGAGTCTGTACTGCATGAGCGAGTTAAGCATTCCTCTCAGCTCATCCCAAGCTGGTGAGTATGATAAGCCAACGTGACAGAAAGTTATGGGAAGACAACCCTCAGGTAACGTAGGCTGAACCAGAAACTCAGCAGCACAGTGCCCTGCATGACATTAACAGCTATGTTTCCACAACTGGTCCATCCTACCCATGCAAAAATTAGAGAAAAAAACCCCACAAAAATCACCTGATACCCACACAAGCACAGTCATAGCTAGGCTGCTTTAAGAAGCAAGCTGAGATTACAGCACACAACTAGGGAAAACGTGCCAGTAAAATAACCCTTACCATTTCATGCAGGAAAACACTTTCTAATATCCAAAGCATGATTTATGTCCAGGAATAGCAGATTTTCTGCCCTAGCACCAACAGAGCTACATGTGAGATCTTCAGTTGACACATATTCAACCAACCTTCCTGAGGCAACTGGCACAGAACAGGGAAGAAAACGTACCCAGGACCTCCCATTGCTCCAAAGATCTTAGCTACATTTAAGAACTTACTTCTTACTAGTGCTGGAAGAAGCTGTCTAGCACACAGTGCTCCCAGGACCCAACAAGTCCAAGAGTTACCTTCCTACCATTGAAGCCCCTTGGCTTATCAAGTGGTCTCTGATCACAGACTCAACATCCAGAGTCACAAAAGAAACCAAACCAAGTCCCACACACCACACGATGCTAAGCTTTCAGTGTCAACACGTGTGAACGAATTGAGCTGATCCTCAGAGTTTTGGAAATCCGTTTTCCAAGAAACCTCATTTCCAGACCAAGTCCTCACCCAGCAGAAACCACCATTTGTATCCTCGTTGTCACAAATTTCCACCTTAAGGGACAAGGCCTCATTTGGCTGTCTTCAAACAGAGTAAAAAGTCTTCTGGGATCCAGATGTCCCTCTAAACTGCTGTACTCCCCTCAACTGCTGCAGTCTGGAGACCCCAACTCCAGCCTCTCCGCAAGCCAGCCAAGGAGTCAGGGATTGCTCAGCAGCAACTAATGCGCTCCACATACGGTGGAATATGATTTCTTTTTTATGCCAAACATCTCCTGTGCCTAGGAAAGGTCTGCACCACCAACCCCAGACACTAAAACAGACAGTACTTTTAGAAACACAATACAATACGATTTATCCTCTTTTTGAGCAGGGGTTCTCGCATTAGGCTCCTAGACTATTCACAGCACCTCTCATTAATACATGAGCACATAATAATGGGAATATGCATATTTCATTTTGTGAGCCAGTCTCATGTAATGATGCTGCTCTTAGGACTCTAGTGAGGGGATCTATAAAAGTCCAGACACTGCAGTTTAATGCATTAAACATTCAGCAGTATCATTTATTCCTAGGAAGCTTCTTATTTTGCCATTATTTATGAACCAATATCACAAAGATCTATGAAACAAGAAGGAACACAGCAATTTTCCTGGATTTGAAGGATAAAGCAAGTGTGTCAGGGTGAGAGCTGCTGTCATTATTAAATATCGGCACTGCAACTATCTGTCTGGGGCAAATCTGGCATTACATCAAAAATCTTGATTTGTACAAGGCCTGCTTAGCATTAGCTTTTAACCAGGAAAACACGAACGAAAGCATCATTGGGTGTAATCACTTGCTTACAGCCACTGTGGTTTTGGCAACCATTTCCTTGTGTGTAAGGAACATGCGAGTAAAAGTTAAAGTTACTGTTGACAGGAGGCGCAGAGGCAGGGACGACACAAAATGTGATGACAGAAAAAGCTACAGAGCAACCTTAAGATTCACAGGAAATATTTTTTCCTTTTTGCTCTATGATGTTGTAATACAAGAATAAACCTCTCCAGTTTTAGAAAGCCTGAAAGTAAGGGCTCAATTAACTGCAACTATGACATTTTCGAGGGTAAATATATATGCAGCTATGAATGAAGTAACCAATCTTGTATCAGAGGAAGAAGGTGAGTAATCAGTATTTTCCACAAAGTAAGGCAAGGTGGGCAGCAGCCAGCCTTCCACAGAACTGCGCTTTTACCTTTGCAGTAATTTACTCCCATACGACTCCTAAGCGGACACAGAGCAAGGTCACACAGACACATTACACACACAGCCGAGGCAGGTGGAACGCATCAGACTGTCTGATGACCCATCACCTTACACCAGAGGGGACTCCACACCCTGGCAGCACTATATAACATCCAGTGCCACCCAAGTCACGTCATTTCGTACAAGAAATCAAATTACCCAGGTCATACAAGGACTCTCTGACAAAGCTGATAACTGAACACACACTTGGGCATGCCTTAAGCCCAGGACCATTCTCATGTTCCTCTTTTGTGGTATCTTACTTGCTAATACCTCACCAGGCTACACCACTATACACAGAATTTAACTAAAGCTCACTTGCCATCACATAAGGAGAAAAAATGCATTGCTGCAGTTGTAACAGTGATGAAATCACTCCTCTTGCAGGAAACATCTTTGAGCTCCTTCCTACCCGGCAGTTATCTGAAGCAGGGCGAGGAGTAGAACATGAACAAAGGTTCTGAAAGACCTGCAATAAGCAAATCCGGCAGCATAATGCTTCATACAAATGCAAACTATAGAGGAAGCACAGGAGCAGGCACTCACTCCCTCAACTGAAAAGTTATTAAGTAAACTTAGAAGGTACAGAGGAGAATGAAAAAAACATGAGACCTAATGCCCCAGGTGGCCTGTGCCCAGAGGAAACTGCCCCGGCTCTCTGAGCACGCATCAGGCCAAACACGGTCACTGCTTCCCACGATCAGCTCTAAAGGCTGGTTCAGGAGCAACTAAAGGACATTTCCAAGAAGCAATCCCATTCCCGACAGCCTCCCCTCCCAGCGCAGCCTGAAATCCCCCACCTCCACCTCTTGACAAAGCAATGCCAGGCACAAAATGCTTCCCAAAGAGCTGGGTCCCCTCCCTGCAGCACCCTGCCGTGACCCCCTGCTCCGGCGGAGCGGGACAGGGTGGGTGACACAGCCCCGGGGCCAGGGTGACACGGGGAGACTACAGCACCCAGAAGGCACTGCAATTAGGCTGTACCAACCGGCTGGGACTCGTGTTGGGGTGACGCGGAGGCCACCGGAGCCAATCCACGGGAGAAGGAGGAATGTCAACAAACACGGCGGCCTGCGGGACATGTGATATCAGGGACAGGGCAGGCAGCTCCAGATAAGCCACCCCAGGGCCAGCCGGGGGGTCCAGCGATCACGCACCCATCGCTGGCAAACACCAGACCTTGGGGCGGCACAAGCTGTACCAACGCACCGCGCGCCAGCCCCTCCATCCAGGAGCAGGAGGGCTCCATTTTAGGCTTTTAGATCCTGCAGTGGGTTTGGGGTTTTTTGGTTTTGTTTTTTTTTTTTTTTTTAAAAGCATCACAAATGTCAGAGAAAGCTTGCGCCATGACCCAGCGGCATTGTTTTTAACTCAAAATTCAAGGGGGGAGAAAAAAAACAACAAAACGAGTAATTGGATAACTTGGGTTTCAGAGCAGATCAGTTTTAGCCCCTCAGATTAGATCTTCAGAGCTGACTTTGAAGGAAAAAGCAACTGTGGGAAACCACAATAATCTAAAAATGTCTGCTGCAATTTTTAACACTTAGTGACTGCCACAAGGACAACAGAAAAATGCAAATGAAAATCCTCTGGAACTGAAGACAATCATATGCTACAAAGTCATGCTCACACTATTTTTACATAGCTTAGGAAAAAGAAATTTTCTTAGGGAGTATATCCAGACCAGGGAAAGAAAATAAAAAGGAAGGCATTCCAAGAATAACTACTGTAATTTTATTTCTAACATTTTGGGAACTTAGTCGCTTCCAACACATAATATTCACCAAACACTGCATTTCACTGCATAACATCCCGGGAGCAGGAGCTCCCACCTCAACTCCCAACTGTGCAAGGGTTCTGTGGTCCAGACAACAATTAATACATGATCTGCTCAGGCATGTTTGTTTATCTTTCCCTAACTTATCACAAGACTTTTTTTTTCCCCCCTCCCAGAACACACGTGTTTGATTACAAACATCTGTTAAAAACTGAAATTCCACAAACCCTATTCAGCCTCTCCCAAATCCCGAATGCTTTGCCGTAACTGAATGTATTTACCTGGAAGTCATACAAGGCAACGATGTTTTCATGTTTCAATTCCTAGAAAAAGCAAAACAAAGACCATAAGCTAGGAACAACAAAGGACATACAGAACAAAGCCTGAAGAAAACAAGTCAGTCTACTTTTACCTTAAGTATTTTTATTTCCTTCCCCAGCAGAGTTTGAGATTTTGCAAGGTTTTTCTTGTTAATGCATTTCACAGCTACTTCCAGCTCAGGCTTCTGAAAAAGTGCATATGTAATTCAATAATAAATGTAAATTTCACCATTAATTTACATTAGGATAAGCAGCCTCTTAAGTGAAAGAAGTGTCTCGCAGCACCAGTAAAGGCCCCTCACTTTATATCCTAATGCCTATCCCTCACTTGTTCAGACTTGCCCTTACCCAAATTATGCTTGTCAGCCCAAGGTTTGGCTTTTTGTTATTCCTTTATACGATGATTATCCTCTTATTTAATCACTAGAAATAAACGCACTGTGGGAGCCTTGGCTTATCCCAAGCCCTAATAATGGAAAATCCACGGCCGGATTGGTTTCCTTTTATTTACCAGCGAGCGATTTCCCCTCCTCTTGAAAAAATTAAGTGGAAAAGGACAAAACTTCACAGACCCAACAAAAACACCCCACAACAAGAGGTCTCTACACACTTCACAGACAGTGTGGGGGGATGTTTTCTCTCGTTTGTTTTCAAGGTAAGGGCCAGGGACACCTCGGCAGCAGGTTGCCGGCCTCCGGCCCCGCTCCGGCCAGCCGCAAGGTGAAGCCACCTGCCTGGGTCCTGCTGGCACACACGCCTGCCTCCCAAAGAAACTCCAGAATAACAATAATAAATAATAATAAATACGCCTACAATCACCAGAGCCGCCCCAGCACCGGGGGCTGATGCCCAGGCTAAGAATAGCCACCCCAGCCCAGCGGGGATGGATGGGGTGACCGGGACATGGTGCCCAGCCCGGCCCTATGCATCTATAAATAAAAAGCGGGGGGGGGGGAGGAGAAAAAAAACAAAGAAAAAAAGAGATTATTCACCTCTTTGTGCCTGCCTTTGAAGACGACGGCGAAGGCTCCGTGCCCGATGAGGTCCTTTCTGCTGAACTCAAACTTTCCCACCGTCTCCATGGCGCTGCGCCGGGGGGTCCCCGGGGCCGGCGGGGGGGCTGCGGCCGGCAGGGCTTCAGAGCTGCAAAGGGGCGAGGAGGAGGAGGATGGCGGTGATGAAGGTGCTGCCTTGAAAGAAAATTAAACCTCTCCCGATCCAAACGCAACGGGTCAACCGTCCCCCTCGCTCGCCGCCCCCCCCTTCTCCTGTCAGCCCCCCGAGGAGCCGCCCCCCCCCGCCTCCCCTCCTGTCAGCTCCTCTCCCCCACCTCGCCCTCCTCCATGGGCTGCCTCTTCCTGCCGAGCGGCCGGGGGCTGGTCATTGTTAGCGGCCGGGGAGAAGTTGGCTCCTCAGCAGCGGGCCTCCCCCATCTCCTCCTCAGGACGGGCCGACGCGGCTCCTCCGGCGGCCGCCTCAGGCGGGGCTCCCCATACCGAGCGCCGGCCCTCCCCGCCCGGCAGGCGCGGCTTGGCGGAGAGTCCACCTTAAGCGCGAGTCCACCTTAACGCCCGGTCCACCTTAAGGGGAGCGGGTCCACCTTAAGCGCGAGTCCACCTTAAGGGGCCGCCTGCGCCCCCCGACCGTGGGTTCAGAGCGGGTCCGGGGTCACCCCCGGGGTTCCGCCGCCCGCCCGGGCCCAGACAAAGCTCCGCGGAGCGCGGCGCGGACGGCGAGCGGCGGCGGCGCAAGCGCGGTGCGCGGCAGCGGGGGAGGCGGGCGCGGAGCGGCGGCGGCACCTGAGGCGGAGGAGGCCGAGCCCCGCGCATTTAAAGGCGCCGCCCGCGGGCAGCCCTGAGTCAGCGGCGCGGCACGGTCCCCTGTGCCCCTCCGGATGGGGACGGGAGGTCTCCTGTCACCCTCTACCCGCTCCGCGCCTTTGCTAAATGCCCCCAACAACTAAAGAAATGGGTCCGTTGGGGTGAATCTTTACAAATTCACCACAGGAGGGGTGACAGGGCCCAGGCGGGACCCGAGGGGCTGCAGGGCAGAGGTGGGCCCCATCCCACAGTTCGAAGCACCCCTTCTGCCACTTCCTCCACACGCCCCAGCCCCTCTCCACAGCCGGCGGTGGTGGGGGTCCAGGGCCCTGCCGCCCCTCTGAGGGGAGCGCAGCAGGCCTCCAGCTCACCCTGAGGAGGCTCTCCACTGAGAAACCTCTTGGCACCCCGCTGCGGAGCTCAGTGTGCCGTCGTTGTGAGGCGAAACCTTGCCCAGCCTGAGCATGGTACTCGGCCATTTGCAGTGACCCACCAGCTTTGCCCTGGGGGTGCGGGCCTGTCAGTTGTTACCTCCATCACAGGAACCTCTCACACGTCCGACCCGCTCCAGGCTGCCCAAACCCGCTCCCGCCAGCCGTGGTGGTATCTAGACCACTTGCGCACTCACTCCGTTTTGCGTGCATCCTTATCAAAATGTCTGAAGCGGAACATCATATTCCAGCTGCAGGGAAGATAACGCTCCCCACAGGCAGCACCCCTGCTCACACGCACCACTCAAGTTTGGTTTTTACACAGTTGCACGGTATCAACCTGGGTATCGCCCTGTATCGGCACCACAATACCAAACACGCGCTGTTCTTACAATGCCGGCGGCCCTACAGAGACACGATGTGAAGGGTGCTCACTATCGTGACGCTGAGTGTCTGCGGTTATCGCTGTTTTCAGCAAAAATTAGGAACAAGCAGCACCTCACAGCGTCAGACCTTGTTTTCTGCACAAAGGCAGCGGATAACTGATACAGCATCTGGCCTGTGGTCTGTTGCCCTTGGTTGCTAGATAATTCGTTTTCAGGTACCATCCTGCGCTTAAAATTTCCTTGAAGAAATGACAGCATATACCAAATGCTTATATGAAAGTCGCAGTGCCTGACTGGTGGTAATTTGCATCTCAAATTCCAGCACTTATTTAGTGCTTGATGGCAACTGTAAAAGTGATAAGGGCATTCTTCAATGTGAATTTGATAACAGCATCTGTTGAAGTAGCCTTTAAACCAAAACAAGACTAGAGTAACCTTTGTGATTTCAGCAGAAATGAATTAAAATTTTACTTTTTTTAAAAATACAATTTACTTAACTACTTGTTTTTGTTCTCACTCCTAGGTCTGTGCCATCCACGAGGTTTACAATTTCAGGCTTTTGTCAATGATCACAAGGGGTTAATTCAAAAATTCACACAGAAAATGGTAAAAATGGCAAACATCATCAAACTTGCAAAAAAAATCAAGCTACTTGGCAAATGACAGACACAGGAATTTATTTTACCAGTTGTTAAAAGCCACTGGCTGTAATGCAGAGCGTAATTGTTGCAAAAGTTTAAGGCAGGAAGTGAAGAAAATGTTTTGAAACTTCTTAGATGATTTCTAGGCAGGCAAAATCTTGTATCCCCCCTTCGCTGGAAAACAGCCAGGGCACCATGGTTAGCAAGTGCGCTCTTGCAAGAACTGCGGTAAAATCTCTAGTGACCACAGGTGTTTCTGCCTTTACTTTCCTAGCACAGCAAAGACACGCAGTCCTAGCATGGGGTGGAGGAGGAAGCTGATACGACTGCTGTTCAATTAGAGGCCAAAATATCACAGTGATGAATGTTCTTTGTTCTGTACTGCGTGTGCTTATTTGTTCCTTCACGTGCTGTTGGTTGTGAAAAAAAAACACGTTTAACTTAAATCGGTTTTGATTAAATGTGGGTTCTAAGGTAGCTTTCTGCGTGCAGCTATATGCAGAGCCAGGTGGCAAAGTCAGCCCCCTCTCCGTTGATGTTTTATTTTTATTCTAAGCAAACTGGGTTTGTTTTTAAGCAGACTCACTGGGTAGCCTTCCAGTGAATAAGTGGAACTTCAAAGTAGAGTAAGAATTGTGAAGGTGCTCAGAGGTCTCTTCAGGGCCAAGTTGCACTGGATGCCGTGTGCAGACATGAGGCACAACACTTTCTTTGAACTGACAGTTTAATGTTTGTAGCAGTTAAATGTCTCTTCCAAAAATAGGCTAGTGAAAAGATTTCAAACTTCTACAGAGGTTTAAAAACTTACCCAACTACTAAATGTACTGCCATTTGACAGCAAATACAGTTTGGAGATATTTGGAGTGCACTCTGCAGACACAGGGTATTAGCAAAACATTTATTTGCTTTGGAACAAAGGCGGCTGAAAAGCTTTTTAATTAAAAGTAGGATTCCTCAATTTTTTTTTCCCTGTGGTTTACTGATTAAGTACTTATGCTCTATCAATTCTTCCCTGATGTCCAGAATTCAGTGAGAGTATGTTTAGGCCAACATCCAACACATGCAAATTCTGTTCTCCTCCCACAGTCTCCCATTTGCTAATGATGAAAGTACTACCACCGGCACGTATTCAACTGCTTCCTCGGATGGAGGCATTAATCTTTGAGGGGACAGTTCAACTTAATAATGCAAAACATGAGTGGGGGAGGATCTACTGCTGTGATTTATGATGGGTGGAGAAAAATACAAACATCCACCCA
Source organism: Chroicocephalus ridibundus (assembly GCF_963924245.1). NCBI lineage: Eukaryota > Metazoa > Chordata > Aves > Charadriiformes > Laridae > Chroicocephalus > Chroicocephalus ridibundus. The sequence continues at coordinate 8,981,866 of NC_086296.1, read as the reverse complement.
ACTGTGGGAAACCTTTGAACATTTTCTTGAAATTCTTTTTTTAATTTAGTGCAACTTTCTTCTTTTTTCTAATTCACATGCGAAGGAAAGCAACAGACAACTGATATCCTAATGACTCATGTGATAACCTTTTCCCATACCATGTTTTAATCAGTAGTCATAAATATGGCTATTTCTACCTACCAGAATCCCAGAATGCCATCCTTGCCTCTGGGCTCCAGAGGTACGATATAGTTATCATCATAATAATCTCTGACACCACCTGTATGCAGAAGTACAAGAGAATTATGCAAAAACCAAGCAAACCCAGAGTAAAGATTTAGAATAAAGGCAGAATAAAGATTTCCATCTAGGGCTAAATTGTTCTCGTCATAGTCCAACCTATGGAATAACTTATGTACGTACCTAAGCAGTAGCTTGAGGTGTCACTGAAGCTCGCGTAGGTACAACTACACTAGTTTTAAGTGAGCTAACTCTTTTACCAGTAACCAGGATCAACATAGACTTTATTTTGGAGTGCTAAACCTAACTTGGAAGCTGGGTGGATGCTACAGAAGGCTGCTGTGTGCACCCTGCTGTAGGTACCAGAGATTCCGCAAACACTTAACATGAGGCTTCAGTCCCATCCTGACATACCCAAAGAGCAAGACGTATCCATTTGACTATGTCTTCTAGGACAAGTGACGTTTTACATTTGCTCCAATACAGGAATGACCTGCGTTCACATATCCCAAAGAACCTGAGCCAGATGTGTGACATGTTTCTTGTTGCTGTTCTAGGCAGTTTTGGCTACCACAAGAATCCTCTGTGGGACAGACAGCCGTCTTTCCCAAGATCCTAATATTTTTTCTTCTCTGGTTCAGCGACTCCATCCCAGTGTTCCCCACACTGTCCCACGAGACACCAGAAGCCTCACAGCAGCCACCCACGGAGTTGAACCACTGTATCTGGGAATCCTTGGCTGGATACAATCAGAAAGAACAAGTTCTTTCCCTCACTGTATATCTCTATTTTGAAATCAAAGTTCTGCTCGATGGAGAGGGAATCTCCAAGGTGCTCCTGTGTAATCGTTTTATTGCAGCAGTTGGCTCGCAAACAGAAGCACTAAGGGCCAGGAAAACAAATCCGTGTTTCTGGAGGAAGGGAAATGCCAAGCTACGAGGCTTGGGCACAAGAGCAAGATGTGATTGAACAAGTTACTGCACATGGACTGAGCCTGTTAATTGGCCACACATCGCCTCTTTGTGTGAAATGAAAGCTTAAGCCTGACGAGGAGCTGTAGCACAGTCATAGGTAGTGCTGCTGCTGGGTAATTTATTTTCTTCACAGAAATGGATGTTCAAAATTTAGTCTGGGTATTTTATAGCCCAAAAAAATGGACAGAGCAGGACAAGAGGAAAGATCAAGTATGGCTTAGTTTCAGAGTACATCTAGATGAAAAGCAGACATTGTATTCGTGCGGTTTCAAAATCTCATTCAAATTCAGACGTGTTAAGACAGTTACACATCCGCTTTCCACAAACATCCTAATAGCTGAGCGTAATCGCCAGTATCTGGGCAGAGCCCACACTAACCTGAATGCTGGAATTTTTGCCAGATTCATTAGGAAGGAGCGAAGGAACTAAATATGCAGTGCTTGGCTGAAAATCAGTTTGGTGGAAGAAATATGTGGAAGGTCTGCAAATATCTGTAAATGGTAAAAGTAAATATTAGCCTAGCATTAATGAATAGAAGGCAAGCTGCAGGCTGAATTCAATGGAAAATTAAAATTAAATCTTTTAATTGTGCCCATTTCAGATGTTTGTTAGTAGGTTAGATTCTGGCTCAGTTACAGTAAGGGTAAGACACAGATTACAGTCGAATTGCACCAAAGTCCCACCAAGATAAGTGAGTTTTGAACACAGCCCTGTTGTGTTGCATTCCGGGGGAGGTTGAATGAGTGGATTAATTTGGAGCCCTGAAAACATCTGTAAATTTACAGCAGCGGTGTAAGTTATGCCAAGAGTATTTGTTCATACCTCACTGGGGATCTGCAGAAACTGCACTCCAACTCCATAAAATGCTTTTGTCTTAGAAAGGGAGTGATCCTCCGCTCATGACATCGGCTCTTCATCAGTGAAACTGGAGACACTCAGTGAAGTGACAGAGTTTACAATCTGCTCCCCACCTTCCACAGTCAACGGCTCCCTCCCTCGCACGCACAGCTGAATCGAAGACATTTAGGTGACATCTAAACATGGGATAACATGGCTGGAAATGCTGAATGTTTGAACCATCAGAGCATTAAGGTTATTCAAATCCCAGTTGCCAGAGCAGTATGGCACCTACCCTCGTGCACAGGAGAGGAAGAATCGCTTTCCATGCACTTCCGTATCATATTACAGCCTGGATTTATTTACGCTCTGGGCCCCTTTATTGATTAATACTGTTGAGAGATTTAACTAGCCACTCAATTATCCTGGCAGGCAAGGTCTGAGATGTTTTATTACCCCTCTCCCCACACATACACACCAGCTCACTGAACAGATTTTATGAATTATTGAAGGTGCCGTTTTAATGTACTCAGCAAGGTGCTCTGGCAAGGGGCTTCCTAGGTTCCCCTTGCATTTTAATATCAGATGCATTTCAGCTGCTGGCAGAGGGCTCTGGGCACTAAAGGCTGTACTCGGTGTTCAAATCTGTTAATGCTTACATCAAGGACCATTACCTAACCTGCCTGTCAAGCAGCCGATTATATTAAAATGAGGTTTGCCAATAAATAAGAGAGAGTCTGCAAATCTCCACCCAGAGCAATCTGTTTTCAGGCTAATTGGAAGCTATTTCTTGCCAGAACCCTGCTTGACCATATATCAGCAGGTATCACCACACAGTTCCTTGTAAGACATCATCTCTATCCTGGATGAGAACAGATCCACCCTCAGATTCTTTTTACACCTGCATACACAGCTTAGTCCATGCCATCCATGGGGCCCCTCTATCAGCCCTGGTTTGTTGGGAGGAGACACAGGCCACTCTTCAGCCAGCACCCTGGTCCTCTGGGACCCCCTCCAAATCCCACTCAAGTCAACAAGATCCTCTGCAGCAGCTCCAACAGGCTTCAGCACTAGCCCTTTCTCCAGTGACCTGTGTTAAAAATAACCGCTCACCTCATGAGGGGAGGAGGAGCAGGAGTGTCACATCCCTAATCTTGCACATCTACAGAGTCATAAGTTTAGGAGGCCAGAAGAAGGTTGCTCAGCATTCAGCCTGGGCTTCTCTCCAGATAGGGCAGGGCCAACATGGGGTGAAGGGGGGGCATGACTTGTATAGGGGAAACCTCCAGGTTTAAGGACCACCTCCTTCTCCAGGAAAGAGCTGAAAGTCATGGTCAGAAAGAACTTCTCAGCCCAAGAAAGTCTTTCCAAAGCAGTCCAGCTGGACAGTGAGGTCACATTTATCACTTCATCTGTCTTTGACCTCCTTAAGAGCAGCCTCAGGACAAAAATATCAGAAAAAAAGCCAAAATATCAGAAGCCAGCAGTGACTTCCCAGAGCAGCCTGTATCTATCATGTTATGAATCAGAGGCCTCCTTGTTTTTCCTGCTCCAAGAGCTGCCCACCTGAGCGGAGGTTTAACACCAGCTCCCTGCTGACTTAAGGCAAAGAGCCACAGAAGTGTGTGTACTTATAGAAACAGCCACCTCCTCCTCCCTGATGTGAACCTGGGAAGCGTTGAGACCTGCAATGGCTTAAAAATGGGATTCTCAGGCATTTTTTCGCAGCTGGCGTTTGGTGCATGGGCACCACTGCCCCTGGGGAGGGGAGGCATGGCCGGGAGCACCCCTGGGCCCAGCTCGCTTGGGATGGCTGACTGCTTCCAGCGAGCTCTCAGCTTCGCCTTGGGAAGGGACTGTTAATGAAACTTTCCTCTTTATGACTAATTGGCTTGGGGTTGTCTATGTTTTCAAGTAGACCAGTAGCATATACAATTTCAAGCAGGCATTGCTCCAGCAAAGGCCTTACTCATCCCATGTAAAGCCAGGGCAGAAATTATAGTTTCCTTTATTTACAGGCATGTGTAAATAACAGCTGTAACAGCAGGGAACGTCCAGAGGAGATAGGACAAAACATAATGTGCTTCAGCAGCAATGAAGGAGCTTTCTTCCTCCCCCAGGTGTTTCAGGAGGGGAGTGGGCAGCAGAGCACTGTCACTGCTGGAGCCTTTCTGGGACAGGTTGGGCAAATATCTGGCAGGAACAACACAGGCAAGGCCAAACCTTGGCCTTGGATGAGCTATGTCATGCCCAGCTCTCTTTCTCCCTTTCTGGGATTTGCCTCCAGTATTCTGGTTTTGGGCAGAGGCTGAGAGTTTCTCTCCCTAAAAGCCTGAGATGAGCAGTTACTCCTAACTCAGGCCTTGGAAGCCCCACTCCTACTGATACAAAGAGAGAGGACTTGGGAGAAAAAAACCCCACAACTCAGGCTCTTCCTCATCCTGTTATCAGCCAGCTGTTTCAACTGACAAGGACAGGCTGCCTCACAGAAATGTAAAATTCATCAGAGACGCACCCTGCAGCGAGTCTGGGCACTGCTGTTTGCAGCAGCTGGGATCTTTACCCACGTTGCAACACTCCAAAGCAATGATCCCTCCTCATCCTTGCACGTTTCTAGGAATCCAGAGGGATAATTCTCCAGCACAGAAGCCTGAAGCAGTGAGTGACAGGGAAAAAAAGTTTCCAGTGGAGCATCAGGGAAGATTCTTTGGTTTTTAGTGCATTCAAACTCATTTTATTAAAAAAAAAAAAAACAAACCCAAAAAAACCCAAACCCAAACCAAACCCAAAACCCACTGATCTGCTAAGAAGTCAGACCTGCCCGTATGTGTATCCCAGGCACTTATTGCCCCACAGCAAAGAGGAATACCCAAGGGCAAGGAGATAATGGAATAAGAGTTATTTTTAACTTTATTTATTTATTTAATACCCTCTTTTTTGCACATCTGACCTCTCTGCTCCATCAATTCACATAGCAATTGTATGGAAATGCAGTTTAGCTGAACAACGTGACTGGGATTGGAGATATCTAACTGCTGACTTCCTGCCTGACAAATCAGAGATGCATTTCTGAGAGGCATTTAGGTATTTAACTCCCCTAGATTACTGTCGCTTCCTTTCCCTCATCTGTGTAAGTGGCAAGGTCTTTGAAGACCTAATTTCTCATAATTATTTTTGTACTACTTTGATTTTGGTAGTGACTGTAATGCGGTAATGGTTACGTCCAATTAAAGATCAGAAATGTACACATCTCAGCATTTGGCCTTTGTCAAATGCAACAAGGTACAATCACTAATAAAAACAAACCAGGACAGAAATCAAGAGGACAAGGCTAACCCTGATTTAGGAATTCTCTGCCCATAGCTAATGCTCTCCCCAGGCCTAGGGACAAGCTGAGAGAGCTGTTCTACGCCAGGTTAACCCTAGTGTTTCCCAGCAGAGGATTTTGGTTTTATCAACACTATAAAATGTTACAGGATGCATTCGCGATGCGTATCCAGGCACTGGGAAGACACCTGACCTGGCAGTACTGGACAGCAAGATCATCCGGAGCTATGAGGGCTATGGAGCTTTCCCATGACTCATGAAATTGTAGTCAAATATTCCATGACTCATTAATTAACCTAACAAAACCCAGAGGGAAGAAAAGCTATTGGGTTGTTGGTTGACAAGAGCCTTTTAAAATGAACACGGCATAATAAGCAGGATACCAACATCCTCTTTCTGACTCTTGAGAAACTTGTAAGGAAGAGTTTTATCCACTCACTTATTACCAAGGGACCTCAGCTGAGGTTAAGTAATTAGGATGGGATGGGACACTTTTTGCAGCTTCGAGGCTTGAATAGCAACATTAATATAATGCAGTTACAGAAAACATGAGCACATGCAACAAGTTATTAATAGTAGCTTATATTTGAATGCAGTTCCCTTCCATTCTACTGCAAATAAACAAAATTTATCAAATACGTAGAAAACAGAAAGTAGCCTTAAATGAACCATGTGATAAAATACAGTAAACAAGGTTAACTGTCTCCCCTTCTGCCAAAATGTTATGCACTTGCTTAACACCGTGACAGGAATAGTCTGACCCTGGACAGGGCATGGAAAGGGAGTTTCCAGAGTCCTGGGTGCATTCATGCTCCCTGCTTTGCAATGAATTTCCTGGGAATCTCTGGGCACCTTTGCAACTACAACAAGGTAATCATGCTGATAAATTAAATAGTGTAGATAAACCTCTCTAATCCCTCTGTGCCTCTGTTTTTGCTGTAAAATAGGGTGAGGGGAATTGCAAAGTAGAGAGGATGAAATATATCAAGTATTGTGGGGCCAGTGGTCGACTGCAGTACCAGAGGCCATAGAAGGGCCTGGGATGCTGCTGGTTGAACAGGTATAAATTCCAGAGGGGCACAAGGGGATTGGCAGTGGAAAGCCTGTCCACTGTGGGACTTACAGGGCATAGAAATTACCCCATTATTTCTGAATTTGGCATTCAGTCTCTGCCCAAGCCTTTGCATATCTGGGATCCTAACATCTTCTTTGAATTCTCTTGGTAGACATAACAATACAGACCTAAGTCTAGGGAGCAATGCAATACATTTTATATTTAAAACATCACAGTCAGTTTGGTTTAAATAACATGTATTTTATCATTCTGACAATACAGATACAAGTTAAGATATTTTCTTCTTCAGAAGCTGTATGTGATGAATAAAGAAAAAATAGGCAGAAGAATAAAGTTTAAATGGTGTCTAGGGGAAAGAGCGAAACAGTGGAATTTTTTGTTTTTAGAGAACTTGTTTATTTTTTGATGACATTATCCTGTAGTTTATAAGACTAGGATTTGCTTGGCAGAACTTCCTTCAGATCTCAGGGTTTATATTGAGAATCAGATTTTTCTGTCAACAGTCTTAATCCTTTAACTAATATAGTATCTTTCATGAAAAACTCCAAGCACTTTGTAGTCCTCAGGTCATATGCTTTTAAGATTATACTCAACCATTCTCAATTTAATTTCGCACTCCTGTATGAGCCTAGAGACACAGCCAGACGAAACAATTGTCATTATATTGACTTGCACCAGTAGAAGCCCTGGCTAATGCCAGAGAATCAACTTGGAAGACATGCATAACCACTGTGGCATCAGTTTAATGTGTCACAGGACACCAAATTAAGGCCATGATAAAAAAATAACCTGATACCTGTATGGGTAAGGCACAGAAGGGCTCTCCCTGTGACTCTGACACAGAATAAGCCATTGTACATGAGTAGGAAGAGCGGCCATAGCAAGAGGCACACTCATTTTTTCACGTGTGTATGTTCATTCTGATCATCGCATGTGAGTAAGAGCTGGGAGGATTAGGTCTTTGTAGTTTTTCTTATGGTGAACTTCAGAGGAAGGGTCCCTCGTATCTAAATAGGATCCCCAACAGCATTGAACAAAATATCAAAAAAAAGAAAATATAGCAGAAACAATCAAAACACAAACCAGTTACTGCAAGTCAGCACTGTCACTGAGGATGAGAGTTGCCACCCACAGACCCTCCCACGTCAAAGCAACCTGCCTAATTTGATCAGAATAATTCTTTGTGGTAGGATTCAGTTAAAAAGACCATGCACAAATAGGCCCTGGAGCAAATTATAGCATTTTAACAACGTAAGTATACTCTTATCTGAATCATAGAGGATCTGTTGTTACACAATGAATCAAGTGTCCTCCTTGTAATGGTTTAGCCAGTTCCCCCGTGATACAGAGGAGGCACACGCCATGTGCATCCCATGGGAAACATCCTGCCTCTCCCTGGCTGCCAGCACGGCATCAGCCATGTCAGGGCATCACTATGCATTGCAGCAGCAGCCAGTTATTTACCATCCCTGCCGATAGGTCCTGAACAGCACGTGGGATTTAGGCTAGCCATTCATTGCTTTTCCTCACCAAAGCTCTTGCCAACTCTTTAGCTTTTAAGAGCAGAGTTGCCAACACAAGGCTATTTCAACACGAATGCCTCCTCACTTCAGCGCCAGAGGTTGCAAGTGGGACTGAAGAACCACTGGGCTGACGGAATGCCTGCCTGATTACTTCTAGCAGGGGAGAAGAGGCGAAAAATTTCAGGGGAACATAAGTAATGAAGATGTTCCAGGTTCACAGTGTGCAATGATTAAAGCCAGCATTAAACCTATTCTGTAACTACACAAGATGACTGACTTAGTCATTGCTGACTTACATAACGTCTGGTTTGGTTTTTTTTTTTTCTTTCTCCTGTTATCCAAGAAACCAAGGCCTCTTTGCTCTTTACCCACTAACTTCATTAAAGCATAATATCTCTTATCGTACAGCTCATTGTAACAGGTTTGCTGTGTACATGTGTTTTCCAGGAAGTTTCCAACGGTACTCCTTGTACCGATTGCAAGAACTGTTATCAATCAACTGTTTTTAAATAGACAGTGATGCATACATAGCTTCTGCAAAGGGTTGTTTTAAATCTGCATTTCATTTATCTTGAAAAAGGAAATATGTTTGGCAAAAAGTTATCTCCTTGTGCCCTCGTGTCTTTGACCTCAACCCACCGCCAGTGCTAAAGACCCAAGGGCAATTAAAGGATTTAGCCCTTTGCTACCCACTCGTCAAAGGTGTCAATCAGTGAATGTTAGGGTCAGGCTACACTATTAAATTCAATTTCAACATTTCTAATGTGGACAATATTCTGTCTACCCACCTTCTGCCTGGAATATCTACATTTTAATACATCCTTTTATTACAGCCCTGGTAGGCGTGACTGTCAAGTGTCAGGCTGAGCCCAGAAGCAAAACAGGACAGAGCACTTAGAGAAGCAGGCTACTGGGAGATTCCTCAGCTCTTACATGATCTCAGAAGTGACCTAAGTAAGAGGGAGGGAGCTTAAGGAGCCTGACAAAATGGATCCCTTTTGGAAATACAGACAGCAGCTGAAGCAGACTCAAACAGTGCTTCTTGTTCTCTCTTGCGTATAAATAATAGGACAAAAAAGGAAGTAAAAGAAAAAAAGCCAGTTCATCTCTGACACTCGCTTTTTGTCTGAAGCTCTTGAGATTTTTGATAGTTTTTCTGTTACCTAAAGTAGAGATGATTTAACTTCATGTTATAATATTAGGGGAGTACTGCCTGCTATGTAAAATGAAACACTAGAGATATCTTCTAAAGTACAGCACAAAGAGAAGGTAATTATAGAAGGTATTTAAGCCTGAAGAGTCAGTTCTTTAAGTTTCAGGGCTAATGAATTCCTGATAAGAAATTTCTGAGCCAGAAAACTCATGGTGGGACTAATGGAAAATCCCAAATTAACTTGAAAAGGCAATCAAAATTTGTCAAGCATGTGAAGTTATCCAGTCCAGACTGATGCTAGGATGCTAGCACCATGACGTTCTGGGCATGATAGAGGTTCCAAAGTAATACAGAGAAAGAGACTGAAGAGGGGAGGGGGAAAAGAAAGGAAGGTAGAATTCACAAAAAACAGCACATGAACATCTCCCAGCCTGGGCTATTGATACGTGCCATCTGGTCAGAGATCAAGCCTTACCACGGATGACATCATTTTTGCAGGAACTGGCAAAAACTGCTTGCGTATACTACCAAAAAAACAAACAAACAAAAAAGAGACATTCCAAGGTCATTTGACAGCCAAAATGCCATCAGCACATCACCCCTGTCCCTCTGAACTGAGCCATGTGGAGCATGAACTCTGCTCCAGGGCAGAAACATCCGCTGTCGCTTCCTCTGTGGTGGAGGACCTGCTCTTGAACCAACACCCTGAGCTGCACAGAGCCAAGCAGACCCCACAAGACAGGGCAGTGTGGGCTTCCTTGGGACTTTTTTTGAACTGCAGATGTTCAGCTCATGAGTACCTGGTGCAACATCTATTTTAATATGACAGGGGAAAAAAAAATAAAAAATTAAAGTCTCAGTTATTGCCCTGATACCTACTTTTCTTGTCCTTCTGTGTTAAGACAGAATTTAACCTACATAACATTTCTGTATTGTTGTAACCAGAGCATTGGATGGTTGCGCTCCATGTGGAATTCCATAAGCCTGGATTATGCCTTTCTTTTCTTTCTCTCCCACATTTTGAACAGGCCTGGTGACACCAAACCAGCTCATGTTCTGAGCTAACTCATACCTGGGGCTGTTTCAGCAGTCTGTTCCCAGGTTTACCAAGTGCTGAAGCACAGCGGCTTCCCAGATACCAAGAAGTTCATTAATTAATTTGTTAGCAAACATCTTTGGCTCCTTGATCAGCTCAGCCAAAGGGAAACAAGAGCTCCAGTCCCAGAGAAACTCAGGCCTTCACGTGGCTTTGAGCTTGGGACTTTCCAAAGAAAGGCAGCTCTGAACTATTTGTGCGCTGACTGCCAGCTTGCATCCCAGGCACTGGGACAGAAACCAGTAACAGAGCTCCAAAGTTCATGGTGAAAACACTGTTCTGTGTGAAACTGCACACAAGGACCAGACACAGGCAATGTCTGATCATTTTTTTCCAGTTTGTTTTGGGGTTTTTTTTGGTGGTTTTTTTAGGCCCTATTTCAGCTACCCTTATTTTCCCCCCAAGTTAACACCCAGCTGTTAATTGTAGGTGCTTCATCTTGGTGAGGTTGTGAAGCTGGAGCCAGTATGGTGGAAATCCTGCACTCCACACCAAAGACTCTGCTGAAGCCCGTCATTTATTGCCTGAATGGAAAGAGTAACAACCCAACCCAAATATTTGAACTTCTCTTTGTTCCTGGCAGGACTCTTGCAGCATACACGCGAGCAGATTGCATTTGTTTTTGCTCAGATGGGAGAAGCAATAGAGAGAGAGCTGGGCATGAGCCGAGTCCAGCGCACAGGAGAGGCAGATGCTGTTCCCAGGACTGTTCCTAGGTGCGCAGAACTGGAGCACCAGCACATGTAGTTTTATCAAGGCAGGGCAAGTTCGTTCCTGGAGGCTTATCAGGGTATAGATCAAGGGTGGTTGTTGATCATGAAGAGCAGTACAGGGCAGAAACTCCAGTGGGTAAATGCTCTGCCTGTTGGGGGTATGAGCAGAACTGAACCAACACCCCAAAGACCCCAGATCTGAGCAAAAATCCAGGTGGTTCAAACTTGTGCCCTCCTCAAAACTTCTCCAGCCTGGTCACATCCCACTTGACCAGAGCAAAGCATTCAACAGACAAACAGCACCCTTCAAAATAATGGCATTTTCTTGTCCTTATTTCAGAGCGAGGGCAGGACCACTGGAAAGCGCAGTGACCCCAGCTGCACGACCACACAGTTGTTCCCCCCCATTTCTACATCTGTTAGTAGTCCAAATACACAGCCCTGCTGTTGTGGGGCTAGTTTGTCTTTATAAGTAGTTACAGCGTGGTCACCTTGTGTTTGGTGCTGTGAGAACTCACGCAAGATGTGCCCCCCATCCTCAAAAAGCACAGGAGCAGGAGATCAGAGGCCTCCAGCACCTGCACACCAGGAGGCCACGAGCAGACTTGGTCTCACTGATAGCGCTGGCGCAATTCAAACAGCCTGCGGAAAAACAAACAGCCCGTTGGTGGATGGGCCCGATGCCCTGGCTCACAGCCCAAGGCGGGAAGCCGGAGAGCACTGAGCAGAGGACAGCCCTTGAGCCAAACACCCACCACAGAGGTTGGTGGCCAGTGACCTGCACAGGGGACAAGGACTGAGCCGAGGAGCACCAGTGAAGGGACCATCTCCCCAGCTGGCCTCCGCTCCACTCTCCCTCCTGGCACTGGTTTCACCAGCAATCACAAGTCTCCAGTTTAGAATCTCTAGTGACATAACTTGTAATCAATAGAAAAGGCAAGAGTAGAATTAACTTCTAATGTTTCTCCTGGTGCTCACCCTGCCCTAATTCAGCATGGTTTGCTAAATACAGCATTTAGGCTTTTGTTCTGGCATTAGAAAAAAATATTAAGAAAAAAAACCTGCTCTGCATTCATGTCTTCAAGAGGAAAGAAGTGAGGGAGAAAGTCCAACAGCAACACGGGCTCAGCCAAGCACAGCAGCTGCACAAACCAGTCTCCTGCTGCAGCTCGGCTGCTGCTGCAGCGCTGGGAACAGCAACCCGAAACACCAGCCTTCAAACACTTGGTGCTGTGATGGATATTCCCCAATACGTGTTTGAATTATTTCCTAACATTTATCAGAGCTCTTCACATCCATCCATGCCGACATGCTTCAGAAGCCGGGTTCAACTGAGGTGAAAGCCCTACCACTAGGCAGGGAACAATACCACACTCTCTCTCCGCTATCTGCAGGAGGATTACAGCCCCAGGAGCTGCGCTGGGCACACCTGCCCCAGCCAAACAGAGCTGGAGATAGCCTGCACATAAACACACACACACCTTACAAGGCCAGGCAGGCGGGCACGCAGCTTTTGGAGGAGCCAGTTGGCAAGTGTTTGTTTGCTCGCCCTTGGCGACACAGACAAACAAATAGGAAGCAGAGCTGAACTAAAACTTGGAGTCTTAATTGTGTTTGCAAGGCTTAGGGTAGCATTGGAGCGTTTCCTGTGTTTTGGGAGCACAGCAGAGAGGGATTCTTCTTCAAAGCTGGTAAAGCAGCCCCTTTGGATATTTGTCAAGCCCTTTTCCCTTGGCAGCCTCCTGTTGGGACCCAAGGAGACAGGAATTACTAAGGGATTGACATCTCCTGGCAATCACTTGCTGAGTCAGCCTGTAACAGTCTTCAGATACTCATGGAGGGAGAGACGTTGTCCTCGGATGGCTTTGCCCAGGGTCTGTAGAGGCACCAGCTCATGCTGCTACAGCCACCTCACCCTGCCCACGCCTGAGGGACCGGCAGAACAGGGCAAAGCACAAAGCCCTGCACCTACGGTACTGTGGGAGGCAAGGAAGCCTGCGCTGGCTGACAGCGGGGTGGCCGATGGTAAATAAACAGATTGCCTTTGGCAGCATAGAGAAGAACGTTTCACTTTGCTAATGAGAAACGGCTTATGCCAGTGGAAGAGAAGCACTGGGGCCATCCCCCTTTGCAGCAACCAACAGAACGACACCAGTTTCGATGCAAATCACAGCGGGACAGTTGATGGATGAGCCATACTTCAGAGCTGCCGTGACAGAGCGTGCAGAGCGAAGTTCTTCCATTACGTCACTGCTACCTTGCCTGACCCAAGGGTTAAGAATAACAATCTACTGCCTCATGCTGCCAGAATGAAACTATTTAGAGGCAGACTTCCTAGGGCAGCCATGAGCTTGCTGCCCTGGCAGGCTCGCAGGGAGCAGAGCTTTGAGAGGTAGGGCCCCTCAGTACCCCCGAAGGAGATGGAGGCCAGTAGGGACATGACTTCGTTCCGTCAAGTGCAAGGGGTGCCAAGTGTTCGGCATGTGCTGCACAGAACAGGATTAGCATGGGCCCCGCGAAGCTCTACTCGCCCAAGCATGGCTTTTGCTTAGGGGGTTTCTGATCTCACTTGTTTATCCTGGTTGTACACAATCACGAAAGCCTTCCAGAGCCAACAGAGATGAAGGAAATGCATTCCTGATGAGCTGCTCCCTCCCGAGTCAGTCCCCTCCCTTTCAGAGGAAGATTCTGCAGCCTACACAAAGGCATTGTGTTTCTTATGAGACTAGGACAGGATCCATGTCCTGTTTCTGGACAAGGCCTACCACAAGCTGCACTCATGTGACAAGGGCACCCCAGAGTCCCCCTCTCACATCCCCCACAACAGAAGGGAGAAATGAAGGAGAGGGAGGATATGAGGGAGACAGGCATGAGAACACTGTGTAACCTCTTGCTGAGTACTAGGAATGCTGTCTCCTCCCTGGGAAGTCAAATATCTGCAACCCCCCGGTCTGGGAAAAGCACTTGCTTGCAGGGATACCTGAGGAGAAAGACAGCTGAGCACCTAGAGTTGCAGCCAGGCTGCTCCACTCTTTTTCGTTGTTTCCTTACACACAAATTCATGGCAGCCGAGGCACTCTACTGCTGCCAAGCAGGCACATCTGGACAGATGTTTGACATCTGTCAAATCCCATCATGCACATTTCCCTTCCCAAATGTTCCCAGGTCTCTCCAGTCCTGCTTTCTCCCAACTTCATATTCCCAGAGATTCACCAAATTTGATGTGATATTTCTGATCCTCATGACCCTGGGCAAAGGTCATGCTACCCTCTAATGGGTGGTGGTCATCTGTTATACAGAGATAGGAGAAGCTCTCTAACCACTGGTGCCTGAAGAGCTTCAGGATCTTCTTTCCTAAGCGACCATCAACTCCAGCCTGACCTGTGCGTTTTTGCAGTGGGGAGGGAGAACTTCACGGCAGCAGATGAAGGAAAAAGGAGAATGAGCGCAGCAGTGGAAAAAGGGAGGGTGAAAGCAGATAATTGCTGTAAAACACCAAGCCCTTTGCTTCTGCATGCTCAGGAAATTAGAGCGGTTAAGAGCCTGGGTTGAGCATTGGTTGAGCATTGAACATTTCAGATAAGTTCATGCAGATAAGCGGGACAAAGAGTCACCACCACTTGTGTGGAAACCCTCCCTGTGAGCTCTGCTCTGAGGCTGGGCTCCAAGGCAGGAGCATGGCTTCGTCACAACAAGCTGTCATTGGCCACAGTTAGCCATTACCCAGCAACTTTGGAAACAAGCGAGCCCATCTCACTGGGCAGGAGCTGATGTGTGCAGTGTGTATCTGTCATCCAAGTAAACATGGAGTAGCAGGGTGAGTCCCCAGGAGCAGAGGAGCTGCAGGAAGCAAGGTGGCCATGTTGCTTGAAGGCAGCTGATGTTGGACAGTTGCAACGCAAAGACCACCCAACACCATAATTTTCTATTCCCCGGACAAACCCAGCTTCAGATCCAGAATAACCATCAATTTCTCAGTCTGGGAAGAGGAAGGAGACGTTGTCACTGAACTGCCCTGTAACTGCCAAGCTCCCTGCCCTGCTCCACAGGGAGAGCATGCCAGGGGGCATCCTAGCTTGGCTATTTCTGCAATACAGACAGGGTGGGAAGAAAAAAATAGGGCATTTCCACCCTTCTAAGTTTAGTGGGGGTGCCCTGCATACAACCAGGCTTCCACAGCCATCACCTGTGCTCCCTCCAAAACCCTCCTCTTGTTCTGACGCAGAAGAACAGACCAAATGTTTGATCTGGAGCAACAGACCCTCTTGCTCCCAAGGTTTCCAGCTGCACAACACATTGGCTCGGTTCAGCTTGTCAGATGTGGGCTGGGAAGGCCTCTCCCCAGGACATGCATTTCCCCACATGAAGCCCAAAGACAAGTTGCCACAACCCAAACAGCACAACCCATAAGTCTTGACGCGGTTCCTTGGGGAGCTTGTGAAATCTTGTCCTCACCGCAACAAAGTGGCCCTGTTGTCAATGCAGCTCTTCCCCTGCCAAGCTGTGCTAGCTGAAAAGCTGAAAGCTGCTTGGAGCAGACTGATCACCGTCCCAGGAAAAGCCAGGCCTGGGTCTCATTTTATCTGACTGGTGTGAGTGTGCAGTCAAGCCCAAAGCCCTTTAAAAAAAAAAAAAAAAAAAAAAGGAAACCCAGATCCTTCCACACCATTGAGAAATAAGCCCACCGGAGCTGGCAAGCTAGTGCTGAGCTAGGGTTTCACTGATGACAAGATCATAAATCCCAGAGGTTTAGGATTTGTTTTTTTAAACCAGGGACCAGAAACTTAGGTGGAGGACAGGGAGCTGCTCTGGCAGCTCTCGTAGTAATTCCATTAGCGCCACGAGGTCAGTAATCGGTTGTACTGCAGAAGATCCGGAGGCAGCCCATCCGCTTCCCCCTTTACAACTCTAGCACATGCCTACAGAAACCCTCCACATACCATCCAGCTTTAATACCCTCTCCTATTCTTAGCCCAAGCTGCTCTTATAGACTGTTACTCAGCTATGTACTCTCTGTTTTTGGCTGTCCTAGATCCCTCCCCTGTCCCAGCCCCAAGAGGCCAGCCAACTCCCCCTGTCTAGAAATTTCGGGGAAAACCAAGTAAGTGATCTACAGCACCAAGCTTACCAGGAACTGCTGGGACATGGAGAGCCAGGACAAGTCCCCTTCCCCGGGACAAAACATCCCTTGGGCTTGCTTCTGCTGCTTACAGCAGCATCAGGCTCAACCCCAGCGCCTACGCCACACTCACCTGACAGAGGAGATGGAAAAAGCAAGGTGGCAGGGCTGGAGGCAGCTCTGGTATCTGTCCTCTCCCAAACCACCATCTGAGAAGCAGAAGACAGCTCTACCCCTGGGAGCTGCAGCAAGACAGGGAGGCTTCAGGACCAGGTACCCTCCTGCTGATATAGGGCATCATCCAGAGCAGCTCCAGCTGGGTGAGCTGTGGGGCTGATCCCCACCACCTGCTCTCCTGGCCCACAGCTGCACAAGGGCACTTTCTGATTAAACTGGGGGTTGAGGAGAGAAATGTCATTCTTAATAAAGCAGAAATTCTCATTTTAGAAAAGCCTTCTGGGGTAAGGGCTGAGAGTCTCCCCCTCGGGTACAAGGGTGCTATGGGAGTCAGGAACCTCTTACAGCACACACGCCTGTCTTGATGTGAATCAGCAAGTAAAGATGAGTCTCTTCTCAATAACTTTATTGTGTTTCTCAAGCTGTTATATCCCAGGTCTTGTCTGAGATGACTCGTTATTAATTTTTTTTAAATCCAGGCATTGCCGTGGCTTTGTCATTTGAAAACTGCTCCTGCCCACCGTACTCTTTTTATTTTTTATTTTTTTCCCTTCTGCTTTCCTTTATGAGAGCAAAACAGAAAAGGCCTTGAGGGCTGGCTGAGCCTGGGGATGGGTGGGAGTGAGAGCCAGGAAAAACCTTGACTGGGGCCCTGGAGCAGCAAGCACAGCTGCCATAAACTCAGGTTTTCAACTTTAAATCCTCGTGGGTTCAGATGGCCTGTGCCCCCCCCCCCCCCTTTAACTTCCCATCCCTCCTGTTACATAGGGGAAGTATTTCAACTCTGAAATGACCTCACAAAATCCTCTGAGAGTTTAAATATCCAGAAATACCGAGAAAATATCGAGACGGGGCAATACGCAATAACAATACGGTGCTCAGGTTATTTTTTCGGAGGGTGGAGGTGGCTTTTCCAGCTAAGACTAAGGATGTTGTTGTGGAGGAAAGCTGGGTAGGACCAGCAGAATCCAGACACAGGGATGGTGACAGGGAGCCCGGCAGCAGGGCATCAGCAATGTTTTGGTGTACAGAGAATGCATTTAAATATTAAATTCCTATTTTTAATCCACTGGGAAGCCCGACTGTGCCCCTACAGGCAGAGCTCGGGGCCGGGAGCGGTGCCAGCATCTGTCTCTGCTGTCCTCCCAGACCCCATGGCAGCCTCTGACCTCCTCTGGGCCTCGGGAGAGGGGTTTGCAGCCCTGGCAGCGGTCCTGCCCCCAGCCCACCCATGGGTTTGCCATTCCTTGGCTCTGCACCTGCTCACCCCCTCTCAGAGACAGTCCCCACCCCCCCCCGCACCCAGAAGAACACATGGGGAGCCTGGCTTTAGGGGAAAATCCAAGAAAATAAAATAAATTCTCCAAGTACCGGCTTCGTGCTGTGATTTGCACCTATTGCCTTATCCTAAATGCGATCTCCAAATGTGGTGGGAACTGGCTGGGGATTTCTGAATACACCGTGCCCAGAGGGGCAGCTGCAGAGGCACCATGTGGGAACCTCAGGGCCTTCACAGCTCCCCCGGGTGCCGTGGAGCCCCCACCCTGCTGGGCACAGGGCTCTGTCTGCTTTTAAACCCTTTCCCGGATGGATCCACACTGCTTTGTCTGCGTGGGACTGCTGTGTCCCCATGGGGGAATGGTACAGCACCTGGAGCACCAGGGCACTCGCTATGATGGGGTCTTTGTGGCGTGGACACCTGCTCCTGATGCCTCAGCCCAGCCCAGCCAGCCCCACACCGAACCAGTGACCTTCCCCTTGACAGGAAAATGCTCTGGCTCCCGTTCCCATCCTGGGAGAGCTCCAGACCCCTGTGGCCACAGACGAAGCTGGTGCAGGCAGGTTTGCCAGCAGCCGGGGAATGGCTGTGCAAGCCACACACCCAGAGACAGCAGCGTTTCTCCATCCTCCCCAAGGGTTGTCCGGAGCCCTGATTACTGCTCCATTTCTGATCATCAAAACTCATAATTTGAAGTAGAGAAGGGTGTATTGAAAGCCTTTCCACAGGCTTTATTTATAAATCACAGTCCCCCCATGTTAAATAAACTTAATTTATGTTGACATCCCAGTAGCGTGGGTCCCAGCACCACTGTGACCAGCATGGCTGCAGGGCCACCAGTCCTTGTCACCACAACAGGCTCCTTGGTTGGGCTGCAGAAGCCGTGGAAGCAGTGCTAGTTGCATCCCTCCTGCCTCCTCTGGTCTTTCAGCTGCAGCTTCTGCATATTTCTTTTGTGGAGGAAGAAGAAAAAAAAAAAGAAAAAAAAAGAAGAAAAAAAAAAAAGAGGAGGGTGTCTTCCCCATGATGCTGTGCTCCTACCCGGCCTCATCTCTAAGAGAATCTATAACATGCTGACATTCATTTAGTGTCACCCCAGCAAGGACTGAAAGTGATGTCTTCTTGACTCGAGAGGGGAGAGGAAGAAAAGTGATGTGAACCGAAGGAAAAATCCCATCTCCCGTGATGGCCACCTCCCGCGCCCTTCCCTGCAGCCCCTGCTCGGCCGGGCAGGCGGAGGTGGGATGGGGAGCTGCTTCGGGCAGAGCAAGACCGATGCAATAAGGGCACCAGATGCAGCTTTGCTCAGCAGAGGGAGCTGCTATGCATGAAATTATTTTGGTTTGTATTTTTTTAAAGGATATTTAATGGTTTAATGGGAGGTTTCCATGGACTCATGCCCCATAAAATCACACTGTAGCACATCATCGTGGAAACAGCTGCACCCTGCGAATGACTGGGACTATTTAAAAAATGCGAACAGCAGAGAGCAAAATGCAAGGGGGTCCCTTTTTAGTATCAGGAGGCAACTCTGCACTTCTGTGCTGTGCCACAGAGGGCTTTGCATTATGCCTGACCCCATGGCAAGCGCCCTGGCTGGCACCGGGGCCAGGGGAGCAGCCTCGGGTCCCACAGTGACACTGCCTGCTGCTGGGTCCCCCCCAGGGGCTGGCCCTGGCAGAGGCAGCAAGAGACATTTCTGTAGGAGCCTTACAGAAGCAGGACAGAGAGGAACAGTGTGTCCCAGTGGCTGCTGCCTGTTTCTCTCCTTTAACACCCCTTGACAACACCAGACTGGAGGACCCTGACCTTCCTGACATCTCTCTTGCAGGTCCTTCCATAAGGACATGGACCTGTTGGAGTGAATCCGGAGGGGGGGCACAAAGATGCTGGGAGGGCTGGAGCCCCTCTGCTGTGAGGACAGGCTGAGAGAGCTGGGGGGGTTCAGCCTGGAGAAGAGAAGGCTCCAGGGAAACCTTAGAGCCCCTTCCAGGCCCTAAAGGGGCTCCAGGAAATCCAGGGAGGGGAGCAATGGGACAAAGCGTAATAGCTTTAAACTGAAAGAGGGGAGATTTAGATATCAGGAAGAAATTCTTTCCTGTGAGGGTGGTGAGACCCCGGCCCAGGTTGCCCAGAGAAGCTGTGGCTGCCCCATCCCTGGAGGGGTTCAAGGCCAGGCTGGACGGGGCTTGGAGCAACCTGGGCTGGTGGGAGGTGTCCCTGCCCAGGGCAGGGTGTTGGAATGAGATGATCTTTAAGGTCCCTTCCAACTCTAACCATTCTATAATTCTATGATTTCTAGCTCAGGTTCTCACTCACCATCTTCAAGACTCTCAGATGCCCAAATTACGCTGCAGGAAACAGATTAGCAGTGAGAAAACCCCCCAGGAATATCCTAATCCAGCGTTTGACCTTGCCTCTGTCACTCCAAACTCCTGGCAGAGGCATCAAGAAGCGTTTGAGGCTGGCTGTGCAGCATCCCTCCCCGCCCATCCTCGGCGGCGCAGCCGGGTGTGACACAGTCACAGACAAATGTGATACATCTTGATCCCTCCCAAAACGTGAAAGAACCTGAGACAGGAACTCCGAGAGCGGGAGTTCAGAGCAGGGATTAGGCTGGGGCACTGGGTGTAACTGCGTCTCGTGTGGCTGCACCCAGCAGAGCTGCTCCTTGCCCAGGCAAGGCAGCTCCCGAGCATCCGCAGTCAGCACCTGACTGCAGGTGGCAGGCTTGGTCCGGCAGAGGACTGGGAGATCTCTGGAGGCAGCCAAGGTTTATTAGAGAAATCGTTAAACCCAAGTGACTCGGATACAAAGATAAGCTGCACTGCCCTCTGCCAGGCAAAGGTGTTTGTGACCCGTAGAAACTGATACAGGTTACCGAGACATCAGCGACCACAGCAGGTCTGACAGTAGAATAATCACCTTGCACTTAATCTTAGTGGAGTCAAAGTTTCTTTCTACCTAGTACATCCAATAGGATGTGTACATTGTGTCAGCATATAACCACCGCCTGGCGCCTATAGCCTGGCTGCCTTTCCTCCGGGGTGTTGCCATCTGTCTCAGCAGCATCTCTTCTGTTCCCATTCAATCACAGTAGCTCTCCCCGCCCTCGTTTGCTGCGTTTAATCATCCAAAGCAACACATCTCTACGGAACATTTCTAAATTCAATGTTAGGCTGCTCTCATCTTTAACCGGATGGGGAAATAAGAAGGTGCAGAACTCAAAATCTGTTATTAGACCATTAAACTAAAATTAAAAAGAAAAGAAAAACAAAAACCGCTGTTCATTTCTCATGGAGAATTCAAACCCTTCACCGGCATGTTCCTAGGAATGTTTTTCTGCGTGCCACAGTTTGCATCACGGGATCGTATCCGCCTCCCCTCCCTGGAGCACCATGGCGCTGTCTTGTCTGTGGGATGAGGTGTCATAGGGCTGCACACACCAGTGCTGCGGTCCACAGGCTCACCAGCATGACGCTGGCCGACAGTCTGAGCACGGGGCAAGCCCGGAGGGACGGGGAGGCCGAGGTGCAGGAGCAGACCTCGTAGCCGTTTTCTGAGCGGCTCTTGTCGTGCTGCCCTGGTTTGGAGCGTGCCCCAGTCCTGCTGCTCCCGGCTGCTTCTGGGGAGTCGGACTGCATGTCGCTGCACACCAGCCAGTCTCTAGCGATGGACTGGGGATAGCCAGGCTGCACCTCCAGCTCACTGTCCAGCACTTTCCAGTACTCCTTGCCCCTGAAGAAGTAACTCGCACCTGCGAAGAGACCAAAACCCAAAGGCAAGGTGAGCGGCGATAGCTGCTCTCCCAGTGGAAAGGGCAGAGGAGTGCTTGGAGCCGCAGAGGAGCCCTCCCACCCCAGCTGAGCCCCGGGGCGCGGAGGCAGATGCGATACCACGGCTTGTTGCCAGCACCCTCTCTCACCACTGGAGCACAGCGGCTGCTGGTGGGATGCTCTAAAAGATGATGCTATGCCCGTCTGGGATCTCTCACACCAGCCAGGAGCCACCAGACAGAGGGAGGCAGGTGGTGAGATGTCACCTCTTCTATGGTGGGTCCTAGAGCAGATGCATCCTCCTGGTCCTGAGGATGGGCAGGGTAAAAGCACTAGTAAATCCACTCCTGGGCACACCATTCGCATCTCTCAGTGGCCGTCAGCGGCTAGTCTTGTAACAAGGCATGGTAAGGCTGAAGAAGACCTCGCATGCCTGTTAATGACCTAGGGTGCTGCTGCTCGCCCTGGGCTCAGATAAATAACCTGAGCCTGGCAGGGCCCTGGGAACTTTCTGCTCTCAGGGCATTTTTTCCACTCTGAACTGGGAGGCTGTGATTTCTCTAAGCAGGTCCCACGCTCACAGAGGACTCCTACCCATGTGAACGGCTGGTCGCTCTCAACAGCTTTGGGAATTCAGTTTGAAAAGCCTCTGGAAATGTCCCTCCCCTCTGCCTAGTTTATTGGTTGCTATTACGCTGTTAGGTCGCCAGTAAATAAAACCTGGAAGTGCCACTTTGCTGTAAGCGAATGGCTGGTTTTAAACATCTCCTGTGACAAAATTTTTGTGGCTTTTTCAGTGAGAAGAAACCACTGAGAAATCTCAACCACAGAAAATAAATCATAACTCTGGGGAAAACATCTCCTTTAAAAATATTCTCTGTCCCAATCCTCATATATCTAGCTAAAAATCCAATGACAACAAATTCAGTGAAAAGCAAACCAGCACATATTAGGATAAAAATCCCTGCAAAGCAACATCCACTGTGTTCTTTTAAGAAAAGCAAATTATTAGGCCCGCAGGATATTTTTGTTGCCTGCTAGAAATTACAAAGACATTTAGCGAGCCACGCGGGGAGCTCTGGCTGGAAGCCCACCTCCCTCATCAGCTTTCGGACACCGGGAACTGCCGTCCATCTGGGGCTGAGCAGTTTATGTCAGCAGGCGCAGTAGAAGGGGCTATAGCTCAACAGCAAGTGAAGCACTGATTTTCATTTTCTTTTCTTGTGTTTTTTGAACTGGCACATAGACTTACCATCGGACCACCTCATGGCATCATCTAAAGGGCTTGGTATTCCCTTCCACAGGATGGTCTCTGAAGGGTACCCAGGATCCATCCTTCGCTCGTGGTCATCGTAGCGCCAGTAGAGATTGTCCTTAAAGAAATAAGTCTTGTCATTGTGGGCCCAGGAGAAAGCAGCATCGATTCCTCCCAGTGGCAGACCGAAGTCCGAGATGGGCCGTGGGTATCCTTCCTCCACGTTGTTGTCTTTGAAGACCCAGTATCTGTCTCCTGCGGAAAGGAAAGAAACACAGAGCAAAGTCACATTTGTTTCACAGCCGAAACCAGCATTCCCCGCAGACGAGCTGATGTTTCTTTATCTGTTGCCGTGACAATCCTCAGGACCGAGCTCTTGGCATCGAAGGATGGGGATGGGAAGGCAGCAGCGTGGTGGGGAACCTCGGTCTTTGAACAGTTGCGTTTTTGTGTGTCAGGCTCTCCATGGAGCGTAGTCCTGCTTCCCTCCTGAACATGACGGTCCTGGGACGTGAACATGCCAACAGTGTCGGTACAGTTGTCACTTTCATGCACTTTGTGGTGGCATTTGGTTTTCTGCCCCTTTGATTTCTGCCCGATACCCAGCTGCAAGAAACAGAAAGTTACCTGCAGCTTTTGCGGGCAAATTGAGCACTATCTGCCCACTGTTCGACTCCTAAGAAGCCAAGTGTAGTCCCACTTTGGAAGAGAAATCACCACACTTTTTAGAGCCAGCCAGGCTGAAGGACCTCTGGATTTTAAGGGCTGTAAGGAGGATGCACAAGGGCTGGACAAATCCCATGAGCATCTCACTGCTTGTCAAGTGTCCCACACAGCCACCCCCCAGCCCTACCCTGGGCAGGAGAGAAATGTCAATATGGGGTCTTTTCTGATAAAAATGAAGCATGACATGATTGGCCCATGTCTGTGGCAGAAGAAAAAAATGAACCCAGATCTCTTGATTCCTATGTGATACTCTAACCGTGGGGATGGGTCGTTCTGCTTGCACAACATCTCTTTGGGAACCTGCAGTGTCCTTTTGGGTATCGCACAACCTATTTTAAAGACCAGGCTTTTTCCTCCGTCATTTTTCTAGAAAATCTGACGAGGCACTTAAATACATGCCCATGTATCAGCAGCAGGACCTTAGAGGCCGGGGTAATTTGTGTGCTTTGGTTTCTGTCCAGAGATCAATGAAACAGCGCTGGGGAGAGAGAACGAGGCAGTATTTTATAGCTGGAAAGAAAATCTTGAGTTTAATCTTCGGAGCTAGGCAGGACTAACACAGACATCATGCCTGGCCATGGAGCGCTGTGCCCGGCAGGGGTGAGCCCCCAGCTGTGGCACAGCTATAATTTTGGCTTTGCAAGCCAAATTTAACCAGCAGCCAGGGGGAGGCCCAGGACCTGAGCTGCGGGAGGTCTGTCCAGCCCCAGGAGGGAGAGAAGGGAAGAAGGGAAGGACGCGAGCGAGCGCCGCTGTGGTCTGCAGAGCTGCCTGGGAGGGCCCGGTGCCGGGCAGAGGGGCTGCCATGCTCCAGCTGGCCCCATTCCCCCTGATTAGCCAAAAGGCAGAGTGGGGCGGGCTGCCCCGGCTGTTGGAAAAGCTTCTGCAAGCGCAGAGGCTTGCGCGGGACGTAACCCATTCCTGCAGCCTGGCCGGAGGAATGAAAACCAAATTATTGCTTTCTGAAGTGCCTGGTTCAGTACTTCTGAAACTGATAATTGCACCGTGCTCGCAGCAGAACGGTCGGGAGACAAAAAGCAATTTCCAGCCGGGGTGCACAGAAGGGTGGGATGTTTTATCTCCTCAAATGCACTACCTTTCTGAAACAAGAGCCTGCCGAGGGCTTGGGTGACTTTCAGCACATGGGTAATGTCTAACCCGCACGGGCGGATGGTTTGCGGCAGACTTGGACATTTGTGTAGGAACCACAAGCTAATTAATCTCTTTCCTCCAGGTCTTCTAAAAGAAACTTGTGAGATGTTTTAAAAAAAAACAGAGAGGATTATAACACTTATTAAAAAAAACAATAGTAACAGATATAATTAGCAAAACCAGGCTCTTCAGGTTTTCATTTTTTTCTCTGCGGCTTCTTCGCTTCTCAACAAATACTACAAAGAGAAAAGGCCAAAGAAGGAACACAAACCCCATAAAGCGTGGGTGGTTCCTGCTTTTATTTCACTTTTGAGAAGCTAAGATTTCAGTTAGATTTGGCTGAAATTTTTCTTCAGTGACATTTCCCTTATTTTCTGGGGAACACGACTGCTACATTTTGCCTGCCCTCCCTATGAGCTGGTTTTCTAGTCTATGATTCTGTGAATCTCCTGGCCTTGCTCATAGACAACAGGCCTTGGACCTGCCCTGGGAGATGCCCAACGGCTGACGTTGGTGTCTCCTGCATTCAGGAGAGGCCACCATGCTGCCAAGGTACCTTGGCACCGGGCTCTACATCGGGAGACACACGTGCTGCCTCTAGCCCCGCGTTCGCTCTCACCTTTGAAGAAGACGATCTTGTGGTCGCTGGTTCTCTCGTAGACGGCGTCCAGGCTGTCCAGGTTGAGCGGCAAGCCCCGCCAGAAACGGTGGATCTGAGCCGGCTGGAGGGAGACCAAGTGCTTATTGCGAGTCAGTCTCCAGAAGTACTTGCCTGGAGGAACAGACTGGACATTACTGAACCACACCGCAACCCACCTGCGCCAGGGGAGAGGCGAGCGCGAGGCACGTGGCAGCAGCAGAAAGCCAAGCGCGTGAGATGGGAGCTACGAATTACAGGCATCCTGCTTCCCAGCAGCAGCTGCTAGCGCTTTCTATTCCTGGCAGTCATTAGAAGAAATCCCCTTTTGGGGATCAAAACAGTCCTCCGGACGTTGCACTGGAGTTGTCATACTCCTGGCCGCAGTGTGAAGCTGCACCATTGAACCGGAGCAGGTGAGAGGAGCCTTTCGTCTCCCCCCCCGCTCTTCATGGGACCTCCTGGGAGCTGGTGGGACCAGGCACCAGCAGCCTTTAGCAAGAGCCTCCAAAGAAACGTCCCTATCATCCCTATTTCTCCTCTCCCGGAGCACCCACAGCTTCCCACACGCAGGATGCCCAGCTGCTTTCGTATTTAGAAGTGCGTATGATGTTACAATGAAATATGGGAATACCAATTTTTTAATGAAGAAAGGGAGTAAGAAAATAGAGGAGGAAGAAACTATAGTAATAAAACTGGAAGGGGTTGAGGTGGCGACAGAGGCAGAATAAAGGAGGCTGGTACCATCTCGAGGTGTAGGATAAGCAGGGACCTCGGTCCTGTGTTGCTCCCAGGGGCTGAAGGTACCGCTGGTGTAAGCAAACACTTCCAGCACCTGCAGCAACACTGTCCCAGCTAGAAAAGAGTGCGGCTTGGGGTATTTCTGGAATATTTTGGGTAACAGAAAAGGAAACAGGTTTGTCCTCTGTGCCAAAGTTTCTCCTGCAGAAGGAGCCTTACATGGGATTTCCCAAGGAGTCTTAATGACTGTAGGGGCAACTCAAAACCCAACTCTGCACTGTCTCTGGGATTCTCAGCCTGAGTTTTTGCAGGACACTTTGCGCTGCGTTTTCCCCGGAGAGCTCCACACAGCGAGATCTGAGCCGGAGCGAGATGCCTAAGAGCCAGCTCTCCACTTTGTCTTGTATTTGTTATTGCCTTTTGGAAATTATTGCATGTTATTTACATCAGCTCTTGCATGGATTCCCACGGGGGGATAAGCAACAGAAACCAAAGATGCGGCTTCAGATTTGTATTCACGACACTCAGCCCTTTCTCCAGAGACAGCAGATTGTGACACCGTCTTTTAAAATTTTATGGAAATTGGATCTTAGCCTAATAATGCAGGAGGCGAAACTCTAACACTTAAACATCTGCAGAGAGGGGGTTTTATTCTAATTATAAGGATTTATATCATATTCTTGTTCTTCTGCTCCAGTTTGCATATTTGCTCTATCTGACTGAAACCCACGAATGAATAATACATTCAAATGTGGTAGGAACTGCCATAATTACAGATTCTTTTTAAGAACGCTAAAAAAAAAAAAAGGATTCAAATTTGGTGGCCATTGTACATCGATAGAAACACATGTAATTAAATAAAGATGATCTCTGCATCTCTAATTAGTGAGGCACTAGGCAAAGCCAGGTTTTCACTTTTTTAGAAAGAAATACAGCTGGACGGAGTCCCTTCCTTCGCAGATAAGTATCTGAACTTCGGAGTGCCCTGGGCTCACATGAGACACGGAGGGAAGCCTCAGTGCTTTTGACATTTCAACCCTCTGCCAGCGATGGGCTCAGCGGGTGTGCGACTGCAGGCAAGCGAGCTCTAAATCTACCCTCAAAGTCAGGCATAGCCTGGGCTGTTGGTTAGTTTGGTTGGTTGGGGTTTTTTTGATAAGCTTGCAGGAAAAAGCCAAAAAATAAAGCAATTAGGTAGCAAGGAGTTCTTAACACGACATTCCCTGTCTGCCCGTGGCTCGCGTTCTGCCACGGCCAAGCCTGCTCGCCAAAGTGCTGCGGTTGCTTGGACGATCGTCAGCCAAAGCCAGATCCGTGGGGGAATTGTTGCCATTAGCATGCAGAAATATAATAAAGGTGAAAAAAAATAAAAATCCCAACCCTGTGTTTGTTTAAAAAGCTTGATTTAAAACCACCCTCTGAGCTGGCAAACTGAGCAGGATGAAAGCCAAGTGTGAAGTCCTGCTGTCCCAAGCGTCTCGTTTTATATGGATGATGGGTTGAGGCAATTGCTTTCTTTAACACCAGGTGATTTTGATCCCAGCTGCGTATCGCGCTCGCTGTACTTTGGCCGCCTTTGGCAAGACTGCTGCACGCACCATGCAGACACACACTCAGGCCAAAGTTGTTTGAAAACTTCAGGAGTCTGCAGTGAGGCAACTAAATCAAAGCAAGCGGCACCTCTGACGTGCGAGGAACCCACCGTTGCCTTCAACACAACAAGCCTGGGAGCCCCGGGGAGCTCCGGTCCCAGTGTCTTTGCGGTGGGAGAGGCTGCTCTCCGGCCAGGGAACCAGCTGGACCAGCTCAGAACAAAACGTCCATCGATGGAGGGAGCTCATCACTGAAGGTCATTAAAATCCTGCCCCAGAGGTGACACCCCTGCTCCTTGGTGCCCAGGATGGTTTGGTGGCAGCGATGGGGGCTCTGAGGGAGGTGCCAGCTCCGGAGGCAGCCGTGCAGCTGGCACCCACTGACACTGTGCTCTTTACATTTGCATTTTGGCGCACAATAAATATATCCAAAAATAGACACTGAGATGGATTTTTCTTCACTTTTTATCTTTTTTTCCCCTCCCCTCTGAAAGACAGACAGCCATTTATCCTGGAAACCAGTTCTTGACTCTTATTTTCCCTTCTTCACTGTGGCTCTTTGGAGCTGGCATCTGAACAAATACCACAGGGGAACAGCCTCCGTATTGTGCTCCCCAGAGGGCACAGACAGCATCGACTTCTCCGGAGCCCTTTTCCCGTTCTTGCCTGCGACCCGAGACTCGCACTGCGATACCCGGATGGGTTACACGCGCCCGGACGCTGCTCCCGATCCCTGGGGGAGACGCTTCTGCTTCCCTGCTGGGTGGCTTTGGAGTGGCCAAATGGTGGCCAGGGATGGAAAGAAGTGCCCAGCGGGCATTTTTCCATCTTGGAAAGATGGGAAAGAAAACCCACAGGGTCCAGCCTCCACGGGCTCGGTGCAGCTGAGAAGGCACTGATGGGATCCTCGTTGACATCCGGGCACACGCTGCCAGCAAGTGTTTGCTGACATGGAACCAGATGGCTCTGCAATGGCACACACGGCGTCTTTGAGCGATGCACAGCAAGCAGCTCTAGGGAAGGTGAAGCGTGGGAGGAAAGGGAAAGTTGGAGGCATCCAGGAAAAAAGCGGTGGAGAGCTGTTGCTCTGCTCATCCTTGGTTCGACCCAGATTTTGGCTTTGACAGCGTGAATATCAGTTTTCAGTTCTTCACTTGGGCAGTGCGGTGCGATGGATCAGTGGTACGGTACCAAGTGCTGTGCTGCACTGTCACCAGCCCGGTCACTTCAGAGGGAAGCGTTAAACCCCAGGACACGCCACATGGACACACACCTCCCCTGGTGTTAGGACACACGTCCCTCGTGGGCACCGCGGTGACCTGGGCAGGTGGGTTTGCCTCCAGTGGTCTCTCCTTCCTAACCACCCGCCAGAGCCCCAACCTGCTCGTGCCACTGAACTGCTCTTGGCCACAGGTCCCACAGGTTAATTCTGCTCTGAGTTGAAGAGCATCTATTTTTATTATTTTAAAATAAATTGTATTTCAGTTTCACTGGTTTTGTCCCTTTTGGATAAAAGAAATGCTCAATTTTACTGCTCAGTCTTTTGGATACCTTGACCACGTCCCTTCTCCTCCTCCTCCCTCGCAGACCCCATTTAGCTGCGATCTCTGCCCGTCCCCCAGCAATGCCACTGCGAGTCCCCAGCCATCGGCCACGTGGGCGGCTCCTCTGCTGTGCCGTGACAAGACCGGGCACGAGCTGATGTCCTTCTGCATCGGAGACGGGATTCGCATTGACATAAACATTTCCTTATCCCCCGCCCTCAGCCTCCGTGGGACGATTAGCGGTCTGAGGCCTTCGATTTGAGCCAAAAGGAGTCAATGGCATGAGAGACACCTCCCCAGGGCTGCGGGCCCCACAGGCTGCAAACCCCGAGCCAGCTGATCCTCATTGCCCACCCCAGCCTGGCCAACACCGCCGCTGCAGTGTCACATGAATGCCACCGCAGGGTGACGCGGCTGAAAACCGCCGGCAGCAGGTGCTTACCTTTAAAGAAGAAAGCCTCTCCCCGGATCTGGGCCACCGCGTCGAAGTGAGTGTTGCATCTGTTGGGCACATCCCGCCTGAGCCTGTGGAGAGTTGCGCAGCTGAGCGACGAGGGGCTGTGTCCTCCCCGGTGTCCCCCATCCCGCCGACCACCTCTCCCCTGTCCCCAGAGTCCCCAGCAGAAGACCACAGGCTGTGTCCATCTGTCACTCCTCGCGCTCAAACCCAGCCATGTGCACAGGGATTTCCACGGTGAGCTTGGGCATCCCTCAGCCTGAAGACAGCTCTGTGTCAGACACGCTCCCTGGGCCACCGCAGGCCATCGCTGGGAGTCAAGCGGGGACACGCTCTACGTCTACCGGCTAGCGTAACCGGTGAGGGCAGAGCTGGCTCGCCGCTCCCCGGTGGCACTGCGTGGCTCAGCCGGCTGGCCCTGGGCAGCAGGACACGTGGTGGATAAGAGCCAAGCAGCATCTCGCTCCAGTGGCTGGGGACGTTGCCGCTCCAAGGCTGAGCTCCGAAATGCCAGCGAGAAGTGACAGAGCTGCAAAGCAGAAAGCAGCCGGGACCAAACACAGGGAGACGATTCCACGTGCGAGACGATGCCACGTGATACCCGGTGA
This sequence comes from Chroicocephalus ridibundus, assembly GCF_963924245.1. Lineage (NCBI taxonomy): Eukaryota > Metazoa > Chordata > Aves > Charadriiformes > Laridae > Chroicocephalus > Chroicocephalus ridibundus. The sequence goes on along the minus strand of NC_086296.1, from coordinate 8,951,883 downwards.
AAGCCACCTGGCAAGTCGCAGCTGAGAAACTGAGCTGCTTTTAGCAAAATGGGTGGGAGAGGCAGAGACTATGAAGGACCAAAAGAGCGATGAAGCCCATGTGAGAAATGATGATTGATGGAGGACAAGGAGAGGATGCTGGGAACACGCACAGAAAAGCTGCTGTGGGTGACAGGGAAGCATAAATCTAATTTGCTGACAGAAGAGTTGTGCTGGGCTGCCAGCACCACACAGCCCTCTTCGGCCACAAAATGACAGATGTGGAGGCAAAGCCCATCCGCCCTCCCAGTCACACATGGGGCAGGAAGAAGGGCTTGGCACAAACAAGTGTCCTGCTCCTCCTGCAGCTGGTGTGAGACAATGGTCTCCTACAGGAGCAGGGAGAAATGCTGACATGTCTCTAGGTCAAAACACGGCCGTACAGAGCCTCGTGGACAAGTTCCGTTAGAAGCTACACAGGAAGAAGGATAACTAATGGCACTCAGCATGTTCAAGGAAAAGGGTCCCTTAGGACCCTCTGCAGCCCCTGGCAGCTGGGACACCCCCACCAAGAGCAGGTGCTCAGCACCTCTGTACTGGGGGCGTCGCACTGAGCAGGGCAAAGTGAGGTGAAGAAGGTACTGAGGTGGGAAAAGTAACTGCAGCACAGGGGTATTTTTTCAAGATTAGATTCTTCTCGGTCCTATTACTGGAGGAATAATCTAGTCATTCATTCTTCAGTGCTGTTATCCCCTCTTTGCAGATGGGACATTGAGGCACAGAGAGAAGTGACTTCCCCGAGGACACACTCCAGGTGAGGGCAGACCAGGAGGTGAAGGTGACCTGCTCCATCTCTGCTGCACTCACTTGGGGCGCTCCTGGTATCTGGCAAAAACGTGTGTGACCATGAACTCCTGCCTTTTTGTTCAGTGTCTCTTCTCTTAACTGTCCCGCTGCCCTGGTAGTAAAACAATTCAGTAACTCCAATGTTTATTAACAAGCTAGATCCAGACCTTCCCTTAATGAGGGCACGCTGGTTGCTTGATGACACTCAGCATAAGCAGTCCTTTGCCAACACAAACCTGCGTTGGAGTCAGGCTCTCGGTCCACTTGTTCCAATATTCACCCCCACAGGTACATTAGGGAGTGGAAAGATTTAGGGAAGTTGTGCTTGCACAAATCAGGATACTGCAGAGGAAGTTTGATTAAAATTTCGGCGAGGATGAGTTTACCTAAGGGTGATGGGGACAAATTTCCATTAACATGAGTAAAATTTTTGAGTCTTAGGAAAATGCAAAGCATTCCAAGATGATACAGAATTTCTGGACATGCCCTGAATGATAAAAATTAGTTAAGGGATAAATGGCAACTTGGTTCTTGCTCTTCACTGCTTCAGTTGTGGGCTGGCTGGCCAGTCTTCACACATGCTGCTTGAAGAGAGCAACAGCGTACGCAGGAGAGACTCGGGAGATGCAAGGAAGAAGGGGCACTCTGTGCGTGTGTGTGTATTTTCTGGAAGACAAGAGGTCCAGAGGGAAATACCGAAGCCAGAGCGAGCAGGCAAGATACTGATGCTTAAGCTTCACTACTACGTGTTCTCTTCAGGAAAGAAACAAACTTGACTTACGGGACAGTGGAGCGGTTCTCTGGCAGCTCTGGCAGGATAGGATGGTCATCGGTTTTGCTTACTTCAGGCTTGGCTGTGGGGGACACAGATTCCCTGACTCCTATGCGTAAAGACAAAGAAGCAAGTAGTGGGGAACACCATCCTCCCCACCAGCTCCACTCACCCCAGAAAACAGCTATTCCTGCGTGCCCCATGGCAGAAACAGGCTGTAACTGTGTAAGGGACAAAACTTACCGTAGAGTTGCCAGATTCGGACTTTGTCCTCGTAAGGTAGGTCATACTTCAGAGGATCCCCCACTGGACCTTGGTAGTAAGGTCTCATAATAGACTCTATGGCAGAGATGTGGGTCAAGCCAATGGCGTGGCCAAACTCATGGACAGCTACAGCAAATAGGTCCATCCCATGAGCATCTGGAAATACAGACAAAATAGAAATAAAAGTCACTACATGCTGATTGTATTTTGGGGGTTTAGGGTGGGCTATAAGAGGCAGTATAGGTATATGTTGGATAAACTGGAAAGTAAAGCTTTGGAATAGGTGAAGTTTGAAAAAGACATTTTTCTCCAGTTGGAAAAAGGAGACTGAAGTGTATCATATGAAAATGGAAAGCAAGCCACACATCAGCCCACAGCGCGAGTCCTCAGCCCCATACAAGCCTGAGGAATCACCCCTCTTATTCCCAGATCACCGATGGCACCTGAGAAGGAGCTGGACAAACGCCTGAGACAGCGACCTCGGCACAGCCATCCGTCATCCCGCTAACCGTCGCTGCAGCAGCTGGGCCAGAGCAGCCATCTCCCGCATCTCACGCCTGCCCCGCAGCAGCTGCCAACACAGTCTTTGTGATGCCCAGAATACCAAAGTTCTGCAGCCGCTAGCCAGGAGCTCGTTAAAGCCTGTGATAATGAGCAAAGCCATGTGCCAAGGAACCGGTGAGCGCCCGGCAGTGCCCGCCTGCCCATGGTGCTCGCCTGGGCTTTCCCTGCCTGCACAACGCTGGCATTGCACGCTGCTGCCCCGGCCAAATCCACCTCCAACGCCTTCCTGCACAAAGACAGAAGTGGAGATGTTCAATTGCTCGTCGGCCACCAACCCTGTTCATCTAACTGCTCTCCTGCCAGGGAATGGCAGAAGGGGCAGGTGGCCGTGTCCAGCTTGTTTCCAGAGGACTTGCCCATCTTCTCCCCTTCCCCACCTTGTGCTGGTGGGGCTGCAGCTCCAGGGTCTGCTCCCTTAGGCAAGCACTTGGACCCTCACACACCATGCTGGGCAGCAGGGAGACTTTATTGAACACTGATACATCCTCTCATGATTTTTTTTCCCCTCGGTCTGGGCTATCTCTGTTCTCTTTCCCCAAATTTCCTTGTTTGCAACCCAATCCCGAGTGCCTCAGGCCCGCACAGGGACCCATCCCATACTCTCCAGACCCTCAAACGCTCAGGTCAGATCGCAACAGGAGTTAATGTCTACTTTCCAGACCTACACCACCGCTGCCAAAGGGAAGGAGGAGCTGCTCCCAGGACCGTCCGGGACTGACCCTGCTCGGTGCATTCCCACCAGCTGGGCCAAGCACCCGTACAATTGCTGCCCCTCGCTGCCCGGCAATGCCCTGCAGAGCAATACCAGAGGGCAGCAATGCTTTTAACTATGGTTCTTACGAAGATCATGATGGCAAGTACTGTAATAAACAGGCAGCGAGGTGGGAGAGGTCTCAGCAGAGCTCAAGGGAGCCTCACGTTCCCCGAGCTGCGGTCGGGGCCAAAGGAGACGTCGCACAGAAGCAGCCGTGGCTGATCCTGCACAGTTCTTAGAGCTCCCCATCGGGCTTGGCGTGTTGGGGGGGATATTTTTGCTGAATTCTGCTTTTTCCTTGATGACTATTATTTACAGTGTCTGTAAACAGCCAGGATTTTTATAACCTGTGCTGTTTTCCCCGGCACTGTGAGAGAACAAGACATATGCTTTCTGACATTTTAATGCCAAACTGACAACCTTGGGGATATTTTTATATCACCTACCAACTTGTTATTTTTGAATCGCTAGGGAGAACAAAATAAATAAAAGATGAAGCTCGGATAGCTCCAAGACCTTCAAAATAGAGGGCAGCCAGGCTCAGCCCCTTGTCCCTCGGCGATGCTTGGAGGGATCCTGCCGGCCCTGAGCTTGCTCCTCCATGCAAGTCTGTTTCACAATGAGTGTCCCCCACCACCAGCTACAAAAGGGGCACCTATTCCTTACTTCATCACATAACATGTGCTACGGCAAGCTCCCAGACCTCAGCGCTTGCCCCTGCCCTGTAAGTCTGTAGAGCAGAGATGCTCTTTTTTTCCTTCCCTGTAAGAGACATCAGTTGGGGTTGCACAGTGGCATGAACCGAGGAGCAGGTTGAATCCTGAAGAATCAGCCTGTCCAGACCTTTAGCCTTAACCCCAAACCACCTCTAGCACGTCTGGTGAACACTCCTGCCCACAAACTCTCAGTGGGGATGGATGGAGGTCAGACGGTGGGAAGGGAGGAGAGGGTGGGGAGAAAGAAGGTATTAGCTGGTTCCTGAGAAGATGATTAGGTCTAAACAAAATCATTAAGCTGAAGCAGCAGGAGCCCACTGGGAGGCTGGCGGAGGAGGTGGTGTGACAAGTAAATTAGCAGCTGGTGACTGCAGAGACACCCCGTCAAAATGTGCCCGACATGAAGGTTGGGGACCTGATCCCCACAGATGGCTGGCGCAGCTGAGGCACACACGCTTCTGAAAGTCCCTCTGCCTATTAAAACTCTGCTCTAGCCAGATGAGATGAAAAAAAAAAGAAAAAAATAATAAAACTGTAACTTGTAACCATCCTGATGTTAGGTAACAGACATGAGATGGCAGGAAAAACCTTGCATTCACAGGGGGCTTTTTCCCCGCAGACCACAGAGCCCTTTCCAGGCAGGTCAGCTTATAAATATGCTTTAAAAATAGGAAACCAGGATATATAGCAATAAAGCCACCCAAAAGATGCCAAAATCAGAGAATACAGTCTGCCAATCCAAGAGCTCAACAGCTGCACACCGAATGTGTGACCTTCCAGATCCCAGAAGAGATGATGACCGAGGGTGGGTGATGGGGAGCTCTGCAACTGCCAACAGAATGGGTAAAAACACGGAGATGCCATCAAAGCTTCCAGAAACATAGAAAGTCCTCAACACTGGCTGTTGTCATTTCACTAGCAAGGCTGAGGGGACAACCAGAAGAAGGTGTTGGGATCCCCAAGCCCGGGGTGAAGGCATAGCAGAGGCTAAATCACTCTAACCACCAGAGCAGAAAAGGGAAACTGGGAGCCCTTGTGTTTGGCTGCAGCTCCTCCACCCTGACCTACCTGCTGATCGGAAGGTCCAATACTCATCATCGTCAAAATGGGTGTCTCCTGCCGTGTGATGATCTCCAGGGAAGAAAGCGTGTGCCACTGTCCCACCAGGCCCATCAAAGGGATAGCCATCGTTGTGATCTGCTTTGGAGAAGTCTATCTGGATGTCGGCGTTGTTACCTGCCACTTCGTGGAAATTCAGTGGGGTAATGTCACTCCAGACCTTCAGGGCGTAGTACATCAGCGCTCGGACTGTGTCGTGGCCCAGGTGGGACTCTTTTGGGAAAGTGCGAACTCTGAAATAAAAAAGGCAAAAAAGATGATATAGGGCACTAGCATTAAAGATCTTCTCCAAGGACCACCCAGAAGGGTTCTGCAGGTGCCTGGTGTGTCTTAGCGCTCCTCCAAAGTGCCCCAAAATGCTTTATTTAAGTGTCTGAATGTTCTGTTCCAGAGCTATGAGGATTTCAGAGACTGAGTTTGTGTCCTCTGGAAATACCAAGCCAGTCTTGCCCACCAGAGCATGAAACATTCCACGCGTGTGAAACAACTAGGATCTGAATCCTGGTACCTCCGATCCTGCTGTACCAGGTGGCAGTCAGCCTCCGAGCCACACTTCATGCATGAACTGCTGTTAACGCTCAGGACTACTACCCTTGCCCGGCCTTGAAAATGCCAATACCATGAGCCTTTTTCCAGAGCTTGCCCATTTCTTTTTCAAGCTCTCCTTCAGATCTATCAACAATTATTTTCTCACCACTTATTTGTTCCAAGTGCCACCCGAATATGCAGAGACTATTGACTTCCGAAGCCTTTGTGCCACGCACAGGACCATAAGTTTTCCTGCAACAAACAGCAGGTCATTGCTCATTCTTATTACGCGCACACAGAAATCCGGTACGGATTTGCTGCCTCCATATATTTCCCAATATGTCTGCCGGAGGTATAAAATATTCTCTGAAACCAGTTCACTGCCAGGAATCTCTGATTCTGCGATCCGTAACAAGGAGGAAGAGGAAAGGATGCATTTTACGTAAATCACATTCAAAATTCCTCCAGCCTATTGCCTGCAGGAGACAGGCTTTGCGATGGAGCGTGGTAGTTGAGAAGCTCTTGCCTTGCTTCTTGGTAGAAAAATCATTGATGAGCGGGGGCTTACGACACCACTGCACACCTCGCAGGGCTATTACGGTTTCTCTGTCAGCACAGTAGCCCTTGGTCCCCACCTCTGCCTTGTCCTGGAAGAGAAGCCAGGTGGGACGCGCTGTGTGCCGGCGTCCGCCCTGCAGCTGCATGATTCAAACCTCCCTTTTGGCCTTTGCTGGAATGAAAAAAAGCCAATGTTTCCTGTGTAACCAAACCTTGAAAAAAACCTTCCTAATACTGTTGATTTAATAGAGGAGGTATAAAGACAAAGATGCAACAAGGCACCTTGGCTTCTAAAAGAGTATGTTTACATGATCTTTCACTGACAATTTTGACAAAAATAAACACACTGCAGGAAAATGTACTGTTGACTGAGTAGTTATTGGCAAAAACTAATTCTGCTGGAAAATTTCTGGCCAGCTCTACCCCAGCAGTAATGGATACTTTCTTTCTTGTGTACCAGCACACCAACCAAAGTGTGCATGAAATATTCATGGCTTGAGAGATTTTTAAAGGCTAAAGCAACAATTATGATCACCTCGCTTGCCCTCCTGCATAATATAGCTGGGAGAGCACGGCTCAGTATTACACCACTCCCCAGCACCAGTGGGATGCAATGACCCAACTAAACTTCCAGAGGTAATTACAGGTGTCAGAGACGGACCACGCGTCACTCAAGCCCTTCCTGCGAGTAGTGATTTGGGTACTGGGAGACACCACAGATCAGCGAAGGGGAGGAGGGACGCCTCACTGACTGAGGTTGGATGCTTTTGCTTTCACAAATATCTGCATAAATCCCATGTCCTCAGAGACACACAGCCCAAGGTGGGTCCCACCTCCTGAGCTGGGCAAAACTAGTGAGGGTTAAATCCAGGAAAGGACAAAAAGGGGACTTGGGAGAACAAGCAGAAATCTCACAAAGAGTTTCTCTGAAGAGCTTGGGAACCCCATCCTAGAGACGGAGGGAATGAGATGGGTCAATCAGGCAAAACACGTCACAGCCAGATAAGCAAATATCCCACATAGATACACCTTTGCTATCCCTAAACTATTCTGGGCAAAGAAAGACCTTAACTGCTAAACTGAATGAGTTAGCATACATTTAACATCACACAATCGTAGGACTTTAAACAAAACACACTTGTAAAGAAGGCAGCACAGAGGTGCAAACAGTGTGAGCATGGGATTAGAAAAGACAGTTTTCAGGCAATTTTAGTTTATAGAAGAGAGTGTGGCTGGATGTAAACCTCTACAGTCCAAAAAAAATAAAGGCCACTTAGTTTCCAGATATTCTTTAACTGGGTGTCTTCATCTTCCACAACACTCCTCTGGACTTAAGGAAACCCTTTGCTGCATTAATTTCTACTGAACAAGTCATTATACGTGTAAAACGCACCACGTTTATGCCAGGAATTACAACCTGTCTCCATGATCTTGGTGCCTAGGGCACGGACTCAGATTCATGGATGTTATCTGCTCTTCCCTCCTCAAGCCCTGCTCGACCGCATGAGCTGCTTTCCTTTCCCTCCCTTTCCAGCCGTAGAATGAGGATAATAAATCTGATCTCCCTTGTAAAAGGACAGTGGATGAAAAACCCTGTCTGAAGAGACAAACATTATTAACATTCATCCCAACCCCTGACTCCAGAAACATTAGATTAAGGCAGAAACAGTATCAATACTTATTTCGCTTCTTATAAAAGGTCCTGCACCTCTGAGCTGACCCACATTTTATTAACATGCTGCAGGTGTAAGTGAAAAATCCCCCATCCTTTATTCATTACCACCGTTATTTTTCAAGAGAATCCCATCAGGGTTTTTCAATTCAGCATCTGATTTGATTGCTGGAGCTCTGCTAATTGTTTTCAATGAGATTAGGAGAAGCCTATTATGCCAATAGGATGTTCGTCGGCTTTGTGTTACCCAGTTCCGCTGAAAAGGTGGCACATTTCTAACATCACGCAGATGCACACAGGACTAAATAAGCTTCCTCCCACCTTGATTATTATTATTATTATTTGTAGTAAATGGCGCTTAGGTACCCAGCGGAGAGCAGCGCTCCTTCTTCTTGGATGTTAATCCCTCCTGAGACTCCTCTCACAGAGCTCCAATCATGGGCAGAAACCTGATGTGAGTAATTGGAGAGAAGCCTCTCTCATCCAGACGGCCCCCGCCAAGCCACTGGGAAGGTGAGGAGGACAGGGCTGCTCGGTCCCTCTCTGGCCATCCCACCAACGTGGCCCCCAGCCCTCTGCAAAGCCACGTGCTGGGACACCCTGAGGAGCACCTGTCCCCCCGGTGGATGGGGCTGCGCGGGGACAACATCAGCCACATCGCTTGGAACAGCGTCTGCCGAGCTGTACGCGGTTGTAAGTGGCACAACAGGATGCCGAGGAGAACATCTCTGCTCTGCTTTAAGGGCTCACCCAGGTGGCAGCAACCTCACAAGCTGGCTTTCACCCAGCTGCTGCCCATCCTTCACCTGTCCCCCGAGTCCCCTCCTTCGCTTGTCCCATCCCAGAGGTTTTGGGTCCAAGCTGGTTAATAAGCAGAGGCCAGAGAGGGTTGGTCTGCCTCTGTTTGCTATTGAGGGGCACCCACACCGATGGTTATTTTGGTTTCTGGGTTCCTTTTTGGTTTTTGTCCTCCCAAAGCCAAAAGTGGAAGAGTATTGGTGATGTATGAGAAATCAATTGCTGGTTAATGAAAGCACTCCTTCACCTTCTGCAGCCCTGAAACCCCAGAGAAATAAAATAAATGCTGATAACTACCAAACCCAGCAGGCTAAGGATTGCCTGCTAAACCCAAATTGATTTTTCTGGCGGGGGGGAAGAGGGGGCAGTGGGAAGGGTGGCTGCTTGCTGCCGTGGCAAAGGCACTTTCCCAGCCACCCGTGGCACAGCAGCCCCGCTCCGGGGCTACCCCAGCACTGCCGCAACACCCCAACGCCAAGGAGGAAAGCAGTGGGGCTGTTTGCACCCTCCATTGCACCTCTCCCAGCGCTTTGCAAAAATTACAGAACATTTTTGGGGGGATAATTCTTCTCCTGCCCTTTAATACGTACAGCTCTCCAGGCAGTTCCCTGCAGCTCAGCAATGGATGCCAGCACAGGAATAATCCATCCCAGGGAGAAGAGGTGGGTGAAAGCAAATTTCAGAGCCGGTTTTTTGGGCTGCGGGAGGAGCAGCTGGTCGGGGGAGGGGGGGCTGCCGGAGCAGGGCTGCCATGCTTCACCACCTGCCCCGGCCATCGTGCCCCCACACTGCCGCCTGTGCCAACCTGGCTGCTGCCTGCGATCTGCTCCAGATACTCAGGGATTTTCCTATGAGGGTCACACATGCCTGCAATGGGCACGTTGTGACAGCCCTAAAGCAGATCTGCACCGGGGGGTGATGCTCTTGCCCCCCTTGGACATCTCTCACACTTGGGCTGGGAGGTCCCACAGTGGGATGCCACCCATTAAAGGAGGAAAGCGAGAGGATCGGGTCCATTGTGGGGATGGGAGCGTGGAACTGGGAGTTACCCCAGTTACACAGCTTTACCCCATGGCACCTGTCCGGCAGCTGCCCTTCCATGCCCCGGTAAATCCCCATCTTGGCTCAGGCAGTGCCACACCTCCACCGCGGGTGGCCTCAGGATGCTGGCGGCGATGATGGGCAGCAGCTGACAGACATCACTGCTCCCCTGCCGCCTGCGTTTGCTCCAGCTCCAGCACCTCATGTCCCGAGCATCGCAGTTTCAAAGACTGCAGCTTTGATGAAGTGGCACCAGGGACTCATCCTTAACTAAAGATGGATGAAAGTCAGCTCGGTTTGGCACCGGGCTGAGATTTCAGCAAGAAAAAAATGGGAAATTTAGAAATCTGGGCTTTGGCAGCTTCCCCTGCCCCAGGGAGCTCAGAGCAGGCAGAGAGGGGGCATGGCCCTGACGCTGCATTTCTCGTGACCACAAGGAGACAGCAAGCGCCTGGGAAGAGACGGAGATGCCAGCTGTGAACTCCCCTTTCTGCGGGGCATAACCAACAGCAACAAAGCAAAATTATCAAAAGAAAAACCAGGCTGCAAATGCCAGGGCGAACTTGCTGCGGGCAGCTCCTGGCGCCGATGCCAGCAGAGGGCATCCGCAGCACGCCGCTCCCCGCACCCCGCTCCCAAATCCATCCCACTGCCACCTCTTCAGCCTACTGAGTGCCTTTGTACCTATGTACAATGCAGGAAAAATAAAATAAAAATAATTTTTAAAAATCCCATGAAAAGAAGATTTATATGCTGTAATATCCTGGAAGCTTCCCATGGAGATGAGGCACAGAAGACTGCGTGTGTCTGATGCTGTACTGGGATGCTCCGAGGCTGTACCGGGATGCACAGGATGCAGCCTGTACTGTTTTGCTCCCTGAGCCCTCCCGTCCCACAGGCTGGCTGTACTCAAGAGTAAAAAGAAGAACCCCAAGCAATCTGCATGCCTATAAAATTTTGTTTGCCAAACGCTGCCTTCTCCATCAGTGCAGGTGCCTATCCCATGATCATCCTTTTGTAGAGCTTTGCTTAACTGTTTATTCCAGCCTTGCAATTATTCAGGTTTTTCTTCAATTTTTAAATGCATGGCATACCAGAATTTGGTTTTGTTTTCTTTTTTTTAAATCTTCAATCAATGCGTAAGAGGTAAGCATGTAAAACTTTATGTCTCTATTGGCAGACTTTCATGGCTGTTTCAAAAAAGCTATTTTAATGTCAAGTGTTGGATGTAAATACTATGTTGGACTTTCTATAATGCTATAGCCTTCTGTTGGCTTATACAACCTCCAGTTATAAAATACAGCCCTTTCTTGAACAAGAGCCAAGATCCTGGAAAGGATCAAAGAATAAGAGGCAGAAATGAATTTGTCGGGAGATGGATTTTTTTTTTTATATCATACGTATAAAACTGTCTCAGACGTAAACCCCTTTTTTTATGGCAATCTTTGCTGCAGCATCACAGTTTCCAAGGGGGTGGGGGATGCCCCAGCACAGTGTCCACCAGAACAGCCTGACCCCATTCCCCTTCCACGCTTCGCTCCAGCCTGGGACTGTGGACACTCTGCCGGCATGGCCGGAGCCCTGGTGGTCCCTGCAGCGCTGGGCTCCTGCCCGCGACCGCCCGGCCACCGTGTCTGCCCCGCTGCAGGATGTAGCTCGGGTTTGCCCAGCCCAGCTTTGCTCAGAGGAGCTGCCGAGGTCAGGGCTGTGCACAAGCCATCCCCCTGTGCTGGCTCTGGCAGCTCGCAGGACATCAGGGCAGGTTTTATTTTTTCACCCAAAGGGACTGTTTCTGCTCCAAAATATGTTTATTCCTCTTACCCATCAACAGGGGTCAACAGGGGGATAGGCTGGGCTTCTATAACTGAGACACTTCACTACAAGAAGACTTACACGAGCCAAAATTGTTTCTTACTGAAGCTGAATTATGTTTATCTTTCTTGAAAGTAAGGTTTCAGAGGGATGTGCTGGAACATGGAGCAAATCCCTGGTAGGAGATTTGCCGCAGTGTCAACACGTGTCAACAGCAACAGAGAAGTCGAGATCTGTTACTGCAGTGGGAGGTGGACTCGCTCTAGGGACTATGCCAGGATCAAAGAGAAGCTTATTATTAATAACAAGATCTCTCCATAGCATCCACACGTGCTTTCAGGATAGTATGAGCACCTCATGGTGCTCACCTTTCTTGGCAGAATAATCACTGCAGCACATGGTCTTTGAGGAGGGAAAAACGGGTCCCAAAAAGCACAAGTCTTGGTGGGACAGGGATCAGCTTGTTTGCCAACCCTGACCTGCAGCGTGACTGCAGCCTCTCTGGAAGTTGGACCTGAACTTCTGCGTGTTGCAGGTCCAGAGAGACCCACACGTGTTGCTCCCTGCTGTCAAGGGAAAATACTTCCCTGTGGCAACAAGGAGTATAGGAGAAAAAAAGTGGCTCTATTACCCAGAAAATGCTCCCAACCCTTAGGCTCAGGTGGAGCGAGAGAAGAAGCCCCATCTCTGCTCAGCCAAGTCTGTGGCAGCTGATTGAGAAAGTGTAAAGTCCCAACGAACACAACAGAAACGATGCTCTAACCATTGCAACGCAGCAAAAAGCTCACAGCTAATCCACCAGCCAAATCCACACCATTCCCAGCCGACGACCTAGTGGGTCCAAGAAATCAAGGTTGGAATTAGCAGGAGAAGAGTTTAAATAAATAGTCTGTGGAGGCACACGTTTTAGCATCTCACACCGAAACGCATCACAAAGCCATATTCGGCCCTGTTCTGCGTGGGACAAGCCCTTCACTACAAGATTTCTGTAGCGGAGGACAAATCCCTACCTCCAGGACAAGTTCCTTTTGCTCCACTTGGTGAGAGCCTGCGTGAATCGCTTCCTCCTGGTCTCCACGGCGGCGAGGTCGGGCAGAGAGCAGCGCGGGGTCTTCATCAGCTCCAGCGTGGCTTCGTCTAGGGTTAGGGAAGAAATAATAGAAATCATGGGAATGGTGGGTTAGGAAATCCCAGGGCGGACAGGGAAAAGGGAAGGGAAATATTGAGGATGCAGCAGCGGAGCAAAGGCAGTGCTGGGGAGACATTGGGACATGGCACCGGCCCCAGCGTCACCCGTGGTGCCACCCACGGGGCACTGAGCCCCCTCCATGCCCTCACCCATGGCAGCAATTCCTGCCGAAAGCCCATCTCTTCAAAGCAGCCACCAGCTGGGGCTGCCAGGAGGCAAGGGGAGACGACCCCCCCGGCAGGGGTGAGGTGCCAGCTCTGCTGTGAGCGTCAATGGACAGTTTCGTTCATTTCAGGGGAAAATGCAGCAGGTTACCTCTGGTGTGACACTTTACAGATCTCAAAATCTCGTGTGGAAAACAACCTGTGGGCAGCTTTGATTATATTTTAAAACATAACTTTTTAATTATTCTATTTTGGTGTCTCTTGCTGAATTCCCCATTAGTCCCCTGACAAAGCAGAGAAACATTCGCATGTAAATAAACTATACCACTTTCCAGCTAGGAGCTCATTTGGAAAATGCTCATATTCCTTCTTATTTATTTTTAAAACTGAATGAAAGCTTAAAGCTCCTATTCTCATCTGCTGAAAGGCAGACGAGTTGGTCGTTCTCGCGTTTTCCGTGCTGGCTTTACCTCTTTACTTAAACACTTTGTTTTCAAAGCAAACCCCACACACGAGCTGCCCAGGGCAGCCCCCCCGGCCTGTTTCAAACACCCCCTCCAAAAATGAGAACGTAAATGCATTCAAAAGGCCACCCTTGCTCCCAGGCCTCCTGCAGTTTGCGATTAGTTGGAAGAGAAATAATTGCACGTGCTCCATTAAGAGCGGGGAGGGAAAGTCCCAGTGATGGGATGCAGCCAGCGGCTGCTCAGGTGGCAGCTGCTCCGGGGACAGGCAGAGGGTGGCCGGGGCACAGGGATGGGTGGAGACCAGCCTGCTAATTAGCAGCTTCTCGCTAATTCTGTCCCGAGCAGCGGAAGCAAGCTGGCCACGTGGCGGGAGGTCGCGGCCATGCATTGGGCAGGGAGGGGAGGAGAGCAGACGGGCGCCCTTCCGAGGGCCGGGACAATGCTGGCTTTCTCCTTCCCTCAATGAGGGCATTGAGAGGAATGACCCTGGCCATGCCGGGGAACATGTGTCACTCCAGCCTGGCCTTGGACTGCTCCCTCCCTGCCAGATGTGGCCACCATGTCAGGCAGAAGCCACCCACTGCCCTGCCCCACTGGCCACCGGGCGGGGGGTGACGGGCTCTCTGCTGACCGGGGGCAACCGGAGCCGCTGCGGCTCGGGGAGAGCCAAGGAGACCCTCCGCAGGCACCTCGTGGCTCTGCGTGTCACGGGCAGGAGTGAGCAGCGCCTGGGTGATGCCACACCATCTTCCTGCCTCCCCTGCGCTGTGCCCCAGTGGTGAAGAAACCAGAGCATCTACACATACAAAGTGGGAGTCTTAATCAGGACTTTTGTTCAACTCAATGCGATGCTGCAATTAAAGCTTTGAACAGGACAACCTATCAGCCCTTCTCTGTCTTTTTTTTCCCTTGTCTATTTTTCTTTATTTTCTTCTTTTTTTTTTTTTTTTTTTTTTCTTTCAGCACACCAAAAGCTATTTTAAGCTATTTTAAGCACGACAGGAACCCCAAGGGTGTGTGGGTCTGGTGAAATAATTGCTTGCCTCAGGTTCTTGAAAGCACAAGGCAACAAAGCACCTGAGCCATGTAATTACTCTTACAGCTGCAAACTGGGCCGTATGTTACACCCGCCTGAGCCTTTCCTGGAGATGATGCTATTCCACAACTCAGTGCCAGTCCCCTCTCCTCCTGGGACGGGCAGGGAGCCGTCCCTGCATCCCTCTGCACCAGCGAGAGGAGGGATTGTGAGCCACTGACCTAGGACTCCTGTCGCCTTGAGCCCCCCGAACCGCTGCATGGCCGTGATGGCCTTGGTGAGCTCCTCCTGCGTCTGCAGTTGTCCTGTGACAGGATCCGGAGGAGGCAGATACCCAAATTTCGTCAGCCAGTCCTGTGAAACAAGGAGAAGGGAGGGAGGGGGGATGAGAAAAGGAAAGGAAGGAAATATATAACACAGGGAAAGATGCTCTGAAGGTCCCGTCCGTTCCGCTTGGAAATCCTTTTCCCATTTACATGTTTATACCCGATTTCCCCATCAAACTGCGTGGTCCCTGCTAACAAATGGACGTGTCAGGATGGATCTGTACACATCACTTCAGTAATGGGATCCGTCGACCTTCACGCATTCCAAGGGTGACATCTAATTTTCCCACCCAGCTGCAGACCATCTTTGATAGCAGCGGCAGCACAGCCCCAACCCGAGGGTCACACGGGCACCTTCAATTCCCGCCTTGGACACCAGCAGCTCTTACTGGAGACTCCGCTGCAGGGCTGAGCACAGCGAGGGGAGGAAAACTGCCCATCACGAGTGCCAAGGCAATGCCGCCTCCCCCGGGACCTCCCTTCCAGTGGGAGCCCACAGGGGTCTTGGGGAGAGTCCCAGGATCCAACCGGGGAACCTCGCCGACCCCTGGCCAAGGCTGCAGAGCAGATGGGTTTTGCTCAACTTTGTCTTGGTTGGACCTCTCTGACCATATGTGCTTTCTCCTGTGCCCCAGGACATTAATTGACCCCCTGCGACCTCTGCTGCTTTCCAGTCCATGCATGGCTGGGGCGGTGAAGCTTTGGGATGACAGCGTATTAAGGATGCAAACAGCTTAGGAGAGGCTCCCTTCACCTGGTGGAGAAAAGCCAGGACATGAGGATGAGGATGTCCCTGTGATCCAAGTCCCCTCAACACACCCTGATGGCTTGAGGGTGGCTTGTTTTATCTTGACCTTCACGACTTCAAGATTTTGATTGGAAACAAACCCAACCATGAAGACTCCAACCCCACTCTGAGACATGCAATCATTCCAGACCCAGGGTGGATGATCTCAGCACTGACACAAACCCAGGCCCTCTGGAGAAAAACGCCATGGAGACGTAACACGCCAAGCCACTTCCTTGGAGGCCACTGCAGGACCCTGGCTTGGTCCCTTCCCACCAGTTCCCAGGCAACACGAGCACTGAGGGTACAAAGTCTCAGCTTCCAGGAACTGAAACACTGTCCCAGCGAGACCCAGTGGTTTCCCAGCAGTACCATTGCCCTCCTGCCATGGCAGGGAGGGGTATGGCGACAGGGTGCAGAGCAAAACCCTTCAACAGACTTCCCCTAAAATTTGGCCGATACCAAAAAGTCATTCCTGGTGATTGATGCCTTTCGTCATTTAGAAAAAAAAAAGAAAATCCAACCATAATTGGATTTAAAAAAAAACAGTCTAAAAAAGTCACATTGATAATGGTAACAGGTTTCTCAACTTCAGATGATTTGTTCGAGGGTATAAATCAGCAGAGTCGCGCTCATCCCAGCAGCACAAGAAATGCCAGGACTGACCTAATGGTGAAGCCAAAACCTCAGTCACCTGCAGCCCCTGACAGGACTGCCTGATTTATTTAAGAGGAGAAATAAATGGCTTTTCTCTCTGTGCCCTCTTCTACAAAATTTCCACATGCCTTGGTTTAACCATCTCTCCGCCAGTTGCCTCAAGGCATTTAGAGCCAGCCACGGGTATCTCTACCACCACCAGAAAGCAGCGGGGACCTGTGAAACACCTGCATGTCCTTATTTGCCAAATCCTAAGCAAGCATAGCCACGTGCCAGCGACCCCCCTGCCACGGACGCCTCATTAAAACCAAGGCCGCTATTTGATAGAAATTTGTCTTTCAAAGGACAATATAACTTTATGAAGATCTTACTCTCCTCAGCCGAAAACTGATGAAAAAAACCACCATAAATCTCCTTCTTACAACCGCTTTTTGAACGTCTGGTGAATTATCTTTCTAAATCCTTTCTTACCTTCCTTCTTGCTCCCCTCCCTTACCTCGGCAGAAGGATCAGCAAAGAATAATAATGCCACACGCAGGGAATGCCATAAACACCTACCCTCTATTTTCTTTATCTGTATCAAAGAAACATTGACCTATTGAGCCTCTTGAAGACTGATATTGATCTAGACTTCCACCACAGTCAATACGCCACAAATTTACTGTAGTCAGATTAGTGCCAAAAGTCGGTACCTGCTTATCGTTACAATCTGAATGTCTCATAGCCCGGTGTCACCTGCGGTGGCCACCCCGAATGCCACAGCCCCTCTCTAGCAAACCCAATTAAACAGTTTCACACTTACAGAGCTTTACGACAGATCTCCCCGCGCTTGGTGTGGCTCTCCACTGGGGAACATGGTCTCCTGTGCCGGGTTTGTCTCCGGCAATTCACTTCCCTCCTTACCCTCCTTCCGGTTGCCTTATTTTAGCAGGGTGGTGTGTTGTTACAGCCAGAGAAAGCAGCTTATCTGGCCATTTCTTGCTGCTTAATGCAACCTCATTAGCCATGACCGTGCTCAGAGTGTGTTAGCATCATCGCAGCCTTCCCTTGCCATCAGGCTGAAGACCAGGCCAAGCGCTCCCTCCTCTTCTCCCTGCTCCTGTTTGTCCCTTTGCATAGCAAAAACATTTGTGACAGAAATTAGAGATACGATTCGCCCCTGATTGTTCATGAGAAATCGGCTGTGACACAGCGCTCGGCAGCCGGCCCATCAATTGCTGAGGATGGTGGGGTTTAATTTGGTTTCTTCCCTGGCCATGGAGACAGTGTCATTTATTCTCTAATGACAGTGGAGCCGATGCTGTACATAACTCAGCTTTGCTCAGGGCCTCCTGGAGAAGGGGGTGGCAGCAAAAGCCCAGGGAAAGCAAAGGCACGGTGAGGTCCAGCAAAGGTCCCACTGCTCTGGCTGCAGCCAGGGCAAGATCTTCTCTCTTCCTTAACCCAAAGGGACAGAAAAAGCACAAACACAAGCGGGCACATCAAAGCAAATGAGGAGCTCCCTAAAGAAAAGATGGAAGGAATGGGTAGATAGCACAAATCCTTCACCTGATCTGCCTTGCAAGCACTGATTTCCCTGCTTGTGATTTTTCACCTAGACCATCATGTTTACCGTGCCTTACTCAGGTTCTCCACACTTTTATAGACCTCTGTGATATCATTCTCATTCATCTCTTTTCCAGTGTACGAGTTCTGGGCAGTCTCCTCTCTCCTTGTAAGCAAACCTGATCTGTAATATTGAACTTTTGCATTCCACCTTTGCTGTGGCAGAAAAATTCATTAGGGAAAACGCAGCTGGACTTGGAGATGAGAAAGACCATCAGGAATTGCCTGGCTAGTTATCTGTGTGCCCTGTGAAAACTTTTCAGATATTTTCTTGTCCTTAATTAGGACAAAAGCTAAACTTATAAACTTCCATAAATGAAAAATATGAAAATATTTTCCACTGAGATAACTTCAACACGTTCCCTTCTTCTTATTTCCACCTTTTTTTTTAATAAAAAAAGCTTTTTTGCCAACTCTCATTAGCTTAAAATGTTTAAATGAATTAGTGATTTGAGCTGAATGCTAAAATTCTTTGAACATATTTCTTGCCTGACTTGGCACAATAAAAACTTTTCCTTTAAAATATGCTGCGTAAAATGAATTGACCTAATCCCGTGAGAAGATTCAGCTTCAGCAACTCCCTGTTTTAAAAAGAAAAAAAAATTGCTTCACCAAGAAATTCAGATTGAGCCAATGCCTGACCATCTTCCAGCTCCGAGATGAGCTGGGAATGACTCATGCCATGGCCTGGGGTATCTACCTTGGTCTGGGGCTCACGGGATCCCAGCTAGGTTTTTGTGGGAATTACCTCGTATCTCTGTCCCCCAATTTCTTATCTATGAAATACTTGTAATGGTATTTCCTGGTCTCCTGTCTACTGGTCTGTCTGCTCACACTGGGAACTCTTTGGGGCAGTCCGTCCCCTGATCTGATTTACCCCAACCATGGGGTGCTGCTGGGCCAGACCCATCCAACGCGTTTCACTGCCATCACCATGAGTGGACCCACACCGTGGTCTTCTCCTCCGGTGCTGGGAGCTGGCCAAGATGGGACTGGGGAAAGCTGGAGGGACAGAGCCATGTCCACGATGGATCTTCTGATCCATCTCCACCACCGGGCAATACAGAACAAAAGGCTTCCCATTGTGCTCAGGGCCAGGAAACAAAAGAAAGAAAAAAGGAAAAATAGGAAGAACTGCATGCCTGGTGAAAACATCCAAAGACACCCACCCATCTGCACCTCCACTGAGCTGGATAAACACCGCTGCCAGCAAGAGCTCTCGCAGTGCTCGGCGCTGAGCAGAAGCACGTACATACACTTTAAAAACCACAGCCAGGATGTTTATTGACAAAACACCATCCCTGCGTGGGGCTGGAGATCCCACCCTGCCCCACGTGGGATGCCGGGACTCACGCTGTGTCCTGGGCAGCAGGGAAAAGCCATCGCAACACGTTCACCCCTTGGGACCAAGGCACCAGGAACGGAGGTTCCCAGGGTGCTGCCCATGCCCCATCCCCTGCGGTCTCATGGGACCAGCCATCCACAGACAACACAACTCAAGAAATGAAGAAAAATTGGGGGGGGGGGGGGAGAAGTTTTTTTTCCCCTCCTATGTAGCTCTACAATCTTTAAATGGTTTGATTTTACCCCACTCATCTCACAGCAGGTGGTACCCAATAAAAGACGTCTTAAAGCAACTGCTTCAAAACACAGTTTTCCTTTGAAAAGGGAATGTGTTAACAGCGATGCAGCAGCGTCGCTGTTGCATGCGTGTGTTTGGAGACAGATTGCTCACTTGGTTGGCTAAAAATAAGCTGTTCTTTTTTTTTTTTCCTCCTCTGGGTTCCCATATTGCTGTGGCATAGCGTAATGGGGAAAAGCCTGCTTCTTCCCTTAAAAAATGGTTAACAAAATCTAAAACGGCAGAATTTTTTTTGCACTTTTTTTTTTTCTTTTGGAGAAGGCACAAAGTTCGGAAAAATGGTAATGAAGCCTTCTCCGCAAACAAGCCCTGTTTCAATTTTGGACTTTTTTTTCACTCCTTAACCCACTTAAATGGAATATCAGGGAAAAAAGGCTGCTGTGGCAGCAGCCAGGGACTGGAGCTCTCCAGGGCCAAGGGACGACCCAGAGCAAAACGCTGGCTCTGCTGGCAGCGGTGAAAACTCTGGTATCACTTATGCAGAGCCAATTTTCAGATTAAAACGGCAATTTCATTTCTTTCATTTATCCACTTCCTTTGTATCAATACCCTTTTGTCCTAGAATCCACTTACCTGCTTCATTTTAAAATAGATGTAGATATTGTCCCTCTTTTATGGAAGATTTATGAGCTCTGTAGGTTTGCTTTTACAAATATTAATATTATATAAGCTGATGGTCTTATTCAACTGCCACAGGCAAAAAAAAAGACTCAGTCAGCAAGTTTTCTTCCTGATTATTTCTTTTTAAGGCTTGTAGGTTGGCATTTACAAGAAGACAAACTAGTTCAGGGTAACAAGGAGAGGATAAACAGGATAAACAGCAAAACGGAAATCAGGATAAGCAGAAAAACTCTACCCAAGCCAGCTCTGTGCTTCTGCCTGCTCTTGTATTGTCATAATGACCATGTTTCTAAAGCTTAGCCCCAGAAAATCTGGGGGTTTTGTTTGTTTGGGTTTTTTTTTGGTTTTTTGTTTTGGTTTTTTTTGCCTGATGTTGCATAAACATACAGGGGGAAACACAGCCTTAATCCTGCAGAGATTGTAACATTCCCTTTGCTCAGGGATGCCCCCAACATAAGAGGTTCATGGACCCGTTGGAGTGAGTCCAGAGGAGGCCACGAAGAAGCTGTGAGGGCTGGAGCCCCTCTGCCGTGAGGACGGGCTGAGAGAGCTGGGGGGGTTCAGCTTGGAGAAGAGAAGGCTCCGGGGAGACCTCAGAGCCCCTTCCAGGCCCTAAAGGGGCTGCAGGAGAGATGGGGAGGGATCTTTATCAGGGAGTGTAGCAAATAGGATGAGGGGGAATGGTTTCAAACTGAGATTTACATTAGATATGAGGAAGAAATTCTTTCCTGTGAGGGCGGTGAGCCCCTGGCCCAGGTTGCCCAGAGAAGCTGTGGCTGCCCCATCCCTGGAGGGGTTCAAGGCCAGGCTGGACGGGGCTTGGAGCAACCTGGGCTGGTGGGAGGTGTCCCTGCCCAGGGCAGGGGGTGGGAGTAGATGGTCTTTGAGGTCCCTTCCAACTCTAGCCAATTTTCAGGGCATTTCAAGGCTTAAGCAGTAGTACATTTTTTCACTCAAAAGATCCTTTTCATTAATATTCCTTGAAAAGCTTTACCAAACTGCACCTTTCTCATTAATCAAGCCACAAGTTGCTTTTATTCATTTAAAAAGGTTCCTGTCACAGCTGAGAGCTTAAACCCTTACCCTGACCCAAACCCGTCCCTTGGCTTTCCGGGGGGGTGCAGTGCCAGTGAGGTCCCTCCCGCTGTCCTGCACAAACCACCCCAGTGCTCATCTCCACCGCTCGTCTCCTGCCGTCCACGCCCCATAACCACAGAGAAAAGGGCTTTGTTTTTTCAGGGTCACCCAGGGGGGAGAGGACTTTGAAAGCTCCCTTTCCTGCTGGAAGTCCCTTTATACCCTGGATGCAGTTGCGCTTCGCACACGCAGGGCAAGAAAATCCAAACACGCTATTCAACAAAATTAATGACCCAGATTACTAAAATAAAGCTACAACTCAAACATCCGGAACTAATTTCCAAATTACACTGCACTTTATCTCTGCAGCTACCATTAAATAGGGTGGAAGCTTTTAAAATAAAAAAAGAAAACCAACAACAAAAAAAACCATCACCGCCACCACAAGCTGGATTAAAAGGAAATTGCTTTTGGCTGTTTGAGTTTTTCTTCCGTGTTTTCAAAGGTTTACAGTATTCAAATTTTTACAGTCATTTTCCTGAGATCAAACGACCCCAGGAACAACGCCCATTAATTAGAGCAACACATATGGTGCTGCAATACTCCGAGGAGCGCGCTCCTGCGATGTAACGGCCTCCGGGCCACGCAAAGCCAGTAATTTCCTTCCAAAGGTTGCCACGCACCTCTCTAATGAGCTATCGCACGCACATAATCAGGTAATTAATTCATTAGGTGAAAAAACTGCAGTTTGGATTACAACCAGGATTTTGGTTGCCGCCACCGCTGAACTGCGGGACCAGTTTCATTAGCTCACGCTGGAGGAGTCGCTTGAATCCAAACAGCTATTTAATTCGAGCGAACACTGTGCACAGAATCCAGGGTAGAAGTTAATGCAGCTGCTAATGACTTCCTCTCCCTCCCCTTTGCTTTAAATGTTCTATTAGGTTAACAACAGCGGCGTTGCAAAAGGCCACAACCTACAAGTCCTGAAGACAGCAGGTCCCTTGGCGAGGGACAAATTGCACCACTCGATGCCATTAGACCTGGGACATCCAGGTCATTAAGGATGGAGAACACTTCTGCTCCGGCACGGCTCGCTTCCCAGCCAGCAACTGGATGCCAACTTGGCTGCCTGCAGGTCTTGTCGGACATGATCAGGTCTTGCCTGTAGGCTCAACCGCTCGTTGGCAGGGCTCTGCTCGCGCTACCGCTCTCCTGGGCGTCAGGGGATGACGTCCTCCACCAGGCTAGGTGTGCACGGGAGAAGGCTGTCGTGACTTGGAAGCAAACTTCATCCACTCTGCAGTAGGTGTTAACACAAGGTGTTAGCATCTCCTTGGTTGGATGGATACCGAGGGCCTTCCCAGCAACGCAGAGTTAATCAAGAGATGTTGTAGAAGCAGAAGGAAATTCTCTGCAGACGGCAGAAACAGCCTTTTCAACCTCTTTGAACTGAAGATCAAAGAACCAATTCCTACCCATAGAAGACAGGCAGAAGAGCACAGTGCTGAACAATGTTTACTACAACTGGTTTAGGTTTCTTTTCAGAGTAAGAAAAAGTGACAAAACATATAAACGAGGAGCAGTTTATTCTGTATTTTCAACATAAATGTGTATTTTTCGTGGTGGAGATTTAATACACCAGGGCTTTAGGGAGGCCTTCAATCCCTGGAGGGTTTTCAGCACATGCTGAAAATTTCCACTCAAAGGCAACGAACGATGCAAAAAAAAATGTGTGTAATTGAAACTCCACATGACCATCAAAAAGGAGTTTTAATGGGAATAGTTTTCTGTTTTTAAATCAGCCCTAGTTTTGCATAATGCTGCCTGTCACAGTGAAACATCCGTTTTCATCAGTGAGTTATTTAGGAAGGCAAAGAAGAAAGTCCTGGCGTGTAATAGTCTGTTGAACTGTGATGGGAAGTTAGGTAAATGAGTGAATTAGCATTCTTTTATCTTGCTGCAAAAATAGCTCTAAACCACGTAACTCCTTGCTTGTCATGGCTTATGAAAATGACCCTGCTCTGTCCATGCGGGCGCAGTTGGAGGCTGTTTGCAGCGGTCGCAGGGGGCTCTCCCCTGGCAGCACTCTGTCCCGGTGACAGATGCCACCAGCCGGACCCTGTGCCAAACAGCAAACTTGGGACTTTGGCTCTCCCTGAAGACCCCCAGCCCTGCTCACTACAGAGGAAAGCGCGTCAAAAATAAAAACGTGAAAAGTTCTAGTCCTCTGGTGGGCCCAGAGGCCAATAACGTCACTGGGTGATCTAAACAACCCCAATACTCTATTCCATTGAGAAGCAAAATAAGTAATCACCAGTGCAACATATGGCACATAAATACCGGCAGCAGAGCTTGGATGTGCTTTAAAATCCACTTTAGAGCATTTGTGCTGATGGTCCCCAGGCGGTGCCCAGCTTTGTGTGCATCATGGAGCGTGGTAGTGTTGGGTTAATTCATGGGCTTGCTCCGGCCCCATTTATGCAGGACGAACCAGAGTATGGCCTCGACCAATGAGTCCAGGTAGGACGGACAGTGGCCAAGCAGGTTGGAGGGAAAAGCCTAACTCCAGCATGAGAGATGGAGCAACTGGAAACCATGAGACCTGCCACCGACCGCTCTTGAAGTGGCTGCACTTGGTGATCTGCAGCGTTCAAAGCTCACACAAAACCCCAGGCAGGGGTTTCTCCTGGGTGCCAGCTCCCCTCTGTGCTGGAGCCCAGCAGCCAGCTGGGTGCCCAGAGCTGGGGAGCACGTCCCCAGCACACCCCCTCCCCACCAGCATCACTCGTCGGCGTGCTCCCAGCATGCCCACAGGTACGACTGCATCAAACCTAACCTCAGATCTGGTGTGACAGGGTTAAATTAAATGTCACCAGATACAGTTCTTACAGCATTCGTAAGCCCAAGAGAACTCTCCTCCCCGTGTACCCAGCTGCCGTCCACACATAGCCAGGGAAGAGGTTTCCCTGCTCAACACAGCGCTATAAATCATGGTGAGAGGTTGCCTCATCTCTGAAATCACATCCTCTCTGTATGAAGAAAAATCAAAGCCAAGACTTTGTAAATTCAAGGTTTTCTGGGCACAGGACATGGGAATGTCTGTGATTTCCTGGACAATTTTGCACAAGACTCAGCAGCGTCCGTAGCAGCCGAGGGGCTGCTGTGAGCAGAGCCAGCTGGACGGTGCTCCTCAGGAAACATCTGCTGGAGATGGACGGAGGGAACAGAGAGTGCCTCAACCCTGCTCTCCCCACGCTCCTCCACCTCGTCTCACCCGTGCAGCAGGAGGGTGGGCAGGGAGGGCAGCTGCTGCCCCTTGCCCAAGGAGAATCCCGCATCAGGAGGGTCCCTGAGCCCTCTCCACCATGGGAGCTGGGACGCTCAGGACTCTGCAAGATGGGCTCTCCGCAGGGGGTTTGGTTCATCTCAGTACGCAGATGTTTGGACATTTAATTAAAGTCTCCAAGCCTCCCGAGTGTCCGACGTGGGGCTGCTGACATCACCCAAGAAGACTGTGCAGAGAACTTCCAAACACTCCCGTCCTCCAGCTGGACTGGGACCAAGATGAGCAAGAAAATGATGAATTCTTTTAAAAGAAGTACAAAATGCTCCTCACCAAAGTGAGAATACACAGCAAGGCTCTCCTAGGGGGTGACTTTAGAGGTCCTGGTTTTGCTTAATGAGCCTGTCCATCTCATTGGGCCTGAACGGCACGTTTGCTCACGGTACGTAGGGAAAGTCAATGGTGCATTGAGAACACAATGGCTTTAATCTATATTCTCTCCCAGACTCACCGAGATGAGCTCCAACTCTTTCGGTTTCAGTCATTAAACAAACCACGTCTGGTAGCTAACTGAACAGACTGCTATACATCAAAACAAATCTCTCACTAACTCCATTTACTGGATCTTTTATTAGGACAGTGTCTCCTCCAGGATGGGCTCCAGGCTGGACGTTCTCTCTGTAGCATGACCGGTAACACCAGGGTTTGCCTTGGCCTGTCCACGTCCTCACTCACAGCTCTCCACCTCCATCCCAGGCTTCAGAATTGAACCTCCAGCACAGCCTAACTATTTCCCCATTTACAGCAGCCGACAACATTTTACCTTGATAAATCAACTCAGCTGCACATCCCTCCTCCACTCATTAGCTGGGAGATCAGTGGCCTCCTTCCTCCCCTTGCAGCATCACGCTTCCCTCCAGCTAGGCAGGCTTGGTTTTCAAGATAACCTCAGGACACAGACTGCCTGTTTAAATATGCTCACGGCGTGGCTCGCTATCACTTTCAAGAGATTGCAGAAATTCTCTAGTCCTCTGCAAACTGGGAATTCCAACGCTGTCATCGCTGTGCTCTGTGCTTGGACTGGCCCAAGGGCTGCTAACAGCAGCCGCAGTCCCTGAGCTGCAGCTCAGCAGCTTTTAGATGGGATCTTGGCTGCATCTTCCCATTTAGTTTTTAGCAGTGAAAATATTCCGATGTTACGAAATCCATAAATCAGAAGCTGTGCTGGGGTGTGAGATAGAGCATCCATTTGGGAGAGAATTAAGCCCCACTTACGTCTCCTGTCCCTGGATCTGTGTGACTACAGGAGCAACACGTTTGCTACCTGGTTGGCTTTGCTGCTTCCCCCAGTCTCTTTAAGACAGCGGTATTACAATGAGCTTTTCTTGTTGACAGGCTCTTTCTATTAGCTGTACAAGCGTCTTGAACAATTATTGATGCTGTGGGCAACTGGCAAACAGGAAAAAAAAGGGGAGCCTTCTGTTCAGGAGCAAGGCTATTAAATCGGAGGAAGCAATAATATCGCAATTCTCAGGTGACCAGCCCTCAGGTGCAAACACCGGGAACTCTGCACAAGTACTCCAGGAGCACCCCACAGGCTGTATGAGCTGGAAGAAATTACCCACAGAACCGCGGCAGATAACAATAAAGAGCCCTGCATTACCACAAAGCGTTGGACAATTTGCAAAACATAACAAAAATTCTTTAATTATTAAAACAAACTAACTGAAATGAATAATTCAACCTGCTCCGGCTAGTCCAGGGCATTTTCCTGTGGCTACCAGGATGACTCTGCTTTCAGGGAGAACTAGTATTAATCATGACCTGGGACCAAAGCAGTTTTGCAGAAAACAACCAGAACAAAGCAGACGCCAAACAAACCAACAGATTATACTTCTCCCCAAAGGGATTCAAATTATATAGTACCCGACTTTGGCAAACAAGTTGAACCAGGCAACGCAGAACCTGCTTTTACCAGCACTCCCCCTGCCCCAAATACTAATTTAAATAATAATAAATCCGCATGTCTACACGCGCTGTTACCTCTTCAGGCATTACCCGCCACATGGCATTATGCAGCACCGCTTGTGTACGTACCGGAGCACCGCGGTGGGGCAAAGAGCAATAACCACCTCCTGTGCCAGGGCCAAGGATGAGGGTACCGACCCCCCCGGCACCAAGGACCCACACATCCCTCCAGCCTGACGCCCCTCCTGCAAACCCCCCCGGGAGCACCGGGGCCCCCGGCCACCGTTGACACCTGCGGCTCTGCCACATCGAGGGACAGGCCGAGAGCAGATGTTTTGCACTGTGTTATCCAACAGAAACGTGGGTATGGGCCACGGTCTGCCTACGTACTACCAGTCTGGCTCGCCCTTGCTCACCCCCGCCCAGCTGCTTCCAGGCTTTGTCCTGGGCCAGTCGCGCACAGCTTCGTCCCAGTCAAGCACGAGCTGATTGGAAAAGTCAAGCTTTTTCCCTCTTTGCGAGGAGACAGGTTGCTGTTTGTGACACAGCTCTTTCCCGCTGCTGGCAGGAATTGCCCTTCCTGCCCTGCCATGACTGCGACTCCGCAGGGGAGACACTCGGTGCTCCCTCCCAAGCCCACACGCTGCCGGGGCTATGTAAGACATCAGGAGCCAGCGGTGCTCTCACTCATGAGGATGACACGGGAGAAAAAACTCACACATTCAGGAGACATGTCCCTTTTACCCCAGGGTTGCTCTCAGGAGCATTTTCAGAGCAGAGGAACCTCACACAGGTCCTGTTTTACCAATGGGGAAACTGAGGCAGGGGCAGCAAAGGGAGGCAAGTGCTAGGTCCCTGGTGGCAGCACATGACCCTGCTTCGCAGACAGCGACACAAGGGGCTTTTTGTCTGGTGCTCCCACCCTACCTGTCCCTGGGACACGGGCACCCCATGGATGGAAGGATGAGATGACTGTTGTCTAGGTCCTACCTAGGTAGTTCAGAGGAAAACCAGACCCAAACCCCACATCCCACTTGCAGCAATGAGAAGTTCTGTCTCCCCAGCACTCATCACGGGGTGGCTTTGGAAACATCCCTAGAAAAGATCCCACCAGCTTTGCAGTATTTCACAACTAGGGGCTGACCAGATGGATCCAAACCAAGCCCGAAAGTGTCCCTGGCTGAAATATTACCAGCAGTTTCCCCATTTGGAAAATCTTCCAGTAGTTCCAGACCCTGCTGTGCTTCGGGCAGCTCAGGACCATGTAGTGGAGGGAGGGGGAAGCTGGGTGTCAGCTGTGGGCTACACAGCGACCTAGCAGGCTGCAGCGAGGGCTCTTCATTAAACACAGGCATTTTGGGCGCTCAGGATCATCTCCAGGCTCCTGCAAGTGGGGTTGAAGCCAGGGGGCTTCAAGGAGGTGACAGAGAAAGGGGGTCCTCATCCCACACAATGTCCCCCAAAACTGAAGCTTGGCAGGGGTGGGACCAGGCTTGGCCTCGGAGGTGGCTGCTGTGACTGATGGCACCGGCCATGGCAGCGCGGCAATCCCTCGGTCAGAGCTGATGCTTTATGCGCAGGCTGCAGATAATAAATAATTTTTGGGTGGCTTTTAACATTCCCTTGAAGAACACAGTACAAAGTGGTGTTGTTGTGGCTCATATCTGTTTGAGGGGACAGGCAACTGGGTACCCAGGCGCTGAAGGATGCACTGTCCTGACGTACCCCTCCACAGTTTCAAATAACCCCTCCAGAAGGTTGGTACCCTGGGGCACCAGCATCCCTGGGGGACCTACCGAGTTTCTGCTGGGTGTCTTGGGGCCACTTGTCCGTGGCCACAGGGTCACCCCACTACTGCTGTCTTCTCCTCACCAGCCTGCAGACCTCAAACCTCTGCATTATTTTTCATGTGGGGTTGGATGAGTGGGGGGCAGTGGTGCCCCAAAGCCATTAGGCAGGAACAAGCTTCGTCCCAACACGATGGCCATCTGCCTGACCGTAGCCCCCGTGCAGTGCCTTAGATCCAACCCTGATCTTAATTACAACAGCATCTCTTTGCTCACTGCGGTCCTGATCGCACCAAGGTGGGATGTGCAAATTAAAGCCAGTGCCTGCGATTTTACACATCAAAAGCCACTCCAGGCTCGTGATAAAGGAGCCCGCTTTCCCCACCACCCTCCAGCCTGCGTCTCTGCACACCCCCTTCCCAGCACGGCTGGCAACAGGCACATTTATGCACAAAGATCATCTCTCCCCCACTGGGTGGCAAATGATGAAATAAAAAGATTATAAAACTTACATATTTGAAAAAGCTCTAATGGGAAAATATCCCCAATCTTCTGCGGCCTCTGCGGTGTTGATACAGCCTGACACAGCTGGAGGCATCCTTCACCTTTCTACGCGTAAACAGCCAGGCTTTCTATACCTATTAGATCTATTTGCACTGCAGACAGATATTGAGATGAAGGGGTTTCAGCCATGTGCCCCATGCCGAGACCCAGGCAGAAGGATCCCATCCAACCAGCCCAGCTTTCGCTGGTCCTCTCAACCCTCGGCCGCGCTCCCCTGCCCATGAGCCTTGGTTTGCCTCTCATACCGTAACCCCTATAGCACAAGCAATAAAGGAAAACGGACTTTTTTTTTTTTTATCTTGTTGAATCTTTGCCAAGAGTATGTTCCCCCTCTGTGAGGGCTGTGGGTGTCGGTGGTGATGGCAGGACGAGGCAGACGGTTCCCGTTATGGGCAGCCGCTGCTCTGCGCGCGAGAGATTTATGCAGAAATTCATTCCCTGGCCCCTTCCCGAGACGTATTCCAGCAGGAACAACGCAGACTAACTTTTGATACCAATCAAACTCATTAAATGGAGAGGTCTCACATTCCTACATAAGCTGAATATGAAATGCAGAGAAACTCCTGGAACAGACCATCCTGCTCAGCAGAGCAGAAATCCATCTGGTAAATTGGATACATTTAATCACACTGGGTTTGTTTTGCCTGTTTTTTTTTTTTTTTTAAAGGCCCATATATTTTGACTCCTTCAGCTTCACGACACAAGCTCTGTCAACACATTTGATTGAAAATGTCAAAGTGACCATCCGTATCACGTCACGAGCAGAATCGCTCTCCTTGCAACACCAGGACGGCTCTTCATCAGGAGCAGAGACATGCCCCGGCATGCTGAGCGGGCTGCCATCCTCTTCAGCTGTATATATCAAGTACCATTTGTTAACTATACGGAAGCCAACCATCCAGGCCTGCTGCCTCCTGCCCTAAATACCAGGAGAACAATCTCATCTCCTGCTGAACCTTGTACAGAAAGGCAATCAGCATCATCCTACAACCACGGAATCTATAGGTACTGCTGGTTGGACTAGACAAACTGCCCACAATTTGCCAACATATCTTTTTCCAAAGCTGACAAAGCTGGGCAATAGCCCAGATGGAGCCAAACACCTTCCCATGGGGATGAGGAGCCCCTGGGGCTCATGGGCATGGAGTGGTGATACTACAACAGACACTGTTATGGAGAAAGGCCAACGAAACCTGCCAGAAAGGTTGAAGAATCATCACTGAATAGTTTGGGTTGGAAGGAGCCTTTAAAGGTCATCTAGTCCATGAGCAGGAACATCTTCAACTAGATCAGGTTGCTCAGGGCCCCATCCAACCTGACCTGGAATGTTTCCAGGGATGGGGCAAGACAGGACATGTATGTCCTTGGAGGAACTAAGGCAAAGGACCAGGTTCTCCTGGCTCTCTTGCTTTGGGTTTTGCCTTGACCACGCAACGAGCTTGTTCAGAAATGCAGGTGATGAGTTTCTTTTCCATAAAGAGCAGGGTGAACCCTTGTTCCTCCTTATCAACATGTCAATTCCTCCTGCTTTGACTGGGAAAGGAAGGATGCTGCTGTGCTTGAACAGCAGTGAGCACAGGAGAACTATAAAGATGTCAGTAACTAAGTGTTATTCCCGCTTTAACACAGGGAATGAGACAATTTGACCTTTCCAGACACCTGCGGCTTTCTACAGCTCCAGCCCTGCCTTTTAGAAGATGTTTTGGGGTACACCTAACGCACAGAATGCAAAGGTAGCACAGAGTGCTTTCAAACGGCTTTAAGCAGGTTCGATGCTGAGACCTGTCTAGCTGTAATAACAAACCAGCTTTGTTTTATTCAGCCTTGGGTTTGGTTGGTGGAGGGGGGGGGGTTCTTCCATTTTTTTCTCCCCCCCCCCCCCCCCTTTTCTTTTTTTTTTTACTTTTTTCTACATGCCACAGCCACAAGTGTAAATACAATCTTTTCTTCCATAGCGAGGATGCAGACATCTCGGTGCGAGCAGATCTGCTGCTGCTGTGCAATGAGCCCACGTCAGCAGACAGCTGTCCCCAAGGAAAACCACAGCAGCGGCCGTGGGGGTAGGACACAGCCCCTTCCTTGGAAGGATGCAACTTTCAAAGCACAATTAGGCCAATTTCAGCAATCAAGCTTATTTAACCGATTTAATCTTGTTCTTGGTAAAATAACCAAAGAAACCAAAATGTAAACCCCTAAGTTAATGGAAATTTAAGCTTTTCACATTGATTGCCCATCACATATTTATGTCATTGCTTAATCTAGCAGCACCAAAATTAACGTTCTTCTAGCAACGGTGCAAATGATAATCCTCAGTGCCTTTCAGCGAGCGACAGCACCTCTGGCTCCGGGGCCGCCATCCTGCGGGGCCGCATGCAGACAGGGCCCGTCCTTCCCCCAGAGAGACCTTGCCACGCCAGCAAGACAAACGGCAAAAGGGAAACAGGGAGGAGGCGGCATGGGCTGGAGGTGACACCACCCACACAACGTGTCCCCCGCGTCCCAGGCGGATGCTCCAGCCACGCAACCCCAACGCCTCTAGCAATTATTCACAGCAGCGCTTTGCATTACGCGTTATCGTCTAGCCTTTTTTTCCTGGTTAAAGCCTCAGGTTAAAAATAAAACAATGTTTTTGTTGAAAATCTGGCTTTTAAAAAAAAGTTTGTTTTATTATTTTTTGTCTTTTGGGAAGTACTTGCAAGTGGATGGAGCACGGCGGGGGAGGCGGCGTGGCAGCGATGCTGTCAGCTGGCTCCCCGCCAGCGCGCATCAGGCCATAATGGTTAACGGACCCCTCGTAGCCTTTGTTTTGCTCCCTTTTCTGTATTTAATGCCACCATTTATAAGCCCCTTGGGAAAGGCGATGGGTTTGCATGCGAGAGTGCCCTGTGAATTTTCAGC
Source organism: Chroicocephalus ridibundus (assembly GCF_963924245.1). Lineage (NCBI taxonomy): Eukaryota > Metazoa > Chordata > Aves > Charadriiformes > Laridae > Chroicocephalus > Chroicocephalus ridibundus. The sequence goes on along the minus strand of NC_086296.1, from coordinate 8,920,386 downwards.
AAGAAACCAGGTTTCTGTGAACAGGGATGCGGCCGAGCGCCTGCGTTTAATGAAGTTATGTCAGAGCTGGCTGGGTGGGAAGAGTGAAGGATTTTCTCTCTTTTTTTTTTTTTCCCCTTAAATTAATACTTTGTCATCTTTCCCCTCTCCTTTCTGCTGCGCAAACAAGCCGTTAGCATGGCTCGGTGATGGTGGCCTGGCCCGGCGGGTGGCTGCGAGCAGAGACACAGAGGTACACGGGGCTCCCTGGGGATCCCCAAAGAAAAGCGTTCATGCTGCTGTTGAAGCAAGACTCCAGGCTGGGGGAAAGTCGATCACATTTTGCCCGCCCAAAAAGAAAGAGAAGAACCAACTGACCTACTGCAAGAGTGAAGTTACTCCACGGCAGCCAAGCCCAGACACCAGAGCCCCTTCCTCTGCCACTGCTGGGACAGAAAACCTGGAGAGGGGTGGCTTCACCCAGCCCATACTGATCTCAGCCGTCCCGAAACTTAATTTTGAGCTGTCTCTTTTCTTGCTTTAATGCAAAGACCTCGCTTGGCTTTGAACAACCTATCCATCAGGCTGAGCTTTCAAAGCAATAAAAGAAGATGTCCAAAGTCCATCTTGTAGACAAGGGAAGAAATCTTGCAGGCAGGACTCGCCGCAAGTCAGGACAGCATTGTTATGTATATATTCTGTGAATTAATGCCTTTTAGCTAAGCTAGTAAGACTTGAATCTTTTCCAGCCCGTAGGCTCATGGTTTTACTAAGTAGCAAGTATTGACTTTTAAAAAGGCCAAGATAATTTTATGACCATCAGGAATATCTCAAGCTATACAAAGCCAGATAATGGCATGGGGGGAAGAAAAGAAAGAAATCAAATCAGTTCATATATATCAGGCCTTAATTACTGACTGACAACAGCCAGGAAGGATTTTTTTTCCTTTCAGAAGCAGCATTCCAGACACTGTTAGAGTCACGGCTGGCAGGAGCCAAGAGCACATTTGCCCTTCATGGGACAGGGTTGGAGATGGAGACCTGTGCTCCTGGGGTGTGACAGCAATGCACCAGGACCCTGCCCAGCCTGACCCAGCGTCCTTCACCGCCAAGGCAACCCTCCTCTTCACCACTGGGCTGATACATCAGATGCACGAGCCCAGCCATATGCTGGATGGAAAGAGGTTTCTCTGTCCAAACCATCCAAATAAGGAGGGAAAGTCACCGGCACAGAGCACCCCAGCACTCCAGAGGAAAGCAAGGTGAAAACACGACATGAAAACATGCAGGAGACAGCTTCTCTGTGGACAACTCAGGAAAAAAAAAATTAAAAGATTGCCAGTTAATAGAGTGGAGAGGCTAAAGAAACAAACAGGAGCCAAAATATATCAGATTGAGTTCCCTGCATGGGTGGGAAGGAGCACTGCACCTGGCAGGGATGTAGCCGGCAGCCGGGTGTCTCCTCCCCACCCATCCCCGCAGAGGGACAGCCAAAAACCAAGTCCTTGTCACACGGAGGACAGCAAAAGTTAGAAGATTGTATTTTTCTCTCAGTTCCATGTCTATAAAGTGCCTTTCCCTGGAGAGCCAGCTCCAAGCAATATCCAGCCCTTCCACCACCGCAAACGTCTTATCTCATTTTTCTCCCAGTTTGCCCTTCCATGGGCTGGTGGGTTTTGAGAGGAACGGGGCAGGCAAGGGAAGGGTGAAATCTCAGCTCCTCTGAAACCACGGCACAACTCCCACGGCTCAAAAGAAGGCAGGATTTCTCACCCACATCTGATCACCAGGGGAGGAGGGGGAGAGCGACTGCCCAGACCTCCGTTACCCATCGCCCCAGCAAGAGCCAGCCTCAACCACGGCCACAGTTTGCACTAGGTGGGAACGTAAACATGTCTGCGAAAGGCATCCCCCGGTGGATGGATGGAGCGGGAAGGACAGAAGGCAACCTATTCCCAATGCTCTGACACAATTTAATCTGACTAAAAGCCACAACCACAAAGGCAGCAGCAGGCAGACGCCCATACTAACCCCAGCCCAGCAGGGCCCACTTTAACGGGCTTTTTGTTCGCTCTGTGTTTGAGTGAGTCTATTGTACTACAAAGAGCATTAAAGCAGCTTCCCGGCTCTCAGGGTGCGAGCAACAGATAAGACGGCTTGGGGACCCGCTCAGTGGGGTGGGCAGGCTCCATGGGTCACCCCCCAACACCTGGCACGTGGAAAAGCAGGATGTGAGGTGGGTTAGGAAATGCAAGAAGCAAGCACTGCACGCCCTGATAAAGAACATCACAGACTGCTTGGTGAGAGAAGGCAAGTGTCAGCCGAGAGCAGAAATAAGACAGACCCTGATGAAGACCTGGCTAAATAAAAAATTGCAGCAGTGAGCTGCATTACAGGGATTTCTAAAGCAAAGGCAGGTTCAAGAAGGAACCGGTGCTGGGATAAGCCTCATGCCCATGGATGCTGCCAAGGCTGCGTAAGCACAGCACACCACGTACCTCCTGCTGCTCCCAGAGCCCCCAAGCCTTCAGCATGCTGCAAGAGGCAGGTGGCTTCCCCACGGACGCTGTGCCAGCCAGGAGCATCGCTCCTGCAGTTATCCCCCCCAGCGATGCCCCACACACAGCACCAGCATCCCCATCTGCCTAGCCAAGTGGTCCGAAGCCATGCTGCCCACAAAACCATCGTGATTCCCCCCCGGGGGTTCGGTACTAACGAACAGTCACATGGCTCCTCGCTCCCTGCCTTTGGGCCCACCCCAAAGCACTGGGGCTGATCCCTGCCACCTCGAGCAACCTGGCACAAAAGAGCGTCCAACAATAAATACACCACCACACAGCAAACCAAAACTATTAGGAGAAAGCAAGCAAGCTCTTTGGGCAAGAAAACTTTAGCTGATCAACTGTAAGCAGAGTAAATTCAAGATGTACTTGACCTGGACAGCAAGAAAAATAGTTTCGGCCAGCTGCTCCTGCCTCCCTTTGCTGCTGGGGGGCTCCACTGGCTCCCTGCATCCCCCTGGCCAGTGCAGGCAGGACCCGGGGATGTTCCAGCAGCTCCAAGCCATCCCAACACCAGGGACACGAGGACAGCATAAGCAAAGCCAAAATTCCCCGCCGCTTGGGCGGACAAAGCCGGGGGGAAGAGGAGGCAGTGGGTAAGCGGGGAGCAGCCGGGGACGGGAGCCTCCCCCAGAGCCCCAACACGTAAGTGCATTGTAATGTTACATAAGGGTGGACTTTACAGCAAGGCTCATTTGGAGACAGATCTTGTAAGGAAAGGTTAAAGAAGCTTAAATTATCCTCTCTGAACTCGGAGGGCTCAGAAGTGACGTCTTTCCTCTTGCTGAAGGTACTGGAAACTGGAAGCACAGCCCCGTGCTGGGTGCTGCGGGGCCTTCGGGCTTCAAGGGAAAACATAATGTTTGCAGGAGATTATATTTCTTTTTATTTGTGTACTTACCACAGTGCAGGCTCCAGCTGGGACTAGCGAGAGAAGTGGCAAAAACTGAATTTTTTCAATTAAAGAGCTGGCCGAGGACAGTGTTATTCAAGCTCATTTTGTGTCTTTCTTGACTGGGAGTCTCCAGGACTCCAGGTTTTTGGAAAAACCAAAGCAGCATCCTCAGATGCTGCTCTTCCCGGTCCCATTCGAGCAGGTCCCTGTGACTCTCTGCCCAAGCAAGATGCTGTGGGGCCACGAGCCACACGTTTCTCCCCCAGTAGCAGGACATTGTGTTTTCCACCATGGATGGAGGATGCTCCAGGACAACATTTAAGTAGGTTTTGGTTCAGCTTTGCTCAACAGCCACCTCCATCCCTGGCCATCAGCAGAGCCTTCGCTACATGCCTGCAGGGAGAGCTGCTTTTCCTAAGGGAAGCATTCCCAGTCTGGCACGCTGCAGTACCATGTCTCGTCTCTATACCATGCCAAGAGATGGATTAGTTAATAGAGGAGGAGGAAATATTTACTGCTTCCCATAAGGGAATCTATAAAACTTGCTGCCTTGTCACATGACGTCCCACTCTCCAAGCCCAAATCAGGGGAGAAGGGGGGAGGTGGGACCACTGTCCCCGAGGGACTGCTCCAGGCAGCTCTGCAGCATCTTTAGCAAGAGCAGGAGGCAAACCCGGCCTGGGAGAGGCGGCAGGGGCTGATACGCAGCCTAATAAGCTAGTTGAGATGCTGAACCAGCTACGTAAAGAACATATAGTTATGCATCATGTTAATTATGCATATAATGGCTTTATCTTTTTGTTACCTTATTTCATTATTGAAAACCTTTACTTCCCATATACATTTTGATTCTCAAATCCAGCCACCAACAAAACTGCTTATAAATAATTTAATGCACAACGAGGCACCAATACCTCCAAAAGCGGCAGTCCTGGAATGAGGCTACTGGCAACTCTCTCAGCATCTGACACTTTAATGTCGTACCAGAGCACCCAGAAGGTAGCGATATACGGCTCCTCCAAGCCACACGTGCTCATTTAGGAGCTGTAGCTGAGGAGCTTGGGCGAGAAGAGCATCTCTTGGCGATCATCAATATACAAGAGAGGTCTTTGGCATGCTGCAAGGCAGGAGAGCCTGCCAGTGAGTTTGCAACACCAGCTTGAGAGCTGCACAGAGAGAAAGAAACCTTCAGCTGCATGGTCCTCTCTGCCCCGGAGACCCATAGCCAGCTACACAAATTAGGCTGGGCAAGAACATCGCCCTACCAATGTCTTTTTGGCACTACAACACCGTGTTTAGGATGGAGAAGGGTCATTACAGCACGTCAAACCACATGGAGCAGTGAAGAAGGTCTCGAGCACTGGTTGCAGCTGCTGAGCACCAGCATCCCTGCAAAATAAACCCAGGAGAGCCGGAGCAAGACCCTCACCTCCCAGCTGTACTAGGAGAGAACAGCACTAGTCCACAATCACTGTTTGATTAATAAATAGATTTCTCTAATGATGTTTGTCAGCTTTTGTTATTACACGAGATATGCAGCACAACACCTTAATTTTTCACGTACCTGCCTCCCTTTTTCCTTCCAATAAAATTAAATTAAAGACAAATCCACCCACGCAATCTCTACCCCTGTGGAACTATGAAGACTTTCACCACAGGCATCCACAAACTAGGCTTTTACTTTACATTTCTTCATTGCATTTATTCCCCCAGCAAAGTTGTATTAAAAAATATATAGGTCAAACAAGCAATACCTGAAGATGGAAGCATGTCCTTACTCCCTCTGTGCTGGTGAGCATTTGTGTCTAAGACCCAATGAGGTCACTGGGAAATAAGCAGGTGCTTAAGTTTTAGGCATGTGAATAAATTAATTGCTACTGAAGAGAGTACACATGTGCATATTTTACTGATTGATGAATCAGTGCTTTTAAGCTATCAAATTGGATCAGCCTGATGGCCCTCACAGAGTGCCCTTTTGCTTCCCCGTCACTGAGACAGGGCCACTTTAACCGGATTATTTTTGCGTTATTCGGTGGGAGGGGAGAGATGCGGGGGGCTCCCCTGATCCCTGCGTCCACCAGCCCTTCCCACGGGGCACCTGCGCTATGTCTTCGGCTCAGGAAAGTGGAGATGTAAGAGCAGCCGCTAAGGAGAGAACTCCGTTGGGTTGCAAAGGGGAAGCGAGTGCCTCCGCCTGCTGTGGGATTACGGTCTGGATTTTCCAATTCTGCGTCTACTATGTGGAAGGCAGCATGGGCACTGCTCAAGCCTTTTGCTCTACAGTAAGATGGGACATTAAGACATACTCCAAGGTAACAGCAGTTTTGCCCGTAATGGTAACTGGCATTAAACTGATGGTGATTTTGGGTGCTGACAACAGCCTAAATTGGTGCAAGGACACTGGCAAACCATTTGCAGCTGATGGTGGCAAATGAGGTGCAGGCAACACTTCATCTGAGTGACCACCTGGGTGACGAGCTTCCTCCAAGTCCCCTGCCCCAGACGAACCCAGCGCATTTGCTAACATCAGGAAGGGGGATGCCCTGTGTCCCCCAGTGCCAAGGGCCCCGTCCAGCCTCTGCAGACAGGCTCCTGTCAGCGGCGTGTGGTTCGAACTGCTGCAGGCAGGGATGGGCAGGCTCTGCCCCGACCTGCCGGCTCCTTCCCGCCCCCATTCCCAAAAGCCAAAGGGTCAGCCACTCACCAAGCCCATCCCAAACCACAGCCCCCATCCCTCCAGTCCCGTTTATGCACGACTGTGACGTGCTGCTGCAGACTGGATTAAATCCTATTTTTGAAGCCCTCCAAGATCATCAGATGAAGGTCCCCCGGCCGTGGCACACGTCACCCTCTGCTCCTCCCCACACTTTCATCCAGCATGGGAGCGCCGGGACCCTCCCGGGAGCAAAAAGCCTTTGCAAAGGGGCTTTATCTTCACTGGCAGGAAACCTTGAAGGCTCAGAAGGCAGCAAGGGAAATTTGTGCTGTCAAAATCAAAGCCGTGGTAATTAAACAGGAGTTTCCTCTGTCCCAGGGAGGCGGGTGAGCGGAGGCAGAGCAGTATTCCAGAGCGGGGACATGAGGTTATGTCCTACAAGAGCGGGTGTCTGTGCTTCTGCGGGAGGGACTGCATATGCAGAGAGGAAAATTCATCCCATTCCACAGTGCGTTGCACCAAGCCCCTGGCTGTGGCTGGATCCGGTCGCAGGGTCCCCACCGCTCCCGTGTACGAGTGCATCCTGAGGAGCCTCACCCTGCTGTTCCAAGTTCATCCTCACCCACAACTCAAAACTTATCCTTTCTTCGTTCAAAACTAAGAAAATCTTCCAGAAAGAAGAAAAAAAAAAAAAAAAGCAGCTTCTAAAGCACTTCCCAGTCCGATGTGCAAAAGTCAATTACCCAAAACAGAGACAAATCGATGGAAAAGGCTCTTGGGTGACGGGAAAGGCAGCGGCTGGCCTTTCCCAGCGCCGCACACAGCCCGGATTGATGCTGCTGTGTGCCTGGCATCTGCTCTCCATATTGCTATTTGTTCCAGTGATGGGTTGCCAAGGTGTCAAAGTCAAATAATTTGAATTTCTCGCTAAGTGAAAGATACTCAAGGTTCAAAATGACACCTTGACCCTGTTGGGTCATTTTGCAGCAATTATCACCAATTTCTACGGTGGAAGATTGTAAGAGTTCAGAGGAGGAGAAAAAAAATTGCTTGTCCTTTCCTCACCTTGCATACAAATGAAAAACAAATGTGATCTTCTTGCTCTTGACATAACCATGCTTTAAAGAGCTCCACAAACATCTATTTCCTCATTTGGGCTCACACAGAAGACATATTATCTCTTTTAAATATGCCTTCTCCTTGGCAGTGTGCAGCCTATCCCCAATCTTTAACATTTTAAGAAGCCGTCAAGTGGTTATTTGCAAAACTGACGTTAGGAGATGGATATAATCTATTTTAAACCTCAGCAAAATTGGCCAATTTCATGAGGTTTTAACATACAGCTGAATTCATCAAGTCACACAGATTATGAGATGTGAACTGCAGCCCCCCCAGCTCTCCACCCGCATGGGAGCGATTTGGAAAAAGCCCAACCACCTCACGGCACAGCCAGGAGAGGAAAAAATAGTAATACAGGGAATGGTTCCCAACACATACCGGCTTCCCGAGCAGCGATGCTCTCCCTAGCAGAGCGTCTCTGACTTGCAAGACTTCCACCTCGGCTCACCTTTTCACCATCGCCATGCTCCGCTACTTCAGCGGTGAAGCCCAGGGAAACCAGGAGCGATGCCTTCGGCTCCATGCACCCACCCAGCGCTGCCCCTTCTGCAGTGGGGACGGATCCAGCCCTTCCTCCTCTCTTCCCGGATGCTTTGGCTACCTCTCGCCTTTCCCTGCTGCCCTCTGCCCCCTCCTTGGGAAGCTTTACCCTTTCATGGGGAAACAAACCCAGGAAAAGGCATTTCCTCCAACGCTGAAATTCCAGACTCCTCTGTTTTACTTGATCTTGTTTGCGAGGTCTTGCTATTCAGTCGCTTGGAGACTTTTGTTTACTGCCTTGTTTTTCTTTTGTTTTAAATGGCTGAAGTTAGTGTTTTAACCAAGAACAAGGCCAAAAATATCGATTCCCAGGCAAAACTGCCTGGAGCTCAACACGGTTTCCATCTTTTGCTAAAGACATATCTGACGCGAAGCACAGTGCCCTGTGGGCACCAGGCACATGGCATCGCACGGCAAACGCTCCTCTGGTGTGGGTTGCTCGGCCCATGGGACATCAGCAGAGCAAAGTCCTGTTGTGCCGGTGTTAGCGAGGGAGTTGCTCGCTGGATCTGGATTTTTGCGTCTGTGCAAATTTCCTCAGCTGCCACCCTCCATCAGGCTCCATGGGCAGCAGCACGCCGGTGATGGTCACCGGGAGTGCTCGGAAAGATAAGTCTCCTTCTGCTTGCCACAGTGCAGCAGCTCTGGATGCTCTACTCCAACCTGAGGTTTAGCTCGGGATGAGGGACTTGAGCCAGGCGGCCGAGCCCTGGGCTCACACCAGCAAAACGCCAGCAGTGCTGGCTCTGACCTGGGCATCTCAGCTTCTCCTGGGAGCAGCAGCAGCTCCCAGCCCTGGCTCATCCCCTGGGCACAGCGTGACTGTGATTTCCCGGTGCCAACCTGCCCCGGCTGCTGGCTCGCTGCCTGTCCTCCTGCCCTGCCATCGGCAGTGGGTGAAAGCTTCCCAGCGTGTGCCCTGTCCCGCAGGACCCGTACCAGCCAGCCTGGCACAGGCACAGCGTGGTGAGCAGCAGCAGCTCGTCGGCGCCAGGCAGCTATTCTGTAAATTATTCAGCATGGCAGCGGCTGCCGCGAGCGGAGGAAGCACGGGCAGGAGCGGGAGAACGGCCCCCCAACAGCACGGAGAGGGCTTGAACAACGGCTGCCTCACCTACGGGAGCTGCCCGATGCATCACCCAGGATGTCGGACCCATGAAACAACTCGGGAAAACAGGGGGGAGTCTTCCAGCGGTGGCAGGAGGGCAGCAAGGGAATACACCAAGAGGGGTTCCCTCTCATGCCCCACCATCCCCTGGGCTCTTCTCATAGAATCGTCTGGGTTGGAAGGGACCTTTAAGATCATTGAGTCCAACCATCAACGTAACACTGCCAAAACCACCACTAAACCATGTCCCTAAGCACCATGCCTACCCTTTTTTTAAATCCCTCCAGGGGTGGTGGTTCTCCAACACAGAGGGTTGATTTTGAGGGCGCAGGCAGCAGCATCACTCCCACGCACACACCTTCTCTCAGCTGCCTGCACTCAGATTTTAAGCAGGGCAAAGACGGGGTGCACAGAGCTGACTTCAGTCCTCCCTTGCCCCCGGCACCCCGGGACAGACAGCATCTCCCAGGCACCGGCTGCTGTGCAAAGGCAGAGAAGGCAGGATGCGGCTTGAATGCAAACACACCGGGGACGAGAAGACAAATGTCTCCGGGGGAAATAACGATGACCTCCCCAGCAGTGTCAGGAAACATTTGTCAAATGGCAGAAGTCATTAGCTGTTTCGCCGCTCACCTATCGGGAACGTCACATCGCTGGTGACGGCTGGTTAATGCAGACCTGACAGGGCTTTTGCTGCCACAGCCTGGGTCGGCTCCCCACTGCGGGTGGCAACAGCCAGGTTTGCGCAGCGCAGGCTTGGCCACCGGTCCAGGCACCCCCGGCTCTGCCCTTGCCCTGCTGATGGGCACAGCAAACCGAGCTGTGCCAGGAAAACCTGCCTGGCTTCTGGCATCCCTCTTGCAGTAACCACCAGTGCTCATTTTTCTATAAAATCAGAAGATTTCAAAGCCTTTTGCTAAAGGATCCCAGCCCACGCTGTGGCCGAGCACTCCCATGAGAGGCTTTGGCTCTGCAGCTGCCTTGGAATAAGGGAAAAGGAATTAAATTAAGTGCACCCATCACCTGGCAATGAAATGTTAGCATCAAGGGTCCTTTAGGGTAAGTCAGTGAGGCTTCCTCTCCTCTCTTAGGAAAAATGGCATGAATATCTGGACCAGCCAGAAAAGGTAAAGCAAGAGATGAAGGAGGTTAATCCAGACCCAGGTGTGATGAAGGGATGCTGAGCCACAAAATCAATGAGCAAACTCGTGCATTGGGATGCCCTGCCAAGGTGAGCTTTGAATTTATCATGACTGCGTTAAGATGTGTTCAGGCTAAGGTGCATTTTCTGCACTACATCTGAAACGTGAAGGAGAGGTGGTACCCCCAACAAGGGTAGCTGTGGCGGGGGGGACTGGAGGGGAGATGGTGTCCGGCACCTCGGCAGCACATCACACCCTGGATGCATTTGCAGCACACACATCCCTCACCCACCTCAGGCAAAACTCCTCCTCCTACATAAAACAGCACTGCGCACCTGAAAACACAGTGCTGGGAGTCCGTGAAATGAGGCAGTGAAAATGAGCAAGAGGCCGACTCCATAAAAGCCGCCACCACCCCCTCAGCAAAGAGGCCACTTATCTGCGATGCTACCTGCAGCAAGGGAATAAAGAATCGCGATGAAGTGAAGATGTGATTTCTTTCAGGGGGTCCTGAGCCGCCTCCTGCAGTTGAGACATCAACACGGGCGCATCGGTTGAGTCACCAAACCAACTTTGGCGGGTTTGCCTTCCTGGAGGAGCCTCTCCTGCGAAGGCGGCTTTAGGAGGAGAGGAGAAAGGGCTGCAAAATGCAGGACTGAGCAAAGCCACACAGCGCTGCCTGCGCGGCAGGGCACTGCTGTCAGCCGCCTTGACGGAGTGCTGCTTTCACACGGCCGCCCTCCTCCCAAACAACATTTTTCTCTGGAATGAAGCTGCATGTTAAAAGTCACTATATAAAAAATATTTGGGCATTGCCTGATCATAACACACCTTCCCTTGAGTGCCAAGGTAATTCTCATGCTGGCTTTCCTGCTCTTGAATCCACAGCAGAGCAGGGCAGGTTCCTGCAAAGCCTCCCCCCGTCCCCCCAAACCCAGCCAGGGTTGCAGCACTCCCCCCGCCACCTAAAACGCTTGCACTGCTTTCAGCCGTGTCTGCTTTTCTTGTCCTGGACTCGGATGGTGTGGGGTTTTTGGGGTGCCCAGCCCTTCGCTGGTACACACCGGCGGTGATGCCCAGAGATGCCTTGGGCACCCAATGCCTGCCAGGGGCATGGGTGATGGGCATCACAAGCACAGCGCACTGAAATCAAGAGTTGATGTTAAGAGTCAAATTCAAAACACAAGGAAACAGCATTAGCACAAGCTGGACAGAGGAAAAGGCTGTCGGAGACGCGAGTGCCAGGACCGAGCACCCCTGGGTGCTGTTTTGGTAGGGCAGGGGGAAGAAATAGGATCACTAGGAGACCCCTGAGCAGGTGGGAAGGGTCCTCCGGCCATCACTCCACCAGACCAGGGCATTCCCGTCCTGCCCAGGGCTGTCCCCGTGGGCAGGGACGGTGCCGGGGAAGCCCTGCAAGAGCCTCTCGGCCATGGTGCCGCCGCACCGTCTCCATCCCCCTCCCCGGCGCGGGGCTGGCAGGGCACCAGGGAAATTAAGCAGGCAATTCTAAAGCCGAGAGAAAAGCAGCCATCTGGGCCCTAACAGACAGGTCCTTTAATGAACAAAGGGAATTTTCTAGAGAAGCCGGAGAAATGCATCGGTCTGAATAAAAGAAGCGGGTAACCCCTCCGATCCATCCAGAGGCTGCCGTAAGAGAGAAGCTTTCAGGGAGCGCTGAATACCGGGGTAATGCCCCGTCCTGTCTAATTAAAGGCTGAAGCAGGAGATGGGCTGAAGCGGTGGGAAGCAGGAAGGAGCAGGGTGGGCTGGGGGTGAAGTTCAAGCTTTTCGGTGCCACAAAGAGCTGGAGCAGCGCCCCCTGCCTAGGAACCCTACCTTTGGGGATGGGATTTGCATCACTAAGTCCCCTAGGAGACTTTATGTGCCCTCACCTTAACTCTCGGCATATTCCCCTGCAGAAAGCACGATTAGTACGCGTGTGATGGACAGAAAACCCAGGTGACTTTTCCAGGTCACAGCTCCAAAGTTCAGGGTACAAACCTGGCGCCCTTGCCCTCACCTTCCACATCCACCACCAGCTACAGACACCTCCTCCCCTTTCTGCTCTTCCTCATAGGAAAACCAGCATCACTCACAATTCAATTTTCGAGCACTTTCTCACCCCATCGCTTCGTGCTCTGACACATTTCCTAATCTTGTTTTGCACGCTCGCAGGCAGCGCTCCCCCTTCGCCTGGGGCTGGCGAGCAGGTCTCGTTTGAAGCTCTTCCAGGTTATTGAACTACTATGTTAATGCAGCTTGTTTCCCATCAGTCGAGGGCAGAGTGCCGGGGACATCATCTATTTTCCATGTTTATTTATGTCAGGAGAGTCCTTAAAGGATTTGTTTGCAGCTGCTTCGGTCGCTGCTCTTGCCGGTTACCTCCCGCCCCACTGCGTGCCAGCAAGTCAGGCCCAGGGAGACTGGAGTCCACCAGCTTCCTTCAGCTGTTTTGATGCCGTGGAAACAACTAATTTCCCTTACACTTCTTAAGGAGGACCAGAATCGCCCTTTTTTCTGGCTAATAGGGTCTCACGCCCCTTGAAGGTAAGGCCCCCTGGGAATCAGCAGTGGTCCCTCAGTCTAACAGCCCAGCGAAGGGACGGCTCTGGGCACCACCTTTTTGGATGGCTTGAGCACGGCCCATCTGGACATTGATGATACGATCACAGCAGAAAGCAATGTTGCTCCTGCAGCGTGTGGCCCGCCCCCCCCAGGAACCAGCTCCTCCACCAGGACGACGTGGACGGAGACCTGTAAGCACTTGAAAAATGGAGGTATCGGGATTATCTCAACAGAGTAGTTCCTTCTGCCCCTCTCATCCTTGTGAAGGAACCAGCTGGGTGTGTAGTTGACTCTGCTGGCCACTGCCTTTACTATTATTCTTTCTCCAGGCCCAGTCATGGCTGCAGGTGGTCACTTTTTTTTGCTATAAACAATAAAAGTCTAATTTGCACATGGAGGTGACCTCCTCTGCACCAGCCCCTGCTCAGGGCTCCGCACCAGCACTGATTCGTCACCCACAGATGATGGCCAGACCCTGCGCCCTTCCCCAGGTGGTCCAAGCCCGTGCATCGCCCCACTCCCAGCTGCTTCCCAGCAACTTCCAGCTCTTTGGAGCATCCCGAGGTGATGTGCTGGGAGCTGGCTGCCAATTAGTTTTCTCTTTAGGGTTCAAGGCTACCCCGGCAGAGAAGAACGTGCCATATTGATTTCCTCCATTGTCCTCGCAACTGTCCGGGCAAAGAAACATTTGTTATTTGGTGACAGATCCCTGTGGAGGCCACTCAGGCATCCTACCCACGGAGCTGGTAATTCTGCCAGAAACTCTGCTTTAAAGGGTTTTGCAATGTTAATTAAATTTCTGCAGTTGTATCTCTTGGCTCTGAACAAGAGCCAAGCTTCTCTGAGCACGTGAGGAAGGGCTCAGCTCCTCATCCCCGTTCAAACCTGGCTCTGAGCAAGTCTGGCTCCCAAAACTGAATTCCCTGTACGCAACATCTGAAATACAATATTGTCCCTCACCAAAAGGGAATGAATTCAGGACTGTCCGGGTTCAGACATGGTGTGGGTCTAAATATCCTAGAGGCTGAGAGATGATCCCAGAGCTACAAAAAAAGGACATGTCCCTGCCTGGAGAAGCGATTCCTCTAAGTAGACAAGCAAAAATGAGTATTTGTGATCGCACAGACAGGCATGATGCAGGAGGGACAGTGAGTCAGCCCAAGGACTCCGGATTAATTTGACACAAAGCTCCCGCAACCCCGGCTCCCTTTCGCCTCTGACGACGCAGAGGCCCTGCCTCGGGCGGGCACCGATGTCCTCTGCCAGCACAGCTGGGCTTTTGGAGACACGGCTTTCCAGGAAAGCATGCAACGAATAGGAGCTGCCAAGCACCTGGGAAATGCAGGAGGAGACAAGTTGGTTTTAATAGTTAACATTCTTTAGAAATTTAAAACAGAGGCTGTTTTTTTTCAGGAAGAGACTATTAATAAATGAGATAGGAGGGAAGCGTGAAGAAGATAAGGAGAACTTTAACTCAGAGAAGCTGTGGGACTGGAGCCTCCCGAGCAGCAGGGGTAGATCCACTGCTTGAGCTGTCCCCGTGGCAGAGGTGGGAGACGGGCACTTGGCTCACTGGGGTCCCGCAGGGCTGGGAAACCAGAACGGAGGATGGAAAACAGACCGACGGTGCTGAGCTGGCGTTTCCTACACAACATAGCGCGATTCCTGCCAGATATTACAAAGGGGCCTGGAAGCGAGGCGGTTGGTGGGGTCAGAAGATGCTTGGCACCAGCAGGTTTGCTCCAGGGCAGCTATTAATCATTGCCCTTTGCGGCTGGAGCTGCCCGAGTGCAACGGAGGGGGGGTGCTGGGCTGCGAAGGCGAGAGCCAGCACACTGGCACAGTGGTCCCACGGACACATTCACCCACTGACATTTTCAGGAGGTGGCCAAAGTGGCATCATGCCTTCCCGAGGAGAGCAGCAGAGCCACCACAGACAGGGGACGGTGGGTCTGTGCCTGCGCTGAGGCTATGGGACATACCCGGCGGGCTCAGTGCCACCGTTGTTCAGCCTGGAGAATAGAAGGCTCCGGGGAGACCTCAAAGCCCCTTCCAGTTCTTAAAGAGGGCCTACAGGAAAGATGGGGACAAACTTTTTAGTAGGGCCTGTTGCGATAGGACAAGAGGTAACGGTTTTAAACTAAAAGCGCATAGATTTGGACTAGATATAAGGAAGACATTTTTTATGTTGAGGGTGGTGAGGCACTGGCACAGGTTGGTTGCCCAGGGAGGTGGTAGATGCCCCATCCGCGGAAACATTCAAGGTCAGGTTGGATGGGGCTCTGACCATCCTGATCTAGTTGAAGATGCCTCTACTCATCGCAGGGCGGGTTTACTAGATGGCCTTTTAAGGTCCCTTCCAACCCAAACTATTCTATGATTTCAAGAAGAAAGTCAAAGTTTGTGCAGCTGTTGATACAGGTATGTGCTGTGAGGTAAAAGGCAATTACTGCAGAATAAGAGCAAGGAGGCGCAGAAGACACTTTGCAAATATTATCCACTTAACGCATGGACTGCTGTCACCACGCAGGGATTTAGTGACCAAAGGTCTGCACCAAGGGGCAGGATTTGAACGCTGGGAGCCCCTGCCTCCCAGGCTAAGTTAATACCGTTCCCCTCACCCTCTATTAATGACAGCAATAAAAAAAGGCGCTCAGGCAGCAGTCTGGAGGGCTGGGCACAGTGCGGACCCTGGGGGAGAGCCCAGCACCCCACCCTGCTCCCACAGGTGGGTTTCCAACCTCGCATCCAGCCCAGCACCAACGTATTTTCTCGGATATTTTCCCAGTTTCCACAAGAGGGCACCGGCACAACACCAACGGGGATGCCAGGGTGTCCCCGAGCAGCGCCAGGCCCCTTCCCACCACCCACCCAGGGACAGAAGGGAAGCGGTTGATGTCCATCTCCCAGGAGAGCTCCCTGCACAGGCTGTGAGGGGGGAGATCTCGGTTCTGGAGTCCTGGCTCACCAAGACATTTGCTATCCCAGAAAGAAACCTCTTTTGCTCAAAAAGGCGATTTTCCGTTGTAGCTCCGCTAACACCAAAGGGCTGCAGGGAGGGAAGCAGGCTTGCCCCAGTGGGTGCAGAAGGGCACCTGCCATCACCCATCTCTTCCAACCTCTGCACCCCGGGTGCAGCCCAGGCAGGGAGCAGGAACCCTCAGGAGCTGCTCCTCTGGGAAAATGGCTTTGTCTGTAGGGAGCTGCTGGGCTCCTGGCAAACCCTGATCCAGGGAAAGACCTAGCTGGAAAGAGATAGACCAGGGAAAGTAAATCCCCAGAAGTGTGGATAAAAAGAGCTGGCCTAGCTCCACAGGTGGGCTCTGCAGAGCAGATCCACGGGGCACACACCTACCCCAACCTGGGGGCCGGCCAGCAGAACCACAAGTGTCCAGAAGGCAGAAGTCACTCCAGGGTATCACCTGGGAGAGCTGCATCCCGTAGCTGCCGCCAGGGCAGGCCCAGGTCCCGCAGATGCCCGATGCCTCTTGTTCCCGGCAGCATCACGAGCAGTGACAGATCTCAGCGCTGCCAGGACCCTGCCGAGGTGCAGCCTGACCACACGCAAACTGCTACCAGCGCCCATGCAGCAGCAGTCGCTTTCATACTGCAACTGCGAGCAAACACGTCAAGCGCTGCTTCCTCCACTACACAACCCTCTGCTCTGCTGCAGTTTGACAGGGAATGAAGCAGCTCTTAAGAGCCAAAATACATAACGCTGCCAAGCGCTGAGCCAGCCTCTCACGTGGAGCCCCTTGCGCTGTACCCCAGGGAGCTGCTGTTATAGTCAAAGGAGGGGACCCCAGAAAAGCCACCCAACTCCAGGCTGGACTGGACACCCTTCACAAAGGGAAGCCTGTGACAATTAGAGACCTGGTGCTCAGACTTCAGGTTACCTTTCAGCGAGAGATATGGTTTCTCAGCCAACAACTACATCTCATGCCTCAGAGCCTGGCAGATCAGGCACTCAGTGCTCTGTTTTAGGCAGAGAAAGAGGGTTTTAGTATCTTCTTGAGAGAGTTTTTTAACCCAGGTGAGCTTGTCGAAGACTATTCCAATTGCTGTTGCCCCATTCACCGCCCATATGGGACCCCGGAGCGTGACAGCTGGTTTTCTCTAGATTATCTTGATCCTGCTGGACACTGAGTGAGCGCGTACCAAAGCGCGAGGTGTGTTAGAAATGCCAAAACAGCAACAGATTGTCTGACAGGGCTGTCATTCTGTCATGAAGTATGACATGCATCCAGCCCGGGAGGAAGAACTGGATTGATGTACACTTTAGTGCCGGCTCAGGCCATCCAAGATTATTCCTCATTTTGGAGCCTCATTGATCAGACCTGGCGGATACATTTCTGGAGCATAAACAAAATATGGCAGAAGTCCCAAACCACCCTTTAGCTGCACCTTCTATATAAAACACGTTGCCATTCCACAAACGCGTCTATAAGGGATTTTCCTTCGTGAACCCAATTTCCTCTCGCTTTTGAACAAAAATGCATCTCTGACATGAAAGGTGCAAAGGTAGAGACAGCATGGCTTGGTACAGAGCAACAGGGAATTTGCCGAGCAGCAACAAAATGGAGAACAAACAAGAAAAATAAAAGCCAATTTAATGCAGAGAATTTGTCAAAGGAGCAAAGATGCTTCTCGAGCAGCATCACTGACCGCCCTTCTGCTGCCAGACGTGCCGGAGGGACACTATGAGCACGAAGAAGGAACAGCAACAATAAAGTAAACACAAGTAACAAGGTGGGAACAAGCCTATGGGCTGGTGGGAGCTCCCCATGCTCCCCAACACGTGCCTCCTCAAAGGCGCAGCCTCGGACAAGCACCGGCTAGGACATAACTAATGTTGAGTGGATGTAATATCTCCGGAAGAGATCCCACATGGTGGGCTCAAGACAAACGGGAGAGACCGCTCTGTTTCTCTCCTGCTCAGTGATAAATGAGACCTGACACCCATTCCCAAAGGCTGAATTCATCAACTCCAGACCTTACAGGTGATTAGATCTGGAGCCGTGTTGGGATTGTCTCTAGCAGTCATGGTGTCTTTTTGGTCCTCATGCTTTTTTTTGGCATCTTATAACAAAACTTCCCAGGAGCTACAGGAGGACAAAAGGAGCATTTTCTCGTGTTACACCCTTCAGCCAAGCAGACCTCCAAATGTTTGGTAATATAATTATGCAGGGTGGCTGTGGAGGAACCCAGCAGAGCCGCCCAGCAGCTCAGGGCACCAGGAGTCACAGCTTTGACTTCAAGAGAAACGTGAAAATCCATCTCCTGAGATGCACTTCAGCCACAACGTCAGCAGTAGTGTTCCTGCATGTGACAACATCTCACTGAGAAACACAAATCTCCATGAAGGGTTGACTGATACGTAGACAGTCAAAGCCTGAGAAGAAGTAGTATAGCTTATAATTCGCAGCGTTTTGGAAAGTCTACAGCTGCCAATCAAGTGCACAATTCCTCAGTTGAGTGTTTCCAGGCTTTCCTCTCAAAAGGGATCCCATGGGAACCCCTTCTTCACACACCGGTCTTTTCTATCTGTTTATCCCATTCAGATCCCCTCCAGAGGTCAGCTGCTCACTTGGTCCCAACGCCGCTCCTGCATCTGCTTCCTCAACCTCAAAAAAGCCTTCGACAGTGACATCTCCAAAGTCCGGCAATAGTCTGTGAAGTTTTCTTTTGATCTCTTGGTAATCTTCTATCTCCAGCAAGGAGCATTTTGTGGGAAGGGGAAAAATCCAGAGCTGGGCGGTTTGGGATGGAAGCCCTGGGGAAGCTGTATGGGATTAAATGCCTCCACCACAGTGTAGGACAGGCAACCTCCGCAAATGAAGACAGACGTGTGGATGAAGCAGTCCACACCTCTTATCTCCCACTTGTATTTTGGATGAGGGAACCTTTTGAACCTAAAGAAGGACGTGCGTAGCAGGCCGTATAGGACACACTCAAATTGCAGAGCAAACCCAGGATGTAACGGCAGTGCCTGGGCTGTCGGGTGATCTTCAGCAGCCGGGAGCTGAACCACAGGAGGTGCCAGTTGGGGTTTGTTAAATGACAAGATGATATTATCCAAACATGTCCATCACCTTCAAGTACGGACCCTGTGACACAGGTAAAATTGCTTTTGTTCACCCAAAAGATCAATATTGTCAGGATGAAATAATATGTCAGCCGGTGTGAAGAACGCTGCCTGACCACTGACAGTCAACAGGCAGAAACTCCCTCTTGAAAAAATAATATAAAAGAAATCCTGAATATATTGTCACTTTCCAAATCACCGTATTTGGACCATTCTCACCAGGACCTGTAGATCATCTCCAGATTTCTTGGAAGAATGACTTTCTGTGCACATGGTTTATTCTGATGCAGAAAATTCCTCAGATGTAATCGGGTTCTTTTCTATTAAATCATCAAGGCAAATCAAGCTGCCAGAGTCCCATCTGAAGTCAACAGTCCTCAGTGAACATTGACATTTACTCCACATCACTCGCGGCAGGACTTTCCTCTGCACAAACCTGTTGTCAAAGGCAGTTTCTCATTACGCTTATCTAAAACTCTCCGGTCCTTTGGCAACTTCTTCCCCTCGCCCCCGCACGTCTGCTTTGTTTCGTGCTGGATTTAACTTTGCATATGTGATTTGGTGTGGGTTTTTTTAATATAACATCAAATCTCTTAATTCTCTGACCCAGAAATCAGAGACAATCCTCATAAAAATCTGGGACAAAGAAGACACATGCAGCTGCACACGCGCAGCAGCAAGAGCTTCCGAAACTCCCAAATCTACCCATTTAAAGTGATTTTGATTAAAGAAAGCATTTTGAGAACTGTTGCTGTCAGAACTCGATTATTTTGAAAGCAAATCCTTGGCTTCCAAGTGCAGCCCTACTCTGAACAAGACACTTTAAAGAGCGACGGCGCGGTGGCCCAGGTTTACCATCAGCCGGCGGTCCGCACCCGGGATGCGAGGGCCTTTCCCTCCCACATTGTCACCTCCGTGAGGCCAGCAAGGACCCGACACCCACGCCGGGTACGCGCCTGCCCCCACAGCATCCAGAAAGAAAGGTTCCCTCAGCAGCAGCGTGACCTTTCCCAGAGCCGCACAGCCCGTTCCTGCAGCACTTTTGCCAATGAGTAAATAATGAGAAATTAGTGCGCGGCCCCGGCGATGAGTCAGAGCGAGCCGCCGCTGCCACTAATGAACCTGCGGGGGCAAAGCAGGGTGTCGGAGACATCTAAACCCCCTGTTTTCATGACGACATCACCCGTGTCACCCCTGTGTCCTCGGCGAGGTTGACGTGCATTGTCCCACCAATAAGTCACACCCAGACACGGGAGAGCCCCGGCCGATGCCAGGCAGGGGATGGGAGCGCGCTGCGTTTCGCATTGCCTCTTCGCAAGCTTGGTTTAATGAGGGAGAATGATGAAACATCACAAGCTGAGTCAGGTCAGCACAGGCAGGCAGCGACCTCCCGTGGGAGAGGCCCCGGAGTTTTTAGGGGCAATGGGAGGGTGCAGAGGTACAGCTCCACCACACGCTACCACCAGGGATGGCAGCGTCCCCCTGCGGGCGTCCTACCAGCCAGGAGCTTCTTCTACCCCCGCAACGCTTCACTATGGCACCCAAAGATGAAGAACAAGGGCAAGGTGGGGGCACACCCTCTCCATCCCCAGCACCAACCATGGGGAAGCCCCCAGTCACAGCAGGGTTTCACCCACCTGCTCCGAGCCCTTCCTGAAGAGAGTCTCATTAAAGCGGGTAATTTAGCTTAACTACCCCGGGTAATTCACACGGCTGGGTCCACAATAGCGGCCAAGCGCAGGAGGAAATTGCATTACTGTATCTGGAGGTCTGGGGTGCTCAAATCTGAAAAGGAAATAGCGGTTCAACCCAGCCAGGGCTTTAACACCAGATTAAATGCTTTCACAGGAGCCTGTCCATTTGAAAGCTTCCAGCCAGCCTTTTGTCGAGCCAATTTAGTTTGCATTGTACTTTGGCTTCAAGAGGTACCTTAAAATGTAACCAGCAGCACTTTTTTTTTTTTTTTTTTTTTTTTTTTAACATGGTAGCTTAACTTTCTTGGAGGGACTTCATGGACCTGGGATGGCCACTGCTCTGTCCAGGAAGGCAATGAAGTGCTTTAGAGGCACAGGAGCCAAGCAAAGCTCCTCTCTCCGACGCCGTTGGCCTGAATGCGTTATTGTTTAGGGAATCTATTTGAGCATTTTGTGCTGAAAGACTCGCCTTTTTAGAAGGCTGAATGAAGCTCCAATTGGGATTATCAATTTTTAATCTCCCCATTAGCAGAAACAGAAGGTTACGAGTCTGGTAGTTTCTCTTGCTAGAGGGAACAGCCTATTTCCATACAAGAATTTCACTTTAAGAGGGCTAATTATCCCAAGCCTTGAACCAGGAGGTAACCTATGTCTCAGGGACACCGTGCCTAGCCCCAGGTGCTTAAATGCAGCAATTTAGGAGAGTTCCTGGCTGATCCCAGGGCAGGCAGGACCGCGGCTGGACCAGCACGTGGGCATGTGGCAGGGCCAGCAGCAGGATGCTCCCACCCTCCTGCCGGCAGGGACAGACCCCAGGGACAGCAAGAAGGAGCCCATTCCGCAGGCGTGGGCCGGCTTCAGCTCTGAAATCCGGCACCTAGGAGACGCAGGGCACAGATTTGTAGGAATCCTGCCCCTCCGCTCCCCAATGTGGGGACACAGAGGGACCTCTGTCTGTCCGCCCCCAGCCCACTCCACAGGGCTCTGTGCCACCCCGGCTCTCCCCACAGGCACATCCTTGTCATTCAAATGAGAAGCTGCCACAAAGGCGAGGGCCCTGCCCTGAACAAAGAGCCGCTTGGGATGGCGGCGAAGGGGGACGCGGGTCCGTGGTCTCCATGAATGCAAATGCCTCCATCCCCTGGGAGCAACTTCTCTGGGAACAACACAGACAGGCTTTGTGAGCGGGAGGCCGAGGGAGGCATCGCTCGTACGCAAGCCCCCAGGAATGCCCAGCAAGGCCCAGCTGGAGAAACGCCTGGGGGGCACACACAGACCTTCCCCGTCACCCCTGACCACCAAGTCAAGAAAAAGCAGCTCACACTAGTCTTTTTTGCACCCGTGCTCTGGCAGACAAACTAAAACTTTCCCGGCACTCCTGCGTCCCTTGGCCACTGACGCCAGAGCCCATCTCCACAAGGGATGATCTCGGTGATGCCACCACCACCACCCCACCGCCAGCTCCCACCCTGCAACCCCAGCACTACATCAAAGTGTCTCCCTCGGGGCCAAGCTTGCTCAGTGTCCTGGTCTGAGCAACACAACATTCATTTCTCTTTCAGTAATTTTACTTTCCAGTAAGGTTTCTTCTAATGCTTGGGAAAAGTGCATTTTTAGAAGACTCTAGTGTCTGAATTTGTGAAAATATTTACTTTATAGCCAGCTATGGGATGTGGCTTTCAATCGAGCTCGCCAGGTGTGGGGATGAGGAGGAGCGAGACCCGGGCACTTGACCCAGGCTGCCAATGGGATTTATTTCATGCCATGAACGTCACATTCAATATGAATTAGAAAGTTTGCAGAGGAGCTTTCTCTTCTATGGTGGCTGCGATTCCAAGAACTCCTTGCCCTGGTGCCGGAGCCTCGAGCCCTTCCCTTCCTCCTGAAGCCGCAGCGCTCGCAGTGTCCCCCGTTTGCTGTCCCTGCTGGGAGTGCCTGGCTTCCTGCTGGTGGAATGGGCTGAGTATGGTCCTTGTATATTCTGTATTGGTATCAAGATCAATATTGGTTCTTTAGTATTGTTAATTATTTAGTATTATTCTGTTAAATCCATTTATATTTCAACCCTCATGTTGCCTTGTTTTTCCCCCGATTCCCCTTTCAGGGTGGGGAGATGACATTGGGTGATAGAAGAACTGTCTAAATGACAGTAAAGTGTCGTGGGTTCTTCAAACCCTAACACTCACCCTTTGCCCGGCACCCAATGTCCCACCACACAGCTGCCGCGTGGGAGGACCCGCGGGCCGGACCTGCTGGCTCAACAGCCAGCCCCGTTACAGAGCAGCAGGTCTCCAGGTCAACACCTTGTGTACAGACTCCACCGCCCGGCTCGTCTGAACAACAAAACTCGAAGGTAGACCTCCCTGCGGACCTGGTTCAAAGCCCAGTGAAGCGGGAGCTCTGATTACTTGGTTACTACTAACACATATGAAGTTTTTGCTGCTCTCACCCCTGAGACGCTCAAGCCCAACAGCCATAAAAAGCTGCGATTAGCGAGCGCCGGGCACCACGGTGAGGAGGGGCTGGGGGGTTTACTGTAAAGGCCGCAGCGCAAAATGGAAAGTAGTAAATCTCAAAAGCAACATACTAAATTCAAGGCAAACACTCAAGTCAAACTCCATTCCATCTGCTATTTTATGCTCTCTTTCTTAGAGCAGCTAATGGAGAACAATAAAAACATTAATAATCAAGCTAGATTTATAAAGTGGGCAGGATATTCCACTAGTAATGAAATCTAGAGAATCATTCAATATTATATTGCTTTGGGCAGCACTCTAACAAGAACTGCCTTTGAATTATAGCCTTCTCGCATTTTGCTGAACTTTAATTTGGCCCAGCATCGCTGTTTCATTTAAAACGAACCTATGTCAGGACCGGAGCGCAGGACGCAGCTCGGCGGCGCAGTCCTGCTGGGCACCGAAGGCCTCTCAGCTGCAAGGGGGGGTATTTGGGATCTAAAAGCTCTGTTGACACTGTGCTCTCTTTACTGCAGAGAATTGCTGGATATAATTTTCAAAGGTTAGCAGTGCTTTCTATTGCCATGGTTTCATGCTTCCTAGTTTTCAAATATTTGGTTGAAATGCATCACAGATCTTTAATTTCTTAGTTGCTTCCTAAAGTGGACATCAAATAATTCTTCTGAAAGCTCTCACTTCCCACACAGTAGTATTTTCCTGACAAACACCTCTGAAAATACCTGGCATTTTCTGCTCCCTGCTGCTCATTAGAGGGCATAAGCACAAACCTGTCTTACAATCAACCCCTTTGTAACCCCACCAGCGCCGTCTCCAGCCACAGAGATGTAGTTGCCCCAGCAAAAAATCACCAAGACACCCATCTGACATCATCTCCTCTGTCCTCCCCAAGCCTGAATAGCCTCTCGACGCCAGGCACTGCAATCCCCTTCTCCCGCAGTTTCACTCCGGCACAGTCATCACCATCCCCGGCATCTTTTGCTTTGCGAGACTGACACAGCTCTTCAGCACGGCTTTGAGCGACCGCTCAAATCCAGTCCAGGACAAAAAAAAAAAAAAAAAGGTACCTTAATGCCTGAAAGCCGTCAGTGATAACTAATAAGCCCCCTCGAGTATTAACATTTAACCTGTAAAAGCTGAGTGCAGCATGTACGGTAGCAAGGGCAAAAGCAGGTCAAAGACGAAGTTTGAGTCAAATTGATTGGGGCAGAATACACCAATTCATGTTCTGTTTGCATGAAATATTAATTCCAGCTTTAACATTCGGTTATAGAGGAAAGCAAATGCACCATAATGATGCAGATGTGCCTTATTTTCTCCACGTTTTCTGTTCTGCGAGGAAGCGATGGGACAAAGCGAAGGGATGCTTTGTCCTTCCTGGCAGGTGTTGGAGCAGGAGCCTGTGAGCCGGAGCACATACTCAGTGGCCGAGGCTCGGCGTCGGCGTCCTGCGCACTGCTCCGTGCGAGCCCCACTCGTTAGATAACCCAGCTGTGCTGCAAATCAGCCCTGCCGTCCTCCTTCACAGCAGCTCACCGGCGGCGGTTTGAAATTCAGTGAATTTCAGGGAATTTCTCCAAACTGGCGGGTCCAGCCCCAGGACTGCTCGTCCACGCCCAGCCCCAGCCAGCTTTCCAACACCTGGGTTTGACGCGTTGTAGGGTTTCTCCTCTCTGAGCTACAGCTGGCATCAGCTACAGGAAACTTTTCCTCCTGCAGGAGAAAAGCCTCCATCTCTCCCCTCTCAGGGAAGACGCCGTGGAGCTGTACGGACCCGCTGGCACCGTGACCTGGCAGGGACATGACCTAAGCCCTCGCTGCCTGCTAAAACCTCTCAGCTCCCCACAAACCAAGTGGGCACCTGCGGGTGGAGAGGCAGGACCACAAGGATACCCACGCTGTGCAGACCACCGCAATGAAGTCAACCCTCCGCCTGCTGCCGGCACAGCGCAGCCCCTAAAACATCCCCAAGGGCGTCCCAGTCCCCAGGGATCGCTCGGACTCCAGACATGCCATTTTACCCCACTTGCTGGCGGGAGTTTGTGCGGCTCCACCGCAGGTGGAGAGCCCTTGAGAGAGGCCAGCCCTTTCCCAGTGTCTGAGAAATCACCATCCATGTGTGAAGGCTGGTGGGGCCATCACCCCGTGGTGCTGGGCTGGCAGAAAGTTGGGTCACCACAACGGGGTGCAAGGGGGACACAGTGTAGTGGGTGCAGGGGGGACACCGTGCGCTGGGTGTGTGCAACGGTTGCAAGGGGATGCACTGCACACCGGGTGCAAGGGAGGGGGGCACTGGCTTCAAAAGGGCTCCGTGCAGTGGGGATAGGGTGGGGGGCACTGAGTGCAGGGGGGAAGGTGGACCCTTCAGTGGGCGGGGGGGGGGGCACCGGGTGTAACACGAGGCACCATGTAGAGGGTGCTGGGGGACCACCAGGTGTAAAGGGCCTCCGAACAGCGGGTACAAGCTGGAGGGCACCGGCTGCTAAGGGGGGCACCGAGCAGCGCCGGGGGAGGGGGGCATTTCCAGCCGCCAGAGCTCGCCCAGCGCCGCGGGGGACGGCGATGCCCGGAGCTGGGGGGGACACACCTAGAGAGGCGGGGGCCGGGTAGGGTGGGAGCGAGAGGAGTCGGGCGGGGGTGGGGGGGGGGTCGCGGATAACTCACAACTCCTCGGGTGATGTCGTCCGCCGCGGGGGTGGGCGCTGCGGGGGCTTCTTGCCACGCCAGCCACAGGGCGACCACGAGGAGCATCTCCCGGCGGCGGGCGCGGTGCCGGGC
Source organism: Chroicocephalus ridibundus (assembly GCF_963924245.1). Taxonomy (NCBI): domain Eukaryota; kingdom Metazoa; phylum Chordata; class Aves; order Charadriiformes; family Laridae; genus Chroicocephalus; species Chroicocephalus ridibundus. The sequence goes on along the minus strand of NC_086296.1, from coordinate 8,894,787 downwards.
GGCGGGGCTCAGCATCCCCCCGCGCCCTGCGCCCCCCGCCGCCCGCCCCGGCAGGGCCCGGCCCCGCGCTGGGCTCCGCCGGGCCGCCGGGCTCCGCGCCGCATCCGCGCTCCCGCCCCGGGCTGCGGCCGCCGCCGGGGAGAGAGGCGGGAGGGCTCCGCTCCGCGTCCGCGCCGCCGGGCAGGTTCCGCTCCTCTCCGCGCTGTTCCGCCGGGGATGCTCCGCTCCGCTCTTCTCCGCTGGGGATGCTCCGCCGCCGGGGCGGCTGTGGGGCGGCGGGTGCGCGGTCACATCGCCCCGCTCCCGCACCCCGCGGAGCGAGAAAGTTGCTTCGAGCGCTGGCGCGGAGCGAAGCGGAGCTCGGTGGCGGCGGCTGCCGCTGCCCGGGGCTGCCGAAGCTCCACCGCTCCTGCCATGCACCCCTCTGCGCCCGGCCGGCGGCGGGGGAGGAGAGGAGGAGGGAGAGGAGAAGGAGGAGGAGGAGGAAGGGATGCTAATGACGGAGGCGGTGTCAGGGCTCCGGCGGGGAGGGGGCGGTACAGCGCGGTCTGGCCGCGGCGCTGCGCAGCGCCGAGCACCGGCACCGCTCCACACGGCCGGGAGGAGAGGGCTCAGTCCCCGCGCAGGTTGCGTCCCCTCTCGGCTTCGCGTCTGCCTCTGCCCTCGGGTTTCCGACACGCTTCTTTTTAAGCATCAGCGTTTCTTTAAGTACCGGCCCCATCCTCCGAATTTTTTTAAGTGCTGTGGAAAAGGCTGGGCGGTTGGTGCATCTCCAACTGACACCCAGGCTCAGCGAGACAAATGTCTGGCTTGTTCCCATAAACGGCATAATGGGATCCTGTGGCCTCTGCAGTGTGCCCTCCCATGAGAACTGTGAATCTGCCACATGCTCTGACAGGCCAGATGGCAGGGGACACCCTGACATCTCCAGCTCCTGCCGGTTCAGGATGAAAAGGTACTTCTTACTTAGCATCTGTGTTCCCTACTTTCCATTAGCACATTAATACACTCAACGGTTTTGGAAATTAAAGTTGTTTTATAATGGGAACTGTAAGTGTACTCTCTTAAAAAAAGAAAAAAAATAAATAAGAAATGGAAATAATGAAGAACTGGCAGAGATGAAAAATTGCTTCTAGATGCTGCTGGGGCAAAATTGTAACGGACATTGATATGACACCTTCTGCACAAATAGATTAATTCAGCAATGAACCGTAGCTGCTTCTGGAGATATTTAATATCAAACAGGACTAAAGCAAAGCAGTGGAGGAGAGAGAAGAAATCTTTGTCCAGAAGAGTTAAAGAGAATTGACAGGGAAACCTCGCTTCCTGCAGGTGAGTTCGTGCTGCCCTGTGTCCCCGTGAGCTGGGCTGAGATTACTGCTCCAGCACCAGAGAAATCGGAGGGAAAACCCCTGGATTACAGGGCTCAGAGCCTCGCCAAATAGAGCTACTGCTGTAGCTCAAGGGCTTTGCTCCTCACTAAAGCGAAGTTCAACTTCTTAAAAAGCCCAGCCAAGCCCAGCCTGGTTCCACAGGTGCAGGGAGGGGGTTCCGAAGGGCAGGAGCTCCCTGAGCCCAGGTGCTGAGCAATGGGGCTGGCAGCTCCTGCTCACCATTTCATTTCACTTTGGAAAGATGCCCACAGCTGCCTTGCCACACAGCCCCCATCTCCCAGGGGGGTGTTTTCCCCTCTCTGTACATCTCTCTCCCCTTTGCAGGATTCACTCCTCCTCTGTGCATCTCCCGCTGTCCCCATCTCGTCCTGTCCATCCTGCAGCTGCTGCTGCTCTCAGGGGACATCTTCCCACCTCCAATAACTGTCACACCAGCCCCAATGAGATGAGGATGATTATTTACTCTATGCCAGAATCCACCGCTCCCGGCAGAAAGCAGCAGCCACCCAACACCCCTCGACCTTTCCTGGGTTTTCCAGCAAGGAAGCGTTATCCCATGCAGTCAGGCCAGCCTGGCATTGCTTAGCAACATCACATGTAGTAATTTCCTGCTAAGCAGCTCCAGAGTCTCTTCTTATTAGGGGTCATTTCTCTTGGCAGTTTTCATGACTGTGGGCATATCAAAGTGATCCTCGGGAGGAAGGCAGAGGCAGCACTGCAGGACTGAGAGAAGGGTGCAGCAGTGACCCAAAAGCCCAGAGTTTAGGACAAGCCCACAACCCTCGGGGTAAGTGGCTTCTGCGGTGATGGACTCTCCACAGCAGAAACTGCCAGCACAAGTTCACTGACCTCAGTAAAGGCCACAAACTGGGTTTGGGGTTGTGACCGACAAATACTCCAGCACTTGGGAGTAGTTTCTAGGGGTTTGGGCTCTCTTACAACCAACTCAGCACAAAGAAACTCTGTCCCTCAACGTGGCACAGTTGGCACACTAGCCTGGTCCCCATGCTGGGCAGCCTGCAGGGCTTGAGCCTATGCCAGAGCCATGGTGCCATCTCTCCTGCCCTGGCTGCCTCATCCCATGGCAGCAAAGCTACCTCAGGTACCTTTCTTATGCGTCTGGAAGATGCTGCACACTCCACCCCAACTTTTAATCCCATTTTGCAGATAAGGGCAATGAAGGATAAAGGTTCACTGGGGGCAGCCTGTGAGCTGTTGGACCAAAGATAAAGGCTGAGTCCACTCCAGCTGGAAGAGTTTTGCTCTTAACTGCAAGGGGTCAAGATTTGAGGGCGCATCCTACCATTTTATCTGCACCTCCCAGGTCATTCTTTCTCACAGCAGCGCATCAGGGACAAAATCTTCACGGTTTCCATCAGACCGAGTGTCCTAAGCAGATTGACAGCAGGGCAAATGGAAGATGCTTCTCCATGTCAAATATAGTTTAATCCTTTTTCAAGCCTTTAATTCTTTCCTGTGGCACTAAATGTAAGAGCGTACCCATTTCTAGCAAATCTGGAATGTGTTACAACTTGCCTATTGCAAGAGAATGCTTTTTCCACGGTTGTTTCTCATGTACATGTATTACATACAGGCACAGGCTGCAATTGCTGAGTTTTGGGTGTTTGCAGAACATTCCACCGCAGCAGACTTAACCCCAGGTGCCAGCTCCATCCTCCCTGGGAGAAGCACCGCACAGAAGCCCAGCTTCCCACGAGCTCTCCTTTGCACAGCGTCCTGCCTCCGGCACACCAGGGATGAGCTTCACCCTGACTGGGGTGGATCAGTTTTTGATGGAGCAGATGGCCAGATGGTCCCAAACAATATAAAAAAAAATATTAAAAATTAGCATCTTGTATCTGTTTCTGGTAACAACCCTTGTTGGGAAAGACTGTAACGTTAGGGTAGCCGAGAGTCAGCAGGAGGTGAACAGTTTTTGCAGATCTGGGTGAGACTTTCCAAGAAAACAACCAACCAACTCCACAAAACCCCCAAAGTTTCTAGGTGGCCAAATCCCCCTGAATTTTCCAGCCTCTGACTTCTGCGGTTGCCGACACCTGTGCTGTTCACCATCTGCCCAGGTATTAGTTATGAGCATCTGTCTTGTGACAGCACCTCAGAGCCAGTCTTGCACTGTAGAAATCTGCAATGTCAATAATTGTATGCGCTGGACGAGCAGATGCTTTGTCCTTATTACCCTAGAGCTATTCAAGGTAATTCCCAACATATTTATAAACATTTTTAGCAGGCACAGAGAACAGAGTTGGGCTCTATGAAGAACCTAGTTAGAACAAACTGAACTGTGAATATTTTCTTCTCTTTCCTTTTCAGTCAATTAAAAAAACACTTCAATGGCACAGCTTTAACTCCACACTTGTGTCGCAACAACAGTATGGGGGTAGATAGAGTTTTCATGCCATTCATTACACAGGTGAGCTGCTGAATAGAATTTATTTAAGGAAGAAACGGCATCATGATTTTAATTCCGTTAAGTGTAGCTTCCAAAATGCATTCTTTATGCTTCATTTGTTGCAAATGAATGACTCAGTTAAAACAGCATTTAAATACATTTTCGCCAAAATATTTGCTTTGCGCAACCACAAAATACAGATAACTGCAATCATCCGGTAAGTAAGAACAAGCAAATTGTCAGACACGGCAGATAGCTGTTTATTGTGATACCTATGGTCTTTTTTAGCACAAAACTTTTATGCAAAATAAGAAATGCTGGTGAAGCTGATTTGCAAGTTTGCATTTCCCTGATCTGCCTGATATTGTCGGTCTTTGGAAATAAGCAGTAAACAAGTACACTCTATCTGTTTTCTTTCCACGTGCTTAAATACACGTACTTAAAATATTTTCACCTTTGTGCACCAAGATGGCGAATATGAATTTAAAATGTCATTATCTTCTAACTATATATGCTACGTGCAAGATTTTTCCCTCTTGGTGTCTTCAGTATAATTAGCATGTATGACAACATTCAGACGATTTAATTTCCCCAATTACACAGCTATACCAAAAATATCCTTTGCATTAAATATGCAGCAATTCTTATCAGTAGACACTCCACAGCTTCTTTTGCCCTGTGATATCACTGCAGATGCTCATGTTTTTGGTAAGTTGAGAAACGATGATTTTCTGCCCTATCAACCAGGCAGAGAGCAACAGCAGCGCCGCAGCGGAGCGGGGACCTGGCCTGACGTGGGACCCCTTCTCCGCCAACAGCCGCTCCGACGGCACACACGGTATTCCCGAGGGACAGCCTCGTAGCACAAGCTTCTTGCTGAGCCCAAGTGGTGAATCAGTTTATGCTGTGAAGTGTGAGAACAAGGACATTTGTGATATTATCCTGCTGTTCTCCTAGAAGCTTTGGTAGCCATGGGAAAAACAGTTACTGGAATCTAATTTGCTTGCTTGCAGTTAATAGCATCCAGAAGCTACTTATTTGCTTGCCTACTTTTAGGACTGATGGGTGACCAGTGATAACAAAATAAAATAAATTATTTTTCCAACACCAGTAGTAGACATAGAGTTGCATATATGTTACGTACTACTTATGGGAAACTTGGAGATTTTTCTTTCCTGTGAGTAAAAGTGAAGCAGAACGGGACATTTACAGATGGCTTGAGGGTTTACAGCTTTATCTTCCTTGTTCTTCGACTGAAAAACCCACCTACTGACATTTCTTCAATAGTTTATATGAAAGTAGGGAAGCCAGAGTTAGGAGCCAGGAAACCAGCATTTTCCTGCAGGCCAGGGCTCCGGAGCAGAGGGATGCTGCAGAGATGCTTGCAGTGCTTTTGGCCACAGGACTCCTGTTCTCTGCATAATCACATGCTGGCACAAAGGATCTCCAGCATCTCGTGGACCTCCATCTGCCAGCTCCGGCTCGACAGGCCAAGGCAGCACTAACCACCTCACGGGGAGCTCATCCCTCTTGAGCTTAGGCCTCTCTAACCCACCCTAAGGTCTAAATCTTACACATTTCTCCCGCATAACACCTGAAAAATGCAGCTTTCCCTGGCTTCCCACGCAGCTGCGGCTCTCCCCAGCTTGATTCTCCTCTGCTGTAAAGCCCTTTTATCTCCCCCTGCCAATCACACTCCTACAGGTGCCTGTATCAAATGCTGTTTCAGAGGTCTTTTTCCAAGCCTATCGCTTTGACCATCTCTCTGTGCTCCTCTCTGAGCGGATCTCTGCCGAATTCTCTGTATCAGATCAAACATAAACTGCTTGTCTTTATTTCAAAGGCTTTCACAGACAACACTGCTTTGTCTTTTATTACTCATTTAGTACCAAGAAATCGGTTCCCTCCTCCAGCTGGCCGTGAAACCAGCCTCCCTCTTCCTTTGCTAGGCTCTCAAACTATCACACTCACACTTTCTTCCACGCTGCCCCTTCTGCCATGGGGTTTTTTCCTTCTAAGCAAACCCAGGTCAGCCGTGTTATCCTCCCGTTGCCTATGAACATGCCCTACAAGATCAGGACACCCCCCTCCTCCCCCAGTGTATTTTTTCCAATACAACTCTGCTCCAAGAAGTTGAGCAACATTATTTTGTAGTTTCCTTTATCTCCCTTGCTTGCAGCCATGCCTTGTTTCGGGTCTTCTCCTGGAGTCCCCTGGCACTACGGTAGCATCGGTGATGGCTCCAACATCTAATTAGTCAGCTCACAGCCACGTTGCCACCAAGCAGACGCAAGCGCACACCATATCGCGCAACACCCGCCACTTCTGCCTCCCCGCTGCATCGCGTACTTCTCACGGAACAATGTTTAAGGCATTAACACCCATGAATTATAAAACTGTACAAGAGGCACACGTTCCCCAGGCTTAGCTTTGCTGCCAGGTTCCCCAATACGGCAAAGCCTCAATCAAGATCTTGTAATAACGAGCTAGGCAGAAGAACAGGCCAGGCTGCCATGTTAAAGCAAACTAAAGTGTAATTGTCTCTTCACTAGCAGCATTCCCATCGCTTTTTAATAACATCAACATCTTTTTTCATGCACTGTCTTGTTTAAGCAATGAAGAGAAGTCTAGAGGTTAATTAATGAGAAGCAGAACATAGTGACTTTACTCAAAAAAACCCCAAACAACGAAAACCAAAAAAAAACCCCCACCGTTGAAAGCAACAAACTAGCATTTGATCGAGTTTTCCAGTGGGGAAAAAAGTACTAGTTTTAGCACTATTTAAACACAACCGACTGTCCTTTGGCTTTGAAAAAATCATAAAACTTTTGACCTGCTTTTATAATGCTTTAGTAAGTGTTTGTGCTTTCTGTCAGTCAGGTAGACAGCAGATTACATGGCATACATCAAAAGCCAGCAATCCATTATGTGCACAAGTACACTGTACCCTACAGAGGTGGAGAGGCACTTTAGTAGTGGCAGAACACCTCATCAATTAAATCTGGCCATATATCTTCTTTCAACATGCGACATGTTGATTGGCAGCCTTTCTAGAGACCTGGCTCAGGCCTCTGGGGGATTTTTCTGGCAAGGTCAGGAAAGCTTCTAAAGCCAGGCTTTCCATCAGGGAGTCATGAGCAAGGGGTTCCCAGACCTCAGCCGCACACTGGGCTGCAGCCCCCGCCTGCAAACAGTGTGTGCTGCATCGGGGATGCTCGCCCTCATCTCGGGTCCTTCCTCTGCTCTCTGCGCTGTTCCTCCTCCTGGTTTACCCCAAAATTCTTCCTCTGCCCAACTCAACCTCCTGCCAGTTCCTTCCCCTTCCCACCTCTGAAGTGCCTAATAAGTGGGGTTTGACTGCAGTGCTATTCCCTGCTGCCCACAGAGGCTGTTCTTCTCCTCTCTGCCTGGCTGCATGGAGGGCAGCAGTTATTTAAGGGGCTGGGAGTCCTGGGTTTGAACTCTGGATAAATCCTGGCATCCTTCACCTTCTAATTCTGGGAACCTCACTTCCAGAGAGGGGATTACTTGGTGTTCAACAGAGAGCAACAAAAACAATTCAGATGTTTTATGGGAAAGGACTTAAGGCTGACCATACCCATCTTTTCAAGGCAAAAGGTTACCAGAAAAGACGGGGCAGGAAAGAAACCATTCAGGAGGGTGGGACAAGCAAAAAGGAGATTAAAACCAGAAGATACAGCTTTACTATAATGTCTGTCTTGTAAGAATAGTGAAGTATTTAATTCCATTGTCTGGGAAGGCTGTGGGATCCCCACCACTGGGCCAAGAGGCTCTCGGGATGAGCTCAGGCATGGCTGGCCACCCTGGTGCAGAAGGATGGAGAACAGTCTCATGAGGGTCTTCCTAATCTCTTTTTATATTTTATTTCTGCTGCTCTTCATCTAACCTTGATCTTCTTGCCTTTAAGAACTTCATGAGGTTCAAGAGCTGAGGAAAATCTGTCATTAGCCTAATGCCGTTGTTGCATTCATATGGATGCAGTCCTGGCTGCTTACCCTTTATAATGGTTAGGAGCCTGAATATTCAACTTCAACTTTTTCTTTATTAAGCAAAGAACCCTGAAGACATGTTTGAGCCACATGTTTGGATTCAGGGCTGAACACTTACCAAATTGCGCATCCAGAAGTTTTCCCTGGCCTGGTTAGTTATAAAGCCCAGCTGGCAACCATGGAACCTGTTTTGAAACGTCAGCAAAACCTAAGGATATTTTGGAGCTGGTGTTGCAAGTGCAGGGCTTTTTCTTGCTATAAACAATTCATCTCAGGAATACCCCGCCCACGAAGCCAACCTGGCCTGTAGCAGAGCTAAGCGCAGCCTAAGGATGGCCACCAGTGCTGCCCAGCTTCCCTGGTAACGCCCCAGCAGGAAAACCCTGCATCTCTCAAGCAAAGCTATCCCAGTGCGTCAAATCCAGACAAATCAATACTTCCAAGGCTTCTGTCTCCACAGTCTCCTCTAGACCTCCTCGGCAAAACTACGACCAAAGGGAAGTTTAACCCTGTTGATGGGTCCTCCCTGCCTGACGCCTGCAGGGGGAGCGTCAGTTAAACACGGCAAACACTTACGGGGAAACCTGTTCCTGGGGGGCAAAACTCATTTTGTGTGGTAAAACTCATTTTGTGTGGTTTTGGGCTATTCTTGCCCGTGGAAAAGTTCCCACCACGGTCAAATTAAGTGGCTTCTGTTGGAAGAGGAAGGCTTCACTGCTGGATGCACAAGGCGCTGACCCAGGAGGAATATCCTTCTCTCACTCTACTCTCCCCAGGACTGGTGAAGGACAAAAGCCCCATTCAGACAGGAAGGATTATGCCTCTGGATGTCAGAGGCACGTGAAATAAACAGCAGTGTAATTTGGGGAGCAACTTTGGGAACTTAATTACAGGATTCAACTTTAATGACTCCTTTCTACTCCCTGGATCCTAAGCAGCTAGTTATGTCATGCTGCATTAGAAGCTGAAGCTGCAGCAGATGCAACATCATCAGACATGAAGAAAAAAAGAAAAAAAAAAAAAGGAAAAAACTCTGAATAGTTTTCCTTTACCAAGAACAAACATATGCCGTAGCACAGTGCTTTGGAAATAAATTGCTCATGAACCTTCTGGCTTGAAGCTACCAGTAAATCTTCCTGTTTGCAGTGATGCCCAGGTATACATGGCAAAAAATTTCACTGCTCTATTAAAGGTCTTACTGAAAAGTCTCCCTGCTTTACAGAAAAGCTCTTATTTACCCCTTGTGTCCTCAGAATAACAGATTACCACAGCTCCTGGCAATCACAGCGCAGCTCAGCTCTATGTCCATACTGCAGACCAAAGTGCATTACATAGATTGCAAGCTGTTACATAAACCAAACTTTTATTATGGAGGTTATCGCAGCAAGATGTCCAAAGGGATGTTTTATATACAGCCTCTCTCTGTGCTTAATCAAAGCACAATCAAATGCCTTTTTTTTTTTTTAAGCTTCACTGGAGAAATATTTTATTGTTTTTAAATCATCCAATACTTTACCACTAATTCCCTACGTTATTAAAGCTTGAACGAGGAGACTAGGGTCTAGCTCTTGCAAATCCTCACTCAATTGAGTTTGGGGTTTCTAAAGCCTCAGTGCTGAGTGATTCAGACCTGAACTGTCAGAATACAGCTGTCAGTGGACAGGCTTAATACGGTCCAGCTCCACTCATTATTGTCCCCGTTTTGTCCTAAGAACAGGCAGATACATTGCTTGGGAGCAGGATGGAGAAGGTGGGCAAGCAGGTGGTGCTTTGGCCTGGAGATGCCATATGGGACTGAGCACAACCAGCAGCTCCCAGTCACCCAGATCTGACAGCAGCATCGTGATTCTCAGGGGCTTCCCAAGGAAGATACAGAACAGAAAACAAGATGTTCGGTTAATGTAGCAGTGTGCCCGTGGAAACAAATTGCACTGCTACACACAGGTCTGGGCTGCCAGATCCACTGACCTCCAAGAAATACCCTGGCCCTGGTCAACACCAGAGGCTGATCACGCTCCACTCAGCTGTGCCCGGTGCATGGGAGCTGTCAAGAGCGTGCGTGGACACGGGTGTGGGGGCTCTGCAGTGGGTGTGCTCCGTCACAGCACCTTAAATACCCACCTCAGAGCAATGCACACAGTCCCAAACGCCCCCCATCCCACCAGAGCCAGCCCCCAGGAGCTCCCGGTGCACACAAGTCCCCTCCCAGGGGACTGGAGCAACTTCCCCCTGCCCAGCACGAGCCGGCTGTCTCCTGACGGTAAAGCCATACTAATTGCTGTCTGGTACAATTAGGCTTATTCCTACTTGTAATTTAATTTGTGCGAGAACGCTAGTTCAGCACAGGAGTTTGCATGCATTTGTGGCTCCTTCAATTAGCGGCACTTTGTAGTCACTCAGACAGCGGCTGCGCCAGGGCTTCGTCTCGTCCCTGCTGGAAGGATGCTCAGAGGGCAGCAGGTGCAGGGCTGGTGGGACCGGGGCAGGTGCCCAGCCTTGTCCCTGGGGGATTCCTGCTCAGGGCGACGGGACAGGGCAGGACATCCGAAGGAAGCAGACATACGCGATGTGGTAGCCAAGGTTACCTCTGAGAGGCCCCTCCCCACAAGGTTTGCTGGCCCATGGGACTCTGTCGTCTCCAAAAGGGCACATGCTTCACCAAGACTACCAGCCAGAAGTCTAGACGATGCGGTGCTTAACTTAGGAGGAGAAGGAGGGAAGAGACCTAAGAAATCAGAGTAAGATTAATGCAAATTGGTATTTGCTAGCACTTGTGATGTTGCACTTCATGTATTTCTTGTGGGATCAGGAACATCTTAGGTACTGTGGGAGGACAAGAGTTCTTGACTAAATAAGCGGATCTCCTGACATCTATATTTCACATTCTTTGCTCTTCACACAGATACTAGATATGGGAAAGCTATTGTATCCCTCTGACAAGTTTTTCCCATTAAAAAAAAAAAAAAAGAGATATATAGCATTTCCTTAGCCTTCAATAAAACCACAACAACAACCAACCCCTCTTTGGAAAATAAGAGACCTGTGGAGGTCTGATTTGAAATTTATCACACCATCTCACCTCCTGCTCCAGAGACATGCCTAAGGACAGATACTTCAGAACATATAAAACTATTTTCAAACCTAGCTATGTCTTGCCTGTCTGGTTTTCTCTGATATTTTCTTCAGGAGGAGAACATCACAGGGGTGGTTGCAGAGACTTTAAAGGTAGAAAAGACCCCTTTGGTGCCAAGGGAGGCAAGCAGTCCCTGAGAGGGAGAAAGGCAAGGCATTGTATCAACAAGGAATTTGACAGATAAAGTGTTTTATTTGCAGAATCTAGCAAAAAACACCCAAACAACTCACTGTCCACAATAACCAGAGAAATTAAGATAATTACTTGTGTGTCTCCCCCCCTTTAAAAAAAAAATCTTGCCAAAACAAAACACTTCATTCTGATGCTTAAAGGACAGCCCTGAAGATTTTATGGTTAGAACACAACAATTTATTTCAAAAGGTTGTAGTAAAAGAGATATAATATTGGCAGCGATTGCCTGTGGGCAGTGGAAAGAGAGCTGTGAGTGTGCATCAGCAGAGAGAGTGAGGAGAGGTTAAAGGGAGAGCTGGGAGAAGGTGTTCACCTTCCCAAATGGGCCATAAACCTCAAACGACAGACCGCAGCCAACTCAAAAGCAAAAATATTTCCATTGTGTATCAAAATAACAAGCAGGGGGCTTGCTGGAGCCCTGAGGGCGCTTTGGAGCGGCATCTAATGTGAAGTGCTCTTTTATACAGGCAGCAATGCAGTTGTCACATACCACAGTCCCAGGCGTTGGACACGAGCGCGAGCATTGGTCTCCTTTGGTAGTGCTGTGTTGGCAAGTTGAGATTTCCAACACCAAAACCCCCACAGTTTGCCCATCTATTAGCCGTTGACAGTCGTTTCCCTCTTAAATGACTCATAGCAAGTGGGGGGTGTCTGGATGCACCACTTTGCAGGTTACTGGTCCCCAGTCTTAGGCCAAGTGAAAAGCACATTTTGGTTGTGCCAGGCTTTGTCGGATGCTCAGCAGCTTCTGGAGTGCCAGCCTCTCCCCCACACTCTCTCAAATCCAGGTCACCTCCATCACTGGGTACTTGGGCCCCAAGAAAGGAAGGATGGAGGCAGGATTTGGAGACAGCGGTGTTCCAGCAGAACAAGTGCCAGCACGGGGAGATGCTGCTGGAGCAGGGGATGCTGAGCCCATGAAGGCTTTTGCTCGTGGACATGCCCAAGGTGGGGGCTGTTCACATGGGGAAGACAAAGCCAGAGGAAAACTGGAGCTTCTTCCCAGGTGTTGACCAGGCGGAGCGGGAGACACACCTCCAGCACTTGTGCAAGCCATAAAAAGGAGAGACTCTCCAAAGTAGCTTGCCGCAGTTGCTAGTTGTGAGCCTGGCAGTGTTTGAACTCAGCAAGTGATGCTCCAAGTCATCCGCGTGCGCTTTATGAGAGTCGGGAGCCAAACAGCAGCTCCTTGCTCCCAGATTTACAATGCCGCAGATTTACAGCGCCTTCCACTGTCTCACCCAGAATGCCGCTTTGGGACGCATCAGGGCACTGTGCCCCATCAGCATCCTCATCTCCACCATGGCCGGAGCCGCCCAGCCAGGGGCACAGAGCATCCCCCGCCCCAGGGGGCTCAGCCCTGCCAAGGTCCTGCTTTGCAGTGATAGCTACAGTGCTTCCTCACTGCTATTGTTGTTTTTTCCTCTGTTTTTGCCCCCCAACAGGCTTTCCCTTTTCCTCACAGCTCCCATCACCTTTACAGCTGCAATCAAGGGGACAGAAAAATTTTGCCATTGTATAAGAGCTGGGAATTCTTCCAAAAGCAGCAGAGAGAAATCTCTTTTTATTGACACCAGTAACCGAGAGGAGGGAAACAGACCCACTGCTTTATAGAAGATTTATGTACACGAATTGCACACAAACATGGCAAAAGCCTTGCTCAGCCCTGTTTGGCTCCACATGGGGAATAGCCCTAAGAGCCTTCCCGTTTGCTCCACTGCTTCCAGCCTGGCTCTCCCAGAGCCCACAGCACTCAGCCCGGGCTTCCCAGCAGCCTGCCAGAGCTTTGCCACCCCACGGCACTCGGAGAAACCGCAATTACTCCAGCCCAGTAAATGGGACACGGCACTGGCTGCTCCGGAGTGGTTTAAGTGACGAATTGTGACACAGCCCAGTGGAACCCCACGGCAGCGGGTCTCCAGCCACCCAACAGCAGAAGAAAATCCGCCACAATAGGATTTTTCTAGTTTACCAGAACTGAACAAGGAGGGGGCGGTGAAACCCATGGGTTTCTACAACTTCTTTGCACCCAGATCCCAGGCACCCCTTTGCCTGGGCAGAGCCAGGGCCTCATCACCCAGCCCGGGGCACATTTATTGCCGCGGTCCCAACCAAAATCCATCTTATGCAAAGGACCAAGAGGGAGAAGAGGCTCCACTACTCTGGAGCGCTCACGGGAGGGAGCACGGCCAGGTCTCTCACCACTGCAGCATCCAGCAACCACAGCCCAGGAAGAACCAAGTGGCAACAAATACAAAAAACACATCACTGAAACCCAGCGTGTTTACAGAAAAAAAAAATAAAGTCTAAAGTGCTAAGAAACCAGTTATTACATGTTTTCTCTTATCTGAAAGACTTAGATGCCTGAGGAACTTCTTTTGCAGAAGAGATACGTATTTATTTAAAACAGGCGTTGTTTTCTTTAAAGGAAGACTCCACACTTCCAGGAAGACACAATTTCCACCCTGAAAAAGTGGAAACACTCCACTTTCTGGTCCCTTACTAACTGCACTCCAGATCACTTTTGCCCTTTCCTATCTCACTCTCACCCCTCCCCTCCCAATACACCTACAAAAGTTGTACAACACACACGTTCAGTTTCACCTGTGCCATTCCCCTCTGACGCTCTCCCACACCTCCAGTCCACGCTCGCTCCATGCCTCCCCTCTCCTGCTGCCCAGGATCCAGCCAGCCCAGGCAGAGACATAGGAGCATAGGGCTCCCAGGCTGCTGAGCCATTTATGTGAGCTCTCAGGGGCTTTTCCCCCCGCCCCGCAGCAGCTGAGCCCCGTCGCTCTCCCTGAGCTGCCTCCAGCCCCAGCTCCTCCACATGAAGCAATCAGACATGCTGGACCTTACTAATCTGCATCCCCCAGCTACGCAAACCTGCACTTGTGGCTTAAGAAAAATCTTTCCGCGGGGCACAGGCCCTCACCTGCAGAGTGTTAGGAGACTGATGCGGTACTTAAAAAAAACAGCTGAAGATTTTATATAGATGTAAAAGGGCATCAATCTCTTTCCTTCTGGTTTTTAACATGCTTTGAGCGGTTCACTTAAAAAATAAATTTTTTTAAAAATTATTTTTAGTTTTATTAAAGCCATACCAGAAATGTATGGCTTTATTGTTTAAAAATATGAGGAAGGCTCCTGCTGGCCTCATGTTTAGCATCTCACCTTGCACTTGTGGGGCTCAAACCTGGCCCTTTCTGGGACACGTCCTCCCTGCGTAGAGATCAGGACTCGGCAGTGGATGGGAGGATCAGGGATGGTCGCTGTGGTTTATGGATGGAGAAATTCAGACACGGCTCTGTGTTGGGTGACCCGCTGGGACCGGGGCTGGAGAGCAAAATCCCACATGGGCTCCCACAGGGAAGGTCCCCCCGGAGCTGGGGCCGGCGCTGCCTGGGAGCTCTAGCATGCTCCGGGCAGCAGCAGCTCAGGCACAGGCAGGGCAAGAGTAAGCAAACGCTGAGATGTTGGGCACCTTCATATTTCAATATGTTATTTTTTCTGAAGAAATAAGAGGGTTGAGTCAAGCTTTATAGCTCTGCTTTAACAGCTCGGCTTTCCAAACATTTGCACGCCGGGAGAGGAAAGAAACACCTCCGAAGCAGGGGAAGGCTGGAAAGGTCAGCAGCTGGGGCAAACGGCCTTGATGGTCCCGTCCGTCAGGTGCAGCACAGGCAGTGGCAGAGGCAGCTGTGAAAAGAAGTCATGTATCCCAAAGGCAAGGACCATTTCATCCACCACATCTTGCCTGGCACCGCTGGAACATAGGAATTCCCCCCAGGGACAGCTCAGCCCTGGATTTGCAGCCGGTGCAGGGCTGGGGCTGGCTCCTTCCCAGGAAAATGGCTGGGGTGAACTTGCTGGGTTGGATCCTGGCACTGACAGGTTTAGTTAAATCTTGTGTTTCCAGCTGAAATGCATAAGACAAGCTGAAGAAAATGAATCATGGAAGTAAATGATAAGGTGAGAAATCTGCTCAGTAAAACCAACTGCCCCGGGGCCTCCTGCACACGAAAGGACTTGAAACGGTGCTGTGGTGATGGAGAGACAGCGGTGTTCCAGGAGAAATCCCAGAGAAACTTTGTTTAAACTTGGAGCACTTGAAAAAGCAACAGGAGAACTGGTACAGAAAGCTTTGTGCCCTGGGCCTGCTGCCACCCGTGTGCATCCCCATCCCCTCCCGGGGTCCCGCTGCTCCCACGGGGGTTACGTGTGTGCCAATGTGTGCACAGCCTGCGCCAGGAACCAGGCTGCTGTCATCTCCTCAAAACTGCTCAAAGACTCAGGAGAGCTCCTGCCTCCCACCTGCGCTGCGGTCAGTGCCCATCACTTGGGTGACGTGTTGGCTAAACGCGCCCGTGGAAATTGCCTTTGATGGGCATGTGCCAGTTTTGGGGCAGTTCTGCTAGAAAAGACATCAATGCTTCTTCTTCCCACTGTTGTCCTCAGCATGCCCAGGCTGATGACAGAGCTGGGATCTGGCCACCGGCACTGTCAGGACTGCAGGAAGCTGCTGGTCCGGTGGCCACGGGAAGGGGCCACCCTGGCCGGTCCATCCCAGCTCTCCTGCCCGCTGGGCACGGGCTCTGCACATCTTTCCCATAAGCAGAGGCAGCGATGCTAATGCAAAGTCTGCGTTTTCCCGCAGGATGCACGCTGCGAGTGCTCAGCACGGGGTTCGCTGCCAGGGATAACGCAGTAATTTGAGCAAGAGCTGTCCAGGGCTCTTGGAAATGTCAGCCTTGTACAGCTCCAGCGTGATGGGGCAGCATTTCCCTGTCCGCAGAGCAGGCAGGGAATTAAATGCCAATACTTGTGAGTCTCCTTTGGGAAGCATCCAGGGCTTCCACTGCAGGGATACCCACCCTGCCTCTCTTTCGCCAGGATACCCACCTACCCAGCCCAAGATGCCAGACACCGCAGCCAGTCCCCGGGCTTGGGGAGGAGGTGGCTGGAGGGGACCTGAAGCCTTCCAAGATGCTGGAGAAGCCTGGACAGTAAATCCAAGCTTCTTGGCTCCACAAGCAGCCCGAATCTGGCCAGAGCACGTCAAATGCCCAGGGGGGATCTGTCCTGCAAGGGCCGTGCCTCGGGCATTGCAGAGAAAACTCCTCCCATGGGACAGAGCTTCAGGACAGCTCATGGGCCCTGTGCAGCGAGGGGTGGCAGGCACATCACATCGGTACTCGGCTCCTCACCTCCCTGGCAGCATCCCACCGAAAACAGCCCCAGCATGCCCAGTCTGAGCATCACTGTGGGCCTGGCCTTGCAGCCGGAGGTTCGTCAGCATGGGAGCAACCCAACGCTGAGCGCAGGGTGCCAGAGCCCCGTGAGTCTCACTGCAGAGGACACCAGGGACTGTCCCAGCCCCCGGCTGACGGCAGCACTGCAGCCCCAGCAGGGCTGTGCAGAACTCAGCCTTTCCTGAGAAGCCTCAGGCATGGGCCAAATCCCAGGCTAGAGGTCTGAAAATCACATCTTCCACCAGCTCATCCTCCTGCGGGCTGGAGAGCTGGTGCAAACACAAGGAAAGGCGCTTGATCCCCATTATAATGCTAATCTCCTATAGAGTGACATGGCGCCGCTCCGACTCCCAGTAGGAGCTGAGTAGCATCCTGCTAATGAAATTATAACCATGGCTCACACGGCGCATTTCTGCTGAACACATCTGAAATCTCTTTCCCTCAGAGGCTACATAACCAACGCCTGGGAGTTATCTCGTTGCTGTTATAAAAGCAACACGATTAGAGTGCTGAAGCTAATTTAAATCCCGTCGAATGCTATTGTAAAGCAGCAAGAGACAAGCTAGTATATAACATGTCGTTGAGCCATCCTCCGAGTGGGGACATCAGTCTGATACCAAAAAGTTTAAGGGCTAAATTCAGAGACTTTAACGTAAATCGCAAATCCTGTGTGAACAGGTTCTGTTTGATAAGACTTTAAGGTACTTAAAGTACAAGTCTCATTTAATTGTGTGACCACTCAAGGACTCTCCGCTGGCCACAGACTGAAGTATCTTCTTGGATCCTCCATTATCCTGAGCATCCTCTGGGAACCGCGGCACTGCTGCTCCCAGCGCGAGCTGGGGGAAGTGACTGTGATAAATCTGAGCACTGGTAGAAGGGCCAAAGTGGAGTTTAATTGTACAGGTCAGTTGTGGTGGGGGTTCTTCTAATCCATGCTCTGTGGGCTTTGTAGGGATTTTGGGTGGGTGGGTGTGTTTTAAAAGCTGCGTTTTGTAGCTTTTAAAGAAGCATCTCAGCCTCTGCGCTGCCAAAAGGCAACGTCGCTCCCTGACACAGCCAGGACATCACCCTTGGAGGGACAAAGTGGCCCCCGCACCGCGGGACAGCCCCCTCAGCACAGGCCATGGCAAGCAAACCAGATACCGAGCAAAGAGGCTTTGTTGTGACCTTTACGAGGTGCCGCAACGCCCCAGAGCTCCAGCAATCGCCACCTTGCAGAGCCTGAGCAGACATTGCCCGTTGAGGGGGGAGAAGCGAGCGGGTCAGTACCGAGCACGACAGCAGACTGCAGCACTCAGCTGCTCCCCCCAGCCTGCCGGCGTACGGACGGGCTCCCGACAGCAGCATTTTATAATTGTCCCCGCAGTCCGAAGGAGGGTTGAGTCGTGCTGCCTTCTCCCCTTGCCTTCCCAGCACAGCTGAAGGCAGATGCAGAGACGTGGCCGGGCTGGGGGGTGGTTTTCCCCGGTGCTGAGCAGAGGGCTCCTGGATACCCTGCGGACAGTCCCGGAGCATTTTGTCCCATCTGGAGCCAGCCCCATGGCTGGCTCTTGGCCGTGCCTGACGTGGATTTTGTGCCCTGCTCCGTTTCGCCCCTCACCTGACGCTATCGGGATGTCCCCATGGGGCCGGCGCGCAGCGTCGCACATGTTTCAGACCCTCGTGGGAGCTTTGTCCTGGAGTTGCTGCCCCTGATCCAGCCAGCTCACCATTTCCTACCGCGTAATTTAACATCCTATGCCATAAAATTATAATGTAAGTGTGGGGAGGGGAAGAGGAAGGAGAAACGGCTGTGAGTGTACGGGAAGGCGAGCAGAAGGGAAGCCTGGGCCGTTGCCTGCAGACCACAAGAGCTAAGAAGGAAGGTCACCCGCCTTGAGGAGACGTAAACCTTATCCTGGGCATGTTCCTGCCCTGTCAGGTGTTTCACAGGCTGTAAAAAAACCTGTTTGGTGTTGAAACATTCAACAGGAGCAGTAAGTAGGCAGAACTTTAAAACAAACTTGACTTTAGGGAGCCCCCCCCAAAGACAGAGGGTATCATCAAAGCAAAGAGGTGAGGGGGGCTGCCCTCTTGGCTCCCCACCCATGAAGCAGGGCTGATGAATCCTCACTGAGGGAGGTTTGATGGATCTCCTCTGCATGAGCTGCATGAAGGTCAGCAGCCTCCCAGATAAACTCCACTGCTGGCTTCCCTGAATAACACCTCTGGCTTGTGCTTTCTGGGCAGCTCCCATGGCTTCTCCTAGGAGACAAGGTAGCTGCTTCACTCTGTAAATGACTTCAAAATCAGTGCTGGAGTCTTGATCTGACAGGGCTAACGGGCTTGAAGTCAGGTGAAGGTGGAAGACCAAAGGAGTGATGTGATCCTTGTGGTCTAATTTATGGTCAAAGGGAGTAAAGAGCAACCAGCTGAAGCTGGAGACGTCTCTTTCAGACACCAAACACTGTAGACTCCCTTCCTGGCCACAACCGTCACTGGCATCATCTATTTTCTGGCTTCAAGGAAAGACGGGGAAGCCCTATAGCTCTGCACCCCACAACACAGGATGGCTGCCTTCCTTGAAGCAAGATTTCTCTCTCTGTTCCTGCTTGTATTCTCATCCAGAAATTCATATTTCTTTCCAGAACTGCCTTTCTCCACCGAGACCTCTCACACAGCTATTACTCTTCTTCAGCACTCCTGCATGCTAGAACCTCACCAACCCTCGGCCAGATTTTGTGCATCTCCTGAGGACCCGACAGCTATTTCTTTTCTATAGGTCTCACTTATATTGTAACAAGGCTGAATTTTTAATTCTTGGACTCACTGAAAATCTAATCTTCCTGGAAGGTCCCACCCAAGTCAGGGCTCTAGTGTCACAGTCTGCGCCCTGTGAACCAGCCCATGACTCTCCCACCAAGGTGGGTGGGACTGTCCACATTGCGCTTAGTGCAAGTGAGACTGACTGCTCATCCATTTATTATGTTATATTTACAATCCATTTAAAATACTTAATTTTTTGATATTTTCTTCTTGGTGCTGAAACAGGGCATCACAAAGATCAGAAGTCAGTTTGTGTGTATGACAGGGAAAGACCCCCCCAAACTGAGGTCTCATCCCAGGGTTGAGTGGCAGAGCTGGAATCTGGTTTCTCCTGAGCTTTAGAGCCCAACTAGCCCTCAGCCTCTCCGTCATGCTTCATCTTGGTCACCAACATCACCCTGTTTTTTGAGAGCTGCTGGGGCCAGACATGTACCTGTGAATAGGAACAGTATTTTAGGAGGGGAGTTAACACTCCCAAGATGAACTCATCCTTTCAGTTCTCGTGCTAGCAGCACGGGCTGTCACAGCTTTATTTTTAAATGGCCTTTCCCTTTATCACTGGAAAAATTTCTTCCCATTGACCTGAACAGCACTCGCAAAGTCAAGTGGAATATATATATTCTTTCCTACTGGCTGAACATGGTCATTGTTAATCTGAGCATGTTAAAACCAAAAGGGAGAAGACGTGGAAGGTGGTTAACACTAACGTGATGGGAGCAAAGGGGAAGGGGTGAAGACCGATCTTGTTGAAGGCAGAGTTAGATGTTTAAAATGGAAGTGAAGTGACTATCTGTCTTGGACTTGCAGTACCTACCTCTGTCTCAGGGGACATGGCTGCGGCACAAAGACTCTTGGCTGAGAAGAGACAAAGAACCAACGGTCTTGTGGAGTTAACAGCAGCACAAGAAACATGGGTACATGTTCACGTGGATAAAACTGTGGGAGATCCAGAGCAAGAAACGAGCAAAAGCAGCTCACGCTGCATTTGCAGAGCACAACGCTGTCAGGTCACTGGGAAAACATTTTGTAGCCACTTTGAAAACTGTGAGCTGAGACAACAGATCCTCAGACTCTTTTTTTTGGAACATCCTTTTCTTTTAAGTCAGACCTTTGCACAAGTTCAAGGCCAGGGGACACAATGCGTTTTTAGTAAGCAGTAAACAGCAATTAGCAACACAGATAATTTGCATAAACAGCATTTGAGGGTCAGTACGTAGCAGGACTGTCTCATGGGAAGATGAAGGGAGGACCAGCCCCACATTCAGAAGATCTCAGCCTGGTGCCAATGTCCATGGCTCTTGGCAAAATAAATTCACCTGAAGCCCCCTCTCTGAACTGGGCTGGAAACCATCCTACAAGCTTTAGTAGCTCCCTCTTTCCAAGGAGAGGGGAAGGAAAAGAAAGAAAAGCCCAGAGGAAGAGTGTTACCATGCAGCAAGCAGAGACGGGAAAGTTTGATGAGCTGAGAGAGGACAAGCACACCGTTCTTTCCACCCTGAGAACTTTATAGGAGTAAAACGCACCTGTATAATCCACCCAAGGCCTCACAGCACTTAAATCGGTCTGAAGGCATCTGCGGTAGCTACTGGAGGGGAGAGGGAGGAAGCTCCAGAGCAGAAGGCATTGACCCCTTCTGCAGAGCCCAGAAAGCAGGCGAGTCTCCTCCCCAAAATCGGTCCCCACCAGCCACCTCCTCTCGGTGTTTATGTGAGGAATTCAAAAGCAGAAGCTAAGCTTATGCATTCGAATGATTTCTAACACAGCAAATTCCAATTTTAACTGTGAATTTCATCTGCAGGAAAAAAAAAAGAGCAGGAAGTGCCAAATCACACCAATCCATCAGGAACTGTCAAAACTGTCTTTGCTGGCACAAACGTGTCTTTCTCATTCACACAGCGCTAGAGGTTTAGGGCAGAGCAGAAAATCTCTTGCAGAGTTCTTTGGATGGTATTTGACTATACTACCAAATGTGGGTCTAATTAATCCCTGAAACTGGTGACATTACACTTGGGGTGAGTTTGCTTGTTAAGCCTGAGGAGGTGGGAAGGAAAAGAATAAAAATATACATATGCTTCAATTTGATTTCAATGAAGCCAAAGACCTAGCAACCACAGTTGCTTATTAGAGATTAGTCTTCATTTAAAAGTTAATTAGAACCGTACTAAAAAACTTAGGAGCTGAAGATGGTAAAGGTGAACTTTAATGAGGGTCTAATCATTAGAACGACGATGAAATACTTTGGTTTGCGTGCCCTTTGCGGCAGTGCGGAGCTGCACTGGCATCTCTGCAAGAAATAGCCGAACACCGCACGGAACATCCGAGTTCCAAAGTCCCCAGAAGACAAGGTTGTTGTACAAAGCATTGCAGAACAGAATCAGACTCTGTTTCACACATGGGATGATCATTACTCCGCTGCCAACGTTTTTGTAACTCGGAAAGCCAAAGTGGCCTCATTTCTGGAAGCGATGAGCCGAGCTTCATTTTGCCTATAATGGCAGTTCAGTGCATTAGTACCTACACCTCCTCTTTAAAAACGCGTGTTACCAGCCTACAGCAAATTCCCATTAAGAAAAAAAAATTATGAAAATGTCCTAACAAAGTAGGACAAAGCTATTTTAATGAAAATGGATGGAATTTCATTAATAAGAAAAATATTTGCTTTTTCCTAGGCACATCGCAGTAGCAGCCACAGTGACTTTGTGACCCCTGCAATACGCAACACTTTCTAACTGGAAACAACAGAAGCAATGCCCAGCGCATCTGAAAAAATAATTTATCTTCAAGGCATTGCTAATCACAGCAACGAAGGCCAGAGTCACAATGGATAAGACCCATTCCATCAAGATATAGCTTCAATTAATTGAATTAATTTGAACTCCAAGTTCATACCAACATGAAAATGACAGGTCTGACAATATATTTTCAAACATTTTTTTGAAACATGACCAGAAAGTTAGTATCAGTTATCTGCACCCAAGTCAAAACAAGACAGTCCGTCTTCTGTTCTCCAAGATGCCTGTTGAGCTTTCCTGCTGAGGCAGAGCCGTCCTGCTCCCACTGACGTCCCCACGCACAGCTGAGGCACTCAGGGCTCAGAACAACCCCAGCATCTCCTTTTTGCCAAGGAGTCTCTGTGCCCCCAGCTCAGCTCACTGAGCCCCCTCCTCCTCCTCATGGGCAGATGGGCTCATGCCTGTGCAGCGCTCTGGGGCCCTCGCTGGAGGCTCCTACCCAAGGGTGCGACGTGACCGAGACCAGTGTCACTTCCCAGGCCCATGGCTAACTCATCGTTTGGTGGGGAGTAAGTCTGAGCTCGGCCCAGCCATTGCCTAGCTCCTGGTTCCTTTCCCTTTGGGTGCTGCTCTCCTGGATGGCTGCCAGGGGGTGTTTTCATGCCTTTTCCTGCTGTCACCCCAAAATGGAGCACTCTGGTGTTTCTGTCAGCATCCATTTCTTCGAGGATTTCAGCTTATCAATCGCAAGCGATGCAGAGAGCGGCAGCCAGCCAGGCACCCGCACCCCTGTGGTCCTCTGCCTGCGGGTGCTGCCCAGAGCTGCAGCACCCACCGATGCCGCGGAGATCACCTCCAACATCCCAACTCCTGCCGACTCGTGTGCTCCGCCAGCTAAGCTGGCTTTGACAGTCTCTGCCTCTAATCAGGTATCCCTACAGATTTTAATAACATGATTATATGATGGCAAGAAAAACCAATAACCCAAACCCTGATGTAAGCTGGTTTTGTCACAATCTTGAGACTCCTGCTTGGAGCAGATGCCTTATTAGCCATTTAATTCTCAGCTTCACGGCAAGGCACTACAATGAGAGGAAACATAAAATCAACAAGGCAGCTGCAAACTATCTTCATGTTCGCTCTCAAATTTAATAGAGATTCATGAGGCTTTACAGTAATGTGCTGAGAGGAAAGGATTACAGGGCTCTTGCACCTCGCTTGGGTACAAGGGAGGTGAATATCAGTAATCAGCATGCAGATGATAAAGGCCTGGCAGAAGTTACACCAAAACCCAACCGTACTAATGTCAAACAAGGCACTTCAGCTAATGCGCTGCGTCCAGCTCAGGCCAAGCTGAGAGACACGAGCCCAGAGGTAAAGGAGCAGATCCACAGCGGAGGACACATCCATGCTGTGTGCGATTGAGGAGTTGGACCGTTTCCCTTCCAGAGAGCCCGCGCAGCACGCGCTGCAGCAGAGCTGCCCAGGCCAGGGCATGGCGGAGGGGAGGTAAGTTGGGTGTTGCTATTTCTCCTTCCCCACCAGGCCAAAGGGCAGAGGATGCCAGCAAATGTTGAAAAATGGAAGACTGTACTGCAAAGTTTTGTTTAACCAAATCAATAATCAGTGGGTGGATCGAGGGGAGAGGGTGATGGTGCCCAGCAGCCGCCCAGGCGGCTCTACTCCGCTCAGATCTGCAGCCCCGAGGTTGGCAAAGGCGGGTGGCATCTGCCCACCCCGACGCTGACCAGGCAGGAGCCAGGTCAGTCCTCTTCCTGCCACAAGGCTTCAGCCATCAGGCAGTTGTGTCCCCAGGCTCTCTGAAGCTGCCCGTGCCAGCAGGCTGTGCCAGTCCCACCGGGTCCCGCAGTGGTGCCACCACCCGCCACCTCTCCCCAGGCACACGGGCACAGGGCAGCATCTCGCGGGGCAGAACCAGACCCACATTGCTCCCCTTTTCCTGGCGCTTGGCTGACAGTGCTGGTCGTGCTCAGTCAAAACCCACTGACACAGCTGACCGCGCTACGGCAGTGCTACACACCGCCTCGTACGGTCACCGCCCGTTCCCTTGACTCCTCATCCCTTGGGTATTTCATGCAAGACAAAAAGCAGCTGAGCGTTAATCCCATGGCTGCCGGACCGCGGTACCCAGCCCTCCACCTCCCCTCATCGCCCCCGAGCATCCTCCTGCTCTTTGCCCTCTCACTCCCAATGCATCTTTCCGCAGGGGTGCCCGGCTCCCACACGGGACGTGCCCCCGGCATGGCTGCTGGGGAGGCGAGCGAGCAGCGCCTCGGGGCGAGCTGGGCGCATCAGCAGGGCCTGGCTGCTGAACTGCATATCCCACTCAGTGAGCTGTCAGCCCCGTCAGTGAAGTTCACAGCAGCAGATGAGAAAGAGAGTCCCTGGTGCTAGAAAACACCCCCTATCCGCTTTCCAGCACATAAGGAAAATGGATAACCTTTTTATTTTAAAATGCAGTGCACTCACATGAAAATGAACGTGCCCCGAGAAAGACTTTCCACCTTGCATCCATTGCCGTATTCTCAGCAAGTCATAAAACTTGCTGCTATATATTTTCTTTACCAGACAGGGAACCTTGGCTGCCATTCAGGAATGCGACTGGGATATAACAGTACCCTCCAGCCCCAAGCCAACCTGCATATGATTGTATTTATTGGTACGGAAACAGCCCTGAAAAGGCCTGACTGAGACCGGACGATGCAGTAGCGGGTACAGGACATAGCTGTTAAGAGAGAATCCTGACCCTAAAAACCTTAATCAGGCAGCAGGAAGGAGACAGGAGTTATTTTTGCTCTGGTTTATCGGTGTGGAAGCTGTTTGCCAAAGGATGACATAAATTGCACAAACCTTGGGCTGAGCCAAGAAAGGAGCCTGAGGAATAATGCCAATTTACTGCCCCAGCTGCGGTCCTCGAGCCGTGGCGTGAGCCGCTGGGGGCCACCAGCCTCGCTGCAGGTGGGGACACTTGTTAAACGTGGGGACATTTGTTACACGAGGGGACATTTGTTATACGGCTGCGCATTCAGGGCTGTTGTAAATAAAGCAGGGCATTACACAGTAGTTAATCCAGCGCCGTTTTGCTGATCATGTTGAAGACACCGACCTGTTTATGCTCCGCACATCTCTTATTGAAAATAATGGAGCAGATTTCACCTTAGTGGCTGACTTCCACGGAGTCCGCCTCCATGCCCCTAAATGAATGATAATAGCTGCCATGCCATGGTAATTCCCGTGCAGTAAAGCGTGTTGGAACCTGTTACCTCCTGTTTGTTCTCAGCATGGATCATTGCTTCTTCCACCTCTGCCAGAGCCAGACCAAAAAAAAAACCACCCCAGTGGTCTCCCAGCCGAGGCGTTTAATGGAGTTACCACAGGTCTGGGAGGAGAGGCAGACACGAACAGGCACGGCAGGCACCAGGGCTCCCGGTGCTGGTGTGGGACATTCCCTGGCACCTGGGAACAGCCACCCTCCTCGGCAAAAGGAAAACACGGAACACTGGGCACCATCATTCCCAGCCGGCAGCTGGGGCCAAGGGCACAACAAAAGCTTGTCTTTGCTTATTGCTCCGATTTGCTTTATGAGAGAAAGAAGGGCTGCATCGTCTTTTTTGTACCTCTGAGGTACTGTCAGCCTTAAGCCAACAAGATATAATGCAAGAATTATTTTGAGCAATTCAGGGTTGGTTTTTGTTGCCTCTTTTTTTTTTTTTTCTTCTTTTTTTAAACTTTCCAGAAGCAATCCATTTTTATTCTGTACATAAACACATTCAATATTGCAGGCACTGAGTGCACTTAGGCAAAGCAAAGGCAAGAATTCATGTGAAGCTAAAAAAATAATCCCGGTTTTTGACCAGTATTCCAATTAACTTTGCTGCCAATTTGTAACAAGGAATTCATAAAAATCCTGAGGCACTTTTTATAGGCAAGATGGAAAGTGGTTTATTTTTTTTTCCATCTTGTGGGAAATTTCCTTTTCTTTCTCTGAAGCAAAAGAAAACACGTCAATAAATAAAGAATGAATCTCCAAAAACTTTCTTTGACTCAAAGGCAACCTGAAATTATACAGCCTAATTCACTCCAAGCACTCCCGGCTCAGCCGGGTGAGTGCGTCATTCCCGGAGGCAAACACCGCGTTTCTAAAGGACAGTCCATTAAGCACCACCGAAGTCCCCCCCCTCTGCCTGCGACATATTGGGTTAGATTGCACATCGACTCCGTGTCCTCGTCCCCTCTCCGCGTCGAGTCCCTTAACTCAGCTCTGATTGCTGGCACAAGCCGCAGAGTCCTCTGCAAAAGCATCACTGTTCCTTGCCGAGGTCTCTCTGACACGTCTGAAATCTGATAATACAAAAAGAAACCCCGGCTGCTCTGGCTGCAAAATATCCACAGAAAAAGAGTCGGGAGCTTCGCTCTCTCCCTGCCCTTGCTCAGCGCCTGTCTCTGGGGCTTGACACGCGTGTCGTGATGGATGTTAGTGGGGAGGAACAACGCCGAGCCCGGCGGGCACCACGGTCGTGCCGCCACCTGGCTTCCACCCTCCGAGCGTTTTGGGGCTCGACAAAAGCATGTTGGCAATTTCAGTGAATCCCTTGAGTCCCGGAGGGAGTTTTGTTACTAAGAAAAAGAGTCAGATGTCATTTCCTTCACAAGAAAAGCAAGTGTCACAGAAAGGCACTTGAGCTGCTCTGGTTGCCTCCAGCAGCCAGGAATGTATCAGGTATGTCTGATCACAACAAGCATGGAGACGGGCACCGATTTCATATTTCCACCTATTTGGCTCCTGAGAAGCTGTGAGTCGTTTGGCAAAGGCTTAAAACAGTGCACATTGGCACTGAGACAACAGTGGGGAAAAAAAAAAAAAAATTAAAAAATAGTTCTCGGCTCTTGGATTCAGCCAGAACTCAGGTTTTCAGGGCACTTTGTGGAAAGGACTGTTAAAAAGTGGGCATGCAGAAGGGATGTTGTTACCTCTTGAGACTACATCTGGAGCACACACTTCTCACCAAGCCTGAGCCCATGGCTTTGGCCAGGATCAGCGCACAGCCCTGCAGGGAAACGGCAGCACCAGCAGCCACCCTCCCCGCGATAGACTCTTTGGGAATGCTCAGGGGTGAGCCCTGGCAGACCCAGGCTGGGGACAGCTGGGGACAGCCACCTTGGCCACTCTGCTCCAGCTCCTGGGTGCTTTGGGCTTGAACAACGTGCAGAGCAGCTAAGGAAAGACCAAGGTTTGGGTTCAGATCTCAGGACACAGTGTGGACACACCAAAGACACTTCTGTTGCAGCACAGCAAAGGCTACCTGAAACATTTTTGACAAAAAACCCCCAAACATTCTGCGTTGGCAGACTGTCCATGGGGGGTGGCTGTGGGGAGGGATGGCAGTAAGGGAGGAGGTGGAGTTCAGGGTCCCCAGCTCTGCTCAGGCTAGGTCTACTGCCCCTCAGATGAACACCTTCGCCACGAGACCACCATCAGCCTTTCCCTGATCAAACGCATATTTAATTACGCTGAGCATCTCAAGCCCCAGGGCTTCTCACGGGACCTGGCCCCGGCAGGCAGAGCACAGCGCTCTGCCCCAGGACAGAGCCCGGCGCAGCCAGGATGGCACGGCTCGGGGCTGCCTCCACGGCAGCACGGCACAGGGGCTGCAAGAAAGGTTTTGGTTTTGCTCTAGGGAAAAACAAGAACAGATTTGGAAAACACTGATTTTTCTCCATAAAACAGCTTTTCAGCCACCCTGTTTCCTGCTCTCCCTCCCCAAGAGAAGGCAGACCTGCTCTCACAGCCAGCCAAGCCAGTTCTCCTGTTCAAAAGCTGGTGGTCTTGCACCACTCCTCCAAACATCTCCATTCAAGCCATTTCCCACTTCTCCTCATCCAACAATGGCTTTGATCTTCCCACATCCCTCTTTTTTATCTCCCATCTGTAACACCTCTTTTATTATCCTGCACACCTCTCAAGTCAATGACTGCTACCCACATCCCCTTCTACCCTACATCTATCTGCCAACACTTGCAGTTTGGACATATTTTCTGGCACCTGTTTGAAGGCTGCCTTAAAACCTTAATCACAACTGTTTCTCCCAGTCTGAGATAATTGGGTGTTAGAGGCTGCTTCTCTTATTTATTTTTAGCAGAAGGTAAGACACTTTTACAGGTGTTTCAGCACACAGGGGGAGCGGAGGAGAAAGAAGTCAATTATATGATCAAAAACTTTCCATATTCCACCCTCCGCTCCCTTCCCTCCTCTGCAGGTATCGCCAGTGTGTTGAGGCGAGAGGACATGCCCCAGCAGCATAAAGGTCATGTTTAACCTGTCTCGGCAGTCCTCGTCGTCAGCAAACAGCCAGATCCCCATCATTTCCAGAGGGTATCAGCAAAGGCAGAACAGAAAATGCTCCAATCTAGCTAATTTTAAATGAATTTAACAATTATTCAGCAACCTTGTGTAAATTAGAGTTTCCTTGGGTACATTTAGCTAATTATCTGGGATTTTACAGAGGAAACATGACACATTGTTCAACAGCCGGCAACAAAAAGGATGCACTCTGCGTCCTGCCCAGTTGGTAATGCTTCTTCATCAACAGGGTTTAAATAAAGAAGAATTGATCGATGTACCTTTGTGCATTTAAAAAGAAAAAAAAACAAAAAAAACCAAAAAAACCCAGAAAAAAGGAAAAAAAAGAGTTGATGGGGGCTTAGCTGCTCGCCAGGGTCAACCCACCACGGTCCTTTGAGCCGAGGCCGTGGGACAGGAGTCGCTGCTGGTCTGTGGTCCTGTTTGCAAACAGGGACTGGGCAACGAGATCGCTTTGCCCAAGGTACTTCAGAACTTGGGGTTGACCCTTAGAACCAAATTCAGATTCCCTGAATCCTCCCCCAGTTCTGTAGCAACAAGACCATCGCCAGCAGCACACGGGTTTAAGCGGCCGCTGAAGAGGGGCTGGAATGCCAGTGAAGGCAACTGACCTGCAGGCATGGGCTGCAAACTGAACTCGGTAGGGCTGGCTTCCGAAGTAACACACATACAGCCATTTTTAAGCTATATTGACAGTAAGAGTTGCACAAATGCCAGTAAAGCTGTCATCAGCAGTGTAAATTAGTATGATTTCTAATAATAACCATCAGAAAAAGGTAATCTATGTTTAGCAGAGGAAAGAACGTAATTATTTAAAGGAATCTCTTTGTTTTTCTGTGCTGCGTACAAAATAATGTGGGTACATGCAAAAGGTACAGAGAAAATAAATGGAATAAAGCCCTTTGTGCATATAAGGGTTCTGCAGTGGTGGAGGGCACAGCGTGGAGGATGGATCGGGGCTGCACAGGGCAGTGCAAAGAAGGCGTCCTGTTGGCTTTCCACGTAAGGCAAGGATCACCAAAATGTCTGCAGTGATTTGAGACAAGGATTTGACCACACTCAAAACCGCTTCCCCGGGGAGCGCAGTGTTGCGGGTGAGTGAGCAGGGGGCAGAGGAAAGCAGAAGGACAACATGGAGCCAGCAACACGGCCGTGCACCGACAGCTCCGTCTTTGCAGTCCCCATCGCGCACCCAGACACGCTGCCCGGTGGGAAGCCCTGGTTTGACAAAGATTTCAGGATCGGGCTCCCATCCTGGCAAGCTGCTCCCAGATCATTAGCGCACGTGAACTCACCAGCAGCTACAGAAATATTTGTACAGGGCGTTCAAAGGAGTGGGTAGATTTCTCCATTAAGTCACCTGCCTGTTACTTCTCCCAGAAAAAATTGCGTGCATCACTTCAATTCTACCGAGACACATTTAAAGAAACTGCGAGGGTCAACAAATGGGCTGTTAACATTACCCACATGTAGAGACGAAGGCGGCAGCCGTTTGTCACTCACGGGAAAGCTGACAGGAATATGGCAGCTCAATGGGGTCCTGCACACGTCCAGGCGGTAACGCTGCTCTGAACACTGGCACCTAGCGAGAGCTTCTTGTCGAGGAGGAGAGGGAAAAACAAAGCTTTGCTTTGCACCTGATGAATGAATCTCCCCGGAGTACTCCAGGAAGATCTGCAAGGGGAAAAAAAAGCACCGAATCCTGTACTTACATGAATTATGTATCAGGAGGTTTTGAGGAGGGTTTGAGACTGGGGCTTTGTCTCGAAACAATAATTTTTCAGAAGAATAAGGAGAGGTAGGCAGTATGTTTTTGAAGGTTTTAACAAGGGTATAATGTGTTATGGAGATGGTCACAAATGCCTGTATTTCCCTGTTTGTATCTATCCACACTTGCATCTATGCAAGTTTAGACAGGCATGCAGTTTTCTTTGCTTGGACTTCTCAGTTTTTCTATTTCTGCGCATTCCCACTGCTCCTGTATCCATTCCTCATTCCTGCACCCCAGTCTGTGTTCCCCAGACTCCCAAGCTGTCCTGTTACAAATTCTTCCCTGTCCATCTCTTTCCCAGTCTGCTCTGATGCCCCGTGCCATCTTGGCAAGTGTAGGATTTTCCCTTCAGGAAGGTGATAGGACTGGTCCCTCCCCGGTGCTATTTGACCAACAAAAGCCAAACCCAGCAGCCAAGAACAGAGCTGGGCCACTCAAATTCATTGCTCAACAAGCGCCTCAAGCATCTCCTCGTATCACCTCTTAGGGCCAGTACCTCCCAAGTTCAGCTTTCTGGATGTTAACGGGCTTCTCGTGACTCAAGAGTCTGCAAAAACAGACCATCGTTGCTCGTGCTGACTTACCTGGTGGACTTGCAGTTTGGAGGACAAGCAGAGATTTTGTGCTGGTGTCAGTAATAGCGGCTAAATGCAGCACCAGATTCCAATGAGCTCCACCACCAGTGATAACCAGTTTCCTACCAAGAAGGAGATGCCATCACACCATCCATATGCTGCTGCTTCTATACTGCCTCTCCAGAGAAGGCACTGGAAAATGCTGTTGTGTTGCACGGTAATACTTGATGAGTAGCTCAGAGTATAAAGAAAACCATATGTTCGAAACCCAGCACACTGATTATCAAATTCATTGCTGGTTTCAGAGAACACAGATTGAACGGAATTAACGAATTGTGCCAGCTGCAAAACTTCTGGCAGATGGAGCAGAAAAAAGAGCAGCCCTGGATGCTGGGAATGATCTTCGCTTCTTTTGAGGGAGATATTTCTACAATGAATATATTTAAGTGATAAAAAAACCAAAAAACCACAACTCTTGTGCAAACATGATCTTGCTTTTTCTTCAATCTTTCTTTGAAATAATTATTTCAAACACAACAGCTCTTCTGAAGATCAATAGCTAGGATTACAAAAATATCCCAGCACAGACTGATTGCTGCTGAAGAAAGAATTATTACTAAGGTTCAGCTTCACTTTTTTTTGTATTAAATAGAGACTATTTACAGCCCAGAAAACTCCATGTTTCAAGACCCGAGATGTCATTTTTAGCTGCGCATTCATCTTTTTGGTTCACATCAACCACCATCATCTGTTAAGTCAACAGTTATCTTCCCTACCTACCTCTGAGATGTCCTGAATGAACCCATCAGTCAAGGAAGTCTTCAGTGCTCTTGCTGCCGGAAAGAAGAAAAAGCACACACGTCACAGGGAACCAGGCAAGAAAAGTTTCTTCATACATCATCGCTGAGCTTGTTTTCTTAAACAAAACTACAAACTATTGCTTTACCTATTTGGAGGTATTTATGATGCAAAACCAAAGAAAACTGTTATGCTAGATTATGTGCATTTACTGTTAAGATTCAAAGTCAAGAATTTAATCTATTTAAAATTATTTTAAATTATTATTATTATTTTAAATCTATTTAAAATTAACTCCAAAGCCAATTTTAATGCCAGATGCAGCTGAAAATTGAGTAAGCTCTAGAAAAGGGGAAAAAAAACACTTAAAAAAATTAGAGAAATCTTATGCAGCATCTTATGCGGCACTGAGAAATCTCAGTCCGTCTCTACACTCCTGTAAGTCCATTTCTTACCAAACACCTGCGTACACAGAACATTGTGCTGGCAGAACAGGGGCGCAGACATCTCGGTACAGGATTCCTACCTGCATCACAGTGTGGTCTCCAGAAGATTTTAGCCTCATTGCACAGTACAACAAATATACGGGGCTCATAGCCGAGAGCAGCAGTCTTCAACCATACGTTAAAACTGCAGCATCATACTTTGTTCTCCCTCTTGGGCTCAGTGTAAGCTTTTCTTTCTTGTCACTTTGAGCTATGCTCAAAGGTCTCAGAAACAACACGCTGCCCTTAAGCCCAGAGTTACACACCACTGAACAAAGCAAAGAAGTAAAATTACCTCGATTTTTCTCATGTAGAACTGGTGATCTATATGAGATCACGTAAGGAGGTGGTTGGAGCTGAGGTCTGAACACAGTCCCAGCAAGTGCCAGCCTGGTGCTGTAACCACCCCATGCTTCTGCCTTACTTCTAGGGAGACAAAATTTTCAGCTTCATTTGTTCCTCTTTCAGATGCCCTGCCTGGCATGTTAATATGCTGTTATGGGGGATAAGCTTCAGCCTCCCGATCTGGAAACATGCAAGTCTGAGAGGATGGTGACAGGTGACAGGCACAATTCATGAATAGTTGTTAATTACCAAAGCCTTTTGATAACATTTTTCCTAATAAATTAACAGGTAGAAAGCTCAGTGCAATTAGCAAAAGAGCCCAAGGCCTGATGTTGTGCACTTGGTCAGACTTTAATTAGTCAAAGAGCAACATTTTTGTACAAATCCTGACAATTAAAGCCAGCAGCTAATAACATTCACAATGCTAGGCTAAATTGCACACAGATAAAAACTGTAATGAATATAAATTAAAACTGAAGCTACAACACAGGTCCTTAAAGGCACTTCCTGCAGATCTCTCCGACCAGCAGCACTTGGGGGCAGCAGGGCTGTGTGCTGCCGGGGCTCAGGTTGTATTTTGGTTGCGGAAGGATTGCTACATTACCTTTTTTTGGTTTGTTTTGCTTTAACTCAAAAGCTGAAATACTTCTGAATTTTGCAGCAGCCAACGCAGGAGTGATGGAACACCTCCAGACGTCCCTTCTTCGTGCCTTTACTTGTAATTAGTGCACCCCTGTTGTTGCCCGTGCCCCCAAAATGCACCTTGCAGGCAGAAGCAGCGCTCCTGCAAGGACACGCTGACTTCCCGCACCTTAATGGTCCTCCTCCACCAGCGGGGCTGCAGACGGAGGCTGAAGGACACGGATGGCTGAACACCTCTCGCTGCAGTCCACGCGCAGCCTACCCGGGGAAGTGCTCCCAGGGCTCCCCAGCCACTCCATTGCCCCGGGGGGTCCCCCCCTAACAAAGCTCCGGCATTTTTGCTGTGAACATAGATCGGTAAAGATAACAGGAGATTCTGAAATTTTGAGCTCCTCTTTCCCATCGAATTTTGTTACTAAAAGTCTAAGCCATATAATTTAAAATATTAAATAGAAAAGGCGGATTCCTCTGCTTCTGCTGTGGCAGCAGAGAGCTTTTCCCCTCCCTTTGGTGAGGGCGAGCATTTTCACAGAACAACTCCCAGCGCTGCTCCAAGGGAATGAGATGATTATTTTGTCTGGTAGCACCAGCCCCTCTCCCCATTTCCCACTCAGTGCAGCACGCCATTAGCTTCAGATGTACAAACAACAAAGAACATTTTACAGCGAGGAATTAGCCTGTTACGATTTCTGCTGATAGGGAGAATGGAAAGGGCAGACCGGCACCATGCAGCAAATTAGCCACTTTAATATATTCCTTTTCTCCCTTTTGAGTTTTCATGGATACTTCCAGACACTGCAAAGGCTCATCCTCCAGACAGTCCAATTAAAAGAAAAGTTAAATTCGGTGATTCAGTGTTTCAATCCAGCACTGTTTACAACATTTTTCCTTGTTATTTCATGACATCAACAGTTGGCAGAATAAAACCCCTGCAATTTGATTTGTTGCTCGTGGGGCTGAATTCCTCTCCATTTACAGGCCACTGACTTTTTTGAAAGGAACATTTTTATATCACAATGACAGTGTTTCATTTTCTTCATAAAAACAGGTTTCCAGATAGCTGTGGTTACGGTCCCACATTCAAACCAGGCTTAAATATTTTAAGATTTAACTCTTACCTCTCCCTCCCCTCTTAAAAGAATTCAAGTCTCCTGAATCTTTTGGTTGCCAGCCCTACTTTCTTAAGAGTCGTGAAGTTATTTGTCCCACCAGTCAGGTAAGAGCTCAGTGCCAGTACGACCCAGCAGCCGTGCTCGAGTGGCGTAGCTAGCAGAAGGCAAGACCTCGTATAACGCATCTTGCCAGCGGGACAGCCCCGCACCGCGTCCCTTCACCCCCAGCCCACAGCAGCGCGGCCACTGGCTCCATCCCAGCTGGCACTTCTTAACCATTATTTTCATACTGCTTTGGCGGCTAAATATGGAATACTTCCCTCTGTTCCTGCCACTGTCTGAAGCCATGCCTAATAAACCCACATACGTAACCTGAATTACAGCTGCATACCAGCAAATAGCCACCTATCTACATAACGCAGCATAATTTGACACAAGGAGTGATCGTCTGGAATGCTTTTCAGAGAGCTCAGCTATGCGCTCAACACTGAAATACCCCTCTCCAAGAAGGTGGAGAAGAGCAAGTGTGATTGACGTGTCATTTTTATTTATTGGCAGATCATTCACAGTCCTGGCCTCTGTGGTCTGAACAACAGGAGGATTTGGAAGGCTTCATACAAGCAGTCCATTCTGCAGAGACCATGCATTTTCAGGGAGGTTCTGTGAAACCTCCCCACTGCTAATTTCTGTCCAGGCAATAGAAACGGTACTGAGAGCTTTTCATATCAGAGTGAACAAGATTTTAGTTCAACTCAAACTACGTGATACGGACAGAAAAAGTAACCATATGTAACAAGTAATGGGAAGCTGTTTCTTCAGGTAACAGCTCATTTATAGAAGACTGTTGAGAAGCTGCTTTTGTACTGCTGACAATGCCTGAATGAAATCAGTGACTCTTCAGTGACTTTAAAGAAATTGCAGATAGATCCTACTTTGCTGGAGCGTCTATTAAGGTGTAAAACTCATTACCAGCAAAGGGCTAAAAGCTGTAAGACTGTGGTCTTAAAACTTCCAGTGTTAAGATGATGAGAGACCTTGAAAAAATGAGTTTTGAATGGGTTGTCAAGTTCAGAGTTAGAACTGAGCTTTGAAGGATCATTATCAGAGACACAAAAATTCGGCACAGGGTACTACTTTAGGGTCACATCCGCTTAATTCTTTCCTAAGAGAATGCTGTGACTTTTGGCACGAGATAGGGACTTTCAACAGGCCCAGG
Organism: Chroicocephalus ridibundus; assembly: GCF_963924245.1. Lineage (NCBI taxonomy): Eukaryota > Metazoa > Chordata > Aves > Charadriiformes > Laridae > Chroicocephalus > Chroicocephalus ridibundus. Next base: position 8,859,530 of record NC_086296.1, on the reverse strand, counting down.
ATGAAGCTGGACCTGTCATAAGTGAGTCACTAGCCAAGCGGAAAGCATGTACAATAAGGAAAAAAGTGCTTATAAGCATCTGGGGGCTAGCTGCTTTCATCCAGCAGAGATCTACTCACAAACAGAACAATAAATCAGAGAGACTGCATGGGGATACTTGGCCACCAGCCTTTTAAGGCGCCAAGAAAGTATTTCCCTGAGAGGATCAAATCAGTTGATGGCTGCCCAAACTTGTCATTATTTTCAGGCTTCACAAGAGGTTTTCCAGATCTCCAGAAAGGTGAAATGGGAAGGGACAGCTTCCAAGCATGAAAAATAGCAGCCAAGTGCGTTACCTTCAGCCATAGCTGCAGACCACTGGCAATGGAAGTACAGCTCCCAGGTGGGCTCTCACCCACGCACCTACCACTAGTTTCAGATGTACAGTGTACGTAAATAAAGACTTGGTTCGACATTTCCATCCATTGTGAATCACCTGCCGTTGTTTAGATGATGTCTCAGCCAAGTCGTTAATTTGTTACGACTCAGTTTTTCACAACTCCCTTCCCGAATTTGTGAACACATTAAATCATAGTACCGTTGCTCTTCTTCACACCCAAATGAGAAAGAACATCAGTAAGTCTGAGCCAAACACAATGAAATACAGACCTATGTCTTCTGTTGTTAGATACTGACCTTGCTTTTACAATAGAGAGAGAGGGAGAGAGAAAGAGAGAGAGGGAGAGAGAAAGAGAGAGAGAGCGCGCGCGAAAGAGAGAAGCACGCAGCAGTGGAATAATCTTGAAGGGCAGTTGAAACTGGACATGACCCAACTTGGTTCAATTCTACCTACGGTCTGACTTACCAAACGATGCCAGCTGTGGGATCTAAGCTGTATTTGCCTGAACCTGAATAAGTCTCCACATGCAATCTGTTATACCCTCTCTTCCCATGCGGACAGACCACTGATAGAAGGAGATTTCCCATACCACCACCATTATTTAAGGATAAATCGTAGTATTTACTGTATTTGCATATTCTTAAAGCATACGAGCAAAGATTATTCCTTCTTTATAGAATAGTTGAAATCTCGTGTTTGCTTGTGGCTTGAGTAAGACCATCACATTTGTGCTTTTCCGCATTGTCACAAGAAAATACCGGGAAGTCAGTAAGATAGCAAACCTGACCTTCAGCGACATTTCAGAGTGCCTCTGACGGTGCAGACTCCAGCACCCTGCGTGCAGCAGGACCGTGACTCTCTGAACTGAGCAGCCGGGAATCCAAGTACCCCCCTGCCTCGTCGTGAGCAGGCAGCGCACTGAGCACAGGTCTCTCACCCATACCCATCCTCAGTAGCTGTTCCTGTTTCTGTCTCTCTGTGAGACGTCACCCACTTATCCAGACAAAGAGTAAACTGCTTATTGCTTCAAATAGAGGTACAGACAATTAAACCAAACCCCTACTTACAAAATGGCATTCAACCCATTTGCCCTCTACAAAAAACGACCTACCTAACTTGGATGTCACAGAAAGCATACTCCTAGCTTTCCTAAATCATAACTTCCGCTTTGGGCTTGGAAGATTGTCAAAAGGAGGAAGAAAGCTCAATGATTTTGAAGGCCAGTGGCTCAATCATTTCTGTAAAGTGAGCAGTCTGATTGCACACTGTTATCCTCAGCTCCATGTAAAGCAGTCATTATCCTGGGAAGAAAACACAGAATTGCTTCTGCCTCTAAAGATACAAGACTTCTTTCATTGGCAAAGTTGCACTGGCCTTAAAATCCAGCAAATTTTCACTGACACAGCATGAGAACAACAGCTTTTCAACATCACTCATTGTGCCCATGCTCAAAAAACTATCACAGTGTCATCAAAATCATTAGGTTGTCAGAACTAAGTGAATACTTCTTTGCCAGTTAAGAAACACTGGACAAATGCCATCAGATTTGCCAGCACAGCTAACTCATTTTTACAGTATTCTCTTAAATTCAACATATAATATCACTCTTTGTCCACTTTGTCTCCTTATCTACAATGCCTTAAAATAGAAATAGCTTTAGGAAAGGATGAAAGATGCGCTTAATTTTTGCCAAGTGAGATACCATTAAAGTCATTAGCCGATATTGGTTCCAACGGGAGATTACGAACAGCAGGAATTTAACGTGCTCCTTCTGCAGGATTAATAGATACATGTCTCATAATGTTTTTGTGTGCAATGACAGCTTGAGGCTGTCAAATTCCTACCATTTCCTGATTAAAAAACATCAGACAAGCTTACGCCCATTCAAGAAGCGCAAACAGAAGATGCAACTGAAGACAAATTGTTACGTGATGTACAAAGGTTTAAATCATAGGAAGTTTTTGGCAACAGAACGTGTAGGTTTAGAGAATGTTTTAATTGGATCATGAAGATGCCAATGTTCAGCTACGAGGTTTCCCAGAATTCACAGCATATTATAATATTTTTAAATGTAACTTTTCATGCAGGGAAAAGAGTTCAATAAAAGCTACTTTAGTATACTGGCTTTTTTCAGTCTTTGAGACAATTTTTATTGCATATTGTGGTAAGAGAGAGGGCATTCACCTTTGGACTTAATGTGCCTCTGTAAAGCTATTCCAGAGACACAGGGGATGGCTTCACCTAGAATATGCAGAGTGGAGGCAAAACCAGTTGTTTCCACCCCTGGTTAAGATGGGCAGTCTTGGAGTGCTAGCAAACACAAACCACAAAATAGCTGAGGTTGGCAGAGACCCCTGGAAATCATCACATCCACCCTTCTGCTGAAAGCAAGATGAGCTAGAGCAGGGTGCAAGTTCTGTGTGCAATCAAGTTTTGACCATCTCCAGGGACGGAGACTCCACAGCCTCTCCAATGACAACAGGCAGTGACTTAGACTTGAGTAACGAGAGCCAAGGAGCAGCAAGGACCAACTGCTCCCTGAAGGATGGGTGCCAGACGTTCAGCGCGATAACACATGTGGCAGGGCAGGGACCTCACCAGCCCAACCATGGCCCCAGGGTACCTAAGCAAGCAGGGCAGGCACAGGCACGGCAGCTGGGATCAGCCCGGAGTCCAGACTGTCAGACAGGCGTGTGGTGACAAAGCTCTGAGGTCAAGCTGGGAAGTCAGCCTGCGGGCCAGGGTCTGGGTCAACACGGTCCACAGTCAGGCATGGCCACAACGGACCTGGAGATGGACATACCTACGGCCAGCGTAGCAGGGAGAGAAGGTGCTGAGCAGAAAGGGAGTCTCCAGTCAGAAGCTGTGGGTGAAGGTCCCATGTGAGGCTGGTCAGGGCCATTAAGGTCTATTACTGCACTGAGGGCCCTGGCAGAGAGAGCACAAATGAGCTGGAAATATCTTCCCACCGATAAATTGCAGCACAACTCACAGGGACAGCGTGAACCCAAACAGATAAGGGACCCGCACAAAAGAATAATGATCATCTATTCTCTCTTTGCAATGGCAATTCTGAGAAAACTATTAACTTACAAACTCAAAGGCTTTCACAATTCATGATTCAACTGAGTAAACTGGTGGCTTCTTATTATGCAAATACATTAAATGTTTTGTTCTGGGAATATAAAACAATAGATTGGGGCATCTAAAGAACCTTTATTCCTCTGTCTGTCATTATTATAGCATCACACTTAAATCCCACATATTTTACCATAGGAATCCAAGGGAATAAGAGGTTTCCTGCTAGAAATACATCTCTCGAGTAGTTGCCTTGTCACCCTGTGTTGAGTATTCCCTGGGAGAAGGTTTCTATGTGAGGTCAAGGTCACACAGCTTTCTAACTTCTCTTGCAGCATAGGCAGCCTACTAGACTGTAATAATGCCGTTGTTACACAGGCTTTGCCCATCCCATCATTTTTTTAAGACAACATCTTTGATAAAATCTCTTAATGGTTGTAGTTGGTGATTTATAATCTTCACTGTGCATAAACTTGGGCACTCAAAGACCTGTGGACGGTGTACTTTTGATTGTTTCAATAGTTTAAGGATGAAATATCTTCTCACACTTAGTCGACTCAAAGTGGAAAAATACTCATCTTTTCATCAGTCCTTACAAAATAAATTTTTCCTTTCTATTTTTCCTTAGAAAACAAATTAGATTATTGGAGCTTCAGAAAGGAGCAGCAGAGATGAGAGATTACTTCTCCTTCCTGCCTTGCAATGTCAAACCCTCTGACCTGTTTCTTGATCAGAGTTAAGTTTAGGTTTTTTTCAAGCTTTGGCATTTCTGAAGAAAAAAAAGCTGTTACAGCAAGCCAAAGCAATAATTTAACAGACAGTCCTACAATCACCGAGGCTATCATATCTTAATAAACTTGCAGATAAGTATCTTTGGATTGCTTTTTAACAAGAAACCTCAAATCCTCCTACTTTTTGATAGAGGAAATACGAGCACATATGGGACTTCTCCCTGGAAGAACACATCCTTAGAATTTATTTTTTAAGAAATAGGACAAGTACAAGCTTGGATCCCCAAATTACACCAGTTTCACTGAAATAACGTATCATATCTGCCACCTTATGTTGTCTGGGAAAGTCGGCATCTGCCTTTCTCCAGCCTTGCATACTAGAATTTCTCTTACCTTACCAGGCAGCTGTATTGATAACACTGTCAAATATCATCAAGAAGCCATCACACTTTCTACTTAGATATCAACAGTTTAATACTCAGAATAAAGAGAAAAATGAGTTTGGCAGCATGCATCTGGATGTGCAGCCATTTTGTCCTTATCAGAATAAACAAGGGGTAGCACGTCTCCCGAGGAGAGTATGGCAGCCATCCAGAAATGGCAGATTATCACCAGTGCTTTTAAAATGGGGTGGCAGAGCTTTTTATAATGTTTGTCATGCTACATGTTCAGGATTAATTGTTGCCAAGAGATTATCTTCATTCAAATTGAAGATATTAAATGAATACCATGGCAGTTTCAAGTTCACTGGAAGGTAAAAGTGGATTTGTTATAAACAGTCAGGACTTGCTTTAAGATTATCCAAAATCCAGCAGAGTATTTCTGTACCTATATGAATATGTGTAATCCAGAGCAGGGAAAATTAAGGCAAAAATCAAAGACATGCTCTGCATCAAGAATTATCAAGAATCCTTCGATGGTTCAAGCGGAATAACAAAAGCAATTCCACACCAGCTGGCCACCAGAAAGACTGAACCCTAATTAGCGCGCAGGCAGGTATTAGTTTCCAACCAACCGCTCCAATAAAGCCTTTCCTTTTATATGTAATACTTAACTGAGCTACACTTCTGATGCTGAAAGGATTTGTCTAAAAGCAAAACAAAATATTCAGAACATGTTCATATTTAAATCACAACAGAAAAAAATATCAAACACTGAGCTTTCAACATTTAAAAGCCACATTTAGGAGAATTTCAATCAATTTTTTGATAAAGTTATAGCCAAGCTAATTTACAAGATGAAAATAAGGATGTTAGATCAGTGCAATGCTTTATTTCACGCTCTCAGATCATGAGGCAAAAGAAAAATTAGGCAAGAAGATGCTTTAGCATTTTACTAACCTCAGTCCACAGGTCTTTTACTTCTTTGCTTCATATAATTAGTTGCTGGGTAGGGATGGGAGAAGAGGAATAGATGATAAACGCAATTTAATTAAGTAGAAATTTAATTAAAAAGGATTTCCCAATAAAATTTCTTCAGAAAAGATAATAGACATTGCCTTAAATCCAAGAAAACATGAATTTTAAATGTTGTAATTTGTTGCCCCATTGAAAGAGTATGGTTTTGATTGTCTCTAATGCATGAGGCGAGAAAGTGAATGTTCCAAAATAATTGGTGTCAAACAAAATACTCTGATATAAAGAGCTACAAGTGACAAGAGATGTGAAATCATGATCAATGCCAAGAGACCGCAGATACATCTCAATGGCTGTCAGCTTCTTGACAGAGCCAAATTGTTCAATGCCAAACCATTAACTCAGTTCGACAGAAGCTGCCCTACAAGTGGAAGCAAGGTCTCTCCACCCGTAGGAAACCTAGAAGTATATATTGAGATGGCCAAATGATTTTAACTATTTTATTATTAACAGGTTACCCACCGTCTGACTGAAGAGCCAAGTAGGAAGCTGCTGAACACCTCTAATTAATTCAAATTAGAGCACCTTTAATACAAGTTATTACGAACCCACCTCGTGACCTATGAAGATTATACCTAGATGGGCAGATTGAGCAAAGCTGGTGAAGCAGAAGCCATTCTTCAGACTGCACTCAGAAACAGGCTCTGAAGGAAACTGGTAAGAGGGACTGGAAGACATATATACAAGCACCTAACACTTACCTATTTCACTTCTATTTGGCAAAGAAATTTGGAAAACTTAAGGCTACACACCACCTTCGCTGTAGCAATGCCTTTGCCCTATTAGCTTTGTTTCATAAAGCTATCCATCACTGAGAAAGTATGTCTGTAACACCTACAAATACCCAAGTCCGCAAGTGATTTAGTGGTTCAAAACATAACAAAGTTGTAAATACTTTTTTGATATCTCAGTTGAACCTGAATCTTCCCAGAGAAAAACCCGATACCTTTTGAGCAGCTCCTACTGCCAGTGGAAATTTTTTTTTTTAAACGACTACTCTGCATGAATACAAGATTTTGCTGTATAAACTGACAATTTTAAAAATTCTTCTTTATCTTCAAAATTATGATCTGTAACTCCTAAGACAATGAGGAAAGCCTGGCCAGCACATTACAGACAAGACGACCCTTCCAAAGCGCTTCAGAAAGCTAGTGTTAATTTTCCATGTCCTTCTGGTTTGTTACATGCACACACAGGAAACAATTCTAAGTGCCTACAGCTAAAGAGTTGCTTAAATTACTGTATTTGACCAAATGTAAAGTAAAGCAATCTCATGTCATATAATTTCCACAACACTGAGAAATTTGAAAAATTAAAACTAGTTGCTGACGACTCAGAGCTACCGCAGTGCCTTCCTCGTGATGCTTTCTTCCAAGTGAAGCTCTCCCAATTTCTTAACTCCCCGTTGTAGCAACCTCATGCATTTCCCATCAGAAACAAGATTCTGGCAATACAGCCAGGTGATACAGGGCCTTTTCAGGGCCCTAGGTGGGTGGCCACATGGCAAGGAATTGAGTACGTACAGTTTTCGTGGATGGAGGTGGGTGTGAGATGCAGAAGGCTTAGCCAAGGTCCTGTAACTGGGTCCACAGATCTCTTCCAGGGGCTGCACTAAAAATCCATACCTGTAAACAGAAATTCAAAAATTTTCCAGTTTGAAGTTCTTAAGACACTTTCCTAATATTAGTTACACATCCTCCTGATACACCAGACACCATCAGTTGCACCGACTGTATCACACACCCCATGTAACACACAGTTGCAATGCAGCTAGTGCCTGTGAAGACAGACCAAAAAAGCAGCATCAATTTATAAATGTGAATACTTAGAAAGGAATTATTCCGGTAAAGCAGTTCAAGCCCTTTAATATGGTGAAAATGTCCATTTTCATTAGAAAGAGAAAAAATAACACAATAAAAACGCTACTACTATTTAAATTCTGGAAAATACAACTACCCATGAGAGAGTGCTAAATGCAAACAAACCTCAGTAAACAATAAAGAGTGTATAAAAATGCAGCTTAATCTAAATTTTCCTGGAGCTTAACGCTCCATCTCACTTCATACCACAAAAGGGAATAAGGGGGGGGGAACTTGCTCACAGGGAGGGAAAATATTTTAAGAAGTCATTAAAGCAACAACCTTCCCAAAGAGAATAAATCTGCAAAGCAGCAGCAAAACAAGCTGCCCAGTCTATTTTATCAAAGACTTGGGCTTTTTCCTATTACATGACAAACAACTGGCATCCAAGCTGCCAATTATTTAACCATGGTGAGACTTTTAACTCCATTTAGGAGGGAAAAATAAAGCTGCTGTAAATTTAATGCTGCACAACAATCTAAAACAGCTGCCTACAAAATTTACTTTATGTCCTTTTTTATCTGTCTCTACTAGTATTGTTTCATCTACATGCACAGAGAAAATGTTCTCTCTCTCGCACGGGTTGAAAGCTATTTTTGTCCTAGTGAAAACATTACAAATAAGTTTGAAATAATTAGGTAAATGGTGGATAACATGATTCTACATTACCATTTAAATGGCTCTGTTTCATCACATTTTATGTCCACAATGAAATTTCTCTGCATCAGACACAGTATTTTATATTGTTTGTAGGAGTGTAAACTCTGCTAATTATTACTGGCCAAAAACTGAAAAGAAACCTCATCGGTTATTGTTTACAATGCTTTAAATATTGTTCTCTCATACCAAGTGAGGACCAACAAGTGGCATACCAACTACCATTTTGACCATCACGTCACTCAAAGCTTGAATTATGTCAACATGTTGTTTCTCCTCCCCTCGCTTTGAACAAAAAGATTTTGCATTGGAGTTATTAACCTGTGTAGTTCTGTGCAGGTAACTTACCAACTAGTCTGGGAGTAAGCGTAAAGTTTACCCCCTTAATTTCTCTAATCCATCTCCAACCTCCACCTACTCTCTATAAAATTTGAGAAAATTAGGACATGAGTCACTATAACCACAATCTTTCTGATTATAGATCACAGAGTTTTTCTGGGGTCATTAAAAGCCCTGATTTCACTCTTTACGGAATCAAACTGCCAATAAGGGCACCTTTTGAATACACCAACTATTGCAAAACCTCATAGTTAAAGCAGGCTTGGGGAAAAATTCACACATGCCTTTTTGTAATCATTTTAAGAATATTTCAATTAAAAAATTAAATAGTCTCAGTGTACAACAAAGAATGCGTAATAAGCAAATGTGCAATTATACTGAGGCCACAAGCTTTCTGAAAAGTGTTAACTGGTATGTGTCAGTAAAACATAAGTTAGTAAGCACCCTTCTCAACTGTATGAAAGATGTTAAATCAGAAGAACGCTGGATTTCTGTAAAGTATGGCTGTTGAATGACACAAATAAACACTCTCTTTTCTGTGGCTAACTAGAGAGAACAAGGCACATTAAGACAAAGGGGCTAGTGACCATTAGTTATTGACTTCAAAGGGTCAACTCAAATGGAGGCTCAGAGATTTCTGAATGATGGACATAAAATCATGTCCCGTGCCCACAAACTGTCCGCTACTAACAGCCAAGCAAACAGGCACTCTTCTCAGATCGTTCTGTGCATGAAAGAAGATAAAAAGTACTTCTCAGCTTAAGGTGGTCAAGCAGGCTAGACAGTTGTTATTTTAACAAGAAGAAAGTACTAAAGAAAAAAACCGCAAACAATTAAGGACTCCACAAAACTTTAGCTAATGAAAGATGTTTCCTTCTTTATTATTGTGTAATACTTCTTTCACAGAAACATGGTATTTACAAATATACACATATAGACCGCTGATCATAAAATGTTACTGAAGAATTAGTCAAAAAATCAATTTACAAAAACCAAAAACTTTCCAAAGATATTCTGGCTGAAAAAGTTTAATGAAATTTCAAGGAGACGCGTCTGTACAGAAAGATAGGTTTTAGCTCCTCGAGTTCTGGTAATATTAGACAAGTTGTGAACCAAGTGAGCTAAGCTCAGCTGTACATTTGAGATGAGGCAGGTTTTTTTTTTTAATATTGTTCTTTTTCACACAATTTCTTGATGGTCAGTTCAACAGGTCTCAGGAGGCACTAGTTTGTATGTTTTTGGAAGCTGCAAGCATTGCTCTCACTTTGGCCATAAGATCCTGTAGAAAATAAAAGGAAAATGATCAGACATGTCTGGGCTTTGAAGAGAGCTGAAGTATGTGACTGCAAAAACCCGCATGGAAGGGTTAGCTTGTGCTCCAGTCACACAGAACACTTAGATTCATGAGCATCAGCTATTAACAAGTCCCTGGCCTAAATGAGTGACATAATTTGGAGAAAGTTCCTATGACAGCAACTGAAGTCTGTTTTTACTACAATGCTACAAGGTGCTCCGCATAAATATCTAGAGCAATTTCTATACAGCAAGACACAAAAATCACATCAACTGAAATGGAAAGAAACTACAACCGTATCTTCACGAAAACCGTAATGAACACACAACTACTAACCGCTGAAGGTTGAAAAAAGAAAAAAGAAGAAAGAAAAACAAGAGAGAGCTGGTAAGAAGAAAGTGCTAACAATTACTCTACGACAGAAGGCTTTTTTTTTTTTTTGCTTTGTAAACCTGAACCGAAAATTTACATAGCAGCGGTATTTTCACATATGACAGAGTGACTGAAACATTAAGACTGTTGTGAAACTCTCAGTAGCAACTCTCAGTCTTGTCCGAGTAACCAGTGGGAACAGCATTACAAAAGGAAATGAAATTTCATGTAAACGGCATTGAGTAATTGGGTTGCGAAAAATGATCACAAAATAAAAAGTGTGTATCAGTGATGAAATAAATACTTAAAACATTTCTTCAGAAATGCAATATAAATGAATTAAAATCCTTTGTCCTTTTAAAGCATTTTTCATCTGAAGCTCCCAAAACACTTCATAGGGGAATTCAGCATCATTATTCCACTTTACAGATGGAAGAATCTGAACGAGAAAAGATACTTTATTGGTCAGGGTTAGCCAGCACAGCAGCAGTAAAATAATCTTACTAATAATTAGGTAAATTATATTTCTTTGGGCCCTTAAAGATAAAAAGATGCTGAAGTAATCTATTTTGGGAAATATCTTGCAGATTCACAAAAGCTTCATTCCTATTTTTAACTTTCTGCAAATAGCAACTAAGAACTGTATTTTAATGTAGTAATCTTTCCTCCTCTTACAGCTGCACTTCAAGCAAGACTTATATTAGCAGACTAGTATGAAACTAGTAAATGCTATGCCATAAGCAATATTTAACCCAAGAAATGCATGAACCTATCACCTTTGTTTGAAGGGTATATATTTCTAAAGGGTGGGATGTTTACTCTACTTTGAAGACCATGATGCAGTTCATATCTCATTTCTCATACCAGCAATTTCCATACTTTTGTTCGGTAGCCTAAGACGTGCTACGGTGTTTGTACTCTGTTTTCTTTCTCTGCTGCCTATACTTGCTATTTTCTATTTTCCTGAATATTTTTGTTTTGGGTTTCTCATTGAGAACGGATCAGATATGGTATGTAAGGTACTAGTACTAATTCCCAACTACCACTATTTCCCTAGCGGAACTAAATCTTTGAACAATATTAATCTATTGAAAGAATAATCTATCCACTGAAAAAAAAATGAGAATATAAAAAGCAATTCTGATTTTATATTGTAAATTTTCCAAAGCATAATTAAGAGCTTTAAACTCTTTAAACTTGGCATATTCAATTGAAAGAAAGTTAAATATGCATGAAGACTCTAAGAGGATGAGTGAAATTAAAAATTTTAAGGAGTGATACCACGCAGTAGGTTTTAAAAAAGGAATGGAATTATTTTGATGGATGTTGGGTATCTTAAAACTGCATTAGAGAAGCTGAATGCATTTCAATTATTGCAAAGCGTATGGAGGCACATACCTGATATGCCCTGATTTACTGCAAACTTGAATATATCAGCAAAATCATAACAATAATAGTTCAGAGACATAAAGAGCAACAAGGGTAAGGTAAGTGAGTTGAAGATACTGCTGAATGCAAAGCATACACTTACTTCAGTCTGCAAGAGGACATATTTTTCCTGTACTGCCAACACTATAAACTTAGCCTTTGCCACGGTATTTCTCCTTCTTTCTTCCATGAAACTTGTTAAGAGCACTACATGGTGAGATGGGCTCTCAGTAATACCTGCTATTGCTAACTGGGGTATTGTAGCATAATGCGGACTTTCATATCTTAACAGCGCATATACTGCAGCATAATGAATTTAGCTTGGTCTTTAGAGGCTTGATTAAACTTGAAAGGACAGCAGCTAGAGAAGCAACAAAATAGGTTTTCTCACAAGCAAACAGATTAAGAATGACAATGAACATGTCTCTACGTCATATGCGAAGCTCAGAATTGTACCAGGTAGTGAGAGAAGAAAGTGATATGATGGACATACTTAATTAGGCAATATACTCTGAATGTGTTTATTTGTACCTGAGTGATTTTACTCTGCACTGAAGACACAATTGCTGAAGAGATTTGGCCATCTTTTTCCTGAGAAACTCCCCTAAAAAAGTAAAATTAGAATTAGACATTTATAGTCAATGTTTTAGAAATGCATTTCACTCACCATCACAATTTTGGGGTTTATTGTACAATAATATGTCAGTCAACAGTTCTCTCATTCAACTAGAAGCCATGAAAAGTCCCAGTCAGAAGAGTCACTGATACAAAGAAATCTGAACAACAGCCTAGGAATTTTTAACAGGACTGTTCTATATTCTATGGAAATAATTTAATTATGAATCTTGCACACCCATTACAATTCAAACCACTCTATTAAAATTCTACTTCAAAGAGTTATCCCATTTAGTAAGAGTTTCCAATTTCTAACTTAGAATTAGGTTGCAGAATTTTCTGCATCAGTTCTACTGTAAGAGTATGTCGAGATGTTTACTCCAGTAGGAAACAGAGATCCGATGTCTTCATTAGACTGATGCACGTGGTACTGTCTTCCCAGTGTTTTCTACTTTTAATATGCACATGTTATTTACATACAGAGCTCCTCACCATAAAAGTTAGGTCAAAAGACATACTCGCAGTCAAAAGACATCAGCACTGAACTATTACAGAAAAAGAACACATTACCTGGAGCGTTCCTGGCTGGATTCCCTGCTCTCCACAGGAGAGACACTAGTTGAATGTACAGAATTTTTGTGTGTGGATGGTTTGCCTGGTGACATGGATGGTGAAGGAGACCTGGCTTTGGACTTGGTACGTGATCTAGACCGCCTCTTCTTCTTCTTTTCATGGGGACTTCTGCAAGAAGAAAATATTTTATTAAAGGGTATTTAAAGCAAAATTACACTAGCTCAGTTGAAGTTACTTTTCACATTTCTAAAAGCTTATGTAGCCCACTTCCACAGGATACTTCCTATGCATTCAGCAAGCATTAGAGTCTTACCCCAATACTGCACTTCTACAGCTGTGCAAAATACGTTCTCAGAAGGTCTTTTTAACACACTACATTAGGCAACTACTAGTACCTGAGGTTCTCACTTGGAATGCTGCTTCACAGGTACACAGGAATTACTGACCAGTATGTGATAGTTTGAAGGATGACAATGAAAAGTCTTTTATTGGAGATTTGCAGAATAACTTTGCTAGAGGGAAGTTCCTTCCCAAACATCATCAGACACTTAGAATACAATGAGAAATGTATATATCTTCCAATTTTCCTAGCTAATAAACAAACAAACCACGGAATCATAGCTACGCAAAAGATCTACAAGGCAAATCCATGGTTTGTTTGTTTGCTTTTTAAAAGAAATTATCCCTTTCCTTCTGATCCAATCTGTAATGCAACAAACCGCAGGCTCAAAATTATAAACAAGCTCTGGTGTGCCACTCAAAGAAACCTAGACCTAGCACCATGTTTTAAGTGCAAACCGTTTATGACTTGGAAATTAGGTACACAAATGTCTGTCACTCCGAGAGCTGGAACAAAGGACTTACAGGTACCTGATGTGGTCATTATCGACAGGAGGGGAAAACAGAGGTAGCTTCCTCATATGCAATGTTAAGCTCAAAGAGAATTCAATTAGTAATATACTAGAGACGGAACTATCAAAATCTTTATACATGGTTATGAATTTATGTCTGTATGATTTACATACCAGTATTGACATGACTGTGATTGGAATTACTAGAGTAATGCCTTAATTAGAGTTAGGCAATACCTCATTGTACGTATCTCTCTCTAGCATGCACAGCTAGAAATCTGTTCAGAAGAGTGTTGTTGAAGCTTCTAGAATATCTCAAACCACTGTAAAACTTAGAGCCATCTTTTAAGTATCACATTATTAGTTCCTTTACTTTGATTTTCTTAGAAATTTGGTACTTGAAAAGCAGCTGTGCTGTAACATTAAGTTCCCATATAAATACTGTACATCCCTCATGCTTAAGAGTTTATCATACAAATATCTGATTTTTACATAGAATTTAACATTAAAGACCTAAAATTGCAAAATCTTCTTACACTTTTCTTGCATAAATTATCATTAAGTGGCAGGAGAAAAACCCCCACAGCTATACTGGCCTCTAACACTTACGTGAGTATACAAAAAACATCAGCTACGAAGTCAGTTATTTCTTGACATCAGCTACGAAGTCAGTTATTTCTTGACATCAGCTACGAAGTCAGTTATTTCTTGACTAGCTAATTATATACCGTAATTGCTCAGCTTCTTAAAACTTCATAATGTAATCAAGCTGTTATCACATTTCATACTTAACTCTTGAAAATCTCAGCAAACATTCATCATGCAAGAAGAATTTTTACAGTAAGGTTTTCTGGTGTTTTTCATCTCAGATTATGATGAACAAACATCATAACAGCTGAATCAATGTGTCTACCGATTTTCTATTTTTAGAACAGTCCATTTGCCAAAACTAGGCTTATTTTTTAATTTTTTTCTAGGTACAAAAGCTAGCATAAAAGAACTATGCATATTCTCTGTGGCAAGTAATTCACTGCAGTCAGATTAAAACACTTATTTACATTAGACTGCTTTTTAAAGTGACTATTATGGCAACTGAGGTACAGGATAAGCAAAAGAAAAAAACCCAATTATTATATTTATTCTGAAGTACACTCATTCTACTGGCAGTGAGCCAGCAACTCCCAAACAGATAAAGTAAAGTATAGCTTCCTCGTTCTTGAATATTTTCTTCTGGAAATATACCTAAAAATTTACAAGCAATGCTAGTTATTCAGCATCACAACTGATAACAGATTAATGCCCTGAGCAAGTTTAAAACACTGCAGTATTTATCAATTATAATTTTCAGCCCTCTGACAGTACTGGATTCTAAAGCTTGCCTACTTCTTAGTGTAACTATGGTTAATAAAAAACACTTGGCTGACTGATGCCATGTAAGGTTGAAATGGCTCTCGGCTACCAGGCAAAATATACATTACTCACTGATAGAAAGCCTAAGTAAACTAATTAGCTCTTAACAGACCTAGAACCCAAACCTGGCTTCCATTACACCGTTGCAAAGAATCTACTCTATAACTGAAGATTAAAACTGGTCTATCACACCACCTACATTTTCACTTGAAAATTCAACGTGTCAGTCCTAATAGGTCTGAAACCATGGCCTTTCTGCAATCAGAGCTGCAAAATATCCTCGATACAATATTCTTTCTTCAGTCTACATTTTTTGCGCTTACTGCCATATTTTACTGTGTAGCATATTAACCTTCACTGATTTGGTTGTACATTTAGTGTTCAAACATATGAAAGAATGGGTGAAGAAGAACAAGTACTTCTATTATATTTTTCTCCACAGAAGTATTTGCCTATTAAAGTAGAACTGCAGAACATTTGTCTACTAAAATAAAGCTCCAGAACATACCTAGGGAGTACACAGCACAGCCGGCAACGTTTAAAGTCTCTTACGATGCCAGGACATAACTCTCCCCAGGACAGGGTATACTTACTTGGAACGTGGGCGTTTCCTACTATTTCCAGGACTGTTACTAATGCGATAAGCTGTTGGAACACTTCTTTCATCTCTCCGCCTTTCTGGTGTGTGAGCCCTTCTCCTAGGTGACCTTGATCGTGACCTGAGCAGGAAAAAACATCCAAAAGTTTGCTTTTTGTTACTTATCTCATTACTTCTATTTCAGTGGAATTGTGCTGTCACCAAATGCAAATATAACACCTTTCAAATGCCTATTTTATACCAACATGGTGTATTTAGTCTCCAAGACTTGTCAGCTGCATAAAAATTTCTTACCCATCCAAGACATTTAGGATGTAATTATGCATTGCGTTTCACTCCCAACAGGGGGTGGGGAGGAAAGCAATTATTTTTTGGTACTGTGTGCTAATGTCACCTTCTGTATTAGTAAGCGGGAAAGGCTTACTTTAGTCCAGTCACCTTTTGTGGCAACAGAGTTTACTAAAATTGGTATGCAGAAGGCCAATTTGGCTCGAAGCCTGGGATTGTCAGGCCTGACCTCGTCTTCTCAAATTAGTGGTACGTTTTAAGAACTGCTGCATCACAGAGATAAAGACAAGGTTTTGTTTTCAGCACACCTCCAACACTGACAAGTCCAGGAAATTTTGTCCCTGATGCTGCAGAATAATCCTAGCACAGCCAACATTTTCACCTGTGCGAGTGACCAACAACCCATGATCAGCATGGTTTGGCACTAGCACTTCAACTTGAGATATTTTTCCTAGAAAAGTGAGAAAGAGATCAAGAAGGGAAAAAAGAAAGCGTGCCCAGTTAAGATCAGAGATCAACTTAAGAGCTTAACTCTTTTTCTCTGTGATTTGGCATTAAATGGATGTGCAAGTAACACATGAGTATTTCTTAATAACAAAATAAATTAAATGAGATAAGTCCTGAGAGATGGAGGGGAGGGGGGAAGATGGAGAAGGGGGCAATTCATGGACCCAGCCTGGGGCGGATTAAAAAAAAAAAAAAAAAAAAAAAGAAAAAATGAAAGAGAAAAAACAACTCCCAAATCTGCCCAAAATTCCTGATAGTAACAGCTAGTTTTGTTCTCAGTAAAATATATAGTTCTAATAATTTTAATTCTATTTACTTATTTATTTTTGAAGCCTTTCTTATTTATTTACTATAGGTATGTCATTCCATGTATATCAAACATTCATCTTCTTGAAAATACCTAATTTGCAGTGACAAAAAGACAAGCCATTTGTGAAATCACTGATCTTCTGCAGACTCACACCATATATACAATATATACACACACTCCTGAGCCATTTCTCTTACACCTACAACAAAAGAGATCAACTGAAA
Source organism: Chroicocephalus ridibundus (assembly GCF_963924245.1). Classification (NCBI taxonomy): domain Eukaryota; kingdom Metazoa; phylum Chordata; class Aves; order Charadriiformes; family Laridae; genus Chroicocephalus; species Chroicocephalus ridibundus. The sequence continues at coordinate 8,842,602 of NC_086296.1, read as the reverse complement.
ATGAAAAAAGTAATCACAATGGTAGTAAAGCGTTGCAAATTAACTGCTTTGTCACTTAGAAATCTGATCTTTACCAGGCCATTCAGAAGGATTAAAAAAGGAAAAAAACCAACAGATTATAAAGTTTGGGGTCAGTCAGACACCTTGACATTTTACCAGGATTTCCCTCAAAAGAGCTCCAGCAGTCAAATCTTTTCGTTGTCGAAGTTGCCTGATAATTTTCCCGCTCTGTTGCTGCTGCCATTGATGAGCTGCTCAGACTCCGCTCCATGCTCAGTGTCCCTGTGGATGCTGTGAGTCTGTGATACGGAGGCACACACTTCACATTCAGAATAAAATGTGCTAGTTTTGGTATTAACTAGAATCCTGAAAAGGCTCAGTCCCTTAACCAAAAGCTGAACCTTAGTGAAACATGCCTATATGGACCAGCCTAAAAAAAGTCCAAACAATCAGAAAGAAAAAGGCATTAGCTTCATGTTTATGAACTGATGTTTGCGGTTCTACAACATTCTTCCAATCACCAAACGTTAAGAATTTCAGCCATTAGCTTCAAACAATTAAAAACAGCTTAACAGATTACTGCAATGCATCAATTATTACTTTCATTAGACTGCGATTTCAAAAGGCACTCTATTCCTTTAAAGTCAGTATCACTTGTGTTTAGTAGGGTCCCAAAATTTCAAAGGGTTACGAAGCTTGGCATGTCTCATTACAAATTAGGAATTAAAACTACGTGAACAGACACTGCCTCAGCAACATGAAAATCAGTTCTGAAGGAGAAAAAAAATCCCAAACAATCTTCTTTTTTTTTTTTTTTTTTTTTTTTTTTTACAAAGAACAGCTACTTTCAAGTCTCTTAAATTCCTAACACTGAGGGAAAAAGTCTCACACAAACACGCATACAGTTGTACTCTATCCAAACTTATTGAAAAATAACCTGTTAATAAAAGTATGCCACTACTAATTACTGTTTATAACTCATTAACTGGATAAATTATGTGGCTTAGTACTACTCTATTACTAGACAGAATAAAGAAAAACGATCACTATCAAAGAGAAGTTTAGCCTTTCCATCTCTACTCTAGTTCAAAAGGAACATCCAAATTTCATCTGACCAAATCACTAAGTCACTCCACACGTAACGAGCGCCGCTGCCTCCCTTCCTCTCCTCTCACATACGCTCACACGCACAAACACATCATTAGCTTAGGTATGGACTACAAAGATCTATTGGTAGAAAAAAGACTCCGATGAACACCATCATCATGTACGCTTACTGCCAGCCAGCTGTGAAACCTCACTTCTCAGCTGGAATGGCAAACTGGAAACTCCAGTGACCGACAACCTACACTTCTTTAAAGAGCACCACTGTCAGGTACATTTCACACCCGACTTTTTAATGGTGCTTTGAAATTGATTAGAAAAAAAGACACTGATGAAGCATTTACTACAGATGACCAAAAGGTACCAAAGGCTGTTTGTTTTCCAAGATATATTCAACAAATGTGCCCCACCTTTGACATTAAGTACTTATTTGTAAAAACTAATTCTCTCTTTGGGACTAAGAGCTGCAAAGCAATCCACGCTGCGATGCCTTACAGCACTTTTGGACATGGTTTACTGTTTCCATAACTTTTATTTAACTTTAATCTGTCACGCTGGCCTAGAATTAAAACTATACGATACCAGGAGCTTTATGGGACTAATTTTGGTACAGAAATTTTGTTCCAGAGAGTAACATGCATTTATAGAGAGAATTGCTGTTAGCACACCACATGCCCCAACTAAGCCAATATATCTGGGTTCCTTACATAGCTACAATTTTTGGAACTTGTTTCTGTAAAACAGGTTTGGTTGCGCTACCCAGAAAAATGAATATTCAAAACATGCTTTGAATCAACTTCATGTTATTTGAACAGAATTTTTCATTTTTAATGCTCTCTGAAGATGCATTAGAAAATATAAAAAAATACAACAGTACAAAAATTGTATCTTACCACCAAAGACTATTTTTAAATGAAGTAGAGCCTCTAGACCCCTAACAATGCAAAACCAAGTGATAAACGAGTGATATAAAATGGGATACAGAGAAGTATATTGCAAAGATCATCTGTAGGATTTCTAAGCACAATATGCATTTTGGAAGAAAAAAAAAAGATAATTAAGATACACAAACTAAAAAGGAAGAGCTTGAAAAGTATACTGAACATCACATTGGAATAATTCTATGTTTAACTTCCCACATCTCATTACCTATAAACTTGTCACAGGAAGTTATACGGTAAAGGTGATTTTTTATCTTAATTTTTGGAATAACTTACACCTTTAACTAGTAACTACTGAAAGTGTTTTTAAACAGAAGCTCAACTAATGTCTACATGCAAACCTCAAAAAAAATCTAAGGCTTTAAAACTGTTCCCCAAACACAGGGGAAGTGCTGAGTGTTCATTACTACAATTTAAGGATCACAATTCTTTACAATCTGAATGCAATATAGCCTAATGAAAAATTATGAAATAAACATATTTTGGCTTATCTTTTGGCTGTCATGGTTAATTTAAATATAATAGTTTAAATAACTTCAAATCCAAAATACTTATTTTCACTGTGCAGATACTTCAAACCTAATAAGCTACTCTCTAAGAAAGTGGGAAAGTTTGTTATTCTAAATTATTTGATTAACAGGAACTGGAGCAGTAATTACTACAGAAAGGCAAAATTCCAGCTTTTTTCAGTTTACTCTTGAGGTAAAATAAAGCATCAATAATCACTTTATATTGAGATTTGTAGGTTAGAATATACATTTTGAAAAGAATAAAATAAGGCATAAAAACCTCAAAGATACATCAGACTGAGACATTCAAATAAAGCGCTGTTACTCAAAATAAGGATGTTCCAGTATAATTCAGCATCAATGTCCACACAATAAAGGCTATCTCTGAGGGCCATCCAATACAAGATGAACACATTAACATGTACAAAGAGTTTACACTTTACCCCAGGAGAGAATGACTCTCTACATAACTATTCATTCAGCAGCAAGCTGTAACATCCATGTAACATCCCACGTTTTGGGAATCTAGGAAAAAAATATTGTTCTAGGTGAAGCACTGGGAAAACTGAAGAGCAAAGAGATGTGAAAGGTGCCGTGTTTTGAATGAGACAAGAAAATGCATGGAAATGATTTTCTCTGAATCAACACTAAATATATGAATAAATTAAAAAAAGAAAGTCATATCTTCTAGCTAGGCAAGAGCATTTGCCTTTTTTTGGCAATTACTAAGACATGGCATTATTTTTGCCTAAGCATTTGAGGCAAAACACATCAGTATTCGACTGGGTTATGAATCAGCTCTCACTCTTGATTACTCTACAAATTTTCTGGTTTCAGGAGCAAGAGCTTTAATTTTGGAAATACAGTGAGTATGTTAAGGTGTAATAAACACCTTCAGTAAAGCAAACCTTCAATCATCACCATTTCTTGTACAATGAAAAGACTTCATGAAATAAGACTATTCAATATTATCCAAACTATAATTCTTGATACGAAATTTCCCACAATGGAGCGTTCACAAGCTGTATTAACCACCTTTACCACTGAGACACTATGAAAAGCTTTCTAGTCTCTCTGTTATCAATTTAAATCCATTATTTACTGTCCAAACCCCAAAGACTGAAGAAGAATGTTCTATTTCCTCTTATTTGGCGTTCATGAAGACTCATTTCATCTCTCTTCAGTCTTCACAAATAGTTGTTCTAACTCTTTTTTTTTTTTTTTTAGTTTTTTTGATGATTCCCTCTGATCTTCCTCCAACTGGTCTAATTCCTTCTAAAGGATGCACAAACTGCACAGTACTCCATCTGAGGCCAAACAGAATAACATCATCTTCCAAATGTGGAGATACTTGATGTATCCTGCGTAAGACTTGCTTGTCTTTACTGACTACATTAAAGTAAACCAATACAGTCACTATATTAAGTATCAGACACAGGAGAAAGGTATTAATTACAGTTGAATTACCAAGAGGTCCTTGGGCCTTAGATTTAGTCATGTTCTTATGAAATGTTGTAGATAGGAAGGTACATTCAGATTTCTAACAGGTCTCCTGCCTGATAAAAGCATTTCATACAGCCTGCAAAAAGCTCAAAGGGAACAGGCACCCACTCGGCACTGATGATACTGCCTTCAGTTCCCAGATACAATGGGTTTCGGAATGGGAGACAGACCCTCCAGAGACCTTTGTTTAAACTGGTACTCACAGCACAGAAGAGACAGGATGAATTGAAAGCCCCTCCCTGTTCAGCTTTAACTTCTGTCAAGTTTTATAATGTGCAAAATGTTTTCAGTGCAAGATGTGGTGCAGTTGTTCTGAAACAATTCTAAAATTCAACCAGCCAGCATCAAGCTTACTGGACTTCTCAGGTTGTAGCATTCAGCAGCTGATCTAGGAAAGATCCCACCAGATTTAATCAGGTGTTGTGTTGATTCACGATGTTAAGACATTTATGTGCCTGTTATTTGATTCGTGCCAGGAGGCACACTCAGGATGGCACACAAAGGTTAGCTCCAGTAGATTTAACTATTCTCGGTGATTTTTGTGTAATTTCTCCACTAGCTGAACTATGGCCACCAAAACAAAACAAAAAAAAGAGAAACAACCAAAGCATAATGAGACTATCCATTATGTATCTGGTAGACTTCAATAGACTGTTTGTCTTTTCACCAGGAGAACCAAACGTAAACCAGTCAGTGGAAGCATTCAAGGCACTATAAAGGAACAGGTATCTCCCTAAAGTCACTAAGGCATATCTCACTATGTATCAAACCGAACTTGCAAGTTCCCATTAATCTGGTTACTGCCTGATGTGAGCTCATGCAACATGCAAGATTATCTTAATACCATTAAGTAGCATACCCAAGTACAGGTAAGGATCTTCTCAGATGATTCTTTCTCCTTTTCAATGTACCACAGAAGATTATTCAATTTTTTTTTTTAGCATTACTATGTTTCTCCTTGTTTTTACCATATATCAGTAAAATCATGGATAAATATATGCAACATAGCTTGGTTGAAGTGGGAGGTTCAAGTGAAGATATGGCATGACAGGGAGTTGAAATATGAGTGATTCACCTGAGGAGACTTTTCCCCAAGATATCCTTAACTCTGAGAGGACTTGCATTCACTTCTTAAGGAAAGCTTCATTCAGCTTCATTCCTTTTACACGCTGGTAAGCACAGAAAAGGAATGGCACACAGTATTTTGGAATGTGCCTTATAACATAGAGCATCATGACCACTGTTGTTAAAGGCAGTTAAATAAGTAGCATGTCAGACTGATCGGTTCAGCCCAAGCTATGTTCAATTAGTTCCTTGCATCTCTGAATAGCAGAGATGACTTCGGCAAAGTATTGTAGGTAACCTTAAAAATCTAGCATAAAATAACAACTTGTAATGTGTTAACACTTACTCATATTAGTATAGTTAGACACTTCATTAAACAAACAAAAAAATGCACAAGGAAAATAAAAGATGAGAAGTTTTGTCACACCACTATAAAGGGCTAGAAGCGGTTTTTCAGGAAAAAGCAGATGTCACAGGCATGGCCACAAAGATAAAGGAATGTCTGATTTTGCATGCGTCACATCCATATATAGCTGTAGCAGTATTTATATGCACAATTCATTTGAACGACAAGTTACTTAAACGCTGTTCTGTAGCATGATCCAGAGAATGCAACCTCAAGAATAAGCCCTTCCGACTGACCACAACAACTGCTATGTGGCAGGGCATTCAAATATGACAAATTTTACAGACAGCAAACACTAAAGGTGCCAACACCCAAACGTCTTAGATGTAATTAACAGTATTAATATAACACATTATGTATCATCTTATAGCTGGGTAATTAATATACCGAATTTAATCTCATTACCAACTAAACATAGAGTCAGTTGCACTGGGGTACACTCTTCTCTGGCCACCCTTCCTCATCAACTCTGTTTTCACCCTTCTTGGATTCCTGTCATATCTCTCCTGCCATTCATCCATCACATTTTTTCACATGCTACCCAACTGCTTGCTTGTTTTCTGAGCTTTGCTGTTCAGCTACCTGGCTCTCCACCTCTATTTCTTATCTTAACATTGCCTGGTTACTTTACTCCAGCAACAGCCACAAACTTACTAGCAAGCCCTCTTCCTGCTATAATCACGTTTCTTCATATTATCGCCAGGTATTTCACAGACTAGAGTGAAGCGGCACTTACTGGTGCAGTTTTTGCACTCTGTAATTAGAAATTAATGATTTGTTATTTCATTAAAAATATTTTCAAAGATCTTCCACATTTGATGATATTTATTCACTGTCTTCAAGGTGACTATACGCTTTGTAATGGGTATAAACACACTTACATAATGGAATAAGAAGCGCAAAAATGTTTTAAGTGTTACCCCACACAGAACTCTAAAGAATACGTTTGGTTTCCAAACCCACCTTGAATGCCTGACAGTTCTATAGGCAGTGGGAAGTGAGTGCTTTGCTTTTGAATGTGATCTAGATCTGGACTTAGATGATGAATGATACTTGAATGGTGATCGAGATCTTGTCCGAGATCTTTTCTTATGTTTTTTTCTTTTCTTTTCTTTTTCTTCATCCCTAGGAGGATCTTTGCTTTTGCTTGAAGGCCTTTCTGCTTGTTTAACTTCTAACGTGGGTAAAGTTCTGACTGCGGCCACAGGACATGGTATACTATTGACACTCTGAAATCAAAGGCAAACAAAGAACAGTGTTCAGTTTTCAAAGCTGCATGCAAATTTTTTATTTGAGAAAGCCCTATGAGTGTGGACAACACATAAGCATCTCTAGTCCTTTATACTAAACAGAGGGCAACATCTACTCCTATGTGTGCTACATACCTGCACATTCTGGCAAAGAAACTTAAGATAACCTGCTTGGTAGCAGCTCTGAGGAGAAGGACCTGGGGGTCCTGGTAGACAGCAAATTATCCATGAGCCAGCAGTGTGCCCTTGTCACCAAGAAGGCCAATGGCATCCTGGGCTGCATAGGGAAGACTGTGGCCAGTAGGTCGAGGGGGGTCATTCTCCCCCTCTACTCTGCACTGGTGTGGCCACAACTGGAGTACTGTGTCCAGTTTTGGGCTCCCCAGTTCAAGAGGGACAGGGAACTACTGGAGCGAGTCCAACGTAGGGCAACCAAGATGATTATGGGACTGGAGCACCTCCCTTATGAGGAAAGGCTGAAAAAGCTGGGACTCTTTAGCCTGGAGAAGAGAAGGTTGAGGGGGGACCTGATTAATGTTTACAAGTATCTAAAGGGTGGGTTTAAGGAGGACGGAGCCAGGCTCTTTTCAATGGTTCCCAGCGACAGGACAAGGGGCAATGGGCACAAGCTGGAACATAGGAAGTTCCATTCAAATACACGGAAAAACTTCTTTACAGTGAGGGTGACAGAGCACTGGAACAGGCTGCCCAGGGAGGTTGTGGAGTCCCCTTCTCTGGAGATTTTCAAGACCCGCCTGGATGCAGCCCTGAGGGATGTGGTTTAGGCAATCCTGCTCTAGCAGGGGAGTTGGACTAGATGATCTCTAGAGGTCCCTTCCAACTCTGAAGATTCCGTGATTCCGTAGTCTTGCCAATATACAATACGGGTTGTTTGCAGAAATGCTGGATAACAACAGCAAGGAAAATAATAACTAACAATCACCTTACATTTTTTGACTCATGAAAGTGTGTGAGAAATACATCCATCTTAAGAAAGTAGTTGTGAAATCAATAACAATCTAACCTCCCACAAATGCTTTAACACCCCACAGTGCTGCATCAGTATTATGTAAAGTGAGCATAAGTAAGGCTGACCGTCAAAAACTTGCATCTAGTAGTATTTAATGGAGGCCTATACAGTTCCCCAAAGATACATATACAAGTTGGGATACGCACGCTAACTCTGTCACCTGAACTAGGGCACAGTTCTGAAGTTCTCATCTTTAGTTTTTAGAAGAAACTTGTTCTAAAAAATGGGTACTATCAGATATCTTTTCATCTATTTATCCCTTTAATTTAAAAAAGAATAAACCTGAAAATACAATCAGGAACTACTGACATTCAAAGTTAAGTTTTAAAGTCACTTTCATCCTTGAACTGTGCTGTTTAGACTACAACCTCAAGGAAAAAGCAAAATGAATTAGTGCCGATATTTATTTCACAAAGTACAGAAATAATTTATGTTTTGCATGTAAAGGGTTGAGAAGATCACAAAAGTTATTAATCTCAAAGACAGAACAGGACCACGCACAATTCATGCTCAGTGAGTAATTCTGACTGCAGTCAGTTAAGCAAAACACACCATACTCCAAGAATTTTCAAATTATCAGCTTGTACCTGAGAGAATTCTGCTCAATACCTTGTTTAGAACAATTCGAGTCAGGCGCTACAGATATGCTCCTCATTTCAAAGCCTGTCATTCCCCCAGCTGCCATTTCAAGGCAACTGGAGAAATCAGTTTCCCTCTGTCATAATTTCTGCTCCACCCGGTCTGACACTTTCACCGTTTGATACAAGAATGCTTACCGTGATCAGAATAAAAAGTAATACATTAAAACCTGAAATAACCAAATTAGAAACCAGTGATTTTTTCCATTCTTTTTACCCATCTCCCATTGTGAGTATGTCAAAGCAATAATTGACCACATTTGAATAATCAGAAATACAGCTTTGCTTCAAGTTAGAGAGGCATGACGCTTTTCCGAGCTTTAACTGATAACTGCTATCACAATATTTACAAAAATAGCAACAAAGCAGTACTAAAGTAGTTTGCTTCAAGAACTATAGACATTTTATAGCATGAGCATTTGAGTGACTGGTTTAGCAGAGGCCCATTTCCAATTTCACTAACTTCACAATCCATGTGTAACTGCAGACACCTCATCTCCAAACTTCAGTTTCCTAAGAGACTACAGCAGCCCATTTTTGTTCCTAGCCAGTGTTATTCATCTCTTTATACAGTATCTTAGTCTTCACTTTGAACACTACTGAATATGTAATAGACCTGCTTGCCTTGAAGTAGACACCTCTAACAGCTTGAAACAAAATAGCTGTAGGCAAAGCACAGTTAAGAGGAAAACAACAGAGGGAAGAAAAAAACAATGGTTTTCAGTGCCCAAGTTCATTTGGCTGTATGAAACGCAAGATATCAAACCACTGCCAAAAAGGAAGTTAATAACTGAATGACACATTTACTTTTAGGTCACACATAGAGATTTTCTCAGCAATCAGAATGAAGAAACCCACAATGCTGAGCACCCCTAGGCATCCACCAAAAGCATCAGATGCTGAAACAGTGAGCTCTCCTTGACCTTCAGGATGTTACTAAAGAGTGACGGCGCCGTCCAGACATCTCTGAGAGCAGCAGGCTGGCTGTACATTCAGATGCTACTGCTTCAAGCTACTAATGAATTACGTTTGGGAAGCCATACAGAAGTAACTTGAGCTACCCCCAGATGAACACGTAGGTCCCAGAGAATAACACAAGAGCTAACACACAGGGAGAAGCCACCTGCCTGTCCAAACCTACACGACACACCACTGCGACCAGGAGCTCAGGTGACAGTGGACAGGTCACAATCACAAAATTAACTGTGAACAAACGTGTTGATTCCCCCAGTGGCAACTCTGGCTGCCTTCAAGAAAAAAAATCACCAGCAAAACGGCCTGAAACACCAGCAGAGCAGAACATAAGAGCTCAGTGAAAGAACTTAATGTCAGCAAGTTGCCAGGCCATACAGAAAATTTCTAGGTGCATAAATGATGCTGACGAATAAAAATATTTAGAAAAAATAAACTATCTTAGTGACTGTCAAAAAGAAGCTGTCAGCAGTTTGTGTTTTCACTAGTGAAAGCTGATCCAGGCTAGCTAAGGAAATAGGAACTAAAATTGGAGGCACAAATGTAAGAAAAAAAATAATTACAAAAAATAAATCAAAGTAAGCACATATACTGGGAGATTATTAAGCATTTCCAAAAGGCAGAAACACTCTGTTTTACTGACCAGGCTCTGCAAACCTGCAGGTCAGCAGAACACAGTTTTGGAAAGCATGGCAACAAGCTGGTTACCTGATGATTTTTATTATGTATCTCAAGGGATGAGAGATTTAAATTTTTTGAGAGCTCTTCTAGGAAGGCACACTGCAAACATTCAGGGAGCATTCACTGAATCTCACTTATCTGTCCATTTTGGGTAACAGCACATTTTTTTGGCCCTTATTAAATGCTACAGTGTCAGACAATTTCACTGGCAGACTCGTTCTTCAGCATATTTGCATGACTGAAGTAAAACCTACTGAAATAATGCTTCCTACAGAAACACTTGGTATAAAAAACGCTTCAGAGAGAGCTTTTTGGAAAACAAAGATGATTCAACAACTCTTGTTTAGCAGGAATGGGTTAGGAAAGAGCTCTGTAATGAGGAAGAATTTATAGCTATATGAGAACAGAAACGAACACTTCAGTTCATTACAAGATATATGCATATTTGCAGTTTTCGTAAGACCAGAACACACATTAGTTATTCTGGGGTTACATTACTTAATCAATACACAAAGCCAACATTAGAAGTGAACCAAAAGGTGCTTACTACAAGAGAACAAAATGCTGGCATTGTTCCTGGTACAAACATTATCAACTGGTAAAGAACATTATCAATAATGTCACTAACACTTCTACAACTGGCTTATACTTCGTCTATTCCGAACAGCTGAATTTAGCAGTAATTTGAATCCTATTTTAGATCAAAATTAGGAGGAGTGAAGAAAGTCAGAACTGTAAAGATTTAATCAACAATTCTTTTACTTCGTTAAAATCTGAAAACATTCCAGGTTCTCTTCTACCACTGTACCTTTTTGTACTGCAGGTTCTCCAAAGCTTATGGTGAAGCATTCCCTGACTGAGAATTAATAAGCAACTATCTACCAGCAATGGGAGCGTATGATTGCTCTGTGCATCAAAGTGAGCAGTTACTGCTTTTAGAAGAGTTTGTCAGTCCTAGCCTCAACAATTTGTTCCAAAATGATTAAGCAGAAGCGATAAAAACATTTCCTATAGCTTAAATTCCTACAAAACAAAATAAATACTCAATACTCACTCAACAGTTTCATCAGGGTTTAGCTACTGCACTGAAATATAGATATTAACAGTACACAGACCATGATAAGTTCTTCAAAAACAGACAGAATTTCGCATTCTCAATTTTGCCAGGGCCAACTGTAAAGAAATTAGTGGCTGTGAATCTGTTTGTTGCATGCATCAATATGCCTTTGTATCTTGAATACTTTGAAGAATAAAAATCAAGGCATAGGTGAGGGATGGAAGAATGTTCTATCTTAATTAAGATGGTAGTTCCTGATATTTACCTCTTTTCCCCTATTAAATATTAATTATAGTATTTAAGTATTTACAGTATGAGGAATTACAACTCTCATTACAACATTTTGGCAGTAGGGTTCTTGTAATAAAAAAAGTTCCAAATGCCAGCAAGCTATCCACCTCCCAAATGCCACATTAGTATGTGACATTTTGTTTAATGTTTTTACCTGTCCTTTTGAAAAAGCAAGGTAAGGGAAATTTACAAACAAACAAACATTCCCCCTTCCATGCTAAACAGAAGATATAAATACCTATATTCCAGGGGAAAAAAAAGGAAAGCAAGAAATGAATGGCCCTGAAATGTTCTAAAGCATTTTTTCTTTAAATACTTATTGGATGCTCTTCATTAGACAATTACGTTTTGCTCACAAGTTAACATTAAAAAAATATGCAAGTATAAAATTATGTTATACATTATTATTCCAAAGAGGCATGCAGTAATATCTACAGTCCATTGCTAAAAAAAGAAGGATCAACTACAGCAGCAAGTGTGACAGATGTACACTGTCTACAGTTGTTGATAACCCTGTTATGATTGGCAAAACTTGAATAGGATCTTATTTTTAAACATGCCCAACTTCTATTTCACTCGTAAACAGACTACCTTCCACAGGGGAAAAAATTAAAATTGTTACATACAGGACAAAAGTAAGGACAAGCCATCTAAAAAAACAAACGATAAAACAGGGCTTCAAAACAGGGAAGATGAAAGAGCCAAAAGTAGTTAAGTTTTGCTTTGTGCTATAGAATCTTTATATTCAGAGGCACAACAGCAGATGACATTTGGGACAAGCCATTAAAATAGAGTTACTTTCAAATCGTGTGCTTGTCTGTTTTTGCAGCATTATGATTGTGGATTTCTCTCCTTGTTTAAATGGAATCTAAGGTCTATACAGGTAACAGTTTGGGTATAACTGTCTTTGACATTCATACCAAAGTACTATCACCCCTAAAGCATTTCTGACATGGGATAAAATACAAGAGATTAGCAGAATAATCTGTATTAGGAACCCATCAGACACACATTAGTTAAATCATGCCCTGTAGACAAAATCAGGCTGTACTACACCTGCAGAACACCTGTCACTACATCAAGTAACTTCTTTGAAACACACTGTGCCTTGTCTAGCCAGCCAGCCTTCTCCTATTTTTGTCAGGTATTACAAGTACCAGTAGATTCTGGGAGATGCTTTATCAATTAAATTACTTTAGTGGTTACTTTGACTGATTTCTTTGACAAAGAACGCAGGTCTGCAGGCCTGCCTTTGTCAGGGACAGCAGGGAGGGGACTTTACTGACAGAAATTTTATTTACCAAAACTTTTTGCAGGAAGCAATGATTTGACAGCTTAGATTTTCCCTCTGCAAGACTCCTATAACCTGCTACCATTAAGAACTGCTGTTAACAAAAACATGAAGCAAGTCTTCACCAGCAAGACACTGAACCGTGCCAATTTTCTTCTGTGAGGCTCGGCTGCACACAGATGGAAACCACGGCTCCTACCAGATACCATTCCCTTCTCTTTTTCAACCTTTTGCTCCCAGATGCACCTAACAACATTGCTCAGATGGACAGGGTTAGGGATAATCAAAAGTTTTGAACTGGCACATGTGCAGACAAACATCATTTTAGCCCTTGAAAAAGGTGACAAAAAGTGCACCAAGCGTACTGTTCCGAGGCCTACGACCAAGGGTGACTGACACTTGTATTAAGAATTCAACTCTTGCCAACAGACAGCATATTTGCTCTACTACAAAAAAAAAACAAACAAAAAAAGTAAACCAAAACAAACATACCATCTTCATATTTGCTTTACTACAAAAAAAAACAAACAAAAAAAGTAAAACAAAACAAACATACCATCTTAAGTGAGCTCTCTCAATGTCTGATCTACTTAATTTAGGTTTGGGTAAATATATATAGGAATGCGCACAATTAGCTTTTCTTCTACTTTAAATATAAATGTCAACTTAATTTTTAAAATTTAAATAATTTTAACAATTTTGGAATAAGATTTGCATTTCAGATTATGAAACACCTTACTTTATTTGTTTAAAAATAAAAAAGCACTTCAATGCAGCGCTCCAGATAACCCGGCGTACTCCAGCTCTGCACATCTCGAAGAACCGCAGCAGTTAAAACTTACTGTAGGCCAGGGAGCCCACGTTCATTGCAGAATAATCGCAACTTCTCTGTACTGAGACACGACCGACAGGTGTGTTGGTTGGCATGATCTTCTTGTTACAGAAGTGCCTATGTGAATTATATACGTAGACACAAGAAGATACCCAGCTGCTGTTTACCCATGTCCTGAAAAAGGGCACAGACTTCGCTAGCTACAAGGTTACTGGAACTGATCAGTTTTGGAAACTGAGCTAAGCTACGTGTTTCGCAAGTACTGGTTCGAGGAAATACTATGCGTAACTGTACTGTTGTAACACATGCAAGCATCGTGAGGAGCCATTTGTGAAAAACTGTGCTGCTTTAATGCTCAAGCTCATTTTTCAGCGTTTTGTTCCTCTTGCTTGATTTCACTTTAAGGAAAAACAAGAAACCATATAAAAGAAATAATTCAGCTTTGGAAAAAATACATCCGACTATTTTTATGATTCAACTGAAGCCAAAAAACCCCAACTTTACAAGCATTATGTTCTGTGGTATCGACTGTCCTTTACATGCAGTTAGTGGAATCAATTTTGTTCAAAGGTATAACGTGTACTTAGCACCAGCATTTCTTTCAAGAAATGCTAGGAATCCGAAAAATCTGACAGAGATCAAAAAAGCTTTGCTCGTTTAATGTGTTTCTACACACTGTGATAAACAGGTTTTCAGCACAAATGTACACTGTGTATACACATAAACAGCATTACCAGTTTTTATGCAGTTAGTAGGCAGGGGCAGTCTCATTACACCTCTCACAGACATTCTCAACTCCTCTTTATTATACATCTCAGTCATTACTCCATTTTTTGAGACACATTTTAAGCTACAAAAGTCATTCCACTACATTAACTCTATGGACCACTGCATATCAGTCTTTGTTTCCTGGCCTCCTCATTGGATGCTCCTTCCCCGAAAAAGGGAGATGAAATACGTTAAGCGACATTTTTGGTGGACTTAAATCTTTTATTTTATTTTTTCTTTGTTTTCTGAAATTTCCCCAACTAGTTCCATTGACCAAACCACAAAACTAATTTTACGTCTCTCTCTCTCATGACTTTTTAATATACTTTTAAAAGTTACAGCTGCTGTAGTTACTTTTTGAATCAGTCTTTCTAAATGCATGTGAAAAGCTTAAAACCCCCGCCCCGCACTACGTATTTCTTTATAAACTGATTTAGACATCATGATGCAGCTTGCTGGATTCTCAGTGTATATACAACAGAAGTTAACAAATCCACAACATGATTTCACTTATCTTTTCCCAATAAAATTTCTTGAATCAAATGGGCTGTTACAAATAGGCAAGCTAGGCAAGTAGAGCAAAAGACACATTACGCGTTGGAACACATGTAGATGGAAGCTTTTTCAAATATGGCAAATCGAAAGACAACAGCTTGAAAAAAATTAATGTTTCAAAATAAACTTCTATATGCAAAAATCTGTAGGCATATATCTATATAAACATACACAAGTGTGTCAATATGGAAACTACACTTAGGAGGAATACTATTTCCAATGAAATTATGGCATTTTAAACTGTTCATTAACACAGCACTACCATTCTCAATACAGAAGTCAATTTTATTTCAAAAAGCAAGGTCACATCAGCAACATTTAAATATATATTTGAAATTCTAAATAAACACCTTTATAAAGAAAGCATCTCCAAACCGTTTCTATAGGTAAGAAGCAGTAAAACTGGTTGCTTTAAAATTCTTAAATGTTTTTTTTTGTGTGTGAGAGAGAGATGCCTTCTCTGAAACTGTACGTATGTGGGAGAAGGAAAAAGAAGGTTTTAGCAAATAAGTTTACTAAGAAGTGGGATTAGGGATCACAAGTCAGCTGCTACTGAAGAGTTACCGGTTATTTCAGGCATTCTCTTAAAAGAAAAGTATCAAAAGAACCTTAGCTTAGAAATATCTATGTCCTTGAGAAATCCCCTTGAGAAGCAGGGCAGAACTGCAAGTCTGGGGAGTTTTGCATTGTCATTGTCTCTTTGCATTCACTCTTCGATATGTAACTGGAAAAAAGTACTGAACACTTGCACCAGTCAGGGACAATTTGTAGTACTCATTAGCAGTAGCAATGAGAATCCCAAGCAGAATGTCTTTTGGGATGCAGCCACACTCAATTCACGTATGTGCTACTCTATGCTGATTTGGATCACCTAAACTGCAAGTATGTCTCTTTCAATTGTCTATTCTCTTGAAAGTATTTTGAGGTGTAATCCATGATTTATTTGGAAAATATCAAGAACCAGGCAATTAATTACTTGTTAGGTACTGGAATTCTTTCTGTGTGAAAGGAAACATGGAAAGCCATGTTGTTCATTCTCGTAACCAGTCTGTCACAATCAATATCTGAAACATTCTGCAGTATCCACAGATGAAGTTTTGCTGGATTAGTCCAACCAAGAGTGATTTACTGGCTTTTCTGGAAGCAATAAAATTCCAAACCCAGGAAACTGAGGTCCTATTTCCCAACAACATTTGTATTTGCGGTGTGCACAGAAGGTCCGTCTGCTGCATGCATAGACAAACACAGAAATTCAGTCTGGCTTGTGAAGGATCCTGCAACAACGCCCCAAGCCACATAGATTTCTGACACTATTTAGATTAAGTTTCAGGAAACTACATAGTCTACACAAAATGCCATTCCTACTTTTTCCTCGCAGTTGCAGTGAAGACATAAGTCCAAGGTGACTTTGTTGAAAATGGATTTTGACAGTTTTTCTTCCATTAAGAAAAGAGATTGTCTGGACTTGTTGGAGGTGTCTGTACAGGTGCTGGAAACGCAGACTCCCCAGTCTTTTAGCAAGCATGCATCAGATCACACTGGACTGGGATGTGCTTATGATAAAATGATGCTTAGGCTGAATGAAAATGAGTGACGCTCCTGGAAGTAAAATTATCCCTTCTTAAGCTAGGACAAGCACTATGCTGGCAGAAAGAGAGAGTGGCTCAATGAAATAGCTGGAACAAGGGGAAAAGAAAAAAGAAAGAACAGAAACCAAGTAGGAAAACAGCCAGTTTCCTCTGTGGTTGAAGTTAAGCAATTAGGAACTGAAATGGAAAATATACGATGTAAATGGGAAAAGTGACTCTTCAGTAGAGAACACAGCTCTGCTGCCAAAATGCGCAGATGGAGAGAAAAGCTTCAGGACAGTGCTACGATGCATGAACAAATCAATACTTGAAGGATTTTCCTATATAATAAATTCAAATCCCTCACTTAGGCTTTTAAAACTATATTTATTGAAATCAGAAAGGTTTTATGTGAAACACATTATTTCTTCGGTATTTCAAACATCATTTTCTGTTTATCAGGAAAAAATGTGAATGTGTGGCTTTGATCAATACAGGTTTTCTTTTGGCCCAAGATTCCTCTTTAACCTTGCCTACTCAAAAATTCTAAGTCTTATAAAACTGATTTCTCAAGGTTTTACGCAAAAAGAGATTTTATTACAACTACTCATCAATGGACTGACTAGTAGTAGTTCTGCTTGCTGCAGAAGATAATGCCAACTAACCGATCAGCAGTTACTTCTGCATGATAAATCCTCTTTTTCCTCTTTGTGATAAGGAGGATGATGTGATGATGATATTAAGTCATCATCAATATCCAGGTTACTCTTAGTTTTGGCCTAAGAGTGCAATATCACGACGACCTACTCAAAACAGAGCTTCTGAAAGCCCTCAAACTGATATTATCCTAGTATCATCTACTGCGATTGACTATCCAAACAATGACAACGAGCGCAAACAGACAAGAGAATTACAAGGCAGAGGAAAGATGGAAAGCAGTCTGCCTCAGCCACATGAGTATTTCCTAGTAGCTTTCTAGAAATAAGCAGAGGGTTTGAATTTGTAACACAACCATCAAAAATTGTTCTTTGAAAGAAGTGCAGGAATACTAACACTCCAAATTGATTTGCTACAGAAAGATACTTGCTTCTACTCTCCAAAACAAGAAGTTTTGATGAACAAACCCTGTGGATTACATCATTTCATGATCAAGTAGGCACAGGCAGTGTGCCTACATTCGGTTCCCTGGAAGACAGCTAGGAGAATAATTAGCCCTGCCAATTATTTCACTGTCAGTTTTTTTGTTTAGACTCCTCATTGACTACGTCCAGTGAATAACGTGCATACATATATTTGTTTGAAGTTTGTGCCACTATCTGTAAATTTAGCTTTATTTTTAAAATCATATCCTTATAATAAAAAAAGCATTTTATAACTCACATACTAAGTTTGGGCCTGAAAGAGAGAAAAACATCCTAGCATTCTAAGCTTTTAAGAAGTTTACAGGAAATACTCAACTAACACAAAGATGATCAAGAGCAACCATTATTTAGCCCAGTTTTCTCCCACCTATGTATTCGTTTTCTTGATTAAGGATGTCCCAACTAGAAACCTTGAATCACATAGATCAGTTCACTACCTATTCATCTCAGTTCCATGTCAGTTAAATTAATAAAAATCAAACAACAAAACCCAGCAGAACAGGTGAAAAATAAGTCTTAAAGTAAGCTCAGTTGCCTGTGAATCATTTCTGAACCTGAAGATGTCTACTCATATCAAAATACACGTTAAATAAGTAAACATCACAACAGATATCCAAATACTCTTGAAAGGTAAGCACTCTAATTCAGGGACTGCGAGTACAGAGTTTAACTTGCAAGCTCATTTTCCTTTCTGTAACTGGCTAACTGACCTCTGAATTATGCATCATGTTTCCCTATTAGTTCTTTAATGACAGACACATGTAAGATAACCGAAAAAGATTAAGTGTTTAAAATTCAAATCTCTCTCCATTTATAAAAGCTTCCATCTCTTCAGTCAACTTCATAACATACTGTCAGATTCACACTCTATAGATAAGTTTTCTGCTAGCTTTATGGTGAAGAGAAATTTATTTCCTGCTTACCTCGTTATTGAAGGAACTCTCTTCAATTTTCTCAGTTTCTGCCTCTGCCAGAGGGTTTTTCAGGGTCTGCAAGAACAGTGCTGCTTTCCTTTTGCGTTCTGCTTGTAGCTGCTTTTCTTTTGATTCTTTGGAGGCCTGTGCAAGCTTCTCTCTTGCTGCAGCTGCTAATCTATCCTCTAGTTTCTGCTTTGCTGAGAAAGACAATTAAGCATAAAGTTTAGCGTGAGTCACCTTGGGGAACTTAGGTTTCCTTGAAACACACACACACTCCCCAACAGAAGCAACCAAGCAGCCCTTGCAACCATTCCCAAACCTTTCTAACGCATCCGTTCAAAGACATAATAAAGACATATCAGCTTGAAATTATGAAATTCCAAGCATCTTAATTCACAGATATATCATTTGTTTGATAAAAAGCGGTACAGGTGAAGTAAAAATTTTTAAGCTTAAAGAAAATGACATGAAAATACAACCCTGAAAATTCAGGACACTTGACATTTTCTATTCACAAAAGCTATCTAAAAAAGTAGCTTGGTAAATTCAGAAGGTTTTTCTTGTACTTGTTAAAGCGATTCAAACTCTCCATTTTGCTCTTTCCACAGATCTGATCTTTACCTTGTATTTTCCAGCCCTACTTACATGTTAAAATGTTTACACAAAGGCCTGCTCCAGAAATTTTCAGGAACTTTTTTGCCATTGTTAGAACCACCAGTTGTTGTTATGTGATTACAGAAAGAGAACAAGCCAATTTATTTAACTGTGTACTTAATGGATATTTTGTCTAACCTTTTTCATATTACATTTCCACTTTCATGTTCTGTGCATGTACAAGATGACTGGATTTTTTTGTTCAGTTGCACAGTTTTTCCAACACACAACTTTTTCCAAACATGTTCTACACTTAGTTTTTATTATCATACAAAATATTTCATATTTGAGATATATATATATATATATAATATATATATATATATATATATATATATATATATATATATATATATATAACCATTGCATACCCTGTGCTACTCAAGTTTTGAAAGGAACTGCTACTTAGGAGCAAAAAAACATTTTGAAAATGAAAAATTAAATTCCTGTGGCATGCTCACAGTTGTAAGAGTAATATTCAGTTTTTAAGCTGGTAAACACTGACAGCATCTCCACTTTATTAAACAATCCCTGCTGTGAAACAGCCTTGGGGAGGAATGGGGGAAATATGATCCCTTTAAAAGATCATTTAATTCAAATTCACAGAGCGTACCCTTCTGCCCTTACATACACATGCCCTTACACACAGTAACAGGAAAAACCCAAAGACAGACTTAATGGCATTGCATTATAAGAGTAACAAAACATCAACAAGGTGATATTAGTCTATATGGGAGTGTTATATAACTGAAAAATAGCTTGAAATATTTCCTTGTCCTCTGAAGAAAATGAGAAACAGACATGCCTTTTTCTGGGCTCTGCTAATCTGGAAACTAGAATTTTAGTGTTTTACTCGGAGGTTATAATGGAAAAAAAAATAATTCAGAAAGATCACGCATTAAGTCAAAGTACTCAACTCCAGTGTGTTACAAGTTTGATTTTAGGTGAGCAACCAATGAAGATTTCATTCTTAACAATAAGTAGGAAGCTGTGGGAAAAGAATTCTGATTCCTGTTAACATGACATAGTGAAGATTCAAAATACCTAAAACGCCAAACTTATTCACATGACAATTTTGTAGTTTGCCTAAAGGACTTTCATTTTTTTTTTTTCAGTGTAACATGGGATACCTTGTTTAGCTTCCAATTCCTCCTGTGTAAGTTGGGGTTTCTTCTCTTCAGCAGCAGTACAAGGAGTGGTAACAGCTGGAGTATGGTTTGAAGAACTGTTAGCATTCTCTTGGCCTTCCTTACCCTCTTCTTCCTCCTCATCACTGTCATCATCTAATTTAACACGGTTTTTCTCCAAAGGAAGAAGGTCATTTTCTTTGGCCTTGATCGCAAAGCTTATTGGAGCAAATGATGCTGTGAATGAATGGGTTAGATTTTACACATCATTAGAGTACAGTAGAAAGCAGGTTGAATTTCTTGACTTTACCCATCTCTCATGCAGACTACAACATGAAAAGAAGAAACTTGTTTCATCCTTACATTATGCTAATTATTTTGGGGGAAAGGACAACACAATCTTTTGTGAGATCTTACAGTAGGCATCTGCTACCGGCCTCCAAACCAAGACAAAAAAGCCAATGAAGCAATATTTGGGTCACTTAAGCAAGCTTTGGGTCAACAGAACCTGGTTCTTATGGGTCACTTCAACTACCCAGACATTTACTGGAAGAACAATACAGCAGCTCACATGCTATCCATCAAGTTCCTGGAAAGCACAGAGGACTGCTTGCTCATACAAGTGTTAGATGTGCCAACCAGGAACAAGACACTGCTGGACTTGTTACTCACAAACCAAGAAAACCTGCTGTGTAGTAGCTCAGTTAGCCATAGCCTTGGCTGACAATACTGTGGAGTTTGGGATCCTGCTGAGCACCCGGAATGGCTAGTACAAAAGACAAAGGTTTTTAGATTTTAGAAGAGCAAACTTCAGCTTCCTCAGAGCTCAGCTGGGAGGGATTCCATGGGAAGCTTCCACGGAGGATAAAGGAGCTAGCGAGTGCAGGAGTTTTTCAAGAATGCTCTGCTGGAAGCACAAAAACAGTTCATCCTCTTTAAAGATAAGAGAGGTAAGGAGAGCAAGAGACCCCTTGGCCTAACTGCAAGCTTCCGAGT
Organism: Chroicocephalus ridibundus; assembly: GCF_963924245.1. Taxonomy (NCBI): domain Eukaryota; kingdom Metazoa; phylum Chordata; class Aves; order Charadriiformes; family Laridae; genus Chroicocephalus; species Chroicocephalus ridibundus. Next base: position 8,821,305 of record NC_086296.1, on the reverse strand, counting down.
CTGCTCAAAACCAAAAGAGAAGGGTGCCAGAGATGGAAAAGTGGACGAATACCCATTGAGAACTATAAGGGTATTGCCAGGGCACGCAGAGATGCAGTTAGAAAAGCAAAAGCTCAGCTCCAATTCAAATTGGCCAAAGATGTCAAAAACTACAAGAAAGGGTTCTTCAGGTACATAAACAACAAGCAGAAAGAAAATATTAGCCTGCTGTAAAACAGGAGAGGTGAATTAGTCACCAACAATGCTGAAAAGGCAGAGGTTCTCAAAACTTTCATCACCTCTGTCTTTACCAGCACTGTTGGGCTCCAGGCGCTGGGAACAGCAATCCAGGTAGACACAAACACAGACCCCACCATTAGCAAAGGAGGAGTTGGTGTGCGAACTATTACAGGAGTCTGACCCCTACAAATTGATGGGCCCTGACAATATCCACTCAAGGGTGTTAAGAGAGTTGGTTCATGTCATTATGAGGCCACCCTCCATAATCTTTGAGAAGTCATGGAGATCAAGGGGTGTCCCAGAAGACTTGGAGAAAAGCTAATGCCACCCCCACCTACAAGAAGGGCTTAAAGGAAGATCCAGGAAATTATAGGCCCATCAGTCTTACTTCAGTCCCTGGGAAAGTTACAGAATGAATCCCCCTGGGGGCTATCACAAATCAAATGAAGCACATGACTGGGAAAAGCCAGCATGAATTCACTAAAGACAAATCGTGCTTGACAAACCTGATCGCCTTCTATGACAAAGTAACCTGCTCGGTTAATGAGGGGCGCGTGGAGGACATTACCTACCTGGATTCCTGCAAGGCTTTTGACACGGTTTCCCACAGCCTCCTCCTGGAGAAACTGGTGTGTTACGGCCTAGCCAAGTGGTCTGTGTGGGGGGTGGGGAACTGGCTGACAGGCTGCACCTGGAGGGTCACGGTCAATAGCTCCTTTTCAAACCCGCAACCTGTCACAAGTGGGGGCCCCCAGTGATCAATACTGGGCCCAACACTGCTTAACATCTGAATGATGGGATCAGTGTACCCTGACAAAGTTTGCTGATGACACCAAACTGAGTGTGGAAGTGGACACTTTGGAAGAGAGGGCCACCCTGCAGGAACACCAGGCTTACAAGAACCTTATGAAGTTCAACAAAGACAAGCGTAAAGTCTTGCACCTGGGAAAACATAATCCAAGAGTGTAGCACAAGCCGGCATCTACTTTCCAGTATTCGAGTACTGAAAGAGTGCCTACAAAGAAGATGGAAACTCCTGTTCTACAAGGACTTTTAGAAGGAAAAGACAAGGGGTAATGGGTAGAACTTACTCCTGGGAAGATTCCAATTGGACACAAGGAGGAAAGTTTTCTACAACGACAACTATCAGCCATTGGAATAATCTCTTCCAGGGAAATGGTGGTTTCCCCAACATTGGACACTTTTAAGATCCAGCTGGACAGGGTGCTGGGGCATCTTGTCTAAACTGTAATTTTGCGCAGAAAGGTTGGACCAGATGATCCTTGAGGTCCCTTCCAACCTGGTAGTCTATGATTCTATGTTTTTTTTCTGTTTTTTTAAGTAAATGTTGGAAACTTCATGTCGAAGTCTTTCTAATACTTCAGTAGTAGCAGGGAAAAAGAAAGGTACTCAAAACCATCTCAGGAATTACATTTCCTGAGACGAGATAAATAATTTCATATTTTGTCCCAAATAAATTTTGGTTTCAGTACTACTTCTTTTCCCAAATGAACAATCTACTCTTTCAGGCTTAAGATGAAAAGACACTGTGCTCAGGCTCCTATCTGACACACTACAGTATGATATGGTCCCTTTATGTTTCCTTCACACTAAATCGATGGTTTGCACAACAAAAGCATTTGGCAGGCTCACAGAACAGTATTTAAAGACTTATTTCCATCTATATGAAAATTAATTACTTTGGGGAGTTAACAACACTTCATTACAGGAGACATAAAGGCAAAAGCTAAGGACTTCTCCCAAAATGCCTTAGCTAGTCTTGCTGTAGCAAGATTGGTGGTCAACTATTCCTTTCAAGCAGCCCCTACTACTCCAACACAAAAGGACAGCACTACACACTCATACCAGCACACTGAAAGGAAGAAGAATGCCTGTAAAAACCAGGGAATACAACAATAGAATGGAAATTGTGAATCACTTCAAGCTAGGTTGTATTAATGCATCTTCAAAAAATACTAAGGATAGTTAATATGTAACTATATTTAAGTCTGAACTAATCCTTTTGCCTCACAGAACTTTCCTTAGAATGTTTTTTGAGAACCATTTTCTGAAAAGAATACAGAATTTATGTCTAAACCATTTACACAAAATGCAGCTTCTAAGAATAAAGAATGGAATTTCTCACACATCTCAGGCAAAGCAACCTACTACCATATGGTCTGCTGCAATATTTGTCTTTCTCAGGATGTCTTTTGCATATATCCTATAAGATGTCAACTGAAATACAATAATTAAATTACAAACCAAGGTTTATAAAAGATAAGTTTTGCACCTTGTAATTCTGTGGTAAGGAAATAGGTTCAGAAATAAAGAACTCAAGAATTCCAAGAGAAGATCTATTACAATAGTGATTTTCCAACTTTTTCATATGACAAAACAAATCCTAAAATACTTCCTCAGAGGCAAAAGAAAAATCTAGTGCGGATGTTATATCTGTCTTACAGCCAACTACTGTATTTAGGTTACAAGAAAGTGGGATTTGTACCATATTAGAGGAAATGAAAATAAGTTTATAGGAATAAGATTCTCATGAAATGACTCACTGGTTACATTCCATAATCTAAATTTGAGCAGATTACTATTAATAAAACATGGGCTCCGGTTTGCCATTTATTAGTGACACAACAACAAGAAACAATATTTTCTGTTGTATATTACATTCTCTTAATAGGGCATCTTTGAAGATGGGGAAGATCACTCCTTCCCTGCGCAAGCTACTCAACCCGCCCAGAGAAGAAACTGCAGAGTATGGACAGCCAGACAACCATGGCAAAGACTCTGGAGCTTGCAGCATGTGGAGGGAAAGAAATTGCAGTGAGCAGGAAGAAAGAAGAATTCTAAGGGACCACAGGGAGAAGATAAACTTATCAGCAATTAAGAAAGCCACTGGAGTGGCAGGAAGGCAGTAACCATCCATGGGAACACAAGTCAAGAGTGTTTTTCCTGATTTTTTTTTTTTCAGGTGGCTTTCAGTTCTGATTAAAAGATTTAAGTTTTTCATTTTTACTGAAAAGAAGAAATTTAAGATATCTCTTCCCGGTAGGACCGGAAAACAGTTCTCAGGCATAAATAATCGTTTCTCCAACTCAGCACACTAACAGTGTGTTAGCTGACTTTCTTTGACTGGCTTCCAAGAGATCCTCCCATTTTGTCCCTCTGCTGCTACAACTGCAAGAGGAAAAACATTCCACTTACACGTGAAAAGGGTCTTTTTTACCAGCATAGCTAACATCCAACATGGGAAGACTAAGCAACTGAGTAATAAGCCTAGTGTACTTCCTCCGTATGAATGGTTTCAAGTAAGACTACTGCTTTTATTCAGAAGGAATAACTTTCTTGCACAGAGCTTGTAACTATCAAGTTTAAAATGACAAAAATAAGATTCTACTGGGGTCACTGATGAAAGCCTTCAACTTTGCACAAAACTGAAATAAAACAATTTATTCTGTCAGACCATAAATACCTGATAGTCTGGTAAGAAATAAATATGAAAGCAATCAAATTACTTATTTCAGTTCTTTTTTGATGCTTCCAGTGACAATATTTTCTGCATGATGAAATTCTTTTCTCTACTTTCCCCCATCTCTCCCTCTGCCTTTTTTTTTTTCCCCGTAACTATAAGCCAACAAATATTTCCACGTCCAACAAATCACGCTAACATACCTTTCACCAATTTACCATCACTGACAGTTTTAGTAGGAGGAACATCTTTTTTAGTTCCTGGAACTCCCTTTGCACTTGGCTCAGCTGCATCTTCAGGTGCATGTTCATCTGCAAACTGAGTCTCACTTGGTGTGTCACCGGCAGTATCTGCTGGAACATCTTCAGATGAAGATACTCCCTTTTCAAAAGAAATGTGCAAGCTTACTAAGTGGATAGTTCATGAAAGAATTAATGCAGTGTCTGTGGTGCTGCAATTTTGCCAGCCATTTCAAAAATCACATTATCAGCTAATCACATAACAGCTGATTTTACATCAATAAGCACTCATGACCAAAAGTCTGCAAATAGTGCACTGCTTCACCTAAACCCACAGTCTGCAAAACCTACAGACCTACAGTAGAATGTGTTGCTATTTTACAGCAAAGAAAATGTTCTTCAGCTGGTACACTTTTGCCAACAACTTTTTTAAAAATTATGTTTTTAAAATTAGACCCTGAAATCATATACTTTTTTCCAAAGTACATTATTTTAGGTCTTGATCTCCAGGGTCCAGGACAAAGTCCTTTAAAGTTAATTCACAGCAACAGAATGAAAGCTTATGACATTTTTTCCTAATGTACAATTGCATGACACCTTCTTTACAAAATCAAGTTTTACAGGGATCAACATATATTAACATGTTTGATTTGTTGCAACATTTTACTGAAGAACATTGGGCCTATCGATGTTTTTGTGGCATTAGACTGATACAGTAGAAATGTGCTGAGATTTCAAAAAAAAAAAAAGAATTACTGGTTCTACTATTACATGACTGAATCATTCAAGACAGCCTCTAAACTCACAGTATAAAAATTTTAAGATGGATATTGAAGAACATTAAAAATATTTACATGGGGAGTCAGGCGATGACATTAGCTAATGTAACATTTAAATGAGCCTCTCTCAGTAAATAGGTTGGTTGCTTTCCACTGGCTGCTGTTAAGTATACTTGATGTTGAAATACCAGGTATTGAAGAGATCCTTTCATTGCTCCCTGCAGCCATTCCCTGACCAACAGAACTAATTTCTGAAAATCCTCGAAGGGGAAAAACACAAGGAAATCAAGGACTTCATCCTGTATTTACTGAAACCAGTAGTACAATTTCTTATTAACTTTAATGGCCAAAAGGAGAACAATCAATTGCATTAGTTGCCTATATGTACATTACTAAAGCATAAAGATAATATTGAAATCATTATTCTAAAAAATTAAAGAGAATGGCATTATCTACAAAACCATGCAGTAGGAAAGAAAATATGCGTTGCTACACATGACCTCAAGGGACTTAAACCAGTTTCTGCTTGCTTCTTAGCTGTACTCATCTGAATACTTAAAAATGAATCCTTTATTATTACACTTTGGTTAGTGTACAGTTTCCCCCCAAAATAAATGTTAACAAGTCCTTATTAATTATTTAAGTATTATGAATTCAATCCACTGGTTTGCAAATAAGAAATTCTAGAATAATATTCAGCATTGTGGTACAGGGTAATTTTGCATGTAATTTATCAACCGAATAAGATCATATTTACCACATCTTATCTTTAAAAACAGTGTTTTCAAAACATTTTTCACTATTAAAGCAAAATATTAGACACAAGTTTTTCAAACAGCAACTAGTATTGAATTTCTTCATTTTCCACAAAGCGATTTTGAGGAGTTTACCCACAGGCCTACCTTCTTCAGTTTAAGGCTCGCCAATCTAAGCCTTGAGATGACAAATGACATAGGGCCTAAAAAAAAAATAGCTCTTTCCGATGAAAAGTTAACATCAGATAATGTATTTCTGATACTATTTGCAATTTTCTTTTCAGTAAGAGAACAATCTAATGAAATTAGCTAACATGAGAATACTTAAAAACAAGGATGCCAAGTCTGGGTATCATCTTGTAATAACATGGACTAGAAGAAGCAAAGCAAGTAGGAAACCTATGTGAGATTTTGAAGCTCCAATATTGTTTCAGTCAGTCATGACAGGACTCTTCTTTAACAAAACCTCTCTCAGAAAAAAGCACATGAGAAAAGTAGTTTAGCTACTGTGCTACTGTTCTACAAAGAACCTGAGGCATACGAGAAGGTACGGTTGTTAAAATGCTATACCTTACCTTTCTGATAACAGAACACTAATCCCAATCCTACAAAGCTCGAAACGTCCACAAAGCATATATTCCCTTTTATAGAAGTTGAAAGATTTTCAGGTGGCGATTTTATATTGCAACCACACTGAGTGGCTGCTTATGCCAAAAAACAAGAACTAAACACCACACCACCTCACATATCCTTATTTAAATACGATGCAAAACTAAAAAGCAAGAAAAAAAAATAAAGCATTCACATCCTTTGCTCAAGAATTTCTCCATAATTCAGAGAGATCCATTTTTAAAATGTCTCATGGTAGCACAACAGATAAGCAAGTCTTTTTCTCATTACAATGCATTTTTAATATACGTATGTACAAACACACACATACCTGACAGTTGTCATTGCTCTCTTTCTGAAGAAAGAACTGTTTTTTAAATTCATAATAAGCATTATACTGGTGCCATGGTTGCAGGAACTCAAACCTGTTAAAAGAAAACTGAGTATGTGAAAATGCACATGAACATAGTAAATACCAACAACCCTTTGCCATCTAATTTTCTCTAGCAGATGGAATGCTATTTAATGTTTGGAAAAAAACTGTAAACTATGCTTTAACTTCCAGAGGATATACATTCTGAGCATACTTTCTAGAGACGTTTTTGTTAGGTTGGTTGTTTTGGGGCAATAATGCTTTGGCATTATTTGCATCGTTATCAATGTTGGTTGATTTGGGCAATAATGCTTTTGCAGTACCTTTAAGTAGGTCCCTGAATTTCAATTAGAATGACAGTACATCTCTTCTTGAGACCGGCATGTCCTGGTAATACATTTTAAAATGAAAACCTCAACTTTTACAATAGAAGTTAAAATAACATTTTCTCTTACCTGAGATCATTCTTGGCACGAACACTGGTTTCAAATTTTATCCCATTCCTAGCAACATACTCAGCTAGCTTATCAATAACAGGTTGAATATCTGGGGGTGGAGGTATAATGGCAACCACTGGAGCAATTGTGCTGAAAACATCAAAAGTACATAGTTCTTATAAATAGAACATAAATATCTTTCAGACTCATTTTTAATAAAAGACACTACATAGAGGCTTGCTCTCTGGGTTCATTATGCAGTTAAAATAGCTTGATTTTTCCATCATGCAAAAACTTCATAGTAACTGAGTAACAATAACCACGTACAATATCAAAGATCAAAGCGGAGGTAATCAAAGCTGTATAAACACTGGCAAATGTTACGGAGGAATCATCTACAATAGAACCCTTACTAAATATTTCATCTTGAAATGCAGGAAAGAGACCTCTCCACCCAACAAGCAAATGTGTACGTGGTACCTTGTAGACGTTGTGGTAGAAGTCAACCCACTGCTGCTCTCAGTTGTGTCTGGGGGAGGTGGAGGTGTAGTACCAGGGGGTGGAGGTACCGTTGCTACCCCTGTAGTGCTTGATACAGTCACCCCTGCAGGCAACGCATTGTAGTAGGTGGCAACATCTATTCCTGGAGGTGGAGGCGCAAGGCAATAGGTTCCATCAGGTAGCATATAGTAACTATAATACATGGCTGCCACAGTTGCTATAAAAAAAAACCAAAACATATTTAAGAACAATATTTTAATTAGAAGAAAAACACCCAATTAAAACAAAACTCCACAACATTATTGCATTGTACAAACACACTGAAAATCCAGATTTACACAACACACTAAGAAATGCTATCTAATTTCTAGTGGGGAAAAAAAAACAACCCAAAGAAAAAAAGAACGCTCATATTAATGCACTTAGGATGAATAAGAAATATGTAGGTTAAGATACAGAATCAGAACATACTGAAGGTCAGCTGGAAGCCAAGTAGGTATGAATAAACCAGTGAACCAGAGAAGCCTATTAAAAAATGACCTAATATGAAATTATTCTTCCTAACCTAATTCACCTCTGGTGGTTTAACTCAGTTAAAACTATGTATGCATTAAGAAAGAAATGCGTATATATTCAAAACTAACATCGAGAAATTAAACCACCAGTATCGCGCTCTCTCTCTCTCTATATATATATATATTAAACCATGTATTGCTATATATAGACACAGGCTCACTTACTGAAACCTCCAAAAGTAGACAGGTTTTGCAATTTAATGCCAATACAATGAACAACCAATTTGAGCAAGTTTTCCACATTAGAGGCCTCTCTGACTCTAAATATTTATTTCTTGAGAGTGCAAAGGCTTATGGCTTGCTTGCTTTCTTCAAGGACAACATTTTATAATGCTTTAATTAACTTAACACTTTTAAATGGCAGCTACTTGTTGTAAATCTAAAGATTCTCTGCAGAAAGACATATAAAGAGAAAGCATTCAGGTAAAATATTTCAAAAGATTTACAGTAAGAGTTTACATTTCTGGAGGTAAAGTTTAATCAATTACAATGAATTATCCTATTAAAAGTTTCATAAACATTCCTGTGTGGCAGAATTTACTTTTTTCAAAGAATAAGTAATCTATTAGGAGAGCAGAATAAAGATCTGTTAAGTTTTACAGGTAGGGAGAGAAGTTGCAAACCTCACTTGCATTGCTACTAAATTATAACCTCCCAGTTTGCATCCTGTACTTTCAGATTCAAGCCTGGCATGAAAGCCACCAGAAACTGACGAGCATTATTCTACAGAGATACTTATTCCGATTTTAGTCTTTCTTGAAAGAACGAGTAATTTTCGATTTGTTCACAGAAATCTTATTTCAGTTTTATTAAGGTTCTCTTAAGGCAGAGTTTTAAATAAAAATTACTTCCATGTATATTCCTCTCCATATAATACACTCTGTCAACGCCTGTAATCATCTGGGGTATTCTGAACTTATAATGCATCAAAATTAGCTTAGATCATTATGGTGATACTTATTTGCAACAACATTACCAAAAACCCAAGAAATCCATCAGCACCACCCCTTTGAAGTAACACTACTCATTACCTATAAATTTATATCATCATGAAACCCTACTGTAACAAAGGCTGCAATATAAATTTTCTTGTATCTCAGTAGTATCAACTGATAAGTCCCATAAACGAAAGGATAAGTTACATTTCTATATTTAAGGAACCAAGGACTTTCAGAATTCTGAAAAGAATTAAAGGCACATAAATCCAATTAAGTCTGACTTCACCTTTTTGAGTATCAGAGTTTACAAAACTTGTAGGAGTTTTATATAAGGCCTGAATTAAGGAGCTTCAAAGATAACGGAAACCAGACACATTCAGAGGAGTTAAGATAATGTTGCTAAAAATTTCATAGCAAAGTTAATTCTTGAAAGAGGTTATATTTATATTTATTGGAAATGGTTCAAGAAAAATCTAAGATCAAAGATTTAGTAATAATATGGAAATAGGAGAAAGTCTTGGTATCTCAGCATCAGGCATGGGAAAAAAGCATTTGAACACACAACCTTCCACAATGCTCACTTATAATTTAAATATATCATTGCTTTTGTTGTTCTTTTTAGAAAAAAAAAACCCAAAAGAGAATTAAGAATGGCCTCTTGTAGCTATGGAACTTAAAAGTTACTACTCCCTCTCAGATATTGCAATGAGAAATATAATTTAAAAGATCAATTTTTAATTTTCAATCTTGCATATTCCTGGATTTTATTTTCTACATTCTACTGCACCACTGCAGAGAATAAAAGGTTAAATAATGAAAAATTATAGGAATTGACTGTATAATAAAAGACTTACTTATTTACTGTAAAACTACTTCCAACTTTAGAACACAATACTCTACTAAAACCTATTTTTATCACTTCAGTGTGATCTTACACAATTTTACCTTTGCAGCTTTTTCTTAGTGCTAGACACTTTAGTAAAACTGTTCAAAGCGGATTTATCATCTGCATTTTGCTAATATAGTAAGCTTTTTTTAATGGGAATCTCATGAATTGCTTTATAGGACAGTTTTATGTTCAACAGTGAAGGCATTCATTAGTAGAAACCAACGGAAGTTATAAAAAACCAAAACATTAAGGGTGCTGTGCTAACCATACTCAGAGAGTGGAGACTTGGCCTCAGGCCTGTCCACCCCCCCACCCCATTTCTGTTTTTCCTAAGCAGCTAAAAATTCAACAGCTATTCAGTGGAAGAATGCACCTTCAAAGATTCAGGAGATTGAAAAAGAATAAATATCAGTTATGAATGATCAAATATGAAGCTAACATTTTCTTCCCACCAGCATCCACATACAATTCATCAAGACACACCACCAGCTGCCTAATCACAATGCACTTACAATCAGAAGAATATTCTGCTTGCGATGTCTGTACAGCTGCCCCATCTGTTGACTGTGGTGTAGATGAGTTATTATCTGACTGCGCTTTGCGCACCAGTGCTGCAAGTGGATGATCAGGGTCTACTACCTTCAAAGGCTGAAAAAATTTTAAGAATAGAAAAAAAGATTACAATTTGAAGTACATATTTAAAGCATGATAGCATCATCAACCTAATTTGGAAAGCAAATTTATCTAAGTTAAGAGACATCAATAATATTGTCCAAACACTGAAGTTACTGTTTTGTAGCTCTCGCATCAGAATCAAGTTCTTCTTTGAAAATGTGTGGAAAACAAAAAATACTTAATTTAACTTGAAGAGAAATCCATGACATGAAAAAAAAAAACAAACCCAAACTGGCAGAGGGGGTCGGGGGGAGGATATTACTCATCTACTGCCATAAGACGCAGAACCTGAATTGTCTAAATATCAACCAGCACCACTGTCATTCATCTGAAAGCCTCAAACGTGTACAATCATTTCATTCCCATTATTCCATCACTGATCAAACTCAGAAAAAAAATAACTAACACATCCAGCAAAATTTACATTTAACGAGTAGTACTAATTCTGCTGAAATATTATTTGCTGAAACCATTACTTCCTGTCAACACTTTATCTACTAAAATCTAAAAAGGAACACTCCCTCCCAGCTTATATACAGAAGGCATTAAGTATCTTAATCTTTTTCAGCTTTGGTATAGGTTCTGTGGGATAAATCCTTGAGTGATGCCCTCAATACCAGAGGACATCAAAAATAGAAATTTAATTCCTTAGAAATGGAAAAATAACAATTCGTGTACTAGAGAAAAGGTAACTTGAAAGTTTACCAATGCAGACTTAAATTACTGAGACACAGTCTGGGGAAAAAGCAAATAAAAGTCTTTGTTAACAAAATATCGTAACACCTGCACATTAGAATTTTTCTGCCCATGAATCAGATGTTTTGCAAGGTAAAAAGTAATCTGTAATTTTAATAGGGTCAAGTACCTTCATGAGCTCTTCAAGTCTACTGCATTTTTTAGATGCAAAAAGACTTGGATGCAGATAATTTCCATCATCGTCGTCGTCGTCATCATCATCTTCCTCAGATTTGACTCTCGAATCTAAACAAAAGCAATGTCTGAATTTTATTTAGGTTTGCTATGGATTTGTATTGGGAGAGAAAGAGGGTAGAGGACAAGCATGCATTCTTAAGAAATCAGTTTTCATAAACCTGCATATTCTAAAAACCATAGATACACGAAGATATTGCTAACCATCAATAAAACTAAAACCTAAGTGCATGGACCAACTTTCTGTTGGACTAGAGCTATACAAATGTTTCTGAAAATTTCAATATCATAGCAGCTCTTCTATCTGAGAGTTACCATAACAATATTTTCTTTCAAGAATCTCCTCCAATTTAAGCAAAATTTTGAATCATCACATCAATCTCCATTGCAGGATAACAGTATTGCCATTACAACACACCAAAAATATGTGGCTATTTTGCCAAAAAAGACCAGTGGATGTTTCAATGACTCACATCCTGAAGTCATCCATGCGATCAGCAACAACTTACGTTTTTTCTCGTCCGCTTTATTTTCAGAAGGAGCAGCGTATCGTCCCTCTTTCATAGCCTTCTGAATGAATTTGTAGTAGGGATTGAGGTAGTGATCAAATCGCAAGAAGTCAAACTGGGAGTTGCGTGCTTGCTTGGCTTTTAGCATAATCTCAAACTGTGCTCCCTGCTTGCAGACAAAGTTTGCGGTTCGTTCTATAATGGCATGCATTTTTGCTGTCGGTGGCTGTGGAAGTAAAATAACATATATTTGTATTTTCATAAGCAGCTTGTAAAGTGTGTTAGAACTCCAGTGGGAATCAGAAAGAACAGTAGTTCCCTGCCCCTATTCTCAGCTTTCGCTATCAACTCAGTTTCATAATCACTTTCAACTAGTGAAAGCATATCAGCACTCAAAAAAACCAAATCCAAGTCTTCCCTAGCTGCTCATTCATTTCCTTTTGCAAGATTCTCTCCTTCTATCAGCACAACTATTTTTGCTATTGCGAATCAAACTGAAGAGGGGAACAAATCCTGATTAAGTCTGATGTAGCAGAAAAATTCTTTTAAGACATTCCATAGCCATATAGACACTTCTGCTAGCACAAGACAGGAGACAGATGTGTTTCTTGACACAGCAGTGCCAACTTAAAACTGACCCTACCTTATAATACCTTAAGGTGCTCAATATGTACGGTCTTCTTCCCAACAGCTGTTCTTTATTCTGTTATCACTGAATGTGCAAATATTGTTCCCTAACTAGAAAAGCTTGTTAGTATGCAATTGCTTGGAAGGAACAAGACCAACATAAGAATTGCAACTCCTACGTTCTGTCACATTCCCGTAAAGAGTCATTGAACGCTATATTAATTTCCTTTTTTCTTTTAATGCTAAAGTTAAGCAGCATCTATGCATTTCCAGTCCTGAAATTCCATGTAAGGAGCACTGCCATACCAAACCCAACAAGTGAAAAGAACAAGAATGTAGTTAAAGAATGAATGAACTTCACCATTCACTGTCTTTAATTTCATACTCAGATAGCTCTGTTTTGTCTTGAGCTCAATAAGCTGTCTCTGTGCCTATAATGACCAAACGGTCACACTAATACTTTGTTTTAGCTTTACCCTTCTCTTGCTCCAGATACAGAAGCATGTTGCAAATCTCAGAAAATCTTTTTCAGCACACGAGATGGTGCTGCCCTATTTAGGGAAAAAAGTCTGAATGTGATCAAACAGAACATTTTTAGAAATTGTTTTGAGATGATTGGATCCTTTACTAGAGCAACACGTTCAGTATGGAAAAATAATTCGTTGTTTCAAGTTTTACTTGTCCCTCTAAAACACTACCAAAGATTACTTTAATTAGAGGCCACAAAGTTCTCAATGAACTGATAACATTTTGTGCATAGCCAATTTCAGTATTTAACCATACATCGAGTTTCTCTATTTCTGTGGTTCTTATGCAGAAATACAAAATACACTTAAGGCCAAGAGATTCATAATGGACTCGATGATCTTAAAGGTCCCTTCCAACCTCAACAATTCTATGATTCTATGATTCTATAAACAAAGCTGCAAATCAGCAAGGAAACTCAAAAAAGATTGTATCTGAAATTACTATCTGCTCTTGAATTTGAAACTGATGTCACTATAAGCTCTGGAAAGCAGGCATTATAACTATTAATATGCTTTTAATTGACTTCTAAGATTACTAACACCACTGATTTAAAAAACTTCCTAAACTTTACACAGTGAAAAACATTACATGACAAACAGAGATGCAGGTATCATAGACATGTTCTAGTTTGTTATTACATTTAATAAACAGTAAACACTTAAACTGATAACTGTTAAAACTTCTGAAAGTAAGAGCACTTGCCAGAGGAGAGAAAAAACCCTTCTGAAAAACACTCCAATGACCTAACTGCTATCCTCTAGTTAGATATTCTGTTACAATCTTTAATTAGTATTTTAATTAAGTGCTTTCCATGAGTGAGTCTCCCTTACCGCAAGTTAAGCAACTATTAACCAATCTTCAGTAAGCTCAGAAAATAATCTCAAGTCTTATGTTGCCTCTCAATATTCTCTTCTAGAGAAAAAAAAGTAATTTTCAATCTCTCCTCGTAAGTTTAAATGAGAACATCCTCTTACAGCTCACTTCCATAGCATCTCTGCACTTCTGAAAATGTACGGGTGAAGAGCAGTCATCTTTGCCCATAAACCTGACATAACAGTTTTAAGCAGTGGAAGACCTGCATCCTCAACATAACTCTTCTGGTTTAAGTTCCAGAATGACGTTACTGCTGCAGCTGGAGTTGTCATATGCTCAACATTCAACACCTCACCTCACCCCAAATAATTCAAAGTTTACAAGTGGCCTCCCCCCAGCCACGACCATCAACAAATGCCATGTCTTTTAACTTGAATGTTAATTAGCAGTAAACTCAGGAGAGACCTAGAACACCACTTTCTCATTTCCAAATCACTTGTGGATCGACATAATAGCAATGGAATTTATGATGTATTTCTCTCTCTATCACTCACTCTTTTGGTTTTTTAAATGGGGATAGGGTAGAGAGAGAAATATTTTTAAAATATGCCTAGAAAACCCCATCAATAATTCACCCAGCTTCTATCCTTCATAGCAACTGAATTAAAAAATTCCCAATCCAAGGTCAAATATACATTGTTTTCAGAGCTGCTCTCTAGACATTTTGGTTTGTTTTTTTAAAAATCAAGAACAAATATGCCCACACTTGCTTTCTGTTCATTTGACTATACTAGATTTCAATAGCTGACTGAGAAACTACTTCAGTAACCCCCACACTACATTCTGCAACTAACACATAAAACATACCTTAAGTTTCAGAACAAAATTCAAGCAAAGCAGCTACCCAAACCAGCACACATTCTCTCACCAGCAGTTACTTTCTGGGAACAGCACCCAAATGCTAAATAAGCAGCTTCTCACTGAGAACTCAACATTCTTATTCTAAGACTACAGTATAACTCATAATTTAAAGGCAATAATGTATAAAAATCTTCCCTGAACTCAGATGTAGGTTTGTAAGCACTTCACTAATGAAACGTATTATAAGATCGTAAAGAAGAGGAAGTAAAATTAGAACAAGTAAAGTTGCACATTAGATTTGTTAAATAGCTCTTATTTCATATAAAAAACAGAACAGGATAAAATTTTCAATTAAAAGCTAATGAAGTAGAAAAACACTCTTACATAAATACCCTGTGTTCACTATTATATTCTAACAGAGGGCTTTGAATCTTTACTGGCCAATGTTATCAAGTTGAGAAGGCAGCCCAAATATAAATTAACACTTTCATGACCATGGTACCGGAGGAAGAATATTATCTGATTTCCTAGTATCTTTTGGAAAATCAAAATAAATTGAAAATCTTCATGGTTACAACTGTACTCAAGCAGGCGATTGTTCAGCTCCCTTCAGGAAAGATACACAAGCTGCAATTAAGTTTACAGTTCACTACGTAGCAAATTCTGGTAACACCACTGAAGTAAAGAGCTTCTACATGCTAATACCTTCAAGTTATTTCGGAATTTGCTAGAAATGAACTCTTCCTTTTCTCCTTGAATAGGATAGTCTTAAACACAGCCTTTATATTTGATCACTTCCTACACTCTTCAGATTGGGGCTCAAGTAAAAAGAATCCAGAAAGAAATCCTCAATAGAAGCAACCTTTTTGTTTAATGGTCTTTTACATTTGGAATGTCAACCTCAATATCTCAGTCAGTTTCCATTCCAAGAACAACTGCCTTTCTTCTGCATTATCTAAAATAATATCACAAGTGATACTAACTGCACTTAACGTAAGCACTGCAATAATTTGTGTGAAAAAGAAGATCCAAGAGAGTTGATCGAACTCAAGAATTCAAGAAAGAACATTTGAAATTAAGCTACTATTTTAGAATAATTTAAAATGTACCACACTAAAGTTAATGGAAAAAAGAATCAGTAAAGCGCCATAAGCTCCTTGAAAATTGACAGAAATGTAGGTTGCATTAAATGTACACACATACCAGTTCCACATCAGAAGGTACGTTCAGTCCCGGAGGGGCAATAAAAGGTTCTTCATTTTCTTCTACATTTTCTGTCTGAGCTGTTTCTACAAGAAACGACAGAATAAAATAATATGGGAAAAACATGTCAAAGTACACAAATGTAAAAAAAAAATTATTAAAATTAAGTATATCTAAAAGGATGTGCAATCAAGGAATTTCTCAAATTAAAGTATAACCAGCATTTGCACTGAAGACATTTAAATACAGTTCCTCTCCCTGGTGTTATGTAGTATATTTATGATTGCATAAATTATGTCTTAATAGATGAATATGTCTTAATTAGGAAGAATAAAACCCTAAAAACTTTAGCCCTGACTACAGTGCTGAAGACAAAAAAGTCTCAAGTCAAACAGAAAACATTCATTTTCATGAATATTACCTTTTGTTTTTACAAGAAAACCCATGCAAAATTAAGGGGAACCATTGCCAGTGCACTGGGTGAATCCTTTCCTAACGACAACTACAGATATCCAACATCTCTAAAGCTGTTAAGACCCATACATCTGGTCTATCCTAATTCAGTTCCCTGTTAATCAACCATTTCAGCCTATGCAAACAAACCTAAGTATTTTCATCAGCTGTCTAACCCTAATGAAAGTTGTATGGGAATGCAATAGGGATGCTAAAATCCACTTTCATAATCTACAGAGATAAAACAGTAGTTGCCTTAAATAATTCATTAAAATAAATGTTGCCATTCATCTTTGAGTTCAGTCTAAAGTTGGTACGGTTCCTTTTGTACCAAGTTTAACATATCCAAATATTTAACAGATGTATCACATGAACTACTCATCTAAAACAGTTATTCTTTTATAAAGGACAATTTGTGTTACATTCTGTTATTTGGTATACCAGAAGCGTTCCTCTAAGAATATTTTGCTTTACAAATTTTTATAAAATTTGAAGTGGAAAGTTTACTTTTTAAAGTAACTTTTAGTATTATCTATTCTACTAGCTTTAAGAGAAAATGTATTACATTTTTATCCTAACAAATTAGATAGCACAAGCTGCATGAAAACGTGACTGTGGGAACTATGGACAGACAGCAGAACAGCCTAATCATGCATGAGATGTCACAGCAATTTCTGCTATTTCTCTTACCCATGCAAGAAAGAGAGTTAACATTTTCATTGCTGTCTGGTGGGTTGTTTGGGGTTTTGTTTGCGTTTGGTTTGGGTTTTTTTGTTTGTTTGTTTTGGTGGTTTTTTTAAGGAACTGAAACAGTTTAACTCCACAAAGGCACACAGAAATCTTAGCACCAAGGAAAGGAGGAAGAAGCAGCAGACAAAGCAGAATAGCACTGTTTCTTTTGACAGCAGCTTCAGCTAACTCTTTAGGTGTTCACAGAACTACAGCCTGTAATTCATATCTGCATCTTCCAATATTCGATTTTACTCTATTATGATTTATAAAAAGTTAATTTTAAGTTACAGTCCTGTATTATTGGAAATTGTTACCATACAGCCATCTAATAAAAGTCTGTACAGTCCAGCTACAGCAAAACATAATACTGATGTTTCTATCTCACTTTTGCCCCAAGTACTTTTTCTTCCAAGTACAACAAATGAATTGTTACTAGAAAATGCCCCTTTGTCATCCATCATTACTAAAAGTTTTCTAGAGGATAAGGAGTTTGGTAAGAAAGCTCACAACTGAGATAACGTTCCAATTACCTGCTATAAGGATCTCAGTGCTGCTGATGAGAAGTAGAGAATTCTCACATTACACCGCAAGATTTTCTAATAGCCTAGCATGACACTTCCATGTTGCATCAGATATTAATTAACTACATATGAACTTGTTGAAAGACTGGTAGTTATATCTCTTTGCCAATGACTAAGATATCACATTGTAACATTATTCCTAAAAATATGACTCCATTAAGACTGAAAATACATTTTTCTAGGTATCTCACCATTCTAGGAAAGAAAAATAACATAAAGCAATCCAGCCACAACTTGAACTCACAACTACTCTCTTACCAAATGAAACTGGATTTTTTATTTATTCCTTACGCACTTGATCAAAGGTAGTACATTATAGCAGGTTTTCACGCCGTTTTGCAAAGGCCTCCTACAATACGGACAGACTATAAGGTTCAATAGATTCTCTTTTTAGTGACCAATAGAGAGGAGGCATTCACCTTTTAAATCTTTATGAACTAGAGAAAGTTGGAGGAGCCAAAATACAAACATGTTCTTCTCTATTACCCCCAATTTTTCATTAGGCTTATTCCCATATATACACTGATCCACGCAACATGAAAAACACCCCTGTGACAAGAAAGACTCAAAAACTGTACATAAAGAGAACTTAGAAACTATTTGGTTATGTAATCTACTAGACAAATGGGAATAAAACAAATGAAACAAAACCCAGAAAAGACAACGCAATTCAGCATCAGTACTGAAGACTACAGGAGAAACCCTTGCTATAATTCAAGCAGCATGGACACCGCCCTGAAACAACCTGCCACACACAGCAGCAACACACACCAAAAACCCTTTAGTGTCTAAAATGATCCTGCATTATAGCACATGCTTTGGTAAAAAAAGCACATCTCATACCACGGTAACACACCAACGTGTAGTTAGACAACCCGATCATTAATTAAACAATCCCAACTTTACTAAGGCATAGCTCAGTAACACTTGAAAGCTTCCTCAAGACTTCATGTTAAAAATGCAAAGTTATTGTAATTAAAGATGGGAACATGAGAACCTGAACTCTGCATTTTTAAGATCATAGAGAGAGACATGCTATGTTGAAGAGAAACTGGTTTATAATTATTAAAATGACAAAATCTAAACTTAAAAAAATACATATATTCTGCTTAATTACTACTCTGTTTGTTTGTAATGAACTTTTCCTTTTTGACCAAGAAACATAGTAGTAACAGACAGCCATAGATGAATTACTATTTTTTTTTCCTAAATAAGAATCTACAAGAGAGCAGAATTAAATTTCCTATCTTGACTACTGTAGTACTGACTGTGCCACAGCAGGAAAGCGTTTAAGCACATCAAGAGTGAAGTTTGCAAAAACTCAGTAGCACATTTCCATAAAGATTTTGCTGAAATGCTTTGAGATTTTTTTTATGTGCATGTTAATGAAACACACATTTTCAACCTTCAGCAGCAAGTGAGAGACACAGAGGTGATATATTCTTCCTCTCAACTAACCCTTGCTATTTTACCCCTTACCTCTTTGTTTTGCAGGCTGATGCTCCTCCTCCTCAGTGGGTTCTGAAGGGTCATAATAATCACTGCCATAACGGAATCCCACTGCATTATAGGTACCATCCTCTGCCAAAGCTTCACTCAGTCTTTTATATTCCTCCTCTTGAACAAAAATGCAATTACCCATCATTAGAACATATTTAAAAGCTAATTTCTTAAAAATAAAATTAAAAAAAGAGTAATATTTCTTACTTTGGTTTTTAAATGAGAAGTTTTCACCTAATCATTTTAACTTGCATTAAAAATTTAATAGAAAAATGCAGCATATACATATGCTGACCATTTATTTCTTCCTGAAGAGATAAAGGCTGCAGGTTAAAACATTCTAATGCAATTATGCATACAAGAGCACAGAATTTCATTTATACAACACTAAAAAAGACGCAGAATGTTTATTTTGGGGATTTTTGGGTCTGAAATCCCAGCCTGCCCTCAAAATCTGGGCAATTTCTGTGTGGATCTATATTTAAACTATCCCGAGGTCCTCTCACATACGCAAAGACTCCCGTTTTTCGAATCCACTGGGTACTGTCAAGATAACATCAGAAAAAGAGAGTATAAAATTAGGAGTAAATTTAATTTCATAATTATTTATTTAAACATGTGCTAAACTCAGGAAGTTTCCTTGAGCAATACCTTGCCTCGCCTCCTCCTCAAGCAAGTCCGTATGCAAGGCTAAATACCTCTCTTCATCACAGAGGGCTTCTATTCTAGCTTCCTCTTCAGACAATTGATAATCTCTGTTCCACGTGGAATACTCAGCATCATATTCAGAAAGGTCATGTAGGTGACCACGCCCATCGTACCTGCAAGATGAAACAGCTGGTCAATGCAAAAAACTTAGGGCTTGGGTTTATGCGACTACTTAAATACTTACCCATTAAAAATGAAAAAAAAATACTTATATGTTAAAGCATATTTCCTTTTAGAAGTTACATTTAATCTTGCTAATCATTTGTCACCAACTATCGAAAATTTGTTTAATAGTCTAAATTCCTCTCAGAGAAACTAATAAATTATTACAATTAAAGGCAAAGGTATCCTTTAATAGTTTAATTGGGATCCATTTCCTTAACAGCTCTTACCGTACGTGCTTCAACCAACCAATCAATGTCACTTGCAAAATACGTTTTTCTGGAAAGTCAAATAGCTTACATTCACACAAACCCGAATACATAAATACCTATCCGTAAGAACCAAACGGTCGAAATTTCCTCGCTTCTTTCTGCTAGTCCCGAACTCTCAGGAGATATCTTCACCATAGAAACTTGCGTCCATTGGAGGTAAAATCATGGCTAGGCTCGGCCCCTAGCCATTTGGCTGAGGAAATAAGTTCTGGGTTATGTGATAGAGAGACACACATACATAGGAACAGTAACATATACATGCAATTTAAGGAGGTTCACCGTAAAAACGGTGAAGATCAATGACGTACAGTTCCTTTCTACTAAGCAAAAACAATTTTATTTGCAGGAAAAGCACTGAATTGGGATAATGTTTATGCATCAGTAAGAGAAACTGATTGAAAAGTGACAGTAAACTCGACTCCGCTGAGGTGTCTTCCCACACACAACTCTTGACTTGTGCCAACTTGCTAGACCAAAAACAAAGAAAGTAAATGTTCTTATAGCAAAAAGTTAATGAAACACGTAGGTCTGGTTAATCAAGCTCTGTCCACAGGCAAACTTCAACCCATGTCTTCTCATAGCAATGTGCTTTTCTCAAAATGGTGAAAATGAAGACTTCCTGCTGCTGGAGATAAAAAGACTCTAAGCTTCCAAAGGAGTTTATAAGATTAGTAATTGCAAGCTACCTTAACTTACAAATGTATGTTATTTGGACTTCTCAGCATTTTATGTACATACATGCACATACTTAGTTTTTGCTCCCAACAATTTCTGTAATGACTGTAAATTGGGTTACTGTTGCACAGGACCACAAAAATGGCCTCTGCCTACTAATGAATCTGTCACAACAGTGATCTGGGTTAGAAGTGTGCATCGTAACACTTCTATTCTCATATAAGTCAGAAATTAAACATAGCTATAAACATTTATGGTTGTTTTTTCATGTCTTCATGCTTATTCCAATTTAACAAAGTATTTCAATCATAGAAATCATTAATGGCGTAAACCCCAAAACAGTGCAAAAGCATTTCTTTTTTCTCCAGTCTTACGGAAGGAAATGAATAGACCTTCCCTTACGGACTTCTTTCCAAGCCAAATACAGTTGTTAAATCAAAACAAGAAAAATCATGTATAGCACCAAAACAATGATGAAATTGAGGGAACAAATATCTATAGTATGTCATGTGACCCTTTTCAAACCAAAATCCTTCCATCTTTCCCACTGAGGTTTTCAGGGTCAGCCACAACTCTTAAATTGTACTTTCAGTGCTCCACTCAAATATACCCAACCTGACCTCCCATTTTCCCTCTCTCCAGGAAAATATTCAGAAAAATAATTTTGAATAAATTTATTTCTAAATCCCACCCTGCACTGCTGAAACAACTTAAAGAGACCAGAAAAAAATCAAAGTAGATTCTGTTACTCTCTCTGGCCATGAACCTGTACCTACTGCAAAACAACCAAAAAAAGCCACCTCTGACAGAAAATTTGAAAAGCAAGCACCCAAAATCAAAGAGATTCTGCCTAACACAGCGAATCATGGCACAAGGAAAAGGTAACTAGGCCAAGAATTGCTTCTGGGGTATCCCAGCAACACCCCACAGCCAGATTACATATGAGAAATAAGAAAACCGTATTTCCCCTAAGGCAGATAAATACCTTTCCACTGCCACACTGCACCCTTCTCGCTTAGAGAACAAACAAAGCGCCTAGTAAGTATTCCCATGCAGTAAGGCTCCCTTGGTTTCCACGTGAGAAAAGATTATGTTTGTGGTTTGCATTGAAAAGGAACAGATCATTCCCATTCTCCACGCCACCCTGCAAACCCTACCTACCAAGTGAAGCAGAAAGGCCCAACGCACATGGGCTGTCAGAAGGAGGGGAACCTCCCAACACTGCCAGAGCAGGGAACCCCAAGTTCCTGCTGCCGGGGGGGGTGGCCCTGCGGCGTTACAAAAGCAGCACTCAACGCACTCTACCAGGAGGAGCTGCCCTCCAACTCTGCCAGTGAAGAAGATCCCCACACGTCTGCCAGAGTGAGCCCTTTGCTCACCCCCCGCCCTCACCTGCCCACAGCATAAGGGGGGGAACAGAAAGAGGCTATAACAGGAGATCTCGCAGCAGAGTCTGGGGGTTGTGTTACACCGACCTATCGATCATGATCTTGGGGTCTCCCATCCAAGGAATAAGGTGTCGCCCCTGCTCCTGGTACTGAGCCTTCTCATCATCTCGAAACAGCTTGCAGGCATAGCCGAACACCAGCAGCTCCACACGGCTATTCCCACCTCCACCTCCTCCTCCACCTCCTCCGGGGGGCCCGGGGACCGCTCCCCCGCCTGACAACAACATTAGGGGCGGCGGGCCTGCTTCTTCTGCAGTCCGTCGAGAACCTCCGACCCCTCCGTACATCACCAGGGGATGCAGCGAGGAGGAGGAAACTCGCAGCAACAACGACTGTCCGAGAAGCGAGTCCCCCGGAAGGCCAGGCCCGCACTAAACTCCCCAGCTCCACAGCACCACAGTCGCCATCACCCGAAACAAAATGGCGATGCTTCCGCTTCCTCTGGTAGCGCAGAGGCCAGGCTGACTTCCGGCAGCAGGCAGATTCGCGATTGGTTTGGGCAGTAAAAATCGAAGGAAAATATAGTGCGGCGAGAGTCCGTGCTACTGGCAGGACAGTGTGGCGACTGGCGACAGCGGCCGGGTGCCAGGCGACGGCTGCGACACAGCGGCCGTGGCGAAAGTGCGGAACAAAGGGGGCGGGGCGGCCCCGCTGAGACGGCCGGCCTGGCGGCGCGGGATGCTCGGGTCCTGCCGATACCCTGGGGCTCGACGTGCGGGGCGGGGGGCGCAGTTTGGACGCTTTTGTGGTCCATCTCGGCTGAAATGCGTATACAGAGTTTTAAAAGAGAGGGAGAGGGGCATCGGAGGCTTTGCACGAGGCAGGGAGCCGCGTCTCCCGGCGTCGCCCCGCTGAGGAGCCCCCCAGGGGACTGACGGCGGGAGCCATCGGCCGAGGGAAATGGAGGACTGAGGGCTGCGGGGCTCGGCAGGACGATGGGGCAGGGTGATATGGCGGAGTGGGCGGCTCTGAAGGGCAGAGATGTGGGAAGGGGTAGCAGACGGC
This sequence comes from Chroicocephalus ridibundus, assembly GCF_963924245.1. NCBI lineage: Eukaryota > Metazoa > Chordata > Aves > Charadriiformes > Laridae > Chroicocephalus > Chroicocephalus ridibundus. Next base: position 8,797,828 of record NC_086296.1, on the reverse strand, counting down.
AGGATTCACCTCAGGCTGCAGATGAGAAATTGAGGGGGAAAGCGGGCCTGGCAGCCAAGGCGGGAAGGGGAAAGGCTGTGGCGCTGAGGAGGACTTTTCCAAAAAATCGAGACGTTAGACTATTTTTGCTCAAATTGTATAATCTGGGCTGAAATTTTTGATATTGTTTGCCTCGGGATTATTATTTTCATCACTCTTCAAGAAGTATGAAGAAACACGTTGGTTTTGCATATGTTTGTTACAATAAAATTTTGCAATGAAGCACATCATGCTTTTCATTTCACAGCGGGAGTTAATCCACAGCCTTCGTTATGACAGATGCTGGGTGCCCACAGATACAGGCAGAGCTGCTGGGGTTTTCCAGTGTGAACAACTTATTGGCATCATTGTACACAAAGGGATGAAATACGTAAAAGAGTGTGCAAAAAGCAATGGACGAGCACTGGAAAAGAGATGGATAGCTTGTGTCAGCATTTAGAAATACCTGCTACCATGTAAACTTACTGGAGGAGGAATCTAGAAACTTCTTTGGACGCCTCTTTATTAATCTAGAGTCATTAAATTGAAAACAATACGTGGGGTTTCCACGGTATTTTTCACAGTGAACTACGGAATCTGAGTAAACTTTATAATGCTGCTGTCAGGTAATTGTGATGCAGATTCCACCTGCCATTCCACGCCCTAGAAAAGATGGTTAAAAATCTACAAAAGTTAACATCTGTATCCTTCGCAATGAATATGTGGAAGTTACCAGTAATTATCTGATGCTTCAAAGATATTAGTGAACAAATCTGCTAAAGGTAGATGCTTCAGATGTATCTTACCATTTTATAAAAATAATGACTGAGTTGTTTTAATGAAGAGAGCAGTTCTAAGTGTAACACTCGCCTTTGAGAAACAAAATACAGACCTGAACACCAAGGAGACAGGTGGCAACATGCTTGAATATTGTGTGACAATTTTATACCAGCTGGGAAGTGTTTGAAGTAAAGAAAAAAGCAAGACAAAACAACGGCAAGAACTCCAAGAGAAAAATAAACAGTTTTTGCCAGGGAGTATAAGAAAGGCAATTGAACATGGATATGTGGTGAGGATTTTGTGACTTCCATAAGTCTTCTGGTTATGCAAATGATTCAGTAAAAGGATAGCATGGCACAAGAAGGGCTCTGTGCAGTTAAGTGGCAGTGTAATAAGATAACTTCAGACCATTTTTCTGGAATATCAGCATTTGAGACAAGGATGTGACCTGTGCATGAGTCAGATAAAGGACAAAAATGGAAATCTTAGTTACAAAGAATGCAATTACGGAAAGATGGAGGGAGTATTTTAATGATTTCTTTAATGGTGAAATGGATAAAAGTGAACAAACAGCAATTTTCCAGCCAGCTGAGCCATTTGTAGAAGAACCGAGAGGGGACCAGAACACCCAGGAACACTAAAGCACCAGGTGCTGAAAATGTTTCCACTGAATTATTAAGAACAGGAGGGGATAAGACTTAATTTGTGTTAGTTTGGTGGTTTGAATATAATGTAAAGAAATGGAAAGGGGAACCACGTGTCTATTTTTGAGAAAGGGGACAAAATGAAACTTGAGGCCTGGCGCAGCATCTTGCTGTTTATTACAACATGTGATGTTCTAGGCTATTTGTTCACATGTAATTACCCTGTAAACAGAAGAGAGATTAAGAGAGGTTTCTGGAAGAACAGGACTACAGCACAACAGTTATTTTTCACGTTATTGAGTATCTGAGGAAAAGAAGTAGGAACCTGAGCAGACTACATATGGGGATGTTTAATGTATTTAAAAAAGCATGTCATAGTGCATTAGGAATTTACATTATCATAAAAAAGCACCCATCCCTTCCTTTTTTCCCAGTATGTATAAAAAACTAAACTTTTTTCCACTTTTTTGTCTTTTACTGTACGTTGTCATCAGGAAGGAAACTTGATGCTAATCATAATGCAGGGGATGCTTTTTTACCACGTTTAAAGACACATCCAACTTTAATATCTATTAATAGCAAAAAAAAAATACTCTGAAATTACTATAAGCTTCTGTTTAAAAGTCATATATGGTAGGATGCCCATGTTATTTCATTCAGATTAGTCCCAGCTGTTCTGGCTGTGATGAAGAGAGGCTAGCTGTAACAGGAAAAATTTACAAAATTAATCTCTTTCCCTCTCACTTTTTCTATTTTAATTTTGCTATAGATAGGAAAGCAAGAATAAAGCACGTAAGGACAAGTCTTTCTTTGCTGGGCTGATACCAGTCTCCTTTTCTCTGTCTCAGTGGAAGTGCAGTCATCTAGTATGGTTTTGCAGTTTAGTTAAAAGTATATAGTAATACGTTACTTTTTAGTTCTGAAGTAGGCTTGAAAGAAAACTGTGTTGTGCTGATTCTAAAGAAAAATACCATTTATATCACATTTCAGCGATATAAAGGAATTTTCAGCATACCAACAGAATGCATGAAATGGTAGTCCAAGCACATGGGAGGTATGAAATATGAAGCTCTGGAATTAGAGACCCTGCAGAAAACAAAGCACAGGATGGGTAAGCAGTTCCGTACAGAAGCACATGCCATTTTTCAGTAATTAAGAAGCTATAATTTGGGAATGGGATTTGGTATAAATTCAAAAAACAGGCTTGTGGTCTTTTGTATTGGTTATAAGGGGACAAAACTGTATATGAGAGAGCTACCATAAAGGCTTTTGTGCGTCAACGTGAGCACAATGGTTTTTTATAGTAAAAATAGAAAGCTTGCGTATCACTATATTAGTCTTGACATTAGCACTCTCAAACCATTGAAGTAGGTTTGTTGTTTTGGTAGAAAATGCTCTGCTTAGTCAGGCTGGAGCCAAGATCTAAGGCTTTTTTTTTCTTGGTCATCATTTGTTCATTATGGAACTTGGCATGAACCTGCACTGCTGTCAGACTTCCTTATTCTATCTCAGTGGTGTCTTATAATTAAAGAGCTGCTGTGTTCTTTAGGGAAGGATGCACACAACCTGTGAGTTTTCCTTGAACACTGAAATTGTACATAATTATTCTCTTAAAGAAGATATTCTCTAAATTATCATGACTTTTTGAGCAGATTTTATTGTTACTTCTGCCATTACTGTAGCATCCACGTATAAAACATACGGTAATTCCAATCCAATTGAATTGGAATCACATTTTAAATACAGAATTGCTGTATAACAGTAGCTAGGTAAACAATTTATGTGTACGTTAATGACTGTAGTATGTAACAGGCTGCATTAATGACTGGGTACAGAGTAGTGGTTAAGGATTTCCAGCTCTTTTTAATTATAAGCTTGCTGTAATTCATAGCTTAGTTGCTTACTTTATACCCAGAGAGTTACTTACCTCTTGTATGAATTGTATAAAGATTCTATTTACCTCACTGTACTAAAAAATTGAAGTAAACCCCCCTCTCTTCTTTTTAGCACAGTGTTTTTATCTATTGACCACCTTTCTTACTCTGGCAAGTTACACAGATATGCCATGTATCTTTTGGTAGGGTTTTTTTCATTTGTTTTTGGGTTTTGTGTGTGTTTTTCACAGCCTGCCTATGACTAATTTATTCAGTTACTGCCTTTAGGCCTGAGAGCTCCTTTCTTGAGGGTCGTTGTAAGAAGCAAAGATGCACTTAAACAGAAAACTGTGCACAAAGCTTGTCCCTTTTCCTTTCCCTTTGCTTTCTCTTTTCTTTATTCAAAACCATCTTCACTGTTGTATTTTATAAGGTGTTTTACTACCCTGTGCTTGAAAAGGGTAAATTAAAGCTTATGAGTAGCACTAACAATCAATGTTGTGTTTGCCCTTCAATTCTCTTGTAACGGTAGCTTTGCTTTCATACTCGAGCACTTTTTTGGGGGAAAACTGTATGAGACATTTTCAGTTAAGATCTGCAACAAGCAATTTCTGTTACTGTGCAAAAGATTCATAGAGAAAATGAAATGGTCTTAAAATATAATCAGTTTATAATTAACCAAATTCTGTATATTCAGCTTTCATCATAGATTTGCTTTTGTTGTTACTGTGGAAACCCATGACACGAGTTCTATGGTTTTGTTTGCAAAGCATGGTATCATTGGATAGTAACTGACACTGTTTTGGGCTTGTTTTGTTTTTTAAGTAATGTTCGGTCTTGCAGATAAAGTAATCAAAATGAATTGCTACTTTGTAGACAGCACTGATGTGTTTAACAGCAACCTTCAAAGTTGATAGCCTATCAGTCTTATGGAAGGGAGGTTTTACACTAAATTCTCCCTGCAACAAAGTAGTCAAGACTGTGTTACAGTCTGGCCAATTGTTTTTAATCTCCTCTTAGCCCTTAAGAGAAATCCTCTCTGCAAAAGAAGAAACGAGAAAAGGTCATAGCTGAGCAGGTTTATTGCATGCAGAAAATAAGTTTATTTTTCCTAATGGTGTGATAGCATTCCTAACTAAACCTTGATGATCATTGATCTGCTGCTTGAAGAGAACCCTGCGTGATAAACAAATAAATAAATGCTTTTTTTTTTTTTTTTTTGGGTACGTTAGATCATTGGAAATATGCAGATATCATAAGGTCAAACTCTGCCCTTGTGTAACCCTGTATTAAAGCCACTGTTATTTATTTACAATAGTAGTATGCTTAAAGAACCCCAGACAGATTCATTAGCTTTAATGGATTGTGAGGCCATATTTATTACTAATAACAAGGAAATACAGGTTATTAATGTTATATGATAAAATGAATGTAGAAAATGTTCTTCAGCAGCCACTTCTTTTTTGAGGCGTCTCTCTCAAATGATGCTAAAGCACTCCTGGCCCTCTGTATGCTTTAGAGAAATCAATACCGCACTCCTGTGTGGAAATAATTACTAAAGATTTGGGCTGGGTAGACTACTCATTCCTACAGGAAAAACGTGGAGCAGCAGCAGTTTTATTGTTTATTAGCTTCTTTAATGTTCTGTGATCTTCTGTTTTACAGAGCATTTTTTGAAGATTTTCAGTTTATTTGCATTTAATTTGTAAGTATTTTACCAAAGATTAGTCATTCAAGATAATATGCTGGAAACTTTCATAGGTAGGAGACATCAGAGGAGCTCTTAAGCCTCCCCTGGCGGGGGCTATACTGGGTGGTGATCTTGTTTTGTATTTAATGCTGGTAGTTGAATGTCAACAAACTTATTTCATTGGTTCCTTTAATCCATAAGAAGAGACACAGGAATGTGTAAAAAGATAAAATTAACACCAAAAATTATTTTTTTCCCCGTTTGTTGGCATACTGTTTGTGAACAGATAGAAGTATGCTTTATTATCTTTTAGTTTTGATTTTTTAGTTGTTGTTTGCCTCACAATTACTTTCTAATTCTTGTGAATGTTCACAAATAGCAATTTCTTAAGTCTATTAATCCATCTGTGCAGCGAGTCACCTGCTTGCTAGCCTGCCATTCATGTCACTGGGGGTTTTGTTATCCATAACGGAAAGCAGCAAGTTCAGACCATATTGTAGGATTTGAGCTGTGAATACAATTATGATTTGCTTAAGTTTGATGGAAAATAACTTAAAGTTTGACTAGGTTGAGGTGCAATGTTGATTGTTGCCAAACAGAAATCAGCATGTCTGCACCTTTGTGTGTGGGTGAAGAGGAGAGAAGTTTTCTGAAAGGCTTACATTCAGAATTGCTGATGGAGTCTGTCTGGACCATGAGAATAACCAGCACATGGACACCTTGCCTAACAAGCCTGTAGGAAGAAATGTTGCTATCAAGCCTTTGATACTGTGCATGAAATGATGTAATCATATGGATTTAGGAGAAAAAGTTTGTTTGCGTGAGGTCCTTAATAAACACCTGCTGTAACTGTGGTATTTCATGCATGCTTTTTCATTAGATCTTACTGCAGCAAAAATTGTAAGTCTAAAACATTTGAAAAATGCTTCTTGAAATAAACATTTCTTTGAGTCAGAATATAACTTTAAAAAATGGTAACTTTTGGGTAGACAGCTTACAAATCAAAGCAGACTACAACTGATCTATCAGTTATGTAGCTAAGTAATAGCTCAGGAGTGGGAAAACGGTCACCGATGGAGACATTAACCCAGTGCCAGATGGCACAGTGGGACAATAGACTGCGTGTGGTTGCTTGTGGCTCTCTGCACCTTGAAGCTGACTATTGTGCAAAGACCTCCAGCAACACCGTCTTTTTTAAGGCACCGTGATTCAAAGAGATGCTAAATAAGAAGGCTGAAGTGCCTTCATATTGATATTGCCAGTTTGAGTAATCAAATCCAGTTAATTCTTCCCTCTAAGGTTTCAAAGTTTCTTGGATGAAAAATCCTTAAGTTTTTCTTTCAGTGATCAATGTTTGGCTTCCAAATATCTCAGCAGTGTCAAGTGTTTCATACTCAACAGCTGGTGCTTTCGAAGTGTGCTACACACTGCGCCTTCAAATCAGTCAGTGTGAAGCCATATGTAATTTGCCACTTTATTCATGTGTCCTTTCTCTAGTACAGCTTACTGTCATCTCTCGCAAAACTCTCGTCTTTCCTATTCACACTTTGGCTGGGATCAAGTGAGGAAAAAGGGAAGCCAGTGGAGCTGTTGTACCTTCGTGACTGACCTGCTGGGTATAAATCTAAAATTAAAAAACTTCTCAGTGCCACTGTTCATTGAAGTGTGCTTAAATACCGTAGCTTTTGCTATATATGATTGAGATAACATCTGAAGGTGTATGAAGTTGGAAAAGATACCTGTACTTAAAGGCATGTACTTATATCCAATGATTTATTTCAAATACTTCAATCTGAGACACATTTGAGTAGAAAATACTAATTAAGTGATGAAAGAGACATCCTATATTAGAATTTATTATTCTAAAATCCACTGACTTTTTCAGAGTTGTGCTGGTTTCCTCTATTGATGTCAATTCCTACAGCTTTGTTTTTTGATGCTGCATTTCGTAATATGTAATTGTATATGCAAGACTCAGAACATTATTGGTCTGAGGGGAAAAACCTGAGCTACAAAATCTGGAAGCAAACTGCTCCAAGACCTCTTGATGCTTCATAAAGATGCCTCTCTGCCTAATGCAGTGGTTATGGGTTTCTTAGCTTGAAAGTCTGAACTGCGTAAGACATTTCAGTTAATACGACTTCACAGAATCACACAGAATCTTCATGGTTGGAAAGGACCCTTAAGATAATCGAGTCCAACCAAACAACCTACAATCTCTGCCACTAGAGCATGCCCTGAAGTGCCACATCTAGACGTTCCTTAAACACCTCTAGGGATGGTGACTCAACCACCTCCCTGGGCAGGCTGTTCCAGTGCCTGACCACTCTTTCAGTAAAGTAATTCTTCCTAATATCTAACCTAAACCTCCCCTGCCGCAACTTCAGACCATTACCTCTGGTCCTGTCATTATTTACTTGGGAGAAGAGGCCAACACCCACCTGTCTCCAACCTCCTTTCAGGTAGTTGTAGAGGGCAATGAATTCTACCCTCAGCCTCCTCTTCTTCAAGTAAAACATGCCCAGCTCCCTCAGCCTCTCCTTATATGACCTGGTCTCCAGACCCCTCACCAGCCTGGTAGCTCTCCTCTGGACACGCTCCAGCACTTCTATGTCCCTCTTGTACAGCGGGGCCTGTACTTGCCTGTACAGGAGAAGCCAAAAAAAATGCTTCATAGCACTGGGTAAATTAATAAAATCTGCTATGATTAGCAAAGACACGCAGACAAGGCATATTGTCATCTCCATACTGTGTGCGGTTTTGATATAAAAGGAAAGCACACACGGTAAAGAGACAATATTGATCAGCATGATAAGCTGATGTCTCAGCATAGAAGTAATCCAAGACTTGTGATGTTTTTCCTATTTTTGTAGGCTTTATAATATAGGAAAACTTCAAAGGCAGAGATCTCAGCCTAGTATCTGCCTCTACACAGCCAAAACACTGTGTACCAGCACAGCTGCTCAGGCATGTCTGTGTGCCTGAGCTGGTCCAGTTGTAGGGTGGGACTTTTAGTAATGTTTTCATCTTGGCTTGCTACTGTTTGCAATTCTAAATCTTTATTCATTCACATTTTTTATGGAAGTACACTTGTGCTGAAGACATTAAATCATACCTCAGAATAACTTGATGCTACTGGCATCGTGGTTCTTGAATAATCTGATGTGTCAAAGAAAAACTTTACAAGCAATACATGTGTTAAAGATCACTTTGTGTTAACTCCTTCAGTAAGCCCAAGGGTTTCTAATCCTATGGACCCGAGGCAGAAAACCTCAATATTGTCGTTGCTTCTGTTCTGATTTGCACAATCCTGGACTTATCTTATCATGTTAAATAGGTGTCAGACTGAAGGAGAGCACACCTAAATGTGTTAACATGGAAAGGAAATAAATGCTGCTCAGCAGTCAGTCATTCCTGAAGTTCCTTCCAGTAGAAGTAATTTACATTCAATACCTTGGTGGCTTCTGTTTAAGTACTTATGGGTTTGAAATATTGGATCAGACAGCTGGTTCATGTTTCAAAGGAAAATAAAGCAATAACATCACATAGGTGTTTGATATGTCTTGGGAAATAGAATTAATGTCTTAGAGATCTAATTTATGGCATAAGCAGCAATATTTTGGTGATGGGAACTCAAGTTAGGATCGACAACAATAACATGCAAACTGAAATGAGAATGTTAATTATGCACATAACACACTATATTGTGAAACTACTTTGTATCTTTGTCCTAATGATAAAAGCAAGGAAAAATAGAATCAGCCACACACAATGATCCCTAAAATCTGGAGTAATGAACTCCCGGCTGAGGCTCAGGGTTGGTGTTTCATAGCAAACTTCTTATTTTCCAGGGCACTTTACAGACTAGTTGATTTCTTCACGCTTCACTTCATACGGTTTCCATAAATTCAGTTTCTGGAAGGGGAAGTATCTTCAGATAAAAAGATCTGAAATACATACAATACCCAGCCCAAGGATTTGGCTTAAGCCTTGAGTAACCTGGTCTGGCTTCACAGCAACCCGCTTCGAACCGGAGGTTGGACCGATGACCTCCTGAAGTCCCTTCTAATCTGAATGATCCTGGGAATCCATCTATCTCTTCCACTTCCGTGTACTCAGGGGGAGCAATACATGATCCCAATAATTTCAAGAGTGTCTGTCTTTCCTTTAGGGCTGCAGGCAGTGACGGATAGATAGTGGGCACTATGCTGCTGTAAAAGTAAAATGTGGATTTTGTTAATTTTTAAGTTTTCCACTGTAGCCACCATTCCACTTGTTCTCCAGCATTTTGTCTTGGGTTGCGTTGCTCTTTATTATCCAGGCTTCTTAAATTACATGTCATGCAGGAAGCTGCCACTGCCAAAAGGTCCTCATTTTTTTTCCATCTTTTCAAGTGCAGTTTCTTTCTCCTTCCCTGTTGCATTTCCTGGGAACTCATGCTTGCCAGCAGATGAGATGACAACCTTCAAAAGACTGGTGGTATTTCATTGAACAAGACAGACGATAATACAGCTATGTGAATCACATTTGTGCTCGTCTGCCAAGAAGTGGACCAATGAAAAGCTTTTAATTTTAAATAGCGTGTATGGGCATGTACCTGTGTGTACATGAGGGTGTGACTGCCTTGCTAGCAACAGGAGAATGAAGAGCACTTAGTTCCTTGAATTTCTGGTTTTGCCTAATAATCTGAGAGCCGATTTAAAGGGCCTTGACAAGGAGTGCTAGAGGAAGGCTGTCGGGGATTACACTGTATTAACAGTCACCCGTGTTTGGCTTCTGAAAATTGATTGCTGAACTTCTATTTGAGTGTGGGGACTAGGGAACAGACTGAGTGTGAGCTAAAAGAGCAACAGACGGTCTTGATCATTGAACTGAGGGTTAGAGGCATGAACCTGGCACAGCACAGAACTACTAGATGCAAACTTTAAGCAAGATGCAAACGTTAAGCTGAAGACTTAGAAAATATTTTCTTTAAAACACAGAGGCTGGCTAAAAAGCTTTGAAAGCCTTTGTGGGAAAACTTTGACAGCAGAGTAGATGTCTCAACAATAAGTTTATATCAATTTCTGTAACCAGGACATCAGGATTAGAGAAATCCTAGAACTCCTCCAAAGGTATAATCTGCATTTTGAGGTCAGACATCAGTGAACTCACACTGGAAAAAGACCTTAACGCTGTCAGACCTAGTATCTTGTTAGCAAAGCTGAAGGAACCCAAATTTACTGTGCTTGAAAAAGCTACATGATTTAACAGAGACGGAATGGGATCATCTTTGTACTGCAGCAGGGCACAGACACTTCTTGCTTTTTCAGTTGTTTATTATCTGGGTGACTCCTGACAACCTGCTATCTTTATAAGATTTGTTTCTGGATCATGCTACATTAATTAATTATTGGCCTAATTGTATCTGCAAAATGTCAGTGTGGTTTTGGAATGTGTTCTAGGAATGGAATGCTTTGTTTGCCGTGTTAGTCCTGCCAACTACAAAAAATCTATAGGTGACTCTTGTTCCTACCTAGTTGCTGCTGGTTTGTTTGGAAAAAGAAACAGTGCTTAATAAAAGAAACTCGGACTTTCAACCATGTCAGAAATACCCACCTGGAGCACTTTAGTATTGTTTTCCTTGTTTTCCATGGGCACAGTTACTGCAATAACAGAAGCTTAAGAAGGTCTAACACAGTGTTTCAGAAATGCAAGAAGCAAATACCATTGGGTTCTCAAATGGATAGTTGTCTGCAGAAATACTTTATCTAAGAAACCACTGCACAGAGTTTTGCCATTAGACAGGATCTGACCACATAAACCTCTCCCAAATGGGTACTCTGAGCAGGATTATTTAAGGCTGACTTTCTCCTGGGACACTTCTGTCATGGCAGGCTGGTGAAGAAGCACTTTCCTTTGTCCCCACAACAACCTGTTCTTGATGTAACTTCCCCAAAGTTCGCTTCTTTGTGGTTTTTATTGATAATTTTATTAGTGTTTTTCAAAGGTTTATACTCAGCAAAAAAATAGGTTTTGTTATCCCAAAGTAAGACTTTTTTCTCTTATGAGTCTTAAAATTCAGGCTGACAGAAATGTAATGCCAGAAATGGGTCTACTCTGTGCCTTTCTTGTGTATGATAATCTCTAACCACTTTTTTGAAGTCTGGTAAGTTCACTCTTTCTTTGAGAACTGATCATCTCACAAGATACAGAAAATGATAATCTTTTCATCCCCCCCTCCAACATCAGTCCTGCATTGCATCTGATCTTAGTCTTTCTCTATAAGCCGTTTCTTGACCAAAAAAAAAAAAAAAAGTCTTGAAATACATCTTTCCTTTGCTGGTGTTTACATTGTTCTACTGTAAATCCAGTACAACCCACCTATAAGGGCGTATCTTACTCAGATGTAATGAAGCCCACTCACAATAAATAAATAAAAAATTGCAAAATGAGTCAATGTATTAAACCGGCAAAGTGTGACTACTTAGTAGAGACTGCAGTGTAGGGTTTAATTATTTTCTATGCGATTATTCTGGCATTTTTACCTGTCTCCTTCCTTAGGCAAAAGTCTCTGGTGTTATTGAGGTATTGCTGAGAGGAGCCTGAGTACAATATGAGTATAAATAACTTCAGTTCTGGACAAAATTCCAAAACAATAAAAAAAGTGTTAAATTGGCAAAAAAAGTGTTAAAAAGGCTGCCTACAAATTTCTCCTGAAAAATAATTTTCGTCTTTGAAAACTGTAACATTATCAAGCTTTAAGTATTGGGCATGAAATTTTCCTCTCTTGCATAAATTTTCAGCCTGAATCTTTGTTACCAGAAAAGTGGTTTAGGCAGGGGCATGGGACATGTTTTAGCAACTTTGTGTTATATTAAAAATCTTTTGGGGTAGTAATACCCAAAAGAATTTGGCAGTGGTGTTTGATAATGGTAAAATGTTTTGCCATGACAGTCATCCATTCTCGCTGTTAGAAGCCTTTGAAAAGCACCTTTTAGCAAAATTGCCTGAACATCCTGTGAGCCTCTGCCACGTGCCAATGCCCCGCTCCAGGCTAAAGGGAAAATAAACTCCATGATACTCCTTTCGGCTGACTTTAAGAAAAGGGCAGTGGAGCTCAGTGATTTCAGAAGGACTGAACCGCTCAGTGAAGTCCTGTAATTGGAATATATTGCACATTTACATCCGTTACAGAGTCATTTGATGCTGGACAGCATCCAGGACTAACAGCACAGGCTGATGAGAACATCAATGGCACTGATGCTTTCAGGTTCAGTGCAGTGATGGTCGAAGGAAAAATCTGTCTTCTAGGACTATGGAAAAGGGATTATCCTCTCTCATAGCTTCCTATGTGTTCAAAAGTATAATTTAGTTATTCTATGCTATTTTTCACGTGCTATGTCCTCAGAAAGTTCTGCTGGTCTGGACAGCAGGCCACAATATTCCTGAGACTGCATTTACGCCTTCTCGGCAAACAGCCTGTTAGCAGACAAACTGAATTAATATATACATTGCACCTTGGACTGTGGGACTTTCACTCCTCTTTCCTAAGTAAAGAAAGGCAGAAGTTAGGTATTTTGGGAAGAGGAAAAAGCATATGGAATTTGAAAACTAACCTGTAGGTTTTAATCTTTAAGATGCTTCTCAAAATTTTACTGTATTTAGCGCAACGCAGTGCCTTGTCCTTTTTAAAGTTCACTGGGAAACTGCTCAGTAATTAGCTAAACAAAAAAAAAGCTTAAACTTTCATATTGATTATCTACATTTCCCATGTGAAACAAATACTTAGTTTTCCTTCTGTGTGTAGCATAGAAATACTAAGAATGTTTGTTTCTTCCTAAGTGTTTGGTAATACATGCTTTCTAGCATGATGGCTTTAATCCCCTGCATGGGGAGAAGAAAAACTTGGCTGGATTTCCAGAAAAATGGGAAGCTGTGTACAGGAGCTGCCAAATGTTAACAGATTTTTTTCTCCCTCAAACCATTACATTGGAGAAATTCTGCTGTAATTTAGTAGTTCTTTGTGTGTGATCATTTACAGAAGAAGTCAGTATGTCTTCATTTTAGCCTTACTAAACTCTACCTTTTAAAAAGAATATTCAACCTGTTGTCCTTTTTTGATAACTTTCCACATCTGCCTCAGTCCTTCTCCTCAGCTGCCTTTGCCAAAAGCCCGGGTCTGAAAAGCATTTTGTCAGCTTCAATAAGAGAAGACTCCAGGTGTATTTTTTTCTCGTATTATCTCAGAAGAAAGGCAAAAGCCCTAGACAAAATTAAAGATGATGGGTTTTTACCCCCTCTCTTTCTTTGTTTCCCATGTGAAAGTTATTCAACTTTTACAAGAGCCGCAGTTTCTGTGTAACAAAGGGTAACGTTATTGTAGTCTTCAGTAAAAAGAAAATACTGCCAGCAGAGTGTTTTCTCTGTATCAAGGAATCAGTTACCACTTAGATTTCTTTCTAACTGTTAAAAAAAATAAAGCTCTTAAGTAGGACCCATTCACCTTTCTAGAATGTGATTGCAACTTTTACTGCAGGAGGAAAGCTATTAAAGAAACATTTTGTCTCTGTCACAAGGTTAAATAGGTAAGAGCTTGCCATTGTTTTTCTATTTTGGGGGAGTTCCGAGCAGCCTGCTTGATTTCTGGGCTGTGTAGGCTCTTTATATCCTCTTTTCCAGCCCTTAGATATCTAGAAATGTCGAAACCTTTTACTGCTGAAATCACCAGCTCCCTTTTCAGATGCGGAAAAAGCTGCTAACTTAGATGGTTGAATTAGTCTGCCTGACTGTTGGCTAATCACTGATACTTTAGAGGGCAGAAAAAGCACCAGTTTGATCCAACTTCCCTGTCCCTGGAGCATACAGCTGTTTTTAAAATCTCTCCTGCAATCAGCTCTGTAAGATAAAGAACAGCATTGGTCAGGATTACATCAAAAGTTAAAAAAAATCCAAAACCACAAGAAACACATATCAGAAAAAAAAAAAAAGCCCAAGAAACAAAAGCCAAAAACCAACCCAACAAATGCACAGAAAATACCAGGAAAGTAACTTAATTTACAGCATTTTACTGCTCACTTAAAGGATCCTGTGTTTCTCTGCCCAGATCTGTTAGCTATTTGGGTAGGTCCCAAACAAACATATGTCCCTGTAATTAGGTACTTCATTCTTAGATATGTTTTCCATTAAATGTAAATTTCAGGACAAATCCAACTGTGTTTTCAAACAAATTAACATTTGTATAGCAAATATTTTCATGATTATACTTTAATGTATGCATATTGTAGAGTCAATTTTCTGCTTTAAAAGCTTTAAAATACAAGGTAAAAGTTCCTAACTAGGAAGAAGTAGTTTATTAGACAGTCAAGACCTCTTCTTATTTTGCATGAATAGAACTGAATTTTGTCTACATTTCTCCTTAATGTCTTATTTTAGAACTGTCCTGTAATTGAATGCATGTTCATGTTGAGCAATATAAAAGCCTTAACTAAAAATGCAGAACCTCTCCCTTGACAATGTGATGTAAAAAGCTTCTGTTGTTGAAGAATGCTCCCTTTTAAATGCAATATGTAAAAATTATTCTTCCTTGTCTTTCTAAAAGCCTCCTTTTTAGTGTCCACTAGCTATGGAAGCACTGACCATTGTGCAGAGACTCAGCACAAGGCTGCAATACAGAGCTTCGAGACACCAGTGGGTTTACATGCCCCACCGCTGGGACCTGCTGTTTGCCACTTCAGACCTGACTCCCAAGCGCTTGTGTTCAGCACCTACCAGATTGCTGAAAGTTGCCCTGTCTGGTGGGTGGTCTGTAGTGTTCTGCCCTTTTCTCTCCATGGGAATTTGTAGGACAAAATATCTCTCTTCAAAATACATTTAATGTATGTTTACTCACCCCGGATATTTGTCAATGAAAAAGGGTGGACTAATCAGTAGTTATTTTAAAAACACTCTGTCTTTGTCTCTGAGCAGCTTTAAACATACAAAAAGAATTGAAGTTTTCCCTGAAATTTCTACCAGTGTTTGCCAAAGCGGTAAATGCTGCCAAGCAGCACTATCCCTGTGATCTGTAAAGATAACTATTGGCTCTAGGCAGGCTCTCATCAATCAGACACTCCCCAGTTAGCGCCCTTTTATCTCCAATCACAAGAGTAACTGTCTGAAGTTTGCAGTGGATGCTTCATAGCACCAGTTGAAGCCTTGTGGTTTGGGGAAATTAAAGCAAAACAAAATGTATATGTATAATCCCAATTTGGGGCAGGAGGATCATAGCCAAGATTGCAAGTGTAACTGGAAATGGGCCGAGCTTTTCAATTTGTAGTGTATGTAGTTATTAAAGAGATTGAGAGAGGTTTCTATTACAACGAAGTAGTATTTTCATGGGAAAATAAGTGTTGGGTCCTAAATAGTGTTTTTGGAAGAATCAGCAGATGGAAACTGAAGCTAGACATATGCCAATTAAAAAAGATTAGACAAACATCACAACTGCTGCAATAAATCCATAGTTCTCTGCCCTGAAATGCCTTTGAACTAAGCTTAAGTATCTTTTTGGAAGATTAACTTTAGCAAAATATGCATTAAGCTTTAGTCAAATGTAAATAATTGCACTAGGTCTGAGAGTGATGCTTTTCCACAAAGCCATTTGTTTAGACCTTCTGGGTATCTGGCTCAGGATGGAGCACGACTGCCTCCAAGGGGGCTGGGAGCAGAGGTAAGGAGTTGGTGGCATTAGGTAGACGCACGATTCTGAATGAAAAGCATATTAGATTTGAGTGAAATGTGAATGGAAAATCGTGATGGGCCCCTGGCCAGTATTGTGTACATGGAAATAGGTAATCGAAGAGCATTTTGGGGAGGCTGAGCAATGTACATATTGCACACCATGCAGAAATAGTGTTAGTACAGCTACCAGGCTAATAACCTACTGTGAAAACATCTTGAACGTGATGGGAGATGGGAACATTGCAGCTTCACACTTGTGTAAGCTAATACAGTCTCCAAAACAGGATGTTTCCCCATCAGCCGTTAATGATGAAGAGGGATCGCACTGTTCTAGAGACTCCTTTTCCGTTTACGAGTGGTGGTAATTGAACGGCAGGCATTTGGAAGACACATAAGGAATTTTTACAGATTTATCTGTGAACGAGAGCATTTCCTCAACTCTTAACTTCCTCTGGTTATGTGTTCAGGCTGATTCAGAGCATACATATGACTCACCTCTGCAATAGGACATAACCTCTGCTACCTCCTCACAGCCTTTGATTTGACTTTCGCGTCCGTAGATCCAAATGTGTCAAATATATCGCTGAACACTATTCACTGACAATTTATTGGTCTTCATTCTCAAAGCTGTGCTCAAGAAACCAACAGCATAAATGTAATAAAGGATCTTAGGGTGTCCACTGGGGCAATTCAAATGCTTCTATGCTCACATATAGCAGATAAGGTGCTGTGCCAACACCCATTGGTTTGTTTTTATAAAAATGTATTCTTGTGCTCTGAGCTACTTGTTATTGACTTCAGTGCTGATAGCACAGGGATAGAATGGCACATTTACTATAAATCAGCACATGGTACTGGCTTTCCATTGAGAGAAATATAGTTTATTAGAGCAGCAGTTGGCAGCACTTACTGGCAACTTTTCTCATCTATTTAAGCGATAGATAGTAACAGCCTTACTGCATGGCCAGATGCATCTTTGGTCGCGTGCTGTTTTGTTCTTCATATAGCAATGATGTGTGGTTTGAGACACTTATGACTGTGTTGAAGTCTGCTATAAAAACCTAATTTCCCAATAGCTGAAGCATATAATTTCTTTTAAGGTTTGTTTCATTGATACTGCACAACTTGTGGGGATTAAGTCCTTGTAAAAAATGTACTGATGTTTTGTACAGAGAAATCTGATTGTACCCTGAAAATACAAAAAGGCAAAGATACTATCTTGATAACTCCCACCAACTTACTATTAGTGATGCACCAACTGAAAAGAATTATTTTTCTGCACAAAGGGAGCAAGGTCTAACCAGGAGAAAGGAGACTTTTGTTGTCTTCCTTGTTCAGAAGATGGTGTTCGGCAATGCACGAAGAGTGTAGCAAAACAGAGGGTCAGCTCCAGGTTTGCAGTCCTAGCCCAGCATTTTGAACACAAAAATTTTTTGGCCACTTTTTGGCCCAAATTTTTTGGCCCAAATTTTTTGGCCACTTAAAGCTAGCTGTCCCTCAGTGGAGTTCGCATGAAGGTTTTTGCCTTAGGAATTTTTAAAAATATTTTTCTAAACTTTAATGTATAACGTGTGTTACACTGAATTGGGGTCAGGAACACATGAAACATTATGATTTTCTTTGACACTGAGTGGGGAAAAAAAAAGGTTGCTACCAAGTTTAAGAATCTGTCAAATACCTAATTTTATGAAGAAAGCCCACAGGAAGTATTAATGTAACTGTGAGCTGAAGGTGAGCAATAAAACTTGAATCCCAGTCAAAGCTAAATTATACTCAAAAGTGTTTTGTGATTATTTTGGCCTAGTCCTTTACTGCAGTGAAAGGCTAGTCACAAGCTTGACTACACGGCTGAACCCTGGGTTCAGGACCCAGTTATCATTCCTATTTCAAACCATAGTGGTGTCTTGGGTTCCTTGTGTGCCAGTCAAATTCCTCGCTGGGAACACCTACGGAGTCAAGGGCTCTCCAGCTCATCTGCTGAGAGGCAGATTAGTTATAACTGCTTTACCAAGTAAGTGATGGCTAGTTGTGAAGAGCAGATTGCTGTATTCATTTGGGTCTTGCCCCAGTAGTAATTATGCTAGTAATTATTTTCCTTAGACAGTAAATCAGGGATAGGTCTAATGGGAGAGTTTTCTGCCTTAAGGCTTCCTGTTCCTTGGGCAGTATATACTGCAGTGCTGAGGAAAAGCATCTCTGCAGTCTTCAGGTCAAAAGAGCTAGATGCTGTATGACTTCCAGCCTAATGGCACTGAGGTACAGGACATAAGGTCTATTCTTAGATATGTCAGCAGTAACTAATAAATGCAGGACAGATGTATCCAATTATTTCCTATTTATTGTATTGCCTTGGTGTCCTTATCTAAAACAATAAAACAAAACCAGCTCTTGACAGCAGCGAGTAGTAGTGTCGTAAGGAAAAAAGCACAAAAATATGCACCAAGTAAGCCTAGGATTTTGCTCAAATGAGGAAAAAAAAGAAGGAAGCTCGTTATTCTTTCACCAAGCAGCTGCTGTGATTGGTAATTAGGAAAAGAAATGAAAAGCCGTCAGTTCATTTCTGCACTTTGTTTTTAATGTGCCAGTGGAAGAGCAGACACACCAGAGCCTGCGAGAGATTTTTTGCTTGATCTTCAAAGCGCAGAGGAGTTCTCTGCTGAGCAAGGTAATGCTGCTTCTAATAACAGGTGTGAACCTTGCAAATCTATTGAGAACCTACTTATTTTCTCTTTAGATTATCTAGTTTTGGGATACTCCCCCGGAAAATAAATCTAAAAGCTAATCTACTCACCTTATTCTCGTTCTTCATCCTGCAACATCATGCATGAGCATCAGACATGCTTGGCATTATTGTGACTTTACTTAAAATGAGGCACACATTGAACTCAGCGATTTGTAGGACTGAGTTTACAAGGCTGTGCTGAGGGACAGAATAATACATAATCTCTCTAGCCATGATCACAGGCACACGTAACCAGTTCCATTAGCCTGGACTGCTAACAAACTGTATAGACGCTTGCATACTGCAACTAAAAGGAGAGCATAATCTGTGACTAAATCACAAGACTGGAGGTCAGAAGTCTGATGACTTCACTTACTTGTGTCCTCACTTCTATTTGTAACCATGTCTTGCTTTACGTCTCCCACTCAGTGCAGCACGATGGCTTCTGGAGGTATATATGTGGCTGAATGAGGCTGGCTTTATAAGCTCTCTCAAGGAATACCTCTGGCTTTGCAGAGTTTCAGCAGAGGCTTTTTTTGCAGTGCACTCACATTTGTATTTTTATTTACCTGTCATCTGAAACATTTTCCAAACAGTTTGCGAGTTCCAGGACATCAATAGCAACATCCTTTTTTCCCTATTCCTCTTCTTCTTTCAGTTCAGTTCTAGTATCTAAACAACCCTGACTTCAAATGCAGTTTTTGAGACTTCCCCCCGTAATAGCTTGGAATTCTATTCTATTCTGCTAAATGGAATCAGGTGGAAAATATGCCATTGATTTCCTATACTGCTTTAATTGCCAGTAGGTGTGTGAAGATGCAGAGAACAAATAAAGAAAACTCTGTCCCAGAGACCTTACATGCCAAGAAGACACCTGTCAGGGGAAGCTGAGAAACACGAGGTGGGGAAAAAGTAGATGACAATTGCTGATCACAGTTTTGACATTGATCATCTGTTCAAACTCCTTGGAGTTTGTTGGTTTTGTTTCAACACCAGCACAGTAGGACGACTATCCTCATTATACAGCTATTAGTATAAGGTGCAAGTTACAAAAATACTGGGCATCTGATGGAATAAACTTTTTTGTTGTCACTGATGTGTGTTGTTTCCTTCTCTCATTCCCCATCTGCTGTAGGTGTAATCTCTAACTAGGTTTTGTGACTAGAGAGGAGTCCAGGGCATGTGCCACTCGTGTGACTTTAGCAGAGACAGGTTCTAATTGCTTGGATAACTGAGGAGGGAGTTAGGAGGGATGGTTAGTTTTTGTGGACAAGGTGAAAAGTCATTAGCAGATTTTCTGTGAACAGTAATGATCATTAAAAGAGAGAATCAGTTGCATCCATTCACATCAAAGCGAGGACTGCTGGCTGTCAAAGACTGCATTGGTCTTGTGTAGGAAGGCTGATCTTTGTGGTTGATTCACAAGTTTTGCTTTTAGATAAACTAAAGGCTTGAACAGAACCAGTTATCCATTATTTATTTATATCCCGATGACCCTATGGCATACGTAACTGACTTCTGAACTGTGTATTTTCTTTAAAAAAAAAGCATCTATGCTAACTGGAGATTGCAGATAGTGCAAGTTACAAGCTAAGTAAGATAATGGAAGTTATTGAGCACTGCTTTTGGCATGCACATCTCTTTGGCCAAATTCATATCTGCACTGACCCACCTGGTCTGTGCAAGGCAAAGGAGGGGCCTTAGCTCCCTGGAAGTTCTTGTAGCTCCTTGATACTCAAGTACACTCTGACATATTATAACTCAACTCCTTCCTACCATTGCTATGGCTTGCTTTATTAGTGATGTGATCCTTATCTCTCCCACTTTTCTTGTATGAGAGAACTGGCTGGTGTTGGAGACAACTTTGATGTCCCTCTGCCATGTAACAGCAGCCCTTTTCTAGGAAGTGGAGAGAGATGCAGCAGCATGAACAGAAGTTCAGAAAGGGTCATTGTAGAAACCAATATCTTTACCTTTTTGATCCCTAAGAAGGAAACCCTTTGAAGCCTGAGTTTTGCATCCTTTATTACCTCTTCTCCTCAGTAAACACTGGGTGGAAAATGAAACACAAGCCTTCAAGCCAACAGTACTAGAAGAGACTGGAAGCAGATTCTTATTTGGAATTATTGGCAGATGGACAGTAAAAAACGCATTAAAGTTAGGATTGAGTCTCCTTAAGAATGCAGAGTCCTACTTTCACTAGACACTTGTACAAAGAAATTTTCACAGTGACACTATTGAATTTTCAGAGGACTCAGTCCAGTCCCATTTACAAATGTGAAAATGTAATGTGGGTGGAAATTGCTGCACGTGGCCTGCAGCGTGCTTTCCTGCTTAGGCCAACAACATCTATGAGGTTTGCTTGCATGATGGTCAATGCATATTAGAGGCATGTGGTAAATGCTTGTTTGGTCATTATTACATGCCTGTGAGCTGAAGCAGAATAGCTAGCAAATCATCACCATTGAAACAGAATTAACTGATAAAGTTGGTTTGAATCTGCATCAGCCACATACAACTCCTCAGAAACGAGAGTGTGAGATTCTCTACTGGCTGGTGGCAGTCCTTTGGGAGGAAGCAGCTATTAATGAACATTGTCTTGCTTACTCCTGTGGGCCTTTTGTTTGGCACGATGCTTTATTTGTGCCTCTTTTACAATTTCCCAGTCAGCCAAATTATGATCATGTCGAATTCTCAGTCATAAGCATTAAAGAAACTGAGGACTAGTAGAAATTAGCATAATTGTTTTCTGCAGTGGATCAGGAAAAGATTTGGTTATTTGAAGCACTGGTTGAGGTACAGAATTTTATGTTATCTTAAAGAAAAGCCTTTGTGATAGGTATAATCTGTTTCTTTTTATACATTCATATAACAGTGACATTTCTTATATATGAATTGCCTGAAAATATACTGATTATAACAGCATGTTTATCTGCAACAAAATATTATTCTATGCCTGCGGGTTGCACATTAAATGACTTAAATTAGAGAAGACGGATTAATCGGGAAGCTCATGCAGATTAACACCACAACATGGATGACACAGTATTTATATGGTGTGGTGCTACTGTGATCCTCTTTCACAATCGTAGTCTCTCTGTTGCCGCTTTTACACCTCCAGCCTGATTATTGTGTTAGCAATTCTACAACAGGGGCAGAAATCGGTGTTAATTCATGCCCGTATTTTGGAGTAGTTTGAAGCTATCTGAGTTACATATAGTAAGAACCAAATCCTGATTTCATTAAAGTTGATGGCAAAATTCCCATTGACTTAAGTGGGACCTGAATTCTGATTCCAAATGGGAAATTAGTTGTCCTAAGTGTGTGTATTATAAATATGCAAAGCACCTCTGGATAACTCAAATGGCATAGGATTGCAAATAAAATACCTCTTCAATATGTCACAAAAATTACTTGAGTAATATCCTTTCTAAATAACATCAGTTGATGACCTCTCTTTCAGAAGTGCTTGGTTGGGTTTTTTTTCTTTCTACTGTATATTAGGTTAAATAACCTTGATGTGATGACAATCCAATCACAATTCCTTCCAAATAAATGGCTTGAAAATACAAAGTATATTTAATCTCATTAAGGGTGACCACGTGGAAAAAAATTTAGCATCCCATGTAATGAAGCTGTCAGTGATATCATATGGCGGGTAAATACCGCGAATCAATACAAGTTGTTCTGCTTGTCAGCATTCAGGAAACAAGTACGTTAAAAACGGGCAGTGAAACGTTAAAATATAGGCAGAAATGAATTGAATTTTAAAACTATTAATTTCCCTGTCTTATAGTAACTCGATTTAGCTAGATTTGTACCAAGCCTATTACTAGCTGCAGAGGGGAGAGCTATTGAACAGGCACGCAGAGTTTCACAGACTAACACGAATATGAACAAAGCTGAAATTTCATTGAGGCACTTAAACGTCACAGCTCCCCCAGAGTCAGTGGTAGACCCGCACTCTTTTAGGTGCCTGTATTATGTACAGAGTAATTATCAGCTGAGCTGTTCACATCCCTATATAGTACTCAAATGAAAAAGACCCATAAAAGTGTCATCAAAAAAGTCACCTAAGTTTTGCAGCACTAGCTTTTGCAGCTTTGTTTCTGTAAAGTGAATTTCCTATCTTGCTACGCTTTGGCTTCATAGCTTGTTCTTGGGCAAAGTACAGAGTGATTTTCAACAGCAAAAGGAATGACGTCAGATTTCAGTGCAGCATAAATACATTTCTCTGAGTTGAAAAAAAAACCAAACCCAAACACTTGAAAGACATCCTTGAAATAACTCTTGTTGGAATAACTGAACAGAAATAGCAAGATGAAATCAACAAATAAATATTATGATCCATATAGCTGGAGTCCTTTTCCCCCAATAAACCTGTTTCTTGCATCTTGTACATATAAAAAAGGTGAGTTGGATTTTTGTCTTCATCTGCTGTTAATTAGATGTTAATCCCTACTCCCCTTCTCACTCACCTGTTTTTTGCCAAATATCATATATGATAATGAACTGCTCATATTGATAAGCTGTAAGTCTGCAGTGTTAACTTACCTTCCATATCCTCCTAGGACTGTAACTTTAAAAGTCACAGTTCAAAAAGTAAGAGCAGTTGAGAAAACAGGAGAGCTGGTTGATATTGCAGAGTGCCTTCTAATAAAAGCTGCAGAATCAGGGCTGTGCCTGTCCCCTCAGATGCTCATTATATGTTTCTAGATGACAAATTGCAGACCCACTGTAACATTTTGCCCTTTAGTTTGAGGTACAAACAAAGGGCTGTTTTACAAGTGTTTTGCCTGAGCTTGGATAAAAGTGTTAGTAAATAGTCCTTTATTTTTAGGAGTGATTAATGCTTTCAGCTTTGGAGCAGCGTTTGTGTTATAATGACTATGGTTCAGTTTTGATGGCTAAGTCTTTGTGCCCCATGCCAGTGTGATGCTTCTAAAAAATAAAAAAAATATTAATGGGCAGGTTAAAACATGGAAGGGAGAATACAGCAGCTGAGACATTCTATTATTTCTTTGCCATGGCAGGGGAAATAGATCAGGTCCACTAGAAATGTAATTGTGATACTTAGCAGTTATATATTCAAAGGACTTTATAATCTTTACCTGAGCCTATTCACGAGGGAGAAGCTATCAGGAAGCAGGCTGAGATGAATTGGCGTATAACCACTGTCCAGCCCTACTGCACTGGAATGCTCTTCCACTGGATGACAACTAGAAGCCTGCTTCTACAACTGATCTGGACAAAGAGTGTGTAAGATCACCTGAGCCATCTGAATAGTCCTTTCATTATCCATACCTTATCTTGAGACCTGTGTTATACCCACATAGCTGTATGGGTTTTCTCTGTAGAAAGATGACAGAAATAAGGCCACTTCTTCAGGTTTTTTAAAAAAAAAGGCAAGAAAGCAGAAAACCAAAGGCAGGGAGATATCTGAAAGACTCCCTTGGCATTTTTGCAGGGCCACTCCAGAAGGGACAAGACTTGAAAATCAGCAGGGGCAGGCTTGGCTTCAAATTCTGATATTCAGTAATGCCTCTGAGAGACGGGCCAGCTTACAACTAGCGATTGAACTGTGAGGCTTTCAGGATGTAGCTGGTAGACAGGTCTAGGCTTGAAGCCCACCTTGATTGGTATAAGCACATCCAAGGCAAAGTTGCGTGCTGCAATGCAGCATTGGTAGAGATCACTGAAGTAACCCCAGATGGGCTGGGGTGGTGCAATGCTGTATAGCACAGGGCCCAAAAATAGCAGAAGCAAATGTGGTGCTGTGGCCCAAGACCGGTAAGGCTGCTGCAGTTAATTTAGAAGCAGCCAGTTTATCCAGCAAGGCTGAGGGATCTCGGCGCCACGCTGCATTATGCACAGCAGGATAAACTGCCCACGTGGTAACAAAGACGCAGGTGTGCTGCGAGGGCTGCAGTGCTTCTCTGCCTCAGTAAGATCTTTAATTTTATCTAGACACAGTTCGTGCTGGTTTAACCACTTCTTTGCTCCAGCAGTTGTAACTGAATTCCTGCGAACGCAATATATAGACAAATTCCAGTTGTTACTGTATGAATATCCAAGAGGAGAGATTACATTGCACTGGGACTCTACGCTGACACCTACACATACTCACAAACAGGGGTAGAACAGACTCAAAAAAATCACCACCCTTGTCACTAGTGAAGTGAGTTAATCATTCACAGATTTTGAGGTCTATACCAGCCTGCTTTCTTCTTAAGAATTCTCAAAACACTTTCTGCGCTTTAAGAATATAGAGGTGATGACTTTGCTACCAAACTGCTGTCACTTGTCAAGCAAAGCTTGACAGTTACTTAGCTGCTATTAGCAGTACTATAAAAGTGACATATAGCAGCTAGGACAGCTGCTTACATACAAAAGAAAAGGGGACAGATAAGTAGCAGGTAAATTTCTTAATTAGAAATTTGAGATTGTGCTAGAAGGAAGTTGTACATTATGATGAACTTGTATGTCACTGTATGAGCTGTTGAATACACCTATATAAATCTCTTCATGGAGTACCTGGCTTGATGGACCTACTATTGGTAAAAGTAATTTGAGATCCTTAATGGGCATCACAAGTATCGCATTCAATGGGAAACAGCATCATTAGCACAACACACAGAATAACCAGACTTAGATGTCAAGCGATTTTACCAGCTATCATGAGTTATCGGTTCAAGAAAGTGCTTTAGGCATATTGTAGGAGTCTCCTGCCTATACAGTGGTATTGTCTAACTCTGCTTAGTGGGGAGGTCTGAGCGATTTGTTACCCTCAGTAGTAGGCTGCATGGTTTAGACAAATTGGTCTCTGATTTTGAGAAAGGAGTATTTTTTTTTCTCCCTGGTTGTCAGTTTATACACCTTTTTAAATGAACACATTTGTAGCCAGGCAATTATCATTTTGTCATTGTTGTTAAATGGAAAAGAGCATTATACACAAATGACAGCACTATGCATGTCTCACTGTTGCTGAACCTAAACAATATGCTTTTCATCTCCTAACCATACCCATCTGTAATCTTCCCTTCCCTCCCCTGTCTCTAGAGCAACAGCAGCAGACCAGCTGCTTGCTCACATGTGGAGAGCGTATTATAAGGCATCCAACTTGTATTCAAATCATGAGATGATGTGCTACTTACAAAGCAGAGGATTCCTTGGGCTGAGGTATGCTGCGGTCTCTTGTGTAACTGGAGACAGCACAGCATCAGAGGCAAGTTTAGGTTGGATTTTTTTTTTTATTTTTATGAGTAGTTATTTTACACTTGTGCCCTATTTATACTTAGATGGCAGCGTATCTGAACAAAACCATGCCATTAGCTAATCATAATCCTTTACAAAACTAGGAGGCTTGCAAACACGCACTTAATAGCTAAAGGACTTTCATCAAATGGAATAAGTTAAAAGCCAAACTAGAAATGCCTAGTCCCTATTTTGATCTGAATTGTCATGGCTCTGACCTACAGAGCACTGATCAAATGGCAGCAACACATGTAACATACCTGGTCTAACTATAATTTAGCTAGTTTAGGCAATATAAAGTGAATATATTGTTGGAATAACTCCAGGCACTCCACGATGGTGTTTGAGCAGGTAGATGACCGTTCCTTCTCTGGGAAGGCCCATGAATGCTTCTACCCCGTAACACTCCTTACTCAGCCTTACCTCCTAGCCTAGTGCTTCTGTGTCGGAAGGATGCGTGGTCTGGTACGGAGATGCTGAAGGACCTAGCTCAGAGCAGAAGCACAACAGGTGCTAACACCGCTGTGATGCGTTCGGGTGCCAGACTGGTATTTCTGCACGCTGCTGTTCTGGCCTGTGCAGGCTGGTTTCTGAGAGCTACCTCATTGGTCATTACAGGACCAGACTGGTGTGGGCCTCAGAGGAACAGAGCTTTTTACTAAATCTCTGAGTGGCGAATGGATTTTAAATTTATCAGAAAAATTCTCACTTATCCTAATATTCAGGAGCAGTTGAAGTGACATGGGCAGCAAGGTGATAGCCTTCCTTTTGACACTTTGTCTTTTATCAAGTTCTCTTGGGAACTAAAAAATACAGGGAGGCAGAATTTAAAGCCAATGACAATTATAAATCAGTTCCCAAAGGGGTGAGGTATGTATAAATTAGTTCCCTGCCGTGTGTATCTCTTTTCTAATTCGTTTGAATCAAAGGAATGCAGGAGCTCTAAGGAATTGTATATATTTTCATGGTCATCAAGAACGCTGGAGATAAATTACTTCTCCTGTTATGAGTAATGACTTCAAATGAGGAAACCAGTCATTTCAACACTGGCCCTTTAAACCATGCAGTGTGGAATAGAGATCGGACATGAGAAAAGAGGTGTGGGGGTTCCTTACGAAGCCTGTACTAAATTAGAGCCGAGTCTCTGAAATGCACCTTCACCTACATGGGGAGCGTGCAGATTGCCATGTAGTAGTATTCTTTCTATCCATACGTCCCATAGAGAAATAAGACTGTTGGAGCTGTCATATTGTTTACACCTCTAGATCAATATTGTGTTCAATAGCAAATGGTATGGAAGAAAGGTACAAGAAATTGAGTATAACAGCTCAGCATGGAATAACCTGGATCAAGATGTTTACAACCCTTTAGCTAGTTATGATTTGGTTTTTTTCGCTCTGAGACATATGAACTAATTCTCCCTCCAAAACTGCTTTGAGAAGGAGATGGATTTAATTTTGTTATCTGTTTTGTAATGTGTGATGTTATCTGAGCATATATTTAGTTACAAGAACATCCAGAGCAGCATTTTACAATCCTTTTGAGCTTTTCCTCCAATCTCTTTTTATTTTTTTTGACCTTTCTAATCAGTACAGCTATTTACAACATGTGAGAGAGGAGTGTAAAAAAACCACAACCCCTTCCCCCCAACAAAATCCTCAAAACAACAAAAAGGCATTGTGTACTAGAGAAAAATATGTTCTTGCAAGTTTTGTTTTTTAAATGAAATGTTCAAACAAGCTCCCATGACATTTGGAAAAATATATAATCAGTTATGCTAAATTTCCCAAAGCCTTGGGATTCCTGTTGCTTTTATATTTGTGAATAACTCTATCTCATCATACTGGAACAGCGTAGGTGAAGAGCCACAGGCCCTTTATCCTCACCGCTTCCTCCCCACCTTTGGTAAATGCCAGGTATATTTGTTTCATCTGCTTTGGAGAGAACATCTCAGTCAAGCACATGGTCTAGTTGTAACGCCACCAAGGCTCAGTCCCCGTCCTCTGAAGGTTACGGTCTTCACTCCCTTCCTGTCTTTCCCATTCAAGGACATTGAGGAAAATCACTTCCCTGTGTTTCTGTCATGTCCCAGGCATTTGGCAGAGCTGGGAATGGACCCAGATTTCCTAACACCAAGTGCAGTGTTCTCCCTGCTGCGTTACATTCTGCATAGCACGCGATGTCAACGGGCCTTTAGTTTACTTTGCACAGTTGTTAACTCTGCAATCAACTTAGTGAGTGGAACGCGCTTGCTGAATTTGTGTATTAGCTTATTTCAGCCTTCTATAGATAAGTTTGTGTAATGAAAACTCAATACAATTTTAATGGTTTAAAAAAACCCAACCAGACAACAAGCCAGCCCTTTCATCAGCAGATCATTATCTCATTGCAGGCAGGTCATGCCAGGGTGTCACTGGCCCAGAATCTAAACAGCATCTAACCAGAAGCAGCCATTCTTCAAACACGAATCCCAGAATGAGCCACCGCATTATATAAGATCTATGAATTATTCATCAGCTCTGATTTAACATTCATCCTGCCACTGAGGCTAAAGGCAGCCATATATTTGCTGGTAAAAATAACAATTTGCATTACAGTGGATAATAATGCAGATTGTTATTTTATCCTTAACTGACAATATTGTTACCATGATAACTTTACGTACAGATAGAAGTTGTATCAGTTCGCACTTGGAAGTCCTCTGAGACCCAGCAGTCATTATTGTAAAGTAGTTTTATATATGTATATATGTACGTGCGTCTGTGTTTTTATATGTACCCACACGGTCATACACAGCTGAAACGCTACCTTTGGATTTTGAATAATACCGAAGAGGCAAAATAAAAGGACTGTGCAAATAACAATATATTCAAGGAGTTAGTATTGCATTGTAAGTTTGGCTGTATGCTAAGCAATCCTTCATGTCTACTTCTCTTTCTGTCTCCATTCATTTTTCAGCATGGTTTTTCCTTATGCAGTATACACTGTGCGTTCAGTATCTCCTTCTTTTCAGCTGTAAATGTTACAAATTATATTCTTTGACTTTTTCCCTTTGCTTTTGCATAGCGGTTGAATACATTGACTCCCACGGATAATAACCTACAGTGGCCAGCTCTGCCTGGAATACTGAATAAATAAATCAATATCATTGACTGGTGGTATTAATTATTTCAGCAAATTTTCCCAGCCCAGCTTTCAGTCAATTACACGTTATTTAGTCCCCCGCAGTTATGTAGGACACCAGTAACACGGGTTATGTAACCTAAGGGACAAGTTCTTTCTACTTTCAAAGTAATTAGTGCTTTCTTCCCACAGAATAAAGGGTCAAATCCTCACCCCCAGGCCCATTAGGCTGACTACAGAAGGCACAAAAGGCATCTCAGTTGCATTGCAGCTCTCCGAATGTTGTTGGTTCATTGAATGGAGCTTTTCCAGTTTGGGCCTTTTTCATCATCTTGTGGGACCAAAGGGCAATAAAATTAACTCTCTGCAGTTTGCTGATCTGGCCTGCATAGCCTGTGACCTCTTCCTCAGCACCTCCAGAAAAATTCTAAAAGTCCTTGAAACAAAGGTCTGAAATAGAGCAAACGCGCAAGCCCTCACTAGACCCATGTAGAGGTAAGGAAAATGTAATCTTGACCTTAAGAGGCAATATATTTAATTTTAAGCCAGGTGGAGTTTATCCAAGATCCCTAAACACATATGATATGACTTAAAAAAGAAAATGACTGGCAAATATGGTTGATCAAGATCTCCATTTTATTGTGTTGGTTAATAATGATGGTGAGGGAGACTGTTGCAGCTATTCTTTACGCTTTTCCCTTGTGTTCAAATCAAAATCCTGCTTTTTGTAGCATTCACTGAGATTTTGTTTTCTTTGACTTTGTGTGGAAAGCTTTGTATGCAGAGTGTGCTGCAAAACAAAAAACCACCAGCACTCCAATGCAAAACCGGTGCGAACTATTGTCTGCCTGCTCGCAGTCCCGCTGGGCTCTGGACATGCAAGCCAAAACAGCTTGCACAGACGTCGTTTTTCTTGGCACCGTTAATGTCCTGAGCTGAATCTGGTTTGCTCTTATTAGCCTTCAGCCATCAGAGATACAAACATTGCTATTTATGCACTGTGAGAAGCAGATGTTTCTCCTTGTGCATAATGGAGGGACTTTCCTATGCAGAAATAGAAGTGTTTCTAAGGAGAGCTACTTGTCACAAGGGCAAGAAGAATTACATTTGCTGGTCCATGCTGCTTATCTTGATCTATTCTGGATGTTCGAAGTAGTAGAAAATAATTTTTAATCACCATGGTTAGGAGAAAATCAGTGGAGGCCTTGCTCTGTGAAGTAAAATCCAGCATGTAGAGGTTGCTTACATGGACAGACAGTTTCTGTCATTGAATATTCTTGCAGGCCTGGACATAAGACTGGAGAGTACTTTGCTGGTTATTTCTAGCAGGTATATCAAATGCTGCTGTATACAGGGCCTCCTGGAGCTGTTGTAGAGCGAATCAGCTACTCCTCGGAGCTTTCGCATTCTGCCCATCCTAACGCAACCTCTCCCTCTTCCCTTCACTTACCCCTCCTCCTACTCACCATACTGAGCTGTTGAGCAGATATGAACTAGTAGCAACCCTAAAGGACAGACTGAAAGTGTGAGGACAGAGAGACTAGAAGAGGAGCAGGCAGGTAGAGGAAGCCCTCCAGGGACTTAATAGTTGCCAGAACCCAAAGGAATGACCACTGTAGTGAGACCCATTTCAGGAACCAGGTTTGGGTCCTGTACAAACTGGGTACTTGTAGTTTATGGCTCTGAGGGTTTGGCTCCCCCAGACTCTGGGGTTCAATATCCCCACTGCCTATGCAGACTATCCACATCAATCCACTTTTAGGATTTCAGAAGAGAGCTAGAAAACAGTGAAGCTCAGTATGTCTCATGCATGCATGAGACCTAAAATTTAACATTAGGAGCACCCTTAGATGAAAATTTGGCTTCTCTCTACTCTTGTTCGTTTTGAAATACCTGCCGCTGCTGCTTACATACTGTGCATATCCACTAAAGCAATGTTTCATAACCACTGACTAAATTGCTTTCGTTCTCTCCACAAGTTCTTATACCTTTCTCTTGTCTTTTTTTTGTCTTTTTTCCTATCCTTTACCATTATGCTGAACCTAACATTAACATGGGAAAATTTTAGAGTAGTCACAGATGTATTATTATGAATTTAGCCCTATACTTTGCCCTTCAGATCAAAGCTATGTCATGAAATGCATTGCAGATGCAGTTCCTGTCCCGGAGGACTTAGTGTTGCTGTAGAGGCTGTAAGCAGGGGGATTACGATGGGACATTTGGTTTGATACCATGCTGTAATCTGTTGTCACATTCCTGGGCTAAGTGTGCAGCTCTTGAGGAAGTGAGATATCTTCAGTGGTTTCAACAAAGTGGAAAAAATCTTCAAATTTCCCACATTGTTATTCTATGCTATTGCTCATTATGGTAGAAATATAACTCTTGCTAATTAAGATGGGTACTAGCAATTAAATTAAACAATGCCTTAAAATGCCCAGCTCCGTGTAATATTCAATAATGGCTGTTTCTGCAGGGGATACTTTCTCATGTGTATGTATTTTTCTAAGGTGATTATGACATGATTTCCTTTGTTTCAGAGCACTGAATTCTTCAAGGGCTTGACCAGAACCTCAGCCTCCTAATGAGATAGGTAAGTAGCAGAAGGGGAGGGAGGAGGGAAGGAAAGAGAAAATAGCAAGCTGAACAACTTGGAAAATAAAACTGAGGGGATCACATCCTCAGATTATTGGATAACCATCCAATTTCATTTTTTATTAAGGCCCATTTAATCTATGAGTCAAGGATATATAGAACATTTTTTCTTGATCTCAGTACTTTATTATTCGTAAAATAGACAGGGTCTTTCTCCATTATTTCTCAACTATTATGGTGAGGTATAAAGCATCAGAACATTAGATAATGTGTGTACCACTATATTTAGAAGTGTCATAGTAATTTTTATGGTATTTCAGATTGGAGTCCAGATGGGTACCCACTGCTGAAACATATTTTAACTGGCAAAACTGAAGTCTATGCAGGTGCTCACTGCAGAAGAGAGCACATTTTCAAGAAGCAGATCTTGGTGTCCCCCTCTCAGTTGTTTCAGAAATTACCCACCAAAATATGTTCTTCCAGCACTGAATAAAATGAGATTCCGCTCATCTCTTCAACACACAAAAGGAAGTAAAGATTTAGATATAAAATATGGTTTCACTTGAAAAATCAGCTAAAAAATGAACCATGTATAACTACATTTTTTTTTCTGATTGCCTGTCTTCCAACATTGACCTTAGGGCTAGACAGTCACTGTGGGTTACCTGATTCAGGTGCCTAATGGTGACGGACAGTTCACTGGACAAATTCTGCTCTGTAATCTCCTTGACTTTCTCACTAACTGTTGACGGTGTAAACTTAGCATGACTTTTACATTTTTATTTCAAGAAGCCCACTAACATTAGGAAACAAAACTGCTATTCAAGCCAAGTTCTCATCTGACTTTGTATGACTGTCACATAGCTTACAGGTCAGAAGACACTTTGCCAAATTTGAACTGAATTTGTGGAAGAAAATCAAATGCAAACCTAGGAGAGTACACTTTTTTTTGGTGCAACCTTCTAGCCTAGACTACCATTATAAGATGGGAGAAGTTACTTATTGCTGGACCTTTTCCTGATGGACCAAATGAGCTATGTTCTGGGGTTTATGCCAGTATTTTTTATGAAGCAAACTGGAATTCTCAGTATAAAAAAGTCAGATTCACATCTGCAGTTGACTTCAGTTTGTACTGTTTCCCCCTCCCTTTCCAATTGTATTTACCCGATAATATGCTGTGTTGTGCCTTCCAGTTGACTGCCATGTGGGGCTGAATCCTAGTTAACTTTTTCATATGGCTTTGGAAACATAGCCAGCTGCTGCACCATCCACTGCGAGCAACTTGGCAGTTAGAAAGCTAGGAGAAGCAGATACAGTGAGTTTCTGTGGACCCCATTTTAAGAATTTTGTTTTGTTTCTCTTCTAAATGGTATCACAAGCAGGCACTGAGTAGATAAGATGATGCTCATACTTGCAGTTACAATCTCCTGGGACTACTAGTATTTCTCTCCTCGGAGACCTGTCCTGAGAGACGAACGGCCCAGCTGGAGTCTCCACTCTCCTGTTCAAAGTAGGTTTCAGCTCCTGCTCTGAACGCTATTTATTTCGGGAGGAAAAGGACCAATATTTTTTTTACTAGATTTATCTGACAGAGTGCCCTCTCTTGATTTAGACCACACAGATGAATTCACAGACATAGTGGCATTTTGCAGAGCTGCACAGCAGAAACAGCTTTCACCTGAGGAAACTGTTCGAAAGCAAAACCCATCCTTCTGAAATGTCTTTGCTGTTTGTAAACCAAGATTTTTCTGACTGCTTTCTTATGCCTTCACTTGACCAAGTTTTGCTTTTCTGTGCTCACTCTTGCTCTACTGTAATCAAGAGCACAACTTTCATTGACTTCACCAAATGGGAAGATCAGGGCTGTGAAACTCCTGTCATTAAGGGGTATATTGCAATTGCACACAGTAATTGGTCTGTGTGGAAGAAACTGTTGAACCAAGCAATGGGCTCAGTCCTTTTAATCCCACTTATATGGTGTTGGTAGAGAAAGAGACAGAAGTGTAAGACACACCAGCCTGGGATCTCATTTCATTTGCAGCTCCAGGGTGGGGAATGCCAAATGGATTGCAACGAGGGCAGGTTTCTAGCAGCAGCAATCAGCATGTGACTGGTTTTGTGGCTGGCATCTTCGTAACTGCTCTGTAGGTTCCACTTTCTGTACAGTTGCTAGAGAGCTGTGAAGCTATCTATAGGTGAGGGAGTGGGAATTTACTGCTGCACCATTACCATTTACTTTTTGGATATGTCTTTCTTTAATTTTCTACAGCAAAAAACACTTGCATCAGCCTATCTAGGAATGCTTTATGGTAAAAGCAGCCAATTTTTCCTCTGCTTACAGTTACATTTTCTAGAAAAGTGCATTTAGTATGCCATAAACACCTCTAAGCTGATGAAAATGGTATCTCTTTCATTTCCTGGTTTGTAAATGCCACGGCAGGTCTGGTACGCGTTCCCTGAACAGCCTGCACAGGAAAAGCTCAGCACAATTTGCATCACAAGGTCAATGTCACCTTGTTATTCCTCTAAAATCTCACTACTTTAACGCTGACGAGATGAGTAGCACAGAATCTAGGACTGTAGGTCACCATAGGCAGGGTCTTGAAGAAAGGGATGGAAGGTTCCAGGGGAATTGCTGGTTGTCATAAAGAGGGCAGGAGTAAGATGTGGTAAAGGGAGCAGGAGTAAGACGTGGTGGTGACCATCTCAAGGCCAAGGCAGACTGAGGGGAAGGAAATAATGGTGAGTGCCAGTTTTTCAATTTTCCTAGCTGCAGGAAATTTGGGAATAGCAGTGCTAATAGACATGGCATAGCCTTCTGTTTATTTGAACTCTGTGCTGTGCTCAACAGCTGCTTTCCCCAAACTAGTTTCTTTCACCTCGGCTGAGCTGCAATGTATTTGTTTGGCTTTTGGAAAGGGCCGGGACATGGTTTCTCTTTTGAGACGAGTCCATTTTATTCTTGGCTAAGTGATGCCAAATCTTTATGCTAGTGTCCTGTCAGATGAGCACAAGAGCATCCTTTGGAAAGTATGCTGGCATTTCTGGAAGTGAAAACTGTGCTGGATCCAAGCGCCTCTTCTGGCAGCGATAGAAGAGGGCGACATTCAGCTGGCAGCACAGCCCAGCCCTGCGGTGAGTGATCATTACAGGGATGTGCTCATTACTGCGTAACTTGGAGATGATTTTACTCTCTTATGCTTCTCAGTTTTATATCACCGGACAAGAACACAGCTTCTCAAAGGGAAACGTGGATATTAGCTCCACACATTTGTGCCCTGAGTCCCCCAGCAAGCAGCTAGTTGAAAGCTGTGTGCGCTGAGCAGGGGGTCTGTCGCTACCTGGCAGGACAGGGATGGGGAGAGGTGTAACCTCCATTCTCTCAGTGGAGGCCGTAATTTGGGTCTTACTCCCTGTTAGCTGCCAGTTTTTATTAGGCCTAGAGCCATTCACTTAGAAACCTTTTCCTCTGCCAGTTTTGTTTGAAACCAGCCACCAGGTTCAGAAATGAGGTGGAAGGAGTATTAACAGCACATGAATAGGCAGATGGCACAACTCTATGTGTTTCATTTCCTGTGGGAAACCAGGCACGGTTTTCCATCAGAAACTTACAGTTTTGAAACATTTAATGGGAAGTCATTCGAAGCAAACTTCTGTAAATTGCAGAAACTTCAATGCAATGCCGTAGTCTTTGTGCATAGTTAAGTGGTGTGTGAATAATACATATACTGAAAAAACCCTGTATCTTAAGTGACTCACATTTTGCTAAATTTAGCATTACCTCTGTGCTGGCATTCCCCGTCTGTGAAATGGGAATAGCACTACCTCTTGCCTCCTCTCAGCACTGTAGATTTAACTACACAAAAATCCTGTAAGAAGTGCTACTGAAAAGCTGACAAAGTAACAGAATTTTGTTTTCAAACTAGGATTTACCTATGATGCAGGAAGAAGGGTCAAATGCCAGGCAATAAAACAAGGACCGCATGCCAGTCAAACTGAATGCTGCTGCCCGTTCTGTGCATGAACGAGGCTGGAGTCCTGTGGGAAGCTCGTATGTGGTCACATAACTAACAGCACTGACATAATGCATACGTACAAGATGGTTTAACTAAGGTTGCATAAATAACGTTGGTTCTGGCATTTCCCAACGCGTGAATGCTTGGATTTTTACTTTAATAACACTCTTGCAAGCTCTTTTAAATGTATGTCTGTACAACAACTAACTTCTTCCTCCCCTACCGAAGTGCCTCTCTGCAGAAGAGATATGGGGACATGCTCCGGATAATGCAGAAGGTTAGCAGAAACAACCTGATTTTGGTTATCATTTCCATCTCTCTCTTTCATTTTCCTTGTATGATTTTTCCCTTGTGCCTGAAGTTAACACATGCTCTGTGATAGAATTTTTTCCACTCTTCCAGGAAGTGGCCCCTTTCACCGTCAATTTAAAAGGATATATTTATCCTGTGTCGGCATCACACCGAGAGCTCCAGTTTTAAATATAGCCCATCACATGATCTAATCAGGCAAAACCTTTTAAATCCAGATGATCAATAGGAGAGACAAATGGAATTCATTTAACCCACCTGTGAAATATCTACCTGACCATAAAACTGTTCCAAATCCAAAATTTCACTGGAATATCATGCAAAATTATCTGCAAAAGTCCCAGGAACACCACCTGTCTTCTGCTTCCTTATACCCAACACGCTGCAAGCAGAAGCTGTGAGCAGTTCTTTTGCATTTCATAGTCGGAAGTGGTTTGACACTGCATTGATATGATAAAAATATCTGAAAAACTGCATGCCACAGACATACAGCTGCTCTGTATAATGTTTTTTTTAACTACACAGATCATAGATTTCAGGAATGAATAACTCAGTATCCCACCTGGGTTCTTTTATGTCAACAGTTTGCTCAAATCGCAAGACATTTCCAAAATGCAGTGAAAGAATCAGTCTTTGGTAACGTTCTCCTAACTGACTTTGACGAATGGCATGTCATCCTGAAAACATATACTTGACAATTCCGCGGTGTATCTGAGTGCTACCAAATGTGTCTGTTCTTCCATGAGAGCTTAGATGTCCCTGGGGCTAGCAAGCCTCATCAACTTTTTAAACCTGAGTTTTGGAGATCAGTTTGCCATGAGAGGAACGACAAATAACATACAGGTCTGACACAGGAAGGAGTTCTTGTGTTCTTGTTCCCACTTGGTGTTCTGTTGACACGTGATGAGGATATATTGGGAACACAGGATTCCTCGCAAATCAATTAGCTCACCTGTGGCTGAGGCCTGGATGGATTAGGGAGGAGAAAATTCATGTCAATGTACGCCTGTAAAAACCTGTAAGAAAGTTTTCTACAGAGATTATCTCGAACACGCCAGGTAAAAACTTCCTTACTGATGCAATAGCCATCTCTTCTGCAGTGTTAAATGCCAGTGTAGCAGTGTTCTTTGTTTACAGACTTCATACTTTATATCCTATGGTACAAAACTTGACATGGGATCACCGATGCCTTCTGGAAACAAGAACACTTAATGACTTATAGGCTGTCTTGGAAACTCTATTTTGCTTATTCAGTAGCTTTGCAATACGTGCCTTTCCTGTCAGTGGTCACTTCTGAAACACTGAAGAATAACTGTTACCTGCCAAAAGGACATAACTCTTTCATTGGGAACTTCTTAGTCCTTAACCATGCGCTCAGAAAATAACCTTGCAATTGTTACCCTACACTGCTGAGTTATAGTAGAACAAAGACACAGGTTTTGAGATTTTATCCTTTTGGTGCCCACTGTTCTCTCTTGTTTGGCTTCATCTTCTGAAGGGCAAAAAGGGGAGGAAAAAGGTTAAAACCTGCAATGGTTTTCTGTGTTCATTTCTTCGACTGAGCAAGAAGGCTAATCTTTGAGCTGTGATGTCAGTTATATGTGGTAGGTAAGAGAAGTAGGTGGTAGGTATCTCACATGAAAAAAAAAGTATTCCAAGTAAAGATTCAGTATAGCTGCTGTCTTCTGTTCCAAGGAGTGCATCTGTCCCACGGAGACTGTGCTGAAACAGGCCTCTGCTGCTGCTTTACTTTCTCCTTTCCTTAATTTCATGCACAAATTTCTCTATTCCAATCTAAATGATTACATGCCCCGAGACACTGGAGTATTCCAAGCTGTGCATCATGTCATGCACAGTGCAATCTATAGAGAAGTAAATGATGACATAAAGAGACAAACCAGTAGGAAATGAGGTAGTTCAGACAAGACTTTCAAGTATGACTGCTGACTCTGTGGTACTCCAATTCAGGAACTTCCAAAGCATAGACCATCTAGTCTCCAAAAACTGTCTTTCTGTGCTCTCTCTAAGTTGGTGTCTAGAACTGAGCAGACACTCTGAAAGTCACTGTGCTCTCCTGTTTTCTAGCAAAGACTTTTATCTTAAAAAGAGACACTAGAAAGGATACTAGGAAAATCTAAAAAGGGGAATATGGCAAAGGCTGAAAAAATTTATTCATAGGAACTTTCCAAAATTCATCACTGTCTACACACCTGAAAATATGACTGCTGTTTTGCCCTTGAAACAACAGATAGGCTAAGTTATTAACTAAAGCTTTTATTAATGGGGGAAAGAGGGAATGTAGACACCTTAAGAGCCTTCTGTTCTCATTACTGAAGTAGTATGTCCTTTGTTTTCGCAATCTTTGTTAGAGTAAAAGGTGCAGCTCCTTGATAAGAAGCAATATCTAGTTAAAGATGCACCATCACTTCTGCCTTTCCAGGGAATTGCTTTAAATGAAGAGACAGTGTCTATCAGCCCCCGGTGAAGAAAGGTCAGGCCATCAGCCACCTTGCTTGTCTTATGGCAGCCAAATGAATCATGAACAGATTGCTGCTGCCTCACAAGTTCTTCAAACATTTTGCAGCTTCTCTTGCCAATTAGGAGCCCATAGAGGTCCCCCAAACTGCTGATTCCTCTTCACATTGCGCTCTATATTATGATAGCTATTTTTTCCCCTCTGGTGATTCTCTGTCCGTGTGTCTGATGTGCTCCCTTCTTACATACACAGAAGAAATACTTCGGGGAATGAAATTATCCGGCAGAATCCTGGGATGTGGTCGTGACCAGTGTTTTGATTAAACTGTCTTTCTACTTTCTTGGCAGTCAAGCTACTAGATGTATGTCAAATCAACTGAGAGAGCAGTTTGCACAGGCATATGAAACTGTGAAGCCTATGGGCTCTCGGGCAAAATATGCATGTTATGCCGGTTTTGTTTCCAGCCCTGCGTGAATCATACTATCTGCCTTGTGGGTTGGTTCTGGTCATTGTGATGAACTGTTAGATGCTCACCACGAAGACTTCTTATCTGGGAGTCTGGATTAATCAGCTGTCCTGTGGGAGTGAGACTGTAACATAAAATAATAGTTGCTTATTTTAAAATTGAAGCATGCTTTCCAGGATGGTGCGTTTAAGTTCACTGTGAATTAAGAATGAGAGAACACCAAAGATGAAGATGACATTTTGAGGCAAGAAATCAAAACTGACAGCCTCCAAAAATGGATTAAAGGGGTAGGTGACTTGTTGCAGTGCCAAGGAGCAATGATAGGTGATCATGTTCACTGATGGAAGTTGAGTAATGAGAAGTAGTCAACAGAGGAGGTGACAGAAGGTAATAACTGAGGTGAATAGCAAAGTGTTTCTAATTCATCGCAGCTTTTTTCTTTTTTAACAAGCAAACAGCCAAAAAAAGCCCACCCCTAAACAGCAATAGCTATGAGGCTGTATTTCTAAAGAAACCTAGCAGTTTATTAGAAGCTTTCACTGTATTTTGGAAAGGTTAATTTGCACAGTGTTCCTATGAACTGGAATGAGTTTTATGTCCATGTTATATATGGGAACTAAGGCACAGAGCGGGGAGAGCATGAGGTGATTTGCTCAAGGTCACATAGAGTATGACTCTCCCTAGCTTGGGCATGGTCCTTAGTTAATGTGTCTAAATGACTTGTTCATGCTGATTTCTGCTCTACTACCTTCCAGGCAGGAGAGCTAGTCCTGGCTGTGTGGCACCACAGCAAGCAGAGCTGATTGTCAGTGTCATAAATGCACACCCAAGGTGCTTTCTTTCACTACTAGTTCCTTGTTCCTTGTATTATAGCAAAGAATAGGGATTTAAATATGAGTTTAAATTACACTGTGGAAAATTTTGTATGAACACAGTAAAAGTTGGCTGCTTGTCCTAAAGGTCTCATACATATGATCTGAAAAGAGAAGCAATGGCTTCATCCTACCAAGAGGGTGTACCATACAATACCATTAACTGGCAGCTTTTCTTGGATGTGGATTTTCACACTGCCTGCAGAGCAGTTAAGATTCACCTATTCAATGAATAGCATAACTATATATGATAGACAGAGCTGTCTACAAATACAGTAAAGTGAGGTCTGTATGCCCTGTCGGTGTAATTGCTACATGGGACATAGCACAAGGAACTAATTGCATCTTCTGAAGAGTTCTCCTCGCGATACCAACAACTAGAGGAATACCAATCAATGCACAGGGTGACAGAGGCATTAATCACAGTTGTTCCTGCTTCTATATTGTCTAAGGATTCGTCTGTTTGAGATAAATTATGCATAAAGAGAGGAGACTGTTAGTGTCCTTCATGATATACGAAGTAGAAAAAAGACTCCAGCCAACTCCCAAAGTTTGAAAACTATTTTGTATTTAAGCAATTCCCCTATTAAAAACTAGTAGAACCTAAATAATGCAGAATCTTGTGACTGTTCTATTTGAATCAGTTTGTCTTTTGCTTGCATTTATTTGCTCAACCATAGCATCTAGTGCTAGCCATTGACTGCACAAGTCTAAGTGATGGTGTTTCTTTATGTGCTTAAGTAATTTATTGAAAGTTTCACCTTCATTTTTCTTAAAATACTCAAAAGAATCAGATGCCCAGTTCCATTTGAAATTCAATGGATGATGGCCATCAATTCACTTAGGCTTCTTTGAAAATCCCATTTGCTCTGTCTGGTAACAATTATCAAATGTCAATCTTTCAGCTAATAAATAAAGCTAGGCAACAAACAGTGCTCTTCTTTGAGACAAAGGAAATGGCATCTTTCCACGCAAATGTGGGAAAGTTGTGCAGGTGGAACTGATATTAAACAACCAGAAAGGCCAAAATATGGATGTCTTTTGATATTCCTTGCCCATCTTTCCTACATACACAAGAGATGTTTGCATACGCAATGCAATGTTGCTATGTAAATTTAATAGTAAGGGCATGCTGAGGTGTTAATGTCTCTAATACAGTGGTGTACACAGTGCTTGGCAAAATATTTGTGGATCTGGCTTTACACCTTGGTGTAAGAAATTATGGTCATTGGCATAATTTGTCAAAGAGAAGGAAGATTTGGTCGCCACCCCTGGGAAAAGCCAGAAAACAGGAAAGAATCATGAAAATGCAAAAAGCCTTGAATGACTTGGCATTACTTTGGACATTAGGTGGCAATGATATGTGGTTCCTTCCCCCTGTCCCCAAAAGTCTGTGCTCCAGTAGAATGCAGATGGTTATTGGAAGTCGCAGCAGAGCATAGGTCCGAGTATGTCAAGGAGAGATAACGATTTATGGGAGTGCAGCAAATCTTCTTTCACACAAAAAATGGGAGAGATGGGAAAGAGCTGTAAAAAGAATAAGGAATGTTTTGTATTGGTGCTTAATAGATTCTGCCTTATCTTTGTCAAGAAGGTCAAATGAGAAACACACGTCCATCTCATCACCTTAACCATTTTCTCCTTTTCTTCCTGTGTGTTCTCTAAAAGTGACTGTTCCATGTTAGAGAAAAAGAGATATTGAGATACAACTGACTTGGAAATAAGTTTTTAAAAGGGAGATTAAGAAATAAATGGTGTAATTTATGCACTTAGATTCCTTGGTTTCTTTTTCTCAGTTGTATATATAAAAAGTGTATAATATGTGTTAGCAAAACCCAGTTCCACTCTTCAGTTAAGTTGTTTATAATCCTTTCAGATGGACTCCTTTGTTTAGATAAGTAGAGGTTATAAGACTGTAAGTTTTTTCTCTCTACATCTACTAATCTTCTCTGTGAGTGGTCACAGCTTGGTAAGAGACAGAGGTACAATTGCAGAGGATCAGTTCAATGTTTTTATGCTGAAGACAACTGACCAAAAAAATTTCAGTTTTTGATATTGTCTCTGCCTCTTTCAGTCCTGCATTCAGCAGCTTCCCAGTAACATTTGTTGGGCAACTTCCTGAGTTTTGTGTTTTCTCAATGTTTATGTACTAGTAACCTGTAGAGATCCGGAAAACATGAAAACACACACACACACACACACACACACGAGAAATATTTTTCCTCAATTGTTTTATTTAAATCATATTGATAATGTTATCAGCTCGACATTTGTGCTTATAACTGATGAATTAGGATGAGATCTAGTCCCATGTGACTTCTTGCAGCTTGGGTCCTGGAGTGCCTCATTCACATGTAAAACGAAGTTAAATTTGACTTTGATAGAGAGATAGTGATCTTTTCAACAGAGAAGTAGTAAAAGCAGAAGAGGGGACGTAAGCTTTTCATTCTTCAGTAATTAATCTAATAAATTTGGAAAAATTAAAGGAAAAGTGGACCTGATACACATGGTACTTGTGAGGCACACGTTTAGAAAAAAGTGCTCCAGCCTAAATCCTGCTTTTCCTGCACTGTATCTGTAGCTCAGCCCTTCAGTCTTTTGTCTTACGGGCATGGTTTTGTTTGTGCAATAGAAGGTTAATTAA
Organism: Chroicocephalus ridibundus; assembly: GCF_963924245.1. Taxonomy (NCBI): domain Eukaryota; kingdom Metazoa; phylum Chordata; class Aves; order Charadriiformes; family Laridae; genus Chroicocephalus; species Chroicocephalus ridibundus. The sequence continues at coordinate 8,755,650 of NC_086296.1, read as the reverse complement.
TAATCATTGACATAGTTGATGACTGTAGGGTGCAATGGGCCACCATACAATTATCTCAGTTTATGTGTTTATAACTACTCTGTGCCTCCTGTCTATAATGCAGTAAACATACCTCCGATACTGTGAGATGCTCAAACGTGAGGGGAGGTGAACAGTCCAAGGTCTCAGATCAGCAGGTTTGTTTTTGCAGTTTCTTTGCATAATTTTTTGAATAGGCAAAAGGATTATTTTTTTTTTTAATTCATGAAATGGCTTTCCCAACTAGCCATAAGATGGGACTGTCTTTCAAATGGACTCATTCTTTCTCACGAAGGAGGATGTGTGTTTTTAATAAATGTAGGCAAGAGGTCACGGAAGAGGATCACCAATAACAAGGAGTTTCAGCTATTAGTTTTTATGGTTCAGACTAATGTCAGAACCACAGACCACCATTAACTTTCATTCTGTAATGGAGCATAATACTAGCCAGGAATGGGATGCTTGGTTAGCATATGTCAGAGTAATTACAGAATTTATATGAAAAGTACAGCTCTTAATTAGCTGTACAGTCTAAAGGAAATGAATGACAAACTATTTGTATAATTCATGACCTGTCTCTGTTAATTTGATGCTGTCATGCATGAAGTTCAACTCCCCTGTTTCCTACCAGCCACTGAAAAAGTGTTTATACTGATGTGTCTCTGAAAGGACAGAGATACGAAAGATGAGGATGTTGTACACTGTGACAAAGAGTGAGATGAGCAAAATGTTCTTGAACTATTGTGCAATGTCTCCCTTGTTTTAAATCATGAGAAAAAGAGATACTGCTTGCATAAGCAATTGCCCTCAAGATGTTATCAGAGTCTTGATTAGAATGGAGTTGGTCCTTAAGTCAGTCTTCCTGTGCAAGTGCAGTCCGGTGTAACAGTCCGGTTGTATTCACATCGAACATCCCATGCTGCTGAAGGAAACAGATGTATTTGCAGAATACTACGAGCATTGTCTAGCTGAACTAAGATGAATCACTTTAGCCTACCTGGCTTTAAAAAGACCACAGAACTTTGCTGTAATCTTCTCAGGAATGTGAACAAACATTGCGTCCCACTCTGAAATAATGAACAATCTTGCTATGTTCATGTTATCCTTTCAACCAAGATAGAAAAGAAATAAGTTTGGGTTGAAGTTACTTCATTGCTGATGAGATGCTTTTTATACAATTTTGGTAAGTGTAAAAAGGAAAATTTGTCACTTCTTATGACTGCAAATGAGACAGTTGTGAGAAAGCATTGATGGGAGAAAGCTTTATGAGGGATGCTTTTTTTCTCTGTTTTATTTTGAGGCTCCTCAGACTTTTAGACTAGCGCCTTGTGAAATCCCTCCACCCTACCCATCTCCTGACATGACACCGTTTCCATCCTTTTCCCAACATCAGCTCCCATATAGATTGAGAAATAATTTAAGTTTCTAGGAGTGCTAACTGTCCCATTTTTATTTTTATAGGGAAAATTTTAAATAAAAAAAAAAGCCACATCATTTTACTGTGAGATACTGAGGTAAAACTTATTATCCATCTGTTGTACACACATTTTAGGTAGCAGATTTTTATTATGGTAACACTACAGAGGCCCTTGAAAACTGCAGGACTGGCTTGGTTTAATGTAGCTCTTCATGATTCTCCTGCAGCCTTTTGCTTCAGGTTTCCTATGGTCATCTTCCAAAGGCAATGAGAGTAATTGCAGCCATCTCTTGGCACCTTATGAAGCCCTAGTAAATGCTGTCACTGCTTTGGTCTGGCATGTTTCTCCAAGGTATGCGGCGCACATGCACTCGGATGAAGAAGGGCTCCAATGCTGGCTGCTCATGGAAATGTAGCTGTACCTTCATGCTGCTCTTTCCCTTCCACCACCCCAGCCCCCCTCCAGTTCCACCTCTGCCTTTGAAGGCAGCCTGAAATGCAGATACATTTATGTCACCCTTTGATCTAATTTCACCTCAGTAATCTCTCATCATGTTATAAACCACTCAGAATGAATAAACCAGTAATTAGACATTATGACTGGAGTTAGGTGTAATTAGCTATTTAAAAGGGAGCTAATAATGCTGTTAATGGAATTTCTCATTTTGGGGAGGGAAGGGGGATGGTGTTATAATACATCTATAAGAAACTCCAGTTAATGCATAGAATTAGCACTCTAGTGATTTTGTGTGTTTTGTTCTGTAATTCTTCAGGTAAAAGATGCTCCATTTTACTGAGAGATGAGCTCTAACTTTAGTTTATGGGAAACTGTTTCTTGTTAAGTTAATGACAATATATTTTTTCTGAGCTGTGCTGCTCACGCTGCAACTACTGCTTGCTTCTAGAGTGGATTTTTTTGATTGATCATTTTATGTGGCTTAGGAAAACATCTGATTATGTGGCCTGGGTCCCATGGGAGGAGACTTTTCTATATTATATATGAAACCTGCCTTAGAGAATGTTTTTACATCATGTATCTTGAGCCAGCCTGGAACATACTGAACAAACAGAGGGCAACCAACTTAGCTGAAAACCCAGTTTGCATAATATGACTCTCCCTGGCTGTCTTCCTCACTCTCCTTGAAGCAAATTAATTGAAAGTGCTGCGTAGTGATGGGTACTGCTTCTTCTAGCTGTGCCTGAAAAAGCCTGGACCGTTACTGTTTTTTTCATTTTCTGTTTTGCTTCCCACTATGCTCCCAAATTTCATTTGGCAGTAAGTGATCCTGCCTATTTTAAAAATTCTGTCTATAATTTAGTCCATTTATGTACCAAATGGATGTGAGTAGATATATTTAACTCCCAAAGTGCCATAATTTAATTCAGGAGAAGATTAGCCTTTGAGGGTCACTTTTTCCATGTATGAATGTTAACAAAAAATAAAACCCCTTGCCTTCCAAATTATTATAAAAGAAGCTATTGAAGTTTGTTTTGAAATGATTTCAGTAACTATTTGAAAAGGTCTTGGAAGCTCTTAGTCAAAATGCTGAAAACATGCTTAGGATCTGATGCATGTGGAGGTGAGAAGGTTAGACAAAAGCTTCAGTTAACAAGGGCTGTGGAAGAATAAGGTATAGAATTATAAGATAATATAATTATAGGATAATTATAGGACCTCTGGAGGTGTCTAGTCCAACCTCCTGCTCAAAGGACTGTCAGCTGTAAGGTCAGAGCAGGTTACTCTGGGTTTTATGTAGTCTGATCTTGAAAACCTCCAAGGATGGAGACCACACTTCCTCTCTGAGCAACTTGTTCTATTGCTTGAATGTCCTGGGCATGAAAAATCTTGTCTTTATACCCTGTTTGAACCTGTCTTGTTTCAATTTATGGCCCTTATTTCTTGTTCTCCTACCATGCAATACTGTGAAGAGCCTGGATCAGTATTCTCCATGACCTCCTTGTAGGTATCAGGTGGTCCCTTTAACCACAAGATGCTACTGACCAGGACTGTGATTACTACTCATGCTGACTCCTCCAAACCAGAAAAATATTTAAAAAAAAGAAAAAATAAAAACAACAAAAAAAGGAAGATCTTAACAGAGGGTTAAGAGAGAAATGTGCCCACACAGGCTCATGACTGTTCCGGAATAGCATCCAAAGATTTATCAAACTCTGTAAGTTTTGTTAAAAAAAAAAAAGCTTAAAAATAGCAACACTGGAGGAAAGGAAAATGCTGGTAACAAGATCAATTTTCTGTGAGAATGTTTCCTATGATAAAGAGCTAAGAAGCTTCCTAAGGACTTGGTGATAGAAACAAATGATTCAACTGTAGGATCTTAGGGGCTGGGACCATATTTTATTTGGTTTAATGGGATTGGGGGCTTGAACTACTGTGATACAAATTATACTATGAGTAAAATCATTACTTCTTAAAGTAAATTCTACTGCAAGTTTGACAAGGACAGTGTGAATAACTCCCCGAAAACAAAGCAAGGATCAGTTCAAGCTACAAATCTTCACTCGCATGTTTTTTGGTTTTTGACATGCAATCTCTGCCATTAGTCTTCTCAAGTTCTTTCAAACACAATTTGCAAGATCCAGCTGTGGGCTTCATTGCTGGCTTAAATATAGGGATGCAATCAAAGGGAAGGGCTGAAGGAATTTCCTTCAGCCAAAACTGAAGGGGTACATCTGTGCAATTCAGTGTTGGGAGGGTTGTGCTTTTGCTTGACTGGCCAGTCTGTCTCTCTCTCCCTTTTAGTGCCTGCTGTGGATGGAGGGATCTCTGCTGACCACAATGTTGGATAAAAAATGGGAGACTGAATGGGAGAGCAAAGTCCATCCTATCCCCCGGGCACCAAGTGTGCACAGATGATCCAGTCTGTCATGGTCTAAATGGAGTACAGCAGGGCTTCCGTATGGTGAATTGTCCACCTTCCACTGACCTCCTGGTCAGTCTTGAGGACTCCATTGTGGGTGTGCGAGCAGGAACACAGTGAGCTGGGAAGTATAAGGCAGATGTCAGTTTATCAGAAACATTATTACGTGTTGCAATATGAATCACCAGCTCTTATTCTGATTTTACTGTGAATGTTAAGTCAAAATAACATAAAGCGTCCCAAGGAGAGAGAAGGAGATTTTGGACAGCTGTATATGCATGAAAACTCACAGCCGTCCTCAGCCTGACACAGGCAGCTGTGCACACCTCAGACATTCAATTCGCTTTGACTGTGGACCCTGGAATGAAAGTCAGTGTAGCTGCTTTCATGTCTCTGGAGGCTTTTTCTGCATTCAGCTGCTTCTGATCTTTCAAAAAAACTGTGTCAATAGTAGAATGATAGAAGGTTGTTGCACTGCTCTAGTCTCATCATGAAAACAAATGCTAATTACTTCTACATGAAGTAGAAGGACATCGTGAGTATTTAATATCAATCACCAAAGGCAAGGATGTGTTTTCAAGATTAGGGTCAGATGGATTGGTTGTAGAAGGTTGAAAGTTTTGGTTTTTTTCTTCCAGAAAATACCACTGGGGTTTTAATTTGGGTTAATTGGGGAATAATTTTTTTTCTTTCCATTTCATTAATGATTTATTCCACATAGAAGAAAGCTCTCTTGTGGCTCTCAGTAGTCTAGTCCCAGAAGAAAGGATAAAAGGGTGGCTTGTTTCTGTCGCACGATAAAGATACGTGCTTATTAGAGGTATTGCTTAGCCTGTGAAGTCTTACCTGTAACCCAGCTACCTCAGGCTCCATTAGCGTGTGTTGTTTTTTTCCTGGAGCCCATAGGGAAGCACGGTTCTCTCTTTCTTATCCTCTGTGCTCTGAAAGCAGCAGCTGATCTGTCTTTGTGGGTCTTCTTTTTCTCTGCTAATTCTTACTCAAGGATTCATGGATGGAGAGGTACACCACAAAACAGCTAGCAAAAAGGCAGGAGAGACAAATTTGTCCTGAAGCTTCTTCAAGAGAATCCCTGCTCCTTATCTGGGGTATTTGAATGACAGCTATTGCTAGTCAGAAGTCTCTGGCGTACAAGAGAATTAACCAAAATCATATGCTTCATCACAGTAGATGACTCTGAAGTGGGAGCTGACAAACTCGGCTGCTAGGAAATTACTGCAGCGTCAGATTCACCAGCCCATTGAAGCTAGAGTTTTGGGCAGGGATTCCAAAGCTATCACAGAGGGACACAGGCTTTTTAAGATTAAAGACATGACATGCAACACAAATGTTTTTTGGCTTTAAAACTAAACTCAACTTTTAATAAAAATGTGAGGACAATAGATGGCAGGGCAGGGAGTTACGCCAAGTTTTGTGAAAAACCATAGAGTTGGGAGTATTTTAGAACAAAGGGTCCCGTGCAAAAGTTATTAAATAACTTAATCATACATAGAGATGGGATTTAGTTTCAAGTGAAAGCTACATTGAACCCAAACTCATAGTCTCTTTAAAACATAAACACCGAACATTAACCAGAAAACGACTGAGCCTCTTCTATTTATGTTTTTAAAAAATCAATTTAAATACCATCTGTCTGATTTTGCAGAGCAGTGAAGAGGAACCAGTATGAAAACACAAGTCAATGCTTTGTACACCTTCCAAATAGCCTATAGCTCCAGATAACAGATAATGCCATATTCACCTCCATATAAAGTGGTATATTTTTGCAGGAGAGCTGCCCACCGTCTCCTTTGCCCACTGTCCAGGACGCTTTGTCGTGAAGCTTGGCACAGACCGCTGAATGAGGCACGCCTGCAGCCCCCCTCCTGTACCATCGAGGGAGCAGTGAAGATCCGTGGTTGGCCCACCCTGTTGGGAATGGCAAATGCCACTGTGCTTACAGGGGACACGGGGCAGCCCCATGTCACACATTTGGCCCGGGGCTGCTGGCTGCAGCCCTCTCAGTGACTGAATTCATCAGGCAGGTGCTCGCTGCGGGATTTATTTGTTGACAGTGGGAGTGGCTGGGGAAGACAAGTATCTCGTGCCCTCCTGTTCAGTTATTTTGTGATCTCCTTTTAATGTTTCCCTGGCTGATTGTTTCACTAGCAGAATGAATCACTTCTTCCACCATCTCTGCTGTCTCGGGGAGAGCAGCAGCTGGATAATATGCAATGATGCACTTGAAGGCAAGTCCAATACCTGCTCTTCAGGTATTCCAAATAATAGAATCTCTATAAATTCCTGAAGGGAATACACACAGTGAAGGCGGTAGAAGTGCTCCATTTTATTCACCCTAGACATTCATACATTAAGTTGTCCACATTGCTTTGTGCTTCATAGTAAATAACTATTTGTTCTCTTTAATGTTTACTTTCAATTAGATAAAGCCTTTTATCCCCATCAACCCCACTTTAATGCTCAAAAATAAATTCCCTTAAGCCCCTGGTAATTTTTTTTTTCTGTTTCGTGAACTGCTTACAGTCTTTCAGCACCTTTGTGGTAATGAATAATAATAATGATAATGATGATAATGAAACTGAGTGCTTACAGCAGGCTGGAGAGAGAGGGAAGTGATGTGATTGAAACTTCACTCGGTAGCCCTGAATCCTTTCAATATTTTCTGTTTTCATGTAACTGAATGTTGTATCTAATTTGCTGCTTTTTTATGCTCTTGCATTTCTTTCACTGGTATAGCTTTCCCTGCATCTCTTCCATTGAGTTTTACATTTGACGTGGTTTCCCTGGATGATGAACTGTGGTTTTTTTCAACTTTACTCAACTTCCTTCTTGTGTTTCCAACCATATCAAACATGTTTCTTTAATGTGCTCTTGTAATTGGCTTTTATTTCAGTTTCCATGTTAGGATAATCTGCCAATTAGTAAAACAACTTATAGATGGTATTTTTTTCTACTGCAACAACATTTTTCATTCACCATGAATGGTGAGGCATTTTGTTCCCTAGGGCATGGTGCTGCCACCAATCTCGCCAAGGTTGCCCACTGAATCCATCCCATCCAAACAGCCTGGGAAGATGAAGTCCTTCTCCTTACAAGTTGCTTAAAACTGTCTATGTCTACAATTTTCTCATAGTGAGATCAACAGCAATGCCAACAGACTAACTAAGAGTCTCTGCAAAGCTTTAACACCTCCTTCATCTCCCAGGTTTTCCAATTTTTGTCTGCTTGCCTCTATGCTGCTCTTTCCTTCAGCCCCAGCTTCTTTTGCTGTCATTTCATCAGATTGGGAAAGAAACAGTTATTAAAACTGGAATGATGTAGTTAAACATGTTTCAAGACATCACACTGCAACTGCAACAGCCATTCAAGCTTTTCTTTCTAATTAGTGTAAGTAATTAATGGCTACCCAGGAGCAAGTTTCAGATTAATTAATTCCCACCGAAGTTGTCGTCCAAAATACTCCTTTGACCAAATGTTCAAGGTAACTCATTATAGTTTGAAAGTAAGGTAGGAAAGCATTACAGTAAAAATAGCAATAAGGTTAGTAACTTTGCTAAACTTTCTTCTGCCTTTTTCATGTGCTTTTTGGTGTTGTCCAGGAAAAGGAGAAAAATTAAAACTTTTGCCCCGAGTAAGGCTGTATTGATTTCTATTTCTTACATTATCCCTCTGAATAATTCAAAATGGTATAGTCGTGTCTTCATTAAAATCTTAATATAGGAAGGAAAAATAACAGAGTTCTCTTACTTTGGCCATTCAAATGGACAAACCCTATGTTATTAGCCATCTGTTAAATTATTTACACAAATGTGGTCAGTGAAGAAATGAAAGTAGACCTAAGAGGTCTTTCCCATTGACCTCATTGGGAGACTGCTGATTTTATCAGAAGTATGATTTATTCTGCTGTCCATGCTGTGTCATGTAGAGTACTGATCTGCCACATTGACAGTGCTAGCTAATATTTGCTGCTTAAGGCATTGAAGAAACTTAATGATAAAGTACTAAATATACTGTTCCCAAATAGAGCTGTTCTTCCAACTCACTCTCTCCCCAGAACATGAACCCAGGTTCTTTTTCTACCTTGCAGTACAAGCATTTTATCTGTATTTTATTCCAAGGATACCAGTTTTTCTTCTTTGAGTCTTGAAATATGAATTAATTGCAGATAATCTTAAACAAGAGGCCTGTGTAGTGATCCTAGCTATTGAATAGTTGCTTAGGAATAGCTAGGTGAACACGTCAGTCTTTGAACTTACCATGTCTTTAAAGCTGCACTGGTGACAAATGCTTGAAAACTTTTTTCCCAATGTTTTTGTTTTAGGCGTTCAACGCTCACCCTGTCTATCAAACAAAATAGATGAGCACAGTTCCAAATCCTCTGTGAGGATTACATCACCGCAAATGACGAGGCTTTGGGGAGACCATGTCTGCCCTTATCCCCTAAAATCTATCTTGGGAGGATTTTCATAATCTCTCTGAAATCCTGGATTTCCAGAACTCTTCATAGGACTCGGTTAAAACCTCTCCTTGTCAAGAGCTATGCAGACAGGCAGTCACGTTGCACCACTGCAATATGGCTTGATGCTGTTAATAGTTTCTCTACGGTTCCTTACATCATCATGCATTTTTTAGAAGTCTTTTTAAAGAAAGAGCGATCACATGAAATAAATACATAGAAAATCTACTTTGAAGAGTCCAGAGTCTAGTTTTCAGGTTATGGAGATGGCAATAGACATTTTTTCTGTTTAAAAATACAGGAAGAAAAAAGGTTGTAGGCAGAAGTAAAATCTTTTAATAGATCAGGTGATGAAGTGGGAAAAATGAGTCTTACGTACCCAGGAACTTGTCTGGAGAAGGGATGTTAAGAAGAACTTGTGTAACTAGAAGCTTTTCTAATTTGTCTGACCAAATCAGGCAATCTAATATAGCTACTTTCAAACTCTGCCCTTTGTTTAAAGGAGAATTGAATAGCTTATATTCAGCTGCATATCTACAGTTCCTTTGGGATGATAAAAGCTTTATGTAAAAATCTAATTATTATGTTAATCACTATTCAAATGGCAAGGAGTAAACTACAGAGCTCCAATTGCAAGGTAACAATAGGAAGATATTAATCGTTAGATTTGGTTCTGAAATACATGAATTTTCATGGTTTGTTGAAAGCAAACCATCTCTCTGGGGGGAAAAGAATTGCCTTGAAAATCAATGAAGTCATTGCAGTTGTAATTTAGTGTTTTGATAAAACTGAAAATTAGCCAGTTAAAATTCTTGTCAATAATGAATAAGAAACATGAATGACTGTATGTGCAGTTTTCTGCATGATTGTTGGTGTATATATACATGTATATATATGTATATATGTATATATATAATTTTCTTTTGCTCTAGTCACAGAGAAATAGGAAACAATATTAGCAATGGAAAAGACAGCTCAGAATCAAAAGATGATTAAAAATGCTTCTTTTCTTGATAGTGCCATAGTGTTAGGGTAGGAATTGAAGAGAGAGAGCCTTCAGAGACTGCATCGTCACGACACTGCAGCAGACAGGCAGTAACAAGTCTAAAAATAACAACGTATGGGGGAAGTCAAAGAGCGTGAAGCCGTGTCTCTGCAAGATGTTGAACAGCTCTGGAGTGTTTGGTACCTGGCAGGGCTGAACTCCTGAACACTGACACCGGGGTTCTGTTCCTCCATCTCACTTTGATTTTATCTTCATCTTTCACAAGTATTGAAGATGAAACAGGGTAAAAAGCTGAGCTGAACAAGAAAGTTTGAAACGTGTAAAGTTCTTTAGCAAATTGAAAGTGAAGGGGTCATTGTGGTCTTGAATTGCTGAAAGGATTTACCTGCAAACATGAGGCGTTGAGAGAATAGCCCAAAGCTTAGAGCACAAGGATACAACTTGGGAGAAAGAGTCTCGAGTCTCCAACAGATTTCTCATAAATTTAGAATAGCAACTGGGTTTCATGCGGGTCAGTCCCATATTTCTAACACTGATGTGGAAAAAAACTCTTTTCACATTCTTCTGTGGAAAAAACTTCCCAAACCTGTGAGACGTGCGGAGACTATGGCGTGGCAAGTTGCACGGTGTAATTCAGTCTAAGCATTTAGGATGTTAGTCAGAGTTGGTATCTAAATCACAGATCGGAAGATTCCAGTCACTGGAATCTTCCAGTTTCCATAGTGGATGACTGAGATGAATAATTTTTTGACAGCATTCATTTATATGAAGAATAATTCAAGTGCCTTTTGCTTGCCTAGAACTCCTTGCCATAGTGCAACTGCTGCTGTTTGGGTGCAGAATCAGCCATGGTGTGTATGAAGAGGTACGAGGTATCACATTTGCACCGTGGCAGCTCCTTCTCTGATGGAGGACACGGCCAGCGACTTTTCTTGTGGGAGGTTAGGAAAGGAGTCTGCTAAAAATGCACACGTATGAGTAACATGACAACGAACGTGCAGGACATAGCTCACATCAGTCACTAAGTGGGCTGTCTTAAAGAGGAGCCTTGTTACATCTGCTCTAATTAGAAACCTTGTGGCATAGCAAGGTGTTTGTGGATGGTTACCTGAAAATATTTCTTGGTCCCCATTTGGGGAAAGAGGCAGATTCTGTGTGTCAAGTGGGACTGACTCCTCCTCCACTCCTCCAAGTCATGCTGCAAAGATTTCTTCCTTGAGGTCAGAACTCAGCCACCACCTCAATAATATGTCACAGGACATTTTTTTCTGGGGCTGCTGTTTTTCTGATGATAGACAGAATCCTGTTTTATGTCAGCATATACACTGAAAATCCCATGCACTTTACACAGAAAGGGTGCCTTTTCCTATGTTCTGGCTCAATTCCATTCCACACAATTATTTCATTTCATGTAACTTCAATTAATGCTTGCAGGCATGTAGTGACATAAATTGAGAAATGATTGAAAAGACTGAAATTGTTCTAGAAAGCAGAGAAATAGTCAGGGACATTGGTAGATGCCATATTTGCACCATATTATGCACCTTTGTCCAAATACAGAGTCAGGAGACTTTGAGCCAAATTGAAGATGACAAATTCAAAAGCCAATGAAGAAAATGCCGTTAATACACAGCATATAAATAACTCCTGCTTCTTGGAAGAAGTGCTGAATTAGGTGACATAAGGACTTACCATTACATAAAAGAGGAAGCAAAAATATACGTCTTTAAAAGCTTCCTCTTCAATTTGACTCAGAGAAGTAGTAAAGCAGAGACTTCTAACTCATGAAAGCCTTGATTTAGTAGACTGCTTGAGCATGCACCAGTATTTTAGGCCCTAAGTAATTCCATTGACTCCATTAACATTCTATGTTCACTTAAAGTAAAGCACTGGTGAAGGGGTTTATTAGATGTCAGCCTAAGAAAACTGTTAATTATATGGCATAAGGAAGACTTTTTCCATGAGAGCTCTTTTGGAATTTGTTCCGGTGTATTGTTTTCTCTTGCTGTGCCCATTAGGGATGAAGGGACACCCGAATGCTTTTGTGGAACTTGTTAGCCTTATTAGACTATATCTAACATAAATGTCAAAAAACTGACAAGTACAGTCAGTGCCTTTCACTGGATTCATGACAGGATCTGCCTGACAAACAAAGACTTAGTATTAGTCCTGGCGCAGGTAATGATGGTTCTAGTAAAAACTTAAATCAAATTATTTAGTATCAGGCTAAAAATGTTTAACATCCCATTCAGCTTTAGAAGTGAGAATGGGGCTTCGGTATCTTTGCGGAGAGGATGCACTTTATTTAAAATGCAAATTAGATCAATCCCAAGGTGCATGTTCATTTGTCTTTAAATCTCTGTATGTTGCTCTAGGCTTGCTTTTGTTGCTGCATTTCAGAAAGAAACCTGTGTTCATCAGCATGGCGCTGTACTGGGGGAGCTCCTCTGCTCTGTAGCCACCTGCCCCCGTTGTAGGTCTTCTAAAGAAAACTTCCATTGCAACCTTGGCTGCTGATACCTCAGTGGGGTGGGTAAAGCTAACTTGGGTCTACAAAGAGCTTTTAGCACCTGCAGCTTTTCTTCAGTGCTGATATCTATTTTCTATGTACTTGTATCTTTTCTGTGCATCTTTGCATGGAGAAGGCAAATTTCGTTGTCTTGTGTATTAGAGCAGGGGTATTTACTACTCACAGGTCTCCATCTGCCGGCACTGGTATAAAGAGAATCACTGCAACTTCTCTGTTTCTTAGCCCTACCCCTCACCCGGAAAAGGGGTCAGCAACCACAAAAGGAAGGGATTTTTTTGGACCAGATGGGAAAATCCTGTGCTTGACTTCAGTGCTTAGCATTTGACACTGGCTTGTTTTGGACAAATGTGGCTAACGACACAACAGGCCAGGCAAAGGACCCAGAACTGAATATTCTAACTCAGCACATGCTTTACCGCATGTGGTTTATGTCAGTAATTTCTGTGGATGAATTTCTTGAGACTTGTGTAGTCTCTTGTGTGCTTGGGGCCACATCTTCATCCTACCTACAACATCATGAAAGTAGGGTGCTGATCAGCGTTGGTGTAGAAAAATAACCCTTAGCATGTATAGTACATATCTTTTTTTCACCTTTACAAAGCCGTATAGTAAAGTATCATAAATGGCCAGTGTCTACAACACATAAAAAAAATCACTGAGGAGGAATATACTAGCCTATTACCTTTCTCTTGTGCCCATCATTACAAAATCAGTCACATGTTACAACAGAGTCACAGCACAATTTATCAATTTCATTGCGTGTCAGTGATAAATTTAATGTACTCTGCGCAAGAAATCCCATTATCATGATTTTATATGTAATATATAAATATATGGATTCTATTAAAACCAAAAGAAACAGTAGCACTGATTGAACTCCTTTAAAAAGGACTTACTTTAAAAAGTAACACGGTGCGATCCCTAGTAAATTTTTCCAACTTAATTTCCCTTTGCAGTGTTCATTTTTATAATGCAAGCTTTAGTCTATTAAGCTGTCAGATAAAAAGGGAGCTAACGGCCCGGCCACATTTTCATCTAACAAAAGATACATTTAGCTAGCTCAATTACTAGGGGAAGCTTTAGATAGAAATACAAAAAGAAGGACGACAGAGCAATTTATTTTTACAATAAAACTATTAATTCTTGCACCCTCCCCTCCTTACAATATTCTGATGCTTAACACTACATTAATGAGGCACTTTTAATATAATTATGGTTGCTTTTGTTTCAGCTCTTCCTGATTTTTAGATGTGGCCTTAGAATTAACTGTCCTTGGCCAGAGTTAAATGTTCCCCTTAATTGGGCTGAAACTGTCAGCTTTTTACAATTTCCTGCAACATCTTTTGCTATTTTTTACCATTTGGATTTAGGGAGAAGAAAGAGAAAACATCATTTCATGATGCTTCTCTCTTCGGATAATTTAACCAACCTAAAATCTGTAGCATCATTGCTGGGATTTGCACAGTCTAAAGCTCAACATATGGCCACCTAACTGTTTTTCTTTGCAATCTTTAGATGCAGTATAATTTATTTTCTTTTAGAGCAGGCTGAAGAATACAGGATCTAACTCCTAATGCGAGTAATCCATTAGCACCAGGCTATGTTGATCCTGGAACCAAATATAGCAATTACCCAAAAGGTCTTTAAACTGCCTCTTAAACAATTATTCGAAGGAGTGGGTAATTTACAGAGTCGCTAACAAGCTGTGGAACATTTAATCTTTTAGTTGGTGGTCCACTCCTCAGTTAGGGTTGTTGTGCTGACTCTTACTTGTTTGTGCCGTATGACCAAGTGAGTCGGTGCTGCACACAGCCAGCTAGTTTGCAGTCTCAGAAGGATGGAGGAATAAATGGACCATAGCAGCTGAATTCCCTTTTAATTTTTAGCATGCTGCCTTCCACTCAGTGCAGGGAATACAGCGCTTTGTAATTCAGCTCACCACCTTTACTGTGGTGTTTTCTTCATCTTTATGCGTGTTGCTAGCTGTAGCTGGTCTTTGATATGGTTATGAAATGGCAGTATGAATTACATCTCTCTCTGGATGTATGAAATTTATACCATTATCCCCCTAACGCATATTAAGAGAAAACTAGTCTTTTGTTTTGGACGTAAGGTGATCTTTCAAACACAAATGAGGAAATTCCTCTTCACGGTCCAATGCACCTATGAACTTTACGAGCTGGGCATCATCACCACACTTACAGCCCCAGCAGTTCCAGGTACTTTGTATGGGTGGTCGGTCTTTCTCTTAAGCATGCCAGAGAAATTCTGCTGCTTTTTTTTTACATTGCAAACACAAACCCAGAAACTGGCTATGTTCCCTCTGTTTACCTTAATGTATACACAAAGCAACAACATGAATGTGTTGCAGGACAGGACATTTGTTCTCTGCTGCCCCCTCCCTAACGAGGAATTTGGCTTTACACCCCTGAATGTGGCTCTTCCAGAAGCAGGCATTAGTTTTTTCGTTATGAAGTCTGGCTCGAGGAAGAGGACTGGTTAGAGACACAACCATCCCGCTCAAAATTAGGCCTACGACTCTTTTTCATAAAGGTGTGAGAACAGTTCCTTCAGCACTCCTGGAAAAATGCAGAGTATTTGCTTCCTCAGGAGGAATATTTTAAAGCTGTTTCTGTTCTGGTGAACTTCCATGCAGTGATTGGTAAAACCAAGTTGTGCAGCCCAGAGATAGGCCAGAGGCAATTGGGTAAAACATGGAGCACTGTGTGGTGGGAAAGCACTGATAGGAAGCTAGAGATTGTGCCCTGGAAAAAAAGAAAAATGTTAAACCAATAAAAAAAAATATTTGTCTTGTCTTGATGGAATAAATGGCTTGTTTGGATAATCCACTTGGGATCTGAAGGGTTTCTTTTAGTTGAAAAGACTGATAAGAGAGTTATTAGAATTCCCTAGGCAGAAATATATGAGACGGATTGAGGCTGTGCGGATGGAAAGATGAAAGCTCGATCCGAGCTGCCTAGGCAGAATGCAAAAGCAAAGTTTTCAAACTCAAGTGAGGCAGGAGGAAGCAGTAGCTCTTAGAGAAGCGCGGAGGGGTTCCCTGGGAACCAAGGGTTTATAGGTTTTGCAGTCCAGCGCTGATGTGCTGCACTTGGCACAGCATCGCTCCTCGGGAAACTCCACAGCTGTGTGTTGTGACAAAGACACCGGGGAGGTGGTTTTGTGTTGGACAAAATGGGATTTTCATTACCAAGGCTGGCAAGAGAGGATAATAGAGACTTTCCTTACTCTCCTCTCAACGCTTGGAGACTGCCCAGGTCTTGAAAAAAATCACAAGGATCACTTCTTTTGCTTCATTGCCTAAGGCCATGTGCTCTGGTTCCTCTGGGGTAGAGATTAATATTTAATGACAAATCACTTTGAAACCAAAGAAAAAAATTAATGGTCATTTTTGGCCTGCTGTGTTCAGGGTTGAGTAGAGTCTAATCCTTTATAAGAAGAAATTTTTGCCAGATATTTAAATCTGGCATTGTCGAATGAATCATTCAATGATGAAATATTCTGGAACCATTACAATTTTTAAAAATTAATCATGCATTAGACTTTGTGCACCACTTAATGTAGCAAAAAAGGGTACTATTTAAATATTACAGGCTTCATTAACTGAAACTAAATTATTGTTCAAAATCAAGTGCATCAATCTCATCCTGAGAGATGTCTGACCCGTATTTATTTCTGCTACTGGAATAATTATAAAGGAAATTATGCTGTCATTGTTAATTTTGGTCTTGTTATCAGGAAAACTTGTAATGCTCACTGTTCACTGTCTTGAGGTATAGGAGGGGTTCGGAGCTGTGTTAGCACTGAGGGAGAGATTGGCTAAGTATTGCCATTTTATTTGTATTTTCTTGGACAGATTTTATAAACAGACACCAACCCCCAAGAAACTCAGTTCTGCCCTGGACCTAAAAGATAGTCTAGATCCAGAAAGAGGATTAAGCGTCCACACTCGCTGGACTTAATCCTGCCGATACATTGAGAACCTGTTTGATATAATAGGCCTTTTAAATCTATGTACGCTTTGAATGTAAGATTTCCAACAAGAATAAATTTAGGCTACTGTTCTTTCTTTTGGTTTTTGCAGAGAGTCTGTCTTTATGCCACTTTTCAGTAACTTAACTATAATGTGACAGAATTATACACTGTTGTATATAGTTGAAAATGCTATATGAAACAATGTTAATTTTCTCTTACAGAAAAACAGTGATTAGGTTCTGTTTTAAATGAGAGTATATGAGTGCAATTGGTGACAGTTACCTCTTCAGATATTCCCATATTGTTATAAGATCAATAACTCATTGATCGAAGTGATAAGATTTCATCAAGTCGTTAATTAGCAAACTACCAGTAGTGCTTACTGAATCACTAGGATGATTATGCTTAATTATATGCCTAACTAAGCATACCCTCTGCTCTTATTAGTGGAAAGGAGTTAAAAATATACAGAATATGGCCTACTTCTGTAGCCAGTCCCAGCTTAACTCATTTTCTTTAATTGCCAGATATTATAACAACATTATAAAATATTCAACACATGTATTTCATAGATCTGCTACCATTAGTGTCAAATTTGTTGATGCAGCTTAACTGATCTAGAAGTAAGTTTAGAAATTAATATTAATATATTGTTTACAAAGACTGCCAGTTGAAAAAGTACTTTAATCGTAAATAAGGCATATTAATTTCAAGTGTCTGTGCTCAAATATGATTAAATGCCAATGGGAAATATATTCAAGAAGACCAGAGGTACACTGCAGAAACCCTCTGTAGCATGAGAGCGTGATTTTTCAACTTTTCCTATAGTAGGCAATATCCATTGAGGATCCAAAAGCCTCCCTCTTGCAAGGATTGAGGTTGGTTTTAAATGACACCTGTGAGCTGAAAAATGTGTTGAATAGATTCATTTTCATGAACAGGTTTGGTTATGATTAGCTGGTGACTTTCAGCAGTATCTTACTGTGTCAGCCGCAGATGCCTGGTGTGAAGGAGGCTGAAATCTGAATTCTGCCCACTTTGTTTGTGTTGATTATGGTTTGGGTTTTGTTGTTGTTTTGTTGCTTGGTTTGGTTTGGTTTGCATCTATTTACAAACAGTAGGATTTTCAGGTGATCATAGTTCTGAAACTCAAGCGCTCTTCCTGGTTGTATGTCCATTTACTGACCTGTAAAATAAGAGTATTCATCCCAGAGGATGCGTAGGGGGTTCATGCAGTGTTCTAGGTAACTTTAGCTACTGGCTAGAAGTTATCTAGGAAATGTAAAGTGTAATCAATGAATGAGAAAAAATGATGTAAAAAAAGAGTTAATCTGAGGCTGTTAAAACCAAAGATACCACCTCTGACCTCGGAACTGCCTGAGCTGCAGGTCACTGAAGGCTGCGATAAGTATCGCAAGGTCTGTGCCTTGCTCTCATGGACTTCCTTAGGCATTCGCTGCTGGAGACAGAATCCTTGGCTAAGTGGGCCTTTGATCTGACCTGGTCCAGACATCAGAGTGTAATTAATGCTTGTCAGAGCCTGCAGCAATCTGTAATCCACTGCAGTTCTGTTGCTGGATGTGGGCTGATGGGTGGTCTCTTGCTCTAGTCTCAAATAATGTAAATTAGTGTCTCCACTGAAATCATACTTAAGCACTGAAGTTAAAGGAGCTTCCTTCGCCAACAGCCAACACCAGCTGATAATTTGACCCAGAAATTTGAGAGTGTACCAGAAGGACACTTTTTTTTCATAAAAGATTTTTGTATGTGTGTATGAAGGCTGCGTCAGCTACAAAATTAGAGTGGATCATATAGATATAAACCTACTTTGAATAAATTTTCTTTGCTGAAATGAACACTTTAAGTATTTCTGTGCTTCAGCTATTTTAATTTTCAATATCATCAAATGATAATATCATCATTTTAGAGTTTTGTCCTGTGTGAATGTATAGAAACTCATTTTCACTGTGAAGTCCTCTACCCTTTTAAAAGATAATATCCTATAGCAGGTTTGATATAAAGTTTTACTTCTTCATGGACAAAAATAACTTTTAAAACTCCTCATCCCAAACTGAAGGGTACAATGAAGCTATTTACATAGAAATACCCAGCAATTAAGACAAAACAAACTTGACAGCATGGAATTAAGCATGACAATAAGAAACCACATAAAATCTGTAAGTATCAGGACAGAGGGAGAGTGAGAGACATGCTAGAAATTTGTTCAGCGGGAATTGATGTAGTCAGCTTGAGTGAGGAATATAAACCCAATGATGTGTGGATACCCCTGCCTGAACAGCACATAATTCCTGTAGAAGGGAAAAAGGTTTTACGGAGTCATGGTTAGCCCTCCAATGATCAGAGCAATAAAATCAGTTCCCTTAAGGTAATCCCACTGGGCATCTTCTAGTGCATATTGTCAGGACAGGCCGCTGAAATGGCTCACTTGTGGATGCGTTATTATCCTCTCTCATTCGCCACCTCCATGTATATTCAGGGCTTTCTTCCCACTTATTCCCTATAGAGGACTGGCAGCAGATGCATAACCTGGTACTGGACCAGCACTGGGAAATCGTGAAACCATCTCACCATGAAGATTTCTGGGCAAAGATTCCGTGTGGAGGAGCAGAACAACGAGCTAAACCTAAGATCAAAGAGCAAGTGATCCCTGCCAGAGGCTGGACAAAGTCCTGAGCAGCAACCCGCTCTGTTCAGCCCTGCTTGGAGCAGGGGGTTTGCAGTAGGTGATCTCCAGAGGTCCCTTCTGACCTCCACTATTCTGTGATTCTGTAAAATGAGGCCTATTATTGTGCGTGTCACAGTGAGTTTTCTTGGTATGGCAGAACGTCTCCTGACAGGAGTACAGAAAGAATTTAGGCTCCTCTAGAGAAGTCAGTTGCTTATAACAAACATCTTGATATATATGGCAAATGCCTGTGGGGAGATGGGCAACTTTGTTATTGTCTGCTGGCAATAACACATTCTGCAAGTAGTTTTATTGCCATCAGTCATATTTCCCTCAAGTGTGCTCAAGGGGCAAACAAGTCTTGAATATCCAGGAGATGACTAATGTACTGGTGTAGAAGCAAACTTCTTCAATAGCGTCAACTTCTGACACTTAAAAGTGACACCATGAACACACATCTGTGCGGCCACCCTCACAAAAAGCATTCCAGGGAAGTGGAACAATCCCTTTCTGCACAAATCCTTCTTTCCCATTAGCTAGATTTTGAGTTTTGCAACAGTCCTGAGCCGTACTGATCTGAAACACAGGGGAAACTTATATACCACAGGAATTCCCTAAATTATTAGTGTCTGACATGTTTTTATGCAAGTTTCCCATTGCTGAGCTCAAAAGCCTCTCTAGAAAGTCTGATGCATGACCATTCCTATATACACCAAGTGAAAGCCCCAAACCCTTTCCAGCTGTACCTTTCACAAAAGTGCCCGACGTACCATTTTACAAACTCTCAGTGGAATGAACGCCGCTCCCTCTGCATAGGCCTGTCCTAAACCCCCACAGAGTTAAGCTCACAAGCTTCCATACAAATTCCATCATCTCCTTGTGACCATTTGACCTTGTAAACTTACTTGAAAATCTGGTCACTTAATTGTTATAAACAAGTAGAACCCAGAATGCCTTGAAATCTGGAGATCTTTTAAAGTTTTGTTCCAAGCTGTCTAAGCTCAGGCATCAAAGAAGGAGCCAGCTTTTAAGTCCGAACCTCAGACAACCCTGTGTACATAGTCATGAATTTCAGGTTTATTGAAGAAGGTCATTGTCAGGAAATTCTGAAGGGCGTCTCTGGGACTGAATTCAGAATCCCTGGGTAACACCAGCTTCAAGAACTTCTTAAATGAACAGTTTATAAAGGAATATGTGTCTCTAAAATATAGCAAGTTCCCCACAGAAGGCATTTGTCTTTGCAAGGCAACTCCTAAATTTGTTTAAACAAAACCTACAATATACATAATAGCAGGGAAGCCATTGGAATGACTGGCTTTTAAAGAAACAGAACAGTAAACAAATGCTTTACTTGTCTGCTGAGTTTTTTGCAGCTTGACACACCAAAGAAACTCATGGAGCTTTGCATGACTCCTCTAATGCAAGCTGGGGAAAGTGAAAATGTCACTTCCATTATAAAAAGGAGTTGAAAGAATATCTAAAAACCTATGGGCAGTGCTTGTATAATTCATATGAGAGCAGATGCCTGAAAGTTTAAGAAAGCGACTGCTCGCTCTGCCCACCCGCTCTGTTTGTTTCCCTTCGAATGGTGGGAAAGCGCGTGCCACACAGCTACCAAGATTTCTGACATCAGCAGCCCTGCTGAAATATTTCCAGTGTAGACACCTCAAATTTGTCACTGTTTTTCCCAGAGGTCCTTGGGAGAATTTGCCTTTCACATGGTTTTCTTAACAGGTTTGTGCGCTTTTGTTATCTGGTGAAGTCAGTTGTAAAAACTCAGTGTTGGGTTTAAGCACACGCTAATGGTGTTTGTTTTGGCATCAAGTTGCATGAATAAATGCACGTTTGCAGGAGCTGGTGAGCAACCTCCTTCTGAAAATTGCCATTAGTGCTTCGTGCAATAAAGCAAAAAGCCTGGTGGATCTATTTGATTACACATATGGCAGTCCTCTATGATGCCACTCCACAGCAAGATTACTAGTCCATCCATCACTTACAATCAATAACTTTTCTTTCTCATCTTTTTCCAAGTAAGTGCTCTGTCCCTTCTGGAATGAGAAGTGGTCTCAAGATACTGGCTAAACCGATGCCAGTGTTGCTACCGGCCAACTGCAGTTCAGTCTGGCTGGTAAGGGACAAGTCTCCTTTCTTGCCTTGGCGTGGCACACAGTCGTAAGCCATTTGTGCAAACAGAATATTGGAAAAGGCAACGGCTGTATACTTTGCTAAACACTAGAAATATGTTCATTATTAAATGAATTAAAAAAATATTAATACCTAAATATGTTTGGGTTTATTTGTTTTAAAATGCATTTGATTTGCATTTTGGGCTGATCATTGCATAATGATATGATTTGTGGCTGTTTGTTTACCATTCCTCTCTTAATAGTTCAGAGAAAAAAATAGTTTATTTATCACAACAGGTAGGTCTTCAATTTCCACTCCATTCATGTCTTTTAGAAGATAAATAATTTCCTTCTTTTCCAATTCACAGGAAAGCAAAGATAAATATAATCTTCCCTACCTGTAATTGCACTGATAAACTGTATATATATATGTGGCCACAGATAAAAGTATCACATCTGTTTTAGTGACTTCAGCACTATGAATATTGCCCCATTTATTTCTAACCATATGAATTTGACAGTATCCCGTTTAGATTTCTATTCTACAGCATGTCGATAATCTTTGAAAAATGCATTTCTTTGCTCTGTGAGACAGAGTTGATAAGGTGAACTATTAGGATGGAGTTTAAGCATTTGAGGAAATTTCAAGGACATCTGCTAGGGTGGAAGAGACTTCTTGGTTTTCTCTGTCCAGCTGATATTATTAGGTGTATATATGTCATGGATTAGTAATATTCAAAACTATTTGCATTATCATGTTGTCTTTAAAGAGTTGCTACGAATACATGCCTAGAAACTTACAATTGGGCTTTATAAATTAAATAAGCGCTTCCTCCTTCCTTCCTTCGCCAGCCTGGGATTTGCAGGCGACCTGTTACTCACCAGAGCTTGCTCTCTGCTGCCGGGCTCTGCCCCGGGCAGCCAGGGGTGCCGTCTGCCCACAGCCACTTGCTCTGCATTGATGCCTGCCTGATCCCCCTCAAGCTTTGACAGGAGCAGCAGCATTTTGCCTGCTACTACCTGGAAACTTACAATTAATTGGACAGAGCGTTCCAGGCCTATCCCTCCTACCAGGTAGCTACCTACCAGGCATAGTGAGAAATGCCTCAGAGCCAGGGCTACAAGCTCTGTCAAATATAGCTGAGCAGAGGGAAGAAGGAATTGAACTAAATTCTTCTGCGTGAAGCATTATTTCTACTGATTTTTTTCCTGTTGCTTTGTCCTGTTAATTAAATGTTGATGGAGACTTCCCATTGTTTTCTCCTGGTGCCTGTTTCACAGTCATATGGACCTTAGACAATTTTTCCTGGAGTTCAGCCCAAAGATTTCTGTCTTTTTCTTGGTGTCATTACATTACTCTTGGTTTCATGCTCACCGATCCCCTTCCCTGATCTCCAAATGCATGTTAATGTACCCTCAGAAGTGTTGGGTTACCACAGAGTGATAGGGGTTGGAAGGGACCTCTGGAGATCATCTAGTCTAACCCCCTGCCAGAGCACTGTCTTGATGTGATGCTTACAGTTGGGCAGGGGGGAGCAGACGCACAGGCTATCGATACCCCAGGCAAAGTTTTGCCCCCCACAGACAGTGCAGTTGGTCAACGCATCATTTAATTCTTTTTTCATTTATGTGGGAATGTAAAAGGTGTGTATGCTTCACGACAGCTGTCTGCACATAAATGAATTGCATCCCCAGCAAATTTCTAGAGGCTGGAATTGAGCCCGAGAGTCTTCGTATTCAATCTTAGACTGCACTACCTTCTAGTGGCATTTTACAATACTTCCTCCCTTTTAACTTTTTAGCACTTGCTGGCAGTGATCAGGAGACTCTGAGGTACAGCTAAGCTAAACAAAGGTAGCTTTCCAGTTTCTAATAAGTTATGAAGCTTTTATTTTCTCAGGAGCAGTAAAAATAGCATGCCAAAAATCTCATTCTGTTTCATGGACTTTGGTCCCATCAACGTGTAACTGAAATTTCGAAAAATGTATTTGCTGTCTTTTAATGCCAGTCTGCATATCACACAGAATCTGATTGACGTAAATGAATTCATGGTTGATAGTTAGATGTAATAGTGGATAGGTTTGCTGAAATGCGAGCAGGTATTCTCCAAATATGAAACTGTAGTTAGAAGCGTTGAAGTGTTTAAGAGTCCATGAAGTGATGGAATAGACGCTTGTTAGTGGTTTCATTTTACTTTGAGTTATTTTTCTGCAAACCAGAAATAACAATAAATTATAAAACCCAATTGGTTTAGATTAAATTATAATGAGAGCATTCCAGGCTGTGTTCTGCATGGATGACAGTGCAGGAAGACTGAACTAACTGCAAGTGTGCCTGTACGGCATTGGATTCTGGCCCAGCTTTTAAGCTTGTGCATGTAAATTACCAGGTAGCCCAGGACTGAGCTGAAGCCCCAGTTCCAGCTGAGCACACATTCTCATTGAGCGTGACTCGCTGCCTGGTCTCTTGTTTATTAAACCATCTTTTGACCCAGAAGAGGCAAGAGGCGTAAGGACAGGAGTTTCATTCCAGGGCTAGCAGGGCAGTTTTGTCTACTAACACGGTGCAGGCAGCATGTAACGGTGTAACCTGATTTTTGGACAGCAGGAGCTGAACTTACAGTTTAAGTGAAGAAAAACCACTGATCTTTCTGTGAAAGTGCCACATAGAAGCCCAGTGAATTATTTGGCCACGGACTGGCAAGGAGGGGAGGGAAGAACAAGTCGTGCTATGCTGGATTAGCCAAGGTTATACTTAATAGCAATGACAAAGGTGCAATGGCATCATCTATTCTTTATGCCTGTGAGCCAAAAAGTCTGTAAATGATGCCTTTTCCAACTCTTCATAGTAACAGGGTATTATTACCTTAGTATCTGATTCTTGAATGTATAAATGTCATTAATTTTAATCTTTTATGATGGAGACCCGTTAAGAGTTTGGCAGCATTTTAATTAAGTAGCTTGATGCTACAATACAGTCAGGTAGGCCAGGAAGGGATATCAATATTCTATCTATCTAATGCGTGCATATATAATTTGTACGTATAAAATATATATGTAATGAGCTATGAAACCAGAGTGTACAACTCCGTAAACAAGGGAAAAAACTGAAACAAAACTGGCAGCAATATTTTGCTCTTCACATGGACTCAGGATAGCTGCCTTCTGGTTGTTTATCAGGCTATAATGCTGAAACTTTGGTACATGAACAAAAAGCCACGGAAGCTTATTTATTGCTATCAGCTTTGTGGGAAAATGTCATCATCTCCAAGTGAGACTAGCTGTATTGTTTTCTTTTTGTTATTCCTGCCTAAGCTGTAAAATATTACATACTTGTTCAGGCAAATATTGAAGGACAGCTATATCCCAACGAAAAACTTAAGACTTGCCTCTCTTGAAATTTGGTCTTATCCTTCCGAGAGTTATTGCCTGCACAAGACTTACCTTATTACTTTCCCAAGTATATGCAATTGAGTGTTTTTCAAAAAATAAGATTAAAAGTTTAACAAAATCTATGAAATACCATAGTTTGACTTTAGAAGAATCTACAGTGGAAAATGTTAAATTGCATGTTTTTATGATCATTTAAGATCAGTCAGTAGAAATTTGTATTGCTTGGTTCAGTAATAGTAGAATTACACCCATAAGATATTAAGGCAGGGGCTGGGGAGGTGGCACAAGTATAACAAATTTGTAAAAATATTGCAGTTGTTTCTGATGTATTTACTTGCCTTACTGCACAATAAAAAAGTCTACAAGAAAGGTGCCCAGATCAAGATGCAATATAAAATATTCAGTATAGCAGCGGATACAAGGCCAGATACCTGTTGCAGGCTATTTAATTGGTCATAAAAATCATAGCTGCAGCACACCTCTTTCCAGGCCACTAGATTTTATATAGTCCTTCTGTCTAAACCCACTGGAGACTTTGTAGTTTATTTCATTAATTAGTGGTTTTTAGCTGATTTCCTTTAACTGAAGTTTTTTGGACCTCTATAGAGATGTTTTCAAGACAGAAGAGCTGCAGTTGCAGTTTGATTGACCAGCTTCATGAGCATTTACTCATAAAAATTAAACGTGATCAATAAAGCTTCATAGATCGTCTATTGATAGGTTTTGGTTTTTATTCTAACGACTTCCAATATGCAACTAAGTACTAATTCTATGGGAGTTTTATGTCTGCTCTGCAAAATTCAATATGTCAAGTGCAGGATAGAATAGGAGAAAAGCCTCCTAATTTGCTAATAACTGTTTTGGTTTTTTTTCCAAGACTGGAGGAATTTTTAATCCCCTAACCACCTATGTCAGAGCAAAGCGGGTATAAAGCACTTGTGTAGTGGCGCAGTTTCCCACTGCAGCTGGGTTTGCACTGAGCTTATACGAAGCAGCTCCAGCTGCCCGTTGCTCCCTGTCATCCTGAGTTACATGGGAACATTGCTTGTGCGACTGGCTGGCAACACAGACCAAGGGATGATCCCAGTTAAAATTAAAATGAGCCTCAAAAGACTGGAGCAGTGCAAACAAAAGGGTGACTGTTGCCAAGAGAAATGTTCCAGGCTGAGTTTTTTATTGGCTCTGCATGGATGAGGATGAACAGAGCAGCAGGGACCGCCTTCCCTTCTTGCTGTTTGTGTCTTACGGTGGCAGCCCAAAGAGCTGCTCATGGGCTGGGGGCGAGCTCGTTCTTGCTGTAGTACAGAGGGCAGATGTGGGTCTTGCCGAGAGGAGCTCGGATCTAGCCGTATGTATGTAGAATCAGCCTCTTTTGTATTTACACTGCTCGAGTCATCTCTCCTTTTCTGAATCCATTCAACTGGGACAATGAATGATACGTTGTTTTACTACCCACTCCTGCCAGTTAATTTAATTCTTACGCACACATACTGATGGTGTTTTTCACAACACTGAAGAGATATGTTTGAATCAAAAAGAAAAATCTTCTTTATTTGTACCTTAATACCACGAACATTTGGCGAGGGTTTTTATTATTATTATTTTAGCATAATTTGTTTTAAGAAAAACAATTCCTTGGCTGGAAAAGTAAAAGCCTTGAGGAAATTCTTAAAGTCATTAAAGAACTTGAATGAATTTAACACTAGGTAATCCCATTACCATTACAATCACTATTATGGTGCTACTGGGAGGGGAACAGATCCTGTAATTCAGATATTTGGAACAGTGAAGCAGATAGAATTTGGGGAAGAATTTAACCTGTTACCTCCTCACAGTAGCTGAAAACAAGTGAAAGAAGAAATAACCTAATCTTATGGTTCTGATGCCTGGAATTAACATTTACACCAAATTATCTGAAGGAAATTGCTGTCAAAGAGTTTAACTATTAAATATTATTTTCCTACCTACATCTCAATTCAGTCAGCAGTTCTGGCTAAGAGATTCCTGTTGGGTTTATAATGAACTCAGAACCCGTCTCAACTTCTGTTAAAAGTATGATCTAATAAAATAAGCAGATATACTATGATTTTTTTAAAAAAGGATTTAAGTAATTGTTCTGATTACTTGCATGGTAAAGTTCATTCTCCTCACCTTCCCCACACTTAATTTAAAGTTTAATTCAGTTGTGAAGCTTGCAAAATAGACACCTGAAGCAAAGGCAGCAAAAATAATCTTTGCGCAGTTCTAACATATCACCGGGGCTTTAAGCAAAGAGTCAGAGAGGGCAGGAGATTGCAGAGGGTTTCATTAGGAGCATTACGCTTGCACATGTGCTTTCTAAAGCAGTCTGGAGAATGGAGGTCTGCGGTGCTGCTAAGAAGGGCGGAGTGAGCCTGTACCACAATCTAATCCTCGCCCTTCTCCCTGAACTAGTTTTTGCGGAGCCAAGCAATCAGCCAGTTCAGGAAACTGATCCGGCCACAAAGCAAAAGATTATTAATATTCAGCTTAATCAACTTTCTGATTAAGCTGCCTGTAGGGCCCAATACGCCATGCTGGTGCCAGCACAAGAGGGAGAGCATGCAAGCTTGCAGATAGGGAAGAGAAAGACAAGATCAGCATTAAATCAATTTGACCATGAAACTGCACTTCAGGTCTAATAAACCACATAATGAATCGCTGTTCAAAGCTCTGGTATAAAAACCTCTAATGTGTGTTTAAAGCAGAGCTGTATTCAAAAATAATTGGCAGAGAATGGCTGGTAGGGGATGATGTGCCTGCATTAAGTTGTGGTTTTTACCAGTCAAATTACTGGAGACACATCCATCCTGTACCCGCGTTTCTCTGTCGGCAGCAGGGAAGGGTGACTGTCAGTCCAGCACGGCTCCGGTGCGGTGTGAATGATGGGCTCCTCGTAGACGCCTGTGGGCAAGCGGGAGCCCTTTTCTTCGGTGCGTGCACCTGCAGTTATCTTCTGTTCAAATTTCCCCACTCTGTCTCTTGAGCATTCTCTGGGGGCCTTTCTACACTTCACTTCCAAGACTTTCCCAGATGGCTACTCTCCAACCCAGATGTTGTTTATTTATTCATTTGTCACTTTAAAAGCAACAATAGCGAGAAAAGAATAGAATGAGACATGTTTGGTTCTCCATCGAAGGAAAAAGAAGGGGATTTGTCAGAGTTTTCAGCATGTGTGTTTTTGAGGTTGAGAAGGTTGTCACAAACTGTTGCTCCTCTCTTAAAAGAATCTTTCCCATTCTTTTTCTCCTAGAAGGATTAGTGAGAGGCTGCACTTTAGAAATCCATTCCTAAAAAGATATCAGCACTGTAGGCACTCAACAGGAGCTATTTACGTGTTGTAGCTGGGATACTTCTCTTTGCTAATGATTAGGTTAATAACTTTGTTTCCAACAGCCTGTGGTAGAAATCCATGAACATCTCCGGAATGCCTGAGTGAGGTATGACTCTGCTCCTGGTTGTTCTTCCATGGAGCTAAACCACACATATTTTGTGGACATGGTAAGGGGGATACATGTCACATTAAATGTATGTAGGAAGCCAAAGACTCTTGCCATTTCATTTTCAGGGACCAATTTGAAAGGCACAGTTAGCAATCCCCCGCTGACAGCCCTGTCAGATCATGGCATCTCATTAATATTGTAGAGTCCAGTATTTATGAGATCAGCCTTTTGCAAGAGTTCAAATAATAGTGAGTGAAGAAACCTTGGGTGCAAAAGTTCAAGGATGAACAGCCTTCCCTCTGGGGCATTCAGGACCATCCAGTTCTCTAGGGCATTCAAGACCTTTTCTATCACACCGCTACGCTGAATAATGGGACTTTCAGCATTGCATAGTTCTTTCAAAGTGTTGCTAAAGAGATTGAGGAGGACTTGGGCTGCAATCAGTCTCTTTAATGATATTACTCTAAAGATTGTATCTCTTGTCCATTCATTTGTCACAAAGAGTTTTTATAGCAGATACGGCTATAGAACATTTGTCACCCAAGACTAAATACAATAGAAAACCTGGTACTTCACATGCAATGCACAGTTCTCTCTCCTCCTCTGAATGGGACACAGGTGTTCAAGCAGAGACTGTGGTCTGCGACATTTTTGTCTATTGATGCTGCAGCTCATCTGGAAATAATTATGTTACTGTCTGAGGGAACACGTGTCAAAGAGACGGTCAGGCCTTCCATTTGGTTGGCCCCTGCAAGATCTATAATGGCATCGCTTCTTGTTTTGCTTACAGATACAAGGAATGGAGATTTGATGTATTTGTATCCTCCATACCAGTGATCACAGCAGCAGTTGGAGTAAATTTCGATCTCATGTTTAGCAATGCTCAGAGCCTGAAGATAAGTTTTAATTGAGCTTGCAGAAGCTTTTCTTTTGTTGGAAATTGTTCATATTCATTTGCTGAAGCATCTTCTAGGAAAGCTCACGGGCAATTTCAGGCTTTGACAGGATGGAGCTCATTAACTTCCACCCAAGCTAAATGTCAATTTACATACTAATGTAAATTTTCTCTTACCTCTGTGTCCCCAGCCACATTTTTTGGAAAACCAAATTCTTAAAGTAATTTTTAATCCATGAAATCACAACAGTTAAGAAATCAGCCCCAGATGTATTTCTACAATAGGAGTTATTGTATAAGGCACTGCAGACTGTGGGCTTGTTCTCTAACTGCCTCAGAGAAAAAAGGGGCTCTTTAATGAAATCTAGTAAAAGTAAAAAAATTTAAATGTCGTAAAAAGGAATTAAATATGTGAAAATTCTGGAGAACGCTGAATTTCGTTTTTTTTCAACTTTAGATCATCAGAACAAATCCATCTGTAATTGGTAATTAAAAAGATTAATAGCAATGGTGTAGGAGGCAATGAATAAGAATGAAAGAGAAGAGACCATATTTCTTCTTTTGCAGTACATGCACATAGGAGGTAAACCCGTAAGACAGAAAATAGGAAATCTTTATGCATCCATATAATAAACATGCCAAACTTGCTCCCACGAGATATAGTTCACAGAAGTTGGTTCACATTAATTTAAATGTCCTGCTCTTTTGGGCAGAGATTTTTTGGTTTTAAAAGGAAACTTAGCGGCCAAAGACTCATGCCATGAGCTAAGTAACAAACAAAAGGGAAATATAAGAAAGGATTTTAAAATAATTTTCCATAACTTTGGTTTTTTTGTGTTCCTGGCATCTTTCTTTGAAGCAGCTTGTGATGCTTGGTCTTAAGGTGGGTTTTTACTCTAGGAGGAATTTGTTACACTTATGCCGCATTTTAGAAATAAGTTTTCTCAAGCCATATTTGTGGTTTGTATTCCTTTTGAAGAGAATAATTTTGCTGTATTTCACTGGTTCTTGGAAAAGTCAAAGCAACATGTTGCCAGGATCAGGAAATATATGTATGCAGAGCATCTGAGCCAGAGGAGATTTAGCATTCATCCAAACAGGAATCAAAAAATGTACCGATTCTTTGGCCACTAGCAGCAGCCCAACAGGGATTGTAAAGTGAATGTTTCATATTCATGAAAATACTAGCAATTGATTTTTAGTGTACACAGTGCAGCACGAAGCCCTGTTTTGACCAAGTGTGGATCACGAGGCAGCAATTTCTCTTTATAATGAAAATTTCAAAAAAGGAAAATATTTGTTTAAGTATAACACTAGAATCACTACGGATGGGTATATTATTGCTCACATGTAAATCACAAGGGATTTACCATGATTATGACATTTTTGGTCTTTGAAACCTTCCTCTTAAATACACAAGGAGGGATTTATTGCTCTCCTTCAACAGGACCCAAGAATTGCCGGTATCTGCAGATTAGTGGGTGCCCGCAAAGAAGTAGATTAGTAAGCTTAACCAAGTTAATATTTGCACTGCTGCCATTTTTGGGCCCTACTTCATATAATCTTTGTACGCATGCCAAGAACTAAGAAGAAGCTTTCTTGACCACGGAGCAGATTCTTACAGGTAAGGCGAGAAGGGAGGTAAAGTAGCATAACTAAACTTTTCCATTTCTGCTGTTAATAGCTTCTGGTCTTGGTCCAGTACCCTGTGATCCAATTTCTAGGTTATGGTGTGTGTATGATATATATTTTTGTCACCTTAGAAACGTGAAAATACTTACTAACTGGCTGAAGAACTTCATGGTGACTGGAAAGTAATTTTTTGTAACTATAAGCACCCTGAAGTTTATAGACCTAAGCATGGTAGAAGCTACAGATGAAATAGCTGCATATGCAGATTAGCACATTTACATGACACGCTGACAGCATCAGCCAACTGGCCCGTCCTGCCCAGGAAGAAATAACCTTCTATTCAAGTCTCACCTTCTGTGTCACTCTAAGCATCATGCAAGATTTCAAAACTAGTAAGTGCGCAGAATTATTTTCTGAACATTAAATCTGCAAGTGTTTGGTAAACTCTTGGTGTTGGGTTCACTGTAGGTACATTTAAACATCTTTGTTTTACTGTGCATCTATGTGAGTGTTCCAACATTAATGTATGAATAGAGTTTGATGACAATGTTCTGCAAATAAAAATCACACATAGGAGAGACACAAAATAAGCATCAGATAAAATGCAATCAGAAAAATGAATTCCGAACAAATAAGAGGATAGTGCAGAAATATAAAAACCATTTTATTTTCAGATATACCTGCAAAACCGTTGTTGGTCCCATCAAGTGATAGTAGGTGATAAGCTGAGATGCATCTCAGTTGCTTTACGTCAGGAATCAGAGCTACCATGTTCCCAGAAGACAATTCCAGGCTGATCTCCAGAACAGTTAGGGTTTTGCCAAGCTCCAAATTAATCTCTTTTAAAAAAGTGCTTATTGCATATAATGTCAGAAAAAAGTTTAACAAATCTCATTTCCCCTTTTAACTTGTTCCATGATGAATACGGTAACTGAAGACACAGAGGAGAAGTCCACAGCCCTATACAAATCTGAATCTGTTATACATACATTATTTATATTGCAGATTGAGGTGAAATTTTGGTCTGTTGAGCACTGATTTTTTACAGTAGAGTGCAGAGAAATTATTCAAACCAGGTGTTTCTGTAATTGCAGTGCACTAGGGACAACGCTGAGAGCTGAACAGATCCCAAACTTACCCTTTCAGCTGAATGATGCAGTGGTTTGGTGTTAGTACACACGGCAATAAAATAAATTGCATTGGAAAACAAGGCAGGCTGGTTGGCTTTAAACTGCTGGATTTTGATTGCACTTTGTGTCTTTATCTTTTGTTTGCTTTTGTTTAGGCCTTTATACCAGTATAATGATATGAAGAGATGAACCTGTCCATTAAAACTGAGAGAAAACTACCTGTAACGGCTAAAATTCAGCACAACCACACTGCGCTCTCTGCTCCGATCATTGGCCTAATGTGTGGTATTCAGCAAGTAATATTTTGATACCCCATAGCAGGGTTATTTGCCTCCTTACTCTGCATAGGAAGACAGGAAGGGAAGAAGGAGGGAAAAATTGAAAAATCAAATTTACTTCATAAATTTTGAAACACCTAGTAACAGTTCACTTTAAGTACATTTTAATGTATTGCCACAAAGTGCTTACACATAGGCTGGGCTGCTTAATGCAAGTCTGATTTCCTCTAGAAATATTAAACACCAATTTTCAAGCATACCAATGTGAAATTGAATGTGGGTTATCTGGCTTGGATGTGTACCAACTTTTTTAAAGAAAAGATCTCGATATGAACTGCAGTATTGCCGTGCCAGTGATGTCTTGGTCTTTTTAATAAGGTATTTATGAATACTTTCAGTGAAAATTACTATCTCTTGGTGGAGTTTTTAAGTTGACAGCTACATCTGGGTCTTTCTGACAGAATATGAAATCTCTGACTTTTGCCACTTGTTTTATGCAGTCACCCTGTGTTTATCATTTCCAAGTAATATTTGAAAGGGCAGAAAAATATGAAGAAAGCAATCCATGCAGATAAGTCTCTGGAAGACAAGAAAATATCTTTAAACCTTTTAAAATTCGGCCAACTGAATCCCAGATCTTACAAGTCAGCCTCCAAGATAGGTCACCAAGTTTAAAAGTAAACAAAAATGAAGTCAAGTCTAACCTAGCTGCTGCTGTTAATATGGCTTTGGCTCATCTTTGAGATCCTTCTTGTATACCCTTAAATTAACTAAATGATAGATTTTGAAATTGGATTACCATGAGACTTTTTTCTACCTATTTCAGAAAGATTTAATAAAGTTGCTGTGACAAAATCTACAGGACTGAAACAAATTAAATCACTGTTAAAGAGTGAAGGAAGAGCGTATTCACTCCTACTCATGAGATCCAGCTCTACAGAGGATTTTATCCCTTTATTTTCCAGGACAAAAGCTATGCAGGTTTTAGTTCTATTTAGATATTTGTCACTGGCATATGATGTGATTTCAATGATGTGTTGGAGTAAAAGGCATTTTGAGAAAGTAAAAGCGTGGTTTTTACATGTATGCTTCTTACTTCACTAACAATTTCTCGAACTGGTACCACAACTGAATCTGGCATGAGTTCTCTCTTAATATGCTGAGGCAAGAAGATTCATTTGATAAACTGCGTCTGTGATCAAATCCAGAAAATAAACACACTGCAATAGCGTCCCATGTGGAACTTAAGCTTATAGAAAGGAACACGAACCAGACTCTATGTAGTTTTCTAAAAATTTGGTTATTAAATGGAAAACAATAATATACTATACAGACTGTTCTAGGATAAGTGGATATTAACAACTACACCCTGCTTTAAATAGTATTTTTGTCACAGTAATAAATAAATAAATACTGCAGGGAAAATACACTGCTATTGCTGTGGGGGAAAATACACAACCTTTGCTTCACCTGTAAATGATTTGAATTATATTCATAATTTTGAACACCGTCTCTTACAGTCCATTATAAAGTAAAAAAAAAAATATTTGAATTGCAATATACTTTCTAATAATTTCCAGATTCCTTTGTAGTTCCACTCCAGTAGTTTCCTGTTATTCTAGATTTTAGGTAATACACCATGGATCCTGGTACTTGCTTTTAAGCAATTTCTCTCGTGTTACCTGAATACTAAGAACGAATTAAAATTAATGTAGGTAAGACTTGCCACAGAAACATGGATGTTTTTAAGTAAACATATCTGATTCCTGTAAAATGAAAGTTTGAGGTTTATATATCATCTCTTAACCTGCCCTGAGCTAGTTTTTGTGTGTTAGTATGCAATTATGATAAATGTGGAAAACATACAGTCTGTATAAGGAGCTTTGTTGTTGAACCAATATGACGGATAATCCTGCATTGGAGCCAGGGTGAACTTGATCAATGATGGGTTTCAAGTGAAATTTCTGGATCTAAAAAGCCCCCACTATTCTAAAACAGAAAACAAGTTTTTTGTTAATTGACATTTAGTATTTACGAATCGAGCATCTCTGCCATACTAACTTTGATAAGCTTTCCTTGATTTACAGGCTGAAGTAATTCAATTATCTGTGAGAATCCTTATGTTCCTTTCATATATCTTCTGCATCATACTGTTCACGAAGAGGGCTTATATGCCAAGTTTTTTTACCTGAACTCAACTCCATCATTTTCAACTGACTTTTTCCAGTAAAATGAAAACTGAGAAGTAAAGGAGGCACCAGGAATTTTTGGGGTACGATGTGTTCAAGCTGCCTTGGAAATGAAACCTTCAAGGCTGTTTTTGCAAGGAGTAGGGATGCGACTTTCAGTGCTTCATTCCACTGACCTTTCAAGCTGTTGAGAGTTTTAAAAGCTTTTCTTCTGCCTTGAGTTCTAAATGTTTAAACAAAATGCAAATATACAGTATGATAAGGGGATTACAGGTGCGCAGGAGATCATGTTATGGCTGAGATACTGAGGTAGGGTTCACTCCTTGTAAGAACTTAAACAATCTAAGAGTCTTAGTGCAGGCTGCATTCTGGCTTGTTGAAAGATCACACTTTTGTTAAGAGAGGCACCTGGTTGAATTTACTCACACTGACTGTCCGCATGATGGCATTTCAATTCTGTACTTGCTACAAAGATACAGTACATGCCTATTTTCTTTTTTTCCCCCCCTCTCACTGAATTCCTGACAAACGGCTTAAAAAGTGCCAAGTATAATCCCTTTCGCATGCAGCTTTCCTTTTTCCATTCAGCATTTAATTGAGACCTGGCACACCAAAGAGTGCAGGGAATTTAACATTGTCCTTTGAAGGCCATTGCAAGTGCAAGAGCCACCAGTTCTGTCCATTAACCGTCTGGGCAATATGTTGTAGGTGCCCAAGTGAGGTACCTGTAAGTGCTTGGTATGAACACTCCCTGCTTTCCCAGTGAGAATTTCCAACCTGCATACATCACAATTTGCAGTCCCTGTGCTGAAAATGTCTGCTTTTGCTCGCTGGTGGGAAATTAAAACTTCAGCTGAATGCTGTGTGCCTCAGCTGAGATATCCATTCTCCTCCAGAATCCTCATAAAACATACTATGAAGAGACAGCGTTGCACCCAGACATTCCCGTCGGGCTGCAGAGCCTAGGATGCTTGCTTTGCCTCATAGTTCCTGCTACTAACAGGAATAGGTCACTGATACCCTCCTTCAGTTCCCCACACGCAGGAGGCAGCTGATGTTATCTCAGTGAAGGTTAGTGTTTAGATCCTAGAAGAAATGTTCAGATCCTAGGGAAATGGGACTTATTAGAAAAGAATATTAGCCACTAATACTAGGGTGAAACCTGTCTTTAAGAAACATCCACAGAACATGCAGAAAGTGCAATTGAGAGAAAAGTGTTACAGCATCCACAGCAATCCATGTGACAGAGGAGGGATGTATGCTCAAGAGGCTACTACATGGGCTATCTTCTATAATCTGTAACTGTCAGATATCCAGAATCAATAAAGGAAGGCAAATATAATAAGCCTGAGGCACTCAACAAACAAAATTTGTATCACAAAGTTTAGGAACTGAAGGCCTGTCACAGTGCAAATTTTACATTGCCTTTTTCTCACCTTGTTCTCTGGAAGAGCGGGGTAGGATAGTGGGCAAAGAATATGGGGGGAGTATACAAAGGAGTATAGATAAGAAGCCGGGGAATGTGATTATTCCAAAAAAGAGAATAAAATAAAAGCAGGAGTAACGGCTGCAAGATATATATATATACTTGAGGTGACAGCTGTATCTCAAAGGAAATGTAACAGTGAAGCAAATAATGCTTTCTACCCTGACAGCGTATCTCTCTTCTACTCTAAATCCAATTATAACATTTTTTTCCTTTGTCTCACTGATCCTTTTATGATAAAGAAATAGTTCATCTGTCTTAGCTGGTTCCAGGACACTGATCGGAGAAGTGCTTCCAGCAAAATATTTAAAAATGTGCTTAATTTGAAATCCAGCTGACTGTAATGGGGTTACTCATATGCTTAACATCAAAAATGCACTTACGTGCTTTGCTAAATTAGGCCTAATATTTACATCTTCAGTGTTTCCATATCCTAATAAGAACTTAATCTTCTAACTACATAACACATTGAGTTTGCATATTATATGAAATACTACTGCAGGAATTTGACAGGCTAAATTTCATTGTAAATAAGGAGGATTAATTCAAACCCCATTGGTGTCATTGAAAAGATTCCTGCTGATTTCCATAGTTCATGCATATATAAGAAGAATTAGATAAATATTCCCTAGAAGAAGGAGTGGGAGGTTCTTATAAGCTACAAAACAACAGATGTCTTTGGTCTGTATCAATCATTTCATTTGTGATTATTCTGCAGTAGGACTCTGCCCAGGATGATTTAAATGATAGCACCTGCGGAGGCCTTAAAAAGAGTCCTCACTGCATTAACTTTGCGTGGCAGCGTTACACCTGAACTGAGCCTGTCTTCTGGGAAACGCTGGGTAAGATATGAGCATAACACAATGCACAACAAGAACATCAGCGGAATTCCAGTCATAAAATACAAAAATTACACTGAGATGTTTATAGTTCATTTTTGCTGGTTCTGGCTATTTAAAAGATAAATCTTTATACTTGGTTCTTTCTGTACAGTATAGTGTTGCATTGGCTGGGCGTTACTTTATTTTTGCATTAACTTTCAGCAAAATCTTGTAAGGAAGTTCTGGGGTTTTTTTGGCTAGAATTATTAATAGCGAGGGGGGCAAATATAAGCTACAGTTAACAGTGCATCTCTTGTAATTTTCAGCCTCTAAAGTTATTTCAAGGATACCCTTAGTCCAATGTTTGTAATGCAAAAGCCTCTTATTTGTCTTTATTTTTCTCTTGGGTTCTGTTGCCACATGCGCCTAGTGCCTTTGCTGGGGATCTGAGCTTGTGTTATACTTTGAAGAGCAGATCACGATTCCAAAATCAATTCTCTCCCCATAGAAGTTAAGATGGCATTGGGAACAACATGAAATGGGAGAACCATGGGAAGGAAAAAATTCTTTTTTGCATGTGGAAAAATCCTAAGCAAATCAAAAAGCTTTTGTAATTGATCTGGGAATTGCTGTGTTTTCTGAATTGGGCCAACTTATCTCTAGAGAAGGTTTCACAATGGTATTGCTTCCTCTGCCTCGCTCTTTCTTCCTTGGTTTCTTTCTATTAAGAAATTTGCCACATCTCTTGTCCATCCATTTCTAGTTCTTGAGACCTGAATTTGTATTTTTGTCTGTACAATACACAGAGTCTGACTAATTCACAAAATGAGCCCCACTGAGTGCAGGTACCTCAGCCGGCAAGGCTGTAAAAACTGCAGGAAGAAGATGAAGGCTTTGGCAATTAGTTATTTATTTGAGGAATTTGGAATTCCTAATGGCCCTATTAAGAATATGAATACCATTGATCTGTTTGCTGCACAGTGTCACAGGGAAGTGCCTTTACAAAGAATTTAGACGAAGGATAGGGTAGTAACTGTGCCTTACTGGCTTGACTTTTATAAACCTCAGTGATGTTACTCAGAGAAGTTGGTGCAGTTATGCCAGTTTAATTACAGCCAGTCCTGGATCTATGGTTTATGCAACATCCTTCCTTCACAAGGCGGCTGTGTGTGGGTGTATGTGCATTCACGCATACACACAGTCTGTTGAAACTCTTACTGAACAGAAAAATGCTCTAAGCTACCAGGCGCTGTACTGACAAAATCTCCCTGCTCACCGGGAACGACATTTCTTTATGGAGTGGGTCCAGAAGCTGACTGCTCTCAGCCCTCGCAGATTTGGTGGGAGCTGCTTTGGTACTGTTGGTGGGAGACGGCACCACTCCCCATGCAAAAAAGTGTTTTCCTTTGGCATTAAAGTTCTGTGCCTGAGTCCCAAATTCTCTGCTTGCTGAGATATACCTTGCATTTCTGGTGATTGCAACATTAATATGCAAACCATGCAAGTTGTGATAAGTAGTTCCAGAGCTATTTACTAGCAGGAATATGTAATGTCAGTTGCGGCTTTTAACTGAGTATTCTTTTAAAAATACTGCCCATAATTCTGCTGCAGCCTTCTTGGTTTGTATATGTAAAACCGACAGAGTCATACCGTTTGTTAGCTACAACTGCCATATTATGTATATTCTTCTTACTCCCCTGAAAAATCACAACTGTTGTATATTCCAAAGAGACCCATTTTAGAAGAAACAATAACATTTAAATTGTACATTCATTTAAAAAGCGTTACATAGCGAGCTATATTTTTTCTGTTTTAATTGGGAAACTTTGTAGCCGAAAGTTGTACAGCACCAGAATTCCAAAACAACTATAAAATGCGCAACAATATCTGAAACCCTGTTGCTGTAAATGAATCAAATACTGTAATCAAACCTTTTTACACCCTTATGCAGTATCTAATTTTAAATTAGAAATAGCCAGGCAGCTAATTTACCTCCTTTCTCATTTTTATGTTCATCAGAGATCAACAACAGGGAATAAACTCTCCTTTGGATCACTTTTATATTACTTTGGATGTTCGTACAGAGTGGATGTTGACATACATACGCACCATGCAGGTCATGGGTTGTCATGTCTGAGGGCTGGCACCCAACTTAAGGAAATGAAGATGAAATGCGCTGTGCACTGCAGACTGGCATGCTGCTTCTACTTGAGTGTTTGTATCTGTACAGCTGTCTTCACTAGCCAACCAAACATTTTTAGGCTTCAAAATTAGCAATATCTGTAAGATGCCATAGAAATGACTTCTCCGATTTTACTGAAATGTATATTGAAATGGAGAGCTTTAACAGGTCTTTTGCAACTGCTAGTTTTGCTGCACTTCAGAAAACAAAGCTGTTGTTTAAAGATCTTCATAAAAGTATTGAAGCCTTGCTTCAGATGCCCATTTAAAATATTCCTGCTTTTACTTTTTTCCCAGAAAGTAATGTCTTACTGATATGGAGTAACAAGCCAGAAAGAACATTTATAACTATCTAGTCTGACCTATTGCCATTTTTCACTCATAACCCATTGATTCATGGATGTCTACAAAATAAGTGACTTGACATCACTCAAATTCAGCTTAAGATGGCAGTGCATATTAGTAATGAAGGATTTCTTTGTGAAGATTAAAGTTAACCCACTTTCAAAGGGAGGACGAGAGGCAGTTGGAAAGGAGGAAGCAAAGCAGTCTTCATCATATTCATTTATAAAGTCAGTAATTCAAAGTGTCTGTGTATATCAAGTAGCCCAAGAAGTTTTGAGATCAATTGCTCTGCACAACTTTAGAGAATGGAGCAGGAGAAATTCTGTGGTTTTTTTGGTGTTTTTTTGTTTTTTGTCATCCCAGATTTGAAGGTCCAAATCCCTGCCAGCAATGAGAAAAGCACCAAAAGATCTGTAAGGAGTGATGAACATATCCCCTTTCTCTGTATTGTCTTATTGTCTCCGTGCTGGCAGGGACGCTGTTCCCTCCTCCAGAGACACTTTGTGCAGATTGTTGGACAAGACCTGACTTTTATGCCAGCAGGAATGATACAGTCTGTAACGAGTACTGATAATAGCCCTGAATGACCCAGCACATTAACATCCCATTGCAAAACTATAGGAGCCAGTGCTGTGTAAAACAAGAGTGGTAAGTTGTTTTGCCGGGTAAATCTGAATGTCAGAGGATGGACGCCATTGGAAAATGGGGCAAGAATGGAAGGAAAGAAACTGTTTTCCTCCAACAATCATTTGATTTTGAGATTTACATTGCATTTCATCCACAGCTAATTAAGGCTAGCTCCAGTGGTAGCCACTAGTTGCTGCATTAACAAGAAAAGAAAAGCAGTCATTAGGAATAAAATTATCCACGTGGATCTTTTAGGATTTGTAGCCCTAGCCCCTTTTCAGTCTGTTGGATGAAGAGTGTATAGCCAATGCAATATAATATGTCTAATCCAATTAGATTTTGGACTAAAAATATTTTCTGTTTGTTCTAATTTAATTTATGTGATAAAATATCTGGGTTTATGACCAGCAGAAGGCACTGTGATAAGAGTAGTGTGGTCAGAAACCCACATATTGCTGTTATAAAAAGGTAGGCTGTAAGGCTGGCTATCAGGTAACCCTTGCTCCTGGGAATCTTCTTTTCCACTTGCATGCTTTTTGGTAACGGAAGTCATAAAAAGAAATCTGACATCAGAAACCACAGTGCTGCGTATATTTTGGAAGACAACTAAAAGTCCAAACCCTAACCAAAAGTTAACAGGCACAGAGGAGGATATAAGGATAACTTATCTGTGCAGAGTGGAATAGAAGTTTTTCTGGTGTTTGTTACTGTCCTAACTTGGTTTTCACTACAGCAAATATGAACTTTTTCCTTCATTTGGCTTGAATTAGAGCATTTTGGAAAAGCCTCCTTACTTTCACTGTGATCAGTTCTGTTTGTCTAAGGAGAATGGTGTTAATTATTCTACCATGTAAAGACTTAAACTTTCTAAAGCATCCGTTTGGAAGCATGGTATCATTTGAAAGCCAATGCGCCAGTACCACATAGATGGCCTTCCCATCTTTAAATGAACTTTAAATTAATAGACAAAATTCTGTTC
This sequence comes from Chroicocephalus ridibundus, assembly GCF_963924245.1. Classification (NCBI taxonomy): domain Eukaryota; kingdom Metazoa; phylum Chordata; class Aves; order Charadriiformes; family Laridae; genus Chroicocephalus; species Chroicocephalus ridibundus. Next base: position 8,715,102 of record NC_086296.1, on the reverse strand, counting down.
AGGTGATTTTGGGGGCTTCCATCTGCACTCTTACCCAAGTGTTCCTACTGTTTTTCTTATTAATGCTTACTGGAAGCTTTGCTTGCCTAAAGCGAGCATTCTGTGTCCATTGTATACTCCTGCAGAGGAATAATTAGAAAAAAAACTTTTAAAATGGAATAACAGAATTAAGAAATAAATGCAATATAGCTCAGTGAGAAACAAGGACATACGAGGATCCTTTCATAATGCAGAGACCACTTTAAGAGGAAACGAGGTTAACTAGCTTAAAAATCAATTTCACTAATATAATATAAGAAATGCAATCCAAGCTTAATTTTAACCAAAGATTTGTTAAGCACTTGGCAAGCAGATATGGATTTTCACAGGCATTCTGTTTCAATTTTATGTGCAAATGACATTTGGCAGCAGTTACTGAAATACAGCATGACTTTCTCAGTTATTTCTATTAGTTACTTTGGTTGCTTGTCACCAACTTCTGGTCTCTCTTTGGCTTTGCTTGGGAACTTTCTTACAGACATGTTAACTCTTCAGTTGTCTCCAATTGCTTCTCTCATTTTTTGACTTACAGGACCATAGATCTCATGATGTCAGTGAAAAAAATCATGTTGATTCCACATAAAACCAATCCATAGGAAGCCAATACTAAGCACTTCTATTGGCATCAGGGAATTTTTTTTTCCCCAGGAATGATGTCTAAAATAATATGTAATGTAAATATTAGATCAATTTAGATGTGATTTACATACAGAGTGATGCCAAACAGAGCTGCAGGAGAATATTTTTTGGAAGTGAGAACCAGGCAGTGTTAATGGCAAAGGAAAGAGCTGTGACCCTCTCAGACTCTCGTTATGTTCATACCATGCCACAGAGTTGCCCGGAGCGTGGCAGCTGAAATCGCGGTATTCCTAAATGCAGCAGTTAATGATAAGCCCAGGATTTCATCCATTCTCTAAATTGCTTAAAATCACTAAAATTCCCTTCCAAACAAACACGTAGAGAAAAGTGATTGATTTGTTGTTTTCCTTTTTGCCTGGTTTAGCTTGTTCAGAAAGGTGAGCGCTTAAAGTTACAGAGTCTGGGCACAAACAGTGAAGTTAAATCATACGATAGTTGAGTTAGTACACAGCCTGATTAAAAATGTGTTGGTTTTTTTTTGTGTGGAGGTGTCCTTGCTGTTGTTGTTTTGACAGTCCAGAAAAAAACCATGATGCTACTTCCGAAGGAGGTACAGTAGAAGCTTTGAGAAAGTTTTGTTTCAGATTGGATGAAACTTGAGAAGACAAGTGACTTCTCTATTTCATATCTGAGCAAGACCAGGCATTCATAGGTTAAGTTAATTGACTGAAGTTGTACAGTGAGCTAGTAATGAAACTAGATGTCTAATACATTGAAATATGACTATGTTTTTCTATCTATATGGATTCCCATGAAGAACGCAGGAGGACCCCACAACCTTTCGAATATCTTTCCTTAGAAAATCTCTGAAAGATAGACTGTGTGATCCATTATAGAGAGATCACAGAAACCCAAGACAGCTGGCCCACAGTCACTCAAACCTGTAGTGCACAGAGGAAACGAATCATGTGCTTACGTGCCCCAGACTAGCATACTAGTCTCTAGACCACCTCTTTTCTTTCCTGGGTCCTATTCTGCCTCCTACATAAATCAGTGTGAAAACTCCAGTTGGCTGTTACCAGATCTCTGCTGAGAGTTTTTTAAAGTCTGAATTATCCACGCTCTTGAATGAAGACCGCGTTTTTATCTGATGGCATGATGTCGATTGTAACAAGGCTCTAAATGTCTGTCGGCCCAAACCTTGGGCCCCATCCCAACCAAAATAAATTTTAAAAATGCAGTTACTCAATGTGTATAACACTATTCTTTTAAAGACTGTTAATTTTGCTTCCATAGCCTAATTTGAGTAAAATGACTTAAATCTTTACTTTTTTTGCTTTCATTAGAGACAATTAAGGACCATGATTGAGTATCATGAAATGATAAATGTTTCCTGGGTGAGGATTAGCAGGAGTAGCCCAGCCTGCCATCTCAGAGAGCACAGAAAACCAGGGTTTTAAGTCATCAGTGACTTAGAAAAACAAGAGGAAATTGAAGCCAGAATTTTCGTCTGGCAGACACAGTCTAGACAGCTCTCGTGTATCAATAGAAAGATGAGATAAATATTAAAGAAATATTATTCAGCCTAAAACAAGATCCAGCTGCAGGTGCTGGAAGTGGTGATTTTATTCAGAGGCTTGTGGAAGAGTTGTGTAGTGAACAGTATGCAGCAGAAGATCTATGATTCATTTCTCAATGAACCCCAAGTGCCAGGTATTTTATTACCTTACACAGAGAGTTACTTCCAGAGGTAGTAAATTTTTCATTTAAGCTTCCTTTGTTGGCTATAATCCCTTTTGATTTCTTTCTTTAATTAAATCATACAAATTTTCTGGTTGTTTTTCCTTTGTTCTATTTAACCACTTACAATCTTTTAATGGTGATGGGCAGAGAAAAAATAAATGCCCGACAAATATACCTTGGCAGCAAAGCCAACTACAGTAAATCCTGTGACTGAAACACCAAGTTGTACTCCGAACAATATTTATTGCATTTAGCCACCCCAGAAGACAGCTCTGAAAACTCTAATCTCCTCCAGAATCCCAGATTAGATACAGTAATATGATAGAAGAGAGATACGGTGCTCAGGAATGGATTTTCTTCTATATATTGAATCTCTGGTTAGTAACCTCTCTGGCAGCTTATACAATTTGAATGTGCCAGCAGTATTTCTGTAATTATAGTCTCTGGGTGTAAGTTCTATCTCATGTTCTATCTGTAGTTATCTATTAATAAGATAGTCTGTGTTCATTATTATTGTTTCTTTTTCAGTAATGCAATGTTTGTTTAATGCTGCTTCTGTTCTTACTCAAACGAAGTTTCTATTGACTTTGGCGGGCACAAAGAAAAAGACGATTAATGGTTAATCTCAGAGCAATGAAGAAAAGACACTGATAATTAGTTAACTACAATTTTAAAAATTAATTATGTATTATGTATTTGGTATTGAATGTAGGAGATAACTGACTTAAATAACAAGGGCTTATCTGATTATATATTACTAGTCAGTGATGTATATTCTCTGTGAAATGCAGTGTCCATCAGCACACAGACAATAAAATTCTGAATTTTGCATTTCGAATGAATTTGGAGTAGCTTTGACATTTGTTTTGACAGAGAACTGTTAATTCAAGAGTCAAGCTTTTAATTGACAGATGAACCTTGATGTTCTGATGAATTGTTTGCAAGCAATTAAAGGCATTTTGAATAAATTGTTTACATTTTAGTTATGCTCTGGAATAAGTAATTTCTTGAATGACTTATTTACTAGATAGGGTGTTTGAAGATTTCTATTCATAGAAATTTTTGATCGGCACTGCAACAAGCTAGGGAGAGGGAATCATTAGATCTTCAATGAAAACTAAAGCTTGCTTCTCACAACTGGTTCAAAAAGCTTTGTTTTCACATTCCCAAATTACATTTTCTCTGATAATTTGTGAATTTAGAATCTCTAAAACTGCACACTGAGCTGAGCAGAAATTACTTGTTCATCTCTTAGTGAGCCTAGGACCATGATGCTTATTAAGACTCTTTGCTTAGGACTTGTCTGTAACGCATTAACTATGTTCTAATTTATTGAGGAAAGTTGCAACACATTCTGTGCTAAGTGAGTTTGAGATTTCTCAAGACAAGTAGTAATGCCCTAGAAGTTCCTTCTACATCTATAAGTAAGATGCAGGTTAGAAAACTCATTGTTAACCATGGCTCTTGTACTTGACTGCTGAAAATAGGGATCCGGGGATTTAGTATTTATATTACACTAACTTAATGATACAGTGAGAATCATAACTGCAATGCTAAAACAAACATGTCTTGAATGGTTGCGTGTTCTTATGTAAATGCTTGACCCATAAATTCATTGTCAATGAACAGTCTGAAAACAGCTGAATCATGTCCACTGTAAGATTCACACTTCCAGAAGATCTCCAGATCTTTCTGAAGACAGACCTGAAGTCTCACGCTATTTCAGCACTGATTATTTAATTTGACTTCATACCATAAAGAATTCTTCAGTAGCACGACACAACCCATGAACATAAACAGTTGATTGTGAGCTCTTCAGAAGAGCTTCTAGGCTTCAGGCTACCTTGGAAACAAAGGTTTGCAGGGAATGACTTTAAAACATCACGTCTCGTTTCTGGAAGAAGGGAGATTGAACCACATTAGTGCCTTTTTCAATCACTTCCTTGTGTGGCATTAAACTGTTTTTAAAATTATCCATTGACTCTAAACTGGTTTATATGATTGAAATCTGTTACAGCAAACAAAGTTATTTCTATTATTTGGTAATTTAACTCATAAATATAATTAGAACATCCTCTTCATTTAACAGCAGGGTTGCAGTGGCATTACCTCCATTATAATAGTAATAATATGCCGTTGAACAATGTGTACTGCTTAAAAAAGAAAAGCTGGGGCAAAGTATGACTTCAGTGACATTGCCTTGTGAAAACCGGTGATTCTACAAATGCGGCACACCACCTGCATTTTCTTGATTGTTTGAGTAAGTTATGTAATAACTTTTAGACGAATAATGGCATATTGCTCTTTTCAAGTATTAGGTTAACAAAGAGTAATCCCAGTCTTTGTACTCTAGAGACAGAGCAGGGGAAAACAGACTGGGGTAAAAGGAAGGACCGTTAGACAACTTCTTGTCACATGATCTGCAGTTCATACTGACCTGGCCAGTGCTAACACTTGGTCTGTAGCTGCCTCAGGACCCCTGTCTGCTCACTGGATTGGGTCTTCTCTTACCTATGATTTAATCTCTCACAGCTACTGTTGGTTTGCTGCAAGGAATGTGTTTTGGCAGTGGAGTTTGCTCTTTAGAAGACCATAACTAACTCAATAATTTGTAAGAACAATTTACTTGACAGTTTTGATACAGTGCTTTGTAATTAGATGTTGGTTCAATTTTCAGTTCAATTCAAGCAATAATCTGCCCTCCCCAAATCCTATAGAAATGCATGAGCTAAGGACTTTGTTAAATGTGATAGCTGAGCTTACTGACAGTAAGATGAAATTCATGAGTTCAAGTTGGATCTGTATTGCTACAGCTGATAACTATTTAGTATGTGACATCTTGTGATAGTGTGACCTACCCCATAAAAAATTATGGTGATGGTGCGGGGACTGAATGGTTGGCTCTTATGAAATACTAATTTCCTCATAGGTGATTGGATTAGGGGGAGTATGGGGATTAAATAAATTAAATCTAGCTCATTCTCACAGTGAGAGAATATTTGGATTGTCTTTTACCCCTTCCACAATATGAGGTGTATGATCTCTATTTTGTCCCTTGAGATGTTCCAGATGTATCTGTTGGTATGTGGGCGATGCAATGGCAATGATTACCCTGAGACACATTTAAATAACATGATAAAATGATTTTCCACGTTTAAAGGGATCCAACCTCAGTGTTATCCAAATCACTTTGAGCTGAAGAGTTGTTGTGAGATGCTGTTGCTGTTGTCCAGAAAAGTGGCCCCTTGCATATACTCACCAGTAAAGCTATTGCCAATGAAACATCTTTGACCATATAAATATGGCTCTGCTGTAATTTCAACATTTGCCTTCCTACTAAGTGGTCCCTGATATCCCAAAATCCCTGGGTGATTGTCTGGGGAGAAGAGCAGAGCTTGCATGTTGGTATTACATTAAACTTCAAAGAGTTATGTTCTGACTGACTCTGATTCTGACACTTCATTATTAAACTTGCAGAAGATCTAAGCCATCATTTTGGCACCCTGGAATGGAGCTGTATTTATTAACTTCATATATGTACCATGTTATTCCTCTACTTTACATGCACCTAGTAAAATACATATTAAGAATAGTTCTCCAAAAATAGTGAAAGAATGGCTTTTTTAGGTGCTTAATTGCCAGCCTAGGAATCCAAATAATTCAGTTTTACCAGTCTCAAGCACCGACCTTGGGCAAATAATTTATTCTTGTAGTGATTGTTTTCCAGCTGGAAAATGACCATCAGCTTTCCATCCCCTGCCTTCTATCTGGTAACGTCTAAGTCTTGTTTCTTTGATATATACAGCATCAACTTTACAGTCTTTGATTCCTGAGAAGGTCTCCAAGCACCACTCCAATGCAAGTGATGACCCTTGCTTTCTAGTGCCTGTTTCATTTTACATGATTTGGCGGGTTGGCAGACAGCACTTAGTGCAAGTCAGAAAGGATCAGGAAGGGAGGCAGAGGTGGGAATAGGTGCCAGAAGTTTTTCACAGGCGTCATTTCTATGGCAACCCATTTCCCCTTTCCCCTCTCTTTACCAGGACCTGTTACAGATGTAGTTACAACCAAACCATGACGTTTTACAACCGTGCTTACAATGGTGGGTATGAAGTCAAGATAGCAAGTTGAAATAGTTAACTTCCATAGTTGAGACAGAGGGGCTTATTATCGTAGGAGATAGATAGAAAAATGTCCTGCTGAAATATAAAACTTTTTTTTTTTTTTTGTCATGGAGAAACAGCTTTGCTATCAATTCTGTTTGAGAGAGTAAGTGAAGCTGAATAAAGATGATGTCTTGGGCCTGTACTAAATTCATAAATGAAGAGAAAAAACTATTTTATGTTATTCAAAGCATATGTGACATCTTTGCTGTCACGGCTTGTTGTGAAGCTGTTGAGGAAAACCAATGTTCCTTCACAACATTGTCTTGTAGTGTTAAATGGATTGTGTGAGCTCAGATAAGTTTACCTTAACAATTCTGCAGAGGAATCTATCTAGGAAAGCAAAACCTGAAAGTATTACAGGTCTAAATTCCACAAAAGCAAACCTTCCCTGCCAGGTAAAAAAAAAAAAAAAAAAAAAAAAAAAAAAAAAAGGTGTTTTTACATTAAAGAATTAAAAAATGCCTTAAATGTAAGGAAACCTGTGCTCCCTGACTCACCTTTCTATTGCATGGATAGTTTTGAATTGCTTTTATAGATACCCTCTCACTGTGTGTCTGTGACTTTTGAATAATGTTGTTGTAAATACTCGCTTCATGATCAGTTATCAGTTATCTATAAAATGCTTCCGTAACTGTGTATAAAGTTACGGAAGCATTTTATAGTACACAGACGTCTAAATAAATGTAAGTCAGTGAGAAAATAGCAGTGAGAGTCAGTTTAGGTCTATGTATATACCAAGGTTTGTAGTAAGAGGTTGAGCTGGAGTTAGATCTTTAGCTTAAGTCTTAATATTTATAGTATTTTGTAATTTTCATTTCATTCTGTTACATTCTACTTTTTGGGCCATTTTGTCTGAACCCCTGTAATGCAAAGGGGTTTGATTTCAGCTGTCAATTGAAAACACTGGAAAAATGGTGATTTCTTTTTTTTTCCTGATAAAAATGTCAAAGTAGAACTTTTAAGAAGCTTTTGTGGTTTTTACTCTATCCCTTAATTGCCACATCTGTAACACAAGGGTCAAAATTATACTTGGTGAGATGCTTTGAGAACTTTGGGTGAAAACGTATTTAAATTCTGATCGCTAGAGGTGTTTGGGAAATGATGCTCTCATTCATCCCTTTCAGAATGAATTTCCTTTCATTATTGGTTTAAATCTTATTATTATACAACAATCCTAATTGCTTTTAAATTAATTCTATCTTCTGGTTATGAGAGGGAGCAAAAGCCTGAGGATTATACATTTTAGATTTCTATCTTTATTTGCATCTGAAATTGTAATGATGTAAAGGATTCAGGGATGCTTACTTGTCATGTTTGATACAACTTACAAGAGAATTTGTTTCCCCTTCCAAGACAGCCCACCGCTTTTATTATGTATATTAAGACAAATGCCCTCAAACCAAACAGTTTTCAAGATTGATCTCTGAGATTAAATAATTCCCAATGGCATCCCTTCACTAATGAGAATAAAAGGTGGTGCTCAAGAGACAACACAATGGAGGCCAGATAGTCTCCATAATAGTTTTATGCAAATAAATGTGCTTTGTATTAAAATGAATGAGAAATAAACGCACCCAGCTACTGCTTCTCAGATAAGAGCAGGCAAGATTTTAGAAGTGGTTTACTAGATGTGCAAACCCTTGTGTGTTCGTGCCCTTGTTTTCTTCTGCATCAGTCAAGAAAAAAAAAAAAAAACTCAAGAAGGGATGAAATAGGTATCAATTTCCATACATTTGATTGCGTGAAGTCCTTAGGGTCATCTCTGGGGATAACCAGGTGGAATACACACAAAATAAAAATAATGTAAAGGCCTTTCTGGCCTTAAGCAGTATGAAGTAATCCTTGGTGGAGAAAACTTCCGCAAAAGGATTCTCTGCTGTTCAGCAGATTGCATGCAGCTTTTTCAGAGTAGCTTTAACATCTTGAAAGACCAACATGATTAACACAACGCAAGAAAACTTATTTGTTAAAACTACATCTTTAATTTATGATAGAACCTGTACAATAACAATCAAAGAAAGGTTGTGCAGAGAAAATTGAGGCAATTTGTTTATGATTCTCTTTAATGATGGAATTGCTGCCCTGTGCATTTTCTAAAAGGAGAACATCATTATACTGCTGAGCAAGCACTGGCTGATTTTAAGGCAAGTTACTGGAAAGAAAATTCATTCTAAATTAGTCAGTGGTTTGAAATATCTTTAAATGCTTTTTAAGATAAAGAATACATTGAGTCTGTTTATCACTAAAGCACTGTGGTGCTTTACGTGCAGACTTGTCAAGTTTACTTTAGTAGTCCCAAACTTACCTTTTCTAGTATGGGTAATACATTCCTCATTCACACCCTGTTACTGTACTTTCCAGTACACTGTTCTGCTTTCGTGATGGGTCTAAAAGGACTTTGGAAAATTCTAAATTGAAAAGTGTATATTCAGTAAACACAAAGGATATTCCTGCATCTCAAGCATTTCACTTAGTTTTAAATGAAGATTTATGTGAACTGTAAAGACTTTTTAATTCTAAGAAAGTACTTGTAGAATAAACCACTTCTAATGATTGAATGAATCCTCAAGTCTCATATTCAATACAATAACGCACTGTGGCTATTTTGTAATTTGTCTTTCTGTACTACCTAAGAGTTGTTGCAAAAATACTGATGTTTTAGTTTAATTATTTGTATAACTGCCACCAATTATATAGATCATCTCGTAATTACAATTAACTAGGATTTTTTAAAATGGGTTATAGTTTTCAGATAACATTAGCTATTTTCTTTATTACCTCCTTTACTTTTAATATCTGCTGCTGATGAGCTCTCCGCTGTCTATAATCCCAGCAGCACTTTTGGTTTTTCTCCCTGCTAGTTTCTATTCTACTGAATTTTCTTTGAATAAATCCTGGTTAGATTAGTGTGAGGAATTTGTACTGGTTAGGTCACAGCAGAGTAGAGCCCTCAGGACAACAGGAGTAAAGGAAGTTTTGTGGTTAGGTTCAAATATCAAAAAAGAGAGTGTATAAAGTTCTGCTTTTATGTCCATTTCTGAAAGTTCTGGGAAGGTAAGAAGCGCTTGCATAAGGATGTCTCCTGCTGGTACCAGTACCTTAAGATTTTCAGTCAAAGAAAATAAAATCTTGTTGTTGTTTGAAGGCATAGCCTTATCTTTTCTTTCTGGGTTTTGTAACATTTAATCTCTACAGAGTGCAGGTTCTAGAGAAGCATCATTCTGTTATTATTAAAACCTACGACTCATTTTTTTTGGGGGGGTTTTGTTGAAGATTTTTCATTGGTTGAGATTAGGAAAGAAAGCGAGGGTAATACTGAAAACAGCATGTTTTCCCCTTGAATTCTGTTACCCGAATTAGGACTGGGCAAAAAAGAGGAAAACAAGAGGGAAGTGGCAAAGTTATGAAAGACTTAAAAATGTTTCTCTTGTAAATCTCTCAGAGATAGAGTTCTACAAATGAAGATATAAAGGAATAGAAGTGGTGAGTGAGATTTTGCATCTCATGATTAAAAGATGTAATTAAACAATGTGCTGTACATTCAGTGAAAGGTGGGAAAGCAAATGCAGTTCTTTGATTAAACAAAGTAGTATTCGGTTCCAAACGTGATTCAGGAAAGCACTTAAGTGTAGGCTTAAGTCCCGCTGGTTTTGAATATGATCTTCTACACTTAAATGTACATTTAAATATTGTTATGCTCATATGCACTTTACTAAATTTAGGGCAAAAGGACTGAGACAATGGTCAGACTGGATTTGGATCAGGTATTTCCTGTTTATATAGTTAATTAAAAAAATCTATTTTAGATGTCAAATAGAAGAATAAAAAAAGCAAAAAGCACTTGTTTCTTTATGCTGAAACTGACTCTACAACCAAAGGGACGTATTTCAGCTTAATTATCAATTTTGGGATGGTCATGCTCTTCTGAGGTGTTTGAAACAAGATGATTTGAAAGAGGGTGTTTACTTGGGTTGTCCATTGACCATATTCCGTATGGCCCTTTCTGTGCCGGTACAGGTGGAGGGGAGGTAAAGAAAATGTCAGGAATGACAGGTGAGATGGCAAAATAGAGCGGGAGTTTGTGGTGGGGAAACCCTCCCCAGTGTGGGCTCTCCACAGGCCGCAGTGTGGATGTCTGCTGCCCCGTGTCTCTCCATCGTGGCTGCAGGGGACTCTGCCCCGGCGCCCACAGCACCTCCTCCCGCTCCTCCTGCTCTGGCCTGGGTGCTCACAGGACTGTTTCTCACACTTTTTTCCTCATTCCGTGCCAGTTTTGCCCTTCCTTAGCTGTGTTTTCCCCGAGGCCCCACCAGCCTGGCTGCGGGGCTGGGCCGGGCCCTGCGCTGGAACCGGCTGTGCCCGGGCGGGGCAGCCCCGGCCTCCCCTCACAGCGCCGGCCCCCACAGCCCCCGCCAGCGCCTGGCACGGGTATTTCTTAACAGAGGTGAAGAAAAAAAGATGTCATTTCGGAAACCTTTTTAGCAGGTACTGCAGCAAATTCTGAAAAGGCTGGTACAAATAATTGTGTGGGTCTTTTCAAGATAAGAAGGGAATGATAAATTCCAAATTCACCTGAGGTGCAGCTTGCCTGGGGCTGCCCTGCTGGTAGTAAGCCCTTACCTCATGTTAGTTATGGATCAGAGCATTAAGACCTTTTGCCACAAAATGATGCTGTTTGGTAGTAAGCCCCAGGGCTGATACAACTGCTTCAGCTAACAGGGACCCACTTACAAGGTGATTTTAGCATTAGTAATGTGACTACATTCTTGGATCGGGTCTTAGCTCCTACATCATATCTGAGGCTATAAAGATAAAAATACTGCTTATGTGTTGCTTTATTTGAGATAAATGTGTTCCAGAAAACAAAGCCTGGAGAAGGATTAATTAAGATAATAAGCTGTGTTTACATCAAATAAAAGTGAAAATCAGTTCTGTTTGCATTCAGCTTTGTTAATGAAAATATACATTATTTTATTAGTCAAATGGTACAATTAATTATAGAGATTTTCTCTCTGAGGCTGCTTTATGACTCTGTTACACTGCTTACAATTAATCCTAATGGAAAGATCAGACAAAAAATTCATGGTCTCTTGTAAATTTTTATAACCTAATTATTGCTTCCAAGTGCCCGATACAATGACGCTTGTTTCAGAAAACAAGCTTTCTAAATTTTGTTGTGGAGCACAGCCCAAACCCGTTGCTTTCCTGTGGCACTGAGCGATGGACCTCCTCTGCCAAGGTCTTCCAGGCTTCCTGCTGACAGGTGCTTGCTCTCTCCCTTCGCTCCCAGGGGAACCAGAGCATTGCACGTTGCAAGGTTAGACCGCTGAAATTTCAGCTGCTGGGCTGTATCTGATTAATCTGCGCTAGGTGTCTACTAATGTGGTTAGAAACTGCGTGTGGTTGCTGCTTAAACCAACATGACTCTTGTCACCCAGTTATTTGATTGATATAGACATCTGATGTATTAGAGATCTGTCTTTAAAGTTGAATCAAAGACACTGAAACACTTAAAGGGAAGTTGCTCGCCCTCACTTTAACTGATCTTCTTGAAATACAAACACACAGCTAATGGCAGAGAAGGCATGGGGAAGAAATGGAAGGCTAATGCCACATTCCTTTCATCCTGTTGTTTTATAGACCTTGATGTGTCCTTCCAGTTTATTGAAATTGTGGTTACTTTTGCAGTTATGAAGGCTGGTGTTTCTGGAATATCATAATTCAGCAGTGACACTGATGTGCTGCTAGCAGAAGTCTTGCAATATATTGTAAAGTGCTTATGATAATGTCTATTTCCTCTTCCCCAAATGAGGTGGGAGGACTTTTATGAATCTTCCAATATTTTGATCTAATTTCAATAGTGAATATATTATTTATTCCTTTAATGGCAAACGTAATGAATTGGGATGGCCATTTTACTAGGACATCTGCCAGGGAGTGGCTCTAGCTTAATGTGAGTGAACAGTAATGGCCATTGCTTATTGGGGACAGTGTTAGCAAATGTTCTGCTGAGTAGAGGTATCCCTAACTAGTGCCAAGAGATTTAGTGGTGATCAGTCAGACTTCAGGAGTTAAATTAGTCAGGGAAGTGAGACTGTAAACTCAGATCTAGTATTATACTAAGTAAACAATGCAGAAAATATTCTCATGCAATACTTGCTATGACAATTTATTGTCTGAAAGGTTGGATAGGTTTCTCTGACCATTTTTTTTAATATTCATTTTAATTTCTTAGTCCCAGAACCTTCAATTAAGTAAGTACTTAAATGGTTGGAAGGATCAAGGCCAGGGCACATTATCTACTTCCGTTATTTTAATAATTTTAATAGTATGTTCTCAGTATTTCCTATGTGACTCTCAATTTTGCTGTAATGTGTGGCGAGATTAAACCCAATGAGTAAAATGGATTGTTGTGGGTTAATCAAAGAACATGACTTTCTTTTTTTTTATGTCTATATTGAACTCATAATTGTACTTTATGTGATATCTTCAGTTAGTATGGTAGTCATGCAGGTCAGGGATGACTAGTGGAGTGCACATGGTCTGTATCACCACATTTCCCTGCCGCAGAAATGAGGGGGTGTATCTGTGCCTGGGCAGTGGGAGGAAGGGAGAAGGACTTGTGGTTTTGGGAGGCAGTCAGTGCTGGAAAATCTTTGCTAATGTTCAACTAAAGCTAAACCCTAAGAGGTTTTGGATATCTAATGTGCTACAGAGACTGAATTAAGAATTTTGAATTAATAGGGTTACAGCTTGTGAGCATAAAGAGATATGAAGATTAAGTATTTTAAGATCTATCACATTGTCTGCAGAACTGTGGTGTCTCTTTTGAATGTGAAAGTAACAGGAAACATTAAAAGCATGGGTCAAAAATATATTGGAAATATCTTGATGGATGTATCTAGTCTTGACTGATTCTGAAATTGTAATGCTTACAAAGGATATAGAAGTTAGTTAAATGGAATTACCATTTCATTTATCCCTAGTGGTACTGTTTTAGATGACTGTGAGTAATTTCCTGTATTGTGAGAGTTAACGGTTATAGCATGAGTTAAGGTAACGTCTGCCCATATTTTCTTTTCATAATGCTATACTTCATAATACTTCCAGTATATTAATGTAAAAAAGATGCCAGAGGAGCGGGCAGTTCAGTGCAGCTGACAGGCCTGCACACTTGGGATCCATCCTGAGAGTCTGGAATAAAGGATGGCATCACAGGTACAGGCTGTGTGAGGAGGACTGCAGGACCTTGTTCGTCTCACTGTCACTTGTTCCTGTTGGGGCATCAGTGCTGGGCCTGAACATGAGATTCATCTCATCCTGGGAGAGGCACAAGGGATGACATGGGGCACAAGTAGAAGAGAAAGAGATATTTAAAAGGGCCCTTTCTTATAAAGTTGGCTTGGATTTTAATATCTGTCTTTTTGGCTGCTGTTTGGGTTGAGCTTTGGGAACTGTTGTTTAGGATTGGCTTTATCAGTGGCTTAGAAATTTAAAAATCATAAGCAGTTACCAAATTTGAGTTTTGAGGGTGAGTCCCCCTTGGTTGGGCAGTGACACTCCTCATTTGTCTTGTATCAGTGGCATCTTGGGCACTTTAGCCTCTGACCTGACATACCGGCATGATTTACAGCTGTCTTCAGTTCTGGTGTTTACTACAGTAAGGATATAAGACAAATCAGTCATCCTTAAGGTTTTGTTACCTGACATTGGTTATTCCGTTCTGGCAGGGAACAGGCTGAGCGATTCTGTCCTGTCTTAAGGTGTGAAATGAGATTTAGTTCCTTCTAGCTGGAGACAAGGGGGGAAAGAGGCATCTCTTAAAATGGTGGATGTAGCTGTGCCTCTTACTCATGCTCCATTATTACTGTTCTTATGGTCTTAAACAGGATGATACCATACAAAAAAGCCAAAAGTTAGAAGAACCAGTAACCTTAATTTGTAATTACAGTGCACTGGCTAGATGTTACATATTGTGGGAGCTATCATTTGTAATAAAAGTGTAGCTATTAAGAAAAGAATGAAAGTCATAACTGAGGGTATCTTTTCTAAGAATGACTTATCTACAAATACATTATGGAATAGTATTTCTACAGTAGCTTCCCAGCTATTTGGCAGAGGATATGTGCAAATCCTCTGCATAGCCTGAAGCAATAACAGCTGGTAGTGCGATTCTGAGAAATACCACCCAAAAAGGCAGAAGAATAATGAGAAAACTTTTAAGAAAAAGGATGGCAGCGATCCAGTAGTACCATCCCTCCAGGATAATATTGACCATTAATGTGTATAGATAGTACTTTTCTGGAAATACTGCATTTGAGATGAAATCTTATGCTGAATCCTGAACACTTCAGTGTGTGAATTCAAAGGTCCAGATAACTTTTCTTATTCCAAGCATCACTTGCTCGCTGACATTCTGACTAGATTCCAACTTCAGCAAATCAGAGCCTCAGTACCTAATTTTTCCTCCTCAGTCTTTTTCTACTATTTACTTGTAGCAAAATTACACGTGCCATTACACGGCACATGCAGGAGAACAGGGTGATCAGGCCCAGACAGCATGGGTTTGTGAAGGGCAGGTCATGCCTGTCAAACCTAATATCCTTCTATGATAAGGTGACCCACGTAGTGGATGAGGAAAAAGCTGTGGATGTTATCTACTTGGATTTTTGCAAAGCTTTTGACACCGTTTCCCACAGCATTCTCCTGGAGAAACTGGCTGCTCATGGCCTGGACAGGTGTACTCTTCGCTGGGTAAAAAACTGGCTGGATGGCCATGCCCAGAGAGTGGTGGTAAATGGAGTTAAATCCAGTTGGTGTCCAGTCACAAGTGGTGTCCCCCAGGGCTCGGTGCTGGGGCCGGTTCTCTTTAATATCTTTATCAATGATCTGGATGAAGGGATCGAATGCACCCTCAGTAAATTCGCAGATGACGCTAAGCTGAGCAGGCGTGTTGATCTGCTTGAGGGTAGGTTGGCTCTGCAGAGGGATCTGGACAGGCTGGACCGATGGGCTGAGACCAATGGTATGAGGTTCAGCAAGGCCAAGTGCCGGGTCCTGCACTTGGGACACAACAACCCCATGCAGCGCTACAGGATTGGGGCAGAGTGGCTCGAAAGCAGCCCGGCAGAAAAGGACCTGGGGGTGTTGGTTGATAGCCGGCTGAATATGAGCCAGCAGTGTGCCCAGGTGGCCAAGAAGGCCAACAGCATCCTAGCCTGTATCAGGAATAGTGTGGTGAGCCGGACTAGGGAAGTGATCATCCCCCTGTACTCGGCACTGGTGAGGCCCCACCTCGAGTACTGCGTTCAGTTTTGGGCCCCTCGCTACAAGAGGGACATTGAGGTGTTGGAGCGTGTCCAGAGAAGGGCTACAAAGCTGGTGAGGGGTCTGGAGGACAAACCTTATGAAGAACGACTGAGGGAGCTGGGTTTGTTTAGCCTGGAGAAGAGGAGGCTGAGGGGAGACCTTATCACCCTCTACAACTACCTGAAAGGAGGTTGTAGAGAGATGGGGGCTGACCTCTTCTCCCTGGTGACAAGTGATAGGACGAGAGGAAACGGTTTCAAGTTATGTCAGGGGAGGTTTAGATTGGATATTAGGAAACATTTTTTCACTGCAAGGGTTATTAAACATTGGAATAGGCTGGCCAGGGAGGTGGTGAATTCACCATCCCTGGAGGTGTTTAAAAAAAGGGTAGATGGGGCACTGAGGGACATGGTTTAGAAGTGGCTTTTGTCAGGGTAGGTTAAAGGTTGGACTCGATGATCTTAAAGGTCCCTTCCAACCTCAGCAATTCTATGATTCTATGAAAATATTTACGCAATATTATTTTGCATTTGTAATTCACATTTTGTATCAGCCAGAAAAGATAATATTTCTATCATTTTTTAATCAGTTTTTCATATGTTTCTTTGAAAAGGGGCAGACAAGTAAAATTGCTACTGCATTACGTGCAGGAAGGTGCCCAGTGGTCTTCCAGAAAATTAAATCACTACACAATTAATGCTCTCGGTCAACAAAAATACAGTTCATCTAGCTGTGAATGTGCGGCATGGAGTTAAAGGGCACCTTGTCCCTGTAGCTCTCATTGCTTTTCTTGAGGAGAAAAAAATTCATGGTTCTCTTAAGTTGTCAATAGAGCCATAGACCTACATATGGAAATAAAGAGATTATTTTAATGAATTACCATTTTTACGAGGTTAACTATTTGTAAGAATTAAAAATAATTCAGAAACTTCAATCAATGCCTTAAATAAATAGTAGAAAATTTCCCTAGAGATCCTTTATGATCAGGGTAAATGGGAAAGATTTATAGCATCTTAGAAATTATTGAACAGGAAACGCTTTGGTAGAAGTGCCTGGAGGACTATGTGCAGTGAGCAGCACAGGCTAATAGGCATCATCTTCAGCTTTTAAAGGAAGTACGTAGAAAGCACAAGGTAGTGCAGAGCTAGTTGTGTCGCAGGTTGCAGTAGTTTGTGCTGGTTTCTTTCAGAGCATCTGTGGGTGAGCTGGCATGATGACTAAACTCTAGGAGACACAACAGATCTTACTAGTTCATCAGGAAAACAAGTAGTGATCTGCTTAAAAAAAGCCTTGAGCTTGCAGTTTGAAACTTTATCCAAAATTTTTCCTTTGCCTGTAAAACAGATAGACATCTATTAGAATTTACATGATTATGGTAGAAATTGTCCAAGACTTTTGTCAGCCCCCCCCCCCCCCCCCCCGAATATGTGTGTTAAGGGTCTGTTGCCCTTTGTTAACACCACCCACGTGTTGTAAGTAGTAATTAAAATACAAAACAGAAATATGATGGTGAATGTCAGGTGTAAGAAATTAGGAGTGTTGTACATTGTATTAAAAATCAGAATTCTTTTCCCCAAGACTGATTATCAAATGCACAGCAAAGTTACCTAGAAAAGTACTTCTAGGTGTTGTTCACTTGGTGATCTTCCTTGTACTGATATGGCAGGTCCTACCTCAGGTCCCTTTTGCAAGAGATTTTAAAATAAGCAAGCGCACAACAAAATCCTCGGTGGAAAGTAGCTAAAATGCTGTGTAAACCAAAATAAAGTCAGGCAGCTAACTCTAAGCTCCTGAAACACACATTAAAGCCTTCTATCAGTGTGGAATTTGTTGCTTCTCATTGAGGAAACTCCTGCTGAGGAGCAGGCTAATTTACTTTGCCACAGGTAGTAGGTAAAAAGTCTTAAGTGATGTAAATCAGATTAGTTTTGCAAATCTGTTCTTCGTGCTTATTTAAAGCCTGACACACATTTCTGTTGAGAATAAATTTGCACATGGAAATATAGTCAAATCAGAAAGATATTACACTGGAATATACAGACTGCAACCAAGATTTTGGCATGTCTGTCATTTGGATTTACTTGAAAACATCAACTTTAAATACTGGGGATTAGTTTCTTTCCTTCGTTAAGCATTTATCATTTCCATAAGGCTAGATCAAATATGCTTATTTTCTGGTGGACTTTGGTGAACCTCTTTACATGTACGAGCCTAAAGGTGTACAGGACCAGCTGAAGAATCAAGGCTTGAGGTACACAGGTAGGGAGGAAAAACGCTAAGTGTCTATTTTCAATGCTGCCTGATAGATAATGAGACAGGCTATAGTACTCAGGTTAATGTGTAAATAGGTGCTCAAGCAGAAGTGGTGCATGTTTTTAAAAAGAAAGGGGGGGGGGGGCAAAAAACCAACCATACAAAAACCAAAACACACGCACCCCCCGAAACGAAAAACCAAACACAAACCAACAACTATGAACCATGAAATTTGATGAGCTAAGTTGCAATGGAACACAAGGCATAATTAATAAAAAAAAGTTTTAGCAATTGGAGTCATTAGATTGTGGCATGAAAATGAATGTGTTCAGTCTCATAAATTATTAGAAAAGGATGTTTCTTTTCCTAAAATAAATAAAAATTGCAAGCTCCGAAGATGCTTGTAAATCCGGAGGACCAGGTGGAACACTAAACAAAGGGTAATGAACGGCCTATCGTATTTTTCCACCCAAAAGTCAGCAGATGATATCTCTTCTCTGAGAATCCCACATTAATCTTCTTCATTTGATCTGACAGTCTTCCCTCATATCCAAGTCATATTTAATATAGATGGTTTACTGAAATTCTAAACTTAATTGACAAGCTCGTTAATTTATGAAGCAAGTTGTTCAAGAGTGTAACATTGAAGAGGAATACAATGGTCTGTCTGGCTTTTACCTGACATATTTGGCTCGTTACTCTGAAGTTGGGACAATTTTTTGAAAAAGAATATTAATTAAATGCCCCTAAAGGTGGGATTGTAAGGAACAAAAGTGCCTGAAGGAATGAAAAGGTTTGCTCTGGTTTTAAATTGCATAATCTTTCCCTTTTCCACTCTGCAGCTCATCAGCTCCTCTGAAAAGTTAGATCCTAAATTGGAGTTGGAAATTTTTTTTCAGAAAATGAGAATAGAGTTTCTGTGCTTGTACACATCACAGAAAACTACCATTCTTGCTTCACAGTGGTCAAAGTGCTCCAAAGGTGAATTTTCAGTTGAAGTGTGTTATTTCCTAGAGATTTATCGTGAGTGCTCGGCTTTTAAGAGATATGTTAATCGGTAGAATATTATGGGAGGGATAAATATTACTGTTTTGCAACCATAGCGCAACCAATACTTTTTAAGACATATGTTTCGCACTCTGAAGCTACTGTTCTACTCAGTGGTTTTCTGAGGTTCCTGAAATAGTAGGCATCGGGATGTAGAGAGCACAGAGCTTTGTTGCACTGGCATTTTCAGGAAAACAAAACCAACTGTTCTTGAGGCTTTGTGGTGGTGCTACAGTCCCACTTTTTTCTACCTTGGAAACTCTTCTATTACACGAGTGGAGACTCCAGGCATCTTCTAAAACAGAGCAGACTTCTCCATTTGTTGTCTGCTCTGCATTTTGTCATCTTAGCTTTAGCAAAGATTTATTTAGACAAACTGGATTTTTTTTTCTTTTTTTTTTTTTTTTTAGAAAGTAGGTGATTTTTACATGCAGGGCCTCTGTCAACTAAATCCAACAGATACAAGTAGAGCTACTTGTGGAATTCATTTGGCAACCAAAATGACTGTGCAAGGAGCACATACCTGCTCTGTCGGTTCACTGCTGATTTCCTACATGCAGCAAACTTAAGAGCAATAAATGCCTGAGTAGACCTTGCCAGACTTTTATCTTGTTTTTCCTGCGAGTCTAGGTATTTGGGAACACAAATTCTCTTAAGTATCAGGTTTAAACGATGAAGTGTGGACTATAAAATACAAAGTTGGCTGGTTTAGTGACAATGTCTGAAGAACATAAATGCTTGATTGACATAGAAGGTGGATGTAAGGAGCCCGTGGGAAAACAGGTTTATTCATTGGCTGATTTGGAATATAGTATTTAAACCTTGTTGGATTATAGCAGTCAAATACAGTACTTTGCAGTGAGCATACTGTCCTCTAGAGAATTTGGTTCCCCATTCCCTAATCAGGTTGATGAGCATATTAAAATGCAAATAAAGGAAATCTCACAGAAGAGTTGATTATCTCATCACATGTGAAGCAGCTGATACAGGAACATATCTGAAGCAATTCTGAGAAAGCTTCTTAAAGACAATGGGAAGGAGTGTCATATTTTATGATAGAAAAGAAAAAAAAAATAACGTTGATTGGCCTAGTCACGGGATTTGATTGTAGGACTTAGGTGTGAACTATGTTAGAATGTTAGCACCAGTTAGGACATTAAAGTGTATTTTTTAATTGAGTAAAAATTAGACAGATGCACAACAAAAAGCCCTGGTTTAGACAATAAAACAGACACAGTGCTTATGTGAAGTGCTTTTCTTGTTAGGAGGTATTTTGATCTCTTGCTGAAAAAAGCTGCAGAACAAGAAAGACAGCACAGTCTTTCTTGCTTTTTATACTTCAGATGACTTAATTAAATTTCTTTCACTCTTTCCATGTGTGAATATAAGAAAAGCATAGAGGATTTAGCTTTCATTAGTGCTTTGTGTAGGGGAAGGAAGAAAAGGATGCACCACTTCCACTTTACTTTGGGCTTTATGAATGTGAACTAATCTAAATGTTTGTCTAGTCCAATGTCCTTTCTCTGACAGTGACCAGTAGTAGATATAAGAATAAAGTTTAGATAGAGTGATGCTTGGGTCAACCTTCTCAACAAGGCACAGGAAAAAGCACTGTACATATATGAAATATTCCTTTCTTACTGTTGAGTTTTTTGTTTCATTCATCAACACAATCAGAAGTTAAACAATTTCAAGTGCACAGACTACTCCCAAAGGTACCATTGAATAGCTATAACCCATTTTGTAATGGGAAACAAAATAGTGTGTGTGTTAAGCTTATTTTTTCACTATGACGAGATACTATGCTGTTTCTTTCACTTTTTCCTTTGTCGAATTGTGAAAATGCGTTTGATTGTGATGTGTAAATGCACAAAAAGTCAGTTTTTCAGGTGGTACAAGATTCACAGAAAGAAAACAAATTCTTCTGAGGGAGGGTTTAAAGATTTATGAAGCAGGTGCTTCAGCTCACACTGACTTTTTTTTTTAATCTTTTTCTTATTTTCCTGAAAGTTCAGAATCTTAAATGAAAAACATCCAGTTCTTTATGTAACTTATTCTACTGAAGTGTTTTGTTCAGATTATACCCATTCTAGCAATGTATTGTTGGGTAGTTCTGACATGACTAGAGTGCCCAGCGATGACTGGAAAAAGTATCTTTATTTCCTGTTAAAACTAGTAACCTAATGGCAGGGAACTGGAACATTGTGGTTTTGTTTAGCTGGCAATAGAAGGTGTTCCTACAGAAGGGTGTTGGGAGGGCTTACATGTGATACTTGCATTTGGCCCAGGAATGCTGGTACATAATGTTCTCAGGAAACAGTTTGACCCTTTGTAAGTCTGGTGAGAAAATCCAGTCTATTCTTCTGCAACAAGCTACGTCACTGTCTCTGCCAGTTTTGCTGCACCTCCTTCTAGCAGCAATTAAATCATCTCTCAAATCTAGAGAGCTCAGCCTATTGCACTACATACAGTAACTCCTGTGTTGAGTCCCATAGCTCACATTTGACCAAAGCCGATGTAGTGTAAACTTTGAAGGGATGGCAGGATCCTTGTTCTGGGCTTTCTCCTTAGCATTAAGCATTTCTATTCCTTTGTTCACTTTTAGCCTTTACAAATCTGCACGGTACAATCAGGAGCGAGTGAATGGCTATGAGGAAGCATGAGACGAAGCCTGATCCTTGTCCTTTGTACATTAGGTCTGTCTTCAGTCCTTTACGGACAGATGCAAGCTCTTTTTTTTTTTTCTTTTTCTTTTTTTCCTTCCCCCCGCCCCCCATGCTGCACAAAACTCTGTGGGGCCTTAGTTAGTGCTGAGCTGAGTCTGAACAAATAAAGCCTGTAGAAGAGCAGCATGCTGCTGGGCTGTGTGCTGTCCTACACCAGTACATTCATATGGCGTCCAGTCAGCTCAGTCCTATGGCAGAGCCAGCTCATCCCTGCTAGTAAAAGGATGTGTGTGGCACAAGATCATGTGTCCATAAATGTTTTCTAGTCTCCCTCCTGCTCTGTGCGAATCATACAGATGTAGCCTCATGAAGGACCAGGCTTGAATTTTCCAGGCTGGTATACACATTTGTCAAAAGCACACTGGGCTTGTGCAATGATTCTAATTAAATATCTGTTAAATCTTTAAAATTATTATGTTAAAACTTAGCGTCATGCTGATTGGCTCATATGTTATGTGTCTGAAAATAAATCTGCTTTATGATTAACCGTGTGAATATCAGTAGCCAGCTGCTTTGAATCACACATGCAACAAAAAGACCTTGTACAAAAATTGCTGAATATTTTCCAGTATCTGAAAAATTAAAATAAATAGCAGATATTTAAAAAGTACAGAAACTCAGTAAATAAATTATTGTTAGTAAAAAGAGAGCAAATAATGACTAAAGGGCAAGATCAGTCAGCATTTATGGAATTTTTGGACTTAATGTAAGCTACAAAGAAACTTTTTCTAAAAGCAAAGCAAGCTGGGATAGAGTTACTTCATGAGAAATGAGCTGATGTCAGAGAGCGGAGTTTTATTTTTGTATTGATTTAACAGGATATATTCATCCTGACCTTCTTGAACCATAAATGTCTTGTGATTGCTAGATAGAGCATTTCACTTGTTATCTAAACTGTTATTTTTCATCAGCTGCTTATACAAAATGTAGGAAAAAATTGGAGAAAGTGTTGGAGAAGTTATTAGAATCATCAGCTTCTTTAACTAGTAAAGGCTAAAACAACTTGGAAGTGGCTGTTAGAGAATTTCAGAACATCTTCCTGTCTTTTTAATGTAACATTTTCCCTTTGAAATTATTTCCCATGGCAAGATGTCCTGCTCTGTGCCAGATTATCTGCCTGTAGTTAGGAGGTAGACTGCCTAGTTTTGTTTTAAATATTTAACTTGTTACAACAGTAGTCTCCATTTTCACTATTGGACTTGGCTTTCGTTGAAACTGAGTCCTCTTGCAAAAGATCTTAGAGGATTCAGCTGTTTTATTTTCTATTCCTGCTTCGAATATGGAATGCCTCTTACACTGGCTCCTTTGCACTGCCACAAATGTCTGTTGGAACAACTTCCAACGTGTAGCTGTATAAATGTGAATTAAAGAAAAAAAAAAGGTTCCAATGGTGAATTGACTAGTAAAAGTAGAGGGCTTGCTTGGATTCACAAAATCACTGAAATTTAAACTTGGTTTAAATCTCATTGTGGGGAGGTAAGACTGTACATAATTGCTGTTATGGATAAAGGATGATTTCCTCAATTCTTTTTACATGCACGATGAAAATTCACACAAATATGATCATCCTTCAATACATTTTCTATACAGATGATTGGTTTGTGTAATGTCTATTGGAGGTCTTATTCAGTCTGGAAATGGAGCCCATTCTTGCAAATGACTCAAGGATAGAAATTAGATACAATCTTAGATAGCTCATGCTTATTCAGCAGTTGACTGGGAGAAAGGGGAGGGGGACGGAAATAAATTTTTTTGCTACACACGTTGCGCGTAACATAGGTATTTAATTTTATGCGTTTATAAAACTAAGTTTTGGGAAAAGCTGCATTAGACTCCAAAAAATATATGCACCAAACTCATGCTACTGATATTGTAGTACAAACTAGATATATGAACTAAGAATAGATCCATATCAGTTCATACTTTTCAAAAAGCATGATAGCAACAGTCCCTGTCTCAAATAATTTAGAGATAGTAATCACAGGTCATGTGAGTAAAACTCAGCTATTTTTAGACCAACTGACTTACAGCTGCCAAGATTGCAACAGTATTTGTTACAGAGCATATCCAGGATTTTTAGTAAATATTTGGCTTTAAATTACTCATCTTGGATGTTATTAGCACTATTGCAATGGTAGTACAGACCCTGGTGTAGACTTCTGAGGTCTCATGTATGTCTGAAAAAACTGTAGTCACCATGGAGTAGAAATGTGCCAACCTCTAACCATGTGACTGGCTCAATATAAGAAGCTTCCACCTCCTCCCCTCACCTACCAGACCAATTCTTGCTGTACTTTCTTGTTTTTGAAACTTCAGACCATAATGTGAAGCATCAAATTCTTCTCTCCCCCCTCTCTCCCTGTGACAGCTGAGTTTCACAGTACCAGGAGCTGTGTACTCAATAAGGGCATGAAAGTTCATGCCACATAGCGCTAGGGAGAAAGAAGAAATACTTGTTATTCCTGCTTTACAGAAGAACAATAGACATACAGAAATTGGGCTACTTGCTGAAGATCACTCACAGAGCCTGCAGCAGAGATTGCAGGCAAACTGCTCTGTGGCTACAGACTAAAAGAGCATCTTAGGTCCTATTGTGGGTCTCAGCACACACTTAAAATGCTGAAACTTTTGAATACCGTTTTTGCACCTAGCTCCCCCGGTAGCAAAAACTCAACTCTAACTAGGTTAGGGATTTTGTTGCTTTGTATTAGCTGTCAGGGTGAAACAGTTATTGCTATCACAATGCTAAATGAGTTGGATGGAGATGGAGATCAATTGCTGAACAAATTAGCAACAGTATTACCAAGAGGAAAGAAAGAAGGGTGTATGAGAAACAGAGTATGCTTTGTTATCATGCAGTCCTGTGGTGGAAGATACAGAGCACATCGATCAAAATATAATTTAGACCTTGATCCAGAGCGTCATTGACATTTAGCTACTTTCAGTGAGAGTCAAAGAGTAAAGAACTCATCCATATTTCTTTAAGCAGAAATTGTTTTCTTCCAATATGTGACTGGAAAGTTATTCAAGTATATTGTTTTATTGGCATATAATTCATGTGCTGACATTGTTTCTATTCTAAAAAAGTTAGTAAGCAAAAATCATTCTATAAATTACTTTTTCCTGGTAACTTTTTTGGCATAGCTTATTAAGAAAACTTGGATTAATGGTCCAAGAAATGGGAAGCTAAATGTTGATAAATGTTGATAAATGAGAACTTTACAACAAATTTTTTAGTGGGGTTCCTAGGAGTATTCTTATTAACTCACAATGCTAATGGTACATCAAATGTTTATGATGTATTAAGATGGAGAGATCCATTTCTCAACTCGGGAAATGATGAGAAGCGAGGCTGTCCTGTCTGTGCTTTAAACTTGATGGGTGAGGCAGGCAGTCTAGAAGTAGTTAATATCAGAAGCGTGACTCTTGGTCTTTGGGGTGTAAAGGAGATCTATCCCTCAGGGAACTTGTGATCAGCTAAAAGTGCCTATGGATAAGTTGTTTGAAAAGATTGTGTTTAATAGAATAAATTCTGCAGATAATGAAGTGACACAAACTGCTTACAAAGTCATTGCACAACACTACAGGGTATTAGGCAGGAGGCTGTAGGAGCTCCAGTGGAAGCAATGGCAACTCTAGTGTTAAGTTGTGCTCCTCCCTTAACCGAAGATAATTATGGAAATAACTTGTTTCACTGTTCTTTAGTGCTAAGGAAGGACTGTAATGCAACAGAAAAGATATTCTAATCACTACATCTAATTACACTGAAATGAGAATTACTGAAATTCTTCAAGTGGTAATTATTCTTTCTATTATGTTTAAGGCAATCAAAGCAAGAAATGCCGTGTTCATAGTTTAATATAAAAAGTCTGATGTAGGGAATACCTAAGAACTTAGAACCTACTGGAGCTTTAATGTTCTAGTATTTTTGTCTTCCTCCTTTCACCCAAAAGCACGTAGCACAAGCATTTCAACTTAATCATTGGTTGATGTTTAAAAAGCCATGACTCCATACAAGGCTTCCATATCTTGTTAAAATTAGCTCTGTGTTTTCTCAGCTTGGCTTTATGTTAGTTGGCTTTTTGCTATACGTGGTCTAGGTGATTGCTTACTCTGTGTTACTAGGGTTGTAAGCCAGAAAATTTACACATTGCTCTTACGGAAAGGTTCTCTCTGAAATGGGGACTCAGTTGGGCTAAACATTCTGTGCACACAGTTATATGCAATGATTGCCTGAAAAGCCATCTAATTATAATTAGTGCCTGTGCCAAACATTGTTCTAAACTATTAAAACTACTAAAAGACCACACTATAGTCCGAGTTAAGTACCCCCCAGGCTGATAGAAAACTGTTGTGTTGGATTCTAAAGTAAAACTCTGAAAACATTAGTCCCTCTGAACAACTGTAACAGGTAAACTGCTGAAGCTAAGACATGGAACTGCCCTCCCTATGTTATCAAATTTGTCAGAAGAGATCTTAGACAACAGCTTTTCCCTGTCATTTGATTTTACAGAGAGAAAAATACTAAAAGAGGTAATCAAAAGCCATAGCAAGCAGTGACTGAGTCAGATGAGGCTCTAAACTTGACAGAATTCTTAGGTTTTCCATGACGAAGGAAGAGTGTGGAGACTTTCACAAGACACTATATATAGTTCTGTTGAAAACTGAAAACTGTTCTCTACAGGTGTCTTCAGAAGCCTGCTATTGAGTGAGGGATGGGGTGAAGGACCATACTCCAGCACTATCATGAGGAAATGGAGCCTTGAGTCTGCAGTTCCTCTCGTGCCATTATTTATGTCACCAAGGTCCCTGAATACTCGTCAGACTATAGTTTTTTTTATTGTTATTTTATTATAGTTATCCTGAAAATTCAGGGTTTTTTTTTTTTGTTCTTGTATTTCTTCCTAGACTTCCTGAGACCCTTAAAAGGAAAACTTGCCAAAGAACTTGCTGGTCTTACCTCTTTGTTCCTGCCACGGTAGCCCTGGTCTCACCAAGTGCAAGAATGATATATACCCGAGTATTTGTCCCTGAGGTTGAACCTGGATCTGCATACCTTGGAAGAGTCACACGTTTCTTAGACTACTGATTTTTCTTGTTTTGCTTCTTGTCCCATGTCTTTAAAGCACAATTTTCAAAGAGATGTTTCTTAATGAAGCAGCACACCCGGTTCCCTATTTTCTTCATCTTATATCGAGGGATTGGTAGATTTATAATGATGCTTTCTTTGGTATTTTGAGGTCTATTTTTCAAGTTCAGTTGTGATAAGGAAGACATGTTTTGGTTCCTTGGTAGTAGTATTATAATATTTAGATCATTGTCTAGATTGTTAAAAAGTCAGATATCTAGCTTCTTTTTGCTTTACTGTTTAAAATCTGAAAACACCACTGCACCTTGGTTATGTCCTCTCTTTCCCATGGTTTGCCTGCTGCAGTTTGAGTTCCTTGTTCTTTTGTGGTTGACGCTGCTTGCTTCAATCATTGTATCAGATCGAAAAAGGAATTAAAGCGTTTGCTTTCACACTGTCATCTGTTGTTAAATTCTGTTCCCCATATACTTATTAATTCCCCCAGAGACAGGCTGGTCCTAAGGCTGTTCTGGAATCTTTGAATTTGGGGAGTGCGTGTATTGCAGGAGGTCCTACTCAGAGAATCACTGACAAAATAAAGGGATAATAAAGATTGCTTTATCTGTGGTTATAAAATGGCTGCAAGGTATTTGCTCCAGTAAGGAAGACTAGCTCTATAAATTTGGCTTTGTATGGCTCAGCTAGTAAGTGCAGCTTCCCGCTACTGTGTGTTGTTGCGAACAAGGGGTGGCTGCCTTCTCCCTCTCTAGGAGAGTACATCTTTCCTTGCCCTGCCTCTGGGCCAGCCTTTCACTGGGCTATTTCAGCATGCTATGTCAGAAGTAAAATAACAACGTTCTTTTGTCAGATTATGCAGCAGTTCCTCTTAACTTCATGCTGATTTGTATGCTTTGCAATGCTTTGCTTTTGATATTTAGCATTCTTAGTACTTTTCTCTTAATTTCCTTTATAATAGGATTTTAATACATAGAAAGCAAATGATCTCTTTGGAATGTTTAAAGTCCTAATCTAGCTGTGTAAATCTCTCTTATCTAAGCATTTCCTAATGTTGATAGCTATTTTTAAAGCATTAAATTTTTTTGTGGCTTTTGCGGGAGTCTTGATTTGCATTTGGTGTCTAGGCGTGTAGACGTTTGGATCTGTTACAGTATACCATTTAAGCGAGTGCTTTTTAGCGTGAGCAGCCTTTTAGTGTGGAAGATAAGACTGTTGCGGTGTGTAAAATATGGAAGTATGAAGTTGACTGGAGGTTTTACCAACAGAGAAGTTTAGTATAGTGAGCTTATGTTAGCATGGCCGCCTCCTCTGGAGCCATAAGTATTGCTTAGGAATGTCTATTTTAATATCAGTGGAAGGAAAGGGACCAAATAAAAGACCAAAGTGACTTCAGTGTGAGCCTTGACTCTAGCGACATAATTTGAACTTGCTTAAAGTTATTTTTTGTGACTTTAAAGCAAAAATTTTCACTGATGCAGTAAACACTTTCTCCTGTCCTTTCTGTGAAGTTGCTTTTCTCTTGATTGCAATCTCTCTTTGGACTCTCTATGTAATAAGAATGATGTATCATTATAATCATTGTTATTACTGCCAGGATAGACACAATATTGAATAAAGAACAAGAAATGGTATAATAGGACTCTGTGTGTGTGTCTGAACAGAGTGCTGGTAATATCTTTAGTGGGGCCTAATGCATTTTCCCTGGTGCTGGACCGATTGAGTCTCAATACTAGTGGAGTCCCATAGGCAGGACAGTGAATTTTGTAAAAAATGTTGTGTCAAATACTTTCCACATTTAGACACAATCATTCTACATGCCTTTAGAAGAATTATAGTATGATTCTTTATAACTTAATTTTGTATAATATTACATTGTTATATATTTTATATAAGCTATATAATTGTAGATAATTTATTACATATTCATTATACGTTTTATATATATTGTAATATTATACTGTAAAGAATTAAATTATAAAGAATTATAAAATAGAGAGAGAGAAAAGCCAATATGGCTGTCCAATTTATAGTCTTCTGTAGAATGCACTTTTTGTATAACAGCCTTTCATTTGGTTGCTGCGCAGTTTAGAATTCCTTATGAGATGTCATTTTCTGTTGATTTTCAACAAGGTAATTTATAAAACTTACAGAAATATAGTTTTCTGGTCTCTATTTTAGTCGTGTGTTGGACACATACAAAATGCGGTTTACGTTACTTATTTCTGTATGCTTTAAACACAGAATGAGTTGTTGTTAAAGCTCTGTTGATTAAAATAGAAGTTACTTTACTTTGAATATTGTTTGTAGAATGCCACTGGTTTGTGTGTGCATAGGGAATGTGTTTGCAAAGTCTTTACATATGCATGTTTGTGTACTACATGCAAAGGGCAGGATATAACACAATCTAAAGAAAACTCCACTAACTTGAACATTTCCTATGAGGTGTATGAATAGCATCTCCACAAAACTTTTGATAATCATGATTAAGTACTTTATTTTAGCAAAAACATATGTGATCTCAGGAGATTCCTGGAGATTTTAAATAAAAAGTAAAAAAAATTAGTAAAAAAAAATAATCCAAATAAACAGAGGCTTAAGTAGGTGCTGAAGGGCTCTGTTTTAGAAACAAAGGAAAGATGGCATATTTACAAAATACTGTCAGGGCAGACTGCTTAGAAGTAGGAAACTGAAATGCTCTGCTGCTCCGTTCAGTAAACACTTCAGGAATTTATCTGCTTGTGTAGCACCATGACAGGCTGAAATGGTACTTGAGCTCAGAATGGTATTGGTTAGGAATTACTGCGGGTCTTAATTGAAGCTGAGTTTTTTTGCTGTTTGTTTTAAAGGATACCTCAAGCATTTTTCTCCATGTTGTATTTTAAGTTATAAATGTGAATATGGAAAACCTAGCTGGATTTAGACTTGTACAAAAATATCACATCGGTGATACTGACCATGATTTCTGGTGTTTCTGGTATTAGTCCACTGAGAAAAATGAAAACAGAGTAGATATCTGTAGTGATTGTTGTACACCATTGCTAGTGAGAGAAGACTACAGTGTTGGTGAAAGTGCTGCATGTAAATCCAGAGAACTTCAGGTCTTCATAGTTGAAGAACTGGGCAAAGTCGGGGAGAAGAAAGGGACAGAATAGGGATGGTCTTCAGACAGAGCAAGTTGTGACAGTTTAGTGATGGCTGGGGAGACTCCAATTGCAAACTAAGGCCCTCACAACATGATTTAAAAGATGGTTTGTGTAATAAGATTTAACAAGATCTTATTTGTCACTCTGAAAGCATACTATGTGGATACTAACAATGTCCTCAATGCTTTCCTGGTTTTCATTCTTACGGTGTCTTTTTTTCCTATGCTACCGCATGCTTCATCCATTTGCTCATGCACAGAAGGCAATCGGCTGTGTATTCTCACTTGTCTTGTCTTACATTTCCTCATGCAGCTGATACCCTCATATTATCATTCCCTGTAGACGGCTTCTGGAAGCAATAAAATAGGATCCTTCTTTGTACACTGCTCATGGTTGTGAGATTAGTTGTCTGTTTAGAAAAAAGGTATGCATAGCATTAATAGTTGATGCTATAGCATCCAGAAGGCAGTATTGTTACCTGTTATTTATATTATATTGCCCATTGTTGGACTATGACGTTACCTGTTCTATCAGAGTTGATAACAACAAAGATGATGCAGCAGTTGTACTCCAGTGGTAGCTAATGGAGCACTGGGTCGAGAAGAGGTCCTGACAAGTTAAAGTATGCAGTTAAAATATTGAAATTGGAGAGAAGATGTTGTTAGATACAAACTTTGTGATACAAAGATGGTGACAATTTGGATAGACATGTCTGTATAGCATTGTTTCTCAATATTTAATAGCCCAGAAGAGAGCTGAAATGGAAGTTAAATTGCCCTGTGCATACTGAATAATAAACACTTCATCAAATGAATTTAAAGAAACTGCAAATAAATTAAAAACATTTTTACACAAAGCTTGTTGCCAAGAATTCATTGCTGAAGTATATGGCTGAATCTCTTTACTTAAGAGGTAGAAACTACTTTTGCCAAAGCTAACATTAAAGAAGACTTTGTCTAATAATATATAACCATTATGTCTTTGACATACAGCCATGACAATGATCTTAGTAAAGGATTATAGCATTGCATTAAGCAGAGGAGAAAGCTACTTTAATACCACAGTACTAAGCCACCACAGTGAACTCTGGAACAGCACAACTTATCTAACACGTTAAGAACAAATTCAGGTTATTAAGCCTAATTAAATCTATTTTAACAGGATTTAGCAGCATCTATCTAGAGGTTACCAGTCTTGATTTAAATTTGTCTAGAGCCTGCACCAATGCTACATAAGTCGCTGAGAAGATTTGCTGTGCATTTTGGTGGTCTTTGGATCAGGCTGATCTGCAGGCAGATGCACACCACATCAACATAACAAATGGCAAAATACATATTTCTGCAGCCATCCTATTATCTGGCAGCTGTTCCATTAACATCTTTCTGAACCTACAAGGCTGCTGCCCAGTTAATGGCTCATAATGCAGATATGTAATTGTTGACTGTTTCCTGCTAAGCAAAGTAATCTCTATGCTCTATTCACAGTTATTTAACTCTTCACTTTGCATTTCTGGAATACAGTTCAGAGCCCACAAAGGAGGGTTCCACGTCTTACTTTATTCAGCGTTAAATCTCCTGCCTGCTGAAATGCATATTTATAATCAGTCTAAGCTATTTTAGAGATAATTGTTTTGGATCTGTCCTAAACGTTAGGGATATTTTTTATTGTGCTTTAATTTATGTTCATGTTCTGTTGTTCAAATTTTCCTTTTATTTTAAATCAGTGTAAAAACTAGGATATACTAGTTTTCTCCTATATTGGTAAAGGCTACAGAAGGTAAGCTGTCTAGCATAAAGAAAGACTCTGAAGGAAAGTATCAAAAGCCTAGAGACCGCAAAATCCATAAGAGTTGTTTTGTCAAATGGGTTCACAAGAGAAAGAAACACAAAACATACTGCGTGGCCGGATGTTTTCATTAGCTGTGAAATTTCCAATGCAAGTTAATCTGTAGTTTCCTGTTAGAGCGTACGCCACAGCCATCATTTTTAGTTTCCAAGAAAAATTGTGTTTAAGAGAATTGTAACGATGCTTTCTAATCTCAATCACTTTGGAATGGAAAATATAGCAGTCTCTAAAGAAGCTGGAGTACAGAGAGTGCAGATACCGTTCAGTTCACTGCTGCCTTCCTCTGCGTCTGCAGCTTGCAACTCTGTACCTTGAACTTCTCTCTGTCAGGAGAGATTCTCTGTCAGGAAGAACTTCAGAAATTAAAATCGCATCCCTAGAGAGATGACTCCATACAAAGCAGTATAGTCCACCGATACACTAGTACAGAGCATAATGATTAGAAATACAGAACACTCCCGGTGGTCTTTATTGTAATTTGCTATTTATATAAATTGGAATTTAATCATTAATGAAT
The DNA here is from genome assembly GCF_963924245.1 of Chroicocephalus ridibundus. NCBI lineage: Eukaryota > Metazoa > Chordata > Aves > Charadriiformes > Laridae > Chroicocephalus > Chroicocephalus ridibundus. The sequence goes on along the minus strand of NC_086296.1, from coordinate 8,682,649 downwards.
GAAAGTGTGGGGTTTGAATGTAAAAGATACAGTAGCTGTCCTAGTTTTTCTCACTGAGGGCTTTTTCCTTTGTTTGTGTCTTGTATTTCAGTATGATTAGAAGTATAATATTCTGCAGAATGTCCTGGTTTGTTAGGTAAAACAACCAATTTTCTTTTCAGTAAATAAAATACGTAGTGGTTTAGGCTGGGCTGGCCACTAAATGAATGACGCAGACCCTGCAAAAGAGGAGCATGAATGTACATTCCCTTCTCAGGAAGAAAACTATTGAGAAAATTAAAAACCTGACATTTTTCTCTCGATTTTGTGCATTGTCCTTGCTTTCTAACGTAGCACAGCAGAAAGCATGTGCTCTAAATTTGCACGTCAAAAATTGACAAAAGTTATTGGAATTAGGAATGAACTCTAGTGTAAAGCCAGCTGATGCACATAGGAAGATAAGAACATGTAGTATATCACAGGTGAAACAAGAAATAACGTTACAAATTGAAGAACAGTAGTTATTTTAAGCAATAAATTAAAGCTGCCCATTAAAAGCCTTGTGAAATATAATGTTATTTTAAATCAGAACAGGTTTCTCATGCCATAATTTTAGTTAGGTTGGAGAATTTCAGCCTATCCTTAATATTCATCATTGAGTAATTAAGGATGGATATATCATTAGACTTAACAGTTTTTCAATAAAAAGGTAGTTAATTCAGTGTACAGAAACCGAATGTCTTCTCACTTTGAATTAAGGTCATTGGTAAAACCCTGGTTTGCTATTAAATGTAAATAGACTCCCTACTTCACAAAAGGCTCGTATGGCATCTGTATGGCTCGCCGTACGTGTATCTCTGCAACACTGCTATGGAAAAAAACCATTTTGTTTCACTTAATTTTATCAGCTACACTATTTCATTTCTGTATTTGGAAATTTGAGTCTACATACTATTGGTGTGTTTCCTGCAGAAAAATGAAGACGTAATGCTGTACATACAATGCTATTCCTAACATGTAATTAGATGAATGATTTAAATAGCATCTCACACTGAGAGGAGACATAAATAGGCCAACACGCACAATTTTCTCTTTCTACTGTGTGTAAGTGGGTCTATCGTTGAACCAATGAGGTTTGCTTTAGTGCAAAGAGAAGAATATGTTGTATTTTAGGATAGCAATTGCGTGGAGTTTTGGTAAATATTTGAATTGGATTACTGGTCAACTGTATGACTATACCGTGAAGAACAAGACAATGCTTAAAGTGCACTTACCTTGGGGTTAATATTACATTAGTCATAGTTTTACAGAGTGGAAAATTGTCATTTTTTGCTCTAAGCTTACATATTTTGCTCAAGAACCTTCCTACCTACCTGTGGGTTTTGATTCCCAGCTCTGGAGGCGTACTCTGCATCTGTACCACATTTGGAATACCTGAGGAATACCGACTTTATCTTTGTTCAACTACCATCTAGCTGAATTCAAAACAGTTCTGAGAAGTGTTTACTACAGGGATGCGCATTGGATTTTTTTAGACTTATAGCCAGTGATACAGATGAATTGCCTAACACAGTGCTTGCGTGGTCCCTCCTCTCTCACAGCTCCACCAGCAATACGCTTTTCAGGCTGTGAGCCTGCCACACACGTCCATTGTGATGTTTTGGCTATGATTAAATGGACAGTGGAATGGAAGGCAGGATGGATGTTCATGTGAGAGATGGGTATAGTGCAAAGATGTACTGGTGGTGGTGTTCTCTATGGGCATTCCTCCACCACACCACCAAAAGAGAGCTCTTAACGAAGCTTAGGGATCCTCATATTGATCAACAGCATTGTTCCAAGCCAAAGTATCCAATACTGCTTCTAAATGATGACAGCTCTGACATACATAACTTAATTTTCATCATTATCTCTGGGATGAATCTTAATTCATCATTTGTGATGTGTGTGTTCAATTGTGCAGCTAACTGAAGCCTCAAAGGAAAAAATAAGTTGTGGCGTAAATATTTGAACAGTTGTACGGGTGTTACACTGTTTTTTCAGCTAAATTTCTCTTTGTAAATGTCTGAGTTCTGTAACTGAAGCAGGCTTGGTTGAAGAAGAAGTGCTTTAAATTCCTTATCAGCTGCACTTGTCTAGAAGGCACCAGTTTCTGAGACACAGAACCATTTCTTAATCAAGTTGAAAAAATCTTCCACTTTCCTCCTTTGTACTTGTCTGTTGAGCAACGACAAATCTCATGTAGTTTCTTTCCATGTGGCTATGGTAAATCTAACAGCCTCTTAAGAAGCAGGAGTTTACCTTGTTCGGCTTTAAAGATTACAAAATTTAAAATATAATTTGGTTCATGCAGGAGCCGGACTGGATATGTCTTTTTCATTTTTCATTCTTATTGACGTGAAGTTTATGACTTGGGAAACATGAGAAAGGGAAGAAAAGTCATGGGGTTTTTTTTCCTTCAGTGCTGAGGAGGTGGGCAAAAATGTACTTGCATTGTCTATCAAATAATGTTTGGGAGCAAGAATTTTGATTCTGACATTTCAGTTTGCAGGGATATGTATAAAGCAGACACCTGTTATTAAAAATCAGGTCTAGATTTTGTGAGTTAAGATGATCTATAAATTAATGTTTTAACTGGTTCCAGTTTGGGTTTTTTCACCTGGCTGACTTATGATTTTCAAAGTGATAGAATTTCTCTTTTTGAACTAAGGTTGTGTGTCTCTTCTGTATGCCTTGACTGAATCAGTGTCCCAGAAAAGCATTAAAAGGTTACTGCATAGCTGAGGATCACTTTTGAGAAAGGTGCATGACGAGATCATTACAAAACACCCATGGCTTTTCACAAGAATAGGAGACATCTGGAGCTCTAGTTCCACCTTGTATACTCCTTTTAGTCAATGGCTATTTTTCACAACCTGTCAGTAGCATAGAGAGAGTGCAGTGAGGGAGCAAATTATTGCTGTGTCCTGCTTTATCTTGATGCTTTCAAGAATACAATATGTCCATTCTCTTCTACTTTTCTTTCAGGCTTTTTGCTTTCTAACAATAAAGGGACCACAATATCTTTATTTTTAAGGCATGTCTGTGCTGTACTTCCTTGCTTGAATCATTCCTTGAGGCTCTAGTAGACCTGAAGTAGACCTCTCCTAGACCGCAGCTATTCTGACCCCTAAATGCATTTAAAGGTCCAGGCATGCAGTGCATTGAAATCCATTCAGACCATACTTTTGCATGACCAGCAAAATTTCCCCAGTCTCAGAGCAAGCAAGCGAGACACGCAATGTTAAAAATAAAATGCAAATGCCTGAGTTATTTGAATATAATCACTTTATTAATTTAACTGTCTAACAGATACTGATGACAGTCTAATAATATGGTCCAAAATGTTCTTTCTCATTAAAGGAGTTAATGAACTCACACATCTTAAGAATTTCATTTTAATTAATTAGGAATAATTTATACGAGAGAGAGAGAAGTGCCAAAAAAATATTCCTATTGAGGAGTGGGAAATTGGTAAATCTGTTAATGAGGGATACCGTGTGCCAAAACTTTCATGAAAAGATTCTTGCAGTTCTCTAATTCATGTGTAGAAAGTGGTGGCTGGATATTTTCAAAATTTCAGCACCGTAGGCATTCCCACTTACTGCTACTGTATGTGCGAAATAGTATGTAATCCCTACAGCAGGCACAACAGACGTTTGCTTCAAGACAAAAGCTCTGTCCCTACATATAGCTAGGGTATTAAAATGTGATAAGGGTTTATTAGTAATATAGCTTTTAATTTCTCTGTGATTTCAGAAAGTAGAAAAATTGAACACAAATAGTCTCCTTGAATTGTGAAATGTGGTTCCTCTTTTGAACCCTAGCTCCTTCAAAAGTTAAGTTTCAAAAGTTGCAGTTCAGAAGCACTCTTTTTATGTCTAGTCATGCTTTCTATTTCTGTAACACAAAGATGCTTTTGGCCATTACATTGTGTTACGGTGGTTTTCTTGTCTTTCAGGAGTTATCAAACAGTAGAATGTAAGCAGTAAGCACGTTGCTCTAAGGAAGCAGTTTCAGTAATAAAGTTTCCTGATATTTTACACCCAGAATGAACTTTCATGACTGACTTAAAATGAGTAAACTATATAGTTTTGTTTTATGCTTCATTGGGTTAATTTCCTTTTGTTGTCATGCCCAGATTTCAGTGTATATTGGCTTCTGAAGTTTGTTAATGTTAAAAATAACTAACTTAAAACTGCTGAAGCCATGACTGATATATAAAATGATAAGCCTTAAACCTGCAGGAAATGCTGAAAGAGGTAAGTTAGGAGTGAGTGGTAAGCAAGCAGATGTTTTCTAGAATTGGAATCAGTACGCAAAGTTGTTTTAGGCATATTAACGTAGTTAGGATAGTACCTAAGCAATCTTTACTGTTACTACAACACTATTGTATTGCATGCTGTAGGTACACTTCTGGAAATATAATTCCAGCTGTAATTTGAATGGACCGGAGAGTGGGCGACTAACCAGAGAGTAAGGAGCAATGATTTTCCTAAGATCAACCATCAGCTTGAATACACAGGTAGGAACAGCTTTTAGACCATTTGTTTTGCACTCCTGTACTCTGATGGGTACACAACACAACTTTCAACAGTGTTTTATTTCGAGCAGTAGCTGTTTCAGAGTTGTTTTTTACTTCTGCCTGATCTTTCTGGACCTGTAAATTATGTGGTAACTGGTATATTTGGCAGGTTTGCTCTATGTGCAACTCATCTTGAAAGCGTGTGTGTCTGTGTATTGTGTTTGGCAAGAACTTGTTGCCTTTGTACGTCAGAATGGAGTACTAATTTGACTTAAAATTGTTCTTTGTCAACACACATGGGAAGAAATCAAAAGGAAAACTTAAGTGATAGATGCTGACAAGTTGAACATAAATTATCTGTTAGAGGTAAACTCCACTTGTAATTATTTTTACTATCTCTAAAGCGTGCATGCTATATATACATTCTTTTATTTTCAGAGACTAAAGCTTTGTTGGATTAAATATTTACAGATCTGTATAACTTCTAAAGGCTTTTAACCTCATGCTACTGTAATACATGAGTATATCAGCAAAGAAAAATCAAATGAAGACAGACGTCAAAAAAAAGTAATAGGATACAGTTATGAAAGAGTTACAGAAGAAATTCTGTTGTCCTAAATTTGTATGTGGTCAACAAGGTAGGGTAATAGGCTGGAAAGCAGCAGACTTGCTTTTCCTTCTAATCTGCTTGCTTCATTGTTGAGCAGACAGTTTAATGGATTAAAAGCTCTTCTGAGCAAAACCTCCTTCATTCTCTGTATTTGTCTGTATAAATACACATTATGTGTTCATCACCTTTTTGCTTATGGCCTGTTGATCTGACCATTACGACAGCAACAAAAGACAGGAAGGATTGTGTAAGCTTTTAGGCAGAAACTGCGTGGTAAGGGTGAAAGCAAGTAACTAAAAGTGTAGATTTACAGTTCAAAAATTCAATCCTGTGTTCTAATAACATTCCTGGTGCAGCCTTAGAATAAAAGACTGACAATGAGTCTTTATATAGGGCTGGGGTGTTTGTGCGTTCTTTGTTGTAATGTGTTGAGCAATCAGCGCTGCAATTTTTTTTCTTTTGCATTCTAAATGGAACTAGAGGAAAGCCATGTTTTTAGGCAGGCAAGCATCATTTTAAAAATAAGTATGATGTTGAGTTCAATAGCATCGGCCATTTTGATGGATAGAAAAAGCTTAGAGATAGATGGCAAAACATAATGATGAGTGCTGAAGAATCTTTTCTGGTAACACGCAAGCAGTGATTGGCAAGAGAATATGAATTGGTGAAACCTGGGCAGATTTTAGCAAATTGAGGGTGAGCGGTAACACAAAAGACAGAACACAGTGCCACCTAGTGCCTTCGGCAAAATCAAGCTGTATATCTTCAATCGATTTTCAGGTGGGTAGGATTTCTAAAAAAAGAAAATGCATGAAAATACTGTTAATGTGTTAATGTAAAAGTCAGTGGGCTGTATCTTCCGTTAGGAGTCAGGTCTATTCTGTCTTCCCAAGAGAGCCCTTAGGGTGTAATAAACATTCTCAGCTTGAGTGGATCCCTCCCAAGTCCCTTTTTACTGTTGAAATATGCTGGGCAAAGAGTATGGCGTGATTATGTGTCGAATCGCAGCAAACAGTTCATTTCCCAAAGGATTTTAGATACCATGTGTACCTGAAGACAAACCCCTGCACAGGGTTAACCTCCTGCTGAAAGGCCAGCTCTGTAAATTTTCCTGAAATCCAAATTACAAAGTTGAGATTTAGTTTATCAGTCTTTTTTCATTAACTTGATGGCGCATATGTTTTTTTTTCAATGAAATTTTGATATGAAGAGTCATTGTTATGTAAAAATACATTGCAGTGTTGTTAGCAGTGTGACACTTGTACTTGGAAACACAGACCAAGTCTGCTCTTCGAGGGATTGAGTTGCTCTCTGGACTCCTCTCCCTCCATCGACTGGAAGTAGTTGGAAGTGTCTGTCTGCTTTAATTTCTCAGATGGGAGGAACGAATGCAAACCAGAGTGGGAGATACTTGGACTTGTGTACTTATACTTCTATTATACTAGGCTGCTTTGAATTTTCACATGTCAAACACAGAGGAAGCAATAGCTCACATATGAAATACAGAGGAAACAAAATAGCTCAGCCCTGTGTGTACTTGCTGGGTGATAATATTCATGTGATAACATAATAAGACTGGCAGAATGGCAACTTCTGTGCTTTTCAAATTCAAAGGAAATGAGACAAACTTGAAGCATCTGATAAAAGACTGCGAATGTGATTCTGTTCCACTAGCAACAGAGGAGTATCTCTGTTGTCTTGGCAGTGGTTAAGGATTAGCAGGTACTGCTCTTATACTAATGGGTCTCAGCTCTCCAGAAATGGGCTAGCCAAAAGTAAAGTGGTGGAGAATCTCTGAATGTAGTGCAGTGGAGTAGATATGCTTCGAGATGAGTATAAAAGGAAATCCTGACCAAAGACATTGTAGTTTGGATGATTAGTATTAGAATCTCTGTGGTCTAGTACCCTGGGGTTGTCTGACTTTTAATGCTTTGAAACCTGGGAAAAAATGAATAAAAATTTATAGCTTTTCTTTTTGGGGTTAAGTCTAGCTCAACTAAGAGAGACTATTCTTTATTGTAATACTGTAAAATTGTAAGCTGTGTGTGATATGTAGTCTTAAAATAAGCGAAATTCATCTTTCTGAGGAATCTAAAGTGGTTTTGAGTGAATTACTCTGCCAAGAATTTAATTTTATCTTTACTGCTTGTCAGAACAACAGGGTGGGGGGAAGTAATAATGGGTAACTTGTGGAATGTAAAAGTCTGAGTTTGGTCTGCTGTGATCCATACAGTCCTGCTATTTGATATCTGTGATATGCATTATTCATCAATATTTGTAAATGCACAAAGCTTCTTAATCTTAGCAGTGAATGGTATTCTACAAAAAAAGCCTCTTAGCCATTTGTTATCCTCACACTTCAAATGTCTCAGTTATCCTGTACAAGGGCAGAAACAATGTTGTATGATGGTGGGTGATCTATCAGACAACATGACTAATGTTTACCAGCTAGTCTAAGGGAAGAGTTCATAAGTAACGAACGATTTCAAAATTATTTGTTCCAAATGTTTTGTAGATACTTAATCAACAAATCTAGGGAAAAAAAAAACCAGTAAGGTAGCATAATAAAAGGCTGTGGGTACCCTTAGTATCAGTCTCCTTTGCTATTTTGTTTAAAATAAACAGTTTTAAAAACTAAAAAGAAAAGGAAAAGAGGAAAACAGCTTAAGAGATTTCAGCTTCCCTGAATTCCATTCCTGCCTTGACTGGTTGGAAAAGTAGTGGGATCAGAGAGCTTAAGAGACGTTAATTAATATCTTTTTCATATTGCTTGATTTATTGAAATCCATTTTTTGTTCTTGTGACCTTTATCATTCACTTTTTCACCCCATTTACATTTATGAGTTCCCTAGTCAAAGTACAAAGTGAAAACTGCAGCACTAATCAAAAAGGATCAGATAAAATAGATATGTATTAAATAGAGTAAATGAAAGACTCATCTATCCTGCCTTGAGTGCCAGAGCCCTGACGCACTCCAAGAGTCGTCTTCCTTTCCTGTGCAGTCAGCCCATTGTGTGCTGACAGCTCTCGCTCATGGTCTTAAACAAATCACAAAATTGTAGGCAGTTGTCACTTCAAAGAATCAACTTGACTTCTTTTCATCTTTTAGTTGGTTTATATTTCAGAGGGTTTTGACATATCCTGGAGAGTTGTATCTACCTTATATTACAAAACTGTACTGGAATAGGTATATTAATAGATGGACAGTATTGATGAAAGCATCTTGACTTGATGTAACTGAAAGTTGGACAAGTGTAATGTGTGTCATCGGAGGTGGTTTGGCAAATGAAGGACTTTGTTGGTATCATTTGTGCCTCCAGCCTTTGCAGACAAATAATTACAAGTATGCTGCTTAAGTCAACCATTGTGGATTCTTTTATTATAATCCTTTTTCAAGTGGAATCAAGAATTCTAGAGTCTAAAACTGTGGATAGTATCAGGAAACTCCTTAAGCTGATCCTGGACTCTGAAATCCTACCCCAAGGCATGTTTTATACCAGTTGATGCTAATGAGAGTGGACTTGTTATGTTACATGGTTTCAACTTCTTTTGTACTCTCTGCTACACTGTTGCCTGACTCTGAGCCCTTGTGTTTGTATTTAATATGGATTAAAGCTATTGCATCTATTCCTTAGGAAAAACCTGGAGCATGAAAGCTGTTACATTAAATTAGTTCGTTACAATATTACATGTATAAACATCCATTTGGTGTTTGCTTTGATCACCTCTGATCTTGGCTGTTGCTGCTATTGACTTCTATAAGCCCTTTTCCCTTGTATGTTTTTTAATTCTAATTTGAAGTTGTCGAGACCAGGTTCTGTTTATTTCCCATGATAATGGTTTACCTGTATTTTTTTAATAGTTTTGAATCAGCTCTATTGGGGCATCTGTTGGGGCATCTACCTCACTGTTGAAAAAGCATTGATGTGCCAGCAGTGTTTTGCTGCTGCTATCTGTGTTTTACCTGGAAAAGCACCTTGGTCTGTCACTGAAGGGCACTGTATAAATGTAATATAGTATTATTTATTTATTATCACAGCACCACACTGACAAGCTACCTCCCAAATACATCAGTAACCAATCTATCTTGGCACATTTGTCATTCCAGTTTTGTTTGCGAACTCACCCTGTGTGTTTCCTTTGCTTATGGCTCCTTGGAACATTGCTATGGTCGTTGTCTATAATTAAACACTAGCAGTTTCTAGCAAATCTGCCTGTTTTAGCCCTTTGGGTCACTCATCTATTAATTTATTATTTTTTTTTTCAATGCTTAGTGTTGTGGGTTAATCCTGGTGGGCAGCTAAGCACCACACAGCTGCTTGCTCACTCTCCCCCCACACCCAGTGGGACAGAAGTAGAAAAGGAAGAATAAAAGCAAGAAAACTTGTGAGTCAAGATAAAAAAAAAAAAACCAAAACAAATCAAAAAACCTGTTTAATAAGTGAAGGATAAGTGGAGGAAGAGAGAAGAAAACAAGAAAATAAATGATGAAAAGGCAATCACTCACCACCTCCCATGGGTAGACCAACTCCCAGCCAGTTCTGAGGAAAAGATGTCTTTAGTTAGTTTGAGCTATCTACCTGGTTGTCCTCCCGGTTTATTCTGTGCACCCCAGTCTATTCACTGGGGGGCAGAGTGAGAAACAGAGAAGGTCTTCGTGCTGTGCAAACACTCTTCAGCAAAAGCCAGAACACTAGTGTGTTATCAGTACTGTTTTGGCCATGCAGTTAGTTTAAAACATTTCTAAATGGTACAAATTCTGAAGGAGGTATCTTGTTTCATGTTACGTTTTCCCTTTCAGTGATAAGGAAAGCTGCCATTATGACTGAGTTAACGCACTCTGTGCCGAGCTGTGTTACTGCTTATGAAAACATCTCGTGCAGTGTAATGTGATACATAGTTTTAGATAATTTCCTCTGGCTTTTGTAACTACTGTGCCATGGTGCCCAAAGTATGGGTACAAATTTCCACTGGATATCGTTTGGCAAAGCTGAGACTACTGAGTGGGAAAAGAAACCTTGAACAGTCAGGAAATAAGCTTATGAGATGAACGGCTTTAATACTTTTGTGAACCATTCTAAACCTACTCATACTAGAAATGCATGCAATTATCCATAAAATAAATTGCCTTTGTCTCAAATTGTCTTTGCTAATTACCTTTTTAGCACATTAAAAGGTGAGAGGGCTGCATGCTTACGTCTACGTTTTTCAGTAGTGCATGCTTATATTGTCCTTGTTTGCATTGATATGAATCTCCAGTTTAAAAATGTTAGATTTCTACTTTTCCCCAGTAGCTCAAGCAAAGCCTGACTGTGCAACCTGTGCTACCTGTAAATAAGAGTGCTTTATAATTGATGAGATCTACAGGCCTGTCTCCTTCTGCAGTACTTTTTCCAAATGGGAGATAATGTTCCACATAAAAGCTAGCTGCAATTAAAAATCATATCACACCTTTACAATGCTTGCAGTATCCTGAGGGCTTGTTTTCTTGTTTTCTACCACAGCTGAAGACTGATTAGTTTGAAAAGAAAATGCATATTATGGAACTGGGAAGAAGCATAGTGAAAGCTTGTTTTATGACTAAGTGAAACCTGTGAGAATGGCTGTAGAATTAACCTGGTTCTCCTCCCTTAAATGTAAAATCTTTTATACTCCAGAATTTGCACAAATTCTGATCTATGAATAGGGAGAAAATAGGAACAGATAGAGATCTAAGCTGCTTAGGGTTAGTTTGGCTTGTTTGGTTAAGATTTATAATAACACCATCCCAGCCGTGAGGCAAGGCCATTATGGTACTACCATGGTTCTTGTTGTTTTCCATTTCTCTGGCTAAACTTCTAGACAGATAACAAAGAATTTAGAAAACTACATGAATTTAAAAATGTGACTCTATTTTCTGCCTATGAAACAGTACAATGTGCAAGTAGTGTTCAAAAACTTGCAAAATATATTTCAATATGTCTACATTTTAACAATTTAGTTGAGCTACACCAGAGAATCTGAGTGTCAGCAATTGTTCTGTAGTCGTCTTGGTAACAAAAGCGTATGTGGTCAGATCTCAGAAGTTAATTTCATCAAAACCCCCCAAATTTTCACATCACAGAGAAGGGTTTGCACCCTGTATGAGAGCTTTTCTTACGCAACCTGCCCAGTTTAAAACTTGAACAGCAGAACTATGAATATAGGAAAGAGTTTTCAGCGTTGCCCCAGAGCACTCTCCTGCTGCTCTGGCAATCCATGTGGGAAGCGGGGCTCCCTACTACTCACTGCTCAAAATGAACTTCCTTGAAAAAGAAATTAGCATCCAGGTTAATTTAGCTCTGCTGTGATTATCCCTGCTTCAAAGTTATATTGGAATTATTGTGTGATCATTTGCTCTGTACTCTTAGCACAGATATATCCCCTCTGACTTCTGGAAGCAAATGCAATAAGGCAGAAGGAATCAGCTTTGATCCTTTCCCACTGGATTACAGGATAATTTGTTTGGCCTCTGAACATGTGACGAATTATAGGGAAGGCACATGATAAGTACTTGCACTGAGAAAACCTCTCTAAGCTACTCCCTGGAATGAAAGCAGCACTCTGGTTTTCATTTATATCCCCAGACCGCTCAGATTAACACGACAGAAAATGCCCTGTGTGTTCAGTTAAGAGGTTTTTGTGCCTGGATGGGAGAGGAGTTAGAAGTTACCTGAGTGAGAACCTAGGTCAGCGCTGAAGTGAAGACTATCGATTCAATATGGATTGTATAATATGCCATAAAGAATGAGTACTGCTATTTTGCAGAGGACAGTTGTACAGCCCTTTCTTTCTTTATGTGATTTCAAACGGAGTTCTACACAGAGACTTTCTATCAGATTGGCACTTATGCTTTGAGCTTTTTACCCCTGCCGTGTTTGCTGAGAAGAGACTGAAAATTCGGTCAATCCAAGGCTTGAGATAAGGCATCAGAATACCCATATGAAACATAATCCACTACAGAATCCTGATAGTAAAACCAAGAACATAACAATATTGAGAATACTCAGTGCCCCGGAACTCCCCTTTAGCTAGAATCTTTAAAGCTGGCTGAGCTTGGTGTAAAAAATGTGCCTCCTCTTTGAGTCAGCAAGCCTAGAGGGGACAAATTAATTAAAATTGGTAGAGGATTTAAAACATGAAGGTGATACAAAACAACAATGTTAGAGGCCAAATTCTCACGTGGTCTGAGCTAATGTACTTCAATGACTTCTATTAAGCTATGCTAGTTTCCTTAAGAGCAAAGTATTTGCCTCTAGGTTTTGTTATCTGTCCAGAGACCTGCTGAAGGAGCCAGTGATCCTGTCCGATGTTGCACAATTGTTGTAGAGTTTGGGGGTTTTTCTTTTTTTTTTTTTTTTTTAGTATTTTTTTTCCAGGCTAAAAAAGGAAAGAAATAATTTTGTGTTAAGTCAAAGCTTTGTGTTCCCTCATTTATCTAGAAAGGTAAAAAGAAATGAGGCAAAAGAAGATAATAGGGTCCTGTTCTGCCATAGGTGTACAGCAGATTTTACAGTAAGGATTGGAATAGGCCAGCCAGGCTGTCTGGTGCCTGGTGTAAGGGCATTTGGCTTATCTTGCAAGTCTCGCCATTTCCATACACTCTACTAATAGAAAAATAGGAAATCCTTTTTTAATGTGTTTGCGCCTGTGTGGTTTTTTTAACCAGATTCTGAATAATTTAGTGGCCATATCTGGTTTTTGATTTCTCTTTCCAGTCATTCTGTCTTGCTAATTGTTGCATGATGAGCGGGGAGGGTGGGATAATTGCTTTGGAGAGATCTCCCCTGTGCTGGAATTCCCTGCTCTCAACTTTCTTTGGCTGCTACTTACAACTTCTGTCAAACTCTGTCAACATCTGCAGCATCAGAAGCAGCAGCTGCATGCTGAAGTGAAAGTGTCCTCTTTTTCGCTTTAATAATGCTGTCCTGTTAATGTTGCTCGGTAAGGGTTAGCGCTGCGGTTCCAGCTGCATGTTTGGAGGGAAGGCAGAGCTGCAATGCTTGGGCAGCAGTTGCAGTCTAGGTGATGTGTTAAAGATTGGTACTTGCAAGATTGTAATGTACCTAGCGTCTTCTTTTGGGGCTGCAGGCATGTGGTGTTTATTTCCTAGGAGGTATTTCTGATGAGTGCATTTCTTTACTTCTTTACTCTGTTGTACAGTTCAGAAGACAAAGTGGAACTGCTGGTTGTAAAAGTCTTAAGGGGACAACCAAGGAAATTTCCTTTGTCTATTAGACTTCTCCTTTGCTTTCATTTGTTGGCATCCTTCTTATCAGAGTGCTGTAAGAAAGCAGTGATAAACTATAATTGTGGAAGAAAGTGGTCCTAGGTAATATTTTTAGTCTGTAAAAACATGTACTACTTCCAGCTCAGTGTCATTTATGTGAGAATATCTACAATCAAGAAATAATAGCACATCCCTTTTGTCAGTTAGCTGTCTGCTTCAAGATGTGAGTCCAGATGTCTACCAGAAAACAGATGTACAAACTACATAAAAACAGATAAGACAGCTACATTATTCAGCGTATAAGTAAATCCTACTACATCCCATATCCTCCATGCATTAAAAAAATGGCTTTCTTTTTTTTTCACTCAAGAAAACACTTCTTTTCAGAACAATGACATGCCATTTTCTGCTGTTTTTGAAATCCCGCTAACTTCTTTGCCTAATAAATTACCCAATATTTGTTTGAGGAGAGTCAATAGCATAACCAGAAACCATCTGTTTGTTTAGACACAGAAATATTCTACACTCTCATTCCTTGTTAGCTTTATTTGTTATTTCAATGTCTTCTATTTTCAGCAATGAGATGTGTATTACTTTTAATGTAATTAATCCTTGTCTTGTTGAACTAATGTTAATATTACAGGAATATTTTCACCGTTTAAGTGTGGGAAACAAGAGGCATCATGTATTTTAAAAGTCCAAAGGAAGAAAGAATTCCAGAAAGTTACATAAAGGGAGTGACAAGCACTGCCTGATTCAGAGATGCCAACAGGCAGGAATATTGTTGTCAAGGCTAATGAAAATTGAATCAGAACACCAAATTTAAATAGTACAGATGAGTAGAAAAGCCAGCAACAGAAATCTCACAGTCAGCAAAGGGCCGAGAGGGACATAAAGCTGGTGGTGTAGCCCTCAATTTCATCCTAGTGATACTTGGATGGCTCCACACTTCCATTGCCTATTTATATGGTGGGAATAGAGAAACTGGTATACATAAGAATGTTGTGCTATCTGTCTTTCCCCAAAATACACAACCTTGGGTCCCCTGGATGTCTGGAAGCTACAGATCCACCTGAGAGAAGGGTAAAACTGGTATTAACGGTCCTATATTGTGTGGTTTATTTTCACATATGTATAGATTTCCTCTTTACAGTAAAAGTTAGCATTTCAAAAAGGTTAAAAACTGGGACCTGTAGTAAGAAGCTACAGAGTGCTGGCTGGTAAGAAAAGACTGGACTTACTGGGGGCCAGTGACGTTTATTGGCTCTTCTTATACAGACAGGTCCCCTCTTTCATGTTGAGACTAAGGTGAGGACTGCAGTTGGACTTAACTGTTGGGAACCAAAGCATCAAGTTTTCAGGTGCAAACTGGAAGATCCAGTTTTCTGACAAAGCTGTGATTTATGAAGAGGTCTTCTATTAACAGGGGCTAATGTCAAGTGGGTTTTTTGTTTGTTTTGGTTGTGGTTTTGGTTTTTTGCCTTTTTTTATGGGTCTTCTCCATAGCAAGGCTAGAGTTGGGGCTAGCAGTCAAGTTATGGTTGGATCTTAAGTGCATAGGTTTGAGAAAGATATTGCTTGCTGCCTTAGATGTGACACATATTTATTATCTTGTTTCTTAGCGTTTTTGCTGTGTCTCAGGGTATTTCATCTGCCACTGTGCCATGATCATTGTTATCTAAATGGCTCTGCTTCCCTACTGCGTAGCTTTTAGGTCGTTAATGCTGCCAGAATTCTGCAGTAAAATTATTTCTCCATCTAAGTTCCTTACCTCCCTCCTTATCTTTTCAGTAAATAAAACCAATAACTTTATTGCAGAGCATGTCTGAAATTTACATGCCCTTATTTTATAGTCATCTACCCTCTATGTCAGTACTTGGTCTATTAGCAGTAGATCCATTCAGGACCATGAGTGTAGAATGTAAAAGTACATTTTAGACTGGTAATGAGACCTTGTCTTTCTGCGGTTAAAATAATTAAGCTCTTAATCATCCCCTTCTGGCATGTCAGGGCTTCTTTTTGTAATCCTGACAGATGAATTTGAGAAAAGTGTATTTCCTGCCTTTGACTATTAGTATTAATTTTTTCTGTTTCTAAGAAAGAAGTAACTCATGAAAGTGTTGGCTGAAACTGTCAGGTAGTGAACATAGAAAAGGTATTTTCAGCCCCTTCCCTCCCCCGCCTCCCCTTGCATCCAAAAGGGAGAGTAATTTTCCAAAACTGTGTATGACAAAGATCCAGTTTCCCGTCCCTAGTATATTATTAGCTTAAGCAGATATATTCACTGACATGGTCAAAATTTCATATGCTCTGTCACCGCCTGATGGCATTGTAGCTGTGTCATGCTCTTTCAGGACTTTTTTTTGTTGTTGTTACTATTAGCACACCCTGACTCTGAGGCTTAAAGTCCTCTGTATCCCAGTAGATGGTCAGGTGCATAATTAAAATATAAAATTCCACTAGGAAGAAAAGCTTATTTTTCTTAGATACTTTGCGGGATCATTTATGACTACGTTATATGGCCCATTGCAAGTTTTTCCAAATATTTGAAAATTTTCAGTGAATTATCCTTGTAGAAATTTCATGAGATCTGAGAATGAGATAGAAAGCAGAAATTAATCTGTTTTAGTAATGAGGAATTGAGGCACGGTAAGACTACGGCATTTTTTTAAGCTAATTTTAAACATCTTCATGGAATATTCAAGGGGGGGGCGTTCATTAGTTAATAAGGGTTTGCCAATAACATCTCATAGATTATTAACCAAGATGGTTGTAAGTGGAATATGGGAAGTAGAGTTCAAAAAAAATGTTTTTGGGTGGAAATGGAAGAACCAAATGAAGGTAAGGTGATATTAGCATATCTTCCCCTGTCACACCTGCAAATACAAATTTCACTTGGTTTATTGAGAGTGAGAGGCAAAGATGAAAGTTCAGCTAGACTTTGGACAAGCAGGTTTTAAGAACTTATGTACTTGTCTATATTTTGAATTTAAGGAACAGTTATCTGGTGAAATTCTGAAGTCTGGCAACAACAAAAAATCAATAATTCTGGTAGCCCTGCAATGTGAAGGGCTGTTTTTTGTATTCTCTCCTAAAGCAGAAAATTAATTCCTGCTTTGAAACATTTTTTATCACAAGTTTGTGTTGCTACATCCTTAAGACAAAACTTTGCAATCCTGCAGTGAGCAATTTTGCGCATCCTTTAGGTCTTGATCATGGGCAGGGAGAATGTTGGAACCTCCAAAAGAAGCTGTAGAAAGGAGGAAATGTGATCTTATCTTTAGAGAAATTCCTCATCCATGTGGTCTTAGACTGCTTCTCTGGAGAAGCTGAAATGTTCTAAAGCTAGTAATTTTAAAAGTGTGAATGGCAAATTTCTAAAAATGAGAAATCTTATTAATAAACAGGGTGATGAAACTGAAAATTCAAATGAGCAGCGTGAGATTGCTTTTTATACAGCTTTATCACATTTTGACATTCCATAAAGGTTTCCATATTGATCTTTAAATAGAAAAGAGATGTCTTTTTACCAGAGGGATAGCTGAAACAGTCGCAATTTATGGTCTGAATTAGAAAATTTTTGTTGTTTTCTATGTTTTTTGTAGAACTGAAAACTTTCAATAATGCCAGTGGTTGAGTATTGATTGATGTCCTGGATTGTCAGTCTGTGCCAGTGTTTTCTGATCATCCTCATTTTCATGAAGTGCTGTTCTGCCTGAGCTTTCTCTCAGAAGTGGGATTTAACACTTTTGCATTTTTCAAATAGAAAGCTGGTGATGAGATCTACAGTTGTAAGATGTTCCGTCAAAGAGCCCTGTGCTCCTGGAGCCATCAACATGTGTGGTTCCATTACAGAAAGAAAACAAGCAGCTGCCGACGGCAAGGAGCAGTAGAGTAGCAACAGGGGGCTTAATTATGCCCAAACTGCACAATATTTAGGTGCACCTGGCACCCTTACGTAGGTTACACAGGTTTTTTATTACAAAGAAAGATATCTGTGAAATAAACTATTTAGGCTTTAGCAAACACTCCAAAAAGGCGTTTTATCACTATAAATGCTAATTCACTGAGTCTGATGAGGTATGATTTTTGAAGTGTGCCCTCTAGGTATCAGGTAACACTTCTAGAAATAAAGTTTCAACGTGGCAGATTTGTTAAGTAAAAAGCAAGGCATATTATGGAGAAGCCTAATTACCTGCAGGAGTTATATGCAGCTATGAAGCATGGTGCATTGCTCCCATGCAGCCTGTCTGAGGCAGAACATCTGAGGCTGAATATACAGCACAAGACGGTGAAAGTGGGAAAGACAAAATCAGTTTAGTGCATACAACATTCCCGGAGAGTCAAGGTGACCTCACCCCTCTTCTGACTGGTTTGTAGCAGCATGTCTTCTACTGGAGCACTTATCTCTGGCATCTGACGTGTGTCCTCTTTAAGGGGTTATGGGACTGAAGAGGGTTTTTTTTTCTCATGACTTCTGTTCCCTCTTATTGGAAGGAGCCATGCCCTTGTTTGCCTTTTGTGCCCTGAACAAGCTCAGTGTTCAGACTAAGCAGATCTTTTGCCCTACTGCTGGTGCTGTCATTTCCTAATCCAAAACCTCTGAGTCAATGGAAGAACTGAATTCACTGGCTTTTAGCAATTCTGTCAGGAAGCTGAACAGTTGAGGAATGACTGTTATGGGATTGTTTTCAATCTTCTCTCGGTTTTCGATTAAACAAGAATAAGTGATATTTTGAAGTGCATGTGTACAGACTCATATATGTATTCATAGTTTATTTCCTGGCCCGTTGAAGAATAAAAAAATGTATACCTTAAAAAGACAAAACTTAACTCTATCTTCCATCACGTTTCAGGTTGTCGCAATAAAATTTGAGCATTTTGAGAAGACAGAATTTAATTCAGGGTTTAATTAGTCCATTCAAAATTTATTTATAAATCATTTCCTACTTGATTAGAAAAAACTTGGCTAGTTGTATAGAATGTGACATGGGTGTTAAACTGGAAAACATGGGTCAGGTGACTGGCAAATGCTGTAGAGTTAATTTTATTTTGTTTGAGTGCAGTCTTACCATGTCTAAGAATGATTTCTGGAAGTGTCAGTATGCATTGAGAAAACTATCAGTATTCATAAATTATTTTTAACATTTTTGTGGTATTCCTTTAAAGGTTAATTTCATTTTGGATTTTCATTCATTAACATCAAGAACTTCCCCCAAGACTGATATGTTTTCTGCTTACTCAGTATATTTAAATGGCTGACTTTGAGAATATGCTGTGTTAAAACTCTGATTTATATTTTCTATGGCATTAAGTTGTAAATTTTTAAAGAAGGTATTAAAGTTTAAGTAAACTTCTTAGTGCATCCATATCTTCCCAACCCTTGAGGTGAAAACAGTGTGGGGAAAACCAATGAATTTAAGTTTCCCTAACTTTCTTACTTCGAGGAAGCAATAACATTCTGAGAAGTTTTCATAATAGCAGACAAACATAAATAAAGTCAACAGAAAACGAAACAATACATGACTTAGTAATAACTTCTGAGGAAATATGTGTGCATGTGTGTGTATACATATATATAAAGAATACTTTCACAGAAATAAGAAGAAAGAAATCTTACATTAACTAAAGGCGTCTTAGTTTCTTTGGTTTTGAGCTGCTAACAGTTGATCCGTATTCTCTAATACTCTCCTAGCATTTCTCTGGAGACTTTCAGTTCTCAGAGAAAAGATGACTATGGCAGAATTCTAACACAATAAAATATATCAATATCAGAAGGTAAGAGCTTTACATCTTCAAAAAAAATCCAGGAATTTTGAAGTGAGCAATGAAAATCTTCAGAGTGTTATTAATAGATTCCTCAATGTGTCTTTATTTTACATATAGAATTCTCCTCATCTGAATGGCTTAATTTATCATACTAATGGGGAGGGATCTTGTTCTACATCACACTTTTAAATTCTGAATTTGTTGTTGGAACAACGTCTGAGGCTTTAGGCACTTAGTGAGCTAAATTTGAGATGCTTTTTTTTTTTAATTTTTTATAGCCTAGAAAAGCTGGCATACTTCCCATAGCATAAAACCAAAGTATCTTAAGAGTGTATGATTAAACGACATTATTTACAATGAAGTCCTTTCATTTCAAACTAAAAGGTATAAATCTTAATCTGATAGTCCTCATAGTCATGTTCTACCTTGCATAATTTTGACACACTAGCCAATTGCACTACATTTTAAATGGAGCTTGAAACATGTCTAATTTAGGAAATATTTACATATAATCAAGGAAACATGACAGGGAAATCTATTTAGTAGCAATGCAATCAGCGCTGTAATTGATATTGGAAATCTTTCTAGGAGGACACAGTTAGTTTAGCAAAACAGTTATGGCTTCATATATTGCACACAGAGGAAACCAGCAAATTGCACTGCTTATTTATTTACCACCTTCATCATTAGAAGTAATATTATTGTGTGGATGATGTTTTTACCGATTTAGCAAATTTGCTTTGTTATGACTCAATAGACCAAACTGCATTTTGTGCTTGTTACTCTTTTTGGGATTCATATCTGGGGGGAGGTGGGGAGAAACCCAAACGAAAAAAAACCCAAACCAAAAAACCACAACAAAACCTAAAAAACCAGAACTGTCTGACTGCTTGGTTTGATATATTTGAATTCTGTGTACACAAGGAGAATTCACATAAAGGAGAAGCCGTACTTTGAATCATGAGCAATAGAGTGTGAGGATTTAACATATTATAGTGTAGTGGGTCTTACCAGTGCTTCAGATTGTATTAATTTTTAGAATATGTATCTAAGCCTTTTCCCTGTGAAATTTCAAGAAATCACTCTAGTTTCTTACTGTGACCCACAATATCCTGTAGTGCTTTCAAATAACTGTGGAGGTTTTGTGGGGAAAAATTGATCTGGATTTGCACCCTGTGTGTCACTGGCAATTTTGGAGGCTAGCGGTGGTTGAGAGGCAGAGGTTTGCTGCCAAGTGAGCAGGCTGATAGGAAGGATGACAACAAAGAGGTTTAGCGCTGCTTGTTTCTGGTGTTTTCCTACTGAAGGAATTTCTTCCTTCTTTTTCCACCTTTCTCAAAGGTATCCAGCAGCAGCAGCATGGAACACCCTTGCCAGCTGTAGTTACTTAGGCCGGACTCAGTGTCAGGGATTAGAGACACCCAGGCTTTGTGAGAGCAAGATTTTCTCCATTGAAAGGCCAAGATTCAGTTCAGACAGAATTTGCTTTCCGTTTATCAACAGGATTGTATAAGTATTGCTTTGCCCACTCTTTTCCCTTAATTCCTCAGTGTTAAATTCCTACTTGGTTTTATGGCAAGTATAATTTTCTTTTCACTTTCTATAGTTTCATTGATGTGCAAATATTGAAGAAGCTAATTTGCTTGTAGGCAATGTTTTATTAAATACATTTATGTCATTCATGTATCTAGCAATACACTGATTCTTGGATAACAGCCACATTTTTATAATGCAGTAGCCTCGTGCTAGCTGTTATGATGTGTGAATCAGTGCCTAGGAGATGCGGATTGCCACTTCTTGAAACTAGCTGTGAAAATGATAGATACAGCTCTAGGCTTGAGATGTGGATGCAGTTTATTTCCATTTGTTTTTTAGTAATCTTGGTTCTTTTCTTAAGCACACAAGTATCTATTGTGGACCAAAGTAAATAGGTTATAAATCAAAATCTTCTGGCTCCTGTGTTCACCAAGAACTCATAACTTTTCATTTTTTATTTTTATTTTTTTTTTCATTTTAAATATTGACAGATGCAACATTTCTTGAGCTAAAGTTCCCTTCATGGAACTTAGTGACAGCCTAAGTAACTGCACCAGCACAAAAGAACACAATCTTTCCTTTAATTTTCATTGCCGTGGTTATATAAGTTTAATATAAAGTTACTAATTTGTTGGAGGTGAAGGCAGTCAGTGTTAGATTTAAAAAGTTATGAATCTTAATATTGGTCCAAACAGAAAATGTAATATGTAATACTTACTGCTCTAGTGAGACATTGAGCAAAACACAAAATGATGGTAAAAGAATAGCGGGGATCTTAACACTGCTAGAGAGCTGTGGGATTCTGCTTGTCTAGAAATACCTCAGAAGCTGATGAGTCAAGATAGAAAAGGCACTTTTTCACTGATAGTTAATGAGCTCTCTAACTGTGACAAGGGTTATGGTATTTAAATCTCTGATAATTTGAGAGATAGAATCTATGGTTCTTTAAGAAAAGGTGTAATGTATTCCTATAGAAGTTGCTCCAAAGAGTTAAAAATATTTATTTGTGCTTTTTATAGAATTCAATATTCTGGGAGAAGAAATCTCTAGTAATTTCAATAGAATGGTTTTAAACCAAATATAAGTGTGCTATTTTCTAGTCAGTTCTTTAGAACTTTTCTATAAAGCTAATAATTTTAAAATTACTAAGAAAGTCACCTTTTCAGAGCCAAAACACATGATCTGAATTAAATAGATCATAGGATTGGCTCGGGCATCTGGTGAAAAACCATTTAGAGTCAACTCTAACACAACAAGAGGAATAAACTAGAATAATTTGCATAAAGAAAATAGGTTTGTTAGCCCATTCTTTAGTCAAGGTTATTTGCATGTTTTAAACAAAAACTAGTCCCAGATCGTAATTCAGAACAGGACTTTTCCATGCAATACCAGTAACTTGACCAAGTAACGGCACGGATTTCCATATAGTTATTTCCATTATCAAGTGCAGCTATTTTAGGAGACAAGAAATTGAGATATAGCAGGAAATTCAAAGGCAATACAAGTCCCTGGCTGCCAATGAAGGCACAGGTTAGTAATTAAATTGTTATTAACATTATTAAATGGAAATCTGCATCACTACAGCTATATTCA
Organism: Chroicocephalus ridibundus; assembly: GCF_963924245.1. Taxonomy (NCBI): domain Eukaryota; kingdom Metazoa; phylum Chordata; class Aves; order Charadriiformes; family Laridae; genus Chroicocephalus; species Chroicocephalus ridibundus. The sequence continues at coordinate 8,660,350 of NC_086296.1, read as the reverse complement.
GGTAAATGAGTACTATCCTTCTGATGCATCCTGTTCATGAAAGAGTCCTTTTTTTGGTATCAATACCAGTTAAAATTTCCAGAACAGGTGTTCTTAACTTTACTTTTTGGTTCTTAACTGTATGAAATTTTTGTCAGCTTTTTTTTCTTGGTAAAGCTTAGATTTCCTTAACTAAATACTTCTGTATCAAGAGATTTCTGTTATTGCAAAATGTAGTAGTAGGGTCATATAAATTTTAACTTACTGGATACATGGAAGAGTACTGTAGTAGTTTCAAAATGATTGAATGAGGCACTTCATTTGACCCATAATAGAAATTTCCCTTTTTTGGTTCACAGAAGCCAGAATTTTAATTCTTTCATCCAATCTGCATTGTGGTTACTATTGTATTCCTGAATATTTTTGTGGAAATGAAAAAACCCAACATTTCCAGCATCTTAAATGCCCATGTGATTTAGGTACCCAACTCCCATGATTTTGTTGATTGGTTTGTTTATTTTCTCTGGTAGACTTGTTATATACAAACTTTCTTCATAGTTAGGCGCTAATCTCACTACCAGTGGAATGTATATTGAGTTTTATGTAGAGAGTGAAGTCAGAATTCTAGTTGCACCTTTGTGCTCAGTAACACTCAGTCTGTAGCTTTTGGGCTTATCCCAGTATCTCACTTGGAACGATGATGCTCTCAGCCAGGATGTCAAAGCTAAGAAGGAAGAAATTTTCCTTTTTATTTTGCAGATCTCATTTAGATGAATTACAGGGGGGTCACAGCTTTTCATTACAGATAATCACTTTTATTAAATCACAGGCACCATTGTTTCTTCCTTCATACATATTGAGAGGCAGACTGGAAATAATCCAAGCAGCTACTTTTGCTACAGTTGCCTGAAGTAGCAAAAGAAGTGAGAAATTGCATCCTTTAAAATGTGTTTCAATCCCCTATTGTTTAGGGTCCCTAAAAAGAGTAAAGGAGGGTAAAGATGGTAAATTATTCTAAGAATCTAAGAGATACAACTATAAAGGACACCTCCTAACACGTATTTCAACATCATAAAATTATTTAATCAATAATTAGTTGTTAAGAAGCATCCTTGGTGTATTATCTCCTCCTGTACCAGAATAATCAGTTGATGTGTCTTCCCTCTAGAAGACAATACTGCATCAGTTCTACCAACTCTTCCTTTGTTATATCGCTCAGGGGAAAGTAAGTAAATTGAACTTTTACAAGAAACTCATTGGGGCTGTCTAAAAGTGGGTAGAGTAGGATTCCTTGCACCCATTCACTTCATTTCCATTTCACTTACATCTACAATTTGCCCAATTTTTTCACGCTTTCTTTGGAAATATATTTATGTTGTTACTGAGCTAACTAGAGGAATGTATTTCCGTTGACTTCCATGACTGTGAAATCATAGATTTACTGGATTTCATTGAAGTGTTTTATTTAATACATGTATACACAGCTGAAATAAGAGATTGAGAACTTCCTTAAAATGCTTCAGAAAAAAATCACGCAGAATAGAGAGCAGCATAATCGAAGTCCCCAGACTTCTAGTTTTCTCATAACAAGCTCTTCCTTTAGCTTGTAATGGATTGTGAAGCATGAGCAACCAAACACAAAGATTATAGTACCAGAGAGTCACTGTGAGTGTTTTATGAATCCAGGTGGGTAAGAAACAAGAATTGATCTAATTCTATAAAGTCCCTTTCTGACCATGTTACATGCTATAACTCAAACTTCATTTATTCTGGTTGAATGCAACATGGAAAAAAAAAATCCATAAAATGAAATGCAACAGTAAATAAAGAATGTTAGTGCTTGGAAGAAACATCAAAACTGTCAGTACCTGTAGAAGAGTTACTTTGGGAAAACACTGTTTATCTTTATGTCTCTTTTATCTTTGTGCCTCTTACTGTCAATTCTGAGTCTGTGGAAGCAAAGGAAACTTCATAGTTAGTTTATGCCTTCAATGTAATGTACATTATTTTCTGTTCATATACTGTCAGTGTTTCAGTAATAGCTCACTACCTGCACAAAAGGTGTTTTCTGTAGTATATTACCGCAAAATTATATAGCAATGGGGAGTAACAGGAGTAGCTGCAGCAGCAAGCATTCTTTAAAATATTTTTAGTATTTGATGTCATTAAAAATTATGCTAGTAGTGGGCATAAAAGAATTGTACTTCATATTTTTTTGAAAGTGAACAATGAATTATGGTTTATTCACGGAGCTTCTGCATTTCCTACACACTTCAAAAATACAGCCTTATGTTTTGAAGGCATCAAGAAAATGTAGACATAAAGGCTTGTGTTGTCTAGGATGGTAAAGTGGTTTTGCTTCACGCATTTCAACTGAATTGTGGCAGGTGTATTGGCTAAAAATTAAAGCCAGAGTCGAAATGGAAGGATGGCTCAGCAACCAAGAGGCACAGATTAAATGTCAAAGCCACTACGTGAGCTGAACTACCTTTAAGAAATCACAGTCAGAGTTTTGAGACGTGTTTTGAGGCAAAACATGCCTATAAATAGGTACAGGGGGTGTGAAACTGCCAGACACCTGGAAAAATTAGGAATATATGGAATATAATTATTCATAGGAATCCTACTGGTGACAAGTTTGTTTAGTTTTATTACTGCAATGCAAGAACTACTTCTAAAGATACAAAGTAACTTCTTTGTTTGCTTTGACACTAAGGTAGGTACTGTGATTTCAAATTCACATTTAAAAAGTGAATTTAGAAGAGTTCAGAAGTGGTTGGAAACTGAAGAATATCCAGGTCCGTAAGAAAACAAATGAAGTTTATAGTTTGTTGTCAAAAGTAAGAAAGACATGAAGGAATATATTTGCATCAAATCTACATTGCTTGTGCTCACATGGAAAGTCAGCACTTCTAGTTTTGGATCAAGTTTTATTAAATGGCTTGAGTAGAAGGTCAGGTGCGTTCTGACCTGAATCATTTTGCTGTTGTAGCTGTGAACTCTGGGTTCTTATGGTATGTGCTATTTGTGCATGGTTTTTAACATCTCCAAACTCCTGTATTCAGTTGTCTTAATGTGATTGTTATACAACTTTATAGTCATATGATCATTGCAACATTGATCCCTGAAATGTGTCTGAATGTCCTATTGTTACCGTCATTGTGCTATTACACACACTGGGGTGAAGCAGAGCCGTGCATGACCTTGCAAATCACTTAAAGACAAAGAGATTTCATGCACACTAAGAGGGTTACTGCTTCCCTGTAGTAGCAAAATCATTTCCTTCTGTTCATCTACAACCGAGGGTGTCTGAATTATAATCTGTTTGTAATTAACAAGCTTCATCTTCTTCACCTTGACGAAAGATACCACCACCATTATTCTTTTTGTCATTTTTTCCAGAACACACGCAGGCATTACAGATGTAAGTTTATTTTAAAGATATTGAGAACCAGATGTGCAATGGCGTGCTCGTTAAACAGAGGTACATGTACACCAACATGAAGACTTCACAGGCACATTTCTCCTGCTGTTCTTAACAGATAGCCATAGGCGAGAGCTAGTTACTGCTGTGCTTTCTGTTAATTACATGCATTTTTCTTCCTTTGTCTCCTAATGGATAAAAAGTAATTTACATATTCTCTTATATGAAATCTTTCTCTCAGTGGAGATGTTTGTTAGTATAATTGAGGTGTCGTTTATCCAAGGTGGTGTCACTATTGCTCAGTGACTATTATGTGCATACATTTCCTTTTGCAGGATGGTATACAGCCAAAGAACACTGGTAATTTTGCAATATAAAAGACAAGCCCTCTCTATGATGAGAATTTGTCAAGATGCTGCAATTACTAATGAGCACAGGAAAGAGTACAGTGAACCCTTCCCAGAGATAGGGATTTGACTGGCAGCGTAGTCAGGTTTCAATCAGGAACAGGCTCCCTCATACCAGTAACGGAGTTCCTTGCTTGTATAAATTCCTCCTGCTATATCTGCAAGGATGATGGTTAAATAGGCACTGGAAATAATGTTTCCTTGTCATAATACGAATTTGCAGGGAATTTCTATCTTTAGTATGTCGGTGGCACAAATATCAAGTTTGCTGATGGCTTTGTGTTTATTTCTTCTAGACAGTCCACAAAAGAATGAAAGCACAAAGCTAATTAGTAAAATTAACAGGGCTTTTGGTGTCATTGCGGTAGTATACTACAACTTTAACGAGAGAAAAAATTTCTGAGCTTCCCTCCCCCCCACTGCCCTGAAACCAGAGTGCTCTTTTTTTTCTTTGCGTTTGTAACAAAATCTCCCTTCCAGGCCAGCAGATCCACAAAAGATAGCTGCCCAATCTATTATATACAGATCTGACAGCCATAGAACATATTTCCTCAGAAACCATGTTACTTGCGTAGTACTCAGTTCCTTGGAATTAACCTCAATTTTAAAAATCCCTGAGCATCTCCAAGTGGCTGGTGCTTGAAAACCAAAAGAGAAGCAAGAAAACCTCCTCCCTCTTCTCTAAAGGTTTACATTTTTGCCTCAGAGGAGCGTATGAGGTAGTGATGCTAAGGTAAAAGCTAAACCAATTACGTTTTTGATAACTTTATAGGTATTCTACACTGAAAAAAACCCGAAGTCAATACGGTAGAATTCATAGGGAAAAGGCATCTGACTTTGAAGGCTGAACTGAAAAATAGTGTCAGTAATACTTCTAATCCTATGCTTTGAACCTACAAACACACACGTATGTAGGTACATATCGTGTACAGAGTCTTACAATAAAACCTGGCATACAGGCTAAATGCTGTGGTCTGATGCAGTACACACTATTCAGCCATTTGAAATATTAAAATCTGGTATTTTGCTTTGTTGTCGCAGACTAGGCATAGATGTTTTACACCACACTGAAGTTCAGCTGTAGGTGATAGTAGAAAAGGAAATGAAAGAAATACTTGAGCCATTTCTTTCCATGCTCATACTCTGAATTCTCTGAAACATATACTGGAAATATTTTTGAGAACAAAATCAGAATTAAACTTCTTGACAATTTATTGATGCTGTTAAACATGTACTGCATGCTTTCCTAATACAAAATCTTTATGATGGAGATTTTCCATCCCTGGAGGTTTTGCGAGAGCTGTGACCACTAATCTGAGTCACATTCCTCTATTCAGCCATTGATTTTCACATCTAGGTGTATCCTATGTTTGAGATGTCTGCTTCTCTGTCATATTAATCTGAACTCAACCAATAATTAATAAAAAATGTTGTTAATGAGTAACAAAGAGAAAACACTGTAATCTAAGCCTCATTTCCCTAGGAAAGATGGCTCAATAATGGCTTAATCTTTTGTTACTTTAATTATTCAGATAAACTACCACAGAACATAGTACAAAGAGATGAGATGCAAAAACCACTTTTGTTTCCCTGCATGCACTCTGTGATGGATAGTGATGGACACTGCAAAGTTCTTTTTTTGTGAGGCTGTATGTTTTTATCAAAAAAAAAGTATATTTTTTTTACAAATTTCTCTGTTTGATCTGCTGTGTTTACTGCACACTATGAATTAGTTTTGAGTATATTAAAATGTATGAGAGAGGCCAGAGACATGCAAGCTGAAATGCTATCAAGAACAAAATAAAGTACGGCAAATACCAAACACTTGACTCAGAACAGTCAGACAGAGTATCCTTTCTGCACATATTGTACCCTTCAAAATCTGGTTTGAAACAAATCATCTCTCCAGCTACGCAATAAACGGGATTCTGTGTATTATGCCCACAAACTAATTTGTAGCTGATCCGCAGGTAATGTTATCCCAATATGGGGCATCCACAGCAGATACATGGCCTTTGTTCTTGGACAAATAGATTTTACATGTGAAAATTTTGTTTTGGGTAGTAGATTTCTTCCATATTGGCAATTAATCTTCTGCTGCAGACATTTCATAAATGTAGCGCGGGTCAGTTGCACATGGTAGCCCAAGTTATTGTCTTGTGGTATTCCTGTTAAAATAGTTCTTGTAGTCTTGTCTGGTAGAAATAGTCATTTTTAAAACAGTAAAGGGTATCAGGCACAAAAGTTGGCAAGAAGTAAATGCCAACTTTCCTCAGTCTTAGGCTTGTGGGGTCCTTCTCTTTTTTTCCTGTAGCAGCTTCTACAGCAGCTATTGAGCAGCATTTCTGAATCACTGGATCACTGCTGTCGGAATAGTCATGAATATTAGTTGCACTAAATGTTTCAGTCTAAGTACAGTGAATTTCTCTTTCATTTATCATTAGACATCAAAACTCAGCAGCTTCAATTACATATTACAGGCCATGGTAGAAAATGGAGAATGGTTTTAAATTAAGCCTGGAAGTGTGTTTCCGTAATGAGATCCCTTTGGTTTGAATTGAAGTAAAAGGTTTGCACAAAACTCTGATGAATCTAAGCAGGTGGACTTGACAGAGGTCCAGTTAAAACTAGAGAAAGGAGAGCTGTGTGCTCGAAAGTCCTTCGTGCACAGTCAAGCAGTTAATCCATATGTGTCTCTGCTACATGTAGGTCTCGTGTTCTTTGATTGCATAAAGATGGAAAAAAAAAAAAGAAAAAATAACCTATAGAAGACACAATCACTAAGAGGGTGCGTATTCTGTCTCTCACAGATTTCAATGATCCCATTAAAAATGGAGGGAGTAGGCTCAAACAGGGAGTATCTCTGTAGGAACATATTTTGTTAAAATATACTGGTTTTTACTTTGAAGGAAGGCAAGGTGATTTCCAGTTTCTTCTTTCTTTCTTTTTTTTCTTCTCTTCTTGTGTGTGTGCATGTAGTGTTTCCTGAGTTTCTCCATTTGGTTTTGATGGAAAAGAAAAGATGCTTTGGAATTCTGAAAGTAAACTCATGTAGCACTCACTGAGCTGCCTGGCAGCCTGCACAACTTGTTTAGGCTACTGAACACTGCCCCAGAGATTTTCTAAATACAGCAGCCTATCTCACACCAATGCAGTTCCACTGCTCACAGTGTAACTGTGTAATAGTAGACACAGGGTGGAGAACCTAGCTTGGTCTGACTACATTTTTCTTCAACCTTTCCAAAACTGGAAAGAGATCCAGCTCCATGCAAATCACAGTTACTAAAAATGCAGCCAGCAGAAAGCCATTAATTATACCATCCTTCTGAAATCCGCAGTTGATTGCAGCATTTTTTTTAATGTGGATGGCGATTGGGACCAATACAGATTTTATTACTCTTGCTGTAAAGCAGAAAATTAAACCTTTCTGAAGTGCTTTATTTAAATGTCACGTTGACCACAAAACAACTTGCTTTATGCCCGTAATATAGAATAAATGTAGTTTGCTTCCCTGCTGAGTTCCTGCATTTGCACAGGAGGATGATTGATTTAAGGCTGTGTTGTATTTTAATCTATCTTCATGTGTTAGTAAGGAAAAAGATTAGAAGGTAATCTTAACTGTACCTTACTTTCTCAAATTCTTCCTAACGCTAAATATCTATGGACCAAGACAACTGTCTTTGCAGTTTAATCTGATTCCTTATTAACGAGAGAGATACTGCAAATTAGGCAAAACAGCTTTGAGATTAGACATATTGCTACGTTGTAGAGAATACAACTTCTGTAAAAGAAAAAGAGCAATCACACTTTTGATGAGTTATTCTGAAATTGTTTAGGTATGATGATATCTGGTATACTTGCTGACAATTTTCCCGATCTTCAATCCTATATATTCACAAAATGCTGATGAGGAAGGGTAGTCCTGCATTGCAAGAGGTGTCACACAAGGTTTGCCGGGATCAGCTACACAAAGGTCGGCCTCCCCATATCTGGTGTTGGCAATAGACCTTCATCAAGTGGTAGGTTGGACTAGAGATCTCCAGATGTCCTTTCCAACACTAATGTTTCTGATTCTGTGATCCTCTGTAGGATTGATGCTTTTCTGAACGTTTTTCTTAAATGAAATATTTCCCTGCATTGATGCAGGGGATTAACTTCTCTGTATTAGCAGAATGCTCTTTTACTTAAAGAATCTATTACCAAAATGGAAGGCTTGAAGTCATTTACCCGCTTTGAGTAGTGTATTCAGAATCCAGTGAAATTCAGACATAAATGATGGACTGGAGCTTTATTTAAATTCTTCAAATGGAGCTTTATTTAAATTCTTCAATTTAAACTTATTTAAATTGAAGAATTCATCTTTTCCCTTGAAGAGTTGCAAAATAAGATAAGGAATGTGTGTTGTTAAATTCTATTCTTTTTTTTAACTCTCCCAAACCAATTAATTGAAAGAAAGAATAACTGTTAGTCTGACAAAAAAAAATTATCCGTAGGTGATATATCTGACGTGTGTATGAACTCTGTCACAATAGGCTAATAATGGTAAGATATTAGCACCCAGCCAGAGGTAGCCAAAGGCAGTGACGTGTGCTCTTCTTTGGCTACAGATGGCGTTTTAAAGACGGATTGTCTTCTGCATATTTTATTTTTATCAGATGATAATTGAACATACCATTTGCTCTCAACCTAATGATTTCACGTCTTTTTCACAGACACTACTGATTCAGAAAATTTAATAAACGAAAACTATTCAGTGTACTTTTAAAATATTATTTCTAACGTTACTTAACTGTGGGAAAGATGGTGGATAGAGCAGTATAACCTGACTGCTGCCTTTCTGGAGCCCAGCTGTAGGATTCCACAGTATCTAGTTTCAGAAGGTTTGACCTTTGGTATCTAGAGCAGATTTTTTTTTCCTCCTGTGTTGCCTTTTTTACTAGATCTCATGACTACGTGCTCAAAGTTATGCTATTTCTATATCTGGCAATCTATTAATTTCTGAAATTTAGGAATCTGCTTTTATAATATGTATATGCTTTATAAGGTGGAAGGTGATAAGTTAGCAGTAGGGTGGAAGTACAAAGGGGTACTTAGATACCTCTAGGTCACTAGGTTTTGAGTTATTGTTACAAATGTACGTAAATGTGAGAAGAATATGAGCAGTAGTTAACAATATAACAAAGGATGGTTAAATTGTCCACACAGACCAATTTTTGGTTCATGTAGAAACTTCTGTTCAAAGTATGTTGCCTCCAGCTTTTTAAAGAATGGTTATTAAGTCTATACTGCTAAGCTTCTTATAACATGCTGTTCAAAGTCTGTAAATATGGACAGGAGATTAAGATTTATTTTTTTAGTCTTTACAGAAGTAATAAAAACATTTTTCATCTAAAATGCAAATACGGGAAGATGCAGGAAAGGACTTTGCATAAACTAATTCAGCCCTCATCAGATTTTAGAATTTTTTCTTACCTTTTACTCTATGAGACTAAAAAATTGTTTCTTCTTTTGGTTGTGTTAATATCCACATTGGATTTCTTTTGAGTTACTGTAGGATACAAAGAAATTTATTGAAGAAGAGGAGTGAAATGTAAAACTGTTTTTTCCTTGCAAAACAGAAAAAACAAGACAAAAAGAAATTTTGAGGTAAGACCTACTAGTTTTCCGACATCAAAAGGAGTGAGTAGCATGTCCTAACCACAAGCCCATTTATCATCTCACACCTAACACACCCCTAACTGTTGATCATATAAATACAATTAATTGAAAAGCAAACTGCAGTTTCCAGACCAGACAACTGACATAATCTGTGAAAAAAACACTTGAACCTTTTAATAACATTCATTACCTGATGGCAGTCATCATTCACTTCTCAATATTCATTTCAAAAATGTGCCTGTATACCCTGAAATTTACTGACAGAGCTGAAGTAGTTTTTAGTATTGCAAAGGTAAAAGTCCCAAATACCATGCCAGCTAATCTTTTTATTGTCTGACAGACAAATCGGCCATTAATGATCATTATGGTAAAATCTCACTTTAAATACAGTATACACATTAATCTAAGCACCAAATTACAAAGCCTGTGTTGCCAAGTGAAAACCAAGGATTTAAGCTTCAGTTCTTTATAGTGCAAATAGATCTACTACATCAGAGAATTTACTTTGTATGACTCAGCTGATAAGAAAAAACCTACAAAACCCCACCATGTTTAATGGGGCAAGGTGCAAATTAAGAAGTTAATGACTCCTGATCACTTAAATTACATTTAATTGAAGATGATACTACTGGGCTTCAGTTTTCTCAATCCTTATTTCAACTTTTTGGTACTGCTGCAGGTTTGCTTGCTTTAAATAATAACCTGTACTTCGTTTCATTTTGTCAGTGCAGAGGAAAAGAGAACTGTCTGTATTACAGAGCTTGAAATATGCTGAACAATACCAAGCCATATGTCCTTGAAAGTCCTTGGTAGATTTCTTTTTCCCTCTTGAATTTGATATTAATTTTTTTTTTCTTGAAAAGGATGTTCCTCTACATGAATAGCAAAGAAGCTATTTTAATTGTAGATTCCTACCAATGCAAAGAGAAAAAAACAAAACAAAACAAATCAGTTCAAAAAATGTTTTCAGGTAGAAGATATCCCATCCAATTTTCTTTAATTTTTGTCTTTGTGTTAATTTGGCCAGTCATTATTTTTTTAATTATTTCCATGCATTACAATTACATTTCTGTAATAACTCCATGCAAACATGGCTAGTCATTTTTTTATGACAGTATTTTTGGATGAATTTCTGTGAAGCAACCTTAAAGGTCTTTCACTCACTTTTTCCCTCCCCTACACCTCCCAAATATCTTCTGAAATCTTTGAATCTCTAAACTGCAAAGTTCCTTAGGTTTTACTCATAGTACGATAACAGGAGCACCCACACGCTCACTCCCCTCTCCCTCAGTTCAGTCGCATTTTCATTCAGGCCCGTAATGCAGCTGAAGTTTCTTCTCCTGGCCTGAAGGGATGGAGATACTGAGTTACTGGTTTGACTTTTGTCCTCACTGTGCTGGAGTGGATGAGGGGTCCTCCATATGGTTAGCACCACTTAAGCGCCCCGGAAAATCTAACTCTTGTAGGGTTGGCCTGCCTATCTTCTTTAAACAGGCAGATGATAGACTATGTAAGCAAGGATGAGAATGGCTGTACATCTGGAGAGAGGAACTAACCTTCATTCTGTGGAGACGAAGTACATCTATTTTTAAATTTTTACTGTGTATATTTCTTTCAGCTGCCTGAGTTCATGTTTAATGAAAGGTTTATTGTACTACCAGCTCGTTATGTTCTGATTATTTCATACAGTGAAGTGAGGACTAAGGTGATGAAAGGCTAGTAAATTAAATGTACACTTTCGTTGGTTATTACATCTATAGAAAACTTTTATCCAGTAGCTGAAGACCATGTTAATAAAATGATATGCAACATAGATAAAAGGGGGCAATGTGCAGCATAATAGTACTGACTGTGATTTAAATTTAATCAAGACCACCAGCTACTTCAGTGTCACATCAAATTATCATGTTGTTTTAGGTTTCCATGTTTGGTAAATGTGATGGGCATGAATAGGGCTTTATGATGCATTATAACATGAAGATTTTCTATATACATGTTTAACAAGATACAGGTAATAACAATAAGCAAAAGCAACTGGAAAATATTTTCTTTTAATTTTTAAAATCATATTTCACTAGCATGAAATTGACTTCTGGTGGATGCTGTGGTTCTGGTGGCTGAACATCACGGTTTTTGTCAGTTTTAAAAATAACTGTATGTTCCTGCATAGTGAACTCTTCCTAGATTCTGGAATAGACAACAGAAAAAAATAATCTACGCGTAAGAGTGAAGGTAAATTATGCATTTGCATATGTAGATAAATTAGACTGTATTGTTCTAAGTACACACATTACAGTTTGGAATAGTTTTATATTTACAAACCTTATTTTAAATTGAGGTGAGATTCAGCCTTATAGGTTTCCTCCTTTTTGCTTTTGGACAATGTGAAGGTACTTGGACTGACCAGTCTCTCTCTCTCTCTTCCAAATGAGAAGTGTACCAGATTTAAGACATACATTATTTTTTTTTTTCTAGCTAGAAACAAGTATGAAACGTTCAAAAGTCAGTTTCCTTTTAAATTGCAAAGGGAAAGAAAAGGACATCAAACAAATGGATAAAAAAAGAGATTACTGTGAAAAGATGGACTGATAAAAGTCAATCATTGGCAAAATCGCATTGATTTTTCTCTGTCAGAACTAGCTGCCTCTGATGTCTGGTAACAAGCAACATGTAACATTAAAAGCAAATTATTTATAAGTTGTATGACTGTTAAGGTATAAATCACATCTATACATTCAAAGCAGTTCTGTGTTTGCATAATACAGTTTTTAAATTTGTCTTTTTAAAGCCGAGTCTCTATCTCAAGAGTCATATTTTCTTTTGTGAGTAATTTTTAACTCCTAGACGCTTCCATCTTTTGTTGTCTTGTAATGGGAGTTCATTTTGCCTTCCCCTTTTTTCAGGCAGTTGTTACACGGATTATTGTTTTCACTAGTTGTTTCAACGTGAGAATGATTTATAGTGGGCAGATTTTCTCCTAACAATATTGTTAAGAGTATAAATCTTCGGATGAGCTTTCAGAACTATTCATTTTGGTCCCAGATAATCGTATTACAAGAGCGAGCTCTTTTCCCTCTGGTATAATTTACTGAGTGAGATGGTGTGTTGTGACTAGTTGACAGGAAGTACTAATAAGCATGGTAATTTACTTGGATTAAGTAATTCAACTAAATGAAGCAGATAGATAGCTCGCTAAAAACAGGCTACCAGCATGAGCTGGCTTTATTAACCTAGTTGAATACACATTAGTAAATTGATATTTAATCTTTGTACTTCTGGTTGACTTTTCTGATTGTGCAAGCCAGCTCACAGGGAGGATCTTCTCTGTGGCGATGAGGCGAGGAGAAATCTGGGTGTGGAACTAGATCTCACAATCACTACGATCCACCAGTGTGGTACAACTTAAAGGCAAATGTAGGCAAATGTCAGGCCATGTCACACAGCAGATTTCTAGGGTCAGTTGAGAAATCTTACATCCTTCGATAAGATGTAACTGTGGCCTCATCTGGTAGTTGTAGTCACTCCTTTCCAAACTAGATTAATGGAAGCTGTTATGGATGTGGAGCAGTGGGATGATCAGAGGAATTAAATTTGGTCTTACAAGGAAACACTAGAAGAGCGTAGCTTTTTTACAATGACAAAATGAAACCAAGAGGGTATGCTTGCATGCCCTTAGAGGCATGAATGTTACAGACGCAGAAGGCTACAGAATTTGAAAGACAGCACTAGCACAAGAACAACTGGATACACATCAGTCATGAAGACATTTAGACAGGAAGCAACAAGATACTATTTGTCCTCTAAATGCTTCTAATCATATAAATTTCTCCACTGCCTCAGACCTTATCAGTCAAATTTTGATTCTGAAGCTTGCAAGTATTCTCTAGTTAGTGAAAAGAAATATGTTTCCCTATGATGTAATGTTTCCTGGCTTTCCATCTTCCTTCCTTTTGAGAGAATCTGTTTTGATTGATGTGTGAGACAATTGTGCTAGTTGATGACAATTTGATTTTATGTTGATGGGGAATGTTTTAGACATTCCCTTTACTGTTTTACTGGATGAAGAAATTTTCTTCATTCCATGAGATGATTTAGTTGCATGGCCCAAACGTTTTGCTTCTATCAGTCTCTCAAGCAGCCAATGCTGAAATAGGGCTGACAGAAGAACTTGAAAGTGGCAAAAGCCAGGCAAAAGATCATTTTGGTATTTTTTATTTCCTCCCAGTAATAATGAAAGATGAGTGATAAATCCCTGTGTCTGCTGCCCTGTCTGTGACGTTCTAAACCTATTGCTCACTGGCCCAGGTTGCCCAGAGAAGCTGTGGCTGCCCCATCCCTGGAGGTGTTCAAGGGCAGGTTGGTCGCGACTTTGAGCAACCTGGTCCAGTGGGAGGTGTCCCTGCCCAGGGCAGGGGGACTTGGAACTAAATGATCTTTAAGGTCCCTTCTAACCCAAACCATTCTGTGATTCTGTGAATATGTTGATTAAGAAAATGTGAGTATTTAAAACTGATTCTGGGATTTTGTAGCTGCCTGAGGAGCTTGTGGCACCAAAACAAGCACTTTAAAGGAGTGTGTTCAGGAATGCAAAGACCGGTTATAAGCCTCTTAGTAGCATCTCAAACCCTGGGGAAGAGCTCCGAGACTTCTGCAGCTTTTAGCTAGTGGTTCCCACTGTTTGGTTTTCCACTGAGGTGCCTGAAGCCTCCCAATGCAATGCTGAGGATTCACGTAACCGCCAGGGAGTAAACCACGATGTAGACCGTGAGCAAACAAAGTAGGGCAAAACAATAATTGGTTTGAGTGGCAGATGAATTGCACTGTTGTCCTGTACTTGTGGCACAGAAAAATGTTGCAAAGAGAAAACTGTAAACAATTATTTTATATTCCAAGGGCTTTCCTGTTGGTGTTACCAGCAAGTTGAAACATAGCACGAAAATGTTGACAGCATTACTTTTCTTCTTTTGAAATAAATTTCCAACCGTCTCCAACAGTTTGGGGGAGAATTGATACAGAACATTAATTCAGTATATTAATGTTGAAAATAGGAGTTCACTTTCGGAGCATGTTTTTTATTTAATAAGTTCTCTCAAGTTTTATTAATAAAACAGAAAGCTTGGTAAGCTGTTGCAAATCCTGCAGAGTTTTAGGAGACCAGGGTGACATATCTACAGTAATTCTTCAGGGATGCTTCTTAATCTCTCAGGCATTATTTCTTGAGAACAGAACGCCCTGATAAAATAATTTGTCATTTTCCCTTAAAAATCTAAGCATCAGTACATTCTGATCCCTCAGTTCTGTACACTGAAATGGTAACCTTTATCAGAGCACAGACCAGATTTCTCCATAGGCCAGTGCTGGGCCCGCGCTGAGTGTGATGATTCTGATCCTGGGGCTACGAGTAGGTCTTGTGGAGTTTGCATTAAGTTTTATGCACAGCAAGAGGTTGTGCTATACAGGGACACCTCTTGTCATTTCTGTTGTGAAGAAAGGGACAAATGATCAAAGTATGAATCTTGAATTTGTCATAGATTTTTACAGACTTTATTAGTAAAGGATCAACATTATAAAATGCATGTAAACAGCTCTTGATCAGGTATCACAGTGGATTAATTGGAGTTCACTGAGTTCATCATACAGAGCACACAGAGTGCTTTGAGGTTCAGTCTTCCTGTATCTGTACCCAGAAAAATGCCTGGTGTTAACATGCACCTATTAAGTTAGCTATTCGCCATTAAAGGTTTCTCCTGGTTTAACCTCCCTGCCTATTTCTTTTTACATTATTTATTTACAATACTTAGTAGGATTCAACTTTATGCAGTCGCCTTATCTTAAAAGCAGAAGTATCTAGAACCCGAAGTGCCAGATATACAAATCATCTTCTATGATATTCTACATACATACATGCTACAGCTCTCACCTTCAAGTCCTATTAAGAACGTTTGTAATATATTTTGCAAAAAATCACCACATAAAACATCATTTTAGCTAAGCTTCTTAACGTCGGATCTTGAAGTTTGTTTTACAAATTTGCATGAGTTAAAAATATGTTACCTATTACCATATGCATGTAGATAGGTTCTTATAATGTTTATTAGCATAAAACAGCCTAAAAGTACAGCAGTAGCTAATAATAGAGAGCTGCTTTGTCCATTATCTTTTCTGGATTCATAGTCTGTGGCTTTTGAGTTCTTTCAGGTGTGACTGTGCGTGTAATGAAATAATTTAATATTTGTATTTTTAGAGGGAAACAAGTGCTTTTAGCAGTTAATATTTCATTGTTTTGTGTTTGGGCATTTTAAGTCTTTTTCCCCATCATGCTTTCAGGGAATAATTGTAGGACTGAAAAATATCATTTGTTTCATTCCCATTTAAACTTTTACACTGAGTGCTAAACTGAAACCAGTTTTATGTAATGACATTTCTGTGTTGGAACAAAACACACAATTTAATAGATTTACTGATGTAAGGAATAATATGCATTTGCACAGATCATATTCATGAAAGTGTAATTTCAAAGACAGAAAAACTGAAGCTACAAAATTTCAAATTGATGGGAAATTCAGTGCCTTTCAAAAGATTAATTCTGTATTTTTCTAAATCAAGATATTTGAGTGGGAATTAGGGCTCACACGGTGGGGTCTAAAACATTTTTTGTTTTCAGGAGAAATTATTCTCTGTTTTAGAAAGTTATATTCCTGCGCCACAACTCTATTAGAAAAATCATTCCCTATTATATAAAGAGTAATTTGGATATATTCTCTATTAAAATAGTAAATCTTTCCCATGAATCCTGTAAACTTGTCTTTGAGAGTTGCTATGCAGTGATTCTCCATCCCTACCAGCTCTAGTCTACCTGTAAAGCCTAGTAGTTTATAAAAGGGATGAGCAGAAGCAACCTCTAGCCCCAGCAGAGCAACTTCAAATCTTTAATGTTCAAATCTGGATTTAGCTTTAGCAGTCAAGGCTCATCTGTAGTTTGCAATTCAAATTCTGACATTTGCTTTTGTTATTGCGTTTTGTTGCTATTGCTGTGCAGTTTATGACTTTCTCTCCTGCACTATGGGAAATAGGTAGGAGCTTTAAAGCGGCATCAGAGAGGCATAGGTGGGGAGTGCTCTCTGCACAGCAGCTATCTTGTATGGTAATTACCAAACAAGTGATACATGATTTTTGGGTTTGAGTTTTAGTCGGAATTCTGAAAAAATTATCAGCTTACAATTTCTTGTGTTTATGGCAACTTGTTGGGGCCATCTCTCTTAACCATGAGATTCTCTCCACATTAATGACTTTTTTTCTTCCCCTAACTTACTCCACAAATTGTCACCATGCATTTTTGACTCAGAGGAACTCTTATGGTTGATGACATTCCCTTGATGTACTTGGAGATAACTTTTTATGTTGTCTTTACCTTCATATCTTATTTATATTTCTCACATTCTTGATTTATCAGATCTTAGCTATGCCACTGAGATCTTACATAGCTCCGTGGTTGGAATCTGATGGTAAGAAGTTTTACAAAACAGCCCAAGAAAGCCTTCAGCTGAGAGCTGATGCTCCCAGGCAGCCTTCACCTGCCATCAAAAACTGTTCTCTACCACAAGCAGCTAATCAGAAACGCAGTGCATTTACCTGTTTGCTTATTGTACGTGACTCCCTGAATTATAGTTCTTATAGTGCTCATATAGTCACTCTGTCAGCTAGAACTAAGCATAAGATGAGTTAACAGTGTAACTGGTGCTCTCTGATGGTGCTAGACTTTTCCTCATGTAGTGCTTGATTTTTCTGCTATTTTTCTGTTTCAGTGATCAACATTATTTTCAGAGCACTGGTGCCATGTGGGGAAAAAAAAAGGCATTTTTTTGTCGTGAATTGTGGTTTTTATAGTAGTTTACAAAGGTTTCATGACAGCATTTCCAGCAACTAAATTTGAAAGCTAACTAAACTATTTAAAAATGAGAAAGAAATTGAAAAGTGTCCTTTGGATTTGAATGTCTTAAGTTTTAGCCAGATCCATCAATATTATAAACCTGCCAGAACCAACCTTAAAACATCATTTGACAGTATGAAAACTTCATGGGAATCCACAGCAAAATGAAAGATAAAATCTGAACTAAAAGCATCCTACAATAATTGTAGTCTGTAAGATATGTTTCTTGTCAGATATTATACGTGTGTAGTTAATAGTCTGAAACTTCATGAATATTAATCCTGAGACATCAAAGTAAGACTACTGTGTATAACAGCAAGCTAATCTCTGAATTCAATAAACACAGTATACTTTTAATTTAGATAATGAAAGGCTTAGGGTTTTAACCAATATCAATTTTGCATAGTGGTAAAAGAATTGACAGTTTTACTATTCTGATTTACTCGGATGGAAATGCTGCAGCACCCTGTTCTTTCTCTTTAACCCTAAAGCTTTTAATCATTTTATAACGTCTGTTTCATAATGGATCACTGATGCTTTTAAGCTGATGTTTTAGGGTACCGCTATCAGATTCATTACTCGTGGAAGTTTTGCTTAATTCAGTGCATATTTTACTTAAGGAGGCCAGCTTGAAACTGTCACGTTCTAAACCATGTCAGAAAACAGGGCTTGAATGCTTTAAAGCTTTGCGTTAGGAATTGAGTCCCGTCTGAGACCTCTTAACAAGGCCTGTTTTTCAAGAAGCAGTCTCACTTAAAGATGTTTCTAACTTTGCTTTTTTGAAAGTCCTTTCACTGAACACAAATGGCAGCTGAGTTTTGGAAGTTTGTTTACTTTGGCACCTTTATTCAAATCTGGGCTGATTTTGATAGTGCTGTTGCTCTTGGCGTGCTCCCAGTGATCTTTGTCTCTTCCAGGAGATGAAAACCAGACCTATTTTCCTTGGTAGCAGCATAGGAACCCTGGATTTGGTTGCTGTGAGGAACAAGTAATTGAGAAAACAAGACTAACACGAAGTAAAATAAGTATTTCAGCAAAACATTCCAGGGGCAGAGTTTATATTGATAGCAAAAAGATTCTTTTCTGTCTACAGGTGGCTGGTAATCGAACAGGAAAAACTGAGTAAGAAGCAATAAGGCAACTATTATATTTTGTGATGATCAAATTATATTTAAAAACACAATTTCGAAAATACTTTTGACAGTTCAAGTGTTACAGAAACATATTTTCAAAGCTGGCTGTGTGTTTCCATAACAAAGTCGACAAAATATGGAAAATGCTACAATTAGGCATTTTCTTTCTCACAAATAACATATAGTATGTGCGTGATTTTGTTGGTTTAAATGTGCAATTACAATGCATAATGTAAAAGGGTGGAAATTAAATGTAAATAAGACAAAAGTGTTAAGAGAAAGAGGAATATAGGATAGAAGAAAGAGAAAGCAGAAAATATCTGCTCTTTTTCTTTATTTTAAATTGAAGAGCATTCATTTTAAAAACATTTTTTAAATGTTGGACTGAGATAGTTTGAAGACATTGCAGACGTGGCTGTAACTAGAGATTTTAATGATCTCTGTAGACACAAAATTAGTAGTACATCACAGCCATTGAATAACTTAATCTTAGAGAATGGAAAATAAAAGTGAGTTCCACGTGGTCAGTGCTCTGATGCACAATATAATGGACTGGTTAAGTAATTAAATGGGAGAAAGATGTATGGAGGGTGTATTTGTGAAATAGATGAAAAATTAGCAATCCTTTTCCAACAACTTGGACCAAAAAAATGTTGGGCTTATTGCCTGTTGGAATAAGCTGACATAATTTCAGTAGTTTCTGAATGGCAATAATAGAATTGTTATTAGTTATCTGTAAGCAAAAATCTGGCCTTTGCTATCCCTGTTGACAAAGTGGTAAGAGTCATTACAGCTTGCAATTCTGAAGTATACTGCCATGGATCACTCAAAAAGCCTTAAAAATAAAAGAAGTGTGATAGATGGTTTAAACAAAATTAAACAAATTAAGCAGTTGGCAATGCTGTATGTGCAAAGGTACCACAAATGTGCCGAGAAAGCTTTGCTTGCATTATTGTCTGATTTTTACAGTCCTTTTGAAATAGCATCATGTAAAGTAAATTATCTCTAGCAAACAACAGTCAGACTGGATGAGAGACTCTTACAGCTATTTTTATGACTGAAATTACAGTTGAAGTGGTGAAGTTATATTTTTTGACAGTGTAGATACTTTAATGTTTCCCAGAGCTTGAAAGCAAACCTGTATTTCCTGGGTAGAGAACTATAATGTGCCACTGGAGTCTTGTCATTGGTTTCTTATAAAATTCACTCTCAAAGTTTAAAGGGCGGAAAGGACCAACTGGTAAAGAATTATATGATATATCATTAAAGTATATGAAAACTGCAAGGTGTTGCTGAACACCTTCTTCTTGTGCAGTGGGATGCAAATATGTCCTCTACCTCTCAAGATCAAATTTAATATAATCTCTACTTTTCCCTCTCTACACTGTGACAGGCCTATAAAATACTAGGGCATGGTTTATTACAGAGTTGGCTCCTAAGTAACAGATGTTTCATAACGATAACAAAGACTGCATATTATAAATTGTCTGACTAATAACATGTTTCTAAACCTTTACTATAATGCAGTGTCGCTAATTGTTGTCTCTCTGCAAGATCTTTAGCCCAGAGGCTGTATATGCAAGAAAAAAGGAGTCGGGGCAGTGTTTGGTAAATTGCAGTCATGTAGGCATTCGGCTTTACTAGAGAACATGACAGTAGTTGTTCCACAACATCGACCAACTGAAATAATTTTATGTCTTCTTATAGAACAAAATGGCAAGTTTCTAAAGCGAACATTATCTCTTTTCATTTATGTAGTACTTTTTCCTATTGTGAAATCTGGCTCAGTTGCTAGGAAATGTGCTTTTCTTTGAGCCTAAAAAAAATTGAAGGGAGAGCCCACAGAAGACAATTTTGGAGTTCATAACCCAAGCTGTATCATGAAAAGTAATTTATAGATAACAAACCATTAACCTTGAAGAAGGGAAGGTCAGCAAACTGGCAGCACTTTTATTAAAAAGCTGTGTGGGAAGAGAAGAGCAATATCTCAAGCCCATCACAAACACGTGAAATGCTATGATCATTTTACACCTCAGTAAGCAGAGCTTAAAGAATTCGCCTTATGAAATAAATTAGATTGAATTATATGGGAACATACCAAACACTTCTGCTAAGAGTACTGTGAAGATCCTGACGTGGATGTATGCGAGTCTGCATGTAAGCATTTGTAACCAATTAAAAATAGAGCACATGAGTAATGCTACTTTACTGCTGATAGAAAGACTCTTCCCAATTTTCTTTCAACTACTGGCATCTCATTGCTGGCTCCTACAGGAATTTGTCTATTTATAATGATCTATTTCCAATCATTTAAAAATCTCTCCCGAGTCCTGCTTCTCCCTGTGGCTCTTAAATGCTTAAATTGCATATACTCCACTAAATTATATCATTGGCTTCTCAGATTTTGTTATCATCTGTGAATAATTTTTTACAGTAATTGGGTGACTGTAGTGTTTAGGTAAGACTGTATATTACAGGTAAAAATTCTAGTATTAATATTCTGAATAACCCAAACTTCCATCAAATTCAGTTAAGAGTCAAAGTTACATAAAACTTACTGGGAAAACCTGCATTTTTAGCATTAAGGGACCACTCCAATACTATCCTTTAGACCCTCTGTATGTTCTTCTCTTAGTTTAGATTACAAACTAGGATGAGAATCCTATTCTGTCTACTTGTCAGCACAATCTCAGCATGGCACTTAACAAATACTAAATTTAAAGACTCCAAAAGCAAACTACCTTAGTAAGCAAGTCAATGGCTTGTCTTCCTTGCTTATTTTCTAGCATGTATTTTTCTGCTGTCTGCTTGCCTGAAAACACAGAAAAGATCCAAAGGGTCCTTAGTTCCTCAAAGATAGCCCTGCTGGAAATACCAGAATTTTAAATGGATATGTCTGTAATACTTCTTCCACCATCATTCTCAGCTGATGGCTGCTACCATCTGGGCAACTATAGACTTTTCTTAGCCATATAGTTGATATGGGTTCCCAGACAAAAAACAAAGCCATAAGCTCAGCAAAAGTGCATAAACATTATTCCTAGGAGAAGAGTATGCACTGGTGTCCTAAAGCTCATTAAATGGTTTGGGTTGGGAGGGACACTTAAAGATCACCTGGTTCTAACGCCCCTGCCATGGGCAGGGACATGTTTCACTAGCCCAGGTAGCTCAAAGCCTCATTGAACCTGACTTTGAACGCTTCCAATGATGGCGCATCCACAGCTTCTCTTGGGCCACCTTTTCCACATAAAATATTACAGAATGATTATATTAATAAATTGTAATTGTGATTTCTGATATTTATATATAACCACAATCCAAATAAGTATGCTTAGAATTAAATCTTATTTAAATAGCTATACTTAAAACAAATGTAACAGTAAATAAATAAAGAATACAGTAATTCAAAGGAAGCTGCACATAGGAAATGCGCAGCTGAACCACGTGTGTCCTTAGCAAAGGGAAAATTGACACAGGGGTTGTGTCCTTCACAAAATTGCACAACTAATTAAGCAGCTACAATTAAAGCGTTGCTTTTAGCATGATTTCCCAATGAAGCAAGCTTTGATAGTTGTCTTTTTTTTTTACTGATCTGCCTTGCACTCCCACCTTTCTCTCTTCCTCCTGCAAAAAGTTTTGAATGTTTGGAGCAGTATTCATTAGAGAAGGAGAGGGTTCAGAACCTTCGGGTACTTACAACAGACTTGCACAAAAGATGACTCAAGAGGTTCATGCAGTCTTTGATCCTTGTTTTACCGCAGCAGTAACTGCAAGGCTTAACCCAGAGTCACAGGAGCGCCCTGGAGGACAATGTAGAAGTTAACTGGTCAGCACACACATAGCTCTGGCACCAGAAAATGCCATCTCTGCTGCAGTCAGCAGGTGTAAAACTGGTGGATGCAGGGCATGGAGGCAGGGAGGGCATTGTTGCAAGGACTGGAGTGAAGGGACAATCTGGGAACAGGAAGAGACATGCATCAGCGGTGCCATCCAGGGAACTTCCTCATCCCTTAGATGACCACCATGGGATAGGAACTCCATAATATCTGTAATCTTCTGTTGGAGAGGCAAAATGATTCACTCAAGAACTGTCTTTTCTATTTAGATAGCTCATAATTTGGAACTAATTTTCCTTTCTGGTTAGAGATGATGGATAGAAGATTACAATGTGAAAGTACAAATGCCTTATCAGATATTCAGCTATAAAAAATGCAAACATCTTAGTCTGAAATTAATACCATGCACAGAATTGGAATGGATTTTGAAGAAAAGAGAATAATCAAGAGATAAATGCAATTTGTGGCTGACACAAAGTTAATGTAGTTTGCCAGTCATGTACACAGCTAGATTACCATGTGGTAAGAACAAATGTCCTTGTTGCCTGTAGTAAAGGACTGGGTTTAAATTTAATAATATGAAGTGCAAAGTCATGCCTTAGGGACTGAAAATGATAATGTCTGGCTACAAGAGAAAAGGAGAAAGTCCTCTTTAGGGTCATGATTAGGGGCATAGAGTCTAGTTGGAGGTCAGTGACGAGTGGTGTTCCCCACGGGTCAGTACTGGGTCCAGTCCTCTTCAATGTATTCATCAATGACCTGGATGAGGGGATAGAGTGCACCCTCAGCAAGTTTGCTGATGACACAAAGCTGGGGGTGGTGGCTGACACACCAGAAGACTGTGCTGCCATACAGAGAGACCTAGACAGGTTGGAGATTTGGCCAGAGAGGAACCTTATGAAATTCAACACGGGCAAGTGTAGGGTGCTGCACCTGGGGAGGAATAACCCCATGCGCCAGGACAGGTTGGGGGCTGACCTGCTGGAGAGCAGCTCGGTGGAAAGAGACCTGGGAGTCCTGGTGGACAACAGGATGACCATGAGCCAGCAATGTGCCCTTGTGGCCAAGAAGGCCAATGGCATCCTGGGATGCATCAAGAAGAGTGTGGCCAGCAGGTCGAGGGAGGTCATCCTCCCCCTCTTCTCTCCCTTGGTGAGGCCGCACCTGGAGT
This sequence comes from Chroicocephalus ridibundus, assembly GCF_963924245.1. Classification (NCBI taxonomy): domain Eukaryota; kingdom Metazoa; phylum Chordata; class Aves; order Charadriiformes; family Laridae; genus Chroicocephalus; species Chroicocephalus ridibundus. Next base: position 8,636,812 of record NC_086296.1, on the reverse strand, counting down.
ATTGTGTCCAGTTCTGGGCTCCCTGGTTCCAGAAGGACAGGGAACTGCTGGAGAGGGTGCAGCAGAGAGCTACCAAGATGATGAGGGGACTGGAACACCTCTCTGATGAAGAAAGGCTGAGGGATTTGGGTCTCTTCAGTCTAGAAAAAAGACAGCTGAGGGGGGACCTTCCCAACACTTATAAATACTTAAAGGGTGGGTCTCAGGAGGATGGGGCCAGGCTCTTTTCAGTGGTGCCCAGCGACAGGACAAGAGGTAATGGGCACAAACTTGAGCATAGGAAGTTCCACCTAACCATGAGGAGGAACTTCTTTACTTTGAGGGTGGCAGAGCACTGGAACAGGCTGCCCAGAGAGATGGTGGGGTCTCCAACTCTGGAGACATTCCAAACCCGCCTGGACGCGTTCCTGTGCAACCTGCTCTAAGATGACCCTGCTCTGGCAGGGGGGTTGGACTAGATGATCTCCAGAGGTCCCTTCCAACCCTATGGTTCTATGATTCTATGACAGGATAACTGTCATTGAGATTTGAGCATGGAAAGGGGGCTTTTGTACGCGTTGAGTGAAGTAGCATCCCCAGGGATATGAGTCCTTGCTCTGAAGCGCAGGGTGCTGTTAGCTTCCTGGAAAAGTCCAGAATGTTTGGGGCTGATGTTAACAATTTTTAGCACCTATTTTCTGATATGGAAGGATTCTAGGATACTGGTAATACCTCTTGTTTTCTCTTTTTCTGAAGCACATTATGTATTTTGAGGCTTTAGGTCTTTTGTATATAAGTGTTTTGGTGTAATGAGGTTTTCCGTGGCTTGTGATATATGGTCAAAAACTTTCTGGATTTAATGCCATTCACATTAATGACTGTGACTACAGAGGTTTGACACAGTGACCCAGAGACCTCTCGTCCTCTTATGTTTTAAGTCAGTAGCGCTACACTGATATTCATCAACATATGATTTGAACCAACAAAAGATACAGCTGATGGATGTCACCTTATTACACAACAACGTTTTCAAGCAGAAAGGCACTGAACCACAGAAAGTGTGAAAAAATAGACTAATAGTTGCCATCCATCTCCATTTATCCTGGATGACAAGTGCATTTAAAAGCATAGGCAGTGGAGATAATAGACATGACTACTGTTTAGAAAGTCATCTTTTTGTTCTTAAGTACCTCAATTGATAGTCCCTTACATAAGCATATTCAGTGCTTCCCCCCTCTTTTAAATAGGTGAAAATCCTGATATTCCATACTGCATACTCCTGAGGTAGCAATCATTGGTACAGTCATGCTCTAGCAGCTAAATATATAGCCCTGGAAAATATAATGTTATTTACTGTCCTATCTACTCTAAAAATATACATACACAAAATAGCACAATTGAGCCTGGGCTAGGCTATACGTATGTATTGCTTAGGGGTCAACAGTAATGAAAACTTCAAATGCTGTAACAGCAGTTGCTCTTTAACAGAGAACGTCAACATTATATACTCCTCATTTGTTATGATGTGCTTGGGAATAAATTATTTCATTATGATACATGATTAATAAGCATGTAAAAGTAATTACACTAGTTAATTGATGGTTAGTTGAAAATGGAGAAATGTTCATCTGGCTGCAGAAAATGGCCATGGGAATATAGTCAAACAGATCTGAGTTACAACTGAGCAAGTTACAGTTCTCCATCTGAACCTATGTCACTAAATGTGTGCACATTTATGGACTGCTTTGATTATGAGTACCTTAATAACCAGGGCAGTTTAACCTCTAGTGTTTTTCAGTGGTTTATGGATCATGTACATATATTGAACAGTAATCTCAATGTACTGATTTAAACATAATACTGTTCTCATTCATAAAGAGGGTGTGGGATCAGTAAACAAATGATTATTGCGTATCAGCTTCTACAACTTACATTTTCTGAAAGGGAAGAAAAGAGGAAAATGATCTATTGAAAGCTTTTCAAAGCCCTAAATATCTGGAAACCGTACTCCTCTAGGGAAGGGGAATCTCTTTTCCAACTGGTGTAACAGAGCTGTTGTTTCTTATCTTCAGCTCAGTTGGTATCTTGGTGGTGATGTTATAGACAGAACAAAGGTTTTGTGATACATGGAAAAAGTAGTAGTGCACTGTCAAAGACCATAGTGTGTGACTGGCTGTTTGATTTAAGGGTGTAATCCAGTCCAGTAGCCTGTACAACAGTGGCAATAAGCTTGTTAATTATGGAAGAGGAAAAACTACAGCCAAGCGTGAGATACTCCTCTGATACTTCTCCAGCCGTCCATTATTTTTGTCCATGGAGAAAATATGGTTTCTGTGGATTTCAACTGGTTGTCAGACTGCAATTATGTGTGAGGTTTTTCTGTTGTTTGTTGACAGAGCTAATGCCTTCTCAAAATAATATTGCAAATAAGATTTTCGGGTTTTTTAAACAGTTTTCCTTAGCTATTCTTAAATTTAAAATACTGATGAGTTTTCAGTTTCTGTCTGCCTTTTTTGTTTAACCTTACTGTTGGCTCTCTCATCTGTGTTTGTCATTTCACAGATGCCCTGAATTGTCTCTTATCTAGTCTGCAGGTTTTAGCTTTTGAAAATCCTGCAGTCTTTCACAATCCCTACCTTCTTTAGAATAACATTTTTTATATTTCACTTGCTGTCTCTCAATTGTTTTTCATGTTTTAGGAACACCTATTCGTTCAGAAAAAGAATTGGAAATTATAATGATCACATAATTTGCTGAAATTAATTTAGGTAAAAAAATTAAATACGCATGCCTGCATTAAGAAGGAAATTAAGGAAATAAATTTATATCCTTTTAAATGGAAGTGAAATGTAGTTTCAAACCATTTCAGTATTGCGTATGTTGCTTTGAAAGACCTTTTTAAAGCATTGGCGGATATGTAAATGGAAAATATTCCATAATTGCCACAAATGTAATCTGTTGTATTATATCATATACTTTATTTGATTTTCAGCCTCAGATGACTTTTCTCTGGACTCGTATTGAGACGACAGAAATTTGGCAGACAGCAAAGTGAATACTTTTTGGTTCCGGTGTCTCTTTATTCTTAAATTTTCAGCTTTATATCCCGTGACGATCATTTGCAGCAAAACAGTGAGCCCCCAAAGAATGTGGGTTTTTATATATATTTATGTATACATACATACATGTGAAGTTTAAGTCATCTAATCAGTATATGAAAGAATACTTTCTGGGTGTGCTGTTTAAAGGTAAATGTAAATAATTAAGACCTGCTGACATAAAATCCAGATGTTTGAGAAGATTATTTGGACATTCTACTTCACTTCTAATTCTGACTTGTAGCTGTTTCGTGTCTAAGACAGTTTGTTAGTTTGGTTTTTCCAATCCCAATAACAAATGGTAAAAACAACATTAAGGAAGTAGCTATAGCACTGTAAAATAATTCCTTATGTCTATAACTTTCCAGACAAAAGTTTATAAAACTCTTCTGTACGATAGGCAAGGCCATTCTGAAATTTAAAATAAATGCATTTTAGAACTATGTCAATAGTTGGAGAATACAGCCACACTATTGGAAAAAGGTTTGCAGCTTGTTTCTGTTTATTTGTTAAACAGATAAAAGCAGAGATAAAGAAATATGTGCACATTTGACTGAAGAGATCGCACATGTTATTGCAGTCAGGTATCCTAACAGTTCAGAAAGAACCACATGCACAGATAAAAAAAAATAAAGCCACCATAATTAATTTTTTCCAGCCTTTCTGACAGTGTACACAGAGTGAATGCAGGTACCTGAAAGACAACGTATCATTTTTTCCCCAACATGTAGCACGTCAGGTTTCTAAGAGAGAGTCAAAAATATTATCTCTATGCTACCTTTTTCTGGGGTCAGAACCACCCTTTTCCTTCACTGTGTCTTACCCCTCACATGGTGTCTAGCAAACAGGCAGTTAGTGCCGTCTGCCAGGTATGAGGGCAGAATCTAGTGAGTTTAATTGAAGACACAGGAGACTGTAAAGGGGGCAGACATTTAAAAAAATAGCTAACAAGAACTGAAAAAGACAAAAGAAAGTGCACATTACAAAGTATTGTGTATTTTCTTTCAGATACCTCTTTCCATTTTTATAGAAGAAGATTCCATGGGTTACGCATGGGTTCAGAGGGATCAAGGTCTGGCATTTTGCTTAGATATTCAGCCCCTAAGAAGGCTGAGGGTCGCTTGTTATTCTGAGTGAAACGTAAGGGAAACAAAATGCCATACGAAGACTGACTCGGTCATGACTGCTTTCAGTGAATACATTTATACACTTGTTCTTGCCAGAGCAAAACTATATGAAGGCTGCACTCCCTTGGACTTGCTGTTATTCAGCTCTCTCTCTAATGCTTCCCCTTCAGGAGTGCGTGACAGAGTTGATTAATAAATAGCAAATAAGGTAAAAAATTAATACAGAGTAGAAAGCACTTGAATTAATGCATTGCATTACTGTCTAGACACACATAAAGAAGACTATAGAATGTTTTCTGATCTTTTTTAGCTTGAACAGCGTTCCACTTACCAATATGTTTTTTCTTAATTGCTGCAACTGAAAAATTCAGCAGCTGAGGAGAAAAGAACTGAAAAGTAAATCCCAGGTTTTTCTGTTTCCAACTGTGAACAGAGCTAGTTTCATAAAAATGCCTTTCATAAAAATGAGGTATCTGTCTGTGAAGACTATCCCAGTGATCAAAAAAAAAAAAAATAGGCACAAAGAAGGATTGGTGACATGACTGCTTGTGTCCAAAACTTTCTGATTAATTCACAAAGAGAATAACGAGAGTTACGTTAAAACTTGTCAAAGCTACTCATTGATTCTTAGACTTAAACTCCCCAAGCCCAAAAGTAGGGCATGTATTTGTTTCTTTGCTTGCTTGCTTACTTTTTTTGTCCTGGTATACCCCGGCCTTCAGGAAAGTTTGCAATAGGGTGAGAGAAATTTTTTAAAAATTCTGAGATTATAATTAAAATAAAGGCAGTCTGGGCAGCAGCACTATGCCTCATTAAACATTACCTTGAACATTTTAATTTAGCCAGTATAAAATTCTATTAAAATGTCATTTATATTTTACTGAGAAGGTGGTGAAAAAGCAATGAAAAGAAAGAGCCAAGATTAAAAGAAGAGAATTTTTGCTGATTACAAATAGGATAGGCCAAATGTTACCCAGTATAGTGTGTGTGAGACAGTTGTTCCAATGTTGCCTTTGTCTACAGGATAGCGTAAGAATGCAGCTTCCAGGATAAAGAGCTTTTTATCGTTCAGACAAGTGAAACTAGCAGTACAGAAACTCTGCCACTCCCATATAACTGTAACTAACAGTGACTGTCACTTCTGCAGCTGATGGACCCTAAATTATCCCAGAAATCTCCCAGTTTGTATAACTGCTGGCCTTATCCCACATGTAGAGACAAAGATGGTCTCATAGTATGGACACAGCCAAAACATTTTTAGCATTACATTTTTCAGTTCCACTTAGGTATTTTTGTCAAACTAACTGAAACTTCCAATTCTTTACCAAGATTGTTATCAGAGATTATATTTACCTGAGATGATATGAGCTAGCACAATATTTTTTCTTTTATAGATGTGATCTGAAATATTTACAATGTGGAGATGTCTCTGATGTCCTGCTCCCAGTTTCTTTCTCCTGTTTAAGGGATGTAAATTTTTCATCCTAAAAGTTTCCTGGTTCATTTTCAGTTTTTATAAAATCTGGATAAGATTTAAAAATTCAAAGGAGAAATTCATTGTTTAATGTTTAAAGTAAATGGTTAATATTTAACATTCTAGTTCTTGATTGTTATATTTCATTAAATCATGTCGGGAGCCATTTACTGCAGGTGACAACATTAATACCACTTTCATCTAGAGATGCTAAAGTAAAAATAATTGTGGTAGGTCTGTGCACAAGGACCTGTTCCACACCAGCACTGGAAGGCAAGGTTGAGTGCTGGGTGGGTGGCTCAGCATCTCCCGCCAGGAGAGAAGGGAAAAAGGAGATGATGGAGATGTGTTGGAAGGGTTCTCTTTCTGGGGGAAGCTTGTACGCTCCCTGGGTCAGACAGCGGATGTAGGCAAAGCAGTGAAGGGATGGAGTTGTTGCCAGGCACAGGGCACTGAGAAGCCCAGAGATCTGCACAGGATACACTGTGCCCCTTTCCTCTGGCAGCGCAGGCACCCAGTGATGTCCCACAGCCATGAGCTGCTCCAGGAAAGCCCTTACCGGCGTACTTTTAGCAAGTGTCTTACGTCCACCAAAGCTAGGCTTCAAGGCAGATACTCAGAAACACTGTACACAAAGGTGGTAGCATTAAAATATATAATTCAAATCAAGCCTGCACTTGGAATCAAGCAGAAGTGTAGAGTTTCAAATTTATTTCTTTGAAACTATGATGATATTGACTATTTTATATTTTTATAACCAGCCTTGTAGATATAAATGCTTAGCAAAAGTTAAGTCTGCAGAAACAGAGGATGAGAAGGGCAGAGAAGTATCATAGGTTCAAACAGAAGAGGTAGGGAAACAAATGCAGTTCTCATTTAAACAGGTTTTCTTCTTAAATGAGGCTGATTTGCATTCAGTCTCTGAATATCTAAAACTGTGAAAAGATAACCTGCTTTCTTGTGAGAACTTTATTTTTTCTCTGCTAAGGATAGCTTTGCCGTTGTTGGTTTTATGTTATTGCATTTTCAATCTGATCCTCTTTTCCTGTCAAAAGCAAAACTATCAGTGAACTAGCTGAATGGTTTTAACCTCTAAACAAAATTCAGAAAGTCTCATGCTTCATTTCTCTAGTTCTTAAAAACACTTCGTATGTTCAGGTCAATAACTGCAGTTTCCACACAAAGATCAACACAACTGTGTCAGAGAATGTAGTCTTCCCATTTCTGAATTTGTGACCCAGGTTTTCTGACCACACCAAAATTTCAGACATTATTCCAGTTGTGTTAGAGAGTTGGGATAAATGTATTTGAGAGGTTGTTCTCTAAAACTAATGTTCAGTTACTGTTTGACTGGTGGGGCTTCCTGAACCAAAGTACTCCTCGTCAATATTTGCTAACTGTAGGGTGCTTTGGCAACCATGTTGTAGGCTCTAAATACTTTTCACTCTTAGAATATTCCTCAAGGCTGAAATATTTTTGTGTTTAACAAGATGAAATCAATTTAAAACCCCGACTGAATGTCTCAATGCAAAAGAAGAAATTTGACCTTAAATAGAAATTCTCTAGTGTGCACATTTTTATGTCAGTTTATTTGCTTTCCAGGGGGAAGCGTGTTTACCAAATATGGTGCTGGAAGGCAAAATATTTCAAAAAGTGATTTATTTTAGTGTTGATCAGGTTCTATAATAAAAGCTGTAGTTGATATTTAATCTGAATTATAATCAGTCATAGAGAACGTGTGCTGATGGCTATACCTGTTGACTAACTTAAACTTATAGCTATACATGTTTTTGTGTTCCACAAAAAATATCTTGATATTCCCAGCACCCTTAGTTCCATGGCACTTCCACCAGCTATCAAGTAGGATATGCTTATCTAGCTCAAGCAACGCCATGGCATAGATAATCGAGCAAATACAAAAGTCTAACTAGCAGACTGTGCAGCACCATGCAGAGCTAGTAGCTTGAGCCTTGGAAACAATATCCACCTGGGCTCAAGCCAAGGTAATTAGTTCTGCCTCCCTGAAAGGGTAATTAGTCAAAGCACTACACTGAGGCAGCCCTGGTGCTTCTGACTCCAGAGATAAGTCACCACAGCCAGCTCAGGTGGCTCCACAAGGTGCTGCTCCACTGAGCCCGGGCATAGGCACGTTTGTCCCTACTGCAGTGGAATAGCTTTGCCTCCCTTGAATTGCTGCGTCTCTGAATCATTTCTCTTTGTAATCTGAAGTAGGTAAAGCAGCTTTGTTTGTACTTTCCATATAAAATGTTACCTTCATATTAGCTAAATGAAGGTCAGATCTTCCTTCTCTTCCTTAATAAGTTCTTCAAATAAGCTACATCTGTTATGAAACTATTAAGGCTGACAAGAGGACAGTCATTAAAAATACATGGCGTATTACAGGACATCATTTATACTTGATATGTGTAGCAGAGTGATCATTTAGGTAGTTTATTTTACCGTGTTTGCCCCATTTAGGCTGTGCTGTTACTTCTTGAATGTGTTCTCTTGAGAGAGAGTTTTCTCTTCTATTATTGAAGTGAAGTCTACTCCCTCTTCAGCCCTGCACCCCACATCACTAATAAACTGTTCAGCAGGTGTTTCATTTGCCTCTCTAACCTTTCTTTAATCTGAACTTTCAACATTTTCCTTTTACATTGCCTCATAAGGCTTTTATTTTTAAAGCAAAGTTTAACTTCTTATAGAACCACCACTGAGGTTTCTAATGTAATATAATGTCCAGAGGCCCAGACATAAGTCTTTTAACTATAAGCCAAAAAAAGTTGCCACTGATTATTTCAGCCAAAACACCCAAGTGCTGAAATGGTCTTTTGGAGCGGACTCTTATGTAAACACTATAAAATGACATCTATAACTGCCAGGCAATTTTTGCAAGTATTGGTATCACAAAAGTCACTGCTAAAATGTGACAGAAGTAAATACAGGCAATTGAAAAATGGTCAAATGATTTATCTTTTTAAAAAGTAACCACAAAACAAGCAAAATAACATTCAGTTATTTGGACAGTTGTCTGTCTCCAGTTGCTGTTTCTTGTGCACGCTTAGCTGCCTGCAGACCCTCACATAGTGAGCTTCCAGGTTTTGACTGGTCTCTGTGAACTACCAAAACATCCTTCTCCTATAGTTGAGGATTTTGCCAGTGAAACAGTAGAAAAAATGCACCCAGATGTACATAGATGACTGAGAATGCACCAAAACCATCTTCCTGTATAGAAGTGCCTTCTACTGTCATCATCTTTTTGCATCACATACCCTTCAGTCTTGTTAGCACATTGTTGTTTGAAGTGCAGATCTCTATGCTCACCTTGATGTGGCAGTGTTCAGTTGCTTTGTAATGACTGCTGAATCACATTTTTTAAAAGTTTTTTTATCTAAGAAAGCTTTTCTATCTCTCGCCAAACTCTAGTTCCTCCTAAAATGAGTGTTTGGGTGCATTTTACTGTGTCTTCCATCTGTACTATATTTCTAGCCCACTCTGAGATGTCATAACTCATTCTTCAGTAGTTATGAGGTCAGATTAATAAGTGCTATGATAAATGTGTGAATATCACGTTATACATCATGCTGTCAATTAAAAGAAGGAAAACTTCAGGGATCTTTGGTTGGAGTCTTTCTAGCTACTGATAGTACCTTCTATGTAATGACTGAGTCTTACAGCTTTTAACTTACTAGAATTAATTCCCTGCTGACTATACTCATTTATTGAGTTTGCGGAAACCGTAAAGGCCCAGTTGTATGCTTTATGATCAGTACTTCTTGATGCCTTGAGTATCCATGAATCAAGTTATTCTTCTCTTTTTGATAATAGAAGCTGGTGTGATACAGTGAGAAAAACTTGGATATTTTTTGTATAAATTTAATGATAATTCTCTGATTATAAGTTGATCCATGGACTAAGCAATTATTGTCAAGTATGAACTAAATCACCATATGCATGAGCTAGAAAAATACAGCAGGCAAGAACTTCAAAATCACCTAACTACCTTGACACTGATGCCCCAAGATTAAAGAATAAGATTAAGATTTAGTTACTGATTTCCCATTCCATTATACCCTTCAAAATAATCAATATTGAAAAGCAACAGAAAATAGATTTCCTGTAACCTTGTAGATTGGCTAGATTGAAATTAATAGGAAGAAAAGAATTAGTATATTGGATCAGATTAGGCCCATTTATCTTGATGCTGACAGAGGTTAATATCAGCTATTTTAGAGGAAAACTTTAGAAAGCAAACTTTATTTAAGGATGTTAGAAGATAACTGTTTCCTTAGAAAGGAACTATCTACTTTCCCATTACGGTACATCTGAGGAAACACGGTCATAAGACAACACAATTTTTTTTGTGTTACTCAAATCGGTTGGAAACTGTAACACAGTACTGAAAGCCTGTTTTTTTCTTGTTCATGCTGCTCATTGTTGGTTCCTTCTTTTTGCTTTGCTTTTTTGATTCTTTTACCTTCTCCTGTAAAAATAACATAAAGACAGTGTATCGCATGCTTCCAGAACTGTGCACTGCAATTTACAAACAAAGCTCTGCTTCATCTTCCCCTTGTCTTGGAGCTGCATGTTAGAGTGCAAGAGTACGTGTTTTACCATTGCAAAGGGAAAATGTAGCTCACAATAATTACAGCATTATCCAAAGGCTGATCATGCCGTAAGGAATTGTGCTTCTATCTCCTGTTTTGCTAAATAATGACAAGTCATTTTTTCCAGTAGTATCTCCACATAATCTTTTGGAAAAAAGGAATATAGAATTCCAATTATGTTTAAAACATATTTTCATCACCAGCACAACACTCCCGTTACTCAGTTGAATGTGCAAATCGAGGTATCATCTAAAGAAGATGATGCATTTCAAATTTGAACCAAAGTGCTGACAGACTGAGTGTCTTCATTCTTGCAGAAGAGATGAAGTGAGTGGCAGCTCCGCACACAGCTGTGGGAAGCACTATTAACCTTGACCTCTCACGAGGTGGAAGGCGGTTTAGTAGAGGGTTGGTATTTTCCTGCTCTCCTGATTCAGCCAGAGAGGTAGTACAGTTTTGATACTGTCTAAATTGACTTCTGGAGGAGTCTGCAGAGCTCAAACCTATGCGACCTAGCAAGCCTGTCAGACTGCACGAATAATACATGCTAGCTACTCATGTACACGACTGGGGTCTGAAACTGTTGTTTTAGTCAATTTTAGGCTTGAAATTTGCCCTAAGAATCAGCACATCTCAATGTGCTTAATATGCTGAAGTTGCCTCTCCTAAAATTATTTTTCTAGAAAGCAGGTCATTTTCAGAGAGGGTTTGAGACCTTTGCATGGGGCAAAAATAATATTTTAAGAACAGATGCATAACAAATGGATATGAGGAACAGATCAAGACTACTTAAAAACCCATTCTCTAACCAAAGAAGTGTTTCATGTAACATGAAGTTTGTCCAGGTATATCTTTTTTTTTTAAAAACAAAACCCGAAGTGGTAGCAATTTGTTAGAGCAGAAAACACCATCAAAAATTAATCTTAGTTATTTTCCCAACTAAAACAAACCTGTGGCAGTCCTGACAAGTATTAATCACTCAATATGGCTTTTTTCTAGTTAGGGTATGCAGAAGATACTTATCTCTGATTCAAAAAAATAGTTCATGTCTTCTACAGTGGAAAAAAACTCTCTACAAACAATGCTTTATTAAAGAAAATTGAAAGTACTGATACTGCAGGGCCATTTATGTAATATTTAGGAGAAAAAAAAGCAGTTTAAAAAAATGCGATGATAGCTTATGTAAAGTGGGTTGAGATGTATTGTACCGATTCTTTCCCCTGTTTTTAGCATAAAAAGATATTGGTTTTGTCATTCCCGATTCTTTATATTACAACAGACGAAGCAACTCATCAACAGACAGGCTTATGATGGATTTCAAAGTCTGCACACAAAATAGGTTCAGTAATGTATGCCCAGCCCCTGTCGGATTGGGGTGACAGGAAGAAAAGACTAGATAATGCTCTGAGGAAAACCCACTATCAATCATATTCTGTATTCAGTGGAAAAATGTGCCATTCCCTGAAAGCTTGTGACTTAGTGTGTGGTATTTTGGCAAAATATTTGTGCATAGTTATTCAAATGACTGCTGTTGCAGTGTGTAAGTTTATGGCTGTATGACATGTATTCTTGCTAACAATTCTTGTGTAGGATAGAAAACATTTGGCATTGAACAGAAGATAATAACTCCCTCTTAAAGCAGATGCTTGATGATCTGGTCAGGTATCTGCAGTGACTCCCTGAATATAAACAAGTATAAGGGAGGATTCCATTATTTAACTTTTTTAGAAGGATCTTTTGAAAAAAAAATCAATACAAGAATTTATTTTTCATTTTTTTTAAAGCAATTGATTTAAAAACAGAGTTGCTAAATATTACCATGGTCTTTTTATATTTTAAGGTGAAACTTAAGTACAGTCCCCTTCTCCATTCAGATCACTAAGTATTACCAAGTAAGTTTATTTTGAAGGTGTGGTCTTCTTGCATTAGGCAGAATTAATGTTACGTATTTTAAAAAGCAGGGGAAGTGGTTCAGTTATGTTATAGGTAAACAGTAGAGCTTTCCAAAGCCCTGGGATGTTTTGGGGCGATGGAGAGGCAGAGAGCTGTGTGCCCTGCATTGCTGCTCCTAAAAATCCCAGCAGCATGCCCAGATTCAGGCACATGCACATACTATTGAATTGAACCGCGTCTGGAATTGTAGCCGTGTGTCAGTGTTTGGCTGAATCGGAACTGCCAAGGAAAACTCAGAATATTGACACAAGATTTATTATCCTGGTCATTACACCATTTACGACAAATGCTTCATATTTCAACTTAATCAGATGTTGGCAGTGTACCTGGCAAGACAGAGATTAAGAAAATTAAGTAATAGTAGGGTAGGAGTGAATGCAGATGCAGTGTGAAGGGTATGGGAAAGAAGATTGGTTAACCGGATGTACTGCAACATATGGTGCCGTTAAACCACTCAAACCCGCATAAATTCATATCTGCTCTTGCAATGCCATTCCAAGGCCCACCAGAGTCAAAGAAAATATTTGTGTTGATATGAAGCTGTTTAGATATATTTATATGACATATAGGTATATATATTTATATGATATCTTTGTTTTATATGGTATCGTAGAAGGAAGAAAGTGCGCTAGTTTCATTGGCAGCAGAACTGGTTAAACAATTCAAACATGTTTTACCCTTTCATTCTCACTGTTATTAAGACAGCATTGTTACCAGTAGTACTAGGCCCTGCCCTATTTCTTCCCCACCTACTGCAGGAAGGGATAATTTTTCCAGATACGTGGAAGTCTTATCACAGCAGTTGATAAGAAAAAACTCACAGTTTTTATTCTTGAATTCTTATAATCTTTTCAGTAGATACTATGAAGAAAATAGAAATTGTACAACTATGAGAGAAGTTGATTTGCAACTTGAGGAATTTTAAAAATCTGAGAAATCCAGAAAATTAAGCATCTAAGAAACTATTAAAGATATTCTGTATTAATTAACAACAATTACCATTCCTTGCATTGCATTTAAACAAAATGAGATGATCACTGCCTTTGCCTAGTAAAGAGAAACAAAACCTAAAAGAAGTGTGAAATCAATTACTTCTATGATTGTTGTGTTAAGGTTTATGCAATCAGAGGCTGCTTTGCATTCATAACACATCCAGAATCTCCTATCTGAATAAGCTCAATTATTCTAGCTGCTTCTCTAAACCTTTGTTTCTTCTGAAACTAAAATCTTTGATTGCAATAATAGTGCGATTTACTGCAAAATTCTTTTTCATCCTATGATACAAATTGGCAGAATCAATATGTAATAATATTTTGAAGGTCATACATTTCAATTATGCTCAAACTTATGCAGAGGTTACAAATTGCTTTAATCGGAGATGTATGAGGCAAATGCATAGGCTCTGGAAAATTGTTTCAGATATTGTTTTCTTCTTTTCAGTTCTTTATTTCTTAATAAATGTTTCCAAGAACAATGAAACTGTTTTGCCTGAGACAGCCGGATGAAAAACACGGACACTTTCTCTAGTGAACATATTAATTCATTCCCTTAATGGGAATATAATAATTGGAAGGATAAGATCAAATAGTGGCATCATATTGCCATGTAGATATTTCTGTACATAAGTCAGAATTTTGTTGAATAAGCTCTATTATTTTGATCTAAAGATAATTTTGAATTTTCTGTTTCATATCATGCAGTTGTTTTCTGTAAAGTCTGGAGTATACACAATACTAAATTCCTTTGTATTTCAAGTTCACAAATAGGACAATAGATAAGCAACCTTGTCCTTACTTAAAAAAAGAAACAAAACGTGACCAAGACCTTTAAATATTGATAAATAATATTTACAGAATTAACCTACCTGGATTGTGATTATTAAAATATTAAATGTCATTTGCTTTATTTCAGCATTGTAAATATAGCAGCCGCGTAAGGAGTTGTAATTGCTGGAGGCATATAAATTGGAGCCTTTTGATTAAATGGGAAGAGGGTCTTGCACTCGAGCCCCTCAAGTTCACTGGATTTGTCATTTCTTGAGGACTGGGAGGAATGCATGTCTGTGTTTGGTGATGTTAATCTCAAGAATAGGGCTAATTAAACTAACAAAACAGATAGGGTTTTATGATGGATGCACTGTTCTGCTGAAACTGAAAAAGTTTCACAGAAATGTATTGAACTGAATAAAAGTTTTAATAGGTGAAGTGCCTGAGGTCCAAGATAAAATGTTGAGAAGGGAAAATGCATTCTTGCAGTAGTGAATAACGGTCTGGTGCACTCAGATGGAATTGGGGAAATATGGTCAGGTTCCTGTTCCACTTCATTCGGTTCATCTCTCAGTCCTTTTGCAGGAACTCTTCTTTTTTCTGTGCGTATTAGCAGGGGCAGAGGCTGGTTTCCAGACAGGGAGGTATGGACTCTCGCCTGGGCTGTGCTCCCCGGGAATGCCAGGCTGGGCTCGCTGCTGCCTGAGCCACTTACGTGCCGAGTCAGCATAAAATTAAGCTGACCAAGAAAAAGTTTTCTGCAACTTGTTCACTCTTTGAGATTTGTTTTGCACTGACGTAGCATATTCACACAGGCTCTGACTGACACTGGCATGAGCGCACAGGCGGGGACAGGAAGAATGTGTACGTACGGAAGAGGACAGTTTCATATCAGCAAACATCGCAAATACATAATGCTTGACTTCTTTCCATAAGCCAAAATGTTTCTGGTTTCACTTACACCTATTTGAGTGCAACTGGAACAATCATGACAGTTCTGTATCTCACATTAATTTTCTTAATGTTTTCTTAAATATGTTTAAATTGTTTTCATCTGTGTTAATCAAAGCCGTTTCTTTTTTTCCCCCCTTGTCTTAATGAGATACAGCAAGTTCTTTTGCATGCTCTGATGCATTAAAACAACTGGATGCAGGATCTAAGTGTCTAAGATCAATTTTGGCATTTTGGGTATGTGTGAATCATGAAAAATGGAGTGCATAAGGTTTTACATGTATTCCCAATATGAACAATAATATTTATTAAGTTGACTACTATAAATCAAGTTGTTGTTCTTTAATGGCTTGCAATGCTGCACTTAAATCTCAGTAAACGACAAGCTTGTTTCACAAGTTTATATTAATGCATTTTGTGAGAGGCTTAGAAAACCACCATGCGGACTGTTCTGTATAGGGAAGGTGAGGAGCTGGAAATTTTAAGCCTTATTCCTGCTTACCTAACTCTTAACTTTCAAAATCTCTTTCATACTTCCTTATACATGTCACATGAATAACATGCATAATGCTTACAGCCTGACTGTGATTCTGCCTGCATTCTGGTTGGTTCACAATCGTAATTTTTCCCTTTTGGCTAGCAAATCTTTGCATTTCTTCACGGATATGAAACTCAACTACTCTGATAGAAGGCCTTTTTGAGCAACAATTCATACAATTTGAGGTGGTAACTGGAGAGAAGTGGCATTTGCAACTACATGAACATGGCTGTTATAGCAAGGCCAAAGGAAAAAAATGCCTGGCTAAATCTCTGAGCGCACCCCCTGCCCACTACCTCTGCTGTGACTTCTGTCACACACAGCTCCGGAGCGGCTCATCTTTAGTCCTGGCAGGGATTCGATTGAGAATGAAATAGGAATATATAGCTGTTATGGAATTCTGCAATGGCCTCCCCCCCCCCCCCAGCTCCCGGGTAGTCTCAAAATAGAGTAGGAAGCAATGCAACTGGGAGAGTTGCTTTGTAAAATCAATCAGCACTGCAATGGTGATGAATTTTACACAGGTTTAAGTCTCCTGTTTTCTTGAGCAGTCAGTACACAGGCGCTGGAAACACTGGGCTGTGACTGTTGTCTCTGTTCCAGAGCTATTATAATGATGGCAGAATAGGCTGTGTTCCTTTCTCTTTCAGGAATGACTGTTGCTCTCAAAGCTTTTATACCCACTAATGCATACAGAATAAAGAACATACCTTGCTTTTTCAAAACAGCAGATGCTGCCTGCAACTGAAAATGTGCTTCTCAGAAGGACAGATCTCTTTGATAGACAGCAATACATGGTAATACAGTTGCATACAGAATATATTTCGTAGATGAGTATGCAAAAGTGGTTTTGATCTGAAAATCTGAAAGGAAAATATGCATTACCAATAAGTGATTCTTTGATTAGAACTCTGTTAAATATTATATACTTAATACACAGGCAAATAGCTCCAAATTTTCCATTTTTTATTTATTTTGATTTTTCTCTACCTTGCTCTTACATTTTTGATTCTATAGTCTCAGAGTCAATCTGCTATATAGGAATGTGGTTTTAAGTATCTATCTCTTCTGTTCTGAAATGGTGCACAAAAATATGAAAAAATGGTCTATTTTTCATGAAGTGTCCAGAGTAAATTACTATATTTATGTATTTTAGGAATTATTTCTCTTAAAAGTCGGGGAATCCATTGCTTGATATCCTTTTGGTTCACTTTTTTCATGCTTTTGAACATCTCTCACACATTATTCTGGTGTTTAGGTTTTGTGTTTCCATGTGCCAGTTATAAAAAAATATAATTCTGTGCCTCAGTTTCCAAACCAAATTTACATGTTAACATTTATTCGTGTGAGCACCCTTACCAAATAAAGTGAGCTTTTCAGAATGTAATCTAGAATGCATGTTTAGGCATTGAAAAATACTGATTTCACAGCAGAAAAGTTTATCTATCTGCCAAATGGGCTTGATCTTCGCTACAGAGAGCTCACTGGAACAATTTCTGCTGGTTGCATGTGAAGTCCAGCTGAGGCTGACAAATGCTAGATGGTCCAGAGGACTAATGGCTTGAGGGGCATAGAGAAGGCAAACCTCACCGACAGCTCTTTATAATCAATCTGCACAGTAAGAACATTTTTGTCTATTTCAAGTGGATTCCTTCACAGAGATCAAACATTGCTCACAGATATTCCAGGATCTAAGAAGGAGGCAAAGCTCAATAAATCATTTTCTTGTTTACTCAGTGGAAATTCAGGCATAAAGATATGTTCTCTTCATTCTGTTTTCCTTTTTAATGCTAAAATACTGCCAAGTTAGGAACCTTTAGAAACTTATTATTGCTCTTGCTGAATTTTAATTTTACTTCTAAGAGAGCTCTTCACGTTGACCTTTAATTTAAAAATAGCTTTATATTCACTTTAAACTTCCATGAAGTTTTCTTTTCTGTTGAAGAGCTTGGTTTAGCTGCTGAGTAACTTATTTTCTTTTGTTTTTGTTAAATGTCATATTTTCTTGGATTTTACCTACAAAATCTTAAGGTCAGAAAATTTGCATTCATAAGACTACTTAATATGCTGAAATCTAATATATATAATAGTAAATTACATGCCAGAATAAACAATAGCCATGTAAAGTCCTTGAATTTGAACTGTTTAAAGTCAGAACAAACTGGAATTACTCAAGGCTTAATGATTCATTGCGCTTTATTCTGAGATCTTAGGAGACTGGTGTTGAGCACCACAAACATTTTCTCCAAGATTACAAGGGTCCAAACGCTTTTTGTAATCCTCAAGATTTTAAAGTCATTGTGAGAGCAGTTTCCATTTCATTGGTATCTAATGAATTGTGGTGTATGTGCTTTCTTAATGATCTGTCATGTAGGCATTACTGTGGCAACTACTATAAATCATGACCAAATGAGAATTTATCAGTCTCACACAAAGCAAAGTTGAAGTCAAGCGCACTTGGAAAACCCATGTGGTAACACCTCTGTCATTTATGTCACATAAATGGCACACATGAATGGTGGTACTAGATCAAGACAAAGGTCCACCTCAAAACTGAGGCCCACAGCAGATGTTTAGGGAAGAGTACAAGAAAGTCAAGCAAATAATATAATTTCCACATAACAGTCAATACTCTATATTAGCTTTACGTTAACACTGAATATTCTTTTTTTCCTCCTGTAATTTAAGTGAATTTCAATATTGGAGAATGTCTTTAAATGTGAAATTTGTTAATAATTTTAATTCTGAGGTGATTTCCAGTTAATACTGGATCCACTATGTTCATATCCAGGTTAAAATACTTCACACACACACACACAGAAAAAAAAGATTATTTCCTCTCTACATGAAATTTGAGCAGATGCATATGAGTCACTGCCAGTTCAAAGAGCCAAGAGGCTTCTGTGCATCATCCATATTTCATCAAGCATGAACAATTCCCACTGAAGTCAGAGGGATTTTACCTATGGTGGTGGCATTAGATATGTTGGGACTTTTATGATGTCTTGTGCTCTAAAAATATACTTTTCCTCTGCAGAATTTACAAGGTGTTCTGAAAGGTTGAGGATGGCCAGACTGTCTACTGGCCGTCATCAGTGTCATTTGCCGTTATTTTGTAGGTGGGAAAATTGAGCTACAGAGAGGTTAAGATGTCTGATGCTGATGTGGTGAGAGTGACCATCCAGAGATGAAATCACTCTTCCTCTAAATGGGAACATCTACTGATTTCAGTTGAACTAGCAGTGTCACTACGGAATTTGACTTTGAACCTCATTTTTGACACTTTTATAGCCTCCACATATAGTGAGTAAAGAGGAATCCATTTCACTTCCTGAATTACAAAAGCAACATAACTCTTCTCCCTCTACAAGGAAGCACATTGTTCCTGTTTGCCATTATGTAGCAAAAAACAATACTTTCAGAAAACAATGCTCCAAATTCATGGCTTTAAGCAAAACAAGAACGATAATACTACCACACCTTAACTCCTTTAAAGTCCCATTAAACATGGTGAAATAACCCAACTTTTAAAAAAATCATAAAATGCGTAGTATACCCAGGGAAGACATATGTCCAAACAGTTAAAGCACCATATTAACAGTATTGAAACAAATGATGCATTTTCCTCTAAAAAAAAAAGAGTGTAAAAATGTGGTCTAACAGTCACAGTGTAAAGGTGGGAGTGAGAAGACCCTGAAACTGAAGACTTTTGAGTTTCTCATAATGTTTAATGTTTAACCAGAAAAGACCGTCAAGAAATATAACGCCATATTTTGGCATGATTTTCCCCTGCATATAGATACACATTTCTTTTCAGGTGAGACTCCCAAATGTGTTTCATACAGGCAAAAAATATTCTTTTCCAGGCCTGAATTATTTTATGCTTCAGCAGTTTATTTGACTATAGCTATCATTTACGTTGATGTATATGAGATGATAGCAAAAATATCCATTACAGGAAGGGCTAGCTCTTCCAGTCCCTCTCAGCATTTTCAGCTGAAAGGAAATGCATTGTATAAAGCAGTAATGAAAGTTTTCTGGCCTTTCTTTCCTGCGCTTCGTGCTCAAAGCCTAAGGCACACTGAAAGATGATGAAGAACCTCTTTTTCCTGCCCAAAGGCATATCATCAATATTGTCAGCTTTCCTCATTGCTGATGTCTATTTCCTTGGTCAGTGATTTTCCCTTTCTCAGACTTTTTTGAGGTAAATGTAATGGCAGCATCTGTAGGTTGTATTTGTAAACAGTGTTCTGCTTTTTTGAATGATGGGTGTGGACCATCTTGTTGGTATGAATGCAAACACTTAGACCTAGGTCACAAATGTACTTAGGGGATTGATTGCAGTTAAAAATTCAATGAGAATTTGATGCCCAAATGGTATTGTGGCACATGGCTTTCCCCTATTTGTTTCGTGTCTGTGTACAGAAGAGACAGTTGGTATGCAGACCTACCTCTGCCTGAACCGATGGACACATAAAATGTTTTCCAAGGTATTGCTCCAGCCTCTGCCAAGCTTTGCCAGGAGTAAAATGCTGTAGGATACTCCATTTTTGCCATTAATGGAGATATTCATCCAAAGCTACCAAAAAAGCTGTTGAAAGCAGGAATCAATTTAATTTTATGGTAGTGTTGGGTTAGTATTATTAAACCTGATGTATTATTACTGATGATTAACCTCAGGCAGAGAAGATATTAATATTTCTCGTTCCGTTAGTTTGAGAAGTAGATCCATAAATAATACATAAATCCATTGCTACTGTTCCTCTCCTCAAGCCATTTCTTATTTTTTGCAGATGTATGATTTCTTTAAAGGTCAGTAGGACAACATCACAAAAGAAACAGTATAACCCTAGGAAATATAATTGAAATGATTTCTAAATCATTGTGACCTTGTGACTGCAGTTTCTGCTGATAGCAATCACTCTGTTTTTTCTGAAGATCATGAGTGAAATATCATTCTCGTGCTGTAAAAGAAACCTCAGTTATCTGTACAAGGCACAAGACAGTTTTTTGAATGCTTCCTAGCTCTGCTCAGAGAAAGTCTGAATGGTGTTTGGCAGTGGGACATGAATATTGCTTAGCGATTGCTGGGTAGTTGGGCGCGTGGCACTCCCAGATGGGCTGCGAATACCTAAATCAAAATTCTCTTTCTGACAAGGGGGTTAATATGCAAGGTATATATTGAGAGTCATCTTGTAAGTCGTCCTGCAGGTCTCTTCAGTTTTAATTGTTCAACTTCACCTCTTCCCAACCAAAACTACAATTAATTGCTGAACACTAAAGTAAAAGGTTTGGTAATTCCTGAAGCTGGTTAATTCTGGCAACATGGGTACTTCTTTTCCACTGGCTGAGAAAGGTTTTGGAGGTATTCTTAGAGCCCGTCTTTTTTCTGAGGCCTTCCTGCCCGACACCATTTTTACCCAAAGCCAAATTCTGAATTTAATTTTTCTCAGTCAGAGCTTTACTATAGTCATTTTCTGATTTTCTAGTTGGAAAAAGCAAAAATTCTATTGTAACTTGATTAAATTTTCACTGAGTTTTCAGCATTCTGACTCGATACCATTTTCCATTTAAATACTAGTCAGAACCTGATATAGAATAAGATAGCTGGGTGTTTCTGAAACTTTAGGTTATAGAACTGATTTTCTAATAGAAATACAAAAGATTGTGTTGCTGTTCAGCTGGATTACTCTTCTGGTAATTAGTGTAGTGTTATACGGATGCTATTAGAGGGATAGTGAAATGACAGATGTTCGTGGCTACAGAGTTAATGCCTTGACTGATCAAACATCAAAGCACAGAAGCCGTTTTTTTAAACAATGGCTATAGAATCAATATTGCCGGCTGTCTGAAAATTGCTCTTGCAAAATCCAAGTGATTCATTGCTAGTTAAGTAACATCAGGTTTGCACCTAGGAGTTTGTTTTGTGTCCACCATTGGTGTAAGAGTGAAGATTTTCCTGATACGACTGTAAAGAAATGTCTCTCTCTTTTTCTTTCCTTTTTTTAAAATTTTTTAATTTATTTTGTT
Organism: Chroicocephalus ridibundus; assembly: GCF_963924245.1. Taxonomy (NCBI): domain Eukaryota; kingdom Metazoa; phylum Chordata; class Aves; order Charadriiformes; family Laridae; genus Chroicocephalus; species Chroicocephalus ridibundus. The sequence continues at coordinate 8,615,289 of NC_086296.1, read as the reverse complement.
AAGCTATGGGGAAGTAACTTGCTATGTTTTTTTTTTCCCTGATGTATGTTGGAATAATTTTTTTTTCCATCTAAATTCTGATTTACAATCCTTATCCAATTTAAAAGAGTAGGTATTGAGCACAAGGTTTCATAGACAAGATGTTGCATATCCTATTTTATTTAGCTCAGTATTAATATTTAGGAAGCAAAAAAAGCTCCAAACCATAAGCTAGTGCAAAATTAATTCTTCAAGTTCTATTTTGATGTGAAAAAACTTTTTTTGTCTAATGATATTCTATCTGTCTTCACCAGGAACTTTATTTAAGACTTGCAGGAATTGTTTCTTTACATGACCTACCAGTATGTTTATAGCTAATACTGATTAGAGTACATTCAGAAAAACAATGAACAAAAAATCCTCACAATGGTAGGCATTAATGAACTCATTCTCACCTATGCATTTAGGAAAGGAGAGCACACGTATCATTTTTCACAGAGAAATTAAGACTCGTACATAATATATGCAATTTGCCCTCCACAAGCATTTGGCAGAGGAGGTAAATGTTACCTGAAAAGGAAGCTTCTATAACAACAGTAATTCCTTCAGTTCATTTTCAACACCAATATGTTTTTAATGTTTGATGAAAGAGAATTTATTTATTTCTGGGATTATTTGCATGCTCTAGTGACAGAGATTGTAGGGTTTTTTGTTTTTGTTTTTTTTGTGTGTGAGTGTGTGGTTGGACTCGATGATCTCAGAGGTTCTTTCCAACCATGAAGATTCTGTGATTCTATGATTTATTTGCATCTGTTTATTTATGCAATTATTTATTTGAATGCAGACTCAAGAATTCACACAAATGCTCACTGTCCATCACAGAGTGATTTTAGAGGGATTTTTCAGTATCACAAGTAATTATGAATTTAATTTTTTTTTCCAAACTAGTGCTTTTGAATGAATCACATTTGAGACAATCACCTTAATACCTAATCAAAGTGACTTGTCAGGGAGTAATTGCTAGGAGCTTTCTGAAAATCAGTCCTTTTAAAATTGAGTTGTTAAGATCGTTAGAAGCTTTTTAAAACCATGTCCTCCTTTTTCGTTTGCTGGCTTTCACTGAAGCTAAATACAGGAGAGTCATTATGGCAGCTGCCTCTCAGGTAAGCAGTGGTGATTTGTGAGGAAATTAGTACAAGCAAGTTAGGTAAATAGGCATCTGAAGGAGAAAGGACGTTCTTGATATATGGAAAGTGATAAGCTGCAGTAGGGGTAAAGGATGGCAATAAATTCCTACAGAAAAGTAAAGGACTTACTGATTAGGATACAGATAACTGTAAGGGAACATCTTAAATCCGATTTAAATGCCAAGAACAGTTTCCAGGAGATGGTCAGGTATTGCAACAAGGCCATATAAATGACATGACAATCCAGAAAAAAAGTTAAATTGATCTGTCAGAAGTATCAGCCTGTCTTTTATATACAACACAAAATGATATACCAGAATAGAATCAATATAGAAAAAAATGGTACAGGTTTCATCATAGCATTAGTGATACAGCAGGGACTAAATATGGCGCATTTAATGGCATGTTGGGTGCTGAGAGGAAGGACTTGAGAGGGTCTTGTTGTTTCCTCTTTTTCAGGTACTTTTTCTGTATCCTTTCCTATGTCTCCTTCCTTTTCTATTCCATGTGCCTGAGAACAGTAGAAGGAGCAGCTTTGTTACATAGAGCTAAAATGGATATCTATAAAAATTAAAATTGTGTAAATAGATATCTATAAAATTAAAAATCTGTAAATTTCTATGAAAAGCAGGTTATTTAGATAGTCTATAGGAATGATTAAAATGCAATTATATAAGGTAAAGAAAACTGATTGCGTGAGGTGGCTAACATAATGATTGTCTGCTTGTATTCTTTATCTTATTGCATTAATATGACATCATAAAGAGGACTATAAATTTGCAACATGTTTCTTAGTGCTTTAATTTTACTGCAGATGAACACATTTGTACTCCTGTGCGTAAAATAACGTAATGTGAAGTACCAAAATGCACTGTGACTCTTTTTATATTTTTGTTTATTAGGAGATACCTTTTTCAGAAAAGCGTTCCTTTCCTTCTGTGAAACTTCGAGAAAACATGCTATTCTCCTCATATTGAGTCTAAAGGAAATTTCAGCCTTTGTATTTTAAAGGATTGTGTTTGAATTAGGTTTTGTTTCAAGTATGTTCATTCAATCAAACTCCAAGACAGTAGAGGCACTTTGGCACTTGGCTATTATTCATCTCACTGGTGACTTGGCACCCAAATGCCTCTGTGGATTGGCCTTACGTCTTACTTAAAGCTCCTTGGAATCAATAATTGATTGCTATAGATTACCATGGAAAAATATGTTGGGTTATGTCTTGAGCTGTAGATGAGGAACTAGTCTATCTCAAACTGTGACCGCAGGCTACATGGGCCACCTCAAATCATTGCTGGAAAAGAGTGACTGCAGCCTCACGAAAAGAGTGACTACAGTAACCTTATCCACAGCAGAGGAGTAACCTGTCAGGTCCGAGTGCAGTCTTCTCACCTAGTTTCTGCTCTGGGACTCAAAACTGGCAGGTAGAAACTCTGTGTAACAGTAAGAAAAAACATAGCCTCAAATAAAAACCATCTCTTCTCTCTGCAGAAATACCAGTGAAGCTACCTTAATAGTGGAGGGTTCTTTGCCCTTAAACGTAGACTGAAAGCAACCAACTTACTATGTATAGATGTCAAGCTATACATATATATTTCCTTGCTTTGGAAAATTAAATTGAATCAGTGGAATAATTTAATGCATTTTGTTTATTTAGATTACTAATACATTAGTTAGTGGAAGTTAATTGGATGTCATGCTTTGGAAGCTAGGTATTAATTAAACACTCACTAAGTGCAAGAAGGAACTGGGGTTAAATTCAAAATCATGATGTTCAGTGAACGCTTATTGATGCCACAAGGTGACCAAAGAACTATAATCTTTCTATTATTATATTTGGTTGAAATGTTGATTAATGAAACTGTTGACGAAGCAGAAGGGAAGATTGCTCCATAAATCATGATCCGGAAGTAGATGAGACTGAAAGTGTGGTTCAGGTGTCTAACATTCTTATTGCAACACCTGACAAGAAGAGAACAAAGTGGCCTGGCTCCATAGAGACCTCAGCAGACCCCGACACAGGGATTGTTTCACTGTTACCCTTGAATTGAAAGCAGATAAACTCACCTTTGTAGTTACATGGGTTGTTTTAATTGCTTGTTGATAGAGGAGTCTTTTTACTTCTTGACACAGGAAAACTCTGACTTGAGTGGATTTGCTTCCATTCTGAGACTTACCCTGGCAGAGAAGGCTACCCGTTCAGCTTTGTTGCTTGTTTCTTAAACAAACATTTTCTTTCCTTTGGCCAAGTGTAAGACAGACGTAATATTAAGGACTTCCATGCCACTTTCACATCTTCTGGAGGAATGACTACACATTCTTCAGAAGTAGGAAAGTTCTCCAAAGGTTAGGAAGAGCGCTAAGGCAACCCAATTCAGATGTGCCGACTGTTGGAAGCGGGAAGAGACAGTGTCCAAAACAGACTAGGATTCTTTTTGTGGAAAAATGAAGGCATATTTGATTGTAGCCCGTGTTTTGACCCTTTCTGTTTTCTAAAGAAACGTCTTTTTTTGAGCTTGAATAATGAGAATGCTGAAGCATATTTGAATCACGCCTGTGCTTCCCCAGCTGGAGGAAGAGAAGCGTCAGGCCCCCAGTATCTGCTTTTATTTACAACTTGCATCTAAGAGTAAATGCTGCCTTTTCCTCTAGGTACCAATGTCTACCAAGGCGTTAGTGGGCTTTGTTTAACCTATTATCTATCTGAACTAACAGTATATTTTGTTAGAGTTTATACTCAATTGGCTGCAAGAGTTGTAAAACAAGCATAAAATAGAATTCTGGTTTCAATGAACATTTAGTTCTTGTATCATTTCTGTGTGAAAAAAAACACTTTGCACTTCTGAAATGTATTTTTGCAGCAGTTTCTAATAACCCTGCTTGATTTGTAAGGCCAAAAGATAATAGCGTGAACTGGTCTTGAAGATGAAGCATATGGAGAATACGTATCTATAGGCTACTTTGGTCCCTCTATCCTTCTTCCTTCTCATCAGCATCACTTTTTTGTGACTGTCCCTCTCTGTGCTTTTACCTTAAGTACTACCAGTAACAATCTATCTGCTGTTCCTCTCATTGGTACTGCTTGACATCAGAAGACGCTGTTCTTTTTTTAGTGCTTATCTTACGTATATCAAGGCAGGGCAGTGGTGTTCAGTGGTGTTGCCATGGCTTACTCTCACCCTTAGGCAGCATGGTAAGGCTTTAATTTCATCCTGCCTTGGACAAGGATTTTGTGGACATGAAAGTTCAACTTAAATAAAACCTGACCTTATTGTCATATTTATTGCTCCCACTGGATGCATTCGTATTATCTATTTGTTTTGAATTTCCAGAGAGGAAATCGCTGTGCTTTCTAGTTTCCTTCAGAGGATGCTAAATCCAAGAAAGCTGTAGTCTGAAAACAGATTTTCAGAAAAGATGTACAATTCTCTGTCAATACTTTTGGGATGCTTTTAAGAGAAAAAAATTTCAGCATCATGTCTCATATCTAAAAGCTAGTGATGTTACCGCCAGTCTTGAAAGTAAAAGCTGTTTATATTTGTCCTGAAGCAATAATTTTCCCAGAACTGATTTTGTTGCAAAGATCTGAGTGAAACTGCAAATTTTGTGGTAGTCCTCTCGAAATCTGATGTGCTGATTTGCGCATACTCCATCTACACGGACAGTTCTCAGAGAAACATTTCTAAATTGGAAGACAGATGGAATTTCTTAACTTCGCAGTTTTCATATTAATGAGAATCTCTTGTATATGATCTACAGGAGACAGATGTGCTCACATCTTATGCATTCATTAATTGCATGAATTCGCCTCTATCATTTTTGTGTTTCCAGCAAGTAATTTTTTTTTACTCTGAAAATGACCAATTCTATAAAAAAGTTGTAATGACAAAGTGAAATGTGGAAGACAAAGTGAAATGTGGAAAACAAAGTGGCTCAACTCCAGCAAGAGGTTTAATCATTTAATGAATTACCTTTGTTAACACAGATTGGTTAAAAGCTGTTTTCTCTTCAGCAAAGATCAAAGGGGTCTGGTAATGCTGGTGAGACAAAATAACAGCTTCTTTCATGGGTCATGAGAATCTAAACAGCCAAAAGCTGCCTCTGAACCAAAAAGTCAATTTTATGTGTAACTGAAAAAATTGCGCATTATTTTTCACCAGGATATTGATTTTCACCACGATATTTTTACTGCAGGTGACATTATCACAGCAGCCTTTGCTCATTTCCACTGCCTGCCAAATGTCCCACCGAGATACTGTGTCCTTCAGAGCGACAACAGAACAACCCCGTTAGACACTGAAGGTGATGTAAATGTTCTCAGAATGCTTATGAAGGAATTTTCTTCTTTCTGCAGACTTTTAACACTGTTTAGTACAAAAGGTTAATTGTGAGATAAGCTCCTATCTTCCTGTTTTGACTTTGCAACTCTTGCAAAAACAGATGATGGGAAATAATTGTGATGATCTTTAGACCTCAATTTTAAAGATTTCATTAAACTTTAGACAATGCAATTCCTTCTAAGCTTCTTCTTAACACACATTTGTCAGAGGTATTTATCTACCTGTAGAGCAATGCATCTGATAGAAGGTGGCTAGTACTGAGTGTTATTTCTCTGACACTGTAAAGACGTAATTTATCCAATTAATAGCTTTCTTGAAAACCGTGTGGGTAAAATAACCCACTGAATAATTAATATTCAGATATAAATTATTGAATAAAGGTTAAAGAGTGTGTATCATAAAAGGCTATCTTCAAGTGAGTTTAAAGGTTCTTAGAGAATAATCTTTCTGAAATATGGTACATAACTGGCAGTAATCCAAAATAAAAATAATTTGCAGAAAAAAGGTTTATAACAGTTTTTCCTTTGTTTCACGAGAATCTCATTGGTTGAATTTGATTAATCACATTATCTTGGTTGTTCATTTTGGGTACGTGCTTTTAATGAAGAATTGAGGAAAACAAGAGAAATAGACAGTTTTAAAGAAAACAACGAAGTCATTAATTATGAGGACTAGAACAGTTAAATAAAAAGAAGGCTGAAAGCAGATGTGATAACAGCCTTTGCAGATTAGAATGCTGGTAGAAGGAATGGTGATTCTTCCTTCTCCATGTTTTCTAAGCATATAAGAGGACTAAATTGGTCTAATTTACACTGAGAGGGATGGAATTTTGAAAAACCTTCCAAAATATAAGGATAGTTGAAAGAAGATGCCCAGTCTTCTGTGGAATGCTCAGTGCTGGCTAATGCCATTGCTAGAGATGATCAGATGAAGTGCTGGATAGGAAGAAAAAAGATAGACTGCATGACATTTTTGAACTCCCTTTCAGCTCAATGAAGCTCTACCTTTCAATGATGCTGTACCCTCAAAATCCTAATTTTCTAGCTGAACACAATTTATATAATTTCGTTCTTTCTCTTCTGTATTCTTTGAAAGAAGCCTGTTTGGTAATCTATATATTTCCTTTCCAGTGCAGACATGTGTCTTCGATTTCTTATAGCTTCTCAGGGAGCAATTTCTTCTCCAGTCTTTGACTTTATTAAATTATATATATATATAATATAAATACAGAATAAAATATTCCTATATAAATACAGATATAATTTTTATATATATATATAAAAAATAAGTAATTCTGAAATTTAAGATGCAAAAGTAATAGAATTAGGATTAATTTCTTTCAGAAATATATTGCTTCACAAAAAGATAAAATAATTGTCAAATTATAACAGAAATTGATTGATTCTATTGCTGTTCAGCAAACCAAACATTTTTTAATAGAAATGTCTGATCTCTGTACAGAAGACAAGATGTAATAAATGTGTTTGCTAGTTTATTTATTTGCTAGGACAAATAAAAATACGACAAAGAAAATTCAATGCCCTTAAAACTAATGTATTTTCTTTCTGGTTTAAGTTAACATTAAAATTACATGCCTCAAGAAAAAAAGACTTAGTACATTGATTTGATAATTGTATTGACCAGACTGTCCTGCGAGACGATAGATTTGTCTTGTGCTGCTGCCTCTTAGTACTTCATAATTCTGTACCCTTTCTATTAGCAAACAATGTTAACTTAAAGCTTAAAATAAAATACTCAACTGTCGAGGAATTTGAAACACCGTGAATCATCAATAGCCTCTGCAGCAATTAGATCTTCAGTGATTTAAGAAAGTAAGAAAGTCTAAAAATCAAAAGTAAATTTTGGAGGACAGAAGGCAGACTCAATACTGTTTTGATGCAATATCTCTAAATGTAATATCTGGTTCGGTGCTGCTGATCTTCACTATTTTTGAACAAGGACCGAGCAGCAAAAAATATAAGAACACTTCTTAGATAATCCGTGGAAAAAAGCCATTGTACACATGCTTCACCCGTAAATTCAGAGCAACGTTGTTTGGTAGAGCATTTCTTCATGCTCATAGAATACTTCAGACAAAATGCACTCAACACAGTTCTACCTGACAATAAACAGAAGTGCAGTTAGCACTGTAACCATGGCAAAAAGCTCTCAATGTGGATATAATATATGTGCTGTCTGGTTTTCAACACATAAAGCATTACAACTTCTTCAGGTAAAAAGACTTAGTCACATGTGGTGACCTGTGGAGCTTATCTGTCACTACATTTAAAATAATATACATGGAACGTAATACATTTAGTTTTATCTTTTTTCTGCATGTGGCCTTTGTTCCACAGAATACTTGTATTAAATCTTTTTCCCCTTCTGTTTATATGTGATACTCTACTATTCAATTCTTCTGAATGCGTGTTTACAAACAAAGCAAAAAAATTAATTGATATTGAAATGCAAATGCAATACAAGCAACCTGCCTCCATTGCATTAAGATGCATAGAAAATAACCATATTATACCATTCTGAGCTCTGAATGTGCACCCAAAATAAATACAATCCATCACTAAATACTTTTTTCATTTCGTAATGGGCCATTAGTGAGCTGTCTTCGTATGCCAAATAACAGCTGAAAGCAAACAGCTAGAACAGGCTAAGAGTAAACCCGCCACACTTCGAATTAGGCAGGAGGCAGAGTTTTGGCTGTCTTCACACCTACTGTATTCACTGGCTTCTAGGGAGCAATTCTGTAACTCTTACCAACCTAGGGGAGAAGAAAATCAGACTAAAATATAGTTTCATACAGCATTATAGAGGAATATCCAATATAAATAGAACAGGACTTGCTGCAAATGCTGTTACATGGAAGTCATAACAGCAAAGGGGATATGTGATGCCTAAGCGTTTAGAGCCTGTTCAAGTTTTTTAGAGAGGTCAGTTTTCCATTGGAAAATGCTTATTCAATGGAATTGAAGCATTCCATTAGCTCCAACAGATCGAGTCTGCTGGAAGAAACCTTCCAGCCAGCCATTTCTGGGCCACTCATTGCCCACACGTGACTCTTGCTCTGGACTGCTCGGTTGACAAGCATCACTGCCAGCCCCCACAGGTTGACTCTGGACTCTCCTTGCCATGCTAGAAATATTAACAAATACCTGTCTACATTCTTCCAACTTGTTTGTTTGTTTTGTTTGTTGGTTTTTTTTTTTAAATTCCATTCTCTGGAAAATTTCTTACTGCTGAAATTTGGTTCTGATGCTGAACAAAGAGCAGCTTCACCCCTTCACCCTCCTCTTCTCACTACAGTTTTGGGAATCAGACATTTCTGCAGGATGGAAATTTTGGCTTAGTGACTGTCCTTTCATCAAATTACCATAAATTTTGGCAGAGCAGAGTAATCGGCATGCTACCACTGGAGCTGTAGATTGAACATTGGATTGGCAGAGTAATTCTACAGGGGAGAACTGCATTGAGGTCTAGCTTAAACTGGGAATTGGCATTACAGATCAGTGACGGTGCGTTGTCAGAGCCGTGTACTGGGAGCATGATCTGTCTGCTTATCCTACCAAATGAGTAAAACCTCAGTAAGCTTTCCCTGAGTGATTCATTCTAGTAGATATACTGTACTCAGAGCCTAAGAAAGTATTGACTGTATATTCTGTCTAATTTATCATGCTTGATTGTGATTTGTATCTTATATTGGAATCCTTGTGGATTGCAATGGGAAACAGAGACCACGATTTGGAGTTACGGAGAGTTATACAGAATGCGTTAGTTTTTGATCTGATGATTTAAGCTATTATCAGATTACTTTGAATCACTGGCACCGGACTATTTATTCGTGTTTTTAGAAGCAATGCAATATTTGGACTTTAAGCTTGATTGATAGTCTCTAAGCATTATTATAATAGAGTCTTCCCTGACTGAGCTAGTAGAGAACCTGCCAAAAATATTTTCTCAGATAAACACAGACTTTCTTTCTGTCATTCATTTATATAATTTCTCATCTTTAGCCTTTTCTTGCTACATTTGCAACAGGCTGCGAATCAATTAAGCTTTGAATTGCTCGGATGTTTATTTGGAGGAAAGAAACACTTGCATTTATGTAAATCAAACTATAAAAAGATCAAGAAGCTTGACAACTGGGAAGTGTTGAGATGATCTCTAAAAATATCAAGTAAGCAGCATGTTAGAATGTAGCTTTACAGACACTCAACCTTTTCTTTTCAGGCTATCAAACAAGTCAAGTCAGCGTCCAGGGAGTTAATGTTAAATAAAACTGGCTCTCTCGGGAAGTAGAATAAATGCTAACATATGTGTGCTTTAGTTCAAATTCTGAAAGTCCTGCCTGCCTTCCTGTGTGGAAGGGGGTCTATTTTCTTTTTCAAAAATTTGTCTGCATAAATAGCAAAAGAATTTGTCAGGGATTTCTGGAGTTCTGGATGCTCAATGATTAGTGGGTTGTGGGCACCTGGGCTGCATCAGGTTACAATAATCTCGACGCATTCACAATACTTTTAGTTTATCACGCATGCTCTGGCATGTTTGACGTTACCACATAAAAAAATTTCTGCATTAAAAATTCTATGTGCTAGGTTGAATAAAATCTTTGTTGGGAAACTTCTAGGATCCAGCACTGGATTTCTGGGCAAAATTGAAGAATTTATCTCAATTACCTGGCAGAATGGTGAAAGCATGAGGGATGAGATCCCTCATATCCCAATGCTGACAGGTTCGACAGTTAGTCTCTTTGGAGGCTACAGTATTCTGTGTAAATACATTACTCTCGACCTGATTTTCCCTTGACCCGATTTTCCCTTGACCCAAAGCAACACATTAAGCCAAATCAGAGTTTGGACTTTCAGTGAAAAACTTCCAAAGACAGGTTAAAAGAACTGACCAGAATTGGAATAATTTAAGTACGGAAGGAAAGAAGGAAAGGAGGGAGGGAAGCATTTTACAAACACTTGGAGTCTGTTGAGCTTGTATTATCAAATATGGACGTGTCCTTGCAATGTTAAAAGCTCATTTGAAAGAAAGCTGGGTTTCCACATGTGAAGCCTACAGTACATAAAACTATGTATTTATGTACGTTTGGAAAATGAGGTCAAACACTTTTTAGAAGTTTTGCGTTTAGAGAAGCTTCAAAACCTAATGATACCAATGCATAAATGTGTGCTTAAACTAGATAATAGACATCGACAATTCAGAGAAACTAAGTAGCAATCCACATGATTAATCATGCAAGTATTCACTTGTAATTCTGCAGCTAATTTAGGATATAGTAACTCTTTTAACAGTCCCACGATTTCAGAAGAAACTCTTGTGTTTAATTGTATGGAGTCCTGAGTGGACTGTTTCTCATCTAAATACTGACCTTGTGGGCTGATGATCTGCTTAACTTCATGGTTGATAGCTCGAAGGGAGAGGAATGTTTTGAAAATTCTCATCTGCTAGCGGACCCTGCTGCAGGGAGAGGGACTTGCCCTCTGTTTGCCGACATGGCTATTCTTGCTGCACATGCCACTGTGGGAAGGAGGGTATGGCAGATCTAGGAGATCTCACTTCAGACTGTAGCTCCATCGTTTTTAGGAATCAGGTGGAAGTTACAGACACAACATCTTAGTTCTGTGAACCACACAGGAACAATATTGGTAGGTGCAGCAAAATTATGGCTTTCTAGTCAACAACAAAACCACTTAACAACAGAATTTTCCTGTTCTATATTTGCATCTTGCACTGGACATTTGCATCTCACTGGAAGAGGAAATTATATTATTTTTACGTCAGTAATTTCTGTGATCTTGCTTCTAATTAACAACTAGCTAATTAATTTTCCTTCCTAAAATGGCACAATGTTTCTCAAATGGAAGACTGTTTCTCAGTCTTTACCCATCCCGCAAGTCACACAAAGCAAAAGATGTTAAAAGATTTGTTTGCTATAGCTGTTTGGGCCAGAATACACTTGCAGTATATCTACAAATCCAGAGGACCAGACAATGCTGTCTTAAAGAACACCCTGCAATGATTTGTTCAAAAAGAATTTATTAACTTCTAAAGTGCAAGAAGGAGAAACATGGCCCACTGATATGGATATACGAGTTGGAAAGTCTGGGTTAATCTTTCTGCTCTGTCATTCTCCTCTTCCTTGACTTTCCATATGGGAATGGATTCTGCTGGACCTCTGCTTCCCCTCTGCAAAACAGGGGCAGCAGTATCACAATATTTCAAAGCATTGTGCTAAAGACCCGGAGTGCTTATGGTAATAGGATAAAAGATATGGAACAAATTAGATAGAGGCTTTGCTGAAAGTTTAAATGGTATCAACTCCTGCATATTTACAAATGTTACTATTTGTCATTACTCTGCTCTGTCAGCATTCAGGAGGCAAATGCCCGAGTTGACAGACCATAAAATTTGATTTCCCTTCATACAACATTTTCTGATTTGAAATATCTGCTGTTAATATGTGCACATCTGTATGTTTGTATATATCTATACATGTGAATATTCATATATTACTATTAGCCTCCACACACATTGTTAAATTGTGATAGTGCTGAGAAGTCTGAAGCAGTTTGTATTGCAGAGGTCTCGCATTCATCGCCTGCTGTGTTGTTGACTCAGTGAGGGACTGAAATAGGCATACCTGCTGTTCTCCAAGGACAAAGTAGGAGCCAGTCCCTTGCTTATTGAAAACAAAGGATCTGGCAGGGAGGGACTAACATGGTAATTCCTTTTGCTTCCCAGCCCTCACACTTCTACAGCTACTTGTGCATGAAATGTCTTGGGTAGGAGCTACAGGCAGCTTCAGTTCACGGTGGTGTTTGTGTATTTTTCTGTAAAAAGTCTTACCAACAGTGAAAATATTGGAAGAAAGTTGAAATTCTGAGTGAATTAGTCTTGAATTTTTTAAAAATTATTAGATTTCATTTGTTATTAACTTTATAAACTGTAACTACAAGATAAAAGTTCTGAAGTATTTTAGATTTCCTTAGGTGGTGGCGTACATTCATATGAACACAGGAGGTCAGATTTTCTTTTCATGTCATAGCCTCGCTGAGATTTGTGGAGCTATACTTATTTAGCCCAGCTGAAACTTGGGACTGATGTAATAGATTTCAGATAACGTAACAGAGGTTTATTTAATTATCTTCTCTGACTTAATGTTTAATGGAAGTTGCATTTACTTTAAAAATATTGTATTTCACCTCTTTTTAACAGAAGCTATGGATAATTTTATCTAAAAATAAAATGTGGAGAACATGTCTTTGAAGAGAGTCGCCAGAGTAGTTTGGCCCCAAATAGAAATCTTTTAAATTGTTTCTAATTTTCTGTTTCATAAGGAGGTAAGAATTCTAAAAATTTCATTCATTCCCTAATCTCTCAAAATTGTCATGAAGTCTTAGCCCTCAAAACACTGCTAGAAACAAGTTCTGGTGAATCACTACAAAAATGTTGTCCTTGAGAGTCTGACGCTGGCAGTTAATTTCTGCCATTTTCGCACCATTCGCCATGTACTCATTTGTGCTACCTGGGCCAGCTCTGCCTTTAAAAATAGCCCACACAGAAGGCCCTCGGGAGTAGCGAGGATTTGGCAGCCTAACTGGCTAGTGGGCATTTCGACATACTTCTCTTGTTATCTGATTGCTTCATGGATAACTTGGTGAAAAAAAAATCACTGCTGTAGGAGGAAAGAGGGGGAAAGACATAGCCTCCACATCTCAGCAGCTCCCGCGGTGGCTCCCGGGCACACACACCTCCTTTGCTGGGCTGGGGGCTCACTTCTCCTCTAAACTTTAACTCATGTCTCTGCACCGAAACTCCTGTGAGGAGCAGAACGACTCCTGCAATGCTAACAATCACTTTAAAACTTAAGGGAATAAACTTTAACAGCAAATATTTTATCTTCTTGACAAGTAAACACTTTAGAGTTCCTTTCAAAGGGTAATAAAAATGGAGTGGCTTCAAGAAAAAAGGAAAAGAGAAAGGACGTATTTAGTATATCAGATGTTTGCTGGCAGGTCCTGAGCTAGTGTAAATCAACTCTGCTCCATTCAAGTCAGCACACTTCTGGTGATTTATAGCAGAAAGGATCTTTACCTTCTAACTTTAGTCCACCCATGAAAGGAAAGCTTTACATGGAAGCGTTCCGTTTCTAAAAAGGTAGATTTAACCAAAATGTGTCTTATTGAAACAAGAACAGAAATTTAAAAAAGACTAAAATGTATGTGTACATGTGTATCCCTTCAGGGGAACAATGTGCACGTAGGCTCTGATGGTTAGGGTGTCCCTACAATGCTTTCTCTTCATCTCTTGCAGAGGAAACCCGGGTTAATTAAAAAACTTTTTTCCTTTGTTAAAGAAAAAACATGTTAATTTCAAGTTTCATTAGAATCTGATGAGAAAAATCAGTGGCTATCTAACGGAAAAAAAAGATCAGTGGAAGGTTACTTTTCTAACACAGCTCTACCAGGGGCTAAAGACTCTTTCAAAGGAGGGAGTGAATTTACATGCTTGAAAGTGTGCTCTCATTTAAGAAACGTGATTGAAGTTAATTGTGCTGGAAGTGATGGTTACTGCTCAATACTGGTTTGCATGGACTGACCTGATGTAAGACACAGTTCTAGTGGAATGTATAAACCTTGAGGCGCTCCAAATAGGGAATTAAATTTCCCTTGATAATTCAAGCTTGCATAGCAGATTTGGAGTAGGGTGGCAGATTGTATCTAGGAGAACAAAGGCAATGATCGTATGATTGCAAGTGTCCTAAGGCTTAAGCTAACACATTCTATTATGCTCTGTATTGAAGTGCAAAGGTGGACAAGGTCAAACTCTTTATTTCATTGGAGGAATAATATCTTAAGTTGTCTGTAATCTGTCATTTGACCCTGTAGGACTAGAACATTTAACATGATTTTTAAGAGTATATCATTAGCAGAACAGACATAATTATTAAACCAAGGATATCGAAATCAAGTTTGAAAGATCTGGATGTGCAGAACTACTGTGTGTCAGTATATTTTGAACATCTCTATGTGTGATACCTAGGTCCTCAAATATCCTTAATAGGTCCCAGACTTTTATTAGGCTTTGATCTTTCATTTATTGTCACCCCTGAGCAAAAAATATAACAGAAGAAAAAAAAAATCAGATTATTGTCTCTCATTAATTATTAGGAGGAATTAAATATAACTGTAACAGCAGCTTCTTCATAGTGAAACAATATGAAATCTTGAATGACAGTGTTGAGAGATGCTGAATTCATTGTAACTGCAAACCACTTGTAAACTTTAGTGAAGGGGGAAGGAAGCCAAATTATTCAGGATTCACAAATGTGCATAGACTTGCCCATGAGCAGTGCTTGGCACGTGTGCCAATGTCCTCTTTTCATTCCATGTTTCCTCTGTTGCAGTTCATTGCTTGTCTACAGGACCAGCCTTCTTTCTTGTAGGCCAATCTTTCTCATTTTACTCTCTCACGATGCAGTATCCCAAGGCAATTGGGAAGTATCCTAATTAAGTTTTGTTAATTTGAAGAGAAAGGGCCATTATGTACCTTCAATGGGAAACGGTGTGCAAGGGTCGATTATTATAATGGTGATTATTATTAAGCATTTCAGACTGTCTATCTGCTCTATTGACAACCTATTTGCAATCATTATTTTCATATGAATATTCATAAGGACCGTAGAAATATAAAGTATGATACTTGGCAACATTTATGCAATTAAATACACATTTAAATTCTGCTAGTAGTAGTGGAAATTAAAATCTTCAGACTGATTAGAAGAAGGTTAGGCTCTATTAATCCCCACCATCTATACATCTATCCCTGTAGCTATCTGTCCTCTTTGGATGTTTCAAAGGTGTTCATCTGTGCCCTTGAATTACAGAATAATTTAAACTCTTTTATCATTGTGTAAAATGGCACAACTTCTCTAAAATGAATATGTATTAGTAAATATTATTTACATAAATATCCACACTGATATCTTAATCTCTCAAATGTAGAGACATAGAAACGTTTTTTGTGCAACCACAGAATTTAATAGCTTTTCAGTGTGAAGAAAAGTATCCCATTTGAAAAAAAAACTAAAAAGTGTAAGGAGAGATTAGGCTTATGCTTGTTTGATGGATATGATTTTCATTTGAATAAGATCAATAATTATTCCTCAGTTTCTGAAAGAGCCAAAAGTTAGATTTCTCTAGAGTTTCCTTCTAGCTAATTGGAGCATTGCTCATTTTTACCCTTTGCTTAGGACATCAGTGAGTGGTGGTTGTTCCTGATCTTTTAGTACACCATGAAAAAAGTAATTGGAAACTAACTTCAGTTTCATGATTGTCTGCTGTTATCACAAAAAAACCCAAACAACACAAAACCCAAAACCAAAAGAGGCTGCTTGCTCTGCTTCTGAATCTTTCTCACTTTGCATCTATTTCAGAGAAATGGGAGATTTGCAGTAGAATTTTTGCCCAAATGAAACACTGCATTTGTTGAATTTTTGTGTTTTACAGCCATTGTCAGGAAAGAGAAAAGAAGGGCAGTGGTAAAAGTTGGCTTAAAATGTTCCTGTCTATTGTATTTGAACAGACAATACCGCTGCATTCATCTGAAGTATCCTTCAGAGTGCCTGTTCACCCTTTGCATAGCCCTGAGAGTCCATTTATTTCACACATCAATTACACACTTGACATTTTAACACTGTGTCTCTGATTCTAATGGGTTTTAGGAACTGCATTACGATTAGAGAGAAATGTTTCATTCAGGAAAGGAGACACCAATCACTTACATTAAGAACAGAAACATAAATTGCAAAATGTTAAAATTAATGTAACTGGAACTCAAGAAAAAGATAAAATAGGCATAGAATTTCCATCTCTTAAGCGGTTTCTCCTGTGTAAGTCCAGAAAGTACACAGCTGCTGCGATACTTAAATTTCTTTTTGGATCTGCAAAGAATAGGATTTCCCTCATGGTCATTACATGCCACAGCCTTTAACATTGTTTCAAGGACGATTCAATTGAATTAGAATGAGCCTGAAATCACTAGAAATGTTGTTCTGAGTTAAAGAAATTCCCAAGCTGTAATTTGATGTTTTCAGCTTTCCTCTTTGTAAGATCCGTTGTTTAGTTTGAACATCAACTACATGTGGCTAATGGTCAAAATTATCTTTTTAGGCCGTGCCTCTAAGAGAGTTGCACTGTTTGTTAATTTCTTTTAATAAAATATTTCCCACTAATAGCAATTAGTCCAAAGCAAAGGTAATTTTTTTTGTGCTATTTAGATTGCTTCGGTCACAAATGACCTACAAGTCATTTTATAATAAATTTGCTATTATTTTATTAGCAGCTGCATTTCAAAAACTTTTGTATTAATGGAACTTGTTAACTGGACTTTCACCCTCTCCTGAGTTTATTAATTTAGTGATTAAGCTTCACACAGGTTCCTGACTTTGCAGAAACTGAAGAAGAGAATGCTTAACAAAAGTAAACTATTCTAGTTGATTGCAGTCTGAGAAAAAGGAAAAGACAAATGTATGCAAAAAAGCTTCATAGAAATAGAAGTCAGATTTTATCCTATTTATTCTTGCTTCTTCAGGTGGTGCTTTAGCTACTTTAGGAAGCTCTTGAGCTGAGAGATTTTTCAGCCCATATGAGCATCCATATCAGGAATACTTAACTCCTGTTAAACAAGATAGAGTTTTCCCAGAAAAATGAGAGTTGAAAAGCAATCTATCCAGTTGGCCAAGTCTAGCCAAGTACTTTCTCTTTGTCATTAACAATAAAAACATCAAAAACAACAACAGTGTACACAAATTTAATTTTAAGTGAACCCAATTTACATGTGCGAGTGAGCAAAAATTCCTCCCTTTCGGAAGTCTGTCTCTAAACTCTATGGCATGAGCCTGTAAGTCTGATATATACATACCAGTCTCGGTTACTCTGGGCAGAATGGAATGAGTTTACATAGAATAATTCCATTTAACCTATGTGCGTGTGATCCCTTATTCAAGGTATTTTGCATATTCCTCTCAAAGTGTCCATAGAAAATGAGAACCCATTACCATTTCAATCGAGGAAAATTATGACTAGATTTTTAAGAGTTTCTTATGCCAGACTGGAATTCATAATGCTGTATTTGACTGAGTCTACATAATCATACCAATGTGGCACTTGGCCTTCGTGAGGGCTTTATACCTTGACCAGGTCTACTGACAGATCTCTGAGAATCTCACTGCAAAACAAGTCATTGGGTAGAGAAAGGACACCAGGATTCAGATCTGAGAGTCTAATTCTTACCTCCTCGTGTGGATGGGAAGATGGTAGAGCAAAGCTCTAGTCTGAAACATTATCATTAAGAAGTTGCCTAGAAAGCATCTGTCCATCACTTACAATCACTTAGTGCTCCCAGCTCCGGCTAGTGGTCCCAGCGCTTTTTGAAGGCAAAGCGTGTAGGGCTTGTTGTTTTCTGATAATTTACGTTAATCTGTTTGGCTGAGAGCTAAGAGGGACTAGGAGTGCCCAGACAGTCAGTTACCAGGTCTCAGATGAAAACATGTTTGGTGATTGTTTCAGATGTGTTGGCATCCCCTTGCACACCGTGCTAATTTATTGTACTACGCAGGGAGTTAGGATAGGAGCCCCAAGTGTAACGTCCATATATTGCTACCTTGCTGCCTATCAGTATCGCTAAAGCAAAGGATGAGGAGAGTATGTGGGCTGTCATTGTTACAGCTTCCAACCAAAAGAGAATTGTCTCAGAAGATGAGAACTCATTTCTGATGTGAAATATCTTCCTTTCTTTTTTTTTTTTTTTTGCTTTTTTTTTTCTGCTGGAATGATTTCTGACTTATAAATGAAAATGAGAAGTTTTATGGAGTTGCTGTTTAATGTACTTAAATTCTGATCTGACAGGCTATACTATCGCTACAGGAGGTAAATTAAATCTTCATCAAAGTGTTATGCAGAGCTTCTGGGCTAGGCTGTGTAGGACATAGTGCATAAATTGTACCACTTGGCCCAAGGCACTATGAATCATATACACTTCTAGGTACAATTTCCTCCATGCTTCCCCTAGCTCCAGTGTGCAAATACGGAAGATGAGCAGAAAGTTACTGGTTTATGCAGTGTTGGTCTCAAGACTCAAATGTGATTCACTTAGAAGTCATAATGAATTTTACAAATAAATTTTAGGTTCATTCCAATGGCTATTTAATTTCTGAGTACCTAAGGTATATTTAAATCAGATCTTCAATATTTAGAAATGTATGGAAAATGAAAATTGTGGTCTCTAAAATTCATTTGCAGGAATGGGATCATCAAGGAAAATAGCATACTGGATCTCATAGTCTAAGAGCATCTGTTGGCTACAGGTCCCATATTAGAGGTAAAACAGGACACACGCTGCACCATCCAAACATCTACTCATCTCCTCCTATACCCCACCCACATTTCTGAAAAAAATAGGTGGTGATGGTGCACAGCAATAGCTGTTTGTTGTGTATCTGCAATGTGGTATTTGCATTAGACTTCTAAGAGATGTTTATATTCTCTTCCAAGTTGCACTATAAGCACATAGATTAAACTATATCTAGGACCATATATACAAATATTGGGGAAGTCTTGGTGGCTATAAATTTGTAGGGTCACGTATTGATATTTTGACTTAGTTATATACTGTCTTATTGAGTAAATGCCGCAGTTAAGGGAGTAAACGTATCATTATTAGTAAGGGTATCTGGATGTCAACTGGCAATTGGAGCTGTGTTCCTTTTTTTTTCCAGAGAAAGAGTGCTGAGTTGTAACAAAATACTAAGTTCCTTTTAAAAAAGAAAAAGGGGTGGGTGTGTGTGTGTGTGTGAAAACCCATCTCTTCCCGCAAAATGAAGTAACACTTATTATAAAATACAAACATATTTTAATGGACAACTGATTTCTTTAATAAAAAATAAAATCTCTTCTAACTGTTTGGAGGAAAACCATGGGGCTATTAGTATATTCAGATATTCATACAGAGCAGATTTTTTCTGTTAAATCTAGAGAATTATTCTCCCTTGTGACACATCTAATTGATATTAGAGTTACAATAATAAACACCAAGTATACATTTGACTTACATTGCACTGATATTTAGAAACTGTACCAAGGTGCTATGCCTGGAGGTTTACAGACAGAAGTAAAAAATTCAGGACACAAGCAGGGGAAAGAAAATAACAAAATATTCTTGGTGAAATTTATTTTCCTACGGTTTTCAGCTCCAAAGGCCCGTTCAGCACTCCCTGTGCTGCTCCGTCTGGGATGCGTTAGGCTGTTGTGTCCATGGCTGAGGGAGTGAGGCACAGCCCCTGCCCAGACTGCTGTTATTTCTGCAGCTGGTAACTCATAATAATCTCGAGGGTCAGTTCTTTCAGGGACCTTAGGTTATGCCCTCAGAGATGTCTGTGCAGCCGAAGTCAGAATTAAGAGAAAGACTTTCATAAGAGGTGCACAAGTCTATGTGTGCTTAAAATGTAAGATGTGATGTTATCTTTCTGTACTGATATTTTTAATTGTTTATAAACAATTGTGCTTGTGTGTCTGTTTCAGTAACTGCAGCATTGCCAGATATGCAAACATCTTATTGATTATAATGACAGTTTTCTCTGATGGCAGAATTAGAAGTCAATAGGAAAAACATGTTTTGAAGACAGAAATTGGTCTATACTTTATTAACTGATAACTGTCCAATTATTAGAACATAGATAATGAAGGAGAGAAATGGCTTTATGTCTTTATCACTTCATGTAATTACACAACTTCCTGGTGCATGTTTCTTTCCCTAAATGGCTGTAAAGCAGACAAAGACATGCTTTGATACTGTCTTGTAGCAGGAATTATTCCCCTGAATAATATTTTGGAGGAACCTATACAACACAGAATTACTGAAGTTTCAGTGTATCCAGATTGGACAGTGGCCATTGCCAAGCGCTCTCCTGAGTGGTTCCAAAGGATAAGAAGAGAACAACAATCTAATTGTAGTAAATATAAACAAACAGTTTAATTTAGTGAGTGCTTAGCACTTTTAAGCATATGTGTAGTCCTACTGTCTTGACAGGAATACTCTGAAGTCAAAGTTGTATAGATCTTCTCTCTCTGTTCCATTATAGCCTTAAGGAAAAAATGGATAAAAGCTCTTATCCCTTGATGCTACAGCTAACTAAAAATTTGAGAAAGTCTGACCTTTCAAAAACCTGAGCCCTAAAAAAAATACTTAAAAACTCCCCAAACATCTCTGGTCAAAACCAGCCCACCAAGAGTCCAAGACTGAAACTGAAGTAAGCAGAATATAAAAAGAAGCAATAAGTAGCAGAAACCTAAGGTTTTTATTACTTCTGTCTTTCAGTTATGACTTTTTTTTTTTTTTTTAATCTGCTCTGATGGTCAGTTACTTCTGCTGCTTGATAAAAAAATGAGGACATTTTGAAAAGCATCTTTCATTTGTCAGAGTGGGTTTAAAGCAACTCAACCTCATCAGAACGAACAGAATATCTGATATTCAGGGCTGCTTCAAGAGAGGTTGTAGTTCCCATCTGCAAGCAGTTGCACACAATCAGGGTTGTGTGAGGTACTAAAGAAAATCTAATTTTAGACAGGCAGACTTCAAAGACTAGTTTACATATGTTTCTCACGCAGAGACAGGGTCCTGCTGAGTTAAGCTCATGCTCTGACTCGTTGTCTATAGACAAAATCAGGAGTCCAGGGAGTTAAGCTTTCTAAAATTTAATTTGTGCTTAAAAATAGATGGTAGAAACATTTCTGTGTTTTAGAAAACAAAAAGCAGGCCAGGCTTGCTAAATAATAATTCACCTAAACATTGCAGTGACTCAAAAGTTAACTTCTTTTTCAAAGCTTGGTTCTTCAATGAAGAACCAGGGAGAAGTGTGTCCTCTGTTCCATTACACTAAATTTATGTTTGTGTCCGTGCAAAAGGCTTAGTGTCAACTTCTTTTAGGTACAAAATCAGATGTGATTGGGCCTCTGAAGGCAATTTTTAAGCTAAATGTAAAATACTGATTGCTTTGTTTGACTTCACATTTATGACCAAGTGTTAGGTCAATGTGCTAGTCCCCAGCTGGCATGAACTGATTTTGAAGGTTCTTTTCTTATATGAAAATTTGAAGACATAGATTGCCTAAGTGTTTTACTATTGATATCCCCCTCTCTTCTTTCATAAGGTTTTTCAAATGGGATGTTTGTTTTGGGGTACAGAGAAAGCTGAGCTTTTTTGTCTCCTGGTGCTATGGTTTTTTAAGTAAGGTTTTGATGGTCTTAATTAGACAATAAATATCACTTTATACCACAGATAGTCACACTTGTCAGCTTCATACACGATGAAATGAATAATATCTAACTGGACACTTCAGTGTCACCAAATAGTTTCTGTATTTATGTTTCATCAGTTTGTTAAGATCTTATTTGCCCTTCACAAGTCCTCACACATAATTACTACTGGTCCTAATATTGCTTTGACTAGTTCCTTAACTACTCTACCATGAATTTCTTCAGGTTCCCAGTGTATTGGGGTATGCATACTGTTCCTTATTCTGATCTGCAAGCCTGTCTTTTTGTTGAAATCAGCACATAAAATACCTGGGTCTTTGGGGGAAGACTGAGATAGTAAATACCTTGAATCATGCAGCCTTCTCTTTCATCTCATGTTTACTCTTTTCCTATTAAATAATCTATACCTTTGCCACCTTCTCACAGTACCGAAAGAACCTTTTTCCTGTTATCTGTGATATTCCTTGCTAGTAATAACTCCCTTTTAACCTTTGTTTTTCTGATTGTATACCTGTATCTCTAGTTGTATAATACCTTTCCATCCCTCCTTTATGATGTATTCTTTTTTGATTTTTAAGTTCTTTAAAGAGTCATGCCAAGCTTTTTTCCTCTACGGTGGACTCTTTTGCCTTTGAGTTTTTAATATAGTCCCATTTAATACCTGCTGCTTCTCATGAACTTCTTTTTCCCTTAGAATTTCTTCCTAAAAGATCCAACCTACTAATTCCCTGAATCTGTTGTCTCCACTGTTCTTATTGCGTTGCTATTTGCAATAGAGAACTCCGACAATTTCTTGATTTTTTTCCCCCCAAATTTATTTCTACTTTCAAATCCTTATGTAGCTTCTCCTTACGAGTCAAAATCAAACTCATGGCACCAGTTCCCTGAGTAACTTCCTCTGCCATCTGGACAAATGAAACTGTCCCTGAAACAGCAAATGCCTTTCGGGCAGCCTGCATTTTCCAGATTTTTTGCAAGATATAGTTTGGTAATAAGATCTGACTTTACAATTTTGTCCTTTGGGTTTATTTATTAACTATAATTGAGCTTGATTTTCCTCTTTCTCTACTTATTGGTAACTTGGTCTATACAAGACCCTTTTAATGATACTGTTCTTTAACTTTTTGGAGAAAGAGGGAAATGCTTAGGGCTAGATTTACAAAGAATGAGTCATCTTTCATTTGGTGTTCCTACAATTAAGCAGACAAGACAGCCTTGAAGCAAAAGGGAGTCAATATTATTGTCATCCCTATTTCATAAAGGGGAATTGAAACACAGTGATTGTCCAAAGGTCATTCTTGATGGCTGTGGAGGATTTGAAAATTGCTTAAAATCTCCTTAATTCCAGTCCAGTATCTAAGTAACATGTAGTTTTTTTCTTGTATTCGTCTAGCTCTAGTTCACTTTTTACCAGTTACTTAGGTTCTCTGTAATCCGATTTTTATATAATGTAATTAATTGCTTCCCATTTAAGGATTTTTAATCCTTGATGAAGAATAAATTGCTTTCTTTAGGGTTTCTTGGGAAAGACAGATTGTGGATAAAAGGTAAAAAAGTGGGGGTGACGTTCAAGTGAATCAGAAATTATATTTCTGCTTCAAATATTTATATGGCTGATTTTCCTGTCCACAAACATTATATACATGTATTTGTATGAATCTATGTATTTGATTTTATATAAGTGACTCTTGGTTTTCTATCCATCAGTTTAGATAATAGTCATATATGTTGTTTATCCAGTTACTGAGTAGTCTTAGATGTGAATAATGTATTCTAAGCCTTGCTTCTCACGGTTACCAAGTGGAAAGAGCAAGAATAGACTGCAGGGCCACAGCTGTCAGGGTCAGAGTTTCATCCTTGTAGGAAGGATGGAAGGAGAGAAATATTCACAGATCTCTGCTGCTCACACTGTTAAATCGTACACAGCCCGCAGTCAGCTGCATCCTCTGCCCCTACACTTATCCCTAAAAGCAGCTACATTGCATTCATACGCAGCAACTTGGTTTTCTGTTCTTTTTTAATTGTTTTTTTCTTCTAAAGATCTTACACATCACCCTGCCCTGCCTCCTTTCAAATGCAGAGCCTCTGGTTCCCCTCTGAAGTTTCTCAAACGCAGGACACCACACAGCAAAAAGAGCCCTGCTGATTCCTGTGCTCCAAGTACCTTGTATAGAGGGGAGCCTGATTTAGTTTTGAATGTTGGTGGATGTGATAAAACTATTGAATCTATTTTCTAAACCCTATGAAATTGGTCCCTGTAGTGACTCAGCTGGTCTTTCTGTTCATAAGTATTAATGTCTATAAAAAACACATGAAGAACTGCCCAAAAGATCAAAACCAACACTTTTTTCCCAAGCAGCACTGAAGTTTGCGCATCCAACTACCAAAATATAAATAATTTAAAAAGTAATTTTCCTCACCATTATTTGGAATTAAACAGCAGCACAGATGGGAAAGAAGGCAGCCAGAGAAGAAAGGAGAAAGAGGTGTTCATAAAAGCTGGAGACTGATAGCAGTGGCCAGAGGAAGCCAATCAGAGAGATCTGTCAGTGTTCCTGGTGCTTAAAATGCATTGGGATTGTTATTCCATGGTAGGATTTCTTCTGAACATTGGATGGCAAATGTGCCATTGGCTTGTGTAACTGCTATTTATTATTTGTCGTGCAGCTTGGGAATTGCAGCTGTAGGCTAAGACCTTTTTTGTCTGGCAACATACCAACTCAAAGCAGAAGGATATTTACTTCCACAAAGAGGTTAAAATAACACAAGGATAAAATGAATAACATATAAATGCAGACAGATATGTGTCTGTAAACTGTTACCCAATTCTGGATAGCAAGGTGTCTACCACTCAGCTAGCCAGTTAGCTGGAGCCAGCTGTATAGAGCAACACACTGTATTTAAGAAATTAAATATGGTATCCTAAATTTGGAACTGTTTGTAGCTGTGCTGAAGCAGATCAGGGACCAGGTAGCAAAAGTAATAAACCCTCTTCTCCCTTTCTGTTTTTTTGCAGGAATAATCATTTGCCTGCCCATAGCAAGGTTTTCCTCCACATTGGTTCAGGTGTACCTGGTGAGTACGATAATCCTTAGTCAAGCTTTTTTATCGCTTTTCTCCCCTATAGGGATACAAAGTTCAGCTGAAGTCTGGAAGGAGAAAAAGATGTGTGGTTTTATGTCGGCTTCATGCTGTGATAATTTATATCAGGAAAACTGAAACTTTGCAGGCATGGTATTTATTCAGTTCTTTTACATAATTCCCAGGGTTGAATACAGTAAAACATGTAAGTTGAGCCATTAAATTAATGAATAGTGTCACTGTTGTTTTAGTAATTTACTATAAGATGAAGAGGGGCAATGACTGTGGAATGATTCATTTCTGATGCACACCCACAAATTAGCATTCCTTGTGCTTGCTTTTGTGTGTGTAATTTTGCACTTCAGCAGAGAACTATAAGTTGTAATTGGTTCACAACTGAAAATACAAAGGTTCAATAGCCTCCTCCCTGCATGAAAGAACTGTGCTAAGAAATTTGCTTCTGCTTCTTTATGTCCTTTAAAAGATAGATGATCAAGGGCTCGAAGTTCTCAATGACATTTAAATGATGGATATAGCAAGAGTGCAGCAAGGTCTAGAAAGCCTGCTTGGGCTTCTGCAATTTGGGAGTTGCAATACTTGAAGAAATAAAGCTTTGACTGAAACAGGGTGGTTGAAGGTCAAGAAATTTTCTAATATTGTAGAATAAGATACCTGAATCCTGCACACGATGCAAGCTCTGACTAGAACTTGCTAAATAGTGGGAACCAGCAGCTATGGGGTTTGTCTCAATCACAGCCCCACAGGGCTGCATGCTGAGTGCTTCTCTTTTCTACAAATTCACAGCCTGGACTCCTTTCCTGCAAATAACAGACCACTTTTTGTGAAATACTTATAGTTAAAGCCCTCACTCAGTATGTGGGAGGGATGGATGCCAACTCCTTCTCCTTTGTTCACTATACAGAAGTGGACCAAAAGCCAGAACTAGTCATAGAAGACAGTCTTCCCAGTCTCCTTTTGTGTCTCAGCTGCAGGGCCACATTCTTGTTTGCTTGCTTGCTCTCCCCCATCCTAATCCGTGTGCCCTTGGCTGCAGAGTGAGGTAGCCACAGCAGGTCTGGAGGGCATCCTGGGGCTTTTGTAGCCCGGTGGCTGAATGAGTCTGGTGAAGCTGGATGGATCCCCTTCCACTGATGAGGGCAATGAATCTCCAACCTTGCTTTTGCAGAAGAAATGCTTTTCCTACCACGCTACTGTGCAATCTGGGCACCAGCATAAATCTCAGATGTCACCTGTAATAATGTTGCAGTGGTTATATTTGTTTCAAAATATGAAATGGTGGCAGCATATCTTGGGTCTTGATGAGCACTCCTTTGGAGTTTTTTAGATATTTCCTACTTTGTCCCTGGATCCCAGGTCTGGGACAGGATTAGGAACCATCTTCCTAATCTTTGGTGCTTCTGTGGGAGCGTTAGTTTAACATTTGCAGAACTTTTCAGTGCAACATATTGGAACTGACTTAGTTTGGAGGGACCAGATTTGTCTGGTAAATATTTGGACATTCAAAGTGTGCAATTCACATCCTACTGCAGATTAACTGCCACCCGTTCCCAGATCAGCTCAGATGTATGTTCAACAGTCTTTGCTGTGACTGCAGCATAGATATACTGCACTTTCCAACAGGAAAGAACAGTGCTTCCTTCCTGAGCAGGGCTGCAGTGAGGTAAGAAACGTTATTAGGTGTATTGGTACACTAGCAAAGAGTAGTTGGATGGATGCTAGCTTAATATTTTATAGTATCTAGGAATCTCCATTCCTAGTAATCGCACCTGGCTTCAAACTCTGACACCAAATTCTATCCCAAGGTCAGGTCATATGTGGGTAAGAGGGAAACAGTGGAAAAAATGGTCTGCACAGCTGCACTCCAGACCTGTTGGCTATAGGACATAAAACTTGGACCCATTTTGCCACAGACTGCATGCCTACTTTCAGATCAGAAATTAAAAAAGATTAGAATAGCATGTGGAAGTATTTTTATATATAAAAATACATAGAAAGATGTTCTGAACATATGAGGTTCTCTTGTCTTTGTTTTTTTTAATTTTGATTTTGCTCTCTGATTGCCTTTGGAGTATCTGCAGGGTTTTCTTGCTTTTGCAGGAAATTTACATTCTGAATTGCATGTGATGTGCTTTCTTTCCACTACTCTGATTTCTAAATGTCATTTTCATTGTTAGCATTTTTTAACACAAGTCAAGGTACTTTGCTTCTTTCTAGCCACATAGCTTCTGTTTTCCCGAAAAATCTATTTACTTTCCAATATACTTCAGTATCCCTTTCTACAGGCAGATATTTAATTCTTAGTTTTTCCCTTCACTTGCAGATTAGCCTATTTTGTCTAATTATTTCTCCTTTTTAATCTTTATACTTCAAGGGCAATGGGAAGACGCATGCTATCTGAATTTTTCACATTCTGAAGTTTATTTTAACTGACACATCTCTTCACTGAAAAAGAGCTCATTTTTTCCAGCTCTTGCTCTTCTCCAAGGTGAGCTGGAGGGGATGGAGACCATTCCCTGTCACAGTGAAAGCCAGGGGCTGTTCCAGCCTGGCCCTCCTACAGGGACCCCTACACAGCACCAGCCTCCGGCCCAACTCTTTCATCTTCTTTGGCTTCTCTAATTCGAGTTTCTGTGTAATGTTTTTTCCTGACCACCATTGCTCACAGGCACTTTGATCCTTGCAAAACCTCTTGAGAAAAAACATTACATAGAACACCACAACAGTCACTATCTCTGTTTCTTAATGACATTGAACAGCTTTTCTAAAATTAAACAAGTGTCTTGCACAGTTTAGTTAGTTCTAGGCAAAGCTCCAAAAGATAGAGTTCATGTCACATACTGTTGGCTTGTAGCCACTTACCTTGTTGATGTTGCCTTCTTGCCATTCGTTGTCTACCTGCTTAGAATTTCATTTACATGAAACATACATCGTGACACAGAATTCTATGATAAATAGTTCTGGAGGAATTTGAGTGTTTTCTCCCTTTACCCAAGTAAGCACTAATACAAATTCACAGGTGTAGGCATTACCAAGGTTGGTATCTGCTATTTTGGGTGTGAGTCTTTGTGACTGCTAATTGTGTCCTGATGCAATACTTGTGATTGCACCTTTGTGACTAATTCCTATTTGTGAACTTTAAAGCATAGATTGAATCAAATGGAATTTTAATTTAGTGTTTCAAAGTGGTACTGTTAATGGTGGCATGGAAACATTTTTTTACACACAGTGGATTACAGAAGTTTCCAGAAGAAAACGCTCTTTCTGTTGGAGAAACAAGGAAAACATAAAGACATGTCAAGTCTTTATGCTGAAAAATTTAGATTATACCATTTATGAATGTAGCTGTTAGAGTAACTGTTGCTCTTTTCCTGGATTTAATTATTCTCTCCAGTGTAGTTAAAAGAGTCCTCAATATTTTATAGCCATGAACAGCAGTTGACTCTATACACAGGCTTGCATTTGAAGTTGGACCACCTTAAATATTTATTTGCTATTTCTTTGTTAGATTTCAGCAAAAATCAGTTCATAGGAATTACTTTTATTATTCTTATCAGTTTACAGCTCCATAATGTTTGCTTTTATGTGCTGATTCAATTGAAGACAATACCCACTTCCATTACAAATAAGGGAGAGAGAAGTGGCTTATATAAGGATTCTTTTGTCCTAGATTTCACTTTAAGCGAGTCCTAGAGCTGTAAAGATATCTAGATAAACAATTTAGATTTATATCTATATCTTTAGCTTTTGACTGCTATACACAGCTATTGAATTTCTTTTCAAGTAAGGCAGTGTTCAGTGGGACAGTGAGTTTCGAGTCTGTCTGTTGAAGCCAAAAGAAATTCACTTTAGCGATGTGGATAAGGAAAAAGAAAGTTGTGAACTCTTGCCAAAAAATGAGGTTAAGGAGTACTGGTTGTTTACACTATGTACAATTGTATAATGTATTAGTAGACATTGCAATTTTGTTTGATTAACAGTTCCTACTTGATTTTCCACTACCTTTGGGGATACCTGTGTTATATCTATTATCACTACTCACTGCCAAATGAGAAAAGCAGAGCATGCACAATGGGACCCAGGCCCATTCAGCAGCTCTGAATTGGCAGCGCTGCAAGCTAACATCAGGCTGCCTGCCAGGACCGAGCGCAGGGGCAGACACGGCTCACCTGAGCTGGCAAATGGTAGATTGCAGCGCAGCAGCATGCTGGCAACAAAGCACCTCGTATTTCTTTCCCAGAAACAATGACGTGATGCATTTTCAGTCATTTGAGACACAGAGACGGAGAGAGACCATTTCATGCTTCTCACGAGCATCAAGTATCTCATACAGCTAATATCTTATATCCTGTCTATATGTGTGTATATTTATATCTGCCTATAACTGTCTAACGCAGGTATTCTAAAGTTTGGTTTTGTTTCATTTATGAGGTTGCTGCCTTCCTAATTTGAGCTTCTCACTAGGATACCAGATGATATTGAAGAATCATTTCCTCTATTAAAAACCCAGAACCTGCTAATCTTATTAATACTGCTGATGTTATCCTTCCTTGGAGTGGCTGCTCGGCAGTGCTGGTGCTGCTGTCCCAGATGCAGCTGCCTAGCAACCTCTCTTGCAGTTTTAGACTGGGGCTCTTGGCTAGTACCTCTTCTCGTCTGGGTCTTCTTTATTCTGTCACCAGACCATGCATTAAAAGCTGTCTCATCCCTTTTGCCTTCAGGAACTCTGGTAAGGGTGCGTGTCACTTGGCAGGTCTGACTTTCATTATTAGTTCATCTTAATGTGTATTTTTGCCCACTTCCTTTTCATTTGTTTTGTTGGGTTTTTTTCTCTTTTTTTCTCTTTTTCTTTCTTTTTTTTTTTTGCTTTTTTCAGTTGTGTGGGGACGATAGGAGCTATAGTGATGATGAGTAAGTTACTGCAGCAGTGCCAGTTACATGGTCTCTCTGGACCATGGAGAGAGTCTGACAGAACAAGTGTATACGGTCAACTTGTACCAACAGCCATTGCAGAGATATCACTAGGAAACACACAGAGAAAAAAGAGATAATAAATACAAAGGAGTTCTCTTACTCTATTAATATGCATAACAGGAGTTATTTCCTGAGGCATGTCTTTATTTTAATTAATTTAGAGTATTTTTGAAAACATATGCAATTAACATTGATTTTTTTCACCACGGCATTACTTAAGGTACCTAAATGAGAGCCTGAGATGTACTTTTCTTGTATTCTCTGAGAGAGTACTCCAACATATGCACTGCACTTTCTCTCAGGTGGGAAATGCTTTGTCTGACATCTCTTTGCAAGCTCACATGAATGTCTTCTTTTTCTCACTTTACCGCAGTGGTGATTAATGGACTTTCTGAACCAGTGAGATACTGACATTCCTACAAATCCTTCTTATTACTGCTACTTTTATTAGTTATCCATGCCCCATCGTGCTACGCAATACACATGCAAATTTGCAAATTGCTCAGGATTGGCTTTTGTATGTACAATCAGATTGGAATGTCCCCAAATTCTCAGCGTTTAGCAATCAGTTGTGCCTGGCATTTGGATCTCAGAAAGCTGTTTTTCTCTGGCAACTTTCCAAAACCCAATAGCAGATCACTGCAGCACGTATCCTGGTTACTGGTCCTGTGCCTCTGTCTCAGCGTTCAAGGCGCTGACGTTCCTTCCCGGGGCCGCTCTCTGGGGTTCCTCCCAGGCAAAGCGCACTGGGTCATGCCTCCTTCTCCCTCCGGTAAGACTGGAAAGCAGCAGGGACACATACCCACACCGAGGAGCTGGACAGACCTACAACCCCTATTGCAGATGCAATGCAAGCATCTCTATTTGCCAAACGGTTCTCCAGAGGTGACCCCAAATAAGAAATAGCTCAGAGTTTGTACAGTTTAGGTCCCACTCTGGCCAGATGTGCAATGAGCATGCATACTGGTGTGCCATTCCTGTTTACCAGATGAGACACTGAGGCACAGAGAGCTTATGTGACTTGTTAAAAGCCAAAGTAAATTTACTGCAAAACTAGCAACACTACAAGTTTTATCCAAATTTCCTCATTTTCTAGGATTAATATAATTCCTAGTAATTTTCTTATTTTTCATTCATAAAATGCTGTGAATAAATCATATGCTGAATTTATCTTTGATGTATTTATTTACTTTTGGACACACGTTGTGGCATTAAACAGTAGACAGCACTGCAGACTTTTTTTGCCCCAGCAGGTGAGCTGACAGTCATTGCAGGATTTTCCAGAACTAGCTCTTGTTTTAAGATCTCCTCCCTTACGCTTCCCTCTGCAGTTGCAGAATACTGTTTTTTCCATTTTTCATTACTGGGACATCTCACTGAAGGCAGAGAGGTGACGTTGCAAGTAATGCTGCTGCGAGGATTATCTGGCGGCTGAGAGACTGATGGGCCCGTCACTCTCTTCCTAGGTGGAACAAGCTGCCAGCACTGCAGGAGAAAGTCTCATGCATATCTGAGAGGAGCTGGGAGGTCTGCTCTCCTGTTTGTAGCCAGAAGTGGCTACAGCAGCTTCTGGGGGGAGGAACAAGAGAGAAGAGAATATACCTTTGAAATTTACTGCCCAGGTGCAAAACGAATGGAAGAAACTTGGAATTCAAAATGAATTTTCTCATAACAGCTACAGAAAAAGAATACAGCTGCTGATAAATGCTCTTGTTCTGTATGTGCCACGTCCTTTGTCAGCTCCATGTTTTCAGCGCTCAAAAGCTCAGGAGAATTGCTGTGAATGATGTGCTCAGGATTTTTAGGAGCTATGCTCTTCCTTACACTTGCTTCTCTCCCTTATTTATGTGAGGTTAGACGCACACGTTATTTCAACCACAAGAGAAATAGGCCAGCTCATTTCAGCATTTCAAAACTAGATGAAAAGGAGACTAGATAGTTTAGATACTATTTTAAGGCTCACACATTAAAGATTCTCCTGAGATAATGAATCTGTCATTGTTTTCAGAGGAGCATGCAGAACATTATTTTTGTACCAGAAACTTTCAAAAGAAAACCAGAACTGTTGTCTTAAAAAAAAATTGTTGTCTGCTAGAAACTATACAGTAGCAACCGGCTCATTTGCTCCAAATGCAGTACAGGCTCATCCTGACCACCGTCTTTGCCAGCCTTTGAGACCCTCACCTGAGGCAATGCACTCAATGGCAGGGGGATCACCGGTCCCCACCATCTTGGGTGAGGTGAAGCCTGGGATCAGTCCCATCACTCGGTGAATAAGGACAAGAAAAAACCAGACATGCCCAAAGACTCCAGGTGAAGAATGAAAAGTGCTGCCTCAACTAGGCTGAATTTGCCTATGTTTTTCCTGTTCTCTGAAAATATTTCAGTTTAAAAAAGCAGACCGAAGCGAATGAAACAAAGTTCCGTTTTTTACTCATGATCAATCTATTGAAACACGAACAAAATGTTCGTGTTCTCTTCAACACAGACATCCAAGTTCTGCCTCTGGTGAGGAGTCACCCTGACCTCACTCTGCAGCCTGTACTGATGAGATAAAGAAGCTTGCGGCAAAGAGTTTGCATTTTATTTCTCTTTCAAATGAAGCGGAAAATCTCCCTTTTGTGGATGTGAGTTCTTGAGACACCTGGACTCCTGGGCCCTTTCTGAAGCGCTTGAACTCTCTACTGTAGAATTAGGCCTGAAGATTTGGCAGTGCACCATAGCACAGGAAGTACGGTTAGTGAGATAAATTTTTTAAAAATATTAAAATTAGTGGTTTTTTATTTTGCCAGATATTAGAACTTATTCCATTTAGAAAATCTCTGGAAAATGGGAGGGTGAATTTGCAGTAACGACAGGCAAGCTTGGCCATGATATTAGCAAGGAAAACATCAAGTCCGTATTTTCCAAGCGCAGTTAAGAAATCCTGATGCTTGTGTAATTTGAAGCATTGTAGAATAAGGTACAGTCTTGCATTGGAAAATTTGTTGGCTTGTTAACTAAGTCATTTCTGTCTTGCTAAATTTGCAAAATTAAGAAATTGAGCAGTACAAGCTTGCCTTATTCAGTAATTTAAAATATATAAAATCACTCCTGATTGAAGCCAGCAGATAGGCAGTATGCATTGTTTTGTTTCATTTATTAAGATTATTAATGACCAATATGCAGGCATAGTAGATGGCATGCTTGTTCTGCACTTCAGCCTACATCAAACACATTTTGCATGTGCTGAGATGCTGTGGCTGAGAGAGCGGGACCCGTGTGCTGCTGCCGTTTTGTTTATTCCCTGAATTGGTGTGAGTCACTTAGCAAAGCAACGGGAAAATTTTCAGGGATGTGTCTGTGTGTTTTAAGAAGATAACAGTATACCAAGAGTAGCTAAAGAATTGTGCGTCTGCTTAATCAATGAACAGATAACACGGAAAGTTTTAACCAGCTGACTGTATATATGAAGAATCCAGTGAATGCATATCACAGCTCCGCATGGAGTGCATTGTAAGGATTCCAACACTGAAATCAGGATCCTTTCTTAATTAAACGTTATGCTTTCTTTCATTGAATGGTGATTTTTACAGTATTTTGTGGCACATGAAAATCATTAAATTCAGGCTCAAGTGGCCATTTTATTGAGAGTTTAAATCCATTACGTTCAGTCCCATGGGAGCTGCCTGTCTTAACGCACTGTTCATGCCGCACCGTTTTGCCAATGGACAAGTGTGGGAACTGCTTGGAACAGTCAAGACTGTAAAGCAGGAAACACCTCTAGAGACACAAACATCTTTAGAAAGGAATTTGGAGACCCAATGCCTGTTTGTTTTTAATGCAATGTAAATCCGTGAATTCGTAGATGTCTCCGATAATCTCATCCTTATTCATTTGGGAAATCTGACAAAAAGTATGGCCAATTGCTTGCGCTGGAATTACTGTCATTGGTTGGTTTTGTTTGAAAGAAGGAAGTGGATTTTTCCAAACACCTGCCAAATGGGACTGACCTGGAGCAGATACCCCCTGAAAAGTTACATTTTCAGGAGTTTGTTTTAAAAGAATTAGTCTGTAGAACGCAGAGTTCTTCTGAAGACTGAACTTGCAAATCATGTAGTGTCACCTTGGAGTGATATTTTATACTGTGACATTCATTGCGGCTCCAGCTTTCCCGGTGACTGCATAAATTGCTTTTGCAAGCAGAAATTTATTGCATATATGCAATGTAGCTCTCTTGATTTTACCCCTCCATCACTTCCCCAACTCCTCCCCAAAACAGATGTTGCTATAAAGTGATATGTCATTTGTTCCTGAACTTCTCTTAATGATTGTGGTGGCATTTCTAATATTTCTTAGAGGCAAGTGCAGCAGCTGCAGCTGTAATTGTTTCACTAAGTCAATGAAATACATTTTACCACAAAAAAAATCCAGCTATGATTTCATAATTATTGCTGCTCTAGTTCAGATCCTGAGCTGGACAGTCATTCTGGTCAGTCTGAATATTCCCCATTCCTAAATCCCAGGATCCTACAAAACTCAGTGCTATGTGCTTTTTATTATACAAGTTGAACAAATATCTTACAGATTTGAACAATTTTGCTAGACTTGTCAGGAGACATTTTGACTCTATTTCTTTGTCCTGTTTTAAATTCTCCTCCTCGACCAGCCCTGGTGCAGACCCATCATACTCAAACCAGATGGATTTTCCATGAGGCATATTTGGGCTTCCTTTCTGGTGTAGCTTATTTAAGGTGAGATCCGTCATTCTGCTTTATGTACTTCTTTTTTTCTTCTTTTCTGATTCCTCTTGGACAGATTCACAGAAAGGGATTCAGGTAAATTTCCCAGCTACTTTGTAGTGTCTTTGGTCTTTACTTTCTTTTGTTTCTACTGAAGCAGTGAAACAAAATTAAAATGTCTTATACATGCTTTCTACTATAGACAAATATCAAGTAAGATTTTAGACACTCCATGTTTTCTGTGACCTTGGTCCTACCTTTTCTTTACCCTTCACATCTTATGCAAATGCTATACTGCAAGCCAATACTGGATTTCTTTGATTAGTCACAACAGCAATTTATTTTTAATATCACAGCATAGTTTCTCAGTAATTTTCCTTATGCTTTTGAAAAATTGAAGTTGTTCATACCAATCAATCTGCATTTTTACGCAATTAGCTGCTGTGAAAATATTTTTAGTCATCTATTTTAAAGAACAAAATAACAACTCTATCTCTGCAGAGCGTTCAGATATTCAGAGCTTGTGATTCTGCCATGACCTGCTGAATTTGTCATGGTTCATTAGGTCACGGTCTGAGGAGCTGCAGATGTTTGGACACGGAGTTTTAATTTGAGCCATTATAGTCATTTAGGCCAGCTATGAAACTATGATCTGGATCCACATCTAAATTCTGGAAATGTTACAGCCCCATCAGTGTTAAAATTATTAAATGATACATATTTTGGATATTTGGGATTGCTGTCTTCTACACTGTCAGTTGCAACAGCCACTGCAAAGCATTAATATCCCGATATCTTTTCCATTAGCCATTTATAAAACACCCACAGCCACAAGCATCATTCCCAGGGACAATCAGAAAACCAATCACAGCGCAGTATTTAATAGCAATGTGTTTAATTCTGAATACTAATTAACACAAAAGCATTGCTGAAATTAATGTCTGTTGCTAAGCCAAACCCCAGAAGTTGTGCAGTTAAAACTCTGATTCCAGTGAGCTTAGCAGTAGCCTGTGGGAAATGCACAAGCTGTAACTAAAATTGTTTCAATTTTTAGAAGGGGCCTTTGAAGACTTAGAGAGATGACTTTGATATATTTGAGAAAAAACAACTGCAATGAGCAATGATTTCCAGTTTTGTTTTAGCATACTTGTGAAGCATTCAATCTGTACAATCATCTATATTTTTCCAAATTCAATCAGATCATAAAATGTCTGAAGCCAGAAAAGACCATTGTTTATTACTTTGTCTCTGGGGAAAGGAGTGTCTGGTAGAAGATGCTTACTTCATTTGGCTGCTGTTGACTCATCCAGCTGATGTTATTTGAATTTACGCTAGAATTGATCTTGGTATTGAACTAAAAAAAAAAATTGTTCAAAAAAAAGAAGAAGGGTATGTGGAAAATTTTACTTTATGACAATGAGACAAAATACCTGTAAACTGAAACTGTTGCAGGAAATGTAGGATTTTTAGAAAAGAAAAAAAGAAAATAGATACTGAATTGGATCTTGAATCTTCTAGCCTTAAAATTCTAAACGATAAACCTGAGAATTTATGACTGCATCATTTTGCTTATCTCAAACCAGCATTTCCTTGTCCCACAAATAGAGACTTTTTCTGGTATTGATTAGTCTTTTCTGTTTCTCAGTGACTCAGATTCCTTGTTTATATCTACATCTATCTAGCTGTCTCAAGACATGAAGCTTCATTCTTGAAAGTGCAGATATGTTCTCTTGCAAATATCACGGTGGAATTTAGAAAGTGATGTTTACTCATGTCAGATAAGCAAAAGCGCTCAGAATTGGCTATCTCTATGTTCAACAAAGTCAGTGGTAAAAAAGTCCCACAAAATACGTTCTTGATGTGCTTGTCGTATATGTCCATATATAATTTGTTTTAGTGATGAATTTATAGATGTCAGAAAATTTGGATAAACTCAGACATAGAATTTATCCAATGGGCAGCTAATCCATGATAAGTGCAACAGGGCCCAGGAAAGACAACTGCCAAGTATTGCCCATGTTAACAAATTAATGATGTTATCATGTCTTTTCAGTTTCTTCAATTATCCTGATTGAGTTTTGACAATTCAATTAATCAAAGAAAATTGCCCCTTTTTAAATTTGCTGTTTAGCCTACTATTCACTTATGATATTAAAAAGAAACTAGGTATATTAACTGCAGCATTCAATTTTCAACATTAAGAGTATTAGTGTGTTTCTTTGGTTTTGATCGAGGTTGTGGCATAGCGACTAACCAGGCTGCTATTTCTCATGTGTTCCTTGTACACTGACGGATTACAGTGCTATGGCAACTTCATATCAAAAAAGACTTTGGAGTTGTTGCCTATACCTACACATAGCAAAATGCATACAGGTGTTCTTTTATGCCACCTTTCCCATGTTGAGCCCGGACAGAACTGTACAAAGGTGACTATCCCTATCCCAGCTACACGTCTTGCGAACTTCCCCTGAAAGCCAAGCTTTGCCTGTCTTTTTCTGTGGGCTTTCATACTGTGAGACTTGATTCAGTTCTTCCTGATTATAGAGATAACTGTTCAGATAATTGTTCAGATTATTCAGATAAACTAAAAAAAAAAAAAGGAAAAAAAAAAAGCAATTTGGACTGCTTTCATCCCTGTTTTTGAGAGGTCTCAGAGGAGTACTCAGAGAAAAACGGGTCAAATCTCAGAAGATGCTTAATGAGGCAGATATTGACCCAGTTCAGTGGGAAAGAAACAGCAAAAAAAATAATGGGACCCAGCAAAGCCATCCAAAAGAGAACATTCTCCAGTACACCAGTCAAGTCCGTATTAGAAGCAAAACTTTCTTATTCTTATACCAACTATCAAATAATCCTTCACCAGGTTAAACATTAAATTGGCTTCCAGCAATGCCAGCAGTAATGTACCGCAGTATCTTTATTTTAAAGATATAAATAAGTCCATAGATCCAAAGTATTTTGGTAGATTGGAGGTTTAAAAAATTTAAAAGAAAACAAATGATTAACTAAAAATTAATTTCTACATTATGTGAAAGAAAAACTTCATCGGTGTTGTATGTCTCAAATCTTTAATTGGTCAAAAAGCAATATTGATTAATTGGGGGGTGGGGGATCTGTGTGTGGGGTGATGTATGTAGGCATACAGAGAGGGCTTTCTGCAGTAGTAGCTGGCAGAGGTGAAAAATAAACTTTGTAAAAGCTACACAGTGCATCATTTTACATGTAAATAATTAGTTGTGAGACTGGCACTCTGGAGAAGCAACTGTTTCATTCAACTCTCCGTGACCTGATTGTGTGTGATCATAAATCAGCCTTCTCGTCATCACCTTTTTCCCAGATAACAACTGGTTACAAAAAGATCAATCTTTTGCTGGAAATACTTTCATTTAAATGATTCCTAGGATCATGTTTATTATGAGGAAAAGTTTACATGAATTCGTACAATTCATTTTGATTCATTGACTTTCATTCACATTCAGAATGAAAATAAATGTTGGAATGAGTTGTGAAGGAGATGTTCCATTTTCTGGGCAGCCCTGGGGTTGCCATCAATTATTCACAATAACACTTTACGACTTCTGGTAAATTTCTCTTCCAAATGACGCTGTAAGTCTGATGGAGGTATCTGTAGTAAATAGAAGGGGAAAGCAGACGTGTTATGTGATTTGCTCAGGAACGACACACGAACTGCTGCAAACAAAGCAGACGTGGACTCGGTTGACACATAACATGACCTCAGCTGAGAGATGACAGTCAATAAGAGATTTCTTATTAAAAGAATAAGTCTTGATCATTCCAAGTGAGTAGCTGGGATGTTCTGTTAAAAATTATAACGGAATTACAGTCAGCAGTGGGCTGGGAGAGGAAGGGTTGAAATATGTGCTGGCACATACATAACACACATAGATTAGAACCAAGTGCCTATAGGACAGGACAGTCAGGGATGGTTTCCCAAGGCATGTAACACTAGACCAGCATAAAATGGCAGTGCAAGGCCTTTAACTGGTCTGTTACTAAGTATTCGTGGAGCAGGCAGGCTCATCAGGTCAGATATCATGGACTTTTTAGGGAAGAGCTGGGTTTCCTTAGGCAAAATTATGCGATTGTGGTGGCATTTGTAAGAGATGAGCGTTTTCTTAGCTCAGATGCTACTGTAGTATTTCAAGGTATGAAAGATGTTTCAAGCAGCTCTTATCCATGGTGTAGTTGCAGCCCCCAACTGAACTTCTAAAAGATTTAGTTCAGCAGTTTCCTGCGCTTACAGAGCAAACTCCCTTCTTGCTTGTTTACACAGAGCCTTGGACTGTGCCTTTTCAAAATGGGGTTAAATATACAGAAAGAGACATAGCAATTAGGGAAAAATAAACATTAAAGTTTTCTCATCATCTAAATATGACTAGTTTCATTGTTCGGATAACATCACTGTTCTTGAAATGAAATTGCCAGCGAGGACCATAAGGGAGATTTAAAGGCATTTAGGCACTTTACTCCTATTGTGTTAACCACCTGAATATCCTAAAAAAGCTGACCCTCTTCAAAAAAGAGCTTCATTAAGCTCTAAATGCAATATGCAAATTGCCTCTATAACCTCTTCCTTTTTACTGTCTGCTTTTGTATAATGTAACAACAGGGCTTTGGGATTCATGCTGTGCTCTGTTTCTGCTGGGCAATCCATATATGTACTCACATTGCAGAGCAGTGATAAAGCTTTTTCTTTCCTCCTATCAGACCAGATCATTTAAAAGCAGCTGTCTTTCTTTTGAGGGGAAAAGGCAGAGTAGTTATAATTTTGAATAAAAACCCACTCAGATTTTTTCCTTTCATCCACTATAGGCATCTAGAATGTTTCAAGTAAAAGATTCTCTTGGGAGAAATTGTTAATAGCCATTTTGTTGCAAAATCAAGTTTAAAATTCAATGATGTTTACAAAAAACTTTATTTTAACATAAACATTGTGAAATAAACTGTATGCAAATAAATGATCCTTTGGTTGAGATTCATTTTAAGGAGCCTTTTTAGTCTTTTAAAACTAATGAATTGCTGCCTATAAAGGCTAACATGCAGAAATAAAAAGGCATTCCATATCAGGCTTTCCAAAGTCCACTGAAGTCAGTGTACTTCAGTGAGCAGTATTTCAAATCTGAAGGGAGAACAGATTTGAGAAAAAGGGTTCCCTGCTTCTTTAAATGGGACTAATTTAAACCCTTCCCTGTCCCTCCCTTCTCACTTTATAGAGGCCAGTTGAGCTAAACCCCAAGCAGTTTTGTCTCTACTGAAGCAGGCTGCAGAGCGATGCATGAATAACTCCTGAGAGGTAATCAGTCTGTTTCTAAGATATGTTCACTACCCACTTGCGAGTATCCTTTTGGTGTATTCTGGCCCCCTGTTCTTGCACTAGCTCGTGCGCAGCTGGTAGCTGTTATCTCCAGTGCTGTTCTGAAACGTGGTTGTGCTAAGGTGGATTAAATCAGTGTGTTTTCTAATACCAGTGATTTCAGCTCAACTGACTGTATAGGCTGGTACAAAAAGGTAATTACTTGCTTGGGTATTATTTACATCAGCTATTCCATATTTTAGAGAAATGGGATATAAATGTTCAAGGTTAGCGTCACGTGGTTCCCACTGTATATACTTATAATACAACCAGGCAAACAGCAGGTGTATTATGCAGAACAGCCTCTACCAGAATAAAGCCATAATTGAAATGGACATTGATGTCACTGAACAATTTATCTTCCTTAAAAGGGTTTTGCTTTACAAAAGAAGCTAATTTAGTCTGGGAAATTAAATTGATAGCCATGTGGGAACATTTGTCTAATTCACTTACAGAGTTGTATCATTAACCATGATTGTTTGATCAATATTTACAAAACAGTAGAATTTACTCAGTTGACAGATGTCAGAGTTCCTCTCCTCATTACTGAAAGTAGATTCTTTGTGGGTAGCCTGCAAGAACATCTAACTCCTCAGAGACTCAAAATGCTAATATGGTATTAATAACGGATTTTTAAATACATGATAGTCGTCTACATTCTTTTAGTAGGCAGCTAAAACCAGGAAAAACTCTTCCTAAATCCATAATATTAATATTTACCAGATACAGAAGTTTTGTAGTGGGCTTACAGCATGAGATAAACCTGGAGGATGCCAAACCTACTGCATCTAACAGCTAAAAAAATAATTACTTCTATTCTTGGGCTATATGTGGATACTAGCAAAGAGAGTACTTCAGAGAAGGAAATAGTTCTGCAATTACGTGAATACTCCTAGGATTGTCTGTTCTCCCTCTTTAATTGTATCTTATCAGTCTTGTATCAGTTTTACTCCACTTCCATCATGTCCATTTTGCTTCTTGTATCTGTAGAAACTGATGTGAAAGACCTGCGGAAGCTGACCTCATGACAAACGTATTTTAGACCAGTACGAGAAGTTATTCAGATAAAAAAATTTGCTACATGTTCATGCTTAAATAATACAGAAAATATTTTTCTCTACACCTTCAGAACTTTCATTCATGTCCTTAAAGCTTTCCTTTATTCATACAATTTATGCCATCATGTATTCAACTGTACATTCTGTGAATCATGACTATCCATCACTTCAAATTATCTGATCTCAGTTCAGCATTGTCCTGTCTTGGGGAGAATCTTTTTTATCAAGTGGCTAAAATACAGAGAAATTTTATCTCTTCCTCCCTTCTCAAAAAAAAAAAAAAAATCACTTAATAAGACTCTTTCTTTTAACCATAGCTTAGGAAGTTCTTTATAAGATTTATCACTATCAACACTTTGGAGTCTGGGTGCTGCTAAGAGGTGTGGTATACTGTATGTTCACAGTAAATCAGGATCCTGTATTTTGTCAAATAACTTTATATGAAGGAATTTGGAATACTCACTACTAAAAATGTCTGCATTCGTGGTGGGAACTGAGCTGCAAAATTTGGTACCTATATTTGGATTCGGATGTGGGAATTCAGAGGAGGGAGCTTTGTTCACTCCTGCTGCAGACAGGAAGGCTGTCTCTGTCTCACTTGGTAAAAATCAGTGTTGTTCCACTGAAGCCATAAGAGCAATGTTGATCTTGGGGCAGTATACTTCTGCTTATCAGTTTAATAGAAGAGAGAGCCCCATTTAAACAGCATGTTTTTCTTCTGTGAATCCCGACTGTTTTCATTACTTTCATATTTCTTAATGTTCGTGTCTGTGGCTCAGACTTTCACTGAATTAGCGTGTTTTACACTGGGGGAGTTTCTTTTTATGTAAATGGAAATTATTCCTGATTTGCCGTGGCTACGCTGACATCAGATTTTCATTCTTTATCAATTCTTATGAATTTTGGTGTCTTCTCTCTCTCTCTCTCCCCCTCCCTCCTCCCTCCCCTTCTCTTTTAATAATGGATTTTCTTCTTGTAAGCTTTTCTACATCTTGGCTTGATTTAAAAAAAGGTGCATTTACTTCTGAATGACAAGTAATGCAGGAGTAGTTTCCTCCATTTCCTATTTTTCCTCACTTGACTTGCCTCCTGCAGTTAAAATAATATATTTTTCACTTACATAATTTTATGTTCTTCTTAAACCAACACGCACAAATACATAAAGCACAAGTAACTTGGCTAGCTCTCATTGACATTTAAAACCAGAAGTGTGACTGCATTAGGTAAAATATGTCTTTCTTTTCACTGCATTTTTCATTTTATGGCTTTTCTCATATTGTAAATACTTTTTTAAAGTATATACTAATCTATTAATCAAATACTGTGATGCTTTGAGATGCCCAACCATCATAGTAGGTATAGTACATCCAATTCTCCTATAAGGAGTTATACCAGTTTATGCAAGCTGCAGGTCTGGTTGTTGGGGGGAGAGATCGTGCCTTTGAATGGCATACAGTGATTTTTCTGACACCTGGTCCTTGCCTCAGCATTTACCCAGTATTTATTATGCAAATGGTAAATGTCAGGTCCACAGAAGTATTCCACTGTGCGCAGGGTATGGGGGCAAGGTACCTGGCCTCTCATCCAACTCCCTCTCTTTAATTAGTAAATGTGAAGGTGAAATGGAGCCAGATTTCTCCCTATTACTCATACCTTCATGCTCAGCTGTTTCAGACCAGGAGCTGAAAGCATAACTCCTCTCTATAACCTGTTTGAATCCAAGGCCAGGGTGAATCTAGCATGAAGGTGATTCTTTAATTCTCTTGAGTAAGAAGTCAGCCCCGGCTGAAATCGAGTCTTTCGTACCTTTTACGTTAAGTCATTCAGATTTCTTGAGTTGGTAGTTACGTAAGAATACAAATGCTTTGTGCAGTCCTGTCCTCAAATTCAATTTCTTTAGGTCAGTGTACCATGAAGAATCAACTCTAGGATTTCCACGTAATGGACTGCCATATGCTTGAACTCCTGACTTTAATTAAAGTTGTCAAATCGGTGCTTTTGAGAAGGGTATTTCTTCGATTTCTTCTATTCTCTTTGGTCCTGGCTTGAAAGTAGGAAAATAGAGACAGACATGGTGATAGATTTGACAGCTGACCTATTACTCTCCAAGAAAATGATACCATGACGGACCTTCTCTAATAAGAATTCAGAAGGTATTAATGTCGCTTTCAATCTAACAAATGTTTGACCTTTATTATGGTCTTACAGAAATGATAGCTGCTCATACTCACTCTTCGATTTTAAATGCATACTGAAAAGCGTTTAAATGGGGAAAGCCCTCAGATTCAAGGCAAGTTCAAGAAATTGGTTCTGACTTCAGGCATTTTAATTAATTTATGAATGACAGAATAAGATGGCTTATGTTGAAGGTAGCAATCTATGGAACTAAAAATTCCATTTCGTAAAGCTACATAGAAAGCTTTCCCTTCTTTGGGAGCTGTGTTATGTGATTCTGCAGATTTTCATAGGTGTACTTTCATTCCAGGTTCTGGGAAGAAAGCCAGAAATTTAATCCCATTTTGTAAGTGATTGGGGCCAAATTCTATTCCCAGAAAATTAAATGAGAGTTCTGTGATGGAGTTCAAAAGAATTGGGAATTGACCTCTATCTAATATCTTTCAGAATAATTTATTAAAACTATTTCACTTTTTCTGCTATTGCATTGCCAATGCAAATTTGTGCATCGAGTTTCAGACTCTGGGGCAGAGGGGAAAAGCAGCTAAATAATGATTGAAATTCCAATTATGTTAGCTTTATGCTTAATTCATATTGCTCCTAAAAACAATTCAATGCACAAGTTCATGACATTATAGAAAAATGTTGCAGAAAGAACCATATCTGCTAAATAAAAGAAAGCTTGAAAAACATAATGCCCTGATCTCAGTAAGTCAACGTATAAGACTAGATCCAAAGAAACCCTGCAGGACCAGGGCGGCAGAGGGAGTTTAAATTCACTCTTATATTAGAATACGTTTTACAAGAAATGCTTAAATGATGAAGCAAATTTATTATTAAATAGCAATTCTCATAACACATTGCATAAGTGATTAATCCTGAACTGTGAAATTCCACCTTGCTTTCCTGTTTAAACTCTCCTTGAGCAACTTCTTAAGCTTATTAGAACTCATTGCTTTATTGAACTTATGTGATAAAGTATTTCATGTGATTAGCCTTTTGTCTGGAATGCTCTCCGTGGCAAAGTATAGTTGTTCTACCCAAGCAGCTTTGCCTGTGACACTCGCTTGAAAATCTCATTGACGCTTACGCAGTCGTTCATACTTAGCAGGTAGCTAGGTATTTAACAAATTCCAATTGAATGTAAGTATATGGATTAAATTAATACACAGTGAATATTGTTATAATGAATGGTTCCTTTAATGACTGGGCAACTCTCATTCTTTCAGATGAGGATTTTCAAAGTAGTTTTGAGGGATTAACATATTAAATTTCAACGGTGCTTTGAAGATAACGGGGCACCTAACTTCCTTGTGTACGCATAACGATTCCTCGCTAAGTTTTGTTGCTTAGATTTGTGTGCAAAGGAGGGGGAAGAGAGTAAGAGGGATGGGTTTTATTCCAAGCTTTTTTTATTGTTACGGAGAATTGCCAACCCTAAGTCAATTAAATGGTATTAGATGCTTTAGGTGTCTCTCTTGTCATGTCAGTTAAATAGAAGTATGAGACCACATGGTTTAGAAATGAAGTAGAATTTCCATCACAGCATCTTCTAAAACAATTCTTTGGAAAACCTGTGTTAAGGAATAGTTCAAGCTTCTTTGGAAAAAGGATAGACTGTGTGACTTGATGGCATTTCCAGACTTATTTTCTAATATATGTTATTATTATATTTTATAATTTTTTATATATTTCAATTTCTAAATATAATGCATTAACGTATAGGCATTAATTTCTGTAGTCAAAATTTGGGGAG
Organism: Chroicocephalus ridibundus; assembly: GCF_963924245.1. NCBI lineage: Eukaryota > Metazoa > Chordata > Aves > Charadriiformes > Laridae > Chroicocephalus > Chroicocephalus ridibundus. Next base: position 8,570,292 of record NC_086296.1, on the reverse strand, counting down.
AAAGCTGACACCAGAGTGAAGTGATTTCTGAGATAGCTGTCTAATGTTGTGGGATGGCAGTCTCTATCTCTGGTTTTGACTACAGAGGGGATTAGTTAGATGAGAAAAACCTACTCTTCATGGCCCTGCATCCTTCAAGTATGCCAATAACTCTTCTCAGTTTTGACAGTAATACTTATGATGTAAATGTGGCCAATTGTGGGGTTTATGGAAGAAATTCTGGTATCTAGTTCAATTATTTATTGAAGTTTTTATGGAATGAATTGTGGTTTGTCTTAACATCCACAGAGAAACTAAATAATATAGGTTAGTAGGGGTTTTTTAATTGCAGTAGACAGGGAAAACATGCTTTTCTTCGCAAGTGTTTTTCCTAGGGTTGACAATATTAGTGTACTAATATTGGGATTTGATTATAATTTTCTTTTGTTTTTATATAAGCCAGGGCCATTTCGTTGCTATATTTAAACACCCTCAATTGTCTTTATAAAAAATCTCTGAGTTTATGAAGTTTGTGTTAATCAGTCACACTACAAAAAATCCCCATAGAAGATAGTGATGTTAATGTTTGGTTTTCTGTCATTTGGTGCACCAGCTGTCACCAGCTGTGCATAAACCAGAGATGCTCTACTTCAGAATTATTCCAGGATTCATCATAATGATTAGGTCTCTTAAATCAGCGTGTGCTGATTTATAGCAGTGCTACATATCATTTAAGTGAGTGCATACCATCCTTATTTACCGTCCTGTATTAATTTACAGCTTAGCTGTCCACTTCTCTAGTGTTTCTTGCAGCCTTCACTCTGAAAGGTTGATTGGGAGGTTTGTAGTTTCTCAGCTGTGGGAACATACGTATATTCTTAAAGTTTACATTCAAAGAGGCATCTCTGTTCAAGGATGGGATTTCTGGTGAAAACCAGAGAGGTCTGTGCCAAACTGGTAGAAAATCGGAGGCTGATGTGGAGAGCCTCCATTTGAGAAAACTGGTCTGAATCAGAGACAGCATAAACTTTAATCTTGAGCACTCATTCCTCAGGTTGGCTTTTCCTTCTGTCTGTCCTTTCATCTACCCATCCACAAAAACCTTTGAAAGACCTTGGCTTTGCTGTAATGTGCAAAAGAAAGCTTTTTAAAAACTTCATTTTGTAAGAATGGAACCATTCGCTAATTAACTTTGCTCATGCTACATAATGAGGATTTTACTGAAGTCCTGCTAGTGACGAGATGGCATTATAATTGGGCCCACGGTAAGCAACAGAGCATGTGTGTGGTGCTCGACTTCAAGCATTTGCTTACGTCCTCACTGAAGGTAGTAGTACTACTAATATGACCCTCTCTTTAGTGGCACTTAATTGCTTTGCTGAATCACATTTTTAGACACATAGAATAATTGATGATAATCACTTTGACCTATTCCAACCTTGGGAAAAGATTTTTGGAACTAGACTGGAAAATACGTTGAAAAATAAAAGGGGGCAATTAATTTTGAGAGAGTTTTTGTCCTATTTTGACTTATCTGCCTGTAACTGTGAAAAACATCTATTTACACTCTCAAGTAGTTTTGTGTGAGTTACAACTGTCACAAAGTGGGATATATTTCATTTTTGTCACTATTCTGAGTGAGTTTATTAAAGCCAGGCTAAACAACTAAATCCTGATAGAGCTGGTCTTTGTGAGGAAAACTCATCTATCAAGTTGAAATAAGTAGTAAAATAACAGACATATTTCTTTCAAATCCAAGTTTCAACAGTATCTTATTTTTTTTGTTCAGAATGAAATATCTAGATTGTCGCAAAATAAAGTGTATTTCAAATTGATCATACATTTGAATTTTTCATAAAATTTCAATAACTCGATAACAAGTATTGAGAGGAATTTTATTGGTTTTGAGTTAAAGATTTTTGTAATCTCCATGTTCTCCACAAAAACAACTTTATCATAGCTCTCCCTTTTTTTTTTTTTGGAGGGGAGAACAGCTTCTGATTTCATTATGAATCATCAATCTTCAGTAACTTTTTTCAATCAGGTTTCCATAAATTTAAAAAAAGCTCAGCATAACACACATAATTTAGTGGTGTGACTGCAGACAGCAGTGGCAACTCTAGCATAGCGCTACAAATTGATGTTATTTTCAGAAAAAAGTGGAGTGACCGCATCTTTTAGGAATATTTCTTACAATAGTGAAGTTGTTCCAGGACTCTGTCATTGCATTAGGTGAAATCAAAAGCAATTCTGAACGAAAGTCCGTGTATACAAAGTTCTGTTTTGTTTTCATCTGTCTGATGGAGGCTTTATTTGGACTGCCAGCAGATCTATATAAATCTAAGTGACTCGTAATTATGTTTTGGTCCCAGGCAATATGTACATATGAATCCCGGCAGGGTGCTACTCAAATCCTTAGTGTATTGCTGTCTCTGTGTGGCTGTTAGTGACCATGTATGCATTGATTCTTAATATACTTTGTTTATAAATTCCTGTTTCTTAAATATACTGTGCTGTAGCAAAAAGCTCAAACAAAGTTTCACATTACAGCTCAATATATATTAGGTCAGCATATACAGGCTTCAAAATTATACTAGAAGCGAGAAATGATTTGTCCTTCATTCTTTAAATTAGCCTGCTTAGACTACCGAATGTTCTCTGCCTTGCTAAAGTCTTCTTAGATGAAATCTTTCCTTAGGGACATGTGGAACAAAGCAGTTAATGCTGTCCACTTAGTGACATCAAGTGTCATTGATTATAAATTGTGGGTGACACTTTACAAAGGAATTGCTTTGTGCTTCTGTTTTCAAGAGCATATCAGCAGGAGCGTGTGCGTTCATCTATTTGTCTATATATTGATATAGAGAGAGAGACACACCTTTTTTAAAAGGTACTTAATTAACAATAGTAAAAAGCAACTAACTTGCAACCAATTTTGGTGTTCTACCAGGCATAATGTATGAAACCCAGACCGTGTAATGACTTTGAAGAACAGCATGAACATATGCAAAGATTTTCTTTCTTCATTGAAGACCTGAAATGGTTCTGATGTTTTGTCAAGTTTGCATGGTTTTTCTGAGTAAAGCAGAACCTGAGCTTAATTGCAGTTGATTATTTCAAGGTTAGAAATCATGTGCCCAGCATGTTGCACCAAATTAAAACAACTCCATAAAGAAGCAACCTTTATATACTATTGCTTCTGAATAAAGATTTGGATAAAATAGGACCTGAAAATAGGAGTGGGAAAAATGCTGCTGCTTCTAAAACAATAAGGACTTTAAAGATCATGATTATCTTTTATATTAAAAGTAAGTAATTTATCAAACTTTCTGTCTCTTGAAACTAGGAAACGATAGTTTGAACAAGGAGATATTTCTTCAGTTAGCTCAAAGAAAACTTGATTTTAATTGAAAGTCAAATAACTTTCTCTTTGATTAATTTAAATGCTGGAGGGTGAAGATTGCAAGGGCGGGGGTGTGTCAAATTGCCATCTCTGTTTTCTTCTGAGTGTACAAGTAATCTTGATTTGGACACCTTTTATTTTGCCCAGAATGAAGTATTCAGTAAACGATCAAAGAAATGGGAGAAATTGTGGACTTCTTATTTTTCATGCTCAAAGTAAACTCTTGATCTTCAATGTCCACTTCAGTTAAAGCTGGAAGAGCTAAAAGAGAATAACAGAAATGTGAGTGAATAGCTTGCATGTTAGGGTAGTTCCAAACCAGCCAAATTTAACCTAAAATGTCCTAAGTAGTCATGCATTCCTTTGAGTTTTAGCACTCACATACTTATTCAATGGGACAGAAGCTGTCTACAGATGACATCTCTCAGGAGCTGGTGAGCTATTCGCCAAGCACACTGCCTCTACCTTTGAGACACTGAGCTTTCAGACTCCCACTGCCTCCCAAGTGCGTTGAGTTCTCTCAGCATTGCTTGAAATGGGAGCACTAAATGAAGAAGGTAAGCTACAGCAAGGATATATCTAGCTCTCTATTTCAGGTTTCCTAGAAGGAAACAGAAATAAGGCTAATAGAAATATCTGTAGTTTCTTTAGAAGAAAAGGAGACAGGGCTACCCCTAGGACTAAGCTCAGGAGTGAAAAGGAAACAATTATGTGTTTCTTGCTTCATGTGAGTACCTGCTTGAGAGCTATGCTCAGTTGGAGCCTGAACTCTTAGTCCACTAACTTGCTGTGAGGCCTTGGGCAAACAATTCTACCTCCTTGTTCCACTTTTCTGTAAATTGAGGCAGCTTTTCATAGTGCTTAATCTGTTAGTCATAGCTAGAATTATTTAATGCTTCTCTTCCTATCTGAATGAAATTTGGATACAAATCATTCTTTTCCTTCCTTACTCTAGGACTGAAAGGTTCTGAATAAATGCTACGTACCCCTATGCATGGTTGTTACCTGGGTTTTAAAAAACCAACACAGCAATCTGAAACTGATGGGTGGGGCTTTGTTGATTTGGGGTTTTTGAGGTGTAGTTTTGTTGGAATTTTTTGTACACTTCCTGCTCTCAGCTCTGCCGTCATCAGCTACACTATTACTTTTCTTTAGCGTTTGAAATATTAACTCTTCCATTTGTTATACCCTATCCTCACCAGAATGCAGGTAACCTTTACAAATTAAGAGGGATAAACTCTGTCAATCCTGTCTTCTCTAAATAGTTTGCCGTTTCTTGACATTTCTCAAGAGTAGCTCTATCTGTTGCTTTAGAGCCTTACTGGAGTGCCATACCCAGTCCAAGCAGTAGGACACATGAATTGCTTGTTTTGCCAGTTTTCTTTTACTTAGTTTTTCAGCATCCAAGAATGGGCATGGGTTCTTGTAGCCTAAAGACCCACGTGTGGTTTCCTAGTAACAGAATCTCCTGTTACAGTCATTCCTAATAGAATAAATGGATGACTCTTCTCTGGAACAGCACTGTATCTTTCAGGTGGGAAGTTACGAAGGTACAGAGTGATTGTGGCCTTCTAATGAAGGATCCAGAGTTGATTTGGTTCTTTAAAGCAGGGTGAGGAAGACCTAGATTAACTCATTTCCTTCCTGAGTCAGTTTTCGTGAGAGTTTGAGCGCTGCCTTCTCCCCTAACTAAGGGGGGATGATGGTAGAATTAACGTCTGGTCCTGCAGATGACTTTCTCCAAAGCACTGGCAACTTTCATTGTGGCCTAAACCATGACACCATGTGAACATGAATGTGATAGTGTCATTATCCTTAGCCATGTTGCTGTCTTGTGGGAGCTGATTGACGTCCCTCAATACTGCTTGCTCCCTGAATGGCAAAAGAGACTGCTTTTCTTCCAGCAGCACATGACTGCTCAGTGTTTCTAATAGGGTCCCATATGCCACAGAGTCTCGGGAGGGAAGAGATACCAAATACTCTAGCTGCTTATGTATTCAGTTCTAAAAGAGGGAAGGTCACCTACCCCTAACTCATAGATAGAAAACTCAGTTTGCCTGTTATTTTACGATTTCTTCCCATTAACCGTAAGTCTGCAAAATCACGCTGGTGTAGCAGGTGCATTCTACCTTGACAGCCAAGTCATGATGCACCAGTACGGAATGCAGTCCAAACTACTAGCCAGTCATTGAATGTGCTGAGCACGTGCATAAATAACATCCTATTCCATTTCCTGAATGTCAGCTGGGAGTCCTGATTGATGCTATTTCATTGAAACTCCCTTGAGGGTTTTCACTTGGGGAAGCTGTTATGCAAACATCAAGTAAAACTACTTACAGCCATAGTCAGCTCAATGCCCGAGTCCTTTCAGGAAATCTGGGTTTCCAAATTCTGGGGGCATTTGGATCCTGTAGATGTTATTGTGATCCCAACTAAAACATAAATGGATGATGACAAGAAGAGAAAAGGCAGGGGTAATTGTGTATTTATTGTGGATGGAGGTGGAGAGGAAGGTTGACTTATAATTTGAAATAGATCAGTTAGAAAGTGAATGCACAGCAACAGAAAGAATCTCTGCTAAATTTACCAGCAACATAAAATGCTCTGTGACTTTTGTGCATATGCCAGTTGTCTTGTTAGTCTCAAAATGACATTCACTGCTTTATTTAGTACCTCAGCACTCTGCAGGAAAAAAAATCAGAATATTTATATGTTGAGTAAGAGGAAATGACCCTTAAAAATTACGATAACCATAACTTCAGCACAACTGTGACAATTGTAAATAATAATGTAAAGTGTTTTCTTCTTGATCATTTAAAGGACTTATATGATTTCAGCACTATTCTGCATTTCCTTTCATCTTGGACTTCTCAGTTTTGGAGTAGTCTTGATTCATAGAGTGGATTAAAATGTCGAGTGAGCTATAGCATATTCATTCTTGTATCATAACAAGCATAATGGCCAACTCTTGGTAACTCTTGCATTGATTTCAGAGTGCACAATATATGGTGGCTAATACAGTAATTTTTAATCAATTAATTATTTCTTGATAAATTGTTTTTAATCTGTAGGTGGAAAAAATGACAAGTAGTGTGGGCTTACCTCCTATGGCTGTTTTCTCCTGTGCTCTCAGCGGAATGCTGATGGGATGGTTAGGAAAAGAGATGAACAAACTGTGATTGCAATATGAGTAAGAAGAATTATATTTTGATAACAACTATTTTGAGTCCTTGAGCACAGAGAGGGTGAGAGTAGCTCCGTCATTAAGAGCTTATTATCTATCAACATAAAAAACAGGAGAAAGACAAAGGCAGGCAAAAAAAAGTGAAGTACCTTGGTGTCCTGATGCCCAGTGTCCAGCAAACAGATCCAAGCTTTGCAGTCACAATAGTTTTTCTGCCTGCAGACAGAGCTGTCAAGTCACGTGAAAGGTTTTTCATGAAAATACAAGTGAGAGCATAATGACATAAAGATAAAAAACATTTCCCATTAAAAAAAAAAGAAGTCACTGGCTTCTTCCACTGGCTTGGAATTATATATATTTTAGTTTAGACTTATGCATTCTCTTTTGGCATGGTCTAAATAAAATTTAGTAGAAAAGTAATATGTCATTTAATTAATTTAAGTCTTATTGCTTCAAAATGTACTTTGAAAGGTTCTGTAGCAATAACATGACTGCTTTTTGTACACTCCATGTAAGAGTTATCTGTGCATTAGATAATAATTCTAAACATGTCCAACACTTTAACCTTTCCCTTTTTATATACAAACTAGAGAGAGAGAAATTTCTGTGCTGTACAAAAAGATGATACATACATCAAAGGAGCATGCTTAAGTGAAAAATTTTTCAATGTCTTTGTTGTCTGAGATGATACCTGATATGCAAGCTTGAGCTGTGTATTATACATTAAGGAATGACAACTTTTGAAAAGATGCCATGAAAGCAGTTTCTGAAAAATATTCTGGGCATTTCCACTTCAAATTTTTAACCTGTTTAATGTACGATCTTCTTCCAGTTCTACTGGAAACAATATTTCACATTGAACCCGAAGTGTGTGGTTGTTGCTGTAACTTTCATATTCTGTGATTTTATTTTTACTGGTCGTTTTGTTATTACATATTGCAGTAAGGTTTAAGCTATATTTGCTAATATTGTTGCTTTTGTCAGGGGTGTGAAGATCTCTAATGTCAGAACACCACACTGGGCTAGTTGCTTAGGTTAACCAAAAAACCATGCAATCAGAATAATTGAATTTATACTGTGTCATAAAAAGCACACGCTATATGGAAATTTAAACCCAGTATGTTTGTTTATGACTTGCCAGATTTATTTAGTTATTTAACTGCAGTAGACAAATTATTAGCAACCCTTTCAGTAAGGGATGCTCCCAGTTCTCAACCTAAGAGAAGAAAGAAGTTTTTTTCCTCCTTAGAAACAAAGAACCACCAGTATAGATTGGTGTTCTTAGACTCCCAAGAAGCCTGTAGCAGAACTGGGGAAAGCATTTAACTACAATTTAATGCATGAACCATAGGACAACCCCTTCAAAAATAGGAATACACAGTACATGTCTCTAGTCGACCAGTCTGATCTAATCTAGCCATCTCCAGAACACCTCCATGGTCTAGGTCTGCTTCCATGGAGGTCTAGAGGATAAATATGTCTCTATGAAGTTTAGATTGGTAACCAAAACCATCTGTGGAAGAAAACTGGGTATATTAAAATATGCCAGAGTACAGTACAGTCGGATAGGCAAATGATATATCTGAACCATAGTAAACTCCAAGTGCTTGTTCATTTAACCAGTAAAATTGCATTCACACTAGAAAGATTTCACAGCTTTAATTATGGTTTTAGATTAATTAAAGCAGTAAAACTTTCTAATGTAGATGAGCCCTTGTTCATCTCATTTCTCTGCTTCCAGCGTGCAGCCTATTGGATTTGCAGTGGAATTTAGACGCCCTTATTTTGTCATTTTGCATACAGCTTCGTAGGGCTTCTAATGACTTCACCCAGTCTTGTGTTAACTTGCCTTGCCATTTTCACTTCATGACTGCACACTCATTATAAATCAGCTCACACTACAGCTCTTCTTGGAAGCACATTTTCTTTGGCTCTGTGGCTTTCAGGCATGGAGGGGTTTTATTACCAGATTTGGTAGAGTACAATCAGCATTACACTTGAAATGGTCTTATTTATCCTCTGATTATGACCCCTAGATGTCTGGTATGCAAACAGGTGCTCAGATGGCTCTTCTACTGTAACAGAATTTGCATTCTGTACACACCAGCAATTTTACTGAGGCAATGAATATGATAGATGGTCCTGACATGTCGGGCCAGTGGTGTCAGCATATTTATAATAGCTGCTTTTTTTCAGTCCTTCCCCCCCACCTTCTTTTGTCCCAAATAGGTTTGGAAAAAGATAACAAGGATCAGATGGGTAGATAAAAGATGAGACTGTGAAACAGAAAAAGACACTAATGCATACTATACATATGAGGAAGTACTAAAAGAAGTAGCAATGTATCATGTAGTTGCTTGTCTTCAGTGGGCTGCTATTTTCCACGCTTGCCATCATACTTAAAGGCCCTGTCCAGTTAGGAGCATGTGGAATGACATTTTCGCTGCACCCTGTTGTATCAGTTGAGTAGCATAAAATCATTTTTCAGGTCATGGCTTGGTTTGGCTTTCCGGTCTCTCTGGAAAGGCTTCCAATTTCCATAAAAGATACACGTTGGAGTAGAAATGGCAACCCCAAGAGTTCTAAATTTATGATTGATGTCTACAGATCTTAAAACTGGATTAAAATCAGAAAATTTTAAAATGAATAATTCTCTTTTACTTGGACCTTTGGGACACATATTTTGATAATTTAAAATATTTTTTCTACCATGATGAAAACTTTCATCTTTCCTTTTACTTCTTTAAAAAATAAAGTTAATATTTTCACAAAATACCCTGTTTGGAGACTTAATAAATTACAAAAGCCTTCCTATTAAGTCACAAAACTGTGCAAAAATATTGAAGCATTAAAGCAGTCTTAAAATTTTTTAACAGTCGAACTTGTGTTATAAAGTAATACCAATCAAAATAAGTATTTCTACAATTTAATGGTATAAAACAAGCTAGTTTGAAACCTGAAATTATTGGCCTATCTATGCTCTTGTGCTGTGTGGCAATGGAAGGGTCAAACAGAACTCTGTCCTCTGGTACTGTGCTGCTGTTGAAAACCTGTGGACTTCTTTGTAATGAGTTGTAAAGCTTATGCATGTGCTGGTTTATGGTATAGTTCCTAAGGCTATACTGGGTCACTGAAGTGTTTAATGTATGCATATGTTTGTCTGATTTAATAACAATCTGCTGAGAAATAAATAAGAAGGTGAGATCCTGGATGGTTATAGACCTTCACAAGGAAGTACCGTTGGATTAACAAATTACTGTTCTTAGTTTAGTTGCAGGTTCTGATTATGTGATTGTTATTCAGTGAAAATGCAAGGGGAAATATAATCTAAATCATATATTGATTATTTGAAAAAAAAAAAAAAAAAAACACAACCAAAACCTCAACATCAACAACAAAAATCCTCTACTTCCTGGTAAATATATTTGGATTTAAAAGACAGTACCTTAATTATTCATCTCTCTATGCCTCACCAGACCCAGGAGAATCACAACTGATTTGCAGAATACAGCATCTTGGGCCTGTTGCCTCCTTGGGGAGCACCACGTGTTTCTCCCAGGGATAGCTGCAATCACAGAAAGCACTCAGAGGCAAAGTTAATCCTGTAAGCAGGCGAGTGAACCCATACCATAGTCAGGTTTTCGTTACAAACGATTTCTCTCAGTTAGAAACATATGTGGCTGGTGTTGCTGGCAGGAGTTAAAGGCACTACAATATTGCAATTTCAGCCAGCCAAAATGAAGAGTGGCTCCAGCCAAGTCACTTCCACAAGATCTGCAAAAACGTGCAATAGCTAGTGTTTATTTTTTAATAGCAGAGCCCCAGTATTGATGATACCCAGGATTAAAATATGGGAAATCTTTCTCATTACAAGAAGGTAGACAGTCTTGTATCAGCATTAAATGGATGTTAGAGGCAATGAGTACTATTTTTAGGCTTGAGTTCATAAATAAAATGGGGCAAAAGGTCAGTCTGGCACATACGGCTCATTTACTGTTAAACCATACAAAGAACGTTGTAATAGCTGGGTTTTATAATAACTGAAAAACCAATGGATGAGTGAGTACAGAGAATTAACTTCATAATCTGAATGCTGCATTTGAATGTTATTGAAAACAATTATAATTATTTGAATCACTAAACTATATTTACATGTTTTGAGTTTTCCCTTTGGGATAGTTCCCTAGTTTTCTATCACACATCACTGGCTGGTAGATATTAGGCTGCAGTTAATAGCTTTGCATTACATGGCAATATTGTTTCGAGTACCTGAATGTAGCAACAGCAAAACACATCATGGGTTGTAGCTGTGGTCAAATCAACACATTCATGCAAAATGAGGAGAAAATTAATGTTGTGCTGTGAATAGCTCTAGTTAGAAAAATGCCTCTTGTAAGAAGGAGCATACTTAATAGTTTGCAGCAAAAAACACAGCACTAAAGAGCATCATGACGCTGTGAGGAACATAAGGGAGCTTTGGTGTCCTATCAAAATCCCCCGTATCTCTCTAAGGAGAAACTGAATTTACTCCATGATACGCTCTTCTTAAGGAAATAGAATAACACCTATAAATAGATAAACATCTAGGGGAGAACCAGCCAAGCAACAAAATCTGGGTCGCAGTCAGCCTTTTTGTAATCATTTCTCTGCCTCCTGGATGGGAACTGAGCCTGACGGGGGAAAGCAAGAAGGGAGGCAAGCTGCCCGCAGTCGAAGTCTGGCTGCAAGGAGCTTGCCAAAGACTGGCAAAGCTCTGAGTTTCTGTGGAAATGACTGCTCATGGCCAATTCCTGTATGCACAAGTGGTATTTGTGATTTATGAGCTCATTTCTCTGGGTGGAGGGGATGTAGCAAGCTACAAGACAGACAGAGGGACCAATGAGGAGGGGAGAGACTATGTGCGCAGCAGACCGAGAGCTGACCTGGGTGCAAAGCCTGGGAAGTGGTGGCTGATAGAGGGGAGACCCTTCAGCTCTCATGCGAAGTGAAGTCCTCTTCACTTGCGGGTGGAGGCTCTGGGAATGTGAGATTGCAAAACAAAGAACCACATGGGAAGACTGGGCATCACTGTTTCCCTGAACAGATTCAATCCAAGAAATGGAAACGCTACCTGAAGTACTTGGGGCTAACAGTAACACTTAAATATCAAAACCAGCATGAAGTGGAAGATGAAATGCTGTGCAGCAGTTCTTGCTGTGAAGGGACAAACTACTACAAATATCTTCATTTGTGCCTTGCCTTTCTTTTGCTGACATGTGTGACCATAATGTCTTTTGACGTATACTCTTTTGTTTGATATCTTTATTTTATCACTGGGAACAGAATTTCTCTCTCTGCAAACAGAAAGAAGGCTGCGTTGGGCTCAGGTGTGATAACAGGCTGCTGTCCCTGACAGGGCAAAATCTTGAGCATCTTTTTGTAACTGCTTTAGCAAGGACTTAGCAGGGCAGACCTTGCAGCTGAATTAGGAAACATCATTTGTTTCCTCAATACTGTGATGGATGGCTATCAACAGCGGACCCCTGTAAACTAAGAAAACAGTTCTTCCTCATACCACAATCATCAGAGCACTCCAAGGCAGGACTCTGCTGCCTTAATTTAGACATCTGCAGTACAGCCATCTCTAGTTGAGCTGGGCGTACAGAGTTCTTTTATAGTCCATGGAGAGAAATAGGGAATGATTTGTCTTATTCTACAGTAAATGTCTAAAGTGCCATATAAGTCATCCTTTAGAAATGCCTGTGTCTCTCCAAGGACTATTAAGATGTTGTAGATAACTAGTTTGAACACTTCTGAATTTACCCATCTATAGGCAGGTGAGATGAGACCCTTTCCCTGTCCCGCAATTGAAACAGTGAGACAACTGTTGAGAGGCGCTGGCGCTGCAGACAGCATCTACGCCACATCTGCCCAGCTGCTGCCATCTCAGCACTGCCCCTTCCCACGGGGTCCTTTCCTGCATTTTTTTCTTCAGCTTCCCTGCAAGTGACTCCCTCTGGGCCTGCTGCCCCTCACATAGCATGTGGCACAGCTTTCCGTCTCCCTCAGACAGCCTGTGTGTAGGGAAATCGCTTGCTATCGCTTCAGCACCCCTGTTCACCTGCTTTAACACAAGAATTTGTAATCCATATCCAGAGACCACGCATAAGGGAGCATCCATAGGGTGGGATCCAACTTTCAGGATTTGATTGTGCTCAGTATAATTTTACCTACCAGCCTTTTACTAAATTCAGATGACTACGCAGTAGTTAGCTCAAATCCAAACCTAGCAGAAAAGGACATCTTCCCTCTCATGGCCTAGCCTTAGGCTACTCTGTTTCCATCTCAGTCTCAAGGTGTTTCTTTTAAGTTAATTTATAGAGGAGACAAGTGCTGAGCTTGGTTTTCTGTTTCCTTGCACCACAGAGTCATTTACACTAATGAGAACAGGATTCCAACTGCTCCACAGACAAAATGAGGACTCAAGACAGAAATTATGAGCCAGATTAAGTTCTAATTTGCATTTAATTCTGGATGAACTGTCCCTCCTTCTCTTTTTACTCGTACTAGCTCTGTTTCAGTGTTGCTTTAGGGTTTCCTCTGTCCTGCTTTTGTGTTGCGGATTTGTTCCTTGATTGCAATGTGATTTCAATAATATCCATAATTGCTCAAGTTTCAGTAGCTAACTATGTTAATTGAGGAGCCGGACAGATGGCTCAAGCATCTGATATGAAGCTTACTGTGCTGAAATGATGTAGCCATCAGGGTTTGAAGTGTTACCATGGGAATGCACTTCCAATGGCTATTGAGTGCTAGAAGCATTACGCAGTGACATTCCTGCCAGAGCTGTAATGACACTAGCTTTTAAGAGATCCAAAGAGGCAAGAAAGGGTCAGCTTAAAAAATCCCTGGAGAAATGCTATGATATGTTGGTATCCTCCAATTAGTTGCTGTGTAGTCTACCAAAGGTTCTTTGCACATGCACTCTGCTAAGAGAAGTGCATGTGCAAAGCCATGGTGAGCCGTTGTTTCTGGAATAAAGCGAACCTGCCATTTTATAACTTTCATTGTAGACTTCAAATTGAAATAAAATCTTTCTGGACTTCTGAATCCTCTGTTCATCTCTCTGGAAAGACTTTTCAGTGGCCTTCAGAAAAGGAGAATGTTTCAGTCGCTAAGAATTGAGATGTCATTTCAGTAAGATCCATGATTGTTTAGGCTTCTGTAGGTAACTGTGAACTGAGAAGTTGGACAGATGGCTCGAGCATCTTACATGAAGCTTACCGTTTTGAAATGATGTAGACATTGGACTCAGAGCAGCATACAGCTCCTCTTACTTTGTATGATCTTGGGCAACTCCTTTTATTTCTTCATAGCAGAATAATTGAAATTTAAGCCAGTATATTTTACCTTATGGTTTGAGAAGGCTGACAGAAGAAGGAATTCCTTACATGGTTACATTCAACAGTGTGTCTAGACAAGGGAGCAGAGAGTAAATGTGAGCCCCGACTCCTTCCTCCCACATAACCCAGGTAGCCCTGCCCCATTATGCTGCACAGCCATAGCATCTGCCACAGGGGAAAAAATGGATTTACGCATATAGTTGAATGGCATCTTTTGGAAGAGGAGATCGCTGAAGTTTGTTCCCTCCATGCTCCGCCAGCCTTTTCCTTCTGCTTCTCATTTGAAGGACAGTTTCTGGTCAGGATACACCGAGGTGGCTCCCCATTAATCCCACGCTGTATAGGCATAGTGAAAGTGGCAGCTGCTGCTTTAGGAAAGGTACTTCAAGGCACTGAGGATGGCCATTATCAAGATCTGCAATTATCTAGTCATACTGATAAATGAAAGAAGTTTCATCCACACTCTTAATTTTCTGCCTTTGGGGTTTTTTTCTCCATGTAGGTTTTCTGTGTCTTCATGGGGCTCTGCTGGAAGTTATCGAAGATTAATAGGTGTTTTTCTTTTGGTTACAGTAAGCTTTTGAGCCAGTCTGTAACTAATGTCTAAGCCTCCTCCTTGTCTTTCCTTTAGATAATGTTATCATGTGCACACGTTGCCATTTAATCTTTCATACAATCTGTTCTGCAGAGGAAAAAATAATAAACATGGACCTAACACTGCAGATCAATTGGAAAACCTGCCAATGGCTTCAGTAGAAGGTTTTCTTGAGTAGGGAAATTATCTAATCTAATTCATGCCCATCACCATGGTAACTGAGCACTGTGTAGAAAATTACCTGTGTTTGTAAAAGTGTTTGCACATTCACTGGATTCTTTCCTCTTTTCCCCCCTTCCCCCTCCCCGCCCCCTTTATTTATATGATCTAAGAAATTCAGTGGGTTTTTTCTCTATCTTTGTGAAAGTTATGTGAAATGGAGACTAGAGTCTGTGTTTGCTCTGTTATGTAAAGTAATTCCCTAGGGTAAATATATTTACCATTTATCATCTGTTCATATACATAATGCATATGTGTAGCTGAGTTGGCTAGCAGATAAAAAGTTTTTTCTTTTTTTTTTTCTTTTTAACCTTTCAGCTGAACAGATGAATAAATATAAATCCCATCTGCAGATATAACATTCTCAGTGCTGCATATTTCCAAACCCTTCCAGTAGCTGGGCTTTGTATTCCAGGTCACATGAAATTATTTTCTTTTACTGAATTACTGTGACATATCACAGGAGTTCCTGAGCGTGACGCCCCCTGTGAAACAGGCATGGCTGGGGATTCCAGCCAGCTCATGAGACATGGACATGACACAACATCGTTTCCAAATACTGGGGAGGGAGGGGGGAGTGTTTACCAGAAACTCTGAAGTCGCTATTTTTCTGAAACCAAATACACTCTGTTGAAAGGCTAGATTTCATAATATGAACGCTTGATCCCTCCATTTCTGACAGTGTTTTTCAATGACAACAGAAGGGCTGTCGCTGAAGGTTGCTCACAAATAGACCTGTGTCTATTTGACTGACAGACTTTGTCAGTGAAAACACAAGTAACAGGAAGGGAAAAAGAGAAAAAGAATAGTTTGGCTATTCCATTTTCTCCTAAAATGTGTTTTTATTGTAGTGCTTTCTCTTGTATGTGGTATTTTTCCATCACTGGGCACTTTTTTGGAATCTGTACATTTATTTTGGAATTTAGTGGGAAGCTGAGATCTCTAGAAATCTCTCGCTATCGTCTGATCTTCACAGTAATTGTCTGGCCATTGAAAAAGCCATGGAGAGGAAAAGGTCTGTCTGCCTGCCTGGGGCCTTGCCACTCCTCTCATGAAGCCAATGCAATCCGTGTTGCTGGGATTTCAAAGAAATGTTGTGACTCGGTGGCTTTAGGCAAGATGGCCAGCTGTGCTTGCCATTTTTTATTCTTTCTAAGTAGCAGTCCCTTTGCAGGCCTTGTAGCTGGAAGGAAATTTTAAAATTGTAAAATGAATCATACTTGAGTAGAAAAGGAATATACGGTGACACTGCTTGAGACAGGGGCTGGAACAGATGAGCTTCACTTTCACAGTGAAAAAAGTCTTTTGGTGGCTAAATGCATTTGTGAATCAGGGTTGTAGACAAATCCTAGCCCTGCTTAAATAATGTGGTGGTGATTTCTGACTTGTGAAATATGAACCGACTGCATGATTTTGAATTGTTTTCATTGCAGTTCTGTAGTGCTTATAAAGCACTGCCCCTCATTCTGAACCATGAAAATTAGTGACAAAAATAATTCTGCTGAAATGAACTAAAAGCTCATCACTGGCTGCTCTGTTCTTTAGGCCGTTTAGAGCACCATATTCTTTTATTCATTTTCGTTGAGAGCATTGCGTGTTGCTGATGCAAAGTTTTGATCTTTTCAAAAGTCACCTTCATTGTTACACATACACACAAAAGGTCTAGAAGTGCCCGTGCTTGAGATCTTATGCCTTGTCTGAAGAGCAGTTTCAGTCAAAAAGTAAATATACATAAATGACAAGCATTTATTCAACAGAACAGCTCCTCGGTAAACTTTGAAGCATATCTGCTTACTTTGCCTAACAGGCAAAATGTGTGCTTTTTTTCCTCTGCTGTTATCAAAAAAGAACCAAGATAAGGCGTGTACATTCCCCTCTACCCTGTCCATCATCATCAGAACTATCAGCGATGTTTTGACTATAGAATATTCTTAGGCAAAAAGTAGAGAACTTGTTTTTGCATGCTCCAGGTCACTCTTGCAAAAGGACTGTCTTTCTTCATAACGTTGTACATCAAATACTTGTTTCACTCAGTATCTCTTCCAACCTCCGAAATGTACTAGGTTTATGCTTTATCTCTCCACATTTGTAGGACTGCTAAAGTTTGGTTTTAGTTTTCTTTATCTTAAAGCATAACTATAAGAAAAGGCTCCAGGTGCTAATGTTAAAGTAGCAACATTTACGTTTCTCACAAGTAGTCTTTTGGTAAAGATTTTTGCCCTACTATCGTGAGGGGATTGGTGAGGGAACTGTGGCATAACCAAAAGAGGAGGACAAACCTCTCAAAAGGATCTGTGGGCTGTTTGTGTTGTGCAGTAGCAGAAGAGAGGACAGAGGTGTTAAAGGTAGCGCCATCTCAGGCTGCTGTGTCCTCATGCTACGTACGCTGCCTGTTTGAGATATTGGTTGTTGTTATTACTGGAAGTCAACGTGGTGCGGTGCCTAAACTAGTGATTGTTTCTTCTGAGTTTATCAGTTTAGACACAGTGCTGACCAAAAGTAGCAAATCTGCTGTGTCATTACCAGAGCTGGTAGTTTCTCTAGTGACTTGGTGTCTCTTGGCTCCACTTTGTTGCTCCAAAGGATTTTTAAGTGTCAGGGTCCCTTTTTGAAAGGTGAATTTTCTACTTCTGACCCAAATTTAATTGAGATTCAAAAGGACATGGGTTGTTATAGGATAATTATCAAAAATCTTTAGGAGTTTATACTCAAAATGTCAAATTTCTGTTAGGCTTTAAAAATTTTTGTGTTGACTTCCTATTGATTTCAATGCCTACATTTGAAAGTCCTGTCAGATGCCATCAGTATCTCTTAGTTGCACGTGAAGATGCCTCTGTGCTTTTGAAAGGTATTTATACCAAGAAACATCTACCATACACTGCCCTCTTCACCCCTGTAAAACACCACCGCTCCATTGAAATTACCAAACTTGTACATGGTTAAAATGCAGTCTGAATTTATCTCCATTATAAGGTAGGCCATTTTGGTCATATACTTGTATTTCAAACATTTGAGCAGCCACACTGGGATTATTTCCTGCATTAGATGAAACAATAAAAGGTGGTAGTTTTGTATTGTACAACTGCATATGTTCCATCTAGACCCCGTTAACCTTTGCTCAAAGCTCTGCATTTCTTAAATTCTCTTTCTATTGTATACATAGAGGTAATGAGGCACGGAAATGGGTCAGGTGCTGATTTCACCATCTCAAGAGGTAGCTGCTACCCCTGACTCATCAGATAGATAGGATGTTAAAATTTTCTAGAATGAGCAGCGCAGGTCAGCTATGCCGACAAAGAAGGAAGTGAGTGATAGGAAAACTGGGACTCTGGGAGCTGTGTCATTGAATCACAGGGCTTTGGAGACTATTTCGGGCAGAATACAACCTTTGTGTCACATTTTGCTGAAGGCTGTAGGTAAAGCTAAACTGTTGTCCCAGATTCCATGATAAAATCACACAGTGGTCTTTACTAAAGTATAGAAAGACTGTTTAACTGTTTCTGCAAGATGCAGTGAAAATGCTGTTCCAGGATGCAGAAAGCCAAGTTCTTTGGTTTTCTCGATATTACAGTGATGGAAATGATAATGCAGCTGGATCATTAACTTCAACAATGTCAGCATATTCTCACCATTGCATTTACATTAATTAGTCTACATATTATTATTTAACAGCACACTTCTCTCAGATGAATTCACTAATGTACTTTTTGGCTCCCACTATGTAGAGTACCTCCGCTTCAAAAGTAAGCGATTAAATGCTAGAAAAGGTAGGAAGATTTGTGGAAAGACACACTTGTGTTCACATTTGAATAGGAGCACATAAAGGCATTGAATGATAACTTTCCTGTAGAAATTTCTTGCTGCTTGCTATGCAAAAGTCTTTGTTTCTACCTCGTGTGCAGGCAGGAAAAAAAAAAAAAAAAGCAGCAGAATATCAAATCCAGAGGAGGGGTGGATGTTTATGGACCTGAGGAATGAACAGTTCCGGCAGATTGTTTTAGCATAAATGAAGTCACTGTTCACAGTCCAGAAAAGGAACAGGAAAATACGCTGAGTACAGATCCTTACAGCTGCTCCTTATGTACTAAGCACTCAGGTTATGAACAACAGTTAGTCTTTGTTGCTTTCCTCTACTGCATCTCCTCACAGCCAAAATTACTCATTGAACTTAAACTACAGCATGTTTGGATTAAAATGCAATATCTGTGGGGCTCTTATTTTAAATCTGTATTAATAATCATCAGAGTTGAGAAAAGCCTCTTGGTCAGGAGTTCAAATGTGGAATACGATACATTAGTTTTGCCTTATTTCTCTTCTGTCTTTAGCTGCAGAACTTGGCCTGGTTCTTTGGGCTGGAATAGGGAGATCTTGCTCTCCGTGGCTATGAACTTGGTGTTGCAAATAACTGATAATGCAACTAGAAAGGAAAAACTGAAACGTGCAATCAGTCAGATAACTGAAGAATTTCGTGCCTTTCCAAGAAATATATTGGCTTTGAGTTGTGGGTTTCCCTTTTTCCCCCCCCTCCCAACTTTATTTCGAAATGGAAGAAAGAACTCCTGTATTGTACATTGTGTGATGCAAATCAAACTGTAAAAAGGGAGAAATTGCGCTATAAATGTAGAAGGAAAATCCAAGGCAAAGAAATCAGGGAGCCTCCCTATCAGAATTATGTGGTAAAAAAAGACCAACTTAATGGAGTAATTGTTTGTTGATTGATTAATATTTCTGTTTATCAAATCTCTTGGTAGGTAAGCAGCATTAGCATGGGGAGAACTAGCCTGTTCTGAAGGCTGATGCACAGTTTGACCAAACATAGCATGAAATTTAAAGGTTACATCTTTACATCAGCAGCGTTGCCTTTTAAATATGAATCTAAAGCCTTACTCTTTTAATACCCTTTTAAAATAACTTGCAGAAAAGAGGCAACTGCCTATAATGGGTGAGACAGTGAAAGACTATTTAAATATGAGAGCCCAGATTTGATGTATGTTACTGTCAATGAGATTAGACAAATTTGACTAGAATTCCATTTTGGGCTGAATATGGAACCTCCTGATGTCATTTGCATTATGTCATTCAATAGGTTGGAATCACACTTTAGATAAAGGAACTGCTAAAATCTCTTTTCTGGGTGTGTTTAGAAATCAGAGTTACAGATACATGATGCTTTTGAATAAAAGAGGCATGGACAAATTAATCTTATTCTTTAACAAAGGGCCAAAAGTTCATTCACAAATAAATATCCATCAAATATGGTGACTTTAGGTAAGAAAATAGTGAATGAAGCAAGAACTTGAGGCTTGCCCTACCCATGAAATTGAATTTTTATTCAATAAGAATCCAATTAAAAGCTGTTGTATTGATTCCATTAGTCCTGTAGAATGTAATCTTTTGAAATTGATATTTTAAAATTGCAGTTATAATAGCAAATACAGGCTGAGGACTGGGTGAATTGTATGGGTGCCAATACAAGGAAAATGTTCATTGCACACCTGTGGTGCCAACCACGAACAATTCATGAACATGACTTTATCAATTCAGTAAGTACTTCAGATGTTACCCACATGGTCTAAGTCGTGATGATATTTTTTCGGGAAAAAAATTCTGTGGTGTAACACATGAGAAAACAACTGTCTAAATATTTCATTGTCTTTGATATCATTCAAGGCTTGAGAAATGCAGAGATGACAGTATCTTTTTCTAAATCAAATAACTCTGATTTTGGTCTTGGGTTGTTATGCACTTCCCTAGGACAAAAAGTGCAGAATGTTACACACTAGTCCTGATAACTGGTGCAAAATTAATTGACTCATTAACCTTAATCATCTTATTTTAACTGTGAAGGTCTCATGCTCTGAAGATGATAGTACCTTTAGCTTACAGTCATAAATAAGCTTTTACCACCCACTACCACAGGGCAAACTTTCCTTTTAGTAACACTGAAAATGTATTTGGAGGAAGTTTTTATGGTTTATTTGAGGAACAGAATACATGCAACCTTCTAGACACACAGGTGGTGTTAAAGAGGTAACTCCTCTCTTCCCCAATATCTGCACACTGTAAAGTGGAATTCGCTTTAGTTAACCTGGAGAATGTTGGTTTGCCATTATTGCCCGAGAGTGACACCTCTTATTAGCATTATCTCACTAGAGTATATATAGGGAACTGTTTTTTCTAATTATTATTATTATTGTGTTAACAAATTTGAGAAATATTTTGAATCACTGATGCTGATCTCAGTACTGCAATATTGAGTATTCTTATGTGATAAATATTCTTTGAGAGTTCAGCTTTCATTTTCCATTAGTAACATATTCTGTAATGTACACCTTTTTTTTTTTTTTTGGTTGAAATGTCTATAATTTTGTTCTTCTTGGCAAAGACAAACCAAACACTGACATCAGAATATTCTGTAGTGTATGCAATGAGGATAGATGAGATTTTCATGCAACTTTAGCTTATGTTTTTTTGGAAAGTGATAATGAAAGAGAAGATCCAAGAATACATTTGCTCAGCAGTTAAAGGTCTGACTTCAGCTTGTGTAGACATAGCTTAGCCAACTTTACCCCACCTAGGCTGGGGGCTCATAAAAGCTGTGCAAGCTAACCCCTCCAAAACTTACCCCCTTTCTCAGACTTGTAGCCTGCAATGGGATCTTGTGCTTGGTGTTGTGTGTGCTTACAATAATTTGTCTTGTTAGCTCTAATTCATCTACGCAAGCAACAATTGCAGATTGATTGCTGTATAACATGGGGATACTTATCCAACTGTGAATATATGGGGTCTAATAAAAGCGGCAGTTGGTTGCCTCTTTTCTTTCTGTTCTGATGCCCAGAGATGCTGTCATAGGAATTTGTATGCATTGCTTGATTGCTACCATTCATCTCAGAGCTCTTTATACTATTCTTGAGGAAAACAGACCTAAAACTGCAGGGATTAACAGGCCCCATTGTAACTCGCACAAAACAGGAATGAGGTAGACCTGGCATATACTTTCCAGTGCTCCACCACCTTCACAGTGCTTGGTGGCTGTAGCAGAGGAACAGCAAGAAACTAGGAGAAGAAAAGACTCAGAGTTGCACAGCATCTCCTAAGTAGCTGGAAGAGGCAACTGTAGGAAAAAAGCCTCTCAAGTGAACCAATATTTGAGAGGCGCAATAAACACACAAAGATTTTATTTTTTGTTTTCCTTCTCTTCCTTAGGCTGTGTCTCTTATGCTTCAGATCTTGAGATGCACAGCACGTAATCTGGTGTGTGGGAGGCAGACTCCATGATTGAGCTACTGATTTAACTTAAGTTATATATTGCCCATAAATTGTTATTTTCTGGGGCTTATCGTCTTCATTAAAAATCACTTTGAGCTGAACATTTCTATTATTTTATCAGCTCGAAGCTGGCTGTTTATGCCTCTCAAAAAAAAAAAATCCACTTTACTCTTTCTGAGCTTTTAAGCTTTTATTGAACCCTTTCAAAAGGAACCCTCTTTCAAATCTTTTAAAAGAAGGAACTATAAACAACATTGTTAACAGAGTTCCTCTTTTTTGAAGTTTTCTGTATCAAATAATAAGTGGTACTGTGGAAATCAGCAACTTTTTAAAATTACCCAAATCCAGAGTTAGCTGAGATCGCTATAAAACCACTCATTATGTAATGATGGCCATAAAACAGCAATTATACTATTTCGTTCTGAGTTTTAATTATGTAATTGCAATGAATATGTTGATTGAATTCTTAGAATGTTCAATGGTGTTAAAGAAAATATTATGACATTGTAGCCCATGCTCTTCAGAAGTACTTCTAAAGGACACCAGAATTCACATGCTTCCCCTCCCCTTCCTTGTGTGTTTTATTTTTTATTAATGGGGGAGTTTCTTTTGAGAGAAGCAGAGTTAAAGTGGAAACATAGTGCACATTGGATCCATTTTCCACATCTGGATCCTCTTGAAAGTACTAATTTCCACCTTCCTGCTTTAAAAGGAGCTTGGTAATTTGCAGCATCATGCAGATCACGCACAATAAGTACATTAAAGCTTAATACGTAACAGAGAAAAATTTCTGATAAAGAGGGGAAGTTTCCAGGCACTGAAAAAAGTGTTGTTATGGCCTCCTTTGGCATATCTTTGCAATTCTATTAGTTTATGTTCAAGAAAGATGAGCTAAAAATCAGAAAAGGAGAAAAAAAAATTATTAATATGATTCAGAGAATGGAAAGTTGATCATACAGGAGAAAACTAGGGGCTGTCTCATTCATCCTCATGGAACGAAGTCTGAACAGGGACATCGTTGCTATGTATAAATAAAAATGGAGGGAGAGAGAAGGATAATGGTGATACAAGAATAAATGGATATTGACATTAATACTTTCAGATTGGCAGTTTAGAAGCAGGTTCCCATCCACCAGAGCACTGTGCTGCAGCAGCAGCCATTCCATCAGAATAAGGGAAAAGAGACCAACTTTTCTTAAGATCGACCTCAGTATCCCAGTGGAGAGGACTCATGGCCATGGTGCTCATGAGAGAAGAGAATTTGAACTTTTGATGCAGAATTACCCCTTCTGCCATGTGTTTTATTTTTTTTCCCCAAGATAGCAAAGCATCCAAGCAGGTTTTAAAGTCCTGCTGAAGTGAGGACTATCCTTTGTTGACCTGAGGTTGCTGCCATGACTTCCTGTCTACTCAGATCCATTTAATCCCCATACTCTCATAAACAACTTTGGGAGCCAGTGGTTCCCTGAACTTTCAAAGAGGTGGGTAGGAGACACTGAGGCTGAAGAGTGTTTGTGTATGTTCCTGAAGTCCATTTGCTTTTGTCTGAGAATGAGATAGGTCATCTGAAATTACGTTTAGTGATAGACCATGAATATCCGTAGTTCGCAAATGCATTCAACAGAGAACGTGTAACTAAATACTAGCACAGAATTTCATTCCTTAGAGATCAATGCAAAAGTCTTGGCTGCATTAAGGGCAAATTTCACACTTAATGTAATTACTGCATCTTCTAAATCAAGTGATATTAATAAGCTGATCTCTTTGGGACAGGAGCTGTCGCTTGATGTGTTATTGGACAATGCCCATTGTAACTTGATTGGAATTTCTAGGTGTTACTATGAGAGTAAAATTATAATCAGAACAGCTTGGTGGCTTTTCTCCCCTCATAATTTATCAAATTGCTTTATACATTTTTCTCTAGCATTTCAGCCTTTTCCATTTGGCAAATATTGATGGTTTTTCCAGAGCTTTAATGGAGGTAAAGCTGTCACGAAAAAAAATATTAATTGCATGCATTTCTGTAACAGTTATAAGCCAGAAAGCTTTTACTTTGTTCCAGAATAAGAACTCAAATTAATATACAGTCTAAGCTCCTTCTCAGCTTTTTAAAGTCTTCTACTCTGAGTCAATCATTGCTTCTCTGAATTATAGTAATGTGCAGTACCTTTATAAAAGTACTTGACTGTTGCCTGTCCTAAGCAAGAAGGCTGAATTTGCAACTGTTTATTAGTGTCAGAAAACATTTCACACAGGCATCACTAAGAAAACTTACAGGACCGATGTTACCAGTCTTTAGCTATGCTAACAATTGTGATACTGAACTCCAACGTAGTCTTGATGCTGTAGTTGTTACTGAGGCAAAACTTTAAATAATAAGCAGAAGATTTTTTTTCTTTTTTGTCCTGATAATCTATGATCAAGTCCAAAATTTGTAAGGGTAACATTAAACAAATCCACTATAAGCAATATCAGCACTATATAAAAATGTATCAAATTTGTTTTGATGCAGCAAAATTGTTTCCTTTGGAATGAGGAGCCATAGAATAAATTGGAAGGAGGGGAAGAAAAAAAAGCAAGCCCAAGGTAGACAAGCTCATACTGAGTGGCTAAGCAATATCCCCATCTACCTGTCTCCAAGTTAATTACATATATATATATATATATATACAGGTGTCTGTCAACTGAAGAGTCAACTCAAGCAATTTTTAAAGCAGCAGCTGAAAATGGATAGAGGCAGAAGTCCCCAGTAGAACACTGGGCAGCCTTAAGAGCACTTGACCTCATGTCAAGCAAGGCTGGGGCTTCCCAAGCACAAGCTATCAAGTCTCTGGTTCACTTCAGGCGTCTGCAGTTTTCCTTAGAGCAACAACGTCTCTAAAGCAAAGCAAGGAGTGAGAGAAGGACGCTCACAGAGGTTGACTGCTAATGCTGTCACACACCTTGTAGTACTGGGGAAAACGCACACGACTTGTTGGTTAATTTTGAGGTGCGCTGTTCCTCTCGTCATGCTGGCTATGCTGTTGTGCATCATGATGAATTTTGGAGGCCTTTGTTTCACCCTTTTGACAGCATATATGCAGAGACACTGTCAGAATTAATTCTCTGTTTATGATACCTCTTGTGGTTTTAAGTGTAAAAAAAAAATTGTCATTAGTTAAGTCACAGGCATCCTAAGCTGTAAGATGCAGTTTTTACATGGAGATTTTCAACAGTTTATTGTATTGTAGCCGCGCGCCATCTTTATGGAAGAATAGAGTACTTTTGTGCATGAGAACATTCCAAGGTCATAAAATTTCAAATTTATTCCAGAAGATAATTCTATTATTAGTCAGTAAGGCTGACCCGAGCAGACCACTAGACAGGGAGTCATGAAAACTGGATTCAGTCTGCAGTCCTTGGTCTTCAAGGTCATGGTAGGCAAAGCAGTCAGAAGACTCAGTCCCCATTTTTAAATGGATGTTAAATCTTTGACTTTGCTTTAAATCATTCTGAGATTTGCAAATGTAAAAGAATGTATTAAAAGTAGATGGCATATTATTGGACTTGAAATTCCCCTTAAAACTTGTCAGTTTTAACGAGGAGTTGCAATGTGATCTTAGTGAAATTGCTAAAGGACAGGCACTTTAAAATAATTGGAAACAGGAAAGAATTCTTTATTGATGACCCCTTTTGGAAACATGACCACTAGTTTTTCTGTGCTGTATTTTTTCATTCTTTTAAAAAGATTAAAACTCCTTTCTTTCTGCCTGTTGTGCTCAGATTCCAAGGTATTCATCAGAGTGACTGTCTTTACCCTGCATTGCTAAAGCACATAGCATAAAGAGACCCCCTACTTGGAAAAACAGGTTTGTAGAATCTGTAGAACCTCTTAGCCCAAATAAAATGAATCATTTAATTTGTGGGGCAGGTGAGAAAGGGTTGAGGTGCATGCTGTTCTTAAGTAATGCAAAGGACCATTTCCTTTCCCCAAAGAACCTTCTTCCTGAGTAGATATTTTAAAAATCCTCAGTGTGAATTTGACCGTGTTATCTAATATAAGAGCAACTACAGATAAGTATCCACTCACCATTCTAGTCTACTGATTTCAGTCCAATAGTCTTATACTATGCCCTGTGCCTTTGGAAACATTAGATAACACTTTCCAAAATGCTGCAAAGAATACGACAGGAACATTCCTGGGGGTTTGATTCTACCAGGAAAATATTACTCTCATGGAGGGCAGTGGTGTTTAAAACCCCAGAAAGCTCTGCCCTTGCCCAGAACAACCTGTGCTGTGAACCACAGCGTGCCCCAGGACGAGGTGACAGCACAGTGGTCCCACCCTATGGCAGCCGGGAGTAAAGCAACGTGCAAGCTGTAAACTGTTTCTAATGTTGATGTGTTATTTGACACGAAGCTACTGAAACTCCTTCAATGTTAGCATCACTTAGGGAGACCTCTAACCCTAGTTATACGTATTCACAAACTGGAATTTTCCTAAAAGATGTGCAATGGAAGAAGCTACTCAGAAAGCCAGTCGAACTGGTGACTGTAATGTTGGCCATAAAGATCTGTCCGGTTTCTTTGAAAGCATGCTCACTCCAGAGTCACTCATCATTACTGTAAAGTAATCAGTGACATTTACCATCGGGGAGGGGGGCAGGAACCCAGGAAATTAATGTAATAAATCCGTGATTATAACAGAGTTGACAAACCTGTTATAAAGTAAACCGCGACATCTTGTTCTTCCAGTTCTGCTGACTAACAAGGAGTCTGTCTCTTCGTATTCCAGATTTTCTCCTACCTTTTGTTTGTATATCTGTTTTTGTTTTCTGCTGATCGATTTATATTTTTTTGGCCATATTGGAATGACGAGACAGTGACATCTGCTGACCAGTTATGTGTATTCATTTTATTTTTTGATACTTTACCATAAAGCAGTTACCCAAAATTCTATTAATCACTGTGGAAAAATCTATTAATAAACAGATCAATTATTTTTTCAAAAAGAAAGACCTCAGAAGGTCCTATAAAGTGACTATGAATGTCACAATTTTAGCCTCGTCTACTGGAGAACTAAACATTAAGTGATCGCTTATCCATGTAGCCGTCTGTCTGCCCCTTGCCACCACGCTGTTTATGGTCAGGTCCTACATTATCCCCACGGGTAGGGAGCTGTGCGATTTACATCTGCTGGGTGTTTGGCCTGAACTGTTGACTGACCACAGATGTGTAGGGTTGTATTTTATTTTCAGACTTGGAGGAAGCTACCACTGAAATAGGTTGTTGACTTCTCTGTGTACTTATTGAAAAAAAGAAACCGAAAAAACCCCAACTCCTCAATCTAATCTGCTGTCACAGATTTGGTTTTTTTTCCTAAGTGGTCTGCCAGCAGGGCTCCTGCTAATAGCCTGATGTCTCAGCATGCTATGCTTTTTGGACCTATTAATTTCATAAACAGAAACATCAGTGCTTCTCCTCCCTTCAGGCTTTAAAGGGCATGACTATACTCAGTCTCCATCAGCTGTGGCTGCTAAAGCTGTATCTCTGCTACATCACGCGACTGCTTTAGCTCTCAAATGTTCCTGGGGTTGTTATGATGATATTGGAAAGTAGGTTGAATTTATCCAGAGATTCATGAATAAGAAAGAAATCAAGAGCAATAAAGTACAGAGCTGCCTCTTTAATCAAACGAGTGACCTGCATCGTCCTGTAAGTTGAGGATAAATGGCGCCGTGTTATGCCATTATCCTCCTTGGCATTGCTACTGGTGCCCTCCGTTAGGATAAACAAAGCCGTTGTTCTGGGAGGTGATAGGATCCAATGTTTTATTATCTTCCCCCTTGTTTCCTTGGCTTCTCTGCCTAGTTGCAGCCTGCCTGGGGAGGAAAAGGGGAGGCACCTCCTGCAGAGCAGCAGGCCCATGGCTGCCTCTTCCTCAGGAAAAGGAACCAAATACCTTGTGGTTTTTCCCCAGATCATCACCAGAGCTGCCCTGGGACAGTGTTGCTTCTTAGGGCAAACTTGTGTTTCACTGCAGCTTCCCTCCTGATGAAGTAAATTTACTTTCACAGGAAAATGTTTAAAATCTTAATCTCATTTGCCGATGATAGTCTTCTCTTCTCTAGAAATGCTTTCAAAAATGAGACTTTCCTATTGAGATCCAATACTTCTCTAATTTTGAGTAGAAGAGGGGAAATACTGCTTTTTGAGAGAGAGATTTTTCAGAGTCGGATGATAATTCAGGAATACAAGAAAAGGGAAATTATTTTCATAATCAAGTTATAAATGAAGGCTACGTGATTCTTCTGTGCTATTAGAGCCTGCAGAAAGAAGCAGTGTGTGTGTGCGCGCTCTGGGGAACTGACAAATCAATTATCTTTCTTATTTTTATTTTTTTTAACCAACAAAACAAAAAAATAATCTTATCATTTGGGTGTGTACACCAACAAAATCGAGTTAAAACAAATGTTGTGTCCTAAATAACTGGTCGATATCAGAATTCAGGGATGCCAAAGCACCTCTGTTCAAAATAGGTAATTTGGATATTTAAGGCAACAGACTTTGCATCATTCTTCCTTAGCTCACTCAATAATAAGCCATTTTCTTTACTTCTTTCATAAAAATATTTCTCAGATTAAGCTGTTGGAACAGGGAGGAAAGGGTGGCTAGGCATCTCAGGGAGACCTGTGGCATCATACTGCATGAAGCTTTGATGCTCCATCCTCTTCCACTCCTGTTTCAGGCCTTTTCTCTCATCGCCGTCCAAGTGATGGACGCGGTGCCACTGAGCTGGGTCAGTGTGTGCAGGTCTGGGATTTAAACCGGACAAATCCTGCCACGAAGAGGAGCTCAGGCAGGGCCCTCCCACAGCCGCAGCCTTTGGGCTCCTGCCTGAGCCTCCGGAGCTTTTGCCCGTAGCAGCACGGTGGTCCTGGGGACCCACTGAGAGGCTGCCAGGATGGATCCCGGACTCCTGTCCAGGGCCACATGATAAGCACAGACACGCATAAACCACCTCCTTTGCCTGTTCCCGGAGCCCAGCCAGGCTGGTAGCACAGGTCGCACACAACCTTTTCCTTTGTGCCATGCCTGCCCTCCTCTGCCATTTCATCATATTGTCCGGAAATAAATTTAAATCATCATAAATTACTAATCTGTGCTATTAGTATCTCCACTGAGGTGAATAAAGTACTACAAAATTTATTAAGTCTAATTTCTTTGCATATTGGTTCTGTCTATATTCCCAGCTCCTGCAGGGTTTAGTAGAGATGCAAATGAGATGCAAATTATGTTTGCTCCATATTTGGAAGTAAGTTTTAATTATTAATATTGTAATAAAACAATTAAAATAATTTTTGGAGTTGTTAAAGATATTTTAAGTTGATGTCATCTTCCTAACTGTACTGCTGGGTATAAATAAAAGCAGTTATTGCAGTCTCCTGACCTAATGGGAGTAACCTGGCAAGTATTATCGCTCCAAAAATTTTTTTCAATCTTTCTTTTTTTTGCCATCATCTGAGCAAAGATGGATTTTTCCATAATATCATTATAAAACATTCATAAACAATAATGTTTTCCTTATTGTAAGTGATATGTTTTAAATTACGTTTAAAGCATCTGAAAGTAATTTATCCCAGAGCTACGTGGTGTCACTTGAGAAAAGAAAATCAGAATTGCTTTTGCATTTGCTATGACTTCAGTACTACTTAGAGTGGCAGCTGAAGTTGCTGTTTAGAAAACCGAGTCCCTAAGCATCTTGAGGTACAATGCTTGGGTCGGGGGGAATGGACGTGTAATTTCCTCAACCTCAAGAGAAGTGCTTTAAAGCTTCGCTTTCTCATTCAGGTGTCTCTGATTCCCTTGACCTTCTGAGCATTTTAATGTTGTACTTTCCAAAAATGAGTCTTGCAGCTGCAATTGAACAATTTAATTTGAGTGCTGTTTTGCAGTGGCTAATGCTATAAAGCCAAATTAGATAAATTACAATGCATGTTCATAGAAATTAATTATTCCTAATGATTTGCTGCCCAAATATATTTCTTTTCTATGAATGAAATAGAAAGCTGGTTCTTTGCTCTGGGAAAATGTCCATATGTTTATACAGATCTTAACTTACAATCTTATTATAGTTCTAAATTATACAAAATGTATTTCTGTTACAATTTTGTGGGTTCTGCTTATTCTTTTCACCCTGACCCTTGTCATCTCCCCGCAGCCTCTGGGTGTGAAGCACTTCACTTGCTGACCACCTACCCAACAGATCTGAAATGAGCTCTTTGAAATTTCAGCTAGTTTACTCTTCTGATCAAGGTTGCTTTGATACTGTAGGAACTGATCTGGTTTTCCTTGTGGCCATAAGGGATCTGTTGGCTGTCTTCAACAGAATAAAGTCTTTCTATCCCTAAATCTCCACTATGCATAACGCTTGTATCTGCAGCTCCAGGTAGACATTACATTTCAGCTCATGAAGTGCTGCAAATGCTGGGCAGCTAGGGATTTCAAATACAAAAGACTTCCTCTGCATCAGGAGACTATAAAATATTATCATTATGGATCTGTTAAAAGAAAGATCCTATCATTCATATAGTGATGATATTTTTCTGGCATCGTAAGGCCTTTGCTCCACATTCTGATAATCACTGAAATCACCATGCAAGCCTGCACCACTTTGTCAGTGTTCGTTTGTTTAAAGAAATGGGGTTTTTGTGGTTGTTTTGGTTTTTGTTGGTTGGTGGTTGTTTGTTTTGTTTTGTGGTTTGGTTGTTTTTTTTTTTTTTTAATATAGTGAATATTCTTTGTATTACATTTACTCCAGTTTTTATTTATTTCAGAGTACAGTTTGGTAATTAATGGCCTATTGAGCCAACCTCATTCAAACATTTTTAATGTCATCTCACATCCAAGGAATGAGAAGCAACAGGCCTTAGACCCATGAGGTGCCACACTAGCAAAGTCACTGCTTCTTCCTAGACAAGGTTAGCATTTTATTAGGTACTATCGGTAGGGAAGGAGACACTTCCGGCTTTGAACTGTCTTTGCCAGTCAGAACCACCTATTCTCCCATTTCAGCTCCTCTCAAAGTGTCAGAAGGCACAGTGGGATGGATATACAGCTGAACATGCTTTAGAGAGAAGCAGAAGGATAGGTCAGGGTCTTTTCAGTATTTTTACACTTAATCTATTTGTTTGCATTTTGTACGTACCGGAGAAGGACTGTTTTTACTAGACAGATAGTCATTTGTTGGTCCAGGTCAGGTTTAAGTGAATTAATATTGTTTCCGTGTCTCACAGAAGATGATGCTGTTAAAAATAAAATGAGGTACATATCCATGAGTCATGGCTTCCTTAACTAGCCTTTAAGGAGCTCAGGTTTCACTCATGGTCTTATTTTATTTTTAAAATATTTTTATTTTGGAATATTAAGATGAGAAGCCAGTCTGGCCTCAATCTTAGAGCAAGTCACTTTGCTCCTCTGCACAGACACTATTAACATCCTTTCTTAAGTGCTTTGAGATGCCTGGTTGAAAAACATTATACAACAGCTTGGAGTCCTGATTTCTTCCAGTAAGAGGTCTTGATTTTAGGAAATTGTTTCTGATGTACCATTTGAATTTTTTCTGCTGATTTTTCCTCTCCTTTATAAATACTTCTGTAAACTCCACAGATAAATTTCTCATATTTTGCAGATATTTATTAATCAGTTGTTGTTATTATTGTAAGAGATACAGATAGAAATTGCCGGTCATTTTTACAGCTGGTTAAGGACACAAACTGTTTTACTGGGCAGTTTGGGGGCTGCAAAGAATTTTGAATCTCATAAAACAATTAGACTGGGTTTTTGTGAATCAAGATATCCAAATAAAGAGGAGCTAAAATCTCTTATAGTGTACTTCCATTTAAAAGAACTTTTATATATTGGTTGCTTTGTTGTCAAACAAGTGACAGAAGATCTCAAATGAAAAATAGCAAGGGATGGAAGGGATCATTTAGAGAAAGGTACTTGAGAATAGTGAAGATAAAAAAGATTGTACAAAGGTGAAAGCTGTTAAAAAAAAATGCCCAGCAATCAATAACTAAAGATGCCCGTAAGTAAGTTTAGTATCTAAGACATTATTTAATACCAGTTTGATGAAGTAACGTTACATAGTGAGAGCACCGCTACCTCCTCTGCAGAGTGTTTTTCTACAAGACAGTAGTTAAAAAGCCCTATCTTCTTGGCTGGATAGTCTTTTATTAGATCTTGTGTTATATAAATGTGAAAGCAAGTCGCTAGGTATGGAGTATCTTAGAAAATAAAGGCTTGAAATGGCGGAGGAGTAACGGCAATAAATTTTGTGTCTTTCTCTCAGTGGTACGGAGACCTTGACAGTGGAGCCTGTGCTTCCTCACCAAGAGGGAACGCAATCGCTTGGATGGTCTTTCCTTGCAGTGCTCAACCTCACATACAACCCCAGGGGAAACGTAAAGGGAGGGACTCAGCAAAACCAAAGGGTTCATTAATGTGAATTCCCAGCAAGAGGAAATATATGTCCTTGAAATAGAAGAGGCGGAGGATGTGCTGCAGTGGTAACTGATGCAGAGAAACAACAGGATCAGCTTTGATTTCATGCTGGGAAAGATGCTGATCTCATGCACTTTGAGGAGGGCTGGCAAGTTCTGAAAAACTTGCTGCGATTGCAGAATGAAGCCTCTGCAAAGTGTTTGATTGTCATGGATAGCATCATCCCTAATGACAGAGCAATCTTGTTTAACCCAGTTTAACCCTTCCCTCATTTAACAACCTCATTCCATTCTTGTTAGCTACCACAGAGAGTTGGTGGTGTGTTACCAAGGGGTATGATTTGTTTTTAAGAAGTTAGCAGAAATCTGATTGCATAAAAAAATAAGCCTTTAAGTGTTTCCCAGTCTAGTGTGTTTGAATTTCTCTCAGTTCTCACCTGTAGCAGGGAATATGGTAAGCACTGAAAGCAGTAGGCATTGTAAAAAAGAAAATGTCCAAGCAAAGATGACAGTGAGTGAATATGTAGAATAATTACAAATAGACAGATGGTGAAACCCAGTAGAAACATCTACGTATTTGGAAACAAAGGTGGTACATTTTAATGATGCTATGAGAATGATCAGCAATCCTTTTGAGAAGATTTAAGTATGCCGAGCAAAGAAAAGGGGCAACCTTTTGTTGAGGCCTCAGTTCAGCAAAACAATTACAGGTTATTTTAACTGCAGTGTTAGTGTAGGTTTGTATTCAAATCTTAATGCCCAAATCTTTTCCATTTATAAAAAAGTTCTCACATCTGTCTTGAATGATACTTTAAACCTGAACTAACAGGGGCAGAGGCTACCGCAAGTCTTAATTTCACTGGTAATTGCAGCCTGCCCAGCCTCTTGTGAGGAGGTGAAATTAATCATTCGGGTCCAGATAGAGACTTGTATCTTCCACCGCAGGAGGAGATAGCTACTCTTCCTACAACAGACTGGGAAACAAATACTGCCGGCAGCACATTACTCTTCTCCATGAAGCGCAGCAATGTCTACATAAATGAGTGAAGCAGGCAGAGAGGAAACGTTGACTTGTGTGTCATTGGGATGTAGCTGCTTACCAACACACAACTGGCAAGGGCAAGACCTTTTTGCTGACCGTGTTAACACTGCAGTGAACATAATCTTGTGTTTGCATAAAGACTCTGCTGAAAATGAGGTGCTCAAACCCAAATCAGGATTCAAGCTGACTCAGGATGGAATATCTCCATTAGTCCCAGTTCCAAATTGCGCAGACATATCAGTGATGCATACCTCTGTCCCTCTAACTCAACGTGTTATAAGAGTTTGCACTATGAAGATATGAAAACATTCAAAGACTTCATGTCTTTTCTTCCCATTCTTGTTGTGATAGGGGAAAAAAGTTACTCGGATTACTCCCAAAGTTGGAGGATTTGTCATAAGGTCCTCTATCTGTTAGTAGTATAGTCTCAAACTCTTGTGCAAAGAGGTAGACACAAAATATTTTATGTTCTTTGAAGTCACCCATCTGACCTCCTGCCTCACAGACATGGGGTGGGTATTTGGGAAATACCATGTTGACAGTGTCAGCCCAAGGCATAAATTTTGTAAGAGATTTCTTGGGACCCCTGGCTTCTGGCAGAAGAGTCCGTGCCTGAACCACAAGCTGTATCTTTTTTACAAGCTTATATAATTTCAGAGTGAAGGTTTCCATTTTTCAAATACGTAAGCCAGACTGAACTCTAAACATTTATGAGCATATTGGTGATGCTCTCCTTGCTCCTCAGCTGTGTCCACTTATGTTAATTAATGTCACTTTTTTTTAGTGCATTCAGTGTTCACCCCAAAGGGCTGAAAACAAGTATTGCAGTTGGGAAGAGCTGGTAGTATTGTGTGACTGGCACTGACTCGAAAGGATGTCTGAGGAGACAGAGCCCGACTGCAGCCGCGTAGAACCTGCTGCTCGGGCACTGCAAATGCTGCAGCGTTTCCTTCTCTGTCCCTCACTGCTCCCTGGGGAGAGGCTATTTCCCTTGCTGTTGGTTAAAAATGCATGTTGTTGATAGCCAAATAGATGATCTGGAAACATCAAATAGGAACTAATTTAAAAACAGAAAACCAGCAAACTGCAAAAAGTTCTGGGCTAAAAAAAAAAAACGTGGCATCAGCTACATTTGGAAGGCAGAGGGAAACCAATTAATAGAAGTGTACTTGAAGGAACATACAAAATGAGGCATAAAAACTTATGTAACAGGTTTTGTTTTGGCAAGAAAAACAGAACAGAGTATGGGAAGAATGATGGAAGTGGATAATAATGGTTTGAATGTTTTAAACAGGTTAGGGTTTGTAATATTTTCCACTTGAAGTTAATGCAGCCTTCATGTGTTGTTATTCAAAGGCTTGGAAGTCTTTTTTCTTTAACGAGGAAAAAGAGTAATAGATGTAGGTCAATCTGCTGGATAGCTGGTTGAATGACAAAAATGAATCCAGCAGGACAGTAAAATACCTTCCCCTGACCCTGCCTCCCCTGCAGTGCTGCAATGCTCTTTGGAGACGATGTTGGTTAGGGCATTTCCCTCCCAATTTTACTTCCACCCAGCAAGTGCCATTCCTCTTGTTCTAGTAATAGTGATTGCAACCCTGTTCTGGTACAATAAGATATACTGATTTATGGAATTATAACAGAGATCATTTTTCATGCTCAAACTAGCAGTTATCAGTGATTTGATGATGTGTTGGAATCCACCTAGCTATAAAAGGCTCTTTCCAGTTAAATAAGTGTTGAAGCTAAGTTGAGGCATTTGCTATTGCAAAAATCACTTTATTAGACTGTTTCATAGCTATTTTATTCCAGTATAAATCCACTTGCCTTTGCTAGAGAAAATCGTCATCCTCAGCAATTTTAAGTCATTGATGGCATATGTGGCCATAACTTGCCCTAACATCAATCCAAAAAGATAATACTTAGTCATCACACTTAATATTTTTTTTTCTAGAGGGATGCTTATGAGCATGAGTGTACAATGCAGCCTGCTAATGTGGATTGCATGTCTCCATGTCCTCGTTCTGTCAAAACTATCACAATGGTGTAAAATGTTGGCCAAGACAGCTATAATTGGTGATTATATTTTGGCATCCAGGTGCTCTATCCAGCATAGTTTTGACCTGACTTGCTCTTGGTGAAAGGCCAGATCCAGTGCAGTCAATCTGGCAACCCTGGGAAAAGTTGAAAGATCATAAAAAGTCTAAAGCAAGTAAAGAATCTATCTAGAATGAAACTAACTCAACTCCTTTTGCTTTATAAGTTACATGAAATTAATTCATATTGTCAAAACTAAATGGCCTTCTCCTAGGTTTGGCAGGAGTCAAAGCATGTACCGTGCAGAGAATGAAACACCTCTGCATAGATCACAATGAGCAGGTCAGCCCGTGGTGGTAGAACCGTCCCAGGGTTCTCCATGGGAGGTAATATATTGCTTTTTCTGATGGCTCTGGGAATCTCTTGCTGACGGTCTCCGGCTCTGTACCACCACACCTAGTCACAAATGGACTTTGAAAAACCATGCAGTAGCACATTATTTTTTCATCTGTACATGTACCCCAAAAAAAATTTCTTGATTGATAATCAATAATATATGGGCTGCCTCCAAGAATATGTTAATACTAATGTCAACATGAGAAAAAGTACCCAATAAAACAGAATATATGGTTGCACCATTCCTGTCCTTGCATTTCTGGCCATTGCACTGTAATGTTTATGAGCATAAGCTCTGTTCTATATCCTTACAGCAACATGTGCCACCACAATTCATCATTTACTACCCATACAAATACTCTTTGCTAGAAATTAATCTTTTTTTTTTTTTATACATAGTTAGAGATACAAAGCAAGGAAGAGATGGAGAAGTAGCCAAGCAAAGATGCAAATTTTTTTGACTCCTACTTGAAGCTTTTTGGCAACTTTTCTCTTTATTTTTCCTTCTTTCTTTATTTTTTATTTTCGTTGAGGTTTTCTTGTCAGCAGCTCCTACTGCATAGGTACAATACCCTTCACTGTATTATTCCTTATTTAAGAAAACATTCTAGATACTAATCCCTGCAGAAGACAGTGCAATCCTGACACTGGTTCATGATAACCAGTGATTACTCTTAATTTCAGAAGATTTTCCAAGATACTGTCATTGTGCTGTGGGAATAAGATCAGGCCCAGGATCTCTCCCTTGTCCTTCTACCTCATTTCTTGCTATTATTTGCTCCCTTTCATTCTTAGTCCAGTGTTTGAACTGGGACTACCCATGACAACCATCATCGTTATATTGTCATCTATCCGATCCTGCGGGATGTGCTATTATGTGTCTTGCAGACTGTCCTCAAAATTTGTCTTTTGCCTCCACTGAAATCCTGTCTATCCAACCTGTTTTGCTGCCTGTTTTTCTATCTAAGAGATTGTCTCAAATCTGATTTTTATAGATAGCTGTCCTCACTCAGTGCCCCCAACACCACTTAGCTTGAGGCCATCTGGCAGTATGAAGAGAGATTTTCGAGTCTCCTTCCTCATCCCAGTGCTGTGAAAAAGCAACAGAAAAGGAGCAGGTAAAGATGCTTCAGGAGGCCGAGGCAGATGATGTCCAGTGGTAAGTCAGACAATTAGTCAGCTTAGAAAATACCACAGGGGTATGGTCATGTGGTTTGGCCTGGATGAGTGCATATTGGTCTGGATTAGCCCATTCTGCATGGATGCCAGCAGAACACAGCCTGGGCATATAGCGTCCTCCAACTGAACTGCACAGAGAGTTCTGTTTGTGGACAAAAATGAATTTTGAAACCCCTCAGACTAGACCAGAGACTTTGAAAACAAAGCCTGTGAGGCAAACAGTGAGAAAAGTAGCACTGCACGGATACCACAACCATCTGTGTTCAAGTAGCTGCAGGTGGAAGACCAGTAAGTTCTCTACTTCCAGGTCCTCTCCCCAGAAATCCGTCATGCATGGAGTAGAGGAGCTTTCCCATCTTTGTTCGCTTGTCTCCCATTCTTTCCTCCCGTTTGTATATGAAGTTTTCCTTTCCTTTCCTCACCTTTTTCATTCTCTATCTTCCCATGTGATTCAAGCAACTAAGCATTTGGTGAATTCTCTTGTTGAATTGGAAGGGGAAAGGGAAAGATACTAGAGCTAAAGAAACTATGCCATAGGATATGAGAATCCAGATGATAATAAGTAATCTTTTTTTCTTTTCCCCCTAACTGTCTATGGTATTTCACATAATTGCGATTCTGCTGTTGCTATGGTAATGCCAGCATTTCTCTGTCTCTATATTGTCCTCTTTTCTGT
Source organism: Chroicocephalus ridibundus (assembly GCF_963924245.1). Taxonomy (NCBI): domain Eukaryota; kingdom Metazoa; phylum Chordata; class Aves; order Charadriiformes; family Laridae; genus Chroicocephalus; species Chroicocephalus ridibundus. The sequence goes on along the minus strand of NC_086296.1, from coordinate 8,532,447 downwards.
CACTTAGACTACTCTACTACACGGGCCCGCTTCTACCTAACAGATGAATTGTCCCTCCAGAGAAGTGAGTCTCTAGGGGTTTTTTTCTCCTTTTTTCAAGCCTCATGCAAGAGACTTTCTTTAAATCTACACAGAACTTAAAAATACATATATGCTTAAAGGCTTTGCTGGACTGGTACCTGTGTATCTGTGCAGTATATCTCGCGTGATCAAGGTGCTATGAAAGTGATGGGAGCTCTCTCACTTGTCCCAGAGTGTTTAAAAGACCTCTTAATTTAAGGCCAACGTTGTGTCTTGAACTGCTTTAGAAAACTGGCATGAGAAAGACTGAAATTAAGTCTACACTATTTTAGCAACTATAGACCTTCCTTATCTTAGTGGTGTTATGTTTAGAACTTGACTGAAATTGAAAGACTGCAAGAGAATGGAGTGGGGGCTGGCTGCTGAGCATTACTCATCATTTCTAGTGCATAGCACGACATAGTGTATAATTCGGGGACAGGTATTTTCCTTAGTTTGGAAGGCTGTTTCCAATAGAGTTTCACAATCCAAATGAGAGAGTTCACTAATAGTGGGCAGACAATTATAACATAACATCACGTAGAAGAGCGTCATCATTTTTCAGGCATAATGGATACTTTGTTTTTGTCTTCTAGAAAATGAGAGCTGTTGACTTTGCTGGAGAAAAAAAAAGGAATAATGAAGGGCAAATTTTTAAGATAAGATAAGCAAGTTTTATGATAAAAATGGTTTATTACTGATTAGCCAGAGTAACCCTACTGTGAATAGGTTTGTCCATAGTAGTGCCATGGAGTAGCATAAGAAGAGTAATCTGGAGGTGTCGTTTATAGCCAAAAAAATGGTGCATATACTACATGAGGGAGAAAATTAATCCAATACTTCCTGGACAACAGAGCCTATACTGGTTGAGTTTGTTGCCATTTAAATTGTGATATTTGAAACTAAGTTGGTTTGGCTGCCATCTCAGTACAGAGTGAATGACATCCTAGTTAAACTATCTTTGTGGCTCCTGCTCTGAATATGTTCTTCAGGATCTTTCTATCACTTAGCAGAACATCTGCTGTTTTTTTCCATAGGCAAAGATAACTTTGAATTCAGGATCAAAATATCTGTGCTCCAAAACTGGCCTCTGCCTCTGCAGGATATGTAGGAAAAAGCCCACAATGGACAGATGGTAAGATAGTCTTCTTTCCAATATTTTCTTGTCTCAGCCTCTCATTGCCTTAACATCTGCAGCAGATTTTATATTTTCTTGGAGAAAATGAAAACATGAGAAAATGCAAATATTATAACAGGATAGACTGAGCTAACAAAACAAATAATGTTATTTTCTTCCCAATTTTCAGATAAACATTAATCTTGTCTTATCCCATTCATCTGAAAAATACAGTTATTGCTATTGCCAGTCGTTAAGTGACAAGCTCCAACTTGTCTAGAGTTCAGCTGGTATCAGACTGGCAACTGTAGACAATGACTGTAATTTCTCTCCTGCCAGTTTTAGTGGTTTTTTTTTAACTGCTCTCCCATGAGACCCACTCAGTTTTTTAAGCTTGAGCTGTACACAGCGCCATACCCCTGCAGAAGTCACTGGCCATGGCAATTGCACCTGGGGCCTCAACATTTAAAAGCATGGTCTGGCCAAGTTGATACCCATGGGAGCATCTTGTCTCCTGTGTGTGGCCCAGTCTTCTCAAGGAGAGCAAAGCATTGTATGGTTTGAGTTCACACTACATACAAAATGTCTTTTTAAGGTAGTAAGCAATTGTAACTCACCCACAAATTCACGTGGAGGTAGAAACAAGGCACACCACATACTTTATAGTTTTAATGTAAAAAGAATCACAGTAGCTCAGTTAGCTGCTAAAACTGCATATAAAGTTCCAGAGAAATGCTAATGCAAATTTGGCTCTTCTCTACTTTTTTATTACACATTGTAATGGCATTTATGTATAAACTACCATTTGGGTTTCACTCAGTATGGTTTTTAATGGTTTAACTGGGATGTCACTCTCTGAACTGACTGTATTTTTATCACTGTTTCTTTTGTTATTCATATTATGAGGATGATTTTCAAGAAATATAGTTCTTTTAAGCTCTGATTCAAAGTCTACAATGTAAATCTGGCTATTCTTGCATTTACCTTTGGGTCAAACTCATAACGACATTTTAAGCATACATCTCAAACTATATTTCAAAGGAAGCTAGACCTTTACCCACATTTATAGACCAAAAATTAGCAATAAAACTGACATGAACAAATTAGTGTGATTCATTCACATGCTTGTGCAAAAATCCAGCTCTGCCGATCATAGCAGCCTGCTGTGGTCCATACTACAGCAGCAACAGGAAAACGTTCATTACCCGAAACAAGTAACGGACTGTCTTAACATCCTGCTGAGGCCCTCTTTCTCTGTCATACCAGCTGATAATGTTTTATTTTACTTCAGTTTTTTCACATAGTAAAGGTGTGTATTGATGATAAATTGTATTTTTCATTGTAATAAAAAGTAATTACCAGTACTCAACAACTGGTTAAACAGAAAAGATACAAATTTCAATAAGTATAATGTATTAGTGATATGAAGTGTGTGGGTTTTTTAAAAAAATACACCGTATTTTGAGACATTTATAAGTTCTGCTAAAGTATCCTTATTTTCCCTGAATATTAGAGTGTCTAATACAGCTGCTTTCTACTCAGTGTTGTTGGTATATTTATTTTTACAGCGAAAGATGGGCTAACATTTAGGAATCTATTTTCATATCCCGGATATGAAACTCAATTTATAAAGAACTTTATGCTTAAGAACTCATAAAGTCAATGTCAAAGTGTGAGCTACAGCCACAGGCTCTTGTGATGTGTTAGGAATTAAATAAGATGATTTGGTAAATCCAGAGAGGACAAGAAATAGAAGTGTCATTTAAAACAAGAACAACACTAAAAAGCCCCCTTTACCTGAAAAGATATGTTTTTTGTCAGATGCTATTTTGTTTTGAAATTATATGATCAACTAGAGTAAAATGTAAATCCCAACTCCCCAGAGACTTCTGCACATACTGACGTGTATGGGATTACTAATGTGATTCAATACAGGCCTGTCTTCTGCCTGAAGGGACCAGGGGCAGCGTGGGACTGCACTGACGCCTCGGGTTCCTTGGGAGACCGGCAGAACTATTAGTCTTCTGGTGAAAGGATATGGTAAATTTGAAAAGAAATTTATTTGGAGATTTCACTTGAGACTGTGAATTACCTATTGGGAAGAGGCCCTAACACACTTCACACTAGATGGTGTTCAATACTATGATTTTTGTGACCAGGAGAAGGTGGATTCTGACTGGTGATTATATAGAGCAACGTGCCCAGCTGATCAAAATTCCACTTTTCTCTTGGATTTCAAGTAATGTGAATTCATTAAATACTGACTCCAGAAGTTACATAGTCCAAAATTACCAATATTTTTTTCTCATTCCTTCAGCCTTCACCTTTGAGAGATATTTTCTTTGCCATGTTTTTAGGGGAAGCTAATAGTGATATTTTATTTTTTTTAAGTGAAAGTTTATACAGGGTTAATAATACTTTAATGCAAATAAAACTTCCATTTATGGAGTTTCTAGTAAAATATTAACAAATAGCCATGTAAGTCATAGTACCACAGCTTCCAGTTCCCTTCTTCTGATGGCAGAGGAAAGCATTTTGTCTGTGGAAGAATCCCCCATTAGCGATGGGAGCTTTCAGCTGATCCAAATAAAGCGATGCAAAGCAGGTACTTTACTGGAATTCAGCTGTATCGCACTCTGATTAAGATATCAATTTTTAACAATCACCATTAATACAGGCATAGTGTTTACATGTTCTGGGGGTCAACTTTAATGTTTAGACTTAATGGCTCAATGACTGTAACAGAGATTTCTAGAGACTAAGCTCATACATGTTTTCATTTGTCTTATGGCAAAAAGGCTTATCAGCTACAATACTTTAATACTATTTTCTCCTCATTGTTTCCAAAGGGAATTTGATTATTGCAGAACCTGTATCTAAACTTATTTCTGGTAAGGTATTCTTGGTTTCTCCAAGTGTGTCCAGGTTTGTTTCCTGATGCATACTTATCATATTGTGATGCCAAAGATTTTTTCAAAGACTGGGGCCAGCTCTGCTGGGAACTGTGTATGTGTATCACCATCCCAAAGCATTTACAGTTCTTATGTAAGAAGCAAAAAATAGCAAGGAAGAAGAAGGCTTGTTACCTTTCCTGTACCGTAGTGAAATGAGGTACAGAACAGTTTCATTCCTTGCACGGATCAATATGTGGGATAGTGGGGAAATGATCTCAGATCCCCTGTAGTGCTGAGATATAGGTCTATCTTTCTTGTTCAATTTAATTTAGAATAAGTATCCATTTTTAACTGTGCTTCTGTATAAATCATTTAGTAATAATCCATCCTCTTGAAACCAAAGCTATAACAATCAGCTGGATGTGAATAATAGGTACTAAAAGATAGGTAAAAGTGTCTCTTTCCCTATAAAAATGTCTTCCTTTCTGAATCAATTGAGAATTTTCTCTCTCCTACAGAGGGAAGGATATTCAGATTGTGAAAGGATGGAAGAAGAGTTCTGTTTTCATTAAAAGTTCTTTTTCCAAAGATCAATAAGAAAAGCCCCATCTCTCCATTACATTGAGCATACGAAGAAATGGGTTCCTCCAGCAATTCACAAAACATCTGTAGTGTGTTGTCAGATAGCCTAGGGCAATTACGGTGCCAGGCAGACTTGGATTCATTAGTATTACTAGCTTGAATACTTCTAATAATTAGCCAAGTCCCTCTGGGGAAGGGTAGATAGTCTTTATAACTCTAAAGCCATGTCCCAATTATGTAAAAGAAAGTGAGTTGCTGTTCACATAAGGTACAATAGGTGGTTTGGAAATCTGTTTTCTCTAGATGATTAACAAACTCATCTATCAGAGAGCTTTGTACTTTCTTTTATCTCATCTTATTGCACGAAGAGTTGTTTTTAATTATAATTTCTTTAATTTAGTGGCCCTTTGAATCAAATTTATAATTGGAAAACGTGGAAACGTGTACTGATTTCTCTTTTTTTAATGGAAGGGGAGGTGGTGGTTGGTTTTTCTCTTTTTTCATTTCTTTTTTCTTCTTCTTTTTTTTTCTTCTCCCTCCCTTCCCTCCAAGATCCCTTGCCATCCAGGAAGCAATGCATTTATTTCCTCTCCTGTGTCATTTTAGGAAGGAACACTTTTGTAAACCATTAAGGCACTTTGTGGAGAAATTAAATTCAATGAGAACTGGAGATCAGGAGGCCTATTTTCAAGTTCTCTAAGCACATTTTAAAACTAATCATCACCAATAAAGCCGAGGATCCTTAGAGGAACGGTCATAATTCTGTATGCTGGGAAAACAGGTCTCTGTAGGTGTGTGCTGGGGCTTTCTCTTCTCATGCAGCTTCGAGTCTCATTCCATATGGCAAAAAAAGAACAATAGGCCATGAAGGACTTACATTCATGATGAGTTTAATCCTGCTGAAATCAAGGGGAGTTTTGCTAGGAACTTCAGCGGGGCTGAGATTTCACCATTGGTTTTGGAAGAGTTGTTGGCTGCTTCCCAGTTTAATGTGATTTATTCTTCACTTCCTTTTAAGTTCATTCTCTGATTAGCTTTACATTCAGGTTAGAGCTTCTCTCCTTCATCTTACAGAGAGCAGCAGTGACAGCCATGAGCTATCAGCAGGGAGTGGGCAATAGCAGCTTGCGGAGAGGGACAAGGGTAAGGCTCTGGTTTCCAGTCTAACCACCACCACCAGCACGCCTGGATAATCTACAATACGCAGCCATGGAATTTCATTTACACTCATCCAAATCAAAGTGCCATTAGGAGGGTGCAGAAGCCTTTGAAAACATTTACATATAAAGATGGTTTCTAAGATCTTTCTTTCAACTCTAAATGTTTCTTAAGCTGCTGAGGCCAATGAAGCATTTAAGATGTGAGCCGTTCATTGCCTACAGTGCGGACTAGCGTGTGACTGCAGCCCAGTGTGTGCTCCAGGCACCTCCCCGGATCGGGCTCTGGGGCAGGAGGGGGTCGGGGGTGTCGCAGGGGCCCTTTGATTTGATGGAGCTCCTTAGAGGATTCCTACAAGGAGAAAAAATATCATCCAGTCAGTTAAGGGAGGCAGAAGCTGAGGAAAGCTTCGACTCCAAGCCAACCTATATGATATTAAATAGAATGGTTTCTGGTGAGTGAGTGTTTCTTACTTAAAAGAGCAAACAAAGTGTGGATTAGAGAAGCTGAAAAAGCCAGGCACGCAAGGGTATTTATTAATATTCTCTATTATTAAGTTTATTCTTTCATGTGGTACTCCTACAAAAGGCAAAGACGTACAAATACCTGACAAGGAGAATAATCAGAAGGATGAATAGATCTGAGATGGATTATTTTGCTGTTCAAAAAAGGTATAAGAGGAATTTAGTACTTCAAAGAAATATTAAAACGGTATGTCATGGAAGTGGAGCTGAAAAGCCTAGATACATTAACAATATCTGTGCTGTTCATTACTCCAGCCATGCAAGCTGGTACGGAGTTTGGCAACTGTAGAGCAGATTTTTGCTGGAACGGAGTAGCTGGTATAAAATGCAGATCCAAGGCCCATACATTAATTTTTAAGCAGATGTATAAGGCCATTGACTTCAAGTATCTTCCACAATTTCCTCTATTAATGCACCGTGCTCTAAGATACAGGCTTATCATTTGCATCCTGTCATTGGCTCTTTGCCCTTGTGTACACGTTCAGTATCAAAACTTGAAATAAAGAAATGCTCTACCTAAATGAATTTCTGCAAGAAAATCATCCATGCGCGTAATAGCATTGCTAATTGTCTGTCATCTTGACAGATACAATAATTTCTTGTTGATACATTTGATAGTAAGGGGCTTAAATCCTGGCTTCTCCTTATTAGCTACTGACAGTTAGCTGGTCTCAGAAACCTTCATTGTTGTAATTTTTACCTATATTTATATAATATAAGCAGGAAAAAAGCAGGGGAATTGGCACCAATTTGTATGTTTTGTTTCATATTTGTATTTGAATGTGTGATTAACACCTAGCTGCATTGTAAATCATAGCACTGACTAACTGCTTACATGATCTATGGATCTACGTTTGTCTACTGCACTAAAAATAACAAAGGAGCAATCAGTCTTTGGTGTCACGGATGCTTCAGGCCTGAAACAAAATCAGGACTTGTTTCTTTTCTGTCTCAAATACTGGCACTGCCACATCCAACCACCCCCCATCGAGTTCTCTTGACATTTAGTTCTGGCTGTAGAACAATTTTATCACATTTTTTTTTTTCTAAATAGAGTAGCTGAGAAAAATGCCTATTGGGCGATGCTGTGGGCATCACTGGTTTTCACAAGTACACCATGAAGTCTTTTGAAAGAAGTTTCGCCCTGTTCTTTTCTCAGATGGGCAAGGGTTACCTATAGGTATTTGTTTTTCCTTCTACCTATTGCTTAACAGCCTTTAGCAGTTGGTTGGTACATCTGTTGATAAATACATATATATACATAGATCATGGTGCAAACACGAGAGCTGGAAATTCAAATTTCTATCAACATAATTTTTACATATATTTTATACAAACCTCTAACAAGCTTGGAATGCAGTTTGACTCATTTGTTCTCATGGAATTTCTGGTCCCACCGTCAATAAGCTGTGTACTATTATTTGGAAACCCACTTTTGATGTCCATTAATTATGCCTAGTTAGTGTCAAAATAGTTAATTTCTTTTCTTCATTTTTTTTTTTAACTTAATAGCATGCTATCATCTGGCAGCTTAATCTTTGCTTTAATGAACAGTAGCAACACATTAAAATGATGTGAAAATTACTACATTAACTTTACAGAAAAAATATCATTAGTACAAGCAGTACATTAAATTCCTCAAGGATACCTCAAGTGCATGAATTTTGAAGTTGATTAGAAGTACTTCTGCAGAAATTGTTATTTTAGGATGTTTGCTACCCTTTTTCCTGATTTGCTATAAGTTACCACTGTATGTCATAGACAGACTTATGTATTCTGTACAGATATAATAGAATCTTAATGCATATAAGGATATCTCTGAAGTTATAGGTTATGAGTTAAAATACAAATATTCACAGTTTTTAATTATTTTGGCTGGAGGTCTAGTCATGAACTGTCACAACACCTGTGTTTAAATAGATTTATGTGAAATACTAAGAGTTAATACAGAACTTTTAAGAGGTGCCATTTGTGACACCTCTTGTGACGCTGTTTGTGACAAGTTAATGTGAACATTTGGACTTCATAATGGGGTTGATGCAATAATAATTTCTGTCTGATGTATGTGCAAGTGTACGGCAATATGTGTAATATAATGATTATATCATGTTATAATTTAAGTATATGTATGAATGCTCTTTTATGTGCACCGGTCAACTGTTCTCTTTTCCAGCAAGACTTCACTTGTCTGTTGCAAAAGCATACGAGCTGTTCTAGGTGTTGAATGGCTTTGGTGTATATAACTGAAAACCTTTCAGGGCCATTGTACAACTCACTTCACTACCGTGAGTTTTATAAACTGAGCCAGATTTAGCTGCATTGCTGAACTATTTCAGGCTACTACTGCTACACAGAGCAGTTGTACTTTTGGTGTAGCTCAAAATAATGTAAAGCATCCAGAGCTGTGGGTGAAATTCTAACAGTGTCATGTAAGGTTGTGGGATATATATGTATTTTTGGCCTTCCTCTCCTGCAGGCTCATCACTGGCTTTAGTAGCCAGTTTTCAGGGGTCAGATTTGCAGAGCATTCAAGACCTGAAGGCTCAGATAGGCACTGAGTGACATTTGCCAAGTGCCAAGGTGTGTTACCAGTTGTCTCACTCCTCATTGACGTTCTGTCGACCTGACTCACCCAGGAACTTCTGCAAACCCAGCTAGACATGTGTGTTCATCTTTAGCTATCCAGAGGTTTGCAAATTTGGCCCTAATCCCATGAAGTGATCTACTTGATTACTGCAGGAAAGTTCATTCAAAAATTGTCTTGCAAAAATGGGAAACTGATAAAAAAGAATCAGGAATGTTTCTGTCCCACTGTTTCTCATTTGAAAATCATCTGTTCTTGATTCTGTCTGAGGCAAATGAACTGAATTGTCTTTTAGAGACCTTTCTGACCCATCTAATATAATTACATAAAAAGCCTGTAGCAGGTTGATCTTTCTCTGTTGTCTCTTCCCATGATTTCCAACCTCTCTTCCCTTTTTACTTCTTTCCTGCATAAGGTCATTAAGTAATATGTTTCCAGCATCAATTCTCGTGGCTAAAACCACTTCATGTGAGTCTTTCTCTGCCATTGCCACCTTTGGGTTGAACTTATTATTCCCTCATAGATTTTCAAGCCTGAAGGGAGCCTGAGATCCCGTGGCCTCAGCCGCTGCAAATCAGGCTATAGAATATCACTCTGTTACTCTTCTATTGAGCCCAGTATCTTGAGTTAGATTAAGTCAGATCTTTCCTCTTGTCATGACTCCGCACCAGAAGGATTCAAGACACGGAGGCCCACTGCCTTTCTCGGTCACTCATCCCTCTCTTCCTCTTGGCTCGCTCCTAACGTGACAGCTGGATGAAGCCACCGCTCCATGTCTGATAGTTATCTAAACTGCAGCACCTCGGCTTGTGGCAAAAGGACTTTGCTCACACTGAGCAAATGCTTCAGTCACCCCACTCCCCACCAGAGTGCCAGAGAGGACCTCTCATCGCATGACTCTGCACTGGGTGGGTGCCGTTGCGTTGCAGCATCACATCAGCTGGCATATTTAAATGAATCTGTCATAGATAGATGTTAGCAAGTCTGTCATACCACGTACCATACTGCTTTCTGATCTAATTATAATCATACCTTTAGAAAAGCCATTGTCTGACACATTGTTCATCCTCTTTTTCTACAGACGGAGCAATTTCCCTTGATATTTCACCATCTGGGAATCCTTCTCTTCTCTGAATTTAAATGTTCTGCAGTCTCAGAAGGGCAGCTCTTGTTCTCTTAGTTGTTGGTTGTTCTCATTATCTTGATTCATTTTCTTATGATCAGTATCTTTTCTAATTTTCTTCAACATAAGAAGTGACCTGGACCCTGAGCCTGTGATATTGGAGGTCTGGGCCTGGATTTAGGTTTGGAATTTACTGATATCCCCCCCCTCCCTGGTGGGTTAAATCGGGATCTTCTGGCTACACCTCCTGCAATTTGCAGAACGTATATGTCACACTTGTATCTACATCTCGTTCCAATTAGCCATTGGCATTGCTTTCCCTCCCCTGGCACTGTCATGTAGGCTATAGCATCTACGCATTAATAGTCTCTTCTTTTTACCTACACATTTTTTTTGCCTAGTTAATATGTCCTTTCTAGTTTTTGAAGATGACTTTCTGTCTTGTCTCTGGAGGAATATGACCTACAATGCAATTCAGTATATTGCTTCAAAGCACCCGGAGTGCTATGACCCTGCATCCCACACCTTAATCTTAATTTCTAAAACCGCGGTGAAATGAAACCTACATATAAGCATATTTTTCATGGAGACCTCAATTCTTTTTTATATTTTCACCTTTCTACTAGTCCATGTTTTCACACCCTGAGTTATTATTGTTTATTTTCAGATCCCCTTTATTTGGGAAAAAAAAAAAAAAAAAAAAAGAGGTCTGTTTTGAGTCCCCTGTCTGTCATTTAGTATGGATTTTTATACTGGTAACAGCAGCAGATTGCCAGATGTACTTTTAACTACTCTGTTTCAGAGATAAGATTGATATTAATCCCATCTTTTTCAGTAATCTACTGAAGTATTTACCTGCCTGGAATCATCTTCTTTATTTTTGGATTCTAAATTCTTTTTTTCAATATCCCTTCTATATGCTTTTCATTTCAGGTTGCTTAGATGAGTCATTACTAGTCTCAGGTAGGGAATGCATTTTCTGTGCCCGCTACTGAATAACAACTTTAGATGGTTTCTTTCCCATAGATGATTTTTATGATTATTATTTTTAATCTTAGCTGTGTCTCCTTTCATGATGTGCTGCTGGGTACTAGCAATAGATCTGACTGTAGTTTGCACTGAAACTCTTCTCTGGCCATTTAAAGGAGCATTAAACTGAGAGTAAATTATTTGCTGCTTTTTTCTGATCCTCTTAAACTGCCAACATAGCGAGAAAGGGATTTTGTGTTTAAGACAGCTATATTCTAAATGTCTCTAAAGAAGTAATACAGAGTTTAGTCCCAAATGGATAAAGGTGAGAATTTTGCCTGTATTTTTTTTAATAAAATATTATATACTAGAAGACCTAATTTAGAAAGGAATTGTTTGAGTAATTCTCCCATTCTCCCCAAGATTACTTTAGGAGAGGCCAGTTCCAAACCATTACAGAAAGATGATCCTTGTCCCAGCATTCTTCTCTGTTTTGCAGTCATGTAAATCATAATAGACATTAACATTTCCTGTATTTTCATCAGAGGATGGTTTTATGGTACTGCCAGTGTAAGGATGTACCTTTAAACTCCTGGAGTGTCATGGGAGTATAAATATAAATAATACAAAACTTGGAGCAGATTTTGCACGAGGGCAATTCCTTCTCTAATTATTCCCAGATCTCAGGGCATGTCTGCCTTTAGCATTTTTCATTGAAAGACAACTGTTCCTGAATAATTTTGTCTACAGGCTCCCTGGTAGGCTCCATGTCACCTAATTATAAATGTGTGACAATATAGGAGTTTGCATCTGAACTAGTCATCTAAGTAGTCAGCGGCAAGAGGGGCGTTCCTAGTGCGTAATTCTCCTGGCACACCTCAGAGGTCCGTGTGAGGCTCAGATAGCAAACACTGGTTTCTTTCCCGTGACCGTAAGGGGAATCTCAGCCACAAATTCTGGTTTCTGCATGGCAGATATTTAAATTCAGGTATGTGCTTCCATGCCCTGTTTCAGAAGTGGACTCAGCTCAAGCAGAATAAAGTGGTCATCGTCCCAAAAAGGAGTGTTGTCATGGGCTTGTTTGGGGATCCCTTTTGCAGTTTAAATTCCTACTCCATCAGAATTCATATATATTATTAGATAAATTCTTGAAGGAAAAAAAAAGGTATGAAAGTGCAATACTCTGTGGCTAAACACTGTTTTCTCAGCTAAATATACACCCTGCTTGCCAAATACTGAGCAATAGTAAGAAAGGTGTCTTGAACATACAAGGACAGAATACCCTTATCAGTTTATCTTGCATTTGCAATTACTAGGCTTTTTCCCTTCTCTTTCCTTTCTTGTTCCTCTGTTAAAGATGTTGTGTATGCTGGCATTGTGTCAGTCATACAGCAGTAACTGCAACAACAAAATTTCAACTGTCTTGCCTGGATGAATTTTTTATGATAATGTTCTAAGATGTGTCCACAAGAGCTTAAAGCTTCAAAGTAGCCAGGCTCATAATGCATGAAACTGGACTTTGGCACTTCAGAAAAAGCTAAAGGTATGTTCAAAAGTCTGGAAAGAATGGAAAGTACTAATTAAATTGATTAAGCAACAGTCAAAATTAAATGCCTATAAAGCTGAATCAAAAACTGAAAATATGAGAAATGAAACTTGAGGAAACTTCCAATCCATTTCTTTCTACTGGAACATGCAAAACGCAGTTCCCTGGCTATTTCTACTGTCACTACATTTTAGCAATAAAACCGAGAGCCCACCAGATTAACGTGGGCTGCAAATAATTTTGAAACCAAAATGAAGCATTCCTCAATTTAAGGGGATGTTTAACGTAAATTGCATGTAAGTCTTAGAATTTTCTTCCCCCGAGGCAAAAACTGTAGGATAGCTGAAATTATATTTTAAATGTAGGGTTTTTTCTTTATAATGCATACCAATTACTCCCACAGTAAGTAGATCTGTTTTCCTCTGCCTGTTTTAAGACATTATTTACATTATAAATAAGGGTACAATTCTATGTCCAGCATGGCATTAGCAAAGAAACAATTCCTTGCACCTGAGGGCTCTGCCTGCCATCTGTACAGTTCAGTTTGCCAAATTCAGACATCTGTCTTGGAGACGACCATCAGCAAAAACTCCTATTCAAAAACATCTTCAAGTTTCCTCAGGGTTTCCCCCTTAGTTTTCATGAGCGATACTTCTCACTCACACACTCAAAAATTATTTCCCACCTGCTTTGTTCAGAGACTGGGACTTCCAAAATTACCATCCTATAGCTCAAAAGCCTGAGTTTCTTCTGCTAGTGAAGTCAGGAGAATTGCAATGGATCTGAAAGGAAACAACTGGGGAAAAGAAGGGGAAAACTAGTTACAGGAGTTCAGAGAATGGATTTCCACAAAATACATTAAAAATCAGTAGACAAAGCTGTTGTTAAAATGGAAATGACACACAGCCTTTATCACTCATTCTGAATCTACTCTCAGATCAGCTGCTAGACTTTGAAGCACTTGTTGATGAAGTGAGTTAGGATTTATGACTGCTGAAGCATCAACTTCCTTTTGTCTTTAAGTTAGTACATGACAAGAACAAAATCCAGTATGGAAATAAGTAACAGTTTGCTTTCTGTTTTTAATTAAGTTTGGCAAAATAAGGTCAGAAGAGGAGTATTTGAAGTTGCCTGGGGGATTTTTCAGAATTGTTCAGTCAAACTGCTGCTAAAAATATAAAATAAAATATGAGATACAGTTGGAGCATCATTGTCATGACTGTAATTGCTTTAGAATCAGCCTGGTAGTCCCTAAAAGAAATGTGAAAAATTTCTGTTGACATTTTTGGAAAATGGATTGACCCAGTGTTTACTCAGTAAAATAATTTGATGTAATCATGATCCACAGCTGGTTTCTAGCATTTGCTGAAGCCAAAACTTGAAGAGAAAAAAAAAAAAAGTAAATGTTGAATGCTGGCACTGATGTGTTAAAGACATTAAATACTTATGTTAAATAATAGGTTTTGCATTTTTCTCTCTGAATTTGCTTAAACATTGTGTATTGGTTACAGGTTTTATTTGTTCTTCTAAACTGTACAAGTCTAGATGCTTTCTAAACTGTTTGACACAGACTTGTTAGAGGCCAGGCATTAAGCTATTAATCTTGACGGGTTCCTGCAAGGAATAGGCTCAGAGTGGGAATTTATTTAGAAAATTCATAAGGAAGAAGTCCAGTGAAACCCCAGCTGAGAAATACTTGCAGAGTATTAGCCAGTTTTGTGCCTCGTCCAGTCTCTATTCTTTTCCCACACCCTCTTTATTATGTTCAGCGTCTTAGCAGTGGTTCAGTGATCTCAAGCACTGAAGGTTTTCAGTCTAATGCAGGAAAGCATCAGCCTCAGTGAACATTAACCGTGTCCCAAAGGCCTGTGCCGGTCTCAGGTGAGCTGCAATGTGCTAAAAGCTAAGTGTTAGTTTAAGTGCTTCATACAATCAGAGTCACAATCAGTGTTCATAAACCACTTTGGAGGCCAAGAAGATGAAAAGCGCTTTTGAAAGATACGTGAAAATAATTTATCATCATTATATTTGTGTTAAAGCAATGACATATGTAACTCTCTAGTTTTCAGTCCTTACATATTTCAGTAAGGTTAACGTTGCCAAGTTTATTCCCAGCAAGACATGACTTTTCCACCCTTAGAAATTCAGTACACGTAAGAGGGCTAACAGCTGTATCTTATCTACACCAGGCAGCGAAGCTGCAGCACTGGAAGTGATGCACAGAGAACTTAGTCCACTAAGCTCAAGTGCTCTGACACAGAGCAAGTAGAGGTGGTGGATACACAAAGAGCAAAGGCTCTCTTCCCCGTGTACCTCCTTACGCTTTGTTCTGGGGATGGAGAATAGCTCAAGCAAAGACTTTGCTTTGAGGTTTCACTAAGTCTTACAACACAGGGCTGCTTGACACCATGCTGTGTGAATGCCATTTACGCTGCAAAAGAGCTGTGTTACAGGCATACGGGCCTGGTTACTTTGTGCATAATGGGTTATAATATTTTGCCATTTTTTTAATTAGGTTGATTTGATGAACTACATTTTGATGACCCTCTCTGTGTTAAAGAAAAGCCATTGGTACAGACTGGCATTACAGAACTAGGTATCACTTCTCATTAGTCTGGCTTATTGCCAAGCATCATGATGGGAAAGGCTTTAAAATCTCTGGTTTTAAACCTTACCAAAGAACCATTTTTCTTCTCCTCTCTTTTACATCTGCGCTACTATAATTATGAAAAGCAACTCATTTCTACCATCACCTATGGGCAGAAGCTATAAGCTGCCATTTCTTTTCCCGTACAGCTGCCTGGTTCAGTAAATATATCTTTGGGGACTCATTTGCGTTAGTTACCAAGAGATGATGTGCAGCAGTGAATGGTGGTTTGTGCTTTATAATGGGCTTCCTCAGCCCTCACTTTCTAACATGATTATGAGCTCTTCTGTCATTAAGGGAGGAGCGTGGATTCAACACTGTGCAGGAGACCTGAAGGTTAAGACTGAGTAGGCAGGAGGGACATCATCTGGCATTCCCTATAGTACCTTTAGCAGCCTGATGCCAGACTGATGCCAAGGTCCAGCAAGGTTTTGCTTTTTGAGGTCTGACAACTGTTTTTCAGAGTTTCATTACAGTTTGGTATTATGGAGCTTATGAAAGAGTGTAAAGTGCACCATATTAATATTTGTAGTTATCAAAGACATAAAAGAAGAAAAACAAAGGGGTCTGCGGTTAGGTAATTTCAAAATAATTAACGTGTGGCTGAATTATTTGAAAAATAAGATCAATAAAAACCCAGGAGATAAGGCATTTTGGTTTTAGTGGAAAAAAAAAAAAGAAGAGACGCTAACCCCTTCATTGAACAGGGGAGCTTTGTCCCTGAGAGGAATGTGCCGGCAAGACACATCCCTGCGTGCAGGTGACAGTGGGGAAGGGGGAGGAGAGGCATGTTGTTTCTCAGCCAGTCTAACCCCTTGTCTCAAAATTAAAGAGTTCAGAGGAACATTTTGGAATATACTAGATCTGGAGGGAACACGTCCCACTGCTTTTGAAAAACACATTGTGCTCTTTTGTTTAGATAATCTGCACAGTTGTAATATCAGGTTTCTTAAGTTTTCGGTAATACACACTAGGGCATTTTATTATAAGCCCATATCATGAAGCATTTCTCCTGGCTGGTCTACAAAAAACCATGATGGCATGAATTTACAGTAACAAGTAAACTCGTTAGCTTCCAGTAGGGGCTCTCTTACTGTGCACTTTGCATATTTTTGTCTTCAGACAGCAAGGGCAGTGGAGTAACTGCTTTGCTTATTGTGTACTGATTTCCCAAATAAAAAAAAAAATTATGTTTTCACTGGATAACATATTTTTCAGATTGATGTATGTTTTGTTGTGATGTAAGTTATTCAGCGTTTCCTCCAGTGCAAATCAGATTGAGTGTGAACTAAGGGCTTTGTCTTGCAAATTTTTAACTTAATGGAAATAGTATTAGAGTATGATAAAATTAAGTGGAATTTATCAGTGAATATAAATGATGTATCTTATTGGATAACACATGTTCCAGATATCCTTTATTCTATTTTGGAGTGAAGGAAAGGGAAGAAAAGAGAAAAGATGCTGAATTGTAAATATAATTTAAAAATACGATTTGAAGTGGCCGTAATAAACACAAATGCCTGTGGTCCAAGTTAAGGGATAGGTTTTTTAAAACAAATCTGAGGAACTTGATTTTTTTTTTATCTTCAGTGCTATTCTCTCCAGAATTGTTCAAAACCATATTGATAAACAGAAGGCACCCAGTCCTTTAGGATCAGTTATCTTTAGTTACAGCAGTCTTTCCGCTTTATCAGTTAGTGTTCGCTCTTTCCTTCATTTCTCGTTATGCACCTTCATTTCATATATAATGATTATATCCATCAAAGCCCATTTTAATTAATAGGTTCAGCACTTTATTCTCAACAGTTAAAACTTTTTTCCCCCCAGATCATTTGTCAGATATATCTGTCAAAAATACTTCTTGGCTACAACAAATATTATTTTGAAGTCATACTCCAAATGCAAAAAGGACAATCTGTTTGCTACCAGCTAGGACTGTTCTGTGGTTTATCAAAAATGAGGGGGTTGTTGTGAAATAATGGTAGCGGGATAGATGATTGATGTCACTAATTGGAGCCTGTGCTTTTAGGCTAGGTAGACATATCAAAGACTAAATGGACATGAAAGCTGGATTCACCTCTCACCCTTACAAATGAGCTACCTCAGCTGGGCTCGGAGCATGTTGTTTAATCAGTGAGGAGCAGCCTCTGCTGGTACTCCCGATGTTGTTCCTATTTGTCATTAAACGCAGGTCATCAGTCTCCGTGACTCTGCCTTCGACCTTAGTATTAAATTTGCTGTAAAGAAAACAAAAGCACTGATTAGTGAGGCCTGGAGATGTTTGTCAGGGCTACAGGTGCCTTTCTCCGCTGGAGATCAAGTATAAACATAAATCTTTGTAAAATCAAAAGCTTCCATTTATCTTGAAAGGTGGGGGGAGGATTATGGATAACTGAAGGAGGGAGAACAAAATCGCCAGATCTGAAACATAAACACATTGTCTTTTTGTCCATCAGAAAGTTGGTTTTGTTTGCTTTTTTTAGAGATAAGAAATTTCTTTCTTCCATATCAGGCAACTTGTAGAAATAAAATTTTGCTACTTAAATTATAAAGCAATGATGAGTGTTTAGCAGCATGTTTTTCATCGCTATATTAGCTTGCAGAGAACTGGGTTTGCTGCCAAATATAGAGCCATGGTTCTAGTAAGCCCCTTCCTTCATGCAACATCCAGCTATGCATCTTTCCCGTCCTATGCATATCTCCATAGGGTTTCCCTCTGCTCCGTCAAAATGTAATCACTAACATCTGATCAGAAAATTTCATTTAGATGAACCTTTTATCACTTCTTCATGGGGAAGCCAAATATGAACCAATAATGGTGTCCTGCGAGGTATCATGAGTTTTGCTTTTTTTTCTTTCTTTCTTTCTTTTTTTTTTTTCTGGGAATCTGTAAGGAAGAAATACTGTTGATTGCATCTAGTGCCTGAAATGTGAACAGAAACAATTCTGCTCTTTAAATTTACATATGAAAGTCATAAGCCAAGGTTAAATGGCTTCTTTGTACCTGTCGATATGATACCCTGTACCAACAGATACCCTTGAACAGATAGTGCCAATTGCCTCCATCAGGAATGCAGGCTGGGGCTCAAGTCGGTTTAATTCTCTACACTGTGGCAGTATTACGCACATTTCAAACAATTTAGAGGTAACCTGCAGCGATGTTTACGTATTGTGTGAGCGTTTTATCCTACTGATTTTTCCAGGGCTCTTGTGGGTAAGTCCTGGTTGTATCTGTTCACAAACTCTTCCCTGACATGCCTGGAAATGTGATGACTTCCCGATTATTTAGGCTAAAATGTGCATTTGGTTGCATAGGTGCCTACACATGCAAATTGGTTAGTTATGTTTTTAAATGAAGAAATACATAGGTTTAACTTCATATAAAATCAGAGACAAAATGAATGCGCTTGATGCTATGCATTTGGGAATAATACAGCTGGGGATAACATTCCTTCCTGTTTTGCAATACATAGAAAAGTGTGTTTCTTGATATTGATCAAATAAAATACATTTTATTACACTATAATTGCAGGTGGAGAGACAGAGGTGAACCCTTATAACAGTGAGAATTAGATTTGGAAGAAAAAGAGCTTTAGGACTGAGAACTAAAAGAATATGGCTTAGATAACATGATAATGTTCTTTGTAGAAAGCTCTGAACAGATCAGACTGGAACTTACTGAGTACCTCAGTGTGTGATTATAGTCCTTGGCGAATTGTCTGAAAGTGTACTTTGAATTGTCTATAGAATTATTTGCTAATCATAGTAGTTTAAGCAATTTACGTGATCTAGCACATTGCAAGCCTTCACCTACCATCAGATTTTATTTCTTGCTCAGATCATTTTGCCTTGTGTGACTTGAATAAAAATTTTCATAAAACCTGTAGGTTTCTCTTCGAGAGTGCATGTTCACCTCTGGGGAAGTCCACCAGCAGGAGAGACGAGTTCATTGAAGAATTAGCACGGCTATAACTTCTGTGTATGTTTATGACCGTTACCTAAAAGCTGATGGGAAAGTTGCACTGGAGCAGCTTTGGCGCCTGTTCAGATGGGCAGAGTTCAGACAGTTCAAAGGGCTTGTTTGCCACTTATTTTCCTGTGAAGAGCTAACCTCGGGGTTTGCTTACGCTGAATTCAAAAGAATCCAGTTACACCAATACTAGCCGGTCTGTACAGCTATTGGCACCACTTTAGATACATAGGTTTAAACTTTACAGATAATCCACAAACTCTGCTTTCTTTGTGAACAAATTCAGTTTGCTGGCTGACTGGGGTAGGAAGAAGCAAAAAATAAAATAGTTAAATAAATTACCTTGTAATAAACACATTGGTTTGCAAGGACAGCTGCTGGGAACAGTCATGGCACCAGGAGGATCTCTTCCAGGTGACTATGCTGTAACTCAAGCTGAGGAGTACCGATGCTACATAAGGGACATGGGGCTTGAAAGAGGACGCTGAGCTGCTCCAACCTTCAAGGATCACAGCAGTCAATGAATCAAACCCTCACCTTGAATGACTAAAAATTCCATTAGAAAATCTGTATGAAATCACAACAGGAGCCCACCAACACCATTCCATAAAATGGATGCTTTAGTAGCTGATGATTACATCGCAAGGATTACAGCCAGCTAATCATCAGATCAGTGCCCTGCCAGTTTCCCCGTATCTGCATATCCTCATGAGGCATTTATGCTGTCTTGTATGTGATTATGGAGTAATGAGCAGCCAGAATTGTTGTGCTTATTCCAGAATCAACTTATTTTAAAGTTTATGATGTGAGAGTATATACCTTAGATATGAAAATTGATCCATTCTATGAGATAGGAAATCTTTGGGCATCAGCGTAGAATCCCATGCAACGTATGTCTGCTCGGAACAGAGGGTGTAGCAGACTGTCTGTGCCACAGTTAAATCCAATTCAAAACTTCACCAAGTTTAAGTGAGATTTAACTTGGCCGTAAGTGTTGTTCTGGCCTTCTGCAAAGATCTGAAAATTTGCCAGAATTTATACCAGGAATGGGCTTGTTACGATAATTAAAATTAAGACAGGATAACATTTTGTTCTTGCAGGTGGCACAGAGGAACAATAGGAGCTGATCTTGTAGCAAAGAAATTAAAATAAAATGTCAGATAAATTAGTTAAATACGTAGCCTGCACTAATGTGAGATGCTTTAGTGCAGCTTAAGACCTTGGGTTAGAAGGTAAAAGCCGACCCAGTGGTCACAGCAGCCGGTTTGTCTGCAGCCCTTTGCTCTCAGCAGCAGGTAGGATATGGCACCATTCTTTGCATTTGATCATTCTGTTTACTGCTATGCCTATTCACTAGTATTTATAATTATTTTAATTAAATTTACAACCACAGAGGTTTATTAAAATAACATGTAATTGTATACATTTTCCTCTTCCCTCTTGCTCTTCCTCCTGAATTTAGCTATGACTCTGATTTTAGCTACAGTTTTGAAGTTGAGTCTGTGTGAAATATGGACCGGGTGCTATACATGGCCACAGAATAGTTTCTCTTGCTTCCTGGTAGCTGAAAAACAACAGTTTTGTTCCGGGCCAGCTGATAGCAGAGAAGCAACGTGTCCCTCCTGGCCCCACAGCCTTCAGATTATAGGTCCTACTCAGAATTGCAGATAGACATTGATGTTACATATTTACTTTGGAAGAATCCTTGTTTCTTTGGAAGAATCCTTGTTTCTTTGAGCTAATGAAACCACGAAGTGAATAGATTTGTAAGCATTGAAATAAAAATTGAAGTAGGAAATTTCCAGAAGTCCATGGCATTTGTTGGTGACCTCACAAGAGTCCGGGAACCACGCTAGTAGTTAACTGAGGTAACCTATCTCGGAAGTGTGAACAGGTTGCTCTTCGTAGACAATAACGGATCCAGGGGTTCAAATTCCTGCCTTACTCCCAGTTAGTACCAAATGTATTTCTGTGAATAGGCTCACTCTTTGGTTGTATTTGCGAACATTTCTGTGTGACACCATGGCTTTTATCACATTATTCTCATTGTATAGTCATTCAGGAGCTGTATTTTATATGAAAATGGACGTTGTTGCCTTGAACATAAGAAGATTAGGGTTTTTTCTACATTTTTAGCCTCTTTTGAGTTTCCAGTTTGTAACGAATGTTAAATCCAACTCAGTTTTGACTGGGCTGTAGTATGGTTCCCCAGGCTTGTACACTACCTCAAGGACAACAGTTTTACATGTATCATTTAACTTTAATTTCTCTGGTCTGAGCTCTCACCAGTTCCTGGGGGAATTGGTTTTTTTTCATGGTTCCAACACACATCTAATGCATCATTTTTCTGTTCTGAAAACCCAGCATCTGGTTATGCTCACACTGAGCAAAATGAAATAATAGAGGCAATGGCATACCAATTAGCTCACTAAAGAAATCACAGTCGGTTGCCATTTCCAGGAACATGTAGTACTTCTGCAAGACAATACTATTATTATCTTACATTTGGAAGTACTGCAAACTCTTTCAACAACTTTCATGGATGTTTGCCTCAGAACTGAATGACTCCAGTTTAATTTAAATGTAAATTAAAAGTACATAGTGTTTAAATGTTTAACAGACACACAGAGGATTTTGCACAGAGCAGAATTATTCATTTACTATGTTCTGTAGGGGTTATTATTCATTTATTGCCACATCTGAATTCCTTAATCAGATCCAGATGATATTCTGCAGATTCCCTCCCTCCCTGCTCCATCTCGATGGCCTTCAGGAAGCCTTCCCAAGAGCTATGCCAGCTTGGCTTCTGCAAGATGCTGCTGGTTTCCTAAATCCTGGCTGGAAAATAGCTTCCATGATTGCAGAGCATAACTAATGCCTTCTAATACTTTCTTCGCAATGAGTAGCAAAATCGAAGCAAATGGCAGGCCTTAGTTCCTGCAGCAATTCTGGGTTCTGGCAGACTCTCTTCAGGAGTTCCTGGCCTCATTTGATTGGAATAAACTGCATGTTTGAAAAGAAGGACAACAGGGAGTCTCTTTAGCTTAAAGCTTGCAGAGGTTTTAAACAGACTTGAAAATCACTGCTGCAGACTTAGAGCTAATAAGAAGGTTTGTTCGTGTCTTCAAAGCCTCTAGTACGTTATACTTCGTACAGCTGTTTATTCACAGGTGTTCACTATACTTGTAATGTCTTTATTGCTGGAAATTTACATATTATTCTGGACATTCCATTTAGTGTCATTATGGGTTTTGATGTACTTCGTGTCTATATAGTATCCAGGCAGTTTTTTTGTAATCAGAAAATGTTAATTTTTTAATAAAAGGTGAAGATATGATCAGGTCAACAGTTCTGTTACACGTACCTATGGTACAACTATGCCTTTCTCCCTGGTATATCTCCTGGATATACCTGAGGACATCAAGGTGGGTAAGCAATAACAGTACAGTTATTTTGACCTCCTTCAGCAATGAGATTTGAACATGTTCAAGTTTCTGATGTGATTTTCTTTTCTATGAAATAGCTTCAAAATTGGGATTGCAAAAAAAAGGGTCATCTTGGCTGTCCGAATTGTTGCAGGTTCTTGTTACAGGTTCTTGTTACAGTCTCTTTGTTTAATTCATCTGCCCAAAAAAACCTTTCAATTCTTTATCACCTTCAGCCTTGGCCAGTCTGGAGTTTTCCTTATTTCATATATCTGCTCAAATTAATAAGTGTAGAAATGGGTTTTAGTGACATAACATTAAAAATATTTATATTGATTCCTGCTGAATTTCCCATTATTTTTGATATTCTGAACTTGCATGGATATCCCTAGACTGAGAACTTTTGAGTAGTATCAACAATTCATTCTTTATAGTGATTAAGAGCTATGAATTTAATCCTGTATATGGTAAACTTGTCAGATTAACAGGTTCTTCAGTTTTGTTTTGGCTGCTGCTGGTGGCAAGTAAATAGAGATAGAAGATCCACCTATCTCAGTAGGAACTGGCTCCAACCTTGGACAAGATGTTGCAACCACAAAAGTAGGTGATGGTGACTCTACAGTGAACACTGTCAACCAGGTTTTCTTGGGAGGGACCCTGTGCGATGCTGGGCCTCGGCTTTCCCATGAATGCAAAGCGAACGGGAGCGCTCAGGCTGGTTGCAACACACTTTAGCCAAGTGATGCTGGAGCCAGCATGGAAATAGTAATGCAGAAAGTTCGCCAAGATTTTCTGGCTGGCAAATGAATCCAAGCCACTTTCTGACCTCTCAAATTAAAGCTTAATTTTTTTCTAATGTAAAATGAAACCTATCCGTACTGGTTTGCAGTGTACTAAATGCAAACAGCTTTATATTTATATATTTGTTCTGCCTAGTTCATGCAAAGAGGAGATGAGTTCATATTAACAGGGGCTGGTCGGTAACTATCACATTCACTCAAAATACTGTACTGAACATAGACTACAATGTACCATAGTGCACTGTATGACAACACAACTCCCCAAGTAAATGTACCCTTTGTAGACTATATTTTAGCAAAAAATAATTATTGAATCTACTCTGCGAGCAACTGTGTGATAAATAATTTCAATCCTTTAGTTATTCACTGTAAAGAAGCTACATAAATAATTACTGATTTACTGACAGCAATTAAGTTGGCCTAAGAACCCAGGATTGATAACACACTTACTCTGCTCATTCTCTGGAATAGTAACTTGAATGCCATTTCTAAACATCATATATCTTTATCTTGGATTCTGATAACTGTCAGCTCATTCGGACCAAAGGAGCAATGAAAATGTAGCTAAGATGGAGATTTCTTTCACCTCAGTAAATCTCTTTTCCTTAGTGCCTGTTTTTGCAATAGTCAGGATTCTAGTGAGGCAATCTTAATTTATCAGTTTAATGTGAGAAATTAGTTGCTGTAGGTTTCGGTTATACAGAAAAATGGACTATAAAAAACATTTTTATTTGAATGAGATTTCTTTTCCTTTTGCAAGGATTCAAAGAGAATACTGAAAATAATTTGAATATTATTTTTTAGAGACTAAATTCAAATGCAAGAGCATACAAAAATATTACATGAAATCTCTGATAATGGGAAGTTTGTTGCTACCTAGCTATAGCTATATGCAATCATGTAAAGACATAAGATATTGGAAGTTTGAATAAGTGACACCTGTTATGTTAGAAACACCCCTCCCAAACATTAGTATAAATTGCATTTTACAGAAAGGAAAAAGAAAACATTTGTGAAAGGTTCTGGCTGATTTAGAAGTCTAAGTCACATCATTAAAAGACATGGGGCCAAAACCACATCGCTGTATCTTCAAAAACATCCCTTGGAAGTAGAAGTTGAACTATAGCTGCTTTTTGAACATTTTGCTAGGTACCCATTTACATTTGAGGAGTTAAGTATATTTTAATGTCTGTGCCTATGTGATTTAGACTTTAAGGCCTGTTCAATGCCTTTTGCTACTTGGGCTTCCAGCTGCCTAGTCGCTTATGAAAGCAGGATTTAGCTGTTCAAATCCGTTAGACTTTGTGATGCTTAGTGCAATGGCATGAAAAAACTGAACCTGGCTGCCTAAAGATACAGCTAAGTACTCAGCGGCATATCATAAAGTGCCTACACAGGTTAGGCTTGAATTCAGTTTAAGCAAAAATCACAAAAGTGGCCATGCTGTTTATTGAATGGGGCCTAATTAGCATATGGAGATAGCGATCAAATGCCTTTTGTCCTTCTGTCAATGAGGAATGATTCTCTGCTTGTATATTGTGCTGAAATGCGTGTATAATTGCAGGAAAGTACCTTCAGAAAAAATAATCAGGCCAAAAAGATAATGCTCTGTCTTGTGCTGTGTGACAGCTCCTGTGCTCCTGAGCCTGTCCAGTGCCACCACCTGATAATCTACCCATTCGTGTCTCGTATAAGAGGCACGAAGAGACTAGCTCTTCATGCTCTTTTGAAGTACACCATTGAGCAGCTTGCAGTGCTTGAGAGCAGATCACCCTGTATCCTACACATTGTGCTCCAACTCTAACTGCCCTGCTATGAGCAGTTACAAGAGTCAGAGCAAGTTCTCCAGCTCATGTTGTTGGTAACAGGTTGCTCCTGCCTACCTGGGAGAAGGGTCTCCAGCCAAAATGTCAGGAAGTGTGGGAGCTGCTTGCTCTTTGCTCCAGTAGTAAATAGATTTTAGATTGTTCTGTTAACATTTGACTGTTTGCAGAGGTTGGCTTTTATTCTAAAGGTTTTTGAGCGGGACTTCACTTGACTTTTTAACTCTAGGTTGCGTCTCAGTATACTTGTGTTTTGCAGTGTAACATACAGTCTTTAGTGCTTTTCCCCCTTCTTTTGTTTAGAATAGAAATGAGAAGCAGGGACCTGTTGAATGAGTTGGGAGAAACTCCACTGCTACTCTCATACTCTGCTTCCCATGGATTGCTCAGGCCTTTTGCAGGGGCTTGAAAGAAAGCAAATAACCATTTGTGACTCAGAGCCACCTGGCTAGTTGGAGATGTAGGTCACAGTCACCTATTAAAATCTGAGAATCACGCTCTTAATCTGAAAAGAGTTGGATCAGTTTTTAATGCTAGGGGAGTGATCAGTGTTCAATGATTGGATTGAGTTTATTCTAATCTTTCTTCAAGTTTGTCACTATTTGGACAAGGGTTTGATTTTTTTATTGTTTAGATTTAGATAGTCTCTCTCTCTCTCTGCTTGAGTCAGATTTTTAAATGTTGACAATAATCCTGAAGTTTTATGTAAATTGAAATCTAGCCTGAGTGGGTAAATAAACGCATTCCTTTACAGTGTCTGTCAACTAATGCAAGCTGTCAGTAATTCTCTTTCCTTTTAATAAAACATCTGAAATTTAGCTTCTCTGGCACCATCAAAAATTTAACTGAAACCCATCCATTGCTTGAAGCCTATTAAGAGATTAGGGAACTGAATGAATCTCAAAGTGTTAACACAGCTACTTTATCCTTTCTAGATCTTTTGATAATGTCACACACGGGTGCCATAACCTTCAGAAATGCCAGTGTTGTCAGATGGAAGATCCTTAAGCATGGTGAGGAAGGGAAAGGCAAACCATTTGTGACCAAAGAGGAATCTTTTCCAAGGACCTATTACCTTTGTTTTTTCAAAAAAAAAAAAACCCAAACAACCAAACCAAACACTATCTGCTGCTTTCAAGGTTCCTCCACGTCTAAATTCCCTGTGTTCGGAAATGTTCATATCCACTTCAATGGCCCAAGCCTGCGTGCGTGCCTTGGCAGTGTGTTCCTGGCTGGGGCAAGGTTGGCCAAGCGGGTGAGCTGGCGCCCGGCACTTGTGGAGCTGGGGAGGGCACACGGCACAGGGGCAGTGAGGAGCGAAGGGCTGCTTCCTGGAAAGCAGCAGACCTGCCTTTCTTGAGACCGGGGCTCAAATCTCAGCTCTACTCTTTTAAGTGTGTGACCCTGAGTAAGGTGGGTTTTCCAAGTTCCTCAGCTGTTAGATGAGACTGCATTTTACAAGACCGTTAGGAGGATAAAACTCCTAAAGTTGACTCAAATATGTGAGCTAGTGTAAAGTTCTTTCTCTTTCTTCTGTTTCCTACCTGACCTGCAGCGGTGATTTTAGGGGAAATTAAGTGACCTATTAAACTGTGGATGAACTACCAATAACAATTACTTCTAGAGATACATTCTTAATGTCCTTTTGTAATTATTCCGATATTACGGTTGGCTGTACTATTGTAGTACAATAGCACCACAAGGCACTAAGAAGAATTCTGGATTTGGAGTACAATGTGCATATCGTACATATGCAGAGTAAACATTTGATGCTCTAGCAAAAAGTGCATACTTGCATTTTAAAACTAGGTGCTAGAGAGGGATAAAATTAATAAATATAAGAGAAGGAGGGCAATCTGAAGAATAGTATGTGGCAGACATCATTAAATGTGGCAGTTTGGTTCAATTCCTACTTTTTATAAAAATTATTTTTGCACGTTTGTATCTTATGAGAGACAAAATGTGACCTGTGGATGAATCGCTCTCACTGGGCTCACAAGCCTTGCAGTCGTAGAAGGGCAGACGGGAAATTATTTTCCATGAGGTGTTTCAGTTTAGATTTTTTTGTAACAACATTAGGTACCCACTTTTCCAAAGTTTTTACAGCTCTTGGCTGTAAGCTCTTGGCTTTTTGTTTCAGAATGTCCTGGACTGGGCAAGTCTCCAGTGTGTATTTGTTTCATAACATCTTGCTAGGGTAGTGTGACCAAGGTGGGGTTTTTTTCCAGTTTGCCCTGGAAATAAAGACACTGACAAGTGAGGGTAACTACCACCGAGCATTTGGTCTCTGATGTCTATGTGTATTTTTTTGGACCATGCAAGTCTGAGATAAGTAAAAGCACTCATGTTGATAGAAAACATCTTTTGGATTTGAAAAAAAAAAAAAAAAAAAGACAAAATGATGAATTTTACATCTGAATTTGAGCAAATATGGAATGGTACAGTTCATTGACAGAAAATCATCTTTATGCCAGACTGATGCTATTTGTTCGGTTCACTTTGTTTCGCATTGAGTTTAGTGAGAACAGAGGGGCAGGAGTGACCTTCTTAATACTACTCTCAGTCCTGCCTTTAAGTCGTACCCTTCATGTTTCTATTGGAAACATTTCATTTAAATAGTTCTCCAGACAGATTCCTCAGAGTAGGGTAAATCATTTAACACGGATGGACTGCTGTGTAACTCATGGGGTTTTTTAGAAAAAGTTAAGGCTTTGCTCCTGAAGCATAATTTTCTTCAGGATAAAATGCAGTGTGAGGAAGAGGTTGTACTTCAGAGAATATATACTTTGCTGCAAAACATTAGTTTTTTCACCTCAGTATTTCCAGATTGCCTGGTAATGTCCCTAATGTATTCATTAGAGAGTGGATGGATCAGTGTGGCACAGAACCAGAGTAAGATTCACACCAGGAGATGTGAAAACACAATATTGAGCTAGAGAAAGGAATTCTTTTCATGTGTGGAATAGAAATACTCTGAAGATACAGTATCTGTGCTTGCTTTCCGCAAATGTTTTCCTTCCTCTTCTTACATTTCCATTAGGAAATTGCATTTCTCTAGAAAGGCCCTGTATTTTTTTTCTTTTTTGAAGTGAAATGGCACGTACTATAAACTGATGTCTTAATAAAGACTTGCTCTAGACTGTTGCTGGTGACTAGTGAACCACAAATATATATACTGAAGTGAACAACAGGAACAAAAATTATCCCATTATTTACATGAATTCAGCAGCAAACTTTGATTGAAGGGTGTCTTGTTTCCCAGGAACATTCAAGTGTTTGACCTAAACACAAAAAGTAGTCATGAAAGTGTGGGGTCAGTTCACTCCAATGTCGGAATTTTTGCCAGAAGCAAAATTTGGTACACATCTTTCTAGTCCATTGCATGTTTTATCAAATGAGGAAACACCCAAGAAGTGACTAAATGTTTTCTAGCTGGCACAATGTATATGCTATTGTAGCATTCCATTTTTGTAAGTATTCAATATTTTTGCAATTAGTCATTCCACCTGACTCATACAACTAAAAATGACATGTGAATGGCAAACTATGAACATTTGTGACAGGATTTTAGCAAACAGTCTGAAGAATGATAGTTACTGTGAAGTCGTTAATAAATGTCAGTGTCTCATCCAGTTCCAGAATAAGAAATGACATAAATCCTGCTGACATTGTTGGAAGTCTTTCGACTAATTACTCCATTAGGCTTCAAATTGGAGGATTCATCAACTAAAAGGTGATGATATTCAGTTATTTGTATTATTTGTAGCATATTATTAATATTTTTTTATCTTTGACTAATGTCACAGATTATACTTATTCAAAATGTCTGTAGCCTTTCTATGAGCAGAATCTTTCAATCCCAAAATTCCTCATCCTGTAAACTGCCAGTCAAATTATGACAGTCTTATGACATCCTTTTTTTTTCTGCATCACCTTCTGCTCTTGAACTGGAAGATAAGAGTTACAAGAAAATTAAAAATAATGCAAATGCAAGATAAGAATTCTAGCCAAGTTTTAGGAGGGTTTTTTTGAGATTTGGGGAGTTCCTCAAATAAGATACCATAACCTCATCATGGTCGTGAGAATATTACCATCAGAATTTCCATGCTGTAGACCATCCAGGAATACCAATACTTCAGAGGAAGAAACACGGTAGATTCCAAGTTCCCTTAATGTGGGAAATATTTATCATTCTCATGTATCTGATTCCAATGTGTGTAAATGCTCATATAAAACCAATTATTTTTAGATCTGTACTGCTACACAAGAGTAGTATTGGACCCTTGTTGCATTTCTATGACCATTAAAACTGAGTTATGACAGAACAGCTTCTGTCATTCCATTGTAGCTTTCTAACTGACTAGATAGTTTTTGGTATTAGTGCTAAAAATCCTGTCTTGTTTTTTCTACTTTTATTTTGCCCCACAAAAAATCCTGCTCACTTTCAGTGATGATCTTAAATGGTTACACCAGGCATATGCTGCTAATGCAGAAATGAGGTGGAAGCAAACCAGGCCTACACCTTTGTACATTCCAGTTCCTGAAAACAAATGGAGTGGGAGGGTATGTTAAATGGCATTTCTCAGCAGCTAAATTATTCCTCACTCACCTATCAAATGCTCCTTCCTGAATACTTAATTGACCAGTAAACTTCCTAATTAGAACACAAAAGCTAGATAGAGAGTGCTTCTGGTTAAGCAGGGTGAGATGGGTACTGTAAGAGTACTGAATACGCTTAGGTCCACATAGCACAGAGATACATTGGTGCTGGAAAAGTAAACAGGGTAAATTTTCAGATAAAATACTGGCTTTTCACCTCTGGGATAAATGCCCATATTCCTACTAAATGTGAAATTAGCCTTATAATATCTCTACCAGGCTCTTCTGAATAACATTTGGCATCTCAGAAACTTTGTTGTCACTCAGCAGAATGTGGGCCACCTGCCCTTTCTACTCAAGGACTGACGTATCTCAAAGCTGTAGTATCAACTGCCCACAGTTGATAAATTTCTTAGGCTGGGTTCTTTCCACTGCTTCAAAGCAGATTTTACGTGGGCCGCGTCCATGTCCTCAATGCACCAGGACAGCCCTTGCATCTCCAGAGGCAAAAGAGCCACACTGCTGGTATCACGCAAGGGTATAACCCTCTCAGGGGGAACCCTTCTTGAGTTCGTTCATAAAAAAGTGTAGTTCTGGCATTGCCTGAATGGGTGCCCATTCTGGTACAAATACTGCCCGGGCTGCCCTGCTGTGGTGTGCTGGTTAATGTGGTTTCTCTTTGGTCGTTGATCGTTCTAAGATTCATTTCTTTGAAAAAGTCACGAATGTCTAAGTACTGGCAGCTTTCATAGGCATCCTGACATTTCAAAGCCACGACTGATCTTCTGGATTTGCAGTCTGCAGCAAGGTTGCAGGTAAAAAATTCTGATATTAGAGCCAAAATAGCTCAGATTTTCAAATCTACAAGTTTAAAGGTCTGTATACATATTGATATATACCTATGTGCATACAGAGATCTCTAAGAATAGCAGACTTGCATCTGACTTATTATTTGACTTATAGTCGGGAAACAGGAGTTCAGATGAAATAGACATCTGAGGTTACATTAACTTAATAAAAAATGTAGGGTCTAACTCAAAAAATACAGCATCTTTTAACAGAAGTCAAGTGATTTTCTCATTTATCTGGCTAGCTTCTCTCAAGTTCATTACTCTTTCTTGATTAAATCTTTTCTAATGATTTCTGCCTGAATGAGAAGCGGAGAAAGGGCAGTCACAAATCACTCCTTAGACAGACTCTGACAGCGATATATATGACTCATTTACGTTCAGCTGGATGTAAGTCTTTAATTCTTCTTCTTAACTGTAAGGAAAAGAGTATCATCAGCAACAAATACCCTAAGGATGTAAATTTTAAGAAGGGAAATTTCTACCATGTTATAGCTGGCAGTAATTAGAAAATTAGAAAAAATGTTGCAAGTTTATCAGGAATAAATATAATAGTGAAAAAAACCCCAGTGTAATAATAATAAACATTTGAGTTATTGCAGTCTATTTATCACATAGAATTTATTTATCTGGTGGAGAAAAAAAAAGGCAACTTTTGCCTCTTTGGTGTATTTCTATAATTGGGTTCTATAAACAGTTTGGTCTGTGGGCTGGACCACTTGAGGATGAGTAATAGGCACCTTTTGGCCTGAGTAGAGTGACTTGTATAGAAAGAGTATCCTATCAAAGACCAATAGCTACACAAGCTTTTTGATGCAATCAGATCTTTCAGTGAAAGATATAGGTAGATTTTCACTTTATCCAATGGATACTACTCTTACGTTCTAGCCTCACTACAGGCATAGCGTTCCTGCAGGTACCCAAGAGTATGCACTTTGCTTAGCTTTACACATTCAGGTGCTACCAAGCGGTGTGAGAAACTTCTTGCAGTGGGAACCAGAACCATTTCTTATTCTGGAATAGGCAGGTCTTCATGTTGCATTGAGTGAATGTCTAAACGTCAATTAGATTTAAGTACGTGTTAGAAAATAGAGGTGGATGTTACTCTAGTCTGGATGGTGGAGTTGCTTTGCATGTCTCTGTTTCAGCATCACAGTATTCAAAGGATGCGCTCTTTGCCGGGCAGTGATAGTTGGGAGACAGAGAAGGGCTATAGCTTCCTTAGCTCCTCTAGCAAACCTGTGCCTACATAAAATTAAACATACGCTAGGTGCAGAATAGCAGCTTCCTCAGTTTGGCCTTCCAAATAGACAGGAGGGAGAAACAGTCTCTTCCCCCTCAACCACCTTTCGACTGTTATTTTTCTCTTTTATCTACTTTTCCTCATAAGGCTGATTGTGAATATCGCCTTTTCTGACAGAGAACTGGGCTGCTCTGAGCAAGATAACAGACACGTGCCTTTTCTCCCACTTTCCTTATATAAAATAACATTTCTTATGCTATTTGCTTTGTTGCCAGCTCTTATCCGTAATTTGGATCATAAACCAGGACTGTCTTTTTCCAGGAACACTGAATAATATAATGGCTGGTAAATTGTGACAGTATTTTTCTTTTTTTTCATCTTTTGTTCTGAATTTTTCGATGCTTCAAAATAGATTTGGTAACTATTCATATTCTAGAGAAAGAGCAGAAACAAAAGCCTTTTATCCTCTTCGTTTCTGACTGCTATGTCTGGTTGTTTTAACATGTTGTCTTTCCCTTCTTTACTAAAAATTAGAGAGGTATTTTTCAGTGATCCTAGTGTGAGTCAAGGCCTGATCCAAAGCTTACTGCTGTTAGTACCAAAGATTTCTCTCATCTTCCCCCGGTGCTGAATACGGCTGGGAATCTTACTGTGCAGTGAGGAATTCGGGTCTTTGGGCAGGATTCCTGGCTTCAGGCTCTTCCTGAAAGCAGCTTCAAAAGAAGATGCTCAAATGTTCCTTCAAGACTGATATTAGCAGGGTCTGAAACAGACTGCGCAGAGAGCTGCTTTGGGCAAAGGATGCTGAGAATGGGGACAGAAAGAAGAGGGCCCCAAATATTAAGCAGGAAAACCTGCATATTAATATCTGTATATAAACCTGTCGCTCGCGCCTCCCCGCCCCCCCCCGCTCCCGATAAAAACCTCTTTCTTTCAAGCAATATCATTAACATGCTGGATGAAGAAAAGCCTTTCCTCTGTGGGTCTGGATTCCTGTCACCTTTTCCATCTCTTGTGGCAGTGTGAACATCCCTTTAGACTGTATTCTCTTGGAAAATGACCCAAAGTTCAAGAGTACATAGAGCCACCAATACCATGGGTCTCTGGTTTTGATTCTGGCCTTTAGACACTTACATTGTATAAATATTTGCAATTAATAGAAATAGGTTATAGAGCCACTTTCAGCCTCTTCCTAATCACAGTGCCCGCACAAGGAGAAGGAAGTAAATTCAAGGGGAGCTGTATCACAAAAGAAAGCTTTTACAGTTTATTGTTCACTGAGTTTGTGTGCTGCCCTTCCACATCCATCCTACTTACCAGTGAGGAGAACAGCTATTGCTTTGTGTTTATGCAGCCTTGTTTCTTGTTAGCCCCTAAACACTACTGTCATCAACAGTATTATTTGTATTTATAATAATAATAATAATGAATTACAAGTAAGCACTGTAAATACCGCACACAAAACTGCTCAAGAGAATACTTTTCACAGATCAGGGCACAGTTTACTTGTCTGTCATTAAATCTCCTGATATCTCCTCAATTGCTAAAGGGAAGTGAGTGAAATTTTGATCGAGATGCGAAGGGTTTTACTGCATTCATCAGCCAGTACATCCATCAAGGCGTTTCTGTCATGCTTATTATTATGGTACCTCAGCTCCTAGAACAGCGAAACTTAATTCCTTATCGACTGGGGTTCACAGAGGACTACGATGAGACCAGGAAAGTCGCAGTCTCTGGTAGCAGTTGGAGGCAATTGAGTCCAACTAGTAGAGGAGGTGGAGTACTGCTGGCCTGGGGCAAGCCGCTAATTAAAAGATGTTTTTCTGGTAGCTTATGTCAGAGGAGCTCTGACATAACCTTCAGTAAGGGGCCTCTTTATTTCTCTTGAATGCCAATGAATTTATTAATAAGATCAATTTTAAGTGCTGCTCCCAGTTTGGGTTGCCATGGAGACCACTGACCTGCCAATAGAGCAAGGCAGACTTGGGGAGCAAGCCCTCTGTTCTCACTGGTGTCTGAGCATGTTCTGTGACTTGGATGAAAACGCAGCAAATTGCAGCTGCACATGAGTGAGGCAGTGTAAATCCAGATGTCATGAATCTCAGAATCAATGGTTTTCTGCTTCAGATAAATCCTTTTTCGCTGCACCCTTGCAGACTATGAGATAGCAGAGAGAGAAATTCAGTTGGAGAGTAGTGGCAAGAAGCATCCGAGCAGAGCCTGCCTCAGGTCAAGGATGTAGAACAGGGCCTGGATGAGGCCACATTCCCAGAGTGCTCTGCTGGGTTTTGAACGGTAAAGGGGGAAATAACCATTATGGGAGTCTATTAATCTTCCCTTGCCTGTGCCCGTTGCGTGGCACTGAGGATAGCAGAGAACTGGACCCAGTGATCGGCCTTTCTGTGCTCCTGCTTACAAAGGGCTTGAGAAACTTCTGGGGCAAAGCATAATTTTTGCAATATTAATTATTGTTAGAGAACCAGTTTTAATAAATTCAAACCAGCTACTTATAAGTTTGTGCCCTTGATTTATCTGTATGGGAAAAATACCTTCCATAGAAACTGGTATCTTCAGAGGCCCAACACCCATCCTATGCCAAATTCAAACAGAAGAGCGAGTAAGGCACCGAGAGGTGATGTTC
This sequence comes from Chroicocephalus ridibundus, assembly GCF_963924245.1. Lineage (NCBI taxonomy): Eukaryota > Metazoa > Chordata > Aves > Charadriiformes > Laridae > Chroicocephalus > Chroicocephalus ridibundus. The sequence goes on along the minus strand of NC_086296.1, from coordinate 8,497,894 downwards.
AACCAGCAGCTGCCTATCAAAACACCCAGCCAGAGCAGCAGGGAGCAGAGGGGGCAGAAAACAGAGAGCGGAAGTAAGGACCAGAATCAAAGCCCTCAGCAGGGCTGCAGGTTGTTAGCTGCTGGAGAAGTCAGCCGGAGACAGGCCCTCAGGTGGCACGAGTTGCCATAACTTAATTGACAGCAATTCACAGCACTTCAGGATCTACTTCACAGAGCCCTCTGGGCTCATGGAGAGGATGTTTTCAGAACGCTCTTGGCCAAGTATGGATTTCTGTAAATGAGTGTTTACAAATAAGCCACTTACCACCTGGGGTTTATAGATAGCCACAAATTTCTCTTTATCACATAACCTCAGTCTCCCCAGCCAGGCAGAGCAATGTCAGATGCAAATGTTAAAGGGAAGAAGTGAAATGTAGGCATTGCAGAAATGAACATTTACAGTGTCTGCTGCAAGCACTGGCAAGACCAAGTAAGAAATGCCCGAGAACTTAAATAAACTGAAGAGCTCTTTATGGGAAGGGAAGTCACCAGCTTGAAAGAATTAAAAAGGGAGCAAGACCTGTGAACGTGTTTGGTTACCATAAACAGAGACCAGCTGCCTCACACATCCTAGACAAATACAGTTTGACTTGTAATTAAGTTCATTGTATAAAACCCACCATCTGTAAGAAGAAACAGCAGAAGGTAGAAGTGTTCCCTATGCCAGTCTCAAAATTAATACTGCAAAAGCAGCAGTACCTGTAGACCACGTAAGAGAGAAATGCCGATAGTTGATGACATCTGCTCTGCCTTCACTTGACTAGATTATGCCAGATAAGTGAAACACAAGGGTTTGGGGAGTGACTACACAAGTGACTAAAAAAAAAAATATTGTTCTTAAAGCGTTGTGGGAGGTGCCTAGTGGTAGTGATGCACTTTAAAAAGAACGTTAATTGCCAAAGAAATGAGATACTGGAATTTGTGAGTTTAAAATATGCTTGTTTTAAAATGTCATGGACTAAAAATAAGATTCAAACTGAAAATGCAGTAAGGATTAAAAAAAAGGTTTGCAACTAATGGTCAGATTAGAAATTCAGGTTTCAAATTTCTCAAACCCAGGGTGCTGTCCCTTTGTGCAATTGAAACAAGGGGCCATAGCTCTGGTCCAGGCCTCGTGCTCTGCAGAGAAATCAGCACAGTAATTCACGTAGCTGTGAGGAACACCAAAGTAACATGGACCACACCAAACCTTTCAGCTTTTCTTACTACAAAGTTTCCTAGTTCCCAGCAACTACCAAGGTACTAGGTCTTTAACAGCACTCGGTCTTGAAAGCTGCTTAAACAAGGGTGGCTTAACATGGGTTGGAACTTTATTGGCACAAAGAGACACCGTTTACATATTTTTTTATACTTTTCAACTCACTCAAAGTCAGCAGTGCGCAGGATCTCTCCATTTGACTGAAGCTGTATCAATGGTAGAAATAAAATAGGTTTAGAAACAGTTACAGCATGGATGATAGAGTTCTGGCATCATACACAGAAGCAGAGGTCCTGGTTATAGACATGATGTGTTGTTATGGTTTAGTATCACTGTTATCTATGGGAATTTTATGGTTTTCTGGCAGGAATAACCTGAAAGAGTAATAGTGGTTTTGGCCATGACAGGAGATGACCAACTCTACAGTGGTTTATGGGAATTTCTTATTTAGCAGAAGAGTAAATACTGCTCCTTTTGGCACTCCCCTCCCAGGCAGTAGCTCCGTGCCTGTGAGGATGGGGTCAATGTGCCCCCTGACCCATGAGCAGATCCGCTGCATCCCACCAGTTCTGCAGGGATGTTTCTTGACTGAAATCAGTTATTTTTGGTTGGGGTCCTCCTGTGCTGGGAACCAGGGAGAGTTTGAAGAAGTGCATATCAGAGTGTACTTTGTACATCACTTCTCTAGAACAAAGTGAGTTGCTGTCTATGGCCCTTGGCTCAAACAAAGAATAAGGCTGCAGCCTGCCTTTCTGTTACTCATTTTGCATGGCAGTTTTCTGGGTGGTTGTTTTTTTTTTTTTCCCCCCCTTTTTCTCCTTAAACTGCATCTCTAAGTTTTTACTTTCTCATCTTGGAAAGTACAATGTTTCACAAATTATAGTACGCAGAAGGAAACTAGAGTTTAGCTGTTTTCAGCTTCCAATGAGCATTTCTTGTTGTGCCATTACTGAGGCTGTTATCCGAAAAATAGCTCTATTAAATGCAGAGCTTTGATATGTAGGAAGAAAATTATCTGATATTTCTGTCCATGGTAAATTATTGTACTCATGCACATCCAGGAGGGACTGTATTTTTCTTGCAGAAAGAACAGTTAGTTGTTCATAGGACCGAACATTTTCTTGGCGGGAAGACGTTATTAAAAGTTGCTCTATGAAATGGTTTGTTGTTTGTCACTATGAGCTATGGCTAATGTAACAGTTACAGGGGAAAGACAGACTCTTACTTCACGAAGTTTGCTCTGCACACACGCACAAGCTCTGCAGAAGGATTTCAGCAGTTGAAGGAAGAGGAGGGCAGAGTGGGATACAGGCTGTGGGTGAGCAAGGGATGCTCCAGCACTTGGTGACGCTGGAGGAGAGCAGGCACCTGGCACCGCGTCAGGGCTGGGCAGCCCCTTCGAGGTGGGGGCCTTGCTTCAGCCTGCACACAAGGCTACTATGCTTGCAGCAAACAGGACTAAGGATTTTTTCCTTGCCGCACGCTGTCTTCCATTTGCCTTAGGCAAAGCCCTCTCGGTGTGCCAGCTTTTGTGGGGGGACTGCTGTCAGACATGGAGGCGTTGCTGAGTCTGAGCCCCAGAGCAGAGCTGCAATTGCAGAAGGCAGCGAGTCCTGGACTTCAGGCTTTTCAGTGCCTGGGTTTGTAGCGCCTGCTCCTTTCATGCGTCTAGTCTGTTGATAGTCTAGAAAATAAGTTTGATTTCCGAAGTTCCTTTGATTTCACCTGCTGTGGATTCAAAGAGAAATTACTCATAGAAGTGACTTTCTTGAAGTCATGGCACAAATATTACCCTTTCCTGTCCACTGAAATCCTCCTAAGTGGCCACTTCGAGCCAAATAAGCTCTGCTCTTAAGATGGCAGAGCACAGCACGAGTTATTTTATTTTGCAGCACAAATGTATCCTGTACTGAGTGTCTGAGACAGGCAATTCAGTAAGTGTAAATAATAACTGATTTTGACAGAAATGCCTTGTACACTGGAGACCCTTCAGAGAAGCAGCGAGTGGCTTTCACACATTTTTTCCAGCCACATTGTAAAACAGAATGCAGAAATCCAGATTTGTGACACTCTGGGTGATTCCTGCTCCCCTGCTGGAAAAAAATGAAAGGACTGCACTGCTTCACTGGTGTGGCTTTTTCTCTGTGATAAATGCATTGACATGACTTTTTCAGTGATTATTCATTTTCCTTAATGGGTTTGAGAGATAGAGGAAGTTCCTTGACAGTATTACGGAAAGAAGCAGCAACTACACTGTGGCAGAGAGGAGCTATAAGGCATGTGATCTATCCTGCCTGTGCAGCAGTGCTGTAGAATGAAATGCTGTGCTCTTCCCTGCAAAATGTAAGTGATGGAAATTCCATCTACTGTCCGGCAATCTCTCTTTTTAACTGGGGGAGGGTCTCTCCTGAAGATAAGCAGTGATAGAAATAGGACAATACAGTAAATGTAATACATACCATGCACATACAGTGAATAAAAACGTAGCTCTGCACATGAGGAGCGCACATTTAAGGAGGTAATGATGAAGCATTTCCTGATACAAATGTGGGGGTGTCACCATCTGCCCTTGCCTGTCTGGCCCTGCGTCTCTGTGTGTGCCCACCTGGCAACGCAGCGGCTGCAGCAGCTCACTTCGGGTGCTGCTGAGCCCCGTCCAGCGCTGGCAGCAGGAAGGTCTCGGGGGGGTTTGTGCTGACCTTACAGCAGCTGTGATGCTCAGGGGCTCGCGGTGAGAAACGCGGTGTGGTACCGTGCTGTGCCACATGCTCGCTGGCTCAGGGCACGTGGGAGGTCAGTGGGAATGTCTGCCCTTATACGGGATCTGCTGCCGATGCCTGGGCAGTCGGGGCATCAGAGTGATGCAAGTGGATGTGGGAAGGTATCGCTGGGAGCTGCAGCCACCATCAGGGCCTCCCCAGCTGGCCGGGACAAGCCAAAGCAGCACGATGCTTTCTACAGCAGCCTTTGCTGCAAAGACCCACTGAAGCTAAGGGGTATATCTAGTCAAAACTTTATTCTCTTCAGTAGAGGTTAGTGTGTGTGTATAACCACCATATTCAAAAGATGGAATATTCCAAGGAGATTTGGCTGTCAGTATTCCCAGAGCACCTATCAACTCATTCCGGATGTGAGATCTTCAGAGATGGCTCTTTCACATGAGAATGATTTAGTCAATTATTAGATGCTGGTGTTAACATTTTACTCAAACTATTTTCTTCTCCGCACAATGTACAGCTTCTGCATGGTGATACTTCTCTGTGTACCGTTGGCCCTACACAGAAGTTGTGACATCTTAAATTAACTTTTCTTTTTCAGGCAGTTAATGAACACCATTCCTAACAACTGATGAGCAGTAAAGGCTTAGGCAAACTGCTTAGAGAGTTTCCAACATTAAACTAACTTTTTGCCAAATGATAATCAGCCACTAGCTTTGATATGCCCTTAGTTTGAAGGTATAAGAAACTACTTATAACATCATCAAATAATAGATAGTCTGGCTTTTAAGAACCGATTCTGGGAGACCTCTTGCACGGTGTGTGTTGACTTGCTGTCATTAGCAGGCAACATCGAGCAGTCTTTTGGGCGTATAAAAGCATAAGACTGAAAAATATCCCTACATCATGAGGTTGATAGGTAAACTTGCAGTGTATTCTATTGACTACACATCAGAGATTTTAATGCATAATATACAATCTAAATGCACAATAGTCAGCTCACCAATTGTGAAACATAGTCCACAGATACTTCGTTTTATAATTATGCTCTTTGCTGCTGCTGCAGAAAGCTGTCTGCGCCAATAGTGACAGATGCTAAGCCTCAGATCCTAAAGCCTCCCACCCAGTCGTCAGCAGAGAGTGTGAAAGACCCCATGGGTCAGTACGAGGCCCGAGCTTTGCCCTTTTTCCTCTATGGACACATGCCCATGCAATCCCCCCCTTTTTTTTCTTTTTCAGAGATGGTAAAATATGACAAATTAGTGACATATGACTGGCTAAGTGAGAAGATGTGCTCACATTTAGTTGACCTGTGCAGAATCTGAAACAAAAATGCCAGAAGGAAACATGCTATAGTCAACATAATATGAATTTTAAGTTGTCAAAATCCTACTGTAAAAGGGCCAGATTTTCTGAGGAGCATTCCGTCTTTGCTGCTTAACTTGAGACAGTTCCGGAGGGTAAAATTTTAGGTTTTTTTTTTTTTTATTGTGCATTTTCCTCCAGAATATTATGAGCACAAACTAAAACGTAACGCTTTTGCAGTGACAGGGTTTCTCATTGTGCTTCAATTTTTTTTTTTTTTGGCTTGAAGTGTTTTATGCATTATTCCATGTTTGTAAGTAGAGATAAGTAAATTCTTAGCTTGGAGAATGCTTAAAGGAACACATTCAATGCCCAGTCAAGCCTGCTTTTGTACGGTAACAGAAAATAACATGGGGAGAGAAAAATTCAGTTGCCTTTGGCATAGGTAAATTAGGCAGCCTGGAACTGCTCTAGTGGGAATTTGCCTTAGCAAATTAGCAACTGGTGGAGGAAGCTGTTTAGTAAAAAATGCAGTGAACAGTGCTTAAAAGCCACCCTTATGACTCAATATTTCTGTCATGTGTCAGTACCTGGTGAAGATGCTGATGTCAGTGGTACATTTAGTATTGTAATCACCCTTGACAAGATGAAATATGGCCTCTGAATTCCAAGAACATATGGGATTATTGAGAAAGAAAATTGTGTGAACAAGGGCAATTATAGCAATAACTATCTATGACATACTACACTGAGTCATCCAAGCATAACACAGATATAATGAAAATATTTTTAAAGGCAAACATGATCTAAACCAGTGCCAAAATTATCTAATTTATTATTCTGTCATGACTGATAAATGTTAAAAATACCCTCTACGTTTCAGAGACTGGCAAGAAAGCATTCCGTTATGTGTGCTTGCTGCGTGATTTGGAGGGATACAAAGGGATGAAGGTTTCTTTGTAAAGGGTATTGAAAGATGACGAAACACCTTTCTCATCTAAATTCCAATCTTTAATTTTTCAGGATATAATTACTCTAGTTATTCTTCATCACATAATTCCCCTCCTATTTAACTTCCCATCATCACCCCACCACATCTACACAGCTATGCAACATAGAGGAGGCAGCTGGCAGCCCATTAATCATAATAGAAGTAGCTTTAACCTTGAAAACATCATCTACAGGTTTGCACCCCTCTGTTGATACGCTTTTAGAGCTGTTTGTTCTTTGAGATGGTACATTTCTGAATTTACGTTATCATTTTCAGATAAAAGTGAAGTAGTAATGAAGTTTGAATACAATATGCATTAGTTAAAAAAAAAAATCACAATTTTTGTAATACACTTTATTATGACCCATTGCCCTGCTATCAAGTGAAACTAGTCCCAGAGCCAAAGCTTCCTCCTCTGAGCCACTGAAGTGAGGCCTGAACCTTGTCCTGTTTTTCTGCCCTGGCTGTACTAAATCCCAGAAGATCTCTTTCTGCTGGTAAGGCTACAAGTTGGCTGTCCTGAAGGGCCAGAGGAATCCCACCTGGCTGATGCAGCTCTGGGGCACCATCAAAGTAATTCCCTGCTGTCGCTCTGATGCAGCGTCCGTGGCAGGTGGAGCTGCTAGCCCTACTTCACATGCAAGGATGCTCCCATGCGTACATTAGACTCTGCGGCTATGGTAAGAAGGACGTCTCTGCAGCCTTTAGAAAAAATGGAGAAATCTCTGTCCTAATGCTTTCCATTGTAACAGGGGCCAGCAGAGCACGTAACGCAGTGATTGCGGGGCCAGGGTGAGGGCTAGGGGCCACGCCGTACAATGCTTTTGTCCTCAGCACTGGAGCCAGCTACAGGTGAAGGAATGAAATAACCGTGTAGCATTAGTATTTAACAGTAAATGCTCTGTTTGGCAACTGTGAGTTTCAAAGCACTTAGCAAAGAGGACAGTATCGTCTTAATTTCACTGATGGGATAAACACATAGTCAGGAAAAGTTACTTGCTGAAGCTCATGCAGCAGGGTAACAGCAGAGCAATGTCAAAACCCCTGGCATTTCAGAAACACCTTTCTGACCATGCCTGCGCTCCTGGGCATCCAAAGCATGGCTAGTTGGTGGCAGTCGATAGTTGCCACAGCTACTCGGCTGCAGGAGAGTGCAAAGTGCCACAGAACATTAGTTGTTGCATGTGCACCCCTCTTCCATCCAGCAAATTCTCTGGCCCCAACCACAGAATATAGCGGAGAAGAAGATGCTGGTGTGGTGACAGAAAGAGACTTCTGAAAGATGTATTTTTTTCTATATATATATATATATTTATATATATAAAATAGGTGTGTGTATATATATCTAACTCTAAGTGTGTGTGTACATATATAAATACATACACATACATGTAACACACTGCCGTATTCAGAGATCTGGTAGAATGCGAAGTTTCCCCTCTAAGTCTGAGACAGAATCTGTTTGTCGTATTCATAAATGTCATTTTTTCACCTAGGAACTGACCTTGACCAGGTTGCTGGAATACTTGGGTTAGAAGAAATGATCTGCAGCAGCTGCTTCATAAAATATACTCCTTTCTTAAAGAGGAGGGAATGACTTTCCTCAGTATATTCTGTGGGTATAAATTTTAACACAAAAATATTTTCTGCACATTACCTAGGCACACCTGACACATATAGTACGACTTCTCATATGAGTAAAGCTCTGCTTGTTTAATCACAACAATAGTACTCATGGGAAGCCATAACTGTTGTGCTGTTATTTATAACCCATGTCAAAAGAATAATTTGAACAAATACAAAGTTCTTTTAGGAAATTAAGATTTCTTATTTATTTGGGGGGAAAAAAACAACAAAACTAAATTGTTTTACTACTTACTGGCAAAGTCATTCTTGCTACATTACCTATTTTAAAACTCACATCTCATTCAATTAAGATTTCATACCGTTGACAAAATGATGCTGTCCTGAAAAAAAATATTGCAAACGCTGCTATATACAAGCCCATAAATAAACTGCAAGATTTTCAGGCTTCAAAAGACTGAGGACAGGAAGAGATCGTTTAAAGATTCATTTGAGCATTTCTTATTCAGTACATTTGCTGCAGTCAGTAACAACAAAAACACATTGAATCAAACAATAGGAATGGACTTAGATGGCAATGGAACACATTTGTACTTTGTGGTTTTTTCACTAGTTTATAAAAAAAACAGAAGAAATCCCATCCCCAACCTAATATTATAAATACAGTGTTCTAGCTCCTAACCTCGTGTGACATGAACAACAAGATAAACTGCTTCATCACAAGTACCGTCCAAAAGTTAAAGCATGGGATGTAGGTTATCCACAGTGGATCTCCGTACATGCAGGATAATGAATGTTCCCTCAATATGTAATATATCTATGGCACATTCTAATGTATAAAACCAAAAACATTTTCATGTTCTTCCTATATTTGGTGAACAATTTTAAAATATGGTATACCTGGATGAAAAACAGATGTAGCCCTTTATACCACTGTCGTTGGTACTCTCATTTGTATGTTGCATGTTTTTCTCAAATGGACCGTGGGTAGTGCCATAGGTGACAAATATACATCCACACAGGAGGAAATGCAGGCAATGAAAATTTTGTAGGGGCGAATGTTCTTTAAAATTAAGATTTTTTTTTTTAAAAAAAAGCTTTTATACGTCCTCTAGTTCATTCTGGGAACTGTTTGTGCTATAACACAATGATTAGAAGAGGCTGATCAAGGAGGGTTTCAATCTATATCCATGATCACAGTGTTAAAAAAACCAACCAACCCACAACAAAACCCACATGCTCCAGTATAAAAAATATGTTTAAATATGTTGTCTGCACGCAATACAAAGACGAACTCTGTTATCACAGTACTGTTCTGTTACAATCTCCTCCATACATTCCAAGGGCTCCTTCTACTGTGTCCTTTGGGGAAAAAATAATCGTTCTCAGGACAAGAGAAGCCCATATATTTGCACAGCTGTAAGACAGTCCAATGTAGAAATGGCTCGGAAAAAGCCATAGACAAAAGCCAAAATAGACATAGCCATTTAGATATTTGGCTTTTACTGCCCCGCCTTTTAGAGTTAGCTGTCAACAACTTGAGTTATTTAGCAATAGGAAATTGAGTAGAAGCTTATATATTTCATGCATGTATATGTGTGATATGCAGTATGTCACAGTCTGCTCTGTTGTAGCTGCATAAAGCCAGCATGTATCTGATGAAACTAGGATAATTTCTGTACAATGCTTTAATTTGTAGCCACAGACAAACTCTGGGGTTTCAGTTTGGTGCCCATACCAACAAGTCTTGGCCAGGAAGGGGAGAAGGCACAGGAGGTGGAAAAGATTGGTCCAAACTGAAACAGATCATTTTTTCTTAGTGCAGGAAGGAAACAGGGAGAAAACTTGTTTTGGATCAATCAAAAATGAAATGCATTGATGTTTTCTAAACTTTCAACTCCATTTCTTTTGGATGACACATTTCACTAAATTTAGTCCTAATTGATGAATGGTTCCTGTTCCCTAAAGATCAATTTACTTTTTTTTTTTTTTTTTTACAAATTTACTATCCAATAAGCAATTTCCACCCTGCACATTAGGGTGCAAATACCTTTTCTCTCAGAAATCAATAGCAGATTCACTTAGCAAAAAACGAGATTGAAGATTTGCGTATTTCCCTCCTTTTGTAGCATTTTGATAGCCCACTGTATTAGGAAAGCCAATATAATTACCTCGGTAATTCCTGCAAACCAGTATACCCAGTGCGTTAGGGAGAGAGGTGCTGCAAAGAGGGAAGAGCTGGGGATGCAAAGCCATGGCTGCAAAGCCACCTGCAAAGAGCGGGGCTCGTCTTTGCAACTGCCCTGGAGGCCCTGGCTGCTGAGAAAATCCAAGAGCAAGACACACCTCGAGGGGCTTTGACCACTCCAGGGCTCGTATTCTGCTTCACCCCCAGCTGGAACGGTGCAGCCGAGATTGCACCCCCTCGTGCTCCAAACACTGCTTCAAAAGAAAAATTACAGTGGTTTTTTTACTCCTGAAAGATACTTCATGGCAGTACTAAAGCAGAAGCTATTAAGTGCTGAGCACAGTTTAAAACCACAAAAGACTCTGCAGAGGCCTATCTAAAAGATGTCTGTAGGTAACAATACATAGACTTATTTGTAGTCTGGCTGTCTTCACAGTATATCATTGTGTTACATTTTTGTGGTTGGAATTCAGTGTCTCGATTTGACCAGTGAAAGGAGACAGATACGTCACAGTGCCAGGCTTTGATTTCCAAAAGCTACAGCGCGTTTGTGAAATGCACTTGACGGATAGTTGATTGCATCCAAAAGCGTCAGGCAAAGCAATACAAATACTTTGTATTGCGATACGTCACCAGAAACAAATCAGCGACAGGAATCCTGTGGACTGCTATGGGACAACCTTAGCCATTTCTACCTTTTATAGATACGGTGTAAATAGGAATATCCAAAATACTAATAGGTCACATACAGGAGTATTACATGTTACATGTGCTGTTTATGTGCATAGAGACATATGAGTATATTAGCTTTGCTAATTCCACGCCTGTGCTGGGAGCTGAGTAGCTGGAACCTGCTTCTCCCTCAAGTCCTGGCTTCCTTGTAGCATTTAAATTAATCACCACACTATGTATTTTGAATAAGCTTCACTTCAATAAACGGATTCTGTAAGGTAATAAATGTAAACAGAGAGTGCACAGCAAGACCAGAATAGCCCCACGACAACATCACAATGGGAAGCATTTCATTTTAGAGCATAAAAATCCATCTTTCCAGAGGCACGTTGCCTTTCCTCAGTTCTGGGAGCTGGAATGATTCAGATAGCAATACGCCCTTTTTGTGTACCTAGTGTTTTCATCATTGCTGACAAAACCATCCAGTGTATATTTGTGCTAGTTATTTTTGCAGACATTGCTAATAGCCAAGTGGTAGAATGCGTTACAGTCCCGAAGGCAAGCAGATGAGGGCTATTTACTCAACAAAACAATATGGCAATTTCCAATTTATTAGGCAGTGATTAGAAAAGCAGTTTTCTACTGGTATTAACAGTGAGAAAAAAAACTGGTGGACACTGTGTCAGAGGTCCTGGATGTATGGCTTGATTTTCACTGAGAAGCTGGTATTACTGTCAGACCGCTGATAAATCAATGCGGTTGGCTGAATTGGTGCTTTTATCCCAGGTGTTCAGCTTTGTGGGGGTTGCGCCTGGCCTATTCCCAGTCATCTGGAAAACAAAATAATATTGAAAATAGATTTATTTATTTTGCTAAACCACTCATGTCTGGATGAAATAAAAGCCTGAAAGCATCTGTTTACATTACAGTGTTGTCACAGTGTCTTGAGAGCATATGCTATAAAGGATTTTTAAACAGTTATTGCCAGGATCTAAGGTGATTGGCAACGATCACTTAATAATACCTATCACTTCAGAAGTCTGGTTCTTTATAAAAACAAATGTCTTTTGCCTCAAGACAATTTAAGGAGAGCTAGAAAAGCATATTCACTTCTTGATTTATTTAAGATTTTATTCCTCGGGCTTAAATGTAAAAGTGCCCTATCAAAAAGCCATCATCATCAGACAAATACATTGCCAAAATGCTGCTTGAATGCGTAATATGAAGTCCATTACGACTGGTGGGAATAGTCTCATTGAACCATACTCCAGAGTTCATAAACCTTTGTTTACTTTTATTTGATAGTTTACCAGGAAGTAGAATTTTGTCCTTCGCTTTCAAAACGGATATTGTAGCTGCAACTTAATACTTGCTGATTCCACCTGTCTACACCATGCATTAGGGGCGGTACTAAAAATACCCATGTGCCTACTTGTGTCCTGTTCCTTCCAACAGAATTTAATGTGGAACACTTTCAAGTTCAATAGGGAAAAAAAAAAGAGAGGAATACTCACAATGTCTGAATTGAAGGGTTTCACATTGATGTTGCGAGTCGAACTACTGGTAAGGGACCAGACCTTGGTTTTGTGCTTAAAGGCGGCTCTAACCTTTGGGAAAAAGAATGAAACCAGATAGAAGATTTCTTTTGAAAAAGTTGTGTTTATTTTCACAGGTGCAGCCTACGATCATTTCCCCATTATCCTTCTTCCATATTAACGTCACTGTACTAAAAAACAACAAACAATCCGCCCCTACATTTTCCTTTGTATTTATGGTCTTATTTTAAAATTTAACTTTACTTTTCAAGTGTCCGTACTTTAAATACAAAGCATTGTATAACCTCACTTATGTCTCATTTCATTGGCAACATTTTCATGTTATTCCATCCTCCAAGTCATACCTCCAAGGTCTGACTGCATTACCATTCATCTTGTGAAAAATAAAAAACAATCAAAGCAGAAACCCCAAACTGCAGGGCATAGAAGCATACATCCCCAGTATTTGCAGTCCTGGTTTGAAAGAGTTCATAAGGTGCCATTATAGTGATTTTCACCAGCTCACTAGGACTCTTTCACATTTTCTTACTAAATATTCAGCCCCAGGCTGAACCACAAGCTCCCCCATTCAGGCAGGCTCTCCCTGGAGCTCGTGCAGCCCTGGTGGTATCCAGATGCCATGAGGATGTAAGCCAGCTGCCAGCCTTTTGAAAACTGAAATTCCTTAAACATGCTGGATGAATTTCCCTATAGATGTAGGAAGATTCTGCACCAAGGCGAAAATAATCAGCTGCATAAAGAAAAGATGGTGAGACAGTCATTCTTTAGGCAAGTAGGTGAGATTTATCAAGGATTACTGGCTGGAAGTGATTGGCCAGCGTTACGATGTTGTGATAAAGAACATCTCGTCGGGAGGAGCATAGTCTGCAAAGCACACAAAGTAGTATTTCCTCCCTATTCTACACTGGCATGGCCTCAGCTATAGCATTGTGTCTGGCATCCCAGGAAAAACAGGGACCAGCAGGAGTCAGCCCTGGAGAGAGCAGTGAGGATGATCACAGGTCACACAAACACGTTACGAGAAGCTTAGGTTTAAGCCAAAGAAGAGACTGGGGGAAGACAGGCTAAGTCTTACAGTCTTCCCTGTCCTGTGGAAAGGAAGGGAATTACCTACTCTTTATAAACATAGTAGCTAAAACAGTAAGAAGGACAAAAACTACAATTTAGGAGTGGCAGTAGGGAGGCTAGCGAGGCCCAGAGCCACATTGCTGAGGGAAGCTGAGGGGCTTCGATGACTGAGCTGTCAGGGGTGACACTGGCACGTCGGACGCGTGCTGTGGGACAGGCTGCTCAGGTCCCAGACCCATCCTCCCGCGCTGTGGGAGGAGTGGATGCTGCAAGCTCCAGGCCCAGCAGAGATGGTCTCCACAAGCCCATTTACATCAGCCTTGTCTTGCCTTTACCCCAGTTGCTCTGAGACAGCCTTAATGGAAAAAGACGCCTCTTGGTCCACTATGAAATCCTGAACTTTCTGCCAAGAAAAATACCTGGAATATGTTCTATTGTGTTTGGTTTCCCATTAAGGATGGCACGAGTAACTTCCAAAAGCCTGTTTTGCTGGGGAAAATATTTCTTTTCCTCTCTGGAACTGCAGATGTAACAAAGCCAGAGGTGCCCAACGGGGAGCGCCAGAGCGAGTCCTGCTGCCTCTGTTAAGCATCCTCCCTTAGCAGCACAGCCCGTGCCCTGCGCAGCCCCTCCAGCCCTCAGGAGTGCTTCTTCCCTGAGTCTTGAGCTGCCTTCTCTTCTCTTCTCTCTCTTTTTAAAAAAAACCTTTCTTATGTTAAATAAAATAAATGTCAAGCATTTGTCAAAATGCCATAAGTCATAAAGTCAGTGACAATCACGTATTAATTGAAAGAAAAAAGAAATCATTGGCGTAGCAGGCAACTATAATAATAAAGTATTTTATTGTTTTATACTCATGTTACTTGAATTTGGTAACGTCAAATTTGTTAACCTGATTTGGTTACATACCTCTGAATTCAGAAGACAGTGAAACAGGAACATGAAAAATCCCTGAAAACAAATAAAAGGGAGAAGGGTGAAGACTGACTATGGAGAATGAGACACAATGATGTATTTCTCACAGTATTGTGTAAAGCAGGTATTGAGTAGCTGGAGATCTATAAATACAGAAGAGCAGGCCAAATTGAGCCCCATGTTAAACTGGAGAAACCTGCAGCGTTAGGTTACTATGAGGCTTGTCCGGACCTTTTCCTGTAAAACAGCATCTCCTAAACTTTGGGGTGCTAGAGGAGAAATCCAGCTGAAACGAAGCAGGAGTTCTGTTCTCATGACAACAAGAGAACTATTTCTCTGTGCTTGCAAAGGTAAAGGCAGAGGGAAATGCTCTTTGGGAAACACCAAATCACTATTTTTCACATTAGAAAACCAGGGTATTAGCATTAGGAAAACTTTCACAAAATAAGTTTGCTATACTTGGGCTTTTTGTCCAATGGAATGTGAAAAAGTCCCATCCCCTTTCCCTCCAAAAATAAATTTATTTTCTTTTGGGGAGTATTCAGTCAAACTTAGGTTTTTTTATTTTGGATGAAAATTGGAAATTTTCTTATCAGTTCATGGGGAGAACCCTGTTGATATAGGTTAATGCCTCTACTGAAACACCCGCTTACAGCTAAGCAGATCCTTACATTCCACCTTGGATGCAGCTATTTTTCTGGATTGGTGTCTTAAGAAGAGGAGGGTGTAATTGCCTGCAGGCAGGAGTCACATGCTGGTTTCTGCAGAATGCAGAATAGCTCCACTTTTCTCCTTTTGCTGCCCCATTCCCACAAACTTCTTTTTGCTTTCATTTAGTCTCAGTAATGAAGCCTCAAACTGACACTGAAAAACTCTTCTGATATCTCTACTAAAGAATCTTGCCTGTGGTACACGGTGCTGGAAGAATGAATTCCATTTCCCAAGCTCACTGTCTCATTTATTTAATTATTGCTACTGGAAACACTAAGGAGTGGGATAAAAGTTCTGTTCATACAAAGACTAAACAATTGCCAGCACTGTATGGTCAGCACAGACTTAAAAGACAGAGGAAGAAAAACAGAAAAAATCCAGCAGACACAAACATATGAAAACTTTACTAATGATCCGCTTATTGGATCTCAGCAGCAGTTTGGTAGCCATAAACTCTCCCACCAGGTACTTACTTGTAGTGAATTGAAAACAGCAAATATATACTGAAACACTAATGCGTGGGCATTGACAGCCAAAATCCCAAAGATCCACGAGCTTCCCAAGATTGGTAAGAGAACCGCGACGGCTTTAGCTGTTAGTCTGAAAGAAAATGAAAACAGGAAATGTGGTGAGAGAGTTAAGCAATTTTCAGCGCCCACACCAGGGAGGATATCAGTTATGTCCTGGCAGCAAGGTGGGGGGTGTATGACTCTCTTTGCCATATAGTTCTTTTAATGGGCGAGTCTTTTAATTACTCATTCCTTGTCTGTGAAAATGGGGATAACAGAACTCCGGTATCACATGGGATAAATACAGATCAAGAGTCAGTAACTGAGGGTGCAGGGCAAGAGATGGAGAGATGGTCCTATCACTTCAGCAGCCAGATCTTCAGTTTACAGTGAAGTATCGTCATTTTGTCAGTGAGGAGTCAAGTGTAAGAGTCAAAAACAGAGGGCAGAAACTGAGAACAAAGGCAGCATCACATGGAAAACTAAAACTACTGTATCTAGTATATCCAAAATACATTTGCTCAGCACTATAGTTGAGTCAAGACAACACAGTATTTCTCTTCTAGACAGCGACTTGGGATTTTTAATCACCACAAATGGGAAGAACCACAATGTACCTCTGCAAAATGCAAACCCTCTAATGCCGTGGTATTATTCTGCCACCACCCTGCTTTGTTCAGAGTTGATTCAGAGAAACGTATGCCAAATATTGAAATAGCTTGTGTTTCTCAGAGGTCCCTGCTGATATACGTTCACTCTGCTTAGCTTGAAGTATTTGGCAGAATTTCAATAAAAGGTGATACGACAGATGAAAAACTAATAGCACTGAGAAAATAAGAGGGATTTTTGGTTTTGCTTTAATGAGCTCTGTACAATATGTTTGTTCTAGTGGTAGATGAAAAGAAATTGTGGTATACTAGAGAATTAAATGATCACGGAAAGTTTTCTGTAACAGCTGAATTCTATGGACCAAATTTTATATAAAGAGTAAACAAAGGGAACCACAGAGAAAACAAAGGCATAGCACTTAGAATTGTAAGATCGCAGTTACGTCTCTTCAGTGTGTTCATAGCCTTCTACATTAAAGACCAAAGAACTTTCCACAAGGAGCTGATTTCCTTCATCTACAACAGGAATTAAGGGCAACCAAACCTCACTGAGCACTTGGAACCCTGCAGAAGAGGCATTGGCAATTCTTGCATCCATTTTCTGCTTTGACATAAGCATTGCTAATATCTCTTTCTGCAATTGAATTCCACTCAACCCTTTCCAAGAAAGACGGGCACAATTGATGAAATTTAATTCACAAAGATTATTGCTTATCCCACACAATTGTCTTCTTATGAAGCCCTGAGAGCATCATCTCTGATTCATGCTAATGAATTGCTCTAAAGAATTATACTTTTGTGTCTGCATATACCCTGCAATATTGACTTCAAGAGTGTCATAGCAAGAGCCCTACAGACTGTTTCTAGTGTAATCACAGAAAAAATAGGAAGACAACCGGATTAGTCTATGGGAGTCCTTGCCACAGGATGCTATGGACATCTAACAAGGCTCCTGTAAGGTCATGAAAGACAGTTTGTTTGTGGATTGTTAAATGTGGCAATTCAGATGCAGTCGCTTGTGCAAGAAGTCCCTAATCTTTTGTGTGCAGAAAGGTGGGAATATGTATTTGGAGAAGAATCACTCTGCTTGACCTTTGTAGTGGGGATAGAGGGTTGGATGGGCCCCCAGTCCATCTGGTTTAATCCGAGATGGCAGTCCTTCTGTTCTTAGCCTAATCCATCTGTCTTTTGATTAAAACAATAAACACCTCTACAGCTTGTTTTCACATCAATTTAACCCAGTAAAGGCAGGTGAAAAACAGAGAGGGCCAGGTGACCAATAAGGGAGTTAATAAGTCATCACTCTCTTTTTCCCAGTAAGTGCTATACATCTAGTTCCCAGCACTGGGCAACTCAAAAGCATTCCTGATGTCCGTCCCCTCTGTCATCACTCAAACACCCCCATGAATCCCACGGGGCAAAACATTCATGTTGTCAAGAGACTACTAACTAGACAGCCCAGTACAATTTTGCCTGTCAAGGATGAATAGATGTCGAACCTTTGCACGTCCAGGCACCACATTTTCAATGACAGCTATCAAAGGACACACTTGTCCTCCTGGGCAGCCGAGTACAATTTCGGTGGTACAAGACAGAAAGCAGGAAGAAGGGACCTGTCCCCATTTGAAAACATCCTGAACCAACACAGCACATACATCTAATCCCTACTTACCACAGCAGTTATAAACACTCCCTTAATTCCTGCTGTAGCTCACAGGATTTAAGCACATGCTTACAATTAAATGTGTGTTTAAAATATTTCAGTGAATTTAAGTCTATGGTACAACTATAGATAAAGAAGCCAAGAGGGCAGTAAATGGAACGGGGTAGTGAGAAACTAAAAGTCAGTCCATGCTCACTAAAGCTACATTTTTCAGAAATTAGCAGATTTCTATTTAGTTGGAAACCTATGCAAGAGAGAGAGTTGTTTTAGGGAGATTAATGTCCTACTTGTGCCTTTCACCCCCTCGTACAGATTAAAGACAGGTTCAGGAGAGAAGCGCGTAGAGCTGCATGACAAGAGACCGCTTGTAATTACAACAAACATAAAATAAATGAGAATTTTGTACAACACAATTCAATGAAGAAATCTTCTAATTAAACTTAGAGACAAGACATCTTGTTCATTTCGGTGACCTGAGCACACACTTTGTTATATCCTTGATTAAAAGTGGATGTTGAAGAACTGCATAGGCTTCAGGTTTATAGGGAATCTGGGACGGGGAAGAATCTGGCATCTTCTTTTTTTTTTCTTCTGTATTGATTCTTATATTTATGTCCTTGGCCATGAATATTTCTGCACAATTCAATTTAATTCTGCAAAAAGTTTTTTCCGTCCATAAAATGAAGGAATACCTTAAAGCTTGAGCTCTCCTATTTAATTCAAAAATGCATTTTAAAAGATACAATTTCAAAACAACGGATACAAGTTTATCTTCATGAACCAAGGATGCTTTGATTAAAGATTAAAGTTCATGACCTCAACTCTAACGTGCTCCACTGGGGAGCTGCCAGCAGACCACCTCTTGCAATCAACTTTGTGCAGAAAGACCCGTGTAATCCTACAGAGCCCTTGTGCCTTCAGGAAAGGGCAGCTGTGCCGGATGCGGGGCAGGCTGGGGGGGAAGGCTGCACAAACACCTGGAAGATGGGTTAGGTACCTTCAGATTCCATGACGGTTTAGATGTCCTCTCTAACCTGATGCAGCAGGTGATTAGCATGCCCAACACAGCTACACTTGTAAACGTCTTCATTACAAACCACCCTTTTTTCCTTTTCTCTTTTGTTCTCACGCTTTCAATTTTTATAAAATTTGCAGTTTGGAATATAATTTTCCCCATCTGGTTTGTTGCCAAAAATAAGTTTTGATTATTTCTTTTTGAGTCAGAGCATAAAAAGCTTCATCTATAATTTGTAGTTGGGGGCAGAATAGAGTTAGGTACTCAATTTCATTTGTTTTCAAAGTCATTCTTACCGTTTGGATTTTCAGTAGCCTTTAACATCACAAATGCCTTCTGTATTTTTTAAAATAATGTATTAATAAAGACTGCTCACTATTAAGCACAAGGTTCAGCACATGAGGAGCAGAAATACATAGCTAAAAGTGAAAACAAAATACAGATGTGGGATTTTTCATGCCAACATACTGATGTTTCATGCACATCCATTTAGAAGAGCAGCTATGTGAGGGTGAAATTCATTTAAGACTAAGGGTCAGCTCTGCATACGTATCAGTTAAATCTCATTATGTCTTTTTTTTTGCCTAATTATTGCGTGGCTTTCTATGCTTGGATGCTCTGGATTTCATCCTATATATGAAATTATTAGTTCAAGGTGTTTATGAGCTTTACTCACCAAGCAAAGGACTCAGGTCTATTGTTCTTGACCCTCTTTTATTTTCTTCCACTTACCCCTTCCCTTCCCATCCTTACTTCATTTTGTCTTTGAACTTCAAAGAAGAAAAATACTAAATGTAAAATGCTGTGTCAGAGCACCATTAAGGTGGCAAGGTTAAAAAAATCTTAGAAATACAAAAGTTAATGTTCCACTAGGCACATTAATTCCAACACACTGCACATACTTTTTTTTTTATTCCCATTTTTCTTTGCTACATGAATATTTTAGTAGATTAGTTCTAGTACACTAAGATACAGAGCACAATCAAAAATGTGTCATTTTTGGAGAAGGAATACTGCACGACTTAAACTGTCAACCTTAAAAAAAAGTCACTACCATCACTTGAGCTTTTTATTGTCCATGAAATTGGTGACAGGAAGAAGCAATACTTTGGGGCAGGGGCAGGTCTTACTTTGCAGATATTGAGGTCCAGCCCCACCAGGACTTCATAAACCTTGCTAAAATCTTTCTTTGTCTTTGTACCCTAATGTGTCAGAAAACAGAATAGCCACTGCCTTACAAAGGACCCTCTGAATTTCTCCTGTGTGCCCCTTCTCATGCTCTGGCCTTGGAAACTAGAAGCAGCCTGACAGCCTGTTTCTTACATACACTTTTAAAAGCTCAAATATCGTTACTCTTCTGCAGTCTAATAGCATTAAGTTTGGTGAGCTTTTTGTCTCTCTGCCTCTATATACGCTGAATGATTCGTCCTGGAATTCATTCATTTGGAACAAAGCAAAACTAGCACAAAAAAATTCTTTTTTCCGTTCTATTGTTTCCTTTTGCCAATATATATTTTTTAAAGTATATACCTGTTATTACTTTGCAATATAGACAACTTCTGGAAAATACAAAAATATCTTGAGTCTGATTAAATTTTTATATCCAGTGTATATATTTTTATATCCAGTGGGTGTTGAACTAGATGACCTTTAAAGGTCCCTTCCAACACAAACTATTCTATGATGTTATATGGAATAGCCTTTGGGATAGCTGTACATAGCCTATCTATGCATTCAGCCCACGGTGGAGGTCGTTGCTCGCTCTGCCCCAGCACTAACAATCTCTTCAGCTGGGCTGCAGAGGCTTCTGGAGCACCCCTCACCAAGAACCACTTCGGCACGGCTTGATTTCCTTCGGATTTGCGTGCTGGGGTATTGCAAAAAGCAAGCGGCAAGGAACTAGCACTGCCCAGCACCACCCCCCCGGCCACCGGCCCCGCAGGGGCTCTGCAGACCGTGCCGGTCCTTATAGGCTCGTGCACAGTCCCAGCACCCCTGGATGAGCGCCCGGCCAGGGGACGGGGTGGAGTCCTTCCAAAATCCTTAGGAAATCTTTCTGATACGCTTCTTGCAAGAACAGCGTTAACTTTATTCATTAATTGTTAATCAAGCTGTCCATTTAACATGCACTCACCCTTTAAATCTCCTGTTGAAAAAAAGCATTTTTCTTCCTTTTTCCTGTTCTTACAGTTTAATTCTAATTCCTGAGGAGTAAACCTTGCTCACCAGAGATCTTCCACTCCAAATTTCTTCAATTGGCTTTGTTTGGCTGCTTTTGGCTGCATTCACTTCAGTGCGGGATTTTGATATTTTCTGTGTATCTTGCTCAGAGACAGCCTGATAGCCAGTGTTTTACACCAGTGGAGATCCTGAAGTGTGCGCCAATCAGTCAATAGAGGAAGGGAAGCTTTTTGAGCTGGATAATTATCAGAGCTGTATTGAAGTCCTGGTGTGCAAAAAGTACAGGTTTCAGGACCTCTGAGGCGTATTTTCATTACCAACAGCATATAAAATCATTGCACTCTTACTGAAGTCACTGGGAACATTTTTCCAAGAGCAGGGTTGGGCCTTACAGTTTTATTGTATTTGCAATTGGTTTGGAACAGCTCTACTCAATTGAGATTGCTCCCTTCCCCTTATTTAATCTCTGCCCTTTTCTGCTGTTGCCCTGAGCACACTGTCGATATCTTACACCGATGCAGAACGACTACACTGACAGCTACAAGAAAGAAATTTCACTGCTTTCAGAGGAGAAACTTTATTACTTCTGTGAAGGGGACCCCTAATTCACAAATCAATTTTATTGGTTATATATGGAGCACTAATCCTTTTAAGACTTCTGACATCCACTTTTCAGTCATGATGCCTGCTGAAGTAAGAACTAAATTCAGACCCATACGCCAAGACTATATAATAATTGGAGGAAACACTACCTAAAAAAAGTGAAAAATCCTTCACAACAATTCATGAAAATTGTTATCCTGACAAATAGGCCATTTAACTGAATTTCCTCTCTTGTTTCTTAAACTCTTCACTAGCCACTGTCAGCAATATCCTTTATAAATACAATTAAATAAATCCAAAAGTCAGTAACTAGGATTTCAGACTAATGCTGGGACAGGTTGAATTTTGCTCCAGTTTCCCATTTGTTACAAGTAATGTTCACTAACGTCGAAGCTGGAAGCTGGAAAGCTGCTGGGAAAGCACATGCAGCAATTCTGACCGGGAACGAAAACGTTTTCCATTCCAGTTCCGCAGTGCTTCCACCACACACCCCCCGCCGCGCCTGCCCCCTCTGCCCAGCACTCGGGCTGCCCCCCCGGCTGCCGTCAGAGAAGGGGCAGCTCTTCTGCCCCCGGCACTCAGGGGCGCTGCGTGCTGCTCCTCACTTTGTGACCTGGTTCTCCAAGGAGCAAACCCAATACCAAGTGATTTAGGTGGCGAGTCGCCGCCAACATCAAACAGACAAATGGAAGAACGCTGATAACAGCTCACGTTTTTTAGTGAACTAGGCAGCGAACAGCAATGAAAACATACGCACAGCCTTTGGGGCTGATCCAAAGCCACTGATATTGTTTGGAGTCTTCAGGATCAAACTCCTTTTCACTCCTCGGTAAAGAACAGCCAAGTCTCAGCAGAGAAATGTGCTGTGGGTGGTACCAGCAGCTCGGCAGAGTAGCCAAAGCACAGGCTTCATTCCAATCCCTCAGGGCCCCTTCTAACTTAGCAACCAATTTGCTCTGCACACTGCATGCAAGTGGCATTGAAAGTAGGTGTTTGGGGTTTTTTCGAAATGAAATTAATCTCTGAACTCTGCTAGACATCTTGATCTAACAAGTATAGCTCTCATCTCAGAACGGAAAGATGTGGATTTTAATTCTGCTCCTGCCACTGAGCAGTAGCTCGTGAACTTCTGCAAATATACATGCACCTTTTTCTCCTCCTACGCTTTGTCTCAGCTATGTAGACAATAAAGCTGATGGCACAAGGAATGTCTTTTAATTAGCACACATACAGTTCCTAGCCTAATCTCGGGTGATTCTAGGCACAACTATAATAAATTTAAAAAAAAAAAAACAAACCAAAAATGAAACCACTGGTAACTGCAGATGCTATTTCCCATATTCCCAAAAGTTATTTGCCCTTTCAAAGTCATTTTGTGAAATTGCATAAGAAATATTTACAGACACTTCAGATTGTTGCTTTCTGGTGTGTGCCATTTATAATCCAGGGAAGATGCTGCTAGTCAAGAGTATTGTAGCTATGAAAAAAAAAATCTAGGCTGCAACAGCAAGTAAATTCAGACCGAATTTTATCATGTGGGGGGAGGGGGGGGTGGCGTTACTCCTCTTCCGTTACGCTGAGTGTACAATACCCAGTGCTCTCGCCACAGAGCCTCGTGAGAAGGCAGGTGCTGCCAAAGCAGTGGCACTTCTCGTAAGTCTCCCCAAAAGCTAAAGCTGGTGTTAGTAGAATAGTGTTTGCCCAGAGTATAGGAGGTCTGGGCTCAAACCACTCTTCTGCCTAAGGCACCGCAGTTCCCTATTTTCCAGAAGAACATTTTGACTCCCTGCTTGGTGGTCATTCTCACCTATTGACCTGTTCCACTTACATTAGATAATTAAATATTCACTGGGTCAGAGGGAGAAGGTGTACTCCACAGATCAGTCGTGAGGCACTTCCCTGAGAGAGGAGCCCTACCTAATCCTTGCTTTATTAAGATTCCTTATTTTATATTAAATACTCAGTGGTGCAGGGACTGAAATCTAAGTCTCCCTTCAAACCCTCATCAAGCCTGACAAAATAATAACTGTGACCAAAACGTGGAGGTACCTTAAGAATTTTAACGCTGAGAAGGCAATTCCGGGGGCTAGCAGCATTGACTTTTGACTTCAGCACCTAACCAGGGATTTAGGAATCCGTGCCTTGCTAAGGCCTCCCACAGATCAAGTCCCATATCACCTCCGTCACTTCCTGATCCTAAAACTACAAAAGAAAAAAAAATACTTCCTAAAAAAAAGTAATAAGTACTTAACTAAAACGTGTACTTCTCATTGTCTTTAATGCAAGCTATTAAAAGAATATAAAGAATTAAAATGCAAGCTGAATTTTCAGTGGTTACGATTTTCCCAGGGAAACTGAATTTGCAGTGGGATTTTTCCATTCTCTTTCTAAAATTCCTCTCTCCAACATTTTTGACACTGCTGCTGAGACAGCATTCTCCGCTTCTCGATCCCCAAGCCCTAAGGTTAGAGCTAATTTTCCACTGAACTTTGCCATTGAGTCATCAGAGAAAACAGTAAGAGCTTATTCTCACAGTAGAAGAATGTTCCACAGCCAACCAAGGAGTATTAATGCTTGGGTTTGGATGAGGAGATACAGTACCTGCACCGAGAGGCTTTCTACCACAGGACACCCAGTTGTACGTGTAATTTCTACGAGACACCCAAAAGCTTCTCTGTTCTTAGTGGAGTCGTCATTTTTAAAAGATGACTGGCAGCCTTTGCTAATGAATGGTCTTGTTGCATATTTGTGCTTTAATCATCAAAACATTGCGTCTCTCTATGCTTCCTTTCATGCTCTGCTTCTATTGGAGCATCACTTGAAGCTCAGGAACAGCTCCAGTGTAACAGAGTATGTTTTCTCTTTTCCTATAACAACCCCTAAAAGAACATGCAATATAAATATTTCCAGTTAGATGATCACTTAAGATCTGTCGAGTACCATCATAGGCAAGTAATGATACAACCCTTTTGGGTACAATCATAATAAATTCACAATCATAGAATCACAGAATGGTTTGGGTTGGAAGGGACCTTGAAGATCATCTCATTCCACCCCCCTGCCCTGGGCAGGGACACCTCCCACCAGCCCAGGTTGCTCCAAGCCCCGTCCAGCCTGGCCTTGAACCCCTCCAGGGATGGGGCAGCCACAACTTTTTGGGCAACCCGGGCCAGTGTCTCACCACCCTCTGAGTAAAGAACTTCTTCCTGATATCTAATCTAAATCTCCCCTCTTTCAGTTTAAAACCATTCCCCTGTCTCTACACTCCCTGATCCAGAGTCCCTCCCCATCTCTCCTGGAGCCCCTTTAGGGCCTGGAAGGGGCTCTAAGGTCTCCCCGGAGCCTTCTCTTCTCCAGGCTGAACCCGCCCAGTTCTCTCAGCCCATCCTCACGGCAGAGGGGCTCCAGCCCTCCATGCCCCAGTGGTGCATTTCTTTAAAATCTGTGTAGACTAAAGGGTTGATTATTTGTTGCAGTGACACATTAAAAAAAAATGTGGCTGCTGAAAAAGTGTTTTGGGAGACTACGGTAATGGGTGACAGAACAAATTTCCCAGCAGGTGGTACTGATCATCTCGGACAGAAGCCAAAATAATCACATTCTCAGAAAACCATGTGGCAAATGAAAGCAACTTAAAAGAAAAAGGAAAACAATAAGCCCTAATTCTTACAATAGTGAAGATTTACAGATTTTGTGAATGCAAGTCATCCGCTTCCCTATTTCTGACAGTGTTTGGTTCTTCCTTAAAAGCTGATTCTGGAGTTACTTTAAAAGAACTAAGAGGTGGGGAAGAAGACAACGGGAAAACGCCAGTTCCACTTCAGGGCTTCTTTAATACTCTCGCAAAAGCAGATTGACTGGGAAGTACGGAGGGATTAATTTGTTGTTTAAAAAGGAAATAAATTGCAATATTCTAATGGATTAGGTCTTTTTTATACAGCATGCTGTTATTAAGCATCAGTTTGTTTCCAAAAGTGGAACAGCCCTCTTGTTTTTTCAGTTTGCACCTTACAGAGAAAGCACCCAAGAAAAGATCAGCATTTTTTTCCTCACAACCAGACAACAAAAACTATGCAGAAGGATTTGGTTTTATCCATAGACAGTTAGCCATGAGCTAGTCCTGGATTGAAAAAGGTTATGGTATTACTTCTGTCTCTAGACCAGACAGAGATATCAAATAATTACTTGCCAAATATGACCATAAAGTTAGTTATAGGAGCAATATATTACTAGGATAATCTAGCCTTGGCTGCTCTGGACGCTCTGCATATGTGAAAACAGATGTTCCTTCAGACTCCCTCCTTCTTCTAACAGGGACCTAGTTCCTAGCTCTGCGTTGGACTCAGCCCAGGAGAAGGAATTTGTTACGACAGCTTATTCCCAGAAAACTCATTACCTGTCTCTTCCAAGGACAAGGCAATGGAAATGTCCCAAAGGGCGAGATCCTGCCTCTAGGTGCCAGATGGACCAGTCTAGATGTCATCTACTTCTTTTCTCCAACATTTGCACGTAATTATTTCTTCCACTACAGTCTCTATTGTTTTATCCATTTTCAAAGCTCCCAATGCAGGACATCTTCCACCTCGCGACAGCTTTCTGTACGGACTATCCCGAGGTATATTGCCAGTGTGAGGCATGAATCTACATTAGCCCAACACTTACTATTTTTAATTGGCTAAACGTCTGCAAGTCATCTTGAAACGATATACTGAAAATCAGTCTTATCGCACTATTTACAGCCATCTTTATCTTTTTTTATAGTTATTATATCACGCGGTGAAAATCTTTGTTTTCCCAGCAGTAAACCAAGATGACAGACTCAGTGCTAATAAAGAGGGAATGTCAAATTACAGATGTTATGAAAAGAACCTCGTAGTGTTCACTTTTCCTTACATTACGGGAGATTTGAGGGAAGAATTCACATGAGTGGAATACTGATATGAAAGGGCACAGCTTGCTTAGAAAGGACATTCAGGGAAAAAGAAAGGGTATATCAAAAATGTAGACCTGCTCAGAGAGCCATGAACTGTAGGCAGACAGACCTTTCAAAAATTTCTGTGTAAAATTAAAGGCAAAGGAAATGGGAACAGTATGGCAGCATACGCCTATTTTGGCTTGCCAAACAAGAAGGCTAATGTGGATGGGGCTTTTTTATCCCTAAATAACTCAAGTGTTGTCCAAAGCACATGATTAGGTGTTAACATGGAGCTAGCTTCATTTAATTAATGGTAATGATAATGAAATACATTTTATAAAACTGGGGTTTTTTTAAGATTTATAAAACTGCAGCCAGTGATGTAACCCCATTACAACTTTTTTTTTCCCCCCTCACTCTGGGATGTCAAACCAGGAACAACATATGTTAAAAATATGAAGTAGGGCCTACTTTGTGCTCCGTGCTGGTGGTGCCTGAGCTGGAGCATCACATTGGGGTTTGGGTATCAGATTTCAAGAAAAGTGTGGTCCTCTAGAAAGACTGGAAGCAAGCAACAAAAATGATTGGTGATCTATCACCAGTCGTGGCCTGACCAATTGTGAAAATGTGGCCTGTCAAAAATGGGACAAGCTTTGAGTATGTAAGTTTGGAGGGAAAGAAAGAAACTGTTGTCACTGTCCACTGGAGAAGGACAGGCTCCTATTTGTCCTTTCTTAAACTGCCCTTGTAGAAACGTCAAGCTTTTTAAGAGAAGTCATTAGGAAAAAAACTTCTGAGCTAGCTACAGCCTGGAGAGACTCAAATTTCCATCACCAGAGGCTTTTACCGGTGTAAGTGATTGTGCTCTACACACAATTCAAACTGGTCGGGAGCAATTACACAGCCAGTTACCACTGTTCAGCTGACAAGCGGCAATGAACTTCATCGCTTGGTAGTTCTTTATGCCTGGGAACACCCAGCAAAAACAGTCAGAGACAGGGTTTATTGGAAATCTGTAGGTTGGCAAATATTTCTGGCTCTTAGCTTGAAGTCAGTGGGGCCCGTAGTTTAATTTAGGATGACAAAGTAACAGTCACATCAGCCCATACGCAAAATTTCTGTGGAATAATATTCACCCCCTGAGGAGCTGAGCTCTGAAAATGATCTCTTGACCTAAACACTCTCAGTGACCCTTAATTATGCAATGATATCAACAGAAAGATCGTTCTCCCATTTCCATGGCAACGGTGCCAGCGAACAGCAAAGCTATCAAGGTCAGGCGTATAAACTGAGAAAGAAAAGTAATTTTCTGTGTAATGGTTCATATGAGCTTTAACTGCAGTAGTGGCAAATAAATAGCCGTATACTTGCTTGATCGCCTGTCTCAAATGTACATAAGGGGAAAAAAAGAATTGCTGAAGTACAGCTACAATCACGCTGCCTTGCTGTCTGGTTTCTAGAAACTGCTAGTGACTGCTGCTTCAGAGGATAACACAGGCTGCAGAGAGGCATTCAGCTGTGCAGTGCTGTAATGTGAGGAACTTGATTCTTATTAAACTGGCATTAAAGAAGCCAGGCGACATACGGCTTTTATCAAGTTTATCAAAGTTAATGTCATAGCCGATGCGGTATCACTTGAAGGAAAGCCCAGTCACAGAAGTTCCAAGAAAATATTTTCTAATTTGTCAAAATCAAAATGTTTTACTAACTGGTTTGTTTCCTGCCTTCTCCCAAGGACCTGCTTTGCAAATGGAAAATATGGAAAAACCTGTGTTCTTCCCTACTAACCTCCTTAGAGCACCCAGGCCCTGTCGGGCCAGGCTCTGGCCCCCTCCTCTCTGCCCCCTCAGCCCCTCTTTGCGATACCCGTGGGGTCTCCAGGGGCCGGTTTGGAGGCTGCCTGGTGGGGTGGGGGCTGCTGGGGACCTGCCCAGGGCCAGCGCTTGTGTCTGAGGCCCGCTCAGCTTTTTGGAACCCTCTCAAGCCCTTCGCTTTAGTAACAAACTGCAGTACTGGGTATGGTTGCAGTTCCATATACGTTATGAAAACGAAAAATAGATTCTGTGGTCATCTATTTTGTTTTAATTTCTGAGCTGAGGATTTGC
The DNA here is from genome assembly GCF_963924245.1 of Chroicocephalus ridibundus. Lineage (NCBI taxonomy): Eukaryota > Metazoa > Chordata > Aves > Charadriiformes > Laridae > Chroicocephalus > Chroicocephalus ridibundus. Next base: position 8,469,349 of record NC_086296.1, on the reverse strand, counting down.
TGATTCTCTTGTGTACAGTGGGCTCAGACAATAGCTCATGACAAGCTCCTTTATGCGGCTCCACACATATTTATGTCTGTCTTATTGCTGCTTACTTTTTTGGACAAGAAACCTGAATTTGAACAAGTAATCTGAATCATTACTATCTCTACTCACATGAGGACGCACAAGGTTTCTTTCTTTTGTTACTGTATTCAGATGTTCCCTAGTTTTTTAATATCTTTATTAAAATAAGGCAGATAACTTGGGAGGGTGGCTGGAGAAGCTACATGAGACTCACCGGGGATAATAAACGCAGTGCAGATAAAGAACCTTGCTCTTCATGGGGCGATTACAGCACCTCACTTCGAAAATCTCACTATTCCTGACATTCTCATGCTTTCAATTATCATCTGAGCTAACTGCCTTTTGGATTATTTCTAATATCCTTTTTATTCAGATTCTTTCACTAAAATATGTGTTTCTGCCTCACATCTTTTTCAATTGAAAAGAACTGGGCAGAATTTCCAATTTTTGTTTCCAAAACACATGTAACATATCTATAGTTAATGGCGTTTTATTACTTACCTGAAGCTAGTACCTAAAAGTTTACAAGGACTTATGATTCTAAAATAGGACCTTTTCTTTATTGTAATTACTCATATTTTTCATTTATTTAATTTTATTTTGAGAGAGCATTGTCGGGAAAATATGTAAATCACACTTAGCTAAGAGCCGTGTCAGACTGGGTAGTGATTTACAAGGTCGCCTAGAGCTCTGCACAAGGTGCATGTTTAAATAAGCATTTACTTTATGTGATGGCATAACTATAATATTTGTCTTATTATTCTGCATAAAGCTGACATAGACTTCTACGATTATAAATTGGACCAAGGATGTAAATACAGCAGTTCAAGCAAACTCTTGAAGTTATTGCTGTTCACAGTGAATTGTACCATTTCATGATGAACGACCAGCATTTAATTGTTACTGTGGTACCAGGCATAAAGCTATGACTCATAACACTGTCCTCCTCCTACCGGTATTTTCATGGCTTAAAAGTAGATATTAAATGATTGAAACCTAAAAACAATTAGGGAATTTTTAAAAGAAAAGAACATGAACTTTAAAGCTCTTTTTTGCTGGAGATTTACAAAAGCTGAAACTTTCTCTTGTTATCACTCTAAAGTAAAGACAACATGCTATTCTTTAGACAGCTTTGGTGGAGGTGGGGGCAACACCACACCTGCATTGTTCCCATATGTCACAATATCATATCGCTAACAACCTCTTTGACCCAACTCCTCTGTATGCTGGCACCTTGTATACTGCAAAAGAGTGGTCAGGAATGATCCGACCTTAGGCAGAGAGTTTTGTTCTCATTAATGCCGTATAAATCCCAACTTGACTTAAGGAAGCCCCATCTCAACACAGTGCACCCTCAAGCTCCTGCAGAGAACAGCTTTCACCTGCAGCAACTGCTCGGAGCGTCTATCAGGGACTGTTAGGGTGGAATCAAGAAATCGATTCAACCGTAGATCAATGAGGACAGCATCGGCTCCTAGACCCTGAAGATGAGAAATAGCTGAAGGGTGACTTGATACAGCGCCTTCTCTCATACCCTTCCCTTCCATTACTGATTCTTAGTGCTAAGTGCAACGTTTCATCACAGGAATTTAATAACCAAGTTTTAATAAACCTCATTCTATCCTGACATTCAGATATGAAAATAAACTTTACTAAGCACCTCTAATGAAAAGTATTAGATCTTCCTACTCAGAAAATCCAGCATCTCTTAAATATCAAGTTTTCCTAGTATATTTTGTACCTATACGTTGTGTCTTACTGCCCTTCCTCATACAAGAAAGAAATAGGCACACGAGTATCAGAGCTGCTTGCTCTTTGGAGTCCACAATCAACAGGCCCTGATCACCCTGGAACAGTAAATCTTGTTTAAGGAGAAACAACAAACAGAAAACAATTCCCACAAAGGACCATTTTGGCTCAGAAGGAGACAACTAACAAAAAAATAAGCTGTGGATGGACTCACAATGTCATCTTGTCCAGCTCAGCCAGGAGACAGGCACCAGAATTAGCCCTGAGAGACAATTGTGTAACATTTCTGAAAGCCGTTCAGGCAGAATCTCAGCAGCTCCTCAGGTGATCAACTCCATTGCTTTGACATTCCCCTCCCACTACTGTAAGCTTAAAGATATTTGATTTTTTTCATCAGTTTAAGCCTATAGATATTTGTCCCTTTTCCTGTGGTCTCGCAGAGTAAGCTCCTCTCTGCAGCTATGCTTTACATACTTTTAAGCTTTTATTACTCCTCCCAAAATATGCCTGAAATGCGCCTGAACCATCACAACATGGCCTGGAACCTCTCTCCAGTGCTATGACTCTCAGCATCTGCTGCAAAGAAAGCACTACCATTACTGTCATTATGGTTCCTAAAAGATTAGCACTTCCTCATTAATACTCTCATTGGCAACATTCAAACCCATGTATTCTTAGTCTAAAACCCTGAGTCTAATAAGGAGATACCCAAACTGCATTTGTATTTGTCATATTCAATGGGCCAAAAATTTAATTATGTTGAAGACATTATCATTGGCAGTAGCACTTCAGCTCACTAATTGTCAGTGCTTAATACTTTCATTTTAATTGTTTCCTTTATTGCCAGTCACTCTCCTCCTTCCAAGAGTTTCCATGAGGTACATTGCTCATGCTGTTTGAAGCTGTGTTCAGTGAACATGATTCCTTACACACAATTAGAAATAGTCAATAAAAGAAACTGCTGAAAGCAGATTTGACTTGCCAGACTGCTCTTTCTTACTGATGCCTCTCCTTCAGCAAATGGGAAAAGCTCTTCCCTTTTTCAGCAGAACACACAAAAGCAGGGGCTCGGTGACTCTGAGGGTTGCAGCTGCAGCGTCTGCCACCCAGCAACCCACAGGAAGGATTTTCTAGTGCTATGGATCTTGAATCCGCATGGACTTTCAGAAGAGTTTGACTGCAGATTGTAACTTGCTCCTCACCCCTTGTGGAAGGGGGGGTGGTGGGGGGGGGAAATAGAAATTCTCTAATGGTATCACAAAGGGTTAGAATTTAGTTATGGTGCGAGACTACGGTACCTCCTTTGGCAGGAGAGCTCTCATGAGAGCTTCGAGTAGGTGCCGTGATTGACAATTATGTTTGTGAAAATGAACAGCTGCAAATAACCCCTAGAAGGACAAGTCTTTGGACATCAAAGGACAGCAAACCGCAACGGAATCGCAAGAACAAAGTGCAACAAATACACAGTATCTTGCAGAATAACGCCTAATGTCAAAAGCACCAAAGCTATCGGCACTAACGCGGAGGACTGGTATCCGAGACAAAAGGTGACTGGGCTGAAAGGCAGGCGGCATGTTTATAAACAAAGTAAAATACTGATGCAGAGTCATGGCGTGGAATGGGTCGTTGATTAAACGGATGAGCAATTTGCCACAGTGCATTCAGTGTGCTGCAGGGATATAATAGATGGCTTTGCAAAGTGCTTTGGAACAGTCAATTACACGGTTAAACCATACAGATGTCTGCAGCATCATGAGCTGCTGGAGGACAACCCTCTTGTATTTGTATCTGTCAAAGGGAAAATCTTTCTGTACAGCTTATTTTTTCTTCAAATAACCAAAGTAAGGAATGGATTTGCATTAACCTACATAACCCTGTTTTCAGTTCCATTCCAAAGGTGTTTATGCTACATTAAAAAAATGCGGAACAACCTAACACAACAGCTTACATGACTTGCTTGCCCTGCTGAGCTTTCCTTGAAGCCCTGCTTTACTCCCATACACTGCAGCTACTGCCGTTCGTTCCAATTTTCACTCATTAATTTAACTAAACAAAAAAAATGTTTTTCCTTCACTCAATAGAGCACTAAGAGGCTGTTTTATTATTTTACTGAGTGAAGATCAAGCTTTGAGGGATGAAGGAAATGAGTAAAATGAAAGAAAGAATGGGATAAAAAGCTCAGAAATATTTCTGATTTTGCGTAATTGCATTATCCGTGGATGATTACGATAGCTATCACTTCTGGTCCACCAGCTTCTAAAGTGTACACTTTATAAAAAAGAGATTTTTCCAACTCATTGGACCATTTCAGAGCAAGCAGTGAGAAAGTATTCAGTAAGAATCGGACTTGGCAATTTATTCAAGAAAAGTTAATGAAACTGTCTCTCCTGGACAATACGATACAAAAGTGCACTAGCTGGGGAGGTGCCGCGGTATGGCTAAGCACGGTATCTTTTTATAAAGTTTCTAGACTAAAACTACTATTCCTGCAACAGAGACATGCTTTGCATTTCTTCCTCTGCTGCTATTAGTATTACTCTTAGTGCAAAACTAAGATCTTTGAAAATTGTATCATACTTTAACCCTTGTGAACCCAGAGCCAGGTAACTCGCGTAATCAAACGACTATCTGTGATAAGACTTAATCAGGGAAGAGTTCTCCCCACGGGTAATGAAATGTGCACATTTCTAAAACGCTGTCACATTAGGTATCTTTTCTCACTGCAACAGAGAAGTAACTTCCCAAGTAAACACAGCAACGAGATTTTGAAGGGTTAGAGCAGCAAGAAAAAAGATATTTAGGTCCTAATAAGAGTTATTGAATGCACCGAGTGGAATTAAGACTTTACGTGCAGCAGAAATAAGTAACAAGGAAAGTTCAAATGGTCCATAAGTCAGAAATGCAATCATGTGCCTTTTCAAGCACGCGAGCAATTCCATTAACTAATCTGCTTTAATTGCATTAAGCTTAGAGAGACTACTCATATGCTTAAACTCAAGCATATGATTAATTATTTCCCTAAAAGAGGGCCCAGTCAAGAAGAATGGATAATGCAAACAAATGTATGTATGCATTTAAATGTTTCAAGGTATTTGATTCAGCAGTCTATAAACTAAACCATTCAAACTAACTTTTTGGTGGAAAATCTGTTCCCTGGATACAAAACATTCTCAGAAAGCAACATCTGAATTATTACACAAAATTATTTTGCTGAGAGTCAATAAGTAATCATCTACTAAAAGGTTCAAATATAACGAACCACAACTAAGTGAAACAGCTCATATTTTATACATGTGTTTGATATGCATCAAAAATCAATACAAAAAGCATGTTAAGTAAATTCAAGTAATAAATAGGAGCTGATAATATTTTTTTGCTCAGCTCTTACCAGCAAACTGCTCTTGCAGAATTAAAAGTTTCAGATGCTAAAAAAGTGACTATTTCCACACACATACAAAAATTTGTACAACAACCAAATACGTACCGCTCAGACTCTCACAGGAGTCTATTATGCACAATCAGCATCTCTGATCATACACTGATTAATTAATTATATTAATTTTGCCTTCAATTATTGGTTATTTTGCAGTTTATGTATCATATAAACTTACTTTTTATGCTGCTCCTTCAATTTATGATGTATTTTATTTTGGGGGTGCTATTATTATTTACTTTAAACAAACAAACAAAACCACATGTCCACATCAGTGTCTCTGAAACCAGGGTAAAATGTTCAGCGAGATGCTGTCTGATATCTCCACTGTGACAAGCAACATCTGAACCTGCAGAGGTCAATCAGCCCATAATGTACTGCACTTTATTCTGAGTGAAATGTGAATGGGGAAGACGAAAAATAAATTAATTTTATGATAAAAAAGGAATTTTGTTCACAACTTTCTTTTCTGTTTTGGCTTTTAAACATGAAGTTTGATGGACACTGCCTTCAGAGCAGGGCACTGGCTCACCCCAGTGCATACTCTGCAGTCACATTTGAGAGGACCTGTTGCCATATGGAAAATCAGGAACAATTACTCTAAATAATTACATCAGTTTATTGCTGTCTGTTGCCAAGAGAAACAAGTCTTGTTGGTAATATCCACTTGCGTTGCCAAGTAACTTAATCTTTAGGGAAACTAAATGCTCTCCAGTACTAGCATTTCTCTAACAATAAATATCCTTTCTAACTGATACCATCATGACTCATAACTGCATCTTTGTTATGACAATTTCCTAAGGTAATCTCTACTCTGTTATGGCTCGATGGCCTCAGAGGTGTGAGTTATCACACCTGGCTTGAGATGTGCACAGAGATGGTATCTGAGTACAAGCTGTGCAGTCTAGGCTACCCTCATAGTATCTGGGGAGAAATCAGAACTTTTCACAGAATCACAGAATGGTTTGGGTTGGAAGGGACCTTAAAGATCATCTCATTCCAACCCCCTGCCCTGGGCAGGGACACCTCCTGCTAGACCACGTTGCTCAAAGCCCCATCCAGCCTGGCCTTGAACGCCTCCAGGGATGGGGCAAAGGCAAGTGAGATGGACTCTTAACAGATGAGATCAACTGCATGGTAGAAACACCCATTTCTCCATTATTCAGGAGTCCAGGTGGAGGTGTTTGCTTTACTGAGATCTAAATCCAGGGGAGATGAATCCAGGGCAGGTGCTCTCCCATCCAGGCTGCCAGCAGAAACGGAAGCCAGTCCTTGTCAGTGCAATTAAACTTTTCCTTTGGCAGCAAAGCCTGGCAAGAGGCGAGCCTGACGACGAGCCTGTTCTGTAAAACCTGTAAACTGGGATTTTCAGACTACAGCGGCCATTCGTATTTGAACGCAACAGCAGCTGCCAGTGTGAGGTCTCGTAGTCCAGTGCTTCAAGGCAGGTAGGAATATTGGCCAGAGTTACCAAGGAAAGGCAAGCTGGCACTGGCTCCTCCCTCGCGCGTCTGCCACAGGCACTTCTGTTATTCTCCAGCCAGTTTTGCTATGCCTTTCAGTTCATTATCACTTGTAAACTTCGAAACCCTGCTGTTTAAGTACTATCATCCAAATTGTTGCAGACAGCAACTTACTGTTTCTCATTGTGCTTTCCACTTAAATTTCATTCCAGCTTGAAAAGACAGCACTGAAATCTATGTTTTTTTCCCTCTCAAGTTTATTGGATTGAGCAGGCTTCCCCTGCACAGCTCCTTGTACTGCAGTTCTCGTTGTCTGTCTTTGGCTTTCTAAAACCATGAACATAGCCCTCAAAAAACCACTTCTGCCTTATGTAGCACTTCACTGCAGCAGACAACTGCAGCATGGTGACAAGGTGCTTTCTTGTCTCATCAAAATCACATTCTGACCTTTTAATTCAGCTTTTTTTTTAAGTGCTTGATAATTTTTTTTCTAACTTGTTCCAATTTCCCCCATAGCTAATATCAAATAAAGGCACTATTCAGATGGATGCCTGACAGGCCTTTTATGTAAGGCTCACATTACACAAAGCTTTTTGCAGTCTTCAGTGATTCCTCCCTAAGCCAAGTGAACTTGTTGGTTCAAAAACTACCCTGTAGCCCTTGCTGGCAGCAACTTGACAGAAACTACAGAGCTTATCGCGTTTTTCTGATCTCTCTGTGCTCTCTGCCACTGATTTCGTTTTGCTTGCTTATCCACTCTCACGCGTTAACAACCTCTAATCAACACCTAGGATCCTTTAGAGGTTGGAGGCGTGTTTCTTTTCACTATGAAAAACATTTCCCATGCAGCTGTCAGAACAGAACCCTTCTTTGCTTTGTTCTTCTTGGGAAAACCGTACCACAGACAGAATGATTTCACACTAGGCATATAAACTTCTCACCTGTATAAGGAAGACTGATGACAAGAAAATGAAATCCGATGTAGGAAAGGCCTTATATTTATCTTTTTTCCGCTAGGCCACTTACTTTCTCCATGACATCCTCTGTAGATGAAACTCTAATTCATCATGCCTCACCACTATGTTGAATCAGAGTTGAATACTCTCTAAGATCTGATTTGGACAGCTATTTATGACTTTCTCATTTCAAATTTATTCTGGACCCATTTCTGTAATGATATCTACAGAAAATGAGTTATTCTCTATGTTCTGTTTACCTTCAATTATATTTTATTGAATTAATTTATTTCTATAAGGAAAGCTGTTCTGTCAAAGCATATTTCTGATTAACCAATAGTTCAATGATTGAATGCTTCCAGATATGTCTTCCCACTGATAATAATTTTTCTCCACCACCGTCACTTTTGTTAGGTCAAATCCTAAAACTGTGTTTTAAAAATTACTTGGCACAAGGGGCATCTCTTAGCCAGGGTGTCTGGAGAAGTCACATTTTCATTACAGAGCTCCACCATTCCAAACCTACAGCTGATAATATTTGAACTAAGAACATATACTCCTGATTAAATGCATTTAGTCTTATTCCTAGACCAACCATTCATAAATTGTTTTACTTATGTACACACACATAGTTTTCTTTTAAAAAATTAATATATATTAGTGTGCGGGGTACAGTGTGTATTGAATCAATTCTTTGTGATACAAGTAAGGAACTATCTAAGTACACAGAGCAATCTGTGAAGCTCCTCTTCTATTTACGGAGGTTGTTCCTTTGTCTTCATAATTCTAATAGTTTATACAAATTGGCATTGACATTTCTATATTTCCCCTGTATTTCTGAAGGTCACAGGGACTCAGCCAAACCTGAAACAGTCATTTTAATTCCCAGTCTTTTAATTTCACTACAATGTAATTATCTTATAGATTTTTGTGTAGACTTATTTACTGTTTTTTTTTCCTGTTGGATAAGTATACAAGAACTAAACTAACTTCAATTAGGTAACTGTCACCAGTATTTAAAACTTAATGCCATTTTTTAAATTACATAAGTAATCCAAGCATAAAAATTATTCTTTATGATACCATTTCAGAGCAGTGGCACCAAATCCTTATCATACAATAGCCTGTGGCTCAGAAACATTAAACAAACCATCATCACATTTTTCTTCCACCTAAGTTACGTATTCCTTGAGTTATATACAGTGTCCTTTTTATATTTCGATTAAAGCATCTTTAGGAGATAAAAAACACAAAATGGAATATTCAGCATCTTACTTCCAGTATATTAAATTATCTTCTTAGCTACTCATAGGTGATCCTATAGATTTGAGAAATCAGAATTTGTCCTTGTGTATTCAGATGTAGCCGTGTGTCTACCTTACATTTCCCCTCTACCCTTGCTAGTGCAGTATTTTAAAGACGATGCACTCCCAGAGCGGCCACCATCCCAAGGGGATCAAGGCACCTTAATATAACGACACGCTTGAATTTAAATGTGTGACACGCACACATTTAATTCCAGCATAAGTCTGTGTATTTTGCAGTATCAAAAAAGTCTTAAATATAAGCATATGCCTAAATATTATGCTGAACTGGGGCTTATCCTCAAGGTTTATCCTCTGAAGGAGCAGAATAGTTGCAATACCCCAGTACAGATTAATGATGCTCTGTGAGATTTATCTTTGAATATAACAGGAAGAGGAAAGTCTCCATTAATAAAAGGGAAAATCATGAATCAGCAAATTCTGGAAACCGTAATAAGCAGGAAAACACTTTAGTTCACGCTGAACATTAGGTTTCATCCTGTGTAGCATTCAGCTTTTCATAAAATATAGGTTACCCGGCTACGTTCAAGAGGATGATATGCTACCTTTACCATTATTTGCTTTTTACTAAAGAGGAATGACAGCAGTGTTCTGGGAGAAGTCCATGATACATGTCTCTATGATATGATATAACATTGCCAGTGTGAGATTATTAACTTGTGATAATATAGTTTGAATGACAAAAACTTACTTGAAGGCATTGGCATCTCCATGGACCTTATAGTTGTCTGCGCTGATTCTTGAGATAACTCTTGTGACAGCAACGAGAATACCAATATTGACCTGAAGAAGGAATGAGACTTGGTCAAGAGAACAAGTACTGACTGCGTCAGAGGTGCAAACAGCCCTAGAGGAAAAGAGGAACTTTGCATGTTGTATTTATTTGTCATAAGAGGTTTCCAATTTTGGACTAGTATAGTTTGACCCGTGTCAGTGGATTTTGCTCTCCCCACAGTGGGTCGTTCTCCCTTTGCTCTCTTTCTATAAGGAACAGCCTTTGCTTGTTTAGGATAAATCTGCATCGATACATTGCTTCACAGCTAAAGGAGCGCTCAGGATCCCCACTGTACAAATAAATACCCTAATAATCCACTGCCAGCTGACAAATTAGACAAAAACTTCAGTGAACAGGGGCATGTGTCTGCATACTCTTCGTTTTTGTGCTTGCCTGTGCACGGACTTCAGAAAGCACCTTTCTCGCTAGACTGCACAGTGTACAATTCCTCTTTCCTACCACAGTCTGCTTGCAATTTAAGCACAAGATTATTTTAAAACAGCAATGAGGAAAATATGTTAAACCTGAACTCTGCTCTTCAAAAGCGTGGCTCTTTTTTATGTCAGGCCCAGCAGAAACATCAATAAAATGACACGAACTCCCAGAAAAGTAGGAAATCTTGAAAAGACTAACACTGAAAATATCTAACAAAAGAGAGTTTGCTCTGGAGTCACAGGTGAAGAAAGAAGGAAATCTTTACCACTTAAAGGAAATGTGGCAAAGACCGCCTTGCTGTGCAAAGACCTTGGGTTTAAAGAGAACAAAAGAAGAGAGAATGTGAAGGTGAAAGATGTATTTCCCCTTTCCTGTCCAAAGTTACACATCAGCTACAAAGCTGATATTTAGCATCAAGTTAAGAACAAGGGTAGAACAAAACTATCCTGAACTATAGAACAAAAAGAAAGAGAAGACTTCAAAATAGTGCCGTTCCTCAGTTAAAACTCAATAATCATACTCTGTTTCAACATAAATATTCTAATTCTGAGGATGAGAGGGTGAATTAAAAAATGTTTGTTTGATGATAATAATTTCCTTGGTATTTTTTAAATCTTCTGACCACTCTTCTGATTTTAGATTTCTAAGGGCAGATCATCACCTGTTGTAAATAGGAGCACAGCTATGATAGTTCGTTCCTGCCATGGCTTTCTAGCTCATCCAAAGAGTGTCCTGTGGAACCTGACTGCTCTTCAATGACAAGTGTACTACTTGTTCAGTCAGCTTTACAGAGATGAGTAAGAGGTGAAATTCAATGGTCTTGGGATCATTTTTCCCATTCCCACCAAATCATATTTTGTAAATATCTCTTACAAATTATTTGAGGTTTTAACCAGCATTTTTGAGAAACCCAATTCTACACTAAATACGCATGTTGACTGAACCAGCAAACAATGAACATGAACAAGTTACACTTTCTCTTCTTTTTCTCCTCCAAACTCTCCAATTATCCACTGCATGTCCACCAAATGATCATCACCATTACTCCAGCTTTTCATGGGAATGCACAGAAAATGCCTCTCTGCACCTTTAACTTCTTTCCAGACACATTATCTTTCAGCAGCCTTTTTAGTCTTGCATCCAAAACATCAGTCTCCCCTTTTGACGCTGCCTTGTGGATGTCTCACTGACAGTTCAAGTTCATCCTGGCAGAGTTGCTCCATGATCCCTTTCTCGGATGACTGCAGACAACAGCACACTGCTGCCAGCCTCACGAGCCCTTAACCCTAATGCGATCTTCCATTCCTCATTCTTTTAGAGACTCCTAGATTTTTGCTTTCTGCATAGCATTTTTAAAAATATGTCTAAATATTGTATATTCAAACACTCCCCCTAAAATAATTACATAAAAAAAAAAACCTTATTCTTCAAATTCTGAATTTCCTACATCTTACAAAGGTCAGTGAAAATTATGAATGATAACCACCAACAACTGAATACTCAGAATCTTGCAAACTCTCACTCAAACTGGATATGAACCCTAAGATCTGGTCACGAAGACAGCACAAGCAAGATAATCTCAAAGGAGAAAATTTAGATGGCTTTCTAAAACACAAACTGCTCAACATTTCTAGCTGAATTTTTATTTCTTTATATAAAAGAAATTAAATTGGAAATTAATTTCCTAGGTATTTTGCATGGTCTAAAGTAGAAATTTTAAAAGGCCTTGAGCTTCTCCTCCTGCGCAGTCAGTGTGACTATACCTTGTGCATTAGTAGTATGTTTAAAAGATGAGAAGGAAACACTGTGATCTCACTGCTGATGAAAAGCAAGGTACTTGTAAAATTAGCAATGAACCATTACACTCGAGTCCCAAAGTTCTGTATTTAAATTTCCTGAACCGCTTGAAAAATTGTGCTTTGGTATTTTGAGAAATTAGACTAATCTCATACAGCCTAAACAAACAGATTAGTTACAATTGTCTTCCTTTGCTAATATTTCAGTAAGTAAAGTGTGGAGGTATTTCCATTGCCCTTATGACGGGAAACCAAAATACAGCCGCTGAATTGTTCCTCCAGTGATTTTTTCTGGCTTCTGATGTAAATACTTTGCCAATGATCTCAACAGGAGAATGCTTAGTTGATGAAACACTCATTATGCTTTAACCTACATCAGAATGTTCAAACTAGGAAAATAAACATTTAGGAACTGTAGGCCCGATTGTCTGACAGTTGCAGTTATTTTGCCTAAAAATTACACAGGATATTTTTGCTCGCAGGTACTGGCCACACTCTACTTTTCAAGGAAATATAGCTAATAATATTAGCGCTTGTTTCCTCACTCACAGGACTCCTTTCAAGGCAGCTTGTCCAACCCCAGGCACTCGCAAGTCTCTGCGAAATCAGCAGGAGCTGCCAGTTCCTATTATTGTAGGCTTGATCCAAAGCCCACCAGAGCCCATGGAAAGATCCCAATGACATCAGGGAGCTCTGGCTCACTCCAGTGACAACTTCATCTGACTAAAAATTGTCAGATGAGGAAGAGCGTTAAATGAGTAAAAAGTACCTCTTTCAATATCTTATCTCATCAAAAATTTGTCAGACCAGATACAGTGAGACAAATTCTTTCCCTCGGGTTTTTTTGCAGAGGTTTCACCTAGACTTCCTGCAAGTCTCATGAGATTTTTGTTTCTTCTCTAGTGCAGTGCAGAAATCCCATGTGTAAAACCCTCTGATGTGGTGTGTTACATCCTAGCCAAGAAAAGGCTTGGCAGCACAGAGGAACTAAAAAAAAAAATAAATGTATAAAACATATTGCCTTAATTAAATCCATTGACCAGCTTTCCTCTAAAACCACAAACTATTTTAGGCTCCACTTCAGTTTCAGGCAATGGTACAGGGAGTTATAACTGACTCTTCCAATCTGAGGTTTACCGTACGCTCTCACGGTGGGGGTTAATTTGATCCTTAGCATGACACCATCGGGAGCACACCAAGGCTGCGCGCGGTTGCAGTTGCAGCCCATTGCTGGGTCACATCAAAAATCATTACTGGGTGTTATGCATTTCCAAAGACAGCTAGTTGATTAAATTAGATCGATGTTGAAATCCAGGAGAATGATTTTGGAAAGCCTGATTCCACCCTTAGCTATCCCAGAGCAACTGCACTTGGAATGGACTGAACTGAGTTATTTTAGACTTCTGTGTACATGACTTCATGCTAATGCATGCGGTATCACACCAGTCAGAGCTGAATATCAGAGCAAAACTGAGAGGTTACAAAGGAAATGCACAACAAACAACAAAAGAAATAATAAATAAAAGGTGTAACAGATCCCTGACTTCTACTCTTTCCTAATAATATCCTTAATTTTTAATTTCTTACAGTCTGTCCCCTTGTTTGAAAAAATGTTGCATGCTTTCCTGTTTGTTAACTAAGAAGAAATTTAATTTTAAAATAATGAAGGAATTTAATTTTAAAACAGTAAAAGTGCTCACAACTGAGTGCTAACAAGAAAAAATGAGAAGCTGAGCAGCTGTGGTCTGTTCATTTGTGCTCTAATCCACCACAGCGCGTAAGTACGTACTTGGTCTCAATGACTCTGAGGAATCCTGCTGTTTCAGGGCCTTTAAACACTATGGGTCCAATTCTGTCACCTTTTCCCATGATGAGTGATGTCTAATAAGGGACACAAATTGTCACTTTTCAATCAGCAGGCCTACCTGCAGAGTAAGATACTATTCAACATACGAAAATGATGCTAATTCTGCACTGGTACGTAAAGGTACGAATAAATACCATGAGGCATCAGAACTAAATCATGCATGATCAGCAGGTATAAGGGAAAGAATATTTTTTTTTATACATTGAATATTCATAAGCAAGTACCAAGTGAAGACAGTGATGGCAATCTCAGCCTGGGACCCAAGTTCCACAGAGTACCATCTGAAGATGCTGGTTACAAAGCTGATGTCCCCACAGCACAGAACTGTTAGCAATATGCTAATGAAAATCATTTAGCTCCATAAAAATGTTGTTTATCTCAAAGACTTGTGAAAAATCACTGGGAGAATAACTACTTGCAGGGAGAATAGAAAGGACTTGCCACTACGGCCCAGCATCTCCCCCCCAACGTATTGCTCAGTGTCTGCAGCACACCCACTGCTCCGTGTACACAGATGCTTTCCACAGAATTTCCTTAATTCTGCCATATCTATGGAAACACACCAAGGCAGCAGATGGTTGATAACAAACAAAGCCTTCTGCCAAAAGTTTAATGTCTTGTTCCAAAAATTCAGGTGCTTTGTCAAGTTTTTTTTACTTTGAAGACATGTCCCAGGCCCACTTTGGCTGAGTTTTGGTTTTCAAATTAATTGCAACATATTTTTTTTTGCAAAGCTGATTTAAGAGGATGCTATAGAGGCTTGGGTGTTGTGGTTTGAGGGGTGGGGAGAGTGATCGTGAAACTTTAAGATGCAGGTAGAAGCCAAAATACCTACGCATCCTTTGACTCAAACCCCAAGAAAAGAGCAGTTTGGGTATGGGAACCCAAGTAGGGCTGGGAGGTTCTGTGAATTACTCCCTAGAAAAGTATGTGTGAGTATTTTTTCCCAGTCACACTCCCACCACATCATTCTTTTTTAAGGCTCCGTGATGCCGATATTGCCTGCGAGGCTGTGGCAGGACAAAAGCAGACTGTGTCTGCCTCGTCTCTAGGGAGTGGGAGTTGAAAAGAGCAGTCCCTCTGCCTTCTTCACAGCACAATCCTTTTCCTTGGCAGAGAGAAACTGTGGATGGAAGTAGTCAAAAACTGCTTTTTGAGATGTATTTTCAGGGCTAAACACTAGTTCATGCAACTAGTGGCTAATTTGTTATTTAAAGAGCACAGGCACGCACGCACACACAGAATAGTGTTTAGCCTTGTTATTTCCCTATAGGCACTAGCACATTTTTCAGCTAGCATATTCAATGCCCAGAGAGAATAATTTATCAGCTAGCTTGCTGCTATTTTGGGCAGAGCTGGGTTTAGACTATTTAACAAATTGCTCTACGTGGATCAACCTTGTGAGCTCATTTTTTCTCTTTCTCAAAATATTTTTATCCCTACAAGAATGTAACTTGAGCTGCACAAATATTATATATCATAAGTGAGAGCCAGACAGTTAAAACTGTACTTTCATTGGCAAGCAGCTACGCGTGCAAATTGTTGAAGGCTGTGCTCGCTCAGGTGAGTAAGCGCTTCACTATCTGGCATGTTTTGATTAATAACATCTTTGGACAGCAGCTGGGAAAGATTTGATTTTACTGGTTGCATCTCATTTCCTCCTTTGCTGCTGAACAATGGCCAGCGAGAAAGTGCTAATGTCAGAAGGAGACATTTGAATATTAGTTTATTATTTTAATTGCTCTCCAATCATCAATATCTACATATCTTTTAATATAAATGCACATACAGAAGCTCCAAGGTACAGGCCAACAAGAAATTAAGTCTGTTGGAACAAAGTCCGGAGCTGTTTCGCCAGCTCTAACCCAGTGACCAACATTTCTCATTTACATGTTTATGCTTTCACTTAGGTAAAAGAAATTCTGCCCTTCCTGCACAGGGACTTTACAGTGTTGCCATTAATAATTTGATTAAAATGCTAACATGAGACGATTTCTGCCACATCAATCTAGCAACTGTTGTCATTGTTTTCTTAATATATGTTTATATAGCTTAGTTTTTCAGAGGCTGTGCCTTGGGTGGAAGATGCTGGACTGGGCTGGGCTGCCTAGAAGATGTGCTGATTTCACTGTCCCAGGCAAATGGTAGGATGTCCACTCAGCTGCAGTGTAAAATTGCCTGTGACAGAGAAGGTCAGCCAAGGAGCCACCTTCTGCTTGCCAAATAGTTACAGAGATATGCAATGCTGAACACTGGCGGTTCTGTACGTGTAGCTCTCCTTCCTTCCTTTGTCAGCAGGATTTGTGGGGGTTTTGTGTGTGATGAAATTTGGGGAAGTTTCTTTGTGTGTTCCATGGAAATCCTAGTTTTCTTAGAGAAGTACAAGGTACAGTCAGTGTCTCCTTTTGGTACTCGTCCATGCAAGCAGTCAGGACCTTATTTTACCTGACCCTCCTTAAAGACCACAGCAGGCAGACTCTAGTCTAGATTTGGGCTCATGCCTTTAAAATCTAAGTAAAGCTTTAAAGACAACCTGTTTTCGCTAATCAGTGAGTCTATTCCATGTTCATACTGTAACTCTGACATTATAACCTGCAGCAAAAATTGTAGATAACCTGATCAATTAAAGTATTGGAAACAGTGTTGAAAACAATAATCTCCCATTTAATCCCTGCAAACACCCCTGGGTACTTAAGTAATCAGAGTAAGTAAACTACAAGTCACCGTAATTTAATGTGTGAGCATAATTAAACTGCTGCAGAGCATTTGTGTAGCAGCGTCCGAGCCGTGAACCTGCACTCCCCCTGGAAAGATGACACTCATTACAGCTGGCAGCGGCGTCTGCAGCAGCCACCTGAACCCGGCAAACTCCCCTTAACAGCCCTGCCTCCATCAGCAAACTGCCGTACCTGATGTCGAATTCCAAAACCAGAGGAATAGCACAAATTCCTTGTCATTGTGAGAAGGCAGGTGCAGCTTGTTACCTTCCCCAGAGCTCACCCAAAGGGTGACAGCTCACGCTGTTGTTTTAACCCATTCCTGCCAGCTGATGACTGCGATGGTCACCTTTAGTGAGGGCACTCAGCTTTACCGGGAACAGTGAGCTCTCTGCAAGCACAACCTTCAAATACCAGTGGGGCGGAATCAGCCTTTCAACTTTTACTGGTGCATATGAAACACAAACCACAGAGTTTGTTTTTTTGGGGGATCTTTCTGAGAATTAAAACTCACAAGATTACTCAATTCTATGCAGTTATTAACAGCCCCAAAAGGGCTGTTTCAGGAGAGGGCTCTCCCGGGATTTGAGGTTGTACTTTTGTCTTGGAAGAGTGGAATGAACGGTGTGAGAATTAACATGCATAAACTAATACACACCCATGTAAAACACAAATATCGGAGGAGGCACAAAAGAATTCTGGACCCTTTGTCTCTGTTGTTTCACAGGCCTGGCCCAATGTCAGGCATCAGCCAGCTCCGCCCTACGGCTGACACAGACGGGCAATAAGAAAACAGCAGCAGCCGTGGGTTTACCTACCAGAATGACAAACAACGCCGGCGCCACAAAAGCCCAGATTGCTCCATTCTCTAGTGCAAGCCAGCAGCTGCAGGGAAAAATCAGAATGATTTTAGATGAAGCACACGGTCATTTAATTAGTAATGTTCTTAATTAAAAAAGAGACTAGAAGAGAGTGCAAAAAGACTGATGAATTTTAAAAGCAAGGGACCTGATAGAGCATCAATAAGAAGCTTCTTTTCCCCTCGCACGTGGGGAATCTGAGGCAGGATCTCATTTTGATTTGTATCTTGCAGAGCACCAGTGACAGCTGTCTGCCCCAGCACGCCTTCAAATAGCATTAGGGGCGGAAAGATGGGAAGAAAGGAAAGGTTTTATTTGCTATTTGTTGTTCTTCTATCCTGTATCCCAGGCAGTCATTTCGGGGCTGGGAGCACTGTCATTGTAGCAAGAGACAAATTGAAGCCGTCCCTGCCCTGCCTGGCGGGGGGTGAGGAGGCTGGGAGACACGCTGTCAGCTTCACACCTCTCCCCTACAGCCGTGACGATACAAGCTAGTTCACCGCACACAGAAAACAACCCTTCCTCCAAATCTTTTGCTTGCATTGTGGTAGGATTGAATCCTACAGTGTTTTCTCAGGTAACTTTGCTTTTCTTTTTTCCAAATTAGAAAGGGACTTAGTTTTCAAAATTTTCAATGATACCCATTCTAGATATTCAGATGTAGTTTTCTTCAAAAGATTAAATGTCCTTAATCAGAGATTATTCTCATCTTGTTAGAAATGTTTCAGCCCGCGCTTTGCTCTGTGCGTGGGGTAGGCAGGGAGCTCGCCACAGGAGGCCCTGCGCCTCCGCAGCAGAAGGCAAAAACAGGCAAAACATCTCGGGAGCTTTTTGTGCATCATCTCAGCAGTGAAAAGCAAACCTGAGGCTTCTGGGTCTAAGAATATGCCTACACAACAGTTGAGCGTTTTCAGGTTATCTGCCCTACCCCTCAGCAGGATCTGGCAGAACTTCAGCCCTGTTATCAGATCCATGAGTTTTTCTCCCCATCAGATTTTTCATCCTTACTGCACCCGGAGTGAAGACAGTTTCATACTCACTTGCCGCTTTCTCCATAGCTGTCTAGGGACGATGTTGTAGAAATTACACAAATCACCAGTGGGCAGCCTGCAAAAAGGCAAAGCCGGCGGCACTATTAGTAACAAAAGTATGTCTTCAGTAAACTCTGCAAGTTCAGCTGAATTTCACACGGACAACAGAACAGCTCAGAGTAATTTTAGAATTAAGCCTAACCCGACATCCTCCTGCAGCTGTGTAATACAACATGTTTTATTCAATGACTTTTCAGTAAAGCACTAGTTTAACAGTTAAACTGAGTTAGTGCTAATTTCGTTGAGAACCAGAGTCCTTTTTCATCCTGGTTTTTGTTTATGTAATTTCTGTCTCTTGCTATTCAAGCAGTGATACCCTGTGGAGCAAGAGCAGGCTGATTTTAAACACTTTTCCCCACGTAAGTGCACCTTATTCGAGAATTCAAAACAACCTGGAAAACACAGTTGAGTTTCTCTCAGGGGTGCGTGATTAGCAGGCGAGAGGACAGACGTGGCGACA
Organism: Chroicocephalus ridibundus; assembly: GCF_963924245.1. Lineage (NCBI taxonomy): Eukaryota > Metazoa > Chordata > Aves > Charadriiformes > Laridae > Chroicocephalus > Chroicocephalus ridibundus. The sequence goes on along the minus strand of NC_086296.1, from coordinate 8,450,356 downwards.
TGTCGTTACCTGCAGCATCACGAGAGGCAGTTACGAACACACAGAAGCAAATGCAGATCCCACTCTGAGGCACCACCGGAGTTACCCTGACATAAATATGTAATAGCTGTACAAGATTTCTGCGTTTAAAGTAGACTATGTTTCCAGATGGGTTTTGACAGTTCCAGTGTGCTGCATCCTGGGAGGCGGAGGAGCACTTTACGGGACCACGCGGCAATTACACAAAGGCAGACGATTACGGTCCTGCTGCCAGGGGGCTGCGTGTCTCCGGCCCCCCAGCACCCCGACGTCCTGCTGTCCCACTTCAGCACAGCCCCCCAGGCCAGCAGCTGGAGAGGAAGCGAGGGTTTTCTTGCCAACAGTTATGAATATAGCAAAGCTTCATCCTTTTAAATATTAAATGATTGTCTGCTAATTCCTGTATGATTTAATAAAATGTGAAGGCTTGGGCCTTTATCATCTTATGGAATTTAATAACCAGGTCCCAGACAGAGTATTAGACATGATAGCTTAAAGTTTCAATTTTCTTTTGGATTCTTCAGGTTTTCTGCATGGGGCTTTTACAAAATTCTCTGACAAGCAATTTCTGCTTAATCTTACTAATATCATCCTCACTAAATTCTGTAAAGTTTTCCTGTACTGGCAGAACTATAAATTCTGGAAGAAGCATTTTCATTCTTTAGTGATTGTGGCTAGAAGTGTCTTGTATTTATAAGTAAGAAAGATACTTGGTAGTTCAGAGGCAGTTGCAGTGTCTACAGGCATTGTTTAGGTCACAGACTTTGAAATCCATTCTGCAGGGTGGAGTTTAATATCCCATGAAATTGATTCTCCTCTCCCAGGCTTGTCCAAATCAGGAATAACCCCTTAAATGTAATATTTGTGTAAGACGTGAGTATAGGCAAGATTTTAGTTTACTATGCCTTTTGTCTATTTAAGAAAGGAAAATCCTACACATATTTGAGCAAAGTCAAGAATAATTATATTCAACACAGCAGTTAAGCACAGACATAAGCCTATCTGCTGAAACCTGGTCTGCCGTGATATACCTGGACTGCAGGTCCCGCAGGTGTGTTTACACATTCCCAATCACGTCTTTGGTTGCCGAGTAAATGGTGTTTATTGGCACAGTTTGTCTTCTGATGTAGGCTGTCTTCCCACTGCAGGGACTTTGTCACATAAGCAAAAATACCTGTGCCCAACTAACTCTCCTTTATACTTTTAGCTGCCTTTTTTTTCCAAGTCAAATGCTGGATATTCAAAGCATTTAGGATGACTCTTTATCAATTTTAAATGGCAGTGAAGAAGAAAATTAAATACAGGGTTCCTTTTGAAGATAATAAAACTTACGCAGATGAAACATAGAGCAGTCATCTGCATAAAAAGAGCTGTTAAGTCAGTGAGAATAAAATGGTCTACAGCCTATAGTGCAGTGTTTGCCTTTTATTCAAATTAACAAGATATTAAACGGATAATAGCAATGGAGGCAGAATCAAGGTTTTGTTACAGTGAAATTGGAGTATTTTTCCTTTAAGAAACAACCATTCAATAAATTCTATAGAGGTTGAAAAAAAATATATTTAGCCTAAGGGGACTGCAAAATTTGATCTCGGCTGAAGAATTTGTATGGATTATATATTACACACAAAAGTAAGTGTGTTTGCTTAATCTTTTGTCAGTAATGATTACACAGGAGCTGTGAAGTTTAGTCTCCACCCACAACAGGTAACGTTAACGTTGTGCTGGCACCGGTTATCATCCATGAAAGAATTACGGTTATGGTTTTTTACTGTATCCGAATGTTTTCTCAGTTAGCAGGTGCTACAAATATGCTCACCAACCCTAATCCAAATCGCCAAATTTATCATGCAGTAGACCATGCTTTCCAGAGCACAGTATCAGATGAAAATGTTGTAGCACACCTTTCCGGCTGCTGATCTATGGCGCTGGTGTCATCTGTGTCTCTGCAGCCCTAGAGCAATAGAGCAGCACGTTCAAATGGGGTAAGTCAACCCACACGGAGCCCTGTGCTGCTGCAGCTCAACCTCTCCAGGTCCCCAAGCCAGCTAATTTAAAGCTACCTCCCAAACTCGGCATCAAAATACAGCCTGCAGAGCAGGCATAAACTCGTAATACCTGGCACAGGAAGCCCAATAACACAGTCCTTGCTCAGAGAAAATTCTCCCTGAATTCAACCCAAATACAGTCGCTAGGGTGAAGTCTAAAATGAATGTCAGCTAGGCCCTCTTCTTCAGCATTAAACTTCATATCTAATCCATTTGCTTTATGTTTCTGAGGCACTAATGATAAATAAAATGGGAAATGCCTGTAAATCTGTGTGCTGTATTTTGAAAGCTTCTGTGTCTTCTATACATAGCAAAAAAACCCCAGACAGGCTATAGAAACTCTGCAGCAGACAATTTGAAGCAATTTTAGGACATTAATTCTAAAATCTCAATTCTATTGAGAAAGATGAAGCATTAGACACAAATGAAAGAATATTTCCTTCTGACACTGAAAAGGTCTACTTTTCTTGATGGGGAAAAGTCCATTCTCCCATTTATTTAGTAGAAGTTAATTTTCTAATATTTCCTTTTTCTTCGGTTATGTTACATCATATCTATGCAGAAGTCTGGGACTACATCAAGCAACAGCAAATAGAGAAATTTAGGTCTTTTGACAGCTTAGAACAAAATCTTCATTCTAAGGCAGCCTATAAAGGAAAGGAAATTGTCTGAAATAGGAAAACGTGTTAAGGCCTAAGCGCCACAGCAAAATCTCCAGTATCACAAACTATCATCAGCACCCTACAAATAGGTGGGTGGGAAAAGTTTTGCTGCAATAATCTGTGTGTTATGCTGAACCACCAAGGCAACTAAGTATTTTTTTTCCTCCCCCAGTCAATCCCAAGGTGGTTTCAAAGTTAGGATATTATCACCTCCCTCAAATTGCTTGTCTTTTGAATTCCTGGCAACTGCAGTCTTTGAGGTAATTTTAGCACCCTTGGGACTAAAGATAATACACAGGAGCTTCAATCAACTCTGCACATTTGGTATCCTGTCTCTCTGATTACTGTTGAATTCATTTTACAGGAGTAATATCTCTCAGAAAACTCAGTAGATGTAAGGAGACCAGTGATAGTGTAGAGTTCCTTGTCCCTGTCTCCTCTCATTGCCTCAAGTTTCGATTTGTCATTAATTTAGACTTTGCAAACTTTTACACATGTACCTAGCCCAGTATTTCTGCTTAAATGAGAATGACAAGTCTGGGTTTTTAAATTCAGGGCTGAGGTTTGTCATTATTGCAGGAACTACGAGTTTGCAAAAGTCAAATGAATTCACACTTCAATTAAAAGCAAAGAATGAAGAAATGAATTATCTGTTTTGACAAACGTGAGATGAAACATCCTTGTCTTCCACTTCTTTCAATCATCTTTGGCCAGTATAATAGTTAGCTAAGCAAAAGTGTAAAAAAATGGCCATTTTTATTAGATACTGGAAAGTACGTATGTATTGTGGTCTCAGGATGGCACAAGAATGCTCGACTTCCTTTTGACAGTTGCATTCAATGCAAATTTACCCTCATTTTAAGAGCCAATCAAAATAATTTCAGGACAAAACCTTTTTAGCCTTTTTCCCCAGACTTGCAAGACTTCTGTTTAGATGTGGGAATTTTATAGAATATATATAACTTCTCTCTGGTGTACTTTCATCAAGTTCATGAAGGAACAACCCAAACGCTACCCTGTAGGACACGAGCAGACACTGCTGCTGAAGGCAGTACTGATGCTCGATCTCTAATTAAATATTTCTATTCATATTCAGTGCCAATATGCCAACAAAAGAGAAAGCTGGGAACTGACAGAGCCGGGTGTCCTTTTCAGCATTTAAGTAGTGAACACTGCGATGTGGATTTTCTCTTCAAAAACATCATTCTTCAGCAACATCTATTACCAGCTGAATGAGCATTAGAGTTACACACCAGGCAGTGAGTTGCGACGCTGTTGACTGAATGAAGGTTGCCCTGATCCTTATCGAGAGATAAACAATTTGGAATGCAGTTGCGTAGTTAAATTGCTTCAGGGATGTTTAGACACATTTGCAGCAATGACGTGATGTCAGATATGATTAAGGATATGCAACATTTAATTCAAATGTAAATACTTTGAGCTATACAGAAAAAATAAAGAAGTACGAATTACTTTCCCAGCAACTTGGGAGATTTACTGGATTTCAGAATATATTTTTTTTCCATCTCATTGTAGGAATAATAATTGGAATGTGGTTTCCAAAATCAAACTATTTGTCAAAAAAGGGTTTTTGAAAGGTTTACACAGAGAAACGTGTTACTGTTATATGAATAATGTCTTCCACTATCTATCTCCAACAGCACTTTGCGGCATTGAAGAAACAGAGCTTGCCACTGGGTTTCTTACACAATTCTTGACAAAAAGAACATTGCTAGAAGAACTGATATAGAAACTTCTAATGCTGGTGCCTCCTGTATTTTGCTATATACATCTATTTTGATGATAAATGCCTACTCTTGGGCCTGAAGGATTATCCTCCAAAGCTCAAAATACCACTGAAGAGACTTTTTAGTGACCACATTTAACATCCCATCAGGTTATGTACCAATAGGTTATGTACTCATTGTGCTAATTACTACTAATTGAGTGATAGCAATCATATTGCAACAAAATGAGGCAGAATGCAACATTTAGTACTAGTCACGTGCCATGTTTATCCTTGTGTCTTCTAAATCACTTTGGAGATCACTGCCATTTTACAATAAATAAACCTTACTCAAAATGCCAGAAAAAAAGGGTAAAGGTGCATTGCGGCACATATAAATCATTAATTTGTTTTCATAAGTTAATTAATGATTGATTGTAAATTGAGTTAATCAACACATCTGCTAGCAAATACCCCAGTGAATTAAAAGCCAGTTCTTAATTATTTTATTAACTGTTGTGGCTTTTTACATAATATTTCTGAAGGAGAAAGTTCTCAGGGGTTTATGAGAACATTTTCTTTGGTTTGATGCACTTGGATTTGTATTCCATGAGCTCCGGATTAAATAAATACACAAGAAACCTCTCCAACATCAGCAGGTTTCTCTACATTTAGCACTGAATCTGGAAGAATCTATAAATCTTCCATGTCTTCAACTCTCAGCCTGTCTAGGTTCCCTTACTTTTGGGACTATGTGGAAAAAGATTAATTACTCCACTTGAGCTATGAGCCTGTTTTGAGTAGTGGTTCTTGGTGGGGTGGGGGGGTCTGCGTGTGTGTGTGTCTGTAAATCTTCTACACAGCTTTCAAACATCTTCAGAAACTGAAGCTTTAAGGTTCATAGTGTTGGCATGCAGGCCCTCCCTTAAGAGAAAAAAAATATTTTAAACATGCAGGATAAGGACACATGTATGTGTTACTTTTAAACCTGTCACAGAGAAAAAATGAGGGCAAAGAAAAAATCTAACCGAACTGCAGTTTGTCCCCTCAATCTAGCAGATATCGTGTTCACCAGAGGACTGTATCAGATGGCCTTTAGACAGAACTGCTAAGGAGAGTTCAAAACGAGTAAGAAATGACGTACAGAATAAAAAGGCCATAAAATAAAAAAGGACAAGTAGGCGGCTGTTGAAATACATATATATAAGTGAACAGCATTACTATCACCCAGCTATGTGGTGCAATAGGTATCGAATATTCCAATTATGACTGCAGACGGTCTGTATTATTGTTATAATTGGTTTTCATTCACCTTCCAAATGAATTTGTGGGGGGAAAGATAATGCATGTTTTAACATATTTTGAAATTAGTCTGGAATTACATAGGTATTCCTTTGCTATCTTTTTACATCTCTTCTTTTGACTCAATGGATGAGGTTTCTAAATGTGGAGGTTTGTCAAGCATCGTTGTGGTACTTCCAGGACACGGAAAGCAAGGTAGCTTTCATCTGCTGTGAAGAGTCTGGAACAAAATATTCGGTTTCGATTCCTCAATAGGCACACAGATTATGCATTCGTTAGTGCCTTTAAAAACCTGTGAATTGTTATCTGTGAGATTAACATGTCATAGGACTACTTTTTTATTCTTAATATTGAGGTTTTGTGCAACCTTTTGCATCTAAAGATTTCAAGGCACAAAACATCAACTAATGAAGTCTTGTGATACTCCTGTGCTACTGTGCCAAATTTTTTATGTATGGATTGCAGAATACGGATAGAATAATCCAGTGTTGTGAGTTAGAACCAAAAAAAGAACATACCTGTGCAGTGACACCTCCCTCCGACACTCCTGCTATTGATTTGGTAATTAAGGATCTGATGTGGCCTAGTGAGGTCATGGAATTCACTGCAGTGGAATTAAATTTAATGGACTATACGTTTTAAAGTATGATTACAGTCAGAAAAATTATGCATTTTCTTATCCAACAGACCTACTCTCAGTAAGGCAAACTATGATCATAAGATGACAATTTTACATATGCTTCTGAATATAATCTTGTCCTACAGTGAGGAGACTTAAAGCAAGCAGCTACTAAATGCTTACCCCATCCAATTCCATAATAAAATAAGTGCTTGCTCTCTTCTGACCCAAATACTTTGATCACCATACTGTAAAGATGAAATCCTTCCACCAGCATCCATGCAAAAGCACTCAGGAAGAAAAAATGAAGTAGAATAGCCAAGATCTTGCAAGGCACCTAAATTAAGAACAAAAATTAATACATTACTTCTTTGTGATGCAGTCATATTGGTTTTCCAATTTCTTTTTTATTTCTGAATACATTTACACGCTAAATGCTAAATTGCTGGAGTAAATTAGTCTTAAAAGCAAAGCACTAGAGAATTTAATTTTTCAACAGCATTTTCAGGTATCTTCAAAGTAACAAATCCTCTTACCTTTTAATAAAAAAAATATTCCCAAACATGATGTGGAAATCCAAAGTGATTATTTCTTTATAATAGTAGGAACAATACTCCTACTAAAGTCTACAAAACATTTAAGAATTCAAAACTGAAGGGTTGACATCCTGTTGCTGAGCCTGTAGGAAATACAGGAGAGTCAAAGAAGTGGGGGTACAGGCATTGTCCCGTACTCCCTGCTCCATGACGGTAGAAAAACCAGCATAGTTCATGCCTCATTTTCTATGATGAACTGGTAGAAAGTCAGTGGATCAGTTAAGCTCGAGTGAAACATGGAAATTTTAAAATAAGGTGCAATGTGAAAGCTGCTCTTGATTTACACTCCGCCATGTGGCTTTTCTACTTTGCTGCTCTTCATATCAAAAGTAGGGCAATGCAGAAATTAAACCACATTGTATTCCAGTGTCTGTCTGTCCTGATTAGAAATGCTGTAAAAGTCTCACATGCTCCTCCATCAGCAGTACTAATATAGACACTGCAAAAAAATTATAGCAAGCTATCATTGGCTCTTGAGTCCTAATTGCTCTACGGTGGGCAACTAGTTTGCCAGCCTGTTTGAATTCTCAATTGCCCGTAGTCTGACGTACCAGCTGTATATGAAGTCATATTTGACAAGAACACATGTAGAGATTAAGGCAAAGAACCAAAAGTCTTCTCTGTAGGGTGTTTACAGACAACATGAATACTCCTTGATAGGCCTTTATTCACTGCGTGCTATCAAGATTCTGGAAATAGGAGCTAATACGAAATTCAAAGCAACAGAAAAATACCACCTAGAAAGTGAGCCCACCTGCTGTAAACTGGACTATCTGTTTCAATTTAAACTATAACATGTTTTGAAGTGAAACAAATGCTGCCCCAAAAGAGAGGAATGTCATGACTAAGGCAATGCAGCAAGAAGTGAAAACACCCTCTTGAGTCCTGTCTACACCTGCCTCGGTGCTTATGGCCCACTGTGGGCTACAGGAAATGCAGACTGGGCTTAAGACCTGGCTTTTCCTTAAATTGCTCCTCAAAAAGGTCTTTACATTTTTCTCTAAGTCTCCTGTTAGCCTACCTTATGAAAACAGGAAAACATAATCCTTTCTTCTTCCCCACTCCTCACGTATTCACACAGCACATTCTCCTTTCACCACTAATTGCTTTTCGAGGATGTCTCACCACAAGTGGTTTCGCTCATCACACAGTAATTGAACAGATGTGGCTGCCAATGATCTTACCACAAGATAACCTTGTTTGGTTTGCTTTCAGCTAAGGCACATTTTAAACACGGTCTTGGACCGAGTCCCAGCTATATCTCTGCTTTGCATCTTGTAGCATACTGATGATGGTCATTCTGCTCCGTAGTTGAAGCATCCCTTCTGTGACACCTACAGAATTTCAGAGGGGTTGCTTGCATGCAGTCCATGTAAATGAGAAGATCTGGTTTTTTTCTTCTTCAAGTTTCCCTTCCTCACCTGCCGAGTCACAGTAAGGTGTCCGGGCAGGTGGAGCCTGTGTGCTGAGGAAGCATCGCCAGTAGGAACCAGTTTGCTGCCGCAGTGGTCTGCAGATGGTAATCATTAGTTCCCTTTGTTGCATTAGCTTAGTGGCCCTGTGCTGGCATTTTGTTCTTTTTGTTGATGGTTCGGGATTTTGTACACTAATGAAAATTAAAATGTTGGGACTGGATAGTATAATGAAAATTGAAGCTTTCCTGTACCTTCTCACTCGTACTCAGCCAGTTCTGTGCTAGTGCAAGGACATTCTAATGCAAATTCACCATGACTAGATGTATTAAAGAGCAATAACTTTAGTTTTAAATCATGTAAGTGAGATCTGTAAGTGTTTTAGTATTTCGCAATGTTTGGTGACATATCACTAAACCAGATTTGCTTATTGACAAAAACTGTAAAAACCTTTCCAGTTAATTTTATCGTAAGGCTATGAAATCCATTTTTATGCCTTTTGATTTCCACCAGATTAGTCCACAAAAATATAAACGCAACATAAAGCTGACTTACAAGCTAGTTCTGTCAAACGGATACTTTCCAATTTTTGAGTAGCCAAACAATATGAATCACAAAACAACAGAAAAATGAGACATAGTGAAGTAGCAGGAGGCTGGTCCGTACAGAATTTTGTACAATACCGAGTTGCAGATTTTTACATAAAATGCATAGCAAAGTTGCTATTCATTCTGCATTTCTGACTTAATTATTACTTTGAAGATACTCTTAAATGACAGAATTGCCTTCCTAAAATAGGCATTGAAAAGCTGACTTTACATGTTAAAAACAAGCAGGCTTCCCTTGCTGTATCACGTGATGCACACGACTTTCCGTAGAATACCTGTAACAAGACAGGTCTCATTACTGTTACTCCTACAGCTGACTAATTGTGAGTCTGTGGAAACAGAAAAATCAGTCCAGCCAGTAGCAAGGCTTATCGTGTTATAGTGATCGAGAAAGTAAAGCAGACTCTCAGAAAATAATAGCCATTTGTTTACTGAGGACAGTCTTAAAACAGATCATAAATTTGCATACATTTTCTAAATTCAACTTGTAATAGTGTTTTCAAGTGGCAATCTTACCACATAATGTAGAACCCTCTGAAAATGTCTTTCCCTGCAATCTATACGCTGCTTTGATACACAGTCTTGAGTTTCTGCAGGTACATATATCATAAACAAAAGTAGCTGGTACCATCTCTCTATTTGGAAGTGTTTCAAGCAATGCCATACACGAGTACTGAGTGAGAACCGGCTCAATACACTGAGTAACTGCAAATAGACACATTAAATTTTCCAGCTGTATGGGAAAAAAACCACTGTACTTCAATTTTCATTTTCGTATGTCTAATTAATATTTAGTTTTCTCCCACAAACATGCTCAGGTCTTTGGAAGGCTTTAGTAGCCTAAAGAAATGTTGATGTTCATTATTTTTAAACCGACACTGCTGTTTGGGATTCTGTTAAGAACAATGGTGCTCTCTAGTCTACAGCAGAGAGTAACTAAGAGCAAACCTCTCTGAAAAAACAAATGTATCTATTGCTGAAAGTCTAAGGGAAGTCATTAGACCGGCATGCAGAAAGCAAAGGTATCTTCAGGAGTTGGCAGTATAGGAAGAAAATGATGTGTGCAAAGATATTTTCTTTCTCTAGAGGAAAGATATCCTGGTTTCAGGAATAATTGCCTTCTGGAATATGCCACGATCATTTAGGGCTACTGTTTTAGCACTAGTGATGTTAGGTATCAAGGACCAGCTTTTAAAAAAATAAATAATTAAAATATGTTCTTGGATGTATTAGAAGATCAAAGTCCTATTCATGGAAATAGTTTTGTGATTAAAAATACTCTTACTCTACAAAAGGGAAATGGCTGTAGTATAAATTTTAAGTGATTAAATAATACATCTGAAATTATCAGGGAAATACTGTGTACCGTATCTGGAATCAAAAACGAAATATCCCTAGAGACAGAGTGGGAAGAGGATGGAGCCTAAAGGCAGTCGTGCAAGAAGGTGATGTTTCTACGGTGCCATTCCCCATCGCACTGTATTTCCTCGAGCAAACTGGTACCACTTGTCCTCTCCAGCAAGGGCACTTACAAACTGTTAAGCACTGGATACACCCATTTCTGGCAGAAGCAGAAGATTAAGAAATTTACATCTTCTAGTGTAAATACTGCCTCCCTCTTTTTGTAAACTACCATTTAGCAGTTCAATTAAAGCAGCAATTAAAGGTATTAAAACTGACGTCAAAGCTAGTGAGAGCAGAGCATGCAGAACGTAAGGACATGAGACTAATAAAAAGATGAATCACAACACCCCTGATCCCAAGAGGTTCAAACAATAAAAATAAAAGTGTAGCAGATGGTATGTACATCATACTTTTCAACTTTAAGATCTTTACAGTATTGTGCCCTATAATTACTGCTGTTACAGAGGAGAGAGGGCTGAAATGTGAAAGTGTTTCACTCCAGAAAGCCTGTGGTGTAAAACAGGTCTTGCTTTCTGTGTGCTATTGTTTCAATTTAGCTAAAGTAAGTTTTGAACAGGTTTAAGAGACATGAAAACATACACCTATTAAACAGCAATTTAAATCTATATGAGTGTTTCAGCAGCTCAGCTACATCTGCTTAACTAAACAAGCAAGACGTCTGTGTGTGGACAAAGCACGTTGCAAAGGTGGGTGGACACCGGGACAGGTCTCTGGAGAACACAGGCTCTACCTACATCCAACTAAAACCAGGAAATACAACTAGGATTTCATATTTTTTAAAAAGACTGGAGGTGATGCTGGCCTTGATAAGGTGTAAAGAGGCTTTTACGTGTTCTCTGAAGTGACTCAGTTGCATTGTCTGAAAATCTGGAATGGATGAAAAAGGAAAAACTGTGAGAATAAGACACCCTGTTACGCTGAGTGAACCTTTTATTGCCCTGAAGCCTATGTCCTTTCAGCAGTGTTTTAGCTCTATACTCACTCAGAGAGGATTATTTTAATGCCTGGTTTCCATTGTCTTCAGTTTCAAGTTATGTCTTTTGCTGCTCTCCACCGTCTCCATTGCATTTCCCTTCTACACCATTCCCTACATTTTCTCCCTTGCACATTATTTTACTCCTTCAGGACCTACCTGAATGTTAAATGGCAAGGGAGTATGAACTTAGTTTTACAAAGTGCCTTCGCATCCTCAGGTAATAATAGCCTATGTAAAACCAGACATTATTTTTATTTATAAATTTAACAGAAGTCCAAGGGATCTCATTTGAGCTGAATATAAATTTAAGTAGCTGTTGCATTGGCCAAATAAAGAGTGTGCAAACCTCATATTTACTTGTACTGAGAATAAAAAGAAGAGAAGATTAATAGAAACTGTTCACTGCTCGTCAAAAGTAATATGGAGCAACAGCTGGACACCAAGGTAGCCAAGTTTTGACCATTACAAAACCAGAGCACATTGGAAGACTGTCATAAAATCAGGTTTTGTTTCTGCTTTTTGCAGGTCGGACTTTCCATCAACAGACCTTATGTTACTTTAAATGGCATTTTTTAAACACAACAGTGGAAACAAATTGGTTTTACTGGTATGTGATACTGTTAACTTGGCATGTTCATCTTAATGTATCCCGGACATTTTAGATGCCAGTTTTAATGGTTTAGATCCTGGTAGTCTGCATAAGGAATTCCCAACTCCAGTAGCAGATCCATAAAATCAAACTGTAATTTCAAGGTCCGCTCTATGTGATCAGGCAGAAAAAGCCTATGCCTGCATAGAGATTAAGTACACATAAGCGATATGAAGAGGTTTGTCATTTACTTAAGTGTTTGCCTTAGGTGCCCAGAGAAGTATATACATGTTTTACTGTACTGAGGATCTTGGATTAAATTGTTACACCGCAATACTTGGAGGTAATGCTTTCTGCCACCTCTGGCTAATAAGGAATACTTGCTATATCTTTCTCATTGATTATTACTCAGGTCAAATAAACATGAATGACACTTAAAAATCATCTAAGTTTCCAGAATAGAGATCATGATCAATAAATCTGCTGTTCAGAAAAACAGTGTATTCTACCACACAAATAAAACTTTATGAGCAAAAAACAAAGACCACCTGTTCTGCCCTCCAAGAAAGCAGAAGAAATTGCCACAGCTCCATCAGGAAGTATAAAATTACTTTTTAATGCGGGAAAAAAAAGGCAAACTGTACTATAGCAGAGAACAAACAATTAAAAAAAAACACCATCCCCCTCCAAAAAAAGACCCAACCCAAAACCCTAACAGAAATACAAATACCTTACCTAAATACAAAATTCATACCATTTTCTCCAATGCAGAATTCCTACCGTTTCCAATACAGAGAATGGATGAGAGAAAGCATTAGCCACGTCAGGCCCAAGGCAGCCATGCCATTTGGACACACAAATGTACTCCAGTAGCAGGGCGATTTTTCCCATTTGATGGGTGCATACCTCTCTCAGTTTTGCAAACATCCAGACACGGCCGGATACTATGATAACACTATTTGAATGCACCAAAGGCTTTATGCAGTGTCATAGGAAGTAAGTTTTGGCTAAGGCATGGTAAAAATAGGAGATCTCACAGTCAAGACCCTTGCATGTGGCATTCATTCCATGGAGGTGCCTCGCAAAAACCACAATCACTCTTTTTAGTGCTTACCGTCCCAGGGCTGAACTGAAAGCTGGTGACAAGCAGGATCTGAGCCACCAAGACAGCAAAGGACAGATTGGCATGGATATGATAGCGCTGGTTGCGGATGGTGCTGACAGACCTGGCAGAAGATAGAAAGACACATGAATAAAACAGCGTTCCAAGAAGCATGAACGTATATATAATTTATCAGCAAGCATTTTGATTGGCTTTTGGTCATTCGTTTTGATGGGGTTATCATGGTATCTTTTGAGCACTCCTTCCACCAGGACGGAGAGGTACCTTACTGGTTTCTTTTGTATTCTGCTGCCGTCCTGAAGGTAGCAGAAAGACTGATTTGCACATTAACTAGCTCTGCTGATGACTTGTGATAGAATATTAACAAAGGGCCTGATCCTGAATGGTGCTGCGCTGTCAAGGCAGTCAGATCTGCACCTCACAGAAAGCATACTGCACCTTGCACCATCTAGCTCACACTGTGCCACAGAGTTTCTGGTTTTATTTTGTTGGTGTTTGCCTGCATTAGAATTGAGGGAACATGAATAGACATTGGTTAGGAATTTTTTATTATTATCAGCTTTTGAGCACAGGAACTATAGCTATTTATATGGATGGGCAGTGCCTATCTTGACAGAGACCTGACCTTGATTACAACATCATTTGAACATATCTCTCTTGGCTTCGCAAAAACCATCTGGAAATCTGACAAGAACATGCTTTCCTGGGAGTCTTCTGACCTCGTGTTTCTGTCCTCATCCAGAAATAGGAAGTAGAAAACAAAAACATTTATCTGAACATTTCAGGCCTTTCGCATAATTGTATTCTTCTCTTTAAAAACAAAGAACAGTACTAATGATAACAGGATTTCTATTTCAATCCATGCTGCCTGCCAGCCCCTACGGTCAGCTTTAATCGTTTCAGGAGACCTGGACTGTTTGGCTATGAGAATGGCAGTGCTTCCGCCACACAACAGGACACACTCCCATCTTTTTGTTGTATCACACTGGATGGTGATGACTCTTGGTGACACATCGTGCGTGTCCCCTGCAGCAGGGTGACATGGGCTGGGCAATGCAGACGACAGCTTGTTGTCAGCCCTGCTCCTCCAGCACTGTTGTAGCCAGGGCTCCATTAGAAGGGAGCAAAGCGGAAGATGACAAGAAGTATCGATGTCCTAAAAGTAATTCGAAGAGACGGGTTGCGTTGCCTGGTGCCAATGACTTTCTAATAAGGAACTTCATGTAGTCGCAAACTGGAACATTGTTACCCAGAAGGCAATCAGGACTGCCCTCCTGGGAAGCGGCCGTTGTTGCCAGTACGTGGAGTATCAAAGAACTTGCCAGATTCCTCTCCACTTACCTCATGGTCATCTAACACTACATTGCAAAATTTCACTTCAGTTGTTTAATGAGGCCTGGCTCTCCAGTGAAAACCTAATAAAATTATTTTTAATTGGCAGTTTGAATGATCCTGTATGTAGGTGGGGTGCTTAACCGTGTGACAGTCAGCTGGGTCCAAGCTCTCTTTAGAAGTCTTCTGTTTGCCTCCAGTTCCTTGAGGAGTTTTCAGCCCCGCTGTAGCAATACCAGCTCCTTTTGCTCCTTTTTCTTTTCTAAACACTGTAACATCCAGTTTTTCATTCAGACAAAAGTGGAGCAGATATTCCCCTTAGCCTAAACATGCCAACAGTGCAATGCCAGATAGGCAGACGTTGGACTTATTTAGACTAGACTTTGCCATGCGTTACGCACTTAATCCAAGTATGACCAACACAGATCTTCAGACTTGGAAATAATATGGGGTTTGGAACAAACAGACATTGCAATCAGTTTGCTGGGTTTCAGCAAGTCCTTTTTCCTAGAAACTGGTCTCCTAACAGGATGTCCAAAAGACATGCTTAGGCACAGAAATAAAAAACTGAACTCTAGATTAGGAAGAACATGGTTTAGTGTGCAAAAGGAGACAAGAATCCCATCCCTTGCTGTGCTCCCAGTCGTCTGCACAACCTCAGACAAGTTACTTCACCCTTTGTCAGGTTTTCTACTTTTTATTTAGACAGAAAACGCTATGGAAGTTTTTTCAGAAATGTTTGTATCAAGCCTAGCGGAGCCTCCAACTCAGTTGTCGCTACTGGAATATAAACGGCCATAAAGCCCATAAGTGCCTCGTGGCAGAAACCTTCCCAGTGCTGAGAGCCCTCAAAGGCGCTGCTGTGTGATAGGCATGGTGCTGCGGAGATCCAGAGGATTTAAACATAAGCCGTGGAGTGAATTTCACAGTGCCTATAGCGTCCCTCATCCTACTAAAGCATCACGTTAGAGAACTAGCCTAACAGATAGTTGAAAATAAATGGGAGTTACGTGATGTAACTGTGCACAAGCTGTACGAAACAGAGACGAGACAACTCATGTTGACCAAACCTTCCTTTCTGGGCACACCTGCTTGGCTTTATAAACACACTGCCTTACAGACAAGACAACTGAAAAGCAGAAAGAAGCATTGTTTGTACTCTCCAGGCAATCCAAAGATGTATGTAGGGGGGAAGAGGCGGCGATCCTGCCAGCCTTGCTCATGTTGCACTTGCCTTGAGCTCCAGACCAAGCCCTCCTACAGCCTCATTGCAAGATTCCTGAACTATAGCAAAACATGGACAGTTTTAAAAAAATTTAAAAAATCCCTCGTAGGATGGAAATAGCTTGCTGTATAAAGACCACCCCATTTCAGGAAATTAAAGTAATTTAGAAATAACCAACCAACTGTTACAAATAGATGTGCAGAGTCTAATTAAGGAAGGTTGTAGAATTAATAGCCTTTGTTTTATCCTGAGCACCTGAAGGGATCCTTACCAGTGGCCTGAAATGCACTGCTTGGCTTGCTGCATGATAGTTGCTCTGCAGGTATTAAGTTAAAATTACTCACGACAATATAGCAAACGTGACCAGGGTGATCGTCAAGCAGAAGATGGACAGAGCGCAGCCAATGTAAGTGATGGAGGAGAGGGCCACCTGGTGTTCTCTTGTTAGCTGTACACAAAGAAAAAAAAACAACAACAAAACGAAATAAAAACTATTAATTGATTTATTACACTACAGAACCACAGGTCAGCGTCCCTGCACACAGCGTTTCCTCCTCCATCCGCCCGTATGTAAGCTGATGTTCACAATCATTCGCTGCTGTTTCTAATACAGGAAATGAAGAGGTAACTCCAAAGTCTGCCACGTAGCCAGGGCATCCACATTTTAGTTCTCTCTTTTATTTCATAAATCAGTATTTCTTCAGATTAAGTTAGTGTCTCTGGTGCTGTGATATCGTCAAGTCTGAGATTAGAGCAGTTTATTGGGCTGCACAAACAATGTCAGCAATGGGATCTTTCACAGCTCGCAGGGCGCTTTGCTAATGCTCTCACGCTGCAATAATTTACATCACTGTGCAAATACCAGAAGTGCTTCACAGCAGTGAGAACTGACAAACCAAGATGACCCATAAATCACAGGCCATTTATAGCCCACTTGTTTTGTTTAATGTATCACGTTTTCAGTGCTTGTTGAAGAAGCTGGACTGACACTACAGAATGGAAAACCACAGAAAAGACCCAGCACGAGCAGTCAGGGTGTAAGCCTCTCCTCTCAGCCTCTGTTTTTATCTACAGATGCATTTTGTAGAAGTAATTCAGTTTTTATGCACGTTCAATCTGTAACTCCAAAGTGCCCGTCACTAGGATCTACGTTAAACCAGGATAGATTCAATGGGGGAGGGATGGTGTGTTTTGACCCTTCATCCTAAATTAATCAGAAAGCGTGCTTTAATTTTCCATGCAAGTTCTCATAAAAGAATGACAAAAGCGCCACACCCAACAAAGGGAGCCAGGCAGTATTAATGTATAATAAGTAGAACAGAACTAGGCAGGAAAAAATTTTCTCATCTCAGAAGAATTTTCAAACATTTTTCCTGACTTGAATCTGGATGGAGTTGACACTTCCATAAACTGAACATTTGAAAAAACAAAAACAATGTAGTCAATCAAAAAGTTTTAATTTTGATGTTTGAAATACTGTGTTTTTATTTCAACATCCATTCACTATAAATTCCTTGCTAAAAACTCATTCAAAATATTTATTCTGAAAAAAAAACCAAAAGGAACAATATATTTACCAATTTTTTCATAGTAACTCTATCTAATAAAAAATAACCCTTTCTCACAGTTTGGGATTTTCTATTAGTTTCCACACACACAATAAAAACTCACCCCCAAAGTATTTCATCTGAGATTATCAAATCCAACCAGTTCTACCAATAAACTTCCCATTAAAATTCCTTTTAAAGGCAAGAAATAACATGCCATGTGGTTATGAGGGGAAAAAATATCATTTTAAACACAGACAAAAATGATGTGTTGTGTATGTACATTTTTCGTGTAATTATCTGCAAACAGCATCAGCTCACGTGCAGTAAGTTTTACAGCGGAGGAGACGGCGGCTCTCGCAGCAATCTGAGAACTATTAAGTGATGCAGCAGCAGTGGCATTGAAAGACAACTGTTGCTATGGTGTTACAGTTCCTAGGAAATATGATGCAGCTCTTTAGCGTTTCTTTCTCTTTCAGCCAAAGACAGATTTCTTTTTCCTGACTTGGGTAGCATCAATTACAGAAACAAAAGGGTTCTGTGTGCTGGACCAGTTTAAAAGGTCCACATAATTTCTATAAAAGAGCTCCTGTCGTTCCTCATCCCCCGGAGAAGCCACGTGAAGCCATTCTTCACAGATATTCCTGAAACAGGAATAACTTGTGTGGTAAATTGGGCAGTTTGAAAGTGATTTCCTCATCAGGGATATTCATGTCCAAAATGCATGGGCCTTATTTCCTGATTGCTCCAATACACATCCCTTTCTCTAGCTACAGGTGGCTTGCAGTTCTACAGAGGGAGGAGGGGAGCAGAGGAAGCTTTTCCAGCTTCAAGTCACTCTGAAATCAGTATTTCTCAGCAGTTCAAGGCTTTCTTTCACTCCTTTCACTCCCAACACCTGCAGCCAGAAAATCTTCCCTACAGAGGTCAAAGCTGCTCCCTGCTCATTTAGATTTACAGTGATCTATCACAGGGTTTGCATTGGCAAAGGCGGGTAAGATCTGCCAAGGAAAGGTAATGTCTTACTATCACATCCAAGTACAGAAGATACAGGGGATCCATCTAGTGGAAATGGGCAAAAATCAAAGCCTTTGTTTTTTCCCATAATACATCCAAGAGAAGGTAATGATCACAAAAACATCTTTTGCTAACAAATTTCTACTATAATTAACATGCCTCTAAGGAAGTCTTTCTCTGGGTTTTAGCTCAGTCTTCCTCCAGAAACTCCTGCAGGGCAAGAGAAGACATGAATCAAGTTCTCCCAAGTGGAGGCTGTATTACTTAGAAACGAAAAAGGAAAAAAAAAAAAATCTCTTATCGACAAAATGTAGAAGATTCATTCAGACCTGAAATAACCTACACAGGTCCCCACATCTATGAACTGGAAATTGCTCTTGCTCTGGCAAACGCAACCAAAATCTGATGATGCATTAAAGAATGACGCATCTAAATCAATACCCACATTAGTCTGGTAACAACTATTTCAAAAGCAACATCACTGTAGCTCACATTCTCATCTTGCCTAGTGTGAGGGACAGAAAGCCTGTATGTAGTTTTGAACCATTTTTTGTTTATTAAGGAACAGGCGAAGCCTGCGATAGCTGTTCTCAATCTGAACTGTGGGGTTGGAGGGGTGCGAGAGAGCGGTCCCTGTTCCCAGCGGCTCCAGAGAGTGAAACCAGCTCCTTTCTGTGGGTGATCTGAATTGCAGGGGGAAGGAAACAGCGTGAAAAGAAGGCCTGGAATGACTCCCAGGGCGTGGGGCCTCATTTCTAAATACAGGTATATGGTGTGGGAGAGAAGAGAACCTGTATTTAAAATACTAACTTCTCACAACCCAGCTATTACGGCACAGCTCGATGTTGTGCGTCTCTGTTCATATTGTAAGGAATAAGAAGCATACAGATTTTTAGAAATACCTGGATTGTCAAAACATTGTGCATCATCAATTAAGAAACAATGTCCTATAAATTCCCATGCTCTGATACGAGCTGATTTCATCTTACCTTGGCTTGTATTTTTGAAAATGTTTAGACTTCGTGCACGATGTGAAATATAAGACAGTAATTTGGGATGATCTTGTAGTCAGCACAAAAATGGTAATCAGGCTGTAATGCTATTACTAAGGAAAATGGCATTAAAAAGTACCAAATAAAACATTGAGCAATCTGTGAAGTAGTCCCATGAGCCTGATTCTCACACTTGTCCCAATCTACATTAAATTATTCTTTTCTTCTAAAAGGTTTTGCTTCCTTGAGTTTATAAGGTCATTCTCTTACTCTGCAGCAAGCCGAAAAGCTAGGAAAAGTGCTCATGCGGTCATGAATGTTAGTAATCATGAACACGGAGACAGATGTTTCTTAGTTTCAGCTCTCACAAACAGACAAATCAAAAATATAAAACTCCCCCCCCTTTTAGTTTAGGCTGTAACACCCTTTACCTTGCAAGTGTCACTAATAGCATGGAGAAAGATGTGACGGTTTCAGTAGTTACTGCAATATTATAGTCTATTGTCTTACCCTTGTTTTCCCACATAAAAGAAGTCAGTCCATTGCTCGTTATTTTTATTTTGGGAACTCACAGGCAACTGGATGGCCTGAGAAATGATCCTGGAAAGATACCAGTTCAGACTCCAAATATGTATTTTTCCTTTATGATGTTATTAATAACAAGAAAATGAGTGACATCTAACTCCTCTGTTTAAAACTAACTGCGCAGGACGATGAAAATATATTACTAGAATGGGACGGTACTTTTAATCTCTGGAGTATCTGGAAAAGGTCAGTTGAGGCTGAAAGACTTATTCAGTAGGCAATGTATGAAAAATGGTTTGATCTGTATCTAGAACAGAAAACCTACTTATTTATGTAACATTAATGATCAACTGTATATACAACACAGCACAACAACCCATCAAAAAGCTAGATGGGCTACAGGAACACAAACTAGCAACTGGCCAGATCAGAGCATCTGTCTGGGCAGCACAGGGCTGTCCCTGCTCAGCGTCCCCTTCCAGGTGCCCCCTTCTGTCGTGTGAAATTTGCACTCCTGTCCCTTCTTCTCATTATTCATTTCGCAGGCAGCTCGCTGCATGTTTTCGGCTTTGCAAAAGGGATGCTTTTGGCTTTCTCCAGAGAAAGGGACATTTTAGGGAAGTACAAATCTAAAACTTTCTTCTTTACATGCTGCAAAATATCTCTTTATGTCTGCCTTTAGAGGCAACACATCAGACAAAGGGCTGAGTTCAAATGCTTAAAACAAGGTTTGTCATAGCTGATCCTGAAAGGGTTTGTCCATATACCAAATTACAACTTCACAATTTCACCACCGAAAGTAGTAATTTCATTGTCTAAACTACTTTTGAAATCTCCTTTCTGAAAAGCAATTCATCTTCTTCCAAAAAAAGACAAGTTCTTGAACCAAAAAAAGTTTTACAGCCTTAAAAAATGATCCCTGCAATCTAAGGACTATATCATACCTATCATTTGTATTTTGGTGTTACTTACCAGTAGCACACAAAATATGATATTTTTGCATTTGCTTATATAGTGTATACATTTTATGAAACCAAAGTTATTTGTTTACTGGTGGAAATGTAAGACATGACAACTGTATTTTGCCCTAAGTCCAAACGTAAGAGCAAGTTATATTTTAGTCTCCCTTTTGGTAAGCTTTCCAGCTCGAAAAAAGCATTCCTACCATGAAGTTACTTACAGTGATGTATGGTTTTTACCCTGTTTATCGAACAGACTGAGATCTGCCATGAGATGATCAGCCTGGGCTGAAATCCACTCTCAAACCCTTCTGCAAAGGCCTGAAACAACATCTTATGAGACATTTCTGGGGGGAGGGAAGGGAGGAGAGGTAGGGGTGAAAAATTAAGGCTCAGCCAACCCTATTGAAGCTGCACCTTTAAAATGCAATCTGAATCCAATTAAGAAAAGGATGAATAATTATCTTTGGCAGCCTGAGTGTTTCAGAGACATTAAAACGCTGGCCTTGGCTGATGAAGCTAATGGTTTTAATTGCCTCCAGAAAGGCTGCTGAAATTCAATTTCAGTCCAGTGAGGGCTTTATTTATATATTAAATAATAATAGCAATACAAATCTCTGTTTTCCTTCAGCTTGCCAAGCACTTTGTTAGGTACATAACATTACGGGGTTTTCAAATTAACATCTGTGTTTGGTTCAGGAGGCTCAGTCTACTCACCGAGACCACAAGAACCATTTTGGTGGGGCCATACCCAATGGCACTGCGCAATCACTACTCGCAGAATAAAAAGGTCTAACTTGATTCAGAGACTTCTTTACTCAAGCCACAATGTATCAGATACCACAAGTTTAGAGAAAAAAGGCCTCCAAGAGTCCTGCTTTGCAGCACAATCATCTTTATCAGCCATTTCCAGCAGAACTGCTTTTGAATTCCCATTCTCTATTAACTCCACAACTCCTGGTGATCAGCAATAAAGTGCTACGAAGGGGGCTTTTCAGGATTAAAGGAATATTTTCCTACAGCCAGCCCAGCCTGGTAGCTGCTTATTTAAAATTTTTCACTGTGACATGAAAAAATTTTCCAAATATCTCTGCCAAGGTATTAATTAGTAATTTTAAAAGCCCACGTCGTCTTTTAAAGTAGTTCTGGGCAAGATGTCATCAAACAGTAGGTAATCTGCTCATTACAAATCTCACACAGAAAGTTTTTACTTCAAATGAAGCCTGAAGGAAGCATGGCAGGGAGCAAGGACTCAAGTTGTGAAGTGGTACCAAATGATAATAAAGTTTGGGGATCAGAAAAGCAGATATTTGCAAGCGCTTCCTCTGTTTGTGTAACACAAAGCAGCGTGTTTTTTCTGCCTTCATTTCAGGCCCAAGGCTTGCAGTGTTTCTCAAGAAACGCTAAATGCTGTATTTACAGCAGATTATCCTCTGTGAAACTGAAGGATCTACTTTTTCCCCGCACACCTAAGACTTGTACATCTGGTATTTACTTTCTGTTCCAGCAAGAGCAGACTCATCCTGTTCTCCAATTAACAGAGGAACCAAAGTCCATCAGAAGGCTACAGGCAGAATAAAACCCAGCCCGGATCCCGCAGGCTCTCACAGGCAGAGAAACGATGGTCTCTTGCCAGACCCTGAGTCTGAGTTTTTTCAAAGCAGTTGAGGATAATTAAATACCCAGCTCCCAGTAAAATTCAATGAAAATTAGTATGTCTGCCTCCCTTATCCCAGGCTTGGGCTTTGATTCAGAAACGTCCATTTCGATGCAGGGCTGTGGCTAGCCGTGGCTTGCACCGTGGCCAAGAGCGTCCAGGTACCCAGCCCTGAATTTCCCCTACACCACGCTTTGGGGACAAAGGGCATAAAAAGGCCAGTACAGGAGACAGATTGAACTCAAGGGTACAGAATGAACTAAATTTAAAGACATTCAACAGAGAGCAGTGATGGATAAAGGTGCAGTATCACAGCATTTTTGTACTGCATGGGGAAATCCTTTAGTCAGCAAGAAGACCTAGCTGCCAAATGGCTCGGTGCTTTCGTTTTCACCATGGAAAGGAAGTCTATGTTATTTTGTTAAGTATTCTGATTAAAATAGAGTCCTGTTTCATGCTCCTCAAACAAAAAGGTTCTTTTGACCATTATAGCACTCTTAAATATTTGTGCTTTTCCAAAATAAAAAATCATTTTTTGTTCTCCTCTGCTGAGTGAAATTCAGTAACTGCCAAACAATTCTCTAGGGAATTTGAGGGGTTTAGTATCCTGCAGCATTAGTCCAACTTTTTCCGTGCAATTCTATGGGATTAAGGACAGAACCAGAAAGTCTCCCATTTCCTCCCATCAAAATCAACAGAGCTGTACTGGCATAGGAGTGGAATAGCAAAAGAATAAAAAATGGCTCTGAGTTAAAAATCAAGATCAGTGCTCAATTTTCAGGAAAGATGAGCATAAGCATAGTAAGGACAAAAGAAATATGATGCACAATCATTCGTGAACACATCAGCGAGATGTGTTTCTCCACGGGGACAACATTCGCTGCAATAAAATGGAAGGGGAAGCGGAGAGAGTGACAAAGAGCAAAGAAAGTTTACAAAGCAATGCTAGAATAAACACATAGGCTGATTTATCTTTGTTCATCTGATGGGTAAGGGCTGTCTAAACTGTCTGTAGACATCTCTTCAGTTAAATAAACTGTCAATGGTAATAAACAAGGACCAAAAAAATTGCAATGCCTATCCAATTTTTAAATATGCAACACAACAGAAAAATTACTGGACTAAGGCATTATTTTTTTTATGTTCCCATCAATGAAAAGCATGCTGAGAAAAGTAATTATATTAAAATTACAAAACAGCAGAAATAGGAGAATGCCGCATTATTTCCATTTCATTGTCTTATTAGAGTACATAATGTGGACCTCAGCTGGCTGAAAAATTTAAGAAAAAAGGTTATCATTTCAGACTGCTCTTTTAATGCCTCCTGAGGGCAATGTTTGATTAATAACTGCAATATTAGATTTAGGAAAACAGGGCTCCAAACTTATAAATTACACACCTATCCCCCATATTTTTAAAGCATTTCACAATATTAGGACATTTTTAAAACAGCCTTTATAAACGTGAATAGATGTACTTTGTTCTCAGTCAGCCATACATTGTCAAAACTTGCTGTCAAACTCAGCTATAACAGTGAAAAATAAAATAAAAACACACATATTGCCCCAAAGAAGGAATTCAGGATGTCTTGCCTTTTGTAAATAGAACCTCGCAGCCAAATCCCCAAGCCTATTCAAAACCCCGGGCTCCCTAAGGATGCTATGGGTTGTCTCTATAGCTCCAGCTCTAAGATCAGACGTTTTTAAACATTTTCCCCTTTATAAATGCTTCTCTGCTTTCAAGCCCATTGGAGGGCAGCTTGAACTATATTGATTGATCCTCCCTTCTGAATTATGGAACAAGAGCTACAAACGGGATGAAAAATGAAGTCATTTCTAGCTTTAGAAATGCTAAAAACGTGTTTAAAATTTGAACAATTTCTACCACAGATTGTACAGCACTATTACTTTGCTGGAAACGTCCATCCACTTGTGAACTTTATAGTAGTCATTTTTATACCCTCACAGTTGGAGAAGATGGAAAGAGGAAAAAACAGTGGAAAAAAAAACCAATTTAAAAGAATGGTCTAGTAGCCATAAATATTACAGTTGTGTCCTGCATTGGTCACCTGGGGGAGGGCGACCCAACCCTCAAACTCTATTTTGCTGTGGGAGACAATGATTTCCCCTTTAAAAGGATTTTTGAACTCTGGGTCCCCAGGTGTCCACCATCCTTTTGATGAAATGACATTTATGTGGCAGATGGTACAAATAGCCTGGCATGCTTTGTAGTTGTTGGATCACTATAAAAATAAAAACTGCCAGATGGCTGGCATGTTTCCTGGCAGGAGCATAGGGCCCCACTGACTGATGAGAGGAAGTAAAGCTGCCCAAAATAAAATAATAGCGTCTGAATTTTCTTTGGAGTGCTTTTGAAATGCGGCTTATTCCGTGTTGGGTTTGATTCCTGCTGTCTAGGAAGCACCTTGTGACATCCCTCTGTGTGACTCCGCTGACGTCTCTCCTCCCAGTTTCATCTGTCCCCCCCGGCTCAGGAAGGGGATGGCTCCACCAGCCGTCTCTCCTCCAGCGCGAGGCACCGCTGGGTGCTGGTGCGGGAGGTGGCATTGCAGGTTGAGGTCTCCCCAGGCTCTGCGGCTGCAGAGGATGCCCACTTGAGGGAACATCTCCTCTCCCATCTTCTGCTGTTCCTATCCAGGCTCAAGCCTGCAGCACAGCGGAGGACCATCATACTACAGTACTACAAGAAAGCCACCACAGGGAGCATGTCACCCTGGGTGCCCTCTACTTGGACTTTCTCCAGAAGAAGCAAACATATACCAGTGTAAACACATCAAACTAAATGGATTATTTTCTTTTTTCTACCGCAGCTATATTAATGCACCATTGTCTCCCTAACCATAACACTGCAGGGCAGCTGGCAGTATGGGTTTGTTCTGACTGCACCAGATGAAGCAAAGGCTGGAACGCTGTTCTGTGGGTCACAGAAGGAGAGAGACAGACAAGAACCCCCAAGAGCACAGCTTTAGCAATGATTTGCTGGGAGGGACTTTTTCACTCTGCCTCAGTTTCCCCCATCAGAAAGAGAAGCTTGATCAGAGCAATGAGTTTCCCAGAGGAGGGGTACATGGATTAGTTAATATCTGCACAGCCTCTCAGAATGCCCCACTCACAGGTTTTGTTGGGGAGATGCAATTGTAAAATTCTCAATCTTACTACCTTGATCAGAGTTGTGAAATGACTTCTCAACAGAGTTTCCAAATTCTGATCATGTGCTGACCTTAATTACATCCATGCAACTTCAGGAAGGCAATCAAGGGCTGAGCATGTCCCTTCAGGAACATTCTGCACATCTTCGGTCACATTTTACCTTCAATTAACTTATTTATTCATTTAAACCAGTTGATGATCACTAATCTCCAAAACTCCAAATAAATGGTGTCATTCCTCAAGTTAAAACCAATATGATAAATGAATCTCAGCAAGCAAGCATGAATTTGGGCCAGCCATGATACAGACATAACAGCAGAGTGATAAAGACACAAATAATTTCGGCCTTCCACGTGGGCCAATTCATCAGCAGGCTAACAGGTCAGTGCCAGGCTGACATCTGAGCACCACATGGTCGTAAGTTTTTCCAAGATGGTTATTTCATTCCTGAAATAAACTTGTTACAACCACTAATCCCCTGCATCACCAAAAGCAGCCAGACTGCATCCATGGACCTCAAGCTAATCAGCAGTATTGTTCGTACCATTCTTTCGCAATCACTGCGACTTTAGTGCATTCAAGCTCTTACTGAAACTAATATAAAAACCGTAGTAGTATTCAACTACACTTGTAATCTGAGCTTGGTTTTAGCTAATTCACAGCATTCAGCGTTCTTTTTCTTCACACACTGCTGTATAGCACACATATATCAGAGTGGAGGTTCATTTTGTCACATTTAAGTTAAAATTCCAGAATTGAAAATTTTTCTTTGTGACCTCTCTTTCCATTTCTTTCTCTGAAATATTGGAATAAAAATGCTTTTTCATCTCAGCAGATTTCAGTCTCTGGAGATTACTTCCAGCTGGCATACAGTACAATAGTGACTGAATTAATCTAACCTGTTTTGCGTAAAGATCAAGAAGAAAAATCAAGAACTCGCAGCTTGTTCCTAAGAACTTCCTTGCATTTCTATGCTCCCTGGAAATTAGACCCACCTGGCAGCCTGCTCCATAAACATCTAACAATTTGTCAGCATTCCTCATCTCACAATACTTCAAGTATTCAAGAGAAAGCACCGTCAGATGCAAGGTACCCTACAATTTTGTTCCTATGGACGTCTCACTGAAACAAAATGAAATCCATGTGAGGCATTGCAATTCCTCCCCAAGCCAGGTGCATGAATTATTAACAGAGTTCTGTTCCTTTCTAATAAAATTGCGACGATAAAGAATCTTGAAAATATATAAGCGCATTTATGCCCACAAGAAATGCGCAAGCTCTGTAAATGTATAGAGAGTTCTGCTGGATATTGGGGAAGGTGTGAAAATGAGCTGGACCAGCGCTAGAAGGAAGGGAGGCACAGGGGCAGATTCATGGTGTCTTGAGGCTGACAAGGTCTGGATCATGCTATTGTTCTGGAAGTGGAAAAAGCTAGGCTTTACCATGTGTAGGAACAAAAAGAATGAGTTAAACAAGGAGATTCTTTCTCGAATTTAGCATAACTCAGAAGAAAAAGTCACCATCCTTGACAGATAGTTATCATACAAGCTCAGCTCTCTGGTCATTAGAAATGCTCGCCACAAGTATTCATGTGGCAGGTTACTTCGGAGGAAGGTCACTTATTTTCAGTATTTGTTGCTTAGAGACGCCTTGGCTTTGTCTGAACTCAGAGAGTATGCCGAACTCTCCAGTTGTGAACCGCAAACTCTTTAACAAACTGCAGTGTCTCATTAATGGAAAGCTTATGCTTCTTTTTTATTTTTGCTTCTTTTTTTTTTAAGCAAAAAGAAACTCAGTCTCATGAAGAGGAGCTGGGAGAGTCAGAACGCTTATCGCAGTGAACTCATCTGAAGAGTTCATGGATTTCCACATCAACAGCATTCTCCCTAGGGATCTTCTCCCAGGTCTGAAGCTGCTGCATACATACTGGTCTGTATTGCATCTCTTTAGAATTGTTGATATCCCACTCTTTTTTTTTTTTCTTTTCTTTTTAAAGTTGTTTTCTGTGCATCTGCCTGCCTTTCTGCAAGGGGTGGTAGAACTATTCATACCTGGTTTTACTGACCTGCTGACTGGTGCATTAGGTTAAAGGCTGTTACGGTGCCCTTGGAGCGGATCTGTGCCTGTTTGTGATACCCTGAGAACTGCATTTATCAGTACAATAGAGAGAAAAGGAAACGATACTTTCCATAGGAGAATGAAAGTATAAAGCACACAAAGTAGAATTCCCATGAAGAATGAAGTCACTTTTTTGAACCAAAATACAGATTTTGATGAAAACCTCTCCAGTTTTCAAGCAATCCATTTCCAATAATTTATTTACATTTTTCATGAAAAGCAGACCCCTTTTTGTAAGAAACGGAATCTAGCCAAAAAAATAAACAGTCTGTCAAAAATAGTGTTCATGTGGAAAAATTTCATCCAGTTCTATTTATACAGCTACAGATATATAATAGCTATATAAACAGAACTGTTCAAATGTGGGCAATTGCATATTCCCACCCTCACTTTTTCTTGTCTCATATTGTCTGTGAATTCCATTTATGAAAAGCAAAATAAAATATGCAAAAGTTCAAGATCGAACATAACATCATTACAACAATTTCTTAGAGCACTGACAATCTAGTATTCCAGCGGGTGATTTATACGGGCCCTTTGAACCTTGGCTCACGAATTTCAGAACATGGTGAATAAACATGTATATGTGTTTGAAATCCACAGCATTTTAACATTTACTTAACAGGGTTCCAAGGACGCCTGGGAGAAGTTTCCAATTGCCTAGTTGATTCAGTAGGCGCTATTGCTTAGACATGTGAAGCAAATACTTAGCAAATGTTTTAGGAATTTGTAACTGAGTGTACTCTGCTTGTATAGCTCAAAACCCAGGCAGCTTGTCGTAGCTTGAATCTTAACTTCATGCCAGTTACACAACGAAGATACAAGATTTTTTTCACTGGTTAAGAAAGTTACTACCACAAGATAATCCTAAACAGTCAATTTAAAGGGCATATCTTGGTCAAAGATTTGGGATGAGATCTTCTGATGAACTCTGAGAGAGGGACTATGAAATAGCCAAATGAGAGGAACTGGAATTAAAGCACGCTGAGGGGATGACATCCTTCATTGGCTTGTTAGGGGCAGTGTTACCTGAGACCCCCCATGGGCCCACTCGCATTGCCACCTCACCATAATGTCATGCCCCTGCAGGCGACGGGCGGGCAGGGCAAAGCAGCCGCGCCGAGGCATCATTCAGGTTCATTGCTCTGCAGACCAGTGCACCCACATTTCTCCACGCTGCAATGCATTTGTAAATTGTGCCAATTGAGGTGCATGCAAAAATTGTTTTTAGGAAAACTTCAAGAGGTTAGAAATGAATGCATATTTTCTACCTAGCCTGCACAATCTTTCATTGAAAGCTGCAGCAAGCATTACGAATTCTCATGGACTGGCACTAGGAACACAAGGACTATATTCTGGAAATACTCCTGTCACCTTTCAGCATTTCACTTTTCCTGCCACAAATCTATAAATTCCCTTCTTTTTTCTGTTTAGAAATGGGATTTTAGGTAGAAGGGGTCAAAATTATGTGAAATAAGTTTCATTAAAAAAAACCCCAAAACTATTTTATACAGACTTTTACAGTACAATGTCACATAGGGAATGTTTTTATCCATCAGAGTGACTTGGTCTGTGTCTCACACATCCATGTAATGTCTCAGCAGCACTTCCATTTTTCTTTCTAAATTATCATATAGAAAAAAAATCAATGCAAAAACATTCCACACAAACTTTGGCAGATGCAAATGCATTGCACCAAGAAGGAAGAAAATATTAAAAAAAGAACCATTAAATGACTGTGAGGAACTGGACAGTCCATTCATGTCCAGCTTTTCCTAGTTATGATGCTAGTTATTTCAGATCTCTTTAGGAAAGCTTGATTCCAAAGACTTTGATATGAAATACCTTTGATCTCCAATTATTAATATTTCATAATATTAGAATTTATTGCAGCATGTCATTAATCATGACAATCTCAAATCTGTTTATTTGAAAGTTAGACCTTTCAGAACTATTCCCCAGTGGAAAATCAACTCATCTTTCATCGGCATTTAATTGATGGACAACCTGTTTAATCCTGGCTCAATCCCTGTATACTGCTCTTTACAACAGGGTTAACAATGGTGCATTTCTCCCATTCTACTCTTGTCTCACTAGATGGGAAGCTCTTCAGGTAAAGCTGCACTTTATTATGAATATGAATAGTTCCTAGAAAAATAATACTTGGAAACCAGCTGGGGTCACCAGGTGCTTTACAAGTAATGAAGATAAAAATATTTAGATAAAAACTGGTTGGCCTGAACAAGACACCCCCATTTTTAAATGGTTAGACTAATACAAAGGACTGTGGGTATTAATTAAGCTCTCTGGATAGCAGAGACCACCTTGTTCTACGCTGTGACCCTGACTTGTTGGCATTACACCATCTAACCAGGATTACCATGTGAATAGTTGTGTTACTGAATCAGGAACTTGTAATAGCAGTCTGAGATGATTCATTCCTTGAAAAGACTTTGGAGCTGCTCCGTGGTATAACCCCAATTACAGTTCCCTTATGCTGCAAGCCCATTTTTGTATATATCTGCAAGAAGCTCTGTGCCGCCCTCAGGAGCACATGCAGCCCATCCTGCAGCAGTAGCTGTCTCAGCAAAACTGTCTAAAAGAGGAGCAAACCCATCATTCAAACCAATTGACAGGACCTGAGACATGGCCATACAGTCAATGCATCCATGCCAACAGGGCTGACGAAACCCCTTTAGCTGTAGCACAGAGGACACCATGCTTGTTAGCAGCACACAGCGATAAATATGACATTAGGACTCCTACTATTCTGCTGAAGCTCTTCTTCAGTCTGTTAATTTATATTATTAGGACGGTGTCCGTAGAAAGCTGAGAATGTGCCAGAGATTATAAATTTGTCAGACAATTAGTATACATTTCTTTAAATGTATGGTTTGTAAATTATTTCTATTATACATTCATTATTTATTAACTGAGGGTTGTCTGAGCAGGGCTTCATCACTATCTCCATTGGATCCTCCCTGACAGTAGCACACCCAAATTAAGCAATAAAAACATACTTCTCATGCTCATGGCAGTGCTGTCTGCTAAGATCCAGGATGGGGCTGACCATGCCTGGTGCTGAGTTTTGTAGAGGGAATCCTTCAGCAGGCACAAACCAGTACGTCCCTTTAAAGGAGCAGACACTCTGCCCCATCTCTGAGGAAATCTCAAGGCATCATAAGGTATCATGAAGAGAAGAACATGTCTATTGAGGTGAGCAACACATTTGCCATCAAAGGTTCATCGGAAAACAGTGATGAGTATGGACAGCAAGCATAAGGTCCTGGGTAAACAGGGAAAGTGGCACATTCCAGCTGAAAAGAGGCTTGCTTGATAACTCTTTGGACAAAGGAACTAAGCATAGAGAAAGCTATACATAAGGGGTTCACTCTTCAACTCTAAAGCATTATTTTCTTTCTCACGCTCCTTCTACACAAGCCCCTGTTTGGCAACAAGGTGAAGAAACAGCAGCAGGCAGGGACTTGGAAAGCTGGCAGAGACAGCGGTGGGGGCCAGCTGGCAGCAGAGCTTGCTTCACACAGAGTTCAAGCTCGGCTGTTCATATTCCACAAGTCTAGTTACCCAAACCCTCACACAGCCAAATCTCAGCTGTCTCTGTCTTGAAAATGAATCATAAATGCCAGGGTCATCTGTACAATGTCCTCTAGTGCTTTTCCTGCCTACTACTTTAAGAAATCATGCCAAAAGGGTGAAAATAAGGTAAAGAGAATTCCCACCTACCATAGATGTGTTTCATTTCATGCTCCTTTTCATTCAGTTCCCAGAAGTTTTCGAAAATATAGTCAAGAAGTATTAAAACATCATCCCAGAAAGGAAGATGTGGAATAAATCTGAGTTGGGCAAAAATGAGCCCAGTTCCAATCACCTACTGATGTGGTGTGAGGATGCAACTCATGTATTTATGTATTTATTTTAACAGACAGATTTACTCCTTTGCTTTATCTCACCTTCAGAGGCACCACTTGCATCAGAATGGCGAAGTTAGTGAGGTGGTTACAGAGACACACTGAGTAGTTGAGGTCCCCACTCTCACGCACACAACCTTCATTAGACCAAACACCAGTTCCATCACTGCAAAGCACACAAAAATGGAACATGACCTCTATCAAAATGCGTCTTATCAGGTTAATTTCACATGTATTGAACTATACAGGAGATAAAAAGGTTTGAAAGCCATCTCAGGCTGGAGTATCCACAAATACTGCTAGTGTCTTCTCAATTCCACCATGAAAATAGTTAAGGAAAATATTCACCAGAACAGAGCCCAGATCAGACCCCTACATGAACGTCTCTAGAGACGTCTTCTCAGTTTTACAACCAGTGATCAATAACATTTTTCCTTTACATCGCGCAACCCATTTATGGCACTTCGCCTAGACCCAAATTTGTCTGTTCTGAGAACTATAGTATCAGCCAGGTCAATAAGTTTGCAAAAGTCAAAAAAGTAAGCGTATCATATCTGCTGCCTCTTCCTTGTCCACTGTCCCACTCATCTGGTCAAAGTATGTAATTCAGACTGAGCATGATTTCTAGTGACCCACCCGTGCCAACTGGTTGCGCCACTTCATCCCCAGGGGCATCAAGAGCAGCTCCTGCTCCACTGAGGATATGGCCGGGCTGGCTGTGTGGCGCGGTCCCAGGGCTGTGCAGGAAAGTCATCCTCATGAGTTTGCTTCTTCCTGGAGCCAGGGACACCCACAAACCCCTGTGCTATCACAGCCCTGAAGTGGAGTGGGAACATAGAAGCCACAGCCACACATCTCGAGGGGCTCCATGGGCTCAGGCATCGTGGGTCACCCACCCAAACTGCCTGCTTCTTAAGCATTTATTACTTTTGATATTATTCTGGGTCCTGAAGCTAGACTGAGTGATCTATATTTTTCTTGGCTCTTATTTTAAAGATAGGTATTACCTCACCCTTTGGGACCTCCTTGAGTTCTCAAAGAGGGTCTGTCACAGGGCAAAAACCAATTGCTTATTTTTTAACTACCATGCACTAGGGAATAAGACCATCTTGACATAAAACTCATTTGGAAGCACAGCTTTCATATTTCGGTTTCTGTCCTGAGGCAAAGCCTCGAGGGCCCAAGCCCCAATGGAAAACAGTACAGGAACAATGCCCCAACCATATTAATTCGCTTCAGTAAAATCTGTTTCTCATTTACTGTAATTTGTGAGTAACCATAACAACGAGTAACTGCCAACAGCTGGGACAGTTCAACATACTTGTAACAAAACTTCAGTAAAACAATTACAGTGACCTTCCCATGTGCATGCCGGGTAGGAGGGATCCCAGCATTGCAGGCTTACACCCTTACGGCTCAAAAACTGGTAATCCTCATGAAATTAAAAATTCAGTATTTGTATTCGTTGTGAAATGATTCAGTAAGAGCAGCACATTTGGAAATCAAAACCAGAAGAAATATATTCAGAACTAAAAAAAACACCAGCTACTGCTTTTCAATAGATTCTATTTTCTGAGTGAAATTTAAGGTGATATTTGTGCCCCTTTGTTCTCATTTTCATTCAGAGGCATAGTATTTCTTCATTCCATGCATTGTCCAAAATTCACAGCTCTGAAATACTGCTCGCACATGGTGTTGTGACATAGGCACAGGTCCAGTAAAAACAATGGCTCTGCTGGAGGTTTGCCATCTTAAAACATCCAAGCATCTGCCCAAGTGGACATACTCATAAACCAAGATAAGCATGATTTGTATCAGTCCCCAGTTCTGATTCCAAAATTTTTCAGTCTCTCAATTACCTACCTAACATGTGAATAACAAGTCTCCTATTTATGGTAAGAAGCCACCATGAGATCGTGTGTTTTGTAAACCAGTGGCTCCATTTCTTTAACTATTTCCATGAATGAAAGAGAACAAGAAGAATACAGGTAGTATATAGCATCACAAACTGAAGCATAATTTAATTAAAGCAAGTTAAATAATTGGAAATTACACAACATACCTATAGTCCAGAAATGCACAGTAAAGATGAACTCTGTTACTCTTATTTAGTGCTTGGCTGTATTGTCTGGGAGTCTGCAAGAAAGAAAATATAAACACTGAATGAATGTTTAAAAGGACTAAATTCCACTATTCAACTACTTTAAATTCTCGTTGTTATAATAACTTCAATAGATTTATTCTAGATTAACATAGCATAAACTGAAAACAAATTTTGTCAGTCTTCGCGGCTTTAACAAAAACTCCAAACATGCGAAGGCTGGTACTCACTCTTAATTTTGCACACTGGGATTAAACTCGTCACTTTGAGTGAGAGATCTGGGTCCCGTTTAAGTAAATAGCAAACCAGGATTATTTATTGTATATAAGCACAAATATGTGTGTTAATTTTTGCAGAATTGGGGCGTTATTCTTCCGCATATATTTGGCTCCATTGTGGTTTTTTCTCACTGGGTAATAAGAATCTCACATTTTAGGATTAATAACACTGAAATATGTGCATTACAATGACCAGCTCACAGACATTTTTCTTTCCACAATAGTGATTATTTTAAAACATACAGTCAAACTGAAAGAGCAATGCCATAATTCAAGATTTTATTTTAACACACCTTAGCATTATGATGACATTAATTTCTATCTTCTATAAACAGATTCAGCCACTAACTCAATCTTCTCTATTCAGGAAGCTTTAAGAGCCCATTTTCCACTCTGTTACACCAGTTTCTTGACAAAATAATTCAAATTATATTAGAGCGAAAAATAATAGTTTGTTATAGACAAAATATGCAAACTAGCGGATTTCCAGAATCTGTTCAATCCTTTCTAATACATAAAACCCCAAAGTCCACATTGTGTTAGACCCTACCTTAAGGCATTTTTTTAATTACAAGAGCCTTCACCATAAACAAATCGCTGGTGAATTAACAGCCCTCGGATTATTGCAACACAATCCTGCTGTCAAGCTGAAAGATAACCAAGTATTGCTTTCCTTGTTTTAGAGAAAGAAGGAAAAAAACCCCACCGCCTCATCATGCTGAAACTCAACCAAGAACAAGAAGTCCCTGATGCAATTTTCCTTCTCCTCACCCACAAGTCCAACAACCAGCGTCAGGCACAAGGTAGCACAGTTCCCTCCTTACTAGCGATAATAAAGCATTTCTGCTTAACCCAGGACATTCACACATTCGTACTGGATTTCCACATACCACAAGTAGCTATGCTGTAGATAAGGTCATTTACTTCTTAACTCGCATATCTGGATAACATAAATGGAATTTTCTTATCTTTCTAGACAAAATTTCTAGTTCCTCGACTCACCCTGTTTTCCCTAAGCCTTCATCATAGAAACAGCTGAGATTGCAGGTCAGGGACCCACAGGAGCAGACCTCTGTGAAGAGCAAGGATGGACACGTATCTGCCAAGGGTGTCTATTTTCCCCTTTGACTCTGGTGACATCCTGTAGCCTTTTTCCATGAGGGGAGCAAAGCAAATGGTAAAACCTCACACTCTTACAAGTGTGCCACACTGGGAAGTGATAACAGAAAAGATTCATGTCCCCCATCACCAGGAAATATCTCACTGATATAACCCCTAATCTGCTCATACCACTTTCTTTCCAGGAGCGGTGAGAGAGATGTAGTAAAACCAAGTATATGACATTAATTAATAAAGAGGAGTCCTTCCTCACCTGTGAAAGCCCTTCCCCATTGCTGGCTGCCCTGCGAAGGCTCCGTGCAAGGCTTCAGGATCAAACTGGTATGTTCCCTGCTAGATCCATCAATACTGAACCTCCCATTCCTTTCAGAAAGTGCCCCACCATAAGCCTCACCTTTAACAATCGCAGGGGTCCTGCACACCTTCCAAATCACAAACCACCTATGAAATATGGAGTGTCTTTGAGAAACTGCTTCCTTCCCTTAATCCCACCTCTTGCTGCTCAGAGTATTCCTGAAGAGCACTAGCTCAGAAACTGCAGAAGACTGATGATCCATAACCCGCGGCTGGAAAACAGCCTTCTGCAACTTCAGTTAATTTAAAGTTTTGCTGGCAGAGTTCATTCTGGTTTACCGGCAGTAAGGGCACGTAGCGTAATGTTTGCCCATTATCCTGTATAATGTTATGTTCATCATGTCTATAGCTTTCCTGAAGTAAGCAATTTAAGAGAATCCATAGTCAGTTTGTATTACAAATTACTTCACTTGTATGACAGACAAACAGTGGCTAAAAAAAGAGAGAGAGAGAGAGAGAGATCTGCTGTAATAACAGCTAAGATCATACAGTAACTGTCATTTCTGATTTGTAAGATACCTCTAGATAAACCTCAATTCTTAATACACTAAATGGAAAGGGCACTGCAGGGTCAGGTTGGAAGAAGACATAGCACTTCAGTTGTGTATCTTTTTACACAAATAAATCCCAGATGTATGTTTTACCCTCAATTAAGTATCTCTGGCAAGAGACAAATTATTGTTTTTCTCCATCTTTAACTCTAAACACAGAGTCACTCATTTGACAAAGAACTACACCAAGTGAGCCTATACAGTCTCTGAGCTGTCCAGAATTGTATGCGTGCCCACATGAAAAAAAAAATAGATAAATAATGCGTATACAAGAAGGGTCCATACCAATTTGCCTAATGACATCTAAAACATCCCATGTTTTAACACACACGACATAGGTCTCCCAAGGCTTTCCAGTGGCATTTGTGGTAACTCCATAAAACACTCATCTTCTCAGACTTCATTGAAGTTCTGCAACAAAACCATCACTAGAATAGAAAGCCCCTGAACATACAAGAAACTGGCTAAAATGAGGAATAAACCCTCTGATCTTGAACAGCTCAACTTCAAAGTACTTTCTAATCTATGAAGAATGAACTGACTGTACCTCAATACTGCATTTCTTGAGTTAAACTGTGTGTGACAGCTTATATGTGATTTGGATCCTGGAGCACGGGGGATATTGATTTAATGACATTGATAACAGAAAGCTTAATATACAAGTAAGCTTTTACACTAAAAGATTAAGTCACTTGAGTGTTTATAAAAGCCTGTGAAAGGACAGTTTATGCAGCTTTCAGTAGTGCAGAGAGGGAAAGCACCAGCACGCTAAGTAATCTAGGATCCGTGCATACATTCTCCATAACCTAAGTTCTTTTTATCGGTCCTTCTGCATGGAGAGGGGTACGTGCACCTTCTTCAAAAAAAGAATTACATTAAAAGAGGAAAACAACCTCTTGTCACTGAGAGACAGTGCAAATTCTACGTCTGTCTGATGGAGCAGGTATTTTGGGGCAGGACTGTCTCTGTTCATCCTCCCGTACACTAACCACTGACCCAGTAGATCAGTCAGATTTACAAGCAAACCACAGAAACTCCCTGTATGTGTTGAGAGCATATAGAGGATATGCATGGATGTGCGATGGGAATACGCTACTTGCACTGCTGCGAACCAGGCACAAGGCCATGGTTAGAGGGTGAAGAGGCCAAAACAGAGGGGTAGGGGGCTGAAAGGACTGCTGGAAACCTTCAGAAAAACCTAGTGGCAGGAAATGTCGTGAACACAATTGCAGAAGAAAAACAGTCAGCCAGCTGCTGCTGGGAAGGCTTGCCAAGGGAGAGAAGCCAAAGAGAGGGTGGGGTGAACCTTTTTGTGATTAGCTTGTTTCTCCTCCCCTGAATTTAAAAAGCAAGTATTTAGCTACACAGTGGTGGCCACCAAGGGAGGAGGGTGTGCACCTTCTAATTCAGTATGTATTTTTCTCCAATGTGAAAGACAAATCTGTGGGTCAGATCTGCCATGGATCCAAACTCAGTAGCTCCAAGCCCAATGTACTGGATGTTGGACTTCCTCTCATCCAAAGTAGATGATAATTTACCCTCTTAATTTCAATATGGTGTTTGCTTGTCTCTGTTTACAAAATACAGCATTTTGTCTAATTCAGAGATTTTGAAGCCCTGTCTTCTCAACCCCCAAAAATACCATGGATTATTTTGAATGTGCAAGAGAAGGCACTAAGACAAACAAGCCTCTTGTCTGTACGCTTGCATCTTTTGTGTAGTTCACAGCCTCACTGAAATATTCTTACGGGTGTATGAATCAAATGCACTTTTGATTCTGAGTTATGGATTAAATAAGACTAAAATGATGCTTCTAATAGAAGGATTTCCTGTCCTTACAGCACCATCCTGACTGTTAGCATGACCTATCCAGGACCACACGGTTTATTAACTTTCCTTTCCACCTTATACGATCCACTTCTCCTAATTAGCTAGAAAATTAAAACTTTAAGGTACATTCATCTGTTCAGTTCCCTGGAAAAAGACAGACAGAAAGGAAGGGAAAGAAAGAATAATCACCTATTTCTACGGTGGCTATATTGGCTGTTATCTTCCAAGCTGTGAGAAAACTGCATTTCAACAGACCTTGGGCTGAGATCACCCAACTATTTTAATTTAGAGTCTGTTTGACTGATTCACCCTAAGGTGTAACTAGCATATGTAATGAAAAAAATGTTACAAATCGTAAAAAAATGAATTTAGCTTATCAATAGGGAATTATAAAAGCCAAACCTTTAGTTGTTCCATTGTTGTCAACAGAGCTAGGCCAACACACACTTAATGAAGCAACGAGCAAAATACTGCAGGCACTCAGGGTCAACATGAAAGCCTGATGAATGCATTTCATAATGGTACAATCGTACAGTTAAAAAATCCATGATATGGCAAAGGGTGGAAGACAACTATATTAAGGAAAAAAACAGTGAAATATCAGAGGCTATAAAAGCAACTGAAATTAGAAAAGGTTATCACATGTAACTGAATATGGATTGGGTTTTATCCTTCCTTTGCCTGAGGATAAAAATAGTTGACGTATTATTTTTCTGCAAAAATATTGTTAATCGAATGCTATACCAATGGCCTTCCCCGGTTCTCAGACTTCTCCATTTAACAGCTGCTGTATTGGGCAAGCAGTGTGAGAACAAAAAAAGTAATGAAAAAAACCATGAGCAACTGACTCAAAAATGTCTTGGCTGCTCTAGTAGATAGCATTTTTATAAAGAGAGAAAGAAAAGGAGGAGGAAATGGATGAGGAAATTGTCCTGGTACTTTTTTTTTTTTAATTATTGTGCATAGCAAAAAAATTTGATTACTTCTGAATGTGTACAGCATCAGAAGATCTTGCTATTTTTCTTAGACTAGCAAGTCCACATCCCTTTCAATAAAAATGCCATCCTCTTAACAGGATCGCATCTCTCTTATGGCACTGAACAAAAGGGGCTTCATCCAACAGCTGCCAAGACATCTGACCACTTGCAGATCTCAGCGCGGGCTGAGATTGCTGAATGTACTCTAGGTGCAATGTCATGACAGTGTTGAAAGTGTAAGAGCTCTTCTCTCTGGTTTTGGGTGCTAAATAGAATAAAAGTCATTTTTTTTACAAACTGCTTAAGGAAGGCTACAATTTTGGCAACAGAAACTGACTGCAACCTTTGAGTTAAAATTATAATCTCCCTCAAAACACATGCACAGCTCCCAAATGGCTTTTCTTCAATTTTACAGCTAAAAAATTCCCACCCTAACACAGAAGTTACATTCACGTAGATCCCTCAGGCAGTTAACACAGCAGAGCACCAGCGGGCCAGCGCTGAGGCCTGGACTCAGGAATTTCTGAGCACAAAGTACCTTGCTCAGCCTCACTAAGCCACGTATCCTCTATGGACTATGCTTTCATACATTCCTCAGTTTCGAAGATCTCAAATATGTTACAATATGTGTCTTCCCTTTGTCTTTCTCTTTGGCGCGGGTCCGTATGGGCACGGTGAGTGTTTTGTATGTATTTGTTAAACACTGGGCAGTGACGAGTAGTTGCATGCCACATTCTTTCAGCTTGGAAGCCAAAACTATTGAAGATGCAGTACCGCAGTGTAAAACCATGCCAAACTCCCATTGACTGCAATCTGGATTAGTAATACTCACAATATTGTTGTAAATCATGGTAATAAATGAAAAGCACAGAAAGGCTGAAAAATAGCCACAGAGAGAAGGTGGTTCACTTTCATAAGAGATGCATGGAGCTGATTTCAATGGAAAGGATGTACAAATAGAAACTGCAGGATAAGGACCTTTGAAATTCAATTTGGGCAGCAAGCAAGTTACATCAGTAAATATTTGATGTTTAAAAATTTTAAATGCCAGTCAGTGAGAAATGGGGCTCAGTGTGGCAGCCTTTCCTTCTGTGAGCACCAATAAACGCAGGATTGAACTAATGATCTGTATGAAAAGCTGCCTTAATGCTTAAGTGAAAAAATTATTTCTCATGCCCCTTAAAGCACAGTTCTGTTCCACAGAACGACAAAGTGAAAATATTAATATTCTCTCTAGAAATAGCCTTATTTAAGTAATTAGCAATATAGCAGTCAGATGGTTTCGATATGTCCTTACAGTTAAACAGTTATAGCCGTATGTAAGAAAGACATTTGTACGTACACAGCCCTCTAAACCTGGAACATGTTTTCTCACTTCTTTGAGTTTTCGCAAGTCAATTCAAACAAGAGAGCAAGCGAGAGCTAGTTCCTTTCCAGCATGTTATTGATAGAATTGTTTATGCAGAGCCAGGGCCATCAAACTTGTTGGGACACTCCACATTGCCTCCAGCCGACTCGGGGCATAACCTCCAACTAGACACTACCTCTCCAAAATTAGTGAATGCAGTCTGGCTCCAAACAGATCTAATTTAAATCAGCTAATTTAAAATGCACGTTATTTCACTCAAGGTGCCCGTGTTGAAGCAGTTACTCATTGCTTAAAAGACCTTATTTTGTTTTAACGTAATGTAGAGCAGCTTTTCTGCTCTCCCCATCTCCCCTCCCACCCAGCACGCGCTCTGGGCTACCACAACTTCACACCAGGCAGAAGATGAAACCCAGCTTGATTGTCAGGGTTCAAGAAGAGTTTGTCCGACTAGCATATAAATAAATAAAAGGAAATCTATCATTGTTTTCATTGGTAGACCTACCTGAAGTGGAGACTGCTGAGAGGCCGTACACACCAAATCCCATGGGGCCCTTCTCCCCTAGCCAAGATCTCATTTATGTCTTTTATGCTCTGGCCTGTTTTAACACATCTGGGTTACATGGTCCAGGCTGAAAGTAATCTCTGAACACGGATGCAGCAAAGCTAAAAATACAAAACTACCCCAAACCCGGGCATTTGGCCTGGTTCTTCCAGGAAGTAATTCTGTGAGATACAACTTGCCAAGGCTGGCTTTTAATGCAACTGGGTGTTGTGTTCATTCCTTTGGTCCAAGACTGTGTTGCTTTATGCTGCTTCTGCACTCCCAGGCTCCCTGAAAACACTATTTTTAATGCAAATAAAGTCAAATACTTATAAAGTTGTCTGTGCAAAACAGCCACCAGCCTTGCAAAATTCGAGTCACATACACTGCTAGAAGCTTACAGGCCTTTTTGGATACATGAATGAAGTATCTTTGCAGCTTTTCCCCACCCCCCTTATAATCGGCATAATAAAGTAGATTGCTTGGTCATGCGGATCCAAGTTCATGACAACTTTCCAAAACTGCTTAGTGAAATAGATGACAGTGTCTTTTGTTAAGGTTTTTTTCTTTCATTTTGCTGTGCCTTTTTCTGCTACTCTGCATTATTATATTAAAAATGTATCGCTTTGCTAAAACAAGAAGCAGATGTTCCTCCTATACACCCTTTCTTAATCTCCTCTAATTTTCTTAACTCCTGTGAAAGTACCGCTAAAGGAAAACAATTGGTCTGATTGATATTGAAAAAGCTGTTTAAAATTGAACACGTTTTCTAATCCAACAGAACCATAATGAAAGAGGTAAACAAATCTGGTTTTTTCCACCGTTCACCTACAGTATTTTGACATAGGCAGAAATATTTCCCTTTGCCATACAACTGTCCAGGCCCAATGCAGAGCTCTGTAACAGGAAACAATGTCTAGGCAATGACAAGGGCTGTGACAGGGACCAGAAGGCAGGCTTAAAGCATAATCCCTTAAAGGGATGCACAGAGTAGGATCAGTTTTAGGAATACTTTTCCTATTAGGTAATATTTCCACAATTCTTAGTTTCCAAAACAGTGCTTGGACTTTTCCTCCTGATGGCTCTTTTTTTTTTTTTTTTTTTTTTTTTTTTTTTTTAAGAGGAGAAACATTTGCATCAGATGTGAACCATTCAAGACACTCAGATTTAACATTTAAACTGCAGTTGTGATTCATAATCCCCACGTTACTGGGGCAGAGAGAATTTAAACCAGAAACAAGAAACTGGGACAACTCAGCACTAGCTGAGGGGTTGGGCACTTTGTCGACAGGCGGTCAGTGTCTGCGAGTGGTTTGCTCCCGTTTCTGCAGCACAGCCACCCATATCCCAAACAAGTCATGCCTGGTTTTTGATAACTAGATTTCACAAAGCTCAGCTGAAACTGAAACCCCATAAAACAGAGGTTTGGTACCTACAAATAACAAGCATCAGCAACAGCAAGAAGTTGCACCAAACTAAAACCAACATGAAGCTACAAAGCCCAACAGCAATGGCAAGTCTCACTGGCACTTTCTGGTTTCAGTTTTACACACTACTTTGTCAAAACACAAACGAAGTCTGAAGTACCAAACATCTCTGTTTCTTACACGACTTAAAGTCATAATTAGAAGAAAAATCAATCAATATTCCCTCATACTTACCATGGAGGAGGCTTTAGAGACTATTTAGGCAATTTTTCACACAAGGAGCACATAGTAGTTAGCCCAAGATAGATTTCCAAGTGAAGAATCAACATGCATTACCTTTTCTAAGTAGACCAATACAAAAAGTACAAAGATGTCCTAATTTTCCCGCACAATGACCAAACAAAGTCTACGTCCTCATTTTTGAAGAGCGCAAGGACTCCAGACAGCCTGCAGCAGTGAAATGTTAAAATTTCATGGGCTCTGCATGGTAATAACAGGAATAATGGATTGTTTATGGAATAATTTGGAATAATGCATTTATCTGTTTATAAAGACTTCAGTGCCCTGCACTTCACCTCCAAGGACAAAATTAGCTTCTAGGAATGGATAGCTTTGGGCCTCTGGGAATGCAAGAGGTCCGACATGGCCAAAAACCGCCCATGAAACAGGACAAAGAAAGAGGGCACCATGAGAATAGGAAAATGGCAAGGGGGCCAGGGCTGCTGGTCCTGGGGAAGGTTTCCTGCGCCTCCTTTGGCACCCCAGTTAAGCCAGTGAGGTTCTACCCTGGGCTCCAGCGGAAGCGCAGTCCTGGCTCCCATGTACACACCCGCGTAAGCAAGGGCTTTAGCAACCCTTGGTGAGGAGGAACAGAGGTGACAGCAAAGCAACAAGAGCTAAGTGAGCACCCAAGGATTGAGGCCTTCAAGGCACAGGCACAAAAATCCTGTGGTTTTGTGTGTGCACAACTGGAATTTAATGGGACTCTGGTTTATGACGTAGGTATGTTAATATGAATAAAATTGTACTCCTGAAGGAAAATACCTCAGTGAGAGTTGAATCAGGTCTGTGTTGCATGCTTTGAAAAAACTAAGATTTTGTAAGATATTCAGTTGGTTTATCATTGTACATTTGTAGAGTCATCTTTGCTAACATCTCTTTCCCAACAAAGGACCATGTTTTAAAGGGTGTTTTGAAGATGTGATTTAGAGAGAGCTTTAGGAGGAGTTTTAATAGTTCATGTCAGAAACAGAGTACCAGGCTTAATGGTAAAAATATTTACCACTCAGTAGGTTTGTTACTAATATTTTTTTCTAGGACTGGATTTATACGTTAGCAGTTTCCATTCTCATTAAAATCCTGGCTATGCGAATGCTGCCTCTGAAAAGCAATGCCTCACATTCTTTGTGAATTATATGTGGCAGCCTTTGTTTTATATTGACCCTTTCAGCTCTTACATCCCTTGACTAGCTGCTAACCATTTATCCTTTCCCTGACTCTGCTAATCTCCAGGGAGCGGGTGGGACAGGCAGTCAATGGAAGCGATGGAGTATAAATAACGACAGAGTACAATAAACATTCCAGTTGCAATGCCACAGCTTATGACAAAGACTTTCAGAAAGATACAGCGCACAGTCCTTCTACGATAAGACTGTTGTAATCAGACTGGAAAACATTACCAAAAATTTATGCTTGCTTAAGGCCAAGATATTCAGGCCCACTAGGTGAGATAAGGGAATGTTTATTCTGTGTAATCAAAAAAATCACTTGGATTCAGGACACTTAGTCTTATTCCCAAATTCACTTTCCCCATGTGACTTCTCACAGTTTCTTTCCTGTCTCTCTGTGTTTCGTTTCACATTCATTATCCTACCTATTTAGTCTGTAATGTTTCCGTCTAAAATATTGCTCCCGTATCTTGTTATGCTTTGCATGGTGGGAATCAAGCTAAAGTCTGCAGACACCATTGTAGACACCTGTGTTCAAACACAGCCTAATACTGCGGCATTTTCTGATAACAGCCGTGGATCATCTGAATACCTCCTTAAGTACCCGGTGAACCCAGGGGCTTTCTGCCCCTGACCTCCCTGCCCAAACTCCAGGTGGGGAGATACACGTCCACTGCTCCACTTATTCCAGTTCTAGCAAATATACAGCCACAGAGTGAAAATGATCTGAAAAAAAGAAAACCTCAACACAAAATACAAATTTTTCTATCACATTAATAAGGTGCAGCTGCTGTCTTAAGCAGTACACTCAATAAATGAGACAAGGAATCCATGACAAGGGAGACAAGGACAGGAGCAAGACTGCTCTGTTCGGAT
Source organism: Chroicocephalus ridibundus (assembly GCF_963924245.1). Taxonomy (NCBI): domain Eukaryota; kingdom Metazoa; phylum Chordata; class Aves; order Charadriiformes; family Laridae; genus Chroicocephalus; species Chroicocephalus ridibundus. The sequence goes on along the minus strand of NC_086296.1, from coordinate 8,405,910 downwards.
ACAACCCAGATCTCCACCCAGCTGGGTCTAACATTAATCCTCATCTTGAGACAAAAGCACTCCTCTGTAATGCTTCTTGAGCAGCAGAGAGATGGAATACCCCCTCTTGCAAGACTCTATTTCTTAGACCTTAATATCCCATTAAGATATTACACTGGCCTGACAGGATCTTTCTAGGATTAAGCTCATCGGTTTCCATTGCCTTTTTTTTTCCCCCCCTCTTTTCATTGTGGGGAAAAAAAAAACTTCTCTCAAGAACATTTACATTTTTCTTCTTCTGATTTGAATCTTTACTCCCATTCCTGTACGTTTGCCAAACATGAGTTGTCTTTTAGTCTGTTGCATGAATGGGGATGAAATTCACACAACTATTTCGTTTAGTGTCATTTTTCATTCACAGGAAGTGTCAGGGTGCCAGAACTATTTGATTTGTGCATCAGCCACATCCAACAAATTGAGAACCAGTCTGGAATTAGGCCTGGTCCATTAACTCCAGCTACAAAGTTGAGTAATATGAGACTAAGCCATTGAGTTCGTTTTTCAGCCTGGAGAAGAGAAGGCTCTGGGGAGAACACATAGTCCCTTCCAGTCCCTAAAGGGGCTACAGGAAGGATGGGGAGGAACTCTTGACCAGGGAGTGTAGCGACAGGATGAGGGAGAACAGTTCCAAACCGAAAGAGGGGAGATTTAGATTACATATTAGGAAGAAATTCTTTACTCTGGGGGTGGTGAGACACTGGCCCAGGTTGTCCAGAGAAGCTGTGGATGCCCCATCCCTGGAGGTGTTGGACGGGGCTTTGAGCAACCTGGTCTAGTGGGAGGTGTCCCTGGCCAAGGCAGGGGCGTGGAACTAGATGATCTTTAGGTCCCTTCCAACCCAAACCTTTCCATGATTCTACGAAAATGGAAGTTAGCAGAGCTTTGTGTATGCCTCTAGACATAACAGAGATATTGTTGCTGATGCAGCAGCAACGGAAAAATAGCCAACTGCAAGTAAAGGCAGGGCCCCTGGCTGTGCTGTGACAAGGACAGTGCCAGGAGGCTGCAGCGCTGGCACAGCCACCCGCCCGGCGCCCCATGGACCACAGCGCTCTGCCAGCCAGGGAGCTCGTGGGGCTGCAGAGCAACACGAAGGCAACTGCAAGGCTGTGTTTGCAGAAGTGAGATAAACACAGCACTCCTGAGAAGCTGGAGCTCTGAATTTTCAGTATACAGGGATTTTTTTTCAGGATAACCAGGATGAAAGTCTTAAAGTAGGGGTACATTCAATCTTTCAGTCTTTCACCACTTTGCAAATAACACCAGGTTTTCTGCTTTTTCCTCAGCTGAAAATTTACACGAACATTCCACCAAAATAGTTGTGCGCAGGTGTACAAAAGAGGGGGCGAAGCAAACCCGAAGCGCACTGCAGCAAGCTCAGGAAGAGAAACAAGCGGCCCAATAAGGTATTACTGCCTGCCGGCTGATTCATCTGGGTATATCAAAAACTGCCACATAAAGGCATCTTCTGCTGTAAATTTGAGTACCTCCATAATTACTCAGCTCCCAGTTTGCACTGTTTGTCTGGAGCTTAGTTTTTCCATGCGATTCCCAAAATCAGCAATGGGTCCCTCTGGAAACTGAGCTAATGGTTTGAGGAATGCAGCTATGGTCATTAGAGCTTCGCAAAAGCTCCAAACTCGCTTGTCAGTTACTTAGTACAACAATTTAAAATGGGCAAGGAATGAGAAATCTTACGTACTCCCTTCAATGGCAATGCTGCTTCACCCCTTTCCTTTCCTGCACTTCAGCGACATTTCACTGTGTGGTAACCTGGATTTTTAAGCATCTCAACAAGATGGTGGGCAGTGGTTAAGCAGCATATCAGAGTGTCACATTGCAGTAAGCTCCTGTGACACAGGCACCCTGTAAATCAATTGGTATCTTTTCGTTCTGTGTTTTTTTAAGTACGATAGATTACGTAAATAGGGGAAATGCTATTATATCTAATAAAACGATAATCATATGCAAAGAGAGATGGCTGACTGCACAATTTAATTTACTAGGATAATTCTATAGAACTTCAGAAAATTACAACCCAAAAAATCAAAAGCCGTCAGCAAACTGCTGCATGACAGTAGCTTTACAGGTCTCAGAGGCACCCGTTCTGTTCCCACTGAACCTAGTAGGGAAACTCCCAGTGACCTCAGTAGGTACAAGGCACAATATTCCTGTTCTGCTGTGATTAAGAGTTATTAAAAAGAAAGATGGTCTAGTTTTAGGAACACAGTGTCTCAGAACATTACAGCAACTATTTCAGTGTCATCTGAGTGCTAGTTCAGGATGCTTTATGCCATCAAGTATGGAGATTTCTTTCTTTTGCTAAACACATTATTTTTGGAAACATTCTTGCTAGTGTTCATAGGAATATTTCCAATGGGGCAACACTTCCAATTAAGAGCTCCTTTTTATACTCTATAAATACTTTAATAAGTGGCTGACAGCCTTAAAAATAAACGTATTTTTTGAAAAACAGATGATGGTTAACCTGTCACAGAGTGATACACAGTCCAAATAAGTCAAGAGAGTGCTTCCAACCATTACTTATAACTTAAGAACTTTTAGTATCCTCATAAACAAAAACGACACATGCTGTGCATATCTATCCCATGTCCATATCATCTACTGCTTATTTAGGAATACTTAAAAAGTGGTTCATTAAAAAAATGCAAAGTCATTTCTTGCATAGATGAGAGGCTCTTTCACAAACTCTTGTGGTAAGTAATTCAAAATCAAGTATTTCTAAAAATGGAGAGCGGGAGAAAGAGGAAAAACAACCTTCCCTGGAGATGTATTTAGAGTCTCTTCAGCACAGTAAGTTATCGGGGCATCAGCGCTATCACTGGAATTCTTGGACTGTCCTGCACACAAAAGGCTTTGCTGCAGTTAACGGGAACATCAGACAAGCACTCCCATAAAACTGTACCATAAGGCTGCAATTTGCCTAGTGGAGACCGTGATCACTGTAGGGGATAGCCCAGGTTGTGCCCACTAATAAATCAGAATTTTAAAGCACCAGAGTGAAACAGCCTTGAGCCTCAGTACAAAGAAAAGGAATAGAATTTAAAGGCAATCTTCTCGTTTATGGCCAGCCTTTCATTATGGTCTCCTCATGCTACACAGAATCAAAAAGCAGAAGAGCCTGGGGAAGGGGAACGGAAAGATGGGAAGAGGGAAGGGAAAACACATCTCTTTCTTTCTCTTGGGCTCAGCCATGCGTACGACGAGTTCGTAATCCATCTAAGAGTACTTCACATTAAAGGAATGAAAGAAAATACAAAATTCAAAAGTAGCAAAACCCCACCTGAAACATTATTTACCAGCAGGATTATCACTGATGCCTCTGCAAACTGTGTTGCACAACAGCCAGCTACCTCTGGTGCTACCCAGTACACGTTAGGTACATTTTAAGTGCACACAGTGGAGGGTGAAGAGGAGCTCAGGGAACCTTCCGAGCACTTGCAGCAGGACCTCAGTAGCACAGCCAGGACTCTTACTACTTTTTTACACAGTAGTGATTCATTTCTGCTTATTTCCCACCAGCAAAATATTGATCCAACCAGACTTTTTTTTTTGGAGTTTTGTTCCTACTTCTCTTCTCATTGTTTGCCTCGGCAAACTCTCCTTTCCACATTCAACCTCAGGAGAGCGGGAAGAGCAACAAAATCAAAAGGCCACATCCGATGTCTCACGTGGGTCAGTGTGTTTCAGAAGTATCTAACCTTTAACGTCTGCTGTCTGTAAGAGCAGCTTTTAAGAATCTGGTCATTAAGGATGTTAAGTATGACTTTTTAATGGAAGGGGTTTTAATGTCATTTTATAAAGGCACTTGTCATCATTGTGCTTAGCCTCTTTATGTGGCACTGGACCTATAAGGAGCTTCAGGGTGAGCGCAGCTGTAACCAAGACTGAGCTGTAACATAAATCAACAAATGTCTATATGTCCAACCCAATCTGCCTACAAAGTGAGCATCATTACAGAATTTATGGCTTGATCCCTAATGGATTTAAGCCAGTTACAGTCTTTGGATTTAAAGGAGTTTTGGATCATTGTCTCCATTATAAGGCCAGCAAAATTCCTCATTAACACCCTCAGAGACTTCAGATTCTGCCAGATTTCATTACTGGAAAGTGCTGCCAGACCAACAAGGGCCTTCCAGCACCAGAGCCCTTTACAGCACAAAGGTGGGGGATGCTTCAATGGTACATTTTACTCTTTTTTTGTTTTTCCAGGTTCCGCTGCTTTCTAGTATTTTGGTTTTGGTTGACCCACGTACAGGTTGTCCTAATGCTTACGAATGTGAGCTGCTGCATTCAAAGGAGAAATTTGTGTAAGGGAATATTCAGGACAGAAAAGCAATTGTTGTATGCAATAGCCCTTCCCACTCCTTGATCTCGTCCGTGGGTTCCAGCTGTACAGCTCTTCCCAAAAGTACAATCTACTTTTCTGTGAAGAGGAGTTTGCAGTCTTGCTGGAGAACATTTCAACTGTCTGCACTGAGCTTTGGCATTGCACATTGCAGAAGAGAAACCTGGGCACTGATCCTGCATCACATAAAGATTTGAGCATCATTCCCACTTGAGTCTCCCAAAGAAAGGAAGAGACTACTCAGGCACCAAAATTATTCAAGTCCCTTGGTCTGCACCACTGTAAGGATCTTCTCATTTGCTGTTAGTAGAAGTATTTAGGGGACGCAACATAACCATCACAAGAGATTGCACAGGAAGAAAAAAAAGATAAAACACATGCGGAGACATCTGAAGGCAAAATGTAAACATTCCTGTGTACTGAGTAGCCATTTGACACGATATTGAGGGCTATTAGATGTAATCTGTATTGCAGACACATGTCTTATGCTGGAAGAATCGAGGCTATTAAAATACTGTTTTTCCCTAAATCCACATGCCACTTGTACTGCTTTTAGCTCCTCTTTCTTCCCTGCCCTCAAGGACTGAAATCATAACAACAATCGCATTATTTTCTAATTTAATAGAAGGAACAGTGAAACTAATTCCAGCCCTGGGCAGTCCAGACAGCAGTAATCTACTCTCCTCCTTGACGTATTGTATATAAATGAGATTGCAGCAAGATTGCACCTTTTTATCAACCACGCGCTGAAGAATGGGAACGCGGGGCTCCTCTCTGTTCTTTTCACTGAGTGCCTAGCAGTCCCTCTGCCTCAGTGGGAACACAGTAAAATACTGAAATATCTAAAGATAAATTAAAGCATACATAGTAACATAGCCCATGTAACAGAACTGCTGTAGATGGCTGTAGACGTGCAAATTGCAGCATACAACTATGCGGTACATGGATATTATAGGTTACAGCGCTCACTAGACTTGGATTCGTCAACTTCAGCTGACAAAAAGTGACATCCCAAATACCTACTTTCGCTTGCTTCTTCCTAGTAATTAACACAAGCAGCCTTTAATGTATGTTACACCAGGGGACTGCTATCCAACCGTTAATAATGCACACAGGGCAGCAAATGTACAACCACGAGACTCTGACAGGGCAGGCTCCAGTTCCCCAGCATCAATTACTAAGACAGCTCCTCTGACACAAGCTATATAAAGCAGTTTGCTGGCGTGCTGAGGGCTGAGGCAAGGTTTAAAATATCTTCAAGAAAACTAACACGTGCAGATTTCCCACAATTAAAAGCAATGCTTTTTTCTATTCATTTTGATTTTAACATTAATAATTTTCTTTCCTTAAAAAAAAAAAAAAAAAAAAAAAAAACAAAAACTTATTTTATCTCATTGGTTGGTTGTGGCTTTTAAACATACTTTTTTTAGAGGGACATTTGATGAAAACAGAAAATTATTGTTTCCCTACACTCCTCAAGGTCACAAAAATTTCTTTGAGAGAATACTTCCATGTTAGGCTGAAACAGGGTGGATAATATTCAAACAGAACTATTGGCATCTAGTTCTAACCCCATATATCTGTAGTGTTTCTTTTTACTCAGTTCTCAAGCTGAAACATAATGTCTTTGGGCACAGCACACAACTGCAAACTAAAATACATTCTCTGGACAATGCCAGCAATATTTTGACTGTGGTGAGAAATTACGCAAACACATGGATGAACAAGAGAGGGAGTCTCAGAAAATACATTCTGTTCACGGAGCAAACTCTCTCTGATTAGATTAAATTAGACTCCAGTTTATCTATTAGTAAAAAGGATCACATCCAAAAAAGAGCCACAGCTACAAATGTTGAGTGCATTGAGTGCAAGTGTTGAGGCTGTGCTCAGCCTAGTCAGAAGCTTGATGAAATATCAAATTGCCTATTTGGGAGATTTGGATGTATTTCTCGTACACAGACAGCAAAGAAGAAAAAAATCACATATATGCCTGTCCATGAAATTGTTTTGCAGTGTGAAATTACCCATTGCTGAGTTATTCATCGGACAGAAAACTCAAAGATTCATGGAGAATTGTTTCTTAATTTTCCTGAAATTTTACATGAAACAAATATTCCTCTCTTCATTTTGTTTGGTTGGGGGGGTAGTTTAAATTTTGTTCAGCTTTTTCATTTTTGCTGTAATGTGGGGCTGGAAAAATAAAATTATCATGGAATTCTAAAATTTAAAATATTGAAGAGTCCTAATTTTCTATACCGTCTCCCCCGAGAAATCAATGAGTAATAAAAAATATTGACATTTTCAAAACATTTTGCTGTTTCTCTTCTGGGTCACATTCTCTTGTTTTTCAGCCTGTATATAACACAGCAAATTATTGAATTCAATTATACAAAATCTTTGTCCAGAATACGTATCTTGGTATCTCAGAGTTACACATTATCACAGTCCGAAGTTTGACAACATAACTGCTTAACATGTTTCCCCATAGCATATAAGCAAAAAAGCCTGCAGGCATTTTTATCACCTACATTTCTAGGGACACACGTGTCATTTTTCTTCTTGCACCTTTCCCCTAACTGTTATCCTACTGCTTTATCCAGTATAGGGTTTAGATGATTTTGGCAGCAAGAGGATCAAACCCACCAAATTCATGTATACTACAAGATCAGTCCCACTGGGGTGATGACTTCCAGAGATTTTCATTGAAATAAAAGAGAAACAATGTGTTTGGGGTTGGTTGGTTGGTTGGGGGGCGGAGGCCGTTGCCAGGTTTTTTTTAGTTTTAGAGCATGAAAAAGCCTGAAGCCGGTAGTGTCATTTATTTACGTGAGTCCTTATGATGTAAAGGTTTTAAAGAGGTTGCTTTCATTATATGAGAAAAGGCAAGAGGAGGGCAACAACACTGCTTTGAGCTTGTTTCTAGTATTTAAGCTTTTAACTCTGAGGACAACTTCAAGGCCAAACTGTAGACACCTAAAATACAGGGTTTCTGAAGAAAACGCTGACAGCCTATGAACTATAAAAGTTATGGAGAACCCTGTAATAGTAATAATAATATCTTTCATTTATATATAGTGCTTTTTCTCCCAAAACATCTCTTAAACTGTAAGTCAAACAATCTCATCTGTGGCAGTAAAAAGGACTAAAATAAGTAGTATTGTAAACTTCTGGATTGGAGAAAGGTTCCACCCCCGGTTCAGTGGCTGGCTAGGACTTTATCTCCCGTAAAATTGAGTTAAACTAAACAAATTAATTTGGGCAGCTCACCTGGTCACTAATGCCTTCCCTGTGAACTGTTCTGAGTGTCAAAATGAAAGCGGGCACGCAGTAAGATCAGATGTCCAGAGATTCACGTGGTGAAGAAAAAGCATTTCCCACAGGGCTTCGAGATCCGAGCAGCCCGAGTCCCAGACCACAGCACAGGGCTGCTAACTCTGAAACTCCTGCGCTTGAGATTTCTCTCCAGAGAGCTCAAGAAGGAACGAGTCACCACTATAAAAATATACCAGCTCTTTATCTGGGTAAATAACAGTTGGGAAAGAGAAAAAGAAGATAAATCTTTCCAGCAGAAACTAGTAGGAGTGCAATGGCTTTTCCAGTTTCAGTTAAATCTTTCTGTTGAGGTGGTGATTTCAACAGAAAAATAAATTTTCTCCTGAAATTTCTCCAAGAGACTAAAGTTACAATAAATAATAATAATAAAGTAAAACATATGTGAATCCTATATGAATCACAGAAACTAAACACATAGCCGCTTGAGGAAAATAGAGGCTGCTTCTTTAATGTATGTTATTTCCTATCACATTACATGGTATATAAGAGATCTAGCTAAAAACATGAAATCATTACGAAAATAATTTTAGACAGAACTTAGTGATTTATTTTGCGTAACGGTTTCTTCTCCAAAGATCTACTAGCAAGCTGAATAATAAATGTCTGATTCAAATTCATGATGAGAAATGGACACAAACCAAATAGTAAAATATTTGTGGCATATGGCAACCAGCAACTACATGAGCTGCTCAAGTTGCTTTCAGTTAGCTTTGCTTACTTTTATTGAAAAAAAACCATCTATACATAAACAGCCAACTCCTGGCCTCTTTGAAGTCAGGGAGAACTTCACCATTGATTTAGTGGAACCAGAATGTGGCTTCCTCAGATCTTATCTGAAAGGTGGGGGTCGGAAGTTGTTTGTTTCTTGTTAAATGTATGTATTAGAACAGGAAGACTTCTCAAAAACAACATCATAAATTAACTTCCAGTTAATTTCAACCAGTGATCCAGCAGCCATATATCCTAAAAATCTCTGTTCCAAGTCTTTATGTGTGTTAAGCACCAATATGCCAAGCACTGTGCACACACACAGTTTCAGCTCTGAAGAGCCAAATATCTAAATAGAAAAGTATGGTTATGAAAAAAGTTGAAAGATCACCGTGTCCGTTTCACAGATGGGAAAACTGAGGCACTGAATTACTAGGGGATATTTCCCTTCTTGAGATAATTCATCATACTTCCTCTTATTTCATCTAAGTGAACCAACTACATTTAAGTACTTTGCTCAAAATTACAGAAGCACATTATGCCAGATTCAGAAATTGATTTGAGGTATCAAATGCTTGGTCAGTGTAAAACTACCTTTTCACTCCCCCTTTGTAATTACAATTATTCATTTTATACAATTGCAGTTGTAATGATCAAGGGTATCACAGGATCCCTAATCAAGGGACCATATATAAGGATTTTAAAGGCAGTAAAAGGATGGAGGAAATATATGAAAATAAGCTTCTTATGCAAATAGAGTCATCTTAATATTTATCCTTGCAGAAAGCAGATTTACATATTCAGAACTGCAATTATGAACATAAGCAATTTATACATTAATTCAGCAACACTCTAGAAAACTGCTTTTGTTTCTAAGAGTTAGAACAAACTAAAGAGACTGAGAAGTTATATGCTTAGTTGGAAAGATACGAAGCATCTGAATTTCCCCCATGGAATCAGAACTTCCAGGTGTCAGGTTTTGTATCACAGGATGAAGACAGATTTTCTGATGGCTCAGCTTGATCCAACTATATCACAAGCCCTATTTAAAATTGGAGCAGGCATATCATAGGAAAGGGATAATAATGAACAGCAGCCCATTGGCAGAAAGATGAACTCTACCAGAACTAGATCATTTCCAGTCTTTTTTCTTATTTTAACTTTAGAAAGCTCAGAAATCTGGGACATTGCTCCAAAACTGCATGGTTTACTTATAGCATATCTGAAACTTGGCCCACAAACGGCTTCTTTTTCAGTTTCATGGGAGTGAGTTGCATGAGATTCCCCCCAGTGCCTGGTTAGCCACAAACCAGAATTGCCACATGAAAAGCTATTTTCATAACATATACGTCCAGTTCAAACACAAATCAAGAAGTGTATAGTCTTACACTGTATTTTTAGGTTAGCAATATGTTTTTGACTGTCATTAAAACTCAGGTACTGTTTGGTTCAGAGTTTGAGCAAAGGTTTACATAGTTTTCATTTTTATTAATTTTATTCAAATTTCCTATGTTCTTACAGTCAGTCCTTCAGGACTGAAGAAGTTGCCTTATTCCACAAAACCTTCAAGGTTTGCTGGTACAGCTGGGTTTAAACTTTACCCTTATAATTTAGCTTGCTGGCCAAATCTTTTGTTTGCTTTAGGTTCTTCTCTATGTATCTTTTTTTGTACCTTTCCGAGCTTTTTAGACAGCCATTTGTACGTCAGCTTTTTCCCTGCTCTCAGTGTTCTGGATCACCACAATAGGATGATTTTCTCCAATTAAATACTTTGATTTAAATAGATATCTATTGAAGAGAGGTCTTGTATAACAAAGATTTAATAAAAATCAGGATTAAACAGAAATTTAAAGGGCAGATTTAAAAAAAAAAAAAAAGGTTAGGATATTTACAGGACTGAAAATGAACCAAATATTGCAAAGGCACAAATACCCAGAGCCTTTTCTAGTCATTTTTATATGTGCAAGGCCAGCCCCAAATGCTACTGAACAGGAACAGAACTGCACCAGTGGCCACTGTACATGGCTCCACGAAGCGCAAGGCAATGGAATATAAGGTCCATGTTCTCAACTCAGTGTGAGAAATCCAAGTTCTTCTGAATTCAGCATATTTTATAGCAGTTTACGGTCATTGAGAACCTTGGCCCCAGGGCAATTCATCTTGTAAAATACTACAGACCCTTCTTGCTTGGGGATTTTCCCCAGGTGCTTCTATCAATTACCAGTCATCAGGGTAGGAATAAGGGGATTCGGATAAGGGAATTTATCACCACCAGAAAATGAAGAAGGCAGCCTGGCGTGGACACTTTGAGCAATTTACCTTGTGGCTAGGTTCCTGGATACAAAAATTCAATATAGTTTGAAATAGTCAAAGACAAGACAAACCTCATTGTAAATACGGCTACAGAAACTACGATTAACTTACACATATGCACTTCTAACATCCACTAGTATAAACTTAAAGCTATGTTCCAAATGCTTTTATTTTTGTCAAAAGCTATTTCAGATTAGCTGAATGACATTTCACGATTAATTATTTTTAAAAATATGGAATGTGAAATGAACATCTATTATTTTCTAAAATAAAAGGAGCTCCACTTTTTAAATCAGTCTAGATCATTCAATCTACTTGAAAGTGCAAATTACAGCTTGATTTTAGGCCAATTATTCTGGTGGAGAGCACGTGAATGGCTGTAAATGTATTCTTTCAACAGGCAGTATTTGTTATTTGGACACTGATGTTACTTAATTAAAGGATAAAAAATATCTCAGGTACTTCAGGTCAAAAAATCATTGAAATGGGTGTAGTTTTACATATATGCTGTTGTACTTTTCTAGAATGGGCCTTTCAGCCTTTGGAGTCTGAGGTCTCAAAAGTAGTTCTGCTGATGTTCATGGAGCTACGCACAGGGAAAAGCACGGAGCCAAGCCCATGGCTGATTTTCTTTCACTGATTTCAGGATGCCAGTGCAGCACCTTGTAACAGCAAGCCCACAGCTACACAGAAAGGTGATATCTTTTGGAAAGGACAACTATGGGGTCTGCAGGTTGAAGCAATTTGATACAGCACAAGTAATTCCTTGATGCACTCATCTGCATGGGTTGTATTTCACTCATACTAAACGGCTCTCAGAAAAGACTCAGTCACAAACTTTGTGAGTTGGCCCCCGCAGCTTGGTGCATCAATCACTCCGCTATTATAGCCTAGATTGCAATAAAAAAAAAATACGAGCGTGGAGTTTATATTCCGAACAATAAATTCTCTCTCTCCAGAAATGTTATATCTAAGGAACAGTAATGCAGAACTAATTACCAAGAGCTGATTATGCAGACTGTGAACCATGCTCTTGGTTATTATAATCTGATTAGTATAATAATCTATTTTATCCAGCTCCATGACAGTTCAGTACAGATTATCTTGAATACTTCTGCTGGTTGTGCTAACTCACTGAGAAGTCCTTCCAATTGCACTGGCTAACATTAACTTCAAACGAAAATGTTTACTGTGTTAAAAATAACCCTTTCAGCATTTAGGAGAAAAAAAATCCCTTTATTTGTATTTATCTTCTCATTCTTCACATTTTGAGTCATGTCTCAAGATCAACTAAAAGCAGCCTTATTGTGGTTCCAATGATATAAATCCTTGGAGTTTATGCCAATAATTTTGTCATATTTATTGGAACTGACATTTTTCTGGATTCTGTTCACACCATGACTTACGAGCTTAATTGGGTTTCATTTGTTTTGCTGTTTGAAATAAATTAAGACCAGGGTGTGGGGGATTTAGTCTCCCTCATGATCTTTATTTTCTAATGTTGTGCAATGTGAATTCAACATTCTCGTTGCTATTGAATTATGCCTTCTTATTAGGAAAGACCTGACCTAGCTATTTAAAAGATCCTCTTCGTTTCAGAACTACTATTTCATTTAATTCCTGTAACATAAACCAGGGATCTCATCTAGTTATACTCATGCTAAGGATGAGGAGCTGAAGAAGGAAGACCTAAGGCTAAATTCACAGCTGTGCCTGAGATGCATGCGCAAGGGACTGATGTTCAGTCTCCCTAATGTAGTCTTAGGATGGGTTCTTAAAATGAGCAGCAACAGGGGAACAACTGAGCAAGCTAAGGCTTAGAGGATCTTGGAAGGTCTTAAAGGGAAGAAAAAACACAGTAACAATATAGGATAAATTATGCACTCTAACAGATTTAAGTCACAAAATATCACAATTCATGAAAAATGTTATTTCCCTCTGATACTGCCAGTGGTGGGAACGGGTGCCACATGTCTAGACTGCAAAATTCTTGCCCTTTCCTGATGGTCCTCTGCAGGCACGAGCTGCCCAACAGAGGCCAAGGAGGAAAGAAGGCCATGGAGATGGATTCTGCATGTGCCTTCCGAAGGCCTGAGAAGCTGTACACCATTCAGGGCCCCCCTACCTGAGTACAATCCACTACATTTCTTCTTTGGAATCAAGATTCATCCAAGTCAGCTGCAATACAAACACCTCCAAAGCCAAATCATATATCATAAGGTATTATATTAAATAAAAATAAAATAAGACAATACAATTTTTTTTACATTGTTACAGTTAGTTCCTGCACTACTTCCTCATATCATTAAATTGCAGTTTTAGTTTTGCCTGACTGAAGCCCAGAAGACTTGTTCTATATAAGGTTTTATACAAAACTCACTGATGTCCAGTGAGTTCTTTCATCAGGGAGAATCCTGTCTCCAAGGAGTGAGCCACTGCACCAGAAATGAAAGCACACTTAGAGCATGTGTATTTGAGATAGAGAAAAAAGAAAGACTTGCCTAATCGGAAATGCTGAGAGCAGAAAAGCCTTGCATTCTTGATTCCCAAGGCTCTTCACTGTTTCTTGGAGCACTGTTTGGGTTCTTCTTTGAGGTCAGAACATTTCAGAATCTTGTTGTGTAGGGTTTTGAACACACCCAAACAAGGGCCACTGCCTGCTTCTCATCAAACTTGGACAGTGGATTCAGGAGTCAGCGTAACAGCAAAGCACAACAACAGTCATTTCTCTTGCAGAAAAGTACAGATCCAAGAATCTTTCACAGGATATGCAACACTTCCGCCCTAGAAAACCCCAGCCCAACAACAAAAAAACCACAAAAGTCCCTCAAAACCTGAATATTGTGAGCATAGGCTAAATGCTTTTGCTGTGTTTAGGTCTGAAAATCGTTCACTGATAAACCTGACTGAAATGTTTGGCATTTTAGGAGAAAGGGCTCACTGAAAAGTCTCTGATGGCCCTTGCGGAACTCAGGGGTTATAAAGCAGAAAGGCAGAAAATGTGCTTGACAGCCACAAGTACGTTATAATTACCACTGCCCATGCACGATTTGTGCTAAAGTCTTGGACAAGGTGGAAAGGAGTGAAAGAGAATGATAATTAAAAAGGTTAGTTTGGTTATCTTCTTTATGTGGATAAATAAGGCTGATAACCATCCAGACACAGAGAACACCACCTCAATTAAACGAACAACTATTAACAACAGAAATTGTTAGGGGATAGTAGTGATAGCCGGTGCTCTGTTAGCAACCCCCATGTCAGACACTTACTCCTACATATGAATTGAAGTCTCAAAGAGGGAACCGAAAGTTAAAAACTCTTGATGATTGCCTGAAAAATTAACAGTTGACATGACCAATTTCTGATGAAAAAAACATTGATGACAATAAGGAAGTGTTGTTTAAAATTAAAGCTATGCTATTAACTGAACTGTTCATAAGAGGAGACACAAAGCAATTCTGCTGGAGTAATAGCAGGGCGTCTCGGGGATAGATGACACAGACAGAAAAGGAGAAGGTTGATGGGGCCCAGAAAATTGTCAGTAACTGTTCTTTGCTCTTCTTTTAAATCACGTTTCAAAGCAGTTTATGAATCCATATCCATTAAGATACAGAGGAAGAGACAAAACCAACCCCAGCATAATACTTTAAGAGAAACTGGATTATTCCTAGGAAGAAACAGGCCCACTATGTCTTTTACACGAGATTTCTCACCAGCTTTTAATTTCTAAAATAGCCTTCTAAGGGTATGGTCCACATACCTTTACCTGATCTAGCAGGTCACCTTCTATGATAGCCTGCTGTTCTATACACCTTAGGTAGTGCCTAGTTTCTTCCCAGCTTTCAACTTGCCTGGTTTATTCCATCTGCCAGCTCTGATAGACAGTTTTCTTTTCATAAAGTCCTAAATTATTTTACTCCTTAAATATCCACTTAATATTCACCCTTTTATTTATGCATTTAGTAAACAGCAAATTTTTTAGCTTTCATTTTGGTGCCTTAAAACACCTTAGACCTGCTTGTCAGTTCTGGGATGACATCTTAAATATCCTGTTTGCCTCCAAAGGAAGGCATACATACAGGTTTCAGCCTGTTAAAGAGGGTACAGGAAGGTGAATACATTTGAAGTTGCTGACACCTGCAAACTCCAGACAGAAATATGAGAACTGATCTGTGGAAATATATTAAACTGCTGGCCTCCACGTACATTTCTCTTTATTATGTATCTTTTCACAAAGTTTTGGCCTTGTACAGTTGCTGCACCTTACCGGGTTTTATTTTCCATTCTATTATTCTTTCAGTCCTATCCATCTTGTAACTTCATACACATGGCATTGAATAGATTGATCCACCTCATAGTTAATCAACCTACTCCTTTCTTGACAGCAGGGACTGATTACAATACCCCCTGTTTCTCCTGAATTATCTGGCTTACTTAAATGTTCCCAAAGAATTCTCCCACAACGGAATTGCCACTTTATCCCTCTAACTGTGTAATGGTCTGCTACGTCCAACGAGGACTATAAGACAATAACTGCTCAGTTCATTTAGTTTGCATTCCAAGTGTGGAATCTCTTCTTGCTAGTATGAAATCAGATGTCAAATGTACTTGTCAGACAAAAGAGGGTTAGTATCTTTCTGCGCAAACATTCTAGTAAGATAAACAACTCAGACTGTAGATTTGGTGTATGTCCTACAGAGAGTTATGAACAGACTTTCAGTATTTATGTTCTCACTATTTACCTATATAGATACTGTTTCTATGTTCTGCCTTCTAATTCAAGAATCAAGTTATGTTATACATTTGCCATTGTTGATACAGACTAGATCCTGGTATGCAGTACAGAAACTGAAGTTTGTTTTTCAGAGACCTATTAAGAAAATCAGAAAACACTGATTTTCTATATAGAACAGCAAGAGAGAGAATACAAATAGACTAATTTTGTCTTTTCAAACATGCTGTCCCAGGGTTGACAAGAAGAATTGGAGGTGGATAAAAAATGCTATGGAAACACTTTACTAAACTGTTTGTTTCAGTAGAGCTTTCAGTTAAATTCATCATAATTCCCAGAAAACGGAAGAAAAAAACAGACCCAAAAGTGTCAGAAACTGACAAAGAACACTTCAAAAGTAATCTAAAAAGATACCTACTGAATTTCATCCTTATAAAGTTGGGTATCACAATACAAAACGCACCCTGAAAACTTTGCCCTTCAGAGATGTTTGCCCGCGTTTGGTTTCTAAAGGCAGCAAGCACTCTCTGGTTGCTACTCATGCAACAAGAAACAGAAAAGTAGCAGGAACTCCTGAAGACCAGTAGAAGGTACCTCAGGCGTTGACCAAAGTGTAGCAAGGAGCTGAGGAGTTTGGTTACAGCAATCAAAGTGGCAAACAGGCCGGAGAGTTGTGCTGACATAATCTGGGCTGTCAAAAAAATCCATTTAACAAACATAACGTAACAAAACATTTAATCTTGTTTCATCTTTGAAACAGAAAACAATCTGAAAAAATTCAAATTCAATGTCATGTTAAAACGAGAATATATATTCCATGTTTAAATACTGAAATAAAATGTTTCCACCTTAAAAATACTACACAGGTTTACAAATTCTTAGCCAAAGCTGTTCAATACTTTCAGCACATGTGACACCTAATGCAGCCCATCCAAAGTTACGAGTTTAGTGAATAAAGGAGTAGTTAAGGAAAACATTCCTCAGCACACAGCACGGTTAATTCTGCATCACCCTGCCTGTCTCAGGAGCCCTGTGCTGCATGGCCAACCCTGGTCCTGCTGCTTTGACTCCCCTCCCGTGCAAGGTAGCACAGGGCAGTGCAGCACCATCTGGCTCCAAAACCCACCCTCTCAGGTCAGGAATACCATTTCTGTTATTAAAGAGAGGGGACAGGAAAAGATCTCTGGAGTCTGTTAAAACAGTGCAGCTGCAAGTCCACTACTCCTTTAAAAAAATTTTTAAGAAGGCAGCTACTTTCATCTGAGCAACTTAAGTAAGGGATCTTAGTTCAGCCTCAACAGAAACAGAGAAACATAATTCCGGGAGATTTCTTAAATACTTCTGTCAACTACTTCACCCCAGGGGCTTCAGGGCATGAAGAACAGCACAGTAAACACAAATTTGGGGATGACAACTTCATTCACACTGGAAAGGCTTTGCCAACACGCTGACAGCAGAAGAACTTCTTAGTAGACAAGGGATATCATTTATACCAGCCAAATTATTTGTCAGTCAGGCAAACCCAGGTCCCTGAGTGACATAGACTGTTTTTGCACTGACACAGGCAGGCTTGCCTGCACAAGCGTTATTGTTTGGGGTAAAGAGCAAATGATGGTAGGGGGGTGCTGGCCCAAACATTTCTGAGAACCAAGCACATCTTCTGTGCTCTAGAATTTATTGGAAATGGTCTGTGATTCAGTTAACTTCACACTTTAGTCAGAGCTGGACTTTGGCCAGTTCCACTAACATTTTTGGATAATTCTTAAGGAAGCATTAAAGCGCAATCCAGTTTCTTCGAAAAGAATCAGTCCGCGTGAATTAATGCCACACGTTCATTTTGCTGACTTGCTGTACAGTTTGTACGATGAATTGTGGACTCAGAGGCAAACGGGTATAAAGGGAACGCACCTCTCTCCCCTACAATAAACCTGCATGCTAACTCTACCGTAACTTTCCTGCCAGGGAAGCGGCACAGAGACAGAAGAGCTGGTTACCTGGCCCATACCATTCCCCAGTGACTACTCTCAAATATTTCTCCAGCTTACTTTTTCCAGAGGGAGGAATGGAAGAAAAAACCTCGCGTTGTCTGGGGCAGAGACATGGTCCAAATTCTCTACCTTGCACCAAAAAAGAGATTTTCTATATTTGTCAGTAGAAGCCAAATACTGAGAAGAGTCAGACCAGTATAGAACATTTCTGAAAATCTTACTCTACGTGCCATTGTTTACACCTGCAAAAAACAGATGGAGCATTTGCGCAAATCAGGGTACTATGTTTTACATCCCTTCTTCACAAATATAAATGAGTCCTGCAGGCAGTACTGAATTGGGTATTGTGGATTTTTTTTTGTCCTTCTTTATCACTATGTCCACATATGACAACAGGGAAAACAGAAGTTACAAATAGCTAAGTTGTTAGTACACTGAGGTAAAATTCATGAAAGACAAAATATATCATCAATCTCCATCAAAATTGTGCTGCAAAGGTTTTTATGGAAACGCTCTTAATAGAACAAATGTATTCTGGACATAGCAAATTACTTTAGCATAAGCAAGCAACCCCTTTCTCTAAAGAATTGTTCCTAAGAAATACCCTGAAAATATTTATAATTTGTAATGACAGAAACCATCCCCCCCAAAATGTTTTAGCGCATGGAGAGATGTAAAGAAGCAAATATACTTTGCACATGACAGGCTATTGCTCTTCTGAGTAATTTCTTGTCTTTTTGTCTGAAGTATATTTGCTGTTGAGCTCTACACAGCAGGTGCAGATGTAATTGAAAGTGGCTGGTTACATCAAATGAGAAAGATTTCATGAGAAACCTGAAAGAGCTAACCTATAGCTTACTTGGGAGAGCTGAATTCACTCATCTGCAAGAGGACAGTCGCAGGCTGACTGCAGAACAAGAGCGCCCATTTGGCCTTCCTCCACCGCTCCTGATGAAATCATGCTATCCAGGGGCCAGTATAGCTCTGCAGATGTGCTCTGCCTTATAAACAATGAGTGAGGCGCCTTGGGAACAGGCGCTTTAATGTACGAAACAGATTGCATTCTGTTCTGCCACAAGCAAATAGTTGACTGAGTGAACAACTGACATCTTTATTTGCAAATATTTCCAATTCTTTCCTTGCACCGGGCCCGAACACCTTCATCACAAAACTGGTTTCTCCAGTTCCTGGAGCTTGGTCCCACAGCCTCCATGACGGCACATTTTGGGAGATGCAGACAGGCCTTCCTTCCTAAATACTTCTTCTTACCTAAGTGGAAACAGGGACTGGTATTTTGTGAATTTCTGCCACACCTACTTAGATTGTTTTGGCCTGAAGTAAAAGGAAAGATGATGGATGTCCTCCCATCTGCAGGTGAACTAGAGTGGATATATCTGTATATTACACAAAACTGCCAGTTTTTTGGCACCTGGATAAAAAAACCCAAGCAATAAAAGAACTTGGAGTAGAGCCAGTGCCAATTTTACAAAAAGGTGAAGTGCATGCCTGAGTGTCAGATGTTTAAGTTACTGCCAGTCAGGGTGCATTTCTGTGACATCTCAGAGTAATACTTCTTAGGATTTCCTTCTCAAAGAAAGTTGAGAAGTCTCTCATTGCAAGGGCTAGAAAAGGCAGAATTTGGCCAAAATGAAAACAGGCTGAGAAAAACTGCCCTCTTTGTTTTTCTTTCTGACCTGAAGGATGAACAATACAGATGATAAACAAGGAAGCGACAGATGTTTTAGTGCCCATTTGGAAAGTCAAGAGATTCATATACCCTAAGAGACTAACTAACAACTGCAGTACTTATGACTTAATGCTTCCACACCATCATCCAGGCTGCATGCTCCCCCTTATTTTCCCAGGTTCCTATTTAAGTACTTGCCTTCCCTGTCCTTCCTAAACCGATTAAAAAAAAAAAAATCTTACAATTTTTGTTGCCATCCCACATTCAACCAAGTACCTCCTGAGACCTAGCATCCTGGAAACATCCTGCAATGTCTGAACCACTGGAAATCTTAAAATCCTTTGTACCTTTGAGATGATCTCTTGTTACAGTTCAAGCGGGTGGAATATGGAATGGGTAATTATTTAAAATTCAATAATTATCCAGGGGCCTTTTTTTTTCCAGATGTTTTAGCCCAATCTGACTGCAGTTCCAATACACCATCTAAGACTCTCTCTAGCCACAGTGGGTGGTCCAAGAAACCTGTAAAAAGGCAGGATTATATCACAGTGAAAAGTGCTTTGTTTTATAGCTTCATCCCCAGCAAGCCATATCTCTTTGCATAACTAATTGGAAAGACCTAGCTCTCATGCAACCTGTCCACTGCCAAAGTTCATAAGAAGAAAAGCTTTCACCAACCTGCTTTAGGTCACATTAAATTTGGGAAAATACATCTTCATGTTAGAGTTGTAATATATCCATGTAAGGTGAGACACAACCATTAATGAGTATCCCTTCAGAAAACAACATCCGAACTGATCTTTTCTCTAAATTAGGGAAACAATCTAATTTTTAAAGCAGCCAAAAATAGAAAAGAGTTGGAGCTGACCTTGGTCTCCTACTATACCATGGCAAATGACAAACAATAGCTGACATATTTTCTAAGTGGTACCAGAGCACGGCTGCCTGCCTCCACCTCTAGCTGGAGGGAGCAGATTCAGACCATCAGATTCAGGGCTGACTCACCAGTCCGTGTTTACACCTCCTGCTCCAAGAGCATATTTTGATAGCATGCAGCGTATGCTACCACCCGCCACAAAGACAGAACATTCCTGGAAGGGAGTTTCTCTCTCTCTTTTGCAACTGATATAACTTTAAAGGTATTTTTCTGTTTTAGCATCTGCATTTCATTTTTTTTTTTTCCTAAAACAGATTTTACAAGGCTCTTGTTTCTTCACAAGCAACAGCTGTTTGATGAGAAGAGGCTCTGCATTTTATGGAATGTGCCCACAGAACAAAGACCTTCAGCCAATGTTTCGGCCACACACAACCAGAGAAAATCTTCCTGTACCTTAAACAAGAATTTATAGGATTAAGAGCCATTGAGTCTCTCATGCAGTTCTTCTGTTAACATGGAAAACGGATACAGTGAAATGGTCTCTTTACATGGTTGCTCTAAAGTTGGGCTGAAAATACCACCCCATCCACATTTTCAGCCCTATTTCCACCCTCTGCTGTATTTTCCATCAACAAACAGATGGAAATATTTTCCAGCCACAAATATAGTACCCCCAACTTCAGGAAATTTTTGACATGTTTAAGTATATACCTATGTTATTCCTTTTGAGATATTCATTGCTTTTACAAAAGCATCTTGTTTCTGTTCACGCTGTATTTTAGGCAAGGCACTTCTTTCAGAAGATCTGGTTTTAATTTACATTTGAGTGACTGCCACTGCACAATGGCCATTCATGATGAACACGTCCAATAAACTTAAGAGCCATATGATGTGCTGTTTCCTGAGATTAGTTCCATTCTATAGCATTTGTAGAAAAAGACTTTTTTTTTTAACTTGCTTTTGTTGTCTAAAAGAAATTTAATGCCAGTTGTACTGGAATATAAAGACTTATTAACAAATCAAGTTCTTGTCTCCTTTGTCAAGTTTTTCTTTGCTTAGAGATTCCGACATAATGGCTTGCAAGAAACATTATATATATATGAATGAAAATAAAGCCAGTTCAGAGCTGTACTCCTCAATCTATTTCTGTCCTTAACTTTCAGAAAGCATGCTAACTGATGTCTGATAGTAGTTACGTTACGTAGATTTCATCTGAAAAAAAATCCAACAAACTACTAACTTAGATTTTTATCCCCATAAAGAATTACGTACATCCATCTTTAAACAGATGATGCTAAAATTATGCTAGTTCTATTTAAAATTAAACATCATGTATGTCTGACTTGTGATTTTCAGAAGATAAAGGTTACTCAAAGTTTAATTAAAACCAAAGCACAGTATATTACAAGATTTTTCACAAGGACACTCTGCTTTTTCAAATGCCATTAACAGAGAGGAACACTAAGGAAATGTGCGTAACCTGTAATCATCTGTGAGGAATTGACACGTATAGTAATAGACAGGAACACTAGCTGCATTATTTGTGTATTGGTCTACTCAAATGACACTGCAAAAGCCCTTTCTTAATTCCATAATCTGTACTATAGTTTACGTATAGATCACAATTCTCTTTCATGGATCTTATTCCCATCAGTTTCCAAAACTATGTATCCATAACAGCTTAAATCAAATCATCTGAAGTCAACCTCAGCCCACCCACCATCTTTGATCAAACCCAGCAGAAGGAATGATATTATTGGTTGGAGCTTGGAATCAAGACCATAACCCTCCAAGGTATCAGTTATCTAGAAGAAATAACATATAGGTAGTTGTAGGCTTTCCGTGTAAAAATTGCTTCTTTATTTGCAATTTTTAATTGTAGGAACAAGCACATCTGTTATTATAATAATATCATAGTAGTTTATTTTTCAGGTGGAAGAGACAGGAAATCACTTAGCAGAATGTTAGAAAAAAGCTTACAAACACCTTAAAAATATCATAAAATGAGAGCACAAGAGCAAACTTCAAAGCACTATCTGACTGTGGAATCTTAAGAGCAGGCAGATTCCTGTGCTTCTATAACCTCCATGCACAAAACCTAGAGTTTTCACAAATAGGTTTTACTCTGTTACTCTAGGAAACAAAAAGGATTTCAAAAGAGACTTTCTGTTCATAAAGAAAGTGGAAAAAAAAAACAAAAACAAAAAACAAAAACAACACACCAACCAGGGTACTAAAGGGTTAGATGTGCCAGTATCTTTTGCTGAAGGCGACCATTACTGCGGAATTGCAACAGTTA
Source organism: Chroicocephalus ridibundus (assembly GCF_963924245.1). Lineage (NCBI taxonomy): Eukaryota > Metazoa > Chordata > Aves > Charadriiformes > Laridae > Chroicocephalus > Chroicocephalus ridibundus. The sequence continues at coordinate 8,383,565 of NC_086296.1, read as the reverse complement.
AGCAGATGTGTGTCGAATAAACGAAACGCAGCTCAAATATCACATCTCCAGTGATAACATTTTCAGGAGACAAATCATCTCCATTGCCCAGTGCTCCATCAAGCACATTCCTTCCCCAGCCTGGCCTGACACGGCACTGCCCGGCACGGTGGTGTTGGAAGGCACTGCCTCATTGCTAACATTTTCTTAAAGTCTGGAGTTTTTGTAGCTGGCATGAGCAGGACAGAATGAACCCTGGAAAATACTTACGCAGATTATACGAAAGGAATGTAGGGCAAGGATTAAATAATAAACTGAAGTGATGTTAAATGAAATAACACAGCAGGTTGTGATGACCATTTGATATGGTCATTTAGTACCTGACTTTCAAGATATGCAGAGGAGTAGGTGGTAGATGTGAAAAAGAGGAGGGGACTCTTGGCCTGGCTGAAGGCTTGTATGATCCCAGGTGGGGTCTACATTCCTCCCCCTTCCATTGCTCCAAACTACCTCTTCTTGACTTGGTGCCTAGAAACTCTGGTCACCTTAATATACAGTTGGCAACATATCAATGTAAGAGTCCACACTGACATCTGAAATTGATCGTTTTACTGCCCACACTGGAGGAATGTTTCCCCGCAGGAATAAGGAATTTTATAAGTGTTATAAAAAGTTACTGGCACTACAACGTATTATCACTGTGGTATAAATTACTGATCTGCATGTCAGCTACGGGTCAGCTAGGATGGCAGCCAGAATCATCTCTCTGCTCTGAAAGAGCTGCATGGGCAACTGCTTCCCTTTGCAACCTTCATCTTCAGTGTCACCTGGGGTGTCCCTCCTCACGAGGGATGGATCCAAAGCAGGAGACAGAGAGGGGCAGAGCAGAAAGCTCTTGCGTCACATATTGATCATAATACAACTGCAGAGGCAGACAATGTTTTGATCACATTTGTCTTGCTGACAATAAGAACAAAAATGTAATGCCATTTTTCATCAGTAGATACCAAAGCCTAGCCAAAGTTAGTTTTGCCTTACTCTCAAGCTTGGAGTAAATTAAGTACAGTATACTTGAATATTCTTAGTTATTAAAAATATGAGATACTTAGATCCTCACCAAGCCATATATTTCCGCTGCATAATTTTCTTTTCAAGCACTCTGAAACTTACTCTTATTTTTAGCCAATGTTTTCCTGAAGTTGGCAGACATTCTGTGACAGAAGGAGATATTGTGTACAAAATGGAAAATATTAATATCTGTACTGTCCCTCGTATTCCTAAACTGAACGTGCCGGGGCCATCTCCCAGCCAAGTTGGTACACAGAAACAGCAGGAGTGTGGGGAGGTGGCACCAGGCAGGGGGCAGAGCCTTCCCCCTCTGCAGGGAGCCGAGGGGTGCGGGCAGGCACATGCCATAAACCCTTAAGATAACACAAACACAATCCGTGCCAACCCACACTCAGCCGGTGCAAAAGGAGAAGCCAATTGAGAGCATAGGTACAGTCTGCTTCCTATCCAGTCCTTTACTTTGGGGGAAAAAAACAGCATCCAAGCCCTGATCCATTCATCAGGAGTTATGTAACTCAACTAATACCAAATTTTGGATCCTGTAACTCAGAACAAACTACAGCTAGATGATGCATCTTTATCCCCTGTTCAGAAACCCAGCGCTACGAGGCAATGTCGTATAAAGAATACTGTCAGACAAATGAGAAAGACTGCAGCTCAGACTGAAACAATTAATTTGTATGCAGGGGTTGGCATCATTTCCCATTAGTTTGGAAGCTCCAGCCTTGTCAGTGATCCATCAGTGGTTTTTCAAGACACATTTTTATTTTCAGGGCTCTATAGCTCTGGGCGGAAATGTCACATTTGTGGTGTCATCAAAACATATAAAATCTGGTTCAGTCATGCAAGAAAGAATATAAGGAAAAATAAAAGACTTTTATAGTCTCAGTACCTTTTAAATTTTTTTTCTCTATCTTTCCAAATGCATTCATAGGCTTAAAAATTGCACACTACAGAAAATCCAAAATGGGGCAAGTTCTTCTCAGCAAGAAACTTAGTCTTCAGTCATTACAAATCTAAATCTCCATATCTCATCTGTACAGTCTTTACTAAGCACAAATGGTACCTCTAATTCCTTAACGTGTCTCTGTTGCCCCCCTCACCATATTGCCCACAGCAGGGAACTCCCCGGTGAGTGCTGATCTGATTAACTTTGCAGTGAAGTAAGACACATAGGGTGGGCTTTAGCTAAGCTGCTCTACATGTTTATCCCTCCAGGTTCCCTTCATATCAGTGGAGACAAATAGGAGTAATTCAGCCAATACATTTTAAACAAATACTTTGGCATGAAATGGATCATATCCTGGAAGAACTAACACCTCTTCTTGACTGCACAGATAGTCTGTGCTGGTGAGCAAACATGGAGGTGTCAATTATACAGAATCTTAAAATACAAAAGTCTTACTTAAACACACTCAGACCCAGGGCTTCAAATGCAAACAGGGTGTAAGCTTCATTCAAATAGAAGGTAAGTGGATATCCAAATACTTGTATGGATCTAGCCCTGTGCGTTTTGTGAACTGCTAGAGGGACCTGCTGGAATACCAGTCAGTGAACAGTCACGGGATTGTTCTTCCTATCTCTTGACCCTTGCAAGTTCCAATAAGAGTTTTGTCTGCTCTTCATCTGGTGTGAAGGGCAGCAAATATACGTCTAACATTTTGGCTTAATATTCTACAATTCAGAAGCTAACTAACCCTTTGCTAGCATTAGGATGCACACTGCGAAAGTCAGTCCCAAAAAGCTGGGGCATGAAAGTAAAATTCCCTGGTGATCTGAAAGAACATAAGACAAGACATAGAAGCTTAAATATCAAGTAATAATATTATGTTGTACAAGACTTGCACACCAAAGATAGTGATGAAATGTAAGAAAGCATAAGCTAAAAACATCTCTTTTAGAAGTAGCACAGGTACACAGTCACTGTATTGATTACTTGCTTTTATACAACTGATCACTATCTGTAATCCAGTAAACCTCTGGGGCTTTTGACATGTTATTAGTGAAGACAGATTCATGCAAATACGTGTAAGACATCAAGAAATAGTAGATACCTAGGAAGAAATGTCACAGCTTGCAAGAAATACAAAATTCAGCATTTCTACTTACTCACAACTTGAAGATGTTACACTGAGTTTAGATATGTGTGCCTACTAGAAAAGCTGCCTTTCGGTAACACATCGTACCTCTGCTTTAAAAAAATACTTATGCATTGGTTAAGAACGTTATTATACATAATATCTTTAACACCAGGGGAGAAAATCTTGTTAGACCTCAGACTGAATGAGGAGTCTCCATGGACTCTGATCCCACTGAGACAGAAGATTGCAGGCTGGCAGCATAAGGTCCAAACAACATGAGAGAATTGTGGCTTGGTCAGCCGCCACCTTTGATCTTAAGGCATAATAAGAGAACCAATTTGAGATGTTTCATAGACTTTCAAAGAAGCAATGAGCAAGTTACCCAGTAACTTTCTTTCTATATTCAGGATTTGGCTAGGTTTTCTGGTATTTTTATTTTTTTTTTTACTGTACGGGTTTTCAGAATATACAACTGTTTTGAGAATTTCAGCAGTACCTTTGATGATCCCCAAAGTCATGGATTATTCTTTCTCTCTTTCTTGAGGCAGCACAACATTACATCAAGAGCCACAGTTAAAAATTTGGCTTTTTCAAGTCTGCCTTCCAGAAACAGTCTGCAGTAACTACTCAAAATTTGCTGCTCTGCTAAATATGCTTGCCAGTACATTTATTTTCTGCTGGCTAGTTGATAGTTGCAGGAAGCAAACTTTATTTTCTTTTTTTCTTAAGTGGAAGAATATTTATGGATTTATTTTTTTTTTAATAATATTTACTGAGCTCTAACTTTCCTCCAGAGAAAGCCAAAGAATGAGTTAAAACATGTAAAGTCTGTTGTGGGATATACAAAATATTCATGTTGAGGGAAGTAAAAAGCTAATCAACAGTCTGCAGACTATGCCAGAAGAATGGAAATATACAATAAAGAAAAATACCATGTACTGAAGCTGTGCTTTTCTTCCCTTGGGTACAGGCTTTACCACAATAAAGCACTAAGTCCCTGCAATTCTTTTTATAAATTCTACTGGAAATATTTCTATCGTTCCATCAGGTTTGACGTTCGCAGGATATACGTGGGTTTGATGTTTCCGTGGTTCGCTGAGAAACACGTGATTTAAAGCAGCATCACATACTCCAAGGTGGTCAGATAAGTGTGAGGTTACACGTTTCTTAAAATATATAATGAGGTGTAGTACCACATTTATAAGGAGCTTGTTCCCTCCGTGCTGCCTTCAAGGGATTGTGCAGGACTTTTACACTGAATGATTTGCACACAGCATGCCATTTCACCCCTCTCAACTCATCATTCCCATGCTGCTTTTTCATCCCTGTATGCTTTAGTGCTAAAGACAAATCTACAAAAAGACAATAAGGCAGAAAATTTGCTGATAGACAAGTTACGTACCTCTAGCTAGGATTTAAGGGTGGGAATTTCATTGTCAGACCCAGACCTGTGCACACTTGCTCCGACTGCTCCAAGCAGAAACATGCGCGTGCCAGGTGGGTGGCTGGACGGAGAAGCACCCCCTCGCAGCGCTGTACGAATGCAGCCTGTGTGGGTACAAACCTTCCTTGCTCCTGCCAGCTGAGCTATGAATTCAGTAATAAATGGGCCTTGCGCATCTAAGTGAACCTCACTTAGTAAAAGCTTTGACCCGAAAGATTAAGAGTTAATCTAACCTTATCACATGCCGAGCTCTGAAGTGAATGAGTTGACAGCACTCGGCCGTTTTGCAAGAGAACTCAGTCCCGCAGAGGATGCTGAATTTATGCCTATTTTTCTTACGCTGGCAACTGTTCCCAAGAGCAAAGTAATGCTTCTCTGAAACAGAAATGGTGTTTGTGCTATATTTTCTTCTGCTATCTTAAATTATTCCCTGGATGATTTTCTTCTTTCGCCCACACCTCCTTTACCCCCACTAACACTTTGTCTAACTCTTGGCAGATTTCCAATGTAAATATTTCTGGTCAATGAAGGAATTTAGATAAAGCCCACCTGCTTTGCAAAGGAGAAATGCATGAAGTTGTCACAGCTGCTTGGTGACAGTTTAGGACGACTCAACACTGCATTCTCAGGACCAAGAGAACATTTTCACCTCCTCTCTAAGTGTGCTCTGCCATTCACCAAACAATGTCAGTTTAAGAGTTAGTTTTAAGTTTCAAAGCTTTTATACGCCACTCTGAAATAATGGTCTGAAACACATTTTTACTAATAGTGTTCAACAGGCTTGTAGTAGTCACATTGGTGCAAATTTTACCAGTTTTTGGAAGTACGATAGCTGTACAATAATGCTCCGGGGGCCACTATGGCTGAGTCTGAAAATGTCTTTCCTGGACGAGATGCCCTAAGTTAGTACAAACTGGCATCATTTTATTAATGTCTGTGAACGCCTGCTCATTGACTCCATCTGAGAACCCGGTCCCACTAAATGTTTAGCCAGTTTCTATAACCATGTTTTCTCCCCAGTTTCACCAACAAACAAGACTAGGACTGGACTAGAAAACAGATCATCACCACATCACAAAAAAGTTTCATATATTGAAATCAATGGAAATCAGGACTTTAACAATGACTTAAGTCTAGGGGAAAAGTTTTGTGTGAATCACAACACAACCATTACATAGACAGTGAAACTGAGAAATCAGATTAGAATAAAAATTCAATACTGTTCTAGCTTTTCAATTAGTTGGAGTGCATAATTAATGCCATTACATTGCAAGGCTAACTTTCTTGACAAAGAAAAATCAATCCAGTCCTGCGGGCCTTTAATACTCCTAGAAAAATTATCAGTTGCCTGTCATATGCAAAAATCAAGAAAATTTCTTTTTAGGTTGACGAGAAAAAAACCACCAAAAAACCACACAAATCTTTCTCCCAAATCTGAAATTCCCCAACTTGTTGAGGGCAGAATTGTCATCTCTAATAACAAGTGGAAACCGGTAATATTTCATCAGCATAGCTAAATAATTACAAACATCGCTCAGGAAAACCAGATTCCCTGCTGTGTCTGGTGCTTTCTCCAAATTTATTATTTCGCTGGCTATTCAAGCTGTATTTGACATCAATTATCACAGCAGACAGAAACAAGGAATGAAAATACAGACAGCAGTACTCCTGAAATTATCTCCACTGAAATTATTTAAAACGTCTTTAGGGTAATAAGATGTCTATTGTAAAAATTGTTGCCAAAGAGCAGCACAATTCATGCACAGTCTTACATGGACCAATCAATTTCTTAAGTACCACAGCATATTTTTTCCTTTGTAACTATTAATTAGAAATCTCCTTGAGCATCCAGTTCATACAATTCTCTGCCTTATAGCCACAGACTATGAAAGGAAAGCATCCACAGTGCCCAGGTGCATTGGAAAAAAACGTTAGATCTTATGGATGCTTTTTGTACCAATCTGTAACTCATGGCATAACAATCTCTCCAATGCACGGAGAATAGGCCTTCTGACGCTTTACACCACCTCTCCCCTTCCTCCTATTTACACAGAGTGGGAGTCCTGAGGTAGCTCACAGCAGAATCTCCAAACTTTTGGTAGTCTCACCAGTTATTACATCATTACACTGAACAAAAAGATACTCTAGAGGTTTAATTTATTTCACAGCTCTTCGGTTAGCATGAATGCAAAATAATGTAGTTAATGACTTTTCACTAGATGATAAACTGTGCATCTAGGGATTAATTCCACCCTAAATCCTAACATGATCTGTCAAAGTACATTTCATCAGCCTAACCACCTAAGTTCTTTCTACAGTGCACCATATATAATATAAATACAAGGAGTGGTTTAATTCTAGGATGAAAGCATTATATTTCCTTCTAGCAGAGTACTCAGACTTTGTTAAAGCCCCGCATTACCTGGCGCAGCACTCCAGCTCTTGCCTATTTTTCAGCAATATGGAGTTTAATATTAACATTAAGCATACATATGAATAGCAGGCTATAAGATGACTAAATTATGACAGACATAGATATATAGATACAGATATAGCAAGACAAAAAAATAATTACCAGTTGACCAGATTAGACTTGCTGTAACTAAACCTGAGAATTTATTTCAACCAATATTGGAAATACTTATCTATTTTCTTTCTCTGAAATCAACCACTAGCTTTTTTACTAAAAATATCTGTGCCTCTGAATATTACTTTCTACACTTGTCTTTATAAGGATTTCCAAACTGATCTCTATATAAAGCATATTCTATAGCCCACTGCGTTAGTTATAAGCAGGAAACATCTCTATGCTCAACCCTGTAAGAACAAATAAAAGCAAAACATCAAAATCCAATAATCTGAGGAAAATAATTCTCAAAGGAAAAAGTGCTTAGAACATTAAAAACCTGAGGAAAACAGAAAGAAATTAAAGAGGAGAATGTAAGGAATTATTTCTTTTAAAAGAAGAGATTAATATTCTGAATTAGAACTTTAAACTTATCCAACCTTCGTTTACTGCAAATTAATTACATTTCTTTCTATTTCATTTTATTTGTTCATGGGATTTGTTTATTTACAACTTTCACATCTTCTCTCTGTCCTTGCTTAGCACTGTCTAATACCCAGCTCCAGCAAAGCACTCAGCTATGTGCTTGATTCAAATCACGAGTAATCCCTGTAAAACACGTTGCTACATTCTTTGCTCTCTCTCCTAACTGTGATGCCCTGGCTATCATACTGGAAGTGTTATCGTATAAGCCCTGCCTTCGTCTGGAGTGCACTTTCCCCTCCAAAGCATATGTTAGTCATTAAATGATAGCTTGAACAGATCAAGATTACTGAAATTTATTGCGAGTCGCTGCAGAGGAGGAAGGTATGCAGAGCCAGCTTCAGGGTGAGTCACTGAAATGCAGTTCCTCTTGGCTGGCCCTGTCCGATAGGAATCTTGTTGCTGACCCAGCTTGTGTTAGCGTCTTAAATTGGGAAGGACTTTACTTTTTTTTTTTTAAACAAAAAAAAAAAAAAAAGGGAAAATCCCTCCTTAGCAGCTGCACATTTTCTGCTAGAAAAACAACTCCAAGTTTCTATTACTAGCTGTTAATATCATTATCTACCAGCTCCATTGCAAAGCAGAAGGAGTCGAGTTAAAATGCTGACTGAAACAAGCAAAACCAGAAATTTACCATCCACAGATTTCTCTAAAGTATGACTCCTCTGTTATTTCCGAGCTAAAATTAACACCGTTTTCTAAGCCAAACTTTTTATTTATATTGTGCAAACCAAATACAAGCATTGTTTTAGAGTGGCAATGTTACTGTAAGAGAGCCTATACTTAGCCATACTGCTGCCCTATAATAAGCACGCTCACAGCCACAGTGCGATATCAGGTGACTTCGGGTTTGCTTTAGAAGAAACACCACCGCGGAAAGGCAACGGCAGATCACTCTCACCACTGCTGAGCAGGTGCTTTATTCTTCAGTTGCTGGTTAAATGCAGCAACTCAGGAGCATAATAAAAAGAGCACACTTCCTTCCAAAATCTGTGCATTTATTTCTGTACTAATGCCATTAATCACCAGCAGCAGAGCAATTATCTCTGCCTCTATTAGACTGTATAAGTGGTATCTCTCCCCCAACCTTACCCACTTTTCTATTATGGTTGTAAGGCTCCACTCTGGATGTGGATCATATTCTAGTTTTCTCATTCAGTGGTCCAAGGCAATATTCACAGCATTTTTCTGCAGAAATGCTGGGGGTTGGACTAGATGATCTCCAGAGGTCCCTTCCAACCCTATGATTCTATGATTTGAAGGGAAAAAATTCAATTTGCATGCAGTGGACTTGTAGAGTTTTGCAATTCTTCTTCTTACTAACTATAAATTCATTCTATTTGGAAACTGGTGTTCTGTTTTTCAGAACACCAGAAAAGCTGAAGACAACTTTTCAACCCTTATTATCACAAACTAAGCTCTTTCAGTTCCATAAAACCATACTGAATTCCTTTGCATCGGTAACGTCTGATGTGTGCAATGTGCCAATATGCAGCTTACCAAAATTCCTAGTCAGATCCCTCTTCACTGCAGGCCAACATAGATGAGCTTCATGTTCAAAAGCCTTAAGTGTTCTATGATTTAGAAGTACATCCATATAAATAAGTTACCATCCATGCCCTTCTAGATCTTACGCTCTTTTGGACACACACCCCTCCAAAAAATTTAACAAGTGATTCAAGGGACTGAAAAAAAAATAAATATGGTGTGGTCTTTCCACAGCAATGTTCTAAACCAGAGTACGTGCAGAGACCTTATTCTTTCTAAATCATGTTCCATCTTCACAACAGTTAGCCTTTCATTACCTTATCATTTTCAGTACATTTTTGCGTATGTTTCCAAGGCAGCATCAGGAAGACAAAAATAGATTTACTGTATTTACCATTTTCTGGACCATCATTTGTCTATACACATTTAAATATTGGTCATTCATGCCACATAAATCATTCCTTAGAGCTTAAGAGGTTTTACAGAGACATGGGCAGACATGCCAGAAGTCTAAAGAACTCGAATACAAGCATGTGATAATGTCTTGGATTGGCAAGAAAGAAACAAACCCACAATGTAATAGGCAAAAGAGCATAAGCAAAGAGTTCAAACTACACACAATTAATAAAAGTAGCTTAACTCCCAAAATACTTAATGCTAATGTTTTGAAGTCACCACCACTGCAACTGCTACAGCAAAGTATCTCAGGGAGAATGTGCAACAGGTTATTCAGATCCCACACTACTGAATGCAATAAAAAAATAAATTAGATTAAATAAACATAGAGTTGCAGATGGCACTTCAGCTGAAATAACTAGTAAGAAATTTTCTAGTGAACTTTCTACTTGTTATTTACTTAATATAACTGCTGACAGAACTTTGCATTTTCAGAAATTATTTGTACAGAGGGCCTTTGCTGTATTCCTCAAATACAGGCCCACTTAACTGCTAGGATTGATCCCGTGCAACAAGTGGTATCATGGCAATTCTGCCTCTCACATATACACATAGGATGATAGAGACAGAAAACTGGCTTAAGAGCAATTCTCAGCACTTAGGCACATGGTCTATTCTGATTTAATTCCCACCATATGGGAGAATATAGTAAAAACAACAGGATTGCAAGTAGTTTAGGAAAACCTAGGTACTAAAAGCTTGCCAGTGTGAGACTTTCAGTAAGAACCCAGACAATGTACAATGTGACACAGCTGATATGCAAAGGATCAAACTGTAACAAACCAAGGAAAACAGAGAACACATTCCTTAAACTTCTCTCCACCACAGTAACTTATCTGGAACCTAATTACACTGATCTGGAAGACAAACTGAGTTGAACCTGCCTAGGGTTAAGTCAATGCATCCACAGGATCCGGAAAGTCCTTTCTCTTTTTGCTATTACATGGATTGTTCAATATATTACTAATGGAGAGACAGGAATGCATTAACATTAGATTTCTACTCACTAAAAAACACTGGCTGTGAGTACAATCAACAGACAAACTACCTGAAACAAATACATTGCTTTCTCTTCAAATTGTTATGAATAATGAAGAATGGAGTTGTACCAGTCTGAACACAACATTAGATCACCGTTAGAGTGAGGACTGAAGGCTTGGCCCAATGGGAGTCAGCAGTTCTACCAAGGATTGTAATTAAACCAGAACCTTACCCTTTGTATTTAATATATCTCTTTACAAAACAGTTTTGAAAACACAGTCTCTCCAAGTATCTGACTCCCATGAATTTGAAATTCTCAAATCATCAAAACTATTTCTGACCTTTTTTAAAAATAATAATTTCGGCATTTTGAAGCTAAACGCAGCTTTTTGGGATTTCAGATTCTACAGTTTGCCTCTGCCACTTCAAAACAGCTTGACGCCATCAAGAGAGATTTTACAGGATCCATTCTCACAGTGGGGATTAAGGGCTGGTGGTATTACTTTTCTATTTAAAATTTTAAACATCGAGGTTATTAACATCTGCATATTGGCTACTTCCCCTCTGCAGTAACTTTTTTTCATAAAATTGAAATACGTATATATTTGTATTAACATTGTGCAGAGAAACAATGTTTTATAGCAGAAACCCTGACATTTCATTAAATGTAGCACAAGCAGCTGGAACTGCTGCAATAAGCCAGCACCACATGCAAGGATGTTTTGAGGATGTAGTCACTGATGAGGAACTTAAACAAGAGGAACTGAATTGAATTTAGAAACTGCGTTCACGGCTGGGACAGAACTCTACATCACTGTACCAGATTTGATCATGTCAAATATAAACCCCGTAATTTTCTCTTCTCCTCCTGTGACAAGTGTTCAATCAAAGGCAGAGTGCGAAGTAGCACAAGATGCCTCAGTTCAGTAAAATAGGATAACTCTGGAATTCAGTTCTGGGTTTATAAGTCAGCAAGATTTTCTCAAAGTTTATTGCATGGTATTGACTAACCTCCAACTGCTGGTGCACTGTCACTTGCAAGCAGAAATTTGAAAGAGAAAAAGCAGAAGCTTTTTGCTGTAGATTGATAACACTTGGTTCCAGTCACCAGTGGTTATTTTCTTTAGGAAAGAGGTAATTTTATAGATACTAAGTGGAACCCAACATATAAAGTTACCCACATACCCAAAGAATAAAAGTCAGCAACTAAACTTAAAATTGAAAGCAACCTTTACTTCTACACTTCCAAAAACATTCAACCACTTCATGATACTCTCGGTCCTGTTACAATAGCCACCTCAAAGGCAAAGGACTCATTTATAAAGAGGAATTGTTTCATGACAAATGAGTGATAACACATGGAAAGTATTGTGCCTCCAAAGGCTTAAGTCTGCTCTGACATGGAAATGAAACCTTCTATGAATTACAACTTATTCCAATGAAATCCTGATTCTTACAATTCATAATCGTCAATGGGCTTAATGAAAATCTACATTTTTTTTTTTTTTTTTTTGGTTACTGTGCCTTTCTAGGCTTTTAGAATGGATTTCTATGAGAAAATATGTCCTGGGATGTTTCCATTAATATTAACAATACAGCACTATTGTATTTTTAAGAGAAGCTGTATATCATCTTACTGAATATTGGTATTTTAAGGTTGCCCAGGGTCAAAAAAATTAGCTGCAACTATGTTCATTTCTCATTTGAACTCAATGGATTTTCTGTATTCTTTATAGCAAGGATTTAACTTCCGTAACAAAGTGCAGAACTTTGTATTGATTTTTAAATTACAAGTTTTATTATTATTTTCTCCTTTTGCTTCATTGTGGTGCACTCTGTAAGAGTCACAGCTTTAATTGTATTTTATTCAACTTTTTCTGGCAAAGTCCATCCATCAAAAAATTATACCTTTGTTCTGCAGATGTGGGCAAAAGTCATTGTTTTTCCTCGATCGATATATGAATTAGTCAACACTTAACTTGCCATAAAAATAAATTGGCTCCACATTGATTTGTCTCTCTCATAGTAGCACTAATATTTGTGTACAAATGGAAATTGGTTCTTCTCCCATTTTATTTTCCTATCAGTAATGATGTTAAACAAACCTGGCGATACGGCACACTGCTAGCCAGGCAAAAGACAACAGAGAGAAGGCTGTTGTTTCGGTACCTTTTAGAGGCAAAAGTCCCTTTGCCTCATTAAAAGCTCAATGAAAGTGTTCCTTAACCTTACCTCTATCCGCCTGAACTGCAAGAGAAGCCAGCACTTTTTTATAATGGGAGCACAGTTAAGAGAAGAGGAGGTCCATCTTTTCCCTGTGCGTTACCATCTCCAAAAGGAGTTCCCCAAGAGAGCACTTCCCAGACGCGCAGGATGCACTTACAATAATGAATGCTGAGGCTCTCACATGACTCCTGGTTCTGGAGATTTAAGAAACTCATACAACAGAATACGAGATGGGACCAGTCAACAGTAAGGGATCGACAGAGCAGTGAGCACAGTGTGCTCTGATGCATCATCCAGGGTATGAATGTTCCCCTTTCGTCTCGTCACCTTAGCCAGTCCTTTACCCTCCCTGCACCAAATATGCCTGGATTTACACCAAGCTGGTATTTCTACGTGCTGAAAGATGGTCAGCTGCCTTGTCAGGAAAGACAAGAATTTATAGCTACATTTTCCCCACAACAGTGACAAAGTGACTTCAGTGTGGTCAAATATCAAGGTACATGCTACATAGCCACATGGATTTTACAAAATATTGATGCAGTTTTCCACCATTTCTGCCCCATTGCCTCTTCTGACACTTGCCAGGGCATGTTGTGTATGCATTTCAGCCTTGACATTCAGGTCTTCTAAATTTCCACCATGTACTGTAATTTCTTGGATCATAGAAGTTCTTCTGTAGTTGCTCCTGCTATGAAAAACATCTTGCCAGAAGCAGAATTTTTGTGAGGATAATGATTTTACGAAGTGTACCGTTGCTTCATTACAAAACATCTGGACAGGTCACCAAGCTGTAACAGTGAGTTTGATGTGCGTAGCTATCCAGTAGGAACATAGCCTTTTCTTTTGGTTCAAGTTCATCAAGGGCTCCCATAAATACCATGCTGTCAGATTCTCAGCCATAAGACACATTTTCTAGAGATAAGCCATGGTTAACACTGTTGATCCTCTTACTGTTTCCCTTATTCTCACTCTGATCCTCCTTGAAGGGCTGGAAGCGTTGCAGTCTCCAGACCAATAGAGACTACTACATGCTACAACCTGACGCAATCAGCAGGCATATCGAGGGAGCTGGTAAGTTTAGAGGAAAATGTGTGTTCACACTGAATGTGCTGCAATTACAGGCAATACTAGCTCTCAATGAACATAATTTTCTTGTATTACAGCCTTTGTCTGATAGTTTTTCAGGTGAGCTATAGAAAGAATAAGTATACAGAGAGCAAGCTCTTCACGTTCTTTGAACATGTGTATGTTGACTGGGAAAACTACATTAGGACAAACATTGAATCAACAGTATAAAATATTTAATGACATTTAAAATCCCACTATTCATAAAACAGCTTAACAGAGTGGCAATAGATCTGAGTCTACAGTGTCACAAAATACTACTGTTTCTCTCTCATCTTCATCTTATACTCTAAGCAGTGAGAAGGGACAGTCATTAAAAAGATCCATGAATGTAATTCTTCAATATGTAACAAGTCTCAAGCAACGAGGCCCTCAGTGATCCCCAAACATCACTAGAAAGCTATCTTCTATCTACAGAGAAGGAAAATGAGAATTGCTTTTCACTCCTGGCTATGTCACTGTATTATAAAAGTGCACACTATGGATGGAAAGAGCAGTGGCAGAAAGAGCAGAGCGTCAGAATGGCAGAAAGAATAACACAATCATTTTATGTTCTTATACAAAGAAGTTAATTTTAAGTCCTTGATGAAGTCTTCTTGCAAAGCAATCTTTCTAAAGCTGTTAATATTTTCGTAAGATAAAAGAAAGAGTAACAGAAAGAAACGGTTTCAGGGATTGTACAACCAAAACTGTTATTAAAATAGTGACAAAACAAAAATACTGTAAGTAGTAAAACATACATGTCTATCCTATCCACAGGGAGTATTTACTACTTAAAAAGAATTAAGCAAGTAATATTTGTATCCTGTGAAAAATTGGGATGACTTATTCGTCCTGATTCATGAGAATTTCTATTTTAAGTCAGAAAACTATTTTCCACTAACAGGAGCTTGACCAGAAAATTTTCTGCCTGCTCTGTTGGTAGAAAGAATGTCAACCAGCAATATTGGTCCTATAAGAATCCAGCTGCCAGCCTGAACATCAAGATCCAATGGCTGTAATTACTGATGCCCTCTTCTTATGTCCTCTCTGATGGAGGTGAGTCTGCAGTCTAGTCTCCCTAGTCCTTGTACCCATGAAATTAAGAGTGTACGTATACGGGGACTTAACTCCTGTGCTCCACAGCACCAGTTTAGTCTCCAGCCCATCCCCCAGGGCGGGCAGCCATCTATTCTGTGCCCTCGGTGCCCACTGCCCCATAGTGCTCTCTAGAAAAGGAAGCATTATCACGTCATTTATAAATATTCCCTGCATGCACATATAATTGATTAAATATTAGCATCAGTTTGTATTGTCTTATGTTTCAAAAAGAAAGAGAAATTTAATCATCTCACAAGCTCCTAAAAGCTACATAAAAAATGCAGACAATTCCAGAGAAACCCAGAGAATCCTTGCCTAAGAGAAGATTTAACTAACAGTGACTTCGGCTGTGGAATGAATCAAAACTTCACAGAGCATTTATCAAGAGGTGATATTCAGTTCATAGACATTCTCACTGTAACTATTTCCTAAAATAGACATGTTTTATTTTATTCCCTTTTTTTTTCCTGTTGCTCAATGATTGGCATTTTTCCTATGTACATGAGGAGAAAATGAATTGAAGTTTTATTACGCTGTGCCAAGTATCACTACAATCAGTACATGAAATCATATTCTCCTTTCTCACCTCATTTTTCTACTTGTGCAATCCAGTAGATTCCACTGGAGTAGCTACAACTAAATCAGATCAACTGAATGATTCTATGATACTATGAAAAAATTCAGACTCAAATTTAAATTTTAGAGAAAAACTATTTGTTTGGACGTTTTATTTTTTACTTTTTCTTATTACTTCCCTCTCTGTTAAACTGAGAACATTATGTGGAACAAACAGGCAGCTATAAGAATGAAATTGGTATCCGCTTCAAATGTTTCTCTCATTATTATAAGCAAGCAAGCAGTATTTTAATGGATGAAACAGGTTTCTAAGCCAGATTTTATGCTCTTGGCTTAGTCATTATATTCAATCATAAAGTTACATAAATAGCTTGACTGTTATTCTTTATTTTAAATTACATACTTAACACAGTGATCTTGCAGACAGAAATTCTTACACATTTTAAATTCTGCTTTTATTTCATGAGCGATCATACTCAACCGAATGACAGAGTCAAGTAATACGTAATATGATAGAAAGGACCTGTGCTGCTATCCTATGAAAGGTTTCAGACATGCAGTCATTTCCCGATCTGCTTAAGTAACTTCACTTAAATTTACTTGTGTGAATTTGCTTAAGTAATATATCTAAATAAATTCACAAGTAAATTGTCTAAATTTATATTGTTTAAAATTATTCCATGGAATTTATTGGAGCCTTTTAAAAATCTACAGCAGTGTAAAAGAGAACACTTTTGGCCCACTGTTGCCTTACCTGTGCTTAACTGGAAGGTATCATCTATCAATCCTTTCCCTGATATAAAACATATCCACTAATTAACAGCCAGAAGAGAAATTATATTCCCAAAGCCATGGGTGCCATAAGCAAGTGAATGTAATGTATATTCCTATCAAATTCAACATATATACCACTTCAGCAGAGCTGCACACATTCAACTCAACTCCTTACTATGCACCTTCCCCACAGACAAATATTCAGTGTATTTCCATCTACACTACATCTTTATTTCTAAAGATTACTCACAGAATTTGGAGTCCATGTGTAAGATACCCAGTGTCATTTGTGTTGGTTCTGTTGCTCACTGATTAATAGCTTTTCTTAGCAAATTCAAACCAACAACACAAAAAGTCCAAGAAAGGCAGAGCAGATAACTAGATGTATTCCCCATTGCCCAGATCTCAAGCTAATTCTCTTTACAAACTTTTACACCTATTTCTCCTTTTGAACACTTATTCTGACTCTAGATTACACCCTTCCACTGGGAAAACAATATAAATGAAATATGGCAAACAAAAAATTTCAATAAAAAAAATTTTATCACGTCAAAACAGATTTTCTGATTCCAGAAAGTTTTGGTATTTGAAAGTTTTTAGCATTTACATTTTTTACGTGTGATTTGGAATTTTAAAAGGAAGTTTAGAAGCCAAGGTAGGAGATATACAAACTGCTTCATCATCAGATAATACTGAAATTAGGTTCTGGAAGAAGGATAGAAGTATCTCACACAGTTGAATTGAATTTTGATTTGAAAAACATTGGAGAAATAGGTATTTAGTCCAGCATGGGGCCAGTTTCTAATTCAAGTCCACAAATTGTTCATGGTTAAAAAACACAATGAGATTATGAATTTTCTAAATATACTTGTAGAGGAAAACTTCATTATATCTCAAACTTCTCAAAGTAACAGGACGGTACCAGTTAATAAGATGTAAAAGCCAGACACAGATTATTACTGGAGCGAGTAACCAAGCGGGTAAAGAGTCTTTTAGCCTTTCAGAGGGCGGCGGCTTGTGCTTTATCCGTCTCCTTTCAGGCTTGTATGGGTAACAGCAAGATCTAGCACATTTATTATCCCAGTACAGTTTAGTGAGCAGAGTTTAAGACCATGCTCACTGCACATTTAGAAATATTTCTAATATTTCCCCCCTTGCAATTAAAATTATCAGCACTTTAAACACAAATGCATTGACGTGTATTTATGGACTGATTTCAGACAGCACTAAGCTACTTTTTCAATGCTGTTAACACAATGGGATAAATTTCCCCATTTCCTGCGAGGATCTGAAAAAATAAAATAAATTTAAAAAACCAAACAAAAACACAGACACACACAAAAAAAATCTCAAACACCAAAACCAAGTCACATCTGAACAGGGGTTAGGAGGATTAGTAAGACCTGAACACTCCCTAAAATAGAAGTAACTGTAAAAATATTATGGTACATAATAGATGGCCAGCTGTGAATGCATTGCCAATTAGCAATAAGAGCTCTGGAAGAGCACAGTATAAAGCACACACTGCTCTAGGTAGAGCCTGAAACTCCCAATCAACCTGTATCTGTCATACAGTATGTTAGACAGATGTGTTCATACCACTTTCGCATGGATTCTGCTAACTGAAACAGAGAGAGAGACAGGTGATAAACGTAGAATTTCTATCTGTATACACCAAGATCACAGTGATCTTCACAGTGAAAGTCAACAGGCATAAAGGAAAAGACACAGGTTTGTTTAACAGCCTGCTAGTAAATCATCATATTGAAGCATGAGGAGGTACCTGAATAAAGAAAGCAAAGTACATTTTATAAATGATCTACACAAAATATAGTCTTCTAAGAGGCCACTAGGGACATTCAGGAGAGTCCTTAGTTTGAAAAACTGTCAGCAAAACAACACTTTTCATTTCTATGCCTTAGGGTTTTTTCATATATTTGTTTTCTGTAGCCTACTCTATCTTTATCAGAAGCCCAACAGGAGAAAGATAAACTGGTTTGAAAACAGCCGTTAAAAGAAAAATATGATAAAATATTCAGAAGAACATCTAAGATGATTTCTAGGAAACCCAACTATTCTCCATTCCACTGACAAGACAGAGAGATGCCTTGCCTTTTTCTCCAAGAGCAAACAAAACCAGATATTTTCCCAGTTTCTTCCTGAAATACACTAATTTGGTGAAACTGAAATGTCTTACAGTAATCGATCAATTTGAATAAAACTTGTCTCCAAGTTTTCTCAGATTTTCATATTTCTTGTCTCTTGTTTCTCAGATTCAGAATGCTCTGCTCTCTAGAAAGGGCAGTTCACACTAGGATAGGGATTTGAACCTGCTCCACTCCTACCCCAGAAGATGTTCTGCCCATCGTACTTGTATCTGCCCTTGGAGGAGTTCCTTCTCTGGGTTTTTACATGAGAACATTCAAAACACCTCAGTTATCTCAGTGTGGATTAAGACCAAAAAGCAAAAACCATGAGTGAGTTCTTGTTTTTGACAGCTCTAATGAGAAAGCAGTAATTCATACCATCCTATTCTAGATTGCACAAACACATCCATAGAACAATACATACAGAAATGCCTAAAGCTATACTTGTCATTTCACCTTCTTTTTCAACATGTGCACTAATCAGACTTTTGCAGTGATGGAAACAGAAGTCATTGAAGCGTAATGGTTAGAAAAACATAATATTGTAGTCACAAATGCCATCTGAATTGCTACTAAAAATACCTACAAAAATTATAAGACAAGCCCAAAGTAGTCATATACGCTGAAGTTCTGAACAGCCCTGACAATAGCCTAAACTGGTAGTTTCCATTTCACTTACCAATTTGTGGGTGAGCTGGATAGTAATAAGAGGAGATCCTGACAGATTGTGGGACAGCTTGGGCAGAGGTTCCACTTTGATAGAGATAAGATAACTGGTTGCTGAGATCATATAACCCTTGTAGGCAGCAGCTTCAGTAATCCTTGGAAAGAAACAAATATATTAAGGAAGTAGAACAACATTTTTTTGTTTACCCACAACGCCCACACCAACAGGAACACAGGAACTCCTTTTGCTATTCAAGTCAATTAATTTCTATAGGGGAGCAAGATCTGGCCCCAAAGGATCCTACAGGACTAGAAACAACAGCTACAAAGTATAGGGACGTTAGGAGACTTGGTATCATAAGTATGCCTTCGTTCTGCTCCTCTTTTGCAAATGTTTATAAACCTTGCTGAAAGTGCTTTAGATAATGAGAATCCTACGAAGTAAGGGATCTAAAAATAAACTAAGCAAAGCAATCTAAGTGAGGAGAAAACTTGGGGGATTTCAGGATGTTTAATTAAACATACATATTGGTGTGTAAGACACATAGATATAATGCTATAAAAATATACGTAGGAATATATTTAGAAGTAACTTATAGCTTTACTTTGAAAAATGGATTATGTCCAGTTAGGTTTGTTAGAGAGTAACTCAGGTCACAATACAAACAGCAGAACCTGACTAAACGTCTGATTAGTCCAGGTAATGTTTTTTTTCTAGGCTGAAGTAACTCTGCAATACGTAAGAACCCTTTTATTTCTGCTTTCAGCTAAAACTTATGACTTTGGCATTTTTGCACATTTAGGAGTAACTAAGATCTATTTGGCTGTAGGGTAAAGTTTTTTACACCATCAGTAAGAAACTGCGCAGGAGTGAAGTGGTCTCTGTCATCCACCTCTTCACTCTGTGAAAGAATGGCATTCACTATGAGAAACATGAGCCATGGCAAATTAACCATCAGTGTGGGTTTCCAAACATAGCACACCATTGGAAAGAGCCAATTTACAAAGCACATTAAAAAACCCATCTTATTTACATCTGCCACCTGTTTGCAATGGTTTCTTGTTTTTCTTTCAGGGAAAAGAAAAAAAAAGCATCAGACATTAAAATAACTTTGTTCGGTCCCTCAGCAAGGTCAAATAAAACAGAACTCATAGAGCACAAGCCCAAGCACCAGTCCTTAGTGCTAACCATGGAAAAACATCAGTATTGGAGATTACTTCTGCTCCCAGTAACCAGCATGTGATTCGAATTTGTTAATCTTAGGGCGGATTTTGCTACTCTTATATGAAAAGTTTAGAGAAGGACTTGTAACATTAAGACTGCTATCTGACATTTTGAGATTTCTCCTACACAAATTAACAGGATGGACGTTTTTTCCATGCCTATAATCTGCCATTTTAACTTTAAATAGGTAGATGAATTTTGAGGTGTGAAAAAACCTCACCACGAGCAAGAAACAGTGTTTTGTGTTTCGTGCTTGCATACACAAGCCTTTCTTCACTGTGGCCTGGATGTTAGATGGCAGTGAGTCTGTCAGCCGATTACCTTCAGTGAGATTACTACAGCTTTACACAAACTGTGAATAAGCGGGAGCAGAACTGGGCTCAAAACCTTTTGTTTTGATTTTTTTTTTTAAAGAATCAAAACTAACTCCCCTTAGAAACTGCTATTTATGTAGTCTGAAAATAGAAGTCATCTGTCTGTACAGCACAAAAGCTCCATGAGTTTTGGTTTTAGCTTTCCACCACAAAGGAAAAAAAATGCTCTTAAAAAGAAAATGGACAGGCTTCAAATTACAGGTGTTCAAGTATCCCAGTGCTAGAAGGAACATAAAAGAAGGTCTTTAAAACAAACTACTCTGGGAAAGTGCTGTTATTCTACTGAAATATAAGCAAAAAAGTTACAGCAGTACAGCATAAAAAAGAAAACCAAGCAGGAGAGAACTGGATACTTATTTTTAAAACATTTTTTGAATACCTGGGGTTTGATTCCGCAGAGGAAAATCACTAAGCAAGCATTCCTTGTATTACTAGTTTTTTAGATTGCTTTTTGGACAGATCTGCATCTAGAATTTTATAGATGTGATTCTGTAGTGCATTACAGACTGCCAACAGTTCAAGTAGTTTAGATTAGTTATAGAACTCTACGAGATGTATCTTCTTCAGTGTCTTTGTGTTTCGCATTACAGCAGGGCCAGATCCTCCCTTCTCAAAATCCTTCTAAAGATCCATCCGTCTCAAAAATGAGGGATAAAAATACATACAACTTGGTGGAACAGGAATGAGTCTCCAGGTTTTCCTATTCCACAAAGTTCAGAGAATGTTCACGAAGTTGACATAACTTTTATTTTGCTGTATCAGACTCCTAGAAGCGTGGACTCCATGACAATGCGTTAGAACAGTGTTTTGACATGCAGCGTCTTTAATCATATTGTGTTTGCTAAACTTTGAACTAAGTCAAGACCACATTAATTCTCATTCTCTCTCCGAGAATTTGAGATTATATCTTATTATCTTAATAAATTGCACTGATCCTCCTGTTTGAAAAACATAAGCTGTCATAAATTATTGCCTCTATTTCTTCATGTCGGTAAGAACTATTGCACATTAATGAGATGGTTCCTTTACAGCCACCTACTAAGTTCCCTTTTTTTGAAAGCAAGGTAAACAACAGTACAAGTTGCTACTTGATTTAAAAAATGCTATTTAATAATAGCTGTGTGAATATCTCAGTGTGATTAGTCTGGTCATAAACCATGATTTTTTACCCTGAAGATCACAAGTGAGTTCCTGCAATCGTGACCTTCCGTGTAGCTGTATGTAAAGAACGGGAGGCAATCCCTGACATTCATGACAGCTGAGATGCTGCATCTTTCCTTCTGCTGTCATAAACAACACACTGAAAATCAGATTGGAAAAGACTGAGAAAAAGTGTAAACTAATCTATGTACCCCAGTATAGATGAAATAAAAACATAAAGTCATACTAGATTAAAAGGAAAGTGTAATGATTTACGTGAATGGCCTTGCAAAATTCCCTGGGGAACTGTATTGCTGAGAGGAATACAGCTCTGCATTTACTTTATCTTATCTGCTAATGATTTCATTGATGCAGCATATAAAACAAAAAGTCTTTTAAGCATTGCCTTGTCTCCTGTTGTAAAATTACCTTGCTGGTTTCTAGGATTAGGATTCAGATTTTATCTAAAGAGGGATGTTATGTTTTCTTACTTGTTTCATTTAAGCACAAGCTTTATCTTTATATGTGTCAGGAGAAAAAGATGTGATTTCCTTTTATGAGAGATTAAAATTATGAAATTTAATACCAGATATGATGAATGGAAAGAGAAGACAAAGAAAGATAAACATGTCGCTACGGAAATCTATTTTACTACAACATAAAGTAAAACATCTAATGTAAGCTCTAATCTCTCTCTAGTTAATGACTACATGTCCTCAATATTGCAGAATCAGGATTATGGCTCACAATTTATTTACAGTCGATAATGACATGTCTGTGGTAAAGTATATCACTAAGGTAATAAACAAGCTGTTAGAGCATTAGAGGTCTGAGATACTTACTTGGTATCCACAGGGTTGATATTATGAAAGAAATAATGCATGTTATGGTAAAGCAGGCCAACAATGGTAATCCAAGCTGTGAAAAGGGAACAGGAGTTATTGCTCAGAGCAATAGTTGTAAGCAAGAGACACTTCTATCCTAGACTGGAAACTCTGTGTTAATTAAGAGCCTTGACTTCTGTAAACTTTCATTTTTTTGCTTTCACAGATTTCTGATTATTCTTTCAAGTATGTGAAAAAGTATGAACACCTTGCAGTAAGGCACAGGAGACAGATATGAAGAGTAAGGATGCCTGCCCTGTGCACCTGTAGTTCCAAAATAAGTTGTTAAAGTAATCAGTTGTCAGCTATAAATCCCCCACCTAGCATCAGAAAGGGTCATATGACATACCAGAGTCAATATCTCAATGGTAGCTACAGTAATCTCAAGGCTATTTCACCACCTCTGTTAACTGGCAATTTGTGAAACTCCGACACAGGCAACCATTTTCCACTTTGGTTGTCTGTTTGCTGCCTGCATTCCAAGTATTTATGGGTTCTCCATCATCTGAGTGAAGAGAGAGATGCGTATTTTCTAAGTGTCAGCCACACAGATGTCTTTCACTATCCCTTTTGCTGGGTTCCAAGTATTTATAGTGTCAACTGTTTGAGGTGGAATAATAAATTTTTAGGTAAGCTCATTTGGACAGCAACAAGTGTGGCCTGAAGGATGAAATTACTCAGAAGCGAACTTTAGCTGGAAAAAAGAGTTAAACATTTAATGGGCTGGATCATTTCAGGATACCAACCATAATAATGTTCTGAAGAAAAAAAAAAAAAAACAATCTGCATGGTGAGAGACTTTATAAGTGGGAAAGGAAAAAAGTCCCCCCACATGCTATTTTTGGCATTATAAGTTGGTTTGCAATTCAGTTATTCAAGCCTCAGAGCACTTGCAGTGAAGTCTCCAGACAGAGCCCCCTGCCAGTGCAAAGAAACAAAGCTGTCACCACAAATCAGGTAGACGGTTCAGTAATTATTAGAGTCTTTCTCACTGCAGGTTATCTGCAGCTGACTTCGCACTTTATGAATAAGGGACCGACCCTCCTTCAACAGAGGTGACTGCGGAAAGGTCTCCAGGTGTGTAAATTCCACGGGTTGCAATTCAGGGCACATAGGTCAGATTTGAAGATGCAGGGAAATGTTTCTGTAAATAGGTTCCTTCAATCCCTGATTAAAACATGGATAATTAACTTCAAACAATGTTATTTTAGAGTCCTTACTAAAGCTTCAGATTTTTGCCGTACCTTGCTTTTGAGATTATTAAAATTTTAGCCTAGGTATGGATTTCTGAGTTCTGCCTTTTTGCCTTGACTGTAGTTTATATCTTCATTCTGTTTCTGTAGTTGCTATTGCTTAAAACTGACATTTTATAGTTTAATTTCATACAACATTTTAAGAGTTATTTTCCGTGAAGGGATAAGTAATACCTGATCTGGCATCCTGGAATTTCTTAAAAATAACCAGTTCACATGATTAAGAATAATTTATGACAGTATGGCTTCTCTGGTATAAAAAGATGTCAAATTTAAATGGCTTCACTCTCTGTGGCCCAGCTGTATTATTCAAAATTAATTCAAGTAATATGAAAATTCCACCACATTAATCATTTATTAGTACGACAGGACAACTGCTGGTTCTTTAGAGCCAGTACGATCAGTGATGATCAATCTAGTTTCTTGGAAAAATAAAGCAAACCAAAACTGTTTTCAAGCAAAATAATTTTTGGATACCCTGTTTACATGACTCTGCTCCTCCCTTTAAATGTTTTCTTACCTTTTTCATGAAAAGCTTCACTAGGAATGGAAATATAACTCTGTCCTCGAGATGGGAATCGATAGTGGGACAAATTCAGAGTCTGAGGATGCATTTTGACCAAGGTGTAATCTGTGTGATAACCCAAACAAAAATATGATAAAATCCATAGCCTCTACATCCTACTTGACTACGTAACTAGACTTCCCTAATAGCTACTGCAAGTCTCAAGTTTAAAACCCCTGATGTTTGCAGAAAATATAGTAAATTCCCTGAGTATAAAATTGCCTTTTATATCTGACTCCTTACTGCTAGTATACCATGGATCACTTCACCCATGCTCAAATACTGAGCTTACCAGGGCAAGCAAGACAGATTGATAACACACACTTCCACTGACATTTGAAGGCATTATTTCAGACCTCCAGTGCTTTATTTGAGAATGCCAGTGGCCAAGAGAGCACATGCAGTGATTAATGGCACTGGTGACTGCTCACGTTATTTGTCACCTCGCATGGATCTCAAAGCAGAGCAGAATGCCAGAACAGATAAATTACCTTTGCTACCTGTAGCATCCAAAGGCACAGATGCAATTAGGGTGCTAGGCTGCTAAACAATAGTAAAATAAAATTCTCCTAAAAGGTCAAAACTATTCCTATTATTTGCAATCTCTTGCAAAAACCTTGCAAAATTACAGTTTGTAGCATCCAGAGATCTGCAACTTTAAAGTGCTGCATAAGAGCTCTGTGCCCTTTAACTGCCTATTAGTATAGTATTACTAGATTCATTTCATAGAATTCATATTCTAAAACCTTCTCCAAATAACCTCAGGGAGGTTCAAGTACAGTCAGAGTTGATTACCTCTGAATTAACTGCACAGTCGTCCTTCTACAACTGAAACACTGGTTTGATTTCCTCCATGTTGGCAAAGGAGGGGCTGCAAGCTCAGAAGCATTTAGGACACCCAGACAGTCCAGAAAGAACATTTCTGCTAAATCCTACCTGCCACAGATGACGTGCCCTCAACAGATAAAGGTAACGAGCTTTCGTCCAGGTTGCGTGTCATGTGAGCCATCACACTGTCAATAGTTTGAATTAAACTTCCAAATACGTGAGCAGTCTGAGGGAAGAAGAAAGAGAAGGCTCTACAACAAAAGAAATGGCACTTCATAGCACAAAATGCCAAGGTGCCATGTTAAATTCCTGTGTGACTCATCATTCAACTCACCATCGTCCAAAGTCAAATATGACTTTCTCCACAACCTTTTCCACATATAGCGGATAACGTGTTACACAAATTGATGCCACCCAGAGCCTGACCTTATAAAATAAGGTTTTATAGAATGTCTCCAAATGACTCTCTGCTCCCACCAGAATTTGACAGTCAATTATACTCAGGATTCAGCAGAATGAGGACAAGAACTGAGCAAATAATTTTGACAATATATAAAGACTGGTATCAGATCTTTATCGGAATATAAGCTGAGACACTACTGTTTGGCCTTTCTATCATCTTTATTAAAATGGTCCCGAGTACAAAGCTACTTTCAAAGCATTTATATGTCCCCTGGAAAACAACCCTCCATGTTGAAACTTGATCTATGAAATCTCAGAGTGAATGCATGGTTCAGTGAAAAATGAATCTATTTTATCTGGGATCTATTTTTATCAGAGATCATCAAGAATTTTAGGCTCAAAACTTTAATTAATTAGACATCTTTTTGTCTTAAAGGTTTTTTAGGCTTCAGTGAGACCTTAATTTACTTTAGCCTCTCTTTCTCTCAGTTTTTAAAAGCTTTCTGCTCTGAAATCTGTGCTCCCTTAAGACTTAAAACAAAAATCTTGGCTCCTCCTGCAAGTATTTCTCTGCTCTCTAGAAGGTAGACTATAAGAGAAAGAATATTGATACAGGTTACTTTTCCCTATGTTAGGTTTAATCTCTCTCAAAGCTTCAGTTCACTAAACAGGTAAGCACTACTGCATATTGCATGAGCATTGAAAGACATCAATCTACAAATCAAATATAAGCTTTTAAATATCAAAGTTCAGTGCTAAAATGGTAGTGATTAAACACTAACTTTAGTGAAAGTATCTGTTATTTTATAAATACAGTTTTGTCTTATTCATCCTGAAATATGTGGAAATAGCAGCAGATAAAGTTCCCTTATTTTAACCCTCAAAAATACATCCTAAAAGAAAGTGACATAATTGTTTTGTCTGTGGATCTTTACTGTAAATATGAAAGTGGCATATGAGAAAGTAAATAGCCATTCTGCCAAAAAGTCCTAACAAGAAGAATAGAGGCAACCAGTTTCGTTACTATCTATGTGGAATTATGCAACCAAAGTAATCTTCAAATCTGAGCCCATTTGTCTTACCTCTGGTATATCCATCCAGTTGGGCAATAACAGAAAGTCTTCAATAGCTTTTAAAAATGCCTAAAAGATAAATAACACTATGTTATTTGATTATTTATTAATCAGCTACATCTCCTGGTAAGGATCCAAGGCAGATCTCTGCTACGATTTTCTTAGGTTTATTTTTAGATGACAAGCCCATTTTCATTTGGGTCACAGATTCATCTCTACCTGCCAGCACTCTCATCTTGTTCTGTATGGTGACACTTTAAAGTAATAGTTTATTTATTAAAAGTAACACCACCGTGAAACTTCTGAAGTGCAATCATTATACTACAGCTGAGGTGAGAGCACTGGAACTAAGACTAGAGTGAACTTATTCTCCCATTTTATCTAAACTCATATGACATTAATACCTCTTTTATTCTTAGATGACGGTATTTCAACAGCACTAAATAAATGTCTGGGTCCCATCACTAGTACCATTTGTTATCTGCTTAACTTTTGCACTTAAATGTTGATTTTGAGGTCAAGATCTGTCATGGTGGGAACTGTTCAAGTTCTCAGCCTGATACAGTCCCTGTCCTAAGGAGTCTTGCTGATAAAGACAATAGAAGGAGTAGAAAAGGGAGCACAGAAAATTAAAAAAAACAAACAAACAAAAACCCAAAACCAAAAAACCCCACATCTCCTGCTCAAACTCCTCTGTTAAAATGCCTTAAAAGCATCAACTGAATACAGAAAAGTTCCACTGAGAAACATGGAAGAAAGCTGCAATACTTTTCTGAGCATAATTTTTCAAGCCGTAATACAGAGGGTAATCCCAGAGCTTTGCTATATGACCCTACTTTTGGGTAGCACACACCTCGCAGCCCCTGTCAAACATTCAGTGCAGAATTCTACCTGGCATGCACAGACCTTATCCTAAACCCAGGACCTCACATATGCCCTGAGCGTTCAGCGAGCATCACTTTTCAGGTCACAGCATCACTCCAGAGTTACTCCAAAAAGGATGTGTTAGACTGCTGGAAAAGGATGGAAAGCAGAAATGCTGTAGCTACTGAGCAGAGCAGCATTATAACAGAAAACACAAGTCAGATTTGAGAGAAGCAACGCATTATAAATGCGTGCCAGTAATCAGAAAGTTTATTGCATATCACTTAAATCAAATTTTCTTGTGCTGTGAGGCATGTGACAATCAGGACAGAGATAACTTTACAGAAAATAGTGTGCATGCTCAGTGCCTGTCTCTCAGGGAATTAGCTGCAGACAATACAAAGCTTAATCATCAATCAGACAAATGACAGAGTCTGCATGTATGATCAGGACTCTCTTGTGTTTACTTCCTAAAATAGCTTTGCTAAAGATAATCATGTCCCACATTTCTGTCTGCAAATCACTTTCATGGCACACAAAGCAGCATCAGATAGCATGAATGAGCAACCAAATGGCAACTGAAATGATGTGGGAAACAGGTACAATAGCTGACGGGTTGATGTTCCATTTTCGATTCAGAGCCCACACAAAATTTTCAGGAAAACAAAGAAAATGTTGTATTAGAGCTTTTTAGAAGGGTTTTTGCTACATATTAAAATGTGATTCATGAAATCAAAGCTTTACAGTTTGCAAATGCTAAGCTTTTAACATAAACCACCAATTGCTGTCCATGTAGCTTTCAGAAGCATTTATTTATACTGTTTGTCTGAGTAAATAATCCTTGTCACCCTGGTGTTACCCGTAGGCTTAAAGAAACAATCACTAGCGAGACCAGAGCTGATTACTGTAATAATAGCTTTCTAGCCTGCTGAAATCAGGGAATTAGGTGCCCATCATTTTACAGAAGGCTAACTTTATGTTAGCAGAACGTGACCCCTTGTCTTCAGCTCAGACTGCAGAAAACACTTTTTTTTTTTTTTTTAATTTGTGGTTTAGCTTAAACAAAAATAAATTACTCTGTTAAACTTTGGACCAGATCTTACCATGAACTGGTTTCAGTGGCAATTTGTGATATGTCTACACAGGAGTCCTGGCTGTGGTTGGAATCCAGTGCAAGATAAAGCTATCAACTCACAAAAGCCAAGGACACCCCTCATCACAGACAGACCCTCTCCCACAGCTTTCTACCTCCCACAGCAGAGTGGGATGTGTGCCTCTGCCACTTCAGAGTCCAGCAAGAATAACCCATAGCACAGCTTACCCTCAGCTTACTACAGGAGCAATAAATGCTAACGAAAGGTCAGGCAGACAGCAGTAATTGATAACCTTGGGCAGGTACTCAGGGCCAGACGCATAGAGCCACAACTAGAGTGCTCCCAGCATCCAAGTTAGTTAGTTTGCTATTAACTCATGCATTTTGCTGCTGTCACTACTCTGATTACAGCATCATCATGTCCTGCACCTGTCAGGTGACTGTCAATCTGTTGCATTTTGAATCAGCTGGGCCATGCAGAGAAATGCTGAAAATTTTTTTTAAGAATTATATATTCTGCATTGGATACACTTGCAGCTGAAAAAATTAACAAATTATTTTCTCCTACTCTATTTCCTGCTCCACTAAATAATTACTTTTGATGTGTGGTCATGGTTCCAGGTATTTATAATTTATGCATTAAATAATAACCCCAAGAACTAATGAGACCCTTAAACTATTTTCTCTGGTTGAAGCTCACCTTCTGCTACTCTGTAAAATAGCTACTGCTTTTTCCTTATGTATTTTTTGCAATCAGCAAAAGCTTTCAAAGCTACATTCGATATTCCAGCTTCTGGAGAAATTTCAAGGTCATCTGGCTCCCCACACAGATGTGAAGGGTGCTTACCTCTGTCAGGCTTAGAGCAGTATTTTCTGACAAGGATTTGTTGGGCAAGCTGGAGGACACGTTCTCCAGGTAGCCCAGCATGGTGTCAGGGGAGTGGAAGTTCCCTCTCTCCTCAGTCAGATTAGTTATGATGGGACGATAGGCGTTTGTAGAGAGCTAAGGAAGAGAGATACAACCCATCAGAAATTATTCCAAACAGCAGTCAATATTTCTTGCTTTAGCCCAGAAGGGAGTTTGAGGCACAGCAGACTGCTGTGGTTACACACAAGAGGCTACAAAAGCCAAGGGAAAAGGAAAGCACATGGACAGATAAATAGCATAAACAGAATATCAGGCACAGCTTCATTTTTTTCATTAGCTATTCAGGTCCTATCTGCCACGGTTTTCTGAAAGTCTCTGTGAACAAGAAAAACTAATAAAACCTTGACACTGCAGATAGCAAGAAAGTGAAAACACACTGCCACAGCTAATGGCATGTAGGCTGACTAAAGCTAATTGTATGTATTCTGCATATGAAAAAGTTATTTTAAACCTTTTTCATTAAGCATTTACTAAAGAGATTAGAACTAGTTTCATTACTGTGGTTGGATTTTTTCTCTAATTTTAAAGGAAACAAGTGGAAAAGTTAGCAAAATGTTTTTAAATGTCCTGCATCTTCAGAGTTCATTGACATATTTCAGAAGTTTCTACATTTTTTTTTCCCTTTTTTATAATGTAGAAAATATTTTTATTTAACAATGAATTCCCTTTATCTGTCCTACATTAAGAGTTCTGTAGTATTGTCATCTTCCCATAGTGGTTAAAAATTCTCCCTATGCATATCTGAAAGTTTTTATAATTGGGGCACTAAAATAAGTGCCACCAATGAAAACTCTGAAGTGAGCAGGGTCCGTAACTCTAATATATACACATTCTGGCATTATAGAAAAGAGTTACTGTCTAAAGAGGACTGTCCTACCACAGGTTTTGTGGTGGTTGTCATCACAGACCATGGAAGCGTTGAAGAAAGCAAAACTTGCACACCTAGGGAAAATACATATAAGAATGATAGTGTTAACAAATCTGATATTCCCACTGCAGGTTGAATCCGTTCTAACAAAAAGTAACATATTTGCTGTTCTATGCATTTTACTTGTTCACTTACAAGCTACACAGGCTTGTTTAAAGCATTTCATTTACTAATTTTCTCATTGATTTTACTTCATCATCATTAAATACATGAGCCATGCAATTTAGTTTAAGTCTTAAACACTTAAAATTAAACCTTTGTTTGCAAACAGGAAATTCCAAGTGTTATATCCCAATAAATAAAGGACAACTGTACAATTAAAACGTTGGCATCCATTTTCCTTCTGTAGCTCTTCCCCCAGCATTTATGCAAAGCATTTATGGAAAATTTAAAAGAAAATCCTATGTCTTATCAGAAATAAATAATCTGTAGGCACTTCTGACAATTTCATGTATGACCTTGCTGTATTTCTGTATACGTGATAAACTATGACTGGGAACATAAAGACACTGGAAAAAGTGAGACTGAAGTCTCAACTATGATCTCCAAATGCTAATGTTTACTTCTATCTTGAGCCCAAATTGCTTGTGTGCCAAATAAAAATCACACCCATGAAGGCAAATTCAGAAACACTTTTCCATATTAAAAGCCTCTGTAAGAAATATTCACAGCCAATGGAAATACTTTTGTTGCTTGCCGCAAAAATAAGGCATCACCCTCAAATAAAAGAACATCAGTAGAAACGGTGCTATACTAAGGCTTTTGGGACATGCTAGTTTTGCCTAAAACAAATAACAGGGGTTAAAGAGTCAGAACACAGCCTCCATTAGCAGTTTGAGTATACTATAGATAATGCCTCTATTAGCTGTTAGTAGGCTGATCTCAAGCAAAGTGAGGTTGGTATTAATCAGATGGGCTTTACTAATAAAAGTCACCCACTAGCACTGTATCCATTGAAAATTACCGTATGAGCATGTCATAAGTGATTTGTCCAGACAGAAAGAAGAAACTCAATTTTGGATAGTTTCCAGTTGCTCCATTTCAAAAATATTGGTTCCTTTCTGTGCAAGGGGATTTATTGGCCATTTATGATAAAGAAATAACATTTTCCTCTCATCTGTGTCTTACCAAGAATTTATATTTGTGAGGAGTGTGGTATTTCAGCACAATCAAAGAGTACTTGCATACATAGGACACATTTTACACATGGATCCAAAAGGAACATGATTATTCATTCTATTATAAAACAGGCTGTCCTATTAAGTTCCTTACGTCAAACCACATTAGCCCAGCTTCAACCCCTCCAAGGTCAATAAATAGATACCAAGAACAACTTTTGTTTATTATGTTGATTAGCATTGTACTATCCAATATCCTATGAGAATGTTTAACTTCATCCATCAAAAGCTAGCTACAAATATTAACGTCTAGCAATCAGATATTTTGAACCCCAGTAAGGCTCTTTCCAAACCAAAATATAGAGGAAAGAAGTAGAAACTTAAGTCCTGAACAGGATTTGCATTCATAGAAAGAGCTTTCCACGATGCCTTGATTATTTGTTAGAGTGAAGATGGGAGGGTAGAGGGCTTCAGAGGACAGTTGCTGCGAGTTCACAAGAACTCAAGGGGTTAAAAAAAAAAAAAAAAAAACAGAGTTCTCTTTGTATTTATACAAGTCATACTTCTCTGACAGTGAAACAGGGCACACATATAGATGGATCAGGTCAATTTGAAAATCTACTGCTCTTGAGTTTAGCAACATAACATTCTTCTCGAGTTACACCAAATCAAAGAATGTGATTTATGGTAGCTTTGAGCTGGATAGTGTTATAGTAACTCTAGATTGTTGTGAAAGATACAACAGCCAAATACAAAAGCATTTTTCTAACAAGACCAGAACATTATGAAGTTAAACTTTTTAAGATTTTAAAACTATTTTCTGTATCAAATGAAGAGTCTCCCAATCAGAATTTTTGAAGACTTTCTTAAGAGTCATCTTTTAAAATAAGAAGGTTTTACTTTAAAAGAGTTGAGGACAATTACTGTTATTTGTGTGGCAAAGCAAATAGATTGTTCATTATATACCAGATGGAGAATTTTCTTTTTCAGCTACTTCAATTCTACATAAACTAGTTTATATTTTACTTTTGATAAAATATATTTTGTATATAGTTGATTCCTATAATCAAACATATACATTCTCATTTCCAGGCATGCATCAGAAGTTCTATGTTATTCACACAGTTTCCATTGTGAAAGTGGTTCCCATGGGTTTAAAAGCACAAGAAATTATGGGCGTAACTGCTTTAGCTCTCAGTAACCTAGTAAGAATAAATTAAAGCAGGAAAACCACCGGCAAAGCCAAATATTCCAGGTGCCCCATAGCTTTATTCCCCAAGATGGATGTTTTCTAATTGCTACTTACACACAAGCACTTAATAGCAACAGTCTTTCTTGTAGTGAAAATTTTATTATAAGGATCCATAGAATACCTGACAGGGGTTACTGGCCAGTATTCTAAAGTCTTTGCTCTCATCCTGATTCTCTGCCTTTTATGTTACGTTTCAGCCGCTTATTTTTTGTTAGTTCACAAGCATACATGAGTTAATACGTCATTATCGTTCCAGGAACTGGAGAGATAACCATTATTATCCACATCTGCTGGAATACACTAAGTGACTTGGCTCAAAGTTACACAACAGCCAGAGCGCAAGTTAGAAATCCGGAGTCAGTCTTGCCTAATGCTGTTCTCTGCCTTACGTCTAATTATGTCTTCTCTTGACCCTTCTAGGGGATCTAACAAAGGCTGGATAACTCAGATCTTGGTTAATTTTTTAATGACATTTTTACAGAGCTAGAACCCAGGATGAAAAGACTGCACATCAAAAGACAGCTGAGCATTTTGGTGACATTCATACCTGACTTCTGCCTCTAAAAATGACATTCCATAGCCAAAAGAGGTAAAATTAACAAATCCTACACATTAAATATTTTTAAGTCAGCATCTTTACAGAAGATGAATTATGACAACACTGAATATACTCACCAATGGCAGCAGTAAAGTACTGCTCAATTTCATTGGGGGTGAGAGCCCTTTCCCATATAATGAATTCGTCAAATGCCCCATTCACGTAGCGCTTAGTTTGATCTCCCTCTGTCCCAGTCAGTAGATTTGCACTGGGGTCTCCGTAATCATAGAAAACTTTCCCATCCGGATCAGTTGTGTTTAGAGTTCCATTGACATAGACTTTTAGTCCTTCTCTTGATTTCCAAGTAAAGAGAATATGAGTCCAATAAGGACCTGCAAAACATTAAAATTCATAGCAAAATCCATTAATCAATTCCATTTAGAGTCTTTCCTGTTCAGTAAGTTTTTGCTGACTTGTGCAATGTTATAGAGCTGTATAGGAAGTGCTAAGAGTGAATTATGGAATGCTGATGTCATGTATATTAGTCTTTATACCCATGGGGAAGCCCATACTTTGGCAGAATGCCTGTTAGCTTTTGTCTGAACTCTTCCTTGGGCTCACTGCAGTTTCATATATTACACTTGCCAAGTATTATTGGCCAAGATTTGAAGTCTCTTCAATACTTTCTCAAAACTCAGTTCAGCAAGAACTGCATAAAGACAGCAAGAACTGGAAAACAAGCAAATAGACTAATTAAAAGTTGCCACAGTTCCTTTGTTATACTTGAGAGGCTGAAAAAATAATACTACTTTTCACTTGGATTGGATAATCTACAAATGTATGAATTATTCTTACAATTTAGCAGCTTTTCTCTTAAAATAAGAGTTCTAAACTGATTTATTAAGCTTTATAAAACTCTGCTACTACAAGGTGAGAAAGTCCTATTTTACCAATGTAGAGGTAGTCAAATTAAGGCAGGAAAAGATTTAGTCACTGTCACTACTAAAGACAGGAATTTGTTCCCGTCACTAGGTAATACCTCTCCCGAACAATACACAGTTTAGATAGAAGCAGTAAGATATGTGATATACCAAAATGTTTATTAATACTATGCCATGGCATACAAAACTTGACACTCAACAGATAACAAAATGACCAAAGGACTAAACACCCAGTTAGATAGTTACCAAATAAAGTCTTAATTTAGGAGGCAGCAGAGGACAGCACACATATCCAGTTTTAGAATATACTGAGAACTATCAAGGATTGACCTGCATTCTTCACTTGTGTTTCCATCTAAGCACTCATTAATCTATTGATGTCAATAAGAATTCCACTGCAGAAACAACTGGAAATTGGGTCCAAGGACTGTTACTGAATGACAAGTGTTCTATAATACAGTATCACTGTTTTTTCAGTTCATAGTTTCTCTCTCTCTCCCCCCACATCAAGAGAGTTTTTAAGCACAGAGGTCTGTAGCTATTTTTATATATCCACTTCTCTTTCCTGAAGTTGTTCTCTTACCACTACATCTCTCTGCAAGAATAAAGTAAAATATAACAAATAAATTAATTTTAAAAAATTATAAAATTTACCTGGTGGACTAAAGCTTGCTTTCCACTTCATCATTGCATTCCCCCGGGTGTAAAATTCCACTGAGCCTTCACCTTCATTTGAACAGATTTTGAAACCACTGGAAATTACTTGTCCACCAGAGGCAGGCAGAAACTTAGCCTGCTGGTCTTGAGTCTTCCAGAAAAAGGAAAATGTTACTCCTGATGAAAGCAAGTGAGAGGAGATTTTAATGAAAAAAAACCCAAGTGCAATTAAAAATTTCCAATACTGTAGAATACAGAGAGTGGGAATGCTTTTGAGGACAGATCATCTGCTAGCATAAACAAGGACAGCATTTTTAAGATCAACAATGTTCTAACAGTTTAAACCAAATAAACATCTCTTCCTTGGTTTCACATCACACGTGCATACCCAGGCCACAGCAGTAATCATTGCTTCCTGAGCAGCTTCTATCAATTAAAACTAAAGTTCTTTGAGCACCAAATGTAATGAAGCCTTTTTTCTTACAGAGTTTTGCTTCCATTCCCTTGGCCTCATCTCTGCAGCCTCCTCACCCTCCTGTGATGACCCCCTTTTCCTCCTGTGATCCTTGCTTATTTCAAAACACAAGTTGCTCTCATATCTCCATATCCTCCACCAGCATCTACATCTTTTCTTGATGTTCCCTAAATGCCATCAGAGCCAGAAATAGTACATTGACTGCTTCCAAGCAACTGATGTGCTAACTGGCTGCCAGCATGCCCATGCTTATAGAGTAGTGTCCATTGCTAACTACACTTTAATTCTTCTGAGCATGTTACTACCTGTGTTTTCACACTTCAGCACTCCAATAATCGCTGAAAGCAAAGAACCAATGTAAAAGACAGGCATGGCGACATATGCAGAGCCACAGTCAAGATTTTGAGGTCACCACTTACACAAAAATCAAAGAATTCTTCCCAAAATGCAAGTGCAATCCTGCAAGCAAACACACGATTAACTTTATCCACAAATAATCCTGTTCAATTCACAGTAAAATTTACTATTATACTGTAAAATTGAAGCACTCTTCAGATTGCACATTGGTGAAGAAAGATGGTTTATGTAAGTTGGCTTGTTTCTTTAATAACAGTTACCTCAAAAGGCTTCACTGAAACACAAGTAGCAAATCAAACCTCCCTTGCACTTCAGAAGTTCACAGTGGCTCTGCTGTAGAGGTTCCACAGTCAAAAGCATTTACAAAGACTAAACAGCTCCTAAAAATGTTCATCTCAGAATTTATAGTACAAAGTGCTAACAGTAAAATTTGAGTTCAGAGCAGGTTGAGAAAAAGTTTATGAAGTACAGAAATGGAAAAGGTTTTGCCACAAAGAATCATAATGAATTAAGTTGGCAACGGCCCTGAAGATCACCTTGTCTAAACTGCCTGCTCAAAGCAGGGTCAATTTCAGAGCTAGATCTGGTTGCTCAGAGCTCAAATGAGACTTTACTGTCAGCACAGAAGCAGATTGCACAGCCTCTCTCTGTAAGCCATCCTGGTGCTTGGCCATCCACATTGCAAAAAACTTTTTTCCTTAGATCTAATCAGTATTTCCTGTGCTATAATGTGCCTGCGCTGCCCGTCACACTTTCATTGTGCATCTCTAAGACTGTTTATATATCTGCTTCTATAACTACCCGTCAGGTAGTTGAAGACAGCCCTTAACATTCTCTTCATGGTGCAAGGCAGAGCCTCAGCCTCCCCTCCCATGTCACACTGTCCAGTCCCTGGAGTCGTCTGCTGGACTTACTCTGGCTTGTCAGCATCTCTTTTGTATCAGGGGACAAAAAAATATAGAATAGATCATAGAACAGTTAGCGTTGGAAGGGACCTTGAAGATCATCTAGTTCCAACTCCCCTGCCATGTGCAGGGACATAGTATGCCAGATAGACTCTCATGAACTCTGAACAGAGGGGAATAATCACTGCCCTTAACCTGCTGACTCTGCTCTTTTGACATGTAGTCAAAATATCTGTTTGGATGATTTTGTAGTTAGTAGTTCTGCAGGCCGCCCAGGCAGCACGAACTTTGCCAATTTGCTACCAGATAGCCCAGCACAAGTTAATGAAGCTCTCAAACTATTATGTACATTTCTTGTTAAAACCATAGATTAATTTTTTATATGTTTAATCATAAAATTATGAAAGATGGAAAAGCCTCAGACAGGTCACTACAGTTATCAGAAATATTCCCCCCCACTACTCTCCGGAACATATATTTTTATATTTCACATATTCTTTTTGTCATATTAACTTAGAACAAAAGTTAAAAGTTATATTACCACACAATAAATAATTTAACTATGTAGTATCCTCCCATTCAACTGATCTTTCTGTTTATCCTTATGACAGCACCCATCAATTTACATAATCTACACATCATTCCCTAAATGCTTTATACATGATAAAGTAACCACCATGGAAATGATAATCAATTATCGGCCTCTTAGAAATCAATCAGTGTATGAACATCATCAATCTCAGTTTGCTAGATCTTAATGGATACGTGTTTAAAGCTATAAATGCTGTGAACTGCCAACTGAAGAATTTGAGGTCTGTTGTAAGCAAGTTGCAATACCTTCATCAGCAGATAAGCCCGAGTTCATATTTCGGCTTCTTTACCGCACCAGTAACAGGTTGAAACACTGACCCAACCCTCTTTCCAGAAAGCCATGCATTGCCCTTGGATCTGGACACCAATCTTCACCACCCTGGTGAAAGGGCCACCAAGGTTGATCATGTTAATCTGTTACTGCTTTTCATGTGATTCCTCTGTCAAAGTGTCTCACAATCTTTTTCCAGCACTCCGCCACACTTCTGAAAGGTATGGAAGTGCTGTTATTCCTTCTTTACAGGCTGAAAGATGAAGTTTGAGTTATGCAGCATGTCTGCAGTGGAGCCGGTTTCCCCTGTCTTTGACTGTCTGTTCTACCCTGTAGCTACTGATCGTCCTGTAGCCACAAGAAAACTGTGGATCTAAGTCCTCTTTATGTACACTTTGGTTCACAAAATGCCGAAACTAAAAATAAAAATTAAAGTAAGGCACATAGAAAACACACAGCTTCATGAAATGTTATGTTGTGCATAGGGCTGCTTTTTATTTTTTTATCTTTTTTTAAATTTTGGCTTCACAGCTGTTGACTAAATCCAGCTTCTCCTACTGTGTTCAAACTAACGATTCAGAGAACATTCTCTTGCATCTTTCACAAAGGTTTCTTTTGCCCAAAAATATCACTTTAATGAGCCCAAAACTACTTAGAGAAAACCATCATTTAAAAGTTACTTGAGAAAGAAAGATGGGGGAATTGTTCTAATCAAGTCAAAATAACAGTTCTGAAAAGTTATTCAATTTAGGCTAGGAAAAAATACGGGTATTTTTGTTTCATAGGTTGTAATATTTCATCTGAAAAGATCTCAAGACCCTTTCAGGAATCATTCCCTGCTTAAGTGTACTTAACACCAGTTTCACTCAAATGCAACCAACGAACATCAAGGGATGTTTAAGCAATGGTAGGCCTGAATAAAATCACATCTTATCATTGACACAGGTTTTATCTGATTCAGACAAAAACAAAGTCATTCTCTTTAGATAAAGGAGTGCTGGCTTTTTCCCCCCCTTTTTTTTTTATACTTGCTACAGTGATTTAGTATTTATTGTTTATATGATTTCTTCTCTTCACATTTTATCTGCTGAACATTTCAGTGTTTTATGTTTTTAATGTTCTTGTTTGTGAGATACTGGGAGTGCTCTAGTACCATAAAAATAATTTATTCTGATTATTATGTTATGCTATAGATGTAGAAATAATATGACTTACTGATTATTTTTATTTCCCAGTGGTATGAAAAAAGTATGAGAAGATACAGCATGTATCAGAAAATATGCCTACAGTGGGATACTGAATTACTTTTTCCAAAACCCTCAGGTAATAGCCGCATACCATCTGCTCTCCAAGTTTCTCCTACTTTCTTAAAAAGTTAATATGCAGCTTTTGCTATAGCAGCTAAAAAAAAAAAAATCCTATTTCAGGTAATGTTACCCATTTGAAGAATGGCCTAAAATCAATAAAAAACAAGAAAAAATTCAATATTAACAATACTACGTAAGCTTAGAGAGACTGCTGGAGTTTATGCATAGAAAGCCATCGTTTTGACTGATCCTTCCATTTCTACTGAATTTTATATCTCTAGTGAATGTTTTATGCTAGTGACTAGTTGTATGTTTGGTTTGACAGTCATACACAGTTTTAGTTGTCTTCTGTAATCAACACATTATGAAACCTTTTCTCCTGGCATTCCACTTGTCATTTTGTGGCCCTAGCCCAAGAAAAGAAAAGGAAGAGAAATAGAACAAAGAGATTTAAGTACCTATGAGAACAAATGGATTCCAAAACACCAGAAACTTAAAAGTTTTGTTATCACCAAAGATAAATTCAAAATAAAAAAAAAACCACAACACAACAAACAAATCATTCCTGCTAAGGGGCCACACCGAAAAACTGTCTCCTAAATTTGAAACCCGTAGGACAACTTCTTTGTCTGTCGAACTACAGTTCTTGTAGGAATTAATCTTGGTGCCATAGGTAAAATTTTGGGCACTGTAAGCTTATTTCTGTTTTTGTTTGAATTAATTTACTGTAGATCATTGATACGTGCAATTGGGGATTAATTCTAATTTAAATTTCAGTTAGAAAAAGACTAAGTTTTCAGCAACACATAATTGTTTTAAAAGTCAATAAAAAAAGTGTCAATCTAGAATTTTAGAGAGTTCATTCCAATGAGGAAAGAAACAATGATTATTGAATTACATAATTTGACAGCAAAAGAAAAGCAAGTAGTAATTAATGAATTTACTAACCTTCAGGTCCACAAACTTCGGGATTACTAATGCAAGAATTTTGATAGCTTCCAAAGAAGAGAAAGGTAACTCCTTTCTTTTCAGTGACATAAATTCCTTTGTTTACCATTCCTTCTACAATATCTAAACGAAAAGCAAAATATAGTTTAACATTTATGTAAATCAATACTTCCTGAGATGTGATTTTAACAGACTCAGACACCTCATATGTTTATCTTGTCCCAACTATAGGTTTGCTTTTGTTGGGTTTTTTTGTTGTTGTTTTTCTTTTTGGTTTTTATTTGAGTTTGGCAGGGGTTTGTTGGTGGTTTGGGTTTTTGTTTGTGTTTTTTTTCCCTTCCTTTTTTTTTTTTTAAAGAACCATACAATTATACTCATATCCATCACTCAGATTCTTGATTAACTAAGACTGTTTGACAAAACCCATATACCCCAAAATTATTATTTCAAAGTCATCTGAATAAACCTTATGTTTTCCAGAGTTGTCACTCCTCTTAATGTTCATATTGAATATATCTTATTATGTGAGAACTATGCAAATGGTATATAAAGCAGATAAGCAAGGACTGAAGAGAATTAGGGTCATTTGAAGTTCATTATTAATAGAGTTCACATTTGCCAGCATACTTTTACTGTTAGAGAGTAGAAAAATAGCGGGTTTAAGTATTCTAATATAAACCTCCTAGTATATGAGCAGCCCAAATGACAGTTCTACCATTTCCATCTTTCTCCATAGGTCAGATTTTCCAACAACTAGATATGAGTTAATACCTAATTGTAAAGTGGACAAGAGGTCATATTTCAATTGCACCTACACAAGTATAAATCCTAGTGACTTAAATTAAATGAATTTAAGCTTATGCTGATGTAGATGTAACTAGTTTCCGATCTGTCAGGTTTCCGCCTGGAGAATTGTCATTTTCTGTTCTTCTTTTTATCTCCTGGTGTGTTGATGTAAAAGCAAAACAAAACAAAAAAAAAATCACTAAAGGGACAAATATATGGAGATTTTTGCTTGCTTTAAAGAAAAAAACAATAAACAAAAAACACACAAACAAACACCAACCTGCCCCACTCCCCCAAAAAACTATGTTAATCAAAGATGTCACGATTGACAGGATCTTACTTCTTCCAGGCTTTGCAAATTTACTTGCAATTTGTCTTAATGCGTCCTTCAAAAATTACTATGAAATGGTGAAAAACAGATGGCTTCTCTTTCCTTTTAGCCTTGAAAGACAAGGAAGAAAAAAACCCAACCTATTTGTTCTTATATATTCTCTGAAGTGTCATCTCTGTTTCTTTTACGCTTAATACAAATATTTTAGGTTTTGGAGGACTGCTGGGGCTCATCCTCCCGCAGGCTGCTTAGCACGGAGATGCCTCTCCCAGTAGTTCAGAGTCATTCAGGTAATATTGTAGGAATACTTTTTCGATGATGTATGCCGGTGTAAGCATAAATAGACCTTTAACACGTGACCATTTGAACCAAAACTCAGTGTTAATTTTGAATCCAACGTTACAAGAACCATCCAAGCCTGACAAATGCAGAACAAAAAATATGTAAATCCTCACCTACAGTTGCAGAGAAGTTAGAGTAGGCAGAGTCATTGGTATATACAAAGGTAGAGTTATGGGAAGGAAGCACAGTGAAGTTGTGGATTCTTAGAGCTGGGTGGAACAACAAAAGAAAATAAGCAAATGAGCAAAACAATGAATAAACACAATCAGTAATGAATCGGCCAGTTCATATCTCTCAACATAGCACAAGTCACGGGTGTTGGTCAGCGGCCTTTAAAATTATCACACACCACTTCTCCCAAGGACTTGTATGCAATGTGACTTTTACATTCTTTAACTACAGAAGTACTGTATCACTAAAACATTTTTTTTCCTTACAGTAACTGAGGAGAAAAAACTAAAAAAATACAACTGCAGATAAAGGGCTCTGAAATATAATCATGCTGGTAAGAAACTCCAGAATTATAGCAAAAATCATTATAGTGGCGCAAATATTATGGGCAGTTCAACTGCTACGTACTGAAGAGCCATGGACGTACTGGAGCAAGTCCAGCAAAGGCTGGGAATACCGGGACTGCTCAGCCTGGAGAAGAGAGGGCTCAGGGATCTTATCAATATGTATAAACACCCAAGGGGAGGTGTAAAGGTAGTGCCAGACTCTCCGCAGTTGTATCCAGTGAACAGATAAGAGGCAATTGGCACAAATTAAAATTCTCCATCTAAACATAAGATAAAACCTCAACATTTTTTATAGCTGACAACACAATTTTATTCCCTAATTATTTTTTTCTTATTTTGATAATTTACAAGTATCTTGCACATTGTAATTATTTACCCTGGGCAGGCAAATAGAGCTTGATGGAAAGCCCATGAAAGTAAATAGACACACATTGATTTGTGCTTTAGACCAACTGAGCTCACAGAAGGGAAAGGCAAATGCTCAAAAAAAAAAAAAGGCCACATGCACCAAAAACCACGCATGGGGGGCCAGATGACCACTTTTTTTTTTTTATTTGCTATACTTTAAGTTGATAAGTTGATTGTTTTCCTTCAACATGACTATATTTTTTTTAATTTGCTGTATTTTAAGTTGATAAGTTGATTGTTTTCCTTCAGTTGCTTCTACTGATGAGGTAACCAAAAAATTAATTTGCTGACACTCTCTCACAACACAAATACATTGAGAGATATAAATCTGGCTTCACACACAATGACTTCAACAAATAAAATGGATTAACATGACGGACAGATTATGATGCTTCAAGGATTTAAGAGGAGAAACATGGAATGAAACTAATTGCATGATATGTTGAGTGGAAAAACAAGAAAGACTCTAGCAATAAACAGAAGAGTTGTGTAATCAGAATGGAATAAAAAACAAGCAAATTGTCACCTGCATTAGATTACCACAATAAAGAAAGCTTTTCTTGTATATCAAGCTCCAATATCAGATAGCTACATAAAACTTCTGCTGGAGGCAGTTGAAATAATATTTGTGTATTGTAAGACACAATACAAGCAACTGAGAAGAATTTGAATTATCCACTACAACATTAAGGAAAGAATTTAACACTGTCAGAATTGCACTGCAGAGAAAAAGACTTTTGGCTATCAACACCATCTGAAAATAATAGTGAGACAAAGCCCTCCAAACTTTTTTCAGCGAAGTCATGCAGCTGGCTCATTTATAGTTATTTAACACAATGTCATAATAGGAGTCAAAGGAGATTGCTCATGTGAGCCAGTCCTATTCCTGTAAGTGAAGCTTTGTAGGATCGGAAACTTTTTATATTCTGCTTTATCTCTTCCAAGATACC
This sequence comes from Chroicocephalus ridibundus, assembly GCF_963924245.1. Taxonomy (NCBI): domain Eukaryota; kingdom Metazoa; phylum Chordata; class Aves; order Charadriiformes; family Laridae; genus Chroicocephalus; species Chroicocephalus ridibundus. The sequence goes on along the minus strand of NC_086296.1, from coordinate 8,340,173 downwards.
ACTGAAAAGATTCCTGAATTTTGCTGAAATAATGTAATTTAACATAATTTGAAAAACAATCTAACATCAGTTGTCATTTTTCCAAGAGCTATATTTGATATATCCCTTTCAAAGCACTTTCAAAACAACATCTTTGTAACACGAGTGCCAAAAATGTGCTAGATATGGAATGCTTTAGTCCTCTTGAACCACATAAAGTCCAGTGTCAGAAAATTAACACAGTGTCAGAGAACTCATCTGGTAACTCTTTGTAAGCCAAATTATGATTCTATTGAAGTCAATGGGAATGTTGCCATTAGCCTCTAATAGGAAAGGAACATTGCCCATATTTATTTCTGGTCAGCCGATTTCATTCCTTCAAGAAACTGTGGAAAGATGGATCAAAGTTTAAGCTTAAAATACTTGAACACCTCTGGAATAAAAGGTTTTATATATTTATGGGTCTTTTTCACAATAGGAACAGAGATTGATGTTGCCATTTTTGTGTAATAAAGAGCAACAACTTTGCACTTCTGTAACATTTTTCACATAAGGTTGTAAAGGCCTCCAACTCCTGATTTCATCTTCTGCAGTGATCTTGCTGGGTAAAGATAATCCAGTCACCAGTAGGAACACAGCAGCTACCCCTTGCACTAGTACAAAACAGTTGAGCTCAACTGCCAATGTGGTCAGCCGTAGCGAGAGAAGTACTGGGAAATATACATCAGCCCAACTTGGAATTGGCTAAAGCGTCAGAAGAGAGAAAATTCATGTGAAAATTACTAAGGGACCTTTTGGTCTCAAGGAGGCAGAGCGTAGCTGAAAATTTCGTGTCAAAGGAATGGCCCTGCAAGCCCATGATGCTGCGATGGGATACAGTAGTTCAGTCGAAGCTCCATTAACTACATCACCTGCACATCCCCAGGATGCCCAGTCACCCTTTTTGTTCCTGATGAAAAAGGTCAGAACCAGAAAACTGCTGAATCCAATCAGTCTGCCTTTTAATACCATTCCCTCTGGGATCCTACAGTCCCGACAGCTGACTCTTTCAAATCAGTGAGAATTGTGCCTTACCAAACCTTTCTTGGGTTTGCCCAATTGGAAAAAACGTTTGATCTAATGCTGCAATACTGCTTTTTAGGAAATATCGAAAAGCAGATATAAAAATGAGTAAGAAGTAATCAGATAAGAGCTAACACTTCTCTTACTATTGATACTACGTGCAATTTTGAAAAGTGCCTGAAGAACTTGGGCATTTAATTCCTTCCAAAAAGCAAAAAGAAGCAGGCATCTTCACTGCTGGCATAGCCAGAGATGTCAGCCACTGACTGCACTAGTTCATGCTATGCATGTACCAAACCAGCTAATAACAATACAATTTCAATGACTCTTTGGATCATAAACCTTTTCTCTTTATAACCTTAACAATGTGTAGACAGCCCATAAAATAGCTGAGAATACTCTATAAAAATCAGTTCACAAATACAATATCATTTGGACATCGGAGCACTGCAAAAACATTAACTGGGAAAAAAATATCTTCAACTGCTGTGGTACAAAAGCTAACCCCTTCCATTTCTCCTGTTCCCTTTCTACTTACAGACTGCCACAAATACTTATGTTATTGCCATTGTCAATGAATGCTTTGTCTACCTCCATTTGTATCCCGAAACTCATGAATTCCATCCACATCTTCCAGCGGCCAGTAATGGGAAGCCGATGCGAGAACTTTGAACCCTTTCAAGAAACACAGATGAAAAGGTTAAAGTAAGGACCAAGGAGTGTAACACATTTCCACAGAAGAGAACAATAAAGGAGGTCAAGAGGTTAAGTGAAACAAGATATTTATTGTATGTAAATCGCACACAATCAAGATCATAAATCAAAATGGCAGAGTAGATTAAAGGCATATATCTGATTGACCACTGCAGGAAACCTGTTTTAAATAAACTCAACTGATTTTTATTTTAATTGCACTTAAAATGTGTAACTTAAAATCTCTGACTAAATCTCTGCTAGCGTATCAGGCAGCATTCATTGAAGTAACAGCTGATCAGTCATACAAGATTTTAGCAAAATTTTAAATGCACAGTGGATAGTATAAAGCACTGAGAAGGGAATGCATGGGGGAATGTTTAGCCTCTACAGCATACTACTTCTGCTCCTGCCTCCTCCATAGGTAACTCAGCTCTGTGCAGTTAAGGGAGTAGGAGAAGATGCTAAAAAGTTCCCAGGAATCTTATCCTCTCTCCAAAACCCACTGGAAAACAAGTGCAACACCTTCAGGTTATATTAATCCAAGCATTTTTCACCTTTGCTTTTCTATGGAAAGACACTAGCAAGGAGCAGTGCTCAACAGTGGAGAAGCTGCAACACGGATGAGAGTATAGGTGCCTGCATGGTTGTTACTGCAGAGTTTAGCCTTCCCAATGTCTCCAGATAACTCTCACCTTAGACTGATACAGCAGAACTAACTTTAACAGAAGGAATTTGATGTTCCTCAAGAGAAGGGGGTCCAGAATATTAAGGAACCTATGGAAAAAGGGTTCACTCCTCCCTATATGGCATTAGCCATTCCTTCAGAACCTTCTCCACTACACTAAAACCAGAACAACACCTTGTGGCTAATGAGAACATTTTGTTTTCCTGAATGTCCTCCTTAGCAAGAGGTGGACAAGCTGACAAAAGCAAAACATCTGCTGGTTTCCATTGGCAGATTTATCTGCACAGACTAAATGATGAGTTTGAACAGATTTTAGATGTGACTATTCAACCTGACTAGAAGTGGGCTGCCCAAAACAATCAAATTTTGCATTAAGATAACAATTCTATTTTCAGGGTAGAGCATTAATAAGTACGAAAACATGAATTGTAATTTATTATCTTGTTAGCTGCAAGAAACCCATTTTTCTCAAAATAATTAATTTAACCAGCTGTGCCGAAATCAATTTATAATCTCCTATATCTAAGAAAGTTTTAGAAGGTTGATACAGATACATAGAAATTTTTCTGTGAACATAAATGAGAACATGTTTTGTTCACCATCACAGCATATCATCCTATTAGAGTTAATCTTTTCTTTTGGGAGTGGGAGGGGAATGGCACAACAGAAAACAGGTACAGAGAGAGCAAGTATTTATATTATACCACATCTGCAGGGCTTTGCCCTAAAATAATCTTTCATTCCCAAGCAATCTTTCAAGAACCTGAGGTGCAAAGCTGATAGAGATAAGTTTGTTAGAAACCACTTCAGCTGTCATACACCATACAAAAGCTCCCCACACCTAGTGTGCAAATCAAAACAAATCACAAGCAGTATCCTTTGACATGGACAATTTATCCCACACCTTTCTTCACTCTTGAGATCAAAACAGCTTGCCTATTTGATAATTATTCTATCATTTTAATATCCTGCATGGATGAAGGTGCAAAAATTTTATTTGCATCCATAAACTGCCTAGCCCACACTGTGGAGATCAGTTTGATGTCCTCCATCCTCATGGTACAGTTTCAGAGCTGTAACACAGAGAAGATCCTAAGACATTTTTAATAAGAGTGCAAAGCTGGTAAAATTGCTAAGCAGCAAAACAAGCAATGGTAGATTGAGAGCATAGAACTAAAAGCAGGTCTGCATCTTGTGAGGATACATCAACTACTCAAACTTGGTTCCAAACTGAACTATACCAAAGATATCTAACAAATTGTTTACAATTGACCAGGATCTATTATTATTGGCCTGCCTAACTAGAAATGTTTGCAGTCATAGAGGTTTTCCCACAGAAAAATTGGTATAACTAGATAAGATAGGCATGTGTCTAGAGAAATGGATGAGATTCTAAGGCAACACGTTTCCTTTGAATATTGGGAAGATACAGAGAAAGGCACAACTGCTAACAGAAGGAGAAAGCTACCGCCAACATAACAGAATAATGACACAGAATAAGCACATACAAAACCCAATCTGAAAGTTCCAGGCAACACAAATTCAACTAAGCTGAGCATGGCAAAGCACGCTGAGGAAACAGGATACAGGGACAAGGTTTTTTGCCTCAGTATGTCCTTAGTTCTATCTTCAAAGAACATATTCTGGCTGCTGCAAAAGAAATGGAAGCTATAAACGTCTATGATATTAAGAGCGTCCACATAGGCTACCTGTGCTAACGTACCTCTATCCAACTCTCATCAAACTACCAGTTCTGTTTTGCAGAGCACGGAACATGCCTGCTGTTTCACCATGTGCTTATATGCAAATATCTTGCTCCCATTAACATCTCCCTTTTGTATCAGGTAAAGAAAAAGGGACTAATGTTAAGAGAGGTGGTAGAAAAGAAAAAAAGAGAAAATAGAAAAATCCCAAGAGAAAATTATTTGATGCAAAAACCTGTGTTAAAATGTGGCACAAGTATTTTAGCAGTAGTAGTAGCATCACAACAAAGGCATTGCTATGTCTAGCATCGGACTCATAAGAAGCAGCTATATTCTAAGGAGCTTACATTTAAAAGCTGGGAAGGGGAATAGATATATATCTAAGCGAATTGCCTAGAGCCACGCTGCATGTCAGTGGCTTTACCCAACTCCCAGTTCTGAACTATGTAAAGCCATGCTGTTACCCTACTTCTAGCCAGTCACCCCCGAGAAGAGCTCTGAAAACAAATACCTGTTGCCTAAAATTCAACTTGTAATATCCTTTCAATAGGTAACTACTCTGCATTTAGAAGAAAATCACAGGACGTGTTTACAGCCTAGTTCAAATCTGGAAAGCATTGTTTGCAGTTATGCTTCCTCACATACACTGTACTGCAAAATAAATGTTGTGGAACTTGCCCCCTCATTACGGGAGGGTTTTTTTCCCCCCCCGTTGTTCCATCAACTAGAAGCCAGTCACGCTCATCTATAGGAAATGAGACTGTATTTCTTTATTTTTGAGTGAAGGTAGAACAAAAAAAAAACCTAAATGGGCTGAAGCTACTGCAATAGCAGACAACACGGCTTTTCCACATCACTCTATATTTTATTTTGAAAATAATTACATATGGTTAAAGCTTAAAAGCAAAAGCCATACATGAATTGGTAAAGCACTAAAATTGTGCTTGTACACCACCATGAGGCTTGAGGTTAAACTATTTATATAAATGGAAGAATTCTGCAGTTACACACACAGACTCCAAATAAGCTTTGAGCAAGATTTTCTACATTGAAAACAGATGAGAGATCCTTAATATGCTCTATAACTGATTTAAACTTAAGCATGAAGGCTGGGAGGAGGGTAGATCACTTGAAGCCACGCCAAAGTACTACAAAGTATACAAGCTGGCATATCTAACTGTAAATCATTGAACTGAAAATGCTGAACGCTAAGACATCGAGAGGAAAAAAAGAAAACAGTCTGTGTAGAGGTCTGATTCAGAAACTCGGGCTCAAAAAAAGTAAAACTAAACAAACTGTGTGTATAGGATTTTTCTATGTATCAAATACAAGCCATTTTTCTCCAGATATATTTCTATGCAGAATATTGAGTAGGTATGTTACTGAAATTAAAGTGACTGGGACAGCCTGACACTTTAGACTTTATTACATTTTTAATACAGAGCTGACATTCAAATGTAGGACCACAGTTTCTTCAGAGCTACTAAGAAAATGAAAAATACGAACTGAAAAAGCAAATAAATATTTAAGCACATGTAAATAGAATATTCCTTACCTGGGTGTTTGGGTAGCTGGGAATAGTTTCCATACACCTGCACATAAAACAGTACAGAATGAGACATAGTGAGGCAAAACTTGCTAAGAGGAATCCAAATATATCTCAATACTGACCATATTCAGAATATTACCTGATATTTGTACTGAAATAAAATCAGCAAAGAATAACGACAACAGAGCAGAGATAATAAATTCTCCATGGTCTATTTAAGGTTAAAAGTACAGCTGAACTCAAATTCCTGTAAGATTTCAATCATAAGTTTTTCTTTGTTACTTTTTGTATTAAAAGGGACATATTCCATGCAGATTCAAGAAGTCTGTTCCTTCAGTGATGGCAAAATATCCTTCCAGACCCTTTGAGTAGTATTTGCTTGCTTCACACTTTGATCTCTTCATTTAACTATAAATAAATTACCACGATTGGAGGAAAATTAAAAGAAACGTGCATCAGATCCGAAAGTTGTACTGTTCCATGGAAAGAAGTCAAGTATTTCTGTTACAATCTGTGCCAAAAAGAAAAGATCTTGTTTTCAACTTTCTTCCTATGGTTGTCTTTTCCTTTCAATTACTTTCACGTTGTCAGAGATCTGAAGCCAGTTTTGGTTTTGCTAGCAAAAAAAAAAAAGTGCATTTCCTTATAGCACATAGGGCATAAAACTCTCTCTCTTTCTTCAGAAACAGAGCTGAAGAGATTTGCTAACTCCTTGCTTGTCCAGCTCACGTTTGCACCTCCATCCCAGATCTTTTTGGGTGGAGAGCAAGTCTGAGTGATGTCATGCTTTCTTCTCAAACTTTGTCCCATTCTGGTACTCTATTTATATCACGTTGCTGCTGTCTCTTTTCTGGGTCCTAACACCAGCCAGCTAGGAACAAGTGGAAACAAGTCAACGCGCTTCAGCAAACAGAGAGAAGATATTACTGTTCTCAGCGACCTGCACACTTAAAGAAGAATCAAAGCCAGAACAAGTGTTAATAATTCAAACATTTAAGAAAAATAAAACAGGCTTCAGATAGAAATTTTTGAAGGAAAGCTAAGATCTACTTGTTAAAATAACAGATTTTTTTTTTTAAAGCTCACACTTTTTTTAGACAGAAATACACTGATTTAAATCACATGGCACTCCAAAGAATTAATTTTACTACCATCCCCTGTCAAAAAGGGGAAACTGAGGCATTAGCTGTTTCACTGATTTGCTCAAAGTTGCACAACAAATCTAGTAAAAGAAATAGGAAGATACTTCTATAGTTGCCACTTTATTTTATAATAAAAAAAAAATTACACTTAAGTATTTTTATAACAGCCTCCCCAATTATTCTCTGAACTACATCACAAATATTAACTACCACTTTTTATATAAAAGACAGACAGCAGCTAGAACTAGTTGATATTCTTCATTTAATCTGCTCCTCTATGGTAAAATCTTGTTTTCAGTTCCCTCCAACTTCTTTTTTGTTTCTGGTGAAATAAATCAAAAGAGTAATATTTTAAACTAAATTTGATAAGCTCTCTATCCCTGTTTGTCTCTCCACTACATTTCTGGATCAACCCCTTCTTTATCCTCACACAAGCCATTTTAAGGTGATATAGCCAAGATCAGAACCTAAAAAATCAGAATCAGACCATGCTAATATCTCAGCAAAATTCAAATTATTTTGTTTACCTTTTTGTCATGGTTTGGGCTTACCTCAAACAAAACCACTTTTCTTTTGCCAAAAGTTACGTCAATAGATTAGATCTGATTTTCAGCCCCAGATGCTTACTTGTGCAGCAAAGCATTCTCTGCCTAAAAATCAATGGACGCATATAGATACTCATCTATAGGAAAATGATCACGCATTCTTGTTTCCATGCATGCCGCGGTGCCTCTGTGACTTATATTCTGACCTTTAGTTATCCTTCCCTCCCACCCATCCATTCCGTGACTCTTGGCCCCATCTCTTCAGGTACCTATATCAGCCGATTTTCGCCTGGTTCCTTTTCTTAGCTCTACTCCTTCCAGTATTATCAGTCCTCTTACTGGTCTACTTCTTAATCACAGCTTCTGCACCAAACTCTTGGCTAGAGTTGATTAGAACTTTTGGGATGAAACGGTTTTCCACTGACACTTCACACAGAGATTATATAGGTGGAAGCCCAACAAGTTTGGTAGTAGCTGTGGCCCTGATTTACCCAGCTTGCTCCCCAGACGTATGCTGAACTCCCAAAGCTTCTGGTGGTGAACACCTCCTTACAGGTGACTGGTGTAGATGGGACTCCAAGGTCTAAGGACTGAAGAGATCAAAATTAATTTTGGAAACCTTAAGATATTCATACTGCATGAATGCTTCAATGTTACCAGTTTAATATTACAAAATTTCAGTGTTGAAATGAAATGTGTATTTTATTTGTAGCCCTGATTTAGGACCTACAAAAAAATAATTTTAAAAATGTTGAATTTCAGTTCCTACAAAAATTTACCTTCCCACTTAGTTATAACCAGTCTGACTTTTGCTTGTTTCCCTTTAGGATTTTTTTCAGACTCCTTACTTCATTACTCTTAGCCACAAACCCCTCTATATCCTGAAGGAAGAGGAGGAATTCTGTATAAACCCTAGAAATTCTGCATCATGTACTAACAAGTAGAGCCACCCTTACAAATAATAGAGAGCTGCAGCTAAAAATCCTGAGAAAAGCTAAAATGTAAAAAGAGAAAGACAGGAATTTGAAATATTTGCCAAGAGGGGCCTGTCAAGGGAAGGAATATGCTTACCAAAACAATTGTGAGAATCCAAGCAAACACGTTCACTGCCAAAAATTTTTGTGGAAACAGCAAATTGCAAGCAGACATTGGAGATTATTTGCAGAAACAAATTCTGAATTTATTCCTGTGATCCTCTGGAAACCTGATCTAGAAAAATCACACTGCTCCCACCGCAGAGCAGAGGCAGCGCGTCTTGCGTGCAGACCCGAGTAACTGACCCAATGCTCAGGACACTGACAATCACAGGGGATTGCCTTGGAGGACCTGCAGATGAAACAACACTCATTTGAAGTACTTGCCTGTCAATAAAAGCACAAAGGTCTGCAGGCACCGGGTAATCAGGGAGCCCACGCTAAGCCTGCAGAGAGGTTTCTCCCTAGTACAGCACTCCCACCCCGGGACCCTGGGAAGGGAGCAAGGAGGGAAAGACCTGGGACCCCCTGTTACAGAAATGGATGGGCCGTGGAAAGCCTGTAGATATTCTCTCCCACCTAAGCAGAGAGGGGAAGAGGCCAGCGGGCAGCTCGGACATTTGCTGACAGGTAGAATGAGTTCCTCAAACAGAACAGAATGCCTGATGATCTGTAGCAACAATCAGAGGCTTGCAATTAGCACTGGGAACTGTATGCCCCAGGTTTCTCCCCCCCGGCCCCTCACTTTTTTTTTTTTGGCAGAGGGTGATGTAGACTTTTTAAGGCAAAGGTTTAATGAAAAAGAAAGATCAATTGTTATGACACACGTTGGTGAAGGTGGTTGCAACACATTCACAACAACATGAGCATGACCCATCATGCAATAATTAAACTTAACTTTCAGTTTCAGCTTTCCTTGTTCATCTCACATTCATTCAGGATGATTATATTATTGAAACAGAAAAATTAGCAAATGCCGTAGCCAAAGTTACCAGGAAATGAAAAATAACCTGAAGTTAAAAGTCTTTATTGCTAACTGCATAAATATAAGCAGAGAAATCAATCCTTTAAATAATGTTTTACATTGCCGAAGACAAACAATCTCTAATACAGTTTTCTTCCTTTGTTTTCATTGGAATCATTAACTTCCCGCAAGAGAGCTGGTGCATAATTAGGATTGAAATGTTTTTAAAAACATCTTAGAAAGGAGTATTTTAAGAATAAATCTAACAGCTAGATTTTGTAAAACTTTTCTAATACCATAGTCTCTACTAAGACACCAGTAAATATTCTGGATTAAAATGACCCCCTGGTCAAACTATTTCTCTGCCAGTAATAGAAGTTATTCACAAGGTGGTTACTGCTGATATATCACCACCTGTCTGCTTAAATTTGTAATTTTAGTGTTAACTTTTCTAGCTTGTCACAGACATGCAAAGTAAGTAGTTGTAGAACTGATTTTATTTAACTTCACTTACACAAAAAAAAATCCACAAAAAACCCACCAGTTTTGTAAACTAATTCAGCTGTCCTTTGCCACAGGGAACAGCCAGGGCAACTCTGCCAGCTCTCTTGGAACTATTCGGGAGTATCTAAGTGCAATTTGATTAGACTTGCACAGCTGCAAGGAACCAAAACAAGATCTTGTGAAAAACATACCACCTTCTCAATACACACCTTTGTACCAGCACAGTTATTTTTGTAATGAGTAGAAGTGGTGAGCCTGTACCAAATGAGTTTTGGGGTTTTTATTTAATCATCACTTCTGTGATGAAAAAGTCATTCCTAAGCCTATGAAGTTGGCCTTGCACAGGAGTATAGTAGTGCGAAGAACTAGCACTAGCTCTCAGACCAAGTTTGATATATTCACTACCAAGGCAGCACGTTGTTGCCCTGCAGAAACTCTTGCAGTGCTTACACTCAACAGGAAGGTCAAAGACTTGGTGAACAGAGTCCTCTCCGTCTAGTTAACTGTGCAAGGATGAAACACAATGAGGGACAGGGTGAAGAAGCTGTCCCTGCCAATAACTGCACTCCCAACATTTGATGGAAAAGCAACCTGTCTGGATTCTGCAGTCACCTTCCTAAACCTCAGCTGCTCCATTAGCTTTTTCCCCTCCCTGTTATAAGGTTTAACTGGCTGCAACCAAAGCCACTTCACTGTAGTTTAAACATAAACACCCAGGACCAAGAGTTGAATTGACAGTAGTTTACAGACAAGAAAGGGAGCTTGGAACTCTGATTTCTTTCTGCTAGCTACATCTCACATGTTCAAAGGCGGTGGGTATCAGTACCTGCAATGCAGTCTTAAAGCTGCCTCTTCCAGCGTGCGGCTCATTCCAGCCTTTCAAAGGAGCCGTGGCTGGGTCTACACCAGCTCTATCCCATTCACTGAAACTATGGCTTCTTCTCTGGTTTTTAAAAGAAGCTGTCCCCATGTCCTGACAGGCAGAGCCATCTTGCCTTTGGCAGCACTTAAAAACTTTGTAGTTTGAAGGGTTGGGTTTTGGTTTTCTTTTCCAACCACTCATTTCTTCTTTGAGCAAGGGAACTGAAAAGGATCATTAGAGGGAACTGACAGAAAACATTTTTCTCAAAGTAGTTTGTATGTAGGTAATGCCTTTTAGCACTCTAGTTAACTAGCTCTCATTTTTATAGTGTGGGAAATTTATGTTATAAATGAAAGTTTATAAGAGGCAAAAAACATGCAATTTGAAGAGAACTGTTCACCTAGGTAAACTGTTTTTCTAGAACAAAATACTACACATTGGTTAATATTTTGATTAGTGATTACAATACATTTATTGTATTCTCACAAGTTTTGCTTATTTAAAACAGCTACTACTATTGAAGCAGCTTCTGTCAATCTTAGCAAATCTCAGGCATTTAACAACTACACACCCCTTTTAATTGTTATCCCTTACACAACGCACATCAGGGCTGTACTTAACTACCAGTGAAAATCTAGTCTACAATAAATTTTATTTAAACTGAAAAATGCATAGCCTCCTGTGCTTTCATAACTCAAGACTCTGCAACTCTAAAAGCAGGTTGGTTTTTTTTCATTCTTATTTTGAAAACTGTTTGTGTTTATTCTTGTGCACATGCCTCATCTTATGTTACTGTATAAGCTCTCCATAGACAGCGTTTGCTGCAGTCCCTGTAACACTCTTTAAATGGTAAGCCATCCACTGAACTGTGGATGCCTATAAATGAATGAGTTTGAAGTACATTGTACCGATTTTCTCAGAATATTAAAAAAAACCCAACATTTAAATCTCTGGTCCGTTTTCTTTTAGCACTTTCCCAACCAAACAGCTAGAAAATTTAACATAAGGGTTTTTTTTGGTCTGTAACTTTTCTTTAGGACTGCAAAAATGGGCCAGCAGCATCAGTTGCTTCTCTTTACATTGAAACTTTGAAATTAATAAGTCATGTGAACGGGCATTTTTATTAGAAAAGGCGGCTGTGCAGTTGACGTTAAGGATATGTTTTCATAACAACAAAAGTGTGGCTGTAGCCCTTATAGTACCAGAAATACTATTGTGGGTGGCACAGGCCAGCAAACATGATCTATTATGTCCAAGGATCCAATCAGTTTTGATTGCTACGTTATGCCAAAGCTTGCTACAGCTTCAGTTCTATTGCTCTTCGTGCAATACTCCATACATTATTGAGCTACAAAACTCAAATACTTATTTTTGCATTTAGAACTAATATAAAATTCAATTTGATTTCATATCCACCTTAAGTAATCTATTAGAAAGATGTTGGGTTGGGTGGGTTTTTTATTGTTATTGTTTTGTGGGTTTTTTTTTAAATCAGAAATTAACACACAGGCCTGAAGTTCCCTGGAAAAGCCATCATTTCTAAGGTTCATTCACTGTCTAGACCAATAACAGTCTCTTCTGGGTCTCAAACTTAGATGCAGATATCAAAATAGTAAACATGAATGGATGTTTATGTTTACTATACTATGTTCATGTTTACTACAGTCATAACTGTATTACTGTGTTCTGTATTTAAACACAAATAACTCATTACATAAATGCAGGTTAGGAAACAGATGACTACACAGGCTGTTCTTGAGGGGAAAAAAAATTGGCGTGTTTAGCGGTGGTCACCAGCAGAACAGGAGTCAAGAGTGACAAATCAGGAAGTACAGAGGGATTTGGTCATATGAAAAGAACGTGTGAAAAGAATCAGATCTGGATTTCACATTCATTGCAGAGGAGTAAGAGGTAACAAGGTTTGGCATTAGTGTAGAACACATTGCAGGAGGGAAGGACAGAGGGCTGTGCAGTTTCCATTATTGGATGTCTTGAAACAGGCTGGACAAACACTTGTCAGGGATACTATGAAAACAGTCAGTCTTACCTTTGCAGCAGGAGAATAAGATAAATTAGTTCTTTTGATCCATTCCAACCGTATTTTGCCACGATTCTGTGACTTATGAGATCATTGATGTATTTCTATGTTCTCCTTTTTCATTTTTTCCTCATAGTTAAACAATATTAATTTTGGCTAGTATCAACACTAAGAGTTTCAATGCAAATCCTGAAATATAATAAATTTGAATTTCCAATACATAGCAAAAAATATCCAAACAAAACCCCTCGAGGCATTATTAAGAACAATTTTAAGTTAAAAAAAAAAAACAATAAAAGCAAGACTTTCTAGACTTCATGGGAAAGGATTATGTATAAAGATTTTGTACAGGCTATATAAACCAGTACTGTCTTTGAAAGAATGCATGATATGGGAGGGACATAGAAGTTTTACTAGCATGAGAAAGTTATAAATACATACAGATTTTATTAGCATCTGTATTACTGTGATTAACGGTAGGATGATTCTTGACAGAGTGCAGCTTCTCAGAGTTGTGGCCTTCAAAAGCACAAAAAATGCTGAATGAGCAGCTATCATGTGTGACGGAGCAAGCTACTTCATGAGGACTTAACTGGGCCCCCATCTCTGGTAGGAATCCACCTGCACAAAGATAGCTGCGAATGAGCAACTCAAATGCTTCTTAGATCAGCAAAGGACCACAAAAGCTATGAAAAAAGCTTCATAGGTAGAAGAATTTCAGGCACCACAATTCTTTTTGGACAATGCTATCTAACAAAAGACAATCAAAGCATGGCAGCGGCCATTGCATGTCTCCGGTCCCTAGGGCATATCAAGTCGTAAATGAAACTTTGTCAAAGTTAGTGAGAAAGTAGACCACACTCCTGAAAATAGTGCATGAAGTTTTCTTTTAGTTGATTATACTGAAAAGGACAAACTGAACAGTTCAGACTGAAGAAAGAGCAAACAAGCAAAAATCCTGGAGCTAATTCAACAAGGCTAACACTATTATAGAAAAAATATTTTTCTAATTAAGAAAATGAGAAGTGGCTGGTTGATGCCAGAAAACAAAAATACAGCATTTTGGCAACACAATATAGGCCAAATCAGATGAAAATACTTTTATCATGCTATATATGCAATGTTAAGCTGCTATAATTTATATACTCTTTCTGAAAACATTAAGAGCCTAATGACTCAAAGACCAAGCAGGTGACTAACATCATACAATAAATTATACATTCAAGTTTTCTTTGGATGAGGTCCCACTTGCTAATTAATAGTCATTAGATGACTCTTTTTATTGTTTACTTACTGCATCATCCTGACTTTTTTTTTTTTTATTGCGGTAGTGACTTGAACATCTCACTCCATACACTGAAGAAATCATTTGATTTTTGTGAAAATCCCAAAGATTTAATTTAATCAAATCTTTGATTATCTGAGCCTTAACGTCAAGCTTACATAAAATTGGATAATTGTATAAATAAAACGTTATAGAAATTTTATGTGAGTAAGCCAAATCTTATTTGCCAAAATGCCCCGGCCTGTAACTGCAAGTTTTGGGTATCATTCAGGCAGTTATATTTTCTTAATTACAGAATTATTTCACCATGATAGAATTTTGCCTTTAGAATTTATGTCAGTTTTTCTCTAACAGACTTACTTAGTTCTCTCTTGCTCTGCTGGGTAAAAGCAACTCCATGAAAGTTTCATTGAACTGCTTCGTGAAACAAGTTTACTAGCACAAATGGAGAACATACCCAGAAGCCAATCTGCAAATTACTTCTCAGTAAGAACATCTGAGCCTATTATAGATATACATATTAAAGACTTTTAATTCTATGGGGAATAGCAAAGTTCCTGTCTTTTGTAGTTTCTTTCTTTAGATCGAAGTGGCAAAAGCAATGAGAGGGTGGGGACAGAAATGAGAGCGCTGGCTAAAATGTTGGCAGCGGCTTCCAAATCTCTGCTTTTATTAAGATCTGAAGAGTCATCAAATCTGAAATGCAACCCAGTAATTTAAAAGCATGAAAACCAAATTCCAGAATTAAGATCCAGACTAAGCCCCACAGTTTCAGGTACCAGTCTTGCAGTTTTAGCTCTCCATCAATAGAAGAGGGCTAATACATAAGCCGAACCTTAGCATAAGTTCTCTTCCATGCACTCTTGGCCACTGTGACTGCTGTAAGTCTGTTCCTCACTGTAATGCTTAATAACCTGACTAGAGAAATCACTTACATCTGTTGACTGCAACAGCCATCCCAAGGATCCTAAAAATCACAGGACACACCCTGGAATCATGGAGCTAGCTAAAAGCTTAACATATTTTCAAAACAATAAACAAAAGAAAAAGTCACATTTGTTTCTGCCACTGTTCTTAACGCATACTGCAGAAAAGCAGGCTAAAATAAAATCAATCATTCAAAATGTGATTTTGACTATGAAAATGGATGATACAGAGATAAAAAATCCCCTTTTCTTTTTCTACAGGATTTCTCAATCTCACAGTGATTTTCATAGGCTCCTTAAATAACTGTCATTTTCACGTCACTTGCAGGTAAAGGTGACTGATGTGACCTTCTTCAGATCCTTTTTAATTAGTTAGAAATACTGATTTTTCAAGAGATTATTTTAAGTGTTTCCCTGCTTTCTCTTGGGCTCTAAACCTTTTTTAGCCTATGCAAAGTCAGCTGGGGTGAAGAACAGGAGACAGACTCAAAGAAATACCGACCATATCAACATTCACAATGAAAGCGTTATTAAAGGGGATAAAAGCGTTAGCCCTCTGCTAGCAGTAAACAAGTAGTGGCAAGTATCCACTCAGAGGCCAACAGCAACTAAAATACAAATAAATTTTGAAAGCGTAACTAACCCAAGCAGATAGCATTATTTTCTTCTATCATTTTTACAAATACAGATGAGTAGGTTTTATATCTATATGTTTCCATTTTCATTTATTCCGCAAGGCTGATATAGAATATTTACATGAAAAATAAGAGTATCATTTCACATGTTGTACTGAAGCTTCCAGGTCAGAACATGGTCATATTTGTACAAGGCACTATATACACACGTATCAAGAGGACAGCACCTAGCCTATAACCAAAACACTTCAAGGGCACTTGCAGAAGTAGTCAACTGCAGAAACTGAAAGGAGTAATAAAACACGCAATAGAAAAATGCTTGCCCCAGGGTGTAAATCTTTCAAACTGCAGCACAGAATATGTTACATGCCTAGATCATATTTATCCTTTACATGTTACTGAAAGTCCCTGCTGTTTACTGAAGTAATGCCTGATCTGGAAAAATCCAAGTTATTCACCTACAACGAAGTGGCAAAACACTACCTAACTAAAGTAATCTTCCAAGTTGCAGGGTGTTAAGATAGATTGTTTCAGGCAGCTTTCACTTAAATCACAGAAGTTCTAGCAAAGTCAACTGTCATGTGCACAAAGATTAGTATGGAACAAAGTCAATTATTTTCAGTTAGGTCTATTTCTTCTCTTGAAAGCTTTTATCTATGGTATCCTGTCAGCACCACCTAAAGTGCTTTTCAGCAAAGCACAGGTGCATATCAGCCTCTCATGTGTGGGTACAGGGAGCTCTTGCAACATGTTGGATACCAAGCTGGTCTTATCTTAAGTTCTCTGTGGTGGAGAACCATCTAGTGAAGTTCTCAGTTGCCAGGAGAGTTTGAGTTCCCCTCCCTCTCCAGCCTGCATCATTCTTTCCCCCTACTGCTTTCCTCTATTTGGTTTGATATTTAATAGCAACTTCTATTAAGTATAATTGCTACTAATTAGTTATGCTTTGGAATGTTGCATTAATCACTATCACATTATTAGCATACGAGCACTTCGCTAAGATGCTAAAAGAAAATTGGTTCTGCTTTACCTCAAACCAGGACAGTTCTCTAGTCATAATTTACATCTCTCCACCTATTCTCCATACCTTTTCTGGTTGCTCAACTTGTATGCATGCTTTCTTCTTCCTGCTTATGAGTTCCCTCATGTTCCTTCTCGCAGGCTCATCCCTTTACAAGAGAGGTGTCATCTCACTGCCTCAGGCAACATTTTGCTTGTTGCTTCATCTTATTGACAGTCTAGGCTACACTTCTGAAGATGCCACATTAGCTTTATGCCACACTGCCCAGGCTTCTCCTGTGCTGCCAGGAGTTCCAAGTACCATGTCAGCTAGGGATGTGCCTGTGTAGAGAGTCAGAATTGCTTATTCCACCCTCTGAACCAGGGTCCTCAACTGGAAAAGCACAGATGCAGTTTATCACCTATGAAATATGCAAAGTGCATTTGAGGAACTTGTTAAGTTGGCATTCACCAGCATAATTAGCTAAAACTGTCACAGAGCAGTTATTCCAGCCATCCTAATTTCAAATCTGAAAGTCTGAGTGGAGAAACATCTTCCTCCCTTATTTACATCTCTCTACAGGAAAATAAGAACTGTAATACTCAGGACACTGATCCTTCAAGCTTTCTGTTCATTTCACTACTCATACAGTACCTTGACTACAAGGTCAAACCATGAATTACATGACACAGTGCTGTACTGGGTAAGACTGCTGCATATTTCTCACCAGATTTTTGTTTTGCATCAAGGCTAAGTGATAGCACTTAATGTATTTTTTCCCCCGGCAAAGTTATACGTTAATTCAATGTCAGTTATCAAGATGCTGACCGGTTCCATATAGTAAACTCCTATTTATTTATTTTTTTAAACCTAAATTTGCTGAAGAGCAAGACAAAGTTATAAAGTACATGATGGCAGTGCCTAGGCTTTGCTATGCTAACAGCATTAGGATGACACACTTAGTGGATATAACTTAGAGAAAAAATAACCCTATTAGAAGTCTAATTATATTTACCTTATTTTGCAACAAACAGGAATATTGTAGAAAAAACAACTCTTACATGTTTTAAATTTTTTATCAACTAGCACCTGCTACTGCACGTGCAGTATAGCCGTTTCCTACTATGAGTAAACCTAAAATCATCCACGCTGCTTCCTTCTTGAAGACACGACTCTCGTGCAACCCCAGCAGGCGCATTTCAGTCCAGCAGCCTCTCCCGGGAGCCCAGCCGCCCCAGCGCGGGCGGTGTGCCCCACCGCGTGGCTGAAACTGGTACCACAAAAGCAGTCATTTTATCTCCCATCGGGGAAGTTTCATTCAAGCCTGGAATTACCCCGTTTCTCAGATGCTACACAGTTTGCTTTCTAGCGAGAGAAAAGAATTGTGCAGTAACTGCTCAGTCTCCGTAACAAAGATTTTTTGTAAGCTGTATCAGACTTGTTCAGCTAAGGAGATAAGAACTCCTGTTTCACCTGGTTTACGCCTCACATACCTAGCAACAACTTCTGCAGTTCTGACTGGCAGATGATATGTGTCAAACAGCTCTTTTATACACGATCCTCAAGGAATTACTGTAGTCATCTACTATAGTTTGAATTAAGTTTTAGCACTAGGTATCAATTCAGGTATTCAAGTGAAACAAAACATCCAGACATAAATAAGAAATAAAAATACTAGATCCAAAATGAAAAATTAATGAATAATGTCAGAAAATGCAGACAGTGATTTCGTGTTTATTATGACCCACCTTTTTATTTATAAATGGAACAAACCTCTTTGGCTTGAGCTATTTCCCTAAATACTTGCCCTGTGAACCCAACCTGAGATCTGGAAGTTTTAGCACCTTTTTTTAATTATTATTTTATGGTGTAATCCATCAAAAAAGCCCAACAGGGAAGTTAACTTTCTTTTATACTCTCAGTACAAGCAACACACGTTGCTTCCCTCCAGCACTATTTTCAAGTCACCAATATATGAAAAAGTCATCAGCAAGTTACCACTGGTTTTGTGTAGTGAAAAGCTTATCTCGCAGCAGCAATAGGAGTTGGTATTACAACTGGGAAATCAGACTGCAGTGCTGGCTCATGCAAGCTAACTCTCACCTGAAAAAGAAGGTCAAAGCAAACAAGAACCATTTATATTAGTCACTTGATTTGCTGTCTTTAGCTTAACACTTTGTACAGAAGACTTAAATAGCTGTATAAAGAAAAGATCCTGATGCTTCAGAGTGTAATCAGTGATTTTGTCACTTAGACAATCGTAACAGGAAGGGTACTAGTTAAGTACAACCTTATGAGCTTCCTGTTTATGACTATCTACTTCACACTTTCAGAGATTTTGTTTTAGCTGCCCTTTTCAGACTTTATTAATAAAAAGTGGCAACTGAGAGTAAACTAAGCTAGTTGCCTCCTAGTAACCTTTATCAATGAAATGCAATTTTGAATGCTTGCATTAAACATTAAAACCATGACTTCAGAAATAGTGGCTCAAACATTAAAACTTTTGGTAGTGTTACATAAAATATGAAATTCTGTTTACAACATTATTTGGGGAAATTTGTACTCATCTTTTCAATTTCTTTCCCCTCAAGCGAGTAATAGAAATATAGGAATCTGATTCTTTTTGTCATAGAATTCCAGAATCACAGCAAGACAGACATCAACTACAACTACTCAAAATAAAATTTTGAAAAAATAAAATAAAAATCAAAGAACCTGTACTGAACTAGTGCTCCAATGTGAACATTGGCCCATGTCAGGGATGTAGCTTGTAGCACACTAAAATTTTGGGGAAGTGTAATCCACTTACTGAACCACCTGTTCACTTTGTGAACTAGAAGAGAATTACCCACACAACCCAATTAGAAGTATTTGTCTTGTACACAGAAATCTGCAACCTAAGAAGATTCAGGCCCTGTGCTATGTAGCATTGGTATAAATAACATGCCTTATGTTTCAACATTCCTACAATTATTCAATAACTAGATCTCTAAAGAGGCAATGGTCTGGCTCATTAGCAAAGTCCCAATAAGTCTGTTAAACAGGTTATCATATTAAGCCTTCCTTTCAAGCACAAAATTCCTCCAAGTTTAGTATTACATTGTTTGTCAGGCAGGCAAGTGAGCTCTAAAACAGGAAGAGGAATCAGGTTTTTTTTGCCAGAAAGGCAATCGCTTGCACCACACAAACAGTTACACAGAAGCCAGAGGGCAATGAGGACTCTGAATCACTACAGCAGTGTTATGACCTGGGTGTTCTCTGAAAAAGCTACTGGCCCAGAACAGCATAATCATTCATTTTCTCACAAGTCTCCAGCTGAAAGCATTTCCTCAATTTTGGCCACTTGCAGAGATCATCAAGTGTTAGAAGGCACATGCAAGGAAGAACTCCTTCATGGGTTGCTCATATAGCAGTTGTGCCAGGAAAAAGATTCTTAAAGGCAGAGTTCATCTCAGCACAAAAAAAAAAAAGATCAACACACACACACACCAGCAGCCTATAAATTAATGCACCTATGTGAAAACAAACGGATCAAAGCAGCAGGAGATTTAACTTTTCAATTACTTCTAAGACATTGCTATCAATCCTGGTTTAAAAGGGACAAATCAACTGTTGCCAAGACATGGGTGAGAAAGTGATTAGTACTACCAATCCAGGTCTGGAAAACTACTGGCTTCAATCAAATCATGTATTTGTTCCAGGAAGGTGAAGGCAGAAGAACAATTTGTCTCAGCACTGTCTTCTCCACTAGTTCAGACTAAGACGACTATATTAGCAACACAACAGAACCACTTCTAAAGGAAGGAGACATTAATGAGGCGTAAGAGAGGCAGACTTCAACCTACTTGGCATACAGATTTCCAGTTGCTGCAGAGAAGTGTTCTCCAATGTTTTGAAACAAGATTTTGTTGAAATCCTGAGAGATCCAAGGGCAACCCTAGCTTTCCTAAGGAGGCCTTTAACACTCCTTCATTGAAAGGTTCAGTAATAAGTAGCAAAACTATTTTGCACATGCACTAGTTTTCCAACAACTGTTCTAATACAACCCTCTGGGCTTGCACACGGAAAAACTCAAGAGCTTTAGCACGGAACTAGGAACAGTAAGTGTCCCAGCACCTCTTCCTGCTTTTGAAAGTTAAAGCTTAGCATGGTCTGTAATGACAAGTTACTAAAAATGAATCTGAAACCAGAGATCTTAGTGTGGGAGAACTCACCAAATGGTGTGCAAGAAACAAAAGAACTCCTACAATTAATCTGATCTAACCATACAGCAGTCAGGCAATTAGAACCAAGCATGTATTGCAATAAAGGATTTCGGTCTCATCAATTCAGTCCTAATAATACTAGAGCTCTCACACTGACTGATGCGACTATTTAGTACAGACGTACTTAAAATGCAAGTTTTATTTTCCTCATTACTTGACTAAATAGATAAAGTTATTTTGCCTAAACCAAACTAGTGAAAAGCTTCTTGGAAGTTAAGGAACTTCAACTCAGGAATCTGCAAATGCATATTAAGGACACCTGCATTATTTATAATGAACAATTAACAGGGACTAAATGTGACAAGCAAAGTATATACTGCAACAAGCAGACTTAATTCCACTCCCAAAACATTTCAGGTTGAAGAGATTACTTTACAGCAGAACTAGTATTACTGCCTACTTCAGAGATTAAGGTTTTGTGGACTTAGAACACTGAAGACTACAAAACAACACTCATAGCATAGTCTTTCTTTCACTTTCCATAATCTCTTCAGCTCTTCTGTAGGAATTCATACCAAGGCTAGTACCTGTGCACAGCAGGCAAGTTGTGAAGATAACACCATACACACACTATAGAACAACACAAATATAACTTCAGTGCTGCTGTTTTTTCTTCTTAGTACATATCACTACTACAGAACTACTGAAGTTTTCTAAATCAATTTGTGTTTAACTAGTGCATTTTCAGAAGTGAGACAGCTTGAAGACAAACAGCTACTACACTTAGTAAAGCAGTAGCAGATAGCCAAGCGAGCAATATCAACCAAGATATACACAGGTAAATTAGTGAACACTACTGGCAAGAACCTACAATACAAAGTTAGAGCAAGATGATGCAGCAAGATTCAATGGAATGTTAAGTGGGAGTTTGTCTTTTTACAAATTAAGTGTATGACATTCCTTATTTTTGTTAATGAGCATCAAGTCCTAAATACAACTCAGCTTTTCATTAACTAGCTATAAAAAAGGGAAAAAACCCACACACCCCATGCTACAATTCTAACTTCCCCTAACTTTAAAATGATTCCTTTACACAGCGTTGCAGAATAATCACAGTCCATGCTTTTTGCTGCCATGTACCAGAATAGTTGAATAGTATTCAAGTATTCAAATATTCAAGTAGGAGTTACGTACACAAACATGCAAATTAAAAGGAATAAATGAAATGCTCCACTTTATTAAGAAACCAAAAATACAAAACTGAAGAGTTCAAGGCTTCATGTACTCAAACACTACTGAAAAATGGTATCTTAGTTTTGTTTACTAGCAGTACTAATATTGACCAAGATTAATCTCTACAAGATAGTGTTAAAAGTTGACATTTTCCACCATTTGTGCTGTAATAAGCTAGAGTTTCAAATTAAGAACTTGGTGCAGTTACAGTAGTCTAGATATTTTGTTTTGTAGCCAAGAGCTTTTTAGCTCAAACTACAGCTGTTTTCTAGTTAGTGAAGTTTAAGATGCTTAGAGAGAATTTGTTTAATCAGCTATAGTTCTACTGAATGATGTTCCATGCAAAGATACAGCTTTAGAGTCACCTAACGGACCTAGATGCCATTTGTTTTTGGCTACTAAAAATACAGAGCTCTGTGAAGGCATATTGTACTAAAAGTCAGAGAGTTGAGACTGCATCTAATGGTAGCATATGCAAGCTGAACTACACACTTTTCTCTCAAGACACCCTGCAAACCACAAACATTCCCTCTGCATGGGAATGTTGATCCAGTCACACTTACCAGTCCAGTGTTCTCTGCTTTAGTTTAACCTGGCAGTTAGTTCAGCTTTCCTCAGGTGCTTTAATTATACGCTTCAGGAAATCAAGGGAAGGTTAACTGTTAGCTCTGATTTAGCAAGAGAAGCATAACATGAGAAGCAGAAGGGAAGAGGAGAACAGAGAATGAGAAAGGCAGTAGACAATCAAGTATTAGCCTCAACTGAAGAGCAAAAGACACTTTGAAGAGTTTTCCTAACAATGTATGAAAGTTCACTTGCTTAGAGATACTTGAAATACAACTTTATTATCTAAACAAAAAAGAATGAGAATGACAGAAACAAGATTTACCACTTAACACTCTGATGTGACTGCAGCAGTCTTATATTTGAAACTCAAAAGGGGAAGTAATTGCAGTCCAAAAAACAGCTAAATATGCAGGTCCAAAATATGAAGTTTTTTGTTTTGGTTTTTTTTTCATTTTGTTTGTTTTTTGTTTTTTTGTTTTTTTTTTTTAAACTGCCACATTCACTCCGAAGCCCATTCATCTCTTTCAGCATCCCAAAGATTAAGCACATGTTCTGCTCAGCTAGATAATAAAGTGGCAAACACGCTGCACCACTGACATCACAGGACAGTTGCCTATAAAACTAGACTTCTGACGCTGGGCTCCAGCTTCATCCCTCACAGGTCATCATCTTCATCTGGCAGTGCAGTAGTTTGAGCAATCTGGAATAAAGAAGTTACACTTAAGAGCCATTCTTCAGTTATTTGCCCCAAGAGTCCAAACACTAGTTACCTGTTCATCATTTGACCTTTATGCCCTTTCTCGCTTACCTGTAAGTCTTGCTCATACTGTGCTGCCAGTGCTGGGTCCATAACAACTTCAGGTGGTGCAAGAGCAGGCATGGCAACAAACTCCAAGTTAGGATCTCCAATTAGCTTTCTAGCAAGCCAGAGGAAAGGCTTCTCAAAGTTGTAGTTACTCTTAGCTGAAATGTCATAATACTGCAAAAAAGTACATATTATACATTACTAAAAAAGAGACACCTCTAACTGGTATTTAGGACAAAGATTAACATGCACATTATTTCTCCACTTCTACCTCTGTACTCTTTTTGACCACATGACTTCTGCTTATGCTTTCAGAAACAGTTATGATCTAAGTGTCTAGAAATGTACAATTTCAGTCAAGTAGGCAGAAACCAATAAATGAAAAGTAGAGTATACAGTCTGATCAAAGATGTAGCTTTCAAGAAGCAATAGTACATCTTTCTCCTGTGACTTCATCTACTTTAGTCTCACTTCTGTGTCATCTGATAAGATTCTGAGAAGTAAAAGCCAAATGTACGCACACTTTTTTTAAGAACTTATCAGAGCTTCTGCTCAAGACCAGTGACGATCATCTTTAACATCATCACTTCCCCCTTCCCTGAAGTTAGGGTCAGGCAGCCAAAAGAATGTGAAGTTGAAATGTTATAGCCTGTACTGACAAAGGCAGAACAGTTGATTACTGCACAAAACACAATTGCAGTCAACAGACCCAACAAGTTCCATTCCTACAAACTCATGCCAACATACCTGGAGATTCTTCTTCCTGTGGAAGACAATGGATTTTGCCTTGACTTTTCTGTCCTTAATATCCACTTTGTTGCCACACAACACTATAGGGATGTTTTCACATACTCGTACCAGATCTCTGTGCCAGTTAGGTACATTCTTGTAAGTAACTCTTGATGTTACATCAAACATTATTATGGCACACTGAGCTGCAAGAAAAGAATAGTCAAAATTTACATCAGGAAAGTAAGCACTTGCTTATAAGATGGAAAGAGAGAAGAGGTACCCCTAGAAATCCCACGTTAGGGTTAAGTGTTTGCATTAACTTCTCCCTCTCAGCTTTGCAGTTCTGAGATACCACATTCTGTTAACAAGATCAACACAAGTCCATAGAACTCAGCCCACAGCCACATCACCTCACATCTTTAGTGCCCAATCTTAAAACACCAGCTAATTTGATCAATGCAACTGTCCCACTCAGTAACATGGTGTTGCATGGTATGAAAACATACAAGGATTACAAAAGCTAATTTCTGTCAAATATTTGTGTAAATCAAAGTTGACTAACACCTATTTAACTAATCTCAGCCATCCTATTGAGGCTTTCAGGTAGGTTGAGAGCTTGTAGTCCACATCTCAGGATACCCTTGTCCAGAACAGTTTTTCAAAGAACGGAGGGCCTTTACTCAATGCTGATACTCCTAAAGGAAAAGCAATAATGTCAAAATCTAATAATCCCTTGCAAAATTTTAAAGATATGCAGGTGACTGAAGTACACACAGAACTCAGCCTGGCCAAGCAGAATTTAAGGGACACTACCAATACTTCCTTAGAAAGACAACTAGACTCTGGCATGGAGATGTACAACTTCATCATCATATCGAAACCTTTACAGTTTGTGTGCTTCAAGTCCTTGCCTCAGCACAGTACATTAATATAGATGTAAATGTGTACTAACTGAAGCACATACTTTCACCTCTTAAACACTGAATTTCATCAGCAATATCTTGTTGTTTAACATGTACCATTACTCTTAATACCAAAACCTGTAATAGCACACTGAATCTTAGCATACAGTCTTAGAACATTCCCACATTAGCACAAGTTGCTCAGCAAAGGAAATTATCACAACTAGATTAAGAGTTTGAAGACCCAGAAGCCAGCTCATCACTGCAAGCAGTACAGACAGCTTTCAAAATGGCCAATGGGAACAGAACTAAGGATTGAACTGTTAAGTAGTAGAGAGTATTCCCACATATAGACACATCTTACCTTGGATGTAGTAGCCATCTCGCAGGCCACCAAATTTTTCTTGGCCAGCTGTGTCCCATACATTAAATTTAATAGGACCTCTGTTAGTATGGAACACCAGAGGATGAACTTCAACACCCAGCGTCGCTACAGTAATAAGAAAAAGCAGCACACTTAGCAAGTCATGAATTGCACTTCTAATTGTAACATAGTAAGTCTCAAATGTTTCTTCAGACATACCTACATACTTCTTTTCAAATTCACCAGTCAAATGACGTTTTACAAATGTTGTTTTACCAGTGCCACCATCACCAACCAGGACAAGCTGTTGACAGATAGACAAAAAAGTCAGAGCAGTATCTTTCCAGAGACATTTATTGGTCATTCTAGTGTAAATACTAGTTATTACTACAAAGACCTTAGTCCTACAAGATACTTTAAAGAAAAGCTTGAACTCCCCATGAAGTGACTCGCTGTCCTGGAACCCCATTCGTTACGCCTACCATTCTAAAACTCTAGTCAGACTTATCTAGTTCTATAGCTGAAACCTACAATGCACTGTGAATAGGGGTCTACTAAATTACAAGTGACTGAATTAAGAATATTTGGGGTTTTCAACCTGAATGTGACCATATTTAGAGAGGAACTCATTTAAGCACCCGAACTGGAGAAACCCACCATAATGTTACAAATAAAAAAGCAAACAAAAAAACAAACACCTGCTCTACTAAGAACTGGATTACTCTAGACAAGTATCATAAGAAACACTAACAACAACCTTTCATGAAGCAGTCTGAAGGAATTCTGGCTGTTATGATAACAAAAGCCACACACAAAACACCAGAAAATTCTGTTCTGAAGCATTTTAACGTTTTTTTTCCCCTAAACAATTAATACAAAACAGAAAACGGACTAGTCTAATTCACTCTAAGGACTTTTTGCTATGAACTTTACCTCTGAAATTAAAAATCATTCTATATGCAAATCATCACTAAAATTTATTACACTAAACTACAAATAGCATCAGATTGGCACAGTGCAAGATTATCTTTTTGTACAAGTTACACATAATATTACAATAAACTAACTGCACCATTAAGAAAAGACTAGCACTTCGAAACCAAACCTACCATCCACGTTGACACTCGAGTCTCTCGTGCTACTTCTCTACGGAAGGAAAAAAAAAAAAAGAAACAAAAAATCCCTAAACCACTCCCTTACCTTAAACTGCACTTGGGGCTCTCCTTGGGCGGCCATGCTGGGTCTGCAGGGGAAATGGAAGCATGTGAGCTCACAACAGGCGAGCTGATTCAAGGCCCAGCCGGAAGAGGCCGGCCGTCCTTTTCGGTTCCCGGACGCCTCCCAGGGTGCCTGTTCTCCGCGCCACTCGCCGCCGCCGGCGGAGCCCCCCCAGCCCGCCCCCCCTCCCCCCGCCACTCCGGCCCACGTGGTCCCGGGCCCCCTCACGGGGCACGAAGCGACGCCACCTCTCCCCGCATGCGGCGGGAGCGCGCGGTAATGGCGGCGGCACCTCCCCGCCCACCCCCGGAGCCCCGTAACGGTAGGCTGCCGCCGCCGCACCCCTTCGCCTTTCTGGCCCGGAGGAAGCAAGGCAGAGCCGCGGCCTCCGGCGGACACCTCAGTGGAGGCCGACCCCCGCCTCCCTCCTCCCCAGCCCGCCTGGAGCGGGACGCCACCGCTGCAGAGGGCTCACCTGCTCTTTAGGAGAGCCTGGCGCGAGCCCCCCGGGGCTCCCGGGTAGAGCCTCCCCCTGGCCGGGCCTCAGCCCACCCCCCCCCCAACCCCACCAACGGGCCTAACGACTCTCCCCGCCATCGGCCACCATGACTGAGCAGCGCGCGCGCCACCTCCCCTCCCCCGCCGGTCAGGCCGTTGGAGGCCCCACTCCGCTCCGCTCCCCCTCGCTGAATTCACCCGCCCTTTTACCCGAGCCGGAGCGCAGCGCGGCTCCGGCCCCTTCAGCTCCCCCGCTCCGAGGCGTGGGGGGAGAACGGACGCCGCACAGGCCAAGCGCCACAGCTGCAACGCTCGCTCGGGCCCAGCCTCGCGGCAACCCAACCCACCTCCTCCCGCCACGCCTCGGCGGGAGCTAACGGTGACCGCCATCCCCACCGTTCACGCTTCACGCAGCAGCCACACAACCCCCCCATCCGCTCCTGGAAGGCGGAGAAGGGTGCCCCGGCCCCGTTACCTCTCCCGAGGCGTCTCTCCGCGTCGCTCCCCTCAGTGACTGGGCGCTGGGAAGATGGCGGAAGCGCGGTTCAAATACCCGGAGAGCGACGCCGCGCGGCCACGGGGAGGGGGAGGGGCCGCCCATCACGTGGTCAGCGGCGGGCGGGAGAGAGGCTGCCGGGCGCGAGAGTGGTCGGACGTTGCTGGGCCGCTGGCGGCGGCTCTGAGCGCGCCCGGCCTCCTCCGCCGCGGGTCCTGGCCTCTGCTGGCCGCCTCGAGGGGTCTATCTTCCGCCGGCCCCAGGTCCGCGTACCTGCCGGGTGTTCGAGACCGGACCGAATGCGCGGTTCTAAGTGGCACCGTCTGCCGTAAGGCCCGAGGTTTGCTGGTGAAGGTCGAGGCAGAGCCTCTGGGCTAGGCTGAGCTGCGCGGGGAGCTCGGCAGTCTCTCTGTTTAATCATTAAAATCGCATCAGAAAGCGTTCTAGTTAGCTGATGATGCTCCTTCTGCAGACAAAGTTTAAAAATTGTGTGTAGTTACTTTGAAAACCTATTGAACTGCCTCCAGCACGGTTTGATAGTCTTCAAAAGCAGCAGGAGAATTTAATTGAACAGCTTTCAGGTAAAAGTGGCTGTGTTCAAAAGGACTTTCCTTAAATGTACCTTATGACCATTCTTTTCAGTTCTTCATACAAACTGATTTGCGTTCACTAGAAAGTGCATTAATGAAAATAAAAGTTGTTTTGGAAGCCCTGGATTTACAGTGTTTTCTCTAAGATCTCAAGTCCAAACTTCAGCGGAACAAACTTATTCAAAAATTGACTTTCAAAGAACCTAGGTGTTTTGCATAGGTCTATAAATACCAAGTTCATGGGATCACACTGATTTTTAAGGTCTTTGATTTTTTCACTCTGGTATGCTTCAAACAGCTTTCATGAGGTTTGCATGCTGCACCCCATGATCAGAATAAATGCATGATTTCTTAAAATATCTCTGGATTGAATTAACACAGAGAATATTTCATGGCAGGTGATGCATACAAACACAGCTTATTTATTCTATGGCAATGTACACAGCAAGTTTTACAAGAGTGATTGCATTCTGCTGTAATTTTTGCTTATTCGATAGCGTAATGCAAATCCAAATGTTGCATAAGATTTTCTGTGTTGGAAAAATCACTGGCTTGTTGAACTTGCTTTCGCTTTTTTGGACTAGTTGGGTTTGTGGGTTTTTAAACATTTTTGCTGATGGCCTCTAGGTGTCAGAAAGGATATTTTTCAGAATATGTAACTCAAATTTGTCTCAGCACAATGCTATCTTTATAAAACCCTTGTGAATTCCACCTCTCTTCTTGACAAATAGGCATGCATTTATAAATAGGAGCCCATAAACCCACATTAGTGCAGTTTGGCAGTTTTTAAGAATTTAAACACTTCCAGGGAAAAAAAGCAATCTGTAACTGTTTATAGAACACTCAGTGTACTTTAGAAACTTCTCAATATTGTTACAAATTCATTAGTAAACCACTTTTGTCCTGAAAACAAAATGGTAATGCTATCTAATACGTTATTTTGGAATAATTAAAATAGATTTCTAATAAAAAAGTCCCCTATCATAGCATTTGAGTGCCTGGCAAATATTTATGTTTTTGTTACTAAGGTAAGTTACTATGTGGAATGTATTTTTTGTCACCTGTTTTATCATCATGTGTAAGTGTTCAGTTCAGAAGATCCACAAAACATCTCCATTCAGCAGAGGCAACAATAAACTTCCAAGCACTCATCAGCAGTGTTAGATCACTATCTAAAAGATTAGAGTCAATAAGATATCACCAGGTAATCAGCAGAATAATTACTTTTAAAAGATCTTTACATTTCCTATATCTTGACTCAGGTCACCTGTGAAGAAACTTAGCAACTCACTGATGCAGATAAATGCACAAAGTAAAAGGCAGCCCTTAATAACCAAGTGAAGATGCAAATGAGGAACAGTACAAAAGGTCGTCCTGGAGATAAACACAGTCATAGTGCTAAACAGCACGTTTGAATGTGACTGCTGTATTAGTAGGAAGCAAAATAATTTTGCAAACTGTAAATGAAGGCAACAATATGTCCAGGCAAGCAATGAAAAGGAATGTAATTGTACTTCCCAGTTAAAGCCGTGATTGCGGAAATGTCTCTGGAACATGAGCTCAGGCAGGAATGGAGGTCTGCATGCCGGTGTTCAAGGCAACACAGGAAATTACACTGAAAGATCTGAAGAGGAAATTAGTCACTTTCAGCATGGATAGGTAACATGGATCCTACAGTAGCAAAATTCAAGCAGAATATGTATTCAAAAGACAAAACTTTATTCATTTTTTTCACCAGGTAAAACATGTCTGACTCTAGGTTTAATTAAGAGACTACCCTTCTGGAAGAGAAGCACTTACTAGGTCAATGATGAAGGGCAGATGTAGATCTAAATTTTTTCAGAAAACAAAAAGTCAGCAATTTACTGTCATTAAAGTGGCATACATTGCTAATTCAGGACCTTTAAATTCCTGATCCATCACGGGAATAAAATTCTTTGACTCTGTGAGGAAAATTATGCATTGGATTATTATGTTCAGTATCCAAAAGTAACATTTTTAGAATTTACAGTTGCTGAACATGTGGTCTAGAAGGTAAGTCTATATATGATAGAACTGAGATACTAATAATTACAGGTAATTGACTATAGTCTTAAGGAGTACTTTTTGGCACACACCTAAGAACACAATACCACTGAGGACTCTCTGCCTCCCGTAGTATGTGCATGCTCTATTTCCTAGAAAGCCCCAGGCCTTTAAGACACACCTGTTGTTGTACAGATTTAGGACTTTGCCAAAGTTTTGGTGTTTTTACTAGAGCCCTGAACATCACTAAACAGGCAACATGTGTTAACACGTTTTAGTTGAAGAGCTGAAGCCAGTCAATGGGGCTTCAGAGCAGAGGATGGGATGGGAGTGTGCAGCTTTGTCATGGTTTCCAGTGGCGATACAGGTGGCTCTCGGCCATTCCAAGGGCGAACAGCAGACTGCACGCCATGGCTTAGTGCTGTGAGACAGGACAGGGAAGTGCCTATGGCCTGTGAGAAGCAGAAGTGCCAGCAAAGAGAGGACGCCGCCTGTGCGCTTTTTGGACTAAACATGAATTACATTAAGTCTGGTTGCAGCCTGTCCACACCAGAGAAAAATTAAATAAAATTCAACTAAAAAATAAACATATCACAATTTTTTTACAACTCTTTCTCTCACGACAGCCTCCCCAAACTGTGAGTGTAATAATTTCTCGTTGGACACGGCTCCCTCGGGGCAGGGGTTCCCTCACGGGTACCTGTGGTACCCTTCAGCCTCCTCGGCTCTCCAGCGCTCCCTCTGGCGAAGCGCCCCTCAAACACGTCCGTGGCCACACACTGCTCAGCCATACCTTCCCGCACGCTGCTTCGCCAAGCTCAGCGCGGCCGCCCGCTCCCTCACGGCCTCTCCCGCGCCGCCGCCGCCGGCAAGCGGGGGAATTACCTCAGCGGGGCGGCACCGCCGCGCCCGCCCCAACCGCCGGCCTCGCCGTGACGTCAGCAGCGCCAGGCGGGCTCCCCAAGGGGATAGCTGCCGCGCGCGCCCGCCCCTTTCCCCGCATGCGCGGCGCGGCCGGCGGTTGCCGTGGGGTTGGGCGGGGCTGGGGGCGCGGCCGCCGCCGCGGGCAGGGCGGAAGGGGCGCGGGGAGGCGGTGCGGCCCGTCCGCAGCGGCCGGGACAGCGGGGAGGGAGCCCGGGGGTAGGTGGCCCCGGCGACAGCGGGCCGGGCGCGGGCGGCCCTCGGCGGCGAGCGAGGAGGAGCAGCCGGGGAAGCCTCGGTGAGGCGCGGAGCCGCTGCGGGGATGAAGGACCGGCTGGCCGACCTGGCAGAGGTGAGCGTGGGCTGCCGGGGGAGGCGGGCGGCGGGCTGAGGTGGGGGGGAAGGGGAGAGAGGCGGCGAGGTGCCGTGGGCCGTTATCCTCGGCTGAGGTAACGGTCAGCGGCGGGCTGGGCCGGGCCGGCGCCTCGGCCCGCGCCCCGGGCAGGGAGGGCCCCGTCCGCCGCAGGCCGCGTTCCAGCCCCCTCGGGGAGGGCGGCGGCTTCCTCCCGGCGGCCGGGGAGCTGGCGGCGGAGCCCAGGCTGCTCCGGTTTTTATGGATCACCTTCCCCCGCTTCCTCCTGACCTCCAGCGCCTTCCGAACGCGAGCGCGCTGGGCGGCAGCAGATAAACGGGATAATAATTTTGTTTTCGAACTGGCTGTGGTGTAGTTGGGTAGGTTTATCTGCTTGGGAACTGTTTGACCAGCAATGCGTCAGTAAAGCTATCTGCAGATTTTATTTTCCGTGTGTTTACAAAATGGTAGCTGGTTATGTTTATACGTTCCTTTCCTTTCCCTTATTTGTGCTTTGAAAACAGTGTCCTAACAGAGAAGGGAGAGTTGGAGGGAGATACCATCGTGTCTGTTTTCAACAGGATATGGCTTGGTTAAAATAAAAGGGTATTTGACTCTTTTTATTCCTGAAAATAAATGGAAATGGAGAGCGCAGAGAAGTCCTGTGATAGTTCTAGGACTCCCCGCATACGTAGAAGTTGGTCTGTGCTGAGCTACATGCAGGTTTGGGGCTCGTTTGTCTTAAAATTAAGGTCCTATGTTCTGGATCACAAAAGGCTTTTCTTGTCATCTTCTCCAAAAGGATGAATTGACATCTGAAAAGTTTTCACATTATTAGATTACAGGGTCTTTACTGGGAAAGATGTTTTGGAGTCATGCCAAAGAAATGTGTCATTTCTTTCAGGTATACTTCTTCCCTTTTCCTGTTTCTAAACATGTCCAATGTTGGGGGAATACGTGCCAAATTTCAGTGATGGTCCACACTTCCTGGAAAGAGGAAGCAGCAAACGGTGATCTGAATTTGCTTTTTAATTTATAATCCTTGACGCTTAGATCTCATTCTAACTGAGGGGAAGCAGCAGTGGTCTGTTGTATGTTTTTTTTTAATCTAAAAATAAAACAAACCCTAAACCGTAACACGCCCCGTTATATATTGTTAGAAGTTTTTAAAGCAACTGTACATAAGGGTTTTTAAGCCAGCCTTAGTATTTGACACCTGAAAACATTACTGTACTGCAGCAAGCTGGTACTTGAACTGAAACACTGCAGCAAGCTACTACTTATAAACACAATGGTCAGTATTGCTCAAGTGCTTCATATGTTCATCAATGTACTTTTCACTGCTTGTAGGCTTAGCAAATAGCTTAGACACTTAAAATTGAAGGCTTTTCTAATTAGAAGAAAATGTTTAAACATCAAATGACGAAGTTATTGAAGATCCGGTCTACGTTTTATCACTTAAAAGTGTGTAGTTGACACAAAGTTTTGAAAAGTTGCATACCCGAGGGAGATGGCTTTTGTAAAACTTGATTTCCACAGGGAACTCATGGAAGTAGCAACTTCCATCTTCCGTCTTTATCTGAAATACCAAAACGGATTATGTTTTTGTGAAGTGCTTTTTTGCCCTTGCTACTATAAATGCTTTGAACAGTGATCCTTGATCCACATAGGTAAGATTACTTTGAAAAGGAATACATAAGCTGAAGAAACAATGTATTAACAATTATTTGCCTGGTTTTTGAACTGCTTCAGTTTGATTAGTGTAGTTCCATTGTATTTTATTTGTCTAAATCATTAAGTGAAGGGTAGAGCATATACGTTGTGGTTTTGAAACGGGCCTGGGCCTGCAGAATCTTCAGGAATAACTATGCCTTGCATCTTTCCCTTGATATAAGAATGTCATTATGTATTACTTTGGTTGTACCTGACATGTAAGTTGCATCCACCGCGTTTTCCCCCTAAGACCCAATGTGATACACAAGTAGTTTTAAGAGATCCCAGTATTTTAGCTAGTCTACACTGACTCTTTTTAACTAAATACGGCATTCCCTTTAGCAGAAATGTAAATCTAAGTTTGCGTGTCCTCATTTGTATGTTCCTGGATTTTAGTTGACAGCAAGCAAATTATTTTATCATTAAAAGTTGTAACGTTTTCCTAGATTTCCCTTTATCTCTACAAAGAAGAGGGAGAAATGTTACTTATCAATGTTTATGGACCATTAACATCAAATTATTACAACTTTTTGATATGTTTGTTGATAGACTGTATTAAGTCAGTTAAACAGCGCTAAAATAATGGCTGGAGAAATTGTTGAAGACATGCAGATTATATAGCCTTCAGATAATGTTGCTTCCTCTTATTTTCTAGCTAGAAAAAGTCTTGTAAAGTACATGCTTTTTCGGAAGATAGCAACCATAATTGCATTTGTCCACTCCTAGGGGATTATTTTAATGTCATTTCTAAATTATCCCAGGCAGGCCAAAATTCTTTCAGCTGTTTGAATTCTCCTTTAATACAATTAATTGGACAATTGGCCAAAACCCGGTCTGGTTTTAGTTATTTTGAGCACAAATGAGTGTAAGATTAACAATAAAAGGTTCTCTCATATCCGATATGCTGTTTTGAGCAGTGGTTGATAGTAGTTATGTAGGGAAGAAAAAACAACACGGCAAGTACGTAGCAATGATTGTGTAAAATACTCTGCCAGTCTTCAATGGCTTGCCGTTCACGGTTGCAAGTCCACCTTAAAAATTACTTTAAAAAAGCTGTAGGATCTGTGTTCAGACACTTGATTCAGCAATTCAGCTAGTGTCAGATATTAAAAACAGATGTCCTTTTAAAGGTCTCTTAATAAAATTCAGTCAAACTTTTTTGTTATTGTTGTTAAATCATTTAAGAAAGAGGTAGGATGTAAACCTTCTCTGCTTAAGCGTGATGCTTTAGATCTGAATTTTTGGGGTGCATTGTTCATATGGCTCAAAAATTACCATCTTGTTGTGTGCTGAAATGGATGCAGAGCTATCTATTGAAATCCATTTTTCTTGCTTGATTGGTGAATCATTTTAAATGCATGCTTTTTATATTTCTTTACTCCTGAGTGTTATGGAGGATATCTTAGACATAACCTTTGAAAAATACATTTATATTTGATTGTAGCTTCTTTAAAAAAAAAAAAAACAAAAACAAACAACAAACAAACAACTGTAACTTGAACAGAACTGCATTGACTTTTTTGCAGACTGCTTCTTGGACATTCACTTAGTGTCCCCAAAACTGTTTAGGAATGAGTGAAGAACCACAAAGTCACAGAAGTTAAAATTGGCACAATTGGGTGGTATGGAAAAAATGCAAAAGGAACCTTTCCAGAAGGAGGGAAACATTACTGAGTGTTTCGTTGTTTTTTTTTTCTCCTGAGTTAATCTCTTACATTAGTCTGTGTTCAAACATGGAATTTTCTGAAGATGAGCTGTAAGTTTCCCATGTCATAGCAGCATAAAATAATTTCTTTTAGACAGTTACCAGATGATGTTTTTCTGGTTGTACGGTAACGCTACTAAATGCGTGTTAATGATTGACCTGCCAAAGCTGCCTGACAGATCTCCTTGTCCGTCTGTAACCCTTCTTGGCTACTTTGATATAAAAGAATTTCTTGAAATGCTGATGCTATAAGGAGAAACTCTTAACACTCTCTAACCCACTCTTTGGGTCTGATTCATTGGGATGGTGGTGGTCAGTTGTTATCCTTGCAGTCCACCAGACGAATAGACGTCACCTGGACTGAGGAAAAACTAACCTTGATTGGAATTTCAAGGGCAAGTAATAGTCATGTTTTTATCGGTAATTAATTTGGTAAGACATCTCAAGCTAGCCTTATTTCTCCAATTCTATAAGGTATGGGAAATGTCCCAAAGTTTCATAAGCCATCAAGGATACCTCCTACTTGGAGCTGAGAAATGATCCTGTCTGAATAGGTGCAGTCTGTCATATAAACCTTTTTAGGGAACTTGATGTATTTTATAAGTCTATGAATGTTTATGGAGTTGCGTGGCCCAGCCTTTCAGTCCCAAGGTCAAGGTATGAGCTGCAAACAGACTTCATTAGGTTGCTCTTGGCGTTGACGTGAAACTTTTTATAAGTTTTTGTGATACTGCTTATACTGAGGAGGTAAGGTCTAGAAGAAACAACGTGTTTCTGCTAAACTTGATGACAAAAGTGAGTTTGTGGTTGAATTGTGTGCTTGTCAAAAGAAGGTGCATCGCTTCTGTTGAAGTTAGCAAATAAGCTGTATTTTGGGTAAGTGATGATTTAAGAATGTAGAGAATAGAGATTGACAAGTCATTAGGTGTCTCAAGTGCCGATGTTCAAGGTAGGCTCCATAAATCCTTCAACAAATCGTAGACAGCAAATTGGTCTGTCAATGGTGTCATTGCAATCAAATGTGAATGTCGAACTGACTGCAGGGTGGGAGACATGATTGCTTCCTTCCAGTCTTGCATCTGCAAACAGGACTTCAGAGTAAGATGTTTGTATCTTTCATCTGTTTAAGATTCACTCAGGTGTTTAATGTTTTACTAAGGTCCTCAAGCTAAAAGCTGACATGCTGAATCTCTTAGCTGATACTATTTTCATTATTTTTGGTTCAACTAACTGAATACAGGATGTGGTTATAAACAGAAAGTTTATTCTGTACTCAGTAAATGTAAGCAGAAGGTGTTCTTTTACATAGATCATAAAATTAAATGTCTTTAAAGTGTAGCTCACTCTTAATATTTAACTTATAACTTGTAGCTTTGTAGCAGTGCAGTCTCTGGTGTGGGTAAAAGTTGGGTAACTTCATTTGGGCACAGTCTTCCTTGCTTATTTGTATTAAGCAAGACTGTTAGTTGATTACATTCCCTAAGGGCAGATTCTTTAATATTAAGTTCTAGCAATCATCTTCCCAAAATTCTAACTGCAAAAAGTCTTTAATGACACATAGCATTATGAGTGGTTGAAGGGTGGTCCAGGAGAGCAATAGCATCTGAATTCCTTTGTTTCATCTGAGGCGTTATGGTTCCCTTGAGCGTAAAAAACAGATGATTTCTTAGAAAAATATTGTCATAGGGCTTTATGCACTCCCTGAATTTGCAGGAAAATAACTGTCACAAAGTATAAGTAATAACTTTCCTTGAAGATTTGGGGCAGTCTTGGTGGATTTTGATGCGTAGGTCATCATTGTGTAATAACAGCAATGTTTGACATTGGATTAAGCTGCAGAATTGTCATGCAAATAACACACATCTCGCCTAATTTAATAAAACTAGAAACAAAGGGCTTACGGGATAGTAGGATCAGGGTTTAGAAGCAGAAAGCGAGTGTTAGAAGGTCAAAGGCAGAGGGGCTTGTAAGAAAAAAGGAGTTTTGAACATGAAAATCCCTTAATTTTACCTATCTTTTAGGGTTTTTTCTAACAGATAACCCATTGACTTTATTGTAGAGTAATAGTTTGTTCTAATTTTGATTCAATGCAGTTCAAACAGTCTGTGCTCTACAGAGGGAACTAGAGAACATGGAAGCTGGAAGTCTTTGCCTTTATATGATGCATGTGAATTCTCTCTTCCTTTGTGCAAATTTGAATCTTGGTTACTTTCAAGACCCATATATTCTGCTGGGCTAACTCAAGGGTTAGGGAAGTGTGACTTGGGAAAGATCTTGGGCTGTGTGCCCTGGAGACCTGTGACAGCCTGTCAGCTTGAGCTTTTGTCTCTTTGCTGTTGTAAGGGTCTATCAATGATGTAACGCGTGTATAGTTTGGTGTACTGCAATTACGTCTAAATTCGTTTGGAATGGCAGCCTTGAAAACACCCAAGGGCAAAACTAGTAAGCAGATGTTGATAGCTTTTTGTTCTAGCTTTCATTGGATATTTAGCTTATTTCATCACAAGTCAGTCATCAGCACCCCTCCTAGTATTTCTTTGATTTACTCAGTAAACCAAATGTTATTTTCAGTTCATATGAGACTCACCGTGGAAGTATCCTATGCTAGGGGAGAACATTTATATGTAAAATTGTATTCTAATAATTTTTGATAGGTAATGAAAACTGCGACATCACTTACAGACTGGTTCGATCCTGAAGTTGTTTACAGAGGAGTACATGCCTTAGCATTTACAACTGTGTGGGAGTTGGGTGACTTTCTTTGA
This sequence comes from Chroicocephalus ridibundus, assembly GCF_963924245.1. Classification (NCBI taxonomy): domain Eukaryota; kingdom Metazoa; phylum Chordata; class Aves; order Charadriiformes; family Laridae; genus Chroicocephalus; species Chroicocephalus ridibundus. Next base: position 8,302,533 of record NC_086296.1, on the reverse strand, counting down.
CTTATCTGCTTATTTGTTTTTAGGTTACAGTCTTCAGAAGAGGAAAACTTACTCTTTTTGACTTTGCAGACTATTGACAAAAATGTGTATGCAGTAGCAATGCAGAAGTAGTCATAGTTGTTTGAGAACAGCGTCCTGAGTTTTATTTCATAGATTTGTTTTGTTGTCTTTTACAGTGTAAAGGAAATGAAGATGGGGAGACGGTTATTGTTGAAAAAGACCATTTTATGGATGACTTTTTCCAACAGGTAAGTTACAGTGTTCGCCATACATTAAAGACTTACAGTTTTCTCTCTGTGCCTTTTAATTTCTGTAATTAGGTTTAACAATTCATCTACACACACACACACCCCCCCAATATGCTTTGTGATGGTATGCCAAATCAAATGTTGTTAACACTTTTGCTTGTTTATTTCAGGGTATTTTCTGTCTTGACTGCATAGAAGTGTTTTTAACTCCCTGTCAACAAAGAATCTGCATACAGAATTTTAAAATCTTTTTTATTAAGAATAGTAGCACTTACGTTTTTGGCTATACAGAATATATTTGCTATTAAGAATACCATTTTTTTCTTAAAAAAAAAAAGTGCAAGCTGTTTAAATGCCAGCATTTCTGCTGGGATTTCTGTCAGATACTTATAAACGTTGCAATGAAATACTTTACAATTTTTATTGCCAAAGATTTATTTTAAAAAAAAATCTTTACCTGGAATTATTCTAATATTTTCATTCCCATATTTCTCCTCCTATAGGTTGAGGAACTTAGAAATAATATAGCAAAAATAGCACAAAATGTGGAAGAAGTGAAGAAGCAGCACAGCATTATCCTGTCAGCACCAAATCCTGAAGGAAGTGAGTATTGCTTTTTTTAGATTTCAGATGTGTGTGGCTAGATATTCTGAACTAATTGTTGTTTGTTTTAGCTCTCTGTAGGAATAGAACTCCAGGTCTTCAGAATGCAAAATGTAACACAACTTACTTATTTAAATATTTCCATATTTAGTATCGAATTAATATTTTTCAATTGCTTATTTTTACCGTTTTAAAGTCTCATTGGAATAAATACATTTTCAGAATATTTGTTGCATCATCCAAACCTTTGCCAGGCCAAAACTCAGATTCATATGGTGTCTTGAAATTGATTGTGTCGTTAGAAACTTAGAACTTGCATTTCTTTTAATAAGTGAAAATGCTGAAGTTGTCAATTGGAGACCATCATATGATAGAGCCATCCTCTTCTCTTTACCCTTCAGTAGGAGGAAGATCCTGTCTCACACTAACACTACAGCCAGCTGCTTCAGTGGTAGTAAGAGTTCCATGCTGGAGCCCTATTTTTAGAGGCTGTAACCCCAAAGCTGAAAGCGCAGATGTGCTTTCTGAACAGAGAACTCAAAGTTTAGGGAACTTACCAACAAACGTGGAACCTTCTCTGTTCTCAACGCTTCTTAAGGCATGCCTGGGTTTGTGGGCAGGGTTCAAAGAAAAGGGAAGAAAAGATGCTGAGATGTTTTTGTGGAATGTTGCAACGCTAGCTTAACATTTATCTTCTTGTTGATGAAAACTGAACTTTGGATGTTAGCTTTTCTTTTACCCCTTTTTTTTGTTTATGGATGAGCGTATGTTTGTATTCTTACAAACGATTTTGCAGACTGCTTTTTGTCTTAACAATCGTATACAGTCAGTGAATCTCAGGTTTAATAATGGTTCATCTGAATGTTTAAAATCTGTGGGCTCAGCTCGTTTATCAGCTTGTGTTTGTGCTAAAAATTGCGCTCAGTAATGCATCTGAACTGTGTCAGAACATGACATTGCTTTGTAAGTAATGTATGCTCTTGTGAATCTAGTGTCTTCACTAAGCCCAATAACAGATATCTAGCTGTGTTCTTCATAAATACTCTGTGTAGTATTCCTCAAAAAATATAGGTAGTGCATGGCACAGTTACATTAATAAGGGTAAAAGCAATGAGTCTGTGATAAACAACAGAGCTAAAAAAAACGTGAGATGAATCTGTATTTTCACTTGACAGACTTCAGTGAACTTTCATTTTGACCAGCAAATGAGTATTACCCTGAAAGTGTTACGTTAAGAAAAAATGTGGCATATTTTATGACCTGGTTTAGTTGGTGATTTGGCAATAACATTTCCCAAGTGTAAGGGCCTGTCATAAGAAGCAGGAATTCGATAGTATGCTGTTATTAAAATCATATTTAAAATACTTAGGAGTAGAATAAACTTATTTTCTGCATGGTTGTACTAAATACCATCATGAGATTGCAAGGTAGAGTTGTAGATGGTTGCTGGCTTACTATTATCAATCATTAACAGTTCTAAAAAAAATTATTTTTTTTAAAAAGGAACGAAGGAAGAACTTGAAGAATTAAATGAGGAAATAAAGAAGATAGCTAATAAAATCCGAGCCAGGTTAAAGGGTAAGTTGTGAAGAGAAATAAAGCTGCTGTTGCTTGTAGTGATTCAGGACGTTGGCAGCGTTATAAACTTAATGCATTGCAGCTGAACCTCTAAACTATACAAGCTCCATTATGTATGCATAAATTGTATTGTACAGCTTGTTTAAAAAAAAAAAAGAGAGAACCACCTCCCTGCCAAACATGTACAGCCCATGTCAGTAACAGTATCGTCCTCTACTTTATTCCTCCTTGGCAAGCTTCACCCCTGAGAAATACCAGGTCTCAGCACAGCCTAGTTTGTGGAACAGGACAAAGAGCTTGCTTTCAGAAATAATCCAGAAAATTAGAATGCAAAGTAATTCCTCTGTGTAGAAATGTATTCTGCAACTGAAATGCTGGGTTTTGGTCATGATGTTTTGGAAGAAGATTAACTGTAACTGGAAAAAGACAGTCTCCATGGCATAAATGTCTACTTAGGGAATTGCTGTGGAGCACTTACTGTATTTTAAATTTAGACCAGCTAATTTTGCTGTGACTTTACCCTGTCAGTATGTCTTAGTTGTTTAGCATAGGTTTTGAAATATATCCAGTGTTTTAATGTTACTATATTACAAATATTGTATGCTTTTGTCCTTCTGTAAACATTAGGGTATGGTGTTTATTGTTTGAACTGTAGGAGCAGTCCATTTTGTTGTATCTTTTGAATTTTTTCCAGAGTAATAGACGGTAGTGTGACTCTGAGAGTACTGAAGTAGTTTTTATGCTTTAAGATCTGTACCAATTATCAAAATTATTTTAAATTTTTAAAAAATATACATCACTACCAAGCCCCACCTTGCCCTGAAATGTTGAACATGTCTATGGGGATCTTGTACATGGAAAAAAGTAATAATTAATAGTATTTACAAAGTAACTGAGCTACACTATTTAACAATTATACTGAACATTGACTCATAATATTCTTGTATCGTTCTTAGCTATTGAACAAAGTTTTGATCAGGGTGAAAATGCTAATCGGACATCAGTGGACCTCAGGATTAGAAAAACACAGGTATGATCATTTAATAAGCTTAAAGAAATTAAAAGGATTCTAGTAAATTGGAGAAAGAGTTTAACTTTTCTGAAATAGTTTCAGAACTTCCCTCTTCTGTTTTGTTGGAATGTAAATACCACTTTCAGTTGTTGTGCAGTAGTATTTGCTGTATCAAAAAAAATAAACATTTTTGTTCCACACTTTTAAATCCTCAAAAAACAGCACTCTGTATTAGCTCACAAGTTTGTGGAGGTCATGACGGAATACAACGAGACCCAAACTCTTTTTCGAGAACGCAGCAAAGGTCGGATACAGAGACAATTAGAGATAAGTAAGTGACCTGAATGCACTTTTTAAAAAAGATTAATTGTATTGTTAGTAGCTCCCTTGTTTCTTATTACTTAAAGATGGTACAAAGCATCATACATATTGGACGTCTTCTTGAAGCATGTGAGGGAAAAGAAACAATTTTATCATATGACATAAACTCTCTGATACTATTCTTCAGAACAGCTGTAAAGAAAATAGAGAAAACTCACTGAATTGGTTTTTCTATGTTGAAAATTACTGAAGAAAACATCTTTTTCCTTTGCTTCATTTATTTCCAATGTTGCAACTTTCAACGAGACATTAAGAAAAGCTGTGTTCTGAAGATAGCAAGTGGTAGTAAAAGCCATTCCAAAATTAACATGCTAAACAGGACAGCATCTCTTGCTATGCTATGCTATTTTTGTCAATAGGTACATTTGTTAAATACAGCTGACATAAAATCAGTGCTGCCGTTAAACTAACTCTAAATGTTTGTTGACTGAAACACATTTGACTTATTTCATCATTGATTATTATGAGGAGTATTTTGAAAGGTACCTGACTCTACTCTGAACTACAGTATCTACCTCGGAAGGTGTCGTAAAAGAATCCATAACATCTTGCACCTGAAATTAGCCTTTTTGAATATCTCCTGTAAAAGCAAATACGTATATTGCTGAAATAGGAAATGCAAACAGAAAAGTGGGCAAATTATAAGAAGACTTTGTTTTTCATGTGCTCCTCAAATTTGTCAGTAGCCTCTCATGCTAATGGTTCAGTTCATCATTTCAGTGAACTTTATTGGGCAAGTTAAATTCTTCTTTACCTATATGTTTGAGGGGAGGGACCTGAACACCTGAGTACGTGGTTCTTTTAAATTAACGTTTTTATGACCCAATTAGATCCTTCAGCTTTTCCTCAGCACTAAAAACTCTAAAGTAGCTTGTTTTGGGTATTAACATTAGAAAGTAATACTCAAACTGTAACTTTCATCTGATAGGATAGAATTATGTAAGTTACTACAGATAGTCAACTTATTTTACATGGGAAGAAGAGGGATTTGATATGTAGTTTTTAAAACTGTGCAATACAAATCACTTGAATGTATTGTGTAACTCATAACACTTGCATTTGTCAGACCAGTGTGATCAGTAGGATTCAGTTCGCTTAAACATGCAATGCTGAACTACATAAATTGTTAGATGTATTATGAAAAGTTGAAGTGAAGGTACTCTGTGGGTAATCATCATCTCTGTGTGGAATATGAATGTAGTCCTATGTTGGTAAAATCAAATTTACATAAAGACGTTATTGCCCACACAGTGGGGGGGAGTGAGTAAATTAGGTGCCAACATTACATGATTGAATAGGTAAATACTGAATGTCATGTAAGTACTCTGTATCTCAAGTTCTTCCTTATGAAGAACACTCCACTTAACAAGGTTCTTATGTACACTGTAAATGCTTCTGATCAAACTTCATTTGACCAAAAAAAACCTTGAAACCAAACAACAAGACGAAACCCCACCAACCAGGAATTCTTCATTGTAGCTTTGAATCTACATTTGTTTTCTGACTATTACTTTATACTTTCTGTTTTTTTCATATGCAAAAGGGCACTTGGTAATGGCTAAGCACTACATTGTTTTATCCTGAAAAATGCTCAATACAAGACTTTTGTTTGAATTGTCATCCTTCTGGTATGGTAAGATTTTACATTCAGTAATGAATAAGTGATGTTATGTGACATACTGTTCTTTTTATCCTAGCTGGAAAGACCACCACTGATGAGGAACTGGAAGAAATGTTAGAGAGTGGTAACCCTTCAATTTTCACTTCTGATGTATGTATTTCTGGTCCAGTTATGTCTGTCTCTTATTCTCCTGCTTCTGCAATTTAGAGGTGTTTGGCACATACTTACTCATCTCTCTATCTTTTTTTATTCTCCTGAAGATTATATCAGATTCTCAAATAACTAGGCAAGCTCTGAATGAAATTGAGTCACGTCACAAGGATATTATGAAACTGGAATCTAGCATACGGGAACTACATGAAATGTTTATGGACATGGCAATGTTTGTTGAGACGCAGGTAAATGAACTAATTCAAACACGTTTACGTAAGTGGGATTTTTTCCCCCAGTCTTCCTCTTTGAAATATGCAGAAACAATTGCTTATATTCAGATAATACAGACTTACAGTGTTTTTTGAGTGTGATTAGAAAATATGAAAGTCAATCACTATAGGTTTGTTGTTTTGTTTTAGACAAACGTACGATCTATTCATAGTATATGCTATGAATGACTAAGCATACCGTTTCTTTTCAGTTGGTATACTTAATATTTTCTTCAATGTGCTTATATTGCAATATGCTTGAACATTTTTTACATGTTTAAGTAAGAACAACTCTCCTGGAATGCTGGCTAACATCTTGGGAATCTAGGATTCTCATAGACATGGTAAAGGACTACAGTGGTAGAATAAAATGTGCCTTAGCAAGGTTGTATGCAACTTGCACACAATGCAAAGGTATGATTATCCTTATAATTAACATGAATGTAAAGGGATTGACAAGTCATTCAAGTCGTCTTTTATATTCATAAGCGTTGTCTTGACATGTATATAAATTTGTTCTATTTGTGGCCTTTATGTACCAATTTTCTTATAAAAATATTTTTAACTTCTTAGAATTCGTTGATTTATGCAGGAAAGTGAAAAGAATAATGGTCAGGAGACAAACTTTCCTGAAAAGGACTAGTTTGGTTTTTTTTTTTTTACTGTTGTGTTGTGTTGCTTTGATATTAAATATATAGCCAAGGCAAATTGGTAGCAGTTTTCTTTTGAATTAGAAATGTACAAAAGTTACTTGTGCATCATTCTTTAATGCTTTGCTGTTTACTGCTGCTGATTATTTCTTCTGATGGACAGAAACACAGGTAACAGACTTACTGTAACTTTTCACCAATCCTCCATTTCGTTACGAAATTTCATTCATCATAATTAATTTGAATTTTTTTTATGCGTTAACATTCTAAACCATTAATTCTGAGGAACTTTTGAAGTTGCTATTATACATGTGTTTTTTTCTTAGATAGCTGTTGAACCTTGTGTCAAAATAGTCAATACCCTTTCCCACTTCCAGGCACAAAGGGATTTCTGATCTCTTTAGATGTCAGTTTTAGTTTGGCTGTTAAAACATACCTCACATTCAAAGGTATGTTTTCAGGTGTTCAGTATTTGTTCCTGCAAAAGGGAGAAATGCCTTCCCTGCCCATGAATGTTCCTTGTTTGGCTAGAACTTTGAACCTTTCCTTCTCATTCCTTTTTTCCTCTACTCATCAAAGCAAAAAAAAAGTCTGCCATTAACAAGTACATTATTCACTTTTTAAAAACAATTGTTGATGTTCTGTAGCCTTTCTTCTCTTAGGTTCATTAAACAAGGATCCATGGATTACAGTAATAATTTTTTTCTTCAAAATTTCATTTTTAGGGTGAAATGATCAACAATATAGAAAAGAACGTGATGAATGCATCAGATTATGTGGAACATGCAAAAGAAGAGACAAAAAAGGCAGTTAAATATCAAAGTAAAGCACGAAGGGTATGCTATCTATCTGTAATTGTGCTAGTCAGTATTTTAACTTAGCACAGTATGAAGCAACCTTCAGTTTTGATTGATTTTGTTGTTCTATTCAGTCCTTCAAGGTAGAATTAATATATGCATTTTACTTTTTTGTAGTTGTGATATTTAAAATTGGTTTAGAAAAACATTGTTATAAATTAGTGTATGACAGAGGAAGATTTACCAAAGGATTTTACAAACAAAAAAACCCACAACCCATAATCCAGAAGAAATCAGAACATTTCCAATGTGAATTAATTTGTTATAGTTAATATTAAAAATTGATATTACTAGTAGAGAGTATAAACTTCTTGTCCTACAAAAACAGATAAGCAATTCATACACAGCTAAGGCTGTGTTCACAATTTTCCATTTAAAAAGCGGTCATTATGAAGTGTAAAACCGCCCCCCCCCCAAAAAAAAAAAAGAATTAGTCTATTACACTAGTAGATAAATTCACAGATTCTTCTCTTCAACTACCATGATACCTTAAATTATTCAGACTCTAAATAAGCTTAAAGGTTTTTGGATCTCTGTCACTTATAAACTTACCTGGAGTAAAAAAGCAGTAAAAGCAAGCAGGCTTACTTTTTTAGAATTCCATCTGTAGTTATTATTTTTACAGATAACTACTTCTGTACTCTTGTAAAAGTAGTAGATTAGGGGGATCTTCCCTCTGGAAAGACATTAAAGCACAACATTCAATCTTGTGAAGGAATTGAGTTCAAAGTGACGTTCAGGCATTTTCCATTGGTATGGAAACTTGTTCTGTGTTTCAGTATCTTTCTTCCCATCAGAAAGCCAAATAATTTATTCTGAAATCAAATTACTAAGTAATTTATTTTTATATTTTGTAACTGTATGATTGCAGAGTGAATGAAGTGTTCCTCTGACATTATAAGTCCCCCTTTTGAGATGTTGTGCAATTTTGTGAGGCTTTTTTGGCAAATTGGATTTGAGGGAATAATGTATCTTTATATAGACAGACAGATACCTACATATAGGTAACACGTGTGTTACACTTACAAAAAATTACTTAGGTATGTGTCCAAAGAGACCACTTCATGTATTTGTAAATGGTAGTTTTCTCATCTTTCATAATTATATAGGTATTAATCACATTAGCTTACCTGTAAACACTTTTAAAATGTTTATTCTTATGCATGTAAGAGTATACAAATAAATTTATCTTAATTTGAGAATAATATAGGCTTTAATAAAAATGAGTGTGGATCTAAAAACTGAGTATTTTAAAAATTAAAAATAAATGCAAGTCCTAATGTGCTTAATATTAAAATAATAATGCCTTGTTTTTTGACAGAAAATGTGGATAATTATCATTTTGTCATTGGTGTTGATTGCCATAATTGGTCTAATTATTGGTTTGTGTGTTGGTGTTCGGTGATGCTTGGATAACCTCAGCATGCATGACTTCCTGCCAGAGTGGCAGTAAGTAACTAATTAACTAATTTTGCTCCTGTTTTGCTCTGGTAACTTGTATTGTTCTACTAACCCTTAATATGTGTACAGTTAGTTTTGGGGGGGGAGGCTTGAAAGGCACTGGTGCATCTTGTCTCTCTCTACATACTATAACAGTGCTGTGCATGTGACTATTGAAAACTGACATCTAGTGGTAAGCTGCTAAATTTACAGAATGCAATCACTACATAAGACTCATAAATGCAGAAGGAAATGAGACCAAAAAATCCGATTATCATCTCGCAGTCCTTTCAATATTTTTTTTTCAACTGAATGTTCACATCAGCAAACAATTTGCATTAAGATATGGAGTACTAGTTACACTTGGAACTTTATCAAATGGTGTTTTCCATGGTTTTAAGTAGAGCTTTCATAAAAGTAGATTCTACAGCCATGAAGTTGGCTATTGTGCCATGCAGAATATCCTAAAATTTCTTACTTCGAAGCTGTTTATTAATACTAGACTAAATGAAACAGTGGGAAATAATATATTTCTAAAAGGAAATCTGCAAAGATTCCAACTGGAATTTTAGGATATAATTTTGAGGATTCCTTTACTCTTTATGTTTTTGCTGTACTAATCTACAATTTCTTGTCAAAATAACACCTAGAAAATAGCAGTTAACTCTTCTGAGTCCAACAGAAACTCAACTGTTTACATGTGGTGCTTCATATAGAAGTTTGAAGATACTATGAGCAGGATGTCATTTCAGACAGCTAATTTTCTCTACTAACACTCTTTTAATATTGAAGTCTTTGGTTTTGATGTTAACAGTTTCTTCTCAGCTTTGGTTTACGGGCAGATAACAGGATTTACGGTATCATTGCTTTTAGTCAGAAAAACCTGACCTACTGTCAGACTTGGCATTTACATACAATTCATCCCTCCCCCCGGCCTTGCAGCTCTTCTGAGCTAGTACCTACACAATGTTTTTACTGATGTTTTATTGAATTCCACTAAGTGTGCGGTTGTAAAGGTTTGAGCAGGCTACAAATATTTGTGCAAGGAGGGTGGCAGTAAGCAGCGTTACTGTACTTAGACTTCACCTTGATAAGTAAACGTTCACTATTACATCTGTTTCTATACGTAGTGGTATTTACAGAAGTTGGGTATGAGTAATAACAATTACTCTGTGAAGCAAAATACAGAAATGTTACAGAGAGAGCTCTATCTTATAACTGTGGTTTTATGTATGTATGTTAGAAAAGAAAGCCTAACAATAGGAAATCATAGCAGTAAGTATTCTTCAGAAAGAAAATCCAAACATTCAGATTAGGTATCAGTATTATTAATCTTATATGGCTGTGCATGTGTTTAAACAGTTCTGTATCTGACAAGGTATTTCAGTCTCAACTTTTCTCTCTTTTTTTCAGAAATTGATGTTCATAATTATATGTGTAACTGTATTGCTTCTGATACTTGGAATTATCCTAGCAACAACACTATCATAGCGAGCACATTCCAAGAGTTACGAACCTTCAGAAACTCCAAAATGCGTCTTCAGTAAAACCAAACCTTATTTCATAAATGATGCCTTACACAGTTCCATGATGATGACCTATCACTAATGGCTAAAAATGAAAACAAAATCACTCTTAATGTTTACTCATAAAGGAAGATTAGAATGTATTAGGATATGTATGGATTTTCATCATAAACTATACATTTGTAAGACCGAAACTTGCTCTTAATTGTTTTGAACTAAAGTAACTTACGGCTATTTTCGTATCTCAGTGTTACAAACAATTTACATAGGGAGTTGAGAGACTATTGAGTTTTGACTGTTTGGCTTTTTTTTCCTATTGCTAATATAATTCTAATCACAAATTTTAGTATGTTACCAGTGCTGTTTTGTTAGCACTCTTGCGAATGTTTTTATGAGATGTAGCCTTGTCTTTAAGTGTATTAATTATTTAGTCACCTTAACCTATCTAAGCTTTATACTTAAATTTTTTTCTCCAACAAGCGCTAAAATATTTTATCCTGAAAAGACTCCTTATTTAATTGTCTGCCTATTGCATTACACTTGAGAAGAAAAAAAGAAAAACAAACAAAAAAACTTTTCTATAGTTTCCAGTTTTGTTTTGTTTTTTTTCTTTCAGTGTGACTGAGGTTAATTGCTTTACATATTTCCTTGCCTTTTATAATAAAAAGTTAGTTGCAACATTGCTGGTAAAAGAATGCAGTAATGAAGCACAGGGAATTTCAATTTAAGCAGATAATTTTACAAATAATCCTTGAACAAAGGAAACTGATGGCTCAGTTCAGCCGTATTGTTCGTATGAATGTGACAAAAATCACAGTTTCTCTAGAAAGCCAAGTCAAGATTTCTTATTCAGAAGCTTGCTTATGTTGATGTGTGACTATAGCACACAGGGATAAACTCCCTCAGAAAAGTCTGAAACATAATACAAACTAAGACACTGATTTGTTATGAAATGTTTGTGTTCTATAACATATATGAAGTGTTTTAGTATACACATATCTGTTGTAACGCTAGCTTGTGAGACTTGAAAGCTTGAAAGACTTCATATGTAACCAATAACTGCATTTAATGTTACAGGTTATTTTTGTATTTTGTGTGTAAAATATTTGTAACATGAATTTTTGACTTCTCATTGTTTAAGGATTTCCATGTAGATATGTAGATATATTTACACTGTAAGAGAATTAGAGGAAAATTTAACGTGTGCCTTTTTAAATACAGTGTTTCCAAATACTCAGTTATAATGTTAACTGCAATAACTTGCTCCTAAAAGGTCTAAAAGGTTAGAATCCTTAAACTTACATTTTGTTGAAAGTGTCTGAGATCAAACTTACTCAGTAAACTATAATTCAGTCTGTTGACTTAATGAAATTCAGCAAAGTTTACAATTTATGTTGTATGTATGAATATTCCTGCTTTGCTGTCCAAATACACTGTGAATGTGCTGGAGCTATTCAGATGTCAAACATATTTAAATAAGAAAAAATTATTATTATTGGTCTTTTGCAAGTCAGCCATAAAGAAGTCACTTGAAAAAGTTCGGCTTCATTAATGAACAAATTTCTTTACCTCTAAGTCCAGAACACTCACCGATGTTTGTGAGGAAGTTTACATGCAAAGTAAGGAAAGATTGATTGCCTTAATACTCGTTCTAGGAAAAACGTATTTTTATTCTATAGTTTTCTAGATTTTTATTGGTAAATATTATTTATACAGATAAACAAATTGGATTGGGGGGGGAAAAATCAGTTCTGCTGTTTAACAGCTGGTTACCTAAAACGACCCCCAGAATCGCATCATGTTGAATTTTTTTATTTATAACGGAATAATTTGCCCATCAAGACCAGAAATTTGAATAGGCCACTCCACACTTTTTACTTGTTGTTACATAGCTGCCTGAATGAGTTTGTTTTAAAACAAAACAAAACTTGTTTTTCACATGAACCTCTTTGTTAATATTGGAGGGGAGTAAATCTCTAACCTATGCACTAATAAATTTATCTACACAAGTATCTTGTGGCTATTTTTATATTTATGATGGTATTGTGACCTTTGTGAATGTTTCCAGGAAGTGTTTGAATAAGGCTGGCATGGTTTTGATCAAGGATATATGTTAAACAACCGATACCTAGGTCTTGAAGGTCTTAATAGTGTATTTCCTGAAACTTTTTACCAAAAAAGGTGTTGAGATGATCAAAGTAGGTGTAGAGATAATTATGGAGGCATTAATGGGATTTATTAATTTAAACTATGCCCATGGAATTTTGCTTTAATATTAAACTTGAAAAATACGGGAATTGTTTATTTGAATAAAGGCATTCAAGTATTTTCAAAAATTCCTCATAAAAGCGCCTCTTTCACAATGTCGAATTAAGAGAACAACTTCTTACGTGCCTACCCCAGAATTGGAAATTCTGGAATAGATTCAGGGTTCTGATGTGCAGGTGGTAACTGGAGTCATTCTGCCAATTTAGATTTAGTTTAGATTTCTGCTCTGGCAGCTTTTTGGGGTGTTGCGTGGTGGTATCCGAAGCCGTGCCCATCCTCTCTGGGTAACCCGGCTCCCTCCGGCTGCAGCAGCTCTGCACGTCCCTGGTGCTGAGCAGGAGCCGGAGCCTGATGGAGCCGCCACCAGCCTTTGACACGGGCAGGAGCAGTGTCGGCGTGGTGCTGTGCAAGGGGAAAGGTGGGTTGTGCCGCTTTTGTTGCGGGGGTGCTTGTTTTGGTGAAACTTTGAGGAAAGAATGCCCAGGGTTTCGTTTGCTTTCATTTGAGTCATTGCTGTCTTAGTACAGAAATAAACTGTCATTGTAACTTTTGTAACAGTCTAACAGCACTGAGGATAATGCCATGCAGAGCTAATAGCAAAGCACCCAGGAGTTAGGAATTGGCCAGTTTATGACTAACTGTGAGATAATTGAGCCATTATGTTTAGTTCAGTATGTATTTGTGGTATTGGGAAAATCAGATAGCAGTGGGAATGTTGAACTTAGCAATTAATAAGGCAAACTTGCCCATAAAGGCAAACCAAGAAAGTAAACTCTTCGTGTAGGGAAAATGTTAAATGTTAATGTTACATTCTTACAAAGATCTGTACAACCAAAATCCCTAAGATTATTTGTAAGTGCGGGTGTGTCTGCTGCTTCTCACAGTGGTGCCCTACCACCTGTGGAAAAAGCACCAAGTCAGAACATAAATGAATTCAATACAATGAGTTGAAGCTGTTTCAAAAATTAATCCATCTTTATTCTGCTTCTTTTTGCTCTGTAGTGTAAAACACAGAGCAGACATTTCTAGGCAATGCAGGATTTGTTTAGCATAGCACTATGTGAATTTCGCTGAATACAAGCCTGATAAATAAAATAGAAGACAAAGGGAAATGAGGGAACTGCTGCCTATGAGGAAGGATGTTTATCTGTATACAAATGATATTACTAAAAAACAAACACCAACACCCTTTCAGTTAGTTGTGCTTAATGTGGTTTTGAGAGAATGGTTTGGATGTGGGGTTTTTTTTGTTGGGGAGGGTGGTGGATGGGGGTTTAAAGACTTACGTTACCTAATGTTAAATTTGACTTGATGTGTTCATGTGGCTTGTATGCAACTTCTGAAAATAACCATGGCATTCGTCCTTGCACCTGTGGGTCAGCTCAGCCTTCCCCGTCATGTACAGTAATTGGCTCCTCGTTACGTAGCACTGTTTGCAGCCGCTTTTAGCCCCCTCTGTCAAACATGCAAAGTCGTTCTGCCGGTAGTAAAGCACTTACAAATGAGTGTTTTGGAATAAAAAAAGAGCATTCTCTAAGCACTTGTAACTAGGTTCTGAAGAATAAAAGTACTTCTGGAATAAAGGTTTTTATGAAGGAAAATATATGGAAATGGTAAGTAATTACAAAATAATTGTGGTTATGTGTTGTAAAGAACAGATTGCTTTTATTGGCTGCATTTGAATCCATTTTACTGCAAGGAGGGGGAAAGAAGGATTTTGATGTTCAAGAGTAAATAGTTCTTAGAAAATGGCTAAGCTATGATAGAAATAGCTAATTATAGCAGACTGGGTTGGGAAGAAAACAAGGATTATCTTGCATACAAAATTACATTTCCTATGTCCATATTTCAGAAAGAACATGAGACTGTTGGGTGAGGCCATGCTCGTTACTGTCAATTGAAAGTAAACTGAGCTGGACAGCATGAAAGTAACATGGAGCGCAGCTCGGTTTCGAGAATAGGTGAGAATGAATAGGGACTCAGCAGAGGTGCCATTTACGCAGCAGCTCACTTTATGGTCCTTTTATGTATTCTTACAGAAAATGGAGAGGCAACTGCAATACATATTTGACAAAGTTATTTGCATTTTTGCACAGAATGGTTAACTTTCTGTAGTTACAAGGTTTTTACTTCTTTGAGTCTGCTATTACATAATTTTCATCAATGTTTTTAACATTGAGCAAGTCTGCTAATTTCTGAAGTGAGATGTGGAGGCTGGTAGATGAGAAGGCATGTAAGAATTAACGTGTATAATAATATTGGCAGCTTGTTGTAAAGAAATCTTTGGCTTCTTTCTTAAGCTTTCTCCTTTCCTGAATTGTGACAATAGCCTATAGTGAACATCTATATATCGTAGAATTGGAGAATTACTGGGGTTGGAAGCAATCTCTGCAGGTCATCTCCTGCAGCCTCCCGCTCAAAGCAGCGTCATCAGTGAGAACAGACCAGATTCTCATACTCTCAAACACCTTTGGTTTTCATTAGCTGATTCTTTTAAACATAAGCATGGATTTATTTTTTTTAAAACCCAAACTTTCTCTATCATGACTGTTCGTATAGTAGAACAGTATCTCTTGATATTCTGTGGATTAATGGAATTGTTTTTCTATAGGGAGTCCATCAAACAAAATAACGTTTTGCTAGTTGAAAAATTCATAGGAAGAGAATCTGGCCTTGAGAAGAATTTTTTTCCTTGTCCTGCTTGTGGAACAAATTTCTGTTAATTGAAGGATATAAATGGTTATTTTGAAGGGCATACTCTAGACTCAATATAAGCTTTAGACAAAGGGCTGGGGGGGGGGGGTCTGGCTATGATATTTCTCAACAAACATAACCAGATTGTGTTTTCTTCGTTATGAGTAGTTCTGTACTACCTAAAACACGTGTCTGTCCAGTTGGATATTGCTCAGTAGAAGAGGAATTACAACTATGTGAAAGCCTGTTCAAGGGTTCCCTTGGCTCGCATTTGTAGGTCACTGTAGCATCAAACGCTCATCAGAGCTCTTGCAGAGCTGTTCTGCTTGCGGGTGAAACTGGAAGATTGAGTCCTAGTTTGTCCAAGTCACTGATGTGCTCCTTGTTGGAGCTCGGGCAGGGCTGTGTGGCAGAGCACACTGTTGGTACCCGGCTGCCTCTTTCAGCCTACAGGACTGTTTTTGCCTTTAGGATGTGTGTGAAAGAGTGTTAAAAGAAATGCTCCTACGAGACTTCTAAAAGTTCATGCTATGTGTTTACCGTTACTGTAAAAAAAAATTGAAATGGGATTTATGTTTTGCCAGGCTTCTAGATGAAAACTTCATAAACTTTTTATTTGAAAGAGGCATCTGTATTTTGAGATTATTTCAGCCAGAGGAAGGAAATTACCTGTAAGATTTTATAAGATGAGTAACTCTGCTACAGCTGTGATTTATTTTTTTTCAGAGCTATCTGGCAGTGTTGGATTGCCCAGTTCTTATCTAGAGCACGGTTAAGTAGTGGGTGTCCAAATTGGTGAAGACAGCTTTAAAATCTCAAGTTTCAAAGTGCTTTAGAGAAATCCACAACACTATTGTGGCAAACATTGTTTGTACTTTATAGATGTGGGAAATGATTCAGGGAAGAAAGTTGAACTGAAAGAACTAGTATTGACACCTCCATTTTCTGTACATTTTGTTTTTCAATGTGAAAACTGTGGTCCATGTATAACCCTTTGCAGTCATGACTTCATCCACTGCTATAAATGAGGCCTAAAATTGGTTCCTCATTAAAAGTGTCAAAGGATTCCTGCAGACGAAGAGAAACTGCCATTGCAACTGTGCGCTCTGGCGTTGGACGTAGCCTGGGAGTAAGAGATGCCCTCTCCTCCCTGCGGGAGGGAGCCTTTTCTCTCAGTCGTTATAATCTCACATCAATGGAGCATGCAAAACCCCTGCACTGTTACTCCCACTCATTCAGTGGTCTGGAAGAATGCTATTTCACTTCATAGTTCATCTTCTAAACAATTTTATGCAATTGGTTTAATCTTCTTAATCAGCCTTTCTCTCTGCAGAGCTTTTCACAAGGGTTTTCCAGTAGCACACTTCACGCGCACCTCCAGGAATTTGGCCACAACGTAGATGCTGTGCATTGGCCAGAACATCGACTGACTCTTGGCAGGTTGACTTGTGTTCTGTCACTGGTCCAAAACAGCAGGCTCCTGGTCGTGAAAGGTGCTGTCTTTTAAAAGTATGACTAAACCCTGTTTTGTTTTTAATTTATTGTTAGGTTTTCTATTGGGCAAGTGGAAAGCAAATCCTTTGAATGCTGACGATGGGGTAGACAAAACCATTTCATTTGGAGCTCCCTCACAACCTGGTATATTTAATGCTGTAAATTTCAGCTGGATAGAAATGCTCTCAGAAAACACAATTAACTCCAGTTTTATTCTTTCAGGCCATTCCCTGGGGTTTCCTATTTAAGCACAGCTAGCAATCTGGACCCAAGTCTAGGGAAAAGACCTGATACCTGGTGTCTGTGTAGTGTGAGCAATTCAGCTACGCTGCCTCTGCAAAATCAACCCGAAGCTCGTAAAAACCATTCCCAGAAGCTGCCGCAGCAGAAGCAGGTCTCTTGCCTCGTTGGCCAGACTTACCTGAGAGGCCAGGCTTTGTGGTTGCTGCTGATCTCCTTTTTCAAAATGTCAGTAATTGCCTTTGTGACAATTTATTCTCTTTTCTCAGTTTAAAATTTTGCTGATTTGTCTACTGTGCCCCTTCTACCTAAAGGACAGGATGATTGCTAACATGCTCTGCAGACTTACTGTTTTCCTCTTGCTACTTAATGTCTTTAATGGACTTTTGGCAAAGGCCTTTTAAAATACCCTGACTTGTTAGTATCAGCCTTCTGCAATGCTACAGAGTGACTCGGGACCTGACCAGGAAAATATCTGCCACTTTGTCATGCCATTGCTTTAATTACTGGCGGTGCAGTCAGAATGCTGTGGAAAAAAACCCAAAATGCTTCCAAATGCAGACTTACTTATCTACTGAGCCATCGAACTGCAGGTCTTAGATTTTTCTGCCCATTCCTTCTCTTGGTCTCTGCTTTCCTTTTGTTTAGGCTGTTGCTTTTAGAGGCATAGTCTCTTCTATTATTGAATCCACCTCATGGCGTTTGTAGTGAAGAAAAATGGCAATAGGTATGTTTAGCTCAGGACAGTCATCCATGATATAGACTAATCTGGTTCTATCCACGCTGCTGTCAGCTCTTTTAAATGGATAAATATAGCTGCTAGCAAATGAATCTAACTGCACCAGAAAGCAATCTGAAGAAAAAAACCACATGCGTTATTAAAAATAATAATAAACAAACCCCAACCACTCTTAACCTTCTGAACAATTGCAAAAAACGTTTCAAAACATCCTGGGTTTAAATCAGTTCATACAAGTACACGTTCCATTTCCAGCTCACATACTTGCTCTGCTTTTGATTTTCCCTTTTGGCAATTTATTCAGTGTAGAGTTAGTGGATGGAATCTCAGAGGAGAATAAAAGCCAGTGTTTTGAGAACTAATGAAGTAATTATCTAAAGCATTATTTACAATGATTATTTAGAAGATAATGAGACCCTTTAATTATGTTTGTTCTGCATAGCTAGCCTTTCAATAATTCAGGGTATTGCCGTACAATTTCCTCTATACTCACTTTGCACATTTTTGTTTAGAAAAATGTCGCAGCTGCTTGTAATGCACAAACACGGGCCCTCATTCTGGGTATCATCTGTCCCATGAGAATCACCTGCTCACTGCGGTTGGAGTAGGAGGCTTTTAGGTTCAGGCTTGTTCAATGTGATGTCGAACAAAATAAATTATAGGTGAAATAAAGCTGAGCCTATTAAAGGCTGTTATGGCTTTATAGGAGTACTACTATTGCATTAACATATATGCATTAGTCTAGCAATGTTTCTGTTAGCATTTCTGTTAGCACTTATTGGAGGTGAAATTTGACTTGCAGTTTATTTTCATTTTGGGAATCATGACAGCTTTGTTTCTAACTAAGAGCCATACTCACTTGTGTATAAGAAATTCAGAGCATCATTAGCATTTTAGTAGCTAATAAAAATTTCACCAGTATTTTCATATGCATTTGTGAATTTGCTGCTAAAGTAGACAATTCTACTTACACACATCATTAGCAATGCCTAAATAGTATATAGTCCCTGAGGAGACGCATCTTTTGTCACAGGCTGGACCTTCATTTGGTACCCCAATGAAGCATTGCTTCACTGACAGCGGTGGCGCTACTCCAGGTTACAATGGCTGATGATGTAGTCCTCGATGATTTGAAACTGATAAGAAAAACCTTAGTCTCAGAGAGGGTCCAAAGGCTTGCAGTTTCTATTCCAATATGGCTGGCCATTTATCTAGAATTGAATCAAATCAACTCCTATGGGAATCTTTCCACTGACTTCAAGAGATGCTACAAAGGGCAGCTGATCTCCTACCTACCTTCTGTTCCTTTGAGGCAAGTAGACAGATGAGGAGTAGATTTTAATTTCACTGAAGTATATTTAAAATATATAACACAGGACCATTCTAGAATGTGGTAGAAGTTAAAAGTTCAACAGGCTAAAAATAATGCATTTAAATTTTGGGGAAGACTGCAAGTAAATATGAATAGACAGCTAAGTGAGCTTCTGAAATACCTGTACACGTACAAATGAGCTGCTTCAGTCTAGTTTCTCTGCTGGACTATTTGTCTGCTGAAGGAGGGACTTCTACAGCCTCTCTCATTGAAATTCGCAGCAACACTCCTGTTAGCTTCAAAGGTACGTGGCTCAGGCCTACGTGCGAAGTAGACTTAAACCTGTGGTTCACAAGATGAATTTGTGCATTAATCTATTGTGCCAGTAAGCACAATTCTAATTTAAATCTGCTAATTCTCCCCAAATGTTTTCCTTCTGCTAACCACAGAAAGCACATCTTTTGCCCTTCTGAAGTGTGTAATTCAAGTACAGACTGCAGATGAATGCCAGTAAGGGTATTCGCACCATCATTAAACAAGCAATACAAGCATTAGCGAAGTTGCATCTTCAGTCTGAATCTTTTAATTTGTATCCTGTAGACACCAGCTTTTCAGTCCCAGCTGGACAACCCAGAATACACGAGATAGAAAGCTCTGTGTGGCGCTCAGTAGGAGCAGTCACGCTTTTGATTGCTTTCTCTCTTCAACTGAGGCAGGAAGCTTAGATTGAATTCCTCTCCACAAATGTTGCAAGAATAATTTCTCTTAATGTGGGTTTTAGCTGTTACTGAAATACAAGGATCGTAACTGGACATACATGGCTCAGTGGCTTGGTGCCTGACCTGTCATTTTAGATAAGGGAAGTGATTTTTCTTTTGGAACTGAATCATTGATTCTGTACTGAATGGCAGGAATGTATAGCCATTTTTTCCCCAGGAAAAAGTCCTTGTTTCTTTCTTCTTTTTCAAATCTCAATTTTCCCATGCACTTTCCATTTTATTTTTGTATATGCTGGCACAATAAAAGAACACTGATTCAAAACTCCATGAGTTTTGTATGTTTTGCATGTAGTTTGCAGATATACTTTCCTTTCAATCACTTTTTGATGGATTTTTAAACAGTCTTTTGCAAAATGCTCTTGAAACTAAGCAGTCTATGAATTCACTGCAGTGCAAGCTAGATACTTGCTCCTCAGCATATAAATGCATCCCAACTGATTGGGAGCTGCATATTGTACTCTTCACCCTTGAGCTCTTTCTTAATCAAGGAGAAACAAGATGCTCTGTCTGTAGATATTTCTCCTGAAATCTGTTCTTATCTTTTTCATCTCAAATCGGGGCACTGTGTCTGCAGTTCAGAACAAAACAGAAAGGCAAGTGGAAAGCACCAGCTACTTTTGAGGGCAAAACCTGCAGCCATCAGGCTACCCCATTCTGAAACTGTTCGAAATATCAAGTGTGTGTTTTCAGTAGAAATTTACCTTTAATTTTTAAATATGATTAAACCAAACCCCAGAATATGTTGCTAGGTGTTGATACACAGCATTTTGTTTCACCTGATATAAATCTTTTAGATTGCTGGCCTAAGAAAATGTTATTTATCTCTGTCCCAATTCTGGATGGGAGGAAAATTACTCCCTTTCTACAACATGGCTGAAACTGTAAGATTCACTCTGTGCATGACTATGCCTTTAGCTGGCACGTGCTGCCTTGTTGTATGGCTATTAGCTGTTTATAAACAGCAAAGTAAGAACAATCTATTACTACTGGGTATAAAACACTTCACTGTTCCCATTGGGTGGAGAATCTCCGAGTGCTGACAGGAAGCCCCTTGCTCTCCAGAAGGAAAGGCTCAGTGCTGCTGCTTTTAAGGAGTTTGACCTGTTGCCTCACAATACCTACCAAGTGTCTGGGAGGCTGTCTTACTGAAAGTACTAGCTTCTAAGGTTCAAAAGCACTTTGGCTGCTCATCTGCAATAAAACTCCTTAGAGGAAAAGGGAAACTTTGAGCCATACTTATTTCTCCTGTGACTATCTTGGTTGTCATTAGAAAAGTCTTGGGAGGAGAAAGGGAAAGGCAGTTTACTTTACAGGTGTGTCGGAATACCTGCCCAGTGTCTCCAAAGCTTGAATTGAAGATGCAAGACAGGCCATGAATGTTTTGGAAAGGAAGAAGACAAAAGCATATAGAAAGGAAAGAAGAAACATCCAAGAAACATGTTCGTTACCTTGAAGTTGTAGCTAGCAAAATGGTGCTGGCTGACTTGTAATGAAGTCAGAAGTCCTGTAAGCCAATTTAGGCTTCTCTCTAGGCAGCTGAAATGCTCTCAGCCGCTTTTCCTTCTATTACAGAAGGCTGCTATCGGTCGCATTCGAGATCATGGCTGTTCTGTACTGGATTCCCCCAAGGCAAATCAGTCATTTTCAAAAGTGGATAAGCCCTTGACTAAAGAACAAGAGGAAGACAAAGTGGTGAGTAACCATTTTCAATCCAAGACATGTCAGAATCTGTCTGAAAACTTGCCTGGGTTTTTTTGGGGGGGTGTGGGGTTATAAGCAAGTGTTTAAAATAAGCATATTTTTTTGAAAAATGTTAACATATAGAGGAACTATGTAAAGCCTTGTTAATAAAAAGCTTTATATTGTAGGATATGCCTCTAGTATGCAAAATAATTAATTAAAGAACAAAAATGCTACTATTTGTTAGACAGCTTAGAAAGTAGACATGTTTTTCTTAAGCAGAAAGTGGGTAGATTATGAGCATAACCAGAATGCAGCTTCTTTGTGAGCTCTGAGGTCATAACATTTACACACCTCCTCTGGCTACAAAGATGGGGTATTTTGGTTATGCTGTGGCTGTAATCACGATGCCAATTCTGCCAAAAAAGAGCTGCTCTAGAGCGAAGTGAGTTGCAGATCGAGTTTTTGAAAACTAAGCTCGTAGCCCCAGAAGGCCGTGGCTGTTCTTTCAATCTGTCCCTATTTCTTGCACTTCTATTGAGGAAATATTTTTTATCCCCACAACAAATAACTCACAAAGAATTGTAGTTTAGTATGTATAAACTAGTCATCTAGTCTAAACCCAGCCTAAACTACGTCTAAGCCCAGCAGTCTCCTGGATTTGCCATGAGGATCATAATAATGGTTTATATGAAAGGATCTCCTAGTCTGTCTTCAACTGTATTACCCACATGTGATATCACCATTCGTGGTGAACTGATGTTTCTTTTCCTCGATGCATACATTTTTAGGCATTCATTGTTAAAATAATTGTAGCTTCTTTTCATGTTTGCCACAAAAAAAAAGTCTCCGCTTCCTAAGCTGCCTACCAAGAGGTACATTTATTTTTAAAGAAAGCAATTTGCTTGTGTAAAAGAGTACGTTTAGTCTACTCCTACAATATAAAGCTATTTCTCACAACGGATTTACACAGTTCCTCAACAGTTACTGATGGCAACATTTTTTAAAAAGTTCAACTAAAATTAGGTTCAGAACCAGTATAGGAACTATCGCAAGTTTCTACAAAAGGCTTTCAAAGCGCTCAGCAGAATATTGTGTGATTGGCATTTCTGAAATGAAGTTGGATAGTTGACAGCCTACATATGAATTTAGGAAGCTATTTTTAGGTTACAGTAATCTTGCCCTGTGCCTGAAGACTTGATCCACCCTGGAGAGTCACCCACTCTGACTGCCAGGACAAGCTGGGAGAAAAGCTCTGATGTTCTGCTCAGACCCAAATTGTGACAGCTGGGCACACTTGTGCTCACTTGACTTTGAAGCTATTTATAAGGCTTTTGTCAGAGTTCCCATTTATACAGTTTCCCTTAGTGTATTTTTGGGTCTGATTTTCCTTCCAATACGAGGCAAATACAACCATGGAACAAATCAGTTTTAGAAAGAAAACAGATAAAATCACAGGATGATAAAATTCGGCAAGGGTTGAAATGTATTTTTAATTACAGCTGATATATATATTTTTTTTAATCCCTAGAAGAACAAAAATTACTGTAAACTTCAAGTGCATTTGAAGAAAATAAAGGCAAAGTCTCTGTTTCCCTGTAATCCAACTGGATTCACGTATCAACATACAAGAGTTGGTTTTAGATGATATATTTGCTCTCTACATTTTCTGTCATCTGAGTTGGTTCGTTGCTAAGCTATAGGCAGGCATGTGCCACACAGAATGACTCATAGACTTGTAGGCCAGGATGCTTTTCTTGGTTTTCCATTGAGCCTTCTTTTTATCCTACACAGATATAAATAAGTGCCCTCATTGACTTCCCTATCATTTAGTACTAGGAAAGTAAATCTGAAATTATTTTAATTGCATTAAAATATGTTTTCTGTGATTAAGGGAGAACTGTTTCATTACCATCTGTTATAACCTTACAAGTTCTGTTCTTATATACTGATAGACGTTGGGCCACAACAGAATAGACTAACATATGGAAGAAAAATAAAAACTGAATTGCTGTAAAATAGTGGCTATTTAAAGAAAAAAATGAATATGTATGTAACGTTCTTGTTAAAATGAATGATTCTATTGCCATTTGAGAGAGAGCTGACAGCTTTAGGAGGAAGCAGTGAGGTTTCACAGACTTCATTGGTTTGGAAATGAGAGCTCAGAAGGGAGAATGGTTTTCCCATTTTTTACTCTTGGGAGGTGAGATAGGCTATAGGAACAGAAAAGGGAAAAGGAGGTGTGTGCAAGGCCGGGAAATAGAAGGTCTCTTGGAGCAAATCTTCACTTGTGTTTTTCCTAGGGCTGGTCGTCTGGCATCAGTGCCAGCCACTGCTGCTGTGAAGATTGTTCCCGTTAGCATTAGCGGTATCTCCCTTCTGCCCTCACCATCATCAGTCGCAATGAGCTGTGCCGACTTTATCTCCACCTGGGGCCAGCTCAGGTTCCAGCCAAGAGCTCATTCAGTTTTATTTCTATTTTAATCTGGTTTTGTTATCCAGGTACAGTGGTGAACTAAAGAAAAGTTATTCATACTTTCCTGCTGTACCAACTGGGTTTCTATAGAGGACCTTATTCAGGGTCCAGGAATGACAGGTTTTTTTTAAAATGCCTAATTCACATGAAAACACTTTGGATGAACATTTAACGTGTACTAAGTTTCTTTGCATATAGCCTCCTGTGCTCTTCCCTCTCAAGTATGTTTGCATTTGTTGTGTATATTTGCTACCTTCCCAGTTTCAGTGTCTTCTTAGACATGGTGGGTTCCCACCAGTGGAACATCAAATGAAAACAGGAAAAAATCAGAGAATATGGGGGAGGGGACATTGTTTTAATTTTTCAGAAAAGACTTGTAGATTCCTCGCAAGAATCCTGGCCTATAGCAGAAATCACCAAAGCTAAATCTCTGACAGATGGCTGATGTTTGTAGTATCAGCAGTTCTAATGACCACCTTTGGTTCACAAACAGTGACTGCAGAACAGCTACGTAAAAGGTTCCTTTTCAATTCCAAGCAGCTATGTGCTTTATTAGAACCAATTCACTTTTGCTTTATCTCTGGTTTGTTTTGTTGCTTTTTCTTCCTATCATCTTCTGCTGGTGGGTAATTAGATAATTTTGAAGGACGGTTGCAGGAAAGAATATATTCTAAACTTCCTTTTCCGAAAACAGCTTCTTGCTTGGTATTGCCAGGTTCAAATTTTCTCGAATGCGAAATCCACACCTCAAATGGTACAAAATGCCAAGTCATGCCAGCCAAATAGAGACAGCCTGACTCACCATCAGCAGAGAAAGGATGAAAATAAGGGTAGTGGTGTTTGGGAAAACAGAGATCTCAGTCACTTCGTTTACTCTCTGGGAGCGGTCTTGGTTATCCAAGATTAAATGTTATGTAAAGTAAAAAAAACAGTTGCTTTGCTGGTGCTTATAGACAGCACACAGAATGAGGGACAAGAGGAAACTCCATTATGAAATTTCCTTTGAACATCAGAGAAGAGAGGAAAAGAGGGCTCAACCTTCTTAAAAGACAGAGTAACAAACTACCTTGAACTGAGCAGTATGGTATGAGGCCAATTCCCTCGCTGCTGTTATGTTGTTTATTTAGGTTTGTAAGTTCTGTGAGACAAGACTGTCTTACATTGAATGTAGCATACTGTAAAACTGGCATGTGATTTCAGCAATACCTTGAAATTTTAAAAAAAAGGAATCGATGCTAAAATGTCTAGCATACTTAAAAGAATATTGCATATTTGTTCTGTACCCTGTCGTTCTGTATTGGGTAACAGCGGAAGGAACAAAGGTCCCCCTTTGTGTGCTGCTTTGTCCCACTTAATTCAGGGATGTAGCAGAAAGTGCTCTGTTCTGACTGAGTGATCTGATGAAGCAGGGCCATTTACCATTTAACTACATGCTACTTATATCCCTGCTGTTTTACCCATCTTTCATATAAACCCCATATGAGATTCTTCCTGAGATTGATGAAGAGGCAAAACGCCATGCAATGAACAAATCACTCCTAATAATTTTACTGATTTGGATTGCAGTGGTATCTAGTCTCCCATTCTGCAGCATTAGCACAGTCCACACCACGCCAAGCACTGCCCAGACACAGGACTAGTAACTGGGCTCTGCCCTGGAGGTGTTATGTCCTCTGCTGCTGACCGAACGTCACGTCTAACTTGTTCCATTAGCCCTGTTGAGCTTCAAGTCTATACTTTGAAACTTGTGCTTTACCAT
Organism: Chroicocephalus ridibundus; assembly: GCF_963924245.1. NCBI lineage: Eukaryota > Metazoa > Chordata > Aves > Charadriiformes > Laridae > Chroicocephalus > Chroicocephalus ridibundus. The sequence goes on along the minus strand of NC_086296.1, from coordinate 8,276,754 downwards.
GCAAGAACAAATTGATTTAAGACCAACAGAATCACTGAAACATTTTAGATGTGTTGTAATATATCTTAATGAGCTATTGATGAATTTTGATCCACAGTCCAAAAAGGGCAACAGGAAAGCCAAACAACCATCTGAAAAGCCTCCACACCGCAGAGCTGAGGGCAGAAGCAAACAGAGAGGTAGCTCAATAGCTGTGAAGAAGAGCAAGGTGAGTATTACATGCTCTAAAATCTCTCAGTGGTTTTACTGCCAATTGCTGAAGCAGCTGTCACGGCATTGACACGAATCAGAAGTGCCTACATGTGGGGTGAAACCACCGTCTGTGCCCTCCCTGGCACCTGATGCACTCAGATTTATCTCACATTTTGCTTCCGTGATGTGTAAGTACTTTATTCTTTGCAGTTTTAGGAGTTATGCTATGAATGTTAACTAGTTACAGGACTAAACCACTATGATTTTTTTTTCCTTTTTTGTACTCTTCTAATTGCAGTTATTCACTGCTTTTGTGGTAAGATGCCCAATTTAAAATATTGGTCAATTCGAAGTAATCCCCCAATAAAAAAATTACATGCTGAAGTTAAATTCCTTTTGTCACGATTACAGCATATTAGTTTGCACACGAGGCTTGTGAAAAAGTGGGATCAACCCCTTTCCAGATAGGAAATCTGAGATGGGCATAAAAGGAAGTGGTCAGGACAGCCTGAGGATGCTGAGACAGAGCACCCCGCGTATCATCCACAGAGAAACTGCTTTTCCAGCGGCACTGGGGTGCATTAGAGATTGGGAACTTTATCTGATGTTTACTCTGATTCATCTTTTCTGTTCCCTAATGGATTCGCTCTCCAGAGCTTTCAGTGTTTCTTCCTTCCGTAGATAAAAACACGATAAAAAATGCTTTAAAAAAAAATCAATAAACACTTAAGTGTTTGGCAACTCTCAGAGTTTTTACTGTATCATTTACTCAACAGTTTAATGTTTAATAGAAGAAACTTGCCTGTTATATATTCATGTGTGGATTTAGAAGATATAGCACACCACAGTTTGATTCCATTTTCTACCCCTTTTCATTCATGACAAAATTAATTGTTTTAGAGCATGGAAATTGCATTTGCTGGAGAGTAACACCTATTTTACTTGTTTGAGGTCAGTGTCAGGATCTATTTGTGAGAATCTGCCAGTATTCCAGTTTGGGGCAGTAACGTTTTCATCATTCAAAATTTGGAGCCTTTTTGGAACAGGCTGCCCAGGGAAGTGGTGGAGTCGCCATCCCTGAAGGTATTTAAAAGATGTGGACGTGGTTTAGTGGTAACTTAGCAGTGCTAGGTTAATGGTTGGACTTGATGATCTTAAAGGTCTTTTCCAACCTAAACAATTCTATGATTCTATAAAAACAAAAAGTCAGTTTTAGTCGACCCTGTTTACACAGCTGTATCTCGTTTATGTTATGTCCTGTCCCCCTCACCCTGACAGACCCCTTGCTGTGCTGGGGACATACTCTGATACAGGAGATGAAGAATGCTGACCACTTCAGCAGAGGTTGTCCTCTAACGATTAGTTTGTTGGACTATATTTTATATGCACGTACCGGATGCCTGGGCGCTGGCAGAGGCTGTGAGGGCCGGCGCTGTGAGGAGAGGCCGGGGCTGCCCCGCCCGGGCACAGCGGGTTCCAGCTGGTTCCAGCGCAGGCCACAGCCTATGGCCCAGGGCTGGTGGGGCCTCAGGGAAAACACAGCTAAGGAAGGGCAAAACCGGCACGGAATGAGGAAAAAAGTGTGAGAAACAGCCCTGCGAGCACCCAGGCCAGAGCAGGGGGAGCGGGAGGAGGTGCTGTGGGCGCCGGGGCAGAGTCCCCTGCAGCCACGATGGAGAGACACGGGGGAACAGACATCCATGCTGCAGCCCATGCCAGAGCGGATTCCTCCTGAAAGGGAAGGTGGAGCAGTTGGGAATGAAGGTGCAAAGTTGAGTCTGGGAAAGGTAAGGGGAGAAGGTGGTGTTTTAATTCTTGTTTTTGTTTCTCACTACCCAAACCGATTTTAATTGGCAATAAACTAAATTAATTTTCCTCAAGTTGAGTCTGGTTTGCCTGTGATGGTAAATGGTAAGTGATTTTGCTGTCTTACCTCAACCCATGAGCTTTCTCATCTTATTTTCTCCCCCAAACCTGTTGAGGAGAGAAGGAGAAAGAGTGGCTAGGTGGGCATCTGGCAGCCAGACAAGGTAAACACATCACCCTGCAGTGGAAAGAATTAATATAAATATTTGAACAACCCAACTTAAAAGATATAATTTGACTGTTGTAGCAGTATTTCAGGGTGCTGTTAAAATATTGGTATTTGCTGATACAACTCGCCTGGGACAGCTGCTGTAAATGTTAGTCTTCCGTTTCCTGAAGTATAAGAGCTGTTGGGAGAGACATACCCATGATCAAATTTTGATCCTGCTGAACTAATCCAAAGTTCATGGAATTTTGTTCAGTATGCTACAAATCTAGATAATATTAAAAATTAATATTCATTTTTTGCTTGAGTATTCACCAAGTTTGGGTATGTTTCTATTAGTGATGTGTGTCTGACAAAGTTATGTTTACAAGGTTCACATTAAGTGAACCAAGATCCATACTTCACACCTCTCTCTCTTATTTTTCACACTTCCAATAGAAAAAAAAAAAAAAAAAAAGACCAGGAAAGACAGATGGTACAATAATGTTAGTAGATACAGCTGTTCATTGGTAATACTGGCTCAGTCAGATCTAATCTTAGAGGTTTCTAATGGTTATTACTTCAAAATTAAGAGAATCCTGTTTGTGTTGGTTTTCTTTTTTTAATTATTTGAATAGTAGTGTTTGCCATTTTACATGTAAAATATGGCTTGTAATGTTTGCTGTAGTTTAATGACTCTGGTTACTCAGGCTCCTGACCTCTACCACACCACTGTGCAGTGATGCCCCAGCCATGCCCTTGGGGGGTGTCTCCCAGTCCCCTTGAGGGAGTGGGCAGGGCTGGGTTTTTGGGTGAGCTTCAGTGAGCTTCACCACCAAGGAGGAGCCATGTTGTGGGCTAGCTTAGCAAACACTGAGAGAAAGGGAGCTCCTCACTGCGAAGCTGTAGTTCACATCAGCTGAAAGTTTAATTTTGTTTTTTCACCTGGAATCAGTGTCTGGGCCTTTATAAAAATGTGGGTTTGAGAAATATGACATAGAATGTGTGTGTTTCTCTAGCCCAAACAGAGGGGGTGGGGTGGGAAAGAGTGGGGGAGAGAAAACCAGGCAAAACTTGCATAAGGAAAATAAGAAAACATACTTTATAGACTTTGGGGATTGCACATCACAGAATAATGAAGTGAGAATTTAGTTGTCCTCTCTAAAAGTAGTTTGTTCTAAAAGAACAAAATTTAAGAAAAGTGGTAACCAAAAGAATGTTTAACTCTGCTATAAGTAAAACCCTGCACAATCTTAAATTGTAATATCAGATTTCAACCACATTAATATTCTCAACTGAATATAACACAAACTGGGACAATTTGTTATTTCTGTATTAAAGCTACACCAAGCTGGTCTTACAAGTAGACTGTGTTGAAAAATTGGTAACTTGTTCAAATGATGTACTGGTTGTAAGTGGCAATACCAGGCTAGAAGTGGTATTCTTGCAAGCATGTCATAAGAAGTTAGGTTTTGGAATACAGCACCTCAGATGTAACTGGAGCACAGCTTCCAAGTGAGGTGTTCAGCAGCAAGGATAACTTCTTAATTAGCTCTGTCATACAATGCTGAGTGAAGGACCAAAAGTAGTGCGTGAGCAGCAGCACTATGTTGCCATCAAGTGGTAAATATGTTGATATCTATATAGTCAGAGTGCTCATGGCTGGCGGGTATCCACTGAATGAAGAAAAAGAAATATATGAAAACAAACTGTCTCCTTTTCATTTCTTTATGTTATGCCTATCTCTTTACTGGTGATTGATCAAATGAGATTGTCACTTGCTCACTTTGTGTTTGAATGAAAGATCTGAAGAAGAAAATTTTCAAATAATGCACTTATGGTATGACTTTTGAAAGAATTTGAATTATACTCTTTCCCTCAGACACAGCTTTACCAAAAATGACATGGAAAATGTGTTTTCTCTTTACTAGGCTGTCAACCCTTCAACTTCATTGACGCTGTCATCCAATAACACTGCTGTCATCACAAAAACAATTACCAGAACACTTCCTCTAAAGCAGAAAACGCACTTTGTCAACGTTAAGGCCCAGCACCTGCAAAATATCAACAAACAATCCAAAAGTATAAAAGATCTGGAGATCCAACTGCTGCAATTGGAGTGTGAAGAACTCAAAAATCAGCTAGGATGCCTGAGGGTAGGTAAAAATCCAGTTCTGTTCTTAATATCTAACTGTGCTGGTAACCAGTTACATTGAAAATAGTTTATTCATAGAGGTATTAAAAACAAGTAGAAAAAAATGTTTTTCTGCTCCGTTTTCATCCAAACAGATAGCTTATTGATATTAAATATTTTGTAAATTATTACATGTAGAAGAGAGCTTGTGTCTGAATTCACAATATTTCTGGTTAATCTTCAAGTTAAGACTTTCACTAAGGATATAAATTTATACTTTGGATTACCGAATGGCATTCCTGTACTTTTTAATTACTACACTAGCATCAAACTTTTCTCAGCATTGTCTTGTACTGATTTTGTGCCCTACCAGCAGCATCTCTGAGCCCTTTGTTACAGCAACATACCATGTAAGAGGAACTTCTTCCAGTTCTCAAAGGTTGGAACTGCCCATGTTAAATTCTACGTCAGCCTACCCTGGCTTGATTAATAGCCAGAGGAAGTTTATTAAGCATGAAGTATTAGGGTACTTGAAGTGTAGGATGTTGTGCTGCTAATGCTATGAAGAGACATTTCGCTTTTTAGGTGACAGAGAATTATTAAATTGAGCACAAAAAGTCACATGCATAGATATAGATACGTTGCTATAGCAGATGTTCGGATAGAAATTCAACTATGAAAAATGCTACGTTACTATCACCATATATCTGAGAAAACAGAAATGGAAAATCTCCTTTCATGCAGGAAGGGCTGATGAGGCAGAAGCCAGGTGACACGGAGGAGTTACTGAAACAATCTCAGAAAGAGCTGTTGTGGCTTCAGAGACAGCTGTCCTTTATCTCCACAGGAGGCCCCGTGTGTGTTTTGGCAGCTAGCAAGGTGAGGTCCTTTATTGGTTTTTTTTAGTCTATTTCACTGTACAAAGTGGAATTAGGAGGGGAAGGATTTATCATCATTTTGGCTTGTTTTATTGAAACAATGCACTGCAAGATTTATTTTTCATACTAAGGGTACCAAGAGGAAAATTAATCTTTTAGGATGTGTTTTAAATAATTGTTTCATGTAATTCAGAAAGACCAGGAAGAACGTGAAAATCATTATGGCATGTGAAAGGTTACATAGTTAAAATGACATTTCATAGAGCCCTATCGTATACAGAAAGATATTTTACATTCTATCTCTCTTTCTAAAGAAAACTGTCTATCAAAAGGTAGGATCATTATACTGGGATTGTTATTCTGGGGGGATTTCTTGGCCTGGCATACAGAGCCATAATTCCCTTTCTTCTCTCAGCAGCACTGTTACAGATGCATTCCTAGTTACCAGCAGCCCATCATCAGCATAGCTACATCCAGCCCTGAACAGGCAAAAATTGCTATCAAGCTATATACTTGATGTTAATATTTGGCTATATAAACTACGGAATTAATAAATTGTTTATGTAACAATGTCCTAACATCTTACAATTCCAGTAAAATGTGCGTTCTCATTTGCTGTGGCATAACAAGTTGAATATGTCAAGTTTTGATGACTCAAGTTTCTAAATGTTTAGTCGAGATAAAGAATATGTTTTAAAATCTTCATAGCAGTGAATCTGTGCTGGTAGTTTAAAAAATTAGTTCTATTATATTTTCAGAGTGACTTAATGTAATTTATTCATATAATCTTCCATATCTTTAAAAAGAATTCACAGAAAGTTTATGATAATTTACATATTTTACACATACATACATACACACACACCTATGTACAGATACACACATTTTAAATCCACCTATGAAAAGGAATGAGAAGAGTTGGTTTGGTTCAGTGTAACACATTAATAACGCCATTTTACAGTGATCTGACTTACTTTCAAGTATCAGTTTGGTTTAGCAAATTTTTATTTTGTTTGTACAAATGCACATAAAGCAACAGACATGTTCATCTAGTCTCCAGCCTAGACAAGACAGGCTTACAAAATGTGCCACCTGGAATCTCCTGGTGTCACTTTGTGTCATATAGTGCAGGTCTGTATTTAGTGCTGAAGCACAGTATGGTAGGTGCTGATACAGTCATAGTCATAAGGAACGTTTGGATTTGAAGCTTGCATGTAGCTCAGCTGAGGGGAAAAAAAAAATCTAACTTGCCAAAATTAGACTTTTAAAATAAAAGTGAAAACAATTTATGCCACAAACTGGTTATAAAAGTAAGAGTGCACTTGCTTGATGATTAAAGCCATAATCTAATCTGGGAAGGAACATATGATCCTGAGTAGGAACAGCTTTTCTCTCCGAAAATACCAGAGTTTTGCTGTTCCTGCTACAGTCGTGAGTAATCCCAGGGAAGGTCATCTGGGGCTGAGATTTGCACAAAAAAAGTGGTCTTGGATACCTTATTTTCAGATGTTGGACTTTCCATTCGGAAAACTGTAGTCTTTCTAGAATGTGCCAAGGTAGACCTTCATGGAAGAATGCACACATTGTCTGTTATCCTTTTCCTTTTTTTTTTTTTTTCTTCAATATCACAGAACCAAGAATCAGATTTTTATCTGTTTCATTCGTATAATGAGGGACAGATTTTTCAGAAGCAGTCAGTTACTTTGAATATCACACTCTGATACTCTGCACTGTACTTTAATTCTAAGCCTCTGAAGAGAAATGCTTTTAATCCAAGTGACAGTGGTGGTACTTGGCATTGCTAGAAGCTTTGGGGGTAACGATCTTTATAAGGTACTCAAATAGATTGATGTTTGGGAAATGGAATATCCAGAAATATAGGCAATGACATTTTGGAAGGATTCCTTAGCTAAGCATCATGCTTCAAGGCTGAGATTTATCATGGACTGGAAATACGGATAAGACAAAACTTGAGAAAGAGATGATGTGACGAGTCCCTCTTCTGTGGCTCTTAATACCTTCCAGTGAAGCATTTGATGCTGACAGTTCCTGGAAATCAGGGTACTCTTCATGCATTTCAACTTCAGAAAGAACTATTAGGCTTTGGGGGAAATCTGGTTCCTTCTGTTAATGCCAAACTTTTCTGAAAATTCTCCTCCTCTTCCTCCTTATGCCTGTTAGTAGAGCTGTGGGGGGAAGACTGATATTTGAAAAGGAGCTGTAAACTAATGTAGAGAGACATTATTAAACGGAGAGATGTGTTTCTGCAGATACTTTAACAGAAATCAATAAAATAGTACCTTGAGAGTGCAATATTTCCTTCCCCTGTTAATTATTGAAAGGAAAATACAGATGTTCCACTCAATATAACTTCTTATGCTTTCTTGATAATTTAACCTTCATCAGCCTTGAGAATTCAGTTACATCATAGTGAATGCACTCCCAAAGTAGTCAGATTCTGTGAGACAGATCACCTGCGCTGGGGCGGGGCGGGGGGCAGGGGGAAAAAAAAAAAGAAGGGGAAGAAAAGATTGAAGCTAGATTTTTAAAAATGGATTTATTTAAAATCTTTCCTTGTATCCCCTTACAGTGTCTCCCTCTAGCTGCTGGGGAGATGGACATTGCATACTTAGAAGTTTTTTGTGAATATTGTATACAGTTTTCTTGAGAAGGGGAAAGATAGAATGGTTAGGATGCTCCAGGTAATCTGTCTTAATACCCTTCTGCATTTGAGTTTCTAAGCCTTCCATTGGGCAGGCTTGGGAGCGAAAAAAAAATTGCAGCTCACATTTACAGTTCATTGGTTCGTGCCAGTAGGCCACAGATGACCTACTGAGAAGATCCTGTGATAGCATTACTTGGAGGTAAAATAAAATCTCCCAACACCCGCCTCCCCCCGTGCCCCCCCTCACTGAAACACATCCTTGCTGCGATCCCACTTGCTGCTTGCCAGCTCCTGTCTGTGCTCCCCGCTGCTGTGTCGGGTTAATACTATGTGAAAGAGAAACTGGCAAATAGGGAAAGCCATCTTTGTGTGCGTATGTGTGTGCGAGCACTGCTGTTTCATAGGCTCTGGCAGCTGCTGCATGGCCGATGATGCTTGCTCTCTCTTTTTCACCCTGCCTCCCTGCAGACAACTAATGAATCATTTCTAGCCTGAATACTAGCCGTGCAAACACACCAATGCTGCTGCTGCCGACGCTGCTGCCTTTCTCTACAAGGTTGTAATTTGACACAGTAGACTGCAGTTCTCTCGGCAATGATCTTGCTGAACATCGGAAGCACTTGATTTGAAGGTATGCTGAGATTTCACTATTTCTAAAAATAGCTATTTCTGTTAAATGCTTTTCGGGCAAAATGAGGGTGGGAGGGCTGAAGATTTGTAGGTGTGTGTGGGGGGAGAATTCTCTTTTTAGTTAGCAGTAATGCAGCAGTAACTCTTATCAGAGGCAGACAAACTTTATTATTCTGCTGCAATTTGATGATGATGCCCTTCACTGGGTCTTTTCTTCTCGGTGCTGCTTAGAATAATAAAATGTGTTAGTATTGTGCACAAGCACTAGGTAGAGGGATTAAACTCTTGCTAGATTATTCCATCCTCCCTCCTATTGATGTTTAATCTGATGTCATTTTCCAGTCACTTTTAAGGTTTCCAATACAATAAATAGTATATTGACAGGTTTGATGGTGCCATGTTTGTTTTCTGTATTAGTGTCTTTGGGCAAAGTTAGTAATTATACTGGCTATCAGCTCTTACCTCTCCCCCCTCCCTTCCCCTCCTTCCCCCCCCACCCCCCCAGCCCCAGCATCAAGCCCCCAAGCACAGTGTATATTCACAGTATCTGTTTGCTTTGCAGATGTATATTGTCATGTCACGGCAAAGTCATCAATGTGATCACTCTTCCATAGAAATATTGTTAATGAAATTTTATGGGTAATTTTCTGGCACCTAATGCTAAATTAGGCCAGTTGCAAGGAAATCTCTCATCCTTTTTTGGTAGAAGAGAGAGATCTCTGCAGATATATGTATACACACTCACACACATATATGGACACACTATACATAGCAGTATTTGTGGGAAGTATGTTATGTATAGGAGTATGTAGAACAGAATAATAACATTTTATTATAGCTTATGCATGTAAATACCAATTAATTAGTTAGCACGTACCACTATACTGTGCTCAGTATTATAGGGGATACTGCAGGTATTTTTATTAACCTCTTTTCAAAATTGGCTATTGCCTATAATGTTGGGCAAAGAAGGTACGCCTTTCTGAGAGTGATGTGATGGTTGACATTACAGTTGTACATAGTCTTAGTAAAATTTTAACTGAGGAAAATGTAAGTGCTTAGGAAGGCTTTGTTTTTAATTTTTAAGCTACTGCTGTCTGTCATTTTAGTAGTTAAACACTGACTGGGCTTTTTTTTGTCCAGTGCAGGTAGTGATGCAGAGTTTATATATAAAATAACTCAGCAGAATAACTTATTAATGAGTCTTGTCACTGCATCTAGTAAATACAGAGTCTGTTCCTTAAGTGATTGGATATATTTTGAAGAAATACCTAAAATCAAAGCTATTGATCTTAACCTTAAGAATTGCCAAGTATGCTGAGACAGGGAAAGGATACTATGATTGCCATCATCAAAATACAAGTAAGGACTATTGCTTAGGAAGACAGACGAGCTGCTTTCAGAAAACAGCATGAAATAGTAAAACACAGACCAAGTCGTAGGGTGGAAATTAAAGCATCTCCATAAATTCAATACAATAAAAAATAGCAGATACATGAACTGATATGAAAATTACTGTAGTCACTTTATATTTCAGCTTTTTTGATCAGGAGGTGTTACATTTTTATTAGACGAAGGCTTTCAAGTCTACCTAGCTGACAAATGTGGAAGGCAGTTTGGATCAAATCTTACAGATGTCAGCCAGGATTCACAACTGTAGACAACCTTTGAAATACATATGCATTACCTGCAGTACCTTAAAGGAGGGTGTTGGGTGTTTAGGTGACTCTCTGTTATTTTTGTTAAAGAGATCTGGTGGTCCTGAACAGTGGCTTTGTGCATACTACTTTCTTTTTAAAAGGAAAAAGACCTACTCTAAATGAAATTAGTGAAGTGGTCATGCTGCCTGTAGACTAGAGAGCGACCCTGATTTTTCATAGGTATATATCTGAATGGGTTCCAGCCTGCTGACATACAGCATGCCTGTATACTAGAGGTAGTGAACAGAGGTGCAGTGTTATTACATACAACTTTATATATTTGGGTATACCTGGAACACCTTTTTGAGAAATTTAATGTGTTGAATTTTCTAGAATCATAACCAAGTTACAGCTTTAAAATGTCACATGGATTTTAAGGATAGGAAAAAATATGGGGCAGTGCAGTGCCACAGATTTCTGCTTGAAAATGATCTGAATAGCTGATACATGCTCATTTAGTTAACTGAAAATTACAAGCTCAGAAATTTCAAGCATCTCTATATGTGACCAGTCTCATACTGATACAAGCTAGGTATGTAATTTCGCATACATACAAAATATGTATCTCTCTGAATGTCAACTGATTCTGTTTTAGATATGTTAGATGTGCATACTCACTGTAGATTAGATAGGTATGTGATATTGAGGTTGAAATGAATGTATAAGCACAAGAGTGTTCATTCTGGTAGTAGCTTATTACAGAACTCTGAGCCTTTCTGGATTGCTAGCAGTAGAAATAAGATGCCTGCGATCACAGGATAATGAGTGTCTTCCAGTATAAGGGGTTTTCCGTGATGTGTGTCAAATGCAGCACCACGTATCAAAATTGAATATCCAAAATCACACTGACTTTATTCTGAAAGAAGAAACTAGTTGGTCATGCATCACCGTCCTGTTCATTCAATATTGAATGAAGTATGGTTTGAGTGTCAAGGCTGTTTTTCATTGAATTGAAATTGTTATAGGCCCTTGTCACTACTACAAAATATGTCAGAGTAGCTGAAATATCTGCTAGTTATGACCTTTTTCCTGGGACTCATTTTTGGTTTAGTATTCAGCAAAAGCTTCTGACTAAAGTGGAATTTTGTGTAAATCCTTTGTTTCCCCCTTCCATAGCATTAGCTCGTCACGTCCCGTGAGCTCTTTGATAAATGGCAAGCTATATAGATGTTTCCTCTCTATAATCTTGAAAATCTTTCCATGCATAATACTAAGTAACTGAAATCTATTTAAGATTTTCTGGAAAACACCTGGTGCCACTGATGCTTATCTATCTTCTGACCATAGATGTTCTAAGCTGACTGTCCACCACAGATGAGAACTGTCATGAAGCGTTGCTGACAATAGCATTTGCTCACTGCTATTAGAAAACATATAGCACTATCATGATTAAAAATGAATTGGAATATAGCCACAGTGCTGGAAAAATGCAGCTTCTCCAGAGCAACGTGTCATAAAACCAGTTTCTGTTTACTGAAAAAGAGGGCTTTTGTCAGGCTTATTTGCACAGAGTGGACTCTTGGGAAATAGCAGTGATAACATTACCCTGAGAGAACAGTTAATGATCTTCTGGAGCAGCTGATTGACACTGAAGTTTGAATGTGGTCATTTAGGGTTTCTTTGCTAACTGTAACCATCCTGTTCAATACCATGTTGGAGTCATGTTCATTCTGTAAAGTATGATTTTAAAGCCACCTATGGTTGGCATTTTGGTGAGGAAATCAGAGTGACTTACAGGCTTGTGGCTCAACACTTTGGCTTGTGCTTGTGACGTGGCACTTGATAAGGAAATCAGAGCGTGACTTCCAGCTCTGCCATTCTGTGGCATGTGAATGGCCATGGACAAAGCACTTAGTATCTCTTGGGCTCCATTTTCTTTCTGTAAATGGGAACAATAATGAACCCTTTCCACTACATTCTACTCATTTTATTTCATTAGAAAATTAGATCTTCAGACCAAAGACTCTTTTCTCCATTGGGATGCTAAATCCCAATGGAGGCTTCTAGTTGCTACCTGTAAATCACTTCACAATCCGCATTGTATGTTGTTATCTATAGAAAAATATTTGCAAATTTCAGAAGAATCAGAATTGATTCCACACTTTTTGGAGTAACACTTGATTTGCTAAACTTTCTATTGTGCTCATGGGTATGTTAAGTTTGGAGTGATGGTGGCAGTCCTTGATGGTGGCAGTGGTTTGTTAGAAACATTTACAGTGCAAAAGTCAGGATGGAGGAAGTGGGACTGTAGGTCTGGTATTTTTTATTTTTTTTAATTGTCATCGTTTTATATTTTCTGTGTTATAAACAGTGTAACACTTGGTTTCTAAGGCAATAAGTATTAAGATGCCAAATGTTTGATCTTGATTAGCAAGCAGCAACGGCGCATGATATTACTGTGAAGAATCAAGGGGAAGGCATTGCAAATATAACAGCATGGCACGGTCTCTATTCTCATCTAATGACAATTAGAGACTATCTTCCATTTTTGCTTTAAAGGTCATCCTGTAGCAGTGTGATACCTTCCTTAAGGCCTGATCTGAGCACAGCGGGCTGATGGACATTCAGCGTATGCACCCATTTCCTTCCTTGCTCCACCTCCACTGGGACTAGACTGATTTTTATTTATTTACTTACTTTTTTTTTTTTTCTGAGGAGCACAAATAATTTTTATAGACAGCTTCAATTAAGTTTTGACACTGTGGGGGGATGGGGGGGGGAAATGACAATAATACCCCCTCTTGCCAATTTTGGAAGGATAATAAGCCCTTTTTGAGCCAGGTTAACTTGTTTAGGGTTCTCTCAGAAAAATCCTAAATCGAGACTAAATTCCTCCAGAATTTCACCATTTCAGCTCCTGCTGAATATTTCTGCACCTCCTTTTTATACAGTTGAAAAATGTTATTTGTTACTCCTGTATGGAATATCATGGTGCCTTTTCACTGATGTGGAAAGTGCATCTTTTGTAGGTACATTGCCCAACTTGCTTACAAATATCCTCTGATACTAATCAGCAGGAACTTTTATAGATCTGTCCCAGTTTACACCAGGAGGGACAGCTCAGCTCACTATCTCTGAGAGTGTGCTGATGGGCTAAACTCCTGCTGAAGATGGCTAGAGTTGGTGGTGCTTAAAATTCAGCTGGGGTTGAATCTGTCCCCTGTTTACTGCACTTTCCCTCTTCTGTGACAGTCACAGTTTTACCTATTTGTTAAATCCTCGTTTCTGTTCTCCTCACTTCCCTCCCCCCAGTTCTGCATGTAGTTCAGAACATTTAAGAATATTCTCTGTGAATTCCAGGAGCCTATTCTTTCCTTTCCCTCTTGTTTACTGCTTGCTAATTAAATTTTGTAGGTGGCAGTTTGAAATCTTAGTGGGATGTGTCACGTGACTGCTAATGCTCTGCAGATCTCCATTACATAACCTTTAAGTCGTATGGGAAAATGTGCTTGTGTCATACTGGGCCTGACATAAGGCTCTGTCTGAAGCCAACAGTCTGATCGGGTTTTTTTATGTACAGTGACTGTAGAAATCTTGTGGATGGTTTGTTCTGGCACAAGATTTGTGCCCTCAGTTGTCAGGCCAATTGTCTTATTTCCCTGAATGCTTTGCAGCCTGCACTGGCTCTGCCTTTCCTCCAGGGTAGGAGAGGGGAGGGGTTAGATTTAAACACTCTGACATGCCAGGTAATGATCAAATGAATATTAAATGCAGAATGCTAGAATCCCTTCTATGTTCTTGATAGGTTTGTTAATTTTAGTTTTGAAGTGACCAGAGTACAGAACAAACAAAGAAAACCCCTCAGTCTGTCCCCCCCACCCCTTCACCTCCTGTGGATCTTAATTGGGCTCCGATGCATTATGCAAAATGAAAACATAAATCAATACAGAAGTTTTAAAAAATGCCATGTAGAGATGATCAATTTTTAATGCATGGTAATTCATTAGCTTGCTGTTTTGCAAAAGGAGCATTTTTATAAATGACAGCAATGTATCCACTCACAGAATAATAGCTCCTCTCGCTTCTTCTGAATCAACACCATCTTCTGGCCTTTCTTCACGTACAGTTTGACGTTTTTGTTGCCTAAAACATATTTATACACTATCCAATGCAGTTTAAGCACTCCACTGTTGATGGACCAGCTCTGTGCCCTGAAGAAAGTGGGTCTCGATTTCCTGGCCAGAATATGGGCCTGGGAGGCTGGGTCTTCTTTGTGGCTCTGACATTTGACATGCTGTGTGCTCTCAGGTAAATCACAGGAGATCTTTCTGCCTCAGTTTCTTTATCTGCTGGGAAGGCTCAGTGGCAATGAGCTGCTGTAGCCTTGGAACAAATGTTGCAGTTAAAAACTAGGAACAACTAGATGCGATTTTGGGTGTTTGTTGTTTGGTTTTTTTTAATGAAGTCCGGTTTTCAAGTTTATAATTTTTTATTGAAATCTGTGATTGTATGAACCTGCATTTTGTTCTAGAGTAGCCCTTTGTTTGTAGTAGCAATTTCCGGTGAAATCTTTTTACAAAATGCTTAAGAATGATGGTTGATATAATTCTGTCCATTTTACAGATGAGAAATTTTCAATGTGCTTCAGGTTTATTTGCCCAAGATCATTCTGCAGGATCAATGCAAACCTGTGGATACTGTTTGCAGAGTCCTGTCCAACATGTTATCCATTGTACTGCTTCTCCTAATTAAATAGTGTATAAGAAGGGAGGAGGGGGAAATACTGATGTTCTAAAAAACAGGCTTCCTTTTGTTTCACTTTAAATTTAATGACCTATGTTTGCCTATATGCTACTCATAGTAAAGAGTTTGTCAGTATATTAATTTTCTTCAAAATTACTACTATTATAAATCGTGGTGGCTACAGTCAGTTTGTCTGTTCTCCTAATGGCTGCCTGCTTACCTACTGGGTATACTGAAACTACAAATGTTTCATTGCTGGAAGGGGTCTCTGTTGCTCAACAGTCTTAAATCATCTATACAAATGTACGTACCATACATTCCCTGCGATTTGGTAGCTTTGGTTTATTTGAAGATTAAGTGGGTACAGTTACCACTGTGTTATTATGGTTGTTGGCTGCTGGATGAATTAGGATCAGAAGAAAGAAGCAACTGTAAAGCAGTTGTGTGTGTGGTAGGTACAGCTAATACTTTTGTATTTTAAAGGAAACCTGTCATTAAGGCGGTTGTTTCTGTTAATAATATGCATAGATGAGCTCTTTCGGATCTGGACCTGTTCCAGTTAATGTGCTTTACAGTCATAG
Source organism: Chroicocephalus ridibundus (assembly GCF_963924245.1). Taxonomy (NCBI): domain Eukaryota; kingdom Metazoa; phylum Chordata; class Aves; order Charadriiformes; family Laridae; genus Chroicocephalus; species Chroicocephalus ridibundus. The sequence continues at coordinate 8,261,280 of NC_086296.1, read as the reverse complement.
CGCAAGAGGAGAGCTATCACCCTGGCAGGCTCCATCCTGAATTGTTTCAGGATGCAACAAGTGGCTGACCTGGACAAATGAAGGTATGAAACATGAAGACTTACAATGGAAGAAGATCTTTCCTTGCACCTATCAGCAATAATCCAATGTCTGTTTTATCTGAACTGTCTGTGCACTGTGGTACCTTGCCAGTGATAAGTGTTAGGGAGCAGCAGCTGTGATGGTCTCTTCTTGCAGATTCCTACCAGGGAGGAAATACAAGCACGATTTTATAAACTTTAGAGTAAGATCCTGTGTAAACACTGTTGATAAGGGAGAAGGGATTTGGAAGGAAGGGTAGATCCTTCATGTCATACCAACTGTCATAGCTCTGATGGCTCAAATGGACGTAAGCTTATTTCCTACAATGGTTGTAGGTCAGACCTTTTTTTCGTAGTTGCAAAAGGTGAGGTATCTCATGCAGCCAGAGTGAAGCAACCCTGCTCAGTGACTTCTTTGTAGATATTGATCCCAGCTGTTAGATGCAAATGAGAGTTTTGCCAGCTTTGATATTGATGGGTACTAATTATCGTAACCCATAAACCTTATGCTTAGCGTGCAACGTTTCCTTTTAGGAAAATTCTATTTCATTTCAGTAAATACTGTTAAAAGGAACTAAAGAGCTCTAAGCTACTGATATTTCTATGATCTAATGGTAGAATTTTTGTAAATATATACTTTTTTCTTCATATATGGATTATGGAAATTGTCTTAAAATAAGGCAGAACAATTTAGAAAACAAAACAAGACAAGAAGAAAAGCTGTCTATGATAAGAGCGAAAAGAAATAATGAATGAGGTCATTGTACTGCTGACACCGATGGTGTAACACACTTGTGTTCATGGGGCTTGGGTGGTTTTATTGATTCTTTGTGAAACAGTGCTCTGAGCAGAAAGCAGTAACCATTGCTGTAAACATAATATTTGTGTACTGTAAAAAAAAAAAAAAGGTTTCATTAAACATAACTGTCAACATTGATGCAACAAGTGTATGACACTAAAAGTGATACTCCACAACTGGAGCACTTCCAATTTCTGATCTGCAGGAAGAGCTGTTGGCCAGGTCCTAAGCATCAGCCTCATTGAATGAGGCACTGAACACTTCTCAAAGAGCTGTCAGTCCAAATAAACAGTTGCACACAGCAGGGTGGTGCAGTATTTGAGGGGAGTACAAAGAAGCAGCCTCCTACTTCTTCCCCCTTACCCCACATTTTAGCTGCTTTCTGATGTGACTTCTTTCCGCTCTCTCCCCATATTCTGGTTTGTGTAACTAAAATTTAGTCTGTTAGGTAAAGTTACCAGTGCATTTAGACAAACAATGTTGTTGATTTTCATTAGCATTTTATTTAATAGCATTTAAGAGACTGTGCTGCTACTGAAAAGGATATTTTCTCAGTTCTGATTTCCTGTAACTAAGTAACAGGAAATTTTCCCAAACATGACTGAGTTATGTACTGTCACGTGTAGATGGAACTGGACTGTAGTTGAATTGGAGGGGATGTTAAGCCTTGTGTGCTTTGGTGTTTTGTTCGTATTTATCATATCTTGTTCCAGGGCCTGTCAGAGACTAGGGAGTATACTATAGGAATTTACTGTGGTTTTCTTGTGCCTTATTCTTAAGCATCTGATATCCAGTTTTGCCTGGGTCTGCGATCTGATCTAGTATCTCTTTCTATCTTTCTATCTCTTTTCCTTACAATCACAAAGAATGACTATTAGAAAAGAATCTTGATGTACATTGCTGTTTGAACAGGGTTTGTGGATTTTTTTTTTAAAAATATTGGAGAAATTATTTAGCCACAATAAGGAGAAACCAAAATCAGAGATTAATTTTTCAGTTTATTTTCTTTCAGGAGCTGGAAGTAGTGGATTTGTGGTTCTGGAGAGGTTATAATGCTGTGATTAGTTTTTAGTCTCCTCACCTACGAGAAATTACCATTTGAAAGATAAAAAAGGTCATGCAACCCCGTAGGAGAAATTATTAATAATATATGCATTTTATTCTGGAAAGGAGAGAGGTTTTTTCTACACAAGGAAAGGTGCCTGGAGCAAAGAATTTGCTTGCATTGATGTTCTTTTTGGGTTTGAACCAGCTTTGTTTGCCTGCTTTGTAGCTCTGTGTACTAGTTCTTTGTAGAAGTTAGATCAAATGCTGTAGGATTTCCCAGGCAATTGAAAGAGGAAGAAAGAAATGGATAGGCTTAAAAAAACCCAAAAGTCAGAGTGGAAAATGAAGGGAGCGAGTAAATTAGAAATCTTCATGATAAACCTACAGAATTAAAAGGTAACATCCATTTATTTTCCATATGTATGAAGAGGTTCTCCTGGTGTTTGTCTAGACTTACATAATTTAATTATTTTCTATATGTAATAGCTTGGTCAATTTAATACTGAGTTCAGAAATGCTCCTTAGTAAAAACTGATGAATGACAGTGTCCACCTTCATTCCTTGTCCTCAGAAATATACTACAGTTTAGCTTTTTGTAAGCTTCTCATTTGTGGACTACTGCCCCTTCAAAACTAAAATTCACAAGTAAACGAAATGGGATTGTCCTTGACATCAAACCTGCCTTGAGGATAGAAATGATCTTTTGTTTGTGGTGTATAATAACTGCCAAGAGGACAGAATTTTCATAGCAATCATGACTTAGAAAAATACAGATTTGAGGCATGTAGCACTATGTAATTTGTTTTTATTATCTGCAACATCCATTAAAAGTAGAATTGCTGGCATTAAGTAGGAGGAATCATGCATGCCCGTGAGCTGCAGTGCTTTTAGAGGTCCAAGTTGTTGCTATTAACAGAATTTCTTAATTTGTCGGAATAACTTCAGGGCTGAAAAGGTTTTCTTTCATAATCGGTTGCAGCAGTATATCTTTTTCACATGTGATAGATCTTTTCTGAACGTGCATGAATTCCGCTGTTGTAATCCAGTACAAGTGTGCATGGGAAGAAATACATTTGGATTTTTATAGTCCCATCAAACCTACTTTATGGAAGAAGGCCTGTAAAGTCCCACAGGAACACTTAGCTATTACTATCCATCATTATTGGGTTGGTAATAGACTACTATTACATAAATAATACAAACATCAAGTAAATACTTCAGGGCAATTATCACAACATCCTACTCTGTGTTTATGTCTCTTAAAATTACCATACACATTCAAAAGGGATGGAGAGAAATGTAAGAAATGAGCCACACTATTTCCATCAGGAATAACTAAAACAATTTATGTATACTGTGAAATACTTGAAATACATTTTAAAGCTGCACCTTTTTGTGTCAATGTAGGCTATACGTTCAAGAAAGATGAACTGGAACAAACGAAAGGGCCACATGAATGAACGAGGAACGTGGGCAGCTTATGTTATGAAAGAGCACTAAAAGAGCTTATTCTTTGTAGTCTAATAGTGACAAAACAACTAGGTAATAGGGTGATTTCATCACTAATTCTGCCCCTTAAAATTTTTAAAGTTAAGCCTATACTTAGCACTCAGTGCTCCAACTCAAACACCAAAAGATTGTCAAGATGATAGAAGTGTTCAAAAAAAGTTATGGAAGTGTTCATTTTTACTGTCATTTGTCAGTAGCATCTGTCTATCTAAGGTTTAACCTAGCTTCTGGTTTTACCTTATCTAAGTGCTTCATGGACTTGTTTGCTCTCTCAATGCAGTAATTCTAATGAACGCTTTCTTCACAGTGCTACATGAATGCTATTTGTGTAAGAAAAAAAAACCAAAAAACCTTTACTTTTGCGGTCTTTACACTGTGCCTGTGTTTCACAGTGTAGGGGACTGAATATTTTAAAATGCAAAGTTCCTAACTAAAAGATACGTCTGCTCTGTAAGCCCTAGGTTTCCCCTAATCTCTCACTGCATTGTGAATAGTTCTGCTGTTCGTTTTTAGGCTTATCCCAAAGGTGTTTGTGGGAAAAGCAGATTCTTATTTCAAATTTTTATTCTCATAGGGTCAAATATATTGGGTTATTATTTATACTGTCTCAAGAATGCCTGCTCAGGGTTTATGCCAAATGAAAGCAAATCATGAAGGGGGAGGGCGGGGGGTGGCGTGGGTGGGGAGTATCCAGAGAAATTTAACACCTTAATAGCAAACCCAGAGGGGAATATCTGTTATTAAATTGAAGAGATGGGGAAGTGATTTAAAGAACGTAACAGTTGATAGAACTCCCTAATAACCGTGTAAGGGTAATTTAAAACATGATATGTCTTCATGCCAGCATCTCTCCAGGTACCTTAAGCTACCACCATTCCTTTTTCTGGAAGGCTAGCAAGAAGGGTGGTAGAGGTTGTGCTCTGACCTGTATGGCTTACCCATAGGCTGCATCTTAAATTCAGGCCAGTTCTTGGAGGCCCACATAAGCAGAACTCCTGATAAGTCGATGCCTCTGCTTTTTCATCATTGCAGTGGGTTGTGTCCACCATGGGGCAGCCCCAGCCTCTCCTCACAGTGGCCTCTGCAGCCCTGCTGCCAGCACCTGGGCACAAGCAACCAGTGCATGCATTCCAAAAGAGAAAACTCCTGCATGTGTACCTACTTGCCAGCTTCTCATAACATGTGGCTTGATTTCCACTTCCTTGAAAAAACTTCCAGATATTCCAAGGATGCTTTCAGGAAAGTCATCAGCTGGGGAGGTGGTTAGGTGGATGTTAATGGCAGTAGAGGTCTTGATCCTTTGATTTGAGTAAGCAAGAGTTAAGGGGCCTTCTTTCACTCCGTTGATACATGTGAATTTTCCTTTTTAGAAGGGATCTAGGTGTGATTCTGGAACCGAGGTTAAAGAAGCCTCCACCACAATACGGTCTTTAAACTGAGTAGCATATAATGCCAACTTTCTTTGATTCAACTGTGAAGAGAAAATTTAAGTTACATCTCTAAACTTCGCAGCAAAACTTCATTGAAGTTAAAATAACAAACAAATAACATGTGTCTCAAAATAAACATGCATGCCATAGTCATATGAAGGGAGGAGGGAGAGAAGGCACAAAACTGAAGACAATTTAGAGGGACATGCATCTGCTTCAAGTAAAGTGAGTTATTAATTTTTCTCCATAAAGATAGAAGAGGTCATGCTAATAAATGGCTACATTTATGGTAAACTTTCCCAGTTAAAGATAGTCTACTTTTTGCCATTACTTTGTATTCCTTTAGATTTATGTTTGTTACCTGGACTGGCCATTGTGGATTATCGCTGCCCTTTCCAACTTTGCAGTCTTCAGAATGATTGCAGAACAGTTCTGCTGGAGCCCAACCTGCAGACCAGGTTGCAAATGATTAAGCATACAGAGACCAGGCTTATTTGTTTTCTTAGTTGTAGGGTTGTTTTTGTACATGACCTGCATTTTTGTCTTCAGGCAATTTTGTTTGACACTGGTAGTGTTTAAATGATTTCACCTCAGGGAGGTGAATGAAGGTTTGGAGGCACAGAGTCCCTAGCTTTTATTGGCTTCTAGCTCTATGTATGCAAATCTGTTTAGAAAGGGATGGCATTAGTTTTCCTTTTACAAGCACAGGATTAATGGTTAAGAAGTGTTAAATGCATTATTCCATAGATATATTATTGTGTGTTTTATGGATTCAATATGATGCACTTTGTCTTTCATCTTGGGATTTCGAAGTACTTACAGACATTAATTAACAAAGTCTTACTGCACATCTGTTTGGTAAGAATGATTATTATCTCCATTTTGTATGGAAGGGCACATGATTTCCCTAAGTTTCTGCAATGAGTCAGTGACAGAGCTGAGCATGAAGCCTGGATGTTCCACCCACACCATAGCCCTGTTCCACTGAGTAAACTTCCTGGTAAATGTGTAGATTTCTGAAAAATACATATGAAACTTTTTCAGCTTTCAATCATTTCCTGGTGCAGAAATTCAACCAACCAACCAAAAACATACAGCAGTTGTATACTGCTGTATACAACTAGTAGTCATGGAGGGTGAAGTGATGAAACAACATTTTGTGAAAAAGACACAGATACTTTTATTGACTGCTTAACAGGTGCTTGTAGTTCCCTACAGGAAGATAATTACTATGCCTCACTCACTCTGCTAGTACTCCTTTTATCTCCTTTCTGGATACAATGGAGGCAGAAGTCAAGATTTAGGGGTAGTAGAGGGTTGGGTTGTTCCTGTTGCAGAAAAGTAAACTGCATTTATTACAGTTGCTGAAAGAGGTATTCATTGTTGTTGGTTCAGGGAGATTGGTGAAGCAATGTGGTTTGCAACACAGTGCTTAGAATTCTCCCTTTGCATTGCTAGCAAACAATTTTGCCTGCTATCCAAATGTGAAGATATTCTTATTTGTTTGTTACGTAACAGGATTCAATTGCTCCCCATCCTTATTTGATAATGTACTAATTTGTAAGATATACTTGGGATTGTGTGCAACTCAATCTGGTCACTTAGGGGTTTGTTTATTTTGGAGTTGGCCTGAAGATTTCTGGATTGACCTATGATGAGTTAAGTTCGTCTCTGATTATAAATCATTGCTGGTGACCTACTCTCTTATCTGGAATAGTACAGGTATATGCCTTTGGCCTTAAAGTCTTCAAACTGCAATTTGTAGGGATACTATGACTGGGATATGAATTACGCAGATCTGTGATATGTGATGGATAGAAATGTTAGATCTTCTGCTACAACCTTAAAAAGAAAGAAGAAAAAATTCGTTTCTTTGGCTGCTAGGGAGTTCTCCTAATTCTAAAAATCCTGCTGAGAATCAAGAGATTGCTGTAGGTTTCTAAGGAATGATTCTTCCTGAGAAAATCAGGTCAGGATTTGCCTTTTTATTTAGAATTCAGAAGAGATTTCCAGATGTTTTTAGAGATTTCCATTCTCTTCCTACATGAACAGTGGCTAGAGTTTAGCATGCTGCCTGCACTGGAAGTTTATTAATGTAATCACTCAAGCTGCAGATAGTTAAAACGTTGGCTGGCAGCTTGCCTAATCACTGTGCAAAAACAAGCCATACCACAACAATATTAACCTTTACCGTCTGGAGCATTCTTAGTTTCCCTCTAGTGTGCTTATGTAAGCTTGCCAGTAGAACATGCAAGGTAAAGACTTAAAGATGTGGTGTGGTTTTTTTGTTTATTTTTATTCCTGTATTCCAATCTTTGCACTAATGGCTTTCATGCAGAATTAAAATAGAATGTGCAGTAATCTGCTCTGCGGAAGGTAAAGAGGTGGAAGGTCAGTGTAAAGATTGTGCTCTGATTCCTCTGGTCGTATTGTTCTCTTACTCCAGGAAGGAAATGGCAGTACAAGGCTCGGCAGCAAATCACATAGAGATAGTGTAGTGCTCCCTTTAACATACCAGAACTCTGTCCAAACAAGGGCTTCACAACCTATTTACAGACTTCTCAAATCTGTCACAATGGAAGTGAGACTTCCACAAGCTAACTCAGCCTTATTCTTTTCTCTCACCTATGGGAGTTTCTCTGCTGTTTACAGCATGACGTGAACGTGTTTCATTGATGTCATATGCTATGTGCATCTTTTCAGCCTGACCTGCTTCTTACTTCCTGCAGTCATGAGTATTTTATGAATGGGACCACGGAGAAGAGGAGGGTCCATGGGCAAACAGGCAACTGGGAATGTGCTAGCTCGGAAGGCCTTTTTCAGGGGAATTGCACAGATTGTACATCAGCCAGCAGCAGCCTATGACTTTGGCCTTTCCTGTTATGTGCCTTGGTTATCTTGCTCTTGTCCCTAAGTCGTGAGAGAAGCATGTGTACGTGTGTACAGTCACAACATGATTGTGGTAATCCGTATTCTGGTAGAGAAAAGGTAATGTCCTGAACTGCTTCAGTACTGACCTACCAGTTGAACCATTGACTTGATGAAGACTTCTTTCAGCCGTTTCAGCATGTGTGAGGTCATAGTTTAAATGCTATCCCAGTCCTTGCGCCAGTAGTTAGAAATACGTAATGCTTGTGTTAAGAGAGAGAGAAAGCCAAAAATCTTTTCTAGAAAAGGCTCTGCAAAAATTCAAGATGCAATTAAAGTTTGTGGAGCTCAGTTAGCCTAGATTGCTTTAGACAGAAGATTCATTTTAACAACTTATACTGGCAGTGATAAAGAAATAAGATATCCAGGAGAAATAGAATCTGGTTATGAGGAAAAATATTGTAAGCTTCAAGGAATCTTCAAAGTAACTGCATTCCTTAAACGATGGAAAGCAGAAAATTGCAATGAATCTCATTTTCATTAACCAGATCAAAGAGGAAGATAGATGTGACCTGCATATCATCAATTCTATCCTTTCACTTATCCAGGATGCAGATTGAGGCTGGAGAAAAAGAAAATCCTTCAACTAATCTTCATATAACTTAATAGGAAAGTCAAAGTAAATTGATTCTCACTTCCCGAGCTTAATTCTGGACCTGTGATAATTTAGTTATTTAACTTGCCTTTATTCAAAGAGCTCCCCTGCAAAAGGGCAAGTGTCAGAAGCTATTACAGGCACAGTTTCTTGTGAAATGAAGGTGTAAGCACAGATGTATGTGGGGTTCAGGTGATCTGTTAAATGACTCATAAGAAAAGCAAGTGGGAGGTCAAGGTAAATTTGCTGTAAGTCTAGGCAGTCAAAGGACCAGTTATAGCACCATCACAGAGAGACCATGACGAATGACTAGTGCTCGGGCAGTAATTTAGTAATAAGTTATAAAAATTAGATGGAGAAAGAAAGCTTTCTATTTTTAGTATCTGTCTTCGAGTGGAGATAAATTATGTCTTGGAAGTGCCCATTTTCCATTGACTGTAAGAGGGCTCAGACAACTAGATCAAATGTAGGTGTTTATATACATACCTCTAATAAGAAATAAACAAATCCCATGAAGATCTACATATTCAAGTTTGTATAAAAATGGGATTAATTTTCAATATTAAACACCTTTAATCTCTATAATTGGGAAAAAATTTTGAAAAATGTTTGATTCTGATAAACGTTGATGCATGATTCATAATTTCTGAGTAGATGATCCAAATTTTTTACTATCTGAATAAACAGTCGTGTTTCTTATACGAAGTGGTGGCTAGGACCTAAAGGCTCGAGTCTGATGCTGACGCATCTCTCTCTCATTTTAGAGTAAAGCAGTCCCATTTTATACTCCACAGGCTGAAAATCTCTTTTGATTAGCCCATTAGTGCATAGCCAGAATGACAGATTATTCACCTGTAGAGCTAAAGCTGTGGACTGCAGTGTTTTTGGAATGCAGAGGGAAGCCCGCAGTGCTCAGGTGGCTGTGCTGTAGGGCTAGTCTGTTTGCTAATGTTTTTGGCTGCGTATGTAGGCAAAGATCCAGCAAGGCTTATGTCAAAGACTTGCATTGGGAAAAAAAAGCTTTCTCTCTGCAGGTTCAATTTCTGTTTTGGCAGATACGTTTAAACTTGGTCATGAAATCATTTATAATTATCAACAGAGCCCTGATACCAGGTGATCAGAGAATTAACAGTGGTACTGCTGTTTACCACATAAGCCATTGAAAGTACTACAAATAGGAGAGGATAGAAAAAAATCATGGACTTTACAATGCAGGTTCGAGATGCTGTTTGTCTAGTGATAGGAAATTCTCATTTTGCCAAAATGATACATTTGCTATTGCCAAAATAGGGATGTCAAACTCAGATGGTTTGGCTATTGAAAGATACCAGCTGTTATCAGATGCCTTCTGGCTTTTGTTTGGGTTTCGGAATTCTTTATAGAGATCAATCTTTAGTTCTTGCCCTGTTGTTTATGTCAAAGAGAGTTAGATGTTTTCCTGACTGTCATTTTTCTCATAAAAAGCCACCTCAAATCCTTTTTAAAGGATTTACATTTTATGTTGATAATACTTAGGGCTTAAAGGCCTGATTCTCCTTAGACTTCTGGTAGTATCAGTCAGGGATAATGCCAGTAAAAAAGATATTAGTTACATGAGTTCAAATGAAAGAAAAATTGGTCTGGCTGATACATGACTCATTTAAATAAAAATCAACAGCCTCATGGAAAAGATAGGTATTATTTTTGCCAGCGTGTGGTTTCTGCAGAATGATACAGTAGCTTGTTCATACATGTTGCTGAAAACTGAGGTTTAAATGCTTTGCTGAATGGGGATATAGCTGTGACAGCTCTGATCCACTGTTCATGTCTTGACATGTGGACCATGGAATCCTTTGTACTTTTAGAAAACCTCAATGTGAAGTACTTATTGATACGGGATGTTGTGAATTTTCATATTAAAAGAAATATTTTGGAAGATTTAACATGGATGGATATCTGCTTTTCATAAAGACATTTTTTCCCCTTCTTAGTCAGGAGATTTATACAGGTTTGAATTGATAGCTAATACAGAGCTTCCTTGTAGTCTGTGAAAAATAGTTATGGGCACATTTATCACAAGGGTGATTTCTTATACTAGTTTTCCAGTACACAAAGGTCGTCCATATTTGCGGCATGAATAAAGTTAAGAAATCATCCAGCGTTATGCTAAATAAGCTTTTTCTAATTTGTAAATTAAGGAAATTATTTGATAGTCATACTTCATTAAGGAAATACCTGGTGGTATAGAGATGTCACTTGCGTCTTTGACTTAGTTTATACTTGTAATTTTTATCTCAGAGTATTAAAAAAAAAAAAAGGGGCAAAAGTTTCATCTAGATAGCCAGGTTGGTATTTTTCCCAAGAATCACATTTCTTGCTCTTGCCACAGTATCTACTGGCATGTTCTGTGATACTGTGGGTTTTGAGATGTATAGTTAAGAGTGCCTTTTTAGATGTAAGACACTTAACACTTGAATCGTTTGCATCAGGATCTCATGTCCAGAAGGTACCAAAGGAAGTGGATCTGAATTTGTCGTATAAACTCTCGCATTGAATTTAGGATAGATTTCTGCAGCTAGGTGCTTAACTAATTAAATTTGGAGCTATTTGGCACAGTACCTAAAAATATGGGAACCCTCAAGAGTGCAGTACTTTGGAGAACTGGTGTCAGCTAAAGCAAGAGCCATTAAGAAAATTAGAGTGATTGAGAATATTTTAAGCTGAAAGGGCAAAACAATGTAATAATGAATGCATAAAGAGGAGTAAAATTAAGGCAAGGATATGAGAAGTGATAAGAGGCTTTTGTAAATATGAGTTTGCTCAGTGCAGGTCCCACCAGTGCTAGTTTTTGCGAAGAGTTATCAGTTTGATGGAGGAAGTGTTTGTATGCTAAGAAAGTTACAAAAGGATGGTGATCACTGATAGAAAAAAAGCATAGAAGAGTGGTCTGGAGGTTGCATGAATATAGTCGTTGAAGACTTCACTGCTCATGGATCAGTGACTTCAAGTAATTTGTCAACTTCTTAGGGAAACAGTTGGCTTGTTTAAAATGGTCATTGCAATATAAACTATGGGAAAGGCGGCTTACCTAATTGTTGGGCTTGAGATACACAGTGGACCAGGAAATGGTACCAAAATTGAAGTGGGAACATGCAAAGATTTTTTTTGCATCCAGTGGTCCTGTTCTGAAAGCTGAGATGTATCATGTTCTTGGAAGAGTTTTTCAGGGAATACAAAAACTCAGGTCTTCAAAGGTCTTCAGGATATGTGTTTCAAGTGGCTAAGCATCTTCAGTTTGGCATTGCTTTCCTCTTCAGGAACGTAAATGGAAGCTAGCTTTTTTCAAAAGCATTGAGCAGGTATAATGACTTCAGTGTACTGGGCTTTCAGAAAATAGGGCCACAAATAATTGCAGAGTTACGCTCTGGTTGGGAATATTACACAGGGAGAATATTTCTGCCCTTACAAGTACATATAATCATCCCAATCAAATGCAAGAACTTGCTTATTGGCTGAAACAGTAAGATGCTAGTGTTTTCCCCAGGGTAATAGAAAGCTGGAACCCTTCAGAGAGGATAATGTTATACACTGAATGCGCTGTCAGGGCTCTAAGTGGGAGGTGAACTAACTGGGTGGAAATGCAGACCAATTCCATATCATTTTATCTCCCATGTACCTTTCCTTATAACAGCTGCACATGCTGGAAAGCAAACATACTGCCTTAGCTGACAAATGTCCTATTTAGTAGAGGAGCTTCAAGCTAGGTTTGCCAAAAACATGACCAATGTGTGATTGCATAGATCACTGTTACTTAACTACCAAGTACCAGATAAATAGGACAAGAGTAACCCCATTGTTATAGATCCTATGTTTATTGGCTGTTAAAATACAGCTTTGGGGCTGGGATTCAATCTTTTGAAACAGTTAAGTAGAAGAGAGATGCCACTTACCTGTGTTATAGGGAGGGTAAGGTAGGAATAGATCCTAGGCCTCCTTTAGTGCCATACCTGGTGTCCTAAACTATACTGCCTTTCTGTTAAAGTTGTATGGTAGCTGTAGGTTGGGGTTTTTTTTAATATTTATTATTCTTCTTAGAAAAATAAAAAGCCCAACCTTTAGGTAATTTTTATTAAGTTCACGTGGAAGGGACTAGTTCACTTTGCCAGGTAGTTCAGTTATCAAATCAAACTAAATATTTTTTTCTAGAATTTTTCCCATTGGTTGGGGTTTGCATTCTATTGCTTATCAAGTGTTTTTCTCGTGTCAACTGTCTGTTTTTATTTTATCATTCTCATGATGATGGGATTTTTCTGTTCCAGTGCTGTGATTGCATGCCTGGATAGCCTCCAGTACAGCCTATTGTTCTTTCTTACTTTGAGTTGCAAGTGATAAGTGAGCTCTAACTTATAAATTTATTTATTAAAAATGCTAAACAACAATCTTCCCATTCACAATCAAGATCTCCATTCATCCAAATCTAGATCTGTGTAATTACCCTCAAGCTAAACTTAGCATTTTCAGTAATGTTTCCTGTTTCCTGTAATAATAGGAATTGTTCAGTCTGGCTAAGATTGGAAATATATTTGAACAGAGATATGAGAATCAAACATCATCAGTGAATTGTTTTACTGACATGGACAATTAGGAATCACTTTTCCAACTTATATATCATGTACAGCTTCTTTTACTGACTGAGATACTTGTATAATCCGTCATTGCTATGGTACTTCTGTGGTTCCATGTCAATAATATCCAAATTACTTGGCTTGAACAATTTTTTTCCTCTTTACAAAGAGGCTGAATGAATTATCTAAGGTCAGAGGCTGAGTCTTTGGAGTCAGGTAGTAGATCCCATTCTTGTGCTCTGATGACAAACATTTGTTACTCATGTATTCTTGATCCTATGAAAGAGGTGAGAGTCATTGAAGTGCTTTTCATTAGCAGCCCAAACTAGTGGGGGAAGCAATATTATTTAAGGTCATGACCTTGTCATAGCTAGGCCAGAAAATGAGTCTGTGATCACGTTCTAAGCTAGATTTTTTGCATATCACCAGAGCTCATTTTCAAAAGCAGGAAACGTGGGGTTTTTTAGCTGAAGTCAACAGAGTCTTCATGTTGTCAACTTTTTAAAAAATTCAGGTTACCTTATTGCCGCTGGTTTGTTGTCACTCTGCCATTTTGTGCTGTTACTATTCTGCATCTCTTTATTGCATGGCAAGCGTAAAAATGAAATTCAAGAACACTACCTTGAAAATAATATTCAAGAGCAGTGGAGTAGTTGCCAGTTTCCTGATAACCCAGAACAGTAGGGACTACAGACATCTCTCCCGTTCTTATCCAGAAGAGGGCAGTGGCAATACACCAGTCGTTTCAGATTACTTTTGCAAAAAATGTATGAGGGTTTCCTTCAAGATGGTAGACCTTGAGGAAGACCTGTCTAAAATACTGAGTACCGAGATGGATTTTATAACTGAGTTAAAGTGTATTTATAGGAGGTGGGGTAGGTGTATTGTCACTGAAATCTGAGCCCATCAGGAGCCCAGTAATTCCTATGAAATGTGGATCCTACTCTATGGAACCTAATGGTAAACTCTGGCACTAGCATCTGTCCAAGTGGAAAAAAGAGTTCCCTGTAGATATCGTTGAGAGCTAGGTAAAATATTGCCTTTTTCCTTCAATCTCATTAGTACCCCATTCTTACTGCAAAAATAGTATTCACAAAAAATAATTTAGATAATCAGTTGCTTTGCTTCAGTAATATTCCGGACTCCTTTCTGTTTGCTTTGAATGACTAATGATATAGGTCATGTTTTATTGAAAGAAATGCTGGCATAAAAGGAAGGTTTTATATGTCTTTACATGAACATGCTTTGAATGGATGTTCCAGGTAGGAATGCTGAAATGGCAATCTTGAAATACTCTCATGCTTCACAAACCCCAAACTGGAAATAGAAACACTGAATAGAATAATGAATGTTCAAGTAATCATGGGTTTTAGAGCTAACAAATGGCATGAGTAGTAATGATGGGTGTAGGAATATAAGGAACATGATATAACATAATTCAAAGAACGTAAAATTACTTCAGAGCAAAGGTCCACTTAGTTCAGTATACTTTCTTCAGCTGTGATCAACATTCTGCTTGGACAAAAGTAAGAGCAAGGCAAATGCATAGTTATACTTTGTGTGCATATTATTCCAGTCTCCAACAATTTGCTGCTGAGGAGACTTTCTAAAGAAGAGATGGTGTCCATACTAGCTCTTAGTGGGTATTTCGCATACCACGTGCTAAGTAACTTCACACAACAATCTTTTTCTTAAGCAGATTCTTTGCACAAAAAAAAATATTTAAAAAAATGCTTATATAAAAAGATGTGAACTGTTTAATTGGGCTGCTATAAATATTTACCTCAATTTTCATCCTGCTTACACTCCAGATATTAGTGAAGTGTGAGATCTTAACACTTTTTGATGAGCTTGTTCATGAATCAGGCGTTTAAGATTATTTACACTGGATCAAGGGCTTTGCTTGGTAATGATGCTTTACATCTTCCTAACCATGTTCTACATTTTATGCTTTTTTGCCACTATACCAAGAAGTGATATTTGCATGTCGGAATCCTACGGCACACAAACATTTTCCTTTGAAAGGCCATGAATACAAAATGGAATTAAAGACGTCATACTGAATTCAGTGTCTAATGTGGATTCTCACATGACCTGTTGTCTTAAAGACTGATACCCTGCTTCCCTGTAGCCTGAAATGTATTTAGAAAGCTGATAGAAATCGCTATGCAACCCCACCAGGTGTCATCAGTGGAATATTTTGGGATGTTGTCTTGTCTAACCAATGAACATATTTTAGTATATGCTCAAAAAAATTAAGGTAAAATTTTGATACTTTCTTTTGAAATCCGTTATATGATTTTCAAAGACAGCTTGGTTTCAAAACGTCCGGTATCACAGAGATAATTAGTTAGAGACTATGCACGTAGTCATCCTTTCTAAAAAGTGGTGGAGTGTGGAGGATAAACAACCAAATACGTTTGATCTCAGCCTGGTGCTCATGAGACTACTTGTTTCTTAAAACTAAGCTAAATACTCATTCTCTTCAGACGTTTAAGAAGTAATCCTATCAAGCTCACTGTACATCCTTTTGATAGAAACAGTTTATATATAATTTATCTTGCAATTGCATCCATTTCAAGCATCCAGTTTTTTGCAAGATGGTTCTTTAAGCATCTTTGTCTCAAAATATGATCTCACCTGTATAACCATTTGATATTCTGTCGTTTGGTTGCTGTGGCTTGCAGAACCTCTTTTTGGAGTAATTCTGGGGCTGGGGCTTCACGTGACTGAAAGGTTATTTACTAAATGACCAAAATGGAAATATTCTCCATTGTGTGTTTGGAGCATATTTGGGCTATGGAAATGAAGGGAGCACAGATAAAGGATGGCAGAGTGGACCACAGGCATAGTGCATCTTCCTGGTATGTTGTAGGCTGGTCACCTTGTTTTGTATTATCTGGGGGTTTGTGTAGGAAGAATTGACTGTGAATTCTCTGAGCTTGTTTTTCTTATAGTGCCAAATAGAATAAATTGCTTGAAAAGAATTTTCAGTAAATTGCATTTCAAACTAGAGGGACGAGTATACATTTAGTTTAATTAAAGGGACTAAAATCAGGCAGGAAGGGAGATTATCTAGCAAGAACCCTTAATCTGCTGGGAGACAGCTTTGTTACTAGTAGGAAGCCCAGTTAATAGATGCAGCAGGGTCTGGAACATTTTTGTTTGCTCTCTCAACTTTGTTATGGGTGCAGCTCTTTCTCCTCCCGTTTTTGGTTTTGTTTTTTTTTGTTTGTTTGTTTTATTTAATTAAAAAATACTCACAAGATGAAACATGGTTCCATCTACTGCTGGTTGTTCTGTCATCATGTGAAGCTACTTTTTTTCACCGATTTTCAGCGGCTAGTAAGAGTCTGAATTTCTCTTCTCTTGTGTGTCTGTGTCTCATGACAGACCCCAAGAGTAACAGGTTTCAGATCACCTTCTTACGTATCCTGATTCAGAAATGATTGAAATGCCACAATAGTACTCCTATCCTTCACCCAAATTTTCCTTTGGTGTAATATCTCCTGTGTGTCATGAATATTTTCAGAGTTTCCTGTATTGTACATGCAGAGCTGTCTCACAGCTCTCAACCTGCAATTACAGCTCTCCCTTGTAAATATTTAAATGGCAGTTCAGCTTTCAGACAGAGTACACCAGTGACAAAGATCAAGCTTTCTGACCTATTGTTAATTTGTTCAGTGTAATAGGATTCGCTTGGTCTCATTTTTTTGTATTTAAGAAATTTGGAAACAGAGAGGGGGTTAGTATTTCTCATTTTTGTTGCTAATTTACTTTTGGTACACCTATTCTAATAGATCTTAAAGAAAAAAGTCACTAGAAAGTTGTATCAGTTATGCATGAGAATAGGAAAGATAGAATTTAAGTACGATAACATTTAGGCTCTTTATCAAGAAATGACAAATTTCTGTTACACCATGATGAAAAAAAAAAATCAGCAAACAATGCAAAAGTGGAAATGTGTCTAGACCAATAAGAAAATCTGCTATTCCAAATTTATTTGGTGTTTCATAGCCCTTTTTGAGAGATCAGTTCCTGCTTAGCACATCAGAAACCTCCAAAGTAATTTACAAGCAAAAAGTACAGTAACAATAGCTGCTTACTTCACAGATGGAAAAGGGCAAATTCTGTGCTCGGGATGGCAAGGATTCTGCCCTAATCAAGAAACAGTCTGATGAGAGCCTGACAACAAGTTTTAGTAATGACAGAGATTTGGAGGGACAGGAGGCAGGTTAAAAAATGAGTCAGTGAGTGTGATGTCAAGTAGAAAGAAATGGCAAAAATAGCTCCCAAGCTGTAGGATCTAATGATTGGGAGGATATGGCTGTGCTATCTGCAACACTGCAATAAGGAACGAACATAAATTAGCTTTTAGCTCTTTTCTTTGAGAGAGAAGAAAAAAAAAATATTTGGATAGAGCTAGTTAAAGATAATGGAAGGGCAGAGGCTATTCCTCGTCATTCCAATCTCCGCTTTCAATGAAGGTCACTGAAGGCCAGCACCTTTCCCTTATGCCCAGTTAAAAAGTGTCAAATATTTAAAAGTTCATCTTAGAAACTTCTTAGGAGACAGAGCCTCTCATTTCTCTGATCACATGCCTGCCAAATAAGAAAGATTCTCCAGATTAATGGATAATATTTTCATTTTCTCTTGAAATAGTACCATCATTGCAGAAGTCTTATTAATCTTTTCTATTAAAATACCAACAGTAAAAAAATATATTCTGTGGTTGTTAACTATGGTATTAGATGTTGACATTGAGCAATTCCGTATTGACACATTTCTCTTTGGATCCAGTAAGTATTTCTCACCAAAAGAATGCTTATATGTTATTATATTTCTGGAGAGAACATTTAGTTAGCAACTCCATATCTGCTGCGTATATGCCTTCAAGGGAAGTGAGTTTGCAAGTATTAGCAGAAAGCTGTTTCTTGAAAAATTATATCTGATTTGAGAAGTATGAGCAATGGTTTTGTTTGAATCAGAATACTGTCCTTTTAATTTGAAACAGTAATTTGTTAAAAAAAAAAATACATCTTGTGTAGGTATTGTAGAGATATGAAGGTCTGCAAAAAATTAGATTAAATTTGGGTTTTCCTGGTCAAAGGATGGAGGTCAGGATTTATATACAGCAGCATGATTTTCAGAGTGCGTCTGTAATAGGTTTGAAATGCCAAAGACATTAGTAATGGCAAATATTCTTTAAGCCAATATGTTTTGGAAACTTTAATTATTTAAATCTTCACACACGATGGAGACAAAGGCATATACAATGCCAAATCAACCTGAATTTCAAGGAAAGTTCAGAATCCTATTGAACAGAAATTCATATAAGATATACATTGGGATCTTTTCAACCTGACGGGATCAGTCAGTGCCTCAAACATTAACTCCTTCTAAAAATTGGAATTGCATTTTACTGAAAACTGTGTAAAGGGAAAGTACATATTTTCATTCATTAATGAAAAGCACTTACAGATACATATATTGGCATTCTCATGATTTAATAATATTAACAGAAAAAAGAATTGCTCATACAAATATGCACGTGTCTGTACAGAATATGATAGTAAGTGGGGTGAATGAATCTGAACAACTTCTACTTCTTCCTAGTAGAGAATGGATAAAAAGGGCAGCTTTCAAAGAAAGCAGAGTATTAATTTCATGGCTAACATGTCATAAATTGCAAAGCACTTTGCTGTGGAAAGAACTGCAAACTATTTATAATAATAGTAAAGCATGAAGATGGAAAATCTCAATTATTGCTTTGGAAATGGAATTATCTGTTATGAAAAATGTAACACCTGCATACCCTGAAAAGTTAACGTTTCAATTATAAAATAGAAAATTTGTGCAGAAACACAGGACAAAGTTTTTGTACCCATTGAAACAAATCAGTGGAAATTCATAGAAGTATGTGTATGTGTGTATATAGGTAGAGCTCTTTCAGTGAGAAACAGAGAGGCTTATATAAGTCTTTTTAATATAGGAGTATAGGGAGAGAATATATCTGAACAGTTCACAACTGTGTTCTTTGCCAAACAGCCCCTACTGATTGTTTCAGATTCAGATGTAGCAGATTTGTACAAGTAAATTTGAACTTGGAGTCATCTTGAAAATAGTTGTGCCAAACGAGCTGCACCTGTCTGATCAGTTTACCTTAAGCAGCTAAGCTTCCTAGAATACATTGTCTATTCTGCCATTGACACTCCCTGTCTCAATATTGATTTGTGTTTTCCATGTCAGGACAGGACGTCTAAGTGTATGATAGAAGTGTGATGTAAAAATTCCAGTTTATCCTCACAGTATATAGATAAAAGACCTGCCATCTAAACTTAGCTTTTGGAGTAACTAGAAAACTGTGACCAAACTACAGATTCTTAAAATTAGCAGAAAACTAAACAATGAAGTATGTAAATATAATCCCTAATTCATTGGGTTTTCAGGAACTGCAAAATCAAAACTTTATCAGTCGCAGTTTTGTAAAACCTAGCTAAAATGTTGGTTTTCTTTGTAGTTTTTATGTTTGTTATGGATATTTAAAAGGAAGGAATGCTTGCAATTCTTGGAGCAGAGGTTAAGGCCAGCCAAATACTGGGAAAGCTCTTGTGCTGGCCTTCTAGTTTTGCAAGTTGGTCTTTGTTTCTTATTTTATATGCAGCCATAAAGGAATGGACACAGCTATAAAGTTGATTAAAGAAGGGACTTAATTAAGATTTGTAATTAAACTAGTGGAGAAAATTACAATGGAATTGAAAATTCAAAATGAGCCTGTGTGATGTAAAGGCTAATGGTGTTAAGGCAGTAATCTCTATGAAATAATTGATTCTGTAGCCATTAGTCTTTTCTAATGAGATTAAGGACGAGGTGGCACGATCTTGCTAATTAATTTGTTTTGTGACTTTGAAATATGAAGTAATAGTACAAAACTGTTTAATACACCAGAAAGCTCTCAAATTGTAGGACAAATATCATCAAAGTAATTCCATATTCTCAGTTGTAATAAGGATGGAGGATAATATTTGACTTAACACTAGAAAATTAAAACAAACATATATTGCATGATTTAGCCTTACTGATGGACAGACATCAGGAGATGGATTCTCCAGATGGTATTTGAGATGTTTTGTGAGGACTTCATACTAACCATTACTGGCACCAAACCTGGTGTGTGGACCATTTCTGAGAACATTAGTGTAGCACTTTCAAAATTTTATTTTCATATTAAATTGAGTCCTTTCCTGCTAGTTGAGTATCACCTTTGAGCTAAATGGAAAAAAAAAAAAAAAGAAAGAAAGAAATGCAAGAGTAAGGAAATAAAATTATTTTAATTTCTTCTTAAAGAAACATCAGGTATTACAGTGATGCAGAGGTTCTCTTATTTTAAGTCATTGGTTTCTCAGGCAAGACACATCATATTTCTTTCCCTCCTCTCAGATTTCTCTATGACGGCTCCATGTTTTCAGTGAACTTTATACTGACACTTCTCACCTGCGCAACAACTGTTGGAGCACCTGTGTCATGTTTCCCCCATATATTCTAATCTGACGGAAAATATCCCCTCTTTTCTTGCAGTCAAATCCTGGTCTTAGAGTGCAAGATGAGGGGAGTAAGGCAACAGAAGAGCAAAATATATTCAGAGTAGAGAAATTATAGGTCTGCAGTGTTGTGGTTAACAAGTTCAGAAATGATAGTTTAGGGATCATGAAATGCCATGTTGCTTCACTTGTTGAGTTCTTTGATTAACAGCAGCTGTCTTCTTGCAGGGCAGTAATAATTTCGCAAGTGATTAAAAGGTTTTTATTCTTCCTCAAACAGTAATTTTCCTAATTCCTCAAGGCTTGCTTCTTAGGAGGTATTACTATGTTAAAAACTTTTTGGTGTTGTAGAAAGCTTGTTACCTGTTCTCCAGTCTCTCCCCTGTTCCTGTAATTTCCAGTTAACCTCAGCAATATTCATGTGTCAGTGGCTGTGTAGATTGGATATCTGATTTGGATAAAATTTGGTAATGCAGAATTTTAATAATTATTTTTTTTTTTTTCAGTGAAAAACTAAAATATGAAGTAAAATTGCAAAGCACATGAAGTGGTTTTTCTGCAGGCACGGCTGTATGAAGAGTAAAGTGCGTTTTTACATGTATTGTTTGTAAAGGTGGTTGCCTGCAGCCAAATCACTGCACTGTGACCCTGTCAGATGCTGTATAAACTACACAAGGTCAGGCGTGGGCCAATGACGTGGTAGGAAACTAAGGAACCATCCCTGGAAGCTGTGAGCAGTTGTGCTGAGAAAAAAAGACAACATTTTATGTTTCCTTGGGGTTTGATTTTTGGATCAGTTCTTTGTTCTAGATCTAGGAGGAACTGTGGGAGAGTTCTGAAAGTAGTGATGATGCTGTCTTTTAGGTAAGATGCAGTACCCCATCTGTTTGGGTTTTTTTTTATGGTTATGAAGGTCACATTAGTTTTTGCATGTAATATAGTGCTATTTCAATGTCACAACACTTTCAGCCTTTCTTGTTGATGAAAATATGAAAGCAGATGTAAAATTTAATAATTTCTAATTTTTAAAAAAGATGCCATATGTGAACTAATACGGACGAATAGAGATTGTAAGATTGTTGAGGCATGCGGTGTTTTTCTGTGCTGTGGGTAGTACAGTGTGCCATGTCCCTTGACTGACACTCTGCAATATTGTATTGCATTACCACAATACAGATAATGAATTTGTTCTCTGTAGTATTTTTAATTTTAAAAATCAAGAGGCATTTCCACAGTGCTGCTAGTCCAGGGTTTGCCTTATTGTTACCTATTTAGACTTAATAGCACAGTAATAAATTGTAATAAATTAATTACAGACAGTAAATAAAATATATTGTCTTGCTTAGCATGTGTATTAAATATATCTTTCTATGCACACATGCAGACACCTACACAAAGTGTAGAGCTGCATAATCTTTGCACATTGTAATGCTACTGATTATTTCACTAATACTGAATATTTCTCTGATTGAGGAAGAAGAAGAAGGGCATGTGTGAAACGCAGAGGCAGGTCAGGGTGATCCTTTCAATGTAAGAGGAGAGCTTGAAATCTAGTTTGTGAAGGATTTATTGAGGTGTTTTGCGTTACAAATACAACATTTAAGAACTGCTTTAGAAGACTGATAAATTTATAATTGTTGACATTTTGCATTCCATGTTGAATGTTTTTGTCTTTCATGTAACCTGGCTACTGATTCTTCAATCACAATGCATTTGTCATTTGCAATATAAGATCAAAGTCTATTGCTGAATTATTTTGAATGTATAGTTAGAGATTGCAAAATATATGACACGATGACAGCATCTTTCAAATTAGTTTCCAAAACACTGTTTCATAACCCTGTCAAGTAAGGAATATTGATGTAATTTGGTTTTGTAGCTATATTGTTTTACCTTCAAAGTTGTTAAAGTATTTGTATCTCACCAATCAGAAAAAGTTTAGCTATCATAAAATACATTGGATGTTGTAATCTGCATGAAATAGTGTTTTAGACTTCAATGTGACTTACAGTTTTAAGGAAACTGTAATGAAGGTGTGACTTTATAGATGCTCCTTAGAATGTCAGTATTCAGATTTAGACCTCTGTCTTTTGCTGACATTTGTGTCTTGCTGATTTCAGCTTGAAAATATAAGAAATATGTAAACTGATAAAGACTTAGATCTCCAATGGACCATGACAAAAAGCCTCATGCTGCACCTCTATGTATCAATACTTCATGTCACTGTATTATGAAATAGCATAATAACTAAGTAGTGTTAAAATGTAAGATATCACAATGCAGTTTTGGGGACTTGCACATTGCTTTTGCCTCTTACTCTATCTGGAGTCAGTCACCCTAAAGTATTATGGCTTCAGAAGTGTGGCTTATGAAATGCCTACTTTTCAGTTGGTTTTTAATTAGAATGAAGATACCAAAATATCAAAGCCCCAAATCAGAGGATGAAACTTAAAAGCAGCCATTCTTCAGGGTTAAAAAAACCCAGAGGGAATGCACACACCTCAACTCAGCACCTATTCCTTTGTATTTACTCTTTATTTATAATGGAGATGATGTGAAAATGAATGTAAAAACAACTAATTTGCCATTAAGAGCATAACTCCTCTGTATTCTGCTTCCTTTGTAAACCGTTTCTGTGCTCTTTTGGCTCCAAACAGAGCTGTTAAGCAGTGTCCAGCAGTAACTTCAGTCTATTGCTTGACCTCCTGTGCTCTGCCTCCTAGGCGATTTTCCGAGAACGACTCTTTCCGTTCTTGAGCTGACTTTCATATCATGTGTATGCTATAGCAGTGATTTCTGGAAAAGATCTGTTTGTAAAGGGTCAACTATTCTAGCTGTTTCTCTTACCTGAAACTTTCTAGAGTGAAGACTCTGTAAGTATTACCGTAAGCATATGGTTCCAAGTGGTCATTTCTTACCTGCATTTATAATAATACTGTAGATAGTAGAGCTGTAGACTTGTGAAACTCCATTTGACTCCTTGTTTATACTCAGATAGCCCTTTGGAAAGACAAGAATTTCAGAAGAATGGTAACAGATCTGTTTGAAAAGCTGTTTGCAAATCCCGTGCTTGAATACCAAGCCTTGAGCACTTCAGAAACTACCCTGTTCCAGTGTTCCAGTAGCTGTGAGCTTGCACTTTCAAGGCCTTTGCCCATAAAACATCCTGCTGCCCATTGACACAATCCTTGCAGCAAAATGTTAGTGTTACAGGTGTGAGTATGCTTCACTTCGTTTGTTTATGTTTTTAAGAAATAATTCTATCTCTCAAAAATGAACTTTGATAAACTCACACTGCATAAAGTAACTTCTCAAAACATACCTTCCTCTAACAAAAGGCTTTGTTGTTATGAAACAGTTCTTTAGCAGTCAGCTTGCACCTTAATGAGTCATTCAGGTAAACAGGTTCCAGTGAAGATTGAATTACGATCTATTCAGCTGACACAAAGCAACCACTAGTTCTTCTCAGGAAACTCATGAATAAATAAAAGATCCAGTGCTCCCAGGCCGAAGCCTAACAGAAATGTAAGGATGCATGCTTTTCAGTGTGATTTCCCATGTCCTACAAATGCAGCCTTGATGTTGCCATCAGAATTAGATTGGTGCTGATGAAGACATCAAACATTATGTAAGTAAAGACATTTAAAAATAGATGGAAATGTGGGGGTATGAGTAGAAGTATCTATCATTAACTCTGAACAATCTGTTAGACGATAACCTCTGATATTTAGCTTGTGCATAGAGGATCAAATTCATATGCTTTGCCATTTTATGTGTGGAGGGGCACTGTCCAAAGTTATTTTTAGAATTCCATTTTAGTGAAAAATGTGAGTTTTAAAGTCTTTGGAAGAACTTTTTCATGCTTATCATCTACTGAGGCCAATAAATATGTCAGCTCTTCTCTGTTGTTACATTATGGTTTTTAGCACAAATTCAGACTCCAGAGGGTGTTGTGCTACATACATGTAACAAGAGTAATTTCTGAGGAGTTCACAGTTTAGCAGGTGATATAGGGTTAATAAGACAGAAAAAGCAAGTGAGAGGAAGTCATGGGACAACACTGCTGAGGATGAGAGTAACCTTGGCGTGTCACCTGGCTGAATATTATTTAGTTTGCATAGGTACTGAAGCAACTGAGAATTTTAAGGGGAACAGTTGAATACCTTTGACAAATGCTCACAGGGAAGCTTTTCTCAGGCTTAAAGACACACAGAGATGCTTTTGTGAAAATGTGGCTTTTGAGGGATGAAAGGTGGGACTGTTGGCTGAACAGAGGTAGGAACTGATACTTAGATAGTTTTTAACAGGATGTAGGCAGGACAAGATCTAAGTGCTGTTTACTGGGAGGAAGGAAGCTATTGTCATGTTTCCCCTGCTGACTGCACAGTGCAGTGTGTTGGATCCTGAACACGCTACAGTGCGTGGGCTGCCTTTGAGTATTTCTGAAATTCTTTCCTACCCTCTGACAGTATAGCTGAAATGAAGCCATCTCTGCAAAGATGGGGGCTCATCTGAATTTCGTTTGCGGAGCTTAATCAGCAAATCTTTCTATTCAGATTTTTTATTTTCTAGTTTTTTAAATGCAACCCAAATAAAATATTATGGAAAGATGCCTTATTGCTTCACAGCTGCAGTTGCAACATCATTTATTTCTAAAACTGTTCTTTCAAGAGCTCTGACATCTTTGCACACATTTATTTTGACCTGAATATTGCAAAAAGAGGGATGTGAAGATACAGCATGTGGTTCAGAGTTGTGAAGACTTTGTGCAAAAGTGAGGATACAGCAAACAGTCTCACAGAAATTAGCTGTAAAACACCCTCTGTTTTCTGCAGGAATATGTCTGTGTGGTGGGTTGATCCTGGGTGGATGCCAGGTGCCCACCAGAGCCACTTTATCACTCCCCCTCCTGAGCTGGACAGAGGAGCGAAAGTATAACAAAAAGCTCATGGGTTGAGATAAGGCCAGGGAGAGATCACTCACCAATTACCATGATGGGCAAAACAGACTTGACTTGGGGAAGTTAACTTAATTTATTACCAATCAAACTCAATACAGTCTGAAACTGGTTTCAGTTTATGGAGTCTTTCAACTAGAAAAATACTTGAAGATGATTAAATTACTTCCTAACAGACGTGCCATGGTAAAATTTATTAAAAAGATAGTTATAGAAAGGTCAACAAAGGTGCTGATGACCTTAGATTGGAAAATCTTTTCATTTGTGGGCAGAAAATAATCTAATGGTTAGAGAAATTGATCTCCATGAAACATGTGTTTTAAATACACGACTCCCTTCAGAGGAAGTTAGTTTTCTGTTGAGAGTAATGTTTATATGAAGAAATTAATTATCATAAGTAGAATACTCTATTATTAAATACTTATGGGTGTGCTGTATCTATACAAATTACGTATTTATTTATTTTAGTTGTTAGTGCTATAGTGCTGCCTAAAAATCTCATTCAAAAATCAGGTGCTCACTGTACAGATTAGAGTCCCGGTTTAGGGACAAGATACAATACAAAAGCACAGACGAGCAAATGAGCATCTCGGTATAATTTACCTTTTCTATTTAGTCTTAAAAGTGAGAAATTCTGGGGAAAAAATTACCTTTACACTTGTATTTCTTCTGTTCTTTTAGTCAATGCTCATAATGCTGTTGAATACTCCGCCTTTCCAGTGCATGTATGTGACAAGTAATGCGCTGTACATGTTTTAATTCAATGAATGGCGTATGAATAGGCATATAAATCTACTGGCCCCATGCGCTGCTCAAATGCTTGATGTTGGACATCTTTTGGAAGTTTTAGAGGGAATTGGAGTTTTAGAGGGAATGTAACCATGCCAGTAGAACTTTTTTTTGCACATATTTGCATGCTGTCCTTCTAGTCAATTCATTCTATCACTTGAATTACAGCCTCGTAAATTAAGTCTTAAAAATCATACTTATATAGTGGAAACAGCCACCTATTCATTACTGTCCGTGAAGTGGACAGTCACATAGGTATCTTTATATGTAATCATCTTAGTGATTTACTAAACTGCTTCTGGGAATAGGAAGAACAAGTTAATTGGACTTCGTGCCAGACTTTACATCAAACTTTGATTCATTTAAAACTGTCACAATGCTGATGCTATGTTACTTTTTTATAAATCCTTTTTTATTTTTAAAAGATTTTTCACCATTTTTCATGTGATATATTAAAATTGATTGACTTACAGTGTGAGGAGGGGAAGCTAATTTTGCCTGAGGGGAGAACTGCTTTATTGGATCTTTTCTTGGGTTACAAAGCTAAACCATAAACAATTAGGATCTTCCTCAAAGATCAGTGGGAGTTTTTTCATTGGTTTCAGTGTCTCTGGGTTGTGATTATCTCAATAATTTGTGGTCTCTATTGCATCATTTTGCAAATGGTGTTTGATTGTTGTCTGGAACAGAAAATACTAAGCAAAGGATTAAGTAGTTTTGATCTATCCCAAATTCAGGATCTTTTAAGGTTCCTGGGAAACATATGCATTTCAAATTATATTTACATTAAAATGTAGGTTATTTGAGGTAGTTGTTCCCAAGCCTTTAAAAAGCACTTTCAGATTGTTGACATCGCTGACTCCGTCCAAAAGAAATCTGAAATATCAAACCTAATGACCCCTCTTAAGCGAGGGAGCACTGTGAGTTGTGTGGGTAAGCTGGCAAAAAACCCCAAGATTTTAGCAGTACTTTGTATAAGCTTTACTAGAACTTTGTTGTTAATAGAAAGAGATATTCTGACAAACTTGCAGACTGTGATGATAAATAATAGACAGAATTTTTCTGCTTAGTTCTATGTCCTTACATTTTATAGAGAAAATATTGAAACTGAATTTTTTCATTTACTCTCTGAAATTAATTTCCGGCAAGGGACCAGTGACCATACTATTTAAGTCTTATTTTGGAGGTTTATGTTGGACTTCAGTCTTGTTGACTGCCCTGACAAAATGTTTATTCAGCAAGGCTAAATATAGTAGTTTAGATTGGCTTCTATTGTATGTAATGTATATTTAACCATCACTTTCAAACAGCTTTTGGGGGCATGTGCAATGAAAACATGTTAATGAAACATGTGTTTTAGGAAGAGCAAGTTCTAGTCAGATAGTACAAATGCAGTTTTAACAAATTGGTCACTTGACTTATGTTTTATTTTACAGTTTGGAAATGATCCATCATGTCTGCAGCCTGCAACATCAGAGAAAACATTTGATCAGACCCAGTTTTTAGAAGAGACCCAGATTTCTAAGTCTCATGTCACCACCTTAAATCAAGAGCATCTTCACTGGCAGTTTTTAGTAAGTCCTGTCTTTGTTTTTACTATTTTATGGCTATTGATGAATTTAAAGACAAATCTAGTTTTGCAGTCCATGCTCCTGCTTTTGTTTGGTTTGGTGAGGGTTTTGTTTGCATGTGCACTAACATCAGGGGGTTGGGGTTTTCTGTGGGGGAGTGTTTGGGAGAAGGAGGCTTTAGCTCCACGATCTTTACAGCAATACATTTTGGATTAATTTCTTAGAATCATGTAGAACAGTAGTAGTACTTCAATAATATACATATGTATTTGGGAGATAATTTAACCATGAAATGGGAGTTTAATAAACAAAATTGTGATATAAATAGTAATTCCAATGCTTTGTTCTGGATGCATGAATACAAAAGTGCAGGATCCAGTGCTTAATGCTTATGATCAGCACATTCCATTCTGTTTTAGTATATACATCCTGACACTTGATTCTGAATGTCAGCAGGTTTATTCTGGTTGGATTTCTTTGTGTTTGCACACGTTCTGATTTCCAGACACCTTTTGCATTCAGACAAGAACCTTTTAGAAGGGTTCTTTGAATATAAAAGCTATAGGATAATGTTAGAAGAATGTTAGAAGATGTTAGAATGTTAGAAGATAATGTTAGAACCTGAAGACTAGAGATGAATATGCGTGCCAGTGAAGTGCCTTGAATTCTTCCTTTTACATAAAATACTTTCAGTTAAGTACAAAGACATTTCAATACATAAATGGAAACATTTCTGTTTCTTTTTAAAATCAGAGTTGCAGATGGAGCACTACTTTTTGTTTCCTGTAATTAATAGCTGGTTTATCTGCTTTTGCTTTCATTACACCAAGGAATTTGCTTCTTTTTGGCCTGGACTATGAAATTATAATGGGGGTGGGTTTTGTTTTGTTTGTTTTTATTTTACTTGATAATGAAAACAAAAAGATTGTGAAAAAGGAAGACAAGCTTTTGGCAGTTTTTGGAGAAGCTAGGTTGAACTAGTTGTCTTGAGTTGAATTTTGGAGTCCATTTTCAGTAGTAAATACAGATGGGTGTGTAAAGGAGGAAATCTACTGTGTACATGGTTATCCTCTAAAAACTTGCCAGTTGCCCGAGATAGCTAGGCCGTAATTTCACGGTTGTCCTTTTCATAGAAGTGCCTGCTTAATTAAGCTAATTCTCCCCCTGCCGGCCCCAGGGTTATTTTTAGCACAGATCAGTTCCTCACACAGTTCATTCTACAGCTGCAGAAGCAGTCGTAATGTCACATTTGGGAAGTGTAGCATGCCTATGGGGAGTAAGCGATGGGCAGGTGACTGGTCTCATGCTACTTCCAGCAGAAACAAATCCTACAGTACCTTTTGCAGAGAGATGGTAGAATCTCCTTCCTTGGAGAGATGAAAACCTCAGCTGGTGAAAGCCATGAGCAAACTGGTCCAGCTCTGAAGTTGGCCCTGCTTTGAGCAGGAAGTTAGACTACGTGACCTCCAGAGTCCTCCAATCTAAATTATCCTATGGTTATATAAATATGAATGCTTACTTACATTGTATAAATTTTCCTTATTTATGACTATTGATTGTATATACCTGTCCTTACAAAATGGCCCCATTACATTTCTAGTAAATACAATCAATTCTTGAAAAGTATACAACAGGGAATACTAAAATCATGTTTGGTATTGTATGGTATCCTTCTGTAGACTCTCTTAATGATTATAGATAATATTCTTAAATTCTATAGAGAAAGTATTGTATTACTTTTAATGTATAAGGGGCAGAGGAGTTGCTAGTAAAGGTTTATTCTGTAAGTGTGCTTTATAGCTGTTAACAGTTTTTACACTCTGCATAGAGTTGATTGCAATTTATTATTGCATAATTGAAGTTACACCTGTATTTAAACAAGACCCGATCCTATAACTGGACCTGCATATATGAATGTTTGCTACTACTGTATCCTCTCCCATTTCTAAAAATGAGCTATTGTGCCAGCCTAAAAGCACATATGTCCATATCTGTGTGAAGAACATGTGCATACTGTAAGTCCTTTAGACCCTTCAGGACTGGCGGGTGTTACAAAAAATAAGATACTGTGATTTATTTTCCAATGATAATGAGTTCTGAGGAGCATGTATTTGGTCAGTTACTTGATCCACACCTCTTAGTGACTGAGTTATAACACGCATTTCGTATATCACCTTTGATCTTCAAAGCACTTTGCAACCAATAACTAACAATAATTTAAAGAAAATTCATAAAAAGATACCATTTTTAAACCTAATGTTATCACTGTTCTTATGTTGTACCTCACTGAACTGAAAGTAAAGGCTTAAAGCTTTTCTTTAAGAGCCTGATATTTGAAGCTTCAGGTTCTAAATTTGGTGCTGGATTTATCCATTTGAAGGATATGAGTTTGATTGCATCAGAAGTAATTATATTTAATATGACAAGAGAAGAGTGCATAAATGCGATATTTTGAACGGCTGTTAATGCCTTCTTTGCATCTATGCTTCTGAAAAGAATAATTACATAGCTGTGATATGAACTGAATGTTAAGGTCTGGTGAAAGACATTTCTGGTAAAAAAAGTGAAGTCAATCTTCTAACGTTGTGTGTTGAAGGTCCCTTAACAGAAGGCATCTGAGAAGTTAGGTGGTTGTTTGTAGGCCTAGCCCTAGTACGCTTGCAAAAACCAACTTGTGGCAAAAATGGCATGCCATTGAAATTAGTGGGAATTTTGCTGTTAATTTCATTCACACAGATAATTTATGCTTTCAAGAAGCGTAAAGTTGTGTTGTAAACTTTGGGCACCCGAACCAGCCTCTATTTAAAACACTCTTGTTTGCATAGTATTCTAGTACGGATAGAGAGATAGCTAGATACTCTGATGCCAAGATTAAAATTCTCTAACAAAGTATTAAATAATGTTTCTTTCATACTGTAGTTACAGTACTTTGGGGCTAAATTTTAACTTACTGTTCACTTCTATTTAATTTTTGATGAATTGCTACAGCTATATCAGTAACAATAACTTTTAATCATTTACACTGAAGATCATAAGAAATAAGTGCAATTTTTCATTTTGGTACTATGTGTTTCAGCAGTGGTTTCACTGCAAGAGGAAAATCCTGTGTTTTAGTAAACAGAGACCAAATTTTTTTATCTACTGACAAATGTTCCCTTCGTCTTCTCTCATTAGCTTCCGTGTACATAAATATAACAGACTTGCACCAGTTACCTGTTAGTTACCAGGCAACAGCAGCATTTGACACTGCCTGCAGCTGCAGGGAATGACGTGTAGCTCCCTGATTGTAAATTAAAGTGCTCTGAATTTTGAACTGAGGTTGATAAAAAGGCCATTAGTGTGTGTATAATGCCACTTTCACCATAGTAGCAACATGTCGGCAGAGTTTCTATAACAACAGCAGTTTGCTGAGATATAGCCTTCTGTCAACATATTCATGATGGAAAAATTGTAATTGCTTTATTCTTTTGCAATACGTAGTTTTCTCTGAAATGCAACTGTACTCCATTTAAGCCTTTTTGCCTCTGTGCAAAGCTGGAATCTGTCACACTTCCCAAACGTTTGCTTGGATTCATTGTTTACTGAGGTCAGAACACTAGATGTTCATAATAATAGGCACAAACTGGGCTTTAAGAGAGAAAAAAATAATTTAATTTGTAAATATTTTGAGTATTGCTTGCTATTCAGAGATGGTTTGCAGTCTCTTAATGATGGCAGAACAATGAGGCTGGATATCAGTATAAGAATCAAAACCATGAATGCATCTGATAGAATACTTAGTGTTTAGCCTAGATAGCTGGCTCTATGAAAGGAAATTTTAAGGTTACCTGTCTTTCCTGTGTGGGATTTTTAGCAATGAAAGCAACAATATCCGTGGCCAAAACCGGTTTTGATAAAGCTGAAGTTAATCATAATATATTTGAATTTTTATCATTTTGTGTCTCTTTTGAGCGTTTTTAAACATATGGCCCTGAGTGGCAATGAGCCGTTTTAATAGTTTATTTCACTTTACCATTCCATCATCGATTTTCTTCTCCATATCAATGGAATGATTTATATAACCTTCCATTTCTGATGATATTTTCTAGATTAACTATTGCCTGTGCAAATGTAGAATTCTGTTTTGATTTTGTTGATACAGTACCAGTATAATAAAAGCCCTTCCTATCTGCAGGCTGTGAATGGGAACTTCAGTCAAAAATAGATCTAATGTAGTTTTAAAAAACACTTTTTTCTAATCAGAGTTCAAGTAGGTAGTTACATTCCTGAATGAGTAAAAGCAGTAAAAGATATTTAAAGCACCAAACAATGAGACATGTCCAGTATAAAACTGGAATAAATTAGTAGCCATGAAAGCAGGCTGACTTTTTTTCTTTCTTGCCTTGAACATAATATTCTTACTCCCTCAGTTTAAAAAGATTGTTGACTCGAACATGACCTTTTAATAAAAACACTCTTCTAACATAGTTTCCATCTTTTTTGTGGAGTAATGAGAGCCATAATCAGGGTAAGTCAGGAGGGGCACCAGCTAGGGGCAGGTACACTCAAGCGCTGTTGCTGCCCAGGATTGAGTGTTTTACACGCATGATGGTGGCTGTTAAGGGAGCTCTGGAGAGATGAAGCGTGCTCAGATGTTCAAAAGAGCATAGGTGAGTCAGGCCTTTAGCAGACTTGGCGGTTTTGCCTGTGCTGGATGCAGTGCTGCCTTGTTAGGATTCTGGGAAAAATATGCTACCTATTTTTCAAATATGATAGGTCTGTAGTTTTGAGTTCTCTCATGAATACATTATAAAATTCAAATGTAAGGCCTTCTAACAACCTTTATTGTGTGTGATATATTCAAACTGTGCAGATTCTTATGTTCAAAAACAGGCTTTTGGGTTTTGTGACTGGATATGAGACATCCCAGAATGGTGTCAGTATAACTGAGATAACTGAGCAGTGAATCTGGTCTAAAAAGACAAGAGCACTGAAACATTCTTATCTCTATTCCTCTATAAGAGACCAAAAAAAAATCAGCTAATTAAAAGTCAAAGATAGATTCAGGAACTGAATGCAGATTTTCTCATTCCCAGGTAGTGTTTGCAGGGTGTGGTTTTTCTTTTTGTGTTTTGTACTCTGTCACTTAAATGCATCCAACCAACAGCCAGACAGTGACACAAACCTTCAAAGGTTCCACATGCCCTAAAACAATTATTTTCTGAACCTGGGATATTTGGATTCTGCTTATGAGACAATGTATTTTATTTTTTTTAAATCTTGATTTTGTGTTTATGGATGTAGTCTGTATTTTCCTAAATCTCACTAGCTGGTGTGTTCATTGCTCTCCGAAAGCATCAGCATAAGCCTGTGTATATTATCTTTCTCCTAAATGTACTGTCCATGGTCACAGTCCCAGTTTCCTTCTAAATTGTCTCAACAAATGTAATACTTGTATCTGACCAGAAAGTGAAAGAATCTCAATGCGTTATCAGTTATAGCAAAACAAAAGGCTTATGGAGCAAGGTGATTTATTACTTCATTTTTCTGAAACACATGATAAGATTAAAATTTTTGCTTATACTTTTTCCAGTCCTAATTACATTTGCCTCTTGTTTAATCATCTTTAAGACAAAATAACGTGTCTAAGGAGAGAATATGATTTAATTAACTTTTGTCCTAATGAATAAGACTGCAGAGTTTTGTAGGGGCTTCATTTGCAAGGCCTCTTGTCCAGCAGATTGGTTGGAGACAAAGTATTCAGGTGATATTAAAAAATATAAGCCTTAAACTTAAACCACACACTAAAATCTTTAGGCTCAATGTTGTTACTACTGAATTTGGAGGTGAATTAGATGATGGCTCTCTATTTTTGTCATGAGAATTAATTTATAAATAATTTAGGGGACTGATTGACTCTTTTTATAGGATGCATGAGAATTTGTTTTACATTCAAATAGTTACTACATCAAACCCAGATGAAGAAAATGATAGTGCACGTCAAAGCTTTCTCCTATAGGAACAGCAGTAACACCTCGGATGTTGGTTCTTTCATATTCAGGTCTAGAGCTATCTCACACTCTCTGGCTTCCAAAAAACTAACCATTTAATACTAATTTTGCTCCTGGCTTTTATGTTATGAAACAACTGGTCCTTCAACTTCTAGTTGTCTTCTAGTTCTTGAACTGGACTGAGTCCTTTAATGCATTTCTAAGAGACTCGTTAGCAGCCTTCATATGGCCAAAGATTGCAGTCGCTACTCAAATGAGTGACTGGGTGGCAAAAGAATCTCTGTTCTGTTAACATTGATGACCTAAAGCCGGAAGAGTCTGTATTCTATTTCTAAATATCTGCAAGTCTTTTTGCTAGTATTGGGGGTGTTTTGGTTTTTTTCCACTTAATATAGGACAAATTCTGATTACCAGTAGTACCACTGAAGTCAGCAAGGCTTGTAACATGAGTAGTGCAAGCAAGATAGAGCCTTATCTGTATGAATAACCAAATTGTTCTCTAACAGCATATAAAAGTGGACTAGATCATTATTTGACCAAACATTGCACTCTGTTTCCTAGACAAGTACTAGTGATTAGGTCTGCAGCAAGAAGGTTGCTCAAAGCTGCCAGACTTGCTTTTCACTGGCTAAAAAACACCAGAAGTGTTGGATCAAAAATCGTTTATATAAATGCCCTACAAAGTGTACAGCGCTCTGTAAAGGCTGCATAGCTGGGAGAAAGATGTTTTAAATGAAATCCCTTTCTGAATATGGATATTAGAGCCTATGATGAGCCCATGGCTCAGTGGTGTGCATCAGAGATAAGAGGCATATTGGCAAAAAAGTGTATTGGATGTCAAAAAGATATATAAAACTGTATTTCTGAGCTGTCCTCTTGCATCAAACATAACCAGAAAAACTGAGATGTGTGAACAGGAGCAAATTAGTGTGTGTTGAAGTTTACAAATTCCTGTCTTAACCTGTCCTTAGCACTCATGCATATTTTATATGCACATATTCTGTATTTGCATCTATGTTTGGGGATCTTAGTACAGATTCTAAATGCAAAGGCGCTTTAGTGACAAATGTTGTTTAAAAAAAAAATACGCCTTCTATAAAGAGTTTAAAACTGACAAGGTAAGTCATGCAGAATGTTTGTTCACGTTGAATCCTTAGATCAAAAGTAACTACAAACTACAGTCCCAGAATTTTTAATCTTATGGTAAATGAACCTGAAGTTAAAATTGAAAGTACAGTAGTACTTGTCATTGTCCTTCAGCAAACATTCCTGCAACTTGGAGCATTCATTTTATAATGGGAAATAGTGCAGGTTACTTTCTCAGCATGAAGTATCGTGAATAGAATGAGTTTGGGATTTGGACAAAACCAGTTTAGTAAAGGCATAGAAACTTGTGCTTATCTGTTTAAGTGGTTTTGAGACTGCATCTCTGATTTGAAGCAGCAGTTGTGATTCTGCCCTCCAAAGAAGCATTCCAGTTCTGTTTCTAATAGATTAAGACTGGGTGTCTTCAGACACTTGAAAACATTCAGGGCGCAGTGGTAGCGTGCAAGATTGCAGTTATAGAGTGAGGTGTGGGAAAGTATATGCAATACTTCAGTTATTTACCACTGTATATAACTGGCACAAACCATTCAACTGATGTTGCAGACAGCTCACAATCTACTTCAGTAAGCATAAGATTTTGCAGAACAGGGTTCTCAACTTGTGTGTATAGTTGTAGCTAACCTGTGTAAATACATTCTAACAGGACCTATTCTGTGTAAAGACATGCTAAGGAGTGTGGAAGTGTGCCCATCAGCCTTACCATTGCATGTCAGGTTGGGAGAGAGGCACCGAGCAGCTATATGCTTCTCTATATAGATGTCCACTTTCTCTCTCCTTGGGGAATATGTATCACTATTGGTGCACCATTTGGGGCCTTGGTATGGCTTATTTTATTTTGGAGGTCCAGAAATTAACTATACTGGTTAAAAGAAACAGTTTTGAAGCAATCATCACTTGGGATGATCTCTCTTTCCTTATGCATGCAGCTGTCTATAAGGTGCCTGCATTGCTCTTGAAGAAACCTTGATAGGTGATTTTCTGTACTTGGGGGAAAGTTGCAATGTAAGTGCCTTGCTTCTCAAATCTACTGACAGTGAAATCTCAGTTTTGGATTTCACTGCACGTTCCTCCAAAGCGGCTCCACTGGTTAATTTTTTTCCTTCTTAAAAAAAGTAATAGTTCCAGATACATTCAAACCATTAGTTCATCGTTACCTGAGAGGCAGTGGGTGGACGAGGGAAATGAGTCGTGCTCAGCATAGCAAGGAGATAATGAGCTATATAAATAATTAGCAACACATTTTAAAAATACGCTCCTTTAGAGCCAAAAGTATCTTGGCTGGAGTGCACGGTCTCAAAGACGTAATTGAAACTATTCATTTCGGCAAGGCAAATATGATTTAGCTCTTTCTCTGTGTGGGTTTTTAGAATTCATAAAATGTGAAGTGTAGTCATAAAGGAACAGAATATGATTCAAAGCAAAGCACGCTACATTAAGACCACTCGTGAACATATTTTGAAAACTTCCTGGTTTCTTCTTTAGCAGTAGATGGCATGTTTTGTGAAGTTGCTATGAAGATTTGCAGACCGTTTCTAATAGCTGAAATTCCAGGAAAAAAAGTGGCATAAGCATCTTCACCTGAAGAAAACAGGAATGCAAAAATTTGAAATATACTAGCTGTATCATTTCAGTTAAAAAAAGATAAAATGCAATTCTAGACACTGCCAGTGATGTGGATTCGGAAAGACTAGAGGATTCCTTTCAATGAGATTTGATCTTTTACAAAAATCCAAGGCTAATATTATTGATGGAATTTTATCGAGATGAGAAAACAGCTATATAACTGGATATCTATTAAGAAGGGGATGACCCATTATCATTTGCTAACAGCTCCCTGCTTCCCTGTGGCAGGCAGGATTTTACTTGCAAATGGCAGGAGGGTGCCTGAGGAACCTGTTAGGCTCACAGCTATCATCCTGCAATGAAACACTCCTGTTTCTGGCCACATCACCCTGTTGTGTTCATTTAGCCGTATGACTAAGCCATGTAGCTCTGTTGTAAGTATTCTGGCTGAGCTACTTTCAGTATTTTAAAATGCTGTGTTTTTATTTGTTTATTAATTTCTGTGCTAGCATATTATCCCCTAATTGACGACATAATTGTGTGTCATTAAAAAGGGGCCTTTGTTCTTTAAATTTCTAGTTTAGTTTTATAGATTAGGAGTTAACAGGTGGTTTAGACAAGTGTCTTTCAGAGGTGACACTTGCTGCTATTCACTGTATGGTAGATAAGTAAAATCCAAAATACTATTTTCCAATATTTGGGCTGCATTGCAAATAAATTATATATTCATTTTCATAAATAATAGTGACAAAACTGATAGTTACAAACATCTATCTTGCGTAGATTTGTCCTTATTGTAGCAACCCGCTGAGAAACTGTGTGTCGTTCCTGATGGACACCCAGTAGATGAGAACCACTTCCGTTCAGAAAAGGAGTCCTGAAGACAAGTAAGACCCAGTAACTTTACCTCAATGCTTTATTAGATAAAATTCATGTAGTCTTTTAACTACAAACTGAAGATGCATGTGCTGGCCTAAGAGTGATATGTGCTGCTGGATTTAAATGCGTGCTACGAAGCAGCTCACGGGCAGCTGTCCAACCCCAAAAATACATTGCTTTGATTACTTTCTCTGCTAGTAAAAATAAGAAGCAAGGCCAAAGATATGAGCAGACAGAGTCAGACTGTGATTTAGAGTTGCGATACGTATGTTGGGTTTTTCCTTTTTCTCTTACGGATTTAAATAGAGATGTAGTGGAGGGAAGCTGGCCCAGCTACCGCCCTGGCCGTGCCTTGTTTCTTTGTGGATTAACAGGGAGCTCCAATCTGCAAGGCCGTCAGTCTGGCCCCTCTCATCAGCACTGTGTCACTTTAAAAAGACAAACAGTGCATGTGATTATCAAAAGCGTTTCCATTAATAACACATGGTGGCAATTCAGCTCAGTCACCAGAAAATAAGAACATTATATATTAAAAGGATGCTGAAAGTGGAAATTTATGAAATATATAAATGTGGCAATAAAATATACATATGGCTGTCACTTTATGGAGCTGTGAATACCTATTGATACTTTAAATGATGGTGTTCCCTTAGCTTGACTGTGATGTGTGCATATCAGCAAAGACATTAGAGACTGGAGTCCAAAGAAACAGTGATTAGCATATTTTAAAGTCTCCTGCACTGACTGCTTAAATACATTTGCATTAATAGAAAGATGAGACTCTTCATGATGTTCTCTGTATAACAAAGGCTAAAAATAGTTTTATTAGCACTCTGGCTGCAGTTCTACTAAATTTTAACAGTTTGGGGGAAAGGAAAACACTTTTGAAAGGTTATAATTAATGAGTTATGTGTTGTTGTTTTTTTAAAAGTATACCAAAATAACATGAAGAAATTGGGACAAGCATGCTATTTTATGCCTTTGGCATTTTGATGGTTTGCAGCCTAGCTTCCCACTTGAGATGGGGGCGGGCTTTGCTGTTGCCTGCTCTTAGCAGCAAGTCCTCTGCAGCTGTTTAGTAAGGAATTCAGCGAGTAAATTTGAAGAGGATTGAACAGAAATAAAATTCCGTCCTGAAATTACAAAGCAAAGCGTTATGCTTACCACTCTCTCATGTTGAAAAGAAATCCAGCATGCTGTAACTTTATTTGAGAGAGCTTAAATTGTATTTAAATGGTTGACAGTTTAAAAATTTAGCTCAGAGTCCAGAAAATTTAAGGTTTGAAAACATCCAGTTTCCTGTTGTGATGGGATTGAAAAAAAAAAAAAATAATCCCCTGTGGCAATACAGCATGTGTGTAATGCCAGGCATACTATTATGGAGAGAAGAGAAACAAACCCGGCTGCGGCCGTGTAAGTGAAAAAACCAGGGTTAGATCAGGCACTGAAGCTGTGATGTGTGGAGTGAATTTCTAGGCCTGCTAGTTCCATAACATGCTGTCTGGGATGAGAAAGAGGAGTTTAGAAAGTAGGAGCTGCTGTTTTCAATTCGCTGCTGCAAATGTAAATGGTATCATAATGGGCTGGGAGATGATTATTAGAACAACAGCTGGAATCCACTAGTATCATCATTGCCATCATTGCTGCATGTCTAAGATCTGTACATGTCCTCTGGCAATTTGCAGTTTCTGGATGAGCATAACCATCCTAGCACATGCAGTATGTTGACAGAGGAAAGATACAATGCTGTAGAAGAGACTTTTTGCATATTTTTAATGAATGAACATCCTGCTTTTCTGATGAAGTATACGCTTATTTGTTAAGATGCTGAAGAGTTTAACAACTATATTCTTAGCCATATTTGGAGGCAGGCCTACACTTAAAAGTTCAGAAAATAAATGCCGTAACATTTCATAATGTATCCTTGTAATACATGACCTAGAGAATTGAAAACAGAATGTGCAGGAACCTATTAGAATCAGGGTAAAAAAGTAGAGTTTTCTTGCTTCTGAAGAAGTTTTCATGGTATGAGAAACACGTCAGTGCAGATAACTAAACTAAGCAGTGTTATAGAATATATGGGAACAATGCATTTGTTAAGAAAAAGTCCAGTGATCTATACAGATGTTAAGGAAATGATTATTAGCTGGTAACTCAGTTGAGTGGATGTGAGGGGGGAAGATTAAAGCTGAGTCTTACAAATAAAACCTAATTAGCCTTTTTAATTAAGGTACAAACGCAGTAATTTTCTCATAATTTTCTCCTTTTAGAATGGATGTGGTCAAATGCTTAATGAGACATTTCTGGATGTCTAACTCCATGTTGCAGTACTCTCAACACGCTCGTTAAAAGATTTGCTGTCGATTTATATATTGCATGTAAACTCAACTGAGAAATACTCACTACAGGAATGACTTATTAGGAATGACAAGCTATGATTTAAGACTTTGGGGTTTTTTTTTATTTATGGAGATGCATTCTTCATCTCTTCAGCTTACCTCCTGTATTTAAACAATTATATTATACAAGTGATCACTACTAAAACATCTATACACAGTATTATATTTAACATGTAGTTCATCATGTGTGTGCATTTTGGGGTTTTTTGGGCGTTGCTTTAGTGTTTCAGAATTCTGATTGTTTTACCTTTTGTACATGCTTGAGTTCTGACAACAGCATATTCGTTAACTTAAATACTACTACAAGAGCTTGGTATCAGCTCAGATTTTTCTTGATACAAGTGATTCAGTGAACTTAAGCTTGGTATTTTTTAGACTTGTACTGCATCTTCACTTACTTAAGTTTCATCATTTTTAACCCATGAGTTTCATTTAACCAAAAATAGGGAGCATACTCATCCACCACAAGTGCACATATCAGCTTTTGGTGAGGGTGTAGTAGTGCATAGTGGTCCTGTCTGTACAATTCTGAATGGATCCATGTTCATTTTCATACTTAGGAGTTAAGAACCAAAACTTCTGCATCCATATTTCTTCAATTCAGTATAAAACGTATCATTCCACATTGTGATACAGGGCTTCTTTAGAGGTATTCTGTATTGTTCTGTTTTGAGAATAAATAAGGGGGAAAAGCTTTGAGGTTATTTTTTAAAAAGGAGTAAAAGAAAAAAAAGAAGCAAAAAGAGGAAAAAATGGGAGAACAAAACGAAAGAAAAAAGAAGAAAATAAAGGAGTCCTCAGTGCTGCAAAAAGAAGCATTTGGACGTACTAGTAGCATTGTGCCAGATATGATGTAAATATGGATGGGTGACACAATGGGAGACATAAGGATGATTCATAATCTTAGAAGGGAAAAAGTAGTAAAATAGGTAAGCTGCTGTGATGATATGGTGTTCAAAGCACTTCTCGGAGTTTCCCCCAGGATATTTTGACAACCGATGATAATTTGCAGAGAGTTTGGAATATTTCAGCCCAGCTAAACACCCCATGTGAGAAGCTTATTCGTATTTTTTGAAAGGTTGGAGCCACTGAGATCATTAAAATCTGGCCTTGGAAGCTCAAGAGAATAGTTTTTATCCCCATATTTCTGGCATAACATTTTCTATTTCAGCACTTAGACTTTTATTATTCTGTCAGATGGCTTCTGGCAGAAAAAGTGGATTGATTTTATTTTTAAAAATAATCAAGATCTTTTAAATTTCAAAATTTTAACAAACAAAAGGCTCAGTTCATAGCTAATTTTATCTCAACTGCGATTTCTTAATCTTTTATTTCCATCTTCAGCTGTGCTCCTTTAGAAAGAACTCTGTAATCATAATGCCCACTGTAGGGAGAATTCTGAATAGAGCTAAAAGAAGCATTTCTGTGTTAAAACCTTTTGTCTTCTTTTATTAACAGTTTTCTGTATTTGCATTACAATTTGAAAAAATCAGAGAGAATGTGTTAGTCGCACACTGGCCTGTATTTACATGCTGATCTTGGTATTCATGCAAGTATAGTTTCTTTGGAAGATTTAGCTGAAAGAGGAGGAAAGAGTCAAATGTATGCACTGAACTTCAAATCCATGAGCTGTAACTTTGTAATGTGAGTAGTAAGCTTGCTACAGGCAGTTCCTGATTATATGAAAAAGATCTTGGATTTGCTGGATAATGATTGTGTTATGGATCTCTGAAACCTGTCTTTAGATGCAGCAGGCTCTGGGGCAATATTAGGCTCCAGAGCTCCCTACCAATTTCGTAGCAAACTTGATTAAGCCATTAAATTGCAGATCATTGCTGACAGTAAATTAATTCTTTATCCGAGTCCTATTCTGCACTACATTGGGAGACTTTTGCCAGGAGGCCACTGGCTTGAAAATGGGTAATTAAATTTTGCTGTAAATACATTTTTATCTACCCTTCTGCTTGCAGGAGCTGGCAAACAAGCGAGAGCCATTAATTAATACCTGTAATTTGGTTTAGTGGAATAAGCCCTGCTCCTGTCAGATTCTGAAATGTAAACCAAAGCTGTGAAGTGGGTAGTAAGTAAAAGATAAAAAAAGCTGACAAAAATGTATTCCTAAGAGAATCTGTTCTTATTTCTCTCTGTAAAAAATGTTGGCTAGTTTGCAAATTTGGCAATACTTTGGTCTAAAGTCAATGTAGAAAAGGAAAGTTTAAAAAAAACCAACCCTAAATATAGGAAAAGTAACAATAGTAGCAAGATGTATTCTGGGCATTTCTCAGTCATGTAATTAAACCCTTATGACCCAACTTTACAACTTCAGGAGATAATTTTTGAAGGTTGATAATCTATGGTGTGCACATAGAGTAGGTACACATTGGTTGTCACACAATGGGTTTTTTTGTTGTTTGCA
Organism: Chroicocephalus ridibundus; assembly: GCF_963924245.1. NCBI lineage: Eukaryota > Metazoa > Chordata > Aves > Charadriiformes > Laridae > Chroicocephalus > Chroicocephalus ridibundus. The sequence goes on along the minus strand of NC_086296.1, from coordinate 8,219,076 downwards.
TTTGAACCAAGAAGTAGTGTTTGCAGGTTTTATTCAGAAGTATCAGAAGAAAACTAGAACCCTGTTTGCTAGCAGTGTATTAACACTATTCCATTTCCATTCCTCTGAAAAAAACCTCAGTTTTCCTACTTTTTTGCATAGTTTTTCCATTTCCTTAAAGTTCTGAAACTTGGACAATTATGAAACTCCTTTGCTAAGGAAAGATGCCTCCTTATTCTCGTTAAAGAGAGAAGCAAGCTTCTCCATGTTATTTGCCTATAATAAATAGTTTCTTATGTCTTAAGAGTTCAGCGGTACTTCCAGCTCTTGAAACTGGTTTAAATCTTTCACAGGGAGTCTGACTTTCATTATGTATTCCTAAGATTCCTGTCAGAGGACTGAAACTCATCCCGGGCCTCAAACAGAAAGTGATATAGCAAGAAGGAGGTCAAAATTGTGACACGTCCTTTGGAAAGGATGGTATGAGGGACGAAGGGTGAAAGATACCTAGGACTGACCATGAGCAGTTGGGTTTGTCCATATCCAAACAGTGGAGGGAACTATCTTCATTGCTTTCTAGTACTCTTAAAATTTTCAACTGTTTTGTAATTGTGTGAATAATTTTCTAGAAAAGATGGAACAAGAGCTTGTGGAGATGTTTTAACAGCATTATGGACTGGCTGTCTTTAGCTATGAGTCAATTATACTGAAGATGTCTCCTGGCAACGTAATGACATTAGCCTTAGCAGTGCTGTGGCTCATTTACTCTTCTGTGGTTAACATTGCAGACAGAGACAAGTTTTGGAAAACAGACGTTTGGAAACTTCAGAAGGTAAAAGGTGGGCTTGGCAGCAAGCAAGTCTACAAGCTTTATCCGAAATGAGAAGGTCATGTAAAATAAAAGGAAAATTTCAGTTTTCTGGCAAAAATCATGAGAGCAAGAACCGCAGTTCAATAAAAATTAATGTTACTATACTTAACTTACCTCTGCTTTTTAAGGTTAATAAACCCAGAACAAGGGTAGAATTAATTTGAAAATATAGCATACAAAGTTGGGTAAGTTTGTTAAAATGTAAGTTGGGGAAAGCCCTGAGACAGAGCCATAGGAGAGACAAGGAGAGAACATAGGTGCAGCTTATCTGTTTTGGGCAATAAATGTTAAATTTAATGATCTCCAGTGCCAATTAAAATTGTAGAATTGCAAGAGCAAACTAGTTGTTTGGACAGAAATGCTTTTAAATGGACAAGGTTACTGATAGCTGGCTTTGTACATGAATAAAATAATTTACATCATGTGAGGGTTTTTTTTTTGTAATGAGTGCTTTCCACTTGAAGTATGAAATATGTAGTGAGCAAGCCTGTTACACCACGATGTCTGGTAGCCTCACCATTTTCCTAACTGACAAAGTTCCACAAAGTAAATATATGTTAAGACAGGCTTTTTAGGGGTCTGTGCAATCGTTTTTGTTCAGGCCTCTGGAGCGCAAAAACCTTCTGAGCTTAATTTCTTTTTTACCTTCTGAACAGCATGATTTCATTAAGGATATACGCATGAAAACATGTATGTGTATATACATATGGTTTTAAGTTTATATATTTTATATCAAGACAGAATTTTATACATATTTATATCGATAATATTATATCTATAAATACATATGCAGGTAATATTGTGTATGTTTAAACTCCACATTCTGAGATTTGTTGCTTTGCTTTCCAGTGTTATTAAAAATTTAACCGTGTCTCCAACTGAGACACTTTGTCATTTTGAGAGCAATGTAAATGTTAATAATTAAAAGCAATTAAAAAGTGTGTTAAAAGTCATGTAATTTTTATAGGCTGGCTGACTGAATAATGGATGTCTCCTAGATTTTCTGGAGTGCCAAAGTATTATTAAACAAAGCCTTTTGCCATACTAGAAGTCCCGTAGAAATGAAATAACCTATTTTGTCAACTTGGAAATCCATCTGAGGTTTTGGAATGAAATTATTCCAAATTATAATCCCTGATAAATCACATAATCACCATGCTGTTGGACTACTCCAAAGGAACTCTTTCTTTCTGTGACTCCTGATGTACAGAATTCCAAGCGACAGGTCAAATAAAAGGAATACATGTAAAAAACCATTCTGAATACATTAAGTTTTACGTATTCTCTAGTGACCATAAAGCCTAAACTTTAGCCACAATTTAGCTCACTACTCAGAAGTAAATACTACATTTCTAGCAAAGAGGAAATGTTGATCTCTTTTTCTGAAAGAATTAACTGAAGAGCTAAGAAAACAAAATGCCTCCTCCCTTTATCTTTTTCTAAAAATAAATAAGTACATTAAAAAAAGCCACAGCTGCACAATTGGGTCAAGAGAATTTTACAAAGAGTAACAGAATTGGGTGGGTGAATAGAGTTGTAGCAGAGAGCAGTCCATCCAACCAGAAGCTTAAAGTCAGTATTTCTTGATGGCACTGGTGTTTTATAGGGCTAAGCCTTTCGGCACATAGTTTAAGCATGGACCTTGATGAGCCTTAGGTATGTAATCTTTTTGCATTTCCTTGAAATCGCTGTATGAAGTGTACAATATAGGTTACAAGTGCTTCTTACTGCTTGTCCGTTACATCTCTGTCTGGCACCAGTGAATCTTGGCACACTGAATCTGTGCCGAAGAAGCATTGAGTTAAGCTGTGTTCTAAAGGGAAACTCTTAGCTATCACTACAGGTTCTTCCCCCAAACCTTTCTATTTCACAGTGCTGCATATTCACTATGGTTGCTTGGTTCAAAGAACTGAACAGGACAGCAGGCTGCACACCACCCATCCTAGGGTTAGCACTTTAATCCTGGATTTCCCGTGGTGTTTAAGTTCTCCAGGCACATTGCCATCAATTCCAGAATCAACATGCAGACTGCCACCGCACTGTGTCCAAAGTTTTATAAAAATGTGAATTTTACATCATTTACTACTGCACATATTTTCTACAATTTCAGATTCTTGAAGCAGTTTTTGAGTAAGAATGAGACAACTTCTCTAGGACAGAAATAAATTGGGCTTCTCTGATAAGGAGGAACAGGTGACCTGGTGTGTGGCTTATTCATCTCTTGTAGGGGAGTTCATATATCTGTGGAGAAGTCGTCTTCAGATTAGGTTTGTAAGCAGGACTGTTGTCAAAAGTGTCAATGGCAAAGCACTGACACTCTAACCGTTTCCAGAAAGCAATGTTAAATAGCAGCGCTGAACAATCAGTAAGAGTAGGTTCACTGAGCATACAGATGGATGATATACCATTTTCGTAGTTTATGTTGCCACTGTCTTAAGAAGTATCATTGAAGCTGGATTGGTTTCAGGCTGTAATTGCTTCCGTTATATTCCAAATGAATAAAAATCACTTGATAGTCACCCGTTGTGGATGGCAGTTGGAAAAGAAACAGCGTTTACTCTGATTTTCTGAACAGAATTGTTTAAGAGAGTTCTGTAGCCCATTCTCCTCCACTGCTCCTACAGATTCCTTGATGTTGGAGTTTGTACACTGGGGAAGGGCCTTTGGGCTCATACCTTTCTGTGTACTTCTATTGCAATGGTGGGAGAGGACTCAAAGATCTTTACTGGTCTGGGCAGTATTTTGAAAAAACAGAGTTAATAGAAAGGAAAAAGTAGTTTCTTTCTAAATTATTTCAGGCCTCTGAACCAACCACATATTTATTCTATTGAAATCTCATCTCTTTCATTTAGTAGGATAGTTTATATTCTGCAATGCAGGCAAGCATTACCTTGAACGAGAAAAATATTCTCTTAGCTCTTCACTTACCAAAGGCAAATGATGGAAATTAGTTCAGAAATCTGCCTGGATTTCTTCATGTCCTTGCAATGTCTGCATGCCATGTAAATTCTGTCTGCTTTTATGTCTGCAGTGAAACCATTGCCAGCCTCAGAGCTAGAGACTTGTAGATCATGATTTAGAGAACAGAAAAATTTGGTGAATCAAATGCTTGACTTTGCTGGTTATTTTCTGTGAACTGCAATTTATCTTCTGAAGTGTGTTCCTCCGTGGCAGATAACTGAGGGGGAAAAAAATACTTTTGCAAAACATCCTCAATACAGAAAATTACTGTGAGTTTTCTCCACCCCACTCCCTTTTGCTGCTGTATCAGTGGTGGGGGGGGGTTGTTTGTTTTGTGGGCTTTTTTAACTTCAATTTTAGAATTTAATTTCGGTTCTGTTTCCTGGATTCTAGCCTTGTGAGTGCAGCTTCTTATCATGTGAATCAAATTAGATTGACAGATGAGCTGAGGCATACCTTTGTAAGGTATCAACTATTCAGATTCTGGAAATAATTTTCCTGAAATAGGACTGCGTCCTTATCTATAAAATGAATAAAACTGCAGTCCTCCCATGCAACAGTATTTTTAGCACATTACCATGTAATTAAGTTTAGAAACAGGACAACCCCTTAAGGTGTCGGGGATTGGGAAATCTCTACCTTTGCGAAAAAGTAGCACCATATTTAGTAAACTAAAAAGAATAGTCAGGAAGGCACTGTAAAAATTTTGTTAAATGAGGTTTAAGAGCTGGGGTGTTAGCTAGGTGTGGTGTTTTATCTAATATTATAGGAAGTGAAGCCCTTTTTCTACAGGCTCAATATTAACCTTTTTGAAACCCCTCAGGATTTTAATCTCACTATCTTCTGTGGTGCCTAAGAAAGTCACCTGTGCTTCAGCACACTAGATATTTTTGGACTGCGGTTCCTCTTACAGAAAGCATAGATGTGATAATGTCGGAATTTTCTGTCAGTTCTTGTCAGAAGGAGGAGTTTGATAGAGCTAACAACTAAAAACACAAAAAAGTGTTTAGTCGTTTCAAGTTGACAGTGTTTAGTGAAATTTGATGATGTGTGAGTTCAGTGCCAAATTTCATTTGCAGATTCTGTTTTATACAATTCTGGTTTATTTAAAGTAATAGATGTACAACAGTGAATACTGCAGAAAAAAGTATGATGATGACTTTATAGAAAAGCAAAAGTTTTTTCAGATTTTCATTTTGGAAAATTCAAAATAACTGTTTCAACCTAAATAATAATTAAAAAATATTCTGAGTTCTCTGAAAATACATTTAAAGGGCTTAATTTTGTTTGTATACTGCAAATAGTATAAGTGATGTTTTGGGAATCCTGTATTAATGGATACTTGGTACAAAAATTAAATTAAAAAAAAAAAAGCTCTAGTGTTCTAAAATACTAATAAATAAGAAGGTACAGAAGCCCTGTAATAATGTGTTTATCATAATTTTCCAAGGCCAAGTTGCCAACTGTGATCTGTGAATCATTAGAGGTCCTCTGGGCATGTTGCTGATTTCTCCATCTGGTTTCCATCAGTCATGCCCTTCTCCAAACTTCGTAGTTCTAAGAGTGTTCCCGGTTGGCAGTTGCAGAGATCTGATCCAACTGTGAATTGTAGGATCATGGAGAAGCTGGGGGGTAGGGGTGGGGTGTTCCATGCAGCAGCAAATGAATGAGTAGGTTTCTGCCAGAGAATGGCGGTTCGCCCTATGGGAAAGTGTTGCTTGCCCATAGTCTCAGCCTATTAATGGAATGAAAAATACAGACAGTTGATAGGAATGACTACTATGTATAACTAAATTGCATTTTAAGTGGTGCCTTAGAAGAAATGGAGAGTTCATTTTTTTTTTTCAGTTGCAAACATCAACTTAGTGAATAAAAGTGAGATGGTCATTTCTGCTAGCGAACAACAGTTCTAATATTTTCTTTCCCATTTTCTTACCCCAAGATTCCTATTTTGAATCTTTTCTTTAGAATATGGCAATAAAAGTTCTCAAGCAGGTTTGATTCAAGTGACATTAATGTCTCCCACCCTGCAAATGCCTCTTCTGATTCCTAAGCAGGCTGAAAAATCAGAGCCTGGCTTGAGCTGTTAGAACACATGCAGAGATCTGTGAAGAAAAATTAACCTTTCTCACAGACTGCAAGAATAGCGAAAAGAAGAATAATCATGAAAACTATTGCTGAACAAAACGAATTATTTTTAGAAGCCCTGTTCTCTTAGCTCAGCCAGTTGAAAAGAGAAGCCATTCTGTGCCTATGTATCTGCCTGTCACTGTATAGTGTAGACACATGGAGTATATGTAATAAAGCTTTTTCAGTAGAATAAGAATATCCCTCTATTACTCTTATACTACCTGTTCTTTTGAAGAGGCACTGATTAAAGAACAGTGAATTTTAGGTCACAGTAACCTACCCTTCTTCACAGGTTTAGAAATGGTCATTTCTGTGTTACAATGGTCTACCAGCACTTTTGTTTCTTTGTTCATGTTTTTGAAATTATAAAAGATTTTGTATCTTAATTAATTTGAAAGTTGGAGCCATTTAAAATGGAGCCTCTCTTTTGCATATTCTTCAAAAATCCATCACCATCCTCATCTTTAGATTTTTAGAATACAAGAGGTTTTAAAGATCATAAAGATTTTAATTTCTGAGGATTCATGTAAAGTCGCATGAAAAAATTTCCAAGAACAACAAGGGTGGATGTTTCCCTTCTTCTTTCAATACTGAATTCCTGCGCAGTTTTACTTGTGGACTCCTCTGCAGTGTCACAATGCTGCAGTATATCAGAAAGACAAAGTTCTAACGCCATAGAAATTAAGTTATTAGATCCCGGGCCACCAGAGATCGTTGAGGGCAATAGTGAAACTTCAAGCTCCAGATTAAGCCTCATGGGAGCTATGCGATGTACCTCGTCTTGCTGGCAAACAGAGAAGTTATACTAAATCAGGCTGAGAATCCATCTCAATGCCAAATTCAGTCAGAATCTGCTTTGAATCAGAGACAAGTTGCCTCATGGATGATTAAGGTGCTGTATGATAGCAATAACCTCTGGTTAGCTGCCTCTTCTGTGAAGAATTACTAAATATGCAAATGCTTTTGTCACCTTAATCCTTTGTGTGTTGCCTCTCAAACACTTTGTATGGAGCAGGACCTGAGTGAGGCAGTATTTGTTACTCTGTCATTCTTTCCCCTTCTCTCTTTTTCTCTATTTTAGAGTGAATTTCAGTCAGATAAGATTAGAGCCATCCCCCAAAATTGAGGAAGAAAAGAAGTGATTGCATTCATCTGGTAGGAAGTTTTAGGCACGTGCTAATGACCCAATTAAAGATCTTAACTTTTAAGGATGTGCTCTTTGTAGTGGACTGGGGTTAATGCAGATGAATGACACTTGAATGGTCCATAGGTAGATCCTAATATAAAGACTTTTTAGTATAGTTAAAAGAAACTCAGGAGCTCAAAACAAAAACAAACTGACAAAGAAAAGCCAAACTCCACAAGTCCGGCAGATCCTGAAACAAAGTGGTCTAATACAGTTCTAACTATTTATCACAGGATTTTCATATCTAAAAATAAACCTTTATATATCCCAGCACTGAACAGCGGTTGGACAGGTTAACAGTTTTGCATAGCTGTTATAGTTACAGTGGACGCAACATGATTGTGTGGCCTCAGGTTGTTTGTACATAGTAATCCTCTAGTCTGCAGTTACTATTGGTAAATTTTGAAAATAGTGCGGACTAAAGCAAAGAGCGTACTTTAACTTACATAGGTATTAACTATTTTTTAAACTGAGAAAAAGAGAAAGATTTAGAGGAAGAGAGTTAGGGGGTTCTGTGAAACTAGTGGCCTGAAGTTTGCAGTGTATTGAATGATTTCCACTTTCTTTTCTCTACCAAAATGTATGAAAAAAGTGGATAGTTTGGCAAATCATATTTTCTTGTATTTATTTGTGACATCTGTTGAACTCCCTAACACAAAATTACTGTGTAAGTGGGTTTTATTTTAATTTGTTCTACGGATCATTTTGGTAATACTCGTATTTCCATTGGCAATGAACTGAAATGGATTCAATTGAAAATGAAAAAAAAATAATGTAGAATTCTACAAAGGCTTAATCTCTGTTTTTTTGTAGTTCTGTAATAATATTATTTAAGTGAGTGTAGTTTTGTGATAAACAGGAAACATCAAAGAAGAGATTTTTGATAGATGCTTGGATGCTTGTCATATCCTTGATACTTATGTATGGCAGTGCATTGCCTAGGCTTACAAGATCAGATTGTACATATATAGTGACACAGACCTACAGGAACCTAAAGTTCTGGTCCAGCATAGTAAGAGTTCTCACTAACAGTGTAAATACTGCTATTCTAATCTGTGTTGACATTTTACTGCCATAGTAGATGATCATCCTTGTAAAAAACAGTGAAATTCTGAATCCGCAGGACTCAGCTGTGGACTTGCAGGTTTTCTTTCATATGTTTGTTAACAGTTTCCCATGTTCAATGAGAATGCATCAACACCTCAAAAACAGTAAAAAGCATTTTGCCTTTGAAGACTAACCTATGTAGAAAGTAGGGTCATGTCTTGACAGTGACTAGCAAGGTCACTGAATCTGCCGAGGGGGTTTATTGTAGGAGGCAGGAGGTAGTGTACATATGCACACCATTGTAGAGAGGTCTAAATTTCCTCTCCTTCCTCTAACCAGGCAGTAGTTGAAGGTGCCAAAGTACTTAGAAAGTTTGCTGTGCTTTCCACAGAGGCATCTGCTTGTCACTGGTTGGCAGGACACCCTTCTTTCTCTCTTTAAATTGTCTGTGATTTCAGTTCACAGACTTGTTGGTGAAGTTTCAGTCCGGTTTCACCTTGATTCTTTTTCAATACTCACGAAAATTTATTGGAAATTTTGTCTCTGGGGTTTTTGTTTTGCCTTTCTTTTTTTTTTTCCCCCCTCCTCCAGCAGGATTGGTGCCCAGTCCTATGAACTGTAAAACCAGGGTTTAAATGTGGAATGTATCTATCATTGAATCTTTTATTCTGTATTAATTCATAGAATATCAAGCACATGAATCTAAAACCTGTATGTGATATATGCACATAGACCGTTGCTGATACTTTCTTAAAATCAGGAATGATTAGCTGGTTGGGGATTTGTCAGTGTGTTGGAAACCCACATTGTAGGGCTACTGAAAGAGGAATTTAAATTAGCAGATCGCAAACTATTCTGTTGCCAACACGTTTGCTTGGTTGTTCACTCTAGTCTCTTTCAGCTTTTAGAAGCTAAGAATTCAGTCCTCTGAAATTCCTGAAATCAAAGACTTGGTGCTCCCAAGATTCAAGTTGGCAAGGAACTGTTCTAGGGCAGCAGTGTCAGGTAGATTGTATTTAAAACAAGAACCTTTCCTTCTTTTCATTTGCACAAAGATGCTTGAAATGTCAAGTTTTTATTCAGAATTCTAATAAAACCACAAATGGGAAAGTCAAAATCCTCCACAAAAAGGAATATTACCCAAGAGAACTGGGTAGTTTTATTTGCAAAGAACTTTGTAACTATGTATTGGATGACATTTAAGCACTGAATATTGTTATTTTAATTGTATTGTGATACAGAGCAAGCACCGATGAAACCAGTAAACTGCAACAATGCGATTGTACAACTTCATTTTTTCCAAAGGTTTATTGCTTGTGTTCACTAAAGTCTGAATTGGTGTTTAAAATGAGGACTTGCCTAGAGGAGATTATTTTTTTAGTGTACATTTCACTGGACAGCAAAGCAATTACTTCCTAAACTTAGAAATTATTCTCTACCACATTATAGCAGGATTAGACACATTTTGGCATTTGAGCAACTTTCAACACACATTTTGCGCATAAGAAGAAATAATGCCATTTGACAATCTGGCAGAGAAAAAAAATGTTCAAAATTTGGATTGTTTTCCAAGTTGTCCAGGGATCTGCATGTTTTCTATGGCAGAGATGTAGATTGCCGTAACATTCAGTTTGCCATCTTTATTCTGCAGAGGCATATCGCGTCACTGTGGGCAACTGGGCACCCTCGGGGAAAAATACTCTTTCATTTTCCACATCTTCAGCTCGCAATGGTTGAGTTAAGAGATAGAGTTAAGGAGACAGCATTAACTTAAATCCAGTCATTCTCAAAGAAAGAATGAAGTGATGTTAAGTCATTTGGTTAATTATGTAGTTAAAGCCCATTTAAGGTGATATAGTCTTGGCAGCACCAAGACTGAATCATGCTGAATTATGCTGAAAACAGTAAAGAAAAGGCCCAGATTCTGATCCTCTGAATCAAGCATGAAAACTGAATGCAAAACATGCTGGCAGTGAGTTTCATTTCCTCTGCGTAAATAAAGCATCGTCTGAGTGTTTGAGGGCTGCAGTAGTTTGCATTTGGTTGAGCTCCTAATCAAATGGCAGTTTCCATTTTGACAAGGACTGAAACAGAATCATAAATTTGAAGAGATGGAGTTAACAAGCTTCCTTCAGCTGCCGCCTTTTCAGCAGAAAATAAGAGAAAGGTAACATGGATTGTCTAGCTAGTTACGGTGTCAATAAGAGATGTAACAAAATTTCTCCCTTGTAGTTCAATTTTACTACACTTTTTTTTTTAAAAAAAAAAAATACACCCTGAAGCTGTGTATTTTTTCTCCTGACTCATTTTCTGCTTTGTGAAGAGCTTCACAGGTCTGTTGAGCAGAACTAAACTTTGCATAGCTGCATGAAATCTGAAATGCCTGAGTGAAAGAAATGGATTAGGCTGATAATCTCCTATCATACTTCAAACAATTCGAACCATAGGGGTTTAAAAAGCAATAATTTTGTATGGAGAAATTAAAAAAAATAAAGGAAGGTTATACTAATGACATACTGCCAATAAATAATAATTTTCTTTTCTTAAAATAATTTCAGAGCATTTTAAAATAGTAAAGGAGTATCTTTACGTGTAGGCTCGGCCACAGGTAGATTGCTTGTCTATTATGAAAAGAATTTATTCTACATCTAATTCAAACGAATTATACTGATTTATTTCTAGTTCTTCTGTCCGTTCTCCACCATTTGCTAGTATTATTTGTGAAAGAAGGAAATATGCAAAGACTTCGTGCCTTCTGCCACACGCTGGGTGTAGTGCTGTAAAGGGGAAGTCGAATGGAAAAGAAATCGTCTTTTGTGTAAATGTCACTTTCGGCCTTCACAAGTTGTTCCAGATCAAATCTTTTCTTTGAGAATTAGCCAACGATAGACAGGAGGAATAATCCTTGAACTATAATAAACATATTCATCAGAAATCAATCTTAAAAATAATTTCCGCCATTAAATGTAGTGTAAATTGAAGAAGAAACTATGATTGAATCTGGCATGGGGGAGAAATCCTGTAACATCTTTTTATATGGAATTCAATTTTAGTGTTAATTTGCTGGAAGCTTACAAAATAGAACAACAGTAAACCACTAATGAAGGGAAAGGATTGCTAATGAGGGGATGCACAAATTTAAGAGAAAGTCAAAACACTGTGATTGCTGTTGAGGTAAATGATAAATTAGATTTTAGGGTCCTGTTTTCACATCCTGCACTCCAGAAGGTTTCATGAAGTCTTTCATGGAGGGAGAGGAAGCGTGTGTGTTTCATCTTGCAGGTAGAGACAGATGTTTGGATTTTGCCTATGACGTATTTTACAACATAATTGCTGTTAGTTTTTCTCAAAATTACTTTCATTGCAAATGCCATTTTTTGCTTTAAGCTGGTAGATAGATGACATTTTTTTCTTTGTGTACCACGTGCTGTTTCCCTCACGCTGCCGTGAAGAGGTCCTCTTTCCAGTGTTACTTTGCTACTGGGTACATTGGGTCCTTCAAAGACCCATAGTTTTATGTTGCTGAGGTTCACCTGATTTTAAATACAAGACTGTGACTGTCCTGTGACCATATATGCCAGGGCAGGTCTTCAAATTGCTCATTTCAGTATTATCTTGAGAGACCTGCCATCTCTGATTGTGGGTTTTTTTTGTCTTCCTTATTTTTTTTATAGGAAAGTCTGGAGAACATATGCAAAAAGGCAATTCATCTATTTCTAGCTTCTGGAAAAATGAATTGTATGACTGACTGGTAAAATGCTTACACAAGATTTTTACGCTCTTAAATGGTGCTACTCTTTGCAAGTAGGAAAATATTGATTTATTAAGAAAATTGAGTGTGCATTCCTAAAAGCAGATTTTATCCCTGATTTCTATGAGATAGGCTTCACACCAGAATAGCAACAGAGGAAGGAAAGAATTGGCGGGAGTGTCCAAAGTTATCCTTTAATGAGGTGAAAGGCTGACTGTCAGAGTAACAGAGACTTTTAAAGAAACAGCAAAATTGTGGTTTCCTTTGGATGAGGAGGATAAGTGATCTCAGAGCTGATCAGCTGGCCAGGCTATGTTTTGGCAGTCGAAAGATAGCACACGTAACTGGTCTTCATGTCTAGAATTTTCTTTTTGATTGGCCCATCAGTGATCTTTAATCTATGAGAACTCTGTAATTGGCAGGTTGCTGACTTTCATTGTTGTTAATTTTTGTTTTTCTGAGTGGAGCACGTGTGTGTGTGTGTATAGTTTGGCAAGAATATGCAAACATACATACTCCTCTCTCCATAACTCACTTTTCTCAGGGAAGGGAGTGGTAGTCAGAAGATTAAAAAGCGTTTGTTCAGACTGTAAATGGTACTTTCTGTTACCACACTGTGAACTGATGGGGAGGGACTCTTTATCAGGGAGTGTAGGGACAGGATGAGGAGGAATGGTTTTAAACTGAAAGAGGGGAGATTCAGATTTGATATCAGGAAGAAATTCTTTATTCTGAGGGTGGTGAGCCCCTGGCCCAGGTTGCCCAGAGAAGCTGTGGCTGCCCCATCCCTGGAGGGGTTCAAGGCCAGGCTGGACGGGGCTTGGAGCAACCTGGGCTGGTGGGAGGTGTCCCTGCCCAGGGCAGGGGGTGAGACTAGATGATCTTTCAGATCCCTTCCAACCTAAACCATTCAATGATACAGGAGAGTAAAGCAGTGCAGACTTTGGGTTTGTATGTTGAAATTTCCTTCTGTCATGGGTTCTTTCTTTCATATATAGATTTTAAAAATCACATAAACATTGTGGAAGAACTTTTCTTTTTAGCAACTGAAAATGCTAATAAGTTTTCTTACATGCATGTAAACTGAACAAATGAAACTCTACCTTCCTGTTCCCTGGTGTTTGTGGTAGTTTAGGCTCATTCTTAAGGTCCATGCATTCAGGGAGCTATATAACGTGTTCATGAGAGCCTCTGTTCTAGAGAGGGGAGCTGAAATCAGTATCTGTGAAGGGTTGGAGTGTTAAATCAAAACTGAATATATATGATGAAATGTAAAAGATTTAATCAAAAGCAGCATGTTTAGCTACTGCTTTTCCTTCAATAGATCATGAGATTTTCCCATATTTACATCAGATTTTCCACGTTCATGGTTTTTCTATTTTAAAATGCACATCAATGCTGAAATGCTAGTTCACCAAAAGGCAGCCTCCTCGCAAAGGTACACAAATGGTGTGCTAAGTAATGGTTGTCATAGATGTACATTCTTGTCAAAATGTTTTTGGGAAAATAGAAGTTAGTTTAGTGCTACAGACAATGGAAATACTATAAATAGCAGTTCTGGAGCTATATGTCCTGCACTTGGAAATTTAGCAGAAATATTAATCCTTTATGTGCTATTGTGCCTATTAGAATGACAGACATTTTGTTTGTCACTGGAGCAGGGAGATCTGTCAAGACATCTGATCTCTGGTACCTTGGTGATCTCTGGTAATAATTTTTTTTGTAGGCAGGTGTTATTCTTCAGTAGATAGTTGGAAAAAGGAATCAGTGATATGTTTTAGAAAACTTCATAAATGTGCAGCTGTCTGAGCCTATCTTTAATTTTCAGTTTCATTCTTCACTTTGCTGATAGCTGTATCAGAATTCACTGATGCTCACCTTCATTTAAACAGTGTGGTGAGATTTCGTCTAGATCTCAAGAAGAGAAAAACTTGGTATCATTTGCATTTGACGTCCCTACACTACAACATTTAAAATGCGTGCATAACTACTATCACAGTCTATTTTAAAAATGCAGAGGGTAGCTAGCTGCCTTTGCTTCTGTGATAAAGTGACAGATGAGACATCGTGCTGTGTCCCTTGGAACAAAGGGGCAGAGTTGATCTTCAGCTAATATTATTGATACTTTTGAATTAATGTGTTCAGAAATGCAGCTAAGCTATGTTCTATTGAATATTCCCTGCTATCTTGTGGTCTACTTTTATTTTTCCTCAGGTTTCCTGATAGCCGTCATATGAACACATACATTTGCACGGTCTTTTTCAGTTCTTCATGTGCCTACAAATGGTGCCTAATTTCAAAATCTTTATTCATAATGGGAGAAAAATTGAACCTTGCCTTTGATTAACCTTCTGTTTTGAAATTCAACCCATTGCAATTCAGAAGCATCACTTAAATTTGTTATCTGTTAATATTTAACCGAAACTAATTTCTTTTGGCTTTATCAGAGCTAATTAGTTTGCTTGAGGACTGAAGATCTCTCAGTATTCCTTGTTACAAAGAAATACATCAGGAAAAGAAAAAGCAATAGTTGAATATTCAATATGAATAAAAATCTATGTCAATGAAATTCATAACAGACAGGTAGAAATATAGTTGACAGTGTCTGGTCTCAAGTGTCTCAAGTGCTGGAAGTTTTAGTGTAGTTTCTAAATGTTCTCCAAGGATTTGTTTTGCATAGAGAATTATAATTACCTTGTGAGAGATCCATATCTTACTTCACGAATAGATTTTCAGCTGTAGGCTTGCTTTTAATTGATGCGTTGTGAGAGTTCAGAAATTAGGCTGATATTGTCTGTGTATGGCTTAGGATGTTGCTATACAAAGATGAAACACATGCTTATTTTAATCAAATATAATCTTTTCTCTATTTTTTTTCAGTTGATGATTCATGAGAAAACATAATTTTGATAGTTTTAAGAAACACATATCAAACAAATTTTGTCTTTAATAAATAAAGATAAATTGGTTCTGTTCATTGTTTTCCTGAATTGCACTGATAGTGAACAGCATGTGAGGATGAGAAACTGTGAAGTGAAAATACGTTCAGGTGAAATGAAATTGTAACTAATCTACATCTTCCCAGAATTTAAACTGAATTTATTCTTTTTCAGGTTTTGGGGCGGTGTATATTACTGTAGGTGTTTTTAAAAATGTATGTCTGTTAATGGAAAAAGAAGAATATTGGTGAAGTAGACAGTACAATGAGTTGGTCTTATTGTTTCGGGTATTGACTGCAGTCCTAAAGCATTAGGTTTTGCACCAAATCAGATCCTTTATTAAACGGAGTAATGATTTCATTAATCTGTTTCTCAAACTGGCCTTGTACTTGCTTTAAACTTGAAATAAACTTGGATACTGGCCTTTTGGTCCAGGCTGTACAGTCTTTGAATTATTTTTGAATTAAGCTTTTCAGTGGCTCAAACCAGATCAGAGAGACATACTCCATCAGTTATTTACAATTTAAAATTATTTTTTTTAAATTATGATCAATTGAACTTTGCGTGATCAGTTGGGCAATGCTGATGCAGTCTCCTGAAAAAGCTTTGCTATTTTGAGGTTTCTAGACCAAAGCTGAATGTTAGCTGAATGAAAGTATAGTTCAGATGAAGAGCCATTCAAATGCAGGTATGGAGAATGTTACTGTTAAAAGCATCCTAATTTCTGTCACAGACGGAAGCCCGGAAGCTAGCATTTGAACGGTATTTGTTAGCATATACTACTTGGCAGTATCTTTCAGTTGGAGTACTGGGAGATTAAAGTCATAATTCATTTAGAAGTAAGTTTTTAAATGCATAAGTATAGGATCAATTTTTTTACATTGTTTTGGTGAGTAGCAATTTGAATTAGGGAAAATAAGACATTCTTTGTCACTAGTGTTTTTCCATTTTTTCTCTTTTTTATTCTATCCTCAAAGCCTTTCCTGAGAACTTCTACAAAGCTTAAAATTTGTAGCTGCCACAACAATTGATTTTTGTGAGCTGAAAAAATTTAATATGACAAGCCCTAAAGCTAAACATTATTAGCATTGGAATTACTTTCTTTTTGATCTTTAATTCAGCATGTGAAATTGTCAACACTTAATTTTGTACAGTGGAATAGTATATTCCAGTAGTAGTAAATCTTTACATTGTCTTACCATTTTCAGAGATTTCCTTGAGTAGGGTTATTTTCACTGTCCAGAGTTTATTTTTTTTATTTCCCCTTTCTGTATCATTTGAGTCAAGATTTATTTTCAGTCAGTTTACAAATTAGAAATATTTTACATCATTATTCCGCCCCTTTCCATTTCTCTGATTAATATTATTTGCTAATCAGCTGGTATTTTACATGGAAGAATTCTGTGTTCTGATGTGACTCTTCCTGGTTGGTTGCTGTAATGGTCTCCGGACTTACGAGCTGTTCTCAGGTTGTTTATATTTTAAATGTAAAACTTTGATTAAATATCAGCAAATGTACAAATCACAACAATGAAGATTGTATATGTTTTTTAGGAGGACATAAAATAATGAGAATTTTATACAAAGTGACAGCAAGAAAGATGTTTTTAAAAGCTATGTTCAGGATATGAGTAGTGCATGCTTATATTCAAAAGGCTTTATGGGCAAAGAGAAATTTAATTTCCCAGTGCTCAGATTGTTTTGAGTGACAGAAGGCAAAATCCTTTTGCGGTCTTTGTAACCGTTTTACACATCTCATTTAATAAATGAGCAAGTAGGAAAAACATAAACTCTGTGCTTCCCTGATGTGTCAAGGTTTTATCTTGGAAAAACTATGAATAAACTTTGGTTTTTAAATGAATGCAAATGCTTTAAGTCCCAGAATGTCCTGGCAGTTTTGGGGATGTAGTAATAGCAAGCTGGATACAGAAACTGGGTGAAAGCTTACAGAATCTTTCTGTTCAGCCTCAAGCAGTTAATTATCAACTTTTAAAGAATAAACCAAAATGTAAATATTTACTGATGTTACAGATCACAAAAAGCTTCCCTGCCTCAGGTACTTACGGAAGCAAGAACTGAGCATGGCTTGCCAGCCTTCCTTGTATAAATAATATTAATCATACCGTACCAAATTACATGTTTTAAAGTGCTTTTGCCTCATCTCATCTGGTGGCTGAGAGGTGTCAGGCACAAGAAGGCCCTCCCCTTGAACAGCCCCCAGGGGAGTGATGTTCTCTTTCCAGGCAGTGGCTAAAAGGTCAGCTCCAACTGAAGATTAATTTTAATTTAAGAGTATGATGTGGTACAGCTTGAATGAGCAGAAGGAAACTCAGACCCTTTCTGTTTGCCTGTGTCATTAAGGAGGGAAGATGGATGCAAGTGCATACATACAGGACTACTTTCTGAGTAAGTGGGGGTGAAATACATTTCATTGCTACCACATGTAACTCTAAGTAATGAAATAATTAATGGTTTAAGACCGAGGGTAATATACAACTAATTAGTCATGTTGAAACAAATTTAAGATTAATTGGAAATGCCAAATAATATGTTTGCTAAGACTTGGAAATAGCAAAGAAATAGGTCTGATCGCAACTTTAATGCCAATTTCTAGCTGATGGTTTTCTACCCTGTTGAAAGCAGTCAGGACTCTCTTTGGATTTGTGTCAGAGTTTAATGAAGGGGAAAATATGAGGGGGTTCAGATAAATTGCTTCAGTATTCTACTGGTCTTAAGCAGTTAATTCTTTGCCTGAATTGGGGCCTTGATGATTTAGTTTTCTTTTGATTTTATACTAAGCACAATAGTATATAGAAATCTTGCTGGCAGCATTAATTAGATTCAGGAAAGAGAAGATAAGGAGAAGTAACATGGCAAATATATTGGTTAGGTTTTGTGTTGTTTCTTATGATATGTTAACACAAAGTATTTTGTCTATTTTCTGCCCTCCTCAAAAATGCCTGGAAAATTGTCCTTCTAGACTACAGAGATGTAGAGAAAATTTATGACAGCAAAATAAGAAGATGTGGTAGTTCTTAAAGGCGTAAAGACTTGTATGTTTGTGTAGAGTGTGATACACTGAAGGCTTTTTGTGTTAGTATCTGTCTCTGACTCTGCTTTCATATTGCTGTTCAGTGCCAGTCAGATCATCTCAGAGCACGTTTCCAAAGTGGTGATTGCTGGTGACTGCCCCGGTGTTTCAGGGAAGTCGACAACCAGCAGAGGTCTTAACTACTGAGTTTCTCTTTGTGAAAAGCAGGTATCATGTATTTCTCCCAGCTTTACTCTACAAACTACTGACATCTTCAGCATGTATGTATATCAATATATGTAAGTGTTATTCTTGTGGGGATACTGCTCTCATCCTCTGCAGTTGCACTCTGTCAAATAACCTCTCCTAATATCAATTTTTTAACTCCAAGGTGCAAAGTGTCTCCAAGCAGCCACCATTTAAAAACTATAAAGCTACTTTCCATTTCCCATTTGCAGAGAATTTCTTGCCTCCAAAATTCTGTATTAATTAGACTTGATTCTAGCCCCTATTTTGTTTTATGCTGTAAAAAATAAAACGTAATATATTTAAGCAGGGACCTCCTTCTAATTGGGTAGTGCCTAATATGAAGTTTGGTACATTACTGATATTCAAGCTTGAACTAAAGTTCGAGTAATAAAATAATGACATATTAATTGAAAAAAATAGTTTTTGGTGAATTCAGGTATTGTCTAGCTATTGTATTTCTGCTTCATGTCCTTGGAATAGGACTTCAGATTATATTGAACAGAAGGAAAAGAAATGGCATTGCTTTTGCTAGGTGATAGTGCTGCCTTCTCTTTTTTGGCACTTAGGAAGGATGAATGCACAGTTCACTCATTGCTTGTCCGAGGACTGTGAGTAATGAATAAATTTCAAATTCTGACTGACAGACGGCTTAAACTCATTGTTTTGTGATGTTTTTTTCCTGAGAATCCTTAGAAAAATTGTAAGTTTTCACACCTGTAAATACACACATAGTAAAACTATTAAGCTTTGTTAAAGTTGTTACATTTTGCTGAATGGATGGAGAAAATGATATCTGTGTTGTTTAGAACAAACGATGTAGCCCTTTCAGATTCAATGTTGGGTTATGTAAGAAATCACATAAAGTTCCATTTTTTTCCTAGTTTTCATATTGTGCTTAAAACGGCTTGAAAACAGCTTTGATTAATAGAATATGATACATGGTGATTTCCCATTGTTTGAGCCCTGCAGATGAAAAGGCTTCCTGACTTACCCAGATGTTTGTTCTCCTGAGGAAGGAATGCAAAGCTTTGTTCCAATCTCTGTAAATGGGAATGAAGTGTATTGAGGTGGGCACTTACTTGTAGATAATCTTAAGGAAGATTTCGTTGGACCACAGAAGGACCAATGTGCAGTTTGAAAAGCTTTTCTTAAAAAATCATGCAGGGAAAGCAGTGGCCCATAATACTTTGTCTTGGTTAACTCATAAATTTGTTTAGTGTTCATATATACCATTTTTGCTTAACAGAAGATGAAAAATTGATTGTACAGTCTTACTTGAAGGCTGTAATATTATCTGTTCTGAAAACAGAACTAGTGGAGCATGAAGACCTGTTTTTGAATGATGCTTCTGGCATTTAACCCTTAAAGTTATTCACCATATTTCTCTCGTATCTGTCTTGAAATGAAAAAATACCTTGTTTTCAAGTCACTTATAATTTTTAAAAATTGTGCTAAACTTTGCATTGAGATTTCCAAAATTATGGAACATAGCAATATAAATTTCTGCCTAATAAAATTACTCTGAGACAATTGAATAATTACTAATGACACCAGAGTTCACACTCTTTTTTTAAAAATATTTACCTCTCTAAGTGTGTTTCTTAAAAAATATGCCAATCTATGAAAAACATTTAGCTTGTTGAGCTTTAGTTGATGTTACGCCTAGGTTCAGTACATTCCATCCTTTTTTAGTGCCACAGGACTGAGCTTTTCACCTGCTGGGGCATGATGTTACCATGACAACAGTTGATCTTTGCTGTTCTCTCCTCTGTGCATGACAAAAAGGAAAGCTTTTTGAGAAATATTTGTGAAAGCTGATCTAACTAATTGCATTTTAATTATCAGTGAAATAGAACAAGAAATGGCTTGCTCTATTTCAGTAAAAATAAGAAATTTCTATTATAAGAAATGGCACAAAGAACTTGAGAATTTAATCAAAGTTGACAAGATCTCTCCATGAACTATTCTTGTATAAAAGTATCTGCAACTGGTTTGTTAGACAAATACTACCGTACACGATCTTTAGAAGATCCTATAAGGCATTCTGCCAAGGGATCTCCAAGTTCACATCGCCATTCACCAGTCTTCTGTGTATGTTCTGTTGATCAGCAAATGGAAACCTTAATGCCTCAGTACATGATTGAATAGATGCTTTCTGTTGCAGCCTCATCCCTAATGAGCTCCAGTGGTGATCAGAACAACTTTGTTCATGTTTTTTAGCTGATGTATTTTGTTTGTTCTGCCCCTAGTGAAATCGAAGTAAGTGGAAAATGTGGATGCAAGCTCCTTGCATTATCACAAAGTGTGAGTGGAAATTCACGGACGTGCAAAAACCACTAAAACCACACTACGCATTTTAATTACTTTTAAATATTTGGTGGCATTTGGATTGACCTACATAAATAAGATAGATCTTTAATACATCCGCTGGACTCAAGGCAAAAGAACAATTTACTACCAATTGGAGATGTAAAACAAAAAATACGTAGTATGAGGGTAAAATAAAAAGAAAATATTTGTTAAGGGGGCAGTAGGGAATATCCCCTTCAGACAGTGCCAGCTTGATACCGGCATTCAAATGGGGTTTATGTTTAAGCCATGCTGTGTTTCCTTTGTGCCTTACTACAAGACCAGGGACTTTGTTCACCCCTTTCTCCCTTAGCAGTGGAGAATTTAAGATAGTATTTTTTTCTTTCCCTTGGGTCTATGTTGTCCCTGAAGGAACTAGAACTGTACCGTGGTAAATGAGAATTAGACCCTCTCTCTCTCAGATACATGGATTAATTTACTGTGTTGAGAAGTGAGTGTAAAAGTAATTGAAAGAAAACCCCCTGAATAAATATTGATTTTGCTTCAGTCCACAAATCAAATTGATTAACTTTCCAATACTGACTGAGGGAAAACGCTGCTGTAATATTAAGTTTAATTCACTACTAAAAGCTTCAGAAATATATTTTTACTGTATCTTTGGCTATGTTTATGTTCCCAGCAGCTGGATGTTGGTTGAAAGGTGGAACACAAGTGTGCTCGTTTTTTAAAGGAAATACCAAGTAGTAGTTTGGCTAACTTGAGGTGAGGGGGTATCTTCAGGAGGGTAGCCTGAACAAAAGCTAAAGCATGTTGTATAGGTGCTCTGGGTGGCTAAATTAGGAACAGCTCTGTTTTTATATGGTCACTGATGAAAGCATTATCAGTATTGCATAATTTTAGTTATTGGAACAGCCTTAGTCTGAAAGTATTACGGTGTTAACATACATCAATAACTCATTATGATGAGAATTGACCTCTCCCTTACCCCTTATTTTTCTTTGAGGTTGATAGGCCTAAAATTACAATTGATTCTTCAGTTATCAGCTGTACATTTGTATACTACTTTTCGACAACAAGATTATGTATGATTTTGTCTTTCAGGAATTAAGCAGTTGTCCAATAATAACATTTCATTGTAAATGCTGAGAAGGTTTTAAAAGATGGTACTGAAAACATACAATTCCTGTCTTTGCTTGTTGGGATTGTGTTTGATACTTTCTACACAATTTAACAAGAAAAAGAAGTAATGAAGTGTGGAAAGACATTTGGTCTTTTGCTTCTGAGTATAGAGTCTAGTGGATGCATTCCATGTACCTCATGGAGGAAGCAAAGCGTCATAAAATACAAACATAATAGCCAATACTAAATAATGTTATCATGGGGAATGTCTGCTTTTTTACTGTCTTCATGATTGCTTCCTTCAGCCATGGTAGGTATAAAGTCCAAAAGCAATGTCTTGAAGAGAACTTGCATATTTGGTAATTCGCTATAAACAGCTGCAGCTAGAATGTCTGTTGTGTTGTTTATTCAGAACTATGGATGCTATAATAAAACTGTTGGACTTAGATATATCTAAAGTTATCACTTTACCCATTTTCATTATTAAAAGAGATGAGAAGGTCTTGTCGTGTTCAAATTATGCACCATAGGGGAAGAAAATAAAATGGAGAGGGTGATAAATGATTTTCAGTGATGGCCATAGTCTGAGCAGCAATAAATCAAATATGGTTCCCTGTCATTCTAAAATAGGGGAATCTTCCAGAAGTTCAGGTGAATCTGATATTGATCTGTCCTTTTCCTCTCTGATACTGCAAAACACGGCAGTGAGTACCTTATCATATAAATCAGTGTTCTTATGGGGGTGACGTGTTTGAGGCCATAGAAAAGATTGTGTGGACAAATTCTGAGAAATAGTTGCATGAAAAGCGAACACTCCAAAGGACAAGACAAAATGAATGCAAATGAAATGAGTTGGTAGCCCAAAGCTTGTTATCTTAAGAGTCTTATTGAAGTGAAAAATAATACCATGCATTTTTTGTGCTTCCTCCATGACATCTGGTCCTGGTCGCTGTAGTGCCAAGACACTTGTGATTTCCAAGTCCAATAAACTGCTACAGTTCCTGCATTCCTTATTTAGTAGTGCTTTTAAAGAAGTGCTATTTTTATATAGTGTTTCTTATGCTAAATTCAGCCTACTGATTAGAGGGGTAAAGCTGCATTTGTTTTCCTTTGTTAGAACAAAGTATAATTTGCATGGAAAAGTTCCTATTTTTAAAATGAAGAAAATTGAATTGTGAAGTGATTTTATTTAAAATGCAGCATTTCTGAGTAGATTTTCCTTTATCTTAACAGTGGCATAGAAAAACTTATGTATGCCTGTTAATGTTCTTTGTAAAATTCCTTGGTTTTTAAATGTTAACATCATAAAATGTCAGACTACTTTCCTGTACTACTTGCTAACACATACTTCATCATGACAATTGAGAGGAAGAATCAAATGGAAATAGTAAAACACCTCAAAAAAAAAAGTCTTTGATTATTTTTCATTGCATTTAATAATTTCCCATGTAATTTATTAAAAGTGCAACTTTCTATCTGTCAAAGTTGATAACTGTGGTAGCCAGTACTGGATAGAACTCTACCTTCCATGGGACAGGGAGGGGACATTCAGCATCTTTCAGTGCTTTCTTTCATCCCACCTTTATCTTACTGGGATGCCGCATCCAAAGCTGTCAGATATAATGGAAGTGGTGTCAGAACATTAACTAACAGAACGGCAGCATCCCTTTTGAAAGCTGTTTTTCTCTGCTTGCTTCTGATTCCACTTTCCTCAGCGCTATATTATATAGTGGTTAGAATTACGCAGGACAGCCTGTATTTTTCTTACATCATCCACATGCTAATTACAAGGAGAAAATCAGAAAGGTTTTAATGGCAGTTTGTTGTACAGGCTGTGCCTCTCAGCCTAGCTCTGTTAGCTTGTCCATATTGAGGTTCTTAAATAGTTCTACTGTGTGCTATTCAGGATGAGTCATCTTTGCCTTTAAAATCTAGCTCCTGCAAGAAGAATAAAATAAATTGGTGGTGATGAACCTGACCTTGGAAATGAGTCATTTCCAGGGCAAAAAATACATGAGAAAAGATCAGAAGATTCTTCATTTTTCCTTTTTCTTTAAGTACCTGTGGACCAGAGGTTTCACTTTTCTCTTGGATTAATTCTATTCATGTACCATCAAAGTAGAGAACTATCACAGGGGATTATAATCAGAGTGTTCTAATACAGTCATTCCAGGTTACTGGCAAAAACAAGTCTCAAAGAAAAAGAGCTACAAATAAATGAATAGTGTATAACATTTTTTTAAAACAAAAATAATTGATGGATGAGCAAACTAGCACACAGGGCAACAGATGCCTTTCTCCAGGCAATGTAGAACCTTGTTACCCAGACAGTGGTGTCAGATTGTATTAAATCCACAGAAGTCATCCTCCTACCATGAATTTTTTCAGTCAGTCCTCTTATCCGTAGGAGACTTTCTACTTTTGCTCTGTTACGAACACATATTTTTGCCTTCATTTCTGCACTTAAAAAGATGCAACTTATATATAAGGTAACACAATTTAATTTTAAGGTATTTTATTTTTAGTTTTTCATGGATGTTTCTTTATTAATTGTCTCATCTTTTGTGAAGTATGTACTGGCGTGTGAGACTTTAAATCCATGTAGTGCTCTGAGCACCCCTTAAAAATGGCACACTGCAGGACTGCTTGTGTTTATATACATTTGGGAGAGCGGGTGTTTTTCTGATTCAGTTTACTTCGCAGATTCTGAAAAGATCATCCTTAGTGTTGTTTTCTTAAATCAAAATGCCTGTCTGAACAGAGAATGCCTGAAGCATTCCTAACATCCAACAGGAAATATCCTTGCTGTTTGGAATTTTGTCTGACATGCTAAAGACATTGCAGATTCTTTTTGCAAATTATGCTACTTATGGTGCTGACATGAACACAGAGTGATTGACACCACCACATATGTAATATACGTAAGTATGGTTTATGCTTCTTGTATTTAACTGGGGAATAAAGCTTAAGCAGGAGCAATCTAAGGTTTATGCAACTTCTGCTTACATACATTAGAAAACGTTTGGATTGGTTTGTTCTGTTAAGTTGATGCTAATATGTAACAATACTTTCAGTTTTTTCTGGGGGAAGGTAAAATAGTTCTATGTACAGCTTCTATTGTTTCTTTCCTTATCATTAGTTTTCCGCATTCATTTCTCTGTAAAATTTTTGGATGCATGCTAGACTAGTAATTAAATTGCTTCAAGCCCTTGATTTTTTTAAATGGGTATTGTGTAGCAACATTATTAGAAAGGAGGTGACAGACTGTTCAACTAATAGTTGAAACCCAATGTCAAGACTCTGGAGACTGGCGAGAAGCTTTTTTGGAAATATGAATTACTGCTTCCTTTCCACTTCCACTAGCAGTAGTCTGCTAACATTTAGTCAGCATTTACCTTTGTACTTTGTCTTGGACTAACTGGCTTGATAAGTTCTTAATCTTCACTCTACTTGTCTTTATTAACAGCTGCAGTGGATTGATTTGCATAGGTTAAATAGTAGACCTCATCTGACTCTAGTAAAACGTTGCTTTTTAGGCACTATTAAATTGTCAGAAATGTTACGTACAGTGAATAAATGAAGAACAGAGGAGAGGGCAACAGGGGAAAAAAAGACAAAACTCTCATTAAATTTGTAAAAAGAAGCCAAAAGCTATTTGTATGAAATACTGGAAAGTATGAGGGAAGAGTGATGCTTTCCACAGGTTTGTTTTTTGGACCAGTACTGGTTTATTTTCAAGAACTTTAAAAATCTGAATCGTGTTAAGCTTCAAAATAAATTGTGAAATCCCACAAAATCTCCTCTTAGGTCCAAGCAATAACAGAGTGATGCCTCTTTGCGTGTTCCCTTTAGAATTCGGCAGCATTATTAAATTGAGAGTGAGGAAGGCTGTAGCGGAGAATCCCTAGCATTCACTGGCAAGCTGGAGGCACGAAGCACATATCCAGCCTACTGCCAGTAAGTCTGTCATTTGTGATGGCTGCCCTATGTATTTGCTGACCTCTTCTTTCTGTTGACTTGGAGGTTCTGTTTGGAATTGGCAGTTGGAAGAGCTGAAGTGAGAAGTGTTGCCCTGTTGTTAATGTATTCAGTGCTAGCTGCCAAGTAAAGGAGAGAGAATGGAAAATTACTCTTATTTATTTCAGTATAGCATCTTAAGGAAGCATAGCCTTCTTGTGCGAGAAGAAACATAGCTGGGATTTTCAAAAGGCATCTGTCTCCCTTAAAATGTTTTTCAAGTTTCAAAGCTCTTTCAGGATCCAACCATAAAATCCTAATGAAAACAACTCACAACATAGTAAAATGAGTATCAAATGTGTTGAATTCCTCGCCAGATGAAAAACACCCTTTTGTGTGCCGTTCTGGCCCCAGTCTAATGGGTGTTTTCACCATGGTGGTATGACAGGACTTCTGAGAAGAGCAGCCATGAACTGGCAACTTTTGGAGACTGACTGTGGGCCAGTAAGAATTTGTACTAAACATTTGAGTTTTATGGTTTGTACCTGGAAGAAAATAGTAAAAATGTCATTTTCCTCTACATGACTTCAATTCTTTTTTTTTAACGTATGAATTGCCTATTTGGTGGAATTTAGCTCCAGAGTAGCTGGGATTAACTTTGATCTTTTTTGTTGGAAGTTTATATTTAACTGATCTGGAAAATATTGAAGTTTATATTGTTAAGGGACCAAATCACTGAAGTCAATGCATTAGACAGAAAATCACAAACTGCAATGATGCGTAACTATCATTTGCAAAAATCCAGGTGGTATTTCACAGCCTCAAGAGAAGAGGAGGTGGTGAGGAAATGTGTAACGAGTACTCTAAGTGTGTTTCTCTAAGTAAGTTAGCATTTGGAAACGTTCAACACTAGAGAAACTGGTCATGAGGAGTTTTGAGAGAGAAGCTTGTTGGAGTATTATTCATGTACACTAGACAGAAAGGAGCTTGTGTTCCCCTCGGGGCAGCAGGGTGTGCCGCTTCAGTTGACCACCTCCCAGGTTACTGTCAGGGACGTGACTGATCTACTGTGCAGGAGCTAAACGACTGCAGCTGGATCTACCAGAATTATTCCGTCAGAGCCCTTGTTGTAAGGCTTCATTGTTTTTGAGAGATGACTCAAGTCAGCGAATGATTGAAACTAATATTGTGGGAATTTCTGAGTTGACGGTAATTATGACTTGGATCATTTCCAGGAGACATAGCCCAGTGAAGGAACTTGGCTAAAATTTACAAGACTTTGGTTCAGTTTCTGGCTTTTACCATGTTATTGCTCTGAGACCTGTGATGAGTTATTTATTATTTGTTCCTTAATGCATTTTCTGAGAGCAAGCAATCTAAATATTGTAAGTGAACATGCATTTATGTCACTTCCAAACATAGTGATAATATATACAAATGCATTATATCCTTATTGCGAGTACTGCAAATGGAAACTTTGCACCTGAGTTTTAGTTGCTGGGTTTCTATCTGTGTATTTTTCAGGCTAGAAGTGTGCCAGTAATGCCTGCTACAGTTGCAGGTGATTCTTGATCTTCGTGGATTTAGTTGGGTTGGGATCATAGGTGGTGCTTTATCCTGGCAAACGTGAAAAAATACTGAGAGCCATTAGGATGAACAGAGATATTAGTGAAAAGAAATAGGCTTATAACTATGGACCAGTGAAACCGGGACGGTTACTGCCCTACTTTCATTTATCCTTGCAAATAACATGATAAAAATGTGTTTTCTTCAGGTAGGACTAACAGTCAGCCCAGTTGCTGTGCTATCTCTTGTAAACTGTTTTCCTTTCTGGAGAATTTAAGTAGGGTGTGAAAGATGCTGGCCTAGATTGCCATCAATTACTCCTCTCCACTCCCCTCCATTTCTGCTTGAATTCCTTTTAATAACATTAATAAAACCTGGTAACTCCTTGTGGCTTGTTCCCCACTAAAGTCAGCTGAGCAGTATTGATTTGTAACACACAGATTGATACATTAAAGTCCATGTCAAATCTGGCTTGACAAAAGCCTGCAGTTGTAAGGGTTTCAGTGCTGGTAGTGTGGCTTCTTTTCACCTTGTAAAGTGCAGAGTAGACAGATGATGCTTTACAAGTGACTTTCAGCAATTAACAGGATGCAGGGATTTATTTGCATATCCAAGGAACTGTTCTGTGCAGTTTGTTGATATTATAAAAATATTTACTGATTTAATTCACACCTTCGAAAATGCAATGTGAGCGAAGAAATTCTTCTCGTTTTGGTCCTCAGAACTGTCTAGCATCTCACAGAGCCTGACTGCCACTTTTAATTGCACCCTGAACAACAGATTTAACAGGCTTGAGAAATTATAATTGCTGAGCTGCTTATGTGCAAGGTGATAGGTGTATCTGCAGTCAGGAGACTGAATATTCTGCAGTTTGTCGTCTTAGTTTAGTTCAGTGCAGTAACACTTAATGCTTAGTCAAAAGAGCGGCTTCCCACAGATGATGCGATGTTCTGATCTTGTACAATGATGGGGCTGTAACGTGTCATTACTTAAGCTGAACTAATTTTCACTATCCTTTTTTATGTTCAAATTTAACTATCATACTGGCATTCCAGGTGTGGGCAGGAATGCAGTATCTTCTCTGGAATTAATTGATATGTTAAAATCACTGTTACTCCAAATGGACTTTTCTATGTGAAATGTTTTATAAAACTGACATTTGATTCTCATTTTCTATGGAAAAAATAATTCACATACTCATACTCTCTGTTTAGCTGACCCTATACATTTTGAACTCAGCGGTTAGTTTTGAGCAGATTTGCATGTCACACCTTCTTAGATATCAGTCAAGTAGCCAAGGCAGAAATCTGTAAGCCTCATTAGTTCTGATGCTCAGGTAATGAGGCTTAGGAAACAATTTAGATAAACAGTTCAGTAACTTTTGTTCATTGAAAACGCTAGTTTTCTATTCAAAACATGGATCTTGTGTGCAGAGAGTTTTGAAATCGATTTAAAGATATGCTGAAAATAGCAAGTTTTTTTGGTTCAAGTAGTATGAAAAACATTTAAATATCAGAATCTTTAAAATCCTTTTTTAGGGCTTACATCAGTAAATAAAAAAATTTCAATTTAATTTTTTTCATACTGAGAATTTTAAAGAGAAATTTTGATAATGCATTACTTGAACAGTTTTTCTTAAGACCTCAACAGAATTAGTAGAGAAATCTGCTAATAGTGTGCATTTTAATGGTGCAAAATCATAAATTATTTGAAATCACTCAAAAGTGGGCCCAGTTTTGCCCACCTTAGTATAGTTTTTGGCACATAAAACCAATGTTTTCAGAAGATAATGTGTAATGCACACTGTAGGATGGAAAGGTTACAGATTGCCAGCATGACTGATTGGAACTTTCATAAGGAATTGCATTTAAGGTTTAATCTCAGAGAACTACCTTTGTGACGTTGTGCAAAAAAGCAACTGTCAGAAGGCAGGATGCTGATGTTTTTTCCTCAGCTACATGTGATTTGATTTGTGTGACCTGACAAAGCATTTCTACCTCTCTAGTTTGACCTTTGACTGTATATTTGAGTTTTATTTATTTTTCCTTTTTCTCCTCTTTATAGTGCTGTCTAAGTAAATAAAAATAGAATCCTGAGGCTGTAGTTAATACACTGATCTTTACTCGTAGGTTACTTACCTTTTGACTTCCATCTGCATTTCTGATTTGCCTCCGCTGTTGTACATAGATGCTCTACCCAGATTCTAAAAATGTTTGTATTAGAATGTGTATGTATACATATATGATAAGTAGATGCACAATGTAAGTGAAGTGAAATATGTGAATATAAGAATTTCTACATGACTATACATTCCAGTTGTTGTTTTTTTGCCCTCAAAATGCCTTCTGAAGACCTAAGTTTGATAGCATTACTTTTTTTCTGGGGGCCAAGTCTCTTTATGTTCCCAGCTGTAAGTGAGGCATCCAGGTTAGAGCTCTTTGTTGCATCCACGGGGAGATTTTTTTTTTTTTTTTTATTATTATTTTTATAGGCGCCAGGCCTGTCAAGTCAGGTCATCTTTTTTTGCCTACACATCTTTAATCAGATCATCTACTGAAAACATGTGGGTTTATGATAGAGCCAACTGTAATTGCAAGCTAATCTGCTGCTTCTGCACCTTCACTGCCTTTGGCTCCGTGCCTGATATTACTCTTAATAGTTTGTTAATACCAAATAACGCAAAAACATTGCTTCCTTAAGTACTTAATAGGATGTACTGTAATGGAGATAAATGGTCTATAACACTCTTCACTTGTGTTTCAGGAAAATGAACTAAAGGATGCTGTGCAAGAAAAGAATCGCCTGAGCCTTCAGTATGCAAGTGTGTCCCACAAAGCACTGCAATATGACCAGGTAACATCATAAGCACAGAGCTCATGTATTCATTTGTTAAAGAAATCGGACTGCAGAGTGGATAAAAGTGCACATGGAATAGTCTCAGCTATTCTGGTCCTGATATAAAAACTGTTTTAATAATAAGTATTTTTCTTGAATGCTTTTTTGTGCCTGTTGTGGTGGAAGAAACATCATGAACCAGCCACTTTACAAGGTTACATTTAGCTAAAAATAAAACTCCAATCTGGGATTTCTACAGGGCTTAAGTGAGTTGCTCGGCAACCTCATTCATATCAGAAGAGCTGTAACTCACATAGGCTCTGATGAAAGCCCAGCCTCAAAGCGTGCAAAACAGCGGTAGCTGCATGCTTTGGTATCTCTGACGTGCGTGTGTCACAGAGTAGCCCACTGCTGAATTACCAAACCAAAGGAGGTTTGGTGAAGTCCCTGAGACAGTGCAAATAACTAAAATTTAGAGATGGCTATGCATTTTGTGTGTAGCACCTGGTATCAAAGCAGACCTTAAATTTCCTGTTGCTGAGGAATTTAAATTGTTTTTATATAAAAAGGCAGAGTAATAATACTTCATGATAGGAGGAAGCCATGTGTATCATAGCATCACTTAATTTTATTCATCCATCTGTCTAGAATTTCTCCCTTGCCTAATGTGTTTCTGTTCTCTTTATTGTTGTTTACACATTGCCTTTACTCTTTATTTCATGAGGCACATAAAGTCTTACTTTAGGCAGTTTTATATTCTAGCTGACACAGGAATAGCATGCAGCATTAATGCAGTGAAGGCTTAGTACATTGGTGGCAGTAAAAGTGTTAGCGCTCTTACTGTCACGAAGTGAAGAACTATGCAGTTAATAATGCTTTATTATAGGTAATGTTTGTCTTGTACGATAGTGAGGAGCTTGAGGTACATTGAAAAACGTGGTAAAAGCAATTTAAAATATAAAGGTAAAATGTCAACCTTTGACACATTAGCCACTAAGTTAGTAATAGAATTACCTCTTACTATTGTAGTGTCAGAATTTGTCATACTATGGCTGTTTGTTTCTTCAAATATATTAAATCCAGTGAAAGGCAAAATGCCACACTGCTGGATGCCTGTGCTACTAATTTAATATCACAGCCTCAGTAGGATCAAAAACTTGCTTTAAGGGTACCCTCCCACTTTTAAAAATTTTAACAGTATGCAATCTTTGCAGCATACCTTGTATGTTAACAAACCTTGTCTTTTCCTTCTTGCATAAGAGGTTTCTGAGGGAATTACTTGGGTTTTTCTGTTTGTTTTTTGTTTTGGGGTTTTTTATTATTGGTTGTGGTTTTTTTACCATACACAATGAGGTTGAGGATAGATTGTGCAGTTTAGATTACATTTTATTATTCAGGAAGTGTGAAACTACAACTTTGGATGTGGAGGTTGGAGCAGAATTCTAACAGAGTTAGGGCTCAGCCCTGAAGGAGAAAACCTGCCTAAAATAATTTATTCTTTTTCACCCTTGAGAGCTGGCCTGAAAAACAGGCCAACTTTATCCAAGCAAATGGGGCCGGAGGAGTGTTTATGCATTCTGTTATGTAGCACAGATAAAACTACTGCTCATTTCTTCACAATGTAGTTGCTGAAATTTGACTCCGGAAAGGGGTAGGTATGAGGCTGGCTACCTTGAAATCCACGAAATAAAACTAAAATTGTACATAACTTACATGCTTTAGTTTTAGTACTCTGCATAAGAGGAACAAAGTTGCATTGCTGGAGTGGCATACTTCTGAAAAGATTTTGTGTCGTTAGGTGTGCTACGACACTGGGCACTAACTTGTTTTCGTGCTCATCTGAGTATATATGGGCTAGTGTTTTTATGTAAAAAGAGAACAGGCATTATACATTCAGAATTTATTTCCACAATACCTGAAATGATATCATTTTCATGGTAGTTTCTGAATAATGTTTTCTGAACAATGTAAGTCATTGGCAGGTCACTGAAGTCTAGAATTCAGGCAAATGGTGGGTTATAAGGCTGATGGAGCTTTTCCCAATGAAATGAAGCGCCGGTTCGTTTTGGTGTGCTGGCTTTCAATAACTAGTGTGTGTTCAAGTGTTCAGGAAGTGGAAGACGCTTTAGCAGCATTCTGGCCTTCATAACTGACTCAAGAGGGCGCATTTAGTAAGTGTGAATGTATGGGATGAAAAATAAATTGATTGATGCATTGAATAGAGAAACATCACAGATCAAAATGTTCCCTGTTTCTGTCATTAAATTAGAACTGTTTATGATGGCACTCTATTTAGGTCAACTGTTTTTGCCACTGGGAACATTGATGTTTTAATGTGCTCTGTGTGTAATTCAAGTTCACATATATCCCATATGTTCTTAAATAGCCTGCTTGGAGAGAGCATTGAATTCACATTTAAGAACAAATGTTGTCTAAACAGACAAACAAAAAAAGCAAATTATAGACTCATCAAGTCTTATGCTGCTTTATGGGTTATATAAATGTGTATATCACAGCATTCTGGGTGATACACACTCTTCAGAGGAGAAAGTCCTGGCAAGAATGCCCTGTAGAAATGCTAAAAGTTATCAGTGTTGCTGGAAGTAATAAGCGTAATTATCGGAAGGTGACTGGTACATTTGGTTGAATTCTTTCCAACCTTCAAAGTGAAAATACGCACAGAACTTTGTTTGAAAGCTGGTCTGCCAAAAGAGAGAAATCATCAGAACCATTTGTGTATTCCTAAACTTTAACTAGTTTAGGTATGTGTTTTGATATCCCAAATGGAAGATCCTGAAGTGTGTAAAATATCAACAGTTCTACCTGTCTCTAATTCATCATCTTGTTCCAAAATTACATTAGCAGCCTGGTAGTACCATTTGTTCTGACTGCCCCTTCACTGCCAGCAGGGAAAACACAGCAGAAAGGTACCATGCTCACTACCTCCCAAAAATTACTGAGACTGTGATGACTCGTAAGTTCTAGAAAATTCTTTCCAAAGGTAGTCAGTTGGTATCAATTGTTTTAGAGACAGGGAAAACTAAAGTCAGAGGAAAATAACCTTTTCTTGCAACTTGTTCAAAATATTGTACTTCATTCATCCCCAGTAAATTAACTGAGAATCACAGACAATAACACAATTGCATCGTTGATGGTGATACCTCATTGCTTCCTTTTCCACTCCATTATTCTTCAACAATATACGTTGACTGATCTGAGCAATGAAATACAATACAAAGGATGCAGGAAGTTAATAGATTCTGAAAATCCATTGTTTAATAGTTTCCTTGGTTATAAAGAAACGAGGGAAGAGGAAAAGAAAAATCTGTGCACAGAAAAAAAATCCTGAAGTTGACAATAATTGCATCAGTTCTTGTGGAAAACATGATTTGTTCCATTTTCCTCTTTCTTTTTTCTAGTCCACTGCACTCTAAAGAGCCCTCTTACAAAGATGAATACGAGGGCTGGCTGCAACCATTTAGATTGTTTGGTCCATGGCAAAATTTGCAAGTTAACAAACTGGAGCCAGAAGGCAAATAGAAAGGCTGAATCGGTTTCCAAAACATCGCTTTAGAAAATGTCCAGGAGATATCCATGTCAAAGATTGCTTAATGCCATTCGTTCTTTAAAAAGCCCAAGAAATTACAGTAATTAAATTGGGGGGGGGGGGGGGAAGTACTTGTCACTTCCTTAACTGAAGTTAGAAGGAAACACAAGCTGCAGCAAGATTAAAGCCTATGCCTCATCCCAGTGCTTTGTACTGCTTTGCCTTTCCGTAGTCAGTAATCCTGCCAGCGTGGTTTATGTCTTTGTGCTGTGTTGCAGTTAACAAAGGAAAACACGCTTCTTGGAACACTGTTCACTAAAAATATTATGGCTCTTTCTTTTGCTTTCTTACTTTTTATCAACATTGCAGGGAAGTGGAAATAGTATGTGAACATTATGTGTTTTTTTACCTAGGTGTTTATTGCTGGTGGGTTTTCATTCTTAATGTAAAAATTGCAGATTCTGGTATGATACAGGCTGGAACAATCCGGTTGTTATACATCAATACAGGACATGAAGCCATAAAACTATGAGGGATAAGAAATCAAATTTTGATCTGAATTTAAGAAGGAACATTACCATGGCACTAGTTAATATACATTTTCTTATTTTCTATGTGTGTTTATGAAGTAGTCACTATCGCTGATGATTCACAAAATCCTGTATAAAAAGACTTAGTCATACTGAAATGGTTAAGCTAGCACCAAGTAAATTAGATCAGAAAACAAATCCTACTTGATGAGTATCTGATCCTTTAAAAACCTTCTGTATGCAAATATTTTAAGGGAGAGCAAGGGTTTTGCTGCCAAAGAATACCTATTTTTGAATTGTAGAGACACTGATTTCAAATGTTAGCACAGGCTGATCATGTGTATTTGAGTTTATTCTGAAGTCAATTTAGATTAAAGAATAGTCCAGAAAAATATACATGTGAGTTATATTTCTATATATACATGCTGGATCTCTGTCTCTTTATGTAGTAGACCCATCTTTGATGCCTCTGAGATCCAGAGAAATTAGGAGTTGTTTGATTGTCATTTATTTTGTGTCACATAGTATGTTTATGAACTTTGCATAACTTATGCATAACTACAGTTTGCTTGCCAGATTGTAGTCCTTGTCAAAAGAAAATGTGTTTCTTGCATATGTCTATATGAGACACAATTTCCTCGCTAAACATTCCCTTCCATTTTTTACACTTCTTTCCTATTTTCTTTGATTTTTTTTTCCTTTTTCCATTTTAACATGCAGAAATATTTGTGTCAGATATAGTTTTCCCTTCATTAATTAGCTGTTTGGACAATAATCACATTTTAATTTTTCTAGGTAAAATCAGACTATGACCATCTTAGAGAAACCCTTCTCAGAGTGACCAAAGAACGAGATTTGGCTGTAAAGGGAAAACACCAGCTCCAAGCCAAGCTGGAGAACTTAGAGCAGGTCCTAAAGGTACGTATAATACCATAAAGCCCAACAATCCAGTACTTCTATTGCTTTTTTAATATTCCTGATGTTCATTCAGTGAGTCACAGAAGCATAAGTGCATTGCAGACTAGGGAACTGAATGCCCTTATTGGTTATAATAAAATGTATGGAATACAGTAGACCAAGTACCTACCAGGGATCTCAAACTATCAGAGGAGAGACATCTTTAGAGATCTTTATCTACTAATTTATAAGTAATTGGATGTCGGTTTTCAATATGCAGTTATTGGAGGTAAGTCAAGATGAGAAGAAAATGATAAGTAATTATGCTGTTGAAGGAAATATGACCAACTGCCAGATGTTTTACTTTAAAGAGGGCTATGTCTGCCAGTCTAACTTGATGCACAATGTTATTGTGGCCTTGTGAAACAAGTTGTTGGTACCAGCTCGTATTGCCTGTGCAGACTGCACACCGTTGTCAGGACAGGGTTGCAAAACCTGCTATTGTTTTATCAGAGAGGTCTTATTTAGAAATAATTGTAGTGCCTGGTACATAACCACCTTTCTTTTAATATGCTTCTAGAGAAGCTTACTACGTTGCTGTCTAGCAGTGCTTGTTTTCTAGATACACTGTGGTATTCACATCATCAGTTTGCTGCTTCCTTTTCAATTTAGAAAAATTCAGTAATCTATTTTGAATCATAAGTGTATTCTTCAGTAGAGGTTTCACTGTTCAGTTGAAGATGCTGTCCTGCTTCAGTTTTCCTGGTTATTGTGCGTAATGCCAGGGGACAAACTGATTCTATGAAATATTGGAATTCACCAGGTGAATCTAACAGAGATGAAATCTAGCTGAGATGCTGGGCTAGAGTAAGAGTAAAATTCAGTTGGAAAATGGAATAAACTAAGAGATTATTACTTACCGGCTAATTCAAGGGGGCAATAATTTGTATATGTTGAAAGCAAAGTGCAAAAAAAGTTCTAGTAGTGGGAAGGAAACAGTGATTTGCTAGGAAACACCACAGTCCCTAAGTGTCATTGATTACATAAATATGGAAGTCAGTAACTTGATAAGCCAAGCCTTGATAGATGGATCAGGAGTCATGGAGAAGGGTCTGAGAGGTCCCTTACACACAATGAGGTGGTGTCCAATGTGAACAGGGTAGAGGGAACCAGTGGAAGGAAGCATATGATGTGGTAAAAACAGAAACTGGTTTGAATGGACCACTGTTTCCAGGTTAGCTGTAGAAAATATGGAAGTTGTGATGTGGAAAACTGCCACCAAAATATGCCTTGAAGAGGGTTAAGCAACTAAGATTATTTAAAAAAAAAAAAAAAAAAAAAAAAGAGGAGAAAAGAAAAAAGGTCATGCAATTACAGCTGTCTGCATCAGTGGAGAAACTGCACTGGTGAGGAACACAGTGAGAATTTTTGAGAGAAAAAACACTTGTAAACACTTGTATGTATTTCGGACCATTCAGAAAAATGAAGGGTGTATTTGTCTGGTTAGAATGGCACGTTGATTCAGTGCTGAAACATTTTTGGGCAGACTGCCAAAGAGTCGCTTATTTTTTGTCTTCTCAAGCCCAAGGTTTTCCTTCTTCAAACCACTGAAGAGGCTAGTGAAGGAAGGATGGATGTCCTGAGAGCAGGAGGAGATGGAAATGACAATAGGTGGTCTGAGATCTTAAATTTCAAGCAAGACTTTTCTTTACAGAATGTTTTAATAATGCTAAGTAGCTTCAGCCAGTGCTTGTCATAAGTACAATCACTAATTTAAAATTGGATTAGTTAATGATTTTGACTTGCATTGGACTCACTGTAAAAGGGGAAAATAGTTTTGCTGTTGGCTTCATCAGTTGGCTTCTCTGTTGAGATGCTATGTGTATTGTTGTGCAATATCAGAACAATTATCAACGTCCTATTTACTAGCCAACAGTTAGCACTGATGGAATAAATCTAGAATTATGTGCAAATAAGAAATACCTGTGCTGGGAAAGGAAGATTACAGTGCTTAATTGAACAGAAGAGTGATACACTGTTAACTGTCTTCAGACTAATAAACTTTCCCCAGGAACAAGGTGGAAGTTTTTCTCTAGCAATGGATGCTGATTTACTTTTTTTTTTTGTTATTGCCTTCCTTTTCTTCAGAGGAATACAAAACTGACAGTTCCACAGACCTTTATCACTAATTTGCTATTTTACTGTGAGCCACATGCTAGTACCTATAGAGAGTAGAATCAACACCTAGAAACTATTTCAACAGATATAGCTTGCCAGTGCTCTCTATATAATCATTGGGGATTCCAGCTTGATAGCTGTGGAAATTCACTTCTTCAAGGAGCACATAGTGGAAAGTTAAGAGGAAAAAACTCTAAAAAAGAAACGAACTGTCTATTCATGGCTCATAAAACAGCTAAGGATTAGACTATGCTCTAAGTAAATTGGCATTAATTCTCATTTCGTCAAATCAAAATACAAATTATTATTGTCTGGACTCCCATGCTGCTAAAAAGAACACTTAATGAGCAATAAAACTCCTTTCTTGTACCCTGTTCAGATACTGGCTTTGTTAGGCTTGTATGTTTTTGAACATTTGGAACTCCTCTAATGACAGACTATGTTTTACTTTTGTATAACAAATTAAAGAATGTACTTTCTTCTTTGACCATACCAAACAATAATTTCTCAACTCTTTAATTGGGGTATCTACTGGCATTTAACTTAATGATTCCTCCAAATTTCTTCTGTAGAAGAGCTGAATCTGGTTATTTGACTGATTTTGCCTAACTGCTACTGAAATAATACTTCTGCTTAAGAACTCCTTCAAGAGTTTTCCTTCACTGAAACAAAAATTGTTGGGTGGATATAGAGATCCTGACTTTTCATTTTCAGTAGTGCTCTGCCTTAAGCAGAATACTTCTGAGCTGGCAGAGTACCTTGAACAGTCTTGAAACTCTAAATCTCCCTTTTAGCACTAAGCCATGCCCAAGCAGATGCAGTTATTTGGGTATTTCATGTGTGTCCTCATATGCTCAGGAAATTAGTGGATTGAAAAAATGGTTTGCAGCTTTCCAACCACTGGAAAGTTTTGATAAATAGTTAGCCTGGTTTCCCTGTCAAAAGAGAAATTCAGCTACACTTTCTGTTATCTTAGGATGTATCAACAAAGCAGAAAAGATGAATAACTGCAGAATTAGTGAATTTCTGAGAATCTTCACAATGCCTCTTGCACAGAACAGTTCTGATTTTCTGATGTGTTCCGCCAGCTTTTCCCATTCATTCCACTGTAATGGTGGCCACCCATCTGCAAGCGCAGATGACAAGTCCTTTGATCAGTGTACTTGGGTGAGAATTAAATTTGTTCCCCATTCAGCATCGTGTATGAGTTCTGTCTCATAAACAAGACTCTAGTACTTGAAAACCATTTCAGTTTGTTCTAGCATTAACCAGATGCACATTTCCGAACTGCAAAAGTCACTGCTGTAGAAAAGAATGGACTTCTTTGTTTTGTTTGCAGCTGTAGGTAATACAGTGTGACCACCAAAACAGTTGGAGCTAGGATGGGCTATTCATTGTCAAATCCCCCTGCTGCCCATGAGGAAGCTGGAAAACCAAAAACTGTTTGAGCAGGTCCCTTAAGTGCTCTTTCAGAAACAGTTTATACTATACAGCTCTCTAGCTCTGTAGTTTGAAAGAAAACGGAGATATGCACCATGTCCCCGGTTCATTCTCTGCTGTGTAGCAGGATTCTTGCCTTTGATCTGAAAGATACACTGAAAAGGTTCGTTCTTCACGCTTTATTTGAAGGATAGAGCATTTTTGCCAGTTGTTTTGAAATATGAAGTCATTACTGTGTTTTTTCTATGCTCTTTTAGATGTGGATTTGCTTTCTGATGTTTGAGTAACATATTCGGACCTCTAGAAAGGGTGCAAAAAGGGAAGTGCAGATTTACATTTAGAAAGTTCTAACCTGACTCCCGTTAGGGACAGTGATAGCATGGACAAATGGATTGCCACCACCTACACGATCCGTGGTAACGTGATCATTGTGGAAGTCAGTCCTGAAGGAAGGTGCAGAAAGAATTCAGCAGCTCAGAGCTTTCTCCCTGCTGTTCTAGTGATCTCTGCAGTCCTCCTCCACGGCCCTGGCCTGTTCACCTCAGGCTTGGAAGAAGAAACGACAGCAGCTGATGTGCAGATAGGAA
Source organism: Chroicocephalus ridibundus (assembly GCF_963924245.1). Taxonomy (NCBI): domain Eukaryota; kingdom Metazoa; phylum Chordata; class Aves; order Charadriiformes; family Laridae; genus Chroicocephalus; species Chroicocephalus ridibundus. The sequence continues at coordinate 8,179,966 of NC_086296.1, read as the reverse complement.
GTGCAGAACAGATTTGCAGACAGAACCGATTTGTGAGCAGAGTGGGAGGGGAGGAATTGCTTCTGGTTTGGGGAAGATTTAATTGCTGTGCCAGGGGAGGGACAGATGCTGGGGTGAAGAGATCCTTGCTGCTTTAAATACTAAGTAGATCATGACAATACTAAAATGACTGAGAGATACTTTTAGGTTAATATAGATGAGCAAATGGTCTTTTCTGACCCTAAAATCTGTGAACTGTAGATCACTAAATACGTATTTTAGGAAACAGAGAAATTAAAAGCTGGGGAGAAACACAGATCGTGTATCACAATCTGTTTCTTCATTACATTTTCTAGGCTCACTGTATGCTCACGGTATTAATTATTTATTAATCTCTGCAAAGGGCTAGAAATGTTCTGTAGTAGCTTTTGTAAAAGTAGTAAGAACTTAATGGTATCAAAATATGCTGTACCAAATCTGGTACTAAGTCTTGAGAGAGGGCAGTAAGAGCTTTGTTTGTTTCAGATAATTAAAAGTTTTCATTAAAGGTGTGAGAATGACTTGATTGCCTCACCATTTCTTGAATATAAGAAATGTGCTGATGCTCCATCGGTGTCAAGTTTTACATAAGGCTTGATGGAAGCTGCTGAGCTCAGTAAATGTAGCTTCATGCTGATTTAAATAATGAGTAATACTCATTAGCAAAATAGGCTATGTTAATTCAGATGAGATGAAATTCGGAACCATTATTTTTGGTCATTATTGAATACTGAGAATAGATATTGCCCATGAACAGATCCATTTAACAATATGCACAGTTCGGAAATGTCTGCAGTCAAAATACGGAATCCTCACAAAACTGCTAGAAAACAAGTCATAGCTGAGAGTCAAAATTGATGAACTGGAAAAATCTTTGATGTTTTTTTTGTTGTTGTTTTTAATCAACACATCACATGAAAATAACTATATTCCAAGCAGAGGCCAAGTGGAGTATTGGAGACATTTCTGCTTCCTTTGCAAACATACCCAGATTGAGAGAAGTCAGCCTTGCTGGGCTGTCCCTCTTTGTTACGAGTAACATGTAGCAGAGAAAAACAGCTCATTAAAGGTTATCAATATGCTTGATAAAATTTTCTCTGGTACACAATAAGAGATATTTTGGGCTGTTCTTGTCAATTTTAGCCATGTATTTGTGCTTCCAAGTGACGATTCCTAATAGGTTTATGTGTAATAACTCGTGGTGCTGCAGATAAGATATTGTGCCTCTGCTCTGAGAGTATTATGGGAATAATATGTAATTTGGAAAATAAAAATCTTTAATACCAGTTTCACCAGAGAAGAGATCAGAATCTATAAAGAGATCTGTCTTAACTCCCATTTATTAACAGGGTGTTTGGAAGTTATAATGCTATTGGGAGAATAATATTAACCTGTAATGAAAAAGATTTCTATCTGCAAAGGATATCTTGACATTGTTCAGCTTGTGCTCTTCCCAAGAACCTTCCTCATATTGCTTTGAATCATTAGTAGCAACTGTACTTTAAAAGTTGTTTTTGAGTACTGTATAGTCCCTTTTGTCCAAATCCACCTGTGTTAGTTTTGCTCTCTCTAATTTGCTGTAAATAATAGGCAGAGATTAGCAAAGGTAAGCTATTTCTTTTGGGTCATCATTTGCAAAACAAATCACAAAACTATATCCTAGATAAAGAGGCATTGAGGGAATTGTCAAGCTAATTTTTTTCCAAGCTTTAACTTTTCAGCACAATGCCACATATGAATGTGTGCCTGATGAATAAAATGGGTACTGTTCATTTGTGCATTACAGAGGCCACATTGCTGGCAATGACAGAGTCCCATATCCTAAAAGAGGCTGCTGTGAAAATACCTGAGTTTAGCATTGGCAATATGCTCCTAAATACTGACCTAATTAAAATCCTATCCGGTTTCCAGCTTGCCTATCAGTGATAGCAAAAAGCTTTTATGTTTAGATGAATGTCTGCATGCTTGGGAATGGCAGCATGTTTGGCTAAAGGTAGAATATGTTAAAGTCACCTGATAGTTTTTCTGCTTCCTTTGAAACAGCATATGCGAGAGGCTGCTGAACGGCGGCAACAGCTGGAGTTGGAGCATGAGCAAGCCTTGGCTGTTCTCAACGCCAAACAGCAGGAAATTGAACTCCTGCAGAAGGTAAGTGGAGAACGGGAAAGTCAGGTGAAATAGCAAATTGCATCGACAAAGCACGGGCCATCAAACAGATCTCCTGGTATAAAGGTACTTAAACCACAGCTGCCAAATTGGTTCCTGTTCTGGATTGTTCTGCATGATTGCTGATGCAGTTGTAACAAGTGGATGTTTACTGTTGGATTTACATGACTGTACTAATTGATTTATAAATGTTCATGCCAGTGAAGATTAACCTGACCAGTATATGTAAGTCCTTGTATTTTCCAATAGGGAGTGAAATGATACAAATACATGTATTTTCTTTGTATTTACATTACTTCTCTCTATATTGGGCTCAGGAATATCTTTGCATTCCTTAAATGCCAGGAAGGAATCCGGTCTTAATTTCATGATAATCAAAATAAGGGGTATCCGCCATTTCCTTGTCAGTTTGCTGGAATAGTTAATCATTCTCACTGACTTATTAATGTTCTGTTAGGATTTCTTTGGCTTCATCTTCCAGACAATGGTGATTCTTACTACCTTTCTCCACTAAATTAGATTAAAGTTAATTCTTGTCAAGGTATTTACACATCACAGTTGATCTTCTTTTTCATAAATTAAACAGTTTAAGTACCTAATTTCCCAGCTCATTCTCTAATTCACAGATCACTTTGAGACTTCTTTTTTTTTCACACTGCAACTTCTCAGTATCCGTTATAATATAAAAAACACAGTATTGAGTTTCAGTCTTACCAAAGTCACTGCAGTTGTCTCAACACTAATGTTAATTTTTCCAATTGCTTCACGAGATCAAAAATATAGAAATAATAATGCTAATGATAATTTGATAGAGAATTGGCATGAAGGGACATTCTCAGCAGAATAAAAAGATGTATCTAAATATAGTTTGCTTGGAATAGAAAGCTTCACTTCAACAAATGAAATCTTCCAGTTAATTTTCTTTTAGCCTTTTGCAATTAATCTGTTTAAGCATATTTCAAAATGCCATTTCTAGTTATATTCAGCTTTTATTATTTGAACTTCCACATAAATTTTGGACTTAATTTTCTTGGCAAAACAAAGAAATCAAAGAAAGGTACAGCTTTTCTTGCTAGATTTTGTTACAGTCTTCTAATAAATCCCCATTACATGGGTCTTTTTGTTACAGATTGGCAACAGGGGACCAATCTCTGTAATACTGTTTTCTCCAGTCATTTTTGCTAAGCTATAGCATTATAAACTTCAAGCACAAACGAGATTGTATTGTATTTCGTATTTTACTCAATGCGACTAGCTCAGCATCTGTAACCAGTGATTAAATTCTGGTTCAGTGGGCTTGAAGTAGCACGGAATACAAATCATTTATGTTAAAAATTATTATCTAATAATCATTTATCACTAAGTTCGACTAGAATTTTTGCTTAGAATAGCTATACTAAAACCACCATAACAATTCATCTATGCAGTACTTAGTAGAAGCATTTAAGAAATAATTCATCCTTCTTACTGGTTTCAGTCATTAGCCTGAAATGTTCCTCCTAGGGCTTTGCATAGACACTCATTTTCACCCTGAAACGTCTAATTTTTTATGTTATTAAATTGCTATTGTGTCTTTTTTAATTATTATTGCCTCTCAGGATAAGTATCTGTGACAAATAAGTATTCTACCTATCACATCTCTTGACAAAATCTGCATGTGATATTAGTTCCAGATACCACTCAAAAAGAAAAAGCATGTTTTTATATATATTTTGATTTTCAGCCCTTCCAAGCTCACTTTCTTTTCCATCGTGATGTGTTGCAATCCCAGTTTGGTTGAGATGTGTAGTTGCTTCTGTAATGCTATTACTAATGGTATAGAATAAGAATGAAGATTAGTACACTGTATGGGTAGAAGAGGGAAAGTATGCAAAACACTGAAAGGTTTCGGGGGGATGTCTGTATTGTGCACTGTTCTAACGTGTAGAGAGATACCCAAGCTACCTGTAGTTCTCCAGGCATGGCACAGACTAATTTGTCCTGCTTTTACCTCTAGGCTGCTGGTATCCAACACATCTCCTTATCAACATAATGATGCAGTGTATATTGTCAGAAAAACAAATAAATCTGTTTCCTAAGTAACTATAGTACTTTGCTTCCATCATTAAACAGGAGTTGCTGGCTCAGGTTCCATACACAGCTGACCTCTAAATGTACCTAGTACATGTGTGTTAAATTCTTTCTTCCTCTTTTTTATTAGAGTCATCTAATTACTTGAAAAAGTACCATGAAATGAAAGTAGTAACTCCAGGCAGTAACAGGATGACATTTCACAGCATATCTTGTTTCTGTTGTAAAGTTCCTGATGAACCACAGAAACACGCACTTTAAAAGAAAGCAAGTTACTGGTACAATCTGATGTATTTGCTGTCACATTTTGATATTATAAATAAAAGTTCATTGTGTTTTTAATATATGAACAGACTGATCAGATTTTCAGCCTAAAGGAAGGATGAATAATATAATATTGTTCATCAAGGTTTTTTGTTGATAGGGAATCAGATGGTCTTTTTCTCCAAGAAAGCCTTAATACAAGACAGTTTGATGTAGAAAGAGAGATAGCTATTGATGCAGGTTTTCTAATCATTTATCGAGAATTCATGTGCTGGGTAGATTTTATTAAACTTGTAGTGATGGATAACACAAGGCTTTCTATTACCTGTCATCCTATGTTTGCTAATGCTTATGGAGCCAATATTTTATCAGGTGCTAGCAATAAAACTTACGACTGCAGTACAGGAAGAAATATGACTGTGCTTGCAGGACTGAAGGAGGCTTTATTACCATGCATGACAGTGAAGTATAGTTTGGGTATATGTTTTTGGTTGTGACTTTATGGCCTGACCCACCTTCCATTGCAACCAATAACGGAGTAGGGTTGACCTCATAGATGAGGAAAATGAAGTTAACATAGCTGTGTGAGTGTCCATCGTGGGAGTATCTGGCCTGTTAAATTAGAAAGTGTGGGGTGTTGCTCTCTGCTAAATTGGAGGGGTTTAAGACTTTTCTCTGATGAGGAATGTGCAGAATGTGGTCTTTGGGCTACAGTAATAAGAAGCCAAGAGGCAAAGTCAGTGCATCACACTGCTATCAGCCTGATACAGTGGTTAATAAAAGTTTTGCTTCTCTTGGCAAGCTTCGATAAAGAAGATGGTGAAAACTTAAATGGAAATGAAGTGAGGATAACAAAAAGTTTTGTTATCCTGTTTTGTTTCTAAGGTTTAGACTTTTCCTAACCAAAATTTGATAACTGAATTTCTGAGCTACAGAAAATACACTTTCCTGCTCTTATTGATTCCCTCTTTTCTTCATTCAGTCAGTAAATTGGACGCTAAATGTTGCGCTCCTTTTTACAGACAGCCTGTCTTGTCGTTGCCTTGAATGTTTTGTGAGGTATTTGCTTAGATGATAAATACTGTTGCTGCATGTAAAGAATTAGCTTAATTTTTGTGTTTCTTTCTCCCAGGTGGTACAGGAGGTTTCTACACAATGAACCTCCTGCAATGTCGAATAACAAGCTAATTTTTCAGTTTTAATTTAGAGGGTTTCAGAGATACTTCTGATGTGTTCTTGCAATGTGTTGAGCATGCACATCTTAGTCCAACAAAATACTGATGCTATTAATCTTCACTGAAATTCAATCTCCAAAAAATAAGCAGTTATTTCAGTGGCTTGGAACCAAAGTGCTACAGTAATATTGATGGAACCATCCCTTCAAGAGTCTAATTGGCTTTGGATTTGAGTAAACAGTATCCTACTTTATGTGGTTAGAGCATACTATATGTAGCATCATTAATTGACTCTCCTTCTCCTCTCCTTCTCCTCTCCTTCTCCTCTCCTCTCCTCTTTTTGTTATAAAAACAAGGCTCAGGTTGAAGCTAAGAAGGAACATGAAGGAGCAGTTCAATTGCTAGAGGTAAGAAGATATCCTTTGTGTTACTTTTGCTTGTGGAGGTTCCATTCTGAATGTGATAACTTTACAGTATCATCACTTTTGAAGGTTTCAAGTAATATGTAGACAAATAGGTGGGGTTTTTTGTGGTTTTTTTTCCTGTTCTGAGGTATTGCATCCTTTAAAGATTATAATTCAGTTAGGAGTGCATTAAACTGAGCTGTTGGACATAATGTGTGTATCTCGGTTTCTCTTTGCATAGAATGGAAATTTTGGTGCCAATTTTTGTAAAATACTGTGAAATATATAAAAAGGAAGTGATTACTTGTGAGAATTATTATCGTTTAGCCTGGAAATATAGCTGCAAATACCAATAAATTACCTAAAGTTACTAATTAAATGGAACTAAGTAAATGCTAAATAAATTTAGCAACATGCTAAACAGCCAAAATTTTTAAACCTAACGAAAGAATTTGGATACTTTGAAAAAAACTTTAAAGGGTGTGGTAGGGAGAGAACACTTCATTCTTTTTATTGGAAAACTAGATCTTTTCAAGGTGTCTGAACTGGGCATTTGAAAATCAAGGGTACCAGAAACATACTCAAATTTTAAATTAGAAACACAGAATAATTCTGTTTGGAAGGGACCTCTGGCTATCTGGTCCAACTCCCTGCTCAAAGAAAGGCCCTCTCCAAAATTACTGTAGGCTGGTAAAGGCTTTGCCCGGTCCATTTTTAAATATCTCTGGGAATGGAGATATGGCAGCCTCCGTGGAAAGCCTCTTTAAGTTTTTAAGCACTTTAATTGTGAAGAATAATATTCTTGTATCCTGTCAGAATTTTTGCCTGGATGCTATCCATGTCCATTGCCTCTAATCCTATCGCTGTGTATCACCAGCAGGGGTCTTAGTGTTTCCCATTACTGTTGCAATATGTTTTTAGAATTTGCCAGTGACTGTTGGATTTAGTAAGTAAACACTGTTAAATTAAGTTTTGAGGGATGATTCAAATGGTCTGATTTAATTTTTAAGGCTCTAAATACCTGCACATACTGACATCATCCATAAAGGCAACATTATCCATAAAGATAAACCAAAAAATATTAGTATTTTCATTAGCAAGTGCTCATAGCACAGGGTATTACCTGTAAATTCATTAGTAGTTGTGTTTATGGACTTTGTATCACATTTCAAGCCTTCCTTCAAGTGATTAATCCATAAAAAAAAAAAAATCTAGTAATTTAGTCTTCTGTGCCTAAGGATACAGACTTGTTTGTGTCTTGTATAGAAGTGACATGAAGAATAGGAGAAAATTCTTACTCTCCCATTCAAAAAACATGAGCTTTGCTGTTCAGTTTTAGTTGGAATAGGGCAAGGTTTGCAAAGCCTCTTTGTCTTAGGCTGCAGTGAAATTTTTAGAGATTTTAAACTGCGACTCTTATAATAATGGAACCTTTATAATGGATGCATACAGTTATGGTTAAATTACATATGAAAACACAAAAAATCAAACGGAGAATTGAAATAAATTAATGTTCAAATATCTGTCTGATGCTGACAAAACCTTTTATTCCCTTTGCTGTCTGCTGTTTAGGAATGCAGACTGACCCACAATGTTGTGTAAGATACAACAAATGACACCATGTACCAGAAATTAGAATTCCTGTAAGAAGGTTCCTAAAGGAAGCAATTCCTCATCAGTTTTTCAAAACCAGTCTCAACAGATTCTTTAAGTTCCAATAATATTGTTTGATGTACTTGAGTAAGGTACAGTGTCAGAAAATACAGATGCACAAGTAAATAGAATGCTAACTGCACCCAGATTTCCTTTTGTTCTTTTTTGTTCTTCATTTTTTCACATAAAATAGGTTTTCACTGATAAATACCAAACTAGTTTTTCTGCCTGAGGAAAAGAAAAGGCATTTAATGGTTATTAAGTCTTAACATACCATAGATATCATAAAGAACATGCGATACCATAGATTGATTATAGCAAGTGCATCGTCAACACTTCACTTAGACATCTGTTTTGAGCAGAAGGTAATTTCTACCTTCTCACGGTAGTTCTTCTGTCTGTGTACTTACTGGTCATGCATTGATGGAAGGTATTTTTTCTGGTTCATTGATCATCTTTAAAAAAAAAATTTAAAAAAAATTGTTTATATCTATAAAACTTAATATTCCGAAATGTTTTACTCATGCTTTCATTATCATCATACATATTGTTTGTTTTGCCTTTAAGAACATAAGATTAAATTATTATTTAATGCCTGGTGGAAAGTATGTGATGCAGGAAAACATAAGTAGAAACAAAGCAGGCAAGTGATTATTTACCCCCCTCAAGCTAATAAAAATTCCTATCTCCCTGCGACCTCTGATTTGCATAACCCCATCAAAGTTTCCTAAGCTTTTGCTTTTTATTGCCATAAGCCCATTAATTTTTAGCATTTTATTTAATCTGCCTTTTGCAATTTAAGACCAGCAGTGGTATTGATTTCTGAAACATTCTATAGTGTCGTTTGCGTTAATGCATGTTTTTACACGTGTTAACTGTTCTAATATATTTTGCTTTGAAATGTAAAAAAAGTGTTCAAAACTGTTTTTATTTCTTTGTTTATTTCACACCTCTTTGTTTACTGTGTCTTGTTTGGAATTTATTGCTTTGCACTTCATCCAGAACACCTTGGACAGCATGCAGGTATTTTAGGGCATAAATTCTCCTTTCTCTGTCCCGAATCCTGCACTTTTCCTTTTAACATGAGTACGATAGTCCTGCCTAACCTTGCATGGGATGTGTGCTAGAACCATTGTTATGCAAGCATGCTTGGCATTTATTGGCCTAGTACCAAATCACCAAAATCAGAATTTTCCTCTACAAGAGATTAATCTTCAAATATAGCATGATTTAATAAGAACTCAGATACTGGTTTTGAAAGTGAATTTCTTGTGAGCATGCTCAATAAGAATGGTTTGGTTGTTTATTCAAGATTGTAGCTTTCTGACTGTGTGGATTTTGTCTGAATTCAGATTGTTTCTTTGTTAATACGACAGTAATTTTATGTGATATTTTCACCTGAGGTTAGTTTATTGAGCCACCTACTGATAGGCGTTGCTGCTACGTAAACAATTAAACTACAAAATGGTATGTCCACAGCAGAATTTGTGTGTGAATTACTGGTCTGAATTCAAGCCTGTCCACCTGGAAAGTTGCTCGTCATGTTACCTGTCTTGTGCAAACAGTATCTGTTTGGATGAAGTCTACTTAATTTTCAATTTAAGAAGCTACTTATCTTCTAGAAAGAGCACTATGTATTGCATGAGAAACGTGGCAAGTCCTAAGTGAAATACATTCAGTATGGTCTGCAGTAGAGAATGTCTTTTCATACAACCACTGCTATAGGCAGATCCGGTTTTAGGGAGATCTGGTAGACTTGGCACTTTTGTGCCATGATTCTTAGGATAGACTGTATGGGCAGAACCATGATACAGAATAAAAATTCAGTACTTCTGAGAGTGTAAGCATATGCCTCTCTCTTCTGTGACATACACGAATATGTAGATTTTCTACAGTGAGGTGAGTCTGGCTGGCTAACGATGAACCAAGCCCCTGCCTGAAGTCAAGAAACAAAGATGGATGTGAGGATGCCTCCTGTTAGTACTAGCGTGGATCTCATGGCAATTTTTTCTTTACATAGTGCCAGCTTTGTTCTCACTTCTTACTTACAACATTGATTAAAAAAAGAAAGCAGTAAAGGCATTTTTCTTCCAGGCTTTGTACTGTTGTGAGAGAACAACTTGAAAATGAAGATTTTATGTACTCAAAAGAAAAGTTAAAGATGACATATCCTGAAATGAAAATAAGTTTTTAATTAATAAATAATAATAACATATTAAAATTAATTTCTTTTTTTTCCAAAAATATTTTTTAAGGCAGCCTTAGGATCTTGTTGGGTTCTGGATGATGATGTTTTTATTTTTTATTTTATGCTAGAGTTTCCATAACTGCATGTGGAAAGGTCAGTATATATTCTTAGAGAGCTGAAGAACTTAAACTTTCCATTGGAAAGAAGGGATCTAAAAACCCAGTCCACTTTACTACTTTGTTTGTTTAATGTTCTTTTAAAGTTGTACGTAGATGCCTTATACATGCAGCAAAGTAGGAAAGACTCACATTTTGGTTGCTCAAAACCACAGTGAAAATATGAAAGGCAAAAAAACAAAAATCAAAGCATATAATGTTTGTGTAAAACTCCTACAATGTCTCTGTGGCTTACTGTTTTCTGTTTCATAATCAGACAGATAGATACCCTGAGAATTCTTTAACAGAACTAAACTGATTTGTGTTTTATGAATAAAAAGAAATTATATCCTCAAAATTCACTGTACCTTTAAATGTATATTTGTTACCAAAAAAAAGGAACAGAGTACCACTTCCTATAGTAGGAAATTTGGATTTTTGTGTTCTTTTGGGTAGTATGAGTGAGTTGTTTATATTTAGCTGTGCTAAAATCTTTGCATAAGTGGTATGTAATGTATGTCATGTTGTTGATATGTAATATGTGCGATTTTTCTTACATGAACTGAGAACATTTTTCTCTTTCAAGAAAAAGAAACCTTTAGTACAGTTGAATGAATCTAATTGATACCCAGACTTCCTTTGTTAGTACAGTTGTTTAACTAGGCATATACTATTAAAGGGGTTTTTAGGAAGGAAAGTGATGTTTGTTCATCATAAAGCATCAGATTAGGATATAATGCATCAGCTTCTCATATAAGGAACCTGTTACTGCCTCTGCTACTTCTGCTTGCATGCCCTTCGTCATTCCTTTCAGCCAGGGAACACTTCCATCACCTCATCCATTTTTTCACATCAGGAATTCATAAACTGTATGTAGGCAAATTTCGCAACTCAGCACAGAAGCTTATCTTTTAAGGTCTGTTTTGTTAAAGGCTGATGCCTCAAAATTAGAACACAAATGTTTGCCAACAATGACATTTTGGTACTTCTTACAAGCTTACAAACAATCTCTTGGATGGTGTCTGGATTACCTCTGTGTGGTTTGGCATCTATAGTGAGGAGCGTTATTTTTGAGAGGGAATTCAGCCAGTTGCTAGGCCCACATTCTGCATGAAACACTTGGGGGGGGGAGGTTGTTGTTGTTGTTTTTTTTTTTTAATACATAAATGTTGATCTAGTATTTCAGGAGACTGCAACTTACTAGCAGAGGATGGGCAAACCTCAGAAATACACCTGAGGTTTAGGAAAAGTTGGAAAAGCACACAAAAGTGACATTCAGATATGTGTAGAAGTCACAAAGCTGTAGGATCTGTTTGCAGGTGTTCTTGGCAGTGATTTTTTTAGCACTGCCAAAAAGTATGATGAGGAATTTCCCCTTTGGAAATGAGGGATGAAAGGAGTACTTACCTCAATATTACAGGGCTACTAAAAGGTTTCGTCCTAAATATGGGTGAGAACTTAGAGGGAGAAGAGTGCGGTTGTGGGCCTGTTTATCCCAGTTGGCCTATCCTGGCTTCCTGGTACTTAGAAAAATCTGACGCAGTCACAGCTTGCTCTGATCTCAGTCAGATGTCTGTGTTATGTCTTGCTTGTGCAGGCCAAGGTCCGAGAGCTAGAGGAGAAATGCCGGACACAGAGCGAACAATTTAACCTCTTGTCCAGGGAACTGGAGAAGTTTCGACAGCAAGCAGGGAAGATTGATCTCCTGAGCAGTAACTCGGTGGCATCCTCAGATATCCCTGGTTCTCCCGGTAAATCTCTATCCCAGTTAATGAATGGAATAGCCACTTCTATAGGCAAAGGTAAGGACCAGCATTTGATTTGTAGGTATCTGTTCTGCCCTGTAGATTTTAAGATGCAACTCAATGATGTACATAGAGTTTGACTGTACAGGTGGAGGATAGAATTCACTTCTGTTCCTGTTTTGTCGCTTCTTTGAATGTCAGACCCTTCACTGAAGTTGTTACAATTTTATTCAGGTACTGCTGTGAGCAGAATTCTCTCTAATTGTTGTTGGGTGTTGTGATGAGAAACCTCTTCAGTGTTAAAATGATGTATTCCTTATGTATCTAAGAAGAAGACAGAGGGTCTGCATATACAGGCTTTGTTGTAAAACCTTCAGTGTTTCAGGGACAGGAGTTGGTCTGCTGTCTTGTCAAAGTAGCAGTTCATGGGGAAAGAAAGCACAGAGACCCCCACACTACATTAGCCATTCCATAAAAGAAACTTGTATATAGAGCTGGGTAGAAAATGGGAAAACTGAATGGAATATTTTGACAAACATGGAAATGTTTTTAGTTTAGTTGCATTTGTTCAACAGAAAATATGCACTTCTCCGTAAAAACTTGAAAGGCATGCATTATAAAACAACTTCCATTGGAAGCAAACACTGTCTACAAAAACACAAATTCTGTCACAGAGTGATTTTGGTTGGAAAGGAGTTCCATGGGATATATTTTTACAGAACTGAATAGGGATAATATCTACAGTTGCTTACCGAACTCTGCAAAGGTGTGTTTAAATTTTTAACTGTGTTTAAAATTGTATTTGAACAGGGAACTGACAGGTGTTTTAGAAATAGAAAAGGCATGACAAAAATAGTGTTGATTTGAGTTTTAAAAGAAATGGAGAATGTAAAGTAAAAATTAAAAAAATATTATATCTGTATTGGTGTTCTTACACTTATAGTGCCTAGTATCTTCAACACAGTAGGTCTTTTTTCAAGATTTGTGTTGAACTTTCGCCAGGTCATCTCCTATTGCCAGAGGCAACTGCTCCGCCTAAGTACACAACCTTGTTAACAATTCATTATTCATAAGAAAATTTCAAAGATAAGGCAAGAGGTTACCTGAGGACACTTGAAAGTAACTTGCATGTAAATTGCATGTTAGATTGTGTATTATAACTATGTTGTTATCAAGGCTGAGGATTGTGCTCAGTATCACCCATGCTGGAATGACGTTAACTATTTGTTCTGCAAAGGAACACTTGTCAGGTAATTTCCGTTACTTACAAATTCCCCCAAAGTTGTAAGTATGAAGAGGAACTGGAAAAATGAAATAGTCTGGACTTTTTTTATTTCATCTTCCTAAGTTTCCAGAAAATTTCTGAGGCATAGGGCCTAGAAATCATAAATCATTTCCGTATCATTACAGGTGAGCAGTTATTTTCAGTGAAGGGTACTAAACTCAATGTGAAACCAAGTCGAAAGGAAGCAAGGTGACATCCTTCTTTCGTTTCACTTCAGTAACTTTGTGCTTTGTATGACTCGTGATTTTGAACAAAAAATTCGAGTTGTTTGCAGTCTTGCCCACTGTGGTGTATATTAGTTTATAAGCTTTTCTGGAGCTGCAAGACTCGCGTAAGTTGATACTAAAGTGCACTAAATGGAGAATTCAGGAGGAGTGACCTGATAGCTGTAAGAATTTAGTAGAAATTTCCTTAATATCAACAGGATTAAGTCCTCAGGTCTCTAAGTACAGGATTTTCAAAGTAACAATCAATTTTATAGGAAAGGTAATTAGGTATTGAAATGTCCTTTAGGCAGCCAGTGAAAGTCCAATCTGTATCTCCGGAATTGATCTAAATAGGCCCCAATCCTCAAATAAAAATCAATTAAAACTTTTTGAGGTCCTCAGTCAAATTCTCCAAACTAACTTCTATTCATTTTCAAAATACTAATGGCAACAGCTTTAAAAAAAAAAAAACCTTCAAAACATAACAAGCAGAAATCTTCCAAGAAATCCTTGGCTAGAAACACAGACAACACAGCAAGGTCTGTATTGAACTAACTTAAAGGCCTTGCTCTGTAAACCTTTTCTCATCACCTATTGATTTTTATGCAACTTAGAATTCAGGGGCTGCAGCACTAGTGTATAAACATCAGAAATCCTTGGACAATATTCATTCTCAGTATGAATGCACTGGTAACAATAAAGTAATGTTTGAGCAAGTGGGCAGGATTTCTAATTATTGAAATCAACCATTTCACAATAATGATGGTAATGCTACAGCGAGTTCTTCAAACCAGAAGTGTAATTATTTTTATTATGTGTGAGGAAAAAAGAACACAAGAGGGAACACAAGGACAGCTTTCAAAGCAAAGCAAATGATGGAAATGAAATCCGTTTATGACCAGCTGCTTTGCCTTAATTGGTGATGTTTGAATGTATCAGGAAATGAAATAAACCTAGCCAGAATAGATTAGAACGTAGAAAGTTCACTCTAAATGTATAATAATGTCACAATCAGATATAGAAACCTTAAGATTTATTATTCATCAGATAAAAGGCTCATTTAAATGGCCTTTCTAGATAATTTAGGTAGTCCATAATGAATCAGCAGTTCCAATAAATAAAATGGAGAGTCTAATTGTACTACAAGTATGGACAGCTTTAATTCTCCTGAAACATTTAAGTCTGGTGCTCTTCCTTGCCTCTTTCCTTGATAGGGTGTTCTTCAGACTTCCTTAAGAGATATTTGCCAGTCATGGGAAAATAAAGGCCAGTTTGAGCCTGTTTGGATTTTACAAGACTTTACAGACAAAAACCCTGTGGCTTTATAAGGTTCTTCTCCAGTATTTAGAGAAAAAAAAAAAGTGATGTTTCTAGAAGCTGCTGTGTGTTCTTATGAACTGACCTCTTTTATTTTTCATTCTTAACTCTTAGTTGTTTCCGGAGTGCAAATGTAAAAGGAAAGGTGCATTTTTTTTTTCCTTAGTTTCCAGTGAGATAACAAGTTTTAAAACAGACTTTATAGGTCTGATTCCTCCACGTTCCTTTGTTCAGGCCCTGGGACATCAGTAAAATTGCCTTGGATAAACAAGAGAACCTAGTTTGAAATCATTTCTTCTTTTAGAGATAAAGTTAGGCCAGTTTTTAAAATGCAGCCATTTTTGTCTGTACTCCTGTATTCACAATCCACAAAAGTAGACATCCTCTAGAGAAATGATCAGGAGATTGCAGAGATTCAGGCGGTTTCAGGAGGAATGTGCTTCATGCACAGTGAATCTCAATTTTGCTTTTTGCAAAGGCATTGCTTGATGATGCTTGTGTTTGGCGTTTTTTAATCCAACTGTGGCTCTACATACATAGAATCAGCATGAATTTACATATATTATTTAAGCATCTCATGACCTTTAAAAAAGACTCCTGTACAGAATATACAGAAACTAACTGATAACATTATGATACGGCTCACCCAAAAATCTCTTCTTTCTAATTTATTGCAGATATTAGAATACCTTGAAAATGCAGTATTTTTTAAGCTGCTTTAAGAAATAGATCACATGGTGGTCCCAGATAAAAGCAGTCCCACAGCATGGGAAAGAGCCTTAGAGGATCAGCTTCTGTTATTTCACACACGTTTTCATAGAGACAGGTTGATGGCACCCAGTGCAGATTTTATTGAGCAGAGAGATGCTACATTGCACAAATAGACAAATGAACAGAGATACAGAGGACACTGAAGGCGGCAGCAAGTCTAGTTAGGAAGACAGATCCATTTTCAGAGCTAGATTTGGGGCAGAAACTGTATTTCTACATACATTGATGGATATGGGTATCGACTTACTCTGATGGGAAGTGAGGTATCTGAGTAGGCTGTATCTAGTTATAAGCACCATCTGGAGCCATAGTTATGTCCAGTCACATGATGCAATTACAACTACCACGCAGTTTTCTCTCCTATGCATTAAGGACTCAAGGTAAATTTTATGTACCCTGTTTTACAAGTGGAAAAAATAAGACAGTTGACTATCTTCCAGCATCTTGATATTCCTGGAGTTCTTGATAATGTGTGTTCCTATCTTGCTTAGCATCCTGTATGTATGCAAAGCAAGGGCTATATTGTCCAAGAATCTTTCTCCACGTTTTGTATGTAATGCAACTAATTTAATAAGAGAGCCTGAAAAATCCAGGAGGTATGAGACCAAACAGCAGTTTCCTTTCAATGAATAATCACATTTGGACCAATTATTTATAGGCTTGGCGCTGACAGTCTGATACAGCAAGCACATTAACAGCAAACAGAAGGAGCTAAATTGGCTAAAGGTTTCTGAACAGGGATGGCTTTTCTGCTATATGTGTGAGAAAGGTTCCAAGAATAAAAAATGTGCCCTTTTCCAGCCTGAGGATTCCTGTAAGCAGGCTGGTTGTAATTAATCTTTTGTATGATGACTTGTATATTTCCCTGCTGTTAATGTGCTTAAGCTGTCCTGCTGTAAATTACAGTGATGCAGAGAAAATTAATCATGTTGGACTAAGGAGCACACCAGAAAAACCCTCTGATGATATGTTTTGGAGCTTATTCTCCCCTGCAATATGAATAAAGAGGTTCCACTGGAAATTCCTGGTGACGTGTGTCTGCAAAGCTTGCAATTCAGTAGCAAAACATTGCTGTCCGGACTTCTGGCAGAACTGCAGAGGAAATGCTGAACCTACACATATTCAGGGTCTGAAAAATTAGAGCATAGGCTCATTATGTTAATGAGAAAGAGAGACAGGAGAAGGCACTCTAGATATTTGATTGTGTCAGCAATGCCCTAGACTATCTGCTTTGCTATAACTTCTGCTGATGTTGCAAGTATAATTAGGCTCAGTTTACAATTTCCTGCTTGTTTTCATGTGGTTTGGGGACTAAACTAACAGAAAGGGGGAAAAATGTAGAAGTATTTTGTATTACACTTCATTAGTCTCTCTTGCAACCTTGATGACGTTGTTCTTTTTACTTGTCTCCCCTCACCATTAGGTCTGGTTTTCACTTGAGTCAGTTGGAGATAGGTGTTCAGCCTCTTGTAAGGCTGCCTCCTTAGGGCCTTTAAATGTGCAGTATGAAGTGACTTCTAATTTTCATTTTTAAGTGCTTGAAAAAAGCACAATAAAAATATTCAAAAAGCGTTTATGGATATTTTTCCTTTTTCATAGTCTACGTCTTCCAGTTTTTAGAAACTGGAGAGATGGCACTGTGATCGAATTATGTGTTTTAGTGCTGGTGTTAATGAGGAGCTCTTAAGAAATATGAATCTTGTAACTTAGAGCTGTGCAAAAAGCCAAACCACTTCCCTTCATTTCAAAATTAATATCCTGCTTACTAAATTATTAGCATTTCAGTTGCCTTCTTAGAAGATAAATGCACAACTTGATTCTACTTTTCAGTATATGGCAGAGTCCCTGAAAGGAATAGAAGGGTTACAACAGCAGCTTTTAAGTGCTGGGCATGTTAAACAGTATGCCAGATAACTTCTTTAAAGATATCAAGATGCTCAGAACAAAGGTGTACTTTTTTTTTTATTAAAGGAAACTTTAACTTTGATATTTTTTTTTTAATTAAAATACCTTCACTTTCTACATTCTGTACCATTACATATTGATGATTTGTGTAATTTACCAAAAGGCCGGGAACTAGTAGGCTTAGCTACTTTCATGCTCCGCAGTCTACCTACCTTAGTCTTTCTCTAGAATGATTTCTAACGGGAGGAGAAGATAACTCACTGCTGCTTATTAGTTGGCAGTGTTTCTGCTTGAGAACAATGACTTATTCTCATATGTGTTTTGTTCACTGCCAGGTCATGAAAGTCCTTCTGGAAGTCGTTGTGTGATTTCAGAGTTTATACGACCCCTTCAAATATCTGGAGACAAACCAGAACAGTTGTCTGTCAAACCCACATTCCTCTCCAAGTCAAGATCTGGTACCCCAAGATGCAGATTTGATTCAGACGTGAGTTTTTTTAAATTTGTTACTGAAAATGAGTGTTATGGGGCCAGCACCTCTCTTCTCCGGGGCACCGATGCAGGTTGATCCACCTGCTTTTAAAAAGTCAAGACATGAATGTTCTCATTTTCTGACATAACTTGGGAACATGACCAGTGGGAATTCAACTGGTATTTTCAAAGAAGTCTCAGCTGATATCCTAATCACACAGCATAAAAAATGTGCGTGTGAGAACCTCAAGCTTCTATGAAAACCTCAGCCTTCACTGATGCATTCAGAGCATTGTACTATTTCTGTGCATAAGAAGTGTATGTCAGCATTTCTGTGTCTGTTTTAGCGTTATGCAGGTTTATTACTATTTTATTTTATCTACCAAAAGGTGTGACTTTGATACAGCCCGGGCAAATGGAAGAGAAATTCCATGCAGTGCCCTGTCCAGGCAGGTACGCTCTGACCCGATCAGCTCATTCTGCAGGATTTGTTCTTTGCCTGGTTTTCATGATGTGTGAATCTTCTCACTACAACTAGGCTGATACCACCCACTAACAGCAGTTTCCAGCACACTCTCCTAAACTGATTTTGAGCCTGTAACCTGGAAGTGAAAGTTGCAGGATGTTGTCACTAAACTCTTCCACCATTCAACGTTACAGCTTGTATTTAATTGTACTTTTGAAAGGTTCTGTTCTTCCTTTCTTAGAAAAGTTTTCTGGTTTCCAGTAGCATTCTGGCAGAAAACCAATGGGAAGCTTGGAAGAGCTTTACAAAGGTGCCATAGCAAGTTGGTTGTTGATATTTAGGACAAATGTTAAATATAAGGAGGTATATGACATATTTTGAAAACTTTATAGAATGGTATTTTCTGTTAAATACTGTAAGCTTGTTTTATAGCCATGAGGAAACGATCTTCAGATTTTACCCCTCACCTTACAGTCCTGAATCCCATTCTTAATCTTTACAGAAGTAAATGAATTGAAACTGTTTGCATATTTTCTATCTATTTTATATTCATTGCTACTGAACCAGTGAAAGTTGATAAAATCAAAATGTTTTTAAATGGACCACAAGCCTGAGTATGGTGTAGGATGTTCAACGCATTATTAGATTCGTGTATAGTAGGAATTCCATGGGCGTATCGATATGTATGTAGCAGCATTACTGAAAAGTGGGAACATTCACTGCTTTTTGAAGAGGCCACAGAAAAAGCATCCTGAAGTAGTCAAAGCAGAAAAAGCAGCTTAGCAACGGGACTTAGGGAAGCAGAACTAACAGCAGGGAACAGAAGAAGTGCACGTCAAATTTAATTCCCTTTTTCTATTATTTTTGAGTTATCTCTCGCTGAGAATGTCAAGCCCTCTTTTGCAG
The DNA here is from genome assembly GCF_963924245.1 of Chroicocephalus ridibundus. Classification (NCBI taxonomy): domain Eukaryota; kingdom Metazoa; phylum Chordata; class Aves; order Charadriiformes; family Laridae; genus Chroicocephalus; species Chroicocephalus ridibundus. Next base: position 8,160,801 of record NC_086296.1, on the reverse strand, counting down.
AATTGTTCGTTGTGTGCCTTCTAGAGTGTAATTATGTGATACGTACTTACATTATGCAAGCTCACAGGAATTAAGCTCCATCCTTTTTTAGAGGTATCCAGACCCCGGGGGAGAGTGTAAGAATAAAATCTAAAAATGGAGCATAATGCTGTGAAGTGTGAAATTAAAAAGAAGATACTCTGCAAAAATATATCTGCAACTTTTGTGATTGTTACTAGTAACAAAGTCTTGTGGAATAAGCGTTATTGAGTTAGTTATGAGCTTTGTGACATGCCCTTAAAAAGCTATCAGGATGGTAACCCTTGAAAATTTGCCTGCATCCCCAAAAGCTACACAGGGGAGAATAGCTGTTAGCTGACTATTACTGTCCTCCTCAATGGAAGTGGGTGTTGGCATAGTGTGTGTTGTGTTAACCTAACAAGCTAACCCACCTCTTAAGACTTAATTCAGAGGAAAAGTGACTTGACTCAATATTTTTCTCGTGCTGGGAACCAAAGAGGGACCAGTTTAGGCCTGAAAGTTGCAGTTCAATATTCACTCTGTCCAGTTAGTAAAATTTCAGTCTTATCGTATTTGATCCCACTGTTAAACTTAGTATTTCTACCTTAATTAAAGTTCTTTCGAGCTCAGGCAAAAAGTTGTTCACTTTTCCTAAAAGAGTACACAGCATACTGTAAAACAAGCGGAGGAAAGAAGTGCATCTCTCACTTTAAAAACTCTGCTAGGCTCAAAGCATAACAGAAAGAATTGCTGTTTTACCAGTGAGATTCCTAGAGCAGAGCTAAAATAGATGGAGTCTGTGTTGATTCTGCACCACAATTTAATCTGGCTTTGTAGACCAGATTTGTAATGGAATAAATGTGTGGCTTTGCAGAATTGAATTAAATATGATGGTAAATTCAGAGGAAATATATTATTTCTTTCAGTTAGTGGAAAGGGTGGAATTCAACAGATACTGCTGCTGTGGATTGGATTGGCACAGGGATGTATTTTATGTGATACTCATTGTTTCCAAGTGTTTGGAAGTTGACACTTGCATCAGCTCTAAATTCAGCATTTGTCTTAAATACTTTGTCACTGGTATCAGGTTTCTACTATTGTTTTCTGATTAAAATATTACGTTGTCTGTGTGATCATAGAGCTCTACTATGCCCAGAAACACTAGGCATAGCACTTACAACAGGTCACTTCGGAGTAGCTGAGTTTACTGTACTTTAATGAAGGCTTTAGTACAAGCTTAGTCAGGAGGGTGGGGTGGTCAGTGAGACTGGTATGGTTAAGTCATGCCCATTTCAGCAGCATGAAAGGGAGTGGTGTGGCCCATATCACATCTCCTTCAGACATCTCCACTGACCAAATGAAAAAGCACCAATCTACTGGTGCTTTGTCAATTTTGCACGCTTCTGAGGAAAACCAACATCCAGTCTCAGACTGGTGATCTGAATCTCTAGCAAGATATCAAGGAATTAGCTCAATTTCTTTGCCCCGTTAGAATCTGAATTGCAGTTCCTTTTTAGCCTAAGCCCTTCTAAGTAAAATTAACCAGTTCTGTTCCATGTTAGAATTTAAATTTTTTTTAGTGTTGCGTGTTCACTGATTTGTATTGCCTGTCAGGAAAAAAGTGAATGCATCTTTTTGAAATCACATGGTCTTGTTTTTTTTCCTACAGATGGATAATGATCAGAATTCCAATACCTCAAAGCAGAGATATTCTGGGAAAGTCCATCTTTGCATTGCCCGTTATAGGTAAAAAGCCCCAGCTCATTCCATATATAATACATATTTGTAATATTCAACATCTGGTTTTGCTTTTCTTTTATTCATACATAGAATTATTACCGGGCACCAATGTTATGAATAGCAGACCCCTTTCCTGTCTGCAGTAGCTGCAAAAAAGTGCCATTTCTGTTTGCTTTAATTGTCAGAAAAAGTTTAACATGGCATGGCTCTTTTACCCACCACTGTATTTCCAGCCTTCAATGTCTAAATGAGATGAGAACTTGTACCTCCGACTTTATAGAGGATATCTCAATCTGTTCTTATAAATTGCTTTTTCATCAATGCAAGGAAGATTTAAAAGTTCCTCATATCTTTGCTTTACGTATTAAAATTTCAGCTATAAAGTTCTATCACAATAAAAATTTCTGTGACTAACAGTTTGCTTTCAGGATGGATATGGATTAAAACACTTTTAAGAAGTTTTTGTCTGTGAGTAGCCTGTTTTAGCTGTAACTCACTGGGTTTTTTTCTTTATTTAACTTGTCTCTGTTGACGGTAATACACTTGTGGAAAAGACTGCCATATAAAACAAAGGGAATATGGGGGCTAGAAAAGAACCCCACAACTGAGTTTGCTTTAATTCAGTTTAAAAAATAAAGAAGATTTTGGCCAGTGTATTCAGAGAGACCTAAGTGAGAAAAGTGTTAGTACAGAAAAGGACGTGGTTTTACGTGTACAGCGCTTAAGCGAATAGATTGCATTTCATGGCAGCTTGTTGGAGATGCAGTTACAGTTCACAACAACAAACTGACCTAGACTCCGCTCAGAATACATGTTTCAGAAGGGAAGCAAAAAGATTGAACTGAGGAACTACCTTCCTGTGCAGCGTTAGAGCTGTACACCTTTTTCTGATTAGTATTTAGTGGTGTGGGGGTTGTAAGTGAATACACATGTTTTCCATCTGTACTCCACTGCAGTTACAACCCTTTCGATGGACCAAATGAAAATCCAGAAGCAGAGCTCCCCCTTACGGCAGGAAAGTACCTTTATGTGTATGGAGATATGGATGAAGATGGCTTTTATGAAGGTATTTTTTTTTATCTGTGAATTCATGCTAATTCATGCAGATCCAAATCAGTTTGTCTGTCAAACACGCTCCCAGTTCTTTCCTTCATCTACTACCAAATCAGTTGCTAAAATTACCCCTATCATCATTGTGTTAATTAACAGGGTTTCTGCACCAGCAAAGCCGCTCCTTGCAGGCATAGCTAATTATAAAATGTTTTATATTGTCAGCTTTTCCTACCGGCAAGACTTAAGTTGACAAGAAAGCTTACTGACAGTTCTGGGTTTTGCCTCACTGAGCCTTTACATTCTCAAACTGTGAATGTTGTTTGTGTGCAATTTTCACTTATATCTTCTTCCTTATCTTGTCCACTTGCAAGGCATTCACATGCAAGAGGTACGCTTCTTCAAGGATTTTAATGGCATTGTTCTTTCTCCCCAGGGGAACTTCTAGATGGACAAAGAGGACTAGTCCCTTCAAATTTTGTGGATTTTGTTCAAGACAACGAGACCCGGTTATCAAGCACACTAAGCAGTGAACAAGATCAGAATTTTATCAACCATTCGGGTCCTACTTTGGAAGGAGATCTCTTGGAGATAAGTCCACCAAGTCACATAGACTCTAGTGTAATCAGCAATGGCGCAGGGACTCTGGATGTGAACATTGATGAAATTGGAGAAGACATTGTGCCTTATCCTAGAAAAATCACCCTTATTAAACAACTAGCCAAAAGTGTCATTGTGGGCTGGGAGCCACCGGTAGTGCCACCCGGATGGGGAACCATTAGCAGCTACAATGTTCTGGTTGACAAGGAAGTACGGATGAACATAGCCTTGGGAAGCAGAACGAAAGCTCTTATAGAAAAGCTTAACATTTCTACTTGTACATACCGAATATCAATTCAGAGTATTACAAACAAGGGTAACTCAGATGAACTGCAGTGCACTTTGTTAGTTGGGAAGGATGTCATAGTAGCCCCCTCAAATCTTAAAGTGGACAACATAACCCAGATTTCTGCTGAGCTGTCTTGGCTCCCTACAAATAGTAATTACAGTCACGTAATCTTTCTTAATGAAGAAGAATTTGACATTGTCAAGGCTGCTAGCTACAAGTACCATTTTTTTAATTTGAAGCCCAATATGGCCTACAAGGTGAAGGTCATGGCAAAGCCCCATCAGATGCCCTGGCAGCTTCCCCTGGAACAACGAGAAAAAAAGGAAGCCTTTGTGGAATTTTCTACGTTGCCAGCAGGTTTGATATTTTTCTCCCTACCCCAAAACTCTCCAGTTAAGTTTATCTGAAAATTCTAGATAAACTAACCTAACCTTTAGCTTTTTGCTGTAGTCCCAGTCATATTCTTGATCAGATTTGTGATTATTAGATTGCTTTACGGTACCTAAAATTAATTCCTGTCCTTCATATTCTCTTCTTTGTTCCTGGGTAAAGAGTGAAGCATTTTTGGGAGATATATAAACAAAGGGAAGTCATGCTTATCATCACCGCAGATCACACACTAGGTGTTTTATCAAATTAATCTCACTTTGTACTTAATTTGTCCAGTTATAGTATTTCTGGTAGTAATTTATTTTCATTGGTGTGAACAACACTGGTTAAAAAACAGTTATTGCTTCTGGCTTGTTATTTGTGTGTCTTAAGGCACTTTTTACAGTGATGATCCAGCCCTTTTCTCTAGTGAAAAACAACACACGCGTCTTGGAGGACCACAGTCATTTAGGGGATGTAAATGCATTTTGATTGTGAAGTTGTAATCACATTGTACAATTTGAATTTGTAAAGATAACAAATTGGTCTTCTTTTGGAAAGTCCAATGTTTTTTCCCACCTTGCTTTTACATTAGGAATGTTGATAATTGTTACCAGTCATTTCCCAGTATTTAAGAACAGCAAAGTAATGTTGAAAACTAGAGCTGAAATAATGCAGTTCATTTAAAGGATTTTGGGCATGTATGGCTGTACCTGAAAAATCTTTCATTATAGATTCATCTAACCAAGGTAATCTAATCAAAGACAAGTAGAAGACTGTGTATATTCAGACTTCCAGAGCACTGAATGCCGCTGAAGCAGGGACAGTCAAGCACAAGTGACTCCTGGCGAGTGAAATTTCAGTAGCATGTACTGTGCTATGGCTTAATTGACTCCCAGCTGGGACTTGATTCTAGCAAAGGGACAGGAATTAGTTCTGGTCTCTTCCGAGGCTTGCGTGACTTATATGTAAGGAGGCATGCGGGACAGTAATGCTGGTTGAGTAGAGAGGGAGTTAAGCTTGTATGTCTACTGCTTTTGATGCTGTTGATTTAGTTTCTGTAAAAATGTCCTCAGCTTGGGCAGTTCCGATTTTGTCTTAAATCGTTTCAGTGAGATAAGTGCTATTATAGGATCTGCTAGGAGAGGGGGCATTTTAAACTTTGTATATGTTCTGTGGGACTGGGGAGATACTGCCTAGACGGTGGCTTAAATTTATTGTTGACTTTTGAGTGAGGTTTTTTCAGGCCAAGCAGTTAACATGCTGTATCTCCCTCTAGTTGCTGAAGTATGCTAAAGCAATAAATGAGCTGTTCTCTATGGAGGAGCTAAAATGCAGATAAGTCTCTGCTTTTAGATTCAGAGATCCCAGAATCCTCCCCAACGCTTCATTTCACAGAGAGCATTTTTACAAAAGCATGTTGACTTTTCACTTTTATATAGCAAAATAAAATAGCAACTGTTGAAGTGATTAGAGTAATTGAAACAAAGGGAAAAGGATGCCCATGAAATCAGTCAGCGATGAGAGTTACCATCATAGTGTGTCATGTTTTTCTCTTGCAAATGTAACTGGCTTCGAGTAATCACATAGCTCTTCATCCAAACCACAGTTAAAAGAAAGAAGTTGAAAGAGAAAAGATAAAATGTTTTTAATGCGACTAATACTGTTTTTTTTCTCACTCTGGATTATTTTCCTACCTTAAATACCTTCAGTTGATCTACATTGTAAGGGACATTTTTCAAAGACTACTTTAGAGTACACTGAGAGAGCAATACAGCTGTTCTGTGTGAAGGAAATCTTTTGTTATTGTGCTTCTCTAGAAGATGCATGGGGTGAGTGATGTCACGTAAACCTTTAGTTGTGAGTGTCAGGTTTAGCAGACAGTGCAGCATGAACTGCAACATAACTGGCCACAGGCAGCTGCTAACGTTTGTACTGACATTTTTCTAAGGGCTTCAGAAGTGTTTACAAATGAATACCTAAACTCGCTTTATTTGAAGCTGAGAAGCTCTGCTCTTTACTAGTGGGTTTAGTGATATCCTTATACAAAAGGATACCATCATCCACTTATACCAAAAAGGGAGTGGAGATTAATGAATATTTTAAAGTTTTCACACTGTATCAATCTCAGGGGTTTTTTAGGAATACATTAAGCAAAAACGAACTTGAGATAACTGCTCACATTTCAAAGCTAGAGAGAGCAGTTGCATGAAAAGAACAGGACAATTAGAGGTCACCTTTTCATTTTTCTCTTTGCATAGATGTATCATGTTTTGCATGATTTATACTTGAAAACACATTGCTTCCTATCGGACCAAAGCTGAGTGACAACTCTTCAGCTGCTGAGTAATTGAACTCCTCTTCTTGATTCATCAAAGCATTAGAATTGCTTAAGTTAAAATAGAAGTGGTTCTCTTTTGGGTGCTGAGATCTAATAATAGACATAAGCGTTGACAGGATTGGGACCAATGGGACTCGTACGGGTTTTGAACTAATTTAGGTAATAAATTCATGAAGACCAAACAATTCTGAAACAAACATTTATCTTGATGACCGAGACCATCAAAAGTCATCAAGAGTAATCTCCCATTTAATGATGGGGGGAAAAATAGAAACCACACTAAGCCTTGGGCATTACAGTTTTTTTAAACCTATCTCTGCTACAGCCTGTGAAGGTCGTTAGACTCCCTGGGGATTGTTTGGTTTGGGGAGAATGGAAGGAAGGTGACTTCTGCTGCAGGAGCAGATTAACATCATTGTCATTGACAAGATACCAGACTAGATCAGATGCATTCTTTCTTGTAAACTGAGGAGGTTTCCTGGATTGGGAGTGCTGTCTGTCAATAACATAGGATGATCAGAGAAGCTGAAATTCAGTCCTAAGTTAAAATTTATGTCTTGTCCAAGAATAGCATTAGGTCATTTTGCATACTTGCATACTAAGTGCAAGTTAAAAATACATTATACATGCAAGGGATGGTATAGGCAAAAATTTCATGTTGTGCATGTAGTGTCCTGATCGTGACCATAATTTTATTTCCATACCCACTAGAGGATGAAATTTAGTGACAGCAAACTACTGAAATGCACTGATGGTTTGCCAGCATATCTGGAGGCTGGGGCTTGTGTGATATTTACACTTGTATCATGATCTGTTTGTTAGCAATGAATGCACACAGTTAAATTATTTGTAGCTTTTTTTGGTAGATGAACAGAAATTGGTTGTGCTTAGTTCACTGGTAAAGCAAACTCACAGCAACCAAGGTTTGTATTCTCCCGTCTCTTACACAGAGATGGCTGCAGCTGTACCCCACTTCTCAAATGTTTTAGCATGAAACACTTCTCAGGGTTTGACTGTTAAATTAACACAACAGGATGCCTGGAATATTCATGAACTAATATTCTCTATGGTATTTTTACTTTGGCTTTCTGTCCAACATAGAGCTATTTATAGTAGGGTAATAATGTCTTTTAATTAAGGATGTATTTGGTGTGCTATTACACTGACATACTGTAAATGCCTTAGAAGGTTAGTAGGTGTTTTTTCTTCAGTGCAGAGGAAAGACTTTGAGTCCAGTTGTCCTTTAAACCAGCATGCTGCTTGTTGAAAACGTTAAAGTTTTGGCTTGAAGTCCACATTGCACCTTAGCGTCAGTGTGCTTCTGGTGCATAAATCATGACTTGGAGCCACTGATGGTCCAGAATTTGAAAGTAATTTCTGAGTGTGTAGTATGCATTCAGTGCAGAGATATATACCAAAAAGTCACCTGCTATCACCTGCAGCAGTTTTCCACTAACAGTGCCGCTCCCGGGCCTTTTTATCCCTGCATTTTTCTCTTAACATCTTCTGCATTTACAGTAAGTAGCAGCCTGGAGGGATAAAAATAGGTCCAGAGCAAGTTACAAGTACAGACCGTCTTGCAAAGAAATATAGCTTAGTTAATGGCTGTAAGCCGAGGGTCAGTTCCTGGCTCCATGACCTGCTTGAGCCTATGCTTCTGTTTTTACATAATAACTGCTGTAATGATGTTTTTTCTTCTTTAAAAACAACAGAAAAAGTGCTTTGAGATCTGTAGTTTCCAACTTGCAGGTGTATCAGTTGACGTACTTTGGATCTAAAGCTCAACAGTGACCAGTCTTGTCTGTCTTAGGTCCTCCAGCTCCACCTCAAGATGTTACTGTACGAGCTGGGTCTACCCCAGCAACCATACAGGTGTCCTGGAAACCACCAACTCTGACAGCGACAGGGACCTCCCATGGTGCCAATGTCACAGGCTATGGTGTTTATGCGAAAGGTCAACGGGTGAGTTCTCCTTCCAGCGTTACAGTGACCATCCACATTAGGTGAATTTCAACTGACAGGTAAAGGCAACAATAAACATGTGACAGCACTTGAATGTGTGCAGGGTTTTCTCAGCTTTCAGTAGAACCTACTCTTTTGTTTGTGCATAACTTGCTTATTAGCTTCCTTTCTATAAGCACTTAAGCTTTGGGAAAAACGGGTTGAAAGGTTTAAAGACAATTGGTGCTAATTGGTGTGGAGCCCTAATGTGGGCTCTTGCAGCCCACTCTGTGTTGGCCATAATTCACTCCATGTTAAGACTTTGAAGGTTGTACTTTAGTGGGGTTGAGGGGAGGGAAACAGATGTCTTCATGCTACTAAGTTGCTTGTTTGTGTGCTCAGGTGGCGGAGGTGATCTTTCCAACAGCAGAGAACACATTGGTGGAGCTGATGAGACTAAGGAGTTTGGAAGCAAAGGAAGTTACCGTTCGAACACTGTCTGCACAAGGCGAATCAGTGGACTCTTCTGTTGCTGCCATTCCATCTGACCTACTGGTGCCTCCAACCCCTCACCCCAGAACTGCTCCCAAATCTAAGCCATTAGCAAGTGCCGGAGCCCCAGAAACCAAAGAAGAACATTTAGGTCCACATTTAAAAATGGATGAGTCGTGGGAGCAGACTCGTTCGGCATCTCCTATTCACGGACACACGCTTGAGCCACCTGCCCCTAACTTTCACAGCCCGCTTCAGGGGAGGAGGTCTCCATCGCCTAACCGAATACTCCCTCAACCGCAAGGCACACCAGTCCCAAATACTGTTGCAAAAGCCATGGCAAGAGAAGCTGCACAACGAGTTGCAGAGAGCAATAGGGTAAAGGCAAACTTTTTCTTAAGGCTTTTTTGCACTGGTTTTATTCCTTTAGGCACTTTCCGTCAAAGAATTTTTTGTATCATATGCTTTAAGGAGAAGCTAATCATTCCTAAACGCTGAAGATCCATAGTTTGAGAAGAAGCAGTGTGCTAAAATTCTGTGCCATCTTCCACAAATATGCTTGTAACCGTAAAGAGCATTTATCAGCCTTTGATCAGCAGTAGAAACCCTATAACATCACTAGAAATGTTGTCTCTAAAAACGCAGAGCCTTACTTCTGAAAACAAACAAAAAAATTGTAATCATAAAGCAAAGCTTGTGCTCGGATCCTGTGGGAGTCAAAAGGGAGGCTTGTGCCTATGTGAGAAAAGCCAAAGTACTGAAGTACTTTGAAAGAGAGCAAAACAATAAAGAGCAGTTCAAAAAGGGTCTGGAAACAGGTAGATAGACAAAAGTCTTGAGCAGACTTACTGTGGGAACTAATCTTTTTGACAGTTTACAGAATGAGGATGGAGTCTCATTTCTATAAGGGAATATAACCAGCAGTCAGACAGAGAAATGTTTGTATTCTAAAACCAGCCACTTTTTCAAAATAGCAAATAGCAGTTTAGGTGCATGTAAAGCACTATTTTATATGCTGTCGTGGATCCACAGGCAATGTTACACATCTGCCCCTCAAGAGTGCCCCTTTCTCAGTGCTGCACCTTCACAGATGTTTACAGCTGCTCCAACATAGCTGCCATGTGAAAGCTTTTCATTACAGTTCCTTTCGTAGCTACAAGAAGCATCGCTGCCCAAAGGAGACTCCCTGGTTTTGACACCATTATGACCCATGGCTGTAGTAGTGACTTAGATGCTGGCTAGTTAATTTAAATCCCATATTTGAGTCTCTTTGGTCAGCAGAGCTGATGTGTATGCATCCTGACAACATGCTCTGGTTTTCTTACCCAAGCATACAACTTTTAAATACTCCCAGTGCCTTGGGCAGTTACTTTCTCATCACAAGCTGCTCACAACTGTCCTTTACTTCTTTCAAGCTCTGGTGTCATTTTGTAAATACATTATCTTGATCCTTCATCTGGCAGTCATGAGTTGTTATGTCCAGTCTTTCATCTTCCGTTGTATCTCCAAAATAACTCCATTAATTTTGACAGTTTGCATGTGTCTTAACAGACCCAACTTGCTGATTGTCCCTGTTTTGGGACAGAATTGAGCCAGTGATGATACAGCTTTTGGGAAGCTGAATAGTTCTAGATCAATAAGGTCTGCTTAAATACATGTATATGCACGTGTATATTTCTTCCTTTTGTTTATAAATAAAGCAAAGTGGAGTAAATGTAGTAGAGGGAGAAAAGGCAATTAGTTTCTTTGGCACTCTAAAGTGAAAGTTGATTTAACAACCATATAGGAAAAGATAACTGAAATACATTTTCTGGTTTTGAAAATTGCTGACATAACATATGCTCTGAACCGTGTTTAATTACATTAATTTTAGTGACGCTTGAAAGGCTTAATTCGGGGATCTGGACGGAAGTTTACAGATGGATTCACTCTAAATTAAATCAAATTCTGCCGATGATATTTGTCATGTTTAGTCCCCAGTAGTAGAAATTCTTCCCTAGTGGTAGGCTGCTGCAGAAGAAACCATGTGTTTTCTCCCTGCCCTTCATCCGGCCCGTTAGATGGCTGATGGCTATTGTCATGAGAGTAAGCAGGATTCAGTAGCCGAGGGTAAGAGTCACCTCAGAGCAGAGGAAGAGCATAAAGCCTCATTCTGTAGCATTTTTTTGTACTAAGGTCAAAAACGCTGTAGTGGCTAGGTTGTCTGTTAACCCTCCGCCAAGGGGAAATTAGTGTCTTCATTAGCATCCTCTGACTGTAGAATACTGAGAATTTTGGCGTAAGTGGTACAGGGAAGAAAGCTAGCAGCAGGTTTCAGCTAGCTCGTAGCTAGGTCACGTAAAAGCATATAATTTTTTGTGAATGAGAGTAATATGACAAGCAAAAAATTATTGAAAACTCCTAAAAGGTTACCGTCAGGGGAAACTAACATTGCTTTAAAGCGTGAGTGTATTTAAATGTGGTGTTCTTGAGTCCTTATGTCTTATATTTGCCATTTCTTCCATTGGTTGCAGGAACAAGTCTGCTTCACAATTTCCCATTTTTCTGTTGCTTTGCTAGATGGAGAGGAGGAGTGTTTTTAGCGAAAGGAGTAATGCAGCCCAGTACGCTAACTCAGATGATGAGGAAGATGGCTATGATTCTCCTAGTGTCAAAAGAAGGGGGGCTTCAGTTGATGATTTCCTGAAAGGGTCGGAACTTGGAAAGCAAGTAAGTAGCATGGTCTTGTTATTGTGTGAGATGTCCGACATGAAACAAGTGTTTTGTGAAGCTTGGCAGGCTCCCTAGGTCACCATCTGATTATTGTAGCCATATTGGTAAACTATACTGACAAGCAGGTAAATTGTGGGGAGGCAGATGAATGTCCTGTTGGTGGAGCATAACACTGTCTGATGGGGACTGAATGCTTGGCACCATGCATCTATAGATCATTATCCCAAGCATTGGAAACTGGAAAAAACTGAAGCTGAAAAAAATGAAATGGAAATGTAACTGGAATATCATGTTTGGGCTCTGGGCTTTTTCTGTATGATGTGTTACTAGTGCATATGAAAACATGCTGTGAAGAAAGGGGAAAAGGGAAGGATTTTTGTGTTTCATAAAAGCTATAATCTGTAATCCTAATTAGCAAAAATCCAACAGTGTATATTCTTGGCATGCTGTAATGAATAGAAAGATGTTGCCAGAAGAATTTTGCACATCTGCACAGCTTTTAGTCTGTTCCCAGTGAAAACAAATATAAAGTAATTTATTATTACTTTCAAGTGAGATGCAAATTCTAGCAAAGACATATTTTCTTATATCTTAGCGTGGTCGAATAATCTTGTTAGCCAAATATCTGACTTCCCATGTTGAAGGGTCCAAGCAACAGCATTCCTTCTCATACCAGTTCTGAGACTTTCTGGAATTTTGGTTCAGTTTATTATAGAAGTTCAAGCATTTGTAACTGTATAAACATAGCTCCAAATTTCCAACATTCTAAATATGTGGCTTTAGGATTTGATTTGGTTCCACCTTCACATACATTTTTAGAATACATAGAATCTTGCTGTTCCTAGAAAATGTTTTTGTGGGTGAAATGCGTCTCTACTGTTGTATACAATTAAAATTATTTTAGACACAAAGAGACCAAGATGTTCTAACAGGAGTAGTGATCTTATTAGGAAGGCCCAGCACAAAAGGTTTAGAGCGTTTGTAAGCGACCAAGAACAACTTCATTTTTCTCATAACCATACTTCATATTTAGCCTTGGTAAATAAACTTTGGGATATCTACAATGTAAGTACAACGTTGCTGCTCCATGTGGACTTACTATTTCAGATCATTAAAGGGTGGGTTGGAGCGTGTCTGCTTTACCAAGCTCTACAAAATAGAAAAGAAAATATGAACACTGGGAGGCTGGAAACCCTTGAAGTTATATTCCTTGAAGCCTAAAAATATTAAGCTCTTTTATCTAGTAGGTACATCCTCAAAGCTAGATTTGAAATCTCTCTGGCTGTTAAGTATTCTCAGATCTGATTAGGTTTCAAATTTAATTTTCATGTAAGGCTGAAAGAATTCCTCATTGCTTTAAAATACTGTCAAAAGACGCACTTTGAGAAATAGAAGTTAAATTATGTCTGGCAAAACAGCTGTGGTGTGTTAAGTGTAAATTGATTATTGAGTGTTTATTTTATAGCTTCATGAGAGATACCTATTTGTAGTTTAATTGCTCGTTTGCATTGTTTATGAAAGATGATCACTTTTACCACTTGATTTGTTATTAGAGGAAATAAGTGGAGAAAATTGGAGAAACCTAATCTGTGGAGGTTTTCTCCAGAAGAAATGACTAGTTTGCTAATTTCATTACAGTGCTCATGTGCTGCTGGTATCTTCCAGAAGCAAGTGATGTTCTGTATGCTGATTCCCTATCAAAGGCCTTTGGTTTTCTCAGTTGACTTGCCTTACTCCATAGATAAGAGTAAAAAAACTGCAAGCAAATGCAAGTAACATTAATGTTTTTTCATCAAGCTTTTTGTTACTATTAGATATGGCTACTAATGGAAATCCTTCATGCCTGTCTGTTGTATTGTGTTTTGTAGGAAGATACATTGATTTTAAACTCCCCATTTCACAATTCTGAAACAGCGGTGCAGTGTGAGTCTCACAGACCTTCTTTTTGAACTTGGAAAGTTAGTCTTACCCAGATCCTCACAAGTATTTATGCATCTAAATATCTCAGTGCCTCTGAGGATCTGGGTCAGTGGGCCTGTCAACCAGGAACAAAATGGGAATAATAATTCTTCCTTTTGTCACAAAAATATTGGAATATATTGTTTTCCACAAGCTGTTGATTTGTTCTGTAAATAGATAAGGACAAGGGAACTAAGTATCAGAGGCAGACCTGAAATTCAAAGGCAACCTGGGACATTTGCAGGAAAGGCAGTGCTAGAAAACACGTGAAATAATAACCGCAGGTGCATGGAATATATGGCCATAGAGGTTTCACAGGAAATACGCATGTGTAAATGCACCCAGGTATTGAACATAGCGCATGCATGCCCTATTCCAGTTAATTGGTTGAGTTAATTGATTGCAAACAGAATTGCATAATTATTGCTTCTATAATATCTCCTAGTTATGTTTTATACCTTAATTAATGTAGTGCTTGAATTACAAGATTTATTTAAATAATTGAGCGGCTGTTTCGGAAGGCACTGCTGTTATTAGAACCACAATGGATAAGCCTTGGAGACAGTTTGCTATGTCTCGGCAGTCTGATTGCCCAAGCAACCAGGGCTTTATTCCAGCAGTACTGGCCTTTGATAATCTACAAGGCATTGGGCACTTGGGCAAGTTTTGTAGTACTGTGTCAGTGCAAACCCAACTCTACTTGAAAACGGCTGAGAACAGGAGTGCAGGAGTGATTTTCCATGAAAAACACGACCAAGATTCTGCTGGAATGGAACCGATTAAATAATAAAATTGAGTATAAGAGACACAAAGTTTAGATGTGAAAAATGAAGCATTAGAATATAGTCTGATCTTTTAACTTCAAAAAGAAGACAAAAACATTGTGAAACTACAGTGACTTTTTTTATAAGATGATCCTAATACAATGCATCTGAAGGATCAGAAAACATTTATGGTCTTGGCACCAACAATTACTGCTGAGGGCTTCACCCGACAATCATTTTAGCTCCAGAACAAAGAATTAAAAGAGGAGAAATCATATCTTGTATTTGGAGGGCAAATCCATCTTCACTTTGGAGAAATTGCTTATTGTAGACATTTTCTTCTCATTGCTGGGATTGACTGATATCAGCGTGTTACATAGCTATGGGAATTGATCTGGTACCACAGAAATGATTTCTTCATTAGTATTGCTGGGGGAAGGAATGCAGTAATTTCTAGCATTCTGTACTTCTAGAATGCTTGATTCTTCAAATATTCTACTGCAATCTGACAGTCAGATGACTCCATTTGAAAATTTGTCCTTGGAAATACAATGTTTTGTTTGTGATCTGATTTGTTAGATGTAATGTTTAACGGAAGCCACTCCTATTTAACTTTAGCAAGCATTAGGACATACCTTTTCCACCTTATCTTCGAACTAATTGGAAACCTAGAGGAACTTGAAATATTCGGACTAATTTTAAAGGACAATTAAAGTTTTGGCTGGACTATTTTTACAATGTTTAAGGGAATGAAAGCTTCAAATTCCATCAGCTAGCTATGTCGTACAGTGATGGTAACATCCTGCAAGAATTAAATGCTAATCACTTTTAAATTACCATGTGATGTAACAAACAGCTGTGAAGAACAGATGATATGTGAATTATCCTAGGGCTTTTACAATTTGGTCAGCAAGTCCACTGATGCGTGAAGGACCTCTTTAAATCAAGGGAATTTAATCAAGACTAAAACTAGATTTGGTGCTGTGAATACAGACATCCTTTTTTGTATCACCTATGGGATTAAGATTGGATTTGTTGAATTGGGAGCCTAGGGGGGCAAAAAAAAACTATACATGATCTCTCCACTATGATGTAATTTATTAGTGTGATATTCAACGTTATTAGTGTGATATTCAAACCTAGTAAATGCTCTAGTCCTCATTGGTGTTATACAAGGACTTTCAGCTTCACAATCAGTAAAGATTTTTCTCTTTCATGCTGTCAATTAGCCTCACTATTGCCACGGTGAAGAGTACCATACAGAGAGCAGCAGAGGTTCTGACTTGTCTGATATCATGGAAGAAGACGAGGAAGAGCTGTACTCTGAAATGCAGCTGGAGGATGGAGGAAGGCGACGAGTCAGCGTGACTTCACACAATGCACTTAAGGTAAGTGTGACTGCAGAGAAACCGTAGCAGTACCTCCATATTTTGAGTCTCCCTTCAAAGCATTTCTTTTACTCAATTACGGATTTTGCAGACCATTAAAACTCACACTGTCATATAGACCTAGAACTGGGGTGAACATTTTTATGATGTCAAGGCCACTTTTAATACATTTATTACTGGGTTTTTTTGCATTATTGGATAGCTAACCTTTTAACTAATTGAATATTTTCCTATATGTAATTTTTGAAGTTGCAGTTTCTGTTCTGTATCTGGGGACAGATGTATATATGTCTCTCATGTCTATACGACAATATACTACATGTACAAGGAGATTTATATAAACATACATACATACAGAAAAAAAAACCTTTGTTTTTTTCATTTGTCCATGTTTCCAGTGCTAGTCCCATCTCTTCCACAGGCTTTAAAGCATGCTTGTAAGAAGGGAAGTTGGTTCAGCTTTATTTGATAAATGCATTATCAGAAATCCTCGTGCCCTGATTATTAAGGAATCACCAGAGACAGTAGGATATACCTATCAGAAATATTGCTTTAAGAATACATGGGAATATCCATCATGAAAGACAACTTCAGTATAACAATGAAAGCATACATAGAACATTGAACCTACCCAATACAGAGTATGTATTTCCTGTAGTATATTTGTACGTGTAAATTGTATTTGCTTTTTATGTATCTAGCAATTATACTAAATTGTGTTTTCTTAGAATGTTGGATAACTTGAAAGATAACGAAAGCCACAGGTTGATTTTTTCTTCCAATATGCTGTTTAGTTATGTTTTAACTAAAAAAAAATACTATTTCCTCATGCATACAAGAATTTTGACCATTCTTGTAACTGCTTTCATGTACTATAAATTCAGTCCTTTTATTCTGATACTATCTGGAATGAGACGGGTACTTTTTCAAAAGAAAAAATAATCAGTGTTTCTATTATTCTGCTAACATAAAGGTTGAAACTGAAATTCTTCTGCATGCTGCTTCTGTCCCTTTCCTCTGGGAAAAAGTGAATTATCCCTAGACTGTTCTTGCTCTCTATGCATCAGAAGGTGTATTTCCTTCTTGGTTTTAAATTAGTATTGCCAATGTTGTTATTTAACTAGAAAGGTCCAGACCCTTAATTAATGTAGTAAGTAACTTTAGACCTGTTAAAGTCTGCAGGCGTACTTCTCTTGATGTAGTAGTGTATGTGAAGGGTACGGTTGGTTGACTGATTCTGCAGAAGAGGAATTCAGTATATGAGTACTTCCTGGGGAAGGACTCATGGATGTCTGAGTCTCATTTGGAGAATATAGCCCACCGTGCTGATAAGTTTTCTGATATAAAATGCAAGTCAGATTCCGATCCCAAAGTGCTTGACAATTTCACCCTCTTTCACTAGATCCAATTTCAGTTTGCAACATCAGAAATCAACAAAAAACCGAAAAACATGAATTTTCCATAATGTGATCAGATTCCTGTTCCTCTTGCGTCTGAAAGTATGCCAACCATGCCCCGGCAGCTGTAATTGAGTATTCTCTCCCAACTTAGTAGATGCCCCCAAGTAACAAGAAAACATTTTGCATGCAGATATATATTTGCTTTGGGAGATTATTGTTCCCACCAATGGTTCCCTAAAACAAAGGCTGACACGGGTGATAAAGGGAAGATTCAACTCACCTGATCTGAGCATTCTAGAATGTGGGATATTTGAGCTTCAGTCAAAACTATCCTTGTTCATACTTACTGACTTTTTTTCCGCTTTTATGGCAGTTGGTCTCAAAAGTTTCATAAGTGCGATACACATTTTAAAAATCAATGAAAATAGGCGAAACAAATATAGTCATAAAGTAACAGAAAGTTCCTAATGCCTGAAAGGGGAAAATGTCCAAAACCCAGTTAAGTTTAACATGCTGAAGTCTCCAAGATGATCCTGCCATTGTTTATGGGTGCTGATCTGACCTACCTGATCTGGGCACTGAGTAAAGAACAAGGAGAGGTGATCTCCATGGTGTAGAATCTATAAACCACATCAATCAAAACCAACACCTCCTGCATCATTATTGTCTTGTCTCTTCTCAGAGTCCAGCAAAGATACTGCGTAGGATTCTTCTGTCACACCAACCTGTGTTTTGCGTAAATGTAATAGAAAAATTACAAAATGTATCGGTCATGTTCAGAATGCTTATTTCATCCAGGCTGGCATGGTTTTTACCTACTTCTGGTATAAACAGAGACTTTTACTTACTTCTGCTAATAGGCTGATTTTCAAATATTGGTTTTGTCAAGCAGATGATGAGAGATTCGATGACAGTGCAGACCAGGTAGCATCAGAGAGCAGCGTGCTTCTCAGGGTTCTTTCTGTGGAAGCCAAGCTTTAAAAATGGTGCAAGTTTTTTTACAATTTTACAAAGGAAACAAACTCCTTTAATGATGTCTGCAAAATAGGTCTCCTCTGGCAGGAGATTTAGGAGTATTTGTTACTCATACAGGATGCTTTAACAGATGCAAAGCAAGAAAGCTTGCTAGAACAGAATTTTCATTCTCAAGTATGGGTTCTGGTCACAAAGAAAAATTAAATAGCAATTTGGCATGGGGCAAGGAACATACTAAGCATTAGTGCTGTGTTTTATTGCCATTCTCATTCACCATGCTGGAACCTGTATGCAGCTTTTATTGCTTTGTTTTAAATGCATGGGTTTATTCTTGTTAAGAGCATCACTCAGTTGTTTGTACTGACCTGTCATGTTGTATCTGACACCCAGCAACTTCTTAATCATGTCTTTATTTTTCACAGATTCTCATTCAAAGCATGACATCCTTTTCACTAAATAAGCTGCATGTCTTATGTTTACCATTGCTCTAAAACTAATTCTGTCTTTATTTTTCTTTTCTTCTCCCTTTTCCCTCCCATTTTATTTTTGTCACACGCTATTTGTTCCCTGTCTGGTTTTTAACATTACATAATCTTAAGGAGTGCAATAAGAATAAGACCACTGAAGCCACTTTTTTGGAACATCCTGACTTTTCACAGCAGATACATCACAGTAAAAAGCTTTTCAGTATTCCAGAAGTAGCTGAAGAGGATGGTGAATACTCTGAACTGCTGTACAAGCAGGGTTTAGGTATGCCCTATAAAAAGCATCCCACAATAGCTAGAGACTCTAGACCACCTAGGCCCTACAATCAAGACCAGCAGCACAACTACTGGTACCCAGCCAAGCACAGAATTTCAGGCATGGAAGATTTTGCTGCAGACGACAAAGGATGTAAATATAGCCGATCCTTATCACGAAGCCCAGACAGTGGACTAGACTGTGGAAGTGAAGAAGAAGAATCTCGTTTTAATTTCAGATATACTTGTGATTCAGTTTCTGCCAACGTTGCATCTAGCTGTTGTGCAGAGACTGCTAACTGTTCCTGCAGGAAAAGCATGCGGCCATTGCTTGCTCGCAGGAAAACTTTAACCAGACAAACCAGCATCGAAGAAGATTTTGGTGACCTGGGTCCTTCATTTGTAGAGCCCAGGAGTGAACAGGTCAAGCCCAGTTACGAGAAAAAGTATGAGACTCAGAAATGTAATAGAACAGATAATTTGTCTAATGAAGATGTTCAGGGAGGCTGGAAGACCGACTTTAAAATGGCTGACTCTAGGGCAGCTGGTCTACTTGCAAAGCCATCCCACAGAGATGCAGAAGACTCTCTGGTGTGTGAAATAAATCTTCCTTCTAACATCTGCTTGCCAAATCAGTCTGTTTTCTTTCTTTTGTTTTTTTTTCTTTTTCCTTTTTTTTTTTTTTTTGGAATTAATTTTTAGAGTCCATCCTTTGGACCTATCTGCTACATTTTTCCCTTTTTTTTCTCCTCCCCATTCATTTTTGTTTATTATTCTGCATTTTCCTTTACAGTCCTCTTTTGTGTCATGCTGAAATCAGTTTAATTTGCTTTACAATGATTTTCCCACAGAACAAATTACGATAATGGCTGCTTTTATTAAAGGACAACTGAATCTAAATTTTAATTAAGGGTTAGCTGAACTATAATTTTTCCAAAATATTGTTTTTCTTTATTTTGCCCATCTAAATGTTGCTTTAAAAAAAGCTGCATTTTAACTGGAAAAATATTTCATCAGTAATTTTTTTTTTTTTTAATGTCAAGGAATTCATTTTGTCGTGTTGTTTTTATTCACCTCATTCCCAGAATTTTCAGGATATGCTCTTTATCATGAAACATCTCTGGACAAAAATCAAGATTCTCCCCCAGTGTGACAGTGACCCAGATTTATGGAGTCACGGGTTTCATCATATTTCCATTTGCTACCTTATCTTTGCACTGTCACTACTTTGCCTTCCTTTTTAGACCATCTCTTCTTGCCTTTGAAGTTGCAGACTGCATCTCTGCATGAGAATGCAGGCAAACAGCTTCTTCCAAAGGGAGAGGCCAGGGCCATCCCAGATCTTTCAAGGATGTCTCTGCGTGATCTTGCCTATTTGCATTTCTATCCATTAATCTATAGCAGAGTCTGCACGCTTTGATAGATGCATCCGTAGGCTTCCCTGCTCCCTAAAGACCAGAGCAAGTTCTTTATCCTCTCAGTCTGCAACAGCCCAGAGTGGAAACCTGAAATCTGATGTGTTTCATGTAAGAGTAGAAATCAGCTGCCTGCTCTTCTAGCCTAGCAGTTTATGCTGAAACGATCCTTAAAAATTTCTCCCATTAAAATTGGTGCCCAAGCTGTATTAGTATCAATGACTGCGTGATAAACTCTGGAGAGCATTAAAATAGTACCATTTAGTTATTAAAATAGCACCATTTTCTGCAAGGGTAGTGAAGAGAAAGAGACAGCTGTGATGTGAGACGAAGTGTGTCTACATTCCCTTCGACACGTTTCAATGACCTTTAAAAAGCTTTAACAACCAAAGGCCATTCTAGAACAGCAGTGTGCTCAAAGACAGAAGGACGTACACTTGTTCACATGCTGCAAACTGGACAAAGCTGTAGAGCCGAATACAGAAAAGGCTTGCCCTTTCAGTGCAGTCCAATCTCCACAGCTCTCATGACTGCTTGTACTACGCTTCAGGAGATTATAACGTCATCTTAGCAGCAACGACAAAGGCAAAAGAATATTTCAAAAATTATTCTTTTCTTTTCTTTTTGTTCTGATGTGTGACTGCTGGTTACAAAACTCTGCCATAAATCAGGGAACCATTTTTTCTTTTGCAGGTTTGCCAGGCAACAGTATTTTCTTTTCAGCTAACCTTTCAGTTAAAAACTAAGTTTAGTTGCCTTTAGAGCTTATGCTTCCAAATGTGATTGACCTGATTAATGTCCAACCATATAAGCGTAACGTTACCATGCATGTAACTTACAAACCTGTTTTTTCTGTTGTTGTTTTTTAGCTTTTAGGTAATCCATCATCTGCAGGACGGCCTGAAAGGGCGGAGCATGCAGGGCGAAGGTCCTCTCATGGCAGTGCAGTGCCACAAAGGTCTCGACCAATGTTGGTCCCTTCCATTGGTTAGTTGGACAGATTGGTGCATTTCTGTTCTTTGCAACCTCAGAGTTGGGAAGGCGGTCCTTAAAAAAGAAACACCAGACGCTTGTCTTGAACCATGGTTGCTCTTAGTTTAAATGGGATGAAATGGAACTAAAACCATCTCCATCTAAATATGAGCGTTCTGGGGTCTCACAGGGGGCTGAATCAGTAGTCATTGACATCACTGGGAGTCTTTTTGTTGAATTTAGTGGGTATTGGAGCTGTTCTAAGCTTGGTTGAGCTTAGATACTATTAGATCTTAGCTAAGTGGAAATTTGCAGGCAGGTTACTATATGGTCAGTAAAATAAATGTACCCATTCAGCCATCCATTCAGCCATCCATCTTTCCATTCATCAACCATCATTTTGCATTCACTTTCCATTTTCTTGACTACTTTTTGGAATTTAGCAGGAAAAATGGAAGCTGTTAAATGTAACAAGTTAGTAGAACATGCGTATATTTACTAGATTCGATATTTCTTACAGAATCATCCCTATTCTGGTTTACTTATGACTTAAACTGTATGCTGGTGTATACCAGAAAATCCAAAAAGTAGTGCAGAAAAGATAATGGAATCAAGACACTATGGACAAATACATATCTGTTAAAACTTGCACTCTGTACTGACAAATAAGAAACATTCACACTGACAATCAGGAAACACATTCAAAACAAATGTGGAAACAGTTCTGCGAGCTATTAGCAGACTTTACTCCATGAAGATGTAAAGTGGGTCCGGTTCCCATCCCTAACCTGGACTTTAATTTGTGAATACTCTAGGAGAAGGAAGCAGTGGCAGGCAATTCTCACCTACGTGACTTTGTGTGAATGAGAGACATCACAAATGTGGATTATCAGAAGGAAAGAGACTGATCATTAAGGAACGCTTTTATTTTTAAATATTCAATATTTTTCTCTTTTCCTAGAATCACACTGAGATGCCTGTACTGTAAATTAAAAGCAAAACCCCCCAGTGGGCACAATTATTTTGGTATCTACTAGATAGTAATTATTATTGTTATTGAAACAATAGATCAAAAACCACACACAGCTGTAATGCACGAAACTTTCTCAGTGTCTTCGATACAGCATAACTGGTCAGAGACTGATTCTCGTCCCACATCCCGGTGTAAACCAGGCTAATCTCCACAGATGTCAATGGAATTACACTGGTATGAAAATGGTATGGGGGAGAGTCAGCTCCAGGGAGGCTCTTGTGCTTCTGTTGACAGGTTATTGTTAGCTGAACCAGATAGCTTTCAGATGATGCTGTGAAGACTGTTAGATGTTTCTGTCCTTCTTATTTTTCTCTGAAAGCAGACTTTTTTTCTCAGGAGTAAAGATTTCTGGTTTATATTTGGACTACTTAAAGCAAGTTTTGTATCTAAGTTCTTTCTTTTATATTATCTACTAAAGCATTTTTTTATGAGTAGTGTGAGAATACACAGGTTTGCTTGAATTAATCCTTTGGGTTTCCTTTTAATTTTCATTTTAATTAAAAAATATTGTCTAATGCTGGTAACAAGCAAACTACTGAGCATTATGTACAGCATCTAACAAAAAAATTATTTGCTGTGAAGCTGTTGAAAGGCTTTATGTGTTTTTGAGTTCGAGTCCTAATTTCTGACTAAAAGACTAGCGTTTAAAATTGCTGAAAGATATGTATGCAATATTTCTCACTTTCAGCATCATACTGTAATAATCACTTTGAGGATAAGTGAAGCAAATATAAACACTTGATAAACCTCTGCACAAAATTTTCTTCCTGTAAGCCTGCAGGAAAAAAAATCTACAAGATATGAAATGTATCAAGAGTTCCGATAAATAAATGTGGTAAAAGTAGGGCATCCAAAACCATACAGCAGAGCATTGTATAAACTTGAACCCACTGTTCAGAACTCCCACTGACAGAGGAAGTTTCCCGTGAATAAGGGCTGCAAGTACGGTTTCTGAAGAAGGAAGTTACTATAGCTGTGTCATTAGAGTATGTAGATCCACAATGTGAAAAGCGGAGTAAAGTAAAAGGAAAGAAGAAAGTAAATACGGTTGAGGCAAAGTTTAGACTGCTTAAATACACAACGCTGTGTTGGTCTCAGCATATAGCTCAAAAACGTGGATTCCAAAACTCTTGGCAGCAGCTTATTCCTTTACATGTATGCCTGGAGTTTTTACTGAGTTACTCAGCTAAAGGGTCACTTTAGAGATGGAAAGTTCTTAAGGCAGCTCTCGGAGGTTAAATGAGTGGGAAAGACCTTCAAAATTGTAATGTTTTTAGGATTTCAATGATAAAACCTTTCTTCAAAATGTTTCAGAATTTAAATTCTTTGAGGTATTTTCTCCATTAAGCTATAAATACTTTGGATTAGTATCTTATTGCAGGTAGGATTTAAGTAAATTAATTAATTTTTGTTTTTAGGTTGATACTTTAGAAGGTGAAACACAGTTTACAGTGCTCTTGACCTTGCAGATCTGGCAGGTAGGATTGTTTAAACCTCATAATAAAAGATGATTCCTATCCAAAGATCTAACAAACAATATTTACACTGTATGAATTTTAAAAAGCGCAAAACTCAGATGCTTTAAAAGAAGGAGATAACCATTTCTGTGCTTCCCCTGCTGAAGAAGGATTTCTAGAGGCTGAGACATCTGGCAAAGCTTATGCAGTGTTTAGCCTTCCTACTATATGCAAGTCAGAACAAAAGGTAGGCAAAGCCTGCCCGCAGGAGCCTCCGCAAAGGCAACTATACAATATGTTTTAATAGATCGTTCCCTTTTTCTCCATAGAAATTACAATGGACAGTAACAGTGAAGGCGGTCGGTCTCGGTCAGGTAGTGAGGGAAATATTTCACCTGTAAAAGAAGAAGCTTATTATCGCAGCATTGGTGGACACAAGAAATGGCCTCAGCAGCGTACCATGGCCTCTGAATATAGATACGGTATGCCGAACATTATTCATCCTTTATGACAGACACATTTTAGAGCTGCGTGTTAACAAGTGCGGTTTCTGTATGACAACATTGCATGCAATGCAGAATGCCAGGGGAACTAGCTCTTAAGTCCTGTCTGCTCTCAGGTAAGTTTCTCCAGCTCAGCTGTAAGGGACAAACAGCCCTTAGTCCTCTGTCCTGAAACTGCTGTGCGGCCACCTTTCCATACTCGACTGAGTCCAAGCACACTGCATTGCATGAACCTCTGTGAAGCTATGCTGCTACTAATGCCGGTCAGTATTTACTGTACACACCTGAACAACCATTCATCAGAATGACCCCATTTCCACTCGGTTCATACAGACTGGACAGGGACAAGCAGTAGCTGGTATATCACAACCCAACGTCCTACAGTAGGAAGCAGTTATCAAACGTTACTCTAATTTATGGCTTGGGCTAAAGGAAGATTCGGGGTCTTTTCAATGACCACACAGGACTTTGGCTGTTCCACTTGGTGAAGACAAAAATTATTCTTATTTTTAGGAATAATTACATCATAATGACAAACTTGAATTACATGAATAAGGCAATTATACCCACTACTGATAGTATTTGTTGCTTCATCAACACAGAAATCATTACATGATCAACAACTCAGTTTTCATAGTTCATAACACAGTAAATTGCAGTGTCTAACGCTTAACCCATAAAACTGCCCAGGCC
Organism: Chroicocephalus ridibundus; assembly: GCF_963924245.1. Lineage (NCBI taxonomy): Eukaryota > Metazoa > Chordata > Aves > Charadriiformes > Laridae > Chroicocephalus > Chroicocephalus ridibundus. Next base: position 8,135,968 of record NC_086296.1, on the reverse strand, counting down.
ACATACAGAGCAAAGAAACATATTAGGGTTTTGTTGCTACCTGAAATGAAACAAAAGGGGCCCTGAAAGTTTAGGTAAATTGTAATTTAATGTTGAATTTCAAAGCAAACATATCTAACAGCTCATCAGCTTGTGTATGTTGGTGTTTATCTAGCGAATTCAATGCAACTGTGGTTGCAACTTTGCATCAGTTGGGACTCTGGCTGGCTGCATCCAAAGACTAAGATTCTACATACACAATTATATATGTGTGTATATATGTATGATATACGTATGTACCTCTTAAAAGAACACGATAAGTGGCTAATGAACTAATCAAGACATTATTTGCTTTCTGGTTCACTGAAGCAAAGGTGATGATGCTGACTCAGATTGTTAAAGGCCAGTGCATTTAATAGAGATACATTTGGCTATAATTCATCTTTGCACCTAACCCCCATTAACTGCGGTTGGAGTTGGATGCAAAAATCGATATTTTTAACTGAAAAAAGAAAACAAAACACATTGCCTGGTGGGCCTGAGTATGAACCCCAGAATGACTGCACCCTGACTGCGGGAGGAGAACAGAACAGAGAAGAATCCCATCTTTTGTGTCCCATTGCTTTCTGTCCCACATGTGCCCTTCTCCGACACTTCCTTTCTGTGCTTTGTGCCTGCCTAAAGCTTCTTGGCTGGAATTTTTCCCTGCCCTTTTGCCGTTCTGCATTTTTCCCTATTCACATTCTTTATTGTGCTCTGGACCCAAGAGTTAGTAGCTGTTCCCTTAAAGCTGTGACCCTCTGGAACTTTTTTTCTAGTAGCTGAAAAATATCAAATGTTGAATACAATGCATCCGATGTTGAGGCAAAAAGAGGAATTTTATCTAAAATGCTCCATATTGAATGTTCAAACTGTTACCAAAGACGGGAGTCACTAGTTTGTAAGAGGTGATCACAGTAAAAATTGTATTAATATGAAAATCATTTGGAAAAAATTTGATGTAGTTGAACTACACTTTCATCGTAATTCATAACATCACTTTTTCAATTTATTCGTTGTGAAAGATCTTGTAAACTGGGTGATAAGTATTGATTCAGCAAAGATCAAAAGTACGTGGCTCCCACTGAAGTTAGCAGGATAAGCCAAGCTTTTCAGAAGCGGTTTGTGGTTTTGAGGGCTTTATTTTTTTGAGACTTCAAACTTCTATGTCTTGAAACAGCCTATTTTTTAAGAAGGCGCTGCTTCATGCTCTTCCAAAACGAAAGTAAAAGCCTTTGAAACCCGTCAATCAAAACACTCATCGTTAGCCATTTTGGCCTAATTTTCTAATTTTAATCCTTAAGTATGTTGTTGAATCATGGACTAAACGCGTTCTCCAGATCATTTTAAAAGCCTGAAAGATGTATGAGAGAAAATGTCAGTTCTCATTTTTTATGTCCTAATTGGTTTGATACCCTGCAGTGGACAGAGTTCAGTGCAGTGTTAAGTGTTGTGATATTCATGGATGATCTTTCCGAATGATCTCGTGGTTAAATGCAGTCATAGCTAACTATTCCTCCTGGATTTTAACACACCTTGTTAGTCTTTGGGTTGGTTTGGGGCACTGCTGGCTATATTAACTATTGACTGTGTTTAAACAAAGTCATAGGCAGTGTAGTTCCAACCCTGGCATAACTAACACTACTTGAAATACGTTTCTTCTTGCCTGTCTGGAGAGAAGAGGTTATAACCATGTTTTAAACCTTGTACCTAAAACATGGTGTGTCAACACAGCTGGGATGTGCTTTCTTGTGTCCATGAAGAGCAGAAGCAGCTGTGCTGGAAAACAGGTGGATCCAAAGCATGGTTATTTTTGCAGTCTGATAAAGCCTATCAGACTCATCATTATGTCACTCTTAACATGCTTCATTACTTTATGGTAAACTCTAGGAAACCTAACAAAAATCGCTTTCTTACCTGAGCTGTATTCACACGTATAAATGTCAGTGTGGTGTGGGAGATCAACACCACATTGAATGCATGCAGATTGTATATGCTTTTTTAAAAATTAACAACTCACTAATTAAAAAAACCCCACCAAACTTAATAGAATATGCATTAAGTTACTGGGGTTTTTTTTTGCTGAAATGCCAGACATTTTTCAAATATTAACTGGAATAGTTGAAAGATGAGGCCAACTTGTATTACTGAATTGTTCTTCTCTGAATTTACTTTCATAGATGGCTATGGTGGTCATGACCATCTTTCTCCCGATATTTACGAAGAATCAGAAACAGATCCTGGCACAGAGGATATATCTACTCGAATATTTGTTGCACTCTTTGACTATGATCCGCTGACAATGTCCCCAAATCCTGATGCTGCAGAAGAAGAGCTGCCATTTAAAGAAGGACAGATCATTAAGGTGGGATCTAAAAACAAAGGACTCAGCTTTACAAACAGGGTGTCCTTTGTTCCCTGTGCAGAAAGCAACTTGTGTGACTAGAGTCCAAGGTTTTTTTTCCTCCAGAGGGTCAGGGGTTCTGACTTCTACAGGGTCAGGCTGTAAATCTCACTGGGTCTGGAACCTGGTGTCTAGTGCTAGAGGCTTAAAAATAATCAGGGAAAAAGCAGGCAAAAATCTGAAAGTTGCCATAGATACTTCTGGCCAGACTGAGTTAGAGAGTTAGGTGCTAAGACCAAAATTGTGACTCTGAAGCCCTCTACGTCCATTGTCACAAACCCTGCAGTCCCCTTAAGTGCAAAGCTACCCCAGATGTGCTTAGTGTTGGTCCCTCATACATACCAGAGGTGCTGTAATTTTTTAAATGCTGAACAATCCTAGCTAGGGTACACTTAAGCTTACTAAAAGTCCAGAAGTAAGGTATTTCTCTTCCAGTGTCATCCTCGTCTGAAACTGGGAAAACCACTCCCTTTTCTGACTGGCTGGTGTAAAATACACAAGCTGCCTTTAAACAGGGTGCGGAAGACAAGTCAGCCCTGTTCCAGGTGCCAGGGACAGCGTTAGGCTCTGACGATGTTTTTAGCCATGCCCTCTATCCGGGCTTGCCTCATCTGATCCTTATGCAGCTGCAAGGCAAATTTGTTCGGTTTGCTGATCCGGTTTTAAAAAGCTAGCAGATTTTTCTGTTGCATCAGCAAATGTAAGTATCTCCTGCAGCCTTCTGTCTTCCTAGTCTGCTGCAAAATGGGCAGAAATGAGAGAGGCAGAAGGAGCAGCTGCTGGTAGTCCAAGGGCAACTGAGATTTCTGCGTGACCTGAAACAGAACCTGAAAAAATGTAGGCTGTTTTGTTACACTGCCCATTTCAATGATAAAATGGTAACTTAAGCTATTAAAATACTGACCGACTTCCACTGCGTTGGATTGTATCCTAACACGAATGTCTGTATTGTAAATCAGTGTTTTTAAATGTTAAATACTTTGTTAGATGTTTTGCTTACATCCTTACATGACAGAAGATCTATGCCAAAAATATGGAACTTTTTCTCTGCAAGACTATTCATTTCACTCAGATATTTTGTCTACCCAAACATGTACATGTTTGGCACTGGAAAGTCTAGAGCGATCTCACATCAGATATATATTCTCAGTGATGTTTATTTTATATTTGGGACCACAGTGATTCCTGTGTGATCTGCTGCTTTGAATTTCTCATTAAATTGTTGTGAAGGTGGATTAGTTTGCATTTGCAAAATACTTGTCATACGTTACCTGAGCAGTGGGATGGTGGAGGGCTGGTTCCACCAGGAGCTGGATGCAGCCTGTCCCGTACGCATGTTAGGGTCACATATGCCGTACCACAGCAGCAGTGGTGCCAGGTAAGTCGTGGATATATAGCGATGAAAACTGAAAAATATTCCTGCTCTCACAAGTTGAGGCTATTCAATGGTTATTTTTTATGAACTGATTTGAAGTGAAGGGATTAGTTTGGGGGGTTCGTTTGTTTTTAAAGAAAAGGAAAAACAACTGATTAAGCCTAAACAAGGAGCAGTCTAAATTCAGTCATCAGTTTTGCCTTTAGACTGTTAGTACAGTCCTGCATCTAGGCCTCTGTATCATTAGTAGCCTTTATGAATTGACTGCATTTTTAGAATTTGGGATTTACCTGTTCTCATTGGTGAAAATTGATGCTATTTTTATACCTTAATTCATGTTTTCTGGAAAGACAACAGCAGAGCTTAAGTACATATACCAAGTATATGAAGTACTAGATAGGCGGTTTTGATCAGACACAAGTTGTTCTAGTCAAAGTAACAACACTTGGCACAGTTTTGCAAATGCTTCATTTTGAATGTAGTTCATACGGTACCAAAAATGGTGCCATGTGAATAATTCCATAAGGATGAGTGTAAACCATTAAATATACTTTTGGCTCTGCACAGGGAGAAATTGATGACTTTTAATAGTGTCTCTCACCTTTTGTGCGTTTCACTGCTAACAAAAAAGTCCAAATTCTGCTTACGTATTTGAAGTCATGATTCAAATTAACATAACAATTCCAGTTTTGTAATATAAGTCAGAGCAGTCCAAAACTAATATAATTCCGCATCCAAGCTGTAGTCATCTGTCTATACTTTAGTAACCATTTAGCCTGTATTAAAATTCCTAAATGCTAAAACCTTTATTGACCAACATTACCACTCTTTGAACAACAGGTTTATGGGGACAAAGATGCCGATGGATTCTATCGCGGAGAAACCTGTACAAGAATTGGCCTTATCCCATGTAACATGGTCTCTGAGATTCAAGCAGATGATGAAGAGATGATGGATCAGCTTCTAAAACAAGGCTTTCTTCCTTTGAACACACCTGTTGAGAAAATTGGTAAGCAAAAATATATACGCTTCTCTTCTAACTTTTGGGTGCTATTAACTTGGCTGGATCTGCTTTGCCTTTTGTTTTTACTATATGCAGATGCATCTAAATTTTACAACAATTTACTACACCATGGGATACATTCTGTGTCAGTATCTGGATGACTTTATTCAACTAATATTTAATCTTGGTCACATCTTTTGCTGCAAATGAGGACTTGTATCTTCACCACTCCACTCCTTACTTTCTTTTCTTATTTAAAAAAAAATGGGTTTTGTCACCTGAAAGATTTCTAGACACAGAACATGATCCCTGTGCTTTGGAGTGTGCTGTGCTGAGGTGCTTTGTGATACGCTCACTGCTGCAAAGCATAAAAAGAATCACTTATTTGTTGTTATTTTTATTCTTCTACATTTTCCTACTTTACCAATAATTTAAAGGGATGGTGGCAAAGGGTTATGTGTAATCTCATTTGGGATAGCACCACATATTATGAGATTTTATGACTATTGCAGTAACAAACCCTTTAAAAAGCAGAGTTCGGCCAAACAATTCTGTGTTATGAACCACTTGTGTTACATCATTGGTTCGGTGTTGTACACAGATACACAATGCAAGAATCTGAATTTCTTAGATTTCTTTCTACAAATAAATTTCATACAACTATCTCAATATGTTTTAAAATTTTCAACATAATTCAGAAAGTATAAAGGGCTGGAATTGGTTCGGTCCTGTTTAAAAGTGAACTGTAAAAGTGGTTGCTAAAAAAACCAAAGAAATCTTCCACAATTGTTTTCTTAGATTGAATAAAACCTTATCACTTCCAAAATCGTATTAGTAGATGTGAGACAAATTATTTTTCGTTGTTTTTTTTTAAGATATTGAGATATTTTTAAATTCTCCGTTGTCCATGAAAGGGAAGGGTGATTTAAGTTCTTGAGTTCTTAGTTCCAACCTGTGTATTTATTTACTCGTGCTACATAAATACAACGAATACTCCCACCCACGTGCCCGTGTGAACCCCACGGCCCATCTGCTCCTGTAGGTCTAGCACAGACACCTCCATTTACAGGACAAAAGCTTGGGATGGGCAGAGAGTGGGACCTACAGATGTGCCTGAATAGGTTGGTTGCCGACAGCGTTATTCTGCACAGGTCTACGTCACCTGAGGTCTGTCAGAATGAGCTCCCCTAACCTGCGTTAGGTCCAGATGGAAACACAACCGGGGGCCTGATGGGATTAGGAAGTGGCTAAATATATTTCTACTTCCAGCAACGAGGTCACATGTGGGTACAGAAAATATCTTCCTGAACAGCTACGACTGAAACTTATTGCTTCAAGTCCTGCTCAGCGCAAACAGTTCTTAGGCCAGCAAGTTGTTGATACAGAACACTTGGGAAAATGAGACCACTAATCTACGTAGCTCCCATAATTTAAATATTTTGACTGTCTAACGGTCATATTTAGCGAATATAGTTAGATATTTTTGTTGTGCCCAACTGGCAGTGTCTCCTGAAATAGCTGAGAAATCAGAGAGTCTTTATCTTGGAAAGAGGGAGAGGCAATTTGTGACAGAAATGTTGCCCTGCCTTACATTTTTAAGCAATTCTTTTTATTTTAGGATGTTTCTGAGCAAGCTGTTAGCAACCTACCCCCAGCAGTTCACCTTTAAATATTTTAGCACTTAAAAAGCATCATGAATTTTCTCTTTAATATGGATTTAAATTGTTAGCCATTTAAAAAAACAAAATACAACAAATGCTCTTACTAATGGATTTGGAAAGAATAGTTAGTTTGGCTTAATTTTGAACTAAATACAAATTCTGGACAGCAGAGATCCACGTGCTCAGACCCTCGCTGTCCCAGAGGCTGCCCACGTGGATTTTTAGCAGAAACGGGCTCCAATTGCCAGTCTGTCTCGTGTTGTTACTCATATTTTTAATGTCATATCAGACACTTTACATGCTGTGTTCATATGACTACATTTTTCTTAATCCTTTGCCCACATTAAATCCTTAAAAACAGAACTTTGAACAGCTTCATATCTTTTCTTCTTTTATTTGTATGCATTCCTTTCCTGAAGTCAACTGTGACCGTTTCAAAGAGAGCACACGCTCTGTACACCGCAGATCCAGAAAGTCTAAAAGAGGTCTGTGCTAAGAACCAATAATTTGATTCAAGCTGTAAATTAGCTGAAATGATTTGAGCTGTCTAGAGTTATTTTTGCCTTTGAACTTTTGGAAAGCAGAAGTTGGAAAAATAGTCACGTAGCAATTAGGTATAGGATCCTTTTTGGATTATTTTGTTGGTCGTAGCGGGGCCCTGGACCCTGAGCAGTGGGCAAGGGCTTGCCCCAGAGCAGTACTTCAAATTGGAAAGTGAGACAATCGCTTAGGTGTGGGTTGATCCAGGCTGTGGGGAATCAGGGGATCGGGTCCCGCCTCTGTTACAGCCCGTGCCTTCATGTTGGCTCTCTCCTTGTGTTCTGTGTAAATCCCTTGCTTTGGTAGCTGGGAGAATCACTCCAAGCCACCCACTGCAGAAGTAAGTGATCTCCTGACTCAATGCTTCAGTGGCAGCCGGTGGGTGCTGGGCCAGCTGTGAGTGCATGCTCCCCTCAGCACTCGCTTTAACGTCCCCCCTCCGGCTGAACAGCCACAGGGTGCCTCCGCACCCCGGGTTCCTCTGTCACACTGCCTAACGCTCAGCAGACCTGCCCTCGATGCCTGTCTGTAAGTAGCACTAACCAGCATGTTTCTCTTGCTGCAGCAAAATCATCCGCAAGAATCATGCTAATACCATTCAAATTTGAAATGAAGCCCATTTGGGACTTCTCTGTAAATGTTTAATATCAATCAATAAACATTTCATTTGGGTTTTGGAAACAACAAATTTTACGCCTTTCCTTCTGTTCCCCACAAAGGAAATCTGTAAAATTAAACAGTACTTGAGAATCTGGGTTTTGTAGTCAAGAGTCTTGAAAATATTGCAAACCACTTGCATAACAGGTAGCCTCTTTTGTCTTGGGCCAACTAAGAGTGTCCCTTTCTCCTTCCAGTCTCCCAGCAGAAAGTTGAAAAATAATCCCAGGCACAAAGTTCTTTGTGTTTAGGGGGTGGGGGCGGGGGAGGGGGGGAATAGGCAGTAAACATGGACGTTTGACTAAAATAAAATGAAACAAACGTGAATTTTGAATGTTTGGCTTCTTGTATACCCTGGTAACCTCTGATTCTTACAACCAAGAATGGCTGAAAATTTCAGAACGTTAGTTTTGCAGATAAATACTGTTCAGAGGGTTCAGTGGTTTAGAATAAAGAGGGCAAGCCACCTGCTAAACAATTCTTTATGAACCATACATGCTGTTCTGAAACCTCTATCTGCGTGAATAGGTTTGGTAATCTGTGACCTTTTATCACTACGCTAGAGAAATACCAACATTGTTACTGCACTGTTGTGAAAATGATGTGAGGAAAAATTGCACCTTGTTTTTCTTTTCAAAATAACTTTGATAGCTTTCCTTCCCTTCCTCTCCCTGTGATCGGAACAGAGAGAAACAGACGGAGCGGCAGGCAGCATTCGGTCTCGACAAGGAGGATGGTGGCGCTGTATGATTACGATCCAAGAGAAAGTTCTCCTAACGTTGATGTAGAGGTATTGGCATAACTCTTCACTGCGGGTACCATCTGTGGAGCCAGAACGACGCTGGTATTGATGAGCACTAGTAGACATTTACAGGGATGTGCAAAAAAAAAAAAAAATTAGTTCAAAATTACAAACATTGGTCAAGTGTTTTCGGGCAGATGTCTATGATAAGCTTATGACTTTCATACAAGTAGATTTATGGTGCTTGCTCAACTAAAATCAAGGAATATCCTTTGTAGGATTTATTTACTATGGCACAATACGTTATATAGTCAGTTGTGGGATATATGGTTGTGCAACATATGTGTATGCATTTGTATATAACAAAGGTCTATATAAAAAAACCCTATGGAGTTATATAAAGTAGTAGATTATAAAAAAGTAGATTATTTTTCCAATTGTTTTCAAATTTCCTCTGTATGAACTGGATTACTTTTGAGGAGCATCCCAGCCCGTGCCTTCAAAGCTCTGTACCCTCCAGTGCCTCCAAAAATATACCCAAACCAGAACACTATAGCACAGGAGAACAGCATTCATAGTATATCGTATTTCTTCTCTGAATTGATGCAGCTGAGCTTTTATGAACGTATGTCTTGTCCGTAATCTTTTTTTTGTTTTTATAACAATGTAAGGATATCGTAAACAACAGCATTAGCTAGATCTTCAGTTAAAAGCCAGCTGTTAGCTAGAGCTTCCTTATGGGTTCATCTTCCATGTACCTACATGCAGACCCCCATCTCTCTGTATTTGTCATCAGTGACAAGGGAATCACGTTTTACATTGTCTTTGATGTCACAGGGATTTGGTGCAATTTTCAGTGATATTTGCCTTTTGGTAAGAATGTCAGGGTACACTCAAAGCTCTAAAAAAAAAATACTGCATACCAAGGAGCTTCCTCAGTTATGCTTTAAAATGGTTGTTTTAATACAATTGTACAACAATTTGGATTTTTTTTTTAAGTGATTTTTTAGGTGTGTGGGACTTGGTGCTTTAAAATACATTGCAAAAATTTTGTTTGTTCTCTCTCTTTCCCATGGCCACAGGAAATTAAAAATAAGTTTAAAAAAACTTATTTAATTACATTTAAACCACAGGCAATTAAAAAGAGCTCAGTACTCTGCAGATCAGAGACCGGAGATGCCCGTTACGAAGCCTTTATTGACCAGAACCCAGTGAAGCTCCACAAGTTCAGTCCGGGCACGTTGTGTTTCAGGAAAGGCTCAGCTGGTCCCTTAGTCCTAGCGCTCAGCTCCCCACAGATCACGGACCTGAACCACGTCCCTCCCCTCGGGCTTGTTCCCTCCTCACGGAAGGATTGACTAAAAGGGACCTTTGAAGCCAAGTAGTTCAAAGCTTCAAAGTTTGCTCAGGTTGTTGAAGGCTTTGCGCAGTTGAGTTCTGACGCTTTCCACGGTCCGGGCTGTTTGTCAGCTGCTTTGTCACAGGGAGTCCTATGGGTGTCAAGAACTTAGTGGGAGAGGTGTCAGATTTAGCAAGCGAAAAAAAAAAGAAAATAAGTAAATTTAAAAAGAAAGAAAAGGTTTTGCTCTCACAGTTCCACTTGTTTCACCAACAGTGCCTTAACATAAAGGAGAGGGGAAAATATTTAACGGATTTAGTATGAATAAAGAAAATGCTAACCTTTGCCTAACAAAACATGCACTGTCACCTCTTCCTTTTTCTGCAGGCTGAGCTGACGTTCTGCACCGGGGACATTATCACTGTCTTTGGTGAAATTGATGAAGATGGCTTTTATTATGTGAGTTGGCTTCTGTTTGGTCATGTCAAACTGCTACAAACTGTTAGAGCAATCTTCACTAGCGTGAATTATCAAATGACAGCCGGGGGGGAGCTCAGGTCGCAATTCCAGCTCGTTGTGTTGTGGGAATAGCCCAGATCCTGTTTTAACAAAACCGTCGACCCACTGGCACGCCTGGAAGCACTGGCAAAAACGTCACCCCTCCCCGAAGGGGAGGTCCCTGGGGGATGAAGGTCACAACCTGCCCTGTTAGCGCCAGGCCGGGCTCACAGCTCCTGCTGCTGCACGGCTGTAGCAGAACCGCGGCAGCTCCCTCCGCTGGAGGGGATCCTGTGGGGCAGACAGTTCCCTCTTGCCCCATCAGCACGATTTTCTAGGGAGTGTTGTTCAGGCCCCTCCGAGCTGCCACTGACACTTTATAAGTAGTATTTACCTCATTTAGTTTGCTGGAAAATGTGTATCTTGATCTATGCAAACATGTGAATGACTTCTAATGGGTAAGGCATTTCATGGGGGAGAAAAACAGAGACCCTGTCACTACGATAAAGGGTTATTTGATAAAATAAATCAATAGAATAGTTCAGTATTCTTTTAAGCACTAGGTAACTGATTGTACTGCTGTCATTCCTTTAATAAGAGGAAGAGTTTGACGACAGGAGACAGTATTGCGGCAGTGCTTGCCCAGCTGAACTGTCTTCAAGTTGACAGCAGCTGCCCATCCGCAGCTTGAACTCGCCTTTTCCACTCCAGTGTCTTGGCCATAGAAAGAGGCCCAGCTGCCTCTCTCAGATACACCTCAGAAGTGACCCCCTGTTGAGTCCTAAGTGACCTTAGACGGACATTCCCTCTCCCTCACTGGCTTTGCAATAGTCAAAAGTATTTCCTTACCTTCTTGGGAAGCGACAGTTGCTTTAATTAAAACATTCTGAAATTTTCATCATGTTGCAGGGTGAACTTAACGGACAAAAGGGGCTGGTTCCTTCCAACTTTCTTGAAGAAGTGCCTGATGATGTTGAAGTCTTTCTGTCCGATGCACCCACGCGATATGTTCACGATACGCCAATGCGTACAAAAGCAAAAAGGGTAAGCAACCGAATACGAAAATCTTAAATTTTTATTTTCCATTCCATTCTGTCTCATATATAATTTAGACATTACTTTTAACATTTTAAATCCATTTGCTCGTTTAAAATTAACTTTCAAATATACAAAAATAAAAAGAAAAATGACTTTACTTAGCCTTCCACTAGCTCATTACATTTGTAAACAAAGAAACTAAATTTACCATCTGATTGCAGTCATTACAGTACCTTCAATTACAATTTGAGTTTAAACAGCTTTTCCCTGGTGAAAGTAGTTACTTCCTAATGCTTCTAAGGTACTCTTGCTACGTGCAGTATCTAGAGGGAAGCAAAAGTCCTTGTGGAGGGAAGCCTGGTACAAGCATTCCTTTAAGGACAAGTCGTAAATGCAGCTGATTGACAGTGCTCATCTTTTAATCCTTATGACTTCCTGCTCCAACTGGCATTAGTTAATTGCCCCGAGACTTCTCTTTTATGAAAGACTAATCTTGTTTAGAGTATCTCATTTTTGGTTTTGTTTCATCACTGCAATACTTTTATATATTATATATTTTATATATATTTTTATTTCTTTGCTCATCTGCTTGGAAACAGAAGAAGAGTGTTCATTTCACACCTTAATAAGGCAATGTAGCCTTCACGTAAGTGAGCAACTGAAGATACCAATAGAGATTTCAATTAAAGCTACCTGGCTCTCTAATGCAAGTCTTGAAACTTAATTGTGGGGGAAAAAAAAAAAAAAAAAAGAAATATGTCTCCAAAATCCTTGGCCACAGAACAGGCTGTTTGCTTCTACTCTATCTAGGCAAGCCAATTTAGTTTTTTCAGGAGACAAATCCTTTAAAAAGGAATCTTCAGAAATACATCAATTAGACCTCACTTTATGAAGGTCAATGTTTGGAACATATTTCTTCATGAGCTAACTGTTTATGTTTACATAGAAAGGAGAGTTTGATGTTTAACTACCCTACAAACAAAAGCTGCATATTGCATTGTTAGCCAACCTGGGATGTAAAAATTCCAAGCTCCTCCATCAAGAGAAAAGCACAACACCCCCAACCCTTAAAGAACATACGAATGAAACATAAGCTGATACGTACGGTAGTTTACAAGGGTATAGTTGGTTTTGAAACTCATTACACTCAAATATAGCTCCTTAAATTGTCTGCCTTAAAATGTGTTTTCCATAATCGATTATACCCAGTTTGCCTAAGACCAACTATTCAACAATTCTGAAAAAATCCCTTCATATGGTACAATTTACTTGGATTTTCCTAGGAAGTGCACATTTGAAATATTAGCAACTGTTTGGTTTACCAATGCAATAAACGTCTCAGTATGAAACATGCAGCTCACTGAATGAATGCATTAGACTAAATATATGGTATCTTCAGGTGTACGTTGGGGTGCTTTACCAAGTTGGTTTTGGTTTGTTTTTTTTTTCATTAGAACTAGACCTTGATTTAAAATCAAAGTAGGCTTGAAGCCCCTTTGCTTAACTCACTGTTGCACAAGCCAGTAAATTGCTAATGTTTTAACTTGAACTACAAGACAACAGGGGTCCCTAAGGCATGGATTCTACTATGAAAATATCATCTTAATCGATAATATCACATTCTGTCAGCCAGGCACTGCAGTTAGGATAGGCTGAGTATAAGTAGTTTTAGCATTTTCATTCAAGTGCTTTTGATGATTTAAAAAAAAAAAAAATAGCTGTTTAAGATATTTAGGAATGCTGTCATCTATCGTACAAGTATTCACCTTCATCAGCAACCTCATAGCTGCAGCACACACATCAAGCAGTCAGGGTCTTTAAGCTTTCTTTGATTGTGATTAAGGTTCATTTTAGCTTTTTCTTTTTCCTTTTTTTTTTTTTTAAGCCAGTGTGCCATCTTCTCAAATATGTACATAAAGTTTGCTAGCCAATTTTAAAGAAAAGGCATTTAAACGTCATTAAAAAAAATAAGTGATCACGTAGAATTTTAAGTCATTTCTTCTGAAAAGTTTGGCTTCTATAGATTGATAATCTGTAGTAATTAATACACTTATTTTTCTTAAATCTATAGCTAAGAGTATCCCTGTTCATTTTTGTACTATCAGAGTACTGAAATGCAAAACTAAACCCAGTTTTGTGGCTTTTGTGGCCAGAACTATTGCAAAACAAATTCAACTCTTTCTTTAAAAACAGTATAACCAAACCAGGGCGCTATTGGAGTCTTTTCTATTGTCTATCCTTTTTCTCAAAATTTATGTATTTTCCGTAAGCCCATACAGTATTTTAAGCCACAAAGAAGAAAGGAACCAGCCCTTTTGTTTAAGTGGGTAATGGGACAAGTGATGTTACCAACTTTCTTGATGATAACAGCTTTTAAGCTTTCAAACATTCAATAAATTATAACAATGTACCTAATAGGTTCCTCCTGAGAATACAGGTACATCCCGGAGAGCACCATCCCCCACAGTTCATCTCCATTCTGGGTCACCTACGTCACCTATGGGTTCTGGTAGTCCCGGGAGAGGCAGGGATTTGTCCTCGAAAAAGAAAAAGGGGCTGCTTTCCAAAGGCAAGAAACTGCTGAAAAAGCTTGGTGCAGTGAAATGATTCATGTGCTCCTGGACAACTTGTAAAGCTTCCAGTCTGTGTATTTTTTTTTTTTTTTTAAACGTCAAAACTAGGGCTTTCATGACTATGCAGTACAACTTTACCAAACCTTTGCATTTTTAACTCTGACATCAATAGAATCATGTCAATTCCTTAATCAAAACAGCAAGAAAAAAAGGAAATGGATTTGTTGTTGCAAATATTTTTTTCTTAAAAAAAAAAAAAGGGATTAATACCAGAAGAACATGGTTTTATTTGAAGTCAACTCACCACCTGCAACTCCATTGGATAAATCTCAGCCTTTAGTCTCCTTTAACCACAAGTGGGGGGAACGCGTGGTTACTCTATGGGAGTGTAGAAATTATTCATTGATTCCTGGTTGAGAGAGATCACCCCACTGTATCTAATCTTTATCACAAACAAAAATGGTCTTGAAACTCCTAGTTTAATCAGCCTTGATGTTTTGCCTTATTAATGCACAATGATTTGTACTGTCTAATAAATATACAGCGTATACTTTGTATGTACTGTGTATTCAACTGTCTTCATCTTCCCTAAAACATGGTAATTTAAGACCAAGTACTATGTTACTGACTCCATTCAGTGTCTCATGTAACTCCTGGGAGTTTGAAAGTGCTGTGCAAAATGCTTTCTTTTTGTTTTCTTGCCTTTTTTTTCCTCCCCAAACCAAACCCCTTGTATTTGTTTCTTTTGTCAACATTTTCACTAAACTAAAATCCAATATGGTGTAAGGTACTCAGAGGCTCGCCCAGTTTCCCCCATACAGCCTCCGGTTTTGGAGTTCCTGGTTCACTCTTCTAAATTACCAGGGGAAAAAACCCCACCACAACAAAAAACCTTTGCTCCCCAACTTTTTTCCTGTGGAGGTACAGTCCTAAGTTAAAAGACATTTTCATATTGATGATGTCAGATTCAAGATAAAGTACATGTCTAAAGTAAAAAGGGAAAAACTGTGTTACGTACACTGAGCCGCAGCCAGTAAAGAGGCTGCAACAGCTGATAATCAAATATTAATTGCAATATTGGCATCTCAATAAAAACAATCTTACACATTGATGGCAGTCATTGGCTGTTACTATTTTGTAATTCTTGTCCATTTGTAAATTGTTTTTACTGTTTATACATACTTTTCAGACTGCCTTTTTTTTGTAATTTATGGAAGGTTTATAAATGAATGATCAAAGCTTCCCCATTGTGTCTTCAGATAATAATGTAAATTACTGTAAGATATCGTGTGCTAGATTATAACATTTAATTAAAGAAAATAACTGGCCTAAATTTGTGGTAAAGTAACTGTGTGGGTGTGTGCATGTGTACAACTGTTGTGTATTATATTTTATATAAATAAATAATTTGATATTTTGTAGAGTGCAGTATGTTTCATGAATGTGCTGTATCAGCTGTTTGATGACTGTGTCAGCCTTCCCTCCCTTTCTAAAGGATGAGACACAAGTGGCCAGATCCCACCGGGCAGCGGTTATCAGGGATGCACTCACAGCGCGGGCACGCGCCCAACGCTGCACCCGCCGGCAACGGGAACAGGCCCCAGCAACCATTTCCCACCTGTCCGCAGCTGCACAGCTCCTCTGCTCTTGACCTCAAATAACAGAAACCCGCTCAGAATGAATACTCGTGACAAGTATAAATAAGCAATATGTTACTAGGACGAAATACAAAATTCTAAGTAGTGAATAGGGAAAGCTACCATTGTATGACATCAGGAAGACCAAAATATTTGCCAAAAAACCCCTCTTCCACTCTGTTACAAATTTCACGTGGAAGGAAGAGGTTGGTACAATTCTCTCAGCCTAGGAAAGAAAAAAACCTGAACTAAATATAAGTTATAGAGCTCCCTCATTTTCCAGAGCTGTTGACAGCTGCTGAATAAAGGTTCACCTAAATGCAAGACTCCAGGAGCTTTCCAGAGGTAAGGAATGGTTAGAAAGTTACTCCAGCGTGTGTCACATAATATGCCCAAAGCCCAGCCCTGCGGGATGTACACAAATGCATCTAACAGGATCAAACAAGCAAGGATTACAGAAACAACTTTATTTAAATCTCACGAAGAAAGGAACAAGGTTCACAAGAAGTTAGTTAAAAAAAAAAAAAAGCACCAATCCAAGCACTTCCCCATGCACTAGTTTGACTCTACAAAAAGGCAAAATAAAAACTCTGAAGTCAGCTTCCATCAACACCTGCTGTTTGCTTTACAAATTAAGCTACTCCTGTTGAATAGTTACCAATTAAAGCCTTAGAAGTACAATATAAACCAAGGCCTAAGTGTTTCCCAGTACTTGGAACTGCACAACCAAAAAAACCCATGACAAAACTACTTTTTTGCACATCAGTGCACTGAAATTTTTCTCATTTAACAAGCATGCAGTGAAACAATGTCAACCACGAGTTTTAGTTCCTTCCAGTAATGAATCTGCAGTTGTCTATAACAACAATTAACTCACACTACGTAGTAATTATGAAGTTACAAGACTCAGAAACAGCATGTCAGTAGGACAGTCCATCACAAGTCACAGAGCCCCCCGAACAGCATTCAAGCTTAGACAAAGCCATTGCGTTTTGTGGAGACAATACTGTACCCCTAGATAATAAAGATGTTCCTAAAGCTGTGATAAGATACAGAAATAATTTTGCCTCTGACAGTCATTCCTGAAACTTTGGTAAGTTCCAGAACTTCCTCCCACTCCCCTCTGCCCCTGGGGACACACAGGTGAGCACAGTTTCCAGTTCGTCTGCAAATCACTCACAAGGGCAAGTTCTGCCGCACTATGCAGTCTTAAAACAAAGCCTTGATAACCAAGAACAGCTGACAGCCCCTTTTAAAGGTACAAAATAGTTTAGGAGACAAACCTGTGCCCTCATTTTAACAGCCAAGAAAAACAAGGAAGCAACGATTGCATTTTTAAAATTAAAAAAAAAAAAAAATGCTAACTAGAGAAATTTGGGTTTTGGTCTGCATAACTGTATCTCTTGTATGCTAAAAATAATTCTGTGTAAGACTCCCCCAAAACATAAATAAAAAATAAGAACAACTGATAATCTTTTATGAAGAATCCCAGAAACACTTTAGAAAAGTATTAAAAATAATACAGAGTTTTTATAGCAAGCAGAGACCTATTCAAAACACAGATCTCCTGTTTCAATGAAAATAAAGTTCCACAACTGCACATTCTCATTATCCACATGTCTCCTGAGAAAAAACACCACCACAACAACAACAAAAACCCCCATAAAACCCCAACATTCTACATTCTCTAGAAAGGAACCACACTACTTTTTTTAGCTCCTAACTCAACTTCAAAGATAGTAAAGTCTGTCTGAAAGCAACAGGTTTGGTTCTCTGTGAATACTCTGACCTACGAGGAAAGCCAGTTTATGAGCATACTGGCAAGGAGCAGGTACTCTGATAACACCCTGCAGGGGAAAAAAAAAAAAAAAAAATTATTTTCAAGTCATTTAAATAAGCACGCATTCACTGTAACAAAGTGTTCGGGAATTCAAATGTTTGGATACATGTAGAATTTATATTCCCTGCAGTAGTTTATGCAGATTTGTGAAAACAACATTACATACACTGAACACATTAAAAAAAAAAAAAAAAGCAAAACCCCCACACCTTATAGAAGAATAAATGCAAAAAACTTCCCATCCTCCTCCTCACTCCTAAAAAGCCCCTTACACAGGTTTACATTTGATGCTGGATTTCACAGAAGGTGGGACATGGGTAAGTCATGTGATGTATTTTCAATTACTAAACTGACAAATCTAAAGCACACCTCAGGCATGAGCTGCCTGCGTGCTGATCTCTGTATGCAACAGCAGCATCGAGGGAAATGGAGGAACACGGTTCCATCTCCGCACAAAGAACTAAGTATTTCTGCAGGTAAGAAATAGTCGTTTGCATCACACTCCCACATAGAATTTGGGAGTAATACTCAAAACAAGTATTTTCTAGTGAGAATAAAGATTAAGGTAATCTTCAGACTTCAGAGGGGTCACATAATTATAAAACACCCAGTTCTCAAACCACCGCTCTAGGTCCAGATGCTTTTTGGATCTGCACAGGTGTTTTAAGGACACCTTTTTCTACCTTCTTATGGTTTGTTACTGCAGAGATGCACAATCTTAGAAGAAAACCAGTATAATTTCCCAGACAAAATACTTACCGACCAATTATAGTACATGTGGCAAAGTTTGTAGGTTAAACGTTGTAAGTGATCTGGTTTCAGACCGCTAGTGTCATAAATCACATTATAATGAGTGGGTGCAACACAACCATTTCTCACTGCCTGACTCACAATAAAGAAATCATACCTGTAATAGAAAAAACAAAACCCCAGAAGTCTGATACAGAAAGGGCTGTTTGTCTTAGAAAAATGCAGAGCCCATGTATTTGTCTTACTTATTTTCTTCAAGTCACTTTATGCATATTGAGTAAACCCCAAAAGTATGCCTACGCTTTGGTCAGAAAATAATCAGTTTCCTCTGTTTCTGAAAGGCCAGATCTGAAAGGATGTAAATAATCTTATTATATGGAACAGATCTTACAACCATGCAGACTTTAACCATTCATCATACACAGTTTTCCCCCCCGACAACCCCCCTACACAGGTACCTGGCGTATGCTCCTCAGTTGCTCCAGCACACCCAGCCATGTTTGGGTGAGTATTACCTATCACAACGCTCGGAACACCTTGCGGCGTGATAATTGCATAATGAACTCCTAAAATTTAAGCTTCTTCATTTCTTTCAACTACACATTACTGTGATGTCTTTTCAAAAGGACAGAAGCGTGGGAAGTATTCTTCTACTTGATCCCACAGTCAATTTAGTATCAGATATGTTTCATTTATTATCAGGTTGCCAGTAAACAAAAGTTTTACTTCTAGACTAACTTACCACTCTGGTCTGGTAACCTCCACATCAACAACAGTACCAGGGGGTGGGTTTTTAAGTGCTCCACCACTCTGTGCAAAGAATCTGGTATTCACTCGTTTCTTCACAACTATCACAGTAAGTCTTGGACTAAAAGCAAATGAAAATAAAAGAAGAAACACAAAACTAGTGTGAAAACCTGCACTGAGAATATTTCAGGAACAGATTCTCTAGAGCTTCAAATTAAGAGCAATTTTAGAGTTCTCCAGGGCATGAACTTTACATATAAGTCTTCACTGATTCATTGATTTAGATTAAATAGGACATTGTTTGGAACTTTAGATTTTTAGTTTCTGGTACAACTTTGATACTATTTTTCACCAATCCAGCGTACATTTAACTACGTAGGGAGACAAAAAACAGACCAAAATGGGATCTTCTAAAGACAGATCTGATTTCTACTATCTCTCTACCTCATCTTTTCATATAGAAAACACTGTGTTTTAACAGTGTTTTGGTAAAGAGCAAGCCATTAACAGAAGGTAAGCAGAAGCAGTAAGCACTTCGTCTCCTACTAGCTATAACGTGTTTTGTGCTCCACTTGCCTGTGCTGTCAGGAAATATCTTCATTTTTCAGAGCAGATTAAAAAACCAAGTCACTGCATTTGATAAGCTTTAAAGCAGAATGTTGAAAACTGTGGAACATAAGTGACTGGACAATAGACAGCCCTTTCAGAAGTGGAAAGAAAAAATGGACCTACCGGACACATGTGGTAGTAATCAGGCTATCGTAATTGGAAAAAGTATTAATTAGCATATGCATCAAAAGTATATGCATATACACGTGTATTGAATACTCACGTGGTGCATGTACGAAAAACTTTTCCTGTTCTATTAGAAGTTCAGCATCTCAAATCATGTAAATAATCATCAGAAAAGCAGTTATTTGAGCTCAGGTAAAAATAAATGAGGATGAAGAGGCAACACAACCTTCATCTGCAATCACTTTTTGTATCCCAGGGTGTATTTCTCTTGCAGTATGAAAATGGTGGTTGGTGGAAACAGACTTACTTGTAGTCTTTACCAACACTCTTCAAGCAATCCAGGAACTGAGGCACTTCGTAATTAACCAAAGTATGCAGTTGTCCATCTCCTACACCATCACGATACACAATAATACGAGAGGGCAAATACTTATTCCACTTGAACCAGTCTCTTAGAGCAGCTTAAAAAAAAAAAAAAAATATATATAAAAATAAGCTGTTAACTATAAAGGCAATTCACTCCAAAACAAAAATGGATTTTTATTTCTGAAAAAACAGCAGTATGGTTTGAAACCTAAGGTCCTCACTCGTTCAGTAAGCTGAAAGAGGTATGCATCATGATACACAAGTGGTACCTGCAAGAATAATTCTGGTTTACCTGTGTACTGACTCAAAAAGAAGCAACCTAAGGAGATTATCTACTCTGCTGGCCTCTTACAGTAAGTTGTCATCCTTTAAGTCCATCTCCTTTAAAGCATTCTTTGAAGAGCACTGATAAGTAGTATTTAATTATTGTTAAGAAATATGGGAATTAATGAAAAATTGTACATGAAATGCTGTTAGTTTTCAGCAATATTTACAAATGTATTTTTAATCTGTTTTTTATCTAACTGCAAGTTAGTAATGCCTCCCCCTCAAGGCAGCTGAGGGGAGGTTTTTTGAGGAAGCGAAATTATCATTCCCTAGATCTGACTCAACAAGAGCGGAAAGCTTCCCTTACTTTGCAAGCAGGCCTTGAGCCCATCCACAATCTCTTGCCCCTGACCTTGAACAACACAGCGGGAGAACCACCTGTGAAGAACAGAATAAAAGATGACTGATGACCTTCATTGAAGTAAGCCTGGGAAGTGCTTTGAAGTGGTTTTTAAAATGGCTACAACCACTTAGTCTTTATGGCTACTGTGGGTCAAGGCAGTTAAGCAAGAGCTAGCGTGCTACGAGAATACCTCCCTCAAGGCCCCTGTGGTAGACAACACCTTAACACCGTGTGCAATTCCTCCCAATCAAAGAACTTCCACACAAGTCAGCTCACCTCACAGATGAGCCCGTCACCCTGATACCCTCTATTCATCCCAGCCCTTTCCCCACCACTTGCCCCCTCTCCCAAGCACTGTGGAAGGACAAGGCTATTCCTTAAGGGATGCAGTTGAAAAAAACCAATTCACAATATATAGCTCTTATTAACAGTGTACAGTAAATCATTTGGACACTTTCATGATGGCCCACCACATCCAAGCTACTTCTCAGTTAAGGGAAAGATAAAGATTCTTTTATTTTTTTAATTTGACATTCAAATCTTACCGTGTCATTGTTTGATTCAGGTTAGCTACAAATCCTGCGATTGAGTGCTTTCCAGACAAAGTGTCATGGTAACAATCAATTCCCACAACCATCACCTGTTTCAGCTTAAAAGGAATCAATATAGAATATGTATTAATACATGAAGACATGCCAAAGCACCTATCCTCTCCATCCTACAGTGAAACAAGATCATGACATAAGCTGTATGGTTTCAGGACACTTAAGTAAACCATGAGCAGCAAATTCTTGAATTAAATGTCTCCTTACATCCTACCTAATGTCATGCCTCTTCTCACAGACACAAAACAAACTACACAGGCAATACTCAAGTGTTTTTTTCGGGAAAAAGGCTTGCTTTTTAAATAAGGCTCAGTAAAGAAAACAGTTACCATTTAAGAAAAAAAGTTACTTACTGGGATCTCAACACTCCAAAGTTCTCCACCCATTTTACAGTTCATTTGTAAGGCAATTTTTGTTGCTACAGCCATAGCAGTCTGAGGCTTGCTTAAAGTGCGAGCAAGCACACATTGACTGGGAATGGGACAATCTGTACATAAGTATTTCTTGATGGCATCGTATTTATCCTTTCGGGAACTAGACAAAACACAAACTGCCTTTGAAGAAAAAAAAAAAAGTGTTTTTAAGAAGCTGCATTCTCAGATTTATGTTAACAGCTGTAGTTCTTTAGGAAGAGTTTCTTACGCTCACGAGAAATATTCAAGTGTTCACAGGGAAAGAAATACCCGGAAAGTTTCAGTGTCTACACTTCAATGCCAAGTAAAAAGGCTCTCTTCCTGAAGCCTATTCATAGTTAGTCTGGGTTTGGTAAGGAGTATGAGTAGCCATGCAGTAGATACTCAGAGGCCAAGAGTTTTATTTCTGAGAGTGAATCCCACTAGTCTTAAAACACCAATTACAGAGGTTAACATAATTTGAAATTACAGATTCAAATACATACTATGTTTGTGTCAGGGGTAATACATTGCTGTAAAACCCTTAAATAAGCTTCTGTTCTATCTTCTACTTCAATCCTGAAAAGGAAGACGAAAACACGCTTACAGAAAAAAGGAACTAACAGCTATTGAAACTTCAGCAAAAACATAAATGCTCATTATGCATGAGTACTGTATGAAGTGTCACATTTATAGCTGTTAATAAATGTACAATATTCACACATTTTGAAGATTAAGAGGAATCATCCCAACTTAGCCTTCCAAGAGCAATGAAATTCAAAATTAAATGCAAGCACAGGTACTCAAAGGAAGATATTTGCAATGAGAACAAATCAGAATACATCAGACGTCAGCAAGAAAATATATATTTCTTCTTGTATTACACATACAGCTCCACTTGAGAAGGTTTTTCTCAATGGGCATATCTAATACTGCTTGGTTTTGGCATGCTTTAACCCCCAGTGAAAGCTCTCACAAACAAAAGCATGAGTAAGAAAAATCAGTCACTACAGAAAACTGAACAATTTGCATATCAAAAGCAACTTTGTTTTATTAAAAAATCTCACAGATGTCAGTGGTGTGACATACAATACTATCTCCTTATTTAACAAGCCTAAGCATACTAACTGACATACCTTAGCAAATATAATTTTTTCCATCAGTTTTCTAAAGACACTTACATGGTTGCCTTGTTCATTCTGATTCCCATAGATGGTGTGACTTTAAAGAGATTCTGAAGTAATATATTAGCAATCTCATAGTTGCGCCGTGTGTATATTAACAACCAGTTTTCTAGAGGCTTTGCACAGATTAAGGGAGCTCCCTTGGTTTCCTTTGACCAGTCAGCAAACTGAGGATTGTAATCAAACTGTAAGAGATGGTAGAGAAAGAAAATTAACATCCTACCAAACAAGCTGTATCACAGCTACTTCCTGCAACATTTCAGGAACAGACTGTAACACTTCTGCTTAGAACAAATTACTTGATTTTTATCTGTCCTTTTATTGCTATTGCCACTAATTCAAAATGAGCTTTACCTACCCCTTTCAAGAAATCCTACACTCTTCAAATGTTTCACTTATAATTATGCAAAGACACTTATGATTTTTAGCCCAGAGAAGTTGTTGCTATTTGCTCTGCAAGTTTTGTGCTACAAAGACATAGCCGTTTATGTATTGACTTATTTTCCTCCCATTTTTCTTTTTAATAACATAACTGCTTGAGAAAAAGTATTACTATAAAGATATCAGATCTTTTCAATAAGAAGAGTAATAAAAGCTCTACCGAATACACAGACATACAGATCAAGATACTGTAAAATGCCCTTTTCCATTTCACATCCATTCAAAACAAACAGACCTCTACTACAGAGCAAATATGTAATATTTTATGTCAATCTATGACATCATTGAAATTTAAGTTATTCACACTGAAGAGTCACCCCACCTTTGAGTGAACCGATACTGTATGTGTTTTATCTACTGAACTGAAATAATAAGTGGCTTTTCATTTGAAAGCCTTGGTATTTTAATAAATGGAAACTAGTTAGAAACATCTCTAGTCTCCTAGTCCGTGTATCTGAAGTGACTTTGTTTAGACAGAGGGACTGCTTTGCAAGGAAGACACTAAGGCAAGCCAGAAGAATCTTCAGGAGTTTCTAAACAGAACCTGTAAACAATTTAAGAAATATGCGAGTCTCCTGTTTGGACAGACTTGTGTGTAACGCTTTTGCTCATGATCCTTCATTTATAAACCAACAAGTAGTATTTCCTTCCTTAAGAATGTGCTTCATCAGTGAGAGATCCAGAAGGTTTTAGAAGTTGTTTTATTTACCACATTTCCTGATTGAAGGATCTTTTCTCCTTGAATAACTCTTCCCGAAAAGGATAATAAATTGGAATCAAAGCTTAAACCCCAGTCTCGGAGTTCCTTCTGAACATTGTCATCTCTGTTTAAAAAGATTTAAATTAAAACATGAAGAAATTTGTTCTTGCTGAAACTCTTCTTTTTTAAAACCAGTAAGATTTCTAAAGTTTTGTTGCAACAAAGAAGTTTATCATACAATTTTTCCATGGCAAAGAAGCACAGAAGATATTAAGGTAGCATACTTTCGGATGTAGTCAATAAGTCTTCCAATTTCATGTTTC
Organism: Chroicocephalus ridibundus; assembly: GCF_963924245.1. NCBI lineage: Eukaryota > Metazoa > Chordata > Aves > Charadriiformes > Laridae > Chroicocephalus > Chroicocephalus ridibundus. The sequence continues at coordinate 8,111,730 of NC_086296.1, read as the reverse complement.
CTTTGCTCAGGTGGCACTCGTGTATGACTAGACAAGTCTTTCATCATATTAAAATCATTACGCATCTTCTCAGTTAATCCTATTAACAGCAAAATATTTTTCTGAGTAAGGGTTAGACTAAGGACTAAGAAAATTTGCAAGTCATGCAGATTAACTATGTATGTAGCGCAGACACGTAAACTGGTGTCAGTAATCATCAAGGCTTTCAGATGCTCCCTGTACATACATTCACATCTGCACAGAAAAAAAAAATCAAGTGGATTTTTGCACTTGAGAAGAAACCACACAAGACATGCAGCTCTTTATTTACATTTCCAAAGCAAAACAAAACAGTGCTGAGATGGACAGGTACTGCCAGTGCAAAGTGAGTGAGTATCTCAGAGCAAAATACATACCTATGTATCTTACAAAATTATCAATTTATCACAAATTTCTCCTTTTTAACAGAAGTTCTACCACCAAAAAACTCTACATCAGTGGGCTAATGTTGAACACCACACGTAAAGACTATGCAACATTAAAACCCCACAAACTTTTCAGCCTCATTTACATAAATAATGTTTTAGCTACAAAACTTGTTTCTAAACATACGTTTATAGAAAAAAAAACATTTCTACTTGGCAAGAGGCTGCTGTCAAAATATCAATTTCAGCAGGCATTATGGTTTGACAGTTCTTTGATATGAAAAAATGCTACAGTACCTGTTAGGAAGCACAGCTCTGGAATTAGAGCCACAGGTCCTGGCATCAGGTTTCCTCTCTTCCTCTTAGACTGACTGATCAAGACAGGCTGGTTCAAGTCGGTAATTTCTTGATTATACTGCTGTATTAGAAACACATATTGTATGTTAGTTTATTCATAATAGATATCTTCACAATAATGCTCATTTTAGAAAATGAGTATTTTTCCTAAAACAAACAAAACCAAAACAAAAGCAACCAGCAAATTTTTTCCACTTAGCACATCTAACTTGAGGAACTGGTTTTGTCAGAAAACACTAAATAGGGAAGCACTATTCTCTCAGTTGGTGCCACCAAATTATTGACTTATAGGAGACAACTGAAACAACGCTTCTGCCTTGCTTGAGGCAGTATCACCCAGAGTATCTAATTCAAGATTAGGATGCTCATTCCAGTTCAGTATTGGATAAAGTTCCTGCCCTATAGAGCAATTTAATTCAAGACATCACAAGAATCAAACAAGATGCCAAGTGAAGGCTCTGAACCTCTCAGGCCTCCTGCAACCTTTCCTTGCATCTGGCAAGGGCTGGTCTGTCTAACAGTCACTAATTCAGTTTAGAAAGAAACAAAACACAATTAAAAAAAACCAAAAAGGTGACACAAATTGACAGTCAAAAAACATACCTCACAGTTTAACATTTTCTTAAAGAGAACCACACCTCAGAAGCCATCCAAAAGATAGCATTTAAAAAAACAAAAAAGTGAGATCACGGGCAAGGCAGCAGAGCAGATTTATCATTTATAAACTCCATCCTGAACTAGAATGGATAATATAAGTTTTGCTTCTAGTTTATTAAGTCTGATCCTGTTTTACAGTTGAAACCGATGCACAGATTTCACAGTTATGATGGTAGGCCTCAATAGTAGAGAAGGTTAAGCTAAGAGACACACATGTAAAATTTGTTTCAAAGAACCAAAGACATCAAACAGTAATTTCTCTTAAGATGACTGTCAATATATTCTCCCTCCAATAAATTATCAGAAAACTTGCTGAGGGTACATTCTGCCCCATCATCCAGAGCATTACTAAAACTAAAACACGTTAAGCAGGACTAAACCCAGTATTGACCCCTGGGGTACACCACTAGTTACTGGACTCCAACTATACATCGTGCCACCAATCAGCACCCTCTGGGCCTGGCCATTCAGCCAGCTTTCAACCCACTTCATAGTCTGCTCATCCAGCTCACACTTCATCAGCTTCTCTACAAAGATCTTATAGCAAACAGTGTAAAAAGCCTTACTGAAGTCCAGGTAGACAGTATCCACTGCTCTCCCCTCATCTACCAAGCCAGCCATTTCATCACAGGAGTTTATCACGTTGGTAAAGCATGATTTTTCCTTGGTGAAGCCATGCTGACTACTCCTGATTACTTTCTTGTCATTCACATGCCTGGAAATGGTTTCCAAGATTAGCTGCTCCATCGCCTTACCAGGGGTCAATGTGAGGCTGACTGGCCTGTAGTTGCCTCTGTCATCCTCCTTGAACTTCTTCAAGATAGGAGTGACATTTGATTTTCTCCAGTCCTCAGGCACTTTTCCCCTGTCACCACCATCATGCAAAGATTACTGACAGCGGCCTCACAATGACAAGAGCCAGCTGCCTCAGTTACTTGTAGGTGCAAATCGTCAGGCCCATGGACCTCAGTTATGCCTAATTTGCTTAAGTATTCCCTGACTTGATTGTCTTCCACCAATGGTGTGTCTTCCTTGCTCCAGATTTTCCCCTGGTCTCTTGGGCCTTGGAATCCTGAATAGCAGTCTTGCTAGTAAAGACTGAGATGAAGGCAGCATTAACTACCTCGTCTTTTTCCACATTCTGCATCACCAGGGGCCCTGCCTCATTCACAGCACCGGGGTCAAATTTTCCCTAGTTTTCCTTTTGTCGCTGATGTGCTTACAGAAGCCCTTCCTGTTGCCTTTAACATTCCTGGCCAGATTCAATTCCAGTTAGGCTTTGTCTTTCCTAACGTCATTCCTGCATGCTGGGATAATGTCTCCATGTTCCTCCCAGATTACCTGTCCTTGCTTCCACCTTCTGTATGCTTCCGAGTTTTCCCAGGATCTCCCTTGTTCACCCAAGCAGGCCTCCTGGCATTTTTGCCTGACCAACTATGCATTGGGATGAACTACTCATGTCGAATCACACTGCACAGGTTACTTACTGCTCTCAGATTATATAGTATCCATTAAAAATAAAACTCTACTAAAAAAATTATGAATTACAAATCCATGCAGCATAAGTAAACCTCTAACAATGCTCTAATGTTTAAAGTTAAAGCATAACACACACACTGACAGTTAAGCTTCCATACCCTTTTGTAGTAGTCCACATAGCTGATCTCAGAACCATCTGCTTTTCTAAAGGTACACCGTGGATTGGCATCCCAGTCAATGTCATCAACTCTGTATGTTCTGTTATTATACCTAAACAAACAATTTCATCAGTCTTTTTTTTAAAATCTTAACTCAAATAGAAAAGAAATAGAACTGTGTGACAAAAAAGTTAATAGCAATACTCACATAAGTTGAAAGTTCTGCTCCTGTGAGGAGCAGTAACTTCAAGTTTTCAATTGTAACATGCTATCAATTCTACTAAAAGCTAAATTGTAATAAAACCAAATGAAAACACAACTAATCCAGTAGGTACTTCCTGCTTTTGTAAATGCTGTCACCTTGATTAGTTTGCTACCTTGACAATGATAAAGTTTTCATGCTTTCTGATGCTTCATTATATACTTCGGGACGTGGAACACCCGAAAAAAAAGAAAAAAAAAAAATCAGTAGATCTCCAAGACGACAAGAGTCCAAAGAGACTTACTTTGTTAGAACAATTAAACCTATCAGCTCCTTAGCACACGCATCTCTAAATCTTTGCTCTTCAACCTGGTAATACAGACTGTACATAAAATCCAACACTGTTTCACTGCGGAGAACCTTATAGCTCACATCCGTACATAACATAATGCTTTCCTCATACTGGAGGATAGAAGTTGTGAAGCCCGGCCAAACCATCAACCTGTCAAAAGAGAATATACAGAACCTTAGCGTGCTTTAAAACATCTCTGTTCTCACCCCTTGAGTTATTTCTGTTCACTTTCCCAGACACCACAAAGCAGTCAAGACACAAGAAACCATTACCTAAGTATAAACAAGCTCCTGAAAGTTAACAAAACAAAAAATATTTTACACATAGGTATCTTTAGTCAAGATAAAAGAAGGTTACTTGAATGATGTAGCAATATAACTGAAGTGAAAGAAAGGATGCCTCAAAGCCCAAGAAATTCATTTCATGCTATTAGTCCTAAATAACTTACATACAAAACGTACAGGTATTCAAGACACTTTAAAAAGAAAAAGACCAACAGTTTATCTAGTAGAACACAAGTTTCTTCCATTAACCAGGGTACGCAGGCTAGGTTAATGGCAAGGAGTACACCACAGCCATATAATGGGGCCCCAGTCAAACTCAAGCTTACTAATTTGTACGATAGGCCTAGGGCCAGCCAGAAGCATCAGTCACATTGTAGGGGATCCTGGCAGGGAACAGGGACAAGACATGACAGCTCACAATAGGTGAGTGCCAGAACTACCCGTCAAGCGGGGTATGGCCAGGTATGAATTTACACAGCAGACTAAATGGCCTTCAGAATGAAGGCTGCATGCTCCTGAACTTCCCCCCACCCCCCAGCTTTTTTTTTTTTTTAAAGAATTAAAGTATTCAGAGATCTCAGCCTTACAGACATTTATGCATGGTTTCTGACATCGCAATAAAATGTAATAGCAGAACACACACTGGTAATGAGATCTTACACATAGAAGAAACTGAGGTAGGAGAATGAGGTCTCATGCTTCCCAGAAGTAACAGTTTTTAAATCCATGGTTTTCTTACAAGATGAGCTACCAGAGCAGTATCAAAATATCATCCTTTCTCCCTTCACATCTCCTAAACCCGAGTATACGCTTTGCCAAACCTGTGTTTAGGGATGCTGATTGGGTCACTGGGGTTGTAATAATTACGTCCAATCTGCTGGAAATTCAACATCTTCAACAGCCTGTAATTGAAATATGGATGTCATATTTATCAAACTATGCATGGTCCTGCACTACTATTTGCTTTAAGAGGCAAATCCACAGACACAAAAGGAGGGCAGAACTATATAGGACTAACTGCCTAGAACAGCACTCCAGTGTGAATGTGTTTGCTAAGGGAAAAGGTATAAACTCATTGCACACTAACATGTGCCAGAAACATGCATATAACTGCACATTAAAATGTTGCCACATGTGGTTGGCCACATAGTAACAGTAGCTACAAAGGCTTGAAAATTTACATTTGTAATATTGATCTGTAGTCCATTCTTTGGAAAGAAAAAACTTCAGTCAGATATTTTTAGAATGACTTCTTATAAAGACGTAACTTGGACAGCAAACCTTCTAAAAATGATGTTGTAAAACTGCAGACACGTAGGTGAAGTAGGTGGCAACTCATTAGTCAATGTGATTGTTATCTTCACATCCTCTCCATTTCGAGTCCTACTAAACACTTCAGTAACCTAAGAAAGTGAAGATAGGTTAATAAAACTAGAGGCAAACAGGGTTATATCTGGACTTTGCTCCATTACTACTGAATTGAACTCATACATTAACATTATAAGTAATAATTCAACACTTAACTGAAACAGGAATTTGATTTCCTGCTATGACTGTAATCTACAGCCTAAAATCCCTTGTTCATTTGGGTGAAGACGACTAAAGGAGTAGATTGGAGGCTACTCCCAAAGCACCTAAATTCAAGATGAAAATAGAGAGATCGCTTACCAATTACCATCGTGCGAAAGAGACTCAACTTGAGGAAATAAACTTAATATATTGCCAATTAAGATATATATTTAATTACTGATTCAGGTACTGAGAGGCAAAAAGACAAACATTAACACACATAGTGAGAACATCTTCCCCCTCTCCTTTTTCCAGGTTCAACTTCACATCCCCTAACCTCTTCACACAGGGCCCACCCCAGACCTCCACTACCAAAATCTTGCTGCATACGCCCAACACATCCACCCATTCCATTATGTTGGATGTTGAAATACAGAAGTTATGAAAAGATCTAAGCAGAAAGAAAACTAAAGGAAAAATACTGTCTGTACTATCCACTTCTGTGCAGAGGATTACTCTTGCCTGCAGAACCTGTGTAACAGAACCAGAAGTTTACTACCGAATTTCTCTACACAAGCAAATTAGCTTATACTAATACATTTGATCCAACTAGATGTTGCTCACGGCACATCAGTTCTCTAACTTCACCCAGACCAGTAGAAACAAGAAGCACCACAAAATGCAAGTCAAAATAAAAAATAAAATAGCATTCTCATATCACACCTTATTCCCTAGGTTTTTTGGCAAGAATAATATTGATCCATCAAATGCATGTGTCTTTCCAATTAGCTCTTCATGCTGAAAGAGCAAAGCTGATCGAAGACGGCGTGCTTCCATCTCAGGATTATAGCAAACATGGTACTGATATAAAGCCCACTGGGGTCGAGACATCAAACGAAAGTAATTTGTAGTTAATTTTATCATAACACCTGAAGAACCTAAAATGAGAGGCAAGTAGTTACAAATTTTTACCAGTTTATAGTAATTCAACAGCTATGAGAAATTTAAAAAAACTAAGGCATTCACACAAAGATTAGAGGTCAGCCATGTTCTGCAACAGTTCAAGCACAGTAAGCTGTAGCAAATGCTCTCATAGATGTAGTGGTAACATAGACATTCACCCACTTATTAGAGCTTTTTATAATTCCTTCAGTTGTCAGGAAAACTCTCACATCAAACAAGATAAGGATTTTGATCAGTAACCTGTCCCCAAAGGACTAGTACCAGGTACTAGAGAGATGAACTTCCACCAAAACATAAAATTCCTTTGTGGATAAATTAATCTTTCTTTACATGAGTCATAAACAGAACAAAAACTAACAGAGTATCAATCACTAGAGATATCCACATTCCCATTCATATGTGACAAGATGACTTTTTTTGGTATTTCAAGATTTTTCAAGCAAACAAGCAAACAAACAAAAAGCCCACAACAGTAAAAACTAGCTCCAGATCACTCACTTAAAGTATTTCTTCCTATTTTTTCATTACAATTTCTTTTAGACTTAAAGACACAAGTCTAATACAAAAAATACATTGCAGAAAATTACAGATCATTCATTTAGTTTGGTTTTCATTGCCCATTTTTTTTTTTCCTATCGAAATACAACACCCTAGATGAAAACAAACAAAATCCCACCACATACAAAGCGTGTCTATTACGCCTGAAAACTGTACAAAGCTATAGAGAAAACAAAAGACCAGCAATACAGCTGCCTACTAAGTACAGCAATCCGTGATCTAGCATCAACTTGGCTCTAGATAGAAAATCTAGATGAGAAAGATAAGAACTATATTGCTTCCGGCACAAAGTGACTTAAGCAGAACTAAGCCCTACCATTCCTGGGACCGTGGCACGCTCCTGTTATCATTCAATTAAGCAAAGGTAGACTACAGTTGCTGTTATGTTGTGATGTCTCACAGAGTCACTTGCAGTACAAAACTCATCAGCACAGAACCTACACTGTTGAACATTAAAATAACTGCATTCTAGCAGGAAGGCAGGACCACCATGACAGCCTCCTTTTACATCTTCTCATATGCATGATTTCATCTCAAGGAAAGAAGCACATCACCTTTTATTTTTAACTAAAAAGTTTCTTCAGGTCTCAAATTCCACATTTATTAGGAATTTATCTTTACAAATTCGGTTAGGTCAACGTGTTACAAACCGGAACTTCTAGAATCAAACCTCGAGTATCCTGCTTGGAGAAGTGGACATCAGGAACATACAAGGATCATCACTTATGCCTAAATAGCTGCAATTCGAAATACCACACAACTTCTGTCTGAAGCACTTTGCCATCTTTGTCATCTTATTGCTCCTCTTCAGATATCGGGAGCAACTTGTAACTTTTCTAGTACACAATTTATTTTTTATTTTTTAATTTGGCTCTCTAGGGCATACTAAAAGCAGAAACAAAGAAAACTATTTTTCATTTCAACTTGCTTATATGTCTATAGTCTAATCTGAACATACCAGTTTTTGATTCTTGAACATGCTCTATGGCTTGCCGAGTATTTACCCCAATGTCATGGAAATCTCTACGACGTCCACCCCTGTCTGCTAAAGACAACTCCTGAAATCCTGCCGAAATCTGTAATCCTATTGTTTTGAAATTTGAGGAAGAATTACAATCAAGTTTTATATACCAATAAGAATTAAATACAATTCAATTTTGAAAGTCATATATATATACAAAATTAAGAGAAATCATGCATTGTTAAGTTTCAGATTTTGCTATGTAGTAAATTCATTTTAAAATAACATTCAGATAACACATATTAGTTTCCTAATATTTACAGACAATTAACTAGTAAGCATATAGAACCAGCTCACTAGGCAGATTGAAAAAAAGATGTAAACCTTCCAAATCAATAATCTCTCCTGCAAACACAGGGATGACTGATCTTTCACTTCAGCTGGCACCAAAATGTTTACACTGTGATGCAAAATAGGCAAGACAGTTTAATTTTCTTATTAGTATTCAAGAAAAACAATGACGTATTACCAAAATGAAATTTACTGTTGGTATTCATGCAGTTAATCGTGCCAGCTACTTTCTAATTTATTTCTTTAAACTATTTTGATAGAAGAGAGGGTACAGATGGAGGAGAGCAAACTTAAGGTAGTTTTCAAAATTCCTGGCTCGGTTATACTGCACCTTAGAATGACAGTACTACCATCACAAGGTATGTACAGTGAAAATTTCCAAATCTTAGTAATAAATCTCTTTTTTAAAAGAAAAATTAGAAGTACAGTCTAAAGAATGTCTTAACTGCATTCTCTTCAAAACACTTGCTCTTGTGGGCAATGAACTCTTTCACCCTTTCTGACCTTCTGGCTTTCTCCTGTTCTGGCCTTGTAGAACACTCTGAGGGCCCCTTTGTCGTCCACGGCCACCAGGTTCTTCTGATACTGATGGAGGAACACGTGGCTGCTGAGGTTGCCGAAAGCCAGGTGGCTGACTTGGCAAAGTCTGTTGAACCTGCAATAGTTGGGAAGAACTCTTGTACCACAGCTGCAGAAACAGCATACTTCCAAGAGTACAGCAAAACGAAGTCACTACCCCAGTACAGAACAGTCAAATACCCAAGTGTGGCAGTTACATAAGCTTAAATCTATTTTCCTATGTTAAGTAGCAGAGTTATTACTCTGTATGTCAAATTCCAAAATAATGGGGTTCAGAAATTTTTTTTTTGTAAGTTAATACCCATTTAACTAATAGTAAATGCAAATCTTCTCTTTCTAAGCTCTAACTAAAATTTCTGGACTTCTAATTTTTAACAACCCCTCTGATACTTCAAGTAGCTGATTACTTATTGTCTGAAAACAGCTTTTGTAATTTTAGTGTCTAGTGAATAAATAATAAAAAGAGTGTCATGCCTGGAAGAACTGCAACACACAACCTTCAGCCATGAGCACTCCCACAATTCAGAGTTTCGTGTTACCAGATTGCAGTCTGCCCCACAAGTTAATCCCCCCAGGAATAATGAAGTTCCCTACTTTAAGTGTAAGCAAGCAAGAGGCCAACATCAAGGATGATCACGAAACCTGAGCTAGAGGGCCAGCCTGGCTCTGTCTTGTCCTACAACATAGCAGTAGGAACTCCCTGAACCAGTGTCACACAACCTGCCAGCAATCATTCCTGGAGTTCCTCTACTCCTTTGCTCTCAGAGCTCTTGGTACATGTCTTGTCATTCCCATATGCATGTTCTGACCCTGAACACAAGATCAGTAATTAAGCAGGCCTCTCTGTTCTTATACTCTCCACCTTATTTTTACACGTTATAAGATCTGTCAGAAGTATACCCTAAGAAGTCTGTAAACACCCGTAAGTACTACTGCAAATATCAATGCACACAACCCTAAAGAGGATATGTGAAAATTATCAGAGTCCAGTACTATCAAAGTAACAGCATAGCATCATAAGTCTTTTATGAATACTACAGGGAGCAAAAAGCAGTTGATGTGGTTTAACCCCCCAGCAACCAAGCACCAGGCAGCTGCTCGCTCAGTCCCCCCATGGTGGGATGGGGAAGAGAATGAGAAGAGTACAAGTGAGAACGTTCTCTAGTCCAACAGCTAAGCACGGAGCCCCACTATCCTGAGCTGACTAAAGGATCAGAGTAGAGCTCCATGTCAAGTCATAAACCGAAGCAAGAGATTATGTTTGAATAGGGTTCACTGCATGGGTGAGGGGAATGGAGTTTTCAACAATCCTATCCTTCACAGAACCACAAGGTAATTCAGGCTGGAGGAAACCTCAGTCAGTCTCTAGCTCAACCTCCTGCTCAAAGCAAGGTCAATCATGAGGCTGATCTGCTTGCTCAGAGATTTATTCCATCTCCAAGGATGCAGACTACACAACCTCAGCGGGCAACCTGTTCCAGTGCTTGACTGTCCTCATCATGAAAACATTTTTCTTTATGCCCAGTCAAAACAACTCTTGCTTCTGTTTGTGCCCATTGTGCCTCAACCTCCCACCATACACCATTACAGAGAGCAAAGCTCCATCTTCTTGGCATCCTTCTTGGAGGCTGCAGTGTCCATGTTGGGAAGGACTTCCCAGGGATCGACCAACCCTATCCTCTTTCCTACCTCTACAGCAAGAAAGATCCCAGGCCTGCCAGGACATTTGTAAGGAAAGGCAGGCCCCTGACCTCCTTAAATCTCACTCACACTTTTTGATAAAAACCTCAGTAATAAGAGCTTGGTCTATCATGATACCTCTGCATCAGTCCAATCTAAAAGTTAAATGGTATGGTTCACTTCTACAATACATGGCTAGTTATTCCCATCTTCCCCTGCAACAGAGGGCACGCCTAAGCCCTCGTTTTCCAGGCATCTAATATAAACCCTCTTATTCATTCTGCAACCTCTTTTCAACATGTCTTTGGAAACATTTCTGGAACTAACCCTCTTGGAGGGAGATACATGCAGTCTACAAAGCGGAACAGTAGCAGCCTATATAGAAAAAAAAAAACCCAAACTGGATCTTCTCCACTCAGACTGCATCAATATTCATAGTCCATGTAAAGTACCTAAACCTCACTGTTTCCTTCACTTTCCTCCTCACCCCCAGCAGGGCATCGATATCACCTCCTGACTTCTGCTAACAATTCTATTCAAGTCAGAGACCAAGTTTCAACTAATCAGGTCTCTTAGGTCTACAAATTCTGCTCCAGGTTCAAGAGGTGCATCAATGCTACTGCTAATGCAAGACACAATTATTTGAGAAACAGAACTGTAAACTACCTTCTATCACAATTTAAACTCATCTGACACCAGCAAGAAATGGACTAGGAACACTCCTCCAGTCTAATAGTTTTCTCAAATGAAAGCAGATTACTAAAAACTGACAGTATTTGAAGAACTGCTTTAAAGATCTCCAGGCACGTGGCAGCAGCTGCAAATAAAGTACTAGGCAATTTCAAGCTACAATTTGAACAGGGTATATATGCACACAACAAGCCCTAAACACTAGTTCAAAGGCAGAGACAGAAAGTCCTTGATACTAAAATTAAAACCAACAGGAACAGGTCAGAACACCTGCCAGACCCAGGTTCTGCCCAAATATACAACAGCAGCCTAATATATTCTGCTTGTCTGCAGAGTATCAGAGTGGACAAAGCAGACTATGACAATGCCTTCCTATTTCCACCAGCTCCACATAGCTCTACTGTGAAAACTGTATTACGGTAGAGTAAGTATACAAAAATTTCCTGATATAATATATACATAAACACATATATCATCTAACATATATACCAGATATTAAAATAGGAATTAGTTGAGCTATGACATTTCAAAGCCTAGCTTGCTAATTAAAAAGAGATGCAACTTACAGATGCAGCTCCTACAGAAGGAATAGCAGCCTCCTGTCCTGGAGGTCTTCCTCTTGCTCTGGCTCTAGCTCTTCCTGTCATCTTCTCTTCTATGACAAACCACCTTCAGCATTAGTGTTCAATCTCCTTCCCCATCCTTATTCCATTAAGCACAATGAGCAACACTACTGCCTTTGCCCTTATTTAATTTAGAATCATAGAACTGCCTAGGTTGGAAAGGACCTTTCAGATCATCAACTCCAACCATTTCAACTGGTTCAGTAAAATATACGCTCCTCTGCAAACTTCCCTGCTCTTGGATCTCCACATTAACACAGCCACAACAAGTAGTGTGGGGAAGTTACAGCTTCTTATAGTCAAGTTTGAACCAACTGGCACAGCCCATTACAAATTCTGGGGCTGTGAAGAAAGTTGACTAGATTGGAGAGCATGGCAGGATCTGAAGCCTCAGCCAAGTGTAACTCGGGCTGATGTTACTTTCAAGTTACACCTGAGACTCAATTTAGACTAATTCATTACATTATTCTAGGCGCAGCGCACACTTCACCCAAAGCACACACCAACCCTGACTGCCTCATCACCTCCCCAACGATGCAAACTGTCCCCACAGGCCTGTCCATCCTCTCCTCCCAAAGGGACCTTTCCCTTCCGTGCAGGCTCGGCCCTAACTCCTCCGTCGGCCTCGAGCAGTTTGCGGGGCCAAAACCCGCACCCAGAGGTACTCCCCACCCCTCCACCGCCAGCGCTGCCAGGCCCTCGGCCTTACCTCAGCCTGCCCGCGTGCAGCGAAGGGACTCTGCAGTACACAACACCCCGGCGATACACAACAGGCCGTCTCCTTCACGGCGACCCGACGCCACACCACCCTGTCCCCACCGAACCCCACAGTCGCCGCTGCCGCCGAAGCCGCCCGCAGACCGGCGTAAGAGCGGCCGCGCCACCGCCCCCCCTCAGCCCGATGGGGTCACGCGCAGGCGCAGGACTGCGGGGCGGCACGCGCTGGCGGTGCAAGGCGGGAACGCTCCCTCGCCTCCCATTGGCTCCTGCGCGCGAGCGCGGCCGGACAGGCCCGAGGGGCGACACCGAAGGCGGCTGCAGCCCGGCCCCGCCACCGCCCGGCCCCGCTCCCTACGCCGGGCCGCAACTGAACCCGGCGCTGGGCCTTTCACCGGGCAGTACTGACCCGCAGGTCTCCACACAGTGAGGTTCCGGGGGGTCTCGGCCCCGTCCCGGCCCCTCCCTGGGGTTTGTCACCTTTGTGAGAGGAGGGTTTTCCCGCTAAAAGTTACTTCCTCCTTATGCCACTTCTTGCTTGAAAAATAAATTCAAATCAACCAGAAGGTGGAGCAATAAAACAGGAAATAAAAGTCTGAAGTTGTTTCAGTGCAGGACGGCATTTGTCAGCAGTTTACAGCGATGCCCCTTAAACGTCTTGCTCTTTTCCAGAAATGTACAGAATATAGAGAGAAATGGGACACACCATGCATCCCCTGGGGACTGCCGGCAGGAATGGCTTATAGAATCATCACAATCCAATTAAGCATCAACAGTTCAGACACGAGCATCCATCCTTCCTTTGAGATACATTCTTCAGCAGACTAGCAATCAAACAGGAGAAAAAACCCACCTTTTCTAACTGCCAAGGCTGATGCAATTGCTATGATTGTTATGTAGAGAGAGAATCACAACTTGCATTTTAGATACTCCACAGCAGAACTAGCAAATCTTGTGACTTGGAAGTAGGTGGCCTTAACTGGGAATTAACTCTTACCCAAGGTTTTCCAGGCTTCCCTGGAAGGACGGGGTGTCTGGACAGCACCAGGCCTCACGCGCACATTGCTGTTGGTTTTAAGTCTTTCTGTAGTTTTTAAGCCTTTCTGTAGTTTTTAAGCCTTTGCTTAAAGATCAGATGGCTGTCATGCATCTGGAGACACTGACTTCAAGGGACAAGAGATAGCATTATCTAATTAAAAACTTAAAAGACCAGTCTGATCTCATGAGGTCGTTTACAGTTTTTCAGGTACCTGCAGTGAATACAGGGCAAGGATCCTTTTTCTCATTCTCTGTTACTCCAAGTAGAAATGGGTGCCAGTGTTAACATTAATACTTAACGTAAATAATACAAATATCTCTTTTTGTTTGATTTAGGTTATCCGTTTGTCCCTAAAGCCAGTTTTATTGTGCTTCTCATTGATGTCAGCTTAGCAACCTACTTAGGAAGCTGGATTCTCTTTTACAAGTTAAAAAGAAGAGCTTTTGAACTGTGAAAGTGTGGATCTTGCTGCTGAAAGATAGCTGAAGTACTTTTAGCATGTGATTTTTATCATTCACATAGAAATCTGGATAAATATTTAACAAACTCAATACATACACTTACATGGGGCATGTTCAGTGCTTTCAAGAGCACTGATTACTGCTTGCCACTGGCTCTTCACCCGCAGTGGGAACTTTTATTGCTCTGCAGCCTGCAGAACTCTCCAGTGGGTCAGAGGGTTAAAGCTGCAGAAACACAATATGCAGATTTTTTTTTTGCTTAGCAGTATTTAAAGATAAACAGAATATAAAGATGTTGTCAAAGTCATTTATGTTATGTAAATCATGAGAAAGCAGAATGTGTGTGTTGGAAATAGTTATGTTTGTTTATTCATTTAAAATATCAGCCATACTTAATGTTTATTTTTTTATGCCAAATTCCTAACATTTCACTGCAGAACTTAATTATCTCTAGATGGGAGTTGTTAAAAGTAGTTAATCAGCCTGGCTACCTACAGCAATTCCTTATAAAGTGAAAATAAACATCAACAACAAGCACCCTCATTTTTATACGTGGGTTGTCAGACAGTTAATTAGTACTTAATGAAAGATAGGTTCTAATTTGGTTTTCACAGTCTTTCAGACTTGCTTGGTTTTTTTTTTTTAGCAATTCAAGCCCAGCTAAAGCTATGACTCTACCGGTAGGCTTAATGAATTCTCAGAGTCGGAGGGAATGTGGACCTGGCAATGCAGCAATGGCAACAGGTGCCTCATGTCCTTAGTCCTGGCTGGTTTGTCAGAAACAGCAAGAAAAACAAGGTTTTGAAAATGGCAACTGTTTGCATTTGATTTTTAGTGTGTTGCCAAAAAAACCTACCAATGCCAGACTTCAACACATCGAAGTATCACAAATGAAATATTTTTTTCACAGCTACTTGACTTGCACTTTGCTTTGATGTTTGTTTTACCCATGAGGCAATTGGGTTTGCCTTCTGTCCCCTGTTGCTACAATAAGCCATTTCCCATCCATGTCATCTCCAAAGGGGAAAAGACCGCATGGAAACAGAACAAAGAAAACGGAACAAAAGAAAATCAGGGATTTTTCCAAAGGCCCATTTGATGTACAAGTATAAACAGGAAAAAGATGCCTGAGGAGGTAGGAGCCAGGAACTGTACAGGCAGACAGCTGTTAACTTGTGTAGTTAGCAGCACTTTGGGATTCTGAATGGTAAATAAATAAGTGATTCCAATGCACACAGTGAAAAAAACGCTCACGCCAGTACCTTTAGTTTAATATTTAAGTGTATTGCAAACTCCTAGTAATGTAAGTTGAACTCCTACCTTCATGGCTGTCTCATAACACCAAGTCTAGGCATCAATAGCTCTTTTGGTTCTAGCCCCAGAAAAAGCAATAACTCAAAATATCAGAATAAAAAGTATTGTCTGCTGTGATGAAGCAAGAAAAAATAAGGAACACTTCACAACAGAACTCAACAACTCATACGTGTGGCTAGATTTTAAAAAGCCCAACATGTTGCTCCTGAATCTTATTAAATATTTGTTAAAAAAAAAATTCAAATGGGAATTACTCAAAAATAAACTCTAAAATTCAAGTTCCTGTGGTAGGTATTAAGAATTCACAAATCTGGACCACAGTGTTTTTGCATTCTTAATTAGTCTTTTTCTAAAGTGAGAGAGACAAGGTTTTAAAGACTGACTTACTATCCAAAATAATATCTCCTGAGTTAAGAGTCTTGCTCGTTCCCAATGCAAGTTTTTAATGTCACATTTAATTTACTATAAGTATGCTTGGGATAGAGGAACCAATCTCCCTACAGAGTGGAGCCTGGTTTACTTACTACCTTGGGTAGAGTATGGGGGACAGGGAAACTAGTATTTACATACCAAGACAGAAAGCAAAAGGCACGTTATGGAAAAAAATTGCTACTGAAGAGGTAGTATCCAACTCACTGCATAAGAAATATAATGCAAGCATTTTCTCTCAGGAAGAGGGAAATAATATTTTTCAGCTTTGTATTTCCGCTGCTGTTCTCTAGTCTATTTTTTTCATCCCTAATTTCTGTTTTTCCTTCAGACCCTTACTTCTTTTGTCTGAGCCCTTATTCTTTGTAACTCTTCTTTAAAACATCACTCACTCTATTCTTGGAACCTGTGTAGGACTCTCTCCTGTTCCCCTTGACAACAATGTGTTTTGCTTCAACAGAAGCAAACTGTTTTTCCGTTTCATGTGTTCCCTGTTTACCAGGGTATCTAATCACTGCAGTTATCATTGCTGTTCATTCCAAGCACTGTTTTGTCAGACTGTGCCCTGAGCCCTCTTTTCCTGAAGAGAAAATGGCCTCTTATTTACAAACCATCATATCCCTGCCAAAATTTCCTGTGCTGCATCAACGCAACTCTATTTTCTGTTGATTTCTGCCCCTTGCAAACTTGCATCAGTCCTAGCTGACGTTTAATTTGCATCCAAATCCTGAGCGAAGTGAGCAAGAAGTAATTTGATGTAAGTTCTCAATAAATAGCCTCTCATTAAATGGAGAGGTCACATTAATTAGATAGGAACAAGGCCTCCAGAAGTTAATACTATAATTAGATTTGTAAAGTGTATTGTATAAATAAGTACGAAATTCTGTACGATGTGGTCCTATACTTTATATTTTTAAAGTAATAAGAGGAGATGGCAAATTAGTGCCTGGAGTATGTTAGAACAGAACTGAAACAGTCTTTTGATTCAGGTACTATATAGTAAAATATTGCATTATTCCAAAACGCGATGGGACATATTTCAGGAGAGAGACTAGCAAGACTGCTCAAGTTTAGCTAGATTGATTTCAGCTCATTTAGCAGCCCAGTTTGATCTAATTGTGTTTTTATTGCTCTGAACATTCCTGAATTATGCAGAGCATTTGGGTTATGTGATTTAGTGTTGGATTAAAAAATGTCACAGCTTAACTTTCTTTAAAATAGTGTAGAACTTTCTTCACAGTCAACGAAGTTCATTATTTTTTTGTTCAAAGCCCAGCTGCAGGCCTGGAGCATTTCTCATAAATATCAGGAAGTACCCGAAGCCACAGTCAGGATTAAAGAGTTGATCTGAACCTTAGATCTCAGCTTTAAAGCTGTAATGTACAGTGAATTTGGTTTCATGGTAAAGGAAATGGTAATTGCTGAAGTATGTTTTCTTAAGTTGCAAAATCATTTTTGAAATGTTTTCATTGAAACCTCTGTCAGCGCCGTGCATGAGACTGAGTGGACTTGCAGCACAGTGTTTATGCACGACCACATGAATTTGTATATTGGTGTCACTGATACAGAGACGGAGGCTACTCCGTCCACACTGGTGGCTCCTTTGTGCACAGTATCAGACCCACAGTCATGATCCAGAGGACTATCTAAGCAAGTGGAATAACAATTTCAATATGCTATTCCAATAATTTCTTCTGGAAGATGGGTCAAGTTGTTGGTTATCTGGCAAATATACTCTCAGGAGAAGCAAGAACACAAATCCACAAGTGATACCCCGGGTTACAAAAGTGCAGAGTAAATTCCCCTGTATAGTAGTAAGGTTTTAGAAAAAGCACTTTTCTCCTGGCTCGCTACAAATAGAGTCTGGTCTGCGCGGCTGAAAGGAATGGAAGAGCACAACTGACTATCAAACATGTTTCGACATGTCTTCGACACCTGGTAGCTCCATCAACCAAACCACACACCCTGTATTCTGTTTCCATCGCAGTTTATTTAATCTGAAGATTTTATTGCATGAAGGTGACTGTCTTTATCGCATTTATGAGGAAAATAAAGTATAAACATTTGGTGCTCCCTGACCTTTTTCAAGGGTGTTGCATTTAAACATGTGCTTCTTTCCAGAAGTGGCAGCATTCACTCATACTCTACTGCTTCATTCATGCAAGTGATCCAGATACAATATAATTCTTAAGACTGACCCCTGCGCTCTTGAAAACTTGGCTTTCTTGAGTATTTTGTACAGCAGGTATGGAAGGTGTACTTTATATAGCACTTGCACAAGTAGGAAGCATCGGCAAAAGTATTATCTGCAGTCTACATAAGCAAAGAGGCGTACCTGTTTTCACAGTTCCAGTGAATCTATCAGGAGCTGCCTCTAAAGGTTTTAGTTAGGGTGCTTGTGAACTCAGTGTTGCAATGATGTCAAAACATGGATGGACATCGCAGCCTCTGTTCACCCACCATCACTTCTGTGGGATTCTATATAGATGGATGCTTGAAGATCCTGGCCAGCAGCTGTAGACTTTCTCCAAGGATTTGTAGTTTTCAGAAACTTTGCTAGGTTATGTCAAAGTCATTAATAAGAGTTTCATATCTTTTCCTCCTATATTTGATTGTCACAACCCAAAATCATTTTTTTCATCTTGTATTGCATCCTTTCTATGACAACATGAATATTTCAGTGGTGTCTTAGCACCTAACTTCACTCCAGTCTAGTAAGTACCTTGGAAATTAAATGCATCTCTCCATATTTAAGGCTGTCATTTTAAATTATTGAACAGCAAAATAATGAAGGCTTAATCTCAATTTTAAATCTTTTCCTTAAATCTTATTTTAGCATCTCTCATTTAGAATTAATCAATGACAATAATCTGATATATAATACAGTAAGTTAAAATTAATAGGGCTCAATCTCTACTGCTACATATTTAAAGGAAGCGCATTTGTCACTATGGAAAGATATTTCTCCTACATGTAAAATGAATTAAAAACGAGCACCACATAATAAAGTGATGCAAAGATTGCATGAGAAATTAAAATGAGTGCCTTGTTTCATTTTGAAATGTTTCAGCCTAGACCCCCCTCTCAGGGCAGCCGAGTGAGGGAATCTGCTCAGCCAGAGCTGTTAAGGAACTGGGAGCACAAGGTAGGAACACGTGTTAACGGAGGCTGTACTGGTGTGCTGATCCCTCCGCAGGAACGGCACCTGTTTCCTTGGTAGTGGTTGTGTTGGGAAGGTAGTGGTGATGAGCAGAATGAGAAAGAACTGGAATGGCTTTTTTTTAGGTGCTTCCAAAGTATGGATGGACGCTCAGATACCAGAGATGCATTTCAGTTCAGGATCTGAATACGTTTCTTACTGCTTGCTATATCACTACTTTGGGTTTTGTATTAGTTCAGTCTTTCATTTGTGTGCATAAATTACTGACACAGATGTCAATAACAGGGGAAGTAGCAGGAGTTATTATCTAGACTCTGATGGGAATCAACTCTCACAACTGAATTAATATTGCTCTAGGTAGGAGGAGCGACTGATTTTTAATTTCCCTGCCTTAACAGTTGGGTCATTCTGGTACCTGATAGCAGGCAGGGCTTCATCTAGCGGGACAGTGGCAGGTTTCTGCAGAGCTCCTAATTTATTCTAAGCAATCCAGAAATAAACACATAGATTTTAATTACCTAAATTGCTTACGTGACAAACTTGCCATTGAGGTACATACGGGAACAGGCTCTGTGTGCTTCTAGTGTACAATAGAGAACTTGGAACACCAAACTGATACTGGAATCTCCTGCTGCCTGTTCTTGAAGGTGCCTAATTTCATATACACGGAACTTTTTATTTATAGATTTCCTCAGGCACTCCAAGTTACTCTTTTGTGCTTTCCCAGAACAAAACTGTCTCAACAAAACCAATCGGGCTCTTTGCACCAAAGAGGCAGCTTGGGAGAAAACAAGACAGATGGGTGCAGTCCGTGGATTACATCCATGACAATACGGGCAAGATACTGAAAGGCCCGTAAGAGAGATGGTAACCAGGAACGAGCAGCAGCCAGGGATAAAGAGCAGTCACTGTCAGAGCATTCACCTACTGACAATTTCTGTGTGCTCTCAAATTCAGCCTAAGCGAAAGATATGTGGGCTACGTGAATTATTCCCATAGGGGCAGCCTAATCTCAGCCATTCTTCATCTTGGGCATCTTTCAAGCATGCAGTGACGTATTTGCATGAATTACCTGCAAACTGGACGCACAATGAGTCCAGTCAAGAAATGAGAAAGCAAGAGAGAAGAAGGGCCATAAGGATCAGCTCTGCCTTTGAACAATCTACATGACTCGTATGATCAAAAAGGGTGGACACCTCTATTTGAAGACAAGAGCTGGAGAGCATTCACTTGAGAGGGGGTTCAAGTGCAGTCTAAGTGGATGACAGTACACTCTTGAAGCCCTGAATAAGGCCAGGAAATAATTTTTGAGAGTGGTGGAGAACAGGACTGTAGCCTCCTTCGTGGCATGTGCTAGTGCGTACACTTCAGGCAGTGTGGTGGGGGAAACTGCTGTAGCTCTGCAGAGCTTTCCTTGCTGAATCGAGCCTGCATCCATCTATAAACACGAAGAAGGGGACAAAGGGATTCAAGTCCAGCATGCAGATGTCAGGCTGGCTCAGCGTGCTGACTATCTGGGACTCGTCCTGAGTCTTATTTACTGTGCAGGGGAACTCTGGCCAGTAGCCAGGCATCTTTATTACATCCAGATCTTAATTGCTAAACGCAGGTGCGAAGTTTGTAATGCTTTGGTAGTTTCTGTTGTAGCTATAAACTGCTAGAAGTGGGTCTTTTCAGTGAGAGAAGAACTACAGAATGACCAAATCTGCAGGGCCATCTCTGAGACGGTCTGGGAAACTCTGTAACCATCTCCGAAGGGTGTTGGGGATGGACAAATCCCTGCCTGCCAGCACCCAGCGAGAAGGCAGACAGTGTTTGGCTTTGTGCTATGTACACACAGACAGGCAAGAGTCAGCTCCCAAAAATGTAGGTCAGAAATGCCCACTGCATTCAGACTTCTGTCAAGGGAAACAAAACCCCATCCAGAACAGAGAACAATGTTTTGAAAACAGGTTCTCTTTCACATCGCTTTGTTCTGGTTTTCTCATTCTCAAATGTACAGTTAACTCCTGCCTGACACCGTGCTATGGAAAGGAGACCGGCAGACGCTATAAAAGCACAGTGAAATCTTCCAGCCTCCCAGTAAGATAAAAAGCACCGGCTTCCTGCCCTTAGAAGTTATTAAGTACATTTTTAAAGAAGTGATTTTTTTAGAAGGACACAATTTTTTTCTAAACTTCAAGAGTTTTTATCGGTTCCCACCAAATCTAGCTTGGTCTAAGTCTTAGATCTCAAATCTAGGTCTTACAGCGACAAATAGGACATCTGGTTGTACAGAGCAAGAAATACAAATCAGTCCTAATACCAAAATATAAACATCTCTGAGCCTTTTGTAATTTTTCTGTGCTGCTAGTGGGAAACAGAAAGTGAAGGATGGAGCAGTAATGCTAGATTGGTCAGCATTAATTTAAAATGAACTACAAAACTAATTCTTAAGATTTATCTTTTACGATTAATGAAGAAAAATTCATGCTGAATTCCACTTTATACCATTTTACATATCACTGGCCCAATCAATAAATCTCATGAGTGCATTTACCCTATTTCAGCCAAAGATGCCTGTGACACTAGCCTTAATGACTGTCCTTGTGACAGCTCCTTAGTCAAAATCAGGTTTTTGCACTATTTTTTTATCCTGTGGTCTCCATATTTCTGTCTGACTCGCTTCTCTGATACATGCTACAAATAAAACTTACTTTAAGCAAAATTTGTACAGGAAGGATGCTTTTCCTGAAACAGTGATGGTCAGTCTTGCCTTGGACCTGTCAGCAATAGCCTTCAAGGAAAAATAAAACAACATTCTTGTTTATTACCGGGTCTCCATCAACTGCTGTTGTTACATTCAGGACTTCCACACTGCAAATTCGCTCTACTCAGTTAGACTGTGTTGTTATTTCATCATTGTCACTACTAACCTTTTAATTTCCACAGATTTTCATCTCTAAGTATCTTAATTAAGCAGAAATAATGAGCTAGTGAATTCAGTTGATGGCACCTCCTGAACTAAATACAAGATGGGGGATGATAAATCTGCTTACTCCCTGCATTTTAGATAGGAATCATGAGCTAAATTTCGTTGCTGCTGTTCGGGGGAGTAGAAAAGTTAAAAAAAAATATACACAGATTCACTTCCATTTTTCCTTTCCCCTTGGTTTCCTTTTTACCCTTCTTTCCACATGGATAGCATGGACCATTTCGTTTGGACCAGGTAACTACTTAAATGTTACCTAAATAGTTAGAACTGTAGTTATTTTTTTCCTTAAAACTGTTTAACAGATTCATTATGATGGCTATATTGATATTGCCTGACAATCTGTTTCATTATAGCCTAAACAAATGCTAATCCTTTATTTAATTAAGAAGTTCTATAGATTAAAGCAGATGCAATGTCTTTTTGTAACAAAGAACCTGCCCAGTGTTTTTGGAAGCAGACAAAAAATAAGACATGTCACATTTCAGCCAAATGAGAAAATGCAAGTAGGGCATTAGTCCAATGCTTTTGTATTGTGCATTTCAAAGTTTGCACCCAGTGGGTGGGGCAAAAATAAATCAGGGCCTCCTATGGTGAAAATGTATTTGGGATTCAAGCATCTAGAATCTGACCCTATCTTCTGCTCCCTGGGATTGTCAGCTGCTTCAGGGGTCGTCTGATATATACCTCCTTTTCTCACTTCTGAGAATTTTTAGCTTGGAGTGTGTTTGAAAACACTTCAGAAAAAGGGTGGAAAACACAGAGTGCCTTCTTTGAAATACACTCCTTTGTTAAATTCCTTTCCCAAGGGTAAAGAGACTCTCAAACACCTGAGGGCAACAAATGACTCTATTCAGTGCTCTCACAAATGACCTAATAAACTCCCAAAGGGTTACAATAGCTTATTTGTCATCATTTCTTGTCAGCTATTTATAGCACCAATGTAAATTGAAGCAAAACAATAAATACCTGAGTTATTTTCTTTATTTTGAAGATTCTTCAAAGCCCAAATGGTACTTTACAATTTAAAAAACCCAATAATTAATTTTGCGATTGAATTTAAATCACTCTCACGCATTTTTTGTTATGTTAAATGAAGTTTGTATCTACCTACATGCAAAACCTCTGCCACCATTTTTCTAACTTCCCTTGGAATATTTGCAGTCAATGGCTTCATAACATTCTGCTTTGGTTAACTTTTAAAATGTCAAATCATAACCTGATGGCCCATGTTACAAATGATCCCGCTGAATGGACTCCCATGTGGAGTTCAGTGAAAAGCATGGGGATGGATATGGTAGCAAAGATCCTGATCTTAGTAACAGTAATTTGAAGATGTGGTAACTCCATTGTATTTAAAATCTGTTCTGGATTGAATTCTCATCCATGGTGCCACCCATTGCATTGCTCTCGCATGTATAAAATATAGATGTACTATCAAATATATTTGATATTATATTTATCCTATCAAGCAGACAATGTACTTATGTACATGGCTTCACTGACTTGAATTGAGTTGGGCAGATACGTGTTAAATTCATCTAGTACAAATGGCTTTACCACTATCAGTAATGCTTTGTAAGCGATCCTTCTGAAGTATCACCATGCCTCTAGACACAACTGAATAAATTGACTGAGGGCTCATTAGGTTTTCTTTTGGTGTTTCTTTTGTTGCAATTTATTTACCCAAATCAATTCAAGTCAGTGGAGTTGTGCCAAGTTACACTATCCTGTCAAAGTGGCCCTGAGAAATCTAGCCAAATAGTATATTCTCTGAGTTCTCTCTAGAGTATTTTATGTGGACTGCATCATTTGCAATGCAGCACAGTATGTAAAATACCTTTTTCCATCTCTTGCAACATCTTTTGCAATATCCTTTGACTTATCAGCTTCATTGTCATCCCCACCTCCTTCATGTATTTGTTTTGATGTCTGTGATGAAAACACCCATCTCCTGGCTGCAGGAGTCAAACATCTTGGTTACTAGTTTCACTGGTCCACATACATATGCATATATGCATATATATCTATGTATGTATTTAAATTGTGTAGCTATTACATGGATTCCTCCTGTAAAAAAGGGAGAGAATTCACATGAGGCAATTCTGAACAACACTCAGGTACTGGTGTGGTCATGGCTGCAGCAGACACAAAATTGAGAAGAGTAAGGATGCATTAAGGGCTGTCAAAAGAAACATTCATGTCCCCCAAACAAGTTTTGGAAAGATTAAGGCACCTATATCCTCATCTTCAGTCTGCATAATTTGTTTAGTATATGCCTAACCCTAGATAGGCCTAAAATCATTCTCCAACCACTTGGTTTCCAGATCCTCACAGTTCTGTCTTCTGGACAGAAGAGCTGGTACAGCTGTGGTTGAGCAGCTGGGTACAGCTCCTGCCTGAGCCCTCCTGGAACAGGACCTAGAGGGAGTACCGAGGTACCAGTTCCCGGAGGAGCATGCCAGACGCCTGTCAATAGCCCTGAGCTTGGCACAGTGGGCAGTGGTTGTGGCCATTCATATTTTAAAATAACACATTTGACTTTTACATGCACTGGTTTCATGGTGAGAGAGCTCAGCCAGGAGGTATAGGTTCAAACCAAAAAGTAAGGTAATAAAGGGAGAAAAAGTATCGATAGTTTATATTCACAATGAAGAGGGAACTGTAGGTGCCCGTGTGGGTGTAATGGAGTTCTTGTTTTCGAAGTCTGCTTAGTGCCGTGCTGTGTCTCTTACTCCTGTTAACCTCCTTGTAAACAGATTGAAGATGTCCCAAAGAAGAAATATAGTTCACTAAAGGTATCAAGGAAGATAATTTTTTTTCCAGACTTTTCAGGGATGAGTAGGAAACAAAGGAGAAAATTCAGCTCGTGGTAGCTGTTAATTTTAAGAAGAATTAATAACTGAGCATTGCACCAAGTCATCCCATGTCTTAATAAGTGTGAATCATCTCAGCCAGTCTCTGGTCTCTAAAAGTTAGGAGTTTGATCTGAACTAGTTATCTGGACTTCGTCAGTAAAGATAGTATATGCCATATCTAGAGGATATTCTTTCCCATCCTAGGTATTGATAGGATGGTCACATTCTGCAGGTGCTGGTTTCTTTCCATCAGCAATAGATTCTTCTAAACTAATCATCAAGATGCATGCCTGGTTTAGATGGCTAAAGCTAAAAGAAAGTAATTCTGCCTTTCTGTAGACATTATAATTTTGTGTGTAGTCACTATGTTCAAAGAAGGATGAATGCCTTTAGGCAGCTGGAGACAAAGGAGCAAAGGAAAATATATATGCTCACAAATGTCTGGAAAAGCTCTTCATGTTGCAATTGTATTCCTGTATCCATAATGGCTTACGGGACTGAGACCCCAGGTTTGTAGGGAACTCATCTTTTGTGAGATCAGATGACACACAGTGGGTTAGATTTCAGGCACACAAAATTGTCTGCTATTTATTTTTGTTCTGCATAAGGAGATCTCCTTTTCACTGGTTCTGAAGCACTATCTCAGTAGGTACAATTAATAATAACAATCAAATATTACAAACATACACAGGTAGCTGTCAAATAACAACTCTGTAAAAGCCTTTTCAAAGCTGGATTAGACTTGGTACTCAAAACGCTGACAGCGGTGATGATAAGTGTTACCGAAATATTGTTAATACAGACACATCCTAACGCATGTCCTCTACATCTTTTCTAACTTAACATATGATAAACAAAACAGCCATCAGACCTAAGGAAACAAAAAAAAGAGATGCTGTAATATGGCCATAATATAGTGATAAAATCAAGTGCTTCTCCAAGTCTTAATTTATGTATTTAAATGATCTTTGCCTTAAACAATGGTTGTAACCAGACAGACATATGGTAAATACGTCCCGATCCATTATGTGCTATTCAGACCAAGAAAGCTGGTTGGGGAGGGGGAGGTTTGGTATTAAAAGTGATCTGGTGTTATGTACACTCAAGTAACCCCTTCATGGGGAAGAAGGGGAAAAAAAAAAACTTTGTGAAAAGGGAAAAAAAAATCTTAAAAAGCAAAGCTGAACACTTTGCTGCTGTGCAGTGAAAGTGAGAAACGGTCCCCCCTGCCGGGGAAGTTGATGAATAATCCGCAGATCTCAAGCTGAGCCTTGGGCTCAGAGCGGCTGGTATCCCATACTAACACTAATCAACCAGTATGAAACATCCATTTTAAACGCAAATGAGGGGGGCCTTTTCAAAGGAGACCCAAAGAGGGGAGGGAGGGGGAGTTCAAAGCTCAAAATGGTTCTTTCTTTCTTTCTCTCTCTCTCTCTCTCTCTTTTTTTTCTAAAGATGACAGAAATATGGTTGGTTATTATCTAAGTTATTGCTACAAAGAATTTTGAAATTAAAAGATAAGCTTTCAGAGGAAGCTCAGTAATTTTCATAAAGAAGGACTTAAAACAGATGTGCCCTCTTTAATCGGGGTGTGCTTGAAAAAATATAAATGCATTTTTAACATAGCAGGGGGAAAAATCATATAGTTACACATTTGTCTCCTGGGCAAAAATAATTAAAAAAAAAGTCTCACTGCATTAAGTATCTCACAAATAGCCACCACTAGAACTTTCTTATCTAGCAAAAAGTCGGATGAATGATTAGCCACTGTTTAGAAAGCAGAAAAATGTCTTATATTGTTTGCTCTATTTTTCCTTTTTTTCACTCTGCCTTTTTCCTATTCAAATAACCACTAAAATGAATTAACATCTTCACCAGAGTCAGGATGTGGCTGCTAGTAAAACCCTGATATTTACTCATATATTAGCGGTTGTCTGTCTTCTCAGTAAACTTTTTCTTATGATTTCTGTGCCCAGTAGCATGCTGTGGCAAATAAATTCTCTATCCAAAACTCTGGTCTCTTCTGGCAATACGGGACTGCCCTTACAGATTCTGCCCAGAAAACAAGGTGCCGCTGAGACCAGAGAAGGTTTCCTTGAATAAAGGCTAGGGACTGAGATGTTAAGGATACAATGTTTTCTAAATGTTCTTCCAGAAGACTACTAGCTTTGAATGAGCTATTCTTGCCTTGCTTTCTTAAGTCCTTGCTGAAGGAAGATGCACTTTCAGTAGGAAGTTACTGCTAGAATATGGAATAGCAAGGAGCTAATTTGATTTTCTGGAATAAGGTAACACAACAATCCTCAGAGCAATCCTCTCGCCAAGAAAACCACATGTCCTGACTGATTGCTCAACTACAGCTTTTAACAAGTCTAACAGCTGCCATGGGGAAGTTTTTGTACAGCACATTACTGACATGTTTTGTTAAGTACACAAAGAGCTAATAATCCTGCAGCATTAAACTCGTGTACCTTTTGGCTGGAGCAGCAAGAAGTTGTAACTTCTTCCTTTTCAAGAACGCCTCTTGAGGAGGGCTATTTCTGAGAAGCCACCCTTACCACATCTCCGCCAGGGCGTCCACAGCCTGGCATGAATCACCCCCTGGTGTCAGAGGGAGCAGCAGGTCCTGCAGCTATGGTGTCTCCTTCTTGCTGTCCAGATTGGCTCAGGCTACATAAGACATGTCTAGAATGATCATCCCTGTGTGCCACCCCATGCCTGCTTGCGTGGGGTGTGTCTGTGTCCTTGCAGGACACCTTGTGATGAGTAACCTTGAGCCAGGCAGCTCCTGGTGAAGCCCATGCAACGGCACTACTCCGTCAGTAAGCCCTCATTCCTACCAGGTCCCTTCACCCAGCAAATAACTGGCACAGCAGGCTTTTCTAGCGGGCACTGGTCTGGCGTCACTACCTGGAGCCTTCAAAGAGGAATGCCAGGATGGGAAGATCCTCCCTCCTTAGTTATCAAATGCAACAGAAATTTTTTGCCCTTCCAAGTATCGCAGGGTTCTATAGAGAGAGTCTGAAAAGGATGGTAAAACACCTTTCAAAGAGCAGCAAGACAGGCAAGGTTTAAATACCTGTTTGTATTTTTCCTTGGGTGAATATGAATCAGAGCCCTCTGTCTACACATGGATATGCTCCCAACCACCTTTGCAGCTGTTTGGGTTTTTTTTTCTACTTTACTTTTTAGCAAGTTGGTAAATTATGTTAGTGGTTTACTGCTCCAGATGTCTACTGTGGTGGCTGGGGACCATGGGGCTACTCTTTCCACGGGGCTTCTTTCTCCTTGTCTTGCGCTCTGGGGGCTAGTGTGGGAGGGATGGGAGCAGGGCCAGCGCAGCAGTGTCACACCATGGGGTGACTCCAGCGAAGGGAGAGTTCCCAGCTGGGCAGTGAAGCTCTTCTGTTCTTCTGAAACCACACAAGGCACACTCATAGCTGGATGGAAGGTCTGATCCTCCTTATTTTGTATGAATATAAATTTTTGATGTTAAATACACGCATTTAACAGTGCAGTCACATAGGGTCAGATATTATTTTGCTGTGCACAGCTATAGTCTGGAACCTGACACTGCAAATCTGCTGGCTGTAAATATGCCGTGAATTTTGAAGGGAGTCGTCTAGCTATAAGGAATGTGGTCCTTCCATTACCAGTTATGTCAGCTGACAGCTGTACTCACAACTAAGCCACAGAACAATAAAACAGCACCTAATTATTAGAGGGAGTCAGGCACAGCAGGAGACCTGCTTTGACATTTGCCCATTTATGACTTAAATATTATGGCCACCCAGCAGTAGGAGAAAAGCAATACAACCTTTTGACATAAAAAGCACCTATTATCTAGTTTTCCTTTTGTATAAGCAAAATAATGTTCTCGATACACACTGCAGCTCTTTTAATGAAAAAGTCAGAGGAAAGAAATTCACTGAAAAATGAGATGCCAAATGCAAATGTTTGTGTCCTCAGCATACGGAAATCATAGGCTTGAGGAATGGCAGTAGCCTCAAGATCTGTGTTCACTTTCCTGTAAACAAGAATTCTTCGGTTTGGAATTCTTACTTTAATTTAACAGTATCGTAATTTCAGCACAACAGAAATATAATGTTCCTTCTGCTCCTGTGTTCCAGAGCCCGCTTTCAAGGCTGAATGATAACGTCTAATCTCTGTACTAACACTTCAGTTGTTTACACAAAAACAGCTGCTTCCCATAAATTGTTTGTGGATCATAAAGTCAGTCTTCTTTTTGTCCCACATTAGACCTCATTCATGACCAGTAGTCTAAAAATGAATGAAAATTAAAAAAAATCCAGAACATAAATAGCAATAGTGGAACATGATCAGCCTTTGGGTAAACCAGGCAAAGAGGGGGACAAAAATTAAGAGTGCCCACAAAATGGATTGTTGTCACCTCTCAAACCACTGGTTCTCTACTCTGGGCTGTAGTAAACCAAGTTCTGTCATTCTTTAATAATAAGATCTTAAAATGCTTTGAAATGCTGATGATAGATGCAAACTCACTGGTTTTTGGGTTTGGTTTTGATTCAGGAGTCTTCCAAGTGGTTCTTTGACCTTTCTATAATATTTCATTTAATACCTTGCCTAGCTGATGAATTTTTGCTGCTATATCAGTGCTATTACAATGGTACATACTCAATATAGATACGGTATGTCAATCAAGCATGATTTACAACTAAAGACAGGAACTTAAAAGAGTTGGTGTTACTGATGGACCTCTATATTAAGGATTATAATGATGTAGTGTGCTCACTTATGCAAATTTCTCTTATATAGACAGGAATTTGCTTATAGCTTTGCACTTGTAGCACATTGCAATGTTGACTTTTTACAATTCTGGAAAAAAGGCCAAATCTTGTCTGCCGTACTCCCATGAGATGTCTTATTGAGTGAGAACAGCATTTGTGCCAAAATCCAACGTATTTCAGAACAATCTGCTGTTCGATGTGCCTCTCAAATGTCTTTGGAATACTTATAAGTCAAAATTCTTTTGGCTTCTTCAGCTTCAGCACAAGTTAATCCTATAATAGAACAACACTCATTAAAATTAAGAAAATGTTAGTTACACTGCAGCTGTAATTAAAACCAGTCCTTGATGTCATAAGAGCTGTACACTATTTTCAAGATATAATTGATACCCATGATGATTTATTCAGTCTATGCACACATTTTGCTAAATCTTTTAAACACTTTACATTTTCTTTTTAGGGAACAGATCATTAAAATGGAGTGATTTCTGCAGTTTAGATTATACACATTTTATGGTCAACTTCATTTCAAGTTCTATTATGTAGCATATTAAATGTCTCTTGATTCTGTTTATGCATTGGTTTGGGTTGATATAAGCTGTATGGTTCTTAAGTGCTATTGATCGCCTTTACAGAACAATAGTCTAGTCCTTGGATGTCCTACATTTGTAAAATAAATCAGTGCATTTAAGCTATATTTGGTTTCTAGTCAGTACAGTATTTGTAGCATTAACTTTTTTGATCTGTCATATCAGTTGTAAAGGAAAACAAGTATGAAGTCTCCTTCATGATTTGCTTTCAAAATGTAATTGAATTCTACAGCCAAGTGCATTAATCACGGTTGGTTATTTAAAAGAAGTTTTCAAATTTGTGAAGTATTTTTTGAAGTTAAAGTTACCACCCTGTTTTTCTTACGAATTATTATTTACAGCCAGTTTGGATGGGACTACCAAAGCAGTGGGGTTTTATCTTCAAGCTAGAGAGAAGTGGGTCATCTGGTCTCTTGATTTCTGTAGCATTTGTCTGACATGCGGTCCCTGGAGAATCCAAGTCAGATCAGAACTCGCAATTCTTGCTGAAGTGAATATATTAAAGTTTGCTTTCATATGGTATTTTGCAGTATCTCTGCATGCAGGCATCTCCTTTGGTATTTTTCCCATACACAAAAGATGCTACTGTAAAATCTTCAAGTTTAGACAAAGAAAAAATACTTTCTTATTTTTTGTATTACGGCACTCAAGGAGGACCTTCTGCTTCTGAATCCAGACTCATCTTTTCCTCCTTGCTGACTCCACTTCATGCTGGAGATGTCACTATTTTTGTGGTCTTTCCCACATGGAATATTCCTTCCTGGCTTAAGACGTAGCTGCAGAGAGGAAGTATAAACTGAAGGAACTGAGGAAAGGAATAGCAGCTTCATTTTGGGTGAAAAAGAGGCCAAGACATACCTATCATCTCTCACGTCAAGCGGGCATTAAGCAGAAAAGGCAACACAAAATAGGGATGAAATGATTTTCTCACAAAGTGCTCTCTCAGTATAAAGGAATTTAAAGAAAATTATGTCTGTAGGATTCGGTGGAACAGTGGCAGAGCTGCGCAGCGTGGCAGAAAAAAGCAGCAGTGGGTTCAGAGCAAATTTTGGTGGGTGCATGACCTGTATGGAGACAGCCTCTGCTTGATTTACAGAATTTACTGGGTTCATGTTCAGATTTCACAAACTCTTTCATGAGAAGATAAACCTTGTGTTCAGAGAAAAAACTCATAGAAGCTCAGTGAGAAGACAGTTTCAGCGTTTTTCCTCTCTTTTTTTCCTCTACACAAATTTTTGGTGATCTAAGCAGTGATCCAGTCCTGAGGAAACTGAGAGAGGTGGCTTTCCATGTAACCTACAAACATCCTCATTCTGGTCTCATCTGTGCTTTGTTGATGTTAGCACAACTGGTGGCTCTTCTTTTGTTTGCCTTGCACTGGAGCCAAAGGAAATATTCACTCTTATCTAAGGCAGCGGTATGGAGCAAAAGGAAAAAGAAGCATTTGAATAGCCCGAATAATGGCCAAATATATTCAGGTTGATCAGTGTGGTGGAGACCTGTAAAACTGGGGAAGGGAAGGATAGGTCTGCAAAATCATCAGCTCCAGCTCTCTCTTTCTAATAATGGAAATATTTATTACAAGAAAATGCATTTTAATCTCTTGCATCAGTATTAATTTTAATCAAAGAAACAAAACTTGCTCAACAAGCTTATAAACGTGAGTAGGAATGATGATAGTTTCCCAAAATATGCCTGTATTGTCAATTTTCCAAGACCTAAGTCCCCTAGTGCCAAAAATGTGCATTGCTGTGTGCCTGTGGCCATAATTCTTTATGTATGAGAAGGTACTAAATTGTGCTTCTAACAGGAAAAAATGAAACAATATTAAATGATTCTTCAGCTTAATTAAAAGCATAATTATTAAAGGGACTTGCATACAACTAGATTGAGAGTCGAGATTGTCTGAGAAGAAAAGTTCATAGATGTTTTGCATGTCCTATCCTCCATTCCGACATCAGATCCTCACCGAGCAGCAATGGTACTACACTGGAACCTGTGCCAGGTTACAGCAATAATTGCAAGCCCCCCAGGATCCAAGCTCAGAAATTTTTGTATGTTCTCAGGAGACAAAGATGAGTGATCATCAAAGGCAGAGGAACACAGCATGACTGTCATAAGCCTGAAGTTACAACTTAGACATGCAATAGAAAATATCATTGGTACCTCTCCAGTGCATAGCCTGTAGTAATTAAAAACTTGATCCCTGCTGTTTTATCATCTCATTAGCAATGGGGGCACAAGACTTTTATCCTTGTTTGTCAGGAATCAAACATACCAGAGGAACTCTGATTATAAATTGATGAAAGTAAAGTTAAACTTTTAAATAAGAGCAGTTTCAGTTCGCAATGTTTTTAAGGCTGATTAAAGAGATCTCATTTCAGTAAAAAATAATACCTAAGTCCAGCACAAATAGTAGAGGTCATCACTAGGAATAGAATGTGAAATAGCATTTGAAAAAGTGCATGTACTTTTAAATGATACTGGTTGAGAAAGAAATGCAAGCCCTTCCTGATAGTTTTAATACAACAGGTTTCAAACTTTTGATGAATTTTAACTCTTCAAATATTTCCAAAATCTCAAGTTTGTGGTGGTTTTCATTGTACAAAGTTATCAGAGAGAGAGGCATTGTTATCACGTCAGTGAATACACTGTGGTATTTTGTTTCTATTAATGATAAATTCTGTTAGTAACAGTAGTAGTGGTTTCCCCTCAACTACCCTGCCAGCAACCAGTTCAGCATTTGTTTCAACAATTAGGATTATGGTATAACTGAAAGCTTCTTGAAATCAATGCAAATGATCCAATTTACTTTTGTGGGATTTGGATCAGTCCCTTTAAGAAGAATCCTTCAAGTAGTTCCAGGACGGTTCCAGGTTTCCAGAAATATTGTCACTTTATTGCATTTTAATAAATCTCTGACCTGAGCAGTGGTACCAGCATTGAACTGGGCAGAGGCAAATTTGGTGGGAGAGAACTGACGGTAACATTCTTTTCTTTTGTTTGATACCATCTGAAATCACATTTTCCCCCCTTTTTTTCTCCCATGAATCTCTGTTTCTCCTTCCCTTTCTTCTTCTTCTTCTTAAGATCTGTGACTTTCCTGTCGGAGGTCTAACAGGCTAACGTACCTGAACCACTGTGCTGATTTTATTAACAAGTTTTTTATCCCAATCAAAAACCTGGACCTGTGTCTTTTCATAGTGAGTAGGAAGCCACCCTTGATGTTTTGGGTCATTATAAGAAAGGATACCATTCATTATTTCAGAGCAATGGTGAATCAAAAGTAAAGAATCTGAATAATTTTTTTCTTTCAACCTGGCAAAAGACAAGTCCTTTAAGCCAAGAAGACTAATCAAGAACTCAAGGACTTTTTTCAAGTGAAAAAGCCAAGCAATGAGAAACAAAGCAAAAATTATGATACAGTAACTCATTATTTTACTGTGATTACTTTATGAGAAATAAAGTTATCAGATTCAGCAGAATTCATTACGTCTGAGCAAATGATCCATCAAAGACAGAGGAGAATTACATGTTGAACTAGCTTCTTTCGCAGAAAATTGCATCTTTAAAATATTGGTTTTACAGAAGATGAGTGAGATGGTTGCTTAAACAATCTCTCATCAGTGTAAAAACTCAGAACTATTCTGAATGAAAAATAAAGAACTAGATAGGCTATTTTCTGAAAAGTTACAATGAAGGATTTATTTTTCAAGATGGAAAAAATACACTTTAAATTTTGACCATTTAATTAAATTGAAATGGATCAAACAGAAAAGTGACAGAAAGGAAATCTATTTCATAACTGAGCTTAATTGGCTTATGGAACTCATCGTCAAACTGTGGAAGCAAGAACTTAATGGGACCCTATGAAGAAATAGATACCTCACAGAAAGTTTTGTGAAATTATAGCTATTTTTTAAAACTGCAGTTTTTTAAGGGATATAAAACTTTATACTTCAGGGCATAACTCAGCCTCAAACTATGGTAGCTTGGGGAGAAATCTTTCCCCACAGGCAGGTTACCCCTGGGTTACTAACTGAAGCATTCCTTTCCCCTTCCTATGCAGCATCTGTTACTAGCTTTTCTTAAAGACAGGATACTGGGCTAACTACACCACTCGTCTGATCAAGTATGGAATTTTGACTATGCGTCTAAATGAAAACAGCATTCGGCAAAGTAAAAAATTTTTGAGCAGTGGGGTATTCTTTCTCTGCAGGGATGTTTAGTCAGAATTGCGTAGCTCCCAAATGGACAAAGGAATAAGAGGAAACATGTTACCAAAAAAAAAGATATTTACACTGATGCCTGAAAACATAGTTAAGAACATATGTTAAAAGCTGGAAGATAATGAGCCTAGATCGTTGGAGAGATAATAATATAGGCCTGAGATTTCTATTACAAAAGCAAAAGCCAAAATAATCTTTCTAAATTCTTGACTATCTGGATACAGATATTTTCCTGTGGCAAATGGCAAATCTGAAATCTGCATGACTTCTTCTTGGCACAATTTGACATTATTCCTAGTGGAATACAAATGGCAGTCGTCTTATACTATACAATCTCCCAAACAGAATCTATTTTCTTTTCTATCTACACACATCTAAAACATCCTCAATTTTTTATGCTCTAAGGTATGAATTATTTTTCATAATACTGCTAATAATCTGTTGCACAGAATTCTAATATTAAATCTTGTTACTCTGGATTTTCAGATTGAAGAGAAATAGTAGAGAGAAAAAAGCAAATGAGAGACTTCCACCAAGTCACTTTGAATCCTCAAACTGAAAACACAGATACCTCAGACTAAGTTAACCCACATGGACCAGCATGACATTTCCAGAATCTCCTTTCTTCAGCCTCGAACCCTTTAAATTAACAACAGTTGAGGAATGCCTCATGGTACGTATTCTGCAACTAAGCAAAGAAAATGGTCTGACAAGATTGCCATTCAATTCTACGTTTAACCTTTCGTGATGTTCAGCATTAGCAGGAATGATTCATTACACTGGGTTTGGTCAGGTCCATGTGAGGGGAACATTGTTAGAAGAAGGAATAGGAAGCCTGTTTAGTCATGTATGTCATTTTTTTCAGGGTGGCTAGCAATCTTCGTGTTAGGCTGAGTGGTTTGCTTCATTAACTTTCCATTTGTTTTCCCAGGTTGATAAGAAGAGGATGTGTACAAGTGTTAAGGGTTTTCTAAACAAAATATTAAAATATAAACGATTTCTACTTCTTCCATCCCTTTCTTTAACCCATTAATCCATTAAGCATTATCCAAAGACATGGAGAAAAGCCTTATTTTCTATACATATGTTCTGTGTTCAGGGCTATGTGCTTCTGTAGGGAAATTTGAACACAGGATGGTCAAATGAAATGACTTCTGCAGAAGTCATGGAGCAACAGGATCCAACAGAAAATAACCCTGAAGCACTATAGCAAGTGGCTGGCTTCCATGAAGCTTTCAGAAATAGAAAATCGCTGACAATTTAACAAGAGACTGGAGCAAAGGTAGTGGCGATTGGATCAACATCCTTTTCAACACCTGACAAGTCAGAGGTGGAACCGCTCTCAGCACCGACAGTAACAAGCAGTGCTATTGCAAGGTGGAGCTATACTTGTAAGCATCATACTCTTTTAAATTATTTTTTATCAGTAATGTGCAATTTCCTGTCCCTTTGTCCAAATTTCCCATCCAAGGAGAGTTAGGAATTTTGCAAGTAGCGGCTACTACCATCACCCTTTGACTTCAGCGTGGATAATGTTCTCTGATCTCCATTGTGTGCTTTTCTTATCTTGAAACTGAAGTTAGTGCACATGGGAAAACATGCAAAGAGTTTCCATTAAATTAGTAAAACTAATTGTTTACTCAGGCAACATTCAGTGTGAAGGCAGGAGAAGTGGTCCATTAGAGTGATTCTCTGAATTGGTGTAAATTGCAACAGTTCGATGGACATAAATGACAGCAGTCTGCATCTGCTAAATATCTGGCCTTCTGTATTTAGCCATTAATGTTTGTACTGGTGTAGTTTAAAAAAAAAAGTTTAAACAGTACCAGTTCTATTACAAGCCAAAATGCAGTATCACCACCATTTTAATGGGGCTTTTTTAGGCTATATAGCTATAGGCGTATGGGTTTTTTCCAAGTGACATAATGATTGATCACCTCAGCAAATCTATTCATTTTTAGTGATGATAAAAACGAGTTATAATTAAATAATGTTAGTGGAAAAACATTAATCTAGCTAATTCAAGTTTGTGTGGATATACCACGTATCTACATTCAGCCCCAAGTCATTCAGAAGTGAACATGGATGTTGTCCCAGCTTGTCCTTAATCACATCATCATTTGGTCTGAAGAAAATTAAGGTAACAAAGATCTCAAGGGTCTTAAAAAAGAAAATATAGAGAAAATGATTCCTGGAATGACACACTCAATTGTATCACATAAGTACAATCTCATTACTGCCAAATATATTGTAGTCTGCTTATAGTGATTGCATCTTCTGATCTGTGGCTGAGTAAGGGAATGGGAGGATGTTATTTCTGTTCTGAGTGGTGGATTCTCCCCAGGTAGTATTCCGTATTGCTATTTTGATTGTACAAGATTCAAAGAGCAACTGCACATGGATGTTACAGACCACTGCTTATATTCTCCATCTGTTCCAAGACCACCTTCTTTCAAATAGCGCACTTGGTTAAAATGAGTAAATTAAAGCTCACAGCAATGTTTCCAAAGTATACTTAACTTGAAATTAATTCTTTCTAGTTTAGCCGTACTATGGTGTAAGAACAAATTGATAGTTCAAATACTAAAGAAAGATGAAGTAAATACTGCTTGCTCTGAGATTCAGAATGTTACGAGTTTCTCACCAGACTACCCTATGCAAGATCCTATATAAGAGAGCGTGGCATTGGCGGTACCAGGCATACTTACAGTCCAGTTACTATGGGTACAGCAACGGAAGACCACAGAAGCCAAGAATATTACAAAGACCCTTGTCAGGATGTCTAATACTCACAAAGAACTATAGCCAAGAATAGCATATGCTTGCTCCTAACTATGCACAGCCCTCTGAACAGATCGGCAGCTGCACTGATGGCATGTACTCCTGCCCAAGGGCATAAGCTAGGAGGAGAAAAGAATTTAGACTCTTGAAGACCGTGGAGATACCTGTTAGAGTCTGACAACCAACATGTTTCCAGGGTTTTCAGGCTTCTAAGTGGTTCTGTTTCCACCAAAACTGCAGAAGGAAGCAGGAAAAGGACGTACAGATCAAACCATGCAAAATCTCAGTTTATTCTTTATACGCATTCACATTGTGATGAGCCCTGCATTTGGCTTTTCCCTTGAGGCATCAACAACAAAGCCTCATTGGCCCATCTTAAACTGGGGATTTCAGAGCTGCCTGCAGCATTTGCAGGCCTGCTGAGCTCTCCCTAAAACCCACGTATGGTTCTTCAAGAGGATTGCTCCCTGAATTGGTTTTTTCCTTTCACTACCCGACAAGTGGTCCAGATTAAGGCTTGAGTGCTTCCTGCAACTATGGAATGCCTGCAAAAATAAAACACATCTTAAACAGGGTGAGTATTAGGTCAAGTCTATCTGCTGTAACAACTGTCTGAGCTGAGCAGAGTTTAGAAAAAAATCTGGAATACAGATCTCTTTCTGTAAACAAACTATAAACATTGCCATGGAGAAACTAAAGAAGTCTCTTAAAATCATATATGTACCAGCAACTTATAAATCAGGCCTACTATATAGGAGGTCAAACAAACAGCTATTATTACCTTTTCTCGCTCTTTTTTTTTTTTTTTGGCACTGCTATTATTTAAAATATGTCTCTGTCTTCTGAGATGAGGAGAAAGGCTTCATTCCCAGGCACAGGAGAACTTCAGAGATAAATATGTTTCTGACTCACCCAAATCAAAGCTGACCCTGTGGTTGAAGTTGATGATAAAAAAAAAGAAAAACTGTTCCCCTTCACTATAAGCGGAAAAGAAACTTCAGCAAAGATAGTGTAAAAAAGGAAAGGAAAAGATTGCTCCCCCCCGACCAGCTCTTTTAGGATCTTATCATTAATATAACATTTAACAGACAGCCGTCTCAAGCGTGAACCAGCCATTCCCCCTCTTGAAAAGTCTTTTTGCTTAGCCAAGCTTAAAAAGCCTTCTTTTCAAGATAAACATTACACAAAGTGAAGCATAAATTAAGTAAAAAGTCACAAAGATGCAGCATGCATCCAGACTATATAGGATGTTAAAATACAATCTTTACTTATGCTTACGTCCATGACTCATGCCCACATCCTCATCCAAAGTCCATTGAAGTCAACCGAGCGCACCAGCCGTCCGTCTGCAAGGGGAAAGGTTGCTGACAAAAAGTCAGAATAACATCCCTACTGATGAGTTCACACAGATCCCATGGCCAGGAAGGACAGCCAGGTGATGTTCTTGTTTATGCATCCCTCCTCAGGTTCTGGCAGAGACGCTTCCATAGAATTTATTCCCTGTCCTGTCCAACTGGAAACACCACCAGAAAATCTGGGAAACGTAGAAAATTCTTTTTACAGGGAAGGGATCTATTTTGTTATGTAGGAGACATTCTACCCAAACCAGAAGCAATTCATACAGCTGCTCAAATGAAATAATTACATTTCGGGTTGTTTGTACTAGTCTCTATTATTTATTACACGCACAGAGAAGCAAGTTAAAATAAAATTATTCAGGTCAAACTCAAGCACTTAAAAATAAGAAAATGCCAGGAGATGAGATGCTCATGGAGCAGCATTAGCCTCCTGCTGTTTATACATTTATGGCAGAGTCCTTAATTATGTAATTACATTTTTTTTCCCGAGACACCATGCCTCATTCGGCACATGGAGACAGATCGGTGCTGTTCAGTCCTTCCCTTTATCTCCAGTGTTCAGCGTCTACCTCCCTACCTCACGTACAGCACACCAACTGGCTTTGAGACAGAATTATTAATTTCCTAATGGACCTTTCTGTAGCACTTATCACTTCAGTATCAGTATTTTAAAAACATACTTATGCTTGCAGGCTCTGTGAAGACAAATGACAGTTTGCCACTTTGTCAGAATTTTTTAACACAAAACCACAAATCTATCCTTCATTTTACTCCCAGAAATAAATGACTAAGGCTGTCAGCTGAGATCACACATTTCAGGACAAACAGATACGGTTTAGTAGAACCACGAGCAACTGAAAGGTGTCTCATAATAGGAAGCACTGGGCAACCTGCCTCACAAACACTGCAATTGGCACCATTTGCTATTTTGTGCAGGAAATGTATGCTTCCTTTCGAAAAAACCCAAAAAGGATAACAGTCATGCCCTTTCCTCCTGCCCCAAAGAATTTATGGGCTAACTCAGACAAATAAAATACATAGTTTATTAGAAGTCAGGGAGACATTATCCATCATAGCAACAGTATAACAGACTTTCCCTGAAAAGGGTTTTAAAGAAGGAATTTAAGATATCCGTCATATTTGGCATATGTAAGAAAGTATATACTCCTTATGCAAACGCTGTTGGATTAAATGTAAGTTTTTTGATGAATGCTGAATCGGGCCCAGAGGGAATAGTTAGAAGAGATAATGGATACGAGCATGACGGGGAGATGTTGGGTGAAATACACTTTGGGGAAAGTAGCCAAATTTATTTGCAGTTGTTATGCATTAATAGCCTGGTGTAAGTAGAAAAAGCTTCACAGGGACAAATGGGATATATCTGCTTTATTCTGTAATATTGGTTTGAAAGGGCAGATCCAGTAGTGGTGCCTTAGGGGAATGAATGACAACAGATCAAATAAAACGAATACTTCCAATTACCCTGTGTTTATATAGTTTGTATTTTCAAAATATCTACTCCCTTTGTATGCAGAACATTTTCATAAACTGTACTGAAATTCTCAGCTGGTACTTTCTCATCCCATTTTATACCCAAGACAGTTACAGCAGGTAAGCAGGAGTCTGGACTCCAGTGCCCATATGTTAGGAGTTCGCATCGCAGCCATTGCCAGCCAGACCTGACCCTGAAAGTCAGCAGGAATAGAACACTTTTAGCTACTATAGGACTGGCCTTTTGCAAATTTTTACTCCAAGGTCTGACCTTCCTTTTGGTCTGTGTAGATGCACATGGGGGTATTTTTCTCTTCCCAGTGTGCACAGCCAGTAACCCTGGTTGCCGCATGGGTGGGTAGAGCCAAGCTCCTACCGTTCCCTGTGCCCCACACCTGGAGGGGAATTGCATCTGCTTTCAGCTTACCCACCCAACATCACCGCTTACACAGGCACAGTCTGGCACGGCAGCTATTTGGGGTGCATGTAGGAAGGTTCCTTGGGCCTTCCAGTTACTCTGCCCAAGATGAGTCGCACTGAAACCCAGGGAATTAAGGTGCTCAGACTCCTCCGGAGGCCTCACTTTGCATGGTCATGCTGTATTTCTTCACTGTCCACTTAAGGAAGAAGGCTAAGGCTGGCTGCAATGGAGACTGAGCTATTTCCGTAACTAGAAAAGAGAGCAAAATATATTGGAGTGTTTTCTCCCTTTGCCACACACGCACAGCAAGCAGCATGGCTTTACATGAGCCTGCGCCGCACAGCTCAGGCGAGCACATGAAGCTATCAGCACATCATCAAACCGTCACCAGCACTTCCCGCCTGCCTTTTCCTGGCTCCGCGCTATTTACCCTCCGCCAGGCAGCGGCAACCACAATCTGCAGCTTAACAGCTTGCACTACACTGAAAAGAAACCCCTGCACAAAGAAACGTAACCACAAAATTATGTCACTCAGTAGCAATTAGCTTTGTTTTCAATATACACAAACTTTGGGGCCGGGGAGGAATTAAAATGGAGTAGCAATAGTGCAAGGAAGCAGGTGAGTGACTTTGTGGCTTATGGGGGATCTATTACTTCTCTTGGGATGGATAAAGTCCATATTTCACCGAGGCCATTGCAAGTCCAAACACTCTGGCGTACAGGGAAAACTGGTGATTTGTATCTGATCTGAAACCACAGAACAAACAGGAGCACAGTTACAGACTTTTGCCCTCGTGCAGTGACTGACACGATTTTTTGAACAGCTATTACATGTCTGAAAATTGACATATTACTGGTAGCAGCACAAAAGGCACCCTCTTTCAATAGCCGTTACTCAGCAATCAGTGTCCAACCCTTAATGTTTTCTTTTGTTGAAAAAAAAAAATCACAAAAACTAAAGTAAACCACAATCTGGTTCTGTGCCAACAATATTAACCAGCTTCTTTTAGAGCCTTTGAAGTTAGCAGGGGGCATCCAATCTTGTGGTGCAAGTAAAGAATGATACTTTAAGCGATTCCTTTTCATCCCTTTAACTTAATGAAAGATTAATAGCCTTGTTATTTTTGTTTCTGCTTTATTTTTTATATTCGAGTTGGGGGGGGGGATTTTTGGCACTTGTTGAAACTGAAATGCTGCCTACAATGATTTTACGGATCAGTGAAGCACTGAGTTGTTTGGGTGTTGGGGTTTTTTTTCCCCTGTCTGTGAATCCTGTTTAACAATGCAAGGCACAAACAAAGTTACGTACCATAAGCCCAAAAAAATAGGCATGCATATACTTTTGGGAAGTAGGTGGAAGAAGGTGGAAGGAAGCTTTGAGACTGCACAGACCTAAAAGAAAAAGTAGTGAGGGGGGGCTTAGCAAATCTTTTCAGTCAAAGAGCTGCGGATTAGTTATAAAAATGTAATCCACTTCCTAGCTGAAGAAAGCAGCTTTATGTCGCTGCTGGCTGTGAAGATACAATGTGGGTTTTATAACCCCCATTTATTTATATATTTCCAACCAAAGCCAAGAAGGCAGCATTCCGGGCCTCTCGTTCCCATTCGGGGAGTAGGAGATAGGTAGCTTTTATTTTGCCTTTCTGTTTTCATTGCATCTCCCTTTTGGGAGGTGAAGGGGGCCCGTAGGTCTCACAAATATCTCCTAAAAATATTATTGCAGCCATCTATTCCCTCTGCTTCTGTATTCATATTTTCTGGGTTACATTGTGTATTTATGTGTTACCATGTGTGCAGTCCCATATTGTAAAAGAAACACAGGAGAAGCACGGTGTAATATCGTGTCACCTGCAAGTGTGTCGTTTTGCCAGCTGAGGATCTGGCCAGACACCTCTCCTGAGCTTGCGCAGCCACGGAATATGGAAGTGTAGTTGCTATTTTTAGGGTTAT
The DNA here is from genome assembly GCF_963924245.1 of Chroicocephalus ridibundus. Lineage (NCBI taxonomy): Eukaryota > Metazoa > Chordata > Aves > Charadriiformes > Laridae > Chroicocephalus > Chroicocephalus ridibundus. The sequence goes on along the minus strand of NC_086296.1, from coordinate 8,069,388 downwards.
ACCTCAGACATTTGATTTTGAGCATGGGTAGGACGAATGAGATATGGCCCATGACAATTGAACAAGACACCTGAGAGCGCTCTAAATAAACCCATTATAATCACTACTTACAATGTGTTTATTAACTTTGGATCTTGTATTCAAAAGCTCTTTACACCTAATAAACATAGGATAGAGTGTGGACATTTACTCCAGCTTAAGCAAACCAGAAGAAGAATATGTATTTTATATGTATTTTTACTTTCATTTTATGGAAGTGCTTCACTTCCATCACCAAGGGCGAGGCAGCTTTACCCTGAGTAGACCTTTAATATAATGTATTTATATATTTTTGTATAATATAAATTATAGTCATATAGTATAATATATTTATATGTTCATAATATATTGAATTATTATAATAAATATATTACTCTCTCAGAATCATACGGAGATTTGTGATGGAGCCAGGACCTGAGTCCACATTTCTCAACTCCTAAGCCAGGGTTTTATCCATTTATCCAGCATAACGTTTCATTCAGAATTCCACATTAACATTACAGTTAATGAGATCCCTGCACCATCTTATAGCCAATATTTACAACATTGCTAAATGTTGTTATAATTCTTTGGTGGTCTGTTTTTCCTCAAATTTCCTGTTTAATCTGGTACCATTTTTTTTGCATCTGATGTCCACTCTAATTCTTGAGATAATTGAAAAAAGAATGAATTGAATACGTTATTACAATTACTACAAGCAGCGAGTGAACTCCTTTCATCATGAATTGTCCCTCAGTGTCTGACAGAGAAAAAGGGTGGGATCCAGCGTTTCGAAGGGGGAGAAGTACTAAGCATCGTGACGTCCGTTAGCAAAGGGAGTGCAGAAATGCAGTAGTGGATATCGCGTGCACAACTCAACTAAGCTTGCAATCCAAGTTCTGTCTCTGAGCTAGCCTTACGGTTGGCAATTCCACTGAGCCAGCCTACCTCCCTGACATGTAACCGTCCTGACAGGCAGAGCGTTACATGCTTTAAAAGTTGTCTTCATCAGAATTCAGAGGAAAGATGGTCCCAATGTACAAAATGAAACACATCACTGCTCTTGATAACTAGTCTGTTTCAAATGAGAAATCACAGTAGTGTAATACTGTAAAAATTAAACAGAATTTTTCTGCTATTATACCAAACAGCCTACTTAATAAATGGGTAATGAAAAAGAATAATTTATTACAGCTTGTGAATTTTGACAGTTCTAAAAAGATGTTCTTAGAGTTTCCCCAAAGGGAGAAGAAGGATGTTTCTTCCTTAACACACTGGCGTTAGATGTAATTTCTCTGTCTGTAGAATTTTGCTCCTGCCTGGTAGAAAGGATTAGATTTTTTTTCTTACATCATAACCTATTTTAAGCAATTATAATCTATGAGTAATAAATCATTTTCATTCACCTCTCATGGGGAGAGAAAAGATGTGAGAGAGTGTTCTGGAGTTTTAATTTATATCAATGTTTGCATTACTATTAAATGAATTAAATGGGTTCTACAAATGTTCTCTCATAGATCTGCAATAAATTATGGAGCATCTCAACCTAAGACATTTAATTGTCTCTTTTACCAGCTTTTTGTTTTGTTTTGTTTATTTTTTAAACCGGATGGCACAAACAGTTATAAAACACACTGAAAAACTCAAAAGACTCTTGGGTATTGCAATATAGAACATAACTTCAATCGTTATAAACACTGCATATCCATCTGAATTGCAGGGATCGGCAGAGACCCAGGTCCTGCCTCAGAAGCAGTACAATCTCTACAAGTACTGACACCGGTGTAAGCAGTTCCAAGGGGGACCATTCCTAAAATGAAACACTGACCCTGGCAGTAATAAACCATCCATGGTTTATTCCTAGCTTATCTTCTGATGACACGGTATAATTATTGATAATAATTATATCTTTTAAATGGCGAGAGAGAATAACCGAACTAACCTGACTAAACATATGAAGGTAGAGCTGGGGTAAAACATACATTATGGGGAATAAATGTTTGAATTTACATTTCACACTTCCTTGTTGGGCTTTTGAAGGAACCTAGAATACATGTACAGGGGTTCCGTAAGAGCTCCAAAATTTTACACTAGAACACACTGAAGACGATGGGATTCATCAGACCAATCGACCACCTGTGCTGTCTTCTGCTTCTGACTAAGGCCAAGGGCAGGTGTTTTCTAGCACATTACAAGAAATCACATGTTGAACAAAACTGGTATTATCTGCCGATAGAACATTTTCAACTTCATGCATGTATCATGAAGCAAACCCTTTTTAATGTTTTTATTTCAACCTATTTAACAGAACATTAGAGATTTTTGTTCACTTCCCCTTACTCCCTCAAAGTCTTTAGTGTCATTTATGTATCTATTCCAAGGGATAATTGTTCTTGCAGTATAGTGAAGTGGTTTACTTCCTTTAATTTATTCTCTTTCCAATATATTAGAAATTCTAATTTGCCCTCAACAAACCATGTAATACAAATCTAATATTTTTACATTACGATTAGGCCAAATAAATCAATTAACATATTTTAAGGAGTGAAATATAGCACTTACTTAAATTTTCATACTCCAAAACCAGACTTGTCCTTTTTATGTCCATTTTTACCCTTTGAAATTATTCATCTTTGAAGAAGGAACAATTTGACAGAGAATGAAACTGCTAACCTCAGAAATACCTCCTGAGTTCCATTTGCAGTCTCTGTCCAAAACATTCTATTTTTTCAACTTTTCGGAACTGTTTTGCACCAAACTATAGTCACGATGTAACATGATTACCTTTTAACAGCTGAACAGTCTCTCTTCAAGTTTTCCTTAACATATGACTTTATTGAAGGTTTTCCTTTTCTTGCTTATTGGATTTTCTTTATCTGCCACTGCAACACAAATCTTTATACTGAACACATTTTGTACAGGAAAATAAAATAATTCAATTTCAGAACAACCATTTTAAATGGTCAGTCTGACATACAAGAGCTACTTAATCATTATAGAATTTACATGTACACTAACATAAAGCAAAACCCATTGTAAAGCTCATTACACCTAATTACACCAAAACTCACAAATTTCCATTTCAGTTCTAAGTTTATAAAGTATCATAATGAATTTAAAAAAGTAAAAAAATAAAACTGAGAGCAAATGACCAATTTTTCACTGCTTTGCAACAGAACAAATTAGCCCAGGACAAATTAGGAGTCCGGTGCTGCTGAAGTTAGTCCACTCTCAAGCAAATTTTTCAAAATTGCTTTGATATTTCTACCATACATTTCGGTTTGAAGTGTTTTCTGAGTTACTTGAATGAAAGGCTCCATAGAAAATCCTTAGGAAGACCCAGGTGTTCAAGGAAGCCCTCCTATTAAGGACCTCCCGCAATTGAGATTTAATTGAACGTTGGTTCCAGATTTTGTTACACTAGTTTGGGATTTGCACATTGCAGTTTATAGGATAAGCACTTAAAAAAATCCCACTTTTTTCATGGACGAGCACAGATTGAAGAGAACTGTTTGTCGTTCATTATTGCAGTTTATTATGGCCCTGATATGCAAAGGCAAAGTCTTTATGAAGAAAGGGTCTGAAGAAATACGGCAGTTGAGGTTAAGCAGGCAACTGCCCTTCAAAACTGCATTGGTTTCAGAAATTTTCATTCTGTTATTAATAACTCCTATATAGCCATTCCCTCCAAATAATCTAAAAAAAATTCCTCTGATCCTAGGTAATATTAGTCAACAGAGCCTAAGCAGCTAATGTACGTAATAGTATTATGTGAATCTGTGCAAAACATGCTATTTGGATTGTCAAGCTGTTGACAAAAGACTGATATTGTTCAGGCAACCATGGCCCACACGTCAGGCTTTTGTAGTTCCACTCCATCAGAATAAGCATCTGGGAAAGCTGATAGAGGGAAGTCGATTGCTCCCTCTACACAACAGATAAATAGTTCTTATTTCCTTAATTTGGAAATTAAGCAAGTTTATCTTGTTTTGGGATGCATTCACAAACACTGCTGCAAGTACTGTAACAACACTTTCTCCATGCTGGCACAAATGTAGGGTTGCATGCAGCTTTCAGCAGTTGATTCTGTAAAACCTAAATGTAAAACTACAATCGTAATAGTAAGCAAGACTTATACCAAATTTTCCAACCTTAAAATGATTTTCAGACATTGATTTGGCATAGTGCTGATGTAAATGATGTACCAGATTTACAGATTTACCTGCTGAAAGCCTAGGCACAGCTTTAACCCGGGACACAGCCTCATGAAAATTGGGCCTGGGGGAATGGAAGAGGAGCCACCTCTGCTAGTCCTCCTGTCCCTTCAGGCCAGAACTCCTCAGTTTTTTGGTCTCCTTCTAGCACGGATCAGATTTAACACTGCAGTTTCTTCCTGCAGTCTTTTTTGTCATTAGTGCCCTGTGTAAAGATACGGTTGGTTTAGACCAGTAAACCCCATTAATGAAATCTGCCTGGTATGCCCTTTCAGCATTAATACCCACATTTTATAGGTGGGCAAACAGAGGCAGAGAGGTTAAATGATTTCCATAAAGCTTGAGCCGATGTCTGTCTGGAATTAGATAATTTGCTAGTACCTGTAGTTACCTTATTCTATGAATCAAATACCCACCAGGGCTGATGTGTGATATCTTTATGGACTTGCTAACTGCTAGGATGAATTTTGCCCAGCACATGCAATGTATTTAAAACACACTGGATTTTATTTGAAAATTAACCACTTATTTTGCACTTTGCTGAATCGGGCCCCAAATGAATAAAGACAGATTAAATTCTAAACCTCTCTTCTATTCATTCTTAATGTACAAGTGCAATGCGTTGTTCTTCCCGTTTCAAAGTAAAGGATATACTCATTTGGATCTACGGCAAACATCTATCAATGGAAAAGCCAGAGAACTGGTGGGTTGTGGGTTTTTTACTTGTTAGTTTAACCAAACACAAAGCTATATACATTCCCAAAGCTGGCAATGGCATTTGGTTCCATTTCAATGTCACATTAGTCTTCGGTGGGTTATTTTTTACTGCAAAATTGAAGGGGAGAGAGGAGACGTAAGGATTTTGAAGCAAGCAAGCAAGAATAGAAGATATCAGGAAAAAATAGTGATACCAAGGACATAAGGACATAACTATGTAGCATATGATTGAATTAGGAGCAGCTGATCCACATCCACGCAGATTCATGGAGCCATCATGAATGTTCTTAATAATTCAATTCCATCCAGACTATGTTATTAGTTCAGTAGAGATTTTACCCCCAGAGCATCTGCAGACTTTGATTTGGATCCAGGGAATTGCTTAACAGCTGGAAAATTTTAAAAGCTGAATGGGAATTTTGTGTTATGCAATTTTCTCATCTTGATGAATAGGGGGGTTAGACATGTGACTTTAGTTAGCACTGATGGAAGTTACCCTTGCATTAGTATGTATGGAAAGGAGAAAGCCCCTCAAGATCTTGATATGCGCTAGCTTGAGCCTATTACCTAGGTGTATGCAACAAAGAACGGCAATGAGTTCAGTACTGATACGAAGTCTTATGAAATAGCCTGAGATTTTTAAGCAGACAAGCAATTTAGGTATCAATAGAATTAAATAGAAACTGTTTATTGCAGCCAATATAAGCAGCAGCATTTAACAAAGCTGCCTTAACTGCCTCTGTTGTTGATTGTCACTTTTTTGAGCTAAAATATTCATTGCTGAGTATCTGATTATGGCCATTATGTGAGATGAAATGTTTCAGTCTTTTATAAGGATGGACTTCGGGGAAAAAAAGGTTGCTTTGCAAAAAAAAAAAAAAGTCTGGGTTTTTTTCTGAGAAGCTCATATTACTTCACATTTCATGATACAAATTTGACGGAGAGTTTTTGAAGGCAGGACATCCTTTTTTATCAAGAACACAAATTTGACACTTCAATGGAAATTTTACTGAGTGCAAATTGACAAAAAAACACGTATGTGCAAATATTTAATTTGGAAATTAAGATCCCACAGAGCTTATGGATACATTACATTGTCAAAGAAAGTGAGAAAAAAATTTTTGGACTAATCCCTCCTAGTTAGTAGGACCACTGTGGTGGCAGGTACTAGGGATCAACATGGAGACAATCCTTTCTACAACCTCGGTGCTTCTTCAGAGGCCTGCCTGAATTCCATGTAACAGGACACGGGAAAAAAGATGAAAATTGCTAAGGTAATAAGAAATGATGACCTTAATTCTGACACTTTCTAGTTTCTGAAGGTTTAACTTTTCAACCGAACATTCTTTTAATTTGATAGCTTATTATTATGGGTAGTTCTGGTTGGGAAGCTGCATTGCACAGTAAGGATGCTCACCTACTGCTTGTTCAAAAGTGGACACATCCCTGCCAACCTGAGCTTCTTTTGAGATTTTGGCCTAATGTCGATCAATTAACTTTACTGTGAGACGAGCCATTTTTATAAGATGTTGGCAGCAAATGAGTTTATCTGGAGAAAAAAGTCCTCTGTATTCAATCTAAGTAAGTTGTGCACAAAAGCAGGCACGTTTTTTTGGATAGCTCCGTCTTTGTCGCACACAGGCTGTAGCTGTACATTTTAAGTCTCACCATGTCTCCAGCTCTAACCCACCCATTTAAGATAATCACCTGTTTGTCACTGTGGCTTTGTCAGAGATAACTGACCCCTCCACTGAGCTGGCAGAGTAGTCCCCTACACAGCTTCAGGCCAATTAGCCAAGAGAGTTTAGGCAGTTTAAACTGGGGGCTGAGGTTATCTGCCTGGAACAGATACTGCCTGTAGAATGAGTAGCCCCACAAAACATTGCCAGAATAATGGGAGGATTCAGCTTACGCTACATAAGATTTTGAACTGGTACAGTTGTATCGGGGAACTACTTACGAGGACTATGCATGACTAAAGGAACACTTATGACTTGTAGGTCTTTCATGTAACATGAGGATCCATGAAGAGAACGACTGCAGATCTTAATTTGCTGGTCTCTAGCACTGACAGGAAAAACTCTGTGCATTCTATATCCTGTCCCGCTGTATAAATTTCTGACATGGATCTTCAATTAGCACTAATTATGTATTCAAAGGAAGAGTAAGGATGTTCCTGTTTTTCTAGAGGGGGTGAAAAATCATGTTTCTCTGAGCTTAGCTTTAATATCTCTGCATCCTCATTCTCTATTTCAAAAGCAAAGCTGATGCCATGAGGCACTGTAGGAATTTGGAAAATATGCTTTGCTTTTGAAACAGAAGCTTCAAATCCACTTTAAATCCCATATAAAAGTTAGTCCAAGAAAGTCAATGAATGGATCATGATCAAAGTCTCTTTATTGAATTTTCTAACAGCTTCCAACAAAATATGTTTTAAAAGGAACTGACTGCATCAAGTGCTTTCCAGAAAGCTGAAACGATAACTCTCAGTTCATGATAGCTGAGAGAAGTAAGAGATGAAACCTTAGTGCCTACATATGGGTTGTTTTATATGAGTTGCCAAACAGTTCTGAATTCCAAAATATTCTATGGGAAATTTATCATTTCAACTTTCAACAAAGAAATGGAAACATTGTGTTTCTTAAGGACTACTGCCAACCAAAAGTATTCACAATGCGTGGTACCATATTCTGAGGGTACCTTTGACTTACCTCTGCCGTGCTATCACTAAGCAACACTTCGCTTATAAAGAAATGTACTGGTCCTTACATTTATTGAATCTAATTTCTCATTTTGAACGTTTTACACGTGATCCCTCATTGCTGCTTTCCTTCTGCACAGCAGGACACAGTTAATACAAAATGCTCAGAGTGATCAGGATGGAAGCATCTCACAACCAGTTTGCTCCACAGTGATTGTGCAAGGTACAAAGCAAGGGAGAATCAACCGTGATGCTACAAGTACCCAAATGCATAGCTGGTTACTGAGCAACCAATTTTAGTCTAAAATCTTACTAAAAAGCCTTAGGATAAAATACTTCTGCGGTATGCGGACTTTGTGAGCCATTCAACAGGGTTCTGTGCCTTTACAGAACTCTACAGAACTGCTGAAAAAAACCCCACAAAACAAATAAAAAGCACAAATAAAATTTTTCACCTGTTGAATTTTGCAGATGCAAGTCCAATGATACAATATTAGTTTCATGCACATTTTTTCAGGACTTGCTAGCTACAAAGAAAACAGGATTTATTCCTGAAAGTTTCCATGCAGAGAACCATCAGTTTAAATTGGAATTAGGTTCATGAAAGGCTTGTGGAGTCAGATACATTTTGTTTAATAATCATAGTTTCATGAGGTTTATTTATTTAGTAGGGAACTTGCACACGGTTGATTATACTGAAGTTCTTTTTTGTTACCTTTGTATTAACGTGGGAAGGGACAAATTTTTTTTGTATTTTGCAGACAACTTTGATCCTCTGAGTAACAAGGCAAAACACTGTAGTCTGCTAAAGAGGTTGTGCTTATCAGTAAGCCTTGGGAAACAATTCCACAAAGTGCTGTCATGGCAGGGCACACAAGCATTGCTAAAGTCATTACAACCTAAATCACCTCAGAAGACAGAGCCAAAGGTTAAAGCAATGGTGTGGAATACAGAGACATCACTGTAAAATGACAGATATTTGTATTTACCTGTACAGAAACTGAAAATGGTAAGACAAAAAAGAGTGAGATGGTTGAAATTGTTCTTTATAAGGCCCCTCCTAAGGTATTGGGTTGAGAAATTCGAGGGCCAGGTATGGTTTTCCAGTACCTAGAATCTGGCTGTGGGTCACTCTGTAAAGTAGGTGATGCTCCGCAGCTCCCACTGTGACACAAATCTGTGAGTTGCCTGTCAAATGAGTTTTCAAGGATTTTTTGTACTGTAACTGTGAACACAAATACTGCTATCTTTCTTCATACAGAGTTGTACTACCCTGAATAATGTTTTTGTAGCATTCAACAGGACTCTTCATAATGCTAACCAATAACAGCAAGGGTGCCAAAATCCAGTCTTTAATCTTTTGCTAACTGAGTCATTGCTGAGGTGAATAATTTACTACGAGGACAGAAAGTTGAGCAGTGATAGAAGGAATTTGCTGAATTATGATTTCTGGTTCCTTTCTACAAGTCTCCACCAATAAAAATTCTAAATGCTGAGTTAGACAAAGTCAGGTTCAATTTATTGTTTCAAGCCTGTTGTGCCCACAGCGTTTTCCTGCATTTAAATCCCAGTCTAGGAATTGTACTGTACAATAAATCTCGTAATAAACATTCACAAAAAAAATCACCTTCAGAGGGTATGGCCCAATGTACGTGAAACTTTCCCTGTATTTAAATCACGTCTGTGGCTTCACAGGGAATTGAAAATACTTCTCACCTCTTAACTGGCACTTAGCATTTCTTGGTGTTTAACAGTAATGCCTCAGTTTCTCTGAATGTTGCCTATCTGTTCCCTAAAGATATCAGAAAACAGACAATTATATTTGTGAAGTGCAGTATTGTGATAAAATGGAAGATATTGTGGAAATGTGAAACATTTTTAGCACTAGATTCAGGGAGAAGCTGTCTGCTAGGCTCAGAGGTACCTCTCCTGTTTTGTCTGGGGCAGTCTGCCCCCCCCCTTGTACAACACAACACCTACAGCAAAGGTAGAAGAGCTGGAGGGGCGGCTGGATACCAGTGAGGAAGAGAGTGTGTCAGGGGAGAAAGGCTGGTGAAGGGAAAATGCTTATGGAAAATTCATGAGGGATTGGTATTGGTGCAGTAGCAGGAGAACATGTGCGGGAACAGAGAAAACACAGAGAAAGAGAGGGAAAGACTAGGGAGGGACGGAATGGTCTTCCTGTATAAATTCCAAACAGTATGGATATTCTTGACCACACTTCAAACAAGTTTTAATTTCAGATTGTTTCAGCAATTGATTTTATGTCCCATTTAATTTTCTGTTGTCCCTTGGTTTATATCCTGTCCTGTGTACAATCATCTGTTCCTCGGTTTTTGGAACTCTTAACAACATTTGATATAAAAAATAATGTTTACCTTTAAATCGTTTTCCATGTAGCCCTCTTTTCTTCTGTGTATTTTGTATCACCTTCAATAGCTGAGCGCCCTGCATTTTTTAGCTACCACCTCATAGCCCTGACCTATAGCATTCCCCATATTGTATATAACCACAGAGAGGACTGTGATGTTAAATACAAAAGAGAAATAGGAGTGTTGTAAGGTCATATGCTTCTTGCATAAGGGATTTCAAAGGAAGCAATTGTTTAAAGGATTGGAAGATGACAGAAAATAATCTGTGTAATCCAACAATCAAAACCTGTATTCATTAGCACAGGGAACTTTGTTGGGTGCCTCAGAAAATGGAAAGGTGAGTAGTCAAACTGAGAGCAGCTCTTTAATTTCCCACATTTCAAGGCGCAAAGAATAGGCTCTGTGTGTTTGGACTATTGTAGTTTTGACTTTCATATTTCTAAACCTCAGGATTTAGATCTGAATCTTGAAAGTGATTCACACTTTCGCCAGTTCTCCTGTCCTCAGCTGAAATACAATGTCGAGTTTTTTTGAAATAATTGTGCAGCTATGACCATTCCTTCAATAAGGCATTTTCTACATGAGCAGAATTCTTTGAAGTGTGGAGCCATGAAGATGGTGAGGGCCAAAGGTGAAAGCTGTGCAATAGAAGTTTACATTCCAGTCAGAGAACGGGTTGGCGGGGTGAAGGAATTAGTCTATTGATATTCAGTGCTTTGACCTGCTAACAATAACTGTGGCACAGGGGTTATAACAGCAGCACATCCCTACATTGTGTATCAGTGGAGAGAGACAGACCTTATCTGCTTTAGTTCGCTTCGGAGGAAAAATCAGCAGGGCTTTTGCCATGTGGTCACCGGTTGCTGCTACTGGGGAGAACGGGGAAAAAAATGGTCATAATCCGTCCATCATTGCATTGCTTCTAATAATAAGTCAGCTACAGATCTGCAATATGACGGGCATTTTTCAAAATGTGATGCTGGGAAAGAGAAAATAAATTAATAGGGTATTCTGTGCTGGATTTTAAAGGGCATATAGACTAAGGAAAGCAACTCCCTGCTGCTTTTTTCCCCTTTAAGATTAAAAAAAAAAAAATCCTCTTTTTCACTTTGAAAGTATTTTTTCTAAAAAATAATCAAAGCAACACCAACAATTTTTTGACACCAGAGAATACTTTTCCCTTGGTATACAGCACATTTATAACACAGCTCAGCTAGCCCTGCGGGTAAAATTTTGTGCTGGGAATCTGCAATTTTACTAACACAAACCCAACAAGATTTAGCCCATACAGTGGAAAAGGCATGAGCCAGTTGACATTTAGCTAGCAAGGCACGCTGGGCTCTGGCTCTGGATCTGCCTTCAACCTCTACCTCTAGCAATCACTTCCCAAATCTCTGGTTTTGCTTTGTCTCCTGCCGTTTGTCACTACCTTGGCAAGCACGACATATCAGCTAGACGCCAGCATGATGCATATAATAAACCAATAAAATATTGTGTAACAAGAAGCACAAATCAGTGAGCAGTTTAGATTCTGTTTGTTCTGAGGACTGCAAAATTTAGACATGTAGGTACCTTGATTACATCATCTAGTTCGTTTCTTTGGTGAGTGTAGGACTGTTTCCAGGGTCTGGTCTGGCTTCTTTTTTATGAATTCAGACTAGAAACTTTTTTATCATAATATAAAATAAATCTTGAGCTTACTGCTGTACCTTACCTAACAAACCCTCCTTCATAGCTGCCAGCCCATGGAAGTCACAGGCCCAAGACCAATGGTCTGTCTGGGCTGCTCGATCCTTGGAGGCAGAAGCACTCAGTGGTTACTGGCCAGGGATCCCAGGTGTGGTGGTTAAATACCCTGCCATTTTATTACAGGGCAGGCAGACTGCAGCCATAGCACTAAAGAAATGGTCTGGTGAATACAAATTATATTCATTCCCAAGGATTTTGAAACGAAGATGAAAAAGGGCTTTTTGCTTGGCAACAAGATGCCAACATTTTGGAAAAAAGTTTTAGCTCCGTGGCAGAGCTCCCAAGGCACACTGGGGAGAAAAGTCCTGTTAATTTCTTAAGAATAAATAGTATCCTTTATCTCCAGAAGCTGGTCAGAGATGAAGCAGTGACTCAGAGACCTTGTCGCTACTTTATCTATCAAGTCAATCTGTAGTTGGTCACCTCCAATGATCCATGGTCATCTCCATGGTCTCCAATGGTCATCTCCAAATGCCTTAGCTTGCTTCTCAATGAATGTCTGAAAATCCAAGGCCAGAAAGCCGTGTAGTGTCTTTTGTTTAACGTATTCAAGAAGTAGCTTAGCAATGCAGACCCAAAGGACAGAGAGATAATTTTTAATTTTATATGTGCTTGTAATTGCAGGTGAGTGCCATCTGGGCACTAACCAGCCTGATCTCTAATGCAACGCCAACTGCAACGCTGACTGCGAAGCTGCTGTAAAAACCTACTCCCAAGCAAATAAGAACCAATAGCAGGTTTTCATTCCAAACGGAGATTTTAATCCTGCCAGTGTTGACTTGAATCATACATTAAAATAAAACAAGCCTTACAAGCCCCTCATTAATAATTCCTAAACATAACACTGAGTGAACTAATATGCTGAGCTAGCAAACTGTGAGCTGTTTGAATGGCTGGTGTGGAGCATTCAGCCCAGTCTGTACAAGTAGTTTTCTTCAGAAGATCATAAAACCAATCATTTCAATAATCATTTTGATATATTGCTGCAACCACATCTCTCTTTGCAGGGCCTCTGACAGAATGGATGTTAGCTACAGGCACCAGTGGCTCTTCAGCATGCCACGCTGCAGGAGCGCTCACAGAAAATCACACGCTTTGCCCAATGTGGCGTTTTGTTACTTTACCCTGAGGTGAACTTCAGGGAGGTAATTTAGGAGGAGAAACACTTCTGAACTGTTTGAGTAGGGCTCTGATATGCCAAAGGCTATCTCCAGTTAGTTAAGTAGACCCTGCTTTATAAAAGACTAGAGTTGATTCAATTCTCGTTAGCGTTTTAAATTACAGATTTTGAATAGTTTTAATTATATAGATTTATTTTATTTTTAATAAAACCAAAGTTGACATAATGGTCAGTATATTAGCCCTGGACGTGTAAAAGCTATATTCAAATTCCTGCTCTGCTCAGACCTCATTACCTCAGCCCCTAGGTAAGTCATTTCACACCTCCCTGCCTCAGTTTCTCATTTGTGTAACGGAGATAAAATTATTTGTCTAACTCCTAGGGTCATAGTGAACATGATGATCTGACAAATCTCAGTCTATTTGGATTTTTGTCTTTTGACTTACTGTAGTGCTGAGGATGTGTTGTCAGGGTTCCATGGAGGGAGGCCTTAGGCAAAATGTAAGAAAATGAGAGACTTTGTCTCAGAGAGCTGCTGTTTGAAATAAGAAACGGATACAGACAGATGGGAGAGTCCAGCAAAATAATGAAACAATATTAATCGTCATGACAGGTTGTGATCCTCAAAAACCAGCAGCCAAATAGTTAAAAATGAAAGTTTTCAGTGGTGTAATGTAGGGCTGTACCGTGAATATTTAAGAGCTGCCTCTCTCAAGAATGAAGGCCAGTGTGGGACATAACACAAAGGTGTTTGAAATTGAATAATTAGGTTGATTAGTTAAAGCTTAGATATTTTTCTACATATGCAGAATAAACAACTACCACAGCAGTGGGAGACAGTGAACAGAACACATCAGTTAAGTCTGGCTTATAATACAGTCATGCTTTCAACTCTGCTATTATCCTTTCATTAAAGTTATTAACAGAGATTTGTTACGAAACTACTGTTGTGAGGACTGTCCAGCACAGCCTGCTCGGCGAGTGGTCAGCTAATGGTGTGAATGAAGTGTGAGAGGAGAAGCCACATCTTTTTCTCAGCTGCCCCTGTTTTACTTCCCCCTCCCAACCCTGTACTGAATTTCTAGTGGTTTTCTTTAATTTCACATGTTGAAAAGACTGAGTGATCCTTTTCCTCAGATGGTCTTTCTAGAACCCCCAACAGAGTGTGAATAATTATTCCCACTCTGTTGGGGCTTTGATAAGACTCTTATGGCTGCCTTTTGCTCAGCCTCTCAGCCTTTGTTCCTGCTAAAGTTATTTTCTTTCTTAGGAAATGAAAAAAAAAAAAGGTAAAAACTGTAACACGATCAAGCAAAATTGTAATTATAATAATAGTAATAACAATAAAAATATTTACTTGAAAACTATAAATGCTTGGTCAAATACCTCTAGTAAGTGGGTAATCATCATGTGTTTACTTCTACTTTTATAAAGAGCACCATTTAGAAAAAGAATTGGCTGGAAAGGAGTTTGAGAGGTGTCTGAGCATGAGCTTTGACTTCTGTCTGGAAGCAGTGTCCTGGCCAGCTCGTTTAGACTGAATACAATCTGTAATATTTCACGGATGCCACAGGTGTGAAAGTTTTTACAGCTTTGTTGCGAATATTGAGAAACAAGCATGTTTAGAAACATATGTGAATAAACTGGGAGGCCCTATGATACAGGAATCAAAGCACATAGCTGCCTTCTCTTCCCCATTGAAAAAGGCATAGAAGGTATTACTGTTGACTAAACAAAAACCTTTGTCTGAACGTATGTGTGCTCTGATGCTCATGGGACTCAGGAAAGAGGTTAATCCTAAATTCAAACATCCCTTCAAACACTGATTAGCTATCTTAATACAAAGGACCACACATTACAAAGGAGACCATTTTAACCTTTCTACCTCAGTTCATGTTCTACCAAACAAACAGGCCAAACTCTGTTCGCTGTTACTGTAACTGCAACCCGAGGTAATTCAATGAGGCTTAGCCAGGTGTAACTGTAGGCACATTGCCGCCTAATGCACACACACACAATGACAGAAGGATAAAAGGAGGAATAGCTTCAAGAAAATAGGTTATTCCAGACTTTTCAAAAACAGCCTGTAGTTGATGTGTGGGTCTGTTATTAAAATTAAATATACCTGAAGTCTATATGTTTCCACAGCCATCTTATTTTAGGCATTGCAGTGCTGGGTAGCGGCATGAGATCAAAGTAATGGTGCATACAGATATATTGGCGTTTTGAGATTGGAAGATAAATAATTCATACATTGAAAACAGAGTTGGGTTGGGGATATTATAGATTAATTCCGTCTCACACTTTTTTCCTCTCTCTCCCCCCCCTTTTTTTTTGCTAGTGGGAGACCTACTGCCCTTGTCCCTTTCTTCTGATTTCTGAATCTGCCACAGGCACTGTTAGAATTACAGCAGTGATAAGAAAAAATCAGGCGTGGGATTTGAATTAATGCTTTTAGACAAATCTCCATTCCATCTCTAATTCTAATGCTAATTACATTTGCAGATCAAAGCCTGTTCGTTAAAGTTTTGCTTTTGAATACATGTAAAGATTTTACTTTTTTGTTTGATTTTTTTTCCCATTTTTGGAGAAATGCTTCTTCCAGTAGAGACCAGATGTTCCTAAAATATCCCTTTGGAATAGCACAGCTTTGGTTCTCTGTTTTCCTTTCTTTGAATCTTTTGTATGCACTGGCTACAGCATTGTTCTGTTACTGTATAGGCAATCCATCTTTCTGACTTATTTGGTTTCTGTTTAGAAAAAGCCAGTGATAACTTAATAAGTGAGTGCAAATAATTGCAAATATGTTTACCTGCATGCTCAGTATTGCCAACTGCAGGTATTCAAAATTTGTATCATCTTCAATAAGATTATGAGGTTACAATGGAGAGATTTAAAGTATATATATTTTGACATTTGAGTTATTTTTATTTTCCCTCTGACTCACAGGTTTATATGATTTACACGTGTCATCTGCTTCTACAAACTAGGAGGACTAGAAGATATTTCTAGTTATTTCTCTTCCTTTTGTTTTTTCCTAGGTGAAGAAAAACCTTTCTAACATGGACTCCTTATATTTGGTCTTTTGGAAACAGAAACGTAAATATCATGCAACTCATGATAAAACCATAAAAGCTGGCAGCACAAGCACAAGTCTCATTGCACTCAAATTTAAGCTTGGCATGTCCATACGTGTTTGTAGGATCAGAGCCTATTTTGCAAGTGTCAGATAATGAAAGTCAGGGAAAGTCAGAAATTTTTAACACCACAACATAAGTCAGAGATTTTTAACACCAGAGCCTCAGGGGTTGTAGCAAAAGAGCAGGAGCTCATTTTGGGAGGAAATAAAAGAAGGAAAAAGAGAATGGTGGAATCGAAGTGTGAAAAGAGGGGATTAGGTACTGAAAGGGACTGGGCTGCATGCAGGAGGAAGCAGAAAAGGTTCAGAGGGTGAAAAAGCCAATTAGCGGAGTATAAATCTAAAAAAGCCAATTTCTGAAATAAAGAGGTGTTAACTTAAGGCAGCTAGAGAGAGGATTAGTCAAGGAAGTGACAGGCTGCAGTTAGGAAAGAGTGGGATTCTCAAAACTGATCAGGACTGAAAACAACTACCCTATATTACATATATTTATAAGGTACTTAAACTGTATAATGAAGCTGGTCCCTTTTCTAGGCACGATGCAGGCTCCTCCCACCACATCCTCCCCAAGAGGTGTGCTGTAGATAGCCGAATTCTGGCTCCGTCTTCTATCTGCAGGCAGCAGCAAAAGGCCTGCTGACTCAGGCGAATTGCTTGCGGAATCTCCTTAGATGTCAGGCACAGTGTGACTCTTCCTATCTTTGCAGCAACAGGAAAACAGTCAACAAGAATCATTACCTCAGCTACGACAGAGCTGTTCAGTGGCCTCCTTTCCATCAGATCTGACAGTCACAGAGTACAAAAGGTCCCTGCTCAGCGTGGGGCAGCCCTTCTGTACTTTTCCCCAAACACCTCGGAGTATTTCAGATTTGATCCTGGTATAGTAGCTAAAATCCTCCTGCATACATGATAGTAATAGCGTTATAAATGCCTATTGCCCCTCCAAAAAGCTTTGGGTTCCCGTCACCAGGAATCCTTTCCCTGAATTTTTTTCTCCAACATGTGTGTTAAGTTAAAGCATCTTGGGTTTCTCCCATGGCAGAGTCCGTTACTATCTTCCTGCCACTATTGCAAAAACCTGCAGCTCATCTACTCGGGCAGGCATGACCTTGTTATTCATACCTGTGTAAGGAAAAAGAAGAGTAACAGACATTGCTTCTTGTCCATTTCATATGGACATATTTTTTTGAAACGGGAAACTGAGAAGTCTGGAGGGAAAAAATCAACTCAGAATCAAATTCCGCTCACATGCATCCACATGTATTTGCAACCAAGTCAGTAATTTCCAATTTTAGTCAACGCATGCAGAGACTTTTGGATATAAATTGGCAACCCTGAAAAATCTCTCCCCAAAAGACCATGTATTTGGCAGGAAGCATGCAATTACTGGGTGTTAAGAGATCATGTAAAGTGCTGCCAGAAAAAGCTGCTTGCAATATACATCTAGTTCTACTGATACGCAATCCCCAGGAATTATAGTATTTATTTCTGAATAGCATTTACTGCTCTCTCATCTATTCCCTAGAAGTTAATATACGTAGACATAGAGATCACACTTGCAACTATAGGGATTTCCCATTGACACAAGATTACTGGAAAATATCTAACTAGAAGAAATCCTCTTCCCTTCTGTCTTCTGCAAAGCTTCAGGAAGTTATGTTAGCTAGATTCAATCAGCTATCCTAAAGCCTATGGTTAGGAAGCATCTGCCTACACTTGGAAGATACAGTTCCATGTGGAAAAAGAAAAAATAAAAACATAAAATGTAACAGGCCAAGCTTTCAGCTGCATAAATCAGCATTTCTTCCTTAAACTCACTGGAATCGTGCCTATTTATATCATCTAAGAATCTAGACGGTTATCTGGGCTTGCCGGCTCACTGTAGGGATAAACATAGCTTTAACCAATTAAATGTTCATTAGGGGCAAGACAGAAAGGATGGCAGAAGCCAAAACTCAGAACTAGTCAGCACTTAATGCTCTTGTTCTTTTATCAAATGAAACATTAACATTTTGTGGAACATCTTTTTCTGCATGGGTAAGCGTAAAGCCTACTGTAAATACTAGTTTAGATTTACTGGGGAGTTATTTTATCTATGAGTTCAAGGTTTTTTTCCGCCTTACTGGTATGTCAGCCTTCTTAGCATAGCACAGTTATCTCAGTGTAAAAGTACCTTACACTTATCACTAAAGTTAGAGGAGTCATAGATGTGATATGGATACCTTAATCTGTAAAACTGCTTCATAATAGTTTCAAACTAACATACTGTGATATAAAATCACATATATACAAGACCTAACCTGCAACCTACCTCTAACATTAATCTGACAGTGAGCACCTGGAAATCAGAAAAGGATAGGAGCGGTTAGCCCGAAATGTAATTTCCACGTTATGCCTAGGAAACTGAAATTTACCCTAGTATAAAGAAATAGCAAAAAGGCTCACACACCATGGATGTCTCATTTAAATCACAGTCAGATTTGGTACCATCTGGCCCTCCACAGTCACCCTTGATTCATGCCCTGCAACTTACGGGTGGATTCTAGCCACAAGGAATATAAACCAATCTATGCATGAAGTGTCAGCAATGCCTGACATTTACTCTTTTGTTGGTTTTATCACTTGAGGTAGTCTCCCCGTGTGTTGGAGTACTGCCATGATGACTCACACTCAATCGTATTTGCAAACTTGGACATGCATATGCTGCATGCTGTTCTTTAAAGGAGTGTAAGAAGGCACCTCATAATCCTTAAGCAAAACTCTTTCAGAAGGTATATGGCCAGAATGCGTTGGCTGGTTTTGTCAAAGGTTTTAGAAGAGGTGACAGAAAGTAATAAAAGTTGATAAAGCAAAATAAACAGAAAAAGAAAAGAACAAGGCAAATATCTTAAAAACAACCCTTTCTTTTAAGGTTGGTGCTCTCTTTTACCCATATAATGTCTGTTTTAGCTGTTGATTAGGTTTTCCCTAATGCTGTGGCTCTAAAGCTTTTTTTACTATGATCACCTAGCCTCTCCCACAAGGATGAATAGGCCAGGCTGTTCATAACTCTGTGACACTTAATTGTAGTCATCACCCTTAGGCCATGGCTCTCACATTTAGAATGTCTGTCCTAATAAATTTCTCACTTTTATGGTTCAAAGTTCTGCTTACAGATTTTCAAATATTTTGGGGTTGGAGGAAGACAGGGAGATTTTTGTAAACATCATGCTTCTGAAGAAATGAAGAAACTCAGCCAATAAAGAAGGTATTACAGCATTTCCTGAAGATGGGTGGATTGAGAAGAATCTCTCTATCTGGCTGAGGAATGAAAAGGAAACCTAAGAGGACTTGTCAAGCCTTTAAGTCATTAATTTCTGTGGTTTCTCAACTAATAATGAAGTCTCATTATCAGCATATTTTGATCCAATTATGCAGTCGCTCTGAAATGATGACACAGTACTGCGGACCATTGCTACAGCAATGGCTATCCCAGTCTTGAGCAATAGTACATAGAAGATGTAAAAGTAGTACAGCAGGAACCAGCAGTACTGCCTCCAACACTACACATCAGGGTGTGTCTGCAGGTGTGTTCTGTTACAACGGGATCAAACAGTGAAGTAGCAGCATCGCTACCGAACAAAAAGGGCTTTTATAGAGCCCTCACTCGCCATTAATAGCAGTTGTTACAATGTGAGGCCTATTTTTCCTTGCATATCTTTTTTTTTCCCTATGATCTTTGTCATTCAATACACAGGATGAAGTATTTTTGCAATGTGTTGTTGAGATGAGAGACTATTATCTTTTTTAACAGATGGAGAATTGTACAAAGGTATTAGTCTGGAAGTATTCATTAATTTAAGCTTTGAGACATGGAAGGACAGATTTTTTTCAGAGAAGTTGTTATTATAAAGTGCAAATTGCTCTGCACTTCTGCAAATCAGACTTCAGAGTCTATGGTTAGATGTGGACTGGGGACGACATAAATTAATTACCTTTTCTGAAAAATATGGTTTAAGTGTTTGCACTGGCATTACATTCTGCACCTGAATTCAGTTCCCCAGAACAGGATCCTTAACTGAGAAACTATCTTCCCTCTTTCTGCAAGCTTGTGATTAAACAAACTTTAAATTCTTCATGAATTCTTCTTCAGTTCTTGGTGCCATTGACTCTAAGTGCCAGTCTCCTTATGCTGATAATTCCAGTCTTATCAAGATCTTTAAGCAATTAAAATTCTCCAGGGTCTTCATGTCTTCCTCTGACCTTGTGACACTCCTGCTTTCTCCTTTCTCTCCTCTTTACCTACTTCCTCCTCTAGTTTTCAGTATTTCCTTTGTCCAGAGAGTCTCAGGGATGGAGCAGGTGAAAGGATAGCTCAATCAAATCAACTCGGTGAGAGATTCAGGTATTCATACTGCTCATAAGTCTTTAGGGACTTTGGATGATAAACTCCAGCAAGTTCCTGCTGCATGTGTTGAAACTGCAATAGCTCCAATGCTTCTGTGTTCAATAACTTAATGCAAGTTTTCAAAGGAAAAGCAAAAAGCCCATACACAATGCAAAGAACATCCTCCTGCCAAATTTCAAGTCCTCACTCTGAAGTATAAAGTCTCTAGAGTGTTTCAAGTAAATCGTATCAGATTTCTTAGCACAGTATCATATTATGGCTAATGTTGGTCACCTTTAATAATAGGTTGCAATACCAGCTCTGCCTATGATGCAAGCCTTTGAATCTATAAACTAAGGTATACTCCTGGAGGCATATCTGCAGCTTTTATCTACATCTGTGGCTGCCACATGTATGCATCTAAAGACAATTTTTTTCTTTCAAATTGAAGTCAGGATTCCAGTTTGCTTTCTCTTAAGTTTGTAATCTGGCTCTAACATCCCCAAATGATATTTCCCCACATTATCAGTACGGTCTGATCAGCTCATGGCAGCTGCAATATAATTGTGACAGAAGAAATCTTCGTCTTTTGAAGGGTCCGTCCTTTCTGCTTTGCTCATTTTCCGCTTGTAGTAATTTCCTCCACCATTCAAGCACCACAGAAGCCGTAATTGACAAATGGGAAAACTAATCTGGTTATTAGCTGAAGCACAGGCTTTTCAGCAGCTTCCCAGTGTGCGTTGTACAAAGAGCTTTCTTCCTAGGGAAAATACTGACCTGGGTGTTGTCAAATCTCTTGAAGAGACAGGTCAGGTGAGTCTCTGATCACATATTAAACAAAAGTAATTATTTTAATCCAAAGTAGTTTAGAGGAGAGAGAAAAAAAGACTTCCCACTGAAGATTTAATAGCAGAATTCATATTAAGGTCTTTAAATGTGGACTTAAGTTCACGAAGATGGAAAATTATTACGTGGAACATGCACGAAAATTTAAGTTGCTCACAAACCAGGGCAGCTTACCGTTAACTTTTCCAATCTAGGCAGTTAAGGAAAATTTTAAATGTCTAGGATTTCAGGAAAGGTGCCAGTATATAAGGAGTAGAAAAACAGGCCAAGTTCTGTTCTCAGGCTCAAATTCACATCTGCAAAATGTCTATGTATTTCCTAAAATAAAGCTAGGTTGGCATATGCAGGTTTGGCTTGGACTCTACATAATGACCAACTTCTCTTGCAGGGGGGCTTGGAAGCAAAATCTGCAGCAGAATAAACGCCAGTATCTTTTGCTGTAGATTTCCTGTATATGTATTTTCATGCACCCTTTCAACCTGCTCGTGGTCCAAATATACTGTAAAATCCAGAATGAAGTATAAGTACTTTAGTTTATAAAGTCATTACAAATGGACTGATTTCTGCAGTACAAACAATATCTACTATTCTCTAATGTCTTCTAACCTAAATCTTAGTTTCCTCATTTACCATTCTAATTCATTCAGTTCGGTGCTGCAAATGTGAGTATCACTCAACAGCCAAGTGCCTTGTTCTGCCTTTTGTAATAACCAGCAACGACGTTTTGAATCTGGACCTGACATACCAGGTTTCATCTCAATCCTTGTATTACTACAGGAGAAGTGAGAAAATTATTTTCAAGAGAAAAATTAACTGTTTTAAAGTTGATGAATGTATACATAATGAAAGACAGCTGAGCTTGTGCTGACCAAAGAAAGGATGTTTCCAGCAAACCGACAAGCCTGCATAGCTCCCATTACTGTTGCAAGTTATGCACACGTAGAGTGAGGAAAATGGACTCCAATTAATGTGTTTATAAAGGAAAATGCTGCTTCCAGTATACTGTTCCCCAGCCGCGCTGAGAGTGACTTCCCAAGATAAGACCCTGCTGTTACTCGGCTTCTAAATAAGGTAAGAGAAGATTGGGCGATGGGAGGTTCAGATGGCAAAGTGAATTTGCCTTGGTGAATTTGAAGTGCTTACATTGCAGTCTGCAGTTGAGCTGTTTACCTGGTTTCTGGGTGCTTTCTTATTTACTGTCAATTTAACAAACCTTGTCCTCTGTTGATAAGGAGTCTTAGTGCTCAGCTTAGTCCACCAATTTCCCCTCAGCTGCCCCAAGCTTTTATGATGTCACATTTGTTTTGGTGACTACAATATATTTGTTTGTAAGCCCTCACACTGAGCAGCAGTGGATGTTAATTCATTAGGCCTGACAGAATGTAAAATTACAACACAACAATAAGGACGTTATCCCTGTACTGATGTATAATTAAAGCACGGTCATCCAGGGAAACTTGAGTTTCCTTTTTCAGAGAAACCTTTTGTAATTCAGAGCAGTTAAAACCACTAGTTATTCAAGTAGGTTAATTCTCTCTCCAGTATCTTCTCTTAGATAGGTATCTTGTGAAGGATCTCTGATGTGGGCAAATAGTATGATCTGCATCTGTTCCACCTCGGGCTCTGATTTCACAAGCTTAACAAAGCTGGATTGACTCCATACTGGATTAATAGACTTCTAGCAAAACCAACTTGTGCTACAGGAAATGTGGTGACATAACAAGCTCAACTTGGTTCTGATCACATACGGTTATCAGAGGATTCGTTGGCACTTTCAGTAGGAACAGAGGTGCTGCACACTCTCTTCTGAGTGAATCTTTTTGGATTCTTTTCATCAAAATGGATGAAGTTACACTGTGCCTGCTTAAAGCTTCCTTGTAGCTTCACTTGGATAAACTGATCTTCCTCATTTCCTATCCTGGCTTGTTATGGCTGTCTAAACTTAAGCAGCTGTCATGCCTTATCTAAGGTATAAATTAAGAAGTATATGAAATGATCTATAATAGATAAATAAGAAAACTATAGAAAGAAATTTAAGTTTGGCTCTTTTTTTATTTCTATAAGTGAATCACATCATTCACAAAGAAATCAAAATAAATATGAATGGGATAGGCCCCTTCTTTCAGAATGATGGTATGAGTTGCTGGTAAAGGTGTGGACTTCTGTTAGCTAAAAGCACATTTTGTTATATCTCACTTCCACTACAGCGTTGTTGAAGGTGGGGGGGCAACATGCAGAAGGATAAAGTACCACTGAGTACACATAGGTGATTTCAGCAGTAGCAGCATAGATGGTTTACAGCCACTTCACCTTCTAGCAAGAAACTGTGCTTCCTTTATGAAATTCACTTCATGTGCACATGAAGCACAAAGGATATATACTACTGAAATTACAACATCTATGATGTATATTAGGGCTTGTCACAGCATGCTGTAAAAGAGGTAGAAGTCTGCAGAAGTACTTTGCTGACACAAGCTAGGAATTGACAGAGTGATTAGAAATGGCTAATTTTTTTTTCAGCGTCACAAACTCACTTGTAAACTTGGGGCAACAGAATCCCATTGTATAAGGAATCTGCTGCTCTCAGCCTCTACTTGTCACCATTTTGACCCACCTTCTTGGAGGCCAGTGTTTGCTGACCATAATTACTTTGCCTGCACGAGCCCATCCAAAGCTATGGAAGCAGACAGAAGTGGCTGCATGAAGCAGAGGTGCAATGCCACATATCCTCTCTTGTGATATGCCTGGAGACTGGGGGGACAAATGATCCAAAGGAAAAAGAGTGCCTCCCTCCCCCTTTTCATTTTCTTAATAGCTTGGTATTCCCTTTCTTTTAATTGTACAGTAATCTGGCTAAAGAGTTTACCTGTTATGAATACAGTGACTTTGATTTATACTGGTGGAGCACCAACCAGGTTATAACAGTGAAGTTTCAGGGAGTAAAGAATGAGGAGAAAATAGAAGTAGTTCATGGGGCATCACATACTTTAGAAAAACAGAAACTTCCAAAAGTGTCAGAGCTGTTCCCCTTTATTTGCTCTGACTCTTCAAATTCTTTTTCTTGCACCAAAATAGACTATTTGTTTATTATAGCAGGAACTAATATTTTCCCTGTAGCCAGTTAAAAGAAATACCTCCTCTTTGTGGCTTTGAAAATCCCTACAGGATTATGAATGAATACTTCAAGAGTGTATTATAAATTCAGACATGTCTATTGGGCTTTCAAGTATCACAGCGGGAGCTTCTTACTGAGGCAACCTGAGGGTAAAGGCTTTCCCACCTTTCCAAAGTGACTCCTCCCACAAAATTTTCTTAGGCTGAAGTTAAAAAAAAAAAACCACCACCCTACCTAGTTGAGCTTCTTAGAGCTACTTCGTTCTAAGCAGAACTGAATATAGATATAATTTAGTACAATCACATACACAGACATTGATTTGGAGCCTGCTCAGTTTTCCTGCCACATGCGATATCTTGCACACTCTTTAATGGCAGGTTGTTGTTTGAAACCAATGTGCTTTTATTTTAAAGTCTAAGCAGGTTAGTTAAAAAACTTGTTTTCCAGCACGTGCTGTGCTAGCTGTGCTATGAGCACCTGTCATTATCTGCTCCAAATTCCGCTGTTGCTCCGACTTGCCAACTGGCAGCGTCACAGCATTGTGACAGTGATTACAAAGTAGGATTAGACATAGCCCATTTCTCCCATCCCCTGCTGCGAGTGCTGAACCAGCAACTTTGCCATGTTTTGATCAGATGCACTCAGCACTGACATATAAATCAGGGACAGTACTAAAGGGAGAGGGGAGGAATCAGCAACAAAGAGGCAAAATCAAGGGCGGCTTGGAAGGAAAAAATGGGACTAAAGAGAATTTAAAAAGCACATAGCTTTGGATCTATATGTACTTACTTCTGAAGAAGATGAGGGGTGTTGCTACTTTCAAAAGAATTCACACTTTTTCAGGTTTTTGAATGCACATTGCCCCAGTAAAAAACCTCCAGTGGGCTGAGCCTCAGAATGAACTGCAAGCTGAAAATGAGTTTTATCTGGAAATTGAAGGGCAGTTGTTAAGAAGTTCTGTCAGACAGTCTTTGAAATTTAAGAACCATCTGCAGCAACTGGTGTAGGTGGTACTTGTAACACTATGCATGATGCTGACTTAATGGCTCAGCAGATGTGCATGGGTGTAACTTCTTCATAAAGATTAGCAAAAAGGCTTAAAGACATAAATACATTATCTTTATGGATGCCAGCTAAAAATATAACACAGCATCAAGAAAAAAGTGAAAGAGGATGGTGATCTTCCGAGGATGCTTCTTGATCTGTTAGGTATCAGAAAAGAAAAGCTGGTGTTAAGGTCCTCCAGCATTGTAGCAATGGAGGAAGATTTGGGATTGGCAACTATTATTACAACACACAGGACACAGAGCATGAAGATGAGGAAACATGTTGTATTTGATCATGTCTAGTGCCCAAGTGTGTATTCCTAACACTTCGCTAGCATTTTTGTGAAAGCAGCTGCCATTAAAGAAATTAGCTCTCAAAGAAAGATTTGGAGTAAGAGGCATGAAGAAGACTCCCAAAATAAGACATATGCATTCTTGCATTGTATTGCTTTACCATTTGCCATACTGCAACTGTAGTTACATCTAAGTATCTGTAGAAATGTTGACTGTCTAAACCATCACTTTACAATGCAAAATCCCATGGGTGCAGAAGAAAAACACGTGTATGACAACTAATACACACACACACACAAACACACTTCTAAATCCTTGCACATATACTCAACTTTAAGCATGTACAAAATTTCTCTCAAGTCTCTTGAAGAACTATTTAAATCTTTAATAGATAATATATGCAGGCACTTTTGCAAGACAGTTGTCTAAGACACGGCCAATCCTCAAACACTTTACAGTACAATCTGTGACTGAACTTTGGAAAGGTGTCAGAGAAGAACCATGCATACTGACATGGGTCTATGATGTGATTTAAAATCAACACAGAAAAATGACAACAAAAATCTCTGATTTGATCCAATCTTAACTAGTAGGCGAAAGTCTTTTAGTTACTCCATTTCACAGTGAACTCCTTGGTCTGAATGCAAGAATTCTACATTTCCACTGGTGAAACTGAAGACCAGCTTTGTCCTGGGCTCTCTGTCTGGCTTACTAAACCTGCTAATTTCTATTTATAACTATAAATACTGACATCATGCCCCAGGTCAAGCACTTCCTAAAATTCTCTGGTGTAGACTCACCCGGTACGATATATCCCTTAAGTTTTAGTTGGCAAATATAACAGAAACAAGAATGAAGGCAATAAGATCTTATGCACTTGAAAGCACAAGATTTTTATCTCCATTTTTCAATTGCTATTAGTGAGAAAAGTAGCCAGCAATATGTAGGTCATTATCAGTAGCTGCTTTGGTAGTCTGAGAACAGTTCAACGGAAGGAAGAGGTTTCTCTTTGTTGTTGAATAAGTTACTCTATATCCATGAAGTAGCTGTGTCTCACCCCCAAAGGCAGAAGCATTATCAGCAAATGAATGAACAGGGCATTCTGTGTTATGCCAGTGGCACTGTCTTTGAAAACAAGGGAGACAAGAAAAGTAGATTCAGTGTGGCTTTTATTTTCCTGTCTACCATTGTAATGGAGCTCCTCCATTAACTCATTCTTGTCAGGTTGAATTGAAAGTGACAGTTAATAACTTACAGCAGCATCTGCTTGCACTCGATGCAATAGCAATAGAGCTCTGCAGTGTCCTCACAGTGTGTGGGGAGACATGGTTCATGGGAAGAGGTAGCATCTAATACTGTTAGAGAATTAGATACAGCTGGAGGAAAAATATGGATGTGCTCTTGGGACAACAAGCTCTCCTTTAGGTAACCTGGAAACTCCAGTTCCTACTGATGTAGCGGTAAAATCTGGTGAATATAAATATTCTACTTCAACTAAGTTATCAGAAGTTCAGTTCCTTACCGATACCACCCCACTCATTCAATTAAGCTGCACTGAGTTTTCCCAGCAGACAGGAGCTGTATCTGAGCTAGGAAAATAATGACTATTTTTATTATTTTATATATTTTATGTAATATTTTATATTTATGTGATTCTGTGATATGCAATGACAGATCCAGATGATAGCCTCTTCTGCAGTGTGGGAATTCGGCAACTCCGATCAGTGACAGGGAAAACTCCACTTCAGCCCATGTGGTGGTACTATTACTACAGTGTGACGGTGCCAAACAGTGATCCACCAGGTGGAGACCTGCATTACACTGTCATGACAGCTTGTGAAGGACTGGGTCCTGGGCAGGCGTGTCATCTGGCAGTGAGTGTTTCAATCTTGTCCTAATTATCTTTCTGATCCCTTAGACAATTTATATCATTACCACTGTATATTATACTATCTTCTTGAATGTGTTCTAACCTAGAAAAAAATTACATTAGCCAATACATTGCCCTACCGACCTAGCTGTGCAAGCAGAACTTTTGCATGACTCTAAAATTTGCAATTGGGCTTTTCCATGAGACCTTTTAGTGCTCAAATCAAAGTAACAGATCTGTAATTGGTTTGAAAGCATGCTCAGATTAAGTCATTACCTACCATTGCATAATGAGATATATCACACCCCTCAGTCAAATTGTTTAGGTGTTCCTTAACATTTGCTCTTATCGTTACGCTTTTTTTTTTCCCAAACATCAGAGACTGTTGGTGCCAAATTTTGTATTGTCCTTCCATCAGTGTGTAGGACAGCTGGTTTTGGTACACTCACTTTATTCCCTCTGTCAGGTAGGAAAAATTCTGCCCTTAATTATACCCTTCTCCAAATGAATACTTATGTCCAGAGTGCTGACATCTCCCCGTATTGCTACACTGATTGTCTCAAAAACCATTTGGCTGGGTTTTTTCACATTGTCATGTTGCCATTTTTTGTGGTGTGATGTATAGTATTTCCCTTTCATCTTCACCTGTGCCCTTTTCTGAATGGAGTACATGGAAAAAAACCCTCAAAAGTGGGACATATTTTCCCAGTGATGATCTTTACTGTTTCACTTTCTTTCCTTCCTTTTCCATCCCTCCCCTTATTTCACTAGATTCTTTTGCAGTGGCCTAGATTTAGCACCCTTTTACAGCCAATTCTTGTAGCTGCAAAGCCCTGCTAATATCATATTGTACTACTCAGAAAAAGTTATTTAGGGCAGGGACAGTCTTTGGTCTATGTTAGCACACAGATGTCTTGAGCCAGAACTGAAACTCAGAGGTACTGCTACAATATGAATAGTAGCAGGAGACATAAATATATCTATATATCTGTAACTGTATAGAGATAGGGGAAGATAAATGTATCTAAAATTTGAATGAAAGCTATTCTGTTTACTCAGAAGCTATTTTGTTTACTCTGTTTACTTTATTTATTGCTGACCCATAATGACCCCACTCCCCTTTATTTTTTCAGAGGTCACCTACTTCCTTACTTGCCCTTCTACAAGCCCTATCCTCAGTCTTTTTATTTCCTTAAGATTCCTGCTTCTGAATTATTGATGTATTGTTCACAGCTACTCACCGTAGCAGAGGTAACAATGGTAATGATCCATTGAAACAACTCTTAAAATTGTTAGCTAAAAATTCAAGTCTACGAAAGTAGCCTAAAGGGGACAATTCACAAACATGGCAGTATAAGGCCATCCACGTGTCTGTATTACTATTCCATTGGTCACAAGTCCAGCAAAAGAGAGTCCCAGTTTCCCTTCCAACAGCTGCTCACTTCTGCATGTTCGTCACAGATTACCATCTGTTCCATTTTGCTGATTCAGTGTTTGGATGGTTGTGCTCTATACCAGACCTTGTATCAGTTTTGAAAGCAAAGCCAACAACAACAAAAAAAAAACCAACAAACAAAAAGCCCCCAAACCTCGCTTCTACTTTTTTCTCAGTTACTATTTTTAAATCAGAAAATGTCACAGTCGTGCTTTGGGACACAACAAAAATAAAGCACTTATTCAGAAGAGAAGAATAAAGGGGCCAAGAACGAGCAGGAATGAGAACTTCAATCTGTTCTAACAGGACACAGAACCATGGGCTATCAGTATGCGGAGGCAAAAAAAAAAAAGAAAGCCCTGTTTGAAGAACTTGCAAGTAACTCAAGAGCTGCTGTTCCCTTCCCCTCAATCGAGTGACTGTATCATCAAAGGGCTTTTTGCATCCATAGCATCCAACAAACTAGCTTGAAAGTCTCGGGAATTTAGATAGCATCCTCTTCTTGGATTTTGAATGGAGCCTGCTGGATGTGATACTAAGCTTTGTTCCCTGGTAAGCTAAAGATCCTTTTCTCTGTGTAAGTGCGTGTGTGTGAGACAGAGTGGCTGTGTCAGAATGGATGATCTCAGCTTCTTGAGTGGCTTTAATTGTATAGGCTAATCATCCCATACAGGCTGATTTCATTTATTCTGTCTGTGACACAGTAAGCCTCTATGTAGCACAAACAATACAAGAATAAATAAACCCAAATATTAATCATTCCTGGCATTGTAACTGTTAGGTGTTGCAGAGAACCTATGTGAAAATGCTGACAAGCAACTCAGGGAGGGTTGGAAAGAGACGTGTGTCGCCATTGGTATCACTTCTCTATGCTAAATGATTTTGGACAAAGGAACATTTAATCCTTAAAACTCATATATCTGAAAAGCATGTGATTCATATTCGAAATGGGGTGGACTGCACAGGCGCTCAGTACTTTCAGAATATTTTGCAAGGAGAGAATAGTGCTATCCCAGTTTCAGAGTATGATCAGAAAACCTAAGATTAATCCCCCTGGGGACTCAGACTTCCTGTATCAGAGCGGGAAAGTCATTAATTACTTTCCAAGTACTTCACAGTATTACAAGCAGAAAACCTTTTGAACCTCTGCTCTCAGAATGGTCCATTCGCTTATTCTTTCACGGAGACTGCATGTGTGAAATACATGTTTGTGCATGACAGCAAAGTCTTTTTGGCAGGTATATCAAACATACTTTAATATGTAACTGCTGACTATTATTAGAATGATTTAGGAAACAGATTAATCACAACAGTTTAAAGGGATGTTTGCCCATAAGGATCAGGAACCTGTTAAACAATCCATACAAACACAGCCATTTTGAGCCTCTGCCATTTACTGTCTGGCTCCATCCCAGACTCCCCTCCTCTCCAAACACTCGCAGAAACTTATTCTCCCTCCTCTCAGGCACAACCCAGATGTACAGCTCCCCTTCCTGGGCAGCAGGAGGAGGTAGGGCTCAAATACATTTGTCTTCAGTGGTATCCCACCATACTCATGGTTTGCTTGCTTGCACTTGTCTCCCTAGATGTACAGCAGAGCAGAGACTGTTCTACCTCGGTGCAGACAGTGGGGGTTAATAATACAACTTCTTCCACAAACAGAAACATATTTTGCCTGTAAATAGCTGGAACTACCCTATCTCCAGCAGAACTGCGTGAAAAGAGAGCTATCTCAAAGGTAATACTTTTTCCTCCGACAGTGAAGCAAAGCTTGCGAGTTCGTAGGCTGTATTACGGCAACTCGAGAACTTTCTGTTTCTGATCTTAACTCAGATGTTGAATTAATAGAATTTCTTTGCATTAATAACCTCATTTTAACTAAACGGAAAAATGAAATGAAATTGCATGTGCTTAATCATGTTAGTATTTAAATTGTTTTAATTAGACTTTGAAGTTCATGTATAACTTAGGTGAAAGGGATAAAAGATGGCCATTTCGCCATTTTTGTGGGTTTGCTTCTTCTAATTCTTTAATTTAGACCACGGCCAGGCTAACACAGAAGCCAGTGTGTTTACATTGTAATAGCTGCTCTTTGGTAACAATGCTGACTTTAGAGTTAATTAGAGCCTGAAATTTGTTGAATATTGAAAAGTACAAATAAATTATCAAGTTACTCTAAGGAGCTACAATATCTGTCCCTTACTTTCTTTTTTTTTTATCCTTCTTGATTTTTTTCTTCTGATGTTAATGTTCTCATATGGAAAAAAAAAGGCAAAACCAAAACCCCAAAACTTACAGTTTTCTGTCTTCTGTTTTCCCCATTTTTCCAGAAAGAACAAAAAAGCAAGCCCTATGCCTGTCTCTATATTGCCTCCCTCTGTCACCTATAGGTTTTACCTATAGGTAAAAAAACAACTTCAACCCTTGCAATACCTCCAGTAATCCTTCCACTACTGAACCAAGCCGTGCCTTAAATCCTGTTCCATAATACACCCTATTTTCTCTCATTGCCTTTATGATTCCCCACAGCAGATTTTTCCCACATTCCCCAGCTACTTTTGTTTGCCCTCCTGGATAAGCAAGAAATAGGAAAAGCTCTGACAGGCACGAATCTACATGTGCACTGGTTAACCGACTGGTTTGTCTGTACTGCTAGGCCATGAGAGACGCCTGCACTCCCAGGCTGCCTAAACCGAGTGTGTGAGAGCAGAGCCTTCCCTGCCTCTACTCTCTGACGGCTGGGATGGCTGAGCTCTTGAAATGTGGGGGAATTTAAGTTCTTCAAGTCTCCACCCTTCTTTTAAGGTTAGTCGAAATTAGCGGTTAGGGTGAACAGAAACATGAGGAGGGAACAGATATACATGATATACATTGTGAATATATCAGCCTTATTTCCGTAGTATAACAAGTTAAAAATGGGTCTGAAACCCTGTCTACAGTTTTGTCTGCCCTTTACCACTTACAATTAGAATGGCCGACTTCTTACCATATAATAGCTTTTCTGTCTCTTGTATGTATTTATATGGTCTCCATTACCATAGTAATAGGATCCTCACACCCTGTAATGAATGTGATTCCCCAGTCTCCCTCCAATGAAGATCAACAGGACTGTCATCCCAATTTTAAATGCAGGAATTGGGCCAGAGAGAGACTAAGGCCTTAGAGTAGAAAGGTCTAAGCAAAGGGGCATATGCATTGACACATACAGTGCTACAGCATTTCATCATGTGTAAAACCTTAAAAACCTCTCCTGTGCTGCAGTTCCCCTCAGCAACCACCATCTCAAAAAGAACATCACTTTCTGCTGTGCCAAATTCATGCTGAAGAGCAAACGCAGAGCAAAACTGTAAAGGTAATCACATCAGGTCCTGGTTTTGGTTTCTTGCTCCCCTTCTCGCTCTCCTCTCTTTCCTGTTCCATTTCTATATTTTTCTGCTATTTTCTCTACTTTTCCCCTTCTCTTATTAAACCAGCCATTAAAAAGAGGTATTTCCTATCTATAGTACTTCAGAAAGAGCTTGTTTGAATAGAGCTTGACTCAGAGCCTTACAGCTCACATCTGCGGCTCCACAAAGGCAGGAAATACTTCCTATTAGTTGTTTTCTTGAATTGTTTTATGCTCGTAGTAAATTAGTGGCTCTCCCTTGACTGTGGAGCTCTTTATTCAGAATACTTAGCTTACCACCTTAAGAGGCTGTATTACCATGCTCTGTAAAAAGTTTATACCTTGAAAAACAAAAAAGGCATCCAATTTTGATTAAGTAGGTGAAGGCTTTCATTGTACAGTCCCTCCACGAGCTTCTGATGCACCTGACTGTTATTACAGATATAGGTAAGTATACAAAATATCTTTTTTCTGTTAAAGAGGTTTAGCTGTGTAATCAAAAGTAATTCAGTACCTGTTTAGCCTTGGTTCTGGCTAACAAGAGGCAGATTCCACGCCCTAGTGGAAGAAAGATCAAAGGCTTTTTTGGCATTAATGAATGCTAAGCAAAAACCCCAAATATTTAATCAAGAGGGAACAAAACCTTAAGACTCATGCAGCTGTGAGCATTTTTACAAATTTTCATACTTTATACTTGAATCATATCTAAGGGTTTGTTACTATATAGATGAACAGGATTGAAGTCAGGTGACAAAGGGTGGGATTTTCAAAGCGTTTTTAAAACCACCGTAGAGTTGAATGGGGCCTAGGCTGGGACAATAGGGGAAGAGCTATTACAGGCTGCCACTTCTTAAAAAGCATTTAATGTGATGGAGTGTGATTATGATTATGACTCAGAAACACAGCAAATGCTTTAGAGGGAGGCAAAAAGAAAAGAATGCACCTAACTGGTTTTGTAAGGCTGCTTACAAGTGATAGAATAATTCTTTCCCAACCAAAGTGGCAATCAGCTGGTATCCTGAAGCAGAATTGATTACCTAGCTTACCAAACACAATGCCAGTTGTCACACAATTATAATAATGTATTATTTTCATTGCAGTTATGAAAGAGAGCCTTGGTGATGGATCAGAATACACTTTGCAGTGCCCCAACACATAAAAAAGAGCCGGGGTTCTTTCCCCAGTTTATGTCCACATGGAATCTGGACATTGATACTGGTCAGCACTACAAGAAGCAATTATATTACACCAGATGTTTAACCAATGCTATTTTTGTATAAACATCACAGCAGAGTAGACATTTTAAAAGGTATTACGGGGATTACAATGCAATTACTTAGGAGATGTTTAAGAGGTGCTCCACCTGTACGCAGAGGTAATACAAAAAAAGCAAAGGGGCTTAACTGAAAAATAATAATTAAGTGATAAAGGTGACATCAAAAGGAGTAGTTGAGGATATGACAGCTAGCCAGTGTGTGAAAGATGTTAGGTAATGAAATCCACAAAGAGCCTTGTAAGTATCTGAAGTGGCGGAGAAGAGGCATCTTGTAAAGGCAAGTCACAAGCAGATCATGCCACAACACAATCCAACCAAGAAATCAGGAAGATAATCCCTGCAGTAATGTGTTGATGATAAAATTGAGATAAGATGGAATCCATTGGTATGGGCAGAAAGAGGTTATGCTATGCCTACTAAGATACAACATGAGGAATCTGCATTTCACCCATGTATATAGGGAAGAAAAGAAGGATGTTAGATGTGTTTTGCAAGCAGAAAATTAAGCCTTTCCATGCAGCTTGGATGTGATGATCTAAGGAGGAAAAAACAAGGCAAAAATAGAGTTCAGGCTGTACACCCAAATGTTGGTGAGGATGACAGAAAGGCAGCATCAAAGTTTATAGGCAAAATGTTGTCATAAAGCAGTGTTGAGATTTTAACTTGGATAGGAGGGGAGTTTCCTTTGTAAGAGCTAAAAAGAAAAGCAAACCCAAAAATTAGCATTCTGGATTAAAAAAACAACAAGAAAATGAGATCAATACTCCAGTTAAAAAAAAAAAAGGGGGCGGGGGGAATTAAATCAGATAGTTCATAATTTCTGTTTTGGCCACCCTGCCTAAGTAATGTCAGAGTTGTCATCTTTCTGTCCATCACAGTACAATTGTTTATGCCTGTGCAAAATCATAAATTGCAAAAGAACCTTTCAACTGTTGATGAGATCAATGTAATACAAGGATATTACTAACAGTAAAATCTTGCATATGAGGCTTTAATTACAGTAATGGTTTACAGAATGGAGAGAATCCTGCGTAGCTCTTACAGTCCAAGTTGACTGTGGAGGACTGGCAGTTAAAAAGCATTATTTAACTATGCAACTGGTGCAGTTACTGTGGAAATCAATAGGCCAGAAAAAAAGCAGAAGATTCTATGCAATTTGTAAGTGTCTACTTTCAAAGTAAACCACATGAAAAATTAATTTAAATATTTTGGAGTGAAATATTCAGGTGGTGAAAACTGGGGAATCTCCTACAAAATCAATGAAGCTTTGCATCTGTTGAATATGCTTTGGTTACCTCGTTTCTTTTTTTTTTTTTTTAAATATGGTTGAAACCCAATATTGTTTATGTGGACCACATAATGCTACATTAATTGAGAAATCACCTGGCAGATGAAATTTTAATGTGGATAAAACCAACAAAAAGTGAACTGCTAGAAAAATCTTGTTTACCAAATACTTCTGGGAAGTACTCAGCTTCTTAAAAAAATCGTGTAGATGATGTTGAGTATTTTTATTATTCATTATTAAGAATGATAAAAAGAAGAGACTTTGCTCTCTTAATCCATCAAAGCCCAAAAGGAATCTATGTCATAGGGAAAATGAATAGAAAAAAAAAAAGTTATATTCTCTAGAATGAGGTAAATGTACATTCGTGGAGATCCAGAAACTGCACTTTGCAGCACATAATTGTGAGACAAATTGCAGAAGCAGAAAAAATCTCACGGAAGACAGAACATATGCCAAGGTTTCACCAGTACTTTGGGTATCTGTAGGATTGTACACAGAGTTCAGAATTTTCAAAGAAAAGAAATGTAAACATTCTTATTTGCATCTACAAATGCTTGCATCTGAATTTGTAATTGGGGCAATTACCAACTAAATTACCTGCCTGCATACATAACTAGGTAAACTACTTATTTCAATTTGCATTTTTGTGGTACCGACAGTCTTCGTAATTGTGTCCTGTACTTTCACTGAGATCTAGTAATTAATTCAAAGGACAGAGGGCCTAGAGGTTTCTGGATCCTTACACAGGCTGAGTCACCTGTTGATTCTGTTGTGTCACAGGGTAACCTGGGCAGGCAGTTAAACGGAATTAGTAATTCTCACTTGGGAACTAGTCATCTGCAGACACAGATATTGCCATGTTTAAAAATGTCAGAAAGGATGGAATTCTGAAGGTTTCTACTGTAGTACTGACCCAGAATCTCTCCCCCTCTCTACTAAATTCTAGATTATCTGAGTTTAAAAACAACAGATTTTATCTGCAAAATACCTCTTTTTAATCTAAAGAGAAACAGATCAATTGTTTAGTTTCATAGCAGTAAAAGTATCAGTATTTGTTTTCCAACAGTTTTTTCTTTCTCATAGGAAAAACTAGAAGAGAGCATCTGAATCATCAAGTCCAGGATCCCTCTGTCAGAGACAACCATGCAAAAGATGCTCATCCAGAAGGGTCCACAAAATTGCTGCTCCCTACCTTTCACAGACACTTCCTACCATCTCATAGTGAAGGTTAGACCTGAAACACTGTAATTGTTAGATGACTCTACCAAGAGTGTGTTGCACGTAACAGGGGAAAAAAAAAAAACAAAACAAAAAACCAATCTAAAAAACTCAGTGATCTCTGCCAGTCTGACCTCAGAGAAAATTCCTTCTTTCCTGACCCCAAATCAGGCAATCAGCCTAACTCTGGGTGTGTGAGCAAGAGTCATCAGCCAGGCATTTGTAAGAGTCTAATACCACTTGCCAAATCCACCCTCAAGCTGTGGCCAACCTCCAGAGCTTCAGAGAAAGATAGAAAAGGGGGTTTAGAAGCACAATGCAAAAAGAAATTTTGGTCTTTCCAAAGATGAACTAGAGAGAAACAAAAAAAAAGTAAAAATTAGAGTTCACATTGTACACCCTGAGGATGACACTGTTTCTACTCCATTCCATTTTCAGAAAGAGAAAGAAAGGACCAGAGCTTTTAGGCAAGCTATTGTCAGAAACATGCTATGAGATTTTGGTTTGGATAGGAGGGGAATTTATTTTTGAAGAGCTAAAAAGAAAAACAAAAATTAGCAAAACAACAACATTTAATACCCGTGGTTTTAAAATAGTCAGAATAGCCCAAATTAAAAAGTAAAAATAACCAAATACTGTGTTTTCCAGTGAGTTTTGATTACCCCTGAGGAAAAAAAGTAGTCAAATTGTACATCAAAATGGAAAACATCCTTTCTGTCTCTTACAGTTAGCTAGTGAGAATACATACATACAAACCATGGTGTTTGTAAAAAATAAACACGAAACAAAGCTGAGTTCAAGCAGCTTTTCAAATCTATTGGGGACAGCTGCAAATCAAACACTCATGACTTAAAACACCAGGTGAAATATCTACCTCAAGATTCCTCCCTAAGCTATGATCTCTTCCATATACTTACTGAGCTCATTTCATTTTACCTCTTCTTTAGCTTCAGAGCTTCACAATGGAAAACAATGCCTGCTTTTTAACAGCATCAAACTAGGAAAGAAGTTAAGAGAAAAGGCACATACATATTTTATGAGAGTACTTTCAAAGGCCATTCTCAGCTGTCCATACATCTATGTACCTTGTTGAAGCTGATGGGATTACTCCTCAATGATACTGCTATCAGAAAGAACAGACAGAATCTGTCCCATCAACTTGAAAATGTATGATCATTCTGTATGGTCCATTATTGACTAAAGCTTCGCCAAGAGCTGATTGGCCTTGATTTACTCAAGCTGATGCATTTCATCTCAAAAACTGAGTATTCAAAGTTGAAATCTGCACTCACTTCTGATAAATGATATGGCCCACTTAAAACTGGAATTGCTTTCTTAAAGCCTGTAGCTCACCGGAGGAAGCCTTTAGCCGTTGAGCTCCTAGTTTAGCTAGGAAGCCAGCCTTGTGTCTTTTGTGGCACTCTCCTTTTTTTAACCTGTTCATTTGTTAGTAAGGCACAATGTGCTGGAAAAAGAAAAGGCAGACAAGTGAAGTATTACTGAACAAATGCTGATTCCACAGAAATTGATTTCAATGGCTTCAAGACACATATTCTTCTGAGCATGATGTGGATATCCATGTCATAAACCAGTCACATCTATCCTGCCCACTCTAACAGGATCGGCATGAAAGTCAATTCAGCACAGGGGATAGACCAGCTGAGGCCCATGTTTCCTCACTAATAATACGCCTATTTCTTTTGGGTTTGCTCATCTCATATCAGATACGTGTAGCCTGCCTTCTATCCTACCTGCATATACATTACAGTCAGTTGTTAATAGATAAGAATATTGATTATGGCTGATATTGATTTAATTAGTGTTTGGTAATTTCACTAATTTGGTCATTATGTATACAGCAATGCAATGATGAACAGAGCAGTTATTATTCTGGAGGAAAGGCAACAGAAAGTGGGAGGCTGTTTCAGCCGACATGGAGAGATAGCACAAAAGTCATGAGTGGGTGAAGGAAACCAAAGCTTGGGTGGAGCAAAAAGAAATGGGTAGGGTGTGAATTGAGATGATGGTGAAGCTGCAGGCAAGGGTGACACATTCTGTGCAGTTATTACAATGCTTTTAATTATCTCTCATGCCTAACATTCCATTAGCACCATGCTGCCATGGGTGGAGACTGATGGGTGGAAAGGGGCATCATTCCCCTCTACCCTTGTGCAATTCAAACCACAGTGATAACTGGTAAATCCCTAGAGATAAGGCCTTTTTACTTATTCATTCCTCCTAAACATAAGTTGAGTTTTCTCTAAGTGTTCTACATTTCCTGTGTCCATGAATGTCATTCATTTGCTGAAGCCAATGTATAATAGACATACCGGTTTTTGCAGTTATTAAGATCACTGAGGCCAGTCTTTCTTGTCTATACTATGCTCGCCAAGGGTGTGTGGCCTAATTAATAGGTGGAGCAGTTTAAAGGAAAAATAGAAACAGGCCATTTTTTCCTTTTCCTCACTGACAAAATTCCTAACTGACAGGAAAAGATGCTTTTTCCAGTAATTGCATCAGTCCTGTTTCTGATTGGCACAGGCACTCCCGAAGCATAGTAACCAATAGCAGACTGTGAACAAAGAGAACCTAGTTTAAAAAAAAACCCTCAAATAACCTACAGCATTTTTACAGGCACTGCAATAAAATAGAATGTTGTCACATCATTTTCAATATGCTTTAAAGATTCCTGTTTGGGGAACAAGAGGTAGAATAGAATTCATAAACTTGTCTTATAATTTATTCTTTTCTTTATGAGAATCATTCACTGAGCTGATGGGATCAGCTGCCTCAAATCTCTTTTGTAGTTATCTGACTTTTAGCTGGACAGAGCTTGGACTCCACCGCAGCAGATCTCAGCTACTGTCTTCAATGCCTGTGAAATGGCTCTGAAAACCAGACGTCCTCTTCTTGCAATGAAGACTATTTGTTCACCATCTCTGTTTTTCGTCACTTTTTCTGCAAAAATTTTCAGAGAGTGCTTGATTTCTCTCTGTGGTGAGAAACATGACAGGTCCCGCCTGCTCCAATATTTTGGAAATAATCCTACATCTTTTCTTTCCCAACCTTTCTCGGAAATGTTTTACAAGCTTTTTCCGAAGGGAGGGCATGATACTTTGCCTGTCTTTTTGCAATTCTGAACTCAGTTCTAGAGGTACCATCATACCTACATGTACAAAATGAGCGAGTGAAAACTGTAAGTCTTAAATTCCCAAGGGAGATTTCTTAAATAATCTGTGGAAAATGCCAGATTTTGGCAGATGAATCAAACTTATCCAGCAAAAAGGAGTGACTGTAATGAAGAATCTCTTGACTATACAGTAACTATACCCTAGCAGAATAAATCATCAATAATCAAACGTGATATTGTAACATCTAAAGCTGAAGTGCAATAACTACTCCATGAAGTCCTAAACTGGTGCTGCTAGTGTGGTACGTTGCAATCATATTGCCACAGGGAGAACCATCTGCTGTCTTTATTGTCCATAATTCAAAGTTTTCATTGCCCCTAGAACCTCATTATAGATAATATTTTATGAAAGTTTATAAAATAAGCAAATAGAATTTTACACACCCAATAGCATGTTGTATTTTATAAAATATGAGAATTCAGTAAATCACCAGGCATTCACACGTCTTCAATAGACCAAGCTCTTCCAACCTTCCACCATTCAAACTTCCCTTCAACAGCCATATCCTTCTCTTGCTCTGCCTTAGCTTCACTCCTGCATTTTAGACTGGTAATTCAAGGTTTTGTTCTCAGTGAATTTATGAAGATGAAAGAGCCAGCACAGACGCAAGATATCAGTCTTGCCCTTATACAAAAAAGCTGGTTCCTCATTACCCACAGGAATCCAGGAGGATATGGGAGCCCCGCCAAGATATCAGCTTGCCCCATGACAGACAAGTCTAGTGGCTTCATTAATTTTCTGGAACTGGGAGCACACAGGGCAGATACCATCAGTCAGCTCTAACTTGTTCCTGAAAGACAATGACATTCTGCTCCTGCTGTGTTCCCAAAGCACCTCTTCCACAACACCTGTGGGAACCACTGCTTCATGCAGATGCAAGATGTTGTTGATGCTGTATCTAAAAACTGTGGCTCCCAGCTCAGCTGACTGCGGGTAATTTACCCCTCCATCCCTGTGTGAGTCAGCTGCTCCGCAGCGCCTGCAGCGATTCAGCTGTGCCTCCCTCCTAACATGTTCATGCCTCACTAGCTGGGAACAACTTGTCTGCACTCTGTTGCATTTCAGTTCACTATCTGTAATAGCATGATATAGCTTTGGTATTAATATTTGGATTTACAATCATTACAGTTTGAGGTGATCAGATATTACACAAACTGAAGCCATATAAAAATCTAAGATAGCAGACTCAAATTCATGAAAGTCTGAGCATTTATTTTAGTTACTGCTTCACGATTCTAGGCCTTACTCAAGGGCCCAGCTTGTTATGTTCTCCACTACAGAGTGCTACAATGTATTTTAAGGGATTACTTTACTGTTGCTTTTACTGTACTAGCATTTATTTTTCATCGGAGGTCTGAGATACGCCATTAACACATTAATCATGTGTCACTTATCCCATGGGAAACACAGAAAACAAATAGAAACCAACCATTCCTTTCCTAACACGAACTGCTCTCATTAACTTGGGAATTTGCTTTGCCGATTGCTTTTGTTGTTTTCAGAAATTACTTCTGCAAATAATCGGTACGAAAAGGGGATAATTCAGGGAGGCCTTCTTTGTAAAAAAAAAAAAGAAAAAAACCTACTACATAGTTTCTAAAAGTGCTGCTTTTACGTTTAAAGTACAAATCCAAAAGATTAAACCTGCCTTAAAATATGATTTACTGATTTGAAATATCAATATACTCAATATTCTCATGGCGAGAGTTGTATTTATTGTCAGACTGTGATGATAGAAAGGGATATTTTGTCATATACATTTACTAAACTACTCACAGACTACAGCTACCTGGGTACTGTATGTTTTTGAAAAGATATAATGAAAAAATAAGTCATGAATCACTCACTGTGGTGACCTAGGGTTATTACTGGAACCGTATTATGAACTGTATCCTTCTACCT
Organism: Chroicocephalus ridibundus; assembly: GCF_963924245.1. Lineage (NCBI taxonomy): Eukaryota > Metazoa > Chordata > Aves > Charadriiformes > Laridae > Chroicocephalus > Chroicocephalus ridibundus. Next base: position 8,028,126 of record NC_086296.1, on the reverse strand, counting down.
CAGTCACAAGCTGATTCTGTACTTGTTAAAATCAGTTGCAAAACTTGCACTGGATCAGTGCTTTAAAAAGACAACTTTAGGACAAATACATAACGGTAGAGACTCTGCAGTTCTGGTTTTGGTTTGTTTTCGGGTTGGGTTTTTTTTTGTGATTTTGTTCTGTTCTGGGGGGTGTTTTGTTTTTGTTTTTGGTTGGTTGGTTGGTTGGTTGGGTTTTTTTCTGTAATGCCCTGGCTTGTGGAAAGAATAGTTTTTAATTTACTGAAATTTTGCCTTTTGGTGTGTTTATGAAACAAGAGGTTGCGCTCCAGACTAGACAGATCCCTCTCCCATCAGTGACAGAAACAATTGTGCATTTCAAAGGAACCTCCCGGCAAGTCCAAGGAACTTTTTGTTATGTAAATGAAACTAACTTGTTTGTTTTTGTTGATGTTTTTACATGCCAAGTTGTAGATATGTCTGTTGTGTTAAACACATCAAACAAGGAACCAGAAAGTCACGTCTCCTGCATTCTGAGTTCTGCTGTAGACATGGATAGTTTGCTTAAGGTTGCATTTCAAACAGCAGTTCTTTGATGCTTTAAATACCCAGCTGAACAGTGATCATTAACACAAGAAGGTGGGAACATGGAGTCAAATGGAGATTACTTGCAGGAGAGGGACATTAACACGGGCTGCCAAACTGAAACAGCTTCTACCTCAGAATTACTTCAGACTGGTACAAAAGCATACACAAAACCAAAGACTGTCACTGCCAGCGATGATATTTCAAATCTCCACTGCTACTGTGAGTGATAAAGAGGAAAAAAAGTTCTGGTTCTCCTCAATCTGGAAACAGAATTCTTCCATGGACATGGACTGTGGATTAGGTACTAGAGGATTCACCATAGGATTGGAAATCACAGGACCTGAGCAGTGTTCCTGACTGGCGTTAAAGTGAGTCTGGGCATGTCTACATTGCACAATGGAGATCTTCAATCTGCACAGGTTGCAGTGCAGAGATGAAAGCTGCAAACCCATATCACAACTTTTCACCAAGTTTCACAAAAAGGTCGCTTTGACTTTTTCAGCCCTTTTGAGCTTTTTGATTCCCAAGTTAAAAAGAAAACCATTAGTTTGTCTTCTGGGCTCCAGAGACACATGGACATTTCAGTGGGCAGAGATTTGAGTGCAGGATTTGTACAATGGAAACAGAAGCTCGAATTCTCAAATTAACTTCTGAATCACTGCTCTCAGAATTCTGTTTTTCTAGGAAACATTTCTAGGAAATATTTATAGATAAATTCAATCTGCTTTTTTATCAGAGAGTGTATGATCCACTGAGTACTCAACTCTGGCTGTGATTCTGCTTTAGTGTTATTTGTGTCATGCCTGAAACCCTGTGGATGATGGCAGTTTGAGGAGGGGAAGACAAACTCACGGTTGTTCCATTTCATCATATTTCCAATATGATGAATACACAGAAGAGGGCGGCTTCTGATTATCAAGGGCTGAAATAAACAAACACTTGGACCCAGTCCAGTCATTCTTAGGCTGATCTCCACTTTATTCTTTAAATGTGTCAACCCCCCAATCTTATTGGTGTTTCCTGTACTGCTAAATGAACGCAGAACCTGGTTCATTAAGTACCTTGTTCAGAGGTCACTAACCATCAACAGTCCATATGAAGCCAAATTTGGATGTTAAAAAAAGGAGTAAAGAACATACCTTTTTCTACCTTTAAAACTTTGGATTTATCATATCTTGCAAACGAAGGACTTTGAGTCATTTTCAAAACTGATCAAAGAGCTGCATAAAACACCCCTTCACGGCCCAAAGTATGTGGGCTCTAAGGGTGAAGAACCTGTTGCCCCAGATAAGTTAATTAACAAAGTCAGTAATGGCTGGAGTTCTGAATTTGAGTATTCTTCAAACCTTCTTTTGTAACTGCATTGTGATTTGTTTCAGAAACCATACATTAGCAACTTCAGTTCATCAAAAGACGTAACACTGTAATAGTCTTCCTTTCTAATTGTGTAAAATACTGTGTATAAAATTAGTTAATCAGGTTCCACTGTAAAGATTGCTACAGTTATACACGATAACCAGGGAATCATGGAATCAAAATCTGTGATTGTCATTTCTGTATCTGTGAGGAGAGCAGTGGGTCAGAGCAGTATGATGGAAGCCAAAGCTCCTGGGAACCAAATTATATTAATGTGCAAAAAATAAGCAGTTGAGTTTGTCTGTCTCTAGCTTTAGGACTTACATAATGACAACTCCCTTGAGGCAGTTTGTGCCTTCCTTCCTCCTCTCCCATGATGCTCTTCTCAGTATCTTTAGCCTACTCACTACCTATGCTCAATTTTCTTTCTCATTTCTTTTTTGGAGGAACTCATAATTTGCAAAGTTTCTACTCACTCCACATAGATACGCTCAGTCAGTGTTTACTTTATTGTGAAATTTGCTGTCAAAGACAACCCTACAGCATTCAAGATTCAGAAGTCTCTTTCACACAGTTCTCCCTGTTAGGTATACAAAGGAGACTTCGCACTACTAGAGAGTGTGAAAAGAAGCACAAAATATGTTCCTATGTCAGTAGCAAGACTGAAACAAAGCAAAAAATACTACCAGGACTGCAGCCACTTCTTTGTAAGACACTTCCCAAATGCTGTGTAGCGGTATAGCTTGCACTGTCTGTGGATGGTGTTATAAATGGCAAAGTACACTACGGAAGTTCTGGATATGTGTTTCAGCAAAGATTTCAAGCACTCCAGTACTGCCCCGGACTAGCTAAACTGGAAGCCAGACAAAACACAAGCTTATCCTTGCTATTTAAATTTTCTGGATGATTCTTTGGTTATGATTGGCCCAGAACTAACAAAATATATCCACTGAGCTGTCCCATGATACCTGGAATTCAGAGCTGAGCTGTACGAAGGTACAAAAGAGCACAGAGGAAAGGGCAAGCTAGATTTTAGATAGCTCCCAAAGAACACTGGCTTGAGCTGACTTTAAGTTGTAGGAAAACGGTTTTGTCTGTCCCTTCTCAACCATGAGAAGGTTGTTTGTAACAACCACTCTTGTGCAAAGTAACTTTACCGCTATCATAAAGAAGGCATAAAGTTTAGATAATCTGGGAGCTGTGTTTGTGAATAAAAATCCAAAGTCAGCAGTAGCGCTGTTCCATAAATGGGCAGCACCTACTACCTTAATTTGCCATATACAGCAGAATGGTATTATTGAATTGTGCTTATGTTCCTCACATTATGCTTCAATTCAATTGCCAAAATTTCTGAGGGAAATTACTAAAACCAACTAAACAGATTTGCAAACTCAAAGCCATCTGAAGTTAGACTTGATCTTCCAAACCCCATGGTTCAGATTTATTCTTCTTGGTCCAATGCTCTACCCTTCAAATTGCCTTTACACTTATTGCCATGCCTACGCTGGGAATTGCATCAACTTAATTAAATAGTTTTTTCAATTTGGTTTCAAATTGCTCAAGTTAAGTTAGCATAAAAATCTTATGTAGACACGTAGCTTGGTTTTTGTTCTCCACTAATTGTCAATGAATAACTTATGAAAATGTTACCAATGTGTCTTATGTCAAACACGAAAGGCTCATTGAAGAAACTAAAAGGGTGCATTGAGTTTGATGCAAAAGGATGAGAAGTCTAGGGAAACTGTCATATCTTATTACTAAAATCAGTATCCTAAAGAACAAAAAAGGTTCTTTAATGTAATTTAAAAAAGAAGAAAGGTGACAGGATTCAAAAGAACTTCAACACCTACAGTAATTAAAAAGCCTAAAACCTCAATAGAAAGCTGTCCTTTCTTTAAAAATCAATTTACATGACAAAATGCTGACAATATGAAATAAAAATATTTTGACCAAATTCACTAAAATCTTAAAAAGAAGAAAAATGGTATAACTGAAAGAATATCAAAGGTCTAGAATTCAATACCATGGCTTCTAATGTTTTCAAATTATTGTAGTGATCATAGTCTAGTTTTAAAATTTGTTTAACGTTAAAGAACCATGAAGGTCAAAATCAGTCTCATCATTGCTATTTTAATGCAGTTGTAAGTGTAGCATTGCTACAGCTGTCAGGAGCTCAGGATATGAGAAAGATAGGCTGAAGGCAGATAAAATGTTTCTATTAGACCAGTTGGGTATAAATGGGAAAAACTTGCAAGCTTTGAGGCATACAAACCTCTCCTCAGGCTAAAAGCTTTTGAGTGCAAGGTGGGGTTTTTTTCCTGTTTTATCAATTGATCAAACGTTCTTTCTCCCTTTCTGTTTACTATTTCACACAGATAGATATTAGTCACAGATAAAGGATATATAAAATAACAAATATACAAGACAGAACCAAACAATGCTTGGCTTCAACAAAAGAATATTTTCAAGTTTAAGGCACCTGCTCAGAACTGGCAGTCTCTTCTTGACAGTCTCCTGTGTTCATCAGCACCTTTGGTAGCTCAGAACTTTGAACCTCTGTTTCTTATCACAGTCCTTATCCAAAAGAAAGATAAAACACAAGTTTTGAAATATCTTTTCGTTTATGTCGAACAAAAAAGCTCAAAGCAGTCATAGCTACTGGCCAGTACCACAGAAAGCTGTGTGTGGGCAGATTAGAGACTAAAAGGATGGGATCACTTGAGAGGAGGGTAAGAGAAGCAAGTCACATGCAGATGATGAAAGACTGATCAGCAGTGGAAGAGAGGGGAAGGGGAACAGAAGTGCTGATCAGTGAAGAAAGGAGGAAACAAGGAGCACATTGTGGGCTCAACTCAAAATGTTGCTGTTCATCGTTAGCTCCCATGGATGCTATAGGTCTGAGCCCCTTGGAAGAGGTAGACTCATGAACAAAGATGTGAATTGGCTGAAGAATTTTAGATGGGGTATACCGACAGCAGGAAATGCAGATTTATTAACATTGAGCATTCTGCAATAAATATGAGTGCAGTGTTCTCAAATAGGCTAAATAAACTTAAAAGAAAAAAAAAAAGGAAAATAATTTCCACTCCATTCCAGCATTATCAACACCCAATATTTCTGAATTTCATTTTGAAATGACACTTGGTTTGCAATGTACTATATTTTGTCCACTCTAACATAGCAGCACATTTTGAAAACATAATTGAAATAATTTCACTCACTGATTTTTTTCCATATCATTAATTTATGTCATATCCAGACTTTAAAAAAAAACAATGCTCTAATGTGGAAAAAAAAAAGGTAAAAAATAATGACTTTTCATGTAGCACATGTTTTCCCTGACAAAGGAAATTTGATTCAAAGCATACACTGAAATTAGTTGGACACCCATTGATTTCAGTGGAGCAGATCTATGAGGAGATTTTGAAGAATAGAAGGAAGAAACTAGTGACAACAAATTGAAGGAATTCCTTTTTAAACAATGCATTACAAATATACACAATGATCACTCAGTCCTGCCTTTGATGTACAACTCCCCAAAGCTTAAACTTTGCTACTACAGGAAAAGCAGAATTGGGCTCCCAAACCAGACAGGCACGAACCACATCTGTTCTCAGACACACTAGAATTAACTAACGAGATCCCGCTGACTGCAGTGTGCATTTGCACCTAGATAGGCAAGTCCATAGCAAGGTCCTGCACATGCAACACTAAATAGTCAGTGGAGACTCATTTCTGTGATTTGTCGTATGGTCCTTCATGAAGTCAAAGCTTTGTTTTGTGCTTTTCTAGGAATATCATTACATTTCACAAGACAAAGCTGTTTGGAACAACATTTATTAAGCTAAAATCTGATTTACCAAACCAGGACCTGTCTGTTTCACAAACCTGATCCTATGTCTCTTCTGGATAAACATGTAAAGATACAGAAAGCTCAAGCTGAACTTGGGCAATACATACTATTGTTAGGACAGAAAAAGTGAAACCAGGTTAACATTAGCACCCAGGCTGATTTTAACTTGTAGCTTGCTGAAAAGAAAGCTATTGTAATGGGAATGTTGATACAACCTTAACTGTAACAGCACAAACACTGCTACTGAAATACAGTTTTGAGTAAGCTCCATCAGGGAGTGTTTTGTAAATGAATAATGACTTTGCTTAAAGCCAATCAACATCAAGTGTGTTAAAAAAGATGAAATAGTGCTGGAAGGCAGTGGGAGGTAGGGGAGCCTCAAAGTGCAAACAGGTGCTGATCTCCCTTCAGGGGGGATTGAGTGGCACAGACCTTACAGGCCTGTCACTTCTGATCAAAGCAAGCTCCAAGACCACATAATCACCGTCACCCACCTTTTAAAGGATGCCCTGATTTATCATCTGTCAGTGTTAATAACTTGGCTACTCTGTCTAAAATACTTAAGAACATTACACAAGGATAACATTTCAATTTTTTTTAAAGAAATGTGTAAATGTTTTAAACTAAAATGCACTGAAGTTCCTCCTTTGAGGCCATCTGTTGTTGGAGACCACCTGTCATCAAAAGACCACCTGAGCACATAATATCCCATCATTACAGAACTATCCCCTTGAAGCCATGGATTTTAAGTGTTAGAATAAGAAGGGTGTATGTTACAGACATTGTTGTTACTGGGCTTTTAATATAGTTTGAAGCCATGGGATGACAGCCATATGTGAATAATGGCTTCATAATAACATACATATGAAATGCTACTTTGGGAAAAATCTGATAAGAGATCTGAACATTCCTTGACTGAGCTTCTCACATCCTTTCAGCCATGGTGCTTGCACTGTACTGTTCAAACTGTCCTAACATGTCATACCTAAAATGAAACCTCGAAACTACTGAGCTTAATTTTATTTCTCTTTATAAGAAGCATTGGAATTTCACTGAGAAACAAGACTCATATTATTGTAAATAGAATTTTGTGGATTTTTTCTGAATCCCATTTTTCCCTGATGATCTCATACTCTTACCTCATTAATCTCTCCTGAGGAAATAAAAGTACTCTACCAAGCTACCCTTGCCAAAAAAAAAAGGAACTTCCTGCCTTTCTTCTACCTGGCCCTAACATATGAATCTCCACCTGAATGTTGAGACATAATCTGCATCATCACAGTCTACACAGTTTGAGACAATTTCTACCCTATGGGTAATCCACCCGAGGAGGGAGAACAGAGCACAGACCAGCCTGTGGCAAACATCCGACTCTCAATTTACAGTGTATGTATACATTACAGAATGATATTTTTTTTGAGATATTTTTATCTGATAAATGCCACTGGACTGTGATAAAATATCCTTTCCAGAAGGACATCCTGGACTTGCATTCCTTCCTCAACAAGTTTGCTATGGAGTGACTGAATTGTTAATATATCCACATATAGACACTTTTCTTAAAAGTCTACTGATAAGCAAATACCCAATAGGCCTTGACAGTACCTAGAGAAAAATCCTATAAAATTCAACAAATAAAAATACAAACATGATTTTGCTAAAATATAAAATTATTGTGAAAAGTAAAGAAGTTTAATATGGTTTAATATTTTTGTGATATTTTCTTAATGACTTTTTGGTATTATTATTATTATCATCATTTAATTAATGTGCAGACTTCTAAGACAAGAATAAAGTTCTCTGTTAAATTATTAATAATGTTATATTAAATCACTAAATTGTTGTGAAAATAAGTATAACACTTTCCCTTAACAGTTGTAAGCTTACGATTCCTTCAGTAGCAACTCAACATCAATATTAAACTGCCAAGACTGTTAGGACTTACGGGACAGTAAGAAGTACAATTTCTGAATTAATTCATTCTTAAGATGTCCTTGAAGACAATCTTTATACTCTGCTGCATTTACAGGACACTAGTCCTGATGCAATGAAATCAGCCTCATTTTGTACTTGAAGAATCTAGTTTGCTTACCAGTAAAAAAAAATAAAAAAAAAATTTAAAAGTTCCTGAATAACTGCAAAGCTGAAATAAAATCTGAATTATTAGTTTACAGTTTAGCAAGAATCTATTTGTAACATGATGCATCTAGCCAAGCATTCATATTTGGCGTTTTCATAGGAGAACTTGCAGTTCTGCTCTGGTGACAATGAAGGGCCTAAGCTGACAACTGATTAAACTCAGAATGGCAGCAGGAATTCAGCTACTGCTGAACATCTTTCTTCATTTTCTTTCTCTTACAAAATCCTAGTAGCAGACTGTAAAAATACAAGATCAACAACGAAGGCAAATCATTTTCTATATTCTACAAAAATAGTGAGATGTTTATTTCAGTGGCTAATGTATTTTAGAGTGAAGCCTGAAACCATTCCCAAAACAAATCTGTGCCTAGTAAAACCAGTACTAACCTTCACGTCAGAGATGAAATTTGTGTGAAGCAGACACATTACTGGCAAGGTGACATGCATAACAAAACAGATATTTGAAGGATTCCTGTAGCAATTTGTCATACACAGATTATTTTAAAACTTTGTACTTCTTGGGATCTAATGTAATTGATCTTAACTAGAACATATACAGATGCAAAGGCATTAATTCAGTAGTTTCAGAAGTGGATTTGTTTAGTGCAATGTCCTACTTTGGCTCCAGCAGGATTAACTTCCAGGGCATCTAAAAGCTGCGATTCAAACAGCGGCACACAGGCACGAAGGAGGAAAAATATATTTCTTCTTCCCCCAGAAGACAAATTTGATGTTGAAAGCTGCTTTGCATGTATGCATTTTAGACATAAAACTATTAATAATACCTGCAACATCATTTTTGTCATTCAAGTTCCTAGTCATTGCTAGAAACACTTAAAAAGACTACAAGAAGAGAAAAATTCATCTGTAGCACTGCACAGATAAATTGAAAAACCAGACCACTAAAAAAGATCCTTTTGTTATAAAGTTCCTAGCCACAGAATGACTGTCGCAGGGATCCTCACTCTACCAAAATCCATTAAGGCCTCTCTTCTTTCTATGATGAGATACCTGATAAAGGGGTTTCTAGAACAGCCTGCGTGAGAAAGTGAGGTTATATTGCTATCACACCAGGTGATCACACAGCCTGTTAGTCAACTGCACGGAAAACTTCAGGTTCATACAAAATCATGCTCCACTAAAAACTTTTTGAAAATGTGTTTACAATTTTAACTGTGTCAGATAGCTTCCCTAAAGTAGTATTCAAATTCTGTGTTTATATTTCCCCTCGTCTTTCTCCCGATCTTCCTGAAGTCTTTTCCTAAATAATAATGATACTTTCAGTAATTCTAGAAGGGGAAAAAAAAAATTCCCAGAAGAGTAGAGACTGAATTGTATTCAAACTGTGCTGAAGTGAGCCAGCTACCTTTAACACGCTGAACATACCCTATGCAAATTTTAAAGGGGTGTTAACCAAGGATCATTGTTGTAATCTCAGTGCTTTGTAAACATGGTACTACTCTACATCGCTGCAGCTTTTTTACATCACTAAAGCTTCTTCCCATTCAGTTTTCTCAGTTGCAGAGGTTCACAGAAAGATGCAACTTTAAAATCCATTTATTTAATTCCAACTTCCAATTTCTTTTGAGTAAATTGATGTTCTATCTGCTTATACTTGCAGGCAAGTATAACAACAACTATTATATCCAAAGTGTGCTTTTATCAAATAATGGAGAAAACAAGTTTATTAGCCACAAAGCACATCAGAGAAAGTTTAGAACACACAAAATTATCAAACTAAAGAACATATTTTATTTTTAATAAAATAGTGGAGCATGAAAAATAATTGTATATTACAAATATATACAGCACAAAACTGTGCACCCCCAGCACAGTAAAGAGCATCACTCTATACAAAGCTTCCCTTTGCAGAATCTAGTGCTTCTTGATCTATTCATAGTAAGAATTTGTTTAACAATAGAAAGAGTCAATAAGCCCTTTGGGTCTCTTTGAATTGATCCCCCCTCCTTTTTTTTTTTTTGCACAAATCAGTCCAAACGTGTATAACATTGGCTTGATTTCCATTAAAAAGCCACAAAATGTAACACTAAAGGGTTTCTGAGGACTAGACCTCTTAGTTCTTTTGTTAAGAGATTTCTTTTGTTGTCTTTATGTACAGCAAAATACTTGTTTCTCTTTTCATGTCATGGTAAGAAAAAAAATGTATTGCACATTATTCTTATTCACAAAGTTTGTGTCTGGTGCAGGAAGTTTCTCTTTTAGTGAAAGAATATTGGTGAGCATTATAGATTGAACCTATTTTTAGGCACTCCAAACCCACTAGGCTGAGATGAGTTGTAAAGGATTTCTCTCTCTCTCTCTCTTTTTTTTTTTTTTTTTTTTTTTAAAAGTTAGCACAGAAGTTACTTTCCCAGATAGCATACTTACTGAGGATAGGCCTCTGGGACCTTAGTTTCCCTAAAGAGACAATGCTCACTTGAGCACTTTTAAAATAAAATCATTGCTCCGTAAAACTTGACTATACCTCGTTACTCAGAAACTTGTAGGAAATCCAGCTCAGCTACATGAAAACGTTAAATAGGGTGTTGGGGCTTTTAAAATAAAATAAAATAAAATAAAATCTGGGGGCTGGGTGAAGTACTTAACTACAAATTAGTAACAGAAGAGACTGTTTTAGTTCACAATATTTCTTTCACTGAAAACCTTTCCATAAGTACATTTACCTTCAGTTTTTCACCAGGTCCTGAATTCAGCGTGATACATTTTTTGCCTCGAGATATTAAACTGTTCTCTGACAAAAACCAGCACCATTTATTTTTTAATTTCTGACTTCTACTGTGGATATTTGTAAGTCTGGAAGGTGAGATATAGTCTTTTCTAAAACCTGGTCACACACAAGTGGGTGGCTGTAATGTCGATTCATATTTTGGAAGGTGAGTTTTCTGTGGATGTTGAGGTTTTTTGTAGATTCCACTACTTGTAATAACACTTGCAGGTTTTCTCCTACTTCTCTTCTTTAATCTTCGACTACAAACGTTTTGCCAGGACTGAAGAGTCTTGGAAGTCCAGATCCACATACCACTAGTAATGCCCACAACTAATAACATAAAAATTTTGACCATAAAGATTTCTACTGCTGGAATAGAGTTATTCATCATGCAGTCTAAATTTTTAGTCTGATTGTTCATCTTGCATTTCTGTTGAGTTGCCACAATTTTCCAATAATCCATATTAAGTCTTTCATAAAAATAGCAAGCTATCACACAAGTTGCAGGCACTGTATACAAGACTGAGAAGACACCAATCCTGACCATAAGTTTCTCCAACTTGTCAGTGTTTTCTCCACCTGTTTTCATCACCCTCCTGATATGAAAAAGGGCCACAAAACCAGAAAGAATAAAAGAAGTGCCAATGATTAGATAACAAGCCAAAGGAATGAGTACAAACCCCGTCAAGGCATTCACATCCATGCTTCCAACATAGCACAACCCTGTCAGCTCATCTCCAGCCACCCTTCTCATAACTAGGATCATTATGGTCTTCACAGCTGGAATGGCCCATGCTGCCAAATGAAAGTAGCTACTGTTTGCTTCAATTGCTTCATGACCCCATTTTTTCCCAGCTGCTAGAAACCAAGTTAAAGTCAAGATTACCCACCACAAGGAACTTGCCATACCAAAGTAATACAGAACCAGGAACACAATGGTGCAGCCAGTGCTCTCCAGTCCTTCCTGGATGACATAGAGTTGGCCGCTGTCCCTATCACAGGCAATACTTTCAGCACCTGAAAAGAGGCGAATAATGTACCCCACTGAGTAGACACAGTAGCACATTGAGAGGAAGATAATGGGCCTCTCGGGGTACTTGAAACGCTGAGGATCTATCAGAAAAGTGAGTACAGTAAAAGCACTGGAGAAGAAGCACAGAATGGACCAGATGGCAATCCAAATGACAGCAAATTGTTTGTCATCCTTGCTCCAGTAAACATCAACCCCTGGAGTGCAGAGCGGCGCGCAGGAAGCACTCTTTTCCACATGGTGGAACTTGCCAGGATTTTCACAGGAGGTTCTGCTGAGGCTGTCTTTATGCTGCTGCAGATCGTGGCCACTGCTGGGCCGCTGTGGACGAAACATGGGTGGCAGCATGCTGGATCCTCTGGGTGGTTCATCTGATCCATTGTTGGGGGCTTCCATGCACAGGTAATTGGGGTCATTCTTGTTGGGCAGTTTGCTGCAGTCTAAGGAGTCTGGCCATTTAAAATTGAACTGCTCCATAATGGGAGAGCATTTCAGCCTCGCCTGCTCACACATAACCCTGCAGGCTGGGATCGGTGTGGAAACCTGCTCTGTGCACATAGGGGCATAGAGGGAGCAGAGGAAAAATTTCAGATGGCTGTGGCAACCGTACTCCACCAAGGGGGCAAACTCGTGCAGCTGAATAGCAGCTTCCCTTTGGTTTTCGTGTCCCATCAGGTTCGGCATCCTCGTCATGTTGTACCCTATATCCTTGCACATGGGGATTTCTATCGGCTGGCACCTCCCGTCACCGGGGCGGTCAATGTCTATGGAGCTTATCCCCGTACAGAAGCAGGTCAGCCAGCAGAGCAGCAGGAGCGTCCGGACGAAGTTCCTCGCCGCTGGCCCCATCGCGGCGGCGGCGCTGGCAGCCGGGCGCGGGGCTGGAGCGCGGCTCCCTCCCTCCCTCCCTCCCTCACCCCCTCCCGCCGGCGCTGGGGGCGTGCGGGGCGGGGAGCAGGGGGGGGCGGCGGTCACTTCAGCGGCCGCACGGCTCCTGTCTGGGACAGCATCGCCCCCGACCTCGGCGAGGGAGCTGGGCGGCGGGGGACGGCGGCAGACAGGTCAGCATAGCCCGGGCCGCTCAGCATCGGCCCCGCCGCCAGGGCAGAGAGGCGGGCGGGCAACTTCGCGAACAGCCAGGAAAAGAAAAAGTACCCCAAATCCACAGATGCGCCAAACTTACTGCGGGGAGCCCAGCAACTTTCTTTTCCACGGGCTTCCACTTTTGCGATCCGTCTTTCCACCACCCTTCGTCCTCCTCTTCCTCCTCCCCGCTGCTGCTCCCTCGCAGCGCGGGCAGAGCGGTGCCGGCGCGGTTTGGGTCTGGGCAGATCGGGCGATCACTGCTGCAACTTGCACATGTCCCGGGCGGCTTTTTGGTGCAGCGGATTTCTCCAGGGACTTTCCTCTTCCTAGAACGGGTCACAGGTCCGTACTTTCTTGCCGGGAGGTGGGGATTGGTTTATCCGAGTGTAGAATAAAGGAGGAGGAGGAAATATCTAAGCCATTGAAGAGGGGGGCCTGAAAAATCACCCCCCCGCCCTTCTCGCCGCCCTCTGGTCTGGCTTTGCAATAGGTCGGCTCCGCTGCGCTTTGCAGAGCGGGGCTGGCTCCTGCGTGCTTGTCGTCTCCGTGCCTGCTCCGCTCCCCCCACATCAGCAGGAACTCCTGGGGCTGGAGCAGCTGGGGCTTTTAGGGGGCGGTTGAGTCCAAGGATAAAATAAATAAAAAAAAAAAAACCCAAACCCAAAAAAACCCTGTGCAGGATCCGCCTTGCATACGACATCCACTTTGCATGAGAAAGGTGAAGCTGACACGGTGATTATTTTCCAATCACTCGGAACGCCTTGAAACCTCCTTAAGGACCCCTACAGGTTTTCCTTGATCAGCACAGATTAGAAAAAGCCCCGTTTGTTTCTCTCTCCTTCTGTCTTTCCTTCCTTTCTCCTTTCCCTCCCGTTGCCCTCCCTTGAAAGTTTAACAAGATCTTTTCTCTAGAAGGTGTCAGCCTCACCTCCCTCGCTCAGGTAGGAAGCCAGGGAGAGCGAGTGCTGCAGACTTCGTGTCTCCTAATAAGAGGGTTGAAGGTGGTGCCTCCTCGCCTGCCTTTATTGGAGGGGGGGCAATGCTTTAGCAGGGAGGATGTGGGGAGGAGGATGCATTTTATGGCGAGTGCTATAAACTCTTCGCTGCCAGGGTCATAAAATATGGTTGCTTTCAGCCCGGAATCTCAGCTGTTTTCAAATGTCATGCTTTGTCTTGAATTCCTAAATGAACAGGACAGGCAGGATTGCTGAAAAAGTACCTGATTATGTTTTTAATCACAGTATGGCATCACTCAAAAAGTGGCTTGCTTCCTTTTTTTTTTTTTCCCCTCCTTCTTTTTTCTTTTCCTTAAATAAGAATCCCTCAGAGGACTAGAGACATACCCTCAGGAAAGTTATTTCATCCACTATAGAAAAGATACTTACAGATTTTGGAGACAGAGATCATTCTGAAGTGAGTTGTGTTTACTTTTTAAGTTAAGCTTTGAGGTTTATTTTGCTTATTGGTCTATCAGAGCTAGAAGGAGGAAGTTAAATCCCAAGCCAAACTATAACTCACAATTTTACAGGCCGAAAAGGAGCACTGTGATCAGAAGTCAAAAGATTAGCTCTACTTTTTTTTTTCCTTCTCCTCCTTTGAGCTTAGTTTTAGCGAACATATTAATGAAGAAGGAAAATCTCTCTTTCTCTTCATTCATGCTCGCCCACACAAACCAGGCTCCTCTCCATTAGTGCCTGTTTCTTATCGAAATGAACACGGATTCTCCTGGAAACTACCAAATCCCGCAGGGTCAGAGTTAATACCCCACCAGGCTCTAGAAAGGAAACTGTTGGCTTCCTCAATTGTGATAAGGGTGAAATGGATCCAAGCAAGGACAACAAACCAGGGCTAATGCTTGCCTTTGAAAACCCCGAAGATGTGGCTAGCTTTTTCCTAGAAGTAAAAGCCGTCATAAAAACGTTTTAAAACAATAGTCCTTCTTTTTGTGGCTTTTCAGTGGATCAAGGAAATTAAACTTATAAAGTATTGGTCTTAGAGGCTGACCTTTCCTTGGGCATTTTTAGATTCCTTAGGGAATGTTACAAAAGTTGGCAGTGTTATGTGCAAAAAAAGCTTTATTTATTTTAGTGTGTCTCTGTGTATGGATGTGTGTGAGAGAGAGTGTGTTGGGGCATTTCCATTCTTCATTAATCTAAGCCTGTTTTCTTAGTATTTGTATGCATCCTGATTCCTCTTCTAGAGGGCTCAGCTGGGGGTAGTAGGGAAGCATGGGGAAAGCTTTTACAAGGGACAAGTAAATTCTACTTTAAAAAGTAGAATTTAAATAATAATAAGAAGTAGAATTTAAATAATACGTAAGATGAACATATTCAATATTTGTTTTGTTCAACTTGATTGTTTGGGAGCTTGTTTTTCTTTTTTTTTTTTTTAACAAGTATTTTTGAAAAGCATATTATATGACCATTCACATTAATGTAGAAAAAAATACATTAAATAAAACGTGGCCTGTTTTCTTCTATAGCACTGATAGCAACTTTTTTTCTCCTAAGAGGCAAAAAGAAATAAAAATGAAAGTGAGGGGGGGAAAAAAAAGGGGGAAGCCCCAACCTTTGCAGTTGTGTCTCTCTTAATTGATCTTTTATGTGCCAATTTAAATCAGCCTTGTTTTTTTAGCCATTATTTTAGCCAATGCATCCCACTTTAGATCATTTATTTTACTTTCTATATTTTTAAAGAGCTATCTAGGGGTATATCCCATTCAACGAGCTTGAGTCAGTGAAACTAACAAATAGAACATTATTATAGAAAAATGAGAGTGCTGAGAAATCAGCAACTGGAAGATACCTCTGTAACTAATAAATGAAAAGAGCCTTTTGATGGCTCCAGCTGAAAAGATATTTTATTTTATTTTTTTCTCCTGTGTGTGGGATTTGAGATGTGTGATTCTATGGAGCAGCCAGGCACCCCTGCTGCTAGGCCCTGGCTAGGAGTTGGCCCCCCTCTGGCAAATGTTATGGAGAATTGGGAGGAATTTTATGGCTGTCTTTTCCCTCAGCTCTTTTTTCTTTTGTCTTCTTTGAAGAATGACTTTAGACATTTTATTTACATATTTAACCATGGATGAAAGAGGAAAAAGAAAGCATTTGGGCCGTTCTGGGAATAGTGATATGTTTAAATTAATGGAAATCTTATTAGGCTTCTAAAATTTTAAGCAAAAGATTTTTAATGAAACTTTATAATTAAACATGATTTCAAATAATGTGCCAACTCACAGGAAAGATGCATTTCTCCCTCTAGCTATCCATCTCCCCACCTCCCAAAAATGTGCAGAGGAATCATCCGTATCTTAAAGTCCAGCTTTTCTTCTGTCCCGTAAGCAAAAGATTAAAAAACCTGAATATTTAATAAGGCATGTCATAATTCAAACCATAACTAAATATTTTGTAGGTAAAGCAAACCATAAACAAGACAAGAAAAAAGACACTACCACCCCTCATCCCTGCAATGGCAAAGTTTAATGCTGTGTAATCTATTGCAGTGACAGTGTAATAAAATACTTCGATATGGGTAATGGTGAAAATCAAAGTTGCATCTATTCTATACATGTTAGAGTCAATGGAAATTACAGTGCTAGGCAAGGTTTTCTGAAATGGGATTAAAGAAAACCCAAATAATCCATTTGAGATAAAATGTTCTGACACTTCAGCAGTAAAGAGAAATGAAATGATAGGCTTGGGGAGTTGAAGAGTTAATTAATACATTAAAGATTTTTAGTAAAAAAGTCTAAATTACTTATGATTAACAATAGCGTGTTATGACAGAACATGAACTGATATTTACAGTCTTATGTTTAAGAAGTCTGTACTATAACTGGTTTTCAGGTTTAATATTTTTGGCCAGCTATTTATTACACAAAAAATAGAGATCAGTTTAATCACTCCGTAGTCCTACCCTCATCTATATTTGTATTCATTCATTCAGACACTTTTTAACTACTTACATCTGATACATGTTTCATTCCGGTAACAAATTCTAACCTATATATTAAGAAAACCCAAACAAACCTACGTTAGCTATACAGAAGGTATCATCTGTAAAAGAAAAAGATCACACACAGAAAAAGAAAGCTGATAATTATTTTTGGCGATTTTATGAGCCTGCCCTTCTTACTGAACTTCCATTAGATATTCATAGAATTAAATGGCGCTTAGAAAAATGTTTACTTTTTAAACCAAATGGGCTTATTTTTTCCTAGTAACAAAATCTTTGTAGCCGTTTTCCTCCTATATTTAAATAATAAACATGTCTGCCTAATAGGATAGGCATACTGAGAAATATTCCCATGCAAGTGCAAATATTCACAATGCACAAAAGTTTTAATTACCTCAGAAAGCCACCACCACCAACAGTTAAAAGAATTAAAAACAAAAACAAATCATAAATGGACGAGTGGGTTGTATAGTATTGCTCTAATACAATTTAGCTGGCTATTTTAAGGGCACTTCCCTTGAAATGTGGTTTGAAATATTACCAAAGGTTCGACGGGGTGCATTAGTGTGAATTGCAAATCAGAACATTTCTTTAATCCCCTTTTCATGGCCTGGCTTCGGATCAGTGGCATCTAAGGGACTCCCCACTGATTCTGGCTCAGGAGGAACCATTCACTGGGGCAGCTTCCCTCCTCTATTCCCACAGTCCAGAAAACAACACCACAGACAGACACCCTCCAACTAAATTAGATTAAACTCCTTCTCTTCCACAGCACATTAGCCTTTTCACTGCCCAAGATTCATTATTCAGTTACTCCTAATTTAAAGATACAGTATTTTTCTCCTCTTAGGGATGAAAACAACAAACAAAACTAAAGCCAAAGCAGAATAAAAAAGATTCCCAGTCAGAAATAAACCAGTAATTATAAAATTACATAAAGGTAGGAGAATATAATTTTCACTTACACTCTAATAGTACAGGGATATTATAATTTTAAGGCACAGGCCACAGCAGAAATTTCTATAGAAACTAAAATCAAGGACAGGCCTAGTAAAAAAGAAAATGCACACAGGTTTTCTTTTCTTATATACACCATTCCATAAACTTCATTCATCATTTTTTGCATGCACTGTTTGCATATCTTGCAGCCAAATCTAGACTCGTAAAGGCATAAACAGTGGAAACTGCATACGATAGCAAGGATTAATTAGTTCTCTTCTAGTCACTTCCTCCGCTATTTGCCATCCATAAGTTCTCCCCTCTTACTTCTCAAGATAAAACCAATCTTTTTAAAACTCTCTCATTAAGGCTTGAAGTATGTACTTCTTCACAAAGACAAATAGAAGCAGCTGACAATAGGCAGGAGCAGTAAGATACCAGGCAAGCTGTCTCCAGGATGTAGATGGCTATTGTTGCCCTCGCAGCATCAGGCATTGCAGGCACATGGACCAGTTCTTAGCAACTCCCAATTCTGGGCACCATTTTATATAACCTACATTACTTGTGTACCACCTGGATGGTACAAAAGGAGGAAAGTGATAATCTCTGGCCCTTAATCTTCCCTGGTTTAAGAAAAAATGAACCGCCCTGCTACAGAAGAATCTTTGCTCCTCATACTGTTTTGTAAAGCATCACTAAAGTATCTTTCCAATAAAATTCCAGTATAAATATTTGCAGCATCTAACTTGAAGACAACAGGTAAAATAATTTTAGTTTTGTTCTTCTGGAAGATCCTGAAAGACACTCTCAGTGCCTGCAGCTCCCAGTTGCAGTTTCAGTGCCTTTCTAAATTAGCATGTAGATTATGGAAAGATGACGGGGTAGATGAAAGCAATCTGAAGTACATAGCAGTATTTCTGACATATGGATGTCAATAGGATTACCTATTCTTTTGGTACTTCTGTAACTGGCCAGATTCGAGAAATCATGAAGGTGATGCACTTATCCTGAAACTAACAAAAAATTTGGAAATCAGCATATTTTCAGACTTCTAGATTTCTTGAACTTGGTATAATGATTTAAAAACAACAACCTCGAAGCTTTGATCTACAAAACCTGAAAAATCTCCCTCATTGAAAATCAGTGACAGCTACACTCTAATTCTCTTAAATGCTGTTTGCAATATCCCTATTCCATAAGCAGATGGCATTATCTTTCATCGACTGTTCAGCAGCATAGAGTTGGAATGCAATAAACAAATATGTTTTCTTTATCCTATCTCTTCCAAACCCATTCATTTTTCTGGTATTATTTCTATGGTCTTTTCACTTCAGAAGACTAGTTTATACTTTTACAGTGCTTCACTTCATAATGCCTATGTGTTTGTCCCATACAAGAAGAAGGGAACAACTTTAGAGTTTTATCAGTAGTCTCTAAACTGTCATGCAGGGAAAACTAACGTAGTGGTGAACTTGTGTTAGCCATTTATTTCATGCATTTAAGATGATTTTCTAGTTCGGGAGGCAGGCTAAAATTCCAGACCTTCCTATGTGAACCCTCATGTCTTTTCACCATCTCTAACTTATACCGTTGTCTTAAGGTAATTTTTATTTGCATGATTTAATAACAGTGTCAATCTCAACCTTTAACAGTCCTTGACTCAGTTTTATCTACCTACTTAAATGTCAAGTTAATAGTAGTAATCCTCGGAGGAGGGACAAAAGCATATTGGAAGAGAGTTGGAAAGCAGTTTACAATTTAATGCAAGGTCCATTCTGGCCCAACTGCAGCCCCTGAGAGCGTTACAGCAGCTGAAATGCTGCAGCTTTCTGACATATTCTCCCCTTGTCCTTGTCTTTGACACTTCACTATGTGAGCCAGAGGCCTAGGCCAGCTCCTTTGCCCACTGCAGAGGATACCAGGATTCTTACATGTTCATTAAGTAAATGTTAAAGATCTCTTAGGCCCTTTTATCCAGCAGTTCCTTTATAGCACCGCGTTATATTGTATTGCACTTCACAGTAAAGGTGGTGGTGGCCACAGTAACACCCTTTTCTGAAGTTCTGAATAAAGGTTTTCAAATCATTTTTCAGAAGATGGGTAAGAGACATTTACTTTCCTAATACTAGACTGATTTTCTTTGATTTATCACATTATCTCTTTGGAAAGTTTTTACTCTAACTTCATTTTTTAAAAAAATTGTAAAAAAATCAGTCTGGAAACCAGCCATTGTAATAAAAACATAGCCTGATAGATCAGCCTTCTTAGCATGTAGAAAACTATCCTAGCATAAGTTGCCTTCCTGTCTCAAGTTCAATTCTCTTCATAAGAACCTTTTAAAAGTGACTATCATAGAGACCTGTGTCTCTCTGTGTTTTGCATTAATTCATGCTTTTAAAATCCTTGTCTAGTATTGTAGGTAAGTACTTTTGTAATAAACATAAAGAAGGATAAAATGTGATACAAAATATGTACCCTGCACCAGAAACTGAAAGAAGAGCAAAAAAAAAAGAAATTAAATTCTGGCATTCTAATTCAAACCGTGCTCCTTCTCCTAGATTATTCTTTTTCTTTCTCAGATGTTACCAACACCTGTCATTCACTGGACACCCCTCCAAAGCCAGGTCTGAAAGGCACATATGGCATGCATGGTACATACAGAACTGGCTGTCTTGTCTCCTTCAACAGTGGATTCTTTATTGATGATGCAAAAAGGGAGAGTATACCCTGGTAATTGCATGTGAATTTGGTGCTGGACAGTTGCTAGCGTGCTGCCTGGTGTGTGCTTCTTGCTAAGCAAAATGGAGAAAGCAAAGTGTGCTGCTGAAAGTCACTGAATGCCAATGTTAGGGAACAGCTTTTTATAGACAATGAAGGATTCCTCCAACTACTGCAGCCACACAGCAAATTCATGTGCATTCTGCATCAGTGGAGTACAGGTGTGTACCAAGCAAGTCTCCTAATTTACTACTGCATACACTTGTCTTGCAAACTCAGCAAATAGCCTTTAGCATTTAGAGCAAAATTCAGGTATTTTGGTTAAGCTTGCTTAAAAACAATCAGTGTAAATGGGGAGCTGCCTGAGCACACTAAAGCTTTGCATCAGTGCAGCTGTAAAAGTGCAGGTCTTCAACAGTGACACTGTGAACTTTGCTGGCCAGTTTGGTTTTTTTGGGTTTTCTTTTTTTTTTTTCCAGCTGAATTGGACAGTGTAAAGCAGGCCAGAGCACATACACTTTTGCAGTATGAAATGACATGATGTTTTCATTTTCAGGTGGATAACTACCACTGTAAGGCCCAAATCCTGGTATTATTGGAAGCAAACTCTTTGCTGTGCTGTTCAGTGGAAGCAGTCATTGTCTTTCCAACTACATAACTCTTCAAAACTATTGCTATTGTAGCCCATTCCTATCATGGCACTGGCCCACACTGGGATGGGTTTGTCCGTGCTTTGCTCCTGCTTCTTGTTTTATGTAAATTCTATTTTCAACTGTATTTTTCCTTGTTTTTCACCTCTAGTGTTATGTGATAATTCTTCAGAATATAGGCAGAGAATTCAAGAGAATTACTGTGTAAATTGTCTCGAGCCTAAATTTTGTCCTCACCTATACCAGAAAAAAACAACATCTACTTGAATTTCACTGGTGCTATAAGGAGTATCCAGCAGTTTGGGCCAAAAGAAATGTGACTTCCATGATGCAGTTATGCTTCTGTGACGGATCTGAACTAAAATCTAGTAATTCAGTTTCCCATACGTACATGATAGGTATATGTCATTCCCCAATATATAGTATGATATATTGAGGAAGCACCAATTCCAGAATAGCTTTGTGTTTTCCCATTCTTACACTTTTCCCTGGGCATCTGCTAGAGGGCACCGTCAAAGACAGGATATTGTGCTAGATGGACTTTTGGCCTGACCTGCATTCTTATAGTCTTAGGTACCATGAATATATGATATGGGTTTAATCACTGCTGTATGTTGCTCTTGGACTTTCTCCATCTGGCATTTGAATTTTAACAGTGTGATGGCAATCACACATTCTCTGAAGCAAGCATGAAAAGTGAGAAATTTAAATACCATTGTTTGGAATGTTATTTATTGTTTCCAGATCACAAAAAAGAGACGCTTTGTATATCTCACAAGCAAGAGGCACAAGAGAGACTGATCCAGTAGTTAAGGCAGGCATGTCAAATTTCACCAAATGAGCATAAAGGTCACATATAAAAGTTGGTTCTGTCCAAAAGCCACAGCTAGTGTGTTTGTAGTACAGACTTTCTCTCATCTGATGACACTAAAAACTAATTGTAGCTGGCTGGCAGAATCTCTAATCTAGGATATCAGACTGCAGGCCAAAAGAGACCCGTTTAGCCTGTGTTTTGGGCCAGAGTCTGTGTGGGCTATTTGAGCCCCACATTCACTCACAGCCTAAACCACAGCCCATCCTCACATTACAAAATCCAATCTCGTCTTTTGTCCTGGAACCATGCACATCATACATAACCTGACAAGGCTGTATTTCCCACGTCAAAGCAGGAATTTCACAGAAATGTTAAAGCACTACACTAAGAGTCAATCTGGCTCAAATCCACAAACTGCCAGCATGGTACAGAATAAGACACATAAAGCTCTCCTATACAGTGGAGTTATACCAGTATATTAAATACAGTGAGGAAATGTTATATTTAGATCACTCGCAGATGTTCAGATTTTTTTTTCCTATATAGTTTCTTTATTATTATTATTATTATTATTATATTAAAACAAGGTGGGAGAAAAGACCCACTTAGTCTGAAATACTTGTATCTGCATAGGGAAGTGCACAGACAACAGCAATGGTTTAAGTATAATGATATAGTATTACTGGAAAATGCCTCTGTGTACACAAGCCCATTGTCTAATTGTGTTTCTGCTGTCTGTAAATGAAGAATATTCTGCTTGATGTTAGTGAATGGGAAGTGCTCACACAGTGTTTGAATACACTATTACTTCATGAGAGAATGATCAGAAAATTCAGACATTTGGGAAGATACAGATAGACCTTTTTAGATCGACTGCAAGTTCACTACACGTAATATTCCAGTTTTGGCAATCTCATGTTTAAGAGCACAGAAACAGTGTTACATGTTGCAAACATTAGGCAACCAAGTATACAGAATCAATTCAAAGCAGCTGTTGAAGATCAGAAAATTTAGGGGAGCTATAGGGTGAATTCTTCCATCTATACATCTTTTTTTGGAAGGGGGAATGCAAAGGAGGAGGGAATGAAAAATTGATACTGCTCTGTGCTCCAGATGAAAGAACAAACATAATTTTATTTTCTTTAATGACTGCACTGGATTCTGAAATTAAACCCAGCGGGTAAAAAGATCCTGTGCAGATTTCAAAAGAGATCATGTAGTCTGTCCATGTGCTAAGGCAGGCACATTTTTTAAGCCCTGCCATGTTCTGTAAAACTGAAAAAGGGTTATCCCTGTAAGCATTCTGCTTTTCAAAGCCATCTATCTCTCTCCACCTACCCCAAGTCAGTGGATATTACAAAATAAATGTCATCCTAACTTTAAATGTCATTTTGTGGTTCCTCCCTCTAACTTTAGAAGGAGAATTCCTGTATACTCTGCATTAAATATTATTAGAGCTCAACATACAGACAGCACTCCTTTTTCTTTTTTTTAACTTCACAGCAGAGCCAGACAAAAAAAAAAAAAAGCCAAAAAACCAACAAAAACCCCAGCCATA
Source organism: Chroicocephalus ridibundus (assembly GCF_963924245.1). Taxonomy (NCBI): domain Eukaryota; kingdom Metazoa; phylum Chordata; class Aves; order Charadriiformes; family Laridae; genus Chroicocephalus; species Chroicocephalus ridibundus. The sequence goes on along the minus strand of NC_086296.1, from coordinate 8,004,737 downwards.
TAAATAACTGAATATAATCTCCAGTACAGATTTTAAACCAATTGAACTGAGAATAGCTAACCTTCACTCTGAACTCACTCCAGCTGCAGGTTAATGCAGTTAATTGCAGAGCACCTGGTCTAAGCCTCAGGTATATGAATCATCCCCACAGCACACCTTTCAATCTTTTATTCTTATGTAAAGCCCTGGGGCAGCTGACAGTGCCTGTTTAAGCTTTGTTCCTAGTGGGTGTGCCAATACGCTGTCAGAATTCCCTTATTATATGCAAAAGAAAGGTTGTACTTTAAAGCGTATGTGTGTATCTCCAAGGCTGTGGTTTGAGGATACACTGTCTCCAGTAGCAATACTGACTAAACACGTACCTGCCTTCTGTCCAAAGGGAGCCTCTGCTGTGTCTTGCTGCTCCCAGGTGAGGTGTGCATTCCACCAGTTTCGCTAACACAGCTGTTTGTGGGGTCGTGCTGTGAACTGGATCAGGAAATTGAGTCACCTTAAAGATCAACCCTAACAAAATTTACAGCTTTTTAACACCCAAACAGTGCATAACATAAGCTGTATTGCTTCTGGAATCAGCACATTCTCAAATGGTGGCCTGTGAGTGTGGATACATAAAGCAATATGTACATATTTATATGTATACATGTGTGCTTTTATTTGTATGTATTTGTAAGAGAAATACTTTTCAGTGACTATGTACATACACATTACTTCGGACACTCATACAATACACCCTTTTAAAACCATAGCCAGTCGTCTTTAGTTTGGTAAGTTCTTTTTTTAACTCTGTAAGTGAACTGCATATCCTTCATCCATGGAAAGGCTGTTCTTGGACACAGACTTATTTATAACATCAACAGTAAAAAGGCAATTAACTGTTTACCTAAATACTATAATGCATATGCATATAACATATGTACAGCCATGTGTGCTTTATAAATAAATACCTAAGTGCACATGTATTGGGGACTGAAATGCCTACAGGGTCTTTTGGTACGGGTGAACTACTTGTAGATACTTGTATGTTCTTGCCAGTCTTGGATTGATTATGTCCTGCTTATTAAAATGGTTTGCAGCTTTACACTGGTAAATATCATTTAAAAAGGGCGGGACAATGTTTTGAAAATAGTTGGTCACTGCCTTATCTTGCACAGACATAACTATGAAAGTACAATCTTATTTATCTTACCATATATTAACTGAATTACATTTCTTTACATAGGTTTAATGCACGTGTCACATGACATCCTTCAACTATAGGTGATGCATAGATAAAGAACATGAAACTGAGGGATATAAAGAAGGTTAGTGGAGAAAAAGTTGAGAAGAGAGGGCAAATGAGCTGCATTGAACAGGTACTTTATACAAAAAATTAATGATAGCTTGTACAAGAATTGTCTTACAAGAATGACAGTCTGGAAATTATAAAACTGCCCTCTCTTTGGCAATACTGATTTCTTGTTTCTTTGATGTGTGCTAGCACAGAAGATTAGGTTACTCCTTATATTACACACAAATAACAATCAGACATTGTCACAACAATCTTGATGTTGTCATCTTTTCCATTATGCCATTCCACTACATTGCTTTGCAAACTACCACTCGAATATCAAAGTACACACTCATAACGATTATGATTTCAAGCTACTTATTTTCAGTCTGCCTGGTACTAATTTTTTTCCTCTTGCTTCATTAAATGTCCCCACATATAATAGTATGTTGCAAGTGTAAAATACTAAATTTGTGATTTCATAGTATTGGATGTTGCTTTGATCAAGCATAATAAAGGGAAGCGTTTAGCTACATACTGTAAGCTTCCACAAGTAGAAGCCTAGTGAGAAACTGAGATGCTAGCCTTTCAGACAAAAGAAGCCAAATCTGCTTTCACGGAAATCAACATCAAAACTCCTACTGACTTACATGAAGTCAGGACTTTGTAGCTGGAGAGGTCACGTTCAAATGCAACTTTGGAGCCTACAGTGAGACCACACCTCAAGGGTGAGTGAGTGACAGATCCAAAAGAGCAGGGCATTCAGCTACCCTTACAGGCTACAGATGAGTTCCATTATATAGAAACAAAAATTTCTACCTATGATGCCTGGTTTAGGATAGATAGTTATCTTTGATGACCCGTAGAAAGATTAGTGACTTTATCTTAAGCTATGGATAAGATTTAAATAATCCAAATAGTTTCCTTAGTTACACTCTATTTATCATCAGTCACAGGGCATTAATCCAATCAATATTTAGACAATCTGAGGTTATTACGGTGTATCTTCCCCCTTTGTATTGGCTCATTCAATTGAGTGGGATACTTAATCATACATTGCAATGACACAGATGTGCACCTACCCTGATCTGACAGGAGAATCCAAATCATGCAATTTATTATCTAAAATAATTTACTTGAGTTCAGGCATAACTCATCTACTATAAATCATGATCGTCTTTCTGTAAGGGCCTGAACAGGGTCTGTGCATCACCTAACCTCTTTAAGTAATGACAAAATGATCCACAGTGGAGAATTTCACCTTGAGAAATAGGGTCCCTCTTATGTTCTGTCTCTGAAACTGAATATATTAAAAAGTCAGCACTGATTCAAAGTCCATGATATAAGTGGGAAGTTGTTCCAGCAACTCTAATTTTGTTCAGTTACAGGCTCAGAATTTAGTCTAATGCTTTTAATGTCTTCACTGTCCTTGGCTTTAGTTTTATTAAAAATTCAACTTGAAATTCAATTAGATGATATTTTCTGTTATTGAAGTAATTATAATTTAATCATCAGTTTGGTTATTTACTTCGCATTTTGCTTTTCCATGTTAAAACAGTGAAATAATATAGTTACCATAATCTCCCTGTTTCTACCGGTCCCAGGTATTCCTGCAGAATCTTTTTTCCAATTCTAGAACAAGTGTTTATAAAAATGCTCTGTCAAGGGTAAAGCAGAGACTAGACACATCCCTTGACTGCTATGATGAATGCTTGCTGACATAGGTCATAAACTTGTCCTGGTTTGACACAAAACTTTATAGCATTTATTCCAAACAAAAGCGTGCTATTATGTAGTGGGGGTTATCTGTAACAGGGGAAAGAAAAGAAGAATGCTTTCTCTATAGTTCAGTTTGATTTTATTACTATTTAGCTGATATTACAGTCATTTAAAAAAAAAAAAGGGGGGGAAGAACAAAAGTGTGGACTTCATTTTGTTTAGCTTCTAATCTCATGCCAAATGAATTAGCTACAAGCATTTTATACTGACAAAATACATTCTAAGCTGCAGCAGTTCTGACTCATCTGTTGCTGTCCAGTCTCCCTTGAGAATTAGGTTACTGTAGCCAAGGAAAGTTTTGGTCCACATCTGTTAGTCTTCCTTATTAGTAGAGATACTTCTTTGAGCCTGGGATCTCACTGCCTTATGAAATGGTAGCACAGGAGAAACCCACCCAAGTTTATGGGCTAAGGCAAGTAATCAATCAATGCAAACAACAGTGCCATGCAGACAAGATTTAATAAGAAGAATGAATGGAACCAGCTAAGCCCCCAGGGAGAGATGAACCTACTTCTCATGTTCTGTTTATTAAAACCATTCATATCAATTTGTCATGTGGAAGCATTTAGTTCATTCAAGCACAAGTGTAATTTAAAAATCCTATTAATAATACTTCAAAATACAGACTGTCAAATTCTTTACAGACAGGTGATAAGGGAACCAGAGTGACAACTTAAGATATCTAATTCCAGTATCAGTGCAAGATTTACTAAACAATGGGTCAAACTCACTTTTTCTATAACTTCTCTGAAACTAATGTAGTTAGAGAAGGCACAAACGTAGGAAAACACATCCATTCATTGCCCTCCAAAGGCCAGATACAAACTTCTCTGAAGTTGCTAAATTTTTTTTCCATCAATTTTCTGAGATTTATCTTTCCATTTGCTCTAGCTGGCTGTGAACTGAATTCAAGAAACTTGTAAGAGTTCCTGGAAAACTCAAAAAGCTCTTTTTTTTTTTTTGTCAGGCATAAGAAACACCTTGCAAGCCCTTCCGTTTTGCATATTCACTGGAGGTCTCCTTATCCATACTACCAAAAGGAGGCAAAACACAAACCTGCTTCACTGGGCAGAACTAATCCAGGCCATTAGCAGTTGCAGTCATTGCTCTTGGGATAATATTCTTTGCAATACACTTAATGGGAAAATTTATCCAAAAAGGTAAATTGCTAGAGAGCTAGCCCTGTCACCCTGTTTCTCCACATCAGTCCTTGTGCAAATGTATATATTTTTATGAATTGGAAAGATCGCATTTGACTTGGTGTTCTACCTGTCTCTGCAGTGAGTTGTGCTTCTGGGCTTGATCCAAAGCCTGCTGAAATGACAGTCTCTTAATTTACTTGAACTACCTGTAATTCAGACCCTATATATATCAATTTAAGAATATGACAAATGTCTGTTTGTGACCTTGGGAGTGTAACTGCCAAAGAGCAAGTTGAGACACAAACCAGAAGTCTTCCCGATGTGGCCTTGGATTTGCCTTACCCTCTTACTTTCACCACCAATAAGCCAGACACTTAGCCCCAGTGCAACATCCATCTTCACATATGTAATTAGTATCACACCTACAGGCTCTGTTTCTTTTAATAATCTTTTGATGAATGCTAGAGATATTAAGCATATTATTAGAAGGAGATGGTGCTTAGAAGAAGCAAAAAATGCTATGCTTCTCGACTGCTTTGTTCTGAATTATTGCATCATAGAAAAAGAAAAAACCTTTTTTCTCTTCCAAAATAATATACAAAATGCTGCTACAGATTTGGCAGAATCATTTCAGGTTCAAGTAGTTACTAATAATCTAAGGCAGGAAGGAGAGGAAAGGCAACCTCAAACTCTCAAAACATTCAATAAACTCATGGTTCAGGAATAGCTCAATACATGACAGCCTATAAACCTCAAGGCTAGGAATTGAAACAACAGCTTGGTATGAAGTGACCAGACCAGACCTCCCTCCTTAAACTAAGAGACTACAGTACCTGGTAAAGTTTTATAGCCCTAACAAGATCTTTAACAAATTAAAGCCACTGGAACTACGACTTTGTTCTTTCTTTTCAAGCTGCCCACCTTCCCATTCCTATCCAGCAATGCTACTGCCTAACGGATGGTTTTAATTCAGGTCCCAGAATGGTACAAAGCTTGGTATTCATACAATAAATCTTTCAAAGAAGAATTTAGGTTTATTGGAATTCTTTAATTGTTGTAGAAGCTCTTCTATAATTAATAAAGACTTCTGTCATTTTTGTCTCTTTGTTATAATTGACTAAATCTATTAGAATATATTCATAACTGAGGGAAGACTGTGACTACACTTATATTTACATTATTTATGTAGCAACAAGAACTAGATAAGGCAAAGGAATAAAATCCTTGATCATCATCTCCTTTGATCGTCTCCCCCTTCCCCCACCACTTAAGCAGAGCATACCATAGAGGTATTTTGATTCATAACTGGAGTTCCACATATCAGTTCCAGGAATACTACATTTACCCAACATTTGAAGGTACATGGGTTTGCTATGTTCTGAGGCTTTACTGTAGGATTATCTTTTTGGCTATGACAATATTAGTACCCCATATAATGGCCTGCGAATTGCTGAGCATACACACCTACAGTGTAAGATATTCTGTGTTGCTTTCCTGCCTAGTAAACAGGTAATCAACATGCAGTGCAAGCATAAGAAGGGAACACAAATGATGCAAATACTTCACCAGAAGTCAATCTAAACTGTTTATGTAGAAAAGATCTGGACCAGCAGCAGTTCGGTTTACCCTCAAAGCTACACCAGCTATCAGCACGCACAAGCACACAGCAAGCATTTTCCTTCACTTTCATTTTAAGTTTCAGTTTTAAATCACATTCCATAAACTGTCTTTCCATTCTGTTCAGGGTAGTTCTTGGTTTTAGTATGAGGCTACCAGAAAGTAGCACATTGGTACCAAGACTTTGCATACGTAAAGGAAAGGAAAAGCACATTCATACACATAATAGGATGTAAACCATGTCAGTGAGCAGAAAGAAAATGCTAGGAAAATCCTTTCCTATTACATGTATGGAGATTTGGGTTTAGTTCTAGATAGTCTGCATTTTGAATTCATTGTCAGGTTTGGCATGTGCCCTTCTATTGCTTACATGGGAGTCTAAGAATCAAACAGAAATCCTGAGGATGTTGCACTTGAAATCAGATCCGCATTTGTTAGGGAGCTTTCATGGTCCAGGTGTAAAATCTCCAATAAACATTAGACATAACTCAAACAGAGAAAACCACCCCCTAGTTTGACAAGCTGCTAACCACAAGGCCACAAAGTACAAAGAAGCAGCTTCTGACATCAGGACACATGGTATTCTTAACTGACACCTATAAAACTAAAATTAGTCAAAACACATTCTTCACCAAGGCTTGAAGCTGTGTTTACTGCACACTGAATAAAAATCCCCACAAAAGTTCCAGTTGTTGATACTAAACTTGGAAATCAAATTCCCGAAATATACCCACTACAGGTTTAAATCTTATTTAATGAACTTCGGAAAGCTCTTCACTGACTTTTGTGATTATTCTCAAAAAAAGTAAAACAAGATTTTACCCCTAAAAAACCATAGACAATAACACTATTCAGGACAAAAAAAAAAAAAAGAAAGGTGTTGCTGCTCATTAAAACTGTAGGACTTACAAGTAAGTTTACTAGAATATGTAGTGAAAGTCTATACTAATATTACACCACTTCCACTTCGCTGAACATTTCTTCATGATGACTAGGAAAACACACTTTCCTATGACAAGTCGTTTTCACATTTTCCATAATACATCCCAACCATAAATTACATTTTGCTATGAGATGCTAAATGTCTTATGCAATGTTTTTTTTACACTATAGTTGATTTCCTAGAGTGTAATGTTTTGCATTTCATGACTTGTAAATTTAAGAGACTTTCTTTTCTAAGAGAAATTAATATAAACATTACGGAATCTTTTATGTCCAATTGTCTCTAATTCCTTCCACAAAATTGGTGTTTCTTTGATGACTGCAATAGCGAAGGAACACGTCTGCCAACCCCTAATTGTTTATATTACCACTGAAACTTGCGTTACGATGCTGGAAAAGTAGAAATTGAAATAGAAAATCAAAGCTTAAAGGGGCAAAAAAGTAGAAGCCAGGAGAACCTGGGAAGGAAAAGAGTGTGGAGTCCCAGCCAACACTGCACAGTGCAGACAAGTGTAGTGATTGACTCCTCTTTACTACCTGACATACTCCTTCTAAAATCCATTTCCATTGACTTTACTGGGCTTTGGATCAAGCTGTTTGCAGAGGAGTGTTCTAAGTAAATGCATCTGTGTGTCAAAAAATCTTCATAGCATGATGGTGGATGATACAATATTCTTGAAGATAATAACTGTCATAATCAGTGACTTCTCTGGCTACTCTGAAATTCTGTTTCTGTATTGCGAGTCCCTAACACCCGAAATGGAGCAGACAATGTGCATGCAGCAGACTGCATTGTGGAAGTGTATACAGTCTTTTACATTCACGTTCAAATTATAAGCCGTTAATGAACAAAGTGCTAATGCATTGCAGTTACTGATTATAGAATGTAACAGTTTAGTCTAGTGGTTTATAACCATAGCTTATTAATGTCTATAGGGAATCTTTCTATTTGTTGGCCTTCCCCTGCAATTTCCAAGCTCTGAAATGGAAGTGCTGTGCAGCAGGCTATCTTGATGACTCACAGTGAGAAAAAAGTCTTATTACTTGAAATTTCACTAGGAGAACCAGAATTGAAAAAGTTCTCTTTCCATCCATCTAACAATATTGACACAGGTAAGACTTCAAAAAACACTAACCATCTCTTCAGATCCAAAATGATGTTTTTTCTTTTCCTATAACTTACCAAGTGATTTAATTCCATTGCATTTTCATTTCATGATTCTACTGTACTTTATTACACTAGTCCAAAGGATGAGAGGAGAGAGAATATCTAGAAGTCAAGTGTGATATAACAGTGATGGTGAAAACTACGGAAATAATGTTATTTGCAAATAACAATGTTATAACATTTGTACAAGTAGTTGTATATATAAAAAAATAACATTCACTTCTTGAATTGCATCCTTTTGCATTTATGTTATTTGAAATTTTGCAAATGCTTTTGTCAGTGTTGGATACTTTATTCTATCTGAATGGTAGCCCATGGACCTCTTTTCACTTGTTCAGGTAGTCAAGCTTGGGTGTTTGTTCTTACTTATGTCTACTCTAATAGATCGTCCATTATATTCCAGTTTAAACAAATGATTAATCTCATATTACCTTATAGCAGTGTTTTTGTCCATAAGCAGCACAGTGCCATAAGCACCCAAAAAGAATATTCCCCACTTAGAGGGTTTCATCAACAGGTGCAGCTGACCGTACACTGTTGTAGGAGATCCAGATACATGTGACCTATTAGAAGTAGTCCAGAAATCATGGATAGTGGTGGTCATATACACAAAGGCAACAGTTTTGCTGGGGCACAAGTTAATGCAGGCAGTGAGACACTTTACATGTTTTCAGAAGCTGACTCGGCTTCTGCAAGTCACAGAACCAAGGAAACACACTGCCCACTGTCAGCCCTTGCACCTGCTTTGACACCAATACAGGGAAGAAGGGAACACAAAATATGCAAAACAGTGGTTAAAACCATGACTTCAAAATGCTATTGAATTCATCCCTAGCTTTCAGTGTCTGTATCTCTGCGTCATAAGCACAAACAGAATCTTGTAAAGTAATTTTGTGTTGGTGCTTGGTCTTGATTGTTTTTACACCTGTAAAGCTGTGACTGTACAGAAGAATCCTTCTAAATATAGGGTCCTATATCAGGGACTGAATACCTGTTGACAGTCAAGCCTCGGACTGTTGCAAAGAAGAAGAATCATATCAGTCCTGCGATGTCTTCCTCACTTGAATAACCTCAGGGCTTTACCAGAGGTACATGCATGGGCTATATAATCATAACTTTCCAAGATAAAGCAGCATGCCAAAAGTTTAGACTTGGTTCCCAGTAAATGGTGTGCAAGGTCCAAGATATGCTCGGCTTCCACTGAGTAGGTGACAGCGCAAAGGCTCATGGTCTATATTCAAACAGAAGACTAGTGCAGTTCAGACCCCCATATTAATATCTTGCCACCATTAAGCTACATTCAAATGTTTTGATAGCAGAAGAAGGTTTTATAACACTTAGAAAAAGGTGTTCATTTTCTTACAAGCTCCCCTGATACCAAATTTGGTAAGGTAAAAGCTGGAGGGGTAAAGCAGTGTGCCAGTAAAAGTTTGTTTTCTTCTGCCAAGGAAACTGCTGTTTTCAAGGCAGATTCAATTAAAGGGAATGGATGTTACCTTGAGGAGCTACTTTGTTTACATTTCAAAGGCCTAGTCCTCTTGTTAGACTGATACTGTTTCATGCAGCTCCTTAATGAAAAGCATTTGTTTGGTATTATACCTCAACAGCAAATTAGATTCTCCCAAGACAGTTTGACTATGTGAGAAAGCCTTTGTGACTGCCCAGGCTTCTGTGGTGTCATTAAGATAACGACCCTCACATCTGCTCTTTCACATGCTGTTCTCAAGAAAAACATAAAAATTATTCAGATCTATTATAAATTTAGAGGGTTTATCACCCCAAATGGATTTAGATAACTTATTTTCCCCTAAATTGCTGAGCTCAACTTGAAATAAATTACAATAGTGAACATTTTAAAAGTTTTTCTTACCCATTAACTTTAACCAGTGTCTCTTTCAGAGTCTGGCAGTGTCTGATTATAGCAAGCAGCAGTGGCAGCTTTTTTTCAGAGGGTTTTGGAAGGGTTCTTCTTATAGTGAGAAATGAAAATGATGGAAAAGTGGAAAGGAAAATGACTGCAACCATGTTAGATATTTCCTGCCTCTTGCTTCTCTTGTATTGTCATTAAAAAAAAAAAGGGTGCTCTCTGCCTCTACTGCATATTTCCACTACCAATGGCTAGAGATGAAAGTAAAATCTACCTCTAAGTTACATTCAAAGAATCCTTCTGATAAGTTCCAAAGAAAGCTACAAGAACTCTAATTAGTTTGAGGAGCAAACTCTGCTGTAATGTAAAATAGCTATAAAATGGCTATTGCAGTCAAGTTTGGAGTGCTCCCTGAACGAAGCATGGAGGATTCATCTCAAAACTACAAACATATTTAGAAGAAAACACCATAATTAAGATTTATTTATATTCACACCTCAAAATAACTTCGTAATTATTTGTCATATACAGAAACGGAGCACATGTGAGTCACTTGCCAACTTTAGATTCAGTCACTGGGTGTGCTAAACAAGGTAATTTTCACTTTGCCCAAGAAAGCTTAGAAACACTATATCCTAAACCAGAAGAGCTTGAATGACAAGTGACTCATATTAGGAATTCCTTGTGTTCAATCAGCTACCCTTGATGTGAAATAAAGAGAGTTGATGAAAACAGACAGAACCCAGTTTCAGTCTTCTCTTGGGAAGAGTGAAGACCTTTTTTACATAGGGACAAATTCATTCCTGGCAAAAGACTTTTTACTTTAGTGGAATTATACCAAGGATGAAAACAGGTCATCTTGTTTTGTACTGCATGCTTCACATCAATGATGAAATAAACTGGGTCTCAAAGGAGAGGTGATAAAAAGTCAGCACTCCTGCTTTGTTGTGATTTCTTTTAAACTATAAAACCTTCTAATGCTTAGTTTTTAAAATATATTAGCTTGATTTATCATTGACTTATGCAACACTTGGTGCAATGACAACTAAAAGCTTTTCATGGAAAAAAAGCACTGCTTTCTGAAATTATCTAGACCCAGCAAAGCATATGTATCACAAGCCTCACAAAGAGATCAGAAATCATTTGCCTTAAGTATCCAATGGGAAGGAGAGAGAAAAAAAAAAATAAAAAGAAAAAGAACAAAGGCTTTCTAATTATTCTGGATAGCTCCATTTTTGTATGCTTGATTTGTGATGCTTTAATGAATCTTGATTCTCAAAAAAATGCTGGGTACCTGTTTACTGAGAATTAGGCATATCATATTAGGCATCCAAACAAAGACAGTTTATGGGAAGATTCAAGGAGAGCAAGCCTAGCTGAATATTTACTTTATTTTATGATTCTATCCTGGTCTGAAATACAGGTTTTGTAACCTGAACATCTCTTTTGTACTATTCTGAATGTATTTCTAGTACTCTATAGTAATGGTTGCAAACGCTGCAGTCACACTATCATGCAGAGTCGGCTATGGTGCTTTGATCAGCTATTATTTGGGTTATTTTACAACAGTTTTAAATGGCTGAGAACTGCACAGAGATGACTCAATTGTACCATTAACCATGAATAGGAACTAGATGTTAACAACCTGTAACTACCCCTGAGCAATGTAAACAGGAAGCCTCATGCTGGAAATTCATTTTGAGGATTTCCACTGTTCTTGCAGATAATGTTTCAGTGATCCTAGGTCACAAATAGAATCAGAAATTAAAACTTGTCTTCAAGAAGTGTCAGTTAGGGGGTTTAACTGTTGTTAGACCAAAAGAATAGACATTTTCAGCAGTTCTTAAAAGAGATTTTATGTCACTACCTTCAACAGAACTATATGAAAAATGTCACAGCATTTTAATTTAATTATATCATAACAAACTCCCAGTGATATGTCTGACATAATGTGTTTTAAACCTGTAATGCATTTTTATGATCAAAAAGAAAATATCTAGTAAATGTTAATAAGAGTATTATGTAAATTAAAATCAACCTTAGACCTCAAAAATTATCCTCTCCAAATCAAGGTAGTGATGAGCTATTCTTGTAGTGACCACAGATCTACTAGAAAGTTTTCATGCTACTGTGGGGATTGGTCAGAAATTTGGCTACTGAGCCAGTCAGAATTTTAAAATGTAAGAGAAATGGAGATAACTAGCGCTTACATTACATGTATTCAGTAAAAGATGAAAATTTTATTGGATGGGAAAGTAGTTTGAAATCCAATCTAGAACCAAAGCGTGTGGATTTGATCATGGCTCCTTTGTCCATATACAAAACACACTCAAAAATGCACCCTGGTTTCTTGATCATCCAGACCTAAAGAGCGTATACCACAGCTTCCTCCAAGCATTTGCTGGGAATTCGTGGAAAACGGGTCATGGGGTGAGGGGACAGCAAGTGACCTAAACCTGCTGCGTGCCGAAGGCCTTGAGAGATGGCTGGAATGCCCCTGTTGTGACAAACTGTGACAAGCAAATGAATTCAAATTAATTCACAGGAAATAAAAATCAGGTAATAGGAAAAAAAATGTGCAAAATACTTCAAAATCTTAAATACTTTCTTGAATGCGGTTATAAATGTAAAAATTTTCGTTCTGTATTTCCATGACTTCAGAGCGAAGTGACTGTGTGACTGAAATGCTGCCAGAAGAATCCTCTCCATTACCCAGTTTATGCAGCAGACTAAGGATATGCCCTAAGCTGTTCTATAATAAGGATATTCTGGAAAAAAATAACGGAATCTAAATCTCAAATTCTGAATATTTATGCAATGTTTTAAAATGCTATGTGTTGCGTGTTTTGGGGCTTTGGTTCATTTGGAGGTTTTTTTTGTTTGTTTCTTTTGTTACTGTTTTGGTTTATCTCAAAAATCTTCACAATAAGTTCCTGGGAACTAAGCTATTTAAAGTAATCTTCAGAAACTCTCATGACATCATCTAAGATCAAGCACTTCTACTTGGATAAGAAATATTTGAAACCCACAGTAGAAGAGTACAAATTTATAACTACAGAGTCCATCCAGTATATTTTGTGGAATATGGAAGGGGATAAGGACACAAGTCATACTGATGGCAGCAAGGAAGATATCACTGAGAAAAACCAACCACCTTATATTTCAAGAGTCCCTCTAAAAAGGTATTATATTTTCAATACACTGTCAAAATATCACATTTTAATGTTTGGAAATTGGTCTTCAAATATATATAAGCATTATCATTTTAGGATATCTTTGCATTTTTCTATATTTAGTGAATTTTCCAGACTCTTAGTGCCTCAGAAGACAGCAGTCCAAAAAGGAATCAATATCTCTTCAATGTCAGACCAACAGAAGTGCTTTGACCAGTGCTCTGGCTCTCAGAAGCTTTTCCTTATTGGGAAAAGGAAGTCTCCCACTCCTGTAATAGATCACAAACTGCCAGGGTTACTGTTGCTGAAGGCTTTTTCACAGGGCTTGCTTCTGGTATCCGAGAGCAACAGTCAGCCCTGCCCTTATCTAACATGTTCATTGATACCTCTCTGTTCAAATTCCTGCAGACCCGTAATCTCCCCCAAATCTTCCTGATTCCACCCACAAAAATCTTTCCTCAAACGTAACTGATCCCTCAAGGTTCCCACTTATTTTGGGGCATCACCGGCACCTCCACAGCTCCCTCAGACCTCTACTGCCCTTTTTCAGCTTCCTTGCCTGACCCCTCCCAGATCTCCCCTCTTTCTGTCCCCTACAAGGTAATTTGCCACTGCCAAAAAATAGAATTGCATTTATTTTGCTGAGAAGCTTTGAGACAGTTAGATACATTTAGATCCATTTACAAATACTGCATTTGGAGGTTCTGTAATCTCAGTGAGACATCTGTTTAAAGGTCTTGGTATGTCTACTGACTTAACGGACTTTGAATCGGAGTTTTAGTGACCAAAAACAACTAAGAGAAACAATTTTCTACTGTAAATTCCAGACAGTTTGATATAATCTATAGAGCAGAACAAATTGTGTCAATAATTATATTGGATTTTACTGAAAAGCAACCTCTATATAAACAATAGAATAAATCAAATGAAAACATAGTAATCTGAAGAAGTGTTTTCAGTACTAGAAAGTGTAAGGTGAGCAAATTGCTGCCCTAAGGACAAGGTGAAAATCCCTAGCCCTCCTTTCCAAAGCAAACAAATAGTAGTGAAATGTAATTTGATACACATTTCCACTAAGGGAAAACATTTTGTCAGCCACCTTTTTTTTGAGGTTGCCTTAACATTGTTTTCTTGTAATCTGATACTAACAAGAACTCTCAGTAACTATCTTAATGGCTCTCAGGGGAAAGCAGTTATCAGCAAGTGTACTAACAAGGCTGAATTACGCTGTACATGTCAGTGCTCACCTCACTCAAAGATTCTCAAACAACTTAATAAATATTGAGTTAGATACATTTTACTGCTCTTTGGCCACAACACTCATTTTGCATATGGATCAAATGTGGTATTTTTCAAAAGCAACAGTTTCAAAACCAGCAAAATGTTCAGTCTTTAAGAACTCTGCAGAAGCTATAGGTTTTCAGTGACTGAAGAAGTTTCACCTCAGATACCTCAAATTTTAAAGCATCAAAAATTGAGGACTTTAAAAAATGCTGGACATAATTGATTTCTTGAAAATCACATAGAAATCAATAATATAACCAGAAGAAAAATCCAGAAATTTTAAAATTTAGTACTTTGTGCCATCTAGGTTAGTAGCGACCAACTGAGACAGACTGCAAATTTGTGTGTTGAGGACTGACTATGATATGGACTTATTTTTAAGCAGGCTTACAAACAAAGGAAAGCACCACCAAAGCCGTACCAGTTATGGTTTTTTATGCTTTGATGAAGAAACTTTGATTTCAGAGTTTCTTTATAGCTTTTGAGTGACAAGCAGCCCTTTACATTATTAATAAAAGTTTTGAATTTAAAGTCTTTAAACTAAAAAGTTTTTTTGGGAGGAGCTTTGAAAAACCTAAAAATAAAACAACTCATCATAAGACTTATAAGATAAAGGTTTTTTGCACACTGAACTTTGGTTTAATATATCAGTCATTATTTTAATCACAAATTCTAACTAATGTTGAAATAAACACCAAGGAGCTCTGTCTCTATAAATCTCCCATCAAATAAAATGGGAAGGTGAAATTCACAAGCGTGTACCAGGAGGGATCACTTCATCGTCCCGGAACAAAATTCAGTCCTGTACAGAGGGTAAGTCCAGAGCTTTTACACTGAGCAGGGGAGAGCAATAGCAAACTTCAGTCTAAGCAGCTCCTGCTCAGCTTCATGGCTGAGAGCAGCCTATTTTCCATCAGCGATTATGGAAGGAGCGGAGGAATTCCAATCTTCCAAGCTAAAATTAACCTTTGAAAAATAGCCACTCAAGACCCTGGTCCAGCGTCCAGCACCAGTGGAAAAGCTCTTCTTGAACTGCACAGAAGCAAATTACTGTGCAAGGACTGAGCGATGATGCATCTCACCCTAGGGAGTTCCTCTAGATCTCCTGCTATTTTCTCTTATTGATCTGAATTCCTTTACTCATTTAGGAGACATGCTTAGTGCAGGGAAGAGTTTTCTCTTCCCCCTAGGTCACAAAGCAGCCATAGATCTACTTCTGCTGCGGCCTCTGAACACAGCACAAAATCCAAGCAGCTATATTGGTTCAGAATGAAGGTTCATCTAGCCCAGTATCCCATTCAGCTCTGTGTAAGTGACTCTCCCTGGGCACAGCCAGCAGCATGTACAGAGTCTGATCTGCAAGCAAAGCACATTAGATTAATCAAACAAAACAGAATTCTGTGGTCCAGAGGTAAAGAACATCACGTTGTTAATGAAGCAATACACAGTTACAGTAGAAATGTCTTTAGGAGAGTAGGAAAGCTGGGAAGGTTAGCCAGCTAACTAACCAGCTGAGGGCTGGATGAAGTGGCAATAGGAGGCAGCTCTATGAAGCAAAATGAGAGAACGGGGGGAAGACATTAAAGCCTGGGGTGAGAAGCGGAGTTTTGGAAGTTAAATAAGAAGGCTCAAGGACCAAGCGTGTTTCAAATGTCTTTGTGTAGGTGAATGGAGAGATAACTGAAGTCGACCCCAAAGCAGTCCCCTACTCTTCCATACTCCTGGCTGCTGCCGTCTAATGCCTTACTGGGAAGGAAAGAGAAAGGAAAGGGATGAGCCCGCTCTCGTCTAAAGGAAGAAGAGTGTGTGAGGTGGAACCAAAAGCCCTTGCTAGTGGTGTTTTACTCCTGCAGCTGCTAAAAGATGGAGCTGATGACTGCTACTGCTGCTGCAGAGATGGCCTCCCGATCACTCTCCTCCCCAAACATTATCTACTCCTCTGTATGCACCTAACTTAACAGCTCCTTTGGTTGCAGCAAAAGTAATAGGAGGAAACAAATGGTGCTTGAGCAGCTGGTCTCCTCTTACCCAAGGGAGACAATCTGTCACCTGCCACTCTGTTTTCTGCATATGCCTAAAGCACCCTCCTGCATTCAGACACTGATTCATGGGAATGTCATACTTGATACAAGCATGCAGACAAATATACATGTAAAACGAACACAGGTGCCTTAAGTGTCATGAAGAAGAGATTTTAAATAACTGTATGACATAAAATACAAAGATTATATCATCGATCAAACCAGCAATGAACTTTGGAAGAGGACCCACATTTCCCAAATACTCTAGTCTCGCAGCTAAGGGGAGCATTACAAATCACCCTTGCTTATCACCCATTGTGTGATCGTTCAGTATGATACTCCATCAGTGAAGTTCACATACGTTTTCTGTTTTCAGAGGAGATTTCTACTTGAAAATCAGCTGCAGGCTGTCATTCTCATTTATGGTCTCACCTTGAAACTTCTTACATATGTGTAGCAAAGTTTGTAAGTCATTTGAATGCCAGCAGAAGTGTGAATAGCGACCAAATGTCACAGTCCACTGCAAAGTGCTTCGCAATGATTATCAGATAAAGCCAAGTTTCTTAATTTCACTCAAGCAATACATAGCAGCCACAGCATCATTCATGTTAGAACCACAGCTCACATTTAGGTACAGGGTTGGCATTTGACATACAGGAAGTTTACATTTTGGTAATATAAAATCTTAATGTATGGTAATAAATATACTGGAATGGATTTCATAATTTGTTTTGTTTCATCATAAATTGACAGGAACCAGTGAATTAAAGAGACCTCTCTACCTCTTTTCACGTGATAACTCTCTTAATAGTTACAGAGTATTTCACCTTTCATAACATAAGGGTTTTTTAAAGTGCATTTTAACTTAAAAGAGCTTCAGTGTTTATGCAGGGTTTATACAGATTGATCTGCAGTAATCTATCTAGAGTTCTTTGCCTTGATGAGAGATATTTGAAGTGGTCCTTACTGTATTCTGATGCTTCACCCATTGCATAAAGAGCTACTTCTGAAAAAGCCCGTGATGTACTGGGTAAAACATCAAGAGCAATTAGATTTAGCAAAATTATTCAGAAGAGGCCCAAGATCAAATAAACATTGCTTTTCCACAGCATAGGGGAACACTCTCTTACTTTTTGCCTAACAACAAGGTACTGACAGCGGTGTTTCAAGTGGGATGGGGCCAGACTTTGATCTCGGCAGGGGGGCTTGTGTTAACCACAACTGCAAGCTGTCTTAAAACTCACAGGTCAAGCAGGTATTTTTAGTTATATTTTGAAGACGTAGAAACGTACTTTCTCTCATTTCAACAGCAGGACTATTTATTTTGGGGCGGGAAGGGAGGAGGAACTGCAGACAGATATATTGTTGAGATAAATCAAAACAAAAGAGACATTCAATATTTATCCATTGAGAAAAAATAGAATACTTCCTGTGTGACAGAATCCCTCCCACCCATTTTAATGGCTATGTCCCTCATAAAAATTAATAGGTAAGAACATTACAGTAACACTTTAAATCGTAGCTTTTTGGAAAATTGCTGCAGATCATTTCAGGTGTTATTGAAAGAAATTAAACAGATTAATTCAAAATCTGAAATACTGCCAGGGTGGGAGCAAGCTATTGTTTAATCCAACGCACAAAGATAAAGAAAAGATGTAAATGGAAAAACATCAAAAAAGAGTTGACCCCACTGCCCTAAGCAGTGGTTGGCTGCTCCTGTTCTTTCAGTCTTATAGTCAAAGTAGATACAACACATAGATTATGAAAACACATACATCACTTAAGTGTATATCACCATGTGATGCAGCAGATAGCAAGTTAGATTTTCAAGGTTTTCTGATGCGGTCAATTTATAGGGAATAAATTACAAGGAATGGCAAAGGAAAGCAGAGGAAAACTATAGAGCAGAAGGAAGATTGGAAAAGCTGTTTGAAGTTCAAGTAACAAAACAATGAAGGAGAAAAGGTGGGCTGAAGGTAGCACAAACAGACAGTCACCGCCAGACAGAAGAAATCCTGCCATGACAGCAGAAGTCTTTCAGAATATTCAAAGATCCCTGCAGCATGGACTGGCTGGACTATACGCATGTCTTCTCTCTGTACTTTTACCCCAAGGCCAAACAGCAGTGGGAGACAGAAAGGCACCACCTGTTTCTTCGGTTTCTCCCTTGCAAAGGTCTGAATGTAAAGAATTCTGGTGAAAGCTGTACTGGAAATAGCCTGCATGTGGTTATGGCCCCGAGCCTGCAAAACTTGCACACATGAGATTCCCACCAACTTGGATGGGAATTTTGTGCATAATCATTTCAGCGTCTGACCACAAAAGCCATAATTGGAATTAAAACATCAACTGAATTGTTAAATATCCAGAACCTTGGCACCAAGATAATATGCTTTAACTTCAGACTAAATACATGACATTTACATTTATATATTATCTTATGTGATCCTGGTCATTTTAGTAGATTTTCATTTACTGCACAGAAAGAATAAATTAAAAGTTGCCCTATATAGTGGTAGTAAGGATATTACAAACACATATTTTAAATCAAAGAAATTTGCCCACCCAACACCCACTCACCCATGAAAATTATTTTTAAAAGTACAGTGCAAACCACAACCTTTCCCTTGTATTTATTATAAAAGCTTTCTTTCCCTTAATGTTTGATCTATCTATAAAAGGCAAAAATATTTTGTTAGTAAGCCTCAACCTCTGGCAGCCAACAAAGTGACTAAATTTCTTACAAATAATTTCAGTTACTCTTGTTTACCAATGTGCTTGTTTCCCATAACCCCCATGGGAAGATATAATGTCCCTGTGCAGATGTTCAATGTTATAATTGGGCAGCATTCAGCAGAAATGTCATCAGTGACACAATACTTTAACAATAAAAGAAAATGAAATAGACATCACAGGGGACTCCCATTTCAAAGCAAACCTTCAAGGATCTGAACGGGAAGCATATTTTCCATATTACAAGCTCTCATTTAAATTACAAAAGTACATTGACATTTATTTCCTGAACAGATGAGTTTATCACTAGTTTAGTAACGAATATCAATGGCAACAAAAATTACAGTTCCTTTCATACCGAGTTTCTTTTGATAAGTGCCTTGCCTTTACTTACATTCTCATACAGATTTCTTTTATTCTGACTATAACATCCAATATTTTGCATAAATATAATTTTTCATTTTATTAAAGATAGATTCTGCAATAACACATATTTTTGCAGGACAGCATGAACAACCCGTTTCAGCCTGGGCTTGTGCCAAATGCCACTTTCCAGTTAGTCCAGCTGTAATTGAGTACCTGATCTCATGGTCTAAGAGACCAAAGGGAAATAGCAATAGTGGCTGCACTATTCCCATGTTTGAGATTGGCTACAGAAGCTGACACGCTAACAAGATTAGTCCCAGTGCACCTAGACTTAGGGAAACTGTGCTGAAATGTTTTTCTGTGCTGCAACAATTCTGTTCACATAAGTGGAAACATGTCAGCAGGACATACAGGGACATCTTTTTCATGAACCATCATCTCACTAATAACCAGCTGCATGGAGATCTAATGTAAGAAGTACTGCATAAGATGGTAAAAGCAATCCTGCAAACTTAGTGAGGGAAAAGATCTAGAAGTATGTCTAAAAAGTTATCATCTTCTTACCATCAGCTTCATCCAGAAGACAAGTAAAACTGGCTTTTCTACATTCTCCCTCCAAACTTATATGATTGTGATCCCTGCCCAACTCACTAGCAGATTAGCCAGAAGTGTATTTAATTAGTTACCACAGGTATTCTACAGGGAAGCTTTGGGGCACATCAAGGTAGATGCTGCAACCAAGGATACTCACGCCTTGCACAGCATAATCCTTTGCCATTTGAGACTGACAGGATACACAGAATAAGTAACTCAATATTGAATAAAATAAAACCCAATTTTTGTCAGGTGCCAAGCAAATACAGTACATAACAATCTTTTGCACTGTCTCACCTCTTATTCCCCAGGTACCGAAGTGCACAATTTCAGATTCTCAGCAGAGGGTTCAGGAGGATGATCCTGAGTTAAACTCACCTCAGCTGGAGAAGGTTTTGCATTTGGCTGCAGAACAAACAAAAAAATCTAGTGTAGTGTACAAAAGAAAACTTTGAAGTAAATGTCTGAGGCAGTCTGGGGTACAATGTGCTAAAGATGTCTCAAATGAAGAATTGCAGGAGTCCATACCTGAGGGGGAAGGGAGGGAGTATAAATTGGAGCAAGGAATTCACACAGTACATTTTCCTTCAAAGCATTATGTACATTTGCAAGCCTTGAAGCTATAATTTGCAGTTTTGTCATAAACATTTTGGTAACGTAGTGGAAAAATACCAGTATCCAGTCTATATCCCAGCTACCATGACTAGCTGTGTTGACTGAACTGCGGCTATTAAGTCTGTTACCCAACATGAAGCCTCCAGCACAACAAAACGTTTTCATAGAATATTCTTAGGTAACACAATACACCCCACAATTACCACCACCTCAATGGTACTTCTCAGCTGCTATAACAATTTTCTTCAGAAACAGAAGGATTTCCTTAAAATTTCTGTAACTTCTTTGGACCCTATCTATGTTTGCCATTCTGGAAGTATACAACCAAGCAAAATGCTAATGAAAATTACATATTTATCAGATGAAGCATCATAGGAGGAAGAACTCTTTTCATCTCCAGAATTTCAGTCACCAAACTAACACCCTTTATGCTGCTGCATTCCTCCAGAGTAACAATAGAACTAAAAAATCTAAAACAAACTCCTATCCTGTCTTTCCCCAGCAGAGTTTTGACCTCCCAAAGGAGACATTGTTGAGATTTTAAGAAGTCCAGCAGGAACTTGTTTTTATTACTGATCTTATGTGGAAGTCACACAAATGCTACTAGCCAAGGATGGTGGTTTGAAAAAGCTCTAAAAGAAACAGTCACATACGCACACATGACCTCTAATGACAGGGAAGGAATAAATACAGTACTGTAGCCACCTCCTCTGCCCTCCTCAACTGAAGCCACCTTGAGATTTTGTTCCTTTCTTAAGCTCCTGCTGTTCTGACTGTGTCTTTTCCCACCTTCTCCAATCTTTTCATTCAGTTGCATTTTCCTCTGCACTAAAATGAACTACTTGTTCAAGGGTCTGTGTAGGTGAGGGCAAAATTACGTCTCTTGCTTCATTTTTTCTTCCCCTCCTCAGTCTCTCTCCTGAAGGTTCCCTTAATCTCAACTCAGTCTCCATGCCTTCTCTCCTGCCAAGTTCTTATGCTGACAATAAGGTCAGAGTTTTGCCATCTCTTGTTCCTCTTTCCTGTACAAAAACCATCTACAGACTCTGCAGTGATCTCCATATCCAGTGACTATATTTCCCCCTCATTTTAACTATTGGCATAGTTTCATAAACTATGTCTTTAGTGGCAGAAGCCTATTTCAGCACAAACAACTGTATGCTTCTGATTCCTCTGTTTGGGACTAGAAACTGCTAATTCAGCCATATTGGTGTGTGCCATTTGTGTGACAGTGAGTCAGAGCTCATTGCTGAGGAGGAAATTATTCCATATGGAACCAAACTAAATCATACAAATCCAGAATGCTGAGAGGAAAGGAAACAAAACAAAGGAAGGCAGCAGTGGGAAAAGGTGAAAAATAATAAACAGGAGAAATGTATCAATTTTGTATGAAGGTTCTGATAATGAGCAGAACCTACATCCATTACCTACTCTTAACTAAAAGAGCTGACCTTAACACTGACAATCTTGAAATTCTGAAATAAAAAGTGATCAAAAGGGGAAAATGGGACAATATTTTCAGGAAAGCAGTTATAAAACTGTGTTTTTCCCAGGTAACACTTGTATGTATGAGATACTGAGCTTTACACTGAATTTAACAGTGGAAGTTCCAAAATCAGTGAACGCTTTTTAGAAGTTACATTGCATTGCCTGTTTTGTAATGAATCAGATCTCAGTTTGTTCATGTATTTCAGTATCCCAACAGGAACACAGCAGCTGAAATAAGGAATTCAAGAGCCTACCCCATTGATTCTTCTGCCATAATCCGCAAACTCAGATTCTGCATTTAGATCCTTTAAAATAAACTATCAAGGCCAGGGGAAGGTGTTGAAAACAGCTTCAGAAAGTTACCTTAAATCCTCTAACATACTACAATGTGTGTACATCTGTGCTGGTCCCAGCAGATGTTGGAAAGTTTGCTTTTTTATTTTTTTAAGTGAAAAAGAGACAACCAGGCCTCTAACAGACCCTCTTTGATCTCACCTGGGAGGAAAGTTATAATCTGTCCCTGAGAATCTCTACAGTTCAGGCTTAAAAGACAAAAGAGAAGAATGTGAAAAGAACAGGAAGCAGCACATAAAATAAAGCAAATGGGCTTTGAAACGCAGCCTGGTTCCTGGGAATGGCACTGTGTCTAGTTATGTCCTTGGAAGGTTGTTTTTTTTAAAAAAGCTGTCTCAGAGATGTGCCAAACCACTTGCTTTTGATTTGTGTGGCAGCAAATGGAACACGACAAGTAGAGAAGAGCATAGTTGTTGCACTGCCCACGGCAAAGAAAGTACCACTTAGAGGATAGCAGGCAAAGGAAAGGTGATAACCCCCGAAATTGCCCATCCACAAGAGAAGGTTTAAAGAAAACAAATGCCTGGAAAGCTGTATTTTAGAAAATAAAGCCTATCAGAACACACGCACTATAAAAAAATTAGTATGTCTCTGTGTATTTTGTTTTCCTGCAAACACGAGAAAAAATTGTACCTAGTTATTGTGATTAATTGTCCTTAAATTACAGCCAAAGGAAAGTATAAGAAGTTAAAATGTACTGAAAACCTGTAATAGAAAATTAACAACAGCTGCCAAATATCAGAATCTGTCAATTAATGCTATTTGGCATGAGCTGCTATTGTAGCCGTCCCATTACAACCCTGACAAATTGCACTGTCCCATGCTATGGATTTTGTAGTGGAAACAATTGTATTTCATGATTGCAAATCAGTATTACTTCTGGGTTTTATTCCAGTCTTCAACTTTTTCTAATCCTTGCAACAATACAAGTGTATGGAAGTAAATGCTGTCTACCAAAGAACACAAGTGCTGTGTTGAGTTACAGAAACATGAATTTTATCTGCAGAATACTATGCATCATAAGGCAATGATTGTCACGGAGCTCTATATGTTACACCAAACCACTTATAGGACCTTAGTCAAGGGCTAACACACAATTTGTAGTGATGATCTCTGCTATTATTCTGCTGTGGAATTTCACAGAAATCCCATATGCTTCTCGGTTTGTCCATTTAAAACTACGTAATTAACTATTATGTACAGATTGCAAAAACAAGCAAAAGAGGCTCAGAAATTTCCAATTAAGATAGTTAAAAATAGGACAAAAAATGTTTCTGATTTCCTTGCCAGTTACTGAAGTATATTTTTATATCACTCTTGTATAATTAAATAACAGAGTTAAGCTGGTATAGTTGCAGTCTACCAGTGAGATAAACTCTGACAGTGAAAATATCCTTTTAGTATCTCCATTCCTCCTCAAAAATGGGAAGAGTAATGTGTCTCATACCTTCTGCAGAATAGGAAACAGTTCTGGAGAATGGGAAGAATTCAGAGGTGCTACTGGAATGGGGAGGATACATGACCGAAATGTCCAGTAGCTCCAAGTTCAGTTACAATAATGGAATTTACACAAATCTATCTGTTGCTGTTTCATCTCCATGTAGTCTGTAATTTTCTTTGACTTCAGTGAAGCTCATGGATTCTATAGTCTATGGAGAAGAGGAATGAGGGACAGACAAAGTACTGTTATTTTTTTGGGGTGGGAAGGGGAGGCTCTTACTTTTTTCTCTTTTTTTGTTTTAAAGATTTAACCCCAGGTTTTGAATTTTTCCATTAAAGCATTCCTATATTTTGTTCTGTGACCTTAACTATCCTGTTATGCTGTTTGGTTTAAATTCTGTCAGTTTTAGACCCTGGATGAATATGTAGGAGGCAAAGAATCTGAAGA
The DNA here is from genome assembly GCF_963924245.1 of Chroicocephalus ridibundus. Classification (NCBI taxonomy): domain Eukaryota; kingdom Metazoa; phylum Chordata; class Aves; order Charadriiformes; family Laridae; genus Chroicocephalus; species Chroicocephalus ridibundus. The sequence goes on along the minus strand of NC_086296.1, from coordinate 7,980,439 downwards.
CTTAAGGTGAACCAAGTCCTTGTTAAATGGATGAACAACATGTTTACAAAGAGTAAAACAGCACGTAACTATATGGAAAGGCTACTACAAGAACCAAATAAGGATTGATGCCCTGAGTTTTTGCTGTTTTATCAGTGGTGAGCAGTTATATATTTTTATTACAAGAACCTCTATCCTAAGCAAAATTTGAACTCTAAAAGGAGGTGTTATAGAGCGCCTTGAAGAGCAGACCATAATGATCAGGATACAGTACAAAATAAAGCAAATAGAAGTTAGTACAAAGTGGGAGAAAATTTTGATGTAAATGCAGTGAATAGTGAATTACTTGGATTAGATAACTGCCTTATCCTCTCAATAGTCAAGTAAAGCTGAACCACAGCAATTCAGAAGCATTTGTTCAATTTTATTTCTTTAATCCTGATGTCTGTGTTGACTCTCATGGTCCTTCTTTCCCAATGTATTAGAAATAGAAATGCTTTCCTAATGGTTATTTCAATTTAGGCAGCAAAAGGTAGTCTCAGAAACCACACGGGTAAAATTACATATTCTTAGCAAAGATTGTGTCTCCTCTCTCAACCACAGATATGAATGGAAGGTTTGGTACTCCACAGTGTTAGGATGGAGCATTTGTGGCTTTGAGAGAGCTCCACAGTCAAGAAATTATAATTTCTGATTTTGCAGTGAGATAAAACTTTTCCAAATTAGCCTAGCTCTATCAATTAAGTTAGAGTATCCAGCAACTGTATGGACACACAAACTCCTCTTGAGAGATAAAGGAAAGGCAGCACCTTCTTGGATACTTCTTTTACCTTCACATTTTTAAAATGTAGAGACCCTTGAGAACAGAAAATAACAGAATAGAACAGAAAAACAACAATTTAAAAATAAACTCATAAAATGTATCTGTACATCATTGAACATATGCTTTCCTGTGACCTTGAGTGTCCATGCTTTAATTTAATCTTACTTTGTTAGTTGAATGGAGTACATTCATAAATGCCCGTGTGTGTCCATTTTTTTACTGTTTCGCACCCTACCGCTGTCCTCAGAACACAGGTGTACCTGTTGGTTTTGCTTTGAGAAGCACTCTCCCCCTTTGTTCATCAGGTAGAGCATCGTGCATGCCACCACATGCCTAACTATTGCAACCATAGCTTTGCTGGATTGAGACATCCAGTTTGTACTTGCACCCTTTACAAATGTCACTTGACCTGCCTGAAGATAATACACACCCACTTGATATCAACACACAGAATCAAACCTGTGTTTTTGGCGTAAGCTAAAAATAAATCAAGGGAAGATCTCTTACATCATTTTCTATGTTTTTCTGGCATTAGCTTGTTCTGTATAGAATCTTATCAACAGAACTTGTATTTGATGAATGAAATATGGAGTGATAGGGAGTGTTTTTAGGTGGGGCTATTTACCCAAAGAAGTATTCGGTTACCAGGAGTTTCTAAGTATTTACTTTTCAATTTTCCTAAGTGTTACTTAATTTACCATTTTCACTAACAGGCTGGCAGAGAATTTTCTGCTTAGTCCGTAGTTTATCTGTATCAACCAGTGGGTGAGGAACTTGCCTTTCTTTTCACTGCATTTCTCTACAACAGAAGATTTCCTGCTGTCAATATTCAATATTACTTGATGTTTTTTCACTATTTGTATATAAAATGAGATTCTCACCTCTCTAGCTTGTACAATAAAACCTATCCCTACAGGCCCCTTAGGTACGCAAGTAGTCCTCTTGCAATTCAAACATATCAGCAATCACTTCTGTGTCTATTACTAGCGTACAGAACCAGATCCTTAACTGGTGCAAACTGTCTTAGCTCCACTGACTTCAAAGCTGCAGCAACCTACTCTCATTGAAGATCCAGCTCATATACTAGAAACAATTTATATCCGATTCACAGAGACCTCTGCTTAACAGAATGCATGAGGTATCCAAGGCAAAATTATTTCATCATATTAAACCTTTCTTATTGTGCTTTATAACAATATAGGCAATTCTCAGGAAAGGACAGTGAAATTTAAATGAGACTATGGTCTGTGTACTGGGGCACAACTTACAGCAGTAACTAAATATTATAGTGTGCATAGTTCAAACCAGATAATGCCAATCCTGTGTGTTCTTAGCAGCCTTCATTGATGATATGGTACTGATGTATCTCATATATTGCTCCATCACAGGGCTCACAAGGCTGCACATTGCTCTTCCTTCCCTGTAAGGAGTTGTTCCTTCTCAGTTTATGTAACAGGGAAGGAACTCTACCAAGTTGTCTTTTTCAAAGTCTTTATAGTTCTTTCTTCTAGCTTCGTTAACGAGCTGATGGCCACGGTACAGCAGTAAATTACTCCACCTTTCAAAAGTAGGTTAGCAACCTGAATAAGAGCGATTCCACTCCAGCAATTCTACCTCCTCCCCCCCCATCACACACCCTTTTTAATTGTACATTTTCTAAAATAATCTGAGATCTGGATCAGTAAATGGTCTTTTTGGTGCCAGCACAGAAAATATTAATATGTCAAAACATCCTGCGCAAACTCACACATCTCTGCATACCACAAATGTGATATTTATATGCTTGGTTTTAAACAAATGCATTTCCAAGCACACTTTTTCATAGTAGAACAAGCCACACAATATTCTCTTCTTTCTTTTCTTGTTTTTGGGTGGTATTTTAATATTTTCGTCTTTCTTTTCTTGTTTTTGGGTGGTATTTTTTGTTTGGGTTTTTGTTTTTGGTTCGGGTTTGTTTGGGTTTTTTTACTCCTTATTAACAAGGCAAATCCTGTTTTACTTGTTTACCCTCAAGGAATTCTATTACAATTATTTTCATAATTTTAATTGTAGTGCAAATATATGAAAAATGTCTTTCTAAAATACTAGCTGTATTACAATATCACAGTGGACCATTGCATACTCGGGACCTGTTGTATTACTATATTATTATGCAATGCCAGAATATACAGTAAGTCTCGCTCCATAACATTTACTCTCCATATTCAGAGCAATGAGTGTTTATGATATTCTAGGTAATGGAAATATCAGTACAATACTGCTCCCAGACCCCAGTAAATTCCCAAACCACCAGCCTGTGTTGTACACAGCCCCCCGGTATGGATATTTCCAGTAAAGCTTACAAGCTTGGGCATAGCGCCATGCAAATGCACAAAACCGGCTCAGTATCTACAACCAACTTCCCAAAGCTTCTGGTTCCAGCTACGTGGCACAGGCACCTAAACTGTCTTAATATCTAAGTAGGTTTATTAGCTTGGGCCCAGCCTCACATGAATGGAGATCTGAGCTGACAGCAGAATCAGTGAATCTGCATATTACACACAGTCTGAGCTAACAAGCCTTCTAGGGTAGAATCTGTTCAAAGCTGCTTTGAACAGCTAGGTACCCATGTTTCTACTTACCTGGAAGCTGGACAATCAGGCTGCAGATGTAGAACTGAAGGTAGAGAGTATGGATGAATGGCTGTTGAAGATAGAGAGATGAGGTACAACTGTTTGCCAAGATCTCCACAGCTTGCTTATGGAAATCTCTGCCTCTTTTTCAACTCACAGTCTAGATGTTTAGGCTTATGACTAACCTTTCTCTTATTAAAAAAAAAAATAAAAATTGTAATATCTTAACATTTTGCATCTGGCTACATTGAAAATTTAAGAAGTTACAAAGTCATTAGCTGAAGACAGACATATCGGATACATCAACATACATTGTATTTTTCTCACTACAGGGAAAAGTTTTGTCATAAAAATATAGATCATGTAGTTCCACATAATGAAACAGAAAGGAAATTAAACTAGTAATGCATAGAAAATTTACTATATGTATGAACTGACAGGCATTAAATAAACACTCTCTTCTTAGCCAAAATCTTGTTCCAGTTTGTAGGATGTCAAGATATGCATTAGCAATACCCCTGAAATTGTCACTCTGTAGACAGGAAATCTAATTTGCATTAGGATAATAAACATTAAACTAATCTTGATTTCCACAGACCAAATTTATATTTTTATTTTGATTTACTGGATATCAAGTGTCAATTTAAAGTGGATGTCAAAGAACATTAATTTTCAAAGCTCTTAAAAGAAGAAAGAGAAATCCCCCAGAGCAGTCAGCAAAATGGATCATGTTTCCTATTCCAAGAGATTCTCGTTATAGAACTTTGATGGTAAAATAAAACTCTTTAATCTGTGGCATAATCCTGAAGATAGCATGCTAAAACTTGAAGTACACCAGCATGCAGATGTTCTGAGAGACATGTTTTTAACCCCTGGGCTACCTTGTTTGCCAAGAAAATTTAATCTTCTAACATGTACATTCATGAACAGTCTACTGCTAAAAGTGTCTATGGGCCAGCAATGTTTCCTGCTGACAACAGTCTGATCCTGAAGCTACTGAATCTGGTATTTAGATATGGTAGAGAATAGATTATTTTTAATTTATCAGGAGTTTTTGCAAAGACTGGAGTCTGGTTTGTGGAAGTTTTCTTAAAAACCTTTACTGCAAAAACTCCAATCTCTCATATATTCAATAAAAAAGTTAAGAAAAAGATTTCAAATTTGTGCACCTGACATGTATTGAACTTTACTGATGGGGGTAATCACCTTGAAATCAAGAGATGACACTTGCAAGTAAAATGAAGCACACGTACAAGGCTTTATAGACCTGAAGCCTATCAGAGAAATATATTTACTTTCACAAAAAAGTATGGGCTGTATATAATCCTTCTTGTACTTTCTCTTTAAAAAAGGTAAAAAATGTAAAAGTTCACTGTTAAGCAAAAAGCACGTTGCCATATAATTATGGAGACTTGCTTTTGAGAGTAATCAAAGCAAAAATTTTGACATGTAATCTCTTAAAATATTACAGCCAATGCTGAGGGACACACACATTCTGAAAATCCCACAAGGGCTGTGAATTGGGAATGGATTTGTGCTGGCCACCGTGCTGAAATTAGAAATAAATGGTTCATGGTTCAAATTTGTTATGAATGACTTAGCCCCACTTTTTGTAATGTTTACTGAATCTTCCCATTGTAGAAAGGATGCAGAGTCACCTGCTACCAAGGTGTATATATGCACTCTCATTTAGTGTTGAGATCATTATAGCCAGGGTCCAAAGAATGACGAGATGCTTTGCAGTGCTGCTTTCAGGTGCCTGTAGGATCTGAACAACTACTCCAGATACCTCATCTCCAAAAAAAAGAGAAGGAAGCAATCCTTCAAACTGCACTAGAAAAAAGTGCTCTCAGTTGAACAAATGCAGTTTCCAGCATAATCCATAAATCCATACATAGATTTCAAAAACCTAAGATACTTGGGAAAATGAAAACAAAGCAAATCAAAGACTTTTATTACTTTCTAAAACTTTGAAAGATGGCCTCAGGATTGAATTTTGATCTCACCCATTAGAATCTACACAGTATTTCAGATTCCACCAAAGTATTTAATGTAAAAGCCTAACTTTCAAGATTTCATCATTTTCTAGTGGGGAGTTTTACGCTGTCCATTAGTAATCTTTTTAAAAGGGCACATTTCAGGTTATTCCATCTAGCATCCAGACTAATAAAGAGATGGACTTTCTATGGATTTACTAAGGTAAATCTTACAACGATTACATATCACAGCTGCAACAATGAAATCCATCAGAAAGCCGACTGCTGGAGATACTCAAATTCCTCTGTAATTAGCACATTGGTAAAATCCAAATGCCAAACCCTAGCAACCTCAAGAAGCGTGCAAAGAAGCTAAGTAACACAGCAAAGAAGTGACATCTACATGACCCTGGCTTTTTTACACAATATCACGCAGCTGGAAGACTGCTGCTCCTGGAGGAGGAGGAAGGGGGGAAGGGGAGGAAGAATAACTCAAGTTATTGCTTTGAAAATTTAGTACTTTTATAATTGGGACTTTAGCCTTGAGTAATTTTCCAGAATCTTTTTTGTTACAGGAACTAAGAAGTAAAATAGGAAGCATTTTTATCTTATCTCATTTTGATTAGTCAGTATGAAGATACCAGTACAAAACCAGGATTGTACTGACGATCTACTGTGACCTGAAATTGTCTGCAATTTGAGTTTTATCTCTTGATTTTTCTAAACATGCTCTTCTCAAAGTGGATGCAATTATGCAATAATCTTAGGAAATACCTGGTGGTATGGAACTATGTCCATTTTAAAAAAGAATGCATAAGCTGGGATTCTACACCTGCTATTGCTGATCCAAGTCTAGGTTTTGCATAATATATGTGTCCATTACAACAGACCTGCCATTAGTTTGATAAGCGCAAAAACTCATTTCATATATCCCTCTATTCTTCAAACTCCTATCAATCAGTGGGAGTCATGCAAGGAATACTGGTTCCAGTTGGAGATTCATGTATGAAAAATGACACTGAAGAGGAGTGAAGAGTATGTTTCTCTATAAGCATAAATCCCCTCAAACCCAGACCACCTCAATACAGAGATTGGACCTATACACGTCCATACAGCATCCCACCCTTCATACAGGATCCTACCTTAGAATCATGGACTTTTAAGTGTACCTATATTGTGGGGAGAGAGTAAGTCAGCTGGGAGAAGATAAAAGGGGAAAAAAAAAAGCTTTGCCTTTTTTTTTTTTTCTTCTCTGTCATATTCACCTCTTTCTCAATGGCCAGTACAGGTCAGCCAGCATTTGTGTGTTAGGTGTTATAATCTGTCACTAGCACAGACCAGCAGGAAAATTGCTGTCCTAGGAGCAGCAGAAAATCAGGGAGGGAACTGTGACTCAGAGGGATGTGTTTGACTCATGGGGCCTAATGAGGAAAGGGGAAGAAGTTTGTGCAATTCTTGCTCAGGGCTGTGCTTTGGGCATTGTCTAGTCTTTCAGATCACAATGGAATGGAAATAGCAATATATGGGCTTCTAGCAAATATCACAAATAAGCATCTCATGACAGCTCAAGACAGTAAATGCTTATTACATGTTATGAAATTTATACAACATAAAGAATTATATCCTTGTTTATCTAATCTAACTCATTGCTATTAAAATAAATGGCTTACTTAAAGAAGCAAGGAAAGCATGATTTGATGGGGTGTGTAACAAACTATATTGAAGATATTTTTCAAAGCAGACTAGGAGATTTAGATGCTCAGTCTCTTTTAATAGAGAGACTTTGAACCCCAGCCTTGAATTTTTCCCACATATATTAGTAAATGTGAAACATTACAGAAGCCACATGTTTCTGTGGTAGGAATTTCAAATGTATATGTGCACTACAGATTCTAGTATGTGATAGTTGGTCACTCCAAGCAACAGGTTAACTGAGGATCTATAGTAAAACAATAACTGTTTTGGAACTAAGACTGAGTATGGTACATTGAAGACTTCAATAATTTATTTTGTACTGGGCCTCATAATAGCACCAGAATTCAGATACACTTAGACATGAGTTTCCTTTATTTCCCTGGTCATCGGGCAGTTGGCTGCACAAATACAGTTGGTATAAATAAAGGAACGTGTACTCTGAAATAGAGGAAAGCTGATTCAGAGCTCGTCCAGTGGCAGATCCTAGGCATGTCCTACCAATTCTATTTAAATCTCAAAATTCATCTGAAACTCAGAAAAATGGTAAAGGGAAAACCAGCTTCTTTCCACTGGTTTACATTTTGGGGTGTGATAAAAAATACAGAAGTGATAGTTTTCAGGCTTGTCAGAAAAATGTGACTTATAAGAGCTTCTAGTTATGGTTTGGAATAAATCCACTTTGGACTCACAAAGTTTAGCTTGGGAAAGAGAAGTGGTTCCAATTTAGCTACAGTTCAGGTGCAAAATTAAAGCTGTGAACTCAGTAAACATTCTAGCAGCTCCCTCCATCCAGCCACTGTCTGTAACCTCCTGTAGGCTCTGGCTATACTTCTGAGAGACTCTTGCAGCCCACATACAACACTGAAGCAGGAAGAGGCAGTTAAGAACGTTTTTGTGCTGGTCACACAGACAGTGCCTCAGAGCTGCCTAGAATGATGGAAGGCTGTAACTTCTAGAAGATTTTCTTGTTATTTAACAGAACACACTGTGTCCTTGTTTCTAGATGAGCAGTGACAGGAAAAAGCCTCTCCTAGACTGGCAGGGTTATTTTATATTAGATATTTAAGTCTGTTCAGAGTAATTTCCTAGATTGCCAAAATCAAATCAATCTGTATTGAAGTTGTAGTATTAATCTGTGGACTTGTAACCATGTCCAAATACAGTGGTATTCTACTCCAAAGAGCAAAATAATGCTCCAAGGAACCTACACAGATTTCATTAAGGCTTGCATGCATGTAACTATAATCCTTAAATGGTAATTGACGTCACGTGAACATTTTCTTCTTCAGATATCTTTCAGTACTTTAGATTACCATTCTGAAGAAGTTTAAGATTTCAAATTTCATCCTGATTCATGGAAGGAAAATTTTAGATCTACTCTAGACACTTTAGCATGGAGCTAGAGAAAAGCAGGAGAGTTACCCCAAGAACAGAATAACTAAATACTGAATTTCATGTTGTTTCTTATCTGGATTTCAAAATAAAGCCAAAGAAAATACCCCATCCTCCAGTAGTGTTTTACAGCAGAACAGACAGTAATGCTCACTTTTCCTTCATCTCTTCCATTTTCTCAATCATGCACCCTTCCTTTGGCAATGACAACGTAGATTGAAGCAACTGGGGCTCTAACATTCAAATATTCCCAAACATCTTTGGTAATGTTATTTTTTATAATATTTTGTATTTTTAAGTAAGTAAATCCAAAAGTCGTCACAGTTAAAATACAGTATGTAGAAGCAACTGAAATACAAATTATGTCTTTGCAATATCAGTGCTTTTTACAACACACTATTTTCATTCTTAACGACAATTTTATTAACCAATGCAAGAAGCAAGACTACCCTTACATAAACTGCCAAAGAAGATATAATTGTGAATGATCAGTGATTAAACACTATGCCTTGAGCTCTTTATCTGAAGCTGGAGTTACAGACCAGTGCAAAGTCTGATATACCAGTAAGCCTCTAACAAAAGCCTGCAGCCCACTATATTTGCGTGCAACAGGTTATCACACCAGCTGAAACACTTCTATTAATTTTTAATCTGTAACATTATGCACAAATTTCTCAAGTCTACATGCAGCTCAACATTAGTCATCTTTTCAATAATGCTTTTGCATACTTTGCACTGTGTGTTATGTCATATTATGGAAGACCACTGCTTCGTCTAAGAAGTATGGCATTAGCATAAAATCTGTCAGAATTTCAGGACTGGACACTCAGCTGTCATACCAATACAAACCAGTCAGAGAATAACTTGGAAATCAAACAACTCTATCCCTGCTTTTTCTTTCCAGCTATAAAATTAGGATAATTATCAGCTACTTATCAGGTGTGATTTGCAGTTTAATTGATATTTATCACATCCCTTGCTATTCTCTGATAAAAAGTTTTAAGTAGTATTTCCATAATTTGGAAGTATTTCCATAAATTGCTCATAATAATGAGCAATATTTAGTAAGTAGAGAACAAATGAAGCCAAAAGCCAAAGGTAAATTATCGTCTTTTTAAAGATACATTTTGTAAGAGTTTATTTAGAGGACCAAGTAAACTGTATACCATTAATAAGACAGAATCTGACCCAAAGGAGCTAGGTAGCCCAGCAGAAAACACACACAGCTGATGAAGATGGGGAAACAAGAATCCTTACTGCCACTGACTTGCTATAAGGCTTGAAACAGACGGCTTTATTCCTCTACTTCCACCAGATTCCCTTTTGTATGTCTATTTAGAATGTAATTGTTCTCAGACAGAAATTATCATAGCCTTGATTATAGTCAATAACCAGCCTCTCTAATAATTCTTGAAAATGTCTTTCTGAGGCTATTACATTCTAGAAAATAGCAGGCTTATTCTGCGATAATTATTCCTAGCGTAGCACGACCCTCCTCTTATCACCTCCTTTAATCTAAATAGCAGAAAACATTTGGAGGTAGAGAGGCACAAAGAGATAAAAAGTGATTTGCCCAAGATTACTTAGCAGGTCAGTGACTGAATCAGAGATAGAAATCCTGGTTCCTGACATCCACCAGAGGTTGTACCTGCTGGACTTCATCATCGTTCCACAGGTCCCAACACTTCGCTCTTCTACAATTGCACCATTCATCCAGGAAGTTACAGGCACAGCATTCTACTCTGCAGAACCCATGTGAAGCAGATAAGGATCATATGCTGTACATTTTGAAAACATGAAAGAAAAAACCTCTGTTTAGAATGATGGTATTTAGTACAAACAGCCATCTGGAATGATTGAAACCAAATCCAGGTAAGAGTGCTAAGTAAAGTGTGCGCTCAGCTCTCCAAAGGTTTAAGAAAAACATTAACAGAAACTGTTTTCATATATATTTTAGAGAACAGGTCAATAGTTTGCAGGAAGGTTAGAAATAAATGCAACTCTGTGCCAGGAACATTTTAACAGAGTTTATCCTGTAAAATGGCTATATCCCATCTAAAGGCAAGATGATGTGAAAATATTTCCTAGTATGTTGTCTGTGCTGTTGTGTAGCTTTCCCATGTATAATAATATCAGAAATTCTTAAACTCTTTTTAAAAGAGAGAGAGAGATCAGGTGACAAAATTATCTAAATACTAGGACGAGAGAGCCTGGTCTCAGCAGTGCTGAAATTCTGACCATCCTAGGCATCTTTAGCAATGGAGCCAGCCATTCAGAAACAAGTCACACAGAAAACACCAACAGATAACAGAAACAATTATAAGCTTCGTGCTTGATTTTCACTTCCGTTTTTCCTTAATTATCCTTGAAGGTGGACATTAATTGAAATAGAAATCCTACATTTCACCACAAAATACCAGCAATATCAGCTTCCCATACTATTCCATAAATATCCTCTCTCTGACAAGGCAGTAATATTCTCTTTCTTAGGATATTCGCACCTTTCATTTATTCTACACTCCAACATAAAGTGTGCTTAAAATGCAGCCAATCAAGCAACTTTACTGCCTTAGCTTACTTTCTGCTTCTAGGTTGATGTTCTAGGAAATTTAAAAGCAAGGACTACTTACATTGCACACACCTTTATAGCATGTCATATTATAGAGACTAATAAATACAAGAAGGATGATCTACTTAAACAAAATTTAAAAATCAAGAAAGTAGTAAAGCTGAGGTCAAGAATATAGTTGTCTGGATATTCTTCACAGGTTTGTTGGTTTGTTTTGGGGGTTTTTTTGGGTCTCTTACCCTTCCACAGCAGAGCTGCAATAATTTAGCCCTTTATATGGCTCTGTAAAGCACTAAGGAATGCTTAGTAAATCAAACAGGAGTGAAGTGGGTGCAATAAGCCTAACCCTTGCTTTCCACATACAGAGATTCTGTACAAAGGAACTCTATCTGAAAAGGAATGTAGGTTTTTAAAATTAGATTTATTTTATATACTGAAGGTAAAAAAATTTAAAGGATGTGAAGTGCTTTCTACTAAGTCTAGATGTCACTGTAAGATTCCTCTGAATTAGAGGATTTCTTGAGGAATGTAGATACTGCTGTATGTGTGAAGAAAAGCTAAACATGTTTCTATACACAATATCTACACTATTCACAAGGCAGCTTCTGATTCCAATCAAAGTCACCTAGGACTAACATAAATGGATGGCATATAACAAATGGAGAAATCAAAAGGTGGCAAAGCTTCTTGCTCCTTTCCCTGGTTCTGTGCAGCTTACCACAGGCATTGTGACACCTTAATGCCATTCAGCAGCTAGAGGTAAGTGATCTTCCTTTCCTGCAGGCTGGGTATGCACTGTAGTTCTATAGTTTCTTCTCCATCTCTCACATACCATTGCAGTGTATTTTTTTAAAAAAAAAGTATTTGATTTCTCTTTTGATTGATTTTGTATCAAATTAAATTCTGAAACTGTACTTTAAAAAACATATATTCCAAGGTGTCTAATCAGCACTGTCTCCTGATCCCTGAGGACCCTAGGAGCTGCTAATATTAATATCAATACTATAAATTGACAGTAATCATTGAGCCAGTGCCATGGAGGCTGTATTTTATCCACGAGCATTTTGAACTACAGCCTTGTCAGTGGTAAGTGGATACAGCTCAATGACTTCAATACAGCTTTGCTAATCAGAACCATAATTGAGGTTCTGATACATTGTACTATTAAGCCTGGAATGATTTTCATTCTAGTTTTCTGTTTTCAGATGTTCACAGGTTTCTAAAAGATTATAATTTAAAGGGAAATTTTTATTTCTCTGGGTGAGCACAGTGAGTGCTCCTTGATTGATATAATAGGATACAATTCCTAAATTTAGGAAACACATCGCTTCTGTTTTATAATGAGAGAATACCTGTTTGTGCCTGGCTGAAACCATTAGTATTCAGTAAAGCACAGTTGCTGGATGGATGTGGGAGAAGACACAGAGGTTATTCTTATTGAAAATGGTTTCATATGCATCCACCACAATAACTCCAGCTCTTCTCCTTATGTTCTATATTGTTTGCCCTTCCTTTTATTATATCACCGGCACAGTATTCCCATTTCTCTGGATTCCCTGTGTGGTCTTTTCACTAGAGGGTTAGTGGTAGCATGGGCTCTTGTTGGTTCCAAATTGTGGGTATGCTGACTGGTTAACCTACAGTAGAAGGGTTCCTGGTTGAAAGGTAGGGCAACGAAGAGAACTGTTGATATTATAGCTAATATTAACATATAAACAAACATTAAAATGCATAATACTAACAAAGATAGCATATAAATGGATACTTTGAAATATACAGTCATATAGCATTGCTTTCTCACAGGTAAGTTTTTGTTGACTTGTTCACAATTCTGCTCAAATTGTAATCACCACAAACCAGCACTGAACTTGCAGGGAGAAGTAGTATCTTTTATTGGATCTGCTGAGTAGAAAACATGCATGGGCCCATGGTCCTTTCATCAGTTCTGACAACAAAGCAACTAAAACAGGTTTAACCTAATTATGTTAATCAGCTAGACAGTTTAAATGAAAAAAGTAAGTCAGTGTGGAGCAAAGAAAATGCTAGCAAAGAAAGAGGTTAAAGTTCCTGAAAGAAATTCAAAAATCTGCCTAATAAAGTCAAACTATATGAAGTTTCTGGGCTCCTGTGAATGCCTGCTGATCTTTCCACTGATTAAATTAGTCCATTTTGTCATATCATATCTCCATTAAACGTTTAAAAAATCCCAACAAACCTCCAAAAATCTAAACAAAAACCCCAACAAACCTCTTTTCTATTTGTCTTTCTGCCTTTGTCTTTAAACTCATTTATAAGAGCAGGTGAACAACAAAAATAAAAGTGCTATGATTTGCAGAATCCCCCTCTTTCTGCTTCTTTACGGCTACTTTTGTAGTGGAACAAACAAGAAAAAATATTCCTCTACTATCTTTTTTAACAAGGCCAATGGAAAATAACCCTTGATCTAAAATAATCATCACTGAATGAACATTTGGCATATAGTCTGTATGACAACAAAATGAGCGACATCAAAGAAAGGACAGCAGGAAAAGGAATGTGGGATGAGGGCAAGGAGCATCATTATAAATACAATGACATTAAACTCAATAGTTTAGGGCAGAAGGGGCGATACAGCCGTGAGAACGCCATCTGAGCATGATAAGAACTTACCTTGTTAAAAGGACCATGCTATTAGTTTCTAAAAAGATAAGAAGATGAGCTCTTAATCTAAGGAATCTGTGAACTAGGCTATCAACACAAAATATGAATTAAGGGCATATTTGGCTGGATTATTAGATACCTAATTTACATCAACTTTATCTGAAATCATGTCACTAACACTGCACAGGAGAGTACAGTATTTGCAATTCACTGACAGGAGATTGGTCTTTCATTTTTTAATTTATAGTCTAAATGTATACTTAATGGAAGTCTCTTTGGCATTTATATCTCTAACTGCAATGGCATATGTATGCTTGAATACTGTTAGATGGAATTCTCCAAGGTATATTTAGATCATATGAATAACAAGAAATTTAAGAAAGGAAAAATATTAATATACATCTTTTTATTCTTATTTTTAAATTATCTTGTAAAAATCCACAGTGGGATGTATCCTTCAAGTTTAGAGAATGTTAGACTGATAACACTGCCCCTGCGTGGCCACAATTACATATTGATAAAAAGCAACACGTATTTAACATGACTTTCCTAGCTCTCTTAATTTAGTGGAAGGTAACAGTTACTGAAACTCATCTTAGGTGAGTTACAGCAGATGCTCGTTGAAGGCAAAGAGCAGTGTGAACACTTCTTAAATACATTCCTATGTCTCTTCCAAAAACATCTTGGCCATATTTAAAAATCCTACTTATCTATTGAAACACCGAATGAATCAAGGAAATACAGTCTTGGGCGAATTTCTGAAAGTGAATTCTCACTTCTACAGCTTTCATATGCACAGACTGCTGGAAGAATGGGAATATAAACAAAATGAAAACAAAAACACTGGGGACAAAGATAAAGAATGTTCAAGTACCTGTGCTCATGCATGCCAGTTCCACCACTTTTATCCATAAACTGCAAGCTTGCTGATTATTTACCTTAACACGACTTTTACTGGCAGTATATAAGCTTGTCAAACATCTCAAATTCACAGACAAATGGCCACTGGAATGAGTAGAGAAATATCTATATGTTGCAGAATTGACGTGCAAATGAGTAGCAAGTTTAGTAATATCAGGAACGTGTAAAGACCTGAAAAGTATACATACTTTTCCAGATGGTCTTCCCCTACAAGAATGCATAGTTTTTTGGTAGTTTTGGAAATACAAAGCTTTGAATATGCAACCCTTTTCAGCTGATTGTATAATTTACACAGTGATATTTTATTTATATTTTCACGGTCTTTTTGTAGGATTAAAGTTTTTCAGAGAAAGATAGCCAGTAGCAGATAGAAGACTTTGTTCTTCCACTGATTTCAGTGAGTTTGGCATTTAACTTGTTTCAAAATTTACCCTTCTTAGTTCCAGCTTCAAAAAAATCTTAATCTGCAGAAAGGGAATAATGGAACTGTTCTACTTGAAAGAGACAGTGGAAAAATATCTTCTCTGGGGACATGCTCATACTGCTTGACAAGACCAAAAGAATAAAAATGAACAGACCAAAAGAGTAAAAATCCCATGTGTTTACGACATCTTTGACACAAGACAGTGAAGTAGCACATTTCCCATGATATAGCTTGGTTGTGTTTATTAGGATAGTACAAAGCTATTTTGTATCAAGATCTGGACACAATCTGTATTGGAACTATGATGTGAATTACAGTGTAGAAGGAGCCAAAGGCTTTCACTTACGGCTAGACCTGTATTCTTATGGGAAAACTATCTACTGCATGTTGTAATGGTTATGAGGCTACATAAAACTGCATTCATTGTCCTCTTTACCAAATGTAGACTAGATTAAGGAGATGAAACAGGAAGGAGATGATGTACGCTAACATATACATCCAAACTCTATCAAACAAATTAATGACACAATAGACTTTATGTGTTACAACTAATTTACATTTCAATATCCTACAGATTTCCCCTCTGCTGATTGCCAGAAACACGTGCTTTCAACTTACTTACAATCTGTTCTATTTTGTTACAAATTCAATTTATATTAGTTTTCATATCTACAGACTTATATGTAACTTTCAGAATCAGGGAGGATTACCACATTACCATGGGGTACTTAGGTGAAATGGAACATATGGCTATTAATATTATTATGAATCTGTTGCTTTAGGCTACATTGGATTGCCTTTGGGGTTCTGATTCTTAAGAAGAAAGGATTGAACTACAGTCATTCTTTTTTTTTTTTTTGGTGCAAAAGATTTGCAATAAATAATCACTGTTGTACTGTTTTTTTATCTACATGCCTCAGGTAACCTTCAACATGGCAAAAATTTAGACAGGGTTCTGGCTCATCATGTTGTTTGTGGCATATTTAGCTTTAAGCATTCATTTTTGCTTTTCTTCTTTTGTTAAAAATAGTTCATAATACTTTCACAGGGCTTTATACTTTTAAGTCATCATATTAAGAGCCATATTTAGCTTTAGAATTGACTGCTTTTCTTCAGTTCAGTGTCTTCATGAATTAACTGCTGCACTTTAATTCACTATAACAGCTAACGAGTTACTTTCTTGAAATAACATATTTCAAACTATTGTATCTTGTGTAAGAAT
Organism: Chroicocephalus ridibundus; assembly: GCF_963924245.1. Lineage (NCBI taxonomy): Eukaryota > Metazoa > Chordata > Aves > Charadriiformes > Laridae > Chroicocephalus > Chroicocephalus ridibundus. Next base: position 7,964,186 of record NC_086296.1, on the reverse strand, counting down.
AATGAAACTGAAAAACGGTGGTCTGCAAAATATTTTATAAAAAAAACCCATTTTATAAGCTGGGTAACTTGAATTGCTGAGAGCCAATTACATCAAGCATCAGTTGCAATCAAAGCTTCAACTTCTGTGTTCAGCAGACTAACTAGCTAACTGGAGAAACTGAGCCAGATACTTGCATGTGTGAGTTGAATCAGAAACAAATCTTAAGGGCTATTTTGGTCTTACAACGTACTAAAGATAAGTCCCAGATTTTCACCTGATGCTCACCTCCATCAAGCTGGGGAACAACAGGACACAGAGTAACAACATTTTGTCAGGGGTCTGGAAAGTGTCAAAGGGTATTTAAGGCGAATGGAAAGGTGGTATTTGGAGGGATAGATTTACACAGAATTACAGGACTGGTCTTTCTAACTTTAGTCTCTACTGACAATCCCCTTTTCTCTTCTCGGTAAAATGAGAATAAAGGAATTTTCAGGGAAAGGAGGAGAAGTGAGATTGCTTAGCACTTTAAGTCCCACAGCATGGAAAAGGAACCCCTCTTTTAAAAGTGAGAGAGAAAAAGAATGAAAAGATAGGTTTACTGGAATAAGAGAATGTGAGCAGAGACTGAAGTTCTGGAGTGGCTCCGATTCGCAAGACATGAAAAAGATACAAAAAACAAGAAACCGTGCAACCGTTTTTTATTTAAGACTTCACATTATGATTACTGGATATGTTTCCTCAAGCAAGATTAACAACCTAACGTGACTGTGCTTAATTGAGAGAAGGGAAAAGAATGTGAGTGATGGTATTATAGTCACCTGAAAATGAACTGTCAGCAGATACAGCTGACGAGCAAGATTAAAATCAAGCCTTACCTAGTACATAGCCCTGTCCTCAGGGAAGTGTGCTCTTGTATGTGGGGTTGATCTTGTTTTACAGTTTGGCAATACTCAGCATGGATTGAAACAACTGTGATAGTATATAAACAACCAACCATTGAGCTCACACAGGGCTAAATGTCCCAAGCAATAATACCCACAAAAAATAAAGAAGTCATCAACTAATTGCAAACTGCGAAACTGCATGTCTGAACAGGCCCTTGAAACTGCTAATATTAATCTGCAAGTACAAGTAATAATTTTACATACAATGAAGTATGCTGTCTCCTAAGGCATGTAGTATATTTTGCAGGTACCAGTTTGCAAACTGACCTGCAGAATCCAGACACTACTATTTAAAAATATCTCAAGTGTAACCTCACTATATGAGATCTGTTCTGCATCTTAGAGTAGTTTATGGCACATCTTGCACAATATTTCACAAAGATCACTGAGATTTTTTAAATCTCCTTCAAACTGCCACAGCCTGAGTGCCCTGCCCCATATACAGCACATTTTCAAAGAAATGTTGATTCAAAATCATGATTTACCTTCTTCCTCCCTCCCGAAACAAGAGATATACGTTTTCCCTGTAACTGACACTTTCTCATAAGATTTCATTTTGATATGTCTTTTTGTCCTGCAGTGTTTCACCACCCAGCAGCACTCTGCTAATCTACACTTCAATGGTAGAATTCACAAGAGGTACAGGTTTAAATAGCACATCTTGAGATGGGAACAATGAAGGCGGGGGGGCGAGGGGGGGGGTGACTCTACAATAAATAAATAAATAAAGCCCTATCACACACTTAAAGCCAAATGTCTGCTGGGACTTAGGTTCAAAAGCACATTTGGAAACTGATCCCTTGAGAAGATATGTTTGTTAGGATGTTTGGCCTCAGGATTTAAAAGGATTTGCTTTTAAGCTGTTACTTTACTGCAAGTATGTGACTGGAGGCCTCAGGTGTGAAAGTCCTTTGATAAAAGGGACTAGTGTGTGCCAGATACAGTGAATGAAAAGCATTAAGACTAATAGGACCTGGGAAGTGGAAAGCAGGGAAAGGATGTGGACAAAGTCCATGAAGTTTAAGGCAAGCAAATGCTTGGAATGCAACAGCAATGAGAAACCACAAAAGCCCTTGAACTTCTTCCTTTGCATACACGAGTGATTACACTAACTCTTAAGGAACTAAACACCAAAGTTGCAAGGAAGGGTCATTTCCACTTAATCAGGTGAAGCCCAGCTGGAATCTGCACACAAAATCCTCCATAAAATATTATGGCTGGAAGAAACCACAGGGGTCACCTAGGCCCTTTGCTCTACTGCAAGATCAGCTCTACTAAGGTCACTCCAGACAGACAAATGTTTATCTACTTGTACTTAAAGACCTTTTACACTGGAGACACTGCAGTTTCACCGCAGGAAATCTATTACAATGCTTCATTCTATTTCCATCAGAAAGTGTTTCTTAATGTCTGACTTGGATACTATGTGCTGCAACCCATGCCTGTTACTGCTCATCCTGTCTGTAGGGGATAGAAAGAAGAGCCTAATCCCTTTCTCTTTGCCAGTCTTTTATTTATTTGAAGATCCTTTGGTCTCTGAACTCAGTCAGTCTCATCATACTGTGCTCCTCATACACCACTCTGACTACGTGAGCAAAACTGCATCAGTTCTCTAATCTGAGAATCTGCACCATTTGCATTTTCCAAGTGAGGTGCACCATTTCTCTTACCTCAAGACAATTATACTTTGTTTCCTCAACCACTCCACCATAACAGACAAACTTTCCTTCCATACCAAAAATTGCTCTGAGAGAAACTACAGTAAGCACAGCATGATACACTGAAATTTGCAAAACTCATACTTCTGCACAATTTGCTTCATACTGGAATCGAGCACTGTAAATTGTTTTTTCAGTGTATTTCATGGCAGACTACTCTTTCAGTGGTCTAAAATAGCTACAACTGCCAAACCTGTGGGCTGCACTTATAGTCTGCTAGATACTGGACAGATTAATGGTGATGGTGTATCAAAAGCTTATTCTGGGTAGTATATGCAATATATTTACTGGTTTGTTTCAACTCAAAAACCCTGAAGAACTATGTGTACATGAACTAAAACTAGATGTAGGCACATGATGACAAAATGACAGTCCCTGTTACATATAACATAGATTTGACCTAATCTGGAAAAATTGCATGCAGTCCTAGAACAGAACTCCTGTTCACTGCCATTCCTCTACTGAAATAACAAGAAATAATAACTGGAGCGCTACAATATCTGAACTACTTCAGATCATTCAACCACATATTTGTTGTCAGTACCCATGTCATCATTTTCTGAGTAACAAAGAATTCTCAGTTATTATGACTATAAACTCCTTAGCATCAAAACTATGCTTATCACATTGCAGCTGAAACCACAAATAAATTACAGGTGCATGGCTTCCATGAAAAATCAGGCTACCTACCTTCTGCATAAGAATGTTCTTAGGGGCACTACTTCACCATAAAAGGCAATCAAAATACAGAGGTACCTTGCTATGGAACACTACATATGCATTAAGCTGACTGAAAAGAGAAAAACATTATATTTAGATAACATTTCAGATGCTATAGCAACTAAATTACAGCTGCCTTGCCAAATAAACACTGCATATATTGTTACATGTTGCACAGCATTCAAGATCAAACTCAGAATATACACTAGACAGCATCTAGGTATGAAGGTATAAGGAAAATCAACTTTTTGCTTTCCGACAAACATTTGTATTCTGCGAAAGAAGAGACATATATTGACCTTATACCATGACATGACTACATGAGACAGAGAAGACAAATGTAAAAGAAAAACTGAAATGGACGGCCCAGTGTTAACCATATTAGACTTGGGCGAAATGTTTAATGCAAAACCAACAAAACTTTTCCAAAATACGTATTAATTAAGAAACAGTTATAATATGTCATACCTGTGACAGCCCTAAGCTACAAGCCCTAAGCCACAAGCACACTGAAGAAGAGCACGGAAGCTTTCTAGCCAAGTCCAAAGCTGTGAAATAGTTCTGAGGAAACTCTTGCATACCTGAAAGGACAACCTGTTTTCTTAGCATATCATGTCATACTGTGTCTAATAAAAAAACTACCTCATTCACCATGTCATTCTTTTGATTGATGCAAAAATATTTCATGAAAGTTTATGAAGTCAGAATCAATCAATGACCTACCCTATAACAGCTTAGTTACTAGGAGAACAGTCTATCTTACATGTGAAATACTCAGTCTTAGGGCAGGAACAGGAAGCTGAATCTTTGAGATAATATCTTAAATACTATGCTAATGAAAGTCTCTGAATGGTTACAAGTATTTCTCTCATCGTAGTAACAAAACTCCCGTAATTATTTTTTGAAACTGCAGTGTATTTCAGCTTTGGTGACCAAAGGGCATTCATACATGTCCTTTTTCACCTTTTCACTTTTTCCACTACAAAGGAAAAGGAAAATCTCTCCACTAACACGTATACAGCCATTATTTCACATTACTTCAGAAAGAGAAAAGCCATTCTCAAATACACTTGCCCTAACAGTGACTAAACCCCTTGAAAGTTTACATAGCACACAACATGATTCTAATCATTGTATGTAGCTCTACCCCGTGGCCTGATGTATGTACTGCAACAGCATTAGCCAAAAAAGAACCTGCTTGCAACAAAAAAAATAAATTATTTAATTGGCGGTTGGTTTGAACATTGATGTTACAGAGCTGTATTTAGTTATGATGTAGTCCAAAAATATGATCTGGCTTTTAACCCTAGAAGTGCCTAAATTCTATGTATTCATCTCACTTCCTCATTTCACTTCCATTGTCAAAACCTGCTTTTTTATTTCAGCATCAAGTTATTCCATTTATGACAGGGAATAGGAGCACAGGATCTAGATATATGCATAAACCCAACTAGGATCCAGAAATGGTGTTTTTCTTTGTTGGATTCCCATTAGGGCCTCAGTCTATTAACTAATCTGTGGATACGGACTGTACTGGGCTCCACAGGAAAAAAAGTATGTAACAGCACCTTTCTTTTAAGTTAGTGAAGAAGGCCTCACATTTTTATTACACAATCTTCTTGTAATTACAATATACATCCAGAAACTAGGAGATACAGGTTAATTTGTACCTTAAAAACCTGTGATCAGTATATCTTTTCTTCCAGGAGCGGACCCAGACATGTACATCGCTCTGTATAAGACATTATTCACTTTTTCTACTGCAACTACATCGAAAATCCAAAAAGCAGAAAGATAAAAAACTGTACAATCACTGTGCACTGAAAAAGTAGTTTGGGCAGTCATACCAGGTTGGAGATAGGGGGTTTGCTTCATTTCTGAGGTCCATTTTGTATTTTATTTAATCATGATTTCAAGTGAAATACAAATACGAATCCTTGCTGTAAGGACCGAACAAAGGCTTCCCCTTTCCCCAGACATTGATTTTACAATTATATTAGCATGCATGACTTGGATATTCTTTTCTCTCTGCCTCTGGCACAAAGCCTTTCCTTCAGAGCGGTAAAGCTCGAAGTACAGCTGTAGAAAGAGCTTGCTGGTTGCCTAAAGATGGCAATAAGGTAATTCCTTCTGAAAAAAGAAATACAAGTTTTAACCACCTTCAGATGGCAGGATAAACTGAATTAATGCTACAGTTTGTTACATAGTAAGGTATAAGATGGCAACACAATTGTCTTTTACTTCTCTACTTGCAAGTTTTTAAAAGAGAAGATAACTTTGTTCATTTCCTTGAAAGAAATAAAAGATACACAGCCACTGTCAGAGAGGTGAAAATTATGGCTATAGATGCAGGTATGAAGGACCTTTCTGGCAGACATAGTTCAAGAACTATTGGAATGGAATTAGAAGTTAATTCTTGTGAATTGCTCCTGTTGCCTCGCTCTAGATAGCTAGTCAACTGTGCTGACTAGCTGTCTCCCCAGTTGGCATACTGAATTAAACTCCATCATCCACAGTCTGTCCTACACATTGCACAGGGAAAGGCCTGACTTGTAGACAACTAAATCCTTTCCTGGATTTTATCTTTATTCAATAGTCCTAGTTCTCAGTCCATTGGACATGGAAAAAACAGCACTGTCTACCTTCATAGGAGTGTTACAAAGATATTGATAGCAAGGGTGTCATGGGGTATATGACACAGCATACTACTCTGAATAGGAAATGCAGTTCCATACTTTGCACAAAGTAACACCTTCACTGCACTTTGGTTTCCGCCTTTCCTGCTATAGTTTGTTATCTGTAAGGAAAATACTATAAAAATAGGGTTGTTATTTCTACAGTTTCTAATGTTAATTGCAATGACCAGTGCAGAGTCAATCAGAACATTCAGTCCTTCCTACTTATATTTTTTTATCCTTTTGATCACAGAGGAATGAAACTAATCATGGTCTGACATCTAATTGTAATTGTGTAATGCAATTCCAAGTCTTATTTGGTAGACAATTTAGATTCAATATTAGAGGAAAACTGAAATAGCAATAAGCATCAGAGAGGTAAAGATAGAGCTCACTTAAAAACAAAATCTTATTTGTAACTAAAAATCTTGAGCCATTGATTTTTAAGACCATCCTATTACAACAATACAACTTGAAGTGTTCTGGTATCTCCAGATCTAGCTTATTCACTAGAACCAGTTTCAAATAAAAATGAAGTTTAGTTGCAGCTGGGATCCAAGCTGGAAAAACTAATGTAACATATGTAATCATACCAACAGAAATCATAACTCATTTTGCTTTAAGATAGGACAGCAAATACTTCCAAAAGCTGTCAAACACAGGACTGCTGTAAGATTATGTGTCACTGCTCTGGAACAGTGCATAACAGAGTGGATTAAGGCCTTTAAACATCAAGGGATATAGGTGGCTGACACCCATTCTGATAATGCAGCAACAGATGTAAAATGTTGGCAAAACGATATGATGGAAACTGAGGTAGACGCTGAGGTGCCTGATTTTGGCACCATTTGGGCCTAAATGTTGCAGTATTTAATCTTGAAAAAACCCAAATATTTGGGGATTTTTTTTCAGTTTTAGCTAACTGAGATTCTGCACACAACAGCATTAAATGCATCTTGACATTCTCTGTATTTCCTTTTTCCATTGATCTCTTTCCAAAGAAGGAAATTAAACTGACAGAACACAAGTGATAGAATACAGATGAAGAAAATGGTTAATCGCATCAGACACAATTTTGAAATCAGCAGCCCATGCATGCCAGGAAACATGGATTTATGTGGCATTTAGAATGTAACACAATCCTTTGTATTTCTCTATATTGGGGCATTTTCTAGAATTTTTTATTCATTACGTAGAACTGCAAAGTACATCTCTAAAATGTGTCACACAAATCGAATGAGCTCAATAAAAGCAACAAAATGGGAAAAGATAGTCGTTTTATACTTAGTTAAGAATGTTACAACCTAGAAATGAAAATATTATTCGCTTAACCGTAAAGAATGATTTATTAGATCATACCAAAGGTACAGTAGCCTAGCACCCTATCTCTGGTCACGGCCCCAGCAAAGCCTGAGAAAAAGGCAAAGAGACAGTGATACTTCTCAGAATAGTTCACCAGCTTCCAAAAATTTGCACCTCCAGGAGTTTCCAAACCAGTAAATGTGCTTGAATTTAACAGTTCTCAGTAACTGTTTCCTGCATGAATTTGTCCAGTTGCTTTTTAAGTATTAGCACCAATGGTTGACAAAATACCAAATTCATATATTGTCAGTATTGCTTTTGGGAAGCCAATGGAAATTCTTAACATAATTCTCTGAACTGGATTTCAAGATTTTGTCTCGGTATCTTGGAACACAATGATTGAACAATTGGTCAGGGCTGCAAGTTTTTAATGCCTTCTATATAACGCCATTCTATTTCTGCACAAAACAATTTAATAATCATTTAATGGCTTTCCTACTGCATTCAAGTTAGATAACCATGTACATTCATATGTCAAACTCTCATGAAGATGAAAGTATTTTCTTTTGCAGAGCATTTAGACTACATGATGTTGACATAAGTTACAAAGAGAAACATGCAACTGAAAATTATTTTAAAACTAGGCACTACAAAGCCTCTACGAGTAAAGAATGAAGACTGAAAGAAACTGCAGTTTTAAAAACAAAGCTTATTACCTAGCTGCAGTGCTGAAAAGCATGGCTGACCTCTTAGAACACTCCTTTAGAAAAATATAGGCGACTGAGTTGAATTATACCCTATGCTGCATAGCCACTAGATGTCAGCATCTACTTTAATCATTTAAATATATCTTTCCATAAGAACTGAAAGAGTATGAAGATGGCATGCACAAAGAATTTGGCTTTGCACCAGATCCATATTACTGCTCATCCTGATCTTATGGCGATATTTTAGAGCTTCAGATTTGGAATTCATATCTTCATATAGGTAAAACTGTTACCCAGCACTGATCTCAGTGAGATTTGGGCTAGACATTATCCTTGAGAAGCAGCCGCATGCACATACCAAAACATTTTTTTATATACATATATCTCACCTTTCAAGCACATTTAGAGAAGGAAAAAAGCAACTATATTTCAAATTCTACATTGACAATTTGCATTCTTTTCTGTGCAATACTTAGAGGGGTGTTTTTTCAATACTTACTAAAAATTTCGACTATTTGGGTACATTAAGAAGGTGTATCTTCAATCAGTACTATAGGATGGAGAAAAATGGAATGCTGTAGCAATTCTGTAGGGCTGCAACACATCACTAACTAAGCAGTAGTCAACTATTTTTGCTTCAGTGGAGGTACTCGAGCAACATTTACTGGAATTACACAACATAGCTGAACTTGCCTTGATTCATCTTAAAATTCTTGCCAGTCTTACTTTTTCATGAGTCTGACTCGTGTGAAATTAGGTCCATAATATAGCAGGAGTGAAACTCTTGTTATTTTTATAACTTTGAATACACTTCCTTGTCAGTATGAGTGATTGGTAAAGTCAAGTTGTCCATTTAGAAGATTTTCAAACAGTTCTTGAAAGCATTAAACACCATCTGCACCCGTCTCATTGCAAGCCAACCTGCACAACCAGTTACCCCTGGTGCTTTAGCAGATACTGAAGAACAATATGGAGCAAAAAGATAGCTTTTATAAACCCAATTACTTTTTTGCTTTCCAGCAGCGTTACTCCACGCAATGGTTCACTAAGAATCTAATTTCACTTAAACAGACCTTTAAACAACCTTCATTATTTGTTTTGGGTTTTTTTTGTTAAGTCTCTTCAAATCTTTGGTGTCAAAAATTCACCAAATATGGCCCAGGCAAGCAAGGAAGTCATTGAAAGAGCACCACTATTAAAAACAGTGAGAGTTCTGGGCTCTGGACATGCACTTGTCCTTGCACCATATGCATGCTGAAAGCCAAAACATACTAAAGATTACATGCTTTTAAAAAATATGTTAAAGACAGGTGAACTAAGACTGCATATCCCAGAGGACTTGGTCTAGCTGATGCTGAAATTCTGCAAACTGAATTCTGAATAAAAATACTCCAGAAAGCTATTCCAACTATAGACCAGGTTTGTTTAAAATTATTACATTTTTAAACTTATATGATGGAAATTGAAGAACTGCAGTGGGCAAAAATGGTATTGCATATTGATGTTGTAAAGTACTGACTACTTGACAGTAAGACATCCTTAGCTATTTCAAATTATTTATGAATTTTCTTACATGCGTGTGGGGTGACCAATTCTGCTTAGCTAAAACATTTAGGACAAAGGAAGGTTAAACACAGTTGCATTCTCATGCAGAGAACAGGTTTGACTTCAACCAATTCTTTCTCCTAGTGCTAATACCTTTGGCAGATAGCATCCTACCACATTATCACATTATTACTTTCCTGTGAATGCCTTAGTGAGAAATCTCATTTTATATCTTGACTCATAACTGCAATTCAATTTTATGAGAAAAATTCTGTAAAAATCAAGTCCTCTTGCTTCATCAGAGAAGAGGAAAAAAATGACAAAATGAATTAGATGCATGGTTTATGAATTGTCGCTATTCAGACATCTCTGACAGTGGTCTGTGTTCAAATTTCAGAGGGAATAGTCACCTTTGTGGTGCATCCTCTGTCTTCCAAATTAATCTTCATGCTTGTTTAAAGGATGAAGATTGCCTTAAACGTGACACTGCTGAGTGTTCTTATTATTCACTAAAATATCTAACTCCTCTAGATCTTTCCCTTTCTTAAAAACAAGCCAGGACTCCACTCCTAATTTTGCCTCGTTAGTGGCAACACAGGATTGGTCTCAATTTTATTCAACAATATTTAACGTTACCCAGCACTAACAAAGCTATGGCAGTTTTTGCTATGTTGATAGGAGCAAAAAACTATCCTTCCACAAAGTCAACTGGGAATCCTCTAATCTCTAATTGCTTTCAATAGGCAGTAGGTTAGGCCCCCGTGACTTACGGCAGCTTCAGACATCCATGGCAGAGATATACACTCAGCCCAGCTAACGCCAAAGGATAAATTATCTACGTAATTTGCATAAAAAGTACTCGAATCAGATACATAATTTCCTGTTATGTTGTTTTATGTGGTATTTCAGAAATCATATTCATAGATCACTGAATTCAGTTACTTTAATTCCCCAAATTTTACAAGGAGGCTGAACAAAACATAAAATAGATTGGCAGATCCAGGCAAAACAAAATTCTATATTTGACAAGCTATGGACATTATATCACATCACTTCAACATCAAAGGGCTGATTAATGATTCTGGCATTTCTGAACTTAGCAATTCTTCCCTGCTCAGATATGAGGCATTGCAGAAGCTGTGATAAGTGTCCAAAGTCCTGTCCGTTTAATCTCACTAAATTATTCCCCATTCATTTATCTTTCAGCTGTGTTATTTAAGAAAGGCTGCATTTTCAGGCAGAAATCTGAGTGATGACATCTTGGTGGGCTGGTGGGGCATGCCTAAGTTATGGAGCACTTCTTCCCAAACTGAATCCAAGATGATCTTTCTGTTGAGGAAAGACTCTGGAATTTGTGTACCGATTGTAGAAGTAAACAAGGTGCCAATCTCAGCTCTACCACTAGGTAACAAACTTGGGTCATAATTCAATCCATGCCTAGCAAACAAGCCAAATCATTCAGCCTTGGATTTTAAAAATACAAAGAGTTGATTCTAGAAAGAAATGAGTGAAAATATTTTCTCTCCTTAAATGTGAGGTGTACATTTTACTAAAAAAAATGACAGTATTAAAACCACTTTGATCAAAATCCAACAGGAAGGTATCACAAAAGGCTTAAGTCTAACTGACTGAAGTACACAAGATGAAACAAAAGCAACAAGACCCCTCCTAAGGTGAAATCCTGACCAAACTGAGGTCTGTTAAAACTTACTATTCTCCTCAAAATGGTAGGAAGTCAATTTGTGTTATCTTTATTGAATATTAATAGATTAGCTCCCAAATTAAGGGCTTCATTTGACTCATGTGAAGTATATTTCTATCAACTAGACGGCGTATCAGCAGACGAAAAGAAAATGCATAATGTAATCCATACTGCCAACATTCACACAGATTTAGCCTGATGTTCACCACAGGCTATTTCAGTTTCAATATTTCTACCACAATATATTTTCGATATATTAGGTCATGACTATGAGCGAGCTTCATCCATCAAATATTTTGCAAAAGATGCTGTGAATGGAAAAAAAACACTGATCGTTGTATGTACATCGAGTATGTTTTTAAGTTACTTCCATTGGTAAAGAGAAATTTACCATTAAACACACTCTTGACAATTCCATTCATTTCAATTAATATTGTCTGCATCTTATCTTCTTTCCTTAGTCAACTAAGTATGGGAATTTGTCTACCATTCAATCTTTACTGCACAAACTCATAAATAGCCTCAGTTCAAGCCCTGCTGTGAGTTAACATTGTGCCTGTTCAAAGCACCCACCCTTTGTCCCCAAGGTCACAAGAGGGGCCTGGGAGGAGTTGCAGATATTGCTCCCAAAGGCCTTGTTTACACTAGATTTTTTTTTTTTTTTTTTTTTTTTTTTTTTAATATTGCTATCCACAACTATAACCTAGCTGCAGCTCAACCAGTGGCAGTCTTGGATTACACAGGCCACCAGCACTTTAGATAAGGTTTTTGAATTTGGGCCATCTGCCAAGTCCCATTAGCTTCCAGAAAGCTTAACTCCACTACATGGCTTCGAAAATATAAATCCTAACACTTGTTTCTTCTTGACCTCTTCTGATCTTTTTTCTTCTGCCCTTAGTTGTGAGTTCAGAATCCCATCCAGAAGAAACATGGTTAAAATGCCTGCACTACTTCCATCAGGACCATTTTTATCGAAAATGTAATAAAGTCAGAAGTAATTTTGGAAATTCAATATAGAATGTGGTGGGATTGAGTACAGTAAGAACCTTCTGATGTCTAGACATTTGAGTACTGAGATCTACACCTACATCCAGAACAAACGGTTTTCAACAGAAATCCTGGCAAAAATTAAACTGGAAATTAATCAACCTTGCAGTTGAGCAACAAGTATGATTTGCTCAAACAGAAAACAAAAGCAGAATACAAAAATCAAGTTCTGCCTGGTCTTTTCTACTCTAGAAAAGTAGTTTTGTCCATATTACTTTTTCAAAACACCTACCTGTAAAGTTTATTCTGTGGTGACATATTCACATACTCAGAGGTGTCCTGTTCAAAAATCCCGAGTAAAGATAATTCTTTGAGATATATTATCTAAGAGATACTGACTTGCTTTTTATTAAAACCCAACAATTCGATATGATTTTAGAGCACATATACCTAAAATTAGAATTGCTGATTTTCAGACATGACGGTCTGAGTAAAGCTGTGCATTTGCTTAGTGGTTAGAACATTTGCTATCGAAGGTAGTAAAAACAATAAAGTACAGAAGTTATGTAGGGTAAACAATCACAGAAGGTTCTGTTTGGTGATGAATTAAACTCTTCCAAACCTAGATGTAACATCACACAATATCTACTATCGTGGTTTGGGCTGGATTAGCCAATGACAAGATGACAGATGATCTCCCCCACCTATTGCTCCAAGGTGAGAAAGAAGAGAGATAAAAAGTTTTATGAGTTTAGAAAAAACTAAACTACTTTAATGAAATAATAATAATAAAATAAAAAAAGGAAATAATGAAATAGATACAATATATACAAATATATACAAAACCGTATCAAGGTCCCAGTGAGATGTCAGCAGCAGGCACTGGGAAAGTTCCAGACTGGACTCAGTGACAAATGGGAACTGGATTCCAAAACACATTGATGGGGATTGAAGGTAGACAAACTGACAGCGTCCTCCTCAGACATCAGTCATCGAAGAAAGAGAACCATTGAAGAAGCGCCAACCTGATCCTTTGATCCTCAGCTTCTATACTGAGCATGGCAGATGGGATGGAACACCCTATTTATTGGTCATTTCTTGTGTCACCCGACCCATCCACGCCTCCCCAGAAATGTGACCCCTCAGCTGGCCCTGGTTGCCACAGACACAAGTGTAAGCAAGAGCCTCTCTCCCTGAACAGAATGTTGGCTCTGCTTCACTCCAAACCAGGACACCTACCTAAAAAAATATTGTGTGAATAATGCCGTGAAGGAGAGCGTATGAACATGGAAGACACACCACTTGTTATTGTGAAAGTTCTTCGTATTCTTTAGATGTATTTCCCCACCCTACTGTTTGTCATTACAACATTTTGTTTCACAGGAAAACTTAATAATTTTTATCAGCGCAATACAGGTATCTTCATGACTAAGACTACAATCATTCAAAAGAAGTTATTCAGACACCAAAACAACAGAGTCTGTAACATTATTCCAAAAACCCACCTCTAACATTTGAATATATTCTGGCCAGATTAAGAGTGAACTACAGTTGCAGTCTGGAAGAGTTTTTCCCCAGTCAGGTTTGCACAAGGTTCTCAGAAAAAGGTGACTGTGAAAAGATACTGAGAGGGAATTTATCCTTTTGAGCAAGCTATCTGGTTATGGTCTAGAAAGCACATACACATTCAATCCTTTCAAGAAAAAATCCTGCAAAGCTTTATGTATATTATCAAAGAAATATATGAAAATAGAGCACTAAACAGAAAACGGTAATCTGTACAGAAACTATTTTAAGCAAACTGAGTGCTGGATCATCTTTTGAAGATTTTTTAGAGTACTTTTACACATATGGGCTGCCTTCAAGATTCTTCAAATTCCTTTTACAAGTAAGCTTAGAATAATGTTTATTGGTGTGAAGATTATTAGCTAAAAACCTGAATATTTGTCTATTCCTCATCCTTTATGGTCTTAATGATACAGCATTAGGAACTGCACTTAAATTTTTTCACAGAGTAAGAGCATTGTCTCTTTATTTGTAGCTGGTTGCTAGCTATTGTTAAAGCAACTGCGTTGCTACTAAGTACGATACATACTGTTGAGAAAATACACACAGAGATCTGATTGTCATTAACAGTGCCAGTTTTCAGTATTCTGCTAGTTACAAATTATGACTTGTACCATAATGAAATGTAAATCTATGCAAGCATATCTTGGCATCATCAAGAACCACAATTTTACACCTCACATCTTTCTTCCCCATTCTTCCCAACTGTAATCACCATTTGATCCCTCACACACTTGCTTTTGTTTCTGCTTTTATGGCTGAAATGGATCCCTGTTTACGTTGGTATGGAACAAAGAAGCACATAGCTTTTCAAAGAATTAATTCTGCATAAGGTTAACTGTAAGAGAAAATATAACAGAAATATCACCAGGACTCTCAAAAAAATTTAGTACTAGTGTTCATTCCTCAAAGAGGGAAGAGACAGATAAAAGTCTGCATGTGAGTAAAATAAAAAAAAAAAAAACAGCAAGAAAAAGATAGAGACATAGAGAAACCACTTCCTGGACTCTAAAAATCCTACCTTGTCCAAGCTGCCCTTCCAACTGCTGTTACAGAATTAGAGCATAGGAGAAAAGCTGTGTCTCAAATCTTCATATAACCCATGTTCATAAAGCAAGTTTAGAAATTTATGATCTTTTTGAGCAGAAGATCATTTAGGAAATCCTCATTTGTCAGGGTTTGACTTCCTCCAGTTGAAGAGCTTGAGCTGTACATTTTAATCAAGAGTCAATTAACATTATTTTTGCCCATCTTCCAATAAAGGCTCAGTAATAAGTTCTGCCCAACGACTCCATGCTCTATTGTTTTCGATGGAGACAGATGAAGTTATATTCTCTGCAGACAGCCTGATTTCCCAAGAACACATCATCTGATCACCTCCTATACTGTCCTGTAGCAGAGACATTTCTTTTTTACTACGTAAGAGTTTCTATTTAGCATATCTGATGTATTACGATTAAGATGTGATATAATAACATTTCTTAATATGCCAAAGGAGTGTGAGCACTTACAGCCGTGATTTTGGGCATTGAGGTTTGTGATCAAACAAGAAATGCAAGCAAAGAACATCTGAGTGTGTGTTTAAAACAATCAACTTTACTGGAAAGCAGTTCTCATTTTGTGTGAGATCAAGTCACCTCCGTGTACAAAGAATACACAGTATCTGAAGTAAAAAAAAAAAAAAAAAAACACAACAGAAGATGGGGCTAAACATTATTTCTGAAGGTACGTTCTTGTCACATTGGACCTTCATTTCCCTCCCACCCCAACTCAGTGCTTGTTTAAAGCCTGAAAAAGATATCTGTTCATATAATTGGTCAGTTATTTTTTCACCTTTCTCATCAACTAGAAGAGACAGCAATCAAGACAGTTGTAGAGAAGCAGTCTTCTAGCTGCCCCCCTATTCCTCCAGAGTGACATAAAAGCTGTATGTGGGAAACAAGATTGCACAGAATAACCAGTAGATGACAGCATATACTTAACACTAAAATGTTTCCAGTCTTAAATCTATCACTTAATTCTCCCATTTATTAACTGAATGAATACACTTTGCAACTCATTAGATACATCTATAGCAACACAAAAACCTGTTTATAAATAAAGCCAGTACACTAATGCCATTAAAAAGAAATATTCTAACTTACCAAATTATTTTGGACTGAAGAAAATGAGACTGGCCTACCTGCAATACCATACTTAGATTAGTGGAGTTCTAGCCAAGTACACCAAATAAAGATACATCTCTTTTCTGATCATGAGTCTACAAAATAGTTTCATTCCCTTGTTTTTGTTTTGGTTGGTCTCTTAATCTCTGTCAAACTGCATTTTCAAAAAGGTTTAAAACAAGATCATTAGCAGTTCTCGCATGCTTTGAGCAAAAGCGATTTTGATTTTTAATCTCTCACTATGCTTAGTCCAACCTGACTGGTTGCTCCCACTAAAGCACTAGTCCACCTTGCTCCTAGTGAGAGCCACCTACTTTCTCCCCACACCTCCCTGAGTCACTGGTTTATTTGTTTTTGCATCCCATAATCTTCTCACTTTTCTTTGGTGTGTCCATTTAGAGAAATCATCACTCTTCCTCTTTTCATTAAATGTGCTCAGAACAGTTTGTATAAAATAAATAAAAATACTGACTAGTTCAGAAAATGTATATTTTTTGATAGGAGGTGGTTTAAAGCCAAGGCACTAATTAGCCAACACAGATGCAGGAAGTTAGATTTTGATGATGTGATCAGATGTAAAAGAAGATAATACACAGTCAAAGAAGGGAAAATGATGCATTATACCCTTAAGAAAGGGATTTGATTTGTTTGCCTTTTGAAGTCAAGTGCTGAAGCCGAATGAGCTGAAACCCAGTTTTAATGCATGGAGAGGAACATCTGTGATGGGGATGGTCCAGAATACACAACATATGGAATGATCAGACAAAAGCCCATTTCAACTTCAGAGGAAAAAATGCAACTCTCCCATCTAACTACAGATCCTAGAGAAAATCCCACAGAAAGGGAGGGTCAGTGGTAACTAGCAAACACTGATGTTTCAGATGTAGCTGTAAGGAATACACCTGTGTAACAGCTGGCATCTTGGCTTGTCCCTGTGCTGAAGCAGCTACTTTCAACAACAAAAGGCTCATTTCCTCTGTGGAGCAGGGATAGAGAAAGACATAACTCAGAGAACAGAACTGTAAAGTCACTCTTAACATGTGCAATTCAGTCATTCGGTGCACAAGATCTTTTTGCTGATAGTGCTTTTTCCATCTATCTAGAAAGCTCTTTTAAGACTATAAAATGACATGAACATCAACAATAGGAGTGGATGAAGACAGTACTCTGTTATTAGTGTGAAGATTCACCAGACAACAGTGATTTCAGTCTTCTCACTTGCCCTTTTTACCTTTATTCCAGGAATTTATGTACTAAACAGCAGTGTAATACTCAAAGCCCTTCTGTAATAACTTTATCTTTAATAAATATTCAATGAAATAATTCTATTTTTCTAGATTCCTTTGGGACTAAACTGCAGGCAAAAGCAAATACCTACTTGAGAGTCTTTCTAAGGGGGAAAAACTAAAATAATACGTCTGGGGCCAAGGGCTTTGTCTCCTTCCTTGATGGACTTTGGCACTGCAAATTTTAGTGACAGCAAGCATTTGTAAGAAACCATCGCTATATAAAGCAATAAAGTACAAAGCAACCTAATTTTTAACAATGATTTAGGGCACTGCTAAAGCTTCACACTTTCCAACTTGGAGTGACAAATGTTGCATGCACAGTTCTTTCCTAATAATGCAAGCGTTCAAGCTTTTATCATTTATAGAAAAGAAATCAAATATTTATTAGAAAACTAGAACCTTTTAAAGGGAATTAAACTTGTTTACTCAAACACCCAGCTGGTTTGGTCGATCAAGTATGTATTTCTTTAAAATTCCAACATACTGTTCACTATTAGAAAGTTATTTCTGAAAACACCCTTAAGAGTATTTTTACAAGGAGAAAAAGTGATAGGCAACACGATAGAAGCCAGATTTTTCTTTTTCTGTCTCCCAAAAGCCTTTCTTAGGCTGAAGGTCAGAAACATAAGATGTTCTACATTGGTTTTAGGCAGAGAGGTAACACAAGTGTTGATGGCTAATCCAAATTCTGGTTTCTTGCATGCAGTATTTAAGCAGATGAGAGACAGGACCATGTCCAAAAGCTGTTAAATAAATATGCAAAGAGTATTTTGGTAAGATCAACTCTTACCTTTCAATAGAAGTTTGAAAACCTTTTTCTTCACTTTTGTACTTCTAGGAGTGCTTCTACGAGAGAAAAAAGTTAAAGATTATTATATTTAATATTTTTATATTCATTATTTATAAATATATATTATTTGTAGTATTTAAATATATATATTATTTTATATTATATTTATATTTTATTATTTATATTATTTATATTTAATATATTAATTGTCAGATCACAGAAAGTAAATCCCCCCCCCCCTTTTTTACACACATTTTTTTTAGGGAGGATTCTTTGGTTTCTGAAGAAAAGCCAGGGAGTTATCCCAACTGCATATCTAGTTGATATAAAAGAATATTTCACAGCCTTGAAAAAACTCTTGTGAGGCCTGCCAGGATAATTACACCTATTTTCTACATAAGGAATAAAACTCAAACTCTTGATATTTTTTAAAAAGTGACAGGCACGTATGATGCATCAATGGGTGTAAATTCAGAATTTCAAAACATTGTTCCTTATTTGTTCTGTTCAAGGCTGCATAGTAGACCAATATCAGCCAACATGAGGAACCTGGATATTCTGATTTCCCAATTTATGATCCCTTTACTAGATTATATTTTTTCCCTTGGGAATAACACACAATTATTGCTATTTACTCAGTTATGCTTTTTATCTAAACATTTTATTTTGTAAATGGTTACCATTTGTTAATATTCCTTGTAGAACAGTACAAAACACTCGGTCTTAAATGTCAGAGGCATCTTAAACCAGGGCTAAAGGACTGCTATAAGCACTAAGGAAGCCTCACTGTCAGTGATATTTATAGTTGCCATTTCCCACCAATAAGTATGGCAATGTACTTGTGGAGGTATCCTGCATTCTGTCTTCTTCTCAGCCTCATTTTAATGCTGTTCTGATTCATGAATATACAACTGTAGATACAGCAAATAAATTTGTGCAAGCCACATGAGACTTTTTTGAGGTGTAAGTAATAACTCATTGAGGTCTTTTCCTGTTCAAATGACAAAGCAGTACTTAAGGCAGTTCTCACATGAAATATCTTTTTTTTTTTTAAGCTCTGAATATAGAATCAGACTCTAAATTCACATAGGCAATGCTGTATTGGTTAGAATGGAAAATCAGATTTGTGGACATCAAAAAACAGAATAACTGCATCAGAAATAAAAGCAGACTGAGAAGGGCTATTAAGGTGAACAGAAAAGAAGCTTTCTTTTAATTGCTGAAGTATGATACCCAAATTAATACAAAATCATGTGTATAATTGAAAACGCTACCATATGAAATAGTTTAAAATTAATTTGGTTTGTATTAATTCATACTTGAACTTGTACATTGATACCAAATACACTTTTCCAATAAGGCTATGAGAACCTACTCTGGGTATCTAAAAGCAGCTTAGAGTTAACTACTTTTGAGATATAAACAGAAATAAATTGCAACACTGTAATTTAAATTCTTATCTACAGCCAGGATCAGTTACAACAGATCACCTTTACTAAACTGTCTTGTCTGCTGATCACAAGCATGTTATCCCCATAGACCCTCATTTTATGATGACCCTCAGACATTACCTTAAACAACTAGGTGATGTTTGGCTCTGACATCTCAAACATTGGATCCTTGTAGAAGCCGCCTGCAAGCAGAAATTTGACAGAGGTTCTTCAAAGGGAAATCCAGTGAATGACTTTCTGTAAGTTCACTAAACCCTCACCATTAAATCCTAAGGAAATAAAATTAAGCTTTTGATTGGCCAGTGTTTTGCACTCTGATGTAACAACTTAAACCCACATAAATCCAATATAATGGTAATATTTGCCTCCAAATTGTACAGTACAGGTTTCTACAATGCCTTTAGTACTACTGTAAGATTTAAGTTTTTACTTCAAAGCATTTTATTAGAAATGAAAAGATACATGTACACACAAAGCAGAATAATAGATCATAGGTTTTATAGATCCTGGTCTGCAGGATACAGTCAATAGCAAGAATTTCGTTATTTACTGGTAAATAATAGGTGCAGAGGAGACAACATAAGAATTGCTGATTTTTCTTTAGGAAATAACGTTAATCCTATTCTATGCAGTAGAACAGTATTCTAGCAGTACTAAGCATAGGGGAAGAACAAGCAGAGATATTTGCTTCATTTGTCCTACACTAAAACAGCAAAAGACTTCAAAACAAGGAGGTCAGTTAAATAACAGGTTCTCTATCTTATCTGGGATCGCATCTATTCTTTTTCTAAACAAGCCTTAAAATTATAATTCACTATGACAATCAGTTTCCAAAGCCTCGTTGACAAAAATTGAAGTTTAAGAAGCTAGGCTTATTTCTTAAACCTCTGTGTCAATAAGAAAAAAATAATCACCTTTTGTTCCAATTCAGCACAACTTGTTTTACAGCTGTTCATGAGCTCAATGCACTTTTATGAACCTGAATGCAGTATAAAAGTACTTGATGCATTTTAGAGAACAAGGCATTATTGACATTTCCATATATTAGAGGCTGAGGGAGAAGTGCATATTGACAATAGCAGTGTTGTTCCAAAAAGGAAGGAATAAGAAAACATTTAAGATTCTATTAGATACTTTCTGGATGTTGGATTACGCAACTTTAACAGTGACAAAACAGAAAGCATTTCCTACCTTTGATGTTTTCTTCATTCCATTTAATGCAAATGTGCATTTTACCAGACAAAACAGCTTGGCTGCTTTTACCCATGGTCAGCCACACCTGAACTCTCTCCTGGTGAAATTTGGAGCCTAAAGAGATCAACAGCAAATTTTATCGCAGTGTCAATACGGACAGATTTTATTTTTCTTAACATAGTAGTCCTTTAACTGCTACCATACAGAGACACAAAACTTCATAAAGTACACAATTACACTGTATGATTTATTTCTCCAAAGGATAAATTAGTATTAACAAAATTAAAACTTCTTTCCAATCACCACTGCTACTGTTTTTTTTTTTTTTTTTTTTTTTAAAAGTCAGGATTAAATGGCAATTATTTAGAAAGAAGCATTATGCTTAATTTGCTCATTTGCAGTACTGGCAAGCAGCACACTAACTAGATACAGTTATCAGCTGTAAAAGCCTTATTAAGCAGAAATAGGAATTAATTAGGGTTGCAACTCTAGAATCAAAAAGGGTCAACATCCTAAGGTTGCTTGAAGACTTTTGTTTGACCTACAGATGATTACTATAATAAAATGCCCTCAGGAATTTAACTCAGTGGACAGTGTTTTATTTATCACTTACATACACTATATGACTAAATAACATAATTGCAAGTCAGGTTAAAATTGTTTATTCATTAGAAGGCATTAAGTTTTGAGTCCAGACCTTACCATTGCATAATATATAGTAAACTGTCTGCCATGCCAGCAGTCTAAACACAAACACATAGGATTGCTGGAGCTTTTCTATTGTGCTTGCATGTGTAGTAGCAAGCCATATCTTTAAGTGTTGCCTATTAAGAGATTTCTCAGTATAGTAGCTACATGCTTTTGAAGAAGAGGAAGCAACTTTAAAGCTTCATGTTATTCTGACATCACCTGCTTTAGTACATCCTTCTTTTCTGAGATGCTTACATCATGTATTAAAAATATATGAAAACATGTTAAATACCTAGCTCAACTCAGGAAGAAAGCCTTGGCATACCAATAAAAAAAACCTGTTGCAATGTCAAAGCAGAAGGCAAAACACAAACTTGATAATTTCCTTCCCTTTTTACTTTAAAACTATTTTAGCAAAGAAGAAACCAAATCAGTACCTATAACTCTTCCAACAGCCCAGACCGCCATTTCAAAGACAAATGTAGCCTAAACATGACAGGACCACAATTTGATCACAGCTTTTCCTGTTTCAGAGTATGGGCAGACCATTACAGGCCAACTGGCCTTGTGCTAACTCTGCTGGCCTAGCATCACCACACATGGGGAATAAAGCCAGCCCCATCTCTGTTGTTCACATCACAGCTGGAAATATGCAAGGAAAACGTCCTTCCTCCTGCCTACTCAGCACAGGTAGGGAGGGCTGTTACCTGATGAAGGCAAAACAGACCGGAAAGCTGTATTGGGTTACCTCAAGCACTGCACCTTCTACTTCTACAGAGGGGATTCTGATTTATTGGAGCAGGGAGGACACGGGTGTTGAAGGTGCAATCCTGAGAACACCACCGGCTGCCTGTAGCCACTTCGGGAGGGCTCCCTCCTGGCTACGCCAGGGAGAAGAATACCACACCGGAGCAGAGAGAGTCACTCACACCAGACAGACAGACGGAACAGACGGACGGCAGAGCCAAGAGACGCTGCCAGAAGTTCTCACCTCACGCGAGCGACCGTTGTTACCACAGCGACGGCAGCACGAGGAGCCTTCCCCACCCTCGCCTCGCGCTCCTGCCTCTTCCCGCCCAGTGCTGAGGCGAACGGCCTCACGCGCCGGCCGAGCCCCGCCGGGCTGCGCACCGCCCCCGCAGGCTGCTCGGCCGCTGGAGGAGGTGCCGGGGCTTGGCTTTTTCAGGCGGTGGCGGTTTCTGTCGCCGCCTCCCCTTACGGGGCCGCCTCGGTAGTGCAGGTGCGTGAGGGCGGCCGTGTGGGGCGGGGGCGGGTGGTACTGGGGGCCTCGGAGAAGAGCTGGGGGAAGTCAGGCGAGGCTCCTCTGGTGCCGTTGCCTGTTGACGGGCAGTGCCCGGCAGTGCCCGGGGCAAGTGGGCTTTTATCATTTATGATGATAAAACTGAATAGGGTGCAGAACTGGCAGGGTTTATGTACCGTTCTAGTTCACAAAGTAGCTCTTGGGATTTATCTGTGACAAGTAAAGCCGGTTCTCCCTCCTTTTCCTGGGAACCTGTGATTTAAACAAAAAAAGTTTTGTCTGTCCCCAAGGGGAATGAAACCAGCAATAGTCTTGACTTTTTATAGTTTGAATTCTCCTTGCTCACATGATATTTTTGTTCCTGTCTTCCAAAATACTGAACAGTCTTTATTGAAAGCCAGATGGTGTATCATGCAAATACATTGTATAGCCGAAGTTCTCATCCCTAAAAGGAGAATGGGAGCTGGAAACAATTTGTTAGCACATACAAATTTACAATTTTGAAGGTATCTATATATTTTCAGAACTTGGGTATTCAGGATTTAAACTAAAGTTTGACAAATGAAAGAAAACATCAATTCTTTGGAAAATTCATATTGTACACAGAAAAACACTGGCACAGAAATTCACCAGGATACAGAAACGTAACAGGGCAGGAGGGAAAACAAGAGAATCATCTGATGCAGCTTAGATTAAACAATAGCAAAGAACACAGCTGGATGATCTGACAAGGAATCAGATAGTATTAATCACGTAGTTTATGACAAGCAATAAGAAAGAGGGGAATTTATTGCATCTTTGGTTTTTCTGCACATCCATTAATATGCAGTGCAAACATGAAAAATACTTTATGCCATCAGTGTTTCTTTCTTTCTATAGGAGAGAACAAAATATAAGCTAAAAATGTGCAGCAGCATGCAGCATGAAAATGTTCTGGTACAGCAGAAGCATTGGCTATTTGATAATAATACAGTCAAAAGATCCTGCAGCTCCCTCTCATTAGCTTGGCTTCTCTTGAAAGTTAATGCTAACAATCTATTTTTACCATATTTGTTGTGACAGCATAGATGACTTGCCCAATATATGCTAAAAGTCTTTCTAGTGTGACAGTGGATCAAACAATATAACCATTTAATTAGGCAAAGTGACTTTTCTTCCTTTTTCCTTTCCCATCTTCTACAGCAAATGCTGTAAAATTGCTACTTTGTATATAGAGATCAAGAATGTCACTACATCTATGTAATTGTTGGTCTATCAATGAAACACTGCAAAGACAGAGTTTCAGCCCACCAGTATTAAAGGAAGGGGAGGGAGCCGGCTATATGCACTTCTTTCTTCTTGGCTTATTCTTTTGTTAGTTCCCTTATTAATAAAATATTTTGCACTGTCCCTGTATTTTTTGTCTGCCTTCCCCCTTTCTATTTTAGTAGTTTGGCTGAAGATACTATTGACTTCAAATATCAAACAGGTAACTGACATTTATTGCTACCTCCCAGTGCACTAAAATTTAAATGAAGGCGAAAGAGTCTTGATTAGGAAGAGATCCCGTGACACTTATCATTGAATCATAGAATAGTTTGGGTTGGAAGGGAGCTTAAGGGCCATCTAGTTCTAACCCCCCTGCCATGGGCAGGAACACCTTCCACTAGACCAGGTTGCTCAAAACCTCATCCAACCTGGCCTTGAACACCTCCAGGGATGGGGCATCCACAGCTTCTCTGGGCAACCTGGGCCAGTGTCTCACCACCCTCACAGTACAGATTTTTTTCCTAATATCTGATCTAAACCTACACTCTTTCAGTTTAAAACTTACTCCTTATCCTCTCACTACCCTCATTTTCTGAAAGACTGATAGCCTTCTCTGCTCAGCCACAGTTAAGCTGATCCCTAGAAATACATGATTTATTCTTCTGACAGAAGGAATGAGACTTATCTGATCTCACTTACAAAAACATATGGAAAATTGGTTTTCTCTCAGCATGATATTTTTTTGGCAGTGTAATTGCTGACTGAGGTAGACCTTGCATCAGAGAGAAAATGATCAGAATTTGCCTTCTCAAAGAGCAGCAGACTTTTTTCACATCCTTAAGCTGAGGTATTTAACTACTAAAATTAACCATTTTGTTGATAATTTTTTCTTGAAAAAAAAAATCCAACACACATTTGAAAAGGAACAAAACCTCCACAGTATCTGTATTGTTTACCCTGCTTTTGTTTTGGGGGATAGGTTGGAAATATTTTCTTTTCCTCCAGAAAGTCACTGCACTAAAATAGACTTCTGAGACATAATTAAAGGTAATAGCTTCAAATCCAGTGCAACTCCTAAGTGTTTGTTACACACTCTTAGTTATCCATAATTGAATACACAGTTAAGATTTTAGTCAATTTGTCTGAAAGTATTTCAGTTCATTGGTTTTATAAAATCTCTGGGGTTCATCATTACATTACATTTGCTGCATACCTTCCCTCATCCCTTTCATTTTCCAGTTAATGCTCAAGCCTATTTCCATGCAAAGGTCTGGTGCTTAAGGCATGAACAAACTGCATCTTAGTTTTACTTGCATGCATTTAAGTCCCAAAGAAAACCCTCATGTTGAAAACATTTGGGTTAATCTTAGGCATTAAATTTAACAGGAATATTCATACGAGTAAATATTTTCACAATTGCTTTTGTCCCAGGGGACAGAGTTGAAATGAAATTTGAAGCCTAATATATTGCTTTTCCCTGTGAATAAAATTTCATAGGAGAACACTGCTTTTTCTTTCTTTTCCTTCAAAAAGGTAGTTAAAATGATGGGCTTTATTAAAGGGAATCTATCAAGACAGGATTTATGAATTAGTAATTTTTAACGAAATTGATGAATTTATGAATTGTTAATTTTAATGAAATTGAAATTTCATTTTTATCCTTCTAATGAGCTAGCAAATTAAGTTGTGTGGCTTTTATTACTATCCTTGTTTATGTGCCCGTGTTTTTTTCCTTCTGAACCATAAACAATTGTTTGGCATATTTTAGGCTTAATAAACCTTGTAGGTTCTTGAGGTGAAACAATATTACATTATTGGACCATAAGTAATGCAGGTATTTGTGATGATGCCCATTATCTGTATTTTTAAAAAGTGAAAATAGCATTGAAAGAGAGAAGGACTAATTGTCCATATACTGCTTACACATATCTACTCCTTCAGCCTCATTCACTTTTATATGCTCATGGAATTGAACTGAGATTGTTATTCTCGGCATACATCCAGGGATCAATGTTTGAAAGCATTTGAGTTAAAGGCAGCAGAATTCAACCTTAATTTTTTTAAAGGTCATGTTGTTGACATAGATTATGCTGTAAATAGTCCAAGAGACACAGAGGCAAAATTATATGGAATTTATTCAAGTTACAGTTAAACTAGCATCAGTGTTCCCTTTTACCGTGCAGCAAAGGGTCCTTCCCAGGCTTTTGTTACTTTGCCATCATGAACGGAGCGTCATATATTTTCTGCAGCTTTTTGGGTGAAGTGCCTTTTTCATGTTAAATCAAATGAAAAGTATTTAATACTTAACTGTTGTAGCTGTTTTGTTACCTGCAGCATTTGCCTGACAAAAAAAAAATCACTGAAATGTCCCATAAGACTTTCTACTATTAGCAGCTTGACAGCAGCATAGTGTTTTGATTTAGATTAGTGGCTCATGATGGCTGCTATTAAAACTTTTACTTTCCCTGAAAACTGTAGTTCAATTACTATTTTTTTCTGAGAAGATGAAGGAGCTGGTTTTGCAGGTGAATTGGGGTACTTTGTATGGTTAGGATTCAAGTTATTTCTGTTCAGTCATTTTCATTCTTTATAAAACATGGTTTTATTGGTTTTTAAATCATTTAGTATACTCAGATGAAGTTGAGAGAAGTTACCTGAAAATTTTGCAGCTAAGAACTCGTATGTTTCAAAGGCAAAGTAATTCAACTGAGCTAAATAAACCTTGCAAAACCAGGATGTATTTATTGCTCACCAAGATCATTCCTTGAAGTCTTCACTTGGCATGAAGCAACAGTAAGTGAACAAGTGGTTGTGGTACCCCTTTCTCATTCCAATTGCTGCTAGGAAACTGCCCCAAGGCCTGCAGCAGTGAATTTTCCCCAGCATTCAGGTGTACTTCTTAATTAGCTGTGCTCTGCTTCTATTTGACCTTCTCATTTAACCAAATCTTGCAGTCTTAAGCCTTCCATGAGACTAATGACAATTTTATCTAAACTTGGGTGTGCTCTTGATAACACAGAGACAATGAATTACTAGCAACCAGGTAAGTTTATTTAGCCAAATCAGTAGCTAGGTTGGAAATGCTACCCTTGGCTTCTGTTTCCTTCAATCAGACCACAGGGCATAGAAGTCAAAAGAGTAACCTGTTGTTATCCTTTGCCCCACATCCCAAGCCTACCAGTCCTCAAGTGTTCAACAGTGAACACTTACAAATTGCCATTCAAACTACCACCTGCACTTCAAGACCTTTGCATACCTGAAGTACCATACAGCTGTGACCCAATAATTTTATGGCTGTCACAAGAATTATTATGAAATTGTGCTGCACTTGCAAACATTTTCCGCACCACACACTATGCCCCCCCAGTTTAAGACAGAGAAGCGACATTTTCTCAGTAAGCGTATTTTCTGGGAGGCTGCATTGTGAATCTTGCTTTCAGTCACAAAAATATGTAAGCTCTTTAGCTATACCTACCTACCAAAATTATCAGTCACTCAAGGAGAATCAAAGGAGTTTCATCAGAATCAAATTAACCATATGTCCTCTACAGTGTAATTATAGAGCTTGCTCTGTTACATTGAGGCAAGGAAGAATACCTATTGCTCTTTCTTTGTGTAACAGTCAGGACAGAACAAAAGCACCAATGTTGTGTCCCTGCTCTGCCTAATAGTATAGGAAGTATTTCTCCCCACTGTAGTGTGAACCAGATCAATTAACAGCTAATATTTTCTTCCACTGGGAAAATCACTTAAAATCTTCTTTTAGCTTTTTAGCCCAATTAATGATTAATTAGGTGCACTTGTGTTATGTCTTAGGCCAAAGAACATATTCTTTCAGAAGTTCAGTGGTCCATCTTCTTATTGCCGAAATAAAAAAACCAAACGAACAACCAAAACCCTAAAAGACCACAACAGTTTATGTGAGTTAGTAAGTGGGAAATAGTATCCCCAGTCCACATAAAGTAGACTCATCCAGAAGGTAGACTTTATCGCTAACAAATTAGTCATTTCTTCTGCTTTCAAAAGATAATTTAGCAAGCTCAGTTTAAGTAGTTAAGTTATTCTCAAATCATCTCCCCTTTCTTCTTTAGAAAGACCAACAGGGAAATAATGTGGAGCTGGATTTACAAAATTTTTGTTCCAATAGCAGATAACTTCACTAGCTCTTCAATAAAAATCTACTAGTCCTTGTCGACCTGCTAGTACCTTTAATTTTAGTGACTATCTTAAGCATGTGAAGCTGGTGGAAGATGATACAGAAAAATCCACTTGGAAAAAACCTTTTTCTGGGGAAAGTTTTTTTCGGATATTAATTCTAACTAAGTTTGCACAAGCTTTTCTGCTGTACTGGTTTGAATTGTTTTATACAATTAATGAAGGCATATTGATTTACAGATGTGATGATAGTCTTGCTTATAATGCAGCTATAAACTCCTTAGATCTTGACTGATTTCTCCAAACACTAAAAAACAAGAGGTGAAAACATTGCTTCGTCTCTTACCTAAATTTTGCATACTTTCATCAAACGCAAATTAAAAATGAAAATTAAATAGCACTTACTGAAACCATTGGCGCAGTGTGTTAAGCTTTTCTTTCATGAGCTACCCTATGGACAGTCTCTGACCTGTCATCTGGAGGCAGAGATCTATTGCTCACTTGTTAAGGAAAAAGTCTTCATCACTAGGGCCATAATTTTTGCCTGTACAGTTCTTCAGAGCGCAAGCTATTTTGTGCATGTGATGTTCCACACAGTCTGGCACCCTACTCATTATTTTCTGATTCTCCACGTCCTACACAAGTCTATTACCTAGATGCAATGCTAACACTTGGATTTTAGGAGCAGACCTTTCCATTTCCAACTGAAGAATACTGATTTTTACATGTAATTCTCTCTTGGCTTACTCCAGATTTCCAGAGATGCCTGTCACCTGCCATAATAGAGAAATCAGAATAGCAGAAGGTTGGAAAGATGTGAATCTTCTTGTGAACTGTGAGTTATAAATAATGATGTGTGTAACTAATACATGCACAAGCTGCTCAACTTTTGTATAGATAAAATAAAACATGATATTTGGATTGTGATATTAAACCTGCACTTGGAAGAGAGAAAAACTACAGTAGCTGACATTTTGGCATGTTATGTATTAAAAAGTACTATTTTTAACAATGCCAGTCACAGATAAAATTCTTACTATATATCTTTCTCCAAAGAATGTATGCAGGTGACAAACCACTTGCTACGGTTGTTATCAGTTATTGAGACTTATTAAAATATTTTTAAATAATGAAAAACTGAAATGAACTGGGACCTGAGTTCTAAAAAAATTAATAATTAGCCAACAAATTTCTGGTGGTGTTTCACAATATATTCTCCTTTTAAATGGTTGGTAGTAAGTGTTCAGTGAGTAAACAGATATGAACTAAAGCAAAGAAAATATCAGGTCATCTAATGAAACTGATGTCAGAGTAAACCAGAATGATGAAGGATTATATTTAAAGGCAGTGGAAACCATTTGAATCTATATTGGGCAAAGGGGTTGTCTTTTCTGATTTGGTTTAGTGGTGACTAAAGAAGCCTTTATGCACCATTTTCTGAGTAAAGAGACAGATTCAAAACTGAGTGAAAGGAAGATGTTCAATCCAGAGATACTGGCAAAAGGCAGAAAATGTACTTTGGATAACCAAATCCTGTTTTAGAAAAATCTGCATTCATGATACAAGATTCTAGTGCTCCCACAGTACCCTCTCATTTCTCTAGTCCTAGAAATACTGCTTTTTAGAGATTTCAAAAGCTAGAACAAGTATGAAGGCCATATAGGATACATTTAATGAACTGTGAAGTTATGCAAAGCTGCTAAGAATGTGCATAGGTTGAACTAAGTGGTAATCCTGTCCTATGGGATTGTTCATTCCTTTAATCTAAACACACTGAGTACTTTCCTGCATTGGTTCTGTTACTGGCAAATATTTATTTAATACATTTGTATTACCTACGCTGCACATGAAAGGATGAAGTCGGTCTTCTTCTTAAACTTTATGCGCAGTCCTGTAGGACACATGGGGTTTCCTAAATGTTCATTTGAAGCCTGGGGCAAAGCTTTGGTCCTAACTCCCCATTAAGTCCACAAACTCATTTTTCCCTTTTTAGCAAGGGAAAAATAAAAATAAACAAACAGAAGAACTGTAAAGAGGAAGAAGAAATAGGAGACAGTTTGAAATGCTATTTTGATAAAATTTTCTTTATTTTATAAATCATACACAGCTCTTAAAGCTTTAGTTGCATGTTCATTGCTTTTTCCTGTGTATGTTTCTCTGGAAAAAAAATGCAATTGCGTCATTACAAAATGACAGATAACCGTTACCAACAGTACAATTGTCATTGTGTCTCACAGATGTCATGTAATTATTTTCGAGGATATTTGCATTTTTTCTTGTTGTGTAGCATAAATGAAACAATTTCCAAATGTCTCAGTCTTGAGAGGAATAACAGTTATATTTAACAGATGAATTTCCTCATTGCGACTGTATTAACAGAAACCAGCACGCAAAAGCACTACAAAAAAACCCCACAAACCCCTCTCCATTTATTACTTCACTCAAAGTTGTCTTTCATGTCAGGAGAAATATGAAATATATACCTAGGATTCTAGAATCAAATTATTTCCAGCTAACTTGATACTAACTCTTTTCAAAAAGTCATTTATTAGTAGTATGAAAGAAGTCAAATACTTGGAATTCAGTCTGTTATTTTTCCACAAATAAAAGCATGCTTTGGAAGATCACTTAACCTTTGTTACTTGTGATCTAACCAAAGCAGTTAATATGCTGCCCTCAGATTTCTGGCAGATGAACTTTTAGTAAAGAAACATATCTTTTTCAAGTTACCTTAAGCATCACATTTTTGCCATTTTTTCCATGTTTTTCTAGGTTGTTGCCTAATGAGTAGAAGTTGACGGAGGATTCTATTGCTATCATCTTTAATTAAGAAAACTTAGGTTTTCTGTACGTCTTAGAGTTTAATATTGCCATTTGTTATTATAACAGTTTGAGTACCTGTAATTGCAATAGAAATCATATCAAGATGAGAACTACAGAGTTTTCTGGCACCTGGTGTTATAAAGGAGAGTTCAGCAAACTGTTGCAAGTGCATAAACATGAGGCTTAGTTGTGAAGCAGTATGGGGCAGGAACTAAGTGCATGAGCGTCATGCTCAAAAGATTAGCCAAGTCTTGTGCAAGGAAGTGGATAAGAGAGAATATAGATGTATATTTAGAAGTGATTTATAATAGCAACAAAAAATAAGGTTAAAATGTGCAGTGACAGAGCCTGGAGTCAAGACCAGTCCTTAAAAACAAGTGAATGCACTAGGTCATGCTTTTTTTGCTATTGCAGAGACAAAGGAGATAATCTCTTCATGCTTAGGATGAACAGACAAAGATAAAATGGAAGCAAATTGCAGCAAAGAGCCTTAAATGTCTTTTTGTGGTGGCTAACATAGTAGTAGAGATAATGCCTGGGAATAAACTGTCCTCGGAGGCTATCTGACACTATACATAGTGTCCATCATTAGAGGACCACGAGAAGAGGCTGGACAAACATCTGTCATGAATGACCTTCCTTGGAGAAGGTAGATGTATTAACCAACTTCTTTTACCTTTATAATTTTAGTATACAGAAAAATCCTTGAAATTAAGTGATAAAAGCTGTCAAGAAAGTGTTTATCCAATGCATGTGTTGAAATAATAGGGAAAATAACAGAAGGAAAAATGTTCTTTTTGTTTAATTTTTTTTTTCCTAACCAGCTACCATCCTTCCAGACTAATCTAGAACTCTTCAAAGCAAAGGATTAGCATATTTCTTTTCCAAATAAAATAGTTTCCCCATAGGCTTCCTTAAAAATTCAGCACACTCAAACTGCTAAAGCCTTTCCCTTTTAGTTTGTACAGTAAGTGTCTGAAGCCACGTACTCATAGGATCACCAAGGCAAATAATGTGAAGCCATATGTTTACTATAGTGCAGGTTTCAATATTAGGAGAGAAAAGCAGGGTTAGCTGGTAGAGTTTAGCAGAGATTCACTGTGTGTGCTAGCACCTGTGTTGGATTTTTTTGGTAAATGAGTGTAAGTAGAGAGATTGACAATAAAGGCACCAGTTTTCTCATTTAAGAAAGTACTTGAAACATGCTCAAATTTTATTTGGCAGTAGGAGTAGAAGTAATGCCATCTAGTTACCTTAACAGATGCTGTGATACAAGAACGTCAACCAGGCTCTAAAAATTACTTAATATGAATAAAATATTTATTTTTTCCTTGTATAATGGATGAGCTATCTTAAAATAGTCCAATGTGAATAAACCCCTCTAGCTCAACAGCAAAATGCTCAAGTTGTCATCATGTCTCTGTGTATGAGACATGACTGAATCAGTTCTGCTGAATTCAACCGTAATAAAATCATAAGGCTTGGGGATTTCAGTTACCCCCAAGAAAGGCACCCCAGCACATGCAGAAATATTCATTGTGTTAGTGCACGCCAGACTTATTCTTGTTGAAAGGTGCAATTTTGTCTGTTTTCCTCAAATACAGTCCTAAAATCCTATCCTCCAGTATGTGTGAAATTCTAGTTCACACGTGTTACACAACGTATTGTGTAAAGAAACGAAGAAAGGGATGCTGAGCTGTATAGTAGTGTTTGGCAGTGGAACTGATTAGCACCAGTTGAGAGACTGGCCCATGCACTGGGAAAACAGATGAGAAAATAATAAGGTAACACCATTCCTGCAAGAAAGGTGTCACTGAGCATGACCTAGTATGGGTCATAGGTTCTTAGCTACATGATTCTTTCACGAAAAATAATATATGGGTACTAGCTTTTTATTGTTGCTTATCAAAACATCTAAATTTGCAAAAAGAACTGGATTTGACTCTTGATGAAAGAGTTTTGTAAAAGAGAGGGTAAATTAATCATTAATAGTTAAATAATCACAATATTAATAATTAAATAGTAAATACAAGTTTAAATGCATGTTTTCCTAAGCTCAGTGAAAAATGATTGCCAGAGGTGCACCAAATTAAAGCACTGCAGAGGTAACTGCCATGTCAGGCATTCCCCCTGCATCGTCAGTGGAGATGGTGCCATCAACTCCTTGAGCTTCTTCAACCCGTAAATCTCTATATGCTGCCAGCCCCATGTAGTTGTGCATTGTAGCACAAAGTGCTTTTATTTGGGGAACACCATACTGTGGGACCTATGTGAGGGGAAACAACATTGTTACTCTGCTGAAGGGAAAGATGAGATTCATTTTTATTTCCAAGGGATGGCAGAAAGCACACCATTTCCTCTAAACTAATTTGAAGTATAGGAGGCACAAGATGAATTTGCATTATGCAACAGAATCTCCTTAGGAAGTGCCAACCTATGCAGGCTTGAGCTCTTATACTCACATTACAGAGTGCCTGGAAGAGATACAAGCTTAGGTCTAAAAGCCGTATGGTTATTTTAGCACAGTGCTGTGATTAAACTGCTGCAATTCTCACTATTCCCCATTCTGGTGCTGTGTTGGATGCTGCTGTTCAGTTGCCTATGGACCACGCTTTGTGTGACAAAGACCTACTCTCAGAGGTTCAATTTTGAAACACAGGTTCAAGAGTAGATGGTAGCTGCTTTAATAGAGCCTTCCAGGGCTGTAGGGAATGAGGACACAAAGTACACTGCTTCAGGAAAGAATCATGATCATTCATAAACTGTTCTCTCAGAGATGACTGTTTCTTTCCTTCTGTGTATAACACACAATACAATGGGTTCTTGGTACATTAACTCTAGATGCTATATTAATGCAATAGTAATCAAAGACATTGCCTGAGCAATATTCCTAATTAGTTTCTCAGTGAATATTTTGAGAACAAGATTCCAGAGTGAGTCTTTTTTCTTTTTAAATGTCCAGCAAGCACAGATAGAACAGCTGAACAAAGAAGCAGCAAATTATTATCAGCAACTCTGGCTTCAGAGATTTAAGGCCTAAGATCTGGTTTGTGAACGGTGAAGCCAAGGCCAGCCACTCCTATTTTTCAGTGAGCATTTCTGGACAGATCCTAGTCAATAAGAAATCAGTTCATTTTAAGTTTAAACCTGTCTTGGTTCCATAGTTTCCCTGACTTCTACTCAACTTGTGGGAATTTTGATTTAGAGAACAGTCCAAGAACTAGATATCAACAGTTGATGAGAAAACGCTTCTCTCTCCACTGCATAAGGGCATCATAACTTACACACCCTCGTTCTTCATTAATATGCAGTTAGACAATTTATATACCACTTTATTCATTAGCATATAAATTGCCACCAATATACTGCATTCCCAGAGCAAAAATAAACCAGTGTGAAGAAAGGAAAAGCTACCACAAAATGCCTAGTATTTTTAGATCTATAGCTGCTTCAGTGAATTATAACCCAACAGAGTCAAACTGTTACAATTTGCTTCATTATGCAGAAATGCTGCTGTGATCATTTCCTCACCACTGTCAATGCCTTACATTTTGAAATATCAAAATATTTTATGACACAGAACCATTATTTCCTGTTTGGAAAGCAAGCAAATATTTTTGTAAAATATTCTAAATAAAACTTTAAAATCAAGTTGTTATTATTTATGTTACAATGTCACTCAAGCTCCAAACCATGGCAGTAAAGCTAACCCCACAGCAAAGGGATTCTACTCTGACCATGACTATGAATTCAGGACTGCTCTTTTAATATTAATCTGCAAACTCTTTGCTTACATATGACATGAGAGTATATTTATATCCTATTATTGGTAGGGATGCCAATACTCCTTATGAAAACACAGTTTGGACACCTATACTTTGTGCCAATTTGGTAAGCAAATGAAAGTTTTCTACTATCAAAAGACTAGCTTCGCTAGTACATCTGTGTTTAGAAAAAGATTTTTGATGTTCTAGTTTGGGACATTAACATATAAACTCATTTGAGTCTTCCTGCAATGGTTTAAGACGATTTGTCTCATCTAATCATCCTGCAGAAGATAAAGTGACCCCATGTTTCAACCATTGCAATGCAAGGTTGATATTTTTAGCTTAGAGCACTTCTGAAGACAGACTTGAAATGGGGTGCAAAGCCTCATTCTTTGTGTGCTAATAGTCATGTCCTGTGTATGAAGTGAGGTGTGCAGGAAGGGGCAGTAACATGTAAAGTCACTGCAGCCAGGTTTGATAGACCTTTTAGTGAGGATATCCAGTGTCACATAACCTGTGCTCCAGTTGGGGCATAAATTCTAAGTTCAGATCAGAATCGGGGCCATCAGAGCTTCCAGTCGTTACCTCAAATACCCCTGTTCCAGCTTTTGTGACA
The DNA here is from genome assembly GCF_963924245.1 of Chroicocephalus ridibundus. Classification (NCBI taxonomy): domain Eukaryota; kingdom Metazoa; phylum Chordata; class Aves; order Charadriiformes; family Laridae; genus Chroicocephalus; species Chroicocephalus ridibundus. The sequence continues at coordinate 7,928,889 of NC_086296.1, read as the reverse complement.
TTCCATTGAAGCCAGAATCACAGTGGAATTTCTCCAGGTGTAATGAGGGGAACTCACTTCTATTGGACCTTCAGAAATAAGAGATATGAAACAGTAAGAGCATACCTATCAGAATTATAGTATTTACCTGCAAAGAAAATTTTCTTTTTTTTTTTTTTGCACTCAGGAAGAGAATTGTAAATTGCGTAGCATGTAGAAAGAAATAGCTTGATATGAACTTGTAAGATGCAGTCAACAGCAGTAAATTTTAGTACAGAAGGTGGATTTACTTCAGCAATTGCTTTTCAAATCCTTGTTTTGTTTCAAATTGTATTCCAGCTATATGTCTGTGAACACAGTTAAGCCCACTTGCCTTTCTGATGGACGGCCTGATCAATTTAATGCCTTCAGGCAACATTATCTGCCAGCTGCTTTTTGTATCATATCGTGGGCAGTATGATGTATTTTTAAAAAATCTGAGAATGAGCTCTGAATTTCTGGTTCAATGGCAGGATATCATTTGGCACCAGTGAAAATACATGTATGCTACAACAAATTTTTCATTGATATAATGATGTCTTAAATTAGAGAACACATTTCAGGATCATACAAATCTATTAAATTGTTATTCTTTTGCCTAAGTATTGAGCATAATGTAGAATCTCTCCAGCACATGCAGGAGTCTAATACTGTCCTTTAGCACCTGCATTATTTGAAATTTCAGGATATTCATTCTTTAAATTCTTAAGGGAGTACATTTATATATTAAAAACTGTCAATATCCACTCAATGGAGTTAATTTTGTATATTTACAACTATATTTATTAATGTTCTCAGAGTTCAATTACCTTTGGGGTTTCCCATATTTTTGCCATGTGGTACCAAGAATGAACAAATGGCCTTTCTCAGTCACTTGGAACTGGTATGAAGCACCGAGGCAGTGGTAGAATCTTGCAGTTAAAATAATATTTGCCAGTTAACTAGTTTTCCTTAGGAGCTGAAAGCTATGTATACTATAAACACTGTTCTGTGAGATCTCATGCCAAATTATGAAATATTCAGGAAAAACACAATTAAACTCTTTTTAATACGAAAGCTATTGAATTATTGAAATAAAATTCAAATTTAAAATGCTTCAAATTATAGGTCATTAATTTTGGTATATCGAGGAAATCTGATGATCTTAGGGATTGCGTTGAGGGAAGACTCCTGTAAAGTTTCTATCTAGCTCTAAAACTTGCTTAAGTTTATGAAGAATGTTTCAGATTCCAATTTGGATCTTTATGTAAATTGGTTAGTTACCTATCTTCCAGGAATATCTATTTGTATTAGGAGTAAATACTTGAGTAAGGTAAGTGTACATGGTAAATCAATGGAAGCTTATACACAGCTGTATTATCATTTTCCCACACCAAATAAATCTTACTAATTATGCAGAAGATTGTTTCCCTATTGTATTGTAATGATTTACCTCCTGACTCCACTAGTGTGTGTGATCTTTAACATATTATTATGCTGCTGGCATCCTAGATTTGTTGATAGGGTTACTTTATGGAAGATAACACAACCTTCTATTTAAGGCAGTCAGGTTAAATTAATTATGACCTTCATCTCCATGCATCTTTGGTTCATCTGGACTGTGCTGTCAGTTGTATGTTATCAGTAACACACAAATAATAATCTACTACTTATTTTTGAATGGAAACAAAGTTTCTGTTGGCATCAGAAGTGTAATAAACATACCATAAGGGTATCTGTGTGGCTGACCTGAAAGAACAAAGTGGTCTACACTGCCACCACCTTTTAAAGGTAGGTATAGAAGTGTTCTCATTGCTTTTTATAAAGCAGGCAAAAACATTCCTCTGCCTTCTTGCATTACACCTGGTCTTTGACCGCACAAACTTCTGACCCTGAGTGGTGCTAGGGGATTCATATCAGTCTCAGAGAAGGCTCATTTGTATTTTCAGTTTTCTACTAAGTAAAACTCTATTGCTTTAGGCAAGAACAGTAATAAATATTTAGGAAACTCCTATAAAGATAACAGCTTATCAGAAAATAAGATTATCTCCCTTTGTAGGAGTATTAAATCCTTATTTTTCCAGCCTATCAGTCAACTCTGAAACTATCACTAATTGCTGGTGAAAAAAACACAAACCACCACCCCATTAAGCTTGGAAAGCACCATGTTAAATGTTATTTCTCCAAAAAAGCAGTGCTCAATTTTTCTGCCATGGAAAGAAATAAGCTAGTGATCATATCCTACTCAAATGTAGCAGCTACAATGTTTAATCTCAAGCCTTCTTATATGCAAACCAAATAATTTTAGACTATTAATAAATATTTTGACAGAGACATATAGAGAAATGTGAAAAAGCAGAGAATAAGTCCTTCTTTGGATTTATAGTGTCCCTGGATTGATTTGGAAATTTAACTTGCTAGAGAAGTAGGAAATTGTTGTTTGATTAGATCTTAAAAATATGATCTGGGAAAACTGGAATAGCTGTGTATTTGATTACTGGTATAGTTGTATTTGAGTGGGCATATGGTTTTCTTTTCCTAGAGAGATATATTGCACCTAAATGAAGAACACTAGCCCCTTGTAGAAAAAAACTTTCAAATAATCTAACAAAACCCCAAATCCAATGTGCTTTGAGGACATTATTTACCAGCCTGTGCAAACTCAGGTCTGTCTGGTCTAAATGATTCCCATCTGGCTTAGCAGAGGTATCAGCTTCTCTCCAGGTTGTGCTGAGGGTTTCAGCTGGCTGCTGTCTTTTGTGCTAATAAGCACAGAACTCATTCTGCCTAATGATGGAACTCTGCAACATGAACATCTGGGGAAGCACAAGGTGTCTTGTTAACAGTCTTGCTATCTCCACATGTAGGAGTTCAATGAATCCTTGATGGTGTGATGGTGTCTCTGATAACAGAATTAATTAGCAGGCTTGATCTAAAGCACTGTTGTTCTGACATGGTGTCTTCCTACAAAGGTCTCTTGACTTGTCACCGTAACTCTTGCTCTCAGTGAAAATGGACACTTCTTAAAAAATATGAGACAAAAGACATGATCAGCCATTTTTTGCTCTTTCACTGTACCTGTGAAATTTAAAAAAACGTTGGGCAAACCTTGACCATCATTGAAGATAATGACCTGCAGTTTTTGATTTAATGCTCTGAAACCTTCCGGCAAGCATTAGTTTCTTCCTTCTGTGTTTAGCAGTATTATGTTTAGGGAAATACAAAAAGCCTTACTTGGCTTATCTTTTCTTTTATTGTAAAGAGATACAAAATCAGCATGATCCATCATAGTCATTCTGTTATAAGTCTATGAGGAAAAGAGAAGTGAATTACAACAGAAAATTTGAGAGGCATGCCAAATTAAATGAAAAATTTGCACTTTAAAAAATCTCATGGGAAAATAGTTTGTTGAAACACTCTTTAATGTTTGATTCAGATGTCAGGGGAGTAGGTTGCTTAGAAGGCTAGAGAGACCTGATTGTAAAAGACAGATGAGAAATGGTAGAGGGTAAATTGCTAGGATGCTGGAGGTATTTATGTCGCTAAAATTGACCTTTAGCCTGATTTTAAATGTTTTGACTTGTATGCCAGATGAAAAATGTTAATATGCATGAGGTAGTTTTGGTGCTTGTATTTATTAGAGCATAGGCAAATACTAAAAACATGCTTTTTTATAAACTTAGCAGTCATATTTATGTTAATTTTTAGTATAGGCAAATACTAAAAATTAACATAAATATGACTAAGTTTATAAAAAAGCATGTATACAAAATATACAGAAAAATATTTCTAATTTTGTATGCATGATAGCTTCAACAGGTATGGGATTCACTGGGACTGTTGCACTTGTGCAAATGACCTTGGACACATTAAATTCTGCATTCAAGGGTCAATTGCACATGAGCTATGGATACAGCATGAGGCCTACCAAACCCAGCACTCCATATTTTTTTGTCTTGCACCCAAGAAATACATAGAAAAATACAGCCAAGACAAGTCAGTCACCTGTATACACTACCACTTATTAATTTTATCTTCATAATGTGATTATGAGATATGGATGCATTGTTCCCCACTTCACGTATGGGAAAGTTAAGCACGAGATAGTTTAAATGTGATGTGCAAAATTAGCCGTTAGATCTTTATTTTCTAAGTCTCCATTAGGAGCTTTCCTCTACAATCCAGCGAACTCCTGAATACACAAATAACTGAAGCTCCAAGTAGTGCCGCTGCTCAGATTTTGGCTATTTAAAAACAACAGTATAAGTGCTTCATTTAACAATGACTTCCTGTTTTCTTTGAAGTTCTCTGTGCCACCTATTTTTCCCAAGGCAGGTCTCTAGAATTCAGGTGGTTTTAATGCTTTTTGGAGTTGATTATTTTCAAAGTGAAGGGCAGTAACACTGACTTTTTTCTTCTGTTTTATATGAGCATGTAAGAAAATTCTTTAGGAGTTGGTAGAGTATATTTGAGGTGCTGAGATAAACTTAGCAAATTGAGTACTTCTTACCCTTGGATTTTAGTAGATTCCATATAGTTTGGAGGTTTATATTAAATATTTTTTTCTAAATTTTTTTCATGATAAGTCTAGGGTATACTGGCAGAGTTGCAATGTCAGATGTTAGGAGTTAGCAAGAGGCAGGTAACATATATGCAATGTTGTGGGAAACATTAAAATTCCAGCTTTAAAATGGGTCACAGTACAAATGGGAACTGATGTTCCTATAAGTGCAGTCTGGCCATTCATGTATGACTAAATAAATAAATAAACAGATGAACTCACAAGCTACTTTCCAGACAGGTAAGGCTATCCTATTAAATTATTATTTAAACTGTGATAACCCACTTTACAGTTACAGCCACTTCTGTTTCATCATGTTAACTAAAACTGTAGTTTCAGATGTTCCCAAAACTCTTGTTCAGATTTCTCTTTTGAGCAAGGCATTCTGTTTGGTGTGCTACTGTAGGAAGAAGAATCCTTCTTCGTTTCTCCTCTTCTTTTTAATGAAATGATTTATCAAGTTGTGTGAGTGAAATTCCGTTTCCTTCAGCTCTTCTAGAGGTAATGGCAAGGATAATGACTCTAATAACGGCACTACTGAACTGTAAAATCTGATCAAAACGTCTTCTTGAAATTTAATTGCCAACAAAGCCATGAACTCTGCACACCATGGTGGAGAAAGCCAATGGGCTCAGCTTAGGCAAAAAGATTAGCATATTGAGGCACTAGATGTTAAGAAATTTGTCTTTATTTTTTAAATGTGCTTGAGTTGACTAAGTGGATTTATATAATGCTAAATTATTCTGTATATTAGATGATAATGCCACATTTTGCAAATTAATTCTCTGAAATGTGAACTGGCTTTGTAATTGTAATTCTCTTTATTAATGACCTGCTTGCTGGTCTTGATGAAGTAGGTTAACATAAAAGTGGCAGAGAACACTAGCTTTGAGGGAAGGAGCCAGAATTTCTGGAAACGGGTCTGAAGTGATAACTACTTTTGAGCTGATTTGCTGTAGAGACATTTACATGTGGCGGGATGGCAGCTTCAGTCAATGCACGCTGAAATGGGTGGCAAATTTCCATTAAAGTTTTGGGGATTTTAGTCAGACCTGTGGGTGCTTCTATGATGTGGTGGATTCACAGCGGAAGATTATAGTGGAAGTTCATGAAGTTCAGGAGAAAAGCAAGCCATCATAAAAAAAAAAAAAAACAACTTAAAAAATCTCCACTTAATGAATTGGCTAACTTTACAAATGACACTTTATTAGAATTGCAATAAAAATACGAGTTTGTGTCCTTTTCTGTTTTAGAGATGCATTATTAGCTTCTCAAGATTATAGTTTCAGGTTGTTCAATTACTTCTCAAGAACACTTTTTGTTTTACAAGAACAAAGATTTCTTGACAGTCTTGTTCAAGGCATAATTAGAACAATTAAGTCATTTTAGGTTAACTTCAGCAGCAAAGAAACCTATGAACTTTAATAGGAGCAGGATCAGCTTTGAACTAAGCTTAGGCATAATTTTTTCTTATTCCTTTGAAGACACAAATAAAATAATCTCACTCACATGGACGGATTTACTAGTTAATTATCCACAGCATCTGCAGCACAGTATTCAGTCTTACGCCATTTAAGGTTTGGCAAGACAGATATATGGCTCTGCAATCAGAAAATTGCATCCTTGCTAAAAACACTTTGACATCTGAAATTACCATGAGCCAGATGCTGTATGCCTATTGCAAAGTGACTACACATTCAACACCAGTTTATCCATACCTGTGCTTCCCATTGCAGAATGCTTTTGAAAACCTTGATTTTTTTTTTTTAATTCTTCCTAGAGGTGTCATCCAATATCCTGAAAAAATGTAGAGGTTTTCCTACAATAAAATAGCAAAAATTCTTATACTCAAGATGGAGTTTGAGTGTCAAACTTATGATTTGAAACTGAACCCCAACAAGGTTTTAGGAGTGTTCAGAAATAAAACTGGAGATTGTCCTGTTTAATAGAGGCTGTCACAATGTCTGGATGAGGTGAAAGTACAAAATTTACAGATAATTCATAAATGGTATTATTTCCCTCTATATGGACAGGTCTTTTTCCACACTTACATATGAATAGACGTAAACCTGACATGTACTTATCTCTTCTGTGTAACAGCTGGTTCCAGCCCAGAAATGCCTGGATCAGAACTAATAGGAACACTCTGAATGTACTAAATAATGTCCCATGCATAGCTTTCCTTACTAAATGGTTCCAATGACCAGTGCTCCTCTTTATTAAAGTTTGTGTGCCATTTCTGGTATAAACATTATCAAGGATTATTTACCTTTACCAGTTTCTAAATACATTGTCTTTTTTTTTTTTTTTTTTTTTTTTAACACTTGGCTTTAGGACTCTTTGATATTGTTTTATATTGGTGAATGTTTGGTTCCTTGCTGCTATGGCTGATATTCAACGTTGAAAGTGCAACAGGCCCCACTTTGTTAATATTATCTCTGCAGTCCTCTTACTGACATACAGGCTACTCAGAAAAGGATGTTATTTTTCACCATTTTGGGAAGTGTTACCGTTCCCTGAGGAATTGCAAACATCCCACACTCAGTTACTTTATTCAAGTGTAATTTAAAACAGGCTCTCAAGCATAATGGGATGTTACAGCCAATATTTATTTTTCTTTCATTAGATAAATAGTATTAAATTGCAATCCTTGAGAAAATTGTACAGACTGTATCACATCTGAATGTGTTTGAGCTTGAGTCTCGCTCAGGCAAATTCTCATCATATTCAAATAACCATCATTATGCAAATAAGGACATCCTCATTGCCAAGCAAGTTTAAAATGCATGTTTGTTTTTATCATGATGAATTATCCTCCTCCTGGTAGCAGACAGTAACGTGCAGCTCAGAAGAGCTGTACAGGTCCTGTTTATTTTTCAGACTTCTTTTGCCAGTTGCAAGCTGATTTTTTTTGCTAGCTAGGACAGACTTTCCTAGGAAGTCTTCTTCCCATGTATCTTGCTTGAAAAACAGCAGAATCAAGCTTTTCTTATCACCAGAGTTTTGGGCTTGGTGGTGTTACCAAATTTGATCATAACTTATTATTTTTTGTGAATCAGGAAGTAGCAACCCAAGGTCATTGTCTTGCAGAGGCAGGCCAGCATTTCATACCAGCATATGCATACCTGCTGACTGAAGAGTAAATCCTGGATTTAGTGCTTAGCTTCAGCACTTATCATAGATGCTAGAGCAAAGAAAGGAATGTTTCTTCTATCCACCTTTGGCCTGCAAATCATCTGTGAACTGTTTTGCAGCTGTTACAAGTTCAAGATGGAAACAACCTCTGAACTTCAATAGTTAACCCTCCTTTTTCCTAAGGTCAAGGGAGTAATACCCTAGCAAATGTAAAACATGTAGACTTTGGTACCCAAATGCCAGCGCACACCTCCTTTTATAGAATAGACAAATAATCTGAGATTTAATGCAGCATCTACAAAGACAGTTAGTAGCTGTGTAAGGTCCTCATGCAGAGTGACGCTCCTATTTGTTGGAGATTCTGTATCTATAGTAGTTCCAGGATTCTTGTCTCCTTAGTATACCAGGGCCTCTGCTATGCCTTGTGTTCATCTATACCTGTAGTGCATGGCAAAGGACATGATTTGACATCCATGGGAACTGGCAGCACTCCCAGCCCTCCAAGTATTCACACACTGATGTCTTACCTCTAGTTACTTCAAAGGTTCTGCTGGTTTGTAAAAAACCCTCACCAAATACATCGAGCAATACATTTATGCCTTGACTTCATCCTGGAGCAACTTATTGCAAGTGTTTGATATTTAAAATGCAATTAATTTGTTTTGTATTTATGTCACAATCTGGACAAAGGAGTCCTAGTTATGGCTAATGCCGTACTCACTGCTACAATTAAGATGATGTATAAACTAATAATATATGGGTCACAAAGGCAAAGGAAAGGAATGCAGTAACAGTTAATTCTTTTGTTTGACTGTTTTCTGCATTATCTGCCTGGATCTTATAAAAAATTTTACTTCAGTGATGGCCAGTCTACATGCTAAAAATATACATTGAATCCCCGGTTTGCAGAATGTTGACTCACAAGGGGCTTTTTTAGACTTTATTTTGATGTTTCTTGTACTTATTTTACACAGTACATGAAAACTGAGATTTAATATGACTACTGCAACTTTCAGTATGTCAGAGGTACTGTACAAAGTTTGCAAATTGTGGTTTCCTTATATAAAATAAGGTTCTTCCGTGAGAGCCATTTTATTCCATCAGTGAGTGCCTCAAGGTAGAAATTAATTATAATTCAGAAAAGCATAAATAAAAGGCTGTAAGAGTCATCTTCATTTTTTTCTCTTTGATGTATATGTTGTGCAAAAGGAATGGTAGTTGTAATAAGAGTTATAGTACTTAGCCAAACCTTAGGATCTCTATTATCACATTAATTCTTAATACTTAAAAATAAATGGATTGTTATGGAGATGACAAAGTCTCACAAAGGTTTCTTACTCACTTTGTTAGACTATTACCAGATTCCTCTCTAAACTGTGCAGAAAATTACTCATTTTTAGTCCAGTTGCAAATATTGCAAATGAAATGTACTGCCTCATTTATTTACAACGAACAGAGGTGCAAAGTGAAACATGACACTAGAAATAATATCTGTTGTAGGACATATTTTGTGCAGATGATGGTCCATTTAACTTAAAAAATTGTAGTTCTATGAAATCAGAACTAAATCTCATCGGAATCCCTACGTTTTCACATGATACAGAGTTCAATGTAAATTCCCTACTGCTGTCTATATCTAAACCTATAAATCCATCAGTTTTTCACTCAGAAAATATCTACAATCTCTCACATATTAAATGATTTTTCCTTTTTGCTTCCATAATATTTATAAGACAAAGAGTATGCATCAGGAATAATTCCTTTTGTCCTAAATTCACAAAATTTTGTTAATGGAATGAACAATAAATAACAAAAACAATCCCCCTCATATTTAGATTAACTGCAATCTTCCATGCCCTTTCTGTTCTTTTCTCTCAGTTTTTCTGACAAACATACTGGGGATTAAGAAATCAAAATAAATAGCTGGAAGAGAAGTGCTTAATTCTCTGCAGAGGCATAAGAGAATGTATAAGTGAGCTATAGGCCAAGAGTTCTTGTTATGGTAGCAGCATTGCTCTTATTTATATTTACAGTTAATATGTTACAGCTTCTGTAAATTAACAATGCCACCAAACTACTTGAAAAGGAAATGTAGTCTATAAATAGCTGCTTTATGCACACTGTATCATTTCCAGTTCAGTTAAGCAAAAAGATTTTTCATCCTCTAGTCTAACAGCTTAGCCTATGAAGTTATATCTGCATGCAAGTATGCGCTACAGGCCAAAATCTGCTTTCATTTATGTCTTTGTAAGATCACCATCTTAAAAAGAAGTTGAACAGGATATTTTCTATGATCAGATTCTATCCCTAGCCATTTTTGTGTGTAATCGTGAAATAACCACAGTTCCTAAGAATGGTTGGTTGATTATAAGCGGTTGCTGCTGTGTTTTATTTATTTATTAAAATACTGATTTGTGCATATTCTCTTACGTACGTTTCAATTTCTTTGAAACTGGCTCTTTCAGTAGAGCAGTTAGATGTCCCTCAGTTTACGAAATGAGTAGAAGATTCAGCTATATGAAATCTTGCAATTTAAACTACTTTTCTAATCAGAGAGGGGGGTGGGGGTGTGTGTTGACATTTTATGCTTTTTTATTTAAAATAAAAAATACTTCAGAACAAAACACATGAGGATTCTTGCAGATACTGAATAGAAGAGGGCAAAGTCTTGGGGGGGAATATTGAATTTTGTTGTAGCCTTTTCCAATAGCATTGATTTGGAACTGTTTTCTCCCATCAAGCATGGGGTGGATAATCAAATTTGTACTTTTAACACACAGCTAAATCCTGGAGTGCTCAAATTTGCTTTGTTTTGGAAGGATCAAAGATCTGACTTTCTGTATGCAGTATGCTGTCTGGTTTCACTTTGATTCAATTAGGAAATAGATGATAAGCTTTTACAACACTCAAGGGGTCACTTGGATGGAGTTAATGAAGAAACAAAAAGTTTAATAAGGCAATGCTCTTTTCTGAGTGACTGATGTTTGAAGGGGGGGCATCTTTATTAGGAGCAGATGACGGGGAAGAAAAACATCCATCAAGTCTGCCACAACAATTTATTGACATGCAGTCTTAGTTTAGGTGAAAAAGCCGCCACAAATACTCACTGGATTGAAAAGATACAGATTTGAAATTCATAAGTCTTTGTTCTGGTCTTGGAAAAATAACCTAATGACAAGAAACCATTGCAGTCTCTACAGTTTTAAAGAAATCACACTTGGATCTCGAAAGTGTAGACAAAGATTAGTTTCCAGAGCAGACATGCTGAGCAGCTATGCTATAATTCATGTTTATATCCAATGAAACTTTTTATAAAAAAAAAAAGGATATGTAGAATAGCCGATCTTGCAGGACAAGGAAAGTGTATACAAGCACCACGATATCTTACATAAGGCAAGAATATATAGTTATATTTTAAAAGGGAAAAAAGAACATACTGGATAAATAAAGGTTTATTTTTGTTTTGCTTTATTTTTATTGGAAGGAACATAGTATTCCATTGCAGGAACCTCTAATTCTTTGGGGTTTTTTGTTTGTTTGTTTGTTTTTTTAATCTGCTGGCAGTTATAGAAGCTTGGGGTATTTTCTAAACATGAAAGAAAAACTACATTGAAAAACAGTCCAGTTTTGCTTCCACAACAATTTTACAGGAGTATTGATAGTGTTAAGGGAAAGAAACAACTATTTTGGAAAATGTGTCTGCACCACTAAAGTGAAATTTTAATGAGCTCTAAATGAGCTATAGCCTCTTTTTCATTCTAGAATTGAACTCATCTTTGAAAATTCTGTAAATTTTTGCCCAGCTTCAACAGTCTGTATGTATTTCACTATATGGCTCTTTACACAAAGAAAATATGAGCTCTAAGACAGAGCTTTAGAAAAATCATTAAAAATAGAAACTGGAATTTATTAGAGTTGTTGAGGTGCCAGTTAGACCTGATGAAGTTTAATTAGGCTAATTACATCTTTTCCCAGATATGAAGTTATGCTTAGTGTGGCACAAGTAAGAAAATGCTAGGGCTGGTGAGCTTCAGAAGCCCATCTGTCCTCTGCTTTCTAGAGGACAGTGGGCAGATCCTCGCAACATCGGCTCTGGGAGCTGGTGTGCCTGCACCCTGCCGTGCTGCACCATGCAGTGAGGCTAGCTTTTGTTCAGAAGTAAAACCATGCCAGTGCTGACTTGCAGCTAACAAAACCTGCTCCCTAGCACTGCCAGGAAAGACAATAGAGTTTCTTGTCCCACCATACTTTGCTTGGTGGATGGTGGCCTGGCATGCCATCTGATCTGATTTTATCTGGACATGGCCTCTGGCAACTCCCATGCTGAAGATCATATGGGTAGAGAGGTATATCTCATACCATTGCCTTTGCTGCTAAAACACATTACTTTCTTGCATAGTCTGGGATTAAAATTATTTTGCTTTTGCTAATATGAAAATTCTTAATTCCTATAATGCAAGTGTTGTTTATCTAACATAGGTGAAATAATTTAAATTATTTATTAATGGCACATTTAATTGAGTAATTTAGCTGCTTAATGTGCATAGCGTACATCATTTGCGTCCCTCTTAAATGACATAGTATCTTCATTTTCACCTTTTTAACTAGATGGAATGGATGCGTGTTAACTATTCATGCTGTTTCATTTACTTCATTCTTTTGATAGGCTAATAACCCACTTATTAGGAGTGCACAGCTTTAGTTTCTATCATTAACCAGAATGACTTTAGAAAGAAAACATATTGTGACATTGAGCGACATAAATAGTCCATTTTCCCATTACAAAGTTTAGCATAATCTAAACTGCTATGTTGTGGTTTAATATTTAATCCAGTGATGTTTATAAGATACTTCATGAACAGGACCAATACCTGTTTCGAATGTTGTAATATTTGCTAAGCACAATGCCTCTTAGTGTCCTGCAGCATAAGAGTTGTTGCAATACTATGCCACATTCTTAAGTTAAAATGTTGTACTAAGCTCATATAGAGGGAGTAGGACAAATAAATGAAAGTGAAATCAGCTGCTCTTAAGTAAAATAAGAATTGCAAAAGGATGTATCTTACCTTGTGAGCTTCATTTTATAATGACAGCTGTTTTATTACACCTTTTACTGACCATGTGTTTAATCAATATAAAACTCTAATAACGTAACAAGATCCCGCAATGTTTTCTGACAAGTACCTGTAAATTTTTCTGGAGTACTACTTGTTAAACAAAGATTAAATATGGCTATTAAAAGCTGGCAATAATGTTCCAGGAAAAGAGCTTTATTTCTGCACATGAAATGGGCACTGTGAAAGGAACGTTAAACTCTGTAAACTTAAAAAAATGAGGGGGTGACAAAATAGCTATTACTTTATATAAATAGTCCAATAAGCAAAATTGCACTTGCCTTGGACTACAAGATTCTCAGCAGCACAGAAAGCAAAGAAAAATTGTGTTCATTCCTATATAGCATCACTTCAGATAAAATAATATGAATTGCATCAATTTCATGTCCTAATTGATACTGTTTGATTAAATCACCTAAGCTTGCATTGCTGAGATTATTACTTACTGTGTAACGGTGGCACTAGCCTGACTAATGTCAGTTTAAGCTTCTGAGTATAAAACAACTTGAAATGATGCTGGACATAATTGAAGAATTCATTTGCTTTCTAAATTGCAGATTAGAAAATCAATTAGTGCCAGATTACAAATATCCTCACTCCCACTCATGCACATAAAAAGTTTTTCTGACCCTCATGTAACCACCTGTATGAGCTGATGTTCATTATAGTAGACCATTCAAATTGTTGACCTTAGAATAAGAGTTAGAAGGTTGCAATGCTGCAGAATAACTATTTAAGGATTAAACAAATGCTAAGAGCATATCTAAAGTTTATACTTCTCTTAGAAAAGAAAGTTAAGCTGATATTGATAAGCAACAAGATCAGCTGCATAATAGAAATCAAGTGTCTCAGAAATTTGAAGTCAGCAGTTAATCTTGTGGTTGAAACATAAGCCTATGGGATAGGAAGAACATTTCCTGGGTTTTCCCAGACAGGTTTTGTGGATCAGGCCCCATAAAGAGCTTAATTTTGCCTAAGTTTGAGGGGACTGACACCCATATCTCCACCTATAAGGTGTCCTTCCTTTTGAAGCTAAGTCATAGCACAACAAAGAATGAAAAACACATGAGTCTGGAAGGAGAGGAAACAAAAAAGAGCTTAACTGTCCTGTCAGGGCCAGTCCTGTTAGGGCCCCTGTCAGTTGGGGCATCTAACTGAGAATGGAGAGTGCGGGTATGCTTATCTAATTACTATTGAATGTTGAATATAAAATTAACCTGAGAAAAAGCCTGCTTATTCCTTCCCAGCTGAGTACCTTAACCACTAGATTTGAGTCACTACAGTGTCATACTCCTCATAGAAAAATGTAATTTTTAATTGTCATTGAGAATTATTCCAGATGTGTTAAGGTTGGATCTAGATGTTTGCTGCACGTTGCCAATTATGTAATTCAGTGTTAAATCTAGATTTATGTGATTTTTGAGATAAAGGTTACATTTGATCCAATTCTGGGATATACCTTGCTTATTTTTGGAGATCCATGAAAACAAACTCAGTGACAAAATCTACAGATAACTATTCTTACAAACTTAAGATGATCAGTTAACAGCAACTCTCTTTTTTTTTGGCAATTCTCCTACCAAATTGTCTTTTGCTCATCCAAAGATATAAGACATTACATTTTTCTCCTTATGCAAATCACAAGCCAGACTTTTGAAGTTAATCATATTTTAATAATATAAACTGATATGAGTTTGATGAGAATCAGGTGAAGTGCTTAAACCCAATTTATGAAAGAATTCTCTTTTAAAAATAAGACCAACTAATTTCCTTGTAAAACTAATGAAGTAATGATTTTGGAAGATAAAACACTTCAGAAAAACAGAATTTTATTTATACTCCGTAAGCTTTTTATATAGCCTGCTTAGTAGCTATAAAATAATACTCGAAACAATATCAGTTCTGCAGAATATAAAATAGTGGTTTACTCTTCTGTTCCCCACCCCTTTTTATATATTTAACACCAGTAGGGACCCCAGCTCCATAAGAGAAAGTATCGCTTTCTTTGTTATGCCCCTCTCAAACTTTATCCACATCAGGACACTTAGGCTAGAGATGGAGAAGGGAGACAGTTTAAGGGCATTTTTTTAAGCATTTCTTACTATTCTCATATACTAACTTTCTATGTAATTCACCCTGTCAGTATTAAAGGTTTGACATCTTACCCTTCAACGTAACTTTTTAAAATATTGGCAAATATGGTGGCATCACTATACTCAGCTTCGTTTTAGACACTGTGGCAAATGGTTTCTCCAAGCAGTGATTTGTTGTATGTCACTTTTCTCCCATGTCTCCTGGGAGAGGTGGAAAGGATAGTTTTCCCAATAGAAAGCAAGAAAGATAGAAGTAGAAGCTGAGTCAGGCTCCTCCCTTTTACTTTTTGTCCTTCATTTGAAAAGGATAAAGCTCATATAACCATCTTACCGAGTCTTTCATTGGATGGATTTCTTGTGAAAATCAAAAAGGCTAGGTCAAAGTAGAAGACAACCCAAATAGTTCTGTGAACATCAGAATAAAACCTGTTTTTTCTAAGAATTTGTTGCAATAGCTGATTGTAATTGGTGCCTGAAAAGCTTTTTGGATATAACTACACTAATGTTGCTCAGTGTCACATTAGTGGAGTTTTCATGATGGCTCTGAGTACTTCAGCATTCTTACTGGGACTGTATCATGGAAATTATTATTATTTTATTCATCATTTGAAGGTCACCTCTTATTTTATTGTGGTTATTCCAGAAAAGGGGGAATTTAGCTGTAATTTTAAATTAAGCACAGAAAATCTTTTTCCTGGGATTTTAGTTTTGCTTTTGAGTGTGTTTTGGAAACAATCGAAACACAAGCAGTGACTCTAATCACCACTCCTTCCAGCCTCAAGTGACCGTGCTGTGCCTACTTGGCAAAGTCCTATTCATTGTCTAACCCAGCTGTACCTGTTTACTTCACAGATTAACTAGACTCATCTGCACCTGACTACCTACAGCTGATGAACTAAGAGCAGCTGTAACTAATTAGGGCATTGACTAGCTCAGCCCTACCCAGTCATGACTTTGGGAAGGTCAGTGGTTCGGAGCTGTTGCTAGGTGAGGGTTGGCAGCCTTGAAAAATCTTAGCGAGAGCATGCAGTTGGAAATGATTCCTCACTGGTGGCAGGATTTCTCACATGCAGGTAACTGGGTATCCTGCTAGAGGTTTAATTACTTGTAAGATGGCTAATTAACTTCCTGCTTCCTGTAAAGATTGTACTAGAGAAGAGTTATTTCTCCCTGTTTTAGAAAACTCTTGTTCTTTTCTTTTTACTGGAAAGCAAGTTTCAGGCAGGTGAGGAAGTAAAAATGGTTATATACAAGTGAGACTGGTAGAGATGCAGTAGGTTGTTGTATTTGCACTATTATGCTTGTAGTGTGCTTGTGGCAAAATATCAATGATGGGATGGCAGTTCATGTGATATATGAGTACAGGCTTTTTAAAAAAAAAAAACAAACTACAGGACCTTCAAAGGTATCACACAATTAGAACTACAGAGGACTAATTGAATCCTGGTACTTCTGACGGTTATGTCTCTCCTTTGCCCTACTGTTTTTAATGTGCCTGAGTGATTAAAGTGAGACAATATTGACTATACTTCACCGATGCTCGAAGAATGCATCCCAAAGAAAGATCATGAATGTGCTATAGACTTAACAATGCTGCTATTCCTGTGACCTGAAGGAGCTGAGTGTTCTAGTTGATCTTCCTAACAGAAAAGAAATATATCTCTATACTTTATCTCCTATGGATCTTCATAGAGCTTTTACAAGAGCTATCAAATCTTTGGCTGCATCATTTAAGTATTTTTGGCGGGTTTTGAAAATGCTAGAAGTAAATCATAATTTGTCCTATCTCTTTTAAGCGGCTGAAGTCTTTAGATACATTGAGTCATGTCAACATGACAAAGTACAGTCACTGTCTGTCCTATTCCTTATGGTTAGTGCAACAATATGTACTTTAAACTTGTTTGTCATAAAGACTACTTTTTGTCTAAAATATGTGTAATAATAAGTCAAATTATGAGATTTTTCCTTGGAATTCTACATTCAGAAAATAGAGCTAATAACAGAAACACAGCCTTTGGTCTTTGGCTCTGTGAAAACATGTATTTAATTTTTAATCCAGTGGAAGTCTTCAAAGAAAGCAGGTGTTGGCAGGAACTTCTATCATGAACAGCTCTTGTATGTCTGCAAAGTAAAATCTATGGATTTCATCCTGTGCTCTTTGCATGCTGTAAGTCCTAGTCCTAATGGCAGTGAGGAAATGGGTTGTGAACTAGAAGATTTTATTGAGAAGGTAATGTTAACTTTTGAAGATTTATTTGAAGGAGAGAGGCACAGATACCAGTGGCATCTTGTCTGTGGCAAGAAAGACTAAATAAGCAAAATTTACAATCAGAACAACTGTGCAGTTGTTAAATTTACTCCAAGAAATACTCTAGTCTGTGAAACAGGATCTTTAAGTGCTTGTTTTCTCTTGTAACTTTCACATAACTATATGTGAGATTGTGACAATGAAACTACCAGGTTAGTGAGACTCTGATAGTACTTTATTAATGTAATATATTACGTTCTGGTAAATTGGTAAATACTTGTAAACGTGTAATTAATTACTACTTGCAAGCAGCTGTCAGAAGGTATGTATTACTTTTTTATAATGGGTTAAACAGGAATTTAATATTTAGTTAGCTTGTTTAAGATTACCTAGCAAAATTGGGGAAAAGTTGAAAATATAATCCAGCCTTCCTAATTTCCAATCGTTTGCTTTAACTACAAAATCCCTATCTTGGTGTTTTTATGGTTTTGTTTTTGTTTGGGTAGTTTGTTTTTTTTTTTAGGTGAAGAGTTCTCTTTGTAACACTAGCAGTGTCAGATACTTGGGTAGAAATGTATTAATTGGGCTATAATGCAATATTCTTCTCATGAGGTTTTATATTCTCTCAGCTTCAGCAGCTTGAGGACTTGAACACTGTGTTTAATAACCACCCTTGGATATATTCTCCATGAATTTGTCCGTGGAAACAAATGGACAAATTTTGTCCATTCTCTTGTTTGAACTGGTTTTTATTTTTGCCCTCCACAAATTCTTGTGGCATTGAGTTTGACAACAGCTTATCTTGCTTTGTCTGAAAGACAAGAAAGTCCTTTGTTTCTTTTCTTCCTTAGCTCTCATATTGTGAGGAAGGCATTAACAGTAATTGCCCATGCATTTCCTTTACATTAGTCATGTTTATTTTTATAGTCTCTGTTATGCTCCCTTTGGTACTTTTTTTTTTTTTAAGATTGAGTACAGTTCTATTTATTTTTGTTAAGAAATTATTTCACACCTCACATGATCTTGCTTTCCCTTCACTCTTTTGTGCCTTCCCTATGTGTTTTTAAGGCAATGACAAGAATTGAATGTAATATTTGAGAAGTATGTTGTGCATTTATAGGATAGCTTTATTTTTTCTTTATTTCTTCTGTAATTTTTTTAATAAATTACCTACACTTTCAATAGGAATAACCATGCTATGTCCTCTATTCTTACTAATATTTTTTTCTAATTTCACATGTAGCATTTATCTTTTTCTCAGGTGTAACTGACAAAAGTGTCTATTAACATTCAGAGATGTTGATCTTAACTTCTATTTGACTCGGAAATCTGTGCTTTGAGTCTGAAGAGAAAACTAAGTACCTGAATCTTTGCCTACTTCTCAACCTTAGTTAGAGAAATGTTGCCTCCACCCCTATGCCTTGTGTTCCTCATGTTTTTATGCCATTGTGATTACAGCATCATTTACCCAGAAGCATTCCTAAATTTGTACTTGGCTTTTGAACTGCTGATGAGCACTGAGATGATGTTTAAACCAAAATAAATTTACAATGACTCTAATATATGTCTTTCAAGTGTGAAGAGCTAGTGTCTATCAGTATCTTTTTCCCCATATTTATCCCTTTGCACTTTACCTCTTACAAGCATCATACTGCTACTTGCACTGGTCAGTTTAGCTGGAATGTTGTTTTGGAAGAATACCAGGAAAAATAGTTGAACCCATCAGGATTAAATGTTTTTGTCTTTCAGTTTGTATTTGTCTTTCATTTTTGTATTTGTTATAAAAGTTGATAGAGAAATAAAAGGTTTTTACAGAGCAAATCAAATGTAAAATCCTTTGTGAAATTGAACTTGTCTTCTGCATAACGTTAGTGTACATGTAAAGCTAATTGGAGAAATGAGAATGTGAACAATATACTTTCTAAAAAACCACTCAAGATTAGATATAACTAAGGAAATCAAGGTTTTGCTCCTGATTGTACTACAATAATTTGTGATCTAGGTGTGTTACTTCATTTCCCATTCTGTGTAGAATTTTCATCTATAAGATGTAGGAATAAGAATGCTGTTATATTTTTAAGCCATTCTGAGATGCTGAGGTAGAAAATGCTATAAATTGAATGGAAAGCACTTATACTGAATGTAAGACATGGTAATGATCATGACTCAGGGCATTTCCTGGGAGCATCTAATCTACAGAAGATGTTTGCTTATGTTCATTAACCTCAGGAAAAAATAGTTGTTAATGACCTTAGCCACTAAGGTGCTCTCTGAGTTGTGTGTTTTGCTTTCAGTAGACTCCGAGCTGGTAGCTGAGAACTCAGTCTGCTATGTTTTCAGAGGATTTTATTTTTGTGCTAATATTACAGCATTACTGGGCATTTGCATAGAGTTAATACCCTCACATGTTAGACTGACTCAAGGTTTCAGAGAAAGTAATCTAAATTCTATAAAAGCTAGATGCTTTTTAGCGTGAGAGACCAGCAGGCTACAGGTGAGGCCCTCAGAACCTTTGCAATGGAGGATTGTCTGGAGAACAGCTATTGTACGGCAGCAAAGGGAAGGCTGTTATATCCAGAACCAGGGCCTGTGCACATCAAAAAGCACAAATCAATTAAACTTCAGACAGCTTCTATCAGTAATGGCTGACCTTGCTGGAACGAAGGTGACAGCATTCAGTTTAGTACTCCCCAAAAATATAGTGAACTTAAAATAGTATTCAGAATGATGGCACTTCATGAAAGTTTCACTCTGCACTTAGTTACTGTGTTGACCTTGAGCCTAGGTGTCCCTTACTGATCTCGTACAGGTTGATACAGCATAGGTAATGGTTACACTATCGTTCTGGGTAGCTGCAGCTTAATATTCCAAACTGAAAAACTTCCTCAAGTTTTGGTGGCTAAAGTAGTCATGGACATCTTTCAATGTTATGAAAATATGAGCAAAATGTTGTGGGGGATTTTATTTTTTGTTGGTTGTTTTTTTTGGTAGTTCACACTACAGCAAATGCTATAGTTCTCAAGCCTCTATGTGTATAAGTGTATGAATAACACCATGGGTGACAGCTCAAATCATGAAAATACGAGCTATGTGGAGGAAGGGAATTTGCAGATTCAAGTGTACGGTAGAATTAACATTGTTCAGCCCAATGAAAGAATAGTCAGTGTTTGTCCTGCATTTTTTCTAATGCATTTTAGCTGGATGGCAGCTGTGGGAAGACCTCTAACTACAGAACAACATATTTCCAATAAAATATCTGTTGACTGATGTTTAATTGATTATTTGGAAACTTTTTGTTTATATATATGAAAGATTTTTCTTTGGGAAAGACTTTTTTCCTATGTGATTTTTGTCATGGGGAATAATAAAACCAAACTATTTTGGAGGATAGAGTATCAAGCTAACTCACTGATTTTCTGGTTTGTGCTTTTAAAATTGGCTTGACATTAGTCTGTTGTCTGGTGTTTCAAGAAAATGACAGTTTAAGTGCTTCCTTTGCCTGTTCTCTACCAGCCAGCCTCCATGGCAAGACTGTTTCTCCTATGATACACTAGAGTGCAGTATCAACTCAGTTCAATGTATTTAAAAGTTTACATTCCACTTTCCCAGTAGAAACTGAAAGAGAAAACCAAACTTTCACTTCCCCCATATGGGTTTTTGTAGGCTTTTACAGTTGCTGTGCAGCTTTTATTCAGAAAGTAAATGTAACAGCCAGCAAACTTGTGCCGCCTCTGGGGGTTGGGGACTGCTAATTAGAACAACAGTGTAGTCAGACCGAGCGCCAGCAACTCCCTTCAGGTGTAATTTTAAGCATCATAAGGTAGTTCCTGGTAAACCTGGTTTAGGATCAAGCCATTAAAAAAAAAAAAAAAATCAAACTTTTTGTTAATCTCCTAAACCATCTTATTCTCTCCCTTTTACTTTTTCTTTCAATTTTGCTACTGGAAATTCATTGCAGGTTCTAATCCCTCAGCTTTCCAATTTTGCATGTAACTTTGTATCTCTTTAATAGAATTTTATTTTTAAAGTTGTTTTTTTTGTCACGTGTTTATAGAGTTAGTGTAATTTTCCCTTCCCAATTTCCTTCTCCAGCAGCTCCAACTGCAAGGACAGCCAATGTTTATAGTGAGAAGGTTAAAATATTCTAGATATCTTCGGTTGCTTCCTCCCATTTACTGACTCTGCAGTTTCAATATGAAATCTACTATAATGTGGAAGCTGTTTCCAATATACTATAAGGGCTTCCTACCATATGGTCTCCCATCTGTGAAAAGAATGAGGGTTTTGGAAAAACATGCAAAAATTTCAGTGTGTGACTGTAGTTGAACTGTGTGCAATATCTGTCTGCTCTAAAGAAGTCTTGAAAAGTAAATATGTGTATTATACATGTCATTAATTCTTCTACCTCCTGTTTATTCCACATCGCTGATCAAGCATTTTCTATGCAAAAAAATAATGGTTATGAAGCCTGGAGAATTAGTGAAACTGGATACAGCTCAAGAACTGGAATTCAGTAAACATTTTATAGTCATTTTAATTGATTGAAGTGGCTTTTAGGCCTACAGTGATGACTGACGCTTTAGTGAGGGTAAACCTTTGCTAAAGATGAACCACAACAATATCTTAAACTTAAATAACTTCTTTAAGATTTTCTGCAAAACCGACCTGCCCTGGTTACGTCTGACATTTCTAATCTAAGTGAGGCTAGAGCAGACAGGGGTATGGAGGTCTGTGCAATGTATCTGAAACACTTCCCTCCCCAAACAAGCAAACAAACAAACAAAAAAAAAAACAGAAGGGGAAAAGAGGAACTGTTTAATTTTAAGTGTCTTTATGGAAATTACCTTTAAATCTTACAAGTTTCTGCATTACAAAGGGGTTTTTTTCCTCTTGATGTATTTGTTATTCCTATCTCTTACTGTACTAAAAGAAATTAGCAAAATTAGATTTGGTGTTAAAAGGTATACTTTCTTATACACTAGGTTTGAATTAGGCTCCACGTAACTACTCGTTTTGCTACACTTACTTTAATCTTCCATTCATAAATAGTTTATAAAGAGACAATAAATTATTAAACACTAATAGTGTTACAATGTGGATATAATACTAAAAATTGTAATAAGCACTCCAGTGCTGGGTATTACCTATAAGCAGATAACAGAACCCATCATACATAACAATGGTTTAGCTTTCATTAAAAATCTATTAGACTTACACTTTATAGATGTACCTTTAATATACAGTGTGATCTAACATATGTAGAGTTCAGCATACAGACTAAAATATCTCAGAAAAACCTTGCCAATATTTTGGGCAACAACAATTTTTCAATAGCCAATACAGATATAGGAAGAAAAACAGAAAAATATTTTGTGTCCTTCAAAACCGCATTTGCTTAGCTAATTTAAGTAATCCCATTCTTTTTGAAACCATATTAAGCAATAAGTGTGCTTTAAGGGACTGTACTCACTCTATTATTTGACATCTATAAATAGAAAACGAACTGGAAGTAGAACTTTTTGTTCTACTGCCTTTGTTTTGCTGTTTCCTTGTCTTTACACTTCTGTCACTTATTTCAGCAGATGCCAATTATTGTTTAATTTTAGAGGAGAAAATATGTTGCACCTCCTGTAATGAGTCTTAGGTGTTGTATCAAGACTCAAAGACTAAACATAGCACTAGGGGTCACTAGCGCTCCATCATTAACAAGCATCTGGTGAAAACCATGGTTGATTTTTGTCATAGCAACAAGCCTATTTTGCTATGAAGTTTAGTAATATTTGTACTGCCAAACAGGCAACTGTTTTAAGGTCTAATGTACACTAGTAGACACCATATGTGTTTACAAAGATATGTTTGTGAAAGAGCACAAACTATTCAGAGCTGCTATTCTTTGTGTATTTGGGTTTCTAATTCCTTCCAAATTCTTGGGCTGTATTGTGTTTCCTTGTGTATTTCATATTAACCTACAGTCAGCCTATAAATTACTATACCCATATTTCACTGGGTTTTGGGAAGCTACCTACCTTTAAAATCTAACTCACAGTAATCAGTATGTGGCACTAATAAATGCTGAACCTGAGAGGTACAGTTTTGCAGGACTGGGCTGCTTGACTCTAAGAGGTATCGGGTACAGAACATGAACTGGTTCTGAAAAAAGACTTATAATCACTGCAGATCTGGCCCCTACTCACAGTACTGTGTTACAAAAATACAATTACCATATTTAATGACTCTTTTACTAAAACTTGTCAGTCAATTAAGCATAAAAGCTGCATTTTTAAAATCCTGTTGATAAAATTGCTCTATTTCCAGTATTTTTTTCCATTAAAATTGAAGATCTATGTGATGAATAAAAAAGCCTCTGTAGATAATAAAAAAATCATTATCTATAGTAGCTTACTAATTAAATATGGAAAAAGCCTTTGGATGGAATTCAGCAGAAAAGATGAAATTTTTTTTTTTGTATTCACCACATGCCACACTTGTTCTGATTAGAAGTTTTTTATTCAGTCTATATGAAGAGAAGGACACTTATCTAAAGCAGTGATTCTGTTTCATATTGAAAACACTGTAAGTTTTTCAGGGATAAAGCTGAGTCCTTTTCCTTCTCAAAACAGCACTAGCATATAGTAAAGGTCAGAAGCCCTTGGGTGCAGAGTCGGCAGTGAGAGTTGTTTGCGTGTAATGGTTCTGCATGTAAGGTGCAGCTGGGCTGTGGAGATCCTTTTCTTGTGAACCAAGATGTTATGTCCAAAGTTAATGTGCGTTCGGAGTTGTTGAGGGGTTCTAAATACATAGAGACCACCTCTGGCTCAGTGTATGGAAGGTTGACAGAGCATTTAAAGGAATTATTATGGAATTATTATGCATTCTGGCCTTATTCTTACATTCTTCCCTATGCATCTGCTTTTGGCAACTATAGGAGATAGTATAGCAGGCTACAGAGACCTTTGATCTGCCCTATTCCTCTGTTCATTTTCATTTGATATAAACAAAGATATTGAAAAAAGGAAGCTGGCAGTGCCTGCAAGGAAATGTTTTCATCGCCTCCATAGTAACTTTAAATGGGCTTTGTCCTCTTTGCTTGTAAGGCATCATGTCAACTTGTCTCTAGTTACATCTCAGGACAGTCGTAGTAACGTTCTCTGTTCTGTTATTTCGTGTTATCTGCTCCTAAACACCATTGTCAGTTTCTTAATTATATCACTGAGAATGTCATCAGATTTCAGACTGGACACTGTCACGTGTTAACACTTATAGATGTTCCAGCCATTTAGATCACCTGTTGTAACTTGGCAAGTTCTGGTACTGATACACAGCATTTCACTGCTGTGGAGGCTTGAGTTCAACCCAACAAGGAAGAAGGAATTTGATTTGTACCTATGCATTTTCTCACTATATATATTTCTTCCTATAGTGATTTTTTTTTTTTCCTGATGTGCACATCTACTGGTTAGTTTATTTATTGAGCTTTTATTCAAGCTGGCCTCTGCATCTTACAAGATTTGGTCCTTGTAAATCAGTGCACTTTATTGTACTGTGAGTACAGTAACTTGCAGCCAAAGCAGCTTTTAAAATCCTACCATCAGATGAAGCAGGTTAATATATTAGTTCATTAATTCAAATAAAAAAGCCCTTAGATACACTTTTTGTCTACTACAGTGCTGCTGATTTGACTGATAACAGCCTAGCTGTATTGCGATAAGGTTCTTTGTCGTTTTTAGAACTCATTTGGAACTAAGCTATTCCTGAGTTTTCATTGGAAACAAGTAAAGGAGAGTGAAAACTCTGACTGACATCACCTACTTTTTCAGCTATTGTGAACTGACAGCAAGACCAGCAACATAAAGTAGCCTGATAGAAATACTATTCACCACTAAGGTTAGCGTTTGATCGTTGAAGAGATAGGCACTCTAAGGGGTATTGCCATGGACAGTAGACCTACAAACTGTCAAATAGATTTTTATTTCCACCTGGTAAGGATTTCGAACTGAATCTGCTTTTCTCATAAAACTGAAGCATTATAAGCAAACCAAGTGATTTTATTTTTTATTTTCCTATGTGGTACAGATAGGAACAGATAAGAATTAGTTTTAAACAAATTAACAAAGATTTAACGCTTCATCCTCTTGTCACTAAAACAAAAATCTAAGTGCTGGTTAATGTCAAAAGAGAGTAAGATCCAGAAATTAAAATGAAATTGAAGAGCGTGACTCAGTTTGGTCTTTGCAGCGTCTCCCATTATCGTCTTCTGTTTTTCATATTATTTATGTGGGAGCATCACAAAAAGACTTCAGCTGCTGACTGTGACTCAGCTGGCCAAGATGTAGTGTACACATGCGATAGAAAGAAATCCCTTCCCCAAAGACTCTGCATTACCCAAATAGAGAGAAAAGACTGCAGATAGATGTGATGAAGAAATGAGAGATAGGAACATAAAACAACAGTGGAACAACTTATGTTTTGCCTTGTGAATGACAGTCACAGTACACCTGCTGCTTCATGACTACTAAATGCTTTGAAGACAACACATTAAATTGTATAAAATTGCTGTGAGGTCAAACTGATCATGTTGATATCTTTTTATCTTCTGAATCTATGATTCTAATTGTGCCTTATTTTGGATGTTGTGCAGTAACAAACACAGATAATGCATTTCAATGCCTTCTGTGCAATCTTCAAGCAATGTGGGGGGGAAAAAATGGGGGTAAAAATCGGTCTTTCTAAAAATCAGTAGTAAAGTAAGCACTGCCAGGATTTTTCTCTCGGAGTTTAACGGAAAGTGAGAAATCTGTTTGGAGAAAACTGTATAACTGCTTAGTTTAAAAGACTCAAAACGCCCTGCTATTCCAGGTCTGTGGTCAGTGGAGAAAACTGTTAGAATACAATTGGCTTTTGAAATTAATTGTTTGCTTTCAGATCACTGGACCCGTTCTGTATTTCCACATGTTTACATGTATATTTGTATATATATGAGTGTGGCAGAGAACTAGGCAGAGGAACGTTTTTGCTGGTCTACCTGGCTACAGTCTTTTCTCTAGGCTGCTGTTCTTTGCTGTGTCAATAGGGCTTCTCCCGCACTTACACTTCTAGCCTGTGCTAGGCTAGAATGAGGGAACGTTACTGTCTCAAAAAAATCCCACAACCTCAAACAAAAATGTGAATTGATAAACTGATTAGAATAATTAGCAATTTTAATTACATAAAGCAGATTATATATATAATCAGTTGATATATCACATTGAAGATGAAACAAGAAGTCTCAGGGTAATGATGGATTTTATCATTAACTTGTTGGATGCAGATTAATCAGTTTACTACCTTTACAGTTAGCCATAGGTTGTGGGGATGCAGGTCTCTCCGTTTTCTCTTGTGTTTTCCTAAAGCCAGTTCTTCCTTCACAATTAGTTGTGCTAATTACCCAGAAAAGATTAGGCATACTTGCCAAAATAACATATTGCTAACAAACAGGAAGATGTTTTCTCATTACTGAGTAGTATGAGTTGATGTAATTTTCCGTGAGTGGTGTCTAGGAAGGGTTTTCATCACAAAAGAGTTAGCTGGCCAGGCTAGAGTTTGGAGAGCATAAGTGTTGTCACCTGCACTCATAGGAAGAAACTAGAATTGGGACACCCACTCTGCAGAGTGAAATTTGGCAAGTGGCCTTACCTTCAGCTGTCACTTCAGTAAAATACCCACCAATGCAAAAGGAAGATTATTCTGTGCAGGGCATCCCTAGGAAATGAGTACGCTTACTCATGGTTGAAGGGACTGGAGGCAGCAGTATATTCCCGAGTCAGCTTTGTGAAGGCTTGAGACCCAAAGGTGCTTCATGGGGATGATGGGATAGTGGAAGAGGAGGATGTTGAGAAAATATTGTGTGTCCATTACAACCTACTAAAAGTGAAATGTCTGCAGAGTGCTTTAGAGTGAAAAGGGTATTGATGCATAAGATTTAATAATTAGTTAGTGACCTTTCAGAGTGACTTTTAAAAACATTAAGGAAAAAATAGCAGTCTAGCTTAATTTTTTTTTTCTTTCACAAGACCAAATTTGGAAATTAATCTGTTTGGTGAGTAGCACCATTTTGGACCTGGATAAAGGATCCTAGGTTCTCTATTTTCCATATTTTTGCTGTAAAATTAAATAAGTGCTTCCAAGTCTGCTGTTTCAGTAGCATTGTTGCAAAATATGAAAAGAAGGAAAAGAAGCTATCTTGCGAATGTAATATGACCGGCATTAAAACTCCCTCTCACTCTGCAATTCTGTTACTGCTTTTGCCATTCTATCTTTTGGTCTAGTTACTCAATGACTGGAAGGCAGTAAAACTGTCTGTACAAAACATCTCCAAATGTTGGAAAAAATAACAAAAAGCAAAAGCCAAGCACTGGCGTTAGAGTCAGAAACTGTAAAAGTAAAGAGAAGAGAATCTGGGCTTTGGTGTTTTGTGTGTTTTGTTTTTTTTTTTGTTGTTGTTTCAGTAAATGATTTCTTATTTTCGTAAAGAAAAATTGGTAACAAACCCCCTCACACCTCTATCTGGAGAGAAAGTTCTTCCACTGCACTTTTCATACTTTTGGTAGACTATATCCATCAGAATACTGATTAACTGGTATGTTATGCTGGCATGCTTCACCCTGCTACTGAACGAAGCTGGGCATTGACTTCGTCCTCCAGATGATGATTGTTTTATCTTGGATAGAGAGTATTATTTGATAATAACTCTCCTGTGTTGGGCAACATTGTAAGTTTTTGGTCACAATATACTATATATCACGATAATAACAACTTTTTATCTTCTTTCAGATAGTGGATGTTCTGAGATGGTATGTTTATGTTTCAGACATAATGCCACTCTAGAAGTATGCTTTATTTCGGGTCTTGGGAACCTCTCTGGGATTGGTAATACTTCTAAAGCTGACGTGAATGTCTAAAATGAATTCACAACATCACACAAAATACAGCATTTTCTTATTGCATGGTTGATCATGTATTTCTCAGTGTTGGCAAACACAGTGTACTGTCTCAAAGTTTATTTTGATAGACCTGTTTTAAAGCTTCAGCACTGTGGATGTTAGTATAAGAACAATGTTTTTATTGCTTCCAAATATGTATCTTGTGAAGGAACAAAGTGGCTGTGAGTTCTTGCCAAGGATAATATAAATTACATTATTAAGCTTGACCAAATGTTTGGGTTAGCAGAATGGTTCTCGCATTGATACCTTCTGTAATGGAAACCTAACGTCGGTTATTTTTCCCCAGCACTTTTGAACACTATTTAGACCAAACGTAGGCATTTTTCCTGCTGCTCTTGCAATATGTACGAAGTATTTTACTACACCGTCTTCGCATTACTTCCCCGTTACGGCTGCACCACCCTTCGCCTGTTTCAGGGACTTAGGGAGAGCTGAATGCACGATCGATTTGGACGAAGGAAGCAGCCAAAACCTCGCCACGTGCAGCAGTGTACACATGCCAACGCGCCGCGCTCTGTCGCTTCTGGCAGCCGGAGGGATGTGGTTTGTTTGGGTGCTGGGAGAAGCCCAGGCTTGTGACTGCCCCAGGGCACGGCCGGCTGCGGCTCTGCCCTGCGCGCCGCGGCCGCTGGGCTTCGGGAGCGCCGCCGGCGCGGCACAGCGGCATGTGTCTCCGCGGGGCCGGCCCTGCGAGCTTGCTTCGGGGGAGCCCGGCTGAGACAGCCGGGCAGGGAACAGCCGCGTCCTCCCCAGGACTGACGCCGCCAGGGATGCCCCGCTCTGCCCGTACCAACGGAGCCACCGCTGCCCCTCCGCCGGCGGGCGGTGGCGGTGCTCGTCTCCCCTGGCCAAGGAGGCTGGGCCGGGCCGCCCCGCCCCGCTCCGCGCCCCGCTGCCCAGGGATTGGGGCTGCCGGGCTGCCTGGTGCGAGGCGGGGCTTGGGTCGTGTGCTTATTTATTTATTTGTTTCCCTCCTCTTTTTGTTATTTTTTTCGCGACACCTCGCGGTTTAAATCTCTGTCTCTCTGTAAACAGCAACGGCGGTAGGCGTAGGATGGGCCGCGGCCGGAGGAGGCGGGCGGGCGGGAGGGCCGGGGCCGGCGCCCCGGTTCGCTTTCCAACCGAGCAGCGTCCGCAGGGGCGGCAGATCCCCGCCGGTCGCGGCCGCTGCGCCCGCCGGCCCCGAGAGCAGTAAGCACATCTGTGGCAATGACCTTCTGGAGGGAGCCGAGCTTGCCCCCTCTCTCTCTTGCAGAAAGTCAAACAAGTCAATGAGGAAATTGAGAACTTAAAAAAAGAGAGAGAGCGCAACAGCAACCCCCCTGTCTCCGTGTCTGGATGATTTCTGGGCTGATCAGCATCACCTAAAGGAAAACTTTGGTGACGCCCGGGGAGCAGACGTGCTTTTCCACTGGGACGCGTGGCTTTGTGAGGCGCAGCCCGGCGGCGGGCAGGAGCGGGCAGGCGAATCTGCGTCCGCGGAGGCGGAGGGTGCGCGGCGCGGAGCCTCACAGCCCCTGCCTAGCGCGCCTGACCCCGGGGCGCGGGAGTGTTCTGGGGTAGGGGGCTGTTTGCCTGCCTTAGGTAGCTGAGGCTTGGGACTGAGATTTTAACCAGAACTGTTTCCTATTTATTTGTTTATTGAGAGGATAGGGTTCTTCTTTCACAGCATCATCTGCTTTGAAGAAAGGAGGGAGGAAAGGGGAGGGTTAAAGCTGGAGAAGTAAGTCCTCTTTCCGAAGGAAATGCTTTTTGTGCTCTCCAGATGACCTTTTCTGAAATGTAGCCTCTCCAGTTGACCGATTTTTATTTTGACTACAAAGTGTATGAAACTGAGCCCTAACTTCTCCACAAACCCTAGGATGTGCACTTCTGGGATTAGCAATATGGGGCATCTGTTGTCACCTCTCCTCTTGAGCCTGGCAGCAGTTTTTTCCAAAGGTAAGGCTCAGTCTCTTCTGTCTGTTTCACTGCATCTTGTTTATTTCTCATACACAGCCTCTGTAATGCCTTGACTGTTGATACCCACAATTCACGACTCAAGGACTTGGGGGGAGTCATGTGCTAGTCAAAACCAAAGATATCATGATAGGAAATCCTGAGTGGCCGGAGTTTTTCTTGGTCGATTATGACAAACAGCCTACCATTTACTAAAGCATTTGTTACTGCCTATTGTACTTTTGATCGTGTAGTAGATGCCAGTGACGAGCATAGGTGGCAACTCAGTTTTGGATTGCGAAGGCTTTGTTATCTGTAAATTTGAAATCCTCAGAGGTACAAGCTATTGAGGTTAGTTGCCCCACCATTATCTTCTAAGTAATTTTTCAAATTAAAAATCCTGTATCTCTGACTGGCTGGCAATGTTTTACTGACCACAGAAATACATGTTTGCTGAAATGTTTAAAAGCTTTGATGAGAGCCTGAACCAGGTGTCAGATGTTCTGCATGCTGAGTGGTGTTTGAATGTCCTGACAGTGTGACTTCAGGCGACTCAGTGATACCTTCCTGTTTCCCTTGAGTGTATTTACAGCAAGAATCAGAAAACCAGAATACAGACAATGCACATGTTTTTGTGTGCATTTAAATCCTCCTTTGAACTTAAAGTTTACATCAATGGCATCAGCCAAAAGGTGAATGTATTTTTGCAATTCTTAATTTAGATTATTCTGAGCATTCCAGTGGAAGACAAATTAGGAGAAATACACATTTCTACTGAGAAGACATTGTGCATCAACAGCTATATTTTGTCAGGAAAACAAAATTGAAGTTCACACGTGGTTAGTCTTTGGAGAGGAATAATAGCGTATGCATTCAATCTAGATTTTGCAAACATACTGATAAAGAGTTCTGCTTATAAACGTCACTGTTTTAAAAAAAAGGTATTATTCTTAACACCTCTTTACACTTCCAGATATCAACACTTTTCTTCTTTCTTAAGTGAGTTATTTTTACTAATTACTTTGTATCCAGAGCTGAATTTTACTGGCAGAAGGTAAAATATACAGCTGTGTATTTCTGTGGTGGTTCTCTGTATCAAATTCACTTCTCCTTTTTCCTTAGAACAGGTTAAGAAAGAAAGGAACAAAATTATAAATCTCCTCAAATGTTACCTAAATGCAGTGCCTACCTAAGTACAGTTTTAAAGTTGCGATTGGAAATGCATTAGCAGCAGGGATGGGAAGTCTAAGTCTTTTCAAAAGATTTCTTCATTCACATTGCACACCAGTAGCTTTTGATTTCTCAGCTAGGTTGTAAATTATGTATTTTATTATAAGAAATATTAGTACTTTGGATAGGCTAATAATGCAGTAAGAACATTAACTTTTTCATCTCCTATTTTTTGATGTGTTTCAGTGTGCAGCCTTAACACTGCATTAACATAGTGTTTGACTGAGATTGCAGCTTATTCCAAGACTGGAGTATAAGTGGCATTTCAGTCCTACAGAGTACAGTGTTTGTTTTGTTGCCAGCTCAGCAATTATAACATTCATATATGATTTTATTCTGAAATGTTACTTACACTTCCTTGAAAGGCAGAAAAATTGGACTTGGAAGGGAGGTCTCAGGTGGGGAAAAAAAATGCCTTAAAAACTGATGAGTGAGATTTTTCTATGTATTGTGATTGTGAAGTCTCATTAAATCTGGTATGTTTTGAAACTAGATACACAAGATCCCATTAGAATTACTAGTATTGTCTGTGCTATTTATTTTGCACTTCAGATATCCAATATACCACTACATGATTGCTGGGACTCTTTGCTCTTTAGTAATAAAGATATCTATCTTTAATGTATCTGTCTATTTCCATACTTGGTAACAGACTCCATCTGTACTACTGTGCCTTAGTACACTCTGAAAAGTGTTCCAGAGATTTACAGTATAAACTTGACAATGTAAAAGGTCAATTCTCCCCCAGCCCTGTAAGAAGATGAAAACGAAAAAAATAATCAGACTTGATTACTAACTACTACAGTGCCTGTTTCTTTGATGCCTTTCTGTTGCTAATAGAAAAACTCTCTTATTTATGACATGATGACAAAGTTTTCCTAAAGAGATAAAAAATCTTTTAACATGCAACAGCAATCAGCTGTCTATTGTGTATAGGTCTGTTGCTGATTACTCAGAACCATGGCAACGCACCTTTTTATGGCACAGTTTCCAAATCTTTCAGGTAATAATGCTGAAGACTTGAGAATACTATTGTGGTTTTGCTTTGCTTTTATCTTGTAAATGCAGAAAATAGCTCCAGCCTGAGAAATGAAATGTTGTTTTCAATAATGAGCTTTGTGTTCTTACCAGAACAATTTGTGATGACATAATCCATGTATTTTAATACATTGTTGGTCTAATTATATATATGTGTGTGTACATATATATATATACATACATAGATTAAGGACAGATATTATAAGGCTATGTAACTGTACTTACGGGGGTAGTTGCATTTCACAGCTTTGTCTTCAACTAGGAGTTTTCTTGAGTCAGTCCTAGGGAGCCAGTGCTTACCCTCAGCCAGTTGAGCATTTTGCTGTTTTCGGTATCAACTATGAAAAAAAATTCTTCAGAAATCTTCAATTAAAAGTAACCAAGCCCAGTCGAATGAAACCATAGACTAATACAATGGGCACAATAATGTGGGCATTTTGTTCCCTTGTTTAAGGGGAAAACCTCTTATTAGCTTCACTAGAGTAGAATAAAAACTTCAGTACTTTCCTTGAACACCAGTTTCCATGCTTGGCTTAAGTCTATAACGAACTGAGCACCTCCTGTAAGATGATAAAAAATTTTAGCATGTATATTGTGAGATTAAGATTGAGGAGCCTTTTACATTATGAATTATTGTTGTCAGATAAAAAACCTGATTTAATAAATTTCAAATTTCAGGTTTAAGTTGACAGTAACAAAACAAGTGCATATTTTAGTGACTTTTTCTGCTTGTGTTCTGCTGAGCATTCCGTGTTCTTCTCTGTCATCCTGGGATGAAATCTTCCCGCAAGTCGCTTTCTAGAGTGAGATCTCAGGCCACATAGCTGCTGCTTTGATTTTTGTTTTCTCTCAGTTTTTATAAATGTGGAGGCTTGGCAACTGCATTAGGCATGATTACCTTGTATACCCCTAAGAGTTTTCCTCATAGGCTACAGATGTGGATAGCACATTTGTCGTGATGCCAATCTTCTATTATAGGAAAGTGTGGGTGTGAAAATCTCTCAGAATCCAACCCCCCAAACATTTAGTTTTGGTTACATTAGAGGAGAGAAGTGTCTGGATATTTGGATTTAAATTGCCCTGTTTTCTTTGGAATTATCCATATTTCTGTATTCTTTGAACCCTTTTGATTTCCATTGACTCTTACATTGTAGATTTTTTTTTTTTGTCTCGTTATGGATGCTCTATATTTGGCTTTATGCAATTTTACTGATTCCGGGATGATACTTAGTATCAGAATGTGTCATTCTGTCCACAATAATTGCTGAAATACTTCTCTCATTATTTCAGTGGGTTATATCTTTGTGAATTGTAGTTGTGCAGGAAGCCACTTTAATCTCACTTGTGCATCCACTGGCTTCAGTGGGGGTAGTGGTGTACAAAGAACTACCCAGCTAAGCTTGTTAGTTATATTCCATCTTCCAGAAGGCTGTGGGCCATTTCTGAAGATCTTTATAAGCAGATCTCCCACTGACAATGAAGTGTGCTGTGGACTTAATATAAGTAGAAACATGGAAAATGAAAAGCTGAGGAGTGCAACAACCTGTGTTTCAGCACTACTTACTTTGGAGTTCATTGCTCTGGAATACTAACACTGGTAGTATATTAATAATGGAAAATAGTGCTGTATATGGGACTAAAATTGAAGATTATTATATTTGATTTTAGATATATATTCTTTTTTCCCCCCTCCTTCTTGGTGGTGACTAGATGGGAAATCAGGGTTGAATTTCAGTTCATGTTGACAGATTTTGATTGTGATGATGAAGGACACATTCTTTTTCTCAGAGTAACAGTGCTGACGTTACTTGTGGACAGACACATCACAGGCATCTGTTGCTCTAGCTGTGCAACTGATATGTACAGAAAATTTACTGCATGCTGTTTTCAGATGACCACTTCTTAGATGAGCATAAAGTACAGGTCTGGTCAGTAGAGTTTTTCTTGTAAGCTTTGCCTATATGCAGGAACACCAAAAGTTTTCTTAAAAACCCAAAAACGAAAGGATATCTTTCTATCTTTCTAGCTTAAGGTTCGATCTGTTCCCACAAAACCAAAGGTTTTGTACTTTGTCCCAGGTGCATTGAACTTCCACTTGTTTGAGACATTATACAACAGAAGAGAAAACTAAGTTGCACTGTTTTGCTCTTACTGTGTTTCTTGCCAGAGTGTGCTTCTGGGAGAAGCCCCATTCTGATTTCTTTCAGCAAAAATAATAAATTCAGACTAAACTAAAAAATTCTACAGCTAGACCTGTGTTTTATTTGTCAGCTGCAATACTGGCTTAATGTGATTTGGTTTCTAATATTTCCCTGTAATGTTCTCATTTTTTACTTCTGTCTTTTCTTTTATTAGTTCCATAGGACTGGCGGGCTCTGTGACACCAACCAATGTTTTAGATATTAATAAAAGCAGCTTTATTGAATAAAGATCAGTTTTATTTAATAAAAGAGAGAATCAAAATATAATCTGATTTTTCATGCTGCGTTTGCATTAAATCAACCTCCTGAGGTTGTTGTGGATGCCAAGTCTAGTAGGAGTCTATCATGGGTCCTAGGATACATAAACATGACTCCAGACAGATTGATTGCAGAGAAGCTGAAAAGGCAGCTGAGATTCATTGCAGGTTTGGTTTAGAAAGTGTTACATTAAATTACTTGATTTTCACCACTCTTTGTAATATTGCCTGCTGCATTATTAATGACAGTTCAAAATGAAGTGGATTTTAAGTAGTTCAGAGACATTTAGATAACACTAATTATTATGAGCAGATTTAAAGTACATATTTGAGGATGTTGGGCTACTTCACCCTCCTCTGTGGGGAGAAAATTAACTGTAGAATGAGGATTGGCTTCTTCATGTCCTTGATTTCTTCTTTTATTGAATAAACTTAATTCCAGTGTAAGGTGTTAGTCTGATGGCCCCAAAGAGCAAATGGATTGAAAGTCTTCATCCTCAAAAGAGGTACAGCCTACATAGTATCTATGCAAGCTTCCGCTTTCTACTTTAGTGGTTTAAACTTGACCTAGAGGATGATACTACTTCCAGCTCTGCAATATAATATATCCATCTATTGATCCACGTTGGGTATGATCCAGAGCCCATTACAGTCGGTATATTGGGTTTCATTGCCTTTAGTATGCTTTAATTCAGAGTGTAGACAGAGTTTTCTGAAGTGGTGTTTTTCAGCCTGTGGCCCACACACCAGTGGTGATTCATAGAACATCTGAGCAGTGTTGTGAAACCAGTGCCAGAAACCTTATGCATGCAAGCTAGAAAAAAGCAAGGGGAGGAAACAGAAGTAACAAGAATGCTTTCAGAGTGCATCCCAATTTGTGTTTGGTTGTAAACAAAGACCTTTGTGACAATACTGTGTAAGATGGTCTGGATTTCTTTCAAAAAGTTAGGCAGCTCTTGTCCTTAAAAGGGTTTAGAAAAACCACTGTAGTGAGACTAACTGTAGTAATTTAAAGTATTTCTCTGAACTGTTTAGTATTGCCTCAGTACTTAAGACACAATCGCTGATGGTGTGAGTGTTTCTAATCCAATGCAGCATAGGTTCACTTAAATCAACATTGAGTTGAGTTCAGTGAAGCAATGTAGGAGTAGTCTGCCAGTCACTCAACAGCATCTGCACTGTAGGGTCAATTAACTTCCCAAAAGGCTTCTGCTGTACTCACAGAGGATATCTGTTTGCTCTTATACTCTTAGTCTTGGGTTTTTATTTGGTTTTTTGCCCTTTTTTTTTTTTTTTAATTTAGGCTTCCAGAAAGGTTTCTAGAAGGAGTTTTCTGTGTTGCAGGCAGTTGTCTCCCTGAAAGTTGCTTAGCAAAATGCACACATTTTTCTTTATTGTACAGACCGTGTAGAAATGAGTGGTAGTGGATGAATCTACGCTGATGTCACATTTCCCCAAATTTACAAAATAGAAGGCCTCTTCCCTCCTCCTATAGTCACTTCACCTCTTCACAGGCCCATCTAGCTCTGTTTTTAAATTACTTTGCATTGATTTGGTTTGTTTAGTTGTTTTGGTTTTTGTTTGTAAATAAAGACTTTTGTCACAACGGTGTGTAAGATGGTTTGGATAAGGTATTCCAGAAATTTTCTACGGTAATCGTTAGTAATCATTTTCCAGTGTTAATTTATTCAATACCATTTTATACTAATTTGCTTTTCTGCTAATGGTGTCTTTTAATCTTAATAGCTCCTCTTCTCCCTGGTGGAATGCACTGGGCTTCGTTAGTTTGCAGTTTTGCAGCTGGAGCAAGCAAAATAAAACCACATATAAAAATGACCATGTAGACTCTAAAACATGAGAAGGGGGAAGGATATTGAATAACAAAGATCCTATAAAAAGAGTGAAATAAATCAGTTAGCTAGTTATGTAGAAAAAAGTAGTGGGGCAATAGTAATGAGCGTGCCAAGCAGAAGTGTGGAAAGATATCCACACACTCTTTATTCTTGGTGTATGCAACTTTACAAGATAGACTAAGAAGCAACCGAAGAAGCATCCTCTCTAGCTGCACCAGGATGCTCTACAGCATGTCTTTTGATGTATTTGCTTTCAAGGTAGGCAGACTGTTGAGCAGGCAGCCTGCAGACCTCTTGCTGAGGAACAAGGCAGATGTCCAGATATTCACACAGATGAGGCTGTACATCTTGCAAGCTAAAAAAATCCTCCAAGTCAGAGGGTTTAGTCTCATCTAATGCTGAATTATCTCAGAACCTTGAATTTTGTTGGCCCTCAACATCACTTAGTTGCTTTTTATTTATATTTTTAAAAGTGTACATTTTATGTCCTCAGAATACATTATGTAAATCCATTGTACAAGAGGAGGAATCCAAAGTTGGCAGAGATAACTAGCCAATAGTCTCTCTGAGTATCAATCCAATCCATAATATAAGAAAGGAAACAATACCACTTAGTCTTCAATCCACTTATCAAAGATCCTGGATTAGCACATAATTATATCCTCCATTTTCTACTGAGCCATGGTGACTCATTGCGTTTGTCTTCAAGAAAAGAAAACAGTGATGGTTTGCATGTGCCTGTAGTTGAAACATCTGTATTTATCTTTCAGAGTTTTGCATCTCTGTCTTAATATAATCAGTCTTGCCTGGTTAATTTTAATTTGGTAGTACACATTGGGTAGTTAGTTTTCTTGTCTATGGATGGCAAATTCCTACATTTGACTTCCTACATTGTTCTTAGTGTATTGTCAGGTTTTCCTGGTATGAAGGAGGTCTTGATGTTGTTTCAGTGGATTGTGTTTTGAGCTACTGTTGAAGGAACATTCAGCTCTGACAAAACTTCCCAGTGTAATAAAAGTGTAAAAACACCATGTATCAGCAGTTACCCTCCTGTCATCTTTAGTACATTTTCAGAAATAAAAATAGGATCTAGTTTGCTCAGGTTCACAAGCCTGTAGCTCTTGAGCTGAAGAAGGGTATCACTATGTGGTCAACAACATGGGACTTGGGGCAGAACTGTGCAATCCTGATTCTGCCCAGCAGAGGAAAGAGGTGCATACACACTCTGTAACTTTATTACCATACTTTGTTACTCTGTAAGCAGCATATGATGAATACTTTTAAAGTTTTGACTAATCTGTCCCATTTATGATAATTTGCACTGCGTCTATTCTGTTCAGGATCTATTAAACTCAATCATAGGAGTTATGTGTTTTGTTACACATTCAGCTTGCCTACAGAAGTGGGCTCATATGAAAACACTAGAAAAACTTGGTGTACCTTCTTTAGAAGAGAATGGAAAAGGAACATATGCGAAAGGAGTGTCTCATAATCTACTGGTGTGCTAGTGCGCACCCGATATATGACTAATTGAAATCTGTCATCTTCTAGACTGTAGTGGCAAGGCCTCTATTTCCAGATGTCTCTAAAGAGTTTCTTTGTTCCGATTCTTAGAAATCCTGCTGAAATGCCAACTGCTCAGCAATCCTGTAAATCAGGGTGTGAAAAAATGGTGATCCAAAATTTAGTGGATGCTTTTCAAATCTTATTTTAGTCTGAGTTGTGATATCCCTCAATGACAAAGAGTGGTTACAACTTCAGTGAATAACAATAAAAGCAATGTATTGCTTTTTAAAGCTTGATATGATGGTCTCCATAGATTTCCTCTCATTTACTCGGTGTTTATCACTTAGGGTTCTCTCATTCTATATCCATATTGTTGGGCAAACTGTTGTAAGGCTATCATGACTTTAGCTGTGCTCTGCTCTCTCCTTTGTGGTTGACTGTGTCCCCTGCAGCAGTTGTCTGATAAGAGATGATTTCTTGCATACTGAACACTTGTGCACAGTAGGATTCTGTTATATACTTCTGACTCTTTGACACCATCTGCCCAGTAAAGTGGTTTTAATGGGTTTCCACTGAGCCAGCCTGTACTACAGCCCTGACAGCATGCTCTGTATTTTTAAAAAATAAACAAAATCTCTTCAGAAAAGCCATCCGTGAACACTGGCTTCTCCAACAAAACTGAGGATTGCATACTGTTTGATATTTTGCGAAGGCAGAAATATCTCTATTTGATAGACTTTAAAATAGGAAAATGATTGATAGTTTGGAATGGTCTTCTAATAGTACTAGTTTATTCTTTTAAATGACCTTATAAAGCATGATTTCCTGTAACATTTTTTAGTCAGGTATTATTATCCTTGTACAGAAATGCAGTCATTTTACCTTGTTGGCATTCTTTTCTTTATGAAAGCTAGAGAATGTAGTGGTTCACGATGGTGATTTAGGACTCAGGGTACCCATTGGCTCTCTGTAACCACTGGAAAATCATTTTAGTTCTCTGCTTTCCCTTTCCCTTTTAAACTGTCATGTCTACTCAGAATACAAGTTGTTCAGAGCAGAACCTGTTTTACTTGCTGTTTATATAGCATCTGCCCCTCTTCTCAGGTGAGAATGTGCGTTTTACCACACAAAAATAATTAATTTCTAGTGGCTGAGTTAAAAATTGGAACGTGGCATTCTGGTTGTTGATTATTGGACAACATGAACAACTTTTAGGCTTGTAAGAATAGAAAAGAAGAGTAGGGTAAGAGGAAAAAATTAAAGATATAATGAAAGTATCTGTGTGATTAAAAATTTCTAAATGCTTAAGTAGATCCCATCCCATGATGTTACAATTGATAAGCTATCTAAACCTTTTCAAACAGCAACGTGATAAATGGAACTTAAAAAGCTGCTTATAAAAAGATGTCATAAAGATGTTTTTATATTTCTTTCTGTTATAATTCATGTTACTAAACTATTAAAGAAAAGATTTTGATTATCTATATAATAACGCAACAAACCACTTGCAATGAAAAAATGTATTTTTGGCAGACGGTACTGATCTTAGAAATACTTCATTCCTTCTCTGCCCCTTCAAGTCTTTGGGGTTTATTTTAAGCTCCTTCATGTTATTAAGTTGCAAACATAGTGGATAGCAGTGGTGACGGGATAGACTGGTGAAAGAAACTGTTGGCTAGTCTCTTCTGTTATTGATGGGACATGAAAATTGAAACAGTCAAAATAAATGGATTCTTCTAAGCTTCCAAGCTGACTTGATAAGAACGCATAGAGAATCAGACACAATCCTAGTCTTTAAGTTCTTTTTTCTAAATTACATGCAGTTTAAACTCCAGCTGAGATGAAGGCTTCCATCTGAAGCATGGTTCTCTTGTCTCCTCTATGCCCTATACAATACTAGTCTTGGTTTGTAGATCTGTGTAGGGCCAGTAAAAGATACTTGAACTTCAATTTCTAGCTGCCCATTTACTCAAGAATGTTTTTCTTGGGGGCCTCAGCAACAGTCAATCTTTCATGCTACTATGGCATTTTGAGTGAATAGACCATTAAGCTAAGGCAGCTTTTCAGTATGTTCTGAGATGTGCAATGCCTTCATGTAAAAAACCATTCTCAACAGTCATTAGTTTTGAAACCATTTGGGCAATAAAGACATTTAGCATTTTTCACCTGTGGAATATGCACATGGTGGTACTATTTGTGAGAAAATTGGCAAGATCCCTTCTTTGCAACTGAAGAAAGAGACGGTTCCATCCTCATTTAATAAATGATCAACAGCAGAGCTGTGTATATGAAGTTTTCAAATTAAGTGAATCTTTGCTGTTTGCAGGTTTCCTGACATTTTCTAGCTATTTTGGTTGAAAGCTTGTGGACCACCTTAGCAATATGCATCCAAGTGCAAGTACCCTTTATGTTCTCATGTTTGCATCCTTGTAGATTTCTTTGGACTTGCTGTCTTTTGAAATCAGCCAGCTTCTTGAGGTCCAGAATTCAGACTGAATTTAATGGATCAAATTTCAGGTTAGAAAAAATACAAAGCAAATATCACTATGAATTCCCTTGAGAATTAAAATGGTATTTCCAAAGTGCTATCCAGCAAGCTGATATTTTGAATGGTATCTCAGTGCTCCTTTCTCTTTGCTTTTGTTAGTGCTTCATTTGTGTAATGGATGAAATGCTAACCAAGGTAAATACCTGAGATCTGTGATCCTTACATAGTTGTTTGCTGCTGCTGTTATCTTTTTTTCTCCTTTATCCTATCATAACTTTGGATATTGCTGTAAATGTTCCCTGCTGTTTCTGCTGCAGTAGTTTAAAATACATAGATCAGCATCAGCTGTATCTTGTCTTACCTTTTTATTTAGACTCTTTATCTGAGTAGCAATAGATCAGAGTAATGGTACAATAATCACTGTTGAAGCATTTATTTGTTTATTTTCTTTCTATTTCTATGCAGTCATATGCTTCTTTCATCCTTTCATCTATTCCTATCAGAATTATGCATGCAGTTTGGATCAGACCCTGAAAAAAGAGAAATGCTTGTAAGTGGAGAATACTATATATAGCAAACCTTTGTTACGGTATTTATAGTCTTGATGTTTAGAATGTCTTTGTATGCATTATAGGTTCTCACCAAATAATCAAATTGCATCAATAACAGTAAAAAGGATGGTTCATGAAGAGATTCTTTTCAACTGCTCTCTTTACAGCAGCTTCAGAAAAGAACGATTAATTTGGCAGCATATTTGCAGTGCTAACAAATCTGGGCTTTGGCAGTCTAAATCAGGAACAGTGAATTCAAAACTGAAGATCCCTCATAGAGATGTCCTGATAGTAACGGACTTTAGGTGCAGGGGGAAGCATTCACGGACCTCAGATGATTTTAGCTATTGCAGTAGGTTATAGGATAAACTCTATGATAATTAGCTCTGTCAAACCTTAAGTCTTTATGGCCTACAACTTCTATCTGGAAGGTTGCTGGGAGACAGTGAAGAGCAAGGGATGAAGAAAAATTCCCCCTAAAATGCAAAGAGAATATTCCCAGATGTTATTTGGTATAACAGGGGTTTTCTAGTGTTTTAGTTCATACTAAAGTTCATGCTAAAGCACATCATTTTTTCCTAATAAGTCCATTCTCATTTGTGTTTTCAATCTGAGAATAGTAGGCATCCTAGTCTTTGTGTCTGTGGTGACACTGCACCATTTCCTCAGCTTCTTGGGTATGCTCTTTGACTTGTTGCAGTTGTTTGCTGCCAGTTTGATCAACTTGTCAGAGAAACTATACATTCTCACACTTGTTTTATCTTCTTCTGACTGACAGGCACTATCAAAATCTCATCTGGAGCCTATGGAATTATTGTAGTGGTTTCAGTTACATTTTATGTTTTTGACATCTGTCTTGGGAATAGCTGATG
This sequence comes from Chroicocephalus ridibundus, assembly GCF_963924245.1. Classification (NCBI taxonomy): domain Eukaryota; kingdom Metazoa; phylum Chordata; class Aves; order Charadriiformes; family Laridae; genus Chroicocephalus; species Chroicocephalus ridibundus. The sequence goes on along the minus strand of NC_086296.1, from coordinate 7,886,828 downwards.
TATTTGTCCTGGTCTAAATACGACTGGTCCTTTGCAAATGCTGCTTTCTGGTACCTCATAATTTTCTTCTCCAATGACTGAATAAATGGTTCTCTCAGACACTCAGTAAGTGAATTCCTCCATAGTTTTGCACTTTCTCTTGCCTCCTTAATTATAGGTCAGTGCCACTACTGTTTTCCTTCCAATTGCAAGTCCAAGTCCTCTTTTTAGCACTGAGATGAACAGAAGGAATCGTGAAGGAAAACAGACTATATAATCTTAGATTTTGAGATTACATTAAACTTGTAGTACTGACCTGTAGGAATTACCAGAAAATATTTGGAAACCTAGGCAAAGAGCCCAGAAAATTAGGACTGAGGGCAAGTAAGAAGAAATTTATGAAAGTTACAAGACAAGAAGAAGAAACAAAGATCAATCTGTATTCTGTTCTGTGCTACTACTCTGCACAGTAAGAACTGATAGTGAAGAATGGGATTGTGAAGACTGCATAATAAAGAAAATCAGAATATCTGCTTCCTGTGCAGATAGTATGTGCACAGACAATGCCCATCACCCAGGAGGTCTAATGTCCTCAGATTCCCTCACACATGCCTACACCATAGCCCAGGGGCAAGTTACACATATATTTGACCTTATTCTAGAAAACCAGTCTCCTATCAAACTGCAAAATTGCCCTCGTGTTAGTTAAAGCAGTTTGAACTAAGAGGACACAATTCCTTCTACACAAAATGACCAGGGGTCAGGGCTGTTTTTCTGAGGTGGTTCCCAAAATCGCTGTGAGTACTTCTTGCAGATAAATTCTGGCTAAAGAACAGCTGATACAGGAGATCTACCATGCGGTCTAATACCGAAAAACTGGAAAAGCAGCTTTGCTCTGTTCAGCCAAACAAGTGAAACGCTCTGGAATTTTTAAATCAGTGGAACATCCTTGGTGGGGAACAACTGAAATTTTAACTTTAGTTTCAGACTAAAACAAATATTGAGCTACCATAATTTTTCATGAAACAAATAAATCTTATTTTTGCCTATGATAAATTCAAGTCACAAACAACCAAGATAGATTTTTTTTTTTTTTGCTTGTTTTCATAATAATCTCATGTGAAATGGTTTGTACTTTATTTCACCCACCTGAAAGGAAAACTAAAATAACTGATGCTCAGTTACATCTTTATATTCTGTGGTGGAAAATAACTCCTTTTCTTTTTGTAGTAAAATGTTTTTCTCATTCATGCGACCTTCTTAATTCTCACCTCTTTTTCCAGTTGTAAAGGGTTTTTCTCAGCATTCTTTCCTTTGCCTAATGGAAGCTCTCACCTTTCCCAATGCCCTCAGTGTCATTCCTTGACCTGCTGGCAAAAGGTGATATTGAAAAGGTTTTTGTTTCCTTGCCAATTGAAGTAGACTGCACAGCTCTCGCAATAGAACTTGCCTTCTGCCCTGGACAAGCGGTCATCAAATGTGCTGGTAACAGAGAAATGATGCATTATGTGGTACTATAGATACTACGCAACTTAAGACAAAGAAATAATGAAGTGACATATTATTTTATATTGCAATGAAAACTGTGCTAAGTGCTGTGAAAACACCACAAGGAACAGTAAGTCCTTTGGAGTTAAGGTCTATCTTTACCGGAGAAATGTGCAGACTTCATATAATTTGGCTGTAGAAAATGGTTATGACAGACCTTTCCTGGAAATTAAAAAATGTATTTTACAGGTATAGTGCTAGCACAGTAGTTGAGTAGTGGTGCTTTCCTGTATTTTGGGTGTTCAGTTTTGTTCACTTAAATCTAAGCTGTAAGCAGTCAGAAGAAAACTTTGAATTGTTCTTTCTTAGGCTGAATCTGATCTGAAAATGAGCATGGATGGTATGGCTCCTCAGTAGGCCAAGTCAGCCTCAGTTGAGTCTGCTGCAGTCCCTCTTTCTTGTGTGGCATTGGCATTTATGCAGTTGAGTAATGAACCATGCAGAGACCTGACTGATCCAGCTGAAAACTAATCTTTTTTTTTTTTTCCCTCATTTATATAGATTAGCAGTTTTTTTGCAGACACCAGCTTCAACAATACTGCAGTTGTGTACTGAGGTAGTTCAGCTCCCTGATCTGATGGAAAACTAACCTACCAAAAAGAAAAGCTTTCCAATAGATATGGGACTGTGAATAATCTCACCCTGAGGCCACATGCTCATCAGATCTGAGATGGAAGAGGGCTGAGTATGTGCCTCAGTAGCCTGCAATTACACTTTTTTTTTTTTTTTTTGTAATGCCAAACTGTACCTCCAGTGATCTGTTCCTAAGCCTTTTAAGTCTCATTCCCTTGCAGAAAAAAATCATGATGATGGAAATCAGATGTTCAAGCTTATGGAGTGGCATGGAAACCAGTGAAAATGGAAAAAAGTTTGACAGTGATCACTTCATACATTTATAATAGCCATTTTCAGCTGATGAGCCTTATCAAAGTAACATCCCATTTCAACTACAAAGCAGCAACACTTTAAATAAAAGTATAATAGTAGTACTTAATGATGACCAAGGTAAAGCCATGGAAGTTAGACAAAGATATGATAATTTTATGTAACAAATACTGTCAGTTCCTGTTTTCCCTCAGTAAATTCCTTTTCATGGCTTGGTTGAAGCTTTTGAAGGGAGGGAAAACCTCCCACTGTTGTTGATTATGTGGTGATCACTATGCTTTATACTTTTGTATTCAGCTATAATACTTCAACCTGAAGTAGACGCTACTTACCTGTATGCTGAGTATTTTGATGAGTGAGTTGAAAGATTTTGGAATCTTTATATTCTTAATCCAGACAAACTAATTGTGAGTAGCTGAATTCTGTAGCAGTGATGATAGAGGCTGCAGTATGGTAATGTAAGATGTAAGACGCAGGAGTTTCCAGGAATAAATTTGTATTTTATTTCCTTGCTCCAGTGGCATAGCTGTGGTCATTTTCAGCCATCACCAATGGCTGCTGTTGCAACCATTTCCAAAAAGCTGAGCATCCCCCTTTCATAATCATGGATCTGGGCCAGCTTAGCATTTTCTCTTTGGCTTTCAGTTCTGTACTAAGCATTACAGACTACTATTGTATGAGATCTCTCACATCTGCCTGTCACCCAGGCAGTTCCCAGTTCTTAGTCACTTGGTTTTTTTTTTTCTTTCCTTGTGAACTGGTGCTGTGACTAAATTGGTAAGTCTTAATGGCTCATCATATCTTGTGTAGGCTTCCTGTTTCCGACCCCCGTTTTCTCTTCCACCCCCAGAATGTACATACTAGTAGACAAATGCCATCTGGGAATTGTAAATCTGCCACAAGTACCACTCCTATTAGTTTGTGTTTATCAATGTGCAAAGACTGTTACAAATGCTTACGAATCTGCATCAGAGTTACAATTTCGTTAAAATTATGTCCATCTTGATTCTTAAGGCATTCAGCTCTTAGGTCAAAATCTGTAAGCTCACAGGAGTGTTTTATTTTGTTACAGTGGAATGGGTAGCCCAGCATGGGGGCAAATGGCTGTTTGTCATGGACCAATTCCTAATTACACCTGTGTGCTTCCCTAATGGAATTCAAATAAATAATTTTGTTGTGTGAAAGAAGTGGTATTATATTTATTTCTAAATTCTTTTTAAGATATCAGCAGGTAGCCCTGAGAATGTGAAAGAAAGGTAGGACTTGTCAGCCTCCCTGGCTGCTCTGAATTAGCCTGAACCTATTGGAAATGAAAGGTTCAGAGAGTACAGATGGAATAGATTGAAGTAGCAGCTTTGAGTGAATTGAAAGGGCAAGTTTACTGGCTAATCGTGATCTCTATGGGCAGAAAGATACCTAATAGATTGGAATTGTCAGACATTGTGAAGTCCTCAAAAGAACTGCTTAAGGCTTTCCGCTTTTTAATTTTGGCTTATGGTAGCCACCTTCTTTTTAATTAAAATCTTTTTTGTTTCCACATAATGAAAATAAAACATGGAAGCACATAATATTTAGTGAATGTGAGGCATGAACTGTTCTTATCTGGTTAATTTTCTTTCCTCTTTCTTTTAAGATAACAAAATTTAAATAGACCTAGTCATGCAAGATGGTATTTCTTCACTCTGTAGATGAAGGCTAGATTTCTAGAATCATTTGGTTGCAAATCTAAGCACCAAAAGAAGTGAAGAGGTTTTCGGTTAGTCTCGACACTGACGTGTACTTTCTTGAAAGGCCATCCAGAAATGTCACAGGGGGAAGTGGTGAATGCTGAATGCTTGTGAACCCTCCCACACTAATTGAGGGAGTGGAGCACTAGAAAATCTAGGCCTTGGCTCTTTCAAAAACTTCAGTATAGCTCCCAGCTCCAGTGGACAGAAGCTTGGCTGGAGTTCAAGGATGATAATGTGCTATTAAGAACTATTAATATTACAACAATAGTTGATGAAGTCTTTTAGATTTTGGCTTTAACTTGCTTCATTTAGAGAAGGGAGTGATGTCACACTTAACAGACAATTCTATTTTAGCAGTTCTTTGACTTGAAAGCTAAAAAAGAAGCGTAGCTTCTGTTTTGCTATTTTATTCTGTATTTGTCTCTTCAGGCTGATCTTTAAGAAAGTGAGCTCTTAAGGCATTTAAAATTTGTATCAGAAGGTGGTTTATATGTCTTAAGATAGGAGGCAAAACCAGGCAATACAGTAGGATGCCAGTATATAAAAATCCCAGAGTTGGAGGGGGTAGAAATAAAGCTAAATATGTGCATTGTCCATTATATGATTTTGAAATTACAAGTGACAAGTCCAGTTCTTCTGCTAGAATTCACCAAGAAGAAAAATACCATTAAATAAAATGTTATGCTGCTTTAAGGAGATTCTGTCACCCTTAGTCATACTTTGCAAAGTCTTACTCAACAGGGACTCCAGCAAGATGCACAGGATAGCACAAACTGACTTTTCATAATTGAAAGAGAAATTATAGTAGGATAATGGCTAACATGGGGCAGTAAGTTTATTATTATTTATATACAAAAGGTACACAAATTTTAGGTAAGTGCTTGGCATAGATACAATACCTGAAGACTTGTTTAGCTTTGGCATAGCAGCTGATTGTCTCCAGCATCTGTACCTTCTTAATTTGTTAGCTCAGTCCTGTCATAAGCCACAACACAGTGCATTGTTGATGCTGCAAGTTCTTTCTTGTTTTTAAAAAGGTGGAGCAATGCGTTAACAGCATGAATTCAATAAAGAATGAATGGGCGAGTGCATTAGCCATTAGTCTGTCAACTTTATGAAGTGCAGTGTTTTCTCAAGTCTATGAGGAACCTAATGAGCTATGATCAGGGACTGTGAGCCAGCCTCCCTAGCATCATCTACAAAACTGCACTTATCAACAGGGTGCAAGCATCTAAAGTGAGATGTGTAGAGGTTTGTCCATCAGACTGGATATTTTTCAAGCTCCCCATGCTGTCTGTCTGAAGGAAAGGCTCTATAGCACCAGCAGCTAGGGCCACTATTATAACAGATTTTTCTATGAATACTAATAAAAATCTCTCTACTCACAGCAGTGAATTGTTTGTCTGAAAGGTATTAATGTCCATGAACACTTAAATTTTGAGGCCTCAGTTTATAGCTCTTTTATCTGCTGCATTACAAGTTCATGTTCCCCCTGTCACCTGCCAGAAGTTGCTTCCAGTGATATTTCTTTTGTCTATATTTACTGGCTTATGTGGAGAGTTATGGATTCTTTCATATCCTGTACCCCTCAGCTTGGTACCACTCTTGAGGTTTCTAAGATTTGAAAAAAATATATTAAAATTAAACACCAGAATACATTTATATCTCTTTAAAGCTCTTAAAGCAAGAGAAATACCAAGTGTTGTACTGAATGTCTTAATCTGAAATGGAAGAAAATACCTCCTAATAGTGATATTGATGAGATTATGAAAAAAAATCCTAGGAAATGTGGTGGAAGTCCTGTCTGCAGTGGAAGTTTAGTATCAGAAGGATTAGAAATTTCAGGGGCATGGGGAGGGGCAGGGAGAAGCTGCCTCTATGTTGAATCAGCCCTCCCTTTTCCTGGTTTCTCTGAGGCAACTTTAAGGGACTGAGCATCAGCAAGTCCTGATGTCCTTTCCAAGCAGAATCACATTGATTGGATTGTTCTTAAGACTTTCATTGATCATAGAATTGAACTGCGTTCTCCTTTCCCCAGGATTACACAAATGGCTGCTATCTTACAAGATAGCTTTTTACCATTCCCAGATAAAGTTTTCATAACTTCTTGTATGCACAGTACAGTCCATATCTACTTCCTAAAATTAAGTTCTTGTTACATTGTTTCAGAGCTGGTTAATATCACAATATCCACTTTCTTATTAGGGTATCCACTTTGTGCAGGTTGACACTCCCAGAAGTAGGGATGTGCTTGGTTTTCTTCATTTTGCTTTCTGATAGTGATATTCAGAGCATTCTGTTAAATCAGACAGGTTTCCAAGCCGACCAAACTTCCAGTTTTAGAAAAATCTTTTTTTCTATTAATAAGAAATCTGTGGCCTGCTATTTTTTTATATGTTCTTACGAGTTGCAAGCAGGTGAGCTGATTATATACCATTTTAGAGACACCAGCTATTGAGACATAATTTAAAACACCCAAATAATTCCATATTTATTTCCCTTGTGACTTTCCTTAGTATATCTAGTGGGCACCTTGTTCAGAGGCAATTCTCCTTGGGAGGCTGCTTGCCTAAGTAACTCCACAGTTACCATGACAAAGACCTCCGTTTTATTTATTTATTGGGGGTAGGAGAGGCAGGAAAAAAGTGGGAGAAGAAAATAATGCTGAGAGAAATTAATTTAGCTACTGTACAACATTATACCTTCATAGCCTCCTCAGACTATATTAACGTAGTTGGGTGTGGTTTTGTTACGTTTGTGGATTTGTTTTCCTGGCCTGGTTACATATGGGTATATGACATTGTTGTCCGGAGTTAAGGGCTTAAAGCTAGTAGCCAAATTTATAACTACTGATTTTATGGACTGAGTGGCCTATAAGGCCATCTAGTCTCTCCATTTATAATGTCAAACATGCAATTAGGCTTTTATTCATTGCTTTGCCTTTGTATTGAGTTTGTATTGTACATTTTAAAAGGAGCATACAAAATCAGACCTACTCTTGTTTTGGTCACCTTTAAAGATGCAGAGCTTGTTCCTGTTGATTATCACCATGGTAATTAAAAGCACATACTTTCCACTTTTGACTTTTTCTAGTTTCCAGTTAAAGAGGTCCTGTTTTGCTTTGATAAGGGTCCTTCTCTGCTAGGTTAAGGATAACTTTAGTGCCCAGTATTCATGCCCTTTTAATGCATTAAACCCAGCTCATATCTGAGCTGTGACACTGACAAATAGGACTTTATACAGATCAGTCCCACTTCTAGCTAGATGTACCTATCCTGTAAATAGTTGTAACATTATTTGGATTACAATTAATTATATTACGTCAGATTTCAACCTACTAACATCTTTGGGGTTACACAGCCACAATTAAAATCATAACTTGGCCCTCAGTTTTATTTTCAGGAACAAATTGTGGCTACTTTTGCATGGTTCCTGGGCTCCTTTGGAATGGTATTGCTGGAGCACCTGCTGGAATACCTCCTTCAGAGCAGTACTTGAGTGTGAAAACAGACTGTGAGATGTACGGATCCTCAAAGAGGTTTCTCCAGCCGCATCAGGGGCCTTGTTGCTATAGCATCTGCAGGAGTAATCTAAACTAGACAGCTCTTGTAATCACTCTTGCTTTTACCCTCAAGAAGCAAGCATGCCGAAGACTTAAGGCTTTTAAGTGGGGCAAAACACTGTATAGTACATTAGAACCAAAGGATCTCCTTGTCTGGCTACCTTATCTGGTATGGTGGAAAATAGTGCCCATGGTGGTTCTTTCTGGATAGTTATATCCCATGAAAAATCTTACTAAGAAATGTGTTTATCTTCCCCCTGGAGTTGAGTACCGTCCCCATCTGAGATCATATATGAAATTGTTTCTCTTTCTCTGAATCCATATCAGCATGGTCTAGCCCTAAAAAAAACCACATTTGCATTTCTTTGATACAACAATGGTTATGGTTGATTTTAGAAAGGAGCTGTGTCTGTGGATAGCCATCTGCATCCATAGTCACAGCCACTACTTCTTTGGGCTTTCATATATCAAAGTACCTCCTGGATGCCTCATCCACGCTATTTATACTGTGATCAGTACAGGGAGGTAGGACTCTACTGACTTCAGAACTGTGCAGACCTAAGAGCTTACAGTGGAGGCATAAAATGCAAAATGACAGGTGGATGAAAAATCAACAATGAATTAATTCCACGTTTGCAGCTATTCTGCACAATATCCAGTATTCTATTCTTACAAAAAAGAAACCCAGCCTTCTTTAAACTACTTATGTGAACACCTGCTTGTGGTTGGATACAATAGATTAGAGCATTGAGCTACATTCCTAGCATCTGACACCCTCTTCAACATCCTCATAGCGCTCATCTATTCTAAATGTCTTCTTTTTTCAGTAACATATGAGAGAGATCTTGGCATAAAGGAGAATATTTAAAGAAATCAGAAATTAAGTGCTTTAATAAAGAGTAGGTGAGACACTGGAATTCTATTAGATTTTGGTTATTATTAATTCAAACGGGGGAAAAAGGAGTGTAAAATTAACACAACCTTGGCTGAAGTTTATGGCTTTGAAGAAAATAGTGCCTCAGAGGAGTAGTAGGACTCAGGCTTGATTAAACTGGGATTTCAGAAATTCTCTGCACTGAATGAAATAAAAAGGCATTCAATCTAATTAGATAGCATTGTGGAGGGTTAGGAGGAAGAGAGGTATTTCTGACTTGTTGGCTTTTTGTATAACCTTTAATTCATGGGATGTGTTTGTAACTATTTTGGTAGATTTATTTTCTTCTCAAGGGAAGCTGGCCTTCAACTCTAACCTTTTGATAACTTTGCTTCAGAAAATTTGAGGAGAAAACCATCTAATGGTCCTATTAAAATACACAGACTTTCTGGAGGCCTGTTCTGTAATTTTTCCTGATGAAAGTTCATATTTTTGTCAAATACCTTGCTGCTATTTTGATAAGGAAAAGATATTCAGGTGGAAATGCAGCTGTTGATTTTTCTCGAGAGATTTCCTTTGTGCTACCTGCTTTATTTTATGTTAGAAGATGCTCACAGAGTCTGGAATACTGGCTAGCTAAAGTCAGTAGAGTCACCCCTTTTATGTACTAGGGCCATCATTTTTTGTTACTGTGATACAAAAAGGAAACACACCTTTTACTGGAATTACTTTGGGATTATGCCAATGTAAAAGAGAGGAGTTTTAATTCAAAAAAATGTATAATTCAGTGGAATTGTACCTTACTCTCACATGGTGTTTTTGATCAGGGGGTTTCAAACCACTTTACAAAGGGATTTTACAGTATGTTTTGTCCAAAAGAGGGAGAGATTTAGGACTAGAGTACAGATTTTCTAGAAATTTACTCCCTTTTCTCTCTGGGTTAAACTGCTTTCCTGCAATTTTGACTTCTGGGGTATGCATTTAGTTTAAGGACTGTTAATTCTTATATACTTTCGAGAAGCTAGTTGGTGCTTGTTCTGCAGTTGTCTTTTTTGCATGAGTATAAGAAGATGTAGAGGTATGTTTAGAATAAAATTTGCTTTTCATTTTGTGTCTACATCACCTTAATTTAAGGGCTAGTAGGGAAATTTGAGATAGCTAACATAATGCCTGTTGAAATACATTATAGGCACAATTTTAGAAATGCCAGATATATTTTTGGAAAATCTCTACTAAATTGTGAATTTCTTCAAGGAGAAGAACAAACAGAAAAGCGTTGTAATTTTGTGTTTTGAAATTGAATTAATCCTTGACCCTTTGGAGAAGATGCTGTTTCTGCTTAGAGAGTGCTATAGATTCATTTTCGTGGTTTACTGGAGTCACATCAGAGTTTCCATCTTCTCATTTACAGTGACTTAATCAGGCCTCAAAATTCACACTGAACTCCATGATAAACAGGCTTAGGCCAGAGAAATATTGGTGCCGGGTGTATGGTTTAGGAGCTGACCCACTCACATTGCAGAGCAATTTCCAGTGCTGGTGTCCTTTGGCATTTTGGAGTACACCTATGTTCATGTAATTCCTGAAAGGCTGAGAAGCCGAATATGTGTTTTTACTGTCAAATCTCTATTTGTTTGGACAGCTTGGCAATCAGTGGAAATATCAGCTAAGGTGCTGTGCACATTTTAGTTAAAGCCTCCAGGGAAAGCTTTCTTTATTTGAACATTGCTTATGCAAACAAATTCCTTGTGGCATAATATGTCGCAAGATGAAACAAGTGTGAGTTGTGTGTTTCCTTTTTTGGTCTTTTATTTCTAATATTTTTAAACTAGGAAAATTTTAGATCTGCAACCTACTACAAAGACAAGTTCAAAACAGGGTTTGATTTATGATGCTTGCAGCTTGTGTTAAAGCTTATTTGCTAGTCTTGTGTTTGCTGTTGTTATAATAACTACTACCTTTTGTTGCTGTTTTTGCTGAATGGAGTTGTTGAAGAACACATTACAACTGCTCCAGATGCCGTTCAATCACTTTGGATTTACGTTGCAGTGCTCGGGTCAGAATTTGGCCTACTCTTAGGAAATTTACCATTTTTGCTGCTGAAGAGCCTGAATAAAATCCATGAAGTACGGATTGTAGGTTTCATTTTCAAAATTGTGAAGGTTTATTTGAAAGAACAGAAGTCATAGTTTGGACTGCTTCCTGTTTTATTCGTGACTGGTTCGTATATACCAAGGATGGCTAAGAATTACAACAATGAAATAATTATTATACCATTTAAAAGCCTTGTGATTAATATGGAAACATGATTTGCATGTTTTCCAAATGTAAAGCTACCAGTTGTATTTGTTTCTTTTACTATACTTGATTCTATGTATCCAATAACAGAAGCAGCAGCAAAACCTTTTTTAATAAATATATTGTATTAGTAAAAGAAGCATCTGTATGTCTGTATTAATAACAGCCTACCCACTACCTTTAAAATTCAATCACTGTGGTGGTTTATGCTGAGGAATTGGCTGTAGCAATTTGTGTAATGGAGAAAACTGTTACTGAGTAGTGCTGAATGATTGAATTTTATTGGTTCATAAAAAACCTTGGAGGTTAATATCTCTGTTTCATGAAACAGATGTTTAATTCTGAGCCTGGGCAATTGTCTCTTTTATGTCTGAAGAGAAAAAAAAAAAATAGATGTTTTGGATTACAGTTGACTGTGTAATTGTATATGACAGATGTATTAAATTAGCCTTTCCCAAAGCTTTTGGTGTTTTGCCTCTCTGAACTGTAAATTTTACTTGACTTTCTCATTTGCAGGTGGCATGAGCCCATTCTGTGCACGTTTTGTGTTCCTCAGATAGGACAAAACATTGGAAGTTTGCTGTGAAGTTATAGACCACTTACACGAGGGTAAAAGACGAATTCTTCAGCATTTATCCTTCACACTATAATGTAAATAAGGGGAAGAAAGGAAAGAACCCTTAAAAATAAATTCTGCATATGCTTTTGATTTGCCTAAATCTAAAAACTGAATGCGGTCCAGGTTTAATGTTCCAATCTGTGTCACAGTCTGCTTTCACCCCTTGAGTGCATCAGGGCATTCTGTGAGCATTTAATGAACCAGACGCTTCTGAAGTTTTATTAACAATATACAAATTGCATTTTAGCCCATGTCACTGTCCTCTACTGATTAAAACACGACAAAACTTTTATAAAATGGGATGCTCTGTGTGTGTAGGTAGCACTTGTGGAGCTTAATTTTCGTCTGATTTTCAAAAAACCATACTAAATTCAGCTACTTGTTACCTTGATGTAAAGACAGAGCAGTTTCTGGAGAATTACTACAGATTTACTTTGCTTTAACAGGAAATAGGATTTATCCCGTTTGATTTTAACAGAAGGAGAAACTTTCTAATTAGAGTAACTTTTGGTTTGACAGCACGTATATTTGATACATGTGCTTTCCCTGGTTTTATTTCCTAATACAGTAAGCCTTTGTAGGATCTATTCTTTAAAAGCTTGCATCTGTTTTCTTTCTAACTTTAAAAGGTACCTTAGAGATAACTTTGCATTCGAATTCCTTGTTTTATATTTTCACCTTTCTGATGTATCAAAAATGAATTTGAAATTCCTATTTGGGGAAAAATATCTTTGTTAAGCTCATATTATTTATCACTCATTTAAAAAAAGCAGATATTTTTAAAATTATTTTTTAGTAAATGTGCCAATATATGAAATAACTAACTATACCAGATAACAAGTAGTTTAAAATACAGGTAGCTTATAACAAGAAAATTAATTTTCGCCAATTACAATAAGAGCTGCTTATTGTTTATTTAACAAAAAGTTCTGTTGCTCACAGAAAATTGAAGAATTACTGAGACAGTAACATGTCCTAAAAATGGAAAATTTGAAAAATCTTCTATAATTAAACATATTCTTATATAATTATTTCCTAAAAGCATGCTTGAGATGTCTTCAAAAGATGCTTCAGAAAAACTTCATCCAATGATACTAAACCAATGACTTCAGTAAATTCTGGATTGAGTCCAAGGAGATTATTTTTCCTCAAAGAAGAAACTTGAGTCCTGAGAGTTTTAATGTGATCATTTCTCACCATTAGAGTTAACTGATGAAATAAATACGTCACTCTGTGTCAGTTTATACCAGTTCAGAACCTGACTCTTAACCCTGGAGAGCCTATTTATACTAGTTGTTTGGAGTCGCAAAAAAATCCAGTCAGTTTCAGTGTTTCTGCTCAGGTGAGTGGAAGGGAAAGCCAGCCTGACTTTAGCTTTTGTCTTTTCATTCTGTTCAGCCAATGTAGTGGTTAAGGAGTATTTTGTGTGCGTAAATGGGAAAGAAATAAAATACATTGGACACAATTGTAAAGGATTTTTTTGTACTGTTCACTCATCTGCCCTGCAAGCTGACACAATGTTCAAAGCAGATTTTTCTTTTGTATGACTTCCTTGTTCTTTAGGAAAGTTGAAATCAATGTATTAATGGTTTCTTTAATTAGTTTGTTAACGGCTGTATTTACAAGACTGGCTGGGTAAGTCTTATTTCCTGATGGTTAAAGTATAATAATTATTGATCTCTATATGCTATAGTATGAAAAAATACATAGTGATTTACTGCTAACAAAAGAAGCTTTTGAAGATGATAACTCATTCAAGATTTTTAGAAGGCATTTGTCTATTTCTTATGAGTTATTAGTACTAATGGGAGTCCTACGTACAGTGGGAGGCAAAATGAGCTATTAACCTACATAGCAAGTTGTAGAGTATTGTAAATCCTTCCTGCCTATGTTAAAATGGGACCCATTTATGTGACAAGCAGGATGAAGATAAAGTAGTCATGTATCTTCCAGAGCCTGAAAGGTGGCTGAGAGAGAGAGAACAGACACACCAGGGCCTTTCCCTTTCCTGTGGGCTGGAGAGGGCTGGGCAAGGGTTTGCTGGGAGACATTGTCTCAGTCTGAACCTGAACCTGAAATCAAGGACCAGTCATGCAAGGGCATGTGGGCAGGGGGATGTAAATCCCTACTTATATGTGTTTTACTTAGTCACATTGAATTTTCTCTGGTTTATGTGGTTAAATGACCTAATATATCTCCCTGTGAACTAGAGATAGTTTCCAGTTGCTCTAGGAATATGAGAGTTTCAATGTGTATATAACTCTTATGATCTGGTTTGTATTCTAATGACATAGCCTCCAACAGGGAAATAGTGAATTCTGCGATGCTTTTCCTTGGCCTCTTATGTTTTGGAATACTTAGAAAGTGATTTCAGAGTAAAGTCCCTTATTCACATAGACTGCAACTGACAGCTGAAAATCTGCTTTTGGTGCTACTATGTTGAAAACAGTTTCAGAAGGTTTCAGTGTGGGGGTTTTTTTTTGTTTTTTTTTTTTTTTTTGTTTGTTTGTTTGTTTGGTTTTTTTGGGGGGTTTTTTTTGGGGGGTTTTTTTGGGGGGTTTTTTTTGGGGGGTTTTTTTTTGGGGGGTTTTTTTTGGGGGGTTTTTTTTGGGGGGTTTTTTTTGGGGGGTTTTTTTTGGGGGGTTTTTTTGGGGGGTTTTTTTGGGGTTTTTTTTTGGGGGGTTTTTTTGGGGGTTTTTTGGTTTGTTTGTTTTTTTTTTTTTTTTTTTTAAATAGACTAAAACTAGCTTTACAGGTTGCTGGGTCTTCTCTCTAACTTCTATGAATTCTGTCTGTTACAGCACACATGCACAGCTCTGAGACCATTACTAAGTCCCACTTGTCTGCAGTCACCTAGCTGTCCTGTTGACAACATGTTTCAAATCAGTATGTGACTGGCTTTTCTGGCAACAGGCTGTTGAAAACTGAGTACCGGGTAAAGCCTTCTATAGCAGAAATCTGTAGGGTAACTTAAATAATCTAATAAATGGTATTCAAAAGCCATGTTGGTATTCTGGAGTTTGAAATTAATTTTATGAATAGAAAAATACTCCAAGTCAAATAAGGCATCATGCTGCCGAACTAGTAGTCTCTTTGCTAGTTATCCCATGTAATATTATTTTGTTTTGTTTATATTCAATTTTCCATCTTATGTTTGTGTATATAATAAGTCACAATAGTTTGTTAACAGCGTATTCTTAGTAATTTGAGTTTTGAACTGCTTAGTGTATCCAGCTGGCTGCCTAAGACTAGCCAGAGAGAGGATGGCATACAGTAATAATACTTTACTATCCCAGGATGACAACGCAGAAGGTCATCGCAGGCACACGCATTAGCTATATGATTAGTACTGTATTTAGTGCCTGATGGGTACATCATGCTTTGTGTTATATGATCTTATCAGGTAGTACAGTAGTAATTCTGGAATTCTGAGAATACAAATTATGGTACACAGCAGAAAGGGAACATGCATCTCTGTTTATAGAAATGGTGTCCAAATGCTCTTTAGAAGATGAAGAAAGAATCTTCCCTAAAGATGTTTGATTAATCTCTTGTGGTTTTGAGAGTACAGGATACTGTATAGGGAGTGGAGGTGAAAGACTAGTTTGACTGTCTACTTTGTACCTTCTGACAATGCAATTTTCCCCTAAATGCTCCATTTAACTTTCTTAAATGATGAACCTTCACTAGTTACATTTCATTCTCAAACACAAGATAAATGTAAATCCTCATAGAGTCCTTCTGTACTTGTGGCAAGTGAGTGTCACTATATTGATCACTTAGTCCAAGAACAATGAGAAATTGAGCTCAGGACTTTGATTAATACACAACACATCTTTTCTCTTCACTAGATTAGCATAATCATTACAGTCTGGGAGTGTATTTTCACTTGGAATATCCTTCTGTAGCGGTCAAGGAATTAATTGCACAGAGACAATTCGTTGCTGAGAATTTTGTAAGTTTGATTGTTAAAGGAGCTCCCTCCTGCTGAGTCTTCACTAAAGTTGGACAAGTGGCAGGAGTAAATGTGTGGGTCAGTGATCTACTCTCTGAAGAGTGGTAGATGATGATCTTTCTCACTGAGATATGGATTTCAACTTTTTAGTGTGGAGGGGACATGAGCAGAGCAGAAGAAAACAATCAGACTGTCCCGGGTTCTGAAAGCCTGTGGCTGTGCAGATTTCCTTCTGTTTCCATTGAAGATTTGCCATGGACTTCAGTGGGAACAGGACTAAGCGTTGCCAAAATAAGACCTGGATCCAAACAAGTAGTAGATTGCAAATGTAACCTAATGGGACAAGAGACATTACAGGAACATCAGGACAAGAGGAACAGACTCAAGTTGTTCCAGGGGAGGTTTAGATTGGATATTAGGAAAAATTTCTTCACTGAAAAGGTTATGAAGCGTTGGAAAAGGCTGCCCAGGGAAGTGGTTGAGTCACCATCCCTGGAGGTACCTAAAAGACATGTAGATGTGGCCCTTAGGGACATGGTTTAGTGGTGGGCTTGGCAGTGCTACATTAATGGTTGGACTCGATGATCTTAAGGGTCTTTTCCTACCTAAATGATTCTATGATCAGAAGACCAAGAATGACAATCAGAGTTAGTCTATGGCAAAAATGGAGACCTGACTATTACAGATTGCTTTTTACCTTCTTCAGAACTTTGTATAGGCCAGAGCATTACATAATTTATGCAGAATTTAATGTTGCCCGATATCTCCAAAAGAAATGCAGTATTAATGATAAGGTCTACCTCTGGGAAGAAAGTTGTGCTTGCAAAGCTCAAGAGAAAATGGATTCTCACTATACACTGAACAGAGTGTACAAGAGGGAAAAGCGCCATATAAACTCTATAAATTTTGTTTAATGAAATTCTGCATTTAAATTTTCCCACTGTGTTTTGTACTGTTTCATACCTAGTCATTTTGCTCTATGCAAGTGTGTCTGGGTACACAGAAGGGAAAGGGAAGGAGGGAGAGGATAAGCGTGGCTGGGGTGCGACGGTTATTTTTGATTTTAAAAGTAACTTTGATAGATATAGCTTGCTTCATGACAGCTGTGCTATCCTCACTTCATTCCAAATTTAAACTTAAATTTCCCTGACATGGCCTTGCCCATTTATATCTCTTTAGGGAAAGGAAATAACTTCAGTCTTGTGTTTGCTTTCCAGCGTTTCACAAATCTTTATTGTAGGAAGAAGAATTGCACAGACAAGAGCTATTCTGACATCCTTCTGTTGAACGATGCCAGAGGCAATTGGGGGCTACTCAGCATGAGAGATAGCACCATCCACGTGATTATCTGTGGAAAGACATATTGTGGAGCCTATTGGATGGTAGTTATGGGTTCAGTTTTACATATCTGTGAAGTTAGCTGCACTGGTAGCATTCTGATTAATGAGTGAAGGTGTCCTGGAATTTTACTGAGAATGAAGGAAACTTTCTAGTTACCTTTTCTGGGAGACATCCCAAACATAATGGTGTGTAACCGGTTATTTTTTTAAAGATTCCAGCATACAAACCAGAGCCAACATAAAGGAAAAAGAAAGGTTAACTCTGCTTTATCGCGAAGCCTTGCTACAGGGAAAAAAAAAAAGCAGTGAATTCAGCCTTATTGTGAAGCCTTGCTAAGCAGTTCCCTAATGTCCCAAAAGTTACTTCAGAGAGTCTTACCACCCCATAGATTGTAGTAGTACCGCTGAGCACCAGGATAACGAGGAGCTCCATCGGTATGGCAGAGGGAGGCAGGCACAACGCTTGCTGAGCAATTCCCAAATGTTGCAAAAGTTACTTCAGAGAGTCTTACCAACCCCATAGATTTTAGTAGTACCGCTGAGCAGCAGGATAACAAGGAGCTACATTGGTACGGCAGAGGAAGGCAAGACACAGGGCGTCCAGGGCGTCCCCTGTATCTTCAAAGTGCACTCATGTCTCTCTCCCTCTCTGGCCCGAGACAGCCCCCTTATATCCTGCACCGGATTGAGTGGAAAAGTACAGGCTACAGTAGCTGCACGCGTGGCCAGCGCATGTGGTGAGCCTTACCAGGCCCATGATCCAGCTTTGCTAACAGCGGCTGTCTGATACCTGACTACACTGTTGTACTCCCTTCTTATCTTCTTCGAAGGTCAGTTTCTCATGGATACACACATAGTTTTTGCAGCAATAGTACTGAGATCCTTTTTCTCGGCATGTATATTAGGTTTGGTTCAACTAGTAATTTTCCATTGTGTCTCAATCAGACCATCCTCTATTATCCCTAACACACGGTGTAAGCCACCTTCCCTTTTTTTAACACAACAAAAAGAGCCTGAGGAGGGATGTGTTGAGCCATACCTAGAGTATCATGTAAGATATATAGACAATAACTATGTGTTTGCACAGTGACATCCTTGTCTTGGAGGCGACAAATATTTCCAGAATACAAATAACAGCATTAGAGAGATGAAACCAGAGATGAACAAGAGCATGTGTGTTAGTTCATGGCTCTGTAATGTGAGGAACACAGCTAGTCATGGCCACTCACCCTCTCATGGAGTCCTCATTGCCATTTGCAAGGAAAGAGGACTGACCTTCTGTACTGTGCAAAACCTTGAAGGTATAAAGCTTTTAAAAATCATGTTGTTATAAGTTGGAAAGTATGTTTGTTAAGAGAGGGAGAAATAATTATATGTTTTGCATTTGTAGGCCTTGAAACATTGGAAATGATAGCATGGCAGACTTTAGGGCTTGCACAGCATTTTAGAAAACCCTGTGCTTTGTGTTCTTCCATCCTGATCTGCCTGAACCTATCACTCATGCAATCGTTTTCACTGCAGTCAAGATACACGGTTATTAATGTACATGCTCTAAACCTGTGTGAGCAGAATCTTCCACTTGCATAGCCTATGTCTTTAGGGCACACTTCGTTTCACTTAGAATAAATTATCATACATTTATTATTAGTTAGCAAGTTATTAACATTGATATAAACAAATACACGTTTCTTCATGAAGATTACCTTATAATCATGTAGGGGATGTGGCAAGCACTTTTACATATATTGTTCTTAATATCTGTGTTTTCTCTTTCTGCATATGTGTATGGAGAAACTTGACAGTGATTCTTTCCTAGTAGCTCTGTTAGGAAGACGATCATGAGGCAAAAAAACCCACTCTAAAACAAATAAGAAAAAGTATTCATAATATATTAGAAGATGATACTCCTTTCGTTGATCCTATGTGGAATTCTTGTCTTCACTGTTATTGCTAGGTATGGGGGTTTTTGTTGGATTTGTGATACATTGAAGCTACAAATAGAGGCATGATTGTGACATAGGTAGATAAAGTTGAACTGTCTTTTATCTACCTGCTGTAGGTACCAATATCTATGAAATTTCAGCCATCGGAAAGCCACTGCAGAATATGCTGAAGCCATTAGTTTATGAGTTTACTGCTTCTGACAGAATGGAGTATTAGTGCGATCGAGACAGCACAGCTCCAAATCACACCTGTGTCTCTCATTTGTCTTTCCTTTCATTTCCCTGTGAGACTGTGGACGATGTCTCACTCCCACCATTCATTGTACTTCCACTTTGAGAAGATTTTCTCCAGATTTTTATTCCTTAAAGGCCCTGTGAAGAAGGTTGGTTGATCTGAATCTGTTTCCTCTTCTGTGCAATATTATTAGGGTTGTGGAATCTCTGCAGAGCAGATTCAGGTCTTCTCTCTCTACAGTCTGCCCACCTGTGTATCATGCATATTTCCTTCTTAAACAGAAAATCCCTTCTAACAGCTGTGATCACTCATGAATGAGCACAGTATTTCTTCCCATTTTACCAAAGTCTATCATGAATACCCTACTCTCAAAGGCTGGAAAATTTTGTGCAGTAATACTGATAGGTAAGTTTAAAAGTATGGTTATATTCTGCGTTTGAAGTATTGCTATGGTAGAATAATCAGTCTCATGGTATTTGGTGCTTTTGAGAAGGTATGGATTAAGCTATGAATCCCACTTTCATTTATTAAAAAAACTTCACATTTCTGGGGTTGTGAAGGAAACCCTGAACATATTTGAGTCTTTAAGGTTGATATCTAAAGACAAATAAAAAGGAATCCTTAATATTTCTGTGCGTTATTGCAATTCCTTCTTTCTGAGACAGGAGAAAAACAGACTGAGACTACAGTTATGAGATGCATTAACTCTTAAGCCTGTAAGTGCAGACTGAAACATTAAGGCTGCAATTGCTTTCTTTGTGTTTTTGTTGGGTTTTTTTCTTTGATATTTTGAGTGGAAGGAGAAATTCAAGAAGGGCAATGAAAATCTATGTTGTCAGTTTGACTTCTTGTTATTTATTTTCCTGAAAAGTTTGTTGGAACAACAATGTTTATTATATTGCCTTCAGCATCCTCAAATAAGGGGTCTTATAAGAATGCAAAGTCAGAGTATACTGTTTAGTTATTGACTTTATTTCTGGCCTGTGTAGACAAGAAACAATGTGAAAGACATCTGCAAACTTGAAATTACAAACAGCGCAGATATTTACTCCAAGTATATATTTCCTTCTCAGGCTCATTTAATAGACTTCCCCAGTTTTTGCTCTACTGCTGGTAAAGTCAACAAAATCTCTGGAGCTATGCTGGGGACATGACCCAATATCTTACCTTCTGCTGCTTCCCCGAATTGGGTCTTTATCTGCATTTAGATCGTTCTTATGTCTCTGATGCACGTAAGAATAAAAGCTGCATGACACTGAAGTAAGCTATGGGAGAATCAAGAAGACCTATATTTTCATTTTTCATACAGGCCTTGTATAAATATGGATATCTCCTCCTCTCCCTCCACAAATTTTCAGTGAGAGGCTTGTCAGTCTCTAAAAAAATAAGCAACATAATAGCAAAATACCATTATATAGATGCGTTTTACATGCAGCCTACAAGCATAGCGTGTTTCAGTTACTCGGCTTCACGCACTGAAGCTTTCACTTCAGGCTCTTTTCTTAATTCCAGTAGTACTTTTGAGCCATTTGAACAATGCAAAAGCATATTATGACAAAATTGGGAGGAAAAAAAATTATTCTCTTGGCACTTATTTCTTCTGAGGTTATGAAAGAATGATAAACCCAGAGTTTTCTTCTAACTCCAGCTCCAATTTTTCCCCCCAATAAAAGAATTGCTGAGCCAGAGCTAATGGATGACTGATTAGAGAAGACCTGTTCAACATTTTTGCAATGAACACATCTTGCTTTTGAGTACCTTTGTCTGAAAGGACACCTTTCTCCATAGTGAGATGTTTTTCTCCACTTCTCCATGGTTGGAGAAGAGGTCTCTAATACGGAAAAGCTATTCCAGTGCCTGCCATATTTTTTCTTATTTAATCTAAAGCATTGAGGCCATTTACCTAGTCTCCTTCAATGCATGTTATTGTAATACCTAGTTACTATGGAGTAAACCTCACCACAAATCTGTATTGTCCTTTGCAAGATTATAAGGCTTGAGTCAAAAAACGCAGTATTGAAGTATATAGGAGCCCAACAAATATTAATTGTGCCATTTGTTTCCTTTGATAGATACCGCTGAATACTGCAAAACTGCTTTTTTCTCTTCTTTTTTTTTGTATGTGTGAACAGTTAGAAATTATCCTACACTCTTAACAGCAGTATAGCTTTTTGTAAGAAAATAGAGATGTAAGTCTGTTATTATAAAAACTTTGTTTTAAAATGTTTTTGTTAGTCATCAAGATTGAGTGCTTGAATAACTACCTTACGATGTTAGAGGTTATGAAGGGGAAAAGTAGAAACACAGAAACTTGCTTCTGTGAACTAATTAGCTTGTATGAACGAAGGTGTGAAGTTGTTCCTCGAAAGAGGGTGGGGATGGGGAAGGTGTATTTTAATTTGTCTCTGTTTCTCACTGTCCAAATAAATTTTAATTAAATTATTTTCCCCCGAGTCAAGTCTGTTTTGCTGGTGACAGTAATGAGTAAGTGACCTCCCTGTCTTTATCTCAGTCCACGAGCTTTTTTCATGTTATTTTCTCCCCCATCCTGTTGAGGAGGGGAAGTGAGCGAGTGGCTGGGTGGGCGTCTGGCAGCTGGTCACGGTCAATCCGTCACAGTCCTGTATATATATTTTTGTATCTTGTGGGGGATAACTATCATCCCCGAAGTTGTGAGTAGTCTGGGATTTCATCTTGACCAAAGAATTCGCTTACGTTAAGATCCCGAACTAGTTTTCTAGCATATTTGCCCTTGAGTCAACCCACTGCTATTCTGGTAAAATAGCAGGACCTTTCTGAAATGGAATGTTGTATCTGAGCTTCTGCTCTGCTGGGTAAATATTAATTATTATTATTAGCAATATGTATCTAATACTGTTAATTTATGCTGTGCTTTGCAAACATAGATAAGGCATGTTCTCTAACATTAGGAAGTTGCAGTTGAAATGAAACATGTGCAACCACAAATGACTGTGAAAGGGTATAGGATTATTGACAAAAAGAAATGGGAGATTTTGAGGAGGAATTGGAAGAGGAGTGGGAGTTCTGGCTAACAGTCTGTCATCCCAGATTTGTGTGTGAGATCTGTGAACAGCACAATTGGTCCTTTCCATTCTCAGCATGTCTGGGAAGTTATGGAAGAATTTTTTGGAGACAAATTATGAAGAAATTATTGGAGTGCAAAGGGGCTATGGTGCATATGACTATTAAAGACAAACAGGCTAATTTTTCCTTTAACTGATTGCTTAATGTTTATCATGTTTTTATAATGTTTTTATCATCAATAATAATGATATTTGCTTTTGCAGATCACAGTAAATTGGAACGTGTTAGACCATTTAAAGTTTTGTTGTTTGCTTCATTTTTTAAACCCTGTTTGAATGAAGTTTAACATTTCTAAGGAAAAAAAATCTTAATATTACTAAGAAAACCTGTGAAAAGCTATTTTAGCCTCTTCCTTTAGGTCTAGGAATTTTGCAGTTAGATGTGTCTTGCACTTCATTACGTATTTTTTATGTGTTTGGACTCAGGAATGTCATTTAAGTCTCAGTGACTTGTTGTCATAGGAGCTCATGTCCATCTGGACCATGGAAGGTGTCTGTAGTTTTCACAAGTAAGTAAGTTGAGAAAGTGAATGTCTCCGTGTCGCATGATTGTGCTACAGAACATATAAGTGGTTGATTAGAAAATGATGAGACAAAAAGATCTCTATTAGAGTCTAATGAAAGCCGAAACTTGCAACTTTAATTCTCTTGCTGCTTCAGTTGAATCAGAACTTTGTTGTAAGGTACCTGGAGATGCTGGCTCGAATGAGCGACAGATTGCACTCTTCCTGAAATTCTGGATGCATTGCTGAAATAATGTACTTAAAACAGAGCAATGTCTTAAGTAAACTGTATTTTAGCAGTTATGCGGGACCAAGAAAATTATCAAGCTGAGAGCAGACATGGTTACTTCTACCAGGTTTTACCTAAATTTTATTAAGATTTTTAATTACTTCATTGTTTTTTAAAGGGTCTCCATTAGAAGCACAAAGTTTCCGTTATCCAGTCGGTGATTTCACAGCTGTAGCTTGGAGGAAACCTGGTGTAGGAGAATGAGTGTAAGTCTTTTCAGACAAGAGGCTTGGACTTACAGTGTGTCACTGACTGCTTGCTTGACCAAGGGGAACTGAGTTTTTTGCTCGGTCAGTCAGGTCGCTAGTGGAAATTTTATTTGCTTAAAATATCCATCAGCAGAACTGTAAAGTTGTATTTACTTGAGTTTGTGCAGTACTAAATACTTCTATACAAAATGTAGTTTGCTTTATGACTGTACTGATTTGTCTTGAGCTTTGTCTTGAAAAACTAGTACAATAGATTTTCCTTATAGCCCATTTCAGCATGAAATTATTTTCAGTGGTAGTAATGGAATTATGATGGATTTGGACACCTGGATTTGGATGTTTTGATTCATTCTTGCTCCCACCCTTGTTCCTGTTTTTCCTAATGGCAATGGAATCTGTTCCACTTAATAGAATTTTTCTTACTGCATGATTGCATGACTTAAACTTATTTGTATATTAGTGGCTGATGGTCTCCCACTGAATTGGATGTAGTCCAGCAAGGAGTTTTCCGATACTCTCCCTCCCACTTCTTCCTTGATGCTTGCATCTCTCTTGCTCTCTTTCTTCGTGGTAGCTTTTTTCATAATTCTTTGTCATACTGCACCATAGTGATAAAAATGGGGATCTCTGCCTCCCATATGGGCAACAAGAACAGCTCACAAAATGCTCCTTTGCTAGCCTGTAAACGATTGTTTTCCAGTGCTGGTCTGTAAGCACAGCATTACTAATATTCCTTGAGTCTTTATTAATCACAGGTTTGCCAAGTCCAAGATTTAAAATATAACTTGGTAAATATCAATGCTTTATTTTTATTCTTAACTGTGTTCCAAAGGCCAGACTGAGGAGTTCAAACTACCTACTTCACAGCATGCAGTTTCCCAGTATTTATTTAGTGCAAAGCTGCAGACCATACAAAGTAATCCCAGTGCAATATCAACTCGCAAACAATTTTCTAAAACATCTTTAATGTACAGTGTTACTGTACCCAGAGGTGTAGGAGAGCAGTATTAATGCAGGCATGATAGTTCTGAGTGTTCATATGAGTCCTCAAGGAATAATAAACAGCTTGAAATAACAACCAACAAATTCTCCAGATGCTTTTTATCCATGTGTCGGCAACTGTGTTGATTCCAGATCAATGCAGGGTATTAAGACATTTATATGATCGAGCTAAAAAGCTGCCAGGTTGTACAAGCATCAGGCTTGTAAAAAATAGGAGAGCTGAGTAAAGCCGACTATTCTATTCATAAACTGCAGGAATGGAACTTCTTGATAACATAACAGATAGTATCAGTGGAAAGATTTTTGGGTTTAATTTAGGATGCATACTGGGAAAGTCGAGGTATATGTAAGTGACTTGATTACCTGATCCCAATATTTTAATATTTTGCTGGTATAAAATGAGACTCCTGGAAGTAAGGCACAAGTCATTCCTTAGACAATGGAAACACAAAGTCTTTCTTTCAGATGCAATCCCAACAGAGCTCAAAGTATACCTGTCATAACGATTACTGGTTTCGCCTCTCTTATTCCTGGATCAGCATAGCTATGTGATTCTTACTGATGCCACGGTTTGGCACCATGGAACTTCTCTGTAAAGCAGTGAATATATAGAGTACTTTTGTGGTAATCAGTTGTTGTCTTGGCTTGTATCATGGCACAAAATCTAGACAGGGAAGCTGTTTGGAAGATTATGTAGTCCTTTGGAGCCCTTTTTAATGGGCTGTGTGGAGATTTGGATCAGACTATTTTTTGACTGTGTGTGTCAAAACCACACATGGTTGCATACAATTGAGTTTCATCAAGCTTTTCTTTGAAATCCTTTGATAATATAAAGTTCCCATAGGATAGTAGACCTGGATAAGATATTGACACAAACTCCTATGAAGTGAAATTACTGGTTTCTGTTCAGCTCTTGTAGCCACACACTTTTAATACAAGAAACATTATACAGAAAGCTCAAAGCAACAGAATTTTTGAGAATCCTGCAATCCTGACTTGTGTCAACAAGAAAACCATGATGGTAATCATCTTCCTTAGTGGCGTGGTTGTGCATCCCCCTGAATTCAGCGTTTTATGTGGGAATCCAGTAGTATGCAGTCTCAATGGAAAAAAAAAAAAAGGCCAAAAAAGAATGTAATAAAAATCTAATGCAGAAAAGTATCCATGTAGGAATATGCTCTAAAATGGAAACAAACACCTACCAGGCTAAGGTTTTAGTATTTAGTAGTACTTCTAAAAATACAAAATATTTTCAAGACTATTGCTTAACATGGGTTAATCCCACATAGGGATGTACCATGGCAGTGGTTTGGAGGCAAGAGTAAGAACTAGAGGTACCATTAGCACCAATCAGTGCAGAGTGTGCTGGGCCCATTTGCATAGTTGCACAGCATCCCTTATGCCCTTGTGTTAACCTCCTGAAAATCCACCCAGAAACGCTGCAGATCTTCTGTGTGTCAAGCATTTTCATGAAGTTTTGAAGTGTTTTCAAATGCAAACTGTGTTTTCCTGAAAATGTCTGTAGCTATGGGTCATTAGAAGCTGAAAATCTTGTCTTGATACCTTTTATGGAAAATGGCTATAGGTACTTCTTGGGCAAAACATCATGAAAAGTGTGGGTTTTTCTTTTTTTTTTATTTTATTTTTAAATTTATTTACTCTCGCATGACTAAATACAGAACCTTCCATTGTTTATTCTTACGTCATTAAATATATTTCAGAATATTCTGGGTACTCTCAAAAGCGTTCTCAGATATTTGAATTTCATGCATTTTACTTCAAGTAACATTTTGAGTGAAAGCACATTATTTGTTAGTTGTCATCTGGTGTTCTTTTTAAAAAGTTTGTCAGCAAGTTAGGCGATCTAAAAGTATTTCTTTGATTTTGTTGACCTAATTTAATTTTTAATTGCTTTTCCAGTTGAAATCCAAATGAGGTAATGCTCATCAAATAGAGAGCGAAAACAAGCAAAAGAACAGAGACTTTGCTTTTCTCACTTTTATGCCCGAATCCTGATCAGTAGAAAATATTTTTTTAAAGTGGATATTAGCTTTTTCAGAACTCCCAGGCTTTCATGTCATATTATAGTAAACTACTTCTTCACAGGAATGTGTTACACAGATTTAGCCAGATACTGCACAGAGAAAAGCTTTCTAAATATTGACACCTTTACCTTTCAGGGCTTATTTCTGCAGCCTTATTTCTATGACAAATTTACTCACACGATTAATCTCATTGGCTTAAATTGAATGCTGTTAGGAATAATAACTGTGTGAGTAAACTAGAAATGATTTTTCCCCCCCTTCTTTTAAAAACTGAGGTGTTAGAACTGTTTCCTCTTAAATATCTCTCCGGTGCTCCTTGCACCATTCAAGTTACACAGTACTGTATAAAATCCATTACAACTCAATTATAAGGCTCATTAGGTAGATGCTGGCATTTTGGTTATCTTACCAACATACTCATTTATTATCCACAATATTGTTAAAGTCAGAATGGTACAGTGAAACCAAACATAACATAAAAAATGGTTCAGAGCATAAAACAATGGATTTTTGCCATGAAAATGTTTTATGTCACCTGCTTTGAAATCTCCCTGTGCTGTGTTCATGGCTGAAACACAATGGGAGAACTGTACTTTGGAGGCGATAATGAAGTCAGAGCACCTTTGATGGATTGCCACTGCGCTGGCTTACAGTGGATTTTATCCTTTTCATCTCTTGAATTTTTCCAGCATGTAGAAAGTATATTTATCTACCTGTACACCTTTAAATATGCTCTGGCTCTTGCTTTCTTTGTTAATTAGCCTTGGTTTCCACGGTATAGTGCTAGCAACAGCAGAATCTGTGACAGGGACTCAAACTTCCTAAGCGCCCTACACAGCTAACAGAGTAATTTGTCCTGTTTCAAGCAGTCAGAGCGAGTATCCCTACCCAGGATGGCATTTACCAGCATTCAGGAGCTTCTTTACTTAGTGGATCATTAAAGCAAGCTTCAGCTGATCTTTTTCAAGACTTGAGTCTACTGCTGTAAGGGTGCTTCCACTTATGAGGTTTGGAAACCAGGTTAGCTTTTGGGTTTAATAACTCCTTTCTAAAACTGGGAGTTTCTCTTAGTTCAGTGAGTGTATGTGCTTGTAACTGTTTTGTATACTACCATTATGTGCAAATTAGTGCAGTTCACATAAACCACGTGTTATCCTAAGGTGCCTATTTCATTGTAGTGTCCCTTTATTATTAACTTAAACAGGGATGGAAGAAACCTCAGTTAAAGGTTTTTCCTCACCCTGTTGTTTCTTGGGACATTTCTGTTAGGACCTCCAAGTCCTGCCTTTAATTACTCATCTCAGGTATCCTTAAATTACCAACTCCTTTATATGTATGAACAGGACCTCCCAGTATCTGGTTATGTCGGCCAGTTCAGGTTGGACTTCTGTGAACCTGCCCAGTTAGCTGGTTTCAGTAGTAGTAGTTGTGTACCTGTGCAGTTATGGAGATCTGCATGGACCAGGAAAGGAAGTCAAGCATGCAAATAACAGGACACCAATTTAAATAGAAATAATCTTGCATCTCTGTGCAGTGATTCCTGCTATAAAGATATGTTTGTACTGTCTTTTCTGGCTCTGTGGTGTCAACACTTTGTTCTACATTGTGCATTTCATTTTAAATGCTTTTACTATTGCTTGGTTCTTTCCTGGTGAACTCTTCTGGTTCAAGTAAGGACTAAAAATCTGCACAATCCCATTGCTCACAATGTTTCCATCATGTTCCATGTTTCACTCCCTGGTGAAGTAAATGGAGCCAACATTTCAGTTTTGGCCTGAATTCTACCATGGCCCTTTAATCCAATGAAATTCAGCCATCTTGTGTCTTGCTACTACTTATTACCTTGTGTCTCAACATTATGAAGTCATAACTCATTTAGGCTGTACTTCCTTTACACGGAGATTGTGTCTTGATTTGCTGCGCTGGTTACATCTTGATGAGTCTTCCTACTGTAAAATAACAGACCAAAAGTAACAGCTTTGAACTGTTTGGAAACAGGCACATCCCCAATGATGAGTGAAGACCTCCTGAGAAATGTATCAGAGAGAGCTCTGACTCATGCTCCTACTCCACAGGTGAAACCTGTTGCTGAGCTTGACATGGGGAATTTTATGATGATTGCCCATGACATGTAGGCTCTTGGGGTAAAGAGAGAACTGGCATCAGTCTAGCACACTTCATCCCCATGTGCAAAGTTGAAAGGTTCTTAATGCCCAAAAGAGAGGAAAATACCACTGAACTGTGAAGAAATCAGAGAAGACTGGTATCTTACTTCTCAAGTGGCTTGGCTGACATCCGTTGAACCATTCACAAAGTAGGGACTTTGAGTTCCCTACTTTGTGAACGTGATGGTCACAATCTGATTCCAATTAAGAGTTGCTTTTCCAGACTAAGGCAAAAAGTGTGCTTGCTTCTTAGCAAACTGACAGTCAGGTATTCCCAGGAGCGTACTGACCGTGTTTTACTTATTCCCCTGCCATTCTGTCAAAGTGAGATGAAAAGATTGTGTTTATTCTTCACTCCCCTCCTCAGTGGCCAAGGTAATGAATCTTCTGTAGTCTGTCAATGTCTGTGTCCTCTCCATTATTCAGAGACACTAAGCAAGATAAATGGTGCTGTGTAATGACTGTGTAAGAATTCCAGTCATGATTTGTCTAAATGGGCAGGGCAGCTCCTGGAGTTACACACTATCATCTGTTGATCCTATTTCAGTTGGACTTTGAACTTAGCTTTTGATGTTTAAACTGGAGTCCTACCCCCACAAATCTCAGATTAAGTGAAGTCTTTTATAACGTCTTTTCTTGCATGGTCATTTCTTGTGCTTCCTATTTGAGAAGATAATGGACACTGTAAATTCTCCTGTAAGAGCACCTGTGTCAGTGAGAAACTGTGCCCTAGACAATTAAATTCTTCTGCTGTATTAAGTGTTCAGATTTCAAGCTACAGAAACCTTCCGAGTAAAAGCTACTAAGTGCATAGTTTCTTTATTAACAAACTGCTGTATACACTAAATTATATTGTGTGGCTGCCTCCTGTTTAGATAAGCACATAAATGAGATGTGCTGAATCTTCTCTTTTCACAGATAGTAATTCAAATTGGGTGTTAAACTGCAGCTGAAACTTTAAAATGCACATTATTCATATGAATGGGAGTAGTTACTAGTTAATGCTCAAACCTTGATCAGGAAAGTAGCACTGTCAAGAAAGGTCGAAATTCCAACAGCCCCTCTGAAATTTCTTGCACAATTGAGTGATATAAAGTTTTCAGAGGAATATTAAAATAACATGAGGACACTTATTATTCTTTCACCTAATTGTGATACATTTACCTTCTTTAGTTCTTTTCATTACAATTTTACTTACAGACAGAAATGTGTGCTATGCATTAGTAAGTGCTGTTCTGCTCTTGATAGGATCGTTTCCATACCTGTATTTGGTAAGCATTATGGTATATTTTTGAGTAGGATATAGCTGACCTTCAGGTATGAGGGCTGTAAATCAAAATTTATTATGCACTTATTTTTTCCATTAGTATAAAGTTTTCATTGGGGTATAGGAATACATAACTTGATTTTTATTGTATTTTCCTTTAACTTTATTTATAGAAATATTGTTTCGCTTTATTATTGGCATGAAAACATGCTACTTCACCAGCTTATTGCAACATTGTCCTGAAGGAAACACTTTTTTAAATGTTACCCTCTGTCTCTGATCAGTAATACATTCTGCTAATACCTCCACACTGGAAATTGGTCAGAGACTAAACTTTCATACAGGCCAACAAACACAGGATTACAACTTTACTTAAACTTAATCTCACCATAGTACAATGATGAGCTAATTGATCTGCCCTGTAAAAGGCTGAAAATCATGAAGTGCTTGAAGCAATGATGTGAATTGGGCTGTATTTTGGTCAAGAGACACTACGCATGAGACAAAGCTCCTATGGTTTGTAGCTTTAATTAGGTTCTTTGTCTTCAGACCTTGTTTTCTGTTAGTTCACTGAATTATTATGAGTGCAGAACGGTAAGAGGCCATCCCAGTTAAGGCTGAAGCAACGAGGAGTTTTTTGTTTCTGGATCTTGACTGTGTTTGGCCATAGTTTTAGGTTTGAGATGAAAAAAATTGTAGTTTGATTGAGATGAAATTTCTTACATTCTCTTGAGATGCAAAGATCCAATGCGTGGGCAATCCTAGAAAAATTCCATTGTTTGGAGCTGCATTTAAACCAGAACATGAATTATAAAAACAGTTTAAAATGTGGAGAAATAGACTCTGAGTATAATCATGGAACACTCTTGTCTCTAACATTCTGCTTGTCTGGGTTTTGATCTTCCTTTATGCTGAGCAAGTCTTACTGAGTTAAAGGATTCACTCTTGGCTTCCTTGGAATAAATGTAGCCACAGCACATTTGCATGGCATTCGATGGCACTGAAATCCCCTCTTCCTAAAGTCAGAGGCAGGACACATAATTTCAAAAGCTATATAATTAAAGGAGTTGTACTTTGCTTTACTTCTAATGCTTTATACTAACAAAAAGCAGACTGTTCTTCATGTAGATAAGACACAATAATAGCAACTGGTTTGGATTTCTTCTGTGCAAAATTATAGTTTGGATAGTGATTTAATTCTGCATATTGCTTAGCACATTTATGATGGGAGGGTCTGTGTGTATATATGTACATACATATCCCAGGAGGTGATGCTTAGCAAATCTACAGTGTTCATGAAAGAGAAAACATCTGACACTTGCCTTGTTGGTGAACATTATTAAATTCATTCTGAAGGCAACATACTTCTCCACTACTTTACTGTAGCCTTTTATTGTCTGTCACTCCACAATTAATAGGCATTGGGCAGTATTAGAACTCCTGTGGCCATATCTGGCAATATCTGAGCCATCTACTGCTATTGCTGGAAGGTACACGGTGCCAAAGATTGCAGCTCTTCTATCTGTCCTGATGGAGCTGAATATCTTTACAATTCATGCCAGAGCTCTAGCTAATACCAAAAGGAACATATTCTTTTTCTTTTTCTTTTCTGTCTGGACTTCTAATGAAATCATAGGAGAGCCAGCTGAAAATCATCATTATGGTTGGACTCGATGATCTCAAAGGTCCTTTCCAACCATGAAGATTCTATGATTACTCTAGCACTTAGTGTGGGATTTAGTGAGGTACAGCTGAACCATTCTTCAAGGAGCTTATTCTCTTCAAATACTTGGACAACTGTTACTTCATCATGAGCAGTGGTCAAATACTTCCTCTGCTCCTTTTCCTCTTAGCAAGCTTATGAGAATTTTTGGTGGTCTTTCTCCCTCCACCCCCCAAGTAATGAGAAACCTTTCCTACTTGGGTCTCAATCAGCCTGCACACCAATTAAGCTAATTGGCAACGTATTTGATACACTCCCTAATTACAGCTGCAGAAATTTTCAGAAAAAAACCTTTCTGCAATTTTTCCTTCAATCAAAAAATAAAAAGCAGTAAAACCCCCACAACTCTAACTATTCCCTGGTAAGGCTGTTAAAATGCTTTCAGAAGAATTTGGTAAGGTGACTCCCTACTTTCTGTTTGCTGTGACTGCTTAGTGTTATTGAGTGTTTCAGTGAGGAGGAAGACACTTCGAAAGAATTTTATCATAGGACATTTTCCACTGAATAACTGGGCAGGTGTTGGTGTCAGGAAAGGCATTACTGGAGTGCATGATATTCTGAGTACTGGAAAGCATAAAGTCTTATAGAAGACTCTTACAAACTAATTTAACCTAGAGCAGTCTTGGGGTTTTGCTAATTCATGCAATTATCCAAACCATTCCCTGGTGTGGGTTCTAGTTAAATACAGAGTTTGTCCCCTCCATCCCCCTCTTCATTTAAAGAGCAGCTCATGCTGTCTGGTGACCTCACTTACCATTTATAATAGCTTTGAAAGGACAATGTGTTATGTAAAAGCTGCAAATCCTGTTTATAAAGAAAGTAAGTTGTTGTTTCTTTGTTCTTTATTGTTTATGTTTTGGTCATGGTTTAGTGGAGAGAAGAGAATTTTAACAATTTAAGTTGAAGCATTTGTAATAACTGCTAATATATCACTTGCTGTTATACGAAAGAGCTGAGCTACTCTGGTCTATGAATGAGACCGATTTCATCTTTTGGTTTGTTTTTCAACCTAAGTGGCAGGGGTGGGAAGGTGCATCTTCTATTTTAACTGCATGTTTCCTGTGGCTTGTTGGTTTTATGCATAACACCTTTCCATACAGCATTATTTCATCTGAGCTGCCTTGTCTTATTTTTAATTAGTCTGCAAGTGCAGTCACCAGATCTAGTTTTCTTCCAAAGAAGTAATTTGTTGCCTTGGGCCTTGTGACTAGAAGGGAATAATGCTTAAGCAGGGATGCAAGTACAGAAAGGAAGACAGTGACTTCTAACGCTGTTGAAATGTCAGACTGTGGCCTTTAAAAAGACTGAGAGAAACCAGAGGGTGTAAGCCCTAAGGGATGTTTCTTCATGAACAAGGGTGGGAGTTGACTGTTTTTGTATCTACAAAAAAAGGTGATATATTGCTACCTTCAGTTATTCAGCCTATGGAATTACGCATGTTCCTAAGCAGAGATAACATTGTGTTCTGTTGAGGAAACAAGAAGAGTCCTCTTTTCAGAAAGTAGAGCTGAAATTAAGTATATTATATCGTTGTGCATCCTCTTAAATGCAGATAATTTGAAACATCCTGGCAGGATCAGTACTTTAAAAAAAAAAAAAAAAAAAAAAAAAAAAAAAGAAAAAAAGGCAACAACAGCAAAGAAAACAACAGCCCCCTCCAAAACCACAGGTACTGTGCAGATAAACTGATGTGAAATCATTAGCTAATGTGAGAGAGGAGGTTTTTGTTTCTCGCCATATTTGAAATACCTGCATACAGTGGGGAAGTCATCTCGGGAAGTTTCCTGTCCCATGCTCAAAGGAGAGCGCTGGGGATGGTAATTACAGGGTGTTTCCTTGCAGTGTCCAACTGTTCTTTCAGATTTAGCCTGTATGTCCTGATGTGGTCACAATACAAGGTAATAATGGATTTTTAGGTCATTTAGGGAAGAAAAGAGCAGAAAAATGATAATAAAAACACTGAGCTGCTCCAGGTATAAAGTATTTATTTTTTAGCTTGTGTTGCAGTAACAACTAGACAGAATTTAGGTTTTTTGTGCTGAGGAAGGAACTGCACGCACATGCAGTAGAGACGTAATATCAACCTGAAAGGACCAGCTATGGAACTTTTTTTAGCATGCAATCTGCTTGTGCTGCTAATTCTCACAAGACACTCTGTGCACTTTATCTGATGAACTTTTTATTGGGAACACTTCTGTTTTTGTACAGTATATGAGATTCTTCATCTATTCCAAGTATCTCTTCCCAGGATATTACCAATGAATCTGATCTGTCTCCCTTCTTCAGGTGGAAGAGTAAGGTATTACTTAAGATACGTGAAGTTCTTCACTTTCAATGACTATGGTATCAGTAATGCTACTTCCTATTTATACAATTTAAAGCCCTCAAGTCTTAAATTTTATATGTGGCACCTCTGTGAACCATATGTAATTTGGGAAAACACTTTTAATATGTCATTTTAATGCTTTTGCTTTCCTTCGCTTTCAGTGGTTTGTCTTGGTTGATTTATTCCTGGATATTTCCTAAAGTGCCAGGCAGTAAAAGTCTGTACATTCTGTGATTTGTCTGAGCAACTCAAACCATTTTTCAGGGACCAGGAGAAGGGGTCTTAAGTGTTTGTAAACTGCATGCATAGATATGTAAAGAAGCTTAGTTTAATTTGTAAAGCAAGAAATAGTAATATAAATTAGATTAAGTGATCAGTACTTTCCTGTTCAGTCTTAATTATGTATTTGTTGTCTTCCAAATATGGGTTTAATCCTTATCTTTGTTATGTAATGACACACCAGTTGGTGGTGATCTGTGGATCATGGCAACTAGGCGTGGAAATGTTTGCTCAACTGTTTATTCCATTTATCCTGTGATTTGATTATTATCCAAATAGGACAACGAGAGACAGCTAGTATGTTCAGGAATGCTTCCCTATGAATGGCTGATGTCAAGCTTTAAATGACCTGCCTTTATTATGCATGCACTCGGTTAAAAAAAAAATCCAATACCTCTTTTACATGCCAGTTTATTGGAAAGGCTATGGATTAAAATGGAGACATAGAAGAGCTTTCCTGTGAAAGTAATATTAAAAAAGTAAGATGGAGTTTCAGAAGAAAGGTTGGAGGCTTTGTTTTTTCCATTTTAACTTTTAAAGGGTAACATAATCCTTTCTTAAGGTTTTATTAGTTTGTTTGGGTACTTTTGCTTCCATTTTGTAATGATGGGGTGAAAAAAAGAATTTCGCTTTGGATTGACCTGAGAGAATTGGTTTTGATTAGTTGGGGGGGAGCTGAAAAATTAGTTATTCACGCAGATTTAGAGTAAAATATACTGAACTGTGACATCAGTTCGATAAATTAGCCCTACTGAATAAAATGCAGTGGCCAGCGCATGTTCCAAATGCAGCTTAAATCGGGTAATGCCGTTCTGCTGGTTTTCTGCTTGCAGACAAATCCTACCATCTGTCTTGCTCTACCTAGTAGATACTGCTTTTTATTCTGTAGACGTACAATTAGAGAACATCATCTTTTAATCTGTTATTTACAAGCAGTGATGTGAAGCGTCAGTCAATTATACAATTGCAGAATCCATTTGGTACAGATTTAACATATACAATTTAATGTGTTTGCTTGCAGTAGGATTTGCTCTTAACTACACACAAGCATAGATACTAAAAATGAATTAAACTATTCCAAATGTGCATATGGATTCACATGTGCAAATATGCACCAAGATACTCATGAGGATAATTGTTTTGAATGCTCAGAGAACCAGACTCTAAGAGCTCGCTATGACAGGGACTTCAATTTGTGTTCTTTATAAGCGTGAAGACCTGCTTGGCAAAAAATATATCTGTAATCTGTTTTAAATGTAGGATTATTGGTTCTGAGCTTTTTATTGTATGTTTTTCACCCGTACTTCTGAAATCTTTTGTTCAAAGCTTCTCAGTGGGACTAGAATGCAAAACTATTCTTGTCCAAGTAGCAGAGATTTTTAAGTATCCAAGATAATTGCAGGGTAGGGGAAAATAATCTTGAGCTCTCAGTGCTGCTTGTGCAGCTCCCCTGTAGTCTTTATTGCTGATGAATTTCAAACATCCTCCACATTCTCCAGGAGGAACTTTCCTGCAATTAAATAGCCAGAGTCCTTGACTTCACGTCTCATGGCATCCCCCTCAGAGGATTCTAACTGTGGCACCCAGGTATAACATTCAAATTTCTAGTCAGGCTTCAAGAAAACAAGGTATTTAGCTGAGGCAGATTTTAATATGACCTTTAGAATCTGCAAGGAGATGTGAAACTGGCTCAAAATTGACAGAACAAACTCCCAAAGAAAACATTGGAGACTTCCTCAAGCAGGAAAAAAAGAAAACAGTTCTAGTTTATCTTTCTATTTTTAGGTGTTTACAGAGTGTCAAGCACTGTAGCATCTATATCGGTATCAGTTTATCTAGAAACCACTTTTAAATAGGTATGAGAAGGAAGAGAAAGAGGATGATTTGAAAAGGTGGAATCAGTTTCTGAATAAGACTTTGGAGATTTGCATGAGCAAAAACTTTCCCTGGATTCAGTTACATGAATACTAGGTGAGTTCAGGAGTTCATGCCCTTTGGATAGGGAAGATGGCTGGATAGGGAAGAAAAATGTTATTGAGCCATAAAATAATAATTTCAATTCTCTTAACTCTTCTGACTATTACACTTCTGAGAAAGTTGAAAGAATACGCCGGTTTATTTCCTGAAGAACAGAAATATTTTTAAAGATACAGTAATATGCCATGTATCTGTAAAATATGTTTCAAAAGGGGCAAAAATATTTCATTACAAAATAAACTGTCAAATTGCATGCTGGCTTTATTTAAAAAAAAAAATAATTCACAGCCCTGTAAAACAGTAAGTCACACTTTCAAAGGTATTTTAATTCTGAAAAATGCGTAGGATGCATTTTTGAATATTTTAAACTACTCGACCTGGTTAGTGACTTGCAGTGAAATTCTACTTGTGTCTTTAAGGTCTAAATACATTTGAAAAATTAACTTGTAAGTAAATAAATCAGCATGTTCCGAAGAATCATGTTGTGTCTCTCTCTTGCACTGGAAAAATCAGAAAAGTAGTCTCTTTTACAAGGGTTTGGGGGTTTGCCATGCTAACCCATTATTGTACTAGTGTGGGTGACTGAGCTGTGTCTGGGCTAAAGCAAGGGCAAGCAACGAGCTTCCTATTTGACATCGACCAAGGGCTTGAAACTGATGCTCAGGTTTCTGTGTGGTGATGGCTACAGGAGCTGCTAGACAATCTGGAAGGATCCTGCAGCTCCCTGCCACCAGAAGGAATTGGTCCCGCTCTCCAACAGCAGGGCTCTGGCATGTAACTCTGCCCTCCTGGGCACAGTCTTGGCACCTCAGCCAACGTCTTGCTGAGCCGATACAAGGTGCTAATTCACCAGAAAACGAGCCAGGAAAAAGTAGATTATTTCTGCCGATCTAGATGAGTTGACTCATCTCACCTGAAGGAAGAGATGACCACCCAATCTGGCTAGTGGAGAGAGCATTATTTTGCAACCGGGAGGAAGCAAAATGGGAATGAGAAGAGAGGAGCCACTTATCAGCGAGTTTTAGACTGGATCATCTCTTCCACTCAGTCACGATGTGGGAGTGGATTATCATGGCTAGTCCTGGGGATGATAAAGCAGCTGAGGTATAACTAGCTGCACACATAGCTGCTTTAGTTAGCTCTGCAAAACTTTCTTTAGAAAAAAAGTACATATTAATTTTTCTTCTACGGCATAGAGAGAGAGAGAAGTTACCATGCGTGATGCTATTAGAAATAGCTGAGAATCTGCAAGAATTCTATCAGGCCTGATAGAAATTTGGTATCATTCAATGGTCAGAATAAGATTCCTAAAAACCTGCCTGGTTAGTTATTCTGATGTTTGTGTGTCTTTTCTTTCAGGCACATTCTTTTTCTGAGGGACCTTGGCTTCCTACTTAGTTGACAAAAAGGATCCAGAATGTGTCAGGGTTACAGATGTACCTTATAGCAAAGGGAGAAAACTTAACATGAAGGATGAAGACCTCATGATTCAGGGGCTAATAAGAACACGTCAAGGAGGTTTTTGCTCATCTCCATTAATAAGTATAGCCTTTGTATTTGGGGAAAGCTGGTGAGATATCTTAGTGGTTGGACTGTACGTGTGTGTTTAGAACAGCTTTTCAGGACAGG
This sequence comes from Chroicocephalus ridibundus, assembly GCF_963924245.1. NCBI lineage: Eukaryota > Metazoa > Chordata > Aves > Charadriiformes > Laridae > Chroicocephalus > Chroicocephalus ridibundus. The sequence goes on along the minus strand of NC_086296.1, from coordinate 7,849,342 downwards.
AATTAAACCTTTGTTTCCTGAATCTTCTAAGCAGGAGGACCCTATGGGTTCAGGACACTGTGCATTCCCATGTTCGTAGTATGTCTATACCAGAGGCTGTAGTGAAGAACAGAAATAGCCAAGAAGCAGTGTTAATTAGGTCTGTGTTCCATGCTACCAAAGTCAGATTCTTTGTTGTATCTGTGCTTGCATGTGTATATGTGTCTATACATATATATTTTTATATATATATTGTGTGGTGCCCTCCAATTTCTAGACTTTTCAGGTACAAATACCCATTAATATCTTCACTTCCTTCTGAGAACACGCTCAAATATTTTTAAGTTGCACTTTATTTAATGAATGTAAAATAGGTATCTACTTAGTGTATTGCTAGTATTGCTAGTTTTATAGACATTCCTGGAAATTTACTGCATGTACCAGCATTAAGGTGTTATTTAAATAAGACTTAAAAAAAATTAAATCTTTTTGTCTTCTTAGTGAATGTAGCAATAGAAGATCAATATTGTAATTGTTGGTTGCACAAATTTGGTGTTAGGCACAGAGCCTACAGCAAGGTGTAGAGGCATGATATGGATTAAAAAATTTAAAGTGAATTTTAAAAAAACATACTCTGCAAGGGGGAATGATCAACCAGCAGCCACAGACGCTTTTGTGCTGCAGTTCATATTCCACTGGAATTGGATTAGGGTAATATAGACATGGCTTGTCTCATAAAAAGCTGGTAGCAGAAACTGGTCTATTACTTTTGCTGAGTCAGGTGTTAATTTAATGCTTGGAATTTTTTTCCTCCCATCAATAATGGCCTGGTAGCAGAACTGCCGCCTCCACATGGTCCCTGGTATCTTTGCAGAAAACGAAGGGGGAATTTTGCAGACATTTGAGGCAGAATCTGATCGGCTTCTGATTGTCTGAACAGAGTCTGCTTAAGCAGTATGAGGCTGTTCCATGCACAGTCCTGTATTTCTGTCTCTGTCATGAGGAATTTCACAATTGATGTTGGACTCCTAGCACTCTGTACTCTCCACTACCCAGCCTTAATTTCCTTTTATTGGTTCCTAAACATAATTACACTAGAAATTTTATATAAGTCAAGATACTCTTGGCAAGAATTTCAGCTTTATAAGTTTGTGGGGCTTTTGGGTTTGGGAGGGGTGTGTGTGTTTGGTTTTGTTATGATTTTTAAATCTTTGAAATCTTCGTTGTTTCTTTCTTCCTCTGCAAGTAGAGGCATAGGAGGGAAGGGGGAACAGAAATGGAGGCACAAACTGTTGCCATTGAAAGCCTGAGAAATCTTTCAGTACGTTGGACGTTGAAGCACTCATTTCTTTCACTATTAGCACACCTTGAGCTATAAGTGGATAGCACATAGCCTACTAGTCTTTGTTAAAGAGAGAGCCTATCTTTTTATGTTTCATTAAATAAATACATAAAAAAATGCAAAAAAAGACCAAGAGATGGTGTGTGTCAAGATGGCCCAGTGAGTTAGCAATGAAAGCTCTTTGCTGTAAGCAGTGACACACTCAAGGGAGTGATGGATCTTATAGTTTCTAGTACCTTTTATTCCTTGCATCACATGCAGTTGATGGATTTGGGACAGCCCTCTGTGTGATTATTGATGTTCTGCATCTGGAGTGTCAGAAAAATTTTCCTAGCCACTCTTTTCCCTATCCCCCAGTAGTTAACATGACTGTAGGTTTGGGTTTTGTTTTTCTGTTTTTCTTACTGTAAACTTTGTGGTGCCCATCACTGCTTTGCCCTTTTATGTTCAGGCTGACATCAGATCTTGTGTGAAACAGTGCCATATCCTTTTATCTTAATATTTTTCTCTGTAATTATTACTTTGCTGCCTTTTCAGGTGGGAGCTTGCCTTTGTTTTGTGATATTTCTCTGATCATTTTTGGATCACTTGGTAATATAAAGGTGTATGTGTTCCTCTGTGGACCTTTTATTTAAATGATTTCTTTATCTGCCTGTCAATGTGAATAATAAAATAACTTCAGGATAGTTCATCTGTCTCCTAACGAATGATGAGGTGTAGTCTGTCCTGATATCAATGATTAATTTTCAAAAGTTTCTTCAAACTTCAGTAAAATGGGATATTTAAAGAAAATATTGTGACACCAGACTATAGAGCTGTTGTCAAAAAGACCTTATCTGACTGATAATCAGGCCCATTAAGGCAACTGGAATTCCTGGATTGATACAGCAACTGGGAGTATAATCTGCATCTGTTAGCATGTATTAAGGATGAGCACTTATAAACCTATCAAGTCAAATAACAGAGTTAACGTATGAAAAGTGCTGGATGAGTATATGACCTTTAATGATCCTTGGAGTCATGCATATAAGTTTATGCATGCCAACATCAGATGCCTACTCTCACTGCAGACGTGGAGGTATGGAAATCCTTTGATGTCATGATTCACCTTTCAGACTTAGCATTTATGGCAGTGCGGAAGGAGTTTCTGACAGACAGGCTTGTGAAACTGATAGATTCATTTCAGTTTTAGTTTATTGTCCTGCTTTTGAAGCATCAGATAGTGGCTTTGTTAAGACTGATGATTGTTTCTGTAGTGCCAGTTGCTTTGTCTGGTGGAGCAAGAGCTCCCTTTCTAGGGGACCATTTTCTGAATGTTTGTAACTTCTACATTTCTCTGTAAAATCATAGGATGGTTAGAGTTGGAGGGATCTCAAGGGTTATCTAGTTATACCCCCCCACCATGACCAGGGACACCTTCCACTAGACCAGGTTGCTCAAAGCCCCATCCAGCCTGGCCTTGAACACTTCCAGGGATGGGGCAACCACAGCTTCTCTGGGCAGTCTGGTCCAGTGCCTCATCACCCTCACAGGAAAGAATTTCTTACTGTATTTCATTAGGAGGTTTTCTTGCTTTCCCACTCAGGTCATGGAAGCTTCTTTGTGGAGTTAGAGAGAAATTGCAAGATGGACTACAAGATTGCTCAAGAGGAGCAATGTAGCAGGATTGATAACGCAGAAGCAAAAGTGGTTAAGTCGTGCTTTGCTGGGCAGGCTGTAACATGGCCTTGTGCAAAGGAGTCCAGCTGCTGTTTCAGCAAAGCATTAACTGACTTGTCTTTCTGCGCAGGAATAGTCTAATGACATTTAAGCACATTATGTCAGAGAGCTTCCTTCCTTGCAGGACTCAGCACTTAAGAAATTCTTTCTGTTTCTGACTGCAGAAGCAATGCTTGATAGTTTTCATAAAAAGAATGGTTTGCAAGGATGTATTCCTCTTAGGAATGATGGTACAAATGATTTGCCTGCATCTGTGCAAAGTTTAATTTGCTTTATTCAGCATCTGCTTTGTGACTGTCATTTAATGTATGTTGCACTCTCTAACAATACTCCAACTTCTTTAAAATTCTCTTATAAGAAATGAGGGCTCACCTTTTTACAAAGAACCTCTTCTGCATAGTCTGCGGCCTTGATGTTCAAGTAATCTTTCCCTTTCTTTGTAACAAGCTCCACACACATGCAGAACTGGAACAAGAGTTGTAATAACTTGGGGAAAGGGGTAGATGTTGTCAGGTTAGGAACAGCATTGTTCTCAGAAAGAATGATAATTTCCCAAGGATGAAACGGTTACAGAAAGTGTTATAAAGTGAAGCAGGCAGAGCAGTCTGAAATGCTAATAAAGAAAGGACTTAAAAAGAAATTGGTGACTTTTGGCTTTGAAGCCATTTTTCTTTTTAATTTGCTACAGATAAATGCATGACTCCTGGCTTCCAGGGTTCTATTTTTGTTTTCCTATTTGTGACACTTTGATTTAGCCTTATTGCTGTTCTGTTGGTACTTGCCCTTTAGAATGATGGTATCTGTTACAGAAAGCATGAGATTTTTTTTTGGAAACTCTAATGCTGTGACAACTCTAGGAGGAAAGATTAGGGTTCCTGCTGCCAGATAGGCTGGACTCTTTTATTTCTGTACTGGTATGGAAGATAGACATTGATACTCCTCTTCCAAGCAAGTAGGTGAAGGATGATGGGAGGTCAGTGCTCCAGTGTGACTAGTGATGGTAATGTGTCAATCATTATTTCAGCCTTATTCTCTATACAGAGCTAATATGATCACTGAACACTTCTACATATAATAATATCTTCATAAGGAAATACTTAGTTGTAAGGAATAGGTCATATTCAGGATACGAAAACTTACCTGTTGCATTGTTCCTGTGAAGCGTAGGCAGGAGCTCACCATCACACTGTGTCTCTGTGCTAGAGATGTAATGGCTCAGCTTCCTCTGTTACCTGTTTGTGGGTAGAGATGTTGAACGAGAGTTTCCTTTTTTTGGCTGATACGACAAAGTAGTAGAAGACTACAGGAAAACCTGTCTGATTTAGTCCTCAGCCCACCCCGCCCCTTACATTTTCAGGTTTTACCAAAAAATTGCTGTTGAAAATATTTTTGAAATGTTCATATTGAATACTGACTACAGAGAGGAATTAGTGGTTTATGACTGGTTTCTAGCCCTGAATGCATGCTGTCTTTATGGCTTTTGGTAAATCCCATTACTATTTTGGCTTCAATTTCCCATTCTTAAAACCTTGTCTATTAATTTCAGGCAAATACTGCTCCTTCTGATGAAGTCTGGTTTCAGTTAAGGTTTCTGGTTGCAGAAGTAATGAAAACTTAATAACATAATATAAATGCCCAGAATCGATGCTAAAATGAGATGCTCACTAGGGAAGAAAGCTATCCTACCCAACAGGATACCAAACAGTTTACTTTTGGATGCATATAATGTAGTATAACCTAACAGAAAATTAGTGTTGCAGCTTTTGGTTTAATTTCTTGTCAGGGAATAACTCCAGCGTGCAATTTTCAATGTGGATATCTGTGCGATAGATTCATGTGTTTATAGCATCAAGCCATTAAAATACTTTCCTGACTCTGTGTTACTGTACAGATTAGGTGTGTGGCTGTGTGAAAATGGTTTCAAAGAAAATCGTCTGCAGTAAGATCCTGGGTGGGTTTGCAGGTTTTTGAGCGTGTGGTGCAGTGTGCTTCTTCCTGTGGGTTTCGTTTGTTGCCCTCCAGCGCATCTGAGCTGTTGATGTTCTTTACAGCCTATTGCGCTGTGCTGTTCTGTATCTACAGTGCTCCCTCCCCCTGGACTTCTGTTGAGCACCACTGCAAAGTGTAACCAATGAACAACCTCATTGCTTTTAAATGAGCAAAATGAGCAACTGCCACAGTGCCTGCATTGCCTTTCTTTCTGCCTGAGATCAAAACCTCCCATCAGTTTGTCACTGTGTCATAAAGCTGTTCTCAATAAAGTATAGCACTTAATCAAAAGCTTGAAAATGCAGTGCTAATTGTTTTAAGCAAATTGAAGCTACCACAAGACTGGCAGAAGAGGGAACGCAGTAAGTCATCCTTGGAAAGCTCCAGTTTTGTCTATTCATGTGTAAGGGCTGCATAGAAGGATGCTTCAACCTGAGAAATGAACACAACAAGCAACCAAAAAATCCTATAAGATGGAAATGATCCTACTTGGATATACATGTAACACGGTCTTAATTGATTCTGTCCATAGGAAGAGATGTATGCTGGCAGAGTAGATCATCCCTCTGTTAAGAACCGACTGAGATACACCTGGGGATGGTGTTCACTATGATATAGCTTAACTTTAAACTGCCTCACTTCTGAGCACGAGCGGATTCAGCCACTTAACTAGGTTAAGACTGAAATGTCTTGATTTTCCAAAAGCGGTCATGAAGTTTTATTGGAACAGACATCCTTGTGTCATTAGTTTCCAGATCTGCAAATAGATTCCGCTGACAGATCTATTTTTTTCTTTTTCCTAGAGATTTTGGCTAAAAAAATACTCCAATGCATAACAAACCTTAGGAGAGCAAAAATCTCCAGAAGGTTCGAGTAGAACAGCTGAAACTAACTAAAAAGGTAAAATTTCTGGCCAGACTGAAAAGAATCACTTTTCTCAATCCCCAAGGTACAGCAACAATCTTCATCTATTGTATTACCAGTCTGAGCTTGTAGCTGGTAAGGCAATCTTCCTAAGAAGTTGTTCCCTTCGATCTACAAGAAAAAGGCGCTTTTTTTTTTTTTTAATAGTAGCATTATATAATTGATTGGAAGAGTGTTTTATTTCTCAGAAATGCTGGATGATTGTGGATTGAACAGTTTAAAAAATAAGGTAACTGTTAGGGCAATGAAGTCCCAAGGATCTGACAATATAGAATGAAGTTAGTGGTCTGGCAGATTTCTTCAATTTTCTGAAGCCATGGTCAATAACTTTGCAGTAAAACTGAGCTATGAATAGTGGTTTTGTCGTTGACTGAGAGCTGCTGTTACATGATATTAAAGAAATAAAGATTTAAGATTTTTAGCCAGACTGCATACAAAATTAATAGCCTAATGAAGAAAGCAGTATAACCTTTTGGAAGGTAAATGCAACATGTTTACAATGTCATGTTCAGGGATATATCATATGCTCAAGCTTTGGCTGTGCAGGAGGAGACTCAATATGCTGCCTTTTTCTTGGATTTTTTCAAATTTCACTGACCTGCAAAGAATTTGCCGCCTCCATCAATGACAAGTATTTTTTAAACAGTGTCAGTTGGGGGTAGAGAGAGCAAAGAAACCCACCCTACTACAGCATCTCTTCCCAGGTGGCCATGGATTGAAATCCTCAACAAACCATTCACAGCAGGAGAAGTCAAATACATACTTAGCTGTAAAGGATTGAGAAATAATAGCTCCTGGCATAAGCATAGCGTCAAAATTAGATTTTGTTGGTTTGCTTCAAACTGTTGAAGATCATCTCCTGAATCCAGAGTGCTGTAACACCGCTCTGCAGTTGCAGTAGATTGTCCTCACCAGACCTTGCGGTGAAGGAGTTTACTCCAGTTGAGGGTCAGCTCCTCGAGGTTCAGTCGTGCTGTGAGGCATTGCTTGCTGCGGTCCTCTGGAAGAATCTGGTTTTTCCTCTGTGATGTCTCATCTTAAGATAAACTGATCTTACAGCTTGCCACAACTAATCAGTTCAGAGTTGAGTGGATCTCTATGGATTGTAGGAATCTATCCTTATGTGGATAGCCTAAACTCCTCAAAGTTTGTTTTAATCTGGTATCACTGCTTTTTCTATTGACACAGAGTATGAAGTACTCTGCGCCCTACACAGAGAACTAGGTAAAGGCTGGTTACTGTACTGCACTCGTGTACTTGGTTATTCTGCTGCCAAGTTTCCCATGTAGGCAAGCCTTCAGATATAGTGGTACGGTAAAGATAAATGTCAGTTCCCAAATTTAACTGTATATTTTTTTTTTGTCTTGATGTTTTTTCCTGAACAGCATTTCAGTTACCAATCCTTTATTTTGTTTGACATATTTAAACTGAGAGATTCACTGTATGATTCCTGTCTTTATTCAGGTGGGTTATTCCTGTGGCATTTTGATTATGATGGTATAGATCTGATGTAATATTTAGGGCAGATGATACGAAAAATCTTTAAAACTGCTTTTATGCTGGGTCTCACCCAATAACACACAAAATTGTAATCTTCTGCAATTCTGCCTTTGTAAAACATGCATAATTTTTACAAAAATAGTCATGGCTGCAATTAAGGATGCTGATAGTTGGTTTTGTTTTTAATTTCCTATCCTTCAGAATCCTTAATAAACTTTCACGGTCAAAATCCAGATGGTACTGCAGAGCTCAGTGTAGTTTTTGAGATTTTTTTTTTTTTTTTTTTCTGTTAGCGCTGATTATAACTCTCCCCAGATAAAAGTGTAAAATTGTTTGAATTTTTGGCCTTTGGCTGTTTGGAAAGCTGCTGTCAGCTTCCAGCATAAGCCAATTCATATTCAGTGCACATCCACAGCTTGATGGTAGAGGGAAGTGCAACAGGGAGCAGACCAGTTTGCCATTGCCCAAAAACTTAAAAACCAATGGACCCTGTCCTGTCTGGTGAGATTGTTTCCTTTCTTTAATAGGCAGTTCACCTCCTGGTTTTTTTTTTTGTTTGTTTTTGTTTTGTTTTCTTTTTTTTTTATTTGTGTTACTCTTCTATTCAGAAGAGTCATTGATTTACAAACTTTGATGAACGTTGTCCTGTGGAGATGGGGAATACAGAGGGAAGATTTTTAATCCCTTAGATAATTAAGCACTAAAATAAATGATTAAAAAATTATGAGCCGAAACACTCTGTTAGTTTTAATATAAAAATAATGTACTTTTCCCTGTGGAATGCAAGGGAGGGAGCTGCAATCAAAATAAGGGAAATAAAAAATTGAATACCCTGAGCTTTTTTCCTCTCTTTAAGTTGCCTCCTTGATGCCTCACTGTGTTTAATGGTGCTTTGCCAAGCTGTTGGGAGGAGTACAAAATGAGCGTGGAATTTATAAATGGGACATTAGATGGAGGAACGATGTTATGGGCTGGGTGATCTGAGGAGTACAACAGCAGAACAGATTTCGCCTTAGGGCTGGATAGGAGAGATGCATCCCTGCAAGTCTAAGTACTAGCAAAGCCATTTAGAGTTGTTAGAAATCTTTGTTGAGGGATTATCTAGAAAAAGGTCTTTAAAAACTTCATCTGCTCTCCCTGAATGTCTGGAGAAAGAGTGGGAGCTGAACGCTGAAGAGACCAAGGCTAAAATAAAGGGTGGTTTTGCATGCAAAGTATCTCTGCAGCTTACTCTTGATTAAAAACAAGCATAAAAGCCTTGGGTGTGACTTCCTCTAAATTCAGGCAAGATCTTAGCAGAATTTTCCACCTGTAGCAATCATGAGACTTCAGCCTTTTATTGCTGTTCCAGTTTGCAGTCTCGTATGATGATGTGTGCTGAGGCCATTTTCCTCATTCTTCAGGTGGAATTTATTTCTAATTCCAGCTGAGGTTTAAGAGTTGACATTAAACTTTTAAAAGTAAGGTTTTATTTTAATTGTTTATTGGGAGAGGAATTTCAGTTTTTCAAGATGAAGAGAAAGATTTCCAAAACTGTGAAACTCTTCTCTGCAATCCTTCCTGGCCTCTTTCATTTGGAGATCCGTGCCCTCTGTCTTGCATGATGGGGATCTGAATGATGCCCTTATCTGGGGTTTGTTTGTGTTTTGGGTTTTGGTTCATTGTTTGTTTGGTTGTGTTTTTTTTTTTTTTAATATCCAGCTGGTTTTGCTTTTCCATATAGAAAGTTCTTTCTCCAGTTTTCCAGTTTATTGTTTTGCATTACGTTAGTGCCTGGAGACCTTAACTGAGATCACAGCCTTGTTGCTGCAGGTGATGCTTTTGTATAAATAGTAACATAAGTCTGTTGCATTTGCAGTCTACACAGACAAAGGGTGAGGGGAAATAAATTGTAATACCATTATTTGTTGGACATAAAACAGCAGCACAGGAAAAATGACTTGTCTGAGACTGGGCAAAACCTATGGCAGAGTGAGATCTCCTGCATGCGCTGCTTTGTTGTGGAGGTGCCCTGACTGACATGCTGGTTATGGGTAGCATCGGTGTGGCGTCCTCTCCTGCAAAGGCGAATTCCCCTTTCAGGTTATACAGCCCGTAGGTACATAAGAAGATTGTTGCTGTGAGAGGCATTTTCCAGATGGTTTTTAGTGAACAGTTGTGGTCTGAAATCAGAGGGTTTTAGGAACTAACAATACCTTCCCACAGGATTTGAAGATAACAAGCCTCTTCTATTCTAGGATTTGCAATGAATTGCAGTACATAAATGGTGGATTGGTGATTAGGAGTAACTACAGGTAGTAGTTACTGATAGCAGTTTAGGCCACCACAGTACTTGATGAGCAAACAAATATTTAGGTTGAATGCTAAACAAAAAATAAGGACTAGTAAAGCATTTGTGGACTAGACCTTGGGAAACTGGGTTGCCTTTGAATGCCATCTGTGGTAACCCTTTGTCACTTTTCTGAATAAAGGTAAGGATTCGAGTTTGCTATAGAAAAAAAAAAAGGCAATTTATTTCACAATTACAGTGTGAAGACATAAGCACGAAGGTCAGGTGTTCAAACAGGAAAGGTCATTTTGTATTTGCATCTGTATGTTTTTAACAGTGTATGTCTTTGCTTTTCGGGACTGACAGTTCCTAGAAAGGATGGAGAGCGTATTCTTTAATATGATAGCCTGCCTCAGGTGATTGCTCGATGGCACAGTTAAAATAGATATCTTGCAGTAAGAGAGGCTCGGTGTCATTGAAAATGTTCTTTCAATGTGCAGTGATGTGCAGCCTACAGATAATGCAGTTGTATTAAGGAACAATGTAGGGTTAGGCAACAACAGTGGCATGAATCCTGATAGTTATTTACAGAAAAAAACCTCTTTTCATAGATGAAAAAAAATAGAAGGGACTATAAATTGGATGCAAATAAAGCTTCTTTTGAAATCCTCTAGTACCAGAGTGTTGTAAAGGAGCTTTTGTGTAAATGATTATTGTGCTAACTATCCTTAAAGTGAAATTCAGCCTTGTGCAGGAAACCACTTAAAGTCCATGTATTGCTTGAGAGTGCTGAAAAGAAGGTTGAAGTGTACTCTAAGTGGTCCATGTGCAGTACTTGATGCACAATCATTGTATTGGTTTCCTGTACAGGTGCAGCTTGCTTTGGTGATGAAATTCCTTTTTAAATGTGCCTGCGCAATGGTCTTATGTCGCAGGTGCTGACTGGGTAATTTTGCTCTCCAATAATAAATGTATGTTGCAAGTGAAGGTGTGACCTTTGGCGTGGGTAAACCTACACAAGCTACTTCTTTTAATCTATCTGCCATGTAGAACAACGTATCATAGCCTATTGTTTTTCAAGCTAACTAGATAAATCATCATCTACCTAGGCTACTTCTGCATGGATTGGTGATGCTTGCTATTGCCACTAATATCAGCTACAGCTCTGTCAATCCCCTCAGTAAAGTCAACGAGGTTATATCATAGTATGACTTGAAGATCTGATCTTTTAAACTCTCCTTTCCTTTCAACAGTGACTGAAAGTCGAGGGATCCTGGAGAGTATACAGAGATTTTCTTTACTGCCAACTTACTTGCCCGTGACCTATCGTATCCACAATGCGGATGTTTCCTTCTTTCTTAAGGAAGCCAACCAGGATATTATGAGGAATTCTAGCTTGCAGTCCCGAGTGGAATCCTTTCTGATCTACAAATCCAAGAGGCCACCTGTGTTAAATGCCAGCTATGGACCTTTTTCAATTGAACAAGTAGTGCCCCAGGACTTAATGTTGTCTTCAAATCCATTTGGATCTACTAACAAGTTCTCCTTTAATTGGAAACTTAAGGCCTTCATAATGAGTGACAAAATTTACCCAAGCAAGCCCAAAGTCCAGGTCCTGTTCTACATCGTGGGCAGGGACTGGGATGACTACAGCACCACAGAACGGCTGCCCTGCCTGCGGGTGTTTGCCTTCCGAGAGACGCGGGAAGTCAGAGGCAGCTGCAGATTGCAAGGGGATCTGGGGTTGTGTGTGGCAGAGCTGGAGCTCCTGCTGAGCTGGTTTAACCCCCCTACGGTTGTTGCTGGCCGTAAGAAACTAATGGAGCAGTCTGAAGGGAGCCCGGTGGAGCTTTACTATGCCATACAACCAGGAGATGAGAAAGGGGAATGCACCAAGGAGGATGTAAGGAAAAGTAATGGTATCCGACCAGGGCGCAATGACATTGATGAGTCAGGACCTCCCTTGCAGAGGATTGGAAGTGTTTTCCTTTACCAGACACATGCTGGCCCTTCTTTAAATGAAATGAGATTGGATAATAATATTGCCATCCAGTATACACCAAAGACTGTCAAGCAAGGTGACATTTTGACTTTCCTGGTATCTGTTGCTAAAAATTCAACAGAAGATCAATTCACACTGAGGTAAGGTTGTTTTGTGTTTCTTTAGTACCTTATTTTTTGTTTCTCTGCTCTTACTATGGGAAGTCACTTTCTCATGTATAAATTGCCTAACAATCCTTCAGTTGCTGCTCTACAAAAACTGTATTGCAGTTGGTTGACTCAACGCTTCTCCTATTGTTCAGTCTAATATTGTATGAATGGTCTGAGAGGTGATCTCTTTGAGTGAGAAAGGCTTTTTCTTGAAGTTGTCCTTTGAGTACTTCTTATAAAAATTGAAATAGTAGAGCTGGGACCTATCTATGTGCTAATAGGAGATAACATTTAAAGTCTCCTGAGCTGGAGTTTGCAGCACTCCTAATCTCACCATTGAACTCATGTTAAGATTAGCAAAGCTCAAATCCGCAAAGGTATTTATAGGAAGTGAGCAAGAATTAGGCATCTAAGTAGGATTTATATGCTTAAACATCTCTGCCCAACTTCTTGTAAGTCTGGTTCTGTTTTATAGGATGTTTGAGGTTCCTAAGTATCATTGATATACCAAAACCATTTCTGAAAATAAAAAATACCTGAGGGTGGTGGTGGTTATTTTTTGAATGTAACATGAGGTGCTGCATTGATTTACTTTGTTGCTTTCCAAGCACCTGCGGTATTACTATAGCTCACTATAACCACCAATATAATATGAGAAAGAGCAGCAAAGACTATGAGGCTGTATGTAGCAAACTAAGAGCAGATGTGCATTGCATGCAAGTGAGACTGTCCAGTTGCCTTTTCTTTTCAAGCTTGCCACTCTGTGTTGCAGCACTATAAGCTAGGGTTGTGTGGCTGACTCATGGAAGATTGGTGGGTGTAGAGCTGACTTAATTCGTTTATCCCTTACCAATGACTCATGTCAGCTCTTTTAGCACTTGAGGTAAATGTCGTACTCTGGCTTCTGAGACTAAGAATGATTTATCTTGGGTGTTTGTCCTAGAAATGACCATTGGTGCCAAAGCTCACAAAGGCTCACAAGACACACCTCCAACAGAAGAGGTGTGTCATAAGAGGGAGCAGTGAACTCCCCACTCTTACAAATGTCACAGGTACACCATAGCCAACAGCTGTGCTGAGCACTAGAGAGGCTTGGTGCCTTCACCTAAGAAATTATATCCTACTCTGACTTGAAACAAAATACACTCCCCTTTCTTTGGTGGTTACACATCTCAAACTCCAAAAATCTCTGGCCGTAGTCACCTAGATATGTTTCAGGACTCAGTTATTAAAATGGCACAGATTTGTAGATGCAACATTGTTGAACTTGGATGTATACCTCATACTGGAGTAAGGTGGAAGTCAGATTTGACTCTGCTGACGTAAGGGCGCAAACTAATCATTCTCTGTTGTGGTTTTTTTTTCTTTTTTTTTTTCTTTTTCTCTCCACTCCCTCTTCCACAGGAGATTTGTGGGGGGCTTCTGGGGGAAGCGGTTTGCCATAAAATCAGGTCATTTTTACTTTGCAAGTGTGTAATATATAAACTGAATAACCACCGCACTTAGTTGCTGACTCAAGGACAGTTATTTCCCAATCATGTAGTAGAGGGCAAACGCCAGTAGGATATCTACTCTCCTTACCATATCAGGTTTTCGTTTTCTGAGGCAATCTGCCTAAGATTTAAGTTCTTTCCCAAGTGACTAATTTCAAGACAGACAATCCGAGGTCCTCATAGTAAGCGTTCAGGGATGCCTTTCTATCTTTTTCTATACTAATGACTTTAAAGGGATATTACTTCAGACATGCATGGAAACTTTTACTACATATGAAAATTGTTTTAAATATAAACATTAAAACCATTTTCTATCTAAGAGAAAACTAAAGTAAGAATGTTTCATTGGTTTTACTCTGTAAATGCAGGGTCTTAGAAATATGACTTCAAAGCATCTATAATTTCGTGAGCTGTGATCAGTTGAAAGTACAGCTAGTTACAACCATGATAATTATATGTAGGTTTATAAAATTTTTAAAAATCTTGTTTTGTTTAAATTAGGATGAAAATTGAACAACTGAACTTTTATATGAATGCTACTAAAATTAATTTTCTGGAACAAAAAGGAAACAATGTGTTTGAAATTTAGCTTTTTATTTTGAGATCTAAGGTATCAAAACAAACAAAAGCTATAAATCGGCAGAAAATGTCAGTTCAAAATGAAAAATGTGGCATATTCTTCTTCAAAAACATCAGTTTGCTCTTACCTTTTAAAAACATAAACTTCTGTAACATCTTGCTATTACTCATGTCACTTTCATGAGTTGTGATTTCTCTTGACCTGCTTTTCTAACAGTAACTGCCTTTCAGACTAGAATCTGTTGCAATATCAGAGTAGTTATACTATCTGTTTTACTGTGCTTCTAAAGCACCATTGCCTGTCTGTCTTTGATCTAGCTCCAGCATGTCTAAGCTTTTGTTTGGTTGTTTTCTCATCAGAATTGTAGTGTCTATGTTCTGCATTCATTCCTCTACGACATGTTTGTAGCTCTAATTCAGTTTTCAGTGGTTGCTAATTTATATGTATCTTCTGCTGTAAGGGAAAAAGCAACTACCAGCTAAGAGCAAAAATTGAGCTTGATTAAATGCTTTGTTTTAAATTCTTTTTTACATTGGGATCTCCTGTAAGCCCAGTGTCAGACAAGTTTCTACCACCTTTTTCATGGCCCTCTTTTAGGAGTCAATGTCACTCAAAGCAATGAGATGTTGAAGTAGCCTTTGACTGAAATAAGGCCCTATTTCAGGATTGGGAATCTGACATGTCAGTCTAGTATCTCCATTATCCATAACTAAATGATCTTTAAAGGTCCATTCAGCCCAAACCATTCTATGATTATGCTATATGGATTCTCTTTTGACATGGTCAACTACGCCAAACAGTGCATTTTTAGTACGCTGCCTGTTCTGATTCCAGAACAGACTCTCCAGCTGGCATTGTGTAAAAGCCATCAGAGACCTCTTCTGTGACCTGATGGAGTTTTAAGTCTCTAAAACTTTAAATTCTCTTGGTTTCTAGAGGTTCAGACATTGGGTCAAGGTAGATTGAAAGAAACTTCATCCAGTTAGAACATGTAAACATGAAGGCATGCACAGACACGTAAAAGGTCCTCCGTCCTGTCAGTTGAGATGGACCAAAAAGTGATCATAATACATAGGAAAGGATCACAGACCTTGTCCGCTCAGACAGAAATGGTGAATTTAAGGAAAAAAACCTGCAGTTTGAAGAGAGGAAGAGCAGTTTCTGGCCTCAGCTGTTACACAGAAGGTCCCTCTGTATTTTCCAAATGATCCCTTTTTCCTGTACAATGTATGGATTTTCACCAAACAATGGCCAGTTTGTATATTTCTAAATGAAAAAACTATGCCTGTTATGCAATATAAGCTAGATGGGAAGAACGCAGGATTGCTCATTAAAACCCACTATGTGGTCAGGGTTCTTCTAAGGGCTATAGAGGAAGTAACATGTTTCCAGATGCCTTGTTTCAGCAGACTGATTTTTGACAGGCCCCTTCAGAAGCGAGACTTAGCTCTAACAAACTTCTGTCTCTTCCCAATTTTGGGGTTCCAGGGTTTGGAAGGGAATCCCAAGGGTGTAGATAAAACCTTGCTCTAGATCCTTAGTTTGTGAAGACCATAAATGAATTCTGTGGGTATCTGTTGTAGCTGGCTAATAAGAGGCTAATATGGCTAGCACTGCCAGCTGTTCTCATGTAATAAGCACCTCAGAATTCTTGCAGATACAGATTTGGTACCCAATAATCCATAAACTTCCAGTGGGACTTTAAGCAAGTCAGTTAATCTGCGCAAGTCAATTAATCTGCTTCCCTCTCCTTTCCCCTTCTCTAACCTGGGAGTGCTGGGAATAGTGACTACTTCGATGTTGTGTCCTCTATGCAGTCCTGCTTCTTGGAACAAAAAGTGGAGTGCTGGTGGCTGTTGTGTGCTGTATGGATATTGTCCTTACGGTTTCTGCTCCTATATTGTAAATATCAATAAAGCCAGCATGTGCGGCATCTATCTGGTCTCTTCTCACTCTGATCTCCTCTCTGATAAAGGAAAGTGCCCACCTCCACCCCACCCCTCCGCCTTTTGTGAGAAAATGGTATTAATTTTTATTTTGAAACAGTCACTTATTTTTAGAAGCTCTACCTTGAGTGGCAGCAAGACTTGGAACTGTATTCATAAAGTGAGGCCAAGGGCTGCTGGCAAAATGCTTTTACCATTGCTTTTGCTCCAGTGGACTGGAAATCATGGCTTGAACAGATGGAAAATATAGGATATACAGGTCAAAAAAGAAGAAGCATCCATGCAAAGCAACCAAAAGGCAAAAATTACTCATTGCTACTGAATATTTTTTGTTTCAAAGCAATTATCTTTAGAGTAAACTCTATCCCTTTTGTAATAGGAAATTGGCTCCAAGGGGAACCTCCTAGAAAAACTGGTAAATACTAAAATATATAGGGAAAGGTACCTTTAGTGTGTGGGGTTTTTTTTTTGTTTTTTTTTTACTCATACTGCTGTTCTGCGCAATGGAAGATTTAGAGTCATGAACATGAAACTGATGAACTGTTTTTAATTTTGTGAAAGAGTTGGACCGTAAGGGCCAAGGTCTAGGTTTTGTTTTTTAATGAACCAGAGAAATTAAAAATATTTGTCTTGACTCTGTATGGGTGTGAGAGTTAGAGGAAAGGAAAGAAGGTGATAAAATGTAAATGATGGATAAATACAGAATACTGCTGTAAGCACTGGGTTGTAAGCTTGGACTAAAGCACTAAGCCTTAAGAAACTGAATGATTTCTCAATTTAAATTGCACACTTGCTTCCTCTTTGGTCTTGTCCAAGTTACTTAACCTCTCTGAAGCCATTTTATCACTGCTATTATCAACAATTATTTGAAGATGACATACTGTGTACAAGCAATTATATCTTCCCAGTGAAGCAATATTAAATGCCTTTATAAAATAAGTGATTGAGTATCCTGTGCCTTTATCCTATTATCTTCTCTCCTTTTGAGTGCAAATTAATTATTCGTTGTATTCTTTGTAACTGGACACATGGGAGAGTTGTGTGCAGAGAGACAAATGGTGCGGTACATCGTAGCCCACAAAACACTGCTGTAGAGCCCATAGCCATACCTCTGGGATCAAAGGCAAACCTCGGAGTCCCTGAGGCTGACCAGCCCTGGACACACAGCCTGTGCAGTCCCAGAGACTGGTTTGTCATCTTTTTGCATGCTGATGACCAGAAAAGGCTGAAGACTTCTATCCTTCCCATTAAAATGGGTTGAAAGATCCTTGAAGTTTGTGGAAAATACTCTATTTTGTTTCACCATTTTTCTTCAAATTTCAAGGTATGTATACAAGGAAACTGAAATTGAAATCTTTATCTGAAGTTTTTGCCTAGAATGGAAAACATATGAAGTATTATTTCATGCCAGTCCTTCAAAATACTTTCGGTAATTAATGCTTCAAAGCTTATAGTGGTTATGCAATTACAGTTCCTGTTTGCTGCAAGCCCAAATTACTGCTGGTTATTAACATTGTGCTGTTACATACATTACAATTAATATATGTAGGGATGCCATAGTTTTCCAAACTTAGCAACATGGTTTTCTGAATCTACAGTGTAGATACAGTTCTCTTTTAGTAGCATGTTTTTGCTGAGACTAATAAATATAACCTTCCTGTTTGTTTGTTTGTTTTAAGTTGACACTATTTATACTTTCTGCTTGCAACCTTTTAAATTTGTTTTCCTGTTTCTGGAGATGAATCAACAAAGAAATGATAGAGATGGAATTGCCTTAAGGTACTTAATGTCAGGCATAGATATATTTACAAGTGAAAAAAGATGTAGCTTTTTTTTATTTTACAGCTTTTCAATTCATAATTATACTTAGTGAATCCTCTGTGCTAAATCATATACAGTTGTTACCCTTAAAGAAGTAAATGAAGTTCTGACAGCAACTGAGGATTATAGATCCTCTAGTTTCTCAAACCTGATTTGATCCCCCACCCCCGAAAAATCTAGAAAAACATTCTTGTCACTTCTTCATTCTGAAATGGAATCCAGGATACCAGAGTTTACCTGGACGTTAGAAAATGTGCCTTTTTGTTGCATCCATCTCTTTTCACGTTGTGATGTGGACTTTGTCAGAAACTGACCATAGGGCTGAGAGTGCCAGTGTCAGACAGGGCAGGGTGAAGCATCCTGGTGCGCAGGGAGGGATGCAGGATCTAATGCTGCGTCCATTTATGAGAAGTGTGTTCTGGTTTTAGTTTAAACTGCAATGTAGTTTGTGTTGCTATTGTTGCATGCCTTTTCTCTAATTTGTAGCACCTGAGGAGAGAGTTGTAACCTTTGATTATCTGGTGGAGCCCAATTCCACTGCGATTTGTTTGGTGGGAGTTTTTTCGTTTGTTTTGTGGTTTTTTTGTTGGTTTTTTTTTTTTTCCCCCCAGTTCATCTGCTTTGCCTAAAGTGTCTGCAGCAAAAGCATGGGAGTAATTACACTTTTCAATGAGCATCCAATAGAGTTCACCTACCAGTACTGCAGCCCAAGGTGCTCCAGGATTAGGCTTGAAGTCAGCTTCCAGTGGGCTGATATAAGTGTGTGCAGAGTGAAAGCGCTCTTACTATTTTGCTCTCCTATGGCAAGTAGATTTATATGCAAAATATACACTTTCCAAATGGTTCTTTTTTGCTCTCCTGCCTACCTGGGGCTTTCACTCTTTTCTCTTTCCTGGCAAGGTGCTTTCTTCCCTACTGAGATCAGCTAAGTTTATATTATAGTGTGTGATAACCTCACTGCAAGCATGGGAGATGATGGTAAGAAGTGAGAACATGCATTGTGCAGTAGAGGATGTTGTAGGAGTGCAAAGGGGTATGGGAATTATGTGTTTCAAACAGAGGACCTTTTCACCAGCATTTTATTGCCAGAAATTGGAATGGTTTTGTATGAAGATCTAAATAGAGGAAAATTAGTTAATTATGTTGTCTGCTTAGCCCTGCTTTTTCCTTTATATATGTGACCTAATGCATTCAAGAGATGCTGCTGGAGTGGAAAAATAAACTCCAAGAGAAGAAGAAAAACCTTGTGATTGACAGAAGTAATTGGGAGATGAGTTTTGGTATTTCTAGGTCTGTCATGCGCTTTTCATTGCCACATGGAAGTCTAAGACCAATCTAAAAAAAATTTGATGCTCCAAAATCACACTTAAATAGAATTTAGTTATCTGAATTCAAATAAGCAGTCCACCAGCACTCCATCCATTTGCCCAGGCACACAGGATATAAAAGGGACCTAATAGCCTACAAGGTAGTGCATGCTTCTCGATTCTGTACGTACTGTCTTCGAAGTGGCATCTACTAAAATGTGGGCCTTGAAGAAGTAGACGTCCCTCTCTGATATTTTGTACTGAGTTTATCTGTTTAGATCTGTACATGTGATCTTCAAATTTAAATCCTTTAAAGTTAGGCACTGAAATTCATCAAACCAAAATTCTGTTTTCTTCTGCATCGAATGTGAAATCGATGGGTGTTTTATGGGGATGCTGAGCTCTGAAATTAACTTTCAGAGGAGTCACAGACTGTGGCTGACAAGATGATAGGGCCTGTGGTGAGCCTGCTGGCGCATGGGGGATTGAAAGAAAGGGGAACCTTTGGGCATCACAACTGCAGCCAAAGAAAATTTGGGATAAAAATGCATCCAACCATAGGTTTTGAAAAAGGAAGTCCCAGTCTTTGCTTTCCTCATCTGCTTAGAAGAAATATCTTATCTTCGTAAGATGTGCTGCTTCTCTGAGATGAATGAATGTATCTGAGATCTCTGGTTAGGAGATATTCAATAAATGCAAAGGACAGTTATAATCCACTAAACCCCACAGGTCGTCTGCTCGCACACTTCTGCAGTGATGGTTGAAATGCTTATTGGTTTGAATTCTGTTTTTATTTGAAAGAGAAATATATCCTATCAGCAATGAATTGGAACAATCCTGAATTATTTAACCTTTTGTAGGATCTTCCTCTTAGTGTATGTATTTTCTCAATCAACATTAAAAATTGTGAAGGAGAATAAACTCTTTAGTGGAAGTGATTAGGATTGTTTTTCCACTTAAAGAATCCTGCCTCTGTTTCTCATATTCTTTCATGTTCATAGCATTGTGGCCTTAAATATTTTCTTTAGTTGTTGCTGTTGAGTGACTAGTTATTGGAAAATCCAGTTTAGCTTCAATAGCAGCAAGAAATATCCTGATTTTATACTGTTACGTTGGTCTACACTATCCTAATCTATATATAGTTTGGGGTTTCACTGTCAAATTCTATTTTAAGATTTCCAGAGGAAAGAAATAAAAAGTATAAAATACCATTATTCTTAGGAAATGACTGAAGGTTGTACTGGAAACTTGTAAAACTCTGATATTGTGAGAAAGGGGAGATTTTTGTATAAAATGTAACTATGATATTTCTGCATTTGTAAACCAAATTTGGGGGTCAGAGATACACAGGTACCACTTTTATAGAATGTTGAGAGAGTTTGTGGTCTTCCTGTGGTATTTTTAATGTCTTCGTACTGATGACAGTTGTGGGAACACAGTGACTAGTGTGAAATTGTGGTAGTGAATAATCAATGCTCTTTGATAATCAGGAAAATTTTTCCTAAAAGGGCCCCCAGAGTTTGGAGTTTAGGTTACATGAACTTCTCTTATTTGTCATTTTATCTAACAACTGATCACTAATAATCCAGGAAACATTAAAAAGGCTGCATAAGTACATGAGGGTAGCAGAGTCAAGATCGTTAGCACTCAATTTATACAGCAAGGAAATTTGAACCAGACTGACGTTTTATCAAATTGCTTGTGTGCTCTTCTAGTGCTGAGCTAAATCAAATTTTATTCTTAGTGCTGAACTAAATCATATTTTAGTAGTAGAAACAATCAGGCAATAAGTGGTGATCAGGAAGGTTATCAGCCCCGTAAAACTCTGTAATGAGATGGGCTTTTCTCTAGCCCTTAGATTATGTGGCTATTTCATGGTGTCCCAACCCTGAATTTGTCCCTTTTCTGCCAGAGTGAAAAGAATCCTAATATGCATTTTTAATTTCCTTCTTCTATAGCTTTGGTTTGTTCTGTCACTTAAATGTCCCCTGCCACGTTCTGGTTTAAACAACTCCAAAAATCTTTTCTTCCCCAAGACATACATAACTGACTTCTCCCCTCTCCCCCCACCCCTTAACTGATCTTGTGGCCTACTTTGACCAATTTAAAACTAAGGAGAGAAGAGGAATTAAAAATAATTAAATTTTAAAATCCCTTTGATTCTTTTGAATTGCAGCCTCTAAATTTCAGCTGTTCCACTGCTCAATCTTGATGTAAAACTGAATTTAATATTTTTCCTGTGTCCTTTGTCCTTGCAAGGAACAGGTAGGGAATGTAAAATTTTCCACCAATGTTTTTCTTCAGTTTTAAAAAACACCCCAGATGGCTGAGTTAGCTACCTGACCAGATCATGGTCTTGTCCAGCAATAATATAAAAGGCTACTGAACTGGAAATACACCGCCCCTTAGCAAGCGTTAGCTCCCCAGATGTGTTGTTTCCCCTGCCTTGTCACTTTTTTGGATTTGGAGCCTTTACTGTAATCTCTTCACAAAGAGATGGTACCATAGGCAAAATGACCTTAGCAGATCAGGAAGTCTATATCTCATTATAGAAACATCTAGAATTCAAGTATCTTATGTTAGTGGCTGAATATGACTCTGATTTTTAGGTGCATTTAAGGTGACTTCAGGAGATGTGATCTTTCTGCCCTCTTCTTGCCTCTTTCGCTAGCCAAGTTTGGTAAAATGTCTTTGGCAAAATGTTAAGGAATGACTGAAAGACAGTTTCTGGTGCTAAGGAGATCTGAAAAGTTAGGACCCACCTAATCCTTCCTTCAGAGGGAAAAGAGGATAAAAGATACAGCAGTCTGAGCCTTTTTTTACATAGACTAGAGGCAAAGTGACTGTTTAGGAAAGGCAACAATGCCTGACACTATTTAGCAGTACTTTGAGAATTTAAACAGCAAGTTTACAGTGTCCTCAAGGTTTCCAGGCCTTGTAGCTTGGTTTGCCCTTTTTGTAAAGGTGGCCTTTCACAAGGTGTATCACTCTTGATGGTATCCCAGGCTGACACTTCAGTCGGATTGTATTCAGTGGCATAAACTAAGTGACATATTGAAGTAAGTGGGAGTTATGTATTGGCACCTAGGATGATGACTGTCTTGTGTTTTTATTGTTTCATTTTAATAAGTGTTATTTTCTAATTTAAGCTTGTACAGTGATGGCATTTCTAAAGTAGTGCTCAGGTGAAATCACACCTATGCCACTGGCTGCTAAAAGACTCCACTCTCAGACTGATTTTTTTTTCTTATTTTCTGATGTGTTCAGCATACTAGACAAGTATGAATTAACTTTCATAGCCTGTTTATGAGGTAGTCAAGCAAATATAATTTTCCCCATCTTCTAGATGGGGAAATAGCTTTCCTGCATTTCTAAGTGACTTGCTAATGGCCCCAAAATTGTCAGTAGCAGTATGGAGACAAGTCCTGAAAAACTATTGACTTCTAGGGCACTCTGTTACCTCCTGTTGCACTGTCAGATTATATTAAGAAGAAAATGGTTCTTTATGTTTAAATTATTCCAGTTAAGATCCTCTGTCTTGAGAATCGTAGTCATGTTGACTGAGCAGGTGTTAAAAAACTGAAAGGCAGATCAAGCAAGCCATTACTCACATGAGTAGTCTTAACAGCTGACTGTTACTATTATGGTCTGTTGCACTGCAGTAGTACCTAAGAGCTACAGTCGTGCTCCAAGGCCTACTGCCCTACTGTCAATACATGCAGAACAAAGACTGACTCCTTTGCAAGAAGTAAGCACAGTTCGTTGACCGTCAATAAACATGAAGCCGTGTGACCAGTACATTGATGTTCTGCTGACATATACCAGGATAATGGTGCTGCTTGCACTGGATAGTCTCTGTGCTGCTGCATACAAATGTACGAGTGGGCTGTGTGGTCGTGGTTCAATCCATCAGTTATAGCCTGCGTAGCTTTATTTTGCTTGTCCTGCTGAAAGGGGTCTGTTTCGGCTAGTGTTCCTTTCCTAATCACTTGATAATGAAGAAACATTACAGTAATGGGAGCTCTTTGACACTGAAGCCTTGCTTTTCTAGGATTTATTTTTTTTCTCATTCAAAAAAATGCACTATTTGGGATTGCACTACTGGATTGCTGATCAAGAGAGTACTTAAAATTACTGTTCCTGGTACATTATGGAGACATTGGGAGATTTAGTTAGGGAAAACTATTTTTTTCAATATAACTTTCATTAACTTAGTGAGATGAAGAAAATCAGCTTAGCTTGGTTATAGCTGAGAAATAAGGGGTTTCTTGTTTTGGTGGGGTTTTTTTTTTTGTTTGGTGGTTAATTTTCTGTTTTGTTCTTAGGAGTGGAGAGATTTGGGGTCCGGTAGGTTAAATTTCTGGAATCGATGTCTTTGAATTTTATTTTCTTCCTGTAGAACTTTTCAGTTCTCAATGGAGAAAACGTTAGAGACTCCTTTGTGGTAAGAAATGAAACAATATGAAAGAAGGCTGTCAGGTCTGTGCTAGATAAATGGAAGACAGATGGTAAGTGTGATTGGCACTGACAAGGTGCGAGCCACCTTGTTTGCAGGTGCTGCTCCTGTCATCCATCACACTTTCACCTAATAGTGGGAGATGTCATGGTGATGTACTTAAATCCCGAACTGACTGATAAAGTGAAGCCAACAGGAAGAAGGGTTTGGGTGAGGGCATCGTACAGGGAACAGCATGACTTTAAGGTGTGTTAACACAGATAAAGAAGCATCAAACACTGTGTTTTGAGATAACACACAGAGCGTTTCGCTGTGCACACGCTCTCCCTAATGCTGTCTGATCTGTGCAGGGATTTCTCATTGTTTTATCAGGACCAGGGCATTATACATCTCGCACCAATGTCTATTCTGAGCGTGGGGCCAGAGACAGCCCTCGCTGTGGTCACTGCCCATCTGCCTCCCATTTCCTTGAGAGTAAAACAGTTTCATGCTGCTGTTGTGGGACAGGGAAACATGCCCCTTGAGAAAGTTCAGGGGCTGTCACAATGCTGAGTTCGTGTCTACTTTGGATGTCTATTTCTAAAGCAAGGCTTGGTGAAAACCCCATGCAAACTTTCTAGCTCTGATGTGCCCCAGCCACTGTATGAAGTCACATGGTGGCAAAAAGCTATAGACGTCTTTTATCAGCCTTCCAGCTGTCTGTCAGGAATCCCTCTGCCAGGTCTGGTTGTGATGACCATGTCCATTCCAGTTTCTTGTACTTTCCTAGTTATTACTGACAAGTTTAGGAGCTGGATGTTGGGTCTGGTATTCTCTTCCTATATTCTTGTTGGTGTGCCCAATTTTGTATATCTTCACATAAAACTATCTGGCTATTGCCCTCTTTTTACCTTTGTTGGCTAAATATGTAGAACACTCTTGTAAAACTTTAGGTCAATAAATGTCCTTTCTCTTCCTCTAATATTCTAGTAAAACATTAATTTCCATCCA
Source organism: Chroicocephalus ridibundus (assembly GCF_963924245.1). Classification (NCBI taxonomy): domain Eukaryota; kingdom Metazoa; phylum Chordata; class Aves; order Charadriiformes; family Laridae; genus Chroicocephalus; species Chroicocephalus ridibundus. The sequence continues at coordinate 7,824,876 of NC_086296.1, read as the reverse complement.
GTTAAGGATTTTTTCTATTTTCAAAAATACTTTTAAAAATAAAGGTAAAGTGCATTGAGGAATAAAAGACATTTCAGGCGGGTAGGGGAGAAGTAACATTTTTTGTTTGAAATTATTGAAATATTTTAATTTCTGACAATGTTACATTAACATTTTTAAGGGTAACAGTTATCCGGAATGAACACACACATATGAAATGCTTCAGGCAATATCAAAGTGCATTTTGGATCACAGAGAAATGTAACATTAGTTCCCCATTCCTAATGGCAAATCTGAGCCCTTTTAGATATTTAAATGTATTACTTTTCTTAAAGAAACAGATCTGACACATCCTTATAACACCTATGTAAAGCCATGGATTATTTTAATAAATTGTCTTGTTACTTTATCAAATTCCGCTTATTCATGGATATCAACTTTCCAAACAAAAGATCTTTCATGTCTGTAGAAATCATAAAATTCACCCATCTCTTCTTGCTCATTGTTAAAATACAGTACATGAGTGAATCCTCAGCTTCACTGTATGGGGAACAATGGCAAAAAATCAAACAAAAGTGAGTACAATTTGAAACTAGGATTATCTATTTAACATACCCTCTGTAGCTCTTTGTTAGCCATGTTGGGTGTTGGCAGCTCACCTCCCCAAGCGTCCTGCATGCCCAGAGATCCTCTGGAAACAAGCCCTTTCTTCAGCCAGATGGATATGGGGTTTTAACCCGGGACGACGGTGTGATCCCAAAGCACTCTTTCCTCTGCTGATCTGTGTTTGACTTTGGAATACCCCAGAATCTGAGGGAGCTGAGGACGATCTTTGTCCCGGCCGACCTTGCATAGAGACGTTTCATTTCAATCTCCCTGCACTGCTCCCTGGGGGACTGCTTCCTCTTCCTCCTCCTGTTTCCACAGCACCTGTCACTTCTCAGACCAGTTTTCTCTCTCTTTTCTTTGTTGCTGTGTTGCCAACCATAAGGCAAGCAGTGTCACTTAGATGTCTTCCTAGCCTACTATTCCTGCCACCCCCACTGCTTGAAAAGATACCTTCATCTGTTCTTGATGTTAACTACTTTCAAACAAATGATCTGTATATTTTCTCCCTGAGCTTATTTATATAGTTTTATTCTTGCTACTATCTATTGTTCCTTTGTGCTTTCCAGCTTTGTCAAATGTTATATCTGAGGCAATTGCCTTTCCTGTCCATCAAGTTGTTTTATTTTTCTTTGTTCCAAGAATATGATTGGTTCCTAGGCCTTCTAGGAAAACTTAATTGGATAGGACTGAGGACTGGAGGAAGGCTGACATCACTCCAATCTTCAAAAAAGGCAAGAAGGAGGACTCAGGGAACTACAGACCGGTTAGTCTCACCTCTGTCCTTGGGAAGGTAATGGAGCGACTCATTCTGGATGTTATCTCTAAACACGTTGAGGAACAGGAAGTTATTGGAAGTGGTCAACATGGATTTATGAAGGGTAAATCATGCTTGACCAATCTGATAGCTTTCTATGATGTTATAACTGGTTGGCTGGATGAGGGGTGAGCCGTAGATGTCATCTACCTTGACTTCAGCAAGGCTTTTGAAACTGTCTCCCATAACATCCTCATTAGGAAGCTGAGGAAGTACGGGCTAGATGAGGTGACAGTGAGGTGGATCGAGAGCTGGCTGTGTGACAGAACTCAGAGGGTTGTGATCAGTGGCATAGAGTCTAGTTGGAGGCCTGTAACCAGTGGTGTCCCCCAGGGGTCAATACTCGGTCCAATTTTGTTCAGTATATTCATTAATAATCTGGATGATGGGACAGAGTGTATCCTCAGCAAGTTTGCTGATGATACCAAACTGAGAGGGGTGGCTGACACTCCAGAGGGCCGTGCTGCCATCCAGCGTGACCTGGACAGGCTGGAGAGCTGGGCAGAGAAGAACCTAATGAGCTTCAACAAAAGCAAGTGCAAGGTCCTGCACCTGGGGAGGAAGAATGCTAAACACCAGTATAGGTTAGGGGTGGACCTGCTGGGAAGTAGTTCTGAGGAGAAGGATCTGGGGGTCCTGGTAGGCAGTAAATTATCCATGAGCCAACAATGTGCCCTTGTTGCCAAAAAGGCCGATGGAATCCTGGGCTGCATAGGGAAGAGTGTGGCCAGTAGGTCGAAGGAGGTCATTCTCCCCCTCTACTCTGCACTGGTGAGGCCACAACTGGAGTACTGTGTCTAGTTCTGGGCTCCCCAGTTCAAGGGGGACTGGGAACTGCTGGAGCGAGTCCAGCGAAGGGCAGCTAAGATGTTTGAGGGATTGGAGCATCTCCCTTATGAGGAAAGGCTGAAAGAGCTCAGACTCTTTAGCCTGGAGAAGAGAAGGCTGAGGGGAGACCTTATTATGGCATACAAGTATCTGAAGGGTGGGTTTAAGGAGGATGGAGCCAGACTCTTTTCAGTGGTTCCCAGTAACAGGACGAGGGGCAATGGGCACAAGTTGGAACATAGGAAGTTCCGTTCAGATACATGGAAAAACTTCTTTAGGGTGAGGGTGACAGAGCACTGGAACAGGCTGCCCAGGGAGGGTGTGGAGTCCCCTTCTCTGGAGACTTTCAAGACCCGCCTGGATGCAGCCCTGAGGGATGTGGTTTAGGCAATCCTGCTCTAGCAGGGGAGTTGGACTAGATGATCTCTAGAGGTCCCTTCCAACTGAAGATTCTGTGATTATTTTCCTGATGAAAAAGTCAACAGCACAACAAAAATTCAATTTTTGGTTTAACACACACACATACACCCTCCCCACCCATTTCCCATCAGTGTTTTGGCAATTGAAAATCTGATATCCTTAGCTGAAAGCTGCTGAACTCTGGACTTGTCAACAGCTTTTATTTTTACTTTTCTACATTCAGCAAAGCCTTACTTAATAAAAAGCTAATTTTTCACAGGAAAAAACCCTCTAACGTTCTTGCCTTTTTGTGACAGGTGGATCCACTGTATCTTCTAGGCCCTTATCTCATTCTTATCACTAGAGCAGCCAAAAAGACGTTCTGTGCAGGGGAGCGGTGCCAACCTGAGCACTCCTTTCTCCTCGAGCAAGTTCGTGCACTGGCAAGAGTTTCTGTCTCCTAGTCTTGCATGGAGTCCATCCTGCCGTCATGGTTACAGTCCTAAGTAGTATTTCGCTTCACAGCATCATATCCTGAAGCCTGCGGTGACCCAGGCTGACTCATTAGCTGCATCTCTTACAGTATGCTTGCTTTGCACCTCTCTACCCTGTTTCATTTCAGTGGTCTTTCCCAACCTATTGCTCTGCAATGTGTTTCCCATATATTATTTTCTGGCTGCCACATCAAGACCCACTTTCCATGGCATGGAAATCCTATGAAAATGTAGGAAAGCAGAGCTACTGTTATGAAATCGATGTCTATGCTGGCTGGTTTCTTTAACTCCATTGCAAAGAATATCAATAGTAATAGCCTATGGTAGATATTCCATTGCACAAAATAATTCATCAGAAGTGTATTATACTAGATATAATCCGATCTAAGTCTGTAACAGTTAATTTAAAATGATGATGCTGGCAGTCAACATAGGAAGCATTGTCTTTAGGATATTAAAAACTACACACACCCTGAGACGAGGTATTTAGTGTCATTGCCCAAATTGATAATACTCTTGTACATTTAGTACACTGTATACCCTGCTGTAGATATCTTGCAAAGCTTCACTACTGAAACATAGGGTTAGTGATACATTTATGGGAGAATACTTAAAAGCATTGAGTACAGAGTTATTATCGGTATAGAGTTTGTTTTCAGTATTTTGGTAGAGGTTGACTATTTGGAGGCTGTGTCCAAATCTGAGCGTTATTTTGTTTGCATTAGTTAGTTTATGTTAAAAGCTCTTTCATGAGTAAAAACTTCTACATTCTCATGTTTTTCAAAAACAAAGGGGTAATTCTTCCCATGTTCTAACAAGGACAATGCAGTGGATTTGCTTCCATACAAGCTGTACTGGGCAGAAATCTTCAGCCCGTGCAAATTCTTGTGTTCTCTTGCAGTGAAATCAGAGGATCTGTCTCACAAAATATTATGTAGCTACTTCAGTGGTTCTCTGTGCCTTATCTATGTGATTGTGCATTTATCTAATACAAGGAGAAAAGAAGTCTGTGCCTAAATAACATAGGGAAACTTTATTCTCCTACTTTACCTCATTGTGGTCTTCCCATTTCTTTCTCCACTATGTCCTGTGAACTTTGGTGCAACATGCTTTGTAAAGGATTATCACCAAAAGGACATCTCTACAAATCTTTGGATGTAATACCTAAAAGCTCTGAAGTGTTTTGGTTTAAGTATTGTCTTCTTTTTGGGGAATTGCCTATTTTAAGTATTCATTACTCAAGCTTACAGATACTGAAAATGGCTTTAAGTCATCTGGTGGGTTTCTCCTTGCTTGTTTTGTTTATTATTTTACTTAAAGGATAGGATTGCTTGCCTCTAGTTCTTAACTTTTAGAGTTCACATATGAAGGCTTCTTTTTCTCTGCAACAAGAAATGCTAATTGACTTTGATTTATCAATGTAAAATGAAAAAGAAATAAATTCTATGTTAAGATACCCTTTCTAAAATGTACCTGTGATCTAGCTTCTGTGGAGACAGTAATTGCTTTGCCAGTCTGTAGGTTGGAGCAATCTGTGTAATGCAAAAGAAAAATGTCAGTTGCCACCAGCTGAAGCAATTGTTTGTGGTCAAATTCAAACCCAGAAGGGAAAAGTCAATTTTCAATATTACCACTGTAATTCAGAGAAATGTTTAAATAGGCCTTCCACTGCTTACATGGAAGGGGGAGGGAGGTGAGTTATAGGTATGTGCATTACTAAGAGAGAAAGGAGCTACAATGAAGAGAATAAACATCAAAGCTGCTGGAAGGAACAATATAAACTTGAAACAGAGTTTCAGCAAAAGCAGCTATTGTATTTACCTCTTTCATATATCCTGGCTCTTTTTGACTAAAAGACCTTCTTCTGATAATACAGTCTCTCCTTCAGCATCATTTCCATCTTTAACACAGATGCTGGAGGAGCAGAAAGCAGACTTTTCTTTTTTTCCCAAGCGTTCAAGCATTCAGACAAGTGCCAGATTGCACACTACAAGGGCAATATTCTGAGGGCCAAGGTGAGCTGGAGGGGAGGGAGAAGGAAGGAACAAAGACAAGGATGCTCAGCCTTCAGGCCAGAGTCAGTGATGTGTTACAGGGGATGCTTTTTCCAGTACCAGTCTGGGAAGACTGCAACCAGTGTGATTTCTAGCATTTCTCAGAAATAGATTAATTTCAAAGAAGTGCTGTTTACAGGAGTTGTAGAAGACTTGCAATAGTACAACGTTTTGGGAACCCAGTAGTAACTTACTATGCCTTGGAGCCACTGGTGGAGTTCAAAACTGGGCAGCAAAGCTGCTTCCTACACAGTATAGTGATGGCCTGAAGTCAATAGAAAGCAGGTAGTTTCAGAGGGATAATTTTGTTTGGGACAACATATCATAGCACATGCCAACATGTATGCACTGGTTTTGTTGCACACATAAATTCATGGAAGCAAACTGAGGCGACCTGTGCAAACATTTATACACATTCACTAATGAGGTTGCGTTATTTGGAAATGGCACAGGGATGAGTCAGGGTGCACAAAATCTCAGAGTGCAAGGATTTCAACTACCACATGGTTTTGAATATTGGCGTCATATTATTATTTTTTATTTTTTTATTTTTAAACATTAGAGATTATACAGATGTAGGACTGATACAGACCCAGAACTGGAGGCATGAACAACTTTCTGTTTTACTGAAGCATTTAGTATTTTATTTCTTGCTGCCGAAGGAATGGTCAGAGTTTTGTACTCCCTGAGCTCTAAACAGATGACACAGTTGAGGTAGCTTGTGCTGTTAGAAATATGTCCAGGAAATCATTGCACTGAACACACCTCGCTCTGGTGACCTGCAGCCTCCTTAGGCTTTTGGAGACCCTCAACAATTCTCATGCATAGCATGTCAAATGGCTAGCAAGGCTTCCTAGCAGCTTGTGACCATGCAGATATCCAACCTTTGCTGAAATGTGATAAAGAAACCCAACCCTAGGACTTCACACATTTGTCACAGCTGGGAGCATATTTTAGGTCATGCAGGATCCTGTACATGTTGGTCAGTGTCATGAATTTAGTGTAAGTTTTCCAATGTATATTAATGAGGGAATAGTGGGGAATTTCCTTCATTGTATTGTTCTAGCTTCGTGACCCTTTTGATAGGGGAATATATTAACTTTCAGTTAAAAATTCTCTAAGGCAGATATCTGTGGAGAAGTGCTTTTTGCATGGCTTTGAAATCTTGTAATAATGAAGTGGATAAAACAATTGGAATACCTGAAAAATCTCATTATTTGGCTGAACAGGTTTAGACTTTCTTAATCATCTTGAGTTGGTGATACTTTTCAGCTGTGAGAGAAGATAGGAAGAGTTTGGCTGTTCTTTTTTTTTTTCTTTTTTTTTTTTTTTTTTTTTCCCAAATAGACTCCAAATGTCAGTTCAGAAGTGTTTTTAAATAGCAAGTCGTTCACCACAGGCTTGCAAATGGATGGACTAGGACCTAACTGAATAAATAAGCTGGCTGCAGGGAAAGAATTGAAAGAGGAAAAGGAGCAGGGAAGAAAGAAGGGCATTCCCCAAGATAAATTAACATCTGTGAAATAAGAGACTTCTAAATGTATGCTAATGGCCTAAATGTTTCCATATTCAATTAAGTAATAAGTCCCGAGTTGGCAATATCATCCCAAAACATTCATTTACGAAGCGAAGGCTCCACTGGGATAGCTGAGGCACCATAATGAACTGACGTGGGCAGTAAGACATGATAATGCCTACTTCAGAGGGAATTACCACTTTCATAATGCAATTTACAACAAGAATTTAGTTGTTAGAAAGGTTTTTTTCCTCTTCATTATGACAGTGTAATTATGACTCTAGTGGCTCAGAATAATTTCAAGAGGAGTGAGTTACCAAAGCTTTTGTACTGAGTATTCTCAGGCACTTTGAATATGGTACTAAGTGCTGCTGCTTTGATAAATAATAATCAAATGGAAAGTTCACGTAGGACAGCAGCCTACTTGCAGCTGATCTCATCCTCCTTCACTGTGTTCCGCTTATAATGTACTTAATGTGTTCTTTTTTTTTTTTACTAAGTATTATTACTTATCCGTTTGATTAGAAAGAAAGACCACAAACCCAAAACCATAATACTTGCTGTAAATCAGCCTAGTTCAACAACTGTAACAAGCTCTGGTACAGTATTTTTGTTGACAGATGCTGACGCACCTTTATAGAACAGCCAATGTCACCATCCTTATTTACAGACGGAGAATTGGAAGTATAAGCCTGAATTGAGCTTTGTGGTCTTTGAGCCAGGCTGGCCGAGAGCTGGGAACAAAACAAAGGCTTTTTTGAGACTTGCTGTAGAGTCAACAAAACTATGCTAGTTTGTTAAAAGTTGTGGCACCGGCCTATTATGCAAGTGTAACAAAGAATAACAGGCTTACAGGTATCTCCAAAAGAAACCCTTGTGATGTGTGTCAGGAGTTGTTACAATAGAGCCAGGTTACTTTGGTATAAATTCTGAGAACATAAAAAGAACATTATTTCCAGGGCCTGCAACTAACAGTACTGGCACCCAGTATTTGTCCATATCTAGCATTGTAGAGTGGGTGGCCTTGCAGATGTTCCAGCTGTGTAACCTGGAAATCTGTCCTGAGTGTGTAGAATTGTATAGGTAGCTGGTGCTGCCTTGTTATTACGAGTGTAGGAGTACTGGTCATTTTGAATAGACTGAATTTTCTACAGCCATTTATCCCTAACAGGTGTCTAGAATCCCTCTAGAACTTATTTCAAAACTACATCTAAATGCAGTGAAAGATGCTTCCAGTGGCTACTTGAAGCTGTGAGCAATTTATGAAGTCATTGTCTAGTAGACAGTCATTCACTTTAGCCTTTAAACTTGAACGAGTGCATTTGAACTTGGAAATAATCCTTCTTGATGTTTTGGGCCCCCTCTGGCTGCATTCAGGTTTTTTTTTCCCATTGTTTTCAGACCAGCCAGGCGCTTGGTGTTAGCAGTCTTTGTTTGGAATAGCTGTTCCCGAACAGGCTCAGTGTTAGTTTGCTTGGTTTTTTCTCTACAGTCATCTTAGGAAAAGACCGTAAGACATGGCATATATTGCAATGGTTTTGTAAGACAGAACCTTACTGGGTGCACTATGCTTTTTTGTATTTCTCTTTCTGAGAGGCACTGTGAGATTGACTGTATGTTTGTTTCTTAACGCTTTATTTGCAAAACCATTTACAATTACAGCAAACTTCTCATCTTCATATTGTAGTACATCTGGCTTTTTCTAGAAGCTGAACTGGATTTGCTGCAGCCTGGAAAGACAGCTCAGCTAAAACAAAAGCTGTCTGCTCTGGTGAGGCATTTTGTTCAAGCTTGAAATAAACAGCTTAAATGTAATGCATGCCCTTTCGTGCATCGTTGGCACTGTCACAGTCTGTGGGTGATTGACATCTCCATGAAGAAGAGGAGGATTTCGTAATTCATTCATATCACAAGCTTGTTACTGATGGGGTATTTGTTTTCATAGGTGACTGCAATACCATATGAAAGTCAGGTACCAGTAACTTTGAAGCCATGTTATATCTACTGATGGATCTGGATATCACTTGAAAAAAAAACAATGGTGTGTGTACGGAGCACATAATTCATTCACAGAGGTGCTGACAAGAAACTTTTAGGCCCTTAGTAGTCAAACTAGAAGATGCTCTTTGCAAAACCCTAATGAATATGTGTTAGGAAGCTTTGGGAAAACTAGAAATGAATAGTACGTGATTATCAGATGCCTTGTATTGCTTGAAAATAATAAATGCTAAGCCATAAAAAGTAATTAATAATAATAGATAAAAAGGACTTTTGCATTTGTAAGACTCATTTTCTCTTTAGATTTTATAGTCCTCTACAGTAATCTCTGACTCCATTTTGCAGTCAGGTGAGCTGAAGCAAGAAATGTGAGGCTAAATTGCCCAGTGTCAAGTCAACAGGAGAGTCGATCGTTTTCCTTTTATGTGGTACTAGGATGCCTTGCAGCCTCCCTGTTTGGGATTTGAACACACTTGTAGGTTTTGAAGATAGGTCGGAAAATACATGAGGAATAGTTAGGAATTTTTTTTCTCCTTTGTGATTTAATAGGCTCTTTTTGCTGTGCTTGGCCTCTGAGGGAACCAGTAGATTTAATATCCAATTTCTCTCATCTGCCATCAGAATGCAAATGTGATGCCAGATGAATATACTTTCAAGAATACTTAACCTAATGGGCATGTAAAGCCTAGTAATTATCTGTTGTTTGTCTGCTCTCTTCCATAATTGTTTTCAGTAATAGGTCCGTACCACACGCTGAGACATCTTAGTGTGGGCCAGTCACAGATTTCTCTGTAGCTTCTCTTGCTCTTACAGTGGAACCAAACAAAGAAATGCAACATATTTGGCCATTTTTCAGTGAATCCCAATTGGAATATGCTGCTTTGAATACATAACCATGTTAATAACCAAAACTTAGCATTTGATCCATCTGTGGTCCAACCTGTGTAGCAGCAATGACAGGCTTTTATACTATGTGTGCGACGCAGGCAAAAAAGTTGGAAGAGCAGACAGTGCTTTCTGGTTGTTACAGAAAGGATGCAACCATCTGTTTCTGACCCTCACAAGCCCCTGAGCTTATACACAAAAGTGACTTGTAAAACAAGAAAAATAATTCAGAAAAGTTTGAATTTGAACAATGATAAAAGACAAAAAAAAGTTAAGAGAACGGCAACAAACAAACTAGAAGCGAGCCGTCTGGTTCCCTAACCGCACTAGGCAAGAGTGCTCATGTTAAAGCCATTTGGAACAATTAACTGTAGCAGCTTGAGCTGGAGTTGGGAGTAAATACAACAGTATATGTTATATTTCATAGTAAATGTTTTCATTAAGAGTGCCACTGTAGTGCCACCATTTTTTGAAATTTTGTTTTTCTTCCATGGGCTGCAATATTTTAGCATAGCTCAGATAGGAACCAATAAGCTGCTATTGTCAACCGTATGTATTCTTCCAAAGTGAATTTGAATAACAAACTGCTTTCTCCTAGGGTTGTGGTCCTGAAAACAAGGATAGAGTTACAACGTGCAGAAAGTGGGGCTCAGGGGTGGTCTCCAAGTGAAGACTTCTTCCCAAAGCAGGCCTGTGCCTGGGCGATGCGTTAGTCTCTGTAGGTTTGGGGCTAGGTGTGAGAGGGTCTTACAGTGTGCAGAGCTGTGTCCATTCCCATCCAGATTTTCAGAACTCTGGGTCCCTTTTTTTCCCCTTGTGCCAAGCATGGACAGTGCATGTGTTAGCACAAACCCTGGTCCCATGGCAAGCTGGTGGAAGAAGGATGGACCTCCTACATAGGAGCTAGGGGGTGGAGGATACCCATCAAGTGAAGAGAATTAGGGCTTCCACTGGCAAGAGAAACTCACAGATTTGGCTGAAACCTGAGCACCAGCTTTCAATATCTGTGACTGCTGAAAGGCCAATGTTGATTGCAGTGCTGTCAAAACGAGTTTTGTATTTGAGAGATGCCTTGGTGCTACAGCGCTGACATTTCGCATGTTTGCAATGCTGGGCTGTAGCTTCTCTTCCAGTTGGACAAGTTGTGGTTTGGCATGTTCCACAAGCAGTCCCTGTGCTGCAGTGTTTTCTTTTGACACCTGTCCTTGCCTGGTCATATAATCTAGCATAATTAGGGCTGTGCATGATATTCCAAAGAAGTTTAATGGATAATTTGCTTCAGAGTACTTGTAAATAAATTCCCTTCAAGACTTATTTGCGTCTTTAGGTGCCTAAAGTCTTAATGACTAGCCAGTGGTGCTAAAACAGCAATACTACTACTTTCAAGTCAGGTTTCCTCACCTTGAGGCTATGTCCATGAGGGGTTCAGGAAGAAAGCTTATAATTTGCTTTTGCAGACATTTCTGGGGACTGCAGTGTTCTACCTGGGGCTGAGTGACATTTTAAGAGGTGCGAAATTCCTTTCTAGCTTTGAAAATACAAAAGAAAAGTCACAGACGTCACTTCAGTTTGTACCCTGGAAATGAATTAAAGTCCCATGGGGCATTATACGGGAGGGGCAGGTGTGTCAGCAGTGAACGGCTTTGGCAGGCACTTACTGATGGTTGTGTACTAACTGCTTAGGGGAGGGTGAGGAGGCGTTTGGGGCTTCATGTCGTTGTTTCTTTGCTATGCAGGAGGGTTGTGCAGGGAATTCATTTTTACCAGTATCTTTTTACTCTTAAAAAGTTACCTTCACAAATTGCCCTTAGCTCATATACACCAATAGCATAATTTTTATGTCTCCTCATAAAGTCATGTGTGAATATTTCCACTTCTGTAGTATTATTTGATTTTTTTTCCTGCTCTTTGGAAATGAGCTGTGTTACAAGTACAAAAAAAGCAATCCTGAACAGTGGGGTTGTCTGGATCTCAGAAATAGGTGAGCACAGAGACTCAGGTAGAAATCCAAAATCCCCTTACGTGACTTCGTAGCTACCAGGAAGTTCATAGCTGCCTAGAGTTTAAAAACATAAAGTTACTTTGGCACCAGACATGAAGCATTTGCATATGCTCTGAACTGTAACCATTTTGATCTGGGGAGAGTGGAACATGAGATACACATGACCCAATAGGTGATCCAGCTTAATGTTTTGGGAAGTTAACTTCTGGAACCAATATGAAATGGCAGCACAAATGTGTTTCAGCACAAAGTTCAACAGCCATAAGCTGTGTGTTCAGAGCCACTGGCAGTGGCACTGTTCCCACTCACTACCAGAAAATATCATAGTAGCTGGAGCAGTTGCCCAGTAAAAGGAATGCATGAACCAGGGGTTATGCATGCACTTTTCCTGTGCTGCTGGATCACTGTCTAGGACCGCCAGCATAAACTGTATCTAATCTCAGTATGAGGGGTGTTTCACTAAGTGTTTGGGATCCTGGCTGGAGCATGCTGTGGCTTCCTTCCCAACAGGAGTGAGCAAGTGTCTGCCTATGCCTTGTCCCAGAAGAAATTCAAGTGCAGATGGAGCACCCAGAAGTAGGAGCTTGAAAGTGCTCCCTGGTCTCTTGGTTTTGACATAGCTAGTGATGCCTATCTAAGTGCTGTATAGCAATCTGGGTAAGAAAAAGGATTTCAGATTGCCTTCAGCGTTTCTTTTTGCCTGCTTTAGCCATCTCTATGCAGAGCACTAGATGCTGGGAAAGCCATTCTTAAGGGAGTAACTCTACCCTTTTTAGAAGGCACTAGGATGTCTATTTGAGTCCATAAATGTAACTCCACCATTGCTGTTTTAAAAGTTAGGTGTGGTAATGCTTGTGGATTTTTCAACTGAGCAACCTGAAGTGGAAAATGAGCTGCAACATGCATTTAAGAAGCCATATTTTCTAAGTGATTAGATCTCACTAAATCTGTGTGGCAGCATATGATCAGTAACAAGCCCAGTTCCTATTAGAATACTCTCTTATTTATGACTGACCAACATACCCTCATCTGTCATCACTTCAGTCTTACAATCTGTTTTCTAAATAAAATCATAACTTAACCATATGCTTGACAGACTTATGTAGCAGCTTTAGTGTGTTTATTTTTCACTGTGCTGTATACATCAGTCCACGCTCGGTTTGAAAGTCTGTTCTTTATTACTGTTGTAAACTCAACTGGGCCATTCATATCCTGTGGGTATAAAGAGAACAGCCGTTTAGATTCAGATTTGTCCAGTGACAGAGTATAGGAGGCAGCATCCAAAATCCTTAAGAGATGCATTACCTTTCCTTCACAGTGATTATAGTTTAAAGGTTTGAGTTTTACAGAAAATTGTTTCATGTACCTTATAGTATACTGTCTCTTTTTTCCTCTTATTGGCAATCAATATTTTATAGGATGAAACAGAAGCAAGTTGTTCAGATGCTGGACTTCTCTTTGGCTCACCCAGCATAAAAACAGAGGCTGGGTACAATGCTCCTGTGATACAATGATTTAATCTTTGAAGAATATGTTATCGGCTGATTGGGGGAATTAAAACCTGGCCAGCTGCCATACAAAACTCAGCAAGCAACCACTAAATCTTTGTAGTTCATAGGGAAAAGTTGGCTTGAAGTCAAAAAATAGATATAAACAGTGAGAGAAGACACTTAATATGTATATTCCAATCCCAATAAAATGGACTTCATTTCAGATACATGTCAGGATTGTTATGTATTTCTTTGAAGCTGATAACTGAAGTTATTAAGCCAAAAGAACTAATTGTCTTAAATCTTAATACAGTCTCAGGAAGAGAAAAATGGTGTTGCACCAAGGTAGAAAATGAGACCTCATTCTGTTCCAGTCACTTACGTGTGCTTTGCAAATGGAAGTCATTAGGGTAGACTGCAGCTGGACTCAGAAAGGGATATGACGTGGGCTTGGCACCTGGATGCGTTTTGTTTAGATTATGGGTTTGGGTTTTGTTTTGTTGTTTTGTTTTTTTTTTCCTCTTTAATTTGTGGGAAATGCTTTCAGAGTGCTTTCCAGCACCTAAGTGACTTTGTAGCTTAGATCCTGCTGATTGCTATTGGTGCTGTGTTCCCGTGGTGTTTAGAAACTTCTGAAATTGTGTTATGGAAGAGGTACATCTTAGGGTGGAGACTGCATAGTTGGGAGTGGTAATTTGTATTGATGCTTTCTGGTTTTGAATGTTATTAACAAAGGACTGCATAGCCGTAAGCCTGATTGTTCTGGTTGTCATAGAGCCGGCATTTGTGGGACCCCATTCAGTGAAGAACCGTATACACATGGTTTACTTTTCAGTATATTCGTATATCTTTTTAAAATGGGAAATCTTTTCAAAGATTTTAAAAATCATTTCAAAAAGAGTATGAAAGTGTAGTTTACTATTTAACAGAGGCAACTTGGAAAATGTTAGCAACAATGGCACTCATTCATATAGTCTAGGGGGTACTGCAGTATAAACCTCAGTAACAAATCAGAATAAGTGGGGCTCAAGCTGATCAACTACATTGCAGTAACACAAAGAAACTACATACTAAATATCCTTGGAATCCTTCTACTTATTTGACAGAATTAAAATTAGCCTTACATAGATGTTATTTATATTCTGGTATTAATAAATAGTCTGTTTCAAGCAGAACTCAAAACTAGAGTTTCTCTATTTAGTCATAGGGAATTTAAAAGTAGATTTATAATGGGAAAGATTAATTTAGTGGTGACAGTAATTTTAGAATAATAATATGCTTATTCATAATATATGTAGCGCCATCTCGTCTACATTCTTTTGTGTATACTAAATGCCCCCCTGTTTTTTTTTCCTTATGTATATTATGTACTACCTTGCATTGTCAAAAATTGTACTTATCTTTAACAAGTAGTAATTAGTAACTACATGGCAAAGTCCTATCTTTAATGGTCTGGTAACAATGCAAGGAAGATTGGGCAATAGCATTAGAACAGGTCCTTCTCTCAGGAGTGGAAACTGGAGACAGCCTGTGAACATTTCTATTGAACACAAAACATCCTGTAGCTCTGAAGATACAGAACTGCCAGAAATGTTTTCCTGAAATGGGAACTGTAGAAATGACAATGATAGATTCGCGTCTTTAGTAGATGAGCTGAAGGTAGAAAAAGTAGTTAGGCAACGCCAAATCAAAGTGCAAAATTTTTATTTAGATGAGTGAATTTTGGGAAGCTTCAGTACCTTAGGAAAGTTAATAGATGTGGTGCCTCTCAGGGTTTAAAAAATGATGGTGCCTTCTGTTTCCATGGGAAATTTATAAGATCAATTATACACATCTGTTTTTGAGAAGATTTATTAAACTTGTTCAGAAGTTTTATAAATGTCTCAAAACTACTGGTGAAAATGAAGTACGTTCTGGAAGCAACATGGCTTATTTTGAGATATATTATGGATGCTGCAAGTGTTCCCAACCTTGAATAAATCATTTCACATATTTTTAACTACCTGTCTAGGAATCTTGAAATGAGAAACAGACATAATAAATAATTTATTGTGCAGAACAGGAGCAAATATGTGTATTACACCCTTTGATTTCCAAACGCATCTTGCTGAGCAAAGCCGTGTGATTTAATACATCTTTGCAATATATTGCTATTTCACCAGTGTCTTAAAATAAACCCATATGCAATGAACCTGAGCTATCCTCAGCGGCCAATGAAATCAATGGACAGTTTTCTAGCAACAGCAATATCAGCTTTACAATTCAGTGCTCTCGAGTAAAAGCCTTTTTCTGTTCTTCTGGTCCTAGAGCTTATTTTGGAGAGGCTGCTTTCTCATCAAGAGCTAGCGGAGTTTTGAAGTGGCTCCAGTTAGCGCCAGTGGTACCAGCCAAAATTTCTGAAGTGTTTTCTAAGGAAGCCAGAAGGAAATTAATGGACTGAGAGGTTCCTTGATTATAAGTAAATATCATATTTTTATTGGGTGAATGCTAAAAGGAAAAGACCAGAAAAGAGAGATAAGAAATTAAGAACATGGAATGGAGACAGTGTGGAAAGCTTCTTAGGGATAAAAGTGAGAATGAGGCTTGCAAATTTCTGAGCGGGCAAGAACACACAAAAGTTGTAGTTCTCTGTGTTGAGGGAAATGGGATTTGGATACTCCCTGAAAAAACTACAAGGAATGCGTTACAGAACTTGAGGGTTAGTATAAAACTGAATAAACTTTGTGGGCGCAGGGGTTTAATCTAATCTATGTTCTTCTGTGATCTTGCCTACGAGAACCTGAATTGGAGACCCGCATTTGTAAACGTGAACGTTCATTTTGGGTGTCTCATTCTGAAGCCTATTTTTGTGAAAGACAATGAAGACTCAATTTTCAGAACAGTGAGCTTGTAGCATCTTCTGAAGAAAATACCATTTCTGGATTTTGAACAGCAGAACACTATAGTCCAACTTGACTGACTCCACTTTTTTTCTATGAAGTCCCTGATGGGACAAGAGACCTGCTAGTAACTGGTCTCTTTATTTCTGGTGCATGGCCTTACCCAAATCTTCTTTGGCACTTGCTTTGCACAGGATGGTACAGATAATATTTTTTTTTTTTTCCCCATAAATATTTCTTTCAAAGGAGCAGTACAGAAGTGTTCTTTTTCTTACAGCCTTGCTGGCACCCTGCTTTATGTCACTCTAATAGTCACTTACTCGCTGCATCATGGGCTATGGTGAAGTGATGCCGCTTTATCTCTCTCCCAGAAGCGGGTGATAGTATTGTTATAGGAATGTGGCATACTGAGGATAGCAGAGCTCATTTTCTCTCCTCCTTCTGTTCCAGTTGAGGGTAAATTCTCTGCTATGATGCCATTAAAAAAACAGTGTCATGACTGCGGGGTAAAGTGGTTCCAGGAGCAAAGCCAGTGTGTGTGAGTCAAAGGAGGAGGCCACCTAGCTCTTAAATACCCACCTAAGGCTGATGAGTTTTCTTTCTATTACTCTTGGCTTGATGAAACTTCATTTTTGACCTTTGGAAGTACAATATCCTGATGGGACTTGTAGCTTCTTTGCTTTCAAAGTGACTTCACAGAACATGAAACTAGTAAGAGGAATGTTTCCAATATCTTGCTTGAATTAATTCTGAACTGACTTATACCCAATTTCATTCAAATCAGACAGTGCAGATGAGAGCTGGCAATTTGCATAGGCATAGCAATTTGGAGAGGAGGTACAGAAGAGCTTCCTAAAATCCACACGGAGTGCATGTCCTCAGTCTCTGAGTATGGGTAAAATACAGGATATTCTGAATTCTTAGTTCTTTTTCGTCTGTCTCCCTTGTTTGCTCAAGCTCAACACCTCAGAACTAAAAATATCCTATTATATCATGGGGTAAATAGCTATGCTTCTCAGCAGTGTTGGGAAATTAATGAACATTTTCAAATGTGAATCTACCATATTGCTATATTATCATTAGTTTGAGTATGTATTGCAAGTAACATTTTGAAGACCAGGTTTCTTTTTAGCTTTGAAAGAGATGAATATGAATTATTGAAATAATGGCCTAAAATCTTATCTTAAATTGGATTCTGTTTCTTTAAGTGATATTTAACTATGAATTTCTGTTTTGTCTAATGTTGTATTTAGCCATGTTTGGTTTCACCAGGTACAAGTCTTTTCCTGCATCACCAATATCAGTAGCATTTAGCTTCTATTTTAATTAATCCATTATTCCAAGCAGAGCACATCTCAAGACAGTGTTATGGCACTGATCAGTCAATGCATAACCAAATATGATAATGCCTCTGATACATAGTATCATACTGAGTGACCCAGTTTCCAAATTTCAGTCTAACTTTGGTCTGCTTCAAGGACAAACTTAATGAACATTTGACATCAGATAATTCATTCTAACTGTATATACCAGAGCTATTGCCTAATACAAGTAGGATTTGCTAACAGCACTACCTACTATTTGACTCTCCAATGCTGTTCATGGCCTTTCTTCCTTTCAGTATATATTTTTTTTTTTGGCCAGGTGGAGTGAAAGTTAATTAGTGTACCCTCCTACACTGTTGCAGTACGTACACATGCATAGTGATAGCTCTGTCAGAAACAGAGTTTCCTAGAGGGAAGGTCTTCAAATTAGCCTTCAAAAGGGCCTGTCAGATTTTCAGATTTATTTTTTTATTTTTTTTTTAGTGTGTACCATTTTAGTACATCTCCCGTAGCAATCACTCCCTGACTTTTAGGCAGATATTTTCGGAAGAGGAAAAATTTCTTTATTTAGAAAAACCTTGGGGCTGATTTATTGCCCCTTGCACCCACAGTTCTCTGCCTCTGTTGGAAATACCCTACTTGACTCTGTTCTGTGCAGGGAATTTTGCTGTATGCCGGATCTTGCACGAGGGACCCTGTGTGCCCATGATGGCTGCTATTCTAGCTGATACCAAGATCTCTTTTCAACATTAGAGCAAGGAATTTCCAAAACAAAGATGATGAGGTGTCAGGGCTTTGGGCTCAGGAAACAACCTCTCCAAAGGAGGCCACTCACAGACTCCCCATCCGCATGGACTGGGCAAAGAGTAGGACATTACATGTAGTGACTGGTGGATTTATGCCGTCTTTCCCCAAACTAGCCCTGTTACAACAAGTAGCTGTTGATGATGTTTTCAATATTAGCAAGCAGTGATTCCTAAAACACAATAGGGGGTTTTTGTCATTGAGATATAACTGAATTATAAGCTTTGCCATGAATTTTATGCAATCTTAATGTACTGTAATCCTTATAATATGACAGGTTTGTGACTGAGATTACTAAAATATTCACCTCTGGCATCTTTCTGTTTTAATACATTTGTTTTCTATCTCTTAAGTGAAAGCAATGCATCAACAGAAAAACAGATTTTTTGTCATCAATTTGTTATCTGCAGCCAGCATTCAGCCAACAGGAAAGGTTGGGGTTTTTTTAATAATGTATATTGTATTGGGTTTTCCATAGTTCCTGACAGTTCCAAGGAGACTTTTGTAGCCACAGAGAGAAGACTGACAGTTGCCTTTTTCTTTTTGTAACAGTCTGTGCTACATCATCTTTGTTTCCCCAGCCCCACATTGACCTTCTGCAACTCCGCATAGCCACCTCGGAGCCCCCAGTCTCAGAGCTCTTTCTACACCCCCCACTACAGCACAGTGACAAGGAATAGATTTGAATACTTAAATCAGCTGTCAGTCCCTCCCCAGACCCTTTGGCATGAATGGTTGTTTTCATGGTTTGATTGCGCTCTTTGCTTGCAGCACGTGTGTCATGTCATCACCAGTTTTCTCACAGTAGGACTCATGATGGCAGGGGCTGTTGTTTAATTAGTCTCTCTACAAACTGCCTCGAGTTGCAAAGGTTCAAAGGAATATGCAGTAGAGTGTGAGGCATGCAGAGCTACCTTTATTGTGGGCTTGAAATAGGTCTTCAAAGAAAACTTTCTGTATAAAGAATCTGTGTGCAAAATGGCTCGTGAAGTGCTAATTTCAATGCAGTTGAATGAATTGTGGACCGAATTCTTCGTTGCCGTGTTTATTGATTCACCATTTACCTCTCTGCAATTTGGGAATAGAACAGTGTGATTTTCAGAATGATAGCACCGTGTGCACATTTTGTGCAGGAGAAATTCCAGCTACAGCTGGAAAAATGTTCTTTATGAAACAGATGTCTGCCTTTCCGCTGCCTTAAACTGATTAAAAAGAAAAAAAAACCCTGAAACAGTCTAAAAGGTGAGAGTGGTATCTGTGGCTTTACTTTTCACCAATTGCCTAGAAATACCTTGATCTAAAAGCGAAGCGGGGATGGGTCAGCTCTGCTCTTGCGCTAGAAAGCTTCAGAGAAGCGTGTTGCACCAGGGATCCCATGGATGACGGTACTTTCCTTTCAAATCAGCATGACTCTGTTGCCCTGTTGTCATCTGTGGGACTTTTATCCTGAGTCTCAAATAAATATAAATCTAGCGTTAAGTTCTGTCTGTTGTGTTAGAAAGCTCAGTTACGTTTTGCAGGTTTTCCAATATTGTGAATTTTAACCCAGTTATCAAAATATCAACATATATTATATTTTGCCAACCTCAATTGCCTGTGATGTTTCAGTGGGTCAGAGAGCTAGGTTGTGGCTTCTACAGTGACTTTCATGGGAGTAGAACATTCTGAATGTCTCAAAGCTGTACTATGAAGACAAATCTTCAACCAAAGACCATGGCTCAGAAGTGGGGGTTGGGGTAATCACAGAGGCCTCTTCTGCTATTGGCATCTTATTTGGAAAAGTGATTTTTTAAAAGGGTAATATTCAGTCAACTCCAGTTTTTGTTAACTGATTTTTAACTCTTTACTGTGTCAGTTGGTATGTAAACATTGAGTGTTGAGTTGGCATCCTAAGCATACTTTCAGAGCGAGTCTCTTATTTGTCCTTACCTACTGTGCTTTGATTCATAATACAGAGCAGTTGTGAAGTACACAACTTAGATTCCTTTCCAATTAAGCTAAACCAGAAGATGTGGTCACCAAACGCACTCCATCAGCTAAAGGAACAACAAACCACAGAACCAGGCTAGGACAGCAGCAGTTACAGCCACTGAATCTTCTATAGCATAGCCATGGTGTCCTCAGTATCGTTTCGCTCTATTCATAGTCTCCTATTGCACTACGGACAGCTCTCAGACTCCCTTACAAACTCTGGTGCTAAAGGCAGCGTGTGGCATGTGTTGAGGGAAAGGAGTGAACTATATCCTCAGTTTAAACTGATGACACGTGCTCTCTGAGGTCTGACCAGAGGTGTACCTGAAGTGTGGTGCTGCTCCTCTCTGGTCTCCAGACCCAGGCTTGCTTCTGTGCACAGTCAGGAGAAGGTCGCTGCATGTAGCTGAAACTGAGAATCTTTTTTGAGCATTGATTTTGACCACAAGTCTATCAAAACTGTCAAACCCCCACAAACAGGTTTGAGTTTGTGAGTGCGTATCTACTTGGCAAGAGCACAGGAGTTAATTGATCAGAGGCGAAGCTAAGCAAACAGACGCTGGGATTTTACTGGGTCTGAGCGATGCCTTAATCCCTGAGCAGACTATTAATTTCCTTCTTACTACAACCATATGGATTTCCCATGCTGAATGGTAGTGTTATGCTGTGTTGTAAAATCCTTACTGTCTAACAGGAGCATGGGGATTCCTGAAGCTCTAGCACACATTTCTTGCAGTTTAAAGAATGAGGGAAAGTCAATGTCTGATAAACTTATGGTTTAAGTTATTTTTCTGGGCTCCCTTTCTGCAATATTTCTCTCTCCATCGTGGTTTCTTCAGCTTCCATATATTCTGTCACTCTCAGCACTTTATCATCTAGCAATTTTATCCGTTGCGTTGATGTTTTTGTTGCCTGATAAAACAGCTCATATTTCTTAGTGAATTTTGTCCTACCAGCTGGTAGCCAGGGATACAACCTTTTTACTTTCAAAAACAACTGCCTAGTGGTCACTTCTGCCTAGAGAATTTTAAAAAGTGGCAAATGATTTAGAGTGTTAACATTTTTGTCTGATTGCTACTGGGCTTTTGCTGCAGAAATAAAAAATGTCAGTCATTGCCACAAGTGAGATTTCTGTATGTCAGCTCACTAAAACTTTTTAAAACCTCTATTTTCCGAAGAGCAATCTGCTTCCAGAAATTGTGACACATTAAACCTGGTGTATCAATTTACAAAGTGTTAATATAAAATAAAAGAAAAAAGTATGTGCGCTATAATTCTTGCTCAGTCTGTATTTTAATTTCCCCTATTCTGTTTTATGACACGTTACTTTGACCACCCATAGGTGGACTTCAGAGGGTTCTTACACATTTGAATTCCACAACAGGGTTGTTAGAACAATTGTATGCTGTGATGAGAAGCCTCTTACTCCTTCTCATCTTTCTTATATTAAAATGCACAAATAGAATAAAACAGGCCAAGGAAACGCATGAAATTTGAGGCTGAGAGGAGGTGCAATTATTAGTTTTTCAGGATTTATATGTGGAGAGGATTACCAGCTGCCTTTGTGTTCCGGCAGAATATCTCTGTCTTGGAGAGCAATGGAGAGGGAGGTTTTTGTGTGATTCCAAGTGATCTCTGCTTCTGCTTGCTTGGATCAGCCAAGCCCTCTTCTATGGCTCTTCCAGTACTAAAATCATAACCGTAACCTTGCACTGACATGCACTAGGGTTAACTGCTGCAGCTGGATACAGACAACGTTGCGTGTACCCTACATTAAGGATGCAGAATAATTTTGGGCAGTGTCATTTTTGTATTAATTGAACTCCCTTCTGCATCAGTGGCTTCATTGAGCTATTAGGGTTTGCCTGCAGCAGAACTCCTTGCTATTATTTAGCGAATGTTGCTTTGGTAGCCACTCGTGCAGATGACAGAAAGGTGATTAAATAAGTCAGTATAGATGTATGGTGTTCAGCCTGGGATTTTATGTATATTACAACATTTCCTATTTGAATTGCTTAGTGAATATCTGTTTTATGCCGATAGCAAGTCTTTGGAGAAATGCAGGCTTTTTTTTTTCCATTAAAGAATCTGAACTCTTTATTTATACACTTACTTTACATTTTCTTTACTATAGACCTGATTCTGTAAACCTTAAGTACTGTCATCAGGAATCAGTAGAATTGCTCCCATGAGCGAGGAAACGCCTTTATGAAAAAGGGTTTGCAGGCTCAGGATTTTTGCAGCAAAGGTTGTTATGTGCTGTTTTTCTCTCTCTGATGCTATTCTTTGAACATCTGACATACATGTCATTGAATGGAGGGCAAACACAGCACATATGGATCCATGGGTCTTTTTTAAAATTTGTGGACAAGTTAATGTAATGGTACAGCTTGCCATAAATTGCTCCCGTGTTACTTCCTAGAGGGGGCTGCATATAGGCAATGGATGAGAGAATTCCTGTGTAAGAGAACTAAGCATTCAGAATTTCTGTGATGTCCAGAAAATTATTTTATCTGCAGCTGTGAGAAGTTGCTAGGGAACAGTGCTAACTCATTTTCACTGATCGGTCTTCGTTAGCATTGTCGAGGTAATTGTCTCTTTCATTGCTCAGTGATACTGCTGTTCCATTTTGCATTAGGACGTGATTTGGAAATACCTCAGAACTGTCCTGCTTATGAAGTTTGAAATAAACTTTTTGATAAAGAACCTTTTTTAGATCACTTCCAAGCACCAAACCGCTCACCAAGAGTACTATGAGTTTCAGGGTGTCACCGTGAAGAACTGAAAGGGCAGATTCAGTGTCAAGCACTGGGGCCGCAGGAGGTGAGCCCTCACTGAGAGCGGCATTGGGCTTGCAAGAATTTATGTAGTTGAATCTCTCCAGGAGAGGACGAGAACATTTTTGGAAATTCTTTTGAGATAAATGCGCTATCTGCATTTATGATATCATTGTGATTGCTAATACATTTTAGCCTCAGCCTTGAAGAATTTTTTAAGGCGCATCCTCTTTTTCACTGAAGATCAGACAGCTAATAGTCACGTTGAAGGGAGTTTGGGGAGCGGCTGTTGATCTGCTTGATAATTCTGCTTGATAAGTGAAAATTCTTGTAGTTTCAATTGCTGGCAGCATCTCTCCATTCAAGTCTTGTAAAATGGTGATTAGCCAGGTGATAGCTTTGGAGCAGTATCTACATCCCACAACAATTGTGTCTTATTCTGTGACTTCAAAAAAAAAAAAAAAAAAGGTCCTGCACCAGACACTGCTTTGCAGATAAAGCCAAAGCCAAAGAAATAGTCTTACCAAGCCCATTGCCTCTTGGTATATATGTAGAATATATAGCTCTATTCCTATATTTGCAACTGGGTTTTTTGGAAGACTCGTACTGCATGGTCCATCAGCCTTGTCGTCTTTATTCACCGTGCTCTTAATCTTCTCAGCCAATTTAAGTGACTACAGAAGAATTTCTCCACTTGTTGCTTGCCCACTCAGCATAAAAATCTATGTACATGTATGTAAACACACATGTATAAATGTCCCTACAGCACTTAAAAAAAATGTTTCATTGTGCTATGCTCTGTTTTACTCCACCTGCAATGGATAACTGGGTAATCCTTCATTACACTCATCTTGTGTGTGGTCTAGGTGGTTCTCTGGGGGTTGCTTACAGCCAGCTTCACTCACATCCTTGTTGTGGTATGGTAGCTGTTTCCTACCATTTTTTTCACCTGTGAAGCGGGGCAAATGGCACTCTGTTTTTACTGCACAAAGTCCCCAATACTGTGCTTTGTTTTTCCTATCCTTTCCTAAATCTAAGTCTAATTTAAAAAATTGTTGTTTGCACAGGCTGTGCTGTTAGCGGCTTTGTTGATGCTTGGCCAGGAAAGGAAGGGATGCATTGCATTGTTTTCTTTTAACCAGTAGTTTAGAAAGACGCATTTCAGACCCTACATCATATTTTTGCATTTATTTTAGAAACGGTAGTTGGAAACAGTCCACAGGGCTCCCAACCACTTTAAATCAGCAGGCAGCACTATTTATCTTTGTCTTTCATTTCTGTAAACAAACACCTTTCTTCATACGCTTGAATACATAAATACTTTCTTTTGTTTAGTATTGTTGCTCATTATTGCCCAATTATCCATTCCTGTAGGAAAAAGTGCCATACAGCTGGGAGAGGTGACAGTAAGCCAGTGTTCTGTTACGACACTGCATTTGCTGAGTAGTTTGGGGTAAAAAAGAGATCATGGACTACCTCCTCCCCTTGACCTCTAACTAGCAACTTTGAGACAGTGTCTCCTCTTAAACATCTCTGTGCTTGTTTCATAATTTGTATTGAGATATGGCTATGGGCAGGAGTACCAGCTTGTCCCACAATATTACCTCCTTCAAACATTGCGAACAGTAACATGGCCAGTTGTAACAGTGGTGTCTTATGTATCATATTACTAAGATTTTGCCTGCTAGTAGCATACGTTTCTGTAGTGCCACTTCAGGTTGCAACGCTGCTATTTTCCTCGTTCTCAGTGCTCTGTCACTTATTTGACATTATGTACAGTTCACAAGATGAAATTAGCAGAAGGGTGCACCAGCCAGACTGCTGGCTGACACAGACATGCAGTTTATGAAATACCTGTTCCTGACTTTTCCTTCATATTGGGAGTCCCAAGATGACTGCTGCAGGGGTCTCTGGGGAGGTGCAGTGCTATTCTTATTACTCACATAACTCCAAAGGTTTGCTTCCTGAGCTCTAATTCAAAGTCTTTCTAAAACAAAAAGATGCAGTTCTGCAGGCTGCAAAGCATTCTGATTCCCACTGAGGATCAGGCCCTCTCATGGCTTGTTTAGTAAGTGAATAGAGGTCAGAGCTACAAACTCTGTATTTGTTTCTGCTTTAAATTGATTTGTATGAGTTTCTGTAATTTTAATTCGCCAGAGACTTGTGCCTTTTACATCTTGCAAAACATGTTTTTAATAAGGACTTTCTCTTTGAAAGCCACAGGAATAAAATCTAACTCTGTGTGTGTGATGCGTGCATGTATACCTATATATGCAGCTGTGTGCGTGCACATAAACTGTAAGCACAATAGGCAATTTTGTCAAGTCCAAGAGATGCATATTACAAAGAGATCTATTTTATTTAACTCCTGGTATGCACAATTCAACTTTTGAAGCCTAAATAGGTCTTATGTCCTTTGACTAATTAAATTTTGTTATAAATCTACCCGTATTTTTGTAATATATCCATTTGAAAGAGGGTGGTTTAGTGTCTGGGTGGAATGGTTTTTCCTCCTGAAATGTTAATTAGATGGAGAACATGTTATGCTTTGGAAAAGCTGCATTGCAAACCCATAGATAAACAGATTGATTTAATTTTAATCTGCTTTCATGGTGATGCATAATGATAACTGGTTTCTGTCTCACAGGGCTGAAAACCACAGACCTTAATAAGAGTTTGTGGGTATATTATACAGCTTTAAATAGCTTGTGTTGTGCTAGACCGCTCTCCATAAATTATTCTAACTCCATCAGTATCTCAGGGACTCCCGATTCTCTTCTGCTGTGGATTTTCAATCAGTGAAACTATTAGCGTAATCTGAAGAAACTTTGAGGCATCTTTTCTGAAAACAACTGACAAGACTGGTTTGTACATGAAGTATTCAATGGGGAAACGGAACAAAAAAGGCCTTGCAGAAGCCAGCTCTGTACATTAAATCCTGGCATCCAAATCCTATGTTTTATAAGCCATGCCAAAATTGATTATGAAATTAAAAGCCAGACATTCAGATGGCTAGTATGAAGTGTCTTACTACATGACCTAATTCTTGTGATATGTTGTCATGGTTTAACCCCAGTCAGCAACCAAGCACCACGCAGCTGCTTGCTCGCTCCCCCCAGGGCAGGATGGGGAAGAGAAGCAGAAGGGCAAAGGTGAAAAAAACCTCACGGGTTGAGATAATTCAATAGGTAGAGCAAAAGCCACGCAAGCAAAGCAAGGAATTCGTTCACCGCTTCCCATTGGCAGGCAGATGTTCAGCCATCTCCAGGAAAGCAGGACTCCATCATATGTAACGGTTACTTGGGAAGACAAATGCTATCACTCTGAATGTCCCCCCCCTTCCTTCATCATCCCCCAGATTTATATACTGAGCATGACATCACATGGCATGGAATATCCCTTTGGTCATTGGGGTTAGCTGTCCCAGCTGTGTCTCCTCCCAATTTTTTTTGTACCCCCAGCCTACTCGCTGGTGGGGTGGGGTGGTGTGAGAAGCAGAAAAGACCTTGACTGCTTAGCAACAACCAAAAACGTTAGTCTGCTACCAACATGATTCTCCTCCCAAATCCAAAGCATAGCAGTACACCAGCTGCTAGCAAGAAAGTCAACTCCATCCCAGCCAAAACCATGACATATTTCATTCCTGTTGCACTGAGAAAGCTGCTATTTTGTTTAGTCAGTTCTAAAACAGTTTGTTTAGATGGGCCCTTCTCAAATACAGTTCTGTTCATGGAAAGAGATTCAACTATGAAGGCTTGCTCCTGCTAGGGAAAACATTTTTTTTAATGGTGTTTATTTCTTCAGGTCTTCATGATAGATACAAATCCAGAAAGCCCTCGTATGCTTGGTTTTCATCTATTCACTGCAAATAAGCCTTAAGTCTAATAAGAACAGGCTGAGTTCTTCCTATTTTCTCACTAACAGACATGTTTTATTTTTAACTGATGTTCAAAGAGCTCAAATTCTGTTCTATATTAGCTTCAGCCATAAAAAGCAATGAAACTGCAGAGGGAGGCAAAAGAAGAGTATGGCCTTAAAGTTTATAAACTTAGCATCACCCTAATGTTGTACATAAAATTAGAAGTGGAAATGCTGTGAACGCAAATTCCAACCAGTCCTCCTTGCACTGTGGAGTGGTTCATTCGATCAGCTCGGTTTATATAAGAAATGTGTCTGGGTCAGTCTTTAGAAGTCAATGGGGAAAAAAAGGAGCTGGGGTTGTTTAGCCTGGAGAAAAGGAGGCTGAGAGGAGACCTTATTGCTCTCTACAACTGCCTGAAAGGGTTGTAGAGAGGTTGGGGTTGGTCTCTTCTCCCAAGTGACTGGGACACTTATGCTAAAAGTGTTTGGTCTGATTCCTCATTTGCTGCAAACACCCCCCACAGGAACACAAGTTCCAGTAGTAGCTGAGGTGGAAGAAATGGTGGCTTCTGATACCAAGAAGCTCTAATCTATTGAAGACTTCTCAAACAGGTGGAGACTCTTCCCCAAATATGGAATTTCGGGGAGACTGGAAAGACAAAGGGGCCTGCTGTCTACTGAATTACCTCTGGTTTTCGCATTCACTAAGAATCTTGGCTCCATGCTTCCACCCCCTTTTACTTTTTTCATGTCTGTTGTACTCTTTAACTGACATACTTAAATCTCATTCCAGTGCTACTCATTACCTTACTAGCTTTTCTGGCATTCATGAACCTGTTTTACCTGTGTTTTCTTTAATTTCGGTACTCCAAAAAGAAGCCTGTCCTGAAGTAAAGGCAGAAAATTTGTTGCTGTTTTCCACTGCTACCTGATGTTTCAGTTCATTTTAATATGATTCTTTAAGCACAGAGCATCTTTAAGCAGATGCAGTGTAAGGTAAGAAATGGGTGGCTGCCACGTAGGGTCCCAGGATTCCCAGGAAGACAGCATAAGCTATATTTTTTACGGTGGTTCTAGGTCATCTCTCTGAACCTGTTGAAAGCAACCAAATGAATTGGCAATAGTCTCAGGGATGATGATGGGCAGTAACATGTATTCCTTTTTCCATGCTTGAAAAGAGAATGGAACTGGTCCTGAGATTGCTTAGTGGAATCAAGCCTCTGGGAGAGGAGGAGGTTGTTGGCAGGAGGTGAAACATCAGGATGCAGATGTCAGACTGAAGTGTTCTGGTATCAAAATGGTCTCTTTAATACAATGTGCCCCAAAAGAATGACTGCAGATACTGCAGAGGATGACTGTGTTTTGCGTACTCAGAGTGTTAGCTTTTGAGACAGTGATCATTCTGCTCTTACTGACTTGCCAGCAAGAGACAGCTACCTGGGAACTGTTTGAATAGTTCCCCAGCTTAGTCATGCCAAAACCACTGTCTAGATTTTAGATGCCATGGTAGCATCCAGTCCTATACTACCTGATTCTCAAGCTGTGACATTTAACTCTGGTCTTCAGAAAGACCCTGATGAGGTCTGTCAGCCCATGGTTAGAGCCTGGAGGATGGCTGGCTTGGCTCTTCATCCCCTTTGAAGCTAGCATTAGTGGAGCCCCAGCAAATACAAACTAGATGTTTCCACGTCCAGCAGCTGTAATTTGTTCCTGGATCAAGAGGTGATGTCATTGGAAAGAGCCGGCATGAAGAGCAACCTGTGGCACAGCCATCAGCAAAAATGGGCAATCACATATACTGGGTATTTACAGGTTAGGACTATGAATACTTTCAGGGTTTCTTGTGGGGGAGTATTTTGCCGCTGTCTTAGATCAGTGCATTAGACTTTCCAGTGAGTGGAAACGGACTTGATTTCTATGCCCTATGACATGCAGAGCTATGGGCAGGTCCATTTCCACTCACGTTTTGCTTGTCTTTGGTTTCAAATGGCCTGGTGTGAGAAAAGCCTCTCCCACACCTATTACTGTTGTCAAAGTCCACAGGTGCTGAATATTGGTAAAGTGAAGACTGCCATCCTGTACAGCTAAATACTGCTTTAGTCTCTCCATTGCTGGGTTAAGATTAGGCTCTGGGCAGAAAAAGCACTAAAGATAAATAGAAATAGAAACCCCCTCAAGTTATGTCTGAAGTGCTTTGGGGAGATACAGTGACAGGCAAATTCAGAGCCCACTGCGATGTCTGTTAGGTGCCTAGAAGCTCTCAAAAATGTCACCACCTTCTCACAATTTATCTGCCACCTTCTAGTCACCACTGGTAACAAGACAATAAGCAGTAGTAGCACCTGTGTTAACAGCCTCCCTTTTCTTTTTATTCCTTTGATTTTGAAAGTAGCTCACATTCTCGGAAGGAGCATGAAAGGTTCCCACAGATCTTTGCCCTGAGCACTCACAGTAATAGAAAACTAGATTCAATGCCGTGGGTCTAAAACATCTTTATTTAGAGCTGTTTAGGCATTAGATTCTGTTTATTTGCACTTTGTTTTGGAATGGAGGGACGTGTGATATTTGTATGCTGCATGAGGGACATGGTGAGGAGTAAAATGTGGAGAGGGGAGTCCTGCCTGTGGCAGGGTATCTGTGGCCTCTGCCTGCTCCTTCTCTTTGATCTCTTGCACGTCTTGAGGGTGAATTTGCGTTTGTGTTCTCTCTTTCTCTTTCTTTCTCTTTCCCTTCACTTCGGTGCTTCAAACCAGATGCTTTGTTGACATTGTACCATGGCACTTAGCAGCACACGTGCTGTAATGCCGTTATTTTTCACCAGCCAGCTGTTCCACTTTATACAACACTTAAGTAACAATTTCACAGCCATTACCAGCCTGCAGTAATGACATGGGCTGAAAGCTAAGTGCTAACTGGTTGTAAACTGCAAAAACTGGGAGATGCCAAAACAGCCACTTTGATAAATGAGAAAGGACATTGCCTGCATTTTAATTGGTCAAGTTGAAGCCTCTTTTATCACTAGAGTAAACATAGTGTTTAGTGGGTCATGAGATAGAATTGGGAATCACTATCTTTATGCACTTAGGAAATATATTTCCTTGATTTCAGGTGTGATGTATTGATTCTGGGAGTTCCTTCTATTTTTTTTCCTTTCTCCTCTCCCTTGATTTGTACCCTGTCAGGCTGATGGGTTTTCAGGGATTGAGGACTCTCAAGGGCTTTGTTTGCCATGATTGATTTGGTACGAAGGGTGAGCTACTTATGAGTCTCAGTAACCAACGTGCTGCACTGTGAGCAGTGTTCCAGAGGTAAATAACGGCTTGTAGAAACACCTATGAAAGTGCTTAGTTGGATAAGTTCCTTGAAAAAAGAAAAAAACGAAACAAAAATCCAACCAAAACCAACCATGACTGAAATGTTTAATAAGTCTTTTCTTTCCTGCTCTTTCCAAAGTAGAATCTGGCACAAAGTGAAGTGATGGGCACAAAATACTTGAACAACTTTACTTGCTGCTGCCAAGCCATAGTGCTTTAAGCAAACATACGATCTGTTTTACTTAGACTGTTAACTGTGAGCAAATATATGTAATTGTCTAGTTTGAAAGGGACTTTTAAGATCATTGAGTCCAACCATTAACCTAGCACTGCCAAAACCATCACTAAACCATGTCCCTCAGCACCATGTCTTCTTGTCTTTTAAATACCTCCAGGGATGCCAATTCAACCGCTTCCCTGGGCAGCCTGTTCCAATGTCGATAACCCTTTTGGTGAAGAAATTTTTCTTAATACCCATCCTAAACCTCCCCTGGCACAACTTGAGGTCGTTTCCTCTTCTCCTAGAAAAGTTTTGTCATACGCCTTTTTGCGTATTGCAGTTGAGAAATCTTAGTAGGCTGAACTGTGGCTGAACCAAGTGGCTGTCTCATGAGCACTCTCAAGAGCAGCTGAAGGGTCGAAGACCCAGCTTGCCCTGTGACAGCCAGGCAATTCAGGAAAGCAGATTTGCAAGAAAGTAATTGAGCCCTGACAGCAATCACAGTGTTTTCACCTGAGCTATCTTCAGTTTTATCAGTTGACAAATAACATACCTTCAGTTATTATTAACCCTGTTTCATCCAGGTCATTCTTTGGTAATTGCAAAGTGCTACTACCATTATAAGCTGGGTGAATAAAATTCTGCGATTCCCCGACAGTGGCAAACACAGCACTGAGACATGCTAGGGGAAAAAGCATTTCCCAGGATCGTGGAATTGAAGCTTTTGTGCTAATTATAGAAGTATACTTAACTGATTCTTTAAAAAGAGTTCCTAACCTCTTAATTCTGTAGAAAACAACAATCTTGTTGTGTTACTGTTTTCAGTAAAATGAGGGGTTTGGGGCTTTTAATAGATGACTAAACTAGACCTTATCAAAAACTCTTCTAGGAAATCCTGATCCATAGACTGCAATTACCCCAAGAAGTATACACAAGGATCTGCATTTGTTTTGAGACATTAGAAATCAGTGCAGGATGACAGTTTGTCAGTGGATAAAGTGAATGTCAAGGATAAACAAACTTAGCTTGTCTTACTGGTTTTGTGTCCATTTTTCTGGTTTACCTCGTCACTCTGGCATTTAAAGGAATCCAGACAGAAAATAAGAGGATGGTATCTTTTAAGCGTCTGTGTTTCTGCACTTATTTTAATCTGATTTTAAAGCTTTTTTAAAATATAAGTGAGAAATTTCCTTAATTTTCAGTGTGTGGCTGTTTACTTAGCACTACTGAGACCCTGCACAGCTTCCTTGATTGCAGTAAAGCTATTACATCTGTGCCAGCAGAGCGAGGTAGAATATGCTACGCTCTAAGGCTGGTTTGTTTTTATTCCCTACCAGTTTTGTTAAGAAAACATATAAAAACATAGCTGTTGTATAGTCAGTATAATCTGTTGTGTGTTTTTAAGCAGCAGTTGTAACATAGTGATTGCTCTTAACATCCAGTCATGGGAAAATGGTTGCTTTTATGTAAGGCTTCCGTCTGTTTGGGTTTCCAGGATGTGTATTTTTTTTTCCACCCCCACAGAAATCTTGTCCAGGAGAATTCAAGGGCTTAATATATTTGTCCAGGACATCCAAATGTCTCACAGTGGGATCAGTGTTCCTGCACTTGTCCCATGGATGCTCCATGACATGTAGAAATCTTAGATACACTTATTGGCATGTGCAGACTGTGGCGGCAGCAACCGGTTACTGATCAAATGTACCGTGTGCTACACCAGTGGTTTCTGCCTACATGGGAAGCCTGAGGGGGCCAAACTTAAGAGCGCAATCTCAAGGCATATGCGGCTCTGTGAAACCCTTGCAAGCAGGAGTGATTCAGTTCCTGTCCTGTGCTAGAGCTGAGCACACAGACTCGGCTCCATCGAGACAGTTGCTTTTTCAAATACATAAGCTCAGCAAGGTGGCCTGAATCCCACAGAGGCACCTCCTCATCAGCCATGACCAACTGCTGGAAAGACAGTGACCACATTAGAGAGCTAGAAGGACGGGTATGAGTTTCTTAATCATAGCAATCACAGCCAGCTTAAATTGTAAAGATTTGAGCCACCCTCATTTCCCTGTGAAGTGGGGAATCATTTTTCTCTCATTGGTCTCAGTTGACACCCAGCAGTTTTCCTTCCTTGAGGTGGAACAGAAAGGTGGTCCCAGCTGCTGGTCACTAGGAATAGCTAAAGACATTTGCTGACAAATGTTTCGCACAGATTGTCTGGCCGTTTTCTGTCTCCATCTCTTTCTCAAGATGCCAGGAATGCAGTTTAACTCTTGGTCTCTTGTCCTGGGGGATGTTTGTGGTCTAGGAGCAGTAACTGCACCTGCTTAAAATGCGTTTTGTGAAATTAGCATAGGAGAACTGGAGCACAACTTGGCAGCCTTCGTGTATTAATTCCTCCAGGTGTGCTAAGGAAATTACAGCCACTGCCATTCAGTTAGTTTAGTAGAAGAAATGGGATATAACTTTTTTTTGTCCAAGTGAGTTGAAGGAATGCTTTGGATTTTTATTCTGAAAACATCTGTGTGTATTTTGTCCTTCAAAGATTTCACAAATAATTTCATGCAGAGGCAGAGTTGATAGTGCTTGTTTTACTGATATTAGCATCTCTGCATGGCAGCAGCTGTTTATACAAAAAATCACATACCTTTTTGTTTTTTTTTTTCCCAGAATTGAGAACTTGCCATAACGCTGAATGGATTTTGTGTATGAGATTTTAAGCAAATGTAATTAAACTGTCATTTCTTGACAGCTCATATATGAGGCTGTTTGACCACAATGGACTTTTTGTTTTTTGTAAACACATTCAGAAACCAAAAGTTAACACCACCAGAAACTCCTAATTCAGTAAATTGGCCAGTGTTATGTAGCTGTGGACTAATTCAGTAGTGCCTTAATATACATATTTAGCCATTTAGTTAAAGAAAGGGAAAGAAAGAATTAGGGATTACACCACCTGCTAAAAGGAAGTAAAGCAGATATTTTTATATATGTGTATATATATATGTTGTTCCTCTTCTCCAGTGGTTATTCAGAACCAGAAATATTGTGCTAACACATGTGAACCAGAAAGTACTTCTCAATAGCAGCCAGTCCAGGTGTCACGACTGTAACATTTTGTCATAGAGCTTTTCCTCTTATTTAACCTTATACATGGAAACAGACTTCCCAAGAAACCACTCATTTTTGGAAAAAATAAGAATGTATCTAAGTATTTTTAGGATCAGAGCTAATAGAATGGTTAAAGCCAACAGTATTAAAAGAAAATGAAGAAATGTTATGGGCTCAGAAAGATGATGAAAATTGGAGCAAATATATGAAATGTCATCTTTGAGTAATGTGGGGAGGGAGAGGAAAAGGTACAGTTTGCTTGTAATATGAGGACTAGCAATGATTCTCTGCTCCTCAGTCCAGATACAAGCCCAGCAACAACCTGATTTCTTTTGGGGACAAAAATTATAGTTTCTTCTCCAGTACAATAACCTCTATTCAAAAGAGAGCCTTAACACGCGCAGTGGTGCCCACAGTGTGGATAATGGAGAGAGAGAGGAGTGTGCTCCAGAACATATCTACTCTGCAATTTAGCTATGACTAAAGCTGTAATTACCGTTAGTTCAGTTAAGATTTCTATCTTGATATCATTTCTTCAAAATATGGAATTCTTAATTGATTCTCTCATCTCTTTTCCTTGTAATACTGTCGAACTCTAATGAGCAGTAGCATTTTCTGTGGGGCAGTAATGAGCAAATAATGAAGAAATAAGTAACAGATCGCGCTGACATTTTGTATCTAATTGGTGAAATATCCTCTTGTTCCTCCTAGGGCAAAGGTGAAGAAAGGTGTGAACATTTTCAGTGTAAGAGCCAGCAGCCCGTACTTATGGGACATCAGAGAGAACATGGATTATACTGGGAAATATGCACCAGCTGTTATTGTTTGCCAGAGGAAATCTGCTGCCTCTGAAAACAGGTAGGTCATTTCCAGCAGTCTGTCTTTTAATAACTGAGGGTTGGTTTTCCTTTTCAAAGCATTTTGCCATAATTTTAATAAGTCTTATTATAGCGCATGATGAAAATCCTTTTGGAAAAGCTGTGGCTGTCTTTATTTTGTAGTGCATTGCTAATTCTACCACATGCACTTTGAACAAAATGTATCGTAATACTCTAAGGAAGTTAAAGCTAGCAGGAAATATTGTTTTCACATAGTATTTAGAAGGACATGTTTCATATCTTAGAATTCAGTTGTGACTACTTTAATCTCTTCAAATTATTTGCTGCCGGCCATTATAGCAGGGGGTAGTTATAAGGCTGTTTGTGGTGGAGCTTTTTGTTTTTTTTGGTTTTTTTTTTTGGTTTTTTTTGGTTTTTTTTAGTTTTTGCTTTGGAATTTTTTTGGTGGATTGGTTTTTGGGGTTTTTTGTTTGCTTGTTTGGCTGTTTTGTGTTGTGGGTTTCGTGGATTGGTGTTTTTTAGTTGGTTTGGGTTTTTTTCTTGGTTTTGTTTGTTTTGTTTTGTTCGTTTGTTTGTTTTTTATCCAGAGGAAACAAAAATGTACTCCTGATATCAAACCCACGTTTTTGTTGGTGAGATTTATTTTTTTTTTAACCTGCAGAAGGGAATACATTTTCCGTTCCTATTTTGCAAAAATTTAGATAGGACAGTGAGCTGTCTTAAACAGCCTTCATCTGGAAGGTGGATGTTCCTTTTCTAATCACAACTGATTGCTTTAATGAATACATTTTTATATCATTTACTGCTTCTTGTTCATTGTTTCTGGAACTGTATGTCAAGTGTATATTTATAAGGATCTGACTGCACATGTATTGTGTTTGGCATTGCTGTTAGAAAACTTGCCACGTAACATGGAAGTTCTGTGCTGTGATTTACTTCTGAAATTTTACAAAATCTTATAGGCTGTGGGGGGTTTATTTATGGGGTTTAGAATTTTTAAGTAAATACCCTCGGAGCCTAATAACGAGGAAGTTTAATATCTTTGCAATCTGGGTATATGAAAAAAAAGAGGAAGGGAAGAATTTCCCTTCATAATTGTGACATAAATCACTTTCTCCTTATTATAACTTGAATTCTGGACAATTTCTCTGCTGTGATATCCTCAGTTTTCTCATCTAAACCATATATTGTCTCATACCTGACTGAATTTTGTTGGTCAAAGCAGCAATGTGTTACATATGCCAAGGTCAGAGCTTCCTACTGTCTAGCACAATCTGTCAGACAGATTCTTTAAAATCACAGTTCAAAGCTATTTGAAGACAGTGTGAATATTTTCATTGACTGAAATTGGCATTGGATCAAAATCAAAGATTATTTCAACGATGAGTTTTCCATCACACTTTATCTTGTTGGCTCCATACAGTGCATTTGCCTGATTTCTCCTCCTCATCAGGAAAGTATAATGCAACCTCATGGGTGAATTGAAGCTTGACAACTTATTTCCCTTCACTATTCATCATTCAGTGGCAAGCCTTCAAAATGACCCTTTGGACACAAAAAAATAAATTATTATGTCACCTTTGATGCAGTGCTTGTGGATTCTGCGCATTTTCACATGCTGAGTATAATAAGCATTGCTTCATGTTTATTAAAAGAAATGTGAGCTCATATACATATTAGATTTTACTGGAAAGAAAATCAAATGAAGACAAGTGATGTGTGTAACTCTCATATAACTTCTGGTTTGACTTATTTCATCCAAGTTCCCAGTTGAGATTAAGAACTTCTTCCTCATTGTTTGTAAACAAATGTAAAATATTTGAAATGTATTATTCATTATGTTGGTTTCCTCATTAAATTTAGTCATATCTGTTTTGCTCTTCATTTTAAGAAGTAAGGTCAAGCATTATATAGGGAAAGAGAGTGTGTTCGACATTTTTTGGGAAACGTTTTTTTCCTTATCTAGACATGTTTGGTGTCACTAAATGTGCACAATGGATAACAGCTAAATATTGATGTCTCTTATCACATTGTTTGCCTCCATAGTTGATTTATAAATTTGAGAAACTCTATTTCCATATTGTTTAATTACTCTTAAAAATCAGAGATCTGATCACACGAATGCAAAGGTGGCAATGTTAATTAACTAAAGATTCAATGCTTTTGTGTTTCTGATAGTTTTACATGGATCAGAAAATAGTGTTAATAAAGCTAACTTACTATGACAGGTGTAATTTCACGGATTAAGGAGGCACTTGTGCAAGTGACAAACTTAACCAGGATGCCTGAGCATTTCTTTATTGAAGTTTGAAATATATCAGTCATTTTATTTGGAGAGGTTTTGGCACCAAAAGCTTATCGTAACAGGATTAACATATAAATATTATCACAGCCAGCAGGGTGTTTTGGAATGAATATTAACAGCAAATATTATGAGTCTGTATGAGAATAACTAATTAAGCCCATCTGTCAAATATGATTTGAAGTTCTCTGTGCCTTGCTTATTATGGGCTTGTGACAGTGTTCCAGCTTAATGGTGAAGCAATTATAAAGTTCTCCCCAATTCTTCTGATTTCATTCTCAGGCAATAATAATTTTGTAACACACTAAATCCTGACCCGTGAGATTATTAGATGGGTTTACTACTTGTAGCATCTGTACGGCACTTCTGTTCTTCCCTGAGAAGCATCTATCTTCCTCCCTATTGTCATGTAGATGACCAAAAAAGCAAATAGAAAATGGTGTGATGAGCATTAACCAGTGGCTCAGAAATGTGACATGGGAAACACTTAAACACTGATTGAATCAGAGATACATCCTGGTATGTGCCATCCTTTACTTATTTCCTTTGGAAGTTGTAATAGAAAGTTGGAATAGAATAGAAAGATGAGATTAAAGGAGTACTGCATTTTCAGAATGTTTTCTTGGGTTAGTGCTGTTTCTCATCGTACCTGAAATTGAGCGCCTCTGCTGTGCTAGTGATTATTGAGATGAAGGATAGCCAGAAGTGGAAGATCAGGATTCCTGTCTGCTCTTTTGCTGTGTTTCCTGTTGGACTGGAAGCATGCCAGGTGGGATAGGTTTGGAAAATTACTGAGGTGCCTAAAGATGCAGATTTATTGTATTTTCCTTGTCTGCAAAATGTGATTGATAGCACTTCCTGTATCCAGCTGCTGTGGAGACGTTAAGCAAGATGTTCTGATATAATACTTATGGGTGTCGTGATCCTCTTAAAATATTTTATTCATGTTTAGATTTTTGGGTACAAATGTTTGTTATTCCATTGGACAATACATTATTGTTCTCTGTGTTTATGGCAGGAACTGAGGCCATTGATCCAAGTGCAAAGTAATTATAGACAAAGCTTGGCCATCTCTGAGTAGAACCTTAATGTCTAGTTATGACCCTTTACTGCCGTACCTCCAAATGTATTTGAACTATATAATGGATAAGCTTGGCTCAGCAATTTCCTTTTCCTATGCTTATTGTCGGAAATGTTGCAAAGATGGTATTTCTTTTGATACTTTCCCACTCGCACTTTTAGGTTCCAGTTCTATAGCATTGAAGGAGTTATTTGCTTATGTGTTTGAAACCAGATGCTGGTCCTGCTATTAGTAGAGAAACTTATTTTCATTGTGAGCTACAAGTGACTGGATCAGTCTGTGATAATATTGACACAGTAAGAGACAATGAGAGTATTTTATGGGCTGTATCCCTTATTTGTTCCCATGTGTCTCATTTTTTTTATTAGACCGTATTTCAATGCCTGATTTTCTTAACACCTTTATAATACAAGAAATTAAATTGATATTAGATAATAACAGGGGACAGGAAAATCTATGGCAGCATTGCCTTTGATTTTCCTACACAATACTTCCTTTTTATTACACTTATACTATTGTCCTTAGTGCCCTATATTTCTCATTTTCAAATCTAGTTATTTAATGCTTAGTTTTCATGCTGTAAGAGCAGTGAGCTATTGCCGTATTCTTTTACTTGTTGCATCTGCCAGTACATGTGATAGACTCTCAAGAGTGCTATAATCCTAAAACGCTTCTGAAACAACAAAAGCAACAGATTTGACATAAATAACAGCCTAATAGCCACAATAATTACATTGTGTCTCTTGCTGATGTTCATCAAAAGGCTTCACAAAAATAGTTTTATATTCTAGATCACCATTAATGTGCTCACATGACTTTATCAACTAGAGGTATGTTATTACTTG
Organism: Chroicocephalus ridibundus; assembly: GCF_963924245.1. Classification (NCBI taxonomy): domain Eukaryota; kingdom Metazoa; phylum Chordata; class Aves; order Charadriiformes; family Laridae; genus Chroicocephalus; species Chroicocephalus ridibundus. The sequence continues at coordinate 7,786,488 of NC_086296.1, read as the reverse complement.
GAAAGAAAACTTTCCACTCAATGTAATTGCAGAAAAGATGCATGATGAAGCAAAAATAATGTTGAGTGTATTTGGTCCCATCACATCATGTGTGATTCACATGAGCATCAGTTTATCATGATGAAACAAAAGCTAGTAAAAGACTGTAGAAATCATACATACTTTCATATGGGATATATTTAAGTATGATATTAAAAAAGCTGGACAGGCAGAGTGGGTGAAGGGCTGGGTTAGGCTGTATATTTGGGCATTTTTATGGCCACCCAAGAGATTATTTGAATTTTTTTTTCTTTAAAAGATAAAGCGATATGTGAATTCTGAGAAAAAAAGTTTTCTCCTGTTCTTTTTTTGATACTATTTTTATTATTGGTGGGGAAGAGGGAGAAGAGGAGGGGATATCTTTTTATGTGGTTCCAAAATTACTTTCTGAGAATAATGATTCCGCCCTTAAAAAAATGGCTATTCACTCAGCATCGTTGATGATGATATAATGCATTAAGATATGTACTATTGGGCAGATGTAATATGTTAATTTGATTCTGAAATACCAAAGTTAACTCCATTTTTACTTCCTAGGCATATGGGTAATGATCAGCTGTAAATGCCTTTTTCCTGGGTACCTTCAGAGTTTCATACTGTGTACCATTTGGGTTTTTCTTTTACCTTCCTGGGTTATTTGTAACCTCTAGGCTTCTAAGAGTTTATATGCTGTGATGATATGAAAGTACTAAACGTCTCAGAAGTCATGTTTACATTCCACTGTTTGAAAGCAATTAGTCACAAACTTCTATTTCTCACTTCTTATTTTAAAACTTAGATGTGGCCTCTGAGAGAGAACCCTTTGAGATGTTGAGGCAAAATAAATTTGTATGAATCAAGTCTCAGTGCATCATTCTTTTGCATGCTTGACCCACTTTTTTCATTTTTTAAAAAGAAAACTATTCTATTTATCAAGAAAGGCAGAATCTCTCTCGAAACCATCCTACTCGATGCTAATATAGTACAAAAAAGGTTTATGGGTATCATCTTGAAGCAAATCAAAAGAGAAGAGATGAAATATTAAACAACAACTATTAGATAAAGGCATTATTAGCCAACTTTTTCACCTGTTTGTTTGAAAGAGACTCATTCATTTAAAAAGAAAAAGTTTGTGGGAAAGCACTTCAAAGGCATGTAGATAATCTTCTGGCATCTTAGAGGTGGCCTCCATTACTTTATCTCTGACATTTACATGAAGGAGATACCACAGGGCAATTCAGCTGTCATTAGGAAGAAGATTCCCTTTAATCTCAGCTGAATTTAGGGGTTCTCCTTAGAGAGTAAGGCTATTCCTGTGTTCTTTTGTTTGTGAGCATAATGTTATTGGAAACGGGAAAAGTGACAATTAGCATTGAATTGCTGATGCTGTCTTTTGAAGCAGTTAAAAAAAAAAATAAAATTCCCTCATTCAGGGATTATCCTTTTGAAATATTAATGTACAGTTACGTAGCATTTACCGTCTCCTAATGACTTGCAGCTGGTGATATTCAGATACATGCATATCATCTTAAGGAAAGTGGTAAAGGTGAAGTACTCAAAAATGTAACTTGACGTGACTTAACAGTTCACAGCAGGACTGAATAGTCAGGAAAGTAACGGAGATTATCAGTAGTGTCATGCCATTTTATTCCACTATGGTATCTCCCCATCGCCTGTAGGATTTTTTGTGCTGAACTGGAGAAAGTCGGACACCATCTCTTTAGAAGGGTACATGATAAACACAGAGATAGTATAAGGGCTTCCGTTCTACTTTGTGGCCAAGTGCAAAGAATAAAAATATGCCAAAAAAATTAGAGCGGAGGCAGGATTTACCGCAGTGCAGCTGATTATTGCTTTTATATGGTTTTAGCAATGCAGGGTGAAGAATATCCTTTAAAATAGTGCTTCATGTTTTTGGACTACATTGATATGTTGCCTGTTTTCTCCTGATCTTTACCACTCCTGCTCCAGCTAAAAGTAACTGTGAAATGAGTGCTTGAAGCTTTAGTTACATAGCACTTTGATCCGACACATATTGCACCCTTAGCTTCTAGACGTTGCGGTTGGGTCAAAAGGGATCAGGGACAGAGGGACACATTTTTTCAGTGGCAACCCAGAGTCTGCACATTTTCTAGGACTTGAACGTTTGAAGCAGAGAGTTGGGATCACTGTCACAGTTATGCCAGCTCACTACGCACCCCAGGGTGAGCTGGGGTTATCAACTGTCAGCTCACATTGCATGTGTAGAAATAATGATCCAAATTATGACACTGATCAAAGACATCATGTTCATTTGAGAGGGTTTTGGACTAGGTCCAATTTGTCTTAGAAACTGTGGTCATTTTCTAGCACACTACTGCATTTGGCTCTGCTTTTGTGACAGTCTATCCCAGGTGGAAAATAAAGCCAATAAATAATTACAGACAGTAGTGACTGCAGACTGGCCTCCTAATGGCCTAACTGGTCACAGGCCAGTGGCCATTCACTGACTGTCTACCATCTTCAATATAGATGCCTCATCCAACTCTTCTGTCCATGTCTGTATATCCAGAAATCCTGGGAAGAAATTTTGTATGCTCTGTAATGTCACAGCAGAAGACGACCTGAGAAAGTGTTTCTTAATTTGAGTTGGACCAGTTTCATGTTTCATGTATTCTAGCATCAGGATAACCTCTCCAAACTCATGTTAGCTGTGGCTCCAGGGTAGAGCTCTGAACAGAAGGGATTTTGACCACAGGAAGCATGTTTGTAAGGACAGATGAATTAAATTTGTTGTCCTAGCTCATCTGAAAGCAGAGGGGGTTTTATCCCCTTTGTATTTTTGGATTAAATTTTATTGATTTTTATTTTACATACAAAAGTAATCATGGAAAGCAAGGATCCAAAAAGTACTGCTTATATGAAGTTACCCAATGTTACCAAAATTGAACGTATAACAGGTACTCAGTATTCCCTTGTTCATGAGCTTAGCTATGAATTTGAGAAAAGCGGTGCTATCTTCATCAATAGTTATTGTGATAGAGCAAAAGATGGAGGTTCATCATGACCCTGAGAAGTCCTGGGAAAAATTCTGATTATTCCTGTGCTCACGTAACTAGAGACTATATTATAATGCTTACATGGGAGAAGGCGGAATTACATTATTTGGCATTTCAAGAAGTTCTCAACACACAAAGTTGTCTATGATATGCTGGTAATTAGGCTTCTTTTCTCTGATATATAGTACCTTCTATAAAATGAGGTTCTATAGCACAATGTTCAGTATGACTTTGCTAGAATGCCAGGAGTTGTCTAGAGGGAATCTTCTGAAGATATCGTAATTGTTCAGATTAAATGATCTGCCTCTAAAATCTGCAAACAATAAATAATGTTAGGTATTTAATCCCCTTTCATTGAGAGTTCTTGGCATGCAGAACTGGGAATCAAATAGTTGGAGGGAAACAGTGTAAGCCTACATAATTTGCTGACAAAAGTCAGGGACAGAAAGGGCAGATCACTCACAGATACGCTGGGGTTTTGTCCTCTCTTCTCTCTTTCTCCCTGGGTGATATGCAGGTGTTTTCTGGGTATCTCTGCCACCTCCCTTGTAGAGGAGATGCCCTTCTTTCTGTATGGTATTGAAGTAGCTACAGGACACTTCCAACAGTCTGGATAACCTCATGCATATTTAGTGTATTTGTTTTTACCCTGGTGTTATCCAGTGTGATAAATACCATTTTAAACTTGAGGAGGAATGATTTCCCTTAAGAACCTTAAGGATTCATCATCATCATGCTTGCTCTGTGTTTGTGGTACTTAGCACTGTAGTCCTTAAAACTTTAGTAGCCCCAAGGCTCAAAATAACAATTCCAGTGGGACAAAACCAGTTTGCTACCTATTACAAAATAGACAGCGAGTAATCTGTCTATTAAAAATCCAACATTAAATGCAAAAGTGTGTCTTGTGAACGTATCTCTAAAGGCGCTGTTGATTTTCTTTTCCTTGGAGGAAATCTTGTAAGAAGTAATACTAATTACTGAGAGAGTTGGAAAGTGAGTGGATGACCTTAAATGTGAGCTGAAGCTGAAAATGTACCTGTTGTTCTTGAGGCAAGGGGTTTCCCATTTTTTGGATGAAAGATGTCATTAAATCTAGCTGCTGCATAAAAGTCAACATGCAGCAATGTGCTGCTGTCAGAAGCATAGAAATTATACAAGTATTAAGTGAACAGAATTATGTAACGCAGTCTAGCATCCATATAAATTGTAAAGCTAACGCTAAGTAAAATCCTACTGCAAGTGCAAGGCTGAAATTCACTGGGCACTTGGGTTATTTTATGGCTTCAACTCTGAATGTATAGATTTATTGATGACATGAACAAGCTAGGATGCAGTATTAAGGATCTATGGGTGGTTTATATGAACTGATGATGCAGATACAACTCATCCTCCGATTATTTCACCTTGGTCACCTCTTGGCCTTTTCACCACCTCTAATGGGTAAGACAGGGCTGCTGCCCCAGCTTGATAGAGGGGCAGACAGGACATGGGCAAAACTTTAAGGATAGTTCTGACACTAATACACAACATCATCTGTTAGGGTTTATGTGTGTGCAGTGAAATGGGGTTCCATAGCTATGCTTAGGATGAGCTCCATGTGAGTCAACACACTGAGCAGGGGGCTGCACTGAGCCAATCACTAAAACAATGCAAAAGTCACTGCTGCGTCATTTTATTACCCACTGTAACTGTGCAAGCCTTAATAACTTGCCCTGGGTCATGTGGGATGTGTGACAGAGCAGGAGTTAAATGGAGATCTTCTCCTCATGTGTCAGCCAGTCCCTGGAGAGTCAGCTTGCACCGAATGCTCCTTTCTTTTTTCTACTCCATCCCAGGAATTTATAGAGTTCTCTGTAACTGGTAGTGTGTCTTAGACCTCTTTTTGAAGAGGTTCTATTGAACTCCATGCCAATACAAAAAATTGGGCTTTGTTAGGATAATAGAATGCCTTGTCTTTGTGGACATCACTGATTCCACCATATGTGCACACACAGGTATGTGAAAACTAGCAACAGGACAGAAAACTGAGGTGTAAGATTCCATAGGCAAAGCTGTCCGTGTGGTCACAGGATAATTTGGGTTACATGAAAGGAGTGTGTAATGTGATTCATTCCTCCCCCTGCGTGGTAATCTGCAATAGCAAGCAGTACTTCCACCTCTGCCAACATACTCCGTCTTCTGCACATGTTTTCCAGCCTACGTTTCCAGGTGTAATCTGGAGTATAAATTTTTAGTGTTCTATAAAGCTAGTTTAATGTTCAATACACTTTCAATTCACACCTCTGTTAAAGTCTGAATCTTTCAATTTTAAATCCATCCCCATTGTGTCAGTTTATGAATCATGTATGATGTGTGGTATTTTGACACAAGATCGAGCATCGGAATGCACAGAGATGTTACATAAGAAGTTAGGCAAAAGTACATTTTAGAGTGTGTGGGAGAGGGGAACCAGGCTATATCTTCTATGGCAAGTAAGGGAGCCAGGAAGACCGGCTTGTTGCACGATTCTTTGGAAAAGTACAGGAATCATTACAGAGTACGTTTCGTTTTGTTACTCAGGAACCCTGAGAGCTTTTCCATGCAAGAAGTATAAATATAGTTTTATATTAGGTACGCTTCAAACTTTGAGTAACTGACAGCTCTGCTGTTTTGCCATCGATACAAGACCAGCCTGGGCTGGTCATGATGCAAAGTCACGATCCACTAACGAATGTAACCATCTGTTAGAGCCCGTCTACCACTTATTCTGCACTCGTGTTGACGATACAAAGAAAAGGAAAGGATCAGTTGGTTGTGATGTCTCTCTGGTTGAAATTCATTGTCAGGGTGGTAGTTGAGGGATTGCCTGTGCTTACGTAGATGTGTTAATATTATTCTTAGTTTCAGGGATTACCTGAAGCTGATATTCAAACGTGCAATTAGCTGGATGAATGACTACTATCTCCATCCTTTCTTGACATAATTTTTTCTCTGGCATATTGAAACAATGCATGCCTAGCTTTTCCTCAGCTGTAGCTGAAATAGTTCTAGCATACCTTTGATGTTGACAAGATATTATCTTTTTTTAAAGTCTTTATTCACTGGAATTGTTCCATAATCCTAGTTTTGTGAACTTCAGCATGGGGACTGTGGAACAGGAAAGCTATTCAATTTATACTGCTGGAACTGAGACTATTACTTTCATCTTCTATTTCTTACACTGCCTTTCTAAATCAACTGTAAAATCAATCCCAAAGCATCTGTTTCTGATATTTATATAATTCTCATTTCAGCTATGTCTTAATGCACCAGAGTCTCCATAGGTTTGTTTATAGTAGCATTGGCAAGTGCAGATGTGCTCTTATCCTGTATTAAAGATGAAGGCTGTCATACCAAGAGACCAAGAACTATATGTCTGTGTGGCACAGAGCAGTGCCTTGTGGAGATAAATGGGCTGCCTTAACTGTGACACAGTGCCACATGCCCATTCAGCAAGCCCTGGTCACTGAGGGAGCAGCATCTTAGGAAGCAGGACTGTATGGTATCATGCATGGCATATCACTGTGAGTGCAGAACAACGTGAAGTGTTGTGTGGAACTTCTTCATTTTCAGTTTATTTGAATCTTACATTTAATCTTATACTACAGAGAAAATAATTAGCTTGAATAATTTTCAATCCCATTAATCTATTCCTAAGTGGCAAATATTGTACCTGGAAACAGATCGATTATGAAGTGTTTCCTCTGAGATGCATTTTCCTGTTAATTGTTGAAGCAATTAATTTCTTACACATGCAGTTCTTCGTGTGAAGTATTTAAGACAAGGAAAGCACAAGGCTTAGAAGAGAACAAAAGAAGACTACAGTAAAATATTAAGATTATCACAGAATTAATAAATATAATGTATCTACAATGTGTTACATATGTTGTACATACATTATGCATTTGTCAACATCAATAAAGGAGAAGCTTGCAAAAGTTTCAGAAATTAGGACATCTTAGAATTAATCTTTCATGCATATTCATTGAAACCAGTTTTACTTACATGAACACATGGTACTTTTTCCATAGGATTATGGGCAGTGAAGAATCTGTCAGACAAACTGATAAGTCTCTATATGATGTGTTTTTCAAAATAACGTCTCCCCCCTGCCTGAGACTTATAATTTGGAAATATGTGGGCGGATTTTTATAGGGAAAACAAAGTGCAGTTTTGCATTTTGGATGCAAAATCCAATTTTTATCCAAGTATCCAAATGATACCTCCCTTGCCCATTTTTAGTCCTCTCTTGAAAGCATAAGAAACAGCATAATGTTCTTCTATTTTAAAAATGTTTATTTCCAAGTCTAAACGTCTTTGAATATGAACAGACAATGCTGTTCTGCTAAACTCTACTGCACAGGGCTAAATGGCTACAATTTTAACTTGGTTTTCCCCAAAAGTTCGAATCTAGACACACCCCTGACATGAAAATTTGTATCTGAGTAGCTTCATTTTGGGCAAGCTTGTCAGCTGCTGAATGCAGGACTGGCCACAAATCATTTTGAATGGTCTTAATTGCTTTTGTTGCTATCAAACCCACAAATAATATATTCCCGTACTCTCACTGATATCTCTGTTTTATGCTAGAGTTACACATACACATTCAGTGCATTGCAGTTCTTTTTCAATTCTAATAGATTGAATCAGGTTTGATTTTATGCACATTCAATACCACAAACTCAGTGGAAGGGAGGGGTTGTGGGTGTATCCTACATTTGTTTTATATATTTTATTGAGATAAACCCCTGACTTAGTCCTTAAGAGTCTCAAAGAGAATTACAATGTCTTGATGAAAAATTACTATTTATTCAAAAATCAAGACTTTGTTCTCATAAATGACATGAAAATAAATCTTGTTTGCAGTGGCTCTAAGCAGCAAACGATCAAGGATTTAGCTGTCTCCAGTGCATGGGGATAAATGCACGGTTTCAGAAATACAGCCTTCCCACCAAGCCTTTGAGATGGTGGGAATCAGCAATTGTTTTGTAAAAGCAGTATTTTTTGCTCTTTACTTCAGGTTGCCAGTTTTGGCACTCTCATTATGCTTATGTAGCTCTCTAGGAAAATAGCTCCTGTTCAGGGGTTTAAGGGATTAATCTTGTTTATGAAAAGAAATGCTGCTTCTGCTTCTTGCATAAACCACAAGTAAAGATTTTCACTCTACAGCTTTAATCGCAACTTGTAAACACACTGAGAAAGTCCTAATGAACTGCTAATGATAATCCAGATGCTTCTGTCAGAAACATAGAAAAATTATAGAAGTATTATGTTATAAAAGAATGCACAATTATCAGAAAGGTGAAAATAAGTCTTAGGAAGGGGAATTATTTACTGGCAGCACAATCCTGTGTGTATAGATCTGCTGGCCAGTTGGGGTGGAAGGTGACGCTCTAGTCCCCCTTTCACTTGAGCAACTAAATATTTATTTTTCCATAGGAAAACAAATACAGTAAATGGAACTTTTGAAAGTGGGGAAGGAAGAATTGTGCAAGGCGCATAGTAAAGAAAGCAAATATTTGGATGGAGTCTAAAAGAAAAAGCAGTATGTTTATTATGATGATTCTTACAATGCAAACACAAGAAGAGCTGAATTAAATTGCTTGATTTGCAACCCTAACATTTTTTAATGTGATTTCAATAATGCATTTTTTTCCTATACTGCCAGTTACTCTGTAAATCCTGCTAAAATTTATGGTAGTAGCAGTTAAAATGCTTTACTGATGGATGTTAACAGGGTGTTGCTTGGTGAGGTTGCCTAGTTCCGTGGCATTGGAGCTATGGGCGATCTGCCTTTCTCACTATTTAGGAGTCGTCCTTTTAGCTGAGGTGCCAAAGAGAGGGATTCCTGGGAACTAAGGCACAGATGGGGCCCTTCACTCTCCTGTGAGCAAGGCAAAATTGTGTGTGTTTGAGCCTTTCTTTGGTTCTCTTCTTTCTGTACTTACCTTTTCTGCAGAGCTGTGTCACGGGTGGGACGATGTCAGGGCAGGTGTGTAGTAGGCGCTACCAAAGCATTGCCAGACCAGTGCCGAAGGGTGGGATCGGGCAGTAGGTTAGTGGGGATGAAGGGAACGCTGCTCTCCTGGCAGCACAGGGGGGAGTTAATGCTGTTGTGGGTGGGTGTCAGGGTCAGTACCAGCACACGCGTGAACCTAATGGCCAAGCTGTGAGGCACCAATCTTCCAGTGAAGGAAGAGAGGCTGTTGAGACCTGCCTGCTGTCTTCCTCTAAAATCAGGGCAATTACCAGCTACAGTGTGGTGTGCTGTAGGGAGAGTTAACTGGAGCTATTTTAAACAGTCACCTCCCAAGGAACGAGCAATCTCAAGGTTGTTGTTTAAATATCTGGCTGTGGGGCAACATTTCTAAATACCATTTTTCATGGCAAGTTCTAAGTCACTCAGGTGCTATGGTTTTAAGAAGCAAAAATCTGTACTTAAATCCATCAGAAAAGTAGCATTTTTGGTCTATAAGTGTGCAGAACTCCTGTTCTAAAATTAGAAAGTCAATTTGTCTGTTAAGCCAGGGGAACAAGAAGCTCTACATGCCCTCTGAAATTAGCAATGAAACAAGCTGTATTGAACTCATCTATAGCTTAACACCTTCAGGGCAGTGGCTGAAACCAAGATAGACAATATTTCTCTGGGCTGTCGCAGTTATTTTACAAGTGGAAAAGGAGGAGGGAGAGGAGAGAGTTGCCTTGGTCTGATCTCTAAATGCAATAACCAGCTGAACTTTTAAAATCATCCAGAAGATTAAAGGACACTTCAAACAGTCCACTATGTTGAATTTTAATTTATTCTGCTGAATATCTCTTCCTTAATTGTCACAAAACTAAGACATTAAAGCTAACAGAGTCATGTACTCTGTTAAAAGGTGCTGTTACTTTAGAGGAAGGTGCTGCTGGAGAAAAGGAATGAGGAGGGAGGTCTTTCATGTAGAATAGACCTAGAAAAAAGAATTAAGACAATAATTTAATGCTTTTGATATTCTATGGATAGTACTTGGGAAGGATTTAACACTATTGGTGGTATGCAAGAATTTGTATCTTTTTTGTTATAGTAGAAGCCAGCGTCATTGCAAAGGGTTGCTCTGAGAGGTGTTAAGTAGATATGAAGGCGCTGACCGTAAGCGGCTTGAATTCCTGCAGTCTTCAACAACACTTGAGCCTAGAGATGTGAGGATTTGGAAAACTCCAGAAACTTTCAAGGAAGAAATGTGATGTAGTTGCAAAGAAGCGCACAAAAATCACAAAAATTTGCTGGTTCCCCCCCCCCCGCAAAGGCCTGGGTAGAAATTAGTACAGGTGCATACTAAGCATTAAGAATTATTTATATGACTAATAAATAATTCAAATTAAGTTACATATATGTATGCATTATTAGGTGATTGCAATTTCAATATATTGTAGATTAAATTCACCTGAAATTTGTGCTGTGCTAACCACATCTCAATGAATGTGCATAAAGTCAAGTTAATTTTTCAAGCTTTTTTCTCCTAAAATACGAGATTTTTTTCTGTCGCTACATTAAGTCTTAATTTACATACTGTTTCTGCTCTCTGTGGATATTACTTTCTTTTTTGTTTATACGTCAACAATATTCATGCTTTCTATTTTTAACATGACAATATTCCTCCTGTTTTAGAAAGATGTCAACAGGCAAATAGATATATTCAAGTACCTTAGCATGCTGTGCAGATCCATTGCTAATAATAGGTGTATGATGTTTTTTTTCAAAGAAAAGAATTTATGCTTATTTATGTCATAAATACAGCTAGTGGTACTATACATGTGCTAACTCAAGAATACATTTGTCATTTTTAATGAAGTAAATAAAGCAAGTATCTAGCGAGGTCAGTCCTTCCTGAATGTCATTGTTTTTTCTTTGAGAAAAAAGGGGATTTTAGCCAGGTGTTCTGAGGAAATGAGCTTTATGCTACTGTGCTGCCTGTGCATGTGTGTTTTGAATTTGACAGCAGCATAGCTGACTCAGAGATTGTTATATTCTTATACATTTCATGAAAATACGCAGGCAGTAGAGGAAAAAGACATTAGAGAGTCCCCAGGCAGCTGAATTCTTATCAATAGCTAATTATGGAAAAATCTTCAATAAAAGCTTGTACTTTCTTGGATACGAGAGTCAATCAACCACAAGACAGAGCTCTATAGGAAACTAGCTTTTACTTGCTCCATCCTCACGGAGCTGCTCCTTTTTCATGCTTATGTAATTTCCAGAAAATCTTGCCTTTGTAGTGCAGACCTGGCTTCAGTGCATAACAATTGTCAGTGTGTTGGAATGTTGAAAGGGCCCTTTGTCAAAAATAAGGTAGGCTGGATTTGGAGTTCAGTAAAGGTTCCACTTTGATGTATCCTGAAAGGAGGAAGGGGGGAATTATCAACCTAAAATGCTGTACAAGCCTAACCAAATGTTAATTGTGTGAAGCTAGAAAACTAAAGCTGGGCTCTTGGGTAGAAACAACAGCATAGTTTTTGCATTTGTGTGGGCTTAGGCTATAACCTAGAATAATAGTAGTTACATTTGTGTTTTAATTTAAGTGCTCCCAAATCTTCCAGGCTTTTTATTACTGGGATCTGTTCCCGAGCCAGGTACGCTCTGCTGGAATGCAGATAGTCTTAGGGAATCCTGCCGTTGCGTTATCCTTCCCAAGCGCAGCTGGGAAGGCTGGAGACGAAGAACTGGTAGGTGAATAGTCAGGGAAGCAACCACCAGACGCCTGTGGGAGCTCAGGGAGGCACGTGTCCTTGGAGCTGCTACAGGGTGTTGTACAGTGTGTCCAGAGATCCGCCTTGTCATCGCAGGCTCCGCACAGGGAACTAGGTCCTGTTCTGAGGGCAGTTGAGACCTGTGACGCCAGGCAGTGAGATACTCAGGATGTGCAACTGGGAAAAAGCTAAAAACCATGGCTCTGGAAGCCAGATATAAAAATTCCCTTTCACTGGAATGCAAGGGAGACATTTCCATCGCTCCTGGCTCTCTTGTTCAGTGCCAGTACAGGTTCGTTTGGAGGGCTGTGTTCTGCACTAGAGCTGGGCTGTATTCTGCACTATCTGAGAACCTAAGTGCTAGAGTCTAACGCTCCCAGTTCCGAGGGCTGAATCTACCTGGCTGCTTAACAAGGAGCTACAGCTGCATCCTGATCTGAATAACATCTTCAGTACTCCGTGCAGCTGCCCTTTTAATCCTCTCTTCATTTTTCCATTAATTAGACTTATTTGTAAATACGTGTCTCCTTGTAGCACACTCAAAGCTCAGAGCTGATAAACCATGGTTCATTATATTCCTACTGTGAAAAGGTACAGCCCCAGGGAAAGCATGTTGCTTTAAAGACAGCCACTGGCCTCACCCACATGTGCTGGGGTCACTCCAGAGACCTCTGGATGAAGGGGCTCAGCGCAGAGGAGTTGTACAGGGTTGGGACAAGCAGTGGTAATTACCAGTGCCTGCTCCTCTGAGGCGAGGAAGTTTCTTGTTTACACCTCCAGCCAGGGAATTGGTTTGCTCCTCTCTCAGTTTCTCAGGAGGATGCAAAGTGCAGGTGACTCAGAGCATGAAAGCGGGTGCTGTACCTGGGGTTTGAGAAGCATGGGGCTGGTTAAACGCCTGTTGAGTGTAACAGCTGTGCTTGATTCTGCTTTGCTGGAAGGGAAACTAGATAAGGCAGAATGAGCCCTTCGAAGGTTAATATTGTCTGAACCCCACGGTTCCACCTGAACGTAACAGTGCTCACTTTAAAGAGCATACAAACATTAGCTGTGGCATGGAGGCACACCTTGCTACCTCTCTTTGACTCCAAAATCTAAACTATAAATTTCCTCAAGAGGAAAATGTCCCAGTAGGGAAAATGCAAGTCAAATCTTCAAGGTTAAAAAGTTCTGCCTAAACTTTCACATTAGTGCTCAGAAGAATTATTTTGGAAAATTAATAAACCACATGCATTCACCTCATATAGCTATTTCCCTCCCTAAACAAATTGCTTTTATTGTCAAAACTACAAATTTAGGCATTGTGATCAATACTGTCGTTTTATGAGCTGTCAGTAAAGGGACTGGAAGATGCAGCTTTGCTTGATTGTCTAGGAATAAAGATTGATCAGCTCCGTTACTTCTTCTGTATAGATCCTTGCTCAATTCACATACAGTATACAAAGCACAGCACTATCACCTCATCCCTCTTCAAAACCACATAGTCAATAGCTTTTCCTCTGCGCATTTCTGCAAGCACTTGGGAGTACAACCCCAATTAATATGTTAAGAAGGGCAGAGAGGAGGAACATGTTTTGGTGTCGGGGTCTTTCCCTGACAGAAAAATGTGATTTTAATTCCAAACTTTTCTCAGTCCATTTCACAAAACGTATCGAGACAAAACTGTTAGCTTTTACTTTTTCATGTTTTCTTTTATTGTTTTTTAAATGAAGACAAGAAAAAGAAGAATGCAAGATGATAACAAAGAACTGCTGGGCCGCAGCATCTGCTGAAGCTTGTGAGGCATTTTGGGACAGCAGTCAGTGTCATGTGCTGTCCCCATTGCATCTGTCAGAGAAGGCTGGTTGTTTTAAAGGCAAATGAAGTCCTTGTATGTACTGTTGTCAGAGAGTTTGCTGAACTTAATTATTTCCAGTGGAAAAAAGGGGTACTGACTGAGCTGAGTTATTTTCATTGTATATATTCAGTTACCAAATATAAGCATTGCTGTATTTATAACATAGGCACGTTAAGACACTTGTGCACAACACAGGTCACACAGAGTCCACAACTAATTTAAAGCTCAAGTTAGTCAGGAAATGATGTGTCTCAGCAGCAGATTTGTAAGGGGGGAGAGGTGGTGTGTGATAATCTTCCTATTCTTTGTCTGCCGTATTAAAATTGTGAGCTCTTCAAGGCGCAGGTGTCTCATAATGTGATACTTGGATCTTACAAAATAATTGATCGATTGGTCTCTGTAAGTGCTGTTCTTATCCAAAGAATAGCACTGCTTACCTGGGGCTAGCTGGTATGGATGAATGTGTAGGTAGCGAAATAATAGCTAAATAATAATTCATGAAGAAAACCAGAGTGTTTAGGAAAGAAAATGACTGATCAGATGTATAGGAGTATTGCAGTAGAGTGCAGAACCAAATTTACTAGCTAAGGGTAGAGGAAAGGGGCTGGGACTTGGGCGCATGGGCTTTGCCATGAGGATGTGGTGTCACGGATCAGCTGCGCTAACGGCTGTGCTGACTGAAGGGGTGAGCATCTTCCTTCCCCTCCTGCTTTTCCTTCGTGGCCTGACCTTACAGGGAGTTGATTCAGGCATCTAAACTGACAGAAACCAACACTATAGAAATATTTTGTTAGTTCCCCAAAATGGTTTATTGAAAATCCCATGTGCGTGCTAGAAGGAGGGGAGGAGCTGCAGTAAGTAGCAAGGGTACCGAGAACGCAGCGAGTCAATGGGAATGGCCCTGCCGGCAGCAGCTGGAAGTTAGCAGCATCACACTCGGTGTGACCTTAGACAAGTGATGATACATTCATAGCTTAGTTTTGTCACATGTAAGAGTGGGGACAATAATACTGTCTAGCTCCTAAGACTGAGGTGGTAATATTAAGCATTACATGCTTAGTGTATATAAAAGCTTTTTAAGTTCTTGGATGGAAGGCTTATAAAACACAAATAGAGAGATATAGTGGACATCATTCCGTAGCAAGGCTAACAGTCCTGCGCTTAACTATTGGTTTTCAGTGAATCTTTTCCTTAGGCACGTTAACTTCCCTTTTATAGTCTATCAGGAGGCACCGCATTTAGCTCTCCCTGTTCAAGGTTCACTGACCTATAATCCTACTGAAATGGAGTGTAAAGCCCATGAAAATTTCACTGCATTTGCACTTAAGTGGCATATGGCCATGGTGTTAATTAAAAAAAAAAAAAAGGGGGAAAAAAAGCGATAGTCCTAGTCTCCATGGAGACTAAGCATACTGAAAGGGATGGGAGCATAAAATATTTTCAATCTTAGGTTGAAAGGCAGAGATCAAAAGTTGTTCTGGTTAAAATGCTGTGCAGATGTCAACATGCCAAGTTGAATGATAAGGCATTTTGCACAAATACTTTGCAAAATGGTTTGGAGCTGAGACGAAGAGGAAATTTCCTGTACCATTTCTAATGTGTTACTGGAATAGATCTTCGTGTATATTGTCCACGCCTTTGTCAAATTCCTACCAGAACGCATACACCAGAAAGTATAATGCCCGTCCTGGCAAGAAGGAATTCTTGTTTTACAAGGTAACATTTAAATTCTTTTAGAGGATTATAAAATCTAAATAAAAGAAGATCCTGCAGGAATTGAGACATTCCATGTGATTAAGATGTCTGGCTTGCAAAGAAGCCTATAAAATAAGCTTTCTCAAACGCTCTCCTTAGGAATGGAAAAGAGAGAAAGAGAACTACATGAAAAATATTCCCCAGAATGGAATAGCAAACTTGGTTTTGTTGATAGCTAGTAAATTTGCTTCAGTGCTATTTTTCAGTCATTTGGAGAATAGGAAATCATATCTGATAAAGCGTTACTGGGGAGGGAAAAATCACCTTACTGGTTAAATGTGAAATGGGCAGCAGGAAAGAATGAACTTTGTGACTTTCTGTACCTAGGTCAATATAAATGAAATATATTGGTGACATACAAATAGCATGTTTTGCATGACATTAGCAAAAATACACTCTAATATGGGTTGTGGGATTGAAAAAGTCACTAATTTGACTTCTTCCATCTCAAATAATCCCATTATCTAGAATGATTGGCACGTAATGTTTTAAGGTCAGAACTGTGACAGCGCAGTGGCTTACTCTCCCTCTGAAAAGTAAACTGGTTCTTCTGTAAGCAGCAGAACTCCAGAAACTCGGTTTGTTATGGATCTGTGTCCTACGTTTTTTTCATCCTCATGCCCTTCTGCAGTGTTGCTAGTATTATATATTCCTAACATCCTTCTCCTTCCAGAATTCCCAGCTCCTTGCCATGTTCCCTCGTTACAAGAAAAACAAGTGGGCAACATTTCTTGCTGAATTGGCACGGACACTGTCAGGATGGGACTGGCAGATAAATGAACCAACAACTTGCCTCTGTAAGATTATTTTCATGGGAAAAGAGGTTAAAAAAGAACAGAACCACCTGGCTGTTCTTGTTGCTTATGATTAGGAAAGTTTATTGAGTGCCCTGTAGCTGATAGTGGACAATGATAGTTTCTTTTATTTTTTCCCCTGTGTGGATCTGTTGCTATATGTTCTATAAATATAGCCAAAGATGTCTATACGTTCTATATGTTTAGTAGACTGAGGGGAAGAAAGAGAAGCAGAATTCAGAGAAGATGATGGTTGGGAGGTTTGTGCAGAGAAATCCTCCTGTTATTGATATGTATTGCTGACTTTGGAGTCCTCATTTATCGAACAAACACAGAAGGCAGTGAAGTATAAAGTATGAAAGATTTTGTGGTCTTTGTCTCTTTGGGTCTGTTTGTGAATTTGCGTGAACAAGGGTTGTGAGACTGAATCTTATTACCTTGTGACAGAGTTTTGTCAAAGATACAACCACAACAAGATTTCTATAGTAACGTATCTTTTGAGTATTTTTCAAAAAAATCAAAAAAGGCCTTGCCCTCTTGCTACCTTTAGACCACAGCTGAACAAATACATCACTTTGGGAAGACAGGAAAGAAAGAAAACACACACAAAATGCAAAAATATATTCAGTTCAGTATTGCTGTCTGCCTTGAAATTGGTTTCCTCTGTCAATAAACAACTGAACAGATGGAAAGGGTCTGAAAGAACAGGAAAACATTACCTAACAAACATGGTTATTGCTTGTTATCTGGAGAGAGTTTTTAAGTAAAAGCAATCTTAATTTAGGCAAATAAATGAAAGATTGGCTTGCAACATAATGAAATACAGATTTTTAAAAAATATGACATTGTTGAATTTTATTTTATGAAATATAGCAAACTTGAAATGAGAGAGAGGATATTTTATGATATAGGTGCTGGCACTACCAAAAATACAGATGGTTTTGATAACTGTTACTGTGTCTCAGCAGCCAGTGCAGCAATTTTCTTGTCGTGTTCTGTGTAGAAAATCTAACTAACGGTCTGGTTTGCCTTGCCTGTTATTTTTGTTCCCTAGAGTCAAAACCAAGAGATGATTCCCTGAGTTTCTTCATTTGTTTGGAATAATTTAGTAGCAAGCATTTTTGTCTGTCATGGATCCTATTCTGTATTTCTTTGACCGTGTAATGGGCTGGCATCAAGACATGGCTCAAATTTAGGGGCCAAGTTTTGCAAGCAGCGTTTTGGAAAGTAATCCTTTATTTCCCAGAGGCTGAAAAAGTACATCTGCCTTTTTAATAGCTTTTTATTTGTTAGGGTATTTATGTTGAATCTGTTTATTCTTCCCTAACTCCCTTTAATAGAAAGTAGATGTGTAATTAATTTATTAACAGCAGCTGGGTCAAAGGAATTATTTCATGCCACCTCACAGTTAGTAGGAATTAAGACATTTAATTTTGAAGACTATTGTGTATGCAGTCGTTTTCCATTTCAAAAAGAATAATTAGTGCTATTGTTAAATTAGTTGTGTTTATCTTTGGTCAGCTTTACATCCCAGACTAATTGAAGAAACATAATAGTTAAAATGTTTTCTTTACTTAATCGTCACTGTGACTATAGTAATGGCTGTTCAGTTTTGGCACGCATAAAGTCTTTGGATCAATGATAGTCCAGTTGCTTTAATTTTTGTGATTAGCCTAATTTGAAAATGGAAACTGCATCTAACATGCACCTGAAAAATGTATATGCATTTAGCTTCTTGTGTGACTTTAATCATTCAGTCAAATTTTACTAAACTTAATTAAATGTTAAATGTTGTTGCGTGTGGGGCGGATTCAAATGGAATGTACTCTTGAAGTTAAAAAACCCAGGAAAACCTCAACTAGTCTAATTATTTTTTTAAATTGTGATTTTGAAGTAGGAAAGAGTTGCCCCCCTCCCACAGTAACCCCAACTAAAACCCCTTCTTCTGTGTCGATCCAAGACACAGAGCTCTTTAAAAAATACTTTGCTATGTTCACTTGCAGCATAAATTCGTTTGCCAAAGCTCTGACTGGGTGTTTAATTTTATTTAAAGGACAGTGTGAATAGCCTCAAGTGCTTAATTTAGAATTTATACAATTTGCCACTTCTCTTAGATAAATCCTAGTGAAGGAAACATCTTTTATACGTAAGGAAAATTGTGATTTCCATCCCATTTATAGTCATGTTTTATTTAGAACATTCTATTTCCTCTTCTCTTGGTGCAGTATCTAAATTCCTTGCTAGGTAATTAACTATATTAGATGCATTAGATTAAAACATTTGAACATTTTTTGGTCAGAGGAACAGCATTTAATGAATTAATTCAGTGTACATCTCACTGGGAGCTTTGTGCTCATTTTCTGCCTGTCCAAAATTGCAGGAGCTTTTGCAAGGTCTTAATGCAAATGCTGATGAAGGCATTTACGTTGTCATGTTTTCTATATGTATTGGAAGCTCTTTAATGGCCCTGATGGTATATTTTCAGTGTTTTATCCTGTTCCCTATCTGGTTTAGAAAGCTTAGTACTGAATGGACCACAATAAAATGGCAATTTGTAACATGATATGCAAAGCATGTTGTGACTTAATGTGATGCTACCTATCCCTTGGGCAATAAGTTCACTCTTAGATCATCTCCTTTCTGGGGGCCACCAATGGCAGTTCCTTTGCCTTAGGGCTAGCAGAGTTGCATAGAAGGAACTAAACTAATTCTCTGCTGTGGAAAATTGCTAAATGGAGTCTCAAGCAGTGGAGAAAAACAGTACTCTTGAATTCGAGGGGTTTGGAACGCAATTATCCAGCTGCATTGGAGTTTGGGGGTTCTTTGGGGAGAGAGTGAAAGAAGAAGAAACAGTGGAGGTAGGGAGATGTTACTTCTTTCATTGCTTTGAACAAAGAGAGTAAGATTTTGTAAGAATTGAGATCCTTCTTTTTTATTCCTTCTTCCCCTGTCCCACCCTGCAACCGCCTTCCTGAAGCAAGAAGTAGTTCTCTGTAAACCTAAGTACAAAGTACGTAGCCCAGTGCTCTGGCACATGCCAGGGGACCAGGAATCAACACACCTGAGTTCCGTGAGATGCTTTAGCTGCTACCACTGCAGACGCTAGAGAAAAGTTATTACACAAATTAAACAGCCACACAACGAAAATGTGGGAGAGAGGACTAACCAGCAGTGACTTCTTTCTTGGCAATGGGCACTGTCTCATTGCTCACACCTGAACAGAAATTTGAAACTTTCTTTGACTGGTCTGTTATATCCATATTGATTTTACAGTTTTCCTTACAATTAACAGATAAGGTGCTTTTCTGCCTCCGCTCAGCATGTTATTTATCCTTCCTAGACAAGGGTTATTACATGTTGTCTCTTTTTCAGGCAAAATCCAATAAATTTTCCGATCTCTGCTGTAAAACTGGGCCAAACGGATAGTGCAGGGGAGTCATCTGTCATGATTCCTTCTTAGTGTCTAGCAGGAAATGAGTAGCTAGGAAGAATATACCAAGGCTGAAAGATGGTATTTCCTTCTTTTAGCTCGACCTTAAAGAACCCAGTGTCAAACAATAAAGTTTGTACGGTGAAATTCACAACTTCTTTCTCTCTGCCCCTGTTGTTTTGCTTTAAAGAAATTGAAAGTCCCACAAACTGTTAGGGCTTCTGTTCTTTGTTTGAAATATTTTATGGGGCTTTGGATAGAAAAAATATATCGCTTCAGTTAGCATTTATTTATTTAGTTGTATTTCATTAGTATGCACATACTTAGTCTCCTCTTTATTACTCTTGCTACAACACAAGAGGAGGTGGGAGATCAGTCAGTGCAGCTAATATTCATCTTGTAGGCAATAGGTACAACTATGGTAAAGCTAAAGAAAGAAGAGTGAATGCCCTTCACAGAGTATCACAGACTGATATGGTTAGCCAAGAAGAGAGACCTCATTTTGCTCTACAGGAAGTTTTGGAAGTGTGGATTTTGCACAATTACTATACTGCTATCTTCACATCTTGGCAACCTATCTCTATAAGGCTGACCTCCAACACACCTTACATCCCTTCTCTAGGATCTGATACTGAAATATTTAAGTATAGGCTTTTTTAAGTATAGGCTTTCAAACACTTTTTGAAATTCAGCAATGATACATTCTTGAAATATTTATTTTAAATTAATCCATTGGAGATTTAAGATCCATTTAAGAGCATGTTTCAAGTTAAAATGGGGACAAATTGAAAAAAGAACAAGTATGAGATGCAAGCTATGGAATCATGGCTAGGAGGACTGTATATCAAGACGTACTGGTAAGGATCTTTAGCTAGAGTAAGTCATCAGACATCCATTGCTTAATAGGCTAACACTAATTTACAGAAAAGGCTGGGTAAAATACCAGCTAAGTCAACAGGCTCCCCTAGACTTACGCATGCTTTGGTTTGGACTGCTGTGAGACTAGTGCCATTTGGACGGGCAGCCTTGGAGCATTGTAATAATGTAGAATCTTATAATACACAAGACAAAGATTTTCTAAGGTGAGCAGTGATTTTGGTTGCTTCAAATTTGAATTTTCCAAATTAGATACTGAGATCAGATTTTCAAAAATGCTTGAATACTATCTTCTGGGGGCCAGGGGGTTAATGGAATAAAAAGTTCAGTCACTTTGTCCCCAGTCAGGCACATGTATCATTAGTTTCTTTAACAATCTTCACCAAACGGAATTGAAATCTTTCTCCCTTTTTTTCCGTGCTTTCTCCAGTTTCTCCTTTCACTGCTGTTTGGCAGTGGTGATACAGAGCAGACAAGAGAAGAAGATTTTCTCCCTATTTCTTATCTGGTTCCAGAGTGACCAATAGGAGATAAATCTGTCAAGTCTTAGGCCAGACCATTGTGGCAGACTTTCTCACTGAGGAATTAATACCTCTGGGATCACAGTAAGAAAGCGGATCAGTCAACTTCAAAGTTGTGAAGTGACAGCTTTCTCAGCTCTTCTCAGAGGTTGTTGCTTGGCATGTTACCTACAGCTGGTTTTGAATTAGTGGACACAGGAGCTATAAATATATAAACGTAGAAGGGGGAAAAAAAGATCTTGCCCACAATTATTTAAAAATTGAGCAAGAAGAGAGTTTGAATTGTGAAGGTCACCAGCACTGGCTGAAATCTTTGAGAGCAGTTCCCCATCTCTGGGGTTTAACATATTTTAGATTCAAACTGATAGTTAGATAATGCTGCATTCAACATGTTGGGGGTATTTGCAGTATTTTAATAGTAAGCTCAATAAGGCAGGTATTTATTTCATAAAGAAAGTTTATGTCAGTCTGGTCTATTAGCCAAGCGAGCTGATTAAAGTTTGGCAGACCCTATTGACATTTCTAATAAAGAAATCACTACCACAGCATTTTTCCTGCTTAAAGCAACAAGAACAAGAATGGTAAAGAAATCAAACCTTTAGAGAGAGAAAGAAACTGTTGACAGCAGCTTTTAATTTCCTGCATTTAATCACTAGTGCTCAGCTTTTGCCACTGCTGTAACATATAAAACAATAATACTGGTAATATATTCATTACCCATCATTTACTTGATTGCACGGAAATTAGGAACGTGCAGAGGCTAATTTATACATAATGTTGTAAGAAAAAGATGGAGAGTCTATGGAGAGTGCCATGCCACGGTTGCAATAAAATAATTCTATGGCAAATTTATTCTAGACCTTCTAATTGGCTTATTGACTTAGATTTTCCAGTCTTATTCATCTTGCAGATTTCCCAGTGGGAACTTCATAATTTGGGTCCTTCATGTGTTAATTCCTGTGTAAACCACTGCTCGGTGTGTATTGCACAACCCTAATCCACAGTGGCTCTACAAAAATACTCCCAAACCTTAAAGCTTGCTGCTGAGCTCTGAAGGACCCCAGTATCAATCATGGTGACTGAGCATAGGAATGGAAAGGCCAGATATGAATACTGGAGTTGACTTTCATAATCCAGAGATGAAAGGATACTTTATGTCCATACCTTTAGGTAAATTAGACATCAGGGGTCATTTAGTTAATCCGTATCATATTACAATGAAAACTAGATTATTAATTACACAACAATGTTAATTCCGAACCCATTTGGAGCACTTTTCATCTGAAGTTTTCTAAGTATTTTATTACTGTAAGAAAAAGAAATCGCAAATCTTTAACAATAAAACACGCTTGTCCAGAGTATTTTAGTTTAATACTGTCATGATGTAAAGCCAATTGTTTGCTTTGGTAGCGAGGAAAGGAAACCTCTCCAAGCTCACCAACAACTTATGTAGCTTGTGGGTCTGTCTAGACCCATGCTTCTCACCCTACCCCCGGTATCATCCCTCTGCTTCCCTAAATGTCTGTGTACAGGCTTGCTCTGTTCTTTTCTAATCCCATTGCAGGCCCCTGGGGCCAGGGGGCATCTTTTGCACTGTGTTTGCTACTGCACCCACTACAGTCTGGTGCCTGGATCATGTTCTGCGTGACCTCTGCTGAAAAAATGAATAATTAAGTATGTGAATGTCCGGTAGTACAGAATTGAGTTAACTATGTTACTTGGGCATCTTTCTGGGACCATGTGTTGATGAGAAAAATTTTATGAGCAACATTCATCAGGTGCTTTGCACTGCTTCTAGTCTTGCTGTAGTGAATGACAGTATTTGGTGTTAAATTCAGCTTTTCCTTTATCATATTTATCCATCACTTACTAGGTCATTATTTGCCTTAAAATAAATGACATGGAAATGAAGCACTGCAGAGGACACGGTAGGTTTGTAAACTATAGGTGTATTTATTGTCCCTTCTGTCCCATGTGTTTGTCTTCCCTTTACTCTAAAGCTGTATAGGGACCAAGGAAATGTGGAAAATAGTGTATGAATTCTCCAAAAGTCTGTCTTCCACATGATACTTATTACTTTCCAAGCGAACCCTCGGCCATCTCTGGTGCTGCTGTATATTTATGATCAAAGAGTACTTCAATCATTTCTAGATAATTTAATAATAAAGTTGTTCTGTCCAAATACTCTATGCAATGGGCAAAGATTTATGTATCTCAGATGTGTATGCAGCAGACAGAAGTAACCTTGAAAATCTTACAATTAAAATATATACCTTTTGGCAAATACCTATGTCAATAAAGCTTAAAGAACTGGCAGATCTTATATTTGAAATAATCTTTGCATCTGCGGGTAGGCCAGCTTTCTGTGCTAGTGACTTCTTCCTTTGGATGAACTTATGTACATATGCTCTGTGACAGTTTACATGAAAAAGTGATTTTTGGTGTACGTGGTTTAGCACCCTGTAACACATTTCTTAGCTTGGAAATTGAGTTGCGTACAAAAGATGCAAAAATCAAATCTAAAAATATATCCAAGTGTCAGACTAAATTAAAATTCATGCTTCATTAAATGGGTACAATACAAATAAAAGAGGTCTTGGTAGAAACAGAGCTGCTTTGTCTGTTTAGCGTTTTAGCAAACTGGGACTCTGGAGCCTCAAATCTCTTTACAAATGCCCATGGTGTTGAGTTAATGGCATTGAGCAGTATGGTTAGCTCTTGGAATGTTTCAGTATAATTCCTAATTTGCTAGAGGACCTGATTTTACTTTTACAGGAGTCATTATCACATGTCTTCAAACTGAGTTTAGGCTTTATGCATTCCCTTTATGTTTTATCATCCATCTTCTTCCTATGAGTTAAAGCACATGCCAGATGCTGTAGCACACCTGTGATTTGCAAACTGTTACTCTTGTTATAAAGTACAACTTTGGTCAGCCAATGTGTATAATGTGAACATATGCAGCATATGTAGCTTCTGTGACTGGTAAGATTCAATGTAAACACAGTGGCTTGCACGTATATGTCTGTGCTGTGTTTTTCCTACCCTTTCACATTTAGTACTCAGCCCTCCTTTAAAGAGGGATTTCAGAGAAAGAGCTTTTCTGCATCAAGTACTCAGAGCTCGTGCAGACGGAGACTCTTTGCTGTGGTCCCAACAGGTTCCTGACCCCCGGAGCAGAAGTGCTGTAGGTGAATGTTCCACATTTGTTGTTGATTTTGTGCTGTTTCAGCATCAGAAATACCAGGAAGTCTGAGTACGTATCTGAGCTGAGGGCCGTAGCTTCTTTCAAAGTATAAAATCCAGCAGTGTGCTTTTTGAAATGGGCAGGTTGACTTTTGACACAGAAGCATCGATTTCTTTCCTTTCCTTTGAGTTCATGTTTATACATTTCCTTGATTTCTGACACTTTGCAGATTTTTTGCAAATGATTGTGATTTACAAACCTTATGAGGAACGACTGAGGGAGCTGGGGTTGTTTAGCCTGGAGAAGAGGAGGCTGAGGGGAGACCTTATCACCCTCTACAACTACCTGAAAGGAGGTTGTAGAGAGATGGGGGCTGACCTCTTCTCCCTGGTGACAAGTGATAGGACGAGGGGAAACGGGTTCAAGTTACGTCAGGGGAGGTTTAGATTAGATATTAGGAGACATTTTTACACTGAAAGGGTTATTAAACATTGGAATAGGCTGCCCAGGGAGGTGGTGGATTCACCATCTCTGGAGGTGTTTAAAAAAAGGGTAGATGGGGCACTGAGGGACATGGTTTAGAAGTGGCTCTTGTCAGGGTAAGCTAAAGGTTGGACTCGATGATCTTAAAGGTCCCTTCCAACCTCAACAATTCTATGATTCTATGATAGATAGGAATAAACTCAATTGTGAGTGTCAATGATGAATGAGAGGAATACGAAGCGGGTCGGGAAAGGAAAAGGTGATGGGAGCATGCTGGCAGTGAGGTAAGGACCATCTCTGCCAGAGAACATAGGAAGAGATTTCAGTCCTGCAAAGGAATCGTAAGGTTTTTCTATCCCCTTCTCTGTTACTCGTTAACCTTCACAACCCTGACCAAAAGTCCACTAGTGTCTTTCCTTAAACCCAGGGGACTTTGGGTCAAACCAGTAATGTGCATCAACTGGAAAACAAGTCCCAGCTCAGCACAGCCAGTGGAATGGACTTTTGACTTGGTGGTGGGTAGCTCTCCGATTCCTCAGGAGAGCTTTGAGCCATGGTGTGGGCTTGGATGTACTTCATGCCAACCTTTCTGGACCGGTTATGCCATTTGAGCTCTGCCAGCTGTTGTGCAGGGGTATGGGAGTTCTCTGTGAGGGGAGCTGCAAGGAGCACTCCTCTAAGGATTCTCTGTAAATTATTAACAGACTTGGAAGATTGACTGTAAAATGTGGGAAAAGTCAGGGAAAGAGTCTCCTCAGTGGTGAAAAGGATATTTTACCCTTCAGTGCATAGAGATGTCTGCTGGTGAGCTGGCACTCTGAAGGCTTTCCTATTTAAGAACAGCTGTAATACCTTATTTTATTGCCTTGGTGAATTCCAATATGCATTGTCACTGTGCTTTGAGAAATATTGCAACTATCTGAGGCCAGGGCAAGTTTTCCACGGAAAATGATAATGTTCTTCTTGCTTTATTTTAATGAGTATTTTAGTGGAAGTGAGAAATTTGCTGATTTATGTAACTCTTTAAACCAGGGCAGGGCAGCAAACTTCAGAGTAATTTATTTCTTGACATGTATATTGCAGTGATTTTGACCGCTTTTTGCAGTGGTTTGCAATCCTTTTCTGCAGAGCAAAATATTCACCTCAGACAGTGTAATTTCATGAAGTCATCACTGGTTTGTGCACTTCATGGTTATTTGCTATTTTTGCAGCCTCATTTGGGAATTTTTACTATATGGCATCATGCAGACGTTCGTTTCTATTTGCTGTGCTGAAGTATTTATGCAGATTGTTTTAAGAATACGTTTTTAACCAGATTAAGGAAAAAAGTCTTAATTTTAAATAATTATAATTATCTATGAACTTTTTTCTGTATGTGAATATCTTCTATGAACAAAGAAATAACTTTTAGCAATTAGTAGCAAGCAAATATGAATCTCGTCTAGTTTAGACCATTTCTAGACCATTGTAGTATTTTTTCCTTACAAGTCATATTCCTAATACATTAATCAATCTAAATAGAAAGAGCAAAGGGATGTACTTTGTTTGGGAGATTGATCTAGAGCCTGAGAAAGCCAACAAACCTAAGGATGAATATATTCCACCTGCCAATATCATTCATAGTAATTCTGCGCTTAGTAGTTAACTGTGAAACTCCAGGCATCTCCACTAAAGCCACCTGGAGAATAATGTACTACTCTTCTGCTTTACCGTCAAACTCCCAGGTACATCGTCTTTATCTTAAAAGGCTTAAGGGCTGTCCCTGAGCACTGTTAGTTCCTATCCTTGGTACCTGGGCGGGGCAGTTGGGTGAGGAGTCTGCCTGTCTGCTGCTGTAGACGAGCAGACCGCTAGACTCCTGTCTGTAACTTCAGCAGCTTGAATAACTGTCTCTGCTAATACATACTGTCCATCCCACCACTTGGACCTCACTACAGGCTGCCCTGAGAGGTTGTGGAGTCTCCTTCTCTGGAGATATTCAAAACCCACCTGGATGCATTCCTGTCCAACCTGCTTTGTGTGAACCTGCTTTGGAAGGGGGGTTGGACGAGATGATCTCAGAAGGTCCCTTCCAACCCCTGCCATTCTGTGATTCTGTGACCTTGAGAAAGGAGGTAATAATATTTGAATAATATAAAAAAAAATAAATTGTAAAACTTGTAGTTTGCCATGAACATAAATTCTCATTGTCTTAACTAGAAATTCAAATGCTTATGCTCAGCCATCTGCTTCAACTCTGTCTCTCCTGATACTCCTTTAGCGTTTCTTGCTGGGCTTTACTTACTCTTGTGGCTCTGTGTGTGGATGGAAACAGTTTTTATCATAAATCCTTTAAAAGATAAGGAGCTCAAAAGTGATCTTTATTAATTCCAAAGAAGATTGAAACCAGACAGCAAGTAAAGAAGGGCACGAGGGCATTTTACGCGTCATCACAGCCGTGGCAGAGTGATGCTAAAGAACAGATGATGAGGGTAGCTGGAAAATATTCCTTGTTCAGGTACAATATTGGATTTTAAACAGCCTTGAAATGTGAACGTCAGAGGAGGGTCCAATTTCCCCCGTCACTGTTGTTTTTCTCATTGCAATAAGGATTTGGGGGCCCAACCAGGGACTTAAGTGTGACGGACCCCTATGGAAAATAGAGACTATGCTGGCTCAGTCCCAGATGGTATAGTTGTCCCTTGAGATAAAAAGATATAGGAGTTAGTGCTGAATGAGTTAATGCTGAGACCAGAAACAGGGTAGATGTGTCAGTGCGATGCTAATTAGTCTTTCTAGTTTCCTGTCATGTATTTGCATTTCTGTTAAAACCCTGAGTCTCCCATACTAGAGTTTTTCTTTTTCACACACCCTGTCTGTTCCTTATTATCAGACTGTCGGAGCACCACATAATGTTTCATGTGGTTATCACTGTAATGTCTTGGTCAGGTAGGGAAGTAGAAATGGGGAGATGAGGCCCAGAAAGACTCCATGATTTGTCCACTGTCACAGGAAATCTAGGATTTATTCATTTATTAGCAGAATGATGCAGTGACTTAAAGCAGACCCCAAGATTGCTGATCTACAGATTCCTAGATTTAACGCCCCTTTTAAGACACTTCTGATTTGAATACTGAGCCTCTAATATTAGCATTTCAGGAATCCATATTTATTGTTTAGTTACTGGCTTTATTTTCAAGGACAAAAATTGGTTTTGAAGTGCAAGGCAGTGGCCCACAGTACAGATAGAACTGAGACAGATCAAATTAATAATATAATAGACTAATTTAGCCAATTATATTTTGCAATTGTAGACATGAAATTAAGCTTGTGATTTAAAAATTATTTTAAATACAACATTCTAGAAAAAATATGCTTGTTATGCTATCATTATGGTGATGGACACAGCAGAGACTAGTTAAAGGAAAATCTTTGGGTATCACAGAGTTTATGTTCCACTAAAGCCGTCATCTTATGTGCCCAATTTGTCTCATCCTTCCATGATCCTTAATGGGCTGCCACAAATGGGAAAATAGGAGGCGTAGGTCCCTCTAGTGTACAGATGCTGCAGAAGTTAAGAGCTGTAAACTGTTTTGCAGTTCCTACATGTTGTTTGTGAAAGTGTGGTACTCATTACATTTTCTAAAAGTTGGCTTCAGCATTTTATCCTCTCAGTACCTCAGCTGGTGGCAGCCTTCTCTGATGTCCTGTTTCTATCATGATGGGTTTTTACTGCTTATGAGGATAAATTTTCTCCAGTCTACCTTTCTTGGCCCTTATGAGTTTGGAAGATATCTTTCAGTGCTTCTTTTCTCCCTCCCTGTAATTGCAGTGTAATTGATGTGGGGTACTTTTTAATTTGCCTGTAGATTCTGGTAAAGACTGTATACATGACATGCTGTTATTTCAGTACAGCTAAGATTTGTAGTAATCCCTGGTACAAATCATTTCACATTCTCAGTTGGTAATGAGGATGCACCATTGGATCTGAATTCCTACAAACGTGGAGTATGTTCCCCTGTGGCATTCATCTACCCCAGGAAATGAGAAACATTATTGTCCTTGTTTTAGAGGAGAGATTTGGATGTGTATGTTTATGGTAGGAAGCCTTCAGCAGCATTGCAGGCTTGAGGAATTCCCACTTCTTACACAGCTTTTTGTATCCACACTGCTGGGACCAGCCTTTCTTCCCCCAGTCCCATTTCACAGACATGCTGTGCTGAGCACCCAGTTAGTGAACTGATCCATGTTAAAAATAACCCATTTTTGGCAACTTTTATTTTTTGTTACCCAAGATAACAGCTTGTATCGTGAACCTATGCCTAGAGGCTCAGAGAACAAAAAGATTTTGGCCGCAAGGAGCCAGGACATGCAAGGTTTGGCTGTGAGATTGACCTAAATTTCCTCTCACCAATGCTGGTTCCCAGGCTGCAGTCATGGTCCTCTCAAGATGGCTGGCACAACTCTGTGAGGCCACAATGTGGAGAGTCACAGAAACTCTCAAGAAAAGGGGTACTGAGCAATCGTTTCAGTGATCTGAGTTGAAAGGCAGCCCCAACATTGGCATCTCTTGAAATGTCCCCCTGAGATGAGGCAAGCATTTAAGTCTTCCCAGTCCTAGTCTACAAGGCAATCAACAGCCTAAGTGCCTTGTCTCCTCTTCTGGGCTAGCATCAGACATTGCCCTGTTTTGCACATAGAAATAGTGACACAGAGAAAGTTCACTAATTGCTGTATCTAATCATGTAAGTCTTTATTGACCTCAGTAGGCTCAGCCTAGGTCCAGCGCAGTCACAACCTTAGGCTTGTTACACGCAACTCCAACACGAAAATGCGCTTAACCGTAGGCATGTGTTTTTCCAAGTGGAGATAGGTTTAAGCATGTAATTTTAAACTGCTTTGTGCATTAACGTCATCTTAAGTTGAAACTATTTACATGGCTTAAATACTTGCTTAAAATCTTTACTGTCTTGGGGCTTTTCTGCCTAGCAAGTGGGAGAGAGTTTGGCATTAGGTAATTTGTTGAAGGTGACAAAGGAGGTCCATGGCAGGACCCCTTTCTGCTGACTCACATTCCTCTACTTAGACATGGTTTCTCCTTCCTTATGGAGGCAAAAGCAAACTTGGCACCTCATCACTGTGGGGCGTTTATGCTTCCCCTTCACTGGCACATGAACAAGTCTAAATGGTGAACACTTGACCTCCTTCCAGAGAGTGTTAATGATAAAACTTTTTTCTACAGCAACAACAACAATTGGCATAGATTTGTAGGCACTTACGCATCGCTTTGCCCTGACAATTGGTGAAGTCTTCCTGGGAAGCAGCAGATTCTTCTCTGTTTGCTGCTTTCATTTTTGTCTTTTCCTTTTGGTGCCTGACCTGACCTGACCTCATCCTGGACGTGAGCACCTGAGGCCCGCTTGGCACCGCAGAGCTTTGCTGCTGCCACTGTGTGGTGAGGGAGATACAGGTTAAGCCGACAGACTGCTTTGTCCCACATGGCTTAGAAATGTTCCCACAATTAAATCACTGTATCGAGAAAACATTTTTTTGAAAGCTTAACTGTGCTTATGTAAAGGCTTTGCTTGTATAAAATGTCATAAAAATCAAGTCTCATACAGCATTACCATGCTAAGAAAAGAGTGGTTTCTCATGTAGTTTTGGCATTTCTTGGCTGTTGCTGCTGTGTAAAAACAAAAGACAAAAAAAACCAAGCGAAAACCTCCATGAACAAACCCAAAACCCCAGTGTACTTTATTGCGGCCAATACTATAAATTAAAAATACCTCTGCAACTTTAAGGCTCATGGCTGGCAACCGGTTAACCTTTTTTTGTGGTTCATGAGAAAGAAGGGATCTCAGGTTACAATTATCTGTCTTAATATTCCACATTGTGGTGGGTATTAATGTGTAATTGCATTTTGGACACAAAAATGAGAATGTAATTTACAGGGCTGCATCATTTACTAATTTCTTGCTTAATGACTGAGCCTGTGCTGCTCTGACAGAAGGTACACATGCTGCTGAGCGAGCTGCTCTTCTGACTCTGCCCTGATTATACATAAACTCTGCAAAAGCCCAGCTGTGAAGAAGGTTTCATTGAGGGTTTGTAAAAAGGTTGTGTGTTACCTGCTACCATCCTGGATTTCTACTGTCCATTTCAGTCTCCTGGCGATTGTTTTATAAGTTTCATTCTGTGACTAACCGAGAGCAGTGTCTCTTTTGGGGATATTTTCCTCAACAGTTAAGCACTGAGAATAATGTTCCCTCTGGGTAGTCTCAGCAGTCTGTTTGGGAGCATCACATTGCTTCCTTGCAGGCATATAGGAAAGAAAACAGTTGCACAGCAGGGACTGTGCCACATGCGGTGGTGTTATTTCAAAAGAGGCTTGAGGAAGATTGATCTCAAGCTTCACCCACAAGGTGAAAGTAATTCCTCTTATAAAGGACAACTCCACAATAGGATTGCTTATAAAAGAATCTGCATTCCTTCTGTGTGTACGGGTGTGCTTATGCTGCTTAATTGTCATTCAAAATGGAGCTTACCCCGCTCATATCCTTTCACATAAGGTATTTATTAACTTAGTTTATTAAAGAGAGAGGGTAGAGAAAAAGGCGTGTGCCCCATCCATTTATAGGCAAACCATCTGTAGGCTGGCATACCTGCTGTGGATCTCCCAGGAAGGGATCCTGTCTTGGAGGAAGGTCAGCATGACTAACAGAAGCTTCTAGTGTAGTCTATGGCCAATATCGCACTTATTATTTCAGGATATGGCAAAAAGCCATCCTGGTGTGGAGCGTGCCTTGGGACATCTTATGTGCCTAAATGTTATGTTGCTCTTTGCTTTTACATGAATTCTTCTCCATCATTCTTCAAACTATTAGACTATTTTTAAGATATTGCACTTGACAGTGAATCTGGTTTTTTTCCTATAAATAAAGAAATAAAATTACCTTATCATCAGGAACTCTTACCTTGGTTTCAGTCCCCCTGAAAATGCTTGGAAAACACACCCCCCCCATGTGCTGTGCCTAGAATGATTAAGTTTAGAAGCCCAGGGCTATTGAAGGCCCCTGTATGTGACAGGACTGCCTCACAAAGGGCTGACAGCTCAACGTCAGGACTTTGTTCTCTGTGGAGAGGTTTTTGGTTGCTCTCAGTGCTCGATGGGGAGAAGTGGCAGGACACACTGCAGGTTTCGGAGGAGCAGGCTTCTTCATCCAGTGAACCAGGACTTCTGTGACTCGTGCTGAGTACACGTTGGTGTGACATGGAGCACTCTGTAGATAGCTGTGCCTCCCTGAGGTTTAGCACCTATCGATACGTGGGGCAAATCTTGCAAGAACCTGTTGCAAACAACTGAACAGGCCACCAAATGTGCATAAATGAACCAAAGGTAATGTCACATAAAGGTGTCATGCTGATATTTTCCTGGTTGCCATTTAGTTCATATAATTTACAGCGGTGTTGCATGTTGTGCTAGTAATAAAAAAATCATGCATTTTATAAAAATAAGTGAATCTTAAGAGACTGCAACTTCAGCTCAGTGTTTGTAGTTTGACATAAGGCTGAGAGGCCAAGACATCAGGCACATTATGACCTTTACACCGGGTGCTGTTTAACACTGCACACTTCAGCAGTGTTTCACTGTCCGTTAATAAAATCTGAAGGTTACACATTGTTTTTGTGATGTCAGTGAGAATTTACCACCACAAATTATTGAAAGTGATAATTCAGTGGAGTGATTCATCTACAGTGTGCTCTTGCGTTCAGGAAGGGAAAGCAGACTCTCATGTTGTTTAGCTGCTGGCACTAAATGACTAGCAATTGTCAGAAAGCATTCATTTTTCTCTCTTGACATTTCCTCCTGGCAACATGTAGGATATACATTTCCTATAAATTATAAGGCTGCCTTTTTTTTTGCTTTCCTCTTCCAATTCTTTGTGAGGCAACAGCAAAATATTAAGTACAGGGAAAAGCACGCGCAAGCCTGTAGCGGGTGTATGACCCTCGAGGCCTGCAGCGGAATTCCTTCTGCGAACCCCCAAGCGATGTTTCAAAGGCATTTAGATTTAACTCTCATCTGTTCTTACCAGCAGCTCTGAAGGGGATTAAAGAGCCTTCAAGAGTTTTGCAGTAGCTCTTGAGAAGCTAAGAGCACACAAAAATCAAGCCTTGAAACTGAAACAAATAACATTTCTTATACCTGAATGGTTTTAGGATTGGTGTAATTTAGAAGAGAAAAATAGAAAAGTGAAGGCAAGAATGTTAATAGATTCCACAGTATTTCTTAGCATGAAATTTTATGAAAAAATGAAGTCAAATGTGTGTATATGTTCCTGTATGTATGGATGTAAGCCATGCATTCTTTAAACCTGAGTGTGCAGCTGGTGCTTTCAGGAGCTGGATAACGGGAGGATGAGATTTCACCTTAAGGCTGGAATTTAAAATCAGTTCCAGATATCATTATCCTTTGCTTTCTGAGGTACCAGTAATATGTTGGGTGCTTTTAAAATATTCTGAACTATGAGGATGTCACAGATTGAAATCTAGACAGACAACTGAATAGGGTTTAGTGGGAAAGGGGAGGATTGGTACAGTTTATATATACAAGCTGAGTCACATTGTTTCACAGCATGGCAGAGCAGTCTCTGAAAAAGACTTTGCTGAAGACAGGATAGGTCACTATACATTGGCGCTGTATGATGAGCATGCTTTGTGGTTTAGCTACACCAGCCCCCGCAGCGGAAATTACTCAGAGATGGATTCCATTTTGTCAAGACAAATATTTGAGGTGGGCACAGGACAAGAAGATTTTAATAAAGGTTGTAGCTGGATCCCAAATATATCCACCCATCCTTGCTATCAATGTCACTAAACATCAGTGCTGTCTTTCAGCAGCTTTTCTGTCATGAATACAGTCTATGCTGCTGCAGTGTCCTAGAGGCCAAAGAAACCCCCTGAGTATACTGGTCCTGCCGGCAGCACTTCCCTGACCAGTTCGGGAATGACTTTGACTATCTGTAGGCAGAATCTTCAGATACAGCAGTATAAGGAGAACTCTCCAAATCACGTTTCCCTCTGCTACCCTGTCTGCTGTAGTAGAGATGAAACTGAGTGGAAGAGGCTGGCATCACCATTGCAGAGACCTTGGGTTGTTTTTGGATTTTGAAAGAACGCCGCTACTGTCTTTCTCAAGAGTAAATGGACTGCGGTGAGTAGTGGTTTCCTGCGAGGGCATCCTGTGATGTGTCTTAGGAGCAATCCAGAATTTAGTATTCCTGTTTCCCACAGTCTTGCTACAGTCCAAAAACTTAGTTACACTGTAAGCAATTTGGGCAGCAACTGGCACTTTACAACAGTATTGGATCTTGTAGCCTGTGATGAGTGTACAAGCAGTAAGGAAACTGCCACTGGACGGTATGCCTTGAGCATCTTCCAGGCCGTGGCCTTACAAAAGTAGGTCATATACATGAACTATGTGTTTCCAGCTTACAGTCAGCCTGCGAGGCTCCAGTCTGACTACAACTACAGCAGAAAATTATTTTGGACACTATAGATCTTCTTCATCAGCAAACTGTATAATGCATAGCTTTAGGATGTACCAGGTGTATTCAGAAAAGTGGTAGCCTCCAAGAACAGTGGCTGTGCGCTGTCTGTCCCTGTGTGCCCTTGAATGCAGGAGGAAGAAATTCACTTTGCGTAGGTTTGGTTTAAGCTTGCCGCAAGGTACAATACAACAAGGGTTAAAGACAAAAGCATTCTGGAAGATGGAAAGGCTTACCAGATGGAATACTTGCCCTCTAGAATTTCAGTTGAAATGTAGTGCTGGGTCCTAGATGAAATAGGATTTCTTGAGTCAGCTCCACTCCTCAGACACGAGAACTATCAAAGTTCTTATATATAATTTATCCTTGTTAGATTTTCTTTCTTATCTACATCTCTGAATATGTTGTTTCTTTTGACATCTTAGGCTAGAGCTAACATTTTATCATTACAGAATAATCCAGATCTGTTTTAAGACTTTTGAACTTACTACTTTACATGTTGCAAAAGGAACAAAGAAGAGAAAACTCAACAGCTGTACTCTAGGCTTCTCTCTGAGGAAGGGTCACCCAGGTGGAATGCTTGGGATGGGAGATAACCTCTGGTCTGAAAACATGTCCTACGTTCATGCTAGAAGTTCAAAGACACAAATACAAGTTGAAAATACTGTAATGATTATGGTGACTCTTATGATGTTTCTTTAAAACAGTTTAAAATGTTATCTTGATCTAAATGTTCGGGTCTCCTAACACTGTCTTATTTCCTTTTTTCATATATAGATAAGTGGTAGTTGCGTAACACTTGTCTAACAATTTCTCTCAGTTCTTACCGCACTAGGCTCAAATTGAAGGAAATTGCTCTTTAAAATTGAAAGTGTCAGAGGTTGTAAAATTGCCCTCTGAAGGTCCTAATGCTCAGAAAGCCATTCAGCTCATGTACTTTATTTTGACCTCCTTTTTATGTATTTCTGATGCTGAATACAACAGCAGTTGAACCCTGCTGGAGCTCGTATCTTCTTTGACTAAAATCTGTGACCGAATGTTAGCATTTTCTGCTGCATTACGGACTTCTCACCATCACCATGTTTCTCTTCCCTTTTTCTTTCTTTTAATATTCCGCTCTGTCAAAATATCAAGACAACAATTATTTAATTAGTGTAGTTTATTTATATCCATTTCAAATCTAGTCTTCCCTAAATATAATTTGGTGTGCCTTTATCTGGTTTTATTTTTCGCTATGCTATGTGTGTACTTTTAAGTTGTTTAAGCCACAAAGGGATTTTCTTCTCTGTTTTCACTAACTTTTCTATGCCATGCACTTGTAACTTGTGGAAGTTCCCAAACGGGGTTCTTAACATCACTAGCAGAGGGTGTAAAGGAAGGCGACTTCCCATCTGCCTGGCCTGTGCAGTGTCACACATTCTCTCTGTGAAAAAGAATTTAATCCTTTCAAGTAGTGGTGCCACCTCAGCGGGTCAGTCTCGTTCCTAATGTGCTGTTCTCTCAGTGCTGACTGTGGTATTTAGAATTGAGCTGGGTGGATATAGGAGATTTTCCACCTCTTATTTGGAGAAAAGATATTTGCTCATTTTATGTGCTCTTAGTAGATACACTATCAACTGCACCTTGAATGGGAGTGTAGGTATTATACAGTGGCAGTATCCTGCATGTTGATCTGTTAAGCCATATCTACAACTCATAGCCTGAAGTCTCTGATACTAGTGTATTTATAGGAGTACTTGCTTAAAATCTAAGCTTTTGAAAAGATTTTATTTGTCTCCTGTAGTAGGTATGCTTCAGTTGCAGATTTCAGTGGAAATTAAGAGGCTTTGCATCTTGATAGAGATCCAGCCACAAGCATGGAAAAATCAGCAGACTCTCTGGGCCATCCGAGTTATTCATGGAAATGGAGTGAAACTTGATTTTCTCCTGGTTTCACTCCACATCTCTTGTCAACTATTGCAAGTAGGAATGAAGAACAAGGGGGGTTTATGCATTCTACAGAAATTTTTGAAACTAGAGACAATTCCTGTTCTTCGTTCATGTGGCAAAAAGGGCCTTTTCTGAAACGTTTGTGAGGAATTGGGAAGAAACATCACTATGCCAGTGCATGAAACAAAAGTTCAGGAGACATGAGATAACAGCTGAGTACCTTAATAGTCAGCCTGCAATATTAATTGCTGCTCTTTTTTTCCTGGTCGTTCAAGCTGTATCTATTCTACTTTCAGTAGATATTTAGAGGTAAATTGCATCAGAGATTGTCATGTTAACCCAGTCATTGAGGTATTTCAATCATCTAAGGCTCTAGAGCGAAGAGTCCAGCTGATAGTTTTGCCTTTCACGTTGTTTCCCAGCACCTGCAGAGAGCCCTGCAGCATTTAGGAGTGCTGATGGGACTTAGCACAAACCTGACAGAGTTTGGGAGCTCCAAGAAGGCTTCTGACTATCTGTTCTTCCATTTGGACAGAAACTTGCTGCATAATTTTAGAAAAGCCTTCTGGTAGAAAAGACAGCTGGAAAGGAGAGAAGAGTTAGCGACAGGGGACTTGTATACAAGTCACTACAGCTTTATTCAGCTTTATGCCAGAATACGTCCACTAATCTCCAGTGGGCCCCTTCCTCACTTAAAGCAGGCAGGCAAACTTGCAAAATCGTATTTGTTTGAAGTGATGCATGTTTTTGCAAACTAATAGTTAATTAATATTCAGATATAAAGAGAGAAGATAAAGGGAGGAGATATATGGTATTGTAATGATGTATGTTTTGTGTCTGGAAATGTCCCAAGAATATTAGGTCACAATATAAAAAACTGTGATGGAATCACAGGACCTGAGACCTGCTTTTCTTTAGGGTGACAGTGTGTTCAAACTTCGTCCTGAATGCCACTGCAGCGTGGTCTGATGGATATGACGGTAGTCCAGGGAGTCAAGACTATTACAGTGGAAACTGCATCCTCATTGAAATGGCAGAATTCTCATTTATTTCAGCCAGGGGTTTTACCTCTTTTCCTACCTCTTCTAGTAATCTGCTCTGGCACCTCCGTTCCATCGGATGGACTGCTGTGCAGACTGCCAGGCTAGCAGCAGTCAAGCTGATAGATCAGCACAGCACCATGCGGAGCTACTAACTTCTGTCTCCAACGTGACACAGCGGTGCGGAGAGGTGCCAGGCAGGGCTGCTCTCGCATGTCTGTGCTGCTTCCACCCCTGGAGACAGACCCTCACCAGCAGCTCAGGGGTGCATGTGCTGCACCCGGCTCCGCTGCAGGCTGCAGAGCTCCCCAAAATCATCATCTTCAAGTAGCTGCGTTTCTGTGTTTTCTGGTTTTTGTAATGTGTGACATGCCTGTTGCTATACCTGCATCTTCGTAAAATGCTTTAAGATCTCTGCATGAAAGAGACTAGAGAGACCTCAGTGTTATGGTTATTATTACAACTATCAAAACCTATTCTCTAAAAAGAAATTTCAAACTCATATGTCAAAGTCTCCAAACATATGGATAGAATCTCAATTGCCTGCATTATGGCTAACTTGGTTTTTTTTCCCCCTCTTTCTCTCTCTCTCCCCCCTTCAGTGTTTGAAATAACAATTGCCTCTGCAAAATTCAGGGATAAGGCTGCAGCTGGCATGTATGAAGATTTCTTTTGCTCCCACAGTGGGGTGTATAATTGACAGTAATGGCTGTAAAATCCAGAGCTCAGGGGCTAGGGTTTTTTTTTTTTTCAAGCTATCTCTCTGGAAAATACAGGGTTTGATCAATGGCTGAGCATTTCAGACTGGTATTAATAAACGCAGGATGTTAAGGATCTGCTTTAAGAATAAATAATCTAATTCGGTTTACAGTCCTAACTGTTGTTTAAAAAGAAAGAAGAGTAATAATGAAAACAAATTACCCTTGATTTAAATATTAATTTTATATGGTAATTGTTCCTGAATAAATATTTCAGTTGCAGAGAGTGGATTGTATTGTCAAACATTGGAAACTGTGCTGCGACTGAATTCAGTGTCCTGTATTTATGTTTCGTAAAGAAGAGCTGAAATGCTTTGAAAGCTTTCTTCTGCTCTGTCTGTTCTGTGCGTGTCACCGCGTATTATGGCATGCCTCCATGAGTGATGTATGCTAACTGAAGGAAGGAAAGGACGTCGAATTGGCACAGACTCCTCGCTGGGGTTGCTTCAGCCAGATCAAAATGATATATATCTTCATAAAGCCAGCAGCATTCACAGCACTGGGGGCTTTCTATTGTCTAGGAATGCAAAGCACAGTTAAAAGTTCTCTCTGTTGTAGTTTTAGGGGGAGCTGGTGTAGCTGATGCTGGAAGTTAGTGCTACTAACCTAACCTACTTATAAAATTATGTGCTACTGAACTTTTCTTCTTTAAATAGACAACTTAGATCTCCGGTCATTTAGAAAACTGCATCGTCAGATACTGCTTTTATTTTTCATCATTTCTCTTTCCCTGCTGAATCTTGTGAAACTCCACTGCATTGGTGACGACCAGAATTACCACCTAAACAGTCCCCAGATTTGAAAACAAACTAATGGAGGACTTAATATCTTTAAAATAAAGACTGATAAGAAAGCCATTTTTCCAGTGACATATTGCACGTTTGAATGCAATGGAGTAAAATAATCTGGCTAGAAAAGAACTCAGTCTTTGAAATCTAACTCTTCTTTTATGGACTATCATGGGCTTCACAGCTGATGGAAACTAGGGAGGTGAGATATAGAAAACTGACCATTCTTCAAGGTATTTCACTCTGGTGGATGTACTGCAAACAAGTCTAATCTATTAATGTAAAAGGATGCAGTTCTGCTTTTGTAGCATCTCAATGATCAACACTTGTTTTTTTGAAATTCTTTGAAATTTTGAAATAATTTAGCCTTGAACTCTTCTTTCTGGTCTGTTATGAAGAATTTTCACTGACAAATCTCAAAACCCTGAATCATATTCAGAATGTCTGAAAAGTACAGCAGAGTGGTGAAGTAGCTTGCACAAGGTCACTCACCAGAGGAGTGACAGAGCCAGGCGTCTCTTGTGGTCTCAGTTCAGTGCTTTACGCCAACAGCAATATTTCATGATTCTGTGGCTGCTCCTGTTGTATCCTGACTTGGGAAGGGACCCACTGCCATGGGATCCACTTAATTCAGTCCAGTTCTGGTAGTGAATTTCACCTGGAACTTCAGCAGTGATATAAGATAAGGGGAAGTTTCTCTTCCCATCAGCTATGAATTTGGCTGTATTTTATGAGATATAGATGAGAAGAGCAAAGGATTAGCATATTTTCAACAAACAACTTTCTGAAAATAGGAGCACACTTTAATTTGCACTCATCAATACTGATGGAGTTGTCACTACTTTCATACCTATGGGAGGAATATCTGCTGTGCAACTGCTAATTACTTCAGTTCTCTTCATTTTCCTTTCTTACACAAATGGCTTCCAAGTTGTTTCTGCTTCATCTTTCCTCCACACAATTCATCTGCCCACTTCTCACATTTATGTAAAACTTTGTTGTCAGTCCTTGACTGTTTCATATTTGAGAATATTTTTTCCTTAGCATTGATAGATTGTGCACCAGAGATTTAGATATGAAATTGTTGCTTCTTATTTTACATCTCCACAAAATTTGCAAAACATGATGCTTCTTTTGTTAACAAACAGTAAGAGTTCTAAATTGTTAAATATGGAAATGAGAGACAGAGAAATATTTGGTAGCTCTTTTTGTTTTGGAATTGTCAAAGAGAAGTATGATTCATTCATGTTACTGCCTGGTTTTACCAGGAAAAGGCTTGAATCTTTTCCTATCCTGAAGTTTCAGAGTTACTGCTATTCATTGTGTGTACTAGGTTGCTATGATATAGAAAATGATCATACTGCCTTTTAAATTTACATTAGCTGTGCTAATGATAGTAAGCAACCCATCAGATACCAAGTGTACTCTACACTGAGAAGGTTAGTAGCAAGAGGAAGACTCATCTGTTCATGATAATGTTATGAGCTTTGATGTACTGCTTTCCTTATATAGTCAGGTTGTCTGGGAGCAAAAGTGTAGGTCATGCTCTTAATTATGTGGGAGACCTGTTTCAAGGGTTCTCTATTCCTACAGGGGTCATTTTCATGCAGCATTGAACAAGGGTCAGGAGTAATTCTCTACACATATAATTTGGTGAATTTACTGAGTTGAACTGGTGATTTTGCTGATAAATGAGAGCCTAGCTCAGCAGAGTATTTAAATTCATTCCTATTTAGCAGAGTACTTACACATATGCTTAACTTATGAAATGAGATTGAGTCACAGAAGACTGAAGGAGCTTGCTCCAGTGGTTTGCTGAGCATGGGTCAACTTCTGAACTGGAACGTTAAAGAAAATCAGGAAGCCATAAAAGTTAAGGTGTATTTCAGTGAGCAGCCAAAAAATAGAAGCCTGGTTTCTATGTGTTTGCTTCTTAGGAATGAGTGTGTACACGGATTCTTAGGGAGTGTACTGCAACCTTTCTGTCAGAGGGGTTAATCACTCGGTCTCTTCTCTTCTGCTGTCTGCCTGCTTCCAAAAAACCTAATAATTCTTAACCTCTATGCTTCTGCCTAGTTATGCTGAAATTGGTCTAATGTTACTGGAGGGAATGACAGACACACAGATATACCGGTTGCATAATCCTTTCTTTATTAAGAAACTAGTCAAAAAACCAAAAAAGGCTTGTTACAGCCATATCTGCCACTGCAAAAAAAAAAAAAAAAAAATCTTTCTAAGCATTTTATCCTACCTAATTTTAAACCTTTCCAGTGATTGTGTCTGCCGTTTCCTTTTGAGACTCTTCCACTGTCCTTTTGCTTTGAATTTGGTTCGTATTTCCTGTTGTTTCTAATTATACTCTCCTCCGACCTACCTGCTCTAGCAATTTTCTCTCCTTGACGCTTAAATCCTTGAAATATGTTGGAAAGTTAGCACTTTCTGTTTCTTCTGCCTTTTAAACCTCACCTACTGATTTTTTTTTCGAAAATCACCAACCTACCTTCTGCTCTTCTTGATGTTACTTCAAGTATTGCACATTCAGGCCCTCTAAAAATCTGACAGTTTATTTCTTTTACAATTTTTAGAAAAACTTGTCCATTTACTTCAATCTTGTGGCTCTTATTTGTACCTTATCCTGCTGTGCAATGAAAGCATAACTGAAGTCAAGCAGCTTGAGTAAAGCAAAGGGAAAACCATGCCTAAAAATCTGCTTATATTCATAGACTGTAGTGATAATTTTGGCAGTGCTATGTTTTAATTCTTCATGTCATTTAGTTGCTTTTATTACTCATAACAGCCGTCTGTTGGATTTTGCCACACGTATTCCAAGAATCCTGCTAGTTATGAGGTTTGAAGTATGTGGTCTCTCTGAGTTTTCCATCTTGCTTGCTTGCAGGAGATATTTTAAGTCTACATTTCTTGGTGATTGTGTGTTCCAGTTAATACACCCTTGGGGATTTTCCATGCAGTGAAAGAAGAGTAGTGTGTGTATTTGCAGTGGTTTCATGTTAGCCTTGCAAAGAAAGAGAGTTTACATTCAATTAAGATGTTAAAGACTCAAGATTGTGCTATGAAACTACAGTGGAATAGCGGTAAGAGTACAAAAGAAAGAAGAGTCAATAATCAAGCAGTCTATTATTTAGGTGTCTGCCATGAAATGAAATCCTACTTGTGTTTCGATACACAACTTTTTCACCTCTGATCTCATTGTCATCTTCTTGTGAAGCTCTGCTATTCGTGACGGGAAATCGGATTCAGAAATTTCTATAAGGATGGCAAATTTTGCAGTGTCACTGAGTAGAAATTGGTCTTCGCTTACTGCTTCTTTCCCATTATGTGAATGATTTATGAACCTGTTGAAACTATTAATGATTACTAGCATTACTGAATTAATAATTATAATAATTAGGGTCTTTCTTCCCTTTCCTCCAGTTCAATAAAATCAATATGTCTTTTTAAAGAGCTAGATGTACAGCTTTCAACTGTCAGTTATAAAGATTCCGAAGTACGGTCCTGAGATTCTTATAAGTAGAAGCAATGCAATTTGTGATGCTGCTCAGCCCCCAGAGTTGGTGGTAGTTTCCCACAGGATTTTCTTTTAAGATCCAAGATTAGTATCTTAAAACATGTCAATAAAAGTGGCTTTAAAGCCCAAGTTACATTAGATGGAAGATCAACACATAGTAAGGAAGCTTATGTGATGTGATATGTCCATCACATAAGCTGATGGCATGAGATCCTCACTCTCGTTAGGTGATATTTCTTATTCACACCGACATGTTTCCTTAGTATTTCATGGAGCATTTCCCTAATTCATGCCATGTGTGTTTTTCTCTCTCCTTCAATTTTCCAGTTATTGGTTTGATTGTATTATCATTTTTACTGAAAGGATACTTTACTTTTGGAAACGGCAAACGGCTGTAGTTGCATTCTGACAGAGTGTATTGAGACAAGGTAGTGAGAACCTACCATTTCTCAGCCTGCCTGCTTAGGTTGATGAATATTTGAAGTCCTCTTAAGTTCATCTGTAGAAATGTAATTCTTTTGTTTACAGCTATGTTGGGGTAGGGAAGGAGTTGTTTGGCTGGAGGTGATTTGAGGACACAGAAACTTCCACTCCTGTGGAAGGAGTAATTTTGAATGAGGGAGCTATTATCAGCCATTACATGTTTCCAGAAGGTCTGCAGAGTTATTTAATGTTTTTCTACGAGGAGCTGTTGTAGGAAGTGGAGCTGCATTTGGCCATACTATCCATTTCAATGTCTGGAGCGTGCTATGGTCTGGGCATGGCTCTGAGCAATGGCTCATAGAAGGCTTCAGTTCCAGCCAGGGTGGCTCCTCTGACTGCTTTAACCATTAGAATAATCAGGTTTGGAAGAGCCTTTCAGGGAAATAGGGATTTAAAATCCCTAAGTGCTTTTAAAATGGAGCTTGATAAGTTTATGAAGAGATTAGGTGATGTGCTGGTTGCAATAGCAGGGGACTATCCATATGGACCAAGGTCCCGTCCAGACCAGCACATAAATGCAGCTCTCTGACTTCCTGTGCTGAGTTTTTTTCATCTAGAATGAATGTTCATAGCTTTCATATGGACAGCTGGTCTTTGTGTTTGTTTTAGCAGCTCCTGGACCATTTGCATAAATAAGACTAGGATTACTTGATAAGCGATTGCTGATGGCCAGATAGAAAAGGTAGACCTCACCAAAGGGTGGTGACT
The DNA here is from genome assembly GCF_963924245.1 of Chroicocephalus ridibundus. NCBI lineage: Eukaryota > Metazoa > Chordata > Aves > Charadriiformes > Laridae > Chroicocephalus > Chroicocephalus ridibundus. The sequence continues at coordinate 7,743,045 of NC_086296.1, read as the reverse complement.
GAGTGTACTCACATGCATAAATCAGTGCAAATTGTAGCTGTTATCTACCCTGGAGATAGTTTGCTGGTCACAGTACACCTTCTATTGGAGGATTGTCTGCAGACTAATAGCACAGTCATAACTTGCCCTGACTATTTTCTTCATTGTAATTCCTCAGAGAGCATCCAAGGACTGCCAGGACATACATCTCCCCTTATATCTCACCAATCCTTCTGAGCTCAGGTGCACCTCAGCCTCAGGCTCCAAGTGGTGAAAAGTCAAGTGCGTCAACATGGGATGCAATGAGACCCAAAATGATGACACTGCTTGACTTAATGGAACAGTTCATGCCAATGGGAACATGAGTTCTCTGAGCTTTTGAACTCACACAATTTTTAATGTCACAAGTACATCAAAAACTATGATTTGATTTGACAGTGCCTAGGACTCAGCTGTAGACCTGTATCATCATCCTGTCTGTATGATTTCATCATGGCTATCAGATTATCCCAAGGTGTACAGAGGGGAAGCAGCTGCTCAAATACTAAAACTGTACCATGGCTGGAGCAGGGAGGGGATACTGTACCTTTATCATTACAGACAAAGTAATTTAATGAGTGTGCCTCTTAGCCTACCAGGTCAAGGTTGAAATAAGTTGATAAAGGAAAATAAATGTAGAGACTGCAGTGTATGTCCAGAGACATCTGTTCCATACTGCCAACTTTAACACATATAATATACAAACCAGAGGTCAACATTTGCCTATGCGCTTACAGTCATCTTCAATTGATAAAAATTGGTAGGGAACAACATGGCTTTCTGTATGTCCATATAGTTATATATTTTGCTAAACTTTTAATATTTTTATTATCAATCAGGTCTTTAGGCCCTGTATTGTACGCTTTTTTCCAAGAGGATCTTGTTTCCTCTTATCGTACAGCAGATACTAATGACATTGATGAAATAGATGCTGCATTTTAAGCAGTTGGTTGTGCTGAAGCTCACAAGTGCTGTGCAGCTAGCAAATGGATTGTGAAGGTGAATGGATGAAAAGCAGAGGTGGAAGTTTTCCATTTCATGCTGCTGATGAGATAACTGTTTTGCTGTAGGACAGACAGACTTGGAAATAGCCTGGTAGAGGACAGTGTTGTTTAATTTTCAGGTTTTAGTAAATGTAGTCTCTTGATATCCCCTTCCTTAGCACACATCCAGATCCATTATTTTCACCATAAGAATTTGTTTGTGAAAGAAGCTTTCTTATCATTGCACATCAACACTCTCTTTCAATTAAACTTGGACAGAATAGTTTGTAAAATCACTTGTGGTGGAAGAGAACATAAGCCTAACAGACATCAAGATGACTTCTAGTTCCTTGGTCGTGGACAAGTTTCAAATCTTACAGAGCTGATGGACGCGAAGGCTCAATTCTTATGCCTGAGTGTGCTCCTTATACCTAGGTGTTAGTGTATGAAGTGCAGCTCTGAGTGCTCAGGCTATCCCAGCATTTCCATAAGATCACAAAAAGGACTCTAAATAATATGTCTCTTTGGAAACCCATGTGAGAGAATTTAAACCGTTCAAACTTAATCCAACACTGAAATTGGCCCTGCTTTGAGAAAGGCGTTAGACCAGATGGCTTTCAGAGGCCCCTTCCAGCCAAGATTACTCTATGATTCTGTGATTCAAAAATATATTTCAGCCTAAAGCTTTTTCAAAAAGCTGAGGGTGGCGGGGGGGAAGGCAATGGGTGTATTCTCTCTTCTTATTACTTAAAAACAAGAAAGAAAAGAGATTCTGGAAGCTTATTTTATTTTAATATTAAAGAAGCTGGAAAGCATTTCTTTTTTAATTCTAGACTTGGCAGATACTGAACATTTGGGTAAAGAAAACATCATTTCTTTTTTAGTTGAAAAGAACTTTGCACTTTTGCAAGATGTATGAGTTCAGCAGAAATACTTGCTGAATAGTTCACGGCAGAGGAAGTTCCTATAGTTGAGGATACTAATCTCAAATATTGGATATGCCTTGGCAGATCTCTCCAAAGAAACCACTAATTTTGAAATATATTGAGGCCTTGAGTCCTGTGAAATGTAATGCTGCTTTTATATATAATTGCATTTTTTGAACGGGTGTGAAGACTAATAAGCAAGGCATAAAAAAGGTACGTTATAGATCTCATCTTGGAGACGTGAATGGAACTATGTGCTAAGATACTAGATCTTCCACTCTGGATTTAAGACTACAATTAAATTTAAAGAAAGTGGGTAGGGGAGATAATTTTTAAATCGCTTTGTATTCCAAAGTTAAATGACCAAGATGGGCATCGAGGAGAGCAGCTGACGTCTGAAGCATGGGTCATAAAGCAGCAAAATGCTGCATCTTTGATGTGAATCTGAAAATAGTAACTTAGCCTGGTAAAGTATCACTTCCCAGGGAGACTCACTCTAGAAGTACCTTTTAGACCAGTTTCTCAATGTTTTCAATCTGGTGATTCCTTACTTGAACCTTTTAAATGTATTACATTGACACAGCCATGGTAAACTTATCTAAGAGATTTATTAGGTGTGTATTTCAGAAGATGAGCAAGAGCATGCAATCATGGAAGGAAATAACAGGTGGAGTTAGGAGAGTAAGATTTTTACTCTTCAGCACCTAATAGACCCTTTGATTGCTTCTACCCAGGACTATGAGCACTGCTTGGAAAATGCTGTTGTAAGGCCTGTGATGGGCACTCTGTAGAAGACAGAATTATGGCTGTTAATACATAATTCTGCATGTTCCCTTTTGCAGAGGAGGGGTTCTCACAAGACCAGAGTCAGTGGCTGGATTATCTCTTTGTTCAATTCAATTTTGCCTAACTGTAATTGGGGTAGTTTGGCAACATAGTATTGAGTTAATCTCAGACTCAGCAAGTGCCTCCTGCATGGGCTCATACATTCAGAGAAACCAGGGACTTCCCTTGGGCTGGTGTGTGATCATCATGGGAACAAAGCTCTATTGCCTTTGTTAAATAAAAGTCTTGAACTCAAGGGAAGCTTTCTTGTATCGCACATGTGCGGATAACTTCGTCTGTAGGGTTGCGTTTCAGAGATAAATAATTACTAAAAAAGACTTAACCTGAATTCAGCAAGTCTAATCTCTTATATATATTTATGCACAAGTATAAATTTGCAGTTCATGTATATAAAGGTTTTGAGGTGGATAAATATTTGTAGAATGAGGAATGAATTTTGCTGCAGGGTAGTGTACAGAGCACAGTGCTTGATCTTATGATTTAGTACACTGGGATTACTCAATAGCAAATATTTGCAGCACTGGCCCTGTAAATTTTTAGTATGAAAATACTGAGTCTCATTCCCTGCTGATCGGTGTTATGTTTGTGTGACTCCTCCCATTCAACCAAAGGTTTCTTTCATTTTCAGGAGACAGTGATAGCCAAGTGATAATGACAGTGTTAACAGTCTGGGAAACTGTAATGTGAATGAAATATCTAAGACTGTTTTAAGGAACGCTTAAGACTGGTATTGATCTAAAGGTTTAGGTCTGGGGGTCATGATGGAAACTCCTATAGTGCTGCCAGTCCTGGGCAGGCAAGGATATGGAGTCAACACAGCACTTCCATGTGTACTGAAGTATTATTTAATTGAGGGCTTTATACTTGGTTTTTCTACCTGTAAAATGACTATTATGTTATCTTTCTCCTATTTTTTGCTCTTGCCAGTTGAGACAACAGTCATCACTTTCTGCAGTTGTCTTGGACAGGGTATTCTGAGCCTTAGAGGAATCCTGAGAAACTACCAATTAATAACAATCATTTGTGGCTATATGCCTGGTTCCCTCTCTTGCAGTTTTATCCACTTACATGTGAGTTATGTTATATTTATTGTTGTTTTTATGCTGAGGACAATAAAAAACAGCAGGTAGAAAAACCTGGATTGACAATGTATTTGCAGTGTTTTATTAGACTTTGCACTGTCAGTAAAACTGTTTCTTACCCCTGCAATTCAATCCCACCTGCATAGTAACTGCGGGTTTTCTGCTGTTGCCTCATGATTGGGCTGCTTCAAAAGTACTTGATGTTTACTGACTACTGTGTTGAATAATTTATTGAATGATTATTAGACTGGATGTAATAAAGTCAGTGTTGATTTACCATTCCCATAGCATAATGGGGTAAATGATCGCTGGATTTACTATGTCAAGAGATGCTCAGAATGATGGTTCTGAACTGAAATGCTGGCTTGGTGGGAAATTATGTTTTAAATTTATATTATAGTAAAAGATTTGCTAATTATTACCCGCTTTTGAATGGTTTGAGTTATTTGGGAAAAGTGCTATCAACAGCTGGAAAATTGTATAGTGAATAATTTATTTGAAAATAGCAAAAAAAAGTCAAATAAATAATTCAGCAAATATTTCTCGACCAGCACTGCTGATGTCATGCTCCAGAGAGATGGATCAATTTTTTTAAATAACTTTATTACATGATTAGCAGACTCATTTTTTGGTGATTTTTCTTGCTAGTTGGTTCACTTCTTACACTGATTCCTGAAGAAAAATGACTTTTCAGCCTACCCATCACTGAATTTTTAATAGTAAGATGACAATGAATAAAATTAAATTTTAATGTACTGCTGTATGTATCACCTTAACTTGCTATATCAATGGTGAATAATGATCTTTGCTGTAATGTAGTAGGCTGGATTCTGCAGACACTGTGTTTTTTAGAGTACCCTCTCTGACCTTGGGAAGGTCAGAGCCCCAAGCCATGTTGCCTCACTTTCCTTTTCTTCCTTTTTGTTATTTTTTAGACTAGGACCGGGGACTGATGTACAGAGTATGTATATACTAGTTTGCTAGCAACGTATGGTGCCGGTATTGCTCTGTAGTGTTTGGTTTTATTTTAATAAAATTCTAACTTTTGGGGTAAACTCAGGCATTTTATTTTCAGCTGCAGAGGAGGGGTGGAAATCCTGCTAGCCTTGCCAGCTAGATTCATACCTACTGAATGGATTTGGGAGATCAAGCATTGGATATGCCGCGCTCGCATTCTGGAGCCGAGCCAGCTCCTCAGCTGGGGAAAGGCAATATCATGCTGTTAACTTGTTATGTTTAATGTCAAGTCTTGCAATATTTGATTTTTACCTTAAATCCTAGTTGTAGCAATAAAATGGTTCACTGAAATTCTACAATTTTTAACCTGTATAAAAGCTTTTCCATAAAAATTGGAAAATATCAGTTGATTACGCTCTAGCTCTAAAATCAGAAGGAAAAGACAATCAGATTCATTAAAATAAAGAATGTCTCTTTGCCTGTAAGATTATTTTGAGGGCTTTTAGCTTGGTTTTTCTTGTATGTGTGAGACTGGTAAAAGCACCCCAACCTGGAGACATAAAGCTTCCAAAGACTGCGTGTCAGTAGTAGAAATCTTTTCTCAGCTTTGTCTTCCCGTGTTGTATTGAAGAATTCAAACCCTGCCTGAAGCAGACAGGTTTGGGTGCATTGTTTTAGGGCAGACCTGCACAGGAAACCTAAAGGAAGCACGTATTGACTGCTGCAGTTAAAAATAAAATATACAAAAAACACTTAAAAAAGAGATTAAATGTGGATGTGAAGTTTGCACCCATCATCATCTCTTGCAGAGGGATTTTTAAATCACCTCCGGCTGAATTGGAAGAGGTTATTGGTATTTCCAAAGCAATGGCTTGTTGTGCGATGATGAGCATCAAAGAAAAGTCCAAATAAATTAGCCTACCATAACACACAGTGTTCCTTTCTCATTCTCTGCTTTTTATTCCTCAGATGTCAGTGTTATGGTCTCCTTGTCAGTGATCCCACATTTTTTGCTTACGCATCCTATACACGTAATTTCTAGGAGGCTATCAAACATGCCAAGCAGAAGTAGTTTATTGCATTGCAAGTACCTGTTTATGCAGAAGAGATGTGATCTCTATCTCTCCGGCAAATATGGAGAGGAATGCAAATGTGTCCCCCTGCCACAACAGTTTGACCCTCATGTAAAGGCTTCTTTAAACAAACAAAAAAACCCCACAAATAAAATTATGCTTTTTCCTGAAATCAGAGTTGTAGGTATTTGTTAAAAATTCAGTGAAGACTAGACAGGCAATCTTTTTTTGGTGAAGATAAACTAAAAGATTATCAGGATCCTTTTCTGACTGCTTTAAAAAGAGGTGGAAAGACTGACTCAACTAAGACGGAGGTTTGAAGCTGTGTTTTCTTTCTTAGGCCATTATCTATACTAGCTCCATTTCCCATTCATCTGGATTTTTTAGGTGTTTCTCACAGAGCACCTATGCACTCCAAGCCTCGTTGTTTATTTTTATATCATTCTCCTTTTATCTACGTTTCACAGAAGTTCATTTTCTACTTTTCTCTCTCACACATACTTCTGTAACAGGTCACTTTTCTTTTTCTCTCTGTGATTTTTTTTTCCTAATTTCTTCTAGTTTCCTTTTCATTTTTTTTCCCCACCCAAAATCTGTTTGGGTGGGAAGACACTGTGTTACTGAGTTGCATGCTCCCAGTGGCACTGCACGATAGATGAAGTCCACAGACTTCTGGCACTGCTGGGATATGCCGCTCTGGAGGAGTGTAAGTGTAATGCTTGTGTGCTAGAGGGGAGCTCTAGGGTTGGAGAGAGATTATCAAGCAGAAGGGAAAAAGGTACAAAAAAGCAAATATAACGAAGGAAAGGCTGATTCTCTAATGGTCCTTTGAAGTCCCTTTGACCTCCTAATGTTTGGTTAGGAAACAAGTACCCTTTAGTGATAATATTAGGAGTAATGGCTTGCAATTCCAAAAGGGATGGGCAAAAAAGGTTTGTAAAACTGCTTTTAGTGAAATTGTTTAAATTCTGAAGAAAATACCATAGAAAAGGCTTTTAAAAAAAACTGTATCAGAAATGAATTGTTTCAGAGAACTGTGGAGTTCTATTACTAAATGGCAATGTTTTGTTTTTGCTGCTCTTTGTTATGCCTTTCTTCTACATCTCATATAGTTTTACATTATTTCCTACCACACAAAGAAGAAGTTATGTTTGACACATGTTGCCACTGCTGGCTCTGTGCAGTGGCAGGACAGATGACAGCAAGCCTTTTTGCAGCCCAGCTGGTAGAGCTGGAAATGGCTAGCATGGTGTTTTTATCCAGTATGACAACACAGCATATTATCGTACTTTTGCCCAAAGATTTGTACTTATTTTAAAATCACTTTATTTCTGCAGTAGTGTTATACACGACTTTCTGTGGATAAATCATCTTACACACTTTGTGGTGTATAAATCATCTTATCCCGTTTTTATGGGAGAGTAATTTTCGGTTTAATTTTCTCTCCTGTAGAATGAGGATAGTAACGGTTTTCACAAACTCCCTCAGGTCTCATGGGGTCAGCTGTGCTGTTGTTTCCCCTCTTTCATGCTAGAAAGTTTTTTCCAGTTATCCCTGGAAAAATTTTTTTCCTTTTCTGAGCACGGCTGTTGGTCCTCTCAGCCTGGTCTGTGCAGCATTTCAGGACAGACTCTCTGCAAGAGATGTGCTGGAGACCTGTGTGTGTGTAGGTAGAAAAGAATAAAGATTACCTTCTTCCTCTCTTCTCCCCAAGGCTCTTTCATTAACATTCCTGTGATACGTCTTATTTAGCATATTCATGGCTTTAGGCTTCTTGTGTCCGTTATAGCCTTCTAAAGACAGTGATAAAACTTTATACATTGTATTATGAGAAACATTACATGCCCAGTCGTTTTAGTAGGTTCAGAAGGAATCTTGTTTTGTGAGTGTTATGTAAAGATCAAAGCCGATAGCACAGCTAGTGAAATCAGGAATGGGATACTTGAATTGACTAACACTGCCAACATCTAGTAGCTATTCTCGGATTTACAGTCGCCTCTTGAAAATTGTGTCTTGCAGGGCGTACCATCCCTAGAGACCCAGAAGAGCAGCTGGTTCTTTCTCTAAAGAAAGTTGACCCAATGGCACAGGTGTTAGCAACTGGCCAAGGGCCTTGACACCAGCCTCTTGGGTTTAAAAGGACTCCCAGGCCAAAAGGGCAGAAGAGAGCTGCTGGTTTTTTTTTTCCCTAGGCTGGGGATGTGTCAGAAGCAGCAGATGCAGAATGGCTCTGTGGAGGTAGGAATTACTCCCCTGGAGACAGCACAGAGTTTCCCATTGTTCTTAATTTGTCAGAGCTGCTTGATCTTTTGTTAGACAGGAAATAAAAGGCAGATCAAGAAATACAGTATGAACGTGCCTGTGCTCTCCTGGCTGACAGGAGCAAAGACCAGACTACTCTATTCCAGTGAAGTTTTCTTTCTTTTTCTGTCCGCCTTGTCTTCGGATTGGTCTGAGACCCTTTAAAACTGTGTCTACATGGCACACAGCTCAGCAGGGCTCTGTTCACCAGGAGATTTTATTGGCACCACAGTGAACTCCATTACAGTTTAACTCTCAACTATGAACAGCAAAAGCCCATGAGAAGGATTTGACTTTAAATTAGCACCAAGAGCTGTTTTGCTTCGACCACTCTTCAACTGAGCTTGGATTGCTGTTGTGAACCTTTGGGTTTGTCTGTTCTAAACTTTCTAATCATGTAGCCTCCCATATTGTAATTAACACTGTTGCTGTACTCACGATAGCAATAATGGTTTTAGCATTAGCAAAGACAAGCTGCCAATACGCTGTTGCATTACAGTGGCCATAAAGTGTATGCCTACCTTGAGGAGGATTAGGCAGTGCATCATTTCAAGTAGCAGTGGCTGACTACCCTGTAGAAATGTTCCTATTGTACCAAGCAGCCTTGACTTTAACAGAAAAGCCACAAATATTTTTATGTGACTGAACTCTGGTGATAAATACTGTTTGTCCAAATTTCTCCATTTACAATTTTTAACTGTGTTTTCTGAAGGGTAACTTTCTGGCTCTCTGTTGAAAGATTTGAGTTGCTAAATACTGCTTAGGAAGGTTATAAATTTGGGACACAGATCCATGGGACTTGCAAATGGAAGGACCATCATAGTAAGTGATGAGTAAAGTAGTTAAACAAAAGTTCCTGACCTGGTGCTGACAGCTGGGGTCTGATCATAGGTCGTGCAATACTTTCACTTTTTTTTGTACATCTTTAGCAGCAGTAATGACATTCTTATTGATTTTTGAGGCACTTTGTAATCTTGTCATTTGGAGGTGTTTAGTATTTCTAAGAGGAACGAGTTCAAATAATTTCTCTCATAATCGCATTTGGTAGTGAAGTGGGGAATTTTTTTGCTACAAGAAAAGCTTCATTAAAATACCTGCTTTGAAGGAGAAATGAAAAGAAATGTTTCCATTCTTTTGGGGTTACTCTGGTTGTGCCGTACAGGAGCTGTAGTTCAAGTACATAAAGACGACAGTCCACTTTTCCCATCTTTTCCACTGCCTTTCACTCCCTCCTTTGTTTTCCTGTGTCCTAATCACTTTAGTCCTTTTCTCCTAATCCCCAACACACCTGGAAAAGATGAGGCCGATAGCCTTTTCTGACAATCATTAGGATCTTCTGTGGTATTCTGCCCCGCAGTCCCTCGCTGCTGTTACAGGACACGTTTCTGGTGACAGCACCAATTCTGCAAAGCTGATGACTGGTAGCAGCAGACACCAATGCAATAATAAAGACAGACACCCTGAATAGAATCACAAAACCAAGGTTCATTATATGAAGATTCAATTAGTTCTTTAAACACAGAAACTGTGATAGACCATACCGTACAAAACAGGATCGCTGCCAGGTATTTGTAAGCAATGCATTGCCCGTTCCTGCTCATACAATTAAGGTAACTGAGTTTCAATAGTCTTCAACAGTCACAGCTGCATAAAGCAGTTCTGGATCCTACCTAGGTCAGCATGAAATAAGACTGTATTCAGTGCTAGTTTAGAAAATGTGCTTTTTTTTTTTTTTTTTTTTTTTTTTTTTTTTCTTCCCTGACATGAAGAAATGAGAAATTGAACACAATGTGTTCCATTTTGGAAACACAGAGGCTCCTTTTAAATTCCATCCAGGATAGCAAGGACTCAATACTTCCATTAAAATCCAAACCTTAAAGATGATCAGATTAAACTCTTCAAGCAGTAGCTTTGGATAAAGCATTGGATTTAGCCAGCATGATAAAAATATCTGAGTATTTTGGGAAGAATCCTAAACTGGGGCTGTTGTCATAACTGTTCTTCATAAAAAGCATGCCTAGTTTTAGCTCTTTCTCCACATCAGGTGGGAAAACCTGCTGTGTTTTAGGCATGTTCTGGGATTCTCTAATCAGTTGCTGAAATGTTTCCTCTTTCTTCTAGCTGCACTCTCCAACATAAGTGGCTTATGACACTTCACTTCACTTAAATGAACCATGTAACTGTAGCAAGGACAGCATGTAAAGACAAAGTAGAATTGATAAGGTATCAGTAACGCCAATGTTGCCATAGTATCCTGGAGGATCACATCTAGTTCTAGTGTTTTTTACTGAAGAATCCTGGCAGGATTGGCCAGTATTTTAAATAATGCAGTTTTGTAACTCTCTTCTCCCTCAACAAGCTAGATTAGTGCTAATTCCTAGTTTAGCAAAGGACAAAAAGAGCTTCAGACAGACACAGCAAGGTAGCAGTATAGCCAAAAATTAATTCCAAGCTTTCCAGTCCTCTGCTCCCTGCTGCCCTGGCTCATGGACCCCATCCTGAACTTTGACCTTTCTCCCATGCCTCCCTTTTTAAAAAGCAGAAAATACATTTAATGCAGTGGTTTCTGCTTTCCCATTTCAGGGAGTGATTCCCTTTAGATTTGCTCATGTATTGCTTTAACAGGCAGGAAATACAATGTGCTTGTTAAAGGGAGAGCCTCATAGTTAGGATTTTTAGGCAGTAGCTTTAGTCTTAGCTTTACCTTGATTTGGTTTTGTTTCTCCACCTGTACAATGTGGTGATACTTAGTGATCCATCTCACAGAGTGTTACTAAGCCACTTGAATGTACGGGAAATATCCTGAAATGTTAAGAAATGTTAAGCGCAAATGATTAATTCATTATTATATCCATCATCCCACCAAATCCTCTCTTTGGAAGAGCCTTAATCCAATGTTTTCTTAATATAAAAGCAATTATATTGCTGGTTTATCAGTCATTTGAATAGAACCTTTCTTTTTCTTTCTTGCAGTGCGGACGGTTCTTCCTCTGAAATCATGCAGATTGATTTTGAAATTGAAGACCTAACTGACCTACCTGGGACCCAGCTCATCACATGGCAGGTAGAATATCCTGGAGATATGACATCTGATCTAGGAATCTCCAAGATCTACGTAAGCCAGAAGGACCTGGTAGGAGTTCTCCCCTTGGCTATGGTAAGAAATTGTCTGGCATTCTGCAAGTTTTTAATATTGCTTTACAACTCTAGTGTCTGACAGATGCAAATGATCTGCTGAAAGGGCTGGGGAGACAGAAAGTTTCAGCACCTTGAGAAATAGATACTAACTTCTGAAGTTAGCTTCATTCAGTGGTGAAACCACATGAGGGGAAGCCATAGCTTCCCATGGAAGGCCCAGTCACGGTCTCTTTGACCGATACACTAGCTTCTTGGAGACAGAAGCTGAGTTCATGGCATTTTCAGTATTCAGAACTCGCTCTTGTTGCATGACGTGGTACACTTAGACACTGAGTTCAGTGCGGTTATATGTCTCACTTGAATCACAGATACTCTTACATTTGGTCTAGTGCTTGAGGACTTCCGGAATCACACTTTTTTCAGTTTTTGAATTCTGACTCTGTATTCATTTAAGAGTGAGAAGAGAAATAAAAGGCATGGCGTAACTTCTGAGTCATTTTTAATGACCTAGAGAACACAAAATACAGTGCATAGCCAACTGTCTGTTCTACGTAAATGCATTCAAATGGGTTGCCTCACCGTCACAATGCAATCTATAGGGCTTGGAGAATACCTGATATTTTAGCCTTGTCTTACCTAAAAAAACTGTTAGATACCCAACTTCCAAGTGTAAATAGAAATTTTGTGCATTTCTTCTTCTCTCCCCTTCGTGTCTCTTCATCATTAGGGCTGAAGTATGCTTGTCTAATTATATACTGTGCCCCATTTTTGTTCTTAGACAATCTATTAGGAAATATTGACACATTATTATTTAACACCAAGAGAAAAACAACAAAATCAATTTCAGAGCATTTAAAAAAACGTAACCTGGATGTTTGCCTAGTGATAGCCAGTTAATTGTGCCATTATTGAAAGCTGAAGGTGTTCTTTGCACTTCCAGACTCACAGACTGGTAATAGCTATTATTGTTATCTGCCAACTTTAGAACTACTCAGATGTTGTGATTCTTTATTTCACCAAAAATATTTCTTTTCATTTGAAATGGCTCATGCTTTTGTTACCAAGGTGTAGATCACAGTTGAAGCAAATCTCTCCAACTGCAGTTGTGGCCACCTAACAAATCAGAGTTGTATATCTAATCCTTTTGTTTTGCATGGCTCTTTTCATGGGCTAGTTCCTGCTATTGAACTGTGGACGATCTCTGGTGGCTTGTTGATAAGAGAAGAGGCTTTCAGGTCTGCAGATGGGACCCTGATATGCAGTCACACAAGTTCTTACAGAGGGTTGAGGCTGTAGAGGTTGTCTGATTTACATAATCTCAGACATGGGAGTTTTATTTGCTCCATCCCTTAATGAAAAGATAATAGATTTCTTTTGTAGTGGTTCCAATGGTTGCAGAAAACGCTAGTTCTTCTCATGCCCATGATCACTTTAGTATCAAGTGATACAGTGGCAAAAAATAGTTCATAAGAACAAAGATAGATTCTCCTGGTAGTTGCTACAAATCAACCCAGTCTCTTCATTTCCATTAAAAGACGAAAAAAAGCCCGTATTTCAGAAGCACAAAATTCTATGCTCAAAGGTCACATAAAGTCTATAAAGTTGTCAGTAGGGGGCATTTTATAAGGCAACAGGTGTTGGGATAATGGATGAGAGAGAAAGCAAAGATAAATGGCAGGGGTCCCCTAATTACTGACAGACTGGGAATAGTTTTAACCTTTGCATTGACGGGAGTGTCAGGGAAGAAACTCTGGGGTATCACAAATCTCCAGATCTTTGTAGTACTTCACTTTGTGCTTAGGAGATGATGATTCGGGTGCAGACCTTTCCAGACATGTAATTTAGAGTAGTTGGGTACTTCAGATTTCCCTGTGATCTTAGCAAAGCCAGTTTGTAATTTACACATTTAAAATAAAAAAAAATAATTCTACTTCTCCATTTACGAAGAACCACAATGAAAACAAAGTGTTAATTACTTCTCTGTTTCTGGAGACTGGGGTTAAGGTTAATTTGGGCTAGTTTTGCTGGGCTTCTTAGAAGAACGTGTAATTTCATGTTTAGAAGCACCAAACAGAAATGCTGTTAAAAATTTCAATTACAGGTTAATTTTTCAAAAGAACAATTTTACTGCTTTAACATTAGGCAGAGCTTTGGTTTTTTAAGAGACTCTCACATACCACATCTGCACCATCTTTGTTTTCTGCGGTCTTTTCTTCTAGCTATTATGGATTTGTAAATTGAAAAGCAGAAGTTTGGCCAATTTAGAGCTTCCTGTTTTCTTTTTTTGAGTTACAGAATGCTGCAATGGAAAGACTTAAATGTATGTTTAAGCATCAGGACACACTGGAAATGCCTACCTTCTGCTGAAGTTATTAGGACACTTGCTGCACTCACCTTACCTTTCTCCAGTACATTTTTTTTCCTATGGCATATTAGCAATCCAACTTTTGAGACCCCTGCAGGTCCCTACACCCATAATGAAACAGCACCACAAGTGACAGTAGAGCACTCAAGGATATTGATGAGAAAAGCTGTAGGGTGTATTTTATGGATGTGTGGGTACCATAAAGGCTGATATTTCTGACACTTTAATAACACCTTTTCTAATTTTAAAGTGTAACAGAACCTGTCTTGGTAAGCTGTGCATGGGCCCCCACTCAGCCCTTGTTAGCAGAATGGCAATAGCATGGGAGAAGACATTTAATTTGAGAACATTGTAAGAACCTGTGAGCACCTGTTTGGATATTTGCAATGCATGATCCTTTCCCTTAAGCCTGATGAAATACAGGCAAAGATGTTTATCCAGGGTTATAAAAAATTATTGACCTTTTACCATGATTGCTTTGCAGCGGCTCTTACAGCCATGTAGCAATGTATTGCCTTGTTGACAGAAACTAAAACATCCACTAAACCCCATGGATGAGGCAGGTATTTGTATGGCATAATATTCCTCACCAGCACAGTTTCCACTGTAATTGGTGAATTTCTTGCACAGGCACTATTCAGAACTCTCCCCATTTCCCTGCCAGCTTCTTCACTGCAAGGTCTGTGTCTCCAGGTAGTGTGTGGCCAGGGAACTGGAGAAGAGAGGTCTTGAGAACATGTTGATCAGTACAGGGAGTTATAGAAACAAATAGTTCTTTATTATGGATGGAGAATTCTGACAAGGAATGCTGGAAGATTACTCCATGGTAATTATTGAAAATTTGTCACTTCGAAAAAAAAAAAAATCACAAGTAAATAGTGAAGAGGCCCAACCCTTCTATGTTGCTCTTTGTTGTCAACTAACATACATATTAATTTTCTTTAAATGTCATTATCTTAACATTCACCTGTAATAGGGTATCCTTTGAGACAGAAACCCTGGCACCTCTTAAGACCTTTGAAATATGGTATTAAAAAGGCATATGGTCTATTTGTTCATTAACTGTCTTGAACATACTAAACTGCTGAGGGTTTTTTGAGTTGAGGACCTGCAATGTAGCGTGATAGCCAGTGAGACTAATATGCCTGAATCTTCTAGAATATGACATTATTTTTTATTGGCATCCTAAAGAATCAGCTTCCAATTCCTATTTGACTTCTTTCTGATGTTTCTTCCCCATTTTATTTCACTCTCGTTTTGTTAGGTGATGAATGGCACAGGTTTAATCACTCAAATTGTACATTTGCTGCTATTGATTATTGTTGCTTTTTAAACATTCTGTCAGCTCTTTCATAATTGTGGTGTTCACCTTTTGTTGAACCTTAATGATTAGGTGAAGATGAGAGACAGACGAGCTCTGTAGCCATCTGTGTACATACAAGATAATCCCTACTGAGAAAGGCAGAGGGCAGATATGACATGCTGGTAAATGGATAAGTTGAAATCTGTTCTGTAAATAATAGTAATAAAAATAGTAAATAATAAAATACCTGAGCTGGTTCTTAACTGAACCAGGTCTGAATCTGTAAATCACCTGTCTTACCTGTGAATATGCCCTAAACCTGTTCTATCTGTGCCCTCTCTTTATTTAATAATCTGATAAGGAATCAGGGCAAAATACCTGTTTCATAAATCTCACAGGGGGAGATGTTGGACCCAGGGCTGATAAATCCATTATTAGAGTAGTCTTCTGACTAGAGATTACACAATGTTAACTTTACTTTCTCCTAGAATGCAGAAAAAAAAATGCATGCAGGACGCTCAGTGTCCCTTCAGAAATTTCTTCACAAGGTTGCAGGTTCCTGACCTTCAATTTTTAATAAATGCTTGTGTGCATACGTGTGTTAAATTTCTAAATCAGCAAGTTAATATTAGAGTCAGCCTGGCTCACATAAATGTTTTAGCCCTAATATTCAAGGCACTATTAGTTTTAAAGATATGGATGTGGACCAGATGTTTCAGGTGGTGGTAGGAGGCGAAGCTGATGAAGAAGACAGGGGGTTGGATGATGACAACCCTTGTGTACAAAAAGCCTGTGAATCTGGATTGCTTTCTTGAGAAACTCCCCAGGCCCTTACAGATGAACTGATCTTAATGCCAGGTATGATAGACTGCCTTGTATGATCTGTGCAACTAGGAAACAGCAGAAAAGTTAAGCCTTCTGGGGCGAGAATCGTTGAGTACTGTACAGTTGTGATAACAGTGGCTCAGTAGCCCTGGATTGCCTCATACCAATCAAGATATTAATATTTTGAAGTTGGTAATTCAGCTTTCTTGCTGCCCAGAGAATCAAATTTGCTGGCAGGCAGGACAACTTGCCTGCCACTAGGGCTGAATTAGCAGGTTTCACCTTACCAGGGCCTGGCTCTTTAGCAGGACGGGCTCCCTTCAGTCTCTACCAAAGCCGGCTCCGCTCTGGGTCTTGGTGAGTTTTATGCCGGTATGGCTGTGCAGTGTCTGTCTTGCCTTCTTACTGAATACATTGGGACAGCCCTTAGGTATGTTTATAAACTAGTCAACTTCAACCTAAGAAATAACCTTATTACTAGAGAACTGAAATGGAAAGGAAGAAGAGTTGGGATTTGAAACTTGATTAATGGTAAAACGGTGAGGTTGCAGTCTGCTTGGCAGAGGCAAGAACTCCAGAGACAACCTTCAATCCCTCCCAGCCATATTTTATCAGGCAAAGGTTGGTGGTGAACAGTGAATTACAGACTTGTATCAGCAACTGAGCTTCCATTATCTCTCTGGTTTTGGCCCATTATTTATTATCCTCAAGCAGTGCAACGTTGGCCTCCAAGACAGTCAAGTGACATGTGAGGCGGAGAGACATTTAAATCAGGTGTTGAAAAAAAACTCTGAGCAGAGATTCCTGATTTATGACAGGCTTAAACAGACTCAGTGACCAAAGTCCAGCTCATTACTTTGCAACACACAGGTTGTAGTGAAGGCAAAGAGTTATGCCTACTCATCTGACCCTACTGAGGAGTCCCAACTTGGCGAGCTGTCCCTGCCCTCAGAAGCACTCCCTCAGCTCGGTTCTTGCCGAGCAAAGCCGCTTTGGTGCAGGTCGAACTGACCTGTTTTTAAGCTGCAAAAGAAGGTGGTTTAAACAAACTTGGGTGAGCTGTTAGGAAGAAATAGCACGTTATCCTTCATCTCAGGTGACTTCTGAGGTTAGTAACCTCCAGGAAAGGGTCACTGGTAGTGTTGGAGCAAAACAACCTTTTAAAGCAGCACAACCATTTTTGCGATGTTTGTGTCACCCCAGCCGCTACTGTATGAAACACAAGTGGAATATTTATTTTACAAGGTCAGGTTAATAAACTAACTGTAAAAAGTAAAGGTTGTTTTCTTTCTTGAACAGAAATATTTTATCATGCACTGCATGTAACAAAATTCATATTTAAGATGATATTTTGTTAAATGGTCTATTTTGGTACATCCTAGCACAGTTATCAAGGCAACATTGACTGTAAACCCATTCTCCCACTGCAGATGAACGTGCTCTTGTCCTTAGACCCATTAGGGCCATTTTGGCCTGTGAGAAGTTATATTTATGGCAGTCATATTAAATAAATTGTATTCAAAACCTGAACACCAGTTTAACATTATGCCTTTTAGATAATTTATTGTTTTAACTTGCTCCTGATGTTCTTTATAAAAATTTAACGAAAATGTTGACAGGAAATAAACTGTTCTACATACCATCAGCGTAAGAAGCAGGATAAATTGACCAAATAAATAAATAAAATCAATTGCTGCAGCAAAGAGGCTATCTATTATATAGGAAGCTTTTCTGTATTAAAATTATTTCTAATAATTACAGGAATCAACTGTCACAGCAGTGCCAGTCACTGCTGGAATTTAAATATGCTTAGGGTATTAATGCACTTATAAATATATGTATCGGAAACATTTAATTTTTAGCTAGTGCTGTTTATGTTCTATTAGAGACTGAATATGCAGCTCAGACTGAGCTATGGGAGTGCTCAGTGCTGCACAAACACGTGTTTAATTATAGCCTCACCCTGAAGAACTTGGAAGCCAAACAGAGAAGATTAATGATAAAAACATAAAGAAAATATTGTTCCTTTTCTATAGAAGAGGGATGAGGATGGGCAGCACACTGAAGTTCCTCCTGAAGTCAACCAGACTGCCTTCTCCTAGACCCAAGGTTTCAGCTTGGCTCTTCTTCCCCATTACAGAAGATGTAATGGGTGGATCATGGTCCCTGGAGCACAGACCTAGCTGTGCAAGTGCTATCATTATTGGATCTTATGGTCCACATGTAGCGGTCAAGATGGTGTGGCTGTCCCTGCCTCTTCCTTAGGCCCCCAGTTCTGCTCCGGTGCTTTGCCACTCCTCAGGTTGGCAGAGTGCTGCTGTTTTCTATCGGGAGCTGCTCAGGAGTCCAATGGGGGTCCCTGCTGGGGTAGCGGAATGGGATATTGGAGGCTGTTACAGCCTTCTCTCTACTGCCTACCTTCTTAAACTGACAATTAGGATACTTTTGTATGAAATGAATGCTTTTCTGTGGGAGAGATGAAATGTGAATCTCCTTCTGTGTGTATGATACAAATGAACAAATTGATTACAGGGAGGATCTGCTTTTGGCTGTGGCTGGCCTGGGTTCTGCCTGGTAGCTGAAAAGTGCAGGATCACATCAGCCAGAATCAGCTGCTCAACTCAGCTTTAATGAGTGAATATTTCTAAATGCTTCCACTGCCAGTCAGCTTTATGAAAAATTTTTTACCTTCCTAATTCATAGCTTTTAAATTGGGTTTATCTGGTGCTTCTTATTTACTAGTTCAAACTTTTGTATTGTCAATGCCTCCCAAACTGATGCCATTAGCAAATTTTAGTAGTTGTATGTTTCATCTTGTTCCAGGGTCATTATTGACAGCAATAAAAAAAAAATTAAAAAAAAAAAAAAAATCTGTCCCTAGGCCAATTCTGGAATATTGTTGTATCAGGCTAATTCTGGAATATTGCTATATCCGTTCAGAGGAACAGGTTGTCTTACTGTCGATCTCACAGCTTTGGCTGGATCCAAAAGCCTGCTCTTTGGATTGGTTCTCTGTGGTTCAGGCAACTTCAACCAGAAGGACTTTGTATTCAAAAGCTTGTTAATCAGTTTTTATGCAATGCATGAATCAGATTAGATTCTGTTTCACATTCTAATAACTGTAATGAGCCTGTACAGCTAATAGGAGAAAATGTTTCATCCGGTAAACACATAATAATCTGTTATGCTTCAGAAACTAATTGAATCACAGGTATCTGAAGCTACGTTTTCCCATATGTAGATGTCAATTATTTATGCTTTTTCAGAGCATGTGATAGTGGCACCTATCTGTACCCAAATGATGGACCAGGCAGCTGAGTAGTCCATTCGGGTGTGACAGTTCTGGTATTCCTACGTGACTGTGTTCAAGTGAATGTACTCAATTTCAAGGAGGCTAATATATAGGGTTCATTTTCCAATTAGAATTGCCTGTTAAAAAATGGCTTGGTTTGGTCTTCAGCTTACTCTTACTGTAACGCTAAACATTGGCCTTGCTCTGGCAGGCTTCTATTGTCGAACTACCAACGGACTGACAGACGTGTGAGTCACTAGCACGTAGCATTTTGGTTTCTATATGGTGAACGAAATGAGGAAATAATACAAGCATTTGACGCTCAAAGATGCCTTGTCTCCAGAATCCAATAAATGCCATACTCTTTGGATTTTTCCTTCCAGAATTAATGACAGCCCTGGGGTTCTTAACATTTGAAATAACAAGCAATAGCTCTTTCCCTTTACAATTAGACATTTTGTTGACCTGTGAAGCATGCAATGAAACAGTAACTGTGTTCATTGCAACAACAATGCAGGCGTTTTGCTAGTTAAATTCCCAAGCAGTGAAAACCATCAAGCAGGTCTTCCAGTTTAATCCAATTCTCTTTCTGCCAAAGGTTACTACAGGCTCATGGAAAAAGACCTTGATGATGTTGTTGTTCTTGAAGAAAAGAGGTTAGAAATCTTGTTTTTGTATCTGGAGCTGCAGTTGCTAGCTGACTAATACTGTAATCACCTGTAATAATAGAAAGCAGCAGTCACCCAGCTTTTGCCTGAGTGGGGGAATGAGTAACGAGGGCTTGGACTGGCTGCTGGCAAAGCTGCTGATGGCCACACAATTTGATGTGGAACATCGAAAATTGGGTTCCCTAGAGAAGCAGGAACAAACACAAGGGTATTTTTCTTACAAATTAAAGCCTAAGAAAAATGGCTTTGCATAACGGCTGCTGTTCTTTCTTAAATGCAAGTTACATATGTTTTTCTTGATCAGACGCATGCAGTTGGACTGGGTGGAAACAAGCCCAATCCTTCAGCCCTGACAATCTTTCTGTGTTGCTCTGAAAGCTGCATGATGCTAGGAAATGTAGAAGGACCAGGAAAACATGGCAGATCTGAATTTAGAGCAAGTTTCACCCAGAACTTGTCCCTGCTTCAGTGGACACAAAATTTACATGTCCTGGCCTGTTTTCGCACTACTGGAAAGCCATTGGTATTAAAAATGTTATGAGTTTAAAACAGAAATAATTTGGTAGTGAACCAAGTTTTCAGAATGAAGATCTCATAAATATTTGGTAATTTGATAGCTTCTGTGCAGCCCAGTTTCAGTCAGCTGAAAGGGACCTAATTTTCTGTAGGCAAGTTCTTTGAATGATTTTAAAGTCTAGGTGTCTCGGGGTGCCTCGCACTGAGTGCTCAGAATCACCAGTAATCACTGAAAATACTGCACTGCCTAATTTGGATTATTTTTCCAATACCTTTATATCTTTAGGTAATCAGCCTCAATTAATATTAAAGAAATGTCAAAGTTTTTTGTTGAATAAGAAAAAACCAAGAGAAAAATCACAAACCAACAACAAAAACTAGGGATGGTGTTTGCTTACTTTTATTGAAATACAGTGAGATTGGGTTTATAGAAAACGGATTACTGCCTTCTGTTCCTCTTTTGTTTCATGTCAAGTTTCACTCACAGGGTATTGTAACATAATGTTGCCATACAGCATAGTAGTAAATATTGCAAAACAATCTTTAATTCTGACTGCTAAATTGTTTTCACTGAAATACAAAAGATCACAGAAATTTTTCTTCTGTGCTCAGATATGGCAACTCTGGTCACATCAGGATCCGGAGTTTACACTGATTTAAGAACATTCCTTCAAATTTATATTCATTGAAGTGTCATGTGTCCCCTCCCTCTTTTTAATCAGAGAATCTTTCTAAGGAGTCGTTAGAATCGCAGAGCAGCTGAGGTTGAAGAGAGCTCCAGCCGTTAGCTAGCCCAATGTCCTGCTCAGAGAGCTGGTTGCTCTGGGCTAGGTCCACTTGAGTCTTGAACACCTCCAAAGATGGAGATCCCATAGTCTCTCCAGGAAAACTGTTTCAGTATTTGATCACCCTCATGGTAATTTGTTTTTCCATGTATCTAAATGGAATTTTCCTGTGTTGTAACTTGTGTCCTGCACCTCTCATCCTATTGCCATATGAGCCTGAGAACAGTCTGGCTTCATCTTCTCTGTATCCTCTCATCGGGTGGCTGCAGAACGCAGTAAGGTCTCCTATTTGCCCTGCTCTCTCCGCCTCTCTGTGTACGTCATGTGCTCCAGCCCTCCACCAGCTCAGTGGCCCTGCACTGGCCTGGCTCCAGTGCATCAATATCTTTGGCTTCAGCTATAGCCTCCGTTGGCTTCCCACCTCTTAATTGATGTGGTTATGAAAAGATTTTTCCCTTTTGGTGTAATGAAAGGGATGCTGCCTTAATTGGTTCCCTTCAGATTAGTGATTTGAATAAAACATAGTTGAAAAAGCAGCAGCAAATTTCTCCCTACTGAAATAGATCCATCACCACTGTGGTGCTGCTTGAGCAAAGCAGGCGGGTATCACTCTTTTCAGCTTCTTGGCATTATTTTTAGACGTGTCTTGTGATTTTGAGGTACTGTGTAGTGGTCGAGGGCTTCCCTTTTTTCTTTTTTTTTTTTTTTTTTCTTTTGAGGATTAAAGCTTTTGAAATTATTTATTTACAAGCCATGAAAATCTCCCCAAAATGGATTTTAGCAAGTGTGTAATTGGATAATTTGACAACTGGTAAGCTGAAGCCCCAGAGACCAGGAATTACACTTCACTACAGAATAGTTGTTCTTCATGTAGTATTAATTAGATTTCCTCTAGATTACAAGTAGTAAGAAGAGTAGTCAATTAAGAGAATTATTCTCTGACTTTTCCATCCTTCTTTTAATTGCCAGCTAGTGGTATTAAGAATTCCTTTTTCTGTGTGAGATGTCCTCAGAGGCAGGATGCCAGAAAGAGGATGAGGGACAATGGATTAAACACTGGCCCAGGATTCAGAAGAAATGACCGCCAGCTTTGTGCATGACTTTGACTCACCTTCTGAGGGACTGATCATCCACTGGGCCTGAAAGCTGCTGGGTTCACAGGGGGAAGACAGCAAAATGAGGATGGGTTCCTGATCATTTGAGGGTATGTTTTTCAGTAGCATTGCTAAATCGAGCAACACTTACTCCTCTTCTCCCCCACCCCACTCTGAACCGGGTTAGTACAAATGCCTGGAGTGGTTAAAAAGTGGAGGCAGAAGCCAGTTCAGGCAGCATGGCTCCTGAAACGACAGCTTCAGGAACAAATATTGGCAACAGCCTAAAAGATCTGGAGGGAATCTTAAACCTTTGTCTTGCGTGGACGTGGACAGGGCATGGAGAGCTGGACAGGGTGGGAAAGCGCTCTGCTCAGGCCAGTCCTCTCCAGGGGCAGGGACTGGGGCACACAGCAACGGAGGCATTGCCTTTGTGGTGATTTTGTTAGTTTTGTTTTGCGTTGCTTTGGGGCTGTGCAAAGTGAATTTGGCGAACTGGATTTATGTGCAGAATGTTTCTGAACCTGAAAGCGTGCATAGAAGGAGGTCTTTGGTCTTGTACCTCCTCTTTCTCCTTTCTTTCACGGTGGCTGTTGGAGTGGGTTTCTGTGTGGGATAGCAAACAGCAAAGGAGGGGCTCAGAGGGGGAAATAATTTTGTTTAGAGAAGGAGGGATAAAGCAGAGCAGACGACTGTGATTTAGATGGATGTCTGAGTCATACATCGTACCTCCTGGGGCTCTTTCTGATGTAAGGCACCTTACACTCTGCCTCCGGAGAAACTGAGTCTGTGGACGGTGCAGAGGTATATTTTCAGGTGCTACTTATTGTTGTCAGGAGAAGCAATATGAACACATGGCCTCCAGAAGAGTGGTCCTATTCACCTTGGAAGAAGGACAGTAGAGACTTGCCTAAAGGTAGATGACACAGACCCAAATCACACAGAATTAAGATCTCAGAATTTAATGTTTGCTGAATGTGGAAAAAATAAATTTGTAAGAGGACATTTGTTTCATTTTTATTTTGACCTTCAAAGAAGGGGTGAGGAAAAAAGTAAAATAGGAAATCTGTGTAGCTGAGATTTCAGACTACCTAATGTTGTTTTATAATCACTGATGTCATTTCTAATTGTGAAGAGAATACAGAAAACCAACAACATCAAAATGTGAAAAGTGTTCATTTAAAAAAGCTTTGACATTTAAAGAGACTAAATTGTAGGCATGTAAGAAATGTAAATGTGAAATAAAAAAAATAAAAATCTGGTTCTTTTTCATACCACTTACTAGTAGCTCTATCATAAAATAACAGAATCACTACCCTGGAGTGGGATTCTGCAAAATTACTACCCTGGAGATACAGTAGTTACGGTTCAAAGTGACTTTTTCTGCAGTGCTGAACTTCTATTTCCTAAACTCGTCAGCTCCAAACAGAGTGAAAGTAAGTATTTAAACCACTCTATACCTTGCATGAAAATCAGTCCTGACAATTTGAAAATAGATTGAAGGACTTTCAAATGTTCGAACCAGCAGTAAAAAGCAATAACTGTTCAAATATATAGAAAAGTAGTGCAGTTTCATAAGGAACAGCAATACACTAAAGTGATAAGTCTTTTCATTGTAATTCATACTAAAAATCCCAAATTCTGCTTGTAATATTTATGAGGCAAATTACCTTTGAATTTAAAAATAATTCTCTCTGCTTCGGTGGAATAAAGTTGTGTTGTTTTCACATATGTATTTTCTCTTTGATCTCAAAAAGATGTCAGAAAGTGGAGTTAAGTTTCCTTATCATAACTGGATGCAATCTAATATATGCATATAGCTCTTTGCTGATTTGGTGTTAACAGGAACCACTAAAAAAAGTAAAAAGCTTAGACATGAGGGGAAAAACAAAGCATTTCAACATTAAAAACAGAGAGGAAAAGACCTGAACATATGTAAAAATATGTAAAAGTATACATCTAATTTTGTCATAAACAAAACCAGAAAAGAATAGATCTGTATTGTACCTGACATTAAGAAAACAAAGGCTCTTCTACTCTGAGGACTTGGTTGAGCAGATGCAGTAAAAGCTAGTCTCAAATTGTGTAGTTTAGGGACATGTTTTCTTCTGTGGTCTATTAAGTGATTTACTAATTTCTTACTGTAAAAGAAGCAATTCTCAGCTTTCTCTGTGTCCCAGCCCCAGTCTGTGTTCCCCTGGCTTCTATAGAATGAGTGGAAGGTCTTTAGGAGAAAGAAAAGGTACAATTCCAGTGAACGTCGTTTCTAAAGTACAGTTTCCATGTTAAACCGGAAAGATGTCCATAAAGAATAAGAAAGTGCATTGTTGTTTTTTAGCCAGAATACAGATGGACTGGTCTATGAGTTTGAAGATGTTTCCTTTCCTTGCTTCTGTTTTCCTTTCCATGTGTCTCCAAAGCCTTATTAAAAAGTACGCTTTCTGAGGCAGAGGCTGCTTTAAATATATTATTTATGTATAGTGTCCATAACAGCATGGCTCTGATTTCATTTGGCTATGCTGGGTTACAATATAATGTTAAGAATAATATAAAAGCAAACTCAAGTAATGGAGATTGTCTGCATGCTCAGTTTTTGCAAGGGAGCTTGAAGTAATTTAGGACACTGTAATTAAGAGACCTGAACAGAACACGTCACTAAGACTCTGAGCAATAAGCTTAGGGCGGGGGAAAGCCAAAACCTTCAGTCCTTCAAATAGGTTTGGCTTTTTCTCATTGTCTGACAGGGAAATGTGAAAATATCCAGTCTGACAATTTTTTTTTCATTTTGCTTTTGAAAAATCCATGTATTCAGATCACTCTGGTTGTCCTTATCCTGGTCTCACACAAGGCTGTTCTGTATTGTCTGCTAGTATCTACTATAAGAGGAAAACATAATATGATTAGTCGTCAGGCAGGAATTTTACTTTTTTCATTTTAGGAGGAAGATCTGCCAATTTAGCCTGTTTTTGTGACATTTCCATTTAAAAGTGCAGTAAAATACAAAAAGAGAAAGGGTTTCCAGCTGGAAGACATGATTCTTCTTCCAGGATAAACTCAGCCAAATTACTGGAGGCAGAGGAAAGCAGTGGTTCTGCAGTGCAGCCGAGAATGAGCGTTATAGGAACTGAGGTTTTGTTAATGTTTGGAACTGTAAGTCATAAAGAACCAGGCTAATCACTGAAAAAGATTGGGAAACCCCCTACACAAAATCTTTTCCTTTCACTTCCCTACATCCCAATAATCCAGATGAACAAAATAGGAGGAAGCATCATCAGGGATCTCTTAGGAAATTGAGGCGGCAGATTTTACTGCTTTGTACATGTCTCTAATAGATCCTCATAGTCCAGAACACTTCAAAGATTAAGGTAAGAGGATATGCTTTTCTGTTTCTCATGATAAAATTGCACGAGGGCATCAGTGAAGAATGTAATCTGCAAAGAAACTCAGAAAATTCTAGAGCAAAGGAAGAACTGAAATTGTTTTTCTTGGATTTGCCATTTACCAGGGGCACTGAGTTTTCTATCTGGAGCTCTATCACCTTTCCCCGTCCTGTTACAAGCAGAGTCTGAATAAAAGAGAAGCCAGCACTCTTCCTGAGACCTTGAGAGCTGACCTGATTTCATCACTGTAGTAAATTCCCTCTGGGCATTGTGCAATCCGGTAGCCAGTTTTTTTCTGCTTTTGTATTGCCAGCAAACCACCCCTTCATAGGATTGTTACACTGAATGGTCCTGCATGCCCTCGCAAACAGCTGGGCAGTTATCACCTCTGCAACATCTGGCTGGCCAAGAAGTGCCCTTACTCCTTCGTGGGCTGGGTTTGATCTAGTTCTGTCAAGAACAAGATCGCCCACCTTGTTATCTCTGGCGTACAGCAGGTGGTGGTGCTCTGATTGTTTGCTCGTTTTCTATTCATATCATTTTCAGATTTACAGAATTCCTTGTTACTTTCTGGAGTGTCCAGTGTGGAGGCACTTTAAACTTCAGTGAGTTTATAATAGTGTTTTTGTTCTCTTTCCAATAAGGACTCTGTTGAGCAGATCTTAATTGTAAGAATTCTTGCTGCTGATGTCTGAAAGCAGTTAATAAATATGAGTCCTCTAGAAAAAGACTTAACAACTAGCCAAACTGTTAGTAAACCAGTAGCATGTTGTGGTAAGATGTCTGTAGATACATGGGCTATTTGTTTATGCTTATAGATGACTGTAGATTAACAAAGTAAAGCCTCCTTTTGCTATTCTCCCAGGCGAGAAGGCAGCTATGTCATTAAAAAGCAGTTTGGCTGTACAGACGCAGCCCTGGTTTCTGCTGGTAGAGTTGTACTAGATCCTCTTGCTACTTTTCATACTGTTGAGCAGCATATCTGGCAGAAGGGCATTGTGCAGGTCTCTACTTCATAATCCTAAGGTTGGACAGTCTTAGAGAAAGTAACAACAAATTTATCCTTAAACTAACCAGAACATTTATATGCAGTCACAACAACGCTATAACATATAGAACTCAAATTACAAGTGATATGGACTTAATAGTTTAAAAAAAGCAGTATGCCATCTCTGAGAAACTACCTGAAACTTCTGATTGTCACAGGTTTTAGACAAGACCAATTTGATAATTTAATGATGGAAGGGAAAAGCATTGATATAGAAGCACATCTTGATAGCATTAGGCAGAGTCAGAAGAAGGCGGTCCTAATTCCTCCTCTGGCTTTCTAAGTGTATGTGAGTAATTCTATCAAAATGCAGTCATTTCTCAACCCAGCTGACCCTTCTGTGTATCAACTTCCTCCCTTGTGTAACAAGGATGCCGTGAGGGGTTTGCTCCTCTCTACTGGAGCAGTATGAGTTTTAGTCAAAAAACATTTGTCAAGCACTTTGAATTCCTCCAGTAGAAATTTTGCAAATGCTGAAAACAGGAGAGAAGAATTTGGATGCTCTGATAAACTGAATATACTAATTGTTTTAACTTCATCCTTATTTTCCCACTGCCCTCTGCTGGATGGCTTATCTAACCTTCCCATGGATGGAATTTCATCACACATACTGCATTTGCAGTAGACCTGGGATTATCTTCTTGATCGCTTTCTCTTACTTGTCTGTTTTGCAGTATTCGTGGTAGAGAAAAGGATGCCCAGTCATGCCATTTCAAAAGTCACTACAACCACTGAAAATGTGTATTTGCATAATTCCTTCAGTAATGGTAATTACGGCACAGAAAGGATTTAGGGTGGTACCAAGGAAAGGAAAGGTGGGAACGCAATAGTAGCTGAAGTATGGTCTGTTAACAAACCCACATTTTGAAATACCTGCCACTGGGCTCTTATCTCCTCTCTTATTTTTTTCTTTTTTTTTTTCCTCCGCCTAAGTGGCTTAATCAAGACTTTCTTCACGGACAAATAGCTCAAAGAAAGCATTTAACTTATTTCCTGTTTTTAAAAATAGTAAGAAACATTGAAGAATGCTTGCAACAAGTGCTTAGAGGAATTTAACAGAACCTAATGTTACATTTACTTAATAGCTATACAGCACTTCTGTCTGCTACTTCTAGCTGCTGTAGCACTTCTGTAATCTTTGACTCCTTTTACCAATTTTAATGATGATTACCCTAGCAGTAATTTAATTGTATCACAGGGTGGAATTCTTAGCATGAGAGACTCCCTCTAATGTCATGTATACGGCTCCCCTACACGATAAACACTTTCTGACCCTTTCCTTTCTTTCCACTTGGACATTGGCAGAGCTCTGTGAAATGTGGCTACACAGACGGGAGCTGCCAGGGAAGACCAGCCTGTTTGGGAGATGGGATGAGAGAGCACCAGCCTGGCACCTTGGGAAGCAGCTGGTAGCACTGGTCGCCCCACTTTGCCCCCAAATCTCCCCCCAGGGTAGGGGGTCCTCAAAAGAATTTCACATTCCTCTTTCCTATTTAAGACCAAAACACACTTGAGAAATCCATCCCCATTTTACTGGATGTAGGTGGGATAAGCTTCATGTGATTTTGGGGTAGATCTGGACAGTGGTTAAATACAGGCTGATGCTGCCCAAAGCCATGGAAAATTTTGGATCAGCAGCTTTGGTTTGGGCTGTAGTTTCATGTTTCACTTTAGGCATTTGACAAATAACTTCAAATGTTAACCTAAGAAAAACTGCTGTGAACAACAAGTGTTAGTCCAGCTGCATCTAATGCAAGCACTTTACCTTTCACTATATCTTTGAGGGCTGCAAAAGAAGAAAACTGTTAATGGGCTCCAGTTGGTTTTATTTAAAGAAAAATAGATCTCCTCGGGGTCAAAGAGCAGCTTTTGTTTTGTTGCTTTTTTTATGTCTGTCTGATTCTCCTTCCATATACACTTTCTGCCTTTTGGTTGAAACTCAGGAGAGAAAGCCAAAGAGAACATTTCACACCTTGCTTACATAAACGGTTCATATTGTCAGAAAAATCCCCACCATTGAGCAAATGTAATTATTTATGTAAGAAGAGATACACAGGAGCTGTACTACTATGTGACTACAATTCTTTATGGCTGCACAAATTACCTGCAGCTGCCCCTCTTCTAAGCTGTTCACGAGGCATTAGAGGAAAGGATTGATTTTCAGAATTCACTGGAAAGAAATGAAAATGAGTTTATTAATAAAGGTATCAGTATAAGAGCTCTAAGCCACAGGCCTATTGACTTGTTCTTCCACCTGAACGTATCTATTGGCAGAGACTGTCAGCGTGCTTTGTGTCTCACACTCGAGTCAGAATCATTCCCATTTCTTGTGTGTTTATGTGAAGAAAATGATGCCCCACTTCTGCCCTGAATATCGGTGTAGAAGGGTACAAAATGATCATCAGGTAGTCTTCAAAATATATAAAAAATAATCTTCCATTTGTAAATTGTCTGAACTGAAGAAATGAATTGGAACAGACAGTGTTTTGCACTTACCTGAACTCCCTCGCGCACCTTTTCAGAGCTGCGTGTGATTTGTTGCCTTTCTGCGCCAGCCAGATGAGAAATGCTGTGCCCGTCTGCATGTACCGCTGCAGGTGTTTAATGAACTGTCTGCAAGGAACTTGCCAAGCCTGGGAAAGAGGGCTCGCCTTATTTTGTGTTGCTTTGTTTTTTTAATGTTTTGGTACTCTGTGGAAGAGCCAAATGGGACTGTCTGTTAGGGCCCTGGGGGTAGTAGTAGGTCTTAATGGTCCTGACTGGTGTTACTGGGGACTCCCCTCACACCCATGGGCCCAGGAGCTCAGCCTGGGTCAGTCAGTCCTCCCTCACAATCACCAAACCTTCACAGCTACCATACTTTCAACAGATCATTTGTCCTCCTTCCACTCCTTAATTTTTTCAAGGGTGAATTTTCTGCTTTGAGAAGATGCGTGCATGACTCCTTTCCTTGGGTAGCGATCACAGCCATCCAGGTCATCTTGCTGGGAAAACAGGTTCTACTAACGGGATGGCAAATTCCCTCCATCTTCAGTTGACCCTCACTACGGAGAAGTTACTTGGCTTGCTCGCAACTACATTATGAAGCCATGTTAAGTACTTTGCAAAGCTTCTTTATACCTCTCGATAAGGAATGTCTTATTTGAACTACGTGATTGTTGTAGGTCCCTTCCAACTGAAATATTCTATTCTGTTCTACTCTATCTAAGGGGTACAGTTGGATTTTGCAAGATTCAAATTTTCAAGGTAAGAAGCAGGACCAGAAAGAGCATTTAACAATCGTAGCATTTAGCGTGGAACATGGAAGTTATAAATATATTTGGCTTTTTTTTTTTTTTCTATCTGTAAGGGCTCTTTTCTTCAGCACTTTTAGGTGATAGCATAGCTTGATTTTTATAACCATGGCTAACTTATCTGCAGTGAGCATCACTGAATCTGATGAAACCTGCAGTTAAAGACATCTGAATGAGACATAATGACCACAGCTTTTCCATTGCCTTTGTCTGTAAAACTTAGTAAATAGATAAAATGTGATTTCTAGTGTGCAAGAAAATTGTAGCTATATAATTAATAAGGCTGAATGTATTAGGTGGAAGAAGAAAATTATTTTAAAAGATTAAAGTTGGTTACTTTTCTTCTCCTGGGAGTGTCATTTATGTTGTTTCCTGCCATTGGCATTCCATGTGAAAACATGAGCTTCAAACGTGTCTGTGTATTTGTGCATTTTTATTACTATTTCTAAGACAAAACCAGGAGAAACAGCAGTACTTAATATTTCTCTGAATGTGTCTGCAAAGCACGAAAACTGTAATCCAACCTTGGCTTGGGAAATGTTTGCTACTGGGTCACAACTCAAGGAGAACGGTACCATGAGAAGGGGAAGGGGATGGCCAAGGAAAGAAGCGCATTTGCCTGTAGTGACTCTGAAAGACCCAGAGGCTACAGCACAAGGAGGAGGCACGTAGTCACCTACTAGTTTCAAACAGGTACATCCAGAGAGTGCTAGAGAGTAGAAAAGGGAATAAAACATATGTGGGTATATATATATATGAGTTATATCTTGGTAGCTCTGGCTGTAATTGCTCACCAGGGGCAAAACTGTTGCTGGTGCATTGTCCATTAAAATGCTTATACACTATTCATGCGCTAGCGAGGTATTTAATGCAGTCTTCCTCTCATAGGAGTTTGAGTTTTACTGCTCCTGTTCTTGCCTGCTAAATATCTCAACATGTAGATACTGCTATTGATTTGTAGAGTGTTTCTTCTCATTTCCTTAAAAATTTGGACCATTGTACGTGGTTTCAGTTATAAAACAAATCCTACTGCATGCATTATATTTATAATCAGCTTTAGTTATGTTTTCAGGTACTTGTAGTCAGCACTGGTGACAGATCTTCTGGGATAGGCATTTTGTAGATGAGGTTTCTATAACAATAATTTGGAATGTCATTAAAGGGTTACAATTACAGTTTGGCTGCAAGGGATTTGATTAGTGAAGCAGTGCAGAGTTCAGCACAGCCAGTCAGTGCTCTTTGGCATATAGAGAAGGGAACGCACATATTGAAGACTCTTGGAGGGCATGAACTGTGACCTGAAAACATCCTTATTGTTTAAATATACCTCTTTGCATCTTTATTTTAAAAAGCAAAAATGAATGCGTGGAATATTTCTCTTGAGCATAGCTGGAGAATAGATTGGAGAATTCAGAGCATCTGAAATCCATTTCTAGCGTGTATCGATAAATACACTATTCTGTCTTAGTCTTCTTAAATGGACCATATTGAAAGGCTCACCAACAAAATCCTGCATTTATGCAGGCAGAATAGGTGATTACACTCTGCAATGCCTGTTTAAGGGCACAGGTACCCATTTCGCAAATACTAATGAGCCTATGCAAATGCTGGGTGCAAGGTAAAAGAACTGCATCCTTTGAAAATTCATCCCTTCAGACCAAATTCTGTCCTTGAATATGCACACAGAATTCCCATTGACTTTGGTGGGCTGTACATGAATACGTTTGATAGAATTTCATCTTTAGAATTCCCTTTCTTTTCTGCAGCTCCCTAATTGGCTCTTAGATTAAGTTTTTATTTTCTCTTAGTTTAGCTAACCAAAATATTCCTACATTGCTGCATTGAAAGGAATTTTCTTGGTAACATTTACTGCTTAGTTTAAAATTATTATTCTTGAAAAACATTTAAATGAGATGCCTCCCATAATAAAATTAATTATTTTATTCATTGTATATTCAGCAGGTAGCTGATACAATAGCTTTAGAAACTGTGCCATGTATAGTTACAACTGAGAGGAACATTGTGTTTTTCAGAACATAGAGCATAGATAACCTGCCTAAAATCTCTAAAATATCACCAGGAGCCCCATATATTAATTTTGCCATCAACCTTTTATCTTTTTGACCACTGGATCTGTATATTAGGCTCTACTCAGCTAATGAGAAATAGCCTGATACTTGAGTGAAACAAATCAGCTGGAGCCAGCTGGTGGAGTAAGAGAGATCGATTTTTTTTAAACCACTAACTCCCACTGGTGTGATTTGATGCTGCCCCACCTCCAGCAAGGCTTGAGATCTTGTTAGACTTGTTCTCTTTGATGAACGTTTCAATCAACAACTGCTGCCCAACCGCTGCCAGTTCCAGTGCCTATCTCAAACCACCTTTTGTATTTTGTAAGGTGGCCAGATAAGTGAGCTGGCCAGTTCTTCCCTTCTATAAAGGGTGTAATGGGGTAGGCAGAGGCCTTCCCTATGACAGGTTAGGCTGGGAAGTTATTGTCTTGCATTAATTTGCATCTCACTGTGTGAGATAAGCTAATGTTATTTCGCAAAGATGACCATTTCTAATCCCCAGTCTTTACGGTGCATCATTTAAGCTCATAAAGTCAGAGGACCTTTAACACAAAAAATATTTTGCCAGCAGTCCTGCCTCCCCTTTAAGTGTGAGGAGAGCAAAAAAGGAAGAGAGATGTTTCCCATCCCAGTTTCAGCTAATGTTTTAATATTTCTGTTGAAGACTTAAATTTTTGCGCATCCAGGCTGTCTCATAAAAACAGCCCTTGCATTGCTTTCTACTTTCCTGCTCACTGGTAAACTTTTCTTTTAACCTTGTCATTTACCGTTTCTATTCTTGCCTTTTCTTGCTAAAACTAACCTTTGCTCTCAAATATAGGCAACAAGGAAAATTTCAAGCGATATTGCTAAGTCCTTGGCTTTTTCAGTACCTGTTAGTCAGTAACGTAAATTTTTCCTATAGCCTATGAAAGATCGCACGTCTGAAAGCTGTCTGCTTTTTCCCCCATATATGAAGCCAGATTTGAGTGCTCAAAATAGAATCCAGATATCACTTGGTATGAAGGGAAGTCTCATTCCATGGCACCTTCATTCCCGTTTAGGTAAATGGCAAATCTCCTATAGATGTCAGTGGTGCAGTGTTGGATACTCTCCCTGTTTTCCATAATATCTTTAACATTGGAATGAATATTTATGTGTCTATATGCTTTTCAGAATGTTTATGTTGGAACAGCTTGTAAACTGTTCCTTTGATACAAGCCTCTTTCTGATCGGAGTATTAAGAAAGCAGATTGTTTAAATGCATCAATTATGATAAGTCAAACAACAAAATGCCTGCTATACAGCAAATATGGAAATGCCTCATTTATTTGCTGATGTCAGATTTTTATAGGATACCATCACTATATTGTTGCCATCATTACAAAGCCTCAACTGGGAATAATCAGAGTGTCTCACTCTCTATGACAATTTTTGGAAAGCAGCTTGTGATTGACTATTTAATGAAGCAGAAAGTGGAGTTAGGCTTGCATTATAGGAGTATACTGAAATGAAATGAAATCTCATCCTCAAAAGGAAAAAACCCTAACTTTCTAGCTCCTCTTCTTCAGATGTCTTCATTTAAATGCAAATAGCAGCTTCATCCACAATGAAATAAAAAAAGCCTCTTTTTTTCCCTGGGAAACAATAATGAGGGTAAATTTAAGTCATTTCATTTTTGTAATAAGATAATCCTTTTCAATGCTCATGGTAATATTATGATAAAGGTTGATTTTAAAATTATTATTTTTGGATAGAGGAATGTATTTTTGGCTTTCTTAGAAGGAGGGATTCTGAATTCACTATAACTCTGCCTAGATGCTGCTCCCGGGGTCTGTAAGTTCCAGGATCTGATCTAGATTCTATTGAGCCCAGTGGGCAGATACTCCATGATTATTATCTGCAACTACATCTTGTTTTACCTGCACTTTTTCTGGTTGATGAAAATGACAGAATGGTACTTGTGGGATTCCTTTGTGGTATTTGTATACAAGCAGATTTCATCAGCCCAAGACTGGTTGCACTTGTCTAATGTATTGACTTTAGCAGCAGTAGAGGAGATGGTGATACGTCAAGATGACTATGAGGTTCTTGAACAAGTGTTGTGGCTTATCATATACTTTCACTCAACTTCTCACTGATTCTGTCCCAGGCTCTACTAAGGATATCCAATTGCTGCTGGTATGGATAAAAGAAAATTAGTTTGTCCACTGTGTTTTCTGACACTAAAATACTGTATCCTGTAATATATGTAACACTGATAAGGGAGTGTGCACATCTGTTTATATGCGTAAGTGCAGTGATTATGTATCTGATAAACTGCTGTAACATTTGACAGCTTTTAGCGTCAAATTAGCATGAGCATTTGACAACTTTATCTATCAGTTCTCCTTAAAACATATTACCTAAATCTTATTATATCTTTTCAAACTCTGAGCAGCTTCAAAATACTTTTTTCCTTTAAAAGAAATCCAAGACAAAAGTTTCTCTTTCTGCAGTATCTCAATGGAGTGAAGTCCAGGGTAGATAATATGCAGTGTTGGAAAGAAGTTAGATCTTTTTGATAGATTAATATGAATTTTATACGAAAGCATAATATTCAGAACTCAATATCTTTCAATTTTGCCATGGAAGGTCCAAAGACAATAGGATACCATACAGGTATACTACAAAATCTTTCCAGCACTCCAGGAATCAAAACATTCTTTTATTAATGTATCCTTTCTTTATCAAAAATCAAACTATTATTGTTACTATTAGTAGATATCAGACGCCTGCTGATAGAGCTATGGAAAAAGAATGGGCTCTCTGCTTATTTCAAGTGATTGGCCAGACTCTACCAATACGCCTTCAGTGGTTTGGGGGTATTTTTCATCTAAGAATAAGCAAATGCCAGCCACTTTTTGTAGTCGATATTATGAGTATTAGTCGTGTTGTTTCTAATAGTACTGTTAGTATCAGCTATACGTATAGTGTACTTGGTTATACCAAGACTTAGTTTCACTTTGAATACATGTCTCTAAGGATATTTGATGTTCATGGCAGTAATCCCTGACTGCTTCTTCAGACCGTTGAGTTCTGTCAAGCGTTCTGAAGTCCCTCTAAGTACAGCAAGAGGGCAATAACAAGTATTATGTCCAAGATGGTCATTGCAGTATATAGTAGGTGTATGTTACCTGCATTTTGCTTTTCTTTCTATTGCATATTTTTACGTTGTTACACTTTAATTAGAACATTAAATACATAGTTTCCCTTTATGAAGCCAGAGGGTTTTCTTTGCAGTGCAAATGAGTGGTTCAATTACCCTCCTATTAATGGATAAAACATAATTAACATTGTCTTGAGGCTAATTTTCATTTGTTCTGCCATTCTCCGTAAGCTGAACATTATTCTCTGGAAAAAGTCAATGTGTCACTTTTATTAGCCCAGTTTGCACTTTAACACCAAGAAAATTAATTCAAGATACATTAACGTACTTAACTTCAAATACAATGAAATGATCTGATGACAGAAGATAACTCTAACGTGTCCTTTATGAAGTCATGCAGTTTGGTTGTGGGTGTGCTTGATAAATGGGATCGTATTTACGTGTGTGCACTTTGTGACAAGGACAGAATGTAAAAAGCATTTCCAAGCCAGCTGCTGTTCATAAACTTGCCAAGTTTTATATCCTTTCACATGTGAACAGTAGCCAGAAAACCTTTTTTGGGTGGACTTTCTTTCTATCAGCTATGTTATCTTCAAAGGCTGCAGCTGTGCAATTGTATCTACGTTTTTAGGCCCGAAAAATACTGACTATATTTGTTCCATCCCTGTAGCACAATTGCATAATCATTTGCAATAGATTTTGGGGCATGTTTTAATACCTTAGAAGCCCATAAGGAAAGCGACTTCAGAAATACAGGCTGTGGAACAGAGCCTTAAATGATTTTTTCTACTCTGTAGTTTTTTAAATACCTAGTGTATGCTGACATGAGAGAGACAACTGGGACTTCTCTGCTTTCACACTGGGATTTTACAGTCAGGTGCTCATTAGGAAACATTTCCCCACATTTAGTTCACCTTTTCCATTGCCCACTTTAATCCTAAAGCTCCTAGTTATAATCCTCTCTGGGCCCCTAACCAACACCTCTTTTCCTCCCCTTTGTTTGGGGCTAGCATTAAGAGACTAGCTCCCTGCTATGGAAAATGCTATGATGTAAATAAGAAATACATATCTGTTGAATTCCTGTTACAGATTCTTTCTAGCCATTATTCTGATTGCTGCTGCTGTTGACAGTGGTTCACCCACATCCTCAGCTAATTATTGGTCGTGTTTCCCCATAAATGGTGTTACTGTGAGATGATGAACCTCCTCTCGCCTTCATCAATCCACCCCAAGAACACACTCCCAAAG
The DNA here is from genome assembly GCF_963924245.1 of Chroicocephalus ridibundus. Classification (NCBI taxonomy): domain Eukaryota; kingdom Metazoa; phylum Chordata; class Aves; order Charadriiformes; family Laridae; genus Chroicocephalus; species Chroicocephalus ridibundus. The sequence goes on along the minus strand of NC_086296.1, from coordinate 7,706,705 downwards.
CAGAGTGACACAGCAGACCTCTGAAATCTTCATCTTCTTCAGAAGGGACTTCTTGATGCTTGATTTTTCTGTTCTGATTGCAAAAGTAACAGTCTGACCCCGAAGCATGTATGTGGAAGTCAAGGTTTTTGCTATTGTTTTTCAGTTCTTATGTATCCCCCATGGACAACCCTTTAGCATCTGCAAATATGAAACAATAATAACCGTGGTGATGAAGAGAGACTGCGGTGTGATTATAGTTTTGCTTTGCCCTCTATTGGGAGCACCTTTTTATAGCAGTAACCTCTCTGTGTAACACTGTAAAAATAAGTGGGATAGGATGAAGGCATACCAGGTGTGCAGAGGGAGATAAACTCAAATAGTACTGTATTATGACAGCAAAATCTACTAGTTCTTATAGAAAAACGTGCCTTTAGGAGAGAGCAGACATTGCCGCAATAAAAAGCTCAGCATTTTCACTTCCATTTCCACCAGAGACTGCAGAAGCAGGAGTGAGGAGTGTAAGGCAAGTGCCCCAAATGGTCACCTTCCCCAGCCCTCTGCTTCGGCAGAGCTGAGTGCCCCCACTACAGGATTATTCTAGCCCTATAGAAAATTAGTGATTTGGGGTTTTGCCATTCTTTTAGGTACTCAAGGTCAGGGTTTGGCATTAGATTCTGCAGAATATGGATGAAAACAGTTCAGTATTCAGAGTGAATTCGGAACATGCCTGTGGTTTTGGCATTTAGGAGTAGTTCTGCATCCATTTTGAGAAAACCAAAAATAATCACAGAGCTATCATGACTGCAAAAATAGGCATTATTGATAAACTTTTCTTTCTCAATGTACTATCAGGTCGATTTTGCCTTGAATAATTATCCAAATGAACAAAGCTTGGAATCTCTGGGATGAGTTAACTTTAATTCAGGCCAAGAGATCAGTCTTGGACCAGCTGATTGCCTGCTGTAATCAGCTAAGGGTCTAGTTTCAGGTTCCTTTATATAACAGCAAGATTCAGATGGGTCATCACAGGTTAATTGGTGCAACAATAATTAATAGTTGAATTAAATGTGAAAAGGCCAGGAAGGATATATCTAATGCAATGCTTTTCTTCAGTTGCCTCCTTCTCAGGCTGTGTAGGAGCATGAATGCGTAAGTGATTTTGTCCATCAGTGTGGGCCCTACCATGGTTAAGGGTAGCATCTTCAGTGGCTTGGCACTGGAAGGTAGAGCTATAGGAGTCATCCAGATAAATCCAGTCTCTTCAGTGACATACATTTCGGTTTGGAAAACTGTCTTTCTCAGTATAGAGTGGACATGTTCGTGCCAAAGTCATACTGCAGGGTGTAAATACTCAGTAACTGACCCAGGGAATGGAGAGCACTTCACTGTCTGTCCTAGATCACAGTTTTGCTCTAAAGTCTATTGAATTCGTTTGAGGACAAGTGAAAACCTTTCTGAGGATCCACTAGGCTGATGAGTGGGAATGAGGTCTGGACTTAAATGCAGCTGAGAAAAAAGGACAGGAAAAAGAGGCAAATTAAGACGTACTTGTGGTAGCAGTGGATTATGGTACTAGCCTATCACCAACACAAACAGATAGGGAGAAATGTGTATATGAAGACAAGATTCTGCTTGGATTCAGGTTGAACCTATAGGTAAAACCCCAAGGAACCTGTAGGTGAGAAAAAGAAGAACACCTGGTAATGGACATTGTGGATCACTCCCAAGTAAAAGACAGGTACCAAAGCTTGTGCTCTCTGAGTGTAGCGTAATGGAGGAGATGAAATCTCTCTGGCCGGTTTCAATGTGTGGAAGTAAAACTTGTAGGTTCAGAAGCAGGGGAACATTACGGACGCATATGGCTGGGTCTCCATCTGGTTCCCAGCTCGAGCCTTAGAAATTGGCACCTGTACCATATGGTGCCTTTCCAGGATTGGTAGAAGAGTAACCCACAGACTTGCTGCCATCCAAATGAGTGAGCCATAAAGTGTAACTTCTTAATTAAATTTTGGCAAAAAGCAGAGTAGCCACTAGGTATGTGGTGTAGAATAAAGCTTAAACACAGCTACTTTATTTCAGCAAATTTTCAGTGGATCTAGCTGTTAAGGCTGAGCGTGTGTTTTACTGAATTAGGCCCAAATGTATGACATCTATGAAGAAAAAGAGCAAACACATATAACTCCAGGGATAAGACACAGTTTGCACCAAAGCACCGGATTTCTTCCTCTTTTCTGAATTTGAATGTAGTTAGAAAAAGAAATACGTTCCAAAAAAACCCCAATCATTATGGCATTAAATATGTATATATGTTAGTAACAAGATTGTGAGAGGCCTGGCTGATAATGTTAACATGAAAAGACGCTTTCTTCTGTAATGCACAGCCTGGTCCTGTGTACAGATTGTGTTAAAAAACAGTTTCAAAAGACACATTTGCTGCTCAGGATCTAGTCTCAGCAGGAATGCTCAGCCCACCTGCCCATTATCGCTCTCATTAAATCAGTGTGGCCAGTCTCAGCATATTTAAGGGTCTGTCAGCATTTCAATTTAATAACCATCCCGTGTAATACATTGGCCTCTTTCTTTGTATTGCACAGAGGTTATCCGTATGCTGCGGACAGTATTGTATTTTATGATATATCTAAGAAACAACAGGATTTAAATTTGATTGAACAGTTTTGACTGAGATGCTGGGATTAGCATTTCAAGTACTTTTTTGTACTATCCTCTTGGGTAAGCCCTAATTATTTAAAAGTAAAATGCTTTCAGAAATAGATGACATTGCTAATTGAAACAGTCACAAATGAAAAAATAATGTACATGCTGCAAGTTAACCAAAACAATTTGGCTGTGTATAGGGACTGTTACAGCAATCAGAGGTAGATTAACTATGGGGAGGAGCAGGCGAGATCAAGGAGACTGTAGCAACATATACTAACTAGGATCCAAAACATGTTTGTTACAAAATGTGTATGAACTACTCAGTCTTTCTGTTATCTGATGTTGTGTATTATCATTGTACATAATGGGCATGCTATCTAATTTCATAATTGTGTTCCTAGAAAATTACATTCTATTTTCCTCTTTAAAAAAAAAAAAAAAGAAGAGGGCAGTAAGAATCAAAAGAAATTTAATATCTTTGGACACCAGAATTCTGTTCGGTACTTTCTAGAATCTGAGTTATTCTGAAACAGCCCTTCAAGCTGGACTTAGAAAATGATCTGTTAAGTGGGCAAAGTAGTGTCCCGGGCTAGTTTTATGTCAGCTTTAGGACTGCTCTTTGCAGTGGGATGCATCACTGGTTGGATATGGATCACCATAATCACTGAGGCACCAATCAAGTGTCTGAAAGTCTCACACAGTTTCTTCCTCTTTTCTTTTTTTCCAATAAAAATACAGGCCACAGTGGTTTTAAAAATCTCATTTAAACTGCAGCTTGAAAGCAAAACACAATTCCTGCGCTAGCTGGGAGCCAGAGCCACGAGGTATCCATTTGAATACAGTTTGAAGTCTGCATTCACGTGAGCTGGAAGGTTTCTTCCCTCTAATTGCAATCTCCTTAATAAAGATTTTTCTCTTGATTCAAGAGCAAAATGTGACCAGTACTGATGAGGAAAATTGTAATGCTTATTCCGTCCCAGGAGCACTCAGAAGTTTAACTAATTATGGTTTATAAGACTGCTAAACAAATGGTGCAGAACGAGCCCTATTTTGGATCTGTGCTAAATAAGCTGCTACAGGGATCACAGCTAAAATGACAACTGCTAGATTCGGTAGCTTACAGCAGCTACATCCAGGGGTTGTCTGCAAAGGACAGTACAGCCCTTAGCAGGGAATGGAGCCAGCCCCAGCTCCTGCCGCTCTCAATGTACAAAGCAGAGGGATGACGAAATCTTGGATCCAGAGCATTGTTCTGGCCAAGCTCCAATTTATTAATTTCTTTTCCACTCTATAGACACCCACTTCAGTACCTTTTTGCCCACTTCTTAACCTGTGCTTCTGCTTTGGCTCTGCAAGTCCACTATTTCAATCATGAGCCAAAGGCCATGGGAATAAAAGTAGAGCTGGGAGCTTTAGTAGCAGATTCCCACCAGTTCAAAATACCTTTCCCCCAAGTAGCAAGCCAACATTGACAGCTCTGTATTTCAGAACTGAAGTTGTATTCTTCACAGCATTTTGGCTATTAGGAATTGTTCAGAGATAAGGAAAAAAAAAATCTTATGGGCTGTACTATTGGATTCTATCCATCATAATGTAGTTTCAGAGCAAATCCCTCCATGTCATGTAAGTAGAGCATTAAAGGAAACAGCACTCAAGATGATGCTGTAAAATGTGGTTTAATACCACAATCATTTATTATGTTCATGTTGTATCTTTCATAAGAATAATGAATTTGAAAGCAAATGTTTATGCAACATAAACCTAGCTTAAGGCAGACTTTAGAGTTTAGAAAGCTCCAAATGCTGCTCAGAATCTCTCACAGGCACTTAAAAAACTTAAATTCTCGGTGTAGGATTTTTTTTCAATTTAATCCCTTCCTTTTCCTCTGCCTGGGTGACAGTCCTTCCCTCAGGTGGGTGAGAGATGGATATTTTTATAACTCAAAGCTTTGATCTTTGACCTCTCTGAAAGCCTTAGGTTCTACCCATAAATCCCAAAGTACCCAGCAGCCTTCAGTCTGGTGTCTCGTAGGAAGTCTGAGTGGAGTTTTGGTGGCTTTGCTTTAATAGGCTGTATCTGTTGAAGGCTTTATTAGTGCTGCCTGCTCAGCAGTGCCTGCGTTGCTACCAGATGGACATTCCCAGGGCCTCAGATGGTGGGAGCCTTTAATAATAGAGATTGCATTTGGCCAGAAGGAGAAAAATATATGAGGAGCCCTTAATATCACTGCAGGGATGTGTCTTTCTCATTTTCGTTTCCCCCTTTTCATGCACACTGGAGCCGTTTCTGTTTCTTTGCTTCCATAGCTCCAAACTGAGCTCTAAAGTTGGTGCCTTTCCCACTATCCAAAGCCATAATCTGTCACTCCACTGCGGCGTCTTTACTGTTGAATGTTGAGGGCAGACTATGGGAGAGCAGCTGGATATCAGAGGAAGACACTGCGCTAGGCATTAGGGAAGCTTAGGTGCTGGACAGAATTCAAGCTCCTGTTGAATTCAAGAGGTTGAATACTGGAGGTTCAGGAAAGGAGATCTTATTCTCCATTGCCATTATTACAAGGTGAGCCAAGTCCTCCACCCAGTTGCCCCATCTACTGGTGAATGTGTAGTAGATGCTTTCTTCTGAGCCTGACCTATACGTGATGTAAATCTGTTGGTGCTGGTGTTGGAGAACATGGCTGTAGTTTTTAGTGTAGATCTATAGTTTGGTCGCGATTTTGTTGGTTATTGTAGGGACCCTCACGCACGTTCCTCTGCCAATTTAGGAAATACTGAAAGCAAAGCTTATCCCAGAATACATTGCAATTGTAAAGCATGAAAAAATTCTATGCCCAGTTGATCTGTTGTATTTACAATACTCTGGTCCTTATTCTGGCGAGGCGGCCTACCTAGCAAGACATGACTGGTAGGAGTTTTTCCTCAAAATGTCCTGTGAGATCAGGACTACAATCTGCAGAGCACTTTGAGTTAGAAAAGAGCTATATAAATTTAAAAATTCATGTGCTGCTTCCAGCGCTTCCAACTCCCACTTGACTTCTTGGGGCTTCAGCAAGATTCTTCTGATGTTGGAGAGAAGTGAAGAGAGAGAAGTTTCCCATGTCAAATATTTGAGCCCTGATGCTGAAAGAATATGTCACCATGAAGCTATACTGACAATTAGCAAACCTCCTGCCTCTCCCATATCAAGTCTTATTAAGCTGAATGGCAATGGATTATATTTGGTATAATGAGGCATGATCTATCCCAAGTATTTAGCATAATGGAAGAACAACTAATCATTCTGGAGTTGTCAGCATTAGACTTGGATGCTTTACGTTAGGTAAATAAACAGTGCCTCATTATACTCAGGAGTTTGTGTGAAATCAGGAAGCAGGAATTGTTTTATTGTGTTTCCAATGGTTTATAATTATTTTAAACCATTGGAGTGAATAGGTTGTAATTCATTTGTACCTCCCTTTTGTCTGCTGTTGAAGACGACTTGAGAAATAGCCATGCTTGTAAGCACTGCTGTGTGCCTGGCACTGATAAATGTATCAAACTCTAGCATGACTTTATCTGGAAAACAGATTTTGATAGCTTGCTAGGATTTAGGTCATTGGATAATTCAGTGCAAACTGCAAATCTTAATGCTATTGACAAAAGACAGAGCACAAATAGGCAGCACTTTCTATAAATCCCAGACCTGTAAGTAGCTCTCTTTTCACAGATTTATAGTAAATGTCCTTGAAAGCTATCAAAAAAAATGAACACCCTCGGTCTAGATTGACAGGTTGGCTTTTCAGATTCGTTGCATCCACGTAAGGCGTGTTGTAAAAGACCTGGTCTATAACGGAATGTGAATCTGTGCAGAATACAATCTTTCTAGGATTCAGATCTAACCTCCTTGTCCTGGTTTCAGCTGGGAAAGAGTTAATTTTCTTTCTAGTGATTGCTGTGAAAGGAATGTCAATAATACCTATTGGGTTTAGTTGTTGCTAGGTGATGTTTACACTATTCAAGGACTTTTTTCAGCTTCCCATAGAATCATAGACAGAGTGATGGAATGGCCAGTGAAATATTCCATATCGCAGATGTCTTGCTCAGTATATAAATGGGGGTTAGGTGGGGGGTGGGAATCTGCGATCACTGCTCGGGATGGTGTCAATTCACCAGGGGGTGAGAGTTACCCGTGTCATTATTATTATTTTTTCATTTTTATTGTTAATTTTCTTTTTCTGTTATTGTTTCTATTAAACTGCCTTTGCTTCAGCTCACAAGGTTTTTTTCCTCCCTTCCCCCCTCCTTTTTTTTCCCTCTTCTCCCCACCCTTCTTGAGGGGGAGAAGGGGATGGGAGGTGAGCGAGCGGCTGCATGGTTCTAGTTGCCGGCTAGGTTTAAACCACAATACCTCCTCCAGTATACAAGGAGAACTCCTCTGAAATTACTAGGCTCGGATGACTGCCAGACTAATTTATTTGGGACTTGAGTAGGTTCCTCCTACTCACCTTTTTAAATGTTAAAATACTAAAGTGAGAGACTGAGGTGAACCTCAGAAACCCAGGAGGCTCGTTGGTTTGTGTGGGGAAAAGACAGGAGACAAAGAAATTGGGAATGTCAAAAAGAGAGGGTAACATTAGCTGAAAGGATACATACTTTTCTGATACATGCTTTGTTTTTCTTTAGCTTTAATTTAAAAAAAAAAAGGGGGGGGAGGGGCAACTGTCTTTCAAACACAGATAAGCCAGCAGTGTCCATCTTCTGGATAATCACTTCCTAAACCTTTCTTCCAGGGGCTGGTCATCTTTTCCATGCTAGGAATAAATTTTAAATAACATATATGATTTCAAATTGTCTTTCCTTTTCTTTTTTTGAAATTCGGGTCCTGTCTAGCTTGAAACACTCGATGACAATAGAGAAGTAACATGTGTCACACCGAAAAAGAGAGTGGAGACGGAGTGACAGACAGTGGTTGTGCTCAGACTAATCTAAATCCTGGTTTCTGGCATGCTTTAGTTAACACTCATTTAATTCAACTGTGTAACATAGAGGAAAAAAATATGTGCCAACCTCAGCACCCTACTCCACCAGCTGTAAAATTTCACAACACAGACATTATGTGTTTTGTCACTAAAACACATCCCTTGGGGTTTTGTGCCATTTTAATGAAAATCAAGAGGATGAATACCTTTGTATGACTTCTGGAGATAGGATTTAAGACGTGTGGATTTGTAAAGCGAGCTGTACTCATTAATCTAATGTCTTAGATCTCTTACCTTAGCAGAGGTAGAAGACTATACACATGAAGAAAAACACCTTTAGTTCCAGAATTGGGCCTGTGTTTCTTTTGGAATTAATGAATTTTCAGGTGCATCAGGGAAAACTGTTACTTACTACTATCCTCCCCAAAATGGGGAGCTCTGAAAATCCTACGGAGAATCTTAACTTTAAAACTGGTCTCTGAACGTACAAAGGTGAGAGAGCACGTATGAGGGCTGTCACTTTTTTAGCAGTCTGGGCAGAAGCATCTAGGATAGAAACACAGTGAGCCAAGCACATCTTCAGGCACACTTTGCTGGTTTGAGGGTTTGTAGGTTTTCTCCAACAGTAGCCGTCAAACAAGACCACCAAAGCATGAAGTAGCTTTTTCTTCCCTTCTACCTTTGTTCCAACATTTCTTAAAAAGCACAGCTTTCAGGCAAAGGCACTGAAGACCTTTCTTTAAAACATGTTAAAATAGTAACATATGGTTTTTTAAAAATGCCAAAATTCCAGGACTTTAAAATTATTGTCAAAGAGAGTAACAGTAGTTTATACTGTCAAATAGTGAATCTGCACTCTCTTAAGTTTTTAACTAACTTTTAGCAGTAACTTTTTGTTGAATCCCGGGAGTTACACACCTGTGATGTTATAGGAATTGCTCTAATATTTTGACATATGGGGAAATCTGGGGATGGAAGTACCAGTATTAATCATCCTGTCAGATTTAAAATCAATTCATGTATATTTTCTGCTTCTTCTGTGATAACGGAAAAGTTACCTGACTTGAGATGCATGTTTCAGAACTGTTCATTTCACAGGAAAGAAATCAGAGTAAGATTCATAGGAGTGTAATGTATATATTGTCTGTAATAGCTGTGCTCCTTGTGATCAAAGGCAGAAGTTCTCATTATGCAATTACATAGTATAGTGATACTATGATCAAGAGCTCACAAGAATCTCATCGGATACGAATAAGCAGGGTGATGACAAGGTGTTTATAGAAATTGATAGTGTGACCTTAAATTTTTCAGTTTTTACCATGAGCCTGCTTGCCCTTTTCTTCTTCAAATGCTGTCATTTCATTTTCTGAAATTCTTTAGTTCTTCATCAGTCATGGTTTACTTAGAGCTTGAAGGCAGAGTTCAGGTGTCACCTCTTAGTCAGGTGTAACTATGGTAACAAGGCAAGAATTAAGATTTGTCGTCTTCCAGTGCACATTTTGCCTAGGTTTAGTAATGACCCCGATGTTGGCAGTACTTAATATCCCCAAGCAATTACAGAAGGAATTGAAGGAAAATGAAGGAAGATGAATGAGGATATTGATATTGATAATTCTGGACATCAGCGACCATCTAGGAAGGAAATGAAGTCCTCCTGTGATACACGGGAAAGGCAGAAGTTCAAATTCCACTCTCTTCTTTGCTGAAGATCAAAGATGGACAGGACATGTCTTGATCCCATTTCCCTGCAAGGGCCCTATTTCAGCCTCCTTAGACCCCTCGGCTAGCAAAGGGAAGGGCTGGGCAATCATGAACCAAGTTCGGAGATGGAAATGTGCTGAGCTGGTGGCGAGCACTTCAGAGGCCGTATCAGTGCTCACGTCTCTCTTCCGATTTCTCTGCAGGCTACTCTTCTGAGGCAGCTTAAACTGATTTACCTGCTCAGTGCCTCCCTGGCCGTCTTGGTCAGGAATCTCCATACCATCGCATCCTGTCTGGTGGCTCAGCTCTCATCAGACCTGAAGTGGTGCCATTTCAGCCAAGTCAGCAGAAAACTAATCCAACAAAACACGCATAACTCTCTGCTGGTTTAGTAGGACCAAATGGTCAGCACAGGGGCTAAGAAGCAGGAGAGCGGGAGGACCATGGCAGCCAGCATTTGCGTTCCCCAGAAAGGTGCGTTGTGTTGCGATTTCACAGTCTAGTAACGTAAAACTCTGATCCTGCTAGCTTCTGCAGCAGAAAGTGCTCCCAGGCTTCAGCTCCGCCTGTTCACTGCCAGCCATCCTTGGCTTGTGTTTCTCCCTTTCCCAGCAGGGATATCAGATTCACGGCTTCTTGTCTAAATCACAAACCATGAGGTTTTAATCCCTCGTCCTCTGAACTGCCACGGACCTGATGAAATATTCTTGACAGTGTGCTGGGGCTGGAGTCATGAACAAAATGCCCCATCTAACCTCTAGCATGATGCTGCTTAATACAACTGTCACTTTTGCACATTGCAGCACATGGAAATATTTTGTGAGATTCATTCCACTTGCAGGGAAGCAAAACTCAGCTCCAGCATTCATCATGGCCAGCTTTGAGAGACATCCATTTCCAATATGAACATCCCCTCCTCTTTGAACAGCACTCTCTGAGAGGGCGTTAAAAATGCTACACCTAGATCTGATACAAAGTTCTGGTAGGATGTTACCGGTATTAGTGGGCTTTAAATGCTTTGTCCCTCTGACTTTAATTAGAAATAGATTATATCGGTTCATTGGAAATGAGCTTCTTGCACTGATCTTTGCTTTCACTTTGGTCTGGGTAGGTAGCTTTGCAAACCACCTTTTGTCTAAAGCTGCTGCGTGTCTACTTGTAGTCTTTAGCAATCATATATATATCTGTTCCTACTTAAAGTCTCTGCACACCCACACACGGCCTGGAGAAGACCAGGTTGATGATGTGAATATAGATTAGATTAGATTTTAAGTATTAACTTCTCTGATGGCAATTTCTGGCCCTCCTGATGAAGTGGTCTGTCGGTTTTGTTTGGGTTTTCAGTGGGAGCACTTTGAAAATTGCTCTGGTGCTGAGGAGAGCAAGAGAAAAACATTGTTTTGTGGTAAGCATTTTGAAAGAATGTTTACACCCAGAGCATCAAATTAATTTCCCCAAAGAACAGGCTGAGCTGATCAAAACCAAAAATGATCATTGGTTTTGCACATATTTGAATACAAATAATTTAATTTCCAAAAGTCTGTTAAATGCAGCAGCTCATGATTATTTCCATATTTCCTCAAGCACAACATAATTATTTTCTTAGGCTCCATTTTCTTGTTTTTTGTTAACTATGGAATAAGTTGTAGCATCCTTTGCTCTGGGAGCAGGCAGGTACAGAGGCAGCTCGGTAACTGGGCGGAATCAGGGCACAGCTTGAGACCTGATGGTTCATTGAGGTGCCAACCAGTGGAGGTAGAGCAGCAGCACATCATTCTCGTGTTTTCATTTTTTTTAGTGTTTTTCTGCAAAGCTTTTGATTCTCAGTTGAAGTCCTTTGGGAATCCTAATGGAAAAATAGTTGAAAGTTTCAAAATCCCTAGAAATTCTGCCAGATATTTATGCATTCTCAGAAATTCTTTTGCGTTTGTAAGAATTGACTATCACTAGCACCCACGTACTTAGTTTTTCATGGTTTTTTTTTTTTTATATGTGCCACATCACAGTAGTTAGTGAATTGCATTACCTAATACCCTAAAAGGCTGGAAAATTATGATCTTTTTGCTGAACACAGGGAATTGAGAAGCTTAGTTAGACTTCATAACTGTTCTTCAGGCCTTTCAGGGGATATGTGGCTGAGGGAGGAGTTAGCATCTAGGTCACCTCTCTTTCTTTTGGTTAGACGCTTGGTAATTGCTGCCCCATTCCTTAAAATTGTTCTGAACCCCATCTGTAAGAGAGGTAGTGTCATAAACAGCAAAATGGACTGGAAAATTCCAGCACATTACATCAGTTACAAAAATGTGAATTCATCCTTCATAAAATCAAAATCTATACCATTTAATTTAATTTGGACCAAAACCCCTTAACATAATCCTAGTTCCTCTGGAAGGCCTAACAAATTAGTATGGAAAACCTTCCAAATTAAGCAGAGACAAATATAATGAACAGAAAAGATGAGGTGCCAGTTGGGTGCGTTTTCTCTGTACAGTTGTCATTTAGCTAGTGGGTCAAACAGGAGAGCGTCCAATACTCTAAGACTTTGTAAAAATGTTAGATAGTGAAAAAAAAACATTTAATTTGATTATAGGTAGCTTTGACAACCTTCTCCACTAAGCCATACCCTAGTTAATAGGAGATTTTATATCTTTCGGAGTCAAAACAGGTATGTATGCATGCTAAAAATGGAAGAAAGGACTTGAAAGACAGCTTTGGGAATTCTGCAGGGACTGCTTAGTTTCTGGCTGGCAGGATGGCAGCCTGTGGCAGAGCGGCTGTGTCGGGTGGTATCAGGCCCATCTGTGTTGTGGAGAGTGACACGTGCCTCTCATGTGAAGCCACCCTGGTCATGCTGCAGAAGTGAAACAAGATGTCAAATGGCAGATGATCATCCCAGACTCAGTTCAGATCCTCATTACTGCCCTGTTGTGACTGGGAGCACAGTGGGGTGTGCTTGACTCCAAGCTAAAAGCAGAGCTCTGGTTCACCCTGCAAGTGGCTCTAGAAATAACAGTGATGGGCGGCAGAGGTGCTACAGTCAGGCTGAGTGGCGGCTGGAGGAAAATGCACAAAATAAAGGAGACTTCAAGGGATCCCTATGTCTACGATGTCTATGACGAAAAAAACCATAAAAAGGGTATGGCTTTAAAAATGCAAAATTCCATCTATTTGTCACAGTGTGATAGTTTGCTAGATAGTGGTGCTGACACCTTGCATTTTACATATTATGTCTCACTCTGTATCCAAACAATGATTTCAAGGGAGGTTGTAAGTACTGTCAATATCCTCTCTCCACAGGCAAATGTGAACCTAATTACAAGGAAGTTAAAGTAGAAAAACTGATATTTTCAAAGCAAGGGTCAAATTCTGATGTGAATGGTTCAAATATGACACCTAAATTCATGTCCACACTCTGAATTATAACGAGCCTATCTGAAGCCCACTGAAAATGCTCAGCACACAATTCCCAGGCAGCTCACTTGTATTGAATTTTAATGGAGTAAAGCCACTTAATTAGGCCTGTAAATATGGATTTAGGCGAGTAATGGCACACAAGTTTGAAAATGTTGTGGTTTGGTTTGTTTGGTAGTCTTGCAAAAAATGGCTGATGCTGCTACAGCCAGGACACAGCCTGGTCAAAAACTCATCTGCTCCCTAAGACGCATAGTCAATAGGTTATTGACATTTTTTATCGTAAGGCCTCTTGCAGGAGAGACTTCTCTCTGGCCAGAGGGAACAAAAATAAAGTCATCGTAGACATATCATTGTATCAATATAATTCATTGTCTCAGCATAATCATAAAGTACTGTAGATATAGCTATTCTAGATTTTCATTAGTCAGGAAGAGGGATTAAGTTCTTGCCCCAGTAAAAGACAAAGCTGTATACATATCCTAACTTAAACCATGTCAGTAGTTTCAGTGAAGTAGCTGAAAAACAGGTTAGTAATTATTGAAATGACCAAACAAATTAGCATCAGGTGAGTCACATGAGTAAGAGGAGGTGATGTGAGAGCAGCAGTGCTAAGACAATGGGGTTACTTGACAGACAGCAGTGTTCTGGATACTGAAGACGGTATTTTTGTAGATAATTATGTCGAATAAATAAGCCTCATATGGAATCTGCTCATATGGTTGTGGAAAAGCAGACTTTAAGGTCTGAGCATCAGAGTTTAATGTGGAGAGAATCTCTAAACAGAGAGTCGACAGTGTTAACAAAGGTAATATTAGATTTGAATGAGAAACTTTGCATGGTTAATTCAAAATCAAATACACAGTTATAATAGAAGTAATTATCCAGGAGTATTAAATCAGTTGCAAGTCCAAGCCCATAAAAGAATTAATCAGGAATAATTTAATATTTGATATTGAGGGCTTATATTTTCCACTAATGCCAAAATCCATTCCATTAACCAATACAATTCTTGAAGTCTATCTATAAAATGAGTCCCTGAAAGCAGGACAATAGCTGAACAACACTGTGGGAAGAAGTTTTAATTCTGCCTTTAAACTACAATTACAGTAAACAGAGTACTGTTTCTGTCTAGAGAATCACACCGGCTAAGGCCAAGGATTTTTCTGATCCATTTCCCCATGTCCAGCAGTGGCTGATAGCAGATGCCATGGGAATGGTAGAAAAGCAAAGCAGGCTGCTTTCAAGGGCGTGTGTTGGGACCCTCGCATGTTTGGGATCTAGAAGTGTGATCTAGTTCTTTCTTCCATTGATTTATTCAGTTGCTCTTTAAATTGCAGTGGAGGTCAATCCATGCAGACATTCCTGTGTTCTGTGGCAATGAATTTAATGATTCAGCTACATTATGTGTTAAAACACCATCTCTTGTTTGTTTTGAGACCTGCCATCTGATAATTTTCCTCTTTTGTGATGCAAGGCTATGAATCTTCTGTCTCTGCTCCCTTTCACCAGACAGCTCATGAACCCATGGATCTCTCTCCTAGCCTCTCAGTCATCTTTTTATCTTTCATCAACTTTTTAGCCCTTTTCAGGCCCTTCTCAGTTGACCTAGACATGAACAGCAAATAATCAAGGAGGTTTGAGAGGTAAAGCAAAAAGGAGTATTTGCTTTTTATGAAGAGGGAGTTGAAGCGCTGGGGGCTTTGGGGGAAATTCCTAATGCAGAAAGGCAGAAAAGAAACATTGAGCGATGGGGAGATTGGGGTTACCGTCTAACCACTGATAAGTTACCAACTCAGCTCAAACCGGATCTCACTGAAGTCAGTGCAAGCCACCACACTACTTCTGATTCCTGAAGACGGACTTTTGTTGAACAAAACTGTCATTTTATCACGGCAGGTCAGGAGCTTTGTGCAGCTTTTGGCTGCAGGGGCCCTAGCTTGTAGTAAATTTTGAACAAACAGGAAAACCTAAGCAAATAAAAGCAAAAGTCAGATTATTTCAGTCCCATGTGTCTGGCGGCATCTTGAAGAAAAAACAAGCTTTTATTGCTGTCATCTAAAGATTTTCTTCTTCTTTTTTAACCCAATAAATAAGCTTGTCACGGACCAGCACTGAGCCTACTGCAGCCGTTTTATCAACTTGGCTCCTGCAGGAACAAATGTCTAGAGGCAGACTGTATGGCTGGTAACAAGGTGATAAATGGTCACACCAGGCTCAATGTTGGCATCTGGAGGCAGTTATTTATCAGATAAAGCGCTTTATAAACTATTGATACAAGGCTCCATACCTTCGCCTTCCTTCCTAACTCTAAACTTAACTCTGAACAAGTTCTCTGTAAAAAACTCATTCCTCAAGCATATCTTTCTGAATTTTCAAAATTTGCAAAAAAAGACTAGAACCTTGAGATACTTTTTGTTGCATTTGGTTAAGGTTGTGGAGCATCATATCACAGTAAAATAGAAGATCTGTTAGTCATCAGGTTTAGACTCATTAAAATCGGGGAGAATTTTGCTGTTGAAGTCAGCAGGTACAGTATGAGTCCCAGTCCTTTCTAGATGTCTGACCTCGGAAACAGCCTCCTATGTAATCATCTAACACTACAAATAACGGCATTTATTACCAGCGCAGCCTAGAACTGTTTAGGTTCACAATTTCATAATCATTATAGAGTGACTAGTGCTTAATATATTGCTTTATTCATATGATTTTTTTGCTCATATTTAAAATGAGAAGAAGCTGAAGGAAGAAAAGGAAGCTGTTACTTTTGCACTGACATCAAAAGAATTATTGAATACAGATCTCTATACATCAGATTAGGAAAATACTTCAAATGTCCTGGGTACAAAATATGTAATTTGATGTCAAGTCCAGATTTATTTCCTTGAGAACATTGGACTGACACTAACATAAGTTCTCTACCAATCATTCCAGAAGGATTAGATATTAAACAATTGTTGTAGAACATACAATATAGTCTTAAAGGCATTGAATCTGCAGCATGCATGTTCCCCGGGATATTATTACAAGACTCTTCGTGTCTTTTTTCTAATGGCTTTTGGATTCCCTGCTTTCAGCCTGCCACAACCAGCTTTACAAGTGTCCAACCGCTCTTTTTCTCTGTTATTAATTTTTTTCTATTGTAAAGCATTTCTGATCGTTCTTCTATCTGTCTAACTGCTTCTTAAGTTTATTGCTTTTCTGTGGTGCTGTTAGGGATTTTATTTCCCTACTGGTATTACTTTTTAACTACTCGTGTAAAGCTGTATCAGTTCAGATTCATGCAGAAAAAACAATTTGTCACAAATCTGCAAAGGCTAAATGATCAAAGCAGAGCTTGCGGGCTCACTACTTTCTTTCCCTGCCTACTTCATCAGACCTAAAATATTCTGTCTTCCTTCAGATTCTTGTATTGCCCTGTACTATAGCCTTTATGTATGGCAGAGGAAATAAATGTAAGGGTCAGTTTATTGGCATATCTGCAAGATCAGCAAAGCTGCACCCAGTTATATCTGCAAAGGATCTTGCAGTAGTTGTTGTCACAGGCTAATCACGCAGAAAAAGGTCTAAAACAATAGTGCCACTGAAATCCAGGCACCCGAATATCTATATGGACATGGGACTTGAAACTAGTGAATTTTTTGGAAATAAAATTTTGGTTGCTGTGTCATATATAAAAAAAAAAGTATCTAAATTTCCTTACCAAGACCAAATGTGAAGACGTGGATTTTGGGGCTCCTCAGCTGTAGAGATGGCAGTGTTATAACCAAAGGTGCATATGCACTTACCTTCTTCTGTTCCTAGAAATGCACGTTAATGCCCTTCTCAACACATGGTGTGACACAGAGAATGGATGAGTTTACCCATAGGGACATGCGGGTACAGCCTCTGCAGCCACCACAGGCAGGGACCAGCATCCTTATTCAGTCACTGTCACGCATTTTTTTCTAAGGACATACTGTGACCCAAATTCCGCCCTGGGCATCATGGTGTCCTCATGAAGGTCATGGTCACATGTCTCAGAGCAGACTTTGGCCCCATTTGCCATATGGGAGGTGAAACATCATATTTTTTCTGAATGTCCCTTTTGTTTATTTTTGTGTTTCTGTTAAAAGTTCAAATGAAGAGCTAATTACTAACCCAGCAGAGCCTGTTGGCTGCAGGCTTCCCCGCTGCTCTGCCGTTAGTCTGCTCATGAATGAATTTTTGGTTTTGAGTCAGGTTTCCAGAGCCCCTGTGATGGTCCCAATTTAGCTCGGGCTGCTTGTCGCTTGACATTGCTAAATATGAATGTGCTACGACAACCACAAGGCAAATCTGTGAGGAAATACTGGAATGGGCAACTTAGTCACCTCTGCTCTGCATAGTGACCAGGAGAGCACGAGTTCTCTTGTTCCTTACAAACCCCTTTATTCTCTTTAGAAATGTGAAAAATGAGTTTGCCCTTGCTCTCTGACTCTGACATGGGAGCTTATATTAATTGCCACATTGGGGCAGATTTCATCCTTGCAAATCTGCTTTTTTCTCATTGTCACTGTATCATTTTCTCCTTGTCTTCTCACCATGCTTTGTACATCATCCATGTTGCTATCAGGATTTTCCATGTGCAGCAGGGGAAAGAAAGGGGATGGCAGAGCTCCAGGGATTGCTCCTGGCTTAGCCAGTGGCTCAGTGCGGAGCTGGGCAGCTCTCCTAACCTTACTGCTTCTCAGCTTTCACCTCTGGGAAACTGCAAGGGGGACAGGAGAACTTTTAAAATCATGTGAAAATCAAGTCAGAGTGGAGGAATGTTGTTATGTTATTACTGTAGGCAGTGCTAAATGGCTTTCCGCTCTGAGAAGTACTTTGTAGACATGGAGGGAACTGAATCTCTCTCTATATTTTTAAACACCGTATATGCACCTTGATTTACCTGTTTTGCTGGCAGTCTTGTGTGACCTCACAGAGTTAAATCAAAGTTGTCAGAGATGGGAGGAGTGGAACAAACACGTCTGTTCAAGACTTGCAACATCCGGTAGTCACTATGGCAGAGCTGAATTTTAAAGAGGGTTGTAGAGTAACTAGCTCTGCAAGTGTCATGGGAAAACGCACGGACATGCTGGTGGAAGAGCTGACTGGGAGGCATTAAAGCTGGGAAAATTGTAGGAGATAACAGAGCAGCTTGGTAGGGTGGGACAAAAACGTCACAGGCTTTGATGTGAAAACGAGGTGTCTGCATTGGTGCCTGGGTTATGGAGATCCTTAGGTCCAAAACACTACATGGATGCTGTGGGTTTGGTGCTGGAGCTTAAGGCAGGGCTTGGCAAGCCAGCAGCAGAGGGGATTCCTCTGTGGAGATCGGTAATAAGGAAGGCTGCGTCTGTGCCTCTGCCCGCATCAATCGGGCTTCAGATGGGTCCATGTAAATGTGTGGCTGATGAAGGAAATGTGAGTCACCAAGGCAAACTCATGGCGATAGTTTGTTATGTGAAAATAATTGAATGTTTTGCAGCATCACAGCAAGGCTTCAAAGTACAAACAAAACTCTGCATAAAGCCCTGGCAGACAGACCTCAGCAGATGCATCATCATGTGTTACAAGATGATACTGAAGTTGTTTTCAGGTGTGAATTTGTTTGTTGATAAAACAATAGAAAAATCTAAACTTACTCAGAAAATAAAACATTTGGATCTCCTTTTGTCCCATCTGTTTTGCATATCTCAGGGGCCTGATTCCCACACAGCCAGACTCTGGTGAAGCCTTTTACAGAAACCTGGTTCCCCAGTAGCATAAGGACACATCATTTGTACCTCTGTGGTTAGCATTTAGGAATACTTTTTTTGAGAAAGTTGATGTAGCTACCGTGATCATTGGCTCGTTTATACATTCCTAATCTATAGTATCAATAATTGCGGTCAGTGCAGAAACAGGCTTTATCCCATGTGTGATTACGTGGGAGGGAGAGAACAGCTAATGGAGTAGGAGAGCAGTGTACGTGAGCAGGGAGGTCTCTGCTAAAACTTCAACTAGCAGCTGTGTGCAGCATCCATTGCGATGTTTGCTTTGTGCACCGTATTATACAGAAATTTGCAAAGTCCCATATCCTATAACAAAGTGAAGCAGGACTTTACTTTTCATGTGTTTTCTTTGGGCAGTAACTAACCTTTCCTGGAGAAATTGTGCAGGAGTCCCCCTCCTTCCTGTCCCCTTCCCCTCTTCTCTGCCTCGCACTCCTTTCCACTCCCTGCCTCCCTCCCTTCCCAGCCTCAGCTCTCTCTCAGCTTGTCATTTGCTGGCTGTGACAGTGCAGAAATGTGGTGGTGGCCAGAGCAGACAGTGAGGGCTGGGGCAGGAGGGAGGCCCTGGCCCTGCCTGGTCACCCGCCCTGGGGACAGCAGCGGCCGCAGAGAGGAGCAGAGCGTGCAGTATGCAGATATCATTGCTGTCTGGCTCTGGAAAGCAGAGAATGACAGAAAAAAATCCTGTCAAATTTCTCTGCTGGATATTTTTGCATCCCAAGGGTTGCTCTAATCTGTTCCCTGTTGGGCAGGCCCCAAGGCACGGAGTGGTAGGTGGGGAAAGGGTGCCCTGGCTGGGTCCCTTACGACTCCCTGTAGACCCCCGAGTGCATGGGGGTTAGCACAGTGTGGAAGGAGGGAAGGATTCATGTGCAGCTCAGAATACAGCCTGGGAATGACAGCAACAAGCTGTGGAAGAAAGAGAAGGAAAAAAACAAACCGTATTAAACAAGGCCAGCGATTTGTTTTGTGATTTTTAATGCTTCCCTCCATGAAAGCGAAGCTGTTTCAGTCGCTTTGACCCCAGTCATTCTGGCTCTGCTACACATCACACCAAATATTTACTCTGCTAAATTGCATTGCTAGAGTCTCATTGGCATCTTTTCTTTGAAGTGATATCCTAGAGCTTTCATTTTGTTGCTGGAAATCCCTACATCACATCCCATAGTCCACCCCTTACAGAGCCAAAACCCCTGCAGGCGCCAAACTTCTGCATTAGGCTTCCTAACTGCAGGCCTGAGAATCAAAAGAGCCTTCACGCTGGCACATCAATCCGGGAGCTGAGATACTGACCCCATGTGTGAAATTTTGATTGGGTTTAGCTAATTTCGCATGACATGTCCCTACCCGTCTCCCCAGTCTCAGCAATTCAGCAGCATCAGACACAGTATATTCGTGTACCTTAGGCCAGCTCTCCCAGCTCTGTGCTTCTGAAAGGTCTTCCTTTGACAATCAGACGTGCCTTTCCTTCCTGCAATGGTGTTGAAAAGTGCTGGCAGCCTGCTTAGAAAAGCAAAGAAGAAATCCTCCCCAAGTTTGTTTGTTTGTTTGCTTTTAAGAGCAAACCTTGTTGATTATCAGCGAAAGCAGTCTGTCGAGAGACCAAAATCAAGTACGCACACGCAGCTTCGTGGAGTTACAGTTTGGAGCCTGTGAATTAATTAGCAATTTCTCTGAAGAACCGCAACCTGACGATTTGCAGACTTCAGAGCTCTCTGACTTTGATAAACAGACAACGTACAGGACAGCTTCCTGGGATCACGATAGCCTACTTAGCACTGCAAACCACCAAAACACCAAAGGAAGACTTGCCAAAAGTAAGCTAACACAATTCCTCAATGTTAGACATTAAAGCGTTAAAGGGACTTTGTCGTTTTAAACCTGAGACAAATTAAAATTTGCATTTACTCTAGAGCTAGGAAAAAAGTGAACTCCCATGGGAGGATTTGACTCCTCAGCTTATCTGAGTGTAAAGGAGACGCAGTACAGCTTGGATAGCTTACTTGGTAATGTTACAGACTGTCCCGTTGCTAAATAGTGCATTATCCTCTCTAGATAGTTTGCCTGTTTGCTGCCTTCTCCCAGAAATCCTTAGCAGAAAATACAGGCTTAGAATGACACACTTCTGCTCTGTGAAGTCAGTGTGAGGAACGCTAAAACCTTTATCCCAGCAGCCGGGCTGTAAATAGCAGTTAGCACCGAAAACAGAGGCAATGTCCTGTCACCCCTGCTTTGTTCTTGCATTTGTTGTGGGCTTGCCATGTTTCACCTTCAAGAAAACTGTTACCCATTGCTAGCTGGTTCAGCAGCTTGACCTCAGATCTGAACTGTGGACCGGACACTGCACGAATACCAAAAGAAAAAAATTAAAAAAAAAATGCCTGGTTTGAGCGACTCCAGTTTAGATGCATGAGGCAGACAAAGGTAAGGAAAAGGGACACAACAGGCAAAGGCATTTTTCTCTCCCTCAGAGTGAGGTGATTTATTTCCTGGCTTTTTCATCACTTAAAGATGTGGAATTGCACCCCGTGGTAACAGGCAGCGTCCCCAAGCCAGGACTGACTGGTCATAACAGCACACAACTGTGAGACAAGGGACTGTCCCGGCCTGAAGGGCAGCCTCGCCTCACCGAGGCAGATACAGTAGCACCTGGGTTTTGCTTCTAAAGATGTATTTGTTTCCTTCTTGAGCTTTTTAGTGAACGTCACAGGCTGTGTAAGGAGAGACCTCTCACTGCTGGTCATCTTATTAATGATCCCACTTTTCCTTTGTAACACCCACCTCTTATTTTGCTCTTTCTCTCCCTATTTACTGCACACAGCACTGTGTGTGTGTGTCTCCTACTTAGCTTTTCTCTCCTTCAGACTTAGCAGTGATAGATTCTGTCTACACAGAGATGAAAGTTTGTTAGTAAGAATATAAAATAACTAAAAGGCTTTGCAAAAGTTACCTCTCAGATTAAATATAATTAGGTATTTTTCCTGAATGCCTCGTGCGTGACAGTAGGAGGGGCAGAGTCCTTGTCATCATCCCATGTTACTTTATTTCCTTACAGCACCATCCAGCCACTGGTTGTTCTCTGTTTTGAACTGGAAAATTGTGATTACTGGGCTTTATATGTATATGTGGCTTTGTTTCACTGCTCATCCTTGCCAAATCTGCTCGCTCCGTGAGCATTGGTTCTGCCCCAGTGGAGGGGGCGTGAGAGCGTGGCTGGAGGTGAGTCACCCCCCGTGGCATGGCAGTCCGAACTTTTCAAGGAATCACAGACTGAAAAAGAAAGAATTAAAAATATATTCAGACATTGATTCTGCCACCCATTTCTTTCTAACCAATGGGTTTGCAATCACATTTTGCCATTAAAAAAATAATAATCCATTTTTCCTTCTCTAGCAGGTGTGTGGAAGACTAGGAGTCAGCAGGTAGATATATCCAGAGAAACATGCCTTTGGGTTTCTGTTTATGCTCCTTTTTAACCCTGTGTCAGCACATCTGATTGTGGAGCTCCTGCCGTACTGAGGAAAAAAGGAAACTGATTAAGTAGCAAGTGCTTAAATTAAATGTGATTAACTTGCTTTTATATCCTTCTTTCTCCCATTCCCAGTGACTTCAGATTTCACTCTGCGCAATGAAAGGCGCACACACTAAACCCAACGGCTAACTTTGAACTTCATGGCAGTCTCTTCACATTTTTGCACTCAGGTTTCACCACCATGTCTCATACTTGCAGTATTTCAACTTGTACTTGCAACTCTTCTATTTGTATTAAAGGCCTCGCAAATTATTTTGTGTTATTTCTGGCCACAGTTCCTTAATTCCTTTGGATGCAGAAGAATTGCGGCTAATTTTTCGTATTTTTTTTTTTTTTTTTGTGCATCCTAAAGGCTTGGAAACCACAGGGCAAATAAAGAGATCAGAATTCTATTTTATCTGTTTCAAGCTTTCAGACCAACTACTACAATATTTTAGGACTGAACTCAAGCTGTTTGCAAGCTAAGAGCTGACAATAATGTACTACAACCGAGGAAATTTGCTTTGGAGCATTTTCAGTTCCTCTGCGCCACCGTGTATCTAGCCCCACCAGCTGCTTCTAAAACTTGTACTTCAGCTGCCATAATCTTATCATTAAAGGTGGATTTAAGTTTTAAGAACCAACGGACAAACCTTTGTACTTGCAACCAGAAGCTGGGAGATGACTCTGCATTTAAGGTGCAAGCTCAGCTTTACTCCAGCGCTGGGTCCTAATCCGGCATAATCGAGTGTTAGACGGTGTGAACTCGCAGCAGCTCCTTTGGAGAGATGCAGCTCTTTGCTTTATTGTTCAGCTGCTGCTTTCTGACTTTTCAAATCCTTTCTATGTTGTTGTTTTTGTTTCCTATCCTTGCGGTGATAACATGAGGAAAAAAGCTGAATTTGACCACATGCATGAGGATGTCAAGCATTTAGACTTTATTGGTTTAGAAGCTTACTAAATTTAAACAGAAGCATTAACATGGCCTTAGGCTCTCTTGACAGTTATAAACTCTTCCTTGGGGGGATTTCTGTAATGCTTTCTAATCAGCTTAAGGAGTTAATTAAACAGCTGTCACTTAGCTTCTTAATTCTGAGACTTGATGCTAAATAAGATTTGAAATTAGTTATGCATGACTGGAGCATGGATTCTCTGATATAAATAAGATGGCTGCTAGCTGAAGAGGAGGAGGATCTAGGCCTTTTTTAAATAAATAGTGACAAGATTCAAGGTGGTACCCTGGCTTAATGCTCTACAGGCTGATTAATAGAAAAGGAAAAAAAAAAGAGGAAAATGGAGGATATTAATGAGTGCCAAATGGGGTGGATTTTCAGGCAGCTACTCATTCCCATTTGGTGGCGTGCCCCGGACTTCAGGAGATTTCAGTGATCGTTTTATTCTCTTTCCTAGTGCAGCCTGTATATAGTAAACCTAAAAGCCAAGATACTTATTGAAAACAAAAAGGAACATGCTTGATTTTAAAAGTTAAATATTTAGCCTGCAAAAATATATTCCACTACTATAATAAAAAATGTAACTGGAGATCTGCTGTGCTTATAGAGCATGTATTATAGTGTTGTGAGGACTTTTTAATACTTTTTTCCTTGTGTATTGTTGTAGGACAAGTACTTCTTCTCCTGAAGGGTATGAGCTGCAGATCAGTCCAAGTTATTTTGAGGAAACATGTCTGCAGGTCTTTTTTGAACACAAGCTGGTGCCGTGCTCACTGCTGCTTGCAGTGTTGAGATGTTTGTGAGGGCTAACAGGGATTCGGCATTGAAATGATGTGTTGAATCATGCTAAAATGCTTTTGGAAAAGAGTGCTGACAGGTAGAACTCAACTTTTCTTTGTCACACAAAGCTAAGCATGAGTTAGTCATGTATTTATTTCTTTTTAAAGTCATTATTAATACAAACATTAGGAAATATGTGTGTATACGGAGAGAACTAGGGGAAGAAAAAGAAATGCCTTAAGATTTATGAAGATATTGTTAAAGTCCTTTCATTCACCTCAGGAATTATAAGGCAAGCGATGTCCAAAGGGAAATTGAATTGCAGGGAAGCTACCAATTAAAATTGAAAAAACTAATAGGTTCTTCTGCATTTCTACTTAAATAGATGCTTACTGTGTACAGCCTCTGAATACGTTTCTGCTGGAGGGCTCAATATGCTCAGTTATTTAATATGAATCTCTTCAGTAGGCAAAGAATGCTCACTCCAGAATCTTCTTTAAAAGTATTACTATTTTTTTAACGTGGTAGCAATTTCAGAATAAAGATTACCTGGTCTTCCATTTCCATTACATGGAAAAAATGTTTTTCTCTGATTATTGTTTCATTTTATTATGTGGGGGGTTCAGTGTATGTGAATTCTAGAGATAGGCTATGTAATAGTTAGAGAAAGTTCAGCACCTTTTTAATAGCTGCTCAGGGAATCAACTTTTAGCTATTATAATATTTGGCTATAGCTTTGCAAACGCATAACTACTCCCATCTTGCAATGCCCTGACATCATATCTGCTATAATCTATGTTAGTTATGGATAAAGAACATAATATTTCTTCAGAAGATTCCGTTATCACTTAAGCAGCAAAAAGCAACACTTTTAAATTAGTAACTATTTAGATTTATAGCTTTTACGTGCTGAGACTCAGGACTATAAATCTCCGTATAGCTAAATAGGTATCATATTTGTTTCCTCAAAATGAAATAATTTTTATATGCTTTCACCAGGGGAACATTAAGCCCTTTCTAGCCATTAAACAAATGACTGAAGAAGCATTTTACTCTACCCCCACTGTGTAAACTGGTGTAAATGATTATTCTGCCTCTATGTTCAAGGGGGAGATGCAGACCAGGTGCCTAGAGAAGTCATCCTCCAAGTCCATGCACGTAGGGCTACTGAAAACTGCAGAGTATACAGCTCAGTTATTCTAGTGTAGATTCGCGCAGCTTCGGACCACTACCAGTTTGCTTTGCCCTTCTTGTACTTCAGAGAGGTGCTGGGGGGATTTGTTTTCCTGGGACGACAAGTAGTTGCTAATAGAAGGTCAGCAAATCGCCACTGACATTTGTATGAACTCCAGGCGTTACTTCTTGCCCCCAGCTCCCTCGTTTCTTTTGCAGAGAGTGGGGACAGAGGTTGTTTTATGACTGTCTAAGAATCAGCGATACTGTCACATGCTGTGCATTGTGCTGATGTGGACTAATCACATTTCTAGAAACAATTTGTTTCTGAACATAGATCTAGAACATAGATACAGACAAAGCCTACAAAACTTTGAATCTGGGATCTTTGATTTTGGACAAAGACAACATAGGAATTTGCTTCCTTACCTTAGAATTGGGTACAAATACACTCATCTCCTTGGATTTAAGTACTCTCATTAAAGTCGTTGCAATTATTCACACAATTAGGTTAAGTACGGATCTGTCAGGCTGTAGCCTGAGAGGGAAAGCTCTGGGGCAGGACCTGAGACCAAGTTACTGAGCTTTGAAGCCAACTGAGACCCTGGACATGCAGAAATTCCCTGTGGATTAGGTGTGCTATGCACATGCTTTTAGGAGGCAGCTGAGAAGGAAAAGAGGGTAGTGACAGTGAAACAGCCGATGTGCTAAGTAGCCTGGTTTTGCATGCGTTTCCATAAAGTGGCAGGCACCAGGTAGAATACCGAAAGCCAGCACTTTGAAAATTCGGAAACTGGAAAGAAATTCATGAAGCTTGTGAGAATCATTCTCAGTTACTAGCTCTTACCGGGGGAAATTACATTTGCCTCTGGTAAGCGGACCTCATTAATCACACTGTTTCAAAGGCTTGGTTATTAAGCTTCCCTTTGCTTTATAAAATAATTGCAAGGGTCATACTGTAATGTATCAGCCGGAGGAAGAAGGCCATTCCTGCTTGGGGGAGCAGGTCTCTTCAGCTTGGTACAAGGTGCAAGTAGCTAGGCGTGTGGTATGGCCTCTAATAGTCCCAATGAAATGAGATTCATGCCCAAGTGTTTGCAAAATCAGGACCTAATGCCTGGATTCTGTAATTATCGTGGATGCTTAATAGCACTTGTTCTGTCAAGCTGCCCCTGTTTGCAGCTCTGTGGAGCCTATAGGAGAGCGACAAAAGTATCTAAATAAGCTGTGTGCAGTAATTGCTGCAAAGCCCAGATGTGAAAAAAAAAAAAGAATCTGGAAACTTAATTGCAAACCTTTCTGAAATCTCAGTTGCCTGAATAACATATTCTCTAGTGAGAACAAATGTGCAGTCAAGACAGAAGGGCCTTACAGTACAGGCAGATATTCTCACCTTTGTATGAATTATAATTTCAAAATATCTGAAGGGCTTTTGTGCTGAGGGAGGGAGAGGATTTTCTTCTTAAGTTCTCTTCTTGTGAAATCCTATTTCACCCTCCCCTAAAGATCATGGTGAGGATGGGGAAACTTTAGCAAAGCAGCTATCAAAAGACCAGGACGGTTTTGTTTTTTTTTTTCCTTTCTTTCTTTAAATATTGCTTTGAGTCTGAATAAAGTGTCTCTGTTTCTTTAAGTAACAGGAAAAGGTCTTTTTGATCCATATCCTTTAGGTGAGAGAAATCCCAGCTTCTTCTCTTTAGCCCAAGAGGCAGTAGGGGGAGTCATCATCTTCTGGTAACTTGGTTTCAATCTCCCGCTTTGTTGTCTTCCACAAGTAAAATCAGGTCAGTCTCAGAGCTCATAGCGTGAGCTATTTAGATAATGAGAACCTAGCACCTGGGGGGTTTGGAAGCCTTTATTTCACAAGAGCCAGCTAAAATCAAGAGCCTCTTGTTCTACGGGATAGTCTGTGATTCACAGGCACAGTTCCGAAAAGCTCAGAGGCCTTTCCAGGAATGAGCAGTGTCTTGCAATGGGGAGCAGAAGAATTCAGACACCAATTTGTGCTCTCTGTGTATCTTGGTACAAGTCAGTGATATCTGCTGTGCGAGACTGATGTGACACCCAGGTAACCGAGAGTGCTGTTTAGTCTCATGCTCTTCATATAATCAGAACTCAGCGCTTTTAAATTAGACGTGATACATCAAACAGAAGGAATGCATTTTGCAGTAATCATCATCACAACAATGACATACCAGAGGCAGAGCTCATCTTGCTTAAAGAACCCAGGCCCTTCTCAGCATCCTTCCTTTTTTTGGGAGAGAGTAGTTTAGCATAAGCCCCATTAAAAGCTTGTGAACAGTTGTGAACAAGTGCTTGCTCACCAGTACCCAACAAGAGCCAGGATAAGTCCTACAAAACCTGACGAGGGTCTGATTCTCCACAGTCCTGTGGTACATACAGTCATTTATGCAGGACCAGGATGGTGGCACTCTTAAACTGATTCCCTAGGAGGCAGAGCAGGGGAAACCAGATTGTATCTGCCATGACAGACAGTGCCGCTAGACCATTTTAGAGGCTGTGAATTGGGAGATGTAGATTGAATCTACCAACATTGCACCCCAAAGAGCAGCCTAAAGCCTGCCTCTAAGACTAGGGTTGTTTCCATACACATGGCCAGCCTGAGTGTCCGACCAAACGTGCAGTCAGGGGCTGTTCTAGAGCACACCCGGCACGCCAGAGGGATTAATGTGCTCTCAGGTGGCTTCTGGAGCAGCTGTTATCCCTGTGCAGGCTGTCCACAGGCTGGAGGTTAGAAAGTGTGCATATTGCAGAAGACAACCCCCACTGCAGGGACTTGTAAAAGATCACCCAGAGGTTTGGGGCAAAGTGGATTTCTGACTGTCCTCAATCCAGACTTGTGCCCTAACAATTATATAGTATTTATTTGGTCTGAATATTGTCAGTATTTCTCCAATAGTGTTATAGAATTTCAGTATTTGTAGAAAACATTTCAGAAAACAGTTTTGTGGGTAAACCAGCAGGACTTAAGACGTTATTTTTATGTGATCAGCAAGACCATTGGCGAGCTCCTCAGGATGGAGATTTTGCTATTTCTGGATGCAAGGTACATCTAGTTTATGTGGTGCAGGGTCATTCCTTGGGTGCTGAGTTGCTCTGACACTTGAGCATTCATGAAATAGCAATTAGGGTATGACAAATACCTTAACAGCTCTGAATCAGAAATGGGAGTTTGGTTCCAGGATTGAAGGGAGGAAATATTTCTTTCCTGCCTGCTGCACTTGGAACAGTGCTTGGCATAGCCATTAGAAATTAAAGCAAAGCTAAATCTAGGTGGTACTAATGAATTAATGGCAAAATATATTAACTAAAGGGGCTTTTTTTGGTCTCTTAGGAAGCAGAGATCCTGAATACAGCTATTCTCACTGGGAAAACAGTAGCTGTCCCTGTCAAAGTGATCTCTGTGGAAGATGATGGGACTGTGACTGATCTTCTGGAATCTGTGGAGTGCAGATCATCAGATGAAGATGTCATTAAGGTAGGATCATACTGCTCCATTACACGAAGGCAGAGGACCTGCAAAACAGTGGTGTTCTCTAATGTGACAAGTTCTTTGATCTTCCTAACTGTTCTGCTGCTGGAAGACAAAAGTTTATTATTGCCGTTACGTATAGATTGGTTCAGTGGAGCAATAAAACAAATACAAAATTGCACATCTTCTGTCCTTCATGTCAAATACTTGAATTGTCTGTCACTTCCCGCTTTTGCAGTATTTTTGGAGTTCAGTCTGCCTTTGCCTTTTGCTTTTCAGCTATATGGGCTGTGTAGGTTCAGAAATGTTGTCAGCTGATGTTCTAGAGAAGGAATTAATTCCTCTGAAGTTGGTTTGCCACATTAGAACAGGAGCTGTATGGCTCAAAGTCTGGGTCTCCTCTTGGTACTGACTCAGTAGTGTATTGCAAAGAACGTTAGCTTTAAATTTGGCATTTTCTTTGGTCCTAATTGCTACTAGGGAGCGTGTTGGAAGGAAGGAAGGAAGCAAGCATGCTGGCCACCAATCATGGACTGGGAAATACTGTATAAGACACTTGACCAGTGGATTTACTCCGTACAACAGCTCTATAAGCCTAAACTTCCTTGAAAGATAAATGGCAGGCAATAATACACTGCTGCTCTTAGTGTCACAGTGTCACCTAGCCAGTGGTGAGGAGAGAGCTTGCAGGAATGCCCTTAAGGGCCTTTTTATTATTGAAATCTGAGAGTCGGACTGGACCCTCAAGAAAATTTCTGCTTCTTGAAGGCTTTCAGCTCGTACCAATATTACTACCAAAAGCTTGTAAGAAGTCCTGCATATTCCCACTCATCTTGGTTAATGGCTAACACACATCATGGTAGTGGAAGGACACGGTCAGCAGTGGTGATTGTGGGAGATCACGGAAAGTATTCCAGCATGGTGACAGAAATGTTGGCTTGTCTACGGCAGCTTTTCTCTTTTCACTAACTCATCTGTGGCTGTCACTTGAGAAGAGGAAATGAGAGACATGGCTACAAATAAAAGTTAAAATTGAATTTTTTTAACATAACCAGCATGTCACAAAATGATTACAAATACTACAGGCCACCCCTCCGGCTGCTGGAAATCACTGTTATCCCATTAACTTTTGTGAACTGCACCATATTGAGGACTCGGCCTTTGTGAAATTTGCCTTAGCCTAAAGCTGACTGGAATGCTAAGCTTTCTCCCTCTTACCTTAGCTCATTTTAATTTGGATTCAAACAGCTGAGAGTAGTGTTTAGCTCCAAAGCAAGCCTCCCTGGGCCCCAGTAGCTGAAAAACATTTTTTGTCTTCATAAGCAAAGATGAACGGTAGGTACTTGGTTGTTGCTGTCGTATGGGAAACTGCTGGGAGTTTGAGACATACCTACAAGTTTAGTAACTTCACGTCACAGAAGGAGTGACAACTTGGAGTAACTGAAGAATAGAGTTAGGCATAGGTTTAAATGATCTTTCTTGAGCTGTCCCTAAACAGATTTTAAATTCTTTTTGTCAAAAAATTGGCATTTTTACACTTACTGGACTTGTTTTAAGTAATTTCTTCATGATAATTTCTTATGCGCAAAATGAACCGGAACATTTTCAAAGTCCATAATTGTTTATGTTTCCCTTTTAGAATCTGCTCAGGGTTTCTATTTATCTGAATAGCTACCATGTTGGTATTTTCTGATTTAATGTGTCTTTCTGGCTGTCTTAATAGAGACAATTTTTGCTTTTGCGAAGCCCTTTTGAATCTGGTAGATCTGCCAAATATAGCAAACTGTTGGACTGAATCTAGGGTTAAAAACAGAAAGAAACTATTCCGCGTCCTTGTGTTGTGGAAGTCAATGGACTAAGTCTTCACTCATTAACTCACTCATTATCTAAATTTTTACTTTTTTCAGAGAACTGGAAAAAAAGAATTTGAAAGCAAATATATCATTTGGAAGATATCTTAAAAATCAGTTTTGTTTTCTGAAGGTTTAGTTTAGTAGAATGATTTGGCGTATTCATTGGATATTTGTGTGATGGTTTTGTCTGATATAAATCTGCAACAGTTTGTGGTATACAATATGCTCAGCTCTAACCCTGGCAAAAAGGTTAAATTGGTAGTACTGCTTAAGTGTATATCTATCATTAATTGTAAGTACATGAACATACCAATAAAGGCTCAGGTACTTAATATCATTCATATAAATACCATTGCACAAGGATGCTAATGATGGGCCCTGTGTCAAAACAGGAAATCACTAGCCAGAGATCGAGACATTCTGGGCTTCTGCAAACATCCCCCTATACTCCCTACTCCTCCGCAGTAGGAAGGCAGGTTTCAGCAGCATTAAAATGGGTCACCAGTTTAAAGTCAGCTCTTAATTGAAAACGTGTCTCTGAGTTTCCAGTTTACCTGCTCTGTTTCAGACCAAGCCTTATTCACAGACATCTTATCTAATGAAGATAAAGATATATAATTACTGGCCAGCCTTCAGCATGCAACAGTAATTAGAGTTTCTGTTCTCTGGGCATTAGAGTAGTTGAACATAAAATGGAAGAAAAAGTCTGCTTAAAATGCCCCTTGAAATATAAAGATTAAGATTATATTTCTTTGTGTCTTTACTGTTGCTGTTTTTCAATGCATCTGTCATGTAGTATCTAACAGATTGATTACGTCTTCATGGCTTAGCCTTTATTCCTATTTTTTTGGTGTTGATTAATGATGAGTTTAAATTCATTTTCCTTGCAGAATGAGGATACCTCATTCTTTTAGTTTCAGGGGCTGCATTTATTACTCACTTCTTTCATCTGAGACTTCAAAGAGCTGGACCACATTCTGCACTGACTTGTTTTTTGCCAACCTGCATCTACTTGAACTTGGTTGAATAAGTCAGGAAAAAATGTAGTCCGTTGAAACAATATTTTTATTGAAAAATGATTATCTGAAATAATTTCGTCCACCATGACAGAGTAACCACACCAAAAAATGGAGGCATGTCATAGGCTCTGTTTCACAAATGAGGATTCTGAGCCAGTTCAAAGTGCTATGAAGAAGTTCTGGCCATTGAATTAGATGGTAAAACTCCTATTGACCTCATGGAAAAGAGAGAGACTGGCGAGCAGCCTGTTTTCACTGAGTTGTTACTATGGTTTAAATTCTCTAGATGATCTAAATCAAGAATGAGGAGAGAGGAAAAATCAACACCTTTTAAGCTTTCATTTTGAAAAGGCATTTCCATTTCAAAATGGCCATTTTTTCAAGACTCAACAAAGCCTAAAAGTCTCCAAAGCAACACTTTCCAATACTCTGGGTTTTCAATTTGAGTTAATTGAAAATCTGCATTTTGGTTGCCTTAAAATAAAAACACCTTTAGGTTCATTTTGTTTCATCAGTTAACTAAAAATTCCAATATATTCTCATCGCTGTCCAGAAGCCACTTGCCAGAACATCGTGAATGGTGCCAACACTGGGAACAGGATACAGTTTCTCTGGCCCTTTTTTATATTACACTGTGTATTTTGTAGAGGACTGCATTCCAAATCTGCATGTTATCCAAAATCATGTGCTTTTCTAAGAAAATGCCTTTAGCTTATTTCCCTCTAGAGCATCTTGTACTTTTCTTAGATCTTAGATCAGGATGCAAACAGGAGGACAGTCATACTAACTTTTGTCTGTGTTACAAGGAAACTCCTGGGGCAGAGGGAGTGCAAGGAGGGTTATTGCTCGTGGTATCCTCTGCACAACCGAGGACTTGCCACAGAGCCGCGGGGCTGTGTCCCTTGGGCAGAGGCCGTGCAGGGTGTTCCAGTGTGGCCTCCTGCTCCGAATTCCCCTTTCCCAAAGCAGCAGCTCTACAACCAGTTCTGGCTGCGGGATGATCCCCTGGCATTTGTGCTTGTCCTCTGCAGGGTCTCATCTTTCTGGCGTTGAGTGAGGAGCAAAGCATTAATGTTTTGTCCCTGCTTGCTCTTCATGAAGCGGCTCTGGAGTTGCAAAGCCAGCCTGCTCCAGCACAGCTGCGTGGTAGGAAGCTGCTGCTGAGCCAGTGAAGGGTTGGTGGCTGCCTGTGTTAGAGGGAATAACAAGGCACTTGGCGATTTGTAAAATATTACTGCAATCTTTCAATAACACTTAGTATGGTTTTATCAGTGGCAAAATTTTAATCAAGTGACAGAATTTACAAAAAAACCCTGAAGCATCAGAGCATTTAAAATAGCCTGAAGCAGACTTTTTTAAAACATTAAACTTTTAACAGCTGTTTCTCCTCTTCTTACACTGGTGCATTTCAGGGAAAAGTTAAATTCTTCACTCCACAGTGGAGTGACAGAGTAAAAAATCAAAGGGAGAAGATAATCAGGACCAGGATTTTATCTGCTCCGTAGTTTAGCATTGGCAGTTCCAGTGCTGCGGATTTCACAACCATATTGCTAGTGGCAGTCCATTTGATATCCTTTTTACAACACATTCTTGGATGCATGTGATTACACAAGTTTTCAGCTCCAGCTTTCAACTGGAAAAGAAAACCCTCACAGCTACAGGTCAAAGGCATGGGCCTCCAAAGTGGAGGTACTGCAAAGATACATAAAAATTTTAAATCAAGAAGAGTATGAAGAATCACAGTTTACCTGTGATCTTTCGAGTTTAAGCCGAGCTAAGAGTGACTTGATTGAGTCTAACAGCTCACCTCAGTCAAAAGAGGGCAGCCAAGTGTTCACCCTTTCCTCCTGAATTAGAGCGGGGAGAGGACAGGAGAACACATCCTGCAGCGGGGGCAAAGCAAAGCGGGAGGGCGGAGGAGTGAGGAGGAGCAAGCCCCGGTCTCAGAAGCAGTGATCTGTTAAGCTAGCTAACCAGGACGTGCAATACCGCATTCAGGTGAAGTTGTCGCATGGGTTTTGTTCACCCAGGGTTCAGAGGACCCAAACAGACAGACAAAGCAGACGTAATCAGTATAGTTTGTTGAATGATATCAAAGAAAATACTTTCCCATCAGCAAATGTGATTTTGCCTAGATTGAGCATTTGCACAGAATATGGTTGTGTAGGGCTGAATTTTATAATGGGAAAATAAATCTCTGCCTCGAGGGTTGGGTGAAGATCGAGTTCAATCTGCCATGGTTTTCCACAATATAATGTGGTTTTTCTCACCAGCTGAACTGCCTTATTCCATCCCAAATAATTTTGATCTGTCTTGAAACAAACATTTGATTTAAGTCAGCAAATGGATGTTTTTATTTTCTGCGATGTCTAAACATTTCATTTTGATAGAAAATGATGAAATCGTGTCCTGTCATTTCAAGTCAGTTTCAGTATTCCTGACATCAGAATCTTTCTGAACTTTTCACCTTAGGATGAAGCAACTGTGAAAAAGAAAATACTTTTTTCTGATCTGCTCTTGTTACCAGGAGACAGGACAAACTCAGAAAAATGCACTATCAAAAATAAAAGTTGTAATAATAACTGTTGAGTTCAGCCCATGTGCTGTTAACATTGGTTATAAAGGGAGCAGGGACAATTTTAATCTCTCGCTGGTATGAAGAGCAGACATGGCAAAGATGAGTTCTGAATGTAGAACTGATACGAGTCCCACAGCTCCCAGCAATCATCTGAAACTCACCTAAAGCTGTGGAAGTTACTGGATTTCTCTCTTTTATATTCTGCCAATTCATCATTCTGTTGTGAATCTTGAGAAATAACAAGGTTCTATGAAATTGTTTGCCTTTTTGTAATCATCTGTACTGAAAATCCCCATGCGTCTGGGACAGTTGCTGTTGACTACAATTCCTTTATATTTATGAAAGGCTATAAGCATATAAGATAGAAAAATTCTCTGTAACAGAAAAATGTAAATAATTCCTGAATTGAGACTTCCTCAAAATTCTACAGAAGATACCAAGAAATCTGTCTCTCTGTGCTTAATGGGAAAGAATACGTGTTCTTCTAGAGGCACGGATGATAATTTATTTCTTTCTCTGGGTATTTCTGTTCCTTCATGGGAAGGAATATGTCTATTTCCATAAAAAGAATGAGGCAAAAATCTAAAGAATATCCAAACAGTGATGCCAAAGAGGATCTGAGTGAGAAATTCTTTTGAATAATGAGGCAGGAATCGTGGCTTCCCTTCTTATTAGTTGCTGATCCGAATTGTTTATGAAGAGATGTAGAGTCAGATAGTAGTCAGCTGGTGAAAAGAAAGAAATTATAATGACTGGACTTGCAGAGCAGCTTTTTTTTCACAGGTAGATAATTTCAAGTTTCATATTTTATATTTTGTTGGGTTTTTTTTCCCCTGGAGTTGGAGAAGAGGTTGGAAAAGATAGTTCAGTCTCAGGTTCTGGAAAAGGTAGTTCAGTCTCAGAGCCTGAGTGTTTGCATGAGGTGACTGAGCAGATCTGATCGCTTGCTGAACCCAAAAGATGAATGTCCCTAATGGATGAAACAATTGCTAATGTGTAATTCTGTGACTGTTTAAAACTAACTAACATGGAGCTGCCATCCATGTCTTTCTGCTGGCCATGAGCGCAGCTGAGTGAAAGTGAATCAGTTTAATTTTTTTGGTGAATGAGCTGTCTGCTCAGCTCCCTGCTCCCCGACTGACTTCATTTCAGATTTTCATGATGCTTGTGCCAGCACTGGGAAAGACGTGACAGCGTAGTGCGAATCGGTAGCTGAGGGCGAGAGATGGCCAGGAGTGCTTCGTTCTAGCGTATATTCACTTAAATGATGGCATGTGAAATTGTGGCTTTGCACAGGCATTCCCATGCTGCCACATCATTAGGCACCATCCATGTAAAAGGCTTATCCTGGCCCATGTGCCTGCCTGTGAATCCACCCGGTGAAGATGCTCAGGAACTATCATGAAGAAGATCTTCCAAGTGGCTCACCTATTTCTGAGTGTCAGGTTTGTCCAGTGAAAGGTACCCATGTAGGAATGTCGAAATCACCTTGCCTTTCAAAGGGGATTAGGGACCTTACTTTTTTTAGCTGCTTTCAAAACCCAGCTCGTTGTATACTGAATCCCAGTATTGAGAAGTGCTCCATCACCTCAGTGAAAAGAGATTGGTTGATCTCTAGAAAAAATGTGCTGAGGAAGTAAGGAACAGACAAGCTGAATACAAAGGAAAATTCGTTCTCTTCTTTCTTCCACTGGGCTAAGGCAGCAGTGCATTACTGAAGCACATGATGTTACACTGATATAAATGAAAGCTAAATTGGGCTCAGATTGTCCAATAGCACCTGTCTCCAAAACAGGAACTTGCATTAATCATTATAAGTTGTGATTCTTTCCCTTAAAAAGTTCCCTTTAGCTTTAAAACTCTTTGTGATCTTCAGTTCTAGTGACTGTCTGCCACTTTCTTTTAAAAGATGTGGTATTTATAGCTCTTCGTGCCTGTTCTAAGCCATCCTCCAGACCATGACACAAAACTGTGTGATGCTTTATTACCGTGCAGTAAAAAGTTAAAATATGCCACATAAATTATTGTCTTCTCAGCCCAAGTTAGGATTTTTACGGACGTTTGAGGTACAGCATAGCCACTAAATGACTTTGCTTTTGCTTATGATTTGCAGGACTGTCCAGATGTTGTATTAGCTGTAGAAGGGACTGGTCCTATTAAAATAAAAACATATGTGACAAGATATTTTCACCTGATTAAAATATGCTTAGATCCCGTGACTGTATCAGTCCTGTAGTGATTAATATTAGCTGAAGATTAGGCTGGTGATCCAGAGTTAATAGAGAAACTGCTGGTCAGATCAGAAATATCCTGAATATTAGCTATGGGATGCTCGGAGAACTCCTAGAGTTATTAGAGGCAATTGGAAGAACAAGGGGCTTATTTAGGATGCACATATAGGAAGGAAAAAAAGAGGCTAAGAGGTCGAAAGGACATAATGAGCCCAGGACTTGTAATCAAGTCCAGTTCTCTCTTCTTCATTGGTAATGAAGAAAGGGAGTATGCTCTAGTGGTAAAGCCTGGGTTGGGATTTTAGGCATTGCAGATTCTAATAAGGGCTCAGTCTGCATACAGTGTATGACTTTTGATTTTCATTTCATTTGCCTCTGCCTTAATAAGACCGGATAACAATTGGATAACCCATTGGATGGGTTTTTGGATGCTGCATTGAAACGTGCTGGTTATAGCGTGTGCTCTGGCATGTGCTTTCAGCTGTGACTTTTGTGTGCTTTTGTGATCTTTGGCATGTCATTTATTTGATCTGTCTCAGCATAGACACATACAAAATATACATAATGGTTCTGAATTACCTTGACAGATAAAGGGTATTAATGCTAAATCCTTGAAAAATCCTCTGAGATCTTTACATAAAATGTACTATCTAAGCATCATCATTATGATAGTTAATAACATACATAACCCTAACTAGGACAGAGCGCACACTCTTCAGGAAGCACTCCTGTTAATTTTAACTTAATCACAGCACATAAAAATTACTGTCATGATAAAATACTAGTGGCTGAGTAAGGACTTAGAAATATTTCCAGGTTTCTTATGTAGTAGAGTCTGTGCAGCTCTGCTGACTGAAGATTCCTTCCCTTTTACCCACCATCTGGACCATTTTGCATTACTTTCTACCTCTTTGCCTGAAGCTTAAAAGGCAAGGACTTCGTACGTCAGGCCACAAGCTAAATGAATTGACTTAGGCGAGGTAAGTTTCAGGTCTTTGTGCCTGAAATAGGGTACTTTTCAAATTATTTTTCTATTCTGTTTTAGACAGAGAATCACACTCACTATTTACCAGACCAAGGATTAACTAATAAGGAGAGCAGAAATGTAAACACAAATCTCGAGGGTGAACAGTCCCCTGTGGTATCTCGGAGAGCAGTTCTTGAATTTCTGAGTGCAGAGCTCTTCTAAATTCAGGAAGGAATCTTCCAGATCAATGTCCTGCTACAGCTGTAATGGTGAGACATCTATATCCACAGAGTAGGTTTTCTTGTCTTTCTTCCCTTCCATATACATGCTGGAAAATGAATCTAGAGACAGTGTACGGGAGGTGATGTGTCCATCTTTGGATATACTTCTCCCTCCAGTGCTTCTCTCCATTAGCGGCTGTTGTCACTAACATTCGGCTAGTGATCCCCAGCCCACCCATCGTCTTAGCTCAGCTTCATCTCTCACTCCTCCTGCGGTTCTTCTGTCTTGGCTATCCAGCGGTTCCATACTGGCTGTTGCTGCTGCTTTTTCTACTTTTCTGTGCTTGCTGCATCGTAAATATTTTTCTGTGTTTCTGCCCTTACCTGTCTTTTGGATTGCCAGTTTTTGACCTTCTTATATCAGTCCTATTGCTAACCTTTTTTGAAAGTTCCAGAAAATAAAATATCTAGTGGTATTCAAATGTCTCATAAGCACCATTGGCTGCATGTCTAGATCCTGCAGTTCCTTATTTAAGATTTGCAGAAGAGCTCAATTTCCACTTAGGGAGCTAGGTGAGCTTCAGCAGAGAAAATGTATCCTATGAAGGGCCAGTTAATCTTTTTCCAGGTATGTTTTTGGTGTGGCATAATCAAATTTTAAAAAACTGCTATCCTTAAATAGCTCAGAATGTTTTGAAGGCAGATGTTTTTGCATTGTTTCATTCTGTCAAGTGCCGTGTAGTCCTGGCTTGTGCTCTCAGCTCTTCCCTGGTTTTCCATCATGACTTTTGCCTACCCATCTATTCGGTCTCTTTGTGGTCACTTATAAAATTGACATGGTACTTCTGAAGGATTTCCAAGAGCATGAGAAGGTAGACAAGTAAAATACATCTGAAAAGTACTTTGAGATGTCAGATTACAAAGAGTTATCTGTGTCCAGTATATTATCAGAAATAATTATCTGTAATAGTTCTCAAGCTTTACACATGTGACAGGATCTGGTCTACTGTCTTTTCTAAGATTGTGGCACAGGTGTTGTATTTGATTGTAGGACACATTACTACTATTATTTTTCCCACATCAGCTACCCATAGAAACGCCGAACAACTTTCCTGTTTTAGCCTTATTTTGCAGCATTGCCTTGTTTAACCGGTTATTAGATGATAAGCCTGATTTTTGAAGCTATTTAGGCATTCAAATCCAATTAATTTAATTGGGAATTAGAAACCTAAGCACTTACAAAAACTGGTCTTAATGGCTCTTCAATTTTAGTTAAAAGTATAATTGTGTATTTAGAGCAGGTGGGTATTATGGAAAGCTGATATTTTCTCCCAACTTATATAATCTCTTCCATATAATAACTATTAAAATAACCTGATTATTTGTGTGCAGGTAATGATTTTGCAACTGTAAATGGTTTTTGTTTGAGTAAATTTAGGGCATCTTCTTTAGACTTCAGGATTTGTGTGCCTTCAGCAAATTCTTTTAGCATTTGTGAGCATATGAAAAGCTGTTGTAGTGTTTGAGATTTTGTGCAAGACCTGGAGCTGATGCCAAAATGAAACCTATGATCATGATGTTCCATTATGTGCTCCATTTCATTCTACTAAAAGCCAGAGAGGGAGAAGTGAAACTTCAGTAATGAAGGGAAAGTATCATTTGCATCTAAAGGCACAATGGCTGGGCACTAAACTACATTTTATGCATTGTCTATAAGCATCAGATTAATTGCACTTGACTATCACTAAAAAAACCAATCAGGGCCAGTCTCACATGCAACATACAATTTCTCCTAATGATTGGATCTCATTTCTGCCACTGAAAATCCAGAGTTAACCCAGTGTAGTTAATGGGATTGCTCTGCTATTTATTTGATGAAGAGAAAGTCTAGTCCTCGTTGGGGAATTTTTTTCTGTCTAAGCACAAGTCTCACCGTCCCTGGATGGTTTAGTTTGTCATTGGCTTAATGCTGAAAGCAAAGATCAACCAGAGCCATTTTTAGCTGTTTCAGTGCCATAGCCATGAGACAGCCAATGTTTTCCTTGAAAGTTCTTCACACATTTTGATAATGCTGAGCTGAGTTTCAAGCTCGTAACAAGTCTTGAAAGCAACTGTGTCCCTAGGGCTGAGAATTTCATCACAAGGAGTTCACACAGGCCTGCAGACGGGATAAGAAACAGCCCCTCTGGCAATACAGTTGTATGTACTATACTAATTTTTGAAGACACCTTGACAAGTAGTTTTCCAAATTCTGCCCTTTGTTCCCAGGTTAAACAATGTGTGTGTCTAATCTCGTCTCCTGCTCTCTCTCCTCTAAGTAAATTCAGCTGGGCTGCATTCATTGATATTTATTTCCTCGGAGCTCAGGCTGCTAGGAAAGCTGTACGTAGGTATGAGTAACCTCATCCTGTACTTTTTAGTATCCCGATCTGACAGTTGTCATCTGGTCTCCAGCAGGGCTAATTACTGATACGAGTTTTCTTTATGGGCTGGTTGGTTCCTTTGTTGCTGTTGAGGCTCTGAGAAGCTGAGCACATAAAATGAGACGTTAAATGTGATAACATGTGCCCAACACAGAAAAACTGGAGAAAAGATAAATCAGCAATTACTAGGGGATGTGAATGAAGATGATCACAAAAGCACAGTAGATGGGAGAGGGCTTCCTTCACTCAACAGCACAGAAAAGAAAGAAAGAAAGAAATAATCTGTTATTGTGCTGGTGGAGGGGGGGTCCACATTGGAAAGGTCTTGGTCTCTTTCCCACTCAGTCATCAGCAAAAGATGGGTTACCTGCCTTACGCACTGTCAAGGGTGAAATGATAAACTGTTTACAAACTTCTAGTTTAAACAATCATGTTTAATCATATACTTTTACCAGAGGCTGGTAAAATAGGTCAAGAGGATGTCAATCCGTTAGGGCCATAACCTGCCCCCTATTTTACAGTGGATATCACCAGGTTTGGTAATAATTAGCTTTGTCTGATCTGTCATTTTTTGTTTATTGAAGGGTTAGAAAAACAGCTTGATTGTAAGGCTGACGTTTTCAATGTGATTTAAGGTCACTGAGCTTGTGTAGCCTAACAGGAGTTGAGCACTCAACTTCAGGTTTCACTGTGAAATATAATTCAAGAGGTGAATTTAAGTGCATGATCAGGATGAAATTTACACCATCCCTGGCAAGGTCTGGCAGTAAACAAGTGATGTCCACCAACCCTAAAGTAGAAAAACTCTCGTCCACCAGCCAGCTGCAGTTAAGTATAGGAAATTCTGCTGAATCCTCAGACTTACTACTCAGCTATAATTACATTTTCCTTTTGAAAAGGCTTTAGATTCAAAGTCCTCTGTTCAGAGGTCTGGTATCCAGTCCTCAGCCTGGTATCTGCAGCACACAGATTGGAATTAAGAGAGGCATGTTTATGTCTTCTGGAACCTGGTCCCTGGGTAGACCAGTTTACTGCTAGCAGATTTCATGGGTGCTTCAGGGCTACCCTAAGTTTTAATGAGTTTTAATGAGCTAAATCATAACGAGACCAGCACTCAGGCAGACCTTTCTGGAGTTTGGTATGTTTTTTCTTCCTGGGAGCACCCTCAACTTGACTCTTTTGTCAGAAGCTGACACTGCAGTTACTAGTCCAGTTATCTGTAAGTGGAACAGCTTATATGATTTCTTTCCACTTTATGGCATGAAAGGAGTGCAGGTGGGCCAGAGCTGGGCGACCAAGTTATACCTGAGTATATATATCTCTGAGGATACTTGGAGATACTCCCTCCTCAACAAAGAAGGAACATAAGGAAAAAACCTGCTGAAAATAATCTGATTCTGCCTGCACTGGTATGATTGTAAAACAGAGGCACGCTACTCAGAGTGCTTTTCTTACAAAGATATAAACCAGTATAAAATGAATGCCAGCTTCCTGGGGAATGGGGCACCACCATGATCTCCCACTGTCTAAATGTCTGTTCAACTAAACACTTATCCAGCTAGCCTGAAGCTTTTTGTGGTTACATCAAGTCTTTAATTTGTTAGAGTTGTATTTTTCCCTGAAAAATTTTCCATCTTTCCAGGAAAGAGCAGTTTCTAATTAAACTCCCGCATAAGTCCATTATAACTTCTGAAGTCATTGGGACAGGGAGACAAAAGAGTTGTAATGATTCCAATATGTAAATATAGATGTGAAAATTTGTTTGGAGAGATGGAGGTTAGAGGCCAGATATCATGAAACCAAACACAAAGCTTCTTACTAGAAATTGAATCAGTGCATTAGTTATCATGGATTTTCATAAAAATAAAATAATAATACACATTCATGTTTCGGTTCATAAATGTGAAGTGACAGCCTATGAGTTAGCCACTGAAATGATATTATAGACCCCCAAAAGAATAATAGAGAAAATTGAGAAAGCAGAAGAGAGAGTTGAAATAGAATTGGGCATTGGCATAATTTTAAATCATGAAAGGGAGACTGATTTAATGAAAGATATGAAAGTCAGAAACTCAAGGTGTTAAAAAAGATCATCCTCTCATCTGGTAAAGAATCCCTAAGGCTACACAACATTTAGCTGAACCAGCCAGATTTACTTAAAGTAGATGAACTTTAAAATTGTATGAGAAATAACACGTTACAAGGGAACATGCTTCTGCAGTACACACAGTCTATTAAGAAGTTGTGCAGAAGAGGAAGAAGCTTACACTGATCCATTGGAAAATTATCTTTGCTCGTAAATTTTGTCAGAAGATTTACAAGTAGATACGTGAATGCGAAATTGTTGTAATCCAAAGAGCGTAACTAGCAACATTTACGTGCTAGCCTGCTATGAGGGTTTGGAAGAAAGCAGTTTTGGTGAAATGAGTTGGCCAGGCTACTTCTGTGGATCGTATTTTGTACATAAAAAGCAGGTAGGACAGACACAGATGCCACGTGAGGAATGTCTCCATCTAAGTGTCTGCTAATGTGGAAAGACTTATTTTAGCTTGTGAAAGCCTGTGAAAGCCTTTCAGGATTCACACATACCCATCTATAAGTGCAAAGAAACTGAAATCTCCCTTGTCTGCACATGTCTGAGGGAAGAAGGCTCGAAGATCCAGATGAAATTGTGCTAAGATCTCCTCTCAATATCCGAGAGTGATAGAACAAGTCTTTTTTTTAGTACTGCTTTATGCACAAAAACTTGGAAGCCAACAAGTGTAGCTTGGTCCCCATCAGTCCTATAGGCGTGAATAACTACACACTGAGATTTCGCAGCTATCATAGTTCTGCTGTAAATATCACATCTTTGCTTTTCCTTCTCCCTCCATTATATGGAGCCCTGCTTTTCAAACAAATAAAAAGAAAAGTATTAGGGAGCCTCTTAAATTTCGTATCTCAGATCACTGAAATATGTACATATCTACACAGAGATGGGGTAAGACACAGCAGGGAAGAGCCCAGGGAGGAACTATACATATCCTATAATCAGCTTTTCTCTTGCTGTGATGGGATTCTGCATGGTGAGGATCACCTCTGCTTCTGAAAAAAATTATGAATAATCTTAGCAAGTCCCTCACAGCATTTTCCTGAGGCAGACAACCCTTATTCACCTGAGGAGTAAATAGTGAGTTTAATAACTCACCTAAAAATCTCACAGCAAATAATTCTTGGAGAGGTTCAGAAGGCTTTGTGGAGCCCGCTGAATGCCATCCCACACAGAGAAGCGCTCCATCTTTTTCAGTCGTACTCTCCCTGGGAATGGGTGAGTGGCAATCATCAGATACATACAGCTTTTTTCATAGTAGGTCTTGAAGTTGAGTGCAACTGAGTGATGGCACAAGTGGGCTTCCAGCAGGAAAGGGAGGAAAGCGGCAGGGCGCCAGCAAACCTTGCAATCTGACACTTTGAAGCCGCAATGACAAGTGCATGATTAGCGAGCGACAGGGATACCAAATGAGCCCAGTCTTTGCTCTGTTTTAAATAAAAATGGTAAGTTTATGAGGAGCTGGAATTGGGATACCAGGTTGAGCTCAGTACAATTGCAGTAATATTTAGCCCTTGTCATCAGTTGTCTACTCAGCCCGCTGATGAGTGTGAAGGACAAAACCAGAGTGAGCTCCTGCCAGCTCGCTGTGCTGAGAGCTTGGCATTAATATGTACATTTTTCCAGGGAACTTTGCATATAGTTGAGCTGTCCAGTTTGTTCCCGTTCTCTGGAAACCAAGAGGAGAGGGCACAGATGCCCAGCTGCTCCAGGTGCCTGCAATGTAGGCCAGGGTATGCTTATGCAGGGGACTTGTGCATTAGCATAAGTGAAGCACTAAAGACTGAGTATGTCTGGCACAGCACCAACACAAATACGTGAGCGTTGCTGGGTTTTGGCCATGAGGTCGTTATAAAAGAGCAAGTGTATCTGTGAAATGCCAGAGAAGATCTGCCAAGCTGCACTGTCATATCACTTGCGTGCCCTGTAGAGAAGTGAAACACTCATGTATCCACCTAACTCTTGAACTAGCAATTCCTGAAGAGCCTCTCTATAAAAACAGCTCCACTCATCTTCCTGGGAATTTCTTAAGCTAAAGAAAAAAAGTCATCTTAGCATCCTGCTAAAAGTAAGCAAAACAACTCTGCTCTTTCATGTAGGGGTGTGTGAGGGACTCAGACCTCTAACGTAGTTCACAAATGTGGACGTTCGTTGCCAAACTAAAAAGCACCAGCCTCATGAATTGCACTTTGACAGGTTTCTTCCTCCCCTCTAGCTGTACCTAAAAAGATTAGCTGGTGCTGTGGTAGTACTTCTGGAAGCACTGCTTTTGGGAAGACAGTCTGCATCCCCTGGGCTGATGTGTATGGTCTGATTCTGAGCTTAATTAGACATGAGTCAGTCAACAAAAAGGAGTCAATGCCCCAGGTTTGTTGTAAAAAGCAGTGGTCGTGCATCCTTTGTGGTGTAATCCTGACTTCCAGAGGGGAATTTTCAGCATCAACTAGGAGAATTTGATGTCCACTTCTGATCACTTGGGAACTCAACACCCAAATCCTTCCAGTGTCCTCGAGAATCCCATCACTGTTACACAAACCTGGAAGATTTTGTTTTCTAATTATAGACCATCCTTCACTTACAAGGCCAGATCCAGATTAAAAGGCTTCCTCATGGCTTCATCTATTTTCCTCTTCATGTCTTTGTTGCCTGTATCCATAATGCATGCATGGACTTGCTCTGCTTCTTCCAGCCTGTGCTGGGAGAGACAAGTTGCTGACTGCTACGGTTCTTCCATTATGTGCCCAGAGTTCATCGTAGGCTTCAAATGGGAGTCTGCTGGAAGAGATCCAGCTACTAAGTACACAGTCCCACTCCTGCTCATTCCTGTAGCTTCAGCACCCTCTTGTCTTCTCATGAAATACAACTTCACTGGGGCTTCTTGACCAGTTATGCAACTTTGTTATTAACATCATCAATTCCTAAACACTGAGAACACGCAAGATGTGGCAATACA
The DNA here is from genome assembly GCF_963924245.1 of Chroicocephalus ridibundus. NCBI lineage: Eukaryota > Metazoa > Chordata > Aves > Charadriiformes > Laridae > Chroicocephalus > Chroicocephalus ridibundus. Next base: position 7,661,975 of record NC_086296.1, on the reverse strand, counting down.
AGAGGGTGGTATACTTTCAGATGGAGTCTCTTTCCCATAATCTGGCTATTCTTTCTTCTTGGTTGTTTGAAGATAGTTCAGATACCAGAGTTCAGGACTTCCCTTGATTTAACAGTAAATAGATACATGGTATGAGTGCTTCGCAGGATGGAAAGAGTGTGAAAGCATTTGGAAGATCAAAGCAGCATGACTCCCATTGGAGTCAGTGGGGAACAAGCAGCTAAAATCTTACAAAATACTTTCAAATTATCCTCTTCCTTCGATTCCCCATCCTCACTGAAACCAGCTCCTGAAATGTTTTATTGAACACGTTCCTCTTGTCATTTCTTTGAAAGTGAAAGAAAGCTCAGAGGAACCGTAGGCTCAGGTTAGCAGCAAGATCAACTCCTTTTCACTTGAAGGCCAAATGGCACCTAGACTGCACTGCCGTGTAACCCCATTAGCTGCAATAGGGCTGACAGGTTGAGAGCTAGAGTACAATTTGGCCTTTTTTTTTGGTTATGGTGAGGAAAGCTGATGTTTTTCTAATCTTATACTGACCCTGAGCATGTTTTAAGAACTGTATTTGCTTTGCTGACCATTAGCCCTGAGCACATCATAGCCTAAATGCTGTATATCTGTTCTCTAGTCTTCTGCATTGTAAGAGCCATAGACACAAGACAGACATTTGCTCTTACCGTGTTTATTCCTGTCTCTTTTAGTACATTTATATTGTGGTAGCACCTACATCTCCCAACAGCACTGAGTCTCAATGACCAGGAGCTGCATTCCCTATTAGAGACTGTCCTGTGACAATCTGAACAGCTATGAATAAAACATTAATTCAAGGAACGAAATGAGCAGAAAACAAAACATTTTGTGAGGTCAAATGGCAGAGATGAAATAAAAACTGCATCTCTTTAGTCCTCACCTGGACTTCGGTCCATTCCATGAGTGTGTTTTCTGTTTCATAAATTTTTCTAGAATATGTTTCTGGGAGGAGATAGTTTCTGGCCTGGCTTTCCTATTTATGCTAATTATGGCTATTTTTATGATTTGGTTGATTATTCTCAAACGTTAGAGTAATGAGGCTTCATTTCTAGCCCCAGATAGCATTCCCCAGCACTTTGTGACCATGGGAGAGCTATGGAAACATTTCATTCCTTCCTTTGCACAATGAGGATAATAATATGTATACTATATAAATATGTATTTATATGAAAAAATGCCCACACAGACATGCACACATGTTTATGTCATAAACACCGAGACTTCGTTATGATGTGCTTTCCAAAGTGGTGTTGGGGATTTTTTTTGCAAAATGCTGAGACGCTATTAGGTAATAGGAATAGTTCAAATAAAAAGCGTTCATCATCATCACCATTGCTGTTATTATTTTATTAGACTGCACAAAGAAAGAGACACGGAAATGAAACAGTATTGATCCGTAGTAATTTAACTGGTCCTAAATTAGGCCTTTGTTTAGTTGTATGAGGAAAACAGGATGCCTTTGCTCCCATCTTTTTAATATGTTTTTGCCTTGAATTTTCTTGATTTAATTAAATGCAATCAATTTTCAGGCAACGGCTTGTCTTGCACATCAGAATATTTCACAAAGTGACGTAAATTATCACCATTATTGCTATAAATACAGGTGAGAATAATATATTTAGCATTTTAGCACTTCTTATAAGGAAGAAGAAAGGATGAAATAACATTTACTTCATGCACTGCAAACTTATTTAATTGCATTCTAGCAGCATGAATTATGTTGCTACAAAGACTTTAGTTCACTCCAGGTCATCAGAAAGGGTGCTGAAAACTGCAGTCTGCTTTTGTCTTCCACCTAGAAGTTCAGAAGGGCTTTAAGGCTTTCTCATGGGTTGCAGTGTTCTGTCTGTTAGTGTGCAAAATATGTCTTCCAGTACCAGAGGATATGGTTTGCTTTTGTGATCAATATTGAATCCAAGGAACAAAGATTAAATATTTGTTTCCCTTTTAACCCAGAAAACCTACATTTCTTGTAGATAATACACATGGACTACAGACAAGAGAAGTTTTACATTACATATCTGAATATATGGCTTAAAAATCACTGAAATCCTCAAACTGAGCTGAAAGAAACAGTATGTCCAGCTGCGGAAAACATTCCTGACGGTCATTTGTCTAAACGGATCTTAAAAATTACTGCAGATAGTAATTTTGCCGTCTTCCAGTCCTCAGTGATCCCTAGAGTTGGAGTTTCTGATCCTCTCTAGCTCAGATCCTTTTCTTCACTGCTGTCACCAACCTGATTTTTCTCCACCCTGTACTTAATTGGTTTTACCCAACTTTATATTTTGCTCTTACCTTTCTGGAATTGCATCTATTTATTTCAGACAATTTTCTACGCTCTCAGGATCATTTTGAATTCTAATCCTCTTCTCCAAAGTACTTACAACCCCTCCCAGCTTGGCATCATCTGCAAATTTAATGAAATTAATTAAATGAAAATTAAATGAAAGACTCCATTGACTTCAAGGGGCACTGGAGTGAACCCAAACTGCCTTACATCTTTAAGAAGTGGGTCAAGTGAAATACACTTATTGCTTTACAGGCCATTTTTGTAAGGGAAAAAGACAGATGCATGCTGAATAATTCAGGGTCGTCACTGCTGACTGAGAGAGATTTAACTAATTTGTCAAAATAATGACCTTTGTTCTCGGTGGGGAGCAAGTGGGTTTGGATTATTTCTGTCCCCAGAGAGTTGCAGGAGGAGCCTGGGTTTAGTGCAGCACCACACAAGGGGCTTGTTCAGAGACGTAAAATGAAAGGTAAGCATTAGTAACAGCGGTGTTCGCAGATGGTGGGAGGCGTGGCAGAAGGATGATATTTTCCTTTAAGCCTGATGGAAACAGCGCTGCTGCTCAGTCTGTGGAATACTTGGGAATACCAGGACCACTCCTGTCCTGTTCCTTCTGTATGTGTGCATGTGTACACGCACAGGCACACATCTGTTGATTCCCTGGGCATTGCGAGCTCGGTGTCTTCCTTCAATGAGTGCAAAGAGAGCGTGTACCTAGCAGAGGGGCAAGGACAGCCAGCCCTGCCTGGCGCTTGGTTGATAACAAGCAAGCTGCAGTGAGGAGTTTGTTAAAAACAAGCGTATCAGGCAGTGAGCACCCCGCCATGCCAATCTGATGCATCTCATGCAAACGTGGTCACAGGCTGACCTCCGCGTGTCACAGCTTACCAATGTGAGGGGCAGAGATTTTGCCATTTTGCAGTCCAGCGTGAAAGCTCATTTATCTGGACACTTATCTATGTCCAGAAATAGGCAAATGGAGAAAGAGAAGGTTGTGTTAGCGGGTCAAGTGAGGACAGAAATCCCCTTGTTGCTCAGCATCCTAGCCCACAACTCCAGTGGGGAAGGATACTCTCTCCCGTTCCAGTACGAACTTTGCAATGACTTTTACAGCAAGTGTAGTTTGGAAAACATTCTTTGGCATTTCAGCCTGTCTGTGTTGGCTGATGCCAGTTTTCGTCTGGCACTTATGTATTTATGGCTGCTGGTCTGCTGTTGGAGCACAATCCTGCTTATATATGTTTCTCTGCAAGTGAATTTTGGCTAAAAAAGGCATAGGTCTCTTTGAGAAATTTTTCATGCTTTGCTGTTGCATTGTTTTTCTCCAGTCACTGCAAGGTGTAGGCCAACTTTCCAGAGCCTGGCATGCATGCATGAGTGTATATATATTGCAACATATTTTTCCTTTTTCTTCTAAGTGGTGATGTTGGATATCTGAATACTTGCCCAACGAATAGAACTAGACTTTGCCTGTGCAAACTCAGTGTCAGAAAGAGGACTGAATCTTTAAGACTTTTGAAGTCATCCTATTCCTACGATGGAAATCTCTTTGTCCTTGCAGCTCTAACTTCGAAAGCCTGACATTGCTAAATATGTTTCATCTTCTTTTCCCTGTGTTGGAGTGACTGAAACGCAGTGCCCTTGCTCAGAATGGTGTCTAAGTTACAGAAGTAATTTCAGCGGCATTTGGTCATTGGTTTATTAAGTACCAGCTGAGACATGGCTTAACTCAAGGAGTTGCCTGCAGATCTGTGCTTGTGGGACACTGAAGTCTGAGAGAGCACTGAAGAGTTTAAACTCCTCTCCTTTCATCTTGACATTCTCTTCTCACTGCAGGGTCTTTTCATTCACGTCTCCTGTGTGGTTCTCACCTCCTTTAAGTCGATGGAGGTCTGGTCTCATACCTGGCTTAGGTCAGACCAGTTCTCAGTGGTGTCCCTAATTAAAATTTATGTATAACCCATTGCCCATTGGAAATAAATTAGAAGAGCAGGACACTTCTTGTTTGAGGGCAGAAGTGCTGGCTCTTTAGGGCAGGATCAAAGCTTACCACAGTCAAAGAAAAGCCTGAGGTTTGGATTAAATCCTTGGGCAGAAATATTGCATCCTTAATGCTCCAAACATTAAGGTTGTCCTACAAAGTAGAAAGCGCTATTGTCTCCACTTAATGGATGGAAAATGGCTCTACTAAAGCATCCAATCTAATTTGTTGCTGGAGGGCTACAGACGTGACATGTCTGTAATGTCTGTGACATGCCATGGCCTATGGCACAAAGGTGCCCAAGCTAGTAGGTCTACCCAACGCTGTACTCTATGGAGGAAGGTATGGAGCTAATTTACATGGGCACAGCACCACGCATGCATAACTCTATTGCTTTTAGTGCTCAACTGGTTAGATATGTTGTAAATCTCTATAGGTCTCCCAGCTTGAGGACTGGCATGCCCATAGTCAGCCCAGGTGCACCTTGTGCGCATGCATTTGGGAAGGCTTGGCAGAGGAGCCAACATAACCAGGTCTTCCCAGTTCCACGTGACTGCCTTCACCACTCTCCTGTCTTCCTTCCTGTATGGCTGTTTTTGTCAAGAACACAGGCCAAACTTTATAATCCATTTGCAAAAGTCAAAGTGTCACTTCTGAGTCTCCGGTAACCACCTGTCGCTGCAGCACAAGCAGCGTAATTAGAACTGACAATCCCTGTCTAGAGATTTCTTGGAAGCTGGAAAGATGAGAATGTTGTCAAAAAAATAGTAATGCTTCCAGTCTGCAATGCAGTGATGGAGATAAAAGACGAGTGATTCCACAGAGGCAGAGAATATATATCAGCCCAGTGCCTTTTTCTAAATAGTTTAGAAGTCCAAAATGGGCTGTAAGGATTTACATTTCTCTTATAGCCCTAAAGAAAATGTATTTTAAGCTGGCTTCTCTATTTCTCTGTCTTTACTGGACCAAACCAACAGCAGTCATGCTTAAAGCCACAATAAGGGGGGTAATTTCTTTTGCATCAGTTGTCATAAAAGAATTTTTATATTTTATTCATTTTTTAGTAATTTTCCATAAAATTATGAAAACCTTTAAAAGAGGATCTTATTTTTTCTAACGGAGAAAAAATAGATTTAATTGGAGGCAGTGTTGAATCATACCGTGTTCTCAGTTCTGAGTAACAGATACGAGTCTCAGAATATGAGACGAGTGTTTTGTTGGTGGCCAATGACTTCAGTGGTCTTCAGTGCTCACGCTTCAGGGCAGAATCTAGTTAGCTGGAGAGGTAGGGATTTCTCTTCAGGAGTTGTTTAAAAGATCTGTCATCTTGGCTGACCCTTTGAGAAGTGATCTAGGGACCTCCTGAGTTAGGAGCTCAGTCTGAAACCGGAGAGCTACGTCACGTAGCTTGCCCAGCCGTGGGATCTTACACTGTCTGTGCAGCAGGGCGTGCGGAGGAGCTGCGATGCACGCTACTCAGCACATCATGCATGCTTCGCTTCCATCCCCACCCACACCCTCAAAAGCAGCATATATGTAATAGTCATTTGAATTTGCTTGCAAAGTAGAGCTCTCCTTTGCACTTGTACAATATATCAAAAATGACCTGATAAGGATAGATGAGAAATGACTGGAAGTGTGTCTCAGGGTAATGAAGAGAAAAATAGGAGTTCTTTAGAAAGACAGGCTTGTTAACATAATTGTAATATACGTGATGGCAGTGCCAAAAAAGAAAACTTAACATAGCCAATGGAAATACTGTACTATGCAAATACTGCAGAGATTCAGACAATCCGATCCTTACATCTGCCTATGCAATTACACTGCAGGGGTATCACCCAAAAAGAAAAAAGTGCCAGGACTACTGAAGCCACAAGAAGCCAGGAAGGTGGCAGCAGAGTGCGTGCCAACAGCAAAAGTGTGGCGCTCCCGCAGGTAGTGGGGTCAAGGGAACTCCTGGCTGCGAGACCAGGGTCTGCCCCGGTTTTGAATAACAGGGCACTGTGTTAGGAGAGTCCTGGAGTTTGGGGATTCATTTCTTGGCTAGGTCACAAATGCTCTCTGAAGCCTTAGGCATGCGATTTGATCTCTGTGTGATTCAACTCTATCTCAAACAGTAAATAAAAGTTTGTTTTCCTGCCTTGGTTAGATGTCATAAGAGCTTTATGAAGGGAACATCACTAGCTGGGTATTGGGGGTCTTATCTCCTCTGTGGCTATAAAGTGCTGCTACAATATGTTAGTGAAATGTGTTTAGGAGGAAGAAGTGTTTGAATTTGGTGATTATCAAACATGATCTCCATATTGCAGAAGCCATGCTTTACTGAGGAGTAACCTGTTGCAAGATGTGGGATCCTCAGTGGTGGATCCCTGGTACACTCACCCAAGCAGGGAGGCTCAGAGGGATATTCATTTGGGACTAACTAAGGACTTGAGCACGTATAAAAGGGAGATTTCCCCAATTAGAAAAGACTCAGTAAACAGTCGGTGTTACAGACCAGCTGTGCTACCAGCACATCTCCGGCTTATGAGACAAGCCTTGGTCTCTGTGAGAGGACACGCCCAGAGCTTGCTAGAATAGAAGGGACATTTTGGGAGGCTGCAATCTCCCTGGGTGGCACAGATGAGAAACCTCTTTTTTTTGTGCAGGGATATCTTTTCTTAAAAGGATGTTTTGCTTTTGTATAGAACAAGCCACATTTGAGTAAAACATTTTTTTTTTAGTATTGATCTTCCAGCTACATGTTTGTTGTTCTAGCAGGCAACCACACATACTTTCTGTGATCAGTGTATGAGGGCATAAAAGACATACCTGGTAAATTCATCCGAATATAGATTTGTTGCTTAATATAGCACAAAGCAGTGTAAAATCAATAAGTATTATGGTAGCCAATAGAAATATTTTTGGCCATTTGTGAATGAAGGAAATACAGTGAAAAAAATGTGATGCCTTCAGCAGGATTGCACACTGGATCGGCTGCGGAACAGAAAGGAGTTGGCAGAGCTTTTAGTTTCCTGTAGACAAGGGGAGTACAAAGTACCCTTGATATGACAATTAGATGCTTTGCACACCTAGTTTTACTGTCATGATAATTATAGATGAAATCAAAGTTACTGACTGCAGGTTAATGCTGTTGGTTGTTTAGTTTCACAGTCTGGGTCTGAAATCCCTGTGTCGGTGTGCCGTCGGGACCGCTCCAGCCCAGCGTGCTGGGAGAGCTGGGCAGAGGTGGGACTGCCCCGCACCGGCACTGCCACTGCTCCTTTGCATGCCCTTTTTGTATTTGGGGAGATTCAGCATCTCCTAAGGTCCTTCAGCTGCCCTGGGAGAATATAGGAGTTATTTGAAATACTTTGCCTTCCTGTGTATTCGACGAGATCCGTATTGCCTGCAGTTCTGTCCGTTTTCCTCTTGGCTGCTCCCAAAGGTGGTGGTGGGGTCTCGCATACAGTCTGAGCGGCCCGTAGAACAGGCTATTTCAGGGTGTGTGCATCTCGATGACCTTCCTCTCCTCAGCATTGCTTCACTGACTTGATCTGACAAATCTAGAAGACCGACCCATCCCCTTTACAGCGTAATTTTAGTGTTTAGCCCATCCAATTTGTCACATTCTTCATCGGCTCTGCTTCACTTGGAAGTCAGGTATTTATTATCCGGAGACAAACAAGCAGCCTGTGTGTCTCCTTTCTTTTCACAAATGTGAAGTAAAGTTGTTCTATTGCCATTACTCCTCTTTAAGCTTTACGGGAAGGAGGGGGAAAATGCCATTCTCAGTTTAGTAATAAAAAGCTTGGGCTACTGGACGTGTTTGTCATTCTTCTCCCAGTTTGCTTGGACGACTGCAGTGAGTGATACAGAGTGCATGCGGTTTCCAGATCAAGAGAGAAATGGGAAGATGTAACTTAATTAACATAGCAAGAAAGTGTTGTCACATTCATTACAAACAATTGTGGCTTCTAAAATCTAAAGCACGAGGTGGTGGGTTGAGTCCAGCAGCTTTCTGGCTAGTCGTCAGACAGTACTTGCCTGTCTAAAGCTCTCCTGCGTGACAGTGCTGACATTCCCGTGTCCTGCTGATTTAGAGGAGCAGACACCAAGGCCACTTCGTTCTTTTGCTTATCCTGTGCTGGCAGGATTGCTGCTCGCTGAATATCAAGAGCAGCAGGTGGGCAGGAAGTCGCCACCTTCCTTTTCCAGCTGGAAAGCAGGAACTGCAGCCTAGCCAACAGCAAATGAGGGATGGCCAGAGCAGCAAAAAGAGTGGAGAACAGCAGGAGTGAATGAAGCCATTTGATTTCTCGTTGCATTGCCTGCTTGCCAGGGACACAGTTCCACCTGACGCCACATCCCGCAGAAGCATATCGTGCCCTCGGTGTGGCTGTGATCCACGGCTGTTTCCTGGTGTGAGTGGAAAAAGTGAAGGATTGCCCTCTAACTACAGATAAATTTTAAGCAACAGAAAGATGTACTTGTGTAACCCTAGCACCTGAGCTCTTCCTTGTTTCTTATAGATTAAGCTTTGCAAAATCCCTGTAAAACAAGAGGATAGTATCCTCATTTTACAAAAACATCAAAGGGAGATTAAAGCCCAGATTCTTAAAGAGATTTAACCACCAAGCTCCCCTTGAGTTCGGTGGGAGTTAACACTTCAATATCCTTGAGGAAATGGATCTCAATAAATTACATGCAGTCATCTAAGAAGTGTGCGATGGAGTTGGGAACTAATCCCAGACTTTCAGAAAGGTTGTTCTGTGCCTTTACTGTCCTGCAAATGAGAATAGCACTATTCACTCCAGATTTCATGTGATTGGATTTTAACTGAGCGGTGTTTCATTGTGATGGTTTTGTTTTGATTTGTGGCCCCAGTTGATTACAGCTTGTTGCGGAAAATTCGGTAGAATACATTCTGTCAGAATGTGTAGTTCTGTAACAACTTAATGAAATTATGCTACTTTCCCTGGAATTTCATCTCTGACAGAAAAAGGAAGACAAGGATGCTAGCAGGTTCCCGTAGTGTCAAAGAAACATCTTGTTTTGACATTTCCAAAATGAAATGTTTTGATTTTTCATTTTAAAATAACTTTTTCCTTGATGCTACAGTATTTTTACATAATTTTAATCATTTGAAATTGAAATGAAACCGAATTTCATGACCCAAAAATGAAATGTCTTGAAAGCCCTCCTGAAATGAAGCATCCGTCCTCCAGGCAGCTCTACTGACAGTAGAGGGATGCTCAGCACAGGGAACTCATCAACCTCAGGTGGTTCCTGGCTGTCCTGGGCACGGTGGCTCAGTGGGGACAAGGAAGAAGCCTTTTGCAGACTGCAGGTAGCCCTTAGGCAGGTGCTAAACCATGGGTAAGGACAGTATGTACAGGGGCTTCCTAATGTGTCCACAAATGGTTCGGGTCAACTGCTCTTCCCTCACTCCATCCTTGAGAAAGGTACAGATTCTGTGCAAATCCCCTGCATAATTGGACTGTTCTTGGTAGTGGGAACGGGTGCAAAAGCAACACGGAAGGGAAAAACCCACCAAAATCTTACCTGACACATCTTGATTTGAAAAACCAAAAGGTGATTCCTGGTGAGAGACTTTTAATGAGGGGATTTTTCCATTAGTAACTGCAACACACTGCAAACATCGTGTCAGATCCATAACATTCACAAAGGAAGTATTAAACTTGCAGCTATAATTGGATGGTTGCCCAGAATTCTAAGTCCTTTTAAAATGTGCTGTTGCATATTTCACTCAGGTATATTTTGCTGGGAATAATCTATTGACGTTTGCCACAAAGCTATAGAACAAACTAAAAAATTTCTTGGAAATTAATTGGTATCAGACTTCTCTTAATCAGTATGCTCTTATGATGTGCTTCAAGTGAATTAGTGCAGTAAAAAACATTTTTATTTGCACAGGTCTCTGCTAATATCTATTTATTGCTGAACAACTTCTGGAGTGGTGCGAGGTGTGCTTCCATCATGACACTATGGAGATGCCTGGCAGGAAACAAGCTCTTAAGACCCTTAGAAACTAAGGGAGATGTTTGTCTCTGGGTAAAAAAGCAGTGTTTTTTGGTGTCATGCATAAGAGGAAAACCACTGCAGAAAAGTGCGGATGATTTGAAGGTGTGGACCTTCAAAGTTGAGAGCGCCCTCTGTTTTTTCTGAATCTGCAGAGTTCAGATGTGTCGCTTGACACCTCCTCTAAAAAAGGCACAGCCTTTCTGCGCAGAGCACAGGAGCAGGTACAAAGGCCTGGCGAGGTATGAAGCCTTGTGAACGCAGTTCATCATTTACTGACTTTGAAAGGGTATTTTCAGATTTTGGCAGACACTTCAATACTTAGAGTCAAAATTTGAAATATTTAAAATGAAGAAGACCTTACGTGGTGTAAACCCCCTCAAATGGGGAAAGCTGTCAAGGTGATGCTAGATTTAAAATACGTCTGGAATCCAATCACTAGGGTTCAAGCCAAGTCTTTCTCATTTTGGCAGCTGTGGAGCAGCCCGGCCTGGGACGTTTGCCCTGCTGAACGCGCAAGTCACTGAGGAACTGAGGAACAGGGAGAGCATCCTTAAACTTGATGTGATACCCATTTGCCTTTATTGTTTCTTTCAGGGGAAAAAAAGCAATCTTTCTTTTCTCAGAAACACAGGAGGTGCTTTAATTATTCCTCAAGAGCAGCTGTTCAGTGGTTGTTCCTAATTCCAGCAGCGTCCAGGGTGGGTAACAGATCTGCTGCTGCCATCAGATCGGAGGACAGTGATTTCTTACCCTCAGGGTCTTCACAGCATCCCGGACTAGGACAGGTCCCTTCTCCAGACATATAGTGAGCTTAGGGCTGATCTACCCCCTGTGCTGCTTCTTCATTATAGCCATTTATCTCTGCCTTGCATAGTTTCAGGCTGGATTCAGTTATCACAGTAACGAATCTCACTCCAACACTGCGGGTTAAGCGTGGGTGATTAAAGGTGACTCCGCCTCCCCTGAGTCATTTATAAGTGACTTATAGAGCTAATAATGGCCTCATCCTTTTGTACCTTGGTACACAGCTTGTGTTCTGGAGTCTTTTATACCTCAAATGAGCTGCGTTTGCTTATTTATTTCCCTCCTCATTCATTTTTAATGGTTATAAGAGACTCCCCCATTCTTCTTCTGGCAGCAATGATTTAGGCAGGGCTCATTAACATAACTTACGTTGCTAAATATCGCCATTTATGCTGGTAGACCAAGGAAAATGTGTGCAGTGCTAAATCAGAAGAGATCCCGTGAGCTTGCCAAGGTGGCAGGGCTGCGTTTGAAGTGAATATTACAAACGGAGAGTGCTTGTATGGGGGAGGGATCACTTACAGAAGCATGGATTGGGGACAGAGTCCCAGGGTGTTTCCAAAATACAGATTTTATGTGGAAATATCAGAGACTTACTTTCCTAATTGGCCACCCTTGAAATGTCTAAACCAGAACTGCTCTAGGTACATCTTATTTTCAAAGACTTATTAGCTGTGACTTTGTAAGAATTCCAACAGAATTACTGTAGCAGAAAAGCAGTTTCCTGTGAGGGTTTTACCATTATCCCGTGGGAATTTAATAATGATAATGAGGTGGGGAAAGACTGTTACAGCTATTTCTGAGAGCTAACAGTGAAATGCTGGGCACCTCTTCTGGGAGTTATGGTGTACATTCCCCTTTCCCTCCCTCCCTCCCATTACATCTTTGGATTCTATTCTGCCCAAAGCTAGCATGAAGTTTATGGGAGCAAAGGAATAGTCAGACACACAGATTGATATCTACCATAGCGGCCTCTGCAAAAGGGTAATGGGAAAAGCAGTAAAATCCTTTTAGGAAAGGGATGGGAACAAAGTTCACTGGTGAGCTGGATGCAGGAGGCCAGTGTGGGAGGGAACACGTGGGATTTGTGAGGGATCTTACTGCTTCTTTGCGTATTTTTCCCAGACTGGCTGAAGTCCTGTTACTACAAGGCTTCAAAGAATTTAGCTTTTTCTTCCATAGATAGTCTAGAAAACTGTGAAATAAAATAAGAGAAATTAATAAAAACAAACTAATTTCTCTTGCTTGTGATCACACCTGAAGAGCATACAGAATATGGGGTGTTTTAAAGGACAGCACTGACTTCTTCAAGTAGCGCAAACGGGCTTTTTAAGTTAACGTAAAAAAGAAGTGCCTTGGACCAGCAATATCCCACTCCTTTTCTGGTCAATATTTGTTTGCCAAGGAAACAATCCTGTGCTAAAGTGACACAGCAGCATCACTTTCACAGTTGCAAGGCTACCCAGCTGAGTTTTGGGCACAGTTTTGGGGTGCCCAATGTACAGAGCTGCTCGTGAAGCTGAGGAATGCATATTTACAGCGAGAATTTTGTGGTCGGTGACTTAACTCTATTCCCGTTTCTGACAATAGGACTGGGGGTTTGAATTAAATGCAATGCTGAGCACATTGGAAATATTCCACTCTGCACATTCTGTCGCACTGATGATTGAACTCGACATCCAGCTTGCCAGACGCCACGTGTTTGGTATGTACGTGGCGCACTTAGCAATCTAATTCCTAATTCTGTGCTGTGCTGGCAATAAGGGACCTCTGCCCTCTGCTGCCCTGGTGCACGGAGATTAGATGTGTGCGTGTGACTCAGAGGAAGCCGTCTTAGTTGTTCACCGATATGAGAAAAAGAGGTGGAGCTGCAGGAGCCAACCAAAACCCAAAGCACTTTTATAACCTACCAAGTTCATGCCCCAAAAAAGCCATTCAAACCCCAGTTCCCTCAAGAGATAAAAGTCCCCTGCATTGAGCAAATTTCTGGAGCATCTTGTGAGCTCTAAGTCCAGCCTCCCTTAATTAATGGAAAGCAGCTCAGCGTAGTTGTGTGAAAAGCTCCTGTGACACAAAGCCCAGAAAGGCTTTAGCAAGGGAGCACAGTACCAGAAGGGTTTAACGGCATTATAATGCCCTTGAATTACAGTGGCTACAACACAGAGAGATGTATTCCAGCAGTACATGAGCAGTGAAAGAAAATCTACTCTTTCTCTCTTGAGCCCTTGTCACCTTTACTGAAAACTGGAGTTGCCATCCCTGAGATATCAAAACTCAAAGGCAGGAGGAAAGGAAAAAGGAGATATGGGTGGGAGTCCTCGGATATTGCAAAGAAAACAAACCAGTTTTCCCCACGAATCACCCGCCTTTTCCCAGCCCCCTTGTAGTTCCTATTGCATTTTATAATGTGTTTGAGAGTTTTCTGAAATCTGTCTGTTTTGGGACCAAAGCTTTTGCAACCTCATAATTCCCTTAATAACTGTCGGGAAGCTGTTTGCTGATTTAGTACAGACACTCTCTTTCATTCACACGCTCACGCGCACGTATTCGAGGGTATGTGCAGTCGCGCCATTCATGCGTTTAATAAAGTTGAACCGCGGCCATTTCTGCTGTGTGTGGCGAGGCGTGTAACGCAAGAACCACAGTACAGGAAGGAGGGTCGGTAGTTAAAGGCCGTTTATATGAATTAGCGCTAAAGAAAAGGAGCTGCTTGACAGCCTGAAGAATTGAAATCCATTACAGATTGAAAAGGAGACATGCGGGCTCAGAAAAGGCAGTGGCAGCAGAAGCTTCTCTGTGCTGCCCCCATCAACGTGAACGTGCAGCCGTGCGAGGGGGGACGCGGTTGCTCCTGCCGCCTGTGTCAGCGGTGGGGACTGCCCAGAGGCTGCCAGCTGCTGAGCCGCGTTTGACCGGTCTTTGCTCGTGTGCATATTTGTCCCACAGAGGCTCAGCTGAGTCCTGTCAAACTCATTTCACAAAATTTTCACTCATTTCCAACAAACAGCTTAGAAAACTCAGTCTCAAAAGAGACAGAGAAGCTCGATTTTTCTTCTTTCTCTACATCTTTTTAGTCTTTTTCTTGTGCTGGAAGATGAATGGTTCAGATGTGTCTGTAGTTACACGGGCATGGCTCATCTGCCTTTCTATTGATGACCTGTTCCTGAATGTCCTGGCCTGATTTATGAAAATGTACTGTACTTTGCACCATGTTTTGATGTTGCTCTGTTAGGACTGCATGCAAACTGCAGCAGAACAGTGATGCTTATTCATTCAAACAGTGAAGGGCTGGCTGGGAACTGAATGAGCTCATAGTTGTTTCTATCTTCACTCACAGAAAGGGAAGCAGGAGAAAGTGGGTATCCCAAGCCTTGTTATTCTTTTTCTGACCATCAGTTTGGTTTATAAATCATAATCTTGGAAGCACAAGGTCATGGTATTTATTTAACGGTTCATATAGTGGGGTTTTAGGATGGATTCTTAGTTTAACTCTCCTTTCTGTAATAACCCCTGATAAAGTTGGAACTGAGGTCTGTTTGCCTGCCAAATTTTCTTTTTGCTATTGCTTGAGCATTAGTGAATTTAAAATCTGAGAGACTGATTCCCGTCTCTTACTAGCATAATTCAGCAGTTCCCTCTATTGCCTGGGAGAGTCCCAGCCTTGTTCCAGCCCCTCTGTGCTGAACTGCTCTTCGCACACACACAGACTAATAAAAACAACAGCAAAATCCCGCCTGTGCTATCTAGGTGTGCTTCAAAAGCCGCTGCTCAGACGGGAAGCCTTACCCAGGTGGAGGATGTTTGGCAGGTCCCCTGCTAGAAGCCCCATGGCAAGTGCAGAGGAGGGGACACGCAGCAGGGCGGGAGAGGTCTGCTGGGGAGCGGGGCTGCGGGGGCTCAGCGCTCTGCTCTGCAGAGGATGCCACGCTGGTTGGGAAACAGCCCTCACTTGGGATTTCCTTCTGCAAGGCACAGAGGTTTACCTGTTCCCTTAAATCACTAGGAGATGGTTTCAGTCCTAGGTTGATCACTCATGGGAACATTTAATTGCCTAATGTGTTAATTAGCTAAGATTCATGAATATGAGGTGTTGCTGGCTAGAAGCAGAGGTGGTGAGGGAGTCGCACAGAAAGCCATTCCCTGACCCCATGCCCTACTAAAGAAAATCCGTGTCTTCAGGCTGTTCGCTTGCACGTGCGGTCCAGCCCGCAGAGCACTACGAGAAGTGAAGGACCTCAGGGCAATCAGCTCCCAGGCTGAATGTTCTGCTTGGGGCTGCTTTGGCTTCAGCTTTGATCTGTTGCCTCTCAGGTGGAAATCAGCTCTTTGAGACTCTGCCCGGTTTTTCTTCTTCCTGGCATCCCAGGGAAAAGAGGAAAGGCAGAAGGCAGCAGACAGAGCTTATTAGCACATAGGAGAGTTGTCTGCTTTGAGAACAGCACTTAAAATACAAAAAGGCAACAGGGAAAAGTGCAGTGCCAGCAAGGAATAGACAAATTCCACTTACGGAAGCAAGGTAGCCCATGGGGTGGGAGAAGGAGCACAGGTACCAGGCACTGCCTGAAGGTCTTCTGACTTCCCGCCTGTCGGGCTGGCTATTAGATGTTGCAGGCTGTAAGTATGATGTAGTTCTTGTCCTGATAATACCACACTTAAACTAGTGTGCCTTCTGCAGAAATGCCAGAATAACTTCTGCTCTCTTGCTGCTGCCAAGACACACTGCTCCCACAAGGCGAATGTGCTTGTGCCTTGGAGTTTTGCAGAATCTCATCTTCCTCAGCCCAGGCCAGTTCGGATCAGTGTTCCAATGAAGCGGGTATTACATTAGTGACAGGCCCCATCGGGAGCCGGGGCTGAGCTGTGCTCAGCTACCTGCGGCGAGGTCCTTCCCTTGCGTTGCGTACTCCCAAGCTTTGAGGCTCTTTTGCCAGCAGCTAGGTTTTCTTGCTGTGTTGCATGAGATTGGATCCTGATAGGACCCCTTAAGAGCTACTGTGAAACATGCTAACATGAGAATATCCCAAAAAACAGAATTCTGCCTGTAAATAAACTCCTTGGTTTCCTGCTGAAACCAGTGGCAGCTATAAGATGTTTACGTTAAAACAGGCGTTGCTTGCAACAGCGGCATCATGAGAGTCATGGTAACCTTTTTTGGTATGTCACCTAGGCTCAGACAAGCAAGGATGGAAATGGATTTGCTATGGATCTGTCTGTAAGGGGGGTTGTTGTTGTTTAAAGATAATAATATTAGGAATGCAAATTATCCTACAAAAGCTGGTGATATTTAAATACGATTTAAATTCATTTAGCATTTAAACAGAAAAGTAGAAAATGGCATTAAATTCAGATGAGGATGGGACTATGCATTCTGGAGGCAGAAATATTAAATATATCCACAGAATGGAATAGCCGGTCTGCCTGGTAATGGATTGTGAAAAGAGTTCAGGGTTTTAATAGATCATTCCTTCAGATCATCAGCACGGCAAAGTGGTAGTTAATAAATTATTTGACGTGTACATTTACTCATATATTTTAACTAGCTGTAATGAACAGGTCCTGTCAGCTTACCTAGATCCTTGCAATAGCTGCTAAATCGCTTGAGTGAGATTTAGTAACTCTCAGCAATATTGATGTCTGGAGCTGCAGGTAGTAAATAAAGTGACATCAGGACTAGCTTGAGCAGAACACTGTGTAAGACCTTTGTCAGGCTTGCAGCAGAGAACAAGCTGTTTGGCCCCAGTGAACACCACTGGGCATCAGTGAGCTCTTCCCTGTGACAAGTTTTTGGTTGATGTGACCACCCCATGCCCCGGCACCTGTAATGGGACTCCCAAAGAACTCTTTGTCCCAGTTTGGAGTTGATTAGAGTAATTCGTCCCCTACTCAATTCTGTATACAGGCAGTTACCTGTTTCTCCCTGCAGGTACGTGGTTTTCCTTGGATTGCACACGAAGTAGAGGAGGAGGATAGTAGAGTCTGACTGAGCTTTGGGGAGAGGAGAAGAATCCTCTCTTGGTGCCATTATACTAGGACTTTCCTAGTGTTGGACGGGAATTAAGGACAGAAAGACGCTGTTCTTTTACCTTAGATTGTACTGGAAATGTTTATAGCAGAAAAAGCCTCTCTGTTAAAATGATGCCAAATTGTACAGGCTATTAAGGACACGCCAGGCACCTTTCTTGTTATTCCTAGTTGTCCTCTGAACTTGGAGCTAGTTTAAACCTATATCTTTTCTCTTCCTCCCACTCACTTTCCCAGCATGTGGTGTACTTTATAATTTGTGGAGAGACTCATTAATTATTTTTTTTCTCCTTTTTTTCAGGTTTCTGACAGATGTGACTATGTCTTTGTCAATGGGAAGGAAATGAAAGGCAAAGTGAATGTGATAGTTAATTTTACTTACCAGCATCTGAGTGCCCCTTTAGAAATGACAGTCTGGGTTCCTCGTCTCCCGCTGCAGATAGAGGTCTCTGACACAGAACTAAATCAGATCAAGGGCTGGAGAGTCCCCATCATCTCTAATAAGAGGTAGGTTTCATCAGAGGATGTTCATTCTGGGCTGTGCACTTGCCAAAGACCTGTCAGGGCCAGTGGATCTGAACATGCTTATTTGGCCTTAATGCAATTCCAGTGTAAATTTGAAGGTCACCAGACGTTTATTCAATAGGCTCCTGCACTGGACTTATGAGGGAAGCGGAAACTGCAGGTTGCATGATCCTACACTGGAAATCAATTTCCTTTTTATAGAGTGCTAGTGACTGAGATGGAAAGAGCCAGTTGGTCAAGTGAGGCAGGATCAGCCAGGAGGCGGCAGGAAGATGAGCTTCCAGCTCGACAAGGACCAGCTTTGGCAAGGCCTGGTTCACAGGTCCTGCCAGTTAATGTATTCATTGTTAATGGTCATAGTTAGTACATACTTGTTTCATATCACTGTCCAGTGGCACTGATCAGTGTCCCAAAGTCAGGACACTGATGCGCTAGGGCTTTAAAGATACTGTCCATGCCTACAGGTCAATGGCATGTGACAGGACAGAGGATAGATCTAGGCAGATCTGGACTGTTTGTATCTGTTGTCAGTGTTCCTGAGAAACAAAAGAACAAATTGATAAAGTAGGTACTTGCTATTCCCACCTACCTATGAAGACATCATTTATTACCATGTTTCTGTTAGTATTGCAGCAAAGAGTTGGGGATTTTGGTGGAGATGTGATTTCAACCTGAATGCCATACAGAAAGGAATGTGGGTACAGAGATTTCCGTGGCAACATAAAGATGATTATGGGAAGATCCAGAAATAAAAAAGTGTGAAGGTCCTGAAAGTAAGAATTACAGTAGAAAATAATGAGAGATATTTGGAGAGGCCAATGAGGTAGCAAAGCTAGCAGAACAGTTGGTGATTTCAGCAGCTGTTATGGAGATCTAGGCAGCCTGGAGGTCTCAGTTATGAACAAGGGAAACAGGATACAAGTGGGGGACCCTGGCTGATTTCAGAAATGCACTGAAGGAAACAGCTTCAGCAGAGCAATGGAAGGGGACAAAGGCTGCTTGTTCCAGCGACTAGGCTGCAGTCTTATGTCAGCAATAGCTCTGCTGTCGCAAGCTCTCCCAGCACAAGTTTCAATTAATTTTTGGTTCTTGGTGTCCTACCAGACCAGCCAGGGATAGTGATGATGAAGAAGAGGATGAACGTAAGGGAAGAGGTTGCGCCCTTCAGTACCAACATGCAATGGTGCGAGTCCTCACGCAGTTTGTAGCTGAAGCCTCAGATCCTGGTGGCCAGCTGAGCTATTTACTGGGTTCGGACTGGCAGATTGACATTACCGACCTGGTGAGTGACTTCATGCAGGTGGAGGAGCCAAGGATCGCTAAGCTGCAGGACGGACAGATTTTGATTGGGCAGGAGCTTGGAATGACGACAATTCAGGTAAGGAAAATTAATTACTTATTGCTTTTCCTCCATTAACCCACCACCTTGGGAACCAGGGTATTGATGAGGTGTACAGCAGCTTCTTGCATTAGCAACAGAAATTTGAGCTGTGAATCTTTTGAAGGGAGCAGAATTGCAGCGAGGACTAGAAGACACAGAAGAGATGGTTTTCTCTTCTTATCTTGTGCCCTGAAGTAATGTAATGTAGATTGCAGTTTTAGTAAATTTAGTCCAACCTGCATACTTAGAGGCTGTTTCTGATTTTTGTCTAAGGGGTTTTCTGAACCTGGAGCCAGTATAGGGGCTATCACAAGGCATGCAGCTGGTGAAACAGCCCAACTTCTCAAAGCCAGGGATTATTGGCAATTATACATTGCTAGAGCAAAGGGTGAAGTGCCTCAGTGTCCCCACTCTGAAGTAACTCACCTAAACCTATGCCTTGTCTCATTGGCAGCATTTCACATATAATTCTTCCTGCCATGCAGAGAAATACTGGTTGAGAAAATGGGGTCCCAGAAGAAAAAAAAAAAATAAATTAATCCAGTGGTACTACAAAGTAGAAAACATGTTAACAAGCAGTGGCACAGGAAAAAAAAATCTAGCTCTCCAAACATGCTCGTCATCCCAAACTGTCAAACCAGAAAACAACAACCACACCTGTCGATAACACGAGTTATCAGGGCTGGAGAAATGGGATTGGAGACTGTGAGTTTGCAAAATCTGTAAAGGTTTTCTGAATGACTTTCCAAAGCTCTGGGACTTACAGTGCTCCAACAAATGCACCTAAAATTGTGAAAAGAAAAATTCAAGGGGAAAAAAGCTGAGAGCAAGTTATATTTAAATAATACCTCTTACAAACTGCTTTCCAAAATGCTCTGTACCTTATATAGATCATTAAATTCAACTTGCTTGCTAATGAACATCTTTGGATGTCATGTATCAGTGCACTGACCTCCAGGCGCATTTTTTTAACCAAAACAAGTTTTCTCTGTCAGTTTTGTATCCAGTACCATGAGTGTTTATTGTAGCAATACATTAGCTTTCTTTCTATAGGACAGAAATAAATGCCATTTATTTATGGATTTCATATAAATCTACAGATTGCATTATATGTATGCTACCTAAAAACACGATCATTAATAAAATAATTGCATTTAACATAAAGATTAAATTTTCAAATAGTTAATACGTCTGAAACAGATGCGGTTAGCATAGCGTAGAGGTGAATGGCATAGCTGATTAGAATTACATGGCTAAAAGATGTTATAAGCACCGTATTATTGCAGAAGAGTTATAAAATGTGACTTAGCTATTTTTTAATCATATTTTAATAGTGTCTGTCTGCTAAGAGTAATTCTACCCATTAGCATAAATATTGCTTATCTGTATTACAGTAGCTCCGTGTAGCTATTTGCCTGGTGATATGCAAAAGGGCTGTTGCTAACTTTGATTTTTCTTTTCAGATATTGTCCCCTCTTTCGGATGCTATCTTGGCTGAGAAGACAGTGACAGTTCTGGATGAGAAAGTGACAATAACCGACCTGGGAGTGCAGCTGGTGACTGGGTTGTCGCTTTCTCTGCAGCTCAGTCCAGGAAGCAACAAGGCCATCTTTGCTACAGCAGTAGCACAAGAGCTGCTCCAGTCTCCAAAGCAGGTACTATTGACCACATGTATTGTGTTGTGGAAGGACACTGCTCTGATTCACTATACTTGATATTATAAGCAGATGGAATCAAGCAGATTTTTATTAATAATATGCTACTAAAACATTTTCCTTATAGGCACTTTTTTCTGAAGGCCACCAAGTGCCATAACAGAAAAACAAAGGTCTCACAAAAATGGCACTATGTCTACACAACCCCTGTGAACAAACAGGCATACTCCATCTGTCGTGGCTGCATCCCATAAATAGACATGCAACTCAATGATGTGTCACATTAAGCAACAGCAGTCCCCTTACACACACCCCCTTTCTGTCCCATCCAGCACCTACTAGATCAGAGGAGATATAACCAACCTGATTGCCAAGTTCAGCCTTCCACCACAGGCAACACAATCAACCCTTTAAGCACATCTTTAAATGAGAAAGTGTTTTGTGTAGTGCCAAACTCTGCTTCCTTTAGTTACTTTCTGTGAGCATTTTAAGAAGTTGGGGAACATCCCTTTCATTCTGATTCATTACTAGAATATGAATCAGCATCATTGACTCATTTCCGGATTCATGATTTCACAAACTTATTTTTGTTTCCCTGTTCTTCTTAGTCCCTCTGTTAGGGAACCAACAGTTACCAAGGGCTTTTGGACTTTGCCATGTCCTTGTCAGTCCCTGCTTGATATTTGTCCTTGTGATTCTGTCTACATTTGAAATTTGAACTTTTTTCCAACCCGAATCCATCAGCCTGGGACTTACATCAAGGATGCACTGGGCTCTTAACACTTAAACCTGTCTGAGCTTTAAAGGTAAATGATCGTGGCATGCACGTTTGAAATCTGGCCAACTGTTGAGATGCTTTAATTCATCATAGGGTCTTATCCTTGGAATGCAGGATGAGAAATAATGCAGAACTGCTGTCTTTATAGGGTGATAAAAATCAGGCTCCCATAGTTTTCCAGGAGTTACGAAATCAACGCCAGGCAGCTAGAAATAAGGCCAGTGGGCTAATCCATTGCTGGCATGGGGAGTTAAACAAACTACCTTGAAATCAGCCCAAAAGCTGGGGATGATGGCATTTAGTCCCAATATGCTGCCCAGCACTGACCTTTCAGTTCCCAGAAATGGGGTCTAGATGGGCCCCTCTCTGGGGGCAGGGGTACAGTGGGAACAGCACTGGGTCGGCATTAAACGAGGAGGAAGATGTGCGCCCTCCACCCTTCAAGGACTGACTCCGTTTTGAAAGGCATCTGATTCCTTCCATTGCTTAGTACGTGATTTTCAGAGCACAATCCCTATAAGCAAAGCGAGGCAAAATTATTAAATGATTATGCAGGTTTAAGCAACACAGTGGGAGGATGAGAGTTGATGACATGAATTCTATGCGGCCTTCAAGAAACATCCAAAGATTAATAAACACAAAGCCGGGATTTATGACAGTGTCAGCAAAGTCTTAGGGCTCTGTCCTGAAATAGAGACAGAAGCAAATCTCCCATTGAAGCACGGGGAGCTTTACAGCTGTAAGGATTTCAGAATCAGGCCAGTAGATTATGCACCATACAATCCCGAAAGACTGGAGGCTTATTCTCCGTGATCTGAACAGGTGAATGGCAATGTGCTAGAAACAATTTAAAAGATAATGATAAATATTTATTCTCTGTATATACATTGAGTTAGAATGTAAATACCATCCGTTTGAAAAGCTGCTTATTTAAAGAAACAAGACTTTTATAATCACGCTTTCAGCAAGTACGGTTATTAATCTTTTGGTTGGGTGTTTGTCTGTCTGTCAGGCTCTCCCTCAGAACAGGATGATCCCAACTCTTACCAGACAGGAACTCACATCATTTTAGACACCAAAGAATCCACTCATCAAGGCAGGAGCCTTTCTGGTGTGGATTCTCCAGTGTCTGATAAGGTGTAAATATCCCGGACAGAATGCAGCAAGTCAGACCATCAGAAGCAGGAATTAGATTCCAGGACAGCAATCTGAATTTTGTCTGTAAATGATTTACGTGTGAATGCCAAGTTTTTTTCAGGTAGCACAACAATTTTCAATAGCCATTTGAGAGTCCTTAGAGGACCTGATTTTCAGAAATGGATAAGCATATATATTCTGAAATCTAAGAATACTTTAAAATGTTGCAAGCTAGAAGCCAAAAGGCAAGGTTCCCAGGAGCGCTGCACCGTTACATATGGGAAGTACAGAATTAGTACTCAGGTCTGACCCATTTACATTCCATGAGCCTCCATGCGCTCTGAAGTATGCCATCTGCATTGCTGTGACACGAGATTAAACTTCATTATTGTCTTGCTTTTAATTGCTAACAAGCATGAAAATTACCCCAGCCATTTCCTAAAGAAGCAACTGATTGGTTTCCTCTGCTTGTATAAAATGCTTATTTAATTTGAGAGACAAAAATCAAGGACTGAAGGTATGGAGCCATGTATGAACCTCCTTGCTATATTAGGTATTTTTTAACATGTGTTGTGTGTAACAAGAGGAGACTTTGTATTTTAAGCGGTTTAGAAATAATGTAATTTTTTTTTTTTCATTTAAATATACAACAGTAAATGATCTCAGTCACTGGTAATGCTTTCTGACATGCAATTTATTATGGTGCTGAAGTAGATTCTGCAGAGCCCAGGGGATATAGCTCTTTTAAGCACCTTTGGGGAAACAAATCTTATTATCAATGAATGTTTTAAACTAGTATTTCTCTTCACATCTTGGCAAGGTATTAATTTTATTGCTTTCCCTTTTTATTTCTTTTCTGGTTATAAATGGTATATGGATCTTGCGAGGAGGAGGGAATAGAACCAGGGCAGAACATATTTCCCTCTATGTTTGTTCTGAGTGCGCGTATATTTGTTTTATATGTTATAGGAAGCAGCCATCAGCTGCTGGATCCAGTTCAGTGATGGATCTGTCATGCCCCTGGATATTTATGACTCCAAAGACTTCTCCTTGTCAGCTACATCTCTGGATGAGAAGGTCGTCTCTATTCACCATGACCCCAAATTCAAGTGGCCTGTGATTGCTGCCGAGGCAGAAGGCCAGGGGACACTGGTGAAGGTAGAAATGGTGATCAGTGAATCATGCCAGAAATCCAAAAGGAAGAGCATCCTAGCTGTTGGAAGTGGTAGCATTAAAGTCAAGTTTGGGCAGAGTGATGCCAACCCTAACATCAGTGACAGTAAATACAGGGGTGCTGGTGTCCACCTAGAAAATCATGCCAGTGACCGGCGTCAGAAAACCACTTTGCAGGAAAGAGCTGGCCTCGATGGCCGGTATTACAGCTCCTCAGTGGGCCAAGAGCAAGGCAAAGGGACCACCACCCAAAGGTCTATTTTAAGTAAAAAAGAAGACAGAGAAAGCCTCCTGGATGATGACAGTCATCTGCAGAACATCCCAATAGACTTCACGAGCTTCCCTGCACAGGTGGATCTGCCAAGAAACAATGGAGACTTGGAAGAGAATGACCTAGTCCAGACGCCTAGGGGACTCAGTGATCTGGAGATAGGAATGTATGCTCTTCTGGGAGTCTTTTGCTTGGCAATTCTGGTCTTCCTTATCAATTGTGTCACTTTTGCTTTAAAGTACAGAAACAAACAAGTTCCCTTTGAAGAGCAAGAAGGCATGAGCCACTCTCATGACTGGGTTGGGCTGAGCAACAGGACAGAACTTCTGGAGAATCACATAAATTTCTCATCCCAACAAGATGAACGTATCACAGCCATTGACAGAGGAGTGGACTATGAAGAGAGCAAATATCTCCTCAACACAAATGCCACCAAAAATATTAATGGACAATCTTTCAGGTCTACTGAGTCCACATTCACTGAAGGGAAAGAACAGAAAAGTGAACCAACTACTTCTCCTACCTCTAAGAGGAAACGGGTTAAATTCACCACCTTTACCACCATCTCCTCTGATGATGGGTGTCCAACTGTCAACTCAATCTTGATGAGTAGTGAGGATGACATTAAATGGGTCTGCCAGGATATGGACCTGGGGGAGTGCAAAGAACTTAAAAACTATATGGAGAGATTACATGAAAATGTGTAATGAGACACAGAAGACTTTTTTGTTTGGTTTGTTCGTTTGTTTGTTTTTTCACTCACCTTCTGCCTTTAATTTTGGGTAGTGGGGCAAAATGTTGTATTGATAACAAGAATAACTCAATGGAGCCCCAAGAAGCCACCCAAAAGCAGCTGGGAGAGCAGAGATCCTGGACAGCTCTTAAAATTCAAGTCTTCTCTGTGCTCAGAGATGGAAGTGAGAGATGTGTGTGGGTTTTGATGCATGGTAACATGAAAAAAAACTTAGCAAAATAATACGATCTCATTCTCTGAGCTTTTCCAGGAAATCAATAAATATAACAAACTCCAGTGCAGTTTGGATATTACAAAGTTCGCACAGCTCTACTGTTCAATATTGCAAGCTTTGGTTAAAAGCAAAAAATTGGTCTCAGAATAAATAGATCCGCGAAGAGAGCATGTCATTCAAGCCACATGCAGAGAATATCCATCCAAGAACATTAATTTAAAGCTGACAAAAACCAACAGTGTGAGCAAAGCAGCTCCCAGAGCTGAAAAGTCATGAGTTTCCAAAGAATCTGGAGGTGGAAAAGGAGTAACTGGGCTGTTTACAAACCAGCATGTTTGCCTCCCAAGCACTGAGAATGGATACACACATACAGTTAAAACTGAAACTCTCTTTTTAAGTAGATGCCAAGGTAATAACTTTGCCAGCCAATTTTCAGTATTTCCTAATTTGTAAAATAGGAGAAGATATAACCTATACTCAGAATATCACTCATATAAAGGAAGGTCTGTTTTGGAAAGTTTGAAAGAACAAGCTATTTTTAAAAGCCCACTTTATTGGATTGTCCTGTTTCAAATTTGTATTCCCAGCCATTTCCCTGGAGTGCTCCCCATCTGGTATCCTGAGGGCACTTACTAGCATCAGTCAGCTTTGGGAGCGTGTGGTTTCTTCCTTCCCTTCCATGCACACTCGCTTCGCCACGATGTGCTCTTGCCAAGCACAGACACTCTTGATACCACGCCGGTACTTGCTTTACACGCTGTCATTTACCAAAGTTGGCCACTCTCTCTGGGGTAAGTGTAATTTGTGCTGAACTCAGACACCAACTGCCTCTTTGTCTGTCCCCTTCCCTGGGAGAGGTCAGGTTGTTCGGTTCCTTCTGCTCATGCTTCTTCAGCCCCTGCTCAGCACGTTTAGAGGGCACTCACAGATCACAGAGGAGTGCTGCACATTCAACATTGAAACCCGAACAGCTAAACTCAGAAGATAACATTTGTTTCTCCTAGAGGTGATGATTATCTTTTGTTTTCCTCCGATAAGGATGTACATATGATAGGATTTCAGTGATTACCCTTTGAATCCGATGTGCCCTCCAACCCTAAAACCACTACATTTTTATGAGGTCCAAAAGCAGTTCTCCAGTGACCAGTGGCAAAGTGCCAAAGCACTAACTAAAATCGAGCTTATATTTCAAGTTTTCCTTTATTTTCCAGAGTCAATCCTTGCCCTCCTTTTATTATTAAGTCTCTTTCTGTCATTGAATCTAGGTTGCTCAGTTTAATACACACCCTCCCTCCCACAAACACTTAGATTGAATCCCTCTATATTTAGAATGTACTGTAGATTGTAAGAATGTAATATATATATTTATAAACATGCCAACTGTGAATAAAATTTGCATTTTAGTGGCTTCATCTTTTTTCCTACTCTGAATGACTCTTTCCTTTCACTGTCAGAACGTTTACCCTAAAAGAGACTGGCAGCCATAGGGAGACTTGTCCTTTGATGAAACGGTGAATTAAGGCTCTTGGCACAATCTAGTCACAAAGTTTTACATGGTGCGATGCTGGGGGGAGAAGACAGAACATTGACAACATGTTATGCTACAAATGTATTTGCACCAAGTCACCCTTCCAAGATTTGAAACTATTTGCAAATAAATCCACATGCATATTTCTAGCCTGAAAGCCTGATATGTGAGTTTCTGATTTTGGTGCCATTGGGAAGATCCACGTTTGGCTTAAACACCTTTGAAAACAATTGTAAAAGAGTAAGTTGGTGTAAATAGGGCAAATGTGCCCAAGACTTTGGGGATCAATACTTGCACATCAGATGGTCTTTGCTTTCTTTCAGCCCCTCTCGTCAAGGTCTGGATTACTCAGCCGTGTGCAAGCTCAAGGACAAAGTGCAGCAGCGAGGACAGCAGAGTGCAGGGCCCAGACTAGCTCTGGAGGGAGCGCTCAGGTGAGGGAACCAGCCTTGGTGCCGGAGCAAAGCACTGCGGCCTCCCAGCAGGTTCAGCAGTGTTCTAGCCCACAGTCTTGCCTCCAATTCTGGAGCTATTTTGGGTGCTTTTTGCACGTCACTACATCATGTCCACAGAAACTTACCCTTAGTAACGTGGAGGTCAGGGTAGAAGTGGTCAAACCTCAGCTAGGAGTCTGTGCAGATGAGATGCGTGCGTCCATGCAGGGTTGACTTGCTACAGCATCGCTGCATGGCCAGTCTTTCTCCTTTGGAAAGAGCAGGTACAAGCCACACTGGGAGCAGGCTGTCAGAATTGCTTTACCAGTGAGCTGCTACGGTAAATCCAGATTTCTGCGTTAGCTGCCTCTGGGGAACATGAAGAATCTAACAGCAACTTCATCTGGTAGCACAAACCACTGAAATGTTCTCCTAGGACAAAACAGCCGCCAGCTACGATGCTAAGGATACTGGCATTCAGATATATGCCTTTCTGCTTGCTCAGAGGTCCCTGCTGTCTCTAACGGCTGTAGCTGGCTGTCATCCATAGGGCAATACTATAAATAATACCTAGTATTTAGAGTGTTCTTTGTCCGTAGATCTCAAAGTGCTCTGAGCAGGGTGGATTCCCTATTGACATGAAGAACACCAAGGTTAAGTGATTTGCCCAAAGTAACCTAGGAAACCTATGGCAAAACTAGGAAGAGACATCACTCCCCCACACCCTTCAGTGTATCACAGTCCCTTGAGCAGGATCCTGAGCGCTGCTCAGGGAGAAGCCAGAGTGGATTTGGCCATCTCCATGCAGGTAAACACTCTTAATTAATCTGCTAATAGCAGAATAAATCAACTTCCTATTGAGATTTTTGCATATATCTCTCTCTCCGTCTGTTGGGGTGTGTGTGTTTGTGTACATTCACTTTTCCCACAGCACAGGACCCAGACTTTTAAGTGAGAGCTTCTGCACTGTGAAGCATCTCAAGGGGGAAAGCTTGTGTTTCAGGCAATCAGATGAGAATCCCATTTGGTGTATGAAGGGGGCTAAATTCTGTTCCCCATCATAAAAACAGTGATGGTGTTTAGGTGCTGCAAACACGTAACGTTTTGCAGCTGTGGCTCCCATTGGCATTTTCTTGAGCCTGATAAAGAGCACTGCTGATAGCAAGCAGTCTCCTGTGAGTTTTATTAATTACTTTTTTTTTTTCAGTTCCCTCCTTACTTTCATGTTTGAGTCTTTTCATGTGAGTAGCTAGACTGATATAGGTGTGTTAACAAAAGAAAATATATCTGATGCAGTTTGGCTGGTTTTAGAGACTTTATGCATAAATACAATAAGGAGTAGAAACTCAATTGTCCTATAAATCAGGTAAGCTGATTCTTTACTATCTTCCTTCATTTTAAAAGCTTCCCCTTCAGCAGTCTTAAATATATAGTGGTGTAGACCAAGCCGCATTGATGCAGCAGTGAATTAAAAGTCTGAGCAATGCAGCTAAATAATTGGTTTGGAACAAGAGTTCTGTGGAGGTAAGTGACTTGAAAAACCAGAATAAGTATTGAAATGATGTGCAGCCTTCACTAAGTAGCTCTAGAATCTACTTTCACACCTTGTTTCCGTAATGAATGAGATGTAAATGAAGTGAGCACACTGGAGACACTTTAGTTCAGCTCTGTGTATGTTCAGCTTCTCCAGGGCTGCCCGCTGTCGTTCCCCTGCGGTCTGTGGGGCTGCTTTGTTGTGGAAGATCCTTAGCAAGAGCTAAAGGACCCGTGTACTACAACTTAGAAGAGTCTTTCACGTGTGTCGCTTAGGAGAGCATGTTGGTCGGGCTCATCTATGTATTGATCAAACAACGTTCAGTAAGCATCACTGAGGAATTAACTCAGGCAAGAAGCTATCACTGACAAATGTTGCATTTAGAAAATACCTCAAGTGTTTAAAAAAAACCCTCTTGGCGATTAATTTTTTTAGTCCTTGAAAGACCAGGAACTCTGTCATGTATTTCTGTATGTTTATTGTAGTACCATATCTTATCTATGCACAGCATTAGACCACTGCAGCGACATATCTTATTGCCTATAGTACAATGCCTACCATATAAAATCAGTAATAAGGATATAATGTACCTGTTCGACGCAGGAGAGGCTTGTGTCCCGCGGGAGAGTTACGTGGTGCCAACTTGAGGCACCACACAGGGGCAGCAGGACTAGCCGTTCTTCACTGCCATGTCTGGCCCCAGGATGAGCTGCCTCCTGGGGACAAGTAGGAGACCAAGAGGGTGCAAAAATAAGTTAGAATATCACTTGCAAAGTGCTGAGGAGATAGGATTTGTGTTCTGCTTCCAGTTCATTTCTCTTTGTTTGAAAACTCATAGGA
Organism: Chroicocephalus ridibundus; assembly: GCF_963924245.1. Lineage (NCBI taxonomy): Eukaryota > Metazoa > Chordata > Aves > Charadriiformes > Laridae > Chroicocephalus > Chroicocephalus ridibundus. The sequence goes on along the minus strand of NC_086296.1, from coordinate 7,632,598 downwards.
GGGGGTGCTTATGCACTTAACACCAGGCATATGGTTAAGCACCTTTCTGAATGGGTGCTTGGTCTCCAACAGCCATCATCTTCCTCATGCATAAATAATGCCTCTTTCCTGTGGAATTAGTAAGTATTGCTTTGCTGTTTGGCTTCTGGGTGAAAGCTTTAATAGATGAAGTTCAAAAGCGGCATCAACAAGGGCCTGAGAAGAGCAGAACGCTTGGTACATTGTGCCCATAATCAGGAGTGTTAGAAGGGCCAAGGTTACAAGAGTCAAGCAAGTATGCCTGAAACTGGATCATTTTCTGCCTTTTTGCTGATTTGATATGAAGACCTCTGTCAACAAATCCTTCATTATGCAGGCTTCCTGCTCCGGCTCCGTGAGGAACAGCAAATTAAGCAGCCCACGTATGTAATATTAATGGCTGGAGAAGCAGCACTGCTACTCTGTTTGTATGTACTGCCAATGCTCATTAAGAAATTCCTGTCACACTGTAAAGATGGTTGGTAGATTACATATGACAAATTCCTGCATCTGTCTCCTTAAAACAGCCCCCAGAGCCTGGAGGGACGCGTCAGTACTGAACCATGTTTGTTTGCACCATCTACGAGAACTGGCTTGCTCCTTGTTTCGATGGGTGCAAATAAGGCCTCCTGTTGCATTTTCCCTTTCTGCAATCACAGATGCTTCCCTAACGCTGGCTCATGCCGTACTGGCACACTGATGGTGGCTGGAGGTTAGCTATGTGGTACCTGAATTCTGTGGCACCTGATGGAATTCAAACCAGGATTACTAGAAAGCTGCAGCTTTGGAGTGTAACAGGGACTTTGCTTGTTAATGTTCAGACCTTTGTTCCCAGTAATTAAATTAGAGCTTCCTACAGTCAGTTAACATATTAATGACCTAAAAACCAATCCAAAGAGCTTCATTGCTCAGCCCTGATGATAGGAAACCGCTAGATGAGTGAGAGTCCCATTTTCAGCATTTTACTGTGCTCAGTAAGTGTAGATGAACAGAGCAGAGAAGAAATAATAGGAGTCAGGGGGCTATACTCTCCGTGAGCACTCTTTAGCTTAGCACACACTGGATGTGTCCAGATGCCTTCAGCAGAAGCATGGGGCCAGTGGTAGTTAGAGATTTTCACTGCAGCTTATCCCCCATCTGCTCCTGCATGTTGGTATGTCGGCTTGCTTACGCAGTGCTGGGAGTTGGTGCTGGGAGCCCCAGCTGCATCCCTGCCTGATGATGCTCAGCAGCCAAGTACAGACCAACCTCCTGTCAGGGAGCCATGGAAATCAGAAGTTCCTCTGAGCAGATCATCCCTTCTTCCACCTTGTGCTATGCCGTGAGGCCCCACTGCAGAACTGACAGGTATCGCTGCCTACCTCTGCCTGTCTGAGCGTTCAGGCTGCCCAAGCTCTTGAGTATCTCACTGGGTATTAATTGAGAAATGTGGGCTTAATAGCAGGCGCTAGACTGGTCCCCAGGAGCTTTATTTATTCTCCCAGCACTGATAATCCCCGTGCCTCTGCTTTCTCTGTTGCACCTTCTGGATTGTTTGCTTGAAGTCTGCAGGACTGTGCCTTGCCCGCACTGCTGCACAGCTGGGCCATGCTCTTTGGCGGAAGGTGATACTGCTGCTGCCCCAGGTGCTCCCGGGATGCTCCCAGACAGGATGATATCCATGTGCTCTGCTCCCGGTGGGATCCCCCCACCAGTACAGATGCATCTCATGCCTCCCTGTTTCTCCAGCAAATCCTTTGATTGACTGCAGGCTCCCATTTTCCATCCTGTTGTCATCAAGCCAAAACCCCAAATCACTGTGCTCCTCTCTGCCATTAATAACCTTTTACAGCGTTCTTTCACCAGTTCTTCTTCTCAGGCCTAATCAATAGCTTTGCTCTTAGCGTTTGGCATTCCCTTCTCTTCTGCCACTCAGGATACCAAGGTCAAATTGGTCCCTTTTGTATTTTTCCCTTAAATAGTATGAGGCCTCCGTGTCTTAATGCAAAATATTTTGTAATGTTGAAAAATCCCAAATATTGATCAGATCTAGCTCTGTACCTAGCTCTCTACACAGCCTTGACTGTAGCCTTAATACAGCACTCAATAACGTGTCATTTGCAAGACCAATTCATACAGCTGAAGAGGCATTTTTGGCAGGCTGCGAGTGCAAGCTCAGAAAGGTTTTTTTTCATCGCACCGCATAGCCCTCACACAATCACGCCAGCCCCTGAAGAGCAATAGGATTTTAATCAGCTCTTCTAATTGTTTTGTCCCCTGGTCTAGTACAGAGCGGGTGTGCCCCACTCCTAAAGCACCAGTGATGAAGGGCTGTAATTGAAGAGGATGCTCTTCTAACCCAGTTTTAATATGATTTGTGAGGCTACTGGGGATGATTGCTGCAAAGCAGCAGCAGAGAGGGAGGACAGACAGACAAGCTGAGCATCATTACTCAAATCAGACCTTAAACCAGGGGCACTTTCAAGGTTTTTTTGGAGGAAGAGCCATGCAAGAATGCAGAAAAATTTGCTAACAGCTAAATTGTGCCACTTTGTTGCTCCTAAAAAAATCCGTCACCCTCACCTCCTTCAGAGTCACACCCTTATATTGTGAAAGCCTGGTTCAGCTTCGCACCCCCCCCAGCAATGGCTCGCGCTATAAACAGCCTGCCCTGCCTTTGGGGTGGGCTTGGAAGGTCCGTAGGCAACGGAAAAAGAGAAAGCAGCAGAGAGGGGGAGAAAGGAGCAGAAGGGCATGTAGCTAAGCTGGGACGTGGCAGGTGTTTTGTAGCCTGACCTGTTGGGAAGGGGAACAGTACTAAACACTGCCATGTCTGGGCTTCGTGAGCTGTGAGCAGCCTGTCTGTGCCCTGCGGAGCCCCCAGCCACCCCCGAAAGCAGCCACAAGCTGTGAGGAGCGGTGCGGGGTTTGCGGGGAGCCCGATGTCCCCGGCCCAGCCTGGGAAGGGCCCGGGCTGTGCCCCACCTGCCCCCCGGAGCCTGGGCTGGCGTCAGGCTCCCATCAGAGCAGTGAATGGCCTCAGTGAAAAGGGGTGGTTTAATTTCGAGCTCCCCATCTGCTACTGGAGAGGGCTGGTGCTTGGGCGTGTTTAATGTGGTTGGCAAAGTACAAATCTCCGAGGGAAGTGCCCCACTCATTAGTGTTATCTGCTGCTTTGGTTTTGGATGGCAGCAAAGGGTGGGAGATTATAATTTTCTATTAGAAGGCAGCAGGGAGCCTTAAACAATACATATTCATGTATTCACTGTGTGTGTATTTACATATATGTATGCCTTATGTATATGCGAAGTAGACTTACGCTGTCCTCGTTTCTAGCCTTAATTCATCATTTGCTTACTACAACTTCCCCATCCCCCATTTTAATATTTTCACTTACTGTACTTTGAAGAGCTAGAAATAGCTTGTCAGATTGAGACAGCTCTTGAGAAGTTTAATTTTCCTAATGCTTGTTGGAAATCCCCTTTCTGAATCTGCAGGAATATTAAGGTTCTTAGTGTGAGCTGTGCAGGGAGGGAATTTGCAAGTAAAGCTGTCAGTGGATTGCAGCTGGGTTAGGAGAGCCTTCACAGGCAGCACTGATGGGTGCAGGATCTGTCTCCCGCAGGGGGAAGGATGCTTGCTGAGCCTGCCGTGGGTGGCCGAGTGGGGAGGGGGCGAGTAGGTGCCAACCACTTGTTTTCTCTCTGTCAGCCCTACAGGGAGCACGGGCAGGCAGACAAAATGAGAGCAGAGGCACGGGGAGTGTTTACAAGGAAAGGTAACGGTTGTAATGGCTTTTGCTGCTGATTCCCCACCTGGGTTTCTGATGTCCCTGTTCCTGGCTGTCACAGCCGGCATGAACTTGTTGCGCCCTGACTCCTGGTCGCCGGTGCTCCTGCGATGGTGGCCTCTGGGGAAAGGTGCTGCCGTGGTCCTGGCTGTGTCCCGAAGCCCAAATGGGAGTGGCTGGGAAGCCTTTTATCGTGCCAACACTAAAAAGTGCAGGGACAGGGCTAAAAGAAGCTTGAAGGAAAGGTTTATTGACAGCACTGTGTGTTACCTAGTGTTCAATGCTGTCCCCAGAAAGGTAGTACTAGTTTGAGAGATTCTTCGTATAAAGAGGGGAAATAAAAAGGTATTTTGCAAAGATCCAGCGAATAGCAAATGTCCCTTAGCTATTGGCAGTGGCAGGAAAGCACAGTAAGTTGAGAACAGGTAACCTGTCAATGTCTGACCCTTGTGCTTGGTTCTGTATCCAATAATGGTCCCTTATCTGCACGAAACAAGGGGTTACAAATAAGCAGACTCATTTGCGAAAGCAGGACCCCGGCAAGGACCCCTGCTGCCACGCCAAGCTCTGGGGTCTCTGCGGAGGGCAGCAAACCCGGGACGTCCATCGCACTGAACCCACTGCAGGCTCAGGGCTGAAGGTACGGCCAGTCGTATCTGCTGCTGGAGCCGGGCTCGCACCAGGCTGCAGATGCGAGCGTTGCAGGGGCAGGCCCGCTGTTCTGGCTCGGGGCCGTTTCTAATGCTTGCTATTGCATATATTTTTAATAAAAGGCAGATAATTTGTGAGTGGAAGGGCCAAGCGAGTGTCTTCCTCCTAGCGGGAGGCCAGCAGCTCTGCTTGCTGACGGCTGTCACCGAGCTACTCAGAACCACCATGGCTCACACCGGAGTTCAAAGATGCAGACGTGCAATCAGCCCGTTTTCTTCTGACCCAAGTGGAAGCAAAATAGGTAAGTGAGATCAGAAAGGCTGATAATTCCTCCTCCTCCTCTTTTACCACCCGCTATTTTCTTCCTGAGTATCTGGACTCAAAGAATTACTGAAATTAAATATAGCAATTCAGGCTGCCTATTGTTCCCTGCTCTGCAATGTGCCAGAGTAGCACCTTTGTATTCATCCATCCATCCCCATCTCAGATGTGCTGCTCACACGATAGTTATTGTTGTAGAAGGGACCTGGAATGAGCTCTTGCATTATTCACTTCATTTATTTTGATACAATATTTGGAGCCGCTTCATTAAATTCTCTTAAAATGTCCTGTCATTTTTTTTTTCCGTCTCCTTGCCAATGCCTGGCTCATACAGATAATACAACAACAATGCGGGGTGTGGGGAGGTGGGGGAATAGACTTGCTTTCTATAAAAGGGGCTAGCTATGAATTATTGAACTTGACTTACTGATCTCAGGATTCCCTCCCTTCCTCCCTCCCCTCCAAAAAATGAGTACAACTAGCTTGAAACTCCTCATTTGTGCATAGTAGATACGGGCAATAAATACTCACAGCAATTAAGTCTTGAGCAAATAAAAAACCATAGAGCTTTAGAGACAGTGTGTGGATATGCAGAAGAAGACAGGATATATAAGCACCTGTTTACTAGCACTGAGAAATGAACTACAGTCTCTCACCTCTTTCAGTGTTTTCATAGGTGCAACAGATCAGACTCATGAAACTTTTTTTTTTTTCTTCCCATTTTTAATGTTCCAATTGTTTGTGATCTGAGGAAGGACTGGTGTAACACAACCTCTCCATTTTACTCAGTGCCTGCTGTTTTCCTGGCATCACGGAATTTGCCAGAGCTGCCAGGGAGCGTTCCTCCCAGGGGCGGCTTGCTAAGTGCTCCACGGGGAGGGGTAGGCTGTGGCTCAGCACTTCAAACTCTCCAGTGAGCAGGTGGATGTTTTGTACAACAGAGCTCAGGAAATGAACCCACTGCAATTCTTCACAGGTTATTTTTTTTTCCAGCGTTAAATTGGGTATTAGAAAAAACTTCTTCACTGAAAGAGTTGTCAAGCATTGGAACAGGCTGCCCAGGGAAGTGGTGGAGTCACCATCCCTGGAGGTGTTTCAAAGATGCGTAGATGTGGTGCTGAAGGACATGGTTTAGTGGTGGACTTGGCAGCGCTGGGTTAACGGTTGGACTTGATGATCTTAAACGTCTTTTCCAACCTACACGATTCTGATTCTGTGATTCTGTCCTGCCTCCTCATAACAATACTCCATGCAGTATGTAAGATGGAAAGGCATAAGGGCTGTCCTGCACTTGCTATTTGGCTACATTTTAAGCAGTTTCACAAGATGACCTGTGTCCCCACCTTTCCTCCCCCATACACCTCCTCATTAAACTGCAGCCAAGGCAGCAGCCGCCAGCTGCCCCAGCTCTCACTTCTGACAGGGCGAACCTTTGCAAACTTCTGGAGGGGCTTCACAGACGTAGACTGAACACGCTGGGCAGCAGCAAAGCATCAACCAACATGACCTTCCAGAGCCGGGGAATCTGATAGCGGTATGTGGAAATCTAATCGTGTCAAGCCTAATCAGCAGCATTTTACTCAGCTACAGGGTCCTCTCCACACTTGCAGCTTTGGAGGAATGTGATGTGTGCTTTGAGCTCTTCAGTCCCTGTTACGAACAGATGTAACCTTATGAGGCCTTACACCACTAAATGATTTCCTTTCCCACCTGTGAATAACCCTGTATGGGTATGAAGTGCCTGTGGTCCAGTCTGTCTGTGTTCGCACCAAGGGCGTGGTACAGCTGTATCAGTCCCAAGTGGCATCACTTCTGGTGTGGGCGAGACCCGAGTGATCAGATCTCGTGGGGTTTTGGAGCTCCTGTTACACTGCGAGGAGTCCTGCCTGCGGTGTGGGGGTGCTGCTAGAAACCTTGCAGTTGTGAGCGCTCTGTTACTCTGTAAAACAGCAGCAGCTGGGAGAGGTGGGAAAATAAAAGCAAAATAATTCCAAAAAGAGTATGACAGAGGAGTCAATTAAGCCAAAATGTTTCAGGGCTCAGAAGTGTTCCGTCCATGTAAGTGGAGCCTCCATGAAGCCCAGCTGTGCTGCAGAGAAGCCCATCCTGCTCCTCAAATTATGCCACAGAAAACACTTCCTGGCAGTTTAACATTAAAATGTCAGAACATTGTGGCTCTGGGGCTGTTCACAGCTGATGGAGTGTGTGTCGGCTCTTTGGGAATTGGAGTCGAGACATCTGTGGGCGGTTGTCTGAGTAAAAAGCAATAAGTAAAAAAAACACTACCAGCAAATAAATATATTGTATCCGTGGGGCTGTGGTGGTGCCTTGAGCATTGTCTTGGCCAGGACACTCAGGAGTGAACCGTGTCTCCAGAGTAGGCTCTGGCTTTGCAACCACACGTGCTTTTCATTTTAAGTATGTAGTGGAGCTTATTTGAGTAATAGAGCTATTCCGATGTTTACCCACCATATGTAAACAGATATTAGGTTTTACCTATTTGTCTTTATATTTGTCTTTGCTGTTTATCATCCAAAGCCAAAATACCCAAGGAAAGGTATGTGCTTGTCTGGACTGGAAAATGAATGGTAATCTGGAAGTAACTCTAGATCTCAATGAACTAGAAACAGCTAGCTATAATTTTACTGCTGAGAAGATGCTTTCTTGGGCTGTCCCTGGCCATAAAGAGCTGCAGCGGAGGAGTCAGACTCTCAACTCCTGTAGCAATTAAGCCAGTAGGTCTCAAGCAGGAGCCACCGAGATGAGGAAACCATAGGCCATAGGAATTCCTTAATGCTGTATACTTACAAACCCTTGGGACAACTAATGTAAATACGAGGCTGAAGTAACAAATTGTGGTGATGGGAGGGGTAAAGACTCGGTTATTTATTATTTTCTGTGATAGTAGCACTAATAAAAGCTTGTCATTTCCCTAGTATGGTTTTGGCACTGCAGAGAAGCCTCTGGCCACTGCAGCACCCACGAGCTGGGGGTGCCTGCTCTCCTCCCAGCCTTTAATGCGGCCTTTCTGCAGCAGCATAAATTTCCTCCCGTGACAGATGAGAGCCGCTGAGCCAAAGGCAGCCAAAACTCTTTTTCATCCTAATTGCTCTGCAGCCCGTTCCTCCTTCAAAAAGTGCCTTTGCTGAAATATTGCCGTGACCATAAATTTTGTATGTCTTGAGAGAGCAGCATGATTATTTGGCTGTTTAGACTATATTTGCCCCTAAATGCTGAGCATGGTTGATATCTGAACCTTGTGTGTTGATTCATTGATTGCATTTAGTCAGGAGGCTGGGACAGCTTTTTGGAAACAGGTTATTAACAGCAGCTTCCTTTAAAGGTTTTTGCTAATTATTTGCCTTCTTGGTGGTGCCAGGTTTTTCCTAGCTGGCAGGGAGGGCTTGGGGCTTGCCCTGGGGTCAGCGGTCACTGGCAGCTGGGGTCGGGGACGGCTCAGGGAGGACAGCGCTGGCGATAGAACGTAGAACCTCCCTTACCAGGGCTGGAGAGGAGGACCCTGGCCACCTTTGGACCTCTAGCTACGATGTGATACAATATACGAAAGCATCTTAGTGTTTCTCTTCCATTTTTTTTTTTTTTTGGAGGCTCTTTTCATTGCGATGTTTCAGCATCTCGGGCTATGTGTTCCGGGGAATCTGACATGATCACAGTTGTTTTGCCAAGACAGAGCAAGGCAGTAATAATTTCCGCTTATTTTGTGTTTCTTTCTGTAACCATATCTGTTCCTATCAGATCTGAGCTCCTGAGCTGCATGAGGCACCAAAACAGGACAGGCGGCTGGCCCGGGTGTCGTTACAGCTGTGCAAAACAGGGGAAGTTTCAGCTCATAAAGTTTTGATTTGTGGTGTGGTTGGGTTGTTTTTTTCAAATTTCTTGCTCATGGAAATGAATATTCAATGTAAAACAGAATGCTTTGGTTTTGGGAATGTCTTATGAGAATTTTTCTGTGACGTTTTGGAGAGTTGGGGGTTTTTTTGCCTTTTAAATAACCATAATTAGGTAAAGCAGGACTCAGGCGGCTTCATTTGCAACTGTTCAAATTAACTTTTTCTGGTGGAAATAATAGAGGTGGGTGATTAAAATTACTATTTTATGCTTTTTTGGTAAGTGAATTAATCATCCACGTGTTAGTTTACTTCAATTTATATTACCATAGAGGGACTAGGAAGGGGCTAATAAGGCACAGAGCCTGCGCTCCCAGCCTCCGAAGGCAGCCCTATTTCCAACGGGCAATTTGTTATGTTAATAGATTGACATTAAAATATTTGGTGTGGAAGAGAAAAACGAACACTTCACTGGTTGCAGCATAAACTGGTTTTTGAGTCATTCATAATCTTTATGTAGATGTCAATTGAAGATCTGGAAAACAGAGGTTCACGGGACAAAAGTCCGCTCCTTATTTATCAGTCGTAGAAACACTGTTTCCCATCAAAGTCCGTACGGAGTAATATTCCATGGAGCTTTTTCCTGTGGTGACAATTATTTTAATTACTCTAATGACAGATGAATTCTTTCCTAGTTTTATATGCAATATTACTATATAGTAACTACTTGGTTTTTTAAAGCCTTGTGATCCGTATCCTGGCTGGCATCACGTTGCAGCTGGGACTCCCTGCAGGCTGCCTGGCACTGGCCGCACACCCCTTGCCAAGCAAGACCTACAGGTGCCTGATGGGACAAAAGGGAGGAAAACAATAATATCGTGGGCATATACCCTTCTCCCCAACAGTACTTATCATTGCAGCAAGCAAATAACCCAACCCCGCGGGTAAACACAGCCCCGACCCAAGGCCATGAGCGCGGGCGCAGCGAGGAAGGTGTCGGCTCCCCACTGACCACCCTGTTTTCTTACGCGTTTCGCTCGGGCTCCCTGGACCTCCGGAGCAGTGCAGCTGCAGACGCCGTTTTCATCCTCACCCAGCTGTGAACGTGCCGATTTGTGCCTGGAGCATCTTTCATCCGCCTGCTCCGAGCCGCCGCCGCAGCAAAGGGCTGTTCCCGCAGCCCTGTGCCCCACTGAGTAACGGCCCGGTTGAGGCAGGGAGAGGAAAGTGGGGCTGATTTTTCTCCAGGTCGGGTGGTGAGGGCCGAGCAGGGGCAGGAGCCCTCGGGCTGGCCAGGCCCTGTCCCAGGGCAGGGCAGTTGTGAGGGTGAGGGGAACACAGCCAAGCAGCACTCCTGCTAATTATTCTTTTAATTACAAATGCCTGTTTCTATTATTACAGCAAAGTGCAACACTTTCAACTGGTCTCTTGCCCAGCAAACACCATTTCACTAAGTCTGTCTTCTTTTTTTTAACAGCTGGTTTAGTCCTTTGTTACCTCTGAAGCTGTAGCATTCATCACTGTTAGTAGCGTCCTCTAACTCTGTGCTGACGTCCACGATCAAAAGTAGCTTTTATTACCATGTCCTTTTGGTAAGTTTGGTTTTAGTCAAGTTGGCATCAGATGTATTCTAGCAAAGAGTTCAGGTTGTTAAACAGGCTTAAAAGGCCTCTGGCAGCAGCCCCGTGCGCTACCTCTGCTGCAGGTCCTGCTTCTAAAGGTGCAGAGCAGGGCTGTGAGTCTCCGTCACAGACAGACAGGTTTTGTCATCTTAAAACCCATCAGGGAGCTCATTCCCCTCTTGGTTTTGGAGCTGCAATGTTCAGGTGAGCAGCCAGGCACTGATGAACTGGAGGGAGAGCTCGGTCCCAAGCAGCTGCCTGGGAAGTGGAGCTCATGAACATGCATGGAGTGAGGAACTGGGTAACGGCCCCCTCTGTTACTGGGGCTGGAGATCGGGAGGCAGAGGCGGAGCGGGTGTCCGGTCCTTGAACAGCTACTAACGTCGATGTCCTCCACAGACCCGTCCGGTCTGCCTGGCTGTGCTGAATTTTCAGCCTCTAGCAGGTATTGGCCAGCAAAAAGGAGTTAAAGTGAAACATTTTCAGAAGTGTAGGACTTATCTTCCTCTTTGCTCCAGCCATTGCCTCCCAACCACGCTGGCTCAGGAACTGGAGAGGATTTGGAGAGGGGAATGATTAAAAGACTGGAAAACATCTCATAGAGAGTCAGAGCGCAGGCCCTGCTGTGTATCAAAGTGAGCTTATGTGGTGCTTTGATCGCAACCCGTAAGTACTTACGTGGTGAACATAAATTTGAACAGACTCTTAAATCCACAGGCAAAGACAAGACCGTCAGGGTGTGACGCTGTAGCTGTACAAAGGCAGAGCAGAAGCAAGTTTCTAATGGTGAGGGAACAAGTCACCAAGGATTGCAACAGGTTTATTGCTGGTGGTTTTAGATGTTTTTCTGGAAGCAATGTTCTGGTTCAGGTGCTGCCACCAGGCTGGACGTAGGAAGTCAGGTCTCTGCTCTCCAGGAGTTTAAGTTAGATGACCATGGTGCTTTCTTTTAGTCTCAAAAAAATAATCTGGCCGTCTCTGGGTAAGGCTGGCTGTAGAAAAAAAAAGCAAAAAATAATGTCCTCAGCTCTTTTTCAGCTCTAACTCCTTTGAATAGGAGCTACCTTATATCTAAGGCACGCTAAGGACTGGTTTTAATGTAATGCAAGTGCACAGACTGCAGTCACGTTATTTCTCATTTCACTGAGGTTAACTGAGAATACGTTTCAAACGGTATATTGCACATTGCCCATGAAAAGGCCTGACACGGAGTTCACTGAAGTGCTCTTCCCACAGACTTCAGTGAGTGCTAAATCCTTCGATGCTAAATTCTAATTTTAGCTACGCCAGAGCACATCAGAATGGTGCTACCTGCAGCGCTCACTTTGGTTTTCAGCATCACCGTATCCCAGCGGCTCAGACTTTGCCGTTACTCTGGCCTCGCAGCATTCCCATGGAACAGGGGCGTCTCCTGCGCGAGCTGGGACACACCAGGCAGCCCGTGCCGCAGCCCAGAGCTGAACTCACAGCTCACCAACGCTAGTCTGGAGTCTTAAATGTGGGCTTATTCTTTATTTTGGGGTAAACTAAAAAAATTCTTTATTTTGGAGTAAACGACTCCAGTCTGGCCATAGTTATTCTTATATAGCATTGCTGCCTATTAGCGGCCCTGCTAAATGGCTCGTCTTTCAGAATATTCCATTAACCTTTGTTTTGTTGGTGGCTTCTACTTGGTAGTAGGGATAGAAACTCAGCCTGCCATCTTCTGCTTTTAATCCAAGTCAAGCGGTGGGGATGAAATTGCGTGTTTTGAATAATTCTGTGTGTTTTCTCATTAGAATACGGAGACACAGCCTTAACCTTCCCAGTAGTTCATGGCAGATACAGCTGAGTTATTTGATTAAAATATTATTTTTACCAGCTACTTGAAAGTGCTGCAGCAATCTGATTTATTCTCATTGTTAGAGCTTATTTGTTTAGTCTTTCAAATGAAATGAACTTACCATTCATTTAGTACTAATGCCAAGAGAACTATTGTATTCAAAAATAATGGAGTATAATATGCCGCAAAAGATGGGTATTTTGCTCACGCAGTTGCATATATACACAATGGAAATTATTCGGTGGCTTAGGGAGTTAATCTGCTTCCTCTGTGAATGGGTAGTTGCAGCTTTTGCATCAGCCCACAGTTACCCCCGGCTCCACGGAGGCAGTCGGCGTAGCCGAGGCCAGAGACGGAGCCTTTCGCTCTGGGGTTACGTGCCGAGGAGTGTCACAAATAAATGACAGGGCACTTGTCACGACAGCTCTTTTCTGTAAAATCTGCATTTCTCAGAATTTTCTGTTGTCTTGAAAAATATGGGGGAACTAAAGAGATGGAACATTTTAAAATCCTCAGTTTTAAAGCGGTTGGTGTTGAATTTATGACACAAAGGCCTGATTTCAGAGGTGTGCCGTGCAGCCAATATTCTTCATAAACTGGGTGGGAGATGGGATTTTCACTAAAAATCAAACCCTGGCACCCTGAAGCAAAGAACCACACAAAAGCTGCTTGTAGCCTGGCATCTATTTGGTATCTGCATTCCCCAACTCTGAACGCAAGGTCTGAGCCATTAATGTCCTTCCAAAATGCCTTTGCGAGTTTTATTCTCTTTAATAATGTTTTTTTATACATTTTGTAACAAGATACTGCTAGTTGACATATGTTGTTGAACATGTAGTTTTCACTTCATGTGTATATGGATACTCAGCCACACTTAAATCTCAATGTAATTGAATTTTAACACTGCCGTAACAAAACTTGACTTTTATCGTTAAAAGTAAAACCTCACGTATTTCAGACTACTAGGCAGAAGGTTCTAACCCTGCAATGTGTTGCAGGGAAATGGCAATAAACAAAGGCAAAAGCAGGGAAAGCGTCGCCAGCGTATCCTCATTATTTCATTGACATTAGGGGGCTCATCTATTTTTGTCCCTTCCATCAGGTGAAGGCAACAAGGTTTTACTTAAAATAAGTTTATCCTGCTCAATCCTTAATGGCTTGAAGTTAAAGCCCAGAGGGATAATATGATTTATTTTATCTTTTTTTCTAAAGCAGAGATGCTATACAAATCTCTCCCACTAGTGCAGCCCAAATCTTCCCCTGAAAACTGTGTGCAGGAACTTGGTTTTAATTCCTCCCCAACACACATGAGGGTGTACCTGATTTTCCTGTTCTGGGCAGACACCTACTTCAGCTGTAAACTCTTCTGACATTTCTGACGAAGATAATTATAGTGCTCTGGGGGACTTTTGGCCTTACCAAAAATTGATGGGAACAGGGAGATGTGCATTTACAGGCAAAACTAAGAAGATGCTGGGGAGAACAGCATCTGTATTATGTGAGAGCTTCTGAAAGCACATCATGAAAGTGCCGCCTTCATCTCCAGGCTTTCAGTCTTTTTTCGCTTCTTATGATTAAATTTCTGTCTTCCTGGAAATCTTCCAATATCAAGGCACATTAATGGAAGTCCTTGCGTGCACGTTTGACAACTGTAGTGGAGCAGGAATGCATTTCACATCAGGTGATCCAGTCTGATGCCTTAGGAAGGTCCCAATAAATATGTACTGACCCTTACACACCTGCACTATGCAAAGCTAAGGAGGGATACGGGTTTCTGCGGGATTTGAGATCAAGCCGTCATGTTTTCTTTGCTTAAAGTAGAAACCTGGTTTGCTGTGATTCAGGAAACAAGCTTTTTTTCAATTAAAAGTTACCTATTGTTGATTTTTATAAACCGATCAGATTGTATTTCGTTCCCCAAATGTTATAGCAAAAATGATGCATATATTAATATTTTTAAATGTTTAAAACTACAGAAAAATTAGTAACCAAGAAACAAGTTATGGTTGATGGGAAAAATGCAAGTTGGACTGTGGCTGCAGCCTGGGGCACATTCCTGCCGTTCGTGCTGTGCAGCTGCGTTCGCTGGGTGGACAGGCAGCGTGGCCATCGGGATGGCTCTACCCCCTGCCACACAGCTGCCCCGTCTAGAGCCAGAGAAACTTCACGATATTTGCGGCTTGTTTCACTGCTGTCCTAAAGGCGCAGACGTGCCCGTAACCCTGCACAGCCCACACGTGCGGGATGTTGGTTTTGCCTGCAGAGTTCACAAGGACTTGGAGAGCTGTCTCGCTCCCAGGGTATCCGTTCCCTGTGGCTCCTCCTTCAGGGGTTTGTCTATAAAGAGATTCTGTTCTCCAGTTCCGAACCCCTTGTTAGAAAGTCTCTAACTGAATTTGGGGTGGAATTTATCTTACTGAGATGTGGGCATCAGAGAGGTCTCACCCTCCTTTCAATGGAGACAAATACCTTCAGTTGGTGGACCATCCTCACCAAAGGTTGCGTTGATGAACTGTCGTTTTGATGAGGTCTGGACTTTCAACTGACCATAAAGGAAACCTGGACAAACAGTTTTCTATATTTATGAGATCCTCACATGAAGGTGAGATTAATCTTACTCACCATAAAGTAGTTTGGAGGAAATCAGTTCCTGACTATTTGTCTTCATGCAGAAATTCCCCTGCTGAGGCTTCATTTCTCTTCCACGGGTCCAAGATTGCATCCGCTTGTTTGTTTGCAGGCAGGGTAAGCGCATGTTCCCTCTCCTGCTCTCCAGCTGAGCTGCTGTGTGTGTCCATCACTGGCACAAATTGTAATCTGCCACTGCCCATTCTTGCCAGACTGGCTCAGGCGCGTCACCCTCAGCTGTTCTTTGCCTCCAAAGTTCATATTCAGGAATTTGCCCTCTTTGGAGGTGTTTCATGAAATCTTCCCATTTTCCTCTGCACTGCCTGTCGACTACAGGTGCCAGCTGAACCTCAGCACATCTCCGTTACATGGCTTTTAATCTACTGGTTCAATTAACTCCCTGGGGCTGGGACTGGAGACATTAAACGACACATAAGTAGGAGCCATCCATGAGAATTAATGACTGCTGCTCAAAGCTACGGACCGGAGTATCAGTTTTTTGCTATTTAAAAATGGGATTTAACTTTACAGGTGTTTGCATCATGAGGTAGGAGAGTAGTGATAACAGAGACTGAGTCTCTTAAATTGGTCCTTCCATTCAAAGCCTGATGAAGCTGGGATCTTACAGTGCCATCAGCTGGATGATGAAGCTTTGTTTCTCTGGCATGAAAGCAGTTGGGCTCGGCAGTCTCAGCCTGGTCCTTATGAACAAGCATTTGCATTCGGCCCCAACAAAAATCCCAGCACTGGTTCACTGGGCTGCAGGGAGATCACAGTCCAGGACCAGAGGATTTATTCTAATCCAGTGAATGACTTGCTGTGTGATATGTTCCCTTCCACACAATAGTTCAGTCCCCTCATCTGCTCCGTTGTCCCCTGATGTGACATTTAGAACAATATTGCATTGCACTGGCAAAACTCAAGCAAGCGCTACACCAGTATTAGCAAGCCGGAGCTCCTGCAGGGGCCTGCAGAGGCATCTGCAGCCATCGGTCATCAGGAGATCCCGGCCTCACAGAACAGAGAGTCTAAAAGACACCTCTCTTTTAAGGGAAAAAAAAAAAAAAAAGTCCTTGGTTTGCAGTCTCACCTGCTGGAGAAGGGAATTAATTATAGTTCTACAAATTGGTCTTCTCCTTATCCTCAAAACAAATGCAAACTTCTTGAAAGACAGCAGTAATAATCCTTCAAAGCTTCCCCTGCTTAGGAGAGAGAAGCTCTGAGGATACACCTCTTCTTTTATTTCTGCTTTGGCTGACTTTCCCATTTCATTTATCGTTTTCCCTGTGTGCCACGGCTACAGCTCCCGCTTCTCAGCAGTACAAAGTGCCCCGTGCTCTGGGCTACAGCTGCAAAGGGCATCCCACATCCCGGCCGGTGAGGTGACAGTCCTGCTGCCGAGCTGCCTGTCGGCAAAATCTGAGCCTGGCAAGCAGCGGGATAAAAGGACAGAAGCAGCTTTGGTGTGGAACAATCGTACCTTAACAATGACGGCTGTGAGACTCCCCCCGTGCAAGCTTAAACACATCCTGATGTTTTATTGAAACAAGCGACATGCAGGAACAAATGTTTTAAGAGTGGAGGGGATAGAAAAGTGATCTCATTAAGCGACAGAAAAGTAACTAAAAAGGATGGAAGAAGCACTAGGTAACTAGCTGCATAATGCTCCAGGGACACCTTGCAGCATTTCCCAAGGCTACAGCAGTAAGAGACGTAATCGGTAAGAAACAGGAAATACAAAACCGAAGACGAGCTACAGGCTTTGTGAAAGACTTCAAAACTGTTCAGAACAGAATCATTACTAGGGTCATACTGAGATCAAAAAGAGAGTGAAATGTTATTAAAAGATGATGAATATTCAGAACATGTAATACTAATATTCTCCTATTCCAGAAAATGGGTGTTAGTTTCCCATTGCCTCTTACTTTGCTATACTTTCATATAGAAAAAGATGCAACTTTTTTGCCTGACTTGCAGCGCAGTCTGTAAATAGCTATAGTGTCACTAATACTTGGCTGAGACAAATTTATTTTAAACCACATTACAAAGTGTGAGCCAGCCTTTAATGCCCCTGTTCGCGTCAGACAGCACCTTGCAATCCAACAGCTGCTGACGCTGTTCGAGGAGCGAGAGGTAACGCCACGACGGTGTCACACTCCGGCTCTCTGATTTCGGCAGTCGGCTTCTAAACAGGGACCGAAGTGCCAATAGGTTGCACCAATACTTGAGAGCATTACTGCTTCATTGGAGCCCGGTACCTTTACAGCCTCACCTTGCTCTTCAAATAACTGTTGTTGTTGCTGGATTGTACCAGGAATGCAAACAGGGATTGTAGAGGCAGTAGTTCTGCCAATAGTAATTATTATTTCTAGCGTTGTGCTAAAAGCCGTACGGCAAGCTCCCTGCCTCCTCCCGCCTCGAAAGCCCTGGGCCCGAGTGCGAGCGCGGCTCAGCGCCGCCGCTGGAAAGCACCCGGTGATTGCAGTCACCAGGCACGCACCGCTGGGGCGATGCCAGGTGCCGACACTCGCACGCGCTAAGCAGGAATTTATATAATTTTTTTTAATGTGGTTTCAAGAGACTTCTTGCTTAAACGTATTTTTAAAAGAAAAAGAAATGTTAGGAAAGAAGCTAGGAGGCTGTAAGAGACGGCAAAGGCCATGCTCAAGCATATAAGATTTTGATATATTGCTCAAGTTAAATTAAAGATTCTGTAACTCATTTCACTTCATTAAAGCCACTAAAATAACAGCACAACTTTTCAACGGCGGGGATTAATTTTTGAAGCAGTACAGGGGCATTTGCTTTCAATGCCTGATGTAACTTGATTGAATCAGACAAATGGAATAAGTGACCTCTATCTAGCAAGGTTATAGTTATAGCTGGACTTCTGTCTTACGGAGATTTGGGCTGAAGTACACGAGAATGGAAGTTGCAATGTAAGACGCATACTAAAATACCATAAAAGAGGTGCTGCGACTTGCTTCTGGAGTCGGAAGGGTTAAAGGGTGCTGTAGGGGTGTTTGAAATGCTTTTTCAGGTCAGGTGTCCACAACTACGATTTCTCAGTAACCAGATGTTCTCTGCTGTTCTTATTAAAATGTATTGTTTAATTTTAGACAAATGTTTCAAATTAGCTTAATGGTAATGCTCTAGGGGAAATGAATTTCTAGAATAATTTTTCAGGCATTGGACAAAACAAATGCTAGCCTACGTTTTTGGAAAGATGAGTGATTTCAAGTGCCCTCAATATTTAATACCTAAAATTAGATGTCATAGGAATGACATGGAAAAAGTCACTTGATGAAAATATGGTTCATTTAAAGAGGATTAAATTGCACATAAAAATTATTCACCCTTTTAGAAAATTTAGATTGTTTTTTAAAAAAATTAGAAATCCTGGGTTTATCTTAGTTTGGTCTTATATTGGTGACCGTAAATCTTTTTTTTGATAGTAGATCCTTTACGCTAAAATTCTAAATGCAGTTAAGACTTTGGAAGATGTAGCCTTTCCTCTGGCTATGTCAGGCAGAACCCCAGGTACCCACGGCATCTCGGAATAGTGGGACGTGCGCCAGGAGATGCCAGGCAGTTGCAGCTCAGGCTACAGAGACCTGCTCTTACACGGGATTTAAGCTTCAAACATTAAAGCAACTGGGCTTGGACCAACCAGCCAGAGGAGGGTGGAAGTGAAATAAATTCTGGAGTGATGAAATTACTTTGGACAACTTAATGAAAAAAAATGCTCAGATCCCACTGAGCCATTAAATGATTGATTTCCACATGGAAGCACCCATCTCCTCTGACAAGCCTTTGACAAAACTGTTTCTTTATTTTCACATGGAATGGTTCTTGACCAAAAGATTAAAAAGACTGAGAGGAGAAAAAGGGACAGAACGGGTTATGAGCCCAATAGACAGGAGAAAATATGCTGAAAAAAAGAAGTCTGATGTACTTGTGCATTCATTAAACATACAGGTAGCATTTGCAGCTGTTTGGATTGCTTAACACTCAGGCTGAGTTGACGGTCACCGATCTGCTGAAGGACCACAAATACTTTTAAACCTTTCGATATACAATTTAACATTTTCTTTCGACAACAGTCTTTAAGTTCTGATACGTCAAGGAAGTTAAAAGCAAACCATCAAAACTAATTTCCCTGAGATCACCAAGCAACTACCTTTTGCTAATTTGGGGCTCTGTTAGAGGTTTGAGGCTCTGTTTGAGGTTCTGTTAGAACTTGAAATCACAATGGTCAGCATCAGACTGCAAATCGCATCCCAAGGGGCTCTGAATCCCAAAGTGGCATCCCAGAGGGCTCTGAATTAAGCTGTTGGCTCAGCCAAGCTACCACGGCTGAACACACAGGAGTCCTGCAAACCTTGGCATCCCTGATAACGACTGCAACAGTCAACTGTGCAAAAGCTGAATTTCAAATGTTAATGCTCTAAATGCCATGTCACTTTAATTATTTTTGGAGCTAAGTCCCTTCAGATATATATAGTCATACGCTGGATCCTTCCGCTGCTGCTTTTTGTTTCATTCATGATTTCTGAAGTCTAAAATACTCTAAATATTTGTAAAATGAGCTGTGATGAATCCAAAGAGAAAAACTGAACTTTTGTTTTCTTTAAATCCTTAGAGATATATATACAAATCCTTTCCCCAGTTCTATCAGACCACATTCTTTTCCTCCGTGCACGTTGCACCGTCCACCTGTAAGGCGCTCTGGTTCTTGGTAAGATAAGCTAGTTCAGATCAGTACAATCCGTTTTCCAAAGGCCGGGGTTCAGCGCCAGCTGGTGATCGCGCTATTGGCAAAGGACAGGAATCTGACGAATTCTGTGCTCGCTCGAGGAAGCGAAGACCCCCCCCCTTTCTTCCTACCCAGACCCACGTGAGGGGTAGGAGCAGTTGCCCATTGACGCTGTCTCCGGCGGGAGGAGCGGAGGGCAGTGCAGTGTGGGCTCCGCTCCCCGGGGAGAACAGCAGAGCCAAGACTGCGGAGGTGGGAGCTGGCAAATCCTCACTGGCTTAAGCCAACAGTAAGGTTTTGCCTGTGAGCAGACAAAAATGGGAAGACGTAACTCACTATCAGTGTTCTTAGGGCATACACTGGTTAAGTCTCTAACAGGAATGTAGAAACTAACTCTAAAAATTGGAGTATGTATGCTGTAGGGCTAATTAAAATAAAATCCTAATTCAGGAAGCTCTCATTCCACACACCACAGGCTCGAGCCGGGTTTTGCCACACACTACCAAATTGTCTCCGTGTCTGAAGTACTCGTGCCAAGAAAGGAAACAGCATAGTAGTACCCATTGTATAGGTCCACTGCTTTCATTCAGTTCCTGAGGATTCAATGGCAGAATTAATTGCAAAATAAAATGCATGTAATTGGATTAATTAACAGTACATTTCAAGGTCTTGAAATACAGAATTAGCCGCGGGGTAAATGCACAATGCAGGTTTTTCCTGCGAACAGAACAAGTGCTATTTTTGGAGCTGTATCTGTATCTCATTGAGGTGTGCTTGCTTAAAACGCTGCTAGGATAAGAAATGGGGCTTTGAAGGGGGAAGATAAATACTATAATTAGGGCTGCAGGACAACAAAAGGATCAGTCTTAAATGTAAAACCATTTGAGTGAAGTTGCTTGAAAGATAATTATACCTAAAATTGCTTGCATGGGTCTAATATTTTCTTTACAAGGACTTACAAGACTCATTGAATATTTATGGACCTGGAACATAAGACTGGATGAAATTTAAAATATAAATTCAATAGCAATTTATTATGAAGAGATTCCCTACCAGTTGTTGCTCCAACCTTTTAGCCTTAATAGACAGGCTTCATGTTGCAGAACACAAGCCCATGTGATAAATGATATCAAAGCTGAATGCCCTTGATTGATGAACGCTGCCTCGTTTGATGACTGTAAAACGCTCCTGAGGGCTGATCTCACCGCTGTTTTGGTTGTTTTCCTTTTTTTTTTCTTAATGCATATATTGCAGAAGGGTTGTTTGTGCTTCTGGTATTGTTATCACATGCAAATGAGCATGCTGTTTCCCAGATGCAGATTTCATATTTATAGATTAAATACAGCCTGAAAAATCGTATGTTAATTACATTCTGAGGGTGTAGCAGAATTTCTCACTTGAACATGTTTTGTTTTGCTGGAAATACTGCAAATTCCAGGTCAATGTATTTAGTTGCTTATAGCTTGGTAGTAAATATATCACGCTTTAGAAAAAGCTATCTAATTGTTATTATTACTAATCATTTACCATTAGCTCAATGCCTATCCCACATTATGTATTTGTTTATTTGTGTTTAATAACCTGTATTTCTCAGAAGACAACCAGTACTATAGGAAGCGGGGTAGGGGAATGGCTAAGGATCAAAGCCAAACAAGCAGATTATCAGGGATACACCGGCAGAGATCTGTGAGATGTTTTGAGAGGAATAGGACTCCCTGCAGTTGGCTCACTTAACTATAAATGGTCTTTTTTTCCCCTTTTGCCTATAAAGGTCCCACACCACGTATGCCGTGCTGAAAATCCATGGCGTAGGGGTTCTTCCTGTAGTATAGAGCTTGCTGTGGCCAAAAGAGACGCCGCAATCCCCCGAGAGGCCTCACTGGTAATGGAGATGGCCAAAGAACTATGGCTCCTCCTGAGACAGCAGGGAAAACCCAACAGTCCGATAACGTTGCAGATTTAGAAACTGGGCAGTGGTAGATATCGGCTGGTGGCTTGTACGCTGAGAACTAGCAGAGTTGTACTTACATCCCAGAACGTCAAAGAACATGCCGGAAATAATTAGGAAAAACGTGCTCAACAGGGAGTGCAGCAATTCTTGGATTTCAAATTAGGACAGTTTTGCCCTTGAGGACTGTGTTATCGAAGGCAATGCGGAGCAGAAGCCTGTTACAATAAAAGGGGGGAAAATTTTGGAGAAGTCAATATACGACATTCAAATTACTTTCTTGTTTACTGTCCCAACAGTTGCAAAACATCAAAAATAAAGAGGGAAGCTTAAAATACACAGTGAACTTCATTATTACACAGAAAAGTCTAACACAACAGCCATTCCAATCAATAGAAACCATCTCACTGGTTCTCACTGGGGCAGGATCAAGCCTATACAAAGCAAACAGATTTTCCTAATAACAAGTAGTTAAAAATATGACCTTTTTTTTCTTCTATAAATGTAAGGCCTTTGATGACCAATTATTGATTCAAAGATATGTTCATAATCACTGGGCTGGCAGGAATTATTAGTATGGACTTCAAGCACACATAAGTCTCACTTCAAAATACCCTCCTGCCGTATATTACAATATATCCTGAAAGCCACAAACGAGAATGAATAGTACCAAAATACATAGTAAATTGAAAATACCTCCCCCCCCCCGAATCCCTTTTTACAGCTCTCATAAATCTTTTAGTAAATAAGTAAATCACAGAGGTACCAAAGAAAGTGGCAAACGAAGAGGTAGTTTATGTAACAAAGCGTCTCTGTCTGCAAGCACGTCTTGCCGCTGCGGGCAGCACCCTGCAGCTCTGGAACGTGAAGCCACGTACGGCTGCCAGGTGCTGTGCCAACCTTCCTGCTCTAGTCCCAGGACCCAATAGAAAAAGCTGGCATAGGACAGTTCAGCCATATCAGCTGATCAGAAAGCAATTCTGGTACCTCAAGGGCAATACAAAACATGCCCTATACTCCTCACGTTCCCCAAGTACCAACACTGCGTTTGCTTTTTGGCCCCCGATCATTATGCAGTCAACAGATACATTGATCTTTCAGTCTTTAGAAAGCTTTCAACTTAATAATGTTATCCTCTGTTTACGTAATTAATCTTGGCTTTATGAACATATACCTGTGTGTCACATGGACCGGAATACATTCAGATTGGTATAATTGGAAAGAAAACCGCTACTGTAGTTTGGTGAGGATGCAACATGATCATTTGATGTAAGCTCTATGTGGTGAATTGCTCCACTGTGTACAAGAAATCATCCTCCCCTTGAGGCCTTACAACAACAAAAATTTTGTGTCTGCTCAAGGAGTATTTTTCTCCTATGTGATCCTACAAAATGATACCGGCCTGAGATGAATTGGTACACTAGAGACAGTGTAGTGAATTAGATAAATTTGACAGTTTGAAGTAGCAGCCAAGTCCTGTGATATTGGTGTGTTTGAATAGAATAATAACATGTGTCTTACTATCTCTTCTAAAAAGAAACCAAGAGAAACCCAAATCTAATTACATATCCATCATTAAGGTGCTCTACACAGACTGCTGGGTATCAACCGTAGTGTTGCAATTCACTGGAGTCTTAGGACAAGATCCTGATAGGCTTTTCTTTCACTTTCCCATGAATGATGGTTCTTCACGTAGTCTTTGGCCATTGTTACAATTTCTCTTTCCATAATGGGGTCATTCATCAAACTCTTGGACAGCACAACAAACTCCTAAAAAAGATAAAGAAAAGAATAAATTAGAAGTTCCTTGAAGTTCTAATGATACTGAAATAGCTTGTACCCGTATCTTGATTTTGGTAAACCACTTCAACTGTGAGCCAGTATATGATGCTGTTCAAAGTCATTTTTCAAGGTCACATACCATAGTTTATTTATAAACAATGATCAATAAATAATTATTTTATATATTATTTTATGCAGCCCACCAACAAAGACATTTAAAATCAAAGACAATCCCAAAAGTGTTAAGACAAATATAAGCAACACATTTAATGACACAAAACCTGTTTGCCTACCCAAGTGTTAGAAAACCAGGCTGTTTATAAATTAAATAATTCTCCTGGTCTCCTGCATGGAGGAAAACTGACATCAGATGTTTGATCTCAGCTCAGCTAAACTTTTATCTCATTGCTACTGTGACATCTTTAGTTAATTTTATGGTAAGACTAAAAAAACTCACTACATAAATAATGTCACGGTACACAGATAAGAGCACGCATGCAGCAACAAGCTTGGCCAGGGCAGTTGCATCTGGGCAGTTACAGCTACAACAAGCTCTGCAAAAAAGCCATAGATGAATTTCCTTTAAATTTGCTGGGCAAAATACTGGACCTCACAGAGTACAACTATTCCTTTGCCGGCTCCTCTGCCACTCTAATTTAGTTCTTTGGAAGAGAAATTGTGAACTTCAAACATGTGAAAGGAGATTTGATGTCTGAACTAACCTATTCTGAGCAGCTGGTCTAATTTTCTATCAAAAGACGACTTTCAATACTTCAGCTTGATTACAAATGTGTTCAGATCTTTGCAAAATAATGTCTTGATTCAGCTCAAAAAAGCAGATAGCTATTGTGTCGACGGAAAACTAAGATAATGCATTACTACAAAACTGGTAGTGAAAATCACTGCATGGGGACATGGGGGACAAGAAGGATGGGAGAAGGCGATATATTATTTACACAATCTGTCAGTTATGAAAGGAAATATCATAAATAAGACCAGAGTTCATATCAGCACTGGGTTAACTAGCAAACTATACTTAAGAGCCTAAGTACGCAGCGTATATAAATACACACAGATATAAAATCCTTGGTTACCACAGACTCAATGTTGCTGTTGTAATGCAAGTGATGGCTATGCATAATACATAACTCTAACGTGACCCCTGGGAAACACTGATATGTGAAATCACATTGTACTTGTTATAATCACTCCTTTGACTCTCACTGACAAGACAAACTATCAATATATGCATCACTGCCATGAAATTTAAATCGTCAGAAATGCACATCAGTTCTTTTGGAAAGGTTTGTAACTAGGCAATAGAACAAGATGATTTTCATGCATGTGTATTAGCAGTAACCTCTTATTTTACATAAAAATCAGTAATGCTTGTAATCTTCACTCTGTCCACATGGCACTGAAAGAGCGGCCTCTGGCATAGCCGTGAGGGCCACATGTTTTGTATCCCACCTGCCTTCCATCCACAGCTACCTTGCGTTCAGGTACCTGCTAATTTAACTTGTGTCTTCAGTTCCTTACTTGGAACCCATGTGGTCCGAAGGACGTGTAGGTGTTATCTGACTGCTTGTCAGAGAGTCCCTAAAGAAGATAGGTGAGGCTGGGCTAGAGAGTACCCCGCCAGGCCGCGTCTATCAGACGCTGCAGATACAGATACTCCAACTTAAGAGACATGCTCTTCTCCTTCCTCCATATCTGCCAGGAATACAGAACAGGGAAGGTGGGAAGGTCTTACGTGACTTATGCTGGCTTCATCCAATTGCCTGGATAATCACAGTAATAAACACTGTTCACACTGAACTACATTCCAACTTTAATTGTATGCTCCTGTGGAGGATTTTATTTAAAGTAATGTTTAAAAATAATTTATGTAAATTACCTAAGAACAGAAGCAGCAATGTAACATTTCCTGACAGGTAGTCCTATTAGCATTCTTTTAAAATGTGGCTATGAGGACAAAAACTTGGAAACATGTAAATGATAGAAGAAATGAGATCCTTATGCACAGTTACAATACTTAATGCTGGGGATAATTTCAGGAAAATGCCAAACTGAGTCCAAAGCATAAAAGTTGAGAAACTGCAGGAGGGAGAAACAGCAAATGGAAAAATACCAGGAGATGGAGAATAAGGACTTCTCAGCTTTATCCCTGCTTCTTCTACTAATCAAATGTGACCACCTACAAGTCACTTGCAATCTGACTGGAAGCCAATGGGAAGATTCACTATGACTTATCTGGGTTTTGCTTCATACCCTGTGAGCAGCTGGCTTAGCTTGTTTTCAGTTTTTCGATGCTCAGCTTTAGATAGCAATAACTTCATTTTTTCAGGTGTCTCCCTTAACTACAACTGACTTGCATTTCAGTTGTAGTTTTGTGGTAAGTCTGAAGCACGGGCTTGCAGGATGCAGACATTCAGAACGCAGAGCTCTTTCAGAAAATCGAGCATTACATTTTTCTTTTCTAGAAGCCTACGATATACAAACTACTTATGGTTGCTAACGTGTCCCTTTATCAGTTGTTATGCTGTAAGTATTTGTGCACTAGCATATTTTGTTGTAGATGTGAAGTAAGCTTCACTTTTGGTGAAAGAGTGGCAAAATTCACAAATTACTTTTCAATTATGAAACGTAAGGGTATGCACTTCAGCAGCCAAAATTAAGGAGGTGCTAACTTACTACTTGGGGGGGCATACATGTTTCTAATAAGCCTTTTATTCACGTACAGAAATGGGTATAATTACTATACATGTGACAGAAAAAACACAGTGTAAAAGCTGAACCTCAGTAGTTAGCCACAACCCAGAAAAAAACAGGGGAGAAGATCATCTTATGTACATCCAGAACTGATATTAACACACACCCTTTTTATGGGTAGTACTTCACTTCAAACTCAGGCATTTTTCAACAGCAACATACATAATACATTTTTCTCCTGGTAAATTAACCAATCATCTTTAAAGAAAATGTCAGCTTCGCTATCTAGTACCTAAAAGAAATTCTGTATAATATTTTTCAGAGATCCAGAAATACAGGTATCTGGGAGATAAAGCTAGAAAATGAGTGCACTGAGTAAAAAGAACGAATATTCCTTCAATCACCACAAGAACTACACCGGTGTCACAGCTCACGCATAATGAAAATAAGATGCATGGTTAATATATTATTTATATAACGAAAGTAAGTCTGCAATTAAACCGTTTCATATCAGCTTCAGCAGATAAAAGTACATGATTCTTAAACAACAGAGAATCGCCCCAGGGAAGGCAAACGACAGATGTCTATTTAGAATGGCAACAGATCTACCTAGTGGCAGGCAAAGCTCGAAGTTAGCTGGCACATCTGCGTCCTTCATGGGGCAATGGGCCAGTATTTCTAGGGGAGTATAAACAGTGATTGCTGGCACTGCCAAAACCTGCAAATTGGTCTATTCAGTGTGAAGGTTCATAGGTCTAAAAACTTCAGCTATATTCCAGCTTGAAGCCCTGGTAGAAATGGCGTTGACCTGTGTTTGGCAGAGGAGACCAAAGTAGGTACCTTCAGCGTATTGCTCTGTACTCAGCTGAGCTGCGCTTCCCTCTTACCTCTTCAGCAGTTGTCTCTGCTACCAGTATTCTTTCCAGGTCCCGCTCACTCTCAAACTCTGTGCTTGGCCCCTCTCTTACTGGCTTTGAAGTTTATTTACCTCCTTCTGTTTATTTAGCTCCTTCTGTGAGCCTTTAGAGATGCTGAACATATAATTTTGGAACTTAGGATGCTGAGTAACATTTTGTGTCTTCCCTTTTAACGTGGTTTTGCGTTATTTATTGCCCAAAAGCTGCTGGCTATTCTTATCTCTCGCTTGTCATTTTTTTCTTTCAGGTCCCATTAACTCAGTGTCAGATATTCCATAAACTTGCAAATTCAAGTAGTGGCAGGATCGAACCATGATTTAAAAGTAATGTGCACAGATGATGTAGTATCAAGGACAAACCGTTTCATAGCTTTCACTTTTACATTAACTGTTTCCATCTGAGCATTGCCTTCAGTGATTGGCAGAACTTTCTCTACTTCCAGTCATGAAGCATCAGCCTATGTGCGCGTGGTTAATGATGGCTACAACTACACACAAAATTTCCTACTTTCCTGCAAGCCACAAAAGCTCACTTTCAGCAAGAATAAAAGAAGAAAACCAAGAGCATTCACAATTTAAAATTATTCTCATTGTGTAATGGTCAATTTATATCCCTCTAATTTAGCTTTCAAAAGATAAGACAGTCCACAGACCAGACACAATTCCTCATATCTAAGCTAACCATACTGTAAAACTTTCCCTCCCCAGATCAGTAACAACTTGAAAATGGGCAATGCTTTCTACTCTTGACCTATGATGCAGTCTGTATCATCACAACCAGATGGGATCCACTAAACTTAGCAATAAAAATTTCTTTGATATTTTCTTAAAAAATCTTTGGTGGCCCGGATTCTTCATGACAGAGACAGACTTTCCAAGCACCTAAATACAATACTAATCTCCCTGTATGATAGGGAAAATATGCATTTTCCCTAACTAGCCTGATGCAATTGGGGTTGCAGCAGAAGATAGTTTACCAGATATTTAAGATGCCAAAGTAATCAGAGTAACAAAAAAACCAGAAAACTTCTTACCAGAACATATGTTTTCCCATCGCTATTGTCAGACTGAATCTTCTAAGACAGTATTCAAAGTGCCATGGGCAGAATGTTCCTTCCGCCAGCAATAAAAATACAAGGAATACCTTGAACTGTATGTGTTCTAACTAACTTAATCGCATTTCTTTGGTCTCAGCCTCTGACAGGCTGTGTACAGCGGTTTAAAAACTGTATTTGATATGGTTTGGGGAGATAAGGAACAAGAGTAAATGGTTACGTTATCTTTGAAACCACAATTGGCATTCTGAGCTCATCTCTGCAAGAAGTTTTTCAACAACTCCGCAGTGGGATTAGAGTATTATCCTGCAAACAAATATTTTCCTGACCCATCTGCAAATTTTGATAGTTTGAGACCAGTGAAAGTATAAAAGCGGCTTTTATTAAATGAGATAGGATTGCTGTTTTGTAGAGAAAGCAGGGATATTACTTTCCTTTCTAAGATAGGGTAACTGCACAAACGTTAGTGATTCCAGTACAAACATCACCTAGGAGCACGATAGTTAATATGGTAATGCACGTTAACACCTTCACTTAAAAAATACTATGGACTACTGAGATAGACTAACAGCAAAAAGGGGGGCAACAAGCAGCAGCAGAATAGGGGGGTTCTGGTGTTCGGCTCGGCACATTGCAGAGAAGGAAGCTCAGGCAAAAGGATTTTATAGGAACTAAGATTATAGCGTTCTAGACATATTTACAGCCTGTGACTCTAGTTCTGATATAAAAGAAAGTCCTTAGCCATTTGTACAGAGTCACTGATACGGGATTACTGTGCTTAAAATTGCACGTTCCTCTGAGTGAGGAAATATATAGCATATTTTTAATTGATCTTCAAAAAAAAAAAAGAAAATTGTTCTTATTTGATTCCAAATAAACACTTGGAATGTAGGATGCTTGGAAGAGGCTTCTTCCAAGGATGTATGATGAAACTAATTGGGTCTGGTATGAATAATGTATTTGAATTCCAAGCCAAATGTAACCAGCATGTTGAGGGAAACTACAGAATGTATCAGAATTGGTATCAGGAGAGCCATCAGTCTGCGTATTCAACATGATCATATATCCTTGAAGTTTTGAAGAAGCATATGTATAAAAATAAAATTATTTATTAAAATAATTTTATAAATAGCTTTATAGCCTCTGCTAGCCTGGAAGTACCCCATTTCCAAAGGATATTGCAAGAAGAGGGAATACTTCCACGAAAAAATAAATTCCAGAAGTTAACAAATTTTTTTTGTAGAAACCATTGGAAAAAATGAATATGCCAGAAAAACAAACCCCAAACCATGAGCTACAAGAATTTTTCTATTAAAAAAGCCTCCAAAACTAACCCAGAGAATTCACCTTTCTGAAACACAGCTTAATAGGATGCATTAATCACACACTCCTCAAAGTAAATAAATGAGATGATACATTTTCAATTTGCAAAATTATCAAATGGACTATTCTAGCAAAGGGTTTTTAATCTTGAGTTGGACAAAACCACTAAGGGAATCTGTGTCTGAAAGTCATCTTCCGCAACATGTACGAATAGGTAATAGCAAAGCCATAATGCAGGAAAATATACTGAAATGAAAATTTCCCGCATTTAAAAATGAGTAGTGTTCCCTCTCTTCCTACTCTTACTTATCTTCACAGAAACTCCATTGCAACACTTTGCTTAATTTTAGTCATTAATTATTTTCTGACCGAGCAATATCTTGGACCTAATAATGCTTTATAGTAACACTTACTGCTAGAAATTGTAGATAATGTATTACCTAAAACTTCATAGTTCTCTTTCAGCTAGCTACTGCTTGCCTAACATGAGTTCATACTTCAGTTAGTACTTGAAGGGGAATAGGACATGCACACAGCATCTCTTCCAGGGTTCGCGTATGGAACCCTCACAACTGAAGCACGACAAGTTGCTGAGGAGGGAGCCCCACTCAGATGGCAGGCTCTGAAGCAGCACAGACAGAGAAACATTCAGCAAGGCTGACACCTAGTAAAAGTTTAGTGAACTGCAAAGTGAACGTGAGACAACAGCAGAGCTTCAAGAAAGGCAGGCTGACACCCAGGTTTTTAGGAGAATCTCAGAAGAACCGACAAGAGTAAAAGCCAAGTTTCCAGACACACACAAGCGTGTAATGGAAAATGAACCTAGCCTTAGGAAGGTTCTGGGGATCTTACCTGGGGATCTGAAAATAGCAGTCCTGTTTCCTTATGTTTTATTATTGCTGCATTCCCAGGAATGTTCCTTGCCAGCACTGGAATATCTAAATCCATTGCCTAGAGGAATATAGAGAAAGAAAACAATAGTTTATTAGGATTCAGAGATTTTGAGATGTTAATGATGACAATTTTAAGATGAGAGGCAGAAACAACAAACCAAACTTCTTTCCCATCTCTACAATTTTTTTAGTTGAAAAATACCATGTATAAAGTGGTATTCTTTGTGGATACATCTCCTATATGGAACTTCTCTGAAATATTTTGTTTATATTTTTGTTAGTCTATTGTTAGACTAACAATATCAGTATGTTCTGATATTGAACATACTATCAGAAGCAATCAATCCAGAAAGTCAATGGATAGCTGTTTTCATTCTTTATTCTTTTCCATCTCAAAGTATGCAGTTTGTTTCCCATTGGAAGCTCCTGACATATGGCAGGCTTTAAAAGGATAAAATTAAGGTTCAGATCAAAGGTTGGCATTGTAACTCCTACTGTTATTGTGCATAGATGAGAAGATCTGTTCATTGCACAAAAAGCCAGTTGTCCCCAACAAAGAAGTATCTGTTCTATTGTTCCATTAAAACGTGCTTTTCTCAGATTTTCTACAACATGTGCAGAACTGGAGAGATGTGGGCAGTTCAGTGGCAGTGAAGGTGGCCGTGGAAACCACTTGGCTCTTTCTCCTCAGTTCTGATTCCTGTGGGCCATACAGGACTCTGGAAGGAGTTTTTCTTTCAACATCCGTTACTACAGCCTGTCTTGGACTTTGAGCGTTCAGGGGCTGCAGGGAAGTATGCAGTGATGCAGCTTCTGACTGAACTATTCCAAGGAGGGGAGAGAAAAGGTTATGCTTTCAGAACGCATTATGCTTTCAAAACGTTATCTACAAAGCTATTGGTTTGGGACTCCTCAGAGACAAAGGAATACATCTGAAGAAGTAGGATTTGATTCCGCAGAAATTACGGGCTGGTTGTTGATGTATTTATTCATTTATTTCTATGTATATATATGTGTGCATGTATGTACATACATAAAAAAAGGAAAGGAAGTGCGGTGTCTCAACATGGTAGCGTGTCAGGTTGCCTGCAGAATCAGAAGCAGAGTGCAGCATCTGTTCAAAGGCAGTAAACCATTTCCAAGAGACCTAACACCTGGCAACTTTTAAAAATACAGCTTAAATTTTGAAGTAACTAGTGTGCAAACCCTGTCCACTCAACACTGTTACTCATGCATATCCTGATCTAAAACTTCAATTACTACTGATGAATTTGGAAGGTTTGAGATGCACTGACTGTAAAACCAGAAAACCTGATATTGTACAATTATCACAGTGTCAAACAGGAGAAAGAAATTCACTCCCCCAAATCTTCATGTTTCACATCACTGTGTTTCACAGTGATGCCCTGTCACTTCAGAGTGAATGCATTTTTAATTACTGTCATTACACTCCCGGATGGGGAGCAATTTTGCTTCAGTCTACATAGCAGGAAAACAAAACTCCAAGGAGAAAACCATGTTTTTTTATAGTTTGGACAAAACTGAAGACAAAAATACCCTGGCTGATAATGCACAGAACCAGTTATGCTTTGAACAGTGAGGGACTGCTGTGATTTAGCAACATGTCTTAGTAGCTTAAAATATACAAGAGAAACACTGTTTAAATCACCACTGCAGACGAATTTACTCTGGACATAGAAATTCTACGGTCCTTCTAGCACAAACATCTGCTTTGCAGCAGTTAGCTCTAAAAATAATAGTAACCCTTAATGAAATAACTTGTTCTGCACTTTGAAACGACTGGGTCAGATGGAGGTAATTCAGACAAATAGATTAATGAAGTGAACACAAACCAGAATAAATAAATGGGAAATATAAAAACTACAGACTAGATTTCTGAATTTATCTAAGCGTTTAAAGTTGTTGAGATACAGCTTTTTTTTTAAATTAAAAAAAAAGTCATTTTGGTGAGAGGAAATACAGTTTTTGGTCATCCACAAATTGTTTTGTCATTTGCTCTGACTTCACTGTTAAACAAAAGAAATCTGTTTGCCAGAAGTAGATTTACAAAAACATATGATGACAATATCTACTTACTGGTACAGCAAAGTTCATAGAACTTCAAAGTTCACCCAGGAAATGAGAGATACCGGTGGCCCACTCTGCCTGACAGGTTTTGAGTCTACAGCTCGAGGAAGTTCCTTTTGGCTCTAATTACCCAACTATCGTCCTAACGTGCTGCTGCATCAACATCTCAGAGAGAGACAGAATTTCTGATTCAGCTCTTTTTTCAGCCCTTCCTATTGACAGGCTTAAATGCCCTGTGTTCAGTCTGCTGGCTGTTGATCTCATTCAGCGAACAGGGAATGAAGATATTTTACTTGAACTTCTGAACTGAAAATCAAGAGCTTGATAGTGGCAGTGAAGTGTGTCACAGTCACTGCCACCTGCCTAAGGCCCTTTCCTCACCCCTCTTGCTGTTCTCCTTTCAAAAAACAAAGCTATAAGAGTATTTCAGGTCTGGCTTCTTTCCAACAAGCGACTGTCCATTCAAGGGAAAGAGCACCATTAAAAAAAAAAAAGAAAGAAAGAAAGAATCAAAGAAGAAAACACACAAAACACAGCACAACCACCCCAGGACTCAGTGTTGGAAGTGTCACTATCCCCATAGAGAGGAGTCTGGATTTGAGCATGGCAGATGCAGTGAGTAGTGGACACTGTGCCATTGGGCTGCACATCGACAGCGATCATCAAATACGCGCCTGAGTGCCCTGTGCCAGGTTGTTGGACTGGCCCTAACGGTGTGGCCGCAGAGGCTGGCAGAGTATTGCTGTCCTGCAGTTCGGGTTGGACTGTAGCACACATTTTAAAAAAAAATAATTGTCACAAGATATGTTCATTCACTTCTGTTTCTGAATGCTACACAGCTGATGACTCATTGAAGTTGATCACTAAGTTTATATTTCATTTTCTGTAATTTCTGAACTCTAAAGGGAGAGACATTTGTTCTGTCTCATAGAGTTGGAGAGCAGTAACTGCTACATATGAAAACTTACAGGTCCCAAAACACACAGGTACCAATGAATTATAGCTACTGAAAGACAGAACAGATGGCCAAATACATAAGATGAGGGGCTGGCTTTATACCAGCTAGCCTTAAACAAATGGATTGGGCTGTAAATAATTACTGCATGAAGTGGCTTAGAATTTAATTTAGATGCTTAGTCTATTTTTAAGCAGTAAAAAGAATAATTTGCATTGTTGAAAATATGTATAATTTACTGACCTAAGTTCCACAAATAATAGCATAAAATAACATTTTAGTTCATTGGCCATCTGTTTTGTTACATTATTCTGACTATGAATGTGTTTTAACGCCATATCAGAAGGATGCAGGGTGTAAATTTCAGCTATAGAAGCATGTTACACAACAAGCATTTCTAACCAGCAGCATAGGGCTTATAGAGTAAATGCAGGTTTTATTTACTATTTTGTCTTCTTGATTGTCCCTCATTTTCTTCCTCCAAGCCTATGCATCGTTTTGTTGGCCCCTCGTCAATTTTACTGCTCTATAACATTCCTTCAAGGTCTGTACTTCACATGTTGTCTAAGACTGGATTTTGCCCTACAGCAGAACAGAGTCTGGCCATCTCCCTTTTCTATGATGACTTTTTTTTTTTAATTGGCTATGGTTTTTGTAAAAGTGTAACAATCTAATGATTTTTACAACAGTTGGAATACTCTTGAGAGCACAGAAAAGGTACTCTGATGAAATGGTGCTGGAGTCAAAACCTTTTTATTTCCAACTACACAAAGAGCACATAAAATTTTCCAGTAGTAAGGCCTGTTTTGCCATCACACACCCAGGAACATGCAGAATTCCTGAGCTTTCTGAGGAAGAGATGTATTTTAAATGCTTGCTCTAATGCTTGTTTTCTGTTTTTCAAATGCCAAACAGAAAATAGATCCATTATGGCAAAATCTCTGAGATATCAGTAGTAGATGATGAAGTAATTAGTTATGGTTTCTAGTTCTTTCATACCTTAAAGCAGGTTGAAATAGATATGATGATATATTTATCTCATTTACCTATTATATATTTATCTCGTACTAAAATACTGTTTACAGATTCATGACTTTATTAAATTTTGAGCTTTCAAGAGAATGCAAGTTGCATTTCCAAATTCAAGCAAGATGTTTTCTCCAGCCTAGGACCAAAAGATTTTATACAGAGTTTTCTGCCTTATTAATTTAACAAGATCTTAACAGATGGCCCTTCCTACTGCTGGCCATCTCAAGCAGGGACTTGATTAGATTGACACTTCCTCTGAGAGAGAGATTTTTTCAGTAGGATATTTTATAAGCATGTCATCAAATCCCCCTGTACAACTGTCTAGTAAAGAGACATACAATACCAAAACCCTTATAACTTTAGAAGAATTCAAACAGGTGTGAGGTAGTAAAAAGGGCAAGCTTCAGGTAGTTTCTTAAGAGATAACTAAAGACCTAATTCCACTTGCAGAAAATCCTGACTCAGCTGGGACTGGAGCCGTGCCACGTCTATTAGACTTTCCTTCCTATAATGCAAGATTTCAGTTTACACCTGCATTTGCTTGTAGCCAATACGCACCTGAACGAGCGTGGCTCAGGCTTCTGAAAGCGTGCCAGCTCTTTTTATCGCTGTTACATGACCTCCACGACAAACTCCAAGTTATGAGTTACCAGTTCAGAGATTAGACTTTCCTTCCTCCACTCTTCAAGAAGGCCAATACAGGACTGAGGCTGGTGAAAAGCAGTGGGTTACACCTATGGTTATAGATTTATTTTTTCTCCCTGTGAAGAGAATCTCCCTGCAGGAGATCATAACTTCCAAACAAGAATATGTCGCCTTTTGTACAGTTCTTTTTAATAATTCTTAGATAACTGTATAGAGTAGCTGCAGCAACATAATACCTTCCACAAAAGGAGAGCAGGAACGGGCTCCCATCTCACTCACCAATAGCC
Source organism: Chroicocephalus ridibundus (assembly GCF_963924245.1). NCBI lineage: Eukaryota > Metazoa > Chordata > Aves > Charadriiformes > Laridae > Chroicocephalus > Chroicocephalus ridibundus. The sequence goes on along the minus strand of NC_086296.1, from coordinate 7,597,530 downwards.
CCCGCCTTTGACCTGAATGTGGGACTGCGAGAGCAAAGCCCTCGGGATGCTCCGTGCCCCTCCACATGAGCACTGTGCCTGACGGAGCAGTTCAAGGGGCAGCACCACATCAGAAGTGTCTTACTGGAGAAACTATGGGAGGTATTTCAGCTACCTGCTCCCATCCTGGTGTACCAGTATAAAATGAAACAGGTAGTGGTAAAATGTTGAAGTATGACGGCTCAAAAGCTCATGTGTTTGCTCATCTGCTGACTCTCTCCTACTACTGGTAATTTCTGGTAGAAAAGCAAGGTAGGAAGAGAGGGTTCCAGAAGGAAATATTCCATTTAGGAATATTTGAAACTGCATTTTATTTTCAACACATGATTATACATGAGCACAAATCAAAGCTGACCATTAGGTTTGAAATAATTCCACCAATGCAGTAACAGAAGAAAGGAGAACAGGATCTTTTTCTCTTCTTTTTATGAAGTTACCATGCGCAAGGAAATAGCTAACAGCCTTCCAGAGGCCAAGTCTAACACTTAGAAGAAAGAATCAAATTTTTCCACTATGGTGATTTGCCAGTTTATTTTATCATGTTTAGTTGTCAAACTCAGATTAAGACAGATTAAGATTTAAAGGCAGATTAAATGTTGATTAACTTTGTTTTTTAGCAATGTCTTTACTAGAATTAAATGTATCAATCATAAGACTAGCCTAGGACATGATATGCACAGCTGCATCTAAGATAAAAAAGTAATCCTAACTAATCTGACATATATATATATGTAAATACATATATATAGAGAAATAAATTCAGCATGGAAAACTAAAATACTTCTTGATTATTCATCCTCATGTATACTTTTTCTGATGTAAGAAAAACACCAAAATGGAAGAAACATCCCATAGAATGCTCTTTTGCCAGAATAATCTTTTAATTCTTAGCAAAAGAAGAGAAATACAACAGATAGTATTTACTATTCTGTTTGTGTAATAATTTTCAGTGAGAAAAACAATTGTTGGAGGAGGTTCTTTTTTTTTTTTTTGACAGGTCTGGGTATGAATTGGGAATAAATTACTTAACATAACTGTGTAGTGGAAACTTAAAGGGACAACTTTAGCTTTCCACATCAGGTGGTATCTGACTATTTAACAGCCCTGTAGAATAACTGAATAGTTCGGCCACACAGAGAAGAGCTTGGGGGAAAAAAACCCTTTCCTTGTTGATTTAGTCTTATCAGATTCAAAACTTATCAGAATTGTAACTTCAAAAGAGGAGAGAAAAAAAATCAATAATTCCTGAAGCAGGCTCAATGTTACATCTGAAGTAAAAGAGTATTATCTTTTTGCTTTGAGTTACCACATATTTGTTAAGACACTAAACTTACAAGATTATTCCCTCTTCTGATAAAAGCTAAGGAAAGCACCTTTTAACTGCACAAATCTGATGGGAAAATTTTGGTGAAAACTGTATCAATTGTCCCATCACTCCTGAGTTTGCATAACAACTTGTATCCAGCACACTTGCACTTCTGTTGCAGATGCTGTGTCTCTTAAAAGTCTTTCTGGTTTGCTTTCTCCCTCCCGCTTTTTTCCCCCATCTCTAACTCACTGACACTCTCAGGAAGTAAATCACATTGATTTTTGGTCAACTGCCACGCGAGTAGTCCTGAAGTGAACATGTAACTGGTGCAGAGGAGGTGACAGTTACTTAACTTCTACTCCTCTGAGTCACCGACTTAATTGTGGCTGTGTTGTGTTGGTACACTCCATTTCATCTCAACTACCGAACACACAAAATTTGTCTAGCCTGCCACACTGATAACTTTGGAAATGTCACAATCTGTAGTAATTGTTGTTTATAGAGTATTGTTGCTGTGAAACAGCATCTGCTTCCACCTTTGAGCATTGGCGTTTTAGAAAGGAAACACTTATTTGCTGTCTTAGCATCACTTAACGTTCATAATTCTTACAATGCTCACTTAGTTCTCTACTTATGAAGGGCTTTCAGCTGTTTGGAAGAAAAGCATGCTGGAAACACAACACGTGCTTACTCAGTAGAAACAGAAATAAGAGACTCACTAATACAAATCATGTAATAGTTTCTATGATCTTCTGAGACCATCACGAACCAACATTCAGCAGTTGCCAAAAAAAATGGAATAGTAAAAGGCGTCTGCCCAAAGAACTTACACTTCGAGTACATTTATTTTTTTCCTAGAAAGCATTTGATACTAAGCAGTGCCCTACTTCGACAGGTATGAAACAAACCTGGTTATTAATTTTCAATACTGATGGCAAAAAGTTTAACCAAGCGTGTCACTCATTCATTAATCATTTCAGAATTAAATAAGCAAATACAGCTCTTAGATTGCTTTTTGAAAGGATGTAAAAATAAATGAAAGTCTATTCTAGAAACATAAGGAAGTGGATGCTGAATCAAGAACAGTGACAACCCCAGTAAATCAGAATGATTCTTCTGTCTCAGGTCTGTATTGTTAATTTAACAAGACTGATAAAATTACATTCTTTCCTTTAAAAAAAAAATAGAGAAAGCATAAAAAACTGCCAGTTCAAGGGAAGAAAACCTTAATTACTAACACTTGCAAAAAAAATATTTTAGTTTTGTCTTCACTAGCTTTGAAACATGGACATGAAATGTTGACACACATTTCCAGTGATAAAAGGTGATTTCAGATTCACTGTAACCTCACTGAAAAACCTTACCGCTAACATGCAATTACCTCCAGAATTGCAGCAGACATCCCCTCTGAAATGGAGCTATTCACCACAGCAAAGCACCTTTTCATAGCAGCATGAAGATCATCTTGTGGCATCTCCCGTAATAAATGTACTCCAGGTGCCCTAGAAATAAAGTGCACACAAATAGGACACCTCCTAACAATGTGCTCTAACAATTCTTCCTAAAACTTGGGGCAATGATGGAAGGTGGTCAGACCAATTCAGGCGTGGTTCTGATGCTAAAAATCGCTTGCCCATGGGCAAGCCACTTTACCACGTTCTCGTTAGCTTTCTATCTATAAATGCAGTTATAAACTCAATACAGGGACAGAAAAAAGCTATACAGGTTATCTTGTCCATCTACTCATTTACCCACCAACAGCAAGCATGCAAATCCAGGATGAAAGAAAGAATGAAAAGACTCGAAAGAATAATAAATATAAATCACACTAAATCAGATGTGATTGAACAGAAAACATGAAGAGATCTCCTGGTTATTCTAAAATTTAACACGTGTAGAATACCTCGTCTGAGAATGTTACATACGGAACAATCGGCACACATCTGTTAGGCATGGAGACGTGTGCGTGTATTGTGCATTTGTATATACAAAAGAGCATTTACACACATGATTTAAAAAGCTGGTCAGACAACTCCTTTCACTTGGAGCAGATAAAAAGTTTAATATTAACTTCTTACCTTTTAACTTTTTCTTTAATTTCACTTGCAAAAAGTGGATCAACCTAGAAAGGAATACACACACAGGTATATGGCACTACTTTAGCACTGTAGCGCTATTTGAAATATCCAGAAAAGAAAAATAAATTTTAGCATATTTTTTACTAAAATATTTAAACGCATGAATGTGCTGAGCTTTAAAATCATACCACAGATCTGTAACTTGGTTGTTCCATTTGACTCTTCAGACAAACGCTCTGGCGAGTGACTGGCACTTCGAATGCCCAGCGGGGGGGGCGCGCAGAGTCGCGCAGAATTGACTACTCCACTCTAAACCCCTAAGTGACTCCTGTAATGCAGTGTAGCTTTGGGCCACTGTCAGAAGGGGAGGTTCCATTTCTTCTCCCCTGACATCCCTCTGGCTGCAGGTTCTAATTAGAGCGAGATCTACTTAAGATGAATGACTGTTTTCAGATGACTGTGCTAAGGCTAACATGATTCACATGACCCATTTGACAACCTACCGTCTGAGTGAGGACAACCAGAGTGGGGAAGGAAAGGAACTTTTAGGCTTTAGCACAGGAAGCAATCCGCACGTGAACTGAGACAGTCAGACAGATGCTACGCACTGACAGAAACGTTTGTTTGAAAACTAATAAACACAAAATTCTAAAATATAGTCTAACATGAAGGCATGCTAGAGTTATTAAAAAGTTGTCTCAGCTGGGCAAATAACTCCAGCAGGTTTATTTACGAAGCTTAACTATGTCTGCTATTTTAATTTAACATGATTAAAAGAAATAAACAGAACTTGGAAATCCTTAACTAGACATGAAGAACAGAACTAGACTTTTTTATTAAGGCTGAATGACTGTATGAGATTAATTTATGATAGCTTGCACAGAATGCTGCAGTTTTAAGTACTGGGAACAACATGGCTTATTTTTTTAATGCATGTTAATATTTTGGGTTTGGTGGGTTTTTTTCACATTATGAGATAGAGAACACTTCACAAAGCATTTTAGAAACTGATTAGAAAGAAGACTGGAAAAAAGCGAGGATTTATTTTATAACTATGAGAGCGTACTTTGAACACAAGATTAATTATTTCATGAAAACAGGGCTTCATAAATTAAAAGATTCAAGCAAATCACTCTTGCACTAAAGAACGAATTCCTACTGAATACAAGAATAAAAGGCTTGCATAAGTACTTAAGAAAGTAGTTTTGGTAACAGCAGGGGGGAAAATCAAGTCCCCTTTCCTGAAGCACTACCTGATCTGGCGACAGAGTATTATACAGATCCATACACTAAACCAGTATGTCATGTCACGAGTTCCTTGGGTATTTCATACTGAACTTCACAATTGCTATTTCTATATAAATATCTTCTCAGCTTTTTCCCCAAAGTACTATTTTGATGCTGAGTTCCTCTCATGAGGCACTATACCCTGTTTCCATTAAAATCAATGGAGTATTTGTAAGTCATTTAACAAGCAGTGGGATATGGTCTTTTGCTCTTCTACCTTTAGAAGCATGAGAAAAACTACAGCCTGTGACTCATAAAATTTGTAAGATATTAATTTCTATCCCATCTACATCCGTGGAAGCCCTGAAATTGCCATCTGCCTCATAAACAGAGCAATCCTTTAACCTGTATTCTTCTGTTGGTAGATATTCCAAGAAGCCTGGCCTGAATCTGAGAACTCAGTCAAAACATTACTTTCAGGATGGGTGTAGCCATGATTTAGAGAAGTGATCCCCCTGAGCTACATTTAGGAACTTGAGGGGGCACAGTTATCTATCCACAGGCTCAATATAACAGAAATTAGATACAACATAAGCTGTGCAGTAAGTTGGTAATGCACTGAAAAGATGTGAACGCTTCCAAAGCCAAGTGACTATGGCAGGATGCCTAGGAACTTAGCCCAGTCTCAGAAAAAGCTACTGAAAAGAAAAGAAAGTTACTTCCACCCAAAATGTCTCCACGATCCAGTTCTTCTACAGGTAGAGTATTTGTTGCCAGACTTTATTTTGTTACCTACCAATGTAGCAGGCAAATAACGATCATCAGTTACCTATCATCTCTTGTCAAAAAATCATCCATCCAGAGGAAGAGCCTTCAGAGAGCTGCAAATTTCATCAATTTAGCAGAAATCAGAGGAAAGCAGTGTGCGTTGTATGAATCGTTTCTATCAGAACAGATGAGATAAGCTGACACATGGAAAGGGGAGTGGGCAGATAGCAAGAAACCACACCTCACCGGGCCAGCTAGGCGATTAAGGAAGTTCTACTCTGCTGACAGGCAAAGAAACATCTGAGACATGTTTGACAGTGCAGAAAGTCACAGATCAAACGCTGCACAAAGATGAAGGTGCTTGTTAAGCACAGGGCCTACCATGATCAAAATGTAGAAAATCATCTATAAACACGCTATATTAAATTGCTGTCATACAAAAATTAACTCAGACAGAAGCAATGGTCCAGAAACATCTTCATTATAATGCTGGGACTACTGTGGCCCTCTAGACTTTGTAGGGAAAACCAGGTCTTAGTACATTTAAAGTTCTGTCGGAATATCACCCTGAGCACTAGAGAGTGAAAAGCTGTGTCTGCAAGCAGATGCACTATGGATAGGAAGAATTTTCTCAATTGCTCGGGTTTGTGGGGTTTTGACAGCATCCCTGTGAAAGGAATTGGCTTTATTCACAGCAGCAGGTGACCCCACATTACAATTTTCATCTGATTGATTGTTGAATAGGCTCAGCAAGACCAAGCTTCCCCTACAACTGAAAACACAACCGTCGTCTGCAATGCACACAATCTGCCTGCAGCAAACGCGCCAGGAATATAACATCCTTGGGAACATACTAAACTTAGCCATTCTACATCATCTTTTCCATACGCTAAATGCTTAAGGAAATTCAATGTCTTCTGGCTTAACATGTAGTTGTACTACTGCAATTTGGGACAAATAACAACTTGTAAACAATACAGTTTTAATTCAGCTGAAACATTTTGGCAACCAGGATCTACATTAACAAAACTTCAGGTCTAAAAGAAAAATATATAACCTTTTAAAGACATTTTGGAACAGCTCATATCACTATTTCTAACAAAAGTTTCATTTCCAGGGACATTTTCTTGAAGAACAAGCACACAAGGGATTAGAAGAGTTATCAGCTTAATAGTAGCAGTAGCTCTTACCTTTTAAAAAATGTCTCAGTGAGCTGGACACTTATTCAGGATGCAGCTGGCAGAATTTCATATTCCTCAGCAGGCTAAAGAATTTTAAATTGTATCTTTGTCTCCTATCTGATCTTCCTAATTATTGTGCTCCAGGATATTCTGGAGCAGGTTATTAGACTTCCTCTAGTTGCTTAGTTTAGTTGTGTCAACAGCTGTTTCGTTTTAGAATTAGCCCAGAAAACACACAGTAGGTAACAGCCATCCATTATAAAGAGACGGGCATCCGTTATAAAGGCATGACCTAACAGGTCCCTCCATCTGCGGAGGCAGTTATTCCAAATTCTCTCAATAGGCATGGGAAGAAGTTGGACAGGGGCAAAACAGCTGTCAATGGAAAGCACCATCATTACAAACCGAGCAATATTCTGTACTGTCTACAAGAACAATTAAGAATTACGCAGAGAGTACAAAGTGGCCTTCAAGAGGTTACCCAACAACTGGACACAAGTTTTGTAGCCTTAACTTTTTTTAAAATAAGCTTCTATTCTTGGAATATAGAGCTGCTGAAAATTAGCTATTGTTTCAAATTTCATTATAAAAATGCACAAAAGGAAAACTGGAAGAGGAGATAAATACTAATAATTTTACATTATACAGGACCCCATCCTGCAACATCACTTAGATTGCACCATTTGAGACAATCACGTATAGCAAATGCAGGGAAAAGGTTACAATCTTATAGAAGCAAAGCAGAAAATAGTATGTGGGCCTTTGCTCTTGATATTCTTAATGAATGTAACCTTAATGTGGGGTTTTTTAATATTCACAATAAACATGACTTGTTTCAAAGACAATGGCACTGATTTTCTTATGATTTTGTGGTTTGAGAAGTAACATGAATAAGAAAAGTACAGCTAAATACTAATAGAGCTGAAACTCATTTTCATCCTTTAGCAATATTTTAGTACTATGGGAGAAATATGTTTTTAAATGTTTTAAGAAGGTTCAGTCCTTGATCCCGCCTATGTACTGCCACAGGGTTATTTCTAGTAACTTACTGTAAAGATGTTAGGTTATGAAAAAGTGAAGCAAATTTAAAAAGACGACTGAAATATTTAAAATCCTCACTGGAAGCAGCAAGTGCATCTTTTGATTTTAAAGCAGAGCTTCATTATACCTGCTCTAGATTTGCTTTCCACACCAGTTCACTTCCAAATCATTTTGTGTATTAGTGTGGAAAAAAAAATGGAGATAAAAATGTAAAAACAGCTTTTTAAAATAAAATCCTATGTCTCCAAATTTACAAAGAACAAAACTGAATGAGAAAATAGAAAGATAGTTCTTATTTGTCCATTCAGATTCTATTTATTTTCTTATAAAACAGACTGCCTGTAAGTTTTCAGGCTCGCATGAAGAGGAATCAGAGATGAGACTTACAGAGGCACACAAACACATTACCCAGAGGAAACACTGAAGCTTTTAGTACCCTTTCAGCATCAGCGAGAGCCAGCTTCATAGGACACAGCTGCCTCCTCATTCCTTTTCCACTGGTTAGATTAAGGCTTGCCTTTTCAAGACTTCTGCTGCTATGAACATACATGTAGCACAACTGATTTCTTTCTCAAAAGTCCTGCAATTAACGTTGCTACTTTAGCGTAAAGTATGTTCCCTTGACATGGGTAACATACTAGAAGCAGAAGCAGCAGGATAGTCTCCCTGCAGCTCCGCATGGTCCCCATGCAGTGCTGTGGGAATGAGCCTCATTTTGCACAGAATTAGCAGCACTTTGGTGGTTCAGAGACATCTTTCCCCCCTCTACCTCCCCAATTTACAGTGCAGCTGCTACTGTTGAGCATCTGGCCCACAGCAAATACTGTGCTAGCAAATATTTAGGTAAGGTATTGGTTAGACTGAGATTCAGGAAATATTAATCTTTCTGTCATGGTTCTGAACATAACCATGCGTTTTGTAGTTTTGCACTTTTTCAGCACCGTACTTAACAGAAATCATAAGAACATTTACATGTTTATGGATTGTTCCTTTCCAAAGGCCTCAGTTTCTGCAGGTGAAATCAGACAGATCTCAAAGAGGAAATAATTGGAAACAATGGTGGATACTCAAACATGAAGTTTTAAGAGACCATTAGAAAAGACTGGCAGAAAATCTATGCAACCCTTTACTCCCTTTTAAGCATTCAGAACAGACTCAGACTTGGCTAACGTGGTGCATGCTTCTCTCTTCAGAGTTTAGTCTTGTTACTTCCTCAAAAATCATGCTACTTGATTTAAAAATGGGGTGGGGTTGGGAGGATTCAATAGTTTTTCTTGTTTCATGCTTCATAAACCCGCATTTTCAAACCTTACTCCACAACCAGAGGATTATTTCATAATAATGACTGTGATAGTTTTGATTTTCAACTCTTTCAGGAGCTGGTGCTTCATGAAAAGCAAACCATTGCTGAGAAACTCATGACAGCGTTTTGAGACAGCAATCCAACTGCACGTTTTATCTAAAGAGAGTTAGCAATTACAGAAGAGCTGCCATTTAACTGACTGACCCTGTTGTGAAAAGAGAGAATTAGAAGTTGTAACTTCCAAATTTGTTAAACAGGGTTTTTAAGACTTAGGGGGGAAAAAATGAAATCTCCCATTAATGTTGGCCAGCACTTTTACTAAAATACACATATACATTTGGAAGGAATGATACCAACTCAAAGCTTCATCTGAGATGTGGACTATAAGAGCAACTTAGTTTCTGATTCATTTATTTTAGTCAACTCCACCTTCCCTCTCAGATACCCGTATCCCAGGCTTTAGTGCACTCAGACTCTAAATGTGAAAGACATCACGGATTTTATTTGTCAGCTCAAGCTCTGTCCTTGCTGTCTCGTGTCAGACAGAAGCCTAGCATCATTTTGCACCTGCTGACAACTGTTAATTGTGTACGAATTGAGACTACCAGAAATGGCATCAAAATCTAAATGGAATGGAACAAAGACACAACCCTCCACCTGAACAGAAGATGTAAGAACAGGGATAATGAGCATCTGATATCACCTTCACAGTATTAAAAATTGTCATTAACAATACCTCCTAAAAAAAAAAATCTTCTAGATGGCAACTGTTGCCTTTTAAAATATTTGATGGGCTCATTTATAAATTATTCATGTTGAAACAGGCATTTCTAATATTTTATTTGCATTAGTACTTTCTAATTATCTAAAAAATTTTGTACTGTCCCACAGAAGCCAATCTTAAAATCCAAATATTTTTATGCTTTTTATCTTCCAAAGTTGATTCTTTGTCAAATCAAACAGTAAAGAATTTGCTCTAAGAGACCATAGCAGATGAAAAGCATTACCAAGTCACATGCTTGAGGTAAAGATAAAATTATAGGAATCCAGCCGCAAATATCCTTTATAAAACTAGCCCAAGCCTTCTAAACAAAAAAAATTCAGTATATGTAAAACAAATCTTCAGCTGCTGTAAACTATTTCAGTTCTATTGATAACCGTTTGCATTAATAAAAACCTAACTGAATAGAGTTGGGCTACCCCAGTGCATTCTCCTCTCAAAAAACCCCTCTTAGCTGTTTGCCCTTTTGCAGTGCAAAAGCCGAGCACGTGCTGAGTGAGGCCGTGTCGCTGATAGCAGAACTCTGAACTTTGGAAGTCAGAGCACTGGAATCTCTCCCACTTCCCCAGTTCCGGCCTGCCGTCAACAGCCTTTGTAACTGCTAGGTTTGCACCTTGTCTCTGTAACAGCCAGAAGTCCTCTGACTTAGGATCAGTTTGGAAAGAATTAGTGTGATATCTCACATGCGAGTAAACAGAAGTATTTAGGAATAAACATACAAATAAAATAAAAATTAGAACAACAACTTACTGCAGGTCCAATTATACCCAGATGGACACTGGGGTCCTTTCTGTGCCAATCTAAAACGGAAAAGGAACATCATTTTTGTTAATCAAAATTATTAATTTTTTACTTAATTTAATTCTTTCTCTGAAATCAATGTAAAGAGCTGCATGACCGAAGAAGAACTAGGCAAATATTGTATTACTACTTAAAAGACTAAATATGTGCCAGATTTCACGCTCAGTCCTCACATTACTCCTCAGAATTCAAATGATTAGCGTATCTGAGAGTTAGTATTTAGCATTTCTGCTTCATGCAATCTTTTATGATTCAAGGGCTATTTAACTAAGCTCAGATATTAATTTTGAATCGTCTCAAGAGAACAATACTCTACGGAATGCAGTGACTCTGGCCACTAAAACAAAATGAATTTTTTCTCCTATGTAAAGAAATGTGTGGAAGCTACTGCAGCCATTACAATTAATACTTAGTTATTGTGTGCATAAGAGAAATCTGTCACTCTTCCAATACCAGAACGGAACAAAACCAGTTACTTGACTTTAATAAACTACATTTGTTACTAAGTGTCACAAAGTGGCAGAGGCTTAGAAAAGTAAACTGAATAGTGGAGCCTAAATTTGCAGCATGGACTATCTGAACCTTTTACAGACACACATTGAACCTGGCAAAACATTCACCTACGTGACTAGAAGAAACCTTCGGCCGAGTTTACAGTGCTGAGCCATAGCGATGGCTGGTAAAATTTTCTTGTAACTTCAATGATATTAATCAGCACACATGCAAATTGGTGCAATAGCCACAGGACATTAAGATAAAAAAAGTTATTCTGAAGTAGGTGAACTCTTCTTTTGTCTTCCATTAATATTGTATGTAACAGCACAATAGTTTTCCCAGCAAGTAAAATCATCAAATATTGCTTGGATTTTAATGCTCTCTTATTCCCAGCAGGCTGGAAAAGACGCAGTACAGAAATAAAGCGTTGAACAGATCAATGATTACATGAGCATTTTTTTTAAAATGTAAATATATTATGAAGTTTTCTGCAATGAATAAAACAGCTTATGCCAAACTTAGAAACGTTAAAAGAAATGCATCTGAATCCAGGGAGAAAACAAGAGTATTCAAAGAGCAGGAACCTACCTGAAAATACATCTACTAAATACAGAGGATCTTTGACTCTTCGAAGTCCGCATATCAAAAGAAACATGTGTAAACTGCCTGTATCTGTAGGAATGTCTGTAACAAATAATTTTAAAAAGTCTGAATGCAGATAAAAAAGCTGAACACTCCAAATTGTTTCATGAAGGAACATATACAGTGATAAAAGCAGAAATAGGGTGTATTCTGAAAAATTTCCATTATTGTTCCCTCCTCTGTTTCTTGCTCTTTCATCAGTCCTCAAATCAACTCAGTGGAGAACTTAATCATGCACATCATTTTATAGGGCACCGGAGTTTATTTCCAGAGGCAGTGAATGTGCAGGATTTGGAGAAATGGCTGGTGGTTGGTATTCTTGAACACCAGAACCCAGCTTTGACTCACTCGGCAACTATACAAATCAGTGCGTTTCTTAATTTTTCTACCCACAGAAGAAAAAAATTGCATCCATATAATAACTCAATACTTCTTTCAAGGATATTGTGAGGTTTAGTTAATCAATGGCTGTAGGGCTTAGAGCTCTTGATCTGACACTTTTTGCTATAAAAGATCAGGTAAACGTCCCATAGTTATCTATCCCTAATATGCCAGGACTGCTACAGAATAATTAACTAGAAGTTAAATTATTGCAAAGCATTTATTTTAACCTTATTGCTAAGAAACACAACTGAAAAATAATTTGGGAAAAAGTCTCAACATGGAAGTTTTTAACACTGAAAACCTCTCTTGCAAATACACAGCAACAACCCATACAAGAATAATTTTGTAGGCTCTATTAGAAAAAGATCTGATGTACGATATTGCAGTTGCCATTGGCTTTATGACAGCACAATTAATTCAGAATATACTAACGGAGAAGGGTCACTATGTGATGAACTTTGGTAAAAAGTGTTTACGATAAAACAACGTAATTCACAAATTGCTGAATGAACACACATAACAACAACATAACTTAATAAACACTAGAGGGGTTGAAATGTACACGTTTGATTTACTGTACTGAACAAACCAGTTTGTTGTCCTTCGGTTCACCTATTTATTGAGCTCATGGCAAGGACGGATGGCACGTATTATCTAACACTGGGCAGTTCAACACGGAGCATCAAGCTGCTGCTCTTCAGCAGCAGGCTGTTTGTGGGACATGAGTGCACGGGTCCCACACCAGGGTATGTCACATAGCTACCAGGAGGACTATGCTGCATGGTCGGAATGACTGTCTGTGGGAGTTATGACTAACAGAGGAAGGCAGCAGGACAGTTGCGGTGGCACGGTGATCTGCTGCTGCTGGCCACCACAGAGCATCCTCGTCTGAGGCCTCCTCCTCCCATCCCCTTCCACTCTCCATGGGTTGGAGGAACAACTCAGCTGCTTACAGGGCACCACTGAATTGCTCCAATTTGCAATTTAAGGTCACCCAAACTTAGGTGATTTTAAAGCTTATGGTTCCTCAGGGTGTTGTATAACTTAACTGCAGGGTCTGCTCCAGGCCCTGGAAGAAAGATGCTGGGAATATCTCCCCTCATGTCAAGGAACTGCATTGACATGAGCTCTGCATCCAATCTCTACTTTGTGGGAGGGGGAGAATCAAAAGAGTGGCGATTCACGATATACTCAAGTGCTATTACTTTGAAAATTAAAATCCAGTTCAGGGACTTCTAAATGCTCCCTGTCACAGGGCTCACAGAATCACAGAATCATCCAGGTTGGAAGGGACCCTAATCAACATTAGCTATGCTTGAAATAACTGCTTCTTTTTATCCCTTAACATCTTCTTGTTTCTATCTTATAGCTTTCAGTCTTTTTATTAGATAAAGGTTTAAAGTGCTCTGACACTGAAAAGCCCTAACAGACCAGTTCTGGGCAGTCCTACTGCCATTCTGCTCCCTGTACGAAAACCTTAATGCCGAAGAGAAACAGCAAACTGGCCCCGCAGACAGTAATTGTACTTTGTAATTTGGATTTTGCCTTTCAGTTCCTGTGGCATTTAAAGGTACTTCTCCCAAGAATCACGTCAATAACAGTCTAATTATTTCACTAGTGAAATTACCTAAAATAATATTTATTAATGAAAATAGCCCACGTTTTTGACCTTTATTTTGAAAAGACATTCACAACCTTGAACTCTCACTGCAGACTATCCCCCTTCATGTAACTTTACAAAGCCCTATTTGTCTATCATGAAAATTTATGCACTTTTATGCTTTTCTGAAATAGCAGATATCAGGTACACTAGACAACAGACTGGATCCTACGTGGCATTTCTAAAAGCTGTCATAGGAGGGGCAATCAAAAAAGATTTGCCTCTGCCATTCAATTTAGTGAAGTGAGGATCAGTTCTAGTTTTATTTTGTTGTATGCTGTAGATCTTAGTCATCACGTAGTTCATTTTTACAGGCAGACTTTCCCCACTCAAGCCACTTAGAAGCATATAAAAACATTCCTGAGAAGATTGCATTACCAGCACATCACTGCCACTGTTTAGTGCTGGGAGTTTACTCATCCTCTGTCTACTTAAGATCAAACTTCAGCAGCACTTGTGTATCTTGTTAGCTTTCTGCTCATTCACTGAAAATGGCTAAATTCACACATCAAGATGATGCCTGCATCAGTGTTTTCCCACCTGTTGCTTTCTCAAGCCTTGCTAGCACCCCTGCAGTGAAACAAAAAAAGGTAGCCATTTGTGCAAGAAAGCAATCATTTTAGTATGCTTTGTCCTCACAAGAACGCTGAAAAGGGGAACATATTAAGAGAATAACTGCAATAGCTGCATTTACCAGCTATAGCCATCAGCTGGGTGAAAACTGGTATTTGAAAGACAACATTTTTTCGTTTTCCTTGAGCTTAAATAAGACTTTCAGTATGTGGATTTTTGCTATCATTCTGCCTTTTCCAGATAGGCTACTTAAGCTCTAATAAGATACTACTGCCTTGTGTGATTCCGTTCTGAAATGGAAATACACCAATATGGCAAAATCAACTGATTTGCTCTTTTGATACGTTCACTGTGTCACTATCTTGTCTGAATGACATGCAAACACCCAAATAACAAATAAAAAAAAGCTTGTGTCTGTTTCTCCCCGTTTCTGTTAGTGTTACAAAAGCAAAAACTTGAAGCGGCACACTGTGCTTCATTATCCCTTAGCTCATGCACCCTCTGTTGGCTTTGCAAAGAGAATACAAAATGGAAAGATTTGTACATAATCACTGGCAATAATAAAAAAAAAAAGACTGAAAAGACTGCATGGTACATGTTTTCCAGCCATCCTTCAGAATCACCATATGCTAAATGCAAGTCAAGTCTTGCCACTGTAATCAACATCTCCTTCAGTGTCAAAAATAATTGTTTAATGTCAGTTAAAGATGCTCCTTTAAACATGTGTTGTCAGGATTTGTCTAAGGCTGTAGTCTGATTTGTTACATTGGCCTTATCTACAAAAAACAGCTGCACGCTGGCCATAACTAGTCTTGAGCCTGCTTAGCAGGTCACCTGGTTACCAGGATGTGAGAGGTCAAAACAAGAACAGTGATTGGCAGGATTATGAAAAACTCATTCCTCTCATCAGCTTGATGGTATGCTGTCCTGATATGGCACACAGGACCACAGGGATGGTAACAAATGAACTGCAGGTGAGCTGAAATGAGACAGACACAGCGGAAGATTAAGACTGACATGGAACTGCCACAGTCATGCAACTCCTTTTCCATGATGGAGCAGAGGTGGTATTACACTGCTCAAAACTGAAACACAGCAATGTAGCACTGGCACTTAAATTTCAGAGTGGAACTGCATGATCAAAAGGGTATCCAACTGCTGTGCCAGTGTATTTGTTGATAGTATTGGAAGCTGGCACAAAATATATTGGCTAATAAATGAAATGTGATTAATACTCAGGATTCATGTTATCCTGCTGGCTGTGATTCTGAGTCATGGCGTGGCCTAGAGAAAGTTTGTCAAATCTAGACTTATCCGTCTAGACTTACCCATTCATCTACAAGCAGGTTTAATAATTGCTTGACATGAAACAATGGCACTGGGTTTAACTTTTGATAAACTCTTTTGAGGTCTTCAGTTGCGAGACAGAATGAGAGAATGGAGTATATTAAAAGTGGAAAACTTTTTCATAACGCAACACTGGAAATAAGCAGTTTGTTATTTAAGATTTAATTGGTTCCTAGTCTGTCCCTTATCTGAAACTGTATAACTGTCTCATCAAAGTATTTTACTATTATGACACACTACGACAGTTTACACTTCAGCCTTTATAAAAATCTGTATTTAGATGCCAGGATAGCAAAACATGAGCTCAGCGAGCTAACACAAAATCCTAAATCATTTTGGAAACATCAGTAAGGACATTGTTTTCCTAAGAAAGGCAAGGATAAGTAGAAGTGTTACCTAAACAGATATTGAAATAGCAGATTCACTTGGCTCCATCCCTCTACTATCAGGAAAAAAATGTAGTAATCATCTATGTATAGTAAAAATAAATAAACTACTGCAAATCTTTAATCTTACTGAAAAGCTGCAGGCCTCTACGTGAATGAGTAATATCAAGCATTGGCTTGCTGAGAGGTAAAGAAGCAGTTTGAGAACATCTTAAGTGAGCCATTTTCTCACCACTTGCTCAAATAAAGAAAATAGAAATATTTTTCTTATTTAAAAGTCTTTACTGTGCTTTCGTAGCATGTTTTCAAAATCTCTAGAGAGGAAAAAAATATAATAAGGAACAATGTGATTATTCATTCAAAGTTATTATTTTGGACCTGAACCAACAACCTCACAAAACCAAAGTTCTTAAAATGTGTTAATTCCTTTACAAGTTAAAATCCAATTTGTACTAGAGGTTAAATACATTTTATCAAGTATATCAATATTGGACCTACAGATTATAATTTAGGATATAAAGATTTTTCAGTAACATAAAAAAAACAGTCTGCAGTCAAAACATTTCTTATTAATATTAGGTCAAGGATGACCAAAGATTTTAAGATTAATTTTCCAACCCCTGATTTCAAGTTCACGGTTTTGTTCTATGGACCTTTAGAGAAAAATACCAATTCCATATTATTTGGGCTTAGTCATCCATTTTTGTTCAGAAACAAGATCTAAGCTATGACAAGACAGTGAGGGTGAATAACCTTTCTCATTTTTCTTTCTGTTCACTGTGAACCACAGCAGGTCTTCTACTCTTGAAAATTGTTCATCTATCCATCCCCTGTGCATCTGCAAGTATTAACTGATATCCCACAAAAGGAAATCCATAGGTTTATTGCTGAGATTTCAGTCTTTAAGATGGTTATTTTATTTTCTTGAGTTTGAAACATAGACAAATCTGTCCAAATCTGGCATGTATTTTTGATACTCTAAATCTTTCAATTCATAGTTATTCTTTACGTTCATCTCCCTACACACAGCAGAAATACCATACATTAGCTCTTTTAGCCTCTTGGCACCAACAGTTTTATTTTGTGTCTCTTTCACAAGCCAACTATTAAGAACAAGCTGCTCAGATCAGCTAAGGTTTCCAGCTTGTTTGCCACGGTGGTGTCCTACTGCAGTACAGCTTCAACATGCGATCTTACTTCATACCGACTCGGCAGTTTCTTTAATTTAAGTCACTGATGACACAGAACTTAGACAATTATTAGCCCAATTGGGTCTTATTTCAGCAACACTTAACCACCTGCAGATCTCAAACATTTATTAATGCTTATTATTAGTAACTATATCCAAAGTGTTTATACTGCTATTCACATTCAATAGTGAATAATTGCTAGAGTTGCTGATGTGTCTGTGAAGACAACAGAATAAACCTGTTAATTTCCAGGGCTACTAATCCAGAAGAATTAGACTGCAAAATTCTCCAGCAATCCTTTTTTTCCCCCGTTTCTCATTATTTCTAACAGACCATACAACAGAAAAGCTCCATGCTTTCAGATCTGTTGGGGAACACATTTTACTGCTGCTATCATATCATTATTTCTATGGTCAGCTATTATCTGCACAAACTTTTACTATTTAATTTTTCTTATCTGGGTCTTTTTTTCCAGCATAGCTTTAGGAAAATACAATGCGTCTATAAAACCCTGTCTGTGTCATGACAGGTTACGTAAACTTTTCAAGCTCTGAAAATAGCTGTGCTATGAAGCAGAAATTATCTGAGAGTAGAAAAATCAAACTACAAAAGTATATTTGATAGTGCAAATAAGCATCTGATCCTATGACTCTATGTCACCTTCCAGGAAAACAGTTTTTAGTCTTATCTGTTGGGTAAACAAGCCTTCTCAGTTCATTAGTATAGACTTTGTTAGTTATCTCCATCTTCTAATCACATGATGTCTAAGTGTTTATTAGGGTTTACATCTTACAAGCTTCAGCCACATTCCACTGAAATCAAAAGGAGCCTTTCATCAAGGTATAATGACATCAAGCCTGCCTGTGATCTGAAGTAGCTATGCTCCACCCTTGAGCTAAGCTGTTAGAGAAGAGCAGACTCAGCTTTCACATCTACTTAGACTGTCAATCAATTTACAGCAAAAGCCTGAACTTTCATTGTCTCTCTCAAGTCTATAGATAGGCATCTAAACTCGCCAACAAGTTTATGCGGTATATAGATTCCTATATCATAAGGTCAGAGAAAAACCTTTTGATCATCTGGTCTGACCTCCAGCCTGACAAAGGCTGTAATATTTCCACAAATAGTCTGAGTTACTAAATATACTGAAAACATTGTCTTCTTGAAGTCTGTGTTGAAATCTGCACTTGGTTCAGCTTTTTGGTTTGACTACTGTTGCTTACAGTCTCTCATCCACGTAAGACAAACTCTGTGAAGCTGACTGTAACCAGAATGCAAATTAACTTTAAAAACACTGTTTTTTTGTAGATTAAAACAATTTTGTAGAGTAAAACAATAAATGTTTTAGCAGCCAGCCACTGAAAATACTGCAGCTAGGAGCTACCACACTAATACTACACAAACATCACCTCTGTAGCTCTTAAGTCTGCTGTTTGGATTACAAAAAAAATACTATACTAATTCCATGATTTTTGTACTGAGGTTGTACTGCACCCATAACAACAACAGCAAACCTTTCACAGCACTGCCTCAGTTTGTATTAGCAATTGCTATTTATGTTAGCGACCCAAACTATCAAATGAAATGTACAAAAAGCTGGGATTCCTTAGCTTTCGGTTTAGTACCATTCACACTTAGGTGCTGGAGGGAAGTCTCCCACAGTAAAATGTATTTGATGCACTCCGCCACTCACTTAAATCTACCATTAAATTCTTTTTGAAGCCATTACACTGATTCAAAGAGACTATTTATGTACTGGTGTTATATTTAACGTGAGACAAATGTTAAGGCTTTTCTATGACTGAAAAAAAAACAGTACAAAGAATATTCATAAGAAGTCTCTTGTATGAAAAAACATCTTGAAATATTCTGAAGAGCCTATTTCATTTTAAAGAATAAGTTGACAATGTATGGGCTGATCACCAAGGATGTTTAACACCGATGCCTCAAATGTATTATAATTTGCATTGTAGGGCGTATGCTGTTTCTTTACGCTCAGTCCTGGGAATCCTGAATTTGACAGATGTTCACAGATACTGCTAAAGATACAGGCAAGAGTTATCTGGAGAAATATTTCCCTCAAAAATCATTAAATGCCCTTAGATATGGAATAGAACTTAACGAAAAAAGTCTTTTTTTAAAAAAAAAAGATCATAAATGCCAGGAGGCGAACAAGATGATTGCACAGCTTTATCTGCATAAAATCTAGTGATCTTTTCAAGTGCACTTCATTGTGTGAGGCTACACTATCAAAATTGTATTCTTCTGAGCAAAACTACCTTCTATTTTTGATGGTCTTCTACTGATTGCTCCAAGTTTAGTAGAATTTAAAAGACTTTGAAAGTGCAAATCCCCAGAAAAAGAATTCAGTGGGAACTTCTAATTAGTCTGTGGTAAGCGCAAAGGTACGGCCAAAAAACCTGCCTCCATGTGCAATATTAAAAGAAGTGGAAATTATAGGCTGCCACCAGAGATGGACACAGAGACAAGACTGGTGAGATAAATGAGATGAAACAGTCAGAAAAAACAATACCGAATAATCTGATGCCAGTTTTCAAGTTATTATTTAACAGGCACAGATGCTAGAGTCACATTTTAGTTTGCTTTTCATGTACATTATGAATTATTTTGCACTTTTGCATTAGTACACATTAGGCAAAAAACTGTCTCTAATATATTAGATGAAATGCACTTTAGGGGGAGCCCCCCCCTCCTCAATCTGTTGACTGCTCTTTTAATCATAAAATGGTTGGACATAAGATCCAATCAACACTAAGGCTGTGCTAGCAAGTGACAAATCATTTCACTTCAGAAAATCATTAATCTTAGTGGTGCTGTGCTTGTGTGCTGTGATTTACTGAGAAAAAAATAACCTCACAATGCTCAATTTAAAATTGGACACCGGTTTTGAATAATGGCATGCATTTACTGATGTGATAAAGCAATTGACTAGTGAGGACTCATTTGTAACAGAGGGAACAGCTGTACTATCAGAGATCAGACTGATGAATATAATATTGAACTATTTTTACCGCAGTAAAATGCCTACAAATTCTTCTTTTGGGGAAAGGCAGCTGGAGCAATTAAAGCATTGCCAAGATCAGGTGCCTTTAAATTAGGTCATCTGCCTTACGTGCCATTACTTTGGTGAAAACAGAGACAGGCTCTAGATCAAGACCAAATAACAAAACATCAACACATATTTCCCTTCTTCATCTCACCTGCTCCTTCTGCAGAAAACATCCACAGTTTCTACCACACAGCTGTAAAGCACAGCACACGCAGGTGTTGGTGTTTTGGTCTAACTTACCTTCTAAGGGACGTTGACCCGTATGTCATGACCGTTTTATCTTTTGGTGCAATTCAGCTCTGGACAGACCAGAAATCTGCAGGCAGTCTGGGTAGTTTACTAACCAGACTAAGCTGATCGATATTCTGCCTGAATCTAATATTACAGTTTTTCGTTTTTCATATCATTAAGTCATTTTATTACATAAACAGTTAACCTTAAAACAGGTTTTAAGTTTCTTTAATTATTGACATCTACTAAGAATAAATATAGTGAATACAGAAAAAAAGTGAGTTTCACCTGCATTTTGTAGAAATCTGTACCAGTCAAATGTTTCACTGGGTGTAGTCTTAATTCCTGTGTTGAAAAAGAAGAGAAACATAACATGTTTGATTGGTCCCTGGATGGCTGAACGATGGTTCTTGAAGTCTTGCCCTAAGAAAACAGGAGTTCTATCAAGGACGCTGAATTCCATATGCAGCTGTTCCCATCTCAAGCTTTTCTCATCCCAACAACGCTGGATTGTCTGCACAATCCTTCCGTGGTCATCAGATTGGAATTCAATTGAAAATTTTGCACAATAATACAGTGTATGAACTTCTTTAGCAACCCAGGGAGTTAGGCTCACTTGCACCATGCTTAATTTGGCCTTTTAAAATTTACATAAGAGATGATATTATCTGGGGGAGCATATTATTCCAAAACAGATACAGGTCAGCTGAGACCCAAGTCCTTAACATGAGGCAAAGAGAGTAAATCAAATTTATACCAAAATTAAATATTAATCTAAACTGAATATTAATTTATTTGTTTTGCCTTATGTTACAGATTAATTATTTTACTAATGAAACTATTTTATTAATTTATTTAATCTCTTAGTTAACCATTACCTCACAAGGGACTTAAATATAGACTAAATATGGGATAAATAGGCCTCACAATGAGTTATTTCAAAATAACAGTTTTGAAAATAATTTTGTTTTCTTCGCAAGTGAAATATACAAGATGGAATGAGTTTTGGAATCTGTAGACAGTTATTTTTAAATAAATAAAATCAGGAGCTGTAGCTGAAGGAATCACATCCAAAATGCTGGATGTGTGTGTTCCCTAGACTACTCAATTCAGCAATATACTTTGGATTAGATACTTGTTGGGTGTCATTATGCTGGGAACTCAAAGCATTTAAAGGAATTTGGAGTTTCAGAGAATAACCATTTGTCATCAAAACTTCCGTATGCTCCGGAGAAAGCTCGGTGTTACCTTCTATGTTACCCTATCTTTCAGATTCCTACTGTAAGGCATCTAGGAAAACTTTTTTTTAAAAGCACCAAATGAGTTGAAAATTTAGGCTAAGAGTCTGAAATACTGCCTTAATTAATGTCAATGGCAAAAAGCTCGACTTCAGTGGAGCCAGGACTTCAAACCCCATACCCATTTTCGGGACAAAGAAGGCAGACACATAAACACACAGGTACTAAACAGATGATGCAAATAAACTGAATGCCTTAGTCGATATTTCAAAACTCTCACCTTGAGTTTGTACATATATTTTCTTCCTAGCATCTGGCTTTAAAGAGAAGGAGAAGAAAAGTAACTTTCACAGTTCACCATAAAAGATCAGTTCAATCTTCAAAACACCCAACTAGTATAATGAAATGCACAACAGCAGGATTTTCTTTTGACTGTTAAAAATCAAAAGAGACTATGAGAAACATACATGTAAGTAACACCAAAAGCCAAGTCAGCAATGTAAATTACATTTACTATGAACACTTACAGTACCAATGAATCAACTTTGCAATTAAAACAATTACCAAGTTAGTACAAACACATTTTTTAGTTTATATCTGTGTCCTTTCTTATAATCACTAACCTGCTTATTGCGTGGAAAATTAAAATATTTCCCTAGAATAGAAAGATTTTCAACTACAGAACAGCCCTAGTTCCGAAAAAATGTTAGTCTTGAAAGAAAAGTTATAGCTGGTTTTGAAACTACAGTCTACATTTATCCATAATAGAATTTTTAAACACATCAGGCATGAAACAAACCCCATTTACCTCTAACCTTTTCAAAAATTGCTGTCAAATATACATAGACTTGTTTATACAGGAAAACTGGCCAGTAGTAGTTATTGCACAATATTTCCAAATAAAAATTGCATAAGAAATTATTTTAAAATAGCTATAGGAGAAAGAGGTAATTACTACATTTCCAAAGTTACTCCTGAAGTGCTACTACGCGAGGTGTTTAAGCGATTAAATAAGCAAGTTCTTATATTTTTCTATAACTCCAACCATGAATTTGTGGAATACATTTTTTTCACCAAAAACATCAAAATATTCTTGGGATCTTTCCACATTGAAAAAACAACCAAAACCAAAAATGCAACAACACTCCCCAACAAACAAGCAGAGTTTTTTGAGCTCGAAGTTTTTGTGCAAAGCTGTGTTCTGTGTTTTGCGCAACTGCCTGTGTTCAGGCAGCTCCTAGTTGTTCTAAAAGCACCGGCTGCAACGCCTGTGAAGGAGTGAGCTAACGGAGGTATTGCTCAACTGGTGTAAGCTCCAATAGACTTGCTCAATATAACCTTGAGTGTTTCAGTTTGAAATTATAACCTTTCAAGCAGTTCCGCTAATGCTATTGCTTAATTTAGCACCACAGCATCCAGAAACAACCAACCTTCTTTAGAGCACCACTCTTCGCTATCTTGAGACTATTCTCTTGCCTCCTTTTCGGTGCCAATTTCCTTGCGTAGAGAGGCACAGTCCCAGCAGGCTGCGACTCTCTGAGTCGCTATTTGCCTGCCATGGCTCTTTCTAAAGTGCAGATGGAAAAAGGACTGCTAGATTGCCCCTCCAGCCATTCCACTCTTGAATGGGGGGATACGCTGCTGATACACTGCTCAACTCTTCAAGCTACGTACTGCCATGCAGACTTGCCTCTTAAGGGGGAAAGTTGTTGGAATAATGTAACCAGAGTTAACCAAGACAGAACATCACATACACCAGTGCATCGTGTTAAGCTGCAAATAGTCTTCCCTTCTCCTCTCCCACCCCACCCCACCCCATCCTTAGCAAACTGTGAAATCACTCCTGCAGGATGATGACTTGAAGGCAGGAAGAGAACTTGTATTAGGAGAACGAGAATTAATGCAGAAACAACCTATTAAGCAACCAATTCCCGAGCCAGTCGGGTCAGGAAACAAGAAGATAAGGAAGCCAATTTTTTTTTCTTTTACTTGCGAACATTTTGGTTTTCCCTATCACTCCTATGTGACTGCCCCTCCAGTCCACTGCCCAGTCATAACAGTCTATTTTAGTTATTGAAAATGAACTGGAAAAAGAAATGGACAGAGAAGAGGTTATAAAAAAAGTGACTAATCAACAAGAGGTTCACAGATGGGAAGGAGGCGGTTTCTGAGAATCAGTGAATTAACTAAGTCACAAAAACTACATGAACAAACAGCAAATCCACACATAAATGAAGTGAGGGAAAAGAACAATGTTTACGCTACAGTGGAAGACTAAGGATATTCTGTGGACTTTATCTTTCAAAAGCTATAAGAACTTTTGTGTTCAAAGCATTTAAAAATAAGAAAAAATGGTTTAATAGGTTATTTTATTACCTAACATTTGTTGTTCCTTCTCTTACCTACAAATAAGCAGCATTTTAAATTATATTGGATCTTCTAATCCTAAAAAAAGCCTTGCAAACAATGGAAACAGCATGGCAAGCTGGAGGCCAACTTCAGAATTTAAATTGCCAGGACAAGTGGGATAGCTGAAGTTCAGCGCTAGGACATAGATGCAACAAAACAGAAGGTGGCAAAAAGCAGATGGGGCAGAGGGCAGCTTAAGCCAGCCTTGCCTCCAGAGCTCCCATGCTGTAGAGTTCTGCCTCAAACTCTGGTGGGTGAAGATAGGCTTTTAGTTCCCTAAAACCACTAAGTTTCAAAAATAAGCTTAAGTTAAGCATCTGGTTTCATGCTCTGCTGGACCTTTAATGGCTTACGGTGAGTAAATATAATCCTGCCAGGGCTTGGATCATCAAGAAGAAAATAGCAGGAATACTGTGTAACGGGGCATACAGATGTATTTACACTTTATAGATCAATTTTCTGTTATGTTCTTTATTTTAAATGGTCTTGAGGAGAATGGAAAAATGAAATGCTAATAAAACCGGGCTAAGTAATTCTTATGCACCGGTTTTACACTGCTGAAATAAAACACTGACTGTAAGCACAAGATCTTTACAGTATTTCAAACTCACTTGGAATAAATTATTACAAATGCTGCATTATGTATTTCATAATTAAAGATAATTTATCCAATGCAATAGAAAAGAATTTGTTGGAAGATACAGCCCTTGAGCACAGTGCAATTGCTTCCATATTCATAATTTAAATTCCTAATTGACTGTCTCACTAATAAAGCACACGTTCGAGGAATATGCAGTTCACATTAATGTCAGTTAATATGTAGAGTGTTAATATTCTATGACCTAGGTATGGAAAGATGTATTCATATTCTTCACTGTTTGAAAGTAAATGTGTTGCATTTGCTCTCACCCTTTATATGAAAATACAGCTGAAAAAAAAACCTAAAACCCCCAGCATTTAACACAGGTCAGCAGGTGGTATTTCAGTTTAGGACTTCACAGACTTGCCTCCAATTCTCTGTCTGACACAGACCTTCTCCAAAACACTGAGTGAGTCCCATAGGCCTGGAGCACAAAGGTGTTGAGGTAAAATCCATCAAAGTTAAGTACTTAAAAACATTTGAGGTGCTGATTTCAAAAGGATTTCAAAGTTCGTTTCTGCTTCTTATACTCTTACTTTTGTCTTTTCCTTGCAGAAGATCTTTCAGCCCTTTCATGTTTACTCATCATGAAGCTCATTGTAGTAACTATTAAAATCAAGCTATATTTGCAATGTAAATACCAGCTCCTATGTCTGCTCATGTATCCTTTTAACGAAAGTAGATTAAAAAAAAAAAATCAATTCATGCTGAAACAAAGTATTGCATATTAAATTGTTCTGTTGCGCAAGCTCCATGTCTATGTGATTTTTTTTTAGGCAAGGGTGTGTTAATGATCATATTATGATGCAAATTAGAACTGTAGGGATACCAAGCAGCTAGTTTCTACTTCTTGCATTTATTGTTCAACTTCAGCTGATGTTTGACAATATGAGGTGAGTGGAGCTAACAGTTCACTGCAGCTGGAAGAGGGGGGGTCCTATCTTGGTCTTTTTATCCCAGTATGTTACCCCTTACTGGCTGCCAAAAAGTTACTGCTTACCCTCTGCTGGATCTGGTGCCCAATGCAGCTCTCTGCAATCCAGTGCAAGCCTTTAGCCAACACGTTAGCCTGAAAACTGACCTTGCACAGGAAATCAGTTGGGCCATCACGCTGGAGCAGCAAGCCCTGCTGCCTGGCGTGGAGATTTCCACAGGTTACCAGCGCAGCCTGACACTATCCAAAAGCACTCCTTGTACTCAAACGACTGGCAGCTCTTTATTGTCTTACGCTGCTCTTCAGAAACCAGGATTGAGGACTGCCTACTTCAAGGATTTGTCTCAGTTTTCTCTGCTGGTACTGTGCCATCAACTCAACCACCTAAGGGTTGACTCAGTCTATTTTCAAGCAGGAGCATCAGATACTAAAAATAATTGCACTGCATGTCTGAAGTAGACTTGCAATACAGCAAATGCAATAGCACCTACTAAATGAAGAGAAAGACAACCAACCATTAGTACTGCCAGTTCTTTGCTGGCTAAATATCTCCTTAAAATACATTACCAAATGTATTTAACTACTATACTGTTGGACGAAAATAATTTCATTCAGTATTTTTCCATGTATCATTCAGCAGGGTGTGTTTTGTTTTATTTTCAGAAGGAGAGATGAGTATTAGGAAAGTTAAGCGCTACTTATGTGCTACCTATCACTCAAGGCCTGGTCAACTGGGCTGTATATCAAATATTGCCGGGCTTAGCATAACTTCAATTTTAGCTCTGCAGTTCACCTTAAGAAGTTAATTCTGCTTCTACTGTTGACAAAACAAGTATTGTCAAATTATTCTTCCAAATTCTTTATTGTAAGTAAAGCTGTTTAGTGGAATTTTGGCAACATTAAGTTTATTAAATGATGCAAAAAGAAACAATATATGCATATGGCATCAGGAGAGACTCGATAACAACAGCAATGATTAGTTTTAAATGTTACAGAGAAGCACTTCCTAAACTGCCATATACTCTTCTCAAATACTAAACAGCTTACAGCTTTTAAATGCCAGATAGATCTATTTGACCTGTCGAAGTACATAAATATGAAATGCTTTCTCTGAAAGGAAAAACAGGAATAAAGAATATGAAGATTATCACAATTCTCTAGCATTATTTAGAAAACATTTTAGGAGAATGCATAGTTGATAATACTATAAGCATCACCATCATCATGTAAACATACCCACTCTGCCGCTGCCAGTTCCTTCATTTTCATCGTGAAAGCTACTGCAAACCTAGTTAAATGGACAAAAATAGTTGGGATCATCTGCTTAAACTGTTTAAACATAAAAACAGAAAAGTACTTCAGGAAAAAAAATCTTTATAAGAACACAGAGCAGAGGCTTATAAAAATTATTATAGATGCAAAGACAGAAAGCAGGCTTTCTATTTGTTTTAGCAGAAAATACTGGTGAAAAAATGATATCTCTTCAGGCTTTACAACTTAGAGCTCTTGGGAAGTTAAACTGAGGATTTTTTAAAGTAAGAGAAAACCCAATAATGGGAACATCCCCCCGTTGATCTAGATTAACTGCAGTCGTGAGTTAGCATTTCATGTTTCTACAGCAGTGTAAGTTGCAACAGCCCTCTTCACAACCAGAAGGGTAGGTAAGAAGGGATCTCAAGTCCAGTGAGTTTCATACTATTGTTACTTGACAATATCCAGTCCCACTATTTGCAACTCATTGCAACTGAGTTTAATTCAAATGAGCAGATGGATTTTTTTAAAACCTTTCCCAATGTTCTCTCCTTATTTCTAAGTAGTCAAAGCTGGCAATGAGAAACAAACATCTGAGACCAAAATGTGTCAGGAGAATGTTTCAGAAATGTCTCTCTTCAGGAGAAATATAAAAATTAAATAAAATAAAAAAGAAGAAAGATGATCGAGTGACTGGGCTTCAATGCTGGAATCACACAGACTTGGGACACTCAGGTCTGTAGCTCTGAATGCTCGGCATCTGCAGTGGAGATGAAATTTGCAGTGCTGAGTTAGATACCTGATATTACTTTATAATAAAGAGGGAAGAACTGGGTGCCCAGAAATGAGATCTACAACAGTCATTGTCTCAGGCAAAGTGACCGTTACACTAGCAAACATAATACTGATAGAAGGGCATTTTGACTGTTTTCTGATTAAGACTTTTTGTTACGAGAAGGGTGTTTAAATGAATGAACTGTAGAATAGTATATAAACACCTTCTACTCCTCCTCTGCAATGTATATAAATCATAAAGCCAAAGTAAGAACAAGCAAACAAAAGTGTACTTGAATAACTTAATGGCTAGAGTTTTCATCTGGGAGGGAAAAGAGAATTCTATTCCCAAACCTACTTCCACCTTTTCCCTTATGGCTGTTTATAATGGCTCATCTGGACTTCTATTTATGTGCCTTTGAGAAATGCATGTAGTACACTATCATTCCATGTAACAGCAGAGTTTTGTCAGAGGCCATTTAAAAGCAGCATTGATATGAACAGTTTTCATTTTTGGGCGTCTCATTACAGAGAGATTTCAGCCACAGAAATCTAATTTCCAAACATACTTGATAAACAAGTTATTCTCATTGGGAGCTTGGTGTAATACCAAGAAGTCACATGAGATATTTTTATGGAGTTAGAGTTAATAAAGAATCCCTGTTCAGAAGAGATCTTAAGAACATGCTGGGCTTTAATGTAGCTTTTAAGTTGTGATGAAATATAAACACATGCTTTGACTGTTCTCAAATGGAACTTTAGTGTTAACTAGAACCACAGATGGGACCATTTCTGAAGACTATCAGCCCTGTGGAATAGAAATGTTTGAACGCCGCCTTCATATGAGACATAATGTGTCTGCTCAGCAAAGTTCCCTTTTTTTAATTGCTTTTATAGATCTTGAATATAAAACAGAGGTTATCATATATTAAACTTATGATTCGGTGTTTCTTTTTCATAGAATTCATGCAATGTTTCTGTCCTGAGCCAATCCTATGATATCTCAATGGTTAGAGGTGAAACACATTGCTAAGTCACAAGCAGAACAGTGCTTTTAATTCGGAGATGTTATGTTGTAATTTGAGGACATGAAAGCATAATCATTCATTAGAGGTTACATAAATGCTGAATTATAACTCCTACTTTTGTTTGTTGAAACAAACCTTATTCCCATACATTTGTTTTGTAGTATCTGCTTTATGGTACTGTAATGAATTTCACATGTGCAACTTGACAGCTTTAAGGTTATTAAAGCCTTTGCAAATGCTTGTTTTGTCAAGTTGCACATGCTCCCTTTCCAGTTTTTGCAATTATACTTCCAATACATCACATTAACAAGCAGAAAAAACTGTTGCTCCTAAGTCTACAAAATACTGTTCAATAGAAAAAAACACCCTAGAGGAGTACAACCACCATTTAGAGGAATTCGATTAAAAATGAAACACTCATTATAAAGCTAGACAGTGTTCAATACTTCGCTTTATGGAATGTGGTGGTATATTGTACTGGGCAAGTAATCTACAATTCATGGTGCTTTCTGCTTAGAACCTTGCAATCAATAAAGAAAGAAAAATCAATGTTTCTTTTAATAACTATGTAATGAATAATACTAGTGATAATACTGGAGAAGAGATCCATTCAGAATAACTTCTAGAAAATTGAATTACTTTTCCTGTAGCAGAGAAAATATTATGAACTGCATAAGGATGCAGTAATATATTTTGAAACATCATAGGAAATCCAAGCTACAAAACTATACTTCAAGATCCTAACTTAATTATCATTAAAAAAACATTCAGTAAAGCAGATGTTTTGTATAAGCTATATTAGCTATATTTGTGACAAATCATATTTTAAACACAGAACTGATCAAATGGACACACTCAGAGATTCTGTTTTTATATAATTTTCATTTAGCACAGTGCTGAAATTTAACTGATGCATTAGATATATTTTTTCCTCTTCTTTCAGATGTGTTTAAAGAAAAACTTCTGATTATTTGATAACAAAAGTAAACAAATGTATACATTTTCCCTTGAATGGGGCCTTAAGTTGCTTCTCAAAGTTGCTTCTCAATTACAAGTCACACTAAGACATAAGAACATGCCCTAATGATTTTTCAGTGATTGTGATTAAGTGCTGTCTTTAAAATCTCTTTAACTACCACATTTTATAGGGCACTATAGACAGAATAGCATATCTATGCCAGCATTAAGGTAGCTAATAATAGCTAGAACATACAGTGGTATTAGCAAAGACAAAACTATAAGATAGAAGCCTGCTGCAGATTCTGCATGTATTTCCTCATTGCTAACATGAACCAAAATCCATACAGCTGTATCTGAACCGCTGTAGTTATCCGTCTTCGCTAGAATGCTGGGATGAATGGAGATGGTATCCTGAGCAAGCTCTGCTCAGCAAGATATTTCAGCTCTGCTAAAGTATGCAAGCAGTACCACTGGATTTGATAAGATGTTCCAGATGCTTAAATTTTATCACACCTGGTACATCAAAGACCCCTTTTGCTTATGCAGAGCTCAGTTCTGGAGCAATGACTCTTCAGAGTACTCAAGTCACCAGTCACAGTATGAGGCTGAGTGACACGCCGTAGCAGCTTACTAACCCAGGGGAAAATGAAAGCCAACTTTACACCATTTAGTGAGTTAAACTTGCTCAGAAAGAGGTCCAATGCTGGCACAAAGAAGGGTGGGTCACACAGCCACAAGGAAGAGAAAGGAGGAGAGGAAGGGAGGTAGCAGTAGAGCCATCCCTGCCACCATTGAGGTATTACACTGGTGGCTGCACATGAAGTGACAGCCTTAGCCACTATCTTGATAAGGCTTAAGCTATCTGTTAAGTTAATTTCATCCATTGGAAGATTTACATACATAAAATGCTTTAGTTTCCAATAAGAAAAGGGTTTATTGGCCCACCACGGACGTGATCAAACACTGTTGAAGTCAACAGACCTCCAGACCAAGCAGAAGGAAACTTCTTTTCTGGGGATGTTGAAACAATGAGAAATGCTGTAAAAACCTTGTTCTTTTTTAGTCATTTTCTCAGATTTCTGATGAAATTTTTACATTTGATGACTACACTGATATGTCACTGGAACTTTTCCGGACTTTAAAACACCCTGAAAATACTGCCTTGTCAATTCACTTAAAAAATTGAGAGAATTTGCTTAAAGACTTTTTTCAGTCTCTGCTTCTTTGTTCAAGTATCTAGAGAAAATATCACATTAGCAGGAGAAAAGAACAAAAGCTCTTTATATTTGAGTCACCTGCTTTTCAATCAGCCACTCTATCAACAAGGTAGATATGAGGCCTCCGAGAACGGGTTTGATTCTGTGATGCAACACAACTAACGACAGTTGTTTGTAGTTGTTGTTTTACTTAAGTGAAACTGCTGGGCACCTTTGTCTGTATGTACAGATAGCACTTAATGCATAAAATATGTTAGTTCCAATACAAAATATTTTATACGTTTGAATATATGTAACATAAACCAGAATTTACTAAGAAACAGAGGTTTTAAAAGAAAACAACTTGGAGCAACATTTAGCACTTCTGGCACAGAGCCTTGGCAAACAGGATCCAACCTTGTTTAGGTTAATAATATAACTACAGTAAGATTTAATGAGAATATTCATACCTCCACTGCTAACAAAGATTTGCTGTTTAAATAGTCATACCTCCACCACTAAATCACCATTAACCACCTCCAACACTAAAGATTCACTGTTTAAATACCAAAATCAGTCATCTCACGGCCAGGATAGTTCTGTACAAATGAGGTTTGTATGGATGTTGTTGGAGATACTTAGATGTGCATTTCTTTACTAAATCTCTGCAAATACAAACACTCTAAAATAATTCTGGTAAGAAATTAAAACTTGCTTGTATGAAATTGTATCCATTACAAACACGTCAAATAAACCGCAGTCAAGTTGCTACAGTCTACAGTTATACTAACCAGCAAAGGCTGTCTTTACAATGTCTACCCATAAAGTAGATCATTCTGCAGAGCAGTATGCTGCCAAATCCCAGGTTAAGCATTCTTGCTATTATTCTTCTCATTTCTTTTACCTGCCTCAGAATTTTATATCTTCATCACATGCATAGTCCTATTATTCTAGAAAACAGTTATGATTCAGTAGACAAAGCACAGGATTAGTTAGCAAGAGAATAGATTTCATTAGCTTTTAATGGGATTTGAGTCTTTTTGAAAATTCACAGCCCAAGAGACCAAGTTTCAGCAATACCTCTGCGAACTCTTACATGGACAAATATGACAAAAGGATTGTAACAGAGGAAATATAAAATGGATAGACTGCATACAGACGACATTTTATGAAGAAACCATTTCTACTTCCAATACTGAATCATAAAATAATACGTAGAGCTGATAGGGATTTCAAGTAGTCTATCATTTGTCTGCTGGGCTACACATCTTCCAGCGACTCCAAGCGTTTATGGAACAGTTCCTAAAAGATCTGCCATTACAAAAATGCAATTTCCTGTCATAAACTTTCCACGTATGCTTTTACCTGGCTTCTTCTAGCACTGCTCCCATTACTCGATGTTTCTCTTCACATTTGATATCTTCATTTACATCTGTCCCACCAAAGATGATTCCAAAAGGAATTCTGCTACCTGCAAAGCAATGACTATGATGAGAAGCTCACCAGCATGTCAAGGCAATGACTAGAAGAGGAACATAAGAATGAAAAAGTATATTGATAATACTGTATCACATATGTAAGCAAAAGCCTTTGAAAAAGGAACCTGGAGAAACTTGAATTTTTATGTTTTTGGCTTTGTGCTTTCAGAGCATGTCAGTCTGTTGTGTAGCTTTGAGATTTTTCTTTGCCTTTTCCATGCTTAGTAAAAACAATCAATTAGTTTCTACACTTGCCAGCCCACCAAACAGCATATATATTTTAAATGTTATTAACATTTTAATAAGATGCATTATTGCAAAGTTTGGTCCCAGGTACCTAGCTTCAGCCACTCATTCACTGTCCCATCAAGCATTCCGATACAGTGGTTTGGGTGACCATCCTGCAAAGTTGGTTACTGAAAATATTTTTGTTTCTTTTTTTTTTCTTTAAATATTGACTTCCAAAGCCAGTTTTACTGCTACAAAAAACGTAGATAGACCCACACCGCCGGACAAGGTCACTGAATTAAGTAAGGCAGCATATGTGAACCTGCAATAACACAATTGTTTTGCCTAATTCCATCCCAAAAGATGGACCTGTGTTTATAATTGGTTGCTCCAAGATCTTCTGTGATCACCCAAGTGATGAAAGTTGTTTTAGGATGCCTTACAGTGCTCAGAACAGTAAGAGCAGAGGAAGTCATGTTGGCTGTGGGACAGTCTGTACACGAGACCTATTCAACATTCAAATTTTTGAGTATCAATAACAGCATATATATCCTAGTGTTGTCTGCAGTCTGGTACAAGCCTAGTTTTGACACACAGCACCACAATAAATTCATATTTGCATAAGGCTAAAGCCACCCAAACAGGGTAGAATAGCACTTCCACGCTAACAGTGGCTGGACTTACGAAGACGAGGCCAAAGGCTACTTAAAGAAAAATTAAAAAAAGCCAATAGTAGTGTAAGATTCCTTTCTAATAGTATTTCTTTTCTTGGAGTCTGGTTATTTTTAGTAACTGACAAGTTACCAATAAGTTCTGCCCTTAAACTAATCAAGATAGCAGACAATAATGTTTACTGTTGATTGTTTCAACACTGAAAACAATTAAGTGGTCAGTTTTACACCACCTTAAGCTAACAAATAACAGACACGTGGTGGCTAATTACTACATGCAGAACATAGTTTTAAATTCCAAATGGGACTGCAGTTTTGCAAAAGAAACAATCTCTAGTAAGACAGCCTAAAAAAACTGCCATTAAGGTGACCAATTTCATGGATTTTGCAGATTTGTGTTAGCTGTAACAGATGAAACCAAGGTTTTCTCCGACTGTGAAGAAGAATAAGCAGTTAGGCTGTACTGCCACTACACACTGTGTATCAAGAAAGCCAGAAAATATGCTTTGTTTTTTCCATTTTGCTGTCAGATGGAAGGGGAGAGGGATCAAGGACTCAGTAGACAACACTGTCTTCAGCACTGACCGAAGAGCAGGGCACGAGAAGTTATTGTGTTGATGGAAGGTTGTCCTTTTGAGAGATAATGTAACTGACCTTGAACGTTCATCGCTGTGGAAACTATTGGTGACACTTTCTACAGCGACCCATAGTGGCTTAGGGGGTGGAGGGGAAATTATAGGTTAATCAAAATTCATGGTTAAAACCAAACAAATACGGAAACGTTAAAGCAAATGGGGAACGAAATAAATATGTTGATAAAGATAGAAAACATACTATATGGTTCACATTTGTATTTGAAAATTAAGTGAGCTGTAAGATGAGGATTTATTAGCATTGCTAATTTGCTCATTGCTACATGAAAGAACAAACAAAAAGAATTAAAGACCAATTGCCATTCTGGCTACTTAAAGACTTTCCTTGGCATTTTTAAATATTATACTCTAATGTTTGTGAAGAGAATTAATGTGCACTATCAAAGCACCGCCACACTAATCTTCAAGAGACTGAGTTTCTGTAATACAATATAAAATATATATTGCCTTTCTAATAAATAAAAAAGTAAATGACTATTATGTCATCTATTACATGTGTTGATCATACATCCCCAATCATGTAAACAAAGTTTCCAAGATGAGGTACAAAAGTTTGCTAGTAGGGTAATAATGGTAGTATGACTGTAATGGATAAATTTCTTTAAGGTATTTCTTAATAAGGGATATGGAAAGATTAAATGTTACAAGAATCAGGAATGTCTTCTGAATCACTTTTTCCTTTCAAGAAGTCTACAATAACTTTTACACTTTGACTAGGATCATACCAGGAATCATACCACTTACTGTCTTGCTTTTCATAGATTTCTGTTTCATTTTTTATTCAGTTATTGCAGATGGTTTTCGGAACAGTGTGACTGACATATTTAAATTACTGAGCTTTTGTAAACCATTCAAGCATCAGGCTTTGTAGGATTTGTGGAATTTTGAAAATCTTACCGCAACAGCATTTGGGCAATGCTATGCAAGTCAAAAATGCAATAAAGTTTGACAGTAAACATTTAAAATCCAACCTTATATTTTGTTACTTTGCAAAAAAAAAAAGAGACAGTTCTAAGAACTTCCATAAGCCTTGTCCAAACCAATTCCGGATCTTGTCACAAAAACAATCATCTCTATATTCCAACAAGAGAAGTCTTAGTGCATATGTTAGCAGAGATCACCTTACAGAATTATTTATTTGTATTCTAGGATCCCTACTGAAACCAGAGCTCCATTGTAACAAAAGACACACCAGCGTGCCAGACAATAATTCGGGCTTTCTGAAAACCCACCGGCACGAATTGTGGGGGGACTTCTGAAGTCTGAAAACTAGCACAACACAACTTATACTGAGATCTGATGAAAGTATCAAATTATGTACCTTTGTCCAAGTGAATATATTTGTACAATACGAATGCGATCTCAAAAACGGATGCACACTTGCAATTTCAGTAGGTGACAGTGTCTGTCATTTTGAAAGCCAGTGCATCTGGTGTATCATTAATGGCAGGCTAAAATTTTGTTCTACATGGCTAGAAACAATAGAAAATTTTATTATTTGTCTGATAACATCCTGTCTCCTACAGTTTAGCTGTCATGAATGACATCTCAAAGTTATTGCACGTCCAGAAAACCCTGACTCATTTTTAAGCAGAAAAATCAAATTAGCCTCTCTGCTTTCTTCTGTTTGACCTCAGCTATACTTAGCCAAGCCATTGTCCTCTGAAAGAACACATTTGCTGAAAGTATCTTAATGTTAATATAATGCTCTTATCTTAATGTAGTTAAAGTACTTAATTATAAAATGCACTATGTGCTTTAAAAGTTCATTTATTTAGTTCTCTCCTCTCTGGATCAGGTCTCCCACAGAGAAAGATTTTCAGCATTTCTGAACATTTGTTGAAGTGGAAAAACAGAATAATTACATTACATGTGGGTTTATACACTTATAGCCATTTATAACTGTTTGTATTCATTCTTTTCTCTTTGTAAGATGTATATTTATTGCAAAATAGAAAGGGGATTACCTTGCAGAAGTCTGCCTGCTTTATAAAGATGAATGGCCAGGGCTGCATCAAACTTGTCTGTGGAGGTTAGATTTGCTATTTCAGTCGGACTTTCATACATGAAAGCATCTTTAAGAACACAGATATGACCTGCAGCACTTAGATGATCCCTTCATTATCAGAACAAATAGAAAAAGAAAAAAAAAAAGATACTGTTAATGTTGTAGGCCAGTATATTAAATAAGCTTAATCATAATCACAGAATCTTCATGGTTGGAAAGGACCTGCATTCACCTTTAGGTTAATTTTGTTCAAGCAACCATGGAGCTTGAAGGGCCAGGGGGAGCGGTCCTGAAAATATTTGTTACCTTCACCATTGTGAAGCCACAGTCACACTTCCAAGCAACATAAACTGCGTCCATTTTAAGGCCCAAGCCTTAAACAAAGTATAAACAACACCTTCGGAAATGAGCAGAAGTGAAGTATGATCAGGATCTTTCCTGATTGAGCTTCAGCTG
The DNA here is from genome assembly GCF_963924245.1 of Chroicocephalus ridibundus. Classification (NCBI taxonomy): domain Eukaryota; kingdom Metazoa; phylum Chordata; class Aves; order Charadriiformes; family Laridae; genus Chroicocephalus; species Chroicocephalus ridibundus. The sequence continues at coordinate 7,561,100 of NC_086296.1, read as the reverse complement.
AGAAGACTCCATTGGAATTGAGTGTGTTAGACCTTGGTCTTAGAGATTCTCAGATCCTGGTTCTGGAGAAAGGCCACCAAGTGAAACAAAACACAAATACGTCCAGCTAATCAATGCTATTAAAAATACAGAACATTTATGCATAAATGTTTGCAGGGGCAAAAAAATGAATACATAAATAAAACCGGAGAGTTTTCTGTTTGACTGTGGGTTCAACTGCTACTTGTCTTAGTTTACCCATTTGTAAAACAGGCACAGGATAATTCAAGTATAAGAAAAAAATTACACAAAAGTAATTACAAAAACACACTTTCACAGTCTTTTTAAAAAAATCTGAATTGCTAAAAAGAAAAAAACCAAACCAAAATAACAATCCACAACAATCACCCCCCGCCCCTATTCTAGTGTCACCTTACCCATTCATCTTTATATACAGTGGTTCCTCACATTAAAACATTGATTAAAAGACTGCCAAAGTCAAGAAACTGATTGATTACAGGAGGCTTTACTTTAGGCATTTCAGTGAGCTTTGTTTTAGTCTTTCCTTTTATAGTCTAGGCTCATAATTCCTCCCACCGATACCAGAATCAGTTATCAGCCAAAAAAACATACAGGTGAAAATCCATGTTTTCATAGAAACTAGCACACACTATCTGCTGACATGTAGTGTTTAAATTTTCAATATTACAAAAAGACCACAAGAATGTTTTCTGCTTATTACATATTGTTCCAGTTGATTTATTTCTCATAACATATTAATTGTTCTGGCATTAAAATCTGCTAACTCAATAGCTTCTTGGATAATGTCGGCTCTTTCCTTTCTTGATCATTTCATATCCTCCCAAGGAATGTAATTTTCTGTCCTGCAGAAGTTAGTCATTACTGCAGAAATTGGTGCTAAAAATGTTGTAAAATGTCTTGAGGCCTTGAGTGGAATGTATTAGCACTATATCAGACAGAGCTCCATTGGCACAACATATGGTGCTGTATTTCTTCCTTATTCTAAAAAGAAACTCATTTTACTTTTAACTTCACCATTTGAAACAAGACCAATAAATTGTAATACGTACTAATAAATAATAAAATACAGCCAGATTATAAACTCCTTATTTACACTGTTGAGCAATTATTTACATCGGTTGTCCCATGAACTGGTACCAGGTACCTGCTTGCCTTTTGCAAGAGGCTCTCAATTTATATCTAAATAATGATTCCCAAATCTCACAGCTGTGGAAAGAAAATCTCTCGGGCAAATACTCGGGATGCTCGTGCATGCATTCCATAATTTCACAGGTGCTCATTAAATAGTCTAAAAGAATTTTTTCCCATCAGTATTCCAATTACCATAAATCACTATCATGTACAAGCAATATGTTTGCATATTACAATTAATTTGAAAATAACTCTCTCAGGACATCAGGAATCAAGAAACTCGGCTAGGAATTTCGATCTAAAGTGTCTTTTTTTAAAATATACTGGGAAATAATATTTTTCCTTTCCTCCACAGTTTCCACAGCTCCAAATCTCACAGCTGAATGACAGCTGTTTCTGCAGTATATAGAGGGGGAACTCCCTCAAGTGTTCCAAAGGCTCATAAATTGTGGATTACCTCTATTACTTTTTTTTTTTCCTACACATAATGACTCAGGAGCATGTAAAAAATTTGCATACAGCTTAAGAAGGAAAAATTATCAAATTATTTCTAGAATAATTCAAATTCCCAGATGCAAAGAGAGGCCTTAATCCCATAAACATACCATTGAGTTCAATATGATTAGTCACAGGCTTCAGAGTATGCATATATGGAAATATATGTGCGTTGAAGCAGAGTTATTGGGTAGTATTTAAGTACTGAAATTTACAGTGATATTTTCATATTTTTCTAAATGACTTTTCATCTTTATAACTAAAAAAAAAAGCAGACTATGATTTTCACACATATGCTGTTATCAAGGAACATGGTAAGAGGGTGCTGCAAAGCTATCGCAGGAGATTTTTTTCGAAGGCTGATCTGTCTATGAAGTCACAGATGTCCCTGAATCAAGCCAAGGCAGAAAAGATACATTACCCATATCTTTCCTCCTCCTGGCAACTGTGTATTCACATTATTTTGCCATTTCATAAACAAATACTTTCTGAATGAAAAATAAAAATGATCACGTCTCCTGCTGTCTGTGAATCTAAGACAACACCGAAAATGCTAATTCTCAAGGCCACATTTTCTCTCTATCACAGTTTTGTATGTGGTAGATAAATTTGCAACTGTGTGTCTTAACAACCAGTGATTATTGCTCGGAATCAGAATTTGCCTTGCTCTGCCATTATCTTTCCCTTCTACCGAAACTCTCATGGAAGCCAATGCCACTACTCAGGGAGAATAATACTTCTAAAATGCAGTTTGGCTGTCAGATTTCAGATTTTGGGTGTTTTACTAGTAAGTAACCAAACAGGGAACCCTTCAGTCATTCAGTAAGCTTGAAAGAACCATTTCTTAGAGTACATTGTATTAGTCACTGCCTACACTGTGATATTTATACACATCTGAATATCGGACAAAACATTTCCCAGTCCCACTGATTGTAATATTCAGGGAATTAATCTTTTTTGTTATATTTTCTACACTCTTCGTAAATCATGAGGCTTACAAGTGAAACTTGTAAGTGTCTGCTCTGGATCTATACTGTATGCAGAGAGACATTGCTAAAAGGTACAACCCTTTTCTGACACACATTTTCACTTTATTAAAGATTTCTATAGAAAAACATTTTTCCCCTAACACAACTGTGAAATACTGGGTGATGTTTTACAGTGTTTCATTTTTTATTTCCTACGTTATTGATGACAACTTCTCACTTAACCCTGGCTAGCAGTCTTTCCTCCTTCAACCTGAATCTGCCGTTCACAGGTCTTCACATACAGAAACAGTCTTATAGTTCCAAACACAGGATGGCTGAAGCTAATACACAAGCGAGATAAAAGTATGCTTACTTCTAAAGTGTTATAGTTTTGAAACTTGCTTTATTTTCTGTGATGTCGTCCTCTCAAAAACATTTGTGTTCTAATTTTCAACTGATATTTCAATGGAACTAATGGCAGACAAAGAACATCTGATTTCCAAAACATTTCTGCTAGGTAGATACACTGACACTTCTCAAATGGCACAAAATAGGCTTCATCCAAAAATATTAATTATCTCTTTCCCTAGGCTGTCTATTCTGTAAAGGCAGCTATGCATCAGCTACTGTTAAATCTACACAGCACAATTCAAAGCTTATTAAGTGAGCAGAGTCACTTCCACTGCCTTTTCTGAAACTTGGCCAGAGCTGAATATTCGCAATTCCCACTGAAGTGGATGGAATTACAAGACGAATGCTTGATCTTCTCTGTTTTCTTTGTAAAATATCTTCTTTTTTTTTTCATACTTGTTGAAGCAAAGTATTCATTTTATTTCTCTCTCAAACTTCTCCCTTAAACAACACAGACAAATTGTGTTGGCATGAATGAAGTACGAATAAAATCCATTGTGAATAAGAAATTAAAAATGTGAGCAATAATGGGGAGAGAATCCTTCTGTCTCTATGTTCTGAAGTCAGTAACTGTCCTTTGGAAGGACAAAATAACTGCAAGGTTTAATCCTGCCTTATAAATAGATCTAGACATTCAAAACGTTTTGGGATGCAGCATACATCCAGCACAGGCCATGTAAGTGATTGCATCTCAGTTCCAGAGGTGGAGGATGAGCACCTGCCTCGGCAGCTGTGCTGCTTTGGGAACGGCCACGCAAACAACAGCAGGGATTTACCAGCGCTGGGGAAACTGACGGAGGTGGGTAAAAGACCTCTTACGATCTGCCATGAGGAGAAGAGGATCTCCTGCTTGTACGAGTGCTCTTCTGTGTGATTTTAGTGTTAGCAGATAGGGTAAGAATAGATGGAAGACAAGTTGGGGCTCAGAATTACTCCAATAAATGTCTAAGCTGAAAAATAATTGTAAAGAGGAGTCATTAGCATTATTGAATTTGTGGGTTTAATTCTCTTGCAGTTGATTACCTGGAGATTTACAGAGTGGCTATCTCAACTGTCCCATTTCAAATGAGAACTGAAACAATCTCTCCCTCTCCAAACGATATTTACATATTGACAAAATACTTCATCTAAATCTTTCTAATTAACCAATGAATTGAAGATTTCTATTCCTTCCTACTACCAAGTAATAAAAGATGAGCAGAACATTTCAAGGGGCAGAGAAGATTCATTTATTTTCTTTCCTAAGACCCACATTGATCTCATTTCTAAGGCTGAAGAATGGCAGCCAAACCAAAGACTTTTGCTTAGTGTTTTATTTTCTACTTATTGCTCATATTTTTTAAGGTGATTAAAGATTATACTCACCAATGCGAATAAAGCCCACAGCACATTCATTTTATCACTTGTTTTAGGAAGCTGACTTCTAGCCAAATTAGATTCTGGTATCTTTGCCACCAGTTACTTTAAACCCAGGAAATGAGTATCTTATTTATGAAAAGATGAAACAGTTATACAACAGCTGTAATACCATAAACATAGTATAGCCAGTGATAATAAGCCATAAAACTAATCTATGCTGGCAAGTGTCCAACCTGAAGACAACTTCATTGTTTCATTTATACTTAACCAAAAGTTGCCATGGTTCAATACAAAAAAAAAAAAGATTGAACAAATAAATTCATAAGCATGTATGCACATACAACTGAGGCCAAATAGTAACTGGAATATATATACTTTTTGTGTATTAACACATATGCTACAAAGGTTACCATATGCATTTAACCTCAGGTATGGCAGATTAGTTTGAGAAGTGACATGCCCAAGCCTTTGGCCATACATGTAGATTTATTTTTTATTTTTTAAATGGCATAAAGTCTTAAGAAAACCAGTATTAGACGGAAGTATCTGCATAGGATGGTTTTAGTGATAGCTGTCCCCTGACTTGCCTTTTAGTCAGAAAGATGGATTTAATTGCTACCTAATACTCTTTACTTCAGGCTTCTTTTGGTTTTTTTTTCCCTAAACGGGCTTGTTTATATTATTCCTATAAAAAACATTCATAGTAGGTAATAAGAGAGCAACTTAACATAAGTTACAGACTCTCAAACACTATTTCTGTTAGAATCCTTTATCCACCTTTACTTTGAATATGAATTAAATTGATCTTTCACTAATTATTTTCTTTCTGTTTGAAGGTCTATGTGCGTGAGAAAGCAGCATCCACTTTGTACAAGGTATGCCTACAAAGCAACGGGATGCTAAAGCAAGCTGGTGTACTCTACACAGATCACTGCAGATGTGTTCACATAGCTGCAAATGATTGCGTTAAGATGGTAATATATTAAACCATCTGTCAACTGAGCTGTTGCATCTCACCGAGTCGATGCCCTCTTTCATACTAAAACACATTAGCTTAGGCCACTGTGCACGAGTCAGAGCTGGAGAAGGCTAACCAAAATTACTGGTACCGTGACTTACGTAAAGGCACCTTGCTAAACCACTGTGTCTCGATGCAGTAGGCTCACATGATCACAATCAATCTCAGTGTATTAAAAGACAATTTTAAATAATATCCGGACATTTGTTTGTCTAGCTTATTCAGGTTTAGTTTAACTAGAAATAATGCAAAACCAGCTTTCCACTAGATTACCTCTGCACCGCTCCACAGTCTGAATGTCTGTCTGACTTTCCTCATTTTGACATGGAAGATGAACGTAAGTGAATATTTAATTTGTAAAAGCAGAAGAAATAATCTTGTGGAGGAAGAATGAGCACAGACATTCCCAAGAACAACTAGTTTTGTATTATCCAGTGAGCACAAAAGATTAAAGATGAAAGGAAATGCAGAATGACACACAAACCACCACACATGAACCCTCTGCTGACAGGTGCGGGTAGAAAATGTGTATTATAAACATAAGAACATATTTGTTTATCTCAACATTTTGTCAGTAACTATTCCTTTAAAATACAGAAAACTTCTCGGATCTTTATGCTCTATTTGCTTTATATCTTCAATGCCTGGGTGACTGACATGAGGCAGCAGGTATGTTCCACCTCTGTCTTATACAATGCAGTGGCCCTGCACAAATCCGAGGCTGAACTTGGTATGACACAACTAGAGTGAAAACTTAAACGACATCAGAGGACTATTTCTATGTATAACATATAATATACAGATCAAGGTCAGGGCAAACTTTTAGTAGCAGAAGAGATTAATCCTAAGAAAAAACAGCTAAATCGTGGGTGACTCTTTGATGGGTGAGAAGCAACAAGTCCTTATTTTGGGCCTCAAGAGGACAAAACCATTGAGAAATTGTTTCATTTTTACAGTGCCCTTTTTTAAAAAAAAAAACAAAAAACAGAGCTCACGCACAGCAAAGCCCTTTAGCAATGATGCCAACCACATCCTTTTCCACGTTTCATCGAAAAAGCTAAACGAGGACATTAAGAACGCTATGCATTTACGCAGTTCTGTTAGTCCAAACAATTCCAAAGCCCCACCGATGCATAATCCCCGGGAGAGCTGCCTCTGGAATCCCCACGGCAAGGTTACAGGGACGGCTCCTCACGTGGGAGCTCCCAGCGCCCACTGCCCTCCGCATCCATTTCTCATCTCGCTCCGGGAGTTTCACTTACTCCCCAGCAGTACGGGCAAAGTGGGGGAACACCCTGCCCAGACCGAGCCGCCGCGGGCTCCCCTCCTCCCGGACACACAGCCAGCAGGCCCCGGCCTCCCGGTAAGGGATCCCCCCCGCCCCGGCGCTATCAGCCAGGGCCTGCCTCGGCGCTCGGCCGCCCTCCCCCTCGCACACCCCCGGCGCCGGCCATCCAGGCGGCTGAGGCGGCAGCGACACCGCCTCCGTGCGCCGGAGGGGGCACCGAATGGCGGACGGTCCCCGCCAACCCCTCTCTATCACCTCGGCACCGGCCCCATCCGCCGAGCCCCCTCTGCCCGCCGGGGAGAAATGCGGCCGCATCGGCGTGAGGGGAGGATGCCGAGGGGGAAGCGGGCGGGGAGGCGGGCAGCGGGGGGCACTCACTGTATCCTGGCGGCGGTGGTGGCGTTGCCGGTCTGCGCTCGGAGGCACGCCAGCAAGAGCAGCCTCATAGCGGCCCCTCCTGTCACCTCAGTGAGGGGCAGCGCCGCTGCCGCCGCCTCCTTCACCTGCCCGGCGGCCCGGGCGCGGCCCCGCCGCCTCCCGGAAAGGGCGGCGCGGGAGGAGCGGGGCTGCCACCTGCCGCCGGGCCGCCCCCGTTCAGCCCCGCGTTCGGCGGCCCGAACGGCGGCAGGGCCCGCGCGGCCAGGTGACGGTCGCGCCCTTGCCACTTGTCCCTGGTCAGAGGGCACTTGGCGACAGTGCCGGCAGGTTTGGGTCCCCTCCCCACAGCTCGACATAGCGCGATGTGTTTTCATTAAGCAGCCACGAAGATGACGTGCTCAAAGGATGGCCTCAGAGAAGATTTAAATTAAAGACCTCCTGAGAAAAGCATCAGGGATGGTTGGCGTCGGCCACTGTCTCCTGAGGCAGCTCCTCAGCTGCACCACAGTCGCCATGTGCCTCCCAAGAGGGAGGTGATTCCGATTCAGTGCAGGAATGGAGAAAAAACTAATTGTGGATAAGATGCCAACAACCAGAAGAGCCAGAGGAACGTGCTAGTCCAAAGAAAAAGGCAACTGGACCGTCAAAGACCACGCTAAATGTCAGGAACGCCACAGGATGAGGCAGAGCCAAAGGTGTGTAAGAGCCAGAGAAAGCTCTGGTGAGGCACCACAGCCTCCACAGCAGCAGGCAGAACCCAAACATACAGCAAAGCAGGGAAAAGGGAAGAGACCAAACTCAGGACCAAGAAAACCATATCCCAAACTACCAAGCCAGTCTTCAGGATAAACCCCAATTATAATCAGGAACACGGTGAGCAGCTAAGATCAGATGGGTGGGGCAGAAGGCAGTAAGGCCGAGGCCAGTTTAGGGAGTGTGTTGGGAGATTGATAGGGGCCAGGTGGCTGACTGCAGATATCCATGGCCTTGAACTTGATTCAGCATTTTGTAAAAACATTGAGAACACGTGCAGGATGTTTGTGGCCACGAGACAGGCGAGAAGGAGGGCTTGATCTAACAAAAAACCTCACTCTTTTGCTTGTGTACTTATAACCTGGTCTGGTTCCCTGATGTAATTCACCACAGGGCCACACAGAAACTTATGTTTCCCCAAGGCTGTAAAAGACAAGGAAACTGCAGCGCCTGTTTATCGTGGCTTAAATTACTCTTCAAGTCTCAATGTCAGGTAGGGGGAAAAAATATGTCACATACAGAGAAAGGCTCTTAAATTTAGTAATTCTAAAAATAGTAGTTTTTCAAATAGCTTGTGTGGATCTCTGATGACAGGTATTCAGGAATTGAGGGTTTAGAAGTGATAAAGATATATATTGGAGCATATTCTGGCAAACTGTAAGCATTTTGGTACACCAGCTCACGTTTTGCTAATGGGTCTTCATGCTGCAGAGCTGTCTTCAACTGTCTGCATCTTACCAAGTCATCACTTAGAAATAATTCAGCACAACATAGTTCAGACCATTTTAAACTCCATTCAAACTAAAAAAGATGGCTACAACGTAGAAAAGCAACAAATCTTGCATAAATGCTAAAAATAGCATAAATGCTAATTTAAGGGTAGGCAGGACCAAGCAATTTCCATCACCATTTTAGAAAGCATTTCTGGCATGAAATCCCAGCCTCATTGACACGTAGAAGGCTTTTGTCAATCCAGCCAGGATTCTAGCCTTGAAGTTTGTTTCACTGTAAGTGCCTATATGAAGAATATTTTGCCTTTTGAGAGCACTTAACACCCTCAAACCAAGCACCAGTCACCTCTGTTAGTCACTGCTGCCCAGCTGTCCATTTAACAGACCCGTAATGGATCACACAGACTGCATGAAGCTTACACAGCTGCCTTTCAGTCTCCTGATACATTGCTGCTCTAAATCCTTTCCCAACAGACCCTCCTCCTGGTTCCAAGACCTCCCCCACATAGCTCATCTGGCTGCATCGCACCAAGGAAGGTTGGCAGTGTGCCTACGACCCGAGAAACACACCTTGCCCTGTTGTTGCAGCCCTGTACATAGAACAGCCTCTGTAATCCAAACCAGGGACAATTCCCTAGTCGCACAGCCTAAAGCAGGATACGTGACGATGCTCATAAGGTCACGTTTTGGGTTAAAAGGAAGCTGTGGTTTTGGTATCTGCATGAGATACTTAATTACAAATAGCTTGGCTGTTGTAACTGTTCACCACTGCAAGCTCTAAAACCAGACAACAGCTATTCAGCACATTTAGTGTATAACACAAAAAAGACAAAAATGCAAACATCAAAGTAAAACAAGGCCTGCTCCATGAGACAAATGAGGAAACTTAACCAGTCATCTGGGAAATAAAGAGAAAATAAAGGAAACATTCCAAGAGGTCTTAACATTTTATTACTATTTATGGTAACTCTGGATTTTATGCTATACAGGTCTTGATTGAAAGAATTAAAAATCTACAAGTCTTTGCAGGATCAAGCATTGTTGTGTCTTTGAAGACATGTACGTGCACTAACATATCACTGTATAGACACAGGTGCATTCACTGTATCCAAATAAATGCTCATGGATGTACCTTAATGAAAAAGTTTTAAATATACTGTGGCTAAGTGTTCTCGTTTGGAGAAAAATTAAAAACCACCTTCCTGGAGCTGCTATTCTTCCACAGAGAATGTTAGGGTTATAACAGTAGCTTTTGAATTTTAGTGAGGGTACCTACTTCTCAATACCTGAAGACTGAAATAACATTTTATAATGTACATTTCAAATACTATTCAGCATTGCTAGGTGTTTTTAACAGTTGCTGTGTAGGCCAATATAAAAATCTCACCCCGCTCACGAAGGTAAATTATGAAAGGCTTAGAATGTGATATCTGCATATATTAAAACACACAATAACACAGTGTGCTTAATTACTTGGTAGTCTCTAGCAAATACTACTAGCTCCCCTTAGAAAATGTAATCACAATTGATATGATATACTGTGTTAAACTGGGCAAAGCTGAAATGTAGTTTTTTAGATTACAGAATCAGTCATTTTGCAGTAGTTCACAAAGAGATCTCTGTACAGCTAGTTGCTTTTTCCTTATTGTCCTTTGTCATGAAATGTAACTAGTTAAGAGAGCAAATATACTTAATGAGTCATTCTTACGGCATACGTTATTTACAAAAGCCCATCATTAAATGAATGTATTTACTTTTACAAGCATCACTTGCTCAATTACCAACCCTATTCCAAAAATTTTAAGTCATACCTAGATGTTGGGTGTAACCATATGATGTCAATCAATTTACCTTTCCACAACCAGAAGTATCTTTCCCACTTTGTTCTGGCCAAAAATATGACTTTAAGATCTGCCACTGAAGACAATTGCGTACTGTCATGACCTTTACCTCAACATACCTGATGGTGGAACAAAAGAACATCTTAGGGTTCCAAACTTGCAACCAATAATGTGCATTTCCTCATTTTAATTGTGCACCTTGTCCCGCTCAAATCAGAGCCTTAATTTTCCACAGGTACTGATGAGGCATTATCACTGCAGGTACCCCTCAGATAAACCAGCCCCATGTCAAGCAGCACCCGCCCAGCCAGGCCCTCCATGCTTCCATCCCGCCAGGGTCGGCGTTGCTGCAGCTCCCAGGCCTGCCCACTGCATTTACCCGTGTGACAGCCACAGAGTCACTTACACACGCATGCTTGTCTGCGGGATGGCCATTTTGACAGGGACAATCCCTGCTCTTGCTTTTCCAACAAAGTAGAGAAGCAAAGTAGGGAAAAAAAACGCACTTTAATTTTGCTGTCACTGCTATTGCTGAATAAACCTAAGGAGAAAGTGAGGGCTCTCAGGGAAGCCAGCGCTGAACCTGCGTCACTCATAAAGTCACACAGCTCCAGTTAATACCTAAAATGTAACTCCCAGCCTGAACTAACGCACGAAGTAACCACCAAACCCGTTTCCCGTGCTGCAGCCTCTCGCCCCGCCGCCCTCTTCATACCCCCGGCACCCCCACGGGCGCGGCGAAGGAAAACGTGCGGGGAGAAGGCAGCCACCTCCTCTCCCCGGTGAAGCTCGGCACACCGGGAGGTGTAACCCACCCCGGCTGGGCTCGGCCCCAGCGCTGCGGAGGCGTTCCACAGCCGGCCGGCCCTCCCCGGGAGGACGCCCTCACAGCCGGCACCTCCGAGCGGACCCGCCCCGCAGCTTCCGGTCCGCCACATCCCGCCCCCTCCGCTGGCCCCGCCCCGCTTCGCCTCAGCCGCCGCTCCCTTGCAGCCCAGCCGCCCACGTGATGGCACGGGCGGCGGAGCGACGGCGGCCTCAGCCAATGGCGACGCGCCGTCCCCACCGTGGGCGGGGCGGGGCGGGCCGGGCCCCGCCGCGCGAGCGCGGGGAAGTTTCCTCAGGGAGGGCCGGGAAGGAGGCACCGCCATGGAGGAGGCCGAGCCGAGCGAGCGCAGCCCCTTGCTGAGCAGCGGGGAGCGCGGGCGGGCAGCCAGCAGCGCTTTCCACGGGCGGCGGCTGGCCTGCGCCGCCGTGCTGCTGGCCGAGCTGCTGGAGCGAGTGGCCTTCTACGGCATCACCTCTAACCTGGTGCTCTTCCTCAACGGGCCTCCCTACGGCTGGGAGGGTGCCCAGGCCAGCCAGGCCCTGCTGCTCTTCATGGGCATCACCTACCTGGTGTCGCCTTTTGGCGGCTGGTTGGCTGACGCCCTCCTGGGCAAGTTTGTCACCATCTTGCTCAGCATGGCGCTCTACCTGCTGGGCATGCTGGCCTTCCCCGTCATCGCTGCGCCGCACACCCGGCAGGGCCTCTGCGGGGACATCCCCTTGTTCCCCATAGAGAACTGCTCTTCTCCAGCGGTCAACGCCACCATGGCGCCTTGCTCCCAGGTGGGGGCCACCCGCTACTGTGCCACTGCCACCTTCATCGGACTGGTCCTCGTGGGGCTGGGCGTCGGGTCGGTCAAGGCTAACATCACCCCTTTTGGGGCAGACCAGGTCAAGTATTATTTGGCAGCTGCCAAATTGTTTGCGGGTACCAGTCTGAACCAGGGGATGGCTGTCAGTCATGTAGAGGGGCTTGCTTTGGTGGGATGGACAGGCTGCCTACTGATTCACATCTCTGTAGGTGTTAAGTCTCAGAGGGAATCAGATCATCCAGCTTTATTCCCTGTGTAATGCAAGCTGTTAAACTGTATCCTGTTTGATATAATTTTGGTGTCTGTGTGGTGTCTGATCTCTTACAACCCTTGGTTTCCTGGTATCCCTGCCTTAGGTGTGTACCTGATTTGGCTAAGCCATCACCATCGTGGGGAGTTGGGCTGCATACTTAATGGACGCTAAGTGATTGTTAATTATCCTCCATTGTGGAGTTTGTACCCAGTTAATTTGACCTCAGAGGTCATCAGGTGAAATATCCGATACACATTTTAGCTTTGTCAAAGATAGCATGGTCCTTCTAGGACAGTGGTCGGAGGCCTTTATATCCTGAAGGATAGAGAACAAATATTTTTTTTATGGTTTAGGTATTCTCTGTGTACTGCGCTGTGCCCTTGAGTGATACTTTTGTGCAGGCCAGTGTTGCTTCAGATGACAGGTGAGAAGGTGCTCACAACATGGTAAACATATTACCTGGGCTGTTCTCATAAGACACGTCCTGTCAAATGACCTTATTCAGATCCACTTCAGTGATACCATTCATTGGATCATCACTGCAGAATCAAGTGGCTTTACAGAAACTATTTGAGAGACAGCTCATAGTTCAATATCAACTGGAATGCACAGTTGGATGTATTTTTTTACAATCTTATGCTAAGTTAGTATGCTGACTGTGGATGAATTGGAGTATAATTTCTGCTTTACAAATTGAGAATTTCAGATGATTAGATACTGAGCAGCTTTTCTAACCAAACCGTTCTTAATGACAAAGCAAGGAAAATACCTCCTATCCAGTTGCATGTCTGTTTATTGGCCCATTGAGTTCTGGTTAGTGCAGGTGTCAGAAATGCCATGAAATTCTTTGTGAGAGGTAGGATCTACCACAACATCTTTGCCAATCATACCTCTCTTTGTTGTGCAGTTTACATTTGTCATTCTTTGGCATTTCATATATTATAAATTCTGTAGTTCTGGGTGAAAGGCAGTATATAAATGTAAAACATTATTACAGCCTAGGGTTGTGTATCCCCAGTGTATTGGTTCTGTTTAAGCCAGCATGAGCCCATCAGGTGAAATAGCTTTAATATGACTTTATCTTGTAAGGTGTTTTTCAAAACTGACTGCTTATCCCCAGAACACTTTATGAACGTTAAATGTAAGAGATAAATAATGGCAGGAACAGAGTGAAAGAATAACCATTGCCAATGGAAGTGTAGCTGTTGTAGCTGGATTTTTAAAGGTTTTCCCCCCAGGATTTCACGGAAAGCAGTTTTTGGCTAGGCTTGCAGATAATTCACAGTGATTTATGTAGGGTGAAGCAAAAGAAATACTCCTTTCTGGTTCATAATAATCAGTAGAGCTCTGCCGAGGACTGACTTTTTCCTTTTCTCTGTTTTTCTGGCTTATCTATTGTTAAATATATTACAGGATACCACTTACCTTGTTGTGCAGTTTTGGGCCCTCTTGGGTGCCTTCTCCCTGCATAGGAATGTAGCAAACTGCTGGGTAGATGGATATATATTGCTGAGAATAGAGTCTGTCTTGCAGAGTCACATTCTTGGGAGGCTAGAATAAAATGCAAACATATTTTGGCTGGATATGTGCTGATAAGATTTGTCCTCTTTCCCTTGAATACGGAAAGGAAAGGAAAATACGAATTGTGTATCATGTACTTTAGCTGACGTGAACCACCTTTCAGATACTGTTTATCATATTTTGTTGCGGATCTCTCAAAAATTACCATGTAAATTTTTCAGTTTTAACAGATGATCTACAATTTGGGTGGAGAACCCAAATATAACAAGGGGGGTTTTATTTATAAGAAAAGAATCACTATGTGGAAAATGGAAACTAAATTCTAATGCCTACTTTCCTCTTAAGTTGAAAAAGATGTAGTTTCTTAATTTCTGTTACATGGATGCTTTTAGAAGTGCTGTTAAAGTGACTAAGTAGGCTCAGTATAGAGTAACTTTTGCCAGTCAATTTAGCAAAAAACAGTTACTGCAAACGAGGTATAGACCAGTTTTACTTAACTGTGTTTATAAATAAGAGACGTTTTTCTAGAAGTTGCAGATTGATCCATCATAGAGGTCTAAATCTGAACTGATGGTTCTCAGAATAGCGTTTATAATCATGTGATATGTGTAACCTGGTACTTTCCAGTTCCCCTTTTAAGTGCGAGTGTTTTGCAGTCACTTCCTGTTCTGTGTAGCAGTTTGTGACTTTTGGTAGTTAGGAAACAATATGACTATCCCTCATTATTGTGAAAGCTGGTTTAGCTTCAGCATTGAAGCCAACATTAGTAGTAGACTAGTATCTAGTACTAGTCTAGACTAGATCTAGTATCAGCTCTAATCATTGTTCTAATTATAGATTAATCTGTTTGGGGTTATGGTGGTTAGAGATGCTAGTTTTAACCCACAGTATATTTTCTTTCTGAATTGTCATCATAGTCATTAAATGTATCAGTCCATAACCTGACAAAAATCTTCAACGTTTGTTAAAACCATCTTTGTTACCATAGCATCGCCAGAGGCAGGACACTATTGGAAAATGATGGTGTAAAGATGGTGTTAGAGTGATTTTCAACCTTATTTATTTATTTATTTATTTGTAGAACTTTGATTTTCCAGCCTCTGGGGGAGGGTGGTGGACCATGTAAAAGGAATTGAAGGTCACTAACTAACTGCAAGTTACTTTGTTGTTGTTGAACTTCTTAGGAGACTGTGGATGTCTAAGACTGCAGGTAACAGTTTGAAAAGTGAAGTTGTGGCAGTCACATTGGCAGTACTAATTTGTTTTTGTTTCCGAGAGAAGCAGAATAGGTATGACACCAGTGAGAGGAAGCAGATTTGAAATGTGTATTGGCCAAATTTTAGTATAAAAATTTGAAATTTTGTAGCAACTGAGTACTACTGTATAGCTCTATTACTGAGCTCTCTCCAGATGCTCTCAAAGAATAACTGGTGTCTGTAGTGATGGATTAGAAGGTCAGAATTCTGTAAGAGTAAATCTGACTACAGAAAACTGTTGTCATTGCACTTTCTTTTGTAGGCTAAAGAGAAGGGCAAGCTTCTATGTTTTCATCCTTGCTTTGTTGTGTGTCTGCTCACATAGTTGGCTGGGATAAGTTTGGGGTTTTTTCTTACGTTTGTCACTTGTGACTGTCAGTTGATTGCAGGAACAAATAAAAACTGCTAATGTCAGTAACTTTTAAATAATCTTTTTCCTTTTATGTGAGTCAAATAGGAGGTCATAGCTTTGGATCGGTCATGATGTGAAGGAAGAGAGAGGGAAGATTATGACATACTAGAACTCTGAAACATTGGGGTTTAGGAAATACTTGAGATCATTAGCAGATGATGTCAGAAATCAGATGTCACAGTGGAATGGTAGGCATCAGATAGGCATTAGCTGTGGCAAAAATAAGAAATCCTGTGCATATCCATTTCTTTGAAACTGACCTACCTGTAGAGAGCTAGGAAATTACTATGTGACAAAGCAAAGCATCTAAGCACAGGAACTATGGAGAAGCAATGATGTTTGTATAGATTCCCGGCTCTTTACATAAAAATCAGGAGACTCTAATAGAATCTTAATATTTAAGCTGTGTGATATTTTTGGTTTCAAGCTGTACAAACTGCTTTGGTTAGTATTTGGATCATCTCCTAAGAAAGTTGTTGTTGTTGTTGTTGAAAAATCCAGGGGAGGGATAATTCCGCAAGTGATCGTCTTTCTTCTAAGTCAGAATGCAGTCTAAGTATTAACCTTAGGGACAGCTGTGCTGTGGAAGTTGCTGTCGCTCAGATATTTGTAATGACTTTTCATCAGGTGTTGTAATTAAAGATCTAGTTACTCTTTCTCTCTTTCTTTTAGTTGCGTTTAAAATTTTGTTCAGATTGTAAGATGATAACCTTATATCCTAAATGAGTTTAGGGAATCGCAGTGCAGAGTTACACAGCCGATGTGTCCTCTGCTGAAAGTGGCTGTAAATAACCTAATGATTACACAATTCTCATAGCATTCCAAGCACTCAGGATTCTTTATCATGAAAACTGTGGTCGTAATTACATCTCATCTGACCGTAATCAGCCCAGTATGGGTTTTGTATTAGAAATTTTGATTTTGAGAACTATTCCTTTACTGTTTTGAAATCCAGTGCTGTGTAGATTCCAGTTATAAAACTCAGAATGTCACTGTGCTTTTCTTTCTGCATTTGGATTAACTATATGTAAAGGATAGTTAGCAGAGATATCAAGAAAAATACCTTTTGGACTGTAGAAAAATCAAGTGCTGGTTAGATTTTCTTTTGCAAAAGTTATGTTAGATGTCTTGAAAGTCGCAAGATTATTTTATTTCCTCTTCAGAGGCCCACCTGAATGCAGGCAGCATAGACATGTGGCCAATGACTGACAAAGCAGCTGTGACCAGAAGGCTTAGAATTGCTCATTTCCTTCATTTCTTTGTTGGTGGGGTTTTTTTGTGTGGGTTTTCTGTTTAGTTTTTTGAGGGGGGGCGATGGGCTGTTGGTTTGTGTGTTTGTTTTTTTTTTAAATTAAATTTTTCCATATAGTTTAAAAGAGGAACATTTAGGGCAATTGGGATTCTCCCTGTACACTACAGTAGGTAATTCTGTATTTTTATTGAAGTAGAAACACTACTGGATTTTTCCTTGCTGTTCTTGGAGGATGATGTAGCTACCCCATTTAGTAGGGAAAAAAGCTGTGTGAGGTTTGAAGAATGTGCACCAATGAACTGGAGGCCCAGGACTGGATACAGTGGGAGTTGATCTAAATAAGTGACAGCTGTCAAACACAGGTAAATTCTGTGGGAAATGCCTGAATCTGAGCTCATTTGCAAAACAGCGTGTTACCTAGAGCAAATAAATTGTGCATATTAGATACTTGCTTAATGTTCATCTGAGCCTTTGAAACAGTTTTACTGCAGTGTTTTCACTCAGTGATAGGAAGCCTTGCACTCTAGCCGTGGCATTCACTGCTATTGTTTGCATTTTCCTCATGTAAGGGGTTTGACTAAAACATGGTGAATCTAAGAAGGTAACATTAAGCACTACTGTTGTTTTTAAGCTGTTTTGTTGTGATGGGGACAAAATCTTTTAAACGTACCTATTTTGACTTTCAGTGCAGGGATGTGGAACCCTTGGATAGGCCATGTGATAGATTTGATCCAGGACCCACAACATACTTGTGCCATTTACGTGCATCATTTTGCTGCTACAGTTGCTGGTAGGATGTTAAGGATATAATGAAGTTGTTGGTGCTGGTACCACAAGGAGAGCGCTGCTGTGCTTGAGCACAGATGAAACTGAGCAGAGGGAGTGATAGATTTTTCTTTCTGCTTGGGTGATTGAAAATAATGCAAGCATAAGGGGGAAAAGGAGAATTCCTGCAGTTTTTTGAAAAATACTTGTCCTTGATAAAAATAAAATAATAAAATTCCAACATGGTTTTCTTCTTCTTGGTCCTTTGTTAAAATGTAGCATCTACTTACAAGAGAATAAACCGATCTATTTTGTGCTGTCACATAGCTCAAGTAATAGTTAGCAGGGGGAAACTTTGAGTAGTCTGCTGTAAATGTAATAAAATTAATATTTTGGGCAGCTGATTTGATGTTTGAAAGGAACCGCAAGGACTGCCTTTTAAGTCTACTGTGTTTTCCGGTTTTGGTAAGATATCACATCTTCATAGTTTGTCCACTTTGACAAGATATTCTACCAGCTAGTTCAGTGTGATTTTTATTGTTAGTAATGTTTGTCAATAAAATGACATAGTGCATTTCAGACATAGCTGTGATGTGATTTTTAGTGCCTATATATACTTTGATAAGGAAGCAGAAAATGGATTCTTTTCATTTTAAGTGTGTGGTGTGTCTGTCTCTTGAGCATTGCATTCCTTTTTGCAAAGCTCAGCTGCCTTCTGTTGTTTCCTGGACCTAGGTAAAACGAGTGAGGCTAGTACAGGGCAGGTTCAAAACAGACAAATGGAGGTGGTTCTTCCCACTGTGTAATTATCTGGGGAACTCTTTGCCACAGGATATTATGGATTCTAAAAGCTGACCGGGGTTCAGAAGCAGGCTGTATAAGTTCATGGAGAGGAGATCTGCTGCGTTTATGAAGTAGACAGAAGCCATCCTAGGTTCAGGAAGTTTCTCAGGAGCTAATGGTTGGAGGCTAGATAATACTTGATAGAAGCATCATGCTGTGCTTGCTCTCTCTTACGTTTATCAAAGTTTGCTTTGATCTCCGAGTTTTTCTTTGGATAGACGTGAGCAAGGTCATTTGTAAGAGGGAGGATGGGAAGTCATCTTCCTTGAAGAAAGTATAAGAGAACTGAGTCTTTATGATGAAGAGATGGAAACTTATAAAATAGATTGCTAACTCTTCAAATAAGTTGGAGCACTGTGTTTATGATGTAATTGTTTGCTAATATCCTGCTTCCATTTGGGGTTTAGAACAAATTCTTAGGTTGATACACTACTGCAGGTGATGACTGTTAAAATTAGGAAATGAGTACCAAATTGAAACTGGAAAGGCAGAATTTCTTGGGTTTAGGCTCCAAGACTGTATTTGACATGCTACCTGAATGTCTAACAATGCTATTAACTATGCATAGGAATAGTTAATTTCTTTTGCTAAGCTTGGTTAAATGATACAGATGGGTTTGTACACCACTGAGAAACTTGAAGCTATAAATCAGAACTGACAATATTAAAAACTTGTTTCAAGACACAGGTTACTTTTCATATTGCAAACTAAACACATCTTTTGAAGTTCTGGCAAACGAGGAAGGGAAACTTGCAATAAGAAATAAAAAACAACTGACTCGACAAGGCTGGTGCGTGGCACTGGCTTGCTAGTCACTGTTAATGGCCTTTCAGTCATAAAACAGTGACAAATATGGTATTATGGATTCTTCTACAGAACAGTTGATCTTTTTAATGTATTTGAAGTTTTATCTTGCATAATTTCTCTTACATCACATCTTATGAGTGATGCCGGGTTCCTGTGACTTAATTACAAAACATGAGGTGACTAATGGTAGGCAATAAGAGTGGTGGTGAAAACTGTACAGGATAATTCTACAAACCAAGGATGTCTTTACTTTCACTGGGGAGAAACTGGGAGCTTCAAGGAGAAAAATAGCACTATGAACAGTGCTGACTTAACAGAGAGATAAATGCTTACTGGGGTCTTGTGACATCTCAGGCAATTTAATTTATTATTTTTTTTAAAGGTCAGAATGGCAAGTCTTCAGTTTATGTTCTGATGAGAGCCATTAGGACTGTGTAAAAATTTGAATTTGTGCTTTAATTACCAAGTAGTCACCTGAGGCTTAGAGGATGGAATATGGTTAACTGTTACATGTGTACAGTTGGAAGAAGCAATTGTTGCGATAGTACTAATACATGAATTTTTAGGTAGCTTAACTTTTTATTTACTAAAAAATTAGTTATTTCAACTTCTGTGTGGACTATGGGACACTAATCTGAGTGAGCTTTGTCTAGAGAAATGACCAAATGAGAGACAGTGCTTTGGAAATAATGACAGCCTTTATGGGACAGCAGTGTAGTTTAGTATTGTATGACTTCTATCCCTATGCTGAACTTCTGCTGACTTCAGAAGGTCACTGATATACTGGGGGTAGCTCGGCAAGGTGTCATTTCATCAAATACCATGCTAAGCCCAAAACACTTAAATCATTTCAGTATGACTCTAAATTAAACCTAAATTCTTCAGTGCATTGAACTTGATTGAATTCTAATTAACAGGAATTTTCAGGAATTGAATGACTCTTTTTAATCTCTTCTAGGTCAAAGATCGGGGTCCAGAAGCCACAAGAAGATTTTTTAATTGGTTTTATTGGAGCATCAATTTGGGAGCTATTCTCTCTCTGGGAGGCATTGCATACATTCAACAGAATGTGAGCTTTGTTATTGGATATAGTATCCCAACAGTTTGCATTGGGATTTCATTCATGGTTTTCTTATGTGGTCAGAGTTTCTTCATCACAAAACCACCTGATGGTAGTGCCTTCACAGACATGTTTAAAATTCTTGCATATTCTTGTTGCTCAAGAAAGAGACATCTGGAACATTCAACTAATAGGTTTGTAATGAGTTCTTTTGTATAGTCTGAATTCAGTGAATCAGTCTAAGAGCTGGAACTAGTTAGTTCAAACTAGCTGGCAGTAAGTCACACTAGAAAGTACGCTAGAACATGCAGTTTTGCTTTGAGAACTGGAACTGGAAAATTGGAGTCCTGGAGATGTTTTCTGGGAGTTCTGGGATGAGAGGGGCACATTTTGAGATGACTGGATCTCCAACATAGAGATAAGTCTGCTGTTTTCACTTGAATGCTATGTCTTGCCAGTTCAGAGTTTCTGAAAGGGTAACGTAACCTAAGTATGCTGCTTTTAAGCATTAGTTAACTTTTCTTCTCTGCTTAGATACGTTTATGGGATATCTTCTGATTCGAAAAACACTATCATCTGTATTTAATGTTGTAAGTGGTTTGATGGGCAGCCAAAACGTGGGGTGGCTTCTTGCTTTCCAAGTGGTTACTCCACTCTCAAGAGATGCCCATGGAATACTGGTGGCTGAATTTAGTAATTGATGATAAGAGATGTCAGGTGCTTCCTGTGCAGCAGGCTGTATTCAGATTGCAAAACAATGCAATGAATTAGAATAACCTATATTTTGTGATACTGTTTCTTAAGTTCTCCGTATTGCAGTGCCAGTTATTTATGCATGGTGGGGGGAGGATGGGAAATAAGAATGTCTTTATAATGGAAGTTTTAATAATCAGCAGATCACCTGGTGATGATCCATTCTGGCCTAGTTGTTTTGCTGTTAAGAGTAACTTATTTTGAAACTGCATGAGCTTTTTATAAAGAAGTGCCACAAGTCAGTTTTTGTTGTTGTTTAACTAAACATTTCAAATTCTTTTCAAAAGCGAAGGCCAGGGAGTACTTCAGCAACCTCACAAGCAAAGCCTGTTTGAGATGGCCAAGCTGTCTCGTGGGGGCCCATTCAGAGAAGACAAAGTAGAAGATGTGAAAGCTCTTGTCAAGATTATCCCTGTCTTTTTGGCTTTAATACCTTACTGGACAGTGTACTTTCAAGTGAGTAGTTCCATATGATTTATTTTATGTGTCTAAAAACCATAATTTCTAATGTAAGAACCCTAACTTCCACTTCTCCCAGCTGCATTTGAAAGGTCTTGGGGCACTAGCTTCAAGTTGCAGTTCTGAAGATTACCCCCTCAGAGCAGTTACCTGGAGCAAACACACAAAAGCTTTTGGGGGGAAACTGTTCTATAAGGTTTACGTACAGTTAGCATTCAGTAGCTGTGATTCTAGAGAAAATGAATATTGAAGAGGAATTTTCAGAACTCTGGTATTGACTGTTTGACTTGTTTAATACCCATGTGTTAATCTTAACTACTTTTCTTTCACACACCCGGGGTTAAAAATCACTTTAATAATATTATGTTAGCAAAAATACTAATGCGTTAGGGGTTAGAACATTGCAAACTCTTTTTAACAATTCTTTTTGTTTTGCTATATTAGCATTTTACCTCTGGTATAATCTTTGTTAATTATTAAAATTATTAAAAATGTAAAAATATCTTCCTCTCAGTACATCTTGTCTAAGTAATCTCAACTCATCTTTCCTAATGCTAGATGCAGACAACATATGTATTGCAAAGTCTCCATCTGAAAATTCCTGAAATATCAAATGACACCAATTCCATTCATACGGTAAGTATGGCAAAACAAGTGAAAAGTATGTTTTCTTTAGTTGAGATGCAAAATAGGTAAGTATTGTACAAAAATTCCAGAAAGTTAAGGTAGTGGCTAAAAAGAATCGATGGCCACAGACATTAGGCATTTAGAAGCACGATGCATAATACAGAGATTTTGGCTTATCTACCCATATATGGAATTCACACCATCCTGTTTTGGATGTATTCAAATAATTTTCACTGCTTTAATTAAGTGTCTTTATCCTTCAGCAGACAAAGTATGATCTTTGAAGAAACCTTATAAATCTATATGCCCTAAGTTTTCAAAGTTATAAGTAGTAAAGAAGCATCCCTACAAACTCAGTAGGAATATCCATACCTAACTGAAACATTAGTATTAGCAAGTTTGGAATCTGAGATACATTTGTAACTTAATACTGCTTAATCAATATTCACTTTACCTTGAATCAGTTTAGCATATTGAAGGAAGTTGTTCAATCAGTATTTTTCAAGAAAGGCTGGCATCGTGTAATTGCAGAAACGGTACTGAGAAATAAAAACAAAAAGTATGGACGTAAGTTATTAACGAGCTTACTAAATGTTCTTTTAAAATTTTCTTCTGTTTTATTAAAAATTAATATCAATAAAACAGAATGGCTTCAGTCTTTTTTTTACAGATCAAAAATAAAAATGCTTGTACTTAAATTTTCTTTGAACTTACTTGAAAACTGAGCTGCTTCTGAATCACAGGTGAAGGCTTAAAGGAGGCTAGTGATATTGGCTAAGTAAGCGGCATTTTTCACAGAACAATCAGACATTGGAATAATCTTCCCAGGGAAGTGGTGGATTCCCCAACATTGGACACTTTTAAGATTCAGCTGGACAGGATGCTGGGTCATTTTTTCTAGACCGTGCTTTTGCCAAGAAAGGTCAGACCAGGTGATCCTTGAGGTCCCTTCCAACCTGGTATTCTATGATTCCATGATTATGAAGAACTGAAGGTTCACATTTTGTTAACTCTTGTTTTTGAGTTCAAGATCATCTCAGACATCCTGGACTGATTACAACCAATCAGTGAATTAGGGCTCTCGTCTGCAACGAGAGGTGCATGCCCACCCTGTGTTAGAGGCTGAGGGCTTGGGTTATTGAGATGGTTGCAGTGGTCAAGATTTGTAACCTTAAGGGAATCTGGTTGTCTTCTATAGCTGTAGCTTTAGAGTGTCACAGGCCCCTCGGTCATCCTGGATAATTTCTACAAAATATTAATCTACTCTAACCCTGAGTTTACACACACACAGAAACAGTTTAGTATCAAAAACTGAATCTGCATCTGAAACACACAGATCAAGCAGTGCTTGTATTTTGGGTCAAAGAGTCAGTGCGATGCATAGTACAGTATCACACT
Organism: Chroicocephalus ridibundus; assembly: GCF_963924245.1. Classification (NCBI taxonomy): domain Eukaryota; kingdom Metazoa; phylum Chordata; class Aves; order Charadriiformes; family Laridae; genus Chroicocephalus; species Chroicocephalus ridibundus. The sequence goes on along the minus strand of NC_086296.1, from coordinate 7,537,660 downwards.
GTTCTAAATACAATTTTAAGAAATAACTCCAACCCAGAACATTTTTATAAATACTCTGTACTGTCTTGGTTTGTTAGCTCAGAACAGATGGTAAATATTATTAAGCTTGGTAGGAATTGTCTCATTCATACAGACGGGAATCTTATCCTCAATTACTGAGTCTTGCAGATGAGAAAGGATGCATGTTTTGCATGATACTCTTTTGTTCATTTGACAAGCGTAATTTAATTTAAATGTAATTTTGTATTACATTAGTAAAACTCTGTTTCTACTGTTTTGTGGCATGTTTCTGATAGTTCTAAGCCTAATAATAGAAGATCTACAGAACCTGGCTACTAAATATTTTTCATGACTGAAGCAGGAAAAAAGTTTAATTCTGTCAGACTGGAGTATATCACTGGAAGCACAATAGTGCTGAGGACTAAGCACTGTCCCTAAGGCCAGTGATTTTTTTTCCATTAAACATATTTCAGGATGTATACAAAAAAAATTCAGATATTGCAGTAATGTTATGGCCATCTCATCTTTCAAAAGGAATTCATATAGTTTTACTTAGATAGTTAACTTTTGTTTTAACAGAAATTAATTCAGAGTAAGGACCTAAAATATGAGCTCTCCGAAACTTAGAAATCTTAAATAAATAAAATCCTTTGCAAAGCATTTTTGCTAAGTTCCACATTCTGTTTTCTCAGAGTACTCTCTTCATCTGCCCAGTAATTTCTTATTCCTCATTTTCCTTGGAACTATGTGAGGTATTATCTGCTTTTGTGTAAAGAACCTTTTTGCTCTGAACACCTGATGTTCTTCAGTTCCAGTGGAAAGCACCTACACTCCCACCCCCCCAAAAAACCCCACAACCCAACACCCACCTCAGCACAGCTGGAGATGCATCTTGAAAGTCAGAATATGCAATACTGTTGGAGTTATTATGGTGAGGAATCATTTGTGCTTCTGAGCTAACAGAGTTATGAGCTGCTAAATTAAATGAAAACCTGAATAGCTGAGTGTTTCTTTAGCTTTTACACACTCATTTTTCTTTTCCCAGTGTCTGTCAGTGCACTGTGGTTTGTTTTCAGTGTTTCATGAAAAATATTTTTTTCCTTTGTTAAATAATAGTAAAAATCAGCCCGTAAGTATGAAATTGCTAACTGAAGTCATCTGTCCTTTCAGTTTCCAGCAGCCTGGTTGACTATGTTTGATGCAGTGCTTATTCTGATCCTAATACCCTTAAAAGATAAATTAGTGGACCCCATTTTAAAGAGGAATGGCTTGCTCCCATCCTCACTGAAGAGGATTGCAGTTGGAATGTTCTTTGTAATGTGTTCTGCGTTTGCTGCAGGTAAGAAAAAGCAACTTTGAGATCTACTTACAGAGCTATTTATTCAGCTACTGACAACAGCATTTAAAAAAACCCCTTTCTGAATCTTTATTCCAATATTCAGAAATCTTTTTCATGGGGTAGGTAGAACGTAACTGCATGGATGCAGTTTCCACAATGAAAGAGATTTTATCCAAAAATCTTACTAAACTGTTTTGAATGTTTGTGATAAAATAGGGCTACTTTTCCTGCCTGAAACAGCCTTCAAGTGTATACCTTGTAAACCAACTTGTTAGTTAAGGTTTTCACATAGAATGTTACTTTTTATTTTGCTTGTTAGAGGAGAACTATTTGTTTTCTGACCATATTTTCTCAAAAAATGCCAAACAAAGTGTCCAGCATTTGGATATAAGGCTGTTAGTCCTCTTAAAATAAACTTGATGGTATTGTGGAAGTCCGTGTTGTCTGATTTATTATCCATTTATCTTGAAGTTGAAAATTTATTTATCCTGAAAAAAAAATTAGTTCAGCAATAAGTATGTTCCTTCAGATAGTCTGACTTCCAAGTGTTAGAAAAGTGAAACTTTATCTAAAATCCTTTCCCTTTATCTGAAATAATAAAGTTAGGTTATGGCTGAACAAGAGTTTCTTCCCACTTTGGTTTTTTTTTTCTTCCCTACCTTAATGTTCCCTATTGTTTGGGAATTACTGCAGTGTAAAATAGCTTAGCCATAGCATGAAAGGAAAAAGATGGCAGCTCTGTTCGAACCATAAATCAGCTGCTTTTGAGATGATTTAAAGTTGTTAAGCACTGCTGATGTGGAACTGAACAGCTCTGAGCAATGCTTCATAGAACCTATAGCCTTCACCTGGTATCACTGTAATGAACATATTGATAAAGCATTATAGCCTTAAATAAATTAATTTCAGCACTTGTAATCTCCTATATTTTAGGGAAAGGGACACTTTATACGGCTATTAAGATTTTTCTCAATGAGAGAGATAATTACCTTATTAGGCCAAGGTCACTTTGTATGTGTGCAAGTAAAGTTCTTAAAGCAAAGTCATTTAAACTTAAAATAGGAATGTTTCTCTTATTCCATATTACTTACTGCTACCAGCAAAAGAAGATGATGTAAAACAGTTAAATGTCATCTCTTTAAATAGAACCTGCTGGCTCGCATATTACTGAATTCAAAACCAGCAATAGCTGTCTTTATTAGTACTGGGGAAAAAAGGCATATCGAGCTAGATAGCTGAGTTGGTGAATGGCTTCATATAGCAGAATTCTTAAAAATTTCAAATGCTTTCTTGTTTTCTATTCACCTACAAATATAATGCATGATTTTGTTGGGTTGATCCTCCCCTAACTCTTCCACAATAGAAATGAGAAGGTGAATTTTTTGGGGGGTTACATGCAATCTGGTTGGAAAGTTTAACCTTTGGGAGTAACTTAACATCCCTTCATCATAACATGAATTTAAGAGCTTCAGTTGTGACAAATTTGGGGTACAGGAAACTTTATTTCTAGCAGGGGGAAAAACTTCTTTTGGTTTATATGTTCCACAAAATTTTTATTTTCTCATTAGATGATATTTATAGAAGCCATATTTTCATATTCTTACATTACTTCCAACCATTTCTGCCTTAGAGAGAGATACTGATTAAAATCTTAAGTGTATGAAGATGTTAATATCTTAACTTGCAATCTTGGAAGTATCTTAATGATTTGTTTGTGCCATATGTCCATTTTAACTTACTTATCTAACTCGCATTAGGTCTGGACACTACTTAGGCTGCCTATTAGATTGTTTAGATTATTTTAAATATCTTATAAACTGTGTGAGAATACAACTGATTAGATTTAATGAACATCTGCTGTGCTTCATGCATTTTATCGTAAATTCTGAGCAGCGGTATTTAAGGTTATTCAACTGGAAAGTCTACTTCATTTATAGAGTTTAAACAATTATAGCAAGAAGTTAAGATTCTTTTAACCACTAAAACTGTAAGATTAAACTTGAAGCTTGTCTATCAAAGTCTAAGAAAGAATCAATAGATTCTAGATTCTGAAGTACTTTGAAGATAAATTTATGGCAGAGTTTGATATATGGTAGCTATGCTCCTATGTGGCTAAATGCCTCCTAAATCTGCTTATGTTGGGAAGACTAGCAAACACATTAAGGATCACTAGATGTTTTGAGATGCAATAATTTTGTGTTGAATGTATATGAATGAAATTATGTCTGAGTTCTTAGCTGACTATACTGCTTTGTTTACATTTTAATTAAGTTCCATTTTCAAATGTTTGTCAGCTATATTAAAACCAAAACATCAGGAAACCCAGTTTATTTTAATTACATCAGCTCTTCATAGTTCAGAGGGCACCAAGGTGGCTGAAGAGCTAAAGAAAGATACCGAAGAAGTGAGGAAGGTAGAGAAAATTGTGGCGGCCTGGCACCAAGAGGTACTAAGTTCAGAACAGTCTTTACCTCAAAACCAGATGTTATTAAGGAAAACACTTTTTCAGAAACATTTTTGTGCCTCAGGGTAGCATTTAAGCAAACTTGAGTAATTCTAACCTGTTTTCCTCTCAACAACTCTTGTGTCTCAGAAGATTAGACTGTAGAGCTGTTGTGAGATTTCATACTTGAATAGATTCTGTACTGCTCTGAATGAATAGACATGGGTTATACAAATGCAGCTTTCCAGCCCTTTCAAACTACGTTGTAAGTCACTGGTTAATGTGTGTTCCCTCAGTCTGGTTTTCAGAGCTCTGGCTCTGACTCCCTACAACGATGAAATACAGTTATTCTTAAGGATGTGATTTCTAGAACTTCTTGATTAGTTATGGCCTCACCTACAGTCTATATATATAGGGACTACAGGGATCTTACCTCATGCTTTCTTCCCAGCTTGGGTCTCTTGCCATGACCAGGACTAATAAGAAACTGCATGTCACGGTATGAGGTGGTTGTGGCGAACATCAATCATTTCCCTTGGAACACTGTCACTTAGCAGAGAGATGTTGATCTGGTTGGCCCCATCAAGGTTTGTATGTCACAGATTTGGGAAGAAACAGGAGAACAGATATTAAATTGTGCATTAGAAATTGCTTGTGCTTGTTTATATGAAAAGTGCTGTCAATAACTTCAGTCAATGTCATATTAAATGTACGTGTCATCCTTTGGCTGCCTGTAGGAAACAAAAAGCTAGCAGTGAGGAAACAGATGTAAGCACTTGTACATGGTATGATATCCATGAAGCATCACATCTGTCATCTAAGCCTTGTACAATTTTTTTTGTGCAACAGGAGTGATATTTTGTGACCCAAGATTAGGTCAGATCTTGGCTCAGTAAGTAGAAAGAGACCAAAGCTGACAGGCACTAAATGGGAGGCCATGTGTGTAACACCTATTATAGGAAGTGGTGTCATTGACTCAGCCTTGCTCCTCTGAATTTGTGATGAATAAATCCACCTTATTTCCAAGGATATTGAGAGCTCTTCTACAGAGGTCCTTTCTGGGTGAAGCAGGGAGTTTTATTAACTATGAGTTATTCTGTGCATTTTATATAACAGTGAGGCAAATCCTTTCATCTGGGCAACTTGAACAAAAACCCAACAGCTTTATTTGATGTTCACTTTCTACTCTAAACTGTTACGTTGAGCGAGCTAAAAAATGTTATATTTTGCACTGTCGTGTTTGTTTTTCATTCTATATGAGGTGCTTTCTATGCAGTGTACTGCTTGTAAATCAAGCTCTAATGAGCTTTTGGATCTCTTGGGATGATAAGTGTCATATAAATGTCATGATCATATTCATAAAGGGTTTTCATAGTTCTACAGGACTAGTGTAGCCATTTTGATAAGCAAAATGATTTCTAATTTATTAATTCTATGGTGGCAGATGCAATGGTTCAACGCTGCAAAGCAGTAGTTTTTGAAGATGAGATTGTCTTTAAAACACAGGTTTTATGAGAAAGCTCTCAGCTAATCCATCTGGAAAAGAGTTAAGTATTTGTATAGTTATTGCTACTGAATAAGAATATAATCACTAATTCTATAGCGGAAGAACTATATGTCTTGAAATAACAATAGCAAAAGTAGTCTGAAATGCTTTACGTTAGGAAATAAGGAAATACATATTCCTATTTTATAATTTGTAATTGCAATGCAGGATTGAATCCTAATTTAATTCTTAAAATGAAGAAACAGTGTTTGCGTATTAGGTCAATCTTTTTTTCCCCTCCCTCCACGTAGGAATTCTGGAAAGCAACAGACTGAAAATTGTAAAGGTTAAAACAATTAATCAGACAATTGGAAATGTTACATACCATGCTGCAGATTTGCCAATATGGTGGCAGATTCCTCAATATGTGCTGATTGGATTCAGTGAAATATTTGCAAGTATAGCAGGTAAGAGTCTTTATGTGTTTTAAATCTGCTTTCATATCTATCATAAATGATGGATTCTTAGAAAATAAGTATTTACTTCTCAAAACATTATAAATAAGCTGTAATGTTCCCAAATATAATATCATATAATATAACTTAATATAAGTGGCAAAGCACACAATTGTCTTTCACATTTGAAAACTGGCTACATAAGAATATGTTTTCAAGACTGAATTTCAAGCAGAGCAGTATTTAAATATTTGCGTGTCATCCAGTTAGCATTGAATATTTGCAAGCCCTAATGGAAAATAATACACTCTTTCAATATTGTCTTTTAAAGAATAGTTTTACTGAAGTATTGTTTCCTCTGAATCTTCCTTTGTGTTGCAAATAAAATTTGTGCTTTGTAATTTTTTTGGCTTAAAAACTAAGCTCACGGTTTAGAAAGCCAATTAGTAAGTGGAAACACCTTTCTGAGGGAAAAAGGAAGAAGTAAGCCATCTTTAGAAAGATTTAGCACCAGTTTAAATTCACGTTACTTGAGTTCTTACATCTCTGAAATAAGAAAATTTATGTAACAATCTAAACTAGGGGGTTTTTTTGAATGCTAATAATGAAGTAGCTATTTTTTATACAGTTTTATCTGCTTTTATTTATAGATCAGTTTTTCTATAGCTGTAGTACTTCAATGGGAGACTAGGAAAACTGAAACACTGTTCAAATCTTGCCTTTCTTGAACAAATGCAAGAAATTTTACATTTCTTAATACTGTTCTGTGTGATCTAGTGGACAGCTGTGTGATCATATTGATTTTTAAGCTGAAAGTGAAGTGGGAGGAGGGGATGAATAGAACTATAAAATCTTATTTTCTGCTCTGCTTCGTATATGTGCGGGGCTCATTAGCAGGAAGAAAGCACAGGCAATTTGTCTGTTTTCACTGTGGTATGCCTAACACTGGTTTACTATGATTAAACAAGTGAAATGCTATTGTGAGTCTTTTAGCACAGTGTTTACATATCTAGTGCTTGGGAGCAATTACCAGTAACAGAAACCTTTCACGATCATAAAGTAGCTATTCTGATACCACTTACATCAGGTTGCTCTGCAATTCTATTTAAAATATTGGAACTCCTCCAGTGACTTGACTTTAAAAATAATTTAGTATTTGCTTAACTATAGTTGCTTATTAATGTGTTGAAATATTGTTTCAGAATATTGAACTTTGGAGATCATCCATTCAAACTGGCATTATATATATCTCTTTTTCTTCGATTCCTTATGACAGAATTTCCTGGTTTCATTTCCCCTGTAGGAGGTTACATTCATTCCTCACGCTGGGCAAGCACAGTGGGTTAAAATGAGATTCTCTAATTCCGTAAGATCTTGCTGGCGGTATACCCAGCTCTTACGTGGCCCATTTGTTCCCCTCTTTGTGGAACAGAGAACTTCTACTCCATTGTGTTTCTGGTTACATGTGTTCTACCGTCACCACAGTTCTCAGGAAATAAAGCAAGGTGGTTGGATTGCTTGGCAAGTAGAAGAAAATGTTGGTTTGGGTGTTGTGGTTTGTTTTTTTCTATCTGCTCATTTTTTCTAAGCTTTTCTTCCAACTGTCTGGCATGGGATTTCACGTGATTGGAAGAATTAGACATTTCCATCGCGTATTAAACTCTACCTTAGTTATTTAGTATGTTGGAGGAATTTTTTTTTATATCGTTTTGTCTTGTTTGTATTTGTAGTTTTGCATTATGCATTCAAATGCACCAGCAGTGTACTCTTTCCTTCCTGGTGGACGGTAGGTTGATGTTCCACATCAGGCTGATGTTGGGAGTGTTCCATTTGCAATGGGAATGCAGGGTCCTCCAACACACAGTTAGCCCTATGCACGCACACAGCAGGTACCTGGAAACCAGCACCTCGCACAAACTCTTGTGACAGTAAACACTAAATTTGGACATAAGGTCCTGCTGGATTGCACGAACTGAAATCCTAAAACCCAAATCCCTATCCCTAAGACCCAAAATGCTAAACACTTAAAATTCTTAAATGGAAAGTATGCTTTAGCAGTGCAATCAATATGCATCCTTTGCTAGAGGACATATCTGCATAGTCATTGCTGTCCTGTATTACAGTACATTTCATTATACGTGAACAGTAGCCAGCACAAATCCTAACATAAAAATGTGAAGGTGGAAGTCTTCTTTAATTGAGTACTTATTAAAACTAAAGCTGTATTGAACATTTTTATCAAAAGAGTAAAATGAGTTAGTTACTTTTAGTTACAATTTTAGGGATTGTGCCAATTAATTCTGCTCAGATAAACAGATGACTTATCAGAAATGCAAGTGGTCATGCAAAAGTAAATAATTTTCTTCCCTCTTACACATTCTTGTTTCAGTTAGGCGCTGTTACTAGTTTGTGAGTGTTCGCAAGGAAAAAATAACAAACCTGTCTGCAGCTAGTGGAAAGGTCAAGGACTCAATGTATTCTCTGTTTTTTGAACTCCAAACTGAGGGTTGGCTTTTTCAACTGCTTTAGTGGACTTCTTCATGAGAAGTCAAATTAGCTGACACTATTCTTATGTGATACTCTGCTGTTCTGCACTTGCTGGCTCTGTACCAAAAGCTTTGTAACTTCAAAAACTTTTGGTCAATGTTATGAAAAATGCAAAGGCTTCTTTTTCTTGGAACCAGAAATTCTATGCAGATCTTAATTGCTGTATGTATTACACTTTCATTTCATTTGTTTTACAAAGAGTTTTTTCCTGCCTCTGATTGTTATCTAAACTGAATTCTTAGTATCTTTAAGAAGGCCTCTCAAGACTTAATAGAGTATACTTTACCAATTTGATATTGGAAGTTGATAAAGGCGTCTATTGTACTATGAAATTCAGCTTTAAAATAAGCAAAGTGTTAATGGTTATAAAACTATAATGATTTGGAAATGTTTATTGTGAACCAAAAGGGACTAAATATCTTAAGAGCAGAAACATACATTTGTTTTTTTGTTTACTGCAAAACTAAGCATATTCTTATTAAGCCACATTAGTTACGCTTGAGGTACCTTTAAAAAGATGACACACATTGCATTTATCTTTTCTATTATTCTGTCAATCCTCTTAAAGCACCCTTATTTAACTCGAATCGTAATCTCACACGACAACACCAACTAGAGGGTTTAATTTCAAAACTGCTTGTTTGAGGTAGCATGAAATTGTTATCAATGGCTGCCAGCAGGCAAAAATATCTCTGAAGGCAAAAAGAAAATTTTATATTCTTTATGGTAGATTAAATATTAGGGTTGCTGAAAACAATATTCAAGTTTAGAAATGTGCCTAAATAGGTTGCAAAAAGTGCATAGTGTTACACCCATTTTGGTTTTTGTTTTGAGTCTTAAGGTCTTTTTCCAGCAGTTACACTCGCATCCAATATATCTGCAAAATGAACAAGAGAAGTGGGCCAGATCCTTTCATGTTATGTACTTGAGCTTAACTTGTACAGAATGTACAAAAGCCTGGTGACCAAAATGTGACTGATACTCTGGAGACTTGTGGTAGCTATGATAACTTAACAAGAGCTTAAAAAGCAAGCTACTGTATCCTGGGAGAGTCTACTATTTTTTTTTTTTTTTAAGTGAGATTGGTGCGATAAATAATCCTTGAAAAAGCTGAATTATTATATTAGTGGCAAAGCCTAGAAAAAAATTTTGAGTTTTTAATTCTCCCCATCCCCGTCTGCAGATGTCTCTCCATCTCTGTAGCTATTCTCTTGTTAGTTTGAATTTACAGGAACTCAGACAGCTGAGTTGCACGAAGAATGTTTCAGTTCCTTTCTAGAATCACCAGCAGGTTGCTGTTGGCCCATTCTAACATGTTTTGCAAAGGAAAAGAGAAGCAGTGTGTTGGTTATCAGAGATTTCCCAGGTGGCAGTGCAGAATGCTGTTAGATCAGTGAGAACATATACTTCTGTTTCTTTTACAAGAACAAAGTTCAGCCCTCGTAACGGGCAAATTGACCTATCTGGCTTGAAGTGTTAAGCCTTTTCTTGAAAAGAAATGTCAGTGTATTTCTATTAAACTCTGTCTAGAGTAGCAAAAGTCAAATACCAGTAAGGGTGAAAATAAAGCATACCTTTATTATGCAAGACACAAGATTTGTGCCATTTTCCAGTCTATAATGCCCTCTTTGCCAAGAAAAATGTTAGACGAGGTAGCATTAATTTTCAGTATGAAGCAGACTGTTTTGAAACAAGCATTTCACCTGTCAGAGAAAAAGCTCTGCAAAGAATGTAGTTGACGGTCTCTTGTGATTAATCCCATTTGATTTTTGACAGTATTATTATTCTAAAAAGGAGAGTTAATCATGGGCATTAGTCTTTGCAAAGCAGAGCCCAACCCAGTGTGTTCAGTTGGTGCTAAAATTCAGTAGGACAGATTTTCAAATTATGTCACTGGTATGTTTTTCTTGGTTTTATTGGTTAAAATTTGAGTGAGGAAACTTTAAAGTTGAAGTCTCATTTCTACAAGCCTTAAAAAGAATAGGCCAGCAAGCAATGAGCTCAGAGAAATCTAGATCAAAATTAAATTAAAACTAATTACTGCCTTCCCAGCTACAATTAATTTCTCTGTCTGCACATTCAGAGATACAGACACAGAGTCTGTGCGAAATAAATGTTCATGGTCAATGCAAGAGTGACCTTCTGTTTCCAAATACTTTGTTCTCAGCAGGGAATGCCATGTGCTTTGTAAATACTGCACAACAGATAGGCAATGTGGAAACAAGTGAAACAGGGAGCAAGGAACTTGCCAGGTTAGAGTCAGTTTAATAAATTTCTGTGAGGATAATTTTGGACAGAAAAATGAATATGCTGCCTCAGAAGATTTCTTGATTTTACACATGTAATATTAATAAGATCAAAGCGCATGTCTCAAGTGTTGTCCATTTAACGGGTTGATATACTGATGACCTTTAACAGGGTTCATAAAGCAGTTAGAGGGAACTGGGAACTGATAGGGATTCACCACCTTAATTCCCTGTCTTCTGAAATCCAAGGCTAATTTAAGTGTTTAACATACCAGAAGAAGTATACATCTGTAACTTCTATAACACTAAACTCGAATGAACTAGTGTTTCTTAGATCTTCCAATAGCATTTTTTTTAAATCTTTTAATACAGGTCTAGAATTTGCATATTCAGCTGCTCCCAAATCTATGCAGAGTGCTATTATGGGGCTATTCTTTTTCTTTTCGGGGATTGGATCATTTGTTGGCTCTGGATTGCTGGCACTAGTCTCTATTAAAGAAATTGGCTGGATGAGTAATCACACGGATTTTGGTAAGTTATTTTCAGCGTATTCATAGCCTATAAAGTAGTCTTCCTTCAGAAGCAGTTAAGCATCAAACATATGGAACTGTTGAATCTTAGCACAGTTATTATTTTAAAAATATAAATTTGTCTACCATGTTGTTAAAGACAAAGTTTAATCTTGTGTGTAAGTATGATGTAATGTCACTATGCAAAATGATACATTGTCCTCATGAAAGCATGGGCAACACACATGGAGTATTTTGCTTCTGAAAGGCCTGTCAGTTACCTGCTCAGCTGTTACTCCATTTCATCAGTAGAAATTACTTATACATTTTTGTATTTTAGTAAAAAATATTTGAATTATGCGTGGAAGAAGAGTATATTTGATATAAAGTACAGGAATTACTTTCTGCAGTTATGGGGATGTACTTATCTCTCCCTTAGTGATTATTCAGCTTCCTAGTTTCAAGAGACTTCATCGAAATTACCATGAGTTAATTTTGCATTTCTGTCTGCTCGCTATTTATACTCTTAAAGTCCAATGTATTGTCTGCTTTGTATTGCCAGTTGAAGTTAAAATAATTATTGGCACCAGTAGGTGGCACCTTGAGAATTTCAGAAAATTATACCATCATCAATGGGCTAATTAGTTCCAATAGAAGGAGCATGAAAAGTTCTTAAAACATACGCTAGACCTACTGTGTATACACAGCTTAAAAGTGCAGCCTAAACTTTAAATTTGGTATGAGAGAATTTGCCATTAAGCTTGATTTGCATGCTACCAAAAAGTAATGTTGTTTGGAACAGTACACATGCCATAAGTTGTTATCTTTGGTTTATAAGTTGCTCTTTAAAAAACTGCAAAGGATGACAAGTAGCCTTAACTTTATGGAAGTGTCCTCACCAAATAAAAATTTAATCAAATTCAGACTTTTTTCCCCAGTCAATTTCAAAATTAGAACAGCATCTTTTTCTGCAATTCTATGTAGAGATAATTCAGTTAATAAGGGCTCAATAGGAGGATAATAATTTCATACAAATTAATACATGTGATATTTGATGGTGGTTTTTTAGCCTTTTGCCTTTGTTTTCTGAAGCAGCCTAAGAGAAGACAGGACCTAATATTCTCTCTGTAAAATATTTAGGTTGTGCTAAATATATCCAGAGTTGGCTAGAACTGGAAGATGTTACCCTTCATGACTCATTGGTCATCTGTTTTGAATAGGCTACTCAGCTCAGTGGATTGGCCTTTGGACAGCTGTCAGAACTGGATATTTCTACTTTTCTTAGTCCAAAGACTTGATACACAATCGAGCCTTCTCAGCAGCTATATGTCTGGCTCAAGGTTGAAGTGCTCTGTGGGTGATTTTGATTTGTAGCATCCATAGTAGCTGCTGTTTTAACTGTTTATATCAGTAACTGTTTATAACTCAATTTTCATTTGGTATAACGTTATTGAAAGTTAACGAATTCATATCTAAAATCTGTTTAGGTCTTGCAGGGTAGGAATTGTAAGGAGGAGTCTTTATGAATCATGACTTCTGAATTTTTCATTAAATGCTGTATAATAACTATAAGCACATGCACGCACCAGGTTTCTGCTATTTATGTTCACTCATGATATCATTTGACTGCCTCCAAAATCTACTGAGAAAGTTTGCTCTCTGCTGGCGCTTCAGTGTTGATTGCTGCCATTGAAATCATTGTTATTTCTCTGACAAAAACGAGATTTCACAGGTTTAATATCCCATCTCATAAAGGATAATTACTACTCTTTAAACACGTCTGCTCTTGAAATGGAGATTCACATGTATATTGTATTTTAAATGTCAAGGCAAGACTGTTTAATTTTATTGCATTTTATTATAAGTTACTTTAATTGAATCCTAAGTTTCAGTAATTAAAGTAATTTAATCTGAACATTTATAGGCATGCTGCATGAACAGCTTGTTAGGATCGATGTATGCTTCACTATTTTTACTCTCTCTAACCTTTTTGATAATCATAATGGTCCAATTGGCTGTGGCTCATGTGGCATGTTGGAAATGAGCCACAATATATTGTTCTTGGAAGTACAGCAGTAGTTAGTGCACATTTCTTAATAGAGGAATAATGTTTTAGCAATGAGCTTTCTTAATTTAACATTATTTCCTATGATACAAATCACTAATTTATAACAACTTTGAGGGAGTGTCAAAGGTGAATTGAACCAAAAAGAAACCACGTGTAGTTTCATGAATTCCAAGCTTTGTTCCAAAAGAAGGCTGAGAGAAAATCTCAGTAATTGCTTTCCTTATATCTACAGAGTTGCCAAACTCTTTCCTTAATAGCATTCATTTTTTGATTCTTTTTATTTTATCTTTGACTTAGCAGACAAGGGAGGTACAGGCCTCCAGATGCTGAGAAACTATATAGCATTAATCAGGGCTGAAAAGGCTGCTGGAGAGGACTCTCCAGTATATATAGTACAAAAAAAAAAAAATAATCATACTTTTACCTATTTCAATTAAGCTGTAGAACATAAGAGACTTTCTTTTTTTCCCCTTGACTAAAGCCTTATCACTTCACTATAGTCTCCAGGCTCCTTGAAAGCATATCTAGTGAAGATGGTAAAGGCTTTAAGTTACTGTCTCTTAACAATTTACAGTCCAGGGCTTTATTTGCAGAAATTTCATTTTCAAGTCCATTTAGTGGCCACTGCACAGGGATGTTTTCTTTTTTTTTTGCTTTTGAAATGAGTTGTTTCGTCAAAAATTGATGTGATCTCTATTACTTACATTATGAAGAAAGCAAATCATATATGAAAATGCACATTGAGATTTTTGGCTGTTTTATCTGAAGTCAACAAAGTATTGCAATTTTGCAGTATAAGAAACAAGACTTAAAAAAAGAAAGGGGGGGGTGCAGGGGGGAAGAAAGGAAGATTATTAGCTTTTTAAAATTGTTTTGACTCTCATGAAGCATGCCTACCACTATACGTGTATAGTCTTTGCACAAAATTCTTACAGTGGTAGGAGGAGCTTCCAGCAATTTTTGTAAGAAATCATGCAGTAACAGCATATCAGCTTCTTCAGGGACATCATTACTTGGTTTAAGGCATTGAAGCACAAAAGAAAACAATCCTTGTACTGTGTGCGTCTTCCTCCAAAGTTCCAGCTTTTGCTCTGGGTAATTAAAAATGCAGCTATGCTGTCAGATGGAAATGTGATTCGTTTGGTTTTGCCCGTGTTTTGCAGAAAAGTCTTCACTACTTAAGGTTGAAGGGATTGACTTTTTTATTTGTATAATCTTTATTAATGTTGGGTTTTTTCTTCTCCCCAATTCTTTCTAGGTAATATTAATGGCTGCCAATTAAACTATTACTTTTTTTTGCTGGCTGCTATCCAAGGAGCAACCCTCTTGCTTTTCCTTATTGTTTCTGTGAAATATGATCATCAAAAATCAAAGATTAATGAAGTGTCTGCCAATGGGAGGATCTGATGCCTGTTACAGAGCAGACTTTATTACAGCAGCACACAATGAAGTGGCAGTGCACCCTGAGACTGTGAGATCTTATGTTTTCTCCAGTGAGACTCTTACTAGACTTGCATGTTACAAGAGTTCTCGCCCCTGCCCCTGCCCCTTCTCGTGTACCGTAGGTAAGTGCCTTATGTTGGCGGGGCTCGTTTCTTGCACTACGTCCTGGCGGAGGACAGACACAAATCTTGGAAGTGTATTAACTCTAGGCATTCAAGTTGCTCTTTGTTAATTGTGAGATGTTTACTTAACTCCAGAAAGTTGGGACACTTACACTTGGAAATTGGGTATAACGAGTCCTACGTGACACGGATTATTCCTGACTGAGAAACTCTGCTTAGTGAAGAACAGTGGATCTAGAGAAACACTCAACAGTCTCAAGCCTACATTGAGGACACAGGAAAGAAAACATTTTACAGAAGCCTCAAGTAGTGGTTACAAGAATAAGTTTTCAATCCTGAGAGTCATTCTGGGGAGAGAGACAGGGACAAATTAAACTGCAGATTAGCTCAAGTTAAAAAGAAATGTAGTTTTATAATTGACCTTTCACTGGCAGTGTCTCAAGGATTTAAGTCCAAACTTGCAGCCAAGAGTATCCAATACTGAAGACTGAATTGTATGTCACAGCAGCTTGTCGTATAGCTGCTGTAAGTTTTGGTGCACAACGAACACTTGTTGGGACTGAGATGGTTTTACTTTGAAATGTTTTTATTTTTGAATCTGCATTAGATGTATTAGGACAACATGGAAACATACATCTTTTGACAAAGTTCAGTCTAACGCTGTTACTTCCCTAAGGAATATTCTAATATTTGCAGAAAGAAAACTGAGATTGAATTCTCAGAAGATGAATGCGCAATAACAATTTAGAAGCCTTTCAGCCAGTTCCTTCAGTCTTGTGTCTTACTTCTAGCTAACATGCTACAGGGTTTGTATCTTTCAGCAACACATTCCTATAGCAGAGCAAATGGTTTCATGTTCAGCCTCTTGAATTTTAATGATTCTAACAATTGTACTTAAGATTGTGTGCAGGCTGGTATGGAAGATGCAAGGAATTATGCAGAAAGAAAATAAAAACTCAACTTTTTATTAACGTGTTGAATTTTTATAGTTTCCTTTGTCTGCATTTAGATTGTTAAAATGTCCTTCTTTTGTACATGGACATCTTTTTAATGAGTTTACAAAATAAAATGAACTTCCATGCTGTGACTTTTGACCCCTTGTTTCTAGGTGAATAAAATTATACTACAAATATTCTGGTTTTTAACCTTGATTTCCTGAATATACAGTGGAATCCTATTAGATTCTAAATGTACACTGGCATCCTATTAGTTTTGTCAGATAATATAACAGAATGCAAGCGGTCCTGTCTTTGCCAAGATAAATCAGTGGAGATGCTTCAGCTATTGAATTACTTAATATGATTTAAAATTGGAATAAGAAAACAATTAAGCAAAATCTCCTATGAGTAAAAGCTAGTTTCCTTTTCTAACTTTGTTTTAAAATATCCATATGCTGTGTTTCTGGAATATGCCATTTATAACCAGCTAAAAAAGCCTAATATTAAGATGGTATAAGCTGCATAAGGAATATATAGGGACCAAATAATTTCCTTCTTGAACGTATGCTGTTTCACTCATGCACTACTGATACGGGGATGAGTCTGGAGTGTTTCATGCTTATTTCATTCATTTCCAAAGCATATATAATCACAGGAGAGAACTGGGTTGTGCCTGCTAAGTAATATTCTACTAGACTTACGAAGATTTTGCTTTTAGAAGCGTTCCTTCTGAAGGACTAGTACTGTTCTCAGAACCTCCAAGATGAGTGTGCTTCTGGTGTTAGATGTCATCAGCTTTCATGTCTGTGTACTGGTAATTTCTCTTTTCTGGTAAATTCCCCCCAAGATCTAAAGTTTTTCAACAGCATTCATAAATTTCCCATCGGATAAGTGTCTGCCCATTATAGTTAAAACTGAGTTTAATGAAGAACAGAGAGTAATCTAGAGATTACCAAAGAATCTAGGTGTCTAACAGGAACTGTGATGGTCTGCGCAGGCAAGCTTTAGTGAAACAATTATTTAAGGAAAAATATAATCAATAAATATTAGGTTAGCATAGTCGATATTTAGGCCAATGTCTTTTACCTTGTTATAACCATACAGTAAATGTCTGCATGTTTCTGTAGGGCTGTGGTTGTTCTAACACTCTGGAGATGAGACTGAACATGCAATAATTTGTATAATTTAATTTTTATTTGGAATGACTTGGCTGAGCTCCAGGCACAAGTAATTATGACCATTTATGAAGATTAATCTGACACTTCTCATCCAAGGGATAAGGCCTTTCTGTGACTCAAAGGCTTAGCTGATTCTTCCTCCCAGTCTTATCTTTCAGTGTTTCCACTCCAGTCACAGAAATAAGACTAATCAATTAACTTTGTGACTGAGCACTGCGGCTCATTAATGAAGTACCTCAAAGTGTACAGTTTGAATTTAGTTACATTCACTTCTTAGATTGTTCCAGTGCAATAGAAAGATCTGACAGGAGTCACCTCAATGGATGTTTCTAAGCCTCAGACTTTCCAGGTGTCTTAAATTCAAAGCACAACCTTGAAAAGTAAGTACTTGTTCAACATGAGAGCAGGTATCTGATTAAACTTCAGTACTTTTACTCGTAAAGAATTATGAAAAGACTAAGAGTGTACCTTATAATGCCTGTGCAAGCTGTAATCTAATCATGTATGAAGAACAGCTGCCTGAGACCCTGTGTTTCATTTGAGATTATAAGGTGGATGCATTTGTCATATAATTGTGGAGCAAGAGCTGCTTTCCCGTGTCTTGGTGTCCACAGTCTATACTGAATATCCCTCCTCAGGAAAGGGGGGTCATCTTTTCATTTATTCTGCTTATGCAAACCTCCAGAGTTAGTTTAATTACAGAAGTTGAGGCATCCATCAGTATTTCCCTTAAAAGTCTGTAGTCAACACTGAGTTTTTGTTTTGTTTTTTTTTAACAAAAGTTCCTCAGGGCTGACACTTGCAGTTTAACAATAAGCCTATATTAAAAGATGCGTGGAGTTCTTAACGTTTTTTTGTGTTTGAAATTGCTTTTTGAAAATGTTATTTTAGTGATTTTGTTTATATGCAGGGCAGGTTATGTTCGTGCAGACAAGCCCTCTAGGGAAACAGATTGCATTGCTTTCCATTTGAATAGTCAATAGTTTGAGACGCAAATTCATTTCTGAGGAAACAGAGAATTTGTAGACCAGCTTTCAACAGTGCTTGTGGAATAATGCACATACCTGAGAGCGTGGTACCTGCTGGCCCCAGAGGAAGGATGTAACTGCAGCGGAAGAATAGAGAAGAGAATTAAGGTCAGAAGCTGTTAAATGATGAGTATGTAAATAGACACTTTGCTCCAGGTAGCACTAAGTTCAGAATAGCAATGAACAGTTCTTTCAATCAGTATTGCCTAGTGACAGTTAATATAATCTGGCCGTTAGCTGTTTTTTTATGTGATGTACACAATATGGTTTAATAGGCCTTTCCATCTTAGAATTAATTTTTTCATTACAGCATTCACAGCATAGACGTGTAAGTCAGTGGAAAGAATAGTTGTCAAAACCTAGTTACACAGTAATCGGATTCACTTCAAGTGGTTTTTACATGAGCCGTACTACATGACTAGTGATCTCTAACCTACAGTCTGTTGGACTGAAAAGATCATAAAGAAGGATGAAAAACATTACACTTCTACAAGCACAGAATTGGGACTTAATTACAATCCATCCCACTACTTTCATTCTGCCAGTGGCTGTAGTAATGCTTGAAAAAGGAGGTAAAATAACCTAGCGTATTGAGGAATGGTCAGAACAGAAAGAACTAGGAAGTTTAAGTGGCTACTTTATGCCCTGAAGGATGAAAGCTTACTTTTCTTTCCATTCTTTGATTAATTCTATATGCCATTATATGTATTTTTATTATCTCTTTTAAACATGCTTCCTTTATCAGCACATTCTCCTGCAGCGAATCAGTTCAAAATACGTATGTAACATTAATGGCCGTCCTTTAGTGGAAGGAGTGTCTGTGCTCGGCTGAGCTGCGACTGCACTTTCTGTGGCCAGCCATGAGCTGGCTAGGCACAGATTGGAAGAACTACAGCACAGGAAGGTATGGAGGATCCTTGGCTGGCTCTGCTGCTTCAGAGCAGGTGACAGTGCGTGTCATCAGCACACAGCCAGCAGTCTTGCAGCTAGTCTGCAGAAACCGCAGGCACATGGAGACCCCAGTGCACACATACTCCAACACTATATATCCCTCCTTTGGTGCATAGCTACCGTACAGTAGTATACTGATAAGACGTCTCATCCTCCTTACTAGAAAGTGTTAGTCAATAACGAGATTTAGTGATGCAACAGAGTCCATAAATCACTTTTGACAGGGAACAGAACACTAATGAACACGGGAAAACAAGGTAAATATTGCTTAGGCTTTTGAAGATAGAAGTTCAGACAGATAACATGCTTTCTGAAAGCTGTGAAATATACTCGACTGTCTCTGCGCATCTAGTGCTGTACATCACCATCCCTTCCCATCTATCCCATCACCTTTTCAAGAGTTGTTTTCTCTTGGGCCTGAACTCTCAGGAGCCCCTAAGGTCTGGAGTCGTTCTGTCTGCTGTAGCTATGGAAACTGGTTAATACCATCTATCAACACAAAATGACTATTGCATATTGAAGTTATAATAACTATTAACTTGATCATAATGACAAACGGCTTTGTCGTCAGGCAAGATGCTACAAACTGCTAGTCTGCAAACTAAACATCTATGAAGAGCAGCCTTCTGCTCAGTGTTAGGATGAAGGGGCTTGAGGGAGAAGATACTAAGGGCTGGTGTATAGCTCCAAGTTTAGGCAGATTGCCGTGCAGAAGCTGCAATAATTAAAATGTGGAGAAGGGTTCCCGTTAATTAATTTCATATTTTAAAACTTTGTCAAAGTTATACGCAGTTAAAGCACTACTTCCCAAAGTTGTCTGGCAAATTAATATCCTGCACGGGAAAAATCTGGATTAAGTTCCCAGAGTGAAATAATTAAGATGACACATTGGCAGATTTTGATCCTGCTCATAGCTAGATAGAGGATAATGCAATTGCAGTAACTCTGGAGCCAAGGAATATGAGTGAGAGCCTAGTGATGCCTATGAAGTGCAAGTTTACATTGAAATACTTGTTCTTTCCTTTGAAAGACGCCCCAAGCATTTGATGAGCTCTGTGCCCTCGGTTTCTGACGCACTGCCATCTCTGGGGAGCAGGGCAGTAAGCAGTCGGTCAAAGGAAGGCGTAAAGCAGATGTGCACATGCACAACTTCACAGGATGTTACAACTTCTTTTTCTAGCTTTGTCCATGCATTTGGGGGAGCTGCTTCTTTTCTGTCACAGTAGAAAATTGTCCGAAGGTTAGGGATGACTGCAGAGCACCGGCTTGGCTGTCTTATTTGGAGGTTTAAAAGGTAAAGCTATGCTGAAAAAGCATTTCCAATAGTGAAGTTATCTATTTTCTTTTTTTTTTTCTCCTTATTCCAGTGTAACATATTGTCAGTTAAGTACTCCTTGACAGCTTGATGGTTCCGTATGATTTCACAATAACAACTGTACCCCAACATTGGGCTCTTGGCTGCATAAATGTGAGTGCCCTCATCGACCTCAGCAAATTCCAGTACTGCTCTTACGTTAAATCCGAGGATTTTTTCTGCTTGTTTCTTAAGACATTACTGATTCATAACCTCCGTACCATCTAAATATCTGTCAACTCATCTCTAATTAAAAGAAATGTGTTGTTTTAATAGATGTCCTAAAATTTCCTAGGTTTTTAATGGAGAATTTAGTGTAGTATTAGACCCCACCGATGGAAGGAATTCAATTAACTGTTACTTCACAAAAATCAGTGGTGGTGGTCATTTCTTCTTGTTTCTGCTGCCTCCGTCCACCAGCTGGCACAGAAGCAGTGCAGTGTTATAGCGGATGGTTTATGACTAGAGTTCCTCGGGCAAAAGGGGTAATGTGCCCTTCCCCGTCTCTCCCACGTAACTAAAGAAAAGGACAGGTGATCCTCTGTGGGGATTCTGTCTGTAGATTTAGGTGGAACAAGACCTGAGAGATGGGACCATGTCATTCAGGATCACTGCAGAAAAATGCTTTCAACTTCTGTGGCATCTTGTGCAAATATTTCTCGAGACGTCTGTCTTGAGGCTTAATGGAACCCTGCAGACCAGCCTGGATGAAATGAGCTGGTTGCGTATTTCATTTGTTCAGCATAGAAAAGAACCTTCTAGATTCTGATTCTATGGTTCTATGATTCTATGCTGCCACCTGCAATTTAAGAGTTGATAAATTTCATCTTGATTCTTCTAGAAACTAATTCAAAACAACCCAAATGTTTCTACATAAAAGCCTGAAGGGCTAAGAAAGGCAGATGATTACTCTCAAACATCAGACATTTCGCCTGAAAGGCATAACTCAGAAACATGAACCAGGTGCTCCTCTGCTTCTAAATACAGCACGAGCACTGTAAGAGGTAAATTACTTAAAATGGCAGAAAAAAAGTTGAATAAAACCAGCAGAAGCAATCTCTACCGTAACCCAAGCTTTTACAATGTCATATGTATAATTAAAGGGTGAGTAGCTTTAATTTAATGGATTATTACTGCATCTTCTAAGTTATTCACTGTTTGTTGCTACATGAAAATCCTGTGGAGATACTTCCACAGGGCTGCACTGCAGAAGATGCACAAACCACTGGCCATGCTTTGCTTTAGTTTAACATTGGTGCTAACAGAGAATATAATGTTTCGCCTTTTTATTTTTCTACAGTTACAATGAGGTCTAACCCTGCAGTGGTCATGTTACATGATTAGTTACACCCTGCCTTCTCTTACCACTGTAGATTACACAACCCCTCCTTATGGTAATTACTAGTGGACTAAATCCAGTGGACAGTCTGGACTACACAGATTATAAAAATTACTTTTATTCAAATACAAAACCTTAGATTTGTAAGTGAAGTAGTGATGGGAATCATGGGCCGTTGGGCTACACCTCTGTCTCATCCTTCAAAGGTGAAATGATGAAAAAAATTACTTAGGAGGTTATTTGGATACGATGGTGCAGAAGTTCTCTGGGATGATTTAGCACTGTGCTCAACTCTTAAAATCAATGCTTGAAGAATTACTCTAAATCAGACTAGAAAAAAGAGGTAGAGGAAGTAGTCAGAGTAAAGGACTAAACAGGAGCTTTTGGGGATTGTCCAGGATGGCAGATACCTAGGAGCATATCTGGAAAATTAGTCTGTCTACAGTTGTTCTATGTTAACTCCTCACATTGATACTTATTCTGTAGGGACTATCACTTCTAGCAGGTTTTATCTGGATTAATTTAAATGAAAAAAGCATCATAGTACAAAGGTGAACTCAGACGCATGTTTGAGTCACCTGTGACAACTCAGTGGTCGCCGGCTCAGCCCCTGCTAATTGCATGTAATTTTAATCTCCCAGTTCCGAAGCAACATGACTGAACGCAAACCTTGCCCTTGTAGTGTGAGATCCTTTTCATGGTATCGGATCAGACGGAGGGCAGGCTGAGAGCCCTCCTGTAACTACTGACGAGCTCAAGACACGAAATAACTCGTTTAAGTGCTGCAATTCTATCTTGTCTCTGAACCTAAAGGACCCCTAAAGGGTCAACATAGCACGTCGGCGTAGACAAGGGATTACACCATAAGACAAGCAGAACTCTGAATTTTAAAGCATTTTTGCAGTGTAGAGAAGCCAAACAGATACTAAAAGTCTAGAGAAACACTGAAGTCCTGTTTCAACAGACTTGAGCCTTGCTGGTTAAACCTTTACAATTTTTTGCCCCTTTACCGTCTTCTGGTAGCCTACGCTTCAGTTGTATAGCAGTCTAGTATCATTTACAGCTACTGACTTAACCCAGGAACAGTGGAGGGGGTGGGTAAAGCCTGTCAATGATGCTGTTACAAGGTTTTCAAAAGATTAATAATTTCAAAAATTACACCGTGCATGTCCACAAGCATCATTTCTAAATTCCAACTCATCAAATTTGATGATCTCTAATGTTATGAAATTGTTCTACATGATACAGAACTGTCCAAATTCAAGTACTTACAAAAGCATGAAATGCTACCATAATTTAAAATAGCTGTGTGCTTTGCAATGCACTCTAATATTACTGGAACACTTCAAATATTTTTATAAGGGTATCAAACTGGAATATGGTCAAATACCCTTTTGAAGTAGAAGTGGAAGACATCAAAACACACTCCACAGAGTGAGAAAAGCACTTAGAGCATCTTGAAAAATAATAATTTCAGCTCATCTCCAGCTTGCAGCTTTCCGAAGCAAAAGTCTGTATATTGATGCAGTTAAAGCAGGAGATTTGTCCTTTATGGATGCGTTCCAGAGTTCAGGTCCTGATCCTGCAAACAAGCGTTTGCTTCATTTTTTATAGTAGGGGTATTTGTGATCCCAAAGCCCAGCATGTTCTGTGGCTTCCTAGAGGCTGCCAGCCTAATCGCTTCTTTCAACAAGCCATGGGAAGTTGATGTTAGTAGTGTTCATGTTTGCAGTCAGCATTATCTGCCCAACACAGTGAACCCAACTGAGCAGGGAAGAAAACGTGCTCTCAAGCACCAAACAACACAGTCTGATATCTCCTGCTGCTGCAGGGACAGAAAATATAATCTGCAGATTCTACATTGTCCTAATTCTTAACAGATTTCCATACCCAAGACAGCAGCTGGCTATCAGCGGAAGTCTGTCTACTCTTACCTATCGCCAAAATACGTGGTCTTACCTCCGTAGGTCCACACACATAGTGGGCCTACCTGTGCGTGCACCAGAAGAGTTCTAAGAAACTTTGCGTGATTTCTCAACAGTTAATAGATGCTGAATCCAGCAGCCTGATTTTCATGTTTCTTGGAAAAGATGGCTAATTTGGGGTTCAAATTAATTTTGTTTAGTTTTGCACATATGAGTAAGCCTTGACAGGAGCTGCCTCTAATTAAAATTGTGCTATTGCATCACCCAGTCCTACAGACTATGAAAAGGGAAAATATGCCATGATAACATCCTCCTTCAATTTCCTCTTTAATTTTTGGTACAATAGATGTATTTTCTTCTGCCTTCTGAAGAAGAGACTAATGCATCCCCGAAGTTAATAAAATGATATGGAGTCATTTTTATTGAAAGAAAGTTAAACATCTGCTGTGCCTATTGCAGTATATTAAACAATATTTTATTATTCTTACTTCCCTGACCCGATTCGTGTCCCTGGCAGGTAGAGAACCCTATTGTCTGCTTTCCATATACATGTAGCAATTCAAAACGTGCCTGGGAAATAACATTTAGAGATGCAGACTGGCTGCAGAGAGCAGCGGTAAAGGACAGGGGGTATTAACGGTCCCCGGCTGTCCTGTGTGTGCCCACCCAGCTCCTGGGCCCTCCCTGCCCCCGTTCTGCCAAAGGGCACGTGGAAATTGCTTCAGGGAACATTGTGCCTTGCAAAGGAAGAGGAGTCCTTATGGTGACCAGCAGCGTGGGAGAAGGGACACAGCCCTCAGCCACTGCAAAGAGCATCGGTGCTTTGAACAGATGCAGTGTTAGCAATCCGCCCCGTAGAGCGGCAGCACCGCCTACAGCGGGTGAACCTTCTCAGTTTGCTTGGAGTTTACCCCACTCCACTGGCAGAGATCAGCTAAGGGCTCACCAAGAAAGGAACTCTTAGTGTGCGGGCTAAGCATGATGCTAGTCTAGCAAGAGACGGCATCTGGCCACAGAAGGACATCTGCGTTATGGCATGTGGTGAGACAGAGCACTGAGACAGGACTCGCCAGAATGATGTGGGCTCCCAAGAGATCCACGGTGCCTGGGATGTCTAAAGCAAGCCTAGATTAACTCAGGCAGAAGGATGCTACAAGCTATTATGAACGAGGCACACAGTATTGGTTTGAGTCTTCTTTTATGTAATTCAGGTTTGCGCAGTAGATGACGGATTCTTTGTTTAAAAGGGTTTTTTGCAGATGGGCAACCAAGCCTGGTTATTACTGCTGAAACCCACGCAGATGTCAAATGCCAGACTGTAAGGAGCCGAGGCATCGTCTCCGTCAGAGGGGTTCAGCTTGTAGTCCCTGCAGCTGGCTGCGGTAGCCAGAACTCTTGAGCCAGAACTCTTCCCTCGATGTAAGCGAAGGGAAAAGAAAGAGTTTTGGGGATGAGGAAGCTGTTTTGGGGTGGGTTCTGTGGTTGGGTTTTTTTGAATGTGGGAAATGGGGTAGTGTTGGAGAAATATGGTAATCTGCTTTCCCTTAAGCTTTGTTGAAATTACAGGAGTTTTGGTAATGCTTCATATCTACTGAGAGGAAGAACATGGGGAGGAGGAAAGTAGATGAACATTTTTAGTCATTTTTCATCCAGATCTGATGGAGGCTGGGAGCTCAGGGACAGGCACGAAAGAAAAACACTTCACTTCATATTAACATTTCCTTACGCCCACTTAAGAGCTGGGTATGCCAGCAAAAAAACAAAACTAGAGCATCCGTGGGAAGAGAACACAAAAGCGATGTGAGCACAGCTAGAGCTGTGCTCGAGTGCAATTTACAGAGGGGAGGAAAAGGCTGGATGATGCATTTGCCCAACTCTAGCTATTTTATAGAGATGTTTGCCCTTAGTTGCCAGGATTTAAAATAGATTTGTTTATAGTGAGCGTAGTAAAGTGACTGTCTACTGAGAGGCTGACAGTTACAATTAAGCCATCATTGTTGGCATGAGATACAAATTAAAATAGACAGCGTGTTCAAATGGTATTAGAAAATCCCCATTGATTCCACTGCTGCTTTTTCTTAAATAAAATCAACTGAACAGAAATCAAGTAACGCCTATCCAGGCCAGCACCTTGTCATTGGGCAGATCTGCCTCTGACCTCTGTTTCTGGGGTCAGCGGCGGCACTATTTCAGGCTCAGCCTCCCAGCCCCTCTGCGCCCAGCACGGCAGGAAAACGGGTCTGTGGTCCTGCCGGTGGCTCTGCACGCAGCCGGCCCCCCGTGGGCCTTCACCAGGGTGCGAGAGAGGTTTAATTTACTGCCACCAATTGCTGTCTGCTGCGTTTGAACTCGATGTTGTGACCCAGCAGGCTGCCGCTTCAGAGCTCTCATTGCTATGCAGGAAAACCATCCCGGGCTGCCTGCAGCCGTACCCCAGCCATCGCTTCCAGCCCGTTCTACATGGCACCGAGGGATGAAGCATTTCGGGACAGAAGAGAAACATTGCCCTTTCCCCATCCATCCCCTCTCTTTCGGGTCCATCACAGTTGCTCACAATGAAAAGGTAACTCATATTTATAGCCTTTCCCAGAATCAGCCTCTCCGCGAGTTCACCCTTTATCGCTGTGATGCCTATAAAAACTAAACTGGCAAACAGTTCAGCTGTCTTTTCTGTCAAGTGGCATTGCTTCCCTCTTCCCCAGCACTCTCTCATCTTTCTGTAAGCCAAGTGCGCGTCTAGAGAGAAATAAAAGCCACTTCAGTTCAGGATTTCTGGTTGTTCGGTGCTTAGCACGTTCCTGACCTGTCTGTTTGGGATCTCCTCAAGACAATAATGTTGCTGATGGAGGAATCAGCCTGAGACTGACCAAACCTACTGCTTTATTTGCATCTTGTCTTGTCTCCAGTTTAGCAGAGTCCTACACGTTTGAGTGACAGCGAGTGGCCTCGTCTCCCTGTCCCAGTGTGGTACACTTGTGCTCAGCGTAGGCTGAATATTCCCCTTCTTCCCCCAATTCCCACTGCAGAATGGCCTCAGTCTGCTCACACGCGTCTTGCAGCTTCTCCATGATGAGCCACTGACCAATTCACCACTCACCTCGACTGTAATTCAGAACGTAACTATTTTCTCACTGCCTCTGTCCCAGTGCCCTGGAAGGGCCGCACAGCGGCCACGGCCCGAGGTGCGGCTGTACAGCGAGTTTCAGCAACATCCTTTTCTTTACTTAATATCACAAGGCCTTTGTTCAGCCCAACTTTTTGCTCCCTTCTATTGTTCCTCTCGCTGTCACCATGGAAATAGTGCTGTAACTACGGAAGTTACTGACTGTGTGTTATTAGCGTGGATTGTAGAAGTCACTCCACAACCCATCGAGAGGTTTACCCAAAACACAAGCTGTGCGGAGCCTGGAGGGGCCCTCGCACTGCAGCATCGCCTGGAGGCCACCGCTGCGCCTCAGGGGAGCGGGAGGGGTGGGGAAGACCTCAATTCGATACCTGACATGACCTTTTCAAGGTCAAATAACAAATCCATGGCAATTATCTGTGCCTCAGCTCCCCTCATTTGTATAATGAGCGTAATGATTCTGATTTATCTGACAGGGGCATTTTGAGGCTCTCTTCAATTCATTAATGTGTTAATGCACCTTGAGAGTCTTTGTTTTAAGGGATTAAACTAAGAAATAGAATAGAATCAACATCTTGTCAGATTCAAGACTTCTTCATATAAACTGTAATCACAGGCTTAGGTAATTATTGTGTTTCTTTTCCAAGTGTGGCAAAATAAGAGACAAATAAATAATTAGCATAGCCACGTGTGAAATTCTTCTGGCAATTAAAGCTTTTTCATACTCCTGTTGGAAACCAAAGCCTAACCACAGACCACAGCACCTCACTAGCCACCAAAACCTCTTCTACACTCTTCTCATCCAAAACTAGAGTACAGAAGTCTCTGCACTCTCCAGTCCACAGCTGACAACTGCACATTACAGCACATACGTTACATACGCTCAGCACCATCAGCTGTGTATCAGGGGTGTCTCAGACACGAGAATGTCAACCTTCAGCTGCAAAGAGACAAGACCGAGTATCTAGTACTAGAGTATTGTGCAGTTTAGCAGATTAGAAATAGGAATAAGGCCGTGCTGTGGCAATACACATGATTTTTTAGGATTTCCACACCAAACAGCCAAATCCAGAGCACACGTGCTCTGAATAACTTTCTTTGTGCCAGGGAACCCAGTCCAAAATCCTCCACAAAGCCCACGGACAATGGCCCTCGGCCAGATTGGGTGGGGGAAAAAGCTTCCCCTCTATGAATGAACATAAGTCAAAGTCTGGCCGGGTGTTATCTTCTCCTGACACTCGGTACACTTTCCCCCCTGCAAACTGCATGTTCACGTTCCCTTTCTGGTGCCACTTCAGTACACCCTGTGTGATGATCTGCATTTGTGTCGTTCTTCCCCACCACCAAGCCTATTACAATTAACGTGCTCGGACGAGCCGGCCAGCAGGGAGAGACTGTCACTGCCATCCCGCTCACGTCTAGCGCTCACCCTCCTGGCACGGTGACTGCCTTTTGAGCCTGCACGGACCCAGCTCCAAGCACTGCACTGCGTTAGGTGAGCCCACCCTCTCCTGGTGGCAGCGATGGTGGTGTCCGCTGGCTTTTGCGGGGAACTCTGTCTGTATTTTAGATGCTTCAGGCTCTCTAGAAACGCCAGCTATAGGACATCTTCTGGTTTTATTTGTGGCAGGACTTTCTTTCGACTTCAATCCTGCATGCTATGAACACCTCAGTTAGACGCGTGGGGGAGCAGCACCCCACTTGTAGGTGGCCAGAATGGATCAACTGCCATGAGAAGTGCAGCATCTTCAGGGGCCTCCTGACGTGCTCCTGAGTAGTTCAATCTTCCCCTCCCATCCAGTGACAAGGAGGGGAGTCAGCTTTCCCTTAACGGTCATAACTTAAATTACAGACTTGCACCGAATACGCCATCCTACCTATCCCATTTGCTATTCCCTTCCCAGGGCCCAAACACCGCTTTCTGCACGGCTGCACCCTTCAACAAGCAAAGGCAGCTTCTGCTCCCAGGAGGAGTTTTTCTAGACTTCATGAAATTCAAGAAAAATCCATTTAAGAATTACTGCTATCAGTCCACTATCTGTATATTAGGAAGCATCTGAAGGAAATATGTTCTCCCTTCCGCCAGTTGTTTCCACCTAAATCTTTCACTAACACCATAGTGAAATTTTCCAGCTGGGAAATCAAACTTCATTTTCCCCCAGGGCAGCTCAGGTGCTAACTGCTTAGCCACTAGCAAATTTTATTATACCAAGAGGTATTCTCCTTTTGTTTTCCATCAAACTGATTTTCCAGCTCTGCTCTGTATCAGTCAATACATTTGCTTCTCTCTTGCTTGCTTGTCAGCTATGCTACGCTGTGCTTCGCGTGGAGCTGCGAGAACAGTGAAGCTGAGTGCTGCTGTCACCTGAAGGGACGCAGACAAGGCGAAAACTCACGGAACGAAGACGTGAAAATGCATGCGTTAAAATATTAAAATTCTTCTGGGCTTTGGGTGTGCTTTCAGAGTTTGTGGTCAGCTAGAGGCAACGATGCATTGAACTGGAAAGCTATTTTATTGAATAACATCGGAAAGGTTGTTTGCAAAAAAAGATAAAGGTTGGGGGACTATTGAGCTCCACCGGTGGAACAAGTACAATTCAGCCAATTCATTAACTCCCCGAATCCTGGAATTTTTAACTGATACAATGCGTAGAGGTAAAGAGATAGATGAATGTTTTTCCCCCCCAGTTAAAACAAAGCCTAGACTTTACCTACGCGTATTCCACTGACACCGTTCGCAGCTGTGACATTGCAATCACAGCCTGTATCACAAGTAAACCAAAGACAAGCAGCCTGACTGGGGACACTGGTGCAAATCTGGGGTTCACGAGATCCCATTTTGATCCCTCCAAGAAACCCAGAGCGGGCGCGTTCCTGTCTCTGTCAATTATCAGGAACAGACCTTCTGAAGTGGAGGCCTAAACTCTTTTGGGAAGAAATTAATTTAAACATTCAAAAGGATCAGCCTATGCTCCTGCTAACACAAGATCAGATCTTCTCTGCATTTCATCCCACCTACCACTGCTTGCTCTGCACTAAGAGGGGCAAGGCTCGGAGCAGAGGTGCGGATACGAGCATGGCAAAACCTAAGTTGGCAAGGAAAAGCACACATCAGCAGAGCACCACCACTTCTAAGCAGGTAAGAGGGCTTGGTGGGGCAGTTCAGCAAGGCTCAGGTCCCACGCCACCCCCACTCCTCCCCCATCACCATCTCCAAGCCTAAGATCAGGAATAAAGTGTCCCGTTGTGCTTGACCTTGTACACGTCAGTTCTCACCCAGACAGGCGCGTGCGTGTCAGACAGCAGACACCACATCTACAGCCCATGTGCAAACCTGAGGGGGTAAATAATTTGCCCAGCTCGCCTAGGAAGCTTGGGCAAGATGGGCAATCCAGGTCAGCTCTGCTGGACCCCCACTTAGTGCTCCCTGCCCTCCCTCCTCCCCCCACGCCCCCCAAGCCCGTGCCTGGGGACTCCTTCACTCTGAAGACACCCCTCAGGGCTCAGCCCCACGAACACTGCAGGAGGGACAGGTTACTCACAGGGCTGCTGGCTGCTCTCCCGTCTGTTTGCTTTTTATTCTCTCTGAGGAGCTGAAAGCCTCCCAGAGCTGGGATTCTCCAGGACACTTCATTTTCATAGTGACTGTCTTAACAAAGGTAAAAGCCTCGCCAGGGAGCGTCCCTGCATACAGAGGACAAACAGCGGGCTTGCCCTGCCCGCTCGGTGTGTAAGCATCACTCGGGCTGCTGGCTTTTTCTTGGTACTGTCCAAACATTGACTGTGCTCAAGTGCCACTAAAATAACATTCAGCGTTTGTGCAATCTCTTCAGGCTGCGGAAGCTCTCTGAGAGAATAAATATTTTGCTGGAGTGCTGCTTTACAGAAAAAAAAAACAACCCAACAACAAAAAAAACCAAACCCACACAGCAAAATAAACCCCAACACTTTGAGAAGAGTGTTATTGTCCCAGTCAGTTTTAGAGTGGGACTTGAAGACATGAAGCATGGGCTGGCTTACAAATAATCTTTGGTAGGACAAAGGAAAGGAGGGAAGCAAGTGAGGATCCCCACAGCACTATAGTTTGGCACCTCAGAGGGGCTGAGCAGCCTGCACTGGGGCTGGGGACGCCGGAGGAGAGCTAAACGTGAGTCGTTGGCTCCCTGTAAGGAGCAGCAGGATGGGGCCTGGACAGACGAGGCTCCCAGAAGGACAGGGTGTCACACGGACTGTGCTCACATGCAGTCCTGGAAAGAGTCTGGATTAGAGGGAGCACGAGGGGAGAGAAGAAGGAGCACCAAAGCCGGGTGCCCTCTCTTGGGGCTGCAGTTCCCTGCCCACTCTGTGTCCAGCAACTCACAGCCAGTCTCCCCGGAAGGGAGAACTTCAGAGGCCAGAGCAAATCCAAAAGGCTGCAGGATTCCAGAAACAAGTAACTTCTGATGCAATGAGCAGGGCCAGTGCCACCAAGGCCATCCAAGCAACTTCCCTGGCACCAGAGCAAATCTGATGCACAGTGTCCCAGGCTGCTGCATCTTTCAGAATATTTTTGTTAAAAGATGAGTTTTAAAGAAAACTTTAAAGCAAAGCATGAAATTCGCCTGCTCCTGAGGCTCTCTAAGGCTAGAGTCCTTCCCTCTGATGTAATGAGCAATAGGAGAGGTGAAATGACATGGATAATGAAGAGGAGGAAGATAAATAATAAGGAATGGGAAAGTGAATGAGGGAAATAAGTCTTCCATTGTTAGAACAGTGCTAGTGGCAGCTTTATAGCAACTTATCATTTCTATTTAAAGCCTGGTTTGGGGGCTATAATCTCTCAGCTGTTTTCTGTACCATCTGGCTGAAATTTAGCATAAAATTTGTTATCTCAGAGGTAAATGAATTCTTTTCCCTTTATCAAAGTTGCAGTATTTGGGCAAGGAAATCTAGATAGAGAGACCCACATTCACGAGCATTTTGATCCGCTAAGGGCAATCGTCCCTTTAAAAATAGCTTGTTGAGATAATCTGGTCACGGGAAAAATGTCTAATTCTTCCACAGTGTTTTTCAACATTGTCTCTGTGTGCTTTAAAAGTCTTACGTGTCTGTGGACATAAGCGTGAAGCCTCAGAGCCAGGTTCATTGAAACAGTCCCCCAGGAGCCTGCCAGGACAGTGCTGTACGCAGAGGGGCATCCTCCCCTTCCTCCGCAGCCGCTTGCCAGGGCTCACAACCAAAAGCCCCATGGTCGAAGCCCGGGTCTGGCCACCACAGGAAAACCACACAGCCAGGGCTCGGGGAGCTTCTGGAAAGAAGTATCCCATGGGCACCTCTGCAAAATCCAGCCCCTCAAAGCTACTGAAGCCATGTGCAGCCTGGCCCCACACGCGCCGCCTGCTCCTACCTTCCAGTTTCAGCTTTGGCCCAAGTTTGCTATGTGTCCCTGGTCCTGTCACTTCACCCCTCTTCGCTCCGCTACACTTGTTGCATTGACTTCGGACAAATACTCAGAAATGCCCGAGAGGGAGAGCTTTGCTCCACCACTGCTGTACCCGGCAAGAGCGGACGACATACGCGAACATCACTTCTTGCTCCATTTCCAGGCCACCACGCCGGGAAGACCGTGCACGCCCTGGAGGGAGCACGGGCTGGTTATGAGCAGCCCTGGGACATGACTCTCAGGAGTCAGTGGCGTCTCACACGCTCTTTCCCCATGTGTTAACCTGAATAAGGGATTCTTCCAGTCCTGGCCAACTAACAGGGACAGGAGTTACCATCTACCCCTTTCCCCCACCAGGCCCGTTAGCTCCCATTTCACAAGCTGGGGATGCTATAGCTCCATTTCCGTGTTTCACAGCTGAACATTTCTTTTTCCCTTAAAGCCTAGACAGCTACTTTCTAATTCATTTTATTTAAGCCTCATTATTTCCGTGCTCTGTGCTGCTTCACCCCACTGTCATCTCCAGCCATCCTTCGAGTTAAAGGTGTAGAGCTTTATCTGCTGAAAGAAGTCTCTATTTTTCCAGTCTGGACTTCAATTATGCAGCAAATAATACAGCTCAGTGGAGGAAGGTTGTTGGAATAATTTGTAACTTTTATACAAACTGATAATAAAAATTTAGCTCCTTGATGTATTTTTCTCCCTTAAACTGTAGTTATGTTTCCTTGAACAGATAAATGCAAGATAAATTCAATTACAGCATAATTTCTCCCAGGATGAATAACCTTTAAATCAGCTCTGATCTCAAAACACATTATGAGATAACACACTGTCCATTACATTGTTGAAATCGGGGCTATGGCAGTGCCTAGAGTTGTCAGTACGAATATCAAATTATTTATGTTCCTCTTTGCATCCTTGAATACCAAATAAGCTGAGGAACACTGACAGCAAGAAGCCCTATTTAAACACCGACTTTTAGCGGAGGCAAGAGGGGCTTGCTTGACAGCTCTTGAAATTGCAGTGCACTATTAATCACGGAGATGTGCAGCAGCACTACGGGCTCCCGCTCTGCTGTCCCCTTGCCAAGAGCCTCCCCTCCTCTTGGGGAACAGCTCCGAAATGAAAGCTCAGTTAAGGCTTCCAGGTGGCTGAGTGCATTGCTGCTGCTCAGAGCTGGTGCTGACAGCAAAGGGGAGCCACTGTCACGTTTGGAGCGGGTACTTTGGGTTTGAGCTGTTAATCAGGAGCAGCCCTGAGGTGCATGCCTTTCCCCATCACCCTCGTCACAAGATTTACGAGTTCTTTACCCTCCCTCTTCCATTTTACAAGCCTGAATATTTTAGCACTGCTATTGTCTGCTTTTGGGGATGCTTTTGTCAAAACAGTATTCAGCATGGAAGCAACGTGCCTTACTGTAATCCCTCCCCAAGGTTAGCAGCGTCGCACGCTGGAGCTTGAGTGCTCGAGGAGAGCAGCAACGACTCTATGCACCATCTAAACCCACTGTGCTCTATGACATGACATTTCCTTCCTGCAAATCAAATTAACACTATATTAAATGTGACAAAGCTTGAGCTGGTCCAACTTGCCGAGACCAAACAATCCAATGTGATTTTAAGGGCAGACTTGGGAGATGGAAGGGGTTTTTCCATTTTCTTCTTAAGCAAAAGGGTAAGTCCAGCTTCACTTGGGAAACAAATGGAGAAGGGTCTTGCTCAAGCTAGAAATCTGCCTGGTCACACTCTGCAAAGCAACCTCTGTACAGGCAGTTTGAGACCTCTCTCCTGAAAAGCCACTGTCCAATAGATACAGTTAAAAAAAATAATCTAAAGCCATTTGAACTAGGGCCTAGCGGATAAAAATCTATGTCAAAACAATAGGTGTGGTTAGGAATGGTCTTAGTTTAAAGAAGAGTAAGATTACCAGTTTATTTCACATCATCAAAGGCAAACCAAGCAATGAACCTACAGCGGACTGGTTCGAGTGGGATGGATGGGGGGAGGGTGAAGTAGTTTTTGATTCACCCCAGACAAAATCCCCTTGGGAGCCGCCTAACTATTCAGTTTGGTCAGTGAGTGAAAAACAAAACTGAATTACTAATGCAACCCTACCAACAAGCTGTAGGACATGCTGGAGCTTTAGAAAGATGCTTTTTAGCTCTCTAGCAGTTGTTTTCTTTCCTAATTTTTAAGGCCATCAGCATGTCAAGCAGAAAATTCAGTCAGCTGTAGAGAGCTGTAATTACCAAGACTGTTTACAAGAAGCTTTGATGGCAACAAGCCTCTTGTGCAGGAACAAGTTTACCATTGAAACAATTTGAGTGTCAAAGTCTCCAACTCAAGTGCCGGGATGGCTTGTTACTACCTAATGAAACGACGGGGGCAGAGCAAAAGGTGCTGTTAGAGCTGCTTGAGGCAAATAAGCGTGAAAGAGAGAAGCCTTGAGCACAGAGCACGGGTCACCAGCTTCTCCAAACCTCATGGGAGCCTGAAGCACCGGCAGCAAGATGAGCACCCAGGTCTGTGCTTCCCGATGCCGGCAGCGTTCCCTGGACAGCGAGCAGGCGGCTGGCCACGAGAGCTCCCCCGAGTTCAACAGAGGCCAAGAGATGCTTGGAGCTTGTCAGCACCCGATCTCAGCGCAGACTGCTGTGCGTTGTGCCAGGCACAGGGAGGAAAAAAAAACCACCCCAAACAATGGGCTGGGCGAAGCAAGGGTCGGTGCACACAAGAAAGGCTGCGAGGGAGAATGGGGAAGGGCAGGGATCTGCCGGGAGAAAATGGTGCTCTGTTTAATGCCCAGACAACAGGTGAAATAACTGTTTAACAGAAGTGCCTGGAAGCTCTTATTCCTGGTTTTGTTGTTGGAATTTGCATTTTCTTTTGTTAAATACTTTATGACAAAAATAGCCTCCTGGGAATTCAGTACAACTTGGGGCCAGGCAGTGTATTTGAATGAATAAGCTGTCTCACATTTGGTCCTAGATGCCCACTAGGTATTTTTTTTTAAGACACAACCTAGACTTGAATTAAAATGCAAACACCACACCCGACTGAGAAAACCGCAGAGCCACCATGGCTGGGGAGGCTGGTCCCTCAGGGTCTCAGGGAGCACCGGGCAGCGGCTCTCCTCTCCTCTCCTCCTCCTGAGGGCCCCAGACAAGTACCAAACAAGGCTTTGCTTCACCTGGTACCAGGAGCCTTCTGCAAGCCATTTGCAATCTGCTTTCTATCTCCTACAAGACAGAGCAACCTCAAATCAAAGCCTTGGATTTAATTCAATAAATGCATCTGATGCCGCTTACAGGGGAAATACAGGATAAGAAGAATCTTTCTCCAAAGCTGGAGCTGAACTTCACAGTACAAAAAGCTCCTGTTGGTCACAAACCAGCAAAGGGCCCATGTTTATCACGGGGATTTAGATGGCCCCATTTGACAAGCCTACACTAAGCGACTCCGCAAATCACATTACGTTTATCTGCCTTTGTTTTCCTCCAGCCAAGGCAAGTCACTTTGGAAAAACAACAGCTGTTAGTCACAACCTCCCGGTCCCAGGGAGTCAGCATAACTTATGAAATAAGACTGCCGGGTGTGATTTACCAAAGAGGCAAAACCATTTAAATTTACTTGACATAACCAACAATAATCATTCTCTCCATCTGAATTTTATTAATATCTGTGCATTGCTGGTGATGATGTATGAAGGAGACACAAGCCGACGCTTCGAAGCTGGGAAGCGAGGCTGGCCCCGCGGGGCTGAGTAAATATCCGTGTCAGAGAAGCACGCACGTACAACAGAAGGTGTCATTTTTATGGCACAGTGAAGCCTCTGTGACAGAAAGCAGAATTATTGTGGCAGTAATCTTTCTGAAGACACTCTCAGGTGGGGAGGAGAAGGGAGAGGTCTTCTGATTAGATGGAGTTGTTCAGCAGCTGAACCTGGGAGTATTTCGCAGTGAAAATACATTCAGCGGGTACCGCCTGCACATTCTGTGAAGTCATTTTGCTCAAGGTCAGCTATAGGAACCCAAACACATTTTCACAGCAAGAGGCAGCATTGCTCAAGGCACACGGAGACAGCACAGGGACCAGGCACACACCCTTACCCTGGAGCAGCTCTGGACCATCTGCCACCGAGGAAAGTAATTTGTCCCTTAGCCTCAGTTTCCCTTCATTTTAAAGAGGCCAAACAGTCAGCTTTGTGCTATTTAATGAACTTCTTCAGTGTTTTAAAGCATGTAATACAAGGGGTTCTGCCTAACAGAAACTGAAACTCAGACTAGGCTGAACATGGCACAAGGCTACAGCCCTGGAGATACAAAAGCCCACAGTAAAGGCAAAGCCTGGTCCCAGGTAATGCATCTGCTGTCCCTGTGCTGTGGCGGAGCTCCCACAGCTGCCAAAGGGAGCCGAGCATGAACAAGACTGGGGAACGGCAGGTGGGAATCAGCAGTGGGTCACATCAGCCAAACCAAAACTCTCCTGACCTTGGTGGGGCTGAGCCAGAGCAGCCCCACGCAGCTCCGTCCCATTCGCAGCAGTGACCCCGCGTGGCCGGGCACAGCCTGTGTTCAGAGGGCAGCGGGGCAGGCACAGACCCGGACCGATGCTCAGTGTTTAACACACTCCCTTGTCACCTCCACGGTTCAGACATACGGCTTCGGCTGCTCCTTTTCAACTCGAGAGCACGGCAGCTCACACCAGGCAAAGCGACAGCCTCTTAACGGAGGACGTGTCCTGCCCATCTAATTATAAGGCTTTTGAGTCTTTGGCTGTCTGAGCATTGCATAGACACTCTTTGGTATAAAGTAGGAGACCAAACTGAAGCAGGTCAGAGTTGGCAGACCCATACCCCTGCCTGCCCTCCACGGTTTCGCTTTTGCTCCAAAAAGGTCAGTCCTGTGATTAAGGCTTCACAGGGAGGTCCAGATTCTTCCTGAACCCACAGGAAAGTGACTTCCACCAACATCTGCCAACTTGTTAAAGACCTTTAAAATCTGCAGAGGAGGAAAACACGATCAAAACCCTGCTCTGCTCCTCTGTGCTTTGTTTTATTATTAGAAGCAGCAGGGGAGCTGCCTGCCTCCCCTCAAGCTTTCCCACTTCTGCAACAACCTCTCTGGGAAAAGCTTTCCTCCCATGCGTAGCCCAAACCATCCACCGGCATCCTTTCCGAGGAGGTGGCTCCTGGGTACAGCAGTCACACCAGGCTAGAACAGCGCGAGCCAGGGCTGCCCAAGGACTCTACAAGTGTATGCACTGCCTGAACGATCAGAGACCCCTGAAGGCTGAACAAAAATAATAACAATAAAAAAAATAACATCAAGCAATAAAACCAGAATCAACCGTAAAGTGTTCACCTGCTGCGTGGAATCTCTCCAGAAACTTACTCTGTCATTCTGGCCACTTACTACATGTTAAGAGTGTCAAACCCTCCAGTTTTACAAAACCCAGAACTTTCCCAAACAGCTTTTGTTTTATTCAAAGTTTTGGTCCAAGGCAGGCATTTTTCATTCACAAAGATTTTAAATGCAAGCCAAACCAGATTCAAGAAGGCACTTACTGAGGGAGCTTCATCAAGGAGAATTATACCTTTAGACAAACCGTCGCTTTGCTTCTATTACCTAATGCACCACAAGTGATTTAAGACAGACAGTGTGGAACTTCCAGTACAGAAATTAATCTCCTTTATGATAGCAGATTGCTCCACAATTCTTTTCGGAAAGCACTTGCACAATGATTAAGCTAATACCTACATGATCAACAACACACCATCTATTTTATGCATAAAGTTGTTTCTCCTTTAACCGCCACTATTTCCATTTTCACTTTGCAATTATTTATAACATAAAATGAAACAAACCCCAGTATAATATTTGTGTACACACACACACACCATGTTGTGGCAACAAACTATAGAACAAAGCTTTCAGCAGCAGATTCACCTTGGGGATTTGAGGGACTATGTATTCGACTCTTCCCTTTCTGTCTTGATTTCTAAACGCAACAGAATCTTTCTCCAAAAGCAGCCCTCCCTCCACACCCACAGCACTCTGCTACTAAGTCTTCCCAAGCTTTCTGCCGTTAGGAGTGAGGAAAGAGGGAACCTCGCTGTGCTACTACGTGTCCAGGTTCAGGCTTCTCTTTGATAGCCTGAGCGGTAAAGACGACAGCAAACTTTGGTATTTATTGTACACACTGACAAAAATCATTCCCCAGTTAAATAAGTGATAGCATACATCCATAAGAGTCATATGCAAGGCTTACGGAAAACTCCGCAGGTTTACCAAAACACCACGTTAATGGCACAAGGCAGTTTTGTAGTTTTAACAATCCTCAAGTTGGAAAGAAAGATTTCTCATAGTTCTAACTAAATATGGAAGGGATGGGTGAATTAGGACTCTAATTTCTGCCTGCAAGAGTGATTGAAACCATATTCTGATAATACTTTATACACAACAGTAAGGACAGAGCAAGATTTCTGAATAATTCCTGAGAAAATTATGAAATGTAAAATATTTCCTAAAAGCTTTTTTTTTTCCTACATGGGCTCCTGGATCACTTTGAATCATTACCTCATCTTACACAATGCATCATTTTCTCCCGGAACTAACACACCTTTTTGTACGAGCACTGCAGCTGCACTTAGCATAGGCCGCCCTTTGAGCTCGGTGGCGTTAAGCATGCACGTAACAGGGCACTGGAAGAGGTAGGCTGGTTTTATTTACACTGCTGCAAGCTTCCTGAACACAGCAGAGAGGTAGAGTTACGACCTCGTGGGAAAGTAATTACAAGCAGTGTCCAGCACAGAAGAGATGGACCGAGCGACAACAGCAGTTGAACAGAGCCTGGCGAGAGCAGAAGGAAGGAGCCAGACAAAGTATCAGTGCTCAGGTCTGGCCTTCACGTTCCATTATCTACAGGCACTGGCCGATTAATCCTGCCTACAACGAGGCCCTTTGAAACGCTCAATAGTGCCGTGGACAAGCTCAAACTAAAAGCCTAGGATGGGGATGGAGGGGCACAATGAGCTTCACCAAGTGACCGAACCTCACAAAATCCATCACCGAGGCTGGAAGTCAAAGGCAGGTTTCATGGGGGATGTGTCAGGCTGCAGACAGCACTGGCACTTCTACCCAAAGGACACTCAGGATCTGAATTTTTTGGCCAACATCTACATTCAAAAACCAAATCCCAGAAGTTTTTAAGGAGAGAAAGAGAATAAAAATCTAAAAGTATTCAGAGTCAGGAAGAAGGAGAAAAGATACCTTTGCAGCTGGGGCAGAGAGGAGACGATGGACATACATGAAGTCAAGAACAGGAAGGGCAATTGAAGCATATCAGAAGTGGCAATCAAACTTCACAAGACTGATCACAGTTCAGTCTTTCTGTAAAGGTCATGGTATTTTTTTTTGCATTTGGTTCCCTCCACTCCCAGTTTCCATTTGCCTCTTTTTCAGATCTTCCCTAATCTTCCTCCGTAACACAGCATCTCACCTGCTTTTTCCAAGGTTTGTTACGTATGGACCACGAAGGCTGGAATGCTGCTAGAGGCCCTGTACCAAAAGAAAAAGCCCACCCAGATACTTGGATTATTTGTAGGAAAATCACCACACGCAGTTCAGAACACAGTCACATATGCTCTTAAAATAAATAAATAAATCTACCCATTAGACCAAATGGATGTTTAAGAAGGACTAAGTGGCTGTGAACCTGCAGGGGAGTCATGGGTCATCTGTGACACGATTAAAGCTTCAGCTGTAATGACAGAATGGAATGCTCTGTCACTGTCACCCTTCTACCAAATAGAAAACTGGTAGAAGCTCATGCTTTTCTCCAGCCTAAAGCCAAGAAATCCTTGATAACCCAGGGGTTTGTTTTTACCATTACTTCAGTCTGTAAATTGTATTTCAATCTGCTCAAAATTGAGCAAAGAGCTAACTGGGGAAGGAACTGTTTCTACCTTACTCCTCCAGCTCATGACCATGCAGGTATAATTGATATCTGCATTACTTGCATGGAGCCTGAGGACAGCTTCTTCTCCTCAAGGACCACAGAAGAGCTCCCTACACCCAAACCTTCACCACAGGCAGCAGAACTACCCCAGATCCAACCAAAAACACAGTAAGAGGAGCCAATGCAAGTCACTCCAATAAGATGGCACATCACAGCTTGATGACTGTGCAATCCATTAAGAGTTTAATAAGTTGTGGGAAGTGCATAAGCATAAAGGGAACCCTGAGGTGTACAATCAGAGGCAGACTCCTTGATGAATTAAGAGAAAATGAGATCTCCACTTCGTCTGTCATCCTGATGCAGTGGCTTGGAGGGCAGCCAGGGATTCCCAGGGACTCAGCCACACCAGGATCCTCCAACTAGCGACTGGGCCTCTCGCAAGCTTGGGGAGGTATTTCAGTCTGCTGGGGCTCTTCAGCGCTGCCTCTGAGCACTCCCGAGAGGGCTGAGGACGCATCTGTGTTGAGGCATGTCTTTATATGTATGCATCTAGGCTGTTTATAGGGAAAACAGAGGATAATTATACACCCTAAGAAGAAAACTGTAGCAGCACTAGAAGCGAATCCTGGACCAAGGCTGTTCCCGACCCACTAGCACACAAGACCATCTTACCATCTTACCCTTGGTATAATCCAAGGCAGAAATCTGGACTCTGGCAGTGTTTAGCTAAACCAAGCAGTGATAAAAAAAAAAGTGAAGTTCACAGACCCACATTAACCTTGCAACAGGCTGAACTGGTTGCTCAGATAGAATATCCCTCTCGGGATTCTTCAGTGGGTGTGCTTGGATCTGGAAAGGATTTCCAGAATCATAATTGGGAATTTAATACCTTTTCTGGCTTAAGCCAGCCTCCTTCATCCTTCACAGGTCCCAGCCTCATCAGCTACTCATTGAAATGAGCCACTGGACCTGTCTTTACTCCGTAATCAAGAGCAGCGCATGGGAATCAGAACGAACCAAGGCTGCTCACTAGCCTTCTGTAATTTTGTTTAGCTCAGTAGCATGATAAAAGGAAATCCATGGAATCAGTATTAGC
This sequence comes from Chroicocephalus ridibundus, assembly GCF_963924245.1. Classification (NCBI taxonomy): domain Eukaryota; kingdom Metazoa; phylum Chordata; class Aves; order Charadriiformes; family Laridae; genus Chroicocephalus; species Chroicocephalus ridibundus. The sequence goes on along the minus strand of NC_086296.1, from coordinate 7,496,689 downwards.
AATACTAAGTCTGAGGCTGTGCCGCTTGTCATTTTGTTTTCTTAACTTCAGCCTCAGAATAATGGTTTCCAGATAGGAAAATTAAAGCATGTCAACATCATCGCAATGGGATTATTTCTCCAAGAGCTGAAGGAAGGAGAAAGGGAAAAGAAAAAAGAAAAATAAGAGAATCATTAATATTTGGGCTTAAGCGCAATGGAAGCATCTGCTGGTAAGCGATGAGGGAGAGAAGCGCAGACCTGGCACTTTCTGGGCTGTAAATACTGCACGGCTGTGCTCACCCGAGAGGCCAGAGATGAGCTCTGGATGGACTTCACAGTTCCTTTATTGCCCTGATATGAAAAGATGAACTTATTCCCCGCAACTACAACTCTTCTTTGTGCTGGAGGGAAAAAAAGAAAGATTTTATTGTACTTGCAAAGCAAAAGTAATTCTCTTCCACCGCTCACAAACTTTATGTGCTTTTAGCTTAAGGAAAGTCTGCATAAATGGACCATAATGCAAAAATAGAAAGGAATAACAACACATGAGGGGGGCTTGCTGAGAGAGGGAAGAGGCATCTGTGTTAGAACTTTTTATTGCTTAGTCCGCAAGATGGCAGCTGAAAGGATCAGTTACTCCTGGAGCATTCCCCAGGAAAACATTTGGTGTGAAAGTTGGTACCACATCTCCTAGATTGCTCACAGCTATGGATCAAGGAGAGGAATTGATGCTCCGCTGCTGAGCGGTGCCTGCATCCTTCACATTCTGATCTCTACCACCATGGAAAAAACACCCGCTGCTATAGTCATGCCCTAGCCACCACTTCAGGATCCACTCCACTGCACGGTTAACACAGAGCAATAGGAGATTTCGTATGGAAATGTACGCACAATATCAAACCCTCATTTCCCAAGCACTATGTAAGGTTTTCCTTTAACTGCTTCCCTTCAGTCCTGCCCTCGCAGGATGGTACAGAGCTGCCTCGGTCACTGCCAGGAGCGCTCCCAGCGTGGCAGGGTACTGCGCAGCTATGCACTATTTATTCAGATACTTGGGGCGGGGGGTACGAGGGGGAGGAGATCCCCCGCAGCCTCCTCTTCTGCTATAGTTAAAGTTACCTTAGGTCATGCTCACAGGTGGAAGCACAACCAGAGCAGGGCATTTCTGGGAAGGGACTTGAGCAGCTGGGGAGAAGAGAGGAAGGTCGGGGGTGGCATATCCTCAGCATTAATTTACTTTTCTATAGCTTTATCTGTGGATAGAAATCTGACTGAAGAGACCCAATTTACAATGGGGTGTCATGCAGAATAGCCTATGCCACAACATAAGCGAGGAGCAGCAGCATAGTAACCGCAGGGCAACAGGACCCTCGTGGCCACTGGTACCTCACCGAGGACCTCACGTGCTGTTGAGTCCCAGCCCTATTTCTCTCCTTGTTTATGGCTCACGTCCTCAGTCAGGTACAGACACACAAAGCGCCCACAGCCTGAGCAGTGTCACTCTCATAAAACTATTTGCACTCTGCAGAGATCACTGGCAACTAACAACTTTTCTGATGTTCTTTACATCAGTGATACAGACAGCAGACAGAACAGTTCTACAGGTTTCTCCCTCCCTGTGCCTTCCTTAAAAGTAATCTTTCTACTGACAAGATGCATTGTGAAATTGGTATTGTTTCTATTCCAGCTCCACCTTCGGTACGAGACATCTCCGTCATAATTACACTTTTCATCTACATTTTTAAACTATTCATTCAGAAAACCCCTCCATTTCTGCCCCCACACACTCAATTATTCCAGGAGGTCCCGAAGCCAGTACGCCTGTTATATTCAAGGTGAAGCTATAAAGATTGACAATACTGTATCTGTATTTGCAGACAGAGAAATCACACGGCAGTGGACCTGCGCTATCCAAGGGCAGATCCCTCTCCCCAGGAGATACATCGCTATGCTAGAATTGTGCAACAAAACCCGCAGTCTCTCAACAGAGCTGGCAATTCACTCACCAAGATAAGTGTTTCAGCAGCGACTTCTTGTTTGCAGGAAAAAAAAACAAACCACCAAACTATTTTCCTCAATCACACACCCCTTTTAGGCATGAGGATGTAGCTTCTTCCCAAACCTTCGGCTATATTGATTATACAGAGCTCTAGGTCTGCATGTGCATAAACTATTACCCGATAGATTAGGAGCAAGCAGACAGGACTCCAAAACATGTAGCATGCCATACTTTGAGTGCCATCTTCTGGCAAATAGCACCGCACGCCTGCATTTGTGTACAGCGCAGTCTTACAATGCCGATGACATCTTGACATTGGTTAAGCAGCTAATCACCTCTTGCAATCTTGGCCAAGATTTCTGCTTAGGTGCACACTCGGTAGTTTCCCTTTACTCTATCAGGGCAGCACTTACATTCCTGAGAAATGTCTTCTTGGCTATTTAGAAACACACCAGCTCCTGGTCTTCCCCACTATCAGATTGGTTTTAATTAACCTTGAAATCTCAGAGCTATCTTTTTCTTATAATAGATGCATTAGAATTTTTTCTTCATAAACATCACAATGACGAAACCTCTGGACAGAAGCCCAGGACAGGCAGTGCCTAGTCCTAAGGGGCACTGCACGATGCCAAATGAGCCCAGCTCTTTCAGCTTGAAGATCTTCTGCCAGGTAATTGCTAATATTTCTGCTAGATGGAGAGCTTAAAGAGATGAGCTCAAGGATCAAGCTTTTCTGGAGCTGAATTTTACTGACTCAGAACTGGGTACCTGGTGTGGTTTTAACTGTTTTCCACTAGATCACATCCTTGAATCCAGGAACACCAAGTTCCCATTTAAACCAAAGCATTTAGGCACTTATCAGTGAAACACCTCACATCTAAACAGCCCCCGCTCTGCAGCGGTGCTCCTAATGCAAATTTTGTCTAATAACCCAGGGCTGAAGAGAGGCATTTCCTACAGCTCCGCACTAATGAGGGATCTGCAATAGCTTTCAAATTACATTTTTAACCATTGTGTCACCAATATCTGAGGGAGATTCAGGAATTTCTAATTCTTGCAGATTAGCAATGCTGTATGGAATTGAGCTAATTAAACTTGTCTAATTAAGCCACCAGGCTCTAATGGGAAATTGTTAGCAAGCATATTTGCAGGCCTTTTTAGAACCAAAATTACATCAAGCCTTGTTCAACCATCCATTTCTGCTTAAACACACAAATGCAGCTGCTTGTGTGCCACCTCCGTGTGACTGCTTTTCCCTGAGGCAACTCCTGCATTACCTGTAAGTCAATTCCCACTTTCCAGTAAAGGTTCTGTTTTGAATTTCATTATTATTTTGGTTGCCTTACTTTGATCTTCCTACTAAAGGGCCATAGATTTGTTTACAGATCTAGTGATCACTTCTCCAATTTAGCGCAATGAAATTCCCTAGTCCATACAGACACAAACTGGACAAGTTTGCAGCCAGAATTTGAAATGAACTTATTCAAAAGAGCAAGATGACTTGTTCTAATAACTCCAAAACACAAGTTATGACATTACCTGTATTAGTTTCCTTATTTAAGGCAGGAAATAATTGTTGTTAGAAAGATGCTTGATAAGGGAAGAGACAAATGGGCTAATTAGGTTAATACTTTTTTATTTTAAAATGACTTCTCAGCATATGGAAATTTTTATGTCCATTACCTCAGCTAGAAGGCTGACATCAAGCTTCCTGGCTGGCCTCTCCCTCTCTGCCCTTGTGCTGCTATCAGAGTATTTCTGAAAGAACATATGCTTACTGCTAACTGAGCAGGTTTTGTGAAGTAAAAAGGTCATTTATTACTGCCTTTGCTGCGCCATGGAAGGATCAAGCTGGCAACACAGGATACTGCTTCACACAGCATGTGAGCCGGCACAGGCAGGACGCGGGAACCACCACAAAACCACAGATGAAACGCATGGAGTAAATTCATTTTCATTACCATTTTCATTACCAGGGGATCTCCGAAGCAGCACCCTGGCAGAGGCACACAAGCAGGGATGCAGGCGCCACGGAGTTCGGTCCTTGCCAGGGAGCGTTACCCAACCTGCTGTTCTCGCCTGCGTATCAGGGATTCACACAGGGCTACGTCACCGCCGTGTTTTGATCCTCCCCACAGCAGGGCAGGAATCTCAAGCATGTTCGATAGGATGGCTCCGAGTCCCTCACAGGCCTACACTATATAGGCACAGATGTTCCACTTGTCAAGCACACAAGACTAAACAACAATTACTAATTAGTATGATATGTGTCTTTCCACACCCCAGCTGCAAGTCACTTCAGCATGTTTATAGTCCTCTTTGCCAATCTTCAGTTATTTTCCCCCACACAGACACCCATCTAGAAGCAGGGCAGGTGGGAAATAGCCACCTCATCTCCCCCCAAACTTCCCCAAGAATTACCGTGATACCTGAAGACACCACAGAGCATGATGGTCTCTGGCTCTCCTCCCTCCCCTGTATATGTCCCTTTCTGCCATGAATGGGTCTGTAGTAGAGACTGGCATCCATATGGTTAGTAGCAGTGCCCTAGAAGGGAACACCAGGCTGTGAAATTCCCCCTTTCTCTGCCACTGAGAGGTCTAAAGAGAAACAGGGTTGCCTGCAACTCAATCACCGTCTCCAGAGCAACTTGGCTGGAAGATTCAGTGGTACCGAAGGTTCAAGAGCAGGACTGAGAGAAAAGAACAAGCCCCAAAGATGCTGCAGATGCTGATAATTTCATGCAAGTTATACATGCAAATCAATTGTCTGCATTTGTCTGCACTGAGGTACAACCCTGGGAAAGATTTAATTTAACGTCCCATCTGCACCTACATCCCCTGTGCTTATGCCCTCACCAGCTGAAGGACTGCACTGGCCAAAGCACTGGTTTATATCATCAATTGAAAGGGCTTGGCTCCTCCATATGTTTTTCCAATGAGACCAGCACAGAGCAATTCCTCTTAGCATCAACCCTATCATTGAATTTGATTACCTGCTGGTTTAATTTGGTGAATTGTTAATTTGAATCCACTGATTTATGGATTCAGTTTTAATAGCAGCCTTTGATTGCTGCATTATTCCATTCTGGTAGTTTAGTGAAATTGTACCGGATTAGTTTAGCAATATGCCTGTTTCATTTTATATTTATTTGCTCATCTTTTTAATAAAACCTGTAAGTACATAGGACTGATTATTTTATCAAAGCATAACCTGGTTCATAAATCCAAAGCTAAAGGCAATTTAAACTAGGGTACTAAAAATACTGAAGTAAAATTAGACACAACAAAAGCTGGGAGGACATACAGGCCTTCTCCCCTCCTTCTGCCCTTTCCACACACACTTTCACTTTCTCCTCCCCACCACTCCCCAGTACCTTGTGCAACTGGGAATATAACTTGCCACAGGTCCACACAACATAAGTCTACCTACTTAGGCACCAGACAAATGCAGGAATATTTAGACACTGTTCAGCTGGCCATGCCCTACATGTGGGGCCTCCCGTGCCATTGCCTTGGCCCCATAGGTCCCACATCCCCAAAGCTGCAGCAGCAGGAGCAGCTCACCAAGGCAAGTGTCATGAGAAACCGCGGGGCATCTCCACACCTGCTACAGTGAACGGAATGGCACTGAGAAGAGGCACGGAGCATCTGCATGTTTAGCCTTGCATTTCCAGCTACCTCAGTTTAACTAGACTAGATTTTTCAGCCCAGCTTGTTCCCATTTTAGGTAGAGGGGAGAAGACTTGAAGGAAGAAGAAGAAAAAAAAAAAAAGAGCACACCTCTGTGTCTTCAGCCTTTTCTGAACAGAAGAATTGTGTTTTGATCTGCTTCTTTTACAGGTAGCAACTGAGGAAATACGAGCCCTACTACAGTGATTACATCACAGACAGATGATGCTACTGGAAGGACTGCCAGGAAGAAACCTGAAACGTGGATTTTTCCTCCAAAAACCTGTATTACAGGAGGTCTGTACTCAGAGGCCTGCACAAACACGAAGCTCTGTGAAACTTAATGGGAAATGCTACACTTCATAACCGTTCATTGCTACGACAAACCACAGCACTCACTCACAATCGCACGTTATCACAGGTGATAATTCACTCCAGCCACTTCTACAGAGTGACACACTTGTAATTCTTATATTAATGTTTAATTCCTTCCTACTTGAGTTGAGCTGCATATCTCATTAGCGCATGTCTAGGAATCTTCCCTTCAGCCACAAGCATCAGGCCGATGCCAGCTTGTACCACCAGAGTCCACAGGCTTTTGTTCAGAGAGCAGGAACCTGGGCAGCCTCGCGGGGAGCTGAAGTCAGAGCACAGACCCCCAGGTTCCCTTGTCTCCTCAGAGCCACTCACAACTCAGGCAGCAGGGAAACCCGCGCCCACACCTGGGTGCCATCGCGCTACCCGAGGGAAAGCACAGGTCTACAGATAACACTGCCGAGTTCTGGTGGTCACAGGCAGAGCCACAGAGAACAGCGCTCCCTGTATGGGGGGAGGACACCTGGATTTATAACGGTTGTTTCTTCCCAGTTGGGAACAAATCCCTTTTGCTCCGCATATGGGAGAAACTTCCATTTGAGTCTGCTTGGTGGGTTTCCAAAAAGCCCTGAAGTTGTCAGTTATCTGACCTGCTCATTTCCCTCTTTCCCCAACATGATTTTGCATTTTATTTTTATAATAATAGGCTTTAAAATAGTAAGACACAATGCCCTACAAAGCAGAGAAGATATTCTTGGAGTGCTTTAAAAAAAAAAAAAAAGCGTGTAAAACTCATGCCATGCTGATGGATGTGGTATGACGAACCTAGAGGCACGATGGAAAAGTAAATGGCAGATTCCAAAAATGCAGGGGTGGAGCGTAAGAATGGGAAACGGTGACTTGATTTGCCAAAGTGTTTCTGTTAAAGAATATTAATCTTTCAGACAATCCATGAAAAGGCCCTGTAGCAATATCATATTAAATTAATAGAGTCTCATCATTATGGTAACCTCAGCTCAGTTTTATAAGATGTATAGTGTCATCATAACCAAAGAAGAGTCCCCAGATAATTCTGCTCCTATAGCAATCACTACTAAGTGACACTGAAGTGACAATCGTTAGCTACACGGCATTTTGGGTGCCCGTCTGTCTCAACTCCGGCTTTCTGCCTGCAGTGCAGCTGTCCAACCGGAGCCTCATAAGATGTACGACGCTCTTTGGCAGCCAAAATCTTCCCCATCATCAGAAAACACACCATTCTGACCTGTCCCTAGAATAAGTCACTGTCACATACAGCCAGATTATCAATTACATGGGCAGCCCTAACCAACAGTACTGTTCGTCGTACAGTTCCTCAGGTGTTCGCATGGATTGTCAGAGTGGAGGCTCTGGTACCTGCTGTGCTGCTCCCACTCCATGTAACGAGAGCCAGGCAACGCAGCCATCCTAAGCCTCAGGGGGGTCATATAAATCTTACCCCAAATCGGGAAAGTTATCACTCCAAGAAAGACCACAGCAGTCGGGGAAATGATACCTAGGTTACAGAAAGCAAACTAAGAAAGCAATCCTAGCCTTTATACAACTCAAGTCTTTATCTTTCCTCTTATGGGACTTTGCTCTCATTCTTCAGTTCTGCAACACAAACTGTCCACATCTCCTTCCACCTTCCCCCTCCCCACAGTCCACAGGAGATCTGAATAACATGAATTTGTGCCAGTGGCTTTTCATTTAGTATTGCTGAAAGTTAAATCAGCAATCTCAGGAAGCTAGGTGGCAGCTTGAAATATCCAACAGTGAAAGAAACAAACAGGGAACGAGCAGAGTTTGATATGGCCGACGGCAGAGCAGACATTTCTCAACCAGGTGACCCTCTTCCACTAGACCACGTGCGAAACAGTGGCAAAACCACCAAAAGCCTTCTGTAAGATTCCCCTCCTATCCTGTATTTTCAGTCAGACAGAAGCATCTAGATAATTATGGTGCTGCAATCTGTTCACGAAGGATTCCAACCTAAATTGCAGCTTCCAGGAGTTCAGTTGCTACTCACATTATTTGAATTCAGGGGATCAAACGTGACCCTTGCAGCACGAAGCTCAGAATGGCTGAGCAGCAACTGCAGCATCCAGAGCACAGGGGTGACTTTAGTGTCCCCTGCACCCATCATAGCCCTCCTAAATAGCCACAGAGCATGCTGGGAACTACCTGAAAAACCTTCAGATCCAGGCTTGAGGGGAAGAAAATAAAAAAGTTACCAACTATCTCTAAACATGCTGCTGCACCTCCAGAAAGATGCATGATTGGCTGTAACGTGCCCAAGAGTGCACAGAGCAAGCCCTCCAGCAGCCAAGGGGATGGTTAGTGCAGGGTGCAACTGAACACGGCTCAGCCGAACATCAGACACATTGTCTCCAAGATGCTCGTGGCTGGCTTCGACATCCTCACTTCACACAAAGAGCTTTAATCCCTCCCTAGCACAGGCATAAAAAGAATGGGTCTGAGTTTGTCCAAAATAAGAAATCAAGAGGGAGAGTTATTCAGTGATTTGCATCATTATCTCTGTCTGCTGCTGCATCTTTGCTGACAGCTTATTTTTAAGCACTGAAATCCAGTCTAGGAGTCTTTCGAAACAGAGCAACACTCTTGCTGCTACTCGGTCTTGGAGCTTGGCAAGGACAGAAGAAACGCATGCGCAAGCATTGGGGGTCACTGTCCTATTTCCAAGCCAGCAAGCTGGGTGTAGCACCATGAGCTCACTGCACCCCTGCTTTCCAAAAGCAAGGGCCTTTTTCAGGTCATCTCTCAAATTTAATCAACATCAAAGTACTTCTAGAAGCTGAGGACAAGTCAGCATGCTCACTAGTCAGAATATGGACTTCCTAGCAGTTAAGCCACACCAAGAGGATTCAGGATCCACGACGTACCACATAGACTTTGCCCAACGGGGTGTTCCGATGCACATGTACCAGGCAAACTGCATCTTATTCCCTTAGCAGCGGCCTTCCCCTCCTCAAAGGTAAGGCACAAGCAACACACAGCTTCTCTTACCGATTTCCAAACTTGGCGCACCTAAGCAAGCAATAAGATTTCTCCTTCCCACCAAACACAACCCAGTAATAAAAAAAACCACCAAACAAAGCAGGGCTCACTTTTTTACCAAGGTCCATTCTGTGCCAGCAGCCAGTGTCCTCAAGAGGAGAGCTTCACTGCATCTCTCACCTTCACCCACTCCTTCCTGCTGCAACCATCGCTCTCCCCTCCTATGGCCGCACCACCCCACCAGCAGCACAGCTTTCACACAGTGCTCGACCTTCATCAGCCACAACCCAAATGCTTTCCCCTCCCCCAGCAGGCCGGGCTCCTTGTTACTGCCAGCACCAGGTGATTTCACTAATTGCCTCCCTCCAGCCCTCACACCGGTACAGCTGGGTGCCCAGGCCTTGAGGAGGGGAAGGTGCTCACCTGGTACCGTCTCATCTGAGAAAACAGGGCCCCTTCAGCCTGCTCACGTTTTTATCCTTTAACAACAATTGGAAGTCACTGAGCTTCCCAGATGAAAAGCTCTCCTCTAAGTGCAAATTATTATTAATGAATTTCCATTTTGGCTCCTTGACAGAAAAATGTACCTTGCAGCGTGTTATCTTTGCAACCATGCACCCCTGGCACCCAGAGATTCCCTCATCTGGCCAGCGCGGCACGTTGCCAAGAGCGATGCTCAGAGCAGCTCTCTGCGCCCGATCCCACTGCCTTTGTAACTGCAGCACAGCAAAAGCTTAAGAAATGTAAATCTTGGCATTTGACCCAATGTGAATTTCTCAAATAAATGGTATTTCACAGCCCGGTGGTTTCCTCCCTGCTGAGATGATCATTTACGGTGGCTCACTCAGAATTGGGCTTTGACAGAATTTTTGGTCAGTGGAAGATAAATTGAAAAATTTCAGTATCTGCCTCTGTCTCTGAAGCACCATGTTCTGTAGCTTCAGAAAAATTAAATGTGAAGGCAGGGATGAGTTTTTCCCTTTTTTTAATTCCCTCTGTTGTCTCTTCAAATACAGCCTGTCTTCCTTAGCAAAGACCATGGGATTTTGAAGACGTGCTCCTGTTCAGCCATGAGGTACAGGAGTCCCAATCAATGGTCTCTTCTAAGCTTCCTCTGGGCTCAAGACCTACAAAGAGCACGGACAAGCACAGTGCCAGGATTTCCAGGGACACAAGCGAGCCCCTCTGCAGCTCATCCAGCCCGGAGCTGGGCAGCAGTAGGTATGGCAGCAGGAGACGCTCCCCCTGCTTTGTTTGAAGCAACATCCTAGAGCCAGGCTGGTGGGTCCTAGTAAAGGAGATATCAAGACACACAAAACAGTTCCTACTGCTGAGGGAGAGCAGGCTGTGCCAGGAGAGACATTGCCCCCATCCCATCCAAGTCTCCAGAGCACTCCTGGTAGCCTTATCTCCTCCCGCTTTCATGGCAGGGGCAAACAAACCCCTCATCCTGGGAAGCACACAAATTCAGTTTATCACGTGGCAAAGCAGCTTTAAAACTCTTCCTAAATAGTCAGGGACTTCTCATATATATTAAATCAAAGGTCCCAGCTCCTGGCTGCTGTCAGTTAACACGGCTCCACCAGATGGCTTCAGTGGAGACACACAGATTTACAGCAGGTGTGGATCTAGACAGAAATGCTGCAGTTGTGACTCACAGAACAGCTGAAGCAGGACCCTGGGGCTGGAGAGGCTTCCCAAGTCCTCCCTCCCAACCAGCACAGGCCTTGCACCATGCAGGCCCGCTGTTAAACACATCATGCCCTGTCTGAACACGTTTTCCACATTCCTACTACTATCACATATACGGTACAGAACCTGGAGCAGTGGTTCTTCTTCTTTGCTATAGTACGATGTTGTATTACGACAGGCAGTACGTCAGCCGGCTTCCTCGTACAGCTTTAAAACCCCACCGCGTTGCCAATGTGGAGATTAGCTGAAGTCCATTAGTTGATAACTCAGGAACTAAAAGACATCAATAACAGGTATGTGTTAGTAAAAAAACACCAGAGAAAACCATTTTATGTGCTTCAGGGATGTTATGTTGCCATTTAATTTGCTTTGGGAAAGTGGCCGCACTGACCGCCCCTGAGTCTGGCTAAAGAAACTGCTGCTTAAGCCTCTCCCTTTGGCCGTGCATGTGCTCGTGCTGGCAGTTGTATGTGATTATCAGCATTTGTAAAGTTATTATTACGGCACAGACAAGATAAAGAGTAAGTCAGAACTGTAACAAATGTCCGTGGCAATCTGCAGTGTGCGTAAAATGCCGTATGTGTTTGTGAATGGCAAGTGTCCAACCCAGCGCTACAGGCTGCAGTCAAGGGACTCCACGTGTGCAAGCCTCCGCAACCACTCACTTCACAGGGACTCTGCAGCCACGATTTTTTCTAATTTAAATATAATGGCAAAATACTGTCACTGAGAACTGACACATGGCTAATCATCAGTGAAATCTTGCCACAATGATCACCACCATATATTAAAATTAATTTTTCCAAAGGGTAGTCATTTCAAACAAAGTGCCTAAGTCTGAATCTACAGACAATGTAGAACTATACATGCAATCAATAAACACAAAGCAAAACATGGTAATTATTTCATGGAATATTGAAACAATGAATAAGCTATAACTTTCCTATTCATAACAGAAGAGCTCTGCTGCTCTTTGGGAATGTTGAATCCAATCTAAGTTGCATTAATACAGGAGTGTGTCTTTCAACAAAAATTTACATCACGGTTTTTGAAAAGGAATTGCAAAATGATTTCTCATGGGAAACTTTGATTTTTTTCCCCCCTTTTCATTTCAATGAAGACACGTTTTTCTTTCTTAAAAAAAGCACTTGAGCTTTTGGAGAGGAGATGAATTAGGAATAATGTTTTCATTCACTGTGGAATACTTTCCCTAGACAATGCGGTGAGATAGCAAGACCAAGAAAGACAGGCACCTGTCATCGGGAAAATACAGAGCAAGATGAATTCTGCTCACAAGGTTTTCTCTCAGTAGGCAACTGTTTATGTTAGATGGAGATACTCTTTCCTCTTCTGATCCTATAAAGCCTCTGCTGCCAAAAGCAAAGAGCAAAGTCAGGGTGCATGGACTAGAAACAGCGATTTAGTAATTAGCCCTTTCCTCTCCAGCCAGTGCTGCACCAGTACACGGTTTCGGGAGCACCAGGTTACTGGAGATGCCATTCCTCGTACGTGCTGTAGCAGGGGCTGGCCAGCACAGTAACAGCCTTCTTAAAAATGCACTTTGAACAATTATATTCTGCGCTACCATGGTGTATTACTTTTGCTCCATACTATCTTTCTTGTTCCTCTGCTGTTGTGTTCTGCAGTTCTGTGCTGTAAATGCCTTTTTCACCTCAGAGACACCTGCGTTTTCCCAGGAAGATATACTGATCCCTGAGGTGTGGCTGATGCAGCACTGTGCTGAGCTTGTAAAGTAGCTTGGGGTCCTCTGGGATACAGGGTGCTTTGTATATGTCAGTTGTGATTCAGTGAAACTTGCTTCCATCTGAACCTACTGTATCAATCAGAGAAGCAACATAATTAATTATGACTGGGCTGCACACATCAGAAGCAAGAGTCCTGGAGTTGATCGTGCTGATGGTAGGCATGAAGATGAACACGATGAATAGTGACACTGCCATGAACTGTGCCTGACTGCTGTCTTCTCCTGCCATCCATCATCATCACCACACGTTGGGTGGGAAGGGAAAGCGGTTCACAAAAGAAGGGTCAGAGCAGTGAAAAAGTTTCATACATCTCTATTCTCCTCTCTTCAGAAAGCGACTTAAATTTTGTTGCAGCCATTAGGCAGTGGATGCAGTACTTCAACACAGAAACAACAGAAGGAGCCCCCTCCCCTCAGAAAAAAAGAGGTTAATTTGTCAAGCCATGTAAAGCATTTAATTACAATTTGTATAACATGTATAAATAAATATTACATTCTTTCAGTCTACAATGCATACTAGGCATATCTTGTTAAAACGTCCATCTATGTTACTGGGTGGCAGGATTGATTTGTCCAAGTAAAAAAACCAAACTACTGAGTTTAGTAATGAAAAAAAAAAAGAAATACATGGGTAAAGACAGGACAATGTAAGTGCTTCCGGCTAACAGTCAGGACATAATACTGTTTTCCAAAAGGCTGGATCTACCATCTTCCTTTCAGTTACAAAAGGTTTTGCATGTCAGTGGTTTCCTCATTGTATAGATTTTGATCTGCATCCTCCATGAGTGTAAACTGGCACTGAGTCAACACAGTTCTGCCAGTTTACACAACAAACCTATGACTCTGGTTTGCATCTGCTTCAGATTTATTACTGGTTTTGTATTTTTTTATTCAAAACATCAGCTTTACAATCTAGTCTAAAATTTTCAGTCTCAGCTGGTCCAATGGCAAAAAGAATTATCTATAAAATAGCTCCAGATATTTCTTGATCTTGCTTCAGCAATATTTCCCTCCCTCCCAACAGTCTGTCCAGAGGCCAGCTCTTCCACTACAAGGAAATAAAAGTTCGGGGACAATCAATGTCTTTCTGTCCATTCTTTTCATAGCTTTCTGAGCTTGATGAGGGCTGGTGACATTAGAATAAACAGAGAATTACAGAACGAAATTATGAATTCAAAAAAACCCCAAATCCAGGCTGCAAATATTTGGCCAGTGCCGGTCTCAGTTCCAGGTACAGTGAAAATGCACTCGTGGGGCACTCCCATCCGTTGTGACTTCTAAAAGCTAACATAAAACAGCACCTTCTTCCCTTGGTGAAAGATGGGAACTTTGGTTGTGGAAATGTCAAACAAACAACTAAATAAACAACCCAAACCTGAAAGTAAAATGAATACTTCTTCCAAACAAAACATATTTCTAGCTAGGGTGAAACGACGGAGGCTTGGGATTTCAGAAGAGACACCACACAGAAATTATTAGTCAATACTTATCCCCTGAATTCTTTAAATGACAGGAGATTATTTATAGCTAACTTAAGAACAAAATGCTCTTGGTCCACTGTGAACTTAGTGAATTGAAAATTTTCCTGGGTTTAAGATATTTAAAAGAAAAATAAAAGGGAAAATTATTCTGTTTCAACTTACAAGACAAACAGAAAAGTAAAAATAAAAATACCAGGTAATTTCTTCCTTCTTCATATGTAATGCCAAAGACATATCTTCACTTCAAATGAAGGAATAAAAAGAAAGGGCTTGAGTAACAACCTAAAAAGTCTCCTTGTGGGTCATATGTCCATAATTGTGATGTTTTATTAGAAATATGGAGAAGTTATTGTTTGTCTCTTGCTTATTCTTTTCACGCTCCTATATTCTCTCTTTTCTTTTTACAAATATTTTTGGTACTTTGAAACATTACCATCATTATTATTTGTATGACCCATAAAGCAAATTTTCACAACCTCATCTTGCCCAGTTCATGATACTGGTCATACCATTTCCTTGTTCCTTTCTGCTATTTATATTCCACTTCCTAAATCCATGAGTAGCTGAATTACTGCTGGAAAAAAAAAAATCAAAGTGAGAAACAAAAACAAACCATGGACAGTTTGGCAAATTTCTTTCCCTGATTATAAAAACTGCCTCATCATTTCTCCTGGTGGTTCCTTCCCCTCCCCCTCTTCTGTCCCAATATATACTGTAGAACTGAAGGCATCAAGGTGTGGTTAAACCCAAAAAACCAGCAAGGAGCTACACTTTGTCTTTGAACTTCTCCATGTAGTTTCGTATCTCTTTGGAGTCCCCCAGGTCCATATCCTGGCACACCCACTTAATGTCATCATCATTGCTACTTAGGATTGAGTTGACAGTAGGACAACCATCGTCAGGTGGGATGGTAGTGAATGTCGTGAATTTTACCCGCTTCCGTTTAGATGTCGGCGAATGTAAAGGTTCAGATTTCTGTTCCTTTCCGAGCTTGCCCCCTGAGTCAGCACACCTGTGAACCTGGCTCTGAATGTTCTTCTGAGCACTGCCATTGAGGAGCTGGTTGCTCTCCTCACAACCCGACCCTCGGTCGATAATAGTTGTGTGCTCATCCTGCTGAGGTGATGCATCTGCTGTGTTCTCCAGCAGTTCTGCTTCATTTCCCAGCCAGACCCAGTCATGGGAATGGGTCATGGTGGCCTGTCCTTCCACCAGAACCTGCTTGTGACGGTACTTCAGTGCAAATGTTGCACAGTTTATTAGGAAGACTAGAATTGCCAGGCAGAAGACCCCTAGCAGAGCGTACATCCCGATCTCCAAATCGCTAAGGCCCCTAGGTGTCTGTACCAGGTCATTTTCCTCCATGCCCGCATTGCCTTTTGGGAGGTCTACTTGAGCAGGGAAGTTGGTGAAGTCTATAGGAATGTTCTGCAGCTGGCTATCGTCCAAGGTTTTGCCACCATCCAGCCTATTGTTTTTAATTACTTTATTTTTTATTACGGATTTTGCTGTGGTGCTGACTTTCCTGATGGCACCTTCCTCTCGCTCTGATGAAGAGCTACCATAATATCGTCCATCCTGGCCATAACGTTCCTGATCTGACACTTTGTGCCGCCGGTCGCTTGCGTGGTTTTCAATCTCATCAGCATCATAGTCTCCACCTGTATTGGAGTCTGCATCATTCTGGCCAAACTTGACTTTGATGTTGCCATTCCCCACAGCCAGGACACTTTTCCTCTTGGACTTTTGGCAGGCTTCAGAAATCATCATGTCCACCTTGATTAAAGTGCCCTGACCTTCACCTTCTGCTGCCACAACTGGCCATTTTAAGGAAGCGTCCTGGTGGATCGAGACAACAGCTTCGTCTAATGATACAGCAGAAAGGGAGAAGTCCTTAGAGTCATAAATGTCCAGCGGAGTAACAGAGCTGTCACTGAACTGAATCCAGGTGCTTACTACAGCTTCCTGAAAGGAGAGGGATATGGTTAAAGACAGGGTCTTAAATAAAACAGCTCAACCCATTGCAGCTCATCAATCTCTCAGCTCTGAACGGCAGCTGGAGGAAATGGAAGACAATGGCTCTGTACTGCATTTAAACTGAATGAAGCTTCAACTGATGGGGCAGAAAATTGGTCACATTTTTCACTAAAGGTTCGACTGTTATCCTTCCTGCAAATGTTTTGCAAAAGAACATATAAAATAATTTATACGAGATGTCTATAATACCAAAGTACCCATTAACAAGCTACAATTTACATGATTTATAAAGAAAGTCATTCCTGTCATACAAAACCTGAAAGAGACAAACCAGAAAAATTACCAGAGGCACTTGACAGAACACTTATTTTCCTCATGTTCCCCGTGCACAGGCGTCACAGGGAGCTGTCAAATTAAACAAGGCATAAATATCTTAGCAGGAATAAGGAGCTACCACAATATCTTGGAAATGGCTGGAGCAGAAGATTCACTTGAAAGAAAAAGACTCACGGAACAATTGCCATTTTGCTGGAGAAAGGTTTGTTTTAAGTAAAACACACTTTATCCTTGAGATAATTAAAAAGTCTGATGCACTTCTGTGTCAAGGAGAGGAGGACAGGGATTCTGGTATGATCTCTACAATAAAAATACAAATGGCCTGGATTTAATTGGACCGTCTTTGTTCTCTGCAGGTAGCACTGTTAGAAGTCATCATTAGAAGCAAACACAAAGCTAGAGGTCAGCTCTTTGCCATTTGAAATCCCATCCAGATGATACAGATATTTACTTCTCCACGTCTCAGTAGCTCTCTTTGCAGGAGATTTCTTTATTTTTTCATTTGCTCTATGTCTTGCCTGTTTAGCCAGGAGACGTGCAGGCAGATTGCCAGAGTGCAACTTCACACAAAACCGAAGTTCTTTTCTTCCCAGACTTAAACCGCAGATGGCCCTAATAACTTTACACTTGGGCACATCAGAACGACTGGGCTGAAAATCACCATCGGGGAAAAACATTGCCACCCTGTTAACGTCCAGTCATAATACAGATTTACAACCTAATATGGTTTTCAATTGGCTACAATTTGTTACGCTATGGTTATAAACAAAGGGAATTGCTACCCTTCTAGTTAAATTTAAAGCTTTTCAATGAAAACAGCAAGGGGCATTTAGCTCTGCAAAAGGTTGGACTATACTGAATATTTGATTTCCAAAGTGCTATCAGCAAGTTCTTGAGGGACTGGAAGAAGAAAAATAAGTGGTGGCACAACAGGAAAGAAGGCAAAGTTCTTGATGATTCAAATGCACTTCAAACAGCTGAAACGGAGCCAGGGTAGCTCAGAAGCTGGGAAGGGTGAACTGCGTAAGGAAATTAAAACAGCTGATCTTTCATTAGAGAAACAACCCTGAAATGGCTGAACAGACAGAAACATAAAGCTGCAGGGCAGAGCTTAAATTTATATCATAGAAATCTATAATAC
This sequence comes from Chroicocephalus ridibundus, assembly GCF_963924245.1. Classification (NCBI taxonomy): domain Eukaryota; kingdom Metazoa; phylum Chordata; class Aves; order Charadriiformes; family Laridae; genus Chroicocephalus; species Chroicocephalus ridibundus. The sequence goes on along the minus strand of NC_086296.1, from coordinate 7,479,295 downwards.
AGCAAACCCAGTCATGGGAAAGTAACAATTTTCTTTTTTTTAATGGGTATGTGTAGAGAGAAGAAGATGCATCTCCTCCAGCAATTCAACACCCTGTTGCCTTCCTCATCCCTAAAACAGGAGGACAGCCTCATGTACCATGGGGGAGGTGTGTAAGATACACTTACTTTTCATCAACCTATGGAAGGCAAAACCACCAGCATCATTTCAAGCATATAACACAACAGGCTTGACACCGTCTGCCAGTGGCACTCTCTTTTGGAGCACAGACTGAGAAAATAAGTGCAGAATTTTGTACAGTTAAGGTTGGAAATGACAAGGCCTGTGCCTCCTCCCAGCTCCGTTGGCGACTTGCACAGTTCCATATCTCTACAAAAGGATTTACATTACTAAATGCCTTGTGCGGGCCTTAATAGCCAAACACAGCATCCCTAGTGCTGCAGAGCACCAGGTCTGATTCTGGCCCTTACTATGCAAGTAGGTTTTACTGGTGGTAGAACAGCACCTCCGAGGGATCTGAGGTCTCCTTCCAGACTTTGGAGAGGAACACGTATGAGGAGCCATATATTCTTCTTTCCTGTCTTCTTCAAGATATCCACATCCCTGTCTGGTTTTCTTATCTTGACTCCTTTCTGCTTTAACAGGCCACAGGTTACGAGGTAGCCAGCATGGAAAAATTCAGCCTAAATGGCTAGAATTTGACAAAGTTGTAAGCAACTTCAAACCAACTTTTATTCTTCACACTATTTATCCACTATTCTGCATTCCTGGTTTTATGAAGCAGAGACAGAGAAAAACGAAATGGCAGTCAGCTGAAATTTGCAGGCACACGCGTGATTTACTATAGATAAGAGAGGTGTGCAATAGCTTAGCCATTATTTTCAACCTGCATTGACGTTGTTTATTTCCGAGAATTAATTTTTCACAACACAACATTGTCATGCTTATACTACAGACAGTATTAATTAAAACGGAAAGAAAACAAATGAGACAAAGCGGGACAGAATCTCAAATCCTGCCAAAGTATACTGCATCAGCCCAAATATTCTATTTGGCAAGAGATCATCTCCTCTCATTCACTGCTGAAGGCAGGGGAAGGAAGTGAATTTCCCAAATGATTATAAATTCTGAAAAGCTAAAAAGAAAAAAAAGAATGAAAAAAGAAATGATTTAATACCATGTCCTTCAAAGAGCTGTTTCTGCAAATCCTATGCACCGCATCAATAAATCCCCTCTGAATCTCTGACAAGGTCCTCCAATTACTATCAGCAGACGAAGATGGATTAGAGCCTTCTTACCTGCAAAGTTGCTGCCCCTTGTCTGATGCCCTCAACACTGAGGTGATAAATGCTCATGTTCATTAATTATCAAGCATAAACAAATAGTTTGAGGGATTATCTGGCTCTCCAGTCTTTCTTGCCTCCACTTTTTCTCTCTCTTTCACATATGTGCGCACACACACACACACACACGTAGTCAGTTGCACTCTCAGAACAAATGAACCACAACTACACATTTGTGTCAGCGTCTCTTAGAGAACAGGATGATTGATACGGTGACTATGATGATGTGAAGTCAGCCAGATAATGTACATTAGATCATGTTAATGACAGCAAAATTCAGTCCGGAGGGGATGAAGAAGCTGCTTCCCATAACCACTGTTGATTATCAAATATCATGGTTTCCTTAAGCACATAAAAAAATTTATCAAGGCACATTTTGTCTACATTTTCCCTTGTGCCTTTGCTGTTCGTGTAACTTACACACCAGACCAGCAAGTTGGCCAGTTCTTCTTGATCTGCTGCAGACCCACCACCTTTTCTGGCCTTGAATTACATTGCTGCTTATCAGTCCAAAGATGCCACTTGATAAATCTTCTTGGATAAACCTGCATTTTGCTTTTTGTTAGAAGTTTTATCTCCCTTGTTAGACATTTGTTATGCTTACGTGGGTAAAAGGGGAAATCACCAGGGTACAGAAGTAACATGGCACTAATGGAGACCAACAGTCCCCACGGAGCTCTGTATTGCCTGACCTGGAATACTTCAAACCCTGCCGTATGAGTCACCACAAACACTATTGTTTGCTGGCTATGTCTGTTCCACCTAGATAAAACAAGGAGGCTGACACTCCAAAAGGCAACCTGAATGCAGGAAGCAGAACTGGTTTGGAAGCTCAGTAGAAAGCTCGTCGTACAGAGATCTGATGAGTCCCATTGTGCTGGGACTCACGCGAGCTGCCTGTGAAAATCTGGGAGCCACAGTGATGATTATTTTGCCCTCTGAAGCATCATACAGCATTTGAAAGTCTGCTTGTGTTAGGATGTTCCACTGAGCCCGTCTGTAGCATCACAGTCAGTGATTACAAAGTGTCCTTCAATACCTCCTCAAAAAAGCTGGGGTCAGCTTGGTACCAGGACACTCTACCTTGTATTTGTCAAGCAAAAAATAAGGGAGTAAAGTGGGGAGGACTGGTTCGATTTTAGAGAATTGCACTGCTTATGAACACAGATGTGAGGACTGATCAGTATATTTGATTTTATTCCATGCTTAGAATAAAGAGCCCTTTTAACGGCCTTCATTCACTAAAGCACAAATAAAAGTATTTGTTAATAAGCCTTCAATTGCTGGGGTCGGCTGCAATAGTCCTGAGGTGAGGCAGGACACCAAAGGAAAGAAACGGATAGGTGGATGGCTCTGCAGCAAACAAATGCATCCCTCCCTCAAATAAAGGTGAGGGAATACTGTTCTCAGCAGCTTCTATTAGACCAGCTCTGATTGTCCTGTCTGGGGACTTGAATGCTGAAATAGGTTTCCCTAGCAATTTTACCACATGAAATATCAAAGTATTACATGTGCATTTATTTTTAAGCTTGAGGCTTGTGTAGCAAAAATTGGGCTTGATCGTTATGATGTGGAAATGAAAGGCAGCCAAGACTCAGATCTTAATTCAAACCATGCATTCCCCTACCGTGTATTTCTTTCTCTCCTTTTTGTCCAATCTGCTAATGTGACATTCCTTTCCAGTGGGAATTTGCTTGTATTTGCAAGGGAAGAGTTCAGATTCTTATCTAACAATACATCCTTTCTCCCTTTTCCCATGCTGCTTAATTCCTTTGTCATACTTGTGAGCCATTACATTGCTCTGTCAGTTTAAAGAAGATATAAATACAACTTAAATGTAATTTATACTGCCAGAATGGGGTAATGAATCCACTCCATAAAAATACTCCTAGTATCTGTTACTTAACCGTGAGATGTCAGTGAACTCCCAGAAGTAGTCTGCATGAAGGACATGTTAAAACAGGACAGTATTGTGTCAATCCAAAAGGCAGGGACCTGCAAGCAATTCTGGCTTGTCACCCTGATTGAGGTGGTGCTGAGCACCCTCACCTCCTCTCAGAGTGAGAGCTGACATCTCGGAGGACACTCCCTGAGGTTACAGATGACCTCACAGGGTTGGGTCTTGTCACTGATGTCAACAGGAGCTACACATGTGAAAGAGACAAACTTGGCCTTTAGAATGCATTAACATTGCTCTTTTTTCCCTAAGAAAATGTCTGCAGTTTTCCAGTAGCACTGAGAGATATATTAATATACACAGCTATTTATTAAAGGCTTTCTATTTTTCTTTCTTTTATTCTATCCACTCTCCCACTTCAGTTCATTACACCATGTGCAATACCCTACAGTGATGAAAAAGCTAGGATGTGACTGTGAGTTTCCCTGCAGAGCCAGCTGAAATTTATGAGTCCTTGAAGCTCACTCAGATCAGAAAACACTTAACCACTGTAGGTTTTCTTTTATTTACATTTTGGAGAAGCCTTTAAGATGGCAGTGTTGATTTTAGCAACCAACAGCAAGCCAAATGGAATAGGTTTCCTACCTGAGCAGATGGACACTAAAAATAGACTGCTGACAGCTACAGTTTCCAGATTTTCGGAAGATATTTCAACTTTGACATTTAAAAGTTGGTCAACATGCATGTATTTTTAGGCATCTAAATAATTGATCCACTTTTCAGTGCCAATGAGCGCCCCGTTGATTTAAAAAAAGAGGGAGTATGGGCTCAGCATCCCTCAAGGTCACCTCAGGTATTTAGTTGCCCAAATACAGACAAAGATATCTAACTTAAGGTATCCAAGATAAAACAATTTAGCTTATCCTCTTTAGACTGCTAAGTATTGGAGAAACTGCCAACTTTTCAGGACTTGGCGTTTTGGCTGCTTTGTGCTACTTATGCAGACATGGTACGGTCATTATAATCAAGGAACTAATCTAGTAATTATATTCACTGAAAGACAGTCACAACAAAAATACTGGATTCATTCCTATGATAGTGAAAGATCTGTAATGGCACAATCTGTATAATGCTTTATGCCTTCCATTGCACGATACAGATGTACTGCTTAATCTGCTAGGGACAATACCGTGCCTGCCAGGGTACCAATTACCCAAGGACATTTGCTAATCTATGCTGAAGCTTGGCTATGGAAGGTGCTAATGTGGAGCCAAGGAAAACATTTGACTAAGAACACATTGACTGGTTTTCCCATATAACAATGCCGAGACATACACAATCACTCCTGAGAAAAATAAAACCTTCAGCTATTTTGACTGTTATATTGTTTTTCAATTGCATCAGTAAAGTTTGCATGAGTTATTTGGGCCTTTTTATAAACTTGTTTGAGAGGAAAAGACACGCTTAAATAATGAAGTCCTTGCAACATTCAAGTATATGCTTAGTTCTGGGCTGCCCCCTTGAAAAAAATCCTCCTTTCAAAAGGGCTTGATTTTCAGAAAATACTCAGCACTTCTCTTCTGAAATCCGAGCTCAGTAAGGATCTCAGCTGATATTACTCGAAATCATGAGTCGCTTCTTGCAAAATTTAGCCACAAGCATTCCTTCATTTGCGTTAATTCTTCTAAGGGCAAGTGTCTTAAATGTTATATCTTCCCTTCAGACTGCAAATGAAAGAAAAAGATGGATGTGACTCCTCTATAGGCCACTCCTATGCTAAGAATATTTCCTTCAATGTATTGTCTAGTGTGAAATCTATTCCTGTCTTATTTTTTTGGTGATGCAAATGCCAAGTCCCTCTGGTCTCTTTTCAACAGCCCTTCCTTGGGCAAGCCCTGTCTACAGGCTGAGTAGGATTTAGGCCTGAGAACAAATGAGTGCCTTACAGTAAAGTAGGACATGAATTGCAGGGGATGAGGAATTAGCTCGGCCCCCTGGGATGAAGGCACTGCCAAAGTGCCCCCGTACCTAGGGATGGCACTCAGGCTCAGGCTGAGGCCTGCAAACGCTCACAGTGCTCGAGCAGGAACTGACTCTCACAAATTCCCCACAGTGAGGCGTGATGCTCCCAGCAAAGCCTCCAGCTGGGATGCAGGCAGGACATTGCTCTTCTTCTGGTGAGGAGGAGGTGGTGGGAAGACAAGGAGAGGCAATGGGGGTGGGCAGGCTCCCGACAGGAGGAGCTGAGAGGAGAGGCAGAGACTGAAGTGGGATTCCACAAGAACATGCTGCTTATGCTTGCAGGAAACTGGGACAGAAGACGTTGTGCATAAAAAAGAGTGGGAAAAACTGACTAATTTGGGATTGCTACTAAGCAACCAGATTTCCCGGGCCGTTCCAGATCCTGTTATAGGGAGGATTTTCCACTGCCTTCTAATGAAGTCTAAGTCCGTTTTTTTTTCCAGATGGAGCCTGGAGAAGAAACAACAGATTTTGAACTGCTTTTACTCAGAAAAGGTGCTTGATTTTTCTCCTGCCTCCTGTTTTAACAGTCATTCCCTTCAGTGAGCATGATGCAGTAGTGCTATCTGTAGGCCCAGGAGGAGGACAGGAGGGACAGCAGCATCCCACACCGCCCAGCAGTACCAGAAGCAGAAGGCACTGCCCAGAATGAGAGCCTGACATGCCCAGTCACTTCTGTATCAGAAATGTGCCACTCCGAGGAAATGGAAATTGTCTCACTAAAGGCCATCAGCTTCAACAAAATATTTCACTAAAATCATTCCATAACACGGGTGCTGAGAAAAATAATTTCAACACAAACCACGTTTACACATTTTTACTCTTTTGTATTATTTCAGAACTTGCCAGTTGTAATGATATATAATGACACATCATATCACCTTGCCACGCCGTAATACAATAGGAGATGGCATGTTGTGCACTCCTGAAATGCCCCGTCATAATACACCATAACCTGATGCTGATCAGTATCTGCATACTCAGGAAAGACCATCTGTAAATCTGAGAAGTTGACAATATATCTGTGCAACCTTTCCAGATTCACAAGCTCTTTTATCTGCAATCAAAGCCATGATTCTTCCAATGATGCTGCAGGACAAGTGATGCTCTGTCCTACATAACAGAATTGGGTTAGGCATGCTTTAGCTTTTGCTTTTACAGCCTTTGTCTGAAGACAATATGTCAGACATGGTTTCTAAGCCCCGGAGAAGGGTATAAATGGGTTAATTACATAAGATTCTTATGTTTACAGGATGCAGTAAATGGAACAGATGGGCAGCATGTCCTTCTAGTTTGGACATTTTCCTGTCACTAAGTTATAAAACAATCTAAATTATTTTTATGTTCCAGAAAATTAGGTAGCAATAATCATGAAAATGGGCCGTAAAACTTGACTTGACATCTCTCCCTATCTATGTGAGATGAAATACAGTTTCTACGAGAGGAGTAGCTGTGGACAAAGGTAATTGCATGGTCCCCAGTCCTGCTCTTCAAATCAACTGACTGAAAGAGCAATGAACACACAACTTGTTCCACTGCTACTGACCCTTGTTTTTAATCTGTTCCAGAGCAACTGTTTGCGTCGATGTGGTGGTACTCTCCAATCTTCTTTTTCACGTGGGTTGTGACCTGAAACATGCTGCTTGAAAGCCTCCCTTTACAGAGAGGGAAATTTGCTGACTTAAATTAAGTAGGATCAGCGCAGCGATACCTTAACGAACTGAATGACTAACCCCCCAAAATCCATCTAGAAAATAAAAGGAGAGAGGAGCCTGGCAGTCTGCCGTGACTCCAGGAGGGAAAAGAAATGTATTTGGCTATCTTCTGCCTCTATTTTATAGCTCTTCAAAATACTAAATTGTTGTGACACACAGAGCTCAGTGCTCTCTGGCACGGAAAACAAGGGCATGCTCATATAGCAAACAAGGATCACTGTCCAAAGACTGCCTGTGTTGCGAAAATAACAGATGTTGCATCATTTAAAGAAAGGGTATTAAAAATTTACATAATATAAACTTCAGTGTAGTCAGAATTTTTACTGTAGATTAAGTCCATATTTGAAAGGAAGAAATGAAAAGGCAGTTCCAGAGTATCTCTAGAGGAAAGCGACTGACATGGACATGTACTACCCCTATACTTTAAAGTCTAACTTCTAAACTTGTTATGAATTCTCATCCATATTTCACATCCATAATCCCTGCCCCATCCCAAAAGGCAACAACAGTAAATACGGAGGGTACACTACCTGCTTAGGAGTATGAAGCAGCTCTTGGGCAACAGCTGTAGCCACAATAGCCCGACTACTTGCTGCACTTGGCTGAAGAAAGAGTGAAAGCCCAGCCACCAGCTGGACTCCAAGGTCTGTTATGGTCACTTTGTCATCTAGCACAGTCACTGTCTTCTCTGCCAGGATGGAGTCAGACAGAGGAGACAAAACCTTTGGAGAAACACAAAAGAATCAACTTAGGAAAAGGCTGATCAATTAAAATAACCTTTCTTAAGGTCATCATCCCTTCTTGTCTCCAAAGCTTTATGCATAGAAATGAAATGGCAGAGCACACTGAAAAGGCAGTCTGATTTCATTAGCTGGGTCAGAAAAACAGTCAGTAGAGAGGTTACGGCTGAGAACATTGCATCCAATACAGAGAGCTGTACTATCTCAGTCGTGTTCTTCCCTGTTATTCTGTGTCCCACTGTAGATGACCTCATCAGATTTACTTCCCAACCATTTCAAAGGGAGGTTAGCAACATCTAGGATTTGTCCTTCACTTCTTTGCTTAGAAATTCTCATTTCTGTATCTTTTCTGTTTCTGATGGAACATCAAGGTAGTAGGATATTCCTCCCTTTAATAAAACTAAGGGCCATACTACTATCTTTAGGGAACTAAGGATAGCTAGTTCATGCACATACTGTCTTCTCCACCTTCCCCATCTCTTATCTACAGCCTAGTTCAGCTATATCCACTCTTTGTGCATTGGCTTAGTAAGGATTCAGCTGGGGCAGAACTGGGATATGGTGTTGGCTGCTTGTGCCTTTCAGGGTTATTAACCAGGTGGTATTTTTTTTTTCGTGAATTAATGTTTAAATAAGTCAAAAGAAACTTGACACAATCTAAAGATCTCTGTCTCAAAAATTCAAAACGGTGCCCATCAGCTGACTGGTGGTAGCCTGCACACACATGGGCCAAGAGCTCTGACTTCTCACTGAGCCTGGAAGTGCTGTCTCTCCTAAACATCTCTGAAGGCTCTATGGCTTCCAGCTCCTGGCCATGCTGCATGCCTTGGACCACCTCTGGCTTGGATCAATGTTGTTGCATTAATGCTGTGTGTGACACTCCAGAAGGTCACAGGAATGTAATGGGAAATAATCCTGTTTCAAGACAGCAGAACACTGTATTGCCTTTATGCCCCCACATAAGTTCTCTATGGGAATGGCAGAATGTGGCAGTCTAGAGCACAGTACCTGCATCGTTGTCATTCCTACTTCCCGTCCGATCAAAATCCTGCCTTCCTGCAGCTTGGCAATGTGAGGATCCTCCAGTTTCATAAAATCCATCACCAGGTCTGTAATGTCAAACTGCCAATCTGAGCCCAGTAGGTAGCTCAGCTGACCCCAAGGGCTAGAATCCTCAGCTACAAATTGGGTGAGGACTCGCACCATGGCATGCTGGTACTGCAGAGTGCATCCTCTTCCTTTCCGCTCATCTTCATCCTCATCGTCACTGTCTCTGGTTGGTCTTTTTTCATAAGAAAAGGAAGCATAAAGAAATGTTTTCAAGACCATTAGTGAAAATTAACTTTAGAGTGCTAATGGAGAGTACCCCCTTACACAGCAGCCCTCCCTTCTGTTTTGTTGGACCATTGCTGATGCATGGCTACCCAGCATGACGAGGGCCAATACCACTTTTTCACCTAAGCTGGTATGTCTGAACAACAGCAACGCTGTAAGTGGTCCTTACTAGAGCACCACAGTATTATCTGTTGCACAGGACAGACACACGCACAGAAGCAAAACTCCCACAAATTTTAAAAGCTTTATTGTATCTGCAGATATCTGGTGCAAAGCTGGGGATTCCAGTACTGCTGTTCCTCAGGGAAAAATGGTGCCTTTTGGGTGCAGGTCTGCAGCTATTCTTGCTGAGAGTTAAAATCAACTCCATCCATTTTACAAAAACACCCAAGAAATTTAGCAACTCAAGCCCACCTTTTGTTGGAAACAACAGGGACTCGCCAGCCTTTGATTTGGCTCAGTTCTGTGTCCGAAATGTCGATCTGAAGAGGCAGGCGTGGAACCCAGACTGTGATTTGCAGAGGCGCACTCAGATACTGATAGGTGAAGTTCACGAGCGCGTTCACCTTGCCTTTCATTTCTTTGCCATTGACAAAAACATAGTCACATCTGTCAGAAACCTAAGGGGGAAGAAGAGAGGGGGAAAGAAAAAAAGGTAATCACTGCAACAAAACGAGCTCAAAGAGTAGCCCTGGCATCTCAAAACCAAAAACAAACAAAAAAGGCTCCCTTTTCTTTATGGATGTTAATGATGGCCTTTTACAATGGGAGCAGCTGAACACAAAAATCCTCCACTGGCTCAGGAGGCAAAATTATGTGGAGATACCTAAAGGCTGGATACTATTTATGGAGCTGGTGGGTGATTTTTGGTTTGCTATGCAGTGAGCCACTAGGCGATCACAGTGCTGTGGAATACATAATGAGCAAGGCTCTTCACAGCTTGGTCAAGAGGAACCCAACAAACCAAAACAGGTCTCAATGGAGGCAAGCAGCAAATCAAAGCTCTACCTTAATGAGCACATTCATCGGGGGTGACGCTGCTTTCAGTCTTCAAGACAAAGCTGGCTCTGGAGTGGATTGCATCCACTGAAGAGTAGCAGAACTCTACTCATTTCCTCTACAATAAACATTATCTGTTTATAAATGTTTACATTTAGATTAAAGCTGTAAAGTATTTCTAAACACTGCAGTGGATTTATCATTAACATGTAAATGCTGTCCTGAAATATAAGCAAGCATTATCATAGTCATGTAAGAGTTATATCAGTAATCACTTCTTTAATCAATGTTGTAATTTACAGACCATTGAGTTTTCTCATTTATTACGTTACTGAGTACTAGTGATAAAATCACTCCTGAATATATAAATCATTAAGAGGGATGCAGATAGTATGAAGTGACTCCATGTGATAAAGTCATTGTCATATCTATTCCTAAAGGTGTCATAAATGTCTAGGGAAATCCTGAGGCACATTAATCATACATTAAGTGGTTAGCAAAGGGAGCTGTTACATTACTAAATGAGCTGGCATGTCTGCAGAAATTAACAGTAAACCCAGCAAATCTCTTCAACTCCTGCTCTTGCTCCCATCCCGTCAGAATTCTATTTCATCACCCATAATGAGTATTCTTAGTGGTGGCAATGTGTCTCCCCACCTGAACATATATTTACATTACCATCTGCTCCCTTTTATCCCCACTCCCATTCCCAATACCATTTTATTCAAATGGAGATTATAATCTGGAAATGCTTCTGTCCCCAGTCTAATCAAACACATGGGTGTCCTCTGTGACCACAGATACGGGAGCTAAACTGTTCCCAGTTTGACATACACATCCCATTTGTATCCTCTGTCAGGTTTAGGTACTGCTCACATTCTGGTAAAATATTTGATGGTGAGATTGCAAAAGGAAACTTCAGAGAACATAATACAATCATTGCTATAACTCATTCCCTAAGAAGGTTTCACTGTAACTGGGGTCTGTTGACTGAAATCAGTACTACATACTACAGAACCTGACCCATAGAATCATAGAATCACTGAGGTTGGAAGGGACCTTTAAGATCATCGAGTCCAACCATTAACCTACCCTGACAAGAGCCACTTCTAAACCATGTCCCTAAGTGCCCCATCTACCCTTTTTTTAAACACCTCCAGGGATGGTGAATCCACCACCTCCCTGGGCAGCCTATTCCAATGTTTAATAACCCTTGCAGTGAAAAAATGTTTCCTAATATCCAATCTAAACCTCCCCTGACATAACTTGAACCCGTTTCCTCTTGTCCTACCATCTGTCTGTTCAGACTTCTCTCTCAGACTATCTAAGACAGGTTTAAAAGTCTGAAGGTGGCATAAATTTCTTCATTTTAGCACTATGAACGGCATGCCCTATTTTTACATGTATTAAATTGAATGGCAATACAGAAAGGGGTTTAGTTCATACTAGGCTGTTTCAGAATGACTATTTGATCTCATCTAAAAGTACTATGCAGCAGAGGTGCATAATACAATAGATAATACCATGCAGTGATTCAGAACTCTTTCCTAGATGGGCTGCTCTTGCTTTCTGCAGTGCCATGGCATCAGTTTCACCCTGGGAGAGGAAGCATCATGCAAATGTTTCTCATGAAAACAACTCCAACTGCACAGGTGAGCAAGGGCTCCATGTCAGGAGTTACAGCCTTGACTTCCCGACCACAGAGGCATCTCTGCCTGGAGCAGTACACAGCTGCTAGGACATACTGGAGGCATTCAGCTCCCGTGTTTGAGCTGCTGATGTCTAATGCAAGCCCGTTGTCTCGCTGCTGTCTCAGCTGCATGGAAACAGGAATGGCCAGTGGGTGACTCTCCTCTCTCAATGTCTGGCAGCATTATTAACCCTCTCCCTGCAGTTGCCCATGTCTCTCCACCAGAGATGGAGACCCTGCGAAGTATCTTAGACCAGATACCTAATTCTTAGATGGCTGAAGTTAAGAGGAATTCACATCTAAACAATATACCACGTATGAATGTTACCTATGGCACAACATGAAGTTCAGGGTACAAGGAAGTTTCCGTATAGAAATTATGCGGACTCTTATTTCTGTCCTTCTCTAATCCCACAAAAGTCAATTCAACTCTTTCTGTCCATTTTCCCCCACTGGTGTAAAGAACCCAGCCCAGGGAGCCTTGGTCAGAGACCTGCCCTGCACCTGGAGCGCAGACCAACTTCTGGAGCCAAACGGGAAGCAGTGAGTGTGCCTGGGGGAGAAGACTTATGTCTGGAACATTTGACAAAGCAGCTTCAGATATGGCTCTCCATTCTTTAGCCCCATATTCCTTCAAGAATAAGCTTTTGGGAGGCTTGTCAATAAGATCTAATTTAATTCTGCTTGGAGCCGCAGCCATTGCTATCCTGAATCTGGTTCCATCCTATTAATTTCTATGGAGTTGATCCCAAAGACAAATGAATTAACTTTCTGAGTTAGTTGTACAAGTTGCTTGTTTATGCACAGAGTAAACCACATGCACATGCTCATAAAAGATTTCTGATAACATACTCAGCTTTAGACTGACCAGGTCTGGTCTAGATGTATGGTTTAATATTATTTAAAGCCCAATGTTGTCAGTAACAGAACAAATGCAACTGTCAGGGAAAAAACACAATAACAATAGTAGCAAAACTGCAATTCCTAAATGGTTCTGGGCTGAGATCCAATCTCCATCTGTATTTGTAAAGCTGCTATATGCCTTCATGGGTATGCGACAAACAAATGGCTAAATAAATATATACAGCATCCTAAGGAGGCGGCTGCTGTAGCTACCACGCAGCCCTTAAAATTGCTACAGGATAATATTTATTACTGGACATGCATCAGCAATAGTGGCCAATCTTTATGAGCTGCATTGAGAAAAACATTACTCTTTTCACAAAGTACAAGCATTGCTAATGTCCTTACACATGCTCTTTCTTCTGCTCCTGTATTTCTGATGAAGAGGTAGCACACAGAGAGAACAGGAGGAGCAAAGCTTGTATCGGACTGTATTACTGTATGCATTTTAACTATTGTGCTTTCAGGTATCCATTCTTGAAGCAACATCGATTGCTTTTGACAAAGGCAACACACTTCCCAACTAGTGCTATACAGGGGATGAAAGGGAGAAGGGAACAGTGTCTCTATGTCTAATTCACAATGTGTGTGTGCTCTCCATAAGTACAGGATTAAGGATACTCCTTCTCAAGAAAGATGCAATTGAAGCTATTCCATAGTCTACAGCTTCTGTAAGCAACTCATCTCAGCTAAGCTTAGCTACACTGGGCTAAGCAGAATGAGAGCACGTGGGTTTGCTTCCCTTGCCCTTGCCTCACACGGTGTCCCTTGAAAAAATAAGTAAAAAGGATTTCTCAGCCTCAGAACAAATCCAGATGTACTGATTCTGCTACAGTTTACAACATCAGCAAGCCATGTGTAAGGTCTGATTTGCTAAAGCAGAACCTCTCACAAAAAGGTGCAACAACAGGCCGCCTTAGCTCAGATTAACTCAGATGGAAAGAACATCACAGTCAACTTGGTTTTGGAGTTATTCAAAGTAGACTTGGTAAAACTGTTTTGATCTTTTCACATATGGGGTTAAGAGAGATGGAAACACAAGACTGGTAGAGACAACCTAGAACACTTGCATGGAATCCCAGAGGAAGGATGGAAGGGAGATTAAAGAGAGTAATAAATTAAACTGGATCATATTAGAACTCAAATTCTTTTTAATTAAAAGAGTATATTTATTTAAGCATTTTTGATAGATGAAAGTATCTCTCTGTTTCCCTCCAGGGTCTGCAATGCTTCTGGAAGGTCACTGAACAGTACAATGACCGTCTCTCATGGGGAGTCCTGCCCACAGGAGTCTAAAGAAGTTTCTAATAGAGGCTGGAGACTCTGTGAGCAGCCCTCTGTCTCTCATCTCCTGTAGTATTTATGTTTTTACTATGAAAGCATTTTGCCCCTAAAAGTGCTTTTTATCTTTGGAATCAGAAGCGAGAGAGGATGAAGGGAAAGCATGCTTAGCCACCACCTTTCAGTGAGTGTTTTTTTCCCATTCTGTGTGGCAGATCAGCAAGAAGTTTTGCATTTTAAAGAGCTTTCTGATGCTACTTCAGCAGTTTCTTTCATTATTAAGCTGCATTCAGCTACTTCCCCCCTTTTTTTTTCTATTTTTCTAACTTCTATCTCCAGATTAAAATAAAGAAGCTAGACAGCAAAAGGCAGGGCTAAGCACAATTCCCTAGACATTTCTTCTTTGTCTTTCTTTTTTTCTGGTATTATATTTTTGTGCCCCTTTCTAACAAAGGCCACTGCCTTTCCAAATGACTTGGATAGATTCTCTCTGCAACAAATCACATTTTATTGAGCTGACAGAGAAAACTACTGCCTGGAAATCAAGAGAGAGTCACACCTGAATCACTACCTATGGCGCTATGTGACTTTGCGATCTGGGGAGTGAAGGTACCTTTCCACCTGGTAATGAACAGAGTAGCTGCAGTGAATATTAAGGAGATTCCTAGTACCGTTACCAGTCAAATGCAAATCCTCTGCGCCTTCCTTTAGTTACTCCTTTCGAATTAAGGTCTTGATCCCACCATGACCTCTGTATTGCAGAACTGCAAGAAGGGAGCATGAGCTGCTTGAAGTCACCATGAAGGACGTGACAACGTACTGCCTTGGACTCTGCAGCCATAAAGGGGCTGTTGACACTTCTGTAAAAATACCCCTGTTGTGCTGGGTCAAATTCAGCCACAGATTCCTGCAAAATCTTCATTTAATTACTGGCAGAGGCAGATAGTTTACAAAAGACAAATTTCATGTCAAATATAAGCTAAGACTGTCCTTCAAAAGATGGTGAACTCAAAAAATTGTCTTTTCTGTTTCATATCTGTTGTACACGGAAGTGGAACAACAACTATAAGAGCTAAAAATAAGTAAGTGGTACTGACTCTGTGAGTCTAGTCTAAGCTTGCTTATTCGCCTGGTGGTTTTTGACGTCTGGAGACATCCGCCCATACCAACAGGTCTCTGAAGGACAGTTCTGAAGGACAAAAAGAGAAGCTTTTAATATGGCAATCCTGTCAAGTTTATGAACACTGCAAATTTGTAAGGCATGAGTCCATTCTCTAGGTAGAATTCTGTGTGGTTTGCCCCTAATTAAACAGCCTGAGGTTTAAAAAGTCTCAGAACTTTAAGACTGAACAGAAATGAGGAGATATGATAACGGTTGACGTCCTGCTTGTATTCATCAGGTTCACGATTTTGTATTTTGGTGTGTAAACTCATTTACCTATTTCTGTTATACTAATGCAAATGTTGCTAAAATATTCAAAGGTTACATAAATGTTTAAATACTTATGAAAGCACTTGTATGAGTAAAAAGATTTTTCCAGTCTCTGTGAAAGGAATCTCAATTTCAGTGAAAAAATTTACAGGATAATTAGTAAAGAATAGTGATGCTCAGCACTTTTCAAATATATGACGCTCCTAGTATTTCAGCTCAGCATCATCCTTCTCACATATCAGAAGGGAACTGAAGCTCATGCAGGTTAAGCTTTGTGAACAAAGTCATTCATTCCATTAAGGAATACAGAGCACCAGAATGACTTATCCATTGAATATACTGACACTTACATACTATCATATAGAAAATATTAGACAGTGATCATAGTTCTACAAGCTTTTTGGACAATCTTAGAATTTTGTAATATTCAGGTCCTTGCTATAGAATTTCTTCTAAGATTTTTTTAACAACATCCTCTGTAGAAAGCGAATTACCCTCTATTAAATTCTAGAGGTTTTGCGAGAAACTCTACATAGCTCTCTAGCCTTGATTCCAATTAAACACTATGCTTTTATATATAAAGGAAATCCTATGCTACATGAACATTAGGTGATGGTAACTGCTTTATAAGAAGGATTTCAATGCCTGGCTACATAATCCTGAATAATCAATAACCTACTACTGGAAAATGGAAGCTGTCTCAAGGCCCATACTATTCATTTTTTCACATTAAACTGTTTTAAGTCTGATAAGAGTTAAAGCTTCAGACTTGAGCTCTTCATGATCTCTGGAATGATAGTTACAGCTTTGTGACACCGTTAGAACAGCCTTTAAAATGGAAGCATCCATTACAGGAGTTGCTAATTGCTAGTGTGACTTGACTCGCCAGAGCCACCCCTTGTTCCCACTGACTACAGCCGGGGCTGTGCTCAGTGCCTGGGAAAGCGAAGCCAAAAGCTCCCCCCACAGGGCGAGCATAAAGGTAAATACAGTAATGCAGACTTAACACTGGTAAGACTGTCATCTTAATAAATGAAAGGCTGGATTTTTCACATTACATGCAAGAATAACGCTGACAGTTGTTCTTACCTACAACCCACCAAAAGAAAAAGAATGAATTCGTTTCTTGAAATAGTTGAGGAATAATTACTCCCAGTCTGGAAACAGTGACGAGGGAGCAGGGCAGGTATTACACTCTAATAACTGATTTAAGCCTCATTCTGCCTCTCTTAGAACTAACTGCAGTTTTTGATGGATAACAGGGCTTGTGCGTTGGTGTTGCTTTGCGCTTGTAAACAGCTGCCACATTCCAAATGTGGTTTCAATCCCTGTGATCAGTCCTCAGGCAAAGTTCCCAGCAACCCGCACTAATAACACGGGGATTGAGCCCAGAGCATCAACGAAGAGGAGAACTCTGTAAAATCAGGGCCACAGTTTAGAAGCAATTTGGACTCTCTTGCTGAGAAGGGTCTGCATGTTCACTATCAGCAGCCAGATTAGCAAAACTAAGTAGAAAACCCCCAAAGCTACAGAGCATTTCTTAGGAAAAAGGCTGTACATTATCTAATCTCATTACAAAGATTTTGCTGGCAGCTTTGCAGAGCAGAAGCAATACATTTAACTAACTGAATATCATTCACTACGACAGAACTGAGAGAGTAAAAGGGGCACAAAATGCCAGCTGAGACTGGAGGGCATCTATTTGCTCCCAAATGACCGGCTTTTGAAGCTGAACTGTGGCTGCGCTGAGCCACAGGAGCTCTCTGCAGCTAGCATTATCACATAAAACAAAATCTGTCTTGTTTTGTGCACTCTCGAGTCAAGTAATTTCTGAAAATGGGGCCAAACAAAGAGTTTGGCTCCTACTCACTAGGGATACGCCAGACTATATATGCAGCACAGCCCCAAATATCGTGCATGGCAAAGCAGGATCACAGGGTGAATGCACGACTTTTAATTCCATCTACACACTGTGGACAGTAGTTGCACATTTGAGAACATCACAGTGCTTGTAATTTTCTAACTTAATATGTATCTACAATATACAAATTCACAATGTGTAAATTACAGCTATTGGCAGAAAAGAAAAGGAGAAGCAAACCGTTTTCTGTCTTACTCAGAAAGGTCTGGAGAAAACTGCTTATCTCCCCATCATATCTATAGCTGTCACAAGACTAATGTTATTTCTCCCATTTACTTTCCTGGTCTTGATCTTGCAGCTTTGAAGTTCATTTTGAAGCACTTTCTGTGGAACCTGAGGCACTGTTATTGCCATTCCACTTTGACTTTTCATTTGGGATGTACAGGTTCTCCACCCTGACATCACTAAGGCAGGCAGTGAGCTGGGTGAAGGCAGGAGATGACAGGGGAAGCAGTCTGCAAGGATATGGTTTAAAAGATTCTTTAGCTGCCCGTGAAATTTTTGCATGTTATGTGATGGCAAGGTATTTACAACTTTTATTGCTGAATTTAAGTATCTCAGACCATGTCAATTTTGAGTTTCAATTTCCACAGAGGCTGACTGCTTGGGGAGCAGTGGAATATGTTAATGATACAGCATCTTCTGTGAAAGCTCCATGTATTCTGGCCTATATCCTGTATTTGCACCTGACAGAAGTGTGTGGTAAAGCTTCATTTTTCTAAAACTCCTCTGAAGTTTCTCCACTCTACTGATGTATATTGATCCCAGTAAATCATAGGACTATGAAAAGTATAGAGGAGGGCAAGGAGGTGGACTTTCTATTTGCAATTCTGTTCAGAATATAACATAACAGATTTACCAGAAGAAAAGCCTACAAAGTCACAGAGCTTCAGAAAAGCAAAACAATGGAATATCCATGCTGTGACTTTCTTTCCTGTTTTTAAAGCTTTTCAGTTTGACACAAATCGCAGGAACACATAGTATCAGAAGAGGAAAGAGGAGCCATCGGAGGAACAGGCTGCTGGGTTTGGACTCACGATGAGATACGGCTTCTGCTTTTGAGGGCTTCCAAGGCTCTGTTAGGGTGTGGGCAGTAGGAACTGCATTTGCAGTTCATCAGCTACCCAACATAAACTTCAGGAAGGCCATTTGTGGTGGACCTTGGGGGTATCTGCACCGCGCAGTGGATGTGACAGAGATCCCATGCTCGTTCTGAGCCTGCTGGTGTGTCCCTACAGCCACCTTGCAAAGACCTTAGCACTGGACCCAGAAGCAGCACAGCTGTGTTGGCTCTCAGCGCGGTGTCACATGGACTGAGTTTTCAGTTCCAGACTCTGGAGCTAACCAAGGAAAGACCTGGATGAGAATGAACACACAGGCACCTTAGAAGGAGTAGTCCAACTTTTCTCCTTCCAGAAAGTTATACAACTACTTTACTTTATTTTTTAAAATGAGAGTACTGCAAAAATTTGACTGTGTGGGCTGAAGTATCTGAAAGAGGCATGAACCCTCCATGAGTAGCTGCCCTGCATATTACAGCGGAGGAGGACAGTAGCTGCTGTTGTTTAGATTGACCCCTCCATGCTTTCACTGACTCTTGCAGGGCTGCCATAAAACCACAGAAGAGAGCATTACATTAAAGTGACTGCACAGAATATTGCACAGAATACAGACCACACTGGTCTCCTGGAAACCCCATCTAGTGCGACTTTTCATTTCTCCCTTTGTTTTACAGGGTGGAGTTAGGAATGAGACCTGTTTTAACCAGAAGTTTACCTACCTGCTCGTTATTCAGCATGCTAAACTCTACAACAGTTGCACTGAGCTAACAAACTCCAAATACAGTTTTATTTGACCTAAGTAAAAAAATGAGCGATAAATCAATTGCATTTTATTCACTGTAGGAGCTTTTTATTGGAAGTTAGTATTCTTCCTTGATCAAAATAGCTGGTAGGAACAACCAGTTCTTTCTAGTCAGCCCCTTGTTTTTATTTTCACCGAATCATGGAATTTTCAGAGTTGGAAGGGACCTCTAGAGATCATCTAGTCCAACTCCCCTGCTAGAGCAGGATTGCCCAGAGCACATTACTCAGGACTGCATCCAGGTGGGTCTTGAAAGTCTCCAGAGAAGGGGACTCCACAGCCTCCCTGGGCAGCCTGTTCCAGTGCGCTGTCACCCTCACCCTAAAGAAGCTTTTTCTCATATAACCTATAACCTGCACTAAAAACATAATGTAAAGCCCTAAATCCTCTGAGTCTTGAAGGCTTTGCAATAAAGCCCCACACGAAGAATATATGTGTATGCTGAGGTGCAGAAATGCAATGCAAGTTTGGATGCTTACCCTGCTGTATGCAGCAGAGGTTGAATGGTATGAGGGACAATGTGCACAAACATGCCCATGACATGCCAGGGTTTCTAATGGGACGAAATCTTCTGAAACTGTGTTTCCCCTTGAAATTACCATCTGCATCACACTTCATCACAACCCACCACATCATTATCTGCCTCCAGACGCTGCTGGTAAGAAAGCACAGGGAAGAAACCTTAGATGCCACGAGAAGCTTTGTTTTGAGAAGACAGCTTTCCTCTGACAGATACTTATGAGATTCCTCATTTTTATATTTTGTCAGTATCTGTTAGAATGTTTCACTGAACCAAGTACAATTATTGCCAAGCAATGTTTAGGACGAGAAGCACTAATTCTCTATGAGATCAGTTCTGTAATGCTCATAGTGTAACACTTTAGTTTCAATAGGAAAAGGACCAGATCTTGTATTAGCCCTGTGGAGAGCAACACACCAGATCTTTAGGCTCCTCCTCAACAATCCCAAGCATTTCCATATCCTTTAACACTGCAGCGCACCAGGTAAGGACAGTCACGCCCTGATTCCCTTCCATCTTTATGCAGGTTTTTGGCAGACCAATGTATTTTGGCACTAGCACTTTCTTTAATGTAACGCTTCGCACCCTTCCATCCCACCAATGTTTCTGTCATCACCTGTCCCTATCTCACCATTCCCTGTTTTGCTCTCTCTTGGTTATATGTCTGAAAAGTTCAAGGGGATGCAGGGACCAGCGGAGCCCTTACAGTAAGTAGAGCAGGTAGCAGGAGCTGGTGTCACGGCAGGACATTATCCCCCTCAGTCCATCAGCTCTCTCACTAACAGAACATCAGCCTTACTTACCCGTGGATAACCACACTTCTCCAGGTAGAGCTAATACAAATAAAGGGCGGGATGACTTCCCTCAGTGGCAGAAGCCTGCTTTTGCATTACAAAGCCTGGCATCCACCCC
Source organism: Chroicocephalus ridibundus (assembly GCF_963924245.1). Taxonomy (NCBI): domain Eukaryota; kingdom Metazoa; phylum Chordata; class Aves; order Charadriiformes; family Laridae; genus Chroicocephalus; species Chroicocephalus ridibundus. Next base: position 7,458,722 of record NC_086296.1, on the reverse strand, counting down.
CTCTACTCAGAGAGCAAGTGAGCATGTTGCCCCAGTATATAGCCACTGATTCGAGTCAGAGCAGGTATCCTTCTATTTGGTGCCTAAACAATACAATGAAAGGGCAGCCATAGATCTTACTTGTGTTAAGACTTTTTTTTTTTCTGGAATAGCCGTGGTACTACGATGAAACATTAAGGAGCCTGAGGCACTGTCCCCTTATCATCAGAATTTCAGGGTGAGCTTTGCTGATGGCTTTAATGAGTGCAGCTCTTTAATGACGCAGGATTGAGGCTTAAGAGGTCGATTCTTTAATAGCTGCTTGTATCTCAGCCACTCAGCTTGGAACTGCATTCAACCCGTTCAACCTACCGTCAGAAAAATGTATAATTCAACCTTTAATAAAAACACCTATGGATGCTGCTAACTAGTGGTTCCTCTGCCTATCAAAGTGAAAACAGCGCTTCTGTATCTAGTTTTAGAACAGATTTCAAGTTTTGCAAATACTGAAAAGCAAGGAAGAGCAGTGACACTCTTTGTAGTTAAATAAACAGCTGAAGAGGCTGCAGCACAGCTATCTATCTGTGTAAGACTGGGTATTTAAGAAAATAGCAAAGTATCATCTAAATAATGAAGTGCTGATGACTTCTCCTTAGTAAACAGGGTATTGCGATATGGTTCCAGATACACAATTTTAAAAATAAATTACTACAATTAGTACACAACTTTTTATTTATCTCTTATGAATATGTCCATCTGTCAGCCTCCTTATTGGCAAGCTGAGACGTCCCTGCATCATGTGTTACACAGAATCCAGACTGGCCTTTAGTCTGAACAGATTCACGAATGGCCAGCAGACATTTCGACGTGAGTTTGTGTCTATTTAGGAAGAATTAATTTCATTTCATAAACTGTTTCTACCACAAATGGCAAAATCTCCAAAACATTTATGAATCCTAAATGATTATTTCATAGGAATATGTTCCCTGATGTCAGCAGTATTCGCAGTAAAGTTACTCATGTGTGTAACTGATTACTGGATTGGGCCTTTAAACAAGATCTGTAACCTTGACAGGTCTCCATAAGTCCCATCACTATTGCTTTGAAAGTGTTGATACCAGCAGTAGTTCCAGTCTTTTCTTGCTATTAAGCTAGAGTTCAACCACAAAATCCCCTAGCCAGATTTTCAGCCCCTAACAGTTCAGTACTGCTTTGATCTGGGATTTTGTTTCAAGTTACTGTGATAAGAGAGGGACAGCTGTGACACTCTGTCTCGGATTTTAGCTCCCAACAGAAATTCCTAACATTCCTGCAGTGGCCTTTACCTGTGGTTAATGTCGTCCTCTACTCATCAGCCCCAGTGAAGCCAAGAGCCCACTGTTCATTAACAACTACTGAGGGACATCTTAAAGGCAAGACCCGTGTTTCTGTTTCCAGCGACAACCACAGCAGCTGCACGTGTGCACTAATATTATCTCAATCCATGTTTTGATCTGAGTATATCTCAAAGCTAATAATGCCATTTAAAAATTAAAAGAATCCAGTAAATAAGTTCTTCAGAGTATGGCTCAAGGCTAATACACTGAGACTAGTATCCAGCTTTTAATTTACCAATTATAAATAACAGCAATACAATAAGAATATAACACCATGTATACAGCATCCCCTCATGTAGCAATGGGATAAGAGCTAGTCCAAGAATAATGAAATACAAACCCAAAATGCTTACAGTAGCTTCTGAAATACATGTAGCACTGAAAATTTTTGAACTCGGGTTATTTTAATGGAAAAAACATCCTTAAGTTCTTCAGCGTTACTAAGAGTTTTCAGTCTGGAAATGTCACGAGATATTGCAAGTCTCCAGAAACTCTGCTCTTCTTCACAGCATGAAACCGCATCTGTTCTAGGAGCCAGGTGAGTGGGGAACCTGGAGCAGTGTTTGCTCTTGCGCAAACCACACAGAAGCACCAGCAAAAGCAGCCACGTTTCACTTGAATTCCCAGGAGATGAAAAGGAGCCTACGCATGCAACTGCATTTACTATTAATGGATCCAGATATATGGATCCTATTGGTAAATTCCAGCTTAGCAAAGTAAAATTTGGCTGTTGCTTGACTTTTAGTGCCATAATAAATTTTGTGTCCATTTTTAAAAGGTTGGACCACTGTGTGAAGGTCTAGAGCATTCAAAGACTTTTAAAGTTCATGAAATCAACTGTAAATTTGGAAGCAAAGAGTTGAAACTATGAGACAATAAAAAAAGTAAATGGAGTAGTGGTCAGCAGATTAAGACAGGACACAAACTGTACTGAGCTGCCTCGAGACCGTGCTTATCATTGGGGAAACTATTACCTAACAGAAAGGTTACTCACAACAAGGTCTCTAAAACAGTATTTTACAGAGGAAGATGATCTACCCAACGAATTTAACACAAAAACTTGATGGGGAGTTTCAAAATGAATTCAGGATGAAAGGCCTTTGTGCTCCATTTGAAGCTGAGTGCTTTTTTAAAATCAGACAGAACCAACATGAACAGGTCAATTTGACTTGAACCCCAAACTTCATTTCCCCATCGAAAGAAACTTCCTGGAAACTGGAACATTCTAGGTTAAAAAAAGCCCTTTCTCCTTTATGATGAGATGGTAAAACCTTTTTGTTCGAAGCATTTCAGTGAACTCTATTTTTTAACTCGCTGTATGTTTTACAGCAGTTCGCACTCATGTCACAGATGCATTCCTCTGGAGATTCTGCATATATTTCTAAATACACAGAAGATAGTTTCTCTATTCATCTGAGCAATTTCACAACATTTCTGAAGAGAAAGAAATTACACCTGAAAAATTTCTCTAGTCGATTCCAATAAACACCGTGTGTAGCCTCCAGTTATTTGTTTCACTTCAGAGTGGTTAGACACAGAGGCTTCTTGAAGCCACGTAAAAATGTTCCAATAGTGCAAACGGCCTCCATTTTAAGGAACCCTTTTCGTGGAGATAAATTGTTTCTGTAGGAAATAAGAGAAGCGCACAGCAGGGTCCCAAGTGCTAATCAACGGACATAGTGCTCCAAGAATTGTTGGAGAACTGCAATAGTCCAGCCTGTACCGCAATTACAGCAAGAACACTCTTTTTTTGGTAAGATTTGGGAATTTCATTTCTCCTTGATCAATATGCTCCAAATCTATAAAAAACAGAAGTCATTTTTTCAGAGGGTTTTTTACTTGGGAAATCATTGTGCTGCTACTTTCTATGTCTCATCTGGTGATGTATAACAAATCCCCATCATATATATATATATTTTTCCCTGACCTGAGTCTTCCTCTGAATCAAAGAACTAACACTGGTCGTTTTCACCGTTGGCAAGAAGAAATCTGCATGGAGTGGGAATTATTTGATGAAATTTTGTAAGATGTTTAAGCAAGATGGCTAATCTGGATGACCAGAGTAATCCTTTTCTGAATTTATTTTTTTAATTTGCGAATGCTATCTTGTATTTCTTCTTATTCAGGACTGTGGTTTCCAAAAACGTTACAATGAGGATGATCCCTAAACTAAATTCCAGCTTTTACTTTGATTTGTAGTTGGGTGGCTACCTTAGGAAAAATGTTAACAGGAATTCCTTGAGATTAAAAACTCTGTAAAGCATCTGATATATGGGAGCACTTCAGGCTCCAGCAAGCTGGAGAGATTTGTTTCCCCTGAAGGATCCACTGAAAGCAGAAAGCTTTCTGTAAAAGTCTTCTATAATGGCTTCATTAGTTCAAAGTATGACTGTTTTTTCCCACCTACTTGCTTACTGGTGTAATAAATGCTTTTACATAAATTTTACAATAGTGCAGCAAACTGTTGGATCCTGCAAGTTCACAGGAGTTTTATTGCCTTCCATGGACCTACAAACTGAACTGACTGGAATACATAACACTGCGGCATTACTGTTTGTATACTATACGTCCAAGAGAGCTGATAGCGTATTAGAGACACCTAAAGAGTATCATCACAAAGCCCACTGTTATATGCTGTAAAAATCACAAAATATAATAAAATACCTGTTCAAAAGAGCTTACGGAGCAAGGGTAAAAACACCCCTGCTCAAAGACCATGCACCATGAACGTCCTGCCTGGAAACTGCAATGGGATTCATGGAGAGCACTGTCTTTGTACTGACTCCGCACAGCTGTGAGCTGCCTTCAGGGCTTTGACTACGTGTTCACAGCAGAAATAGCTGTGCTGCCTCAAGACAATACTACCCCACTGGTGTTTGTTACTCTGCGACATTAAGCTGCTGGTGCTAAACCGAGGGAGCGGTTATGTGAATGCTTTCTAGCCTCTTCTGTGCAACATCAAGTTGTTAATTCAAAACAGCTCTCAGCAGAATGTGAAGTCGACCAGGATGACTTTGCTTTGCAGTTGCTGGGGAACGCTCATCCAATCCATCCCACTGATGCAGCTGTGAGCTGATAATCATAGCTGGAAAGGTGATAAGAAACATCTGGAGAGGCAGCACTAACAGCAGAGCTGGTTTTTGTAGCAAATGAACTCTGTGCACAGAGGATTTCAGGGGACGTTACAACGACATTTTAAAATTAAGACACAAATAAAAATTAAACACTGAAATTCTACTGAAACTCGGTGTGGTGGCTCTACTGTTGCACCTAACTCTCTCTTTTCTTAAACACCCCCTTCCTTATGCTTTTCAAACAGTAGTACAATTAATTTGCAGGAGTAGATTTAGTGGTTGTTCCCAGGCTATTATCCTTTTCTGTATAAAAAGACATGAAATTTCAGAAGCCAATACATGAGCATAAACTTACTTTAATGACGTCTTCATCAGAGGATTTGCACTCCACTGATTCAGAGATGTCTGTCACAGCACTGTTCTCCTCAATGGAGACCACTTTGATGGGCACTGCCACTGTTTTTCCCGTGAGAATTGCGGTGTTCAGAATTTCCATGTCCTGTACACAAAACAAAGCACAGTGTTGTTCAGACACAGCTAAAGGGATTTCCAAAAGGCAAGCATCAGCTCTCAACTGGACCTATACACACGACAGATGCATTAGTGGCTAATGATCTCATCTCATCTTCAAACAGGTGCAACTTGGCAAAACATAGTAAAACCCCAATTATATTTTGGCTGCTAAAAACACAGTCAGTTGCACTGTACACTGTTAAATCATGAGCAACACAACTGCAGCTAAATTCCCTCCACGCAGGCACACATCACAGGTAGCTTCTACTTTTTAAGTATGTGGGTCTTTCCCCAATATTTACTTTCCAAAACATGAGTTTTTACTAAACTGGATCTGATGGGCAATGTTTGGGACAGGATACAAGAGCCTTGAAAGTAAAAATACTGTTCTTTGAGTCTCAGCCCATTGCAAAGACGGGGCCTCTCTGTGAACTTTGTATCTGGAACTGTTTCAAGATTATTTAATTTCCTTTGATAAGGCCAATGAAGCAATGTAAGGAATCCAGAAGGAGTCAGTGATGCTATTAACTGCAAGGAAAATAACAGGGAAATTTGAAGTTTGAACTTGGGTCGTGGCATATAAAAGCCTTTCAAGACACTATTGACTAAGCGAACTCTTCTAACTGCTGAACTGTTTCAGCATCGCTGTATTCCCAAGATTCCCATGCAGGAATAACTTCAAAATTTTCTCCAACTTTTCAACTTCCAGTTCTATAAAGTGAATAAAATATTCAGCAAAATCCTCATGGCCAAAGTCATGAGGACTGAAGCCATGGATGTCAACGGCAGCAAAATGAGGCACTGATACTGTCGTTACTGTTTTCAATTCAAGTTTAGTGAGTTTGAAATCTAGGTCAGATTTTCTTTTCATCTTGCAAGTTGTTATTTCTCAGGTTCTCCTACAGCTCTCATAAGAGAGAGCTCTCATCAAACTTAAAAAAAAACTGTTAAAAAAAGGAATTTTGACTGTTCTAGAAAAGTAAGAACCCTAAATAATTCCTGTGGCATATATGAAAACAAAGCTACCCAAACACAGTAAATCAGTGCCAGATTTATAAATAACATTATTGGAAAGTCTAAGGCCATTCTCAGGAACTCCTGCCTCTCAAAGGCAGAGACGACCCCCAGCTGTCCCCCATACAAATTCTGCTGGGTACTTGGCATTTTTGAGCTCTGTATTAAGATGCATGGCTTTTGGAACTTAACTTCTGTCATCCAAACTTGAATATTTTGTTCCAAAAATATTTATTTCCATGTACTGGCATTTTGATAAGTCCGGAAACAGATGCAAAGGAGCAGATCTCAACATTCGTGAAAAAAACTCCATGACAAACCCAACTATTCCTCTGTCTGCAGACTGCCAAAGCAACAAGCATGAAATAACCCACACAGGTTCACCAAAAAGCAGGTTCAACATATTTTCTGCTCGGTATTTGGCTACTGCAAGTGCTGTATGTCCTTTGAAATTAATCTTTTGCCTCAATCCCTTAAAGCCTTATTTTTCGTGACTCTGAGTGTTAAACACTGTGAACTAAGGACTCCAGGGCAAAGGAGCAGCAAAAGAGTTTGTGGAAATGACAGGACATCTTTTCAGGCTATCTCAGCTCTGCTTTGAAATGATTCTACTCGGATCCAGTTTTTCCTTAGCAACTGATACGTATTACTGATAGAGAAATCTAATTTAAAGGGACAGGTTCAGAGGAAAAGAAATCCCATAAAGAGCAATGAGCTTCAGATATAAAATATACTCTGTGGCTTGGGGATTTACCCATATTTGGATTTAATGGTAACTTATGAAGTTCAAGACAAATCAGAAAACCATATATATGCAGAATAATTAAAGAAACAAGCCCTGCACCACTGCCAAGAACATAGAGACCTGATCACGCAACGAGGTGAAACTTCCATGCCACAAGCAGCAGAGTAAATTCATCACCGGGGTTAAACTTGCAACAAACTGCCTGGGAGGCACTAGAAGTTTCTCCAGCTCAGCTTCGCTCATGTCTGCAGCGTTGAGTAATCAGAGGCCTCAACATGAAGTCAAATATTAAGACAAATAGGAGAGAAGATAAGTGGGAAGCCCAGCAGACACGACCACCAGGCACTATGACCCGCGTGGAGATCCTGTGCTCCTGACTCCCCCGGAAAAGCCCAGGAAAAGACCAGCTGCTTGGTCTGCTCTGGCATCACCCTGGGCGATGGTGAGACTGCCAGCAGCATCCTGCTAAATCGTGTTTGCTGCACCACCAGCCACAGCTGCTGATAAGCTCTAAGCTTACACCACAGCACCACCAGAACACTAGGGGACAGGATTAAAATCCAGTATTGGATATAGGGTTTAAAAAAATGGGATGCAATAAACTTAAAGGACAGTTGCTACTTTTCTGTAGGAACAACTAATCCTATAAATACAGGATGGAAAAGATTCAACAGGAAAAGCTGCTCTCAGGAAAGCATTTGGGGACTACAGTAGATCACAAACTGAACATAAATCAGCAATGCATGCGGCTGTGGTTAAAAAACAAAAACAAACCAACCAACAAACCCTCGCACAGTAAATTGTATAAAGAGGAGTATCACCTGTAAGGTGTGAGGTATTCCTACTCAGCCCTTGCAAGGCCTCAGCTAAAGGACTATGTCTGATTTTGAGAACTATACTGCCAAGAAAAACTTCCTCAAGTGAAAAGAAATAAAAAGAACAAGGAGAATAAATCAAACACTAGAAAATAAGATCCATGAGGAACGAAAGAATTGGGATTTGGTTTGGTTAGCCTAGAAAAGCTTATGGGTACAGATGATTACTGTCTCCGTATACATAAAAGTCTTTCAAACATGAGGAAGAATAAACTATTTCCCATGTTCATGGACAGAGCCAGAGATAGCGGGCTTAAATTGCAACAAGGACGGTTTGTTTGACATTAAGGCAATCTTTATTATTAAAATAATGATAGAGAATTGATGGAATAGGGGCAGATTGTCTGGGGCAGAAGCAAATGCACAGTCTAGCCTAAAAGACCTTTGAAGAACAGGTTATACATCGTTCAGAAATAACAGAGGTTCTTTGAGTCAGGGAGAAGAGGAAAGGGAGCAGATGACCTCTTGTGGTTCCCTCCAATCCTGTATTTTAGTAGTCTCCATTTTTTCAAAATTGAGTGATAACACAATAACCTATATATCTTGTACTTCAAATAACCCTATTCTACTTCACCCATCCCAAATAATACGATCCTTCGTCACCGGACAAAAGAAAATTATCTATACTTTTAAAATGGAAAAGCCTGACAGGAGAATGTGACTGATATTCCTGCTTTCTGCACTATACAGAGCAGAACCGATGTACCAATTGTTAAGTAATAATCTGTCACTTCTGTTTCTCACTTTCCAGTAGGTCATTACTGGTGTATCTGAATTCTACGTGGCCTTGATATAAGGCCATTATTACAAAGGTTAAAAAACCTTTTGAAATTTCCCAAGGCCTTTCTGGAGAGAAGACAGAAAATTTGCCTACTGGCTCATTACCAGCAATTAGAAACCACAATCTCCTGCCCTTTGCTAATGGTTTCATTAAAGGAAGTAGTGTGCATCTGAATGAATTTATTTTGATGAATTACTTCAGAGATGCACCTGCCCCCAAAATTGTAAAAGGCATCATTGGTCACGATAAAGGGCTACTGAGATTTTACATCCCTTCTCTGTAGTCCAATATGAACTTCAGGAATTTCAAATTCATGATGTGTACAAAGGAGATGGAAACGACTTGAGGAACGACTGAGGGAGCTGGGGTTGTTTAGCCTGGAGAAGAGGAGGCTGAGGGGAGACCTTATCACCCTCTACAACTACCTGAAAGGGGGTTGTAGAGAGATGGGGGCTGACCTCTTCTCCCTGGTGACAAGTGATAGGACGAGGGGAAACGGGTTCAAGTTATGTCAGGGGAGGTTTAGATTGGATATTAGGAAACATTTTTTCACTGAAAGGGTTATTAAACATTGGAATAGGCTGCCCAGGGAGGTGGTGGATTCACCATCCCTGGAGGTGTTTAAAAAAAAGGGTAGATGTGGCACTTAGGGACATGGTTTAGAAGTGGGTTTTGTCAGGGTAGGCTAAAGGTTGGACTCGATGATCTTAAAGGTCCCTTCCAACCTCAGCAATTCTATGATTCTATGATTCTATGAAACATATTGTAGATATTATCTAATGGCTTCATATCTCGTACCATTACAATCATTAGAGATCCTTAGCATTGGGAAGCAACCGGTAGCTACCTAGCTGTAGTTCTGAGCAGAGATGGAAACCTTCGTCGTTCCATCTCCACTGAAAGCAGTTATAACTCATCAGTATTACACAGATTAAGAAATACTGAAGTATAAGCCAGTAATATATTACACACTATGTTAAAAGCAATTTTAAAATCTGCCACTTCCCTTAGTCTGTTTGTAAGTGCCCTTTGCTATTCAACTGTGATATTAAAAAAAAAAAAACAGACCAAAGAACCAAGTCTTAATTTTATTGTCTTTTTGTTTAGAACTAAAACAGAAAAATGTGTGTCCTGTATCCTTATATATGGAATAGCCTTATGGCACAACTTCTTGCCTCCTCTGTGTTTCCTTTATATTGCTGCAATAAAGCCACAGGCCTTAATGTAACAGAGAATTGACCCATTGTCTGCACCCAAACACAAGCTGTTAGGCAGAAAATTCTACATAATGTATGAAAGGATCCATGGTCCAAGACTTCTCAAAAGCCGAACTGAAACTCATAAAAATAAAAGGAGCTTATACAGAACTCTGTCTGTCTGTCTGTTCTGCCATAGTGAGCACTCTGAACATGCACCACAGACAAGGGGGCTCCGATTCGGCACCCAAACCTGTTTCCCTTGCATTCTGCCACCTCCTCTAAACCCTTGATTATCCACTGATAAGCAGAAATGGTAGTTGAATCTTTAAGATTATGTCAAGCAACATTAAGAAAACAATTGTTCTCACATCAGAATAGGAAATACAATAGCTGGTATAGGTGATGATTTTTATGTTTTATTCTTAAACACAATATACTATCGTCTTTGCAAGCTAATTTGGGAGTATACAAACAAGATTACTAAGAAACCTTCAGAGAGACTAAGAACTCACTTAAAATGTAGGTGCTTTTCAAAATCACAATATCTTGGCCATTTCCACATTCTTTAATTTTTAAAATCCCCCCAAAGAACTAATCTACTTTCTGTGCAGGCAGCAACTAAAGTTTTAAAATCAAATTTATTTTGTGTGGCAAAAGACTGAAAGCATCGCATAGCAATGTTTGGACTTGTTCCCAACAAATTAAAAAATGGGGAAAGTAGTATAAAGTAAATTGAAAAAGCAGGAAGAGTTATAAGTAAGCATCAACATCCACATTGGAAGGAAGTTTCTGTAAGTGTATTACAAACTGTAAAAAAGCAAGGGTTGTCATTTCCAAAGTCAAAACAGAGAGCTACACACGTAATTCTCATTGACAATGAAGGGAGATTTGAGCTTTGAATGTCTTTGGAAGCCTCAAACTGTCTTTGCAGCGCAATGACTGAATCCCAACATCTGACTCTGACATTGCAGAGAAAGAGCTGGTTTTCTTGTATAAGAACTACCTACAAATTCCCAATTAGGATGGTTCTTTCCTGTTACCAGGGCATCCCTTCAATGAATTCAGCTTATGAAGGAAATCATTACTATTTAAATATATTTAATTAACAAACAGTAGCATTAAGAACTTTTTTTTTTTGCTCTTCTAATGGTTAGAGGAAGACTCTAGTGGTTAGACATAAGGCTCTAATCAAAGGAGATATTCAAAAGCAAACCATTGAATTGTGTGCAAAAGAAATTACTTTAAAAATATATTGATAAGTTTTAACTTCAAGCTAGCTCTCATAAGCAGAACAGAGTAAACGCCTTTACTCAACGCAGCATTTTCGTTACCCACTAACAAAACCTCTGCTCTTTTCCAGCCCAAACAATATCTTCTGTACTAATCTAGGTCAAACCAGCACTACGCTTGCTTGCTCGAAAACCCAACCTTTTGCAAAGGACCTGCACAAGTCTTATGAGGAGCGACTGGAGGCTGAGGGAAGACCTTAGCGCTCTCTACAACTACCTGAAAGGAGGGTATAGTGAGGGGGAGTTGGTCTCTTCACCCAAGTAACAAGTGATAGGACAAGAGGAAATGGCCTCAAATTGTGCCAGGGGAGGTTCAGATTGGAGATTAGGAAAAATTTCTTCACTGAAAGGTTTGTCAAGCATCGGAACAGGCTGCCCAGGGAAGCAGTGGTGTCACCATCCCTGGAGGTATTTAAAAGATGAGTAGATGTAGTGCTTAGGGACAAGGTTTAGTAGTAACTTGGCAGTGCTGGGTTAGCAGTTGGACTTGATGATCTTAAAGGTCTCTTCCAACCATAACGATTCTATGATTCTATGAACCATCCGACTCTGCAACAAAGACACAGAATTATATCTCCTCTACACAAACCTTGAGCATGCTTCGGTGACTTCAGAAATGGAGCCTTGAAGCTACAACCTGATACCTACTACAGATAAACATAAGCTTCTCTGCTGGCATACGAATGCAGCAAGTGTGGTATGAAAACTTCATAGCATGAGCAACTTCTACTGTTCATCCACCTTCCTCAGAAAAACAAAGAAATTAAGAGAACTGGGTAGCTTTCCCACCTCTTTATAGTTAAGCACTTGGTAAGTTGTGACTCAAGTGCAACTAATTAGGACAAAGAGGTACTCCCATTCATTTCCTTGCATTCTTGATTTGGGAATAAAAAAGAGATTTAATCAAGAAGCCCACAAGCTAGAACTGGTGAGTTTTATCAGCCTAGTGGTTTGGAACTCCTCTGCGTGTGCCTGTACCAAGTTACCACAGTTACAAATCTTGATACTACATTTGAGTAGATCAGGGAAAGAATTAATTGGCATTTCAAAGAAAAATGGTGAGACTGGAGTCACACGGGGAGTGAGACACTACATTACATTGCACTGAGACCTCAGCTCAGTGAGACCACTATATAGAATTTGATGCAAGTATCACCACTCTACAGGAAGTCTCCCAGCTTTCCTGCTTGGAGCCAATGTTATGACTCAGAGTACCATAAACTTTGGTTCATATTCTGGTCTTGGTCACATCAGGGTTAATTTGGATAAAGTCCACAAGCAGTAGGTTGGTCTAAACATTTTCTTCCACAGCTGCACTCATTGTGCTACTTCACAGAAACCCAAGCAGAACTGTTATTCAGAAAAATCGATACAGTTTTAGAAAGGGAAAATAACACCCATAAAGCTAACGTATTCCAGCCAGAGCTGAGAAGAAGCGTGTGCTCACATTTGGTCATCTGACGTTAGGTAACGCTATGCTTGACTGCAGGAATCTCACATTTTATTCCATCCCTGTTTCAGTCAGGGAACTTCCACTGATGTCAGTGGGAGCTCTGTGCAAAGAGCAAGAATACAGAATATGAGTCTTAGTTGCTTGAATTTAGCTGAAGAGCAAACCTTATGTTCATCCAACCTCTCAACTGTAAGAAGGCAAGCATTGAGTCATGACTAATTTAGGAACTAATTCAACATTAAATTGCGGCAGAATGAGGAAGCAAAGTGACAGCTGTTTAATTAAACCCTAAATCCGATTAGATGGTGTTATCAAGAGAAATCCATGGGAGCCTGAGGTCATGAGAATGGTCCTATTTACAGGCTGAAAATTCTGTAAGTGGAATCTCATAGAATGATGTTAATCGTAACTTAGCATTAAGATTTCTCCCTCACACAAACACACCACCTCATGTGTAAGAAACCCGTGCTGTAGACCTGAAGGAGTGACACAGAAAAGCCTGTTATGTTTTAATTTATAAGAAAAATGTATTGAAGAAGTTTGTGGAAATGAGGCAGTTGAGTACTGTCTACCTTAAAATCAAAACAGTATTTGCCTTACAGAAAAAGGAGAGAAGCAGCAAGCCCCTGCATGCTGCTGACAGCACTTGAATTGGTGGAGACAATGCCTAGGCAGGAGAGCTCCAGGAGCTGTGCTGTGCTTCCAACTATTTTCAACCCATCACCCCTGATAACGGTGACACCTTGGCAACACATTTACAAGAGAAGAAGATGGAGATATGGGAGATACGGGAGATACAAAGTAAACTTCACGTACACCAGCTGCAAACACCATAAATAGTCTACTGATGAGCACCAAGTGATGCATCATGAGTTTCCAGGGCATGCTAGTTCGAGTGATGCACAGAGCTGCACTGCACTGCAGACAATTGTTACGCTGATCTGTGAGGCTGGTACCACGACAGTTGTAGATTTGAGTTATTAATACTACTAAGATTACAACTGATTAACAAAATAACATTGTTAAGCAGCAGACTTTATCTACATAATCCCATGATTAAAAGTAAATTACACATTGTGCTTTCTGCCAACTGGATTCTCTGACACTCCACATTCACAGACAGTATAAACAAGAAGGGAAAGAAGCTTATGTCCTGTTTCTAAATTCTTAGCATGCACTTGAGAAGAACAGGAGTCTTTATACAGGCCAAAGAGTTTGCATCATGATTGAGGACCTCCCTGACGCAAATTCAGTGCATGGCGGGCAGTTGGGAAGGGCAAATTTTGTTGGTTGGATTTTGGTTTGCTCTTTTCTTTCACTTGATTCCAATCCTATTGGCCCATCACATGTCGATCCTGCTCTGCTTCATTCAATCAGTTTACAAAATGAGGACTTCTACTTCATGAATAATATCACACTGCAAAAGAAATAGGGTAATGCCGTTAAAGCAGTAAACCCAAAGGAGTGCAACCTGCTCACTTAATAGCATCCTTCAGTATTCAAACATGGATCCAGATGGATGGTTACTCCATGACTCTAAGGTCCATAGTGCCAAAGAAAACGTAAACTAATGAACAAATTGAAAGTGGTAAAAAATTAGGCCATTCAAAATTTACACAAGAAACAGACTTATTCAATAAAAGTTGCCAATTCTCCAGTCCACAGAACGAAGAATCTCAAAGTTTCTTTTGGATGCTAATTCTTTTTGACACACGACAACACTGTAAGATATCTTCTCTTTATAAAATCTTTGTTAAATGGCCAACAATGTACATGGCACAAAAATTAAGGACAATACCTGCCCTGAAGAACAAATATTGCAGAAGTCAAACATAGATAAAACGTCACCCATGGAAAGACCCAAAGTGGACGCTGGCATTGTTCTGTCCCTAGCATGCACAACATTTGTTTGAAGAGCCAGATCAACACGATGTCTGTGGGTCTCCAGGGGTCTTAAAGAAGGCAAATGGAGGAAATGTAGAAACAGGGACATAAGGAAGGGATTCATATTTCTCACCTCCCAGAAGAGCGGCTTCGACTGTCATCAGTACAGAGGTAAAGGCCACCAGTGCACAGGCTAGGCTGGGGTCCCTCACCCATTTCTCCTGGGGCTGGACCACTGCAAGGAAAACACTGGCAGATTCCTGGGGCCAGAAGGAGATAAAGCAAATGGCGCTCAGCTGGGATGGGAAAGTCTCAGGCCCAGCACAATCTTCCCTGTAGTTTTTGTGAACCATGTAATTTATGACAAAGATCCGAGTGTCTTTTCAAAATGGTAACTCAGCGTTCTGCAAATGCAATGCCTTTTTAATCAATGATCTTGTCTCTGTTTATAGTCTCCATATTGAGATAAATCTTAATTAGTGGCCCCCTACAGTAGCAACAGACCGTTCCATTTTCTTCCCTGCTTGTACAGTTTTCAAATAGTCTGCTAGTGGAATTTTTGAGTCCTGATAAATTATGCTCTGCAGACAGAAAAGGGGAATGTAGAATATATTAAGAGATAGGGATGCAGAAAAATATCTTTCGATTCTGGGATGACTAATCCACACTTTCTTTGCAGTGAATCTACCCTGTTAGCATTCAGACGTGCAAAAGGGAACACAGCCAATGATTACTTTGATTTAGCAGATGCAGGCTGTATTGCTAAATGTAAATCTATCATCACTCACAAGTGAGCATCTCTTTTTAAAAAGTAAGAAGAGACTGGAGCACCTGAACAAAATTAACCGGGCCTTTAATTGCTTTGTTCTGTTTACAGTTAGTGATGTAAAATGATGGAAAAATGTTATAAAGCCATTACTCAGCCCTGTTTATCAGCACAAAGGCCACACTGACTTTCATTAGGTACAGAGGTCTGATGCTACCCAGATTATTATAACAACAGGATCTCACTTCTTATTGCTTGTAATTTTGAGTAAAAAAGTAAAATCTTACCAGCGTAAAATGTTCCCATGTGCAAAGTCTGTAAACAGTATTCTGGCTAGCAGAAAAGCATGCAATAGACACTGCCTGTTTTATCATAAGGATGAACCCGCCAAAAAGGACAGTGAGAAACATTTTGCCTCAAGCTGCAGGCTAGTGAATGCCCTTTCTTCAGAGCTTATGGAAACAGCCCTGATAATAGCTGACAAGGTAGCTTCCTGCGATCTGTTAAAGAGGGATACCCAGGATCTGTCTCTTCATTTCCAATGTGTGTGAAATTAGGTCAAATGAAGAAACCTTATTAGCCAGTAGTTCCAGAAAGGTATAATGCCTGTGAAGGTCCTGTCACTTCTTCCACTTGTGAACAACCGAGAATCAAATTCAGATTTAACAAAATTTGTTGCAGAAGTAAATATTTATTGTATTCTATTTGTTATACTAAGTTTATCGTGTGCAGTTCACAATGCCAACTCAAAACTTGATTTTGGAGCTGTATTAGTTTGCCACAGGCACTGAGACTAACCAAGAAATCTTATTTCCTCTCCCTTGTGTAATGAGAATCTAAGCACTCCCATTAATATTTCTACCAGTAAAGTTCCACTGCCTGAATATCAGTGCTACTTGTACTCATTATTTGTATAGAAGTAACCCCATTCTGACTCCACATGATAGCTGGATGTCAATATGCTGAGCAGTGACTATAATAAGAGACTGCTTCTACACCGAGGAGGAAAAAAGAGCAGCCAGATCAAATGATTCTCAGCACATCTTGGTGAATAACTGATTCTTGGTGTTTTCCGAACAGATCTAGGAATGAGAAAAATCATTCCCACACCACCTGACACAGTTTGGTTTTGGTTTTCTTGCTGAATAAAATACTCCAAAAATATTGAAGTGTTCTACTTTTCTTTCCATTTTATCTTCCAGTAATATTTGGGGGAACATACAGCCCCAGTGTTATAACAAAACAAAACCAAAAAATCAAGTTACTTTTATTTATAAAGTATGGACCCTCAAATACCACTTCGGCTAAATGGGTTTTGATTTGAGCCTTTATGGCTCTTTTAATTTTTTTATATATAAACCCCTTGTTTTGTGCTATCTTAAAGCTTGTCTTTACCTAACGTAAAGCAAGGTAGAAGGAGTAAGGTCTGGTCCTCTTCCCTCAGAGAGCACAGATGCGGTTAAAGCAATGATTACTGACTCCTTGGAGAAACTGCACCTTTGGAGGAGCTTAGAAGATCCGGATACCTAAATTGTGAGGGACCAAACGAATTACCAAATATGCTGGAGAGGCGTTGCCACCAGCATCCACAACCAGCAAACCTTCTGCAAGCGAAGAGAAGTCAGACAGATTCCCCCAAGACTGCAGACCAGCGAGAACAGTCACAAGAACTCTTACACTGCTTGAATCAGGCAGAGAGTAACATGCCTAGCTCACGCATGACAATGGATTACACTTGCATTCAACACTTTTTTTTAATGAATCAAGTCCTCAAGAAATAAGTTCAAAGCTTCCCTGCCACCCTAAATTACTTGGACAAGATGATCTCATTAGATAATCTAGCCCCCTAAGTGATGGAAAACGCAAATTAATAAGGACACGAAATAAAATCAACCAAACATTTTCATGCTTGATTGTGTCTTTCTTTGCCATCTTAAAAGCTGTAAATGTGCATGGTTTGTCTTTTTTAAGTGTCTATCATAATCAACGTGCACCAAACAGCGACCGAGCCTCTGGCTGGACGCCTCTCTATTTTGTAGGAGCTGCAACACTAAATTCAATTAGGTGCAGCTCAGTAAAAAACCAAGTGTTATGCTAAAGCTGTCTCTATTTCCTGTTGACTAGAACAGATATGTCAGGATCCAGTGGCCAATATGCATTTTCAAAGAAAGATGGCATTTCCTGCTGCGCGGAGGAAGAGTCTGTAACTGAAAATGACTTCAAAGGAAAGGATTCTGGAACCACTTAAAATGTAAAATAAGTTTTAAGGACAACTGCAGGAGATGGGAAGCAGAAGCCCACATTTCATCTTTCTATACCCACTTGAAATACAGAATAGGATGTAAAGGTGACTGGAAAAGACAGGAAGCAGAAGCCCACATTTTATTTCTCTATACTTAGGCGTAAGTGAAACAAAAAAACTGATTTTTTAAAAGATACGTATGTGTAACACAGGAAACTACCTGCTCCTCCTCGTGAAATTTCATCCCCTACTTTCAGTATTTTGCTAAATTGACTTAGAAATGAAAGCACTTACACAGCAAACACATTATCTGGAGAGAAAAAGGTGTAGTTATGGGTTGAAATGTGAGTGATTAGCTGAAATATTCCAACTCCAGCATCATCATTGGTTATTTTGAGCATAGAAAATACAAACAGATGAAAAGCTGTGAAGTGACAGGTTAAAAGCCCTTATTCGGAGACCGACATACTTGAGAACCTTCACTGCTGTTGTTTCAGAGCATTGCTATTTATGAATATAAGTATACATCCGGATACTTATGAATACACTTATGAATACACTTACGCCTGATGAATAAAAGCAATAAACTGTCCTAAGTTCTGTTGAAACCTTATGTTGTTATACATTTATGCAGTGCATAAATTATACATATTTCATCTATATTAGGCATATGACAACATCTATAATAAGTATTTACACATACAATTTTTTATCTAACAAGCACTCTTAGAAAAGTGGCCACGTGCTTGGAAAATAAGAGTTGAGAGAAACACATTAAGAGCATCAGTTCAGTGACTGTAGCTCCTTACAACATTCCCAGGAAAGGATAAATATTTGTTACAGATTCCAAAAGCTATGCCAATAAAACGGCCTCAGAAACTGCAACACATTCTATCCTTTCTAATCACAAAAATAGCTTTTCATTTACTCAAACATCTAAGGAATAATTGTCTGAGGAAGCCTTGAGCTATGATGAACACCTCTCATGTTTTCTGCATTGCTGAATGGTCCTATTAAGTTTATCACAGATGGGAGTGGGAATATTGGTAAAGCCTGAATGGGAGAGAAAGGCAATAGCCACCTGGTGATCTTATAATGGAATAGTTCATGGATGCTTAAGCAGCCATGGATGGAGCTATACAATATCTTCTTGCTGAAATAATTTCATGGCTTACAGTTCTCTTTTGTTACAAAAAGACTAATATGTGAAATTTGTCATTTTAAGGGTATTTTCTGGGCTCAAGATCTGTCAGTCATTTACTTTCCTTTTTCACGAGTCTGAGGAAGTTATTTGGAAACGGACCCCCAGTTAAATTGGGTTTGCTCCACCGTTAAGCAGAACCAGCACAGCTCTGATGATGTCTCCAGTCTGTGACAACCGTGGGAATATAGCTGGCAGTAAAGAGGCAATTTTCATTAGCAATTTGAAATTCTTCCCATGTTCATTTCAATTAAACCTGCGGCCCTGTTATATAGTTGGCTATATATCTACAATAATATTGCTGTAATAGCTGTAATCAATAGACAGTTGGAGATTGAAAATATACAAGCTTATTAGGACACATGCATGGATGCACACGCAATTACACAGTACACGTATATATGTGAGTAATCTATATGCACACAAATACATATACAACTATAATGGAAACATGATTATGAGGCATTCCTTGTTAATAGAAGCCACATACTTGATTATCGGCAGATAGAGGCAGTACTTCTCATTTTATATATAAACATATTTCTATCCCAGATATTTCTTACCGTAAATATTTTGCAAACATAATTTTTTAAAACCTGACCCAACTGAAATCAAGAGTGATTTTGCCAGTGGCTTCAGTAAAGGCGAGGTCCATTCTATCTAGCATTATGGAGTAAATCCTAAAGAGTCCTCCTAATGTGCTTTCCTCGAGTCAGACCCAAGCACTTCTGTAAACCTCTTCTGACTTCCACCTAAAGGACTGGGGTCCTACTCCTCATAAAAAACCTGATTGATTTAATTGGCTGTTATGCTAATAAGACATGACAGATATAAGGGTTTTTCCGCCAGTTAGTGATGATCTGGATCGCAGTGATATTTCTGTTGTTGCGAGTTTATCCCTTAGCATGTTGCAGATGTTCACTGTAGTTGATATGAAACCAGCATCATCACTGACATGGGTGGAGCCTGTAGAGACATGGAGTACAACAGTAACCCAAAGTCATGCTGGGCAGCAATGATGGAAATCTCAATGTGGTTTCTGAATGATGGGAGTCAAGAAAAGCTTAAATAAGCCGTACAGTGAGGGCCTGATGTTTACAAATACTTATGTACACTTTTTATTTTCTTCGGTTTGTAGTGCTGCATTGTTCAGCAGTAGCAGGAAAAGCTGTCAAGGAAGTGCAGTTTGAGAAATTAAACTACACACTCTTGATATCCACACAGTTACAGACAAAAAAAAGATGGCATTTTTGTGGACATGCTTCACGACAGATCCAATTCACAATCTGCAGCTCTGGGAAAAGACTGAAGCGCCTAAGAACTGCGTGACAGTTACATGCTCTTAGGTATCATGCCCGGCCTCCAGATGCTCTTCCATAAGGGCACAGGTCTCCTGTAGGTCCTGTGTCATACCTGCTAGTCCTGGATGGATGGCTCAGACTCTAAGGCATCTTTAATCGTATTACAGACCTATGTGTAGGCACCTGGATGACCTCCTTCTTTCTTCTCTTTGAATTAACCTGTGCAAGTTAAGTTTCCCATCTGTCTTTGTGCTTCAGCTCCCCATTTACAGAGGGGCTACTGTCCTTACTCCATTTGTTTACAGTGGAAGTAAAAACTCCTTTATAGTCAATGAAAATACGGTGCCTACTATAACCCACTCCTGGAATGTCAAGTGGACCCCCCAGATTCTACTGAATATGAGCCAAGTTTTATATAGTGATACAAGCCACACTGATGATGAATAAATGGTACAGTTTGGAAAATTGAGATAAAATCTTATTTAGCCCAATTGTTTCAAGGGAAGGGCAGAGTACTCATCACAGTGTGGGGCGACAGGTAGGGTGAAGGAATTTTAAATGCTTTATGGACTTCAAGGATTAAGTCCCAAGGACAATTTCTTGTTTTAAGTAACTGAGGTACTGCATGATACATGGATGATTTTTATGGCCGCTGTGGAGGGTTGTGAACTTGTTTTATTTGTGTAGATTAATATGTCATGCATTATTAATGAGTTAACTTTCTCCTTCTAACAGGCAGCGTTCATCTTCTACAAGTTCCTTAAGGTCCTCGATTTTTGTCTGTGGAGTGCGCAGGAGCACTTGGCTCAAGTTTGTGGATGTCAGAACTCTACTTAAACCACAGTGGAAGTGAAGCAGGCAGCTTCTGCTAAATTATTTCAATTTAATTCAGTCTATTTTGAAATCAGCAAGAGAACATTTCCACTTGCTTTTTTTCTTATTTTGGCTGTACAGTTTTAATTTTCGATAAGCAAAATCTGTAAGGAAGACACAATAGAGGTTCTTATGAAACTGCTATGAAAAAGTAGTAATAAAAATGCAGAAAATAGTCATTATTATTTCCTATCCTTGCCCCTAGATTATTTTTTCTTTTCAAATAGTTTATTGATTTCACTGACTTCATAGCAGGTCCACGTAAGCAAAGCACACAGAGGGCAGGAACAAGATTATTGCATTAATGAGAGCAGATATTGTACAGACATCAGAAACTTACTACAGTTAAAAAGATGAGAGTGTGACACAGGAAAATTAAATTATTGATCAGATAGATATACGTCTAGTAGACTAGTGGGCCTTAAAATATATAGGAACTAAACCCAGCATACATGTAGAAGGAGGCAAAGTAAATATACAAAGAATGTATAATCACAGATGCAATTATTTCCTCCTTACTCAAGCAAAAACATGTTTTACCTTCAGGGGTTGCTTTTCAAGATCATGCTGGCTAGAGGCTCATGGCTAGAGGAGCACCCTTGAAATAGGTCACTATGATCATTGTATAAGTCACTGATATGAAGGACAAAGGGATCAAATCCATTTGTTTAAAGCAGTACTTTATTTGTTAGCATAACCTGGAGCAACCACGGTGACCATTATCTTTATCTGAGCATCTCACAGCAACTTACAACACTGAAAGAGGCTTTAAAAAAAGATTTGCATGCTTGAAAGCTCGGCTGATTTTTCTAACTCTGTTGGATGGCCTACTAAAAGACATCACCTCTAGCCACAAACCTCGCTTCGCTTATATTTTTACTCTTCAGGACTAGACCAACATTGCCAGTACTGAGTAGGGGAGCCTGGCCTCGATGTTTGAGCAGGGAATTTTCCTTTATAAAGAATCAGCAGTATAGAACGATCCTGTAAGCCAGACACTTACATTGTAACAGAGGAAATATTAACCACTGTGTCCATTTTAAAGATGCGCAAAGTGTTGTGGACCAGAATGCTGCCAAAGATCCAAAAGAGGCAGAAACTAACTGCAGACATGCGGCTCCCGGTCCATCAGACAATCCCTATTTTTGCATATCAGAGTCTCCCAGTGCTTAATGAGTAGTCCCTAATTTGAATGAGGTAAGAGCAGTGAGGAGGAATCACTGAGTCTTGAATGACTTATTTATTACCACCCCAAGCTCACTCCTGAAGCTTCCAGGCATTCTTAAAACATATGCCGCAGGACACCTCGTGCCAGCTGGCAGCCCCACTGTTAGTCACTGCTTTTCAATGCTTGCAATTGACGTTTTGTCCCAGATCCAGAATTTAAAACATAGTCTTCTCTGCTGGCTCAAGAGAAGCTTCAAGCCATATAAAAACTTCTTGGTATTGGTGCACAGGCACGTAGTAGCCTATACAGAATGATTCCAAAGTACATCCAGGTCTTAGACTGATCGCTTTGGTTTCTGCTGTTGACATAATATATGCAGCAGGAGGCCTTCTACCTTCTGTTAGCTCTCCAGAACGAGAACTCAAGATCACAAAGAGGTTATAGCGAGCCTTTTGGATTTCACTCCTTTGTGCACTGTTTCAGAACACAAAAGGAAGGGAATTCACCTTTAAATCACACAAGGTGATTTTGCCCACATGCTCTTTCCCCAGCTACATCCTGGTAAAATCTGGTTTATGCAAATGGAAATAAAAGTGTTATGCCAAGGTAAAAAATTTCCACATTAAGGAAAAAAAGAGATAAAGTAGTTCTCCCTGGAATGGCATATTGAGAATAAAACTCAATAATGAAACTGAAGGTTTGAACTGTCAGAGGTCGTTTGGGGGCAGAAGGTACAGATAAATGGGCTCTGCTGCAGAACCATACCACACACAAGCACGTTATGTGGTGCAGTAACACACTGGTGTGTTTTTCAATACTGAATTTACAGGCTAATATTTCCCTCTATCATTTTCCCAAACTCCCCAGTGAACTTGAATTATATTTTTTACACTTATTTAGTTTAATCAAAATACTCATTTCACAACCTCCAGAACATGCAGAGCTCTGGTCCTATAGGGCCTTGGAGAGCAGAGTACAACAGAGTCACTAATCCTGATAGTGACAGTCAGCATTCAATATTCAACTACTGTAATTAATGAAACTGCACTGTTGCTATTTTTCACTAATAGAGGATTTCCAAAAGCAAATTGCAGCAATAAATTACATCATTACAGCCTATATTATTGTTCTGTGAGGTAACAAATCTTGCAGAAAGACAATCAGCTTTGCTAGAGAAAAAAAGTACAGAGGACAAATCAGATGGCTAGGACCTGATTAAAATTAATGTCAGTGTTACTTTTGTTTCCATTTGCTTGCTGAAATTCCCTCTCTCACCAGTGTGCTGCCTTGCTGATGCTCATGCTATGGTGCTGGTGCTTTAAATATTAGGCAAGATTTGTTTCTGAGGGGAAAACCACTGTGGATATGTTCAGCGTCCGTGTGGATTTACAGTGCCAGGCCCCGCAGTTTACCACACCACAGCAATGGGGCCACTGCCACAGTGCAGAAGTTTGGCCCTGTTGATTCATTTAGCACATGTGCATCTATCTGGAGAGCTCAGGCCTTGCAGGAAGACCTCTGCATACAGCCCCTCCAGCTTAGCAAAGCAGATTTTGGTAGTAGCCCCAGCTTTGGTGCTGTCTTGGTACCCTGTTGACGGTGGGATTACGAATAGATCAAATGCCATTGCTGCCGCTGCTCCCCATGCCTTTGCAGCAGCTGTTGCCCAGGCACAGAGCCAGAGCCAGAGCCAGAAGCGTGGCGCTAGTCTTTCTCCCTGTCCTAGCTTTTAGTATTTTATCTCCCTCAAGCAGAACTACTGAGTTTGAAGTACAGTTCTTAATGAATTCCATGACAAACATCCTCAGTGAGGAGAGTCTGGCTGGATAATGAAGTGTAAACTGAAAGCAGGGTAAGGCAAACATTCATCTAACAGCAGATCGCAGGTGAAAAGTTGCTGGGTTTTTCAATACTTGGGATAGCTCATTATAACACTACGGCTTATAAAAGTCCTGGTGATATTTTTTCTCCATGCTCACTCATTATCTTACATTATAGTAAAGCATCTCCTTGTTGTCTAGATTGTCTCACTGTCCAAGCTGGAGCACCTCAGGACCTCATTAGATTCCAGCCTAAACAATTCATAATTCTGCTAGGTGAGTATTTCACCTGATTGTGAAGAATGAGGTATTCCCCAGAAATATTAAAGCTCTTTTTACAGATCAAAATCATCATTAGAACTTGCCAATTAAGAGAAATTGTTCCTATTTTTTGGTATAGGTCACAGCTATCCCACTTAATGCTCAAGCTGGCTGAGCAATTGCTGTGTTTGAATCATACCTGGTCTCTCTGGCAGTCACGGTTCAGCCTGGCACCTTTTTTAAGTGACAGCATGAGAAGGTGGAGATCGTTTACTCTCTAGGGTAAACCACAAATGTTTGTTGTCTGGAATAAGTTTGGGCAGTGGCTGGACTTGTATTTATCAGTTAAGTCAGGACAACTGATAGCTAAAGCTAATGAGAGAGCACTACTTTATATGAACTAGTATATGAACTTCCACAGGAGAGGGCATAATCTAGCAATTGAGACTGCTGAGTTCAATTGCCAGCACCTCATGAACAAGCTCATGCAATGTTCTTCCATCTCCCCATCCATTTCTTTCAAATCCCTTGCAGCAGAATTGCAAAGCAGAATCAGGCATAGCATTTGCCTCCCATTGCTGTCCATGGGTGAACCCTGGTCAAAGTCTGAATTGCTTAACGCACACTACAGTCTTACAAATTAGTAACTTCTCTGCCTTTAAATTCCAGTTCTGTTTCAGCTGCAAACTTTTGCAGAATATCAGCCTCTGAAATTGGTCTCCTGCTCTTGCTGAAAAGCGCTTCTCTGCCATCCTCCATCTGATCTGGCAGTGAAGGAGCAGGGGAGGGCACAGGGTGCATACAGACCTTGGTAGCTACAGCATCAAAACACACAGCCCTGGAATGTCCTTCTAAAGCACTTATCATCTGGGCCCAGAGCTCCCTCGCTGCTGGCTCATTATTATGGCTCTGCATGGTCTCTGCTTACATGTGTGTGGCAGCTGTGAAATTGCCTTTGTGGTTATGTTAAACAATCAGAATTTTAATCAGCTGTCATTTCAAATATAAACTCCTATTTAAGATGTCTTCTTCTGATGGAGCAGTATCACAAACCTGAACCAGTACTTAAAGCAGTCCCCAAATCCTGCCCAATAAATCACAACAACAAAAGAATCTCCAGACTTCACATGTTACACAACGCAGCACCATGAACCAGTAACAAAATTATCTGCAGCAGAATGTGGACATGACTCAGGCTAACTTGCAACGCTGAGAATCAGTGCAGAAGCACCAGGGTATCGCCATGCAGCCCGGCACTGTGCCACGCTGTCAGAAGAAAGCCCGCGTAGTACACTTCTAACATGCACAGATGATCGGCATCAAGCATGGGCTGTCTGGAGGATCTCGAATCCCTGTGCCCACAATGTTAGAACAAAAGTGTGATCCTACATCCCGGTGTCAGCTGTGCTGTCCCTCCTTTCCCATTCAGGGAGCTCAGTTTCATCCAACCTTGAACAACACCTTGACTTTCACCAGCTTGGCTTGTGGACTGAGAATTCTGTGCAGCATTTAGTGCTGTGAGACACTCCTCTTCCAGGGGAGCATTTAGGTATTGCCACAACACCGAGCATCCGATAATTGAGTCGTTGGCTGTCTCACCGCACATTCTCGTTGTTCTGCGTTTTTTTGTCAAGGCTGAGAAGCATACATATTAAGCTTCATATTGACATCTCTCTCATACAGGCAGGAAAATTAGCAAAGAAATCCAAAAGTTCTCTATATGGCAGACATCTTCTACAGAACACTTGAGAAATCTGGAAGCTAGCTGACCCCCTCTCTCTTCAGCATTTTAAAAATCTCAAAGTAATCCATTCAATAGCACTGTCAGATATAAGGGATGCTGGAAGAGGAAATTATACATACTGTTGTGCTGCATAGAAAATGACATACACCTCGGCCCAATGGAAAAATTAATTCCAGCCAGCTGAGATAGCCTTATTGATCCATTCTCATTTCCTGCAAAAGGTAGGACTGAACGTGATTGCAGGAAAGAAAAGGAAAACAGAAGCTAGAGGCAAAAGTGCAGGGCTTGTAGAAATGATGACTTGGACTTAAAAAGGCACTGTTAAGTTGAGCCATTTTGAATTCTTTATGTTGTCTGCATCTTCTGACCAATTTAAGATCAATGAACAACAGTTCATCCTCTTTCTGCTTTTGTTTCCTGATGGGCAGACAACAAAAAAGCCAGTTCTTAACAGATAAGATTAATCGATATGCATTGCTAGTCACAGCTCTACGCACTATGTGACACGGCCAATTTATAAGTAGGTATGTGGGCTCCTGAGTTCATCTGGTACAAATATAGAGCAATGACATAAACTTTAGTGAAATTATATCCACCATAAATCTAAAGGAAGGAATGCTATCCTTGTTTAGACAATTGTAACCTGCCACGATGGTAATTGTAGGTATATAAGTGATCTCGGTTACTGCTTCTCCTTAAGATCAGAAGGTTGTAACTCTGGTCTTTCACGCAGAGCACTCAGTCTTGTAACTGAACTCTAACAACTCTTGACTTCATGGTATTATTTAGGGCTTCACAGTTGATTTAGGTTGTCCCAGTTAGTATTACAAATAGTAACAGGACAGTTTTATGTCAAATAAATTTCCTTCAAGTCACACTGTTTACCTGATGTGATTCATAATTAAATTATCTGAGATAATACCTGTCACCTGAAAAGTTTGATACGTAGATTATCTGTTCCTTTGTTTGTGATAAGCAAATCAGGAAATGGATGTGTTTATGTAGCCTCAGAGTTTATCCTCTGGAAAGCTCCTCAGTGCCTGGTGCCCCCCGCTTCATTCAAGACTGAAAGATTAAGAGGAGTGAGAATTCTGCACTTCTGTGACCTTGAAACAGATAGAGCTTTATGGTGTGAAGGCACAGACTGTGCAGTGATGAAAACTCCATTTATTTAGGTACATATTTTAAAATGGTATTACAGGGACGTCATTACAATGAAATAGCTTAAAAAATCTTTACCTTAGGGAATGGCATACATAAATGTGTACATAAAACAAACATTGCTTTGGGAGCTAAATTTTCCATCATCTGTGTTTTAATGGAAAGCAAGTTAACAAGCATAACCATAAAAATGTCAAAAAGTGTTTTTGGCTGAGTCACAGCTCTGCATCTTAGATGTCCGTTCACTTACTTCTGCAGCAGAACTGTCAATACATCGAGTTCTGAATGTAAAGAAAGGCACACGCAACACAAGCACTTCCTAATGAAACAACATCAGTAGAGAGGCAGGACGTGTAGAGACAGCCTATATCTTTTATTAGACCCACTGATAGAGCTGGGGAGAAAAGACGAACTTCTGAGCACGTGAGCTGTGAAACACCAGCAACTTTTAAGAAATGCCCGAGAGCCGTTCCAGCTTTGATTTGCGTGCAAGCAGTTACCAATGGATTATAGAGCCTGATGAATTAAGCCTGAAAGACCCACTGAAAACTTTGTATTAGTGCTATTTTAAAGAGGAAATATGCACGGATGAGCAAGTTACATGGCTTCCCATGGTGACAAATGTCTTTTTAGAGTAAATTCTGACTTGCACTCTCAGATTAGACTCCTGACATTGCGTTTACACTTCAGGACTTTAAATATCTGGCTTTCATGCAAGTCACAGTTAGAGATGAACTAATTCAGCGCGAGTTTTTCCTGCTATTGAAGGACTACTACTTCAGTTTTGTACCCAGAGACCCAGATGGTCTTGCATAAATGTTAAACCATTGATTTGCCAATCCACCTCCCAGGAAGGAGTCCTCCTCCTTTAACACCGATGTGCCTTACGCAGGTCTTCTACCTTGATTTAGGCCAAAGCAAAATTTAATGGTATTAAAAATACGTATTATCCATTTAAAGCATGAAAAGAAATCTTGCTAAATTTCCTAAAACATGGTCCCATGTTGAACACAAACATACGGACTTCTTCAGTAGGATTTGTGTGTGTGTGTGTGTGTGCGTCCTACAAATGTGAACCATTTTGGTTTTGTTTTTTAAACTAGTCAAGTGGTAAAAGCAATATAGTTGGCTGCATTTGCACATGACAGGATAGAAATTTGAGGACAATGTGGGAAGTAAGTTAAGCAACCTCGTACACCTTAATTGGAAAGTTCTGAGGTTACTTGTGATTAATTGAGGACGTTTTCAAAAGCAGTTTAGCAGATAATTAATTAAGCTTCTATGAAAGCATTTTTCTAATTGATCCTGCAACAAGTAACACGAAATCAGAAATGCTAGATGAGGGCACAACATAGACAGTAGACTTTCTCTGCTGGAAGATTAAATCTTTGGGGTAGATTTTTCCTGTCAGCAGACAGTGGGATATATTTCCTGAAAGCAACAGAACCAGTTAGAAATACATTTTCCTAAATTTTCTGTCTCATTTTTTTCTCTAAATACCTTGAAGGGTGAAATGTCCTCCAAAATTACTCAGATTGATTAACTTCTGATCTCAGGAAAAAAACATACTTATCTCAAATTTCCATCTCATTTTTTTCTGGGAAAAAGTTACTACTTTTAGCTGATTTTTAGCCCAGTAGTTTTGATATCTCTTGCTCCTTTTCTTTCAGTGTAGTGTTCACCGTAGCAGCACCACTGTGGTGGTGGTGTTTCTTACTTGTTTCTTACTTAACACTATTTAGCCCCGTAGTTAGGCACACAGAATATGGATCGTACTAAATCCCTCTCTTTTGACTGTATGATGAATTTCCATTGGTTTTTCAGCAACTGTATCCTACCACTTGCTCCACTGACCCAAGTCCTATAAAGCTCTTTTAAAATTCCAGGTTCAGTTCTTACTGACAATGTCAATCCTTTAATCTCTATCATGCCCAAATACTGCAGCAACACAATTGCACTAACCTTTTGAAGCCCCACTTGTTTTTCATCGTACTACTTTTTTGTAACATAATCAGGCATAGGGCAATAAAAGATACATGATCTTTCTCGCTTCGTAAGTTTGGAATGGCTCACATGAGACATGCTTTACCCTGTGAGTCAGAGACAACCTTTATGTTAAACCAGCAAAAGTTTGCTGAATCCATCTTCGAAGGACTGACTAGCATGCCCATCAGACCAATGGCAGACACTCGATCGGATCCTATGTCCTAATCCAGTACAGTATCTTTTGGCAGCTCCTTCTTTCCCTTTTTTTGGCCACCTTTAGAAATTTGTAATGACAGATTTTACTTTTGATGTTAGCAGTTTTGCTGTAGGAACACTCCATGCTTAAATCAGCAAAATCAACTTTACCCTCCAGAGGATTATGAAACATACTTGCTGATAAACATTGAGATCCAATTTCTGTGTGCAGCTACGCGCTGTTGCTTTACAGTGTGTAGTTGAGATAAAGAGCATGCTCCGACTTCTCAGCAGATAGAGTATCACCCTCTCTCTTTTCAGCGTGACTCTTGTTTCTGAACAGGAGACCTGCCAGGTAATTAGCTCAGCTAGAGATTAATGCCTAAATGAAGAAAGCACCCTGGCTGGATATGCAGTGTCAGCTAACAGAAAACTCTGAAAATTCCCTTTATCTACTAATATCCTGCTAGCAAAGCCAATTTCGCATTGGTATCCCCTCCAACTGGATTCTGTTAACACAGTATATTTTGGCTCCAGCCAAGTGTTATCACAAGGTACAGAAATGAGATAAACAAACACAAGAAAGCTTTGCAAAGAGAAAGGTTTAACGATTTCATTGTTTGAACCCTTTGCACAACCCAGAGTGCGTAATGGTACACCTGTTGGGAATAAAAGATCTTACCTTATATGATTTATGCAAAACTAAATGCATTCATTTAGACCTCTGGTTCTTAAAGGAACCCTTGTAGGTCAATGAATTTTGATCTAGAATAGACACAAGTCTGCAAGTAAATCTTGAACTGTCTATGCAAATGCAAAGGCATCAGACCCTGATATGAGATATTAAAAAAAAAATCTTGATTCCCTCAGATATGGAATATAGAGAAGCAGCTGATGAATTCTTTCAAGAAATGAACAAGAAGATGTTAAGTCTGCCAGTAGACATTTGTCGGTCATTTGGTACTGGAAGGCATCTATCTCAAAATAAAATTTGACCACAAAAGCCTTCTTTACGCACATTTCCAAGTCTTTAGAAGACAGATGCTCAAATATCTATTCCGTGTTCAACTCCACAGGTAATGAGGACAATTATTTCCCCCTCAGATCTGGAATGTAGCACGCACTTTCTGCTGACTTAACAGACTTTGGATCAGGAAATTGCTGGGCATGACCTCATTTGATATGAGCAGCAGTTTTACTCTTCAAAGGGGAAGAATATATTGAAGACTAGGACTTCCAGGAAATAATACTCATCTAATTATCTGCTGCAAACCACAGAATACTGTTCAAAGAAATGACTGCTGGAATTTCAACACCAAGATTCTGCACAGGAGAGGCAAAATTCACAAGTGGGATGGATATGTCTAACTCTTTTTCCAAATCCTGAGCTCTAACATTGATTAATGGTAGCACGTGCAGTTCCTCTATTAATTGCCACTTGGTCCTTTCTTATGTAGCTGGCAGCTTTGTGCTTTTCTCTTTCTTGAGGTTCAGCAGCACTTCCAAAATAAAGGCTCAGTGCCTACCTCACCTGTGAGCATAGGAAAAGTTCTCAGCGTGTACCTAAATCCCACAGAAAATAAAGTGCCTACCTAAAAACAGTGCAGCTGAGATGTTGGAGACTTCAGTGAAATTTCTTGTTCGCTTGACTTCAGCAGGAATTTAATCCTAGGTTGTTCACTTGCAGGAGGGGGCCCTAACTGCTAAGTCTCAGTGCTCCCACTGTCCCAGCCTTGCTTTGCAGAAGTAATTATACCTTCACTGGGACAGAGGAAGGGAAGGAGACACTGCTTCCACAAATCACATTTGTGAGACGGGCAATGGGTGTGATTTCACAGGGAGCTGGGTAGCCCAAAACTGGTGCTACGACACTGAACAGAGCAAGTACATTTTAACCCAAGGCGTTTTTCTACACGGAAGTCTATACTTCATTTTTCTTAAATCTATCATTGAGACTATTGTTATTTTCCGTTTCTTCCTTGAAACCACAGGTTCTTACACTATTAGAGAAACAGCCAGTGAAATTAGTATCAGTCTCAGTCTAGTGAGGACCAAGCTACTTCGGCTTTAGCAGAAGGTGCTCAAGGCCCTCTAAAGTTGCTCTACAGCTTGCAAGTTAAGGCCATGTAATGGCAATTAGAAATGGGAAGGTAAATCTGCTTGGCTTTGTGTTACCAGCTGGTAGCCTGGAGGGAACCATGCATGACAGAAATTCATAATTTAAAGTCTGAGAGAGATTTTCAAAGTGGCAGCATCTTTTTCCTCTGTGTTAACTTTATAAGAACTGAAACTGTGTGATGTGTACAGACCATTAAATGAGGGCAAGATTTTAGCAAGTAGCCCTGTACAGCTATAAAATGGGGAGCCAGGACGGAGAGCACTCCTTTGCAAGTCTATCTGAGGCCTGGTATAGGTTTTCTCAGACCGCATACAGATCAGATGGAGAAATATGCTGAAGCAGTTTCTTACCATCGCCAATGGAACAATTCCAACAAGATCCTTCTGGCAGATGAAGATTTCAGACAAGGTTATGTCTGTTGTCCCCTTCCGAGGGTATTCCACCTGCCAGGTGATGGGCTGCGTTCCAGAAAGGCTGCTGAAACTGGCTATTTCAAAGTTCATCTGCACGACCTCATTGAATAAACTGTTACTTCTGAAAAGAGGAAAACAGGGAAAGGGAAGAACTATTACTTTTGCTGTAGAAGGCAAATGAAGTGAATCATATTAGCCACTGGAAAATGCAGCTATTTATATGCAGATATAACACAAGGCTTTTTTCAATCCACAACTTTTTCAGAGCGTACAAACGGGAATTATTCAAAATGTCAGCTGCTCTTACCATGAACACTATGCGGAGAGATAAAATCCAAAATATACTTATTCCATTACATTTTTTTTTATGATTTTGCAAGTATGATTCAACCCTACTGCAAGATGGATTTGACCCCGATCAACTAAAGTTAAGTCCAGTGCAGCTCATGAAGACTGAAGAGCCCAGAATTAGCGTAGCCAAAAAGAAAAAACAAGATTCATTGAATACGTCCACCATCAAAATCACATAAAGCCTTAGAAATGAAACTCAGTGTAACTGGAGTTCACGTATGCTGCATGTAAGCCATTAAAAAAATTAACGTGATTAAATGGCAAAATGACAAGATTAGTTTAAACTTAGAGGTACGCTCTGTAAATTAAAAACGCAGGCAAGCCGAGACCAAATCAAAAGAACAAAGCTATGTCAGGTAAAATATACTACAAAGTCAGGAGGCATAAGTTAATTTGAATAACAAATATGAAAAGACATGCTGAAATTCTTTCCCTCGCATTAAATTTCTTTAACTACATCAGAAATAAAAAGAATATATGAAAGGAATTTGCCAGATGATCTGCTAGTTTAATGTTTTTTAAAAAAAGTACAAATTATTTGCATTAGAAATTATACATTAACTTTTCTGGAACTTTCCAAATGTCTTTCCACAGTGTAGAAAATCTTACTATTTCACAGAATATTACTTCAACCTAACCCCACGCTGTAATAATTTTAAAGTGAAGAGAAAGACAGGCATCTTCCTAGCTTCAGTAACCCAATCCCAGTTTCATCACACCTTTGGATGCATTCATCACATAACAGCTTCAATTTTTCCTCTTTTTTTATGTACAATACACGAAGGCCCATTTCTGTGAAAATCCATCAAGAAGCGATCATGTACAAAGCACTTACATTCTCAAGTGCTAGACTTTCTTTTTACCTCTGAACAGAAATCACCATTTTTTACTACTTAAGACATATTCTGTGCTTTACTTTGCATGATTACTTTGAAAGCAAATGCGTTCCCCTGATAATTATTATTTTGATTATGGGTTTTCATTTGGATGGCTTACTCTGAAAAGTCTTAATGCTGCCTAATACTTTAAATTTATTTCCTTGCTGTTTTCTTGCTGTGTCAAAGTAGAGACATTGTAACACTTCTGCAAAAGTGGTATGCAACCTCTATGCATTTAAAGAGTGATTTTGGGTAGTAATGCGATAGATGGATGGGTTTCGCAATTCATAACTCAAGTCCAGCCTATTCCCATTTGAAGAGTTCCTGCTAAATAAATCTTACAGCTGGTAAATACAAGGCAACTGCGATAACTGTAGTTTACACACTTCTGGGAGATCTCAAAATGAATACATACTGGATTGAACTTTGTAATTTATCTGAAAGCATGATTATATGCAAAGATACCTGAATCACCTGAGCTACGGCGTTCATTTAGCTGTTAAAGGCACCATTATGCCTTAGATTAATGACACCTGAAATGCCATTATTTTCACCATTTCTAGATCTGATGCTTAGTAACTGACAGAGAAAAAGTTTTTACACGTGATTGACTATCTCAGTGCTTTCACTTACGCTAAATAGAGAATAAATTTTTGCACACATCAGAGCTGTTCCAAGAGATAATATATGTCAGGAAAGTTTTCCTGATCAAGAAGCCTACACTTCTCTAAATAGCCTCTGAGCAGATGTGAAATGTGTAGCTTTACAACAAAAGCCCCACAACTGTGCTGGTAGGATCAGAGAGCTCTAGGTGGGAAGCTGTAGGTGGGAAAGAGCTCATTCCCAGCCAGCCCACTGATTCCTGATGCATGGACTTAGGTGAGGGCTGATCACTTCCTTAAGGCTCACCACTCTTTGATTCACAACACTGGATTTTCCCTGGTCCTTCAGACCATTTCTAAGAGTTGCCTGGTGTTCTGCTCAGGAGCTGCCCATACTGTTTACCTGCAGCGCACGCTCGAGCCTGGCTTTGAGCTACCCAGGGGAAATACCCAGAACAAAATCTCTGGGCATCCTGTTTCTAGGTAGCATTTCGCGGCACACTTAACTGCAGCGTGGACAGACCACAGCCTGCTGCAGCTGGCCATATCTAGGTATCCACACACCCTTGTAACGATGGCCTGTGATTGAAAAAGGGCAGTGTGAGGTCACTACAACTTTTCTACAAGATTCCTGAGATCACCTGCAGCATGAACCTTAGTTCAGGCTGGCTACCGTTAGCATGCACACATGCAGAAGCATTTGGGAAGTTCTCCAGGGATCCTGTTGCAGGCAAGGACTAGTCAGCTCTCAGTGTAGCCATAGTTATTTTAAGTTACTGTCTCAGTATTCCTGTATTTCATACGTCTATATATATATCCTTTAGTTTTCACATGAAGGGATTCTTCTTTCATTCCAACCTAATAATACGTAGAGGACTCTAGTACATCTTTTGGATTTTGTATTTTAAGTCCATGATGCTCAATGACTTTGATTATCGCAACCAAAGAAAATGTCAA
Organism: Chroicocephalus ridibundus; assembly: GCF_963924245.1. Lineage (NCBI taxonomy): Eukaryota > Metazoa > Chordata > Aves > Charadriiformes > Laridae > Chroicocephalus > Chroicocephalus ridibundus. The sequence goes on along the minus strand of NC_086296.1, from coordinate 7,424,502 downwards.
CATTTTTTCATCTCTTATGCACACACATACACATCTGGGGAACTACATGGCAAACTGCACAACTGTAATGTAAGCCGCACTTGACTGCTATTGCCTCGGTCGCATTCTCAGCAATATTATCTACACTGGAGCCACAAACCACAGCCTGTATCTCTGAGCAGCACTAAACTCCACCACAAACAAGTCTGACATAAACTGACTGACTTCCTCCCAAATGTAGAATCATCAGAATCACTTTTCCACCACTGTTACCTCTGCCACCGTGTGATCTTGTAGGACTAAAACAAGACTTATACGCCGTCTGTTGCAGTGGGGCTCGAGGGTCATACACTCCTAAATCTCTTCTCCATTCCACTGTAGACAGTATCTCAACTTTGCTCATGAGGACTGAAGGACAGGCTGTCTGACACACGCACAAGGTCATATGGGAGACTGGGACAGGGTAAGGAACCGATCTGTGTTTTTCCCAAATCTCTTGTTAACCACTGGCCCATCATTCTGGTACTGATGGAAATGGGAACCATGGCACTTGATTCTAGTCTTAAATCGCCTCCAGTGTACGCATCTTAAATTTCAACATTATTCTGCGCATGAGGCATATTTTTGATAATTGGTGAGCTATTCTGTGAAAAAAATCACTGCTATCACCTTTTACAACACTGCCTCAAAACCACCTGCTTAATTTGGATTTCCAGTTCTCACCAAGCGCTTGGTACCACTCATGGAGCTATTTCAGCCAAGTATCTTCTTGACCTATGACAAGAACAGGCTGCTTCTTTCCAGGGTATTAAGCTGTAGTGGTGGAGAGATAGAAAAACTGGTACAAAAAGTCCTTCACAGAATTCTGTAAAGCATTGCTAAAATATTTCTTATGTAAAATATGTGATACAAAAATGTCCCAAAACATGCATGATGTAAGATAAAGGTTTTACTGGCACATTTTCAGGATGACCTGCATAATTATTTCAACGCCTGCATTTGTGAGTAATGCACCTATCTCCTTCCACAGCAGTAACGCCTTTATACAATGTCACACTATCATCAGAATCCTCCTTCTCTCTTCATACAGAAGAAACAGAGAGATGATCAACAGCTGGGAAAGCATCCACTTGAAAAAAAAAATATGCCTTCAGAGACGTGTAATGGCTGAGAAAAAAACTTCTCATGAAGCACATTTAATGTTCAGAGCTTGTTCACTGACTGAAACAGCAATTCCTTAATATCTAACATTTAGAACTGCTCAGCAGCCGGAACAGCAAGTAATTATAAAACTTTTCTGAAGTACACAGCACGTAGTGATTACAAATGAAGCTTCATGAAGGCAGGGCTTCTAAGGAAGTGCTCTGGGGTGGATATATGAGTCTAATTTGATGGGATTGAGAGTTCCCCTGGGCCAGTTCACTCCTTGGATTTATTTTAATTTATAAATATGCTAATAATTCAGGGCTAGATTGGGCCACGCGCCTGCACAAGGGAGTAAGAACTCCCTTTGATCTGCTAAACAGCCACTCTGGCTCTGGGTCTGAGCGCACAGGCATAAGCGAGGAGCACTGAACCCGTAGCCACTCCTTTGCTGGAGCAGATGGGCAATGATTAGGTGCTACTTATTGGTTACAGCAGCTGAGCCAGCAAGTTAGTGATGGGGTTAGTAATTTACTACTGGCATAGGCCAGCAGTAAATTAATACCCCAGGAGAACGAGGAGGAACTGTGCTGCAGAGCTGTGTGAATGTTCTGAGGAGCAGTTTTAGAAAAAGAAGGTGGAACGGAAATATTCTGTTAATGGAAAGATAATAAAAAATGCATAAAAGGCAAACCAGAAGTGACATAGGGAGACACTGCCATGGAACTCACCCGCTCTTGCTAACTATATGGACGGAAAACACATTTTTGATATCAGCTTGTGTTAATTTAACCAGGATTTTTGATTTTTGACTATTTTTGAGTACAATATTAAGCATTCCTTTGCATCTACTTATTGATCATTCAAACCTTCAGTGCCCTGAGAAACATTTACCCTTGGAAGGAGATTTTTCTTATACGGATACCCAGGACCGGCTGTATCAAAAGCTGTACTTAACCCCCTTCTCAACATAGGGGATTTAAGACATGTATACACAACCCACACGTAAGCCCATGGATAGACTCATACTGTGGGTAATACCACAGATGCCAGAATGCAAAATAGATGCTGTTTCGCTGCAGAGGTCTAGTAAGAGGTGGAATGATGTTAAATCTGTCAATGCTGAAATGGCTTGTACTGGCCACGCGTGGCCAGGGCTCAGCTGAGCCCAGACACAGTGAATCGCAGGCCCAGTGCTGCAAAGCCTTTCACAGGGCGCAGTGGGAGAAGGCTGGCAGATAATTACTAAGAAAAGCAGTGCAGAGATCTCAGCTGCTGTTAAGATCCATAAACAAACGGAAATCTTTGTTGAATGCCTGTCTACATGTGCGGACCAGGAGTCTCTGATGAGAGATTTCAAAGTGTTGGGTTATTGCACTGAGTAATAGAGCAGTTTAGACTCTTAAATGAGTGAATCTTAGGACTGCTATGGGCTAAATCAATAATTTCGATTTATTACAGTGGCTCTCAAAAGAGAAATTGTAAAAAGCCTAGATTAAAAACATTTTTTAGTCATCTTTTATTCCAACAGATTTGTACTGAAAGTGCCTAGGGATCCAAGTATACTTCGACCTGCTGAAAATTTAGCAACTCCCTCTCTTTAATGCTATCTAGTTTGACGGTGACATCTTAATGCAAGATCAGCACTTACTAAATGACATAAAAAAATCAAAAAGAGTACAAACCCCATTCTCCCTCAGTTACACTGTACATCTTACTCTTCACTAAAATTAATGTATTGAGGTGTGTTACTACCATGTACAGAGACAAACTCTCATCAAAAGCCAGTGGTCAGACTGGACCTCAGAACAATCTGTACTTCAGCCCACTTAGATGTATACAGCAGTGCCTCTTCCCATTTTAGAAAAGACAATAACGGGGTACAGGACATAGTTCCTCTATTCCTGCTATTTTCAATTTCTTGCTCCTCCTACACCTTCTCCTAACCACATTTGATAACTGGGCCATCTTCAATGGACACACCCCAGGATCAGGATGAATCACAGCAATTTATAAAAAAATTAGCAAAACACAGAGATCAGAACCTGATCTGGAAATGCGACTCATGGTGACTTTAAAGATGATTAAATTATGTGGGCAGTTCTTTACACATCAATTTGCTTACATAGTCAGCACTCAATGCTAACAAAGGGCGGGTCATTAGCAATCCGGGTTGCTTTGAATCAGACGCCAATGAGCTAAATGTTGTAATATCCACCACTGGGACCTTGAGCCACCCATTTGCCTTCTGAAAGACTTGATCAAATGCAGTACAAATGCTTAATATAGGTTTCTTTCAGCAGGTCCTTAATAAGAGCTGTTACAAAGGTAATCCCTTTGAAAAACTGTGGAAAAGATGTGGTAATTAAAGAAGAATGCCAACTACTGGAGACAAAATGCAGTTTAAATTTCTTATTTTGCAATGCTAGCCTAGCTTTCATCTTTAAACCATAAAACCAACAGAAGAGAAAGCAAAGGATGATCTATTTTGGCAATTAACAGATAGGGAGGGCATAATTTCATGGAAAACTACCACATTAAAAGTATTATGAAGGTCTTCAAAGGAAAATATCCAGGGTATAACTTAGAAAACTCTCGAGCAACATAACGTAATATACATGTATATCTTCAAAGGGATGATATCATACTATACTTGATTTCTTCACACAGTCCAGATGAGAGTTAGATTAGTTAATAAGGTTTCTTAGCTTTCTTGTCATAAACTGTGATATAAAACATAGCTTTTTGATTAAGGTATTGGACTGAGACAGAAAATCTCATTTCACTTCCCAGCTCTTCCACAGCATCCTTTAATGACCTCAGGCAAGACATGAAGATACAGATCCTTACAGCTAAAATAAAATCAATAGGAATTAGGCATCATGGAGCTTTAAAAAACCTCTGGTGTCTGTCTGCTACTTTAGGCACCTGAGTACAGTACCTTGTACAGTACCTCTCAGCTGGGTTCAACAACGTGCCATGGGGGAAAGAGTCAGAAAACCACTCCTGGTTCAACTGCTGCATTATGCTGAGAGGCTCCACTTGCAAGGGGAATTCTTAGCTGACAAAATACGCACCGTGTGGGTGGCATGAGGTAGGATGAGCCTGGGGTGTGATCCTCCTGTGCCTTTATTTGCCAGCTGAACAAGGTGAATAATAACTTTTTCTTGTAGTCTCAGAAAAAAATTAACAGTATGTGGTGTCTATCTGACCTCTCTGTACAAGCCTTGCCCACAGATGCTAATCTCAGTGATGTTAACTGCCATCCTAGAACAAACAGCAAAAGTTATGCTGCTAATTAGAGTATAGAAAAACAGAAATGCTCCTCTCTTGGACAGGCAGAAAGCTGAACGAGACAGTCCCTAAAGGAGGGAGACCTGACTGGGGATCCCAATAACTCACCAATTTCTTCCTTCTATGCAGAGCATTTTTTTAGAGTCACTAATCACCCATAAATGCTGCAGTCAAGATAGCAGGCTCATTAGTCTTCTCTGATGCTACATCACATCCAGGCACAAGGTAGATGAGATTGATTTTTCCCTCTTCCCAAAGGAAGCAGGTGTGTGACCCTCTGTCTCAGACTGGTGCCATCGTATAAAGACTACGTGCAGATCCCAGTACTGAGCTATCATCATCTCCCACCTTTACTACATTTTCCATTCAGTTTGCGCAAGATATTAGTCTGCTAATGTCTTCATTGTAATTTCAGATACCAAAATACATAGGCAGATTGGTCAAGAAATAAGCTTTCACAGTGATTCATCATCTCTTCCTGCCTCTGAGAAGGACATTTTCTACTGAGAATTCATTCAGCACTGGAATCTCTCCAGAATCACTGTAAGTAAGCAGTATTTCCCTCTTTTGGAGACAGCAAATATGTAAGCACTAAAAATCTTCCGAGAGACATGACTGGAAAAGAGACCGTGAGCAAAGATTTTCAGAGAGATTCACTCCAAGACCAGTGCTTTCAAAAGGAGAAAGGAAGTCAGAATCATTCCGATCATCAGCATTAGATTATATGGCTCTTTCAGCCTGCTAAAAGCAGCAAGATGAGATCAAATACACAAAAACATGTTTTATCATTCACTTTTAATTGTTTTCTTCAGTAGTTTGGGAGCAGCCAGTGAAACATATTCAGAGTCAGGAGAACCCCTTTGAAAAAGCAGCCTATATAATTGATTTTCTGATTACAAATACCTTGCATGTGTGTTTTATTCCATTTATAAGCAAAGATACCCCTGGAATTGATACAGAACAAGGTACTCAATTTTCTAAATCCACTTATGAGTTGGACTCAGCCTCCTCTTTCAGTCCGCATTTGTGGCTGCCATTCATACCAAGCCCTACTTGCAGGAACTACAATGAAGCATGACTCAAGAGACAGGTCACCAATTTTATGACCATGCACTCCCAGGTGCCAAACTAGTATTCTCTGGCAGGGGGGATATAAAAAAATCAAGGTACCCACAATTAGCAATGAGATTTTGAAAATACGATCAAAATGGCACAGAGATGTAGAAGGGCCTGGTTACTGGAGTAGCCCCAAAGAGGCTGCCCCTTCCAGTGAAGATGTGTCAGCTGCTGTTGACACGAGCAGTTGAGTTCTTTAATAACAGGTTACTGATACTGGACTGTACCAGACACTTGTGGTCTCAAATGACACAGTGATCAAAGAAAGGGATGCAGCCTGACTGCTCATTGCTATGCATAACATGCCTCCAGGTATTGCTCACGCAGATGTAAGTGTATCAGGCATTTGCACCTGTTTTGAAACAAACTGAAGATGAAACTGCATTATGAATCAGGTGGCAAGACAAATCACATCTACATGTAACTGCATATGTAAATCAGATGTGTGATATGCACATCTAATTTACAAGTCAGGTGTCTTACGATTCCAGTTCCTATGGTTTTTACTGTGGGATTTTTTTACTGCTCTGCTAGCTTATCTGCTTTTGGGCTAGGCTTGAAATTCCAAAAACATCTGCGCATAAAGATCCCCATTCCTTTTCAACAGGGTAGCTGCACTTGCCTACTGGAAAAACACCTAGAAAGCTAACCATTCACCAGGCATGTAAAATTGATAAAATATCTGCATTTCATAGAGGCAATGGATGTAAAGAAAGCACACGTTTAATGGCACAGTAAAGGAAAGAACCCATATAATCAAGTGTTGAATATTATGGTGAAACAATGAAGGAAATAACTCAAAGGTGATCTAAAGTAGTTTTTCAAACTTGCTGTCCATGAACAAAGTTCATGGGGCAATGAAAAGTCAAGCTTGTGGGTGACAGCCCCATGCTCTCCCCTACATTCCATTTGGGCGCAATTGCAGCCTCTCAAGTTCGAGCACACAAAGAAAGTAAAGGGATTTTTCAGATCAGAAGCAATGATCAACAACTGGTTGGTGGCAGCTATCTGAAGAGACCTCCAATGTAGCTGAAGAGCTTTTCTAGGTGTCTGTGAAGCTGCCTGAAGAGAGAGTAAAGGATCTTGAAATGAGCTGCGTCCTTTGAGAAATAAGCTCAACAGCTGCAATTTCATCACAGAGCAAACTCGGTTTGTGTGGAGTCCCTCGGCCCAGAGGCTGCAGGGAATTGAATAATACTGTGTACACTCTAGAGCTAGAGAATATCAGCCTGGGGAAGGTGGAGAAGTAGTTTTATTTCTAGAAAGTCAATATATTTTTGCAAGCTTCACTAAGGAGCAGTCTGCAGCAGGAATATATTCCTTTTCTGCAGTCTCAGGTCATGTCTCCCCTTATTAGTATTTGTAGAATATATTATATACTCTTTTAATCCTACTCTTTTCTTGCAAATTCTCTCTAATGTTGTATGCTGCTCACATGGTATTCGCTATGCTAAAGTAAAATACAATTAGGGTAAAGCAAAACCCCAAACTAGTATTGGGAAAAGATAGTCTGAGCAGTAACAGTAGGATAAATACTGAGCTCAGCTGAAACTCCATGGAAATGGGAATGACATAGGGGAAAGTTGACAGGACAGCAGTCAGGTACAGTGGTCTGATTCAGATCTACTGGATATCTGCAGGTATACTTACACTTTAGGACACTGTCCTGGATAATTGTAAAGACTGGTCCACTCTAAATACATACGTCCAGAAGTTACCATCACAATGCTGAGTAATACTATTTTGTTCTTTCCCAATCTCTGTAAACTGCAACTATGCACAGTATGATCTTGCAAGGTCAAACCTGCAAAGGAACACTGTGCCGTCTCTCAGCATAGCTTTGCTACTGTGCATTGAGAGTTTATAGTATTAAGCTATGACAAGCACTGTAAAACCAAGGCCGTGCATGGAGAAGTGTGAAGGACAATAGCGTGGGGGGAGTTTTGTAAATGTTGCTCACATTACGCCTTCCATCCCTCAATTCACTATTTCGGCATCGTCAGGTTGGCCTTTAAGTGGTGAACATTAAAAAACCAAAAGTTTAGATACCCAGAAAGAACACACATTTAGTACCCCTCAACATACATTATGCAAGCAGTTCACCAAATCTGTCCTCAAAAGATATGAAAGGAAAAAAACCCAACCCAACGTCAGAAAAGTGTAGGATAAGGTGCACGCTGACATTAACCAAAGAACTCCACCGAGATAGAGTTCTCCACCGAGAACTCCGCCGAGATGGCCAAAGCCCAGCTAGAGCTAAACCTGGCTTCTGTTGTCAAGGACAACAAAAAAAGTTTCTATAAATATATTAGCAATAAGAAGAGGACTAAGGATTATCTCTGTCCTCTAGTAGATAGGGCCGGCAACATAGTGACCAAGGATGAGGAAAAGGCTGAGGTACTTAATGAAGTCTTTGCCTCAGTCTTCAGCAGTAGGACCAGTTGTTCTCTGAGCACCCAGACCCCTGAACTAGAAGACAGGGATGGGGAGCAGAATGAAGCCCCCGTAATCCAAAGGGAAACGGTGAGGGACCTGCTTCAGCACCTGGAGGTGCACAAATCTATGGGGCCGGATGGGATCCACCCAAAGGTATTGAAAGAGCTGGCGGAGGTGCTCGCCAGGCCACTTGGTATCATTTATGAGCAGTCCTGGACAACCGGGGAGGTCCCAGCTGACTGGAGGTTAGCAAATGTGACACCCATCCACAAGAAGGGCCGGAAGGAGGATCCGGGGAACTACAGGCCAGTCAGTCTGACCTCGGTGCCTGGGAAGGTCATGGAACAGATCCTCCTCAGTGCCATTACACGGCACATGCAGGAGAACAGGGTGATCAGGCCCAGACAGCATGGGTTTGTGAAGGGCAGGTCATGCCTATCAAACCTAATATCCTTCTATGATAAGGTGACCCACTTAGTGGATGAGGGAAAAGCTGTGGATGTTATCTACTTGGATTTTTGCAAAGCTTTTGACACTGTTTCCCACAGCATTCTCCTGGAGAAACTGGCTGCTCATGGCCTGGACAGGTGTACTCTTCGCTGGGTAAAAAACTGGTTGGATGGCCGTGCCCAGAGAGTGGTGGTAAATGGAGTTAAATCCAGTTGGTGTCCAGTCACAAGTGGTGTCCCCCAGGGCTCGGTGCTGGGGCCGGTTCTCTAATATCTTTATCAATGATCTGGATGAGGGGATCGAATGCACCCTCAGTAAGTTCGCAGATGACGCTAAGCTGAGCGGGCGTGTTGATCTGCTTGAGGGTAGGTTGGCTCTGCAGAGGGATCTGGACAGGCTGGACCGATGGGCTGAGACCAATGGTATGAGGTTCAACAAGGCCAAGTGCCGGGTCCTGCACTTGGGTCACAACAACCCCATGCAGCGCTACAGGATTGGGGCAGAGTGGCTCGAAAGCAGCCCGACAGAAAAGGACTTGGGAGTGTCGGTTGACAGCCGGCTGAATATGAGCCAGCAGTGTGCCCAGGTTGCCAAGAAGGCCAACAGCATCCTAGCCTGTATCAGGAATAGTGTGGTGAGCGGGACTAGGGAAGTGATCATCCCCCTGTACTCGGCACTGGTGAGGCCCCACCTCGAGTATTGCGTTCAGTTTTGGGCCCCTCGCTACAAGAGGGACCTTGAGGTGTTGGAGCGTGTCCAGAGAAGGGCTACAAAGCTGGTGAGGGGTCTGGAGGACAAACCTTATGAAGAACGACTGAGGGAGCTGGGGTTGTTTAGCCTGGAGAAGAGGAGGCTGAGGGGAGACCTTATCACCCTCTACAACTACCTGAAAGGAGGTTGTAGAGAGATGGGGGCTGACCTCTTCTCCCTGGTGACAAGTGATAGGACGAGGGGAAACGGGTTCAAGTTACGTCAGGGGAGGTTTAGATTAGATATTAGGAAACATTTTTTCACCGAAAGGGTTATTAAACATTGGAATACGCTGCCCAGGGAGGTGGTGGATTCACCATCCCTGGAGGTGTTTAAAAAAAGGGTAGATGGGGCACAGAGGGACATGGTTTAGAAGTGGCTCTTGTCAGGGTAGGCTAAAGGTTGGACTCGATGATCTTAAAGGTCCCTTCCAACCTCAACAATTCTATGATTCTATGATTCTATGAGATGGGGAAAATGGTAACGCAGCGCATCTGGCACTGAGTAACAACCAAACTCCCCATTATAAAGAAGAGGGAAGTTTCCTCAAGTAAGGTAGAGGCAATATAGGCTAGATGGCAATAAAAAAGGAAGTTTTAGCTCACTCTTTATATCTTTTTCTTTCCCCTGAAGGGGTAAAGAGGGAGAGGAAGCTGCAGGAGCCGTCTTAGACGAAGAATCTCCGTTTTGAGTCACAGTGGAAAATCCTAAAATGTCAGCAGTGTTTGCCAGGATGTTTTATTTCACTTTCCCTCCTTCTTCCCTGTCTGTTTTCCCCTTCTTTTTCCCTTCCCTTTCTTTCTCCATGTTTAAAACAAAAACGTCTGATGGGGAGAGCTGATGCTAGTGAATATCCTGGGGAAATTAGACAAATACGTGACCAACTTCTTCAGCCTGAAACTATAAACCAGCTCTTACTCAAATTTACAAAAATCACGGACCCCAGGGCTTTCAGCACCTGTAGCTCTGGATGTCTGATGGACAAACCTTTGTTTTACAGTTCATAAAGCAAAACTTAACAACGCTGCCTTCTTAATACCATCCACAGCTCTCACTCACTGTAAATTTAAAAAGAAGCTTATTAAAAGCGGAACCAACATAAATATTGGAGGTAGATCCATTACACTTCATGATACAATTATTTGGTGCCTAACTCCCGTAGTTCACTTCTCCTGTTCAAGGATAATAAAAGGAAAAATGTCCCCATGACATTCAATGGCAGAAATGTCATTGCTGAAGTGCCTATGATGTGCAATTAACATTTTTAAGGAGTCCTTTAAAAGGATACTGTCAAGGCTGACAGATTCGAAATTACACCAACTATCTATGTTTGGATTTCTGCATAATTCAGCATCTCCCTAGCAAGTTCACCCTTTCACTTCTGGATATTTATATGTTTCTTTCTTCCTATGTCTACTGTACTGAGGGGACCATATGTATTAATCATTGACTTCTCCCCCATTGCTACATTATAATGTTGTCTTACAATTGCAATCATCAGAGTTTCTATCCAAAAAGTTGTCTTTTTTTAATGTTCTGCTTTCCTCAAGCAAGTTGCAATTTTCACAATAAAAACTACTTTGGTTTGGAGCAAAATATTAAGTTGTGAGGCAAAAGCAGTTCAGTGTCAGGGTGGAGTTAAAAAAAAAAATAAAATAAAGCCATTCTGTATTACTAATGAAGACATTGTCACCAGCAGGATGGAGTCTTCAGGTCTTGACTTGGCGTGTTTGCATGGAGAAAAGAAGTCCTGGATCTTTCCTTCTTGGCAGTCGTATCTGACACTTCTGCTTAATAGAATGAAAAAGCAGGAAAATACAGAAGATATTTGCTATAGTAGAAAAACTATCTTTAAGCAAAAGTTTCCAGGAGATGCCAGCTACTTTTTAAAGATTTCATTGGACGACAACTGAATGTTTGTATTTGCAGCTAAAATGTTTCTTCTAAGAGCTGATAGCGGACATCAGTTTTCAGGCAGAGTGCAGACGTTCCTGTCTGACTGTCAGGCACATGAAGAGCAACGTGTCCTCAATATTTCAAGAAGACAAATGAAGGAGACACGATCCTAATGTTAAATGGCCTGTGAGAAAAGCAAGTGCCTACTCAACTGACAAAATACTTACAGATAAACTCCAAGAGCAACTTTGAAGGGATGGTTCTGACATCTCTGGTTCTGTCCAAATCTGGTTTTTCCCTATGGCACCTCAATTAGAAAATAGCTATGTCTAATTTGCTAGGAAATCTCAGTTTCAAGGTTGCTAAATCAGGCCCTGATTCAAAGCAAGAAAACACAATGGATTTTGATGAGGCTTTTGAGAGATGTCATGCTTTATAGAGGTGACTTTCCATTGCTAGGAAAAAAATTTCATCTTAACTTGACCCCCAGGAAGAGCGTAGGAGTGCTAGCGGGAACCATAGGCTGCAAGATATCAAAATACTCTCTAAACAACAGTGACTTTTTTACTGTGGAAAGTAATAAACAAGAGTCTAGCACAGAATCTCTCTACGCACCATATAGTTACGCATTTGTCTCTCAGCCCAAAGCAAAGATTTAAAAATCTACTGTGATTTTTTTCCATGCAACCATTACTGCCTTTTTATACCCTTCTTTCTATGCCTTTCTGCACTAGGTGAATCAAAATGGGTTTCTACAAATAGTTATAACAAATGACATTTAGGGGACATCATCAAAAAAAAAGGAAAAAAGATTCTAAAGAACAAGCCTTCCCTTTGTTATTGAAATCTTCAACAACATTAGTCTCCGCTCCTGCTCTTTGCTGACTTTCAACACTTTGCTTGATCAGACAGGTGGAATTAGACTGATGAAAGTCCAGTTTTCCAAGGCTCTGGAGAAATGCAAAGCCAATAGCAAAAGCTCATCTGCACACAGAGTGTATGCCTGCGAATCAGCGGTGCAACGCTTGGTGAGATAAGAAAGAGCACAAAGAAGCAGGAGTAACCATGTTCACATGGAACACACAAGTTTAACACAATGTACCTGTGACAACACTATGTCTTATGAACTCATAATCTGTCATCAGCAGGCTGATGGCAGCGCAGATCTGAAATAGCTATTTGGGATGCATGGGAAGAAGTAGTGGAAATTAATGCTTTGCAGTCACGTGGGGTGAAATTCACCACTGTGTGAATTCGTCCTACACAAATCCACGTATCAGAGCTGAACTCCGAGAGTCAGACTGCAGACAAGGAGAATGTCTGCTGCCTCACTCCCCAGTCACAGATAGGCTTCCTTCTGCTGCTTCAATCTAACCAGTAGATAAGTAAGTCCAATTAGTTTAATTTCAAAACTAAAATTAAGAGTTATCTTCTCTCTAAGTAAAAATGGAGCAAGAAAAGAGTAGAAATTCAATCCTACAGGGAAATACTCACAAAAGTGTACCTTATCAGATTTACGGCCCTCTTCTCCATGAAGGTACTTGCAGGAGGTGATGAAGCTTGATGAGATTTGCAGGGGTGAGTGCCACGTGCTCAGCTTCTTTGCCAGTTTCTAAGGGTGAAGTTTATTTTCAAAGAACTGTCCGCATCCCACTCTGTACTTTACACTATAGACGCTCTGAAACGGTGTGAGTTTCATACATGGTTTCCTTCATTTTATAAGCAAGATCTGATCTGGATCAGTAGTTGCTAATAATCTTTCTACTAAATCTCTGGATCTCAAATCCTATCAATTTGTCCATCAGCCATCTCTTGGCCCAATCTGCCACCCTCTAATACTGCCTCAACTACTTTTGCAGAAAGCAAAAGCTTGATGCCAGCAGAGACTTTAAAAATGACAGATGTCATTAACAAACCCCTCTGTTAACGCCAAGTCAGAGGACCCGTCCTGAGGAGTGCGAACGGCCACAGTACTGTGGATTGCCAAAGTGCCACAGCTCAGCTGAGTCCCAGCAGTTCATCTTGCCACGCTGTTCAATTGGGGTAATTTATACCTTTGTCGGTACGTTAAGAAATCCTCTTATACCTGTTAATTGCTCCTGTATGAGAATAGCAACAAAACAGAATCCACAGGTGTGTGAATGTCAGATAAGTGACAATTCTTAAAGACAACCATTAGACGTCTGTCAGCCCAAGCTGTGCTATACTCTCATCTGAACTGCAATGGGAACATGCACATAAACTGTATGCAGAGAAAATCCAAGAACGCTGTCGTGAATTCTTATTTGATAAAGCGGGCTTGCAGGAGCAATATGAAAAAAAGGTTAAAAGGGGGAAAGATGACAGCCAACTAGACCGGGTGGTCCTGGAAATTAACAGCACAAATATAAAGGAGTTTGCCCCTTCCAGCCTCTTCCCAGCTACGGATCCTTAATCTAGTTTGATTTTCCTGGGGTGGCAATCTGTCAGATGCATCCCCTTCAGAACAAGATTATAAAAGGAGTGAATCATGGACACATTATTATTCCCCTCAGCATGTGGCACTTTTTCTTTAAATACAGAAACCATAGTGTGCAGGAAATGATCCATCTATTAAAATTTGTGTCAACATCTCTCAAAGCTCTTGAAGCTGTACAGTGAATACTGCTAACCGTTCTCCTGTGTCTGAAAAATCAGTATGATGACAACACTGAAATATGTTGCATGCGACACTTTGGTCCTGACCTTACTTTCACTCAAGTCAATCGTCGTTCTGCTTTTGATTTTGATGGGATTGGGGCCACTGTTCCATTGTCACCTCTCTTGTACCCTCAGGCGCCCTCTCCAGCAGCACTGTCAGCTTAGAGAAGCCAGGGCAATTTCAAAGTATTTTCTGATGCCCAAGGCAAACCAAGAGATGACCTTTTCCACCAGCAGAGAGCTGCATATAGGCTGCTATTGAATATTCCACCAACTGTAATGCTCTGCTCACAGAGATGGCCCGGCTCCACTGTGTGTGAGATGGGTTTTCCTTTTGCCATCCCTTTCCTTGCCCTAATTCAATGAATTGGGGTGACAGTCTGATTCTCCTCTGTTCTGCACCTTTCTTGTTACCTCCACCTGGGACATGACCTGTGCTTTAGCATCACTTGGCAGAGTATTCAGCATCAGGCTGCGGAGAACTGGACAACAAGCAGTAACCCATTCTTTGGGTTGTGAGTGTCCATGTTTGGCCATGGAAAGTAAACAAGTTCATGCCCAAATTTTTTTGGTCACAAAACAAGAAAATAGTTGTGGCTGAAGTGACCTGAATCATTCAGGTTACCTGATAGACCCTTATCGATACAGTCTCTCGAATATCACAACAGAAATGCAGGTGGTGTTGGTTCAATGGAATTCATGCTTAAATCCCTGAGCAAGAACTTTCACTTTCAGTGATTTTAAATTCTGGCTAATGCAGAGATAAAATCTCTGTAGAGCAATCTGACATTAACAGCTGAATTTCCAGGGGTGTTCAACTCCGCTGCTCTGGTGTGGGAGCAGTGCTAAGCCAACATGGCACATACAGAACTGTCAAATATGGCTTACAAATGGCTGCAAACATCCTGCTGTTACTGACTGCAGAATATACATTTTGTATCAGAAAGAAAGAGTTTAATGTATTCTGGATGGGATGGTTTTCAGAGTCTGTTATACATTCTAAACACGCTCATATCTACATGACATTCAATCTAAAAGACTTCTTTAATGGACAAATATTTTCTTAATAATTTTCAGCAGCACTGCCAACTCTTCCAAGAATTACATTTCACTATGAAGTTAGCTTTTATTTTTGCAGATAGGATGTCTGTGCTACCCAGTTCTTTCTATAAAGAGACTTGGCCTTTATGACTAATTTAAAGGGTTTCCCAAAGCAGATGGAGCGTTTTGATTACAGAAAAAGGGATTTACAGGAATACTGAACTCCAACTATTCAAATACAAAGACAAAATTGTGTCTAAGACAATAGTGGGAAGTAAGAGGTGCTCTAGGCTATTGGAGATTGTCTCTTCATCCTCAGTAGATGTCACATAATGTAAATTGACATTATTTCCTGACATCACGGGATTTTTATTCAATTCCTCTTGCTGATGATCTAGTTCAGAGAATGAAAATGTCTTGGTGAAACGGAGAGAGAAACGGAAGAGAAAAAACAGAGAATATCTTAGCTGGCTGTATTAAGTTATTGTACACTTCCACTATGCCAGCAGATAAAAAAAAGGCTTCTGGAATTATTGATGTAATTTACTGGCAAGCACAAAAACATCTGTGACAAGCCAAAGAACTGAGAACACTGAATTTGTGAATGAAACACTGTATGTATGTGTGTGTGTACTTCCATTGTGGGAAGTAATAGACACGAAGAAAACATGTTGGACAGGCTGAATTTGTCAAGCGTAAATTACACCTGCTTCCCTTCCCCGTTCTCAGTTCTCAAACTACACACCAGACTGACGTTATCCTTAGCTAGCCAAGATGTACCGTCAGCCTCCCGTGATATTAACCACACAACCCGGTCCCTTTCCACGCAGGGGAACGTTGCCAAAGGGGATTCAGATCAAGTCTTCTATTCACAGATACATTCTCCTTGCTCACTTGCTGCCCCTTTCTCTCTCCCTACATCAAAGCTGTGGTAACTGGCCCTGGGTGAAGCGGCAGGCGGCTCCGTTAGCTGTATGCTGTTGGCTTACAGAAGTAGCACGTGGTCTAGTGTTAAGAGTCTGTGTCAAAGCACTTTCTGGGGTCATGGACTAACTGTATGATCTCACACCAGCCATTTGTCTTGCCTGTCCTTCTATTAAGCCTGTCAAGAGAACTGGCTCAACAGAAGAAAAACAGGAGCTCCTTAAAAACGTATTGGCACATCCAAATTGAACTCTTTTTGGATGAAGAAGCTATAAAAAATGACTCTGCAGTGAACTTTGAAATATCAATTTTTTAAAGAGTCAGTGATTTCCCTTCCTGAACAATGCTTTTCATGCTGTGAAGCCTTACAAAGGGAAAATGAATGTTTAGAAACATTTTCAGAAGTATTTATGTGAAGGACTGGGTGATGAGAAATGTTTCAAAAATGATTAAGGCTGCCTAAATATCTGTTCTTCAGCAAGCTAAGTTACAATTTAAATCCTGGCAATATATTTATCAATATTTTAATTCCCGGCTGCATTTCCTGACATTTGTGCCAAAACAAAATTCTGTAAAAGGTCATAACAGGACTCAAGTGTTATTAAGTGTATGATCTAACAAACAAAACAAATGACCTTCATTCACACCTGACTGATCATTCTGTGAACTCACAAACAATAGATTCTCACCACTTTCTCAGACTCAAAGAAATATCCATCTTGGGTGAAATCATCCATATGCAGAGAGTCAGCAGAAGCTTTAAATGCCTCTAACACACTTCAAAGTGGGACTGAATTATGGCTTAGACTCTTTGCAACTATTCTGCTTCCTTTCTTTTTACAGTATTTCACCGAATGCTGGCACACCATCGCGCTAAGTGGTATATTACGTAGTAGGAGATGGTTTCACATACCAGGAGACCCTGTGGCCCACACAGACAAAACAAACCAGAAAAAGAGTGAGAGGATGTTTATTAGTGCCATTTATAAATAGAAAAATGAGGCCCAGAGAAAACAGAGTGACTTGTTCCAGATCACATCAAATATCTGCAGCAGTCAGAAACTGGACCTAGTCGCCCTTTGAATGCCTGGACCGCAAGGGCTCCCCCTTCCTTCCACACCCCTGAGGAGCACTTGGAAAGGTAACTCAGGAAATCTGTGGGCGATGTGTGAACTGAAGCTCTATCTTCTAAATCACTGTTTGGTGGCTTTGCTGCAAGACTATCCTTGCACTTCCTTTTCCGTAAGTACATTTGATTTCATTTCTCCCACACTGCATCTCAGACTTTTGGGGAATTTCATAATACCACATCAAAAGCTCCCAATAGCTGCCAAAATTGCTCTGACTGCTGTTTAACACAGTATTGAATTTAAATGGCTAATGTATATGCCTCTCTCACACATGAACACAAACTGCTGCATAGCAAAACTTTAATTTATCAAATTAAAATGCACTATAGCACGAATTTATTGTATCACTGCTCATAAATGTTTTTATGCGTTTGATTTTTTTTGGTGTTTTATGGTTTTGGCAGTAGATGGAAAGCAATCAAGGTTCCATTTGAAGCAGCCTTGTAAGCAATTCTCATTTAACAGCAGACAATGAAAAAATTAATCTCAAATGAGTGTAACTAAGTTTTCATAGAAACAACAAAACCACTCAGACATTATCATCTTCAACAGCTGTTTACTGTCTTCATTTACAAAACTACCTGTCAAATTTTACTATTTCCTGCAGGTAAAAAAAAAGCCAAGCCCAAGTGCCTCTCTGAGTTAATAAAATGCTCCACGTGTAACAGGGATATTAAGGATCCCTTTCTCGCAATCATAATACTTAGCAGGGATGATTGAGGTGAAGTAATGTTCAACACTCCCTCTCCTGTAGGTTTCAATTCTACACTTTTAACTACAGCAAAAAAAGTAAAATGTGTCTGATTGGTGAAAGCCTGGGTTTTTCCTCTCTCTCCTACTCTATGGAACATCTGCCTCCTCTTTTCAATGGGCAAAGCAACATTTGTCATTCCTGGAAAGTTGTTTACTACAAAACAATCACAACTTTCTCAACATAAAATGAAAACACTTGAAGGAACTACAAAAAGGGATAACAGCAGAATGGAATATTTTTCTGGTGGAAAGCTTTATCATCTGGGGATGCATCTCCCAGTATCAGTTTGTTTCAGTGATGAATTTGGTCTAAGAAGTTGTTTACTGGGAGAAAACCTGCAGTTGGTTAACACTAGGCAACGTGCACGATGGCAAGCATGCCAAATAAACATCAGAAGGAAACCAAAGGGTTCATGGAACGTGGCAACCTGATCCCCTGGCACAGAAGTCAGCAGGGGACGGGCCAATCTTCTGACAATTGCAGGAGTGGTTGCTCACCCAGCAACAACAGTCAGCAGCTTAGTATCTCAGGGAAGAGAGGAAGACAGAAGTAAGAAGACAAATGCAAAACGGCTGAATTAATTGTCCTTCATATGCATGTTCCCAGGCTGCACACTCTCAAAGGCTGTCTCAACTGCTGTTGCTGTGGCTGACTCTGGATTTAGGAGATGGGAAGGAGTTAATTACTGATGGGCAGCTACAGTGAGTGGGATGCACAGCTCCTTTTGACTTCCCTAATGGTGGTAAAATGTGCAAATCCTGTGGACTGTAGCTGAATTTAAATCACAATGATTACAAAATATAAAGCCCCAAAAGAGGATTTATAAATGAGCAGATTTAGCTGCGACACAGACTCCCTCAAGACCTACATTTTGTTTACATGCAAAGTAGACTATGCCTCCTGAATGACTTTAAATCCTGATGAAAATTATTTATATATCTATCTACCCTCCTAACACGGTTCTGAACCATAATTCCTGCTGCTAAACGCCTTGGGGGATATCTACTAGTTATAGGTTTGTCCCTATTTTCTGGCCATTGTCCAGCAAACCACTTTCAATGTACAAACAGTCCTGCTGCCTTCAGTGGGTCTACTCACAGGATGCATAGGACCGTAAGAACATGTTGCTTAAATAGACACATAATACCAACAACAATAGCAATACCGTTCTCTTACTGCTTTAGGACTGAATTTTCATACACAGCTCTTGGGAGTACAGTACTATTAGCCTATTTTATGATATGCAAGCTGGGGAACACATAAATGAAGCGACTTGCCCAAGGTCATACAGGAGTTCATGGGAGAAACTGGGACACTAACAGTAAGTGCATGAGAGCTCTGCCTACTATGTGCGTGAGGCTTTGAGTACTCTGACATTGTTACAAAGGAAATCAGGGAGGTTATATAGTGGGAATCAAATCTTTTAAAAATTATTTGCATCTACTATCATGTTAACCAGTCCAGTCCCATATTACCCATCTGAAGTGTGATAAATGCTTAATTCACGTTAAACCTAAGAAATCACAAAACAAAGGCTTTTATACACTCCTGATCCAACTGCAGAAATAAATTTGAACATTTCCCATTGTTCTAAATTCTTTAACAACAATCAATATACAATTAATTATAATGGATTAAAAAAGCCCTACACAGTACCACCTTTAAACAAAAACTAGTATCTTAAAAGGCTTCAAATTCTGAAAGTGGGAAATATTTCTTGAGAAAGAAATGGCGATACTCCCAATAAAGCCCTCACACCTTCCTACAAAAAGATTTCTATCCACAGTCATATCCATATGGATTTTACGCTCTCTCTCAATCATACCTCAATCATCGAAGACTTTGTATATGGTCAAGCTCACTGGTGTGGGAAACTTAAACAGGAAAAACTGCTACAATCTGTATGCAGTAAAATGAACCAGAGGCAGCCTCAGACTGCCATTCTGCCTGGCTGCCACCGGCACGTTGCTGTAAAAAACCCTGGCAATTTGTATCCATGTCGTCTTGATCCAGGAGCAAGAGAAAGCACTGGTTGCAATTTGCCAACTGAATTTTTGTCATAAAAAATGCAATGGCACCAAAATAAATCTGCTTCCATCAAGCATTACAAGCACGAAAAAAAATAATGTAGCGCTAAAAATTATATGGACTTCCAGATTTTATTGTCCTTCTGGTCAAGGAATATCACAGGGGACAACCGGTAAGAAGTTGCTGCTTTTCCTTATGTCTTTGATCAACAAACTCTCTACAGTCTCCAAAGCTCTCAAAACAGCCACTTTTCAGCAGCATCAAATTTGCTGTCAAATCGAAAAGGAAGGAAGGTGACATAATCCTGAAAAGTTATGGAGACCGTCCCAAATAAAACTGGGTACTGAAACGTTAGGAAGATGGGCCAGGGCACCGAGAGCTCTCACTATGAGCCTCCCCTGATGTTAAATGCCTGGAGATGGCCGTTCAAACTGCATTGTGTGCTCTTTTCCTAGACTAGACAGTTCCTTCAAGGCACAAAATTAAGGCAGTGACGGATGGACTACTCTGCTGTTTATTTGGCCCAGTTTCACAATGTGGCAGTGAGGAACTGTTGAACTCCAGCTGAAACAAAGGAGGTGCAATAAAAAGTTTCTATGAACATCTATTGAGCTTATTGAGGAAGAGTTTATTTGCTAAGTCACATAGCAGAGAATGAAAGATGGGAATGAAGACTATCACCTGCTTAGACCAGAAAGGAACAAGAACAAACATGACGATCGATTTCACATTAACATTCCTATTTTCAGCTGCCTCCCTGCTTGCTGTTCCCCCTCCTGCCTCAGACGGTGTGGACACCAGCCAGGGCACTGCAGGCAGTCAGCAGAGGGACCATCCACTGCTGCCGGAGCGTGTTCAGCACAGCCCTGCTTCCCCCTGCGGCTCCGCGGGGCAGCTCTGGAGTAGGTCCCTGCATCTCCTTTCTTAGTTTCTCCATTGGAATGGCACAGTTATTTCTTTGCACTTCCCCTGCTTTGACCCACATAGCTCCCCGACTCTCATGCCTCTCATGGATGTCACTACCACTTGTCCTAAGCCAGACTTCTAAACCACCTATTCTTTTATGTCCTCTACTCCTCAGCCTCAAGTCTTCTGTCTTCTCTGTTGCCAAGCTCAACATAGAGCTCTTTTCTTAATGCCAAGTTCTTCCCAAATCACTCTTGCTATCCCCTTCCATGCCACAGCACTGCTCAAAAGCTGGCACACTCTCTCTGTGCTGGACTTTAGCCATATTTGCCTTTCCTGCCCATGTTCGGTTTGAACCGATAACAGAAACAGCTTCCCCAGTGCCCCAAATGCCCACGTTTTCAGTCTCAACTGTGTCCTCCATGCACATTCTCAGAATCTATAGACCAATTTGCAATAGGAGGTTCCTATTATATTTGCTACCTTTTTACATTTCATTTTTCTACCCCATTTTAATATTTAATATTCTTTGTTTTCAGCTTCTGTTGTCAGACGTCTGGTTGGGATAGCAAGAGAAATTTTTGGAAGTACCTTAGTTCCACTTTCAAAAGTGATGGGGCAGCTCTGGGGTTTTCAAAAGCACAAGTTCCTTTCAAATTCCAGTTGCTTTCAAACACATCTGCTTTCTCCCAGGCAGTGGGAATTCGAGGCCCCAGAGCTTCTGAAAATTCCAATAGGTGTCAGACTGTTGAAATAACTCCTTTTTTAAATTTAGGTACTACAAACTATAGTCATCAAAGTATTTATGCATTGCTTCACTTGGCACTGCAAAGCCTAAGTGAAACAGATGGCCAACTCAGGTTTCCAAAAGTGACTCAGATCTCAGGAGCCCAGCTCACACAGGAAGTCAATACCAGTTAATCTTCTAAATGTCAAATGGCACTTTTGAAAATAGTACTTTCCATTACCAATAAGGACCTGAAACTTTGTGCTTTTTAAATGTTTGCTTTGTACCAAGTAATACCCCAGGCTCGACTTGTCTGCCTTTTCATGTTCCAAGGACAAGTGAATACTTGAGTAATGCAGTCCTTACAGGCAGGTCACCAGCAAACCAGCCAGCTCTGCAGCACTACAGATTTTTTCCCGTAAAGAGCATTTTTAGGCAACAGGCTTAAGGCTTGGTGAGGGAGAGAGAGCTAGAGAATGTACATACTTAGAATTCGCAGCATGGCTTTCCCTTGCTTGCCATAGTTTTAGTGATAAAGTGCAGAGACTGCAACCACCCCACGTAAGAGCAAAGTTCTTGGCTCTGGGGGCTTAGCCCATGTTTAGTAGAAATTTAATCTGAATAAAGCAGGGCTGCGTTAGACAAGCCTGGATGGTCTTAATGACAATGGGTCATTAATACACGGGCACTGTTGAGGCTCTGTCTGGATCCCCTGTGACATATGACCCAGCTCTTCTATAACATAACTCTCCCAGAGCACGGACAGCCTTCTGGTCATCATTACACAGTGGCAGATACCATGACTCAGACAGAAGAGTTTGGATTAAGCATTATTAAGAATTAACAATTAAGAAATGTTTGGATGCACCTAAGAGAAAGTGCATTAAAGTAAATGTTATGGATACAGGATAATAATTGTTTCTCCTTTCAGACACTATGGACCCTAAGACTGGCACAGGCCAATGCTCTGCTTGTGATGGAGAGTTCCCATCAGCCATTAGATGATCTAGAGGTCACCCGAGCAACTTCCAGTACATTTCTGCTGCAAATGGGTAATTAATCAAATCAATGTCCTCCCCAGGAATTGACTGAAACTAGAGGGCGGACAGAGTTGAGTGCATTTGGTATTTTGAACCTGGAATATCAAGCAGAGGAATAATGGCCATTATCTCCAGTACATATGTTAGAAGAGGGAGAAGTTAGGGAAGTGATTTCTACCCACATCGGTAAGTCTAAGACAGAGTAAAAAGACAGATGAATGTGGAAACTGATTTACAGAAGAGACTAGAGGGACACCAGTCCTACAAAGCCTTGAAGGTTAACTTTACATACTTCTAGGAAACTCTGGAAAAGCCAGAAAGTTCCAGACTTGAAAACCTAAGTTTTCAGGTATCATCACAGTTTATTTAATTTTCAACGGAAACAGATTTAGGTTTGGATATATACATTTCCTTGTACGAATGTCAAAATATTGTCACTGACTGATGGCAATATGGAAACTCTCTGAGTCTGTTCCCACAGCCTAGTGGGGAGGAATGCAGAGAAGGAAGCCAACACCATAGACGGTACATAGGAAACTACAAAGTTATACCTTTAAAGTATGTATATCTCTCTAACAACTCAGATCTCTGTTCTTTAATTAGCACTATGCTGTTTTCAGTACAAACAAAGGACCTTATGGTATTAGCCCCAAGGAGAAATGTGACTTCCCTTTAAAAAAAGAGCAACCACTATAGTTTTGGATTCGCTTCCAAGAGCAGTAATTTCAATACCTTCTTTTAAAATTTAAATTATATCTAGTTAGCAAAGAGAGAATGACTTTTGGCATATTCTTCCTGCATCTAATAACCAATTCCATTCACTTAAACTATCTTTTTCCCTACAGAGGATTATTGTCATTAAGCTACTCAGAGTGTGACAGCAATTGAGACGTTTTGGCTATTGGAGTCAGCAGCATTAAGATTTGAGAAAGAGTAATAGAGAGACATGGAAGACAGAAGTCGAAACGCTCGCATAATCTACACTTGATTTTAATCCGAGACAGAAAACTTTTAAAGGCTCAGGAGAGATTTGGTCTGGACAAGCACCTCTGCTTCTATCCTGCTCGCAGTCAGAGAGTCCTTCTCCTCCCTTCAGTCCTGCCAAGCCTGACCACTCGCTGACCACCCAGCTAATTAGCCCCTCTGATTCTTTTTTTTTTCTTCAAATCCTCACTGCTGAAATGAGGTACACAGGGTCTGGTGACTTAGTGCACAGTTCAGTGCTAATCCGTAGAGCATCTTAGGCTCTGACCTGTAGAAAAGCCTTGGGATATGAAGACCCGAGCTCTGAGGTTTTAGTATTTAGTGCATGATTTGTACAGTGAGAAGTGAGTAACGTGGGCAGATGGCAAGAAAGTTTCTCATGAGCTCCACAATGAGTGTTTTGGAGCTTTCTGTTCCTTGTCCTTGATCCCTCACAATCACTCATGCTCATCCTCTCTCATGTAGGTGTTTCCACACGTAAGAATTTTGGCTGTTAGTCTCCGATAAGGAAACAGATGGCACTTACCCACCAAAAATGTGGAAACAAAAAGGTGTGTACAAGGACCACAGTTCTGCTTTGTACATGTGAAATGAGGCATCTATGTTGTTGGGAAGGGGCAGATGTCCCCTAATGAAGCACAGATCAGGCTGAGGTCCTAAAGAAACAAGCTGGTGACTATCAGTAGCTGATAGCTCTTGAACTTTAGGGGCAAGAACCTCAGCACTTCAGTGCCTAGGAAAACCCCATCTCTTTCCCTGCTTAAGCTGAACAAATGGCAGCAACTATAAAACTAAAGGGTTTACACACTTGCCTGAAACCGTCTTCAGGGATACCTGGAATAGTTCTAATAACACGCTAAAGAGAGGATTAGATCTCAACAATTACTGACTAATTATATGTATAGAAGTTAAATAGCAGCATTTCTAAATCTTGTGGGGTACATACTGTAAAACTTTCCTGTAAAGAATTTGCATAGAAGGTGATCTTCAAACCCTCTTTAACATCTTCATTGGAACAAAAGATCTTTCCGTACACTCTTTGACATTATTCAGGAAACAGCAAATTATCTGATTCAATTGGCTCATGAGTAAAATAGCACGCAGCAATTAACTCTTTAAAAACCAAATCCCCCTACGAGAGGATTTATTATAAGAAAAAAAATTAAATACATAATAAAATAAGAAATACAAAAATTTAAATATAAAAATAGGGAATTATTAGAAAATATATTAAAAATATAGGATTAAAAAGAAAAAATATTCATAAATGTAAGAAAAATTTCTCTTGCAGGGCTGACCTACTCAGCAGTCATTAACATTACAAAGGGATGAAGTCCCGAAGAGCCTAACTGATCTAAACAGTTAAGTCACCCACCACAGTACAGAAAGACAAGGCTTCAAAGTAGCAGGATTAATGGTCTTGCTTCCTGGCAAAATGAACTCATGCTTGTATATATGTGAATAATTTTACAGAATGCAGGGACAGCTATAATAGAGCCTGAAAAATACTTCGGTCAACTGTTTACTCCAAATAGATGAGGGTTTTTACCTGGAGAGAGTGTCACTGAAACTAAGTCTTCTCTCTTCAAGGTACACGGGGAACTCAAAACTGGAACCACAGAAAATATGATAGGCATTAATGAATACAAATGATTTACTGCACTTAGGTAGTTAACGCACCTCTCCATCCAATGTGTGGGTCATGGCCAAACTTCAGGGCCTGGAAGCACCCTCGCTCATGTGTTTGTGCATGTCTGTGCTGCATCCTTGCTCCACTTGAGTCAGTGTGTGACCCAAGTGCAAATCTCTCCTTCCTCTGTATTCCAAGTTTTATGGGGACTGAGCCAGGCCACAGGCCAGCAGGAGCCCATAACGTGCTCCAGCCAGTTATCTCATCCTGCTCATGAGACCCTGGCACGAGCTGTATGTGCTTTCTTAGAAGGAGGACCATGTGGGTTCAGATATCTCAAGAAGAAAGGAATGAAACACTGGACTCCCACAGCTGGCCAATGATCTGCCCATGGGAGCTGCTGCCAGTGCCTGCTTGGTGCACACTGAGGGTAGAATCGGAAGCCTGATTTTTCTTCAATCCACAGCTAAATTTGCAGAACTGTAAAAAAGAGGAATATCCTTTCTAGCAACCTAGGAAATGACTTGAGAACTTGGCAAAGGAACAAATAGATCACTGGCATGA
The DNA here is from genome assembly GCF_963924245.1 of Chroicocephalus ridibundus. Taxonomy (NCBI): domain Eukaryota; kingdom Metazoa; phylum Chordata; class Aves; order Charadriiformes; family Laridae; genus Chroicocephalus; species Chroicocephalus ridibundus. Next base: position 7,399,031 of record NC_086296.1, on the reverse strand, counting down.
CGACAATCTGACATTATAAGCCTTGCAAATACAAATAATAAAAAAATAACATTCACACAGACAAATCTTAAAGCTCCTAATGTGAAAGGCATGCTGCTATACTATCCACATGAGGGGAGACCGCCACTAACTCTTCCCCCTTCCAGGATCTGTAATTCCCAACTAAGACTTGATTAATACTGTGGAAAAACTCAACAGTTAATGCAAGTCTCCCCAATGGCTGGGTATTACACAGAAAGCCAACCAGTCCTATAAAACAGACTAGAGAAATCTCTGTCAGGGCATTCAACAGGATACAAGGAGACACTAAGGCCCAAATCCAGACTGGAAGACGTAAAGCCTATCCTGCAGTAGATGTCATCATTATACCATAAATCAACAACAAATTTCATGCCAAACCTTTAGTTAGTAAGGAGGGTAAAAACAGAATATGATGAAGTGGTAAAGGTTCTCAAAAAAAGAAAACACATCTTTATAAAATTGGTTGTTGAGGTCTAGCACTCAAAGCAAAGCCAGTGAAATCAGTATTCCTCAGGGAGCGGATAATGGTGAAGTGTTCACACTTTTCAAACATTTATAAAGTCAGAGTCTACTTATGCACAACATGGTCAGCAGGCTCTGTGAAAACCACTGCCCTCAAATGCCCTGGGTTCTACTCTAATGGAAGTCTGTTCTGTGACTCTGGGTATCTTCTGAGATTTTTTTTTTAATAAACCCACACAGTGAATTTATATGTGATCCACAGTGAACCACAACAAATCTCTACTGATTTGCATCACTGAAGGATGTGGCAATTATATGATGTCTGATGACTACGTGTTTCATCTCACCTCAGTAATTCTAGCAGCCCCAGGAATACTGAAAAGAGCAGGAGAGGCTGCCTGTCAAAATAATTCATCCAGCCTTGATTAACAGAACATGGCAACAATCCCCTTCTCGGATGGTTCTGGGAGTAATGCTAGCAGAAGCTGAGTTTCTAGCCAGTTCTTAGTGATCAAGTTCCCTATGCTTACCATGACATTTCTAGGTTAACTTTTCCAAGTAAGAGTACTGTTGGGAACGGCTTGTATTTACTATGTGTTTAAATAGTGTTCATCTGTAATGCACAGGAGTTTACTAGCTCCTCGTGAGGAAATCACAGCAGGTACAACCAAACTGTGGAACTACGCAAGTACAGATAGCCAAACAGATACACAGCAATGAACAAGATCTGTCTTTAAATACTCCTTTCCAGTCAGTCTCATTAAATTTCTAAACTTTTCTCAAGATAAAAATTGACAAATAGCATCTCCAAGTGGAGAGCCTCATAATTCTATTACACTTTTTCAGACATGACAAAAAAGCCATAAGAAATGATAATCACATACAATTAAAACCTCTGAAACTAGCTGAACAATTGCTAAGCTAACCAGAGAGATTATATTCCTTTGGGGATTGTCAGTGCTACTTGATGAGCTCTGATTTGGTTGAAATCTAACAGTTATAATGGAATATTTCATGCAGATCATATCAATCAGAAATTTCTTTTGCTTCGTACCTTCCAATGAACATTGCCACACCGAAGCTCTAAACGATTTTGGGTAAGAGAACAGATATAAACATTGAAATTCTTGTTAGTTGGTCTATCAGTAACGCTTTGGTTGATAGGGCACCTTGCTTTCAAGCCATCCAATGGCATTGCTAAACATGCCAGTCTCATTAAAAATAGTCGAAATCGGAATGAATTCAGTGGCTGAGGTCACTCAAGTACTCTGGCAGAGTCATTATTGAATTTCTACTAGTGTGATTACAAAGAGTGCACGCTCAGTCCATTAATTTGCAGCACGAAAACCAAAAATCAATGGGGTGCTACTTAAAACTCCTTTTGTGATAATTACCATCATGTATGCAGGTATACATATGGAATGGGAGCGTGTAAACTGCTGTTTGCAGCCTTGAACAGGAAAGAGATTATCTAGTTTTCTGAGCTGTATGTCAGAATGAAGGAAGGAGAGAATAGTAAAAATTTAGTCTAAGCTTGAGGTGAAATTCAGACCGTAAAGGAAATTTTGTCATTTGCTTCTACAAAGCTAAGGTTTCTTCCCTGGAAATTTAACTGGAACTGAAATTCCTAGCAAGTAATCAAGAATATGGTATTGATCTATCCAAAAAAGCCCCCTACAAGCATCTCCATTTTCTTTAATAAACTTGCTTGCCTGTGAGTTACTAGCATGTTGAGAAAGTAATAATGGGCAACTTGTATGAGTTCTTTGTGAATGATAGTGGGACAAACTGGTATACATTGTTTCAGCAGATCTACACTGATTTACACCAGTTGACGCTCCTCATTTCGACCCCAAACTCATCACAGATTTTTCCAGAGAAAAGTACCGAATTTCCCTGCTTAAGGAAAATTGCATTCAAAAAAACCATTGGCAACTTTTGTATAGTACTGTGACTCTCATTTCATTTTTCATTCTTAATTTTGAAAGTGTTACAAAAGACTACGCTTACAGATCTTAATCATCCAGTATCGTCTACCGAAAAAAAACAGAACCCAGGGATCTTATTTAGCCAGAATTTGACGGATCATAAGCAATTTTTTTTTGAGAACTCACAGACATCTACTACATTTCCAAAGAGCAGCCCACCTCCACCTTGTTCAATTGCCAGGAAATATCCTTCAAACACTTCCTATGTCCCCTCCAACCCTCCAATTCATGTAACAAAAACCAACTCTAACCAGCTGATTCGTACAAGCACTTGACACAGCAAGACAAATTCTACACTGATTTGCACTTCAGGGACTGGGGCTGCACAGATAAAAAAAAAAAAAAAAAGGTTGCCTTTTAAAATGTCAGTATTTGCTGATATTCACCATGAAGTGATAGTGAAGAAAAACAACGCCTTCCATCATTCCCAGAATGTGAAATACCAGAGGTGTCCCTGCAGCCTGAATTGTAGATAAATTATGATTGCAAATGACGACTTACAGAAGCCAATAGAGTAACTACTCTTTCTTCTGTAAGTCAGTTATGTGTGGAGAACTGCAATGATCTTTGATGCAAGCTAGTTTTTCAGACTACGTGAGTTGTTTTGTCTATAACAAGCAAAGATTATTCATTTCTAAGCTTGTAAATGCAGATATTGTCTCTATCTACTATGTAAAACACGCAGGGTGAATTGAATGGAATCCATCATAACGGAATGTGAGAAGTCCTTGGTTTTGCTGAGTTGTGTTATGCCCGGCTTGAATTACATGAAGTGTTGTGTTTGCTAACACGCTCATACGCTGTAAACGTTTGCAGAACAATAATGATGCTACTTCATTCAGTCGGAAGTACTCCTAACGTGACCCATTAGCATCTATGCAACAAATTATTATTATCCCCTTATCAGACTGCAAAAGTTTCAAACATGGTTTACACCGGGAAATGGATCCATTCTACTATTTTCAAGGAGAGACACAGAATTAACCAGACAAAGGAGGTGACCATTTAGGATTAAGAGTGGAAGCCTTGCGATAGGCTAGGACCCTGCTGCATGTTTGTCATAATATGTACAAATAATGAACACGCCGCCTGCTTCAGCAAGCCTACCAGTATGGCAGAAGAAGAGAGACAGCAGATGGATAGAGACAAACAAAAGCGCATGGAAATATTGAAAAAGATACCAGAGAGTTGCAAGAAGAGGAGCCCAGCTATAGCAAACATTTTTCTAAGAAGATAACTGAAGAGGAGTACGGTTTTCTAGCCTAAGATGTGAGTGTCTGAAAGAAGCAAACGCACCTGGAGGGATGCACTAACACCACCGCTCAGATCAGGTCTTCAAATTGTTGGAGTCCAGGACCTCATGCTGGTTTGGCATCCAAACCAATATATTGGTAATCACAGAACTGGATACCACAAATGAGTTTAAATAAACATCTTAGGATCATGTAAAGCTTGATCTGGGTTTAAATTACAAAAGTGAGAATCAGTAGATTAATTTCATTCAACTCAGCAGAGCTAAACCAATGTGAAAGTGGTGCCAATGAGACAACAGTTAGGTCTGCCAACTGTTTATGAAGACTCAACTTCCTCTATAAACCCTGTATCAACCATACGAGTTATTTTAAGTGATAATTTTAATGTGCTTATAAAATTATTTTTTCATTACCACTATCTCCAACTGGAGAATACGTGATGGATGCAATGGCAGAGGCTAATGAAATACATTTTAAAGAGAGAAAAAAAATTCAGTCTGCAAAAAATGTCTTAGGTCCGTCTTTCCATTACTTAGGCCGGGGGTGAGGTAGAACAACAAAAGCCAGATGATGTGGTCTCTGAATGAAGAAGGCAGTCGGAGTCATGTTTAATCATCCATCACTGCAGGTGTACAAGTAACAGCACCTACTTAATTACATACGCAGGTCAACTGGGAACAGAACTTAACAACCTGAACCAAAGTGACAGCCAGGAATGGTGACTGGAGCAAGAGCTCTGCTACGAGTGGGGAGCAGGAGCCACAGCACCAACACATGCGGTAAAATCCTCTGAGCCAGCAGTGACCATGATCTGCTGGTTTTCTTACCAACCTTGCCTATCTTGTAAGACTTATAACAAAGACTTAGCATCTACATAATAATTTTCCACCTGCCTCACAGAGCAGTCACCATTAGTATATAATAACAAAAGAAAGAAACAGACATTTTAATCTTTACTTGAAATAGGCAGTAAGTCATTAAACTGAAGTAACTTGTGAGTGTAGAAGTAAATCTCAGTAAGCCAGTGCAGAAACAAACAGTTCTCCTGTCTAATATATTGTGGAGCCTAAGGAAAAGTAAAGCTTTGTGCCTAAGGAAATGTAAAGGTCTCAGATAAACGGTGATCCTTTACCACTGTCAGTTGGTTAGCTGCTACTCATCTGACAAAGGCATGAGACAGGAAAAATGCTTAAAATTATCTAATTCTGTTTTATGAGATTGTAGCCTATTTTCCAGAGGTCTCTCCTGACCAGTTGTACGCATCTCGAGTTCAGAGGAGCTTTGTTATTACAAAATTCCTCAAGCAGCAATGGTATAGAGAGCTTACGTGTGTAAAACATATTTCAATTTGCTATGCCGAATACTAACAAAGATCTTATTCACTTTTTTCTAGAAAGGTTTGGCTTTTGGCACTTTTTCCTAAATTTTCTTCATTCTTTATTGCCTGACTGATTTATTTCCTCTGCTGTGAAAGTTACAGAGGAAAGCAGAGTTGCTTGGCAGCATGATGTGGTATTGCTGAACTCAGCTGTTTATGGCTTTCAGCAGATGTTTCTGCTTCAAAGACAGTGTGAGAAAAAATACACATGCACAAATTCCTCCCCCCCAATTCTGCATCTTTTGTCTCTTATCTTCCGCTGCCTCCAAATCACAAGGAAGGCTGCGTTACAATAGCAGCTAAAACGCCCGATCCATGCCAACTGTCACAGATAAATAAGAGCTGACCTCACCCCAAATTAGAACTCATGATTTAAGGCGCAAAGAGAAAAAATTAACAGAATTATCAGTCCACAAATGTGCTGCATCAGGAGATTTTCACAGATAACCCAGCTATGAATTACAGCTTATTAAAATAGAAAGCAGTAGGGATTGCTGTGTGCAAGAGGCAAGAACACAGCAGCTTTCTGCAGAAGACGCAAGTGGGACAGCCAGCCCTTCCTACTGCATATTCTGGCAGCTCTGCAAAACACATGCTCAGATGGAAGTCAAAGGCTGAAAAGCAGACTGTATGTTTTCTAGTCACTGTCTGAGAAATGACCACTTTGTCAGGTACCACAAAATAATCTCACCCTGGACATCAGGAATTACAGCTATTTTTGAACCCGTCTATCCACTTGGAATGGATATAAAGCTGTTGTCCCATTATTCCATGATTGCACATCCTATTCAATTTAATATGTGTGGGCCTCTGCTCTATTTACATAATAATGAACTAAAACAATATATCCAACCTGTTTGGAAAGCAGGGAAGGCACTGACAGCAAGAGAGACAGCTTTCTCAGCAAGGCTGGGTTATTGCATGCGTTGGCTAAGCCTCCAGCATTCCGTTTTGATAAGCATGTAAAAAGCTTTTCCAAACTATACAGAATTGCTGAGCAAACAGATTTGATGCTTTCATTTGGCAAGAAATATGTGAAGAATGACCTTTCTCTTGGTGCTTCAGCCCTTCTGCTTTCCAACAGACCCAGGAACTCCAAAGCAGACTTATAAAATAAAAAAAAATAATTTATTGGAACCGGGCTGGAACTTCTGTAGAGATCATGGATAGATCTCATTTCATGCATTTTGTTATCTCATCTCTATTAATTAATTTCATTTCTTGGAGAGAAAACTCATGAGAATGCCTTACTCCTTGGCTAATACTATGTTATCTATAAAGAATAATGTATTTTTGAATGGTCAGGACTGAGTCTAACACTGATCCTGTTGAAATCCAACATGAAAACTAATTTCAATAATGCCTAACAACAGGCTTTCAAAAACTTCATCTTAGATTATAATATCTTGCTTTGAATTTCAAACAGAAGAGAGAACATTCTGACATACCTGATAAGAAAGAAAATACTTTCCATTTAGTATCTTCCACAATACTTATGCAGACCCTGCTGGTTTTCTGACTCAGCCTTTATCTGTTAGAAAGCAGGTATTTATGCTGATGCCAAGCTAAACACAAATTTCGATTGAAACAATTGAGTGCTAATAGTGTGGTTATTTACTTGGACTATGGGGGGGCCAATGCTCTAGTTATGAATCAGGGCCTCGTAGTGGTAGGTGCTAGATGAAAACTGGACAGACGTATGTTGTTGCCATGACAATCGCTATAGTTATCTCAAATTCCACCCTTCTGAACTTGCATTACCGAAAGTATTGAAAAGAAAGGGTCCTTCAGGCTCAGTGAGAGTCCTTATCCATGAGGACTCCCATGGAATTCGCTTTTCCTTAATGTAAGTGAGGGCTTCCCATTAAGTCGAAACCACTCAAGATTCATCAGGTTCAACAAGTTGCCTTGCTCCCACAAGTCCCCAGTAAGACAGAGGTATAAGAAACAAATATGCCCTCTCAAGACAGTTTGTGCAGACACTTGCTTAGACACTGCAGCAGACAGAGAGAGCGAGCCAACGGAGCGTCCGCCTCCCTCCTGCAGGCAGCCTACTCCTGAAAGAGACACGAAAGACATTCCTCATCCTTCCTCCCTCCCCAGCTCAGGGCTTTGATAAACACTCCTGACATTTGAAGCAGCAAAAGAGGAGCCATATGAAAGGCTCCTTTGGGAAGCAACCTTCTAACCCCAGTCTTCTGTGCCCTAGAAAAGATATTGTTACAAGGCACAGCTGGCTGATCCTCCACCATATGTGCAGATGTCCAGTGTATCTTTGGCACCTAAACCGTACGCTGGAGACATCTGTGCCCTAATTTGACCTGAAGCAGGCACCCTAACATAAAGAGAAATCTTAAAATGCAAAGACAGCAGGCAGAGATAAATTACTTGGGAAATCAGATGAGAAAGGGTGGAGGGAAGGGATATTTAAAGCAGTAGGTAAAGGCTTAGCTGTATTATTCTTGACACTGTTATTGACAGCTACATGCACACAGTCCCATGTGTCATTTTAGGCAGACAGATGCACATCACAGGAATGACCTGCCTTGGAAGCTCTGAGGGTTACACTGGTAATTTGCCAGCAGCCTAAAAGACTGCATCTAATTTGCACCAAAATATGCATGTTGCTTAAAACAAAATACTCAGGAGGCCATAATGCTTGTTCGTACGTGACTTTCTCATAAATCAATGGAAATTGCGTCTCTTTTGGGGCTCAATGGCAATAGAAATCCACTGCTGATGTCTTCCTCCCAAAGTACCTCTACAGTTTGTACAAATCAGTTTCTGCAGACACAGATGTGACCTCCTGAAGACGTATTCAACTTCCCAAGCATCTACTAGTACAGCAGTGGCATGTGGCATCTCAGCTCTGATCCTGCCTCAATTATCAGTCAGAAGGATAAACAGCTGTAATGAAAAAATCCTGACCCATGAGCATCAAATCTCTGGGTCCTTGTGAAAACCAGAGTCCTCTGCTCAGGCTGTGACGTTTTGAGGTCAGCAGGCACCACTGACGCTCTGCTGAGCTCTGCAAACCACTCTGACCCAAAACTGCCAGGGGAAGATGACCCAGATTCTAAAAAAGCTAATAACACCCTGCTCGTAATGTGTGAATGCTCTTCTCTGCGTCCATATATTGAGCACAGACTGTCTTCAAGTATAGCCAGACACACACACACCAAATGTCTTACAGTTTTTCAAGTTTGAGGCATGTTGTACATATACACTTTACTTTTATTTTTCAATCACAAGAGAATTCACTTTGCTGACATCCCTTGGCAACATATGGTGCTGCCAGACAGAGAAGGGACCTGCGCAGAATTGCAACGGCTTTGTTGCTTTCCTCCATGCCCCGATGATATGAAACACAACCTGGTAAGATCATTAGCTGTCTCCCTGTGAATGCAATGGTACCCAGACAGTGTTAAAAAAAACCACAAACAACTAAAAAAAATGTATGCGCGTGTGGCGGGGGGAATGAGTGGTTGTGACACAGTCTGAAACATAAACGTAACATCTGGAAGCACTCTTCCCGAGTCTGCCTCTTTATCAGACAGATGGCTGGAGAGCTTTAAGCCCACGGGCCTCTCAAAAGGTTCAAGGCCAAGAGGATAAAGTGCTACATCACAGCAGTTTTCCATTATGTCAGTTTTTCTAAATGTCTCTCTGTTCTCCCACACTCAGTTTCTCTACCCGGTTGACAGAAATCGAAAGCACTGGGTGACTCCATTCCTCCATAAACAAAGTACAACCTCCACAGGCAGAAACATCAGCCCAAGAACAGACTGAAAGCAGCTCGTTCCAGCCCACTTCCCGGTTAGATGGAGCAAGAGGAGTCAGGTCTGGATTAGCCCCAGTCGCTGCTTCTTAGTTCTTGACACCGTAGATATAGGATGCTCTGGCTTTGGCAGAGAAACCGTCTTAAGAAATTCCCCTAATTCTCCTTGCTCCTACCCTTAATCCCTCTTTCTCATCCCCACAACTGACAGCATACCAGCTGGTGGAGGTAGGCTATTATAAAAAAAAAAAATAAAATTAAAAAGACGAAAATTACTTAGGGTAAAAATAACCCTTGTTCTGTCTTGGAACTGCTCTTATACCCTGTGACGGCAATCCAGAATAAGCTACACAGTGAATACGAGCCTTCCACTGAAGCTGTTCTCAGGGTAGATGTGGTATATCACAGATCAACCACACAAGCCTTAGGCTGGCACCAAACAGAGGCAATACTAAGATATGGAAATGGTTATAATAGTAACCAAAAATATCTCCTCATCTACCCTGAGGACACATTTCAAACCTACCAGCTTTCCTTCAGAAACGAGAAACAACAAGGGAAAAAAAGTGACCAAGCAGTAGTCTAAGACTTGTTTTCACTAATCAACACTGTTGTTATCCTCATCAATAGCTTCGTGAATCTCAGCACAAATTGCATTATGAGGCACACAAACATTGCTGATTTCAAGCTGTTTTCAGTTACTTGCTATAGTGGTAAAGCCTTTCTGAATAAATCTAAGTTAAGAAGCTATGGCTCTTGGCTTTAGCAGCATAAATTGAAAGAGAACAAATACTACTCAAAAAAGTAAAAAAGCGTGACCCACTTAAATTCTTAAAATGTAATGGTAAACGGTTATTGATGTGATATATTTACAATATGCTGTTTGTTTTTTATTATTTATATATGTCAAAGGTATATTAGCTGCTAAGCAGCGTTGTATTCAGCTATAAACTGCTTGTTTTGAAGTGCTTACAATGTAATTATATCCATACACTAATGATAGCAGAAATATGCAAGAAAAGAGAAGCAACATGGCAACAAAAATGAGTAGTCTTATTGAGTATGGGCATTTGTTTCCAGGGACATGAAGGGGAGAGAGTGCAATGGCTCTCCATGGTGCGTCAGGGAGCAGATAGAGAACGGCCAGAATTTCCTGTTCATGTGCTAAACAACTCAAGACATCACTCTCCCCATTATCACCAGAATGAATCCTGGATGCAGTTTTATCTGGCTACCACAAAACAGTTTGTAGAAGGCAGCACTCCTTCTATTATGGATTTAAGTAATATTCTGACCTACTTCACAACCAGCTGGGGACATGTGACAATACAAGGGGCGAGCCAAATCGCTGCTCTTGGTTGCAACAGAGGAATAAGGCACAACCGTAGAAGACCCTTCATTCTCCTTGCCTGCTAGCTGATTTTCTGAGCTGTACTGGAAATAGCTGGCCATGTAAAGAAAAATAACATACTATCACCTTCTTGACAAGTAGCGTGAATGTTCATAAAGCATTCAAGAACTACAAACTTCCATTTACTTGCTTTTCAGAAGCTCTTTTGCAAAGACAGTGGAAAACACCTCTCTGCTTAAATTTACCAACAAATTTATGAGTTGGCTGAGTTTGCTGCAAGAGAAGATTAGCTTGTGTTGATGCTGGAACTCCAGAACAGTACCTCACATCTACACTGACCTTGTCACACAACTGCACATCACCCAAATGAACTGTGCAGCTAAACTAGCCTGAAAAAGCTGGTGGCAGCACAGTAAGATCCCATTAGGGACTTGCAGTTCTCAACCAAATTAAATTAGCTTAATAGAATATTTGTGCTTTGCGCAGAGGGCTCCAAGTGACACTTAGAAACTCAGGAAGTGTAATGCCCACTACATGGTACGCTTTCCCCCTGGGATCTTGAGTACACACATGCCCGTGTTTCTCTATCCAGCTCCTCCTTGTACACAAACATTTCATTCCAACCTAGGCTCGTCATGCTTTCAGAAGACAGTGACTATTTACACACACAAATGAAAAAGGATTAATTAAAACATTGACTTTAATTTGCATAATTAGTGCTAAAAATATTTTTATGGGTTAATTAGACTTTATGCAAATTGGATTGAGAAGATTTAATTTGGGGTTTGATAACCTGACTGTTATAGTTCCACAGTTGCAAATACAGAGTTCACGCTGTTCTAAAGCATGTTCTCCCTTTCAAATTGTTTTGGTTTTTACTTCTGGCAGGCTCAATTGATGTGTTTTTCCTTTCCCCTTACCACCCCACCTTCCCCCAAACTCTCCACTGAAAATCTCACTAACTGCAATGATATCAAGTGTAAATACATTGAAACAGTGAGCCGCTCATGACAAGAGAAATTTCTGCACTTTTGCAGCAATCTAATATTTCCCAGGCACTCTGACTGGGCACAGAATACAAATGTTAAAATCTGCTCGGTTTTCTATGCCTGAAGATAGTACAAACCAAGTGCGTGGGAAAGCAATAACCAACCCAGCATCCACCAAAGATTTTATGATACTCTTCAATGAGCCCAGGTTTGAGGCTAATAATAAGCACAGAGCGAGGGAAGCATCGCTCGGCTCTGTGCAATGAAAATGCTCTGCGTGGACTAATGTACAGCAGTGCTCTGAAAATTCATTAAGATGATACCCAGCAAGAGCAAAATAATTTCCACTGAAAGCAGCAATATACGACTACTATGTGTTACAGAAGACAATCATACTTACTGAAAAAGCACTGCTTTTATGTCTGTGGAAGAACTAGACCAAGTCTCAGTAAAAACATATTAACCAGGAAAGCCGGCACTGGCAGGCCAGTTCATACCAGTGCTCCCAGGGGTGCACTGCTCTGCCTCTGACATTTACCAGGGTATGGCTTAGCACAGGAGCCTCCGGTTCTGGAAGAAGTAACTGTTTGCAAAAGGGGATTCTTCTGTATCACATACAAGACACTAAATACTGGAAGGTTTGAATTATCCTGTAACAATGCTTGAAAGTTACAGCGGTTCACCATGGAAGAATTCATTGCTTGCTTGACGAACCAAGCGCACAGGCTGCGATATGCTCAGAGAAACAAGGTCAAAACTATCAAGCCAAAAATTATGTTCAGTAAAAACCTTTAAAATTAAGGATATTCATATTCATGCCAAAACGACGCTCCCACCCCCCCCAGGATTGGCCTATTCTGTTCATTTTTTAATTTAAACCGATGAATTTTATTACCTGGAAACTGAGATGCCCTGTTATAGATCAGCAGATGGTACCATAGTTAACATAAGTGTCTCCAGATTTCCAGGCTACAGGTTTAATAGCTATGAGTAGTGGTAATATGAGCCCTAAGTCTTTCAACCAATGAGTGGTATCATGGATATAAATGAGTTTAATGTGCCGAGAATATGAGGTTTCATACCTGTTCCTCGAACTTGGTGCTATCCTCTGACAAATAACTGTTGTGGTCGAATGCTTTCCACCATTCCCCACTTCTTGTTTCACATCCCACTGCCGGGGGTCACTTGTCTTTGCGCTGAGAATGTTCACACCTTTCTTCACCTTTGCCCTGTTGGAAACAGCAAGTGTAAAACGTTTACAAGAGAGTCATTCAGGATTGTGATCCTACAAATGTAGCTCAGGCATGGAAATCTCATTATATCTGTTTTCAGCTAAGTATTAGATATGTTTCTAACCTATCAGCAAATAAGAAAGCGGTATCATGAATGCAGATCTAAAGGCAACATATCGCTTTTTTTGGACAGAACCAGCTAACTGTGTGCCTTTATCTGTCTGCCGCCAGCAGGCTGGAGTTATGATTAAGACTGAACCTGTAGGAAGAGCTACACTCAAGGTTCTTTTCTCTATTCTGGCAATGATTTCTCCCAAAGAGAAATTTGTCCCAACACAGAAGACTGAGAAAGGTTCTGCTCATCCGTAGCAAGACAAACTTGTGCTTCACCATTGCACAGAGGAAGACTTCAGTGGAGATTTTTAAATAACCCATTTTTATTCTATATTATATTCTTCCAGATATCAGTCGACAGGTTGTTGCTCTTCTGTCTGACAATTCTCTCTTTGTGACAGATTCCCAAGGAAATTTCTGTTTGAAATCTCCAGCCTGGAGAGAATACAGCTGTTGGTTAAGACAAGACTTTGTAACTCAGAGATGTTCTTGCAGGATGCAAGTTTCCGCCACTATTAGTTGTTACATCCTGTGGAAAAGTTAACTGTATTTACCTAGTGATGCTAGTAACAACAGCAATAACTGTATGAAAGGTTAATTAAAGAACATTTGCTTAATTAAAGAGCATTTGTATAAAGAACTCCCAGCAAAGATGCTATTTGGGCTCAGAACATTTAACTGCTGATCTTCAGTTCTATTACAAAGCATCAGGAATGAGAAATAGAGATCCTTATACAGACTTTCTCTTCAAAAGACACTGAGAGAGACCCTTCCACCAGCCTCACGCAAGAGGATGAGTACGTGGAGAGCAGGATGCCAGCTAGAAGCACGTGGCTCTGTGAGTAGCTTGACCTCAGCACGGGATGGAGAAGGCAAAGGGCTGCTTAACTTCACACCACCAGAGCACATTCATCATGGCCTCTACTCGGCAGGACCTGCCTTCACCACAGCACGGAGGCTAAAGCATGGTGAAAAATCGTACTTTTCTAAACTATTTATGCTACACAAAATATTAGTTATTGAGCATAAATCAGCATCTAACAAGATGTCGATATCTTCTCGACATTTATGAGGACTCAGCATCTAAGTTTCTTGGAAAAAGTCATCTTTTTGCATCTTTAGAGACTAAAAAGCTTTAAAAATGTAGTCATGAATGATTGAGAGTACTTGTCTTCTTGTTGCAGTTTTTCAGCAGTGAGATAAAAATACAATTAATTTAAGGCACTGAAAAAGAAAACATTTCTTCTTTCAGTATAAAAGCGTAAGTGCTTAATTCTCTCGTTTGTAACAGGAAACACCACGGAGCTTCACAGATCTCTGTCTTGCTCCAGTAAAACTAGCACAAACCTGATGCATCTTCGGTTGAATTACTCAGAATTACTCAGAAATGAAAACAAGAAAAAGTAAAAGGAGAATCAAATGCATTACTGAAGGTTCATTAAAACTCTAAGTCCCATTAAGTTTTCCAGCATATTACAATTCAAATAAATGAAAAATAAATAAACATTTCATTAATAAGAAAACACTACCACCAATCTTGAAATCTGTATAAATCCATCAGTATGGTTTTGGTAGTATGTATTTTAGGAGATGTTTGGATGTATTTTAGGATGCTGTTATTTAGCAACTAGAGAGAAGTAAAAACTGATCATTTAGATACTTTGTCCAGCTGTTCCCTGAGATGGGCCCTGAAATGGCATAACGTCAGTCAAAATGAGGTTCCTCATGTTTGTATTTTCAACAGAATTACAACTTTGTCAGCAGCTGCAAATTGCTCTTTCCCCCATGTAGCTTGACATAGTCAATACCTGGGCTCCTGTTAATTAGGATGGACATTTTGTATGGCCAAGGTTAGTGGTAAAATACACTGCCAGAGGACGAAAGACCACGGCTACAATGCCATTTTGTTAATTAACTACAGTATGGGGCATTAAGTTGAGTGGTTTTCACATATGCCATTATATAAAGCCCATTAAAAAAAAAAATATTCCATCCCAGGGTAAAGTAGGTTATGTTTAGTGAGAAAAATCAATGTTGTGATTGCACTCAGCACTGGAATTAGGGGATGAACACCCAGAAGATTGAACTTCCTAAATAAATATGCAGAAGCACAATTTGCAACTCTCCCTCTAGAAAGGGCACTGAGTTTTATATAACAAGGTCAATGGATGAATCAGAATTAAGTCAGACAGTAGTGAGCCCCATGCATTTTTAAATGCAGTCTGTATGCATATGCTACAAATGTTTTCACTTAAATTTTTATTTACTTAGTTTTTAAGTGCTAGCAAGGAAAAGTCTATTTAATTGCTTACCAAAGATTCGTTGACCTTGCTGTATGCTTGTGATTAAATATTAATTTTTTAAATCAATAGTGCCAACTTTGTACATAAAAATTTGTAAGTTATACTACCTCAATAAACCCTGAGACCGAGGATCTGGAGGACAAATTGCTTGACAGTCTCCTGTATTTACTCACCTAATCTATGCAGTATATATACATTTACCACGTTTACTTAAGGGAGGCAGGTACGATGAGAATAGACAGAGATGACAAACAGCTGAAATACTCCAGGTTTCCTTAGTGTGAGGTTCCCAGCTCCAACTGGAAAATTCTCCCCTTTGCCATGTCTGCTTATTCACGGGTAGCAGTGAATGTCCTCACACAGAGGCTTTTCCGCACAGCTCTCCAACCTGCAAGTATCCACCAGCCATAACTTGTCAGCTTGGACTTCCACCCAAAGCAGAGTTAAAATCTTCCTCTCCAACATTATTCTAGACAAGTATTGTATTTTCTGTGGGTGTCACTGAACTCCCTCAGTCCCTTTGGCTACATGCTGTCCACAGCAGCAGTGACCAAACCAAGGCCCCAGGTCTGCTGTCCAGTAACAAAAATCACCCTTTTCCTTTTCCTGCATCTAAACACAGACGCTGCAAAGCGACCCACCTACATATGCACAAAACCTATGGGCAACAGCTCATTTATTTGAGTTTGATTGTCCATGTGCTGAAAGATAAGCACAGTTTTTGATCTTTTGACAAAAGACGAAAGAAAGACCATCACTAAGGAGGGTGCAGAATACCAGAGGTCAGCTTCAATCCCACTGGATAGAGGACTCCATCTGAACACGGGTTTAAAGCTTTATGAACACATGGTAGCCAGAACAGTGAAAGACTTTCTTGCTTGAACTTCTAAGGTTATTAATTCATAGCACAGGAAATCTCTGCCTCAGCTTTGTCTCAAAATAACTGTCTCTCTTTAAATCTCTCAAATGGAGAACTAAAACATTTTGCTGGCACGCAAAACAAGCAGCATCTCAAAGACATTACAGGAAAAGTCTCCAGCAGCTTACCTAGAAATCATTACTTAATTTTGTCAAGATCAAGTAAAAATATTTACTTACACAATTTCATAGCAAATGCATTTATGTAAATGTGCAATTTCCAAGCAAATATTTTATTTCCAAATTGAAGCTTTTAGTTGTATACAAAGATTTCCATTTAGCACCTTATCTTCCTAACATGTCAAACTTAGAAATGATGCTTCTAATTAATACATTCTGATGAACTAGAGATGAAAATCTAGCTGTTCCATTTCACTGTCTTCAAATTACAAGAAATCTCAGCAGTATTTAGACGTAACACCACACAGCTGATAGAGAGAGTAACTGAAAAGCAATTGAATCAGCAATAGCCAGAGCTGAAGATGTGACTTATGATTTCAGGAGCTCAAATTATAGTTTCCTATTTAAATTTAAATTTTAATCTTGCATAACTGCTATGGCCATGGAAGGGTTCTGCCACCTGCAGCAGCTATAGAGATGGCTGAGTACTCCACACAGTTCTTCACATGCTGTATGGTTTTGCTGATGTATGCTAATCCTAGAGAGCATCACCTCTCTTGTTCCAGAGAAAGTCATCCTCAAAGCACAGATCCAAGCGGGGCTGTATTGCCTGGGTGTGCTGTGATACAGATAAGTAATCTACCAGCAAAGGGAAGAGTCTGAAGCTATGGGTTGAGGAAAGCACAGGAAGCTGATTAGGAGCCCCTGGCTGTACAGGTCCCTAACCCTTTAGGCTGGCACTAACACCCGGCTGACTCACTGGCAAACTAAGTTGGTCGCATTAATCAGTGGATGATTTAGCTTCCTGGGTGGCTCACTGGCAGATCAGATAAGCAGCCACGTCCCAGGGAAGTGCAGAAGCATGAAGTGAGGAGCGGAGAGGGGGCCAGGGCAATACCTCCAGCAGCATCCCACCCTCACCTGGGGGTTGCGCTATTGTCAGACTGCCCTCCAACAGGAACCTTACACAGCGGCTTGGCTAGACACGGCTGCACTAAAGAGTAAAAAGCTAAATCAATACTAAATTCCTCCCATAGTGAGCTTCATAATATCTGGAATAGTTTTCCAGACACTAAACCTTCTGGTTCCTGTTAGACTGTTTGTTTTCAGAGGGTTATACTTAGTTCTGCATCTTCTGTGCTCTTCATAAATGCCACGCTATTCTCAGCATGCTGTACTTTGATCTGAGCGCAGTCTGGTTTTAGATCAGTGACCATTGCTTTGTACAGACAGTCTCTTCAGCTCACATCTGTTGTCCAAGCTGCTGTGCCGGAAGACTTTTCTTTAGGAAGTATTTGAAACATAAATATTAGAGACAGATGCAGGTTCAGTCTAACCGGGGGGACTGGCTCATCTGTAAGGTAGTCCCTGGGTCACACAAGCTACAAGCTAAGCGTGGGCATGCCGTACCTCACCATGCTGGTGCTAAATCCTCTGCGTTTCCACGTGTAATTCCTCATCTGTTTATTCCACATGTAATTCCTCATCTGTTTATATTTGTCAAGTTGGTGTTTCAACTTAACAAATACTGACCCCTTTTGGTCAGTCTTCTCTGGAGCCTCAATGTTTTTTGCCACTCTTTGCTTATCCTCCCTTAGTTACCCGGACTAGTAGAGGCCCTTGACGTTACTGACTGTAAAGGTCACATTGTAAGAAGTTATTTTACTGTATCTCCTGAAACCCAGGGAGCCTCTCCTGGTGGCCTGTTTCCGGGCTGCACTTTACAGTAAGTCTCTAACCTTCCTGAGTTCTGCCAAAAAAATTTCAACTTCTTCCTGCCATGATTTAAGTTCACTCCTTTCCTTCTTTGTTCCCAGAGTAAATCAGGAGATTAAAGCCAGCTGCAGGAACCCATAAAACTCAGGCAGGAGACTAACCACAGCAATTAAGCAAGATTTGTTTTATTAAGTAAATCCTTCTCCTTTCATCTTTCTATGTGAAATGAGTTACTAGATCTCACTGGAGCTCTGAATGAACAGGACAGACATCTGCCTGGCAAACCAATATTCACCAAAAGCCTCGTTGCTGGCCTTAGTTGAGAAGCCAAAGCAGAACAGAAGAATATGACCTGTTGTGTCGACCTTTCAAATATGCCCCTTTAATTTGCAAAATACACGAACAGAGTAACCGTGATTAAGCGGCTACGGCTCTGCTTTGGGAATATGGGGGATCAGGTATCAGCTCCAGGCTTCCATCATGACTCCGCACGAGCCACAGGAGCCCTGTTTGCCTCCCTCCTACCCTAGCAAGGAGATTTCCACCCCTGCTTCACGTGGCCACCTCTTTGCTATACAGGTTTTCATTTATAAGCCATATACACAGGTAAGCAGCAAAAGAAAGCCTCAACTCAACTGGGGAATTTAGGTAATAAATTTATTAGGTAATAAATTACTGCCGATAGTAGTATTTCAGATTTGGTTCCCATTAAGAAGGCTAGTTCAAAGGGTCATCCATGCAAGAATTTTGTTTTCTTTGATTTCTAGATTTACAACATCGGTTAATCATCAGCAAAAGCAAAGATCATTCTCCTCAGAGCATCCTTTCTCCTTCAGGCATTTTCTTGCTCATGGAGTATCCAGAAAAGGCCTTCAGGAAACAGCTTTTGTAAAAAAGAGTAAACACCCTTTAAAATGTAAAAAAAGCTGATCTCTAGGTATTTAGTCTTTGCTCTTCACTCCTCCTCCTTTTCCTTCCATTTCTAAGAATGTTGGTCTATTTGAAAAAACCTCAAAAAAAAATGCCATGTCAAAACAAAAAAGACTGAAATATTTTACTTTGAAAATGCAGTAATCAAATCCTAACGAATCTCCAAACCAGAATGCTTAAGCTTCTTGAACATAGGTGTAATTCTACAAGCAGCTGAGGCAGATTTCAGTATTTCTGAAAGCTCCTCTGCTAGCTGGATCGGACTAAATGCGGCTTCCCCCAGACTGCGTGACTTCACTGTCCATCCAAATTATGTGAATTCCTTCCATTGCCAGTGAGGAATCCTGCGATTCAAAATTGCTCAGGGGCAGTTCTTTTGTAGTGTTTCTTACATAACTGAAACTCCCTGAGACCCTCAGAAAATCAGCTGTCTTTTATTTCACTGGGAATAGGTGCTTCATATCCCTTAGGAAGCTTTGAAGAGCTCAGCTGCAAGGCACGAGGTGGATGCTGACAGCTGGATTTTTTTTTTTTTTCCAAAAAAGAAATCCAATGTGCTTTGGGATGTTCCACTGACAGAGTTCTTTGGTTTGGGCCAATTTCTGTGGTTAACTCTTTGTTAGTATTACCAGTCTTCTTGTGGTGTCAGGTATTCCATTATTTATTTTAAAAGAAAAGGAAAGAGAGATGCTTTCTGTGAAGCTTGGATACTATGACTTAAGGCACAAAGATAGTCATTTAACCTGCTCCTGTGCAACCTGCTCTAGGCAAACCTGCTCTGGCAGGGGGTTGGACTAGATGATCTCCAGAGGTCCCTTCCAACCCCTACCATTCTGTGAACCTCCTAATATATCTCATGGCAAAACTGCTTTCTCCAGCACTGAATGTTAATAGCACTAGTTAAGGGATTACGGGAAAGGCAGGAGGGAAAAAAAAAACACAAATAAAAGCAGGAGGGAACTACACAACATAGAGAATCTGGATTTGTCTTCCAAGCTAAGAGGAAACCCAATCTGAATTTACAACCTGCTAACATTCTGCCTCCAGCAAAGATAAACGCTGTAAACTCCTGATGTTCACAGAAGCTGTCATGGAGCTGCTACTGCATTTAACTCCAGCTCATCCTGCTTTCAGAGACACAATCACATTTCAGCCCAGATATTACTGAGGGGTTCACAAATCCACTGGTCGGGTTGACTATTTAAACCTGAAGTAGGCTCACAGGAGCTCAAAACATAAGGGAGCTCTTGCAGTGGCTACCAGAAACTCTACTTGCCCTCTGCCTTGGCTAATTACATTCATGGGGCCACTTAGGTGGCAAACCCATTGTTAACGTGCTCAAATTATCACAGCAGTAATAAGATAAGAGACGAGACGGTCCAAGGTAGAAGAAAGCAAACTCATGCACCAAAGAAGTCCAGTTCAGCATATACCTTCTTTCTCTTAACTCCCCAATCCATAGTCAAGAATTTGTTTGGAGAAAGCACTTGTTACCAATTCCCAGCCTCAGCTCCCAAAGTCATTGGGAAGGAATCCTCACAGCTATTAAGAAATGAGGAAGAGGGAAAACTAAAAGCAGAGGAATAAGTGTTTTCAATAACAAGAACCCCATATTTGTTGTTTGTAATCTTCAATGTTTTTGTAACACTTGAGGTTGGCATCCCGAAATACAAAAACCCATTCCCACTAGGAAGGATGGAGATCCCCTTGTGATAAGCACTGTCCAGGTGTGCTGCAGAAAGACCTCCTTCTCCTCAGAGTTACAATATACATACTAATCAGCAGACAGGAACATGGAATTTGGGAGCACAAAAACACAAGGGAAAAGACTGCTTTTTTCAACCCCCTTTCCATTGCCCTTTACCTGTTACGCATGGAATCGGCAAAAAATCTGGGTTTGCAAGAAATGCAAGGGACACTCTTACTGAGAAGACCAAAGTCTTGGAGTGCCTGAGAGGTGTTTGCAGCACTGCTTTAAAACTGTAGTGCTCCTCACACCAAGCATTTTAGATGCCTTAACTGATTAGGGGACAGTCTGAGTTTGCGATTTTCTTGTGACTTTTCATTTCCTTAAAGAGTGAAGAAGTAGAAAGGTTCTTTTACAATGTGAAACTCAAAAGAACCAACAGGTACAAGTCAAAGATCCATCTCATGGACACTGCAAGGAATTCAAAAAAGCTGATGCATAATCACATCTAGGTGAAGTCCCTGAAAAGTCTTTGCTATGGGATCAGTATCTGAGTGAACACTCATTTATAAATTCCTTACAGGAGGAAACGTTGGCCACTGTGCCGTCTGCTCTGCTGTCTGTTGACAAGTGTGTTGGAATAACCATCTGTCTCACACCAAGACACGCTTGCAGAGAGAGGCAGAAGAGAGAGACAGAGATGGGCGATGAGTAAACAAAATCCTACCAGGGTGGATCCAGCGTGCAGATTCAGCTGCACAACCTAAATACAAGACCATCATCTCCACAGATCTATTTTTTTAGGATCAGAGACTCTTTTAGATAAGTAAACACTTTGAGGTTATATTCCTTACTACATGCAGTTTCTAATATTACAAAAAGAAATAATCTCTAAGCTGCATGTTTGTGACGTTCCCCCAGCTGGCAGAGCAGTAGCAGTGCTGAGGAAAATACTTACTGTTTGCAGTCGTTATTAGGATTATTACTTAGACCCCAAGTGACTTTCTGAAGTAATCTTCCCATGCAGTCCCTTTGTGGCTTTAATCCCATCCCCACTCCCCCTTCAGCAGCTGTTATGAATACAATTTTGCATCAGCCATGCAGCTATGAGGGTTGTGTTTCCTTTTGCCTTAGAGAAATATAATATTGCTGAGATCAACTGCTAGAAAGAAGAAGGGGCAGGTGTCTTTAAAACATCAAGAAAGAGAGGAACCACTCAGACAAATAATTGTTTCAAATGTTACGCAGTATACTAGGTATTTGTACAAGCGATGAAAGAACAAAATGATTATCAGGTGGTTCATCCCCAAGATGCAGCACTCTCTTTTGTACTCCAGTTAGTCTAACTTCAGTTGACTCAAGGATGGAGCATTTTACCATTGCCCTGGAGAGAACCCCCTCCAGACAGCAGGGAGTTTGCTGACTCTGCGGGTGCTACAACAACACGTGCTTCATCCATTTATAGTCCTGCCTCCTCTCCCTCGCTCTTTGAAGTACTGAGCAGCACCAACCAGGGGCAAATTTTGGCACAGATGAGTGCCAAAACTGCAATGAACAAAGCAGAAAGACTGCTAAGATAGATAACTGTAGAATAAAACAAGAATTATGGCAACACGTTTCCTTTACATCCCTTGTACCATGACTCCAATATTTGGTAACGGTTCTTGCTTTGCTCATCATAATCCTCACACTTGTGTACAGTCACTGTAAGGCACATTGACAATGCTGCTACTCCGGATTTTGTTTCAGAACAAGCACACCTTGTGTTGTAATCTGCATGCAAGAGTGTGACTTTCATACACAAAGATGGTCTAAGGGGATACAGCCGATAGAACCGCTAGCTTTTATGTTTGAATTGAGTCTTAATCTAGTAAATGCTGGAAGTGATCTGTACTACAGCCTCCAAATTGGGTTCTTTCATGCTTTAAGTTTACCCAGCAATAGCACAAATCCCTGTGCCCTGAGGCAGTTGCTGGTAGTTTTTCTATTTAGGTACAGATCTGAAGCCCCTGAGACTGCAGTTAAGTCAGCAAAAATACTCCTGCTGACCTTAAGGGCCTTGGATCAGATGCATAAAGCAGACACGGGTTTCCGTGGGGTCATCGCCTGGCCCGTCAGAGCCAGTGGGCACTGTCAGCAGGCAGGGCACGTCATGGAGCTCGTGGCTCAGGAGACAGGAAGCAACATTAATAAATTACGGATGCGATGTGGCTCAGGGAGTTCAAGTAATGTAGAAAGCTACTTTCATCATCCTGCAGCTTCTTTTGTAATTTAAACCAATATTTCTCTTTTTTCCAGAGGTGACTGATAGACAGACATACTTTTCTTATCATTAAGAAATACTTCAAAACCTGGTGGGTTTTACCTTATATGTGCATGTATACACTTGTCCACAGACACACACACAGAGGATTTCATACACAAAGTTTTCTTGTTCCTCTCCACTTCGTCTTTTCCATGTCTGTTCCCCCACATTCACATTCTCTTGGCTTTGTATACTTCTGCATCTTCTCTTGTAACACTCCTTTTTCACTTCTCTCACATTTATTTTCACCTTCCTCTTTCATCTAGAAATTCAACTAAACCAGCCAAGTCACCACTGAGTTACAGTTCAAATTCCAACCCATCCATTCCTGCTATCCTTTAGCTGCATTGAAAGGGCACCCTGAATCTAGCCCTAGATCTTCAGCTTCTTATTTGTCTGACCTTGGTTTGCAGTTGTGTCACATCACAGTGCAAAGGCATTTATTTTATTTTATTTTGTTCTCCAAAAAAACGTAATGCCAAAAAAAAAATTATACAGTTGTTTTCAATAAGCATGGACTCACGGCCAATTCATTGAGGCTGCCAGATGATAAAAACACAGACAATGAGGGGTGCTCTTTGGCAACTTTTCCTGTCCAAAAGCATTTGCTAAGTTAAATGAAAAAATTCTCTGAACTCCTACACAATTTCTTAGTGGAGAAACTACGTCTCCACTTCATGATTACGCCTGCTGTCCCTCCTAATCAGTTACCTGCTCCTCTTCGGGACACCCTGTTTCTGGCTTTGGGATACACTGTCAGAAGGCTGAATTGTCTTGGCTGGATCTAAATAGCCTTGACTAATGTATTCCAACAAAGGGAGCCCCTTAAAGTCTTTCCGCATTAGGTAAGTGGTGTCCAATTCCTGTTACAGAAAACCAGGAATAAATATCAACTCTAGGAGAAACAAGCCTGTCCAGCTGTAGGACTGTTAGACCAAAGGATTAGGTGCAAGAGCACAGGCAGCAGTTCACTTGGAAGTTGCTTTCCCTTTTCTATGTTTGGTTTGTCTTACTCCAGGCTCAAGTATCTAATTGTAACAGCAACTACCACTGCAGAGCATCTCAACCAACTCTGCCTTCTCCGCCCACAGAGGGCTGTCAGAGCCACATTTAATACTAATTACAGACTATCAAAGGAAGGGCTTTTCCTATAGAAACTCACCAGCAAGAAAGAAAGGGAACAAGAATCGCAATCAAATAAAAGCACAACTTGACACTTTTTTAAACAAGGCGCTGTTTGCCCTTTTCAAAAGGCTGAGAAGTTTTTGCATGGAGATGGGGTTGCCTTCGGAGTGAGTGGGCAGATGTCTGGGCATTGGAAACCACAAGCCTTCTCTTCATTGCTCTACAGTTACAGGACCAGGTTTTACACCTTCAATTTGCCAGGCCCATTTAGGTCACCAACATTATCTCAACAACGATTGTTGGACATGTCCAAGGGCAACTGTTCCCTTGGGCTACCATCAGCCATTTCACCTTTTAAGGACCCTGAGCCTGCACTCAAGGACAACTGTGGACTCTTGAAGCCATAATGAACAGAGTGACGTCTTGAGAGGTCAACAAACTGCTGAGCTCCTTTGACATACTGCAGGAATCAGCAGGAAGATTCTGGGATGTATCAAAAGAAAACCAGCTGTCAGTGAAAGCCAGGGGCAACAGCTTGTTCCGGGATGCAGATATTAAGGTCAGGATATACTTAAAAAAAGAAAAAATACCCACAAGATAAAACAGATCAATACATTTGTAACTCTCATTGTGTTTATTCCTTCTCCTTGTGAGGATTACAAATCAGCATAAATCACATTCCCTTTATCATCTCCTGGGGAGTCTTTTTTTTCCTCTCGATGACTCTCCCCAAAAGTCATTTCAATTCATCCAACTGCAGCCAGCTACTAACTGCAGGGATGAAAATCATTTTGTTTCAGCTTGATGCAGCAGAAAAGCACTAGACCTAAATAGCATATGACAGGGCAGAACACAAGCACCTGATTTAGGGTTGCACAGGCTTCAGCAGCAACAAAGGATTTGCTTTCTGAAAATGCTGAAGCAGCTACTCTCAACACTGGCTGTATCAGACTAATAACATTCAAAATGAAATGTTGGGTAAACAAGCCCACGCATGGATAGGTGAACACACACGCAGAGCATCCCTGCTATGAGACCACAGAACCTCGATCGTGCCCTCTTAAGTTCTCCAGCCTCCCATGCAATTTCTGTTTATAGTTAAAGCCATCTCTAGAGACAAGAGTCTTGCGCTGCAGAGATAAGGTTGGAAATGTCATGACTACTTTATAATGGTTCAAACAGCAGTTGCTAAACAAAAAGAGCACTAATATATATATTGTTATACATCCTTCCGCTTCTCCCTTCTAATTTGGGGGCACCTGATTCATCATTTTCAGATGCTCAGGACTAGCAAAGCTGCTGCACATTCTTTTTTTGGGCCAAAAACCAAAGAAAAGCAGCATGGGCTTGCAGTGATCCTCCACTCCATTTTTATGCTGTTCTGCAGAGTACTAGAAATTGGTGAGAAAAACTTGGTCTACAGGCCTCCTCTTCTTGTAGTAACAACCAGGCTGTCATTGTGAGGGATGTTTTAGCACTGGCCCCTATCTACCAGAAAGCTGATGATGTTGCTCAGCAGCTGCGGAGGGTGGTGTTACTGGGCTTGCACATCACATATGCCAGTCTGTTTAATGACTTAGCAAACCTCTACCTGTCTCCTAAGCCATCCACTTCCTTATTTGAAAGGCCTTAGATAAAACCACTAAGAGGTATGGGGTATACAACAACCAAGGATATCAAGAAATGACAAGTACAAAGAGAGGAATATGAATAATATACAGAAGAGGCCATTATTCTATGTACTGAGGGAAAGTGTTTCTGCTCCTTACAAAAGGAAGGATTTATCTTCCCCTGATCAGAGGTGACAAAGCTAGAATGTTAATGCTAGAAAAACACAGGGAGGGCAGGAAGAAGGCTGCCAGCAATTTCACTTTGATTTCATCAGCCAGTCATGCAATTATACATTTATTTTTTTTGTGAGCAGCAGACACTTTCACACTTGGAATATCCCAGGGGAGAGACAAATTACTAACTCTCAGAGACCTTTCTACAAAATTCGACACATATTTCAGTCAAGCAAGACATCGATGTTCTCGATCTCTTGTCCTTTAGGCCTGACACAGCTCATGTTACTGACTTTAAAGGGGACAAGACTGGTCATCAGGTACTAAGTCTTCTCTCAGTGACATAAGTTTCATACAGACATAACTCAGGGCCAGCTCTGATTCTACCTTGCTGTGGGTGATAACCAGATCAGGCAATTACAGTACCTTCTCTCCATCTATCACTAGATCTTCTCCTGCCCTGCTCTACTCCATGTGTCCCTGTGAACTTGCAACTGGGGATGCTTATTAGCTCTCAGCAACATCTACTATGTCAGAAAACATCACGTAAATGCAATTATAATACTTCTATGCCAAAGCTAGCTCATACGCACCTACTCCATCCTCTGCTTTAATGCTCACAATGCTGAGTTTAATATAAACGCCACCACGTCAGTGTGAGCATACTTCAAGCAAATGCAGAGGTGGTGAGGCAACCCAAACAAGACTGGAGATTGGATATCATTATTATTAGCAGAAATAGCAGCCTCAAGAGAAAAGCTAGAAGCCCTGCTACGCCACTGTACTAATGTATTATTAGAGCTTATACCCCAGAAGAGTTTGTTAAAGGGACACAGAAGGGAAAAATTCACACCATAAATTGCTGGAAGAGCCCTGATTTTGTTTGGATCAAACTACTCAAGGTCCAGGCATTACCTATGTGCATATGGAGGTGAAAATTTATCACAATCCCATAGACCCCTTGTTTCTGTCATTGGCAGGGAAAGGGGGTGCTAATTTTCAGCACGGAGAACCACTAGGCTGAATAAATATTAACAGTACAGTTGCATCATATGGAGCAAAGCTGCCATGCAGTTAATATGCAGAAAGTGTGCCAGCCTTGCAATAAACCAACAGTGCTACGTTGTAATACTGAAGTATCGACAGTAGTATGCCGGTCCACAAGATCACTTGTGACTTCATTTTATGTCATATGCTGGTAGGCTGTTTTCCCCCTTTTTATGATATTTCAAGGCCATCCTTTCAGCATAGAAAAAGTAGCAAAAGAAGATGAGACAGACCATTTCAAATGTTTAATTACTGTTACTGAAAAGTAGCAGTGGAAAGTATCCGAAAAAATCTCTCAAAATTAACACTAGGTATGTAAATTTAGGACATCTTCCCCAACACCAAGTAGATGTAGCAGAGACACAGGGGTGGACTGCAGGATTGGCTGCTTCACCAGCCAGCTGAAATACAGCTACTAAAGTATGCTTTTAGTTGTCATCTAATTTAGTCTTTCACTACCAACCTGCTCTCTCAATCCAATTTTACTAATTTTTAAGAACCTTTGCCCTCCTAATCCTATTATATTGGTGATTTTAAAAATGATTTTGCTGCAAGTCATTCACAAAACAAACACCACCCCTACCACCTGCTTCTACTCCTTCTTCCCCCCCTGCCCCGAACGATGACCTTCCACATTGACCCCTGAAAACTCCTTGGTACTTTGAAATTTCTCGAAAATAGATGCATATTTTTGCCTTTTTGTGCAGCCCTTCTGGTTGGAATTTCCCAATGCAAGGGTGGCATTTGGAAGACTAATGACCTATTTTTTTTTTATTTTTTATTTATACCTCTGCTGTTCACAAAGCTTAAGGCCCCAGGATGAACGGATCTTCCCCAGTGCATGCCGGGTCCTCTACTGGCTAATGCCATTTGTCTAAAGCTTCTGGTAACAACCAGGACTGGGAGCTGAGCTGCAGTAATACCAAGGGTAATGCGAGGTTCACAAAGGCAATAAATCCATTATGTGAATGGTAGTAGGGAGATTTAATTTTTAGTGATAAGACAGAGAGTTGAGAACTAGGGGGGTTACAAAGTCATTACTGGATGGGAGAAAGGTTTAAAAGAACAAAATTGTTTTATTTATACATTCGTATTAAATTTTTTACAAATGGAGTTGAATGAGGGAAGAAAAGCAGGAAAATAGTATTTTAATTCCTTTAGTTGAATATCCATAGTATATTTTAATTATTAGGATTTGCCCTCTATCTACGTGTTAAATAAGGCTTTGTAGCAGCAGTAAATAATGTGAACCTCCCAAAAATATGAAGTCACCTTGCAGAGGCAGAATGAAGCATGTAAGCTGATCTGTGCTTTCTTTATTATGATTTCCATATGAGAATGAAAAGGCTGCTTTCACAGACAAGGCTGAGGCCTACGGGCACACAGTCTGAAGAATAACATCACCTTTTCATTTATAATCTGAACAAATTTAATGTAGAAGCTATTGATGGAAAATGAACTTAGAACCTCACATTTCTATTTTTTCCAGGGTAGAACCGTACTTTAAGTCACAGGCTTTATTAATGGAATAAGTGTGTTTGTCTCTTGCAGGCCTGAAAAATAAAGCACTGAGAAGTAACATATGGAATATGCCTTGGGCAAGAGATTTTCTCCTGGTATCGCTGTTTTCCTAATAAAACTGAAATCATGGCATGAGTGCACATGTTACTGTAAAGTGTTTCACAGGGGGTGGCCTAAAATAGAGGCACCCAAAAACCACAGACATTTTTTATAATATTGCTAATCTCAACTGTTCAAAACACAATGATCTGGGATCCCCAGACTCATGAGATGTGGAGGATTTTTTTATTTCCTTCCATGTTCTTCACTTCTGAGTCTGTCCTTTCATTTCAAATTCTTGGGGAAATTTCTCTGAGTTTCCTCTGTAAACGTAAGGGCTCGAAACCTCATTTTATAATGGAAAGTTGCAATTCTCCTGCCATGCCACAACTGCAGCAGGGGATGCTCCTACAAAAATAATCACTGAGATTCACAATTTCCTAAGGAATTTCAAAGTTAGCAATACTGATGTTAAAAAGCATGGTGGGTGTAAACTTACAATTCTACAAATTCACCTGAGCTTGTTTCCAGGCGCATTCAATAGCTGTGAGGGGTGTCAGACTGGTTCTTTGGCTGTTACCACTGCACAGACAGACAAGTGGAACCCAATCTAGACACACACATCTTGGAGAGCCTGTCTCAATTTAAAGCTTCCCACTAGTACATCTTAGGCCTTTGAACCTCCGCTCTAAGATTCCGAGATACAGAGCTCTCAGTATCTCTTCTGCTTTAGGCAGTTCTCTGCCTTAATTTCCCCACATTCCTCTAGGTAGAGCTTCACTACGTGACCTCAGAGCTGTGTTGCAGTCTCTCAGTCAGTATCAGTAAGGAGCTTTAGGGCAGAGGAATGATAAGCATTTTAAGTACAAGGACTACAGAAGACCCTCAGGCACTGAGATTACCTTTACTTTTGAGCATCTCTGATGCAAGTCCCAGACAAGCAACATGGTTGTCTTATGCTCAGTAAAAATTTATGTTCTTCCATTCTCATCCCTGTATCTAGCTAGGCCTAAGACCAAACAACCTGGAAAACATTTGTTCCAGTGAGAAGGTCATGTCATTCAAGATGGCTTTTCCTCTTGAAAACGGCGGTGCAATAGGTCTGCCCAAGCCAACAGTTTAACTTTCATTGAGTCTATTTTGATTCCAAACTCACAGTGCCAACAGCTCCAGAGGAAAGTCCTTTCTGGTTTCTTGTTTCACACTTACAGAGTGGCTGACCGAAACCTAGGCAGGGAGAGAACTGGGAGTCTCTGAAATGCTATAGAAGGGGAATGTTTTGCAACAAACAGTCTGATAAAACATCAAACCGCTTAGAACTGCATCATGTCTCTTATTTTAGCTCTTCAGTTGCACACAGTGATCCACAGGCCCTACAGATACTGCCTTTTTATTATTTTTCCCCCCCAAAATTGAGAAGAAATCAAATGGCTAACTTTCCAGCTTCAGTCTTCACTGGGAATCAGTTATCACATGAAACAAACTTAAGTAGAGATATTTCTTCCAAGCCAATGAGTTAATAGTTCATGGTTTGGTTTAAGAAGATGGGGTAGGAAGCCGACAGGGGTCGGGGTAGGGGCATAAGCCGACTAGCAACCAAGGGAAGAAGCCCAGAGCATCTTTCACGTGTTGAACAGAGCCACATCTCTCATGGTGTGTTCTTAATTCAGAACCAAGCTGTGCCACAGCGTGACTCAAAGAAATGGTACCATGGGCCACAGCAGTGTCTGAGCAATGTAAAAATTGTGGCATATCTGTGCAGATTTGCCCTACCGCTCAGGACAGGGTGTTACTCCTAGGTACAGTGTTGTGTTGATACAAGAGTTTAGTTTTCGAGGTCTGAAAGCCTGCATAAAAGTGTAGTCAGCAGAGACAGCAAGGGCTAGAGTGGCAAAAATTGTCCACTCCAAGGAAAGACAGGGGTTTGGAACTGTTCAGCCCCAAGGAAAAAAAAAGAAAGGTTTCATGAAGAAATACCAGATATACTACACTGTCATATTTACAATAGTTAAGAAAATCCCATCTAGCACCAGTGAAGTCCATGCATTACCTACCACTGAGAAAGAATACTTGTCTGCGCTGAGGCACCTGTAACAGACCAACTTCATCAACTAATGAGCAAAAAAGCTGGGATGGAGGTTTCCCTCCAAAAGATTTCAAAACTCCTTGTTCTAATAAAATATAGAACAGTGATTTTTTTTTTTTTCCCCTCCTTTTTTTCACTGTTAGCATCAGATTCGTCAGGAAATATCTAGCATGGAACCTATTAGATGATTCCCATATACTACTAAGCATCAGGAGCTTGTGTTTATACCGTATGCGTCACCTTATGTAGAATAGTTAGCATCAGGAAATGTGTCTTGTGAATTGCAAAGTATAAAAAAAAATTCTTTTCTGTAAATGTTTTGGCAGCAAAAAATGTTTTGCATAAACTTCAGATTCCACAGGTACACATCACTATGTGAAAGGACATGTGCAGTTCTGAATCTGAAGCAGAAATATAAGTAATTACATGGAGGAGACATTGAACAACAAAATGTAACAAGCCAAGCTGCAATTAATGTCCTGTTCCCTTCCGAGAATTTAGGTAATGAATCTGATTTTACACTTTATGTTTTCAACAATGTCTGCAGAGATAAAGTAATGGAATGTCCATTACCCTGGCATAAGATTGACATATTCTCATAAAATGCTTTGTGAATGTATAAATAGCATTGAACACGGAACAATCAAGAGCATATAGCATGTGTAAAATATCCATAGACACCTCATCTTTTCTATTCCGCAGGAAGCAGCAATGCGAGCAAAGAACTGGATGGTACATTAAGAGGCATTTGTGCATTTCAGCACTTCTGTCTTACCTGAAGGTGCTTGATAAATCCAATACATATAAATAAAAAGGAGAGGGAATGGAGTACAGGCGAAGCTTCATGCTGATGCTGACTTTTCATTGCTAAGGTTCTAATTCAGATATGGTCCATATTAATATTATTTATAGATGATTATCAAAGATGTAGCACTCGCAAGCAGGAAAAGCATTTTTGTTTATGATCCAAGCCATGGTAGCACTGTTTTGTAGAGGGCAGGCAGCTCAAAAAGGCTGAATGACTTACCCAAGGTCACACACTGACTAGATGGAAAAAAGGGAACAGAACACATTAACACCTGATTTCCTTTCCCATGCTGTCTTGTACACCATCAAATCTAGTTATCAAGTGACTGGTTTGTATATTTGAGTTGGAAGCCTGTCCGCTTACAGCAGGAAATATCTCCTGGTTATTGGACTCTCCAAGCAAAGGCCAAAGAGCAAATAAATGATAGAGTTAAAGCAAGACGACTCCAGCTACAAAATGCCTGCGTGAGATACTATTGATAAAGCTTTCCTTCCTCATACTCCACAGCCATGTAAACAGATAAAGGATTCCAGGTCAGAGGCATTTCCCAAACCAACTGTGCAATCCCAGACACAAACAAATAGTGAAAGCAGAGCTTTCTGATATTTCTATCAGTCCAGAATATTTACTGATTTTTTTTGGTTATAACTGATACTGACATGGTAATTTTCTCTCTTATTCTCTGTGTTATCGCATTTATGAAGTTGTCAGTCCTTCACGATACCCACAGCAACTTTTATAAGATGGAGATCAAATTTTTTTAGCTTGTGAACATCAAATATTTTATGAACGCAGGTGGACGATGTGGCATTTCCAGAAAAGCTTTACAAATTGTGCAGTCATTTCCCCTCCCCATTTCAGGATGGGATAAACTTAATGAATGGTACAGAATTGCTCTAGAATAAGCCTGGCTTGTTTCTGATGAGCCTTTAACTCACCTAGAGTGAAATCCACTCCCTTACACACCACAAGCCTGAAGCCTACTCACCACTTGAGTCTTCAAAATAGGATTAGCGGATTTAAGTTACACAGAAGCTTTGCATTTTCCATCTAGTTTCTTAATGAATTTTTGCATTAATAGGAGTGAGCATTACAGCCAAGCATACAAGCTTCTCAACAGGGCTGTTGAGCAGACAGTTCCAACCACAGAGAACGCATGACCTCCCCAATGCTGAGCAGCAAAACGTTGTTTGCTTTTGTGCTGAGACAGGATTTGAACTCCGATGCACAGAAGTGAAACCTAAGTAATGAATTTGTCCTACCATTTCATTATTATATGGGATTTTCTAGCTTGCCCGTTTTGAGTTGGTCTCAAAGCCAGTCTTGAATAGCTTACTACATACTATCCTTTAAATAGATCTAACTTAGAAGCAGTTCTTGACAGCCTCAGCAACCCAGATCACATAAACAAAGGTATTTAAGAGAGAAAAATGAACAGCCCACGTTAATTAGCAGCTATTTACTCCTTTTAATAAGCAAACACATAAAAATGAAAACTGGAAGTCACCCCATCATCACAAGCCATGTTAATCTCAGATACCCTGCTACATCAAAGTTTACAAACTATACTTGTTGGCATTTTATGTATGCATGTAGGTCAACTTTTATCCACAGATCTGAACACAGTGTACAAGCATTAGCTAATTAGATTTCTTGCAACTACTGTAATATCAGAAGTGCTCAGAAGAGGGACAAAGGCAGGGCTAAACCACAGAACCAGGTCTCATGAGACCTGCATTTCAGATGGAGCTCTACCACAGGCTGCCTGCACAACTGCTGGACTTTTACTATGTAGCAGCTCCATCACAGCATCTTTTCCAGCTCTCATAGGTAGGTTTTTTATTCTGTAGCATTATATGCCTGGAGGCATTAGTCACAATCAAAACACTAGACAAACTGGTAGGGGGAGAAATTTCTACCTGCTTGTCAAGGTGACTAATCCAGAAGACACGAGTGCTGCACCGTGCCCAGAGAGATCAAGTGCTTTGTCTAACTTGCTCAAGTCTGCAGGAGAAATGCAAACTGAACCCCTATTTCCTATGTCTTTACCTGCCAACATCAAAAAGTCCAGAATGCCCTGATTTACCACACATACACAAATTACCTGTGCAAGTACATCCTGACTAAGTCTGGTACAGACACGTCTGTTGTTGTGTACGCACGATGTAAAATCTGCGCATAGAATAACCGTTTATCTAAGGTACATGACAAGCTATTGGGAGCCACCTCTTACCATTCATACAATTATATTTCCTAGAGGGCTGCTTCGTGCTTGGGTGGGAGCAGAATAGCAAAGGCAGTAGTAGGTATACGTAAACCTGTAAAAACAGAAGCCTTTTGCTCCTGACTAGTAGAGATGAATTGTATATCTAACCCCTTAACTGCAGTGTCAGTTTATTGTCATTATTTCAAATTTGTAGTGTTAGGAAATACTCTCTTAGGAGCTGAAGTATAAGTACAAACTGATCTCACTAATTTGCAATTCACTGAAGATGACACATCAAAAAAGGAGGAGTGAAGGCAAGGGACAGCTAGGAATGGAACGAGGCCGTCTTAGTTCTCCTCTTTAACTTCACGGAACATTTGAGAAGAAAAAAGAATAAATGCAATATGAGCATAAGGAGGTCTAGTCTCCAAACCAGACACACGCCTGCCTCTCATTAGAGTTCCTGGGAGATGTAAGCAAGCATCTGTCAGGAGAACCAGACCCTATGAAAAAGTAGTGATATAAAATCCCAGATCACTTCAGAGAGGCAATAAAAACAATATGGAAAATTTATAACAATCCGGTGTAATTGTTCAAAGGTAACTGCTTCAAGGACTCTTATGAGGCTTGTAAAGGTTTTTCAACTGATAAAAGAGGTACACCATTTTTAAGATGGGATAATTTAAAGCACTACTCAGCACAGATTTGCAGGAAAACAGGATACTGATGACTGTGTTGATTGCTGACCTCTTTATGTAAATTTAAAGAGAAACCATTCTTGCTAGTAAGATATATTTATTTTTGCACAAAGCATTTTTAAATGGAAAAATCCATTCAAGCCCTTTAAAAATTCAACAGTTAAACACTAAAAAAAAAAGTTTTCAAGTTCTAGACTGACAGCTTGCTTTGTCTGGGTGCAAGAAGATATCTATTGTCTCGATCTATGACATTTTCAGAGCTTTATGCAAGAAAGGTACGACATCCATAGTGGTCTGAGCACTGCTTGGCACGTTTATAGTTCAAGAATGCTCATCTTTGATCACACAGGTCAGGGAACTACATTTGACAGCTGGAGCGGGGGACTATGAACGATGTGGTCTAGTCCTTTCTCTGCTATTTACTCACTCTGCTACCACGTTGTTTAACATTTTTATGCATTGGTCTACCCTCTAAGTAGAACAGGCATGAACATAACTTTTGAATAACATACAGGTGCCCTGCTAAGGCTTAAAAGAATAATTTAATTTTAAATCAAAAGTCACTATAATGTTGCCTAACAAAAATTTGAAAATTATCATTGCTTGCAAAGAGTACAGCCTGTTCTGAGTTCTACTATATTCTTGGAAACTGTATTATTACCTGAAAAATACTTTTACGAGTCTATTTTATAGGTTATATATTAAAATAATTCCTAGCTTCAGGAGATTTAAATTTAAGATATTATTTTTCCCTTGAAAGTATTAATTTCCCTCTGAATACTTTCTTAGTCTATTCAATCACTTCAGAATTTTTCTGTTATTAACAATGCATCATTTAGCCTCATTTTTATTTTAATCATAACAGAATCAGGCCAGGTGTTTATGCCTCTATCTGATAAATGTCCTTCTTCAATATGTGAATGTATAAATATGCGCAGAAACCAGCACAACAACTACTTACCTTCAAAAAGAAATAGTAAATGTTGTGGGGTAAAATATCCCTCACTGGGAAGGAACATCAATACTGTAAGCATAAAACATACAATGGATCTTTTACAGCATGTTTATTTGCAATAATATAGTTGTCACGCTTACTTGTTTATGCCTCCTTTGAATTTTCTGGAATTACTGCTAGAAAATGTTAAAGCCAAAAAGTTAGTTACAATCACCAAACCTTGCCATCAATGACTCAAAGAAATGGAGCAAACCTGTGAATTATAACAGCGTAAATCGAGCTCAGGCCACGAAGAGTAGCACAAGCTACAATCATACTCCTCGGCCAAGCCACAAATGATGGGGAAGCAAGAGAGTTGCTCTCTGTAAAATGGCCAGTGTGCTGCAAATTAGGTGTC
Organism: Chroicocephalus ridibundus; assembly: GCF_963924245.1. Taxonomy (NCBI): domain Eukaryota; kingdom Metazoa; phylum Chordata; class Aves; order Charadriiformes; family Laridae; genus Chroicocephalus; species Chroicocephalus ridibundus. The sequence goes on along the minus strand of NC_086296.1, from coordinate 7,363,820 downwards.
AAGGTGTGCGCATACTTTGGTGAGCCTCCAACAGCATCGTTTGCTGCCTAGTGAGCAAGGACCAAGAATGATGCATAGGGGGTGTTACGTGTAGGCACTGGTGCCAGCTTTGGGAGTAGGCACTATGAATAAAACAGTTATGGAGGTGCAGATCCACCAGGGAAACGGAGGGAGCCTTTGTCTCTCCATATGCACAAGCTACTGATGTGGTCATGGCTATGCAGTGACATCTTCAAAAGGGATGCAAGCCCAGATGTACTGGCCTGCTCTTACCAGTACACTGGGAACCAGAATTCCTGTGACAGATTAAGTCCTGGATAGCTAAGGACCAATATCCTAAAGGGCTTTCCAGGGAGACAAAAGCCTGTCATTTTTCTGCTGAGAAGTGGTGCTTTTATGTGCTAGAAATGTCAGGTTTTAGACTGAACTACTTAAAATTAGAAACACAAAAAGCCAGAGAAAAGACACTGAGATCATTAAATCTTTATAGGTACCTTAAAATTCTATTGACAAGAAGTAATAGAGATTTAAAAAAAAGAATGATGGAAATGTGGTAGCCAACAGCCATTGCATCACAGCTGAAAAGCAAGAAAGGGTCAGAATTATTTGCAAAAGTTGCTGGTAATTCCTGGTCTGACTTAACTTGCTGATCTACTTTATATACTAATTGGCGAAAGAAAAGATGATGCATTAGGATAGTACTTAAGTGATCCATATTTTATTATAGTTAGCTTTATGCTCTCTTATTGATTTTGTACCTCTCTACTCACATTCCCCTTCAACTGTCCCCAGATCTCCTTTCTCATTAGTATTCTTTCCATAGCATCACAGAACAATACAGGACAAATGACCTTGGGAGACATCTAGTCCCGTCTCCTCCTCAAAGCAGGGTCAACACTGAACTCAGATCAGGGTGCTCAGGGCTGTTGGGTTTTGAAATTCTCCAAGGACAGAAGTTCTACAACTTCTCTGGGCCCCTTTTCAATCTTCCTTCTTCCTCAGGCCACACAAGCCCAGGGGTGTCATGCTCTCCTCTCAGGGGCTACCAGCACAGAAAACTGATTTTCAGTTCTCTCCAGCAATACCCATACTTCCTTTCCTTGTCTCTTCGGTCTTGTGCTTTAATCCCTACAGTAAGTATGAAGACACAGCAATGTAGCTGAATCAGAAAAACTTGGCGCTGTATACGGGAAATCCTGACAAGGTCTCTTAGCCTGCTCACATGCACCTGAAATACAGTGGCATACTGGTTTGAAAAACTTGAAAAAACTCTAGAAGCAGCACTGTATATAAATAAATGCCTCGCCTGTGCAAGACATCCCATCATAGACTATGTTTGAAAAGTGAGCACTAAGGTTGAGATCAGCTTTTTGACTCTGTCTAGATGAATCATTGTGTTGTCCATTTCTGAAATGAAATCAACCAGTAGCATATCAACGCTGTCTTCCAAACATGAACTGAAATATTTCAGTATCCCTGGGAAGGCAATTTTTTCTTGACTCAACACTTGCCATCTAACCTTGAAATGCTAGATGTTGTAAATATGATATACTGCCACTATAAAAGTGGGGGAAAGTGTCTGAAATTCAAAATGAGAAGGCAGCGGGAGGGGGATTTCCCCCCCACCTTACTGCTATATCATTCTGATACTGAAAAATAAAATCCCCAAACATGATCTTGCACTACAGAAGTAGTGCTTTGTACCTATTTGAAGCTACCCAAGTCAATATAAAAAGCCACTTTCCCAGTCACCGTACATTTCACATCCCCCTTGCTCAGATGCAAAGGCATTAGTGAAAACTTGCTGCAATCAATGGCCATCCAGTCGATTGCAGTAGCCTTTGAAGCAACAGAGGTGTTTTTCAAGGCACCTGATCCTCTGGATACATCTGAGAGAAGAGAAATTCAGCAGTTTGGGATTCTTCTTTCACATTTTGTATCAACGTGGTATTATAGTACAATCAATAGACCTAGTGCAGACTCCTATTGCTAGCAGCTCACCTTGCAGAACAGTAAGAAATCTGTGCAGATTTTATACTGAGCCTTTCTTCCCTAGCTGAGGGTTCAGTGCCTTAACAAGACATGGATGAAATCAGAAAACATCTAATAGTGGTGGGCTTGTTTTACTCTGACATTCTCTGAGGCAGGCATAAACAGAAATGGCTACACATCTGTAGACGTGGGGTGTTGGTTTTCTATGTCTTTAAAGAGCATCTTCAAAATAAATCATGGCTAGAGCTTTTTCCTTGAAAGCCTGTACAAAGCCCTTAAAGTAAGTCCTTAAAAAATATTCTGTCAGTCATTCTGCATTCCACTGACTAACTAGTAACATACCTCTCTGAAGAGAGTTTGGTCTCTAATAACAGAAACAGATCTTTGTGCTTTTTTTTAATTTATTTTTTAAGATTAGGGTTAGCAATGAAGGAATTTAAACTGAGCTATTAGCTGGTACGCATCATATCCTCAGAGTGTCAGAATTCTCAAGGTAATGTCCTTTAATAATTAAAGGAAGAATACATTTCTAAACCTCGTAGTTGGGGAGAGAGTGCTTGAGCATGTAAAATCTGTATGTTCCAAAGACAAACCCAAATTCAAATACACATTGTTAAAAAAGTTATCCTCAAGCTGATTTCATGATTTTGGGGCTCTGGGACTTTGTTCCAAAATGCCTGAAGTAGGCATTAATGTAACATGTTCTGAATGGAAATCAGACGACGGCAAGTAGAACAACTGCAGAACTGAAATACTACATCCTGGCATGGCAGGAGAAATTGCTGTTTCAAATGTCTACAGAATTGCAAAGGTTTCCTCCTACTGAGAAAACCCAAAGATTCTGAACCACAGAGCCTTAATGAGATTCAAATGCTCCTGCATTTTCCTTACATAATCTATATATTCTCCTGTTCAATTACTAAAGGCTGCCTCTTCCTTTCCTCCACTGCTCTGTTACGAGTAGCTGAACGCTGGAAGCAAAGAAGGGAAACCAACAGAGTTGTTAGAATATGGTTTTCTTTTAAAGTGTTTGCTTTAGGATAGCCAGAGAGATTCAAACCCAGCTTTAAAAGAGTCCTTGGGGAACACCGCAGACAATCTGAATTTGCACAACTGCACTTTCAGTTAACCTCATTAATACAGAATTAGCTCAGGGGAAAGATTAGAGGCTGATACAGAAATTTATGGAATTTCAGAAAAAAATAAAATCTATTCTGCTTCTACCTGAAGATTTTCCTCTACAAAGCACAGACCAAAACAAAGATGAAGCAGAACAAAAGGGGAAACTTTCAACCACCCTACTGAAATGCAGGAACACCCCTGCCTTTATTGTCAGAAATATTTAGGTTTCTGAACTTCTTACACTTCTCGCCCCCAAATCTGTCTATACATCATTCTGTAATGTCAGGATGGGGTATAAATTACAGCAAGTTCTTCAGGACAGAGCCTGTCTTTCAGCGTGCCAAGACTGTCTGGCACCCCACCCCTAAGGCCCTACCAAGGTATGATATTTCTATGAATATTTTTCACGTAATGAAAGGCATTAAGGAACTGATAGCCGTTTGCTAATGATCTTCTAAGAGGAGTCCGAATAATTTTATTGGAAAACCAAAACATGCAACACGAGCCAAAGGAGCGCTTCTAACACTATTTAGCCCTACTTTAAGCGTACGCTGTTACGGCTGTTTGATGTACTAGGTCTCCAAGGACAAAATACAGTTTCAGTGCTGCTCCAGGTGTCCTGTAATCAACACTCTTTCAGTGCTGTGGCCCTGACTGACTTCAGTTCTGCTCTTCCTTATAACCTAGCATAGCCGGCTCTCAAATCCTACCACTCTTACAGATCACAGCAATTTCACTACTCCCTGGCACACCAGAACTACGACAGACTCTTTATTGTATAAAATCAGGATAATTCTCTACTAACAAATAAACTGATATGCTTATGCTCAGCTGCAATAAGCAGAATTTTCAAAATTTATCGAAATAGGATAGGTTACATGATTGGTTTACTCCCAACGGTCCTCTGTTCAACTCTGCTTCTTAATGCTCTTCCCCTCCCCCCCCCCCGGCCTTTTCTTTTTATACTGGTCCATAAGCATTGATACGTGTCAGGCATAAAATGGCTGGAATCTTCCCTGCAGCAAAGGAGCAAGAACTGTTTGACTGAACATAGGCTGGTTAAACATATGATACAGTCTTGAACCTCCCAGACAGAGCCACAAGTCAACGCTCAGGCACCCACAAAAAATGGGAAGATAATCAAAGGAACCTGCGGGTCATTCCCAGAGCAAGATAAGCCACCTATTACAACACTGGTCTGCTAGAATGCCAGCCTGCAAATGTTTGCAAAGCTTGTTGGAAATCACAGGCTGCTTTAAAAAGGAGCAGAAGAATCCCTTCTAAAATACACTGCTCCTTTACTGTAAGGTTTCATTACAAGCCTCGGATTTTGCTCTATACGTTTAAACGTTGAGGAACAAAGAGACAGCTCAGCAGAAAACGGTTTAGCAAATAGAACGCCCAGTGTGTCAGAGCATAAGACTTAGCAGGAAAGCCAATATGAATTTAAGAAAGTTGAGTTCATGCCAGCGTCAAATCCAGGAAGAACAACTGCATTCTCTAATCCTCGGCCTAATTTCAAAGTAGTAACAACACATTGACCATAACACTGACTTTATATGGCTCTTATCGCCACAATCATCAATAGATTCAGTCCCACAGCAGTCTCATTAAATAGTTTAGTAGTGTCAACGTTAACAGACAAACCCACGAAGAATAAAGGGACTCAAGGGAGATGTTCATTGTAACACAGGATTCAGTAGCAAGACAGGAAAATAAACTCCCAAGTTTCAGGCAGGTACCAGGCGACTGCCTCAGCCCATCTCCAAGCCCAGCCGAGGGAAGGGAGGACGGAGGGATGGGACATCCTCCACAGGGCACAGAGCTGCAACCGCCACCAGTGCTGTATATTTCCCAACAGAAGCAACTGCAGTGCTAAGGAACTGCAGGTCAAGTTTTGCTGGTTTAATCTAACTACATCTGTTTGTAGCTTTTGATCATTTTTAAGTGTCCAGGAATCCAATGTGGAAAGCAAGAAACCTGCTGCATTACCAGGTTGTTTGTTTATGAGTGATTCTGGAATTTGGCCTGAACTTCTGACTTTAAAAGCAGATGTAGCAGCTGAGAAGAGTTGAGATAACAGACAGATGAAGAAATGATGGAAAACTTACCCTGATGAAGCTCAACTAGGACTACAGATATTTAATTACAAAAAAGAAGGGGGGAGCTTATTTGAGACAGACCAGAAAAAAATCAATCACACCAAAAAAAGATAATAAAGTAGTATAAGGTAATCGGGAGGGGAAAAAAAAAAAAACACAGCTTTTTTTTCCCCGTGTCTGCACACACAGCCAGGTAACAGCACCATCAAAGGAGACAGAACAGCAGAAACTCCTTACTGGTCCAAACTATCCACATGAGTTGACCTGCTGACTTGTGCTCCAGTGCTGAGATCCATAAACAGGCAGAACTGACTGCTTACACTGCTCTATCCAGCCCGTGAGCGGGAATTTCGTATACTGGATCCAAAATTAAAGTAAAACTGCTTAACCTCTGTATTTTACTACCTGACCTTCAAAGCTGATAAAAGCATATTTTTTTTCCCTTGAAAAGAAATAAAGCCATTAGGGAGCCAGGAAGTGCTTTATCTTCATCTCATGACTCTCGTCCAAAAGCTTGCATTTTGTTTTTCTTTCTCATTTGTGCCAGTTTGGTAATGTGATTAAGGGATGGTATTACTGGCTCAAGCACGGCCACTACACAAAACAACAGAAACTTGCCCTGCCTTCCAAAAGAAGAAAATCCATGTGAAAGAAATATATAAATAAAAAGGCATTGGCCTGAAAACTCAAAGGGAAGTTTTGAAGACATTTTACATCAGTATGTGCAAGATAAGGGTGCTGAAGTAACAGCATTTAGATTTCTTTCATACGTAAGGATCAAGACAATTCTCTTACAGACTAATTGCATGGTGCCATCTTTAACATGATTCATACACAAAAGCAGTTTATTTCATGATAGGTTGTATTTTGTACACTTACGTGTTACAAAAGCAGGTGTTAATGCCTTCAATAACTACATCTTCCATTTAATTAAAAGTGTGTGATTGCATAGGGGAAAGTAGAAGGGTTTAGACTTCCAAATGTTTCTGTTTAATGGAGAAAACTCACCAGCTTTGAGGAATTCTAGAGCTGTCACCCTACTTCACTGCCCACCAAAGGCCTTTAGAAAGAGACTAATTTTGGAGGAAAAAAGTCAGAAAACTATAAGAAGAGTTTGGTTAAGTTGAGTGGATCTAACAGAGATGGTTTATTTAATTTTTAATTGAAGGAAATAACCACTCATCGGGAAGATAAAGAGGAATCTAAAAATATTCTCTCAATACAACCACAATACATTAGGCAACACGCACACCACGAATTCTGCAATGTCTGGTCCTCAAGAACAGCAGCCTTGCTAATTTCTAATACTCAATACTCTACTTTTTGGACATAGTGAGTTCATCAGTCCCCAACAGCAGCAGAGCAAATCATGTCCATGTGACTGCAATTTGCCACTGGATGTAAAGGCGGCTGGCTTTGCTGGAAGCAAGATTTTATTTATTAGTTTATGCATTTGTCTGTTGAACATCTTAGTATCTAATGCCTGCAGAGGGTTTTGGGTCAATGTCTCAGAGTATTTCTATACCCTGCCTCATCATAATGAGTTAGTAGTCATTAATTTTAGGGATTCTTTGTCTTGCTAGAAAGAGAATGTTTCAACCAGAATATACACATTGCATCTACTGAGGTTTCTACTTAATGCTGCTTCTTTTTGTTCTTGCCTGACTCCAGATTTTAGGAGATTTTGTGCCACCACCTAGCACACAAATTTTGATTTGCTGTTTTGCTGGGAGAGGTTACAAAGATGCAGGTTTATCACTTGACTTTTTCCATCTCTTCTATGTTTAGCTTATCTGTGCTGTTACAATCTCAAACGCTGAATGCTCTCTGCAGCTGCATAATGTATCCCAGATGCACAGTAAGCTCCTCTCTATATAGCAGCATTGTGTCACAGCATGGTGCAGTGGAATAGGAAGCTATTCCTGGATATGATACCAACTTCTCATGTGACATTGGACAAGGCCTCTTAACCTCTCTTCTTCATCCTTCTCCAAAATGCTGCTGATGATATAAACCCACTTGATTGCAAAGAACTTTGAAATCAAAGGAGGAAATTTCAAAAGAAATGCTATTTATTTCTCTATCAAAACATGCACATCTGTGATGAAAGAAGACACTGCTCTCCATATCTCTATCTCCATCCAGCACTGAGATGCTGTTTTTTTCCACCTCGATTTTCTTTCCAGCTCTCTCACTTTCTCTGTCTCTCCCAGCCTTGCTGTGGACTTTGAAATTTGGCCCTAACGGGTTTTTTTAAAGAGCTGTATGAAAATCTGGTTTAAAATCTGGAGCTTCAGTAAACACCGGACTCCAGTTATCACTTTACTATTCACACCAATCTCCTAATTTAATCCAGAACCTGCTATACTTATATGTGGTCATTGCTAGTATGTCCCTTTTACAAAAGCCTTACCCGAAGCTCTTTGAAGTTTGTAATATCACAGCACACACAAAGAAAGCAGAATCTGTCCTTCAGCAGCTGGATGCTGTAGAATGTAATTTTGACCTGGCTGCACAGTGGTTAGGTTGTAAGACCATGAAATAGAAACACTTCTGCTTACTGTGACACTGACCCAGAGCCATGCATGACTTTTCTCTCTGTCCTGAGAACGGTACTGACCCCATAAACAGCAAGTAATACTTCAAATCCCACTTAAACCAAGGAAACCTGACCATTTGAATTACTCCCCTGCAGTCTAAACAAGAGTTCTTGACAAAAGAAGAGCCTATCAAAGATTTACTACTCTTCCTCAACTCATACAAACTATCACCTACCAGCACTCCACAGGCCGTTACTCAGGTAATCAAAATAATAAAAAAAGGATATGTGACCATCATAAAGAGACTATGTTGTAATTTCTCCTCTTGGGATGTCAGAATTTGCTCTACTTCGGTGAGCACCCCTGTAGAAAACCCTAATGACTGAGACAGAATCAAAATACTACTTTAGATTTCACTTAATATCACTTAAGAAAAATGTGTGTGAAGGCACCTATGTATTTTTAATATACCTTACTACCTCTGAAAATCATTCAACATCACAGAACTCAAGTGCGTCTGGCACACAAGTTCAGACGTGACAACACTGAAAGGTAATGGCCACCTCAGGAGAAAACCCTGCTTGTCAACTCCAGAATGGAAAGTTAAACTAACTGTATTTCTCTACCTTTCTTTTATCCCTAGCTCCATCACTCAAATAATATAATAGCATAGTCTGCAATAAATCATATTACTTTTGGAAAGGCCTAGAACTGAATGCCAAGGTCTGAAATGGAAATGAACCTAAAAGCAACTTCGAGCCCACAGTGCCACCAGGCATTCTGATTACCAGAGGACGCAGGAGGAAGGAATAGTGCAGATATAGCTACTCCCCCACTGAGCAAAGCGTGCAAAGAGCAAGGTGAAAAAAGCCAGCGAAGGACTATGTCATGGCTACGCCCACAAAGAGATATGGGGGTAAGAATAATCTACAATCGTTTACGCACCCCACCAAAATTTACACAAGCACTTCTTCTAAAAGGAACAGAAACACTGCACTGCAGCGCATCCATTGCATACACAATATTCTCTTTTTTGCAAACAAGTATAAAAGGAAGTGCAAGAGAAGGCTGAATCTTTTTCTCCAAAGAAACATTTTCAAATTTTGTTGGGGAACCTAAATGAAACAGACTTCTTTTGTGTTCAGCTTAATCTCTATTGCACATTACTAAACCATCGTGCATAACACAGAGCATTTGACAGTCTGTGTATTAAACATGGTGCTGGGTTAAGCCACCCTGAAACAGACGCTGCCAAAAACATAACAAAAATAAATGCAGAAATCACTCATCTTTAAAAGAAGCTTTCCTATGCCATTATTTAGCCTACACGTTGCTTTCTGGAGGGCTAAAGAAGGTTCTGAAGATTGGCAATTAGAGAAAAAGTTGAAACCTATCTCATACATGCGTATCATCAAATACAAGACACACAATCCCCAGCGCTGAGGCTTGTTTTTCAGACCAGACACTCCTGTTCAGATACAGGTAAACTCTCTGTGCCAGTGTAAATGGGTAATTCTCCATTTAACCAGCTGCGGCTGCATACAGGTATCAGTTAACAAAATTAGGCAGGTAAAAATCTAGTAACTGCTTACTTTGCAACTCCATCAATATTTAAAATGGACAATTACATGAAAATAATTCTTAAAAGTTATTGGGATTTGTAAGTGAAAGTATGGGAAAATAAAAAATGTATGCTCAATTATGATAAAGAAATTGAGTAACCGTTTGCAGACGCAATTGATGAGAACCTAGCATAGCCAGTCACTTCCGGCCCAAATTATATTTGCACATCTTCCCTGGAAAGGTGCCACTCACACTTCAGCCTAGTTCCATGATAAACAAGAAATGGAGCAGACTTTGTTGACTCTCTTCAAGATGTTGGTAACCTTGTCTTCCTTATTCAAGGACGGTTGGTTTCCACCACACTCGGAAACTTGCTGTTTTGTGGCACCAGGAAGTGATTTGGAAACAAACTCAGTGCACACGACTCTCCTGGTCTGGGAGCAGCAGGAATACGACTGCTGGGACAGCAGTTGCCCCAGTAGGATACTTTAAATCACAGAAAGAACGCACTGCATTTTCAAAGGGTATTAAAAAGTAAAAGCTCAGAAATAGAACTTAATGAGTAATTGATTTGGAGTTTGCTGGGCAGACTAAACCTCTAACAAAGGTAAAATTATTATTGTCAACATAGAATAGTTTTGGGTTGCTTACCAGAAGGCAGGAAAAAAAATGTTATTATATGAAGTGATTTTTTTTTTATTTTTCATAAACTGAAAGGCTCTGTTACATTTTCAGGTTGTTCAGCTCTTTCTTAAATTAAAATCTCACATATTAATTTCTTTGGCTGCCTCAAAGTTGTACTCTTCACTGAACAAATCATTTTGCCAAGAATTTCAGCCAAACTCAGCTCCTAATAATCCTAAACTATAAACACCACTACAATGAAGTTTCTTCCATTATTGGAAAGAGGGAGCTATATAGCATTTCATAGAAATAGTATTAGAGGCAAGAGCAGACCTGTTTATAGAATTGCAGCTACAGAAAGGATTTTGAGAAGATAAAAGATCTGAGGGATCAAAGACAATAAGACATTAAAACACTACATCTGAAAAGGAGCAAGAACGAGTTTTTAAGTGACCAAAGCTAGTGAGGCTTTAGATTGCATCTCACCTAAAAAATCAGCCTCTATCATGAGAATTGGACATTTTTAAATACTTAAGAGGAAGAAGCCCCCTCTCCTGACGCACTCTGTACTTCCATCATATACGGTAGAGCCCTCATTTATCTATTCAAATGGACCAACCATATCTCATGATATTCATGAGAATCATAAGGTGGAGAGAGATCAGACTTTTTTTTTTTCCCTAAATTTTCTGTTCTCATTTACAATGCAAGCCTCCATTTTATGCTTCTGTGGTAGACCATGAACTGTCCTAGGAATGGTATTGCAAAATGATAAATACTTGGATCTGGCATTATGCATCACCCTTTGCTACAAACAGAGTTTTTTTCTGTGATTGTGAAATACATTGCTCACAATCTAGCAGATATGGTTGGTTGTTCAGTTCAAAGCTGTTAATAGAATATTCATACTTCATATCTTTTATGTTGATGGTATATGAACTAATCAAATTTTCATCTTACCTGTGCCCTATGAAACAAAACCAGTCCTTAGACATATAAATTTCCAGCAAAGATTATTCCAACCTGAAAAGATCAGATTCACAGGCCAAACACTTCAGTTGGCACTATGTTGTCATAAACTGAAGTTTTTATTTTAGTTTTCTATTATGTACAGAAATTGCAGAAATGTACAGAAAATACAGAAACTGTACATAGAGACAGCTTTCATACTGGACTCCAAAGTAACACATGATCCTGCTCAGTCCTTCTGAAAGGCAACATCGCTTTGTTCTTAGTGTTTACGCCCCATGCAGACAGGGTTACTGCTTTCACAATTGAATTCTTTTGGTTTATATTTTGATGACATGACTAATTATAGACTGACTGTTATAGGGTGAATGTTGGCAAAATTCAGCTCAAAATTTTCTCTTGCTGGCCTATAATTAGAAGAACTGGTAGTAACGTGCAGGTTGGTCTCGTACACATCTGTCATTTTTTCTGTGAATTTCTACCTGCTTCTGTATTGTTGGTTTTTGCATCAGCATTTCAGAGCTTTTTCCTACCTGAAGGAAAAATGAGGGCTTTTCAAATGACTTCTCACTGAGCAATGTGAAAAATAGTTCTATCCCGGGGAGCAACACCAACCATTTGGGGCACGGTACAAAATTCTATTGCTCACAGAAGGAAAGTAATTTTTGCAATGAGTGAGAAAAAGACGGTCTTGACTTACTTTTTCATCTATCATCATCATCCTAGTAAAGACATAGAAGCAGGTTTCAGCACTGAGCTCACATATTTGAGTAACAATTTTGCAAGATAGACTTGGCAATAATTTAAGAAAAGATGAGTTATCTAGCGACTATGCACCTGGGATACCTAATCTGAGAAACTATAAAGGGGTATGATGTACAGCTCTTTTTGTTAAGAGTGTCACACATTGGCCATAAAAAGAAAGGCTTCCAAAATCACAGCAAAACCTACCCAGACTTTAAAAGGTATTAAGAATCTAGAAAGATCCAGTTGTAAGAAGAGAAGGACACTCATTTTGTGTTGGATCTCTTATAACTTTTCTTCAGGCATCTCAAAAAGATAACCTTCTCAAAAACTGATCCAAAGATCATTAATGAAAAGAACCTGCATTTGATTTTTTTTGATATTGTATTCAGCTTCTTGGGGAATAGATGCATTTTCATCATGTTTTTATTAAAACTGGTGTTGGAAGGGGGAGCATAGTGTTTCCTCATACAGTGGTAGAGTCGAGCAACTCTTCCCCAGAGAATGAAAAATGGAACTGACTTGCACTGTCCAATGGTAAGAACAGGAAAAAAAGTTTAAGTAATGGAAAATTACATTTTAGACGTCCTTAATTTTGCAAGTTTGTCTATTCAATATGGCACAGGGGAATAAATTTAAGAGGTGTAATCATTCTTGACCCTATACTTCAAAGACTTTGCAGAAGTACCTACAAACTGCAACATGGGAAAAAGTTAGAGGTGAGGGAAGAGATGCCACAATGGTAGATTACCTTTAAGCATGTCTGATTTTGAAGAAGAAATAAGCGTGCCTAAACTATACTCTGAGAGCAGCGGTATCTCTACTTCGCAATTTCTCCCACATCAGTGATCAGGAAGTTCTGTCAGGGGCCTCGCCACCTCTGACCCTGTACCTTTCCTACTAAGTCATGTTAAAATATATAAGCCTAAGTGTAGGGTAGTACTACATGCCCTTCTCTCTTATTCTGCTATTTGAACTACAGATTTTTAAGGATGCTTTTACCCCTTAGGAAGAGAAGTAGGAAGGGGCCAGCAATGTAATTTTATGTGGTTCCTTGTCTGAGCTGCATAATCATTTGTCTTTCATTACTATGAAATCATTGCATAGAGAAACCGTGCGTGGGCAGCCAATTAAAATGTCAATAAAAGTAAATACATTTAAAGAGGTCGTGTCCATGCATTATGCAAAGAGCAAAAAAAGGAGGCTTGTATTTGTATCATGCTAATTAAATTGACATGGTTATTGCAAATCATTTTGTTTCACCTGGAGCTGTAATTAAGTGACACCACTTAATGAGAAGGAACCTGATTGAACATGCTGCTGTAGTAAAGCTCCTCTGACAATGAAAGATGTTACTGTTTACATCTCTCATCATTTCAGATTCCCAAATGCCAATCTCTTTCCAGTGAAGTAAATACTGTTTTTTAAATAAACAATTATGAGCATCTATAATTTTGGGCAGCCTTTAACCTAGCTTTTCACTAGCTATTCTGCATGCTAAAAAAAAGAAAATTGAAATAATCTACAGCACTATTTCTCCTAAAGACAGATTTTATGAAATAAAACATCAAAGTAATCAACACAAAAATTAAAGTTTTAATTGCCTTTCCAGTATGACTTAATTAATCTGGACACACTAGGCCAAATTTTGTTCCCTTTCACAGTGATTTTACTGGGATTATTCCACATTTAAAGCAGATTTAGAAATCATTTTGGCCTCAAAACTTCCAAAAGAAGTTAGTCTAGTCAGAAATTCAGAACTATTTGCGTTAAGTGCTTATATAGCTTATATATAGACAAGACAGAGAGAGATACTAACAAAGCTCAATGTCATTATTTCTTTCTACTCTGATTTGTTTGCTTTAAGCTACAGGCTTTCACCTGAACACAGAACACACATCAAGTTTATTTTAAGGTGCAGCAACAGCTTCTGCTGACAACTCCTGCCACTATGTGGAAGTGTGACGGATGGCACTAAGATGACATATAAATGAAGCTTCAAAGGATTCTGCCGGCATCAGCCACACCAACCATATGTCCCTAATTTGCATAGCCAAACTTGGCAGAATTCTTTTATTACGGTTCATTTTGTGGTCTCTGCAAATCCCATAAATATTTTCCTACATAGAGAAGCCTTGCCACATTAATTATAATAGGATTGCTTTGCTAGGCAAATGGGAACCCTGCCAGGATCTAATAATTTGGCATCTTGGTGCTTAATATTCAGAACAACTCAAATACGAAATGTAGCTGGAATGCCTACTGGATCTTTCAAGTGCACCATCAAATTTGGATCTCCAATGATTTTTTTTATGCTTTCAAACTTGAAAGTGAATTCAGTGCTTTTAGAAAAGAAGGATAAATAGAAATGCTCTGAGCCAGGAACACTGTTGGCAGGGTCTGTGAAAACTCTTTCACCCATTTCTGTGAGAAAGATACTATTTTTATCCTGGGCCGTTCTTGAAAAAAAGACCATCCTTCAGGTTTACTGTGTAGCGTAGTCAGAACAAGACTGAGAAAGGAGTCTGACAGATTTTAAATTATTATGGAAATCATATTTCCTAAGCAAAATCTAGGTATGTCTGGAGAGGAGTCTCACTAGAAAAGGCTCACTACAATACTTCATCCTCTTTATTATTGATCCTAGAGGTAACTCAGAATCTCCTCATATCTTTATGTTAGCAGGAATGAATTTTCTTAAATCTGCCTTTAGCTGAAAGGCTGAAAACAAATACTGACTCCTGACTAAATGAAATTGTTATGATTGTTATGACATCAAGATGTATGTATCTGAACTATAAGCGAATGAAGATGAAACTCAGCTCTAAAGAACCCTAAAAGTGAATTCACTCTTAGGACAGGAACTGATTTCCTTCACTCATGGTAATAAAAATCTCAAGTACAGCTAATAGGTATGCCATTTTGGACGCTGAGAGCTCAGGAGACTTCAAGATCTGTAAAACCAAAGTCCAACACTCACAAAGTTCAATACAGAAGATGAAACTCTATTTGACATGAGATATGCACACAAACATTGCCTCCATGGCAGACTACTGAATCTTTCAGCTCCAGTTTAGCACCAGCTGTGAGGGAAATATTTAAAGAACATATATGCTTCCTTCTGGGTAAAGCAGACCAGCAGTGGCAGGGATTTTGATTTCAATGTGTGTTAAACACAATCTGTGCACATTTACTCCCTTATCAGTCACCCCAAATTGTGGATATAGTCCTGTAAAAATAACAAAGACAAAATTAGATTTTAGGACACACAATGCAGCAAGGGTCCCACCCTTGTTTAACTTGATTAGGAGTCATTTAATATCCCCTTACAACAAGGCACTGTCAAAAGTCAGAACAGCAAGATTCAGTCACTTCATTACCAAAGGTGGGTAACCAATGCTCTCGCAAGACAGACGGCTGTCTTGAGATCTGTCACTGGCACTACATACTAATAAGTGCTTGCAACCATCCATCTTCACAGGCAGATCTGTCTGCTACCTGCAAATCACTAAGCAAACTGGCAAACAGCCAAAGCCTCTGCTCTTTCTCTGCTTCCCTTTTTTTTTGGGCCAGAGAGAGAAAGGAAACAATGCCAATACAACCTTGGCGATTCTCCCTGTGTTTGTCACTACTGTCTCTTGTTTCAGCCATTAAAAGTATTGCAACATACATACAAAGGAAAGAAGAGCATCTGCACAGAGGGGAAAAATACAGACCAGGAGACGGAAATCATTCTACTGGAGGCTAGAGGCTATTATTCCAGCTATGAGCTTGGACATCTTTTTGCACCAAGGCTTTGAGAGGTTTGTATCAATTGTGTTGACCGTAATCCCTTGATGACAGTCACAATCGGTGTTTTAAATGCACTTAGCTTGATTAGGTCTCAGTGGATTGTTTGCATTTGCAACTATCATACGCTTAGGAAGAGCGGAATATAAGCCTGGCCAGCTCTCAGGCATTCTTTTATTGATCCTGACTCCCTCATTCTGAAGGTGGTGAAGCTCACCACAGAGCTCTTTGCCCATGTGATAGAGGAGAGTGTCATATGTTTATTTAAAAATAAACAAAGTGAAATGAATCAAAGAGAGTGGTGGGTGTTCAGCATCAGGGTTTTGTTTGTTGTTTTTTTTCCTGGCGGGGGGAGGGGGGGGGGTTGGGGAAAAGAAAAGAGCGAGCTTTATTCCAGCCCAGGGAAGGCACTGGAACCAGAACGGTTCAGTGAATAGAGCCTAATTTGACTTCATCCTACCTGACCTTCAAATTTCAACTTTGCTAATGTTTTGTTTTTGTTTTTGTTTTTTTTCCCCAGAAATCACAGCCAGAGAGGATTCCTGACTTACTGCTACCCAAATGTTTTCTGTAATAGTCAACCGGTTTTAACAATGACTTTCAATAACTACAAGCCTCAGGTGGTTTCAGGTCCACTGTACCCTCTCGAAAGTTTTTACAGTACAGCCTATCACCAATGCCCTACTCCTACAGACCTTTGCACATGTAGCATAACCACTGAAAAAAAAAATACTTTTAATCACCCTGTCCTCCTTTCTCTTTCTAAAAAAGCAATAACAACATTTTTTAAATTAATAATCCCATCTGAAGCTTAAAATACAGCCAACAGGAGAAAATAAAAAAATTAACTACTAAAGGCACGAGTTAGAAGTCACACGGCTGAAACTAATAGAGACCATATTTAGGTAAGTATGTGTATTTAAGTGTTTCAGGTTTAGGATAAGATCCCCTTTGCCAAAAATGTGGCCGCTGTATTTGCTGGTCTCCATGGGAAAAGTTATAAAGAATCAAAAGCAAACAAATTTTCCTTTCAAATAAACTTGACCCGTGTGTTTTAAACATATGTTTCCCTTTGAATCCTTGTCCTTCTTTGATGGTGCTACATACTTTTCCCCCTTTAAGAGCAAGTACTTTGTTGTTATAGCAATACTTTTCCACAATTCTACCATAAGGGCCTCCCTAGTTTCTGAAGCCAGTGCTCAAAAGTCATCTCCACTCCTTGCACAGAGCTTCTCCAGGCAGGATGCCCCAAGCCCCTTCTATAGTTCTGCATGCAAACTTCAGCTATTATACTGCCATCATAGCAACTGGGGAAAAAAATAAAAATCTTAGTGACATATAACTCAGTATAGAGGGAAACAGGATTCAGGTCTGAATTATCTATGATTCTTTGCACTTTTCTCCCTTCTTGCACACTCATTGATGCATTTTTTTCCCCTCTTGTTCCCAAGCTCTTTGTGTGGAATTAGCTCTAGCCCTCCTCCTTTAGCTAGGATGAGAATTTTTTGAGATATCTGAAAAAAAAAAATAATAATCTTGTCTCACTGTAGCTTACATAAAACTTCTGGGTTGTTAACAATATTATTCTTATTTTAGAAATCAAATCCCACCCAAATTAACACATCAGGCAACAGGTTGCCAAGGCACCGTACTGAAGCATCCAGCAGGACTGAACACCAGACCTCCGAATCCAGAATTAGGAAATTACAAGTGAAAGGACTTTAAGCCTTTGCTTGTGAGCAACAGCTAGTTTAGACTTCGCTATGAGGCCCACCCACCACAGGGAGATAAAGGCTCACTCCAAAGTACTCCAGAACTGTAATTGCTTATTCCATGTACTTTCTGCTAATATATTCACAGACCTCCACCAACGTACAATTAATGAAAAAGTTAGTGGTGCTTTCCCCAGCTTCTATATCAGATCTCTCTTGCTTCTGCCCAGCCTTACTCTTTGTACTTCTGCCCTCATTAGCCCTCCTCCATAGGGAGTCTGACACTTCAGAAGTTACTTCTCTTTCTGGACATGGCTTGGTTTAATTATCTGTTTGTAAAAGCATGTCTAATTGCTGAAAGAGGAAACTGTGATAATCAGGAGCTGGAGTGTGGTGTTACAGGCTACGAGTCCTTAGCATGAGTACTCAATTGTTGACCTGGTGGTGTCAATGGAGGCTTTGGCACAGATTTCAATTGTCACCAGACCAGATTTTGGATCAATTGAGATCTGTGCCATTAACTGTAACCTTTATATAGCATTTACACGCATCAGTAGCTGAATGTTACAGTAGTATCCCGAGAACCAAAAAAATCTTGGGTCAGAAATGGAGGAAGCTATTAGCCTGAAATACTTCGTGCTAATACCTATATAGTAAGAATTTATCACTGGTTGCAACAGGACTAAGACAGAGCATGGAGTGAAAGTGATTTTTACAAAGAACAAAGATGATTACATTTAATGAAAAGCACTATTTTTCTCCATCTCCAACACTTTATCTGTTTAGAGTTTTGTCAAGGTGGAAAGCTCACAGCTGGCAATTTTATGGTTTCTAAAGTGAACATATAGATCTTGTGAAAAATAGTTCTGGATGAAAGCCCTTGTTATAACAGGCATTTCAAAGTCCAGAAGAAAACATACGCTGATGAGAGGAACCAGAATATTGTGAATTACAAATCTATTAACAAAAACGAAGGATTGTTTGCATTAATAAAAAAAGTTTAACAGGGCATAAAAGTTCCCAGTCAGGATCTAAGTCCCATCACACCTGACACTCTACAAGCACATCCCCAAACATTTATCTCCTGACATTGTTCTAGATAATGTACGTGGAAGGAAAAGATACTAGGTTAGTCTGCTTTGTAGGGTGTAAGGGATAGCTCTCAGGAGAAATTCACCTTGCGAAATAAATGAGCATGGATAGCTAAAATGAGTTACATGTGTCATCTAAAAGCTGAGCTTATTTCATTTCTTCTACTGGCCAGAGGCTGCAAGAGAAGTCTACCTTGCACTTACACAGCTCTTCTAGTTTCTTCTCACTTTCCCCTCTTCTATCCATATATATATACAGACACAGAGAAGAAATAAATTTCTTCCTCATTCAGCCACTGCAGAGGGACTCGGCAGTCAGCTCTGTGACTGCTGAATACCTAAGCAGTATCCAGAAGACCACAGCCAAGGAAGCACCTACGACTAGCCCTCTTCCCTACCGTCTCTCCTGACCCTAGTAGGGTCACTCAGAGCAGGAGAAACTCCTGGTACCATCAAGATGCAGACTGGCTAGCTGAACACTTGCCTTCCCATCTATCTACACTGCAATCATGAGAGCGTTCCTTGGGAATGACGATACCCTCTGCAGGCAAGACAGCCAAGATGCCCGGCAGAGAGGAGGTATCAAATATGAACACTGGCCCTGGAAAAAGTGAACAGCAGCTTTTGTTAACTCTGCTAGATCTGTCCTCTGCTTGTACATTCTTACTTGAGGCTCAACGCTAGTTTAAGTATTTTATACTTAAGCTATAATGAATATATAAAATAGTACAATATAGTGTATATACTTCATATATATGTTATATTCATATTGTATAGAGAAATATCTTAACATAAGCTTACTCACCAGTCATACACTCTTTGGCTTTAATGAATTTTCATTCAATATGCAAACAAAACCAGAAAACCTCACTGATAGATGTGCCTGCTCACAGGGCTTTCACTAGCTGAGTTCAGAATGACAGATGAAAGACTTCAGATCCATTTTTTGTTTTCAATAAAAATCTTGTTTAACAGTGTCATGAATATTCATGTTTTTGGCACAGGTCCAGATTAAGCAAGAAGAGCCAAATCAAACAAGAAAACAACAGTCCACTTGGCTCTACAAAAGGATGCACTGGATTTTGTATGCTAAAGCATGCGCTTAAAGGTACAAACAAAACTTTGCTGTGACTGTGCTGAAAGGGAAATACGTTCCCCTGACACCAAAAGCAACCTCTTAGTATGCAGAAATAATAACGCTGGGCAGGAGTTACCAACTGATCCAAAGTCCACTGGCAACAGTAATGTGTCATATATTTACATCACAGAAGTGCAAAGGCTGAGGAGCTGCTGGTTCACAGCTGCTGCTCATGGTGCCAGTGGTGGCAGAGATGACCCAAAGCAGCAGCTTCTGGAGACCCTTTGGCTAAAACAGGCACATTGCCTCTGGCAGTGCTGCAGAGTGGTCTGAAAGGTGCTGCCTGCTGACCTCCAGCTCCTCTCCCCAGTGCAGAGGGGGAGGCTTATAAATTGGGCTTTCTCAGAGGCAATCTAGCAGCTGTCTGTGGTGGCCTCAACCAGTCCTTGTAATTTAGGTAGGTCAAGGACTGGATTTGCAACTAAAGCTCGTGCAACAATAGGAGAGAGAAAAATTATGCCTAGCACACTTTTTTCTCTCTTAAGTCTTTGTATACTTGCATGGAAGAGTCACAGCCCCTCTCAGAAGGAGTGGGTTCAGTGTTATAGTCCCAGTATGCTGATGGACGTGAGACGTGTAAGAATCAATGGAGTGACGGAAGACTGCAGTCTCACCTGACTGCTCTGGGGATGGCATCTTACTCCATGACATACTGCTTTACCCACTTACTACCACTTGCACCAAGGGAGTATGCTTTTATATATTTTTATGTAATAAACACGTAACATATTCACTTCATTACAATAAAGGATAAGAGACAACTTGTCTAGAAGACTATTA
This sequence comes from Chroicocephalus ridibundus, assembly GCF_963924245.1. Lineage (NCBI taxonomy): Eukaryota > Metazoa > Chordata > Aves > Charadriiformes > Laridae > Chroicocephalus > Chroicocephalus ridibundus. The sequence continues at coordinate 7,343,654 of NC_086296.1, read as the reverse complement.
TTTTAGAGAAGTCAGAGTCATTCTCACCATTGTGATTTTCAAGCCTGACAACATGGAAATCTAATATACAAACACTGGAACCATGATAACATTCTGTCCCCTCTCATCACACGCTGGAAAGATATTATTACTCCTGTATAACACAGCCCAGGTGGTATCACATCAAATGCAAGTCTCACATTGTGTTTAATCAGACAAGAGAAATTACAGCTCCAATCTCCATATTTCTCTCTCTCCAGTGAGAATGTAAGGAGTGAAAGGTGCAGATAAAGCAGAAAAAACTGAATAGGTTGCTTAAAGGGAAAGAAAAAGAAAGACTTAGCCAAGCAGCTGGGTGTTCATGCAATAAAAATCTAAAGTTCTAGCACAACCAACACTATTCACTTACATAAATTTACTCATATCAGAATATAAAGCTTAATTTAAATGATCCCATCAGGATCTGCACAAGAAGCATACTAAAATTTAAACACAAGAATTAAGGTTCAACTTGGGAAAAGCTGGAAAGCATCATCCTATGTCTCCAGAGTGCAGAAAAAAGCATGCATTTTACAGCTGCTCTTTCCCTGTCTCTGTTCCACACATCCACATCTGACAGATACACGTTGCAATGACATCATGTGTGCCTATAAGAAAATCTGTTCTAAATATATTTCACAGCAGGGCAGGGGTCCCAGCAAATGTTATTCAGGGACTTGTGATAAGTCTCTCTCGAGCACGCACAACAGGCAGCCAGCGAAGCCGTTTGCAGAAGGCAGCGGCGCACGCTCTTTGGGTAGCAGAGCAGAGACAGCCTTCAGCACACATACACACACAGACTCAACGGAGGAAGAGGATGAGCGGTCTCTTGCTCAATTGGTAATTAATGGAGTAATATGGATTGACTGTGATAAGGAGGAAATGAAGGATATTGTGGTGGAAATAATAATGTGGAAACCCCAGACCAAGAACAGGAAGTTTCATGGTGATAAAGAGATGTACCTGGAGCTTGATTCAGACCAAATTTTTAATCACCCATCCACTCACTTGAGCTGGGCACCTCTACCCTATATGATATGGGCACCTGGATCTCCTCTTTCTAGAGCATTTGAAAACAGCCTGAAGACACAGCACTCCAAAATTCCCTCCTGTCTGATAAGTATGATTAGGCAAGACTCTTTACTCAGATGAGCAATCTGTGCTCACAGAACCTGCCCCAAAATTGTTACAACTGTCCACATTAATCTGCCTTGATGATATAAGGATTTCTGGACTCAAACATTACAGATTCACTTTTAATCACAGGTGACAATCAAGATGTTTAGAAAAAACCAAGTCTGACTATTAATGACAGTCAGCTTTACCTACCAAGTCAGGAACACTCATTTGTAATGTTACAAGAAATGCTTCTCCAAGGGTGTTTTAAGCTTTAAGTAATGTACTAGAAAGATGTAAGAGGCATAAGTCACCAGATTTAAGAATTCCATACCAAAATGAATCCAGATTTCAATTTTCTCCAAAATACCTACCCGGAATTAATTCCAACACAAGGCTCTTTTCTGCTCTGAACGATGAAGCTCTAAAATGGCACAAAGAATAGTTTGCCTTATTTTTTTTTTCCAGATTGTAAGAATATGCTCAGACTCAGTTAAACTCAATTTGTGTTTCTTATTTTTCTTTCCTTTTTATATTTACAGAAGAGAGAAATAAAAGATAAAAATGGTTATCCATTGAACAAACGCTTGAGTACATATACATTTCAGAATGGCAACTGTGATTTTTAATATGACTGATTCATTTTCTTATGTTTGTAAAGACTCAATTACTACAATCCTCTTGCATTTTTTCCCATCCTCTTTCATGTTTCTGACTCTGAATCAATCAAGTGTTTGACAAAAAGGCAAATCATACAGCCAGTGCAACTGGGGCAGGGGGCCCCTTCAGCACCATCTAAACAATTATCAAAGTAACATTCCTTATCCATTGAGACATCTTTTGAGCAGAGACGGGCGCACGGATGTGCACTTGTGCTTGCCATGAATCTGTTAAATTTCCTCCTTGAATAGCTAGGACTTAAATAAAAAGACATAATACAAATGAGCGGCAGTGGGATATGTGGAGGCGGATATAATTATGCAACACAACAGGACAATCATTGCCTTTCTGAACAATCAGAGCTTCCTAGAACAAGAAGTTCTTGACCATTTCCCATTCCCAGGAATCGCTCTTACATCCAGCCGAGATCTAGCCATGACTCACTCATTTAGCACTATGAGAACAAGAGAGTTGTTGTGGCTCTTTCTATTGAGGCCTCTTACCTAATAAGCCTTGTGTACAACATTGGGCAAGGCACCCCCAAAATGACACCTTCTGGTATGAGCTTTACTAACATGGAAGAAAGGAGCACTATCACCAAACCAGAATAACCAGTAATACTTAAAGCCTAGCTAACTATATGATTCCTTTACTTTAGAATAATTCTGCAGAAATAGGAAAGTATCATCTGATTCATATCAAATGGGTAAGCAATTAGACCCCTTTCAACAATATTCATTGCAGTACATAGCACATTCCCATCTGCAGGATTAAAAAGCATTTCATAAAGCATGATCTCAATTTTAAAAGTTACTGCACATGTTTAACTCCGGGCACAGCACATACAGCAAATGCATGAATAGTCTTTTTGCAGAAGTGGGGCTTAGAGCTTCAATCCTGCAAACACTTCGATCCATGCACAGCATTTTTAGTGTCATCGTTCCCAATAGAATGGTCTATCAGATTAAATTGTGCTTGATTTTAGTGCAAGGTGGTACAGCCATTCCCTTGTGGGAAATCCCTATAATAGTTAATAGAGATGAACCTAAAAGGGCTGTAAAGATGTTTAATGAGGTTCCATCTGAATCACTCTAAAAGCATATATAATATAATACAGAATGTGTAAGCCCCTTCTTATAGATAAAAATTAGATTTATTTATTACTCTAAATCAAAAAGATAATTGCTACATTTATCAGATAATTATGATAGGGAGCAGGGCAAACCCTAGAAAACACTTGCAGAAAAAAATTTTCCAACAAGAGCCGACGCAAGAGCTCTCCCCCATGGGGGTGGCACAGGGGCTGCCAGGCATCAGGGCTCGAAGGAAATCACCTCCGTTTCCACAGAGAAGGAACTGTAACACTTCATTCTGCATTTGCACCGTTCCACACAGGTTTTGAGAAGAAAAAGAAAAAAAAAAAAAACAGTGGCCTGAAGGTAACTGTGTAACAGAGCCTCATAGAGGGGACTGGGGCTACCAGAGTTTCATACGGCTTTTCACGAGACATTTGTGGTTTTTTTACAGCAACAAAATAAAAGTACTATTACAGGAAAAGAACTGCTACTCCCATCATTAGCGTTCAGAAAAAAGGATAGGAGGGATTTTGAACAATTGCCAAAAGTTCATGAGATCAATTCGACTTCAAAATGGAGCTGTTTAAGAGCAAAAAACAAAGTTAGCGTGCCTTATCTGCTATTACATCCCATTTCCCTTAAGCACTCACCAACACATAGTCAGGGACTATTTCCACCCTGACATATTTGAAATCTAATTAAACATGGGTAGGAGTAAAAACAGAGTTGAAGTAGCTGACATAAAATTATATGTGTGTTGAAAGGCGAAACCAGTTATATACCTGGGCACTGGGCTTTCAAGTTTATTGCTCTCTATCCACTACGATCACGACATATTTGCACAGCTATGGCATCCATTAGGGGCACATGGTGAATAGAAAGAACACATTACAGTGGATTTTATGTCTATGTTTGCTTTGAGTAAGAAATAAAGAGTTGTTACCATAGCAATGGACAAAGCACCCATCACCTGAGATGCTATGAAAATTAAAGAATGCAAACTACAGATGACAGCACAGCCATACTTTAGTAACATGAGGAGATACGAAGCATATTAATTTCTGAACAACAATTCAGGATTTCTTTAAAGATCTTTCAGAAAATATTAAAATTAACCAGCTGTCACTGTCTAGAGCCAGCCGATAAAATCTTCACTCAACTATGTCAATATTTCTGCCCAGTGTTAATTACAATTTTCTTAGACAGATAAGCAAAAAATTCTTACACAGTACCCTGGAGTCTTGGAAAATGGAGATTACACATCATCTTCACACATTTCTGTCCAAGCTAGACTGCTACTTGCAATATCCTTTCTAGGGCTTTGAACAGCTTGATTTAAGATACTAACACTTCACAACAGAAGTTGCTGGGGAATTCCTTTGAAGCTCAATGTCACCTAGCTCAGACCCTAATGGACCTAAGCCACAAGGTTGTTGTTACTTCCCTTCAGAGTCTCTGTTGCAAAGTTGAGCTCGTTAGGCCTGGAATCATCACTTTCACACGTCATCACCATCATAGCAGTACCCACCAGTAAACCAAAGTCCAGTGTCAAGGATCCAAGTCACTGACTTGAATGCTGCTGTGATGTTACCTGCAAGGTTGTGCGACCCTCCTGACACTACAGCTGACTGGTGGAACACCGCCTGCTCTCTGCTCTTGTATTCACCCTCAGCCTCTCTCTTCAGACCACCTCTCTCCTCTGCACAGTGTACTGAGTAGACTTTATTAAATTAAATATAGACTTTATAAATTAAAACTTTATCATCCTTTTATCATCTGCTGTCTCAGAAAAGAGTATTACAATACATGTAAGTGTACATTGTCCACAACCATCATCATACAACCAACAGCAACTACATACATACAAAAAACCAAAAAGGTTTGGTCATTCCCTTCTACTGGAAAACTGTAATCAGGCTGCTATGGAAGAGAAAAGCAGAAGCTGATGCTAACACAGCCTCTCACAAATGTCTCGAATCCAGAGGGGTAAAAAGCAGCCTGAAGCCTGTGAATATTCTCATTACTTTTGACAGGACTAAATTTGGGTACGTTCCTAAGTGACAGGCTCCTACTTGGGTTGGTGTTTCCTTTCCATAGGGAGAACTCTCTATGCAATCAGGGCTTTTTCTAAGCTAGACATAACCTCAAGCAGAAAAATATTTTTCTTGCTACTGGTGGTATTTCTACAACCTGCTGAGACTGACAAGTGACTCAGTAACTCCAGCAATTAGCATCACAGCACCTAATTTTTAAAAGCTATAGCAAAGCTCAGAGTCCTGAGTAAGCAGCCATGTAATCCATAACAAAATTTAGTTTCCTCAAAACAGGATCCACGAATGCCCAATACGTCAAACGAGGAACCCCCTTTAGGCTGGTCCACGGCAACATTTATGCCTTAATAATCACCTGTAGGGCTGAGCTGCCTTCCCCAGCACTCATGGGGCAAATAAAAGACTAAGCGTGACTTTATGGTCTAGTATGTTAGGAACTCTTTTATCTGTGAAACCAAGTTGTGATTCATGATCCACAACTATTTGTGTGTTCTGTTTAATGACTAATCAGGGAGGCTGAGGAATCGAGCTCTAGACTTTGGTGTGCAAGTACCACATATTCCCTTTAATAAGCCCGTCTCTTTTATACAAAGAGCTCAGTCTCACAGCACTTTGGAAATCAAGGCTTACATCTTAGAGACAGAGCTTGTAAGAAAAAGCAAATCTTTTTAAGCAGCCTGGACAGCTGATAATGCAGAGGGCTATGTCTGAAATGCTTCCCCCCCATTTTTCTTTTTTCCTAAGATATGCCCTATTTCTCAAGTCATCTTTTCTCTAGTCTTGCTGATCTAAGCAGCATTATGAAAACCTAAAACGATGTTGTTGGAGATGATTAGACTGTTAGTGCAAATTAACCCCCTGGCAGCTTTGCTAATAGAGACATTTTGTAACACACCAGGAACCAGACAAACAAACAAAAAAAGATGCTGAATTTCTTTTTAACCCTGTCTCATCTAAACTATGAATTAATCAGCTCTTCTGTGCACTGAAAGTCTATAGAAATGCAATTTTCTTTTCAAGAGAACAGCACACACAACAGCACACACCTCTCTGAAGAGGCAGCACATACAGGGCAGGGTGGGATTTCAAGGAAGTACGGAGCACCCCAATGGGGTCCCAAAGGAAACAGTGACAAAAATTGGAGTCAAACACTCTATACCCTATGGGAAAGCTCAGCATTCTGTAGAAATTAACTCTTAAGCACAGAGCAGCACTTCCCACCATGCCCACGCCTCCTGTGGAAGTTTTAACGGCAAAGTGCCATAAGAACATACAAACAATTTAAATTCTTTGTGTATGTGCTGTCACGAGTGAGGAGCAATAGTCTGCCACAGCAGAAACTTCAATCAATCTGACAGTTTCTGTCTTAAATAATGAGCCCCACAAGCACCAATAAAACAATATATATAAAATAATCAAATTTTACAGTTCTACTGGGCCAGGTACCTACTCTTGGATTACTCCCCATACTTCCACCCCATCCCAAGTCCTCCCCCCGTAAACCCTGAGCTATGACTTGCTGACATCCCTTCCCAGTATCATTCCGGCAAGTCGCTACTGCTTTCACAGCTTTAACAGATGCACTAGGTTTTAAAGCCTCGTCATACAATTTTTCTCAAGGATACTTGTTTCCATTCAGACCTACAGGCTCACACACTTTCTTGCTTAGAGAACCCAACAGCTTGTCAGATAATCACACTGAGGGTTCCCAGGAGATTCCCTAATGCATCAAGACCACAGCCTTGTTTCAGACAGCCAGAAAACATTATCTTGGTTCAACTAAAATCCACTCCCAGTAGTATGAAATTTCCCTCCCTACTGATGGTTTGGGAGGACTGGGGTTTATATGGTATGATCTTTTAACGAGCCACCATTGTTTCTAATTAGGCAAGTAACCAAGTATTTAATTAACTGTTGTAACCTGAGTCACACAAGTGGCTAATAGTCTAAACAGAAATTAAGTTGAGGTGCCTTATCTCATCTTTAAGTAGCCTTGCACATGCACAGACTTTTGGAAAGGTCTGGCAGAGCAGAAGGGAGCAGGAGACACTCCACCCCAGAGCGGCGGCTCAAAACTGAAGGGAAGGAGCCAGAGGCACCAGTGAGCATTTAGCAACACGTGTTGCAGCATATTTGGAAAAGCAGCCAGGAATTACTTCACTAGTTTGCCCAAACTAAACGGGATGGGAAGGGAAACTACTTACAAGAGGGGATTTTAACAAGATACCTCAATATAAAGTTTCTGAAACTCAGATATGCACGTACATTTGCCAAAAGTTAACCAAAACCTGCAGCTCCAGCACTTCAAGCAGCATCCATAGCTAGCAATGCTCTGGCTGACTGCTGATAGAATAATTTTGTTCTCTTCCATTTATTGTCTCCCCCTACAATGGCCTCTATCAATTCCTTCCAGTTTTCCAATCAACGTACTAGGGAAAAGTTTTCAAACATACAAGCCTGAAGCACAAAGTCCAAATTTGTTTTATAGTTGAGTTATATAATGCTATTATATAAACTACATATATAGTTCAGGTTTGTCTACACTCAGATGATTGGATTTTGTGTCTTAGTCTGCACCTAGAAAAATGTAGGTGTTTCCTGTCATTTATCTAGGAATGCTGACAATCACACAGACATAGCCCTGGATTTGGCTCAAAGAGCCCATAGACTTCAACTGAACATGCACTTTGGAAATGCCTCCTTTCCCAATACACAGAACATTCCTACAAGTATTACACCATCAACCTAGTTAATTTTTGTAAGACTTCTGCATCATTGGAATTCCACTTTACAGGCAGCTGATCAGGGTGTTAAGGATAACATTTTCAAAAGGAAGGCTATAACTTCTTATTCTTAGCACTGAGCACTCCATGGACTTCAGCACCATTGAACTTCACTGCTCAGCTCCGAACGTGTTGGGGTCTGAGGGCTCTTCCTAGTTCACTGCTTGCAAAGCTGTGCTCCAGAGGCTCAGCCATGGTCAATCAGCAAATGAATTCCAAAGCAAGACACAGAGACTCAGCCTTCTAACAACAAATCCGTAGTTTATTCTCATTGCTAAGGAGTACATTGCATTGGAGACATCAATAGGGTTGTTCAGAAGGTTTCTCAAGCACCGCATTTTTTTTAAGAGGCTTTTAAAGAGGGTCAGTGAAGGGTGCCTGTTTTCTCTTGCCTAGGTAGTTTCAATTTCAAGTTAATAATCAGTTCTTTTTTAAATTTTACCAAACCTGACTCACTGCTACCACAGACTCAAGTGAGCTCTTCACTTCTGGTGAGAAGCACCTTTTCTCAATCTCTGTTTAAAGGACATCCGCCTCAGTTTAGCATTTTTAGAGAACGAGTCATTTGGAGGACCAGCTGCATCTGCTATGACACTGACGGCCATGAAAAGTGCCTGCTAAGGGCTAATGAAATTAAACTAAGCAGAATGTATACCATTCTCTCAAAATAGCATTAACACATTCTTTTCTTTGAATACATATTATTTATGTCACAAATGCTTTTTACAGTTATATTGGGAAATATTTACCTTTTTACTGTTAGTCTGTCATATTCTCTAGACTATGACAATTAGGAGTACTCCAACAGACTATGTCCTCGTTGCTTACTGAAGCAGAAAATAAAAAAGATAGCACACGATTGCTATGAATTTTTAACCATGAATTTACTTTGGAGAAATCTTAACAAAGCACTTGCAAGGTGCTATTACACTTCGTTACTTGCAAAACCATAATCCCCACAGTGTAACAACTTTTGTATGATTTATGGTCACTTGTACTATGTGATACACAGACGTCCTATGGGGCTCAGAGGCTCACTATACTGAATGATGCACACACAGCACGGCCCAGTCTCTTCCCTGAATTGTGTCTAGTACAAAAAAGCAATGTGAGGAGGCGAAGATGTAAGCAGGGATAAAATGAGATATCTAAAGTAAGACAGTAAGTCCTGAACAGAAGTAGGAAAAGAATCCAGGTCTCTTGACTTCCTAATTAGTGCACAGTAAGGACTAGACTGCTACCTTTCTTTTGTTAACATGCTCCACTGTAGATTCGTAGCTGAATTGTTACTAATCATTCTATAGAAGGAAAAACAAAACAAAACAAATCAATAAGAAGTTTCACAAGGCTAAACACTAGACAATGAAATACATAAATGCTTCATCAATGAAACCCCTTCAAGCCATAATTCACACTTCTGAACACTTCTGCAAACCACCTCTGGCCTGGCGACTGACTTCACAGGTCCTACCAATACCATAACATCACTGGGAACCCCCTTTGATGGGCTGGAAGCCTGGGGAAGAGTTTCTCCAGTTTCTCTGAAGCCTCATTCATAAACAAGCAAATTGCTTTTATTTTCCATTCTTAACTTAATAATTGACTTTACTGAAAAAGAGATACAAAGAAAAACGTGAACAGAATACTCTGAAATATCTTACTGAGCAAGTTTGCATCTTGTTTATTCAACATGGAAACATGAATGAAGAAATCGTATCTCAGGTGAGAACAAACAGCAGTTTGCTACCCAGAGTACCCAAGATACAGACTTTTCTTTATACAGTGTAAGAATCAGCCACTTCAAGTTTTATCTGTGCCTCAGAATACAAGATGAATGTGCTGAAGAGAAGGTTTAAGGCACTATAAAAGAAATCTAGCTTTCAGAGACTATATCTGTGTTATTTTTTTACATTCATGCAATAGGTAAAACTGTGGGTCTAAATTTTTGAAGACAAGACCTTCTTTTCAATTGAAAACAGAACATGAAATAATGAGACAGCAAAAGCAAGTCTGAGGGCTTCAAACTCCTCTCCCTTCAGATGTTGACTGAAATGCTTTTATGCAGTGAAATGACTTTTAAATATTTAAGTAATGCAAAGCTGCATAGGAAATGAAAAATGTTTTGTTGCGATTCACATCTGGAGACACACATGCATGCCTAGAAGAGCATCCCCCCAAATCATTTTGTCTCTCTTCATTTCACTCTGAGCTGCATTAGTTTTAAAATACAAAGCAGTTTCAAAAAACCCCACATTCTTCATTTCACAGTTGGAAATCAGCCTTCCATTTACTGTGGAAAATAGGTATTTGGGATAATACATCCCAAATGATGGGTTAACACAAAACAGAGTCAACTCAGCTCTGGTTTTGGTCTCATATATTCTGGTTAACTTCAGCTTCGGTTACTCATTACAATGTCACTTGCATTTGCAGTGATGCTGCCACACCGCAGCGTTAAAAAATGATAAACCAATAGTTAGGCACAGGGCATTTTCAGGGCACAAATTTCAGGGCACAAAAGGTTATTTCATCATGACATAAGATTAAAACATCAGTATCTAAAATTAAACAGTAATTGCTTGAAAGCGTTATTACTTTTGTTTCTTTGAAATACAGCAGGTAGAACAGCTGAGGGCAGTGCCAAGCACAGACAGCTCCTCTGAGCAGTTACTCCCCACCGAGGCTCAAAGAGGTCTTCTATGCAAAACAGGTACACTTCATGCTGGAGATCCCCCTATTCCGTGACCAGTTCCTCCAAAATGGCTATTTATGAGCAGATCATAGAATCATAGAACCATAGGGTTGGAAGGGACCTCTGGAGATCATCTAGTCCAACCCCCTGCCAGAGCAGGGTCACCCAGAGCAGGTTGCACAGGAACGCATCCAGGTGGGTTTTGAATGTCTCCAGAGACGGGGACTCCACCACCTCTCTGGGCAGCCTGTTCCAGTGCTCTGACACCCTCAGGGTAAAGAAGTTCCTCCTCACGTTTAGGTGGAACTCCCTGTGCTCAAGTTTGTGCCCATTACCTCTTGTCCTGTCACCAGGCACCACTGAAAAGAGCCTGGCCCCATCCTCCTGACACCCGCGCTTTAAGTATTTGTAAGTGTTGATAAGATCCCCCCTCAGCCATCTTTTTTCTAGACTGAAGAGACCCAAATCCCTCAGCCTTTCTTCATAAGAGAGGTGTTCCAGTCCCTTCATCATCTTGGTAGCTCTCTGCTGCACTGTCTCCAGCAGTTCCCTGTCCTTCTTGAACCAGGGAGCCCAGAACTGATCACAATCTAGTCTTTGAAATACTGAGATTTACATGCAAGCAGCTACACCAATGTTATGGCCACAACTACTTTTTCTAGCTATGGCTATTCTGTAGCACTGCTCTCTATGTGCATCTTCCTCTAGGTTTTCAGCTGTTCCCAGCACTACCTAACACAGCGCTGCTGTCAATGCTCATTAGGAACTGACATATAAAGCTGCCTCAGCTGATGGGTTTAATAGCTTTCCTCACTGCCTTTATCCTTTATCCTTCTTCCAATCTGTAGATTTATTATCACTACTAATTATCCATTGTCCTGGGTTGATTTGTTTGCTGGACAAAGGTAATTCAGTAACACTGTTTACAACCTACACCCCTTCAGGTGCAATGAACTGCACTGCAAAATCTGTAATAAGAAGCCTGAGGGGGAAAAAAAATTACCACTGTTTTTCACCTCTTTTCACTAATCAGGACAGATAACAACTTCATCCCCTTTCTCTTTACTTATCCTGCTCAATACCTCCTGTAAATCGGGTTATCTGGTGGTTCAGCACCTTCTAGAGTGAGTTAGAGATTAGCTGCTGCCCATCAGAGCAACACAAAAGATTTGGCACTCCCACACCTTTTGCTTTGGCCCTGTGCTGTACAGTGCTCTGCCAGATCAAGTGTGGCATGTCACGCCATGAAAAACAGATGAAGGATCCTTTAATGGTGTAGTAGCTGGAAAAGCATTTAGAGCTACAGAACAAACACAGCAATGCACACAGGCCAACCTCTTCAAAGTTGCCTAATGCATTCAGCTCACCAACTGCCCAGAACTACAGACAGAAATCAAATGCCAAGTTTCGTACTTACCTTCAAATATCTCAGCATACACATGCAGCTACGTATTACTTTCTGAAAGTTAACCTCACAAGAACGGTTATGATTTTTCCCCTTATCTGTAGCCTGCTGGGTGTGAGAGCAGTTCATAAAAGCGTTCAAGAAGAGGGTCTTGCCCTAAGAATTTTGCTTTCTAATCCTTACAGACAATATACCCAAAATGATGACTCAGATTAGAAAAGTTTGTGTACACAGCAATTGGTGAAGCAACAATCAATCATGGTAGCTCTGCTGAAGCCAGTGGTGTTAATTTATAATAGCTCTGGAAAGTGCACAGGAGACTTAAAAGATCTATTTAAATATGGCTCTTTTTTTTTTTGCTTTTCTGTCCTATACTGACGCTACTTTTCTTCTGTTCATAGTTTACCCAACTGCTAGAGGTAACTGATTTTCCTTACTGAGCCATCAACCGTAAGTGCAATTCATCTCTCTTTTGAGGGCCCAGAAATCCTTCCCAATGGTAGAAATGCAGTGCAATATTTTCTTCCCCCTCTCTATTTCTTAAGCTCTTTTATCAAGATTTTCCCGTTCATATTACTTCTATAATATATGGCAAACCTGAAACCCCTTCCATCAGAGGAAGTCAAAGTCTTTTAGGAACAGGACTGAAACAGGCTTCTCACTCCTGAGAGTGATGCTGACCAACTGTTTGCTTTTTCTACATTGCTTATAGAAAATGCCTGTAAAGACTTACCAGAGGTGACACAGCAGGACAGGAACTGGCCTGTGAACAGAAGCTGTATCCTGTAACCTATCACTATTGTTAGAACCACTTTCACAATAGCCCTGTGCTGCCTAGATGCAAGAGAAGAAGATCTGTGTTTATTCAGACAGTGCTCCTACTGCATTAATGTACTACCATGCATAATTTGCTTCACTCCCTGTCATATTAGTCATTCTCTTTGACTTTACTGGTGTTCTTGGGCTGATAAATTTATAGATACAGTAATAGGATTCTGAATTAAGACACAATTTAAGAACACAGTTTCAATTGTAATGATTTGTGGATATGAGGTCATTTAGACCAGTCTACTTTCCTTTTGCCAGAGGAAATTTGTAGCTATTATTTTCCCTCCCTAAAGCAATGATCACATGCTGTTTGCTTCAGCACTGGGTGTTGCAATACCTCAATGAATAATATACAAGAAGCAGAAAATAAACAAACCCACTATGCCTGAGGATAATGCGTGGTGTGTTTTTCTTTAGGATGATTAAATGTGAATGCATGTCATAGGATGTAGGGATTGCTCTGCCAGGAACCCACGAGTATGAGAGCGTACAGCCCTCCATCTAGCCAGGCAAATGGCCACAGAGTAGGTTAAAGCAGCCCCCAGGCGACCCAGCATATGCACTGGCTACTCCGTGGCTGCTGCATTCGTCTTTTTTTCCTGTAAGAGACAAGCACTTCATAGAATCCTGGGTCAAATTCCATACTCTCTCACACCTAGGAAGTTTCACCGAAGAAAACAGATTTCTACCACAGAACCAGGAAGCTTAATTTGGCTTTGCCAGCCTTTCACCAATACTCCACCACTAAAACCATAAAAGAAGCCTTCGAGGTCAACAGAACAGGCCACGCAGTTCATGCCTCAGGGGATGGTCCCACACAACTTTCACCAGTGGGTGTCAGCTGTCCCTTCCTATTGCAGTGTCAGGAAAACAGTTAAAACAATTTTCTTTTATTTTACATGGAATGACCCTCCTATAAAGCAAGGCTTCCATCTGATGCCTTAACTGCACAGATCACCACTGTTGGTAGATACAAGAGACTGTTCAAAACTGAGACTGCTTTGGAGTATCTCCCATTGCTTTTCTTGCCTTTGATGGTGGAGAGGAGGAAGCACACTGAGCAGTGCTGATTTTTAGAACATAAGTCAGCCCTACACTACATACATCTCAAGACAAGTGACCACAAGGAGGCAAAAGCCACTTTTAATTCTTGGTTTCTTCAGCCTCTTGTGTTCTTGTATCTGGTGCAAAGTAACTTTAAGCAAAAATGCAAATCCTCTTTTCATCAAAAAGGTGTTTCAGAACACAGAGCAACCAACATACCAATGAATGTCAAACTATTCACTTCAAATAAATCAGTCACCTGTTCTCAAAACCAAAGCCAATCCATTTTGTCCATAACCGCAAGTCACACAGGCAACCACTGACATCCCACATTACCATTTCTGTCTATTGCACCTCTCAGCATGCAAATGATATCCTTGCCTAGGCAGTCAGATTAATTTCTGAGCAAAGAAATACATCATCAGATTTCAACAAGCTTGTTTATCTTCAATTAACTTTTCAGGAGAATAGACTGCAAAACAGACCTTCAAAGGGTGATCCCCTCTCCCACCCACCCAGAAACACCCAGATCATTGCCTTTAGATTTCTTCTTTCACCACAGCTACGCTCATTATGTGAAAAGTATTCTGTTTCTACTATTTTGCGAAAAAGGATTTTCAATAAGAGATAAGCAACATCGTCAGAAAAGACTTCTATAACGGAGGTTTCACTCAGTAAACAGGTGTCTGGGAGATCATCTCGCCAACTTAACCAAAGCTGCAAACATCAGAACGATTCTGGGACGACTAAAATCCCCCTTTTTTAAAATAAAAGCCTTTTATCTGCCAAGCGACACTTCCTGTTCTAAAGGCTATTCTGCTCGGTAGTTGTCAACTATGTATTAATCTAATTCATATAAGCCTTAGAAATAAATACTTTCATGTGCAGAATCTTTTGGGAAACTCTGATTCCCTGAGGCTTTAAAGAGCAATTGTTGCTTATCACCGTGGAAATTTCCTTGAATTTAAAGCCTGGTAACCATAAAAAAAAAAAATGTACATCAAATATTTCAGTGATTAACAAGTTTCCCAGTCTTTGTCACCCTCAAAGGATTTTCATCTGATCGTTAGGGAAACCACTAAAGAAGAAAATAAAAGGAAAGTGATCTGACCCAGTAAGGCAGTTCTTGTCTTCCCAGGTCCTGTATTCACCACTCCTGTCCAAAATAATGGCACTCACTTCTGATAGTCCCTTACAATCAACAGCAATATCAAACACATTAGGCCTTATTTTAAAGGGTATATGTGTTGGCAAAGACCAGAGCTACTTAACTACAAGTAGATAGTTAAACCCCTCCCTAAAGAGCTCTCATAACAAAACCACTCTGTGTGGGAGAGCCAAAGCACTGCCAGAGCACTTAAAGAAAAGTAGGTAATTGAAGTTTCACTATGTTTAAACTCCATGCATGTGCAATAAAAAACTGATTTTAAAAGCCCTGTAAAACACAGAACTTTTCTGGTGTCTTACTGTCTGTCATTGCACAGAAATGGCCCCACTAAAGCAGTGCATTGTCGTATTTTGTCCACTGTTGCATAATGTGGGCATATGATAAATGGCATAGCACACATGTTAAAAGCCTCCTAGTGAGAGGCTTCCAATCCTCTTCACAGAAGAAAGGAATGCATTTCAGTGACTAGGAGCAACCTTCAGCGCGGATTAACTTCAAGCTAGTTGAGATTCATCCCATATCCCCAAAATCTTTGTGTGCTACCACATTAGAAATATGCAAAACCAGCCTACTGTACCTGAGTATGAACTGATCCACCGTAGAATTGTTGGCAATTGTCACATAAACATTCACAACCTCTCCTTGTTTGACAGGCTTTGAGGGCAACCAGACAACAACATTACTATCCAGCCGTAGCTCTGTTAGCTGAGAAGTCTCCTGGCCTCGATAGAGGCTGACAGATCCGATCCTCTGTAAGTGGGACATGGTTTCATCCATGCCATCTTTTCCTGGCCGGATGGCATTTCCTTTCCTTATATCCTCAGCGGTACACTCTCCCTTCTCGTCTCCTGGTTGGATAGTATAGTAAAGCTCTACAGGGCTCCCTTCAAACTGATCTGGTGGCTTCTTACGGCCCGTGACAACCGTGGGGGGGTAAAACCAGCTTGGCAGGAGCTCCAGCTCCGCCACACACAACCCCAGATCCCCTTTCAGCCTGCAGCTGCCTCTGACTTCCCGCGTCTCTCGGAAGGCAAACACCCGCAGGCAGGGCAGCCGTTCTGTGGTGCTGTAGTCATCCCAGTCCCTGCCCACGATGTAGAACAGGACCTGGACTTTGGGCTTGCTCAGGTAGATTTTGTCGCTCATTATGTAGGCCTTAAGTTTCCAGTTATAAGCAAACTTGTTGGCAGATCCAAAAAAGCTGGAAGTTAACATTAGGTCCTGGGGCACAACTTGCTCCACAGAAAAAGGTCCATAGCTGGCATTTAATATTGGTGGTCTCTTGGCTTTATACGGGAAAAACGACTCCACCCTGGACTGCAAACTGGAATTTCTCATGAAGTCCTGGTTGGCTTCTTTGAGAAAGAAAGATGTCTCAGCACTGAAGATCCGATAGCTCACAGGTAGGTACGTTGGTAATGAAGAAAATCTCTGATTATTGTCCAAGACCCCTCGACACTCTGTCACTAATAAAAGAAAAGGTGATGCGAGTTAGATCAATTCTGCATATGGATTCAAAGGGACATTTACCACAACTTCAGTGGAGCTGCCTGTTAAATTAGGGACAAGCATTATTTCATGCAAAATATATTTACAGTGTAGCTAGTTGTTTAGATGTAGCTAATTCTTTTTTTTTTGCATTATCTTCACAAAAGAAAAGAAAATGCAGGCTTTAGTGCCACCTTGCATTTATCTATGATAAATATTTTGTCACACATGCACACATACATACACAGGTGATGTACAAAGGGGTGTATGCAGCACGATTAATTATTCATACTCCCGCAGGGAACAGGAAGGTTCACAGACTTGCCCCCAATAGCCATTTCACATGGCTCAACTGAACTGCAGCAGCGCTTTGCTAATGCACAGCAAACATACAGCACTCAGTGAATACTTTGACTATCACCTGGATAAGAAATAAATAGGTTACTTGTCACTCCTAAGCAATGTCTCACCTCCCTAACAAAACTTCAAAAATTTCACAAATCAAAGTCAAAGCCTTCCAAAAGCAAAAAAAAAAAAAAAAAAAAAGTGTCTTTTAAACCACATATGTGCTCACTTTCCCCACTCTTCTCCTGGTCATACCACCCCCCTTCTAAACTTTCCACCCACTTAGAAATTTCTCTCCTCTCTTTCCAATCTTTCTTTTCGGTTACAACATGCATAAGGTATTCAGTACATTGGTACGGTCCACTGAACCACAGCCCCCAAAGGGCTGCTAATCACTGCCCCTGCAGGAACACTGGCCAGGAGATCAAAGATAGTTTCTGTTCTACAGCCAAAGACAGAAATTGCTTTTCTAAGAACTGACACACACACCCCATTTCACTCTCTTCCTCCATCAAGAAACCTTGCTCTTGTATTACTATTTCTAGCACTATGGTCTACACCTCTGTAATTTATTATCAACAGTACCTAAGCGTTCCAAGTTATTGAAAGACAGATGCACATCACAGGCTAGAAATGTTTCGACAAGTGCTAATATATAAGATGCACACAGAGAGAACATACATAATGGCAAATTTTAAGTTTCAGCTGAATATCAGGTTCCTTTTGACCTAAAGATTGTTTTCCTATTATAAAGATTAACAACATATATTCTTGAAAGACAAAAATGATTGTCTAATTAGGGTAGATAATAATAGAGGTCAATTAAAATACATGTAGATCACATAATGCCACTCACAACCCATCTTCCTAAACCATACTGAAGAGATTAGCTATAGAATCATAGAATGTGTTGGGTTGGAAGGGACCTTTAAAGGCCATCTAGTCCAACGCCCCTGCAGCGAGCAGGGACATCTTTAACTAGATCAGGTTGCTGAGAGCCTCATCAAGCCTGGCCTTGAATGTCTCCAGGGATGGGGCCTCCACCACCTCTCTGGGCAACCTGGGCCAGTGTCTCACCACCCTCATTGTAAAGAGCTTCATCCTAATGTCTAATCTAAACCTGCCCTGCTCTAGTTGAAAACCATCGCCCTTCGTCCTATCGCTACATGCCCTTGCAAACAGCCCCTCCCCAGCTTTCTTGTAGGTCCCCTTCAGGTACTGGAAGGCCGCTATAAGGTCTCCCCGGAGCCTTCTCTTCTCCAGGCTGAACAACCCCAGCTCTCTCAGCCTGTACAGAACGTAAGTGAATGACAACGTATCTAGTGCTAGACTGTCTTTAGTATTTAAAAAGAGACCTTGCCCTCAGACATATGTCAGTTCCACTGTCCTTGGGGAATCCCACCAGAATCAGGATTTAAGGTTCTGTGTAAGTTCAGCTCTTTAAAGAAGAAAGGCGACCGTAAGGGCAATGCATAATGCACAGATTCATGTGAAACTCAGGAACGCCTAAATGTCTCTAAAAACCCCTACAGAGACAGACTCTTTTATCAGCTTTCTCACAAAGCTCTGCAGCTTGAGGATTTTTGCAAATAATAGACTCACTGTTCTTCTAGCATGGCTGGCTGCTAGCATGTTAATTATGCAGTCAAATTTAATTAAATGTTTTCAAGTAATAAATAATCAATATCTGTCATTACGCCAAATGACTACTGCTGAGAATCAACTTCACTACAATCCTGTTGAGTGTGCACATAGTGCACTGGCACCACTCGGGGCTGGGAAAGCGAATAGCTTCAGAAGGCAGGTGTTAGGCAATTAAGAAAAAAGGAAAGAAACAAACATGGAGGAGGGGGATATCAGAGCTCTCAAAGGATAGCAGCCATAAATTTGAAATAAGGAGTCAAGATGTGTTCACTCATGTTTAATTCATGCACCACCACTGGATGGTAGAATTAGTTCCCACAAATGAGCAAACTGCCATGACTGGACAAAAATGAAAATAAAACAAATTAGAAGGCAAAAAGAGAAAGAGAAAAAGGTAAGAGGCCTGTCAATGAAAACACCAGCACGTACTCAATTACCAGCACAACACCCTTTCTGTCAAGTAGATTCACATTTAAAATATAACATCAGTTTAGCACACAGGTACAATCCTCTAAGTCTCCAATACCTGGCATACATTTTAATTCTGCTAGAAAGGAATCGACAAATGCCACCTCCTGAGCTGATTGATTTCCCCTTAGCTGAATCAAAATATTAGTCTGTTTGGGTTACATCCTGAATCTCTATAACACTGAAATACGGAATGCAAAGAAGATCCACTTTGGACCACAGACCTTTCAAGAAAATGGCAAAGCCTACATATTTCTGCTGGCCCAGAAGCAGAACAGGAACTTGGTTTACTGAAGCAGTAGCGGTCTGGTCTCCCTTTCCTCTCTAAATCCCTTCACCTGCCCTGGATGAGCCTGCTGAGATTTGGTCAGCTTCCCGCAACCCTTTGCAAAGAGCAATCATCAACATTTACATGTCAGATATCACCGTTCTTTTAAAAACACCTGGTTTGCTACACAAGAAGTCAGCTTCTTAGTGGTCAGTTTGGCTGCTGAATTTGACTAAACAAATCACTAGAATTTTTTTGTTAGGCAACCTTTTGTCTCAGGCCAAGAGCCTTGTAATATTAGAGGGCTGCAAGCTCTAACTAAAGTAAGCACATAAGCACTTCCTTGAATGTATGCATTAATTGACTTAAGCACACAGGTCCATTTTGCTGAAGTGTTTCCAGGATTGGAGATACTCTAGATTTGGCACTATTGCTACTGAGGGAATACCTTTGGCTTCACTAGATCTGCAAAAACCAAAAATAAATTCATCAGGCTGCAGAGACAAGTGAAGTCCTCTGACGTCAGCAGGCTGTTGACCAGGATCTATGCTTAAAACTTAACAGCTGTTTTTCCGCAATTCCCAGGACCTTTGTTGTAGCACGTTATCCTCAGACAGACAGTGGTCTCATTTTTGCAGGCACTCCATTTATCCTGGATCAATCACGTGGATGAGGTTATGTAGGACCTGGCCCAGTATTAAGAAAAATAGCCATGCGACTTTGGCTTTAATAAGCTGAAGACAAACAGCAAAACCTATGTGGTCAGACTGACAGCAAAAAGAAGAAAAAGGTTTGCTTTTTTTATTGTAGTCTAAAGATTTCCAACCACTTTCATACCATACATAATGGAGTGCTATATTTCTATAGTGATGGTTGTACTTTAGACTATTTATTTAAGCACTTTAAGCCTTTTACTGATAAAAGTGGTAGTTAAAATTGTCCCTTTTTTTTTAGAATCCCAACCACGTGCATCAGCAACTACAGGCCATCATTTAAGGGATTTGATCTATACTCTTCATCTCTACCCGATAACCTTCATGTCGTGGTATAAATAATTACCAATGGTTCCAGAGAACATTTTTGTATGTTCTGAGCTTGATCAGCTCAGCTATAAAGCTCTTTAGTTTATCAGAGAATCTATTTAAACAAGAAGCCAAGGTTTTCCTGAGTTTCATATCACAAGTTATTATTTTAAATAATCATTAGTCATAAGATTACATTGTCTACCTGAAAAACAGACTGCCTGTTAGGGGAAAAAAAAAAAAAAAAAAAAAAGAAGCTGTGCCTATCAGTGCTTTCAGGTGCTCTGGAATGGTTTCCTCCATTTCAAACTTTTTTCTGCTCAATCACTGAAACACGTTTCCAGAGGTGCATATTAAAGCAAGGTATAAATTTAAGAGTTTTATCCCTATGACAGTATCAGTTGTGGGAGCGATATTTTACTGGTAGTTCAGCTACTTATGTGGGCATAACTGTACCGGTAAAATGGAACTGGGTCACTGTGACAAGAGTGCTATAAGCGCATTTATACAAATATAACTTACTCAGATCATGGAAGAGAAACCTCCTCAAACAGTTTAGCTAAAGGGTGTAAATATATTGAGAAAACCCTGTCCTGGATGCTTCATCTAAGAGTCTTGATCCTTAAAGCAAGCTGCTTCTTGACCTTCCAACTGGGTTCAAATTAAGTGAAACTCCCATTTCACAAAGGCTTTTACAGGCTGAAATGGAAAGCAAGAATATGGGCAAGGGTGAGAAAGAAAATGCAGAAACACTGTTTCGGCACTGAAGACTAACTCTGATTACAACAGGCCTGATTTACAAGTAGGCAGCAAGTGCTTCACCCTTCTACATTATCAAACAAGAGTTACAACGTGTCCAGAGATGAAGTTCAGCATGGAAAAGATTAAGAATCATCAAACAAAGCTAGCATTAGCCAAGAACAAAAGTTAAGGCTTACAAGTAATCACTCCTCCTTTGTAACAGCCTGGTGACTTTTTAATCCTTCTTCTGGCATCATATGCTTCTGCAGCACTTCATCTGAACCCAAACAGGCATCTGGTAAGCACATCACCAGCTCCAGTGTGACAGTCCAGCTCAAATTCCTATAACCTAGCAAGTTCATTTTTGGGGCTGGATATGAAACGGTGAATTCTGATCTGTATTATTATTTCTTGGATTCCAGTGTAAGAGGAATTTTCTTTGGGGGGGATTTCATATGGAGCTGGAGCTCTGGGTGCTGCATTCATTGGAACAGTCATAAAAGCTTAATATTTTTAAGCCATTCTTTTATGAGGTTGGTTTGAAACAACTTTCTTTTGGACTGGGAATTAAGGACTTATATTGTGGGTGGGAGATCACTGGCCAATGGCCATGTATCTTCACTGACTGATGTTTGATGAGCCACTGAGCCTTCAAGGAAACCATCTGCCTGTCCCCTCAGCCAGAAGGCTCTAAGCCAGAGAAAGCCAGCAAGAAGCAGAAGACATCTGCCTATGCAAAGGAGTCATGTGAGAAGCTTTCTCTGCACCTTGTATGGCCCTCACAAAGGCACATCTATGATTATTTCTTCCAGGAAGCAAACAATATGAAAAGTGGTAGACAAATTTCTATCCCTCTGTCTTCTCCTATTACCCTAGCACATTAGTACAGCTGAAGCTTTCACCAAGAATCCTGTAATGCAGGATCTTCTCCTTCATTTTTATACCAGCTTTACCCATCGCCTTAATCCTCCATTCCTAAACTATAATTGAATGCTGTACCATGTTGATTCTTTTGGGCCCAAATTCCATGCCACTAGAGTTCATAGAATCACAGGGTTGGAGGGGACCTCTGGAGATCATCTAGTCCAACCCCCCTGCCAGAGCAGGGTCACCCAGAGCAGGTTGCACAGGAACGCGTCCAGGTGGGTTTTGAATGTCTCCAGAGACAGGGACTCCACCACCTCTCTGGGCAGCCTGTTCCAGTGCTCTGCCACTCTCAGGGTAAAGAAGTTCCTCCTCACGTTTAGGCGAAACTCCCTGTGCTCAAGTTTGTGCCCATTACCTCTTGTCCTGTCACCAGGCACCACTGAAAAGAGCCTGGCCCCATCCTCCTGACACCCGCGCTTTAAGTATTTATAAGTGTTGATAAGATCCCCCCTCAGCCATCTTTTTTCTAGACTGAAGAGACCCAAATCCCTCAGCCTTTCTTCATAAGAGAGGTGTTCCAGTCCCCTAATCATCTTTGTAGCTCTCTGCTGCACCCTCTCCAGCAGTTCCCTGTCCCTCTTGAACCGGGGAGCCCAGAACTAGACACAGTACTCCAGATGCGGCCTCACCAAGGCAGAGTAGAGCGGGAGGATGACCTCCCTCAACCTGCTGGCCACACTCTTCTTGATGCATCCCAGGATGCCATTGACCTTTTTGGCTACGAGGGCACATTGCTGGCTCATCGTCACCCTGTTGTCCACCAGGAATCCCAGGACTCTTTCCACAGAGCTGCTCTCCAGCAGGTCAGCACCCAACCTGTACTGGTGCATGGGGTTATTCCTCCCCAGGTGCAGCACCCTACACTTGCCCTTATTGAATTTCATAAGGTTCCTCTCTGGCCAAATCTCCAACCTGTCCAGGCCTCTCTGGATGGCGGCACAGCCTTCCGGTGTGTCAGCCACCCCACCCAGCTTGGTGTCATCAGCAAACTTGCTGAGGGTGCACTCTATCCCCTCATCCAGGTCATTGATGAATACATTGAAGAGGACTGGACCCAGTACTGACCCCTGGGGAACACCACTCATCACTGACCTCCAACTAGACTCTGTGCCCCTAATCACTACCCTCTGAGTTCTAAGGAAAAAAGCTAATATTAATTTACAGCACCACCACCACCTAAAATTCTGCAAATCCTGTAAATATTATCCCTCCTCTTTACATAGACTCGTATTCCCATGCATGCATACACGCAGGGAGGCTACCTGTACTACAAGTGCATTATACAAACCATCCTCTTGCAAAAGTCCCCACCCTTGAATTCTCTTCTGTGACTCCACCTTCAACCACAAACCTGTCCTGCCCTTTCACAGCAAATCACATATTCCAGCTCAGGAAATATACAGAGTAGAGAAAGAATAAAAGTAGAAAAGATGCGTTCAAATCAGCACAGATGTTTCCTTCACCACAAAATGTCAACAGTTATGTTTTCTGGTTCATTTTCCCTTAATTTTCTATACTGACACCACATTTAGTGACTTCAAAGTGTATAAAATCTTTGTAGCAAGTATTTTGCTTAGAACTAGAGCTCCGCAAATACTGCAAGAAGTGTCAGGATATTCATTTAAGACTTCAAAACAACCTTAGCTGTACTCTCGTTCCCTCCAAGTTCCCTTTTCTTAACATCTAGAAAAAGGAATTTTGCCATTAGAAAGGCTGTGTGGAACTTAAAGCCAAACAAGCCCAAATTCAGAATATGGAACATATTTTTAACTGCGAGGCTGATTAACCATTGCAAAACTACAGAAGGGAGCAATGGCTTGTCTGTGTCTCCACATCAAAACTAGATTCCTTTCTGAAAGGTACTTTTTTCTCAGCACAAGTTACTTTTTAACTACAGGGATAACTGGAGCCTCATACTGCTTTCTGGCTTAAAATCTATAGTTCTACGACCATTCAAAAAAAAAAAATCAATTGGAAAACCTACATGACAGGGTAATTGCAGAAGCCACGTTTTCTATTTCTTATGCTTGCCCATCAGATATGCTTTCTCATCTAGTGAGAGAACAGAGAGACTCTAACTAATTACACATAGGCAATGTCAAGTGTCAAATGCTTACGGTGAATGCTTGAGACCAATTTGTGAAGTTAAAAAATGAACTGTGGAAACTAATACGTCAAAGAAACCCATACAGCAAAAGTCTGGGGGAAACTGCAGCCTATTCTCAAATATTCTCACAATGAGGACAATTTTGTCAAATAAACAATTGCTAACAAAATTATTTTCTCAGTTCTTTTTAGAATCCAGGTTTCATTAAACTGAGACTTGAAGTCAAAGGGTAAGTTTATAACTGCAGTGTTTTAGCGATTGCCCTGGAATGGCATATTCCTATTCACATACATGGGGGTACACACCCTTGGCAATCAACCAGACATTTTAAGCCCAGATGTAGATGGAACCTTATTTACAAAAGAACAGAGTTCAATTAAACCACATCCGCATAAAGACTGTCAGGAGACACTATAATCCATTATTTTGAACAAATTCCCTATTTTATTTCCGTGGGACAGGTTAACTTACTTCATTCAGTACATTGGTAATGAAAAACTGCAATAATATTCTGTTAAATAGGCTTCTCTCACATACTGAGAGTATATCCGTTATTTGTGGATTTAATACAGAAGTGAACACTTCCCCTGTTCTTCTCCAGCAGAGGCAGAACATAGGCATTTCAGGACTGTAAGGAAATTACAAGAGTACCTAAAACAATGAATGAACAAAGTTACACCAGGAATTTCTGCACTTCTTTAAAATACAGAAACAAAAGGAACAGTCACTGAAACTAAATGATAGGAATTCAAAGTGGATTAAAAAAAAAAAAAAAATTTCATACAGTGTACGATTGGATGACAGAGCTCATTGCCAGGGAGGAAGGCACAGAGGCCAAGAACTTACCTAGACTTAAACTGGCGATTTGAATGTTTGGAAAGATACACAGACCATCTAGAGTAGTGTCATTAACTACATGTAAAACTCCTTGTATTTATCTATTAGAAACACGGATTAGACCTCTGCATTATAAAGCATTATCCAACATCTGTCAGATTGTTCCATTTTCCTTAAGATTACTGACACGACAGGCATGTGTGTATAAATGACAAATAGCTGTTTTGTGATGTATAGCCTTTTCACAAACAGAAAGAAGAATCTTTAAAGTCTAATTTGGAAACACAAGGAAAACCTTCAGAAAACTGCACATTAGAAACATATTTCCAATCTTTAAGTGACAGACTACAAGCTCCAATTTTTGACGGTCGCAGTTCTATATATCTCACCCTTTGACTGCAGAAGTTCCAAAATATCCTTTCATTGCAAACCTATCTTCTCCATCACCCTCAGTTCATGTAACTGAGACGTGTTAGTCAAAGACTGACATTCAGGACTGAAATCTATAAACTGTTTTCTCAGACTGGCTGATGACCTTAGAAGTCTGTAGAACAACAGTGTATATGCAAAGGTCAATGAAGGTTTCAGAAATCACTCCCGCTCCCAGAGCTGACATTACTGATTCTCTGTACTGCTGAGGCCATCTGACATATTTAAGCTAGTTTACTGTTTAGAATCAAAGGTAAATATCTGGAACTTGAATTTCCACTAATGAAAGCTTTTGTTAAGAGATAAGGTTTGGAAAACTTCTATATAGACACCATTCAAGTACTCAGACTTTCTTCCCCTTGCCAGAAGCTGCAAATGTCAGCGTCCTGGGAGCAACGTACAGCAGGTAAAATGTCACATGATGGCCTTTCGTTCCAACACTGTTTGTCTCATTGTGGTAAACTCCACGGATTCTGCATTCACTCATTGTGTCAGCACTAAAAGTCCAAAGCAAATAACACTTAAGCTGATTTTGTCCAATAGCTGTAGAGAAGAGGATAAAGATTTAGGGCACCAGAGGTTCATTCCCAGCTCCACTGAAAACATATGGTAGCCATAGGAAGCCCCTGCAACCCAGTTTTTCCAGTGATAAAATGAGAGAAGCTATCACTAAAGTCTGATAGACTTGTGATTAAAAAACACATTGAGTTCATCAGACAAAAAGACTAGGTAAAACACTATCTTTTTTAATTATTATTATTTTTCTTTAAAGTAGCCAAAAATAACCCAGTGGAAGTCACAAAGCTGGGAATAAGCAAACAATATGGTCAGTATTTTCTAACTTAACCAGTAACTTTTCACAGATCTGGACTGTTTATCTCCCATTGAAGACACTCTGCTGAAGAGCTCTAATTTTCATGGAAGTACAATTATGGGAAAGACAGAGGATGTCTCAAATTTAGCCCTACAAGAAGGCTCACAAAAACCCCCATAAAATTGTAAGCCTTGGCCAGAACGTCACAATTATCAGTTGCATGAACATCACAGTTCGATTATTCTTTTCTTTTTTTGATCACTGAAGTGTCATAAATATGGGAACATGTGAAATGGAAATTACAAACAGGAAACAAATAGTTCTGGCCTTGGCAATGTATCAATTCTTTGTCCTGTGTCTCTTTCTCTAGTTTTTAATAGCACTGTGCTTTCCTCTGCTGTTTAAGTCTTCGTTAGATGCTGATAGGCACTCACTCCTCTGTTTAGACATTAAATTGCTTTACACAAGCTCCTTGTTTAAAAAGAGATTAGGGTCCTAGAGCCTAAATGGTGCAATTTGCTCAGCACTCTCCGCTGCCACAAAAATCAACAAGAACTGAGTGTACAAATCTCAGTATGAGCAGTGCTCAGATCCATGCAGGATGGAGCCTTCAGCTACACAGGTGTAGAAAGAAGACATAGCAGATTCAATAAATAAGTTACAATGCTTTTCCCCTTACCACTCAGTAAGAAAAAGGAAGAATAATTTCTCTTGTAAATAGGTATATTTTGAGAGGCTAATTAAAAATAACGCCAGCCAGTGACATAAACAACAAGACTTTGTATTACGTTAGTGCCAAAAGGCCCACACTGACATTCAGTGTCCATTGTGCTCTGCATTACACAGGTATAAGGGATATTACTCAAAAAGCTAGGTATAACCTGGCAGCAAACAATTTGAAGGCTGAAACGGAAAATAGGATTCCTTACCATCAAATCTGAACCAGGCTTTCCCTAGGGTTAAAGGTGTACTTTTAGCATACATCGTGACATGTTCGTAACTGGCATCTCACATTTCAGGGCCTGTATTCTCATGGTCCTGGACTCTGCCATGAAATAAACCCCTTCCAGACCTACCATCCCACCTCAGCAGTTAAATACACAACAGATGGAAGAATTTTACCCACCATCTAGATAGGCAACTGAGGCAGTGTAACTAAATTGAGTTTTCCAGGAGTTTCTATCAAAGCTAAGCTCAGAAGTCAGACATCTTTAGAGTCATTTGATGTTGTTATCCACAAATCCAATCCTTCCACGTCCACACCTCCTTTACACACAGACTGATAACAAACACGTCAGAAGTGGCATGCTTTTTTTAGAGGTTGGCCAATTTAAAATTGCTCTGGCCAATAATCCCATGCAAGCCAAGGGGAACACTTTGCAGCAACAGGAATTCCTGACCTGTGAAAAGAGTTGCAGATTTGAGCATCACATCTGAGAAACAATTGTTTTCAAGATCATGTATTTAAAACAAACCATGAAGCCCCATGCCACTGGAAATGCTGAAATAAGTTTTTAGCTCTATTGCCTACTCCTCAACACAAACGCCCTATGTTTAAAAGTCAATCTGAGGCCCAATAACATATCAACTGCCACACGGATTCTCTGGGATTTTGCTTACACGGCTGAGAGTTTTGCGTGCTCCAACAGACTATGCATCAGCAACCCTTAGATACTGTCAACATAGCAAACCCCCTCCCGGAGAGCAGTTTCCTTTCTTCAGTAGCACTCTCCTTAGACCTGTCATCATAATGAGAACATTTACACAAGAACACTGATAACTGTCTGAAGGCATATTTGACTTGGATTAGAGGTAGTTTTAAACAACTGCCTTCAATAAAACTTCAGCTTCCTATCTCAGGGTCTTGAGGGAGTTTTACTTTTCAGAAGAAGAAAAATGTTATTAGCAAAAACTATTTCCATCATCCCACCCAGTACTCGTACAATTCCTTGTTTTGTTTGCCTTAATTTAGGTCCAAATCTGCAAAGCTTGAGCTTGGTAGCAGACCTCTCAATATACCTTTCAACGTTCAAGATCCACACACAGAATCACACAGAAAAGATTTTGACGACTGCCTAAGGCAGTGCCACACCACAGGGCAGTTGTGCTGGTTTGCATTCTGGGGAGATAGAACACAGCAGATGACAGATAAATCCAACTAGCTGCATCCAACGCAAAGCAGGAGACGGTGGCATTACACTGCACGTGCATCAGGTGAAAGCATCAAAGCAAGACAGTCTAAGAAGGTAATAGGATTAAGAATCTTAGCATTAATGTATGAAACTTGGCAAGACAAGGTAGCAAATGCTTCCAAGATTAGCCTCTAGTCTGTCAGTTTTTCCAAATGGTAACTAAGTGCCTCAATCTCTGCTACTGGGCGTCTCCAGGAATCTATGCAAATTTGGTGTAAAAATATCTAATTTGTGGAGAAAAAGACCATGGAAGTATTGACTTAAATTGCAGAATTTCACCCTTAGAAAATTGTCACCATTGGTAAAAATAAAAAAAACCCAACAATACAGTTCCATAGAAGTCAGAAAAATTACTATGCGCCACACTAGCGATGTCCAAGCCCCAAAGATTTTTTTTCTAATTGCTTCCTGAAAAGAGGTTATTATTTATATGAAAATTTAATTTAAGAGTGAAGACAGACACTTATACTTCTTCACTCTTTCCTCCTCCTCCATGGAAGAATTTGGAACAGTAACAGATGTAATGCATGCACATTTTTAATACTCGCATGTATTAAATACTTGCATGCATGCATGCTGTGACTTAAAACATGCCAGAATATTCCAATATCCTGGCTACAACCCTGCTAAGCATCTCCATTTCAGAAATGCAATGAGGATTTATGAGGAGATTAATTGAGAAATGATGCTGAGGGTGTGGGGTACAGCTTTGCCTGTTTGCAAAATGAACTTAGCATCACCTTTAACCTCCAAGTAATTCTTTGTCACAGAGCAAAAAGCAACTCATCATACCAGAACAGCAGCAGGACAGAAACCAAGCAGAAATCTATCTGGTTAAACACCTTCTTTCCCAGGGATTAATTAAAAGAGATGGTTAGAGCACTGGTGTTATTGTGGTCATAGCACCTCTAAGGGCTGCTTTTAAGGCGATCTCTTAAAAGGCGACCTTAGCTGCTGCTGCTAACAGAGCAAAGGCCAGTGGATACTGGGGTGAGCAGCCGCTCCCCAAACCCCGAATTTCTCTCCAGTAACCTGTCCTGACTCAGAAGCTTTGCGACAGCATCCCAGCTCTCCGCAGCAGCCACTGGGTGGCCTGTTTGGTCACTACTAGTACTGAGGGACAGGAGCGGGAGGGAAGAAGGTCCTTAAACCCCAGTCCCGGCATCAACTGAACTTCGGCCATTCTGTAATCTCTTCTCTCCAGTTTACCTGCAACAGAGAAGTGAGCGGGTGAAGAAATGACATGAAGAACAAAGCACTACAGTGGTTGTGGTGTTAGCACTGGGTATGGGAAAGTCAAAACTACAAGAGAAAGAATGAGATCCAGAAGAAGGAATCCTCCAGAGGGACACAAGCAGACCTGACAGAATGCTAAATCACAGTGAGGAAATGGAGAAGAATAATTATGTACATGTGTGTTTAATTCTGGTTTTACTATTCAAGGTAGAGGATGATTTAGAAATCCCTCTCTAAAGTCTCTTTTATTTGCTCTAATTGTCTTGCTATAATCTGCATAGAAAGGATCAAACCAAAACACAGCATCTGTGCCATACCTGAGGAAAGTGTCTGGGAGAAGACACATCTGGCAATTCCAGTTTTGGAACTAGGATGCAGAAGCCAATGAGAGCAAATTCTTCTTTCCAAGACAAAGTTTGTACCAAAGGAATAAATTCAGAAGCCAAAAAACAAGGCATGCTTAAGATGAAGATACCTTACAAGAACCTCGATACAGTGTACAAAGCAGAGCAGTCTGGTGAGTCTTCAAGAAGGAACGATGGAGTGCATTATGGAATGAGGCAAAGTTGGCCTGCACATCTCTGAGGGCATCATAAAGCAAATCTGTAATTTCTGGGGCTGGTAGAATACAGATTCTTTAAGAATCCCACCTCACTGTTGCATCTAGCAATAGGAAGAGGACTAAGGATTATCTCTGTCCTCTAGTAGATGGGGCCGGCAACATAGTGACCAAGGATGAGGAAAAGGCTGAGGTACTTAATGAAGTCTTTGCCTCAGTCTTCAGCAGTAGGACCAGTTGTTCCCTGAGCACCCAGACCCCTGAACTAGAAGACAGGGATGGGGAGCAGAATGAAGCCCCTCTAATCCAAAGGGAAATGGTGAGGGACCTGCTTCAGCACCTGGAGGTGAACAAATCTATGGGGCCGGATGGGATCCACCCAAGGGTATTGAAAGAGCTGGCGGAGGTGCTCGCCAGGCCACTTGGTATCATTTATGAGCAGTCCTGGACAACCGGGGAGGTCCCAGCTGACTGGAGGTTAGCAAATGTGACACCCATCCACAAGAAGGGCCGGAAGGAGGATCCGGGGAACTACAGGCCAGTCAGTCTGACCTCGGTGCCTGGGAAGGTCATGGAACAGATCCTCCTCAGTGCCATTACACGGCACATGCAGGAGAACAGGGTGATCAGGCCCAGTCAGCATGGGTTTGTGAAGGGCAGGTCATGCCTATCAAACCTAATATCCTTCTATGATAAGGTGACCCGCTTAGTGGATGAGGGAAAAGCTGTGGATGTTATCTACTTGGATTTTTGCAAAGCTTTTGACACTGTTTCCCACAGCATTCTCCTGGAGAAACTGGCTGCTCATGGCCTGGACAGGTGTACTCTGCGCTGGGTAAAAAACTGGCTGTATGGCCGTGCCCAGAGAGTGGTGGTAAATGGAGTTAAATCCAGTTGGTGTCCAGTCACAAGTGGTGTCCCCCAGGGTTCGGTGCTGGGGCCGGTTCTCTTTAATATCTTTATCAATGATCTGGATGAAGGGATTGAATGCACCCTCAGTAAGTTCGCAGATGACACTAAACTGGGCGGGCGTGTTGATCTGCTTGAGGGTAGGTTGGCTCTGCAGAGGGATCTGGACAGGCTGGACCGATGGGCTGAGACCAATGGTATGAGGTTCAACAAGGCCAAGTGCCGGGTCCTGCATTTGGGTCACAACAACCCCATGCAGCGCTACAGGATTGGGGCAGAGTGGCTCGAAAGCAGCCCGGCAGAAAAGGACCTGGGGGTGTTGGTTGACAGCCGGCTGAATATGAGCCAGCAGTGTGCCCAGGTGGCCAAGAAGGCCAACAGCATCCTAGCCTGTATCAGGAATAGTGTGGTGAGCCGGACTAGGGAAGTGATCATCCCCCTGTACTCGGCACTGGTGAGGCCCCACCTCGAGTACTGCGTTCAGTTTTGGGCCCCTCGCTACAAGAGGGACATTGAGGTGTTGGAGCGTGTCCAGAGAAGGGCTACAAAGCTGGTGAGGGGTCTGGAGGACAAACCTTATGAGGAACGACTGAGGGAGCTGGGGTTGTTTAGCCTGGAGAAGAGGAGGCTGAGGGGAGACCTTATCACCCTCTACAACTACCTGAAGGGAGGTTGTAGAGAGATGGGGGCTGACCTCTTCTCCCTGGTGACAAGTGATAGGACGAGGGGAAACGGGTTGAAGTTACGTCAGGGGAGGTTTAGATTAGATATTAGGAGACATTTTTTCACTGAAAGGGTTATTAAACATTGGAATAGGCTGCCCAGGGAGGTGGTGGATTCACCATCTCTGGAGGTGTTTAAAAAAAGGGTAGATGGGGCACTGAGGGACATGGTTTAGAAGTGGCTCTTGTCAGGGTAGGCTAAAGGTTGGACTCGATGATCTTAAAGGTCCCTTCCAACCTCAACAATTCTATGATTCTATCTCAAGTGTCCTTAAAGTCATTGGCAAAGACAAATGGCAATGAGGGATGCAAGTTTGTTATGCTGAGTGCCACAAAACTGCACAGAGCAAATGACTTGCACCATCTTTCTAAGAGGTTGAATGTGTCATGCTCCTAAAGTGCTTTTGCTCAAGAATCAGCGAGACGTCCCTGCAAATCAATGAAACAGAGCCTTGCCTTCTGCAAGTACTATTTTTGTCCTTTCCTAATATAACTTCCAAACCTTCTTCCTCCCCCATGTCCCTGCCACAGATCCCTAATTCAAACAGCTAAAACCACAGAGTGCCTCCTACATTTTTTTCCAACAGGTGCAGTCCTTAAAGATAAAATTAATTTTTCCCTCTCTTTGAAAATCATCTTCATTCAGCCTGGCTCCTAAGGGAAATTAATGAGTGCTTGCTGAATATCTTTACATAAGATCTCAGGATTTATGCTCCTCTAAGGAACAGAGAAGCTGATGTGCCTGGCTAAAGATGTCTCAATACAATGAATGCTGTCTACTCACTACTGGCAGCATTGGCCCCACTAACACACTGTTGACTTTGCAGTAGGCAACCGCATCAGCTCTGGTGACAAAGCGACCAGCAGCAGAGGATAGGGTTACAGCTGAATAAAACCTACTGATTTAATCAGAAGCATTCAGGGCTCTGTTGTCAGCGAGATGCTGCAAGACTAAGGCATACTAAAAGTCCAAGAGGCTGTAAGACCCTGGCTTTGAGCACAGCTTTCACTGTGCCCTACAGTGGCCCTGAGCCACCACACATGGTTGTCCCCACTGTCAGCAGCCATGACTCTCCATGCTAATGCACGGGAGGGAGGCCTGTTGCACTCCTACAGTAACACAGAAACAAGCCTGTTGCATGCTCCTGCGTACCCACATGTATTTTCTCATATTGATCTATATTGGACCCCAACTGCTCATTCCCAGGCAGTGTTTCTCAGAAAAGCCTCTCTGCTGTAGGAATTTCATCACTGACTGTAAATTCAAGTTCCTAGTGAACTCCACTACCACAGCTTGGCCTATAGTATCTGATATAGGCTCCTTTGGAGTTAGAAAAATTCTTTTGCTAGTTCTTACTTACATAGAAGAAATAATATAGTTCTTATGTAACAACAATAGTATGTATCATCATAATGAAATATGTACTCGTGCAAGAACACATGCAATACATTATTTCTGCACACACATAAATACAGTTAATTTCTTTATGATATGATAAACTGTAAATCCAACTCTTGAACTAACTCTCACACTGACTGACTGACTGGTCAGAGCACGTCTGAGCAAGGAAAAAGCCAGATACCTTCTCCCTGCTGTAACTTTACTGAAGCCAGATATCTTACATCAAAAAAGACTGTAGTCTAGCATGGCTATTGGATCAAGACAATAGGATTTCAGCAATGATTAAAGATGCCTGTGGCTTCTGGGCACGAAGGAACAAAGGAAACCCTTCTTTTGGAAGAGGGGTTAGACAAAATTCACTGCTGCCTCCACGTTTGCAGTTTTGTCTCCTTCGTTAGTTAACAAAAGAATAGACTCAGATTAATTAAAAGAAAAAGGAAACTATTACCATACTGACCAGTTTACAATGCCTATCCTGCAATTCCTTTTGACTCCATGTTTCCCCAGGTAAAGCTAGCCAGCTAAAGCAGAATGGTAAGAGAGCCACTATGTCATGCAAATTCAAGAACCAAAATTTTAATGGGAATCATTTTTGCTTTCAATAAACAAGTATAAAGCCAATGCCACTCTGAAGTCCCAGAGTACTATATTAACACTCTTGTCAGCTGTGGGGCTTTTGGACTGCTATATATATTTTATTTTTTCTTTTATAAGTATATTTAAACCCATCCACATTTCAGTTTGCTAAAGCTGTTTAGCCACATATGAGCTCCATTCATGGACAGCTGTAATGAGTGTCACATGCTGTAACCCAAGCAGGGAGTTGCGCTAGTTTGCTGGAGATCCTCATTCAAAAAGAGAAAGAGAACAAGAGTGGTTTTAGAGATGCTGTAAATACCAAGCTGCTCACTATGAAAACTAATGCATGATACATTCCTTACAGAAAGACAAGGCTCGCAAGTGGGGTAGGGGGTAGGAGGGAAGCCTGTTTACACCAAGCTCCTCTGAGCTAACAACTTATTTGTTATGTTTTACTTTAGAGGCAACACCATGCATTTGAATTAAAAGACAGATATAAGCATCCTATACCGTTGACGTATACAGAGAAGACTATGTCAAATGCCTGCCCTGTGGGCTGCACAATAAAAAGCAGAACAAGTCTCTTCTTGGTATAAATTTAAAAGGAGGACCTACAACATGGAGAAATCTTCAAAGGCCAGTCAGGTTTCCAGTCCAACAACCCTGCCAAGTGTTCCTTTAATCCTTTATTTACCAGTAAATCTGCTGCTCTGTTCAGCGGGCTTTTACTGGTATTGGGTTTCAGCTTGAAACCCAAAAGCTGTAAGCATATGCTGTGTAGCCCTAATGAGAAACTCAATCTATTAATGGGCAGACCTTCTCCACAGGACCAGGTCTTGGCAACATGAGTCAGTTCCTGAACTTTCACCTCCCACTTGGCAGCATACCAGACTAACTCCACATCTCTCAGCTGGCTTACATTATCAGCTCATTATTAACATACATCAGGGCCAGATCTCTTTTACATGCACCCAGCAAACAGGAAACTACACAAGGGGAGGGCTCCTCATTTTTGTCTGATTCTGGAGCTCATAAAAATGACTAATTAGAACCAGCCATAGTGGAGGCACTCTGCAGATTTGCTCGCATGTTCTCTGCCTGCATACCTTAGTCCTGGCTTGGGATAAACACCATGAAATACTATGGTAGTCCATGGGTGTCTGCAATAATCAGGCATCCCTTCCCTCTGCCACAGTATCTTACAGCTCTTATCACTAAGAGTTTGTGTGAGGCAGAGATGTGCTATTCTCCTTATTTCAGAAAAGGAATCATTATGCAGACAGAATAACTAACTTGGTCTAACGTCACACAGACTCTACAGCAAAGAATGCTGGGCTTCTTGAAATCAGTTTCTCTGCATGGACTCCCCCCTTCAGTAAAGAGAACTGTGGGAACTCTTTGCAGCTACTTTCAAAAAAGAATGGTGTATATTTTAGACCTACACGCTTGCATGCATTCACAGACCTAGGTTCAGAGTTTCACTTTGAAGTGGCCTGCAAACCACTAGCAATGTACACACCACTCTTTGGGAAAGCATTATAGGGAGTCTCTCATGATGAGTTGTCTCTCATCAAGCATGGAAGATGATTCTCTTGCGCAGTAAGCACTATCCTTAATGACATTCTACTCTTTGTTGTAAGTTGTCACACTTTTTTTTTTTCCCTCCTTACACAATTAGTATTCTTTACTTTTGTTCTCTTGTTCCCTCTCCCTACCAGTCATAATTATCCTCACAAGATTTGGCAAAACAAAAAAGAATCTCTCTCCTCTAGCCGCCCGGTTCAAATCTGGTCCAGCCAGGCAGTAACTGAAAGTTGCATCAACCCGATAACTGTTTCCATATCATCTGAGCACAGACACCAGAGCACAATCAGTGCCCACATCAGAAAATGTAAATGGAGACACAATCAGGGAGCAAGAAAGGTCTGAAAAGTCTCCTCGGATCAGAAGAGGGAGGGGGGAAAGTATTAATAGTGTGGATTAAACTAATGCTGTTGCACAGCTTTCTGTACCTGTAGTCATGTTAGCTTAAGGTATATAGCCTCTCAATGCATAGAGCTGACACCTGTTTTGAAACAAAGTTTCAAGAAAACCAGCCTTACAATGAATCAATATAAAATCTGGCAAAATCTAAGAGCCTACACAAGCCTCTAATTTTGTTTGGCTGCTCAAAAGGTAGCAATTTATATTACTTTTTCAAAATTAGTTAGTTAATATTATTTTTTCAGAGCTCATTTCATAACTTGCCTCCTATTCAGACTGAATTTATGCACAGATGCCCAGAGCCAAAAATCTGTTCTCATTTAACCCACAGCAGAACAGGTAAAGAGTAAATATATTCCACACAGGTTCTTGCCTTGCTGCTTCAGCCTCCCATAGCACGGCAGTAGGCACAATGGACTTAGTAGCTGCCAAATGACCTGCTGTTCCAAGAGGTTTTTGTTAGCTCTGTTCCTCAAAAAGTTTTCATGCTGGTAACTAGAGAAGAACTAATACAAAATATTCTTTCAAACGCAAAAGAGCTAGAAATGGATTTTAACTACTTAAATACACCATCTTTTCCAAAAGTAGATAGTCCAGAAACCTGCAGCGGTCAAAAACTAAGTGATTCTGTGGAAGCAATGGTTGATCAGAAATACAGAATGCTTCAGATCAACTGCTCAAGAATAAACCATACTACTTCACTGTAATTACACTAAGATGCTAAACTCTGAATTCTGATAAAAGTTTTGATATCCACAGTAATTTTAGGGTAATCCCACAATAGAGACACCATATCTACAGTTCTCCCAGAGCTGCTGAATTACCTTAGGCTGCTCATTTCTAGGTAGATAGAGGCCCCAAGCAAGAGTTCTTCCGCAGAAAGAAATGCCCGGGGCCTTACCTAGTGCTCAAAAAAATGGTTTGGGACCTTTGAAAGGGTGGTCATGTAATGGAAAGTGACATCATTAAAATTATAAAACCAAAAGATATTAAGGTGCATCAATGCATTATGGTCAACTCAAGCAAAGATAAAATGTATATTCAAACATATTTTCATAAAGCTTTAATTCATTCATATTGTTCCACATGATAAGAGATGTCAACATTAACACAGGAGGTAGAAGAGGAGACACTAAAATTTGTTAGGCATTTGCTACCAGCCTCATTACAAAGAGTTGAGAAATTTTATTCTCAATAATGTTTTATAGTAGGTAAAGAAAGTCTGACTCCTATTATGAGTAAGAGTATGATACTAATCCAGTTAAGTCAATGAACTTTCTTGCTACTTGGGACTTTCCTTCTGACTTTCTTGCTATTTGGGACTGACCTGTGAAAATTTATGCAAGATAAATGAAAAACTTTTCTGATATATAAAGCTACACATTCTTCTTACAAAAAATAAACTGGATTCCAGCAGCATTTTAAACAGTTTCCCCAAGACCACTATGCAAATGCAACTCGTGCCCCCATGGTGGGCACCCACACCTAAGAAAGGGACCAGCCTCTTCACTTTGTCTTAAATACCTGCACAGGCAACCTGATTTCAGAGATGCTAAGATCGCTCAAGTCTCAGCAAAATTAGCCCCATTAAGAAACAAATCACAGTCTGGTGCCTACATATGGATTTTGCAATTTTATTTCAGGTAACCCAATTAGAAAAACACTGGCTCTTTTTCTTTCCTAAATGCTTTCAAATTAATGAAACAATCCGAATAGCAACGGCTGAACAAAACTTGGTACTTGATGGAATTTGCATGTAAATCTGCTGAGATTCAATTTTAAGTAGAGCAAACTTAAGCAAAATGTTTACTGCTCAGCATTTTAAAACTCCACACCAGTCTTATCTTACATTTAAAGGTTTTAGAGGCATTGATGCTACTTTTCATTAGTGTATATGGTGTTTTCAGGTCTAAAAGCTATAGACACTGCTTTTTGCTGAATAAGCTACCAAACATTATTAAAACTATCTATCTGCCCTAACAGCAAAGCCAAATACGGCAGATGAAGTGCTGACTCATGGCTGTCCTGTTATCGTTATCTCCTCGGTCTATCTTAGACCTTCCCATTGCACACTCAGTTCTGACACTGAAACGGCAAACAGACAGCTGGTTTTGAAGCCAAGAATCTGTCCTGCCCTGGCTATCAGCCAGCAGAGAAGCCCTTTGAGTAACTCAATCAGCAACTTGCCTGCAACCCCAAGGTTGCCTCTCCAGCAGGCCACATGGCTAAATGAGTTGGTCCACCTCCATACCTCTAAATCAGACACATCTTTCATCAATTATCTGAGAGCAAGTACTGGTATAAGAGTTAACCCTTCTCCCATCACTGTTCCAAACTGCCATCAAGGGATTTCTGCAGTGTAAGATACTGCAAAGCACAGCTGTGCAATGACTGTTAGTGCAGGGTAATCCTACAGTAACCAACACCCTTCTCCCTACCTGGTCAAGCCCCTGGCAGAGAGGGTACGGCTTGGTCACAGAAAAAACACTGCAACAGTCATTTAGTATCTGATCTGCATTAACTAGAATATAAGATGACTACTGCTAACACGTTCAAGAAAGCAACCTAAACAGAAAATAAACATTAATCCATTTATTTCACATATCATATTCTTTTTAGTGGGTGGAAATCTAAGGAATAACCTATATGTAAGTCTAAAATGCATGAATCTTATTCAGTAAGTCCATATTGACTAGTTAAGTATGCTACTGATTTCTAGAAGTTTAATGGCAGTTGTCAGAGCTACCTGCAAACTTCCAATACTTACAGAAAAACTGGAGCTACACTTTCTGAAAATTTCTACCAACCTCAACCATGCACAGCATAGATGACACGTCTCCCTTCATCATTCCATCCATCCAGAGCGCAGAAGGAAACCTGGTTCCTGCAAATGCTGTATCAGATAATGTATGTGCTTGGAATGACAAGAATAAACCTACTGAATATTTTTTGGCTGCAGTTACAGGACCAGCTCTTAGCTATCACATAAACCAGTATCTGAATCTGATGTAGGCTAGGAATATTTCTTAAGATCAGAAAGTTTTAGCTTCCCCTTAAGAAAAACAACTCTCCCAATTTTCCTTCAAGTTTATATAGCTGAATTACCATATCTCCTTAAACAGCAACAAGCCATAACCGCAACAGATCTGTGAAATATTAGCAGCACTATTAATGTAAATAAATGGCTTTCTGATAGCAATTTTACAGCTACTAATACAACAGCATAAGCAAGCCTCCTTGATGGAATATTAGTAGTATATGTTGGCGGGAATCCATTTCATGATATAGTAAAGTAGGGAACTTCTTGGACATACTTAATTCCTGGAACTGGCAAATTACAGCATGAACAACTTTGTCCCATTAAATCTCCCTCTGCTCTACATTTTCCATTCATTTCCTTCCAGCCTCAACACTATCACCAACTCAAAGAGTTTCTACTGAACCATAACAAACCTCACAACAAAAAAACCTCAGGTAATAAAGAAGATAAATGTTTCCTTGGCTTTTTAAGACTTCTGCAGTTCTCATTAGAAATGCTGCTGATTGAAACAAGTCTTTAAAGATAAGCATAGTCTAATGGTCAGAGCAAACTGTAAATTGGCCCACCTGGATTTCATTCCTACATCTCTAGATTATTCGCTAGGATACTAGATACTGATTGTTTTCAATCTCACTTAAGTAGTAACTACTTGCAGTAAGGATCTTATTCTTCATACAAAGCAGGATGAAACTCTTACCATGATTGACAAGCCACAAATAAATTTCCTGCTAACATGAGACAATACCCATCCTAGCCATAGCTCCATTCATGCTTTCAGCACGCTGCAGGAAAGAGACCAGACACACACACCCCACTACTACTTTTTCAGTCCTTCAGAACAGCCATCCCAATTGAAAAAATGCATTCTCAGCAGGAAATCACCAGATCTAAACATTTCACCCAGTTAATCTTTCTTTCTAAACCCCCTCAAATCCCACATTTTACGTACAAATCCTTTTTCCCATCTCCCACAGTTCCCTTGCATCTACTATGAAAGCATCCCGAAACACTTGGGGGAGCAAAGCAAAACAGTTGATCAAAATCATGATTAACCCAGCATCTTTCCATGGTAGGTTTAGATCTGTCTAGGTTTGTGTAACTACAGATATGAGAGGGATACTAGGTGTGTCAAACCTTACCAGATGGGACACTCAATAGCAAAGGAAAAGGCAAGCAAAAAGACAATTGCTTCAGGAAAAATTAAAGCCTGCCCCATGAGCAAAGAGAATGAACTTGCAGCATGTCTCCTTTTCCAGTGTGCCTGCGAGGCTGGATAAGACTCTTCTAATGGATGACATTTATTTATTTCTGTTACGGTATGTCTGCCAAAGAAGTTCTGAGAAATATGAGTTAAGTATTTCCTTACTTAGGCATCTGAAATGTAAACAATCATAGAACCTTGCCACTATATACTAAAAAGTTATTGAAAATTTAACTGCTAGACTGCCAAAGTTAAAAATCATATATATTACTCCAACACGTTAAAACTTATGCTAGATGGAGAGAGTAGCAATGTGAACTGCTTTCCAGAATCAATTCCAGCTTTAATACACACGACAAAAATGCAGATCCATTCTGAAACAATAAGATAATACTGAGTTTTCTTTTTTGTGGGCTTTTCATTATTTACATCAACTGTCCAAGCTCTACGTGCAGCCACTGTTGGAATAAATGTATTGGTATGTCTGCATCTCCACAAATAGGAAGAACTCTGAAACAGACACATCCTTTATTTATTCACAAGTACTGTTAATCACACTGTTGAAATTCCAGTTATTCACATTTTACTATTAGATGCATCAGCTACACTTAAGAAACACAGACCTGCTGCAGACACCTGTTATGCTTCAGCATCACTTCCCTTCCCAGTGGAAGTCAATAACCTTTCCATAGTTTTACAGATGGTGAAACTGAGAACAGATGAAAATATGCCCAACTCATGGCAGCAACAAGGCCCAAAAAAGAAAAAAAAAAAAAAATATCTATCAGATGCACAGGGTGGAAGGACTGACACAGACATTGCACTGCACAGGACTTGAGACACCAGGAAGAAAAACACTGTTTTGAGCAGTTTTTCCTGTTATGGGAAAGACAATTATATTCACATCAAAAGAATTTTACCTATTTTACATGTATCACAGGGGAACATCTAGATAGTCCTAAACCAGAGGGAAGTTAACAACCAGATTTAAAATATAAATCCTATCCCAATTATTTACAGAACTTCCCCATTTCTTCCTTTAAAGACATCTGAGATTATTACTGCTCTATTTCTTGCCCCCACCAGAAATTTACCTAAATTTTGTCTTCTGGGTATGTAATCACTGCACATTAATGCGCCAGTAAAACAGAAGGCTGTTCTGGTGTTAAATTCCCTGGTTACCCAGATAACTGCTTTCTCTGTTCATTTGCTAGTTGCTAGGAATCTGAAGGTTCAGTGGTAATTGCAGTGGTTAAGACTTCAGTGTTATTGGAAATGAACCAAAGTCTCTGAAGTGCAGCAGGAGGTGCAGGCTGCCTTAGTGCTTGTGCTGATAGTTTCCTTGCATCATTAATGGTTTATTTATTTATTGCCTTGAAATTTTTAAGTGATCCCAGAAAACACAATGGCCTCTTGCTTCAGTATGACATGCTCAGGAGATCTGGAGAAAAGAACATCCTAAGAGCAGAAAGAAACACCTTTGAACTCAAGGATGATATAATTATTAGAAGGAAAAGAACACAGCACATCATTCATTTTACTGCTTATTTTTGGTTATTTGTATTACACCAGATCGAAATAGAAAAACTAGTCTCTCTACAGATTTCTAAGAGCCAAACCAACAACAATGTATTTACATTCAGAGTATTCACAATGGGTGTTTGCCTTTTTTCTTTTTATTTAAATAAAATAATTCCTAGCGTGGTTTAGGAACCTCTAGATCGGCTCTAGAAAACCAAAAGAAAATACTAGAATCTCCTGAGAACCTCATAACACCGGAATAAACATAATAAGACAGGTACTATCCACATAAAA
This sequence comes from Chroicocephalus ridibundus, assembly GCF_963924245.1. Lineage (NCBI taxonomy): Eukaryota > Metazoa > Chordata > Aves > Charadriiformes > Laridae > Chroicocephalus > Chroicocephalus ridibundus. The sequence goes on along the minus strand of NC_086296.1, from coordinate 7,302,085 downwards.
ATGAAATTACAGCTTTTGATATGGTTGCACACATGCTATAGAACATAATACTGAATACATATTCAAAACTACATACAAAAAACTATGCCAAAAGGACTTCTTCCTGCCAAGGAAGAAGTCACAAGATTGATAAGTTAGGAAGCGCAAGAGTTTGATCTACATGTAATCTTAATATCCCTATGTAATTCTAGATTATATGACTACCCAGCAACTCACAGTACCCACGTTCATTGGATAAAATAGCATGAAAATAAACCTTCCCACCACTTTTAAAGTCCTTTCTCTTCAGAGCGCAAAGGCTTTGAAGAGTCTCAATGAAAAGATATTAAGAAAAGGTTATCAGACTAACCAGTTTCTTCTAATTTCTTCCTCAAACTGAATAGTGTTCAATTTTCAAAATGTAAAATTCAGCCACAGACACAACTGGTACAGAAAATTCCAGTTCCAATTACGATGTATTCATAGTCAACAGGAAAAAGGCCCAATAATAAGAAATACCAGGCAGCCTCAACTCTAGATGGCGTTGCCAGCTCCTCTTAGATTTCATTAGCTTGCTCCAAGCATCAAACTCATTGTCAAAAAGAACTATTTATACTGCACTGGAAGAATTAGAGAAGTCTGTTTAGTAATTCTAAAAGTGACTGAATATTTTAAGAGTATGCACTCGTTTTGTTGAGAATTACTATTATATTCCCAAAGAACTGACCATTTATTAACTATTAGAAAGTATTTATATATTCCTGCAGAGAATAATTATTACAGTAGGCATGAACTGTGAATGTTTGTAATTCATACTACATTGAGTAGGCACAGGCCAAACTATTATTTCATTTCCCCGATTACATGATTCACATGTGTTAAAACTGTGAGTGAACTGCAAATTCCTCAAATAGACAATTTGCATTTTTCATTCTGCGACTGAGTCAATTCACCCAAACAGGAATCCCAAACTACCATGATTCCCTATGTATTTAACCAACACAGCTGCTGAACAATAAGCCTGATTTACTTCTCATCTATACTTCTAGCAAGGTGATGTCTTTTAGGAGGTACAGTTATGTATCTCATTTATACAAGGGCCACAACTTTCAATTTCTGCTGATGCTGCTACAATGAAGGAAAGAAATGTACTGAAGGAGAAGCAGGTGGGGCTTATCAGGTTGGGAAATGGAGACTTCCAGGATAGCGAAGGCTTGGAGCTTGAGACCTCTGGCACCAGGAGGAAGGTCTCTCTTCACCTGCCAATCTGCAACTACAAAATAGGTTCAGTGCCCTGGCAGCAGAAGAGGGGCTGGGAAGCCTGTCCAGCAAAGCATCAGAGCTGCCTATGCCCAAACCACACAGGAGCACCTGGTGTAGTAGGAGACCATCTGCTGGGGGGAGAGAGGCCTCCATTTGCCAACCTGATCTGCACTCTAGGGAAATTTGCTGCTTGCAAGGGACGCTGTAGAAAAATTGCTGATTCCTCTTTGGCTTTCAGACAATTACCCTGTTCTGCTCTTTCACACAAGCACCCGCTGCTAATGGGAGGCCTGGAACACATCAAGCATGAATACACAGCTTTAGGAATAAGGGTCAGGGCATAGAAGCATAGAATAGTTTGGGTTGGAAGAGACCTTTAAAGGTCACCTAGTTCAACCTCCCTGCAATGAGCAGGGACATCTTCACAAGCCAAGGTTTCTCAGAGCCCTGTCCAACCTGAGGGTCAAAGTGATTTTTCTGCTCGATCTCACTAAAGTGTTGCCAGCAGGTTGAAAGAGGTGAGACCACACCTGAACTACTGTGCCCAGTTCTGTGTTCTCCAGTAGAAGACAGAGATAGACACGCTGCAACAAGCATCCCCAGCAAAGGGCCACTAAGATGATTAAGGGACGAGAGCATCTGATATACAACGACTACTGCTTCCAGTCATTGTATTCTGGCCACTTCTCTGCCATGACAGATATCATTCTATTTCCTCACAGAGCAACTTGAGGGTCTCACCATTACTTAAAGCTCTCTAGTCCTCACTTCTAAGATGAGAAGCAGCATCTGCAGAGATTCTCCATGATCTGGCTGGCTGCTGGAACTGCCGATCACTGAACAGGGAAGGTTGCAGTAGAAAGACAGGTATGTAAGGGGAAAAGCTGAATGCAGTTTCAGTACTAAAATCAGTTAGTGAGTGTTTATAGCACCCAAATCTCCTAGGCAAGTCAGAGAAGTATACAACATAATGGTGCCCTTAAGTCATACAATTTAAAAAGCGGGTATGGAAAGAAAGTGTAAATATTCTTTCAGCGTGGCCATGACATTCATTGTTTTGAATTTATTACTGTGCTGCTGCCACATTTCTTTATTGTTGAGAATCAACTCAATAACAGAAATAGCTCACACAACCAGCCTGAACTGATACTCTTACTTTGCGCGGTTCCACGGCAGATGCCGGGAAAGGCCTGGCTGCCTTATGATCTCACAAATGACATCTCTCTAACTTCCAGAAGGAAGAGATAAATCATTGAAAAGTAATACCTGGCCACTCAGGTGAGCGTGACCAAGATCCGATGACCTTCTATGTCAGTCTGGAGGGGAGTTTTGTAATTCTGTCCACTGTGCAACAGTGCCTTTGATACTACATTAAAATGCTGCTTAAGTCTACTTCTGTGACAACTCTTTATTTCAAATGATTGTATATGAAATTTAATAGCAGCAGTTCATTCCTGGGTGATGGTGTCTTTGACACAGAACACTTAAAGTGAAATGTGAGTGGCATTTTAGTATGGCTCCTGCACTAAATATGATAGCATCCCTGGCTAATTAAAGTGCAGATGAGCTGTCATTAGGTCTCTATGAGCTAATTGGCCTTCTCAGGGATCAAAATTAAAGTTACAACACATCTAGGATGCAATCATGCAGGCATTAACTTGCATTACTACACTTGGAGTCTAGTAGCAGCCAGCACCCAGAGGCAGTAATTCAGAAACTCAACCTCCAGGGCTCTAGAAATTTGGTCATTTCTTTCCATGTTTACTTGAGGGCTAAGCTGTTTTGAATATCTAGCCTCTGGGGTTTAAGCAAAATTCAGTCTGTGGTGTAAACTCCCTATTTTGCAGTTGGAAGTTGATGTCAATGATTTGTCCACACACTGAACAAGTAACCAACATGCAAGGAGCCTCCTCACTATAAATAGGGAATCTAAAGTACAGACAGGATTTTTTTTTTTTTAACCTTTCTATTTCTAACTTTACTTGATTTACCATATCACTATCTATTTTCCAGTTTAGGCAAAGTAAGTTCAAGAAGACTGTAAATTCTTTGCCCAGACCTAAAATCCAAGCCTGAAACTTTTTTCTTGGAAACAGGTTGGTTACTCAAGTCTGGTAGAAATTCGCAATTTTTGTTCCTAATCTAGATGAGAAGCATAAAACCATCTACATGAGAAAAAGACAAGGAAAAAAAAAATCCCTCCAGAACCAACAGTCATATCCCAATCAGTAGCAAAGTATGAAGAACCAGCTGCAACAGAATGTAACTGTAGAATGGTCAGGTTGTTATACAGACGCGTTTTAAAAAGTGCCCAACTCTTTCTTTTTTGCTCCTTTCTGAGAATGAGTCCCTCACAGATTATATCCATAAGAAAAATCACTAAATCACTAAAATCACACAAATATAGGAATTTCAGAGAGATTATAGACATCAAGATAGATTACTGCTAACAAACTTAATATTTATGATAGTTTCTTCATTATGAACTACTTTTAACAAAAAAAAAAACATGCAGACTTTTTTTTTTTCTAAATTAAGCACATTTTCCCTCGATTTGAGTGCTTACAGTATGTACCAAGCCACAGAGAACCCCACTGGTGCTGCCTGGTGTGTGCTTTGTAAGCGGTATTGAATGTCACCTATTTGCTGCTACTTTCAGTGGAAGTTTTAATACATCCATCCACAGCTAAATCCACTTGGCTCAATTCATTCATTTACTTTTAGTTTTGCCTTTAAGCATCTCTCTAGATGTCTGAAAAGAAAGAGATAAAGCAATTACTTGATTTCATCCTTAGGATTTTAGCTCTCAGCCTCGGCATGGTGCCTCTTTAGTGCTTGATTAGTGTCTAAATTCTCCACAGATTAAAGAGGGTTGTCTTCTTTTTCAGTGCATTATACACATGGAAAAGAAAAGAAAAATCAAAGGGGTCCAAACTTCAGCGGGTGTAAATCAGCTCAGTTTCTTTCAGCTCTGGAGAGGCTGTGCCAATTTACACATGGTAAAGACCTATCTCAAAATATTTTTCAAGCAGATATATATATTTAAGTATGCTATAAAACCTTAGCTATGATTTTAGAGTCTGAATTAATTCCATAATAAATAGCCTCTTTTAAAGATGTAAGTATGCTCTCATCAAGTCAGCTTCTAGAATAAACTCCGCAGGATGTTTTGAATCTGTGCCCCAGAGATCATTGACTATAAATTGGAAGAAGAGAAATGGCTTGCTCAATACATGAAGTAGGGCTCCGCACAGAAAAATAATTAGAGAAAGCTACTGTTGTAGTTCTCCGGTTTATTTCTGTCTGAAAATCCTTGAATAATGATCCAAAACACACCACTAGTGATTACTGTTTCCCAGTGATTAATCAGCTGCAAAGTTGTCGTCTTTTTTCTTCTTCGTCATCTCCCTGAGAACAGAGAAGGAAGCCACGCAGTTACTTTTTGAAATGAAGCATTTTGTTCAGCTGCTCTGTATGAATCCCGCATGGGGGCCACGCATTTCAGACTTCAAGCCCCTCTTTCTGGTCCGAAATTCTTAATCTGTGAATTATTTGTACAAACAGGGATTAAAAAGAATTCACCCTCTTTCCCCTAATGTCTCCAGAGTCTGCATTTTTAAGACAGCTTTCATCAGCACTCCTTTTTTGCTCTGTAAAATGTATGCAACAAATGCAATGAAACTTAGGTGTGGGAGAGAACATCATAGGTAATAACTCTCGAACAAATTCCAGTCTCACAAGAGAGATCAGAGCTGACCCCTCCAGCTACCTTCAGATCTCTTTCCATCACAGGACTGGGGCATAAGCACTTCTATGAAATACTGAGGTCACCAAACTTCCACGGCCCAACTGGACTGGTTCAAAAGATTCCCTAATTTACACTGGCTAAGAGTAATAAATTCAGATGTTCTTTCTTTTCTACAACTCATAAGTACCCACTTATCCTGCTATAGTTATCATTAACCTTTTAACCTAATATCAAAGAATATATTAATAGTAAGCAATAATCCAGTCTTAGAATATTTATTACAAACTTATCAAATTCAAAGTTGGTTTTTTCCTTTTTTTCAGTTTTTGCTGTGAATGTAGTTTCACATCTCTTTCAGAAAGCCCACAAATGACACAAATGAGATTATACATGAACATGATTGACCTAAGTGATAGTAACGCAGCAGTTAAATATGAAGACATAATAAAATGCAGAAATGGAAAGTTTCCAATTCATTTCACTTAATAAGGATTACTGTAAATGAACTTACACTGTATTTTTCACTTTATAACCTCCTTTTATCAAATAAGAAGGATCTTACTGATGGTAAATACCAAGATGCACTCTGCAAACTTCTGTTACAGAAGCCAGGGAGACAGTTCTAACAGCATTCCTACTCAGAAATGCACCTCAGCCCATACTTGCAAGGCCTTTGCTCTTACTAGCAAAAGAATTCTCACTGACAGAAGCCTTGTAGTGTTTTCTGAATGGCTGCTAAAATTCAGAAGGTATAAAAATCAAACTCAAAAATCCTTATCTGCTGTACAGTTTCAAATAGATAATGTGCATATTTGTCAGAACTCAACCCTGCTTTGATACCAGAGGTACAAGTACACCATGGAAATAAGAGAGAAGAACTAAACGTTATCCTAAAAGCATATCTCTGACAAAAACACTCAACGCCCCCACCTCAAAACACCGGTATTTAGTACTCTGCCCACTAGTAAGTTATATGTTAAACAGAACAAAAAAAAGTTAATACCAAAAAGCAAGAAAACCAGACCTGAACCTTATGAGGAAAAAATACAGGATGTAATTTCAAGAATGAGAGCAGCTAAGAGAAGTCTGAAAGTCTTTTCCAGCTCCACAGTGCAACGCTACCTGATGTTTGCCATTTCTAACAATAATGGCTGCAGCTAACACATTCCAACGGGGAATTAGTAGTAGCATGATGTTCAAGAACTCAGCCTTTGATGCCCTGGTGAAAGAGACCTTGAATTTCTTTACACATTTGCAAACCACCTTTACAGAGCACTGTTAGGTACTGTAATCATTCAGTCCTTTTGGTCATTTCCAGCTGGGAACAGAATTACATGGCCACAGGAAAACTCCTGCCTTATGCCTGGAAATATAAAGACAATAAAGATATAATCTATAGAGAAAAAGATGGAAAACCAAGGGTTTTAAAACTCCCGCCTTATGCCTGGAAATACAAAAACAATAAAGGTATAATCTATAGAGAAAAAGATGGAAAACCAAGGGGTTTAAAATGTATTAATAAAATAACACCCAGAGTTCTAGTTCAGCAGCTCTGTCATTAAGAGTATATTATTTCACGGGGTGAGGGTGGGGGGTCAGGGGTGTGGGGAAGAGTCATTCACTTTAGAACATCCATATTAAGTGCCTTAAAAATATTCATAGGTGTTGTATATTGTAATTTGAAAGGCATATTTCAGCTGGCTACTCATGTCCCGGAAAGTGTGATGAAAAACTGCAAAAGAAAAGTCTTCTGGTCAGCTGTTGACAGGGTTTTGTTTTATTTAAAGACAGACACATAAAAATCATAGCGAACCTCTGTGCTTCTCTCCCTTCCTAACATAACTTGACCAGAGAATTCAAAGGGGTCAGACCACACAAACACATGAATCACGTTGGATCCTGGTTTATATAAGTCAATGGAGTCATACCACAGATGGCCTTTAAATCTGCTGTGACCTGAAGGACTGATCAAATATACTGGTTAAAGTACACTGGATATTTTTTCGCCACTGTCACCATAATATTTTAATCTCGAACGTGCTTAGTTTCAAAGCAGCCCTATGAGACTATATTATCCCTTCTTGTATTAGGTGAACAGAGACATGATTTGCCCAAGGTTACACAGCTTGTGGTGGCACAGCAGGGAAATTATCTACATCTTCTAATTTTACATTTACAAGTGTAATGCCAGCAGAGGTAGGTAAGATAAAAAGCTCTTCTTACTCATAGTAGTGAAGCCTTACTCATAAAAATTGCTCACTGGCATCATACATTATCTGAAGATCGCGATCATGAGTCTACAGACAGGCTCAACAGCACATAATTTCTTACACATGTTCTTAACACATGAGTCCATAGGCACTTATTATAGTTCTTATTTAATATAATCTTAGGATGGACTGTAATTAGAATCTCAGATCCTAATTTTTAATTACTGATTTTAGGACAAAGAAAACACAAGCAGTACTAATGAGGTAAAAAATGTTGAAACATCATGAAACTTAGCCAAAATGAGAACTAACTTAAGAAAGATCAGTAATTGAGTGCCATTTAAATTCAAAGCCACAAACTTAGATCAGATGACTTTATACCTTAAGGGTAGTCCAAGTTGGAAATTTGTGATGAAACTTGAAACCAGGGAAAGCCTTATATGCCATTGCCAACAGTCAAGACAAAAAAGCCACAGAAACTATTGTGCATTTTAAATAGAAAGAATATTGTGGTTCTAGAACTGTGTTAGCATCCATCCTTTCAGAAAGGAAAGTCCGTGGAAAGCTGCTAAACAAAAGACAAAAATGAGAGGATGGGGGAACTGAACAAATCTGATGAAAGAAAATAAATCCAATTACAGAACAAAATTGTTTTGTTGTCATCCCCCCTCAGTTTTAGGCCTAAGGGCAGGTCCATCAGCTTTCAGTAGGCACCAGGTGATTATCTCTGCTAGTCCCCTTGGAAAATTCCAACCCTATCTTCTTCTCTACAGGTTCATCTAGTTAGGCTCCAAATGAATTACACTAAAGTTTTTGCCTTCTCTAGTGTCTTTACTGAAGAGAGTATATATTCTTGAACTGTCCTTATCCCATTTTCTATTTCATTAAAAGTAAGAAGAAAAAAAAAAAAACAACTCATTTTAGTTTTCCCTTTTTCTAAATCCCCATCTTTTCTCCCTGCACTCAGCAATGGGAAACAGATTCAGACAGCCTTAAAACACTATCTCAGCAACAAAGCATGCAATGTGCTCCATCTCATCTCTCCACTCCAACTGAGTTTACAACAGTGGGTGGTTTTCAAACCTAACATTTGATCAAAATGAAAAACCGGGCATTCCTTTCACCCTATGACAGGCAGGCTGATATAAATCATGGCCTTCCCAGCAAGGGTTCTTCCACAGACAATAAGTTGTGGCAATGTCTCAAAGCTCAGCCCTGGCCATTGTAAGAGAAAGTTTCAGGTTTTTAAAGCAGGCCCAGGCTTTTTACAACAGCACTAAAACCAAAAGAGGGAGAAAATTTATGGTGTGGTTCTTTGAGGGGTGAAGAAGAAGGTGTTCCCCTTTCAGAAGCTGTATTTTCAGTGCATTGCTCTGGGTCGGTTTGTGCCAGTTTCTGCTTTTATTACTTGTATTTCAATAGCATCAAAATCTTCAAATCTGGGCAGCCTCACAGCATTTTACACACACAGACACACGCTTACACTTATAGGGAAGTCAGAGTTCATGCATTGCTCCTTCATTGTTTTATCAGTAAAGAGAACCGTTTCATTAGTCACCACCTCCAGAAAAAGCTCTCAGATCTGTCTGCTCAAGGGGAGGACTGTTATCGCAGACACCCTCCGGTTCTGATTTAGTAAGATGGACAGTGTAGGTAAGCATTAAGTGGTAGCTATTAAATTCGTGTGTGTGTGCGTGCACAACACTACATTATCTGATCAAAGCAAAGCTGATAGCATACACAGTACCATTGCTTTTCCTTGCTAACCCAGTAACCTATTAGAAATGCCCTCCAGTCTCAACAATTTTAAGCCTTGACTTCAAAAGATCAGCTTATCCTTTAGGGCTAAGCTGACTGACAGGTGGGGGTCAGGAAGAAATCCAGTCCCCTCCCTCCAGCCGGATCGTATAGAGTTGCACAATTGGCTAGGCACGTTAGGGGGCTTCTTTTGCATTCCTCTGAGACATTTGAAAAAGGCCACCTCCAGAGCTCGGACACCGTATTTGACGGACCACTCATCTGTTCCTCTATCCCAGCTTTCTGTAACAATAGCTAAGTTTACATGAAGGCTGTACCATCAAGAGGCAAGAAGTTGGTCCTATTGAAGCAGCTAGCTATTATATTATGCAAGGGAGCTGCAGCAGTCTAGCTGGCTTTAGAGACCTACATACCTGCCAGAGGTGGAGGATGTAAGTGGGATTTGAGCAGCGCTGTATGTATCAGCTGGTCCCACTTAAACAGATGCTTTCTCAAATCCTTGGGGAATCCAGCAAGTATTTGAAAGGACGTCTATCCTAAAAATCTACTGTGCTGCACAACAGTAAGCATTAATAGCAGTAAGAGTACAATGAACATAATGAATGCAGCAGACAGCTTAAAAACATGCACTGAGGAAAGAGGAGGCAATGGGAGGAAAAAAAAATTACAGTACACAGAACAGGGAAAAAAGATGAGGCACATGGGATCTCAGTGCAGAGAGCTTTTAGAGCCATCCACTGAGGTGCACATGGAGAGGCACTCAAAGCTTTTCCCCTTGGGGTATATGTATCTGTGATCAAAGGTGAAGAACTCCTGCAACAGACACGATGGTACAACTGCCTGTCATGTTCAGCCCCAGAAGGAGAGTCATGAGCTTTATGCTCTACAGCTTTGTAATGCAAGATGACACCCGGTCAGCATTATTTTTTAAAAAGCACACAAATACCCTCCATCAAGAGGCTGTAATTGTACTTTTCTCACACACACTCTTCCTAAAAAGAAGGAATATTAGGACACGGCAAAAATCTCATGGAGTTGTAGACTTCCGTGCACCGAGTTGCTCATCCATACTGAGTTTCTGAATATTCCTTTCTATCGAAGATAGTTTTTCTTCCCACAAGCTTATCAGACTTAACTTGAAGCACTTTGCTGAATAAGCAGAAGCCAGGGTCATATCGCAGCAACACAAGAGTTGTTTCCATCAGCTGGGAACATACTGCACTCTACCCTACCAGGTTTAGCCATGTTACTTGAACACAAGTAGCACATTCTCACACGAATCATTTGCAGGGCAAAATGTAAGAGATGCAATAGCAGATACAGACCTCAAATTCATTTGTTCCCACAACAAACTGGATGCTAAATTTCTCTTCATAAATCTTGGGACCCAAGCCAGGCAAACAAGGCTAATAATTACCTAATGAATGCAGTGTGTTATTTCCTCAGAGACTAGAACCCACTGTACAGAAATCTACAACCACGTTTTCTGCCACAAAAATACAGGAATCTAGAGGAAAACCAAGTAAGAGATAATTTACTCAAAGTGCAGATCGGGGGCAATTCAAAACTATAGAGAAACCAGCTTGTCCATCTTTAGAAAGATACACACACAAAGCTGGCTTTAAAAGCCTTTTCCGGTTTTCAGTCATGAATTTGGATTTCCATGGCCCACTGCTACCCAAACCAGGCCACAGCTTCAAATTCCATAGCCAGTTTGCCAGTACCAGAACTTTCCAGTCACTGAACTTAGCTGTGTGACAATTCTGTGAAGTCCGGTGTTAACTAATGCAGGAATATTAGCACAAGTCTTGGAGCAACAAGCTCAATGTGCTGCAATCACAGGCAGCTGTTAGTCTACAGTTACTCTAACGGTCCACAGAACATCATTCACATGTCACTGCACATCACCATACAAGTCTAATAACTGACTTTTCATATATGAAAAATAAGCATAATAAGCCACAGGAGGAAAGCAGGAAATAACACAGGCATGTGACAAAAACAGCCGATCAATTTCAGTTCTGGGATTGTCAGTATTTTAAAACTTAAGGAACAAATATGCCAGGCTCCCTGAAAATTCATTGTAATGGGGTAAGAGAAGAAACAATACTTGTCTGTACTCAGATTTAACTATGTTTAAAAACAACATTTGCTTTCTTATATCAACATCATGTCAATACAATCTGGTGTGTGAACAGATGCCAATACACAGGTCCAGATCCTCAGCTGATTTACATCACTAACTTTAAATAACAATGCATGAATGGACAAAGTGCCTGTTTTATAGCATCCTCCCTTTCAGCTTTTCCCTTGTCTCAGTTCATTTCCCCGTGGGCATGCTTTGTTCTTAAAGCAGTCTTAGCCACTCATACATCAAAATATTTAATCAACATTTCTTAGTCAGGAAATAATCCTGCTTTAGACTGATTCAGTGGGAAACTCTGCAGTGGATTCAACATAAAAAAGGGTCAGAATGCATTTCCGAGGGTGCTTTAGAGAAATCAATGCTGACATGTTTTTAATGAAAATCAATAAGTGACATTAGATAATGAAACAAACATCCAGCGGTGTTGCAGGCAGGCCATTTAGGCAATCAGTTTCGGAAGCAACCAGTGAGGTTAGTGCTTGAGCATGCAAGCAACATGTGCTTAAAGTACTACTATTTTTTTTTTTTTAAATGAGAATTTCAAAATCTGTTTCCTGTGAACAATGACTCAAGGGCTTACAATTTCCCTTCTCCCTGTCCTCTCACTCCCCCCCAACTCCAAGTAAATCAGCCTTAGGAACCAGTGTCACGGCTCCTCTAACACTGTCTCTCCATTGGGAACCACTGACCCGTGGAGCCGCCGCGAATGCTTTGACAAGCTGTGGTGCAGCCTCAGCAGGGGAGAGAGATCCATTAAAAGCTGAAGTTGTGAAACTCTTTAGAAGAGGCCTGTCCCTTCTCAGAGTAATTAATTCTTTGACTGCCACACTGAGATGCAATGAATGAACACATACTCTCAGGAGTAACAACTATGCTAATGGCGAGAAGCTGTGCAGACAAAGAATACAAGTGCTCACTTGAATTGGGTTAGACTCTCTATATGTATAGCAATGGTGCTATACACATGCCTGAAAAAAAAAAAAAAAAAAAAAATCAATAAAAGTCGAAGAAACCTACCTCATAGACCAATATTTGGAATGGACATTAGTTTACACTCACGTATTCTTTATCTAGATCCTGTGGGAGTCACTAATAATGCTTCCACACAACTGATAACAATCTTTGCATCAGTTTGTAACCTATAAAGAACATTCACAAAGCTTTGGACATAGGCACATGCAAGGTGTCTCCCAGCCACATGGATGGTCATCTCAGTGGGACTACAACATAGTCACCTCTCCATCAAAATACAGTATACCGACCAACCTGCTAATTGAAGCAATGTGCTTGAAGAATGTTGCTCTGGCCACTGCAGGACTCATTGCAGCATATAAGCACAACAGAATTTTCTCACGTGTGCTTTTCACACAGGGGTGGAGGGATTCCATTTATTTAGGCTCCGTGCATCCAATTAGAGCTTGAATAAGTCATTCTCAGTACCAAACAGTCTCTGAACTCAGCCAGTATCTTCCTGGGTCTAACATGTACCCATGCAAATCTCTGTGTTCTGTTTGCAAGTTTTAAACTAAAGCTAAAATAAAAACAAAAAAGTCAACCAACTTGGTAGTAGAAAAATCAACCAATTTGATGAAACAAACATGCAAAAGTTACTAATCAAAACACGGGAACAAGTGTTCCCCTGTTCATTATCAGATGACCTACCAAGGAACTGGTGGCTGCAAGAATAAACCTTTCCACCTAGAGATACACAGCAAATCATCACTTCTGTGCTAGCTCTGTGTGTGACTCAGTTTTAAAAAAAAAAAACAAACCTAAACTGTATAAAATAAACAGCTGTAGTCAGTTCCACTGTTTTAAATTCCACTGTTCCAAAACTAACAAGGAAACAAACAAAAAAAATTCCCTAAAGGGTATGAAGTATTCACACTTTCCAGGAAAGTTAGCAAATTAAGTAAACCCAGGCACAAATGTAGGATGCATTGTACGTTTCAATGAAAACTAGCAATATTTGAGGACAGATTTGGAACAAAAGCCTACCCATGGAGTCAACAAGATGACTGCAAGATTCATTACAAAGTCAGACATGGTGTTTTGGCTTCTGGCTGGACAGAAGGCTGTAGCATTAACACATGGTTCATTACAACAGAATTAGAGCCTGGTTATTCAGTACTGCAGAAATTAGGGATGGTACACATCAAACGGATTTTCCCATGAAAATACAGGGCCTCCAGTCCAGCCCTAGAAAATCACTAATTATGGTGCAGAACCTATTTACATTCACAGAATACAACTTCTGTTCGGCAGTTCTTTGTCTTTATTTTTTTCCACTGCAAAGGATTTCAAAGTCATCTTCATGAAAAGATGTGATTGAATATTTTTTATATTACAGCAGAAATTTGAACAGAATAAAGATATAAAAATACACAGTAACAAGAATGAATTTAATATTTTCTCTTAACAAATGTACAATGATATTTTATTAGCAGGATAAATTACTTTGCACCTCATAAGCAATGACTGTTACATTGAATTACTATTAGAATTCAGACAGTTACATGTAATCAATCAAAGAAGATTTTAAGTCATTGCTATTTAATGGCTAATTTCTCAAAACAGAAAATATGTGAGCTCATGCAATTAATGTCCTAAAGAATGAAAGTAATGCAGATGTCACAAAATAAGTAAATATTTGAAAGTAAAGCAACCCAAAGATCTTGGGGGGGAGGGAGTAATTCCTTACTATTAATAAAACACTTTCAAAATACTTCTAATGAGTACAGTATTCTATATTAATTTCTACTGAAAAACTCTCACAGAAAATATGCCGTTTTCTTCACTATACTGCATAGCAATCTCATTTAGCAAGTTAGGATGCATTTAAAGAGTTTTTACTGAAAATACGTTCAGGTCACCAAGAGCGGAAAACTGTATGAATGTCTCCATTTTCTTAACCACTATTTATAGCTGATTACAATACTTAAATACCAGCAATGAAAAAAAAAGGCTTCTTCCTCTTAAAAAATGCATGAAAATACCAAGATTTTAAGCATCTTCCTTACTAACAGTCTTTTACGTAACATCAGATTCTCAATTGGTATAAGTCAAAGGGCTCCTTCAATATTAACAGAGCTATCATATTTTTTCCTCCAGCTAAACTTCCGTGGCATTTTAATTATACACAAGGTTTTACAGAAGATACAGATAAATGAGGCCATGTCTCATAGTTTACACCTTTTGTTCTCCATTCCCTTCTGAAAAGAAATACATCATGTTTTTGATTCCACTAGGAACCCAGTGTTTGCAATTCAGTTTCCAGTGAGCCCATAAGCCCATATCTGAGTTGACACCCTCCTTCGCTTGCAAATTCTCACCCACCTCCTGCTCTCCATTAACTGTAACGTGAGCTGGCCTCACTGAGTCCTCACTGACAAAAGCAGGATAAAAAAGTCATAAGGGATACAAATACACGTGTTTCCATGATTTCCATGTGAAAGTATCAGGAGTTTTCTTCAAGCTCATGAGCCTCTAAAGAGGTAAGAAGGGGGTAATTGATGAGGGTACAGTATAGAAAAGAATATGAAAGGAAGCAATATGGGAGGAGCTGGGAAGAAGCGGACTCAAAGCCAATATATGTCTTAACCCTCCAAACTGATCCACATACAGGTATTAACATGAAGGTATAACCGCACTGGAATAAAGAAACATGCTTATGGAACAAAGTTTATAATTTGAAATGACACATTAATGAAAAATACTAGTTATTATACTTGTTGCCGCTGATTGTTTCTCTTTTACATGGGCTACTTTATCCAGCAGCCACTTGGTCAGTTCTCTTCTTGACACTTGCTAAACTAATCTGATTAACAAAATTAATCCCCAGAAGCAGCTAGCATATTTTCTAAATGGCTGGCTAGCTGGAAGGTTTCCCCTGCCTTATTGCTATAGCTGACTCAGCTGGATGGATGGCTGACTCTCCCCAGAGGACAGCCAAATGAATGGCTTTATAGCCCTCGTTCCCCTGGCAATCTGTCACCGAGTTCAAAAGCAACCTTCTGACTCCTCATCCTACTGGTTATAAACCAGTGCATCATTAAGCAAACAAACCTGAAGTAACATCCCTTCCACCTTTCAACATACAAACTTGTACATGCCAAATCTAAGTCAGACATACGAGCAGTTCACAAAAATATATTTACATGTATATTTACACATATACATATTTTGAATACAAACACACAAAGAATTTTTTGCAGAAAGAGAAGGAGTAAAGAGAAGAGTCAAGAACGCAGTTTGAGTATGTATTTTTAGCATTAAAAACGCCGAAGTAAACAGCTAAATTAATGTACTGGTTTCTCTAACATAATGTATCTTGATTATAGCAAAAGAAAATGAAGCCTCAACCTCTTACGAAAGGAAGAGAATGACAACTTCTATAGCAAATTTACCCACTCCAATGCAACACTTAAAGAAAGCATGCTCAGTCAATTTTCAGTTTAGGTTTTACTTTATTTTCAAGTACTAAGTGGGGAAGAGCCAGATTATTATAAATCTTACTCCAGAGCCTCACCTGGATCCAGCCTCTCACCCACAGGCCCAAGTGCCATTCTGACCCTCTCTGGATCCAGGATTCCTGAGGGCAGACCCTCCCCCTGCCTCAAAGCTCACTACATTTCAGTATCAGCTCCAAAGCTCCACAGACTCATTATCAGCATCGCAAACTCTACCATTTGCCAACTTGGTGATACATTCCAAGTAATTTTATTAAGCAGTAGCAAATATTTAATTGCACAAGAACGATAAAAAACAAATGTTAACTCTGGCAGGGGGAAGGAAGAGTTTTCCCTCTTCCCTCCTTCTCCTGAATAACGTGATTCCGTTTCAAAAAAGATCAAGAGGGACCTTATATGTCAACCCATACTAACAAAAGCATAATGAAAAAGTCAGTCACTTCCTCAGTTAATGTGAGGGAACATAAATGAATTCCACAAAGGAAGTACTGAAAGCAATCAGGTTCACTTTCTGCACAGTCGGAAGAAATGCAGTGCTCTTAAGAAAAAAGGATTTAGAAAAAAAAAAACAAATTTGCTTTCTTCAGAACCATCAGTCCGTTTGAATGGAGAGCCCACCTTTCAACTACAAATTGGTAGAAGCAGTGAATCATCACAGCAAACGCTGTGCCCTTCAGAGCTAGTATAAAGAAGTCCTCTAGGCTTTTCAAAGGTAGAACTCCCTCCACATCTTCAACGATCAACATACTCCTTTATCCACTGCACACTAGTGCCCTTGTTTGCTTGCTGTGACTGGACAGAGGTCATAACGAAACACATTGCAAACTAGACACTCAGCTTATATCCTGTCTCAGAACTACTGTTATTAGATCAATTTTCTTGCAAGTGACATTTGAGAGAATCCTCCCAGACAAGATCCTGTATCATGTATCTGGACATATCACACCATACATCAGTTCCACAGCTGAATGTCGCTGAGCAGTTGATTCTCAATTAAAGCATTTCTACACTAACTACTGAGTGCAACCAACAGAGAGCCCTTTGAAACAATTCCCAAAGTGCTCTTTTAAGGGCTTTCTGTACTTGGCAATTTGGTGAGAGGACACTCAGCCTCTCTCTAGACCGCAGGACACAAAGCCCTGGCTTGCATGGTATGAAAACACCTGTCAGGAAGGGCTGGTTGAGCAGCAAACGGCAAATAGCTGGGCTGTTTGGCTACTACTAATGCAATTGGCCTGAAGCAATTCACCCAACCTCCTGAGTCACCATATGGATGAATCAATAAGAAAAATACACCTGTTAATCAATTAAACAGTGTTCTGTGAGAATGACTGATACCTTGTCTGGGGGGATAACAGTGTTATCCAGTCCAGTCATGCTGGCAAGCTGCCTAGATACTTTAATACCTTCATACAGGTATTGAAAACCAAGGAATATAGGCTTTCCTTAGAACTGCAAAGCACATTCCTTGATGCATAAACTTCTGAAAGAGGAGTTGAAGGTCAGGGGAATAACCAGAATCCACTTAGCATAGATGAAACCTGCAGCTTTGCTACACACGTAACTGTGAAAAGCACTCACTAAGGAAGTACTCCAAGGGAAGGGAGTAGAGAGTAGACCAAGTCAGTCCTTCCCACACTGAATTCAGACTTCACGAATAAATGCATTACATCCAGGACTGCAAAAAGTAAATCCCAGGCTGAGTGAGCTTCTCACTGTGACTGAATAGTTCCTAGTTACACCACTGTCACAGATGGCAAATAGGATCATGCTAAGAACAGCATTCAGCAGTCATTTTTGAAGCACAGCGCTGAAACACTTTTACCATGAACTGTGACACACCAGGTACACTGGAATTGCAAACTAGCCTCATCCAATGGAAGTGATTGCCAGTAAGTATCAATGCTATATTTTCAGAGGCCTTACAAACAACACACCAACCCTCTTCTCAGTTTGTCCCATAGGCCATGCACTTAGTAGAGAATTAAAAGGAACCGGCATATGATCAAGTACTTGAGCACAACTGAGCAGAAGCCTGATTTGAGAATCAGCGGTAGGTAGACATGAAGATAAAATTTCCATTCCCCACACAACTGTTACTATATGTCACATGCAAGCAAAAAAGCTACTCACATATACATAAGTTTCTGTAAGCAGCTACCAAATTAATTTAATCATCATGTAGATTTTGACTTTCAGCTGGTGGCAGATATCTCAGCAGCATGGATGAGACTCCCCTGTTTGTTCCTCTGGTCTTCACCTCCTTGCCCCATGCAAACCTATCCCATGCTCAGCTACAGGAAGGATGACTGCCCATGACAAAGTGCTCTCAGCCTACGAGGTTACCACCATTACTGCAGGTACACACATTAAATAAAAAAAAAAAATAAAAAAAAAAAAAGGAGTTTTAAACAGCAGCTCAAACAGGGATATAAAGGGGGTTAGCCAGATGGAGTGGAGCAGTAAAGCTCCAATTCTGAGCTGCTGGAGATGAAGGGATCTGTTACTTCAAGGATATCCATAAGAACACTGGCAATGAAGAGGGACTGATGTGCTGGACACCACTTGGATCCACTCATCCCCCAAGCACACTGCCTTACCCCATCTCCAGTATTCCCTAGATGCTCACCAACTGCTGGAAGAAAGAACACCAACTCTGTGAAATCTGAATAGGGGAGAAAGAGGGAGGGAAAGAAAGACGCAGCATTACTTTCATTCAAATGTGAAAAATCCAGAGATATGCATGGGTACAAGTAAGTGCAGAAGAGAGCTTTAAGTATTTAGTTTTCTCTGAAGCTTTCACACTAATCATTTAAGCCAACCCAACATCTTAAAAATCTATGGAATTATCCAAAGCATTTCTGTTAAACTAGTTCTATGGATACAAACAGTTCCTGTCCTGCCCCGACATCACGCAAGCGACTCAGGCAGCAGTTAATAAATCTAAGCCCCTGTGATAGATTTCGTCTTCCACAGAAAAAAAAAAAAAAAAAGCTGGAGAGGAAACTGACAAATAAAAGAGGATCTGAGGAAAATCTATTCATTAACTAGGGGAACGAGTGTACTAAATTCAGCTGGCAAACAGCAGCCTGGCAAAGGACTCATCAAGACCACTTCGGACTGTACTGTCACAGCTTTGTCCTGTATTATATCAACTCACTCAGTGAGAAGCACCGCCTGTTTTTATACGCACCCATCTAGCACTCTAATAGTCAGACTTCTGAAATCCAGTTTTTTGATCCATTCAAAACTGCACTATCCTCTGCAAATCCAGACTCAGGTTCTAAGACTTCTCAAAGCCAAAAACGTGTCAAATGACTAGCTCATCTGTAATCGACATTTCATAGTGGAGAAATCACCAAGTTCCATAACAGAGGCAGTCTCAAAAAGGGAAAGATCGCCTTCTTTTTACTGATCTCTCTAAAACAACTTACAGTAATCCCACATCTAAAAAAATATAATTTAGAAGCCATAAAACAAAGCAGCCTTTCCCCTATACTAGAGGATTACACATAAATTCAGGCACAGATTTGTTGGAGAGTGGAAGGGATTAAAATCTGTAAAGAATGAGAAAGAAGGCTAAGAAGCACTACTGCAGTTAATGTTAAAAACACTAATTTCAGTCCATTTGTGCATTCAGAGGCATTCTGGTTTGAATTTCTTCACTGAAACCAGATGTCTTCATTGATCATCAGAATGCATATACTACACCGTAATCAGCTTGTCTTGCACACAAGCTACATCACGCTCTGTGGCTAAAACAATCTGAAGAAGTTACAGAATCTCAAATGAGGCAGCTAAATACATAACCTGATGACTACTCAGAAACACAGCTTTCAATGTTGAAATTGGGAGGTGGGATGGAAAGGGACAAGAGCAGTTATGAATCCTCAGTAGTGTCAGAGTATGAACACAACGGGGAAAAAAACGTCCATAGTTAAGAGACAAAAAGCTTCACAGGGAATTAATGCTATCTAGTTGCTCTGCCATTGCATATAATCAAATAGATGTTATAATACTGAGACAGCATGTTACAGAGACAGCTGTAATAATTAGAGCTTTAACAAGCTCTAACACAAAATGCTACAACATGGCAATGTCATGATCATCTTCACTCAAGCTGTCCAACTGAGAAGGGAGGTTGTGCTTATATTAGCTTATATTAGCACACCACTTAGCTAGTTTCTAAAAGCAGAATTAAAACCTTCTGCCACGTGCTGACACCTGGCTGCTGTCCAAACTTGTACTTCATTTGGTATTATCACTGAAAAATGGAAGGCTTAAGCAAAACTGGAGGGAGATGAGAAGAAAGACTGTTGCCCATTACTGTCAGTTCATTCCGTGTGTCCACCCCTACAGCCTTCAGGAGACAGGAATCCTCTAGAAATCATATGTCAAGATAAATTAAGTTTACTAAATTTACCAATTTAGGCTATTGTTCCCCTTTTTTTGTCCCCAAAAGCTTATCACAACATCAATTCTGTGCAAGCATCCTGGATGTAAATTAAATCTCAATGATAAATTTTCTGCGTCTGTAATACATCATAGAGATGTTGGTTATGAACAAAACATGTATTTCCTGACTTCAGAAAACAATATGAGCATTTTCCGGAAATGCAAGTCCCACGTGTAGGCTTTGTTTCTAACATTGCTTCATATCAACTGACTCCCTGCAACACTACTCCAATGCTGTTCCTAGCACAGAAACACGTTCGGCTCTATCCCAGCTCATCTAGGCTGGGCTGACTGCACTAGAAAGTAATGGTTTCTAGCTCCAGTAGCTTTTTTTTTTTTTTTTCTTTTTTTAAACTTAATCACAGCATATCTGCTTCAATGTTAAACCCTCTTTTCCCTATATTCCCAGGAATGTGGGAAATGAAGTGGTAGAATTACTGTTTAACTAGTTTGTGAGCCTCCAGAATCCCTGTTTTCCACATTCCAGAAGTTCCCAGAACCTTGCCAGAGCAGAGTGTTTTACATGCTAAGCCTAGCTAGATGACAGAAACATGAATATGGCAATTTGTTCATCAATTTGCATATGTATCCAATAAGGATAATATGAGAAAAGTAATGAACAAAGAACATTGCGGTTCATAAAAGAAAAAGTGAATAAAAGATTGAGCAGGCAGGGTCATGTATTTCAGCAAAGTTTCCTACCTGTTTATTAATTGAGGGACAGCTTTTCAGAAACTTTATAGCAACAGGGGTTGTGATTTATTCACCACAAGCACAATTTAACTGCTAAGGACCTCTACCTGGGAGAAAGTATTTTTGATGTCAAGATAAAAAAAAAAGTTAAAAAAATATCACACACTTCTGAAATGGAAAGAGCTTGAAGGGAGGAAAAGAGGTTAAGAAAAATACTATCTTAACCTGTCATAAACACATAATGGTCCTAGACTAAAGGGAGGAAACCACTCTCAGCTCTACACTATCTGACCTGCTGGATAGCTTGTTCCATGAAGCTATCACTTTGCAGTGGCCTTTCCCATACCCGTAAACATTCATAAAAAAAGAGCAGCACCTCTTTCCATCAGGAATGCTATTCATGGAGAAAAGAAGGATAACAACAGCCAGGACTTATGGTTTATCATTCTTTTAACGGTCAGAAAGTAAGCTTGAAGAGTTCTCCTTTTATCCAGTCCCACTCTTTCTCTCACTGGGCTTGTCTAGTGCATGGGGGTAATTAAAGTATTTTACTACCTGACTGACAGCCTAACGCTCCATAAGCTACAAGGCTATTAAAAGGCATGCATATTCCTGAAGGAATGTAAACAGAGCCATAGCAAAATATTCAGCAGTCACTCATATCAGCATTCCTAAAAAGCAGGAAACACTGCAGAACTTCCTTTGCCCCCTCCATTGACTTTTATATTAAAAATCAAATCCAGTCTCAAGTGAACAAAGATAAGACCATGAACGTTCTCATTTTCCTCTAAGCATTCAATTTGCTAACGCATTTTAGCTAAAATTCCTGCTTAGTCATGCCTGACACAATCTAGTCTTTTAGACAAACATTCCCTCCATTCTATGTGCTATGGCTGCCAGCCAGTTTTCAGTTGGTGTACCCAGTGTTTTTCTGCTTGTGTCCAATCACAGTGAGATCTCTTAAACCTGCTCTCACACAGCAGTTTTATCCTTGCATATGCTCTCCATTTATAAACAAAGCATATGCATATCTATACATAGGAAGGTCTAACTACCTGCACGTTAATTTTATAGATATCAAGCAAAAAAACATCAGATCCTCTAACTCAGGCTATACACAGGAAATATAACAACTGTATGTCCTGAAACAAATAAATCCTGCAAATAGCAAATGGACATTATTCTTCACCCTGGAATTAAAGCTTTGTTGCAGGTTGATTTAAATGAAAGGCTTTGTCTCTATGGAAAAATACCAATAGAAAAATATAATAATCATTTCCATTAAAAAAAAACAACCCAAACCAACACACAAACCCAAACAACTTTCAAGACTTTTACAAAAAGGAAAGTGAAAGAGACAGACCCAAACCTTCTGATTCGATGTCAACCTCAGAAATTCTGTCACTGAAAATACTGTTCAGTAGCATGTTCTTCTCAGATAACTTCTTTAAAATCCAGTGAGCTCTGTCTAAGATCACAGACAAGATTTTTGTCAAACAAAAGCAGAAAAGATGCCCCATGTGCCAGGGTGCATTAACTGATCACCGTTCTCACTATTAGGTCCTGCCTAATTTAGCAAACTACTCAGTCTTGATGTTAAGGGCAAGAGTGGGCTAACGTTCATGAAAGAAAGAAAAGAGCAAATAAAAAATTTCTCCTGTTACCTGCAATAATGCTCTTTGGATGGTGGACAGCAAAACAGCTTCCAAAAAAAAATTCTGCCACATCCATACAGGCAGGTGGGACTTGGAAACCAAGGGCAGAACATTCAAGCGATCCAACTTGCTCTCACTGATGCTGAGGTGAAACTCTTCTGCTCTTAGTAGGCAGCAGGTAATTCCACTGGAGTCAAGAAAAGCTGGGAAAGAACTTCTCAGCCCTTCAGGCCACCAGTAGCCTCTTCTGCTTCTGGTACAATACAGCTAATGCCCTGTCCTTCTCAATACTTGGGAAAATCATTAGATCTTAGTTCTCTTCCTGTGCTATTCTTAGGTTTCTGATGCCTGAAGCTGCAAGGATATCAAGTTTCCTTAGGTTGAAAGCGCACGCTGAATATCTCCAAACATTCAAATCTTTCTTCTCCTCTAAGAGCAGCAAGCTCTTTCTTCAATGGTACCTGCTCAAGGTTTTTTGTGGGTTTTGTTTTGTTGGTTTTTTTTGGTTTTTTTGTTTTTTTTTAAAAACAGAAATGCGTCAGAATAGCCCCTGCTCTGGAAACTGTTAATTGCTCCCCAAAATGTGATTAATTTCTGAGTGATTGTTTTAAGACAGTTGGTCTGTTGCCTCAGCTCTAATTACGTTTCTCATGTCAATTAATTAAAACCATGCTAAATGAAATACCAGTTTTTATTTAAAGTTTAGGGAAAAAAAAAAACATGGGATACAATTAGATGTTACCAGACGTGATCTCAGCAGGTTTTCAATTATTCTATGTATAATAGGTCCCTAATTCAATACAAAGCTGTAATTAAGAATGTAATTAACTTGTGGCATTCTACTGATGTCATACACCACAAGAACACATAATGAGCTACAGTTTTAGTGCAGAGTCCTTAATGGATTGGTCTGTTTCATTCAGAATGAATTAGGTACATAAAAATAATTTACTATGGGAACTTGGCCAACATAATGGCCACATTTAAAAAACAAGCAAAGTATAAAACAAGAGCAAATAAACTTTGTCCTGTCAAGGACAATCTGGCCAGAACCCAAATCTGCACCTGGTGCCCATAGCATGGAACTGGTGGAATTGACCTTCATACTTAACAGAGAGCTCACTGGCTGCATCTACGCAGCTCTTGAGAACAGTTCTAGGGATGGGTAAGAAGCACAGCACATCTGCAGATGTACCTACTTATAACCTGGATGTGGCCAGCCTGTCTGAATAGGAATAGCAGCAAATTAAGCTGCCTGATGTTGTTTTGGTGATATACTGAGCTGTTCTGTGCACACAGCAGAGTCCCATGTGCTTTGCAGATCATCTTCCAGACTTGAATGAAGCAGAGCTTCTGGGTTCACTGTCTGCATTAAAATTCTGGATTTCAGTCTGGGTTTTATACCATCCTGCATCCAATCTCTGTGCTATCACACCACTAAACTTATGAGAAACCATTCAGGTCACTTCTGCTTATTAAAGGAAAGCTTGTGCTTCTGAAACACAAACTGCACTGCTGTGCTGTTTAAATTGAAGATTTCTGTTCTCAGTTACAATTATTTGAACACTACCATTTCCTTAGATTATTTTTTTTAATAGATGACATTTAAGGGGAAAAAGTGTGAGAGAATAAGATACGTTTCCCGAGAAAACTAAAACAGATTCCTGAAACAAGCCATCAGAACTACAAATAACTGGTCTATGTTCACGCAGCAAAAACAAGAGAGCCTATAAAATACTTCTTTTACTTTCAAGTAGGTCCTTGCACAAGAAGGGTATGAGGATAAAAGCCTGATTTCTACAGGCACTGTAGTTTGCTGGTGATGTGCAAACAAACAGATGAAAATATAATCATGTAAGGCACTGACAGGCACTCTAGGAAGTATCCAGGAACTCTGTAGCCATTGACTAGACTTCTGCAAGTCTTTAAAAAAAAAAAAAAGAGACACTTCTGTTTTTCTTTCTCTAAACACTTAATATTTTCCTCTTTTGGAAAAAAAACCTGGAGTAATTAATAGAGTGTATTATTACCCTATTTCTGCTACCTGCTGAAGGAAATTGCCACTTTGACATGCAATGAACAAAGTCTTATTTTGTAAGCTGACTACAAGG
Organism: Chroicocephalus ridibundus; assembly: GCF_963924245.1. NCBI lineage: Eukaryota > Metazoa > Chordata > Aves > Charadriiformes > Laridae > Chroicocephalus > Chroicocephalus ridibundus. The sequence goes on along the minus strand of NC_086296.1, from coordinate 7,277,598 downwards.
AACTTCTTCATGCAACAGAAAAAGCCATTCTCAAAACATTAACCACTACACTCAAAAAATCTGTAAATATCCCTACTGCACTCTTAATAGCTTAATTAGTAGGAATATTTACAAAGATCTTAATGGATGTCTGACTAGTTTCTTTGTAGGAGCCTAGAAAAAAGTTTACATGCAGACCTAAAAAAAAATGCAGCAGATTAAAAACTGTGAGAAGTTCTTGCGGTATTCTTACCAATCACAAAAGTCAGTACCATTCTTTACCTTGAACATGCTCAGCCTTTTCTGCAGTGTGTTGCATCCTTATTCCCCCACAGCTACAAAGAACTTTTAGGGGATTCTACAGCATTTGAAATCTGGTGGGGGGGGGAAAGATATTTCTTCTGCATGCAGTGCGACACAACTAAATGCAATAAAGTGGGAAATGATAAACGCACGCACAGATTAATTCCATTAAACCTGCTCATTTAACTTAGATTCTCCTTCAGCACCTCCTATAATCAAGCATGCTCACAGAAAAAGTCAGGGGTCAGATCTCAGATAGCCTCAATCACTATCCAATGTTGTCTTTTAGGCATCAAACTTTGTTGTCTTCCTCTAAAATAAGATAGCTCCTAAATAGCATACCACAATTAGTAACTGCAATCAGTTGCAAAGAATCCACTAATTGACCTACTCAAAGATAACCAAGAATTATTAGAGAACAGCAGTATTAATTGAACTTAAAGTTAGTTAAGTCCCAGCTGCTGCACTGTATTAGCTGCAAGTCCAATACCAAGATCAAGCCTTGAGCTGCAGCTTTGACATCCATGTTGCCACAGGGTTCAATTCCAGTCAACCCTAGCTTCTCAGGCTACACCCATGAGAAGCTATTATCCTTTTTCTTGCAGGTCAGTAAAGTTACACAGGTAAGAGACAAAATTTTATGTTATGTGTGTACAATTTCTGCTGCTATAGCTCACCTGAAAGCTACAAAGAGCCATCTTATAAAAGTGTTCCTAAATCAGAGATACTTCTGAAACAACTCAAAGCACATAGAACAAATCATAGATGTGGCCACTTGACTAGTTTATAGGGAAACATCACTTTGATTTTCTTTTTTTCCCTACACTCTGTTCAAAGACCTAATGAAAAGAAGCCAAAAAGTCGCAGGTGGTTATTCCTATGACCTCTGTAGTTGGTAAGTTTTCAAAACATGCACCGTTCCAAGATGGTTGCATTGTGGATCCACCAGCATCCCCTACAGAGGGGCCAGGTATTCTAACATCCTTCCACTGAAGTCTCCACTTCCATTTTCTTTTGTTTCCTCACAACTTCATTCTGCTGTGATGAACTGTCAGCTAGTGAAATGGAAACACACATTTACCTATCCTACATTAATCACTTGAATGTCACAAATATAAAAGTGTTCTTGAATTCATCTTCCCATGAAGAATTTTTAATTTAAGTAGTTATCATATACAGACATGTTCAAAAGTTACCTGAGAAACCTCTTCCTAAAATATCATTCCAATAAACCTGGTCCAGATGCTGTCTCTATACACTTTGCTAATGCTATCAGTTTTTAATCAAAATGGAACTGATTGAATTAATGGTCTTAATTAACAGTAAAGGTTCTTTGAGTCACAAGATGTCTCTTTCAGATCAAAGCGGCACAGAAAGAGTCTGAGTTCAAATCTATTCGCATGTATCCAGGGTCTTTAGGATTCTTACTCTTTTTCCACAGCTCAAGATGTTGGCACTTCATGAATCAATCTCAAAGGATATTAAAAGCAGCAGCAATAGCCTACAATGAGCCAGAAGGTTCCTTCACAAAAAAAGAATGTTAAGTTTGCCAAGGAAAGCACTAAAAAAAGTAATAAGGAAATACAGACTTAAACTTAATTCATCCCCACATACATATGCATTAAGATACAGCCTTTAATGATGTATTATTTCTTCCAGAGAACTTCTGCCTAAGGCTGACAGAATGGACAGCTGCTCACCATTTTCTTATCATTGTGTATAACCCTATGTGTTAATTCAAGACACGGTATTTAAGTGTTGCACTGAATTATTAAAATTCTGATAAGCTTTTTATGCAGCTTATCATGGTACTATACAGGTCATTTCAGAAATATTAATACATTTACTTACACAACACTTCCCGGGAACAGAATTTTCTATAATTTTAAAAGAGTGAACTGCAGCACAGCAAAATTAGTAACTACGCTCTCAGAAGCATCTGCTAATACAGATGCCCAATTTAGAAAACCTGTGGCCTGATTTTGTGAAGAACTTACTATTAAGTTCTGAGCAAATTTCTTGCTTACATTAGGGACAGCTATAAAAAAAGATAAGAAAGCATAACAAAAATGCCTTTTTTTCCCAAGCATAGCGCTAACTCTGACAGGAACAAGAATGGAAGATAATTCCCCGGAGTGCTACTAAACTCCTTTTTATCTTTCTACAATCTTTGCTCCTTCCATGAGATACAAGTTAACCTGAAAACTTATCCAGCGCGTCTGGCTATAGCAAGAAAAGATAAAGGAGGGATTCAAAAAATGGAGTCCTGAATGCCAAGGGAAGTTTCAGAGGTAACATAAGATGCTTAGAACCAGATATCCCCTGCCTAACTTCCTTCGGTAGTTTGCATTTGCCTGATGAGGACGATTCTTGTAGTCTTTGAAGGGTTATTAAAAATATGTTCTAGGATGCTGCCACCAACACTGAGTATGAAAAACAGTGACAGTCACAGAGGCTGTTTGTACTCAAAAATGCCAAAGCTCCTCTCTGTATACATTCAGAAGTTAAACCCACACTAAGCCTGTTACATCTACACACCTTCCAGCTTCTGTAACAAATGAAGCTGAAGTCCACAGACAATAACCTCCTTCAGTACAAAAACTGGGATGTTTTCCCAGGAAGCTATCCATCCTGTGTACAAAATGAGACAGCAGTCCCGTAGATAACCACCTGTTCCTTAACCCTTGTCATGCCCCGAGATTGCTTCCTCCTGCCTCCAGAACAGAGGAAGGAGGCATTCTGAGAGCATGCAAGAGCCTCTGTGACTCTGCAGCTTTGCCCTGGAAACTGGGCCCATGATGGCTTATGACAGTTAAAGAGGAACATACCCAAGAAAATCCGTATGCAGCTCTGGCATCTGAGATGCAGTGTGCTCCACAAAGACAAGTTTTTCAGAATAATGCTGCTGCCACCCTCTCAATTCTGCATTAAGAATAGACTAAACCCAATTTTCAGACTTAGAAGTCTGGCAACTTTGAATAGATTTTTCATGGAATTAGACCAAACGTTATACAGCTTCAAAAATATTTTTATCCCCTTTTTTATGTGCCCTTTTTAATGCAGGAACATGTTTGCAGGAGTTATCTGCCATCATGAATCTTACTTAGTAAAAATGAATGCTAGCATTCATATATCATCATCACTTCAAAAAGAGAGATTAAGAAAAACACCATCTATCTTTGCCTCTAACAGTGAAAATCACAGGATTTAACCCAACTAGGGCTGCTCATGGAAATGATTCTAGCTGGCTAGAACTCAGGATTTCTAGCTGGCTTTGTTCTCTGAAACAACTGAACCACTTCACAGAAACTTTCCCAAATCAGTCAGAAAATATGCAGCATGGAAAACTTCAGCTAAAACTGTTACAGCTTGAGAAAGTCACATTTTAGAAGGGTGAAAAGTATATAGTGAAAAATGTTTAACAGTTAATCTAGATGTGATTTTCTGATATACAGATATCTGCCACTTTTTAGACAGAAAACTGTGGTTAAACTCTTTTTTTACACTATCAATTCAAACAAAAAAAAGCTAACCCAACTTTACTGCGTAACATTGATCCAGGAGGAAATATCACATATGCAATGAATTAGACCACAGACCTTTCATCTCAAACTGCTTTGAAATGTTGCTTACTAAACCCACCAGAGTTCATTTTTCCAATGAAGAAAGATTTCTTCACTAAGTCTTCACATTGTGAGTATACCATGTGGTTTGGATTTTCTGTTTCTTCAAAACAGTTTCCCAAGAGCTCACACTGTTTGATTTCATTTTCAGTTAAGAGGAGCTAAAGTCTGAACTCTGGTGAGACAAATTCAAAATTACAAGGTATGGAGGGGGTCATATTCACCCTGTACTTATGTAGAGTCCTATTTACTTTTGTGCTATGTTAGTATAGAATTTAAATTTCAATGTAAACCCACGTATATTTCTTCAAAGATGATCAGAAATTAACAAAATCATAGGCTGGCAACCCACAACTCACTTTCTAAGAGGGTAGAAGGCTGGATGACATATATATTAGAGTAACAGCTTTGGATAACCAAACCCCCAAAAGATAGCACAGAAAGGGGAGCTTTCCAGATATGTCCTTTAACATTTAATGGACAGAAATACTAACTAACTGGTGTTTCATTCTTTTTCAAGTTTGGGGGATTTTCTGTTGTGTGTGTGCAACTTCAGTCACATAGTCCAGATTCATCCTGCATAACTGAGGCATCTAAACCTGGACTTCACTTGTGTAAGACTTTGGTGATGGAAGAATAAAGGCCCTTTTGGAGTCAAAACATCACATCAATCTGAACCACCCTGTGGAAGCATTTCTTACTCTTCTGTGATCACAGGAACATAGAGTAATTTGGGATCTTAACTCATATACTTAAGTTAGAGTTTAAATCTTTGCAAATGGGGATGGATTTCCAAAGAGTGCTGACCACTTACCAGAAGATATAGACCTATGTACTTTTTCAAAAAAAAGTCTATATGGGTTGAATTAATTTCACCTATACTTACACTGCTATAATATCAATATCTATTTATAGATAAGTTGTTGTCCCCACCATGGTCAAAGATACAGACAACACTTTCAGCTGAAACGAATCATCTTACTCCAAAGCAGACATCTACATTTGGTCAGATGAATCACCCTGTGGAGCACCAAAGACCATTAACTAGATCACCAGTAACAATAACTGGAGCAATAATACTGACACTCCAAAATCTAGTGAGTTTTAAGCCCCAGCCACCAGTGAGAATTAAAATATCTGAACTCTGTAGTCTACTAATGAAAGTATTGTCCTTTCTTTCCACCTACCCTCCTTTCATATCGCTCAGCTATACCAGATGGAAAGAATACTAACATTCATGAGTACTCACCATTACATGAGGGCAGAAAGCACCACATAAGCTATTATTCAATAAAGCCATAGACGAAATGAACAACTGCTGTGCTGACAGAACTTTGACCAAAACATCTAAGCTTCTCTCTCTGCCTCCAGAAACTCTGTGCAGGGCTACAGCAAGACACAGGGTAGAATAACTGAAAATTCTGGTTACATATTATTGTGTTAGTTTTCACCCCCACAGGAATCAGTAACCAAGGATAAATATATTTAAAATGCCTCTACTTGTAACAGACAAATAATCTGGATTAAATGTACTTAAAATTATTTGAACAAATGGACTCTGATGAATCATTGTAAGTATCCTCCCATGAAGGATGTTGAAATATAAGTATTTGAGCTGCACCTATCACTTACAAACATAGACTAATTAGCAGAAAAAAGAGAGAGATTTCCAAAAACACTTCAACTCTGACAGGGTCTAGCAGCTCCAAATTATATATGGCATACTGAACTAGCTCCCCTCTTCCAGCAAAGGAATATGTAAATGCTGTAAAAGAAGAATTCGTGCAAAACTATTTTGCCTGTGAATGTCCTCTTCGTCAAGTCTGGTTCTCTTCATAGGAAGAGAAATCGCATGGTAAAATGAGGTCAACTGAAGACATTTTACCAAGCAACCATGAATTGTTAGATATATATATATAGAGAGAGAGAGAGAGGGAGCGCACGCAATACATATGTGGGTTGAAATCTTGATGAATGCCAGGACTCCTACTGAAACAAGTAGTACCAGGATTTCACCTGCAATATGTAGGGCATGACGGAGTGCCCACGGAGCAGAATTTGCTTCATTACAGAGGAGCAGAACTTGATCAGCTAACAGCTTATGCCAGTGTCTTGGCAGTTGTTTGTGTACAGGTTCTAACACTGAAATCTAAACTGCAATTTCAGAAAAGTCCATAGTCATAAAACAATTAAGTACAAAAAGTGATGAGAAACTAGTAAGCACTGGTGACCCAAGGCTTCAATTTGGCATACTCTTATTAAATAAGAAGTGAAGAGAGTACGTGCAAGAGTCACAAAGTACAAACAAAGGCCAGAACATTTCTAAAGTTTAAGTGGGTTTGGACTTGGATTGGATTGAATCAAACCGTTGGTTTGATTAATATATGAAGTTGAGAGATCCAATTCAGGGTCTAGGTCAGGATCCAAAATTTTATAGGCGCTCAGAACTCTAGATTCAACTCCAACTTTACACATCTGTGCTACTGACAAAAGTGGATCCTTTTCCTCTCCCCAAAAAACCAAAACCAAATAATATAAGTACTCTTCAAATAACTATTTGCATTTTGTGACTTTCCTGAACAATATTGCCTAAAGGCATGATTTTTACCTCAAATCAGTTCTGACATTACTGCACTACACGATCTTGTTTAAATGTCATCTGATGATTCCTATTTAAAGTGCCACAGTTTCATCACTACAGCTAATTTAATTCTAAATGAATTTTCAGAACCAAGACTAAAGTTCAATGGGAGCCTGAAGCTTTGAGGACTTGTGAAGCTTTGAGCCTGAAATATAGTGATATCGAACTTTAATCCGTGAAATAGCCAAGGCAACACCATGAATCTATGGTTCTTTGAATATTGTATAAATTAATAAAGAAAGACCTTCCAGATGGGCATTGCACTATATGTGTTTCCAGACCAGCATTTGTCTTTCAAGACCAGTCAGCATCCTTTCATCTCCAGACTGCTTGTGACACTCTAAAGGAAAAAAGAGAATATACTAATTCCATTATATCGCACACAATTGGAAAAACTCCTCGTAGTTTGCTGACATTCTGAAGCACAACACATTAGCTTATGGAATCAATATGAAAATATGACTAATGTGCACCTCCAGTGAATTGCTGAGTACCATCATACAATACTAATCTTGTATCAGAGTGGCTTTCTCCCTGGGTAAAAATGAAACAGTAATAATTCACATTATTGTCTAATCAGTTAGAGATATTATTGTAAAAAGAACTTGTAATTTTACCCCAAAGAAGATAATATTTTTTCTAACCACATTATGATAACAAAAAGGTAACGAGTTACTATAATCATTCCCATTTTACAGATGAACATATTAAATCTGAGAGGTTACCTAAGCATTCACATTGGCACATACAGCTGGAGAGAGAACTAAAGAAGAGAGGGAACCGTACTTAAAATTTCTTGCTCTTCCAATTAAAAAAAAAAAAAAAATCTCTTTTCTCACCAAGATGGAATGACAAGAGGGCATGCTAAACAAATATATGGGGAGAGAGTTCTCTATTTCCAAATTCTTTAATAGATTACCTTCTGAAATTGTCAATGGGATGATTACAAACAACAAGCACAAAGGCATTTAAAACAGTATGAGCTCAATAGCATCTCTCATAAAAGACTGTCTTTTTGAACACCTATAAAAGATAGAAAAATATAACGATTAGTCACTCTGCCAAATAAAACACAATTATTTTTTAATAGTAAGTTTTGTCATTTAAGAGACTGAGATTTGAAAATACACAATAAAGACTTAACAAGAGAGACACAAGAGACCCATTCAAGAACACTCACAAACTCACGTAATGTCACACCAGCTTTTCCAAGAGGCACAGACTTTACGCTTACGTTAGCTACATGCAGCTCCCTTTGGCTATTAGTGACAAAGTGTGTCACATAGAAATACACTGAACAAGCATTCTATAGCACAGATGCTGTGTCCAGAAAACACGAAGCCTTTTTGAGTTGTGCAACCCATACTCTGTATGACTCAAGTCCAAATCCCAAATTACAGACACACACACAGAGAAGCATCTTTTTCCATCTAAATAGTTCAATACAGCACACCTGGAACTGTGAAACGCATCATCAAGTTTCAGACTACCTACCAGAATAGCAAAGCAGATAAGAAATCCTAAATTAAACTCATCATTAAAAATCCGGAAGAGTGAGGAATGAGAACCTAAAGTTACTAGGAAGTATGACAAAGCAAAATACAAATTGTTCTTCTACAGGTTCTACATGAATCTGTTGCAAAACTGAAACGCTCATGAGTTTTCAGGCTAATGCTATTCACAAGCAGGTATCCACTCTCACTAAGGGGCAGCCAAATTCAATCTCCCTCTTCCCTGATGTTCGGACCAGCGAAAATCAACAGGTACTGAGAAGTCAATAGTATATTACCTTCTCCACAGTAGTTACTTATTGTATTTGCTACTCTTTATTTCATGCCACCAGAGTGATAGGTCATTTGATTCTACAGAACAGAAACACATATTCTGGCTCTTTCTACAGAGATATGAAATTAAAAAGAAAAAAACACCACATCGAGTCATGCAAAAATGAATCATGTTTAAAAGAATAACAATCATAAGGTGTAATTACTTTCTCCACCAGCACATAGACACAACCAACCAAGCAAACGCTGGAGGCGAGTGTAACAAACAGGCTATAACAGCCCAGTAAATACAGGCCACTGCTCAGTTAGGTTTCACTGGCTCAACACAAGTCTAATGGCATTGTACAATGACTGACAGAGTAATTCAGCTGCAGAAAACAAGAATTAAAATCATTAATTAATCATTAATTTAATTAAATTTTCAAAACCCATACTCTAGCAGCTATGTACTTCTATACCCATTTTGTTCAAGCCTGAATCTTGCTTTCCATCAACACATGGCCAAAATCCCTATAAGCTCCCCAATATATTTCTCCTCATTTTGTCATTACAGTTCTAGCCCCAGCTTCATGTGACATTCCCTTACACAACCTTGACCTTTCCTCAGTGTTTCTCTCCCAAGGTTTTCATCTTTCTGCAAACCCTCATCCACACTTTTTCCTCCACACCACCTTCTATAGTCACTCTTCCCCCTTACCCAGAAAGCCTGATTCTCCCTCCCACCTGTCCCCAAACTGATTCTTGTCCTTGCCAATGTTCAGAGCACACTTTCCTGCACTATATTGCTTTTGCCCATTTCACTCCCCACCTTTTAAGCTCCAGCTTTGTCCTTTCTTTATTCCAATAAGCGGTTTCCTTTTCTAGAAGTCTCCCCTGCAGCTAGGGAAGGGGATGGAGCACAGAGAGCACAAGCATGGCCACTGTCCCTACCCACAGTTCTTATGCTTTATCCAGGTCAGGCTTCCACAGTGAAGATCTGTAATTGCAAGGAAAGTAGAGCTCACCCTGATATGGCATATGCCCAGTGCATAGCAATTTTCATAGAATTCAGCTGTAAGGACACATCAAGTCTTCCCTTGTCATAAGCAAATTCATTCTTTCAAATGTTGCTAGCTTGACATCCCATCAAATCAACCCTGGATTGTTTTCTCAGCAATCTCACAAGTCTCCTCCTGGCAAGTTTCATCGGGGTATCAGTTCTTCTCAAAGAAGCGGTCAGCAACTATTTTTAAACTAAGGAAAATCCAGTTTCCCCCCCCACTACCTCTGTTCTTGTAAACCACTGAACTCTTGGCTGAAGTTTTGGAAAAGAAAAAAAAAATGTATTCAATCTGAGGCAGATGCTTGGCATGGAGTATTTTAGCTGAAACAGTTAATGGTTGGGGAATTTATAAGAAACTAAACCCAAACTCTTTTAATGGCAATTCTAATAAGAAGCACTGCTACCAGTCCTGTGCAAGAAAAGTTGGGGATTTGGGCTTTTTCTTTTGTTGGGGGGTAATGATGGTGTGTATTTGCTTTGGTTTGAGTTCAGAAAAATAGTTTTAAGTTAAGCATCAAAAGGGTCATTCTACCTGCATGAGGCAATGGTGATACATTAAGCCTCACTTCTATTTGCTCAAAATGATACAGAATCAGCAAAATGAGAAAAAACACCCAATACAGAAATCAAAGCTGTGTCATTTACCAAGTGCCTCTCATGTTCTCTAACTTCTCAGTGTTTAATATCCTGCATTGGATATATACTGTAAGCAACTCCCATAGCAATCTCTTTTTTTACTATAGTATCCCATGAACAAATTAAAGCCATACCCTTGCAAGTGCTAGGCTGCAGTACCCTACTCCTTTACACTGCCCCTCCCCCACTGGGCCCATCCTCTTTTTTTGCTTATGCAAGCAGTAAATTGATCCTAAGGTGATACGAACTTACCCTTCATTAAAAAAAAAAAAAAAAAAAAAAAAAAAAAAGTATTTTATGTGCTTTATCTCCCTGAAGCAGTGAAGCAGCTTACAGAGGAATCAGAGGCATGCCAGAGTTGGCACAAAAAGAGGACTGCTCAGTTTGGGAGAGGGCAGAAACCTGGCAGCATCAATTTACGTTGGCTCAAGCTGGTAAAGAACTGCACCCTCAGGCAATACGACTGGTTGGAAAATGGAATTTCACAAGGACAGAAACTAACATTTTGAAGTTTACTTTCATTCTCAATCAGAAGAAAAAAAAAAAAGTTGTTACGTAAAGTTAAAATGCTTTTCAAAAGTCATTTGCAATGACAAATCTTTTATAGCCGTTACAAAGAGCTCATTCTTTTTTGTAACAGCAAAACAGTATTATAGAAAAATACTAGTGACATGCTCTATAGAGTACTATCCTATTATCAGTTTGTATCTGAATACATTTACTAGAAGTCAAAGTGATAGTTTTACATTAAATAGCTAGCTTTACAAAAAATATTAATTATTTTAGACGCAAGCACAATTTTAAAAGTTGTTTTGTAAATTATATCCATTTCAAAAATATTTTCAATTGAAGAATTACTCAGTTGAAAAATTTTATCAAGCGAAAAAATACAACAATTACATAAGTAACACAGTATTAGATGCATTGGTGGATATATTTCAACATCTGTATTCTGTGATTGCTGTTGCAGTTGACGAGCAGAATTTAGTGGACCAACCCCCTCAGCAGTATCATGGGATATCAGCTTACCTTTTAGTTACTTAAGATTTCCTCTTCACACGCACAGAAACTGACTTTTAGATGTGCTCAGGAGACCATTAAGTCTTTTTTTCCAATCCAAATGCATAAACTGTTTTTCAAAGTCTTTTTTCATAATTGAACAAGCTTCCCATCCTTTACATTTTTACTTAACTGCAAAGTTTTCATATAATGTCAAATTCCTAACCATTGTTTTGGGGCTTAGTGTTTGCTTCATCATATTGAAAAGGGAAATTCACTTACAGTCTCCCCATGCAGCAGATTTGTGCTTCATGATCTTAAAGAGGAACATACAGCTAAAAGCGCCAAACGCATAACGTCTGGTAGCAACAGACATTAATGCATTTATGATAAAAATATTAAAAATTTCACACCATCCTTCTAAAAGATTATAGAAACTTCATAACAAATGTAGAAGAAAACAGTAAATATTATAGAAGAAAGAGTTAACAAAAAGGTGTTTGACCTTACACATGACACTTAAAGCACTAGCAGATGTCAAAACCAGATTAAATTTTTACTGCAGTATATAATAAAAGAAGTGGCCACTTAAGGAGACTTGTCTGGCTGTTTACATCTGTCAGGCTGTTAGAAATGCAGAGTTGTAAGAGAACACTTTTGATAATGACAGTAGAACTATGATTAGTGTGATCTGTGTTATTCAAGCAAAAGAAGTGCCAGAAAAGCTTGTCTCCAAGCACAAAGTTACTGACCCAAGATGTCAGTGATGCAATAGTAAGACATTATCACATTTCTTAAGCGTAGTGGCAAAGAACCACTTAGTCAAGATGTACTTCCCTAAAGAAAAGTTCACCTAATTGACCAGTGCTGCAAAGATGCCTGTAATTTTAGTGATGGGGATGACACTTTGTTTATGGAATTCAAGCTCAACAGATTAATATGCTTTAGAATAGCAAAGAAAATAGAAGAGTAGACTCACTGGGTCATTTCACTAGATACAGTTGAAAAGAAAAATGGTGACCTGAGGCTGTGTATTGACCCAAAAAAATGTGAACAAATAGATAAAGAGAGAGACTATTTCCATTTGCTAACTAAAACAGACACAGGCACTACTGGACTGAAATTATTTCCAAAGCTAGATGCATCCGCAGGCTTTTACCAGATACCTCTAAGTGAGGAGACTGCAGAAGCTATGAACTTTCAATGCACCATTTGTCCGTCCCTGTTTCAAAGGGGTCACATCTGTCACTAGAGCCTGAGCCAGTCCACAGAACACAAAACAGTACAACTGCTTGAAGAGCTGAACACTGTGAAACTGTTTTGCCAGGGTACTGAGTCTGTAAGGAAGACTGAACAAAATATAAAGGACTCAGGCCTGTAAGAGCAAGTCAGGACAAGAGTTTGAACTAGACAAAAGCAAGTTTTCTGGCCAGAAAGTTACTGCTTATCACTATGAAGAACACAGTACTCAAATTTCAGCCAAACACCTTACATTAACACATTATAGCATCACAAAATATTACCTGTATTTGTATCACTGTGGCATTTAGATATTAAGTAAATAAAAAGGTCCCACTGGACAAAGGGGCCAAACCAGGATCAAGTCTTTCACCAATGAAATGACAATCACAGTGGATGAGAGAGGGAGAGAAAGAAGGAAATCACAGAATCTTCATGGTTGGAAAGGACCTTTAAGATCATCGAGTCCAACCAACCAACCTAGGATCTCTGCCACTAGAGCATGCCCTGAAGCGTCACATCTAGACGTTTCTTAAATACCTCTAGGGATGGTGACTCAACCACCTCCCTGGGCAGGCTGTTCCAGTGCCTGACCACTCTTTCAGTAAAGTAATTCTTCCTAATATCTAATCTAAGCCTCCCCTGCCGCAATTTCAGACCATTTCCTCTGGTCCTGTCATTATTCACTTGGGAGAAGAGGCCAACACCCACCTCTCTACACCCTCCTTTCAGGTAGTTGTAGAGGACAATGAGGTCTCCCCTCAGCCTCCTCTTCTCCAAGCTAAACGTGCCCAGCTCCCTCAGCCTCTCCTCATATGACCTGCTCTCCAGACCCCTCACCAGCCTGGTAGCTCTCCTCTGGCCACGCTCCAGCACTTCAATGTCCCTCTTGTACAGAGGGGCCCAGAACTGAACACAGTACTCGAGGTAAGGCCTCACCAATGCCGAGTACAGAGGCACGATCACTTCCCTGCTCCTGCTGGCTACACTATTCCTGATACAAGCCAGAATGCTGTTGGCCCTCTTGGCCACCTGGGCACACTGCTGGCTCGTGTTAAGCTGGCCGACTGATGAAAACAGCAGGCCAGTGGTATTCCTGACAGTAGAGACAAGGACTGATTCCTGCTACACAGCTTTCCTAATTAAACTTTTTCCTAACTAAATACATTTTCCTCTTCAGTATCAAATCTACCTAGTATACAGTAAATGTCTCCTTCGAACTGATGGACAAGTATTATTTTAAGTCACCCACAATATGTTTTCTTTCTCTTACATCCTCAGTTTAGCTTTTTTAACATCCATATTAGATGATTTTCAATTACTGTCTTTACACACTTAAGTTCTTTCAGCTTGTTGCCATTTTACTTGCACATCTTTTATCATAATATGCTTTTTGTCTCTCTCAGAATAGCTAGGACACATCTAGTGGAGCCTGCCAGATGTGACCTACTGCCAAAGTCTCAGTGTGGCAGCACAAACTTGCAGCATATGACTAAATCAAAGGTCTACCAAAGCCTTGAAGAAAATTGGGATTCAGCACAAGTCTCTGACACCTCTTCAATGTCATGATCATATTCTGAAGACTTCAAACTGTCATTTACTTATTTGTCTCTTGACTAAGTGACTTAAGTAGGCATGACCCTAACCACAATTACAAACAACAGCTCAGACAGATTTACTGCAAAGGGGCACTACCTTGAAAACTTTACCCAGGAAAGTTTGTATACCAACACTTCTAGCAAATTTGCCATTATTCATAGGGACTTTCTAGCTATTCCTTACAAGCTGCCTTTCCGGTGGTGCTGAACTACTGCTTTCTCAGTGGAGTTTAAAAAGAAAAACACAGAACTAAATCCCAATTCTCAATAAAATCCCCATCATTTCATCTCAATTAACAGTTTGTCAATACTTACTAATATTTAGCCATTTAAGAAAACATAATGGTGTGCTATTTATTACTTCATTTCGTACAAATACTTAGTTCCCCAATTCAAGAGTATTTTACTAGGTAAGTACAGTGTCTAATAAACTTTAAGATCCACTACTGAATATGAAAACAAAGTAAATTAGAACATTAAGAGCATTATCTCAATTTTGAAAGTGTTATATCCAATAGAGAAATTAGCCACTTATAAAACTGCATGCAGTTATAACTTAACATAATGCAAGTCCCTGCTGTGCTCTTAGCTAGCACCAACATGATGAAATTAAGAAAAAGAAAATTTAGGAAGTTTTCCGTAACACTAGGGTATGCCATGCTACTGAATTTTCAAAATAAGATATAAAACAACCCCTCACTGCTTGAACAATTTAAAGTCAGAATGAAACAATATTCAAAATGAAGAACCTCAATCAGTGTGCACATCAATGTAACAAAAACAAGGACATATTGCATTACTGTGGTATAAAGACGAGCAGAACCAAAGCAGGTGCTATACCAACCTATGCATGCATAACTGTGTTTGCATCTGTGTTCAAACACTACTTAAGTACCTAAAATTCTGGTAACTCCATGCACCTTTAACATCTGCTCATGTTCAATACTTTCTTGCACACATGTACTTCTTGTGCAACTGAATCAATCCTCTAGCTGTGCATCCTTAAACTCTGTCTTAGGACTTACTACATTCTAAATTTCCAGTTTCTATAATTCTTGTTCACAGCTAATATGAAATTGAGTATTAATCTATGCATTATAAAGTAAATCTGTACACTTGTATCTGCATTTATGCTCCGATTCAAGAAAACAATTTAAAAAAATATAATCTTACTTCAAGCTCATGAATACCTCCTATTGGCTATCAAGAGGCTTAAGCACATGCATTAGCACTTTGCTGAAAAGAGGTCATTTCCTGAAAGGAATATATATACACTTGGGATTTACTTATGTAAATATCATTTCACACACATACATACCATTTATTGGATGCCGGTTCCCTAGGAGGAGTGTAAAACATGTGCTTGTACCTAAATGCAAGAACACTTTTACACACTGACTTTTTATACATCCTGGTCTGACTAGAGGCATGGCTCAAATTAAATGCCAAGCTTCTTTCTTGAGTTTGAATGAATTAACATTATGGCCAGATAATAACCACAGCATAATGGCACACTGATGCCTAAGGCAAGATTTCAGGAGAATTTCTTAGAAATTCAGGCCTGATAGGAGATGCTAATGAGTTCGGAGAAGTAAATATAGCTCTTTAAATAGCAAATGACAACTTGTCTATAATAGTAAGTTTCTCAGCACATTTACAAACGTTTTCGCTTGCGAGCTATAAAGTGACTTTCATTTAGTTGGACTTTAGCTCTCAAGAACAATCACTATCCTAACACGCCAACAAAAAGAGTGCAAATACACAAGGGGAGCGCAAATGAAATGCTTGTTAAGGCCTCACAAGGAAACCATACAAACACCTTATTTAATAAGTTTAATTAACTGGCTCTTTTGTAAATCATACTGTGCCCAGCAATGCTGAGAGGCAAATTCCCTGCTCAGAAGCTCTGCTTTTCTTCCCTGAAGGAAAGTAATATTCTCTCTTTTTTTTTTTCTGGAAGAGCACAGCACAGAAACCCCCAGCAGCTGCTGCGAGCAGTGGCTAGCTGTAGCACCACTACCGACTTTTTTTACAGCATGGCTGAGTCAACGCTGACCCAGGTTCCAGTAGAGAGAAACAGCTTAATGAGGTTGGGTTGTTTATAACCTCTCACTGTAGCACTTTCTCCTACCCTTAAGCAGCAGAACCTACTTATTTCTCTTATAAATATTTTCAGATAGAAAATGCCCATATATTGGTGCCTAACTCAACGTATTAAGTCTAATGCAAATGCTTATTGGAGAAGATGCATTTGTGACTGTCAAAGCTGCATGGCAGAAGAGACACACTGCCCCAGAAAAATGCCAGACCCTCTTTACAAGTCTTAATCTCGTGCAGTCTCTGAAGGTGAACACGAGGCTAATACAATTCTCACCTCCAGGCTGCAGCAATCAAAACAGAAGCCCGTATTTCAGATTCTTCACATCAGCACTTTCAGAGCATGTTGAGTCACTGGGATGTCCATTAATTTTAATGTACTATATTAAAATGACCAGCATTAAGAGGCCATGCAGTTTTCTGCCAGGTACTTTGTTTTCCCTACCAGGGAAGCTTTTCCCGCAGGGTGGGAAGAGTCCCTTTATAAATTGCTACTGATTCCCCCTTTGCTTCAGTCTTGAGATACTTCTTTATATCTCACGGCTGCCTCTGCAATCAACTACCCTTGGAGAGAGGTTGGCAGGACTGGACCAAACTAAACAGTGAAGAGTCTTTTATTAGTAATCTTCTTATGTCAAACAGCACCACTAATATCAACAGGACAAAAGGCAAAAATATTTTTTTTATTCCTAGTGATGGCAACAGCATGAATCGCAGAGAGCTTAACAAGTTTCCATCCATCCGTGTCCTGTCCCCTCCACTCCCCCCAAAACAGGGAGAAGGATATGTTTTTAGAAAATATCCACAACTATCATGGTCTGAGCAAGAAAACAAGAAGTGTTGAGACATGGCAGTCACCTACTACTCTGCACAGCAATCCCTGTTTGTATCATGCACAATCTGCATTCCTGAATCACTTTAGAGATTTGCGTTTGTCAAGGAGACTCTGATCACAGAAGTTCAGCGATGAGAAAAAACAACAGATCATTCGGATGACCTTTATGCTAAGACAAACCTGTTCCTCAGCTATCCCTTTAATCAAGATAACATCTTGTCCAGTCCAGGTAACAGGGCTTCTATCCAGTCTCTAGAGCTACCACTGCACAACTCCAATATAATTAAAAGGACGCTATTCCTAAACACTGTCATTGCACTCCCTGGTGCCTCTTCATCACTCCCTATACTCCGTTCCAAGCTGGGACTGGGACACCCTCTCCCACAGAGAAGATCCCTTTAACACAACGCAATAATTAAGATACACTTGTAAATACCATCGTCGTTGAGGCAGAAAGGAAACTTTCTCATTTTAGTCAGATACAGGCTTTCCTACCGTTCAAATAAACAAGAGAGGGGGGAAAAAAAAGGTGGGGCGGGGGGAAGTGGAAAGCGAAATTTTTAACACAGCACAGAGAGACGGAAGCAGGATTTAAAGGAAAAAAAGAGGCATGTGGGAAAAGAAGGAGGAAGGAGTAATTTAGCCCGCACGCCGCTACGGTGGAAAACAAGACACTTGCTTCGGAAGGAGTTCGAGTCGCCGCGAACCAGCCCGGCGCAGTCCGCAGGCGATCAACTGGTGCCTCCAGGAGAGAGCACCCGCCGGCTCCCCCCGCAGCCCCGCCAGCGCCCGCCGACAAGTGCCTCCCCGCTTACCTCCGCAGAGCAGGGCTCCAAGAAGCAGGCTGACAGCCGGGCTGCGGGGCCCGCCGCCCCGAGCAGCCCCCGCCATGCCGAGAAGACCGGGACACGTCCCGGGCGCGGCTCCGGGAGGGGGGAGCTCCGCCGAGGCCGCTAGCTCTCCCCGCCCGCCGCCCGCTGCGGGCGCGCCATCGCCGAGCCTGGCCGGCACACCTCGCTCCGGGGCGCCGCTCAGCCCTGCGGCGGGCTGCCGCCCATCGCCGGCTCCGCTCCTTCCCCTCAGCGCCGGCGGGCAGCGCCCATGGCGGGCTGAGGCTGACGGGGCGCCCCGGCACCGCCGCGCTCCCCGGGCAAAACTTTTCAAGCGGGCGAGCAAAGGGCGGGGAAGATCCCGCAGCCGGGGCGCAGGGGGGAGCCGGCGGGGCTGGGTCGTCCCCCCCCGGCCGCTGTCTGGCTGGCTCTCTCCCCGGCTAAACCCCAGCGCCCTCCGCTGCGGCTCCGGCCGGCCCGGCTCCCCCTGCCTTTATCGCGGGGCCGCCGGCAGCCGCGCGCAGACACACTTTTCCCTCAGAGGAGGAGGAGGGAGGGGGAAGGGAGGGGAGGGGGGGGGACCGTTGGGCTCGAGCCGGCGGCCGTTGGCGCTCGCGGCGGGGGAGGGGGGGAGCCCTACCTACGGCCGCCTTCAGCGCGGGGCGGGAGGCGCTGAGGGGAAGGAGACCCCCGGGCGGCGGCTGAGGGGAGGGCTGCCCGGCACCCGGCAGGGAAGGGGCGGGCCGGACCCGGTGTCGGTCCCCCTGGTGCTGACCCCCCCCGGCCCGCGGGAGGAGGCGGACGAGGTGAGAGGGCTGCGAAGGGAGAAAGGGGTTTTGCCCAGCTGCCATAGCAGGAGACGGGGGTGCGAGGTGGCCAGGTTGGGGGCCGCGGGTGGAGGTGAGGAGGGGGACACGGGAGCCAAGGGACCTCGGGCGCGGCTGGGCCCGGGGACTGGAGAAATCCCCATCCGACATGAGGGACCATCACCGACCTCACCGCCCTACTGCTGGACCCCTGCCTTCTAAAGTCCTGCTGTAAAGCGACACGTATTAAAAACAGAAAATCAAAGGAAAAGAGCCTTACCAAAACAGGAGTCTTTATCACGCACGTTTGCTTCCCTCCAAAGAGAGGGAAGCCCACGGCAAGCCCTAAAACAAAGAGAGCGGCTTGACCCACCTGGATCTCACCCAGCTCCAGCCCTGTTATTGCCTCCTCATCCTCTTGTTTTTTCTTTTCCTTCTGCACACTTCTTCAGTTCCATCTTCCAAACATAATTCATAGGCCATGTTTTTATTCTTATTCCTTTAATTTGATGCTTTCACTTGGGTATCCTGGATAATTTCGGCTAGCATATCTTCCTCTTTCTTATGCCAAAAAATGTAAATATTTGCAGCCCAACAGTAAACGTACTTTTAATAATCTTTGTTACAGCTGTAGCACACAGCAAGTAAAGTGCAATTTAGTAAGAAGCATTGAGTATTTGAGGTATTCTAGCATAAGAAGCATTGACTGCAGAAATCACCTAAGCAAGCAAAAAACCTTTCCCCCATGACAAAATAATGCCTTAAAATGGTAAATTTTTTTTACAACCTACTGCTTTTATCCTGGGAAATTAGGCTCTGATCTTTCAGGCAAATGCCTCACAGCCAGTCCTCAATGGCTGGCTAATCAACCAGAATCAGTGAGGTTCTCTCCATCTGTGGTCAGTTACTGTAATGGGTGTCAAAGTTTATCATTAGATATTACCCTAAATAAAATGAGTAAAACATATTTTGTCTGATTCTAAAAAGCCTAATGTTCATGCAAGACAAAATTCCCAGTTTGATAAGCGAAGTCAAGAAAGACTACCTTAACATAGAGATGTCTGATGAGGAACTGCAGAGAACTTTCTTGGGAGTATGCTTTGTACTGTCATGGTTTACATGATTTTATTGTCAGTAGCAGCTAATTCAAATGTGGAAAAAGCAGAAAGAGGATATCATATGGATGCAATTTTAACATAATTTTTTCTCCTCAAGAATGTAAAGAAGCATTTCTCAGTGAAAAACTCATTCAAAAACGCGTAACAGCTTTAGTCTCTTCTGCTTGATTGTAAATTCTGCTAGACACTACAAATACTTGTTAGATGGGTTTAAATATAGGAATCCAGCAGTCAACAGTAAAATACAGCAGCTAACAAACATTTACGTCCTGCACTTGAATTTGTAGATAATGTGTGTATACAATTCATCTGATTTATAAGAGAAAGCAGATACAGTGAAGACAAATGATATTTCTCTCCAAGGCAACTTTTACTGAGGGACCAAAACCCAACCCTATCATCATTCATAAACTAACACTTGTCTTCTTTGAATTGTGAAGAAAATTTCAATATAATGTAAATTAGATGGGGCATGAGATTATTTGGAAATACTGACAAGTAGGATATGTCCTATTTATCAAATCCAAACTGGAATGTGTATGTTATTTGCATAAGATGCCCTGAAAAAAGTTGTGGAAGTTGCACATAGAACCCATTGGCAGAGACTTTCAAAGGAAACCAAAGGAGTTAAATACGCAAATCCCACTCAAATTCAAAGAACCTGGCTTAATTTATTTCTTGATGCATTTATAATGAAAATATGGGTTGCTGTGAGCAATTTATAACAACAGCACAATTAACACTAAGCAGAACAACAGAGAAGGGGTGTGTTTGAAGGCAAGGGAGAGTATATATGGAGTCCTGAAAAAGGAAACCGTAACATTGACATTAAAAAAATACAGAAAATGTCATTACCTACCTTTGATACAGTCTAAATTCTGTCTGTGAACACGTCAGCAAAGGCATTCTGTATATGTTAAATTACATGAAATCCTGAATCTGTTTGGATTTTTGCAATGGTTTATTGCTCCGGAGTGGGTTTGTATGTTTAAAGTTAGATTCTGACATTTTATTCATGTTGATTATTTTGCGACTCCTCAGATTATCCAGTTGAAGTTAAGGTTAGTTTGTAGAAAGTGTATAACATGAATGGACATGAATTTTGTCCTAAGAATCCTACTGTTCTCACTAAAGTTTATGGAAATTTCATCCCTGAGTCCAGGTCTTACCTCATCAGGGTTACTCAAGTGAGTAAGGAGAATTGGCTAGGTATTTTTGTTTCCAGTGATTTTTTACCACTACCTTAGCCCTAGACTTCAGCACATCCTAGTAGTGATGTGTCAAGGTATTTGTCTTGAATATAGGTAATGAATAATATGAACTTCATTTGGAATAGCATGTAACTTAATTTTGCATAGATTTTGTCACATTCTTTTGTTTTCTATTTGTAGTAAATATTTCAGCAACAGATACTTTTAATGTAGTTATACAACTTCGTTTCTCTGAAGGAATCTCAGGAGTTTAATTATGGGCTTTTGTGACTTATAATAGGAAAAACTGAAATTTTCAGTCTTACATGTAGCATACTCCCTGCAGTAAGTGTATGGAAATAAGGAACATGCTCAGAAACAAGTAGAGTGACAGTGGGACAAAGCTGACTTCTTAGGATCAGTCAGCCTAAAATTTTCAGAAGTCATAATACACTGTACGTTAGGCTGAAAACGCAACCTGCATTGAGGTTTCTTACAATGCCCTCTTTATATTTTGCCAACCACAATGTTGAAGTCACATGCCAATTCACTGACCCAATGCTAAAAATTGAAAGCAGAAAAAAAAAATCCATCAAATCAAAGCCTGTATTGCCATGTGCAGATAGCAACTGATAGCAGAACTCTCCAACCTGCACGCAGGCATTGAGGTGTTTTGTACAATTTGTGTTTTGTCGATGCAAAAGTCTGTCAGAAACAATAATCTGAGAGAACTTTAGAAAGCAGATGTTGGGATTGCGATGTTGTCATCAGTTTAGCGCTCATGACATAAGTGAGTATAATAGACGTTGCAGCCTGTAATCTTGATTTTAACGGTTCTGTAATGAAAACTAGCCTTTGACCACTACTCTGTAATTCAGCCAGAAACATAGATTGTCCTTGATACATGTGAGTGGTTTTGGATGTGGTCATTTAGCACTGCCTATGTCTGCTACTCGAAGGCCCATTTAACTTGTTCTCTGGTTTAGTTTGCCATGTATTGTTATCCTTGGTACTATATCATACAAATGACTCTGTCTTTCAGTGTGACCTTAAACAAGTCATCTACTCTATCCCTCAATGTCCTCATATGTATGATGGGATAATGACACCAAATAGTTTCATCAAGTGCATAGACACATACAGGAAAAAAGCTACATATATATTCTACTATTCCTTAAAATTAATAGGATTGGGTAAATAAATAACTTCCTAATTTAATGTATGCTTCTCTGCTCGCTTATGTGTAATTATTCAGAATTATACTTTTCTTAGCTTGTTTTCTTTAAATACAGAATTTTAAATCCTTGAAATGTGATTGTGGCCAGTTCACTGCAAGCGTCCGTACCAAAATTGCATTCTCTATTGTCCCATGTAAAGAAAATTCCAATGGAAAGAAAGGGAGAGTGGTGCACCCCAAATTCTGCCAGAGATCTGAAGTCACATAAAGGAATAGAGTGAAAAAATGTTCAGCATTCAGTTTTATCCCATCCTCGTACCTGGGTGCATTATCATCTCTCTTTTGACTTCTATGCTTTGTTTAGCAGTTAGGAGTATTGCCATTTAAAATGATTTTATTATACTTCAGTGTCAGCATTTATCCTTGAAATAGAGATATAACTTGTATCTCTTACAGTTATTCATTTGTGCTGCATGCAGACAGCATGGCGTGGGTTTATATTCAGTACATCTGAAATGTATTTTTCTACCATAGTGCCTGGCATTGTCATCTTTTTGGCTGACAAATGTTTTTCACAAGGACTTAGGGTAACAAGATACCATTATTTGCAAAAGGAACCAGCTCACCTAGTCACTGGGATCTTTCCTAGTTGTTATACTCATGACTGTAAGCAATGAACACAATATGTATCTGTTGCATGGGTAAAAATTTGGAGTGCCATGGGTATGTACCCTTCAGTTTTAGTTCTTAAGATATGGGGTTTTTTGACCAGAAGACCACTCCTCAAAATCCAACTGAGTATATAAAAAACCAGTAGATATTTAAATCACTGATACCAAAAGGATTAAATATGTGTCATTCTGTCCTACCATTCAACACTGCTACCAAAATGAGGTAAATTTTGGTGACAATGGAAACAAAATACCATGTGGCTAACATGGTTTTTGGTATTTATTGTCTGCCTTTATTCACAGATAAGTAAAATAAGGGAAGCGTCTTTTCCTCTGACTCACCCCTTTGCCAAATTTATCAATGAGAAGCTTCATGGAAACAGGTCCAGAAAAGTAACTACAAGGTAAAGGGCATATCATTTAAAACGGGGTATTTGGTAAAAAACATATAGGGATCTATGAATCTTTTCAACATTTTAATTTCTGGTTGCAAAGGCGTCACCTGATACATCAGCTTTAGAAAAGTCATGCCATTAGCTAGATGCAAATCTAATTTTCTGCACTTACATAAAAAAATTACGCTATGTGCATGCAAGTGCATGCAAAAGTTTTTCAAATATTTTCAGTAACTGAAATTTTTGAAGAATCTGATCTTTTTTCCTCAATGTGCTAAGAATCTCTATAATAATACTAGCTGTACTGAGCCAGACCAAAGGTTGACCTAACTTGTTTCTGACAGTGGCCAAAACCGGATGCCTTGGGAAGAGCACAAGAGGGTAAGTGTGCAGTGATAGTCCTTTCCCAGGCTCTGAAGATTTGAAGCTCAGAGAATTCCTGAGCCAACAATTCTGTCTTTGTCTTTGATGGATTTCTCTCCCCTGAATTTCTCCACTTGTGTTTGAACCCATCTGCGTTTTTGAGCGTCCACAAATGTGGTATCTATTCTAAGTCCAAATACCAGTGTCTTTATACATAAACAAGGATGTCATGTTCCCTATTTTTTTTAATTCCAAAACTGTGATAACTATATTACAATGGTCAGGTTTTCAAGATGTCCATACTTGTAGTAAATATTCAAATTACCAGTAACACTGGGTACTATTAGCTTCCAGAGACATAAAATGCAAATACAAGTTCATCATTTGTGGAAAGCAAATGAGAGCAGAATTTGAACAGAGCCAAGACTAAGTATTTGTTTTCATACAGCAAACACTTACTGAAATCCCTGGCAGTATTTTTTTTTCATCTGTAGTGTGTCTTCTCTTTGTTTCTTTGTTTTATATAAGTATTATAACCTGAGACTACATACTCTTGGGAAGGACCATGATGGACTAATTATGATCTCTAGATTCTATTGCAATAACAGCCTATAAACTAATAATGCCTATGTCTTATATAGCGTTTTTCATGTGTATATATTGTAGCATTTAAATATATGACTAGCCTTTGGAACAATCCATCCACAAGTGTTTCTGATCCCTCTTATTCCTTCTCTTATATTTGTATAGATAAAGTAAAATAAATCAATATATCTTGATAACCTTTAAATATCTATACCATGAATCACTCTGGTATGTTTTCTGCAATGCGAATTAGTTGTCTTAATATGTACTTACTAACTTAAGAAACAAAAATTCTGTCAGATACAATACATTTCAAAGGCGTTTGTCAATTTACTACTTCATATTTTGATTTGCTTGAAGTCAAGGCTTTGAAATACTCAAGACACATCTGTTGCAGGTTGCATTCTGAAAAGGGATAGCTACTTCAAAGTGCTGTGCCCAGGATAAATGGCTAATCCAGTCGAACCCCTTGACATTTAGCTTGAGTTCAACCGTTACTTTAAACACGTGGTAACAATTATTCGACTCTAAAGTTGAATTCAAGGTATCAGATCTGTTGTGACCGTGCATGTGAGTGCTCGTATTAACACCGCATTCTCTGACAGCCTAACCGAGGTGACAACGTCAGGCCAGGAGCCGAGAGAAATCTCTGGTAGGTGGGTCTCCGCCGCGCGTTGGGCGGTGGAGCGGCGGGCGGTTTCCCGTGCGGCGCTGGCGGTGCCGGGGGAGCGGTGGCGTTTGCAGTGCGCGCAGTGCCCCCTCGTGCCGCCGCCCGGGCTGCCAGCCGCGGCAGCGGGAGGTGCGGGTTTTCCCCGTGCTCCTCGGGCTCAAGAGCGGTATGAAAGCGCCAAGTCTCACTAATGTGGCATACGGATAAACAATATTCCGATCATTCTCTGATCATGATGGATTATTTGCTCATAACAGGCATATTATCCTTGCTTAATGAATGGAACATGCCGTTTCTTCCTAGCCATTGTCAGTCTTTGATGCAGTACAATTAGCAGAGGTTCTCATTTAATTACCTAGCATAATAAGACCTGAAATGCTGAAATTCAATCTTTCATATAACTACTGCTTTTCAACAGTCCCCTAGGCTAATGAGGATAATGTTCTAGCCTAATGTGTATTATTTATAAAGAAAACATTGCAAAACAAATACAGTCTTACAGGATTATAATACTTCAAATTGCTTTAGGAGCTGTTTGATTACTGTGTCCAATAACTGATGTAAATTGGTGAAGATGCAATTAAATACTCTGGTTAAAAATTAATAATAATCTAGTGAGGAGTAGGAACTTTTAGATGTTACTTCTGCCTGGGTTTTTTCCCAGTCAAAGGAAGGAAACTGACAACAAATAGATTTGTAATGGTATTTTAGATACAGATGTCTTTTTAATAAGAAGAATGCTGACTCTTGCCTGTGTTAAGACAGATTAAAAAAAGCCAAACAAACAAACAAAACAAGCCAGAGATCGAGAAGTATTAAAAAAATAATTTAGGCAACTAATGGATAAGATAGCCATCTAAACAGATTTTGGGGAACTTATGCACATGCTGCAGAGACTGTTGCAGCCTCTTGGCACTTTCAAAGATCCCACAGACTTTCTTCTATATTTTGATTTGCATATTTAATTTCAAGAACTTCCTCATCATAAAATACAGTGCCTAAATCATATCATAAAATGAAATATTTGTAGAACTAATCTATAACTTATGACTATCTCCAGAAAATGAAAAACTTTCAAAATTCACTTCACTGTACGGTGTTCACTCTTCAGCCTTTTCATTCTACATTAATTAATTAGTAGGCATGAAACAGGCTACAAAGTTCTACCAGGGCATTCCAGCTCTCTGCAGAAACACTGAAATCACCTCAGATATGACTCTCATGTCTCAGGGGCTTGTATTAGATGGCCTCCACAGGTATCTTTCAGTCTAAACTGCTCTATGACTCTGTCGCATTATTTATGTGAACCTGAAAATCACCAAGTTATTTTAATGGGAAGAAGAAGAAAAAGAAAAGAAAGATAACTGTCCATGCTGAGCTCTCAGTAAATATGTATCCAAACTCATTTACATGAACACCAGGGCAGAAACAAAAGAAACCTGGTTGTATTTTGATTAGCAAGTGTCACCAATCCCATAGAAATCACTGGCATTGAGGGTAGGAGGTTAAAGTGAGGGAAAAACTTAACCCAAGAAGCTTTAGAGAAGCAGGTTGTTGGATCAATGGAGTACAATCAGCCCTGGACGTTTCTTGTGGAAACTCCCATCACTGTCACTGTAATGAGACTTTTAATTAAAAGCAAAAGGCAATATGACTCTACAGATGAGCCACAGGCTATTTATTATGTTCTCATTAAATATTTGTGGTCTGAAGACCACAGTTCGGCAGCCTCTAACATCCACAGAGTTAGGACGTACGCTTCATAACATCCCCTGAGATCAATGAGGGAGTGTGTAAGTCTGTCTGCACTTCCCTCCTTAGTAGCAGATACATCAGACTTTGTGGTTATGAAAAGCAGCTCAATTTCCTGAAGTGATGTGTTTTATTTAGATTGAGCAGATCAAGGTGCTCTGCTTTTTTGAACTTCTTTGCCAACAGGAGTTAGTAGAAAAGAAACTTAAAGATGCCCAAAGAGAAATAGATTGAACTTCTAGCTCTATGGCTAATCTTTGATGTTATAGGCTGTATCCATTCAGCAAATTAAAGACTTCTAACTGATAGTTCAAAAGGCAAATGTGCAAAGCAGACATACTTGTTTAACCCTTGAGTGTCAAAGATAAATCACACTCTCAGAACAGCAGGACTTCTTTCTGCAGCACCAAGATGGAAATTTGGCATTTTAGGCTGAGAACTGGCTTTCAATTGAACTATGGCTCACACGTTTAATACCAGAAATAGATTGTACATGAAGTAATATTTTTCTGCTAACCGAAAAAGCAGCTTTATAAAGATTCATGGATGAGCTTTTTAAGCTTCCTTGATCTTACAGTCTGCTCAAAATCTAGACTTAAGGCTGACATATTGATATATAATATAGTAGTATTGTTCTCCCTCCCCTCCTGCCCCCCAGTTCACAAAGTAGGAATTGTCCAAATTTCCATAACTGCGTTCAAACAACGTATATTAACCTAAATTAAAACTGCTCAATGAGACAACCTTACATTTTGCCTACATTGCCAACAGAAGTAGCTACGGGGTTAAGAACAGTTAACAGTTAAATTATGGTTTGCAGTAGAGATGATTAAATGGTATAAATAATGAACAATAATGTAAAGGTAAATCAAGAATATCGTTAATTTTTTAATTAATGCAAGGCCAAAGAGATATTCAATACAATTGCAGGACGGCAATTTTAAAATTGCCCTTATGAATAGGGGCAATGCCTGCAGAACTCCTTACCACGGACACCATTAGGGAAATAGATTAGCAGTATTAAAAACATAGAGGAGATTTATATTGAAAGCATCTGAAATTATAACAGTAGGGTTTTCAGAAATTTTATAAGCCCTTATTCATCAGAATATTAGCCACCTTTTAACCAAATAAATTAAGAAACTCAATTTTTTTGGAAATGATCTTGTAACAATATACAACTATTCCTCATGTCTTACTTTGAAGCAGACACAAGACAGTGTATCAGAAGAACTTCTTTGTCAAGGACTTCCTACGTTCATAATAACTGAAAAAATCTTTCATTAAAAATAACCAAAAAAAGATAATTTCCTGGCTTTTAACAGCTAATTTAATTTGTAAATCTAACACTTAATTGAATCAGTAGTCAACTGCATTAATCTGAATCCCTTGCTGCAGCTGCTTCTAAGAGCATTGAACGTGCAAGAGCTTTTGCTGTTCTTTCCTAATTTTATTATGAGGCTTCATTTAAAACTACATATGATGGAAGAGTAGAATACTTTAATTTTATTGTCAATACAATAGAAACATTTTTATTATTAAAAGTTTATTTTATGTTTATTTTTATTTTTATTATCTATTTTATAGTATCTATAATAATATGTATTATATATTATTATATATTGTTCTAGTAGTCTTTTATTATTAAATCATTATATTGCATTAGCATCTACAGGTTGATGTACCATGTTTGTCCTTGGTGGAGTACAAAACTGTATTTGATAAGTCTTGGACACAAAAGCTTGCAATCAGCAGGGTAGGAGCTGGACTTCTCTGTAATTGTCTGCTAAGAAGGAATTTGTTGTACTTTCAAAATCCACAATCAGTGTTCTGATTTTTCCAAAACACAGTAACTTTCATCGAGAGGAAGTAAAATCAGCTGCACAATAGTAACCTGTATACAAATAATGTGCCCATATCTTTTGTGCAGGACTTTGCTCTCTCTGTTCTGTGGGATGTTTTTGCTTAGCAGAACAAACAGTAGAAATTTTTAATGCCTCTTTCTTTCTCCTTAGAAGGTAGCAGTCTCAAACTTGTTCTCCAAAACATCTATAAAGTCTGCCTCCTGACTTACAAGGACAGTAGCAGGTCTGAAGTGTTCACTGTCTTCTAGAATATCAGTTAGCAGACATTTGTCATTTAATTCACAAAAGGTTACAGTGTTCTTTCCTTCCGATTGGTGACAATGATTTAAAAATCATGTTCTGCTGAATTTCCTATGCGTGCTGCTTCGATGACCAAATCAAACCAGACGTTGATTTTGTTGGTTTATTTCTTTGTCCACCATTCTTAGCTGCCCAAATTCTGTTAATTTGAAAAGTTTGATAAAAAGGAAAGCTTCAAAAAATATTTCAGCATCTCAGTTCCATTTGGGTACCAAATTAAAAGAAGCCGGACTTTAGTTTCTCTGTGAAACAGTTCTTTACATTATAGGAAGTAATAGCTTTTCCTTATCCTATCAGATACTGCAGAGATTCTGTTGTGAAGCTTGCAGGTACTCTAGCGGTTAGGGCTAGTTAAAAATTTCGGATAAAGAAACAGTGGGAAGAGAGCATGATTACCTTTAATCTTCTTCCAGTTTCATTTCTCAGCCGTAGCAATTGTCAACGCTAGAGAGAGTCATTTCGAAATTCTGCACATGCGTTGTTACAAGACCACAATTGAGTCATGTTATGAAGTAAGAGTTTTATTTAAAGCAGATTGAATCTGAAGTGCTAGGAATATCAGAACTGTATGTCAGTGAATAAATTGAATGTATTTGATATTAACAGAAGAGAAAAAAAATCCACTGCTTAAGCTATAAGTATGTAGTCGGAGCATTTAGATAGCTGCTTAATATAAATAACACCAATCCCATAAAATAGGTATATGAGAGAAAGTAAATTTTATTTGGTTTAATTTCTGATAGTGAAAAGTACCTATACCTTTTAAGACATTCTGACTGAATTTAATATTACCTACAGTGCCTTATTAAGAACCTTAATGGCAATTCAAAGTGAGAAGCTATTCAGACTCAATGGTAGCTAAGTACTTTCTTCTAGGTCAGACTTTAATTGGCTCTAACTGTGGAAAAAAAGGGTGGAGGAGTATAAAGAGAGAGGAAGAATTTTGGTGCATTGATTCAGTGATCAGACAGAGCAATATTTTAAAGTGGAAAAGAAAAAACATAGGTTTACACTGGACATTGTAGTAGGTGGTAAGGTATCTGTAGGGAGCAAGTTTCTCAGCTGTATACAAGCTGTATGAATAAAGGGGAGGCTAACCAAGTCTGCAGCAACTGGTGTTCCTTCATAGCAGGAAGATTATGACAATCTCCTGAATTTCAGACTTATAGAATTACTGTATTATCTAAGGCAAAGGATGCTCAGCCAAAGCATGTCTTTAGTTTATCTGCATTAGAGGTTTCTAATGTGTACAGTACTAAGCCTTTCCTCTGTGAGATTCTGACACATGCTGGAGCTGCTCAGCATGGCTGGCTCTGAGCAGAGCAACTGCCTAGAGCCACAAAGACAAAGCAGACAACTGCCTTTAGCAACAGATTGCTGGTTGCTGGAGGTGCAGCAAAAGACCCCAGCCCGGCCACCTGCTTTGGTTATGACATATAGCTGTTGCTACAGCAGGAGGAAAGCTCAGGCTGGGTGAGTGGTGGGCACTAGTCCCAGGAAAGAAGGCAGAAGGGTTGGCTTTTCCTTGCAGCTGCAGCAGTCACTGTCTTCTCTCCTCACATCTTGCAGAACAGCAAGTCTGCCCCAAGGCTTTGTTTCCCACCTTATTGCTGTACCAGCTTCGCTGCTTTTCTTTACCTCCTCACTGCATGTCCCTCCTGGTTCCCTTCCACTCAGGTTGGTGTTCAATGGCCCCCCACTAAAATGATTCGCTCACATGAGCAGGAAAAAAAAAAAGTTGATAAAGAGAATGCAAATACTTTTCTGCTTGGCTGACAAATTAAATCAGTTTAGTGAAGATTCGAATAAAGCACCAGAGCCAGTGCAAGGAAGACACAGCTGTTAGCAAGCAGATGAGAAGGCAGAAGCAGAGAAGGGAAGAAGAAACAGGTCTGTCCCTTTCAGGTAGAGCAAGTTGTTAAGCTGCCTCAGCGGTACTGTAGAACTGTACCCCAGGGCAAAAGGAAACGTCAAAAGAGTCCTTTCTGCAACTGTTATAATGGACTAATATAACCGTTAACAGCAGCGTATCAGCAGTTCACAAATACAGAGAGAGAGAGCAAATTGTTAGGATATTGTCATTTTTTTTCATAGTTCCTATTCTTTTTCTAATTTCAGAGTTAAGTGAGAGAAATGTTTTCATCTATCCTAATTGGATTCAGAACAGTAGCTGAAATGAGAGAAGTTTCCTCTTAGGAGGGATCTTTTTACTGTGCATTCCAGGTGCCTGTTCATTTCTCTTTTGATCATGTGAATGTTTTACTTCAACTTTCATAAACAAACATTTGCCTTAGATAATATAAAGAAGCTTTCGAGTATTATGAAAGCACATTCCAGCGCTACAGAGCACTGTGAATGGGCACATTTACAAGGTCAAGCATTCTTGCCAAAAGACCAAAGAGACATATATTATTTAAAGAGAGAAACAAAGGGTGAAAGGGCTCAGGCCATTGAAAAGACTATTGTCTCTCTTTCAAGGGACTATGGAGTTTAGTTTATGAAACAGAAATCAGATCAGACCAAGATCGAGCCAGATGGCTTTGCCACCTGACAAGGTTAGGCGATCTGTCTGACCTTGTTAGGAACCCAGAGTGAGTGGTAAATAATGCCCACTTGCCACTTGCTCCTAAAAAGGCTTTTAAACAATAGTGAAAACCTAACATGTCAATTATGCAGCTTACACCACTAGAACTAATGGGAGGATAATTTTACTGACCTGATATATTTATTCCATTATTACCATGAATTGCACGGCAGAGGGCCCTGTAGTATAGCTGCAGATAAAGAATGTTATTTTATAAAGCTCCATTCATTTTCTGATGCTAACTGAGATAGTCGTTTTAAGCAACTGGAGGCTTGCTTGTATTTGTCCGTATGCAGTTGTTTTCTGTCATGTTGGAAACACCAGCCATTAGTAAAATGATGAGCAAATGCAGTTTTATTATATTAAAATTCATTACTCAGTTTAAAAAATAATATTTTCTTGCTGAGGGGATTCAGATGAGGAATGGCTTCTCTAATAATTCATGTAATTTTTTACACCCATGCAGAATATACAGTGTCTTACAAAATCAGAATAGTGGTATTATTCCATCTTACCCCACCATCTAAAAAGATACAAAAAGGATAGGATTCTTGGAGTAACACAGTGACAAATCAAAAGTGGGCTGGAACAGCTAGCAAAATATTTTTATAAAAAGCTGTGCAAATATGTGAACTAATTTATCAAATATTGTATCTGAAACAACTTCTGACTTGTGTCCTAAGACTGAAAATTTACAAAGCTTATGACTACCAGGGAAGTTACACATATACTTTCATATATTAACTGGAAAAATGCAAAGGAACTAAAATGGTGCAAATCTGAGGTTTCAGGAGTTGTTTTGGAACACTGGTTCCCAAAATTTCCATGCTACGATCCTCATGCTACAAGCAAATTATATTCAAGTACCATTTTTGTTTAGCCACACAGAGCTGTTGTGGTCATGTAAGCCCTCAGTGTAATCTCTGGGGTAAAAGACTGTGGGTTTAGCAAATTAGAAGGTAAAAGAAAAAACGGCAGAAGGGAGTCCTAAGTAGATGTGCCAGATGTCTGAACCATAACCTGGAGTACAAGAGTGTACTCCAGGCTAGTGGAGTCCCTGTTCAGACCATCACCCACAAGCAGAAATGAGTGTCTAATGCAGACATAGCTTATACTTCTTCAAGATTTGGCCAAGATAATTAATTTGTGGCTGTTGTGTACCTTTTTTTTTATGGAGAAGGAAAAGGAAAGAGGAGATGTGGGAAAAGGATTTAGATGAAAAGAGTTAATGCTTGTCCTGCCTACCCAGGGTAACAGTTTAGACTTACTCTTATCTGGACTTTAAAGGTTCTGGGTGTATTTTTAACGTGAACACCTGGGAAATGACCGCATACCGTCCCAGTTAACCCTTGGTACATGCAAGTGAAGTGTGTGTAGTTCAAAGTAGTGTGTGGAGTTCTGACAGCCAGTTGCTTCTCAATGAATGAGCATTATTAATCTGTGATTTTATTTTTTTCTTCCTTGCAATTTCCTTTGTTTGTTGTTGCACAACAAGAAATTTTTCTTTAGGATTTATTTTCCAGATCTTCCTTCCCAGCTATAGGTAGCTACCACATTGCAGATTTCTTGTTTGTGCTAGCATCTAAGTTTGCAGTTTATCTCCTAACTGATGCATTATTTTGATGCACTCCGCACCGCGCTGTCTGATTCACTGCATGTAATTGCATTCACAGGCTTAGCTCTAATGCCTTTAGTGTCATCATACTGTCATCTCTATGAATTTGTATTAAAGAAACACAGAAAACTTCCATATTGCATTAGTAGATACTAACATGATCTTGCATCCTGATAAAGTTTGTAAATGTGGGTTAAGAAAAAAACTATAACTAAAAGTCAACAAGAACAAATACATTGTATCCAATGAGCTCCTGCACACAGAGTATGTCAAACAATCTGAAAATACTGGTGCTG
Organism: Chroicocephalus ridibundus; assembly: GCF_963924245.1. Classification (NCBI taxonomy): domain Eukaryota; kingdom Metazoa; phylum Chordata; class Aves; order Charadriiformes; family Laridae; genus Chroicocephalus; species Chroicocephalus ridibundus. Next base: position 7,244,605 of record NC_086296.1, on the reverse strand, counting down.
ATATTCTGCTGCTACAGGAAAAAGTAAAAATGAAGCTTTCGTTGTTGCATTAACAAATTATTTTAAATCTTTGTACTGATACATTTCCACTCTTAAAGATGCTGGTTTGGGATGTAGGAAAATGAGATTACTGATAGGTTAGGTATGTGTGAACAGGTATGGTAGAAAAGTTATTAAGTTTTACTAACATCTCTTATTTTCTTGTACTATGTTTAATGGTCCTGATCAAGACTGAGGTCTCACTTTAGCTGTCAGTTGTCAAGTTCCGTTTACAGCCTAATTAAAAAAATGTAAAAAGTAGAAGAGAAGCGGGGAAGTAAGGTACCTCCTACAAGATCACATAGTGTGTCAGATAAAACTGGTGAGAAACCTGATCCTGTTTCTAAGTGCAAGGATGCAGGCAAAACCCTGGCTTGCCTCCTTGGAGCTAAGATGAAAGGAGGTCTGAAAATATGTAGTGTTGTTCTTGGGGAATGTGAGATTATGATTATTTACTAGTTTTGGACTGGAAATGGCTCCTTGTATCCTGTGCTCTTCACTACTGGATAACAGATTGTTGGCTTAGACCTTTTAGAAAAGTAGTGGTTGCTGAAGAAAAAGGTTTTCAAATAATGAATGGTGGAATTTTGCTTGATAAGGACTGGAAACTCCTAAAAGGTGGGGATAGAGTTCACTTAATGGATGGGAAACTTTTCATTGACTTTCAAAAACAGTAGGTCAGGTCTGTATCTGAGGCATCAAAATCCATCCTTTCAATAGAGTGAATGCATATCTAAGTTGATGTGCATCTGGATTCTAATATACTTTCATTATGCAAATTTATAGCAAGATGTATAAATTTGCAGATGGAAATAAATAGATTCTAGGCTATTATTTGTTAAACCTCTACTCATAACACTGCAGCTTAGCTGCTTTTATACAGAACTACAGCTGCAGAGAGTCCAGAAGAATTCAGCAATCAGATAACATAAGAACAGTGATTTCCAAAACATCAATGTAGATGCCCATTTTACTAATTTTCTTCCTTGTATCTTCCACTAGCAAGAGCAGCAGTAGGCTCAGATTGGATTCCTTTCCTCATCTCCAGAGAAAGTGGAACTGGTAAAAACAGTATGACCATCCCTTCCCATTTTTCAAAAGCTAAAGTTGTCATTAGTTGGTAGAGAAGAAATACACAGAAAAAACTGTATGGGAAGCTGGTGGGTTCAGTTGTCCACTTCATATTGGTATAGCAGCATTTTGGACAGAAGTATCCCTCTGTGCTTTTACCAACTTTTCAATTCTTCTACAATCGTAAGGATCTTGTCCAGAAGAAACAAGCAAATACACTTTTCCTACAGTTCTTGCTTTTTAAGCCTGGTACCTTAATTGTCAGTTCCTAAATGTGATTTTTCTGATGCGGACAGTCTTTATAGGTCAGCAGTATTTGCCCAAAGTACATCACAGTCAAAAAAAAATTTTCTTTCATTGTACTACATGGACCTTGGATCAGTTTCCTGGAAAACCGATACTCCCAGGTAATTACACATAGCCAGAAAATGTTGTTGACCTCTCTATTATCTTTGTGTTATCTCTGGAAGCCTTTCTACAAGTGGTTTTGTGCTAAGAAATGCTATGCAAATAGGCAGTATTGGTATTACCTGAAGCTTCTTGTCACTCTAGAAAAGACACCTAATTTTGTAATACAGAAATTCCTTTTAAAGAAAGTCAGTAATTGCCAGAGACATTAATAATGTCTGAGATGATATCACTGTCATCGGTTATTCTGAGCACAGTGTTATTTAGTTCATAGCACACTGAGAGCTCACAAGCCAACAGCTCAGGCAAATCACTGAAAGTACAAGCTTAAAGATCTCCTTTGCCTTCTGATCCTCACCTACAACTGTCCACAGATGGTGAGCGCTGGTAAATTATTATGTGCAGAGTGTAAGGACATTGGTGCTGTGTGAACAAGAAAAGAAACACTTAAAAATTGTGCACTGGCTTGAAAAATATATCTTAGCCATCAGGAAAGAGGCTTGTGATCCTTTTCCTTCAAAGACACGATAAATCTCACTTTTTAAGGATTACATCTAAGTATCTTATGGATACAAGGGACAATAGGTCAGGGAATTAAAAAAAAAAAGCAGCAAAATAAAAAATTACTGTTATGAGTCATTAAACAAAATTCTAGTTATGTTTTATGTACTGTTGAATAAAGAGCTCATTGTTATTTATTAAAGTATCATCATTACCTGATAAACCATGTTAGAACAGGATGGATTTATTATTGTTCCCATACAACTAAAAGGTTAACACCCTTCTGACTGCAAAATAATACACTTTCAGCTGATGGGAGCATTTAGCATTTAACAGAGCTGTGAAAAAATGTCCTTGATATTTATTAATAGACCAATACCATTTTCTAGGGCCAGCTCCTAAAATCTTCAGGTATGAAGGTATGAGTTTTAAAGCTTTTCTCAATTAGTTTCTCTTGAGTATTCTACTTGCAAATAATAATATAGTAGAAGTTCACATAAGAAGTATGGTCTCATATTGTTTCAAAATTTCTCTTAATAGAAAGATAAACAACAGGTCAAGTTGAAAAACTCACACTCTGTTCCTACATTTTTTTCTATTAATACTTTTTAAACTAATGGTATGTAAGGTGTCACGGCAATGGTGCAACTACTAGCGATACTCTCTAGAGAATCACTGAGTGTTGAGGGTTTTTTATGTACTGTGACTTAATGTCATTCTAATAAAACAAGGCTGATGAAGAGGTGAATAAGCCATTTTCAAGATGTTCGCCTGTCTCTCAGTTAGCGGTGACTCTCAGTGAAATCCAACAGCATCATCTTGTACTACTGTTATAGGCATAATGCAGTGATCTCAGTGAGACTATGGGGACTGAGTTTTATCATAAGCAAGATATAAAAAATCCTGTGATAGCAACTGTAAAGAGTAAAAGAAAATATTCATGACATGGCTATTTTATTTACATCCTCTGGGTAAGAACTCCGAGATACCCAGATCTGCTCAGGACCATGAGACTTCCTGCTCTTATTAATTCAATAACAATAGGTGTACCTCATGTAGTGCTGAAATCCTCAGCCTAAAATTATTCATCCTTAGATCAGAATTCAGTTATCAGAAGTGATCAGTATCACTTCTGTTGCATTGTCTTGCCAATCAGTGTTGTCCACCGATGCATAGCAGCCTGTGAGGTACATCAAGTAGTCTCTCAAAAAATCTGTTTCTTTCCTCCTGTAAAAGAGTCAACAAATTTCCTACATAGGTGATGGATGTAAGTAGCTGTGAGTTCATGTGCAGAACAATGGAAATACAATTCTAAATGTGAAATGCTTGGACATCAACAGTTCCCAAAGCAGTATTTATTTTCTTTGTTTCTCTGTTATGGAAATTAGTTAGATATAGTGAGTGTTTTTCAGTTAGACTACATGTTGATGGAGTATGGATTTCTCCTGGTAGGTGTGAAAGGGTTTAAGAAGCAAATGTGATAAAATATGCATATTCTTTCTGTAGAAGAAAGAAACTCTGTCTTGAAGGATTTTTACTACCCTTCAAGTTAAAAAAAGGGAAAGGTACATTACTTGAGCCTTTTCTCCCACAGCCTTCTTTAGAGACTTAGAAGATGAAAGTAGGATCTCTTTGAACATTAAAACCTTCAAGTTAAATATGATTGTTTGGGATTTAGTAAAAGAATTTAATGAACTCTTACTAGTATGTTTCTCATATATCTTCATTTGAAGCACTTGCAATAGACCCTAATATACCCAGAAAAAGTATTACAGGTGTTCAAAGGAAACTGCTTTCCACTTTGTACTTTTGTATGTAAATTAAATTGCCTGAGCCATTAACACATTGGAGAAAACATTGGAGAAGATAGTTTTAAGTAAGTTGCAAATATTACTTCAGTCCCACGGGCATTTCACTGAAGCCCTTTAGTCATTTAAAACTAGGAGTTTAGATACTCTATTTATGTCTTGATGTTTAAAACTCTATTCTCTGTTATGAAAAAGCATGTTTCCTAGGGACTCTACATTCTTCTATTTCTGCAACAGTATTTCCATAAATAAAACAAATGTATATTTACTGAAGCTAGAGCTGACATCTGATACAGATCATGCATTAAGTATGACATGATATGATATCCAGTTGGAGGGAGCTAATTAAATATGGGAGAACGGTAACTGAATCAAGGAGGTGTGAAAACACTACAAACTAAACAGAAGCTACACTTTAAATGTTTGCACTTTAGAAATGGTTGTATGGCTTGTGTTCTATTTTCTTTTTTGTAGGGCCTTATAGAACTACCACCATGACAAGAGTTAGGTATATTCTTACAGTGTATCAAGTCAAATAACTGAATGTCACATATAAGCTATTCTAGCCCTCTTCCTTTCCAGTAATGGATCATGGAAATCTGTGAAAAAATGTTGGTTTGTGTCAGCTGACTGGACCCAGAATGTATTTACATATGATTAATGTGAAGTTATCTGTAGATATGACCTGGAAATGGAAATTAGTCCTGTAAACAAAATTCCCACTTGCCCCAAAACAGGGGGAGAATACAGCAAATGTTATTTAGGGCCTAGTGAAATCAGTGAGTTGAGACATTTTATCTAGATATTAAAGTTTGGCCCTGGGATTTGCTAATCTCTCATGGGTTTCTGATACAGTCTTACATTAGATGGAAACCCCGCTGAGAAGAGATGTCCGTTAGGTGTAGGGGGAACACCAGCGAGACTAAAAAGCTATTTGGGGGAAGAAAGAAGCTTGCCAAGTAGTTATCTTCTTTTCGAGAGGCATGAGGCCTAGGATGAATTAAGAGTGTTCTATACAATTGAGGTAGTTCTCTGGTTAAAATCCTGGTGATTTCCCTTTTCTTAGACAGTAAAATACATTACTTTTTTCTGAAGCTATCTCTGTAAGAGAGACGTTCTGCTGGAGTTATTCCCTGTAGGAAGTCGATATTCTGCCTTCTTTACTGAGGCCCAGAGAGTATCTTGAATCTTGAACTCAACCACTGCAGAAATTTCAAACAGTTGTCGCATAACTAACATGTTTAATCCATAGAGGGAAGAAAACATGTCAGAACTAAGATTGTGTGATAAACTAAAACTGTCATTTGGGGACAGAGTGGAAAGTAAATTAGTGAAATCAGAAAGCCATTTTCTTCTTCACTAGCCACCATGATGATGACAGTAATTTGCAATTCACTCAGCCCTCTGTCCAAGCCTGATATACAGGGAAGGACACATTCATCAAAAAAGGAGCATGTTTAATCAATTCATGCTATGTTCCACACTTCATGTAATGTTTTAACATTATGGTGCAACATAGTCACACCTACCCGTATAATAATTAGTGAATAATTTATTTTCCACAGTGGCAATCATAAAAAGTCATTGGGCCACAATGTGCAAAACAGCAGAGGCATAAAAGGATATATAAAATTTTCCAGAAAGGGGACTGATCCTGAATTTGTTGAAAGTACTGGCAAAATTACCTTGATTTAAAGTGAAATAATGTTTAATATTTGATTCTAATAAAGAAAACGTTTATGCTTTATGCTTATTCCTGCATCAATGCACATGACCCCAAAATGCATTACGAAGATTACTGAAAATTGCTATCTAATTTTCTAGATGGGAAATCCCTTTCAGAAGCAGTGATGTAATTCCATCTGTTTATTTTTCTGCAGGAACGAACCTATAGATGTCTGTAGCTAAAACTATGAGGTGGAAACAGAACACTTTGGCTGGTGAAAGTAGAAGAGTCAAGGTTCTGTCCAGTGCTGCCAGAGGTATTCCATTCTGTTACATATACCTTTTGACTACTGCGTAACAGCAGTATATCGGCTCCATCAAAACAAGCAATAGCTAATCAGGGTTTTTGCTGCTGCACTAATCACTAGAATAAGAAACAGGAAAAGTGAGAACCAGGAGGCCACAACAGGTCTTTGGCTGACTTGAATTTTTACTGCCAAGTAAACAGCACACAAATCCTATCTATGTTTAGACAACTTTAGGAAAAGACACTAAGGTAGAAGTTTTAGAAGTTAATTGCTGACTCCTTTGAAGCTGATGCCTGCTGACATACTAACATAGGAAACTTTTTAAAAACACTTCTTATAAGAACATTTTTAAAGTTGTTTTGATGCTATTCGTATATTTTTAAAAAATGTTTACTTCCAACTTAATACAAATGCTTCTATAATTATTGTCATGTACACTGGATCCTGCTTCACCTTTGGAACAATAATCCTGTAGGTATTTCACATACAGCTCAATGCATAATACAGTGGGGAATATCTATCTATACAGGTTTAAATACAAATTTTAATTTCTCCATTTTTCTTTTGTCATTATGTCTTTCTGTATTCATTCTCTTGGCTAAGAAATCACTTGTCTTTTATGAGTGCAAATATGCACAGAGAGTCAATCATTCATTCTCCCACAGATGAGATTTACTTGAGGTGTGGGGCAAAATACAAAAGGGCTAAATCTCTCCTGCATTGAGACTAATGTCATTACTCAAACAATAACATATACATGAAAAAGGTATTTAGGGATCTCTACTCATTGCCAATTTTCAGATTTTCTTGTGAGATCTAATCAGTATATATATTAGTTAAAGACACTGAAGTATTTCTGTTTTCTGGTCTTATGTTAGGGTTGCCTTTTACAGGTTGTGGCTTTTTTGGTTATGGTACTCAGGATTTTATTTTGCAATTGCAATTTTTATAGTTCTAGCTAAACCTCTGTTCCCTTTCTGGTTTTACATGGTCTGTCTTTATCTTTTCCAGGGTGAAAATAACAAATTTTTTCCCATTTCTAGATCTTAGGCTACAATACCAAGATATCAAGCATCCCTATGAAATTTGTGGCTACACTCAACAGTTCTGGTTCTTCCATTTTGGGGCTTGTCATCAGTGGTCATTAGTTCTTTTCTGGACTGTGGGTTAGGTGTCCTCTGCAAGAAGCTCCACAGCACCAGATGTTGAACTCCCCAAATAAGGAGATCTACTGAAGGACCCCATGGCTCATTTCTGGCCCATATGCTCAAGTATCCTTTCTGAAAACTAAGAGCTACAGGTAGATTTTGCCATGGTCTCATAATACCATGGAGTTGGGATGTTGCTGGGATGTTTGCACAGTCCAGGCTGCTATTCCAAAGTAGAGGTAAAGCCATTGTGACCATTTAAAAATCAAAGTCTTCATTTTACTAACAGGACTAAACCATGGAAGGAAAAAAAAATATTTTCAGTCAGCAATCTATGTTCATAATTACTTTGTTGAAATTTAGTATAGTGCATTGATCTAGGTTCTTCAGACATTTCATTGCTTTCCTGTGTTAGTCTGAGCTGCTGAAATAGCTTCTCCACTGCTGTTCCTCAACGAAAAAGACAGGGAGAAATAAATAATTGAATCCAGTTAGAATCCCTAAATTCTTGTTAACTCCAGGAATTTTTCCTCAATAAGTCCAAAAAAATGAAACAGCCTCAGCAATGTACCAAGTTAGACTTCAGAGCAAGTTCTGCTACAGTGTCATAAGCCCCAGTGGTTTGCTTAGGAATGCTTGGTTTAGAGCCTTTTTCCTTCACCTCCTCTCAATTGCTTCTCTCTGTTCCTCACCTTTAAGTTCATTAATATACATTCTAACAGCAAAGTTGATATATGATATTAAAAACGAACATAGGAGAGTTTCTCTGGAGGTTTTGCATACAAATTGAGATTGGATCTCCTATGTGCCTAAATTGATTGCAAACAAAGCTAAGTGTCATTCTGAGAGTTGAAATATTTTGCCCAAGGTCGTTGTCCAGAAAGAATATTATTGTCAGTGCCTGTTTTACATACCTACCTATTTTATTGCACTTCAGCTTTCTTGTCTTAATAGATATCAGTGAAATATCTTTTCTGTCTCTTCTATGAGCTTTCTACATGCTACTTTTTCTTGAATGATTTGTTGATAAAGCACTGTACCCAACACAAACTTGTCACATTTTGGAGCCTAACATATAAACTGCACTGCCAGTTCTCTAAATTAGTCTTCATCATAAGGCATTGTTCATTGAAACTTCTGCCACAAAGAACACCTCATTACAAAACTTGCACAGTATCCTGTCTCAAATTCATTAGATGTGGAGCACTGCCTACCCATGACTTTTGCATTTTTTTAAGTCAATAACCTACACTTTCAAAATGTTTACAAACCATCTGGCTCACATTTAGTTTTAATTAGACTGAATCTGTGAAAATAACACGTTTCCTGTAATTAAATTATCTAGAACAACAACAGTGACAAAATACCAGATCTTGTTACAGATATACTGATGTCTTCTTCACACCTAAAGATAACATTGCAAATTACTGTAGTTGCTTAGAGATTTTGGATTGTGTTTTCAGAATACCTTAATATTGTCTTAAATTTTCTTCCATGGACTTGCTGTGAGGTTTGTATTTGATTTTAAGTGGAGTAGAGGGAAGGCAGGTGATGCTCAGATCTTTTAAAACTCAGGTATTATCGTTGTTCTTTCTGGGTCAGGTGTTTCCTGTGGCTGTTTTGCTGACCTGCTTGGGTTTTTCAGTATGAGACGGTTACCTGAGAAAGGACTGCATACACTCTTCACAACTGGAAGTCCAAGGAAAGGACTCACTAGAGTTCCTGATCCTGATTTAAGAGAAATTTTGGGATTTTTGCAGTAATTTTTGCAGAAATTTAGTAATTGATGATTTATATATGATTATGGTTTTATGAGAATCTTGCAATGTTTTAAGAGGGACCACAGAATTTGACCATACATATATGTATGCAGAGGAAAGAAAACAAAAGGGTCTTACTCTGGTCTTCTAGCTCATATGCATGCATCTGTCTAATCTCAGACCTAGTAAGTACTCACACTTACCTATCTGATTTCATCATTTCAGAGGGAAGATGAAACAGCTGTTGGGAAAAAAGAAAATATGTTTTTCTCATCAGGAATACATTTTATGTCTTAAGCTGGTTCATTCCTGTTATATATGTTTCCCTATTCAATTCAATATTGCTTCCTGCCCGCATGGAGAGAGTTAAATCAAAGCAGACTATAAAGGGGTTGTTAAAAGACCAAAGAGGAAATGTAAAACAATGACACAGATAAGAATAGCTTCAGATACATGGCTTCAAAGTATTTAAGATAATAATGGTGGGGTCATCACTTGGAGAAAAGCTAATGAGCTGGCTCCATCCAGGCTAGAATGGGTACTCTTCCCAAGGCTAAGTGGGGGATCAAAGAAGCCTAAAACCTCAAAGAACTAGAAAAGGGAGGGAGCTTTGGGTGAGCCAAGAGAGGTTTCCCAGAATGTGTCAATTACAGAGCTGACAGGCTGGGAAGACTCACAGACGGGAAGAACGTGCTGCAAGCAATGTAGGCTGTTCCCCCTGAGACGGAGACTAATCTGGATTTATGTAAATTGTAGAGTGTAGAAGTTTGGACTGGGAACAAGCATATAAAAGAAAACCATTATTTTTTTGCATTAACACCTGGGCCTGCAATCTTTGTTTCTTTGAGTTAGTGAACAAACTATATTTTGCTGTTAAATAAGTGTGGTTTGGATCTTTCTAATTAGCCTCTCTAGCAAAACTCCTTCAGTAACTAACCCCCATATTGAAATAATCGTGATGGTTACCCAGGAACTGTTACCCGGCTACAAAAGGGCATACTGCCAAATTCCTGTTTAGGAAAGTAAGTACCCTGGGCCTGACATGGCTGTAAGGACATAACCTTCAGAAGGGACAACATTCAATAACCATAAGGCCTTCAAACAGTAATGGACAAAAATGTGCTGTGAATTTCTAAGCAGATCTTCTATGAAGGAGAAAGTTCTATAGTAAGGGCTGGTGATAGCCCAACATTGATGTACAGGTATGTATTGTTAGGCACACACACTTAATTTGTTCAAGATGCTGAACATTTTTCATGAGGATTTTTCTCACATTCACCACATCTTTTAAAGTAACTAAGACATAGGTGAAGATAAAATATTATTGTGAGCTTCTCCCCAAATGCTAGATGATGACCATGGAAGGATCAGTGAACATAGCAAGGATGTGGGTATTCAATGGGACATTTCAGCAAAACATTGTTAATTTAATTTCACAAATACCTTCAACTAGAAAGAGGAAAATAGTGTTATTTGAAAAGAAAGAAATCTCTCTAGAGAATTGTTTATTTTATCAGACTACAGGGAAGAACTGTGGTGCTTTGAAGATCTCTGTGTGGTAAAAATTCCTCACTTTGTGCTACCAACATACCTTACAGGGGATCAATAAAGTTCTTTCCAGTTTAGCACTGACAGCCGTGCATACTAAATTACAATCTTATGGTGCCGAAATGCAATAATGCCATGACAATGACAGACGAAATATACAGCTGCTGTCTCCATGTTCTCTTTTTGAGAATCCAGTACAGTCTGTTGATACAAACTAGCGCTTGGATGGAGACTTGCCAACACAGCACATGGCTCAAGTGAAATACATGAGTGTTGAAGGACTTCAAAATGCAGAAAACTACTTTTTAGATTTGTTATGCTGTTGCTTGTATGCTTTCAGGTTTTGCATATAAGTAACCTATTTAGAGAATCCCAAATATTACTACTATAATTATACAGCCAATCTGAGATCAGATAAAACAAACATCAGTGATTTAGTCATTATTACATGATTTTTTTGAGTTGTAGTTGAATCTTCTGAATTATAGCATTATAGAAGCATCTGTTTTCCTGGATACAAGACCTTCCTTCTATAGATCACTGTCTCACACTGGAAGCTTCTCAAGAGTGGCAGCGACTCTGACTTAATGCATCTTTTTTCCAAGTGGGTTCTTATCCATCATGGAATGTTTTTAGTATTGTTATTCTAAGCTTCCATAGAGATAATATTTTTAATAGCCTGTTCTATTTTAGCTCCACAGCCCATGCCTCAATTCTATTAGAAAATGGTCTGCAGACTCACCAGGGGATAAGAATCTGATTAGAAAACTTTGTGTACCATCTTTTTAGAAAGTATCTTAGTGTTATCCATAGCAGAGGAAAATGAACTATCCAGTGAAGTTATAATACGCAAAACTAATTCAAAATGTCAATGACTACTCACTTATTCAAATGGCAATCCCTAGAGAGAAGAATTAAGCAAACTGGTTGTAGATAGTCTTATGATAATATCCTTACATTCCTGTAATGCCTTTCTTGCCAAAATATTTTACAAGTATGTACAACCCAAAGGTTGTAGAAAGAAAACTTATTCTAGCCCAAATAACACTGCTTTCAGTGGGACAAGAAACCATCTGAGCTTTCTGACTGACTGATGTGTAATTAAGGTATGAATCTATCATTGGTTGCTGCAGAAAAATAACCCAATATAGTCTTAGGCAAACATAAGAGACCTACTGAGTGACTTGTGACAGGGTGACCATCAGAACACAGTACAGCAAACTGTGAGAAAACTGTGTACAAGAATCTCTTGTCATTAATGTTTAAATTTATCAAGTAAATTTGTTGTTTATCAAGTGAGATCAAAATATATATTCCTCCAGAGGAGTATCATTTCCATGTAACTTAATGTTTATAGAAAGAGAAGCTATGCACTCTTTGCAGTCTTACCCCCTTGCTTGCTAGAGCAATTTTTTAAATGTTTGTTTCTGCCACCTTTCCTTCCACAGTTCCATTTGTTCCTTCCCATATTCCTGAGCATTGAAATATCTTCTGTCTGGGAAGCCAGGATTTAACTTTTCCTTCTGATTTTTTTTCAGACTTTGGCATAGAATTGACATTGCTTATCCTAAAGTCACATTTCTTGTTGACTGACAAGTACAGTTATAAAGAGACACAAATTGGATTAACTCAGTTCTTTGCTCTGGGAAATAATGCCCATTGTCTTAGATTGTGACTTTCTATGCTAATTTCTGAGATAAAATGAAATAAAAGGTTTACAATTCTGTATTCTAATCATACCTTACAAAATTTTGGGAAGACCTAATTATAGTGGAATTACCATTGATTTACTAAAAACCCCTCAATCTATTGCAATATTGTATTGTCCAAAAAGTATTAAAAAGTTGGCCACTGTATTACAACACTTTTAAATGCTGATGTGTTAGCCTTCATCACTACATGTACAAGCTATAGGCTGAGTAAGTCAGTGACTGAATAATAACTTGTTTAATAATCTTTTGTCAACTGTAAATAATACAATAAAAATAGTAATTGTTTCTTCAAAGTAGCCATTAGAGAATTCTGTAACTGCTACCATTCTAATTAGAGCATTCAAGATTAATTTCAGGAATAACATTCCCTAAGAGTTCAGTCACAGGAGACACTCATTTAGAAAGAAGTAAAGTTGTTGTCCATATTTATAAAGGCTGGTCCCTATTAAATGGGATACTACACACACTCAATAAAGCAGAATTTTGTAGCAAGTAGAGATGAATAAAGTACTGAACTCACTTTTCCAAGGTCATTGGTCTACCTGGGAACTGACAAATTATTTCCTTAGCATTGTCTAATGTCCAGTTCACTAAGATCTGCTGCATTTCACATGTGCACCCTTTGAGGAAAACACTTCTTTATATTCTGAGAGTGCAAAGACTGCAGGTGTACCCCTGGGAAAGAGCCAAGCAGGAGAATGGGTGACAGACAACTTTTCCAGCTGTACCTGGTATAGGCTGATCAAAAACCTGCTTAACGTATTAAGACTGGTTTGCACAGACAGTTTCCTGATTTTTCTCATGCAGCTCAAGTTTGAATTCAGGCAAAAAGATATAAATCACCCTCCTTTTGCAAACAAAGCAAACCCTAAATTCATCAGATGTGGACAACTGTGAGATCACAGGGAAAGAAGCAAATGGCATCGTTTGTTCATTGTGACGAGTTGGGACAAAGTAGCAGAAATGACGGGACATAACTGTTTCATACTGTGGTAATTTCTGTGTGCTAACTTCTTTAATCTGCTACACTTACCATAACTATAAAATCGCTGAGAGACACCAGATGGTGCTATTGTAAATGGTCTTGCCACTTTTGATGACCTGCTGATAGGGCAGTTTGCTTTTGGAGAAATGCTTATGGTCAGCTGTCATGCGTTCATTTTTGGAAGCTGAATATATTACCAGCCGTAGTCTGCTTTGTACTAATCAGTGACAACACTTCTTAACTGGAGCAATGGCCTAGGAGCTGACATGAAATTCCTGACTTCCAATGAATTTAAGGGAAGCTGAGATCCGTGTTTGGGTCTGAAGCTTAGTGAAAGAGACCTTTCTGCTTAGCCAGAAATATACCACCTGGTATGATTCAGGATAATGTAATATGCCCGGAAATCAAAGTGAATTCCCAAAGCTGCAAAACAGATTGCCTTCTACTAGTTGAGCAAGTAGTCTAAATGATTTTATTGTTTTAGGACTGTGAAGACATTCTATAAACCATCATTTTAAAGTCAGCATGCAAAGCATTTGAGCAACTTGTGACTGCAGATAAGACCTGGTGCTTCTGCCACACTGCAAATCACTGGGATACAGTAAATACTATCCACTGAGAAATAAATACTTTTATATCAGCAAGTGTACAAGATAAGTACATAGTGATCCTCTTCAGAGCACTGGCAAATTGTGCTTTCTCATGCATGAAGGTGTTCATATTACTACTCACCATACAGCACATTTAAAACAGACTTGCTCATCTCAACAGCTCTCAATTTTCATTTTAAATGCAGAAGACGTGCACACTAGCACTATGTAAAATTTCTACATGTGCTGTGCTGATATGCTGTAAGGTCCCATTGCCTGAATATTCATCCCTCTTTTGATGTGTGAAAATTTACATTTCAGAGGGTCTTATTTTTGATTGCCAAACTCCCCTAAAGTTCTCACAGTATTTTCTTCTGCTTGTGACATGGTGTTGATTCTTCTAGTTTTTGGTGGATCAGTTAAAATCATACTTTGCCGTGTTTCTTGCTCACCCTCACATCCCTGCAACCAGCTACAACTCTAGAACATTCACAGAGATGACTTATCAGCTGAAGAGGACACTGGCGAAAGTACCACAGTGTACCTCCCTAGAACTGTTATCCTCTGATAGGTGAGCCATTTCAGCTGACAACTTACCAGTGGGAAAGGAAGGCTCTCTATAGCATATGTTTTTATTTCAGCTTCTTCCTCTTCTGGCAATAGAAATATCTTCTCTCTGTGAACTTTTTTTTTTAAACCATGAAATGAGCAATAGGTTGGGAAAAATCTAAAATTTCAGAAGTACTGAAAAACAACACAATCACAGTGTTATGTAACTTCTTTCCACTCTCTGATCTCACAGGATAGCAGGAAATAGGAAATATAGTTGAAGATGATTCATCACACGCCCGAAACAGATGTTCCTCAATTTGAAACGTATCATCTCAGCCAGGCAAATAGAACTATGGTAGATGTCAGATGCAGTTACATTTGCCTGACAGATATGCCACGCTTTGGAATAACATTACTGCTAATGATAGCCTACTGTTGATGTGTAGTTCTTTGTTTTGTTGTTGATGTAGAGCAGTCAGGTCTGCTTGGTGCATCCATTAGCAATAAAGCTTTGTGTGTGTGTGTGGTATTGCTAAATTGAATTATAATGCAAAACACAGTCAGCATTCTCACTTCATTTTTCAAGTATTGCCTGTGCAGTTTCAAAAACAACACTTAATAAAGCAAGTTACTCTCCTCTATAGAGTTAAACCACCTGATTTATTTCCCTTTAGGATAGCAGCTTCCTGTGATTGACCTTTGAGCAGAGCTGGAGTTACATCCCCATGCAACAGGCCAGCCTTTGTGTGTGGCTATGTCCCCGTCTGATGGCTGGTGCCAATACTAATTGTACCAGGGCCAGCAGCCACTGTCATCTCTTAGAGCTGTAAAGATTTCTTGCTCAGGATACAAAATGATAAAATATCAATCTCCGCATGCTCCTTTACAAAATACTAGTGTAGCTTTGTGTATTTCCTCAAGGGGATTTGATTTCTGCTCTAAAATAAAAAGCCTTTATCGTTAAGGTAAGGAGGCTTTTTTCACAACAAGCAACAGAGTAGATGTAAAAGCCTGGATGCTGGACACCTACATGGATGCTAAGATTCACCAGGACAAGTGTCCAAAACTGGAGGAGTTAAAACCCAAGACTGAAGAATTATACTGGAAAATGCATAATAGCGGTTTTATGCCATTGTTCTCCATGTTAACAAATTCTATAGGAGCGCACATAGCTGAAGTTAGAGAAGTGGCAAATTAGGAAATTTTGGCATTATTTAGCATTATTTGCCTAGCAAGGCAATAATAAAAGGGTTTGTGGTTTTGTTTGGGGTTTTTTTTGTTTGTTTTGTAGTGGTTCTCTATAGGAATACTTGCAAATCTTTCTGGGAGACGCCCTTAAAGGATTTTTATTGTTTGCCGTGGGAGGTAAAGGGGTAGGAATGCAATTAAAAAAGAAACAAGTTATTCAATTTTTTAAGAACTTCTGTAGTTAGGTGTCAAATGTTGAACATTGTAATCATTCAGTCATTTGCCATTGGAGAAAATGCATATTTATACTGGCTAGCAAAATTGACTTTTACTGTGGATGAGCAGTATGTAGAATATAAAGGTGACTGACAGACAGAGAAAATTAAACGGACACGAATATTGTCAAACTGCTTTCTTTAGCAACAGATAACTGCGTTAAGAGTAGCCTAAAGGCATGGGTTGGTTTGTTTTGATTAGGCAAAGCAATTTCCTATCTATCTTACATAGGGCTCTAATCACTTGTAACTGCAAATAGACTGATTTGTTGGGCTTCAAAATCGGCTTCAAAATCAGCTTCTGAAAGTAGAAAAGTTGCTACTTGTAAGATGCACCTTCTCTAGTGTTCGCACATACATGTGCCTTCCAGCTAATGTACTGAATGAATTAAAGCAGAACAGAGAAACTTGAATAGCATTGTGTTTCTCATGGGAGGACCTGTATATTCAGTTCTTCATAACATCTGAAATGAAAATGACTCAATGTTCCTGTAAACTTAAAAGTCTCATGAAAGACTTTAAATAGGGTTAAAATGAAGCTGAGGGGGAAAAATTAAATCCTTTTTTGTTTTTCTAACCATAAAAGGAACTTCAACACATTGAGGAATAAAATTTGAAAACGGCTGCTTGACAGTTTAACATAAACAATTCCAGTGATGAAAGCACAATATGGGGATAATTATCTGTTCAAATAAATCTGCTTGATGCTAATGAGCATTTGAACAATCCATTAAGCAGCCAGTTTTTTTCTGTGCAATTTTCTTTGGTAAGCAAAAGTGACACATCCAAAACTTTTATTAAGTATACAATTTCCCCTCTGTATCTTCCCATCTTTTACAAAGATCCCTTCTCCAAGAAGGCGCTGCATCTCCAGCAGAAAGGACACAGAACTTATTCCCATGTAACAGCTTCACACTGCTGGAGCTAAAAGTCAGTTCAGAAATGACCCTGTTCTTCACACTGGTGTTGCAGTTTGCAGATGTAGTAGTGGGGGAGAGACTGCAGAGAGCCCTTCTGTGTAGGTTTTATCCTGCTGAATGAAGCAGTCCTGTAGGACTGTGCAGGAATTTAACTGGTTAGCAGGAATCTCGCAATCAATGGATCTCGGTCTCTTTCTTCATCCAGTTCTGCTCTATTCGGGTTTTTACAAACTTGCCCTCTTACACATAGTCAGTGAATTCTTTCTCAGAAGATGTCCACAGCCACAAAAGTAAAAGCTGGATTTGCCTGCAAATCCAAAAACCATTGACCAGTTCAACCACTGGCTGTGAAATATGAAGGTGAGAGCTGAGAAGAAAATAATTTTTCATGGGAGCGTTATCAAAATAGAGCAACAAAAAATATCCAGAATTCATAAGATGTCAATCGGATTTAAATGGTGTTTAACTACATATTGCAAATATTATGCTATTTAATTCACTTTGTCTATCTTCTGATAATTGTCTTTGAAACCCTCAGTTTCAGAACTTGTGGCAATAGTGATTGATTGCTCAGGAATTTGTGCCCAAAGTTCTTTTTTGGTTTTTTTCCTTCTCTTTTCTTTAGAAAAAACAGAAATTTTAACCAAGCAGGCAAAGGCAGAGAAGGAATAACACATTATTCAAGGAATCAGTTGCATAGTGATATGATAGAAATTGTGGCAAGAATGCATATAGTATCCAAAGTCTCTAATAAATTGCTATGAATATTAGGCATACAGTAATTAGGACTGGACTGCACCTGATTTCTTAGCCAGGAGAGGGCTGAATTAATAGTTGTGCCTTACTAGCTCTAGTATGTGGCGTTTCATCCTTACTCAGGATAGGGATTTGCTCACCACGTGCATACCATACAGTATTACCTTGATTGCCTGCAAAATTGGACGAGGCTGGGTTCCTGCATTGAAGAGTAGTTTTTCTCCAGTGTCTCTATATAAACTGTCCCCAGCTAATCCTTTGTAAGGCAAGGGTTTTCTTCTGAGTGTAAAAAACTTTGTTAATATCCTTATTTTGAAAAAGCCCTTTCCTTACGCAAATCACAGTGCTGCGGTGCTAAATGCTTGCTTTGGCCTCTACTTGTTTTAATATTGCATGTTACTCCACAAATAGACACGACTGCAGTACCTGCTGTTGAATTAGGATATGGTGGACTATTAATTAGTAAGTCCTCCTTCTTTCTAGTCACCTGAGACTTCTCTCGTAAGAATCTTTGGAAAATGATTTGTTAATTCACCGTATGTGACTTCAAAAGAATGGAAAAATCAATTCCAAAATTATGAGTGCAACTAATACAATTTCCATGAGCACTAGATGTGGAAAGGAAAGTAAAAACCCTAGCATGAGAGCAACTCATAATTAATTTTTTGGGACAGTATGAGAATATACGAGGCTAAAGATCATACAAACGGAAGAGGCATGGATTTTAGTTAATCAAGGATTGAAAAGGGGATGGTGTTAATGGGATCATGATAAAGTATCAAAATGGAAATGGGTGGGGGTAAGCATGCTGTGTCTATTTTTATATGTAAGTGACAAAACAATGCCAGGGCTGTTGTGTTCCTTTCAAGAGCAGAAGGGTTATCGGTTCCTTCAGAGAGGCTAATTGGCCACAGGCAGTTATGCAGCTGGCTGAGGAGAGGGCTGGCAAGTAGGAATGGTGACATCTCACCCTAAGTTTGCTGTTCTTATTTATTTTTCCAAATAATGTTCTAATTTAGAGGCAGTATTCAGACACTGATTCTAAGCATGCAGTAGCATTATAAAAAGAGTGGCTCCCCTGACTTCAGTGAAGTTCTACCATCAAAACAGAATAGAGGACAAGGAGAATTCAGCATGCAGTATTATTCTCAAAAAATAATAAAAGAAAAGCTGGTTTGTCATCTGTAGGTGAAAAACTGTATTTTCTCTATCAGCCCAGAAAGCTAAAGCTCATCTTGGGTTCACATGTGGTTACTACCCCACTGCTGCATCCTCCTTTTGAGGTCAAGGGATCCAAGGGTAGAATTTGGTCCTTGCCTCAACTGTGTTTGTGAATTTCTGAAAATGAACCAAACATTCAGGCAACCTTAACAAATACCAATATTTTTAAAATAACTAATGATTTAAAATGTCCCAATCTGTGAATGGCTAGCTCAAGACATTAAAAATATTTTTAGTTTGTGGTTGGAATGAGTCACAGGAAGCTTTTACAGTCCTAAGTGAAACCATATTTTTTGAAGATGTCTGATTTTGAAACCCAAGATCACTGCCCAGCATTAGCAGAGGAAATGGGAAGTAGTCAACTGAAAGCTAATGTTTTTTTGTGGTGTCTGAAAGGTGGAAAGGTTAGATTATATTGGACTTTCTCTTCATTTTCTTATTGTCTGCTCACATTTCTTCTCCATTACACGTCTATTATAAAAAAAAAAAAATGTTTGAATCATAGAAGAATTTCCCCTTTTCTCTAGCATCATCATTTCTATTTAAGTTTTTACTGGAGTAGAAGATGCTGTACAGCAAACTATGGAAGAAGTTCTTTGACCAGAGGGAATTTCTTGTGTATCATATGAAATTTAGCTCATTTCACTTCTCTGTGCCATAGTTTTCCCATCAGTAAAAATGCCAGAATATTTCATGTTTCCTTGTTAGTGGACAGCTGTAAGGTTTGATTTAAGTTTTTAGAAGGCATGCTGGGCATCTTATGATTGCATACACTTATTACTTCACTAAAGTGGATCACTAATATAAATATTCTTCTTGGGAAAACAGGCTTTTTAGGAAAATCCCAGACTTAACACGTGTTTAGGCTTGTTAAATAACTTAGCACAAGTATTTTGGGGGCCATATCCCATAACTCCTACTGGTCTTCAGCAATATCCGTATTCAATATGTCCTTCCCTAGTATTTCACAGTCCTTCACAGAACATTTATGTATTATTTTTTTTCCTAAGATGCCTAATATGCTCAAAATTTCTTAGAAAATAATGCTTCCAGCATACATGTATCTTTTTGAATACTAATGAATTTTCTGACATGTGTCCTTCAAGTTAAGGGGTAATTTTAGTCATTCATAAACACTATTTAGTTGAGTAGGTAAAAAAATTCTTTCCAGAAAGTTATTCAATTAACTCATGTGTCCACTTCTGCTTATTGGTCTGTAGTAAGTAAATAAGGATGTTTTATTTGAATAAGTGTTTGTAACTACTGACATTTATGTTCTAATTCTTGGACACACACTTAAGTAGTAATATATTTAGATTGCATGAAGCCTTTTTTAAAAAGCACTCTTTCTGGGAGCAACAGAATTCAGCACTTCCCTGAATAGTATGTGACATCTTCCAAGTGAATTCAGATGAGATTATGATAACAAAATCACCTCTTTGATGCTCAAGAGGTGCAGATAGGAGTGTCAGCTCTGTCCTGGAAGCTGTAGAATGACATTTGTGCAGTTCCGTTCCTGGCTGATGAGCAGGGAGGGTGTATGGGCTTAGGCAGAATGGTAATCCACCCGGTGTACAACCTCCACAGCTGACACTATTAGCTGTACCTTTCTCCCCTGAATTATCCCTTTTCTTGGTTTTGTGTTTCTGTAGGCAAAGTCATGGCTTCTTCTCATCTCTTCAGCCTTGCTGAAGAAGTGAAGAAGCCATGAGACACTGGTTTTTGTGTAGTAAAAGGGTAGTGTGTGCCTCGTCATGTCCATAATTCCCCTCCAAAGGCCTGCCAGTAGTGTAACCAACACAGGGGTTTGTATCTAACTGAGGAGGGCTTGGGTTTAGTCTCTCAAGTCACACTGGAGTGACATGCCTTGCCTAATTTCTGTACTGTCAGCTTGGGATACAGGTAGAATAATTCATGTGTGTCTATATAGATGCATAGAGACATTTTTTCAGTCCATTTTGAAAGTTATTGTTAGACGTAAATACATAGTCCTTGCACAGGGTGAATTTCACTGTGTACAGGTTTTTTTATTAGCTACTGCAAAGGGATATATTAAGAACCTTGAAACTATATCCAGCTTAATCTAATTCCCAAAGAGAGAAAGTTAAAAGCTCTTATAGTTTAGCTGATGAGGCTTTTTCCTCTTTCTGGTTAAGGCAGGACAGAGCTCTAGTGGTCTAATGTATTTAGAGTTGGATATAGATTTTTAAGAATTGGATATAGATTTTTAAAAGAAGCTCAGAAGATTTAATTCTTGCCATCTACTTGGTCATTAAGAGCTATTTGTTACAAAAGACATATGAAAGATTTTTATTTGAACTCTGAATTAATTTCAAAATGCATTTTTTCCCTTACATGAGAAAAACAAAATAATTGTGTTTTCTTGTTTCACACTTACATTCAAGAAAATTGGCTTTCATGGAGACTGAGACATTGAAATTGCCTATGCTGTAATGATTTTTGATTACATAGATACCCCACTTGCTATAACAAATGATGAACAGATATAATGGAAAAATACTTTAAATCCATTTCTTTAAAAAGCCAGCAAAAGCTTAATAACAATTTAAAAATCTGTTAAGGTAAGTTTTTCAGATCTGGAAGTGCATGCTGTAAACAATTTTTCTCAATATCTTGCCCCGGAAATCGAATTTGCTATTATTAAACATAGCAAGAGATGCTTGTTAAAATTAGACTAAAAATAGCCTTTCAGTATGCTATTGCACTGGTATTTTTAGATCTAAAAAGTATTTATTCCTCCTACCAATTGCTGCTTCATATTAATTAATTTTCAGTGACAACTTAATTTTATCTTTTGTGGCTCGATTCCAAAGAAATTCTATTTTGAAAGATTTTGAGTGTTTTCAATTGTTACAGTGTGGAAAAAAATTAATTTCTGCTGTAAAAAGAACAGTACATTTGTTGATCAGCTGTTCCTTATTTGCCAGAAAAAAAGAAAAATCCAAAGAACTGAGGCCAACTTTTAATTAGCAAGGTAGACATACTCCAAGCACAGTCAGTGTTTTTTATTGCCTTTTTATGGCAGAATAAATGACCAGGTGAGAGTCAATGTGATCATACTATTGTAAATCCCAGCTTTATTTGGACTGTGTTTGCATGGTTAAAAGCTAATAATAATATTAACTTCTTCATTGTCTTATTTAATGAATACACTTGAGCCTACTCATTTCTGAGAAATCCCATTTGAAGGGAAAAACTGTGTAGGACCCTGAGCATTAACATACCAAACAAATTGTGAGTCCGTCTAGTCTGGTTTCCAGTAGCCAGCCAAACTCTGCTGATATGAAATTGCTCAACTCATTTACAACAGGACGGATCCAAACCTGTGGTTTGAAAATAGGCAAACTGCAGGCATCACTGAATACTGGTATTGGTGGGTATGGTTCTGTTTATTTCAGTAGCAGAGGATCTGGTGTAACATCTGTCTTTAGTTTTGGAAGGTTTTATATAATAGCACCCCGGTGCTATTCCCTGTAATAGTCATTGTTTTATTTACGGTACTTGGTGCTACTGGGCTGTATGGAGAAAGATAACTTCAGATGGGATTTTACTTCCTTCCCTTGGTCTGCATTTGAGGTGTTCATCTCATTGCAAAGGATCTGGCTCAAAGATAGTTCCTTGGAACCCCCAGTGCTTGGGAAGTG
Organism: Chroicocephalus ridibundus; assembly: GCF_963924245.1. NCBI lineage: Eukaryota > Metazoa > Chordata > Aves > Charadriiformes > Laridae > Chroicocephalus > Chroicocephalus ridibundus. The sequence continues at coordinate 7,222,485 of NC_086296.1, read as the reverse complement.
TATTAAAATTAGTATGTTTTATATGAGCTCTAGAGGTAGTGGGAAGGCACAGAGAAGGCAGTGTGAGTGCTTATCCTGAGGGTGCTAGGTTGCATTGAGTTCTTCCCTGTTGTCCGTGGAATTCATGGAAATCTTTTTGAAAACGAGGGAGGAAATCATATGCTAGCATGTTCTTTTCATGAAGGGGAGCATTATAATAGCAAATCATGATGCAGTCAAAGGCTGGGGAAAATCTTAGAAGTATTTGCTCTGAAGTGTTGACAGCTAAATATAATAATAAAGGACTAGACTGAAATGCGTAACAGCCTTCCACCTCCCATTGCTGTTATGTGGGAGGTTGGAGCCTGTTATGATTTGGTGGCCTATATTCTACATTTCATCTAATGACTGGAAAGAAGAACCCTTTTTTTGGCTATTGCCTTTGTCAAGCTGTCAGTGTATCTAACACCAGCTGCTAACGGAGAGCTCACTAGAATGTCTTAGGTGCAGGGGATGAAGTTATTTCTCACATCTAGGGCTGTAGAGCCACAATTAATTCCCCTTCTGCCAACCCCAAGAAGCTATAATCCTCAGTTTTGATCAGATGGCTCTTGAGAAGTTGTCAGTACTTCTGTCAGTCAGAGGAGGTCAAGGAGGATACATGAGGGATAGAGAAGCATTGGTGATACATGTGTCAAGGTCTTACTCTAGAGCCTGCACTGAGTGAATAAGTCTTCCTTTTTTTTTTTCTTTTTTTTTTTAATATTCCTCCCTTCAGGGAGCCTTATTCCCTAGTCTAGGAGCCTGAGAACAAGAGAGAGAATTTAATAGCTCCTGGCTTATAATCTGAGGGCTGACACAGAATTGCAATGTGACCTCGAGCAAATTAAACTCTCAACATCAAATTCTCCTCTATTCCTGCTCTCTGCAACTTCAATGTTATTATATGGAGAACATAATTTGTTCGTAATGCCCTAACATGTAATCCCAAGACCAGTGTTTATCTTTCTCATAAGTATTTTGCAAGGAAAGATCCATTTTCTGGTTTTCCTAAAAGTCTATCTTTCAAAGTTCTACCAGTGGGTAGTACTACAGACTACATCCATCCTAAGGCATTGGCCTTCACTATTTCTGGTGGGATCATGGATGGAAATACAGACATAATTATAGACTTACAGGGAAAGAGATTCCCTATATCCTGTATGTCCTATATGGAAAGAAAAAGGTCTGCTGCCTTCACATGCTGTGAATACTTGACAACTTTTTCAAATGGCCCCAGTGTATTTCAAATTAAGCTTTCTGAAACTGGGTCATCCACAATCAGCAAGTTACTCCAAAAGGTTTTAGCCCTCACTGGATAAAAGTATGCACATAAAAGCTGGGAAAGACGTGGCTAGACCCGACTTTCTAAATGTCAGTGTTATGTTCCGGATACTAGACCTGTTCAACTAAGCATCAAAACACTAACATTGCTGGTGTTGTCATTATATTTTTATCAGTTTCCTGGGAAATGCATGGGTTAAATGGACATGCAGGGTCTAGCACATGACTGACGCTTGAGACTTATAGGAGCAATAATTTCCAGTATGTGGTTGTCTGGCTCAAGTGCTGCATGCAAGGGCACCTGTGCATTAAGACTTTGCACAATCATCCCCTTGTATCTAACCAGGCTTGATTGTTTAAAAAATACTCAAGATCAGCTATCCTGAACCACATAAAATGGTGTTTCTCCTTAGGATTTTGTCCAAAGTAATGAGATCAAAACATTGGACTGGTTAAATGGAAGGTTGTTATGCTGATGACTTTTGCTAAGTCATATTTCTTCTTCTTCTGAATAAATTGACAGCAACTTGAGAAATTCTATTGGGACTTCATTTGCATTTCTGAAGTACCTGCTAAAAACCCTGAAGAAGCTCAGGCTTTCTTTTTTATGCTTTTCCCAGAAGAAAAATGACAATATCTGCAGCCTGTTTTTTTCATGAAGTATCCTTTTGTCTCATTCTCTCATTGCATGCTGCTATTTAACTCTCCAATTCTATGTTTCTCTTGCAGACGACTTTAGGACTAACACTTGCTCCTACTCTTAGGCAAATACGAGTTTTCCCAGATGAAATATTTTAATAATGTCACAAATTTGGGGATTTTTAATAGTATATTCACTTGCAGGCCAAGTGGCTTAAAAAATTGATAATCATAGAATCATAGAATGTGTTGGGTTGCAAGGGACCCTTAAAGGTCATTTAGTCCAACCCCCCTGCAGTAAGCAGGGACATCTTTAACTAGATCAGAGCCTCTTACTGCTTAGGAGGAGGTGTGGTTTTTTTTGCTCTCCTTGTTCTAGTAACCTTGAACCTGATATTTTTGACCCTTGTAATCCCCTATAACTATCTTTTCTTTTTCTAGTTCATCGATAGAAGATTTAGGCATTGAACTTTTTTTCCTCAGAATATCTTTGAAAGAATACCCCTAGGCATTTTTTTACAACACTTCTGATTGTAGCCTACTACCAAGTTACTAATTTGTTTGCAGTGTCTAATCTGTTAATATGGAATCTTGTTGTACTTTAAAAACTTTTCTGGTACGAATGGGAACACAGCTCATGACAAGGGCTCCTGGCTTTGTTTGGGAACATTTGTGCTGCAGCTGCAATGGCCCACGTCCATTTCATTCTTGCATTTGTTTTAGCTGAAAGTCGTTTAGCATACTAGACTCCTTTGGAACTCTGAGTTGAATGACCATAGGGCTGGCAGAGAGATCATACCTGACAGCCTTCTTGATCAGTGCAAATCACTCAACAGTGACTGGATTTTGCTATTCTTTGTCATACACATGCTGACTTCAATAAGCTTCAAAACTGCGTATTTTGCTGCCAAAGAAACTATACGTCCTTTCTCCAAAAGGACCTTATTTAACGTACATAGAAGCTTAAAAGGAGAGGGATGAGCTCATATGGATGAGCAGCAGATTCTTAATTACTCCAGGGATGGGTATTGAACAGTGGGTTAGCTGTAGAAAGACAAAGCAAAGTTACCAGAGAGATTGTTGTACCCTGTGTTCAGTACATATGAGTTGTTTGTGCTAAGGTACGCACCGAGTGATTAAAGACCAAAATGTTAGCTGGTTACCCATTCAAAAACTAGGATTGATCCATAATACTAGTGTTACAGCTAGAATTGGTCGATAATCTCAGGACATAAATTTTTCAGTATAAATTCACATTACAATTGACTGACACAATTTATGAATTCATGCTGAGTTTGTCAAATTGTCTCAGCTAAAAGATTCATCAAGTCAAATACTTTTCATTTCAAAAGTTTTGGTACAAATAAGATTTATATATCCCCATATTTTTAAACAACTTTTTTCTACTTTTTCCAGATTCATATGAATATTTTAAAACTGGTTAATGCCTTAACAAGACATTTTTTAATGGAGAGGATGATGAATTTTTGCAGTGTGTCTGTTTAGGCATGGAAATAAAACAAAACAAAACAAAACAAAACAAGTTATACACACAACTTGGCTTACTGAGTTGTAAAGACACGTAGGTGGAGCTTACTCTACAACTAGCAGGAGCTGAGGGTTTGAAATACCTCTATAAAATCTTTCCCAGAATTCCCAAATACTATTGTACATAACTTAGTATGTCTAAGAGAAAGCTCCTGGTTTGAGATACTTTCAGTCTAAATGGACAAGGTAAACAATCAAATGGAGACACTGAGAAGAAGATGTGATTTGTGGAAAACAGGAGAGGAATAACAGAAAAGGGCAAGGAGCAAACAGAAAAGCTCATTTAGTTGAATCGCATAACATGCTATAGATATTGCTGAAATGCATTGTAGAGGAGGAGGTGCAGCCCTTTATGTCCCCTCACTGTCACCTGTGAAACACCATATGGTTGGAAATGGTACTCCTAGCTCCTTAGAACAGGCAAAAAATATGGAAAGGTCATAAGAAAATATGTGGAAAGGAAAGTAAAAGCCTTTCTGCTTTGAAAGATGTTGAGCAACTGAGGACTAAACCTGGAATTTTCTCTTGTGTTGTTTTATGATGGGAGCAAGGCGTACGTTCAAGCTTGCCTACCAAGTACTTTCTGTACCTGCTCCCCCTTTTTTAGCCTTTTAGACCTAAATATTAACAACTTGGTAGGTCACGTGATTCCGGGTGCCTCTACTGTAACAATGAATTTAGCCTCAGGTAAAAACAACCATGTTGCCTAAATCAGGACAAAGATTGAATTAAATAATCATCTAGGACATACAATTGCCCATGAAGAAGAAATGTCTGTCATCATAATCAACAAATGGCAAAAATATTCCTTTGCTGTTCATTTGGGGGACTTTTGTGGTTGTTGCTGCTGCTGTTACAGCCTATAAGAGATATCACCTTTAGTTTTCCAAGTATCAAATCAGAGACCTGAGGGTCCCATAACTCTTCTCAGCTAAGTGAGCATTCACTACAACTTCCCTTTAACAGGTGTTTCATGGTAACTCCTATTTTAGATGTGGATTGGAGGCAAGAGGTTGTAAGGGGTTTTAACCCCCTGTAGTATCTCCAGCCACTGCAGACTTTTAATATGGTTGTATAACCACTTACTCCCTCCCTCAAATAAAATCAGATCTATGTCTCCCAATGTTCTTTGCAGTGGAGAACATGGTGAGACAAAGAGTATAAGGCATTTACTCAAGCTCCCGTGTCTGGAAGCATATCCTGAGGTTCTGGCTCTTCTTGCAGAATCAGTGCAATGTATGGCTCTTCTGAAAGCTGGGCAGAGCCATGAGCAGTACTGAGGCACCTCATACATGCCAGCCACAGGACAAGTGAAACTTCCAATCCTTTTTCACTGAAAGGAGAGGTTAGTACAGCTCCGGAGTATTTAAAGAGTACAGCAGCATTTAAAGAGACAGGTAAGAGAAGTGGAGGGCAAAGGGAGAGAGTATATCTTGGATTATTTTCTTCTTCACATATCTTCAAAAAAGGGGTAAAAAAGAGAAGATTGACTCAACTAAGTTTAGTGAAATGGCACACTGCTCCTGCGGTAGCCAAGGTTGCTATTTCAATGCTTACACTGGTAGATCAGGAGAAGAATAATTACCTCTACACATTGTACATCTCTTGATCTGCCAAGTAGAAAACAGAATCCTCGGAGCATTTATCCCCAAGGGAAGACATGAATAAGGAAAACAACTGCAGCTGGCTCTGCTTCCTTTTGCATTTTGTTTCAGTCTCCTTGCTGCACCAGTAAGTGTCACTATGGTCTTTCCTGTATAGCAGCAGAGATAATGTGAGTTTTGGAGCAGGAAAGGGAAAAAAACCCACACCTAAACATGATTATAAGTGTGGTTTTGTCACACCTCTACCTGGAGTCAGTAACCCTGGGTTACAATCTCCCTGTGTTTTCAATGTCAAGGTGACCTGAAATTATTTGTTAAATCTTTCACTCTGGAGACTTTTTAATGGTAGGATCATGTGACAAAGTCTAATTGTTTTTCTTTCTTTTGTTATTGTGCCTATGATTGCTGCTTGTAGTAATCACAGTTTCATTTTCAAGATTGTCTATTTGCTAAACCAAATTTTCAAGTTCAGCTTGTCGGATTTTCATATTTGAGAGTGGAAGTTCATTGAGTATATTGCTAGGTCTCCAGATAAGAATTAGAAAATGAAATAATGATTAATTTAGAAAAAGGAGTGAAATGAAATCTGTGACTATAACTTGATTTCTCCTCTGCTCTTTCAATGTTGTTGAATATTTTGGCACCATTTTCAATATATTTGATGTTAGATGTGGAAGTGTGAAAATGGAAATGCATTGGGGAAATGGAAAAACACCAACATTCCTGTTACTGAAACAAAACTAAATTATTATGACAAATATTATCATGAATATGGAAAGGAAGCAAGATTGTGTTTTCTTCTCCAGCTGCCTAGCCGCAATTTCATGTTCCATAAAAAGGAAATTCAGCAGCATGCCCGTGACATTGAAATGTTAAGCTCTGAAACCAATTTTATCTTCAGGAGACATACTGCTCATTAAAAATATTAAAATACATTTCTCCCTTCCCTACCTAAATATTTATTTTTAACCCTTTGTACCTAGCTGGTTTAGGTCATCACAAAATCCGAGAAATTACACCTAAAAGGCCTATTCATTCCTGTATATGTGGGATTGATGCTGTGGGGGAAGTGAAGGTGATAACTCCCCATGGATTCTCACTGAGTGGGGATTCCACACTTTATTTCCTAGTCATCTGCCCTGTACCTTTTTCTAAATCTTCTTGAGTGTTGTATGAAGTATGAGAGGGTAGGCACAAAGGAAGGGAGGGATGCCACCGGGGGTAACACGGTATGTGGTGGTTTTGCAAAAGGAATGACTAGCTCAAGCAGTCGCCCACTCCCTAGTGAAGTTTTGGATGTAGAAACCATGAAACTGAACTCCTTCCCACATTCGGAATTTCCATAGCATTTTGTCAAGAGAAGTCTGACCTGGGCATGAGGTTTGGCTTTCAGACTGTCAGCATTTCAGGGAAATGGAAAATGTAACTGGAAATGCACAAATACATCCATACCTCCTTTTAATTCCTTCTTGCTTGCTATAGCCACGAACTGATGCAATCTTGCCTTTGCTAAGTAGACTACAGAGTAACATTGACAACAGGAAGAATAACTAACTTCAGGGAGGAGAATTAGAATTGTTTGACCTTTCATAGTCTCTTTTCATCAGCTATACAGAAAAGAATATCATAGCTCAAAGCTCTTGTTCCCTGAGGTTTCTTTCACTTTAATAACATTCCTGCATGGATGTAGTAAAAGTCTCTTTTTTGGTGAGCTCGTTTTTCTCTCTTTATTTCTACTTGCCGTTCTTGACTTCAGAGATCATGATCAGGACAACTAATAAAAATCTCAGAGTAAGCTGGAGAGGCTGCTCAGAGGCAGTATTTTTATCTTAGATACAAAGTTTCCCATTTCCACTGTATTCATAATAATGTGTCTCATAAGACGTCTGATCTGATTTTATAGATTCAGAAGTTCAGCTAGTTACGTAGCTTCATAGAAACATCTGAAGTAATCCTCTATGTTTCCAAACTCTGTTCATTACTACCCTAAACTTACAAGCTTTGCTAAGCCATGGAGTGAGGTTTTTCCTGCCAATGAAATACCAAAATGTAAATATTGGCATTAATTTCTCCTGCATAAAAATGTTTTGTTGCAGTACTTATTCTGCTTGCTAAGCAACTTGTTATTGTCCATCAGTCAATGTGCCAGTGAAACCTACACAATTCAAAGTCATGAAGAATGCTAGTAATTTATTTGATTTTAAACAGTTGCCTCTTGGAGATGGAAAAGTATAGCACTGTCATCTGGAGCAGAATAAGGGAAAGGAAGTTTTCTATGGAATTTCAGGAAAGTTCCTACACTTTTTGTAGATGGTGGCTGTCATTTTTAAAGTGTCACAACAATAAAGAGTGCGTGAACTGTGAGCACTGTCAGAAAACTCTTGATTTTTCTTTTCAAGAGTGTTTACTGGTTCAAAGCAGGAGTTAGAGACTGCAATAATTATGTTTTCCAATGGTTTGTGAAGGTAATTGAGCTTCAATTAAAAAAAAAAAGGTTGGTTGTGATATAATTATGAAATCTCTATACTTCACCAATATTTGCAAAATATAGAATACAAGAGTCAGCTGCTGGTTTTGAAAATCAAGCCCCAGATCAGGATTTGGGATTTGGACATGGAAATTGCATTTCTTAAGCCAAGGCAATAGTTTCATGTTGTATGTTGTCTACATTGACAGTGACTTCTTAGGGAGATTCTCTTTACGTATATACATATGTATACATATACTTGTAAGTTCATAACTTTTTTCCTTTACTTCAAATGTATGTAGTTCTCACTGATTATGAAGAAAATTAATGCTGTTCTTTGACACCTGCTTTGTGACAGAGAGATATAGAGACAGACTTAAGGAAAAATTCAAAGACAACACATGAAATATTCTTTACATGGTGGAGGAATTAATCTGAAATAAAATTTTCTTATACCCTTTTTATAAGTTTGCTTCTCTTGTAATAGAATGCATTGTTGTTATTAAAAGCTGTTCATGTATAACAAGCATAAAGAAGCATGTATTCATTGACTTGATGGAATTTATGGAATTCATTTACTCAGGAGGTCATCAACTTTTGTCTACTTGTCCTATTAGGGAAATTTTTTTTTTAAATTAAAAGTGTTAACAGAGATGATCTCAAAATGGATTCGTTGTTTTAGTCTTCCCCCCTCCCCTCTAGGTAGACATTTGCTGACTGCCCCCTGCAACTTTGCATGCTTCAGTACTATTTGTGGTCATGCTTTGAAAGAGAGGAGATGAAATTATTAGGTTCTGTCTAACCCCTGAAATTGCAGTGATTTTGACCTGGTTTCTTTTAGAGCAATTCTAAATTGATATGAGCTAAGATGAAGGACCCGACCTTTTGGGTGGTGGAACTAAATGTGTTTAGAAACCAACTCAGGCTACAGTGGCACTTTTCTTTTTCCTCAGGAACAAGACACGATGTCAGTACTTCTAGGTATAGCATGACTTCTGGATCACATCGCTTATTTGACTACGCTGTTCCCAATATGGCATATTTTTCTGTGCTAAAGGCTTGCTGTCCATTATGGGTTGCAGGTCAAAGGAGTGTCAGAGCATTTCTGATTTTTTTACCACCATATTTCCATAATGTATGGCATGTGACCTTTAAAAAGCTGCAGAAAATGAAGCGGTGTTCATCAACTGTTCTGTCCTTATTGTACAGTTTGGGTAACTGCTTAGTGACTTATCCTGCCTTTCCTAGGACCCCAAGGCTCCTTGCCAGCTGTGATGGGTGTAAAGGATGTATTTCCCACCATGCCACACTCCCATGGTGAAGTATTAAGATGAAGAAGGCAAAGAGAGAGAAGGGAGGTTAGTGATCCTTTCACTTTGTGAAATAACTCTGAGATTGGCTCCAAAAATCTGGTTAGCTGGCAAGGACAAACTCGAACATGTTGCCTGCCAGATATGTCCAGCTGTATGTGTGCCACCTGCTGATCCATGTGCCATATGGGCAGGCTGCCATTTACACTGCTCATAGTGTATTGAGATGTATAATAGGGTATAGCAGCCAGCCACAAAGTTAGGAAACTTTCCTCTCCTCTAGTCACAGGCTTTCCTTTATTGGTTGACTTTTTTGCTTTGTTTGTGGTATTTTCTTCATTCTTCTCAGAACCCTCCCTTCACAGCACCAAGAACCAGCTATTTATGGGGCAATTTGGACATCTTTAGAATCATAGAATCATAGAATCATAGGGTTGGAAGGGACCTCTGGAGATCATCTAGTCCAACCCCTCTGCCAGAGCAGGGTCACCTAGAGCAGGTTACACAGGAACACGTCCAGGTGGGTTTTGAATGTCTCCAGAGTTGGAGACTCCACCACCTCTCTGGGCAGCCTGTTCCAGTGCTCTGCCACCCTCAGGGTAAAGAAGTTCCTCCTCATGTTTAGGTGGAACTTCCTATGTTCCAGTTTGTGCCCATTGCCTCTTGTCCTGTCCCCGGGCACCACTGAAAAGAGCCTCGCCCCATCGTCCTGACACCCACCCTTTAAGTATTTATAAGCGTTGATAAGGTCACCCCTCAGACGTCTTTTTTCCAGACTGAAGAGACCCAAATCCCTCAGCCTTTCCTCATAAGAGAGGTGTTCCAGTCCCCTAATCATCTTTGTAGCCCTCTGCTGCACCCTTTCCAGCAGTTCCCCGTCCCTCTTGAACCGGGGAGCCCAGAACTGGACACAGTACTCCAGGTGCGGCCTCACCAAGGCAGAGTAGAGGGGGAGGATGACCTCCCTTGACCTACTGGCCACACTCTTCTTGATGCACCCCAGGATGCCATTGGCCTTCTTGGCCACAAGGGCACATTGCTGACTCATGGTCATCCTGTTGTCCACCAGGACTCCCAGGTCTCTTTCCACAGAGCTGCTCTCCAGCAGGTCAGCACCCAACCTGTCCTGGTGCATGGGGTTGTTCCTCCCCAGGTGCAGCACCCTACACTTGCCCTTGTTGAACTTCATAAGGTTTCTCTCTGCCCAGATCTCCAACCTGTCCAGGTCTCTCTGTAGATGTTTCAGAGCTTACTGGAATAGTTTCCTAAAATCTGTCTTCATGTATCTGGAGGAGGGGGACTGTTTTGACACATCTGTCTTGCACATACTCATTATAGGCTAACATACAAAAGGCACCGGCACTCAAAAAAGCAAAGATGTTAACACAGACGACACTTCCCTTGACTCACATAGTAAGCAAGTGCTTGCTGCTTAACGGACAGAACAAGTGAAAACTAACCAAATCTCATAGGGGCCTGGAGTGCTTAAATCCTGATTACTGGTAAACTGTGGTGATAGAGAAACATTGTACTAACATTAAAGAAGTATTCTTATAAAATACAAGCATTATAACATTACTCCAGAGTGTAATAGCAAATGTGGTTTCATAGCTGGAATCCTTTTTACTTACAAATTGATAACTTCATGAGGTATTTTAATCATTTTTCATATATAAAGCAATATTATGCCATTTGGTTCTTAGAAATCTCTGTAATAAACAAACTAGCAGCTCATTAAGTCTCACTAAACACTTCTATATTACATAAGAGTTTTTTCATATTTTAAAGAGGTAAATGAGCACAGCACGCCTAAGTGACTTGTGTGAGACAATACATCATGTCGGCTGCTTCCGTGGCAAGTAAGCACACTGCCAAGTCCTCTCTTTGCAAAACAGAGGACACTGATAGATTTTCATAACAGTAACACATTCTGTATTTTAACCCCAAACCCTAAGAGTGTTGAGTAAATCTACTGTTTAACTGTGTTTGTTCCTCTTGACTAAGGCTCAGAGGACTATGTCACATACAGTAAATTACTGGAAGAAGAAATCTCCACCAAGGTAAGAGGTGCCAAATAAAATATATTAGTCAATAAAAAAACTATTAGAAACCAAGTCCTTTTTAATGTGATTTACAGTAGGCTGAAGTTACAAAACAGCAAATGGAAGGAAAGAAAATTACACCATGAGTGGTAAAGAGGACCACTGGTTTTATGGTATATATTGGAAAATGAAGGAAAAACTATAAGTAGGTATTGGCCATGGCCTGTTAGCATTCATTCCCAGAGGAAATAGTCCAGCATTTGAAAGGGTAAACACCAATGAGGCAGGGAGACTTATTATTGTGGTCAAAGGCTCCGGCATAGAGGCGTTTTTCTCATTCCCTTACTCTGCTTTCCACTGCACTGTGTCATGAGAAGGATTTTTTGCAGAGTAAGTTACTGTTAGATGTGTATAATAAGGAGAGGAGGTGTGATCAATTACTGACAATTCTTGACAGGACAAATTAGCAGTGTCTAATGATGACTGCTGTTTAGAAGATGCTGTTTGTATTGAGGGAGCTAAACTCGATACAGTGTGGTCGCTTGCTGGAGCACAAGACCACTATTAAGAAAACAGGGGTTCTGTTTGCACCCGGACTGATGGGTGACTGTGATAATGCCATTGTGCCTCAGCTTTCCCACCTAAGGAAAGGGAAATGTTGTAATCCCCTTGGTGAAGTGAGAGTCAATGAAAAAAGTTAAATAATAGGGAGGTATCTTTAAAGAAGGGAAACGTGATTATTATTGTCAGGATCTGTAATAAATTCAAACAAAAAATGCTGGTGTTGACAAAGGAGATTTCTACTGCTATGAAACAAAGGCTGTTTGCACAATAGCTTAGAAGCAGGAAATCTCCCGGAGGTGATGCTGGTAAAGCATGTGCACAAGTAGCATGTTAGTTTTGCTTCTGCTGTGCGGCAGATCTTAGTCCCTTCATAAATCCGCTCTCACAAAAAAAAGAAATGAGAAGGCTACTTGAAAAAAAATCATCTAAACTATGTTATATGCTTATGTGTGGAGGCTGGAGGGTGGCAGGAGAAAAGGAAGGCAAAAACCTTGTAAGATTTAAACAGCCCACTTTGTACTGTGGGAAAGGCAAGTGTCTTGCATTTTGAATTAGTGCCATGCTACTTGAATAAGAAGACAGCATGGTTTGCTGCAAAGATAGGCAGCACAAAATAAGTAATCTATATAATGAGTTGCTTTTCTCATCTACATGCTGTGTAAATTGCTACACTATACATTGTATAGTGTAGCAAAATACTGCTAGAGCTACAGCTTTGTAATTAAGTGATTATTTTACACACATCTGCTTTACAGCATCTGTATTACATTACATAACTGATAGCTGGAATTTATATTAAAATATTTTAGTGCCAGATTGGTGTTAGTATATTAGAGGTTTGGAGATAAAAATTGTTCTCATGCATGTTTCTCTTAAAATTTGCTAAACCTAATCAGTTTATTTTTGAGAAGAGCTGTTACCTGACACAGTGATACTAAAAATAGAAGAAAAAAAATAAGATATTTCCTATTGAAATATATGGATAATGGAACAATACTTCATCTGTGATTTGATTTTTTCTCTCCTGGCTGTTGCCTTAGTTGAGTGTCAGACTGCTCTTCATGAGCCAGTGGGACTTAGAAAGAACATGGAACGGTTGCGTCAACTGCTGAGCAGGGATGATGTTCTAAGAGATGAAGTCTGCTGCCAAGCTAAAGTCAAACGGTTCTAGGGTGGCAGAGTGACAGCTGCTCTGGTCCAGCAGGGATTGCCTGCGTGGGGTGGAGGAGGAACTGCCACCTGAGCTGAGTGTGCTAATGCAGGTCCTGGAAGACAGGGTGACAATGGCAGATGGCAGTTTTTTAGAGGCACTTACTAATAGCTGATTCTGTGGAGCTGCATGCATCACAGCCTTCATCAAGAGAAATTCAGGACCGCAATTGTGTCTGTCAGAGTTCCAGTCTTTCTTTATAGGATGAAGTAGTGGAGGAAGGAGAGGAGGAAGAAAGTAGAGGGGAAAGTAGTCTGGGGATAAAGCATGGAATGAGGAAGATAAAAAGTAATCAGTGATCAACACTGCAATTCTGTTTTGATACCTCAGTGTGCTTCATGCCTGGTTCTGCATGACCATGAACTTTCCTTGGGAGATACTGAGGGTTCTGAGGTCTCACTGGAGGTATTAAAGCCTGTCCCAGAAAGTTGTTTTTTTCATTCCTGGATCAGGGACTCCAGACACCGAGGTATTAAAAAATGTCCCTTAACATCAGTATCATTACAATATCATCGATAAATTCCCTTGGCATTCTTACATAGAGCAGAAGCTCTTCAGAAGTTGCAAGTATTCTCTAAGCAACCTCCTTCTTCTCCAGAAAGGATCTTGTACATGCCTTACAGTATTTGACTTTTTTCAGTCTGTAAAACTTTGACATTTTTACTGCTAAGGTACAGAAATATAAATTATGTTTAAAAAAAATAATTCCTCTTTCCTTAAATGTCACTACCTTCCATAGCATATGTCTGTTTGCTAAGGGACTGAGTGCTATTCTTCATAGCATTAGGGATGTTTTTCAAATACCAGGTTGAACTGGTTATATCAGTTCTTGTGCCTCTTCTTTCATACAAAAGGAAATCTCGTTATCTATGCAGAGAATAAGAGGGTATTATAAGTCACTCACCATTCTAAAGATATTTGCTTTTGTCATAGGAACTTAAAGTTGTCATCACAATGTAAAGTGGACAGCATATGTTGGTTTGGGTTTTTTCATATTTCGGCTATGTCTGTAACATGAGAGACCAATCCCAGAATAACAGTGTAGTTACTGAACAGACTTGGGGGGTGGGATGAGAGGTGATTTTGCCACAATCCCTCTGATTAATGTCACATAAATAAAGCTAAAACCTTCATCTCCCCTGTATCAGACTTACATCCTTACTTGAGCTTTTAGTTATGCTGGTGTCATGACTGTGTCTGCTTTGGCTAGAAATTTCATCTTGGATCTGAGAAAGTTAAAATTGTGGTGGATTTGGTGAAAGGTACACATTTAGTGAAATCTCTGTGGTGCAAAAAAAATCTGTCTTGCTCTATATAATAATACTATAGGGTATTATTTGGTGTATGGAATCTTTGACTCCATGAACATGAGCTTATCCATTCTGAAATGCATTAATAGATCTTACCTCACCGAAAGAAAAGACGGGTCTCCTCCGTGACTGCTAGTAGTGAATTTTGCAGACTACGTTGTCATGTAAAAAGAAACTGGAAAGAGTGAAAGAGAGTGAGAGCTGGCAACTGGTCTTCCTATCATCCCCAAGAGTAGCAAGGTGCAGGAAGTTCACTCATTAACTTCAAGAGAATGTATCAAAAGTACGTGGAAGACAGCTTATTGAAGTGGAAGAGGTTGTACCCATTATGCTGTGAAACTAAATGATGAATTTAAAAGTCTGACAAGCAAAGTGAGTATAATATCTGGAATATTTTTAGACCAAAAGTGTCTTGGGAAACCAATTTTGAAAAGTGGAATAATCTGCCTCCTAGAAAGTTCAATTAGATTCATAACATTTAGCATCATGAGCTACTTATTCCCTACAGTTCAAATTTCATATGTTGTACCAATTTGCAAAGTTGTGTCTCCTGCTACAGTGGGAAAACGATATGCAAAATATTTTATGATTGTGAAGGAAGCTTGAGGTGATGTTAAAATAACATGTAAATGGACTGAAAGAGATTGTTGCCAGATGATTTTTTTTAGCTGGTCACAAATCCCAGTAGAGGAGGTAAAACTGAATACCAAAGTACCATTTAATTTCATGGAAACATTTCCTTCAACTTGCTCCAACTTCTCTTGATGATTTCTTAGAGCTGTACCTATTTCCTGATCCCAAAGGAGTGGAGGGTTATTTTTGTGGATAAATCTGCCAGCCAAGTTTGAGAAGTGGGAAATTGATACCTACCTCTTGCTCAAATTCAGTTTTTTTGCCCTGAGAAGACATGCAGAATTGACATCTGGTCAATAATAATATCCGGTTAGGTCATAAGAGATTCTAACCATATCTGGTTAGAATCATAAGAGACTATGAGATGACAACATTGTAGATTTAGGTGTGACAGGCCTTTTTCCAGAACTGTTTCAAACCCAAGACAAAATGTTTTGTCTTCTTGGTATTTTTGCATGTGCCCAAACAAGGATAATAAACAGGACAGCAAGTCAACAGGCAGAGCTGCCTCTGTATCTCCAGCTGAGAAGGACCTTTTGGAAAACCCAGGAGAGCCATAGGCAGGGAGAGTGAGTCTGTATGTCTGGAATTCATTTGGCTGCCCAGTGTGCATTCGCTGTGAATATGACTCAGTAATTCTGAAGAAAAGTCAGGATGAAGCACAGGAACATGGGGAGTACCGGGGAAGTTTGAGATTCTGCAGAGTAGATAAAAAATGAAATAAAATAAATCATGTGGCAGAGCAATTGCTTTGGTTTTGCCATTCATGGAATAAAGAATTTATAACTGGTAAATCAAATACATTGCACAAAACATGGACTGTAAAACTTGCTAATTGATATGAAGATTACACCTGGACTTTGTCAAGCACTACTGCCTTGGTTTTGATATAGGGATAATAACTTTCTTGTATCTGAGGAAGGAAATGAGTACAGAAAGGGCATTTGGGCAACTAAAGAATGGTAAAACAGTGGCACTATCAGGAAAACTTGCAGTTCAGTCTGGCTCTTCTCAAAAGCACTGTGAAGTTTGTGGGCCAGATCTTCATCTGCTTGAAAATGAATCAAAGAGGTTATGCAAGCTGATAATCAGCAAAGTATCTAACTTGCCTTTCATTGGTTATTTGACCTGGAGCCACAAAGGGATTATATAAACACATGTGACAAAGTATAATATTTGCAAATAACTCTTGTGAGTTGTGTGTTGGTAATTTTGGCAATTTATTGACTGCTGTTATAAAGAAAACACAGCAACCACCCTCACCTCCAGCTTTGATATACTCTTTCCATCTTCAGATAGAAGGAAGTGTGATATAGCAAGCGTTTATACGCTGCTGGCATTTGCCATTAGAAATGATAAAAGGAGGATTGAAAAATATTGTGGTATCGTATTGGAGCTGCTCCCCGTGTTTGCCCAGATGAGAAATCGGGTAGCAACTCTGCTTGACAAGGAGGAAGCAAGGAAGCAAATTCCCTTGGACTATTGCTGTCAGAGGGTGTCCAGTCTAAGCATTTCCATTCATTTTGTTCTGTGCTGCATTAGCTCTTACATTTCTGCTCTGTGTCACTGCAGTCTGTTGGCTATTCTTGGGCCTTACACTCTAGAAGTAGTCTTTATGAGGTCTTATACTGTATAAATAGGCTGGTTACTGCAGACTTCTCATTGCCAAGTGTCCTGGTTTGTGATGTAGCAGAGCCAATTTTCGCTTCAGTGAGAGAGGCTCTTGCTCTCGCTTATGTCTGTGGCCACCAGGGCCAGCTGAGTTAGGTGTTTGCCCTGTGGGGAGGAGGGGACAGGTCAGGTGACCCAAACTGACCAATAGGGTGCTCCATGCCATCTGCCATGCTCCGTATAAAAGCTGAGGGATCAGAGGATTCAGCTCTTCTTCAATGGTGCTGTTTTTCAATGGACGATGTCTAAGGAGGACCCTGTCAGTTTGTCTACTTTTGATCCTGATCTGTGAGTTCCTGAATCAAGATCCTGAGATCCAGAATCCAGTTGCCACTTGTTACTGAGTCCAGTCTGGAGCTTTCTCAGTGCCTGCCAGTGACATCTCCCTGGGGCCTTGATACAGTTTTATATATGTTTTTATATATTGTATCTATTTCATTGTTTCCTTTTTATCTTATTATTAATATTTCATTGAAGTAGTTTAGTTATTTTTCTAAACTCATAAATCTTTTTATCTCTGTTCTTCCTTTCCTTGGAGTGAGAGGTGGAGGAGAGCATCTGTTGTCTTGTCATTGGCCAACCTAGCCCAAACTGTGACAGATAAACCTTGTGGATGTCATTGCCAGCAGTATAACACTAAGTAGTTTACACCTGAAAATACAGCAGGATCCCAGAAAGTATGAAGGTGCAACTGGTATGTCATGCATTTAGTAGTAATCCAAATGATATGTTGATATACAGATGCAAGATAGAACTGGAAGAAAATAGAACTCCATGCAAAAACTGGTCTTTATCTGCCCTGTGTTATGCTATGAAAAATCCAGCCTTGCAGCCAAATTGGATACAATTCAAAGATAGTTCGAATGAGCCAGCTCTCTGTTGTTGCTGGCTGAGAAAACTATTGAAGTATTATCTGTATTGGCAGTGTAGCAAGAATAAAAAAAAAAAAAATTGCATTTGCAAACTGTGATAGCCTTAGTGGTGCATGACAACATTGCCTTACAGCAAAAAAACTATAGAAAACACAATGAAATAGTATAACCTTAGAATGATAGACTTTCAAAATAAAGGAAGGTATTTCTGAGTATGCCAAAGTACTTTTTTTTTGAGCAATTGAGGGGATCAATATTGTTCCTTTGAAAACCTTTTCATCGAAAACCTCTTCATTGGGAAGAAAAATTAACTATAGATGGTTTTGAATTCACCATGGCTGTAGTTGAAGGTAGCTTGACTCTTACAGCTGCATTCTCAATTCTGGAATAGCAAAAAAGGTTGTAAGTCAGCTATTACTGTACTAGAGGTACACAACTGGAATGACTGGGAGATTTTGGAGCTGTAGACATTGCAGGCTGTAGATAGTGGGCCTTATTGTATGTCTTATGCTGATTTTCAGATTTGCTTGAGATACTGAAAAAGAAAAGCATTCTAAACTGCCTTTTAAGAACCTTATGAGACTTAAATAACATTCATGAGTTGTGAGGATTACGTATGTTTCCAAATTCCCTTTGAAAAAAATCTACACGTGAATTGCCAAGTAATATAAATCACTCTAACTAAATTGTAGACTAACATGGTATATTTAATATTTACAATGATTTTCAATAGGAAAATACATCAAATATTTTTAAGAGATATTTTACACTGTATTTTCATTTCTGACAAAGTTCAGGTGTATGATTTTGATACACTTAGAAAGGAACTAAACGTTTCAGGCAAGTGTACCAGACCTTTGACAATTCCTAATATAAATTAATGAATTAAGATGACAAGGGATTAAGCAGGTTATCCAGATTAGATTTGTAATACAAAGCCATTTCATTAATGTAAAAGCTTCTTTCAACTCTAAAATGATTTACTAACATGTTTGCATGGCAAGCTGCTGATTCTTTCTTAGTCTGTTTTAGCAATGTCATCACATGTTGTAAAAGCCTGGATGAAAGGCAGATCAGCTAAACATAGGATGTCTATCAGGCAGGAGCATTAATAATGTAACTCTTGCAGTACTACCACAAAACTGGAACATTTTGTGGCGTTCTCCCTTCCTGTCCACTGACCTCTCCTGTGCATTGTAGACACTTCAGAGCATCCCACCAGAATGGAGTGCCCATCTGGCTGGCGAGGGAATGCACTTGAGTTTCATCTGAATTTTTACTGGCAGTGGTGTAAGGGCACACGCTGCTGGGTGGTTATTTTCCAGTCTCTAGGGGACAGTGACATACACATGTACTCTCCAGGAGGGCAGATATCACAGGCATGCTCATTTAGTTCCCATTTACAGAGCAGTGTATTTGCTTTAAAGGTGTCTATATAGCACATTGAGGTTGGGCTAAGAATGAGAATGATTGTTGTTAATTTTCTATTGTTTAGCTTTAAAGTTGTTCTCTTGCCTGCCTTGCATTCTGCAGGTTTAGGGACAACAATATTGCAGTACATATTACCACAAAATAAATTTTCAATCCAAGCACATGGGACCAGTTTTCAAACACGTTGGAAGCAGGGATAAGTGGTTCTCACCCAGTGATCCCTATCTTAAAGGCAGGTTGTTTTGCCATATATAAACAATCCTTTCCACCTCCCACTTATGTCCCAAAAATGACGAAACCTCAAAGCTCAGTGAGTGGCTCTCTTCCATTCTTATATTGTAGCAGCCTATCTGGCCATGCTGGAATGTTCTTTATTTCAAACTGCTCCAGAGGTGAAAGCATTCTAAAATGGCATTTATAAAAGTCTTTTCAAAATTACCGTTTGGTGTATCTACAGTACATAGCAACTGCAGTAAATTCTGACAACCACTTAGCAGGGATTATACATAACTACTTGAAATCAGTTTTCATTGCCATCTGTTCTCTGAACAAGAAGAACTGGTGGATGCTACAATATGTGTAGAGCTGCTTACTGCTTGGAACTCTGCATGGTTTACTAGGTTACTTCAGCTGGTATCTGAGAAGTACCACAGAGCTGCCAGGAGCTGATATTGCAATCAATGGTAAATGTTTTCACTCTTATTACATACTGCCTTTATGGTAGATTGGCTCCCGACATTAATAAAACATGGTATCTAAGTGCAAGAATTAATTCAGTGCAAGAGCTATTTGAAGATGTCAGGCAATTAGTCACCCTTCTCTTCAGCCGAAAAGATTCAACTCAATTTCCTATTGATAGATTGCTGCCAGGAATGCCAAATCAATAATGTAAAGCATTATGGGATTATAACAAAAGGCACAGTGCTTAATAAAAACAAGCATCATTGTGGATTTTGTTATAATCCCTCTCTGTGGACTGGGTCTTTTGAGATGTGACATCCCGTTTGTACACAACCAAAGGCAGAATTGCCTGTGCGGACTGACAGTGTAGATTCAGATCACCCAGAAACAACCTCAAGTTTCCCATGTGCCTCAGTCAGTTTAAGAGCTATACAAAACAAGGCATTTGAACTGGGCATGAAGCAAATATTATCATTCTCATTACATATTTCTAGCATTATAGTATCCAGGCATCCAAACAAATAGGAAGACTGAATCACCCTGCCCTAAAGAGTACATAGGAGTACCTAAAGATTGTCAAAATCAATCCAATTTAATTAACAGGTCTGTGTCTAACATGCAATATAACACGGGATGCAATGATTTCCTGAAGCCCAATATATATTATTATATACACTTCAAAGAGTTCATTTGTTGGCTGATCTCTAGTACTGTCCTTTCAGAGGGAGTTCTACACCATGGATAGGAACAGCAGAATGTACTGAGGCCAGAAGGTTCTTTGGATCAGGTTTTCCTTGTTGTCCATGATTATTCGTAGGACTTCACTTTCTGTAATTGTTTATTTCTCTAATCTAAATTTCAAGTTTAAAAAAAAGCATGGCAGGAACGAGCATAGTGATTTTGAAATCCAAATAATGGTGAAAAAAAATCTATTTTTTCTAGCTAGCACACATGAAAGGGAAAATCCAAAAAGCATTTCATGAGCCACTGTTCTCAGTTGCTGGTCAATTAAAAAAAGTCCGAGAGTTTCTGTCACAGATGTTATTAGACTGAAACAGGAGTAACACTGGGGCACGAACAGTGCCTTAGAGAGGCCAAATTCGTATTTTTTCCAAGAGGAAGACTGGTTCCATATTAGGGGCCATGTATAACCCTGGTTCTAGGCTTGGCTCTGCATCAGGTTTCCTAAGTTACTGTGGGCAATTCAGCTAATTCTCTAAGCATGAACTGCCCATCAGTAGAATCAGAATGATTACATTTCTGCACTTCAACACAGGGTTATGAGGATAATTATGTTAAAATTGTAAATGCAAGTATGCCTCGACAGATAGCTATATAATTGTCTACCACAGCTGAGGTGGCTTGGAGGTTATACAGTCCATCCCAAAAAGAGTTGGTACAGACAGCATCCCAACCATAGGTCTGCAGGGAGAACAAGTCAAAAAGAATATCCTTAGGAAAGGTGGCATTATATATATATATATAAATTTTATATATATATAATTTTATATTTTTATATATATATATAAAATTTATATATATATAGTTTGGGCAAAATATGAAATATGATCCCTTTAGGCTTTGCATTTCTGGATTTAAGTCTCTTTGCGGTGTCTGTTTAAAAATTATATTTTGCCCCAGGTGTCAGGGCACTGAATGCACTAACGCAGGTCTTAATTGTCCTGACCGGACTCACCTAGGCCTTCCACCCACAGGCTCTGCCTATGGTCCAGGAGCTCCATTTAAGCTCAGGGCTGAGTCTTCGGTCTTTCTATGAGACTGCACCCTGGGTGTAAGGATGTTGCTTGTGTTGTGATCTTTCATGACTCCTGGATTTTCTTCCTGTAAAAGCCCTGCTCTTTCTTCTCCCTGACACCAGTTCTGGTATAATATATACAGTGTAGCTCTATTAAATGAATCAAATCACATCAGATGTAATCAAGTCAATTGAGCTATTCTAGATCTGCATGAAGGTTCAGTTTTGTATCTCAGATTATATGTCAGTTTAAAATATTGAAGTGGCCAGTGGTTACTTCAGAGGATGCTGTGAAGCATGCCGTATTGGAATCTTTCCTACCATACTGTAATAAAACAGATGTTATCTGATGTGACATTATGAGTATTACAAAGGTGTTTAGTGATGTATGTGCATAACTCCATTAGCACTAATGGGAGTTAATGGGTATAGCCTACTAGAAGAGAAGAGGCTATTTCTCTAAGTGTCAGAGACTAATAAAAATGACATTTCAATTTGGATGTCCAGTCTTCAATTTAGGCAGCAAGTGTTTCAGATGAATCTTTTGACAGCTACGGTACCATAATTAACTTCAGGCTCAAATGGAATTGTTTATGCTATTTCAATAGCTTATTTACGTGATTTAAGACCTCCCTTCCCTTCTGTAACTTTAGATGGAACTTGTTCACTTGTTCACTTGCATTTAGTCTACTGTATACTTTGCATAGTTTACTGTATTACACAGTCATATATGTATCAACTTAAAGGCTTGATTCTCTTAACTCACAGATACACCTAATTTTTTTATTTCTTTTTTTTTAACAAAATATTTTGATCATGATTGGTGGATTAGTTTTCTTGTCCCTGGGCAAAACAAGCTGGATTCAGTTCATGACAATTGTCAGTGCTGTGCATAATCAACAGATCTGTTTAACAAATGCAGTGGCTGCTGAATGCAGTGCTCAGGCACTGAGCACTCTAAGGGCTGTAAGAAGCCCCAAATTATTTGATGGCAGCAGAGCTAGACGGATGTTACTGAGGGCAAGAATTTATTTGCATAAACTTGACTTTCAAATGCCAAAGTATAGAGCTAGCAGTTTCAACAAACCAAACTGGAAACTGCTGGTGGGTGCCAAAGATGGCAAGACACTGTCCCAAACTCACCAGAGATTCTGAAGACTTGGTCTTCAGGTGTATTCTTCCTCACTGTCATGCTGCATGCTGAGGAGACTTGGGATGACGTTGGAACACAAATCTACCACATCAGTATTCAACATTACCACCTCCCAAACCTGTCTCTTCAGCTTAATGGAGGAGCAACCGTTAATTCATGAAATCTCTTTGGATTTCATGTTGGTCACTGTGGTCTGTTTACTCCATGGCATACTTAGGAGTCTTGTGTCTCCATGTATGCATCCTGCCCGTATCCTTACTGCAAGGCAGGGTGCTCTGGATGTGCCCTGCATCCTGATTCCAGAATCATTGGAACCTTAATGGAGTACACCACAGCCTTCTCTCTGCCTGCATGCCTGCCTCACCTTTCAAAGCAGTCCAGGGCAAGGAGGAAGGTAGTGCACATCTGGATCTAAGATTCTGTATAATCCAGCTGAATAACTGATTTAGTACTTGCGAGTTTTACACTGAAATACTTCTCGGGTAATTTATTTTTTTTAATTCCTGAGCAGTCCTCTTAAAGGATACTGACTTGTCAGAAAAGAATGAAGGTTTATTAACAATCAAAGAGGATTGCACATGTCCAGTTTAATTCTCATTGATGTTTCTCTGACCTTTGCTGATTTTGTTTAGCTAATAGACTTCTGTGAAATGGCAGTTCTTACAGTTAACACCATTTGTATTAGCCATTCAGCTAATGAGAGTGCTTGGTGTGTGATTGTATTGTTGAATCGCAGCTGCCATTCAGACAACAGAAACACCATTTTTCAAACGGGATATGTGACCTGAGGTAGCTAATAGATTTTGTGGTGCACTTTATGGATTTGATTATTTTAGCATTCATGACAGTAATTTTTAATCACTTTGATTATGATTATTTTGGCACTCATGACACTGATTTTTCACAACATCCTCAGTAAAACATATCAGGATAACTGTTCTAAGCTTCTAAATGTGGCCATTTCTATAAGAGAGAACAGCTCTTGGAATATCAGTTCTGCCTTTGAGATTCCCCCTTAGGAATTTGGACAGTCCTTGGACTTATAGAGAGTTATTTTAGGAGAATAGTTAAGATCTTTGTTCTTTGTGTCCAGCTATGAGCGTGTCCCTGATAGCCCCGTTGCCTGCTCATGCTGAGTAGTGCTATGATCTCTGGATAGTTCCAATGAATATCAGTGGGGCTTCTTGAGGAGTAAGACATTATTTAATATTATGGTGGTAGAGTAATCAGACTTGCAGGAAGTTAATCTATCACCATTACAATATACCTGGAGAACTGCCTTAGGCAGTCCTTTATCTTAGTTAGACATTCTGTTGAATTTTGAATTTTTTTTCTTTTTTTTTTAATGCTCTTGGTTGAGGAGACAGTGCTTTGCAGGTAGATGCCTTCTGTCTGTTAGTTTGATGGAGGTACTTGCATGGATAAATGTTTGACTCTGAGGTGGTGTTCTTGAGATTGATAGTTATATATGGAGATTTAGGCTCAGTTAACTTTTACATCCTAGTTGGGAATGACTGGGGATGTTTCAAACTAGGGTTATACACTAAGATTTTAACCTGTGTCATATATTCACCATCATGATGCAGCTACTGGAATAATTGTGAGAAAGAGAAGGCAGGACTAAAATGAAAGAGAACATGTTCAAGAGTTGCCTGTGTAGTGCACGCAGTTCCTACCATTGTTCTCAGCTGATGTCCATTTCAATTAATATGTTAGGGGCTAAAGTATTTCTCAGAGTGAATCAAGGGGATATAATCTAATCCTTAAAAGTTTTTCTATGTCTGATGTAGATGTATTTGAACAAAGATTTCCAATTATGATATCAGATCTATAGGGCTAGGGCAGTGGTTGATGTAAATCAGTGTAGCTCTGTTAATTATGGGCGGAATGGAATTTTATTTTAACTTAGCACAACACTCACAAGGAAGTGAATCCATCTGTGAGATAAGTCAACTTCAATCAAGCAATAGGGATGCTGTTTCTCCAGTCTAAGTAAAAAAAAATAATAAAAAACCCATCTAAATATTCAACTGTAGTTGAACATGATGGCATGTATTATGAAGACATTGTGCCTTTCATTAGTCTCTGTTAATATATATGCAG
Source organism: Chroicocephalus ridibundus (assembly GCF_963924245.1). Taxonomy (NCBI): domain Eukaryota; kingdom Metazoa; phylum Chordata; class Aves; order Charadriiformes; family Laridae; genus Chroicocephalus; species Chroicocephalus ridibundus. The sequence goes on along the minus strand of NC_086296.1, from coordinate 7,198,189 downwards.
AAATCAATCAACTTAAACATGATTTACTGTTGTTTTTAGAACAAGCAGTTAAAGGTCTCTCTCTTTTCTTCTGGTAAGTAATGTAAATGAGCAGAATATTAAATCCTACACTATATCCACTAGGAAATCAAGCAGTTAAACAAGGATGAGTGGTTTAATCCTCAGAGCAGTTTAAAAGCTTTTCCATTATGTTATTAACTACACATTAGCAAAGAATAATGCTTAATGAAAAAAGCCTTCAGTATCCCAAAATACACAAATCTGCATAACATAAAAATGCTGGCATGGCTTCAAAATACTATTGAGTGATAGGTGCATTACAAAATGTATATAGGACCTCATTAATGAAACAGTCAGTAGCTATGAGATCTTTTATGACACGATGTTGGCAAGGTAGAAGGAACAGCTAATTGTGATCAAATAATGCCGGGTATCTTCAGTAATGCTGATTTCTTTTTTTAATATTTTTTTTTTTTTTGTAAAATCCATGGTGATTTTTTAAATATACCACTACGCACATCTCCATTAGAATACCACTCTGCTTACTGCTGTAGGAGAAGGCTTGGTTGCAGTTTTCTGTTTGAAATGAATGTGAGCAGAAACTTGAACCTTACTTTTTCCCATGTTGTGGGTGCATGCCCTATTCAGTCTGTCCATTGTAGAATGAGATTTTCCAGACCACCTAAACAAGTAGCCTACCTTTTACTATCTCCAGCAAATGGGTAGAGGATGACTTCAGGGGAAAAAGACACTACAGAAATAGTCTTCCTATCAGCTTTTTAGAGATGGTAAAAGTTGAAGGTTATGTAAAAACCATTACTCTTAATTTCCATGTATGGCCCAACCCATCCTTCACTTATAATGGGAATGTAGTAGTATGTGTTATATTTATTCTCTGATTTATTTAAATTCTTTTCAACTAAGGAAAACCCCTTCTGAATTTTCCATATAAACCTGATGAGAGCTTTGTGAAATGTAATATTCTGGAAAAAGATAGAATTTTATACTTCCCTCTCACATTACATTTGTGTTCAGCTTCATTCGTTGATCCCCATGGTGTTTAGTGTGGTACAGATAGATCATGTCCATAGGTCACTGAAGTCAACAGGAGTTTTGCCACTGGCTCAACAAGCTTTGGTCTGCGCTAAAGGTCCATATTAAACAGTATTATAAAGCTGTTTAAATAATGCGCTTGACAAGCTCTTAGAGGTAATCCTTTGGCAGAAGTAAAAATAGTATTGTACACTGATTAAAAAATGTATTTGAAAAATTAAGGTCACAAAAAACCCATCTGGGGTATTTTTCTTCTTTCTGCTCATTCAACTATGCAGTTCTCTCCTGATACGTATATTTTTTTCAATTCAGGGTAAATTATTTTGTGAAAGGAAATTACTGTCCCTGACAATCTTATTTTGAAAAGCTATTGTTTAGATTTTGTGCTCATACGAGTGGCATAGCTATCACCAAGGAGTCTTTCTGCACCTCATTCATCAATCTTAATCCTCCGTTCCATATCCTACATGCACTCCTCCCCTCCACCTACTTCCCATTCTCATAGTTGGCGAGAGAAATTAGTGTTTCATATTAAAAATGCCATCCCTGTGGAGAAATGTTTGAATGTACTCCTAGACATGTGCTTTTTTTTTTTTTTTTACACAGAATTAGGGCATGAAAAAGGATAATGAATGTTAAGCAAAGTTAAAAACAGACTTAGAGAGAATTAAAAGACAGAAATGTAAGATTAGGTTAAACTCACACTTAGAGGGATTAAGAGACTTTCATTTGTCCTTTGATCTCATTTGTGTTTCTGTAAAGATCTTTAGGGTCAATGCTATGGAGGATTATCACTGTTCCAAATTATTGTTCAGATTTGCAGTAATGGATTACATGCAGAAAAATGGTCTACCATGGAAATTGCAAAGATACCCTACTCATTTCAGCCTCCCATTGTACACCGAGGCTACAAATCCCAGCAAATGCTCTCCACTTAATTAGCCTGGAAGAGAAAACTACCGCACTATGTGAACAGAAGTAATTGTTTTCTGCTTAGCTTACATGGTGGGTGAAAGCTATGAGAAGTTATCTGTTTCATTGCATGTGGACAGAGTATAATCCAAGGTTTATAGTGGAGGTGTAAAATTTCTGGATAAACATAACCAGTGTATCTGGCTCCCTTTTATGACAATTGCTCTGGTGAATTTCACCCAGGAGGTGGAAGAATTTCAACATGTTTCTCACAGGAAAAAAGCTGACAGTGGGCTATGTCCTGACCTGCTGTGAATTGACAAAATGTATCTAAATGGAGTCACTTAAAACAGCTTTCCATCTGGCCCAGCTTTGATGGCCACAAATTACTATAGAGATACTCCATTATTAACAGAAATGACTTAAAGGCACACAGGACAACTGAGTCTAGGAAGAAGTCACCTTTTTCAGTCTTCTATCACTATGCTGATTTCCTCTCCTTTTTTATTTTTTTAAAGACATTGTCCCAAAATTTTCCCTATCTTTTAACTTAAACGCGTGTGTATGTAATATGTAGTACTAATTATCTAGCCTTTAACTCCTTTTGATGACTGTATTCCCACCTCCTTTTTTTCTTTTTTTTTTTTTTGATAACAGCTCAGAAAACCATGTGATATTCTCTAACCACTGAGCAGGCTTATTTAATGGCATACATTTCACATTTTCAGGCCGCGAAGCCATAAATTTAAATCCCTGGCAGGATCAACTTGCCCTTCATCTTTCAGAGGTAGAGAAATTGAATGCCACGCAGTTTAGTGTGCAAGTCATTTGGACGAGACCTTATTAAGCTAAGGTCCTGCTGGTTTTGTATAGATATTACAGATTCCATAACCCTTTCCATCAAGGTAGAGGTTTGCTTTAGAGCCCTCAGCCAAATATTCATTTCTTGTCATACAGAGTGCCATGTCAAATGGTTACTTTCCTTTCACCCTAAAAGTGGTGTAATTTATAATGCCTGAATAATGATGTGGGTTTCTTTTAGAGGAAAGCTCCTATAACTCTATCATCCCTGCAAAGACTTGGTGACCTGCTTAATTTTATATACATTGCCAGCACTCCCAAAGTGACTAGTCTCTCTGATTTCTGGATGAAAAACTCGTGTTCTCTCTGAACGATTGCAAAGAATTAAAATTGGTAGTGCCTGTGGTTGCAGTATCAATATGTGACTAAATTGCAGTAAAATACAGGGAGGTGCACTGACTGAAGGAAAACTGTGTGAGAGGATTCCTATGATTCTGTAAGTACAGGGCAGACCAGCAGGAACTAAAATTAGTAAGTGAAAACAGAGGTGACATCAGGTTGGCAGGCTTAGTGCTTGCGACTGGGAGCAGTCACACTCAGTGGGGTTACTTGACAATAGCTAAGGCTTGTATTTCTGTTGGCAGGATCGTGGTGACTCAGTACAGTGTAGTCTAACAGGAGTCATAGATTTTGTTTATTTTTTTTAAAGAAGGGGGTGGAATAGACCATGTAGAAAAAAATTAGACACCTGTTTCTAAAATGGTCAGATAATACCTGTACATGGTAACACTAACCAACCATATAGTGTTGCTATATCTACAAAAAAGCTGAAATAGGATATTCTCTGAACAGCTAGTTGGGGCTTTGGTACCTGCCGTTTGAACTGAGATAAGCAGGTGTAATGTCTACTGATCATCTCATGAGTCAACAGGAAAAAAGGGAGCTCTGCAACTCATCCTGGGTGCTTAGCACGTTTGGAGAAAGGTGGCATATTTGTAATCAGTTTAATGTAATTAACAACAACCCGTATAAAATACACAAATCTTATGTCCTCTGTTTTTAATACGTGAAGCTGTATTTTATATGTGAGCCACAAAGACAGGTATGACTAAAATTATTGCCAGTCTTTGCAGTAAGTAATCGATTTTATTCTTTGAGCATAGTGGTATATTTATGAAAATGTTTTTTTTTTTAAATGCACCATGAAAAGTTTTATAAAATAAACTGTATCCTATGAAGCACAGTCCTTTAGAACTTACTGTCACAAGTAATGGCATGGAAGTCAATGTTTTGTCACAAAGACACAGTAAGTGATTGTGTATTTCTCAACCATTCCTTGGAGAATCTGTGTGAGGAATTATGGTGCATGGAAATACAATTCCCTGCCTTTCCTTCCCTGTTTTTTCAGGAGGTTATATTTGCAGTCAGTGACAGTGTCCCAGGCTTAGGTTGATGCAGGTGAGCTTGTATACTGTATATCTAGATTCCAAATTCTCGATGCAGTTAAAAGGTGGGGGGGCTATCTGTGGGGCTTTATTCCTTTACAGAAACACGCAGGCCAGATCACACTATAGCCCAGCTGAACTACTGGCACTGAAATCAGTGAATCCCTTTCCCTCTGTAAGGAATACTCCTGAGAATTAGCCATGGTAAGATCAGAGCCTGCTTTCTTGTTCTTCCAAGTAATTCTGAATATCCATGTTTTCTTAAGTAAAAGATTCTGGCTGAAATTAATTAAAATTCCTACCTCATCCATGTGCTATTTAAAGTAATTCTGATTTAAAAGCAGCAACTGAATGGATCTTGCTAGATTTTCTAAGCAATCAGCCTTATACTTTGTCATAATCTCTTTCCCCCACCCCCCTTAAAGCAAGGACAGGCAGTGAGTGTGCAAGTCAGTCACCGGCTCTTAACGGCTTATGCCTAATAACAATTCCAGTCTGTAAAATTCATATCACAAGCAAATGCCAGGAAAGATTGGCATAATCCAACTTTGAAAGGAGCTGGAAAGTTTCCAGATAATATGAAATTTTCATGGACACAAACTTTGTCAAGTTAATATTTTGAAGTCTCTCAGGGAGTTAGGAGCTAATTAGACAAGTACTGATCCCCTGATTTAGCATTCTCTGACCTCGATCTCTGGCTGAATTACTCAAAGCATTAAAAAGCTGATAGGTAGACATGTGATTTCCTTCTTTCTTCAAACATTTAAATTAATAAGCAGTATATGGACAATTAATTTGCCTGTATACGCTTCTGTCTGGATCATTGCTGGAGGCTGAACTGGAGATTTTTGCTTTCCACTTCAAGGTCCCTCCTAGCTGTAATTGAAATGCTGAAAATGTCTAAACTCAAAAATGCAACAAAATGTGAATGTAAGGGTGGTAGCAGAGTGGGAACTACAAGCCTTCTGAATATTACAGGTTTTCATGTATGGTCACATAAGGGATTGGCTAATAACAGTTCAGCTGTTAGCATAATTTGAATTAGATCTGTTTGCGTTTCCTTTTGAATTATAGGACTAGCTTGTATCACTCACCTTGCAGTAATCCATTATACATATAGAAGAGTAAAATGGATTGAAAAATTACTAACCCAACCCAGAGGACAAAGTTAATGGTGCTGAGCCGTTATAAATGGGAGTCACAGACTATCAAAGTTAAGCAAAAAAAGCTCATGGTAACATCATGTAGTTGTATTGCAGGGCAGTGTAGTACAAGCTTTCTTTGATCTTACCAGCATCAGACAAATTCCATTACATTTCCCTTTTGTGTTTCAAGACCAGTCTTTCATAGCAAAGCAAACCAGGAAAGCAGTGTTTATTCATAATTCCAGTCTGCTCACAGGCTTGTTCAACTAACTTCTTCAACTACTAGAACATGTTGATATACTGCTGCTTCAGTCAGTTTTGGGGGATGACTTGGAAACTCAGCCTCAAAACTATGTAATTTATTGTTTGTCTTTTGTGTGGTATTTTTTTTTTAAAAATCTCACCAACACACCCACACCACCGAATAAACATGCTAGACTTATAACAAGGTCATTAAGCTTTTCTTGCCCTTCAAAGCCTTTAATGTTTTAAGTGTTTGCTTGTCTCCTTGCCTGTTACTCAGGAAAGTGCCCAGCCTAATGAGGAGCTTACTGAAGCTTTTCGAGTTGTCCCCTCCAGGTTGCTGTCAAATCACCTGCTCCACTTTCAGTAACAGGGAAGCTGCTAAAACGCCAAACGTGCTAAGGTAACCATTGCAGAACTGAAAGAAAACGGTCAGGATTTTATTAATACTGACAATTTTATCTGATGGTCTGGAGGTTTGGGCAGTCTCCTGCCAAATACATTTTTTTTTCCTTTCATTGTCCTGTTGAAAAAGGCTGCTTATGATTTTTTTTTTCCCCCAAATTTAAACCACAAAAACCACTGGAGATCTTATTGTGCACTTAATGCATCAAGTATGATGGATCTCCAACTGAGAGCCTCTTAATTCTACCGTAATATAAATAGCAATTGTTCAGTGTCTCTCCAGGAAAACATTGCTTGCAATTTTATCCTGATAGGTTTATAGAACAACCTTCTAGGAACCAAATCTTTACCCATGTCTAATGTTTGCATCAATGAATAGCAATAAATGCAATGAAAAGCATTTTCTCAAAAGACAGGGAAAACAAATATTTTCCTAACAGGGAACTTGTATTTGAGAAACAACTTCTGCATGAAGAAATACCTCATTGTTAATGTCAAGCTCTACCGGGGAGATAGAGATGTCTTTCAAAGGTGAGGGTTTGCTGACTTCAAGACACTTTTTATTTGTTTGGAAGATTTTTAAAAAGCAGTTTTGTAAGTATTTTCTAAAAAGAACCAGCTACATTTTCTATTTCTAGTGGTTTCTATCATTCATACAAGTTGATCCCTCTTTTTCCTGTGCTTTTAGCAACAATAACTGAAAAAAATACTTCATTTTGCCATCTGTTGTTGCCAAGATTTGTAGCAATTGATTGAGGGAAGAGGAAGGAGTTACTAAGAAATAAGTGATTCAGCTGATTTTCCTTCTCATAGTTAACCCATGTTGCACTGGTAGAGTAGGTGATATTTTTCTGGTTACGTTTTTTCCTCAGGTTTTCAGGAAGGGGTTTTTCAGTGTTTGCCAAGAGGGACAGGTGCCCTCTTTCTCAAATTTAGAAAATCTCAGAGGGAAACTCTATTTAAAGAGACAGACTGTAGAAGAAAGGGGAAAGGTAAGATGACACTAAACATGAATTTGGATGGTGTCTACTTTGTCTATTTCTAGGTAGTCTTGTCATGTTTGACACCATTCACACTGATTTTCCTCAGACGATTATTGCATTCCTGACACCATTCACACAGCAGAAACAGAAGGAGTACATAGTATATATTACAGTAAGAAACATAGATTTCTAAATTTTATTTTTGTTATTCTTGTGGATTCAAATTGGGAGGCTAATTCCAAAAATCCCCTTCTTTTGGGCAAAACACTAGATTTTGGGGAAAATACAGGCAGTACTTTTCTCAGGGAGACCTGAAGAACAAAGGAATAACTTACTTTTTATTTCTTTCATGTCTTCACTAAAATATTACCTTAATCTGCTTTTGCCCACGCTGTGGTAGATAATTAGAGGTATTAGAGGCATCCAAAGCATGAAGTCATCATTGGATTCAGGGTCAGTAGTGCCCCTCTGACTAGTAATGAACTGCCTTACTGAGTACACTGGCTTTTGCAGCTTCTTCATTTAAAAACGTACAGGGGTGTCTGTACTTTTCCTGTTTCCTTTGCACAGAAGCAGGAAATGTAATAATTGTCTGAGGAAAATCAGTAATTCATCCTTTACAAATGCAGTGTATCACTTATTTGTTGTCTTCAATAACAACAGATCCACAAAGGACTCTGAATGGATTTTTGAGTTTTCAGGCTACAGTAGTTGTACATTTGCTTATATCATTTCATCTCTTTGTGGTAGTTCTTGTCCACTGTATTCCTAAGATATAAATAATTCAATTTTATTGATATGAATCAGTGTGATTTTTTCCAAACCTGATGAAATGTGAAACAAAGAAACAGTTAATCCAACAGAACACTGTGCTTCCTTCATAAAAAATGAAGATAATATTATGGATGGCTGCCATAGAACATATGAAATATCTGAAGACTTCTGTTCTCATCTGCAGAAATAAGAAAATGTCACAAAAGTTATGTGAAATTAGGCTGGTGATATATTAGTAATTACTTCGGCTTGGGGAGCCGGGCACATCTAAGTCAAGACTAACATATTTTATGGGCATAGTCTTTAGACAACAACAGGCTTATCCTGATTTACACCACTGAAGGACCAGGTCCGGCATGGCTAAGAGATCTCATGTTACTGGAACTCTGTCTTATTGCGGTATGGCTTTGTTTTCTTACAGCACTTGAAGTCATTTAGGAGCAAATTCAGTTTTCATTTACACTAATGTAGCCTGAAAGCTGCAGGGATGCAATGGTAAAAATGAGCAAAAATTTCTTTGGGTCTCACTGAAATGTAAGTAAGGGCACTTGTTTTTGTTTTTTTTTTTTAAAAATAAAAATGGCCTGTGCATGGAAAGAAGTAACTGGTAAAACAGTTACCAGCACTGTCTGGTACTGGGAAACAGATACTTTCAACTCCTAATCACTGTCTTGAATCCTGTTCATGTTTATAGTTACTGTAAGTTGCCATCCTTTCTGGTGGTCAGCTGGAAATAACCAACCTATACAAGTGGTCAAACATTACCAAAATTGTGTTATTCTTACCAGTGCTAGAAGTAACGAGGAGAGGGCAAGAAAGCTGGACTCTCACACCCAACCAGTGATCCTGACAGCCACCACTGATGATGAGGGTGGGGAAACTGCCCTGATCTGCCTTGTGCTCGGGGAGAGGCAAATACAGGAGATCAGCATTTGAGGCTGTCATTGTCACACTTCCCACCAACACAAGATGAAAAAAAGCAAAAGGACAACTGCAAACCATCTTGAATCGACACTTTTACATGTTGCATCCTGTCCTTAATTTTATATGTACTTCATTTTTGCTTTTTAACACTGGCATATCATCCCACACAGTAGGATTTGGGCTTGTGAAATGGTCAGCTTGGTATGCAGGGATGCTCAGTGGTGGGAATGAATGTGGATGCAAGTAATAAAATGGGACACTGCCGCTACCCCGCCTTATCTTAGCAAGCTAATTCTTCAGTCCCTCTGTGCTATCATTCCGATGAGCTGCATCACCTGTAGGCTCAGCAGCTATGGCACCAAGTGCAAATTTGTTACTTCCAACTGGCTGTACATTGCTGAAATTGGTGAAGGGAACTTTCCTTTTACCAAATAAATAACTAACCAAGGTTGACAGAAAATAAAGTAAAAGGTAAAAAAAACCCACACTTTTTTCCTTCAAATTGAAGTGATACAAACTAAAACCACAAACAAACAAAACCAAGTCTCTCTAATACATTTCTACTTTAGTATCTTTAGATGCTTCAAAGCAAACTGTAGAGGAGCAGAGAATCAGACAGTGGTCCATATAATCCATTATCCAGAGAGATACTTCTAAAGAAGACACAATTCTTCCCATATAATCTGTTGTTCGCAGTGACCATGTGTGTTCTTATCTCCCTTTCTTAATGTCCATAAATGCATATTTGCTTTTTCTTACTACTGTCTTCTATAAAAAGCACAGTTATAAAAAACCAATTTCACTAAGAGGACCTGTAAGTTGCAGTCATAATTCAAATTCTCCATGCTAAGGAAGCTGAAGTACTTTTTTTTTCTTTTGGAAAAACTTCAGACTATTTTTGCTTTTTTGTCAAGTGTTTCCTTTGTCATGAAATACCTATAATTGCTACTTACTCTTGTTGCTGGATTTTTTTTTCCTTTTCTGATAGTAACAGTAGAAACTTTAATTGGTTTCACCTTGTAGAGGGAGTGACACTACTTTCTATCCTTTAAGGGATGTATTTGTCAATTAAATCACTTTGAATATTTATATGGGAAGCAGCTCCCAGCTGCTGTTTATTGTGCAAATGCAGCAAGTTATATTAGGCATTGTAGTGACAAGTTATCCCCTTTTTTATTCTGTTCATAGAACTCAGCTCTGTATAGAAGCTGCAGGGCTGCTCATGTGAAAATGGGCTGTGTATGCCCTGGGAGTATTTTTGGAGGGTCAGATCATCCCATTCCACATATGTTTGCATAAGAAACAGAAAGGTGGAAGAAACCTTGTCTGTGTTTTCTGCCTAGGTCAGATTGCAAGTGTCTGCAGGTTGGCTCACAGATGCAAATTGCGTGATATTTTCTCCTTTTCCTGGATGGCTTTGAAAGAGCTAGAGCAAGGTAATCAGTGAAGAATTCAGCTCTCCCTGGTCCCAGGCAATTTGCCTGTCAACTAAGGAGTGGTTCCAAGTTGGTTTTTTTGGTTCTGTTTTTTAAGTGGAGCTCTTTTGTTGTTGCTAGAAAAATATGAAAAGATTTCTCTGTTTAGCCTTTGTTTCCACTTCGCTAGAGAGACCCTACTCTGTTAATAAACAGGAATGTACTCGACTTCATGGTCACTCAAAACCCTAAAATTAAGCGCACACCCTTCAAAACACTCCAAAAGAGGATCTCAGAGAAGTGTCATTAAAATGAGCGTAAGACCAATGGGCTGGAAAGACAAATTAAATAAAAATGCATCCAATTCATAATCAAAACAGTGCTGTCTTTGTGATTTACCTGCAGTTTATCATCAGGAATGTCTCTCGTTCAGCAATGCGTATAGCTACATTAATAACATTGTCTGCTGTAAATTAACATTGCCTCTTTGTTCCAGATAATTCATTTTAATGTTTTGATCAACTGTAAATCACAGAATATTGGATCCTATTATATTTCAGCTATTCCATCTCTCATGTTCCTTATTTCCTTCTCCTCCCACCAGTTGTGCACATCCATCTACAAGCGGAATAGTTTTACACTAAAAATAAAATTAAAAGGCTCCGAGGATTTCAGCCTCTGTTGCACTCACAATTGCTCACCCTTTCCAGTTTGTGAGCAATCATCATTTAACACAGAAGTGAAGTCAGATTTCCTAAAAAGAAAAAAAAAAAAAATGCCTGATGACAGAATGTGTTTTCCTGTAAATCACACAGATGGAGCGAGACACAGCGATTGTAATGCAGGGCTGACATTCTTTTACACTGTACAGCCATCTAATATTGGTTGCCATAAACACTATAAATCAATGCACTGTGTAACTGTGCAATGCAGTTTAAAACACCAGACTCTGAACCTGATGCAAGATGCCAGCAATAAAACATTTACCTCTACCTCAGTCGCTTGTTTACAGCTTGTTTGCTGGCTTTCTAAACTTTCTCATGGTTCACACTTGACATCAATTGGTATAGCAAAGGGAGCATAAATGAGGAGTGAAACAGACTTCCCAGCCGTTGAACTTGGTCAAATAGCTTCTGGCAGGCCATGACTGAAGCAGATTGTTTTCACCTCTTAAAGCAATTTCAGTATAATTTTTTCTTTTATTCATTGCATCCTAGAAATAATTTAAAGATAGTTAGTTTTTTGATGACTGGCATTAGAAATTAATGTGACTTAAAAGTTGAAATCATCAACTGCTCATGGCTCCTAACGTTTCTGTGACATTTTTCTTAGGAGCTGGATGTGTCTCTCATCTGCAATGCCTGGGAGCAAATGGATGGCTTAGATGGTTTTTGCTGGGTTTATATTAAGATTCAAGAGTTTAGACATTCATAAAAAATTTTACCTGAGCCTCTCATTTCTCATCAGCATTTGGCTTGAGAGAACTGTTTGTTGTGTATGAATCCTCTATATCATTACTCATGTGACTGGATTTGACTGTGCTCCATTGCTGATCTGGGTGTATTGGATAGGCGAGAGTATCAGCAAACTCTGCGGTGAAGGATGGAGACCTAAAAGCAGTTTGAGAACGGTGACAGCTCTCTGAAAGATAACAATAATAAGAATAAAGTAGCAGAGACGGTTCTGAAATCCAAGATGTAATATACCTCAGGAAAAAGCTGAATTGAAGTTTGTGTGTCTGCTGTCTTCACTTGGCTTCTAGACTTTGATTCTCTCTAACCAAGGGCATTGACAGCTTTACATAGAATAGTTCTGTGATGACCTGTGCTATAAAGATCCTGCCTTCTGTTCTGAGCCCCATTCTGAGTGTCCTTCTCCTGGAGATGTGACATTTAGAAAGATCTGGTAATTCAGGTGCTTTCTTATCCTGAACTAAAAGCCACAGAGAGTATGCTATTAGCAGTATGTCCTGTGAAGGTACAAGATATCTGAACTCTAGTGGAGAATGAAGCAGATTCCACTTGCTACCACATTTCATTTAACTTCCAAATAACTGTGGCTACCTGACCACACCAAACATGAACAAAGCAGCACTTAGAGTCTTGTGGGACTGGAGAGACCGTGCAAAACTGCCGGTTCCCTGGTCCACTGAATCACTGTGGAGTCTTATCCTGAGTACATGGGGCATAAGATGAGGACAAAAATCCACAGTTTGCAGGTCTGCATTGCCCGTAATTATGGAGAAACACAGCAGCAGCTAATAAACCGGAAGATTAGTCATCTGAGTCACAGCAATCTTCTCTTTTAAATTTCTTTCTCTTTTTTTCGTCCCTCATCACAGATTAACAGCAACTGCTAAACAGTGTGGTTTTTTGTAGGCTTCTGTTGTGATTTGTCAGCAGTTATTTTTCAAGTGTTCTTTAAAAAAATAATAGCTCATTTCTGTGTTTTCCAAATCTTTTTTTCCTAAAGCTGGGCAAAGTTCTTTTCAAGCATTTCATGGCTCCTCACATTCAAGCTGTAAGACACCGACAGAGAGGAAACTGTTTCAGGATAAAAATAGGAACATTCCGTGGGGGTCTGTCTTTAAAGCAGTTACTGTTTTTGCCCGGAGAATGCATTTCGCTGCAATTACTTTACCCTTTTCTTTAGTATTAAAATCTCTTTCTTCTCCTGTCCTCATACCTAAGCAGAGAGGTAGGGTAGCTGTGAGAGGTAAAGACAAATAAAATGAGCTCTAAATACAGCAGCTATTAGTGACATGTTCTGGAATTATGACACCTGGGCAAAATAAAGCTAGCTGTTCCGAGTTCACTGTTTGTTATTTGCTACTGCTATCTGTGACCTGATGTTGGGGACTGTATTAGCTTATTAAACATCACAGCTAAAGCAGAGGAGGGGGAAGATTTGTATTTTCCAGGTGAATTTTAATTCTTGGTATTGGATGAAAAGCAGACATTTCAAAATCAATAATTTGCAAAGAGAGGTTAGCCTTTACAATCATTAAAAGCTGAATTGTAAAGACAAGCTAACAATTGTGGAATCCTCCTAAAGCTGTAGAAAAACTTCCTGGGCCTCAAACCCAGTAAGAATTCAGATCTGTATTTTGGGTATTTGCACCATGCCTGGCTTTTATCACTAGCATAAATTATTGTGGTGAAAAGAGTTACTGTAATTTATATTTTTTCCTTAATGCAACTTAATACAAGTGAAACACTGCTATTTCTTTTAAAAGAGGGATGCAACAAAAATTATATGATGTGACATTCTTGAGCCTTGCAAATAAGTACTTCATTGTGCCTTAAGTATAATATAAAACCTAACCAGAGAAAATCCTAAGTAAATTAACTGTAGCATGATTTATTGCTCCAAAATTCATGAAAGTTGATTCAAATATCTGAACATTTTTGGTGCCAAGTAGAAATGGTGGAAAACAATGTATACTGTCTCTCCAGATTACTGTCTTTCTTGCTGGGTCTCTATTTTAGGTGCTGTTATTCAAGGTTTTCACGCATCACTGTAAGACAAATGGGAAATTCCCAAAGGCCTTCTGTGTCCGAAAGTAGAAGACCAGCTTTACGTAACTCCTTTATCAAAAGTGCAAGTCAGTGCTGAGCACTTCTATCACATTCCCAATTTGAATATGCTTTGATTACCCACATCCTTGATCCCTCTGTCACACAGGAGAATTTACAGGTGTAAATATTTTAGGTTTCTTATTAGATTATCAAAGTAAAATTCGTGACAGTCCATGGAAATAGCAAGGCAAATTATTATTCTTCGCCTGCTTTGTTGGTTTCATTATATATACATATATGTAAATAAATATATATATACCTGATTTAAAGTCCTTAAAATGAAGGAAAGTAATGACAGGAATATATGAAACAGCTGGTAAGCTCCTTATATATCAGTTGGATATTTACAGCATTGTGTATGCAGGTTTTGAATACAGAATGATTGTAAAATGTTTTTCATTTTACATCACAGCTCAAAAAAAACCTCCTCGTGGAAATGAATTGAAAAGATACATTAAAATAAAATAACTCCCACATTTTCTCTTAAACTGACAAAAGCAGGGAGATTCAAAGACTGGTCCCCACTACGTTTTCACCTCATTGTGAGCATTCATTTCGCAATGCATTGCAGTACACAGGATTGTGCTCTGCTCTACGATCTGTGTCAGTAGTTTAATACAATAAGATCAGTTAATAAAGATGGAGTGACAACTTAAATTCAGAAGTTCCTTTTTACTGATTATTTGAAACTGTAACATTTTTTAAAAACTTATTGTAGAGTTTGATATATATTTAACTCTTCCTTAGTACTTATGGCCCACAGCTATCAAAGATCTTTAGAAGGAATGACAAGTGACATGGCATTATGTTTCTGAAATGTGGTGAGATGAATTAGGAGCCCCAGTAGCATTGACTTTCAGTAAGATGTGCATTCCTAAGTCACCAGATGCTTTTGAAAGATATAGCCTTTTCATTTATGTAGAAGCCAAAGAACTATTGAAATGACTTGCAGAAGGTTACACACGAGAAATGGAACCACATCTCTGTTGTCTTGACTCTGAGCCCAGGACTCCAGCAAGATGCTAACAGTGCCTCTGTGCTGGTGAATGAAATCATGTCATGCACGTCTGTAACTTAGTTTGTTTTAGGCAGCTGGGCTCTCTATTCGTAGAACAGTCATGGAAAAGAAAATCAAATTTCTTGCATTAGAACCTGGTTGTATAAGATTCTGAGCACTTCATCTATTCTCTGAAGTCAATGGTAGTTCTGTCCTATCCTCCTTTCATATTGATAACTGAAGGTTTGGTATAAGGCTAGTTAAAGAGAGGTGCCTGTTGATGGTCACCTTGAATCAGGCCTTATAATAACTAGGACTATCGAAGCAATAGAAAGTAAAGATTCCTCAAGTTGAGTATGACAGCCACAGAACATTTTCCCCAGCATACACATATTATTGAATATGCATAACAGAAGATATGGTGGAAAGAACTAAGATTAATTAGATTCTGCTGAGCCAAATGGCATTTGACACACATTATACAGTATCTGCATATGTTATTAAAACTATGAGTAAGTAAATGCCATTTCTCATTTCCATTTGCAGCACGGTCCATTTTGAAGCACAATAATTACATAGACATGACATCTGTGGTTTTTTTCAAAATGTCAAGGGATGCAGATTTTTATTTACTTGTGTTTTTAATTGCTTCTTGTCCACCCTGTTGGTTACATGCCCTCGTGATTGAAGAAGCAGTGTTAAGTGAGGTCTGCATGCAAATTTTGTATTGCACAAAATTATCAGATTGGTTTTCCTTCCCATTATCTTTACATTCGTCTGACAAATCTGTCAGTTCATAACAGGTACTGAATTGTGGCCAGCTTCCTTTCTTTTTTGCAGTCTTCTAAACTATTCTCTCTCTTCCTTTTTGTTTGTTGGTATATGCCCCAAGAATAATTTTGGCATCCAACAGTACTTAAACGTGTGAACCAGCCATGTACTTTGAAGAATATGCTAAAGAGCATGCTATATAATAATATTTTCCTCTTCTTGAGAACACATTAACGTTGATGTAATACAACACTTTTATTGAAACTCTTCTGGCCTGAGAGAGAAACTACATTTCCTCTCAGGGAATACTGGGCTGTTGTTTGCTGTGCTCATCCATTTGGAGCAGAAGAAAATTACACTTTTTAAGAACTACCCTATCTTCTTTGCGCACAGCATTGTTCAGCTTAAAATCAACACATTTCTGTTCTTAATACATCGTGCTTATGGGATGTCCCAAAATAGCAAAGCACATTCAGTCTCTGATTTAACCTATGATATTTCCTAGGTATGCATTTACTTTTCTGCTTCAAATTCTACTTACCTTAATATGCACAAACAAGCTTGTACTATGCTTGCCAAGTGTGAAGGTGAAATATCAAATTTAAGGGATCCTTCTAGAGAACTCTGCTTGCTCTTGAATACCCCTAAGGGAGCTCTGTCTCAAAGCCTGTACAATCTCTATACTTCAGATGAAAGTTTCAGGAGTTGCCTCTGAAAGAAAATCAAAAGAAATTAGACATGCCCAAGCTATTTAAATTAAACAACTTGTAAGAAAATCAAGCAAACTTCAATAGAGTTCTCCGCCTTATCTAAAGAACATAGGTGATCCTCAATGTGGACCTGAGAAAAAAGGGAAGACATCCATAAAGAAGGCAGATAATTCTTGTTGCGAATTGTACAGTTAGAAAAATGAAAAAAAAAACAAAACAAACCCAAACCCCTGATCAGCAACAGGCAGCGTGCTGGATCCGTGTAGCCAAGGGATAAACTGTGCTTCTACTGCCAGTTCTTCAAATTAGAAAAAGAGGAGACATTGGTAAGGATGAGCATGCAATTTGATGGCACAGCAAGATACCTTGCAGGGTATCAACAGAGGGCACAGAACAACGCTGGAGGAGAGGATTGTGTAGATTTCCTTCCGAGATTTTGTAGGGGGTTGTGAGCCGCAGAAAAGAACAGAGTCTACACTTCACATGGCCTTCACCTCTGTTGGTGGAGGACTGCCATTCCAGACGTTTGGCTGGCTAGTGGCCAACACTAGCTTGATACTACAATACTACACTTGATAACAAACAAAGTGAAAATGGTGAAATGCAAGTGCGCATTTTGCACAAAATTAGGATGTTGGGAACAAAAAACTGATATATTTGAGGACTGAAAAATTGTGGTATTTTAGGAGTAGATTATTATAGCTAGATTATATTTGTAATATGCAAACAGAATAAAGTCCAAATCTGTCATAGATCTATAGCAGTGCTTTTAAAAGAGCTAATTTCATAAAGCTTAAAATAATTATGAGTCACTTTGATTTAGAGAAAGAATTAAGACTGAAAAATTTGAATAATTGGAGACTGTATAAGAATATTTTACTAGATGCTATGCAGAAACATTTCCACAGATGAGAAATTCTCATACAATAATAAAATATTTTCCTATAATGGTGATAATTATAGCAGATGCTAAACAGCAGGCATTAAACTGTCATATTTAAATTGGCAAATCAAGTTAGGCTGTATCCTGGACTTCTAAAGGGTTGGCCAAAATATTCTGGGCCATTACTATTGATATTCAGGAAGCATTAGAAAACCAGGGAAGGTTTAGAGAAGTGAAAGCAAACTAATATCATGTCAGTATTTAGTAAGTTTATGGGGACAGCAGAATGAGGTATATGCTTCTCTTTGATACTGAGAGAAAAATAATGGAAGCAATATAATATTTTATTAATAAATTTTATTAGTATGATTTAAAAGTTAAATGAGAGTAATTAATGTCACTGAACAAAGGTTTGTGGAAAGTAAATCTCACTAAATTAATTTGATTTTTTTTTTTTACAGTGTTCTCTGTGTTTGACTGGTAAAGCTACCCTCTTCCCCCTGCAAGTCTTAAAAGAATTTACCAAGGACTGTGGTTCATTCTCCACCAGTCTAATGAAGGTGGGTTTAGATTTGGGGTTTGTTTGGGGTTTTTCTGGTAGAAGGCTTGGCGTAGTAAGAAAGCCACACAAACAAACAAACAAAAATCAACAAAAAGCCTAAGGGAAGCCCTGCAGACTGCATTCTATTTTTAACAAAATAAATGGTCACACTGGTTTCTTATGGCTTATCTGTGAAAAACAGGTAAAATGCTATACCTGTGAATAAAAATAGTGGCCCTTCTGATGCCTTGTGGTCATGCTGCCTTCTCTTCCTTTTTCGATCAACATACTCGTGAACCTCAGGCTGCGGCACACCAGGAAGTTCATACAATTCCAATAGTTCTTGAGCTGCAATGATGGGTAAATTCACATGAGTTTTAACTAAGTCATCAAATTGTTGGTTACATTGGTATTTGTTACCTATGCTCTGTGAGCTGCTGAAATAGCTAGCTTCTTTTGTTTAGTCCTACCTATCTGTAACATTCATGCTGTTCAATAAATATCAAAGCTGCTTTTTGCGATTGGATATCAACACATGCTGCATTGCTTTGGGCTGTATTTTCTGTTCTGTCATAGCTTCAGGCTATTCTTAGCTCTCTTCAGCTACAACCATCCCCTTTGACCAGATCAGGTTATCAAAGAGTCTACAGCTCTTTGTTTTTCAGGGAAGGCTGGTAGAGGAGTGGGAAGAATTGTGGACAAGATGTTTCATATTTGAGCTACAAAACAGGAGTCATGACCTTTCTTTTCAGGATCCATTTTCAGATGTTAATAATTAAACAAATGCAAGATTTTACTTCTACAGCCAATTTTTAAATAGAACTAATGTTCTAGCTACATATTAAATATCATTTGTTAAATATTATTCAGACAAAATGATAAAAATGGGGACAGAATTAATTTATATTGTATTTCTGCCCTGTATTCAGATTCCTAACTCTGATTGCCTATCTCCATCTAAGCACTTAAAATGAAACTTTTCAAAATAGAAATACATTTTTATTATTTGGAATCTGGTATTTTATATCTTCATCAGGGATTGAATAAGGCCAGAATGTCTGGCAAGTGCATTGTGCAGGGCTCAAACTCATCTATTTCCAAAGAAAAGAGGAAGAGACTGAATTGTTTTTTCCAAATGAAAAATGGATGCTGTCTATCCCTAAGAAAAAATGGCTGGTCAGAAGTTGTGAGACCGCTCTGGTAATGCTTCAGTTTATTTGAAGCATAGAGTGGAGACCACATGGACAGACAGTCAAGTCAGTTTGCTGACTTTCTACCAGGCTGGACTCCCTCGGATCTCTATGTGACTGGTAGCTGGATCTCCCATCTCCAGAACAACCAGATGCTGTTCTGAAAACCATTGTATTGTTGTGTGTGTTGGAGCTTCATTCTTTAGTTTCAGAGTAATTGCAAGAATGACTGCTTTCTTGTTTATCTGGGAAAAAAACCCTGTGACTACTGGGAAAAACATTGGTGAAAAATCTGTGCCTCAGATGAGTTCTGATATATCCACTGTGCCGTTATCATCTAAATGTCAGCTACTATGTGGCATTTGCTGAGGAATATACTATTTCAGCACATGCTGATACACATAGGTATCTATAGGACTGTAGAGACACTGCCAAGTACTTGTCTCATTCCATCTCAGAGCTGACTTTTATTTCTGCTCTTCATAGAATATATCTCTGTGCTCTATTGCTCCAACTACTTGTATGTGGTTAGCTGAAAATCACACAGTTAATACGAGTGTATAACCACAGATCATTATCATCTGCAGCTCTTGGGGTACACTGATTAGTGGTTAGGTAGCAACAGTATTAATATCACGGTCTGGATATTGTTGACATGCTATGTTTCCTTATAGCAAGACCTTTCAGACAAGGGAATTAGCAGCAATACTAGGACAGTGGGTTGACTGGTAATTGATGTAAATGGCTTGGTTAATCATTTTGCTAAACCAAAGTGGCATCTGATTGTAATGGAAATGCTACACTGGTTGGAAAACAAGATATTAATTTAGAACATACGGACAAGAAGAAATAATGTTTGGGGATTGAGTAAAGGGCATTCAGCTTCTCAAGGCTCATTTCCTTTTTCTGTAGTACTCCATTAACCACAAAATGCTATCATGATTTTTAATGACCCCGATGTTTTTGCCTCAACAACTTTGTCTGGTAGACAATTCCAGGCATCTTTGATGGTTCACATGATTGATAGCATATTTCTTTGTGCCTGCTTGGATTTCATTCTTTAATTTCTCAGAAGAAACTCATTGGGAATCATCACTGCAAAGGAAAAATTAATTATCTTCTGTTGTTCTCATCATAGTAGCAAGTGGCTGTAATCGAGACACATTTACACAGATGCTCTACATTTAATGGCATTGTATAATTTCATTTCTTTTTATTGAGTAACACTCTAAATCAATTTTTAAAGAGTACCTCCATACATTTTAAGTAAATTATTAGTGCTGGGATTCCTAGTTTTTTGGATGAGATGTTTCAGTCTGAAGGTAATTAAATCTCCCATGACAACTGAAACCACCTTAGGAATGTCATTTTCCCAAGACGTGCCAATAGGCCTGAGATATAAGTATTAATGTTAGTTAAAGAACTCCTCTTGCTATTATATATTGTATACTTCTCTTCTGTTTTCTAAATGGTAGCACATGGTATTTTGGTATGTTGGAAAACCAATGCTTTACTTTATGCAGATATTGGAAGAGACGTCCCTAGAAGTCCTGGTTTTGCACCATTATGATGGAAAAATTAATGTATTTATATTTATGATGTAGTATTGTCCAGAAGTGCCAATCAGGTGTCATAAAAATCCTGTCAATGGAAATGACTCTGTGTCCCTGCAAAAGTCTGCTGCTGTTGTTAATGAGTTGTGTGGAATCAGTTGGCATAATCACTCAAAAATGTCAACTTTTAAACATTTAGTGATGGCCAGTTACCATAAGTTTCAAACCTGACCTTAATAAATCCTCATACATCAGTTGTTGCAAGCAAGTTTTAGGCTTCCCTAAAAGGGCTTTGATTTTTTTATCCGTTGTACGAACCTTTTGCACATCCTTGCTTTATTTAGATTTGCAATAATTTTTACATATACTTCAATGTGATCTTAGGCAAGGAAGAATGTAGTAATTAATTACATTTTGTCAGACAACTCTTAGCATATTTCATTCTTTAGTGGATGATTCTGCCTTTGTGACCTTTACTAAACATCTGCTGATGAATGTTTACCCATTCATTGAGAGACAGAGGGAGAAAGAGAAAGGCTTGGAAGGAAAGATCAAATTTTCAACCTGAAAATACATAGTGTAGGGTGATTCTGGCTCCTCCAAATATCTGGAAGCTATTTTGTTGTTACAATGGGATGGAAGCATATTTAGAAACAGCAAGAAGTTGCTGAGAAATTGAATTATTGTTCTCTGGAATTATCTCTGGAAAATAAAAAAAATGCATACATTTTGAAACTTATGCTGTAAATATATAGAGGTGCTTTTTTCTTCTCCATTTTGGCATGCATATAACAACACAGTCCTATGAATGAAACTCAAGCATATGCACAAGCTTGAGGTTATGCTTTTTTATTTGCTCCTCACTTCAATGGTTAATTCAGTCTCTTAGTTCAGGTATAGGCACACCCCACCATGACTTGAAAAGGATACAATTGCAGGATGGATAGATCAAAAAGGGCTATGTTTAAAGAATAAAACAAAACAAAACTCACAAAACACATTTCCTGTTCCTGAACAAGAAACATTTTGTAAAATAAACAGAATCTGATATTATAAACAAGCATGGGACTTTCACATAACAGATTGCTTTAGGACTAAACGAAGATCAGAAAATGGCGAACCCAATTTATTATCCTCGGTACACATTATAGAAACCATTTGGGTATTGACCCGAGGGTGAGGGTAGTTATATCTCCTAAAAAGCCAAGGATTATCAAGCATACTGAAAAACACTGATAGTGGAAATTGCTTTTTTATTAATCCATGCTTAAATTCCCCATCTGTAATTCTTGTGACCTAAATAGTTGTTCAATGGGAAACCTCAATGCTCTAGAAACTGTGTGCATGAGATCCTTGTTTACTTTCTTCTTTTGGAAAGACTATACCACCTACTACTTATATGCCATTAAAAACATATATCAAGTGTAGCATAAATTGTCCACCATTAAGTTGCTGGTGTTTTTAAAATGCTGTCATCAATAGACTTTGCATGCAACGATCCTATCTGTGGTTCCGTTCTGCTCTTGACACCTGTGGGTGCTTAATAATGAGTCCTTTGGGGTGAATGGAGCAACCACTGGCTAAAATAATAGATGCAAGTATTATAGGATAAAATGGAAAACGTAAAAGCAAAAAGAGATATCTGTTTTCCAACAGACTTGAAAAAGAAAACAGCACATAGCCCCACACCAATGAACTCAGTGGATGCCTCTTGTCTCACTGCAGTGACTTTTGGATGAGGCCAAAGTGTGTGAACAGGCGAATGTTATTATGCATGGTTATTATTTAGCACCCCATTTTATTAGCATCAAGATTACTGAGAAAATGTTGGTCACCTGCTGTTTCAGCAGGGAATTGCTGTTTAATATTTTTGATGGGGTTTTGATCATTTCTATTTCCACATCTCTTAGGTTACCTGAACTATTTTGGAATCTATTGCAAAAGAAAAGGATGGTGGGGATTAGCTGCCTGGACAGGTCAGATTAAATTTATTTTCAAAATCTTTTGAGTATGTGAAACTTGGAATTTGTCATGGGGAAGTACCTCTCAAAATTGTGCAGATGAATTCCTCTGCATGGATGGAGGAATATGGTGTGGTGTATTGCTGGAGGAAGAAATTCTGAGCAAGTGGTGAAATTTCCGAATCTATTGTTGTGCCTTAAGGAATCTCAACAATAGAAATGTGTGTCCTGCTGAGTTGAGAGCTTCTGTAAATTATATACCAGAAGTAGTAGAGGTAGGTTCGGGGTCTTAAAAACCATGCGGTAGTTATTGAAAAAGTGTATTTGCTGTGATAACTTGGAAAACTTTTGATGTACTTATTAGGAGTATATTCTAATCCCACCTGTGGTTTCTGTTGGCTCTGGTATTCTTCACTGCCTGCTTTAAACTGTTATAGAGCATTTCTGTGCATGCTGCTAAACAGGTGCCATCTATCACTTCAGAGGTGGGTGACGTTATTCCTGTGTAGAGATATATTTTGTAAAGCACTTTAGGATCCTCTGGGATGAAAGGCGCTATTTAAATCTGAGACTTTATTATTGTCTGTCCCCCTCTACAAATAAATCATCTCACAAAATGACTGTAGAAGAAATTACTCCTGCATAAATGAATTCATCCTGTTCTCCCGCAGAGAGATGAGAAAAACTTTATAATAACTATCAAATTGTTTTACAACCAAAATATTGCAATGGTTGAGTAGTTTCCTACTTGTGACTTTGATAATGGGTTTTTGAAAAGTAACAGAAAATGTTTCCAGAAATTGGAAAATAAGATTAGCATATCTGTTGTGTAGGATTCTTTGTTAAGTCAAGCTATTTCTTGTTTGGGTGATAATAGCTGTGACTTTGTTAATTATTATTTCATATTGTCATTATTAGGCTATTAATAATTTATAGTAAAAGCTGCTTCTTTTTGCTATGTAAATGTTTTCATTCTTATTCATCAATTCCTTGTTCCATTATTAATGTGATTCATAAATACATTTCATTTAGATCCTCTTATAGGAGAAGAGATATTTGCTACTATATTTTCCCTTTTGTTTGGATGTAAGGTAAAACAAGTGCGAAGGCAAGGGAGGATGTCCAGAGAGTTTTTAGGGCATGTACCCACACCTCTGAAACAAAGCAGAGGTATGATAATAGCTGAATAACTCTTATGTTCTCTTTGGTAAATTATTATTTGTATTTCATGATTTATCAGTCTGTTGTATTTGCCCTTTAAGTATAATGGCTCATAGGTTTCTGGATGCATATTATAAACAGCAGGACTGGAATGTGGCTTTGCTGGATTCAGAAAAACTTGCTGAGAGATTCTATCTCTGGCTTTTCCCATTTTTCCATGCTTTTCAAGTTACAGCAACCTGTATTCTGGAGAACTGTATCAGAGGAGTTTAAAGGAAAACTACTTGAATATCATTTCATTCCACAACTTGAAAAAAAAACAACAAACCCACAACCCAACCAACTAAAACCTCTGGGAGGAGTTCAGGGCTTGCACAGTTAAAATGCAGTGAGCCTTTAACAGAACAGAGGCTTTTGTTTGTAGGCTATTTCTGCAAGTCTAGCCCAGGTTGCCTATGAGTAAAATTTTGTTGCCATCTGGCTTTCCAGTGATGTACGTGAGGTGAAAAATGAAAATATGAGGAGGAAAGGGGGCTTTAAATCTCAGTACCTTTCATAGCAATGCAGGCACGTTGACAATCTTGAAAATGCCATTCTGAGGTTGTTTTCAGATTCCTACTTGTAGATTGACAAGAACTGAGAATGTGCTGAGCACTGAGGCCAGGCTCCAACCATTACAGTCACCTTCACCATGTGATCCCTTTCAAGTTGTATTGAACCTAGTCAGGATGCGTGAACTCTGCATTCTTTTGGAGGGATATTTCCAAACTTAATTTCTCTCATTCACAGTTACCTGTTAATATGAAGTTTAAAAATATGCATAGTCACTTTAAGTGACTTGTGCTTGCACCAAAATTGCTGTTACCTTAAATAGCTCATTTATGGATATTTATGTGGTTTTATGTTTTGTGTGATTTTTGGATAACATTTGTATCATCACTTATCCTGTTAAGAAAATCGTTTCACTCCCTGTCCTAAGGTAGGCTTTATGTTTCCTCTGTCTCCTGAAGAGCCTTTCTCTGCAGCTATTCTCCTCTGCGCGGGTCTTGCTTGGCTGAGGCTGCCCAGAGCTGTAGGCAGTGCTGTGCCTGTACGGAGCCAAAGCTCTGCCAGCCCCGTGCACACAGATTCGTCGCTTCCCAGACTCTTCCCCTCCTGCAAATATCAGGGCTAGAACAGCTGGGAATGATGTTTGCCTTTGTCATGACCACATCCCCTGTCCTCAGCTGGAGAGACACCAATTCACTGGAAATTCGTATCATTCATCTTCCTAGTTGCCAAGTTGTACCATTACTTGTGCCCACACTACTTGAGGCTCAGCTTTGCTGTTGCAATGCCTGCCTGCACGAGCGGGGAGTAGTGATCACAACAGCCAGTGCCTAATGTGCATGTTTGCATTCTCTTATTAAATGTCATAACATTATTCCAGTCCTAAAATTTACCACGTTCATGCAAGACTTTAATCCTACTTCATCCGGGCAATTCCCTTGGATTTTGTGGCAGCAGCAGATTGCGTTAGTCCATTCCTAGGTTTTGAGTTAGTAATTTGAGACGAGAAAACCTGTGGTGTGAAAGGTGCTTTTTGTACCATGTTGGTTTTCAGGAATTTCTTATAGCAATCATTCTATCAGCCCCCACCTAACAAAAAATTAACATCCAGTATAATGATGATTAGAGTAATATAATTTAGGCCTTATGGAAGGGAAAAGTAACAAGGAGCTTCTTTAAAAAGTAATAAAAAAAATCACACTTCCCTACCAAATACTTTTTTTTTTTTTTTACTACAGAATTTACTGCTCTCAAATTCTGTGTTCTTGATACTTTAGGTGTTTGTAAGTCCAAGAGCAATAGATTTAAAACTTAAAGCAGATAGGAATTAGTTTTCTGTCAGCTTAATCTGCATCATGATACCATGCAAACAGACCCTTATCTTTTTACTGATCATTTAAAACTGCTTCACAAAAGATGTTTCACTCAAAGCATGAAATAATCAAGAACAGTCAGATTATTTACTATGGTTCTGTGACAGGCATCAGCACTTCCAACCCCAAGCACTTGAATTTCATGTCAGCAACAAATCATGTACATGGCCTAATAATCACATTTTAGGACAGCGTGTTTTCACGTCTCTTTTACGTTTTATATTTGCAAGCAGTGAGCTTCTTGTTTTCAGAGGATCTTCTGTTTTCTAAAGCTCTTTTTTTTTCTTTTCTTCTCCTTCCCCTTTCCAGATTCTCATGTAATTATGTTGGATCACCTGGATAATGGCTAAGCAGGCATGGAAAAGGCAAGACTATAGCACTAGGGAAGTGATTTAGTAACTTCTGTGAGGTTTCAGTTCTCTGATGAAGACCTGATTGCAAAGCAGCCTTTCCACATCCTTCCCTTTTCTGCTGTCCTACTCAGTAACTTCTGCTGGCATGACACAAAGAATGGAGCTGTATTTGAGGTCCCCTTCAGGGAAAAGTGATGAGGCCTGTAGCCCAATGTCATCTCTCTCCTGTGAAAATAACCAGAAGAGAAGACATCTGGGGGAAAGGCAGGGAGTGGGAAGAGTTCAAAGGTCCCTTTGGAGGTTTGGTTTGTTTGCCTCAGTGTTCCAAAATAAAAGGAGGGGCTGTTGTGGGAGCTGAGTTCTCTCTGGAGAATCCACCGCCAATCTGAGCAGTGAATGACACAATATCGTATGCCATGATGTGGATCTAGCTGAGTGGGTTAAAAATGGGATGTGCGTTTGTTTGTTTTTCAGCTGCGTTATTGTGGGGTTTATGTGACTCTAAAACACGTGGCTGTCAGAGAAAGAAACCTAGCAATCAGCTTCATTTGAAATACTCAATTTAAAGTGCCTTTGGATTTTGGAAATGCTCTGAAACTTGGTTGCCTGCGTTAAGGCTTTGATTTGTGTTGGTTTCCATTGCTGGGACTGGAACGTACGTGTTATGAGGCTTAGCATCACAGTAGTTGAAATGCCAATATGTGAGGGAAAAGTCAGCTGGAGTATTACTGTATTATAGCTTATTACTGACATGACAAGGTTATTTGTCCTATCACATGTAAACAAGGTGACACACTACTGTTCATGAAAACTGGCTTAGCATTGTGAAGGAAATGCAATATCAGTGGGCCTCATAATACTATGATGACTCATAGTTTAATGCTTTAATACTTACTGGTAAAAGCTGTACAGTTTTAATTGCTCCCTTTCACATCTATTCCTGTAGCACAACTAACTGATGCCATCCAGTGGTAATGGTACAGCATAAATTGAATGTGTCAGGCTTCCTTACCTAGGGTTGAGCAGTGTTGTTCATTGTTTCGGCTATTGCAAAACTTAATTAACCTGAAAACCATACTAATGAGTGGTAAGTTGTTCATTCCAGCAGATGGCAAAAGCAGGGAATATATTTTATAATAAGTAAGTGACTGTAAAACCTCTCTCCTAGTTATATAAAACCAACTAGTCAAGCCAGGCAAGATTGACTAGTTGGGAGTGGGTAGGAGGGGAGTGCTGAATTTTGAAACAAATTTATTTGTCACCTATGTTTCTACTTTACTGTACAGAACTTAGAAGTTATTGAAATTTTGACAGGATGTTTCACTCCAGGTGAAAGCCCAATGTGTGGGTTGGTTTGGGGTATTATTTTTTTTTTTTTTTTTGCAGGAGAGAACATTGCTAATATGAAAAAGAAAGACTCAGATTTGGTTATTTCTGCCTAAAATGTGCTCATATATTGAAGAAATTAGATCTGTTTTCTATTACCAAACTTGTGGGTGTGTCCAAGACTTCACTGTCTATAGAAATATCTAAATCTTTTGTGTCTTCTTCATGGAGAAAATGACTCCACTCTACATTCCTAATGAATGCAAATTACTTTGAATTTTGAGTAATTCTGCATTTTGCTGCGGGGTTTTCAGCCATCTCTAACAGGCACTAATTGCTGCTGCTGTTGTATTCCTTGCAATTTCCACAACCCTTGTATATACTGGGAAAATTATCCATTGCTGACACCAGTGGTACAACTGAACTAAGGATGAACGTGTTTTAACTGCACAAGCAGCCAGCAGAAAATAGTTGTGATGCTGAACCTTGGGTTTCTGAAGTGGTGGTAATCCTGGCTTGTTCTTGACCACACAAGCTGAAAAATAACATTTCTTAACAGCTCTCTTCTGTTCTTGTTAACACATGATGTCAGCAAAAAAGGACACATTTTTTTCTCCTGGAAATCTGAGCTTTTCCTTACTTTGCCAAATTTGGACAAAATGCCCAAATTTAAGTATATCTAACCCTAAAATCTTACATAAAATTAATTTTAACCCTTATTTTCAACTTTATCCATATCTCTAAGCAGTATAATAACCAATGAATATTCACTAGAGTAAATATTTTGGAAATTACACTTCAAATTTTATCAGAAATAACCAAAAATGGCAGCAAATACTGCTCAAATTTCATTGCCATCCACACTGATTGAACGGAGTGTCTGAAGCTAACTATGGAGTAAACCCCTTTTATTTAGTGCCATCCTTATGAAAGTTGATCATTCAGTATTTGGTTAAGCAGGAAGCTAACTTTGCGTGCTAATACATCAAGGTGTTTAACTAGCTGCTGAGTCAGTATTTTAGACTCTGACCTATTTCAGACTTCATATGTGAACATACATACGAAATTGAGGATGTAAACCATGTTTTTTCCAGTCCTGGCTTCAGTGACAGAAGAGTTGACTGCCTCAAGCTGCTTGCCTTTTACTTTCTGTGCAGAAGTTTACTCTCTACAATAATTTAGCAAAGCTTTGCAAGGTCTTAGTTTAGGTAATTGAAATAGGTGATCTGAGACAGTCTGGCTAATTTTTGCCTTAAACAAATGAAGTGATTCATATGAACTCCACTCCCAGCAGATCAAGAGGGTCATTAACGAGCACTTAGGGGCAGTAACCTCTTCCACAGGCACATCTGGATCTTGAAGGGAACATCTGCTCTCCATCTCTGGCTCACTGGTATTAAACAGCTTGAGAGCTACTGCATCAAAAGCAGAGACTGAACTATAAACCAGAATTTCTGAGACAGGCTCCTCTGCTCTTAATCCTTCTCCCAACTTGCTTATACAGAACCCTACAAAATCCAGATAGGCAATACCACAGTATGATGTTATGGCACAAAGATGTGTCTGGTAGTGACATTAATCAGTATTCTTGCTCTTGTCCACGCCTCATAAGGGACAAAATATACCCAACACAACTGCTGCACGTTAGAACCTGGCTGTTTATAATATTTTGGCAGAAATGCTCAGAATCTAATAAGAGTACCCCAAATATTATGAGTACCAGTGGCACGCATGCTGCCTAATAATTTGCATGGTCTAATAATGAAATTCTGTTTCTTTTGGACTATAGCCCTAAAAAAATAAAGAGCTCATATTGGGTTTTTTCTGCATGAAAACAACCACCCAGCACTGAATGCTAAAACAGAATTATTGCCATTATGTTTTGCCTCTTATTGTGGAAGATGCAGTGTGCAGACCTTAAAAAAAAAAAAAAGCCTGAATTATTAGTATAAGCTAAAAGGTCATGAGTGATTTTTCCTGCTGACTAATATCTATTGCCAAAAAAAAAATTCTATTCAGACTGAAGTATATTAAAAAACTTTGACAGCACAGAAGACCTTTATCTGGGAGGGAACAGTGTTAATTATGCCACACTGATTTAATCTCACAGAGACCTGGTGCATAATTTAAAATTCATACTATTATTAATTTGCCAGGTACGTTTTACAGCCATCACATTTAAGAAAATGCAAGCACTGCCATTGCCAATGAATCCTTAAACATTTTGCAGTGTGGGGGAGTGTGTGTGTTTGGTTTTTTGTTGTGTGGTTTTTGGTTTGTTGTTTTTTTTTTTTAAATCTTTTTCAAGTAATATTGAAGAGACCTTTGGCACAACAGCGAGCTGGGAATTGCTGCTGGCTGGCTGGAATACAGTGCAGGGCTCTGTGCTGCAGTAGCTCCTGGGCTAGTTTACTCAAACACTGCATGAGAAATACATGAACAGCAACAGCTGTAAGGCAGCTTATTTAGTACTCTACAATAGCATGTAGGCAACTTCTAAGAGGTAAAACTTTGTTACTCCAGAGAAGCCTGTCACAGTGTGATACCAAAGGCTGAATTGAGTTTTTCATGTAAAGCAGAGAAGTAATCACTTTATTAAAAAGTATACTTGAAATTATGACACTTGCTTCTGGAGTATATGATCAAGTAAATGCCATAATTACTTTATGAATTAAAGTACCATTTTAATTAATATGAAAACCAGTAATGTTTTCTGTTCCTAAAGATCTCAGTTCAGGTACTTTATCATGGCACATAACTTGACAAAGATATAAAATTTGACTAGCTGGTGCAATCTATAGTTTAAAATGGTGTTATTAGTGGAAAAGGAGCTCAGTTCAGACAGTAAAAGGCACGAGCTGGAAAAAATTCTTATTCCATGCAGGGTAAAAAATACCATCAATAAAAAGCACTAAGCTCCCACCAAAGAGAATGTGAATAAGTACCTTGTTAATGTACAGGATAAGTTCAGGGTAACGCACCTGGTGAAAATCGTTAGGAACGTAAATATAGATAAGAAGGAAGTCAGTAGGTTGTGGGGGTTTCGGGGATGACCAGCTGAAAAGGAGAGCGTGATGTCATGTTGCTCCAGCAAGGGCAGCACAGCAGTGGAGCACACAAGCACCAGTAAGACTTGCAAGATATAAGAAGTGATCAGCTTGACACTGGTTTAGGTGTCTAGTGTTGAGCTCCCTAACTGCTTGCCTCTTCCATGTTTTCATCTGCCATCTGTTGACCTTTCCATGGAGGTCATTGTTTTCCACAGATACACTCAGAGGAGGAAAAATCTTCACAGTTTTTATTGTAGGTTTTTGGATTGAGTTGTGTTTTGGGGTTTTTTTGTTTGTGGTTTCCCTCCCCTCCCAGCCCAATGATTGAAGAGATTAATGCACTAGATTGTTGTGGTCTGCTCCACTGCAGTGAGTGCCATTAGCTCTGTAATTTGAATGACTGCTTTTTGAAAATCAAAATTTAAAACAATCCAAAGCGTATGCAGTTAGAAATGCATTCTAATAGTGGAATGTGAAGGTTGATGGTATTAAATGTGAATGTACCTGCATAAATAGGAACTAAGAGCTAGGCAAGCTTTTTAAGACTCGAATTTCCAAGGAGGAGTTACAGGTAGTGGAACTTGACCTTCAACAAACATACCAAAAACTGCAAGTTCTCCTTTCTTTTTAAATAGAAGAGGATAGATTCTGCAGAATAGCATTAAGATGAAGAATAAAGCTCACTTGGGCAATATCCCTGTAGCCAATATATTTTTTTTCATATTTTCAATATATTGATAAGGCAATATTTCTATTACCTGATCTCTTTTTCACATCTTGTACCACTCTGGGAATGCACGTCTGTTCTATGATCAGTATTCTCTGTCCTATTTCTAGAACTTGGCCACATGAGGAGAGATCATACAACCTGGCTAGTGAAGCTGCTGAGAATTGGATGTATGTGAGGATAAGTTCTGCCCTTTGGTGTAGATGGTCTATATGGACCATAGACTTCTAAGGAGGTAGAGGGCTAATGTTAAGGATTTTTTTGATGTGTCTATCCCTTGCCTGCCAAAGGGAGCATCATGCAGTTCAGTTGAAACAGCTGAAATTGCATCAAAAGAATGGAGCTTTTAGCTGGGGCAGAGCTGGTTCCTCATGATGTTGTTTCCATCCTGGCCCTGCCACAAGGGCATAACCAGAGCATGTGTTGCTGAGACTTTTTGTATTGGTTGGCTTCTCTCGAGAAGGTCCTAGGTTTTATTGACATACAGTGGAGCTGGCATGGAATCATCACACTGATCACGACATATAACAAACTTATCATTATTCATGTACCAAGAAGATCTTAGCACAGCAGGGAGTTCGGCCTTTTCAGATGCTAAACAATGTAAACACTGACAAATAATTTATGTGAACAGCTCCTCCAGTTCTGTTCTGGTTCTGGGGAAAGGATAGTCTGTGCCCTGGTCATTCGCATTCCTAACACAATGAGATTTCTGCAGAAGTAACGTTTAAAAATTATCCTTGAAATTAATATAATTCCTAGCTTCATCCTTAGAATAGGACAGCACTATCTATGCCTGCCTAGTTCCCCACTCCATCAACTCCACAAAGATTTCATAAGCAGGTGAGAAGGGTGTCCTTTTCATTAGAAGAAAGCACCATGTGCAGAATACAGGTGCTTGCTCATGGCAACAAATGAGGACTCAAATTAATGACGCGAGAGTCAAAAATAACCACACTGATGCACTTGATCATTTACTGCCCTACTTAATCATTAGGATGTACAGCCACAGAGTTCTATAATTTGTGGCATAGTAATGAATTAATTGCAGTCATCAGGCATTTCTTCCCATTTATTTAAACAGTATGAAATTGCTCACTGCTATTTATATTATCATTCTTCTTTTACATTTCTCTATCTTCTATGTGGTAATATTGATACAAATAATTTCTTTTGCCTGAAATATGCATCTCTCAGGCCAAACCACATTAATGCTCCTATTGTACAGCTGTTAAATAAGCATCCCAAAACCCTACATTTAGTTGATTTACATATATAAAAATGCAAAAATGCACAAAGGTATTCATCAAGCTTTTGTCGTATTAGTTCTGGCTTCTGAAAATAAAGACTTAGGTGTCTTTATTTCTTCTTCTTCTTCTGTCTTAAACTGGGAATTTTTACAGTTGATTTGGCATATAAAAGCAATTTTGTCTTTTCTTTTTCCTCCTCAAATATTCTCTGCTGAATCAGTAAACATCTATAATTTCTGACAAGGTCATTTAATTGTCAGCGGTGCTGGCTGAAAAAGAGCTGCCTTATCTCTGTTGCTTCTGCTTCTTTTGTGGAGCTGAGCATTACTGAAAAGCCTCATGCGTGTTCATTAATTACTATTCAGAAGCCAGCCTTAGTGCATGCAAGCATTTTGCCTTCCTTAAGATTTGCTTGTCATTATGAGTGGATTATCTCTGTGTTAAACATCTATCTCTCTAGTGTGCCAGTCCCCCGAAGATACCAAGTTTGAAAAAGGAAGATAGGCAAACAGTTTTAAACCCCCCAAATAATAGGAGTAGATGGACATAAGGGAATGAAAAAATGTACAAGAAAATGAAGGGAGGTCAGTTTCTCTTCACTTGTCTTTTCCTTCTCTAAGGAATAAGGAAGAAGAGTGCTTTGTGTTTAAAGTTACAGACTGTGACTTTGGAACTTCAGATTCAATTTCCACCTTCATAATGGATGTCTTATGAGACTCTGGGCAAAACATTAATTCTTCCCGTGTCTACTGCCTCATCTGTACTGCAGGGATAATAATCTTCCTTTCATCCACACTAGTCATGTTACCAGCTTTCTGTATCTGAGACATCTGTGTTAAGTACACATCTTATGCAAGTTAAGATGGGGACTCTGGATGTCATAAAAATAAAATGTAAGTTGATCTATTATTAAGATTCAACTGTTGGTACAAAGTACTATAGAATGAAAGTATTGCCAGCCATTTACATGTCTTAAAATAAATAGCCACATGCAGTCTCTCCCTCCTCCCCTATCCATCTTCTGCTCCATGCCAAGCACATTTCAAGCAGTGAAATCAGCAACAGAAATCAGCCCGGGGATTGTCTCTCTAAGAGCTTTCTGCTTGGGCATGGGTTGGTGTCCAAATTATTTGTATCCAGCTCACAAAAAGACTTGGGAATTGTTTTGGATAGTTGCAGGAAGCCTTCTGCTCAATGTACAGCTGTGATTCAAAAAATACTAGCTAATATGCTAAGAGGACAGAAAACACTATGGTGCCGTTATAGACACAGGCGGAGCAGAGAGACCAGCCTTACACATTAGGAGATGCTGATTTCAATAGAATTCTACTTGTGTAAAATTATAGTTCTGGTGAATCAAATGATATATTTGAGATGTCATCATTTTATTCCCTTCACCATCCAAAGGGAAAAAAGGTCCTACTTAAATAAACAATTTTGCTATGAAATAAGGTTGAAAAGGATTAAGAATGTTATCCTAGTGGAGAACCTCATAAAGTAAGATTGTATAAGAGGTATGCAAAATAATACACAGCATGCAGAAGGAAACTCCTATTTACCCTTTCTTATAATACAAGGACAAGCGAGATGGATCACTTACAAATTTTTAAAAGGCTAAAAGAAATCAGATTTTTTACACAAAGAAAATTTACCCTGTGGGACAGATAAGGGCTTAGTAGGATTCAAAAGGGATTAGACATTTGTATGGATAATAAGAACATCCACAGCTACGTTAGATAAGATTACAGAAGGGGAAAAAAGATATAAGCACTCCTGCTTCAGGGCATCAGCCAATTACCGATAGAGATAGACAGAGATTTTCCCCTGGAATATTCTTCCCCTGGAAAATGCCTTTTTGTGAAGCGCAGGTATCGTGCAGTGATGTGTTACTGTCAGTGAATCTTCTAATGGATTCTGCTTCAAAACTTGCTTATCTGGTTTCTTGGCAACTCAGGACTGAGTCGGGAAACTTGAGGGATATGTTGTAGAATGGTCTATTGGCTAATCTGTTTGAGATGGTAAATGTCATTCATAATACTAAGTGCAATGCCTGGGAAAACATTCTACACAATTTGAGGTGTTAAAAATGTCTCCTTTACTTCCCAACATGGAACTGCAAAATTTTTGCAATTTTTAGATTTTGCTTGGAACATAAACTTCATCTTTCAGACTCAGAATCTGAGTTAGAAGCTTCCTCAGGCTTGAGGATGTTCATGTTACTGAACTTCTTGACATAAGGACCTGGTCGTGAGCAGCAGACCTGGACACATGCTTAGCTTAAATAAGGTGGTTCTTCTGTTAAGAGATGTTTTGTTTGATGATTGGCTACAGACTAAGCTGGGGAGTTTTGTTATAGATGAGTGATTGCAGGTGGAGGAAAGAACTTCATCTTGAATTCAGATTACTACATTACTGAAGACAATAAGTAATGGTATTTTACAATTATATAACCTCTCTCATCCCTGTGCATTTAAAAATTGTTCACAGAATTTCTGAAAATATCACCAAGGAAAGGTTTCTATTCTGGGACGTGGCCGTTCTCAGTTTGCACTGTCTAACGTTGGTAGGGTGGTGATTCTGGCCAAATCCCTATGCTTTCTGTTCTTTATGTTCATTTGCTGCTCTCAGTTTTCTTGCCCATTTTCATCTGGTCTTGTAACCTCCCACATGATGCTCAGTTGATTCTGTGAAGTCAAAGTTTTGTTTTTCAGGTCTTTGTAACACTCAGCAATGATAAATGGATAGCAGTGTAATCTGTCTCTCCTGGTTTAAGCAGGAAAAAATATGGCTGCAGGGACAAGCCTTAATTTTTAATGTATGCTCTTCCATAGATTACAAAGTTATTCATTGTAAATAATTAATGCCTGGCCAAGATCTCACCGAAATCTGTTGATTTTGGTTGTTGGGGTTTTTTTAAGTTGAGGTTTTTTTAATATTAGAAGAAAGTCGGAGAAATGGAGGAAGATAATTATATAGGATAATTGCTTTAAATGCTTTTAGATCTAAGCTGCTAAAAGGCTAGCTGTGTAAAAGGCAAGTAACCATGATAAATACGGCATGAAACAATAGAGAACTCAGGCAGAAAAAGAGTCTGGGACAGTTGCATAAGACATTTTTGGCAACAATTCCATGTAAATCTCTCAAATGAGTACAGGTACTTAATAGGTAATTAAAAAGACAGCCAATGTAAATGAATTAATAGCTGACTCTTAAAATGCATTAGCTGCTCTGTAATTAATAGAAAATTATAAAGGAAATAAATGCTTGCTTACAGCCTTATTAAGACCTGAACATTACATCTTAGTCTGAACTGATTGGGATGATAAAAAATTCAGGGGAAAATATGGAAAGCGCCGTTAAATACTTGCCAGATCTCAGCAAAATTTCAATAATGTGCAATCACATTCTGTATTTCAGAATACTTATGCAAGATGGCATTCAGAATGTTTGAATGTAGGTACTGGGATATCGCAGTCCTGCAGGAAGCGGGATGGCAATCATAAATGAAGTTCATTAGTCTAAGGTAGAAGATTTCATGCATTATTCACTTAGCCCGGTAATAAATTAACTGCTACCTAAGATCAGAATCAGTCTTTGATGTCCTCATACTGTTTAGCTCCGTGGCATGCCCATCCATATACCAAATTCAACGTTATTTTTTTATTCCCAGGCTTAGTTATGGGCTTACCTGTAACAGTTAAGCAGATTGTTTGGCTTTCAAACTGGTATTCTGGCTCAAAGTTTAATACAACTTCTAGTACAGTAGTTGCTCAGGTATCAGAGGTCAGGGCTCTGTAATACTTTCTAGAAATATTCTGCCTTTTGTCAAAATTTGAGTATGAACTCTTGGAGGAACAACTGTCCATTACTGAGGGCAAGTAAGTGCAATGGGGTTCTGGTAGGAGCTGACAGCTGTAAAATAAATAGTGTCATAATGGTAAAGTGATTTCCATTGCTGTCAAAATGTACATATCATTCACGTCATCTGAGTGGATTGCATGATGGCTGACATGGTTATGTGCATATTACTAAAGCAAAAAAACCCAAACAAAACACCAAATAACCCACCACCAAACCCACCAAAAAACCCCAACCCCCAAGAAAAACAAACAGAAAAAGAAGCAGATTGGTTTTAGCTGTGTGTTCTCTTGGGTGCTTGGAGAGCCTAGGTCCCACTTCAAATTTAGTTCTCTTGACAGTAATAATGCACATTTTGTATAGAGTCGTAATAGCCTGTATGGGAACAGAGCACTTTGCAGATGCTTCATGACTTAAGACATAGAAAGTGAATGCTAATTGAATAGAGCTTTTAAATGGCATTCTGGCCTCAGAGCTGCTTTTTATAGATGTTAGTTGCCCATCTGACCTGTATAAAGTTGTTGATGTTTCCCTGGCAAACAGCTCGATGCAGCTAAATTAAAGGTAACCTTGTTCATATCCAGCATTCAGATCAAGAATAATAAGAAAGAATGGCAGGGAAATAGCAAAAATCATTTTCAGAGTAAAAGAGAGAATAAGGAACATTCATTTCAAGGGAAATACCTGTGCAACTTCTGAAGTGATCTGCCGTGTTTATCTTGTGCATTACATCAGAGCAGAGGAATGTATGAGTGTGCTTGAGTTCAAGCATAGTTCTAAGTGTCTCCTGAGAAGTTCCATGAATTTTAGAATGTGACGAACTTAAAACTGAATAAATCTTTGAGTCTTTCTTCAAGACCAAAACTGTTTTAAGGACTGTGATACCTTATTGCAGCACTGCAGTATTGCACCCAAAATTTAAGATGCAAATGAGATACAGAATTTTCACTTAGTCCATTCCTGGAACAGAATGTACAATAATATCAGTATCAGGAATTTTTGAACATGCAAACAGTAGCAGGTCTGCTTTTCTCCTTAGCAGGTACGTTCACGTGTATCCAACAGGTACATTTTCAAAAAGATTTTTGCTTGGCCTACGACCTTCTTGGAGAATGGCAATCAGAACTTTTGGACTTCAGAATCAGGCAACTTTCCTTCCATCCTCAAGTATTTAACCCTCTGCCTGCTTTGTCAGTGCTCATAATCATGTAGTTCGAAATTAAATTTTGATATTGCAGTTTCAGATTTGCAATATGTTGATTGGAAGGTATCCATTCCATCTGTAAAAGAAAACTGAATTTATGAGTTTACTTACCTGTTTAAATTGTATTTAGTATTGTATTATAGTATTCTATTATAGTTAGAGATTGAAATCAGGTTTTGCCAACTTACTAGTATTGCAAATTCATTACTAATATTACGGTAGTATCTGATAGTAATGTTACCTCTTTCAGATTGCTCCACAAACATTTCTCTGAAGGGAGAAGTACAAACTCCACACATTCTTATACAATCTTTGCTAAAGCCTCCATCTTCTTTTTTAAAATACTAAATTGCCACATGCAAAATTGATCAGAATAGGAAGTATTTCTGGTGCCGATCACTCAGCATGTGGGTAAGTGAGACGTTGTTTCTAGCATCACTCAAAAATAAAATGCTATGCTAAAGTACCATAATAATCTCTTTTCAGCACTTATTTGCTTCCCTCAAGGCTACACAAATGGTTTCAAAAGCAGGAAAAATGTCATACTGAAAAAATAGCACCTTTTCATATTTCTCTTTTTTTTCTTTTCCTTACTTATTTTCAGATAATGAGTGAAGAGCAAATGCATATAAAAACACCGTTCTCTGCCTATTTTGAAACAAACCTTTTTTTTTTTCCCCCAGAAAGCATCTTTTTATGCATTAGAATCAAGAAGATGATGGTTTTTTCCTAAAACTAGCTTTACAAACTAGTGGAATTTATTTAGGGATTTGGAAGCTCATAAGAAAAGAAAAGGAGAGAGCCAGAGCCATCTGAGATTTTTATTTTTTCTTTTGCATGTGGAGGTTTTGAAAAACTGTACTTACGCTTAGTATTTCCACCTTATCCTTTTATATTCATTTTCAAGTCACAAAGTTTCTTCAAGGATGACTGACCTTATAAGAGCCTTTTTGAAATGAAACATTTTGGTTAGAAGCTGTGAATGTTTAATAATCAACAACAGACCAACACAAAGGTCCTCCTGTCACCTTCATAAGTTCTCTTTTCTAATATTACATAGTCTTCATGGTGTCATAGATGTAAAATTCTTAGATGTAAGGTGTAAGGTTGAACTACAAGTCTTCAGTCATCACCAGCTGAGAAAGCTGCAGTTTTCTCTATCCAAAACTTTTGAAAGTTTTGCTGACCTTCTCTGGTCAAGTACCTCTTAACCTGATCTGAGTGATCTCCTTTTAGATCCTCTTTTCTTCTTAAACTGTACCCTATGTCTGTTCAGTCTCTATAAAACTGTACAAAACAATATGGATTCAATTTTATAGTAAAGTCATTGTTTTTCTACCTTTAGTAATTGTTAGTGATTGTTAATTGAAGCCTAACTTTTTCACAGCCTCCATAAATTTATCCAGAGCAGGCTAGCAGGGGTGACAAAGGGCTGAAGTCCCAATGAGCTAGGGTAGGTGACCATATAAGCTACCCAAGTTCCAAGCAAAAGAGAGAGAAAAACAGATACCCTGGGGTTAGAAATAGAAAGATTTAAAAGTGTGTAAAAAATAATATAGGTCAACATGGCTAATGTGGAGGTTGAGAGACTTACAGACCTGTGTGGGAAAAGGGTTGGAATCCATGGTTGGAATACCTTCTGAAAACTTTCAGTTGTCCCTCCAGTCACGGCCTTTCAGGTAGTTACTGCCAGCACATAAACGGTACAAGTTCTGTAAGGTCTTCTGGCTACAGGTCACACACAGACTCTCTAGGTGGGAAAAGAATAAAGGCAAAAAAAATTGAAAGGATGAGGACAGTGGTGGTAGAAAGAAGACATGAACAGAAGGAAGTGTTGTGAAGTTAAAAGGATGTAAAGAATTGTAGCTGCATCTGAACTACCTTCTGTTGTTGAATGTGAAAGCCAAGGTCCTGGCGGGTTTAGAAGTGGCAGAGTGAAAGTTGCCTTAAAGTCTGTCTTGAACAAACTGGAGAGTCTCATTTATCTTAGACCTCATTCTCTTGCCACACGTTTGAAACAGCCCTAATCCTGCAGCCCACATGATTTCTGTGCCCCACTGAAGTCCTTCATATTCACATGCTTTCTTTCATGGATTTACATAACGTTTCGAAGCAGCAAGGAATTTTACACAAATAATCTGTCAACTCAACCGATCCACCTATTGAGTAGCAATACTGGGAGTAGCTCTGCTGATTTCAGCTGGACTGGTTATGTTTTCAGTTGCTTAAATCAGTCAAAACTATACAGGCAGCAGAACTTTATCAATGTAGGAGTTGACTTGCAATGCGTGCTTACAGCAGTAGTTAAAAAGAAAAATTGATCTCAAATTATGAGGTGCTGACATGAAAATGTTCAGAGGCACCGGTCAATTTTTTTTATGGGGTAAGTTTCCCCTGCCTTCTGAAAGTGTGGCTGAATGTGATCTGTGTTTAGTTCTGTGTTCCCTGTGCCTTTGGGAAATTCATATCTACAATTTATATAGCCTCCATCTAGCCTGGAGAAGCTCGTAAGTTAATAGTAATAGTGTGCGAGAGGTGGCAGAGTGCACGTGGTATGTTACATTGGTGAGCACTCTAGGAGCATTACAAACAGAGTAGACAGCTCTTTTAGAAGTTGCTGACAGTCTTGTATTGCACACATTTCAATAAACATTGTCCCAGATGCTTGTACAAATCTGGTGCACAGCTCTGGTATAAATGGCACAGTAATTAGAAATCTGTCTTAAAAAATATCAAGCCTGGTTGATAGGCATTAATCTAAACAACTCTAGGGACGTAATTTTATGCTTTGCTAGTTCTTTACAGTGTTAACCCTTGTCTCAGCTTCAAAAACTTCAAAATAAATCTTCTGCATGGCCAAATCGTCAAAGGTTGTGTTATAAAGTGTGTACTGAGACCTCTGTGGGAAGTTTGCAATTAAACTGAAAATAAAATAAACGCCCCTTGGCTTTTGAAGTTTGTTGCCAACCAGAATGAGTAACAGTGATTAAAAGAGTTGTAATGGTAATGTATTTTTACCCAAACATTTCAAATGATTAGCTGGAGTTTATGGAAGGTCTCAACCTCATGTGTAGTCTTGCATTAAAATCACGATGCTATATTGTAAAGCAAAGCAATAAAAATACATCTCTTTTACCAAAACTTTTAAGTTTGTGAAAATAATATGAATGGGCATATAATAATAATAATAATAAAAACACTTGCAATTTCCCCCCTTGTCAGTCAACTACAAATATTTTCCTTTTTAACAACAACAGAAGTTAACTGGAACAATTTAAATGATGAAACTAAAAGCCACAACTGTAGTTACTTAAGTAGTCACTAAAGTCTGAAGTGAACATCGGAGAAGAGAATGCTTCTTGATTTGTCAAAAGCAAAATATAGTTAATAAAGAATATATATCGAGATTATTTTCTTTGTCAAAGAAAGACCTGATCAGACTTCCTAAAAAATAAATAAATAAGATTATCAGTGAATCCAGTGATTTTTTTATAGCCATACATCTGAGAGCAGGAAATCGATCACTCTCTGTGAACTCCAAAAAAGGTCATTTGGCAGAGTTGTTTTCATGCAAGAAAAGCCCGTATTTAAAACAAGAAAGATTTAGGCTTCCCCCTGCTTGGAAACATATGCTAATGCTTGCACCCTAACATTTAAATATTTGAACCTATGTGAGTTAATAGATAAGCTGCAGGTAGCAGACCACCAGTGGAGAGAAAATGTATTTTGTATCTTAGACTTAAAAGATCAAATGAGGGTTTTTTTGTATCCTTCCTTAGTCACCCAAACTGAGTCATTTCAAAGTAACAGAATAACCACAAGCCAATTTTGCAGTCTGTCTGGAATGCTGATTAAAAGCAGCCCTGAGCTTCCACAGAACATAATTCAGAGTGTGCAGAGAAAAAAATTGCTTCCAATTACTAGAAAACAAAGTTAATTTCAATATTTTTAACCAAACCCTGTATGGATTATCCATTGATAACTGTTTACATGACAGAACTAGAGAAAGAAGCCATTGAAGAAATAGTCAAATATTTCTCAAAGCATCTTAGATTATATCATCCAGGCAGCAGCAGAAATGAATGTTTTTGCTAAAAGGTCAAGTGTAAGGTGCTCACCTATGGATTATGTTTACCCTGGACTTTGTACTGGTGAACAACTCCTTCGCCTTTTAATTTTTTCATTCTCATATCCTCTTACAGAAACAGTTATGCTCTCTTTGTTCTACTCGCCAGTCTGCTTCAGTTCCACAGCTTCCCACTCTTAGAAGTGGTGAGCATCCGTACAGAAAAGAGCAGATACAGTTTCAAAGGAAGCTTTGTTAAGACGTCTTTGAAAGCAACAGGGAAAAACAGCCACAAGGTTGTCAGCTCCTACATGGCAGTGACACTGTAACGAAATACGCCAAGCCAATTTTTCTGGTGAAGTGCCTGTTTCTCAACCTATGCTCTTGGACTAGATTACACTTAGCCGAACAAATGGAGATAATTCTCTCAGTGTCAGCGGAACTATGCTGACTTACAGTAACAACTCTCATAAAGAAGGATAGATGTGGAAAACCAAGTTTATCCACTTGTAACTTGAGCAATATAGATTTTGGCCAACGCTCTCTGCTCATCTGCATTTGAGTCTACCCAGGACACCCCTGACACCAGCAGAGAGACCACTGCTCTGCTTATCTCTGGTG
Source organism: Chroicocephalus ridibundus (assembly GCF_963924245.1). Taxonomy (NCBI): domain Eukaryota; kingdom Metazoa; phylum Chordata; class Aves; order Charadriiformes; family Laridae; genus Chroicocephalus; species Chroicocephalus ridibundus. The sequence continues at coordinate 7,156,367 of NC_086296.1, read as the reverse complement.
TGAAACACGTATATCCTTGGCTACTTTGCATTTCTGTTGTAAGTTGGTATGAAGCTTATCTTCCTGTGAGAGGGGTTTTGTTCCGTAGAGCTGAACTCCAGCTGAAGTTAATATTTGCTCAGCATGCTGTTCTCCACTCACACACTCCGCTCAGATGTTGGGATGCTTATGGCAGCTAATTTAGTCTGAAGTTCTGGACTGATGTGTTTACATGTTATAAAACTTGAAAAAGACTTCATTCTTTTGCTCTCTTCAATTTTCCTGCAAGCGTTTTGCATCATTACAAGACTGGCATCAGCATCTCTAAACTTAGCTGTTTGTATGATAGGGTCTAAGTTTATCCTCTAGAGACAGGCTGGGTTCAGGTACTATATTTGGGTGGATGCAGGCTGACCATGAGGTATAGGGGTCTGTGTGCCGCATCAGACAGCGGCTGGGTGTAGGAAGAAGAGCCATCTCCTTTTCTACACCTGCAGCTATCCTAGACAAGCCAAACGTACTAGAATTTTCATGTTTCTACAGCTTTCCACCTTCCCCTTTTGAGCTCACACTATTACACAGTCATCCTACTGCAGCGACGTCCCTGCTAGAATTCTGTCAGTCACAGTGCACTTGTTCACTTGTATAAACAAGGCAATATCTCTCCTTTGTTGCACAAAGGTGTTAATAAATGCCTGGATTTGAATTAAAAGGTGATAATGGAAAAGAGAGACCCTGATGTGTCAGTCCTTCTGATGCCTACAAAAAAACATCTGATGTCTCAAGCATCCCAAAACAGCTGTACGTGAGCTGACCAAAAACTCATTTATAAAAACAAATCCCAAACAAGCTTACTAGGGAGGAGAAGTCTGTGGCAGGTGGGTAAGGAGGAAATAACAAAGGGTTGAAATAAACATGGGAAACAATTTTTAAAGGTTGCACCAAAAGACTAAACCAGTATTGCAAATGAAGTCTGGGTAATTAGAAGAAAAGAAAAATAGAAGGTGTATTCTTCATTTTTTTCCTGTATTTAATCAGAAAATATTGAACATTTAAAGTCAAAGTTCTCCGTTCCTCTCCTCCTCAGAACGATCCTAACGTGTAGTTTACTTTCTGTAAGAGATTATTCAGTGGTTCTTAATTCAGATTTTACAGTAGTTGAAAGGACTGGATATTGCAAATGCTCCAAAATTCTTGTATTTAAAGAATGTTGATCATTAATATTTGCTGGCTGATACTAGTAGGAGCCTGTTAATACCATTGGAGTACCTTTTGTTTGGCAGTGATGATAGGAAAATCCACCCCAAGGTGTATCTGATGGAATAGCTATTCAGACGTGACTAGTTATGTGGGCATCCCAGCTTTGTGAAGATCCACAAAGCTAATTTTCAGCTGAAACAAACATTGTGGCCTCTAACACATCCCATATCTGGCATGGTGATCACTGCCTCGCTGCCTTGTGTCTAGAGCTGAGTGACTGTTGGGTTCTCTAACGTAACAGGCAGGACAGCCCCAGGCTGCTACTGCAGTGCTCCTTCCTTCCCTCCTGCTGGTGTACAGCAGTCCCTCACCCACTTTGCCCATCTCAGACTGGGGTCAAATTAATCTGCACGGGTGAGATGACTTATTTCTTGCAAGCTTCGACATTATTTTTCCTTTGGCAAGCAAGAATCTCGCTGCTGAAAAACCTCGTAAAGCAAAGTGAATTCTAACCCAAAGCGATTCCAGGCAAGATGCTAATTCTTCCATTAAATTCTGGACAGTTTTTCTTTTAATTAACTGAAGCAAGACTGAAGAGTTAGGGGATGAAAAATACTATTAACCCTAAAAGTCCTATGATGAACTTAAATTCTAACCTTCAGACATTTTTACTTTTTCACATTAAGAAATTGGGTCAGAAGCACAGTGTCAGCTGTAATTACCAGCACCCATTACAGGGCCCAGGGAGAGCTGCCACTTTAGGAGATTGCTGTGGTGTTGGAGCTGGTCAATGGGAGCACTTGTCGTTGCCCTCGCCGCAGCTCCCTGCAGAGCTCATCACGCCGGGGGTCATATCGGAATCCTCAGGCTGCGGTCTTGAAGAAAACCACATGTAAGTGTTATCACTAGACTATGCTGTTCATCTCTAGAATATTTGGAGTTGGTTTGACTTCTTTCTTTGATTATTTCCTTGCAGTTTGTCTATCTACAGCATTTCTGAAATTTTCTGAAAACTCATCCTTCTTGCCAAACTCCAAGTCAACCGTAAGGTTAGGTATCGTGCTGTGTTACGCCCAGGGAGGGTGATGGGATTGAGTCTCTGTCCTACAACACTGAACAAGCGGGGTTCCGTCTCTGAATTTCTCTCTCACGCTTCCTTTGTGATTTTGAGAATTTCATTCTGCCCTAGCTGAGTATTTGTTAGGCAGGATTAACAATCCAAGCAGATTAAAAATTGTATGATGGATCATTGTTTCCACCAGAAATCTTAATTTTAGGGGAGAAAAAGAGTCTGTAGACTCTGACTGACTGCATCCATATTAGATAACTTCACTATAAAATAAAATGAAGTGTTTTATTCTATTTTGACCTTTTTCTTAATAGTTTATCTTAATATTTGGTTTAATTATGCTTTTAATTTTTAAATTATTTTAATTAAGCTTTAATGTTACAAAAAATCAAAATAAGCACACGGGGGTAATTCTGTTTTTACTTTAGGTTTTCCAGGAAATATTTAATTATTTTTTTTAACAGATGGAAATAGTAAAATAACATTATTGCTGTTTCCTATGGTATTGTTGTTTTCAACAGGAATTTTGGCTGTCATCCAGCTCCCATAACACTATTCTTATCTCCCACGTTTTGTATCTCTGTTGTTCGTTCACATAGTAAGGCCTTCAAGGCAAAGATTATGTGGACAGTAACAGTTGTAGTCTAATAATATTTGGGAACTGTAGATATTATCATAAATACAATGATTTAAATGCCTCCACCAATCTAATTAGACTCAACACTAGCAAGAGGCTGTAAATCTTGTCAGTAGGTGATTCTAACTTTATATTTATGGCATTCAGGCATTTATTTGCTTTATTTCAGTATTTTCTAGGTCAGAAATTTTAATCGGAATTGATTTTACATAATGACAGATCACCAATGTCACAGCTGATCTCCCTGTGATGTGTTCAGCTCTCATTCAAAATTAAGATGTGCCTGGATGCCAAAATCATACACCATGTACCTCAGTGAATAGTGGAATATATTCCGTAAATTGATATGCACATGATTTATCGTAGCTTTGCTAGCCCTAGTGACCCCTTTGCTTTTTGTTACAGTCTTGTGTGCAATTTTACCTTAGGTATGTAAAATTAATCCACTTTGTTGTCATCACATATTCTGAGTCAAATCGGAAACCAGACAAGCCTAAACTCTAATTCTTAATTTCTACATATACACATATATAAACATAAAAACTTACTGATGCATAAATTTCATTAAATTGCACAGAACTAACTGTCTTTGTTTAAAAGGAAAGTTATTTTCTCTGAGACTCACTCAATATCAGCACTTTTCAGTGAGTTGAATAAACCTTGCTGCTTTTCAGCTTTCTGCAATTGTACTAAATATGAAACTGGCTTCAGAATTTGTTCTTTCAAACTTTTCTCTGGGAAATCTTGTCCATCGAGAAAAATAGATAGGGATAACAGTGGTGACTATTATTATGTTTGCCAAGAGCCTCCACTTGTGAGATCTTTTTTGAGTCCTTAAAGTTTTATGTGAACTTGAACCATCTGGACACAAAATTCACATGCTTGGTATCTGCCTGGGGAAGTTGTCTACAGAAAGTTACTACAGGAATTCCCAGCTTTTTCCAGGCCTTACAGTGCTCTGTTCGCAGTTTTGGAGAAGGAGAGCAGAATGTGTGGTGATTTCTTGTTGTTTCTATTTCATATAAAATTTTTGTACTGAGCGTATCAGCTGTATTGCACTTCTGTTTGAAGCCACATTACATATTTGGTCAAAATGTCAATTAGCTATAAAAAGTCGTTATATACTAGTTATAGTAGACACTAATGTATTCATCCTTTCAATGAGAAGATGCAATATCATGCATTTTTATTCTTAGTAGAAAATGATAGGGCTTCATTCCAGTCTTTTGTACATCAGAAGCCACACCCATGTTGTAAAATCAAGAAAACTGAGTTGCATAATAGTGTGAACAGCATCGTGCTTACGTAAAACTGAAGTGTAAGACTAGTTTAAGGGGTACAGTTTTCACTTGCTCGTGTCTAACAGTGAGGAGATAGTGCTGCAATAAAAGCATCTCATCCCAGAAGATGGGGAGATGCTTTATGGATGAGGGTGCATTTATGGTCATTTAATAATCTGAATTTTTGTGATGTTAAGGCAGAATTTCTCTGAAGAAAGATGTGCCTATAAAAGTAAGACAATTCTTAGAAATACCCAAGCTGCCTTTATTTCAAGACTGTGAACTTTCAGATCCTGAAAACCCTTTCGTGACTGTGATTCTGACAGCTTTTTTTCTCAAAAATAAAGTATTGTGTAGTTAAAGCTCTTGGTTGCAGGTTGAGTTACAGACCTGATAACACATTGAAAGACCTCAGCCACTGTGAGTACTCCTTTATACTTCAGAGATAGAAAGGGATAGAAAGGATGAACATAAGATTCAACTGACTGACCACAGCCTTGTAGCAGAGATGTCCGACACTGCACTCAGGAAAGGCAGCGCGACCTCACCAACTGCTGCATTAAGCAGGAGAGACAAAATTTTATACAGACTGTCTATACTTAACACTTGCACTTTTCATTTTCAAAAGCAACCTGGAGTGTTTAGGACTCAGTATTCTGAAGACTTACCCCATGAGCTCCTAAGGCACTCTTAAAACCATCTCTTGCTCTCTGTGCTGCCTACATGTTGCTTCTGGATGCAGTCCAAAAATTATCTTGGGGGATGAGCTCGGGCAGAGGTGGAAGAACTGGTTCACACTTAAATCTCTTCCTCTAGACTGTACAGTTTCACCTAGGCTGAGTCTTCATATAAGACGCAAGGACCACCATGCAAATTAGCACGTAAGGAAATACAGAACCTTTGTGTTGGGGTCAGCCAAGTATTCCTTTAGCACTGAAAGGGGGCCTCTGCTGATACCCATGTGTAGGAGGGAACTCCAGCAACTAGTTCCTGGTAAGCCTGTCCCTGCTGAGCAGAATCTGAATAATAAACCACCCAAAGTTGTGACCTGTGAAAGAAGTAAATTAATGTAGCCATCACAACTGCAGGCATCTGTCTGTAATTTCATGTCTGCATCATTGCTTCAAGCTCCAGAAGGTACCCTGGCAACCTGTTGTAGCGTGAAACCTGTAATTACTTCATGTACAACGCTGAAGAAAAGACAGGCCACTATGAGGTTAACAAATCAAGCTCTGCTAGACAAATAGGAATGGTGAATTGTAAGCCCCTGGGCCCTTGTGACAAACATGCCACTACAGAGTGCTTTCATTTATCATCGAGGGAGTTCCAGCACCTGTTAACATAGAGGCGCCTTTGGGCTGTCACCAATTCCATGCCTTGTGTTTAAATCAGCTATGCTTAACATTCTGCTCCAGACTGAAATGCTCTCTGAGATACCACTTTGTGTATTTCTTAGGTCTTCCGAGTACTTGCAGATGTATTTTCTAAAATATCACACAATTTGGATTCAACATAGTGTAACAGTAAACCTTTCTATCTCCTTTTTCCTATCTGTAGCTGCTAGATCATTTTCAGATTGTGTAAATCATTCATGCACTTTTTATTTACGTGATTGCAAGATACAGTCTGTTTCTTTCTTGCTTATATGAGCATTGAAGTGGCAAACTTTATTGAGTTCATTTAAACTTTTCGTGATTTAGATCGGTACAATTGAGAAGCAAATTGTAACCTCCATGAAGAAAAAAATCCCAGGATGAGTATCTTCTATTTCAGTCACTGTTCTTACTGTTAACATATCTGAGCAGCAGAATAATACCTTTTCATTTGAAATTGCAGGTCCTGACAGAAATGTGTATCATTGGGCTTTAAGAGATGTTTTAAAATCTGGACTTGCAAAACTAGTATTTGTATTTATTTTACCATCGCAAACTTTCAGTTTTCTTAAGAAATCAATACTTCTTTATTTCATGGAGTTTTGTACTGGGCTATCAGAATAACTCTTGTACAATCAGTTTTTGCTTTTTTTGTTTTCTCCCTGTAATTCTGATTGCTTCTCCTACAGCAATTTCATCAGTCTCTCCCTTCTAATCAGTTCAAGTATTTACTGACTAAATAATTACTACTACTTGTTGCTACCTTCAAGGGTCACAACAGAACTAGTCTTCCCCTCACCACTTAAAAACAGATAGATTCACTTTTTTTTTTTTTTTTTAAGGCTCTGAGATATGGTACATTGAAGTTGTAAGAATTTGTGAAGTGAGGGTTTGATAGCAGGAAAATGAACCTGGACTTTGTTTTCCAGCCTTCAAAAACCTCTGCATCTCCAGGAGCAATCCCATGTCGGATATCTGCCTGAGGCTGGGCTTCAGTTGTGAGTTGGGGCTTAAAACATCTGGGGGTCTGGCTGTCCCCACAGCACCCCAAAATGCCTGGTTAACAGCATGCACTCCCATAGCCATCTATCAGGGTGAATTTAGACATCCCAATTTTCATTTGTATCACCAACCTGTCTTGAATCATTTTAGGTTGTGGCAATATTAATGTCCTATGGCAAGGAGCTCTGCTGATTATTATCCATTGAGCAATTTTTAGGTTCTTCGTCCTAAAAGCTGCGTGACCATAAATTGCACAGGCTACTGACAGATATTTTAAATGTGTTTACATCAATTTCATCAGTTTTACCATTCTTGGAAAAGATTAATAGAAACTCTTAGAACACTTTATGAGAGTCATTAATTTCCTTTTAAAATAAAGACAGACAAATAAAATCGTCCAGTATTTTCCTGCAGAAATCTTCTTGTGCTTTTTACAATATTTTCATTAGTTTTCCTTAGACTCTTTCAGCTCCACGTTTTTTTGACCAGAGGTATGAGAAGTGTAATGATCAAGGTTTTTAATATTATTATCACCTATTTTACGGCTATATGCTCAGAATAATTTGCCTGAAACTGATAAAAGAATTAACAGTGAGGCTGGAAAGAGCAACAAAAAATGTGTCATCATGTTCATGGGGCAGTGAAAGGGGTTAATGTCCTGCAGAGAAAACCAGCATTACAGTGGGAAAGCCTCTCCTTTTTTCATTTAATTATTAACTTCTAGTCGTGTGCCAAATGCTTGTCTTGTTTTCATACTGCTGAAGAGATGCGACATATTTGAAGCTTCCCCAAATATTTGAAAACCTACATCTTTGTGATCACAAAGAATTGCTTGAGACTGACAGCCTTGGGCAAACATGAAAAGAAAGGAATTACAAAGCAGCTTGGCAAAAAAAATGAAACTATGAACAATTATTTGTCTGTCTGATAGAGATTTAAGGACCCCGTTTTCCACTGAGTTATGCTCACTTCTAATCATTCTAATTTCATAAAAGGTAAGATACTGATGCATGAGTACGCTGTCCCTACTGTGGACAGAGCTGGACAATCCATCAGGTGATCTGGATTTAGTTTCCAGCTCTTCTGCTGATGTGCTGCATCATCTCAGGCAGCTCATTTTGTTATTTCCATGTCTCAGTTCCCTGGTATATAAATCAGCATGGTGATGCCTTATTTTATCAAGCCCTTTAAGTTGTTAAATGAAAAATATATTATACACTGTTTTTAAAACAAACAAACAAACAAACCTCCACACCTTAAAATCACCAGGATTTTGTGAAACTCAGGGGCGGGGGGCAGGGAGGGACAGATAAAGTACAGGTAATGACATTTTCATTGCTGATTAATGAATTAACTTTTTTTTTGTCCATTTGAATTTGCACAAATCATCCTACATCGTTTTCACTGTGGTGTTTAATGTAGACTTGGATTAATGGACAGCGACTGGAAGCTTTAAAGTGATTTCATATTTTCAGCTAAAAAGCATAACTTATTTTTTGTCTTGCCTTGTCATAGCTACCCCAAAAAACTGTATTGGACCTATTTTTATGGTGTTAGAGATCTCCTTTTTTTGTTTATTAATTCCTTTTCTCTAAGATAACTAAACATCTTTTAATTGTCTTGCTATTTAAATTGGAGCAGATGAAAAACTGTCTCAGAGATGATTACAAGATGGACAAGGCTACAGAAAACTGTTCATATTTCTGGCTGTGCCACGGACCTCTTGCAATGCTGGGGAAGTTGTTTTGGTCCTCGAGCTGGTGACTCTGTTACTGTGCACCAGCTGAGCCATAATAATGAGGGTGGTGAGCCCCTGGCCCAGGTTGCCCAGAGAAGCTGTGGCTGCCCCATCCCTGGAGGGGTTCAAGGCCAGGTTGGACGGGGCTTGGAGCAACCTGGGCTGGTGGGAGGTGTCCCTGCCCAGGGCAGGGGGGTTGGAACAAGATGACCTTTAAGATCCCTTCCAACCCAAACCATTCTAATTCACTGAAGGTATAAATTAGCTTGGCCTGTTCCAAGTGTAAAATAAAACACATTAGTCCTCATTGGTTACTCTGAGGTATAAGTTAGCGTGTTCATTGCAGGGAAGGAGTTCACAAGGTCTCCTGGCAGTCTGATGTAGGCTGACCTGCTGAAATGGTGGATCTTGTCTTGCAGTAGAGAATGTTGGCAGCATCTTTTCCTTGCAGCAAAATGTTTTGCTGTGGGGCCTGTGAGATCAGTTGAAGTGTTTGCTGGCAGCTTCAAGGACCTCCAGCCACAGGACCGTTGCTGGAGGCTCTCTGGGAGGAAACAGTCCCAGTTGCACTGAATTCTTCATTTTGAAGAGTGCACTTTTCAGCTCCAATAGAGGCCAGCAATCACTGATTTATATTCAGGAGGAGTGTAACCTGTGATTTCCATTCATATAAAACCTTCAGTACTTTACAGCATATGTTCAAGTGCTCTTGTTACATGGCCACACATAATGTAGTAACGAAAATCTGAATTTTTAAAAGCTGTATTTTCAAGGTTCATTTCAAAGCTATAGTGAAGCGCGTTCAAATGAATCTGGATGAACAGTGCATTCTTCAGTTTGTCTGAACTGAAAAGCTATATTAAAACAAATTGTATCAATCCAAAATAAAAAAGACTTTGGTTTATTGGTGAAATATAAATCTCACAGATTTAACTTTGAGTCAACCTGAAATATTTATTTTATACAATTAGCATTTTTTATTCTTGCTTATATTAATCTTTTCATAGTGTCTTCCTATAATCCCTTCACCCTCTGTCATATAATCCCATTTTTTAAATGCATTATTGAAACCTAATGCTGAAAAACTGTATTCTAAAAATAGTTAAGATTAAATATCTTAACATTTCCTAAATAATTCTGAAAATGTTAGAATACTCTTTTCCCTTCTCAAACTTTCACTTCCTAACAAAATACACAAATAACTTCTGTTGCCCTGTTACTCAGTTGTTTTTGTTATTTTATTCTAAAGAAATGCCCAGGTCTAATTATAACTATGGTGAAGAAATATTCTGAAATGCTAAACTATATTCTCCTGATAGGTTCTTCAGAGTTTATTTCTCCTGAAGTTTATTGCACAAAATGTTTTGTTTTTTTTCTTAAGTACTGCTTACTATAACTCTGCAAATTAAAAATAAGGTGAAGCAGAAGTGAACCATTGAATGCCACATGCTTTGTTTATGGCATTAGCCCCCAAAAGGATCTGATTATTTTCATTGATGGATTATTCTCTAATACCAAATCAATAAATTTAAAGGAAATGCCTTCTTATACATAAAACAATTAATTTGCAGACTTCTTACTACTTTCATATTAAACCAAGCTTTTTCCTTGCAGGGAGACAAATACTTCTGTGAATAAGAAGAACGTGCGAAGTTATTTAGGGGAGGGGGGAGTAGAGGGTTTTGAAAAGGAAATGCATCGGCAGCTAAGACAGCTAGTGAGGAACCTTCTATATGACAGATCTTTTAGTATTTTTCCCCTTCAGGATTTTTTTCGATACTGCTCTCAACTGGGTGGTAGATGGAAGGACACGATTACATGCGTTGGGTGCCACTGGCATAAATTCCAGACAGGATGTGTATGTCCAATGTTTGTTTCCATTCTTTACCTGGTAAGACCCAACCAAGAGCTCAGTAACTCAATGGGAGCTGACTGACCTTAGTTAGCATAGTTACAAGTCAACACACAACCCAACAGTCTATTGCAATTACTTACAAAAGCGTCTCTTGATGATGTTTAAATTAATTGAATTTTTAGACAAAATAGTACTAGAACATGTATTATAGAAAATGAATGTTGAAAACATCTCTTCCTCATCAAGAACCTTTTATTTAATCTCTCCTGCAAGAAAAATACAACTGCAAAGTAATAAAAATCACTCCTGTGTCAATCATCATATGGGGTAAGACCAAAAAGACAGTGATATTTGTACCTGTGGGCTAGCAGAAGCCATCAGGCAAGTCATTAAATAAGAAATCCATGACTTCCTGTTTTGTAAAGAGAGGTCATAAAGTTCGGCTCTTTTAGGCTTCCTTGGAGAATATTAACCTATTGCACTAGAGTGCCTTACTCCATCAAACTGTTCTGCACTTATTTTTAAAGCTGTTTGCCTTTATTTTTTGTGTAATGCACCTTTAAACTCTGAAAAGCTCTGCTGTCTGCAGAGATCTATGGGTGTTTCAGTTCAGCATAGACTGAGACAGAGACACTCACCTGCAGGCAACGCTTTCAGGAGAATCTCCTTTTTGTTCCATCTTTTTTTCTCTTGTTCACGTCAAAGTTATTCAAACTGAAAATAGCTGTTGATCTTTGGCTCTGTAGAAATCTAGCACAGAGAAAGCAGCAAAGACTTTTTCACATTTTACTGAATTGTTTCCTTACAACACTATAATATTCAGGAGTAGTATTCTGTATGTAATAAATTTGATGGCATTAGCTAAATTTATCCTATCATAATGGAATTCTTTAATAAGCCATTGTGTTTTCTTTATGATAGTTAGTGGTGATTAGTACCTGGATTTTCTTCTGCATTCTACCTAAGAATCAATTATGACATTGGTTTAATGGATTAGTGTGGATTTATCAGACACATGCCAATAAAGCAATCGGTTCACTACCAAGTACTATCAATCTCTACTGTAATTGCGAAGCCCAGTAAGTAGCTGCAGTGGTGATAACAGCATTGTGAGCTAATTCCTTTTCAAATCACAAGCCATTCAGCAGAAACTGCCTCTTTATTATTCTTTCTCCATGCATTGAGCCTATTGACTGTTAATCTGGATTAACAATGCTGAGTGGTGACAATAAATGGTAATAATTTTCCTTTTTAACACTCCGTTATATGACGTCGATTGCCTGAGTACCTTCTCCCTTAACAATACAATGCTGAAGTTATTGTTCTGGTCCTTTTAGAAATTACATTCTTTAGGGCAAAAAGAAAATTATTTGCATATAGGTAGTTTGTGCTACTAGAGATTTAAGGAATGTTGAAATCATGGACAAGAATAGTGTTCTTAAAGAGCGTGGTTGCTGACTTTTCTTTCTGAATAGGCTGTTCCATATGTAAACCTCTCTTCTAAGAAACTGGAAGGAGAGGGAGAGGAATGGGAATACCAAACAAAGGGCAAATATATGTAAAATCCAAATGTATTTATTTGAAATACCAAAACAGTACACAGGGAATTAGTAGGTAATCCAAAGGCATTTAGAGGAGGAAATTCAAATTTTGTGAGCCCTGACCTGGAGAGGAAACCAAAACAAAGAACAAGAAGAAGGAAAAATAACCTTCTGAACGCATATACGAGGGCCCAATTTAGAAACAATACTTCTTCATATGTACCAGTAAATAAAGATAATATGTTTTGATTGTGTTCATTTGGCACAGGCTAGATGAAAAGTTCAAATGCTGGCTAAGGAGAAAGCATAAAAATGTATTTTTATGAATCAGAAATGCAGAATCCTTATTATAATTCATATCTCCATGCTGGTTTTATTGTTTTCAAATCACACACCAGTGCTTGTGCAACAGGATTCTCAGTTTAATATGTAATGAGAATGCTATTCAGTAGCATATTTTATTAGGCATTAGAAAGAATTATGGATCCATCCATATGATGTGCATTAGAGACGTGTCAAGAAATCAAGGATGATTTTTGCTTCTTTACTAAACAAAATATACTTTAAGTAATTGCTATTAACTGATAGTACTTACCAGGAGGCCTATTTTTATATAACAGAACAAAATGGGAAAGGATGGAAAAGAAAAACAGAAAGTAAACACAGAGTTGGATTTCATAGAAAAAGGATTAATTTTATTTATTTTGACTAACATGCAGTCTGAAGCTTCATCTTGTGTAGAGAAATCAAAAGATGGATCTTTAATGTTACTTAATACTTAGTTTTCACAACAGAAAACTCAATGTCCTCTAAATGTTTTTGGATGACTTCTACGGTTAGAAAAAAAAAATCTTGTGGTTTAAAGTAATAAAGTTGGGCAGAACAAAAACAGTAACAGATTGGTAAAATTTCCTTTGCATTTTGAGATAGGAGGTTGTTTATGGGCTGAGATAATAGGACTGCAGAGCTCTGAATTTAAATGTGTGTTCCAGTTGAAGACTTTCTGAATGTCCTTGGATAAATCAGCTGATAAATCATAAAGCCCCACCCCATTTTTTTTTTTTTTACTGATATGATTTTCTTGCTTGATTGCTTTTATTAGTACTGACTATTTACCTGATGTTTGTGCAGCACCTAGTACAGCAAGAGTTGCTTTAAATTTTAGTGGAAGATGATTGGAGCCTCTATGCGCTGCTATAGTAATAGAAACTACTTGTTAAATTTTGAAAACATTTGGCATAACCCTCATTCGGTGTGAATAGGCAAATCCACCGAAGCTTCTATGTGTTACGGTTTAGTTGCCTGTTGTATTTTTTCATTATATTTGAATACTGTATGCCAGAACCCACTCAGTTCTCAAACAGTTTTAATGTCTATTTTCTTAACCTAGAAAGAAAAAGCATCTTCAAAATGAAATAAGTCACAATGATAAAGGAAACTAAGATAATTTAAAAAGGTTTTTAATACTTTCTCAGCTTATTCTATATTCAGTTACAGTACTTTAACCAAAACGCAGCTTTGCCATTGTTCTTGCTGGCGTATGAGGAAGGGAGCTATATTTGTGTGTATTGCTTGACCATTACTTTCAGTGGTACTATGTCTCCTACCATACCCATAATTTCAGAAAACGCCATCCTTTCGTACATGGTGCAACCAATCATTTTCAGAAACCACGTTAAAAGGTGCTTACTGGCATTTCCATGGCATTGCTTTTCTAGAAACAGTACATGTTTCGCCAAGGATTCAAGATGATGTTCTACGTGATACTGGTTAAATCAGAATTTCTATTCTGCAAAGTTTTGAAGACTCACGCAAAGGCCCTATGTATATCTGAACTGTAAGGACATGCAAGAGTTCAACTAAAAGGTTCACATTTAGAATATAGCCGAGAAACACTTTATTTAGTTTCTTTATATGAAACAAAACAGTATCTTCATTACTTTAAAAAAAATCAATCTCACCCTGCAAGACTTCCACTGATAGAATAGGTATTAGGGAAGGGGATTTGTGTATTGAAAACAAATTGAACTTCAACCCATATTATTCCTCAAGCAAAAAAAATCCTTCAACAAAGTATTCTGCTCCACGTAGTGTAATCTAGTGAGTGGGTTCCTTAACTACCAAAGTGCTTTATTTTATCCCTTCCATCATATCCACAAAGAGAGTCATAATTAACCTACAAGTTCTTTAAAGCTATAAGCACCAATTCTTTCAATCGGTTAAATGTTAGAAACTTACATTATGCAAATGCAAGGAGGGTTTACTAAAATTTGTTCTAGTGATAATCCATCTGTCTTGGATAAAGGCCAATGTACAAGCAATTGTGCCACTTTCAAAGAGCAGTAGAAGAAAGATTTCTTTTTCATGTTCCACATGACTCAACGTGATCTCTGTATACTTTAATATTCCTAGCAACACTCACAGTAGCTTTTCTGAATAGGATTCCAGATAGTCTTTAACATGAATAGCTTACATTCGTGTTTTTATACCATACTTTAGCAAGTATGTTTATCACTGCTTGGAAATTGCACTATAAAAATGAATATGTTTTATTCTTTTAAAACATGCACAGTATCAAGTCTTTGTAGCAGCTAACAATTTTCAAGCAGAGAAAGCTCTACCCAATTACTCTAAAAAAGCAGCATGACAGAAATATGTATTTTCCACCAGCATTCAAATGTTAAAGAAGCTAAGATAGAAAGACAGATCCCTTACTGCTGCCTTGCAGCTACAGAATGGACCGTTAAATTTTTTTTAACTGCTCTGCTTGCTGCTTACATCTAATGGGTTTAAAATGGCTTGATAATACCTTAAATTAGATGGGTACATGCAAAATTTCATTTCATTGGAAACACACATGCAATAAAGGTTGGACTCGATGATCTTAAAGGTCCCTTCCAACCTCAGCAATTCTATGATTCTATGATTCTATAATATATTTTCTGAGTCCTTTATAAACATTTCTATAGCAGACTTTAAGTATTAGGAAGCTACAATGATCATTTAATTTATCCTGCTTTAGAAGACAAATAAACGTTGCTGTGTGAGGAGCCTGGCTTTTGTATGGCATTTGTATTGAATTTTATGTGGGCTGTGTCCTAAGCGACACTGTAAAGTCTCGGCAGTTGTACAGAGCCTTCCTGGCCGGGCAGCCTCACTGGCAGCGCTGGGATTCTCACCCCCTGCTCTTCAGAGTTAGCTCAGGCTGAATCTGCAAACCACAGTCGTGTCAAAATACCTTGAGTTGTCTGAACAACTCCCTACAGTTCTAAGTAGAGAGCACCACATGAATTAAGTTTAATCTTGTAAGGGCTGAAGAATCAAGTGTTTCCATGCAGGAAAGAAGCACTTTTACCCAAAGCATGGTTAGCTTTGGGGGCTGGAGGAGCGGTGCAGTGGTTCGCACAGTGGTATCGTATATGTGTTTCCATTCCAGGTGGCACTGAGTGATTGAGAATGAGTAAAATCACACATCGGAGTGTCCCAGTTTGTTATTAGAAACACTGAAAGTGCAGAAGATTGTTTTCTAAATTGTTTCTGAGATGTTATTACCTTTCTCCTCTTCAAGCGAATCTTGCAGCAGCCAAATGCTCTGTGCTGTTAAAATGCTTCAGATGCTGCCTGTAGTTTATTGTTCCCTTGAAGCAATTTATTTCATTATAATGTACTCATGAAAGAACATTAGTGTTTAATTATCAGGAGAACTATTCTTAGCAAGGCTCAGACTGAAGTACGAAGTCCTTGACTGTTAGTTGCTGCTCATCTACGAACTGACGGTTGACAGAGCAAATGTCACGCAGGTTAGTTCAGTGATCTCATGCAAATAATATCTGTTGTGAACTTTATAATTTTTCCATTAAAAATCTTTTTGAGAATAAATCTTGCCAATTTGACATACTCTGACTGACGGAGTGAAAACTCATGTGGAAGCAGCTTCGCACCAATGGAAGCAAAAGCGCAATATGGTAATACCTCTGTGCAGGGAGGTGGTACCAACGGAGTGTGAAGGGAGGGATAGAAGTGATCACAGATCTGGTTTTGCCCTCTGCACTGGCAGGGGAATTTCATTCGAGTTCACGGTGTCAGTTAGTAATGCTAGATTCCTAGGTATAAGCAAAAGATTCAAAGTAATGAACATAATGATAGACCTGAGGTAATGGAATGAAACCTTGATGGGACCCCTGGTCTTTCTGCTCTAATTCTGTACCTTAATATCACTTCAGTTAAGGAATTATGTTATTTATTTACCCTTAGTCGTTTAAAAGCAGTTTTGCCGTGTTTGCAGTCAATACATTATGGCTCCAAGTTTTGACCTGAACTGCCGTACTCAGGAGTGTAAATCACACAGATAGTAACACACTGGTATTTGGTTATGTAGCACTTTGGATGCAAAGGTCTGGCAAAGGATAATAGAATGATTCAGCAGTAAGACAGGGAAATAATCAAAAGCGTGGCAGAAAGTATCAGGCTTGCTTAAAGAAGTGAGGCAGCAAATCGTATGGGGAGAAGCACTAGGGAAGGAAAATTATCGAACGTGATTGACTATGAGTACACACACCTACTGCACATGGGCTGCCTCCAAAGCCCAGCAAGGTCCATTGGAATCTTTCTATTTCTGGCCTATTTCTTGACCATAAATCAATATAAGCAATTTGTTCAAAAATCAGAGAGCCATGATAATAAAAAAGTGATAAATGTCATTGCAAGCAAGTACTGAGTAATGCAAGATGATTCTTATTCATTGTTTCCATATATAGTACCAATATGCATGGTATTCTCTGGATACACTGGAATCAATACGACAGTGCATAATCTCCTTAAACTTGAAATAGCAAAGCATTCTGCTGTCCTGTCTGTGTGATTTCTGCATTTCAGTTTTAATCTTGCCCTATGTTCTCCTTCTTCCCTCCTCTGCTAATAAAATACTGCGCCCTGTCTGAAGCACTGTGATGGAAGAGACAAATCTTCATTAAATTTAAAACGCTCCCGGATCGCATCATCACTAGGAAAAAGCAAAACACCTGATTTGTTTTTTCTCCCCCACAAAATCTAATTTGGTGAAAAATCCTGCCTTTATCAGCAACATCGAAGCTGAAGTTTATTCCTCAGGACTGTAAAACTTGGCCTTTAATCATAGATTTGGCGAAATACCACGCACAGTGCAAAACAAAATGAACCTCGAGTGTCAGTATGTCATTTGCAATCCCAGCTGACTAATCATTTCATTGTTCTTATAAATGAATGTTAATTGCCATGTGCATAGCTACACGCCAAGTGTATTAAAACATTAGGTGGGAATTTTTCATCTTCACTGGATGAATGTACCCCGAGGGCAGGACACTGTCGCTTAGCAACTCTGAGTGCTGTCACCGTCTCACGGGGCGGCACATCTGCCGCGTGCCAGCGGTGTACCCCGGCTGCCAGCCTGCTCCACGCACGAGCAGTGCACCCCATGCACAAGCGCACCCCGAGTGCTGGCAGTGCCCCACATGTGAGCAGTGTACCCCACATGCGAGCGTGCCTCGGGTGCAAGCCATGCGGCTCACATAAACGTGCCTCTCATACAGGCACGCTCCATGCGAGCGCAGCCCACGTGCAAGCGTGCCCCACAATTCAGCAGTGCACCCCGTGTGCAAGCAAGGCCCAGGTGTGAGCCGTGCTCCTGTACGGGGCTGGCCGTGCAGCCCTGCCCACACGGAGCTGATGAGAGGCTCGTTATTGGCCCCAGCTGTGCTGGGGAGGGATGCTGGAACAGGCCAGAAGGTTCCTTCAGCACCTGCAGTGGCAGGAGGGTTTCTGCTCTGTTTGTGCTGTGCTCCTGTTGTGCCTCCAAAGGTAAGGCTTAAACAACAAAAACTTGTATAGAACCCTCAAAATATGTATTGTTGATGGAAATGATTCTTGTCCTTGTTCTCCTCTTGCTTTGTAGTTGCTTTTGGCCTCCTCAATGGTACTTTTTGTGCTGTGCTGGGATAATGAGTGAGCCCTGCCTTGCACAGCTCACCCAGGCACCCTGGTTTGTGACTGTGGCGCTTTGGGAGGTTTGTACGGGGCCTGTTTCTCCTCACATATCTGTGCAGAGTTGTACGGTTACAATGATGATTGTTTTGGGTGCTGGGAAGAAGTAACAGTGTTTTCCGATGGCAGCTCAGCTGAGCAGCAGGTTTTGCGAGGAAAGCTGCTGTTGTGTTTCAGGTTGCGTTTGTTTCTTTCAGAGGGAGTGAAAAAAAGAGTTTAGCACATAAGTGTCTTTGCAACCATGACTATAATGCTTGCTACACTATGAATGCTGTAATATATATTGATTTGTTTGCTTTCCACTGTGAAATGTTTAATGTTGCTGCTTGAAAGATGATTTTTTAAAAGTATGGTGTTATACTGGGTTGGTTCTGACATCAAAAAATCAGGAGAAAATGAGCAGGGGAGAGAGTGAGGATATCAAAATGATTAATCGCTGCATTAGCATTCAGGCACTGAGTGTATTTTGCTTTACGGATTGCTTGTTTCTAAGGGTATGATCATGGCCTCTGGATTGTATTAAAAAATGTGTATCTTAAGCATCGATGCTTAATTTCAGAGGGATTGTGCTCCTGTAGAAAGGAGGAGGAAGAGAAGGGAAGAAGCAGAAAAAAAGTTCAGTAATTAAATACCAGCCCCAGACATTGCAGAGCGTGGAGCCTAAGACAAGTTTGATCAGACAGCATTTGTGAAACCAAACCACTACCCTAAAAAACATTTTTTATTTGTTTAGAAGTGCCTGAAAATTGTTGCTGCTGTCCTATGATAAGTGAGGAGAACAAGACATTGCTATGCAGTCTCCTGGACTTTTGATGGGGTTAGTGGTGATCTGCTAGATCTGTGTCTGACTACTTGACCTGAGTTGAGTTTGGTTATTAGCTCAATGCCTTGATCGTATTGCAGAGTTTGGATAACTGTTCAGAATCTTTAGATAGTGATGTATTTTTGTTATTGCTTTTAAAAATAGCATTATGAATTGCTCCATTGTGATCAGGACTTCAGTGTTAATATTGAATATAGATACGGTCTCTGTTTTGGCTTGGTAGCTAAACCTAAATCTCATTTTATATATCAAGCTAATTCCCCTGTGACCTATGTGCTTTAAAGTAGCTGCATGCCTATGCATTTTTTTATATAAGGACCACAAAAATCTACAAGTGTTCCCAGCTGGTTTTTGATGGTGTTGCAACAGCACAGAAATAATCATGTGTCAGACCATTCAGCTGACCAAGTCTTGAGAAGGGCTAATTACAAAAACATGCCCATGGTTGTGGTTTGGCTACGTGTTGACAAATCCCAAGTCATTCATGATTTCATTCCCAGGCCGTGAAGTATATGTTTAATGACCCTTTCAGGAGCTGTGCTCCAAAGAACTTTGCATGAATGAGACATGCACCGCAGTCAGCGGGATCACAGTCCTAGAGTAAAGGGTGCATCAGGAAATTATGAGATTCAATGCAGTTGAAGCCAGAAATGACCACTGGAATCAGCACGCCTCTCTCTTAACGCGTATTTTCAGAGTAGGCATGGATTTTGGCAACAGCGTTGGTGAATTCACTATTGCAGTTGAGAAGAAAACACTGTTAAGGAGCATGCCAGAGACATGTAGCTCAAGGTCTGTTTGTTAAAAGGCAAGCTGGGTTTTATACATTCTCATCTCGTAGAACCGGCCATGCATGATTGTAATGAGTGATGGCCTGATTAAATCAAAAGCAGACATGGAAGAAACGCTATTAATCTGTAAGCATGTGTGATGCTAACAGCTATCAAAACGTAATGTTGCAGTTATCCTAGGTGGACAGGAATAATTCTAACTAAATTCTGAGGATATCTATTTGGAGGCATGATTTGGGTCCTCTATGTTCTGTGTCGCTTCTATAATGCTAGAAAGAAAGGTACCAGAATTATTCCCAGTTAGCCTGACTGCATGCCTTTTGATTCCAAATTCATTTTAGCACAGCCTGCCTGGGGACAGGCTTTGTGAATACAACATGCTATCAAGACAGATCATGTGTCCTCAAACATGTCAGTCACATCAGTCCTTTTTTTTTATTTTTTTCTGTGGCAAAAAAGCTGTAATTTTGTATCAGATTATACAACTTCACAATCATATTTTTAGAAACATCAAAGTAATAGCGAAGAATGTGTAATATACTGTAGCAAGTTGATTTAGAGAAAACAGTTTCACTGTATGGATAAGTTGCAGTCCAAAAGACTCCCTCTGGCAATTCTCAGAAGGTGGAGAGAGAAATGTAATTTTGTTCTCTTCATTTCTGTCTTTATTTTTGGTGTTTTTTTCCTCTCCATACCCCACCTAGAAAATCTACAGATAACTTGCCATTCTTGCTTTGGTTAACAAATGCAGCATTTCTGTATGAATCCTACTACCTTACCCCAAAAGTCATTCTGGGCAGAAGTGTCACCTGCTTTACCTTGTGGCCCTGTCCTGGGGTTACTGAGAGCCATGCCGTACACTTAGGGACCAGTCTTGAGAAGCGTACCACCTTGGAAAAACTACAATGACAGTTTTGGTTCCTCATTATTTTAATCCTTTTGCCCAATACTGTGACCTTTCAAGGAAGCTCTCTGGCTCCCTTCATACGAAGGTCAACTCCAAATGTAGTATGGATATAGACTACACCAAGTCTTGCTCCATTCCTGCCCTGGATGGTCCCCTGACACTAACCCACCAGTTCAAATCATGTTGCGGGGGAGAGGGAGGGGGATAAGTGGGGGTGGATGCCTCAGTGCTGATAAAAAGTGATGGAGAATGTTGAGGTTAAATGCTTAATCTGCATGGGTCTGATTTTCTGCAGGTGCAAATAAAGTTCTAATGAGAGTTAGAAGAGACTTAATTTGTCTTCAAATGCTTCTTTTATGATTGAGGCCCAGGCGCACACACAATATTTGGAAGAGATTTCCCCAGTCACATCTCCCTTTCAGTGTCCAGATAATCTAATTTGCTGCTGGGGAGGGTTTGGAGTTTGAGTGAAAAACTTGCAATTGCATTAGCCTTTATTGCTTTTGAAAATTAAAAATAAAACTAAAATGGTGGCAAATGAGGATATTTGATGATTTGTGGCGACTTTGATATAATAATTGACTTCTAATATATGATTTCAAAGCAGTCTGATGAGATTCACCCTCATGACTTCTGTATCTATTCTATTCCTATCTTGAATGTCTATTAAAAAGAAACCTCTCTATTTCTTTGTACTAAAATTCCTTTTATCATTTGAAGGTTCTTGAAAAGTGTAATAGGAGAAAGAAATTACCAGGAACACACCTGATTAATTCAAAAATTAATTGAGGCTAATTTAGGTGACATTACATCATGATGACCTTCATTAATAAATAAAACTATTATCAAAAGGAACAAGCATTTTTTCCTAACTTTGCGTGTACCTGTTCAGTTCCCATCATTTAAGTAATCAAGCAGTTTCTTGCTTCCCGATGGTAACCAAGGGCGCGATTCAATGTGGTGGAATAGAGCTGCTCACAGCTCAAATATTCAGATTAGTAGGAGATGTCTGGTGCATAAAGCTTTGTCCTAGATATCTGCATGAGGATGAATATTTTAATTGTTCACATCATAGCTGCAGCTTTTGCCCCAGACATAACTTCTGAAAAATATTCAGGCAAATATTACTTCTGATGGCTTAGAAAAGCGTAGTTATGTTGTCAGGCTATTATGGATATTAAGGCAGACTCCCCTATAGTGAACTACTGATGAATTGTCTTGGTATGCTTTGTAGTTTCTCATTTGCTGTAAAATCAATAGAATTAGCCATCTGACACCATTTCCATTTGTATGATGGTGGTTCCTAGAAGTTCCTCTTGAGCTTGATCGTCCAATTGTCTTTGGTGCTGTGCAAAGTGCAGAGTATAAGAAAGCCTCATTCTAAGTAAATTGTGGTGTTACGGGCGAAAGCGAGGAAAAGGACAGATGAAACTAGTCACCTAGAATTGCACAAATCATTGGTAGATTTGTTACCTGAACATGTGTGCCTATGAGAGGAAAGGTCTGTCTTCTAACTTCCACAGAAGTAGGATAGGACTCCAGGAGGCTAAGGGTATGGCAGTAATATTGGTGAGAAATGCTAAACAATGATACCTTGCCTGGATGTTTTCATTATTTTAACTGTCTTGGAGATTGCTCTATCTTTACTACCATTCCCTCAAGCCCTATGTGTAGCAACATTAATTACTAAAGAAGTTGCAATGTTAGCAGGCAGGTGGCAACTTTGAGTGTTGTGTCCCATACGAGGAGTTCAAGACATTGCCATGCGTGCAGGTAAGCTTTGGCTAAATGACTCCTTTGCCAACCTGCAAATGACGATACAGAATTGATACATTTCCTGAGTGGGTCTGTTTGCTATAATGTGCAGTAATACTAATTGGAGGAGATTTCTGCAGCCCTCCTCTCCTCCTCCACCCAGGCTCTATCTGACAACAGCCTCTGCCCCACCATTGTTATCATCATGCCAGATGATAATGGCTCAGAGAGGAACCAGCTGGAGGAGGGGTTATTTTTAGATATTCTAAATACTTCAGAGTCTTATGTAACTGGATTTGAGCAATAGTTGATGCCAGACAATCTCACATAATCAGTTACAGATCTCCATCGTTTCTCTCCTTACATTCACAGAACAGTTTGTGCCCCGGAGTGGGGGTTAGGCAGCAAATATCACATCTAGAGCTGCAAAAAGTGCAAGAAAAAAGCAATGGGTTGAAGATTCCTGAATAGTGAGGGCATACGTAAGAAAATCAAAACCTTTGGGTAATTTCCAAATGAGAACTGCACTAGTAAATATGCCCATGTTGAAGTCCTAAGGTCAGTATTGAACATTTTTTAACAAGCATCTGCTGAATCAGTTGATACCTTTTCCTGTGATGCTTTAGATAAACTGTCCCGGTAGAGTTCCAGGCCTTGTGTTACGAAACGGGAGGACTGCATTTCCACTAAGAATGAGTACTAGAAAACCTACTCACAGCCTTGGTGTCTGATTGTGTTTGGCATGACTTTCATTTTTACAGTGGTTTATTCACGGCACTTTGCTTAGTTGATGATCTTTGTAAATGTTTCTGTATTTAAACAAGTAAATTGTGGTCTGTCCACGTGGGGTACACGAGATCCATCCTGAAGCTGCTGGTAAATTCTTACATTGCTCAGTTATTCTCAGTGTTTACAGAAGTCCACTGCTGTTTCTTCTCTATCCAGTTCTGTGGTGTATCATCTACTCAAACATTTTGTGCTCTCCGGAGGAATTGTAGAAATGGCCAGAAAAGATAAAAGTAGAAGGTCAAACAACAAACTGCACCATGCAATTAACCTGGCTGCTGTTCCTAAATCACAAATGGAGGCTGTTTTCCAAAAAAGGGATCAATATACAGTTTGTTATTGTTACGCATGAAGGAAAAATAAATGCTGTCTTGAGCTTCTTTTCATGCTGAATTGCTTATCACTCCTTAGCAGCCAACAAGCCTTCAAAGGACCCCCTTTCAGAGACCAGGGCTGGAGCACTCCAATGATGTTGGTTCAATTCCAGGTTCAGGTGATGTTGACTTTTAAACCTCAGCAGCACAGAAGGTGTTAGGCTATGGGAAAAACATTACTCCAACCCAAATGTCAAGAAAGGTTAAGCATGGCTGAGGCCAGTCCCGCAACTGTGTAGATGTGTGGGGTATCTGCATGCTGTGTTCATAGCACGACCAGTAAGCCTGATGTGCAGACAGGACAGATTTCAACTTCCTTACCCATACGTTACTGCCTAGAGGAAATAGGAGACTTGGGTGTTACACCAACTTGGCAGCGTCTTTGAAGCGAGAGAAGGGTCTGTATCTGTAGTACAGGAAAACGTTGCATGTTTTCCTAACAGTCTTCAGGTGAAATAACAGAAGTTGCAAGTATTGATGAAATATGTAGCTGCTTAACATATCAGAAGTAACTCAGGGACGGTTCTGTTCTAATCTTTTACCATCCTCTGAAGCTGCCTTTCTGGGTAGGTTCTTGTCTCTGAAGACCCACTGCTTATAGGCTTTATGTGATACGGTGATAGTTACCCTTGAGAAACTGTGGAACATCAGGGTGGGTAGGGGACTACTTGAAATTTGCCTGCCAGAAGCAGATTTAGTGCATAGAGTACATAAACAGAAAAGAAATGGAAAAAAAAAAATTCAAGCTCTATTATAAAATGAGGCATCTGATGTCATGAAGGAAATGCTAACTTTAAAAAAATGTTTGCCTTGTTTCTATCAGGAAAGTCCATTTTTCTTTTTGCAGCATCTACTTTTAAACAGTTGAATTAAAATTAATTATTTCATGTCTGATAACCCTTTTTGCACAGAGATGTGTCTGAAAGAGTCATTGATTTCCCAGCTCGCAGCATGTTCACCAGCCACAGTACGAGTGCTTCATCTTTTAATCTCCAGTATGAAAGGAACAACAGAGGTCACTGTGGACTTGCATTGTTGAAAGTGATTACTGGCAGACCTGAAATAGCTTGCAACAAGGCCAGCCTGCTCTTCATTTAAGTTTATATATATTTATTTCTCTTTGCTTCTCCTCCCCACCTGGGACCCACATGTTCATGAGTCCAGGGAGAGCTAATTAAAAATGACTTGTTCCTTTTAAATAAGTCTAGTAGCAGCTTGGTACAAAGCCAGAGCAGGTATCATTTCAATATATCTGCATTAAAAATTATGGTGTTGTCCTTTCCTTTCTCTTGAGCAAAATGTCTCCTGTTTCTGTTCCTCCTTACTCCTACCTTTAATTACTGTTTACTAGAGACATTAAACTCACTGCCTTGGAGACTTAAGAAAAGTGGAGGATCTGTTGGAGAGCCTGCTATAGCAAATGTCATGCCTTTTCTACCTCTGGTATTTTACAGTAGACTCCATGATAAGAAACAACACATGTCTGAAAGAGCTTCCAATTACAGACAGGAGACGCAGGCATAAAGAAGAAAAATTGTACTGTAAATTATTTCCACACCATTTAACCATTCAAATCTGCTGTTTTGAAAGCAAATGCTTTCCTTCTTTGGACTTTCACATTCGCTTGTGCTTTCAAAGATCCTGAAGCAAACAGACTGAATGAAAGAAACTAAATATTCTTTCCCTGTAGTGGAAAATACATAATGAGAGGCAGCACTGTCTAAGTCTGCTTGTAACCCCAAAGATTAGTGTGTTCCAGTATATTCCAGAGTTAGCAGTGAAATAACAGACAATACACTGAATTTTTAAGGTAAAGATTAATACATAGCTTTATCCTTAGAAGAATGATAGGTATACCAAGATGAAGCTTGTACTATTAAATTTTATAGAGTATTTACCTTCTTGAGTCTCTCTCAGCAGCCTTTACTGCAGTCAAGACAAAAGAAACCCAACCTTATTATATGAATATATTTTTACCTTAGCCTTTCAAGCCATTTCATCTCCTAAGAACGAATGGACTATTACACTGGTGTGTGGAGCAGTCCCAAGTGCATGGTGACTTTTTTGAAGAGTGTAATGGGTATCTAGAAATTTTGTATAATTATTTTAACAACAAGCTGAAGGGTAAACTTCTTATTCTGCTATTTCTGATGCAGGGTAAGGGTTTTTTGACATCAAAAAGAATTTCTTTGCAAATTGAACTGCAAAGTATTTTTCCTTCTTGAAGTGCAGGGTAACATTCAAATGCTAACTCAGTTTTAGTCTGTGTTATTGTCTTTTGAGGTGTGGTATGGGTCTAATAATTAACTTTGTTTATTTAAAAAGAAAGTTTTTAAATATTACCTATTTAAAAATTCCATGGTAATTCTTAGAAACTAAGTGCCTAAATAGGACTTACAGGTGTTCTTGAGAATGTAAAACAAGGATTTGTTTTCTATACATCAAGGTAGCAAAGTGTGACAAAAGCTAAACACTTAGGGTCAGCTCTGTAATGGTACTTGGGTACCTTGTGGGTTTTCCATTCAAGCAATACAAATTTAGAAGAGCTGAAGATTTGGCCACCAGCGTTTTACCAGATCTGTGATTATTGTAAGATTTTTGGCTTCCACTATAATTAATTCTGGTCATCCAGTGGTGGGGGGGGCCATTTGGTCTGGTAGCTGCAAACATAACCAAACCTCATGCTTTATGTGTGTGTTTAAGGCAAATGTTTAAATTGGCATTTGCAAAACTTGGCTGTCTGCCAGCAGCATTGAGAGACAAATCTCACTTATCGGACTACATTACACATTCCATAAATGCCAAAATCTTCCCTTTCTGCTGCTCCAGTAAGGAAGTAAGGAAATGCAGTAAGGAACTGGGATAAACCGAAACCAAGAAACTTATTCTGGTTCTTCAAATAATATATTGCTGTCTTACCCACAACTACACGGACTTGATGTTTCCATTACAATAGAATAGAATAAAAATTATTGTAACTGTCCATTGTTTGTGGCAGCAAATAATGTGGTGGTGTATACTACAAACTTTTTTTTTTCCTTCTCCATTCAATTATGTGGGAAATTGTAGCTGGACCTAATATTAAAAATGCCTTCACACATTAACACATTGGAGCTTCATTAATAGGATGCATTGGAAGCTAATTCTAATTTTTAAAATAGTAAACTCCATTTAAATCATAAGTATTGGACATAACTTTTGTACGATATGTATTGCATATAAATCATATAGCAATACTCTGGAATTTAGCTATTTCTTCACTCTTCTTGCTTTCACTGTCCCTCCTGATGTTTTTTACAAGAGTTTATTTTGCAGTGGCTACAAGAAATAGCTCATCCACCTTTGACTGGATGTGAAGAACCAGATTCTTTGGTTTAAAACGGGACAGTCCTTAATGCTTATATGTGAGATGTTATTCCTATGGGTGATCAAGCTGACTTCACCAAATCTACTCACAATTGTTTTTTAAGACTGGATGTCTCCAAATCTGTGCAGAAGAGGAGCACAAGTTCTCATTTCTCACTACTCAGAATATGGCTTAAATGCTGTGAAGGAATCTTTTGCCCAGGCTGAACTTCATCCTAACACTAGGATGACAACAACCTAGTCTTAACTAGCTAGCTTTTTTTCACTCCTAATTCTGTAATTCAAATCCAGGAAAGTAAGTGAAATACAACTGATTGCTCAGTGAAACACCCAGTTAGCGTATATTATCTGAAATAAAACAATGGCAAACAAGAATTTATTTTTCTTTGTCATTAGGGAAGGTTGATAATAGAGTCACTGCAGAGCCAAACAGGAATTCATCAACGGAGAAGAGATTTTTTTGTTTGCTTTCTTGTTTTAAAACGTGCATTATTTTTCTTCTTACAGGCTTGGTTTTTGGGGAGGTTGTTGGTTATTTTTGTTGTTTGTTTGGGGTTTTTTTGGCTGCTCATTCTATGTACATGGCCTGGGCCCGCCTTTGCCTGCTGATGTCCCTCATCTTTATAGTCTTTGCTAGCCATTTACATAAGCAATGACAGTAGTCAAGCATTTCTCTTCCATTGACTGCTCAAGTGAGATGAAGGTTGGTACCCACAGAAACAGAATACAAATGCAAACTCGGCCATAAGTATTGAGCTTAGATATTAAAGTTCATTGTTTTAAGCATTTTCTTCTGCAAAATAATAGTGACAGATATTTATTTTTTTTCTTCCTGTGTTTAGTGCCCTGACTCGGTTTATGCTCATTTGTTGAGACTGCCCTTTGCCAGCATGGCAAGACCAATGATGGGCCACTCATCAAAATCCTGGATCTCCCAGCACTCATTAGTGTTCTGGGATGGTTTCTCCCCCTCTCTTTTCTCCTGTGAACTAAACTGTCAAATTATTGAGCCAACAGTTCATGACCAGTCTAAAAATACCGACGAAAATAAGTTCTACGTGGTTTATAAACAGAGTTATGGGTCATCTTGGTTGACAGAGAGCACTAGGCATTAGATTATGGTGTTGTTTTTTTTACAGCCACCTCTTTCTCCTGATTATTCAGAAGGGGTCTGCTTTTGCTGAAGCTCCTCATCCTCCCAGGCTGCCTTCTGTTGCTCTTCCCACATATTGTCGAGCTGTTATTTCTAAAAGACAGCAGACATCTGTGCGGGTGGGACGAGTGGTCTGCCATACAGACCCTCATCAGCACTCATGTGCCAGCCTGCAAGAGGACCCATTGCAGCAGCTATAGACAGTCCTTTTTAACTGTAGAATAATCTCTTCTGGGGACGTGGGAGCATTAGGCTGGTGATGTTGTTTCCAGTAATAAACAAACAGGAAGCAAAGTCCTATTCACTTGCTCCTGAGAGCCCCACCATCTGTCATCATGTATAGATTTTCAGACTCACTGGTTTGCTAATTAATCATATTGGGTGCGAGGGTAACTTGCATTTGGCATTTCTGCAGGGAAATAAGATGGAAAAGTCACTCCGGCATCTCTGCCCTGATTAGCCTCGTTGCAAGGGACAGCTCATCAGAGACGGCGAGTTTCTTGTGGCTGTTATGTCCCCTATCAAGCGAGCAGGTGGCGAGTGGGAAGGCAAGGACAGGCTGTGTATGGAGTTTCTGCTCTGCCTGTCCCCAAAACATGAATTGGTGGTTATGACAGGGAACATGATCTGTGCCAGAGAAAGGGCTGGTGAAGATAACATCTCTCAGTATAACTTTGTGCTGATCTTCCAAAGGTTTTGCTGTAGCTCCACAGATACGCCATGTCTGGGCTGAAAGACATGCTAAAGAATGGAATACCCGACACCATGTCATTGGTAAATGACCTTGCAGTAAATGTGGAGGGAAAAGCTCAGGATTCCCAATATGTGTTATATATGGTATGATGAGCACACGCTGAAGAATGAAAAGCACATATTGCAGAACATAAAATGTCTCTGGCTGCACATAAACTATATTTCAAGTGTTCTGTGAAACTGGCCTATTTTTATGAATCTCAGATGTATTGACAGACAATATATAGGCAAAATGTGATTGCAGCAGTTCTAAAAATCATTTTAATGATGTAAAGTAGCAATATTTTTCACCAGTTATAAAATTATATTGGCTTCCTATAATTCATTTAATGGCAATTATACTAAAAATACTTCCACTTGAAGTAAGTATCTGTAAGAGCTTCACAGAAGTGTGAATGTTTGCCAGATATTTGCTTACACAATCTACACCTTCACCGTGTAATCAAAGAAGCTGTTTTGCTATTAGTTCTGCTTGAATTTATAGCCTCCAAGCTACTGGCAAGATGTGGATGAATAATGCCAGTGTCAAGGCACCGTGAAGGCTCAGAAGGAATGTAAAATTCCTTATATTTCAAATTATTCTCCAAAGCTTTCAAAATTGGATTCAATTGAATGAATTCTTGGAAAGAGAAAGTAATAGCTTGTCTCCATTTGTAACTGGGCCAGGCATAAACTACAAGCTTTACTGCTGCTTCCTACACTGCTCAGGAATTCAAAAATATATCTGAATGATGAGCAGCTGAAGAGGTTTTGCCAGTACTGAAACTGCGTTATCTCTGCCTTGAATCATTTTTAATGTTTGACTCTGCCGAGATTCAGACAAGGAATCAAAGGGCTGGATTCCTCAGTCTGCTAAATTGAACCGGCTGTTGAATTGGCTGTTTCCCTGTAAATGGAATATATTTGGCCAGAAATACCTTTGTAAGCTTCACGTTTCTGTTAGTTGTGGTGCTTGTCATTGCTTTTCTGTAACTCCCCCTCTCCCAAGTCCCACTGAGTCTGGGCTGCCCAGAGCTGAGCAGAAAGGATGGATGAGGAAGCAGATGGGAGGGGGCAGACCATGGAAAAAGTTCAGGATGGGAGGCTCAACCACACCTCCTTATCAGCTGGTATCTGGTTGTGTCGCTTGAATCTGTCTGCCCAGAGCTGCGATGCGGGCCAGGAGAACCAGAAATGAGGTGGGAACAGCCCTCTTCAGCTCTGAGTCTTGTGCTCTACCTGGTGTTTAGTCTCGTGTAGTGGAGAACAGAGTCAAACTCTGCTGCTGCTCTGTTTTAGAGAGGCTGGCTGTGCTGGTGAAATACATGGTGCCGGGCGCTCTGTGGGTGTTGCGGCTTGGAGCTGCTGATGTCTGTGGAACTGTTGAGGGAGGGCACTCAGCCGTAGGGATGTAAACTGATAGTACCAATGTCTAATGCGGAAACAGGTGGCAGTCAAGACAATAAGTAAAGTTTTGTGCTGCCTTTGCCTCTGTGATTTGTTATGTGGGCTCTGGCAGTGGTAAAAACATTTCATGCTACGATATTCTGTCCCTTTTTGAAGTTTATTCTCTCTTGCAGGTCTCTTCTTTGTCCTGGGTTAGAGAAGTAAAAAGTGGTTTTCACTTATCGTGATGAGTCACTCCATTGTAATATCAAAATCTGGGCATTTATTTGGAATTGGAGCAAAATCATTTATAAAACCCTGCAGAAACTATCTTGACTCAGATGATAAAAAGACATCATTATAATTATTAGAAAAAGGTACCTTTTAATTCTTTCACAGCCTGTTTAACTAAAGAATGGAAATACAGCTGTGAGTAAGAAAAATGATTTAAAAGAATTCTAACACTACTTAAAGGGCAATTTCATATCACTCTGGATTAACAAGGCTGCCTCGTTTATACCTACCACATGAAATTCTCTGACTATAGCTATTTAATCAATTGCACTAAATCATACAAAAGTGTTTCTGATTTTCCAGGAAGCCATAGCTAAAATATCTGACACCAAACTTTCTCACTTCACTCGCTCCACTTAGCATTAGTTCTTAATTTAGAGCAGTAGAGAAATGTTCTTGGTGATTTAAAAAAAAAAAAAGCTTCCTAAAATAAGCAAAGTTAAAACAAATAGGTTGTGGTAATATTTGTGATTCTTTTTCTCAGGGCTGTCTAACTGTGTCAGGCTACTTTTAATGCAGTGCAATGCAGCCCTCTGTAGAGCTGTCAAAGCAGAAAGCAGCCTCTCTGAATCAATCGGCCATGTCATATTAGCTCAAACTGAGCATCTTGCTCTGCAGCTTCTGCAGCTCGGGCTGGTGCATCTCTGTGACACCATGGCGTGCTGTGTAGGCACTGCATGGCTCATTCAGAGCTAGCCCTGAGTATCTGCATTGTCTAGACATGCAAAGTCAGGGCCAGTTGTCTACACACAAATGCATTGCTAACTGCCAGCCTGGGTGCTGGAGCAGATAGGTAGCTTGCACGTGTTGTTCTGAAGATGGTTTCAGAAAAAAACTCCAGCCCTATTCTCCATCAGCCTCTGAATACATCTTGATTCAGAGCCTTGTGGTGAACAGAGCAGTGGAACAATTAATCACATTAGAGGATGGTGCTCCATCCTCTGCATGCCTTGCTAGCAAAACTTTTGTCACTCTAAGATTGCTTTCCCTTGAGAGTGGTTTAGCTTCTAGTTGCCAGCGACCATCCGCTTGTGTAGCAAAACACAGCTTCAACCCTTCCACTCTCGTGGGTCTCCTAGGACTACACAGGTATGCTAGAATTGGTCTGTAAGTCACTTTACAAGGTTGAATCTACCCCCATTTTCACAGGAATGATGCAGCCACAGTAACAATACTCATAGTTAAGTTTTGTGTTAATGATACCGGGTAACACTGTGGTGGACCAATAAATGAGTCCTTTAAAAGACAGGACACTTTCAAACTCTTTGTCTTGTTTCTCTTTGCTGTGATTCCCTACCATGGAACATAATTAATTACTACTGTATATAGTCCTACTTGTCTGGAAAGTACATGGACTATCATAGAATCATATAGGTTGGAAAAGATCCTAAAGAGCATCAAGTCCAACCATAAACCTATTGCTGCCAAGTCCTTAATTCACTGTAAAATTCCTAATGATAACCTTGGTCATATTAGTTGGAAGCTTTACAATATAGGCTGTTGCAGGCCCTTTAATTTCATAGATTGTGTCAGCATTCAGAAGAAATCCCAGTTCACCAAATAGTATAAATAGAGGGCAGGATTTGGCATTCTGTGTAAAGCTTTCCATATTGGTTCTGCATCATAAATCATCTGTGTGGTTCCTATAACCTAGGAATATGCTACCATAAGGGAAACCTCTGACAGCACAGAGCTAACGTTCAATATTCTATGATTTGAGAGCATAAGGGACATGCTGAAGGTGCGTGTCCATACTGCCTCTGCTGGCTGCCAAAACAACCGCAGGGACTTGTTCCGAACTTCTGTTGAGGTTGATCACCAAACGTGAAAAGGTGGAAAGATATTGAAAAGTTTGCTGCTATAGCAGTTACCAGGGACAATGAAACGAGTTATGAATTTCTGGTTGCACTTGATAAGAGAGAATAAAAATTCTGACTTGGTTTTGAGAGTGACTTAAACTTATTTTATCCTAAACGCAGTGGGTTAGGTAAGTTGGGCTCCTTGTCCAGAGTGTTTGTCAAACTGTG
The DNA here is from genome assembly GCF_963924245.1 of Chroicocephalus ridibundus. Lineage (NCBI taxonomy): Eukaryota > Metazoa > Chordata > Aves > Charadriiformes > Laridae > Chroicocephalus > Chroicocephalus ridibundus. The sequence goes on along the minus strand of NC_086296.1, from coordinate 7,124,281 downwards.
TTTAAACTTGGTTTAGACAGTGTTCCTTTGTTGGTAGACAGTTTTATTCTTATCTAACCTTGTGATGTCACCCAAATTTTGATCTTGATTGGAACTTCCTTAATTCCTCCAGAGTGATTTCTGAAGATGATAGTCTATACATCATAAAACTATATGGTTTATATTGTAAGCATGTCAGTTTTTGGTTTTATTTGTGGACTAACTTTAACTGTTAAATAAATTCTCTTCCAGACGCTAGTATTATTGGGTTGCACTGATAGTGGGATCCTTCTATTGTGGGGTTGTTGAAATTATTTTATTGATTACCTATCCTTGCTTTCAATAGCAGACAGCTTTAGCTAGTGTAGTGGAACTAGAATTTTTCCCCTTGATGTCTGCACTTTCTAGCCTTTTGTTCAGTGTGTAATAGGAAAGGAATAGAGAATCATACATCAGCCATCAGAATATTACAGTCAGCTATGGCATCAAATGTATAGTTCACAGAATAAACAAGAATGTCACCTAATTTAATATGTGCCAATTTTCCCTGAATTCTATGGGATAGTTTCTTGGGGATGATATCATGTCTACAGTTATGGCCCCTTATCGTTATCGAACTTGGTGTATGGGAGTATGTGGCTATCAACAAAAGGGAATAAAGGTGAGGCTCTTACCCTGCCAAACGAGCCATGTTATTCAGTTGAATTAGAGTCAGTTCAGCTCTATCTAGCCATGCTAGCTCACTTTCTCATTCCAAATGCAGCATATGTGCTGCGAGTTTGCTACTGAGGTTGAAATGTGGTGCTGGGAGAGATTCTTTAAGGTAGGAGGGAGAAAGACCCACTGGGAGTTAATGCAGGTGAGGAAGTGAGGTGGTTAGAGCTGTGCATGAGTGCTAGTAGCAAAGCCACGTGGCATGTATTTTGTGATGAGAAAGTCTGGATTTAAATTAAGGAACAACGGTATTCAATATGATGCATTTATTAGAACAGATTTGCTAGCATAATTATGTATGACAAAAAGCAGCTCTTGCCAACCAACAGCTTAGGTGTAAGTGGACAGAGCTGCTCGTTCCAAAGAAGGTACGCTTTGTCAGATGGGTCTGCTTTGGCTGTGCAGATTGCTATGCCTTTCAAATGCTTCCAACATGCAGACTTTTAGGAATCCTGCACCTGGAGCAATGACCATGAGAGGCTGCTGGGGAATCTACATTTACCCATCTGTCTAACTCTGTCAGTGCAATAATTTTTTTTTCTCATAAAGGTTCATGGTGTTTGTAAGATCTCCACTCAAAGTGGAAACTGTATGGTGTGGGAGCTACAAAATAGATGAGTATATGAAACGAGACAAAAGAGATGAGAACTTCTTTTAATCTTCTCCTGCCAAAGTAAATTACCAACTGACCGAAATGCTGGTTTGATCTACTTTAGTCTCTTGCAGTGCTCTGTAAAATGGGTGAGTTTTTTGGATGCAAACTCTTCAGCATAGATATATGAATGCCACTGCATTTGGAAAGGCAAAGGACTGGAACTTAAACAGATCAAAACTCTTAATTTGGATTTTAAAGAGAGCTAGGATCTGTCATGAGATAACTTGTTTTCCATCTCTTTCACCCCATCCTCAGAATTATGTCTCTTGGATTTGTAAATTTTGGAATTTTGGTGTTGAAAAAAAATAATTTTACATATGTCAGCACATTCTATAAGCTCTAACATGCCAGAAAACAGCAATGCTGGACTTGGCAGTGCTAGGTTAATGGTTGGACTTGATCTTAAGGGTCTTTTCCAATCTAAATGATTCTATGATTCTACATACAGGAGGGATGAGAGAAATTGCGAGACCTCAGGCGTGGTTGCATGTGGGGGAAGTGGGGTTGCTCTTGACAACAGTAGGCTGTTGGGTTCTTACTTGGCGCTACCCCTAGTACTCAACCTAAAATGTTCAGGTACCTTGTTTCAAGGCGGTTTCTGATCATGTTACAAATTTCCCACCTTGTCTGTTGTAGCTACTGTAGCTGGCCTGGATGTAGCTTCTGAGATATTTCAAGACTGCCCTACTTGCAGGAAATGGTGTGGGAACTCTTTCCCAGGGATAAGTTAAACACTGTTTTTTCTAAGGCAAAAAGTGTCTACTTACAGTACAGAAGTACTTACTGGATGGAACTTCTTTCAGCTTCTGCAGCTGTGGCTGAAACTCATCCGCTGCCCAGCACCTCGAGTTTTATAAGCCAGCCACAATGGCAGACATACAGCCACCATACGTGGACTATGCAGGCATGTCATTGGCTACGCGTGTTATGTCTTAAAGCCAGAATACTTGATTAACATAAAGTGCTTAAAGGAGAATACCCCAGGCTGGTCAAAGCATGTTTTTGGTGACCCAAGGACAAGAACAAAATAATCTGCAGGGGCAAACTCGTATTTTTGGGTCCTCCCCATTCCATGCTTGCCCACCTCCCATCTGGTCTCCATCTTTTCCCTGTAGCAAATGCAGTCTCTACCTCTGTAGAGGGACTGAGCAAAGCTGAAAACCTTGCTAGAGCCCTTTTTCATAACAAGAATGGGCAGGAGATGGGTACTTGCAGCTTACAAATACCTTGCAAATCATTTGATCCCACTGCGCTTCGGTGGCAACATACTACTTCACTGCACCTACTCGTTGCACTAGCAAGAGAGGATGGGGAGGCAGAGGTAGGCTGGGTGTACAGTAAAGGGACACGTTAAAATGGCTGCGTCTTAGAGACAAGCCTCCCCTTCCGCATCACCATCAGAACAGCATTGAAAAGACAACTGGGAAATAAGCACAGTTCCTCAAATACCCAAAGTTATGCTGACTTATACCACTGATCTTTTTCTGTAAGGATGAGCTTTACTTGTTCAGAGAGGAACAGGCGACTCAATCCACTCTAGAAGTAGATTGCTTAAAAGGTAGCTAAATCTTTTGCTATTTTTTTTTTTTTGCATACTCCAGTGGGTTACTAGATGAAATGTCAGATTGCTTTCATGGTACAACACTGTACGAAACAATGAAATTTCGATATTTAACATTGCTTGCAATAAAAGTGTGGTTGGGTCCTGCCCTTTTCTGAAAGTCTTGCTGACTTTGATGTGATTACGTACTCTGCACATTTCAGGGCTCAGATATAATTTGTTCCATTAATCTGTCACGAATTTCAACTGATGAGTGTGCATGTGGATTCTTGAGCCAGCCCTAGAGTACCTGTGAAAGCCAGCAAGAGCTTTGCGTTGTAGACTATGTTCTTATAATTCTCATCTTTTTAGTAGTCCCATCAAGATCATGCAAGTTAAGCCTTGCAAGGTTGGAATGACAGAGATCAGAGAAGAGAGATCAGTTACATCGCTGTAATGAACCAAATGAGATTGACTAATACAAACACTAGTTTTTTTAAGGGTTCTCATTCTGAAAAAATGTTATCTGCAATATCTCCAACGGCTTTCTGAAGAAAATCCCATTTTCTGTCCTTCATCCTATACAAAGTACTTCATCCTTTAAAAAAAAAAAAAATATATATATTTTAAAGTCTCTTTTTCAGTGTAGACTTGGTTCCATAAAGCTAATTTGTATCAAGAAAGAATAGCTCTGTATGAGTCCAAAGAGGAATTGCCCTATGCTGTTTCAGGTTTATATGCAATATTTTAAAAGTGAAATATTGCTGGAAATGAGTGGATTGTTGTTATGATCCACCCTTTTTTAAAAGCAAAAATATCGAAGTTTCTCCAGTAACAAAAAGCCTGATTCTGACCTCATGCAAACTTCATATCAGCATAATTTCAGTGGATTTCTGTTTTGTACATCAGGAATAACTCTAATGTTAGGTAAAGTCCTCAGCATTGCATTCTGGATAGCAATTTCCCCCTGTGTAAAATGTGATTTAACCAGATTAACGCTTTAATGTCTCTCCAAATTCCCTTTGTTGAAATCACTATAGCAGACAGAAATATCCTAGAAGAAAATCAAGCCTAATAAAATTGTGCTTGTGTAAATATCGTGCAAGTGTGGAAATAATTAAGTTTAAAGCCAAATAATTTTCCTTTTGTGCCTGTTTGGTTATTATGCAGATTCTTTTTTTTATGGTTCATGAGGAATATGTGTTGCTTGAAAGTATTGTAGAGTACTCAACCTGACTGTGACAATCCACACAAGCAGCCTGTTTACCTGCTGACAGGAAGATATAATTTGCTATTGTGAATATCCATTAAGAATAGGAAAAAAGCATTACCCAAAGCAGGTGCCTGACCATTGAGATCATGCAGACTAAAGCAGTCTGGATGAAGACATATATACCAAGAGAATTTGACTGTCTCCTTTCTGAAAGGAAATGAATGGTATTAGACGCACACCCAGTATCTTCAGTGCACCCAACTGCAGAGAAACTGGTTGAGAAACACTGTTAATTTTGGGGGTTCACAGTTCAGTGGTTTTTGTGGTTTGTTTTTTGTTGGTTGGTTGGTTTCTTTTTTTTTTTTTTTTTAGGGTGTGTTTGATGCAGGTCAATAGTGTCCTTTAGACTATTCTATACCACCTTTAACTTTTAATTAGCTACTTGGTCTAAATGATGCTTGGCTACTGTAGCAGCCAACAGGGGTGTAGAGATGTCTCAGCTACGAATACTTGATGCTAGGGTCTATTCTTCTCCTTCCATGAGTGGAAAAGAATACCTGTGTGTTACCCGAGGGCAATCTTTGGTAAGCAGGTTAAGTCAACTTTTCAGCTGCTATTTAAGGTGCAAAGTGACCCATGCTTTCTAACATGGTCTAACATGGCAACAGGTCAACATGTGGCACTCTGAAATCAGGTCATAAGCTAAACAAAATTGGCAGATGTTTTTATCTGCTCCATTGACTGCTAGTGGGAGACAATTCCATTTCTAAAGAGCTTTTGGTTAGATCACAGAAAGGTAAATATCATTGTGCCTACCCCAGAAGTTTGGGACTAAAGTGTAAAGAAATTCATTTATTTGTCCAAGGGTTTACAAAGAAGGTTTTTACGCAGCTGGAATTAAGCCTTTTGTCTTCTGCATCTGTCCAAAATGCCAACTATACAAGGATTTTCCAGTTTATGTTTAAACTGGCTGTATGTCACAAGTCCCCAGGTTGGAACTCTCTGACATTGTCTGTTATCCAGCATCTCTCCTACTCCTTTTTACCTCTGGTGAGCCATCTGCTTTTTACCAGACAGGCCAAGAGCCATTCTGAAATTGTCACATGCCACATTCAGGCAAAGGGCTGGTATTTTTTCTTTCCAGGAGAGACAGGGAGAGCACATGTGGCATTTTCCTGTCCAGGCAAACTTACAATTACTTCATGTGTCCATGTTTAAAAATCAGTTGCTCTCATTCCTCTCTCATCTCTGAAAGATTAATGTACCTTTGAGCCAGTGGTAATCTTAAGGAGCAACCTGCTATGAGAGTGGGGGTAAGTAAATTCTGTGCCAGCCTCACCTTTTGTGACCTCACTTTTTTGACTGAATAACACAATTTCATTTTCCTTGCTAGTGTAGCTTCAGGGCTACTTTTCCAGAGCTTCTTACACCTTTCCTTCCAGTCCAGTGCACGCCTCTCTTAATTATCGTCCTGTGTAGCAGTAACACTGAGCACAAAAATAGCTTCTCTAAGCTTTGGCACAATACTGCCACGAAATAAGGAGGCTGTGTGATGGCAGCTGTTGTACTGGATTAATGATGCACACTCTAATGAAGCCACACCTCTACTTTATTCACAACTTTATTGATGACCTTTATAAATGGCATCAGGTGAGCTCTCCTAGGGAGTATTTGCGAACCGTACTACATGTGCACAAGAAATGATCCTATCCATCTCCATTGGATCTTACATGGACTATCCAGATGGGGGTTGCTTTGGGGTACAGCATGATCCAATGGTTATTTGAGGAAAATAGGCATCTCATATGGCTTCTCTAGACTTTGACTGCAGACCTGCAGGACCCAAAACATCCTGTGAACCCATTTGTTTCCTCAAAGTGGGTAGCCGGGGACTGAAGGAGCAGTGAATGTAGCTTAGCTTCCCAGGCCAGTAAGTGAATTAAAATACAGCTAGAGAGAGGGTATGATAATCTGCTGCCAGTATAGACATGGAGTAAATAATGAACCAGGGAGAAAACTGTACTTCGCGGAAGTCTGTAAGTCATGATGTTGTTTAATCAACTGCACCAGGAGAGACAGCTCCAGGGGACCCTTGGTAGGAGAGCAGCCGGAACCCTGGTATTCTCTTTCTCCTGGAGCACCTGAACTAGCCCAGAGTTCAGGGTGTCCAAGCAGTTGTCTTTATCATGTAACAGGTGATCAGGTGACACTGGATTTTTTTTTTTTTTTTTTTTAAAAAAAGCACCTCTCGTTGTCTGCCTAACCTTAAAAATCACAAGGCAAACGGAGTAGTCAGAGGCTTCCCCCAATGGCAGGTATACTTCAAAAGGTTCTCTAAGAACCAGCAGACTTGCATATACAACAAGTCATCTGAGAAACCGACTCCTGTTGGACCACTCTGAGCGTGCCCTCACAGGCAACTGTTTTGTCCTGGGGGCTAATTCTCCCACATTGATTTCTGTAGCATTGTAGACACAATGTCCCTTGGTATGGAGTGCTCTTGGGCTATGTCACACCCTCCACCTCTCCCTACAGACCTTCCTTTCTTTATATCCTTAGACAAAGGCAGTTACACCAATGCTACAGCTATGTTGAGTATCCTAGAGTAATCGTGAATCCTTTAACTATTCAGGTGGAATCAGACCATCTTCTAAAAGGTTTGTTGAAAAATAAGTGACAGCATAATTTGACCCTGAATTCCAATTCTCAATGTAATATAAATATCAGTTCTATAGAATAGTATCTAGTTTTGAGTGGGAGTCAGGTGTTTAACATGGAGAAATGGAAAACTTTTTAATGCTCTGAGGAATTAGTTTAACAGGAAACAATCTCAGTCTGGTTCTGACCTCTCCGCAGTAGCTCCTCTTACTGCCTGTGGCTACACAGCTCTGGGGTGCTCCAGACAGCTCACAACACTTGTACTTCATCTCACTGACACTACCTGAAATATTTGAACTCTCTCTCAAATACTAACATGCTGTTTAACGTGTCTTGTAACTAAACCCAAGAATTCCTACTGAAAAAAGAGCACTTGGATAGGAATCTGAGTGTTTGGTTTCAAAGCTCGGAAATATTGCTGAAAGGTTTCCTTGCTGCAGTGCAGTTACCAGCGTGTTACACAGTGATGTTTCATTCAAGAATCAATGCCTACCAATAACTATTAGATAAAACATTTTATTGAGTAAGACACGATGACTCAATAATATCAGTGGACACTACCTGATGAAAAAAGACTGGGTGCTACTAGGGCCAATTTAGGTTGACAGTAGTAGGAGCTTCCACCACTGCCTTCTCTTGATCCACCTAAAGACAAGGGAGATAATAATCCAGCACTCACAAGCCATGATGCTGGTAACTGCCAGCTGTCTATGTTTCTAGTGTCCCAAGCGGTCGGAGCAAAGAGGAAGGGCCGTGGCCCCTCTTTTGTACTAATGACTTGCTATATATTATCCAGGCACAAGATGTCTCTGTGGGTTCTCCAGAAATTCTAGATTAAAAAAAAAAAAAAGACAAATCTGTAACTCAAGCTGTGTGGGAAGCCTGTCAGCTTGTGTTTGTGGTTTTGTTTGTTTTCTTTAACAAATGCTTCCTGTGTTAAACAGGCTGATGCATTATATTTTATAACGTCCCTGCTGCCCCAGTCCGTGGCAAAGGAGAGACATCCGTGAAGTGAGCATAGTAAAGGACTTGCATGTGGTATAGATTGTGATTGCAGAGAGCTTAGGAAGGAGGTCCTCAGAGTTTAGGTAGCATGGTTAGATAATAAAGCTATTCATCCTCTAATTTCAGTATTGAGAAAGACACTCAAATTGCCCAAGTGTTTAGGGCATCAATAAATAGGGTGTTCGTTGTAGCTGAGTTAATATAACTGAAGAAAACTCAAGGTTTCAAATTTCCTGGAGTCTGAATGCTTGATTTGGCACCATGAAAGTTTAATTCAGAATTAATTCTGGTATTTAATATGCTTTAGAAATGTGTTTGTTTTAAATAATAAATGAGCAGGACTTCTTTTTAACCTTAAGAAACTGCTACAAGCTGTGTTATAGTAAAGCATTTAGTAGTTTCCAAGAAAAGACTGTAAGACAGTAACTTGTGAACTGGTGTTTCACCTCTTTGATCTCAGATAACATCTTTGCTTTCTAGGTTTGATGATGACCCCTTTGGTCTTCCTGGTTATTAAAAACCACTCACGTTAACAAAAGCTGTGTTCAGTCATGCTCAATAGAGCAAGTCATAGTTTCACACCGGGCACAAATTGGCTTGATAAGTCACTGACTCTTATCTAGGCTAACTTCCACCTCAAAGTCTCCGGCCTGCCAAAAATGTAACACACTTATGGATATTAACACCCACACCTTTTCAGCACAAATGGAGGAAGCCCATCAAATCTTGCTGAAGTAATACCATTACATCATGCACAACAAAAGCCAGTATCTCTCCCTTACCTCCTTGAGATACAGCAGTACATACAAATTTCTAGTTGCTTGAAAATCCACCAAAGTTGGAGACAATATATCTTCATGTGAAGCTTATTCAGACTGATTGCAGCTTCTCTTGCAAGATGATGGGTTTTAGAGCATAGCATTAAGTTTTCATACAGTAGGCAAATGATAACGATTATATGGAGTAATTGTGTTAGACTGTGCTGGAAAAATAATCTCCTTACGAACAATGCAAGTGATTACTAAAAGATGAACGTTTTTAACTCAGCTGTCCATCGCCATCCTGATACTGCTTACTTAGCCTTACTTTACAGGCAATACATTTATATTTTTGTAATCCTAGTGTTAGTAAATTTGCAAACAGTGGTTGGACTTCTACTTCCAACTGGAACCAGGACAGTTCTCTTTAAACTTAGGTGGAATCTGTAAAGGTACAATACCATACTGATACAAATTGCTCCCTCTGGGACTGAAGAAAGTAAATAAGATGCAGGAAAAATGATGTCATGGCATTAAATACTTAATCCTTTTCTTTGCTCTGGAGTTGACCTAATACTGTTGAAATCAAGCAATCCTCTCTCATTGATTTCATTGGATCTCATGTCTCTAGTCTTGTTTTGCAACCTTCTTGTTAATAGCAGGATTGATAACGTTTCCACTTGGGGCACTGTGTGGTAGGACTTGATGCCAATCAGCAAAAAAGTGTGAAGGAACACTAAAAATCTAACTTGTTATATAAATTGCAAATATATTGTTAGAACTGTATAGAGAGTGCAAATCTTTCTTCCCCACCCCCCAAAAAAAGTTGTTAGTTAGGCTTTTGACATGTAGTTTGAATAGATAGGTGAAAAGCGGAGATATATTTGCTAAAGAACTGGCCTTAAATGTTCTCAAGGCATCAGCAGCAAAGCAGACAGACAGAGGAGTGGGAATATCTCCTTTTCCTGCTTAGAACAGTTGAAACTAAGTGGGGTTGGGGGTAGAATCTGTACAAACTAATTTGGGAAATGGGTTGAAAGACTCCCAAATTTATGACCAGAGAACAGCTAATGTGGTAGAAATATCAACTGGAGTTTTCAATCAGAGAGGTCTTGGTAATTGGGAAAAATATCCACAGGAAAACCTAAAAGACGGTGGCCAACCTTCTCCCTTCTGCAGGCGTCCCAGAGGCTTATTACAACACCTGTTTGGCTCTTGTAGTGTTGTATAATAGGCCAGAAACTGATTTACTTGCTTGTAAATTAAGAAATGCAGCGTTTTACTATTAATCAATAGAGTTTAGTGTAATAAACCTTTCAGAGTCAAGCATTCACGTTCTATTTCCTGATTTAATGAGACAGGGGAAGTTTCTTATTTGAACTTCTTATAGAAAGAGAAGGCTTTGTACAACACTTACCATTCATTCTCTTACAGACCCATTCTTGAATTTTTATAAATTTCTGAGGTTTTACAGAAGACGTGTATTTCCTTTGTGCTAGTTTAGAGAGAGTTGGGAATAGAGGATGAACACAGGTATAACACACTGTAGAAGTTCAACTTCAAGAGAGTACGTATGTCATGGGCTTAAGGATGACTATACCCTATTTTGGGGCATTGTAGCCCAAAATGTGTGCTTATGCGATTTGGCAGCATCATGTGTAAAATGTCCGTGTTCTATGTAAAATGCTTTTATAGATAAGTAAAATAAGATTTCAGTAATCTGAGTGGTTTTAATCATGTTGGTTACTTAACTTTAGTGGGTAACTTTCTGGATGAAACAGTTTGAACCATTAGATTGAACGTAGATTTTTCATTAAGTATGTTTCCCTTTTCAGTTTATGCCCTAGTGAGTTTCCAGTGAACCAGACATACTTCCTTAAACGAATGTTAGTCAGCAAAGCTCCATTTAAGAATTTTATAAACATTCTAAGGGCTGTTGAATTGAAAGTATCTTTGGGACTAAAATAATCAGAGACAGAAAATGGTGAGGTTTATACAACACTTATATTTCAAATTCGAGTTGTGAAAGGAAACTTAATGGATTGTAGTTGGACTTTAAAAATTAACCATTGATTAAAACTCTTAGGTTTGGGTTGCGGATGTGCTTGCGACTGTCTGTGAATGAGACTATAACATGCTCATAAGATCTGCATGCCTTGGAACGCAGTACCTAGAGAGACCTTCTTACTAAACCTAGTTCCTGCTGTCTCTGGAAACGTTTTATTAACCTTAACGATAATACACTGATCATTCACTACCCTTTAAAAATGTCAGCTAACTGAAAGTGTGCTGCAGTTCTGCACAGCTTCATAGTCTTTTTGAAAACCCCACCAGGCTTCTGCAGCACAATTCCCGTCTTTATTTTCCTTTGGCCAAATAATACTGACAATTAATTCTGTGTGGCACTAATAGACAGGACAAGTGTTTTATCACTCAAATTAGCATAGAAGTAAATACCAGCTGTAATGTGTCCTGACATTCCTGTAAATCACGCACAACTGCAATGATGTTTCCTCCTATGACTTACCCTTAAAGTACTTCATGTTTTGACAGGATACAGTCAGAGGGAGGGAACTAGCTGGGCTCCCAAGGTTCTTTTGATTGATGTAAGGTCTGCTCCAGCCCTTATCTGCAACAATTATTGTAATGTTTGTCAGAAACTCAGAATCTTTAGCAAAGGACTCATCAAGACCATGCCTCAAAACTGTCTGAGAAACAGACAAAGTGCAGAATTAAGTTGAAAAGTAAATTTGAGGCATGTGTCAATGTCAACACCAGTAAACTTCTAAAAATACACACGCGTGCATATTTAGTCAATCGAGTCATGACTTTGGTCCTTTCACAAGGAAGCTAACTCGCTTCTGATGCATCAACAGAGCTGAAAGCATTTTTTCAATCACGCTGTTAACACATTATTTGATATACATAGTCCATTGGTTGATCACCATATAGAATAATTTATTTCTTTAGTTATTAAAACTCTAAGTTAAAACCAGGAAAATTATATTGGCCATACCTGATTATTGCTCTATTTGTTGTTGAGGAAAGCTTACCTGGATATTTTGCTATGCAGAAATCATGGCGTGGCTTTTATCCTTTTCTCCTGGCATTCTTGAGGATCAGCTCTATGCTATTTGGAAATTAGGTGGTTTAACTTCTAGATCAACATTCTACAATCTGCAAAGTGTAATGACTTTTCAAGTCTTCATTAACAAAAATGTCTCTCTACTGAAAAGTGAAAAAGCTGCAGGCCCATGAAGAAGACAACCATCTCACCCCACCACCCCCTTCGCATCTTCTCTTTGTGTGGGTTACTTAAAGGCATTTGTGCAGAAGTACGGTGTCCCCAGCACTTCAAGGACAAATCTGAATGATGAACTTTTGTTGTTGCAATGTTCACTTGCTCTGAATGCCTTTATTACACTGAAGCCAAGGCTGATGTTTATTTCTTTTTAATTACATATTTAACTTACTCATTCCACAGAATCAAAATGTATTTCTGTTTTAGGCAAAATAAAATACTTTCTTTCTCTCCCTTCCTCCCATCTCTCCAAAAAAGCACCTGATAAAAACAATAAAACCAGAGTTTGCTCAACACACTTGTTCTGGAACAGCTGCATGACATGTCCTTGTGAAAATTTCAGACTGCTTTGTTAGATTTAAATGGATAAATTCAGGCCCGATTAAAATAAAAAAAGTTTACCCCAGTTGATATTTGATTGAAATTTCACAAATACAGTTGTCTGTAGGATATCTGCTCTGCTTATTAGAGCCCACTGAATGAGAGTTTTTTGCAGGAAATTCTCAAGTTTATTTAGTCCTGAATTCAAAGAATATAATCAGAAATTACAAAATAACTGTGAACTACCTCAGCTACTTTAAAGAATATTTAAAAAGTAGTTAGGAATCATTAAAATGGCAAAATAATGTAAAATTTACATTACTGTAAAATGTTTGAATTTGGCCTATTTTTAACCTTTGTGATGGATACAAAATATATTGGAGATTTTCACTCCTTATTTCTCTCAGTGCAGCATTGGGTTCTTCGTAAGTGCTATGTCTTATACTAGGAAGGAGAAGTGGAACCTGCAGAAGCTCTTATGTTGTACAAGGCAGGGATTGGAAAGCGTTCCTGAATCTACCTGAACCATCCTTTCTAGAGCTGATCTTGTTAGGAATGAAACAAATTTAAGCCTGTACATCTTCACCTCTTCCCTTTTAAATCTCTAAGGAAGTTCAACTTGAAAGTAACGCTTCCCTGCTGAAACCTTTGTCAGTCAGTGCAAATGACTCTCAGTGAACTAAATCACAAGAAGCACTTGGAGCTACTCAGTCTGGGATTTGATGTGGCATTGTCATTAATTTGCTGTGTCATTTCTGGTGTTCCCAAGTATTCTTGTTTCATATCTTTCCATGGCAAGTATTCAGTTCACTGACCTTGATGCTCAGGGAGGACAGGTGTTTCCTAAGCCTTAGATATATCTCTGTGGCCAGTTACAGATATTTGTTTATAGTGAGTTTTTCCACATACAATCATAATTTCACAATATAGCAAGATGAATTTCATAGAACATGCTCAAGAGGTTTGTTTTCTGTCTCTTTGTGGCTGAAGAACAGAAGCAGTCCTGACTGTAGAGCAGAAAGATTAGCTTATTTTGCAGTCAACATAGTTCTTTCGGTTTATAGAACTTGCCTCAACAAGATTATGTTATACAACAGTGTCAGGGATAGAGGAGGGGAGGACCTTTAAGGCAAATGTGAAAACACATAACGTGTAAATGTTCTAATTTCCCTTAAGTATTTTATTGAAAATATATTTTAGGTTATAATTATATTTTTGTATTCAAAACTTGTGCTTTAGTTCCCAAGGCAACACAAACCAAGAATGATAATTTAGAACTGCTTCTAAGTACCCTTTCATATGAAAGGGATGAGAAACTGTAGGTTTCCGATTTGTGTTTTGGACACCTGTTAATGAAAGCTGTCAATTACAGAGCCCATATTCTAACACAAACCAAATCCTTAAGCTTTTCCATTAATACTTGCTGTACCATAATTTTAAGGCTCTTTATTACCAGTCATCGTAGGCCCTGCCACACATCACTAATCTCTGCTGCCTGAAAGATGCTGGGAATAGCAAGTGTCTATACATCAGAGTAATTTTAAGTTTTGCTCTCATAATGAATGGAAATTGAATCAATCTCTTCTGGGACTTACTCCAAGATTAGACATTAAAGCAGGATTTTTACACATGCACCCTACACATGCTCCTGCAGTAAGCATAACTTCAGTTAATATTCCTAACAGCTACGTTTTCTCCTCAAAAACTATCTCATTAGTTTGTAAAATATACAGGATTCAGGTGCTTGATAGCAAATAAAGCCTTTAAAAAATTATGTTTAACCGCTAGGGATTTTAGGAGCCTGACAGGAAACAGCTATTTCACATACGGCTTTTTTGAGGCACTCTTGAGCAAGTTCAGAATTCTAATTCTGGAATTAAATTTCAAGGTTGTTCCTAGGATGAGACAGGAGGCAAACGTGCTGCTTGGAGGACCAAAGTCCTCTACTACAAGTCAGAAAATGCCATGAGCTGTGACTGCCTCTAGACCGAGACGTAGTTATATCCTCATCAAGATAGAGAACTTTCAAGGTTTGTTGTTTTGTTTTTTTTTTGTTTTTTTTTTTTTTTTTTTTTATCAGAAGTGAAGAAAACCAGAAAGGAAAAGGAAAAGGAGAAGGATTACAAAAATTTTAACTCTCTGTTACTTTAGCAGCTTAGGAAGGTATTTATGCAGTTTAATTTGCTGAGTGTTGAGGAAAGGTAAAAATTTAGAAGGGTGAAAAAGGAAAGCTTGCACTCCTTTGTGGGATGAGGGTGAAATACAGGTATCATAATGAAAGATGAATATAGCATCTTCTAGGCTTTAAGGGTTAAAGGAAACTCAGAACCATTTCTATAAACTAGTTATTTTGTGGAATCCCTGTATAAAAACAGGTATTGATTACTATTTCATGCTTCAGTTCTCTTTGCTATTCTGACCAACACACTCATAACTCTTTTAGCCCTAATGCATAGCTCAGGCTCTATCCTGTCTTGTCTTTATGCGGGAGAGAACAGAGCCATTATGAACTCAGTGATGTGGTTGCTCCATGTGTACCATAGCCCTCCGTGGCTGCTTTCAGCCCCCTTAGGTTGAGAGGATCACAGTGTTTTTCTAAACATGGAAAAGAAACACTTCTTTAAAATCGGGACCTTTGCAGATGTGAATGCCCCAGGATGCTCCATTTCTAGACTTCAAACTCCCGCTTTTATGCAATGCCTCCTTAACAAATTTCATGTCAAATTGGTTCTTTCAGCAAGGTAGTGCGACAAGGCAGTGGACTCCAAAAAAGGCATGACAAAGATTGTATAGGGACTTTAAATATAAACATTAAGATAGTAAATCTGGCACACACTAAAACCTGGTAGTCCCCTGTTGTAAGAGAGGGCTCATTGCTAACTGCCTCACAGCTGGCGTGAAGGCTTTTGCTGCAGAGCTCTCGGCTACAGCCTGACTTCTGTTTCCACAACAACCGCCACTTACTGCTTGTCTGTATTTTCATGTTGGACAGGAGGTAAATCATCCACTTGCTCAGACTGACACCAGATGAGCATTTAACTAATTTTTCTGGTTAAATGGTATTAATATTACATGGTTAAAGTTTAATCGATCGTATGCACAGATATGCCAATGCAAAATGGCTACTGCGGTCTTCAACTCAAGTACCTTGTGCTGCAGCTGCAGGCATGCTCCTCTCCCCACACCAACCCTCACCTAGTTCCTATTTCCTAAGGTTAAACACCTTTCAGGGTTTGCATGTGAAGGGTACCTAAGTGAACTACGCAAAAATTAAAGTAAACATTTATGAATACTGCAGGCATTGGCAGTATTCTGTATCTCGCACCTCCCCACTTATGCAATTGTGATACTCTGTCAGTCATTGCTGGAAGTTTTAATCCCAGCAGATCTGAAGAACTTGCTGCATTCCTTTGCACCTCATTGCTTGCAAGGTCAGAGCTCCCTTCATCAAGACTTTTACAGCAAATATCATAGATTAATAAAAAGGTGAAAGAGCTCCGGTCCATTATTTATCCCTGACTGATATTTATTAGCAAAAAACAATTTATGCTGGGGTTCCTTTATGGATCTGTGATTGCAGTAGCTGGGGCAAGTGGTAATTGAAAAGCTGCAGTGTGTCCTCTCACCTCAAAACTGGGCTTTAAAATGGTGACAAGATAATGAATGGTGAAGTCTAATATCCATATTAATTTCTCAGGGTGTTCACATGTGTGGCTGTTTGTTGTGTAGGTGGCTGGAAAGTTCAGGATATTTGACAGCTAAGACACGCTGCTGCTGGCAGAGCCCATCTGTCTGATTAGCCTCAGTTATGTGATGCAAGTGTTCATTTGCACACCAGCCCAAAGCGTTGGGCTTGACTGTTCACATAAATCTCAACCAGATTTCCTAATGAGCTGTTGCCGCTTCCACATCTAGAGCTAATTTTGGTCAAGGAACATGTTATAGTAGTACATTGATAATAAGAGTTGGCAGAGCCCTGTGAGTTAGATATTCCACAAGCTTTACATATAGGTAAGCTGAGGCACAAGCTCAAGTTGACCAGAATAAATTGTAAAAGCAGACTTGGCCTTTCAAATAAGGAATGCTGGTTCAAGTTCATTAGCTAACCTCCATTTCCCACTGAAAGCAAGAGATGAAAAACTGCCTTTGAAAGATTTTGAAGAGTCAGAATATATTATATCACCTGGCTTAGGTCTGCCCACCTTGTACTATTCCCCTGACGGAGAACAGAATGTCTTGGACTTCTGGCAGCCCTGGACTGCCCCACCACTGCATAGGATCCCTGCCAGGCCAGTTTAAGCTCTCATCAGAAGTTACAGCCACAGCATCTGCGTTATAGCAGGCATGAAGCTGGCTCAGTTGGTGGGAAGGGAACGCAAATTACGTTTGCATGTACGTTTTCTGAATTTTGTAGAAAATCTTTGTAGATAGATAGAAGGCTGGAACCTTCTATCTAGATAGAACCCACCGGAACCAGGACAAAGGCACACTCTGAAACAAGCTTTCTCCAGGTTCTTTAGGTATGTTGTGTGTATCTCCTCAATGAGGAGACCAGCATCAGTAAGAGGTTCTTCCCAAAAGAGTGGTTTAAGTCCAAGTCTCCTTCCTGTGCCACTTTGGCCTTTCAGAATCAAAGTTAATGAAAGGCAAAGAGGGGCTGTGCAGGTTTCACTCGCCAAGGAGAGACTTAGCCTAAGGAGAGACAAGAATGTTTCTTACCTGCAGACTGACTCGTAACTAATTGAAATAATCTAATCTTTTTGATCACACCTTAGGGGAGTTAGTACAGGTTATTAATAAAACCTCTCACATTTCACTATTTTTCTTACCCTCAATCAGGAAGAGAAGTCATGAACCCAAATCTCTTTTTGGATTTTTTTTTAAACAAATTAAGTAAAAAAAAAAAATAAAAATATACAGTTGAAATAATTTTTTAATTTTTTTAAAGTCAAAACATTATTTTCTGCAAATAATCCTGTGTTCTGAATTTTTAAATTGAAAGCGCAGCAATTAGGAAATTGTAATGAATACAAACGTTCTTCAAATTGATGAATTCAATGAAATTGACTCGTTACCATGAACACTTTTGATTTCCAGTACTTGTTACTTTGCAATACAGAACTTCTGTGCAGCTTGTGCTACGGTTGTGTGTGTTAATAACGCAGCAGTCCTTGCCAGTGGTAGCACGTTTGAAAAGAGCTTTAGAATGTCTCATCTTTCTTGGAGAGGAGGAAAAACCACCTGAGTTTTGTAGGACTACATGCAATCAATTGCACCTGCAAAGGAAAACATGTATGACTTAGTGATTTTTTTCTGAAGAAAAGCTCAGCCATTGAAATTTAATCCTAACGCTTGTACTGGACAGAATTTCTTTTCCATTTCCCTGAACAGCTGGGTTACTGGGTCATTCTCTATTGAGAGGAAAGAAGTCTCTCTGCTGTGTTGCCAACATGACTTTCTGCTATTGTTATCCTTGCTTTGCTTTTGCAGTTTAAGAAGGCTATTTTATTGGGTTGTATGGCTGGAATCCATAAAGTTTTTGATTGGGAAACAACCCCCTGGCTGTTATGGACTTAGGTAAGCATACATCCACTACATTCAACTAGCTGTCCACCTCAAAAAGATTTAGAGAGCGATACAGGGATATTTTGCAGATGAGGCAAGAGTCTGATGAATAATTGCAAAGAAAAGCTGCACATGTGAAAACTTGGAGAGGGTCTGCGAGGGTCATTTTGTCCTATGAATTAGTTTTTAAACCTCCACATAATTTCCAGTTGCTTTTCTGCAATCTCTAATTCTATGACCTAGAGTTGCAAAATACTTAATAACTCCTCCTCCTATTCCCTCCATTTAGTAGCCTATTTTTAAAAAACATCAAGAAAAGTCAATTCTAATGAAAAATGTACTTCTGCAATGACAAGGACTGCTGGTTTATGTTAATTCGACTGATCAGGCCATTAATGTCTCTACCCCTCAATTTGATATAGTTACTTTACGATGAGACAACATAATTTCTGTGCTCGGAACACATTAGAATTTAATTAGTACTGGCACAGAACAGTAGCACCTTGAGTAAAAGAAATACTAAATTGCTTCATTTCTGACATAGAAAATCAATGCATTCTCTATTCAAACTTGAATTTTGTTTCATTATGCTTCTAAATAGATTTACAGGAGTCTATTTAGGATTTTAATATAGCTAGCACATTAAAAATTAAAATACAGCCAGGACTGTGTCATTTACCCAGGTATCAAAGAAAATGTATCATCATGATTATGGAGTCTATTCATCCATTAAGTTCATGTGCTTCTCACTCTTTTTGGTACAAGTGATGCTTATAGACTGACACAAAAGAGTTCACCACCATCCCCAGCTGCAAAAAGTTTCCTCTTTCTCTTTTTTGAGTAAAGTGAGAATGAATTGGACTCCCAGATGCTGAGGTTTAAACGAGAACTGGGAGGTGGACATGAACAATGGTTATCTACCTGCTCGTTTCCACAAGTCTCAGTTATAACAGGCTTAAAATTGTTGCTCCCCAACATGAGCCCTGATCGTCAGGGACAAAGTGTTGTGCAGTACTTTCTGGCTGTGCCCCATCTGGTCCTAACTTTGTAAGACCCAAAGCTGGTCAATGTGAAGTGAAAGTTTTTAGTACAAGATCACTGTTTGCCCCTAAGAAAAAACAGGGTTTAATAAGACTTTTTGAGCTTGAATAGTCTGGTTTCAGAAATGAAGTTTAATGAACCCAATTAATAGGCAGCCCTAACTTGCCTACTTGGCTATAGCAGGTTTAACCAACCTGCCCAAGTGAGCGATTCAGTCACATTATTCTCTCCCTGAAAATCAAATCCCTTCAGCAGAATGGAGCCCTCCCCTCTCGCTACACGAATCTCAATTATATCCAAATCTAGCCTGAAGTTAATGTATCAACAAAGACAACTCTATTAGACAGTTGGTGTTGCTTTAAAACTCACCCATTTTACAAGGTCACTGTCTTTGTCCCCCCTCCTCTTTCCAGGAGGCACGTGCACGGTTGTTTAACCGCTTCATCAACAACCTGGTTGTTATTTTATATTTTTCTGAATACTTTTTTTCAGGCTGCACTGGTTTCTGATATACTTTCATCTGCAGTTGAAGGGCATTTCACTTCTGTATATTTTAATCAAGTCTAGCTGGAGTGCAGCTGTTTTCCAGCGTTCAGGTATCAAATTGATTCCTGTTCCTGCCCACAAGTAAGCTCACAACATTGGAGAGAAATACCTATGAATATTAGAAATGTGAATATTCAAGGATACCCTTACAATCTCTAATGACCTTATCTTGCTATTTTCAAAAAATGTTAATCATTTTTCCCTTTGGTTTATTTTGTGAGGTGGCAACTTATCAAGAGAGCAAACGGAAATATGCATCCAGAAATTTCAATAGATATGTTAGTCTGCAATAAAAATTGGTTAGTAAAAAAGTTGTTAGCATTCTGAAACCTCCAGAGCTTGTTACAAAAATTTTGGAACTTAAAAAGCTTTAATATGCTTCTTTTGGCTGCCAGTCAGCAGACAAGCAGATCCCAAGGAGAAAAGCTCACATATAGTGTAATCTCCTTGACGTGGACCACAAAATACAATGCCAGCTCATGCTCATTATGCCAACTGCTTCATAAGGAGGCAAGAAGCAACTGTTAAAACTATCAGACAGCTTTGTGGCAACATGCCTTTTTTTACCTTCATATTTGAAACTCACATCAATTAAGGGATAACTCTTTGAAACAGTAATGAGAATGTTTGTAAGTGCTTGGATAGAAAGTGGGTGGAATTTTGGATTTTGACATACTTACAGATTAGCGCAGAAACTTTCTGAGGAAACAGATTTGTCAGCAAATTCTCAGTTGCGGCAGATGTTCGCTTTGAAACATTTCAGGTTTGATGAACTTCTCGCGGATCAGAGGTAGGGTGTTCTAGGAATTTGTGTTCATGGCAGGCTGCAGAAACCTCCCACAGGGACCAAACCACAATGTTTGTTTGTCCTTGTGTTGCACGCGTTTTTCATGCTTGCAAAGTGCACCTTTTTGAGTGTTGCCCGAGTGACTGCAAAGATTGGGATTCCAGCCAGTAAACACTTCCTTGGACTGTAATGGCGCGTCTTAGCTTGAGAGCGATTCCCTTGGAAAAGGAATTGTACCATCGCAAACGAATGCGAGAGTTCAGGCTAACTTAAGGCTCTTCCAATAATCTAAATATTTATATTCCTTGAATTAGAATGCTTAATCCTGCAAGTGTAACATTCAGTAGAACTGTGATTTGTAAGGAATATTCTTCTTCCAGTTCAGGGAACAGCCATGCTTTTAGATCATGTCTGTAAATGATTAATTTACAGTAACAAACTGTTAACTGATGCTTTTGGAAAGTTTTTCTGAGTTTTAATCTAATTGAAATACAGTATCAAGTACTTTTCATTCATCATTACAGACTTTCCTTTAGGGCCTATGGATCTTTGTAGGACAAGAACAGGATTTAGTTTTAAGCAACAGACTGAGACATGATGAAAGCAAGAAGCAGAGGCTGAGACCTTAATTAAAACAGAGTTACATTTCAGAGAGTTATTGTAGAAGAAGGAGGTGCTAGGGGCTAGAGAGTAGCTGTAAATGTTTTTCAAAGCCTGCTTGTACAGTGAAACAGCCAATACAACGGCCCTATTAGTCACCTTTACCATGTTAGTATTTGTGAAATGCAAACTTCAAACAGGCTCAGAGCTAGGAGCTCTCTGTCCAAGGGTGATGGGCATATCAAGGCATAGGGATGAAGGAATGGATGCTAGCAGCTGGAAGCACAGAAGCTCCTCTGAAGTCTGCTAATGCTTTTTGACCTTGCTAGAATTCATTTCACTTTGTGATCCTGTTGATTTCAGTGTAAGGTCTGGCAGCTTCTCTGCTCAGCCATCACTGTGAGGAGCTTTTCATTTAGCGTAGCTCCGAGTTAGAATTCACTTGCACTTGGTGCCCATGCAGACTCCACTATGACATCCTGCAAGGTGGTGAGAAAGCAGTCTGAATCCTTAGAGATGGAGCAAATGCAAAGTTAAACCAAGCCAGTCAGAACTGAAGAAGAGCTCAGGTTGGTCTGGTTTACAAAAAAAAAAAACCATGAAAACTTAGGGTATTTTTTATTCCTTCTGATCTATATATATAGATATCTTGTATTGGGGTATATATCCTGCTATACGATCAGAATTAGATCTTTCTGATCTAATTTATAATAGTCTATATTATTAAAATCTATAAAGAACCTAAAATCTTCCATTGGCAAGTAAATGTAATGGCAGACACTACCTGGGAATCATGACAGCAACGTTACGTGTCCTGTGGACATGGCTCCCTACCATGCTTTCATTCTTCCAGAGGTATCTGTGCCGTCATCTTCCAGGAAACAGTCTAAAATCATGTCAGAGAGGCCCACCATGTGTTATGGATATGTCAGATAGCTGCAGGCTCCTGGTAGAGTAGGATTAGAAATAACTTGTTACCCCATGCCAGTAAGATCCTCACTATCCAAAAATCAGAAGATACCCTAAGATCTTCCAGCCTCTTATGTTTATTCATTGGAATGATGGCTTTGGCCAAAGCTCAGGATATTCTTAAAACACCAAGCATCGATATGCCTGCCGTGTGATTAAGGGAGAGGAGTTGGTTTCTTACTTTGAGGAATTATCTACTGAGCTATCGCCAGGTTTCCCTGCAGCTCTCTTGAGAGTATCTGAATTAAATATGATAAAAATTGAGGAACTGTACTGGAAAACCCCTCAAGGCTATCAGATATTCATTTACAGGAGCAGAGGGAATCATTGTCCATACTCTAGTTGTGTTTTATCACATGAATGATGCTTTAGAGACAGTTTTGTGTATGCCATCTCATTTCAAAGTTGGTCTGGGTTGTTTTTTCTCATTAGATCACATCATTTTTGGAAACTACTAAGAATTTATTTTTTTATGTTCCTTTGGAGTCTTTTTTTCTACATATCTTCTACTAGTCCCTATTGGGGGACTAATTTATATATACAATGTGTGTGTGCATATATATTTTATATATATATAGGAGGCATGTCTAGGATTACATTTACTTAGACACGTTACTGACTTTGATTTAGATTTTTTTACATACCTTGTTCTCAAGGAGGTGGTGTGGTGTTGATTTTTGGGGTGTCTTTTTGGTTGTGGTGTTGTTGTTTTTTGGGTTTTTTTTGTGTGTGTTTGTTTTGGTTTTTTTTTAGTTTTTCCTTGTTATTTATGAAGGTTTGGGAATATATTTTCACACTTTCTGATTCAGAATACCCAGAATCTGGTTGTTGATCAAGGGAAATCTCTTCAGGTTAAGAGTTGTCCACCCAAGCAAAACATACACAGATTTAATAAATAAAACTAGAAGACAGCAAAGCCTTTAACTTCCTAGCAAGATCAGAACAAGCCATTTTGAGCTTGTTGCTGACAGGCTCTTGCGTTATCACAGATTTAAATGTACCAGCTGGTCAGGCAGTAACGTATTTCTACAAAAGGAAGGTGCTTTTGCGTGGTGGCATTCTCAGGTACACAAAACCTTGACTGCCTCTGAACACTGGTCCCATACTGTGGTGGAATAATGTATTACCACAAGGACACGGATTTGAAGCACATACCTGTAGCAAGTGGTTTTAACTAATAGGCCTGAGAGGAAATTTATCTATGAAATTCTCTGAATCTGCAGTCAACCAGAAAAATTATTCCCTTTATATGACTAGCTCATGAAACGCATTTCACTCTGTTAGTAAAAATTGTGAATCCTGCAAATCTGTTGGCTTGTGCAGAAACTTTTTTCTATGCATGTAACTGTAGTAGTTTCTTAAATCAATGCTTTATGTTTAAGATGCCTGGTAATTCCTGCTACCTTGGTGAAAGCTACTAATAAAGCAGTTACAGGGCTGAGTCATTCAGTATGCTAAATGTTAGTATACTCTCACTCTAGACTAATAGAGGCACTGTAGTTATTTAAGCATCTGAATTCAACAATAGTTAAATTCTACCCTAAGGTCCTCAGAATAATTTGATTTGGAGTAAATGAATTTCTTTCTAAACTTAGTCAAAGCAATTACGTTCAACTAGATGCCGAATTATAGCATAACATTTATCATCATTTAAGGACCACAAAGCACTAAAGAACTCAAACTTATCTTTATTTCCATGCTGGCAGTTTGGTGGCCAGGCTGACTTTGCATTCCCCAGTCTGTTCATTGGTAGGAAGAAATGTGAAGTTCAAGCAGAATTTAAAGTGCTAACCCAAACGGGAGCAAAGAATGGATAAATGTAGGTTGATATGGTTTTTGTTTACAAATCAAGCTTATATCACCTACCTCTTTTTTTTCCACAAGTATGCTTCAGATTGTGACAGATCATGAGTTAATACAAAGCCTTTTTTCTTTTTCTTCTCTACTTACAACTCTTCTGTACGCTTCATGTCCCAGTAGGATGTGATTGTCGTTTTTTGCTTATGTTAAGTCCAATTTGATTAAAGTTGGAATTGCCTGTGCACGCTTCTATTGCTGTATTAAGACAACTGCTCAGACTTTGCAAGTGCTTGACTGTGCACCCTCTTACATCCAGGCTAGGCAATTTTGACTTCTGGTGTTTGCAGACCCAGATAAAGAGCTTGCGTTCTAAGATACAATAATCTAGCTGGTCTACTAAGGTCATGTATAAGAAAAGTTATTTGCTATGAAGAAGTTATTTGGAATAATGAAGGTCCAAAGTGAGGATCTCCCTGACACTAATGGTCGTGTGTACTTTTGTAATTTATTTTCTGTTGTAAGATGTTTACAGATCTTATATCAAAGGAACTTTTAAAAGGCACTATGGGAAACAATGCCTCATTTCAGAGATGTGGTTTGGGGCATATTTTTGACCCTTTTCCAGGATACATCTTCACAATGTTTTTAAACTTGAAACAACTGAAAGTACTTGCGGGATGTGGTATCCTTTTGAAACAAAACAAAATACTTGAACCTCAGTTTGAAACAGGAGGATGTCTTTTGTGAAACATCCAAACCTTTTGTCCTCTCTATTGTACAGAAAGATGCACTAAACCTCAATTAAAAAAATGAGTATGCTGTCATCATACAATTAAAAGAAAGAAAAACCTGTTCATATTTCTTCTTATTTTAACCAATGAAAGCTAATGGTGATTTATGCCTTTCCCCCTTACAACAGGTATAATAGAGATTTATTATAACTTGTATTTTTTCTTTTCCAACTCTAATTGTGGAATGTGGTTGTTTAGAATTACTTGCTGTTGTGTTTTAGTTCAAACTGTGGGTTTTTTCCCCATTAATCCAATAAAGAGAAAGAAAATGCATTTCATGGCACAACTAATACTTGCTTTTTCACATGCCATTAGTATAAAGCTTTCAATTTTTCATTCAGTAGATAATGCAAAATGAGGCAGAAGTAAATTCAACTTCCAGTCAAAGCAGATTATGTAAACTCTTCTATAGGATGTGTATTGTCTAGTGAAAGACTCCACAGGCCATCTAAGATTTTAGTTATTTTGCAACAGATGCAGGACGCTGGAAATCTATGTTTCATAGATCTACAATTAATTTTACAGTTGTAGTTAGACTGTGTTGGACTATGTTACCAGGGCAATAAAGCAAAAAGAATATAATGTATAAATTTTTGGTGTGTCTCACCCTCTCAGAAGCAAACGTTACCCCATATGTTATCTTCCCTTCTTGGTACCAACCTTCAGATACAAATCTGGAGAAGGTGAACATCTCAATGTGATTTCCCAGGCCACATCTTTCATTATAGTCATGCTATCAAGCTGCTTTAAAATTCTGATTTCTTCACCTCCATACACCTTGGAAATGCATTAACTTTTTCAGTATTGCTCCTGTTGCATTGATGTCAAAGGATATAAAGGCTTCATTTAGCTTGCCCTTTGCACTCCTTTTCTCATGTGAGCTAAGTAAAAATGTTAAGATTCTTTTCATTAGTTACCTTTTAAAGAAAGGCTTTTTAAGGAATTAACATGCATAACAACATATGCTTTAATGTGAATCCTTATGCTGATGGAAAAAATAGTTATTAGTTATTTTAATCCCTTTTTTCCTCCCTAAGACTACTGTTGCAGCATAAGAGCGCAAGCATAGGGCTGTATAGACAGACAGAGCTAGCTAACACATGGAAGTTGTAGCAAAATCTCTTTTACCCACGTGCCTGTTTAGATTCAGTCAGTGAGAAAGTTCTCTTCTCCATCCCAAATCCTTATGACAGGGACGGAAGGAAAACATGCATTGTGTCAGCATGTGAAATATTTGGAAGAGCAACATGAACGTTCACCTGGAGGAATGCTGCTGACTAGGAACCTGGTGGTGGTGAAGTTGGAACAGGGCTGGACAGTACATGGCCTTCAGTCTGCATCAGGGTGTTAAAGGGTTTGAAACCTTGTGTGTCATGTTCTGGAGATCTCCTTGGCACTATGACTTTCCTGTGTGAGCTGAATAATGAGTACCCATTCAGTCATGCATCTACCTCTAACTGCATATGACTGTTGTACACCAGACTGCAGAAAACAACTTCCCTTGACAACTGAAAGTGTTTATGTCATAGTCTCTGGATTTGGTCAATCTCTTCTAATAGCATCAGACACTAGTATAAAACTGATGCAAGTGTTGCACAGAATTGCCTTTGTGTAACTAAACCAAGCCCCTCCACTGACAACCTATTGCAATAACCTCCAAGTCCACTCTTGAGGAAAGGCAGATCTTTCTATGTTCACAGGTACTCAGAGATGTACAGACTTACCAGCTACAGTAGAAAAATAAAATTAAGAAATGACATACCTCTCATCTGAATAGCATCTGCATAATCCAGCAAGGCAGTCCCTTGCTGCAAATTATCTAGGAGTACTTGCTTCATTTAGCTGTCCATCTGCTTAAGGAATTTGAGAGAAAAATACAATATGATCTTTGGAGTTGCTGCAACTATAACTTCATTAACTTCAGTGGAGTCATAATTACGTTTCAAGTAGGAACAGATTTTGCTTGTGAGGACACTTGTGATAACTGGGTGGTTTTATTTTTTCACAGTTTATCATATTTGAGATTCTTCCTGACCTACACCAGTAAGAACATGGAAGAATTAAGACCTGGTTCCTCAACACATAGCAACATTTTCTTACTTCAGGGCCCTTAACCTCTTCTGAAGAATAAAGTCTTTGAATCAGCTTCCAAAAGCTGTTGCAAACCCATAGGCTTCTTCTATATCATCCTCTGCCCTTCCTTTTTTTTATTTATTGTGTAGTTTTATCAAAAATAAAAGTCCTTCTACCTTCATATTATAAAAGAGAGCACCTCCATCTACCTCCCTCAGAAGTAGGATGAAGCCTGAGACCTGGTGAAGGCAACAGAGTAAAGAATTCACCCTAATTTTTAGAGGTGCTGACCCGCTCTCAGATCTCATTTCTTTTGAAAATGCGTTGTGAGGCATCAATGCAGGATCTAGGTCAAAGACAGAAACTCCAGTGATTCTAGGACAGAAGAGAACGTACTCTAAACTACTGAAAAAGCACTCTCAAACCAGTGTTCTTAAATACGTGAAGAAAACTTTTCTCATTCCTAATGAGAGGTGAAACACTGAAAGATTAAACAGGAGATTTATAACAATGAGCTCTTGTGTCTTTTGTCCTGCAGAAGGTTGCAGATCCCATGGTATGAGTGTGCTTCGCTTTGATTCAAGTAAGTATCTAAGCGTGCACATCTTTCTGTTCACTTCAGCTGCAGTGCAGGTCCTCTGGCCACCCAAGGTGGGATGGCTTCTATCCCTCAGCCATCAAATTCCCTCCAGTTGAAGGTTTTCTACATCCAGCAGTTTTCTGCTGGCATCTGGATGCAGAGCTAGTACCAGGCTGTGATGTATGTAGCCCAATAAGTAAAATTCATCACTCGCAATGCTGTGAAGAAGATTAAGTTTGGCAAAACTCGGGCTGCAGATTGTAAATGGCCTCTCCGCGGCTCTGGTTTTCTGGCCGGCTGGATCTGGTTTCTCCCTGTTAGATTCTGTGGTTGTAGATTTATTCACATTGCTGTGTCTTGTTAAAGACAATGCCCTGAGGGTGTTAAGTCTTGTTTGACCGCAGAGCTAAAATATAAAGTTCCAAATTCCCCTCTCCATTGTATCTAATTAAGGAATCTCATTAACCCTCTCTGTGGATAGATTGAGAGGATGTCTCCTTTCTGCAGGCTGCTAATAGGTTTTCTGGTAGAACAGCATACTCATCTGACCCCTGGTATTAGGTGCTGTGTTAAACGTACTCTGCCAGCTCGTGGCAGTGATATTTCCTTTTTTTAATCCATTCTTTCTGAGAAACTTCTCTGAAGTAAACGTAGATTTATTTGCTTTTCTCTCCCTGCTTCTGGAGCTCTGCCATTTAAAGAGCTGGGAAACCAGTTACCTAATCTCATAATCTCATGGAAGTTTCTAGGATTCAAAGGGCAAGGATCTGCTGGGTGGTGGTGATGGGGAGATAAAATTCTGCATCCATTCCTTCGGTTAACTATGCAGAGATAACTGGACAAAAAAATCCAGCGCGTTGCTGGTCATAATTTTTCCTGCATGTCATCTCTGCACCATAGACATTTCTTTAAGGGCATATGTAACAGGATGGTCTGTACTAGACCAATGACTCTTCTATGTTTAGACAGTTATCTGGTTTCGTTTGTCAGCAAAGCAATGATCTGATAGTTTCTTACATTCAGCTCTGCTATCTGGGGGCTGATGAAGAAAATCTGGACAGTCACAAGATGATAAAGGATGTGCTGCTGAGCATGGTGCAGGAACATCGCCCACCTTCTGCAGGGAGCCATCTCCAACCCAGCGGGGCTGATCATTCCCACTCAGCACTAGCCTGCTAGATCAATCTGACTTCAGCGGTCCCACCAGGGGGTCTCCCATATGGGGTCCCCAGAGCTGCGGCACGAGGGTGGGTGCAGGGCCGGGCATGCTCCACTCAACAGCGCGCCTGTGCTGAAAATCCTTCCCAGAGCACCAGGTGCTGGGAGCAGGTGCAGAGGCGGTGGCTGCATGTGGATTCCCCTATTGGTCTGACATGGTGGAAGCCAAAAGCCCAGCTGGGTTGGCACTTACTGTGTGGCGTAGGAAGAGCAGCTGTATGGCTTTGCTGCAGGAACCAGAGCTGGTCACTCAGGGATAGGGAGGTTCTTCACTGGGCGCTGTGTGGCTGAGACTGCCGAGTCTCCTGATTCAAGTGAATAGTTGGATGTGGGTAAGGAGGCGTAGCAGTAGGACAGTTGTCGGGTGGACTTCTAAGTAGGCAGAGGAGGATGGGCAGATTACCAGAAAGAAAGAGAAGCCACAAGCACCCCACGTAGTTTAAAATACCTGGTCTGTACTGGAATCAGAGCATGGAAACTTCAAAAGATACCCATGAATTTCTGTTTGCTAAATGGATACATCTGTGGCTGCCGTGCGGCTTTGCATATTAAGGACATACTGTTTGCCTGGCCTTTCCCTTAGCAGATGGGGAACTGCTTCTATTGAAGTGGACTTTGAATGATGAAACGGAAAGCAAAAGGGGGGGAAGAAACAAAGTTGCGCTCATTTAGCACAAAACCAAGAGGCTGAGCAAACTTTAGTGGAAGGGCATGAGGCGAAATTATTTAATTTCCTGTTCTCCACTGGAGGAGTTGAAATATTTACAAATGGGCTGTTTGAACTAGCCAGTGTTATTGAAACCTACTGAGAAGATTCACGTTTTTGGAATGTTATAAAAATGCTTGTATTCTACTAGGCAGAGCAGACTGAACAGAACAGCAGGCAAGAGTGGCTGCCAGTTGGTAGCAAATCTGGAGCACTTGCTGATTCATATTTATATAACAAAGCATGAGGCAGGGCTGTCTGCTACAGACCACCATAATACCCGTGTTAGTGTTTGAAGAAGTCCCCTGCAGTCAGTATTTCTAGTTCAAATCCCTGCCCACACTGGCCTTCCTGTTTACTCTTCCCTGGGTCCACATATGTACCGGCCCTTTCATCCTTCACACTAATGGCCGTAACTTGGGATGATTCATGTGCGTTATACCTCAAGGAGAATATGCTACAAAGTGGAAGGGCTGTTTTCCAATCAATGATGATAAGCGAGAATCAATCATGTACCGTAACCTGCATATATCACAGAAAGGGACATATATTGAGCAATGCTCATGGTCTGAACAATATGCTGGCTTATTAATTTTCATGAGTTTTTTTCCAAAGGCGCATTAACCTGGACAACACAAGGTCACTATGCAGAGAGCTCGACAGGCACTGCAAATTATTTTGCACAAATTTAAAAGAATTCTCTTAGGCCCGGCTCATCCTTCTGTACTGTTAATCACAAAATCCTGAGTGGTCAAGTTTCCTCCTTCCAGTAGGTTTGTGTATGCTGTTCACAGCAGCTTGCAGAACTACTTCCTCAAAGCAATGTTTAAATGCTTTTGCATAACCATAAATGCCAGCAATGATACTGGAGAAACAATAGCACGTGAATTACACAATTAATGAAGGCTCCTGGGAATATAAAAATACCTGAGGGACCCTTTCATTGAGTTGAATAAGGGAGAAAAAACATCACCTTAGCTATTACAGTCAAGCACTAAGTGATTATATTTAAGTGAAATATCAAGACGGGTATTAAGATAAAACTGTTCCCCTATGGCCTTTAAATCATTTTCTTGCATCCACTGAGCTATTCTGAGACACATAATCTGTGCAAAGTCCTCTTAAACGACCAGGAAATATCAGTGTAAATTTTTCCTAGTGATCCTGCCTGTTTATCATGCAAAGACAAGTATGGCATGGCAGAGAGGATACCAGGGTAGCTGAACGGCTTCTGGACCAGAGCTGGCTTGCAGGAGAAGGGTCTCTTACAGAGAGAGGTTTGGCTCTGTTTCTATGTGCCCGTTTTTTAACCTGGTAAAATAAGGTAAAGCTAGATTTGGTCTTGCTTAAATAGCTGTTCTGCAGTTAGATTTTTCCTTCTATTGATAGAACTTACTTTTAGTCTAGAAAATTCTCTATATGGAAAAAAAAAAAAAAAGAACAGCAATAAAGAAGAACATAGAACTTTTAACAAAAAAATCTCTGCAAATCCAAACCATGGTCTGCCTCCGTAACCTGCCAGACACAAAAGACAGATACTGGATCAGGTTTTACTCTAACCTAACAAAACTCAAACATAATGGGTTTTGTCTTTAAACCATCCATATGCATTTGTAAACTGAACTGTGGCTATGTGTATTATGGCTAACATAAGACATGCCTCATACTCGTGTCGTAGTACATCAAACTTAAAAATTCTTAAATATTTGATTGACTTGGCAAGAATCCTGTGAAACCCCGGCTTACTTCACTAGTGTATTAAACCTAAAGCATCCTAATTATCTAATTTACAAATATTTCAAACCTGATGTATTGATGCACTACAAGGTTAATTGCTCTTCTTATGCAATTAGTAGAACCTTATGCTCTTTATTATATAAAAGTAAGCCATTATCACTTTCTACATTTTAATATCCAAGGTTCAATAATGACCAAAAAAATTTTGAACCCTGTTAAACTTAATTGGTTTCTATCTGACTACCCGTTTCTTCACAAAACCCCAAATCTCAGTATCTTGTTCATGTATATTTGCTCTGTGATTCCAAAATAGTATTCTTAAGTACACTTTATGTAAGTTTTCTAGGCGTCCTGCTTTGGTTCTTTTTTGTAAGCTTTTGTATTTCTACAAATTCGTCCTCTCTACAGTTGTGGACTTAGCTGGCTGTTTAAAACTAACTTTTC
Organism: Chroicocephalus ridibundus; assembly: GCF_963924245.1. Taxonomy (NCBI): domain Eukaryota; kingdom Metazoa; phylum Chordata; class Aves; order Charadriiformes; family Laridae; genus Chroicocephalus; species Chroicocephalus ridibundus. Next base: position 7,093,280 of record NC_086296.1, on the reverse strand, counting down.
TGGGTAGATCAGAGTTGGAGCTTCTGAAAAGTGCTTTTCTAGACTAGCATCTATCAGATTCTGCCTTTTTCCAGAATTGAGGTGTTTCATGGATTACTTATTTTATTTTTTTTTTTAGTTTACTTTGTTGTGATTACTCAAATGTGTTGACCAGATGAAAGGGAGTGTTTTAGATATACTGGAACACAGCATTGTAAATTTTTGTTTTGAAATGACCTTTCAATGGAGAAGTATTCTATACTGGGGGGAAAAAAAAAAGTCAAAATCAACATAAAACACTTTGACTTAACTGAAAAGATTTGGGGAAACTTCTCCCTTCAAGAAATTTAAAAATTATTCTTATGCTTCTCTTTGGAACAAGACTACAGAACAAACTTGGATATTAAAATTTTCCCTGGAAATAAAAATTCTATTTCCTTCTCAGATTTAGTCAAAACCAGTAAGTTGGTAGGTTTCAACCTTTGGTCTGCAGGTCACAGTGGGGTGTATGGATTATTTCTGAAGGATCTGTGTGAGATGACTAATAAAAACTGAGTCATTATTGTCAGACTGAAATTCATTATACCAATGTCTGTTCCTCAGATAGAAAACTCTTGAGGTCTGCAAATTGAAAACATAGTAGTTTTCAACCTCCCAAGGTAATAGTTCCTGGTGATATGTTCCTATACATGTTAGTAGGTGCTGGAACAAATAACGTGTAAGTAAACGGTGATTGCTGTTGGAAGTCTTTGATGCTGCACACTTATTACCATCAGTGTCTGCTTTTTGTCATTGTTTGTTTAGTGTTCAGAGGATTTATGTCATTTCAAATCATCCTGCAATAGCAGATAATGTTTTTGTTTAAGTAGGTTAACTTGTCTAAATAATGAAATACTTGCGGATCCTTTGACCTAAACTCAGTTGAACATAGACGGACTGTCTGTGATGAAAGGGGGAATCAATAGGATATTCCAGCCTGAATAAGTCAGTGAGTCAGATTTCATCTTCTTTATGCTACAGCTCTCTGATCTTTATCACTTCTGAAATAACATTATGCTCAGTTCATATCCTAAAGAAAAGGAACATTTTCCCCGTCCACCTTCTTAGCTAAGATCATCCTGTTGTCCTGTCTTAGTGTGCCCTCCAAGTGTTAACGGGTTAGAGACATTACTAAAATAGCTGTCACTTTACATATTAGTTCCCTGCACATTATATATTCATCATTATTTCAGTTCGCTGTTAGGGGATAAGAAGGAAAGTACAGAATTTTCAAATCTAAATTCATTATAATTCTGTGAGATTAAAAAACAAATAAATCATCTTCATACAGTGGAACAGCTGTGAGAGGATGGGATCTGGCCAGGAGACTTCACCTGGCAGCTGGTCAGAGCGGAACAAAATGTGTGTGCGTTGGTTTGTCCCACAAATAATATTCAGGGCAACTGTCTTCCTGCTGGGAACGGTCCTGTGAAGTTACCGCACAGGTAGCGAGTCCCGGCGTTGTGACATTCCTGCTTGCAGGGGTTTCCCATCTATTCTGCCAGGCAAACTAGGTGCAAACTGTGTTGTGCTAAACAAAAGGCAGAGCTCTCATCTTCTGCCGAGCTAACAGAATGGGTTGCAGGCTCTGAACAGCAAATTCTCCATCACTGTATTTTTCCACACTCCACTGAGACTCTGTAGACACTTTTCACTCTTTTGTATATAAATAGGAACCCAGATCCTCTTCAGCCAGCTTTAGGAAAAAAGTGTTTACTTCTGTAGCTTCAGACCAACTCTTGTTAGCGTGTATACTGGGCACTCTCCTTGAGTTCATTATTCTGTTTTAAAAGAGCACCTCTGACTCTGCCTGTGGTGAATGTGCTTATACTTTCTAATTTTCACTGTTACTTTATCTGAGCAACTTATCCCTTCCCCTTGGAACAAAAGAGAAAAGCTCCAGAAAAGTTTGATTCCCTGTCACTCCTATGATTGGAAACATATTTTTTTAGGGGCTTCTCCCTACTGTTGTAGGGTCAAAGACAGGTGATGTAAATTGGAACTGATTGGAAGCAACTAGAACCTCTGCCAGGACTAAGACTGGCCTTAAGAATCACGTAAATAAACCTTCCTGAACCTGAAGAATCTCCCAAACTGGAGAGAATGAAACCCTGCGTCTTCACCTTTGCCTTTTCTATATATATCTGGATACGTCATGCTAAAAAAAGAAATATAGTCATCAGAATAGCAAGTATCCTTTCCAAAGCATTTTATTTCATCTGGGATTCTCAAAGCATTTCTCAGGCCAGAACCAGGCATGATTTCTATGCCTGTTTCATCAGTATTTAGACTAGACAAATGTGCATTTAGCAGATGTATCTCTGGGACTCAATGCGTTATTTGCATGCCTAATCCATAGGAATCAAATGCAATCCAATAGCACTGCTCCTGGTGGTTTCTACCTACCACCTGTATGGAGCAAAGGACAACATCCATGCTCTCCCCACTGCTTACTTTCAGGTTGTGATTTGCCTTTCCAAGGACGTTTGTCATCAAAGAGGTGAATATTGAGAGGAGTTCAGTCACCACTTTTGTATGTTAAGGCCACTAATAGTGCAAAATTAGCTTACAATGCAAGCCACAGCCTTTTATAATTGCTGTGAGAACTTCCATACGTCACCAAGAGAGCATTGCTCTTATGCCTAACTCAGTGCATACCTCTTAGCCCTCGTCGTCGTCGCAGGGGCTCGCAGGAGGAAGGCTGCGCTCCGAGGCATGCCGACGTGCCGGTGTGTGTGCTGGCTCTGCCTGGTGGCTCCTCTTCTAGCCCCTCAGGGTACTTTTATTCCTGTGTGTAACTTGGCTGTCCCAAAATTTTTCTGAAGTAATTTCAAATGCAGTCAAGTCTCTACAATACGGATCGCAAGCAAATTCTCTTTCGTGTCTGTTGTATGGAGGTTTGCTATTATCCTGTAACATTTTATTTATATATTTCATGTGCAGTTTCTAAAGTGCTGTCAAATGACTGTCAATTATTTATTCATATCAGGTGGAGCAGATGTAGAGGAACTGCCACATCAAAAGTTAAAGAGCACCTCAAAACTTTGTAGGAAAGAAATAATTCAAATTTTAATAACCTTACATTTTACCCATGTGTTTTTTCCATTTCTAAGCTTTTTTGCTTAGGTTGATTACCATACACATTGCTGTAGGTGATTTTGTTTGAAGGTAGTTGAGTGAAAAATAAAGATTAATCTTGACTGAATTTTTAATCATGTTTGCAAATGAATTGCAGCAACGAAATACCAGCTGGTGTGGAAATGCGTTTATTAAGAACATATGGAATCGAAACCGAGCCACTTGGTAACTTTACCAGTTTAGCAAGCTATTTGTTCCATAAAATTATTCATTTGGTAAATGATGTGGCTGTCTTTAAGTAACCAGCATTGGGGAAACTTTATATATAGCAGTGTGTGATGATGCACGGGGAAAAGAACAGGGAATGGGAGACTGGGGAGGCCGCGTTCAAGCCTCTGCTCTTTCATAGGCTTTCTGCAGTTGCAAACTCTTTATTCCTACCCTGCAGATTATTGTTCTGTAAAATGGAGCACTGGTAGTTTTCATGTGATGCTTGGATAATGTCCTGATGGAGGACACAAAGCTGATGTGTAAAAATGTATTTGAAAGGACTGAGTGAAGTAGCACATAGACAGCTGGTCTGATGCATGTGCCACGAAGATCTCCTTTGTGGCAGTCCTTCAAATCCCTTGCTGTAAATTGACATGCCCAGTGTCCCCGAAGGTCCAGGGGGATAGATTTGTCTTCTAACTGTCATCCCTCCCAGGAGCAGCTGCCAGCTGCCTTGTTCCCTCTCTTGTTGCACTGTTCCTAACAGTGTTCATTGGGTACATGAAGTGCTATTGATTTGCCTCAACTGTTACTGCCTGCTCAGTTTCACTTCTGTTAATCCTTTTTAAGTACAAAGGCACCAAGCTCTCCCCTGGATCATGGTGGAATCCCTCTGAACATTTGGCAGGAGCAGTCTCAAGGACTTTCTCTTGGGACATTTTAACTTTTGGTGATGTTACTCAGCCATTTGTACAGAAGAGCTAACAGTTTTCAGAGTTCTTAAGGATAGGTTTGGTCAGATGCTGCTCCTATTGAAGTTAGTATGATGGTGATTAGTGATTCAAAGGAAGCTCAGTACTTTTATTAACAAATCCTGCTTCTAAATTTTGAGCCATTGCAGCCTGCTCAAATTGGCATATACCATCAACCTTCAGCTTTCATCTCTGTTTTCTCAAACATTGATATTTTGGGTAAACTGTCTGAGTCCGTTCTTCCAGCCAAATCCAGCTGAATGAAGCTGGGAAATCTGAATCTCATTTTCATTGCTTCACCATTACGTGGAAGATTATAAACTGTTTGAGTTAGAAAAAATCTTCCTATAGCAGTTTATCTTTTCCTGAACCACATGGGACTGCCCACAGTCAGATCAGAGTGAGGAACCATTTAGGCCAGTCTGTGAAGTCCCATACTCTGTCTTGCCATACTTCTAAGAGGCACATAGTTTGGGATTGGGTTGTTTTAGGGTTTTGTTTTTCACCTTCCTTTCCACTCCCCAGCCTAAAGAAAACGTTTTTGGGATCTTTTCTGTTTTCATTTTAAAATCACCACGTAGCCTTGCAGCGTTCATCACTTTCCCTGTATTATTGTTGTAGACAGTGTTAAGATCCTAGCTGATTGAGTTTATTGATTTCTGAGTGATCTCTTGAGTGTTATTTCACATTCATGTTCTGTCAGCATTGTGTGGACAGCCTGTGTTAGAGAATGTTGTACTTATTATACATGAAACTACCACTCTGCAGACTTTCAATTTCAAGGAATTGAATGGATGTAGGAACACAAGGAACAATATGCTCTGTCTCTCTACAAACCACTTTTTACATGTAATAAATTGTTTTTATATCCTCTAGACTAGTATTTTCTAATTAATGTTGGCATTTGCACTCTTGTTTATATAGTAACTCCAGAAACCTACTGCAAACCTTGACCTGCTTTGTTCCTCTCTGAAGCTCAGCAATAACACTTCATGAAGACACGTTCTGAAGTGTCGTTGTGATACTCAAGGCTAGCTGTCTTCCTTAGTGCCCTAGAGCAATGCTACAGCTTACTGGGATGTCTTTCCCTTTCCACTTGTTTCTATTTTAGGCAACGGCCAGTTAATCGTTTTCTCTAGCAAAACCCCTCCAAGGGCTTGCCCTGAGCTGTAATGTTGCACTCTCTCTAAAAGGATGCTCTTACAATGCACTGACCAAAATGTCTTATAAAAACAGCTCAGGGATACGTTATGCTACTTTCCCACAAACCTTGCCATTATCAAGTCAACGCATGCCAGACAATCCTGTGTCTATCACCGTGATGTGCATTGAACTTTCCCCATTGGGTGCTTTCATAAAGCAATTTTTTAAAAATGGCAAGAATTTGCAAATCTGTTCGAAATCAATGGAATCCAACAATCTTAAAATAAACAAATAAAAGCCAATTTTAATTCTTAACATCATGCATCGTTTGCATGTTCTTCAATGGCACTCTTGGGGACATAAGATGGGTTTACATCAGTCAGCAAATATCCTGGACTCCTTAGAAGGGTTATGCCATTAATTCTCCTGTTGCTTAGCTGATGATAATGGTCACCAGAAGCAACGTTTTATAGGGAGAGGAACGGGGAGTTGTATTAGACCTCTGGCAAATGCACTTCAAGGGAAAAACTCATATTATTCACTTTGAATGACAGCAGCACACAAATCTATTAAAATAAATTTCTCACATATTGAGTATTTTATTTTTTTTTCCCTTATCAAGTATTTTTTCCTGCTTATCCTAGGCTGTGAACTTCAGTCTCTCACATGATGTAAACAACAGCTAACCAACCAAGAGCTACATCTATCTTATCTGTCATTAACTTTCAACTTTCCCATCTGCCATCAAACTAGGCTGTGGATCCTGGAAATCAGTCTAATCTGTCAGCAGCTTCCTTCTGTTTCTCTTAGTCACTCAGTCTAATCCCAGATTTTTTTGTTCTTTTACAATGACGTTTTTCTTGTATTCCTCTGTGAAATATCATACCTTTCTGCTGTGACTCTTCCCCCCCGCCCCCCGCTTACTGTTGCTGTGTTGCAATTAGTGATGAGTCAACTTTAAAAAGCTGGCTCAGGTTCCCCGGAATTCCGAGGTTTTCCTGTCTTCAGTGCAAATCACTACCCACAAGGGGGTTTGGCCATCCACTTACACACCCATAGTTTTCATATGTATCAGTTTTGTTTCTAATATTATTCCCTCATTTTATAACATGCTGATTGCTTAACTCTATTTAATTTTCATTGGCGGTTGTTGAAACTTAGTATATTTTATGAGCTCCTAATAATATTTGGTAGCGTTCTTTTTTAAAAGTAATGATTGGAAATCTTACTGTAGTTGCATAATACTAAATTATGAAGCTGGGACAACTTGTTGGGATTTGAGGCAGCCTAGCCATTTCTGCTCTTCCAACTGATTTCTTTTTCTAGTTACTGAATGAAGTTTAAAATCACATTTCAAGATGATAGAGTTGAATCACCTAGAAAAACACAATGGAAGGTGATTGTAAGCATGTGGTATGATAAAAGACCCAGGGCATTGCTGTTGCATGACAAGCTGTTATAATAGACATGAGTGAGGTCAAAGGCAGAAAAAACAATGATTAAGATGTATTGCCACAGAAACAGGAAATCTTTTGGGAAACATGCAATCTTGAACTAAATGCCAATACATGTAACAAAAAGTAGACAAGATACGTGTTAGAGAGATGAACGAGGGGGATTCATGGGCTCAGGAGGTACGTGGAGAGTATTCAGGAAAAGAGGATTCTTGTGACAGTACAGTAGACCTTTATCCAGCAGTGTAACAGGCAATAATATTAGTTAAAACAGAAACTGCAACTAGAAAAAAAACATTGTTTTTTTCCTCTATCAGGAGAACAGGAAATACCAGCCTCAGCTCTGTCAAAATCAAAACAGCTAACGTTTACTAGTATCCACACCTTTGCTTCTGTCATGAAGGGCACTTGTGCTGTTTCCTTCTGCCTTCTTTGGTAGTTTTTCCTATGGTATAAATGTTGCTTGGTGGATCTGAGCTAGCCGAGGGCAAGGAGAGATGAGCGGCTAATGATATCTATGGCCAAGTTGCTGAGGATAATCTTTGTTTATCTTTCAGAATGTGATGTATGCGGTGACATGGCTCTAAGCAAAGGCAGAAAAATGTGCAAATTCCTAGTAAACTGAAAAGTAGGTCATTCAACTTAATATTTAGAGTGATAATTAAGGTAAATGGTAATGAGGTTAGTATCAAATGAACGTTAACCTCCCAACTTCACCAAAATTCTGTTTTAAACTGCCTGTGCTTTGCTCTCCTTATATCTGATGCTCAGGAAAAAATGTGTAATTCAGAGCGACTTTCATAAATCTTCCCAAGAGGAAAAAAACTCTTTAAGAAATAAAAAGCCTCTCTGCCAAAAAGTCTCAAAATATAACTTGGTCATGTCTTCATTACGTCAACGGTGAGAAACCTTTTGTCTGCTGTAGTTCTGCTGTGATAGAGTCAAACAGCCAGAACTCCTCCTTCCGACGCGAAGAGGTAACAGTGGAGGCAGGCCATTGCACACAGCCTTTTTGTCCTTGAACCGCCTCTCACATTTATTCTAAGCTCAGCCGAGTCTCAGCTTCATGCATTAAATAATCTACGAGCCATGCCTAAAGTTTTCTGGGCTCTGCATTTATCTTTGTATGTCTTTTCTTGGCATTAAACTAGTTGGGAGCATTTGTTTCTAATAACTAACTAGCACGTAAGATTGAGCGTGTGTTTGAAATGCAGGGTGTGGAAGGGAGGAAGACACAGGCACTCTAAAGCACTTTATACTTTTTCTACTTTAGATCCTACTTACCTCCGTTGATGTTCCTGGAGAACTACAGTAATGAGGATTGAAGATAGTAATAGATCAATAAGTTCCTTCCCTGTGTCTCTTCTGTCCTGTTTGCTGTCTTTAATATTACACTGAGACTGAAAATTCTCAGGGGCAGGGCTCTGCCATAATAGCACAATCACTATGACAAGGGAAATATGGCCCTTAGCATGCTATTCAATAAAATTCAGACCACAGTAGTAATAACAGATGTCTGTCTTGGGTAACTCATAAAGTCCACACGCAGCACAGCATTATAAACATGCCCTCTTAGCTGGGCTTGATTTTGTTAATGAAGTAATGAACAGCAATACAACAGAACATCCAGCTCCAACCTTCTTCCCAAATTCACCTTATCGTTCTTATTCCAGCTGCAACATCCTCTACATCAGCTCCTGTAAGATGGGATAATAACCCATTGGCATCATGGCCTACCTTCCCATCCCCTTGGACACAAGCGCTGGCCTAAGCTGCTTCAGAGAAACATTGCTAGTTATTGCAAAAAGACAGAATAACCCGACTGCGCTGTCTGTGTTCCTCTAACGTGGCGAACCAGCTACAAGCAAAAGATATATCAATTATCGGAGCTCAGTAATTCTAAATATGTGTTCTTTGCTTTTAGAGTAAAGTCTTGTAGTTTCAGAAGAAATGTTTGCTTTTCAGATCAACTTACAAAACTGGAGAAGGAATTAGAACTTTTTAATAGTTCCACCCCTGTTCAATTCTGTGTGGAATTGAACCGATTTAAATGGTTTTAAAGTCTTTGGCCATTCATGGCTTCTCTAATTTGTAGTATTTTCAATGTATCTGATCTGTAACTGTATCAGAATGTAATTCTGATCTGTCAGAGAACAGAATTTAGGGCAAAGGGAGATAATTGTAGCTGCGATCAGTAGTCTCTAACTTACTGTAAAGGGATCTGTAGGACAGCCAACGTTGGGACTGCCCCATTCGTACGCTGTGCTCCTGCTGTTCAGCCCTGCATACAGTGTTCAGCTCTGGAGCTATTTGGGATTTTTCCGTTCCTCTCCAAGGGGGTTTTATGATATTCCATTGCTTAAGGGAAATGTAGATATGGCAAATAAATTCCTGCACTCTGTTTATAAAAAACATTTTCTTTCACATTTTCTATCCTTTCTTTAAAAGTAATGTGAACTGGGTATTTCAGTTCATTTTAATTGCTATATTAATTGTGTGAACTTAGTGAACAGGCAATAATCTTCGCTTTTTTTCCCTGCATGGCCATATTTAACAAGGCTTTCTCCCTACAAGTGACACCTTTCAAACGGTTGTAATGCTGCCAGCTGTATTCCTTCCCGGCTGCATTTAAAACTTGTACTATTCTTTCGTTCTGGCAGAAGTTGTTTTCTTCATACTCTTTTCATTATTTTTAAGCCGTTGAACTCTCAGTCCTACAAATACTAAAACTGCACAAAGTCCAGGCAAAGCAAGAGCGCTGATTTGCCACTGGCAGTGGGGAGGGTGAGTATTTTCATTGGTACTGGATTCATGGCACAAAGTCAATAACAAAGCAATATTTATAGAACTTGGAGGTGATTGTAAACATACTTCAAAAAAAAATCTCTTCAGCAGCACTGAAAATGTAATAATCAGTGATCACAAGTGCTTGAGTTATTTTTTCCTATTCTCATAGCCAGGCATTCTTACAGTACTATTCTTGCTGTTTCCATTCCTATATTAATATAATTTTGCTGCAAACAATAAACATAGCAGGAAACCAAATAATCAGGCTTGTTGGTAAAGTGCAGACTCCAACAGTTAGCAGTGTTCAACACAAGGTTCAGCTTAGCTCTGAACCTTTGAAATACCAGCTGTGATGCATGTTTAGTGCTTCTGCATCTTTTTTTTGAATTTTATTTTTCATTTTAATGAAAGTGATCCAATAAAAGATGATCCGTATGGTCTTTTGGGGCACAAAAACTGCCACTTTGTTTGTTCGGTGCCTATTCTCATCCATCACCAGAATTTTAAGGTGGTGCTGTATTGGAACTAATACCTAGTTTAACTCTTGTGCTCTCTGGTAGAGCTAGTTCAGTGGCCAGACAAGAGAAGTCTTGTTACTAAGGCACACCAGAGCACCCAACGTGAAAAGAGGAGCTCTTTACACAACACCCAGAGACCTTCCTGGAATGCACAGCAAAAATATGTGTGGATATAGCCATGCCTGGTTTACCCAGCAGTAGAAATTTTGCCTTTGCAGTGAGGAATGGACTCAGGTAATTAGAGAGGGATGGAGCTGCAGGTGGCTTGAACTAGTGTCCCCCACCCACACCCCATGAGTCAAGAAATGAAAAAAAGAAGTGGTAAGATTAGGATTTTTATCTGAAACCTGAGCCTTAGTTAAGCTGTGCTGGGGACAGCGTTGTTCCCCACTCCCACGGAGAGATGCTGTGAGCTCACTACCTGGTAAAGCCCATCTACTGTGGGGGAGAGAGTCAGGTACTGGTAAGTCAAATTAAATGAGAAATCATCTGAACTATACATGTAGACTGTGGTGGAAATACAGAGGTTTTCCCCCGTCTTCTCAAACAAGTTCAGCCAGTGATGTATTTCAATGAGAAACAATGACACATTTGGAGATACTTCAAACATCCAAGTCACAGCTGGTGACTTAAAATGTAGGACCACGTCAGGGGACACATGCAGCAGTGGCAGCAAGGAATCAAACTGAAAACAGCAAGTTCATTTCAGATAAGATACACTTTATGGCAAAGCAGCCAAATATAGGTAGGACATAGTCTCATCGTGAGGAGTAAGCCAGCTCACCGTAGAGGTGAAGCCAATATGAAACTCTCAAGGGCAGAAAGGCACTGCAGAAGATGAGGGGGACAGCTTGTTCCAGTGATGCATCCTGCCCTATTGAGACAATTATGAAGGGAGCCTGTAACTTCCTGGCGGTCATAAGAGTGTGGCAAGATACTGCATCAGCTGAAGAAAAGTCTCAATATAATAGCAATATTTCTGCACCAAGCAAATTTTTTTGTAAGAGGAGTATGTCTCATACAGGGTAGAGGTCTGCTTTCAAATGCACCGTGAACTCTGCCAGGAGGACAAAGCAATGCCAAAAACTGAAAAGGAATTGCTAACTATTGGAATTGTATCAAAGAAAATCTGTCCATAAACATGTGGAGTACTGGCTGATGTGATGCATTAGCAAAAGTACTATAGAGTGTGTTGCTTTTTTAAATTGCACATATCTTGAAACCCGGTGTCCGATGAAACAATGCAGTCAGTAGCTATCAGGGCTGTAACTGCAGTCTGGGAGCCACGCTGAGACACAGGGAAGAGTAATAATAAACATCCGGATTGGACAACACGACTGAGATAAGATATAGATAGCAGACTTTTATCTTAGAAGAATCACAGGAGCAGCAAGTGCTAGCTGTACAGAAAACAGTCAGAGTCTACCCCTTCCTTGTCTCAGACACAGATTGCACCCTGAAGCTTTTAAATCAGTTCACGGTAAGATGACTGTAAGGTGTTCATGACAACTCAAGACTGAGATCTGCATGGCAATTTCCTACAGGTTCTGCTTACAGACAGGCAAAAAGAGAGGTACGGACTAATATGGGACTTTTTTGAAGTGTTATTGAGTATGACAAGTTTAAATATGCAAATGGAAAATCTCTATTATGGTACTTCTCTTCATAATTAGTTTTGTACAATCAGAGGATCTCAAAACTCTATCACATGAACAGACTTTGGTTTGCAGCCCTTACAGTTGGGACAGTGATTAATAGAGAGTTATGGTCTTAACTTTGGTGCCTCCCTGGCTTACCCGCATGTCACAGCTGGTCAGAAGCATGAAGAGAGAGGCTTTTCCCGAACCCCGGGTTGGGACCTGAGCCACCAGGCGACACTGCAGACACAGTGATATTTTCTGATACTGTCACGATGCTTTATGGTGTGATTTTTCCTACAGGATAAGCCAACATAACTAATTGTATAATGTTTTGCATTCAGACTTGAAGTTATCAAATGCCTGCGTTGCTCTGTCACATGGAGATTTCTAAACAGCCGTGCGCAGGCTGAGCGCTCTCTTCAAAATGGAACCTTCCTCATTTATCAAATCCTTATTCCTCACCACAGTTTGTTAACTTAGATTATCTATCACTATTTCACACATTGTCTCCATCTACATGTTCGTTAATCCAGGTCATGAGGGATGGTAAATTCTTCTATGTTCAGGTTCATTTTATTCCTGTTTTATTATATAATGTATGAATTACAGTAGTTGGGACAGATCTTCCAAAATGTGCCTCAAAATGTGATTGATGAGCTACTCAGCACCTGCAAAACTCACCTTATCAGTTGTTGTCAGCACCGTTCTCATTTGCTATTTGTCTTATTTCCTCAGCCCTGACCTTCAGGCTGTTCACAACTGTTGATTTGCATAGGAGGTAAACCAGTCCTGCCCATGGGGAACGGGAATACAGCCACAGGCACCAAGAGAGCAAAAAAATCCTATTGTGTTTTGGTTGGATTTGTTTCTTCGTGATATACTAAGTCTTTCTACAGAAGACCTGATACAGTGCAGTTGTCTATGTATAGATTCCTTTGTAAGTAGGATCAGTATGTATAGAATCAGTTTAGTAGTAAATATAATTCACCTAGAAGAGAGAAATAGCTTAATTTAGCCCAATATTTTGACTCTCAGTGGCTGATTGTCGACGCTGAGGGGTGAGAGACGTCTAAGATCATTACAATAGCTAACAATTCCTATTTAACTTGGGTATCACTTTGTTCTCCTTGTTAGACTTCAGCAACGCAATGTATTTTGTTTTAACATGCACATCAGCATGGGGACTTAGTCACCGATTCTGCACACTCATACGTGTTTGTTGAAGCATGGAAATGATACTGCTGAAATGAGTGAGTCTAGTCAGAGCCTGGAGGGTAAGCAAGGAGTATTGCAAGGTCATGACTTTAGGCAAGGATGTCCAAATAATGGCCAGAGGGCTGGATTCAGCTTGTAAGGCAGTTTTTCTTGGCCTCTAGAAATGTTAGCTGGCTGGTTGGAACGCAAACAACAGAGAGGATTTTGCTCTGCATGCAAAAGCAGATAACACCTGGCAACTTATTACGTGCTGTATTTTACCTCATGGATACGGCTGTCTCTGACTGACCCTCCCAAGGTAGCTGGGATTAAGGTGGTGTATGAGTGAGAGGGTTTAACTTACCTGGCCAGTCAAACACGAGCCTTGAAAACAACCACACCTGCATGATCTTCAGCAATTTCGGACTATTCAATTTTATCTCAATACTTGACAAAATAGTACATTCTTCCTTCAGTGGATCAGTCAGCTTTACATAGGATTGTTGTCCCTTAAAAATTATTTTTCTAGACTGTTCCTTAGTACCATGCTGCTGCTTGTCGTTTTCCTCTCATTTTAAACTTGTGTAACTCAGAGTTTGGTCCTATATATAATTCTTGTGCTTGACAAAATAACAAAGCAGTAACAAAAGGCAGTAGTAATTGCAGCATATCCACACTAATTGGTAGGTAGAGTTACAATACACTGTATGCAGCTAAGCTATGTCGGAGCTACAGAATTTCTTCTTGACATTACCTGTCTATTACATGCAAATAAAACTCCACCACAAGAATTGTCATGCTGCAAATCAGACATGGGGAAGCTTGAAAATGCTTACAACATGGTGGCCAGTCCTTCCTCTTTTTCTCAGTCTTTTCACCTGCTGCTGCCCTCCTGCTGGCAAGTGATCCTCTTTGCAGCACACCTTGGAAGAAAGCGTGCTAGCAGGTGAAGACTGAGAAACTGAGCTGGCGCAATCAAAACCCAAGAAATGAAAACTGGGAGACAGCTAGTGAAGAAGGTACGTTAGTGACAGGGTCTCCAGTGCTTTTGCTTATTGCATGAGGAGGTACTCATATGTGAAAAAGAATACGAATTTTTTTTTTTTAATGTAATTTCACTTGCCAGAGTGGAAGGAGATGGCTGGCTGGCGTCTCTGCTCTTTAATGATTGTGTGACTGGCCTAAATTTGTCCAGTTGCTGCAGACAAAACCTACAGGAACTCAAAAGGGCTGAACAACAGAGAGAAATTACACAGATCCCTAGACCATCCCAAAGAATTGCACCCAAACCCTACAAAGCAGGTCCCATTCAGATGACAAGCCTGCTGGTTTCACGGAGGTGCGCTGAAAGCACAGACACCCTTTCTGCTCTGCCTCATGACTGGTATTAGATCTTGGTTTAAATCTTGGGTCGCCTTCGGTTTTGCTGGTTCAGCAGCTTCCTTAAAGCCTGCTGTTAAAAGATGTGAGAACAATTTTTGGCTAGTCGATAGTGGCTCAGTTAAAGTGGATGACAGCAAAGCTTTGGGTACTTTTTCTTTATTTGTAGGGCAAAATCCTCTACTAGCATAAATCTCTGTAACTGCAATGATAGCTAAGAAGAAACTGATACATACAGAGTAGGAGCCAGTCTCATATCTTTTAGAGTTTGACTGACACCTATATTAATACATTTGAATCTTCTTTCCTTTGCCATTTTAGAGTGAAACAAAAACAAAGACAAACTTTCAAAGGCAATAGATGAAAGAATAAAGCATTAGTAAAAAATAATAAAAACCCCCCACACCTAAGTGACTTGTTAAAAAAAGCAATAACTATTGTGAACAGATTAGTACTCTGTGGAGATCATTCATACTTGGCAGTAAAGGTCAGAATGGTGTCATATGGCAGTTCTCCCACCTGGGTGTTCAGGTTAAAAAGATGTTTTATGAGAAGTCCTCCTCTGTTATCAGACTCCTAAAGAACGCTGCTGCTTCAGAGTGCTTTGCTCCTTTGCTATTACATGGCAATTTTCCAAAGGCAGGCAATAGCCTGGTGCTTAATCTACTGCAGTTTCTGCCATTTATGCAGAAGCCAAATGTTCAGTATTGTTTGGGGGAGAACATCAATAACATCAAAGTGGTTTAATGAAAATCAACACCTGCAAGGCTCAGCCTAAGCATGGAGATTAGCTTTTTTTTTTCCACCTCCCTCTCTCTCCATTAAAATAATATATCTGCTTAGATACTTATCTGTCTTACTATGTTTAACTTTTTCTCTGGGGTTCCAGAAACTTACTATGCGTATGCTATCCCATAATGAAGAAGGATATCCAAGTGCATTGTTTGTTTTAGGTGCACAGATAGGATTATATCTGTCCCTCTGGCCTTGCTCGCTTAATGAAAGATACTCTGTAGTATGTTCTACAGCCATTTCTCTCTGTCCCTCGATGTTTTTATAATGCACAACCTGGCCAGAGATTCAAAACCCTGACTGCAGTTACGGCTCAGCCTTTCAGAGAGGGCTGGGCTTTTGAGATACCCTCACATATACACCTTGCAGTCCAGACCTTGATCTAGAAATTGCTGCCCAAGATAATAAAGGTTTTATTGATTTGCATAGTGCTGTATGGGTCATAGATTGGAGATGTATTTGGACTTGCTGTGTTTTCCGGTGCTGTTATCCAGACAAACTCTCAGTGACTTTATTGACCGCTTCTCTCAGCAAGTGGTGTTGAGGACTTGGACCTGTTGACTTCAGGACTTGGAGTCCTCAAGAGTTACCAGATTCTCTTGCCATTTTATGATTAAAAAAATATTTTCCAACAGATGTAACTATTTCTCACATTCATTATCAAAAAGTCCTTTCCCAGCTTTGGCAGGCACTGCTGAAGGAAGCCTCCATCGGCTTTTAGAAGACTTGGTCCCAGACAAAGGACTTGGTACCTCAGTTCTCAGGTTTAGAGCAAAATTTGGCTAAGACTTTGGCTACCTAAAGTTTGGGTTCCTGACTTAGCATGCTTCTTCTAGTCAATGAAGTAGTGATGTATTTGAATCCCTTTTGTTTTTTATGAAACTCCATGGCTTTTCTGAATTCAGCTTTTAACATCTGATAAAGTAGCTCATAGAAGTTAAAGATAAACTGCCTTTTGATTTCAAAGGGCCAGGTATCAGACCTTCATTTGTCTGGCTGTTTATCAAGAGGAAACTCTTAATTTCTAAGCACAGGAAAATTCTGGAAATAATACAAGTGGGAGAAGAAAACATATCTTTTTAAAATGTTTCGATCGGGATTATAAATCCTTGAAATAAAATACACTTTGTATTTTAACATTTGTAATAACATTTGGTGTTGAGGTGAGAAATTTTGACTTCATTAATGCTGACATTCTCATTATGCCTCCCTGTGTTTTATCTTAATCACTTGGTGTATCATAATACTGATTAATTTGTCTCCTCAAGGATCTCTTTTATATTAAAGTTCTGTTTTTTTCAAACACTGCACAAAGAAACAAAACCTAATTAATTGCATTAATAACATTGTTTTGGATTCCTGTACTTTATCTCACACTCAGATTTAGCCATTAAGTCTGATGTATAATGCAGTGCTGTGATTTTAAGACGATAATAATCCATATATTTTTTAAGTGGGTTTTCCTATTCTACTTGTGTTTATAATGTGCATTTAGGTTTTGCAGTTCACGATCAAATTCACAATCAAACTGAGTTATCAGCATGATTCGTCTAAACGTGTTGCTTTGATGACCTGAAGCAAGGTGTACTACAGAAGAAATGCATTCACTGTGGCCATGCTTTAGGCTTCTTATGCAGCAGGTTAACAGACGATGGACAAAATCCCGAGCTGATGTACCAGCTAGATCAGAATTACCTAGGGACAGTGGTGGAAATACTTATTCCCATGGATGACTCTTTTCATACAAATAGTCTTATAGGCAGCTGCTTGTAGCCGAGTCAACATAAATTCAGAGGAATAGAGTACTCCATGTGGGATCAGGTCACAGAACTCCAGATTTACACTGAGTCTAAGTGTCTGACAGCTATAAGTTATTTTGTGTGCGATTGGGATGTATACCTGCCCATCTCCAAATTCTACAAAATAGTTCAAAGCAAGCAAATCTTAATTCAATTGTTGCTTCCCATAAAATAAGCCAAGCTAATGCCCTATGCCTGTCAGCATCACAGAAGGAGAAAAGAAATATATTTTGCCATAATTGAGGTTTCCTTCAATAGCAGTCATTCGGAAGTGGATATAGCTTTGTGAGCATTAGAGTATAATGCTACCCATTGGGTGTCAGCCGCGGACAATTAGTAAGCAAAAGCAATCACCACAAGGCAAAAAAGAAAAGGGATTAAAAAGAATTAAATGAGGCAAAAGAAATTCAATAATTTCCATTTGTAAGGAAAGGATATAATAAGGCAGTGATGCACTGCAGATTTCTCTCAGGAGTAAAATCAGTCTTTATAAACATACAATGCCTTCCTTTACCATCCTGCGATATCCTTCACTCAACGGATCTCAATCACACAATTCAGGGGTAAACTTGTGACATCAGGCTGTAGAAAGAGTGGCATTCACATTGATACTAAGCAGAGGTAATTTATCTTCATACAACTGGTTAGTGGCCCTTAAGAATTTTCTATTAGTGACAAATCCTGTGTATAAAAAGATGAAATTGCGCATACAGTAATGGCCAACCAGTTGTCTCTTTCCAAAGACAACAGCAGCTACTGACTGTATCATGGGAAAGCATCAGCAATTCCTACAGGCAGCCAGTTTAAAAAATAAACCCAAATCCACAAAACGATAGATAAATAAACCCAGTATTAATGTAATTCAACAACTGTTTGCTTTTCCTTGATCAGTCAAGCAAAAAGGCTTCTGCCCCGGAGATTTAAATGTACCTCTGGGTGTTTGAGTATTCCACTCTCACACTGCAATCACAAGCAGGAAAGCCAACAGAAAGGAACATTCTCTTGCAGTCTAATATGATACAATTCCCTATCTCTTAGCTGTGCTGCTGGAGATCATGGCATGAATAATTGTGGACCAATGGATATAGAAACAATCCATTAAAAGAGCAGGAGTGCTCTCGTCAGAATGCTGTCTTGAGATCTTTCATCAAGGTATAGCATAGTTCTGCATCTAGTGAGAGTGGCTGATGGATAATGCGAACTCACAGAAAGAAAACATCAAGCAGGAAAAAAAAAAGATTAGAAATAAACATTTTGCAGTGGACCACATCCTGCTTCCAGACAGACCAATTGCTGTCCACTGCAGCATTCTTGAATATCAGTAATGGTGCTTAGCTCTCCGAAGCCAAGTGCTTCCAGTCCAAACTTTCTTGAAGCCATATCTTTTTGGTTTGTTGTGTTTTTTCTTAGGGGATGGAATAAATTAGTGAAAATGTCTGGAAATCTGGTTCAAGCAGCCGCACTGGCATTTGATTCGAATACATTATGGGGACTAGATGTTTGGTTGTTGGGGGAGATTTTTTACATTTCCACAGGACGTGTTGCTAAATAGCCTGGGCATGAGAACAAAGCAGCTGCAAAATAAATGAGGCAGAGATAAAGCTTAAAACCTGGCCTCGTGGGGAAAGAAGTGCAAAGAGATTTTGCCAAGACCAGACACAAAGAAAGGAGGACTGGCGACCTGGAAAAAGAGACTTGGAAAGAATAATTTGTTAGGGATACAACTAAGAGGCAAAGATTATTATAGACAGACGCAGAAATCTGGGGAAAGGAGACACAGAAACAACTGTACTGTAACAGTTGAGCATGTCGAACCAAATGTGGAAGATGCTGAAAAGAAGAGATGTTAGAGAGAGTTTTAAAATCCTCTGTTTTAACATCTTTAAGAGTGGAAGGTGAATTGCGAAAAATCATACAAAATATAAATGTCATTAGTTTCAAGCGTGTAACACACAGGTTACCTGTAAAAAGGAAAAAAACCAACCAACAACAATTAGTCACCTGTGCAGGTCATGTGGATTAATAACAGAAACAGAAGTTTGCTCCAGAGCTCCCCGTAGATTTTTTTTCCCACTGACAGCACAGGACCGTCTGTACTTAACATTAACTACTAGCTCCCTCTAGTATGCAGCACTGGAGAAAACTCTGATAATATAACTTTAATTACTTCTTTCTTTAAGCCATAGTTTTCAAAGAGATTTTTGAAAGCTCAACGTTGAACTAAACAAAAAGGAATTTGAAATCCTTTTTTTAGGTTTCAAGTTAGAAAAGAACACCCAAAAGAGATTATTTTAAGAGTAAAGAATAATTACAGCTGGTTTAGCATGCACGGTGTGATGCCACATACAGTGTGAAAAAAAAACCTGACACTATATGCATCATAAAATCATCAGGGCGTATAAAAATGTCCTAGTAACCAGCAGCCAGGGAACCACAGAAATGCGAAACTATGGCAACTCAGTGTAGGAAGAGGCATTCATTGGAGAGAGAGAGAGATTAAAAACAATAGCCCCTAAATCTCTATATCAGCTTGGGCCCTCATTTTCTCAGCAGTTTAAACCTTTTCAGCTTCCCAAGTAGAATTCTTTTTCTGCAGCTTCCAGAACAGCTGTCCATGTAGTTATTTTGAGGAAAACTTAGTGGTTTCCAACATCACAGTTGCCTGGGAGGGCAACTTTGCCAGTGTGCACTTCTAGGCACTAATTTGCAAAATGAAGACACAAAGTATAAGCTGGAAGCATAAAAAATGCAGAGAAAGAAATGGGAAAATATCGACTTCTGCCCTCTCAGGATGCTTCCAGCCCTTGTTATTTCAGTAGGATTATAGTTTCCAATCTGTGGGGCCAATTTGCACCACTGAGATTGGCTTTGTCACGTTGGAGAGAGATTGCAGCCGCTGTAGTGCAGCACATAGGGGTCAGCAGAGGAATGGGATGTGGTTTGAAAATTTAAAACCAGTCAGAAACTTTACATGGCTGATTGTTGCAGAATTTTTCTTCTCTGAAGCCATTTCAGCTGCCTGTGTTCTAGTTTAATCCAGGTCCTGGTCAGAATTGTAACTAGGTGGGTTTCTTTGTTTTACAGGAATATAAAGAAACACAGATTTTGGCTCTGTGTCTCTCTGAAGGGCACTGTGAACTGATCTGTAGTAGATCAGCTGAGAGCATTTTCTGTAGGTTTGGATATATGAATATGTATCTAAATGAGAGACGGCAATATTTAAATGAGGTCATCCAGTGGACCAAGATCCTTTTCTGGGTCAGTAAGAACACCGTATTTTTATTTTAATCATGTTTTTGCACAGTTAACACCCCTCTTTTATGATATATTCTCTTTGAATTGTTCATCTTCTTTCTAGAGCAATTTTCTGTACTTAGTGAATGCAAACTGCAGCTTATTTCAGAGGATAATTTCAGGTAGTCCATGTTGCAGGGTTGAAAGCCCCATGTGCATGCGCTCAGATGCCTTGCACAAGCACTGCTTCCTTTTACACATACTGCTTCATAGTAGGTAGCTAAACAGTATTTCCATGGCCCAAAAATAGAGATGTATATAAATGTCTGATCATATTTTCAGAAAGTATGGTCTTTGACTTAAATTGTAGAAGTATTTTGGTGTTCCTTTTTATGTGTGGATACATTTCAGCAGTGAATGATGTTTCTATATCTATCCAGACAACTAAATCCTAACCTTATTGAAGCCACTGGTCCATGATGCCCCCCAAATTGTATTTAAACATTCCATTGCAGCAGACACAATATACTCAAACTCAGAAAGAAGCCCCTAGAAGCTCTGCGTAACGAGTATTTGGCTGATGTGGTCCTTTGTTTGAAACCCTTCTTAAAATTCTGTAGACGAAGAAGCTCTGTCTACATATCATCCTAAGCAAGGAGAATTGCCAAAAAAAAAATCTGATGGTATAGCTTATTTATCTTCTTGTTTGAAACACTAGGGGAATTTATGTATAGCTTAGAAAGGTGCGTTCATAATCTATAGCGCTTAGCTGTCAGATTTTCAGATCTGTTGAAATATTCCATCTACTTTCCCGATAAGTTAGGGGAACATTAATGGAGTTTTGCTAATTTTTAAGTATGACAGTTACATGAACTGTTTTGTCTATAAATTTTAAATATGTGGGTTTAGAGTAACTTATGCTCTTGTAAAGAGCTTGTATCTAGCAGTTCCACTGTGCTCACGTCATAGCATAAGATCCAGTATCCTGGGTACTGTTTTGACACATACAAGTGCCATTCCTGATCGATACCCTTCCTGCCATGGTCATCTCTGCGTTGCTTTCCGGTGGGGAACCGAGAGGGAGGGCAAGGAGCTGACAGCTCCTCTCACAGAGGTCAGGCTCAGAAGTGCGAGCCTGCAGGGAAGGAACGCACGCCCCGCTACAAAACGGCGTTGTATTTCCGTGGGTGCTCTCAAAACCCACCGCAATTTCTGGGGGTGTTGGCAGCGTGTAACAGAAGTTACTGTGCTGGGGGCTCACTGGAGGCAGGCAATCAGCACTCAGACAGTATCACCTAAGGGTGAAATGAACCATAAAAGAGTGAATATCACTGAACTCCAAAGACATGTTATAAGCTTACTGTGAAAGGTGGGCAACCAGCTGAAAAGGCATAAACCCAAGCGATGAATGTATTTGTATTTGGAGGAAAGCAAGCAGAAGACTGGCAGAAAGACAGTCATGACTGTATTGGATCAGAGCGAGCATCCGATTTGTATGATACATATTCATTGACAGTCTGCACACAAAATAGCTAGGCACACTGAGTCACAGATTTCTGATGTTATGCTGGAGTATTTTTCTGGGCAGAACTCAGTTGTGTAATATATGCTTCAAGAGACCACCTATGCTTTCTTTAAAAGTGAGCCACTCTGATAACTGTGTTCAAATACAAATGTCCTGAATCAAGAGGCATTCTCTGACAATGCAGGGTTAATTCCCACCTATATATGAGTATGTGAAAAGTCAAAGGCTCATTAAACTTCAATAGATTAGAGAAAGTTGAGAAGAATAAGACATACTCTGTGGTTTTACTTTTATTTTTAGACTATGTCCTTAAATATAGGAAACACTCTACTTTGAATTAACAACAGTCCTGTGAATAGGATTTTTGTGACTTGACGATGAAAATTATTGCTTTACTCTGAAGAAAGAGAGCAGCTTCCAAGGTGTCTTGTTTTCCTGGACACATGCACTCCAGGCAGTGGTGTGAGACCGTCTTATTATTTAATATAGGTTAAAGGGGATAATGCTTTCTTTGACCTTCTGTTTCTGGCTGACATGCCTGGAGAAGCCCCTCTTAGTGTTCTTTTTGTGCCTTGGCCAGTTCAGCTCCAGCTGTGCCTTGGCATTCCTACCCTACTGCTACACAACCAGGCAGCGTCCCTATACTCTTCCCAGAATAAAGGGTCAAACTAAAGGCCGTTTAGTTTGACCAAGAAAGAGATGCACAGGCAGTGGAAGTAAGGACAAGTATCCTGGGTGGTGAATCACTGGCCCAGGTTGCCCAGAGAGGTGGTGGATGCCCCATCCCTGGAAACCTTCAAGGTCAGGCTGGACGGGGCTCTGAGCAACCTGATCTAGTTGAAGATGTCCCTGCTCATTGCAGGCGGGGTTGGACTAGATGACCTTTAAAGGTCTCTTCCAACCCAAACTATTCTATGATTCTGTGATAAAACCAAACTCCTGATGTTAACAACTTTCAGTCCTTCTCCCGCTCAATTGCTGCTGTACTGCCCCGAAGCAGGAAAGCTCTGTGGTCTGTTAATAAGCCTCCCTTACCAAGGAAAGTAATGCTTTTATTTTTAGACTGTCAAAAATTGGCTGCTTTGTGCAGGTTGTCTAATGAAGGTGGAGTACAATCCCTGATCACCTCTATTCAGAGGTGTTTATACAGAGTTTAACCAGCAATAATTCAAAGACCTGCTGATATAATTAGAAAAGTGCTGGCTGAGCGTAGGTGTGCGCTGCAGCTTTCAAAGATATCTAGAGCCCTCATAATCTCAGCCTACTTGGATGAAGAAAAAAGCTTTTGATGGAAGGCATATTCACAAAATGTACAATATAGGAGGTCTCAAGAAACTCAGTATTTTTTCACCTAAGCCTTCTACAAATCTTGTCTCTTTTGGAACGTGCAGATTAAAAGAAGTCTTATTACTAAGTACCAGCCAGGCACAATTGTCAGCAATAGAACAGACTGGCTTCTTGGAAGTCAAAATACATTCCTCAGAAATCCCAGATTGAGATACAGCAACAGTCCCCGAGATCACTTTTTTCTCCCTATCAAAATAAGTAATAGTATTGAATCAGGTAAAAACGAAAGCTTTCTAAGACACCGCAAGCTTAGGAAATCCTTTCTTTAAGCCTTTTTAAACCCCACTGCATATCTTGCATTGATTTTCCCACATACATTCATATTTGGTTTTCATTTCATTTTCCTTTCACTAAAGTCAGCAAATCCCTTAATTACCGTGCTGCTTATAACTGTCCACAACTGTCTGTCTTGATTTGAATGAGGCTGCAGTTTCACTGCAAGGAGGGAAAGTTAAGAAACACAATGGAGTAGCAAAGGACAGGTTTGGCTGTGCAGTGTCACCTTTGAAGTCGAACACACAAACTCACTTAGGTGTGGATGAATGAGAAAAATTTAAAAGTAGCTAATGTTGCAAATTGCACCGTGCAGGCTGTCTTTACTTGCAAGCTGCTTCTGTGAAAGGAATTGCCAGAAAAATTGCCTTGTTCTTAGCTGCTTGCATTTGGGGTACTGCATTAAATGGATTTTTCACGCTATCTTCTGAACACCACCATGACACATTGAACCACAGCTTCCCTAATGACAATCAGAGAAAGAGAGGAGCCACTCAACATGGTTTTAGTTTTGGGGCACTCTGGTTTAGATTTGAACTAGAGTTAGGAGGAGATGTATTTCGTTAATATTTCATTCTCAGTTTTGTGATCTAGCACATCTTTCTTGGGAGGGTAATTCTTAAACGCTTCCTTTATACCAAGTGGGAAAGGAAAGAGGAAGAATCCGCTTTGCTAATACACACAGCAGGAAACCCCAGAGGAGAGTTCCTGAGTCCACAGACAAAGGATCCTCTAAATATCTTCACCCATTTAAGTAAGCAAAAATGTCATCGTTTGGTGCAAGGGATTTAAAGACAGAGATTTCATTAAGTTTAATAGGAATTTGATTTTTGTAGAAAACAATGCAGGTTTCAGTCCGTGGACACTGGGGTAGTCACATCAGGTTTTAGTGGCTAGAATCAACAATTACAGTCGCTGGCTCCTTACTGGTGGCTGAGGCACTCACTCCTTTGTCCCTGCTGGTATGCTTTGAATATTTTAAGTCCTGAATTTTGCCTCCAGGAATGACTGAGATATGTACAGGAATGCAAGCAATCACCATGGAGCCCAAACCGCAATGTTATTTAGATTCCCAAGGGTGCCAGCAAGATAAGCAAGCATTTCTGCTCTTGGTTACTCTCTGTGTGTGTGTGTAGTAGGACACAGTTACGGAGCGCTTTGGAGATTCGTCCAAGGGAGGACAAAGATCAGCCAGCAGGTAACTCTGCCAGTAAAATACCAGATAGCTCCCAAGGACACATGAAATTTCTGCTGTTCCATTTGTCCTGGTTTTCTTACTGTTATTAATTTGGCAGGCTCTGGCATGCTCGTTGCACTGTAGACTAACCTGCAAGGAAGTCTGACTCGTGAGTGAAAGCTGCTTTTCAGCAGTAGATGTCCACAAAAATTAATGGTGAAGTATAGTTTATTAGCCTGGTACAAATAATATATATTCATCTAAATCTTTGTAAGTACACACTCATAATGCAGCCTTACGCATAATACAGATTTTTTACAACAAAGTTGACATAAAAATTGTATCATATGTCCCTGAACAGCAGCTGGGTCATTATGGAATAGCTTTTGAAATGGAAAAGGTCGGAGAAATAGCCAGCTGCTTCCTCATCCTGCCTGTGCTTTCACTCTGGGCTAAATTATTATTTCACTAATTAATAATCTGCATGCAGATTAAAATGATTACTCTACAATATATATTGCATGACAATAAAACAGTGACAGCAAATTATGCTTTAGTGTGCATAACAGCTTAACTCTCTAAACAGAAGATGTTTTCTAACACTCAATTCATGTCCTTCTGCTGATGATTAAACCCTCACTGATGTTGTTTTTATTAGTCCTCAGTGATTATTGTTCTTTTATCACTATGGGGTCTTTAGAATTAGCCCCAATGGCTCAGAAGCGTGGCTGCTGCTGCATTCCCTTATTAAATCAGGTTACCTCTCTAGTTGTCAGGGACTAAAATCAAACCCCTTTGTTATAAAGTTCTACAACCCTTTAAATATTGATTATTACAACTATGTAGAGCTGCTGAGAATTTATTTTTGTCTAGACTAGTTCAGAATGGGAAAAACTTCAACGACAACAGTGACAATGCAGCCGCTGCTTTCTCCTTGGAAAGAACAGCCTGGTTTATTCTCCTTGTAGCCCCGGTGTCCCAGGGGCTCCAACTGCCCTCTGGAGTCTGTGCAAGGTAAAACTCTGCCACCTGTTAACTGCCTGAGATGAACAAGCTGAAACTCTAATTTTTAATGGGTTTGAGTTTTGCTTGGTTTGGACTGGACTGCAAAACCGGCAGTTCTTTAGCAGTCTTGAAAAAGAGTCATTTAGGGAGGTTTTTAAGGGCCCCTCTGTGACTGCTGGAAGTGTAACTGCCATCAGTGCAGTCTCTTTTCATTGCTGTAGGTAAATGATGTCTGACTCGGTACTAGGAAAAGGCAAACTGGACTAGTAGTTACTTGCTCAAGATCATACAGTAAATCAGTGGCAGAGATGACAAACGAAATACAGTAAAATGCTCACATTGCATGTGATGAGGTTGCTTAATTGCCTAACTAGTCATTGTCTTCTCTGAATGCAACAAGAAATAGATTTTCTGACATTTCTTTCCTTTCCTGGGGCTTAATTATCTAAATAAAACTTGGCTTGCCTGTTCTCACCATTAAATAAGAATACAGGTCAAGCAATGTAACTAAATCTGTCAATTCCATCATTCTGCAGAGTGTGGGTTCATTTATATTTAGGTATCCCTGAGAAAAAAAATCTAAAAATCATTGAAAGACAAAATCATTGTCTTTCAGTTAAGGAACTCTCCTCATTTGGCATGTCCTTGCCACTTTATCTTACTTCTCAGACATGCTGTAAGTCTTTGTTTCAAAGTATTTCCAAAGCTGTTTCTAGCATTGTTGAATGGAACAAGTTAAGTAAATGGAAAACATTTATATTAATACCTCTTTCCTGCCTTTGTGATGGGAGCCTTATGAGGAGCACTGGTATGTCAAAGCTTCACCTGTACTCTGCACTGTGCGCCTTTCCCACCAAAGGATTCACTGAGCGGAGTCACAGAAAGCTGAAGGACTGTGAAGTCATCTACAAAGGAGGTCTAGGGTGTAACGCCAGGGAAGTAGGACAACTGCTGACTTCTGCTCCTCAGGGTTCTAGCCAGGACTGCTCTTCTATTACAGGATTTGTCATATATCCCATTAAAAGTCTCTCTACAGTGTTCAGCCATGAATGCAGGAACATACTTTCCTTTCAAAATTCCCTTTCTGCTTCAACAACACTTATAATCCAATTTTCACCAGCAGAGATGAATCATGTCCCTCACCAACACGTTTACAGTGGATGGAGAAGAGCAATCACACATATTGATTTCCTTTCCTTCCTCTCTGTTCATGTTTTTTTTTTTTTCTGAGAGTGCTATAAGTAACTCATCTTCTGTTTCTCTTTCCTGCTGCTAGTTCTAGAATCAGGTAAATAATAAATATCTTCAGGAGAGTTTGTAGGAAGCAGATGGCTCAAGTAGCCATTGTGTGCTAGGTATTAACAGCTCCTCGTTTGCTCCCTTTGTTGCAAGCCAGAGACAGGCAATGGCAGAAGACAGGGAAAAGCCTCTACACCTTTCTTTTTCCCTCATTTCCTCACCTATAGGTAGTAATATGGCTATGAAATAATTTGCTTCCCGTAGCAGGGAAGCATGTGTCCAGGAAGAAGGCAGCTCTTTGAGTCTCATCCCCTTCCCTGGGGGTGTATGGAGACAGTGATGATGTTTGCTGCCCTTCACTCACAAATAACAAACATTAATAAATTAAAGAAGTTTGCTCGAAAGGAGAGGCTGGAAGGCTGGGTTCAGAGCTGGAAATCCTATTATTCCAAGTGATTTCATACTGGATGAATCTGACCTTCTGACTCATACACTGTGATGTTTCTTTCAGAGAATACAGCCCTTGCAGCCAGGATGCAACAGCCCTATTACTGTTCCAACTCAAAAATAATAGATGTCTCTTAAAGAGTGGAGTTTGCACATAACCTCATTACTATTTTTGAATATGTATTTATTCTGTTTTGTGCATCAACAATAATAAGAAGTTTGTTCAAAGTTGTCAGGAAGTCTTTTGTTTAAAAGTAAACACGAATAGGTATCATCTCACGTAATGCATGCATCTGATGTGTCCTACTTTCGCTGTTTGTTTATCTATTCCAAAATCAGCTTTGTTTTGTGCTAGGCGGATCCCCCGCACTTCTGTTTCTCTCCCACTTCTCTCTGTTTCTGGCGAAGCCAAGGGGACTCTAACAAGGAGGAATAAGGTCAAGCAGGACGAGGTCCCCTGGGACTTGGAGGCAGGAGACGCTGGGCGCCTGGGTGTGCGAGTGGGGGGACGGGCTGCCCGCAGGGCTGGGCAGGCTGGGGGGCTGGTGCTCGGGCAGCGCAGGTGGCCCTGCCTGCATTGGTCTGATCCTGAAACTGCCGGCTGCCCTGTCCTGTGCTGGGTGACAGATGGGAAACCTTTCTAGAAGGGCCACGTTGCCTGTACCCCTGCTTGTTACTGCACTTTGTGGACCCACCAGTCCAAGCCAGGGCTAAATTGGGCCTCCCTGCACTTTGTCTTAGTTTGCCACGTTGACATGCTCTCAGTTTACAAGTGTCATGACTCTTTTACAAACCACAGAAGATTTACTTCTCTTCTGCTCTTTCTGTGTCAGTATTCGAGGTATATCTCCCTAGGCTCCAATATATAAAACACTGAGAGATGGGGATTTCAAGAGTGCAATTCAGAGCACTTAAATTAGCTCCTGCTCTGAATTGCCCTCTGAAGGTGCCTGTCTCTTTCTATTGATTACAAAAAGTGCTTACAGACCAGTCTTCTGTGTCTAAAATTAGCCTTTGTGAAGACTCTTCTGTGTATTTCTTATTGCAACCTATACTGGAATGGTAGCATATCATAATTTCTTTGATTATTACATTCTCTACTGTTCTTTGCTTGATGATATTGAAACCCTATACAAATATGAATGGTTTGAATCTTTCAGTGCCCATTTGGTGTGAATAAGGATTATTAAGCCTATATTAGGACACGGCAGAACTCTTTGTTGCTGGCTTTAATATAAGCAGTGAATCAGAGCAGCGTTAGAAATCCAACCAACGCAATAAAATAGACTTCTGACAAGTCAGGGTAAATGAAAAGAAGTCTCCTTGTAGGAAGGTAGCAACCAACTTATTAATTAAGAAAATCTTCAACTCAATCATCCCTCTATGTCCTCTCATTTCTCACTGCTGCGGTTCTTTTTCTGGTAAACAGTTTCCTCCAGCCTAGGCAGGGCTTAGAGATTTCTGCTAGACTTTTTTGAGCAGTGCAGGCTGGGAACACTTTTATAAATGTGGCTGGTTATTATGATTTTGCAAAACAACAACTCCAAAAGCAACTCAGGACCCAAAGGAAAAATTAGAGCTAACTATTAGGTTCTCATTTGGTGTTATTTGCATTAGACCCTTATCAGGCTGCATTCATTATGCACTACAGAAAGACTTTTTTCAGCACTAGCTGGGGGCTTGGAGTCCTCTGTGTCCCCCACTTCCTGTGACTGTGACATTCAGTTTTCTTCCCATCAGGTGACAGGTATGCAGAGCCATCAGCCAGCTGTCAGAAAAGCTTCAGGGGGTTTCATATTAAGTATTTTTAATAAAAAAATGCTAGAAAAAAGCATTATTCTGACTTCACATTTCACAGCCATTTGAAGTTGTTTTGATATACCCCAGTGTCAGAAGCTTCTTTTCAACATGGATGATGGGGACTGAGAATGGGCAGTGGAAAATGACAGAGGAAGAAATAGATGATACAATTTGTTACTATTTTTTGTTGTTTAACTGACAGAGCCAGTTATGAAAGGGGTATAAATGATTACAGCCAGAGAAAAGAAGTCTGTAAGTGGTAATTTGCTTTTTAAGGGCACAGGCAATATAATTTGGATCACAAGTGGGAGAAATTACTTAAGAGCTGGGGAAACAAACCAGAATAACTTTTACATTACCTCCTTTATTTTTCCTTCCCTTTTTTTCATCTTTTCTCTGAATTATTCTCTACTTGCTTTTCCCCTCCAGACATTACAGGGTTTCGATTTCCCCCTCGCTACTTTCTTTAAATGGCCTAATGGTAAAAAGCCTGGAGAATGTTTCCACCAAACCACTTTGATTTCATTAACGGAAAAGCTATACCTTAAATTAAATATTTCAGTAGCCTGAAAATTAAAAAAGTGACCTGCAGGACTTGCCAGTTGAGTATTGCCAAGCAGAAATAATGGGGGCTATTTCATAGGTCAAAACTTGCCTTGGACTTGGACAAATTTACAGTTTCAAGTAAAAGATGAGTGCATGTGTTCAGGGTTAGTTGACATCAGAATCACGTAACACAGCCAGACAGTTTTTCTATGGGAATTTGCAAAATATACGTCTACCTTTTGATTTTCTTCGTGTTTCTTCTGTATTTCTTCATGTCGACTACTTAAGTAAAAAAAGTGATACAATAGTGTTTAACTTTCAGTGCCATGTGACAAATTGAAATTCTTCCAGTTCTCATTTTTACAGTAGAAAAATTATCTCTTTGGTGGAAAAATGTGTGTTTTCCTGGAAAATGTGAATGTTTTGTCAGATTAAGGTACAGTGCTTATAAGGCTCTATCTGAAAGAAAACAGAGATTACTGGTTAATTTTGATTTCTCGATAAAGGTCATTTTCAGTGGCCACAACCCGGGGAAAACAATCCCTACGAAACATCAATGTTTTCTGAAAGCAAAAAAAGACAACTATCAGAGACCCTGTGGCCAATACCATTATTAGAATGGTATAATATGTAGGGGATGGGAGGGGACAGACCTGTCCTTCATTGTGAACAAATGTTATGAGAGGAAAGTATAAGTAATTAAGGATTGCTAATCCTTTGAATGGCTATTTAATTATAGTGACCTATACTCCGTATTCAGATAGGTGAGGTTCATTAAATAAGCATTCAAGTACTGTTTCAGGGAAATAACTATTATTGCAACTCTCCTTGGTGTAGTACTGTGCTAGATTGTATGTATTGTGGAAGAAAAGAGCAAATGTGTCTGAGAAATTATAGTCATGTCACCAAGAATGACAGGTTCGCTCAAAACAACATTTAATGAAATTTTTTTTGAAATCTGTAATTTTTGTTTAATTCACAGCACTGTAGATTTTTATGGATGTTTTTAAGTTGCTTAAATCATTGATATGACTTTTATAATGATGTCTACATTGATTGTTTCTCCTAATTTGTCATGCTTCAGTTCTGCTGAATCCCTTTAACTTGTCTAACTGATGCTCTCTTTATATTACAGCTTGTGCAATACCAGAACACAGTACACTGTCAACCACTCTGCTTAATTTTAGAAAAGGAAGCAAATAATCACACTGAGGAATAACGTGCCTCTGACTTGATTACTACTGTAATCAGTGTGAGGTATTACTTTGACTTTAGTGTCTGTTGGAGCAACTGCTATTTATTTCTTTTTATTTTCTTGAACAGAGAAAAGAGAACAGCTTTTAACATATGTCTCTTTCTCGTCTGAGCTACCACACAGCTCCAACTCCGATATATACACAGAGAAGACATATGGTTAAAAAAAAGGTTTTTTTTTTCTTCTAAGAAATCCAGTAAGAAAACTATCTTTTTTAAAAAGAGAAATTATACTTTTACCATATGTCTCCTTGTATGTATGCTGAAAGTAAGGCTGAAAGACACCTTATACCACATGTATTAAACTCGCTTTTCTTCAAAAAAAATGCCAAGCCCAAAGCACGCTTTTAGGTTTAGTTTTAACCTACATATCTTCTGGATATGTTGTTATCATAGTTTATGAAGTTTTGAATGCTAACAGGGCACTGCAGCAGAGGATAGATGTTGGTCCAGGTTCGTTATGAGGTTTTGTTGATGTAGGCAGGGAAACAGAAGGGTGTTCTGCTGACCTTCTGTAGGTTTTTTGCTAGCTCTGAGAAGACTATTACAGAAAGAGAACCATGTAACCTTTGCCAACATTAAACAAAGTTAAAGGTCTTAGTGTAACTGAAAAGCAGGGGGGGTGTTGCAATTTTCTTTTGACCACAAAAGTCTCGGGGAGGTGGCAGGTATTCAGAAAGGCAATTCATGAATACTGTGCAATTCTAAAGAATGATAGTGGTGGCTGCAGTGTTATTCACAGGAGAAGTAACTTGATCTTGGAAAGTGAATTACTGTCAACCTAGCATTGCACTCTATTTCCTGCGTGATTAGGACCCCATTGGAAATAATACTAATCATTTTTATATCTCACTTAGAAAGCTAAAAGATATCATGACATGGTTTTAGAGCATCCCAATCTAGCTACATGCAAGAAGGAAAATTTAACAGAAAACTATGATCAGCAAAGTAATCCATTCATAAATGTCAGGTTTTGATTAATTTTTGGTGTTGATCACGTCACGTTTTCTGCATTTGCAGTTGCTTATATTTGGTTTAGGCTTTTATTATTGAATATGTTTTCTTTCTTTCTGGAATGGAATGGAGGAAACACTGGGGAGTATTTCACTGGATGTCTGAACACTGACAAATGCAACCATTTCATACACAGTGGGATGCCTGGCAAGGCTTTGATCCCAATATATCAAGAATCAAGAGACAGTGGACCAAATCCATTTCTAGTACAAATTTCATTGGATTCCCACTGAATTACACTACGGATGAATTTGATGCACGGTTCTTGACAAGTCTGAGTTACCTGTGTTTATGGTTTGAAGGGATGACACACAGTAATTCTGTGTGCAAATCACAGAGAGTAACTTTAAGGGCTTGACAGTCACTGCAAAATAGTTGCTGTGCTGCAATTGCTCAGCTGAGATGAATACGTTAAAAAAATGTTATTGCAAGACATGACAAAATGCAATGATAAATCCTGTCTGACAAAGAGGATGGGTGGTTTTATTAAGGCTCAAGACTGGGTGTGAGGAGTTCTCATTTCCCTTTCTGGCACTAGCATGTGTCATGAGATACTCAGCTGTTCTGTACATAGGTGGGTAGGTAGTTAACATACCAGTAGATGGTGCTCAAAAATAAGCAGCATTGCACGTGGAGTTTCTAAAACCGGGGCACGACTGTGTACTGCAAATGGCTTCCCTTGTTCCCCTCCATAGGGGAGCTGGCTGGAAGTCCTTTGATCTTCAGTAGGCACCAGTCTCGCAGTTCAGCAGCTTGGGTTCAGGTCTCCTCTACAGCCTTCCAGTATGGCCCTGGGCATGTTGTTAATGCCTGGATTCATCTCATGTAGCTGAGATGCCTGAGCTGCAAGTACCTTGCTAAGTAATAAAAGGAAAGAAAAGGCAGTTCTACTGCAGGCCACGCACTTGGCTGCAGGACTCTCAACCATCCCAAGGAAGAGCCTCTTCTACTCCGCTGACCATAAGGAGTGTTTAGGCTCCCAGCTCTACAGCTTCACGCTGCAGCTAAGTACGCCTCTACCCTTTTGGTTGCACATCAGTTCTGCATCTGTAAAATGAGACTATGACATCCTTACTGCATAGGGCTGTTGTAAAGGTGAGTTGGTGAAAGGCTGTGAAGTATACCAGTAATACACTCTCCATGTTGGCTTGGGTAAGATTTTCATGGTTCTGTATGTGAGTTGCCTTGCAAGCAAAATGGCAATGCTCACACAGCATCTAAAGGGCTCCTGGAGTGGGAGATATGACAGACAAAAAACATGTATTTCATTAGCAGTAAAATTTCTCCCTGCTTCCGAAATTTTTCAATGGTAAAGTAGTCCCTTTGTGACAGAAAGCTCTTGTTAATAGCTCTTTTCAATAGTGGGGTCTATATTAAATTGGAACTTGGAACCAAGAATGTGATTTGTGTTACACAACGCCAATGTTTACTATTAAGCATGCAGTTTATACAACTAATGGACACAGTCACATAACTTCTATTATTTCAGCAACTTCGAGGCAGTAGAGTTGCAAGAGCTCAGAAACGCATGGCACACTTCAGACAGAGCAGACCATTAGCAGTCAAGGGAGCTACACATTCATTACAGCTGAAAACACATCCTATTACACCTTCTTTGGCATTTCTTTCCTGATGTTCTCCAGCCCTAGTCATGCATAAAGCATGCTGTGATACTGACGGCTCTTAGACATGCTAACACCAGATTTTTTGCTAATTCCCAGCTACAGACAGAAGATGCCAGTCAATAAGAGCTT
Organism: Chroicocephalus ridibundus; assembly: GCF_963924245.1. Taxonomy (NCBI): domain Eukaryota; kingdom Metazoa; phylum Chordata; class Aves; order Charadriiformes; family Laridae; genus Chroicocephalus; species Chroicocephalus ridibundus. The sequence continues at coordinate 7,059,900 of NC_086296.1, read as the reverse complement.
GAAACATGGTTTGAAAAGCTTCCATTCCCAGCTGTGATTGGTGCTAGTGACTAGCAGAGTAAGATTTGTAACCAACAAAATGGTTACTTATACGATTAATGTAATGGTTAGCGGTTAGTTCCTGTATTTTTCTAGTCATTCCAGCACATGACATGTCATATAATGGAATATTAGTATGTTCAACCTAGAGAAAATCTTTCAGAGCAAGTATGTGTTCTTCAGCTTAGATGGCAGGTGTTTGATCAAAAATATTCTCTCAACCATTGACAGCTGTAAATTTCCCGAAAGCAGACTTGCTCTTATTTTTTATAAGTTTAAGATAAAGCTGACAAAATGAATTCTGTGTTAAGAGTACAGGAAAAGAGCAATTCATGTTACAAAAACAGCTTCTAGCAGACATTGTACTCCAATTTTAGTTTAAATTTAAAAAATAATCCGTCATCATCAGCACAGTGTGGTGCTTATTTCTAATAACAACATAGTCAGAAAATATATTCTAGAATAACACATATGTGTTTATTGTCCCACCTTAACTCTCATACATCTTCAATGATAGCTTATAATGAGCACCAATCAATATGGTCTGAATATGGCTACTTGCTTAGATTAAATATACTGTTTAAAAACAAAAAGTACGTTTGGAAGCATGAAGAGATTGGATAACTCATAACCAGGGGATATTAAATTAAATCAAGAAAGACTGCAAGTAGAAGATGTTCTAAGTAAATGACATTTAATAATCATTCTTATCAATTCAGAAACAGAAGCTAGGTATGCTGCATAAATTATTTGCTCCACTTGTTCTAGTGAAAACATTGGTTTGAGTGAATATTCTATAGCCTGCAAATGCACTCCATCACACAGCAGTCACACCAAAACATCCATTTTTGTATCGTTGTGCCACTCCTTGTATCCATTTCTCATCTGATTAATGACCCTTCAAAAGTGGAGAGCCACTGTTTCAAGAAGAAACCACAAGTCCTTTCTCCAGCAGCCACAGCTCTGCCTGGCAGCAGGGAGCCTGGGCTCTCCCACAGTGAGGGAATCCCTGGTCTTAGCCCGGCATTGGGAGAGAGGAAGAGGAGGGGGTGGAGGATGAGGATGTCTCTCTCCTGGAGACATCTGGGTGCCACAGTTCCTGAAAGAGGGAACAGCAGTGGAAATTTGGGAACTGTTTGTGATTTCCATTGCTGTTTCAGACTAACCAGATCTCCAGCACGTTGCTGGATTCCACTAGGCTTTGAGGTATTTGGGTTTTTAACTCACACCCTTGGCATCTGATGTCAAGATTTCCTGAATTAATATCTTAATTAATTTTGCTGCTAGCAGGAGCTCTGCTCACTAGCTCTAGAGGTTTTCAGCAACTTCACTACACCATACATTTCTGATAATGTTTCAGGTGTAAGAAATACTAGTATATAGATGACAGAGCATAATGTATGGGAGGAAAAACTGATTACTGTGATCCCATCTAGCCACTGAGACAGAGAGCTACTTAACTTCAGGGTGCACGTTGTAAAGATTCAGCAGGCTATAGAAGTTATGGGATTCTCTTGATAATTAAGGAACTGCTGGCAGCAATTATGACATCTCTGGTTATTTTTAAAAACATTTTTTAATATAGTATAAAATATTTTTATTGCAGCCCACTTTCTGAGATGTTCTTGCTTGTTTCTATGACACTACGACACACGAGCACACATTGTCGTGTGTGTTCACAACTGTTTGATGACTTGAAGGAGGAAAAGAGGATGGAGATGATAAGGAGACGTATTTAGAGATGGAGGTCAGGATCTGCGCTGAGCTCCTCAATTCACCAAGGTTTGCAGAGGCTACGGTTGGAGGTATTTTTTCAGTGGCAGCTCCAATTTCCATAACTGCTGATCCCTGCTGCTCATTTCAAAACACACTGCAGCAAATCTCCATTTCTTCTGGCAGGCTGTTTGTCAGCTGCTGCTGTTCCTAGTCCAGGTCCCTGTGCAGAAGCCCGGGTGTTAGTCCAGCGGAGAGTGCCATGCCAGGGTGGGATGGCCTGGCTGGGAGGAACCATCAAAATGAAGGGAGCCAGGCCTCCCCACGCAACCTCCTCTGGCCACCCCAGCTGGTGACAGTGCTGCCTGGAAATTGGTACTGCTGTGCTTCATCACACGCTTCCTACTCCCGCCACATCCACATACCTGGAAACACACGGATTTTTTCCGTTGTTAAGATAGGGAAAGGCTCCCCACGCCTGAACAGAGCTGTTCAAGTCCCTTCATATCGCTTCATCCCTCATACAGAGGCACCAGAGAAAGGGTGATGTCTCCAATAGATCCTGGTTCTAACTGAGCCAGGTCTGCTCCATGTGATCCTATTGCTCCGTCGTTCCAATTGCTATTATGAACGGAAGGAAGGGAGCTCTGAGAGTTAATTAATAAATGTTTTTGTGATACTGGTTTTGTTGATAGAGTACTCTATAATTCTTTCACTTTATAAAGACACTTGGTAAAATTATTACATGGCCTCTGATGATTTAGAATTGAAAGTGAAACCTAGGGAAGATGTTTCCTTTTTACAGTTAAAAAAATGAAATAACCTTAAAAATCTGTCTTTACCAAAAACAATTACCTCTATTTTGGGCAACTCTGTAGAAATTGGAAGAAAAAAAGTAGCATAATTATTAAAAAGAGAAATGTAGTTGTTAATGAGAAATGTAAGTCAATTAACCTTTTCTTCCAATTATTATATATTTGTAACCTCCTGCTTGCTGAGGTAAGCACAGCTTCTCACTTTTGACTCTTGGAGGAGCTGGCATTGGTTTGATTGCAGCTACAGAGCTTAATCAGAAACTGCAATTATTATCCCCCAGTGTGATTACAGCATCTCTTTTGCTTGGACATTTGACACATTGCTAATGTTTTCCAAGTTTTTTGTGGATAGGGAGAAAGGAGAGGCCTTAAAATTTTCACTTCTCAAAATAACTGCAGAACATACAGTGGCTTTGGTTTCTACAGAATTTTGTCTTTTGAAATCTAACTACGGATAAACTCCAAACACAACTCAGGAAAACCTACTCATCAAAACTAAGGAAAATTACAGATAGCTTGTAGAACTTTAAATGAATCAAGATTCTGTTGAAAGGTTCGTGAACTTAGGGAGCTCAGCATAGAATATAATATGTAGTTTTCTCTTGACTTCCAAATCACTTTCTGTGTGAAGTTATTAGCTAGACAGCAGGGCAGGTACCCATCTATGCAAACAGGAATTCAAGTCAACATATTGTTGATATGTTTGCTTTTGTCTGCCTTCGTACTTCTAAGTTTCATTTGAGAGCATAAGATCATAGTAATTAAGGCTATAAAGCACCTCCCGAGATCTGCTGTCTGCCTGCCCATGCTGAGGTAGGATCAAATGTGTCCTCAGCTTTCCCAAAAGATCTTTCTTTCACCTGTTTTAAAAATTTAGAGGCATTTCTTCTTCATCTTGCATAAAACTCTATTGAATTCACCCCAGAAATAAGATTTGCTTTTTTGGCAAAAGTGACACGTTGTTGATTCACACGCAGTTTGTGGTAAACCAGCTTCTCTTCTGTAGTATTTTTGTCTAGCCAGCAATTCCCTATTTTGTACTTGTACATTTGATTTCTCCTTGCTACATGTAGTACAAGTACTTCACATTTGTCTATTGACTTTCCTCCTGCTGATACCGGTCCATTCCTCTAGCTATCCAGACCATTTTGAATTCTGGTTTTCTCCAGTGAAGTGATGCAGACACCCCCATCCGTATACCATCCCTGCGTCTTATAAGGTACCCTGACTTGTCATCAAAGCAATTGACAGAGTTGTCCCGTGAGGAGTCAAACTAATGAAGCTTAGTTTCCTATGGACTTTTGTTCCACATCCAACTCATCACAATACAGGGTAAATACAGGCAAATAAGTCTTAACCACTGGCACGTAACACAGTGTAACGCATTCTCATACGCATTAAAAGCTGTGTCTTTGGAAGAGAGTTAAGACTCTGAGAGAGAAGTATCTGTAAGAGACGTGTGGTTTATGTTTTTATATGTTACTCGTTTAAATTACTCAAGTTAATGCTTCTTTATACTATACTGCAAAACTTTGAAGGTCATTTTAATTGCACTCTTATTTATAAATTGCTTTCTTGGCCACACAGTGCCACTCACAGTAGATTAAACCTGAGACTCTAGCTCTGCCTTTGTTTTATGGAAAAGACTGATAAGTGATTTACTCTCTGTAGAATGGTTTACAAATGAGCTCTCAGATAAGTGATCGGGAAAAAGATTTTTTCATATGGAGTTATTTTCCACAGATAACAAACAGGTTGTTTTTCTAAATACTAGCATAAGTATGCATGGACCAGATTCTCAGCTGGAGTAAATTAACAGAGTCAATATTGCTTTACACCAGCTGCAAATATTTTTCCTGTAATATTTTTCCGTGTACTGTAATTTTCTCTAATGCAAACCCTAATTTCTTCTCCCTGAACTCAAATTCTGAGCTCCTGTAATTCCTGCATCTGTTTATTTACTTTCTGGTTTGTAATCTTTTAGCTGCGTTTATTAACATCCTATATTTTTCTCCCCCATTCAACAGTATGTGTGCTGCACGTTTAAGCTCTCATTTATAGTCCGTGTTTGCTTTCTGTGATACTGTTTTGTTGAAAATCAATAAAAAGGCGATTTAGGAAAAAATGTGATTTTCTCTGAAGTCTAGTTAAAGAAACTGCCGATAATTAACAAGGGACACCAATCCTGCTGCCTGGAAGCACTCAGATTTCTTACCGACTTCAGTAGGACTTAGCAGGGTACATAGACTCCAAACTTTTTAATCCATTGTCATAGCTGGGAGCTGGGCCTATGTAAGAAAATTTTGCTTAGCTGTGTCCAAATCAGTTCAGTTTCAGTAAAAAGAACATGTCCCTAGCTTTCTCTCCAGATACGAAATGTAAGAACGTGATTTTGTAATTCCAACTCCTAACAGAAAGAAGTGCTGAAATATCGCTTAAAAGGCCTCAGATTTTTTGTGCTTACTTGACAAATCTGCACTTGTAGTACCTACTGAAGACCGGACAGCTTTAAGGTAGTTACCCAAAGTCACAACCAACTTTGGCATCAGGGCGTGCAAAAGACAGGCTCTATATTACACATCAACAACACAGGTGGATTGAAAGCTTAAGCCAGTAGAATGGCAGACATGAAAATTACATGTGAGGAAACTTGCTTTAAATTTGACTCAAAACGTGCGCAGCTGTACACAGCATTTAGGGGCTTTTTTCTTTTTTTTTTTTTTTTTACCCTAGAAGCTGAAAATAAGGTATTAAATAAATTTCTGGTCTGTTTCAATAAGTAAATACTGTTGTCTGATGAACAAAACTGTACCTGCAGTTTTGTCTAACCCACGCACTAATCAGTACACAGATAAATGCATTTTAATAATTTATTATAATTTAACTTCAGTGGAGCTCTATTATGCTTTTCATTCTTGCTGTAAATATGTAAAATGCTGTTAATCAACCTTTGTTAGTGAATATTTGATTAATAGCTTGCAGATGTACTTGCCCCTGTGTATACTGCGTTAAATGCAATGTACTAACACATAATTCATTATTTTAATAACACAAAGGGCTAATAAATCAAAGGAACTCTTGAGAATGCAACAGCCAGAATTACCAAAGGAATAGCTCTGCATTGTTTTAAAAGTAATACATTTGTGCATTGTTTTAAGTATATGGGATATAGTAATGAGCTACCTATGAGTCCTACTATCACGTTACTGTGGAAATGACTAAGGACTAGCAAAGAGCAGGTCATTTTCCCCTAGCCCCGCTTCTGTTAGACAGGGAACAAAAATCAGTCCCAGACCCAAAGGTCTTACAAATCCAAAGAGACAGGATGAATAAAGGGTGAGGAAAAGGAACAGCAGGTACTGATGAGCATGCAATACGATGTCTGCAAATATCCTTTTCGCTCTGTGATGTGCGTAGTCATGTAATTTCAGTCTTGCCAGTGGGTTCAAGTTAGGAGGGCGAGAGCTACCTTAAGAAACAAAAGAAGAGGAAGGAAGTTGCAGTGAGTAGCTAAACAGCAAAGAGGAGAAATTATTAAGTCAAAACTGGTGTAGGAAGCAGCCAGCTGACACCACCAGTGTCCATCAGGGGTTGTTTAAACTGCTGCACGCTGCCTTGAAATGTATGAGTGATTCTCCATTTGAGCAACCTGATATTTTCTTTAACGGACAATCACCATCCAAAGTTTTATGTTCAAAATCTTTACTCAGTGTTAACCATTGACATTCTGTGGTGTCAGCTGCATTACTGAAAGAGCCCTTTTCGGTGACATATGTCATGCAGTTCCTGAAATTCAATGGAAAGAACTCTCCAAGTGGAATACCTCCATGGGGGAGGGAAATATCTTGATCCAAGGTTAGTTCCAAATATGGAGCCAAAGTAGAGAAAAATAAGGTCATCTGCACAAATTCTGAGACTAGGCCAAGAACTGAGCTTTAATTCCTTGAGTCCCACAGGAATATCCCCGCCCTCCTCGACATTGCCAATTTCTAATGGAAAATAGATCTTATTTATAATAATATGGTAGTTGCAGATATATTAAATGGCAAGTGCTATAAAATATATATATAGTATAATGCATGCATCCACCAACACAGTTGCACATGTGATTTACTATTCTCTGATATATTTTACAGACTGCTTATTTTTGGTGACCTTGGCAATTTGTTTGATTCAATAAGGGATTATCAGATGTGATAGGCCCTGTATTTAATTCTGTAACTTGGTTGAAAGCTACACTGCTTTGAATGGATTTCCATGTGCAATTAATACATTTTGTCAGTGACAAATGCGTGCAGAGATAATATGCTCTACTCATTTCAATCTCTCCTGAGTACGTTTTAAATCAAAATGGCACCTGGTGGCTGAGACCTCCTGAGAAGTGGTCGATTTAAGGTGGACAGGTAGCATTAAGAATTGGTTGTGTAATGCTATAGTATTTTTTAGTAGTGAAATAAAAAATAATTCCTTAGAAATCCAAATAACTCAAAAGCTTAGATACCTTTAAATCACCACCATCATTAAATGGCTTTCTTGTATTGTGTCTTGCACACACTCACAATGCAATTGAATGTCAAGTTATCTGAAGAACACAGGAAATGATCCCCTGAAACGTCTAATGTCTTCGCTCTGATACCGCTTCACGACACGACCCTAGTACAACTAATAGATAACAGCAGGGTATATGTTCATATTGATAGCTTGTATGGAACTGGCTCTGAAATGGGATTTGAGCTCCTTAAGGAACTGTCATCTGTTACTCTGAGCTTGTCCCTAATTAAAAAAAAATTGCCAAAATTTCTTTGAAGTCTCAGAGATCCTCTTATAATTATCTTTGTTGGAATATTTAATTTTGGTCTTTGACATATTTCAGTTTTATCTTTTTGATAGGTATCATTCAGCATATAAGCTAAAAGTCATAGCATTTATTTCATACTTCAAGACAAACAAATGTTTCAACCATATTCAACTCATTTTTATCTACAGTTTTCAAGAGATTGATATCTATTTGTGAAGCACTTTAATTCTGTCAAATCTGCGTTTTCAGACATAAAACTCTTCGATTTAGAAGTGCAGTCAGCTCTAATCCGCAGTGTCTGTGAAGCCGCAAACTTTTTCATCTGCCCAATATAGAAATGGACCATGACTGATAAGAGTGTTCCAGCACTACTCCTGTCAAACTTCACAGAATTGAGACTATTAGGATGTAGACCAAAATCCTCTCCCTTTGTTTTTTTTTTCCAAAAACATCCAAATAAAAAAGTCGCTTTGTAGCACTGCCTTTGATATGCTATAGCACTCACTTTAGAACTGCAGCTCACAGTGGACCTTTAATTTCTGTTAGATAGGAAAAATAAAACTAGCATTGAAACCTAGACCACAAATAAAAATTAAAAAACCCCTCTGCCTTTTTTTGTCTGTTTATAGTCTTACAGAGCTGTTGTTAATACAATTGCATGTGACGGCCTCTGAAACAGTAATGGATGATGTCTTCATAGTGCAACAGTCTGATTGGAAATGTTATTCCCAGTTTGCTGATGGATACTCAGAAAAAAGGTAGAAAAATGGTGAGGCTTATCTCACAGAACTTTAGACATATGAAAAATAGATTTCTGGTCTAAATAAGCTAGACTCCCTCTACATTCAGTAGAGAGAAGAGGACTTCTAGGGGATGATTTATCCTACTCATTTCAGCAGGTATCATTCATCTTGTGGAGGTAGCCTTGACAACTCACACAAACACTGAGCTTTCAGAGAGTTGTGGGAATTCAAGTGATCTGCAAATTAAAACAAGGTCTCCACAACTATAGTCTAGTGATAAAGCTTTAATTCCCATATTATCCTCTGTGCATTTCAGCATACGCCTATAGCAAGTAATCACACTCAGTACTTCTCTGAGAATATCATATTCTGTAACCCTAGAAGCAGAGTAACTAAATTATGTGGGGGTATTTACAAAACCAGGGGTGTATATGTTCCATCTCTTCTTCCAAGCCTTCCATTTCCACACTAAAAGAAGAGGCACACACCTCTGCCAAGCATTCTCATTCATTTTGCATTTGGAGATGTTTTAGTGGCTGCATTTTCCCATGCTTTTTGAATCTTTCTTCATTAGCATCCTCTAGCATCTGACAGGTAATTTGCCTGCCTACAGCTTCCTCTATTAACACTACCTTTAGACTGAGTGCATAGAAGGAAATGGATGTTGTGCCACTTAATGGAGTATCTGTCCCTCATCTGTTTTCAGTCTGTCATGTGTCCTTCCCACCTTTTCCTATGCCAGTACTGGGGGAAGGGGAGCTGCTTACACGGGCGCGGAGGTTTCTATTGCGTATTGCACAGATGTTGGTCCTAAACCAGTGTATGCTGCTTGTTATTCAAAAAGATTACTTCTGCAGATGTTCCTATCACTATGCCCTCCTGTCTTTTCCTCTGTCCCTCTCTCGTACATGAACAGATTGCGATGATTTTTTCCTTTTTTCCCCTCCAGAGAACTAAATCCCAAGCCAGCCCTCTATATTTTCTTTACTTATTCCTAAGCAGCAGTTCATTCAGGCATATGGCTTTCTCTCCTTCATCACCATTTGGACAGATGTTTTCTCTTGAATAAGTACATTCTTAACCCACGAGAGAAATGAGAAAACTTGCATGGTTTCTTAAGAAACAAGAAAACCCCCATTTCTTCTGATGCAGACTGTTTTTCAGTTGCATGTTCCTTTAATGCCATGATTTTCATATCAAGACCAGTTAACATAACAAGACCTGAAAGTTTATTCTGATTACACTTGAATCCCAGTGTGGTAGGTGCTGTGCAAGCATGCAACAAGAAAGATTTCCCCCTTCCTGAAATAGCTTCCACACACACAAGGATGGCAGGCAAGTGCAACAACCAGATGAGGGGATTCAAAGTGGAGATGAGACTTCTGTGCCCCAGGTATTAAGCAGTGGTCAAAGCACCCCCATTGCCTAATGATAATGATTGGTTTATAGTTGAACATTTGAGAGATAAGAAGTTATTAGTAATAAATTAAAATAAATAAGTAAATAAAAGATAAATAAAGTCTGATTAACGGCAGGCACAAAATGCTGAAGATTTATTTAAGCAATCATACTTAAACCTTTGAAATAATTTCTGTGCCATTTTAAGGTCAGCATTAGCAATAGTTTTTCAAGAATTCAGATTCCGGTGTATTCCTCTGTTATTGTGGAACAAGGAATGTTTCTATTTTCCCTGATTGTGTGAAAATATACTTTCTTGCGATTATGTGATTTTGCTCTTAATTTCTTCTTCTAACGGCTCTTTCTCGAACTGGAGGTACCCCGAAAAGATGCATACTTGTGCATGTACATGCTGCTCAGAAGCAAACATGGGAAAGTTTCAGAAGCTAGCAGCAAGCAGAGAGCTGAGTGTCTGTGCACATGTGCAGGGCTTTTTATTCAGTGTTGTCTGTCTCTCTGACAGACTTATAAATGAATGAAAGAGTCTGTCTCTAAACCCTTCGTTCTTCACTACTCTCTATAGCTTTTCCTAAATTAATGATTACAACCAAGATTTTAATATGATACCCTTGTCTTTCTCACCGTAAGCATCCCACACACATTCACACCTCCCACTGTGACAGCTGATGGAGCACAGCCCCAGTGTAAGCAGAATCAAAGAGATTTATTCAAGGGTTATACTGTTTTTGACGAAAGAAACTTTTCTTGTGACAATGGGCTGTTGGCTAACATTCAAGGTGATCTTCCCTGAGCCTCATTAAGCTGTCTTCAGTAGTTAGGTTTAAAATGGGAGGCTGGTGGCTTCCTAGCTGTCTGAAAGAAGAAAGGATGAGATTCATCTCTGCTTGCAGTTCTTTTATGGCTGAGTAAAGTGCCCTGACTGATATTCAGAGTGACTGAATACAGAGTGAAGAATGCTGGCTCCAGTGAAGTCTACACAAGAGATATAAACTCTGCTGAATTAGCTCTTCAAATATTTTGAAACCCTGCTGTATTAATAGGCTTATTTTTCAGCATGACCCTGAACAGACCCAAAAGACTATCAGCTTATTTGAGGCACGCAGTAAAAAGGATGGAAAGTTAAACTTTTTCTGGGTACTAGAATCAATGGGGCTGCTCCCGTGACCTTCAAATCTGGCTAGGAATAAGAGCTTTAGACTATAATGAGATCTTATTTTATGGGTAGGCAGCAGGAAAAGCTTGTGTAGAGAGAACTTAGGTGGTCCGTGGGATTCACAACACTCAGGCTTTCTGAAGGACGAACACTCAGAATTGTGATTTTTTCTGTCTTTGCTTCTGAAAAGCATCTAGAAGAGACAGAATCAAGAAGGGTAACATTAGCCAACATTGCCGAATCCCAAGCATTGCCAAATTCTTTTCACCTCTTTAAATAGCTGAGACAATGGAGCTGAAGGAAATGCATGTCCCGAGATGTTAAAAGCCTCCTCCTTTTCAGACATTACATGCAGTGTCTGTTTCAGATACAGGATTCCAAGAACAGGGGAAAAGAATGAATGCACAGGGAGAGCGTGGAGGCAGCGTCCTGGCCCTGGGCCTAAAGCAGAGAAACAGCACGGGGAAGTTCACAGAATAAACCCCACAGACAGAAATTAGTATCCCTTGTATTTGGTGTTGCCTTTCTACTTGGGGGAGAGATTTTTTTCAGATATTCCTAATATTATTCTCAAACTTGACAGTGCTTCTCCCCAGTGCCGCTCCTGGAGCCAGACTGTAAGGGTGTTGCATTGGAGCTTTGAGCCAAGAGAGCTTCTTTCAGTTTTTATGTTGAATATCTGAAGTCAGATTGTCTGTTTAAGCCGTCTGTGTTTTCTGGAATTCACCTCCTCTGTTTACACTGTTCACGGCATTCATTGAAAGCAGCAAGAACTACAAATTAAATAAAATTAAATTAAATTAGCCTGGTGCAGCTACCTGTCTAGGGTAGCCCCACAAGTCAGCTGGATGTGCTGCACTTGATAGTGGATACATGATGGATTCAGAAGCACAGAAATTCTTCCCAAAAGAATTATTCTTATCCTCCAAATGTTATTTATTCGGATCAGTATGGGTCTTTTCAGCTATAGTGATATTCTTCAAACCCCTGCATTGTGATACAATATTGCTCTTTTATTAAGCCATAATACTAGTAGCTTGTTTTAAGCCTTATGCTGTGAATCTCTTGCAGATGAAATGCTGCAACAGGAATACCTGTAGGATAAGGAGATTGGAGGGATTGGAGGATGCTTTTCTGCACAACTTTATCATTCCAATGGTCTGGAGGATCTGGATGATTGAAAACCAACAAGCAAATAAAGCCCTGTCTATTACATACCCAAGTGCTGGGTAAGTATTGAGTGGTGGGAAGGAATGTTTAAATGATCATGTGAGGCTAAACGGTGCTGCATGGACTGAGTGACTGAAACAACATTCTAATCAAATCTGACAGCTCTATTGCATTATAATTATAGACTGCCAGAGGCGCTTTTTAGACTATCAGTACTTTTGGGATAGTTTGCATCTAAATTAAAATTGAACTTCAAAGCAGTTTGATGGGGATGTGTTTCCAAGGAGTTTCAAAAATGTGAAAGACACTAACTGATTAGCATTATGCACTATACCAGCTGGTTGCTACTGTAAAATAAAATAAAATAAAAAGTAGCAGCTATGCTGATAATCAGAAAGTGGTATCTTGAATCCTATTAATTTTCTTTTGAATTATTTATGGGGGGAGTTGTTCCAGTCGTGCACTTCCTTTCAAATGTTTGTTTAGTTTCTCTCTAAAGGAAAAAAAAATTGGGAGGAAGGGAGAGAAATCTGGAAAATCTCCAAGGGTTAGCTCACCAGCAATCTGTTTAGATGTCCTCTTCTCAACCGAGCCCTGCTCTGCTAAATATTTATGGCAATGTTTAACAAATAAATCTCACCCACCTCCCCATTTACAGTAAAGCACAAGACTGAACTGCTTTAAGGGAGGATTACCTCTTTTTTTATCATGAGGGGAACAGAAATTCCATGAATATATGTTAATTTCTGAAAAAGATAAAGCATAGAGCTGCAACTGCAAACATCTGTCAGTCCACGTTACAGCTGTTCTGCCTGAAGCTTCTTTTCTGATCCCATCTTTAGACAACAACAACAAAAAGGAGTTCAGAGCTCCACAGTGTTTTCTCTCTCTTGTCATATTGTATAACCACTAATTGGAAGCCACAGACAGATTCTCAGGATTCGATCCTGTCTTCAGATACACGCATGCATCGCTTGGCCCATTGAACAGTCAGCCAGTGTCTCAGCTAGCAGCAGAATCAAGATGCATTGCAAGGCAGGCTGTGTGCTGGAAGGAGAGAATAGAAGCCTGATCTACTTGAGCATCCAAATCTAGTTCAGGTGACTCCACTGGTTTCAAATTGAGGTTACACTTTCTGAATATGTTTGTATGCCAGTTTCTCATTAGCTTCTGTGCTTTGATGTGAAGCATTCTGTAATGAAGGCCTCTTTTGGCTTAATTATTTTTGCTTTGCTTCTCCCCTTTGTTGGATTCACCCAGCTTCAAATCCTTTAAGGGATGCCCTGTTGAGACAGGGCACAGTGTGTCAGACCAACACTCTCTGTTCAACTATGGCTAAGTCTGGATTCTTCAGAAGAGTATGATCAAATCACTATGAGATAAATGGATTATATTTTTCCAGTATTCCTGGATAAAAACAGTGACTAGATGGAGCACTTACAGGAGGATTTATAGGTCTTTAAAATTTTATGGAATTTGTAGGTGAAAGAAATAGCAGTTATATAATTCAGGAATGTACAGCTTGCCTTCTATATTTCTGATATTGTCAACTGGAATCTGTGAGCCTGATCAAGATTTTTCTCAGGATACTGGATCTATGTGAATGCCTCCACAGTGATCTACCTGCCTATAGTGTGCCGATCTTTATAAATTCAGTGTATTCAGAATCTATGTAAACAACGTCTGCTGAAGAATTTGAACCTTACTTACCATTATACAAATTTTTAACAGATAACTTTTAGCAAAAATATCTAACCTTTTCTGTTCTGGTGCATTGATTTCTACCCTGCCAACTAGCGTGTTAGGAATACCTCTTAGAAAAAGGCAATGTTTTTTTCATAGTTTCATTATTATTAGATTAAGGCTGACTTTGGATGTTTGTGTTTATTCATGATAATTTATTCATTACTTCATTTGCAGATAGTCCATGTAGTTAATAGCACATGGGAACTCTTTCCAAAAATTCGAACCCGTCAAATTAAAGCACACTTCAGGACTGCATCATCCCTATTTTCTAAGCCAGAGCCTTCATCCTCACAGAATTAGTTTGCAGAGTTTCTCAGGGAAACAGAGATGGCTGAAAAACAATGCATCTTTCATGAAACATTTTCTGAGAAAATATTTACTGTTTTACAACCAAATGCTGAAAATTCATCAGGTATTGCTCAACACTCATGCAGTTCATTTTCATCAAAGCCGAATAGGCATGCAGAAGTATGTAAGCAACATAGGCCTAATTTGTCCACCCCATCACTGTAGCTGCACACATGGCCAGGTATTGCATGTACACATCTAAGTTCATTTAAGTAACTATGAGCAAAGTTTGGGCTCCTTCAGCTGCAGATCCGTAAAGGCTGGAGAGAGAGAGTTTAACACCACAAACTCAGATTTCAGCGGCAGCTTTGTCAACTTTAATTGCAAGTTAGGATGCTGAGCACTTACACTTGGAAAGATTAAGATACACGTTTAGGTTCCCTAACGCTGACTGGATTCCTAGACAGGGGATCCTAGACAGGCCCTGCTCACAGTACATATGGTTACACGCATGTCCTGCTGGACACGATGATGAGACTACCCAGTAGCATCGCTGTCCAGAGGTCATTCATAAACCGCCTTTGTACATTGTTCATTAGATCTCGTTTTGTAGCTCAGTTGCTGCTCATTCAAGACCTGCTTCATAGCAGACAGCCTCACAAACAGAGGGAAGCTGTTTCCTGCCCAGTTCTGCTAGCTTTTCCTCTCAACTGGCACAGATACTGTGACCCAGTAGCACAGCAGGATTTTATTTTTCATAATTCCAACAGCGTTTTTTACTGTTAAAATTACCACCGCAAATCATTGCTGCGGGAGCTCTTTTCACCAAGAAATGACAAGTTATTAAAGAAAAACGCTTGAAGACATTTGAACAGAAAGCTGGTATTCCCATTCACCCCTTGACAACGTATCAGCCACTCTCAGAGACAGGGTGAGGCAATTTTTACAGAGCCTCTCTGCTTTACTGCACTCCCTCTCCCTCCTCCACCCACATTTCTCTCTCTCGCGTACCACATGGAAATTCAGAACATTTCCCCAAAAATAGAGTTCAGAGCTGAAGCCTGGATACGTATGTGCTGGTAGCTTGTAATTCTTGACATACTTCTGGTGGCTTCAAAGAGTATCTGCCAACTACTGGCCTGGAAGCAGCAAGACCAGCTCATAGCTGCAGGATCTGAAGAAGCACCAACCCGTGGAGTCTCCTGCCTAGTGAAAGCCATTCAGTTCAAGGCACACCAGAGCTCTGAAATGGGGATTTAACGTAAGTCTGTCCAGGTGGGACCATATCGTGTACCTTCTTCCCCCTCTGGTAGGTCACTTTGTACTGATTTACCTGCACTTCTCCCTATCAGGAGTCAGCTTTGGAAATAAGCCCTGATTGACTGAATGACAAAAGAGAACTTGCGCTTTTTTCCAAATTTCCATGTGCCAGGATTATTTCTACTGTGGCACATCTCCTTTTCATATCTGCTTTTTCCTCTTTCCTTTCTGCTTAACCAGTTCAAGAGTCAACCAACGTATAAAGACATGGTTATAAAGATATGTCCCCATCTTTTTGCTCAGCATACTTAATTAATAACACCAATATTATGCTTTTGATTTCTGTAGCAATGTTATATAACATTTATACAGCACTTTCTTCAAGCAGAGGTCTGTACGTACATGTAAAATGTTGCTTACTCTTAAAAGGAAGCACAGAAAAATCTTTACTATCTCTCTGAATACAAAGAAAAGTGAAGGATGAATCAAACTCCCTATTGTTAATTAACTACCTGTAACTGAATTACTTGCCTTTTAGGGGAACATTTCTTGTAACTGAATCTGGATAACTGACTTTTAGACAGCCAACACAGGATAAAATATATCACAGTAGTGTAACTCTGTATTTCTGTTGGCATCATCTTAGATTGAGTCCTCGGGAACATATGGAGTGCACTGAGTGAGAATAGATTCAGTCATGCTCTTCATGTCTGCTGGCTGGGAAGTAATTGCAGCAGAAAAAGAAGAAATCACCAACTTGTACTGGCATGTTCTTCTGCCTGTTTAGATTTATAAATGTAAGTATCCATGGCCAGCAAAGACTTGGCAATAAGTGAATGCTGATTTCAGGCAGCTATTCCTGTATGAGATGTGGCGGTGACAACATATTCATGTCATTTGGCTACAAATAGTTGCTACAAATCTATTCCAAAACAATGAAATAGCTGCTGTCCCCAGAAGTTTTCTGGCCTGCTACACCACATAATAAAACAATTTAAGATGGTTTGGTGATTATTGTAACCAACTCAGACTTAAATGCTCTCAGCTGAGTTCCTGGTTTGCCGCAGACTTTCAGTCTGACCTAGGATAAATTGTTTAATCTCACTGTGCCAGACAGAAGTGTTGTGAGGATGCATTAGTAAGTCTGTAGGAGGCACACAGATATTTTGGCCATGGATGGTGTATAAAATAGCACAACGGTTACAACTTGGAACTGGCATATACTCCACAGGTGGAGCCTCTCAACCAGAGGAGAACATGTGTACCCACACCATGGGAAGAACTGCTACTTAAGGGTGAAAGGTGTGGAAAGTTGTGCTTACAAAGTCATTATAGAAAATTAAGGAAACAATTCTCTTGTACAGTTGCAAGTTCATACCACAATCATAAACAAAAAATGTGCATCGGTGTTGTGGTGGGTTGACTGCGGCCGGCTGCCAGACGCCCACCTAGCCGCGCTCTCACTCCCATTCCTCAACAGGACAGAGAAGAAAGGTGAAAAATAATGTGGCTCAACGTAAAGACAGGAAATCACTTAAAATTTGTGAGGAAAGAGGGATGTGGTCAGTCCCTAACACCTTCTCTCCCCAGCTCCTTCCTCCTCACACCCTTCTCCTGCTCCCCTGTGGTCTCTCCATCGTGGCTGCAGGGGACTCTGCTCTGGCGCCCACAGCACCTCCTCCCGCTCCCCCTGCTCTGGCCTGGGTGCTCACAGGACTGTTTCTCACACTTTTTTCCTCATTACGGGCCGGTTTTGCCCTTCCTTAGCTGTGTTTTCCCCGAGGCCCCACCAGCCTGGCTGCGGGGCTGGCCGGGCCCTGCGCTGGAACCGGCTGGAACCGGCTGTGTCTGGGCGGGGCAGCCCCGGCCTCCCCTCACAGCGCCAGCCCCCACAGACCCCGCCAGCGCCCGGCGCGGGCACCCAGCATCCAGTTCATTGAGCTGGCAGTGATATTTGCTCTCCATACCTTGGCTGGTGAGGTATGAGCAATAAAACAATACTTCTTCATTTTGCTCAGTACCCATTTCATGTCCATATGTTTCTTTGGGACAGGTACATGGTGTTTTTTCTCTATAGAAGCTATAGGGGATAAAGGAGCTCTGTTGATCAGGACTAAGGGTCCCTGAGTGATTGATTTTAAAGTGCTTCATCCTCAAAGGTTCTGCTGAGCTTAGTAATAAGTGTACTAAATGCTAATAGGTAGTAGTGCACTGTCTTAAGCAATAAGGTACTATCAACTTCAAATCTCAGGAGAAAATACAAGCAATTTCAGATGCTTTGGAAAACTAGTGCTGCGGCATAGGCCTGGGCAAAATTCAGTTGGTGGAAGGTCTGAGATTCAGATGCTGGAAGAATTCACAGCTCAGACTTTCAGTCTCAGTTCCACCAAAATGAATTTATGAAGAAAATATAGGTGATTGATAAAAGAAGTTGTTTATAGGAGCAGTTTGTTGGTGATAAAATCAGGGCTAGGTTTCAAGCCTGCCGTCCCTCTGTAGCTCTCTGAGCCCCATCCAGACACAGTGACACGCTCTGTGTAGTGAGGCTGCACTTGCAAATTTGTTATAATAAGGCTGTGTAGAGTGACTCGTCTCAAATACAGGTAAGCACCAAACAGTCGGACGTTCCCATTTGAGAATGCGACTCCTTAGCAACGCTTTGGAGAGCACTGTGTTTTGGAGAACAAGTTCAGAATAGTGATGGAGACAGGAGGAGTTCAGAGTGGCCTGTGCATATATTCAGGGTAATCGATATATACCCATGGGACCATTAGGTATTTCAGGTTCAGTTCATCTCTTAACTTACCATTAGACACTTTTCCAGTTGAAAACACGTTAGGTCTGAAATGCAGAAGAAAGAAACGAGCAATAGGAAGAGGGAGCTGAGCCTTTCTTTTGAGCATGGAAATTATTCTTCAAATGTCTTTGTTGACAGCTGGCGTGGCACAAAATAAACATAGGTCTATTTGCAAGTAAGCAAGAATTAGCATAAACAGCAGCTGCTGTATTACCAAAAAACACGTAACAATAAAGATTTTTTTCTGCCTTCAGAAACAAAGGTAGGTAAAAAGCTTGTATGAAA
This sequence comes from Chroicocephalus ridibundus, assembly GCF_963924245.1. Lineage (NCBI taxonomy): Eukaryota > Metazoa > Chordata > Aves > Charadriiformes > Laridae > Chroicocephalus > Chroicocephalus ridibundus. The sequence continues at coordinate 7,041,674 of NC_086296.1, read as the reverse complement.
TAATGAGTTAGTTAACCACCTGTTACAGTTCTGAGCACCGGCAAAATGAAAGAGCTATTTGTTGATGGCATAAGCATTTTTTCTGAATCAGGCTTTCTAATTAAAACTGAACCTCTCCTTATGATAAAAAAATGCAATGCAGTATCCAAAATGTCCTCTTGCCCACCACTCCTCTCTCCCAAATCAGGGGGTTTCCTAACTTGCCTTTTCAGTTGCTTCCTTGCTACATCCAGATAATTGTTTCAAATTTTTCTGAGGTTGCTTGGATGTGGTCTCTTGCTGCCTCTTCTCTAGCTACATAGCACATGAAGTCAAGTCAGGCCAGGCCATCAGGACACGTATTTATGGCCAGATCACATTCAGCAGAGTATGCTTATGGTCTTTTGTCTCTATTTCTTTCTCTGGTAAAAGCTAGTTAGTAGCATACTCAACAGCATTGTCATATTTTAATAAAAACTAATGATCCAGCGCAGTGAAATGAAGAAACAAGAGAAGAAGCAATTTTAAGTGCATAATTTTAGATTGATGATGCTTGAATTTATTGCTTAATCTGTTTCCCATGGAAGGCGTGTTACCTGTTCAATTAACTTTCCAGCGTAAGTCATGCATCCAGCTATCTGCAAGTTCTGTAGATTAGCTTATCTAGAGTTTCTTTATACTTTAGCATTGTGGTCCACATCTAGTTTTTGTTTGTTTGGAACTGCAGCTATTTCTCTCTAAATTTTTCTGCGAATAGGATACTTTAAAAACTGAAAACACACTAAATAATAGCCTTATTTAGAATTTACATAGAGCTTTGTACCTTCAAAAAGTCAGTTCAACATAAGGCTCAATGCAGTGTCTTGAAATCAGTGTGTCCTTCCACCATAAGTTTTGGATCTCAGTAGTTCAGAGTCAGATCCTGATACTGTTGCTTACCAGATTATTCACTTTGTTTTGTAAGTCAATAAAATTAGTTGAGTAAAATGTTACTTATACTCAGTAAATCTATCAGAATCTTACTAAACAGACATCCTGTCCCTGGGGTGGTGACGGGTGTGTTGCGTGTGTGTGTGTGTACACTGCTAGGTCTGATGATGTGCCTATGTCCATGTAAAAAGTCAGTCTCAATACCAGGGTGAGAGTTTAGGAGCTTCTTACTTAAGGTCCTGTGTTCTTTTCATTCAGGTATACTTTACTTTCTTGCTATTTGTAATTTTTAAAATGTGTAGGGTTTTGTTTTGTTTTTATCAGTAGCTTTTACTGGTAAAATATTTTTGACAAACTGTCAATATCTTGTATGGAAAGAGTTCTGTGGCCTGTGGAATGCTTTTGAAACCACACACATTTTTCATTTGATCACAGTTTCATAGTATTTCTTCTGTTTCCACTGTTGGCTTCTGTTTTCAAGGTAACCATGTTTCAAAAGTGTGGTATCATTTTGGCAGTTGAAATACTTTGGAAGCTTTTGAAATAAAAAGCAGACCTAAATTTTCAAGAGTAGGTTTCTTTAATGAGGGGAGAGAATCAAATCTCATACCTTGCATACAGATTAGGCCAAATTTTCTTCAATACCAGTTATTAAAAATATATTTCTGTTTGACTGCGGATTTTTTTGAAGAGAAGAAAAACCTGCTATTTACATTATAGATGGAGACATCAGCATCACGACCACAGAGATCGTAGTCATTTTATTGCAATACCATTCGCAAAGGTGTAGTGTGTTTTTCCGGGAGCACTGTTTTTGATTTGTTTTTTCTTTATGAAAACACTTGATCCACCATGTCTGTCTGCTGGTTATCTTTATATCTATAAAAGCGTCTGGGCATATGAGTCTCTATATATGCAGAGAGAGACATAGAATCCGTATTTTCTGGCTACGTAATAAACTGAAATGTGTGAAGTCTTGACACTCCCAAAGCAGACCATATTGTGATAAAACGCTATCTATTTTATTTTAGGTGAGAACATTATTATCTCTCTCTATTTACACTGATTTGGACTGTGATTCTTTCACCTCCTTCAAACAGCACCTCAGTCCACAAAGAGCAGTGCATAATCTCCATGGAGCTACTCATGGAATAAGGTAATTTGCATAGGAGCAAGAGTGTCATCATCTGCTTTCCTTTACTTAACAGTGGCAACAGCAGTTGAATAAGATTTGATCTTATTTTATATCAGGCAGGTATCGATCTGATACCAGATTTAAGTTCAGACTGAAAATTGAAGAGATCTTGCTAGATCAGGCTTTTCTCACTGTACAGAGCTGATAAAATATTCTAGGTAGGAAAATGTGTTAAGGTGTGGGATGGAGAGCAAGAGAACTAGATAAAACCTGAATTCACTGAGGATACTCAAGGTTTTCTTTTGATTTTAGTAACTCCAGCATGTTACACTTGGATTTAATTCTTTAGTGGACTCCCTGAAATATTGGATGTGATTCGGAATGGCCAGTGCAGACAGCTGTTTCCTGCCTCTGTTATATCCATAATTCTTTCTTCCCACATAAGATTGGTGGGACAATAATCACTTTGGTGACATATTGGCGTCAGAAATTACACTGATGGTTTGCCACATAAGCAGATACAGCACAGTATGAATACCAGTGTGATCTATGTCTGGACACTGGTTTTCCCTCGAGACTGAATCTTCTAGTTCACTTTCTTCTGATCTCTGAGTTGCAGGTTTGGATGCTCTTTTGCTAGGTCTTTTCTTTGGCCTCTCTTTTCTTTTTTGCCTACCTTCTCTGCCACATTTGCAGTGCTTGTATAGCAATCAATGAAAAACTTGAGCTCTTGGATCTCGGGCAGCTGAGCTCCTCTGCCCCACCCATTTACCTGTCCTTCAGTCCTGCACTAAAAGAGGAAAATATTTTTTTTTCTCACATCAATTTACTTGCAATTTAAGCTCCTCTACAAATTTCAATTTATGGAAAAATTCCATAGACTATCATGTCTAAGAAATGTCAGGCAATTTTGGTTTTTTGGTAAGGCAAATTTTGGTTCTCACTGCTCTCTCAGTTGCTGAAGCTTTAAGTTGACAGTATTCCTGGGATGGTGCAGCACCATCTCTCACTAGACATTATAAAGGTGTATTTTGAAGAGAAAATTATATCTGACCAAACCAAGGTGTTTTCTTACTGTTGGAGAGGAAATGTGTGGGGAGTACAAATTTTTTGAACACATATATCAAGAGGTGGATGAATGACAGGCTCACAAAGGCAGACATACACACAAGAGATGGCTCTTATTTTCATGAGTGTTGCAAGATGACATGCAATGTCTACAGAGAGAATTACACCATCCTGCTTTGCTGGAAACCATCTTCCATCTATTCTCTTCAAAGTTTCCTCTTCAATCTAAATGGTATAAGTCTGGAATGGGGTTTTTTTGGACTATACAGTACATGCCTCTGATATAAAAGAAGTAATTGCTGTGCCTGTCATTTGTGTTTGATTTTTTTTAAACTCCATTTTTAACAGTCTTATTTTATCCAGGAGTACTAGGTTTGTAATTTTGGATCTGTTGATGACTTTGGATGACTCTGTATGTGACTTTGGATAGGTTTCTTAACAGATTTGTGCCTCAGTTTACTTCTCAATAATAATGTTATTTATTGCCATTCTTGGACATTTGCTGAACTGCCATTGGGAAGTGCCCATATAGGTCCCATTGCAGTTTTTAGGAAGTCTTATATCCTTCCAGCTGAGGGGAGATTTATGTCTTATTCCCACCAAAAGAAGGAAAGTCTCCCCTCTTACCACATCTCAAGGACCTTCAGTTTCTTATTACCACAGGAAAAATCCACAGCTCTCACTGAGAACAGCTCGCACACAGAACTGAACCCCAGTGTCTTGAATCCTAGTGCATTAACTAGACCATAGCCTCTCCCTTCTCCACTTTTGTTTATTTTTGCAGCTGTGATCTGAAATTTTTTATTTTCATTGTTTATTTGAGTACATCTTCATGCTGTGATACTCCCCATGCCATCGCTTCCTTACCCCTTAAGAACTCAACAAGGACAAGAACTGGCAAAGACATGGCCGTGCAGACACAGGTCAGTTACTTTGCTCATGTTTTGGCTTCTCTTGCTCTTTTGTGCTTTCCCTTCCACTCTGCCAATCATTCAGTCAATGTTTTTATTCTGATGTCTAGTTTAGTGAATAACTTCACTATCTGCTGGGGTCCTAATAATTAACCGCTTTTTTATTTTAATGAAAAAGTCCTATTCTCTTGATACCAGGCCTCCCAGAGCTGGGAGCATGCAAGCCCCTTCTCATCTGCTTGTTCTCTGAAACCCGTATTCCACAGGGATTCTGTGATCTATTATTCTTCCCCCTCTGCCTCTGGTGCTGCAGCCAGTCTTGAAAGGATGCCACTTGAAAAGAGAGAGCAGCAGCAATATGGCTTATGAATTCCTGGCACATTGCTTTACCCTGAAGGATATATTAAACAATAACCGTTTTTTAAACAAAGACCTCCCGTAACCTCACCACAGGCACTGACTGCTGATATATTGTTAATTTTAGGCACTAACTTCAAATTATCTGACTGAAATACTGCTTGTTTGCTCTTAATACTTGGTCATTGGAAAGATATTACCTCTTCCAGAAATGCTACCTTCCTTTCTTATTTGACTGTTTAAAGAGTATAAATTTAGGTTTCTCCAAGTGATGGTAGACCAGTATTCAGCACAGGAAGCTAACCCTCTCATTAAAGCCCCCAGTAACTATCATGATAAGAATAAATATTATCCAAAATTAAATATTGTTAAATATGAAGAGTCACATTGCTGGTAAACAATAAATACATTTCCCTTTTCATGCTAAACATGTACATAAGCTCTTTGTCTTAAACTTTCCTCAGACTCTCACACAGAACTGCTGTGACTGTTTAGACTTTTATTTATATTTATTGTCCAAAGGCAGTAAACATTCATAATTTGTCTCCTAGGGATTGTGCCAGGCATTTACAGTAGGAGAGCTGTTTTTGGACAGTAACTGTAAGATGCTGCAATAATTATAAGGTGGGATTTTTAAAACATTTGGATTTGTCCAAACCGTGCTCCCACAGTACAGGGGGCAGGGGGAGTTGTAATTTTAATATTCCCAGTTCCCGTGTACAAGAGTCAAGACCCCTTCTAGCCACTGTCACCAGGAGTGGGTCTGGACTCCCAGTTCTGTCCCCAGGGTTAGCTGGCCCCGTGCACTTCGTGGGCAGGGAAGCTGTGGCTGAGCTGTAGGGGAGATGGGCAGTTGCAACTTCAGCTGTGTTATAGGAAAGGCTGGGCTGGCTGAGATGAGAGATGAAGGGCTGGATGTCCCTGGGAGCTGCAGGTTCCCTTCGGTCATACAGTGAGAAGTAAAAGGTGCTTAACAGAGTAAGCCTCATTTAAAGGTGTTTTTCATGGCTGTGGGTGGTGGCTGGCTTTTTTTTTTTTTTTTTTTTTTTTTTGGCCTGAGAGGCAGAAATTGCTCAGCAGCTTGTTCTTCAGAACCTAGGGAGGAAGGACTGCTTGCAAATTGCCTTCAGAGACCAAACTGCTCAGCAATTTGAGGGGAAACTCAGGCAACAACTCAGGAAGAAGTAAGGCACTAGGTACTCTTTAAAAGCCCACATGACTGGGGTTGAAACCTTTCTTTTTTAACTACTGTGCTTGCTAGCTGGTGTAGGGAGGAGAAAATAGGAAGTGGTATGTGGGAATACCAGGGTGAAGTCCCATAGGAAAGGCCACAAGATGATTTTCCCTCTCAGGTGTATTTTGTAATGTTTCTAGCTCACAAATAAGCTCCAGAGTTGTGGTCTTTGTTTCACAAGGGGAGAAGGAGGGATGGGAGGACTTGCAATTAAGGACTAATTATGATACATGACATAATACAGCTTTGTAAATTGAAATAACCCTATAGCCTCAATAGTTTGATCAGCTGAGTTTATAATCAATGTTATAATAATCCCTTCCATAAACAGCCAAGCAAGGCTGTATTTTCCTGAGTTAGCGTTTGCACAGGACTTGTTGGGGAAGGCTGGTCTGTGCCTATTGTATCTGGGTGTAATTTTTGGTGCTTTTTCCTGAGCACGACCATGGTAAACTACTGCCTTTCCAAAAGGTCTTCTGGATCCTAGCACTGATATCACTTTAAGACATAAAGTGCTTATTATTCTTAAAATACAAAATGCAAATATGCTTCCAGCATGATGAATGGGACTCCAGAAAATAGGCTCTATTTCAGGGCAATTTTAGTTGGCGTGGATTTTGGGAGGACAGTCCAGGGCGCTCTACTGAGTCTATGTATTCGTCAGTGTTAACTACAGAAAATTCCTACAGCTGTGCTGCTGGAGCCACGTCACAAGATATCCTATCGGTGATGTTGTTGTGTCTTTATTTTGCCCATTAGGTGGAAGGTAAATTATTTCCTTCCTTTGATGCCCTGATAAATATAACATTAAACATCGGACACGTTTCTGAATTTACTCTCTGTTAGGGACTAATATTCATCAGAGACTTCCTTCATGCTGTAGAGCTGCATGCTAGCTCAAGGTTCCCTGTTCCTCTGCAGCCTTGAATTGCAACTTGTCCTGTTGTAAGAGGAATGTCATCATTCCTCCCGGCGCATAGAGGAGTAGGCATGGTCTGATCTCTTGATGGGTTTCTGATGCAGTTACCAAAAGGATGTGGATGCCTATCTGCATGCAGAATCAAGGAAGAGTTGTGCAGCTTGCATTCATAGTGCAGACTATAGGAACGAACTTTCCCAGAGTTCAGTTGTGTTCCAGGCCTGTCTTAGTCTTAGATGTTGTTGCTTCATTGCAGTCATTAAACTCCTATCGTTGCCTGCTGAATAGGCTCTTAAGTTTCACGTTTACAGTGTGGTAATTATCTTAATCATATTATAGTATAGAAGAAACTTCAGTGAGGAAAATAAAACCATACCGCTCTTGTTGGGCAAACTTTATTTCCTTTAATGTTCTCTGTTTGTGTCTTATTGCCTGGACCTCTCCCACTAATAAGCTTTTAATGACTGTTCCCACTGATATCATAGCAGCAGATTCTTTGCATGCTGTCTTTGTTTCCTGGAATAAAATCAATTAAGCTCCTTGTCTTTCTGACCCCATCTTGTATTAAGGCTCAGCACAACAATTAGGAGCACATTATGGTCTTCATTCTTTTATAATTTTGGTTCTACAGACACTGCAGCAAGTCAGGTGTCAGTGCAAAGATTAACTTTGATGCAACACAATGTAGTATAAGTATTAAGTCTTCAGTGATCTAATTACTATACTTATATGATTCACTTTTGCAAAAGCAATTTAATGAGCCTATGACAATTTTTAACAGCCCTCTTGAATTTTTTTGGTGAGTATTCTAATGGACAAAGTTATAAATTTGTGGCAGGAAATTTTGAAGATTTTCACAAACTTAAAATAATTGAGCTGTTGGAAAGATGCTTCTAGAATGCAATGTAGTATTTCAACAAGCAAAAAATGTTTTGTTACTTGTTGAAATGTTTTGTTTCCAAATTAACTTAAAGAAAGTTGAGCATTTAAAATGGAAGTTTTTCTGATACAAGTTTTTACAGAAATGTAAGGGCTTTTTTCTGTCAAAATTGCTTCAGCTTATTTTTTAACAGCTTTAGAGAAAATGTTCTTCATTACTATAGCTAATGGCATGATCACTTCATTGCTGTAGCGAAAATCAGCACTCCCCTTCGCATTCTTTTTTAAAATTCCTTTTAACTTTAAGCAGGTTATGGGACCTAATTGATCAGCTCCTGCAATCTTTTGCTGCTAATTGGCTAGATGTCAGATGATAAAGGGAACAATATCAGTTCCCATCATTTCACAGGAGACACTTTGTACTAGATATTTGCTTTTCTCATCAAATGCAGCACATGTGGTTCTTCTGTAATAAGTCCTGTGAGCAACGAGGAGAAGAAAAAGGGTAAAAGAGCATCTGAATTTAGTTTGTTCACTTGCGATACAGAAAAGTAGTCCTGTCCTACAACTATCAAGATTTAATTAAAAAATGAAAAGAACGGAAACAAATTGAATTGCAAACTTGGTCATGTTATCATCAATTCTACCTTGGCGGTTTCTAGAATATTGAATAAATTGCTGTACTTGCTGTGATAGCCTCTGTTGAAAACTTCGGTGACATTTCACTTTGAAAAAGAAATTCATTGTTCCCCCCAAATGTGATGTTCTGAAAGTCAAATTTCCCTTTCATGTCTGTAAGCAAAATTTTCAAAGAATTTTTTTAATAATTGGACAGAGCTATTCATAGGACTTCTTCAGAAAACTCTGGCTTTGTTTATGACTGGAATATGGCTTGTAAAAATGAACAACAAAATCTCTGGATTACAGGCATGTCTTGCCTCACTTACTGAGAAAACTGATGGCCAGGTTTAAGTTTTTTTCAGTTTGCCATGGTAAAGGGCAGCAATTTTCTGAAACCTTAGGGGGATCATGCCCAGGACAGAACCATGGATCGGAGTCAACTTTTCTCACCTTTGTCTCTACCATCACTGCACTCCTGGCCTGCACTGGTCTGACTCAACTCATTGACCCTGCTGTACCTCCTAGAACACATAGGTCACTACCATGGGAAATGGATGGCAACAGGACACCAGTCATTATTACTCCACCACTTCCCAGCCCGTTTTCAAACACAAGGAGACCAGTGACTCTAGCCTCAGTATAGGTAGCAATGGCAGAAGAATCACAGAATGGTAGGGGTTGGAGGGTTGGAAGGGACCTTCAGACATCATCTGGTCCAATTCCCCTGCCAAAGCAGGTTCAGCTAGAGCAGGTTGGACAAGAATGTGTCCAGGCAGGTTTTGAGTATCTCTAGAGAAGGAGATTTCACAGCCTCTCTGGGCAGCCTGTTCTAGTGCTCTGTCACCCTCAAAGAAAAGAAGTTTTCCTCGTGTTGAGATGGAATTTTGTGTGTTCCAGTTTGTGCCCATTGCCCCTTGCCCTGTTGCTGGGCACCACTGAGGAGTCTGGCCCCATCCTCTAGACACCTGCCCTTTAAATATTTATAATCAGATATGGGGACACATCTGATAATTGTGGGTAAAGGACTGTAAAACACTGCATAAATGCAGGGCTGTGTTCCTCTTCCAGACTGAAACATGAAAATGTTGTCTTTCAAAGGAAAAAAGTCAACTGCACAAATGACACCTGAGACTGACAGCTGTGCTTCTGCACACCAAGTGGTGGTTCTTTCCAGTTTGTATTATGGAGTGTTTGCCATACAGCCTGGTCTTAAGATATTTGTGAAACAGAGAGTGACAACAGAACTACAAAGTGTCTGAACTTCTAGAATTTGTAGAAATGTTGTTTGGTTGTTCTCAACAGCAAGCAGAGATGGTCATGAAGTCTCTTATCTGAATCCTGAATGGCTCTCAGTAGACTGTGAAATAAGGGAACTATGGAAATCATTTGATCCAATCTTTCCTCAATCTATATTTTGTAGGATTTGTGGCCTTATGCCCAGAACCTATACAAAAGGAGCTAAAAAACTACGTAGGTGACAGGAACACACTTTACTGCAATATCACTGACTGGTATTTTTGCCAAATATTGTATTGACTGGTCTAGTTACTGGCTATCTGTGATGCAGTCTATAAAAGTACAGAGCTTTTATATTTGGGTAGGCAACATTTCTTCGAGAAAGAAATGCTGTTGTTGAAAGTGATTTTTGTGAAGAGGGAATAGTTTTCTGAACAGCTTCCTCTTTCATATTCTTTCATAGCTCACTGAATCAGAGAAGATGCAGCCTGGTCCCAGGTTGGGTACTTAAGTAGACAGCTGCCTGACTTCTCAAACAGCTTGCACAGTCAAGTCCTCATTATTTCTAGACAGGTATCTGAAAAACCTTCTTGCTTAGGCTTTGACACAAACTCTAATTACGAGATGGAACAAGAAAACAACCCAGTGTTTTAAAGAGGAATTGAGTTGTGATTATTCTATTGACGCTAAAACTTACTTTGATACAGTAACATCCCACATTACAGCTACTAAAATTCTTATGGGGCCTTACAGTCTCCTATGCAACTGCACACTTTGCTAAGAGGAAGAGATTAGCTGCTTTAGAGAGGTGCAGAAAGAGCCTCTGTCTCTGCTGGTGGCTACAGTAGTTGAAAAGAGACTAAAGAAAATTAATATATATATTTTAATACTATTTAATATAGAGGATATAGTGATGGTAAATACCCAAAAATTGAAAACAAGAAAAGAGAAAGTAATTTTGTGGCTGCAAAAAAAGTGTTATTTTAACACTTGTAGGCCTGAGCATACAGCTGGAAAAGAATAGTTTGTGACTTGCAACATCAAGAATATCTCAACAGTTCATGGCGTTCAAGAACTGATGGAGCAGTGTTCAGAAGATGATCCTGCTATGCCAGTACAGAAGAGCTGATGGAATGACCTGTAATTCTTTTTGCATCCTCCCATGATATTCAAATCCTGCTTATTCTTCCATAGGTGATGACACCATTGACATAAATGGAACTTTCTTGGAAAATTCCACCTAGTATAAGCCTTTTCTTCTGTCCTATTTATTCTGTTTATTTCTGCCTTCCTACCCCAACTCACATCACAATGTCATCAAAGAAATTACATCTCTTGTTATCCTGTGGGAATTCACAGCTTTTATGCAAGGCTTCTCTATACAGTAAAAATCTTTTTGTTTTCCTTAATTAACCTTAAACGTTTTAAGTCTTGTTATTTTTGAAGTCCCTCAAAATGAAGTGACAACTGTAACTGTGCTATTCTGAATTCTGATCATTATATTTCTCTAAAAATAAAAAGCTCAATATGAGATTCATTTAAAATTGTGCACCTGGGGAACCTCTGATTACTGCCTACGGTATTCAAGACTATTAAAATATTCAGAGTGCATATGCCTCTTTCTAGCTCCTTGCACTGAGGGAGAATTTCAACTCCTTGAGGACTGGGAAGGAATAAATGTGCTTGCTCTGGTGCCCTGGCACAGACCTGGGTTACTTAGGAGGGTGCTGTGTCTTAAGTGGTGAGAAAGATCCAAAATAAAGAATCATAGAATCATAGGGTTGGAAGGGACCTCTGGAGATCATCTAGTCCAACCCCCCTGCCAGAGCAGGGTCACCTAGAGCAGGTTACACAGGAACACGTCCAGGTGGGTTTTGAATGTCTCCAGAGTTGGAGACTCCACCACCTCTCTGGGCAGCCTGTTCCAGTGCTCTGCCACCCTCAGGGTAAAGAAGTTCCTCCTCATGTTTAGGTGGAACTTCCTATGTTCAAGTTTTTGCCCATTGCCTCTTGTCCTGTCCCCGGGCACCACTGAAAAGAGCCTGGCCCCATCCTCCTGACACCCACGCTTTAAGTATTTATAAGTGTTGATAAGGTCCCGCCTCAGCCGTCTTTTTTCTAGACTAGAGAGACCCAAATCCCTCAGCCTTTCTTCATAAGAGAGGTGTTCCAGTCCCCTCATCATCTTGGTAGCTCTCTGCTGCACCCTTTCCAGCAGTTCCCTGTCCCTCTTGAACCGGGGAGCCCAGAACTGGACACAGTACTCCAGGTGCGGCCTCACCAAGGCAGAGTAGAGGGGGAAGATGACCTCCCTCAACCTGCTGGCCACACTCTTCTTGATGCATCCCAGGATGCCGTTGACCTTCTTGGCCACAAGGGCACATTGCTGACTCATGGTCATCCTGTTGTCCACCAGGACTCCCAGGTCTCTTTCCACAGAGCTGCTCTCCAGCAGGTCAGCACCCAACCTGTACTGGTGCATGGGGTTGTTCCTCCCCAGGTGCAGCACCCTACACTTGCCCTTGTTGAACTTCATAAGGTTTCTCTCTGCCCAGATCTCCAACCTGTCCAGGCCTCTCTGTATGGTGGCACAGCCTTCCGGTGTGTCAGCCACCCCACCCAGCTTGGTGTCATCAGCAAACTTGCTGAGGGTGCACTCTATCCCCTCATCCAGGTCATTGATGAATATATTGAACAGGACTGGACCCAGTACTGACCCCTGGGGAACACCACTCGTCACTGGTCTCCAACTAGACTCTGTGCCCCTAATCACAACCCTCTGAGCTCTATCTTTCAACCAGTTTTCTATCCACCCCACTGTCCATTCATCTAACCCACACTTCCTAAGCTTCCCTATGAGGACGCTGTGGGAGACCGTGTCAAACGCCTTGCTTAAGTCAAGGTAGACCACATCTACCGCCCTCCCCTCATCTATCCATCTAGTCATGCCATCGTAGAAGGCTATCAGATTAGTCAGACGTGATTTCCCCTTGGTGAATCCATGCTGAGTACTTCTGATAGCTTTCCTTTCCTCCACGTGCCTTGAGATGACACCCAGAACGAGCTGTTCCATCATCTTTCCAGGGATGGAGGTGAGGCTGACCAGCCTGTAGTTCCCTGGCTCTTCCTTTTTGCCTTTCTTGAAGACTGGAGTGACATTGGCTTTCCTCCAGTCCCCAGGCACCTCGCCTGTTCTCCAGGACTTTTCAAAGATGATGGAGAGCGGCCCAGCAATGACTTCTGCCAGCTCCCTCAGCACTCTCGGGTGCATCCCATCAGGGCCCATGGACTTGTGAATATCTAGATGATCTAATTGGTCCCTCACTCGCTCCTCCTCAACCCAGAAGTTCCTTTATGAGGCATTTCAGGTTGTGAACTCTTCCTTCTCCTGAGAAAGAAACAATTTGGTCATCAGAGCAGCTTTAGCAGCACGGAGGGAGCTGGTTTTGTTAAGACAACACTTTTGCTGATGCAGGACCTTTTGCCTATGCTGTAATGTCTAGGCTTGGCCTCACTACAAACCCCAACATCACAGTGTTAAAAGAGATTTGATTTCCTGTAGGACTTTTACCAGTCTCTTTGGAGCTCTGTGTTTACAAGCTTTTCTGCAAATCCACTGAATGTGTTGTCCATTCCATGAAAATGCCAATGTATATTCCTGCCTCAAAGCATTCGCCTTCTGAGTTGTTATTTTCTCTTACTCAGTAACAGTATGAAGCCAGAAGGATCAGTACCACTTTTATATATACTAGCTGCAAGTGGAAGCTAGGGCAATGAATAAATGCTTGTTCTCTTGTTTTCAGTAAGACTAAAACCATGTCAAGATACTTAAAATAGCAACTACTATATGATTGTGGCTGAAGAAAGACTAGAATCCATGTTGGGGGGAGAGGCAAAGAATCATCCCAGAGGAAAATAAAACAGTCCAGAGGAAAACTAGGCATTCAGAGGGAACTATATATTGTAACACTTTGTGCATCTGTCAGACATTGAAATGAATTCAAGCTACCTCTGGATCCTGTAAGTTCACACTATACTGGATTCTTATTTGGTGGAAGTTTTTTTAACGTTAGTTAATACACAGTATTTAGTGTTTGGCCCTGTATAGCTTGAGCTATCTTAATGCAGCTTAAAGACTTAAGGAAGTCAAAAGTGTTGCCGTGTTCACATATTGTACCATAAGAGTGATGGAAAACTAATTATTTATTAAATTCCCTTTTCCCTCACTTATTTAGGTGCTAGAGAGAGAGAAAAATTATTAAAATGCAATAAAGTTCAAGCAGAAAAATAAACTAAAGAGCCGAAACATAATTATCTCTTACTCAAATGATGAACAAGCGGCACGTAAAGCTACCAAATAAATTATATGAGTCATTTGATAGTGTATTAGGACACTGAGGAAATTTAGATAGAGAACCTGATGAAATGCTGCTGACATTAATGAAGTTGAACTCAAAAAGAATGTGTCAAGTGTAGTAGTAGTAATATTCTGTAGGATTTAACCTGTAATTTTTAACCTGCCATAACTAAATATTAGCAACATGTATACTTTGTATTTCAAGACTAACAAATCTGATTTTTGAAAAGCCATTGGTTAGAATGGCTTTTCACGGACACATACGTACACACGTAAGCAAACAAAACCATAGTTCTGGTCTAATTACTGCTGATGTTGGCTTACCTTGCTGTTGCTGTTGGTAGGAAAATAAATGTGTTAGAGGCTTCCATCATTTCTCTGGAAATATTTTTTTCTTTCCACTGACTGCTCACCTTTTCAGACTAAATATTTATTGGTTTCAGTATTGTGGTGATTTATTTCTATTTGTTTTTAATTTTCTTGTGCAGTGTTTCAAATGGTACCACACACTATGAATGGCTTGGTGTTAAATTATGTAGAGGTGCCACATTGCTCTTGAATGCATGTTTTTGATGAGGTTATTAAAACTCTGACAATACAAATTACCATAGCAACAAAAAACATAAATTCACAACCTATTCCAACCTCTGGAGTATGAAAATATTTTAGAGCACTCAAACACTTTACAGCATAGCACAGCTCATGTGGCTTGGCTTGCAGTTCTTCACTGTGTCCTAAAATATATCACTATTCATTGGTCCGCGACCTCTCAAACAGGCAAAAAGTCATGACTTTGTTCCTTCTTTTTTTAAAAATATAAAGTATTTGTTCTAGCACAGTTCCTTGCTGACGACTTCCTTGCTGACCTTCAGGTGATAATTTCAGTATGATACTTACACAAATAAAAAGAGAAACAAATTTTTGTCCAGGATTGTCTCTGATGGTGATAGTAGAGTGGGGGGCTGTAATTTTATTTACCATCTAAGGGATAATACAATAACTTCTCATTTTTGTTTTAATGTTTTAAGAATTCTATTTTTGGAGTAGGCTCTGTTATGCAAGGTGCTGTAAAAATGCTATAAATCCTTATTTTATGAAAAGATATTAGTTAGCAGGTCTCAACACAGTGCTGGAATCCAGGAAGTTTTGCTTTACAACAATGGAAATGTTGAAGGTAGAACTAGGATCAGGAGAACTGCTTCCATTTTCCCCAACATATTTCATAGCAGTTATTGTACTACTAATCAGCATTTGGTGATTGTAGCTAATTTCATTGGCACCTATACTTTATGTGCTGAATTAAGTTAAAAAAACACCTTTTCTCTCCATGTTCAGATTGACTGTGATATATATTTAAAATTATTGTGGAATTCAGAATGCTTTGGTTGAGCAAGATAATGTATGTATCTGTAGGAGGCAGACTGAGAACAGGACTCGATGTAAGTAATTTCACTGAAGTCAATAGTATAGTCATAGAAGAAAGAAGAAGTGGTGTTTTGGACTAAATTCTTATAAGAACAGGAGAGCAGTGGGCATTATTTTATGCCTTTGTGTTTTATAGGTCAGTTTTGTATTCCAAGGTTTATGGGGACATTAGATGCTGACCATATGGTCTATTAAGGTAACCCTACTGTTTCTATCTAATGTTTCTGTTGTGAAATCACACTGCATCTGGTAAATTTAATTTGGAAATATGTCCCTATTTTCCCAAGACCTCTCTTTCTGTACTGATGTTTAATGCTACAGCCTATATAATCTCCCTGGCAACGTGATTCTTTTTTTCAATAAAACACTGTATACTTAACACTGCATGTATTTGAATACTCAGATATACTATCCAGGTTTCCTACCTTTTATAAATAAACACTCTGTCCCTTTACCAGACAAGGACATTAAAGCTATCAGCTTGTAATGAGTTTTGCCTCAAGTTTGTTCACTGGCTAATATATACAATATGAGTATACTTTATGGTTCGATACAGTGAAATATATACTGCAAACAGTAATCTATTATGATTCTTCTGGTGTAATCATAAAAAAGCAAGTAAGAATCAGGATTCAACAGCAAAGTACATTATTTAGAACCTGCATAATCTGGTTTTGTCCCTGAGTCTAAATATAGGTCACATAATCAGATTTATTTTCTGGAAAGAAAGTGTTAATTTTAAACAATTTATACCATTTAAAATTTTTAAATCGTTTTAAAATGTTCATTGCTTTATTAATAGACTGTAATTCAATTTTGGAACAAGTAACGTTCCTAATCTGCAGAAGCTATAATATGGAAGATTCTGTTTTACAGCTCGTTTGCTTTATTCCTGTGTCTAAATATCAGCAAATAACACAATGAGTCTCCACTTGTTAAAGACTGAAGGAAAACCTCCTGAGACAAAGGATCTATATGTAGTTAGAACTAGAGATGTATTTTATAATTATAATAGTTATAAAACTTTCAAATTCCTATTTTTTCAAAATTTCTACCTTTCAGTGCAAAATTGACACAATTTTGCTAAGTAAATAATGTCATTCTTATCACAGGTAGAGTTGAACCACGAGACGCTCTGTTTAATCATCAGTAAAGGATCAAATTTGCTCTGTTTTTTGTTTCCTCTGCAAGTGAGAAAGCAATGGCACGTTCCATTTCCTTTACTGGCATTAGCTTGCAGGAACCAGCAACATCTTTTACAATACCATGGGAGAAAGAGTGAGTTTTAAGCCAAAACACCAGTTGTCTTATTAGCAACATTAAAAAGAGAATTCTGTTTATGCCAAACTTGTCATAAACAGTTGTGACAATGCATGAATTGCTCTGTTCTCTCTTCTGTATCAGAGAACTGAAGGATTATCTTACCAAAGCAACCAAAATTCTGCACTAGTTGTAACAAATGGAAGGTAGAAAATATAAAGCTATAGCAAGGGCTTCTTTCTTTTAAAAAGGGTCTGTGAGAAACTTGAGAAACTACAGACCAGCAAGTCTGACTTTTGTCCTGGACAAAATTGTAGAAAACTGTAATAAATAGAATTGATAGATGCCTAGATAAATATAATGGAGAAGAGACAACATTGTTTTTGTAGAAGGAAGTCATATTTCACAAATCCATTAGAGTTCTTCGATGGAATCAATAAATATGAGGAGAAGGGTGATCTGGTTTGTGCTGCATTAGATGGATTTCCAAAAAACTTTCAAATAAGATTCATCATCAAAACTTTTGAAAGTAACTGAGCTGTCATGGGCTAAGATGAAGGCTCTTTCTGTAGACTAGCTTCTTTACGAAGTAGGAAACAAAGAATAAATGTCCAGTTTTCATAACGGAGAGAGATTATCAGTGGGTCCTCACAACAATGTATTGCAAATTGGTCTAGAAGTGGCTGAACAGCAAGTTGAAAATTGTTTCAGACTTAAATAGCTCCCCAAGGAGGACAGTATTCTGAAGTAAGGAGCATAATAGTGGAATAATTTAATTTGTTAACAGAGTAATTATCCGGAGTTGTGACTACTCAGGGGAATTATATTGGAATGCCACAGAGAAATGGAGCTGTCAGCTGTTTCAGTCAAGGCCTGAAACTATGGGCCACTGCAGCATGGTAAATCAGATTCTTTACCAGCTCTGTGTGTTGTTTCTTTTTTCTTTCTTTCTTTTTTTTTTTAATTACTATTCCTGTTTTAATGTCATTAATCCCTACTTTGAGCAGGGTTGGAGCGGGTAACCTCCTTAGATTCCTTCTACCCTAAAATTACGCTATGATTCTGCAGTTAAGGAAGCTGTACAGAGGGAAGCAGGGCTTGACAGGATTGCATCACTGGTGCCAAAGCAGGCCTTATGACAGCAGTCTTTCATCAGTTCTTAAAAAATAAGTGTTTTTTTCTGATTTAGCCTTAAAGAATGTATATATAATTTTTTCTTCAACTGAGTGGTCCTATTGAACTCCTGTCAATGTCTAGAACCACTAACTGGACTGCAGACTAGAAAATCTTTCAAAGGGAAGAAATCAGTGTTCAGCCTCTGAAGTTATTTCTGTATCACGCGTGGATACTGGAAAGTGCTGCTGGTCCCTCCAATCTCATTTTCATGATGGTGCAAGGAATTAAATGATCATAAATTCTGAATCAAGTTCACAGAACCATCTCTGAATTTAACCCTTATCCAGACAGTAAAGGTGACTCTCTAAGGGAGTTTTCTCTTTGTTTTAATTTGGATAGGAATACTCAGAAAAGGTTTATCCAAGGGCCTGTGTTGTGGGAAAAGGTGGCAGCTGACTAAAGGAATCATCAGACAGAGCGAGACCTGATGGTGGAAACGGAGGTTAAAAAGAATATGATGGGACTAGATCTGCAAGGAGAATCGTTTCAGAGAATTATTTGACATCACAAAGCACTTTATTTTCCTTCCCCCACAGTAAACTTGAATGATCTTAATGACAGAAAATGAGATCCAGCAGGTGTAAACTACAGCAGTTAAATATTCATGAGTGAATGTAGAAGCAGGAACTGATTTAAGTGCAGGGGTCAGTACGGGGTAAGATTCTTCAGGGCACTAAAGCAAAATAGCTGTCAGACTGCAGTGAAGACAGTGATGAAAAGACAGCTTGAAAGAAAATGGTAATGGTCAAAGTCAGCTTATAGGTAAAACTATGAGGAAGAGAGAGATTGAAAAATGCTCTTGAAATGTGGCTGAAACACTTCCAGGGATATGAAATTTTGTTCCAGAGACTTCAACGGAAGCACTGGAGCAGAATTCAGAGGAAATATGAAGACATGGAGGGGCTGACTTCAGACCTTCTGTACATTTCCTGGGATACTTGGTTACTATTGATAAACCTGCTACCTTTCCTGCAAGTAAGGGTTCCAAAACAGATAAATTAGTGAAAATTCTGAGGGGTGGTTCTTCTTCCCGATTTTCTTCTAGGGAATGTCACTAGGAGAGGAAAGCGATGCAGTGCTAAACCAGTGAGATAGAACATTCAAAGTAAGAAAAATAAGTTGGAGAATTCAAACTGAGAACTGGCTTTGTGGCATGATTTGAAGAAACACTCGACTTCCTGATAGCAGAACAAGACTGATTCCACTGAAGTCTCATCTAATATCTTTGTGTGTTAGGATAATTTGATGATGCCTTCTAACAAGTAGCCATTCCAAATATTGTTTGCAAAAGTCGGGATGTCAGATGTTGCCAAAACCTTAAAACCTTTAAAATAGCAAAAGTTCATATAACGTGGCCTAGCAATCCTTTGTAAAACTACTGCTCAGTAGAGTAAACCCGGAAGGGATTATTGCTCCAAACATATTATGGCAGTATGCATTTCTGTGCCATTATGTATCTGAAGAGCATGGGTTGAAAAAAATACATTAAAAAAATAGCTATCAAGTTGACTAAGTATCTAAGCAGGGTATGTGTCAAGGAAATAAACACAATTACTTTCAGTTGTAAGATGCATCACCATCCAGTAATATCTAGATTTACATAAAACATGGCATAGATGCCCTTTACAGCACAGCTTTTTATTTTTTATTAATTGTGAATCCAGTCCTTCATATCCTGTAGCAGCTATCAAGTGTGTTCATCTAGTTCCCTTATTGCTATCCAGCACTGCACCCTGTCTCATCCTCCCCAAAATTATTGCATAAGAAAGATGGAATATTCCAGCCCCTTCATGTTTAACTTGAAAAGGAATCATTAGTGCATCTCTGGATATAAGTCTGTGATTCAAATCTTTTCTTCCTTTTTGGGTGTATCTGACAAAGCAGCACAGCTAAAGTTTTGAAATGCTGAAGTTAGACCCTCCAAGCCAGGCGAGCTATTAGGAAGGGATCTGGAACTGATCAGGGTGGAGTTCCTGATGACCTTCCAAAGGTTTTAGCATCAGGGCTTTTTCATTTTATCTCCAAGTGCGCAGACTTCTAATCTTCCCCTTCCAGAAACTTTCAGCTAACATCCCTCAATATACTACAGTGCTGAGGAACTTGGCTGCACAGACAGAAATCTCAGTCTAGACTTTTTTTAAGAATGTCTGCATGGGTCCATTAAAAAAAAAAAAAAAAGGTGTATTTTTAAAAAAATCCCTTCCGGACTTCTCAAACTAAGCCCCCCAAGTCAACAGCTATTTCAGAAATGTAGGCCTTTGGATAACAAGTTTGTGCTTTGATTATTTCCTTGAAAGAAAGGTTGGTTTGGGGTTTTTTAATATGTTTTTCTGTAACAAGATATTCAGAAACAGAAAGGTCTCCAGCTTCCTTCTTCAGCTGAACAATTTATGAACAGAGAAAATGGTATCAGAGCTATTCAGTGATCTCCTGCTTTACGTTCTGTCAGTTTTTGTATTCTCAGCAAGATAAATCTGGATTTTTGATACTATTTACAAAGAGGTGCTTGAAGGTATATTCATCTCATATGTAAAGTAACTTCCTTAAACTTTGAAATCACTTGAGCTGTTTCATTGTCTTCTTGGCTATTTTTCTGTTTGGGTTTTTTTAAATAGCTTTGTGTAGTTGTTCTTTTTTTATTAGAGCTACAGTATCTTAATCTAGCCGAAAGTATTGCCTAACGTTCCTAGTTGTTTTTCTTCAGGAGCATTTTAGAGGCTTGCAGAGAACTGTCTTTCTGTTCGAAGCACCCCTTCCAAAGCAGTAGCAGACATTGCATCATACTACTGCTGCTTTACAGAGACATTGACTGCATATAGGGAAGAAGTAACAAAGACAAAGAACAGCTATATGTGTTTTTTCTCATTCTTTTTCACAAATTGAAATAATTGAACTTGGAATTTCTAGCAGCTAATTTGAAACTGTTTGTTTGCATGATGACTAACTTGCTGAGGTACTTCTGGGAATACAGGTCTGCTGGTAAGATTCATAATTTGGATATATTTTCAAACGGCTTCATGTTCTCTGGAATCAGGGAAAGTAGTGCTGGCTTAATGTGGAGTGACTTGCAGAACCTATGAGACCCCCATTAGTGGTACTCTCTAATTTTTTTTTTCCATGCAGGGAAATCACTTTCAATTATTCAATGCATGCCATTCTCTGACTTTGTTTTTACCATTTAAGGTTCAAATGTGATGATGATGATGGTGGAACAAAAGCATGTGAACAGAAGTAGCATGTTTAATTACCTATCTTGTCTGGGGATGAACACCAGACCTGGGCTGTAATGAAAATCCAGATTGCGTGAGGTTTTAAAAATATAACATGGGGCACAAGTAGAGTTTGGATAGTAGCTTGAATGGTGCAGTGTACAGTAGCAAGACAAATACTTGCAAAAGATTTAGGTCATTACCTAAGACACTGCTGTCTCTGAAAGTAAGGCTAGAAGTTGCTGCTATTCCAGCTCTGGGAAGACTGGATGATGGAGAAACCAATTAATGAAAAAAGTAGCTTTTAATATGCACCAGTATTCAGAAAACTAGTGAGTGAGCTACAGAAATAGCTAATAACTGTTCAACCTATTCCAATAAAAGTTGTCTTAAACAGTCATGGTTGGTAAAAAGCAGGCAGACAGTACAGCAAGAAAAATCTGAGGCCTCTAATCAGTAAGTATTTGTTAAAGATCCTTAGAAGGTACGATACTGCAAGATATGCCACAGAGGAATTGTTAGAAGAGTGATTTTTACTCAAATTTCTCAAACCGCCCTGGGGCATTAATATATACCTTGCCTCAAAATAGCATTGTACAGAGTTGGATTCTAGTTTCAGTTCAATGGGTATGCCAGAACGTTACCTTCTCAAAGTCTTTGAATACCAGCTTAATAAAGGGGGTGGGGGTAAGGGGGCGTCTTCATTCCTGCAGTTGCAATTTGAAACTATTGTGCCATTTTTGCATTTGTAAATACTGATACTAAGCACATTCCAGGCCTGTATGTACATTGGAGCCTTCATAAGAAACCAGAGTTCTTCCATTCTTCTGTTTGCAAGGATTGGAATGACTCGGGGGTCTTGGAAAGTGTCATTTTAGTTCAGTTTAAAGTAGTCTTTTTCATCTGGTAACCTTATGTAGTGTGCATCCACAGAGGAAAGGAGAGGAATTCATTCACTAAATGTTAATAGACTAAAAAAATGAGAAAAATTGACCCTACCCTTGAAAGATCATTACAGAAAGTTGAATCCCACTTTATATGACATCTGGACATGCTAAAAATGAAGCTGTCATCAAGTGACTTAAACCAAGAAAGTACTAGAAGACTGTCTGGCTCTCCTAAGATTTCAAATATTACTTGAGAATATTGGCTTTCTGTTATTGACTCTGTTCTAGACTGGGCAGTGTTCATATATCCCAGCCAAATACCCTGGTGCCCAAAGCCCTAAATGCATAAGGATATTCCCTCTGTTTGTGAATTAATTTTGCAGTAAACATAAGTGTTTGGCATCCAGCTCATGCACATGATTTAATGAGCTCTGTGTAACCTACCAATAAGCAAATGTGGTTAGATCAGTTCTTTTGCTTCCCCACTTAGATGTTATGGAACGCTGGGGAAAGAAATGGAGCATTTATGACAAAATTTTCAATCTGTTTACACTTTTGGATGAATGTTAGTTAGATGCAGAAGCCTGGAAACACTGGGTATTATCTTGCATTTATACAGTATATACTGTTTCAAAGGATTCCCAAGCATGTTATAAAGCTAAATGGGGTTTTCAAGAGGAAGTTTTAGATAAGAGTAAAATCTGCTGGGGAGGGAAAAAATCAAATGAAGAAAATCTATTGCCCCATTCTTCAAAATATTTGCAGACGGTAGTTGGATTGTTTTTCCCTGCACTGATAAAGATAATTGCCGCTCTCATTTTGCAGTTTCCATCAGAATACTTTAAAGCACTTCTAGGAGTGTCGCTGCCCTTTTTTTTTTGTAGAAAAGGAAACTGAGGCAGAAGGAGATAGAGTGACTGGAAATAACTGTAGAGGCAGTGATTCATCTACTATGGATCTGGCCTTTAGGTAATGGAGGCAAGCTTTAAATTGATATAAATCTCTGTATTTGCCCAGGAATTACTGGAGATAGAGCACTTTAAAGCACCTGAGCATCTGACCACAAGTTGCGATACTTGCCTGTGTGTGGAACCGATCATATTGGTTTTGCCTTTAGAGCAAAAGGTAGTAGTTAATTGGGCAGAGGGCGGTTATGGCTGGTTTTTGCTACTGTCCCTTCAGAAGGGATTCCCACGTTGAATTAGGCACTGCAAGACAGTGTAGTTACTCAGGGCTTCTTTTTTTTTTCTGAATTCATACATTTTATAAAGTTCAAACCAGTCACAATGTGGACTTAGAAGCAATATCCCTGTTCTTTTGTGCTGTCATCTCTGTGAAATGTCCATCGTGCCTTGGCCAGAGATGTATGATGTGCAGAGAAATTTTCAAATGCATACCTCTGTACGTATATTTGTATTTCTTTTTAAGCTTTTTCTCTTTTGGAAGAGAGTTTTCCCCTATAGATATGAAAACCTGTGTGAAAGAATGTAAGGTAAATATGCTAGTTGAACTAAAATGTTTTGTATTCTTTGTTACCTTATTAATCATGGTTGGCTGAATGTTTTCTACAGAATCAGCAGATTTCATTTACAGTAGAGGCTTGTTAAATACATAATCGTGCACAGCACAGAAATAATAAAACTTACAACTAGGACTAAAAATTACTCCTGGCCAAGGAATAAAGCCTGAAAAGACATAACTTCCTCCTGTTGCCAGTCTATTAAATGCTATCTATTAAATAATGCCAGTAGAGGATACATCCTAAATGAATTTTGTTGTAGGAGCTGTGTTTGAATCTTGCAGGTAGTTGCCACATTTAGGGCACTGTGCAGGGAGAAGGTGCCAGAGGGTGGCCACTTCTTGTGGTCTCGTTAGTCCCCAACATAGGCAAAAGTGACCCAGAAGATTTGCACCATCCTGGTAGATCATAGGGTAAGAGATAATTATTGAGAAAGGACCTGTAGATTTTTCTTTCATTAGATGGCATAAAAATATGAGCCAAGCTGTATGTATCCTTACACAACTCGTGTAATGTGTGATTCCCATTTTCTTTGCGAAAATTGGAAAGGAGGAAAGATGAAGTTTACCCAGAATATCTGAGTTTAACCAAGGAGTTTCACATAGATCTCTTAATTCTTGATCCACACCATATCCAATTTCCTACCTTATAGGACATCAAACTTTAATTTGATAGGACCACAAGTACGATATGTAATTACTATATGCAGTAATCAAAAAATAATGCAGGGTATTACATACTGTAGTACTTCCTCTAAATAGATCTTACCCTCTTTGCACAGCTCAGGCTGAAAGCTGTGTGTTAGTAAGGCGCCTTCTCTCCCCGCCGTTCCCCACTGATCAAACAGACTGCTCCAGAGTGAGAAACTCACTGTTTTGTCTGGTTTGGAGCGGAGCAGCTGAACCCATCATGTTGTGTATCAGGGGAAAATGGTGCTGCAATAGTATCATGGTAAGGAAGTGGTGTCCTTCTCTAGGAGTGGAAGCTTTTAGAAATTTAGACTGTTGTACAGGAACAAAAGAGATTGTTGCCATAGCTACTTACATTTCATTGCTCCTGGGAGATATTGGAAATCAGGGGGTTTGTCCTCCTCGTAGCCCTAGAATCCTGTTTATATACTGTACTTATAAGACTAAGCATAAAAAAATGAGATGCTTTTGTTTAACAAATCTCAAGTTTTCTGAGAATACATCAAGAGAGCATGACTGAAAGCAAAACAAGAATGCAAATAGTTGGGCAGTTTTCCTTGAAAAGTAAATTATTTTTTAGCAGCTCAACATTATTTTTAAGTATTTCTGTTTCATAAGAAAGATTTTCACCTGAACTGTGGCCAGTGGGATCTCAGAGGCACCTGCATCTACAGTGAAAGGAAAATAAGTTGGTTTTGTGACAAAAATAAAATAGGCGGCAAAATCCAAGACATTATAACAATCTAAATATGAAATATATTATGCAGTGTTTAAATAGATCAGTATCACGAGGGACTTAGTACTTTGGGGAAAGATTTGACCATCTTTTTTCCTGAAGAAGAGTCTTTTCTTACTGGCATGGTGCTCCCCTTGAGAATGCTTACACCTTTTGAATGACTGAATATGCTTAGAGATAAAATAATAACCGATTACACATGGTGCATTTTTATTAACACTGTGGTAATGCAGGTCACCTTCAAAAATAGATTCTTTTTACAAAACAAGGAGAATGTCAGTCAGCTATGATTGCAGGTCAATAATTATCTAAAATGCTTATTGTCTATTTTGTTTTTATAAAATAATATATTAGAATAGGGCTTCTTTTAATGACACTTAAGGGAGGTTGGAGGTTTTCAGATAAAAGGAAAATGTTGTCATGCAGTTTTCAACCAGGATTTGTGAATTATTCGTAGTTCTATATAATCCTTGATCTCCTTTGTAAAGTACTCGGGCTAATACTGTTAGCCCTATTTTACAGATAATGAAGAAGTGGCATGGGAACTTAATAACTTGCCCAAGAAGTTCAGTCAAATTAATTGATAATATACAATATCAGAACAGAAGTGGACTCAGCCCCCACAAATTCAAGCAGGCAGGTTTCCAAAGCCCTGTTTAATTCTGATGAGGAACGATATCTGTTTGTACAATTACTGCAAAATGGATTTATGGTTAGAGTGTATCCCAACTCCATTTCTGTCTTCCTGTACTTGTGGTGAACAGAAATTATTGGATTTGGGGTGGTTTTTTGCTGCTTTTGTTGTCGTTTGGTTGTATGTTGTAATAATTGCATCTCAAAGAAAAACAGCTGCAGCCAAGTGGGTAACACACAAATATTTGGGGAAACTCTAGGACAGCATTACAGAAATGTATGCTTTTACCATTCCCTATAATATTGTTATCCTGTTGCACAGCTTCTTGGCATGACTGTTTCAGAAATGGCTGTGGAACAAGTTAGTAATAAATTATTGATATTGGCAGCTGCTGTGCAATTTTTCCCAGCTGTTACTCACACTTAGACATGCCACATTTCTTGAATTCTGTTCTAATTTACATAAATGGAAGAATTCATCATAAGGACAAACAAGATATTTTTCCACATCCCTTTGGTTTCAGTACGGAAAAGTGCACTCCCAGGCTCCCTTATTGAAGTGACAAGCTAATGCTCTCCGGCCTTTTAGTATTGTTTCCTCCTGTCCCAGGAGAGCTCTGGCCACCTTCTACCCCAATGGGAGATTACTGACATAAAGAAGTTGAAACAACAGAAGAGAGCTGTGTGTTAAATCTTATTTCAAGAGTGTAAAAACTCTTTTTTTGAGTTTTTGTTTGAATTGTGGAAATGGCACCTGACACAGTAACTGGGACCCTTCTCGCCTTTTACTTAGAGTCTACTCACACTCTTTTTGTGGCCTTCAGCTCAAGTCAGTCACTCTTGGGAGTTTCCAAAGAAACTATACAGGGCTGTTGCTTTCAATCACTGCTGTCAGTAGAAGGCAGTAACAGGCTCAGAGTTGACAGTCCATGTGATCAGGCAGTTAATTAAATTATCAGCTTAGCTGTGTTATTAAAGAAGAGCTAGAAAAACTCAGGTCACCATTTTGGAAGGAAATTTCTGGGTGCAGGTCTGAAATTCACAATAGAATTGAAAAATGAGCTTCAACAGTATTTTAACTAGTCTTGAGCTGTAGGTCAGTCCTAGTCACAAATGAAAACTTAGAGCTATTTCTCATGATAGAAAACCTCCCCAAGCTCAGAGGTAAGTTAACTTACAATTAAGAAACTGAAGACAAGACCAAGGGAAATCTAAAAGCGCCAACAAGAAAATGCAAACCTTCTTAATTGCGGGGTTTGGCTTTTCCTTCGTTTACTGAGCATTGTTATTCCATCTGCAAGGTGTGAGCAAAACTTAAGTTTAAAATCCTATGGTAACCCTCTATGAAGATACTTGCAAAGTCAGTTTTTTGGGAGTTTTGGGGTTTTGGGTTTTTTTCAAAAAGTTGTTTGAAATTTTGCAGCCAGACCTGAGGTTTAGTTTTCCTGAGAGGTAATCAAGTCTCATAGTTGGAGCAGGGATTGCTAGAAAAGAGCAATTCTCAATTGTTCTTGCTCTGCCAGAAAAAGCCCCTTATCTTTTTACTAAGGTTTTGTGTGTAGTCACAGTGTTCATTCCTCATTGAAAATGCTGTCAATATTGTGTTAGTGTTTTAGGCTTCTCTTTAAAAGCCCAGACTTAACAAAACACCCTACTGGATAGCTTGCTGCAGATTTAATAACGATTTTTCATTGCTGGATGATTTCTTCTAATCATCTTTCTTTTAAAGTGTTAAAGTCAGTGATAATGTTTCTTGTGAAGTTTCAAAAACATGGGATACTGCAAGAGCATCCCCTCACCTTACTGTCTTCTGGTTTTTAGACTACTGTTCAATGCTTTCTTCAGCTGTTGCTGTGCAATTACACTCTATGTATGTCAGCTGTGTTTCTAGCAGCTTCCTAACTAATAGGAATTCAAGACCTTCAATATGGAAAGAACGTTGAGAAGGAAAAAAGAGTAAGTGTTTCATAGTGAGTTTTGAAGTTATGGTCATAGAAGCCTTCCAGGACACCTCTGGACAAAGGTATGCAGGGGTTCCTAATGAGAGGGCCAGGTCTGCTTTGCTTTGCAAACACAAAGGCGGTTGGTGTGTTTCCAGATCCTGCTCTGTGTTACTTTCTCCTATTCATAGCATTTGCAGATTGCATTTGTCCTCTTAAATAGTTCTTTACATGAGCATTAAGTTCTCCCCTGGAAGGGGATGAAGAGAAGGGGTAGCCACATACACCTCCAAGCAGAATCTCCCATTGCTGTAGATAAATGGCCAGCAAGGAACGGGAGTGAATGACAAGCAATGGGGAAAGCTCCCCTTCTGCAGAGGCAAGCCTTTTGTCTGCTGCTTCTTGGGGAAAAGGCGAAGAAGCAGGGATCCTACAATCTTCTGTTTCCAGATGAAGAGCTGAGGTCTCATGGTATCACCGTGTCAGCTTGAAGGTGACCTTACAGGGGTGGCCCATACATAGAGACTTCAGGATATGTTAACCTAAGCAGCATCATATCCTCAGACTCTTGGCTCAGTGCTAGTAGCACAGATACTGATTTTATTTAAAAAAAAAAAAAATTATTTTTTTTAATCTTGTGTCTTTTTTCCGGTGGGAATTAGGTTAACTTTCATAAGGAGTTGGGACTGACTGGACACAGCCGGGTGGGCTGATCCAAAGTAGCCAAATGGGTATTCAATACCATGTGAGCCATGCTCAGTAGGTAGCTGGGGACCTGGCCAGGGGGCAGGGCATAAAACATGACATCCTGTCACTTTTAAAACTATCCAAATCTGACAGAATAATGAAGACCAGATGAAAGGGCTGCTGGAGCCAGTCAGATTTCCAGGATGCAAAAGATTTTCTTTTGACTTAGTGCCTATTTGATACTCTCTGCTGGCAATTGCAAGAAGCATTTGAATTGCAATTTTGCTAATCTTGTAGTTACAAGAGTTTTTCCCACTGATTGAATGTGGCCTTTCTCCTTCAGAACAGAACTATTTGTCTCCACTTGTATGTACAGACATTTGAGCCTCCATCTCCAAGATCTGAGTACCAGCTTTGTTCTCCATTGAGTTTTTTTTGGTGTTCTTATTCACTGGGAAGTGGCTGGATCATTTCTTCAAGGATTAGGTCTAACAGATGGAAGCATGCTTCCTCCTGCAGGAATCATGCTCAGGACTTGCTCTCCATCAGATAAAAAACCTTCAGTAACCTGCCTTCTGACTTAAAATGCACCTCCTTGCCAATTGCCTGTTGTTTCTGTTCCCGTGTCAAGGGGTTCCTTTTGCGCCACTGTATTCTCCTTTTGATTTTAGCTAGACTTCTCTCTGCTGAAAGTGTCTTATTAAATCTAGGATGCTACATTCTGCTCTCAAGAGGGGCCTATCCTGCTGAGCCTTGTATGTTCATGCCTATAAATCTGAACTTTCTGGCTAGGATCTCCAAGCTTGTTGCCACCAGGACTTGGCTCTCTTCTCACCTGACCATTATAGCTCTGACTGTTCCTTTGAGATTGTGCCTCTTCTCCCATGCTCAAAATAAAGTACTTTTAATCTCCATGTGGTATTATTTAAACCTTCAATCCAAACTGATTTCTTTTTTAACCTTGTGGTTGGGTCTTCCCCCTTAAACTGGCTTTGTTTGGAAGGGATCAGCTTCTGTCTTCCTGATCAAAACTGATCCTGACTCTTTCTCTGGTCCTGCTCATCCAAGTCGCTGTAATCCCATAAGAAGCAGCCCACAGACATTATGCAGCCAGATGTTGTTTTCTGACATGCTAATAAAATAACACTCCATCAAAGCTATAGTCAAGTTCTGCTCATGTACTAGTGCTGTTAAATTGGTAAAGCAGGTGCAAGATTCAGAAGAGGGGGACTGTGAAATCTGCTCTCAATATCCCTTCTTTTTCCAAAGCTCTTTGTTTATGCTGACTCATGCAGAAGGTATGTGCTTAATAACCTTTTGTCAAGTATCATTTCAATTTGTGTGTTAAAGGCAACTTGGCTATTTCTATTTGCAGGATGTCTGTGTAGCCATGGGCAAAGCTAAGCACGGGTCAAACGCTTCTGTATGTTTCTCTGTAACACTGATTGACTCTTCCAGCTGTACGATGAATGCCATGAATTATGGTGGTTAAGAGGTATGACAGTCTGGGATATAGTTAATAACCAATGGAAGAAACAAAACAAAACCTGTTCTATCAGAGAAAGGTACTAAGACCGTCAGTTTCTATAGAAGATGTTTATGAGAGCATACTACTCCTTGGCCTGCTGCAGGCCATTTAAAGAAAGTTCTGCCACGGCTTACCAGTGTAAGGACTTTCTTCTGCAAATGCACCCATGCACCATGTGCCCCAGCTTTGCATGGTCCCGTGGTTTCCAAGGGTCTCCAGCAGGACTAAGGGTTTGCTCACAGGCATGCAGTAAAGAGGCTTTACCTCTGAAATGCTGATCTGCTGCTAAATCTGATAGGATTGTTTTCTTTTAGAAAGGTGGGGATTTTCATGTCTTGTTTAGAAGCTTTCTCTCTGGTCATTTTTTTCTGTCTTTTTTTTTTTCTTCTCCTTTTTATGATACTTCAAATTAAATATATATTTTTAAGTTGTTTGGATGTTGCAATTTTCTAATCTGAGGCATCTGGGAGGGTAGACTTGGACTTAGTGGATCTTTTCCAGTAAAGGCTTTCTGACAAGCCGTAGATACTGCATTTATATCTTTTAATGTTTCTATTGCATTGCTGTTTATACCTCCCCACCTCAGTAAAAAAGCAGAGCTCCAGAACGTGCAACGCTGTACTTAAAGCTAATAGGACTCGGTTTATGGTCCAAGGAGATTGCTTTCTACATAAAAACCAAAAAATGTTGTTACAATGGACCTTTAGTCCAACCTTCTACTCAAAGCAAGATACCTTCATATACGAGGGAAGTGTCAGAGCTGAGAGCAGAACCAATGGATTCATCCTGTTCAGTTCTAGAACCTCTTAGTTGCCTAAGCTGGGAGACTAGTCTCCCCTCTTAGTTAATGAGGTGCTACCCTACACAAGCTAATTCAAAGTGCTTGTGTTAGTCTTCTTCCATAACTGGTCTCTGAAGAACTTTGAATCTTTGAAGTCTAGGGAGGCTTAGATTTAGCTGTATAATGTTAAACAATATTAATATCTTCTCTTCCCTGCTCAAGTTTTCTGAATCTTAGGGTAAGACGAGGGAAAACTCAGTAGCTTTCTCCTCTAGCACCTTCACACAATATACAAATGCTCAACCCCCATCTTAAACTGCCAGACTGTTATAAAACTAAAATAAAGCTTAACATTAGCAAGTGGGCTCCTTCTCACACAAAAAAAAATCTCCCTTTTGCTCAAGATTAAAGTTATTATTATTTTAAGATAACATACAGCATTAGCGCCTCTTGAACTACAACGTTTATAAACCATAAGTCTGCTGACAGTTGGCAGCAATGGTGGATTTTGATTAAGTAGGCAAGCACACTGGAAAAGCGAAAAATTCTATTGAACCTCTGTATTTATCTCTTCTCCAGACAGAAGGGTGAGTGAGCAGCTGCCTCCACAGATGAGTGTAATGCAGCTCCTTGGCCAACATGCTTTTCAAACAGATTAATACACCCTGAGGTGTATTTTTTTTAGGGGAAAATAAAAAAAGGGTGAAGATAAGAGAGGAAATATTAACAAACTAATCACAACCAGCTACCTACAAACTTCTATTTTTATTTTTTCAGAAGGGAAGTGTCCAGTCTCCATGTGTGTTTAACTGTGTACATGGGTTTTTAAAAGTCTAAAAAGATGTTGTGAAAACTCAGCTTTGTTACCCACCAAATACCCCACCAGTATTTGACATAAAATGGGCCAGGAATTTTCTGCCAAAGTGGTTCTTGCTTGAGTGTCATCTCTTTGTAAAGGAAAACAGAGAAATTATGGAAATTTTAAGACATTCCATTAAAATTGTTGGGGGTCTGTGAATTTATCACGTGAACACAAGAATCTGTGAGAAAATCTGCTGAGCTTCTACTTGCCCAGTAGATGGCTTAGAATATCAAAACCCATGTCTCCAGGACACTTCACCTTATCCTTCATCCCTTTAATCTCATCCTTCATTCTGTTAATGGTCAAAAACATGGAATCATCTCAGGGACTTGACCTCCAGTTCCCATCCAATTGGAGGGGAAATTGGTAATCGTTCCATTATTTTATAAAATTGTTTGTTTGTTTCCCGAAGTTCAAACTGAGAAGGGAAAATAATAAAATTTATATGTGGTAAGGTTAGCAAAGGAAGATTTTGAGGAATAAATAAAGAAATGAAAGTGCCATGGGTAACGTGAAAACCATGTTCTCATCTGACAAGTAAAAGATCTACTTGACAATGTTCGGATTTGGGAGGTTTTTCAGTCTTAAACTAGATCCTGAACCTGTAGTATGGAGAGATGGTCTTAAGTCTTACAAGTGGCATTACAAGAGCAACATGGAGTCTGAATTTCATTGCTAAAAGTACCTAAATAGTGCACATTACTAGATGGAGATGGTTCCAAAGGCATAGAAGTTCTCAAAATTGTGAGCTGGTGAGCAGAGCATGAGCTGTGTGGGAAGCCTGCAGAGATTTTAATCAGTAAAGCAAAATTTCTGGAGAGGATTCAATCTACTCTATGCTACACTTTTGGGACCTTAAGGTTTCCAAAGCCTATCTTAACAGTAATTGGCATAGCCAAATACAGTAGCAAGATTTAAGGATGATCTTACCAACCCTGAAAAACAACTGTTGTGATTTAAGTTTTAATACAGATTTTTAATGCAGTCTCCTTGCTAACTAAATGTTCCATCTGGCTTGGCTGGTGTTTATCCAAGTTTTCTGATTTCTTGACCTATCTCTGCAGATGTGGATTGTGTACTTAATTCATATGTATTTTATTAAGCAAAAGCAGTGGAGGGGAGCAATGCTAGTTTGACAGCCCTGAAAGAGGAGGTCAGCATTCGTAAAAACTGGTAGTGCAAATTTCAAGTCTATTCTTACTATCATTCCAGTCCTGAAACAACCAATTACTAATTGCTCAACAGAGTTGTAGAGATGATGATATCGATCTGGTTCAAAACCAGGGACACAGAAATGGAAACTGTTCTATGGGACTGATATAAAAAATATCTCCCTGCCAGATGTCCATATGCATGTTTAAAATAGTAGAGACTATTATCTAGGTATCCAGTCTTTCATATACAAGACGTATGTGTTTTAAGGATTTCACAAAGTAGCATAATTTGCCCATTTACATGTGGAAAACTAAAACACCAGACAGCAGCAACTAGCCCAAGGTAACTCTGCAGACCAGCAGCACAGCTAATAACTGAACTTCTGAACTGCAGTCAGTGTTCTACCCTTTAAGTTACATAAATTGTTACTGACAAACGTCTCTAATAGTCTCCCATGTCCTTTAATTCTCATACTACAGCAGATTGTCTGCTTGCAGGAACACAGAAAATGTGATTCCAAATACTCACAATGTGAAGATGTATATTGTGATGAAAGAACAAGGAAGCAGACATCTGTTGATCCACATACCAGTCAAAGTTCATGGACACAGCATAACTGGTCTGTGTTTAGGGTATGGAGGGTGGACCGTGTGCAATATGCACTGTGAAAGAAGGCATGAGGATTGTTCTAAAATCTGCTTTTAAAAAAATAAATTGAGAAAATGGAAATTATTGGTGGGGCTGAGAAATTGAAATCAACATAAAGAATGACAGCAGAGAACAGCCATGAGAAGAAGAAAAATAGACCCCAGCTTGTGTTGCTCTCTGACCTGAACTATACAGTCCTGAGCTAATCAGGTGAGAAATCTGCACAATCTTGAGAATAAAACTCAGCTGTCATCTCATAATAAAAGTGACTAGTGCCTCTGGGAATGAAGAACAAGCTATAGCTAACCAAATTGCAAGGGCTGTTTATCATCACATAGTGTTGTACGTGCTTTTCATTTACATGTTACCTTTTTCCCCCCTCTTTGAAATTGCACCCATAAGTCATGGGGGGAAAATCTCGATATTCAGCTCCATTAGACAAAATTATTCTTTGAAATTCAGGGCAAGGAGCATATGGAAATTCCTACAGCAAAGAACAGACACTGCACCCAGAATAAAAATCAGCAATGTGCAATACTGAAATGAGTGCCATTATGGGTTATTTTGAATCAGACCATGATATGATTGAAATTCAATTACTTCTTCTGCTTTGAAGGGCCAAGTAGCTTGGAGAACACAAAGTTAGACTGTAAGGATTAAGAGAACAAAGAATCTATGTTGATTGTTATTCTCAGTGATTTTCTTCTGGCTTGATGCTTATAACCTATTCTGAGAGCCCTGAAGTTATTTATGGTAAATGTTGTTTATGTCATGGTTTTGCAGCTAGTCCATTCTTCTGGATTTCCTGGTCAATGACACGGTATGGGCAATTGATCTCTTAAGTAGCCAGCGCATCTTTGGTAAAATCAGCCTTGTTTGTAACTTGCCACAAATCTCTGACTTATAGTTAAACTTTATCCAGTAAACCACTTTAGATATAATTTGCATATTTTTCTTCTTTTTTTAGCCTGCATTTCTACTTGTCTATGTTTAAAGGTTTTTTTCCTTCTTTTGTTATAGTATGTAACCTTGTTGTTAAAATCTGATGTGAAATTCTAAGGTAAGTGAATAGTCAAAAGGTGTGGACCCAAATAGCACTACCATTGTAACAAAATGGTTAAGATACCGAGTGCTCAAAATTTCACGGCTCTGGCCTTTTATATGCTGTGTGAGAGTAAGATAAATGCTTAGGTCTGTTGGTCACCAGGAATCACTTGTAGTAGCAGTTTATAACACAAACTATTTTGTTAAAATTTTGCTATGCCTTTTTTTTTTTCAAACTAAACCATAGTCGTTCTCAAGAATGTTTTGAAAAGGGCCAAGTGCACCTTTTATGCTAATAAGAACTGGGATTTTTAGTTTGTGTAGTTGAGGTTGCACGGTTTGTTTTACCGGAGCTTTTGGGTGGGAGTATTCCTTTCCTAAAATAAATTGTATTTGTTAGTGTAAAAACATCGTGATGCTCACTGTGGTACAATGTGTCTAGTTTCAAACCTGAAGAAAGTATTTCCTCATGATTTGTATATATGTATATGTATTCTCTTCATGTGCTACATGTTATGGATATGGGACTCTGTAGACTTTATGTAAGTACGGAGTTGATTGACTAGGACAAAAACAGACCAAAAAAAATTGATACCATATTTTCAATTCAGTGAAAGTGCATCTCTTTTTTTTCACTTTTGCTCCTCTGAACAGTTGCTGCATGTTAACAGGTATAGATCCATTTTTATCAAATATTAGCTGAATTCATTTTTTTAAAGAAAACAAAAGAGACAGCTTATAGTGAATGAAACCTGCATGGATTTGTAAAAGTCAGATAAGGCTTCTAAGTTGTCAACTGGTCTGAAACAAAAGAGTTTGCTTTCTAGAGCAAGACTGTAACCTTTAGGATATGTCCTTTGAAGGGGGCAAAGCATGACCGTTCTGCTCCAGAAGCAGATGAAATTGCAAAGCAGGATTATTGTTTTTCCTCATTGCCATCAGGGGAGAGTGAGTGAGTGACTTGCTGTTGAAAGGATTTACTCTACGTCAGTGTTACTCAGCCTTGAGTCTGTGGTGGTCTTGAGAGTGACCTCTGAGGAGGTGGTTTACAAAACAATTATCAAAAAAATCATGGAATCGTAGAATAGTTTGCGTTAGAAGGGACCTTTAAAGGTCATTTAGTCTAGCTGCCCTGCAATGAGCAGGGACGTCTTCAACTAGATCAGGTTGCTCAGAGCCCCGTCCAACGTAACCTTGAAAGTTTCCAGGGATGGAGCATCTAACACTTCTCTGGGCAATCTGTTCCAGTAAAATATTTCTTCCTTATATCTAGTCTAAATCTCCCTTCTTTTAGTTTAAAGCCATTACCTCTTGTCCTATCGCAACAGGCCCTGCTAAAATGTTTGTTCCCTGTAGGGACCCTTTAAGTACTGAAAGGGGAGCTTTGATAGAGGGAGCACTTTATAAATGTAGAACCTGTTTCTGTGCATTTTTTGACCCTTTGTCAGCAGAAACAGAGGACATCACTTTAATATCAAACTTTCCATAGTTGATTGGCAGTTCTCTGAATGCCTCTGAGCCATCCTTGGCTCAGACTTCAGAGTAGCAGTAATATTTTCCCATAATTCATTACATCACGTAGCTCTTCAGACTTGCTTGATGATGTGGATCCTGCTGGAATGATGATGGTGATGATCTGCATCTCTCAGCTGAATTGTTATTTCCTATCCTTTCAGGCAAATCTTTACACATTTCCACCAGGATGGAGAAGTCAGAGTATCGATTTCAGTGTAGAAGCGGAGGAGAATTTAAGCTTAAAGAGAAAGCTTAGGCTGAGATTTGTGTTGCTAAGGAGATAATGCAGGAGATTTGTAGCCAGATTCATTCTTTGCTTGCTCCTTTGTAAATATTTCCTAATTCACCTTTTTAATATGAATTCTATTCCTTTCTTACACACCCTTTCGAAGTGTAAATGTGATTATCAATATTTTTTTAAAATAATAACTGGTAATGATCACAGCACTGTAACAGAAATAAACTGGATTTGAATTCCATTTTAGGACTCATTCAATATAAAAATGGGGTTTAGGCATATATGCAATCTTTGCACATGCCCCCACACTAACTGTGATATAATGCAACATTTTGTTAATCACTGTAAAAGCAACTAAAGCAAAATAAAACCCTTTAGGGTAGAAAGATGTATATAATTAGAGTTGTAGATCTCAGATTAAGTCATTTATCTTTGAATCCTTATGAGATGCATTGTCCTATGCCCCTGCATACAGTCTGTACTCTAGCAATTACACAAAGACAATTGCTATAAATGCCTTTGCCTTCTCTGGAAATTAGAATTCAAATTTTGTCCTTTCAAACACTCAGCAAAGAATCTCTCTGAAATTAACGTTCAATAGGTAACATGGAATTATTGCTACATCCATTTCCTTCAGCTCAAACTAAAAGCCATCCCTAGCATGGTCAGTTCAATCACCATTTCCTTGTGAAAATCTATAGGCTGCAAGCTGGCTTACTCCTCTCACTATATTACCAGTGCTTTTTATTTTAAAAGGCAGTCATATATCCTGGAGCCCAAACTCACTGAAAGATTGCTATGTTAAAATAGACTGCGCTGTGTCTGAAAATTAACCAAATAATAAATAGTTATTCAATACAAACTCAATAATAATGCCCTACAGATGGAGTGGGATAGAGTAACATGTTTCACTTGGGCTATTAAATTTAGAAGAGGATAGATAAGATCTAAATAAGACCTCAGTTCAATTTACACAAGAGCCTGTCTCCTTCTGTTGTATGCAAGTACCTGGACACAGAACCAGTAAAAATCCTAAGAAAGCAAGACACTGACCTATTTTGTCTTTGATCCTGGTAGTGTGTGAATATGTCAAAATACTTAACCTGATCTTTGACCTCACATTACCATCAGAGCTCAGTTCATTAGTGCTGCCATCGATGAGTTGCTTGGGTCTCAAACTAACATGAAAAGCTTTTCCATACCTGCCTTCTTTGAGCCCTGTATGTAATAGAGCTTCAGGCATGGACGAAGATGGTATCTTCTGACTTATGACCTCTTTTACACATACTTGTACTTCAGAGAAAAGCAGCAGAGAACGATCACCTGTAAATAGAGGCCAGCCCTCTTTTAAACACAGGTACCAGTGAAAGAAGTACATGAAGGAAAAACACCGAAGCTCAGTCTCACCTGTTCATTTTCTAATTGGAGCAAGGCTGGAACTGTGGGCCTTTTTCTGTTTCCTTCACTCTGAGGTTTTTCTGTGGGATTATTTGTTTGTTTGCTTTTTTTGTTTTGGGTTCTCTGATGAAATTGAAGCTTGATGAAATTTGAGTTACATCACTCTACTTGTCCTTAGGCCTTTTCTTTATGACCTAATTATTCAGTAGGCCTCTTTCATACACGCACGTATTTTGCCATAGCAATCAGTGTCCATGTCACTATTTTCAGTAACTGAAAAATCCAACTTTCACAGTCTTTACCTGTGATTTACAACATTTCCATTTATTTGTAAGAAATAAAGCTCACAAGTGATCATAAAGAAAGAATTCCAAAAAGGATAGTATTTACCATTTTCTAGTCTCAGTGTACCTCTTCTGCTGAGCAGATCCCAGTGTCAGGTCCACTTCCTGGAGGAGAACCCTCAGAATGTATTTTAAAAGTTCCTGATGTCTTTTACTGCTTTTTGTTCTTAGGCTCAGTGAACGCATGAGAACTAAACAGGTACTGTCCTCTTCCAAAAAATCTCAGAGTACCAAAGTGGACTAATTATCTTTAGAAAAACACTTGCTCCCTCTGTAGAAATTCCAAGCTATTGTTGTCAGGCTGAGAAGTAATCAAGCAAAAGACTTCAGTGTAGCAGAACACAATTGATTGTGTTTCAAGCATTACAGGCAATTTAAGGCATGGTAGGAATGCACTTCCTTTTTGTGATTTTCAACTGTTTTCCAATTACAAAGTACTCCTGTCCTGGCATGAACATCTGCATTCAATTGGCAAGACACATTTCTGATAGAACAATAAATTATCTGATGGTATTAAAACCTTATTTTTTACTCCCAAACTTGTACAGACAAGAGTAAGAGATGATGCAGAAAAGAAAAATTATGTCATCTCTGATATTGCCATAACGACTTTTTGTCAGCTCTTGATTATTCTTCTTCATTTCAACAGTTTCTCATGTTCAAAAAAGCACCTGTTCCCTAATAGCAGGACCGGGAAGACCTCTCCATTGAGTTTCTCCTCCATACAAAGACTAATTGAGGCACAAGTTCATGTATTGAGTTTTTTTTTCCCGTCAAGGCCTACTTGTATGAAGTGCTAGGCATCTTCAGTTCTCCATGTAATAACTAGGAGTTGGGAGAACTCTCAACTGATTTCAACCTTTCTTCTGGACAGTCTGCTTAATTAAGGCTATTAGTATCTCAGCTGAAGCTTCTGTGAAACTGTGTCATGTTCCTGTGAGAAGAGATGAGATCACAGAATTGGCATGTTCCTCCTGCTACCTATGTATGCGCATCAGCTGGGATATTTATGTCCACAGAATAACAGAATGCTACTGCTTATTTTACCCTATCTTTTCATTCTCTTTTCAGAATTGTTGTTTCCCTAGAACCTCAAGATTTATTCAGAAGAAGGGAGAAAAATAGGAGTAAAAAATTCTGCTTACTTAGAAAAAAAAGAATAATCTTTTTAAAAATATGAAATATCTAGTGAGTCCTAACAGCGGAACACTGCAGGGTACACATTAATGACCCATTAATGCACTTCTCAGGTGGTAAATGGCCTGTTAATGCTCCCTTGTCATGCCGGCTTGTATAATTTATTCAAATTCACAGGCAGGGCATGGGGGAGGAGGGAAGCAACATCATAGAAATGGTTTTCCAGACATTAACATCACAGGTCTTGCTCTTTCTTGGGGTCATTCTTTACAGATGCCTTTCAGTGACATCCTTTCCCAAAGGAAACCGAATCCTGTAACCAAAGAGAATGTCTCTCATTGCGACAAGCTTGGACTGTCAACACCCTTAAGCAAAGAGGCTGCTTTCTCCCATGTTTTTATGCAGACCATTTTCACATCCGTAGTATCCCTTCAATGAATAATTTGTTGCCTGCACTTTGTCCACTACAATTCCATTTGATAGACCCAAAACTTCAGAATGGCTGCATTTCCTTCACTAAACCTGTCAGTGTCCTAGCCACAGAAAATAAGACTGGACAAGCATCGAGAAGGTTTTGCTACTCAGCTTCCTATTAGTGGGGCTTCAGCTGGAGGCTAAGCCTACCT
Source organism: Chroicocephalus ridibundus (assembly GCF_963924245.1). Taxonomy (NCBI): domain Eukaryota; kingdom Metazoa; phylum Chordata; class Aves; order Charadriiformes; family Laridae; genus Chroicocephalus; species Chroicocephalus ridibundus. The sequence goes on along the minus strand of NC_086296.1, from coordinate 7,002,611 downwards.
GACTCTAGGGAGACCCAAATAACATGAGAGCTGCAGAGCACTCTTACAGTGACAGCAAAGCATGGAACTGCATTTTGCTCCCAATGTGTCTGTGTCTTACTCCCACCACCTTCCAAAAGTTGTGCTTCAGCGTGGTGCAGCACTGGTTCAGAGGTGGCTCTGAGCATCACACTCTTCTGCAGCAATAACAGTAGACCCTGCAGAGAAAACCACCATTACTGGCATCTCACCCTTTCCCAAGACTGGAATTGCTACAGTTGTTGGTCAGGCCGTAGTGATGGTTAGGTGTTCTCCCAAGCCTGACAGGAACTTGGGGTGGTCTGGGTGTGTCTGTGCGATATTTCCAGGCTCCACAGCTTCACTCTGAGCAAATGTCTGTGGCGTAGATAATCCACAGACTCCTGTAGTTCATCTCTCTGCCCCTAGGCATGAGAAATTATACCTATATAATTTGTGTCAGATGTTTGCCTAACGCATTGCTTAAAATCTCCAAAGACAGAGATTCCCCATCTCCCCACACAATCTGTTCAGGGCTTAGTTATCCTTAGTTTTGCAGAATGTTCCCTATGTCTCCCCTGTTGCAGATTCAGCCCATTACTATGACTTCTCCCTAAAATAAGCATGCAAAACCTGCTTATTCCTTTTCTCCTTTGCAGCAGCCTTTTATGTACTTTGAAGGCTGTTATCCCTTCTTATAGCCATCTCTTCTCCAGACTGCACAGCCCCAGATCTTTCAACCTTACCTTGTAAGTCTAGTCTTTGATCTTTCTCACTGCTGGAATGAGTCAACTTTTTTTCCTGAAATGTAGTTTCCAAAGCTCAATACAGTTATAGGTGAGTAGAGAATGACATGGTGTGTCACATTGCTTGCAGAAAAACTACTATTTGTGTTTCCCATATGGTTTATCAAGCTTTTGCTTCATATTCTGCTTTTGACTCTCTATAGTCTCTGGCTTTTTCCTTCTGTAGAAAAGGGAGCAGCCTGTGTCTTCCACTCTGCACTGGTAAAAATGGTTGATCTTGAATGTAGAAATTTGCATTTGTTCTTTTTGGGTTACATCCTTTCTCATGTTTATTTATTTATTTGACTCTTAAGCTAAATAGGTAGTGATAAACAAGAGGTGCTAATAAAGTTATCACGTTAATTTCCACAGTGATGATCTGACCACATCTGAAGAAAATTATTGCCTACCTCAGGCTTTGACTGTGAAATTTTTTATTTTAAAATTTTTCATAAATAGGTAACATTAGCTTTGCATCTCTTTTACATATCAACTTTATAACCATAGTAATGTCCCTCTCAAGTTCTACAATTAGAATGTAAAAAATGTGAAATCTCTTCACAGCGGTGTCGATCTTTTCTTCATTATGAAATTAGGGAAAAAAAATCTAGTATTTCAGGTAACAAATATTAAGTTTGGCTCATATTTTAGATATGACAAAAACAGTTGTTTTGCCTGAGAGGATCTAGATTAACAGTGATGTGAATCCTGGTGATGATGCAGGCTGCAGCAAATCTCCCATTTAATGGATCCAGGTTTTAAAACATCTTTTTGATGATTCTGCAGGGTTATCACCTTGTCAGTATGTGTGTAGATTCTGTGGTTACAGTAGGGCAAAGCTGCATCATCCACATGGGAAACAATGAAAGTCTGCAAAAAACTGCATTCATTTATGTCAGCTTAAAAGGTGGGCACATGACTGAATATTTAAGAACCTTTTAAGCAATTTTGCCGACCAATAATTTATCAGAGAAGCTTTCAATCTAAATTTATATCTCCCAATGGGTATATTAAGAATTGTAAATATGATATCATCATTTAGTTAGGTATTTAGCAATTAATGTGTAAAGTATGATCCATAACTTTTACTGAGTTTGATGCTTATTTGAATAGTGAAATCACGCATGTAGTGGTGAAAAATGGCATACAACCCATTTCATTCTTCTTCCACTTATGGATTGACTCCCAGAATATATATTCTAGTGCTTTATCTAGGCTATTTTTTTTAATGTCCCAAATGCTATCGAATTTTACATGGCACCTGTACATTGTTGGAAGTCCTGAGTGGCTTAGAAGTCAAAAGGCAGCATTTTCAAAAGCACTTAAATATTTTCTTTTTTTGCCTCTTGAAAGGAGGTGAAGTATCTTCAATTAAAACTTCATTAGAAGTTTTAATTTTAACCTTGAGCTTGTGAGCCATTTAGGTCACACTGACTCTTCCAGAGATTTGAGTCCACTGGAGTCATTAGATGCTTCAAAACGAAATGTTAGAGCTTCATTAAATGTGTAGTTATCTTTATTTCTTTTTTTCACTTTCCCAATTTAATTGTGTTCTACTAAATGGCTAAATTTGACCCACATGAAGGTGGCTAGTACTTTAGTAGTACTGGCTACTTGCTGTCAGCCTCAAGCCACTCTTGACAGGGGCTCACGTGATCGTGTGGATCAAAGTCAGAATGTGATGAAGCTGAACATCCATACATACAGGTGGTGGGAGAGGGCGAGCAGAAGCAAGAGGTAACGGCGGCAGCTGGTAGTGCTGCTGAAATGTTGAGTATGAGAATACACTTCTAGATTTTCACACTGCTCAAGAAGCATCCTCTTCTCTTCCCTCAGATACCGAAGACTCATTTTTCAGCATAGCTTTACACTTCAGCTCAGAGGTCTTGTTAATTGCTCCAGAAGAAGAATGTGTGTGTTATAGTCCTTAGTGTAACAGTAACTTCTGCATTCAGCTATGCTATCATCAGTTATTATTTTTGTTACATCTTCTGCTCTCTGTCATGGATAAAAAATGGCATGATCACTTTTGAAATAGATTGTGACAGTGTCACGGTACGTGATCAATCACTAAAGAAAGTGGTTCTGTGGTGATATATGTGTTCCTAATATTAACATTTCCTGATATTAAGCACTTTACTTAGTAATGCTGAGTAGGGGTGTTTGAGAGAGCAGAATGTATTTGACCATACCTGTCCCCTTCAAAGTTCATAACTACCGAACAGCTAAATCCCTTCTAACGGATCTTAAAGTACGATCTATAGCTCACTGCTGTGCTGTGAAACTATGGTAAATGGCCCACGACTGGTTTACAGAAGCATGTTAAATACAGTTGGGCTTAAGTTTTTTAGGAATGCCTAGTGATGAAGAAATATGGATGGATGACAGACACTTAGCACTCCCAAAAAAATGAGGTCTTCTGCCAGCAACAGATTTTTCACTTCTGAGTTTAGATCAGCTTAGATAAAGATTTTCCAGATGAGTCCTGCCCTGTGGATCTCTTAGTGTAACACACACTTGGGATGTTAAATCCTAATCTTTATCAGGTAGTCAAATATATGTTAGCACTATCCGTGTGCTATCTTGCATAGTGCTGTTCTATCCAAGAACTTGGATAGACTGTTCTATCCAAGAACTAAGCCGTATATATATGTATGTGTGTGTGTATATATGTGTATATATATATATATGTGAGGGAGCTTTGGAGTGTAATTATTTGAGCCGCAGGGTCATCTGAGCTTTTGAGACTTCATATCCATGCAGTGTGATCAGCATCTTTTTGTTCTCTTCCTGTGCTCAACTGTGCATGGTGGTGGCAGAGGGACAGCCAGAAGGGTGCTGTGAAACCTGTTGGCATTATTATCGATGTGGAACTGCCAGAACGGGCACACAGAGGCTTGGTGGAAAGCAGCGCCCACAGGCTCCTAATGAGGACAAAAGGAGGAGAGTGCGCCTGTGCTAGCACAGGGGCAATGCCAGGCATCTCCTGTTGGTGGGCAGCCTGAAGCGAAAACAGTATTGTCTGTGTGGGATTTAAAGCTGTGTCAAAGCCTTCCTTCCCTGCAATGTACTGTTCCATCTGCTGTTTAAGCAGAAAGTATTAGTGTAGGTGTGAAAGGAAGTTATGCACCTAGGAAAAGCTGTTATCCTCAGCTAGTTAGAAAAAGCTCATATGACAACATGGAAGGCACACCTGCATATTATACAACAGAGTTTTGCTCAGGAAAGGGGCAGCAGAAAGTGTGATGGAAGAGAAGAAATGCAAAGAGCCAGCCTGGGTATATCCTGGGTTGTGCAAAAAGCAGGATTTTCCCTGACCCTCTTGGAGCTGCATCAGCTCATGCCAGAGCAGGATACAGGTAGAGAACCCATCCATAACCTAGTCTAGGCCCACTCCAAACGAAGCCATTTCAATAGAAACTGAGAGGCAAACTTCCTATCCTGACAGCACTGCTAACCACTGACAAGGTGCCTTTTTTTAGGGGTTGAGGAGGGCATATAGCCAAAGGCATCCTACATTCCTTATGCTAAGTGCGAAGGTTGCCAAAATTAGTGCACATACACAGAGTGCACAATAAGCCATTTCCCGCTTGATATGCCAAGAAGGCTGAGGAATCTGTGAATTATGCTGTGAGAAGGAAGCATATAACCAGCATCTTGTCCATCAAAGCAGAAAACACCTCCAAACTGCAGTAAGAAAGAACTAGCATTGCAAGAACCAATGTTTAAAACCAGCAGCAGAACCTTACAAATAAAATTCTGAGCTTGTGTAGACAGCTCCTAACTTCCTGCCAAGAGTGAAAAAGCAGCGTACGTGAGAGTGTAATCAAGCTCTTCAAATCTACTATGCAAGTGCCTCTGCAGTAGCTCTTTCTCCAAGAAAGCTGAAGTTCTGAGTGCTGTCTTGAGGGAGACATTTCACACTACTTCTGTAGGTACCGCAGCAAAATTGCTTCAGCCACAGCAGCATTGCATGGCTCTTTATTCCATTTTGCAGAGGTAATAACCATTAGCTGAATAATTTAGGCTGAAGCATTTTGCCCCATAAAATGTTTTTCCGTTGACAAAGTTATTTCTATCATCCACAATAACCATTTTAAAAAACAGCAGAATGAAGCTGAGTTTTCCACTTAACACTTTCATCCAACTTTTTTTGTTTAGAAGGCCTGATTTATTCATACTGTGCACAGTGCTTTAGTGTGGTAGTATTTGGAGCCAGGATTTGAGAAATAACATGATCCGTTGGCAAGAAAAAGGAGAGGGGAGAGATGTGGTATTTATTTTTCAAGCAACTGGCCCACTGCTTTAGCAATGAGGGGAAGAAAGGGACTTGATTTCTTACAAGAAATCTCTTAGATTTTTATGTATTCGTTCTGTGAATCTGGCTGGGAAGCTCATGCATGTAGAAGAGGATTAGGGCCCACTTCTCACTCAGGTGCCAGGTGGTCAGAAAGCTTCTTTGAGGTAATAGAGTTATACTTGTAGGAAAACTGATGAAAGATCCAGGTTCATTGCTTCTGAAGAGGGCTACATTTGCAGAATGAGAGGCAAAACAGGTTCAGTGGTATTGCTCTGATCAAGTAAAACCCCTGCCCAAACAGCAAGTGAGAGATGTAGGCAATTATTTAAAGTATTACGGAAAAATGATCAGGTTCTACACTAACGTATGATGTAGGTAAATGGAGTTCTAATAAAAAACAATACAAGACCTTCTGTAGTAAAAAGTCCTCTTTCATTCCATGTTCGATCCTACCTCATTGGGTTCACTTCCTTAAACATACTTTCTGAAATTGCAGCCCAGAGCATGTGGACTCTCCACCCTTTGTGTGACATTACAGCCTTGCTAACACAGTGGGGCTTGTCTTTGGTCACCCAGATAGGATGAGCCATAATGATTAACAACATGTATTATTTCTTGGCCCTGCTTGTCTTTAAACTGATGACTCTATATATCTGTCGCACAGCTTTTGGCATTGGATCCACATCAGGTTGTGACCTGAGGCCTCCTGGGCGTAAATAAGAGCAGCACGTATTGCTGGGGCTCAATAGTAAATATTACACTTCATTGCTCAGTTTTTAGCTTAAGTGATACATTGATGGAGATATAAACAAAAAATTACAAAAGAAAATGGAAATATATGTTTGCAATGTTCACTTTAATTACAGAGATTGAATATCTAATTGCATCTTTACTTTCATGGGTATGATGAGCCTAGGGAGGAATTTCTTTCTGGGTAATACCTATTGCTAGTGAGTTTGTGTCTTATGAAAGTAGATTTTTCACAACTATCTTGCAACTGAAATATTGTTAAGCCATTGTCTAAATATAGTGGTGACATTAAAACCCACAGCAAGCAATTTCTTCCTTTTTTGTATTTAAGCTGAGTTTTAAAAATGGAGCTGTAAATGCTGAACAATGAACATGAACACTTGTGTGGTGTCTACATGGAGGCAGAGGAAACTGGAATGATGCGGGGAACCATGGCTGCAGGGCTGGTAATGAAACTGCTATTGAAGAACAGGTCACAGTCTAGAGTTTTCCTCCCAGCTCGCCATGCAGCCCTTACCGTAAGGATATTAAGGAAATCTGAGTCCAGACTGCCAGACCATTATTCCCACCAGTTAAAATGCACAGAATCACATTAATCAATGATTCTAATCTAAACTGTCGTGTGAATATAAGCCAAACACAAAGTTCAGTGCTGCTAATATCCAGGTGCTGGTTCAGACATACCTGGAGTTCCAGATCTAACCCTTATCATCAGATTTATCTGACATTCGAGTAAAACTTTTAAGTCAGCATGGAGTGCTCAAAATGAGGACAAAGTCTGGGAAATATTTCTGTGAATATGCACTTACTTTCATATTTGTAACTAAGTGAAAGGCTCAGCAATCTAACCGTGCTTCCCCTTCATGCTCACTGCTCTTTCAAGATGTTTAGATAGAATAATGTTGAGAGCTGCCAGTATATTAGAGGCCAATAAGACAGAATCTACCCCACTGTTTTGCATCCAGGGGATATAGCACCAAATCTGTGGTTGGGGAAACCTATTGCAACAGCAGCTACTCTAGGGTCAGCTTCTTTCTGTATGTGTGCAGCACTTGGTGGGTAGGAGCAAAATTCTGCCCTAAGTCCACCAGCAACAGGGCCCTGCATTCTCGATGAGAACAAGACTACCAGGCAAAGCACTGAGTTAGGGTGCCTTTAGTGAATCATTTCTTTTTGCTCAAGCAAACACTGGAAAAGTGAAGTTTCCTGCCTGTGATCTTGAGTTTCTCCTGCTACTGGGAAAGTTTGTGATCTATTGGAGTTGTGTTACACGAACCCACTGGAATGTAGTCAGGAAGCAGAAGGAATTCCATGGCTCACTGTCTGCAGCAAGGGCTTTAATCTGTCCTGGAGTCACTTGAAGCGCTCTCTTTTTCCTCTTCATATTCCTTTTTTTTTTCTCTTTTTAACCATGAAACAGCCTGTCAAACACACACACGCAAATGTTAACTGAAATTTCAGTGTGATATTCTTTAGAAGTTTGATGGCAAAAAAAGCAAAACTGAGATGTAAAGCCCCTTGCTGTACATGTGCATGCAATATCTTGCACATGGTCATGCTGCTGCAGGGTAGCTAGCAATGTGGCTATAGCGGCTATTTGCTCCCACTCCTAATGACTTGATATTCCAGGATCAAGGCACCAGTTTCACTTTATGCAACTTCATGCAGCCCCTGGGGTTGAGTGGGTAAAACAATCAAAACAGAGATTTTTCTGAGTATATGGGTTGGATGTGACCCTGTGACATTTTGTTGTAGAGCAGGCTACTTTAATGAGTGCATGAGCCAGTGTTCATCTTAAATCAAATCTTATTCCCTTGTGTATCCCTGCTGCCTCTCCAAGGCTGCAAATCTGTTTCAAAGGTTATTAGTTTAGAAACACTTTAGGGGGTACATCCCTGTACTAAACCTGTAACTGCCTGCATTATTTTGGTGGCAATAGACAAAGAGAAAAAAGCTCTCTTTGATATTTTTTTCCTTTATCTGCTACATTGCAAGTATTTTTCCATCCAATTAATCCCACTAGGTTTCTAATTGAAGTGGTGGTTTGCATAAATATTAATCAGTCACTAAGAAACACAAAGGGTCGGGGCACACCAAATGAAGGAGTGTATGTGGTACAAACTCTGATGACTCTTTGCTGAGCTCTCATATTGCAGAAGATGTTCATATTGTTTTTCTCTAGTATGTTTTTGTTGAGTTTTATTGGTCATAGCAATATAGATAAATAAATTATGTAAACATGTTATTTGTTCTAATTCTCCCTTATTGCCATTTCAGTGGGAAATAAGTGGCTAAATATATTCTATGTTCACAGTCCCTCTCTGTCTTAATGAATGGAAAAATATTTCTTCACTCTCCATAGTGTAATAAGTTGTGAGCATAAATAAATTAAAGTCTTGGAGGCCTTTATATGAATAGGGGCCATATAACCTCCTACAGAAAATTGCAAAGCAATGTTCTTGGTACTCACCTTGGCTCTGTAACTCATTTGCTGCTGGCACATTTTCCAACTGCAGACCGTGATAGTTTTGGATGTTTTACTTTACAGGATTATTTCAATGTTCATGGGCTTGATTTGACCACTTGATTTGACTCCTTTAACTTTAGCAATTCAGTTCTTAAAAAAACTTAGGAAAATTAAGGAACTAGTTAGGAAGGTGAACTGGAAAGGAAGGAAAGATATCGGCCAGGTTAAGGCTTCTTTCTTTCTTTTCAGAATTTAATTATGGAAAAATATTTTCCTGCACAGGACTGGCAGTGCTCTGGAATTGCGTCTTGCCTTCAGGTCTCCCCCTGCTATCCCCAGGCATCCAGGTTGCAACCAGAAACAAGGCAGGTAGATTGTTCAGTAAAGGTAGTTAGAGCTGCATAATAACTGTTTGGGTTCTGCAGGGCTTGAGACAATTGAGTATGCAAAGCAAACCTCACCAGAATGAAGGTATCTGGAAGTTCATATTGTTTCATCATAAAACTAGAAAATCCTCCATCTTCCTGAGAGATACAGAAAAAATGAGGGTTTTTTTTCAAAAAACATTCAAATTTTCATACTTTATTCTGCTTTTGGGACTAGACTGGAATTAGCTTTTCTTGATGACACATTTCTGTATATTAGCGGGAAGGCAGAATGTGACCATGACAAGCAAGATGCAGTTTTATCAGACAGAGGAAGGGACAGACTTAGTTGCTGTAAACCCAGTGAAGCTGGCTTTTCTATCGATACTTTTAAATGAAGTCGGACAAGGTGGAGAAACGTGGCAAAATATCAGAGCTTAAGTGTTAATAGTTAAATGTTACATATCACTTTTCCATCCATCCTTGTATTCCAATACTGCAGAAAGTAAATTCCCATTGATAGATCCAAGACACAGCCTGGTGCTGTATTCATTAGGCTTTCCTGTTGCCATTATTAAGCTTGGTAGAGTTGAAGACACTGTTAAAATTAACTTGCCAGAGGAAAATGGTTCCCATGCATCCATTTTTACAACTTACCCTGTGGTGACATCAGACAGCCTCACGGGCAACCAGGGAGCACAGATACAATTGGAAAGAGGATGGGGAAAGAAGACTCAGTTTTTCTTTGCTGAAATGTAAGGAGTTCTGGGGAAACATAGACGGTTCAGAGATATTTGCCTTCCGTCAGGCACGCCATCAGCCATTGTATAAGCTTCAAAACAAAACTCACCAAAATGACAGCACTTTGCTGCTGCAGCGTGGAATTGGGCTGTTCCTGGGGGAGTATATTTTTAATATCCTTGCACTGCAAGGCTAGAGAGAAGCCTCAAACTGTTGTGCGGTGACAGCCATTCCAAATCCTCAAACGTGGGAACTCTCTCTGTTGTCTGTCACCGTACAATATTCACCTTTCAGGACATTAAGACGGAAATTGTATAACAGCCAAAGAAATAAAGCCATGATATGATGGAGCTTGTCAGCTACTAATCTGATATCTACACACATACGTGTTCTGTGTCTCCTTGTATTAAATCATTCTGTGCAAGTATTTAGCTATTAAATAAAACAGTGTATGGCCATAATCAGTAGAGCATTACCAGTTTTCCCTGCCTCCTTTGTCACAGCTTCAAGGTCTGATCATGACACTTCAGAGAGTAGATCTGGGTAATGTACTGAGTAATTTTGGTTTGTTTTGAGGTTCTGTGTTGAACTTTACTACATGTGGTACCACGCATATTGAGTTAAACTCAGGTCAGGGCTGTCAGTGAGCTATTTTACCAGTGGTTCTTACTCTAACAAAAAGTCAGTCCCTGTGGGTGTACTTAGGAAAGTTTACAAACTTGCTTCTATTTGCTTAATAAGGTCAGAATAGAAAGCTAAGCTCCAAGGGAAGCTGTGGTTCTTACAGTTAGGAAAAATCGAAACAACAACAACAGAAAAAAAAAAGTGCATAGTGCCAGGGTGGGGCAGGTGGGCCAGGGAGGTGCAGGTTGACATTCCTAGGGGAAGATGTCTTGAAAATGCTTTCTCTGTGCCACAAAACCCTGTGAAGTTTTGAAAAGCCTTGCTATTTTGTCTTCATGGAAACGTCTTGTGGGAGAAGGAACTACAGAACCTTGGTCATTAGGTCACTCTTTAGGAGACAGAAGATCCAAGTCTTTTAATCCCTGAAGACCAAATTTCAACCTGGGTCTACACTACCTGGCATGTATCTCTTTCACATGCCTAGGGAAGAATATAGCTCATGAAAACATTTTACAGCTTTGACAAATGTTCACTTACAGATGAAATGTATTTTTTGCCAAAAAAAATCATAAGCCGTTTTTTCCCTTGGCTCTGCCAGTTCCTTTATTTTTCTCTGCTTTCATCCCCAAACCTCCTACCCTTTTTCTGTCTTGTCTATTTTGATTCAGTCCATGCCCTGAATGACTTCTGTCTTGCTATGTGCTTGTACAGTGTCTATCACAACGGATTTCAATCTGTTAGCACCCAGAGGCATTAACATAATGCAGGTAATAAGGTCTAAATTTAACTTGCTCACAACTACTTTTACCCACTCTAATATGCATCATGCTCTTCAACTGACAGACTTGAATCGCATATAATAGCTGCCTGGCTACAGTACACAGATGAAGAAGCTGATAGAAAGCATTTACCTCAATAAAAAGGATATTTTTCCCTTCCAAACCCCTCAGCTTCATTTTTTCCCATTGCTTTCAGAAGCTTTATGTCAAGATAGATTTTCCTCCCACTGTGATGCCATTAAATCTCATGGCTGGCATAAAATATGCTTTATGAGTTATTAAAGAATGTTACAGTAGCTGAATTGGGCAATCATTAAATAAATATTACTAAATAGTTTATAAAGAGAAAATGTAAGTGCTTTCCATTTTTACTTATTCTCCCTAGGAAGGATGATTTTATAGTTTTTCTTCCTTTATCTTTTTTTACAATCTGGAATGAACTCTACAAACTTCATGGTTCATCCAAATACCTATATGATGTTTAATTGATGAAGACCCTTTGAGCAAGAAATAACTAACCAGCACGTTCCTAAATTTCTGTGTTTCGTTTCAGGAGTCTCCCAAACTAAAAACTCTGGAAAATTGAGTTCAAGTCCTTTGGACTATAATTCTTCACTTTTACAAGTCTTAATCATAGAGGTTACCAGTAATAATCAAATTATATATGGGAAATTGGAAAGAAGTAACTAAATTCAAAAGGTACAAAAAGATTGAATCACGGAGAACAATTTTCAAGGGTTCATTTGGACACCATACACTGGCTTTGGTTCTTGGCAAAAATTTATCATCTCGCTTAGCTCGACATTCAGTGTGCACTGTCTGCAGTGACCTCCAAGGGGGTCCTTCCATGAACAGGAGCATAAATTGAGGAAGGACGCTGGTGCCAAAATTCTAGAAAGTTCATACTTCAACTTAAGCTTCAGACAGCACATCACCCAGCTTTCTTCAAGAACCAACAGCAGGTTTTTAAAACACAGAGAATTAATCTTTTGGAATTATCTTCCCCTCTCTTTTGACTATGGAGATGGCTTATATTGGTTTAAACTGGATCCCAACTTGACCAACCAGCTTAGGAGGAACTTCAGGCACTTCTCCAGAGGAAGCTGCACTGGACAGTTCTGCTTTACAGTTGCTTATACTGTGCGGGACTGAACTGAAAAGGAGTGATGCTTACTTCAGTATCCCTTTTCCTGAGCACAGTTTATGCTTTCTAATTTGCAGTTACCTGTTCTGTGTAGTGCAAGTCTCACTTTGCTTGGGGATAATGTGTTGCAGTTTAGAAGCTGCCTGCTGCATTGGATTGAGACCACAAGAACTTCTTTCAGTCATGTTGTATCTTCTCAAAGATTAAGGCAAAGCACAAGAACATGTACAGCCAGTTTGGTTTCAAGCTGTTGGGAGTAGCTGAGCGATGACTAGCACTGAACTGAGCATTTATTCAGCAATATGGGTACAGCTGTGTACTGATGAAGGAACAACAAATTCACATCAAAATGAAATTCTCAGATCAGGCAGCCAGTTTCTGTGTGTAGCAACATCATTTTGTCTGTCACGATTGGATTAATCCACTGCTGCTGACATCTCAAACCATAGCTGCTCTCAGCAAAATACACAGATCAATGTCACACAGGCTGGTATGCCTGTGCCTATGCCATTATGCCATTTTAGTGTTTCCCAGGTAGAGATCACAGCTGCTTTCTCAGTACCAGTGTATTAAAGATTTAAATATTACTATAGTTACTCAAAGACGTGCAGAAAGCTGGGCCTTATTGTGATTTCTCCATGTTGTGATTTTTTTTATTTATTTTTTTCCCCTAGGAACTGATGCTTATTTCTTTATTCAGTCGTCTTCTTTCTGAAGGTCTCACAGCTGCGTGGTCCATTTGCAGCTGCTATCATCTTTGCTAGCCCCGTTTCTTCTTTGGTTAAACCAAACTATGGGGCTGCAAGGTCTTGATCTTTTTCAAAACTCAAATATATGATGATCAGGTCCTAACACTTGGTATGCAGCTTCTCTTGTCCATGTCTGACACAACTGAATCTCCCCTGGCTCTTTTCCATTCAGTTGTCTTCTAGTTCAATAGATTCAAAAATAGCTCCTGCATATTTAATTATGCTTCACTTCACTCTGTTCCTTCTAGTCCATTCAGTCTCCAGTACAGCGCTTTGTCTGCTGACAGACTTTCCATTTAGGCTGGCTGATGTTCAACATATTATACTTCCAGCCCGTATTGACTGAAAGAGGTTGTTATCTTATGAGACTGGGAGCCTACACAGCAAAGTATAGTTGACCAAAAATTAGGTCAACAATATCATAAAAGTGCATTACAGTACATGATAAAATTGATCATTAAGAGCCATGAAAGCAAGGTATAACAGTGGACAGAGAAGTAAAGAAGTAATCAGAAGAATATTTCCCCTTCTTCTTTTAATAAGCTATCTTTATCCTTGTTCTACTTTGATCCCTTTGGGGCATATAGCCTGAGCAGGGAAATTAAATTAAAAAAAAAAAAAAAGAAAGAGAAAAGAAATAATAAAATAGTGCATGTGTTTAAATATTTGCAGGAGAAATGAAGCAACATAGAATCTTTCACTAAATCCATGATGAAATGGAAAAAATACAGGCCTATACGTTTCAAAGTAATTATTAAGTTCAGTTCCAGAGGGATGTTGGTGCTTAAATCTGCTAGGTTTCCTTTCAGGAATGATCTCTCTGGAGGGCCCTGATCCAGAAGCCAGCTAAACTCAATGACAGTTTTCCCACTGACTCAAGTAGTCTTTGAGTAAAACCCTAAAAAGCAGCTGGAGCTGTGTATGTGTCAAGGTTATCACCACCGTAATTTGACTTACTGTTGTAGCACCAGTGTCTGCTAGCAACATTACATTTATGATCCAACTAAACAATATGCAAACACCAAACAGAGGATAGACCCTGTGTTGAAAAACATCATGTCCAGAATAAGCGCTTACTTTTATTCTATAAATAATCACATGTTTATGAATATATTTAACTCAGCACATTGGGATGCGCGTCAAGGGAATTCTGACAAACACATGAAGGTGCTGGAGGTGAAATGAACCCTGATTTAGCTACTCGATTATCTTCTGCAAGGCAACTGCATTCATATTTCATGGATTCACAGAGCTCACCAGTAACATATAGTATAATATAGTGTGAAAACAGCACTTCCTCGGAGCCCAAGATATTTGACCTACCTTACATTAGCTCCTCATCTCAAATGAATGTAGTTCATCTTTTGTTGCAACATAAATATGAATGGCATTTTAAACTGCTGAAGGTGTTTGTTTCCTCTGAGATGCACTTTTCATTTGTTGCATTACTAGGACAGATGAGTGATAGCACCTTTTTTAATGCTATGGGATAAAGTACAAAGCCAGTGTGAGGGGAAAGAGGGAGCTGAAATACAGTCAGGGATCCTAGTTTGATTCTCCGGATGAATGAATCAGTTACACAGGGAAGGGGAATGATGTGGCAATCTCCAGGCACTGAAGTACACGATAGTTGGTAAAGTAAAAGGATATGGCAGTAGCTGACTAACCTGTACAAAAAATTAAGTTTTCTCTCACGTGCTAATATATTGGTTAAGGGCTAGAGACGCTAAGCATCCTTCGGAAGATGCTTTATGGGCTTGACCTGAAGTCTGCTGAATTCAGTCAACAGATGCTCATTGATGTCAGGGGATGCTGAAGCAAGTTTTAAGTGTTTTTCTTCTGTTAACTTCAATTTTTAGTATCTTATCTTCCATGTGAACATCCTTTACTGACACTATTGGTAAGTATGTGCTGAGACTGAGAACATTGTATGATGGCCATGCCCCCCAGGCCTGACAGAAATGTCAATTAGACTTGTAATATGACAACAAAAGAGGAGTGCTAAAGAGACATCATATTTTTGGAAAAATGTGAGAAAATTAATGACAGAAGAGACTTCCTTTTTTAGCAAAAAGGATGGAATTTGAAGTGCAAAACTGAAAGAAATCACTGCAATCATATCAGTCTTCTCAAGCTGTCAAATTCTGCAAAACCTAGTATGGCACACACACCCAAAAAAGACCCAAAAAAATCTGCTTTTTTTGTCCCCTAGAAAAACCTGTGGAAGATCTCTATCCTGAAAAGATAATAATCTTAATTAATTATTCATCTTAATTAATTAATCCTAAGGAATACTACCCAGAGCACCCATGTGGCTAAAATTGTTGAAGGAAGCCCATGATGTATAATTTACACATCTTTGACCTTACAGAGGTTAGGCCATATTCTGAACGTTTCACAGGGGCTTCAAATAAAGCCCAAAGAGAAAACGATCCACTTTCCGAGAACTGCTCACGCTGCCTGTCTTAGACTGTGCCATGAGACTGGCTTCTCTGGAACTGTTGCTCTACTATGTCCCTGGATGTTCTCTCAGACCTGGGCTTCTGTGTACCCTGGAAGGCAATCTCTAAGCGCGCAGGTTTGCAGCCTGCCTGGGGCACTGTCTGGGCAGTTCTCAACCACAGTACACTGACAAGGCTCCAGTGGCTCCCCGATGTCACCAGTAATAGCTGAGCTGCCCTAAGGCCTATCACTTCTGCAGCAGAAAACTCTGCAATAATAGTTTTGCCACTTTTGTAAAGTGTGGATGCACCTATCGTTTTCGCAGCTGTATCCTTATTTTACCCTCAGAGGCTTATTGTTGTTCTATACTGTGTTCACACGCACAGAGCATCATACATCTCAAAAGTGCTCTCTAAACCAAGCCCTAGACCATGACCAACATACGCCATGGCAATCACTAGCCTTGTCACCTGCATTTCCCTTGGCACAGAGGGAAACAGCATTAGTTCACCTGTTGGGGGTCACAGACAAGTGCGAGGGACAAAGAGAGGGCATGTGTGGGAATGCAGGAAAAGCGAGCTGGCTGGGAGGAGGAGATGACATTTAAGGAGAGAAGGATTAGGAGGCATATTCCATCAACCATGGTGTTTAATATAATGATGACTTCCAGTTGAATTTTTAAGCTTTTGAGCATGATCTTTTTTCTCTGTTGTTTAATAATGTCTCCAAAACTTGAAACTAATATCTGTTTTCTTTTCTGACACATATTTCACTGCAATTGCAGGAGATTTTGCTTGTTCTCTGGCTTTCGATGTAGTTTAGGTGTGTTTTGAAGAGGAAAAAGGCACAAGAGTATCTTTAGTATCCCTTGAAATGGTGTACTCTGGTACACTGCAGATAGGAAGAACATCATGCTGGCAGTAGAAGCAGTACACTGGGAACCACAGGAGAGCGTACTGTAACTCCTGCCCACTGCTGTACGGACAGGCTGTCCTGCGCTAGGCTTTGGACTCAGTGTGGTAGAATCATTCTTGGTTCAAAAGACAATCACTGCAATGTCTCCAAAGATGATCTAATGTCAGAAATGGCTAAGGTGTTAATTCTGTGCTGTAAAAATGTTATTTGGAAACTGCTGCTTTAAAATAATTGCCATCTTTTGATATATTGAATATATTTTACCAACCCAGAACACAATTTTGTACTTAAAACAAAACTGAGAACAAAGACTGCCTGTGTGAAACCTAACTGCTTTAAACACAGCTGCAGGTGCCTGCACAATGTACACTTCTGAAAGGAAAGCACTAAAGTTGGAGAAATAAAATGGCCATTGAACTATTATGTACAATGAAAATTCCTGGCTAAACATATATTCTCATTCCATTTCATAGTACAGCATATATGTCCCTGGGGTGAAAGTCACAGTTGGTTACAAAAACATTGTAATGAACTGCCTAAGAAGTGCTGTATGCGTCTCACAACCCTCTACTGGAAGAAATTTGGAGCTCTTAAGTGTGGATCTGACAGAAACAGGCAGAAACTGATTTTCCTGTGATTCAGAAAACATCTACATTGTCAAAAAAAATGCATACCCTTTTCATAAGGAAGAGCTGAAGACCTTTACATTCCGTTCAGAACTTCCTCATATACTTCAGCCTGGTGGAAAGTAAGACATGAATCCTTACGCACCATACTTCTTTTTATTTGGCTCCCTTTCCCAACCCCTTCTTTGGCAGAAGTTGGTCAGGCTAATAAACGTTTTCCTAATAAACGTGGACAAAAAATTTCATGAGAAAAATCTCAGCTAACCTACAATATATAGCACATACTGTATGCAAGTAATGGGTAGGGGTTTTTCCAGTGGCCAAAATATTCTGTGACTTTGGAAGGACGTGCAAGCGGATTTTATTCTTACCACTGCATTGTGCCAAGGGCACACAATGCCGCTTACTACATCTGATGTGAGGGAGGTAACATAAGATATGCTAACTTTTCGGGTTTCTATTCCCTGACCATATCATTAGTGCCAATTGTAGAAATAGCTCTGAACGGAAGGGAGGAAAACAGCAGAAGCATGATTGAAAACTTCATTGTGCTGTAACTCAAACATTTGTCCTGCCCATACATTGTTACTGGAATATGTAGATACCGTGAAGAGAAAGAAAGTACAATTGTAATAGAATTTCTTTATTTAGGTGCCAAGTGCCCTTGAGGGTAAACCAGGCCTCGGTGGACTCAGAAACAGACCTATCTCTGAAATCCAAGAAGAAAATTATTCTCAGTGGAACCAAAGTTGGCGTTTACTCTCCTGGTTCGTTGCCAAAGCTTAGGTAAGGCTGAAATTTGATGCAAGTTCCATCGCTGAATTAAAGAAAATTGCTTTCTAATAATTTAGTGAAAACCAGTGCTATAGTTTAGATGTGTTGACATTAAATAGCTTTTGATTTCTGATTTGTTCCATAGTGCTAAGATGGTGCTGGAGGCAATGAACTGCATTTGGAAGTAGTGGAATGATTGATTGTTCTGCTTCCTCTCAGCTGCTTTGTGGGTTTAACTTTTATCTACAGTTTAAAATCAAAGGGTTCTTTTCTTTTCTTTTTTTTTAAACTAGTTTTACAGTTTAAAATCAAAGGGTTCTTTTCTTTTTTTTTAAACTAGTTTACAATCTGTTGACAAAAGGGCCTTCCATCTGAATAGATCATATGTTCATGCTTAGCTGGATTAAAAATGACAATTCTATTTGAAGGAAGATATTATTTTCCTGATTATTTCTTTCTGGAAAAAAAAGGCTTCATGGTGTAATTTCTGTTTTCACTTGATGACTTAAGAGCCTTTTTTCAGTAATAGATCAGTATTTGTTGGATTTGTTTTTTAAATCACTCTAGGCTCTAAATTTGCAACTGGAAGTCAATGAGGCTGTCTGCTGACTTAGATCAGAATGAATAAACAGGGGTAGACTCCTTTTGGATATATTCAAGCATATTTTCAAGAACAGTCTTACAGCAATCAAGTCAGTGAAGGGCAGTTTCTTGTAACAAAACCACATCAATCCCCTTACTTGAAAAGCAGTATTCCCTGATCTTAATTAGGATGTGAGGGGTGCTGAGGGACCTTCGTTGCAGGCACTACCGTGTGACTGTCGCAGCTCTTGCTATCCTGCGCTGTGAACGTTTCCACTCTTGTCAGCTCGTCCCTGGATTTCACAGTTCACCCAGGAAAAAGGGACAGGCTGCCAGAATTGTTTCTGCGCTGCTGGTAGCACAATTAGCTTTCCCTTGAGATGAACATTTACCAGAAGCCCGGATCTCAGCACCTCTTTAGAGTTAAGACTATTTTTTATACTCCAGCTGCTGTTCTGCAAAAATGGTCTCTGGATGAAAAATGCCCACAGGGTCCAGGGGCTGATTTTCAAAACAAACACTGCCTACAGCCAAAAACCAACAGGGATAAAAAGGGGAGTTTAAAAAGCAACTAGATTTACAGACCTGTAAGCAGGAAATACTGTTGTAAACATTATTGTCCCAGGCTTATTTAGGGACCTTGGGGAGAGTGCAAGCACACTCCGTGCCTCTGCCATGCCTTGTTCAGTGGTTACAGCTCCTGAATAGAGAACAGGGGCTGCTAAACAGCTGCAGATAGGCAAGAAGGAAGGATGGCTGGGTTCAGTGCCTTGCTTTCCGGTCCTTGCTGAAGTCTGCTCAAATAGCTGCATACAGAAGGAGAGGTCAGCTTCTCTACAGAAAAAGAGATACAAAATCAGAGGAACGAAGTGTTGAGCTGTCACTTAATCTTTGATTTGCCCCTCTGGGCAGCTATGAACTGCTCCTTCCTCAGGGTAGATGGTAAAATCGAGGTAGATGCCCTACCTCAATTACACCTGGAGAGAAGAAGAAACATGTGAGTGGCAGCTGGGTTCTGCAGTTCATTGGCATTCACAGTGTCCAACTATTAGCTCTTATGTTCCATCCTCAAACTTAGCTTATAAAGAGGATACACCTATAAATTATCCATAGTAGAGGGCAAGACACACAGAGACAGGCAAGATGACGAGGCAGGAGGATCAGAGATTTTAAGGCCAGGACGGAATTCTCTGTCTCATTTTGTAGCCAGTGTGCATATTTATGATGCATAGATGGGAATGGCCCACAGAGAAAATACAGCTCACAAATCATATCTTTCAGCATGCTACCGAGTTTGTTAAAGTTCACTCATGTCTCCTACGCTTGTACTGCATTAATCATTCTTGCTTCTGAAAAAAAGGGTAAACTTATATCCCCAACCTACATTAAGATCATGTTCATTTCATCTCATGGTTGTATCTCTTTTAAGGCAGTCTGCCTCAGCCTTCCTTCTCATAAAAATGAACCGGAGGACCACCGCTTTCTTAATGGCATATGTCAGCATGACAGAACCGCATCTCCTATAGATGGTGACATACAAATCTCAGTCTCTTGATGTAAGGGTTCTCCTTTGAGACCTCTCCTCTGCCTCCAGTACAATCTCATGAAGTGTGGAATGACAAAGGGTTCTTTTCTTTGGTCTTAAAATCCTTAGGTAAGAAACACTTGATCTGGGATTAGATGATTGGAATATTTTTCCCTCTGCACTTTGACCTACTCTGCAAAGTGAATTCATACTTGAATACAACAAATAGCAGGTCTGATGCTGGATCTAAGAAATCCTAATTTTACACTGATGTACTTTTGCTGGCTTCTGTGATGCTATTCCTGACTATAAAACTGGCAGTGCAATCAGACTCATGCTCCTGAAGTTGACTCAAAGCTGGAAGACAAATTTGAAAAAAGAAATAGAATAAAGCAGATATTCACCAACATATGCTATTGCAGCTGAGTGTTGCTGAAATCTCTCTGCACTCTGTTCTTATGTAGCATATGTGCTATAACTGAAAGGCATAATTGTGTGAATTAAAAATCAGTCATTTGTTTTTCTCCAACACCTTCTATCCACAAAAACTGAGATTTCCAAATACAGTCTAATTAAGCCTAACTCTTTCACTGAGTTCAACAGATTATATGGGCAGATGTAGACGTATCGTTGCTCTGATCACCACTGTAATAAATCTATGTCTGGAGCAGAGCTCCAGCATCAGTGCTAACCCCATGGAAGTGGTTTTCCTGCATTAGCATGATACTTTTGGCATGCTTTATCAGTCCTCTGTCATGACATATTCACAACCGGTCTCGAGCTTTCCAGTGGAACAGTTTTTTGGGCTGTAGGACATTATTTTCCATTGTCTGACAAAAAGATTAGTTTCTGGTCTAGCTGTCAGTCTCTTCAGTAATAAACATTTTGACTATACTATTTGGTTGATCTAGGTTCAAAAGTCACTGAAAATCAAACGGAGCCTTAGCCATTATGAAATCAATTAAAGCAAATCCTGAAAGAAACAGAACACATTCATTTCTACACTAGCTGGGATTTGCCCTTTCCTTTCTAACAGATGTACGATTCTCATCATGGTTTTCTGTATTTTACTATCTGTCCTTTTTCTTACTATCATCTGCGTTGTACTAGTATTTATAGTTATACGAGATTATGGTCAAGTAATTTCCAATTCAACAGCCAAATATGAAAGCCCTGAGAGAACTGAGATGGAACATGAGAATATAATGCATCCTGATGGAGCTATAGCTGCTTTTCCAGTCTTTCTGCACAACATCTTTAAGACAGTAGGCAAATATTTTCTAATCCAGTGAAACGCTTTTCATTCTTTAAACTTATACCCATATCTGATGTGCGCTAGGTTCCAGCATGAACAGGGAAGCACTCTTGCTTTTAATATTCCTGCTTCATTCTGCTATATTGATTTGATGGTAAGTTGCGTAGCATTACCTGCAATTATTTGTCATTTTGCTCTTAAAAAAATCATCTGAAGTCATGGCATGGGCTGCAAATGAGATGTTCACTGGGGTGGAACTGCAGTATCCAAGTTACACAGGCTTGTGCTGAAGGGAATTTGACTTGCGTATTTACAGTATAGCCCTCAAAAATTCTGTCTATTTTTGTAGAGTTGGAAACACTGAAGATTTTATATAAAGGGGAATTAAACCATAAAGGACTGGTTGAGAAATCAGGAACAGCTCAGTAAAATTCTTGGTAAGATTTAATCCCAACACTGTGAAAAATTGAAGAAAAGGGGGAGAAATTGTCACAAAACTGTTTGTAAAAATGTCTGGAAGAAGACTAATGAGAGGGACATGTCAGCTCGTCATTCTAAATGGAGATCATTTTCTTCCAAAAATAAATGTTTTTAGCTTTAAACTAACAGTCTTATTTTGATCCAAAGGTACATCCAGGCATCATCATAAATCCTACTGCTAAACAAGTCATTAGCAAGGCCACTGCTAATTTCAGTGTATGCAACATTGATTACAATAGGAACTCCCTCTCCTCCAAGTTCTTAACTTAGACTCCTTAGACTCCTTAGTCATTTCTTAGACTGAACCAGGAGGGTTCCCACACCTAATAACTGTTAGACAATGCACCACAACATCAGAGTTTATACATGTAAATAATGCAGATTAATATCAGTTCATAAATCAGATAAATCACCCAGAAAAAAAAAGCAAAATAAATGAGAACATTGAAGTATATACAAGTCAGAAAGTAAAACACCACTTAGCAGATGCTAAAAAGTATTTTACAGTGTTTTCATGAGACTACCTAGGATGATACAAAGGCAGAATCGCACTGAACTCCACAGGACTGAAGGAGTGAACCCATCCTGCAGCAGGAAGGAGTGTGACCTCAGGTACTCATTCCCTGGTAAATAATGACAAAAAGTATTCCATTCTATGTTGCTTTGATAT
Source organism: Chroicocephalus ridibundus (assembly GCF_963924245.1). Lineage (NCBI taxonomy): Eukaryota > Metazoa > Chordata > Aves > Charadriiformes > Laridae > Chroicocephalus > Chroicocephalus ridibundus. Next base: position 6,980,641 of record NC_086296.1, on the reverse strand, counting down.
GTCTTTTTTTTTTCTTTTTAAAACAATGATAATCTTAGTAAATAGATTTTTAATTTTTAGTATTCTGGTTCAATTAAAATGCAAAGAAAAGTTTAGAGGCGCTACCTTCAAGACATATTTGAAAAAAAAAACAACCCTGGAACTGTTCATTTATCGTTGACCAAATAGCAGAATTTCAAGTCAGTGTGAAATGGGGTGACTTAATAGCAGGTAGCAACTTTCATCTCCCACATGTTCCCCCACCTGCAAAAGTTTTCTGCAACAAATGGAAAAAATACCTTAAGTTAAGCCATTGTTATTTTTATATTTTCTGCACACCAGCAAAATCAATAGTTCTGATTCTTGCCAAAAGCTCACAGCGCTATTTTCTTAGATCACCTGCATTTCAATGTAATTCCAGAGATACACTACTATGAAGATTCTGATTCTGAGTTTCCTACTAGGCTTGCAGTTATACTTGCAATTCCATGTCCTTATTTTAACTCCCAAATAAGTCCCAGCTTTGACTGAATTAGCTGTGCATTGTATCTGTTAATAAAGAGCAACAGATCCTTCTTACTTCAGCGACAAGGTCTGGCAACACATAACATCACATGGGATATAAACAGTTGCACCTCATTCGGTTTAACCACTGATATAGATGGGAATATGCTCTCCCCCTAGGGATGAAATGTGCTGGGTGTATAGTTTCTCTAATAGGGTACTAAAACTTGTGCCAAGCCCCAGTTTCAGCCCTTTTGGTGCTGAAGCTGAGTTCCCCAGGTGGGCAAAGTATAGACTGTGCCAGGGTAAGCATCCCTGTGCTGTCACATTCCAGTGGTCGGTCTTTAGGCACTAGCATCCCTGCAGTCACAGAAGTGAGTTCGACTTTTATGGTTGCTGAGATCTTGGCTCCTCTGCTGAGTGCTGTCTGGACCTGATTTTTTGTGGTCAAGTGCATGTCTGCTAGAAATGTTAAATCCCACTGCTGCTTTGCAGAGGCTTCCAGATGACATTGATGCATTTTTTTAAAGTATTTTTGAACCCATCCCATCCCTGTCCTACACTGTGATCTTGCAGCAGCCTTTTCAAGGGAGGAAATGCCATTTACAGGAAGACTCATTTCCAGAAAGTGTGACAGAGGACTTTTTTTTTTAAATTCAGAAGAAAAGTTCTAGCTAAGCTGCAAGAAACATGTTTGCAAAATAAGGGAGAGGCCCTTATCACATCAGTGACAGATGTTTAACAGTAGTTTGCTTCCTGCACCGAGATGTTCTTTGCAATATTTTTTTTCCAAATGGAGAAAAAAATATGAAGATGAAAGTTTGGAAACCGTAAGGTAAACTAAAGGTGGAAAACCAACTCTGGAGCCAGGATCTGGGCAAAAATGAGTTATATGATAGTTCTGAATGAAGGAGGACAGCAGCAGTTCTGATTATATGGCATTATTTTTCTCTTTGTTCATAGCTTCTAGAACATGTATCTTTCTCCTCTTCTGCAAAGGAGGAATGTAAACAAGCTCTCTATGTGAAATTGGAAAGGAGCACTGGGGTGAACTCTGCCAACCCACACTACTAGGGCAGCCATGGAGCAGCTTTGAGTGGCTCTTGTCTGAGCTTTGATGCCAGCAGCTGGAGCCTCTGCACATGCTGATGTGGAGTGTCTCTGGCACAGCAGTATTGAGACAGGTATTCTCAGTTCAGAGATTTTTATTCCCCACTTCATCTAGTAAAGACAGAGCATGTCAATCTAAGGGCTTCTCCTCAGGGGCAATGTCTCATGGAATTGTAGACAATCATAGAAAATACATCTAAAAAGGAGCTCAAGACGTCATCTAGGCCTATATTCCACCCTGAGGAAGGATCAGCTCTACCCAAACCATTCCTGACAGTTCTTAAATACCTGATAACTGAAATCCCAGAGCCCTCCTGTCCCAGAGCTTATTCATGCTGATGTGCAATGGGCAGAGCCATACCGAGGGAGAGAATCTGATAGTTACTTTCAGTCAGGGGACAGTTATTGTTTAATGGACATAAAGATTTGTGTGCATCTAGGCTTGGAGGTTACTTCTAGATATTTTAAAATTGGTCTATATACTGGTATGTACGTGCAGCAGGCAGGCATGGCATATTGCAGTGTATCAAATGCAGAGAAGGATATGTTGTTTTCCTTTATCCTTTTCTTTAACTATTCCAATACTGATAACACATATTAGAGCTCAGAGGGAAATAATCATCTTCATTCTAGCAATTCTGCCACAAGCATGTTTTAAATTGTAAAAGCTCTTGGCAATGATTCATTTATTGAGTAATTTTAAGGAATAAAAAATCTAAATAGTAAAGAAATCTGAGTCATGAGCAGCAGCCATGGAGCATATAAATTGACATAAAATAACAGTGGCTCATAAATACAATCCTTTTCCTCCCTCGCTCTTCCCTTACAATGAATTAAGATTGGAAGTGACAGGAAAATGTCCAAATTTGTCACTGCTAGTGCAGCATCCTTCGGTTCCTAAATATATCCTACTTCAAGTGGTCCCTCCAAGACAGCATATTTAAAGTATTTTTGAAGAAATATTTTTAAAGTATTTATAAAGACTTTTTAAATGTCGGCAGTGTTCATTTTCCCTACACATCTGTGGAGTTACACAAGGGGTGAATTTGGCCCAGTGATCAAGAACCAAATGTTCTAGTGACCTGCAAACAGTTCAAGACCAAAAATAAACTTGCTTGCTTGAGGCAATAGATGACCTATTGGAGGATAAAAGTATTCGTTGTCTTCTTTGGGCAGCACTTTGGATCACGCAAGTCCCTTGTGACTAGGTTTTGAAAATTAGCTCCCAATGGAGAAGTCTATTTCTATACAACATAGCAAAGTAAGACCTCATTTAAGTACTTTTATGAACTGGTAACATTAATCTATTCTTTATATTAATTCACTGACTTCTATGTCTCTTAAGTCACACTCACTGCTTTTCTGCTAGTGACAATCAACTTGCAACCCACCTTGTGGAAATGTTTTAGCTCCTCAGACTGCAGGTCAGACTTTAATTTCACAGACATTAGTACAGTGCCCTACATTAACAATCAACAGTTTATTAGTGCAGCAGGATTCCCTGCCTTTAAAAATTTTTTTCATGCGTTGTTGCATTTAATGTATGTATGCATCTGGTTGTCTAAAGACAGGTATTGGTCAGTTGGTTGAAGGTAATCACTTACTAATTTTCTAATAATACGTACAGTTTCAGGGGAAAGGTTGGCAACCTTAGATGGAAGATTAAATGAGTGAGACTCCCAGAGATTCCTTTAGCTAGGGAAATTGATTTATAGCATGCAGAAAAAGCTTTCTTTTGGAAATTGAGTGGGCAGGTGGCTGCAATTTATATAAATTAAACCTTGGGCTTGTTCCTCTGGCTTGAGGGTGTTTTTTTTCCTGTTTTTAACAAAGCTACTCGTGCATAAATAGTGTTTGGTTCTTTTCCTAAATGTTGGTTCCCTACAGTTGTTTTTAATCATTGAATCTTTTGGAATCAATTGTAGGATTAATGTAATTGCAGGTTCACTCTTTGCTCCTTATTCTGTGGAGCATAACACAAGAGGAAAGCTGTGGCCAGGGAGAAAAATCACAGCTATGCATTCTTGTCTCGCGTCACTTTCCTCAAACAGTCTCTGAACTATCATTACAATCAAAATTCTTTATCATGAAAATTGCGACATGAAAATTTAAAGCTTAAAATAGCACTTCTGCAAGGCAGAGATTAGATTATGCAAAGTGTTAGTGCAGCATTAACTGAAGAGTCCCAATTAAATAATTATAAATAGTTACAAGTCTAGCCTTTTTATTTCCAGAGCACTGTAGTTTAAAAGTTTCTCACTTTCATTCTTTTTCTCTCTGACAATGTTCATGCCAGTTAAGGAGGACCGAGACCTCTGCAACATTTGCTTTTTCTTCTTTTTTTAAAAAAAGTTATAAAATTTCAGTTATAAAACTAACAAGTATTCTTTTGAAAAAAAAAAAAAATGATAGATCTCCCTGAGACACAATCAGTGTTTTAGACTTTTTTTCAGAGGTTGTAAAAGGTGCATGCTGACACTATATGGTAAAAGTCCAAGTACAGTGGAAATCATACCATAACTCATAGACATGTACAAGGTCAAGACTAGAGTTCTGCCAATTTAGTAGCCCAAATAAAATATTTTTAAAACTGTGCAGTGATCTGGATTTTGAACACTTCTTAAAAACTCTCTAGAGATTGCTATTGGGGTCATGAACACATCCATATACATAAGTATACAGGTATACGTGTATGCATTGCATGCATCATTCATAAAGCTGAGAAAAATCGTATCTTCATGCTCATTAACACACCTTCTTTAGGAATTATTCAGGAAATCACGAGAAACAGAACCGTGTTGACAGTCTTGGGAATGGGATCTGAGCAGGCAACCTCTGAATTTTTTTTCTGTCCTCTGATTGATGACTGTCCATGATCATAAAACCTCTGACTGTTTCTTTTCACCATGTTCCTCACTCCACCCTACACCAACAGGATATATGTCCTTACAGTCCAGAACATGTTTTTTTCTTATCTTGTTTTATCTACTGGAAACACATATTTTTTTGGCTCCTGAGGAGTGACTGTTGCAGTTCACAATTAAAATGTGGTTTGGATAAGATTCGTAAGTCAAACCCAGCTACTCATGTATGACCCTTTTTCTTCTTGTTTCTTTTTTTAATCTATGCAGTAAAATCAGAAAGAAACAATGAGATAATTTCATTATTCATTGAACTAATAATCTAGTCCCAAAAGAGTATTACATGTCAGGTACAAGAATCTACAGCATTTTTACAGGCTAGAAAACTAGTTCAACTGAACGGATCATTTAATTTATTAATTCAGTGCAAACCGAATGTGCCTTGAATGCTTGCTTTATCTTCTTTTCCTCATGGAATTTACATTTAAGTAACAGTTTTCTGAACAATTATAGCACAACCATTTAAAAATATTAGCTTTGATATGAGAATATAAAACTGTTAAACTCTTAGTTCTCCCTGCTGTTTTTTGGCTGCCGTAGCCTTGGTTACATCAGCCATTCTGGTGCCCCAAGGGGATGCAAAGGGGTAGTAGCTGGATGCCTTTGGAAATACACAGTCCCCATGTAATTACCCAGATACTAATGATGCCCATCTTGCAATGATCATGTCTACACTGCCAGGACCATCTTCTGTATACATACCAGACCTTGGTCAGAGAAGCTGCAATACTTCAGAAATACAGTCATACTGCTCCAACTTGCACAGCACTGCTCTGTGCTGTGTAGACACAGTCAGTCAATGGCCAACACTGTAAGGTACAAAGACTGCTCCCACGGTTGGCAGACTGAGGCTCCTGACAGCTCTTGACTTCAAGTGCCGGTCACTTCTTTCAATACTCTCCTTTCGTTTTCACTTTTCCTACAAGTGTCTTAATTCACCTTTGATGTGCAATAGGAAAAACTATTATATCCTTGCCTAATCTATGGTGAAGTTAATGTTTCTCAATGGTACGCTCTCCCTACTCTGAAGGAAAAACAATTTCCCTTCTACACCAGCCAGTTATGTCCTGAATAGATACAATTAATTATTTCACTAATCTCACCAAGCATTAGGTTAACACTCTCTGCACGAGATCACTTCCTAATTATTTAGCTAGTAACATCATCAGCAGAACACCACCTTGCCTGGAGAATGGGAGGCAGTCAACCATTACATAGCCATTTGAACCTAGACACTGCGTACATGCTCAACTCCCTGAAGACAGAAATGTAATGACACAGATTACTGAAATGACAGCTCTTGCACAAGCAGTGCTTTTTTTTTTTCCAGTGGTGGAAGATACTAGCTCAATTGATAAACTAGTTACAACCCACTGCATTCCATCAGAAATTCTAGTCAGCTGTAATATCATATTTTCTTTTCTGCAGAGCCAGGAGAATAAAAAATAAACAACAGGATGGGCTCTAATCTGTTACCCCCCCCATGGACATCCGAAGTTATGCTTGAATAATTCTTTTTTGCTGTAGCATGACAAGTTACTTCTGATTCATACCTTGTCATGACATAAGGTAAGATGCTAATTGTTTACCTAAGCTGTTCCATGTCTCATAATAATGTACCTAGCAATTTATTATACTTCTTGCTCTCTAAAATACCATCTTCCTGAGGCAAGCATGTTAAGTGATATATAAAGACGTGGTTAATCATGAGTCATTATCACAACGTTAGTACAGCAGGGACAAAAGGGAAGTAATCTGATATCAAAGTGAAGACGGGACAAACTTGAAAATTAAATTTGCACTTAGCATTAAGAAATAGGGATATAATTCCAGATTGTCTGATCAGAGCAGTGGGAGAAAGAATGTTTGAACTCTAGGCAACCATACAAGCCGCTGAAACATTAGCTTGCTAGTGAAACCTCTTGCTTATTTGCTGAAACTAAAAATATTTGTAAAATGGCCATATTCCTAGAGGCACAGGTAAAGGAGAACAGCTGCTCTGCACGAGAAAATCTCCCATATTTTGTATTTTATATAAGCTTCACCTCAGAGATCCTGATGTATATGTTACCAAATTTCCAATAATTTTTACCATTTCCAATTTTGTAATCAGAGCAAACAAAATAAAATATTGGGACTGACCTCCTGAGACTCTTGGTCTGGCAGCATGGTACCTGGGAAGCCAGGGATACCAGTGAGGTCATTTTCTCTATTCACTTCATTGCAGATTGATCTTTCAGCAAAGATGTGTGAGTGCGTGTGTATCTGGGCATGTTTCTAAGCAAAAACTCCAGTTGTTTTTCCTGTAAAACATAAGAAGGCCCCTCTACCCCCCACACACCCATGCACCCCACACCCTCTCCTATCTTACTTGCTTTTGAATTTCAACCCAAACCAGGAAAGAAAACCAACTGATACTTTTAAGCTGATACCAGATGGCTTGTGGCTCTGAAGTGGGTATACAGGGCTCTGTATTGAATAATAAGCAAGGGAACCCCTTACAGCTTGCATCTTTCCAAACATGGAGTGACAGCCTGTTGCATGTCAGAAGAATGTAGACAAGTGAAATAACTGCAGAGATGCAATGACTATGCAAATTGTTTGTAGCAGTAAAATAAAGCCTGAAATACTAAATTAAGTATAGGATCCTGCCAGGCGAGGAGGAGAGAAAAGTCAGGATTATTAGCTTCATAGGTCATTCTTTGTTATGTAAAGTCATCTGATGCTTGAAATTTCTTTCAGTGTATTCACTTACTGGTTTACCATGGATTGCCAAACTAAAACTATTACAGTTGAACAGTATAATGTGCCTGTTGCCTTCCCTTTTACTGCTTCTGGAACCACCTTTGTGGAAAGCTACAAAGTGTATTTTGACTTTCCAGGTGAATGCATTTTAAATGGTAAAAAGGCCTCTCCCCAAGTCTTTACAGTGGCAAAATTGAGTAACCAAAGAAAAAAGGGGAGGGAGTGGGAGAAAGGAGGAGACCTAAATTTTCAGCCTTTGAAAAGCAATGCTGTATTTACTAGTGATCCGAAAAATTATTTTTATTAAAGTATTAAATTCTGTCAGGATTGGTTAGGTTTGGTTTGTTTTTTTCCAAATAGAAAGTATTTATCAGATCCTCTTACTAGGAATTTTCTCTTTCTTTTCCAAATCCACGTTCCTCAGTGACCCCTTTCCCTCCTTCTGAAAAATGGATCTCCAAAGGCAACACATCTCCTCCCTTAATACATCTCTCCACTTGACAAGGAGCAGTCATGACAAGATGAGAAAACTTAGGCCTGTCACTTGTCCCTTCTGCAAACCAGTGTATGCTCATCAGCCAGTTAACGTACAACTGGTATTTATTTCTGATGACAGCATTATCTAAGAGATAAGGCTCTAGTGTGTGACTCAGGAGACCTGGGTTCTATTTCCGATTCTGGTACCAAGCCACCGTGTGACACAGGCCCTATCACTTCCCTGCTCTGCCTGGGTTTGCCTTAACCCCCTTTTTGTCCATTGAGAAATAAATTGCTGTGGAGTGAGGAGGGATTAAGGTTGCTTGGGATTGTGCTATCACTCTAACACTTGTAGTATGTGAAGATAGCATAGAAGATGGGTATACAGAAAAAACAAGATACTTGATCTTGTTCCATCCTTCATAAAGATGGAACAAATGCAATGGAACAAATGCAATGACTGTGGGCTTTATCATTAAACTAACCCAGTCTTACTTTGCACTTTTTTTGGATTATTTTCTACGAACAGAGAAATTACTGATATTTATTTCTCTAAAACTTAGATGCTGCATCATCTTTCCTGTTCCCCTTTTGGTGGGACAAGACAAACGATCATAATGTTCTTTCTGTAGTGAAATTTTAAGATATGGCAAAAATATGTTTGAGGGCTGTGAACTGATTGACCTCTGGAATACTGATTTTCTGGCTGACCTTTTTCTTTTAAAAAAGAAAAAAAATCAATTCTGTTGTGCCTAAGCATCTCAAGTTTGAAGATCAGCATTAGATTGTCATAATCTTTATTTAGTGCAGTGTTGTGTTGAGTTATTTGTTTAAAGCTGACACTTCCTGACAGTATTAGGTTACATCTTAGGGAGATACTGTGAGTTGTGTTTGAAGCTGCAACTTGGATTTACTGCAGCGGCTGTAAATATCAGATAAGCAACCTTCATAAATTATGCTAAAGGCATTTCTCAGTTATGTAAGAATTATTCTGGTATGTAAATGAATTTCTTCCATCAGATACTTGTAAACTATTATAAAGCTAGTGAATGTATGGCATTTAAATTTTTATATTTAAGGGTCATTTCAGTTTACAGTAGCGTGAACACATATATGTTGTATTCTGTGTAACACACACGCAAAATTGTCCTTGCCATTAGTGTAGCTGTTATAGTTCTCCTATAGCCTGGCACAATTTGCAAATGTATAAGAAATAGGGAAGGTTTCTAGCTTAGATATTGTACAGTTGAAGAAAGAGGTTACCCAAATATACATTATAAATATGCTTTACTCTGAGCACTGTACACACAGTCCTCACAAGGCAGCAACAAGCTCAATATTGCCACAAGCAAACATAGATGCTTTTGAACTCAAAAAAACCTGCTGTCCTCACTGGTGAAGCCATGAGACAGAACCCTTCACTGTAGAGAAATTACTTGTACAGCCTTCCCTATGATTTTGAGGTAGTCTAGCCTGAGTTATGCAAGTAGATTTTACAGGGTGTAAGACCAAATGGAGTTAGGCAACTTATTTAGATTAAGCAGGAGTTGTTAGCCAGAGTCCCAGCTCAAGCCCAGCAGTCAGTCATTCCCCGTGGACGAGCCTTAGCTCCATCATTGTGGGGTTTGAATGAGCAGCTCCATTTCTGTGTGCCATCTCTTTAAAATTCGTAGCATTCAGCTGCAGCCCTTTACAGCTAGAAGCACATGTATGCACACTCAAACTGTGCACTTCATTGCTCCCTTGCACTGATTTTACTTTTGATCTTTCACTCTCAATGACTCATTTCTGATGAAGGGAAATGACAGGAAAGAAAGAGCCTTGGGTCAGCTTTTGTGTCTGAAGACATAACTGATCAGCTGGCAAAATAAGTCCTCAAAATAAAATCCCATATACTCTATCCCAGAGGAATAGGCCAGTTTTACATGGCTGCTCTAAGGCAGGAGCAGGAGCAGTGGCAGTGGCAGGAGCTCTTCTGCACAGTTCTGGGAAAGAATCCTGGTGGGACAAATTGTCCAGTCCTGCATGTCGCACAAGACAGTAAGCAAATACAGGCATCAGGTAACTGAACTGAATATGTTTTGGGCCACCTGGGCATGTGCAAGGAAACCATTTACAAGGCGAAAGAGACCTGATAGTGGCAGACATTCTAGGAACTCTGTGATAGTCTAAGTCTTGATGTAATGAATCCTGCCTGGCCCTCAATTATTAGCAAGAGCAGAGTGAAAATGAATAAGAGATGGGAGCAATAATAGACTCTCCAGTGACACAGTAATGATGGCGACTGCTGGCTGGGTGGCTAGGAAAAGTAAATGTACTATAAATCATTTGGCTGCAGGAGCTCAGTTCTAGGCGTGCTTCTCAGCTTAGGCACTCATATCGCTGTTTACTTTCACTCAAAGAAAATCTCTAGTGGACCTGGCTGTAGTGAATGCATAAGGAATGCATAACTCCCTCTTCTAAATATTGTGCACCTTTGGTCCGTGCCCTGTCCTCAATCTTTGTCCCATTCTTTTCCACTGGCAGTCCTGGGACTTCTAACTATAGGTCAGTCTCTCCTCTCCCGCTCCTCCTCTACCTTAAAAAGTAAGGCCAAACCTCAGTACTTCCTCCCTCCCTTGATACAGTAGTGTGACAGAGCAGCATGGATCTTTGAGTTACCAGCCCTTCATGCCATCATACCATATTATTTAACTGTAAGTAGAGCTCTGTGGAGATTCTGAACTGCCTGTGCATGCCTCTGCCAAAGCAAATCTCCGCTAAGGGATAAATGAGATGTATGGATTACTTCTGTGAAGCATTTCATAGCTGCCCTAGCACCAAGGGAGTCCCACTAATCCCAACACAATATAGGGATAAGAATTCAGTAATTAACTGTAGAGACACAAAATTAAAAATTTAGAGTCATTATGAAGAAATAACTGGCCTTTTAGTACCTGGTTTACAGTAGCATCTAGCTCCTCCGGCCAAGGCTGAACACATGGTGTGCAAACATATCTGTACATATAAGATCTTGCAGTGTAAAACATCAAGTGGCATGGAAAAAAATGGGAGGAAAGTATGACAGTCAATTATATTTATAAAGGGCCTGATCCCAAGCCCATTACTGAATCTTTCTATTAGCTTCAACACTAGCTTTGGACTAAGGCCAAGTATATTTGCAGTGGCAGTGAATCTATTATTATATCTTCCTGTCTGTGAAAGCAAACTGTAGGAAAGGGAGAATTCTTACAGTGCAGAATGTACTGAGCTATCACCTGCTTTTGGCAAAAAAACCTGTAATGTAGTTTTCCTGTAATAAAAACAATAATAAGTCTTCAGTCATATAATTAGACAACATTGAGGCAATGCTTTTTTTCTTCTTATTTTAATTTGCGTAATTCCCAGGCTGCAATGCAGAAAAAACTTTTGAGATATTAACTAGATTATAAAAATGTCATGTCAGATTTGAAAACTGTCACTAACATGAGAGTTTTAATTATGAATAAATTAAAAAAAAAGAGAAACTGCTTTTCCTGTGGCAATAAGATTTTGCATTATGCACAAAAACTAAAGCTTAGAAATGTTCAAAGGCTGAAAAGTAAAAGTGAGATAAGAGAATGGATTATTCTGGAAAATAGGCGAAAGTAAAATCGGTAAAACATTACTATTCAAATGATATCTTTACAGGAGTCATTACAACAGAATTAATGTTGTCGGAACACAGAGAGAAGCGAAGTTATAAACCATTCAAGCCAGTATGCCAGAGATTTATTTCACGAAATGAATCCTAGCACTTGTAGCAACAGATTAGTAACCACAGATCCAGCCAAGGGTTTTCAGGAAATGCAGGGGACCTTACACCATAAAGCACACATGCACAACTCACCAATGAAGAACATCTTTAGATTTGGCAGCAACAGATTACCTGAGTGCTGTGAAGGATACTCTGATTTCACTGAGGCTACTCACATGCTTCAGTTCATTCTTGGGTTCTAATGCGTGTACGTGGCTCCGTCCCTGAATGTCTGTCTGCCTTTAGAGTTAACAGACACCACTAGTTTTACCAAACATTTATCTACTGAGTGGGACCATGGGCTGCCTCCAGCCTCTTTTCCCTCGAGAATGTACCCAGAGCCAAAGTCTACACCACACAGGCAAGAAAAGTTACATCTCCTCCTAATTGCATTGTGGCTTGACTTATCCAAAAGTAAAATGCACTAGAATACTTGGCAGCCTTATGGAGATGTTGTGGAGACACAAACTAAGTCAGGATAATATATTACATGGTGGGGGAGCCCATAAACCTATTAGCAGAGGTAACCACACATCAACTCAGATCTGGAAGCAGTTTAGCTCCATTTACGTGAGCTTGGCAGCCCAGTGCCAAGGCACAGGCATGACAACCTCACCTGCACAACCACTTGTCACATGCCTGACAACCACCATGTTGCTCTTCAGCACATGGTCTTCCTGGCTTGGATTATCACCAGCCTAGAGAGGACTTCATCAGGCCCTATTGCACAGTGTAGATATACTGCAAGGGACAACTACAAGTAGTTGCCTGCCAGCGAATACATTTCAGCTGCTTAGCCACAGTGAAGTTTTTGCTGATGCATCTTCACTGCCACTGCTTTCTCTTGATGCCAAATTAAGGTCTCCTGTGCTGCTGCTACCATTTCCACTACAGTGTGGATAAAATCCCTGGTGAACATGAAAGGTTCTTTGGAAGACTGCTTAACTCTGGCTAACACCATTGTTCAGCTGCCCTGATCACCAGGATGGAACACTTCTGCATCTAAATTACATAAAATCTAATGTGTGTAATTTATGTACATCTATAAAATGTATTCTTTGTGGAGGCAGAAAGGATTTGCAATTGTTGAGATATCCTAAAGATGATTAATTTAAAGCCCACAAATAAATAAAATCATTACGAACATCTATTCTTCTGACAAAGATTTTTCAACATAGCAGACTAAAGCATTAGCAACCCCACGTTTAGGTAGGAGCTGGAGTATCTGCTAAAGTGGTATTTCATGTTTAAACAGACTTAAATTTACCAGATCTAATGGGTAACAATATTTCAAAAAGAGACTTAATCTATTTCATTACATTTTATATTACTTTGTTTAATAAATCATCTTCTACTAGAAGCCCAGTCTAAGATGAATTTAACAGACTTTATAAATGATGGGTCAATATCAACTTTGTCATAAATTCATTTTTACTTTGGATACAGGCCCGGTGGGTACTTCTGTATTGCTTTCTTGCAAATGATCCATAATTCATAATTAACTTTGACTTAAAAATGTGACAATGCCTTTTCTTTTGTCAAGTGTGGGATTTTGCACTTTAATTTTCGGCAAAGAAAAAATAATACTACTTTAATTATGAGTTTAGTAGTGCTAATTTCAATTTACTTTTCTGTGTTGCATGGGATGGTTTGAAATCCATCTAGCAGCAAGAAGAACAGGATTAAAAATACACACTGGCAAAAACAATGCATGGAGAAACAAGTTTAATGGTTGTCAGTAGTTTGGGGAGCTGCTGCAGGGGGAATTCATATTCCTTAATGCAGACAAAAATATTTGTTTCAGTTCTTTTATTACTCACATATTGGCTTTTGCAGATATTTACAGCAAACTTCAACATTTTTGTGTTAGCAAGGAGATGAGCTTGAGGCAGAGAAGGTTTGTTGTACGGCTAAGACCATTGACTGGAAACATTCCATCTAGGTGTGGGACCTGAGGGTGCCGCTTTCCAAGAAAGCCAAAAAAACAGATGTCCCCCCAAAATAGTCTGATTATTGCAAGACGTGATCTTTTGGAACAATCATGACATTTCAGTGTGAGTGTGGAAGATGTCTCAAGGTTACAGGTTGGATGGGAACAACTGCAAACTTGGCTGTAAACTGGTGGTGGGTACAATGTGGAAAGCAAGTCAGCTAAACAGATTGAATACTACGTGTTGTACAGGACTGTGGAATGGGAAAGGAAATAGAATGTAAAAGCAACATATGGGAACCTATTTTAGCCTCAGCAACATGACAACATCTGCTGACTTTTGTATGGCTTTCTTTTCTCAAATTAATAATTTACAACATCCAGTCTAGAAGATAGGACAGTGGATCCTGCTGCTTATGAACAACTCCCTCTGATATGAATGTCACCCATGAGAACTGCGCTATTGAATTTAAGTCTCACTTGGTTCCATTCTGACACGCAAGCTTGGAATCCTACCTTCAGCTGAAATCAACCTCTTGTCCCATCCATAGCTATACATTAAAGACAACCTACAAGCTACACAGTTCTGGCTGGTGCAGAGAATTCTGAAGTAGTCTTTCTGATAAATTCTTTTAATTGTGCTAGCTGCAGGAGAATACAATTTATAGAAATTTACTACATACTCTCCACTGCCTCAGGGAAGATGAAATGAAGGGAACAAGCAGCAATCCCATGGAAAGACACCATTTATCTTTGGAGAAATTCCCAAAAGTCGATCAAAATCTAAATGTTCACTTTTAGGCTTATCACAAAACTTGAGCAAAGGCTGAGTTCTTTGGTAATCAAGAATATTCAGTAACTGCAGAGAAAATTGATTACTGCATCCAAGCACCTATACAGCAGAGAGCAGAACCTGGTCTAGGAAGCAAGTCAAGTCACCCCACAAGTAAAAGAGTATTATGGAGATGTTACTCCATGGCAGACTGCACAGTCAAACTGCAGTTGTTTTTAGTAAGTTCAAAACTGAAATGTAAACAATGAAAAGAAAGCAAAGAAAAGCAGAAATACAGTAGGTGCAAAAGAGCCAAACTGGAAGCTGTAATCACCCTGCTGCATGTTGCTGCATCGTTCTGTTTTGCAATCATTTTCTTATATATCAGGTTGGGAATAAAATGAGAGTGATCAACTCAGAAGTCAGGGTACTTGCTGAGAAATCTCAAGCGTGGCAGTTCAGAACATCTGTGCTTTTGGTTCCTCTTAGCTTCAGTGATCAGCATTCCTTCTTCCAGCTTGTTCTTCTCTACTATTCACCTCTACAAACATAATTTTGAACGAACCCACCTGTGACTTGATTTCTCCTTGTCCTGGACATGGAAAAAGTCTTTGATGGTGAAGAGTTTTATAAGCTCTTTGATCATCTTATGAGGTGGCAGCCAATAGCACCTATAAGCACAGAGATAAGAGAACCCGTATTACATTTTCTGACTTCTTTTGTTTGAAAAGCAATATTGTATCTGTTTTCCTCTCTGCAGGTACTCCACCTGGAATGAGAGTATGGTGAGGTTTCCTTCCCTTGTTATCCTATTTGACCACACTTAATCAGATCACAGCCTCGAAAAGATTCACTGTGGAGGTCTTTGGAGGGGGTGATGGATGAATTGTAGAGGAAAGAAGAAGCTTTAGAGAGGGTGGAACTGTTGTGTGCTCCCTTGGTTTGGGCACTGATGCGTTTCGAGTCTTTTTCACGGTTTTCCCCTACCTGATCACTAATGCTGTTTGGAAAGAGCTCTCTTTTCTTTCCCATTAATCATCTCTGGCACATCACTGGCATTTTTCTTTTTTTCCCTGTGTTCAAGGTCAGCTTTATCCCGTGACAGAAAAGCATGCACTGTGTCTTTCAATCGTAGATCTGAAAATGTATGGAAGAATGTATGGCTTTGATTTCTTAACCTGTTTTATGCAAGGAATGTTCTGCTATTGCAGCTTAACATCCTGCCAGATAAATATATCACAAGCACATCATCAGTCACTTTCTAGCTTTTTTCCCAAAATTCTTTTTTTTTTTTTTCCAGCAGGTAAATGAGGGATGATTTGGCTGAGGTCAAAGTTGACACTGTCAGTTAGCTCCTAGGCCGTCTGTGAGAGCATGTAGTGCTTGCTGGGACCTTGATAATTTCTGCAAGGCATTTTGGTTACTGATTGTTTTTTCCTGTTTGAACTGGATATGGAAACACCTGGCAGTAACCATATGTGCTCCTTTGCTCAAGGCTTGTATTATCTAGTGGTTAGAGCAACTTTTAATCCCTGGTGAAAATTACCCCAAAAATGCAGGACTTTAAAACTGTACTCTTGTTCAGTTGCAAGTTAGGAAAATATCTTACCTTGCCTAAGTCTCATTCTGGTCTTTGATGCTATATATTTCTGTTATAGTCAGACATTATGAAAAACAGTATCTTTCTAAGCAAATAAATAAATACAGAACCAGCTCTAAGAAAAAGCAAAATGAGTGTCTACTTAACGTAATAGGAAATCAAGGATGGAGAAAGAAAGGGAAATACATCCAAAAAGGTGCAACATTGCTTGTTTGGAAGTCATATTTTTTTCCTGTTAGAGTTTGTGACAGTGATGGATTTAATTGTCATAGTAATTTCCTGGGAAGTTTGGAAGTAATCAGGGACAGGGGCCAAGAATCACCAGTAATTCCCTATTGACTAGGGACTGGATAAATTAGCAAAAAAAAAATAGGCTGTGCTGTTTTGTTTGAAGTCCTCTGATTGGGTTAAAATTCACTGTTAGGCTAAGAATGATAGCCAGGTCTATGTCCGTTAGGACTTGCACTTAAGTTCCAGTTTAACTGGCCAAATTTTGTCTTAGGCTCCTGCTGCCCACATGCAGCTGGCCCCTTACAGCAAGATTTCTCATGGAGAGGTGTCTATGCAGATGGGCAAGCCATTTCAATTGTTGATCTTCACAATCCTCCAAGCTAGCAGCAGGTATTTTCAGAAACAGATCTTTCCGAATTCCTCAGGGAGGTTCAGGGAATGTGCTTCTCATTCCAGAGGCCTTTGAATAGAGCTTCAAAACTGAATTACTAAACCCTTTTCAGTTTCAGAAAAATGTTTAGTTATTCTTGGCCAAAACCTCTGAGGTCTTGTTTTGTATACCTGTCACATTTCAGACTCACTTCGAATGTCATATTTAAACAGGAGCTTCATGTAGATTTGGGCCTGCTGCCATTCTCCATGCAGAATTCACAATGTTTTAAGAGGCAGGCCCAGTAGAAAGCTACCAGGCAGAGTCTCTATAGTTTTAATGAGTGATAGAAAAGCTTTTTTTTCACTTTTTGGAAAAGTCAGACAAAATTCTACAGATTAGAAGTGAAAATGTCCTGCATGATAACATAAACAATTGATTTTGCCAACTTTTTAGCAGTTGCAATGGTGAGAAACATTTTATCGACAAGCAGAAATAAGCTTCTTTTGAGAACTTTGCCATTTAATAACTTATACAACAGAAAAACAGAGGGAAGAGATGTAATAGGCCAACACAAGTGCTGCCCTCATGCTAAGGTAATTCTAATGCTGGGAAGGTTTAGAGCCTTCTCTTTCATTAATATAAATCAAAATCTACTGAATGAATTCAACTGTGCTTCTGGATTTGATTATTCTTTAGCTGAATACGCAGAGAACAAGTGATTAAATTCATCACTGATTTTTAGGTACACAGCTTTCCTTGCACATTGCCCTTCACTAACCAAACTTACTTAGCTTGTGGTATCAGGGAAATCAAAAGGAATAAAAAAAAAAAAAAAAAGGAACAAAAAGGATACAAAGAATGGCTGGCAAGTTGCTGGAGGGAGCTAGTGGTTATAACTATGCTATTGCTCACTTGGGCTTTTTGTGTCCCTTTTCTGCAACTGTTGTTGGTTTTACTATTTCAAGCTAACGCCTGCTCTCCCTGGATTCTGCTGTCTTTAATGGAAGCAATAATGAGCCTTGAGATATTTGTACCATAACAGCCTTTGTTTACAAGTGTCTCTGATATCTTGAGAGAACGATCCTGGAAGGGAAAATCTGTTGTGTTTCTAAAGTACAGGAAAGGGTACTTTAGACAAGTTGCTACTGTCAGCTGCGATGTGTAAAATTGGGATATTAGTAATAATTCCTTTTCTCCAGTCCTTGTGTGTTTAGATAGAAAACTCATGAGAATACAGTTGTCTCTTATTTTCCTCCTGGGCAGTGAGACTCTGATCTTGGTTAGGGCCAAGCATGCTATAACTGTATAAAGAAATATCTATCTCATCGTGGTTATGTCAGTGGTGACTATTAGCCTTGGCAAGGGACCTTCAGAAATGCACTGCTTTCAACTTGATTCTGCTCAAACCAAACTAATGAATTCTCCCCGTGACTTTAATGGAATACAAATTACTTTAATAGAATACAAATTAGGCCAGCTTGAAACACATTTAGAAATCCCACCAGTAATGTGGTACCACATAAGCCTTCTTCTGAGGTACCAAACTGGACTTTACTGGTTTCTGTTTTACGCATGCAAACACTGGGCCCAGAGGTGAGTTTCACTGCATTCTAGTATTGCAAATCCATTATGGATACTGCATGATTATAGGCAGTAGCATGTGAAGAATACAGCCTATGGTATTAGCTGAATAGGTTCTATTGGAGCTGATGGGCATCAGATTTGAGTAACACCTGTAGGATTTGGCTCCAGTATTTGTATTGTTATTAATTTGCTGTTGTGTACAGTAAGCAATTGTTCATCTTCAGAGTTTTGTGATGTCTTGCCATGTCAGCAGAGACTGGATTGATTCAGGAAAGGACATTTCAGTTATTTTCTCTCTGACTGTACAGCTCAGGAATCTGGCATTTCTGACGTGAGTGAAGGATAAGAAAAAATAAGAAAGTCTACACTTTGATTCACAATATTTTATTCACTTCATATTTTAGACTGGGGGCGTACAAGTATAAGAAAAGCAAAACAGGGCATGGAATATATGCCCAACTGAAGGCAGATCATGTGAGAAGCACTCTTTCCCAAATGTTAAGGCGCATGATAAGAAACTGTATCGTGGAGGAAGACTGGAATGTTGGGATAAGGGTGTATTCTACGACTGTCCTGGTAGACAAAGATTATCTGATCCTAACCTGGATAATTCTTATCAGGGTGGAATATGAATAGCACAGTACCTACACAGACTGACACAGGGGCAAGCGTTTTCAGAAATGATTAAAGAAATCCCAGTGTCATGGACTTCTCTGAAAACCCTAGCCTGAGTAGCATGCATTCATAATCCTTGTTAACAGTTTGCTGTCTGTGATCAGAAAAGAACAGATTGATGTTTCAGAGAGGATTTCTTATCAGTGTTATCATCTCCTGACATTTGGGGAAACAGGATCCATTTGCTAAGCAGGTCATGTATTTAGGAGATGGCTTTTTCTGTAGTCATGAAACATCTGCCTAAGCACATATGTCCCTTAGCCAGAGGCTAGAGGAGGGTTTACGATTCCAGTTGTGAGCATAAATATAGCTCTAAATAGCATCTGGACCATGAAACCAAATTTAAAATACTGAATTGCAGGCATTTAGGGGGAAGGCAGCTTGACTAATGCTCAATAATCACCAATTTCAGATGAAACTCATGAGGAAAAACAAGACGAGAGAGAGATTATGGACTAATTCTGAATTTCAAAATAATTTTCAAGAGCATAGAATCTGGAAAGCAAATTCTGTCAGTGACTGAAATCGAAGCAGAATTAAAATTTGCTTATAGAATGCAAATTCCTATATCTAGGTTCATCCTCTTCCCACATCAATGTAACTCTCTGTCCTCAAGCTAGAGTCTTCCAAGGGGAGCACACAGCAATGAAAGAAAACTTAAGAAAAAGGCTTCTCTCTTTTTCTCAAAATCACAAACCCTGGTTTTCAGAAAAAGAAGGCAAAAGTGATAGCTTTAGGACAAAGGTAGGCGAGATCAAATGAAGCCAATTTGATATGTGATTAAAAAATTAAAAAAAAGAGAAGTCATAATGAGAAGATTTGTGGTAAGTGGATTTAACAGAAAATATTTTTCTTTTTGATCTTTGTATGTGGATATAAGTATTAGAGAAAAGCAGCAGCACCCATATATCATGGTGATGACATCATCTGGATAGATAAGTGTAAGAAAACTCCTTGTATGTGAAAGCTTGTCCCCAATAATACCAGAGAAAAACTCCAATTGACTGCAAAGGAAGGGAGGGGAAAGATTTCACCTCAAATAATTTTTTAAGGACAAAAAATCTGAGTAGTGCCATTAAAAGAAAGGTATCCTACTACCTACCCACAGCTCAATCATCTTCTTACACAAAGATGGACTTTTTTAAAAAATCTAACTGGAGATGTAAGATATCCTTAAGGAACTTAGTAATGCTGAGATGCTTACATTTAAGCATGAGTAATTTCACTAAAATTGTTGGTACTAATCAACTGCTTTAGATTTAACATGTGCTTTAGTTCTGTGCACACTGGTGTCATAAATTGCAGTGCCGTGAGGCACAAGCACGGCAATTATTCCCTAAGTTTAAGGAGGACCATCCCCTATGAGCCCATTATTACTTTACTGTTGATGAACAGGCAGTTCAATAGAAAATCTATTACTAGACATAGTCAACTAGATAAACCTCTAGCATCTTTCATTGCAGAACTTTCTGCAGCCTTAAAATATTGTGTCAAAAAGCTTTGTTTAAACTGAGTGAGAGGCAATGAAATCTCAAGGATTTTACACGAGGTTAAAAAACTTAGAACTCATTGCTCTGAAGGACTATGAATAAGATTGCCTTTGAGCAGCTCTTCCTAAATTGTGGGTTATATCCTCTTCCAGCTACAAGTCCCTGTGTTGAATGTGAAATAAATAAAATGTTTATTAACATACCAATGTGGCACTCTGGTATTTTCTCTGAACATTTGGGAAACCTGTAGAGGAGTTTCTAAAATCCCATTATCTTAAAGAAAAAGCGATTTTAGTTGCAAGATGTGAGTTAAATGGATGAGTGAGCATCAGTAAACAAGCTTATTTTAAACTGATACCTTGGAAAACCTATTTCTAAAAGCAATTAGTGATGAATTACTTTTAGCACTTGGGAAGGTCATTAAACTGTGTTCTCTACATTAGCAATTGCAAAGACAATTTACAGCTCAAAGATGGGCATGGAAATCTATGTAGTTTTTTCCAACCAAGGAAACGAACTGGGCAACGTGAATTGTCAGCTTGGGTTCAGGAAACAAACAGCATTCCTGCATTCTGTGCATATAGCAAGGAAGTTCAAAGGGGCCAAAAGCTACATAAAACAGAAAAGCCTTTCAAATCCTCCAACAGCTCTCAAGCATCACGTTCATCTTAAAAATATTTCAGGATTCCAAATTGACCGAAAATTGAGGTCAATATTTTTTGTGCCACTCTAGCAGTTCAAAGACTTACCCATTTGCACTCCTTGTAAACACTGCTCTGTCACACTCTTTCGTCGCCACCTTGCCACTGTTAAGCCAGAGAGGAGAAAAATGGGGAGCCCAAGAAATAAGTATAATAGATCTACTGTCAAAACCGTATTTGAGGCAATCAATCTGTAAAATGACCAAGGAGAGGTTTCTAGGGAACCTCAGCATGTTGTATCTGCTGTGTTTGGATACTAATATACAATTTACAGAATTCAAAATTGAAACAAAGACCTAGTTGGAAACATATTATTATTTTTTAATCGTGTTCAAATTGGGCTGTACATTGTGATTGTGTGAAGTAAGCTATGCTCTCTGGGCACAAGATCTGTTAGATACAGAAGCAACAACTTCACTAAGGTGGGCTGTGAATTAACGATGTGGATTAAAATATTAAAAGACTGTCACAAATAAAGAGGACAGTTGTAGTTCTGGACTCAAGCTTGATTTTTGTCTTCTCTCAGACTCCATCTGGGATTTCACTATCAGTGTGAAGAGGTACAGGAACTTCATTGTCTTCATGGATCATACCAAGGTAATGATACCTCTTAGCACCCTCTGTCTGTTCAGACTGACACTATAAATCATGTCGCCAATGAAACCCGTTCATCATTTAATCTCTGTAAGGTGCTACCAAAATACAAATAATGCAGGCTGCCCTGGGAGTGCTATCTCACCTTGGTGTTGTAGAGAAAGGTAGAAGAATTTTACCTGAAGAACCTAGTACTTTGGTGTCTTTGTACCACTACAGATCGCAGAAAAAAGACTTATCTGAAATACAGAGAAATGTACAAACTAGACCAGAGGCTCTGCCTAGCCAAGGTTTTCATGAGTGTCTCCTGCATGTCAGTTTCTAATGGAGAGGAGAAAAATTAAGCTAGCTATTTTTGCTAAAACAAGAAGCAATGCAGATGTTCTCCTGATAATCATGATATTCAAGTAAAAAAAAAGGATTAATAAACCTGTGATTTCTGCAAACCATCCTCTATTTTTTCCGCTTGGTGACAGGCAAATCCCACTCCATATAAAATGCAGAAGACTTCACATCTCATTTCAATAGGATTTGGTTCTGCTAATCACTGGGTTCAGTTTAACAGAGATTAGTTATTTGAAATAAAATTAGGCAACGAGGACAGGCAAAAATAAAAGATGAGGTAGTTAGTTACAAGGCCAGATATCTATCTAAAGTCATGTTCCCGTCTAGTGAAAGAGATCATAATGTCAAATGATTTTCTCATCTGACCATACATCAGAGCAGGGTGTGTAAAGAAGTTCTCATTACTTTAAATGTTTGACTTAAATTGTCAAAGAGAGAGAAGTAAAATTTTTTCAAAGATCTTCAGTGTATGTAAACAACTTGGTGTCTAATTCTGTTTGTACCTTTGACACTTGCTCTTAAAAGAGACAAATTGGACAGTTTTTCCTTAGATAAAACACCCATATAAATCAGTGCATGGGAGGCACAGGGACAGGAGAAGGAATGAAATTGAGATCCTTTGGGCTTTAGAATATATGAATTCCTTTTAACGAGATTTTGATTACAAGCAGTAGTGCCTTGGAGCAAAACTACAGCAATAATCTCTAATGTATTATTTTGGAGGGGAAATTTAAACATTATAATGTTAATCCAATGAATGTCCATTTAGGCTAGCTAACGATGAAACACTGTATATTACATAGTCCTAACCAACTAAGATGAGGAAAGATGTCTTTTATGGGATTATGTAAAAAGAGATCAGTTTCATCAAGAATGCAGTTACTCACTCGGAAACCTTCCCATTTACTGAGTCTCAGGAATCATGAGGGATCAGAACCAGATATAATGAGATCATTTCCCCCAAGTAAAAATGCAGTATGTGATTAGCCATTATTGACTATTATACAAAATGAAAAGGAGTTCAGTCCTACATCCATATCCTCTCACATGGTGAAATCTGGCTATAGAAAGAGGCCTGTAAACATAATTTTTTTGATTGGAGGACCCAAGTTCTTTCATTATGGAGACATACTTTAAAGGGAAAATGGTGGTATTATACAGCATTGATAGCTTTTCCTGAGAGGAATGCAAAACTTCCAAAACAAACCACAAAATGGGTGAATTCATTCTACAGTGCTTCAGTGTCAGTTCAAAATTCACAAGAAGTTTATCAAACTATTTGTCTAAGTTGGAGTATAAAATAGCCTGAGCTGCCTTTCATGGACTTTTATGTTGCATTTTCCATTTGGCTCCAGTCGAAAGCTGATGATTTGGAATGTTCTGGTCTGGATGTGTTTACGTGAACAGAATCAAAGTCAACACCACAGTCCTGGGCTGTAAAGTTGTGTGAAGAAAAATCTTGCAGAGACCGAAGGAGTCCTCGCCTGTATTTACAGAGCTCTTTGTGGATTTTGCCTGACCTGAAGCTCCAAACTCAAATCTTCTTCTAAGAGGTCCTAATACAAATCTGAAAGCTATAGTCAAAACATCCAATGCTAGCAGCATCCTCAAATATGGAAAGCCTCAGCACTCCTGAAATCTAATTCCTTTATTTTGTTAATTTGCCTGTTTCTTCATCCTGTTTCACCTCAGCAGTAGGGCCAGCAGCAAGTGCTATTTGTTCCTACACATCCCAGCAGAGTATGAGTTATGAAAGTATTTTTCTCATACCTCCACCATCCAGAAAAGAGGATCAAGGATCTGGACTGGGTCTTGCAAGGAGGCAGTCTGCAGTAAGGAAGGCAGGTTAGCGTTTTTTGGTTTTTTTTTTTTAAACCCTCTCAAGCTCAGTGAAGTGAATAGAGGAGAAAACTGCACATCTGCCACAACCGAGTAGAATGAGTTTCCGTCTGTTGTGCCTGCAGAGCTAAGAAATCTGAGCAAAAAGAGCAGTCCCCGGACAAAAGCTGGAACAAGCCAAGGTGTGTCTGGGAATCCTGAGAGGGTGTTTGATAGACTGATCTTCTCTCCTTTGTATATCGTTTCCCCTTACATGGGAAAAGGAACGGCTTCCCCATGGTGGCTAAAGCAATTGCTCCACAGGCTTGTGACTTTGGAAAAATATTTTATGCTTTTCTGATTTATTTTAATAGGGTTTAACTGTTGGAAATGAGGGGAGCTAACATGTGCCTGTCAGAATACTCAGTGGAATACCAGTGAGCTCTTCATGTTCCTTGGTGGAAACCCAGCAGTGTAGAAACTCCAGACCTGCTGTTTGAAACTCACTGCTCTGTTTACCTAGTGGATCACATAAGCCACTGCAGAGGCTAAGATACGGAGCCTGAGTTTCGTACAAGACTCTATCTGCATTCTACAGCCCAATATCTAGAGCAAACATACTCTGACACGGCTGAATGAAAATGAGTATTGGTTCTGTATTAAGATGCACTCAGAGATGTACTAAAAAACGCTCCTGTGCCTCTGGGGGAAAAAAAAAAAAAAGCAAACAAAAAAAACAGAAGGAAGAAAAAGCTATTATTATATAGACAGTTGATGCAGTGGGAACAGGAGAAACGCCGTGCTGAGCAGAAGGTGCTGCAGGATGGCACAGGAGGCAGCCAGCCACCAGCCAGCGCAACTCGACTGGGTTGGAGTAACCTTTGTGCAGCTCTGCCAGA
Organism: Chroicocephalus ridibundus; assembly: GCF_963924245.1. NCBI lineage: Eukaryota > Metazoa > Chordata > Aves > Charadriiformes > Laridae > Chroicocephalus > Chroicocephalus ridibundus. The sequence continues at coordinate 6,956,118 of NC_086296.1, read as the reverse complement.
CACAGGGTGCCTCCGCACGGGGAAACACAGCTTCAGCTCTGCAGCAGAGCCGAGGTATCACACCTCAGGCCGTAGCTGGGCTCCTTCAAACACCCACTGGTTTGGTATATGAGGAAAACACAAAGAATCTTCAAAACTAGTCTTGCTGATGGAAGGCACAACATGCATGAGCCTTTTATGTGAATCAGAAATCTTCCACGTTATGGAACTTCCCGGTCACTGGGCTACAGTAGGAGAAAGTTCCCTTTTCTTTCAGTAGCATAAGGAATTACCGAGTGCCGAATCCGTCCTGTGGAGGTAGATTCCCCTCAGCAGCGCAGGAACGGTGTGCGACGGGCCCAGCCACACCCGGCTGAGGGCGGGGCAGGGACCGGCAGCAGAGCGGGAGTGCACCAATCAGGGAACACCTCGGCCCCCAGCCTGAGCCGCATTGGCTGGGCCTGGCTGAGGCGGGTGAGGGTGGCTGCAAAATGGCGGCGGTGCAGGGCTGGGTCTTGCTGCCTCTCACAGGAACCACAGCTCTTCGAGGGCCTTTTGACTCGGCCGGCCAAGCACCCAGGACTGGGGTGAGTTTAACTCTGTGCGTGTGTATTTTCCTGCCCTTTGATTATGGTGTGCAGTGGTTTAATACCTGTTGGCTGCTGGCACTGTAATTCCTGAGGGCTTTGGGCTCACACTGAGCTGCCATTTGCCATTGGAGCTGGGGCCAAGTTCAAGGTTTGTGGTGGATGATGGGGTGCTCGGTTCAGACTGGAGTCTCTTTGGCCTCACACTGAGCTGCCATTTGCCATTGGAGCTGGGGCCAAGGTCAAGGTTTGTGGTGGATGATGGGGTGCTCGGTTCAGACTGGAGTCTCTTTGGCCTCACAGGGTTGAATGCCAGTTACGGTAGGAGAGGACCCAGTAACTCCTGATTGTCTGCTGGGCTTTGGTGTCTTGTGCAGCGTATCGAGCAGGGGTTGATGGGGAACCCCACATAAAAATTATGGGGAAAGAGCCCACTACATTTACTTGTCAGGGTCCCTGCTTTCCCCTAAGAGGTATGTTCTGCTGTGGTTGTAGGCTTTTGTTTGTGACTATGATGGGAACCTTTTTTTACTACTCTTCTGGATATTGCTGTTAGTTCCATAGAAAGCATTTTACATCACTTTCTTGTGAGCTCTTTTAGCCTATTTGTTGCAAACCTTTTAGCATATGCAGTTGGTTTTATTTGGAGAACCCTTAAATGCTATGGGTCACATTTGCCAAAAATCAAAGGCAAAGCCAGTAACCAGCCAGGAGTAGAGACTGGGAGAGCTGAAGAAATCAGGGGTGTAACTGCTTTCAGGTGTTCCATTGCTAGATGGTTTCCTGTTAATGCTCAAGGACCCGAGTGAGCCTACAGACTGAAAATGCCTATACAAGAGGTGTGAGGTAGTAAATAAGTATGTGTCTCCGGGTGCTGGGCTCTGGGGTGTGAGAATGGGGACTGTGTCCTGAACTGGACAACCTGCTTTTTTCCTCTGTTCTAGGCTTCCATGAGCTCCAAAGGTGCACATGTTGAGAAAATGTACATAGAATGGCACATTTACTGGCAATGTCAGCTGATGTTTTTATGATATAATTAAATAGCAATTACTTTCCTTCCTTCCTTCCTTCCTCCTCTGTCTTCCTACAGAGAGTTGTGAAAAGAGCATGTTGAGATCTATTCTTGGTGAAACTGTGCATTCGCGCTTCTTTTTTTAATTATTTTAGCAGACACTTTCTCTGCATAAATCTGAAATAAGAAACCCGGCAGCATATATTTGAGGCACCCAAAATCTGATATTTGTTTTCCTGGGTCAGTGACAGTGCATTAGTAATGACTGAAATAGATATTTGTTGGAATTTTTTAATACTTTGTGGCCTATTACAAAAATAAGAGCTAGTAACTATTCATTGGATATTGATATATATGAGACTACTGCCTTTTGAATTTTGATCTTGCTGTAAAATTAGTTTATTTGGGTTAACTTCATGCCCAGTCATGCTTGTCTCCAAAGTTCATGGATATTTTGTGTGATTAGAGTACAAAGTTAAGCTGATGGTCAGACTGACTTGCTTGTCTCCCACTTTCCTCACACAAATGTTCCCATAGATACATTTGTGTGTGTATGACCTTACACATATAGCTCTACTTTTACTGTAATTTATTCCTGTAAATGGAATAAATGAGATTACTTGTTTTAGCACTATAACAGGTATGGAGTCTTCCACAATGGATGTGGCTATATCTCTGAAATAAAATATAAAGCAAGATTGTGTAACATATGAAAAGAAATTAAGCTCCTTTAATATTAAGACAGTAAAAACAAGTCCAACTGTCTCACTTTTCTAAGAGTTAAATTCAGACTGTTAGTCCTAACTGCTCTTAACTCCCCTGGAGGCAAGACAATTTGTGCCAGCTGTTAGTGTGTGGTACTGATGTTTATGTTTTTATGAAAAATTCCCTCATCTTTCATTTACATCATGCAATTTTTTTAACTGAATAACCCTTGTCCAAAAAAATATACTTACATAGTTACCCTCAAGGAAACTGCCTTGAAATGTAAGCTTGACCACGCTGTGGGTCAGCAGTGTTTTTGTTTCTCCTGCATTGCAAAGTAACGTCAGTTTAAAGTGTAAGGCATCTGTCCTTAAAAGTTTAGCCAGAATAGGCTATACATGAAATGCTTCTGAACAATTCACCCTTAGTAATGTATCATATACAGTATTTCTTTCTGCGGCACCCTGTTTACACTGAGGACTGTGGTACTGTCTTTATTTAGTATCTGATGACTACTTGTCCTTCAAATGAGATATAAAATGAAGGAAACAGACAAGCTACCTTTAGTGTCCTTTAAAGACTGAGCAAAGCCATATTTTTGGAAAGGGTCATCTCTGACACTGATACCTAATTGAAGTGAAGCCACGTTTGTTTTGTGGCTACACAGCTGGAAGATCTCACTGGGAACAAAGGGATGTTGCCAGAGAATAACTTGAGCCCTTGAAAATCTGGTTATCGTTTTATTCATCTCTAGCGCACCTTTGCTAGAACTAAAAATTCCCAAACCCTAATGGCTTCTCCAGAGTGGTGTTTTTCTTTTAACTCATTCATGAGTGTTAAGATAAAAGTTTATTTTCTAAACTGGGTCTCACTGGAATTTTGTGAAGGAAGAAATATATTTCAGGGTCAAACTCTGAAGGAAAAATGACCGTACCATGACTCTAACACATGATTCTGTCCTAGACAGTTTTAGTGAGTATGAGAATAATTTATATTTTTTTTGCTTCCTTACATTCTTGGTTTATATCTGAAAAGGTTTTTTGTATTGTTTGTCTTTCAGTGTATTCAAACATTTTGTTCCCTGTGGTTTTTAAGCTTAACATTGTTTCTAAGGAAACCTTACAAAGCATTGACTATGATTATAACTGTCATTAAATATTTCTGATTTTTCAGCCCTATTGAAATTACAACCATTGTATGTCAGTAGAGTCAAAGTGGTTTAGTACATCAGCTAATTTATTGACAGCATGGGTTAGTGGGAGTGTCAGTAGAATGACAATCAAGCAAAATAATTCTTATGTCTCTCATTATACTTTTAATCAGGGTTAGCAGAAATAACAACTGTAGATTGTTCAATCAGACAAAAGTAGTGTTAATCCAGTGTTAAGATTTGCTATATCTCCATCTCATTGTTTAATAACAATCAAACAATGTAGGTAGCATGGATACGTCTTATTACAGCTGTGACAAATACATTTCCTTGATCTGTACCAAATTGGCAGATGCTAGTACAGGAAAAAAAATACAGGTTGGGCATAGGTACTGTTTATGGCAGTGTCCATAGACGTGCTGAGTGGAGCAGAACGAAAATGTGGCAACTATGAAATTCAGGGTGAAAATTACTTGTTTAGACTTTTCTTTAAAACTGCTTTCAGAATATTTAACGTTTTTTTTCTAGCTGAGCTTTTGTTTTTAGAATTTTGACTTCTTTGATGATTTCTTGCTCTTACAATAAAAAAGGAATATATGAAATTTAGAGTGAAAATAATTTCAAAGAAAAATGTAAAAGTTTCACTAGAAAAATTTTGGAAGCAGCATTTTGGAGTTTTCAAAAATAACTTAAATTTGAAATTTGTCAGAACAGGCCACTCCTCTTGAAATTTCACATCACTTTTGATGATGTGGAATTAACATATTAATTTTTGGGGAAAATCTTATTAAAAGTTTTGACTGGCCACAGATGATTCTATAGGAGTATGAAGAGATATTCTTGCCAAAATCGTAACACACATAGAGCTAGGCAAAATGCCTTTTAGTCGTTGGGACCCAATGTCTGTCCATACTGCAATAAAAGAAACTGTTTGTTGACTTCAGGACTAAAGCTGTGCTGTCTACCCTACCCATTTATGCTTTTTACTGTGTGCTTCCCAGTCCAATTTCAGTTTGGATGATTATGCGATAAAGTAACTAAACAACATTGTGCATTGCAAAAGTCAACTCAGAGATGCTCAGTGCATTGTATGCTGGGGCAGATGGATGTGTTTGAGAAGTTCTGGCACAGGTCTAACCTTACAGTCAGAACCAGCTCTTGTGTTGTCCACCCAGTCCCATTCCCCTCTGAGACTTCTGTGCCTCTCTAACCCATCTAGACTACGTATTTAAAGTAATTCCATATCAGTGCTTCCCCCTCACACACAACTGTAGTTTGGCACCAAAAAAGATGTACAGGAGATAAAACTTTTAAAATATGTTCATAGAAATAGTTTAAATTGCAAGAATAACTCAGTACAGAGTGTTCCTGAGTGCAGGAAACAGAATCCAACTCAAATACTGTCAGATTTCTGGAATCAGAAAGAGGTATTGAATGTTGGAGGTAGTTCAGAGGGAAGAGTGAGCTGTGGGGACTCACATAAAAGGAAACATTAAAAGAGTGAAATACATATAGTTTGGCTGAGCAGTGGCTACAGAGAGACATAACAGCACACAAATGTTTGAAGGATCTAAGCACCGTAGAGGGAGTGGAATTTTGAATGCTAAAAAGGGATTTTTCTAGGAGTAATGGCGAGGCTTTACACAGCACTTCAGGAAAACTTAAAAGAGCCCTCAGCTCTGGAATACTGGTGTATTAGCCACACCAAGGGAGCTCTGAAGTGCCAGAAATACTACGCTAGAGGCAGCACCAAAGGAACTTTTCACTATTGGCCAGGCTTTTGTTTTCTGGCAAGTTGAATTTTCTGGATGTCATTCATTGCTTTGTTTTGGAAATGAATGTGGCTGCCACCTCAGTCAACTTTTTAAATTGTGGAATCTGTGCCACCATTCCAAAGAAGGCTATTTAGGTGGTAAAGACCTGAAAGACGCTTACTTAATCCTTCATCCTGTCACAGCGCAGAGGACCACTAAACCCCATGATAGAGGCGGTGCACTGGGTATGCAAAAGAGCACCTGCGTTAAAGGCTTTACCTGGAAGATGGAGATGAAAGCAATCACCTGCAGTCCCTATTTATAAAGGAGCACAGCACAGTAACTTTTGAGCTTTGCAAGTCTGAGGGACTTGACCTTAAATGGAGATAAGCATAATTTACACTTTGTACAGTTTCTACTGAGGGGTTAGTCCCCTTGACAAGGTGCTTCTCTTTATTGAGCCATCCATTAGCCAGGTATAAAACCAGAGAAAGCCCTGAAAGTCCTGCTGTACATGTTTTTATCAAAACTGTTCCATGTGATTTGTATCTTGATGATGTGTTTGTGCGTGTATGATGTGACACCCCTTACCTTTTCAGAATAGCTCTTTTTAGCAGGTCATTTTCACACACTGTATAAGATAAAAACATATCTGTATTACTTCAATACTTGAATTAGTAACAATTTTGCAACTGAAGAACAGCACTTTATTGTGAAAGTGCTTCTGTAGGCATTAGCAACTCTGATTTGGTGTCAGGCTTAACTGTTCCTTAAAACTGAAATTACTTGTCCTTGGAGATGGTGAATAATAGCAGGTGTCTCTGAGAGTAAACCATCATGTCTGTCTATCTTGATATTGTGTTTCTTTTAGAAGTAGAGGGATACTTTGACATGGCAAATAATACTCACACAAAATTAGTAGCAGGAGAGACAGTCTTAGATAAAAATACGAACACTTCTTACTTTCATCTTTCAGTCAATTTTCCAAGATATTGACAGAGCAATAGATAAATTGGAGAGGAAGGTCTTATTAAATATATGCAAACTGCCTGAAGTCTTACGGGGAGTCTCATGAGAGTGATATTAGTGGAAATAGGTGGAATGGGGATTTAAGAAAAAAGGCAAATATCCAATGGTGCAGCATTCATCGACACACAACAGAAATGTGACTCTGTTACAATGTTACATGTTAAAGGGTTGATCCTTTTCAAAGGAAGTCAGTAATGTTTTGCCAATAAATTCAATGGCAGCAGAACTTGTTCCCTTTAGAATGCTGGGCAGTGCTTCTACCCCAAAGATAAAACATCAAATATCATAGATGTCGAAGGCAGAACTTAAGAAAAATGGGAGTTCCACTTGTATGAAGTGGATCCCTAAGTGGCGAGTGTCTAGAACAAACTTGGGCTGCAGATCAAGAAGGTTTGGCCTCAAGGGAGGTCATTCTCCCCCTCTATTCTGCCCTGGTGAGGCCACAACTGGAATGCTGTGTCTAGTTCTGGGCTCCCCAGTTCAAGAGAGACAGGGAACTACTGGAGCGAGTCCAGTATAGGGCAACAAAGATGACTGAGGGATTGGAGCATCTCCCTTATGAGGAAAGGCTGAAAGAGCTCAGACTCTTTAGCCTGGAGAAGAGAAGGCTGAGGGGAGACCTTATTAATGTTTACAAGTATCTGAAGGGTGGGTTTAAGGAGGATGGAGCCAGACCCTTTTCAGTGGTTCCCAGTAACAGGACGAGGGGTAACGGGCACACACTGGAACATAGCAAGTTCCGATCAAATATGAGGAAAAACTTCTTTACGGTGAGGGTGACAGAGCACTGGAACAGGCTGCCCAGGGAGGCTGTGGAGTCCCCTTCTCTGGAGACTTTCAAGACCCACCTGGATGCAGTCCTGAGTAATGTGCTCTAGGCAATCCTGCAGGGGAGTTGGACTAGAGGTCCCTTCCAACTCTGAAAATTCCGTGATAAGAATCAGCTTTTCAAATTAGAATAAAGAACGGAAGAGGAAGATTTCAGGTTGGTTTTTTTGTTTGTTTGTTTTAAATATCCCAACTTCTTCATTGAAAAGGTGAGAATATAATGTATTTGATAAAAGCTAACTTTTCTTGTTGAAAGTTGAAATTTGGCATCATTTTGTTTTGTGGGTTTTTTAATCCAAAAATGGAAAGCTTCATTGGAAGCTTTAGGGGAGAAAACAAAAGCATTTACACATTCTCATGGAAAATGGTGGTATATGTTACTTGACCAGAAGTCTTATATTATAATTCAGAGAACTTGTTCAGGCAGAGAATTATAAATGCTGAGTTCTTCATAGTTTTGTTGAATGCTTATAATATTTTCCCTGAGGTTAATGGTTAAGTTTCAATGCAAGGTTTAACCTTTACTTTTCTTAGAATGAAGCTTTCCAGAAATAGGGAGAGATGCCTAAAATGTGTTCCCTTTAAAATGCTATTTATAATACACATATGAGTGTCTAGAAGTATATTTATAGTCTTACAAATGCATCTGGAAATAAATATTGTACTGAAAATAGACAGATTTTGATTTATTCAGGGTGTCTAATAATGAGGCAGATGTATCCACACCCTGTTGTGAAAGTAGCAGAAATTTATCATCTGTCCTTGCAAAGTAGAGACAAAGGCAAGTTGTGCGGTAGTATAAATAGGTGTGGTCCTTCAACCCATTTTCCCTTACTTATCTAGGTCAGGACACAATCCAGAGAGAGAGATACCTTCCCTGACAGATTTGGTGTTTGTGTTGTTGCAGAACTCCATCAAAAATTCCCACCATGCGGGATCAATAACTGCGGCCATTGAAGCAAAAATAGAACAATTAGTAACCCAAGTGAGCAACATGGGAAGCTGAAAGGAGCAGGCTAGTGAGGAATGACACAGATAGATGCCAGCAGTAAAGAGTGGGAAAATAAAGTAGAACATCTGTCCAATTTACCTAATTGTGTAATAAAAGTAAAAGAAAACTTATTCCTGAAGTAGTGCACTGAAAGTTTGCGCACAAAATATTCAAAGCATGGCGCAGTTTGAGAAAAGTGATAATACCCTGTGTTGCTGGAAACCTGGCTGACAGGTTTGCTTTTGGTGAAGGTCATGACTGACGGTTTCGATTAGTTGGCTGAATACTGAAACAAAGTCTGAGGCCTGGTTTCTCTTTCCAAGTTTACTTCTAAGCAGCTGAGTATATTTTTCCCAATATGTGGTGGTGTTTCCCTTTTTACCTTTGGTCTGTCTTGTGTAAATCTCAAGATCTTTAGGGTAGGGGTTGATTCAGGTGGTTGTGACTTCAGTCTTGGATGGAGCTAGCAAGTGTTATTATAATACAAACAATATCTCATAAGTAAGAAATCCAAGATAATGATATGATAAAAATTACTTATCCTGAGAAATCTGTGCCCAAATATCAAGACAATATTGGATAAGTAAGAATAAAAATTTTTCAAAGCATGTGATAGATATGTGGGATGGAAAGGAAGGGGCCTTGCTAAAGTAGTAAGGGAATGTCCTATTTGAAATTCTGTACCTTTATGGCAGGTATACTTATACTTGGCAAAAGTTTAGACATCTGTGTCATGAGATGATGTAAAAAAGTAATAGATATGGCCAACCAAAACCTGTAAAGTGAATTAGAGGACAAAATTTCCAACACAGACTTTTTTTCCTAGACATTTCTTACATGGGAGCCCTAATGGGGAAAATTATTCTGACTCAGATGAGAAGGAAGTTTTGAAATACAGGTGTTTCCTGCAGGCTAAAATTCTGGAGTTTGACTCAAGTCAGTAGTGATCCCACAGTGATCTGGAATTTGACTCAAGTCGGATTTACTTACGGCGTGGGTAAAAATTGCATATTCTGAGGCCAGAATGTGTTGCATTCTTTACCATGCCAGCTACTAGCAAAATATAAAGGAAAAAATTTTCAGAGTTCTGCAAGAATCTGGGCTTTGGATTCCTATTAATGATAAAATCAATTTTATATAAAAAACATTGGACAATGCCCCCTCAGAGAACAATGAAGAGAGTGAAAAACCCATAGACAATGAATGCTGAAAGATGCATAATAGTCTTATCACTTTCTGTAGCAGCCTTGGTTGAAGAGCTGTAATTAATTATAAGAAAATGACAAATGGTCAAGGCTATGCTGAAGGCAGTGGCCCTGGTACTTGACATTGTAATGCAACTGGGGAAAAGCTTGTCACATCAAGGTTGTGTTAATTTATTAGGCAGCTATTCATGCCAAGTTGAATAAAAGGAAGAAAAATTAAAAGGTGGAATGCTACTGCAAACATTAAATCTTTGGGGGATTTTCATAATCTGTATACTTTAAAGTAATTTTATTCATCTGACTTCTGCTCCAGATGCTCCACATGTAAATCCCACCTCACACAGTAGGCCACTACTGAAAATCCATACATCGTTATTAGTTGGTTATATCCTGTAGTGTTAGTGCAGTAAATCTTAGTTTGGCCAAATGAGGGTTCAGCTGCTTGTCAATAAACTACAAGTCTTTCACACCCTACCTAGTTTAATTCTTGTTAAAACATATATTTCAAAATACTTCCTTCAGCTCTTCTGATTCTTCATACATGTGCTCTGCAAAAAATCAGTAGAGTCTCATGGTTAAATTGTTGTGTTAGCACTCAGGGAAAGTAGATTCCAGCGTTGGCTGGACTGTTGACTTCTTATGTGTACTTAAGTGACTGCCTGTTATGGTTTTTTTTTGTCTTGCTTATTTCAACCATAATTCCTAACAACAGGAACTTCTTTTGTAGCTACACAGGTCCCAACAAAGCTTTCAATAGGAGTAAACTTATGCAAAATATTAATATTTTCATGTAAGCTGAAGTGAGCTGTTTGCTTTCAGCATGCCCTAGCATGCCTTTTAGGTGGGATTTGTTCTTTTTTTTTTTTATAGATGCTAACAAACATGGCAAAATCCATTGACTGAAGCCAAGTGAATAACATGTGACAAGCAATGCCCAAGAATCCTGGATCCACGTCTCCTTCCAACGTTACTATGCAGTCCTTAGAAAATGTCATTGTGTTGCCAGTCCTTAGAGAGCATCGTGATACTGTCCTAACAAGCTTATGTAGGAAATGGGTCTTTAAAGGCCAGGAAATAGTCTACTAATTCTCCCTGAGCAACAGCATATGGGCATTTAGTACAGATGCTGCTCTAATTATGATACATTGGGAACTTTATGTCAATAGTCCTAAAATTTGCAACTCCAGTTATACAACAGAGTATAGGTAGTCGTTGTTATAAAACAAGGATTCTTAAGAATCCCCTAATCTTCATTAATCTATGCATCTTGTTTTTTTGAAACTTTAAAAAATTGTGTAAGGACAGAAAAGATCCTTTATATAAATCTTCAAATTGTCTTTATTTTTCTCTGAATGTTGGCTGTCTGGTTAACTGGCATTTGACCACTATTACATCTTAGACCAGAATGTGACAATGTGTGATGGTACTGCTTTTGCTTTTGCAGCTCCCCAGATGGCTGTCACCAGCTCATCGCTCCTATTTTTCACCATTCATTAAATTATACCAGGAAGAGGTAACTGATCTAACTGTAAAATAAACCTTCCTCAAAAATCAGTAATTTTTTGCTTGATCAGTTCATTACTAAGACTTATGTCATTTTGCACCATATGTCTGATTAGAGACACCTTTGGCTGAATGTTAAGCATATATCTACTGTGATGCAATTCCAAGCAGTATAAATCTGTCTATATAAGTGTTTAATATATGGTTGGCATTCAAAAATTTTTGAAGCGATGAATTGCCAATTAAATTCTTAGTTTGCACTGTAGGCTGAAGCTGGGGCTCCTGTGGTTTGCTAATGTGCAATTTCTTTCTACTGCTGGACTTCATATTCAGAGGATTCTTGCTGTTCTATTTAAACATGTCCTGGTATGGCCATTGTCCTCTGGACTGTGTTGTGGGTTTTTCTATATATATATATATATGTGTGTGTGTGTGTGTATATGTGTGTTTATATATATATGTGCTATGGTGCTTATACATAAAAGCTATATATGGACTGCTTTGTGCAGACCTTCTGATACTGCGGTATACTGGTGATGAAGTCCCAAAGACTGGTGCCACAACACTGCAGTACCACAGCAACCCACTGCCCCTGGTTGCCAAAGGAGAAGAGATGAACTGGCTGTTATGCTTCTGTTGATACTGGCCGTCCTCTAAATACTGGGCAATATACAGCCACCAATTTGTTACCAGAGGGTGGCATTCAGGCAAGGTGACACAGTTAAAATGAGGGGATTCTTGACATGGATAAGAATCCTGGTGTGGGGCAAAGCCACTTTCCTATCAGTGGTGCAATTAAAATTGGCCCTGAAGCAATTGGCAAGCTGGAATGATGCATGTTTTCTTAGCGTAAGTTTGCTGACTGAAGACGATGAGTCTGTGTTTTTATTTTTTTGTTGCTGAGGCTCAAGACATGAAAATGTGTCTGAAGTCTTTCATTTCCACCTATTGAAAATGCTTTTAAAAAGAAAGAAATAAACAGATGGCTCTCATTAGCACAAGAGTGCTTTAATCTTTTGCACATTTTAAATTTTATTTTCCTTTCAATGTTTGTAAGTAAATTGGTATAAAATTAAGACTTCACCAGAGCAATTGAATTTCACACATTTCAATCCATGAAAGGAGAGGTGGACTCCATCCAAATTGCGACAACTGATGTAATCCTGGCTTCACAATTATCTATTATGATCAACAAATGCATTCTAAGTGAATGAAATGCAGCGAGTCTGGCCCTTACACATCTTACTCAAGCAAAACTCATTTGAAACCCCTGTGTACAACTGGGTATCTTGCCTCTACAATTCAACCAAATAATTTTTATTTTAAGCTGGAAAAATACAGAACTCATCATTTTGAGGAACATGTGCAAGAAACTGTGAATAAAATTTGCTGTTGGTGTAAATTGCTGAAGTTGCAGGCACATCAATGGAGCTTTATAGTTTTCACCACAAATAATCTCCCAGTAGCATGCTGTGGGGGTCACCTGGCAAAGATGTTAAAATACCTTGATTCTTCTCATGGCTTACTAGCTGAACGGTGTTTAACCAATGGGGTAACAGGACCCTAATGCCCCATCCTGAAGAAATAGAGGGTGCTAGAACCTCCAACTTCAGAACTTTGTGTCTTCACCTTGTTCCTTTGCAGTTCATGCTTATTAAATTCTATTGCACGCCAGAGTGTATGGCCAGGGATGGCTGGTGCCACAACTTTGATCCTACATCAGTCAAAACGTGTTCAGTCAAAATGCGATTCTTGATTCAATTAATAGAGGAGGGAACCACTTAGGTCATGACTTCCCTAGCAGAGTTATGAGTTGTACTTCTTGTCAGAGATCAGTAAGATTTGTCCAGAGGAGATTCCTTGTAGCACTGAGATAACAGCCCAGAATTATGGTATGAACAGTGGTTACATCACATTGTCTGTGAAAGCAGTGTTATCAGTACACAATTACAAATGCAAACAGAAGGTTTCTGATATCTATCCTGTAAACAGTATTACATTATTTAAGGCTTGTTTTATATGATAGAAATTGAGGTCTGTTCTTCTCCTATTTATTTAATTAAAAAGTTGAAAATTGGACAACTGATAGATTTGCAACATCAGAAAATAAAGCTGAAGACTCTTGGGGAAAAAAGATTTTAATTCTGTCTCTCTTAAAACAGAATTGTGTATAAGGTGGCTTTTCTACTTCCTAGGAGCTTTCTTAGTTTCTGAAAAAGAATGTTTATTTTTGGTGCCTCTGTACAGCAATCTGATTTTTAAAAAAAAACCACAAACTTAATATTTAGTTACATTGAGGCTTTTTTAAAATACTAGATGATTTAATAGAAAATGGAGTATATCTCATTCTGGAAAGTTATTTTTAAATGGAAAAAAAATGAGCATTCTCACTTGGCTAATATAGAATTTTTCAGGTTTTGCTATCTAATTGCATTATTTTGGATGACGGAAAGTGTTTCAACAAAAAGCATGTAAAAATTGAATAACTTAAAAGGACTTGTTTTCCTTTTATGCATGTTTCTCCTTGCAAAATTTCTTTTCTTTGATATTTAAACAAAAAACATTTTGTGTCTCATTAAAGTACTTAGCACACAGTTCTCTGGACAAAGTCAGCTGTTTTGTGTAGGCTGCTGGGGAGGCCAGATAGGATGGCTTTTTTTTTTTTCAGCTTTTCTCTATTTCCTAGGGCTATCAGGGTTTCAATTCCAAATAATTCAGTCATGGTGCAAATTAGAAGAAATTAGCTTTACCTCCTTTCTGTTACTTTTAATTTTTAAAATTAGGTGTAAATGACACTACTGCTGACATTCATTTTCATGGAAGGAGTTCAAACATCATCTTGACCGTATACTAGGCCTCAAAGCTTTATGGATGTCAAGAGGCCTTTCTGGATTATCCTTGTGCCTTATGGCTGAATAAAGTACCCCGCCTCCATCAAGAGAAGTGTTTTTCTGTCTTGTTCTTAAGGTTCTATGAAGATGAAGAGTCCACACGCTCTCCAGCCCATTTGTTCCAGTGCTGAAATAACCTTAACACTTGAAAGCTCTTCTCGCTATCTACCCTGGAATTTCCTTGCTACATTTTTTTTACCATATTGCTTTTATTTCATCTTTCACAATGAACGTACTGTTGCTTTTGTTCTTAATAGCAGTTCTTTCTGTATTTAAGCACCACTGACATGCATCTCCCTCAGTTCATCACACTCTACACGTATATTTGCACCTATACATGCATGTACATGCAGGGTGTGTTCTAGTTAAAAACATGAAAACTCTGTGCTAATGATAACCATTCGTTTCAACAAAAGTAGAAAAATGAGACCATCATAAGCTGTCTTTTGTCATCTGAGATATTTCTTGCATAGCCAGATAAAATTTTACAGTGACAAGTCAATTATATGCCATGAAAAATAATAATTTCCAGCAGAAAGCAGTCATATACAGTGGTGGATAATCTGAATATCTTTAAATTCATGGGTACACAGCTGACTTAAAGTAAGGAACACTGCCTCTTCCTTATGATACATTTGGATTCAAATGTACATGCCCATATTCTTGAATGCCGCTTTTTAGACAAAGACAATTTCGTACTTTCATATTGCTACTTCTTCCTTCAGTTGACACATTTTGTTAATAATTACCACATTGTGACTACCTCTTCTGTGTTAGTAGAGTTACCTAGAAGAAATGCTGGAATCTCTCTAATGGATCTCAGATGAGAAGTTCAAAGGGGAGGGGTAAAAATAGCAATCCTTTCACAATGTTTCTGTGGGCTTACTTGAAGACTAGGAGATGTTTGGGAATGCACAATCAAAAGTGCAGTTCACAATTTGTTTCCCGTAAGTCTAGAACCTCATGTGGCGTAAGCTAGAATTTGCTCCACTAACGCTGTTAATGCTGCCAGTCTCTTTCCATTTAGTATCAGTATCTCTTCAGATACTGAACTAGAATTGCCTTTTGACTATGTCTGTTTACTTCTGTTTAAAGATTATTTCTTTTGTCTTCGAAGGAGAGAAAAATATAAGGTCTGATCTTGGATTCACTTAGCTTTATTTCATACTTTGTGTAATTTCATGGACCCTAATGGAGTTACTCTTCAGTTACAGCAATGTAAGTTAGATCAGAATCAAGCTTCCAGATTCTAAGTGCTGCTAGTTGAGCTGAAAACTACATAACCAAATTTCAGCAGCAGTTACCAGACCTCAGCATAACAGATAACAGGGCACTCCGAAGAGTAGAAATCTCCTTCAGCTGAGGCAGAATTGAAAAAGGCAATAATGTGAACTGCATGCTGTTCTATCAAGAGCAAACATTAGAAGGACTCTACTAAAATAGACTTGCCATGGCAATACAATTTCAACACTGCCTGTAGATTTATTTAACAGACTCAGAAGAGCAAATATGGGAGAAGGAAGACAACTGAGGACTTAAAAAACCCCCAAAACAACCCAAACAATTCCAATTAAAATAATAAATTTTTCATTTTATTTGAAAAATGAGGATTTTTTAAAATCATTTTCCTTTCTTCCTTCTCTGCACCTGCTAGCAAATAGAAAGGACAGCCTTTTATTTCCTTGGAGGTGTCTGTAAGGTCATGAGTTCATGAAAACGTAGCTGAGATGATGACACCTAAACCCTTAATTGAAACAATTTATGAAGGCCTTCCCACAAATGTCTGACAGTACCATTTGTATTTGTAATAGATATTTATAAAGGGATTTCATTGGTGTTTTTTTTAAAGGAACATAATAAGCCATAGGCCCATATGAGTTTCAGGCATGCATATCTGAGGGCAAAATGTGCCCCAAAATTTGAAAATGTTGCCACAATATTTTATGCATGTTATCCAGGTAAATTTCTTTTGTGAAAGGAATTTAGGTCTCTGAACCTTTGGAATGTTGTATTGGAACATCACACTTGATAGAAACCATCCTCTGAAGTACAAGACTGCTACTGTCATTTCATTGGATGAGTTATTAACAGACTACGTATTTTTATAAGACCGTGTAATATTTCTTTAATGAAATTTGGAAAGGCCTATCTAACCAGAAGAATCTTTTTCAGTCTCTTTCAAGCTGAAGTAAAGATTTCTTTATTATTAAGGTTTTGGTGCCAGTATTTTGAATATGTATCTATATAAAAACAAGCTATAACCTTTCTTCCTAGCAGCTAATAATGTGTACAGGGGTAGTCCCATATTTTTCTCCTGAGCAGGTTCTCTTCTGATGTTTACTTTTTCCCTGGAATATGATTTTCTTCCATCAAGCTCCCATTGCCTTTGGTATCATTCTCTTGTCATCTTCAACTCGTCCCCTCCATCTCCTGCCTTTTCTAATAGGCCTTTCCTCCCTACTGCTGCCTGCAGGCCCCCTTCACTTTGTTCTTAGTAAAGTGATGCTGTTCTTGTCTTTGCCAAGTTCTGTCCCTCTTAGACATCAGATCATCTCTCTGTCTTTGCCATTATATCCTCTTGTAGCTTTATTTTCTCCTTTTGCAGGCCATCATTGCTGGCACACTCTGTCAGCTTAAAAAGTACTTGTGTCTCTCACAGCCACTGGGTTGGGTCATCACTGCCTTCCCCCTCCTGTTACAATACATCTTTTCTCCCTTAATTTGCAGCCTATAACTGAAACTTTTAGCGCTCACATGGTGATTCTATAGATTCTTAGACCTCTGTGTCTAAGCCCTTGCCCGTGCTCTTATTTTTTTAATTTCTGCTGTCATATTTCAGATTATTCTTTGCTTTGACAAGAGGGTCTCCTGTGTAAGAAAATGGTAGGAACAGCAAAACTTGTTTTCCTGAAAAACCTTTAAAAAGTGGTTTCATTCCTCCGGGTCTTTATTTTCTATCTGTCCTGTCAAAAAAGTGAATATACTTCATGACTTTAGGAGACTAAAACTGAAATTAGGGCAATTCAGAACTTAATACTGTTCATTTGCTGGTATTTTATTTAAAAATAAGTCATTATTAACTCTGTCAGACCGTTAAAGCAGTGTATGGGATAAATACTCTTTAAGTTTGTTTCTCAGAGCTCCCACTTTAACACACCGTGTCTGTCCTCACATGCACTGTTCTTCTTCATCCTTCGTTAATAACTTTTCAAGCTTGACTAATAGAAAGAGAACATAGCTCTGTACTCCCTCCAGGAAGTGTGGGACATTGTAGTTGCTTGTTAAAAAATGGTGCATTAATGAACTCGGGCAAACACCTAATGCTGATGCCAAACCAATTGCTTTGCCAGCCCTTAAAGCATTTGCTTTATTTTTAGCATTGATCTAGACCTTAGGGAAAAGCTGTCAGGAGATGAACAACCTATTGATTTGGTCTTCAAGGCTTTCTTGTATGTCAGCTTCTGTGAGAAAGCTATGCAATGTAGTTAGAGAATTGGCAAAGAACAACTTTGTTTTGAATTGGCAACCCTTCCGTTTGGGCACAAATTGCATTTGAGTGTTCAGTCTTTCTGTTGAGCTTGTATCGTAACTATTGGCCCATTTTGAATCTAAGTGATCAAAGAAGAAAGTCTTTGGGTTGTGGATTCCCCTTTTCTTACAATTTCCAAAAGCCCGTATTCCTCATCCCCAGCATAAGGCAGCAGTTACAGTGCTCTGAAGCTAACAGAGAGCTCCTGTTTAAAAAAATTACATGGAAATATAGAAATAAAATGGATGGGGGGAAAAAAAGTCATTTTGCTTGTTCTGCACGTAGGAAACTGAGGCAAAGAGATTCAATGAATTAACCAAGGCAATGAAGGCAG
This sequence comes from Chroicocephalus ridibundus, assembly GCF_963924245.1. NCBI lineage: Eukaryota > Metazoa > Chordata > Aves > Charadriiformes > Laridae > Chroicocephalus > Chroicocephalus ridibundus. The sequence goes on along the minus strand of NC_086296.1, from coordinate 6,938,621 downwards.
TAGATCACAGAACTGATCTATATTGTAAGTGTACAGTCGCCTCCTGTATTAGACTTAAGGCTTTTTTATCTGAGAGGTGAACCCAAGTCCTTCTGAACAGGACAAAGTTGATATAACATTTTAATTATGGCTTCTGCATACTATCAAGCATACAGAGCGTCACTAACAAGTGAGATGTAAGTGTTTTGACTTGAACTGTTTCCTTTTACCTTTCTGGGAGAAAAATCTGTGTCTTAAAATCTAGCAAATGAGCTGAATTCGCAACCCTATAAATGATACTGCGTTAAAGCAACTATGAATGATGGTTTGGGAGTCTGTCTTATGAAGGATCTAGAAGCAGTGACCTTGTCACCCCACCTTCATCCATCGTCAAGAAATTTTGCAGTAGTGGTTTAAGTTAGGACTGCACTATACATAGCTGAATTGTTTGACATGTATGGATTACCTGCTGGATTCCAGCATCTATCAGAGGAAATTGGAGGGGATGGAGAAACCAGATATCTATATGAACAAGTGCCTCTGTTTAAATGAATTTATTGCTCACTTATTAATATGTTGAGAATATTTATTCATCCGAGTCAGTTCAGAAGCTAGGATCCTTTCCAATGTAGACAGTTGGGGCAGATACCTTTTCATGTTTCCCTGTAACTTAGATTTAACTTTCAGCCGAAATGGTGGGCTTGTTAGTGCTGGTTGCGGGAACACTGCTGATGCTTTTGAGAGAAAATGTGTCTGTTCAGCCAGTGCATCTGAAGACATGAAATACTGAGAGGAGTGAACACTGGAAGGAACCTCTTTATAGAACTTTAAAAGAGCACAGACTTGCTAAAGAGGCTTACTTTCTCTTGCACCACAGAAGGGTAAAGCGTAGAAGGATGAAGTATTGAAGGAATCCTTAACATCAGAAAGCACAGAGTTTCTGCAGGTGGTGCTGCAATATAGAAGACCCTGTCCCTAAAGCTGCCCTTGGCCAGGTGTACAGGGCATCAAAAGATGTGTTCTTTCCAAGGGGAACTGTTATAGCTGTCCTCTAGGACAGCAGTAAGCACCATATATCACCTTGGTTCACTGCAGGAGGAAACACGGTAGCTCACTAGAGAGTTGTAGCTACAGGCAGCATGCCAGGTGCCACATAATATGGTCCCAGCTCTTCAGATTGCTTTAAAAAAAAAAAAAAAGTTGTATTCAAGTTCATTTAGCTTTTAGGGTCTATTACAAAAGTAGTGTTTCAGGCAGCATTTGTTGCAATACTGGGTCCCTGGGAGTAGGGATGGGAGTCTAATGGAGGAAATGAGTAGTATATGCCACTGCCTCTGTAATAAAACACTAATCCTGCCTCTTCTTTCAGAGTTCTGACTTTCAGAAATAAGCTGTTCAAATCATGTGTAGAGTTTGGCCTTTTTTTTTTTTTTTTCCAACCTAACAACTAACCAGTATATTAAAGTAATGTAATTTGATGGGTCCACCTTCCTGTTGTCTTTTTTCCCAGCTCAAACATTACATCTGTTATCGTTTGTGCTGGAGGGTGTGATTATCCTCTATAGATAGAAATGTTCTATTGACTGAGTCAAAGGCATTTAGTTCGTCCAGAGAAGTTATTGTTTGGAGGCCAAAATGTCTCCAGTTCATATCCTAGTTCTTGTTTCCATTATTATATGTGTGTGATATTAATTTCTGTCTTTGAGGGGGAAAAAGAAATCCATCTAGTGCTATGAGAAGAGGGGAGAAATGAAAGTGAATTTCTGTGGACATCTCCCCTGGCATATCTTTTCATCTTGGCAATAGCAAATAGTAAGGGTTTCAATTTAAATTCACAAACAATTTAAAAAAAAAATGTTGGAAGGTGTCCCGATATTTATCTGGGGCAGCTTGGTTTTCTTTTCTTCACTAGGACAGGGCTTATATCTTTGTGTCAAATAATAAGAAATTAAAAAATATCAAGGAAGCCAAAAATCCACTATGATGCACATAACACTTGTATGAGAGAAGTAGCTCTCTCTAGTGGGGCCTCCTGTATCAATTTAATCCAAACAGAAATACTGATCTTTGCTGCAGGAGTTAGTAAACTGAAACTGTGAAACAGTTAAGCTAAACATGAAAACAGCTGCTATGATTTATATTTGCTTAGAGAAATGCACTGAAGTCATCATTGCCTTTTATCTCAGCCATAGTGTAGAAAATTACCTTCCACTGTCAAATACTCCTTGAATGTTTATCACTGATACACAATCATTACAACAGCAGCAAATGAGCAGGCTTCTTTTTAACAGCTCTTCGTGATATTCAAATAATTTATACTAGAGGTAGCCAAAAACTGGCAGAGATGAAAAAAAAAAATATGTAATAAAGTCATTGAAGTTACTTTCCACTAATAAAAGCTCCATTACTTAAGAAATTCAAAACTTCCTGAAAAAAGGTAACACTTGTCAAGTAAGTGTGAACACTTAGAGAGGAGAAGTGTGAGACAGAGGTCCAGTAATGTGCTCAGGGTTGCCAGACTGAGCAGCTGCAGATCCTCAGAGGTCTAGTTCCCAGCTTGCAATTCTTCCCTCAAGGAGTGTTTTCCTGCCTTCTCCCAGTGTTACTGGAAAAAGATCTTCCTTTTTCCAGTAATGTTTGCAGTTACAAGCTTACGAATTTGGCCTTAAAAGTTCCACCTCTGAAATAAAAATCTAATTCTTTGGCATCCTTCATCCATACCCATATCCATTTAGCTGTGTTATTGTATAGCTGTCAGCAAGCCAGAGCGACTCAAGTCTCATAGAACAGCCATCCAAAACTGAACACACACAAAAAAAGATTGAGGGCAGAGAGCACTCGAGTGGCTACCCTCCCCTACCTCTGTGGAAGGCAGCCAGTTAATTTATTTAAAATAAAAGTATTTCAGCCATCTGGATAGTGGCACTTGGCTGCCCTTGCAGGGCCTCCTTGGCATTTACTCCGGCCATGGGGTAACTTAAGTATTCAGAATGTGTCGAGGTAGCTGTCGATACCTAAGGCTGTACACAGAATGAAGAAATACAATACCTGAGCAATGAGTAGTTCAGCATAGCAAACTAAAACACCCCAGCCTGACCCGTGTTCAGCCAGTATGTTTGTGCTGCTGTTGAAGTTAAAAGCGCAAATGTCTGACCACTCCCCAGCTCTCAACCTGGTGTCAGAATAGGTCGTTGAATCTTCTCTGTTCTCTTGGAGGCACCTGTCAGGATGATTACAGTATGCATACCTGTTTGGGAATTCAGGCCATGGCAGGAGAAATGACAAGGAGCTATGAGTTAGGAGTTAATTTCAAGAAGTTGTTTCTTTGAATGCATCAACAAATAGGTATGGCTCAGTGGAAATTTGTGGCATCTCTTGCATGCTGAGTATAAAAAATTGTGTTCCTAAATTGAAACACCTAGGAAAACAAGGCCTTACTTGTTTATATCTTTCCTCGTAGGGCATTCTTGGCTTTGAGCTATCTTCAGCATTTGGAGCCATTTTTGGGAAGCCAGACAGGTGTGTCTGCTGTGTGTGTTGGTGAAGTGGGGCTCCCTCTTCATTGCCTTCATGCTAAATCTCTATGGAGCAGCACTGTATGGCAGGTGGCTGTAGTGATCAGAAGGGTACTCTTCACCTTGGCGTGCAGGTTTCAACAGAGCAGTCACAGGCTGCAATGTACACAAGGGTCTGTTTGTGTATAGTCCAGTCCAGACAAAGAAAAGATTCCTGTTCTTTAATGATGTGGTTCAGTACAAAAGCTCCTAGCTTTAAAAGTGCACCACAGCATTGCAATTATTTAAGCAAGTATTACTACAATTTCTTGTGTTCCTTATAAGAGATTGATGTATTTAAGGTCATGACTCTTGCTGCATTGATTTCTTGCCAGGGAATTTAGACCTTAAGGGATGGGTTGTGTTGTGAACTGATAAATTTTTTAAAAATTAGTAAAACTTCACAGTATTACCTTTAATTGTTAATATTTACTGAGCAGTGAATGTATCACAGCTCTATGTTCTATTACTGCTTCCTTCTGCAAAGAGCATTTAGAAGACAAAAGCCCTTTTCAGTAGCCTGTCATACTGTTTGATAGCTTTTGTAAATGCTTTCAAAAATGATAAACAGGATGAGCCAGGTACTTAGTTGGTATAAATCATCCTCACCCCACTGGATTACACCAGCTGTCACTCTCTGAAGAGTTGTCCAAAAGAGCCTTTCACTGGCTACCTGGCAGGGTTCAGCTATGTCAGTCTGTGAGCTCTCGGTGGCTCTGCATGTGAATTGCCCCAATGTGGATTGAGTACTGCGCCGTCCGCGCTCTTCTTGGACACTGTGAGATTTGTGCAAGCCAAACAGTGCCTCGCTGCTGCTGGACCCAACTGCAAATGGTAGCATCCATCATCACTTCCTTCCTGCTCCACTGAAAGCGCGTTTATGAATCTGAACCACAGCTAAGCAAACTTGGCCAGCACTTATTTAAATCTTTAAACCACTTTTCTTCATCTATATTTTCCTCTATATTTAATTTTCTACTGTTATTCTGAGTCTTTGACTGCGATGACAGGAGTGCTTACTTAATTTTCTTTCTTTTCTTAATAGAAAAGGGTAGAGGAAATAAATAGTGTCACATTCACCACCATGAGTATTCATGCCAGGCGCTTTTCTCTCTGTAGATTTATCTAGAGATAAATTATTATTATTATGGGAACACATAATCTACTTGTCCAGTGCCAACGGATTGAAAATTTGAATATCAAGGGGGAAAAATGTCCCTAAGATGTGGAAAGCTCAGGAATCATTCAGCAGAATTAATTTGCTTTGATAGGGTTTGGAGGTTTTGGTTGTTTTTTGTTTTGTTATGTTTTTTAATGTTCTGGTCTGTCCAAAATAGAACTAAATTATTGGCTATATATGTTCTATGCCCAGCTGTGCTCTGCCCTTCTTCATTTGCTTGTTGGTAATCTATGTGAATATATTTGGAAGAGCATCCAGATATCACGTAGTTCAGGAAACAGTTGACTTCTGACAACAAAGATCAGTGTTCTGTGAAAAATGCAAAGCTTTTTTCACTATATGTGCTGTTGCTAATGAATAACTGGATTTTGGCTATCCATTATCATAAGAGTGAAGGGACATTCCTCTGTGGATATGTCTTAAGGATTCTGCGTAGTGTTTTCTTATAGTACTCATAATCTTCCTTCTTGGGAGCATAATGAAAGCAGGCGTAGACTGCAAACTACTCTGGGAATTGTTTTGCACATCCCAACACAGAGAGCTTTCCGAGCATAAGTCAGTAAGAATGCTTTGTAATAGTATGAGCCCAAATAGGTTTTGGATCTTAGAATTAGTAAGTAAATTGTTATTGATAAATAACTCCATGTCGCAGGTTTAAGAATGACATAAAACAATGACTAAATCAAGAGACAGACAGTAGTTTGCCTTGATTCCTGTGGTTAAACTTGTGTTGAGTATTTGCCATCAACAGCATTTATCTGTATGTCCACTGCAATTCCATGCTGGCAGTGACTGGACAGGACAAAGGTCTGCATTCACAAGTGCAGTGGCTGTGGCTACATGGAAAAGATAATGTGACCAAGAGCAGAGGTTTCCAATTGACATAAAGGATTCAAGCATGTAAATCCATTGCATTTTGGATGGTTATCTGTGCGTTTGGAAATACCCTGCTTAATTTCCCAATTTGTCAAAAGATGTGTTTTCAGTGATTAATTCCTGATCACAAATATTTATTTGTTACATCCCAGACCATCAAATGATAGGCACAGTCCTGAGACCAAGAGCCATACTTGTGAATTTCTGGTTAGAGCATGATGAGGGAAGAGGAAGAAAGAGGTTTTACCTGCTGCCACAGTCTTCAGTAATGCTTGTTGTCACCATCCATAGCTGTATGTCATGATAAAGCTTCAAAAAATTAATTCTGTGCCAGCATTGTAATGTTAAAATATAATGTCAACAAAGGAAAGGAAATTGTATCTCCCTCCACTGCTCCTTAAGCTTGCTTTCTCCATTCCAGTGCTGAATAAGCGAGTGCTGGCTCTAGTGTCCTGTGTCTTTCCTTTCTTTTACGAGCCTATATAGGGCATTGGGTTCTCTGTGCCATTTGACACTACACCAGTATGGCTTGCTTTACACATCGAGAAGTTGGGTCCTTCCAGCCTGGACTGGAAGAAAAACTCTTACTGGTTCTTCAAGTGACTGCATTCTCACATGGAAATAAAGCAGGAGTGTGGCCCTTGAAAGACAAAATCCCATTCTTCTCCTCACCTATTCACTGTTTAGCATTCACTAGCGTGTGTTGCAGGGCTAAGACTCCAATAAGACTTCATCAGTCATGGCTTTGCAGTCCTGCTAAAAAAAGTTCAGATTTCATTAAACAATGCTGCACGATGAATCGATAGGGTAAAATTTAGTGAGATTAACTGGGCTGTATTTTAGATGTCAATCATCTTTAAAGCAATGAGCAATATCAAGATAGATGAAAAAAAATGTACTGGAGAAGTGTCACCGTTGGGAATGAGATAGTGACTCCCACACAGAGAGAGTGATGTATATATTTGCTTTAATAATGTCTGAATTAGAATCTCAGTTTTAATTTTTCATAATATCATTTGGCAGATTTTGAAGGCTGATTATATTTTTCAGAAAAGGCTCGTATCTCTTCTTCTAGAGGTGAGCAGGACAGAAACCCTTCACCAACCTGTTCCTGTTAATTGTAATATTATTCACATTCTCTTGTAATTATTTCAGGATCTGTTCCAAATATTTTTTAGCTGGATCCTGATGATAATGAACTTCCAAGGCCCGTTTTCCTGCAGCTTGCAGTGTCATGCTAAATGGACTGCAACAAGAAATGTTGCTGTGTCTGAGCTGTACTAGAGCCAGATCATAATTTGCAAATGTGTTTTTTGGGAGCTGCTGATATTTCTCACCACCTCCTTGCAGAGAGAGCAGAACAGTGCAGAACACTTCCCACTGCTGAAATCTGAGAGTGAGAACTTTTCAGGCTAATCTTCTTGACGGTGACCGATAAAGCATAAACCAAGACTTTAGAAAGGGCTAAGGAATCTGAGGTAATGCAGTTGCCTTTTATTCTCTGACAGACACTTGCAAAGGCACCTGGCACAGAATATCTGTGTTCTAACAGGTAAGCCCCACCTTAGGTATCTCAATTTACCCAGGGAAAGTGTCTCCAAAATCAGTAGTGATATGATCACTATATTACTGGTTTAGTAATATTTAGTACTTGCCCAGCCAGGTAGGGGTGTGTGTGTGTGTGTGTGTATATAATGTCTCTCTTTTTCACACCAGTTTCTCTCTGTTAGAGAAAATTAAAGAACACAGAAATTGTGGAGAGTAGAAGTAGGCAGTTGAAGGATTAGAGCACTGATATTAAATAAGATGCTTTAAACCATATGAAGTCCAGGAGTCAAATTCTGAGATATAGGTTACCTGTTAAAGTCAGTGTAACGTTAATGCAGACCACAGGTGCTCAGTGATACTCCAGCCTTATCATCAGTTCCTGTATGATCAGGACACAGTGTGTACAGAGAGAATGGACAGGCTGTTGGGTCACCGTTTGTTTAATTGGCAGTCATTATAGAAGCTTGGGTTTCTGCAACAATGAGTAGAATCCTGGAAACCATTTGGACAGGAGCATCTCAAACTGTTTTGAAGGCAGTATAATTATCTGGAATGTCATTATTTTTTGTCCTAATGAAGTGGTTGAAATCTTGCACGTTTTCCACTAGTCATTTCCAAAATAAAATTGAGCCAGCCATACACAAAAGATAACAACTTGATTTTTTCTGGTGATATTTGCAAAGTAATAAACCCAGCAACATTCTTAGGTGAAATAATACAATTAACATAGTCTTTCTCCCTAAGGACAGCCTGTTTTTTCCTGTAATGACTTGGGCGGCTTGATAGCAAAGTTATGAGAGGGAGGTTTATTCCTGTTCTTCAAAGGCAACAATATGCTATAGTGGAAACATACTGTAATTTTTTCTCCCCCTTATCAGACATTTTATTGTTCAAGAAAGTGCTTCAGAAAAAATGTAACATGGGATGAATGAACAATGTGCCTGCTGTTTGTGGAGATAGATACAAACCAGACAGAATGGAAATTAAAGACTCTCATCAGAAGTGTCATTTTTTACCACAGCGAGAATGTTTTCTTCAGCACCATAATAGAAACTCCTAATGTCAAATATTAACACACTTCCTCAAAAATAAATTCCAATCACATTACAGCAGTTATATATAATTTGATGGCTCTTAGCATGTGGGACAAAAATGTTCTTCAATAGCTGAACTCGCTATTGTCACTATTAGCATCTCTCACATGAGTATTTTCTGCAGATGCTTGCCTCCTGTCAGAAGGAGGTATCCATTCTGGTGGCTGCAATGAAGTGGTGCTGTGAGAGCCACGCTTCTGGATTTCAAACTTACACCAGCAATGCAGGAAAAGCAAATTGACAGATCTTGTTTTCAGTACTGCTCTATTCTTAGAGAGGAGCTACATTAGGAGGATGAGTCGTTTTAAAGAGTTTGCCAGCAAATGATAGATCCTCTTCTGGGTCATGAATTCTTGTCACCTTGTGTATTAATAGGATCTGCCAAGGTTTTGTCATAAATTTCATTGCTTACAGTAAGTAACATGGGTAACAGAACCATAAAGAGCTGAGCATCTGTGACCCATATACTGAAGAAGAGAAGGGAAGAACAGCCGAATAAGGACACAACGTTTGATTCAGGAGCTTGATTGGCTTAGCAAAAGTGTTTATGCAATGCTCCGAAAATCAATTGGGAAGAACTGCAGCAGTGTAAAGCATTCTAAGTAATGTGAGATTATCTCAGTTACCATGTGTTGCCCTCACACCAAACGGTATGTTTGTGTTGTGGGGAGATTTGGGTAGTGCCACACTCAAACATAATTCTCTCCCACTTCAACAAACAAAAATCTTTGTAAGCTTTCAGCAAATGTCTGGCCCTGTGTGTATGGTTACGAAGTCTAGTACCACCGGCAATAGGCAGTGATGCTCCCACATGTCGGCCTAAGAGTTTCGTGCTATTTATGATAAACAAGAGGAAAGTTCATTTCTTGGTCATGTTTTCTTGCATTTTGAAGGGTCAGAGGTTAGAAATGCTACAGAATAGTAGTACAGCAGACTTACCCCTGAGGGACACACAATGGCAGGTCTTAACAGGATTGCCCGACTGTCAGCATACAGTATTTATTCCTAGACATCCAGAATATTTTGAACCCACTGAAAGGCACAACTGGGAAAGATTTCACAGCAGGGACACACAAAAGGAAAAATGCTGTGACCACAGTGCATGCCTGTGACTTTGAAATCTGAAGTTGTGGTGAAGTCATTTTGCAAATTTAATGGAACCAGAATAGTTTGTCCAAGCTGAAGATTTACTCTATTAGAATGTGAGTTTTTCTCTTGGTGATAATGGAATTGCTGCTGAGGAAAGGGACAGGTTCTCTACTATCCTCCATTGCATTGTATCCCTTCAAAATGTGGAAGCAACTGAGATTTTCCTCTTGTCACCCATTAGTTTTTTTTCAACACTGTTGAAAAGTGGCAGCAGCTCAGTGTCAGAGATAGCATTGCCCTAGTGCAATAAGCTTTCCTGTGCTGTTGCATCTGTTGCTGATTCCAGCAGACTGAATCAAATCTGAATCTGTCCTGCCTGCCCTCCTCGCCTGCAGGAATAAACCCCCTTCCAGATATATTAAGAGATATCTGGCAGATGTGACCAAAAGCATTATTCCATGGATTAGGGGAACCTTAGTTTGCCTACTGATGGCAGGATGTAACAGTTTTTCAATTAAATGGTAAAGAAACAAATGAATAATTAGCATATAGATAATGTGAATTAGCCCTTATGTTATACGTTAAATTTTATTCCAGTTATTGGACTGTAGTGCACTGTTGCAAAGTACTAAGCTGAAATCCATGCCCTAATTATTTGCCGTGATGTGCATGTCTCAGCTTTTGTACTAAATGAATGTAGGTAAAGATAAAAACGTATTACAAAAAGCCAGGATTCTAATGTAAGATAGGCCAATGCTAATTACTGCCTAATCATTGTGTTAAAGTAATTATATTATGTGCTTTCACAGCCTTGGTTAGTGCCAAGTTGAACACTAGCTGACATGATTTGTCAGAGAGGAGTTAATTTCTCTTGTTATCATAACAAGATAGCGTTTTCCTTTTTTTTAATCAATATTTTTCAGGAATGTATGATTTTACTACTGTTTTTAACGTTTTTTCTGTCTTGTTAGCCTTAAGGGTACTAGTTTGCAAATGTTGTTGGTGTCTAATTTAAGGCAGGGTTCATTCTCTGCCCCACTGATGGGAGAGAGCGCTGACGGGTCTTGTGACTGATCAGTTAAGTGGATCTGATGGTTATATAAGGCTGCATTTTCAAATTTATTATTTAGTACTGGCCTCCTTACCGGAGCCAGACAGAACTTTTCTCAAACAGGTACAATGGCAAGGAGTCATTTTTTTTGCATAGCCAGCTAGGAAATATTGCAGGCCTGGTCCTGCTTGCCTGACAACCAGCCTTCTCTTTCTGGACCCAGAGCAGTGCTGTCCTGTACTTATAATACGCTCAGCATCCTAAGTACCTGGAATAAATATAGTCATGCAAGCTGATAGTAGTGAAAGTCAACACAGTATTTTTAAGGAACTGTTTACCATGCTAGCAATTATGGGAAGATGGATGGTTTGAATCTCTAGAGCAAGTGAATAGTTAGAAACAGCTATATTCTTTGCTTAACTTCTGTTCCCATTATTCCACAGGCATGTGGAATATATCATTAATTTTAAAGAGGGAAATAAAACCAAATTGAAGGACCTAGATTCAAAGGCAGTACCTAAGCATCGCCATTTTTTCTCTCTGTAATGGCTTGAAAATCTGCGTTGAGTTTCTTATGACAGAACTGGCAGAAGGGTGCTTCCAATTAAATACGGATTCTTTGCAGATCAAAATGAGAAACTTTTGCTAGCTGAAGGTGACTGTGTTAAACTTGGTGGGAACAAATTGTTCTTGGATTCCTAAAAGTTACACTGTATCTGCTTTATATATATATATATATAGGCAGCTCGCTCTGTCTGGCTCACCTGGTATAAAACCTGTATTTTCTCTTTATTGGGTTTCATTTAAAAATAATGATTTAATTTAATTTATTTCCTGAAAAATCTTTCTATCCTTGACATACCGAATCCACTCCTTGATTTAGACTGTTGTGATCCTGGAGAAATGGCTAGGTTTTGTTACATTTTTTTAGTTATAGCTATGTCTGAAAAGCAGTTCCTTTTCTGAAGATTGTGGGGCAGGTTTTCACGTGTGCGTCATGATCTCTAATTGGAAATAATCTTCAGAAGAACTCAATATCTGGCATGCTTTTATGAGAAGCTGGTCACTTATTTTAGTACCTGAATAGATGAAGAGCTCTTTTGAAAAATCTGACCCCAGCTGTAAGTGCTGAACACATTTCAGAATCTGATTTGTTGTTTTCCAGCCTGCAGACAGTGAGATAATTACCTGTCTCTGATATTAACAGTGAGGGAGAACCATGCTCCCAGTCTCTTACCTGGGACTCCATGACCACATCTATACTAATAAATTAAATGGGCTTTGGGCACAGGCTCCCACACAAGTGCTTGACCATCCTTAACATTCACACTGTTAAGGCTAGTGTCAGCTGGCCCTTTGCCAGATGGTGCCTGGCCATGGTTTGGAGTAGTCAAGGACCACTTCCACTATGGACAAAGCTACTTTGTATTGTGGGGGCAAAAGAATTCCTTGCAGGGATAGGAGCTTGTGCATTGATTAGGGTGAGGGTAGGATAAAAGGGGGAAAAGGCAGGATTTGTGTGAGCTAGTATCTGTACAGGCCGATGGATCCAACTGACAGATGATGATGCTGTTACTGGAGAACTTTGAAGCATTATTTAGTTTTATCTGCTGGTAATGATAGATCCTTTTGTATCTGCCTCTTTCGGAATGATTTATTTTTTGTGAGAGGAATATGCTCCTCCAACACTGCCCTGAATGGAAAGCCTACTGCCTTTTCTGATTTATGGAGAGTACAAGCCTAAACTGATGTCCCAAAGGTTGCCTTTAGAGGCTCTTCCTCAAAGTGTAATGCTACCAAGCACTTTGCTTCCACATTACAGGACGACATAGAAAGCTTTAGAGGAAGCTAGTAGTAATGGGTCTCCTAAAGATGTCACTAGAGTTAGCTCTCGTGACAGACAGAGTGTTAGAGCTATCTGTTTATATCTAATATTAATGCCTTCAGTTTTGAAGAGACGGGCTAGAATCTAGACTGTCAGCAAAATTGTCCTCTTGCTTCATCTGATGAATCTAAACAACTGTCTAAGACTGACAGGGGAATCTCATTAATGGAGGGAAAAAATACCGACATGTGAAGACTTCACGCCAAACAAATCTGCGGCGGGAAATCTCACCTCTCTTTTATGTTTGTGTTCTGAGAAAACGTCACCTGAGAGACACCACAAAGTTTCTGCAGAGACATCAGAACCACCCTCTGGGTTTGGGAAGTATGCAGTAAAGCTCAATAACTGAAGCTCTGATTTTATAAGAGCCAAACGCTCAAACGCTTCCTGTTAAGCGTGTAGCCCCGTTAACTCACATATAGACATTCAGTATTGCCTCTTTCCAGCTTGATCCTGCTGCTTTCAGAAACAGTAACAAAACAAGTGTGAAAACAAAAATGGACACTGAATCACATTAGAGCTAAGGCAGTGATTACTGTAGTGGTAAAGGCCGGATTGTAATGTTGACCTGCTGTAAATTCTTGGACAATCCTTTCCCATCTTGAGTTTCTATTTACTGTCTTCCACTATTTGCCTGCCAAGATTGCCAGGCTCTGCGGGGCAACGACTGGTTCTCATAATGTTTGCTGTGCTTTTCATAATAGAGCCTGAATCTTGGGTGGCTGCTATTAATCATGAATTATGTATTAACAGTAATGTTTTGGAGTGAACTCTCAAAATCTTATCTGAAAACTGACACAGATGAGAATTACAAGCTGTATTTTACAGGTATGTAAACTGTGCTGTAAGTGGCAGAGCTGGGGGATTCGAGGGCGGAGTTGCCACAGGAGTAGTAACAGAAGGGAGGCAGAAAATGGGGCTTCACATTTTATGAAGCCTGCTTTGGTGCCTGTCATTTCTCAGTTTGCTCTGTGAATTTAAGTGAGATGGAAAATCAGTTAATCCATTGTGCAAGGCTGTTTTAATAAATGATTAAAGGAATGAGAGAAGGCAACTCTTGAGCAGCCCATTGTAACTTTGAAGAGTTACTCCACAGTCAGCCATTCTGGGTCTGTCTATGGAGATGTTGGCACGAGCAGGTGGAGGGGAGACTTGCTGCACAGAAATGGTTATAGTGCATGCAGAAAGCTATAGGAGGGAGACAAAATCCAGATTAGTGTCTGCAGTTTGATAGAGCTACTGAAATAAGGGAAGAGAAAGGACACACAGCACAATGAGAAAGAAAAGGAAAAACCTGCACATTGTTGTAAATCTCTGCTTCTGAATTCTGATTTAGCTTTGTGTTTAAATTTCCCTTACCTTGAAATTAAAAAAAAATATTATAAACAAGGAAGAATGTAAATTAGTTAAAAAGGAAAACAGCTGACCCAACAACAAAGCAGAAAGAAACCTGCAAATAACAATATTAATAAATACATTAACAAAATCACCTTTGTTTCCTAGAAGAGGTAGCTTGTTTCATTCTGACACAAATCCATTGCAGTAGATTTACATCTGGAGTGAATGTGGTCCAGTGAATTGAGTGACCCTCTGGCATGCAGTACTTGTCTAGTGCATTTTAACTGGAAGGAGACTAGACTATAACATGCTAGATGCAGGTACCCCACAGATACTGAAGTGCAGGAGTATGTAATAGAGCAATATCTATTGTTGAAAATATTTGGAAAACCACTGAGATTCTACATGTTCTTATTGGTCAGTTAACAAAATATTGACAAGCAAAGTATGCATCAACACACTGAGTCCATTTAAAAATGTAATTTTGCACTCTGCTTCATGCAATGGATTGCTTTAGTGAAGAAATCATCACCATATGAGTATAAATGATATCTCTGACACTGTGAGAATTTACAACCAAGCTATTCAAGCCTAAATCAGGGAAATGGTACACTTAAACATGTTTGCAGAAAGAATTGGGCCCTGAGTATGACCTGCTGCCTATTCATAGCTTTTCTACTTGCCTCTTGAATATATTAAGGTGATAATGATACTGGGCTCATCCAGGAACACCAGGCAGCCTGCAGCTTATGGCCATCTTTCCAATTAAGGATTTAGCATCCTGATCCTAATCCACGCTCTGGCTGGTTGCTTGACACCACTGGCACAAAGCACAGAAGAGGGCAAAATACAATATTGATGTGATTGTGAAGGTGGCTCTTTGAAAATACAGCTCAGTGCTAGCTGCAGTCAAACAGGCAAATAGAATCATAGGAATGAATAGAGAAATCAGAGTAAAATTAATTGTGCTGCCCTATAATCTGTGTTACCCCCATACCTGGCTGGAATGCTGTGGACAGTACTTGCCACCAGATCACACGTGGATAGCACCGAAAATTTGCAAAAAGGCATGGAGGTGCTCGGAGGCAGAGCATGGCTTACAGAGGGGGAGAAACTAAACAGGGCAGAATTTACTAGCTTGAGCAGGATTACATGTGAGATGTATAAAATTATGAAAGAGATGGAGAAGGCACATAAAGAATAGTTATTTATTACTTGATTGCTTTTTGTAACACAAGACACAGGGTTTCCCAGTGACATTCTCAAAATGCTGGTTCGGAACAAATAAGAGGAATGCATTTTTTATACAAAGTGTAATTAAACTGCAGATCTTGGTACCACAGGCTGTTGTAGAAGCCAAAAGAATAAACGGTCTCAAGCAAATTCGTGAGAGATTGGCCAGTATAAGTGGCTTTTAAAGAAAATGGCCTGGCTGCAGTTTCCAGCTGAAGAAGTCACTGAACACTTGTCTGCCAGAGGAAGGTCTTAAAAGGGATAGGATCACTTATCTGATTTTTTACACATATTGTCTGGGAAGTCTGTTTTACCCACTGTCAGAGGAGGATACTGAGCTAGATGCAGCCTTGATCTGATGCCATATTGTTGTTCTGATGCTATTCCAAAAATGATGGGTTTGGGCACTAACTGATTGGTAGGGATTAAGAAAAAATAGCCTAATGATTTTTGGCATATGACGCTCCAGCTACCTTTCGTGTTCTATTATGGAGATGGAGACACGGTAGCAGTCCTCTGCTGTAGCAATGGTGGTGAAAATTAGCAAGACATCATCCTCTGCAGTGCTGTCATCGCTGTAACAACCTGGTTAGCACGCTCCTGTTGTTTAGTAGGCTCTGGAAGAGAAGTCAGCTCTTCAGTTGCAGTATTTGGTCAGTGTGATTGCAGGACAGACCAGAACCCTTTTTTCCCTAGAGAAACAGTTAGTTTCGAGTGTTCTTGCGTGAAGGACTCGTGCATAGACAGCGCTGCAATAGCCAGTGGGTGGCACTGTTGTTGCAAGGAAACTTAAAAAAAACACCCATGTAACACTTCAGAAACGTTTGGATGGAAGTTTTCCATTGAAAACAGCAGTTTTGCCGAAATTGAAACATTTCATGGCACATGTCGCTTCTCAATGAATTTTTAATGGAGAAAAATGTAAATTACTCAGTTTGACTTTATAATTTCAATTTAGCTCGTTTTCCCTTATCTTATTGATCCAGTTTATTAGTTTAGATGGATATGCAATTTCAATATAATTCTTAATTGTATAGGGTTTCTTTATCCTAGGGACTTAAACTCTCAAAAATGTAATGGTCTTACTATGAGGAAAATGAAACACTTTGGTATTTTTAAAAGCCTTTCAAATGCTGTCCCAGGGAAAATATCATCTTTGACAGTCAATGTGGGACAAAAATATGTTTCTGAAGGTCTGAATTTTGTTTGGTCTGGATGATCTGTATTTTGCTCTGCTTTGAATGGGTCTTGACAAGAGACCGTACTTTGAGGTGCTGTTTCACAGTGCCATGTGAGTGGCAGTGCTACCCAGCAGAACACGCACTATAGAGGGACATCTCAGTCCTGCTCGGAACAGCCATTCATTACTCTGTGGGGTCAGGCAGGTGGCACCATACCTTGGTGTTTTTGTAAACTGTCAAGGACAGGAAATGGTGCCAACATGTGGCTGTAATCTCAGAGAATTATTGCTTTTTAAAAATAACCCATTGGCGGGGTCCGACTAGGAGCAGCTCACTGTCTCTGTAAATTGATACCGTGGGAGAGTGATGGGTATTTACAGAATGACTAAAGGCAGGGAGGCAGAGGGAAAGAGAACTCAGTGAATTGGAGAGGGAACACCTTCCCTTTTTCTGTCTTCCAAAATACATTTAAAACCCCACTATTTATTCATACATGGCTTGTCTTGTTTGTTATGGCAAATGTGCAAAACGGTTTTGTTCTACATAGGCAGGATAAGTTATTTATAGTGACTTCTCATATAGTCTTGTTGGAGGAAGCCCAAATTCTTCATTCTGCTGTACGCAAAACTTAACTGCAGTTACTGCAAACTTCTCAGATTCTGCCCACTTCATGTCAAGTTAGCATTGCTACAACTTCACTGTCCAGAGCAGTAGGATTTAGAGTGACACACACAGGGGGCCTATGGAAATAAAACTAGTGACAGGGATATTGGCTGGAGGATCGTAATCAGTATCCATAAATGTACTTGTTTTCTAATTAGAAGTGAATAATGGCCATAAAAGCTATTATGAGCAGCCTGCGTCTCTCTGGATTGCATGGTACAACTACTGCAACACCATACTAAAAACGCTTAAGCATATGCAGCCATCTCACTGAAATCAAGATACCTAATTAGGTCAAGACAAATTCCATAGAGATATTCAAAGTAAGTGTGTATGTAAATGTTTTTTTAAGATCAGGGCATAGAGAAGGACCTCTAGGTGTCCCAGAGGAAGACCACAATTCCTGCATTCTCTCCAGGGATACATAGCTGAGCTTTTGTTCTCATAAGTGCTGTACTGAACACTTTGAGGAAGCTTAGCAATAGAGAGAGGCACATCCTTCTTTGGTTTTGTTTGACACAGTTACTTTGGTGACTGTGTCAACAGTGGAGAAAGAACCAAATTGTGCTACTGCCTCTGTCAGTTCTCAAACAGCACTGCAGAGTCCCCTCTCTCCCCAAATGAGGAAGAGAAATTCACACTGTAATATTAATAACTGTGGGGCCCTTTAGCCTTTAATAATTAATACACTGCTAACTGTAGCTGAATGCTCCTTTTTCTAATTCCAATTACAGACCCATTTGGACCAGGCTCAGCTGAGGGAAAGTGGCTGAGCAGCAGTGTTATAATAGAGACCTATATCTAAGTGAAATTGTTCTCCTTTGGCCCACACAGTAGATTAAAGAAAAGTTTGGACTTGGTGGTGAAGCCAAGGCATCAGGTGTTACAGAAGAATAAGGTACTTCTGTATCCCAGTCATTCCAACCCAGGGGACGACTTTAACATCAGAGCCAATTCCTGGAGCCTGCTGACAAATACACTCACTTGGCCTAATGTAAAAGGAAACATTCCTTTCAATAGCTGACAACTGTTCCATCTGCTAGCCACTTTTCCCCAAGATACTGCCAAGTAGAAAGATCCTCCTACCTTTTTTTTTGTGGGGGGTGAGAGTATATGTTCATTGGTAGCGTATGGTAAGACAGGAGACCTGGTCTGAAACCATAGCTCCCAGATTGGCTGTCCCTAGTATTTTCTGCGCAAAATGGAGTTGCTAGTGCAGCTCTAACAAGAAGTTTAGCATTTAGCAAACCTACTATGATCTTTGCAAACATGATTTACAAGTCTTGAATAAATGTTGTTAGTGTTTTGCTGCAACATCATGATGTTTTGGCAGTATTCCTGCTATCCTAGACATTTCTGCTAGCAGACAGGTCAATTTAATAGTAACAATTTAAATGCTTCTCAAACTATAGCCCTACTTCAAAAGGTCTGCTATTATGCAACCAGAAGTAGAAAGGAAGAGAACTAGTAAATTCTAAATTGTGGTTACCAAGCAGCTAAAACTGAGTGATGGAGGTTCCACATGTTCTGTCTTCCTGCCCCTGGTTGTGCAATCCCGTACCTTCCCCTGTGTGTGATCCATCTGAAAACTAGCCTAACAAAAAAAAAAAAAATTGTTGGTATGGCTTCCTATTTATGTTTAGATTAGCTCAAGCTATTATAGCATCGTATCCAGAATTAATCAAAAGCTGTAGTGAAAGAGGCTTGGAATTGTATTGGATTATGTCACATAGTGGGATGTTTTAATAATTACAACTCTGTCTTAGTGTTATACTATCGGTCTTTTCTAATACTTGGTGAAATGTTAATTCTGATTGGCATAGACATGGGTATGCTCATTTTCAGCTACCTATTAACAATTAGTAAAGCTCTCGAGATGTTCTGATTTTCAAATTATTTTCTCACTACTTAAATTTGAGAAGTTGTGAGGCAGAAACATATAGGGCTAAGAGTGTGAAATTCTTTTGCTCAGTTATAAACATGGGTGGCAGCAGCTGGGGGTTAGAGAAAATTCTACATACACCTACAACGGTGTAAGAAAAAAGTAGTTACAACATTAGATGAGGTGACTCAAGGAGATTTAAACAGTATACATGCCTGAGTTAGAAGTCACCTACACATGCTGTCCCTTGGGAGACTGGCAAGTTTCAGAATGTGGGGTACTCAAAATCAGATTTAAGTTTTCAGTAGTTCAAAAGCAGGAAGCAGATTAAGAATTCAAGACATGAATGTGCAATGGAAATGCATCCAAAACAATCCAAAATCTCATTGCGGAATTCTAGTCCTGAATTTACCCCCGAGTTACTGAGAGATTATAAAATGAATCTTTACCTGGATTCAGTCAGGAAGCGGAATTTATCTTCCTTTGCAAGTATGAAATTTTCAGTGAAAGGTTGAAATTATGTATTTTATCTGTATTATTTAGGTTTTGATTTTATTTATACATATAACTTTCTTCATGTATTTTATTGCAGCGTTGGTTCCTCATAGGCATTGTCATCCTGTCTGAATTTGCCACTCTCTGTAGTGCTTGTTCCAGGATCAGGCTGTACATCCCATGAGGTATCTCTGCTCATGACCAGAGTGTAGGTAATGAACGATGGCTGCCAAGTGTCTGTGCCACATTCCTGGAAGATGTAGGCCAGGAGAGCTCCAGTCATAGAGGAGAACAGGAAAAAAGCAAATGAACTACAGTTCTCACAGAGCATAACTGCAGTATTTCAGAATTAAAATATACTGCATTGTGGTGGTTCAGCTTTTCAGGGAGAAAACAGCTTTTTCTGCGAGAATTGGACAATGCTTGAAAATGAATTTTCCGTTCGAAAACTAGTTGTAACAGAAAAATTTCTGTGCTTGATCCTTCACAATATTTCTTAAATGAGAACTGCAGTTCTTACCTGCTTTGGCAACACACCCAAGTTTCTCAATGGCTCAATCTAAAAATATAAGTGAGAAGTACAATTGAAATTACAAGTAATTGTATGTTATGGAAACAGGAAAAATATTGGAGTGTATGAAAATTAAGAACCTAAGAAGGGTTAAGTTTTGAGGATAATCTGATAATACAAAAATGACATTTCAAAATTTTTAGCACTTGTATAGAAAGTGGAAAAAAGTTTTTAAGATTTTTTTTAATTAAAAGAATTCTAACAAACTCTAGTTGGGAAAAGCAAGTACTCGCATTTTTATCTAACATCAAAATAAAGACAGGATTGCTTCACACATTTTGGACATTTTGGTAGAGGTCACTTTTTGGTTTCTCCAAGCCTGTCCACCCATCTGTGATCCTTTCAAATACCATTAATCGAAAATGTTAACACCAGTAGCGAGAAAAATAAAACTTGTTTTAAAGAAAAAAGCATATTTTTTGACAAAGTAATAAAAGCAGAAGAAATCTGACTGTAAAAGCGAGTGTAACAGATAACAAAACTAGAGATTAGAGATCAACGGTTTCATCCCTATGGCAGACAGCCAGTCAGCTGGAAGACAGCTGAATGATGATTTCATGCAAAAGACATTGGACAAGGTCCTGAAGTTCTGGGTTCAGTCCTCTGTGGGTGAAAATCTGTATGACCACATGTCGTTTGGCCTGTTCTTCACTTATGACACAAGGATGACAATACTTCAGGGCAGAAGCTGATTTCTTAGTGTGTCCCAGTAGCACTTAGCACAATCCCACTACCGTGTCCCACTACCGCATCGCACCACTTACTGGGTCTTGTAGGTTTGCCTTGGTTAGGAAGTCGTTCTGCTGTGCCGGAAACATTTTTGAGATGTCAAACGCATAGAAATTGCAAGTTTGTTGCAGAACAAACCAAGTACAGTTGACTATTTTACATGCAGAAGAACCACCAGAATCCCTGGTATCTTATAGTTTTGTGAATTACTGTGAGTGTGGGAGAGCAAAGTTCAAGTCCCTGCTTAAAGTTGAAGTTCCTATAGACCCTGCTAGGGGATAGCCAGGTGTGTTTTGCTCTGTATTTTGAACAGAAATTTTATCCCAGACTTGACCAGCCTTCCCATAAAACTCATCAAAACCAATCTTCTCTCATTTTGAATTGAAATGTCAATTGCTTTCTTTTCTGAAAATGCATTTTGTTGGAAAATACTCAACCAGTCTATTCTGGGTAGTACTTGGAAAAAACTAGTTAAATTCCTGATGCAGTGCTTCATTATGTCTGGATTAACCTGTTTCATGGCCACACAGACCCTTGAAAAGCAATGGGTTTGCAGAAAATGCAAATCAGAGGGGAAAAGTTGCTCTTTATGACAATTTTGAAATTAGTATGCTGGATTTACCCTAGGTGAGAGCACAGCTTGTCACTAACTTCACGATCTGTGTCACAAGATGGTCACAAGATGATTTGCCTATGTTTTCATAGCCTTTCAAAGTCCACAAGAAGATGCATATGTCATCACCATGGAAAGTCAGGATACCTATCAGGAAAAACAGCCAACACAGACATTTTGAAGATAATCCATGAAGAATAATCCATGAACAACTCCCATAAAAATGCTGCTTAGGAGGCGGAGATTACATTTTTTATGCTGATCTTTTCTCCCTGCAGAATATTGCTCCAACCTTATCAATATTTTAGGAAAGAAAGAGAAACCTTCGGCAGCTGCATAGGCAATTTGGAGGGATTAAAAATTTATCCAGGTTTGAGCAAAGCTTTCAGCAGGTGCTAGAATCCACTTAATCACAGGTGGTAACCTGCGTGGCCTCTCTTTCCCATGGCTAAAACTGGAGTGAAGGTCCTGGCAATTCTTTCATGCAGGGATCTTCTTTCATGACCTACTTACAATTCTAACCATAGTGCGCCACATGCTTTGCCTAGAATAGCACAAAATTCAAGTCTGGGATGTAAAACTGACATTTTTTCTTCTAGTTTCTTTCATTTGGTGAGGAAACGGTGTCAAGCCCACTCCTGGAACAACTCAATTACCATGGCAAGGTTACACCAAGCATTGAATTTGGTTCCATAATTAAAAGTGCTAATTAACATTAGTTTAGACTCAGAATTTGGGCTCTGCAGGAAATTCAAACAATTCCATGTTGATTTTCACTCTGAAGTGGAGAGAGCCATGTTGTTTAGAAATGTCTCTCCAAAATATTCTCCACGAATTTTATTGAATTCCTCCTTATTCAAAAAGGAGGAAAATAGAAAACCTCCAGTTGAGACTCAGAAATCAAAACAAAACCTTAACTTCTAAAAGACTTTTAAATGTGTGTTTTCTTCCCATCTCTAAAGGGAACTTAATTAAAACATTTCATTTCAAGTATTTTTCAGTGGAATTTCATCATGATTATAAAGTTAAGTGGAATGTTTTTCTTAAACCAGCATTTTTCAGGTATAGAAACATTACCTGGGAGCTGCGGAGACTTCTGCCTTTTTTTACTTTGTCTATTTGACACTATCAGGGTTGGTTTACTAATCCATATGAATGAGCAAATATACACCATTCCTAAGGACAGAGCACTTTTAAGTTTTTTTTCTTCTCTCAAGAGAGCAAGTTGTGGCTGACAATGATAGACTGTGCAGAGTAACCATACCATTTGTTTACAGCTTTGCATGTAATTTCCACCCACTAGAACTAATTGTTTTTATCAACACCAGTAATTAGACGCACCAAAGAAGCATCAGATTTTCTGACTGGGCATGGTATAAAATGGTGCGTAACAGTATGCTGTGACAGTTTAGACTAGGGTAGATAGCAATTTGGGAAAAGAATATAGCCAAAGAGCTTGTTGATACATAGGAAACTGATAATTGGAGCTTCCTGCTATGCTTAAGGAGAAATTGCAACTTCTCTAGGTCATTTTCTTTAGAATACTGGGATTTACAGGGACACACCACTTTAATTAACCTTTTGTTGGGAAAGTTTTCTCAAATGGAGGGTGGCACGGCAGAGAATAACTGCTGTCTGATGCAAGTAGAACAGAACAGTTGGATTGTCAGGACAATCAGGTAGAAGTCAAGAGCTCGGGTTCAAAAACAGTCCTTGAATCTAGGTCTCCCACTGCAGACATGAGCATTTTCATCATCAGGGTGTTTGAATACTGTCATAGGGGCGTCTATCAGCTTTGATCCTGTCCCGTTATAACATAGGAACACGTTGGAGAGCTGGAAAACATACTTCCAGTTCAGTATGGGGCTCAGTGAGCCGATGGGAAAAGCAATCCCCACTTCCCGTCCCTATTGTTTCCTTCCCTGAACCACTGCCGGGTAGGACAAACCCTCTCCTGGACACGGGGAAGTTCCGGTGCCAGGGCTGCATTGTTCCACCTATCCAGACTGCAAATGTGTCCAGCCTCGTGAGAAGTATTCCAGTGAAGGGGGGGGGAAAGGTGATTCTTCAGACAGAGGATTCAAGCTTTGTACCTAGTGCCAGACAGGTTTCTGCATCATTTGTGATAGGTAATAATGGAAATCTATTTCTGACTAAGCTCTAAATAATTACTGCCAGAATGCCATCATGGTGCTGATAAGTATTTATCCAACAGAAGAAAAACAGCATGTTGATTCTTGAACCAGAGAAAGCCATAATTGTCATTTAAAATCTGGCATGTTTTTTGAAATTCTAAATTCATTATCTTTCAGAATCTTTGTAATTATACATCTAAACTATCACTCTGAACACATTTGCAAGTGTAGAGGAACAGGCATTCTTTTTTCTGACAAGGGATTAGACTATTGCCTTGTTACATTTTTAAGATCTTCCTAAACCTAAATATTAAGGCCCAAGTAAAAAATGAAATTAAAAAATGCTATC
This sequence comes from Chroicocephalus ridibundus, assembly GCF_963924245.1. NCBI lineage: Eukaryota > Metazoa > Chordata > Aves > Charadriiformes > Laridae > Chroicocephalus > Chroicocephalus ridibundus. The sequence goes on along the minus strand of NC_086296.1, from coordinate 6,915,176 downwards.
TGCAAAGAATATAAAGTCCATTCTGTTTCAAAGCTATTCATTCCTGTTACAGTTACCCAAAAAAAGTTATAATTATGAAATTGCAACACTTATTTGGAACATGTCTTTTGCTCCTACAATAGCAAATGTTCCTGTTTGTCCTCTCACAATAAAATGGCCATATCAAATTATTTTTTTCATAAAAATAAAGAAGTGCTGGGGAAAAAAACACAAAAACGCAGAATGGTAAAAGTTCTCAGCTCCAGAGATACCAAACTATTATCAGGGATTGTGACAGTGTACGAATTTTGAGAAATATTGAAAGGAGGGGAAAATAATCAAGCTTTGACATTAACAAGACGATAACAGCCATTGGCTCTTGTTCACTAACTTCTGCCCAGAATTTCATCAGTGAGATAATCAGGCTTTCACTGACTTGTATGGGAATGGATCTGACTTGGATCAGATTCTGCTCTTTGGCCTGGCTGTTATTATGGGGAGTTATTCACTGGAAGAGTTTTGACAAAAATAACAGCCCCCCAGGTGAGGTTTTCAAGAGCAGAGACTGTGTGCCAGACAGGTAGATCATAGACAAGTCCAGATCCTTGGATTAGCTCTGCGCTTTTGTGATGTCTGAATGTAAGTGGAGCTCTTGGAAATCCAGAGCTTGGAAAGCTTGGGAGACTGAAGGATCTATCTAGTACTGACCTCAACGTGAAATACTCTGCCAGTAGAGAAAAAGAAATCAGCCGTTGCTCCTGCTCTAAAAAGCATGTTGTGGCTTCGTGCTTCAAAATAGTATTACAAGCATGGAAGGTGTTATCAAAACGAGAGTTCGTAAGATGATTTTCACATAATTTCTTCCAGTTGCAACTAGGAACCAAGAAGCACCGGCTAGAGGACCTGCAGATCTTGTTTCAGATTTTCTTCTCATGTGATTTCTGACTGTGTATAAAAGCCGGTGGTTAAATGCTGACAGCTAAGAGTTAGGTCCCTCATGTTATTTTAAATAATTGAGACACCAGTGCGTATTTGCATCTTATATAAAAAATTTGTATTTTTTAAAAGCTTCCTCAATGCAGCAATGCTTTAGTGATGCTAAGTTAATTAATAATAACATGTAATCTCTTGATTCAGTGACTCTTCAGCAAGGAAATTCAAGGAACAGAACTGATTATGTCCCCTGAACTCTTCTATTGCTGCTTGTGCCATGCGTTCTGGCAAACAGTTAGCCTTCCCAGAGCAAACACCTGGGTGTACATTATTACATACCCTCCCCCCCGCAAGGCAGCGGCAGAGCAGCACTGTCTGTTTGTAGCCTTGGCTGGGTGCGTCTGCTCAGTTTTCCCTTGTTCCCATGCTGCTGGCCTGCCTTCCATTTCCTTGCAAGGACAAGTTATTACGTAGGTATCACTTGTATTTTCTGGAGTAATAGTGTTTTGGTTTTTAGTTGGCTATCACCCTAAAGAACAGCAAGGCTCAGTTTTCTGTAATTGCAAACCTTGGAGTATATGGGCAACTGAAGCAGCTTTCGTATCTTGGATGCCTGGTATATTATTTACCAATAACATGAATTTATGGGCTTGGTGTCAAAATGACACAAGGAGCTGTAGTTATAGAGAAACATGACAAGAATGTGGCCAGGTACTCTTAGCATGTGTCTGCAGACATCCATATGTGCTGGGCTTGATGTTGGCATGCATTTCAGTCTCCTATGTGCTAACAAATGCTACAGCGTTTTAGGCACCAACCTACAAAGCAGCTCCCACAGGTGGACCCCGTGGCAAAGCCCTCTGAATTCTGAAAATCTTTGACAGCACAGGAGAGAAACGTGCACCTTCTGGAAAAATTACATTGATACATTTTTAAGAAACCTCAGCTCCCTGCTCTTGATCATGGATTTTGTGGTACCTGTATTTAGGGCTCAGATTCATTCATCACTGACACTTACACTTGAGAGACAATCTAGCTATATGCCAAGGAACATCTTCAGTGTAGTTTGTGTGTTCCTTGTACAACCTGTGCAATTTTGGCAAATAAAAGAAGACGAGAAAATGCCATAACGCTTTGCTTAAAAAGAAATTCTTTCGAAGTTCTGGTGCATATGATGTGTTTTATAGAAAGGCAGTCGAGCTGAAATAGTACTATAGTGACATGCTTGATCACTAAGGAGAGAAGATGTAATGATTTTGGACAGTAACTGTCAGGGTTAAGAAAGTTATTTGTTCCATTGGTTTATGGCACAGACTAGTAGTATTTTATTGTCAAACAGAATTAGTTTTATATCAAGAAGAGCGATTACTTGGGTTCACTGTGTTTGAGATTAAACTTGATGATTTCATGTCCATTATTGATTTAGGCTTTACATTCAGAGAAGTAGCGGTTTATATTTTACTTAAGGGGATTTGATCACAGTAGATGGAATCTTCAATGGTTTCTTCAAATAAATTAGTAAAGTTGCTGCGCCTCTTACAGTAACTGCAGAAAAGTGAAGGGGGCTAGAAAAAGGCCACCTTATCTCAACACCAGTGCAAAAAGACCTAGAGAAAGTGGGGAAAAAATGCTGCTTGCTTTTTCCAGTGTGCAAGGGTGTCCTGGTTTGGGGTGAAGCAGAGACAAGTTTCTGTTCAGGAAGAGGCTCCTGCTCACACTTATGTCTGTGGCCACCAGGGCCAGCTGAGTTGGGTGTTTGCCCTGTGGGGAGGAGGGGACAGGTCAGGTGACCCAAACTGACCAATAGGGTGTTCCATCCCATCTGCCATGCTCCGTATAAAAGCTGAGGGATCAAAGGGTCTGGTTGGCTCTTCTCCAGTGGCTCTTCCATGAGTGCTTCTTCAATGGCTCTCTTTTTTCGATGACTGATGTCTGAGGAGGGCCCTGTCAGTTTGTCTACCTTTGATCCCCATCAGTGTGTTCCGGAATCCAGCTCCCATTTGTCACTGAGTCCAGTCTGGAACTTTCCCAGTGCCTGCCGATGACATCTTCCTGGGAGCTTGATACAATTTTGTATGTATTTACATATATTGTATCTATTTCATTATTTCCTTTTTATTTTATTATTATTATTTCATTAAAGTAGTTTATTTTTTTTCTAAACTCATAAATCTCTTTACCTCTCTTCTTCCTCTCCTTGGAGCAATAGGTGGGGGAGAGCATCTGTCATCTTGTCATTGGCCAAACCAGCCCAAACTGTGACAAAGAGACATGCTAACACCTGAGTAGAATCATAGAATCATAGAATCTTCATGGTTGGAAAGGACCCTTAAGATCATCAAGTCCAACCAAACAACCTACAATCTCTGCCACTAGAGCATGCCCTGAAGCGCCACATCTAGACGTTTCTTAAATACCTCTAGGGATGGTGACTCAACCACCTCCCTGGGCAGGCTGTTCCAGTGCCTGACCACTCTTTCAGTAAAGTAATTCTTCCTAATATCTAATCTAAACCTCCCCTGCCGCAATTTCAGACCATTTCCTCTGGTCCTGTCATTATTTACTTGGGAGAAGAGGCCAACACCCACCTCTCTACACCCTCCTTTCAGGTAGTTGTAGAGGACAATGAGGTCTTCCCTCAGCCTCCTCTTCTCCAAGCTAAACATGCCCAGCTCCCTCAGCCTCTCCTCATATGACCTGGTCTCCAGGAGCACAACATGCACAAAAGCAGGAACCACATGGAAGATACTCTGCCAATGGCACATTGGAGCCCCAGACTCGGATGATATGTATTTGAAAAAGGAATGCAAAAAACTTACTGTACATTGTTTTCTCTAATTTATCCTGAAATTACACCAGAGGAGAGGGACATCCAAAGTGCTTTCCAGCATTAGAACAGGGTCAATGAAGCACCAAATGTGGGCGGCCTCTGTGGGATGCAAATGTGCAAAGTGTGTAATATGTGTCACTAAAAATAGCCCCTTTTGAAACATCTTAAATCAGACAGTCAGTTAGAACATGCCATGAGGAACCAACCAAGCGGTGCAGTCTGATGTGGGTCCTGCTCTGCTGCTGCTGCGAAATCTGTAGCCAAGAGAAAACAGATGGTTTGTGGTCAGCCAGGGCTCTGCTCCCTTGGGCGGTGATGCATGTCTACAAACGGAGGAGAGAGAACATTTCATGGAAGCCACTGTCAAAAGTAGGCCATATCAACTTGAGAGCTCTGCAGCATTCCTCAAGAGATGGATGGTATGGGATGCTATCTATTGTACCTTCACCATGAGCAGTTGTGGGAGCAGAAGCGAGTCCTGCTAGCTTTATTTAGGGCTGTCATATTCAGCCCATCATGATTCCAAGCTCCTCCAGCTTCCAGAGTACCATCCTTTGTTAGAGCTCTCCTCGGACACAGATGTCTCAGTAGATGCTGAACTAGCATGGCACCCTTAAAAAAAAAGTGGGGTTATTTGGCTAGCACTGATTTTTACTAATTTGGGGGTCTGTTTATCATTTTAGTTTCTCTGTTCAGTGAAGTGGTTCATATTTAATGGATCACTAAGTTATGACTATAATAGAAATGACAGAGCATGTGTTTTCTAATTTAGGGGTATCGGCAAGTGCCCTCTTGCAGGAAGGAGAACAAAGCTAATATTTCTCAATAGCAAAATGGTTGAACTAAGTGTTTCTCCATTTAGGTGGCAAAGTGAGTGTCAGGTATCTGTTGTTGTGGCTCCGATAAGCTTTTCTTACTGTAATGCTTAAGCAAAAAACCTGCAAATGTGACAAAGTTGTGCTGCCTGACTGTCAGGTCAAGGTCGTAAATCATTTACGATCCTTTGGAGAACGTTACCCAGTGGCACCTGGTAACACAAGCCCTGTTAGCTTTTGGGAAGATTTAACCTTCTTCCTGCTTAAAAGATTTGTTAAAGGTACTTGGACTCTGTAAGAGATGTCAAAATGGATGTAGATGCCAAAGACTATTTGAAAATTCTAGTAGCTTTTTACTGGGGCCTCATTCTCAACCCGGACTGGAGACAGTTGTTAACGCTATTCAGGAAGACAGAGCTCGGGTAGCTGCTGTATTTCTCCCTGACCATGCACTCCTCTTCCCCCTTGAACAGCAGAAGGGTCCATTATGGCCTCTTTTTTCTGGTCTACTGCAGTGTAGGAAGACAACTGCAACATTTTTTGTTTGTGAGATTATTTTTTTCCTGACTGCAAAACCAAACAAGTCTCACAGTAAAAACAAGCCAGGTTTAGTATATAAAAGTGGTGTTAAAAAATATTAAACCAGGCAGAAATAGATTCAGTAAAAAGTATACAGTTTTAAGTAATTAGGAGATCTGGCACACTTCTAACACATATGCCCCATTCATGAAAAAAAAAAGAAAAAAGCTGTGAATCTATTCTGTTTTCTCTTTCTACAGCATGCAGATAATTGCATGATGTGTCATTTACAGAATATGTGATGCTGTTACTGAGAAAATGCCAACTATTCCCAACTTCGGTACTGATGTGGTTACCTGTGTTTCTAGCATCTTGTCTGGTGCTTGTCTGGCGCTATGTGTTGTTACCTTTCAGGAAAGGGATTTCCAAGAGAGATGGTAGAAATCTTTTTCTTTTTTTTATTCCATGAAAATTGCCAGTCCTTTAACTGCAGAAACATCTAATATCTATGTAACCTGCAGATATGATACATTTAAATGTGAGTCATACTAGCCTTCTTCTCAACATAACCCATCCTCTGGCATGAATTTTTAATATGAGGAGTGTTGTTTACTAGAGGTCCTAGGCCTAGGTCCTAGGGACAGGGGCACTTCTGTCATAAAGAGTCCTGTGTCCTTGCTAAAAAAACAGGCTTTGAACATAAGCAGCAGCTGATTAATTTTAAGCATGAGTCCAAACTAGTGGCCAGATTGAATGGCTCCAAGGGCTTGTATGAAGTAATTTCAAAATTTTCACATTTAAAAATGGCAGAAAATGAAGGCAAAAGGCAGCTCCATGGGCTTGCATGTCTCTAGGTAGGGACACTCTTATCAACTTCTGGCAAGTCAAGGGAGCTAGTTGACTTATGTACCAACTGTATTATATTGACAAAAACATACATCCACTGTTTGGATTGCTGGTACAGACAGCACTGACTCGGATCACTAGCATTTTCTTTTAAAATACCATACATCCTCATGCGTTAACAACAACCAAGAGCCGAACAAAGTAAGCCATGGTAAAAAAAGGTAGCACAGTCAAATAACAGCTGAACATACAGCAAAATCCTTGCTTTGATCTTTGTTTGCCTTCAGAAATACTATGTCAAGTGTCCTTATTTAAATGAAGCTTAGTTTAAAGTGGAAGCAGTTGTCTCAGGGATGCCACAGTGGCTCCTGGGTGTATAATAAACTTGTTAAGAAAAGGGCTGGCTGATTTACACTTTGTTACTGATGTGCAAAATCCTCACCAGCACGTGAGGCTTCTGTGTTTACTCTGAGTTTTTTTTCCCCTCCGGTGCTGCCACTGTTCGGTTTCTGATGTACCACACACCTGCCCCTGTGTGCAGGCAAGCCCCCACCAAGGAAGGCCATCTCCGTGCCACTTCCGATGTGCCGCCTCAGGAGCTGGAGCAGTGGCGTGGTTCTTGGTGTGGTAGGCATCACCATCTTCCTATTTGAAAAGTAATCAAGAATCCTGAAATGTCTCATTACATCTCTACTGTGATCAGGTATCCTGCCAACTTTTCTTTTTCAATATACTTTCTGCTGGTAGTGTCAGCAGAAAGAAATGCAGGAAGAGAAGAGGAACTCTTTCCAAATTAGGGAATGCCCTTAGAAACTTTGCCTTTTAGAAACCTTATCTAGAGGAGTGCGGCTTCTGTGGGGCAGCAAATTAAATGGCTTTAGTTAAGTGCTCAGCTGCTTCTGGCACAAACCCTAAAAGCCTGAAATCTTCTGCTAGTCTATATTTTGGTGATGTGTGCTTTTAAACCATGGGCTAAGTTAGAAAGATGCATTGGAGATGACTCAAAGCCAGAAAAGGACTTGAGCAACCCTCTTCTGCACTGGGCCAGATCTAACCCAGAGTCAGCATAGGCGCCATACATAGTATTTTCGACAAAGGAGCTCAATTTATGCATTTATTTCCAGTAATCATGTAACCATGTACCTAAACAAGTGTATATACCTCCATGCTTTTACATTATGGAGCAGTTTTAGAAAAGTAACAGCATTTACTGTATTGAAACACAGCCTGTATTTATCTAGCATTGGCTGAAAACTTTTTTCCCACATTGGTCTCACAGAGATGTTATTGCACAAATCCACGCTGTAGGTTTTCTTGACATTTGCTGAACCATCTCGTTGAGGTTATAGAGTTCATGTCGGTGTTAGCTGGCCATTATTGTGAGCCAACGTAGCATTTCTCAGGTTAGATTTTTTTTTTTTTCCACTGAAGCCGCACTTTGTCAGAGCTTCGTGTGAGTGCTGTTTGTGTTTTCAAAATGTCCCTTCAGTAACTTCCTGTGTAACAGAGCTAGACTGCATCAGCCATTGCCATTTTTGCGTCACACACAGGAACCTTCAGGGCACTGAAATAACATCAGTATAAGCCCCTTCTCTTCTTCTTGTAGGCAGACTTCTGGAAGGTGGGGGGGCGGTAGCAGTACCAATGTGTCCTTACTCTTCAGTGAAAAACAACTGCAGAAGACGGCCTTTTGTGCTTACAGTAGAGCAGGGGGGGATCCGAACTCTTCAGTCTTTGCTAAACTGCCCCAGAAAAAGAGATTCTTGTAACCTGTGTTTGTAAATCAGGCTTTTGGAAGTGAACAAGTGATTGAGATTTACAAAGAAAGATCCCACAACATTTTCATTTAAATTGGCCAATTTAGTGCTATCAGGCAGATATTAGTAATGACGCCATACGTATGCCTGTATGCTACCTGCATACATAGCATAGTGTAAGTGGTATAAACATGTTTTATTTAATGTATCTGGGATTAAAAGAGATACCTACACCCAGTTTGTACAAACCAGGGAGAAACATTAACAAAGGCTTAACGATGATTGAACAAAGAATTCCCTTCTATAGTTTTTTTTCCTTGCGCTAACTAGGTGGCTTTACTTAGTTTGCCTTAGTTTGGGTTTTGGCTCTGACCATTCACTGTATGCCAAAATTGAATTAAATTGTGAAAATAAAACACACTCTTAATCTAGCTATTGGAAATAAAATGAAGTACCTTGTCAAAATTAACTTTCCGTGGAAGGAGGAATATTTTACCTCAAGAGAAAGGTTGATTTATAGCCTGCAGTATAGTAAGTGGCATCTGTTTATATATGTTACAACTTTTTGAATATTTTAATAAATTGCTAATTCATAATGGACAATAATGCCACCTTGTGCTTTTTCAGACAGGTTAAGCTTTCATTATGGGATTTCTGTGTTTCTGTTTGTTTATTCTTTTTAAAGAAGATGTAATTAACTTGTGCTTCACTTTTTTAAGGACTTTTCGTGATAGGTGACATTTTCTGTTATGAGAGAATCACTGCAACAATTATAGACCACGAACTTCAACTATAGAGCAAATTTCAATTCTTATGTGAGGGCTGATGTTAAGCCACACTAGACCTGTGCCCAGACTGTGTATTTCATCTGATATCTTGATCAATATTGGGTGCATAGTGTATGGATCCCTTCTCAAGAATGGGTATGCATTTTAATGAACTTTTTTCTGCTTTAAGCTAGAAGCATCTTGAGAAGCAAAACCTGAACTCATACAAAAATCCATTCTACAAAGTATTAGTTTCACTTTATGAAGAAAGTACATACACTTGAAAATACAGACACTATAAATTCCACTGGCACGTGTACTCAGAAAAAAGGGAGTCTGGAACAATAAGCAGGAGAATTTTGTAATATTGTTAAGTATTGGGATTTACATGTGCTCCCTTTGCCAGCGGCTAGGGTCAGACATTGGCCAGTACAACTGCTGTGGGCTTTGGTTTGGCCAGCAGTGGTACCCAGAACACCAGGAAATCCTGCTCATATTTAAAATCGTGATTCCAGTGGGACCAGGATTATATCCTACTCAGCGTACTGTAACGCTTGGTAGTGTGCTGTTTGAGCACAGGAAATAACTAATGGGAAAGATTTCAGTGTAAATATATTGGAAAATGGCATCATTCTTTGTAATGAATATGTGAATTTTAAGTATAGTATAGATAGATCTAGTTAAAAATTAATGCTTTGTAATAGTCATAGCTTTCAGTGAGATCAGAATTTTGTTCACGTAGTCAATGATTTTTCATTTTTAAATCCTACTGATAAAAAAAAAAAAAATTCCTACAGATAATACTATGGCATAGGAGAGTGTATCCTTCTCTGCCTACCACAGTTTTAAATCGGAGGATTAAAAACATGCATTGTTCATTTCCACTAAACCTTGAGCTCCTTACTTAATATCATCAGATCCCATTGATTTTTAAATGGACTAATCCAAGATTATCAGAAGGAATGATACAAGTTGTCATCTGCATTGGTTTATAAATCCTTACGTTGATATATATGTTTCTGGAAGCAAGTAACACTATTATACACTTTAGGATTCTCAGCACAGGTCTAAAACCATCATCCACTTTGTTTTACTTTCTTAAATTAGCTGCCTCTTTCAATTAAACAGCTCTATTTTATTCCCTCAGTAACCAAACTTTTGCAGACACTGGCCACATGGATCACTGCAATAGGAAAAAAAAAAAAAAAGTTATGCTACAAGAACTACATTGGGAGGATGCAGAATTAATAGCTAATTTTGCACACTGGCTCTGTTTTAACTGAAGAAAATCTCTTAACCTTCATGAATACATAAGACAATGCGTTGCCATTTATGTACACTCTAAACACCATCACTCGCTCCGTTTGCGAGCAGCCGGAGGTGCTACTGATTGGAAACAGCAGGGTCCAGGTTGGTGTAATACGAGGACGTATCCAACCTTTCCTGCTGCAGACCTGACTGGTAATTGTCTGGCTCTGGTCCTGTCTCAGTCCAGCTCCTAACAAGAGCGGGGGCAGTTTCAACTGAGACAGCCTTCAGGATTTGGCCTATTTAATTTGTGACAAACATCACAATGCAGGCCTTTTGTCTGCCTCAGGCTCACTTTTTGGAAGGAAAAATAAAAAAGTTTTATTTATTGGGCTATTTTTTTCCATAAATGAATGCAGGTAATTTTTTTGGTTACATAGTGTGCACACATTGGTAGTTAAAATTTACACCTATGGTAATTGTTTTGAACAGTAGAGTGTGAGAGTGTGTGTGTGTAAAATATAACTGTAAAGACTATTTTCCTGTAAAAGTTGCAATACCTTTAGTTACCCTGAATAGAGCACTGCAGCGTGAATAGATCCACTGGCATCTCTTTAGAAAGATGCTGCTAAGGGGAAGGGTGTCATAGTAATGGTCAAATAGGGACCAAATATAACTACCAGGACAAAAAAAAGTGTCATTTACAAAAAATGTTTCTTATTTTACTGTTGAGAATATGAAGTGGTGACTGACTGGAATTTGTGCCCAAAGCACATTAAAGTTTAGGTTCTCTGAGGCACTTCCTAAATCACAGTTTTCGTGCCATTCATCCAGTTGACTTTATATAAAAATGCGTTTCAATACATTAGAAATTACAGTAGCGATCATTAAATCATTCGGGTGATGTTAAATGGCTTCCATTAGTACAAAGGCAGCCCATACCTTTGCAGTGAGTTCGTATGGTCAGATCCCAAACGTGGTCCAGCTGAAAACAGCAAAAAGACGATGGAGGCACCTCCTGAGCTGATGTCCAGTACTGTGTTGTCTGTGGGAGTCCCCATTACCCCGGGAGGTTTCAGGAGAGTCTGTGTTTCTGGTTCTGCCACCATCTCCAAGACCTTTGAGGAAAAGCTAAAAACTGAGGCTCAATTTCCTGTTTTGGCATTAGCAAGCTACTTTCCTGTAGCTCTTGTGGTGAGGTGTCAGTGGCTACAATAATTTTGAGACTTTGATTCTAATGGGAATGTAAGGAAATTCAGAACACTGAATCAAAAATGTGACCAGCGATGATTCACACTGAAGAGCTAAAGGGACAGGTTGTTACCTTTTCCTTTAAATCCAAACATACCTCTCTACTCTTCTTTGCAAGGCAATGGTCATTTAATGTGTTCATCTGTTCTGTTCTTTATGCTTGGTGCTGGGAAAGGATGAGTCCCTGCAGGAAGAGAGGGCTGGAGCACTGTTTACGGGGAAGAATTATATAATCCAGTAATTTGTGTTGCTTTCAGCAAAGAGGCACATGAGCAACCCATACGCTGGTGATTCTGCTGATTTACTGTTCACCCTCCACGGGCACATCACCCTCAACCCAACCAGCAGATCACCCTGACCAGTATAAATGCAAAATGGTTTAGTCAGTTTTAAAAAAATATCACATGAACATTATGTTTATTACTCCAGTAGAATCTGTTTCTTTCACAGTCTTTCAGTTGCTTCTTTTCTGAAGAGTGAAGTCTTTATTTCAGACATCTGTCTATAGAAAATAAGTATTTTTTTTAAATGGCACATTTAAAGATGAAAACTGAGGCTTGAATAACTTAATCAGTGTACAAATTACACAGATATAAAAGTTCTCTTTCATTGTCTTAACTTACAGTTTATTTTGTACAGAATTCATTATGTTATACATCTAAGACATATTGTATAAATATCTTGGGTGTGATGTATATACATATTCAGTGTTATAGATTCAGCAATTAATGTATGCATTTCACAATACACTAGAGTGTATTTCAATGTAGTGCACATGATTTATATTTCAGAAAAGAGCATATCTGCTATGAAAAATCGGTATTTCATTCATAGAGTACTCTACCTTGAAATACAGGGTTTTTTCCATTATATAATGGACTATTTGTATTGTGTTGTATGGCTGTAAGATTTTCTTGTACATTCCCCAATATGAATTAAGAAACAGCAGCTCAAAACGTTAATCTATGTGATTCTACATCAAGAGGAGAGCAGGGCGCTGGTTTCCCAAGTTCTTACTTAAATGAGAAAGAAGGCGTAGACGAGCCACATGGAGCTAGGGGGGGTGTGATGGCCACATGAAATAAAAGGTTCTGCACAGATGAGAACTACTAGCTCTTCCTTCTCCATTCTCTGTATGCGAGTGCTCAGCTGCCGTAAATCACTCACCTCTGATTACACGAGTTGAAGGTCTGGCATCAGCTTTATTTTTAAAGTTTGCAAACTCCCCAGGTTCCATTAATCCACTCTTTCTTTGCTTACAGAATTTTTCTGGGTGTCTCCTGGGATATGTATTGGTACTACATACTGTCTTTCCTTGAGAGCAGGCAAAGAAACTCGCTCACAGTATCGTCGCTATACATGCTGTAAGTAAGATGTGCTGTTTGTTCAGTATTAAATTACAGGTGTTGCTTTCCTGGGCACCTACTGAAGCATAATTCTAATTAATCTGTCAGTATCGTTTCTATTTTCTTTTTTTAGACAACTCTAGTTTCCTGCATACATACATACAAACAGTATTGTGCCTTTTGATCATTTGGCTACCTTTGCTTTGTAATCCCAAAAGCAGAGATTCTTTTATCAACACATAAATGCTGTTCATTTAACAGCAAAGTGGAATATTATATATTCCATGAATAAAAGACTTTTTTTAAAGAGTCATTGAAAAAAATCTAGGTTAATCAGAAAATTGTTTTTTTAAAATAATTTTAAATTAAAATCATTTACATATAATGTATGCCATCATTTTGAAACTAAAATATGAAATATTTCATTAAAAAAAGGACTGATCAACACAGAACTATATTTTGCATCAAATATATTAATATAAATTCTTTTCCTTTTGATTTTACGAGAAGTAGCACAAGCGCTTAAACTAGCATAAATCCAGAACTCCACTTTATTGATGTTATCCCTATTTTATGAGAATAGAATTCTCTCTTCGTTTTTTCATATTGCCATTTTTCCATATAAGAACTTTCACGTAACAACATGTGATGTAAAACAAAAAGAAAGGTTATATGAATCTGCAGTTGTAGATTTATTTTTTTTTCCCCATTGCCAGATTTGGGAAGGGGTCTTTTTTGTGTGGACACCTGTATCCAATTCCATTGTTTGCTGATCACCAGTAGCGGCTGTACTACTTTCTAATGGGCTGTAATTTAACTTTGGGATAGATACAGGTTTGATGTTCATGACTGCAAAAGTCACGACTCTAAAGAAGCTCCACATCCAGCCACTGAGCCACCTAAGAACTTCATTGAAGAACATCGTGACCACACTGACAGATGCGGTACCGAGGTAGGACTTTACCGCCCTATGGTAAATAAAACACAGACCCTAGCTACCTCTCAGTTTCTACTCGAGTGTATTTTAGATGCAAGCTCAATCAAACACCAGAACAGAAGTATTTCTGGTCCAACGCTGACAGTCCTCAATCCTGCATTTATAACCATCTTCAGCAGCCACATCTGAAAGCACAGGGATTTCCAAGCCATGTGGCAAGTAAACGCTGAAAAAGCCTTTGGTGGTCTCCTTTGGTGGCGTCTAGCACTGTCCATACTGCGTGTAGGACTGTCCTTCCTCCACACACTAGCGTGCAGCCTGAATGTATAGCGGCTTGAAGGTAGTGTGGGCAACCAGGGATTAGACCTCAGGTACAAGTTCAGGGACTCAACAATATGACAGTAGAGAGGCACCCTAACATGGAGATCCTCCGTCTTTCAAGCCATAGTCCTGGAAGGGAAATTTCCCGAACAAACAAGTAAAACTGTTGCCTCCTGTTACCCATTAACGGGTGAGAAGAGCAGCTAAGCCCAGCTGTGAGTCCCTTGGCACTCGGAGTGTCTGTGTGGCACTGACTGAGGATGGAGTTCAGCAGCTGCTGGTGTAGTTAGCAGAACTGGGGCCACAGTGAAGAAATGGGTCATGGAGCCCAGTACACTGCTGTGAGATCATGGCTTGGCTGGTAGACTGGTGGCTATGCATTCATGAAGACAGCTGTGCTATTGCCCTTTGCAGCTACCATCAGCAAGTTGTTGCCTCTGATTTCAAGGCGAAATTTATTTGTGGTTGATTTATATTCATTTACTCTTGTGCAAACAATACGCTTGGTTTATGGCTGGGCTAAATACAAAATAATACGTTTGGAAGAGATGTTAAATTCTAAAAATGGATTTTTATGTTGTTAGTAATAAGGATCATAGCAGGAATTAATATTTCCTTATGACGTCTGGATCACTTAAAGAGGAGAGAACATTTGTTAAACAACCCAAGATTTCACTACAATGTTATCTACTTAAAATTAGATTATAACAGATGCCATCCCCTCACTATGCAGTGCAGTGCCAGCAAACGTAAGTCTCTAATCACTTATATAAGCCTGGTGTCCTCACTTTCTAGTCTCACCATTACAATTATCATATTTTACAGCAGTTATATTAAATATGTTCCCAGTTGTGGATTAGAAGCCAAATGCAGAATTTCCCATAGTTATGGTTCTCTGGTCTGTTCTAGTATCAGAATTGAATTATAAAACTCAAATCCTAGCTTGAGCTACCCAAAAGATGGGAACTATGGTATGTACAGCAGCTGTAATTTGGATCTTGTGTTTATTGCACAGGATCCATCATAAGAACATGTGCTTTATTGGTTTTTTTAAGTATTATGTAGATTCAGGTTTTTTTTCTCACTGCAATTCTCAATTTATTTCAGTCATCCTTCAGGAAAAAAAATACATGTAATGCATATGGAATGGCTGCTTTGAATCCCCAGTGTGTTTTCCTTGTTAAAATTGGGAATAGTCACTTCATAATGTGCCCAGTGCGTCTTTTCTTTCCTTCTTCATTTTTTAATGAAACTTGGTATGAAGTTTTTCTCTTTAATGGCCTTATGGCCAGAGATGTTTCAGACAAGGTCTGGGGCGTTAGCGGTTCAGCATGGACTTCTTTGTCCTGCTAAACTCTACCATCAGTGTATTAATTAATACAGAGTAACAGTGACTCCAAGCCTTTGCTTATTTGTTAGGAAATTTCCTTTTTATTCTATGCACTTCAATACTATATTTGACTTTCTCATTCTGATGATAATGTGTATTGTAACCAAGCTGCTGTTTCAGCAAAGCATTTTCCTTTGAAGTATGTGCTGTTTTGTTGGAGGTTACTTTTTCATGTTAGCAATGACAAAAGTAAACCCAGGGCTACTCCTTGGTTTTTATTTTCCAGGGTTTATTATTGTATTTACAGTTCCCTGTAAGAAGATACAACCCTCTCCCAGTAAGAGTCCTAATACCTTTCTGTTTCAAATACTAACGACCCATATATCCATATGGAAAGGGGAAAGGTAATCAGTGATGAAGGAGGTATCTCTAGGGGCTGATGCAGATGAATAGAAAACGTAAATCATTATAAATATTACCGTACTACACTTTGGTACAACCGAAAAAAAAACCCTTCAAAGAAAATACCTAATGTTCCCTAAGTCAAATAAAATTCATAAACAATAGGAAAAGAAATTAACCACATGGGGTTTTTTATATCTGTAAAAAATAATAAGACTACTTGGCTGCATTGCACATAGGCAATAAAGTTATATTCATTCAGATCCCTTTTAATGTAAGCCTCGTTTCAGGCTGTAGGCAAGAAATGTCCACTGTGCTTTACAAAGGACGACGACTAGAAAAATCAATGTGAACAAATATCCCTTTCTTTTCTGATTTACCGTTTATCATGAGAGATGACAAACAAATGAAGTCTCCTCTGAGTCTGAGCGTAATTGTATTAGCATTTTGCTAGTACCAGGCAGTATACAAAAACAGCCATCGCGTGTGACACCTCCAACACCTACAGGTAGCTGTTTTAGGGGCACATCCTGGTTTGCGGTGAAACAGGTTTAACTCAGCCAGCCTCTTGTACCTGCTCAGTGATATCAGGTTATCGTCTCAGTAACTCCAAGGTTGAACTGTCTTGTTCCTATTGCTGACTGGACTGACTGCTCCACCATCCATAAACAGAAGGCATAAAGGTGATTACAAACATAAGAAAGTAGTTTTACATATTGTCTTGCAGTCTTTCCATATAGTCCCTAAGTTCCTTGGAATCACCAAGATTCATATCTTGGCATACCCATTTAATATTATCATCACTGTCAAATAGAATTGAGTTGGTGTAGGGGCCTCCATCCTCCGGCAGTATTGTTGTATATGAAGTGAACTTTACTCGCTTCTGCTTTGGCCCAGAAGGATTTATAGGTTCGCTTTTAACTTCTTTTTCACAAAGGTACTCAGAAGACCTGAGGATATGATTATGAAGAGTCTTCTGAGAACTCCCATTAAGGAGAAAGTTGCTTTCTTCAAACTGCATTCCTCTGTCAATCATGGTCGTGCACTCCTCTGACGGAAGCGAAATGTCAACTGGGTTTTCCAACAGTTCAACCTCGTTTCCAAGCCAGACCCAATCATGGGAATGGGGGATGTTGCCTTGCTCACTCACAGCAAACCTTTTATGCCTGTACTTCCAAGCAAATGCCACACAGTTAATCAAAAAGACCAAGATTGCTAAGCAGAAAACACACAGCAGGGCATACATGCCAATCTCCAAATCTGTTAATCCTCTTGAAGTCAATGTGAGATCACTGGGATTGTTTTCTCCTGGTATTTCTACTTGCGTAGGGAAACCTGTGAAGGCAGTTGGGTTATTTTGGAGCTGGTCATCCTCCAGGGACTCCTGATCAATGGGAGATATGAAAGTTGTGCTTTTGTTTGCATTGTCCTCATGACTGGACACGTCCTCATGGTTTTTGGACCATTCTTGTGCTGTCCTCTCTTGTTCTGCAGGTTTCTCTATAGAATTGCTTGCATGGCTTTTAAAATCTCTATCCATATCATCAATGTCATTAGTGCTTCCTTTTTGGTCAGAATCTTTTTGACCAAACTTCACTTTGACATTTCCTTTCCCAACAGCCAGAATGCTCTTCCGCTTAGTCTTCTGACACAGCTCACTGATCACCATTTCAATTTTAATCAAAGGTCCTTGCCCGTCCCCTTCCGCCACTACCCCAGGCCATTTGGACTGAAGGTTTTGGTGTACAGACACTACCATCTCATCCAGTGAAGTGATGGTGATTGAGAAGTCCTTGGAGTCATAGATATCTAATGGCGTCACTGACCCATCACTGAACAAAATCCAAGCACTGACTATGGCTTCCTGAGGGGAGAAAGGATGAGAAAAAAAAATAGGTGTGAAAGGTAAGAGAGCATATATCAGACATCAGTCGTTTAAATCTGTTGACATTGGCAAAATAAATACACAGTTTAACTTTGGTTTATTTTGTTTTTTAAAAAAAGAAAATCAAAATGTCTACTCTTTAGACCACTTAGGCATTTATCCCATCTTCAAGAACTATCAAAGACGTTGTCATCTAAATTTAATAAAAGCCGCTGACAAAAAAAAAAGACAATTCTTTTTTCAGTCTGAAGTGAGAAGCCTCTTTTGAATGATGAAAATAATCATATTTCCAAAGTCCTGGTTAATTAATTTTATAAAGGACGTATAATGGGGAATTTCTGTAATATTGCAGTTCTAATGCCATACAACGTGCAGAGCTGTTTACGTGTTGGAATGGTGATCCCATTCAGCCCACAGAAACAAACTAGGTTACGAACACATCTCAATGCAAGATTTTAAATTTTCTGTCATGCTTTCAAATATTCAAGATTATGTGAAATATACAAAAGTGATTGTAGTCTCTTCTGGGTACTATAGAAACACTCACAAAAATGCCATTTTTAAGGAT
The DNA here is from genome assembly GCF_963924245.1 of Chroicocephalus ridibundus. NCBI lineage: Eukaryota > Metazoa > Chordata > Aves > Charadriiformes > Laridae > Chroicocephalus > Chroicocephalus ridibundus. Next base: position 6,897,442 of record NC_086296.1, on the reverse strand, counting down.
GTTTTGACCAAAATAATTTGCCTTCTTACTGCAAATTGCTAGTGCTTAAAAGATAGTTACTCTTTCTCTAGTGATAATAGTGTGTCAATTCTGTAATAAATACAATTAAAAAGATATATGTAATTTATTCTGTGGTCTCATTGAAAGCTGTTTAATTCCTTGAGATTATATGGTTCAAAGTAAGCACAAACTCATCAGATTTCAGCAATGAAGATCATGAAAACTTCTGCACATGCAGCCAAAAGGTCCTTTTGGCTGAACTGACTTCAAGGCACGGGGCTTCTTCCTCTGCTTACAGAGCTAAGCCGCATTTTCCCATAGAAAAAGTGTCCAGTGGCACGTACGTGCTTTCTACAGCATTATGCATGCACAGACATATCCATCACTTTTCCCTGTGCTGCGCAGGTCTCCAAACCAGTTCTGAAGAGTTTAATGGTCAGCCTGTACGGGTGTTTGCACCTGTAGGAGTTGGTCAGTAAGATAAACAGCCTTTACTATGTGCAGGTACTGCTTTTGACAAAGCCATATGTTATACGCGCTGTCTAAAATTTACAGCAGTAGCTTTTCCCTAGCTTCTGACAAAGCACAGTAAACAAATAAATTAATCCTATATACTATTTTGGATCATACCTGTTTTGGACTATGAAGGATATCATATGCAGAGGTGGTAGAAACAATTGCTCTCTTATTTCCTTTGCTGATTTGTAAGGAGAGAGACAAGCCGGAAACTAGTTGTACTCCTAGATCTGTAATGGTTACACGGTCATCTAGAACTATCACTGTCTTCTCTGCCAAGATGGAATCGGAAAGAGGTGACAGAACCTTGAAAGAGAAAGCAAACGTCTTGCATGAGACAGCAACTAACTGTGTTGTAAAGCAAGATTAGACTCTAATCGGCATAACACTTCGGATTAATCTCAGGTTTGTCACATCCATGTATAACCTATAATTGATGTTTCCCCCAAGACATTACACTCATTTGTTGCTAAATTACGTTATTTACAAAAATAAGTTAATAAAACAACCAAGCACTTCAAAATTACAGCTTCATCTCAACAATGGAGTATAGATTATATTACATAGATTTGGTTTTTTTAAAAAAAAAAGTAATTTTTGTGTGCTCTATAAAACCTCCAATGAATGTAGTATAGCACAAGACATAGTGTATGACACTGATTAACGCTGAAACTCACTAAGGGAATAAATAAGTGTACAAAGCCTGGCTGATAGGAACTTGGCCTGCTGCCTTTATAGGGACAGAGGACCTGAATGAAATGAGAGTGAGATTTGCAAAAGGACTTTGAAAATCCTACTGGGTGCCTCTCTGCATTTTTCAATGCCAAATAGTCCTGTCAGTTTGCTCTAAGACCTTGTTTCTAACATACTCAGGAGACAGTCATCTTTCTACTGATGCCAGAAACAGCCGGTTCAAGCCCAAAATATTTGAGGTGCGATTTGTCTAAATTAATATGAGAAATCTACAGTGAAGCTCCTCCATTGGAGTGAGCTGCCTTCTGCTCTTCTTTAGTCACTGGAGCAGAAGAGACATTTTAAGGGCAGACACCCCTTGACCTCTTTGGGATGTTTGGTTTAGGCTGAAAGGAGCTGAGCCCTAAAAGTACCTGTTTCTTTGTGTTGACTACAAAGGAAGCTTAGAATGACTGGAACGTTATGGATGTTTGCAGTGAATAAGAAGACTCCCAATGCTCATATTCCTTTATTTTTTTTTAAGAAATATGCATGAGGTTAGACAGAGAGACAGGTGGTCAACATGAACACTCTGAAAGATTTCTGAAGATTATTTTTGTGTCCATTTTTTATGTTTCGTTTTGTGAACACAAAGGGACTAATTTTTCAAAGACGTTTAAGCTTATAAAGGTGCATGTAGATCTTTGGTAGAATTTCCTAACAGTTAGGTTCATAGTGTCCCACTTAAATTAAAAGCAGCTAGTTGTGTGCATGATGTAACCTGTTCAGAAAAATCTCACTGTGTTGCTAGTCACATTAACCTGAATAAATCCCTTCAGAAGTTTCACCTAAAGGTATTTTATGGAAGTGAAAAACAGTAAAAATGAAAACCCATTCAAACTTCCTTTTATGTTTAGCATGTAATTTTTTTTCAGCTTGTTTTTTTCTGAGAGCAACTAATTTTATAAGCTAAGTAGCTATTGTGTGTGTCCATCCAGAACTCTCCCTGCGGAAGCTGCAGATAGATCGTAGGCTGTACCTGGACCGTGGTGATGCCTTGCTCACGACCAACCAGAACTCGGCCGTCTTGAAGCTTAGCAATCTTGGGTTCTTCTACCTTCATGAAATCAGTCACAAGGTCAGTGATGTCAAACTGCCACTCAGAGCCTAGCATATAGGTCAAGTGGCCTCCAAACTCAGAGGATTCAGCTACAAACTGTGTGAGGACTCGGACCATGGCATGCTGATACTGGAGGGTACAACCTCTTCCTTTTTTCTCATCATCCTCTTCGTCCTCACTGTCACGGGTAGGCCTGTAAATAGAGGTTTGTTACCTGCATCATTTCCCTACAACGCTGCAGAGCTTCAGTTGCATGGTATTTTCAATTAGATTAATGTTATCATCATCTGCTACTGTGTGAGAAATTGGAAACCACATTTTGGATGTGTAGGTTACTAGATCTGAGTGAGATGCTTGTACAGCTTTTTTGGGCCATACAATTTAAAAGCTACTGTCACTTCTGTTAGTGAATTCTTTGAGTGGGACCTCCCAGCAACTTAAAAATATGTCTGCTACTGCTGAGATTTCAGTGGCACCACCGCTTGTTCACTATGTCTCCAAGCGGCAGTCAAATCTTGCAGAGGGCTAAGGAAAGCAGCATGAAATGTTTACGAGAGGGCAGTTCTGGAACAAACTCCTGTAGCAGCTCAGCAGGGATGGGAGAAGATGTTTTAGCATCCTTTCCTTCACCTTTGCCCATAACATTTGCATCACTTTGCTCATCTCCTCAAAACTATTCTAATACAATCAATCGGGATTCCTTGCTTAGGTAATGCTGCCCCACCTTGTCCCATATCTCTGTCTCATGGCTTCATTAAGCCCTCTGCATTTGCGAAGTATACCATGATTTCACCTTAAATCTCCTACAGTTCATGCAAGTGATATATTTAGTCATGTAATGACCACATGGGGCTTCCAAAAAGCCAAATGAGGCACTTAGGTTACCACTCAGACATCAATTACTCAGATGTACAAACCCCATGCCAGACTGGTGAGACTCCCACTCGCCCCACAGAAACAACTGCAGCGTTAGACACACTTTCTGTAACATTTTCCAACTATCTGTCCCCCTTGCAAAATCTAACTTGTGACAATATAATAGCTTTCCATAAAACTTATATGAGGCATGACAGTGATTTGTACGTGATAGCAGCGGTGTCACCCCTCACAGAATTTTGTCTGGTTTAAAACCCAGTTTCCCATCAATTCTCTTTTTATTGTTGCTATTGTTTACTCCTTGGGACCAACACATGGATTCTTGTATCTCTTTCGAGTCAGGTATTAAGCACTAGGTCGTCACACTTTTACTCATTATGCCCCCATGCTGTGGAATTCATTGCTCAGAAATAATTTGCCTTCCTCCTTTACTTATTTATTGAGCCTGAAGCCACCTCCATAGCAAGGGTGGGAAATACGGGGTAAGCCTCTTATTTTCACAGTATTTCGGGAAGTAGCTTTGTGTTTACTGTGTTCCTTTATCTTCTCCTTTGAAATACCAGCTATGAAAAACTATTATAAAACAGAATTGCTTTTCTTATAAATTGTTTTATGACAAAGTTGGCAAACAGTAAGCTGAAAATGTATCTAAGAAAAGCCTTTATGCTCTTCAAAATGATAGAAAGTCCTGGTGTTACAGAATCTAATACACGGGAAATAAATTTTCAATGCATCAATGGTTAGCTGAATACATATATTTGGCCTCAAGTACATGGTATTTGGCACAGCCTTTTTGGTTTTGTGTGTGTATAACAACAGTGTCCATCATTAGTCGCTGAATGAAACATTACTGAATAACCATTGAATTGTTAAGAAAAAAACAGGATCCTAAAACAGGATTTACATTACAGAAAGAAATTCGTCTAACAGAATTAGACTAGCTGGGTGTTTCAGGGAAATTTTCAATTGTTCTCTCCTTCCCAACACAAGTGTCGATCTGGACTATGAGCTGAAGCCAGTCAGTCAGCACAACAGCCACAAGGAGAGTACTAGAAGGGGGATATTCATAGAGCTAATGTGGCCCATGCCTATTTCGATTGCTTTATAATGCTAAAAAGAGTTAGTTGAACTCCTTACCGTTCCCATTTCCAATGTGTTCCTGTATTCTAACCCTCTTCAGCTCATCTAAATCATAGCCCAGCTCTGAATAATCTCAGACTCTGGGAAAACCAGGTGTAGCTCTGAGATTTCAGGATTTAACCCTCTTTTAGTAATACAGACAGTAACATTAGTACCTGTGCAGAATTGGAGAAGAATGTGCAGGAGCTATTCAGGTAAGAAGTACTTAGGGGATCTGGGGGAAAAGAGGCACAGGACCAGTGGGAACCAGTTTTCTTATGAGAAAAGAGATACAGAACCAATGTTCTGTGGCTTGAAGAAAAATGTTCACCTGTTCAACATTCATGATGACTTATTTTTTTTTACAGAACTTTCTGTTTCTGTCACGTAGCCAGATGTTTTACTCAGATCCAATGTGTTATTCATATTTATTTCTGTGCTTATTTATTTCTACTTTAGCTGGTTAAAACATTAGACTACTGGACTGTTCAAGAGGAAAAATATTCAAAACAACTGTGAGAGAAAGAACTTTTCAACCCTAGTGTCATATAGCTCAGAAATGTGGGTTGTGGGAAGAATGACCAGAGACAAGGAGTTTTGCCTAAGGGCCCAGAGGAAGCACTTCCTGCTCCTATTACCAGGCTTCAGACTGTACGGGCAGCCAGCACGACCAACCACAAAAAGTCTCAAGTCCAGCTCTTTCCTTGTGATATCTCTAACAAACAAAGGTAAGGTCTCCATTTCCCTACAAAAACATTTATCGGTGTTTGTATCGGTGTACTTCTCCGTAGAAATGCATGGTTTCTATTGCATGCAAATGTGGAACGTCAGAAAAGCATCCCTAAACCATGGAATGGGCAAGGCACTTTCTTGTCTCAGTGCGAAGTAAAAAGAGAGGTGTTTGAATTTTCAACACAAGCTTTGCAAATCTGCTTTAACAAGAACCAACTCAAGTTCGTTCTTTTTTAAAGCAGATGATATCCATTTCCACTTCAAAGCCACAAATCCACGATTCAGTAAGTCAGAGCATTTCAGTGTTTTGTCTCCACGGGCCCAACAAAATTTCTGAAATCCATTGAATTGCATAGTTCCCTTTAGAGTCTTAAACTTCTTGTTACACTGTTCTCAATAGGCTTAAAATTCTTCATTAAGCAGTGAGCTCATTTTCTTTTTAAGACATGTCCTCATGAATATAAGCTATTGCTGCAAATTGTGCTTTTTTTCCCCTTGGTCATCTCTGAGGTTAGCTCTGGATATCTCTCAGAATCCTTCTTATCGTACTTGCTGGTTGGCAAACTTGCTTGGAAGATTTTTTTGCTTTTCTGGAGTGAACCAGGGTTGCCAGAATTACATTTAATTTACGTTTCACACAGAGAAAGCCTTTGCCAGAGCTGAGTTAAAACAGCAGCCCTGTTACAAGGGTGCCTGCTAGCACTGATCTAATCACTGATCTGTCAACTTTATATTATAGACACTGTCTGAGCAGTTTAAGTGTGTCTCTTTTAATTTGCACCACTCTCAAACCAGGCGTCACTTTCTTGGGCCAGATGCTAATTTTCTCTTAAAAAACCTCTAAAGAAATCAGTTTTTCTGGTTCTGAATTTGAAATACTCATTAAAAAGGGTCATGTATTTAAAAAACATTTTCAAAACCCCTAATTGAAAACAAAAAATCTATTTCAGATACAAAATACAAGCCACTAGAAGTTTATTTAGTGGAAGCTACAGAAATAAGTTGCACATAGCCCCACTCGCGTTCAAGAAGAAATGCAATTTGGTGCCTTTACAGATCTTGAAAATACGGTCTACCTATTAACAAAATTCTCTATGGCCTTATCTCCATAGGACATTAAAGTCTATTAACTAAATGAGTGAATTTACAGCGTGTTCACGCTTAGTGCAGATGTTGTTATTCGCAAACGGAATGGTTTGAATCCAGTTTCACTTAATTCGCCTTAAAGTATGGCTTTATTTCTGAGTGGCAGCACTCACACAGAGGTTTGACTAAAGCAGCTTATTTTTTCCTGCATTTAACTTAGGCTAACTTTCTTGCTTTTGTCTCTAGTACTGGACAGGACCAAAGTAGAGCTACCACCTAATTAACCATCAGTTCAACAGACTTCCCTTCATAAGCAATGCCAGGTCTGGCTTAACTCTGTTTCACAGGTTTCGAAGGTTTATGCTACTCAAAGGTTTGCAGTAATGGCTTTATCAGCCATTGTTCAGTAAGGGCAGACGCTGGTAAAAGGCCGGTAAACTCTGTGCCTGATACTGACGCATATGCTGGAGTCACACTGTGTCATGTCTGCCTCCCTCGGAGCTCGTGGAAACAATGTGCTTTTTCCCAGTTGTAAATATTTACTTAAATTAAATTTCCAGCTTGTTCTGTGAGACTTTAGCCGTGCAACTCCTGTTAATGCAAGTAGAAGCCACTCGTCCCATTTAAATGTATGTGCATAGAGCTAGTGCAGGAACTTCAAGAAGAAGGCAATTATTCTGCAGATGCATGAGGAATCAAAATAAATGTTCTTGTTAGACTAGCAAAGTCTGCCTGGACCTCCTGTATGCTCTAATATTTGACTTTAATTTAAATATACACCTTTTGTTTGCTGACAGTGTGGGCTTTTTTGCAGCCCATTGCAGGAGCAGAGTTCCTGTTAGCCCGTCCTAGTTCGAGGACTGCGTACCATGCATTAGTCATGAGTTGATCCATGGAGCTGACTTTCATCTGGAAAAGGAGGTTCTTCATATCTGCAGTAGCACACACCATAGATCAAATTCTCCTCCGGATAACAGTAAAGGTTTGCCATATATTTACAGACTGATCTGGTAAAATGTATTACTGCTCTTACATAGGGGAGACTGGGATTTTTTTTCTAGTTTCTGGCATAAAAGCAGCCTGGTTTTTCTTTCTGTTACTCTAGCAAGTTCCTGCTCTTACAGCAGTTCAGACCAGGTAAAATCCAATACAGTTCAAACTGAGCTACACATGTGGTTTTTGTGGAATTTTTGTAAAGACCCTGTCTTTTTCATTGCTTTGTGGAAATTATTCAAGAAGTTAGGTAAGCAAACATGTCTGTAATCACATGTAATTTACAATTACAAACATGACAGGGTTTACAGGGAGAAGCAATACATTTTATTAGATCGACAAACACCATTGGAAAGAACAGATGTGATTTGGGGCACATAAACTCTTTTTCAGGTCTGAAATATGAAGCAGCTATATTCAGATGAAGAACAGCCATGCTGAGGCAGTAGTTTCACAGGCATTTCTTTTGTCAACAGCACCAATAAAAACATTTAAAAGATTATTGTTATATTTTGCCATCTGGCTCAGCCCCTCAGACAACTGAACCAGCCCAGCCAGGCTGAGCATGTGGGAACAAGGCAGTGGGGGAGCCAGAGGAGGAGGAGGAATGTCTGGAGGTTGCTGAAGTGTCTCTGCACAACCCCTGTAAGAAATGATTGAAAATTTTACCTTCTGTATATTGATGAGTTACTTTATAGCAACATTTAGTTCTTGCCAAGAAGACAAGGGAGTGGTATGAAGATACCAACCCTAGTGGACAGGACGAGAGTAGAAAATTGTTTTGTCTGTGGCGGGGAGAGGAATGCAGAAGACACATTACAATCTTTCCATGACTAAACCTGAAGACAGTGATACAGTTTCAGTTGACCTGTGGGCCCTGTGCGACTGAACCTAAATTTAAGACTGCCTAAGCCTGTTGTCAGGGTGCTTCAAAAGAATCCAGAAGTTAGATGCCCTTTTCAAATGAGTTTCCTTTAAGGATAGATACCAAAAACCTCATGCAAATTGTGAATACTGGCAATGAAAATGAAGTTGAAGCAATACAGTGCTGTGGCTTCCACACCTGCTGGGAAATGCTTGGATTTTAGGTTTTTGTAAAAGATTAAAGCACTCTCTTCCCTCTCTTTCAAACCTATTCTCAGGTATCACACGACAGCCTTCTCACTGTAGAGCACTAACCCTGTATTATACATACCCGGAGGGCACTGTGAAGAATTACAGGCTGAACCTTTGTTCAGAATTAGCGAATGTGGCCTTCTGGCTGTATAACTGAGTGAGGAAACCAACCTGCAGCTCCTGACTGTAGTCCAAATGTCTTTTGTGCTTCAGGTCACCTTCTAAAAACTCATCATAAAAACTCCCCCATGTTTAGGATACTGGGAAACATGTAGCTATGAAGGAGAGGAGGTATAAACAGATTAAAAATTAAAGGGGAAAAAAAACCAAACCCAGAAGGAAAAGCCAATAAATCTCGGGTAAAACCTATCCAAATCTAAAAATAAAGGAAATGTAAAAACCTTATGTACGAAGTAAATGTCAGAGTGAGCACAACTATTGCTAGTCCCAGACTGCCTGTTGATTGAGAATAACCCCCCAAAGTTAAAAACAAATCCACGTGAATGTTCCATAAAACAAGGGATAATTTATTTGTAGTTGAAACCTTTCCCGTTCACATGGGCATGGACTGCTGACACAATGGCATAAACTACCAGCTGCAATTCTGGAGAATGATACAGTGTCCATACTTTCTCTTCCACCCTTCACGGAAAATGCTTGCTGAAGATGTGCCAGCAGTTCAGATGCAATCTGAGCAGCAACAAACTCACGCTGCTTGCCAGCTTGCAAACAGCGCAGACTCTCAGACCATTATCTTTATTTCAGTTGGCCAAATAAATCAGAACTAGACACCAGGGGGTAAATTTCCAGCACTGTGTGTAATGGGTTTAAAGTCAGAATGTCCACGACCGTTAACCACAGTTGAATGTCTAACTCACTGAGCTTGCTGCTGAAAAGTTTACTCCTATAATAAACATCAACAGCCTAATCCTGCAGTCTTTTACTCAGCAAAATCCCCACTGGTTTTAGCAGGAGCTGCGCACGAGGGAGTGTTACAGCACTAGGCACATTACAGACAGAAGAAGGTAAGTGAAACTTTAAGCAGGTGGCATACGTTCAGTTCATTCATCACCTAGCACATCTCTTCCTGCCACAAATGGCAACTTTGCCTTTATCACTGGAGCAAACATACAAATTTCTGTTGTGCCAGATCCTCACCACCTCTTCTGTCATAGCCAGAAAAATGCCCACACAGCCAAGAGGTATGACAGTCCCCTTGTTTGGAACTCATTATCTGAGTAGCCTGTAAATTGTCTCCTATTACCCTTAGTTTTATGCCCTCATAAAGTGTTAGATAATTCTACTCCACTGCTGTCTGTTTGGGCTCTTTAAGGCTCTTCAATAGCCGGGACGTTCTCCTGGGCAAATCGAGTGCTTTAGCTAGAACTGCCACAGTGTTTAGCACTACAGTTACTGCTGCCAGAAATGCTTTTTTCACTGTATTATAAATTTGAGCTGGTGTCATGCCTTGTTCGCCAGTAGTATTTTACAGCATAGCCTGAAATCCACCAATATATCAGTATTCCTGGAAGTTCTTAATCATGCAGATTGTCCAAATGATGGTTATTCTACAATTGGTATTTCAGTAGGGACAGACAGAACAGAGCTCAAAATCCCTGCACTCCTTCCTCTCTTTTTTTCCGCATCCACCTTGGTCCTGGTACAACCTGTTCATCAGAATATAGACAGACAGACAGAGACACACACACACACACACACGCAGGTCCAGGTTCTTTTCCTCAGATTTGCACATCGAAGTGTATGATACGATTTCCTGAGCTTGTGTGGAATTGATTAATGCTTCAGGCAAAAGCACTAACTTTTTAAACTGTATAGATCAGCATAAAATGTAGCCTACCTATATCATTGTTGGATGTTATATTGAAGGCTAAGACAGACTGTAAAGCTAATTTTAAACAGAAGAGTTTAGATTCTGAGGAATACTCTAAAAATTGTTGTGTTCTAAAATCAGAGGCCCGGGCACGTATCTGGACTGCAGCAATGCTGTGAGCATACCTTTTATTGGCGCTGACGGGTATCCTCCAGCCTTTGATCTGGCTAAGCTCTGTATCAGAGATCTCTATCTGCAGCGGGAGCCGGGGAACCCAGACCGTCACTTCTAATTGGGTGGTAAAATGCTGGTAAGTGAAGTTAACAATAGTATCCACTTTGCTTTTCATTTCCTTGCCATTAACGAAGATGGAGTCACATCTGTCAGAAACCTTAAAAAGAGAAAAAAAAAAGAAGAAAAAGAAAAAAGATTAATTAGGAAATGAATAAAAGTTCCTGAGGAAGCACGAAGAATGATACATCAGTGCAAAGACAACTCTGACAATGCAAGTCATGCATATTGTATTTTCAGTTTTCTAATTAGTAGCAAACGGTGATAAATGGACTCCAGGGAAACAGTTGTGCTGTCCTCAATGGATACTACGCAAACTACAAAAATAATTTAATGATGTTATATAACCTATATGAATCTTTTATACTAGGCAAATTAAACTCTTCATGAATCAAACTCCGTGTGCATCAAAGTTTATGTTTACAACTTGCTTAAAGAACCTGGAAAAAATGGGGCCATATGCTAGTAAGAAAAAGACTGACTCAGAACTATAAAACAGAATCCTTTCCTTTTTCCTTGAGCACTGTAATGCTGAAAGACAAAGATCCCCTTATGGCTCATGAGCAGAAGTGCAGCAGAAGCATTAATTTTTAGAACTTCTCAATAATCGTTTTAGCAAAATGTATTCATAGTTGCTTTGTGTCATTATATGAAATCACTGCCAAAACCAGCACGTGGGCTCTACACTACAGCTCATCTACTTTCTTGGTCGCAGGTATCCTTTGGCACAAAATCAAGGTCCTGAGCACAGATCCTATTTATGTAAAGAACGCGATGTGGCAATGCATTTGACCTGCATCCTGGAAAGACGGAACTCCTTCTTCACGAGATACGGTTTTTTAACATATTTATGAGAATGTGTGTGTGTATACTTTTAGATTATATAAATATATATGCAAATTTAGATTAATGTATAACATGTTTTTATATATGTATATACATGTATATATGCATATGTACGTACATGCATATGTACTTGTATCGGTATCTCTACAGAGGTTTGCATTCTGCTTTGAAGCCAGAGAGAGGTTATAGTCTCCAACAGAGTCCATGTACTGTGGTTTTAATCTTTTAAAACCGTGGCTTATGAGACGTAGCTGTGTTACTGAAGTGGACTTTGTTCTCTTGTCAGGACTGTTCTGTGTCATGCTGTATAATGCACTGGGGCTCAGATCTGCAGGGATCCTGGCTAAACCGGTGAATAAATTCTGGTTTACTGGAGTTACTGAGATAACTCCTGTAGACTTCAGTGGGGAATATGCTGAAATACAGGTTGCTTTTGCTCTGCAAACATACCTCCAATCTTTTCTGATATTAACAGGAATTAGGGGTTACTGAGCCAAGAAAAATTACAGAAAATGTATGGCAGCCTTCACGCACCACCACCACCACCCCCCGCCCAAAACGCAGTCCTCACATATGACTTTGAATTTCAATCTCAGAATAACATAATTTTTTTCTTGAGCTCTAACATGGTACATTGCTGTTAGATGGACAGTACCTGAGTTCTACTATCATATGGAGTACATTTAATTAACAAAATTTTGCCTAAATGGCTCTCATAACTCTTTTAAGATTTATAGGCAACTTGCCTAAGGATCGGCTACTTTGGAAGCAAAAGACCTTTATGCAGGTCATTCAGTGATAAATTTTATTTCCAGAATTATTGTGACATCGAAATTATGGCCACTCTCAAGGCAAGCATGGAAGGAGAAACATTTGGGAAACATTGTGCCAGTTGACCTGTTGGTGCATATCCACTGAACATCGACCGCATCAAATGACTGTTTCACACTCAGTGAGACATGCAGCCAAACTTTTCAGATCATCCCTTTCATAACATCACTGGACACCTAATATCACTCTTCTGTACTGCTTATTATTAGGTAATAGCTTTGCTAAAAATATGATCAAGTGCCTTGAAATTCTTGTTAGAAAAGTTCACTGTCTGATGTTTTTCTCTCCATCTGCAATACCCATATATAAAGCAAAAGAGCTGCACTTCCATGTTTACCATTTCCAGGTCAGCTTCTCAGATCCTCATCAATGTACTGAAACTACAATCAGTTGCTTTTTTACTATGGGACTAAGCCAGGTTGTGAGGAATGCGGCAAAGGAAACTAAGTCACTCTTCTGGAGAGAATACTCCTTCCACTTAATGCTTAATGAGTTCAAGAATTTAAAAAAAAATAAATCTTAGCTATCTGATAAAGAGCTTAAAATGGTCTCCAGGCTCACGAGTACCACAAACGATATGGAGCACACTTGGCATCTTTGTTTCCCTCTCATAATGTGTCACAAGTGTCTCTGGAAAGTTTAAGCACATTAATCAAGCCCATTAATTGAATAAGCAGCTGAGATTCTACATCATAAAGCCTCCATCTAGGGAGTTTTGTGAGAATTAATACAAGACAGAAATAATTAAGAATACTCAAAAGAGGGAGGGATAAACATCAAGACCGGATCAGGGGAATAACTAATATCTGACATGACAGCAGCTAATATTTTAGATTCTTTTCTTGCTGCTTAAAATGTTCTTGTCTTCTTGTCAGCAGGCAAGAAAGGTGCTAAATTAGGGAACTGAAAGATGGACTTTAATTGTGGCTGTAAAAATACCAGGCTAGGCTTACAAATTTCATAGATTATATGTCTAGACAGAGCCATTCAGTCATTTATATACTGACCAAGAAGTAAGTGTAAATCAGTATATATTAGAGTATTAAGCATATCTTCCAGAAAATAATCCAGCCTTGATAAGAAAACTTGGAGAGAGACATTATTGTTGTTTCAGTTCTCTATCTAGAATTTAGGTTTACTCTGTTAGGTACAAGCAAACCAAAGAATTTAAACGAAAATAAAGTTTGTGCAAATAAGGATGAAAACTACAGCAATCAGCTGAATCCATCTGAATCCCATGATGACATATGTGAAACCATTAGCACCGTTAACCATTCTGGCTAGACTAAAGCTCACCTGAGGAAGCCTCTGTTACACTCACATGCATTTAATTACTGCCGTGTTTCATTCATTACACCTTACAGCAGTTGTTACTTGAAAGTAGATTTGGTTCATCTGAAGGAAACAAGAAACTTGAGCATGTACAGAAAATGCCCAGCACTCCTATTTCACTCGGGATCTACTGCAGACCCAGGACAAAGAATTAATTTCATCCAGGTCTTAGATGCGAGCTGGGATTTCATGCTAACAGGACTCTGACACTCCTCCGAAGTGAAGAGAGAATGAAAAACACACATTGAGCGTTGGGGACTCGGTGCCAGCTGTATTCTCTGTCCCCTTCACTTTCTCCCCTTTTAAGTCTGCTCCATACTTTTCTAGTCATTCTCTGACTGTCAGAAGTGGCTCGTGATGCTGCTGGAAGAGGAACTCGTACAACGTGCTGCTGGAATTTGAGGAGTACATGCCTGTTTACATCAGAAAGTGCTCAGGCTTGCCGTGGGGCAAGCTCTGACGCGGCAGGGAGACACAGGCAGTGTTACAGTAGCAGGTGACAACGCACAGATTTCTTTTGAGCTGCCAAATCTGAGGGAACAGAGAGGGGAAAAATGCAGTTAAATCTCTCCTGCAAACACTACACAGTGAGAAGACTCAGCACAAACTTATAACTGCACCCTCTCATCTAAAATGCAGGGAGCAGGCCTGTTTAGAAGTCTGTTACTATCCGTTGGCAACTGCCTGACAAAATCAGAAGGTGCTATTTGAGCCAGTCTGCAAGCAGGAGGGCAGGCTGGCCGGCGATGTGCTCTGCTATGCAGGTCAGGAGAAAGAAAGCTGCAATTAACCTCTCCAGGCTTTGAAGCAGGTGGTTGGCTCCAATCCCCACAAGTGATTGTAAAAAGCACAGTTTGCCCTGCGCAGCCTGTCACAGCCGCCTCGGTTTGGACTAATGCTGTACAAAAGTAGCTAGCAGTCCAAAAGAGTAATTGGGAAACCATTCCATGTTCAGGTCAGCAAAGGTTTACACACCCTTTGGGTCAACAGGTAAAATGGAGGGAATGTGAATTGACGAGAAAACAAATAACGCCTGCCGCGTGGTTCATCTTCATGGGCTGGTTTGATTCCAAAGCTTGTACTTTACCCTCAGCTTGCAGGTCATTTTTTAAGGAGACTGAATGAGACGGATGTAACAGAAAACAGTTGCAATCCTTGTGCCCGTTAACCACGCAGGAGCTTCTCAGTTAAACAAGACTTTGCTGCTGAATGCCTGCTTAGCACATCCATTTTCCTCCAGCGCTCTCTCGGGTGGGAGGGGAGAGGAAGATGCTTCAGGAGAGGCCTTACCTGTCACCTGGGCATCTCTGCAGGGTCAGCAGCACTTCAGGGCTTTCCCAGCCCATCCTGCTGCTCCAGGTTCCTCATTTTCCACCTTCAGACATATGCATTTCACTGAGAGTTACATGAACGGTGTGTGCGCACACAGCTGTGTGTTAACATGTATAATGAATTGTAAAGGAAAAACTACTACTCAAAGGAATTAATTCTGTTTAATTTGGTATGAAGCACCAGTGACTAAATGGATGTAAGAGTGATACCAAGCACAATGCCAGATTGTCCTATGGCACTTCTCATCTGTGAATTTTTGACACACAAAACCCAAAAGGATGGTGGTTATTTTTAGAACCCATTTATAGAAGGGGAAATGGAGGGACAAACAGTGTGTGTCAGAATTGGGTCTAACGCAGCCTTTTCATCTGAGAGCTATAGCCGTTTGGTTATCCAGTCAGATCCCCAAATGACTTAAATTTGAAGTTCAAATTCACCCTGAAAAGAGGTCCTTTTTACACTCGCTTTCAAAATAGCCCTCACCAGTACTTCAGCAGAACTGGCCTTTACAAGAGGAGGTTTTTGCCTGGAGTCAAGATCCACTGGCATTTAAAAATACCGAACTTTAATGGGACAGATGTGCAGACATCTACAGTTTTGTAACCCTGATTTTACAACAGCAAAACCCAACCTTATTCCAACCCCTGCCTGAGACAATGCTATGTCTGATGTCCAGTGTACAACAACTTAGGTCCAGCCACCTAAGTCCTGGGCAAACAGGCTCCCCCAGCCCTGGTCTCAGGAGCCAGAGCTCTTGTGGAAGAAGAGGTAGGAATGACAGACTGGAAAATCGCAGATGTTTATAAAAGGTCGGAGGAACAGCACACAGGCTCCTTTGCAGTGCATGTGTAAGGGATGCAAAGTCTCATTATTGTGGCTGAGGCTATAAAGACAACAATTGTAACAAGATTTTAAAGTGAATGGTGCCTAGAGTAAATGGCTCATTCTCATAAGGATCTTAAAACTGTAATTTTATGGTATTTCCTGAATGCCTTCTTTTCCACCTTTTCTGCGGCATTGTTCCTGGCATTGTCTTACTAGCCCATTAGCAAGGACTTGCGGAGATACTTCAAACCCTTACGCTGTGTGTTTTTCTTCTGCCTCTTGCATCTTTGTATATGGTCACAGCATGGCTTTATCAGGTTTTTTTCTGGTTTGGATTGTTTTGTACTTTATTATTGCTACGTGTTTGCTTTAGAAGCACAGTCTGAAATTACTTCCTCAGCTTGAGGAATCTGCCTTAGTGTTTGGGTAATAGTTGAAGACAAAAAGGATTGTTCTTCTTCCTATCACCCTCCTTCTCTCTCTTTCAAACAGTTACTTACCTCTGTGCCTTCCCTGGCTCCTGCTCCCTTCTGCACTACACACTGCCTGAAGCCATTGCTGGAGTTTCTCCTAAACCAACAAAGGGATGGAAAGATATGCCTCACGTCTTGAGACAAACAATCAAACAAAGGGTTTTCCCAAACACTTTTCAGCTAAGAAATGCTGTTTTTATTTAAATTCAGAATTATGCCTGATAGTAGTCAGTCCAGAAAATGTCAGACTTCTTGTTTCAGCTGTAGTTGTATGCTACGTCATGACATTAATTTTTCTAGTGCACAAAATTTGCCCATATGCATGTGTCAAGTGAGAACATAAAAGTATAAATTTTCATTAGATTTTATTTCCCTTTTAAAATTAAAACTAATTGGCCAAGGTTGAATTACAGTTCTGCCCCAGAACAACATGTCATCTCCTGTCGGGCTTGAGTGGCAGAGAGGGTCTGGTGTCTCACCCTGTGCTGTTGACTGCACGCAAACCTCTGCAAAGCGCTTCTGGGGGCCAACCCGTGAGACTCCTGTTCTTCCTGTACAGGTGGCAGCCCTGCTGCGTGGGACTCCTGCCGTGAGAAGTCCTATTGTCCACCAGGACCCAGAGAGGTGAGAAGCACCCCATGAGGAGGAGACATCGACCTTGCTTCTGACACCTGTGCGGCAATCCAACTTCCAAAGGAGTCCTTGCGCTGTACGTATCAAAGCATTGTATATGGCCTGCGAGGCTTAACAATGCATTTATTTCAGCCTCTTCCACAAGCAGGGATTTTTCTAAGCAGTTAATTCTGGAAATAGTTCTGTTTCCCCCTGCCCCACCTAATTACGTGTACTAGGGTCTGCAGATATTGTCTCCAAGCAATTTGAGGCAAATGGTAGATTAAAAATACACAGAGTAAAGGATGGCAAATGACATGATGCTGAAATTGAAACTAATGAAAACAGAAGTTTTATTCCCTTTTAATTTTAGACATGTGCAGAATAGTCTTGGAAGTGTCCTTTTTGAAACAATCTTTTCACGTTAATTTGTTTTTATTGGCAAATGAGTTCTCCAAGTACTGTTCTCTGGAATAGCTTCAGTAGTTTCAGATATAAGTGTTGGCTATAGGAAACCCTCGAGATGTATTCTCAGGTTTGTTTCCTACCTAGAAACAATAGCAATAGTTTGTCAAGTATTCCCCATCCCATGTATTTGGTATGTGTTTGCACTTCATCTTACCAATGAATAATAATGTTACACAGAAACAGAAACTGTGTGATTCAATGCAGTCCAATAGCGATACTTACAAATATGAATCTAATGATTTTTCCCCTCTGCTACCAGCTTTCACTGGAGAAAACGTAGAAAGTGAAATATGTCAAGATGAGCCTGAAGCGTTTCCAATGCTCTTCATCTTAAGTAGCCTTAAATTGCAACATCTACCAAGAAGAAAACCACATACTTCTACGCGGAAACAAGAGGTATCCCTAATCTTGTTGTTTGGGGAAATTTGGATCAGGGCAGGAAAGTTTGTTCACCCCCCCCCCCCCCCAGCACTGTGGTATCCTGTAACAAGAGGCCGGTCACATCATCTGTCAGCAGGAGTACCGCCGTGTTTGGGTCAGTTATTTTCAGATGCACCTGCTCTTTTTTTTTAATTACCCAAAATCTTGATCTTACATCTGCTGAGGTCAATGCAATTGAACTAAGTGGAGGATGATCAACAATCAAAGGCCAGAGTTTCAGAGGTTAGCAGGCATTTAAGCAGGTAGGTGGAGATTTCCAAAACCACGCAAACAAATCCATTGGGAAATCCAGGCCATTTTTGAAATGATCATTTTGTAATGGTCATTCTTCCCGGTTTTATTGTTCTAACGGACTAAGGCGGGAGATTCAAGACTCATAGACTTTGGCTTTCTCTTGTTAGAGATAGAAGCACGATCTCACAAGCACTTGCTTTGAAGGTGAGGAGTTGGTGGGAGCACAAGTGCTTCAGCACTCAGCCCAACCCGGACCCAGTTCAGGGCCCCTAAGAACAATCCCCACGGCTACAATGAGCCGTGCAGAGAGCATTACAGACACAGGTAATAACAACGTCCATAACTGTGTTTGCCAGACTGGGCCTATCCTGAAGAGTACTTACGGCAGTGGTACAAAATACAAACCCTAATTTATACTCAGGTCTGAAATGTAATGAAAATAGAGTTAGAAGCAAGATTGAAAGGAAAAGCCTTTGTCCAGGAAAGCAAAGATTTGAAAAAAACAGATAATAAACTGAAGAGCTGTGTGTTCAAGAGACCAGAAAAACACGATGGTCCCAGCCATTGGCTTGTGGAGGGGATTATCAGTTACACAGATGCACAGAGCTCCACAGGGATTACATGAGACCATTTTAATAGCAGCTCAGCAGCAATTAGCACAATAGAGTTAGTGATACCCTATTGTTTTATTGAAGAAGCCTCTGCTCATTTCCTCTGTAGATGTCACTATTTAACACTATTGATGAAGAGAAGCAGGATATTGAGGGAGGAGGGATATGAGACTAGGTATAGCTTGTAATGATGTGAATGGGTATTTGAAGTTTTAGAGTGTTTTTACCTTTTAACCCCCATTGAAATGCACTGAACTAGAGGGAAGGACAGCATGGAAGACATTAACATTTTGGTTTTACAATAGAGACAATTGCTGTGGCTTAGAAAAGGTGCAATGATCCATGAATGTACAATGAGAATTTAAAAACCTGCTGTACTGAATGAAGTATGTGCTATTCAAAAACTGTTGATCTATGCAAAATTATTAAACAACACATGAGATCTGCCAGGATTTCAGTCCCAGGTGCAGAGCAGCTGCTCTCATTCACTTTCCAGCGTGCCGTGCAGGGGCGTTCCTGCTGGAGATGATAAGTTTGGCGGGTGCACAGGTTGAAAGGGGAGGACCAAAGAAGGTGGGTGTGCTTTCAGACTCCAGCCTGCTGCTCGGCCTGACTTAATTCCGGCTCAGTAATAACTGCTGTGCAGCCACGGCGGCGGTGCAGCTGCTAGGAAGGGCAGATGCTCTGGCGTTTCATTCTTATTGATTATGTAGAGTGAATACTGAAAGTGACTGGGGGGCAGGTAATGGCAGTACATGGTGGCTGCCAAAATGTTCTCTGCTCCATGTACCGAGTTCCTTTACTGATCAGCTGAGCTTTTAGTTGCACTTTTTCTACAAAAATCAAGCTGAGGAATTCTGTCAGAATTAAAAGTTACTGTTTCTGCTCTCCCCACTGATTTATCATCACCATGTGCAGATTAAGAGAGATAGATCATCTTCATTAGGTCAAATCAATGGCTGGTGTTTTGGGAAGATAAGAGAATGCCTTTGTTCACGGTACCTGGAATAGACAGTGGTTGGTCCATCAGGAATGGCAGCTCCCCTGCACAGGAAGAAACAATGCTTGACACCAATAACTAAAAGATAGTGGTGGCTGTGTTGCTGTTGGTCTTAGCACAGGCATTTATACAGTCGGTTGGGAAACCAGATGGGACTCTTCTTTGATGTGTGAAAGAAAAATGGGATGTAACTGGTAGGGATACCGGTATGACTTTTGTAGGTTTGATCCAACACTCATTGAAGTAAATGAAAGACTTTCTACTGATTTACTGGCCTCAGACCAAGATTTTTAAAGGATGTGAGGGCTTCACTGTCTATTGTAATGCAATGACAGCCAACTGTGACACAAGCTTGGAACAGGAACATTTTTAGGCAGTGTTTTTTCAGAGGCTGAAGTTCTTTGGTATATCACACTTCAAGTTGTTTGGACAAACTGCAATTATGTCTTGATGGAGCAGCACTTCCACTGCCAGGATGCAGAAGAGCAGGTGGACATGAAACTTATCTCATGGGGTTCAAGTTCATTTAAATCTCAGCACACTTTGTGTTTGGGGGAAGCTTCAGGAACACTCTTTTTTTTTTTTTTTTCATTCAACCACTACTTTTGTTGATAATGATAATACATGAACCAGAGCTCAGAGCAGGATCTCCTGCTTCCTTGTTCACTTGCAATCAAAATTGTGCCAGCCCCAGTCTTGCTCAATGAATTTGTTTCTTTTAAGCAATCCAGTATGCAAGTCAGCGTGGCTTTTGCTTGCCTTGTCACCATGATGCAGTCCCTCTCCTGGCCTAACACCCTTCCCAGACAGGTTTGCTTATCTCTAGACAGACATCTTCATCCTTTATGCTGAGATAAAGGATCTATTACCAGCACAAATTCTAAGCATATGCTTGTCTGAGGTGGCTTTTGCTTAAATATTTGATCCTTAAACTTCTGCAGATTAGGTATTACCAACACTTGTTAGTTTAAGTAAACATCCACGAGCTTCATATTCATCAGCTGGTGTCCCAGAAGGGTTTAAGATTTGTTTGTCTGGTGAAACCCCAGGATATGGTGCCAGGTTTCTTGCACCAGTTCTAATTGCAAACACGGAACCTGTTCTGTAAAAGCTGTTAATTAGGTGAAACTAACGCATATGTTTGAGATCTAAGTCAAGGTGGGTTTTTTTACCTCTCTCTTCCTCCCCCCCCCACCCCCCCCCACCCCCGGCCTTCAATTACACAAACAGGGTTATAGGCTGACAGAATAATTTACACATTGTTGAGAAAAGTAAGAGGGAAGAATATTCAGGCAGATGTAACATACTTCAGTTCCACTGAAGTTCTTTGTAAAGTAATGGGCTTTAAAAGTAATCTTCTGTGTGCTAAGGAAACTTAGTGTTCATGATTCATGGCTCTAATCCCTGTGACTGAAATTTAAGATCTAAGGCTCCATGAAATTAAAAGAAAAAGAAACAATTACATGCGTATTCATTCAATTTCATGTATTGCACATCCTTCAATTTTTCCAATAAAATTTTAACAGAGAAATAGAGGTTTCTAAAGAATGTGTACTTGAAAAAACCCAGCAGGTCAGTTGTAACTGCTGAAGCTAACCAGCTCGTCTGTGCCTGCTTGTTTCTTGATGTTCCTGGAGAATGCGAAGTCACCTCCAGATTTCCTCATCTGCCACAAATGTTACATAGATGCTACAACACAGTGTGCAAAAAGCTCAAGGACGCTGAGGGTGTACAGCCCTCCTGCAGGACACCGGCCCTCAGCCCTTCCCAGCTGCACAGAACCGCTGCAAGCAGGAGGGCACTGCACGTAAAGTCCTCACGCTGCTCCTGGACTACTCCATAGAGGAAAGGAGCCCTATATGCTGCTTCTCCCACCGAAGGACAACTGCACCCTTCCCTGTAAATGGAATTCCAATATATGGCACCTACAACAGCACTGTAAAGACACAAGCCCAGCAGAAGACTAGACAGCCAAGTAATAAAGCTTGTGAGTTTAATATAGTATTAAGAGTAATGTGTTAAGTCATGAATGTTAGCCACGCTCATCTAGCCTTTAATCTTGTCCCAGTAATGAAAGAATACACTATCCTTATCTCAAAGGATGAATAGAAAACCAGAAAAAAAAAAACCAACCCAAACCAAATAGAGCTTTTAAATACACAGCAGTACACTTCTATTTTATAAAGAAAACTCTGGTCCTATGCCTAGATTTCAGTGCATCAACATTCGTAAGTCTTTCTGACTAGTTTTTAGTCTCTGAGCAACAAATAATTCATTAATTAGTAAAAAGGAAAAAGGGACATTCAGACAGCAAACACAGACAATAAAAGCAGCCCTCAAACTGCATTAATTCAGCCAAGTGCTTCCATAAAATTATTTGTAGAGAATGCCAAGAGCCTTTACCTAAAAAAATTACCTTCCTTCTCTGGTCTTACAAGACCAGACTATACTAGATTGTTTTATTCATCTAATACAAGATAAGGCAGAAGACCAGCATTAGGAGAGAGCTCCCTATTCAGTAAATGGAAAAAGCCAAGAAACGTAGACAGATGTAATTCAAAGAATTGAATTTAGATATATACAAAGACGGTGCAACTTCCTTGCATATACAAGATGGTCAAACAATTCCTAGACATCACTAGATCACACATCCTATTGCACTGCATGCACTACAGTCCTGCTAACGCTTGTAATTTTAGCACAACCGGAGAAGTATTTGGTGCTGTCTATGAAAATTCCCATTCCTGAAGTCATTAGTCTGCAAAAAACTAAATTTTTCAAATGAAAAAAAAGCATCTAGCTGTAGTGGGTACCATGAACAGTTTAAAAATCGGGACTCCTTAAAGGCTGAAAATACAGATGGGCTCCAAAAGGGCCCACAAAGTATTTTGAACCTAATTTCTAGCCAGAATTGTCACTTTTCTGGAGGGAGGGTCAGTAAATACAGTAAAATACTGTAAGGCCAGTATTTTAACTACAATATTCCTATATATTGTGTATAGCAAAAGGCACTTTTAAAATGACAGAAGTATTGTAACGCTACAGGGTGCTTTATCTACAGCACAGGAAAGATGAGAAAAAAATGTTCATTGGCTACAGAGGAGCAGATGGCGAAGGCGAAAAGGGGAGTTCTGCTCTTTCCCATCACCTCTGTCCCTGTCCCCGGTGTCCCAGCTCCCACGCTAGCGCTGGCTCTGGGAGCTTCCCACTGGACTGTGCTGTGTCATCTCCTTGCTGACTGCCCGTGCTGAGCTCTGCTCCTGCGGACGGTGCTTGCAGGGAATATTCCTGCACAGTCACTCGGGGAAACAGAGTGAGGTCCTTTTGGATGAATGCACTGGAAAGAAAAGTCTCAGTGTATCAAAATACGGCCAGATTTCCATTCACGTGTACAGTCTTGGGGCTCTTGAAACTGTCAGGAAGTGACTGAATGACACAGCAGATCTTTCCAAGAAAATATTTCAACTCTTTTTAATGTCAGAATGGCACAATCATGAGACTTTGCTTAACTTCTTAATGCAAAGGTCTGGATTTGCTTCTGTATATAAACAGATCTCAAAGAGAGTGCTGAAGGCGGCATGCGTCAGTTGTGACAGAGTCTCAACTTAGAAGCTTAAATTCTGCATATAAATTCAGAGGAATTACTATACCATACATACATAAGCTGCACCTCAGTCAGATGGAATCCCTTGAAAATAGGCCTGTATATACACCTACACCTGCTCCTACTCCTAGCTAAGGTTTCTTGCCAGACCAGGGGAGGAGAAGTCCCAGGTAAAACCATGCGAAGCTTAAGAGTGGAGGGAGGCAACGGAGCCAGAGAGTGTCTTGGGGCAAAGGTCCCCTTGTGTTACCCACACGGGGACAGCAGTTGCACTGCTGAGTCACAGCAGGGGTTACAGATAGCTCAGGAGTTTGTTACAAGAATGAAAATCTGATCTGCTCACAGTAGCAGCTGCGTTTGTGTTCTCCAACTGGAACAGAAGAGCGAATTGTCCCTCTGGTGCAGGAAGAAGCAGGGAGTGGAACAGAACAAATCCTGCAGGAACAGCCCTGTTTGGGCAGACCGCTCACAGTGAAGTCTGCTCTGTTGCTGTCTGTTGTTTGACACTTATTGTGGCAATAAATCCAAACTCCAACAAGGGGGAAAGCAGCACATCTTGGCTAGAGTGTCTATGCAGAGGAGAATAAGAAAATGCCTAGTGCAATTGTAACAAGTGTTTGGCCACTGCATTGATAGTAATGACTACGTTGTACTGAAGATGGAAGTGTTTTTTCGTTGACATGCACCAACGGTGTATGTGCTCACTATCTAAAGGGTCTGCAGGACTAAGGGGCTGCTGACTTCTCCTGCTAACACCTCCCACCTTTTTTTTCCTCTTCCATTAGCATGCTGGAGCTTTCGACCTTTAAGTGTCTTCTACTGTGGGCAAAGGATGTTGTTAAGGAAATGGCATTGCCAAGGATGACACCTTTCCAGTATTTTACTACACGTTACTACCCAAACATGCAATTCAGCCCCACATGACACATACCTGCAACAAGTCACTGACCGGTGCTTATATTTCTCTAGAGGTTCTCTGCTGGTCATCTCAATGTATTTTACAAAGAGAATTAACAATCCTTCCTTTTACCAAGAAGGGAACACAGCTTACGAAAACCCTCAAACAGAAGAGGAGCTCAAATAGAAAAGTAGCTTTTGGGCGGGTGGCCCTACACTGAGCAGCCTGGGGTTGCCAGGTACAAAGCTCCAAGCCATCACAGGAGAAAGACTGTGCTGGGGGTGCAGACCTAAGGACTACTAGGGTCTGCAAAACACGTAACAGATCACAGAGTTTTCTTTTTTGAGGAGAATTTTTTAAAACCTGATAATCACAGTGAGAACAACTGTCAGAATGCCTACATTTTGGATGACAGAAAATTTACCTTTTTCTACAGAGCTCTTCAAAAACCGTGACCTATCAAGATCAATAGTTTACTATTGACTTTAACTTAAAGGCAGAGATTGAGTTATCAGAAAAATCAGTGTAGAGCTACCTGACTCCTCCATTGCTCTTTTCATTGCTCATCTTTGCTCCAAAGCCCATATGACCTGGGTGGACTGAGCTTCTGTCTCACCCAATAAGACCCTGATAAAATCTAGCTACAAATGAGTGTTCTTCCTCTCTGTCAGTCTTTCTCCCATCTACAGCCACAGTGCATGTACTTGTATGAACTCTATCTAAATGCCAAGATAGAGCTGTAAAGCTCTTCAGTTCCCCTATTGAATCTGGGCAAAAGTAACAATTCCAACTCATGCATGAAAGATAAGTGACAAACCGCAGAATGCTGCCTAAGTTTTCTGTTGTACTTCTGGACTTTCCTCTTTTGGTTTGTTTTTTTTAATATCTTCCCTTAGGACTGTGTCGATACAAAAAAACCATGCTACAGTCAAAGAATGTGAAAAAAACATGGGAACAGAACAAAAAGGTTTCTTTCTTAAAGTTAGACCAATTGACTTCATCGCAAGACAAGTATATGTAAAAGCTATGTACAACATAAAAATATATATAATCACAGAAAACATACGGATCTGTTTTCTCTTTGCTAACCATAAAGCCTAAAGGCACATTATGGACTTAACAGGAATTATATTCAATCAGCAGCGTAAAGGGTGAGCACACCAGGAGAGGTTGCTTGTCTTGCTCATGTGCATTTCTTTGTATTTCTTTCATGATGCCGCATTTGCCTTTTCACCCAGACGTGTTCCCTAACAGCCTCTGGTATGGACCTCAGCAAACACGGGTTCGTTTAAAGGCTCTGCCATTGACAGCCCATAGGAGGAGCCTGACAGCTTCATTAGACCGTACGGCTGGTGCCTGTCTGCAGGAGAGAGGGCTGTTGGCACTCCCTGTTCGGAGGGTGGAATGATGTCAGAGTTGCAGGCCGCTCGGACACCGGGGCAAACAGGTGCTTAGACCATAGGTCTGTTGGGTTTGTTGCTGTTTTTACACGTATAGAGCTACTGAATGCGTGAAGATATAGACAATGTCAAAAAAAAGACAATACTTCCAGATTGTGTCTGAAAAGGAAATGGTGTAATTAAAAATGGTGCTTTCTTAAAAATCTCTTTAAAAAAGGACAGGGAAAGCCTGTGTTAAAAATCCCTAGAAGAAGAGACAGGGAAAGCAAAATGGAAATAAACTAGGTAGGTAATCTGAATACAAAGCAGGTGGACAGCACTGGCAAATGTACGTGACTAAGCTGCACACGTTTTGCTAAGATGCATTATGATTTTACATATACTACATGTACTGCAGGCTTGGGTCAGTTAGCCCCAGATGAATTCTTTGCTGTGGTTGTGACCCAAACTCGTTAGTTTAAAGTTAGCAGAGATTTTGAATTAATTTTTGTTCCATTGCCAGGCCCAAGCGGGCTTCCTCAGAGGGATATGATTAAATGAACAATCGGAGAGGTGCAGTCCAGATGGGAGGTATTCCATGCACAAATACAGAAAGTTCTTTCACATGAAATGCTAGACTGTTGTCTTACTTCCATCTCCTAGCTCGCTATAGCTACAAAAAACAAGTTAATGTGAGGCACAGATCTCATTTTTTAATTAAGGCATACTTTTCCTTTTGTACTATTGTTCCCTGGAGACACTTCCTTCCCCATTTGTACAAATTAAATCGAGACAATGTAATCCAGTGCTATGGCTGCCACATTTCTGCCCAAGCGGAACGCAAATCCTGTGCAACTAATATTGTAACCCAGGCATCCCTACCGCAGGGTAACGGGTGCTATGCTGTGGTTCTCTACTCTGTGAAAATCAGCACTGAAGGCTTTCTAGATGATTTTGCCTTTATTTTCTCTAATAAACTCACGTTCACTCTTCTTCACAGATCTTGGAGCTTTCTTAATACTGGCTTCTCAGCTGACATCCCATGGATTATTTGTTTTACAGTGTTCATGCTGCAGGTGAACGTTGGACACTGTGATAGGACACTGTCACCTCCTCTTCTGTAGCTTCATTTCCTATTTCGTCCTGAAATCTTCTAATAGTTTCTTGCATTGATCTCCCACTGCTGTGGCAAAAGAGGGCTTAGTGAAGTTTTGTTTGGGATTTTAACTACACCTGCTGCCAGTAACCATAGATTTCATATTCTTCCCTTTCAGCTGTTTCTTTTCAGCTCTTCTTTTGTTTTTGTCCCTTTAAGCTCTTAGAGCTTACAGCTGTGTGGCTTCCCCTGTCTTATTCTCCACACATACAGACTTTCAGAACGGGCTTAAGAGAGTGGGATGGTGATGAGTGCCCAAGATGACCCTTCTGACACATTTAAGAGCAGGGCAATGTCTCGAAGCCTGCTACACTTGCACAGAAGTGCACTGCGATGTGATATGCAGTGGGATACGCAGCCACACGGGAGGTGTCTCCCTCTGTGCCTGAGGAAATATCAACATCTAAGGATGGATTATCAAAACCACCATTAAAATATGAGCTCTCGAGCTTCTAATGTAACTGGGACTTCTCCAAACCTCCTGCCTTGCTAGGAGATGTCTTTTACCACTGCGCAGCAGTGGGGCAGAGTGAGGATGTTCTTGTGACCTTTGCCTACGCTGCTAGAGCAGCCCGGCTTACAACGTACCGGCTTGGAGCTCTGCCTGCAGACACGCTGGAGAGAGAACACGTTCCTGGATGTGCGCTGATCTTTGACAAACCCAAAAGAGTCTTTCCATCAAAATCACTTTGGCCGGTGTGGCAAGTATCAGGGACTATCACATGTCCAGTTTATTTCTGGTTGCTAAAGGATAACATGAAAAAGGAAACAAGGATTCTCACCACTGATGTGCTCCTTAAGTGTAAATACGCCAAACTTTCAAGGAGGGGAGAGCTCGTGAGCTTAAAGGAAATTATTTCTGCCTGCCAATAATCTCATCTTTATACGATGACATGCCCCTGCAGCAGGCATCTCTGAAGGCAGTTTGTGGCTACCAAAGCTATTAGATTCTGTTTACTGAAATACTCTATTAAAGTCTCATGTTTTATGCAGCTCATAGATGTAGTTCTATTGATTTAACTTGAAAGAGCACCCTTTTTTTGGTAGTAAGATGTTTGCTTTTCTACACTTTGCTGCCTGCCTTGCTGCCTAACGCGACAGTCTCTGCAGCTGGTGTAGGTCACCAGTCTTCAGTGAACTAATGTTCAATGCAGGGCACTTTCGCATTAAGGGCCATTCTTGTGCAGATACATTCTGCCTTGCTGATCTATAGTGCACTTCATTTCTAGCTATGCACTCAGGTTCAAGGGGATTATTCAGCGAAGATTTTATTCAAACTAAAATAACCAAAACTCGCTTCTGGTTTCCTGTGCTGCTCAAGAGGCTGCTGTCTAGAAAACACACCTGCACCTTGAGGCTTGCCTCTCACGTACTTTACAGTACCTGAAAGGCACTGCCAGAGCCTTCAGAAGCCGTGGAAAAGGTTTGGTACAAAGGGTCCCTTTCTCATGAGCTAAAAAGGCCAACCCAGTTGAGGACAGTGGGGCAGCACTGGTGGGTGTCTATCTCCTCTGCCTTCCTGGAGAGCAGCACACGCGCAGTGGCTGTAGCTACAGCAAAGGGGTCAGGCAAGTTTGCACCAACATCCTGCTCTGAGTTAGGGAGTGGGGAAGGGATGAGCTGCTCCAGCCAGATTCCTGCTTTTCAGGATACCGTATATTTCTTTTCCTTAGTTCTTTCCTTGTCTTTCAGTCTCATCCTAGCCGCCTTTATTTAGAATCACCTTCATTTTCAGGCACCTCAGGCTTTTCCCTGAGCTTGCTGCAGCTCTTTCTGAACACCCAGTGACAGACAGAAAAATAATTATTTGAAAGACAGGCAACAGCAGCCACCTTCAAAATCTCTTCAGTCTCACTGAACAGGATCCCTTCCCATCCTGACCCTCGGACACTCACACACCGTCAGCAATGTCATGCTCCTCTATAAAAACCATCTGTGTATTCTTCAAATGGGCCAAAGCTGGAGGCATTTTCTTACAAGAATTAAGGAAATCAAAGTTGGCAATAACGTATTTTTCCTCAGCAAAATTAGTTACACAAGATGAAAATATCAATAATAACATAAGGCGATTAAACAAGCCACATTGTCAAGTTTGCAAAGAACAGAAGGTCTTAGCAAATGGCTGTCTACTAGACTTCAGACAACCGTACTCGCCAACAACATTGTGAAAAACAAACAAGCTGTAACTTAAATAGTTATAGTTGCATGGTATCCACAGAGCGCACTGGGAAACATCCCTATATTGTGGGCATTTGATTTCTTAAACAAATAGCACAAAAGAGAAGCCTCCTGGTATCTCAGCTCTCCACTGTAAGGGTGCTGGATGGATCTTCCCCATCTCACCACGGTTAAGTGCAATTATTTAGGATCCAGCTGCATCCATGTGGTTTCCTCCCAGTGTCACGCTGCACAAAGGAAAAAGCCCTCCCTGGAGCTCTGCAGGAGGAGGCTAACCCAGGCGGTGTCGCAGGACAGGCTGGAAGGAGGAGACGCACAACTCTGGCAGGCCGCTCTAAGCAAAATACAGTCCCACGTTTGCAGCCACTGATTCCCTTCTACCCTTTATTTGCTTCTGTGTTACTTTGTCCTTATTTATGGTACTCGGGTCCTGATTTTCACTCAGAAATTTTGCAAATGTTTGCTTGGCATTTATAGTGCACAAAATGTGCTTAAAGACACAGCAGTGAAGGATCTACTCCAAGGAAGGATTTTCTCATTTTACACTGATAATTTCTCACGCTAAACTCACTACAGGTTGGGGAAATCTAAAAGGCTACAGCTTCAGCATGGCAGGCACTATTTAAGTCTGTGGTTTTCCAGTATTGGTGTATTGAAATCTTTTATTTGTGGGATGGCAATAAAAGATGTGGAGAGAAAATCTCCCCTGGCAACACGTATTCTTGAAAGGCCCTTTCAAAGCAAACATTCCAGCAGTGAGAAACACTTCAGCACGCTGCGTTCCCGTTTTCTCCTTCCTTCCCTCCCCACCTCCCCAGCCTATGCTCTTAGGAACGGAATAATAAATTTCTTTGTGCCCTATCTTATGAAACCGTTTCACATCACCTTCATGCACTTGGCTGGGGAAGACCTCACAATCAAAGGTTATATTCTTTCACACAGTGCTGTCGGTATTTTATGTGGCTTTGCAGCAAGTGTTATCGGCTGGTCATACAGCATTCAGGTTTTTTGGGGAAAAAAAAATCATTGTATTCTGAAATACTGATTGCATCAAATGGCAACTAGATTGGAAGACAGTAATCACGCTGGGCTCAGGCGATTAAAAACTCGCTTGGAAAATTGGCGCTTGCTGAGCCTCTATAGAAAGAAATGAATTAAGAAGGAAAACAATAAGGAAGGGCATACATTAATTTTGCTCTGCAGAGGATAATGCTGAGTGTAAGAGATCTAAGGAAGGACTGTGTGTCTTATGGATTTTCTCTTACATTTTCAGACAAAACCTAAGATCCATTGGAGAGGGGTTGCAAATTAAATCCAAACAGTAATCTCAGAAGCAGCAATTGGAAAAGAGCAAATAAATAAACCATATAAATAGGAGATAGCATTTCCTGCTAGGAACTTATCATTTCTGACAATGCAGCTCAAACAAAGAACTCCCCCTTGCTGGCAGCCCTGCTGGGCCATCTCCATTCTCCGTTCCCTCTGTAATGTCATTCCCCTCCTCTCTGCTAAACCGCACTGGTTATTTGTACAAGTAACTCAATAAAGGATTACCTCCCAGAATGTCTATATTGTAGCAAGCCCTGTGTAACTCGTGTTCAGCGGTGAGATCTGTAGGGTAGGTACTGTGTCCACACCACTGTCATACAGGGTTGAGTACATTGTCAGGGTTGAGTACAAATGCATGCAACTCAACACCCAAATGTACATGCATTTTACAGCCTTTTCTTGACACTTGCATGTGTGAGTTACTTACATGAACAGAGTTCATGCATCTCTGCTCATTATTCCTGTGTTTATTACAATATCTCCTTTTCTCTGGCTCATGACATTTCAGATTTGGGCTCATCTTTAAGGGAGGTTTTATTCTCCAGCCCAGGGCAGGACCGTGTTGCTCAGCCCGTAGGACATCACAGGTGCTATCTAGCAGCAGGCAGCTGGAATCCCCTCTGAAAGAGTTCGTTAGCTGCAGGCTACATCCTCCTAAAATGTATTTTTAGTGTTGGAAGGCCGTATCCTGCAATGCTTCTCACACGAGCAGTCCTTACTCTCACTCAGTAAATGGGGCCATTTGCAAAACCAGAACAGGGGCAAGCATTATTATATCTGTAATGTATATCACATAGATTTTATACCCAGGGATACATACATCTATATATAGCATAGATGTGTCTGACTTTGCAGTGTTACTGATTCACTGGTCAGAGCAGACCTGCAGGCTCTGACTCTCCTGTTTTGGGTGGATGAACCAAAGCAGAGCGTTTCACCTCTAAAAGTGCCCATTCTATTTAGGAAGCCAAACCACCCACCCGCATCAGTCACTCTTGTGGACACTGTGCCTCCCTGTGCTAATTACAAATGCTGGGTCTCAGGATTGTCCCACCTGGATGTGTCACCCAGCGAACCTGTCAGTCACTGCCGGGACCTTTGCCCTGGGCGCGTTTTGAAAAGCAGAGCAGGCGCCCAGCGGCTGCACCCCCGTTTCAGCCCACCGATGAGACAGCGGTGACCCGTCCAGCCTGCTGTGGAGCCCATCCTTTCCAGAGCTCCAGAGGCGATGGCAGATCAAAGCGGTGGGGGTGGAAGGATTCGCTGTGCTGTCTGTGGAATGACGGAATACACAAAAGTTTGTAAAAATGCCTATTGGCTCTTTTTAAAAAGAGGTGGGCATAGAAGGTAAGAAGATGCAGAAGAATGTCAGAACAGGATCAGACTCTGCTGTAGTCTTCCAAGCAAAGACTTTGTTTTATATGTCTACAGACAGTCTGTGTGTGTATGTGTGTGTGTGTGTGTGTATATATGTATATATGAGAAGGGCATTTATATGCCCCCCAATGCATCTATTAATTTCTATACGTATGTGTATCTACGCATAAAGCCTTATATACAACAGTATTTTATTGCCTCACAGTTTGCTGAGGGAATCTAGTTTTGTACCGCCTGTGTGCTTTTGAATGTAAACTGCCATACTTTTTAAACAAAATCAAGTTTTTGCCATACAGTTGAGAACAAATCTGTATCAAATGCAAAATAAAAATGTTGACCAGCTGCCTGGAACGGAAATACTAAGGTGACTGAAGTTCTGTTCGTCTTCCAGGGCATGGACTCCAGTAGCTGTCTGACCACTGACTATTTTAAGAGAAACACACAAGCAATATGCTTGTTTGTTCTAGAATCGCAGAGCACTTCCAATGCTTTTCCTCAGGAGGAATTCATCAAAGGAGTAAAATTAAAACAACCTAATATTAACAAAACAGTGATTCATTTTCACACTGAATTCAGTGGAAAGCTGCTTAATTCCCCAGCCAAGCATCACAGAATTCCAAATCTGCCCCACTGAGGAGTTGTAAAATAAAGAGGTGATGGATTTAGTTTCTGTTTCCTATTGAACAAATGCAAACTTTAAAGTTTTAATCACTGCTTGACGCTTTTGATTTTTTAAAGATACAGCCGGACCATGCTCCAATAGCCTGACTCGACTCACAAAAGCAACTCTTCACCTCTCTAGCAATTAAAGGAAGCCTTTGATGTGGGAGTGAGTGTTTCGGTACAGTGATGTTAGTACAAATCAGACCTTAAGAATCCACCACACAAAACAAAATGCTAAATCCTGCCAGTTATTTCACCCTGAAGCCACCGTTCCCACTGAAGCCGCCGGGCATTCTCACTGGAGTGACACAATTGGAAGAAGAGAAAAGCCCCACCCCAGTGCGTATCTTCCATTCCCCGTCCTTCGTGCAAACGGCAAAAGAAATACCATTTAGAAAATCGTTTTGTTCTTTCATCCTTATTTAATGAGTTGTTAAACTCATTCATCCAGTATTTATTCTTTGAGGCTGGATTTTCCCTGTTCCCCTCAAAATCCCAGATACAGCCCAATCCTGATGTACGAAGGCACGGATCTGCCTAGTTACCTGTTATTTCTCCTCTTGTTTCTGTTCCTATGAAAGAAATCAAAATAGTTTTCATCCTGATTTCCAATTCTGTGTGATGAGAATGCAAAAATATTAATAATTAAAACCAGCAAGAACAAAAATGCCTCCTACCAGAGGAGAGAGGGAGCTGGTTACTATCAATGGTAGGTGCTTTTTATGTCAAATAAATTAACTGCATTTCAAAATGACGGTGGCGTGTCAGCCTCATCATCTCCATCCTCAACTCCAATTATGTATCTCAAGGGAATGCACCTCAGAACACATTACTAAAACACAGGTGTGGGGAAGTTAAACCACAAAAACGTGCACTCAAGTTGCATTCAAAATCTGACTGTGACCCACAGGGCCAGGGGAACGCAAAGGTTTGGATGCTGGGTGTGCCCATCGCTGCTGAGCTGCCCCAGCACAAAGTCCTCTGGAAATAAAGCCTGTTTGTGGGTGAAAGATTCAGCACTGTATGGGCATTTTAATGTACATTTTGGGTGCCCAGAACACTATTGCATCCTTAAAATGGGATGCCATGCCATCCAGGAAGCATCACTTGCTGCCCAATACCACTTCTCTCAACTCACACCAGTGAAGAGGGTGGATGATAAAGACCTTTTTTCTCATCCCGTAGCTGACAGCTAATGGCTGTTTTAACTTTCACATGGAGTAAATTTTGCCCTCTGGGAAACCTCTGTCATCCCAATGCCTTTCACACAGTTGCATGACTTTAGCTGTGAGCACGTTTTGGCCCCAGGGGTTTTGATGACAATGGGAATCTGAATTAATTTTCCCAGCCAGAATGATAGTTCAAGAGGGATAAAAGCTTGGAATCCATGAGGTTCATGCATCCGCAATTAAAATATTTAAATGGCCAGCTGCATTACAGTTTATAAAGCAGAGTTAATTTCCTACAGAACTTGGAGAAAAAGCCTCCAGAAGTTTGTCATTTTCTCTCGACAACAGCTACTTACTGCTGCATTTGCTTTTGTTGAGCCTGGACCGAGTTGTTTACTCTGTGCATCTCTTAGTATAAAATATTCAGAGTTTATCCTAAGCAATGTCGCGGTTCAGGCTAATGATGGTTTCCCAGGGCTGGGATCCGTGCCCTTTGCATTTCTGCTCTCAGAGCAGCCAAATGCTAAGCCATAGAATTGTTTTCTTCCTCTGAAGCAGCAGCTGCTCCCTTGGAAGACACCATAAGCATTTCTGCCGAAATCTGTGTAATTGCACATGTCGGCATGGTCTGTTCTTAACGGATCCTCTCCCAGACAAAACACTGTTTTCTCAAGCTGGCTTTGAAGACTGTGTGTGTTTAAAAATAGCTTCAGGAAGATACACACATATATTTGCTATAAACTGTGTATAATGTGTACTGTGTACAGAATATTAATTCTTCAATATGTGATTTTGTGAGATTGCCTCATCGGCATCATTATTGCTATACATGGAGCTGTTTTGTGTGCAAATACGATTCTAGGCCCAAAGTTTTAGCTTGGCACAATCATAAAACTATATAGATTTCAACCTGTTGCTGTGTAACCACAGTGGGTTTTAAGATAAATGATAAGATATGCAGTAAGTGGCTGTGTTACTCTTTTCTGATCACACTTTGTCTAGCTAGAAAACTAATTAGCAGAATCTGGTGACCTGAATGTCAGAACCTCTGATATTTCAACAAAAAGCAAAATCCGTAATTTAACAGTCGACATACTGTAGAGGACTCTGCACTACTATCTCTTTATGACTCATAAAGATGAACTTTGTACAGGGGCAAAGGGGGTGGGGTTTTTTGGCCAAAATAACTAGAAATCATAAGAAGTTCTAATTTATAAATTTGATGAATTGCAAGCATCTCAATGATATTTAATTATTGCTTTAACTTAGGCATACCTGTCTACAGATAGAAAAGATAAGATGCACAGTCTTCAACAGGTTTCGTGCCAATAAATCCCCCTCGGCCAGGAGTATCCTTACCGTCACCATGGCGTTACTGAGACACAGACCAGCAGCTTCACAGAGGAGGTCTGGAGTGAAGCGGAGAGGTAAACCAGAACTCCTCAGTCCCAAGAAGGATCCTCACTTCCTCAGTAATCCTTCTGTTCAGCTGAGGAATGCTTCACTGCCGTAAACCTCTTGCCTCTGCCAGGCATCAGGGGAGTCATTATTTCAGGGGCTTTGCGAGGGACTGCAGAGTCCATTACCTCCCAGCTCCCACGGACGGATGGGGATGAAGCTGACAGTGACTTGGGGTTGTTAACAGCTGATTTCATGGAGCTGATGGTACTGACTCACTGGCACTAATCAGGTGAGATTGAAAGGATAGCATGGACAGGGAGACGGACTCGCCGAATTAAACACTCGCACTTCAAAAGCTTTCTAGTTGAAGAGCTGCCTGCCGCAGCCCCGACCCGTCCCCTGTTCTGGGGCAAGACAGAGTGGTTAAGCCTCCAGGGCTGTCAATCTTCAACCATTCAGAAGCACAGAAGAAAAAAATCACTTAAAAAATAAGATCTAGTTCAAAATGAATTGTGTAATAAACCAACTGGCACCAAACTAAATCCATCATATAAACAAGTACAGAGTATTTTCACTGCTTCCAGAAAGAGTTTGGACTCCTGGAGTGAGCTAATTTCTGCGCGAGTGACCACAAAATAAAGCTCTTAGGTAATGTAGTGATAGGTACTCAAAAATATGATAGATGGTGAAATAAGATTAGCTCCATTTTATGTACAAGTACATTACATTCTTGATCACATACTTTAATGGCGAAGCAGCTGCAGAACTTGCAAATTACAAGCTCTGGCTTTGTTTTCAGAGCTCCTGCATAAAGAGTTGTATTTAACAACTCCAGGCAGGCGGTTCTTTCTCTAAATTGTCCTAAGAATGTGCTGTGACTCTGCAGCAAGGAATTGTTCCCCAAAAATCACTATCATCTAAACTGGAGAACTGCAGTATCCCTCCCTTTCCCTTGGTTTTTTTCCCCCCTGGTTCCTTGTAGCAGTTTCTGGGCTGGGGTCAGAGATAACTGTGCCAGGGTTCTTGAATACGGTCCTCAGCAGCTCATCTACTTTTTGTCTGAAAGCGGGAAGAACCTTCCTCAGATTCAATCTATTTCAGCTATTACCTTTCCTGACTTTCTTACACTATTTTTACTGCACATTAGATAAAGCCTAGCTGACTGCTGCTAGGAAAATTAGGTCTTCTATTGTTTTAAGATTAATTATGGAGAGTTCAAGATAAGGTTTGTGTTAGAAAAGTAGGGGGGAGGAATGGTTTGAATTTTACTTTCATTATAATTAGACAGGAAATTATGAAAAGGTGAAAAATAATTCATTGAAGTGCTTTCCTCTAGCAAGCTAACAAGAAAAGTGCATTCTCACACAGATGGAGTTCATGGTGTATTATCAAAGCACCACTGTTCTTAATGCATGCTCTGCCTGGGCACATGGAGCCTCTTTCCATTGCCCTTTGCACGTGGGCAGAAATGGGCAGGATGAGACCCTCTGACTCCCTTCTGTTCAATTGAGGGCCCTTTCTGTTACAAAAAATTAGGCTAAATTAGTCAATGGTGTAACACCATGGAAGCCATTTGAATTACTGCAGAGATTAATTTGAACCATCAGTCAATTTCTGCGTAACTCGCAAAGGACATGAAAAAATGACTGATCTAAGAATGAATTAATTGGGCAGCTGTCTCCCTTTCATTTGCACACTACTGAGATAAACATTTGGACTAAGAAGCTGTCCTCGTCATAATTTCCTCACTTGGTGCTGCTTTGTGGGTGATGTTTATGACTACCACGTTTTCAGAATTTGTCTTCGTGTGAAATTCCTACGCTTCATGCTTTTAAAGGCACTTTTACAGGGAAGAAAGAGGAGGGCATGGACCTTGCTTGGAGCTTCTAAGCAGCTGTAAAGATTGACTGTGCCAAAGCCCCCTCAGGTTAGACTTCCCTCTGTAATACAACCATCTCAAGGTGTTCCTTCCATCACTGTTGTTGGTCTAAATCTTTATTTCCTCCTAACTATGGCTCGAAGGCCAGTAGGGAGCAAGTGAAATCCACTCGAACAGGCCAGCAAAACTCCAGCAGTGCTTATACTTCCTGGCAGGATGGATGAGCGGAGGAGGTCCTTGCCATGTACAAATGCTTTAATCTGTTTCTTCAAGGCTTTTTTCCCCACTTGTGAAGACTAAGGCTCCATGGATCTGCATACATATAGAAAGGTTCATCCCACCATGCCTACAGCTCCTTTATCTCTGAGTGTATGGCCCACCACCAGAGTAGCTGAATAATTTGTGCATAAATTCTACCAAGTTTCCACCACTTCTTTCTTTTCATCTTCACAACCCTATTTAGCTGTGGCTTGCAGGAAAAGCAGGACATGGGAGGGAAGTCCTTCAAGTGAGTCCGTGGCAGAAGACCACTGAAGTTAATGAGACTCCGGTGGATATAAGGATTTTGTCCATTCAGAGTCAACAGTAGCTTCAGAAACTACTGAAGCAGGCTGAGGCTGAGAAAAGGATGCATTTCTCTGCCTTGTTTGCAGATAAGGAAGCGAGATTCCGAGGGGAATGAGTGATTTACCCACAGTCACACAGGAAATCAGCAAGAGATATGGAAATTAATGCTGAGAAGCATTTCAGTGCCTTAATCATAAAGCTAATCTTTTCCCTCAAATGCCAACAGCATTAAATGTTCCTTTTCAATAATGGAATAAGCATAAGAGTTTCAGTGACTTACAGTAATGTTTCCATCAAAAATTTTTAGAGGGTAGTCAGTTCAAGTTAAAATGGTTGGTCAGTATTCGACCTACATCCAACTGTAGGAACCAGCAATTGCAGGGACCAGGGATTGTAGTTGAACTGAGCAAGTTTAGCTGTGAGATCTCTTTCAGGATCAATTCGCACTAAGGTCAGAAAATGCAAGGTCAAAAAGTAATAGGCGTTTTTCATTATATTTACCACTAATTAGGTAGGCTTTGAAAAATGTGGACTGAAATATTCTCTTGCTGGGAAGCTATTAAACTGTTAGGCTGAGGGAATATACGGCTTGGAATAGGAAAGATTCACATCTCCTGCCTACAAATAAATCACGTGTACATCATCTATCTATTTGACCATCTCAGACCAGTGTTTATATCAAGGTGATATCTAGGTAGCTGCCCAGAGAAGCATGTTTTGTATGAATACATAATAGCCTGGGCCAAGGTCTGTTTTTATTTAAACTAGCTTCAATTCATCGTGTCTTAATTGAAAATAATGGTGTTACAGCAGTGATCAAAGAATTGTCTCATTAACTGTCTATTAAATCATTAGCTATTAAAGAGAAATAAAAGGTTAAGAATGCAACACTCTCTGTTCTGCCCAAAAGAATATGAATATCTCTCCAATTACAAAGAAACAATAAAGGCAGAATTAACAGTGAAAAGAAGCTTAAGATTAGGCAATTACATCCAAAATGCCTGACAACTCTTATTAGAGGGTTTAGCAGTTCCACCTATATAGAAAAGGCAACACAAATTTGGAAGCAAAGTCAATATTGACTTTACCAAAGGGGCTTGTAAAGGGAATATGCATTTTTCTGAAAAAAATACAGGCACATAAATGCTGTACTAAATTTTAACTCAGCTAATTAATCGTTATGGATTCAATCTTGCAACCAATACATATACTTCCAGTTAAAAAATTATGCCTGAACAGCATTCAGTCTGAGAGCACGTCTCGGTAATTTGTGACTGAAATCCATTATAACGATGCTGCAATTTTCACAAAAATAACATTACTCCCATTTTATATCACAGGGTGAGGCAAGATGAACTCGGTGAAGACCACATTCACACCCTTTGCTTTTGTTCATGAAGTCTAATATATTAGAGTTGGGTACCAGGTCTGGGAAAGAGTCCCAGAGGCATTCTCTTCTGTCAGTGATTTGATACCCAAATAATTTCAGAGACCAGTCACATGAAGGCCTGATTTATACCCAACTTAGTCACTACCAAAAAAAAAGGGGGAATTATAGTGCAAATTTTGTAAAACCTGTACAGAATTTTGGCCTGTGTTTTGGTCTGCTCTATCCAGATTACTGAAAGGAATGGGAGGACACTCATCAACTTGAAGATGCTTTGGAGCAGGTCTGATTCCACCTAGAAATACAACCCATTTTGAAGAAGCGAGAAAGGAAGATGGTCAAAGGGCAAGAGCTTTGTTTTCTTGAAGTGTATAAATCCACAACTGCAAGTGGAAATCTTGTCTCTGCTCACGGAGGTCATGTCAAGTCTTATTAGTCGCCAGCTTCAGCGGACCTTTTAAATTTAGGAACCAGAACAACTTCAGGCCCAGCTTTGACAGGATATACATATGGACTGACTGAACTAAATGAACTTCAAACAGGCAGTGTTTTGGAATGGAACACCTCCCTGACAGCTGCAGATACTAATTTTATTAGTGGAAGAGGAATAGGAGTCTTTCTCCTGACCTTTCCCTATTTGGTTCAGTCCAGTATTCTCTAACTCCAGCAAGTCCTAGAAATACTAGAAACTCAATTAATAGAAACAAAAGTCCACATACACCATCTTTTAGATCTGGATCTGGTTTTCTGCAGTGCAAAGAAAAGACAGTCTCAGCAATATGTTGATGATATATAACTTGGTGCTTGAGTTTACAATACAAACAATTCATTGTGAACTGATAAATAATAGCCACTAATCAGATAATAGCTGTATGTTATACAGCAAAAAGAGAATAGCAAAATTTATCAAAAGAGTATGTTCCTTTGACAGTTACATTAGTCACAAACGAAGATATTCAT
Source organism: Chroicocephalus ridibundus (assembly GCF_963924245.1). Lineage (NCBI taxonomy): Eukaryota > Metazoa > Chordata > Aves > Charadriiformes > Laridae > Chroicocephalus > Chroicocephalus ridibundus. Next base: position 6,858,138 of record NC_086296.1, on the reverse strand, counting down.
TCGTGTTCCTTCTGGTAAGGGCTTTCAAGGAAATTTAATTTCCAGAAAATGTGATTTTTAATTTCTCCATCTGATATATAAGGGAAAATATAGAAGCTATAGAGCACAGGCTAGAGACTGAAGAGACCTATTCCGTCACCGGCTGAGGCTAAACATTGCAACAGTCACTTTCATGAAAAGAGAGTATTACACTGATGTCCTTTGCAAAACACTTTGAGGTCTGAAAACTGCTAACTGTCGTTACTGTATAACTAAGCCCAAGCTAAAAACTTCTCTGAGGATACAATGGCATGCTTGCCTCTGCCCAATAACTTGAATCTTATTTATGAAAAAAGTTGGAAGCGAGTAGAGGTTGCCTGACTAAGGCTTTTGCCAAAACCCATCCTGCTTTTCCAATAGCTACCTAGGATCATATGCCTGCCATCTTTCACCTACCCATTGATCTCAGAAAGAGAAAAAAATCTACAAAGTGTACAGTTGTTCCGTAAGCTCTTTAACTGCAAAAGAATGTCTTTGTTGTTGGACCTAAAATGTAATGAAATTTTGTTTGATTTAGAGGATGGAATTTATTGCAAAAATTGGTAACAAGCTTATTCAGAGCTGTCAAAAATAAGAAGGTGATTTTTTTGTTCCAGCATATCATCTTCAAAATAAATCACTTTGTTGTGTGCAATTCTTTAGCCAGCTAAGAACATGAAAATTTATCTGACAAAGTACAAGCTATCTATTAGGACCTCTGCAGTCTTAGCTACACGGAGGTTATAATAATAGGTTAAAAGTACACCGTAAAGGATGTGGGTTTCCAACGCAATCTGAAGAAAACTCAAAGAAGTGCTCAGGTCTGGACTACACTCACCCATGACACGACTGATAGCCAGAATGTGGGGAGGAACTTGTTTCTTGAAAACTACACAGAGAGATTACCACAAGATCTATAGGTTACAGGATTACTATGTAAAAAGGATGACTATACTACCCTACTTTTATAGCATTTATATATAATATACTGCACTTCCCTGGACTTGAGACAAAGAAACTATTTTTCTAGGATTATCCTAAGAAATTCATAAGTAATACAACAAAACGCCACCCCTATACAAAATTCATTGTAGTCAATTCTTAAGGTCATTTAAAACAAGGAAAAAACACCCCCACACCACATAATATAACAAATAAACTTACTAAAGATATGCAAGAGTTCCTCTTTCATGCCTAAAAATAATAATAATGAGCTAAAAGCCAACAGCCATGCAATGCTGTCAGAAGTCATGCAGTCTATGTCTTGATAGACTTGATAGGCACATTAATGCTATTTTCATCTCAACATCAGGGAGAGAGAGAACCAGTTGAACACACCATTTAAAAAAAAAAAACAACCACAACATTGTTTAAAAGCTCCCAACTCTCATTTTGCAATATGGTTATTTTCTGTTTTCTGTTGCACTCTTCCAATTTTGGTACAGTTCAGTATCTTTACTTATAAGAAATTCCTGCTTGGCAAGCAGGTGATGCAGTCAGAAGTGTGTAGGAAACCTCGCTGCACACTGTTACAATATACTGCATCATTACTATGAAATAATGGATGCAGAAAAGCCACACAGGAACAAAGATCCCTGTATGGGGAGCTGAGTTTTCCCAAGTGTGATGTATCAGACAACACGTTCTTTCTCATCAGCCCCAGCTGGCCAGCGAAGAAAGACTAGGACTGCTCTTTCAGCATCCCTGGCCCTCTCTCTCACATGGAACACACTGGCACAAATGGCTCTGCATTGGGCTATGGAAACATGCTAAACCTGCACAACCTCTGGAGAGCACTCTCCTCATCGCACAGGGGAAGCAACCTGCCACCGCAGAAACAGCCATGACTGTAAAACATCTGGTTTATGCAAAATCCTGAATGTCAGCTAGGTCCCAGTATGGTGGTGGTGGAGGAGAAAAGGGTGAAAACTCCATTCTCCACCTCATGTGGGTGCCTTACCTTTATGACGTCTTCATCAGCTGATTTGCACTCAGTGGAGTCCGAAACATCGACCACCGACCCATCCTCCTGCACAGCAACAACCTTGACTGGAACAGACACCGTTTTGCCCGTCAGAATGGCCGTGTTAAGGACTTCCGTGTCCTGTATGCACACACGCACAAATGAAGCATGTATATATTATATACATATACACTTATATATATATATACTTCTATACTTAAAGAAGTATAAAACCATGAGAATGCCACAGGGGTCAGACTGATGAACCAAACCCTGCCTCTGACAAGGACGGGGCAGAGGAGCAACCCTTCCTTGCACACACCCTTTGAGCTCCCTGCAGTCAATGGTTTAACAACTTTCTGAGCCAAAGGCTGCATCTGGACGATGATGTGCTTGTTTTGACATACACATGGAGTTACTCTTTTTGAGCCCGTTTACAGGTTTGGCTGCTGTGACAATGGTATCTGTAACGTAATTGCACGCGAAGGCACGTCTGCAGCTTGGCAGAACCACAGTGCTATTTGGGGACAACCTCCAGAGGGTATCAGCAACTCTTCCCATCCCTTTCCCCCAGATCATGCCAGTGATTTGGGAGGTGATTATCAAGCATTACAATAACAGCATTTCTTCCTTACTGTTCCAGTTGACATTGTTGTGAGTTGACCATTTTCCCTTTTTGGGACATAAATATATGATGAGAAAAACTATGCATGAGGTAGGGTATTCAAAACTAACCAATTTTTTTAATCTTTCCCCAGCAAAATCCCACCTAGAGATGTTTTACCACGTTTGTCTCTAATCCTGATGAATTCACAGTGCTGGCATTCTAATGACTCCATTAACACAGCCTTCCTCTGTGTCTCAGTATGGCTGCAGTTTGATTAATTACTCCAAATGAGTTGCTGCAGAGGTCCCTGCCTTGCCTAAGCAGGTATGCAGACTGGAGGGGAACAGCCTCCCAAGGCCTACAGAGCAGCCTGGCTCTGCTTGAGCAGTGCTTACGGCAGGCCCAAAACCTTACACACACGCGGGGCAAGGAACGATCTGCTTTCATAGAGATTCCATTCCGCCTTCTCGAAAAGCCGGCAATAGGAAATACTGCTTTGAATCAATCCACTTTTCATTTTTCAACTTCCATAAAACTAATTGCTTGCCAGTTGGGGAAAAAAAAAAAAGTCGCTTCAAACTAATCTAACTTTAAATTCCATTATTAGAATGGGTGGAAGAAGAAATGGATTTTAGTGAAAAATTTGATGGCAGCTTGCACAGGGAGATATATTCACTATCATTTGCTTGTGTCTGCTAGCTAGATTGATAGAAAATAATGGGCATTGACCACAAGCTAAGGACAGCTGGAGAAGACCAATAAATACTTGCAACTAAGATGTATTATTAATCAATATTCGGAAACTTCTACAAAAAGCACCCTGAATTAAATGTGTTGAAGTACTAATAACACTAGTGCCAGCTAACTAATATAGTCTACTACAGCTTTATGGGCAGTCATGTTCCAGAAAAGCATTTAAGCATGTACTCCAGTCCATTTCTGTTCAGAACAGCACTAAAGTACGTGCTTAACTTGACACTTAGATTTCAATGTGATTTAAGCATGCGTTTAAGCTTTGTCCTGAATAGAGATGCTTTTCTGAATAATACCTCATGAAATAAATATACTGTGTTTGTTCTGTTCTTTGCGAGGCACAAACCAGATGTTTTACATGGTAAATGACTGTCTAGTTTTTGTTTATGCTGAATGGGCTCATTTATAACCAGCTGGCATCCATGAGGAAGGGACACTGGGAAAGCAACAAGTATGTGACAAAAGTGGAAGTGTGAAAGAACAACAGTAAAACCCTAACAAAGCCCGAGGTTTGAACAAAACTAAGAAGAAAATGCACTGTCAGGTGAAAGAAAGCAATTAGATGCTCCTCAGGTGGAAAGAGATTGTATAAGACAGACAAAGAGAAACTGAGGGTGCTTCATCCACAACTACATCAGAGAAGAGGTAGTTCGATTTCATCAAACCAAGAGCAAATATCCCATAAATCCAAAGCCATCGGTCCAATATAAACATATGCCAGATATATGATGAAGACATGGTGGTCCTGTGTCAAAGCCCTCCCAAGAAGCAGTTTGCCAGTACGCTAGTTCTAAGCCATTCTTCAAGGGCAGTCATCTTCAGTGCATCAGGGGAAACAGTATTTTTGCCAAGGTCACAAGCAATGAACACACGACTAATTCTACTTCCAAACGCTCTGTCTGTTAGCGCAGCCAGGTAACTCCTACATGGCAGGGGCAGGCGGCGCTTGCATGCAATTACGGTCTGAGCCAAAGCCCTACTGAGTCACAGAAGAACGGCTTCTCTTGACTTCAGTGGATTTGGAATCAGGTTTTCAGCAGGCCTCTACTAATTTCTCCTTTGGTTTTTGCACTGTTCGTTGTATCACCCTCATGTTGACCCTCACGTGTGACAAAGGATAAACAAAACCTCTAGCCTCCTTTCAACTCTAAGTGCTGCTGCGCTACCAAGTGAAGTCGGACTTCGATGCTCTGAAGGATAATGCAAAGTTTATAAAGACATTTGCATTACTTTCGTAAACTCTCCAAGAAGATGAACATGCGAGAAAAGGTCTTAGAAGAGACACCTCATGACCCCGCTATTTGCGGGTGCTCTGAGAAATACACTCATCCTACTCGACACAAGCACTGTCCTGAACCTTCCCTCCTTCCCAGCACGAACAGGTACCCACTGTGCTAATTAGCTGGTGCTGCTTCACAAAAACTACACTTCACTGGTAAGCAATTCTACTATATAAATCAATATTTCAGATGCCTGATGCCTGGATTGAGTGTTACACAAGTATAATAGGCTGTGTAAAGACCTCTTTAAGAGCTGGCTATTTATAGACTGAAAAAATATATTTCCTCTGAGGAAGAAATATGAAGGCCAGAACTGAAATAACTGAATGTCCATTAGATTTATAAACAGACATTTTTTTTTTAGTGCATCTTCAGCAACTAATAGCATTTGATCTAGATTCTGTTAGGCTTGTTTTGTATTTCCATAGTGGGTTTACTGCAGAAAAGAAGTGTTACTGAATTTAAGATACCTGTGCTGGTTATTACTAACAGCATCTGAACTGTAGAGAGGGGTAATAGTGTTGATTTACATAGGCAGGTCCTCCCATATGGCACAGCATCATTTGGGACAACACCCAGGACCACCAGCACAAACCTCTAACTGCTGACATTGCAAAGTCCCAGGTGAAAAACCGGGAATGCCTTCGTATTTCTCTTGTCAAGGGTTTCAGCTGTGAGATCTTGACCAAAACCTTCCATTCAAGCAGCCCAGGTGGAAGCTACACATTCACATTGCAGGCTCTACCCCTGAATAATAATTACATGCATGTTTATCTCCAGCTCCTTCTCTGTACCTGAATGCATTAGCACTTCAGCAGAGCTCTTCTTAATTACAGCTGTAACCTGCTAATAGCATTTCTTTGTTGTCTGAAGGAATCTACTTCTTATCCAGCCTAGGCTAAATTAAAATTTAATACAACATCAGGTCGCAACAGAACTAGGAAGCAAATGACAGCTGTTTAATTAAAACCTAAAGCTGATTAGATGGCACTACTGAGAGAAATACTCAAGAGGAAGAGCAGAAAACTACTGAAACTCAAGGCCAGGATAATGGCTTTATTTAAATATGAATAAACTCTGCGCACAGCCATAGTAAATGTTTGACAACTCACTGCTTTGGACAAATGGGGGAGAAATGTGAACGGGAGACACGTGGAGAGTCATGATAGAGCTGTGATTACCAGCACCGCTGTTCCCTATGTATTCCCTACGTATATGCAGGGATTACTGAGGAATGACTACAATAGGTAGCACAAACCGATCAAGGAACTCCAGGCACAAAGTTCCCAATAATTAGCCTTTAAACAACACCACACCAACCTAAGTCCTCCTTAGGCATGTGACTCTACAGCAGCTCACCCGGCTACTGTAAGACGACATGACACAGTTTTTCCCCCCTTCTTCTGGCTGAAAAATAAAGACATGGAGAAAAAGATTACGCGTCTCACAAGAAACCATCTCAGGAGGATGCGCAGGACACAGGTTATCTAGACCCCAGCCCAAAGGTGCCAGCGCATCTTTCCTGCCCCTTTGGGAGCAGACAGCATCCTTTCCACAAAGTCTGTCCAGGCACAAAAGCCCCACGCCGACCCAGTTTAATGTGACAGATATCATCCTTGTGATTAATGCACAAGCTGGATGTGTTTTTTCAGAGGTTAACAAAACACGCTACAGTACAGTAAACCCAATAAACACTCAATTGTAAATCAGGAGGGAGACCTAAAGCCAACCCTATTCCACTGACAAATGCTACAGCTAAATGCCTTTTGGCATTTAGTTGAAATGACTGTCTTCAGCAAAGAAGGCACAGAGCTGAAACATTTGTCTGCAGAATTACATTCCTTCATTATTATTTTTTTCCCCAGAGTGTACCTCGCGAAAACACATTTGTAATATTAGAAGGAATCTTTAGGAACCAGTTCTCCTGCCTGGAAACAGCATCTCTTAAAAAATGTAAATTATAGGGCAGATTGTGACGTGTGGGCTGGGCTAGGGGAGTTTTTTTTATTTGATAAATTATTCACCACCTTTTTCTTCAGATCAAAGAGCAAGGCAATATAAATCCATTAAGCAAGCTTAATATATAAATTAGATGCTTTGTTGAAATTATTATAATCCAAAGCAATTCTGTACTTTTCCCCCCTCATAGCTGAATACCATTTTAGGTTTCCAATCCATATTAATGAAGCCTGGTTGCTAGAAAGCTATTTATATTTTCCACCATTGTATCAGGTGAGATATACCATTTTGTCACCTAATGGTGAGAATGAACTAGGATTATGTGTTTATGAAACAGTAGAAAACAAGCAATCTTGCAAAGAGCTCATGTTGTTCTTTGACCCTCTTTCTTCCCTACATTCATACAGTCAGTCCGCTTCATGCCAAGGAGCCAGACCCCACAGTCATGCCAGCAGGAGAGCTGCTTGCTGCTTTGGCAGATGCCCATCAGTCGTTACTGGTGGGCTGGACTGGCAATCACGCCTGCCCAGGACTTGCCTCAAGTCTGCAGAAGCCGTGCATGTGAAAGGAATTACGTTAGGAGTCCTAACAAAGAGCCAAACAACAGCTAATTACTTATTCTGCAAACATCATTTCAGTGGAGCCACTTGTGGAATCAACTATTGACCAAGTTTTCAGGTGTCAAGAGTGAGGTCTAAAGCGTAACCACGCACGAGTCCTCCTGCCCTGACAAGCACACGCACTGCTAGAAGGTCATTCCTGCTCCCCTCCAACCTCCCTCTGTCTCTGGCTGTTTCCTCATTTCAGTTTCTTATCCAGCATATCGTTACTGGGAGCAATCAGTTATGACAGATGGCAAATCACACGTACTGCAGGCTATCGTGTCAAAGTTAAAGGTCATCCTTTATCTCCTTTTGTTTACCTGCATAATAGCTTTACTTCATACTGAGATCCCAAAGGAAGAACAGGCAGGTGCATATATTCTGCAGGAGAAATTAATTAATGTAGATTGAACCATACAGAGAGGTTCTTAATCACCAATTCTTACAGAACAATGTAAGCAGCTACTATTAGCCTAATTGAATATTATTCTAGATGTACATTACAGTGTGTGCTGCAAAACCAATTTGCTATAGCAAATATAGACTCCAAAATGGCATCTTATTTGCTAACTTGTCTTTTTGCCGCAGGTATTCTGAAGGAAGCTCTTTCCTTAGCAGAGAGTACCTGGCACGTGCAATCAGCCAGAGTGGTAATGCTGTCATGGAGTTCATGAAAACTAAAGTTGAGATTTATTCCATTTCCATGTTTTTTTATGAAGGAAATTCAGCTCATTTTGAGGTTTATGTAGGATGAATAAGCAAAACCTGCTGCTGAAGGTGAAACCTGATTAGAAGCACAGATACTGTCATATCTATGACCTGAGGCAATTTTATTTTATTTTTTATAACTCCAAACAGATCTGCCCCCATTAAGCAAAGGTTCAGAACGCAGCCTGGTGCACTTGGCAGAAGTAATTGCAACCTGTCAGGCAGCCTCCACCATCTCAGCTAAGTACCGGTGCCTTCTACAGGAGCAAAAGACCTTTCCTGAGACTGGGCTCATGCTATTCCGCTTCAGCCCATTATGTCCCAGTAGAGTTTATTCTCCAAACCTGCTGTGTTAAACATCATGACACCATTGCTCTGAAGTGCTTGCTCGAGGTAGAACGAAGGGGAAATTCTTACAGCTGGAGAGCAACTATCACGCATCTGATTTTAGTTGTCTGCACAGAGAACAGAGGCACCAAGAATTCCCAGCTTGTGTTTCAGGACCTTTAAGTACACCGAGAAATACAGGACCTAAGGTCAGCCTGAAAGTATAGTAAACTGGAATTTCATACTGGAATTTACACTATGTTTAGAGATCTGTATAGTACCTGAGCATTCATCTGACAGACTTCTGCAGTTCTTCTCAATAGGAAGTAACCATTTTTAAGTATATTTAGAATCTCAAAGTTCATTTAAAGATGTTGGGTTTTTTTCCTTTTTTAATCCAGAAAAATATGATCATATTCTGACTTAATAAAATTGTGGCTCACCTCTCACTGAAATCGAACAGCATTCCCCTGAATTCAAGAGGATACAAAATGGGTAGAGCTGTCTACTCAAGAGCCTCAGCACAAGCTGACACACTAATGATTGTTTTCAAATGGCCATGAAATAATAATGGTATGAACACTCCTCAAAGGCATTTGAGGCACTTTTTCCACAGAAAAAGGTAGGGAGGCCATGCTTTGCTAGTGTAGGGAACATAACTACTGGATCCACTTGAGTACCAACAGTAGTTGAGGACATCATTTTCTGGCCCTGTATCTTTGTCCCACAGGCTTAATAATATTTAACAACATTGTGTATGGCCATTTTGAAGAATTTTTTTTAGACGTCTCTCTAATTCCTTTCCTAGTCATCACAATTTCTTTTGGAGATGGCTGGAAGGAGGATTTTCTAGAGGAAATTCTACGCCACCGGTGCAATGGGAGAGCTGGCAACTTACTGGCTTGAAAAGGCTTCAGTTTCACAAGTGCAAAACTACAGACACTGAAACATAAGGTTGCGTATCACATGAGTTTACTGCCGCAATCTGTGTGCTCATCTTCTACCATGAGTGCTACCTGGGCAGAAATCCATGTCCTTCTGTAATAACAGCTGTTTAATGCTATAGAAGAATGCACAAATTAATTACAGCATGTCTACACAACTTCCCAACATCCTGCAGGAGCATCCTCTCACGCTCCGGGAGTGTGGGTTCTCCTTGTGCTTTGGACACGGTGACTTGCTTCGTTAAGCCATTCACAGAGTGGCTATGGCTTAAGATTACCTATTTATGAACAGAAAAAGATACATGGGAAAGTGACGGTGACATTGCGCAAAGTCCTCTGCAATGCCCTGCCAGAAGACAGTTGTCTAGCATTTGCTAAACAGGGGGTTCTTTGTATCTTCTCCTTCAGCATAGTTCAAACACTGGTGTAAGTACAGAGCTCGTAACATACCAAGTAAATTCAATAAAGAAGTATATTTTCTGGTCATAACTAGATGCATGTACCTATTAACTATATTTGAGAAGCGCATTATGGAGTTTAAAACGGAATAGAGATCTACTAGATGCTCACATTCATCGTCCTGCAAAAGGAGGATATCATTTTCCAAAGAACATGGATCTGACAGGAAAGACCCATGCCTTACTCAAAGAAGTTTCTTTTTTTTTTTTCCTGAAGATGGTCTGCCTTATCTGTCAGGACCAGACTGTTGTACTTACTTATTTTAGCTATTGGAGTAATTTCATGGGCTTGTATTCGGCTACTCTCTGATGTGCTGCAGGACTGGCTTTTCAGAGAGCAAACGCTTTGGAAGCAGACGGTTTCCCACTGTCTGCGCTCCCTCAGAAAGGCTGTTCTCCCCCAAAGTGCCTGCGGCGAGTGATTCATTCTCTGGCAGTTCCTGTCTCAAGCACATGTCTTAGGACAGCAAAAGTGACACTTTGGAAGTTTCATCTCTCTCCATTGCCTATGAAAGGGCTCAGATGTCTAGTTTAGACTTGATGTCTAGAATTAGGGGAGAGAAACTCTATCCCTTCCCGCTTTCAAAATTCTAAACAATCAGTGCTTATACGTTACTGTTAGCTCCTTTACTAAAATTTTCACACCGCTGCATGTTTCCTACAGTGACATAGACTTCACAGGCGATACAACTGTGCCTTTGAGCCACTTTGCTTCATAAAGCTGCCTACTGCTGTATTCGAAGCAGTGAAAATTAAAAGCAGAAGAATGTATCTGTAGCCAGTCCAAGCATCAGCCTTTACTATCCTTGCACACTCGGAGCCTCCTGGGGTTTTATTCACTGATTCTGGGAGCACCCGTCAACTGTACATTGCTCATCCTGGATCTGCCACTCCACTTGAACGCAGTGTTGCCTTTCAAGTCTTCAACATTTACTTTCTACTTAAACACTACAGAAGATGTCTCCTGCCTGCGTTCAGAACTGCCTGGAAACTTTTTTGACAAAGAGGAAAAAAAGTTTCTTGACAAAAATCAAAAAGCATAAAAAAGACACCTTTGAGAATATTTTCTTTTGAAAAAAGCAAAAATTAAAAATTGTGAATTTTTTCAAATGAGAATATTGATTTTTTTGAAGTGAGTTTTTGAGAGTCTTATAACTGATCTAAGGACTACTGGAGGTTTTTTTCTTCCTTCCTCTACTTCTTCTTGGCTTGAATTTTATTCCCTGTTTTAATTTTTCACTCTGGTCACCTTGTACCTGTTCAGAAGCGCTGCCTTGTTCCGACATGCCCCTATGTCTGATTATTTCCTTTTTTGCTCAACTTTTATAAAGAACAACCTCTTTTTTATTCAAGTTCAGAATGAAATCCCTTTTTTGTTTTCATGATTGAATTTTTCAGTGAACTCTTGTGCAGTGTATTTATTTCCTGCAGACCAGGACAATATCATCTGTGTTTCAAAAGCTAAGCTACTGCTTTCAAAACATCAGTATTTTTCCAGAGTCCATCAGTTTTTAGGAGACAGTCCCTCGAACTAAAGAATGTTTTAAGAACCTGTGAGAAAAAGAAAAAAAGACTGACTGGATTCTGGAAGTAATTATAATAAAGATCATGAAGTAACACGAATGTAAAAGTCCTGTGACACTGGGATCAAACTATTTAATTTTTCTTCTTTCCCCCGTCTCTCTTTCATCTGTTCTAAAAATTACGTATTGAACGATTTATTTAAATTACTCCTTATAGTACCTTGTCTTTCCACAATACTTCAAAACCAGTCCTCAGCTCTGCCAAGGACAACAGGACAGTTATCTTCATTATACAGCTAAAATAACTGAGGCAGAAGAAATCCCACCAGGCCAGTGACAGACCAAGAAACGGAATCCATATTCCCAATGTCCTAGCTCCACGCTTTTTCTGAGAGGTTACGCTTAAACTTGCTGTCTTCAGGCTGTTGGTTCTGTACAGTTTAAATACCAATTCCCACATCTTTCCTACTAAATGGCCTTTTTGCATAACAAGTAAATGCTGAGCATGCATCATCTCAAACAGTTAATTTATTGGTTGGTTAACTGAAATGCAGCTGTGCAGCAAAACAAATATCAGTGACTATAAAGAAATATAGAGGGCTACAGATAAAGCAACCAGTAACAGATGCAAGGAAAGAAAGAATTACTTTATTACTTTTCACCTTTCTTAAGCGGAAAACGATAACGGCATACTATCTGTGCTGGTTTTCCTGGGATAGAGTTAATTTTCTTCATAGTATAGGGCTATGTTTTGGATTTGTGCTGAAAACAGCGCTGATACTACAGAGATGTTTTCGTTCCTGCTGAGCAGTGCTTACACAGAGTCAAGGCCTTTTCTGCTTCTCACCCCACCAGCAAGAAGGCTTGGGGGGGCACAAGGAGTTGGGAGGGGACACAGTTGGGACAGCTGACCCCAACTGACTGAAGGGATATTCCATGCCATGGGACGTCATGCTCTGTATATAAAGCTGGGGGAAGAAGAAGGGAGGGAGGGATGTTTGGAGTTACGGTGTTTGTCTTCCCAAGTAACCGTTACGCGTGATGGAGCCCTGCTTTGCTGGAGACAGCTGAACACCTGCCTGCCCGTGGGGAGCAGTGAGTGAATTGCTTGCTTTGCTTTGCTTATGCGTGCAGCTTTTTCTTTACTTATTAAATTGTCTTTATCTCAACCCACGAGTTTTCTCACTTTTACTCTTCCAAATCTGCCCCCTGTGCCAGCCGGGGGGAGTGAGCGAGTGGTTGCGTGGGGCCTCGTTGCCGGCTGGGGTTAAACCGTGACACTCGCATATACTTTAACACCACAGATAGATGAATGCGCTCAAGAGAAAAATCACAGAATACCTCTTCATATGAAACTACTGCAAAACGTTCCACTTTGAGAGGGATTCCGATCGGGCTTACTATGTCATCTCACAGGTGGTTTGAAATGGGGCAAGACAATAGCAGACAAGGGGGATGACATTAATGTTTCTCAGGAATAGAAATGGAAAGTGACAGTATTATTGGTTTTCGATAGAAGCATTCTGTAAACAGACAAAGGTCTTCCACTTATTATTCTCTGAAAGCACGTATATATAAAAATCACAGCATGTTTCTTTGATAAAGAATTTAACAATGGTTCCTTATCTTTATCCCTCAGCACCAAACTCAGTTCGAGGAGGGACTCCAGCGTATTTTTAAAACTTTTAGTTTTAACCTGTTTGCAAACTATATGAAGTAGTGTCTGACTTGCTTTTCCATCTCAACAAAAGGCACTGAAGGACAGAAAGAAAATGAAAAAAAGACTTCTATCTTTGCTTCCAAAGTATTATCTTCAGAATTAGCCTTTAGAAGTCATTAAGACATTATTCGAATTCAAACTTTAAAATCTATTTCTTTAGAACCTGTTACAATATGAGTAATGGGAAAAATACTGATCTTCCAGAAAGATAAACTAGGTACAGCAAGAGAGGGAAAAGAGAATTACCCAATTCATGCTGAAGAACTCATCTACAAGAACTATCTCAGTGGAGGAAAACGCCTCCCATTTGCTGCCATTTTACTTTTACTTATATTTTGTGCGAGACACAAAATTACACAGCCTGACTCAGTTGCAAAGAGAAATTAGATCACCACTACTGGACTGTTCAAATGGAATGAACATTTGCTATTCGCCTCCATTAGGGAAATTTATCTTCCTTAAAATTGTCTGTGTTAACCATTCATTCTCTACTTTTCCTCTAAAAACAGGCAGATTTCCAAATGACAGTACATTTATTTCTTCTTTTGCAGTACCAATGTCAAATTGTTTTCTGTTCTAAGGTGGGAAGAAGGGAAGAAGGCCAGGTCTAATGCCATATTCCTTCTTGTACTGCAGCTGATGGGGACCTCTCGCTGCATGGTCATTGCTCCTGCTAAATGGACAGACGAATATAAGGCAGGATGTTTTTACAGGAGATGCAGCTTAAGAAAAGATAAGGTTCTCTGGCATTTTGACACATCATTTTAGCGAAGGATTGACAAAGAAGGAAAAAGTGTTGCACCTAAAAGTCTTCATAAATGTAACACAGAATTCCAGCTCAAAAGTGCTTTCAGTTGAGAGCACCCCTACACAATTACCACACAGAAAAGAGCAAGCTCTCCTCACCTTCCACTTCTCCTTATAATTTTGACTCTTTCCCTTCTTTTGTTACACCCTGAAGTATTCAGCCACGTTCTCCCTCCCTGATGACATCTCGCCTCCTCGGTGGTTGAAATGCACTAGCACAGCACAGATGTGGGACAGCACTTCCCACATTTTGTTTTCAAAGTGTTCCTCCAGAAAGGGATGGCCTTACATAAATCAAATTATAAACACTGTCATTCAAAGACCAGTAAAATTTTACGTCTACTTCACAAGAATACAAACAGCAACACAGCAAAGGAAGTTCAGCTCCGCAGCTGCGCGTGTTGTGACCCCGCAGTGAGCTGTGGACCCAGAGACGGAACATCTCCCCACACCGCACCACTTCCCACACCATCTCAGCACAGCTCAACGTGCTCTCCTTGGATTTTTTGACAGACAACCCTTTAGGAATAAAATCAACGAGCATGTCACGATTGAAGCGTGTTTATGTTTAAATCCACGCCATGAAGATACGAATGCAAAACCTAGGTGAGAATAGTCATCTAAAAAAGCTGAACCTGGGTCTGGGAACAAGAAAGTCAACACGAAGAAATTAGTGAGAACATGGGGAGTAAAGTGAATTTTCAATTTTTCTAGGCAAGAGGAATGATCTGAAAACAGATAAACTGGATCTTGAAACAAAAACTATGTTTCAATACATCTTTGTTCCTTTGCTATGATGCAACTTCATCATTTTCCAAAAGCCCAAGAATTATTGCCAGAAGGCACCTCGTAACAAAAAGCAGAAAAAGATGATCAAAAGTTTCACTTCACTTTCTCCTACTTTACTGCACATTAGTTTTGAAGGACAAATGTTTGTTCTTTTATGGCCAATATGATACAAAGTGCTCAACTAATGCCCAGCTTCTAAAGTCACAGGAGCACAACAACTACATCAAACATACCTTTATATTTGTTTTTCGTTTTTCATTAAATGACATTGACATTTAACTAACTGCCCAAAGGTTACACTCTCTTAAATGCAGCAGTACCTGGCATTTTAATACTGTTTTTCTTCCTCTTTGTTAATGAAGGGAATTGTGCAAGTTGTTGTTGATTTAGTTTTGGATTTTCCCCCCCAGTAGTGTTGTAACTGAACTCCTGTAAGCATATCCAATGCAATCTGACAAAAGCTATTACAGAGAACAACCCAGTATAAAACTGCGACCTTACTTCTTCCTAATGACAAGTTGTGACAGGAGTGGAAGAGAAGACGATGTGCAAGTTTCCCGTCCAAGTACGCTGGGCCGTGTCGCTGATGAGGCTGAGAAACAGAAACAGCCTGAGACAGAGTCAACCTCGGACACGTTGCGCAGAAGCATTTCACAAGGCAGCCATCTGACAGCGCTGTCTCCAGGCAGCCATGGCTTGCAGCAGCATTTCTGTTTTGGTTTGTTTCCCTCTCCCCCTCTTTTCTTGGCCAAGAATCTCATAAACAGAGTTTCAATCTAAAAAGCCTTATTCCAGCATGCATTGCTATTCAGTCCAGAGGGGAATAAACCTAGAATCTGGGAAAAATAGTGCAGAAGATCAGACTTTAGAACCCATTAAGCATAGCTGCGCATAGCTGCTGTAGTCTATATTTCACCAACTTTTATGATAACTCATCCCACTTATTCTGCATGGTCTCTTGGGGAAAACAAAGCCAGAAACCCCACACTTGATTAAAAAACACTGACATGAAAGGTGGACTGGGATATGATATATAAAGATTTTGCTATTTTTACATGTGCAGTGATATTTAGAAAGGTTGGAAATGATGTTTAGAATTTATCTATTTCTGGTCAAATGGATTGCCAGAGGATTTTTCTGACAGTGGCTGTCTGCAATTCAATGGCAGTGAATATGCAGACAATGTGCTAGGTTCTAGAATTTCATTGATAAAGTGTTGCAAAATGAATTCAGATGAGGTGGGAGCAGTAGCCATTTCATGTGTGCATGATTTTCAGATCACAACACACCTGAGAACCCACCTCTATCCAGGTCAAAGTCTCACTGAAGATTATTTTTGACAATTACAACCACCACACCTGTGTTAATTGTAAGCACCTCTCTAGTTCTCGCCTCTGCAGCACCCCATGAAAGCAGCTGACGTGCGACTTCCAGCCGCTCCAAGGAGCGCTTGTGTAGACAATGAGGAAAGCACCGTGCTGCTCAGCGCCCGATCCTGAGCATCGCATGCCCAAATGCACCAGAGCAAGACAATTCAGGTTGCCGTGCAATCTCCACACTGGCAGCCCTTGGCTACTTATCTGAGACCAAAATGGTTTAGCTGGTTTGCACTTCCAGGCTGCAGCCTGAAGAGTTTTGGTTTAGACCACGTGAAATTGCAGCTTGCAGGTTACTCAAGGTGGGAGCTCCCAGATGACTTAGAAACACCAGCTAACGGAAAATGTCCTTATTCACATATTTCACAGAACTTCATGCAGAAGTCCAGGCTTTTTGTGTCTCACTGACTTATCTTGCTAGTGATTCTCCCCTGAAATTTATGTTTAAAAAAACCACCACAACTTGGCTGCTGAGATCAGCATCTGTATTGGCAACAAGACCCAGTCTCACTCTGAAGACAGATTTCCTTCTCACGCAAAGTTTTCTGATATGCATTTCACTGATGACTGAAACTTTAATATTTTGTTCACATGCCCACAAGGAACGGTACGAACATCATTGTAGATTGAGAAAAAATACACAATGATTAATTGAGTAAATTAACCTCCAAAACACTTGGACAGCTGTTTCAACATCCTGTCTTTGAGGCCAATATGGTGAAACAGCTGTTCTTATATGTAAGGTAAAATTGTCCGCTTTGTTTTGCAATGTGAATACTCTAGGTCTATCACATATCTTAGTAACTTCAATGTACACCTGGAGCATTGCCAATTTTTTTTATAATTTGCATACTTTTTTTTCCACATTATTAGCAACTTCGCCGATGTCAACTCATTTGCTCAACAGTATGCTGAAAACCAAAGTCAAGTGGCTTTCTGTCATCTTTACATGGGATCCACATGCTGCACGCTGCTCTCCGTAGCAAGATGCTTACAGAATGGATGAATGAATTTGATTATTTTTGTATGTAGTTTTACAATAGCACAAGTGTTCCTTAAATGGAAAGCATGTGCTGGTTCATGGCGCCTTCTCCCCGTGTTTCCAAGGCAACTCAATACACAGACACATGCAAACACACACGTGCGTGCTATTAATATTCCTTTCTGATGTGAGAGATTTCTTCATTTATCAATGAAACGCTAGCCAGCTTCTGTACTAGGGAAAGCCTAAGACAAACTCACAGAGTAACTCATAGCAGGAAAACATTAAAGAAACTTTTCCCTCCACTGTACACTTAGATCACGTGTTTTGGCAACTTCCTGCATCAAGATCTCCTGTCTCTTCTAGCCACATAAATAAGGAATCCTGAGTCCACCTCACAATGTCCTTGTGCTTTCCCTCTACAATGCAATGCTCTCAGTCAAGCTCTCCCAAAGAGAATGGAATAACCCGGGAGGTTGGTTTGCACAGGCATGTCTCTCTATTTCCTCCCACCACTAAGCAGCTGACGAAAATGGCACTCTGGTCTTAAGGAAAGGTATGACAGGCTCAGGAAGCCTTGCAAGAGCCGATCTGCACAAGCTGCACAGCTGCACCTGACACTTGGCACTGGAACACGCTGAATCTGCCCCATGTTTCAAAATGAAACTCATTTCAGAACAAGTAAGGCATAGGCACAAAAATGATTTGTCATGCTCAGCACTCCATGCTAAATCACATTTACACCCTCTGATTCTCAACTGTAATCCTCTTTGGAATTTGCTTAATTATTGGGCTTTTAAGAGCTGGGGGTCAGGTACAGACACTGCGTAATGAGTGAAAACTGCAAAGGCAAAGTAAGATCCTGACCAATTGTGCTGTTTATCTGAGAAGTGAGATGTGACAAAGACGGGAAGCAGCTGGAAATTGCGAGAGATGTTTTGAAAGAAAGCACTCTGAATCATTGTTGGTTTATTGTTGTTTCCATCTATCTGATTTTTTTCCTTTGCATAACAAAAAGGCCTGCTGATTGCCGTTATTGCCTGAGGTTTTTGTACTTGTCATTCCCACACTGAATGTCAGCATTTTGTAGCTTTTCAGAGTACATCAGTCTTTGGACCAGAGTTGAATCTTGCCTATCCAAATATCCTGTTAATCACAACAGAATGGTGGTACACTCGAATCTGCTCTACCCTTAGGGGTCAAGGGCCATTTCGAAAATAAAACCTACTTTTAAAGTATGTTAGGGGTATCTGCAATAATACTAAGTTAAATGGTAACGCAAACTCAGGGAAAGGCAAATTCAGGCAAAGGGCGTTACTCAGATTTCCCTTATACCAGCTTTGGATTTGAAGGGACATAAACGTGATTTACCTCCAAGCTTAACAGCGGGCAATTATGCTGAAGTAGGACACTACTTATGCTGAATTTGGTTCAGTTTAGGGGCTGATTTAGAAACAGCTGTCTGTGATTTATTATATAGAGAATATAGTATAATTCCATTAACATCAGCAGAATATCTATGCATTTTACAGCAGCAACACCAGGGAACGTGGACCTCTTTTCCATACGTGAATACATCCTCCTTTGCATAAATATTTGGAACTGTAGTTTACACAGCTCTACTCTATCCTAAAAAACATGGAAAAAGAATACAGCTTATCTGGCACATCTCAAATTGCATTATGTCAACGCTTGTATATACACAGATTTTAAAAAAGAGCAAAATCTTCAGTAGATGCTATGGGAACTCCCTGACTTCAATGGGAGCTCCACTATCTTGTACTATGAAAATAGTTTATGAACTATAAATTCCCTTAATTCATGCACTCCCTATCTTTTCAAGATTGCTACTATTAACTTGCACACCATGTAGCCTTAATGATCTTAGGTTACATTTTATATTACATGCTTCTATTTATAAATGGTTTATAAGGAGACTAATCAATATTTAATAGGCATTTTAAGCGTGCAACAGACATGAGTAGCATGTGTTAGAGAAGGTTATAGGCACATCAGTAGAAGGATTATAAACGCCTATAAGCTTTGGCTTGTAAGTAACCCGTTGGACCAATAGGGTTCTGTAACAATTTTAATAGCAGGTTATCCAATTAATAACAGTTTTATTAATAACTAAATCTTTGTAAACTACTTTAAATGGAATCCTGTTATACAAGGAAGCAATTCTGTGACCTATCCTGTCGACAAGTATTAGGGATAAATCTCTAGGTTTGGCGTTTAAATGCCACTCTCCTCCTGTAAGCTTGAACTAATACTGTAACATTTCCAATCCAAACACCATTACAGTGTTATTCTGGGGTTTGGGCATTTTATCATACATCCTTAGGGTTAAATTCTTCTCTAAGACACAGAAGTCTCACAGGAGCCACTAGAGCTGCTTGCTGTGCATATCTGTGTGTGTAGGAGGGAACAACTTAGCCTTTTTATTTACAGAGCCATTAATTAAATTACTGCAATTAAATATCAAATCAAATTGCATTAAGATAACATTAAGCACATCGGAAGTCAGAATCAGAGCCTGTATTAGGGTTAATGGGAGTTATACGTGGTTAGTTTTTAATGCACCTCTCTATAAACCATACCCCGAAGGATGTAGCTTAAACTGACATACACAAAACTAAAATTTTATGCAAATATTCTTTTACAATGTCCTAGTTTTTGCATCATTTCCAATCGTTTGTGTGGGTTTCCTGCTATTCTTCTCCTAAGGCATGTTACCCTGAGTGAAACGGAGGAGCTTAATAAACGACAGTTTCTGAGCAACTCAGAGCAGTTGAGCACCACAAAATTATTAACTTGCAATTAGTCCACAGGGTACGTCCTTCAATAACAAATCCATTCGAGATTATGATTTTCTGCTTTATTTTCAATCTAACTCTTCTCTAATGAAATGTAATAGTAATAGAGATTTCTGCAAAAAAGTCAAAGGAATATAAAAGCCTGTTTCCTTCACTGTCACACCCACAAACCTGACAATCGGTAGCACAAATCTGTGCCACTGCTGAGCGCTGAGGGACCCGCAGGACCACCACCTGCTTGCCAACAGCAGTGGCCAAGTATCTTCTTGTGAAACTCTTCTGAGGTCCTCTTTCAAGCCCCAGCTCCACCACGCAAATCCCAGCAAGCACTTCCCCCAGGCAGCTGGTAGCTAAGCAGGAGGTGAGATCCATCACTGCAGAGGTTTTGCATCACCTAGGAAACGAAGGGAATCCCCCCAAAGTCTTGATTTCTTGCCATAGCAATAAAGGGGAAGGACTAAGGTTTCTGTTCCTCGTGCCGTCGGGAGTGCATTACAGCACGCCAGTTAACTGAAACAGATAGACATGAACCCCCCTTAAGGAGCCATACAAACTAGTTAGTGGAAAATCGTCACTGAAATGGAAAACGTTGTTATTGCATCAGACTCCTTACAAATTCTTCTGTATTGTGAATTTAATGGTTCTTTGGCGAATTTTACAGGGAAATTAAAAAAAAAAAATTAAAAAAAAATGTTTGCTTATCCACTGATCAAATTAGCACAGAACTCTGTGTGCCTATATTTTCAACTGGAGAAAAACATTAAGAAGATTCAATATTTATATAATGTTTTATGGAAGTTCAACAGCAAAATCCAATATAATTTCCCAATTAAAATCACCTGCTAGTTGACTTACATCCATTACTATTACCTCAAGCTGCTGTATTCTGAAGCTATTCACACAACAGTGTTATGTGAACATACATAGGTTAAAAATTAGTAATTACTGTCTAGACAATTCACTGTTAGCTATAGCTGAGTGAATATAATGAATAATTTATTTGATGAATTTTGCATTCCTTTTCTTCTTCGTGAATTGATCATGACCAGTTAGGAAAACTTGAAAATGTACTCATTTATCAGCTTCTGTGAATAATTCGTAACCTGAACATGTTTTCACCAAACAAAACTATTCTAACTTGTGGGTTGAAATTCACATTATGGGATATAACCTACAGAGACCATTGGTGTGGTTATTCCTGTTTTCTTGAGCAGACAATCATGTAACTAGCAACAGTGCAGAAGTGCTCTTATCAAAAAAAACAACAAACCCAAACCATTTGCAGCTCTTTTTTTATATAAATTATGTTTAAGAAAACAACCTATGCAATTCATAAGCAATAACTAATTCAAAATTTTAAATGGCAAATTTACAACTGAAAATAACTGATAAATATGAACGTATGTGAATGCTATTATTTGTTCTATAAAAGCTCAAGCATGCATGTGTTTCTGGGAATTCATCATAGCACTTCTAGCTGTGTTACAGGTCTCTAACACACTTACTTTTACAAACTACCCGTTGGTCACTTCCTGCTCATACTCCTCCTGCAAATACCCCAGTAAAAATCATTTCACAGGCTCCTTTTAGGCTGAGCAACTGAAGTCCCTAAATACATATGTGCATTAAAAACTTCCAGAAAAGTAAACGGAAGAGAGAAAGGACCCAAGTCTCCCCCTTGCCCTTACCATTAAAGTTATACCCATTTTGTGAGTATTTGAGTAGAGCAGGAAAGGTTCCAAATTGAGGGAGTGAGAGCAGGCTGCTCCTCACAATCCATAAACTCGAGACGAAGTGGAAAGTACATCATCCTCTCTTCGAGTTTAAAAACCCACAAGCAGAAGGCTGGGGGGGCGGGGAGGGGGGGGGAGAAAAAAAAAAAAAGGCAACAGCTGAACTGGGGGAAAACTGAAAAAATGTGTCATTTACCTGAAAAGAAAACAAGTATTTGTGTCTCTCTTTACCATCCTAAGTTATGTACTCTCTTAAAATCTCTGCAACATCACTACTTGACTAAATGATATTGCCCAGCACCAGGTAAGACGCGGTCCCTTTTCCATTCTCAGCACTGGCCCCACTAGGAAGCTCCCACGTCCCACCACCTGAAGGATGCTCTTCCAAGGTGCCGGGGAGCCCGGCTAGGACTCCTGATCCCACCGGGCAGCTGAGCTTCTGCTTACCGCTATCACAGTGTCACTGTCCTGTCCTCTTGTCAATGTACCTGGGCTGACTTAGACAGACACAACTCCCTGAAAGCACACTGAAAATACCCTTCTTTAGTACCTGTACAAGCCACAATTTGCAGAGAGGTGTCTAACAGAGTTAAACAGCAATGTCCTTTCAAAAATCCCATGAAGTCACTATCAGTAGCCTGGTATCTTAATAACTTTCAGAAATCCAGCCATGAGATGCTCTTGAAAATCTCATCTCAAATTCTATAAACATGGCTCGCAGTGCTTCGCAGTCATAGGACAACCACTCTTCATAGGGCTGGAGTTTTGCTTTTAACATTAATTGCTGGTCCCTAGAAACCAGATAATATTACATGGTAAACATCTCTGATTTCTATCAGCGGAGTTAAATTTGAGCTGGCAATCTAGAGACAAAATGCTAAACAACCATTACAGCTCCCTATTCTGACACAGAATTCAATGGCATATTTTTCTCTTTGAAATTTGCTCTTCATTAGGTGAGCTTCAAAATGGAGGCTGAAACAATGAGTGTTTTTAACTCTGCAGCAGATCAAATGCATTTTGACATCCATACTCTAAGGAAGAAGTGACACACTAATGAGAGACACAGATCAAATATTCTGTTTGTCGCTTAAATCTCTTGCAACGTGAAGCACATCAAGCCTGTTAACCCATGCTCAGCACAGCAAAATGCTGCAGCGTCCAAATGGCTCCACATTTTCTTCCTATCAAACTTCAATTCTTGTGGCTCCTCCTCTTTCACAAGGCCAGGGTAACACTACAGGAATTAGCTTGCTCCTGACCACAACATGAGGAGAAAGGACATGTGCAGGAATGGGGATGAATGAAGTGCGATTTTTGAATTATATTCTCTGCCTTTTTCCTCCTACTCTTTACTACAACCCTACTGGGGGGCTGCACAAGCAGCAACAGCAAATACTTGCACACATCAGTGTGTAAGTCAGGGCAAAGTTCTTCCTCTGCAGGAATTGAGAAGAGCGTGTTTGGGCTCCCTCCCAAGCTCTGGTACAGGAGCCCTGCCAGTATTGGTCTCCCGACACTGAGTTTTTGGGCAGTGGTATTCCCAGAAGCTGTGGAAAGCAAGCTGGAATGACATGAGTCATTGCCAGATTAACAAGAGTCATTGCCATTTCAATGCATTTACCAACCCAGAATTAGAAGGCCCCAAAGATTATGCAAAACTTGATTAGCTTCTCCCTGTCCTTGACCACAGATTTCAGCACGATGCCAACATTTCATCCCTCGAAACTCACTGGATCCATTTCTTCCTCTAGCCACAGCAGGGAATGCATGTATTACCTCTCAAATAACCTGGAATTTGCAACGCCTGCTCCTCTCTGCCCTCATCGGTGCTGCTGCCCCCACTCCTGCCACCCCCACGACAGAGCGTTGTCCTCTGCCTTGGACTGATCTTGAACGAGCTCACAGACAGGTGTCTAGTATGACATGCAGCTTTGCCTTCCAGCTCCGCAGGAGGCAGAGTTGTGAAACTGCTAATTCAAGAACTTCAGAACTGAGCAACACAGAATATTACAAGGCTGTCGCAAAGCACCGTGTTAGAGTATCTTGGTTATCTTCATAAAGCTGTAGCTTAGCATTTTCAGTAAAGCTGAGGCACCTTTGGAAGAAATTTCTTTATACACAATAGCTGTTTATAGGCTACGTTACAACTTCTAAAGCTCTGATTGCTGCTCTGCCCTGCTATTTTAATTGAATTAAAAAAATAGAAATTAGATGGAAATAATTCCTAAGCCTAACTGATATTGGGGCTATGTAAATCAGAAATAACTACACTAAGGTCAATGCCAGCTTTGAACAAGAGCTGTGTTAAATACAAATGACCTTTTAAAAAGAAAAGCTTTCACTACAACATATGCATAAGAAATATAGTACAGCATCTGCTTGGCAAGAATATGGTCTACTTGCATAAGCTAAGAACTATATGTATCACTTGTACATGTATACACAATACAAAATTAATTAATGCAGAAGGGACTCAGCTCGCTGTACATATTATAAATACAGGCTGACAATTAAATAGTCCTAATAAGTCTTACTCTCCAGCTAGCAGAACAGCTCAAAAACAAACATAATTTTGTTCACGTGTGCCCATTATATTCATGTACTGATTTAATTAACAGTAATTTCAGTATCTCTGAGATTTCTTCTCTGTTTTACAAATTATGCCCTTTTGATGAGGGCTTTGGTTCAAATTACTGGCCAATCAGCTATAGACCAAGACTGGAACGATAAGTTAATTGGCAGTAAAACCAGAATGAGCACTCTGGAAAAAATTACAGATGAGCCAAATTATTGGTTAATTGTTAAGGAACAAGGAGGGTCTCATTTTAGGTAGACAAAGTAAAAGCTTTGTAGCTCCATCCAGCACACTCTGTTTCCCCAGTCTGGGTTCTGTTAATGGTCTGTACTGCTCACAAAAATCACTTCAGGTTGGCTCAGCTCATCCCTCTTGCAATCACTCTGTCAAGAGGTTCGCTGTGCCCTAATTCCTGGCCTGCAGGAGGTCCTACCACTCTTGATAGTCTGTCAAGGGATCCCTCCATCAGCTTACACTGAACTCCCATCAGCAAATTTTTCATAAAGATAGAAGCAGCAAACCTAGAGGAACAGAGGTAACCGAATAGCCCTCCAGAGGCAGCACAGCCCCGTCAGCTCAGTGGAAGAGCACCTCTTAACATTTTCCTCTGCACATTTATTATTGGAACCGCTTCTAACAAGAATTTAGTGCCTGTGCATCCTTGGAGAAGGTTTTCTAAGAATAGCAACTCTCCACATGGATCAAAGAGACCCGAGATCACTCTGGCTGCAAGAATACCTGGATGTCCTCCTACCCTTGATATATGGACAGCACGTTAACTCTTCCACATATAGCTTTATTTAGAAACACCTGACCTAAGATGCTGCAGGTATTTGCCAATCAACTCTGAATTACAGGTTTTTTTCCAAAGATGGGGGTGTGCAGTGCAGAATTCAGGTATCATTAGTTCAATCTTCAGAAAGAAGTATCTCCAGAGCATTACACTTTAAACAAGAAGGCAGGGTAGAAAGACCATGGAAGTGGCAACGCACACAGCCTACAGCCTCTGTGTCAAAGAGATTAATCACAGGAGCAGACACAGCATCGACCGGGAGCGGGGGAGGATGAGACCACGCAGCTTGCCAGGCATGGCCACACGGCGCAGGGAGGAGATGTGCAGTGTTTAAGAGCAAGAGTGGGGAGAGATGGCCCCTTTATCTCTCCCCAGCAGTTGCTTGCCTAGATGATCATTAATTAGTTCCAAAACTGCATTTTACAGTGATGACAATGAAGAAAAGTGATGCCAGACTTAGCACATTCATGGGCACATTATCTAAAGACAGATGCTGGTGTGGGATCAGAGCAGGCGTTCCCACTGCATGGGCAATTCTGACCCATTCCTAGTGGTGAAGAGACGGAATTTTTTTAAAGAGAAACACGGGATATAAAAAGCCAGCTTGCTAGGCTGGAAAGGCCTTGGTTTCATGGGGTAATCGTTAGCATGCATCCAAACTGCAAACAACCAGCAATATGTGGACAAACGACTGCAATTTGGTGAGCTTCAGAGTGATTTCCAAGAGGAGGATTAGTGGAAAATGCTGCCTTTAGGACTTGATCCTGAGTAGTTTGCAACAGGATCTCTGAAGCACTTGGCATCAGCACTCCCTGCATATTCATTAATGTTTTGGACTATGGTTGTAACAAGTATCAGCAAGTGTATCTAATTTCATGAAAGAAAATTATTGGTTCACAGTGGAATAACATGGTGCTTTTACTCAAGCAGGCATAAAACATGAGTATGAAATCCCTCATATAATCTCTAGCTATTGTCATTCAATGTTTATCACCCAACACAGTTGAATACAATTCTTATCTTTGATGGATGTGGCACACAATAGCTGCTTTCTTGAGTGCATCATAAATATTAATAGTATTCACACAGCTTCTTAAAATTTGTCATGTCACATTGCTTTCATGGAAACACTTGAAATGTCATTATTTTTGTCCCACCAATAGCAAATTCTCGTTTGGTTTCTTTCTTTTTTACTCTCAAAATTAAATGGTAGAGTATGCTTAACTGAGCAGAGGAAAAAAGGGATAATGGTTCACAATGAGCAATTCCAAGACCTAGTTCAGATGCCCAGAATGAGACTGAAAGGGGGGAAAAAATGCGGTATCCTTTAGAAAATACAGTCCAGTTAAAATTGAAACACTTCATGAAATTGAGGAGATTTGGCTGGAATTTCATTTCCAGAAGAACACTGAGAAAGAAGGCTTACATTATCAAAATGCTCCTACTCTGCCATATTCATAATGGGGCATTTTCACTTAAGAAAAAAAGCTTTTTTTTTTTTTTTCAAATTTAAACATTTGCACATTATTTAATCAAGTTTAATCAAACACCTCAGTTCAAGGAAATATGGTTTTCCACTGTAAAACAATTTTGATCAATCCAAAATAGCTCTTCTGAATGTCCGTTCACAAAGCATGTTGGAACCTCCTGGCTTGGTTCAGTGGGAGCGAAGCCCGCGCAGGCATTCCTCGGGACATGCGCTGCTCCCGCCTTTCTCCTCCAGCATATTTCAGAGTCAAAGTCTTCCCCTGGACCAAACTTAATCAAATTGTCAGTGGCTTGTATTTTGGTTAATATGTTTCAAGAAATCTTTTCAAATTTCATCTTTCTCCATAAAATTCACCCTGTGATTGTCAGAACAGCCATACAAAATAAAAGCATTTAATTCTCTATGACAATTAATTTGAAGACGGTAATAATTGCAGAAGATACTGTCTCTGCTACAGAGACATAAAACACTCGCCGTGGGCATGGGAAATATAATAATACAAAAGAAGATTTTCTTTTTTCTTATTCTGTACTCTCTCCACAGCAGTTAATTTGCTTTGAGTTTAAAATCAATCCCCCCAGTGTGGGGTTTATGGAAGCTCAAGGCTTCAATCCTGCTCCCATTAATTAACGTTAAAATCACACTGAAATCTGTGATCTGGGACTCACAGATTCTGGTTTTATTTAAAAAAAATCTTGATAATCCCTGATATTTCTCAGATGAAGACCTACTCTATATTGAATTAACTTTTAAATATTTTTCCCGTGAAACGGTGAATTTTGTGAATGACAAAATCATGTTCTGTGCAGTTCACTTTACATGCAAAGTAAAACAGAGATGCACTGTATAATTTAAAGGGAACTGGAAGGCCAAAGGTCAAAATTATTTCAAGTAAGAAATACGCATTAAGTGCAATGGATAAACACATATGGGACATTGTGCACATAAATACATTTTAACTAACCCCTAAAAAAAAATATGTAAATCATCTGGGTTTGCTAGAAGTGACTGATCCTATTCTGATATTTTTGACACTCAGGATTAAACGTTCTAGGGTTTTATAACTGACCTCAGAGAGGGCAAAGAAAAGAGGCTGCTAAAGCTTTACATTTTCTTATTTTAGTTTAAGGTGAAGGTAAGCTTCTTTCTAAGTCTGGGTCAATTTCCATCTTGGTGTAAATGTGCTCCTTTAATTGGTATCTGAATATAAGTATGCTGCCATTAGGAAAAAAATATTTCTGTAGGAACAATAAATTCTTTAAAGGTTTTTTTTTATTATTTTTAAACACTCCCTTTTTGATAGCTGGAATGAACAGTGGTCTATGTAGGAACATGGACACTCAAATTCACATTACTTCAGACACCGTTTAACTTGTACTGAATTAAAAGGAATGCACAGAAGAAATCTTTTCCCCAAAGAAGGGCACAGGAATCGTCATGAATGAAAGCCGTCACAGAATCTGAATAATGGAACAGGACATTATCTCAGCAGACTCATAGACAAAAGCGACGAAGCAGGAGAAGCAGTACCAGGAAACACATCATTTCTAAACTTTAAAATGACTGCTTATTTGACTAGAGGCATCATTCCGCATGGAGAACCACCGCGGACCATGGCTGGCTGTGGATGCATGTGGATCTGTCTTGAGTTTATGCCATGGCCCCAGCTTGCTTGAGGGCTTGCATATGGAGTCTACTGCTCTCCAGGCATGTGACAATTCCCAGCACAATCCAGGCACCCAAGTCCTGGCTCTTTTATGCAGGGTAGACAAAACCAAGTATTTCAGAGAGGGTTTTTTTATTTAGTCCATCATTTTTGGAAAATCTTCCCACAAAAACATTTTACGTTTTTAATCGAACCTTAAAGCTGGAAAGGCACGCAGCCCTTACTGGGAAAGATATATCAGAACATGACAGCAGTGGACTCTCCATGAATAAGAGCACAATGCCATGCCGTCTCTGCAAATGGGGATTTGGTGGCATTCATTCCAAATGGTGTTTAGCCTCCTGTTCCTCAGTAGATACTTGGCAGCCAAAGTTAGAAATACGTTAAAAAAACAAAACAAACAAACAAAAAAACCCCCCACAAACCAAAAGAAAAAACAAAACAAAACCAAACCAAAAAAACCCCCCACCCTCACTCTGCATTCCTGCTTTTTCTAAAACAAATAAGCAAAGTGTTGCACTCAGCAATTCCCTTTCAGCCTGAGTTATAGAAATGGGCATCTTTAAGAACGATTTTTCTGGGTGTTCATGTCAGTACGTTTGCCAGCAGCAACTGGAGATGCTATTATTCAGCCTCCCATTTAAAAGAAACCTCACTGGAGTACAAACAGCCATCTGCGTTTCTACGTGATTCACAACATTAGTAAACCATTAGTCAACCAATAGCTTACATTTTTGGGGAGGAAACAAGATTTCTGAAGACATAGATTAAATACTTCTAGGATATACAGAAATGTTTCAGGCTGAGGGGCTCAGAGCACTGGTGAAATATTGATAGTTGCATTTGGAAAACACTTTAGAATAATGGCAGTCTGGGAATTACAATTCTATTACTATACAAGAAAGGATCTGTAGCGCATATATCTAAAACACCAGTGCTGCCAGTCACAGACCAAGCCATCATTTTCCTCGATAAGAAGAGAATGCTAGATATTCGTCTATTATTAAACCTATTGTTCCTCAAGCCTTCAGCCTCAGCTGGAGCCTTCTTACAAAAAAAAGTTAAAATACATCTCTTCAATGTCTTGTTCTTTACTTTGACTAAGTTCCTGGTTGCCTAGAAACTCTCCAAAAGACCTGGATTTTTCTTTTTTTAATATTTTTCCCCAGCTAAGTTAGGTAACAGATTAATCCAATCACATTTATTTGTGACAGAAACCTGGATGACAGGCTCAAAGCTGGTGAAGTGTTTGTTTCTTGTACCCCACGAGTCAGAGTCCACTGACTACTTTGCTACCAGCAACTTTCCAAAACTGTGGAAACTGAAGTTTATGTCTATTTAGATCAAGAGAGATAACTGTGAGAATTGTATCACCACTGGATAGAACAGATTTCTTTGTGCTATCAATTTCTATAATTAGCAGGACACACACTTCCACTTTGCAGGTTATTATACTGCAAAATTATTATATTAAGAGAAATCAAGGCATTTTGTTTAGATCCAGCTTTGCAATGTTCTGACAGATCTGCTGGATGCCTAAAACACACTTTGTGATGCATTAGACATCAACCAGATTCACAACTCGC
The DNA here is from genome assembly GCF_963924245.1 of Chroicocephalus ridibundus. Lineage (NCBI taxonomy): Eukaryota > Metazoa > Chordata > Aves > Charadriiformes > Laridae > Chroicocephalus > Chroicocephalus ridibundus. The sequence continues at coordinate 6,828,661 of NC_086296.1, read as the reverse complement.
ATCCTACTTCAATGCCATAAAACTTGTTTTAAAATAATCACCTGCGGAGTTTACCATTAGTAATCGTAATATCAGAAGGCAGATTCTATTCCTCATATTCAGTAACATAACAAAATAGCGGAACCAAAAAGAGTTTAAAATGTGGTTGTGTTCCTCTTTCTCACCTTGATCTGTTATTTTATTAAACACGATGAAAATGGATCACCTTTCTACTTTTTGGGACATTAGTTCCACATGTTAATCTGTACACCAGATGTTGGAAGAATCAATTATCAGGGACATTCATTGTCAAAAAGGAAACAAGATAAGCCTCACAGGAGCAAAGCAGCTGACATTTTCATCTGTCACTCAGCGCATTGTGGAACGTTAAACAGAGCAGCCAGGCCCAGTCTTCAAAAGTATTTAAGTATTTGTATCTTGCAAGAGGACGGTGCAGTAACGCGGCAGACGCAAGAGGACGGTGCAGTCCCCAAAAATAGCGGCCTCAGTACGGTGTTCAGTCTCATTCTTTTCTATAGGTAAAATTTCTCAACAGTTTTTTATCTGAAAAGCTTACGGTAAAAACTTAGACAAAACTAAATATGCTTCCCGGTCTCCTCCAAAGAACCCTCCAGGAGTCAAATATTCCAGCTTCTAAATAGGCTTCAAATTAGGAGGGTAATCCTCCCATCCACGCATTTTTACCTGAATTAAATCGGCTTACATAGTTATGCACAGCTTTAGGTGATAAAACAGCATTTCCATTCTTCAAAGCCACTCATCTGTGCTGTCATTAGTTCTTGACAGTATAAATCCTATCCTCTTTTCAAACCAAAACAGTTTTTAGAGATAATAAGCAATAGTACTGTAAGAATTTTTTAAAGTGTTTTAAAAAGTACCTATAGGAGTATGAAAAGTGATTTACAAATCACTCAGAGACAGGTAAAACTGAGTGAGAGTGACTTAATTTCCATTTAATTTTCCATTCTCATCAAGCTTGGTTTATTCAGGTCTGATTAATTAATGTCTATAAAGTGTTCTCAAAATATAAAACACTACATAAATATTAAATAATAATAGAGTACTTAAGGAAAAAATATTTTGTTAATTTGCATGGAGTTTTAGGAATTAGCATTTATTTATTTTCCTTATGTAAGCAGGCCCATCCAATCCCTTTTAGCTATCAGAAAATGCTCTAGCAGCTACAGGACAATGCACCTTCACGTACTTTATTCGCCACAGTTCACAGAAAATGAATTTAGAATGACTTTCAAAGTCATACTTATAGAGGAATGCACGCACATAGATGGTTTTCATTCATTTTCAAATCCACTCTCCCTCCTAACAGGAACCCAGCTGCACAGCTTCCGAGATTAGAACAGCAACACTCAGAAGGATTTCAGATTGCTACGTTTTGAGCTTTGTGTCTTCTCAGCCTGTTGTCCAAAGAATGCAGAATTTCACTGACCACTTATAAAGCAAACTGAAAAAAAGTAACTAAGAAAGAATCGTATATTTCCCTGCATACTTACAGATGGGTATCTTAGAACACCTTGTCTCAATACACGTATTTTTATACCTCTACAGCTATACAAGAGGACAATTATGCATATATCCAATTTTCACGCTCAGAAAGGGTGAATTTCCCAATCCAGCCTCATTTACAGAAATAAAACCTTCCAGGAACAAACCGCAGGCTGTTGGTATAAGCACTTTGGGAGATCAGTTAGTTTATAAAACAAAGACCAGGTAGGAGAGGTAGGTGAGGCCCAGGGTTCATCTCAGCATAAGTCAATGACCATTGAATACAAAAAACCCCAAACAATCTGTTTCTAAAATGGTGTAAAACGCACACAGCAATACCATCTGGGATCAGATCCTACATGAGGCTGGAAATGGTGCCAGTGAGACGATAAGCACTTCGCACTCTGAACTGATTTTGCACTGGTGTTCCAGTCACCTGCTAAGAGGTAAGAAAGCCATGTTTGGACTAAACAAAAACTGGGAGTTTCACGTCTGAAAACATTCCTCAAGTAAAACCAACTGTGTTCTCTCCAACAACTTTGGCTGTACACATGCAGACTGGGTCAATTCCTTTTCCACATTCTTCTCAGCAGCTGCGAATGATGGAAATGAGAGTACAACTTAACAAGAGCATTCCCCACTATGTTCCTCTATAATAAGTGCTACAGGACAGAAGCCTCTCAGCAGGCATCTATCTACAGGCAGAGCCCTAAGAACAACTCCGCAAAGAAAGGTGACCCTTACAGCAGCAGTGGGGTTACCACAGCTGCCATCCAAACCAGCTCCTGAGAGCGGTGGAGGCTGCACGCATTTGTGATCACCCATCTTGATATTTTCTCTTTTCTTTGCCGTGCCAGCCCAGGATGGTCTGCACTCTGATGGCATCCTCTCTGTGCGCCTTCCCACTGTGCACAGAGTCTACATTGCCCACCCAGAAGTAGAGATGCGACTTTCATAAAGCAAATCCTAAATTACTGGACTGTGCTGTTTCCATCTGGATGTGGTTCCCTTGGAAATCCCAACTCTCTGGCCCTGTGCGGTTGCTGCGACTGGATGTTTCAATTAGAAGAAGCTCAAGGATTTGAGGAGAACTGTCAGATGATGCAGAAAGGGGGCTCTCTTTCAATATGAAATTTTGTTTGTATTTTCTCTCATCAGTGCAAATGTTTTATCTATTTACATATTTTGAAGGCACTGAATTTGGCAATAAATAACACTGAGATTCATTATATGGAGGATCATTCAAATTAAAATGGATAGTTTGAGAGGAATTCCCAATATTCCAAGACTGTATTATAATCCTCTTCAAAAAAGTATGCAAATCACCCCAAGAAACCCACAGTATTTTTACAGTTATCATACAGAATAGTTGGGTTTGCTACACTAAGTATTTCTACTTTTCTCACTAGGCATTTTGACTTTTCTCACACTCTTAACAAGTTTCCACTTACTTCCTAATGTCCCTATCAAGGCTTGAAAAATCTCCGTTCCCTTTTAGTCACAGCGTGTAGGCATTGCAGTTTATCATAATGCTCTTTCACCGAGTCGTGTTGGATAAGCTCATCCCCGGAGCAGGCACAGGGCACAGCCCACAGGTGCTACCCTGGCCAGGATTTCACCTGTCGACTCTCCCTGCCCCGGCCTCCTTCTGTGCATCTCCAAACAGTGCTCATTAATGCACTGCTGATTTGATACCAAAGGACTAGCCAGAAATAATCTGCAATACCAATTCATTACAGCAAGATTGTCTGCTAATAAGGAGCTATTTTTTGCTACAAAATGCGCAAAAATCAGCTGTATCTTCACTTAGAAAAACCCAAAAGCAATAAAACCAAAAAAATGCCTTTCAAGCTTGCTACCAAATGTAAATGTTAAGAACATGAGATTTGATGTTAAGGGCTTCATAAACTCACTAAAGCAAAAAATCAGCGCTTTTCATCAGGCTATTATTCAAATGTTACCATGCAGTCTACCGTATCTTTATCTAAAAAAAAAAAAAAAAAAGCAAGCTAGTAACGAGAAAAATATCCCAACCACTATCTCCAGAGTCACCACAATGCAATGACAGAATAAATTATCTGCAGGCTCTTTCGATTTTCTCCTGTTTAAGAAAGTAGCATGGAAAACAAAGATAAACTCATGACCAACTGCAGCAACAAAACAGCAATATTCCAAACCACATGGAAGAGGATGTCATCATATTAAAAGAACCAAAGCGTCCTGCAGAAAGAGATCCACACATTGAAGTTCATTTTTGTTTTGCAGGATTTCACAGCCAATTTCTCCTCCAGTAAACTCTTACTGAATCCACCTCAGTATTCTTACTGGAAAGAAATTTTTCCTTTTCATGAGACTGAGCTGCACTTCTTCGTGCAAATGCCGTTGTCATTACCACTGAACCACCATGTGGTTTTGGTAATCCCATCAAAACATTCACTCTTGCAAATCAAAGATTAAATGTTTACCTCAAACTTTAAACTCTCCAAAGAACTCTCTGTTCTCATCTATAAGCATTCAATGTTTATAACAAAACAGTGGATATGCTGAAAAGGAACAGCAAGTAATCTATGCTCAGCACAATGGCAAAGGCACAGAACACACTGGGCACACTGGGTTCTGGACCCTTCTGTGGTGCTCTTCTAGGGGACCAAGGTCCAGGAGATGACAAAACTCTCCTTTACAGCTACCACCTGCACTCAGAGGGAGACTGCCTTACCAACGAGCCAGGCAATTCTTGAAGAGGAACGAACATTAAAATGCATTTAGTTCAGTCAGAAACCCTGGGCCTCGGGAACGTGTTTCCCTGAACAACACGGGATGATGCACAAAGCAGTTATTTTTTGCTCCTGACTGGGCAATGCAGTGCCAGAACCTGCACCAGTTAGCAAGTGTTAAATGAAGCAGCACTGCAAACTGGGAAACACAGGGGAAAGAAATGCAAATACAAGCTGTTGTTCCTGCCATGGCTGTCATCAATTCTCCTACCAGCCTTGGGCCAAGCCAGTCAGGGATGCTCACATGCAACAACAAAGTAATAGCCCACATGAGACCCCCATTTAAGAACTAAGATCATGAATTCACAAAAGAAGCTTTTTGCTTTACTCCATGGTTACTTTACAATGACAAAGCATCAGAGATTAGATTAGCTCCACTTAAAATTCAGGTTCAGCCTCAGATTTTGTCCAAGGACGTTTAGAGACAGCTGAAGTGGCCAACATCTGCCATAACAGCAAAGAGATGAAGCGAAACCCCGGCAAAACCCTGGCAGAGACAGCAGCAAAGCTCTGATCCAACATTCACAATGGGCTTTTGGGTTGGATTTGCTTTTCTTTTCTATCTGTGGTGCTCTCCACGCTATTTGTTTGAAACCGGCAATGCTGTGTGCAAGACTGTTCATGAACCACATTCTGTCATTATTGTATCTGATTCACCACTACTATTTGATAATATTCCATCCACGCAACTGGAGTTTTCTTTCACCCCCTACATACTTCAAAAAAAAAGCATGGGGAAAAAAATTATCTATTGACTTTTCTGCATATAATTTCTCCTTTATCACTGGGCTGCCAGTAGCGTAGCGTTTGGCAGGAGGAACTAGAAATTAAAATAATTTCAGGTCTTGTTTACCTTTACAAGCACCTTTCCTTGCTTCTGTCCCAGTAGGAGAAGCTAGTGGTCATGCAGAGGAAAACACCGGTATTTGTTCTTTATATGGTGTAATAGAAAGAAAACCAGCACAGAGTGACTCAGAAAGGAAGAGCAAATGTTCATGAGAAGAAACAAAAATTACCAGTGTTTCTGAGGGAACTGCTGTAACATTCAGGCTCTCTGGCTGTTTCTCTAGTTTTACACCGGAACACCCTCCCTGAAATCACTGGTCATGCAAAAGCTCTAATACTAAAAAAGTCCATCAGGCCCAAATGTAGACCAAAGGTCCCTCCTAGAAAAGGTGTGTTTGATTTTAGAAGAGATATTCGCATTTTTTAAACAAACCATCGGCTTTGAGCTTTCTGCACACATACACCTTAAACCCTGCCTAGAAAATATGGCCAACACCTTCATCTTCAGAAAGTATTTTGTCCTTTCTTTATACCTCAAAACGGACCTTTTATTAAACTGACACTTTGCAGCTCACTAGACTGTGTGGCTCTTTGGGGAAAAGCAAAGCAGAAAACAGTCCAGTTGTTTGGTTTAGCAATGAAGTTTCCCACACATGCATGCTAATTTATTTCATTGAAAATGTCCCAACTAATTGCAGCATTTACCCTTAGAGCACATGCATGGCAGTCACTTTAATACACCAGAAGACAATGGCTCCAAAGGAGCTATTACCATGTACCAGGCCAATAATCCACAAACGGTAAAGGATTTTCACAAAAGGCTCAAATGGTTTCCAAGGAGCCATTACGGCATATCAGGTAAATAAAATATTATTGAAATGTATTTTTTGCATTTAAATCACTTGCAGCAGGTGCATAGGAAGTAGCATATAATAAAATGGCTCACATTCCCTTGAATACTAATGAGAATCAACAGACACATTTAGCAAAAAGAAGAAGCAGCAAGTCCTTACCATCGCAAGAGGAACAATCCCCACAAACATTGTTCGGCTGACAAAGATCTCGGAGACCACCAGCTCGCTCACGGAGTCATCTCGAGGGTATTCCACCTGCCAGGTAATTTGCTGGGCCCCGGCTGGGCTGCTCGTGTTGTCAATCTCAAAGTCCATCTGCAGGATCTCGTAGGAGGACATGTTTGCTCTGGAAAAAAAAAAAACAAACAAAATTGCCCACAACATCAGTAGGATGTCAATGACAAAATACATTTTGATTTGTCTTCTCTATTCACTATCAAATTCAACATGCAGGCTTGAAGACACCGACAGAAACCTAAATCAAACACGCTGGGAAACAGCCAGACTTCATAGATAAGGTGACACTGTATCTTTTAGTTTCCTGAAATGGAGGCATTTTTCCCATTAAACTCAGGCATTCATTTTCCATAATCACAATGAACTTACAGAACAAGTCCTAAACCCTGGGAACTGCATTGCACAGATGTTGCTAAATTATTTAATATAGCATTATTATAATTTTTTTGCTGCAAATACTGATGTTCCAAAACAACAAAACACTTGGCCATTCCTCATGCTGTATCAGAAATGAGCTTTTTGGGGAGGGGAGGGAAGTCTTTCAAACCCAAACTTGTCTTTATTCCAGTGAAAAAATGGATTTGCAGAAATTATACATGACAAAAAATGGGAGGTAGATTATCCTTATTTTCAATTCATGAAAACATTCTTCTCGACAGTGGTGCAGACTTGTAATTATATGGCGATCAATATATATTCCTCACCCGGAAATAAAAATTTAAAGGTAAAGAAATGGATGTAAATGCACAGCATTCAGAACTGTATTACTTCTGCATCTTTTGTTAACAACAACATGTAGCACTCTCCTCTGGTCCAACACTATGTAAATATTAATAATTAATCCTCAGGTTAGAAAGACAGATCTTATCTTCTTGTTACAGAGAGGAAAGCAGACACCAAGTTTTAACCAGCAGCACTTGGCATATCCGCAGCAGGGACCTATTTAGAAAGCAGACCTTTGCTCATCAGCACTTTACTTCCACAAAAATTAAGGTACTTTACAAAGCAGCATACACATTCCCGCCCCAGCTTCCCAGACAGACACCTGCAGCGTGGAGACCTGATGCAGCTGAACAGGGAGGTGGGACGGAAAGGCAGCTAACCTGACTGCAGACCCAGATGCTTAACTGTATTCTGTTGAAGAGACAAACGATGTTATCAAAATTACCGAAGTTTCAGGGTACATGCTCATAAAATAGGTTAAAATCTGAATTTGCAGCACGCTAGGCCATTCTGTAACAACTCGAATGTGCTCTTACTGTGAGCATGAGATAGCTTGCTCCCAATCTAGGGATGCGTCCTGTGCATGCAGACACCCCACAGTAATCACCTGCCCTCTGTAACTTCACCATCTATCCTGTCCCACGGTATGTTATTTCTGTGCCCTTACCCTAAAGAAGTGACTCCAAGAGCTGTGTCCACAGAAAGTTTTAGCCTGCCGCTACAAAGAACAGAGACTGAAAACATCCTTTTCCTCTTCCCAACTGCACAGAGGCAGGATCTGTTTTTGCCATATGTTTTTGAAGGCGCATTGTAAAGGAAAGAAATCTGAACAGGAATTATTGATTTTTGTGTTTTCTTTCTGACAACAAACAACACAAACATATGCTTCAATGCCTGGAGGATAAATATTTTCCATGCTGACAGAAGATAATATCCACCTCAAGGCAAAACTAGAAGCTATTAAGGCATCTTTTGGGTGGGCAACCAGACATCAGCAAAACCCTTTTAAGACAAGTATTATTACACAATACTAGGGATGTAATTAAACCATTTCTGTTAAAAACATAACCACTGTGGGCACCACGATGGGAGTACTCAACTTCATAGTTTTCTGCGTATCACTTCTGGCAGTTTGTTTTATCTAAATTCCATAAAATTAATTTTCTCACAACACAGAAATAAAATTTAGAGATGAGCTTTACACTAACTATGGATCTAGATAGTGGGCTTTTCAAGGTACGTTTAGATCCGCAATTTAGGTTCAATCTGTTCAAGTCAATAGTTGCCACTCACAAAACCAGCCACAACCAGTTTCAAATTCAGAACAAAACCAAAAGGGTTTTACTTTAGATTCACCAGTTAAATAATATGTCAGGTTAGTCTGCCCTGATAAATCCATTCCACATGTCCCACTGACGAGCACTCCTTTGAGCTCGGTCCACCATGCCTTCAATTATTCCTTTCGTGGTTTTCTTTTCACACATCCAAAAAGTAACCATAATAGTGCTTTTACATTTTTAAGACAGTCTGGGACTCAGATCTCCCTAAGAGAAGCGTGTGTGTGCCTTGCCTATATAGCAAGCTGAAGTAATTGCCAGGGAGCAAAATGACTCTTGTGGCTGTAAATATGCAAAGACCTTCACTGCATCCTTAGCATGGCTGTGTAGCTATAAAAGACATAAGTTTCATTTAAAGGCAGACGTGGTTATACACTGCTGGATTAGAAATAAGTCTGCGTGCATCTAGAAAAGAGCAGCAACTCACATACATAAACCTTCCTCAGATCTAACCAATATTAATGTATGAACTAAAGCAAAGCCAACTTCTCAGGTCTCCCAGGACACAGGACTTCCTTGGTCCTCATTCCATAAAGAATCCTTAGCATCACCTGGAAAAGCAACATGGCTTGTCAAATCTTTTCTGCTGTCTCAGAAGCAAATCACGTAGCATAAAATATTAATATTGATTAAAGAACGATCCAATTCTTTTCACTTGGACTTTTGCTGAAAGAGATGGACTTACTGTATCTAACCATCTTTCACTTACAGAGTTTCTCCATCAAGTGTATAGCTTTAGCAAACCAGCATTCAACTTTCTGGACTCCTTTATTCACCAGCAGGTTTCCAGTTACCTTCAGAACAGCAGGTCAATGAATTTTCTCTAAAATTATGATCTCCCTTTTTCCCTCTTTAGGACAAAGATTCAGCCTTCAAGCAATGCCTAGCGTTACAGTATCTGGGACACAGAGTACCCCACGGACCAATCCGCCCTCTTTGTTCTAAGTCTCTTCCCAGGTTACAACTATAATGAACCCATGATAAAACCTGAGAAGTGCATTTCTTTCTTGCTCAGACTAGTGCCTTCCTACTGGCTGCTGCATCTCTTATCCTCCAGGAGCTTCTCTCCTAGAGGGAGGATTGGTGCTATATTCATAATTCCTGCAATTTATTAACCATCCTCTATATTACCGTGCAGGAGACCACTGCCTTTCTCCACTGAAATTGATGGAGGTTGCTAAAGTAAAACCAGAGATAAATTAAACCATAATCAAGACCTTAAAGGTTAGCATTTACTTATGTCAGCTCCGTTAGCTGATAAATCCACATTGCAACACCTGTATATACATTTCTTTCCTGGCTATACAGCATTACACTATAACCCTTTTTAAAAGAAGTCACTCCACTCTACCACGGCAAATCTTCAGCTTTTAGCCTGATTTGTAGCTGGTGGCCAATATGTTGGTCTTTGTAGTCACTGTTGATCTGCAACTGCCTGGTGAAGACAAAACGCTACCAGTGGGAAAATCCACTAGCAGAGAAGATGACGACTGTAACTCATGCTGTTATCAGCCATTAAATCCTGCTAAACCAAACTTTATCCTATAAAGATTTTTCAGCTTTTTCTTGCAACTTATTCCATTTTTCTCTTAAATAAGTTTGCACAATTGGGAAGAGTCTGATGGAATCCAAGGATTATAAATCACTTCCCCTTTCCACATCTTTCTTCTCTTTTTAGTTAAATATTTCTATTGTCCAGTGAAGTCTTTTCCCGGTTTAGAAGGATTTTGCCAAACCCTAGTTTAGAGGAGCAATAAAAAATAAAAAGTCAAAATTACTTTTATAAAAAAAGATTATTTCCTGCAAGCACAAGGAAAAGACCTTATAATTTTAGGCAGCTGGCATGCTTGCTAATAAGTCCATTTCTATGGAAATGAGTTCATAACTATTAATTTTGCCTGCTCCTGATCTATTCTTGATGAGCCTTTCAAATTTAGAAAAGCGCTTCATGATTCTCTCAATTTGGTAATTACTAACTCCCTTTGATGAATCCATCCCAGTGTTTCAGACATGAGACATTCATTACACATTTTTCTTTCTGGTGAGAGGAGAAAAAGAAAACATGGGCTTGGATTTATTTCCTCTCGCCAACTCCAGTAAGTAGGCCCTCTTCTTCAACTTGCAATTTATAATCCTGTTTGTGTACTTTCACAATGCTGCCTCTGTTAGGTGCTAGAAGAACCCCCAAAACCTTGAGATTTCTGCAGAATTTCCTGTTGTCTAGCCTCATATAAATCTAAGGCATTCAAACCGGGTCCCCAACAGCCTAGCAAGCCTTATTCTGTACCCAGCCGTTAGCAGGCATGGTTGGGATCCCAACCTGGAATAGAAGAGAACAGGGTTTTAGCACAGAATGGTAAATCCACGCCAAATAAAGCCAACGCTAGCTCCAAATGACTCCAGAATAAGAAGAGAAGAGTTAATCAGGACACGAAAATGTTGCTAAGTCCCAGAACTGTCCTGCAAGGGACATGTCCAGGCGGGCGGCTGCAGAGCCCACCTGCCTTGCTCGGCTCATCAAGCTGAACCTGAAGCATCTCCTCGGGCTGTACATTCAGCCACAAAGGAGTGAGCACTCCACCCAGAGGCAAAGCCTCTCCTCAGTGAAAAACACTCTCCCTGTGGAACAAATCACAGGCTGCACAAGCCACTAGAAAAACAAGGCCTGGGTTTCAAGTGCTCCTGAGCACCTTAGAGAACTCTTGCGTTATGGCATTCAGATGCTTTGTACAGATTCACACTGGTTTTGGAGGGCTATCTATCATGTTACCTTGTTACATATATTCTGATTGATTTTCTTCCCGAATCTGCTAGCGTATGCAAACAGCAGGAAAAATATATATATATTTTAAATCTGAATCTAAAAAAAAAAATCCAATATCAGATTTTGTTTCTCTACATTTATTACCTTACTAAGCATTTATATGGAACTGCATAGGCTTCCCCCCCCCCCAAAAATAATAGACTACTGTGAAGGTCCACCACAGCTCTAATGTTAGAGGTTTAAATATGTACTACAAAATCACTTGGCATTGAAATAATACTGAATTCAATTTATTCCTAATTTTTGTCTAAGACAAACATGGAATTACTGAATTAAGTACTGGAATGATACACAGTGATTGATGTTATGATGGCAGTGACAGTCTAAATAGTTAGTAGTTACCTTAAATAAACAAATGTCTATTTTTAGCTATTAAGAAAGATTTATGTTGCTAACCAAACTGAAAAGCCTATGTCTTTTTAGAGAGAATGAAATACGCAGAACGGCCCAGTGACAGATGCCCATGCAGGGCACTGTGCAGTGCATTCAGCGGAGTGTGCCACTGCCGCTCAGAGGGTTTGCTGGCTCCCACTGCCAGTTCATCAACAATTTAGTTGATAAAAGTCAGACCCTTCTATTAGTGCAGTTGGCTATTACAGGAAATCATGAGTTTCATTCATTCATAAAATAATGTTTTCAGTAAATGGCAATCTGTTTATGAGGCCCACAACAGTGTAAAAACAAAAGTCTAAAAAAATGGAGCAGACACTAGGTACTTGAAAATAATAAAATATCTGGTACCATGTTGCTTGAGAATCTTTCCAAGGTTAATAATGGTCAATTCTTTCTCTCTCTGACAAATTGTCATCAAATTCAATGAGAACAGGATTACATAAGCAAGGTATACATTAGTTTATAAAACATTTCAGTAATATAGGTCACTCCTTTGATCTCAAGAGGATTAATTTCATAAGTATGGTTTACTGAAGAGCAAACACTTACAAGAGGAGGCTTTTCAAGGACTGACTGGAAATGCACAAGACCCTAATTTCCTGCTGAAGTCAAATGAAGCAGCAGACAGCCGGGACCTCTTGGGGAAAAGATCCAGACTAAAGGTCCTGACCTTCTCCCCCTAAGGAAATTAAGATCCCAGAAGCCCAAGATGAAGAAAATGAGAGCAAATACCTACTAATGGAGCAGCATCTGGTTTCTGAATTATGAAGGTTTGCATACTGTCAGCCCTTATACTTTGCTGAGTGCCGCTCTCCTGAATGCGGGCACTGGCTAACAGGAACTGGCAGCAACTAAGACTCTTAAAGCCAGGACATCTTTTAGCAGCTACAACATCCTTAAGCGCAGATCGTACTTGAGAACAACTTACTGGTGCGAGACGGCTACACCTTGTGTTAAATACAAAGTTTGACTTGATAATGGATGTTAAAACCTAAACCCTTTTCTCCCAGCATATATAATTTCCATTAGGCTGGAAGGACACAAAGCTGTGTCCAAGCTTGGAAGCAGCCTACTCACACTGTTCTCCCAGGGTAGTTTGCTGAGAAAGGGCCTCATCCTGAAGAGCAGTGGAGATGGGAGCCCTGCAGGTATCCCTGTCAAGTGTTGCAGTGTGGATGAACGTCCCTAGAGGCCAGGGCAAACTACCTGTGCGTCCTGAGTATTTTTCATCAACGTGGAAACCTTCAGATGACACAGCGCCACTGCCCCTTAGTGCGTAGCCCCCAGAGGTCTTTGTTCTGCTGAGGGAAAACAAACAGTTGGGGGTGCAAGGAAGGCACAAACACTTGAAAAAAGCCCTGCTCACTCTTCATCCTTGCAACAGCACAGAAGTGCAAGGAAGAAGTCCCAAACGTTGAACAAAGACAGGATGGATGGCAGGTTGCAAGTAAATCTGACGGGATGGAAAAAGGGGTGGTTTCCTCTCATGATGCATTTCAAAATGACAATTTACAGCTTGCTCTGTTTTCTAACAGAGAACTTGCTCTGTTGTCCAGTTTACTTTATACCAGCTACAGGCTTTTTTGCCTGATCTTGTTTTTCTTTCACTGCTGTAAAAATTCATGCTCTTCACAGCTACATGGGCAATGTAAATGGCTACAAAGGATAAAACCAAACTGCTAAATCTGTTAAGAATGTATGGATTGACACAGCGCTCTCTAATAATCCAGTAAAAGCCATAAAACCAAGAAGAAAATATTTTTGTTTAAAACACACCACCCAAACCAGGTATTATTCACGTTATTTTGCTTAGCCGACATTTTCCCCACAACTGAAAACAATAAATCTAGATAATGAGCAAACCTTTTAAGCTCTTCAGCTTCTTCCACTGACAATTCATGGCTGTGCTGCTCACTAACAACTTGCAATAACTTCCACTTTATTTGATTTTATCAACATCATCATGACAACCCTAGAGACAACTGAGACAATTGCTTCAATTATTTTTATTTGCTTCCACCCTTGTGACAGCATACAGAAATTCTTCTGGTAAAAGAGTCCTTAGATACTATTTTAGCTAGCCTTTAACAAAACAGTACTTTCAGGACCAAATTCAGTATGGGTATAATTGGTGCACTCCATTGGTAACATGTATTGCTAGGCATTGGGACTCTATTTGTTCCTTTGTCATGACTCTCCCCTTTCGAAACAGCATAGAATCTTCTGGGGGTTAAAAAAACATTTTGACTGCACTGGAATATTTTCCTGACTACTATATAGAACCTCTTTGTTGCTGTGCTGTGTATTTCCTAAAATAAAGCTTCTTTGCCAGGAGAAAGTATCTTGCTGGGGAATGTAACAAACACATCCAGCAAGAAATTGGGGCCAGGGTTTAGCCGATGTTGCATGCAAATATAGAGAGCGCTATTGTTGTTTAAAAAATAAGAATGATTTTATGATGAAAGATTTATGCAGAATCCTAAACAGTTAATAAATATCAACAGCCCAAATGGTGCTTATAATTTTCCTTTAACTATTCAGAAATTCTTACATATTTACATACCATAATCACATGGTGTATTTTCAACATTGCTGTGCAAGCAGCTGAAATACATTATAAAGCAGAGATGGATTTTTAAAGAACCAATGACTGAAAATTCAAGATAATAAATTCAGTGATATAAGAATTTATTTGCAATGCAGGAACTCACAAAGACTCTCCCTCCACAGACTCTCAAAAGACCTTTAAAAGTACAAGAATACAACCCTGGGAGGCACTTTTTACCACGACCTGTGCTGCAGCCAAATAACCCAAGGCACAGGTATCTTCAGCCAAGCTACATATAAAGTCAACACAGTAAATACTTCACTTGATCTCAAAGAAAACAGAGTGGATGGTCAGGCCGTCCAGAGACTTGATGGTGGAGATGGGGAATATACCCTAAAAGTTACCTGCCGGAAATCCTCGGTGACACACTGCAACGCAATGGCACAGACTCTGGGTCTCTCTGTAATACCACTACATAACAGCCAAAGAAATTAGTTTCCTGCAGGTAATTAAGCAGAAGAAAAAGGCCACTCTTCAAATTCAGCTCCTCCACTACCCCTACACTAGGTTACTGGCTACCAGCTCTGCATAGCTGAAGATGCTTCAGAGTCTTGCTCTTCCCCAGTCAACTATGAAGAGGAAGACGTGCAACTGTTTAATTTACCTGTACATTCTTCCAGATTTCTTGCCGGTCTCAGGAAGAGTGACTCCACACAACAGCTCCGGAACTCATACAATTATGTAAGGCTCTCAAATATTATATTTACAAATACGTACACAGCTTCCTTATCTTCCTAGGTAAGAGCTTGGGTAAGTGACCTGGATGCACCCTAACGGCTCAAACCACATTTCCAACAACCTATTTCCTTGGCATTTAAACACCTTATGATTTTTATATGCCTGACATTAGCATTAAGTGAGCAGACTCTTTTGTATACACCAAGTGCATCAGAAAAGAAAATCACAACTAGACCTAGCAGAAAGTTACTAGCAATCCAGTTGCCGGTTTGATTTCAGAGTTACAACTGAGGCTGACACCTGGATCTCCTTGGGGAGAAAAACCAACCAGAGAGGATCTAAAGTTGCAAACTCCCAACGCGCTGAATTTATGAATTAAAGGAATGGGGAGACAAGCTGCAGACTGTGACATGAATATACCTAATGTGCTGGAGGATACATGAAAACAGTGACAAATGGTACTCTCCTCTTGAGGATTTAAAAGGCCGAATTCAACACCTTTTGAACTTAATCCTTTGCTTAATGGCAGACAGTGTAAACGAGTAAATAACAGAATGCCAAGCAGATAGCAAGGACAATGGGAAATTACTAAACAGTTGGGGTTTTTTCTTTCCAAAGCTTGCTAAGAGTGCACAGAACTCAGGAGTCTGCCATAAAAGCTACTGTAATACCACCTGCACGAAATAATTAAAGGACAAATCAAAATAGGGACATGGGCAAGAATTATTTTATTCCTCCTACATTCTCTTCAGATTTAAACAAGATTAAGCATCTAATGAATTAGACCTAGCTTTCTTTGAATCTAATGTACTCTTAGATGGAGAGATAATGTGCAGGGTGTCCTGTGGCTAATTCACACTTCTGCAAAGAAATAAATGGCCATGACAACATCCTCAAAGAAGTTAAGGCAGGGATCAGTCAGGGCTCATTAACATGAACACAAACGGGACCTCCTCTCTCCCCACTTCCTTGAGAGACACGTGGCCTGCATATAATTGTTTTATTTTATAGGCCGATAATTATAGGCCGATAATTATGTAAAAAAGAGTTGAAGCTTTTCCTCTCGCTGTTGATACCCACTGAACAGACAGTAAAAACATGAAAGTGAAACTGGCATAAAAACATCAGTTTCCCATGTTTTAATTAATAAACAAGATTAATTCATCCAGCTGAGCAAACACAGGGTGGATCAGGGTCTGCATTCAGTGTATGAAGAGAAAGAGCCATCTGCAGCAATTCTATGTACCTCCACCCTTTGCTAGTTGAGATCGGCTTAAAGTCCCGATCTTTGCAACGAAACTAAAAGCACGAGAGAAACAAGCAATTATATATCATGTAATTCGCTCCATTAAAAGCCTATTTCTGTCCTAAAAATGAATCCAAATTTCCTCAGAAGTGCAAAGATAACTCCAAATAACAAAAAGCAGAGGGGTGGATTTAATATTTCTCTTTTTAAAAATCATTCCACAATTACTTTCTACTGGCATGAAAGTAAGGTCAACACAACGGTCAGCACTTAATGTCTCTAGGTCACCTTTGCAAAGGGTAATCACTACTTCCTCACACTTGCAAGACAATGATTTCCCAACCGGTGATGAATTCAAATGTAGTGACAGCTAATGGCGGGCTGCTGGGATATTGCTCAGAGCTAAGGTCATACCATGAATAAATGAGTTCAGGCACAAGTGAGTAATAAGTGAGGTTAATTCATTTAGGCTCTGAAAAGGAATAATTAGAAACGGAATGGGGAGAAGTGGTGTTCCAACCCGCCTTCCCCACTCCCCTGTTTATATGATAAAACATCCCCCCAGGACTTCATTTCAATGAATTTCCTCAGAAAGGAAGGCTTTAACAGCCTGGGGCTGGAGCGGGGCTGAGCGTCCCAGTTGAGCTGCTCACCAGTGAGGCAGACCAGGCACACGGCCCACTGGGAATGGTCACCACCAAAGCCGTCGCACCAAGGGCCTCCCCCATTTTCTCAGGGAGGAACCTGAACAGAACAGTAACAAAAATTCTGGTGTGGTGGATATGATGGCATATTGACTCCCATATTACCCACTGTAATAGTCAAACAATTTGGAGATTGTATTGCTTTTTCATTTTCCTTGCTACAATTAAAAATGTTACCTAAGCCAAAATACCAGCTGCCATAAAGAACAGTGCGTCAGATAAAAGGATTTCTAGAAAAAGAAGGCAGGTTCCTGCAAGCACTGCAAATCACACTAAGCTACATAAAATATACCTAACATTAAGGGTTAATGTAAAGCAGAATTTACAAAATCATCCTTCTTTTCTTCCTCTCTTTTCGGAACCTTTTCAGGATTTCATAATCCCTTCCCTCCTCCTGCCGCCCTCCCAGCTCCCTTCCTCCCTGTACAAGAATATGCTCAGCCCTGGAAAATTGGTTAGCTGAAATCCTTAGATTTTGTCGAGTCCTGGCATTCTTTGAGACAGCTGTATTTACACCCATTGCTGGGGGGTAGTCATGCTGGAAGCAATTAGCTTTCATGCTTTTTCAATATCCCTTTTCAAAAACTTTGAGATCCCTCATTGCTATTGATTTAGATGTAGAGAAGCGCAGGAAAAAAAAAAAAAAGGGAAAAAAAAAAAAAAGAGGAGTTCATCCATATGCTGAGCTCTTTTAGTCTAATTCAAATGCAACAACTTCAGCTCCCCACCACCAAACACTTGCTTCCACAGCCACGTTCCCAGCCCATCAGTGAAAACGCTCCAAGGCCTTGAAAACCATCGCCACAACACTCAAAGCCAGCAGCTGCCAACACTGCTGGGGGCAGGAAGGGTTCCACAAGCCAGCAGCCATCTCTCATTTAGATCGACAGGTTGCGTTTGAGCATCTCTGTTGAGTTGAACAACACTTTCAAGTGCGTCCTTTATATTTTTCTAACAGAAAATCTGTCACTGCTGGACTACTTGAAAAAAAAAAAAAGGAGGAAAGAAAAACATGGTATAAGACAGTAGCTAAATGTATACTGATTGCAGTAATTGCATCCATTCCTCTGTCGGAAAGTCTTGTATTGTATTTCTAATATGCGCTGATAAGTGCATTCACAACATGATTAACTGCCTCCAGACAAGAATGGCTATTATGTTTAACAGACTGATTAGCAAGTGACAGAGCTGCAAACTGTACTCCTAGTAAATTGGCTGCTTTTAAATTACAGCAGCTTTTTTATGGTTCCATTTTTAAAATTCAATGGTTTGTTACACATATGCAACGTAACTCCTATCTGACAATAAGTAACAGAGGATACTGAGCTTTTAACTTTTAATCTTCAGATCTCAATTAAAGCATTGCTCATTTTCTTTTTAATTACAGTGAAATCTGCACCATACGTGGCCCTCATTAGGCAACGTCCTGTCTTCAATGTCTCTCAAAAACTACCCTTAAAAAAAACAACCCAGGGACAGTGTTTCTAGTCCACCTCTTAGAAGTTCCATCTTATTTAAGCCACCATTTTTGCCAGTTCTGTAAGCAGTCAACTAAGACAGGAATTATGGTATTCTTCCCAGCATTTGATTAATCCTTCTTACTGCTACGGGCACCTTTTCCATGGTCTTTCACAGAAGCCCCAGTGACCTCAGAGCAAGACAAAGGGAAGAACGCCCAGTCTGTGCCACCAGCAGCCCTCCACTCACCTCCTGGAACAGAAATTACAGCAGAGACCCCAAATCTGACCTCAGTTCTGGCTTGCCATGGCATAAGACACATCCCTGCAATAGCCAGGACTCCATACCTCAAGTGAAATGAGCTCCTCATCAATTAATTCCCTGTATTTTATAACAACAAATAGCAGGATTCAGGCACACAGTTCCTTGCAGTGCTTCTGAAAATCCTGCCATCAAATGTGCCGTTCTGTTTTTGTTGATTGCTCTTATTTTTATTGCTGTATCAGATGAGAGCATCAGTCTTGGATTTGGGCCCTCTGTGTATTTCATACAAACACAACTATAAAGACAGTCCTGACCCCAGCAAGCTTGCAGTCCATAAGACCGAGACAGAAAAGAGATATAACAATCCGCACCAATTTAAATTCATACAGAAAGCACAAACCCTTTAAGTACAAATTTATCTAGAGACTTTCAAGCTCAATGACATCATGTACTTCAAACCAGCTTATTTATAACATAAAGCTTAGTATAACTTGTAAGGAGATAGAATAAATCAATTTGCTCTATCACAGAACTTCATCAGATACAATACAGATGGCTCTGCCACCATGGTTAAAAATAACCTACACATTTTTAAATCAGCTCAAGGCATTTATCAAATTAGGATACGGGTGGAGGAGGATGTTGTCTAGCTTGTACACAGTAATGGGAATATCCACCCAGCAGTTTGGTGCTTTTATTAATCTTACCTCACGTGCTTATAATTACATTCTGGACAGTCAGTTGAACTGGGAGAATTCAGTTTCCCAAATCATTTATCTTTGCTAAATAGCAGGACACAACAACTTGAAGTTGTTTATGGAATGTAGATAAGAAGGGGGGAAAAAAAAATCATACAAAGGGCAACCTGATTGTAGAACAGAACATAAAACACTTCAGTAAAAAACCGTTGTAAAGCAAACCTGGCCTCCTGGCTGAGCAGTCCAACACTTCATGCTGGATAACAAAGGATGATGGGACTTAAGAGACCCCAAGAGGTAAGCCCTATAGAAAATTAACCGTCAGGGAGATAGCACGATAGAAATGGCCCTGTAGATCCTGGCATCCTCCTGCATGGTCCTCAACCAGTCGGCTTGTGTTTCCCAGCTAATCTGCAGCAGGCAGGGAGACAGAGCGCAAAACAATCCACAGCCCTGCAAATAATACTGTTTGAAGAATGAAATTCATTTGTTTCTCAGCTTTCATCACTCTTGTTCTCACATTCCACCCACAGAGGGAAAATTAGGTGTTGATGTTTGCTCAGGATTTATTTACTAAAGGATTTACAGCAAGAATTTTGAAGGAGCTCTCCCCAGCTCTTCCCACTGGAAGGAAAACCACGATGCCCCAGTGTTCTGGAGAGAGGGGACACAAAGCCAGCATGAGCAGCTCAGAATGTCTCTACCCAAAGAGGCAGGATCATTCTCTATATTGGAAGGAAATTCCAGTTCCTGCGTAACCCCTGCAAAACGAGGAGGGAGAGCTCATGCTGTGACCACTTTATTTTTTTTTTTTAAGCCCAGTATAATAAGCTCCTGGGTCAGCCAGAGCTTCAGCATCTACTGCCTATGATTTTTCTTCATAATGAGCTCCCTAAAGAAGACCAAAAGCCTTTATAACTCAAATAAAGCCAGATTTCATCACAATAAACCTTGAATATGTAACTTATGAAACGGAGAAAACTCAGAGCAGCCAGATCAAACAGAAGAGAAATAAAAAGGCTTACACCCTGCTCTCCCCCTAGATCATGGTGTCACTGCAGGCAGGTCCTCTACACTTGGTCCCAGCTAACAAAGAGACTTCCTGAGCTGCAGCAAACCCTGCCCCACACCTGTCAGGCAGATGCCTCCATGCCCTCCCACAGCTGGCTGCTCCTGCTCCCCTGTGCGTCTCTGCACCAGCCACTGGTGACCAGCTCCATGCCACGGCCCCTCTCCACTGCCATCCCTTCCCTGGGAGGTTTTATGGAGAGCATGCTCGAGTCCCACTGCCAGCTCAATGCACAGGGCAGGACCACACAGGAAGTTTAACTCTCTGAAGTCCATGGGAGCTTTACAGCTGCTTTTAGCAGGCAGAAGATGAAGATCTATTTACATCTAAATGTAATCATTTTTCCTAAATTAAAAAAAGTAATAATCCAACTGTAATAAATTCTGGCTAGAATAACAAGTTCAAAGTTTACTTCTGCCATTACAAGATAAATTTAAGAAAAACAAGGTACCATTAGAATTCATTAGAGACACACTTTAGACTTATTGCTTATTAAAATATATATTAGCTGTTCTCTACTACTTCAATTTATCAGCTGCACCATGCCCGTATTTTGTTTTCCAGAGAATTACAACAGCACGTCTAATTATATGAATGCTTCTGCAGGTTATAATTGAAAATGAAATCAATTGATAAACTGCTTTGATAAGGATTCAAACATGTACTAGGAGAAGGCGGTGACATCTATCCTTTCTGGTTTTCCTCCTTTGCACAGAAATTGCTTCTCTTCTGCTCTTGTTCGTTTAAAGTCCACCTCTGTCCCTAGAGATATATCCTGTTCCTTGCAGCTTCCCTCTCCACGCTGCTTCCCTGGCTTCTCACCTCCTTTTCCCTTTTTGTTGCCATTTGGCAACCCTTCGATGCCAACCCCATCTCATCATCCCCATTCTGCCAACTCCAGCAGCACCACCAGGTCCCCTTGGCTTAATTATCTTTGCCACCCCCTACAATCTCATTTGTCATCACCATTACCGAATCGCAGCTTTCTGAAACACTTGTGACCATCACCCAGAATACAGAGGATCCAACTGCAGAGGGAAACACCAGTAAGAAGCAAAAGAAACTGCATAAGCTAAACAGGGTGAACAATCAACAGCACTCCTCAGTATTGTACCAGAATTTAGGGTAATCTTTATCAGCTCACTTTTTAATGATGATTTCAGAGACAGCAGCAAACACAAGTGCCCTACCTTGACCACAAATATAAAGTGAATAATTATTAGTGCAATTAACACAGACAATAAAACATATAAAAAATTACAGGCTTTTTTTTCCTGCTTTGTGAAGCTGCTAAATAAACAGCACTTAAATCTTGTACCATGGGTCAAATTTAGCTTTTGACATAGATCTCGTCTGAAGAGCAGGAGGGGTGCTTTTTTTAAAAAAGTCCATTTTCAAAAACTGCCTCTGAAAGACAAAAAAACCTTGAGGGTATTTTACTCTGTTCATAAGCTGAATATTTAAACCGGGTTACAAGAGAAAAGCAACCTCTACCATGTTTCTCACAACGTGGTATTAAACAGCATTCTTAGGTTTCCGAGTTATATTTGTTTTTAATTTGCTTTTAACACAGGAACATCAAGTTAATGAGTTTTATCCAGTTTGACTGCAGGCACTGAAGCAGATGTTGCACATGTATAAGTCTGCTTCTTTTAAAGAATAAAGTCATTCCTATTATTTATTTGGGGGTGAAACAATGACATCTTCAGCATAGGACCATGGGACAATCGAGAAAGTCTGGCAATCCTGATATACTGAAACATGAGAGGAGAGGGGGGAGAATTTATGAAAAGAATGAGAAATTTCAGAAAGCAAGGAAAATGTTTTTAAAGTGAAGAATCAGAGCAAAAAGAGACTGGGACTTTATTTATTTTAAAAAAAATACAAATAAAAAAAATTAGTATTTTTCAGCACCCCTTTTTATTCAAACCTTTTGCCTTCAGAAGCCTAACGCTTCAAAATACTTCTCACCAGGACACCATACAAACAAAGCAGACTGTGGGAGGTAGGTGTAGATTACCAGCTTTTGCTGCAAGACTTGTACTTCTGCATATTGTTTTCAGTAGAGGCAATGCAAAAAAATCAGAAAAACTCTTAAAATCTGGAAGCAGATTTAAAGGCAGTCTATAGAGCAGCTTACTAGCACCTTTTTTCATCAAACTGTCTTAATACTAGGGGTTTTTACCATTTGTGAGTGATTGCAGAAGCTGTTACTTTAAATTAATTTAAAATAAAACAATTTGAATTTGAAAGTTAAAATGTGAGTGTTCCAAGGAGACCTACAAAGCAGAGGAAACAAGATAAAGCCTCCTTTCCCCTTACATAGTAGTTGAAGTCACACTGGTCTTTAGTTACCTTTAATAGTGGTCTGTACAAAGTGTTTGCATTTGGCTTTTGGGACTGAGAACACAAAGGTCTTCATGGAACCAGTCTATGGTTGAAGCTTCAGTTTCTTGGAGTCCCCTCTCCTCATTTTTTCCTTTGTCTCCTAGACTTCACTTCTCTATCACCTTCCCCTAAACAAAGTATTTCCTGTGAGCGAAAAGCAGCATATTGTGAGCTGTGCTGTTGGATTTGGTGGCATCTCTCCAAAACTCCCTTTCAATTCACTGAGAACAAGCCCCCCTCCATCCTCTCCATTCAGAAGAAAAGAGGGGTCCATGTCCCACACAAGTGACAATCTGTGTGGGACGCAAGAGCTTCATCTCCAAGTCAGCCCCCAGGAGCACGAGACCGAGCTCCCCGGCACGAAGCAGAGACACAGAGCCCAGATCTCCGGCCACAGCCCTGGACAGGTCCTGCCGTGGAAGCAGGGTGGCATGGAAAATATAAAAAATCCACTTTGGCAAGGACCATGTCTTTTCCCCCCTCCATTTCAAGTTTTATTTATCAAGCACCCAAAGCCTGACTGGAAACCCACTTCCAGAAATGAAAGAATCACAATAGGAAAAAACTGCAAGAAGATCAATCACACAAATGTCTAGTGAATAACCCAGCAGGCCACAACGCTTCTTTGGAGATCTGCAAGCAGCCAAGAGATGACAATACTCTAATTAAAACAGCGAGCTGCAAAATGTATCCAAAAAGGCTTTCCTTCCCATCCAGCCCCTGCTCAGATACTAGGCAATGAAGTAAACACCAAGTTGCACTGGGAGTTGTTTCCATAAAGAAAATACAGATAATGAGGCATCCCTAAAAACTCTTCTCTTTTTTTCCTTTTAATTTAAAATTGAGAGGACCATGTGAATAAATGGGATGGTGTGTGAGGCAAAAGGACAGATGGTTCTGCTCCCAGAACGATGCACAAAACCGAGGCTTATTACAAGCCTTTTCTTTTACTTAGGGCTTTTTTATTTACTCTTCTTTCTCTCTCTGCTCATCTATTCATCTACCCATTGGAGTACTGAAAATTCAAGTTCTTGTTCTTCCGATTCATATTCAAATCGAAACACATACAAGCACACAGCAGAGCTTTCAGAGTAAAAGTTTGAAGAGTTTTGTTGTGGAATTTTAATTTTTTTTTTAAAGTGTATAACAAGCCAATTACAGAGGCTGAATCAGTACCTTTTAGATGAATGCACAGGAAATGAGAGGAGCATGGCAATGGTGACACATCTTCCAGCCTGAACTCCCTGGAACGTGTGGTACATGCTATTATTTTATGTATAATGAGTAACTTGTAATGTGTTTATCTCATCAAGAAATCCACTTTTCCCCTCACTTTTGCATTCCCTGGATGCTTAATGAAGTGGTTTTTCTTTTGATGAAGGTAAATGCATAAATAATCTCTTCAGAACTATTCCTCTGCTTTGGTCTCTATAGATGCACTCATGTCCTCAGTCGCCAAGAAAAAACAGCCCAGGCCACCTGCTTCAAAGGCCAGCAGGTACAGGAGATTTTCCGTAAAGCAGAGTAATGAGATAAGGCCCGATGCTATTCTCACTCTTGAAGACATGCACAACATTATTTCCTTGATATCGAGTCCCCCATTCAGTACATCCTCTGAGACCTGACTCGTACAAGAGAGCAGGTCTGATTCTGCTCAGGCCGCGCAGCAGCCGCACGCCCTCATGGTGGCCCTTGTGTTCCACGAAGACAAGCTGTGCCCTGCAGCATCCTTCAGTGCCCACATCTCAGACCACAGAGGAAAGTGACAGTTCTGCAGTATGGAGCACAACGTCAGCCTCTCTGCAGGGACTCCTGGCCAGATACTTGAACACCAGATCTCTCTGGCCCTCCAGCTGATGTACTTGCTACAACTGAAAGACTCTTGCGGACTCTAAGGTGACCCAGAGAGTCAATGGGAGAGGTTTTTCCATCTAGAATTATTGACTCAGCAGAGAAAACAGGAATCAAGTATGGCAATGTCATGCTGGGATCTAGCTTTTTAATGGTTTTGTTGAATGGATTTCAATTGAAATGTTTCAGAGCAATCTAATAAAATGAAACACTCCAATTCAGAGCTAATTTAGGCATTGCATTAATAGTTTCCTGGCTGAACACTAAACACTTGCACAAAAACTAGGATATCCTGGGTTTCCTGTCAGGAAACCATTCTAAAAACAAATTGCTGAGCAGTTCTACTTATCACAGGGCTGTTCCAGAGGTGGCTCCTTCACTAGGGCTTGGTTATTTACTTTAAGATACACGGGCTCTGGTCTTCTGTCTCGATGGCCACTGTTACCTTGATTGTCTGCTTGCCATGGAAACACCGGAGGACTTGCTAAAATGGAAGGCAGCAGCCGCATAACAGCCACACTACGATACTCCACGTGAGTTTAGAATGGAAGTGAATCATATCCCACAGAGCATACAAAGACATTTAGGGAGAAAGAGCGTACTCAACCAAATCAGACACGGGAACTAATAGCAATGTTTCCACAAATAATACTAGAGACCTACAGATATGAGAACCAGTCAGGAGGCCCATCATTTTCTGATTTATAAGGAAGTTGTCCTTGATCCACCTGGATCATTGCTCCAGTTTGGGAACAGCTGAGCAATTGCTACCAACTGAACCATCAGTACTACAATCAGTAGCATAATGATACGTTTTTTCTCACATATAACGTATTTCCTTCCCACACCTTTACTTCTGGTCTTTAACCTTGGAATAAAATCCTATGCTTTGTAATTAAAAAGAAAAAAAGGGATTTAAAGCTAATAGTCATTACACTCACCATAATAAATTTATGGGAAATACATTTAACTATTACCATGGCAATCTGGAAACTGTTCTGTTATAATTAAAAGGATAATTACCTCTCACTATTTTAAAAAACTCATGAATTAAAAATTTAGGACAGCTTTGCCAGAGTAAATTTATTTGCATACATTACAAATAACATGCTCTCATGGTATTTTCTCTTTAACGCACCATGTTTTCTATGTGTGTCTCTGTACCATGTTGTAGTAATTTTCATTGAGGGGACAACAGTGCATATATGCTTTCATATTACTCAGCTATATGCATGCAGATTTGTTCAACGCTAGAAAAATGAGCAATAAAAAATATAAAATAAAAAAAATAGAGCAAATAATTCTTTACACTAAAAAGTACAGTTGCAGCAGCACATTTTGCAGGTGCCTGTACCACAGTTGTTACAGTGAAGAAAAACAAAATCAATTAAAAAGCCCTCTTTTTTGTTTTAAAAGACTGCCTATGCTTTAAAAATCAAACATTTTTATCTTTTAATTTGAATTGAGTGTGTTTCAATTTAATTTCAACTTAACTGGGTCTTAAAAAATTGAAATGTTGGCCTATTTGGGCCTTGACTCCTTCAAAATCAATTTATCATCATTTTATATCCACTTATCACCATTTTTAATAACGGCTTTAGAGGTGTCACCAGCAAACCAAAAAAGCAGTTATCACTCAGTGCCAGGAGGAAATATCGCTGCCATTCAACCACAAGCAGATCGGATACGGATGAGGAAGATGGAAGAACCTGTGGGCACCAAGACAGACCCCATGTCACATTTGCAGGACCCGTCTTATCCACAGAACTTCCTGCCACACTTACTGCCTGCGCAACTCGTTCACAAGTATTTCACGTATTCTGGGTTTGAAAAGCTTTTTGAGAAGGGTTTTATTTAGAGACACAATAAGCAATGGCACTGGCCATGAACTTACCTACTCAAGGTGGCTACTGCATGCAGAAAGAAAACTCACAGTACCTCACTTGCACACAAATCTAAAGACTAATTTGTGAAAGTTACTTGGGAAATTATTTCAAATGTTAAATTACGGGGTCAAATCACAAACAGCCTGCGAACAATTCAAACCAAGCAGAAGCAAAACAAAGCTTTTGCTACAAATTGTACATCCAGCTCAAGAAATTAGGTTGAATAACTCACTGTTATGTTTTGTTTTGTCACCTGTTATGGTACAGCACAGAGCAAAAATCTTTGCTGAAGAATGGATGTATCCTATTTGGAGTTCCTTTCAGCAATGATTTTATATGGTTTGCAGGTGTAGGGCACGGGTGAAATATAGACCATGATCCCTGTTGCTTGAAATATAGATCTCTATAAACAGTCCTATAAAACAGACATTGTCTGGAAAACTGCTGTTTGGGTTTTTTTAAATAGAAAGTAGACACATGCGTGTTACTCAGTTGAAATAAAGATGCTTCTGAAGACTGTAAAGGGACACAAATTGAAATAAGAAAATATGAATTGCAAGGACATTTAATATGCAATTATTTAAGTAGAAGACCCTTAATAAGGTGCATAAACAAGCCCAGTTTATAAACTCAGTTTTAAAAAACTAGTTCAGTTTCTGTAAAAAAACAGGACTGGTGTTAGATCACTAATATATTTTAGCATGCCGCTTTCTTTTTATCTATAAAAAAATAATAATATTAAATGTACAATATTATATTGGGCGGAAATGCAAACATTAGCCAGGGCAAACATTAGCCAGGGCAAAGAATCAGAAAAAGGCACCGAAAGAGATGATATACATAGGCACTAAATAACCATCTACATGGAAAAATAAAAATGAAGTGATACAACTCGGGAAGATCTGTGTAAAATACGCAACAATAATGCCAAGAGGTTTGGAGAGCAGCAGAACTAATGAAACTGAGCTTCAGACTTGGATATAACACGGTCTAAGTGAAACGTTTCCTGACATTGGCTTTTCATAACAGTGCTCTCCTTGCTGGGTTCTTTGGTGTCCAACAGGTGCAGAGATGATGCTGTAGCTTTTCTAGCAGGAGGAGCCCTAATACGGACTCTCTTCTCTATCTAGCATTTTTATTTCATTAAACTTATAAGTATTCAGTATCTTTGAAAACTCTATGTTTGTCAAATTTGGTTGAAAACGGGACACACACCTCTCCACCTCATCTCTTTAGGAAAGCAGGTCAAAACCAAACCATCACATTTAGACAACACCAAGGATGAAACAAGATTTTCCAGTAGACTGCAAGAAGCAGTTTGCGTGTTTTACTGAGGATATCAGTGATAAAAGCCAGATAATGTAGAAACAGAAGTTGATTACTGGAGGAACTTACAAGGGAACAGAATTAAAGAATGAAGTACTGGTAGACAGAGAGGTAGGAATTTATCAGTACTTGACATGTATTATCAAAAAGAGAAATGACTTACTACTACCAGACGACACAATTTGCACACAATTGCAAAAGGAACTGCATCACTCCAGAGAGTTGAGGGAAAAGGGCACAGTATTGCTACTGTTACCTGATGTTCACATGGATGGCCAACTAATCAATGCCAACACAGTTCCCAGGAGGTACTGCAGAATCGAGCCTCTCATGACTTGCTCAAAATCACACAGGAACTGCAGCAGAGCAAAAGCAGAAACTACATCTGCCTTCAATTTGTTTTAACCTTTCTTCAACAGGACCATAAAAAACTGCAGAATTGTTATCTCCCGAAGCACAAATACAATGCCATGCAGAAAAAGGCCTGCTCTGGCCTAGTCTCTCACTGCTGAGGATGATGCATACGGTCTCTGCGGATCAGCGTTAAGCCTTTACTGTTGCAAGGGCAGCTTCATAGTAAATGGAAAGCCTGAAGCCCATGTCAGTACATCTGCACTCTGGCACTACCACGCTTTGTGGCTGCCAATTTGAGATTTTCGTGGATGATAGTGTTCAGCAACACCAGTGACCATCTGTTTCTTCCTCGTCCTCTTCCTCTTCTTCATTTTCCTTTGCTTGTACTTAGCTCAGTCATAAGTGACCAAGATATCCTGGAAGCAAAAGCTGATCAAAATTTGCAGCGCATGATACAACATCTGCTGATTTAACTCCCAGGGAAAAGCAGAGAAGAAAACTGCAGTGAGGCCTTGAAAGAGGGTGTAACGTAGAGGGTTAATGAGGAAAATGAAGCAGCTTGAAGGTAAAGTCATGGCAATCATGTGATTTGACAGACTGTTTCCCTGGGTGGCGGATGGAAGAGCAAGGCCCCATAGAGGATGTGTCGGAAAACAGGGATGATGTGATTGCAGTGTGCTGTAACCAAAAATAAAGGCAAGCCGATCCCTGCTTATCTCTGCAGTAGCCTGCTACGCAGGGGGGAAGCAGGAATGGAGATGAGTACCTCCACTCAAGTGCATTGTTTCTACTTTAGACATTAAGTGCTTTAAAGCAAGCGATCATTTTGATGCTTTGCATTTCGATGCTTGCAGCCTACGTCTTCCCATGACAATGTACCAGAAATGTTTAAACTTTCCTTCTAGGAATTTAGATTAACTGAGGCATGCCTACACCATCTCTAATACTGTTTTAGAATTAAATAGAGGCTTTGCCTTAGGAAAATTCAAATCCTATGTCAGCAGTTTATCAGATGGCTTCTAGCTAAGGGACATATTAAAGGACAAGACCTGATGCTGCAGCCAAATGGCCACATGCAGGCCAGTGAACTGCGCACCATAAATAACCAGTACTCAGCCAGACTGAGGTGAGGGAGAAGAAGAGAAAACATCCCACACAGAGCCGACTCTCCCATTTGCTGAACTGCTCCTTCCTTCTGGAGGCACTGAAAACAAGACACTGTGGGTTCAGCAGGTCACATCCCTGCCCAGTCCCAGCTCACTTCACCATCTCAAAATAAATTAAGAAACAGGCAATGCTGTGCAGAGGGAGGAATAGGGACTATTCCTGTTACCTGAGGCCTGTCTTTGACATCAGTTTTGTGCTGCTGTGACTGTTCTGGTTAGGAGTCGAGTCAGATCACAGGCACACCGCTCTTCACTATGATCCCAAAGATCCCTGAGGGAGGATGTCTAAGGGAGAGTGTCAGGACAGGGCAAGCATGCAGCGACACACACCCCAAGCCTCCGCCAGCCAGCAGCAGCTCACAGCGCAGGGAGTTTCCAGGGGCAGGGGGGAAAAATAAAAAAGAAAAAACAAAAAAAGAAATTAATATTACTGAATGGATTTTTCTTCTGTAAAGATGCCCCCTCCCTTTCCAAACCCACGTATCATCTACAACATTCTCTGGCAAGGACTTCCACAGGTTATGCAGCTGGTGACGCAGTACCTCCTTTCATTTTGAACCTGCCATCTGCCAGTTTCAAGTCATGTCACCAATTCTTTTTTGGAAAAGATAGTAATTTCCCTGTTCACCTGACACAATGTTAATTTCCTCAGACCTGACTCATTCTCACTGAAATAAGCATCTTCATGCCAGTGGAGGTATTCTCTTTCCTGCGGAAGAAAACAGATGTTGCCTTCCTAGCTGCTAATTTTTATCTTTTCTCTTAATTGAAATTACCTTCTGCATTCTTAGTTTTGTAACTAAACGTCCCTTATGTTGATGGCAATGCAGTTCATAGAAATTCAGTTGAAGAAAGTAGTCAAATTTCTTCAAATAATAAATATTAGAAGGATACCCGCTAAAGTAAATTGAAATGATGATACTTGGAAATTACATAGTTAAAAATTATAATTTCTTTCAAATTTAGAAAGCACTCCAAAGTCCATTCTGTCTGTGGCTGCAAAACACATGGTATCATGTTATTTTTTTGACATGGGAGCATTTTGTGCAGTTGACCTGACAATTTCATCTAACTCAGCTCATGCCATTGGACCTCATGTAAGGATGGAGAACTAAATAGCTCTTGCATCTAAGGAAATGGAGTAGCTTTGACTTCACTTACCAAGAACCCTGTCTATCAGCACGTGCGCATTTGGGTCTGCCAGCCAACCCTCCTAACAGCCAAGCTTGCGCTGATCTCAGTGAGGACCTGTATGTGTTTAAGACTCGTTTAGATGAGGTGTTAAGGGATATGGTGTAAGGGAGAACTTTGTAGAGTGGAGTTGATGGTTGGACTCGATGATCCCTAGGGTCTTTTCCAACCTAAATGATTCTATGATTATCTCCTGCAGAAAAAGATTTTCTACCTGTTCAAAAGCTAAAGCCTTTAATTTTTGCAATTGTGAAAATGAGCATACAAAGCAAGGCTAACGCCGTGCTGACGTGACAAACAAGCAGTGTTTCTTGCAAAGAACCTGAGGATCCAAAAGGAAAGATGCCTATTACTAAAATAAGCTAATATACTTTAAAAGAAGCAGATATCTCCCCAGTCCCATACTGCAGCAGCTAAAACCTGGAGTAACAATGACTGCCAAATATTATGAAACCTGTAACCAGAGTATGACTGAATAAGCCTTCAACCAAACGTTACAAGAAAGGAATGCCAGTACTCAGCACAATGTAATTTTAGAGGGAAGTGGATGTTCTGTTGTGATATAATATAAATGAATATAAATGAATTAAACCTCTCTAACAGCTTCTCAACAATAATGTGTATTAAATGCTCAGAGAAATTCCTCCAGGCAGCAGTGACTAAATAAACGTAAAATGCTTTCATATTAAAAGGGCATGATCCTGTGTCAGGAAATAAAGCTTTGACTTCCTTTTAACTCCAGCTTCAAAGCATCTACTTTGAGCACAGTAACATGCAGAGGACAGGACAGGTCAGCCTCAGCATCCAGACCCAAAGAGGAGTCTAAGGAGCAACTCAAAGCTCATCAACAGTGAGATCAAAGCAGCATTCCTTCAGGGAAGGAGAGGTACTATCAAGCCAGCACAGCTCCCTGGGTAGATACGACTTGCTGGGAAGATGACGTGATGATAAGAGGATAAGAGCTCTTAGAAAAGAGCCACGTTCATTAATTCCTTGTGTTGGTCAGCCGCTATTATCCTGTGTCTTTGTTGAATGGAGATAGTATCCTCCCTTCACCCCAGAGCGATGGCTGCCTGAGCCCAGCTGCAGTAGTCAGGTGCAGGGGGAGGGAAGGATGGATCATGCACTCCGGTGTTTTAGCTGGGGAGGCCTATGGTTTAACAATTATTTATGCACAAACAATCTCCCAAATTTTGTCTACAGAAAAAATTCAGTAAACTAGCCACAAGCTTTCAATTGACTCATTCTCCTGCATCCCATATCCATATGAATGTGACAAGGTTGCACACCAAGTCATAGGCAATTGACCCATGCCTTTGAGCCAGTAAAACATAAAAAAAAAGTAGCTGCCTGGTTTTCTGCTGGGATGCCAAAAATTCTTCCTTTGAGAAGTATCACATCAACTGAACCTCACCTTGACTGAAGCTCCTTTACCAAGTCAGCAGTCAAGAACAATGTTGTTAGGAGGCTCACAAGAGGTTGGCAGCTCCTCAATCAAAGAAAGCCTGTTTAGTGGGCTTATATTATTTAAACCTTGCTACTGGTTTCACTTAAAGGTGAAATACAAAGCAAACATTGGGGATGCGTCTGGGCAAAGCCAGAAAAATGTTTACACATGTTAAAAATGTATCTACAAAACTACTGAGTTTTAAATAGAGCTGCTAACAGTAATGGGATGTTCAGTGGCTGAAGTGCCTTTAACAAAGTAGTGATAACTATACCTCCTAACAACAGCATCTCTCAAGACAGAAGATACCCTGTCTGTGAGAGGGAACCAGTCAACATCCTCTACAACACAGGAATTACTGTGACAGAGCACTGCCAATCTCACTGGCAGGGCCAGCGGCTTGCCTGCAGCCCAGTACAATAGCGGTTACTCCCAGGGCAGACGAATAAAAACAAGAACTGGTTACACACGATTGCCAATTGGTAGTAGACCATGAGAAGCGGGGATACTCCAACCAGTCCTCAGGGTAACAGAAGGGCATCTAACACGGTGTAACTTGTGTTTTCTGCTATGCATCACAGCACATAAATGATGCTACTTAGAGACTGAACGAAATTCAGATTTGATGAATTAGTCCAGTCTGTCCAAGGTTTGGTCAGCCTTTCCAACTCCTCTTACTTTGAGCATCAGCACTTCTTCATTTTAAGAAAGAAGAAAACACCGTTTTTTCTGCAAAGCTTCTGAAAAGTTCAAG
The DNA here is from genome assembly GCF_963924245.1 of Chroicocephalus ridibundus. NCBI lineage: Eukaryota > Metazoa > Chordata > Aves > Charadriiformes > Laridae > Chroicocephalus > Chroicocephalus ridibundus. The sequence goes on along the minus strand of NC_086296.1, from coordinate 6,796,142 downwards.
TTGTGGTGACTGTAATTCAGCCCCTGCTGCTATTTGTCAGTGGCAAGCTGTTAATTTCTGCTTTCCTAGGAACCCTACACCTTTCCTTTTCCCATTTGCCTGCTTTGTCCCCTCCTTGCATTCTGCCTCACACCACATTCACAAAAGCCTGGCAGTAGGGACTATTTTTTTTTTGTTTCTACAGCACCTGTCATTTACAATTCCTCACCTCTCCAAGGGCTTGGAAGCACTATCTGCTGTAAATACTAATTCCAATGATACATTTTTAAATTTTTTTTACCATCATAGTTATCTTTCTCCTTCGTGACTTCTTTTTCTGTTCTTTATTTTTCTTTCCAACTTCTTAAATTTCCTCTATTTCTTAGATGTAATATGTTTTTAAGAAAAAATTCTGTATATTCTTTTAGATGAAACCAGCCTTCTGCACTACAAACAGTAATTATTTCATGTAGCCACACACAAACACATTTCTTGTCACCAAGTGCCTGACAGCATTTCAAATGTTGGGAAAATTTTCTGTGTCTAATAAAATGGAACAAACTTGTCACAGTTGATTTTTATATAACTTATGTAAAAGAATCCCACCCCACACCTACAGCAAAGAAATTTGTCTGCCACGTATTTAAATGAAATGCTCAGTGGAGTTTACTAGTTGGAAACTAGCAGAAGAAAATTTACTGAAAGCAGTGAATGGTCAGACAGCCTGAGTGGGAAGTTTTAACTGAGACTTATTAGAATTGGAGATTGAGGAAACTGAGGCCTGCAGATAATTTAGAAACAATTTTAACTGCAGAGCTCCAAGTTCTGACTGGCACATGTCACAAGGTGTCAAGGACTGGTTTTACTGCAATCATCGTCAAACTGTCCTTCCTGATAGCATCAGTCCGCAGGAACTTCACCTTCACTCTGCTCCAAGCAACAGTGATAATTTCGGCACTAAAAATGGGAATCCTCCTAACACCTCTTTGGTAGAAGGAAAGGGAAAACCTCTCCAATTTTTAGGATAGTCAAGAAAATTCATTTTTCTGTTCCCTTCAGGACAGAGAGGAGCAAGCTGGCAGAGTCAAAGAGCAAGGCAAGGCATGTGGCTAGCTTTTCCATATCTCTGCAATCAGGATGCGCTGAGCCCTAAAACCGGTGGAAAGAGAAATCAATGCCTAAATGTGCTCCGATTGCACCAACTCCCAGCCCAGCCCCAAATGTTGGTTGGCTGCTCTAAATCGACACGATGGAGAGGGCTGGCATGCTACAGGCCTGAAAAACCAGGAGATCTAGCAGGTTTCACTGCCTCCCTCAGCGCTCACTCTCACAGTCCTTCAGCACTGCACAGTGCCTTCTTCCATTGCCTCTGCCTCTCGCAGCGTTTTGGTCTGCAGAAATATAAATAGCTTTAGATATACATAATAGTCCTATTTCTTTAAAAAGCCCTCTGCTACTTTTGTCACTCCTATGCTCAGAAAAATCATCCCAGGACTCCTTGCAACGCAAAAGCAAAAGGCGAGCCCAAGCCGAGAGCAGCAGCCCAGTGCCCTGGCTCGCAGCCAGCCCCGAGCACAGTGCTGCCAGGAGAGCCCTCTTCCCACACAGCTGCAGGCAGCAAGTCCCTGCCCTCTGCCAGGAGAGCCACAAGGCTGTACCTTTAGGAGAGAATAAATTTACAAATAAGTTGAGGTAAAAACAGATAACCACCCTATGACAGCACTCCCTTCCATGATTCCTCCTCCATCTTCATTACAGGACCAAACTGCTTTTCTCTGGCATCTGCCGCCACTTGTCTCTGGTTTCAAATGAAAACCACTTTTGAGGCTCCCCCCCAGCAAAGCAGAGGGGCAGAGCAGGGCTCTTCACGGATGCAACTCCATCGAGTGCCAGGCAAATAAATATATGGTGTTTCAGAGGCGTAGGACATAAATTCTGGCTTGGTTTAGAACCCTGTGGGCAGTAAAGTGCTCTGCCCATTAAAACATAAATTATCATCTGAGTATAGCTGATGAGAGGCTGGGACTAATAGGAAGTGGTACTAAATCAGAATTATAGGAATGCTCTTTCCCGTCTGACTGTGGGAATTTACTCTCCTCCCTAGCGTGCCTCAAGATGGCAGATGAAAATTAAGGCTGGTTTGTGTGGGAGCTCAGAAGTAAATTGTTACCCTCCCCAAGTACACCCTTATCAATAGTCTTCTTAATCCCATCAACGATGATTGTGGAACACCTGTCACCACCAAACTTCCAAACCTTTATGAAAAGAAGAAATTTAATCTCACATTCATCCTCTGAATTATGTAGCAGCAGCATTAATAGTAATATTAGGTCTACCGGGAAATTGAGCCTGGCACTCATTACCAGAGCTGGGCTTTCAAAAAAATCACTCAACATGGTGCCGATGAATTTCCTTTGAAAAACTTGAATCTATATTACAACTGTGCTGAGTCTCCTTAAAAAACCTGGCCCTGTGGTGCATACAGAATCCCCTGTGCTCTCTCAAAGATTCAGTGCCCAAGTCCCCACAGACAACTGCTTCTCTAGTCTTCTCTGCTCTTACCCTCCATCATCAGGTCCCATCCAGAGAAAGCTCAAGGGGAGGCACCAGCAGCAGCTCTGCATCACCACAAGGTTCATTACTGTAAAGCACAGTGGTTACGTACACCTAGAAAGCATCCTGGAAGACAACAAGGGCTATCACCCCACCTCATTTTTTCATCTCTTCTCAAAGTTGAGAACTGAAACCAAGGTCTACTGCCTCCCAAGCAGCAGCTTTCTATGAGGAGTTTTAATGTAAAGCAAAATTTTACAGCTGTTTTTATAGCAAGGGCTGTAACATTGACAGAACTTAAACTAACAGCACAAATACCACTGCAGTATGTGGAGGGGACTTCACCACAAACATTTGCTCCAGTTCCTGTCTTTACCTCACTGAGGACGGGCATTATTAATTCAACTTGTGAGATTTTTCCAAACATTTATGTCAATTAGTTCCCATCAGCCTAGCAAGCAGGGCTTCAGTTGCTATCAGGCCAGCCCTTTATCTCAGGGAAGGCCTGTTATGCCGATTGTAAAGATGGAGAATCAAGGCAAAATGCAATAATTTAGTGATGTACCCAGCACAGCACTGAAGTCCACAGAAGATCCAGGAATTTAATCCAGATCATTTCAACTTTTCCCTAGAGTTTTAACCCAGACCAATTCTTAAATTCTCTTCTGGGTATTAGTAAAAAGTAATCATGACAAGTTTAAAGCACATGGAAAGATCAAAACTGCCAGCTTATTTATGATCTACAGATAAATCAATACATTCAGATAAAGTTTCTGTTTGCCAGTAATATTTTCTTTGACTCCTGAATTTGCCCTTTTCTCCAGATGCTCGTTTCCTAAACAATACTAACTCGCCTCTCTTATTTATGGTCCACCTATGCTATTCTTTGCTCTCCCTTCCACAACAGGGCTAAAAGACGCTATTGAGATACAGCTCCTAGAGAACGGCTGTTCACTAGCTCATGTCTAGAAAGTGTTGCGACTGTCACAAAGAAAGATTGCAGTCCCCTTCATTTCTATAGTCTGTAACGCGTGCTTCTGGATGTATGTCCCTGGGCATTACTGAGAAAACAGCAATTCCTGACACAAATATATATTTTTTAAATGATGATTGAAAACCAAAATAAATCGAATGTCAATGGTTAGGAGCAGACAATAGTTATGGGTTCACCACACCCATAGCTGCTCCGACCAACTGCGGAGGAATCCTTTTAACTCTAGGTTTGGCTTCTTGCGCTACATAACTAAAGTTACTTAAACTCTGCTAGAGACCTATATAGAGCAGAACAGCCATAAGCAGATACAATGGCTTCTTGTTTTTTCCCCTCCCAACACAGTGATGTCCTATTGTTCATTATAAGTAAAGTGGAAAATCAGTCCTGCATTGAAATGGCAGGCCTTTGCGACACACAACAATTGGACTGTGCTTCCATGTCATCTGAACTAAGCAGGAGTGGAATTGTTACACAAGTCCCAAGGTGCCCACTGATGTGAGATGTGGTTTTTATTTATTGGAGAAGACACTTGCATACTCTGGGAAAAAGTTATTTGCCTGGCCTTAAATCATCCACACAGGAACAACTAAAGAAAGCCTGCAAATATATCAAGAAGGCATTTAGGACTGAATATGGAAAGACAGGACTGGATACACCAAAAGAACATGACTGAAGATAGGTTTAAGAGCCAGGGGTGCAGAAAGCAACATATTTTAGAATGGAAGAGTAATTTTGCCTCCAGTGCTCCTACGGGCACTGCACAAAGATAACTTTTCACTTTCAGAGCAGGCCATGCACCAGCCAGAAGGATGCCACAGTCTCGCAGGCTATGGGGGTGGGGTTTTCAGACACCCTAACAGCTACTGAAGGACCCAGTTCAAGTCCAAGCTAGTAAGGGTTTCCTATCTTGGAGATACTCCCTTTTTGGCACATTTTTTGCACAGAGTTTGGACATGAGTCTTACATTTCCTCAGACCTGCAGCTCAAGGCATATCCTGAAAATGAAGTCAGAGGAGGGTGCGGGGCAAAGGGACAGTACAGTTCCCCCACCTCCATACCTGCCAGAGGATCTGGGGAGCAGACCCTGACCCTTCTCAAAAGGGACAACCATGAGAGTCATCCAAGGGATTTTTGATTGCAGCGACCAAACCAAAACTACCATCTTGTTTGTTTCATAATGCCCCAAAACAATAACACTTTAAAACAGAAAGCCTTACTGTCATTTCCTCTGCCTCCCATTACAGTGTTCTCCCCGAGAGCTTCACAAGCTCCTCTGCTGGCTGTTGCTCAGTGGGTGTCGTAATGGAGCCAGCCCCAACGCCCAAGCTGAGGAGCTGCTGTGTCTGACATGTGCTCTCTCATCGTGCTGCACCGTCATATTTGCCTACTGCACGATGCAAATCATGCCAGCCACACCAAAATAACAGGAAGGGTAAATGATACTAAATTCCAAAGAGTACAAAGTATGCCAAGCTCAGACATCATTTCCTTGTCATTAATTCATACTCAACGCTTTATAAACTTTTATTGTAAAGAATGCATTTGGAATTTAAAGAAATTCTGAAATTCAGCAACATCCAGTGTTCACGCTCAATGTGTACTCTGCATGAGAGAGAAATTGTTGTGTCTGTTTGCTGTTGCGAAGTGGTAGCCCATATGTTCCTCACATTAGGAAGATATTTAATGTATGCCCTTGGCAAATAACAGACTATGGAGCATCTGAAACAAACAGAACCATCACCCAAAGATGAGACAAATTTCTGTTAAAATCTAAAAAAGAAAAAAAAGGCAGCTATTTACAGTAAATTAAAAAGTTATCTATCAAATCTCACTTATGGATCTCACTTATGGTAATATAAAACTATTCAAAAACTTTAATTATTATGACGAACTAGTCTCCTGTGGCTTGTTCATTTCACGCAGCTAAAAAAATTAAATGTTAACAGTCTTCTAATTATATCAGTATTCTGTGTAAAAAAAAAAAAACTGGCTTGCATTTATTACTCTGTCTAGGGAAGTTATGGATCATCTTGCTATTCACTTAATGCTTTTTAATTTACATATCAGAAATACTAATAAGTGTGGTGTTATTAGATCATATTCGCTTTCACTTCCAACCCAAGAAAATGATCCATTTTGTTTAGCTGCCACAATTAAATTAATTTATTTTCCTATGGCATGGTTTTTGATAAGGGCTTTTATCAGAAGTTTGACTGTATTAAGCTTAATAGGACATCTCTCATTAAAATAAAATGCTAAAAGAAAATATGTTTCATTAAAATCAAACAATGGCTTTGCCCACCACTCAACCCCATTTTGGATTCATTAGCATATTTAATAGAGGAGATAATTGTGCCTTTCGCTTGAAGAAGAGCCACAGTCTGAAGTTCCGGATTTGTTTAAAATTCAATAGATTATTTCAGTATCACGTGATGAGCGGCACTGCAGCATCTAGAGGTGGCCAAAGCAGTACTGACAAAGCAGCTAGATTTGGCACATTTTGGATTTGTTTGGCATTGATTTTCTGTGGTGCTCACGGCACAGTAGCAAGACTTTGCTCTTCAGTCCCTAGAGCATTGACAATATATTCCAATGGTATCAATTAAAAGATATCCTATAGGACCCTGCAAGTCCACTCCTAGAAGACAGAGACGTGTCTGTTTGAAAAGGAACCGACCCACAGCCTAGAAAATCAACCTCTAAACACACTGTATTGGGAGAGCAAGTGCTTGCTTCCAGCAGCAACAACCTCTTGTGACCTTTTGGATCATTACTGGTTAGGCCTCACAAAGGAACAGGAAAATACAGACAAATTTTTCAAAAGACAAAAAAAAAAACCTGAAAAAACTCAACTTTCAGAGTAAGTTAGGAGGGATGTTTGAGAGAGAGACTGAGGTCTTGAGTTCTTGCCGTTTCATCTGACTTCAACTCCCACTTCTAATCCATTTCATCCAGGTAGGATGCAGCATCCCCTAACATGCCTGCCTGTCCGATGGCTCTGAGCCTTTCAAGCTCCCTTACCGTTTCCCGTAAGCGGGGACAGGAGACTAACCCCAGGGGTCCAACAGATACCGACACTTGATAAAAGAAGAACACATTCTGATCTTGGCTTGATGGTGGACAGGAAAGGAAAAGGAGCTTAACAAAGATGGTGAGGTTGATTCTAAGCCATACAGAGATCCTTTCACACTGCCAAAATAGTGGAAAAGAGTCTCATGGTAGGTGAAATTTGGGGCTCTCACAGACAAGTAGAAACTGGTTAAGAATCCAGCAGTACACCCTCCTGGTAGGTAACAGACAGGCTAAGGAAATAAAATGTGCAGTGATCAATGTTGTGTACGCGTCCCATCCATCATTGCCTGAATGGATCCAGAGAGCGATTTTATCCTAATAACACCACGTCAGTTAGGATCATTCTTATGTTCTTCTGGCATCTACTCCATTCTTCTTCTTAAGAAGTTTCTCAAGAATTTTCTAAAGTTGAAACTTTTGCCTAACCAGCTGTATTGCTGTCTCGTAGCCTCTTTAAACAGATTTCTGCTCACAATTGAACAGACATTAGCTGCCGTAACAAAGCAGCAGCCCATATGCAAGTTTGCTTGTTTGCACCATAGTGTCCGGTGCTTCAACTCAAAGCCAAAATGCCCATATGGCCGCTGGAAAAAAGGAAGGGGGTGGGGGGGTAGGGGAAGAAGAGTAAAATGTTGAGTTGTTTCTGCTGGAAGGAAAGAGGGATTGTCAACACAGAAAGTCGATTAACACCTCAGCAGTGTAAAGGTAAAGTTTGTTGTTCTGCCGTACAATACAGCATCTAGGAATTGAACAGACACAGCACAAGAATTTCTTCTAACTCCTTCTTTCTTCCCCCCCTTTGGGCCCAAACTCCTACAATGAGGGACCTCCAAGACCTGCTGGGGATCACAGAGTGCATGTTGCAGATCTGAGCAGCCCACATACATCTAATAAAGGCAAAATGGCAAACCGAGTTCATGACACTATTTATATAAGGCAAAATTTTTCATCAAGCTGTTATCAAAGTGTACACTTCATAAGCTACTCATATATCACACAGAGAGGAGCTAAATAAAGAGGGTTGTCTTCAGCGCCAAGATTGGTTTTAAGGAAGAACTTGGTTTTAAAGCCAAACCAGAGCTGGGTTGAATCAGCTGGTAAGTTATACTCTTAAAATTCTAGCCTAAAATAATGGCGGGGGGGGGGGGCGGACATTTCAAAACACAAGTCCACAGATCTCTGGGTATTTCTGCTTTTTAGGGCCGGCCCAGAAATAGTACCTTTTTAAACTGCAGTCCTCTGAGTCCCAGCATCAGGAGTACTTAAATCAGAGCTGAAAATTATTGTTTCAGTTTCAGACCTGCATTTGGGCAGGAGAATAGCTGCAGCAGCAGCACCACAAATGATTGCACAGAGGAAGCAATCTGCCAGCCCCTGTGGAGAGTACCTAGAGCATATGTTCAGTGCAGCATGCAAACATCTTTGATTGTACCAGGCAGATCAACAATGCTCTGGCTACACGTACTTAACAGTGGGGAGCAGGAGATTGTGGCATGAGGCTTCTGTAACTCTGCTGCTGCTGTCTGAGTTTATTATATTTATACGTTTTATGGATCATCACTTCTGCAACTCTGAACATACAGTGTGCTGGTCACAAGAATGGGAAATGGATGGGGCGTACCATGGGATCCTGGTGACAAACAGGCTGGTTTAACCACTTCTGCTGCAGTTTTCTTTAGACTTGCCTGAATGCTATTTGCATTTTCAGTCCTGCTGTTGCTTGTATTTGCTCCTGAGCTGGAGTGACTTCAGATGTCCCTCCTGCCTGCACAAAGTTTCCTTGTACACAACCCTTGGCATTTCTTCAAGCAAACCTGACAGAAACGCCAGGGCTCAGTTTACTGTTGTGCCCTTGTTCTCTTACCTAGATGGCTCCTAGACTCAGTTCTCTGAAAATAAGACTTGCGGACCTGTAGATGTCCCTAATGTATACAGCTGTGCAAAGAATGGAATGTGACTGAATGTGAAAAAGAAAAAAAGTTGCAGCATTTCTTCAGACCAGATCAAGCAAAATTAAAAAATTTATATCATTCTTGGAAGGTCAGAGCCTGCACCTTTTGAAAGCCACAGTAAGAAAATTTTAAAAGAAAATAAAAATTCAAAACAAGGATATTAAAAAACAACCCCCCCCGACTGATCTATTTTTCCAAGGTCTAGAGAAAATATGGATAAAATGTTTTTCCTTATTTTTAACCTAAATGGTATAAATGAATACCTATTTATTGGTTGACAGAAAAATTCACTTTTTTCAGTGAACAAATAAACTTTCAACCAGTTACACAAGTAACTACAGATAACTGAGAACAGATGAGATTTTGAGGGGTGTTTGTTTGTTTGTTTGTTTTGAAACAAAGCAAGGTAACGAGACTAGAGAACTTCTTTCTTCTCTCTAGCTCCCAGTATACCCCAGGTACCGAGGGCCTGTCATGCTCTTTCCATGCCAAATTTCACAACCACAATAGGAAGAACAGAAAGAAATTACTTGGTGTCATTCACTTGCATTTTGAAATGAAAATTAACTTCATAACCTTGAACAATCAATAACTTCAGAAAATTGAAACAACAATGGACATTTTGATCTCCAAAATGTGATTACCCAACCACAACATGGCTAAGTATTACAGTCTTATTTTTAGCCCGTCAGCAAAAATTAGCACTAAAGCAGTCTTTTATTTCCTTTTCTTCCTGAGAGGACACACCAGAACTTTTCCTGGTGTACATAGCATTCCCCTTTTTACCACTTAGGCCATTTATTTTCTGAATCTTGGCAAGATGCTAACCTAGTCTGTATAACCACAGGCTACAGTACTCCAACTGCCAGACATTAATATATCTGTTTCAGTCACTCATCCAGCCCCAAAACTGACAGTTTGAAGAATTACCAGCTCCCAATACATGAAACTTAAGTAAGCCTGGACAGCTGTATCAGTGAACAACCTAGATTTCCATGTTAATATGACCTTGCTTGACACAAAGCACTTCAGGTATTTTATCAGCTTGTCTGTGAAAAGCATTCGATCTCTTTAGAGGTATAAAGCAGGACAAAGAAAGCATATTTTGCGTAACTATGAATTTACCATGCGTAGTTGAGATGTACAGCTTAGATCAGCATCCATAACTAAAATGAAAGGAACAGCCTGTCAGGTGTGAATTGCAAGCCCTAACCATAATCCCCCTTCTCTCTTCCAAAAGCTCCTCCAGCACAGCTTAAAGTAATGTCTATGAGAAAGGCAAATAAATTGTTATTCTGAGAGTAAGTGAAAGGCCTACGAAAAAAAAAAAAAAACACCAACCAAACCCCAAAACCACAACACATTTAAAATAGGGACAAGGCCCAGTCCTCACTCTTCACTCCCCCGGGCCCTACATCTCCCAGGCAGCCGACTCGATTGGGAAATGCAGACGTCCATCACTGCCAGGTCCTGCCCAACTGGTAACTGCTCTTGACACGCAGGCTCCTGTTCCAGTCACACACTGTTCATGCTTCATATTGTCATAGCTTAAAAGTTTGATGAGGGCATGAAAAAGATAGAATGGGACACAACTACATAAAATGAGGAACAGCACAAAACAGATGAACAGAAAACCAGATTCCTTCCTCTCATAACAAAAGAGACTGCAGGACACGAACTTAAAAGCAACAGTTCAATCTTAATTTATTGTAGAGTTTATTTGAGGAACTGGCTGGCCCAAGATACCCCTTAGGTCTAGAATTTAGAGGAATATAATTGAAGAATACTGACTAATTTCTGGAGTTGGAAAGATTTTGCTCTCATTTCCACAAAACAATTTGCTGGGCCTTCCCTCAGCAAGCTCTAACCACAACTCTGATCATGTCCAGTAAAAGAGGGCTCCCAGTTCAAACCAGCTGGGTAAGAATGATCTCCTGTACAGCACAGACCATCCAAAACCCAGAACAGCTTCTCAGCCTGCAATAACACAGAGAGGCTCTGGGCTCATAAGTGTTTGATAGTAATGAAAATGAATACTGGGATGAAGAGGGAAAATGAAAAAAACCAAAACAACCCTCGCCTTCCTCAAAAATAACTAGTACAGGATGGCAAACTGATGCACGATAATACAGAAGAGCCTCCTCAGAGCAGAGAACAAAGAGACAAGCAGAGCTTTCAATGTAAGAAGTAAGAGAAGCCTGAAGGTAAAGACAAGGAGCTGAAAATTATTGCAGAAAGGGAGGAAAGACCATAAATACCTTCAACAATTCTACGGTGACAGCAATGCAAATGGTTGTATGGCATTTTCCACCATAGAGTACAAAATTGTCGTTATCTGAAATGGGACTTTCTTGGACTGTCAGTTGGATACCAGCACCTAAAGAAGTGTCTGCAGGCTTGTAATTGTGGGGAGAAAGATCATCCTAGAGCAGGCGGGATAGACAAGCTAGAGAAAAGGCTAGAAAAGGGGAGGGATTAGTAACAACAGAGGAAGGATCCATTTTCTGGGACACTGCACAGCAATGGCTAACACTATTCTTGTTCAGTTGAGGGAGCTGGGACGTTGACTTCAATAAAAATAAAACTGGGCCTTAAAGATGTAATGAACTATTTATTAATTAGTATGCCCTAAATGTTCGGAAAATGCTATTACTTAATGGGCATTATTCTCCTCTCCAATCTTTTTTAAATGAAAGGAGCTGATTGGATTGATGATAGGATTGAGAAATACAGACTCTTGCCATCTGAAGATGCCCAGTTACATCCTTTTTGCTCAAATTTCATCAAAAGCTAGCACAAAAGGGATGTCAATGACACAAGAACAGAGCCAAATGCATCTGGCTTTACTGAGTGTAATTGTAATATCAAGTGCCTTGTTGGGCTGTGTCTTTTGGAAACAAAAACAATCTATTGTGATACTCTGGAAAGGTTCCTTCTCATCTGCATGGAACTCATTTAAAAAGGATGATTTAAAACAAAAGAAACATTATCCAATATTAGAAGTAACCGTTAGCAAGGCTCATTAATGCAATGCACTGAAGCTACAGTCTCTGCAATTCTATTGCATAGCTAAACTACTGTAATTAAACCATAGTTCCTCTGTGTTATTTAGCAAAGTAAATAATTACACCGTGCCCCTGAGGTTTATTGTTAATTTGTAGCATCAGGCAGAAACCCTTGCTGCCATTTCTAAACCTCCATTTTATGGGATCGTATCCCTATAGTGCTGCCCTGTTACTGTACTGAACGTCAAAGTGACTGCACTGACATTTCATCCTGTTGTGTTTCCCCATCATAAATACCAGTCGTTACACTGCCTTGCATGCATGTGCATGTGTATCCAAGGCAGCCATCAAAACTTCAGCTCTTCCAGGCAGGTCTTAAATAATCAGCGTGGGTTTATTTCACAGGGAGGCAAAGCTAGTGTTTCCCCTACGCACCACAAAGGGCCTGGATTCATTCACTTACTGCAATTTGACTTTTTTTTGTGTGTGTCCAGAAACATAAATGTTAGCACAGCAGGACTACCGTCACTTCCAGCATCACTCCTCCTTGGATAAGCACGGCTCTTCCTGCACTCTTGCTGTGGATGGAGCCTCTGCCTGTGAGCTCCCAGACTGCAGGATTGCATCCGACAACAGAAATTCACCCCATTGGAGAATACTCATTTTTCTAAAACCTGCTTACAGCTGCCCAGCTAATTTAACTAAACACAGCAAAACAGAGCAACAGGTAGTAATAATTTTAAAAATTTTGAAAATTGTTTCAACACCCCCTCTATCCCTGAAGTTTTTAGGGCATGCTGAGGGGGCACAAACCTGTTCTGGAAGCCCCAGAACAAAAGCAGGGCCAGCAGGATTACAGCTACATCCCAGCCCCGGAGCTGTAACAGGGTTGGGACTACACAACGTTACAACTGGTCCATTTTTAATGGCACACTTAAACAAACATCCAACATCCCTACACAGTTTGTAAGGCTGGAAACGGGAAACAAAAGCACAGTGCCCCAGTAATCTCAGTATTCAAGCCCAAAAAATTGTATTCACTGACGTCCCAAAAGATGACACCCCTTATTTCCATGTATCAGCAGGAAAATCAACACAGATTTCAACGTTAGTCTTTCCAGTCTGGGAGTTGTAGCCTTCTGCTCCTAAGGAGGAAGATGTGGGTTCTCTTGCTTTCATGCTCCTCCCAGTGGCAGAAGCAAAGGCCTGTCTGCTGGCAACAAAGCAGAGAGACTTTTTTTCTCCTTCCCTGTGGCCGTTCCCACAGTCCCTTTTAGCTAAGAGCCAGGAAAGACTCATCGTGATGCTCTAACGTGCTGAGGATGAATCAGGAAAAAGCTCTCTTACATGACCATGAATTTAATATTCCATTGCCTTGGAAAGCCTATGACTACATGTCAAATATAGTAATAGTAAAGGTGATGAAATAAAAGCATCCAAGATAGGGAAAACAGACTCAAGAAAAAAAGAAAAAAAAAAAAATCTTTCCACAGGATTGGTTTTCTCTGAGAGACTCCTCATATTTGCTAGCATTTAAATCAGTAGTTTGTATTTAGTTGCCCAGGACAAGAAATTACATTTCACTCCCTCACAACAGATTCATAAAAAAAATGCTCTTTAAAGTTAGGTGTTTATGCATACATATATATAATAAAACACTGTATTTAAACCTCTGAATTCAATCCAGTATGGTTTGGAAACTGTGATGTTGGGCCAGAATCTCAGCTAGCGGTAAAATGTTATGTTGATTAGCTCAATATGACAACCGAAAGGAACACACATCAACATCATTCCCCCGGCTTCAGCTGAACTATGCCGATTTGTATCTGCTGCGTTTCTGGCCTGTTGTACTCTGCATTATTCTGCTTCCTAAAGCGTTGGGATGACAGCCGGATTATCGCAGGGTTTCCTATCTGTTATTAGAGTGGCTGCTTTTCAACACAGCTAAGGGTATACTTCCCTTTATGTTGCTCTGGTGAAACTGAGATGCTTTGTAAGTATCTATCACGCACTCAAATAGATATAGATGGTATGCAGAGGAAGTGAGAGACCCAACATATACGTACAACAGCCCTTACAATCTTCACGGTAAATCAACATCAACAGCATTCTGAGTCCCGTAGAGAACACAGTAAAAGTTGTGAAATACACTTTGCAGATCAGAGAAGGAAACACGGGTCAGACTTTGTGAAGAATTTGGAGATCTTTCAAAATAAAAGACACTGAACTGTAAGATATTTTTATGTAGATATTACGGTGTGCCATAATTTCTCTTAGGACATTCCAACATAAGTAAAGAGCTTAAGGATTTTTTTTATTTTTTGGCTAGAGAAACTATTTTCACCTAAAATTTCAAGTCTTGAGGTAAACAGAAATAGACTTTCTGCGCAAGTAACATTAAAATCAGAAAAGCATCATATAAAATCCGTAGCTTTCTACAACTGCTGTAAATCTCAGTGGGCCTCTGCAGCTCTGCAAAGCTAATTAGCAACATACCTGAGACCTGGCATCACAGGTTAAACTTTGAGCTCAGAGTGATTCCTGAACATCAAACTTTTACCTCTAGAAATAGTCTGCTGACTGTTAATATCTTTGCTTAAGCTGGCAAATGCTGACACTGTCCAAACAATCCAAAGTTTGCCCCTCCTGAACTTTTCCATCACTGCTGTCAGATCTCTGTATTCCCTAACAAAGTAGGAATAACAGAATATGGGATGGCAAAAGACCACTTACAAACCGTTATTTGTTTTACAGTAATAAATTGTTATATTCTTTCTTTCAAAGTTGGTATTTAATGTAATGAAACGCCTTTCTCCGTAGTTGGTTTTTAATGTACTGTGCCATGTTTCTCATGGTGCCTCACCCTCACTTCCTTTGCTTTTCTTGTTGGCATTTAATTTATTGAAACAAAAGGATTAGTGCTGTATCTTACAGTTCGAATACAATGAGTAAATGTCCACCGCCATATGATCTTTAAGCAGCAGTTTATTTAGCCCCAGTGAATTGTTACACATATAATCCAGGTTCATTGCGTGTTGTGAATTGGAAGGTAAAATACTGTCACTTCTAACATAGTTCAGGACACTCTAAATTGACTCCAAGATTTCCTAACACACAAGAAAGGACAAAGTAGCAATGGAGGTGACATACTGAATCATCTCAGCCATTTGCTAGCTACCACAGGCTACCACGCTGTATTATCCCATTTGTAAGCTCTGTTTTAGCAGTGGTTGTTTGACTATTCCTTAGGGAGCAGTAAGTGTTCAGAGCCTCGCTGCCAACAGGCACAATGGCTATTGGATTGAAGTGGCTACATCTCTGTTGCCAAAGTGTAACACAAAACCCCCCAAAATGGCTTTACAATATAAAAATGCTTGTGAATCCTAAACACTCATGGAAAAGCTTGACATTTCAAACAGTAAGTTAATTCATCCACTTTGAGCTGCAGAAAGTGCACCTCTCACAAGATAAATCTCCAACAAATGCCAGCCCCAGCTATCTCCCATCTCAGGCAAACCCGGAGGCTATTAGAGAACCTGTGTGCATGCACATAAAAACAAACATTACCTTGAATTTTGTTCAAGGAAGCCTCATAAACACTCAGCCATGATGCTCATGAACTGTAAGCTTGCAGTTAAACACAGGTGTAAATGCTTTCCTCACACTTCCTTTCCACTTAATCCTGTCCTGTATCAAATGCAGGATTCCAGATTTCTCCCACCAAAGGCCTGATCCAAAAAACTAGAAATCAGTGGAAGCTTTGCCACCAGCTTTGCTGGGGTTTGGATTAGGACCATCATAAGAGGAGCACACAGTGAGTTTGGACAAACAGCCCACTTATTCTTGGCAATGCATGTCAATGTATCTTAGTCTCCAAAACTGACAACATTTCTTTTCCAAACCTCTGGATGGATTCTCTCCTCTCTTTCTCCGGGTTTCCTATCCCTTGCCATTCTTTGTCTCTTTTAGGAGAAACAAAAAAAGGCGACAGAGTAGGAAAAACTGGTTCTCTGGACAGCTGTACTCCCAGCCTAGACTGGAGCTAACTTTTGCACACACGCTAATACGTACCACTCACTGCTGTTCCTCTGAGCCCCTGCCTCTGCTCTCACGTGCATTCCCACAAAGCATTCACTTCTCCAGACAAGTCCTCAGCTCTATTATTCAAATACTTAACACGTCCTTTGCCTTATTGGTCCTTATAAATCAGTTTATCTCATTAGTGCAGACATTTTGCTTTTACTGTCAGTTTCTGATTTCATTTAAGTTAGTGAAAGAAAGACAAGGAGTTATATAATGAAGGATTTGTCTTAAGAAGCTTCATAGACAGCAATCCCTCATCTTGATAATTTTTAACAGCTAGTTGCTTTCTTTTTCTTCTTTTTTTTTCCCCCTCCTCCTATCAGTTTCTCTCTTTATAAAACTACAATTAAGTAGGTTGAATGGATTGCAAAGTTTTGATAGCAGAAAGCCTACTTCTTTTGCCTTTTTGGTTGATTTTTTCAAGCTTGTCTTTAAACAGTGCTCTAAAATTTTGTTGCTACTATTGAAAAAAAAAAAAAAGAAGAAAATGAAGGGAAAGAAGAAAAGGCCTTGATAAATTGTAAACATGGCCCTTAGAGGCTTACTTCTTACCGTAGTCTCTTCAGAATTCAGACCAACAGCTCCTTTACAGCCAAGCTCTTTTCCTAAGCAACTGAAATATGCATGATATCTCTACGCTCTCCCTCTTTCTAATTTCCACTTAAGCCCTGTGGAGGGAAGCTTCTTAGGTACCAGCAGGAGTAGGCAAGGCAGGAGAAGTTCACAAACCCTGCTAGGTATGGGAAAGAACAGCATTCCCATGGGCAATGTGCACAACAGCAGCAACAGGCCAGGGCATAAAACTTTCAGTTCTACAACAAAAATTGAGTATTCTCTATCTGAGCCATAAAAAAAAAAATCCTTAATATGAAGCTTGTTCCTGGAGGCCTGCAGAATACCTCCTTGCCTTTTACACCCTTTCTGTATATGCCAAGTGCCCAAATCCATTACCTTGACAACACTGTGCATCACTGTAATAGCATGAGTCAGACTCGCGATTTTTGTGACCATAACAAAAGCAGACTCCCATCGATTGGCATGGAGCTCACTGTTCGAAACTATAATTTCAGAAGGATACTTGCTTTAAATCTTGTTGCTCTCTGCTTTGGGTCTTGCCAAACTTTCACATATACCAAAACCAGTGCCTTGTTTTATGGTCTCATTTTAATGGGTTTGTCTGTATTCCAAGACCCAGCAAACAAAACAGATCAAAAACCCTCCATAAGAGATTTCACTCACAGCTTCTTCCTCACCCTTTACATAACCAATCTCAACAGGCTGAGCTCAGTGTCCGAACCATCTCCCAGTTCCCAAATGACGGTTGCAGTGTTCTGTTCCAGACTAAAATCCAAACGTGCAGTTGTTTCACTAAAAACCCTTCGGCATCTCCAAAGCTGGACCAAAGGCTTAGACCAGTGAAGGGAGGAATGAAGAGGGGATAAGTCAACAAAACTGTACGTCAGGTTTTCTATCGGAGAAACACAGCTCCTAGCATGTATCAGTGCAAAGACAGGAATGACTGCTGACTAGCACATTTGGCTGACAAGCCAAGAAAGTAATCAGGTTACAATAATGACAAAAAATAACTGTCATCACAGGCATACAGTGGTACATCTTCTTTTACAATATCCAGGAGAAAAGTGGTCAGATTTCTTGTGTTTCAGTTTCCTTCCCTTGCCACCATGCTCTTTTCATCAGCTGTGCTGTATCTAGCTTAATTTATGGACACATGACAGGAACACACCTTGCTATGAATTTCTGGCAGAATGCTCCAGTGCTATACCAAAGAAGCATGTAGAAAAGCTCATGAAATCCAGTGGTAATTGGATTTCTCATCAATAATGTGAGCTATGCATTGCCATATAGTGTAGCATAAGGCATGGTTTACTGCCTTTTGCCCGGTACCCACTGACAGGCTTGTGAGTATCAACATCTAGCGCAAGGCAGAAAAGTACAACACTCCCATTTTATCAGTCCTGTAAGCCACTGACTGTTAGACCAAATGCTGAAGAAACAAGAGAGCTAATTTCTCCACTTGGTCTTAGCAGATATTAGGACATTAATAGAAGATGCGAGCACCACTGAATATCAGTGGCATTGTATTTGTTACATGAGAAAGATCTTACAGTACCCATTGAAGCTGTGATGTGGAACTGTGTACACAGAGAGCACGTTTTTGAGAGGAAGGAAAATGGACAGAAACCGGTTCTTACAGCCATGTGAAAAGGTGACATCTGCCCTGGTAACAAAGCAGATTAAATAAGATATGGTCTGTGCTCCGGCTAAGCCAAAATCCATTACAAGATCACAAATCCTTGCAGAAAAGAAGGACAGCTCACCCTGCCACTTTCATAGGCCTACTGAGGTGCAGGAGAAAGATGGAGGCAGCAGGAAGGAGGGGAAAACTGTAAGGCCAAAGTGGGCCTGCAGCACTCCACAGGCAACAGAGAGGAGATCCACAATGCCGTTGAATGGACCCTCACAGAAAACCTCGATGGGGGTGACTGCTATTGACGACCAAATTTGTGAAGGGATGGAGGATGCTCCTCAGGTCTCTCAGGAGATCCCAAATATTTCACAGCCCTGGGCCTCCCATCTGTTCCTGAGAATAGGATGAAGGATCTAGTTAAGGGGAGATTAACATGATAGGCTTCAGGCCACAGAGTCTCTGCTGGAGAAAACTCATATACCTGATGGAGTTCTTTGAACAAGTTAATACAATAGTAGAGAATGGTGAAATGGAATGTAATTTTCCACAAGTTTTCAATAACTTTCCATGTAATAGAGCA
Organism: Chroicocephalus ridibundus; assembly: GCF_963924245.1. Taxonomy (NCBI): domain Eukaryota; kingdom Metazoa; phylum Chordata; class Aves; order Charadriiformes; family Laridae; genus Chroicocephalus; species Chroicocephalus ridibundus. The sequence goes on along the minus strand of NC_086296.1, from coordinate 6,777,715 downwards.
AATGCCCTATCCTGTCCTTAGGGGATACGATGCTATAGTTCAGAGAAAAAATGAAAGAGAAGAAAGGTTAAATCAAAACAACATACAAATTGACTTTCAGCCCAGTATTCTGGGCTACTTGGTGATACACAAGTAATGACACACCATTGTGGCCCATTCAAAGAAAGGGCCCAACCCTGACAGGTCTACAGTGTCCCAGCCTACATAGCTCTTGTCCCATCCCGAGAGCCTGAGGATACCAGTGACCAGGCTGTTGCTGGACAAACCAATGGCTGCCAGAGAGGACTGAGAGTCTCTTCAGTTGAGTTCCATGAGGTGACTAATGGTGGTGCAACTGAAGCTCATGAGGCAATACTGCAAGGAACAAGGCAAGGAAAATAAGCAGCCCTTGATTAAAGGGTAAAATGAATGACAAAAGTACCAGAAGCTATAAACAGTAAGGGCCAAGTGGGATTTTCTGTCATACTGCTGCACACTTCAACAAGTTGGGTACAAAGTATTTCTGAAAATCCCAAGGAAGTTTATCTGCATTTTTAGGCAGGTGAAGGGAATATCTATTTCACAGTGTCCTCTTCGTTACTGCTCTTTCTATGGCTATCAAAGACTCGAGGTTCAGCTGAAGCTTTGCTGTGGAACTGAAGTCAAAACTTGTAGCTGGTGCATTAGTCTGCCTCAACGAAGGACACAGTCCAAGCCAGAGCCAAATCCATGGGTGTTGCTCTCTGCCTGTCTGAGGAACACGTACCATTCACCGCAACCCTCTCTCTAAGTGTTTAACTCTCTCTGATTACTATGTTCCTAAGTCCCTTGTGAGACAGGTAGACGTTAATATTCCCATTTTATGGTTAGAAACTGAGGCACAGGGAGTCTAAGCAACTTGGCCAGAGTCGCAGAGGGAGCATCTGGTTTAGCAGAGAGCTGAAGCCCAGCTCCCCAGCACCAGGCGAGCAGCCAAACTCCTGGAACAGCTTCTGTCAGGAACAATTCCCATATGGAAACAAGCCATGAACACAAGGACAGCCTAATTACAATTAAAAAGGAATCTTCCCAGAACCAAATAGGGTAGCAGCACACAACATATAGTTAACCCCTTACAGCAGGACTCTACACTGAGCAGGCAGGGTCTTACCGTACAGAAGGGTTTTGGGACATGCCTGCTGCTGACCGCCACAACAGGGACTGAGGGCTCAGTGATAACCCAGGCCCCAGGTTCACTGCTCAAGATGGTCACCTGCAACTGCCAGGCAGCCCTTCTTCTCCACATCCCACCTCCTGAAGCTGGAGCCACTACACCAACCTTGTCAGAGAGCGCTCTGCCCTGCTGCAGCCAAGCTAATTCTACAGCCCCCTCTCCCCTCTGCCCCACTCACACACACGCTGCCATTTTACTGCAAAAACACTTGTTCACTCTAGTTAAATCCCCTCTGTGCTTTCCTTTAGAAGGGAGGATTTCAAAATTTGATTTGTTTTAGTCACTAAGTACTCTCTGCTATTCCCAGCAGCTCCTTTAGCTGACAAGGTTTATCCTTGTCGCCACTTTGTTGTGTTTTATGAATAGGGACCCAGCAAAACCCAAGACACCATTTAACATAGCGCACATTAGTCTTTTACCCTGAGCCACTCCGCGCCTGGTATCGCTCTCTCTACCAGAGTGTTACACACAAAATGGTCCCTCTAGGCAATGTACTCACTCAGGAAGGATATTAACTCCCCCCAGCAGAGCGTGTGACTGAAATGCTGACAATCCCTGTAGTTTAAAAAGCATGACTGGTAAAACATTTGTGCATATCAGAGAGATGCTGATCTGGTTCATGGTGGCCTGGGGAGAGATGCCCCAGACGACAAAGGGAATGCTGGCAGCGCCCACCTCAGTGCTGCGCTGGGTGCTGTGTCAGCCCAGCCATGCGTGAACACCTCCTCGCACACCTCCTCTGCGCCTTTGGGTGCTTCTTCCCACATCCCCGGGGCAAGAGCCGGGCACGGTGTGCCGTCCCTGGGAGGCGCTCCCACTGCAGGGAGCCTGGGCAGGCAGGGCCTCCTGTTTCCGGAATGTTCCACCTCTTCCCCTCAGGCTGCACCTCGCCCTCCTCATCCCACCCCGCTTCTGGTTAAAGCCAGTGACAAGCAGATAAAGTTTTACTAGAATCTATTTCAACAGTTTCCTCCTCGACTAGAGACATGACTGGGCAACGCTGAGTTGCCACCAGGTGTCAAAAGGTGTTTCAGCAGCGTAGAGACAGGGTAAAAACCCAGCCCTGCCCAAGGCGAGCTCTCCCCCACCGCAGAGTAAAGCCTGCGGATAAGGAGATCAGCACTCACTGCGCCGAAAAAGACAACAACCTGAAAGGAAGGTGCCACCCAGCAACACACAAAAAGCTGATACCAGGGCGTGATTACCCACTGCAGGCAACCAGAGATGGTAAACAACAAAGAAATACAAAGAGAGAAAATCGGAACAAGGGAAGCGCAGAGCTGTGGATGCACGGAGATTTGGAGCCTGTGTTTGCCCATCACAATGCACACGCACCGATCTCCCACAGCAAATATGGAATAAAAACCTGTGCATCAGAGAATTACAAAAGAGTTGTTATACCCGTCTCTATCCCCATACTTTCATGTGAGAATATTTGCTCCGGTGTAGTGATGCACTTCAAGGCTGACAGGAATCAACAGTAGTTCTCCTTTACCAAAGTCCTTAAGAAAGTTTGCCGTCTTTGAAACTGTGTATTTTGTTAATTCTGTTACATCGTGCTCTCTGCTGAGCTTTTGTTCAAAGAGAAAGGCAGGGTGTCTGACAAAGTCGAGCAGTTTTGACCTTGCAATCCTCCAAGCGCCTTACGTTATACCCAAGAATCCAGACAAAACCACCCCTGCTGCTGTCTTGCACTGAGAAAATGTAACTGGACAACAGCGTAACAGCTTGCTTGAGCTCCCACTGAAATTAGTGGGAGCTTTTTCACTCACCTCCTTAGAAACGAAACCCCTCCAAATAAGTCCAGCCTCCCACCAGTCTGCTGCTCAGAAATCTTTTAGGCTGGAATTCATCAAAGCAATCCATAAAATTTAAGTTAATTTCATTTATGCTTAAGGTCAAGCATACAGCCCTTTGAATCCCACAGAATCTTACTTTATTTCCAACAAAATTAATTTTCAAAGCATTTAAAATAAGGTAAAAGTAAGATCTTTCAAAGTATCTCTGCTTTGAAAAATTATGATGCATCATATTCATTAGCATCCGTCACATCACGCTGTGGGACAGAGTTTACTATGACTGACAGAATATGGTAAGTCAGTACATGCAGGTGTGTGACAAATAAAATCAGTGTAATCATGAGGCTCAGAAAATTGCTTTTAATGTTACGTTTATACATGTAATTCTGTTAAATTACCTGGGCAGGATACAGAAAGATTTTACTTTATACAAGTGCCTGGAATCCAAAAATTGCATGTGTAAGGTGGAACTTTTTTTTACACTCACATTTTACTATAATGAAATAATGGAGAATGTAAAGACGTGTCAAGGAGCAAAACAACATTCCAAATACCGGAAAATGACATCCAATTGTTTCAATGGTGGGAAAAGTTTTTTATATAGAATTAAGTAAAGAGTTGAGCAGGTGACTGTACTGTCTTTCAGACAGGGACATTACAAGTATTATCCACATCAAAAATTTTACTCACCTAGACCCTTAAACTTTAATAGAAAGATTTTCATGGTAGTTTGTGAGGAATTAGCTGCCTGACCTCTGTAAGAGCTACAAAAATCATCCCAAGCCCCTCACTAGGAGTCAGCACTGCCTGTTCTGAGACTCAAGAAGTTGATACCGGGATACAGAGCGTTTCATTGCTCGGTCACTAGTTCAAATCTCGCATAAAGCAGTGATGGCTGGGAGTCATTACCACGGGAACGCAGTTTGGCTCCTGCTGTGAAAGGAGCTATGAATCCTCCCCTCCGCAGCAGTGAATCTTACCCATATCATAAATGTCCCGACCATGTTTAGTGTTATGCGGCCCCCTTACCGGCAGTCACAGGGACGTTTCAGGTAATCTCTCCCGCTCAGAGGATAGGGGGCTATTTGTACCATTTCTGTTCTGTCTTCAGGCCAGGGAATACAGCCTTCTAGCCCGTCATGTAGACAGCCCAAGACCTTTAGCAAACATTTTAAAACCATCGCATTTGTAACTAAAAATAAAATGCCATTTCATTTGGTGGCTGTGTAATAGTGATTTTATACAGTGCCATTAAAAGTAAAATTCCAATAGGAGGAACTGCTGACTGCTGCTAAACTGCAGGATTTTTAAGTTCTTTGAGGCAAGAACATGTCAATCTTTTATATGTCTGCAAAATGCCATGAACATCTACAGCACTCTATAAATCATAAAGGGAAAGATATAAGCAAACAGGAGTTATGGGATCTTATCTCTCTGGCAGATTTTGCCCTATGGATAAGGGAGCTTACAAAGCAATAATGAAATATTATCAGCAAAATAAAGTTTTAGTGGCTTTTTATTCTTAACAGCATTTTGCTAGCACCATGTCAATAGAAGCGGAGCTTCATCTGGGACCAAAGAGTTCTGATTTGCATATGTTATCATGCAAAATGAGATTTTATTCTACCCTTGCCTTCAGAAACACTGAGCCATGCATAAGATCAGATCACAAAATTAAAACAATTTATTGTACTGGAAGTCTCTTCTGTTAGTTTTGGCCAAGTTCCCAGTTCAAGTGATTAGTGAAACCACAGAAATACTAATTAGCAGTGCAGGGATCCTCAGAACGTACAGTGTTTGTGTTCATGGTGTATTAACAAGTAGACTGACCATGCTCATCTTAAAATTACTGTCTGCTCCATCATTAATTGCCAAGACAGGAAATCAAATGACCACTTTCAGAAGACAGATAACTTATGCCCAAAAACGTGGAAGCCCTCCTTACTACAATCCGTACTGTTTCTAATGCAAGGGCTCTAAGAGCAGCCCTTCTCTGCATCACCAATGTGCAAAAATCATGTACCAGATCCTGCACATTCATAAGCTCAACCTAAAGATTCCCAAAGTTTTTAAGTGTTCTTCCTTTGCTTTCTCATCTCTTGAGTTTCATGAAATTTTGTAGATTTTTCATCAGTCACAACAAGCAGAATCTCACTTTTGCATTTAAATGGAAACAATCCTTCTTCAAAACCACTTGACTGCCTAAGTCAGTGACTTAGAATGTAAATATTTGAAAAGACATGATAAAAATTGCAAGACTTGTCAATAAGTAACACCATCACTACTTAACTAGGCTCCTCTGTACATAACAGTACTAGCATTGTCCTAGTATTTTATGGTAAATAAGTACAACTACAGATGAAATTAACCTTGCTCATGTAACCCACAAAGAGCCTATGTATCGCACGTCATTCCTCTACAGCATTTTGAAAACTTACAGAGGAGTTCAAGCAGTTGCCCAAGGGCCAGGTGCAGATCAGGGAATAATTCAATGCTGACCAACCCCAGGGTCTGGGCTTTTGAACAGCCTTCATTATACAAGATACCATTTTGCATCTGGCCAGAAGTGAACAAAAGTGTTCATCCAGAGACCCAATTAAAGCTCTATTTAAAAGAAAATTAAGACTCAGGCACAGTACGTGCAAATGAGTAAATGTAAGCTGCCCTAGCCTTTTGGGGCACAATCGGTCCCCAGTGTTATACGCCATCCAGCACCAAGCATATTATTTGCAAATATTAACAACCAAATAAAGCTTTAAACAGCAAGAAAACAAGAGTGATTAGTTATATGAAAGGAAATGGGTCTGTCCTCTTGTCATCAGATGAAGAGTTGTTTCCTGGCTTTTGTCAAACATTAGCTGCTGGTATAGATTCAGGGTTTCACTCCTGATCTCCCAAAATTAAGTGGTACCACATACATTAGGAAAGCCCTGTAACATGAGACCTCAGGAAAGAACACTTTCCACTTGCAAAAACTGCTCAGGAAATGACAATCTAATTGGCAGCTCTATAGAAAATATCCAAAAAGCTAATTAAAAGACTCCTCCTAGGCCGGGCCCTAACCCTGCCATATCCCAACTGCAACACAAACTTCATATTCCAGAAGGCATCTCCCACATAATGGTTTATCAACCTACACTGTTGCCAGGAATAGAAAAGTACATCAGACTTAAGCAATTAAGTTTTTCTGTGCTATATAAGCTGGAGAAGAACCATACAAAGAAAATAGCAGCACAGAAAATGAACAGGATGGATTACAGGCATCAGCATTAACAGATAAAAGGACAGCTTCTTTCTTTCATTCAATAATATATTTGGAGGAATAAAGCTTGTGCTGACAAAGAAAAACGTAACAAGCAGGACTACAAATAAACTTGCAGTTAGCATTCATTTTGTCACAGCGAGTTAAAAATTGAATTTAAGATTCACATTTTGTAGGAAATTTCTACCTAGGTCACACACTTATCCTACAATTTAGGGTCGACATGAACATTTCCATTGAATTTTATTTGGAATGGGAGGACAGATGGGAGTTAAGGAAGGTCAGGCATGCAAAAAACATTTTAGTTTTGTATTTAAGCATGAGGTATTAGCGGAAAAAAGAGAATAAAGAATAAACTGGGGCTTTTGTGTGTTACTGTGCTTTGTTAAAAAAAAAATCCTTATGTATAGAATAAAAGGTACTAGAATCTAATCAACTGCTCACAGCAGGAATCCCGAAGTACCACTTACGGTGTGCAGCAGACTGACATATAATCATGGCTGAAACAGAATTACAGCTCACATCACCACATCAGTTCTGTTATCTCCGCTGGAGCTTGAGGGCGGAGGAAGAGGTGGAGGGAAGAAGTCCAGCAGACATCCCCTCATCAAAAAAGTAAAACTTAAGGACTAACCGACGCCAATCCAAAAGCTTCATGAATTCACCGAATCATAAGAGGCAAAAGCACAAATTGTCCCTCTGCAGGTGATCAACTTCTTGTTCCATTCAACTGGTTGAAAAAAATCCTGCTCCCACCCATCCAGTTCTCCAGCTCTTTATGATACTTACTGTTATTATGTATTTAAAAAAAAAAAGTCTCAGAGAATTTATTCTGTAAAACACAAAGAATGGAGCCCTACAGTGCTTTTAAACACTTGTGCGAAGAATAAAAGTACATATGCCTGGGCATCTCCAAACCAACAAAAATCTGCCAGTATTTTCAGCTTCTAAGAACATATTTGACTTTTATTTTCCCCTCGGCCACAGTCTTTTCAGACCCTGCATATGTTCACCTGGCTTGAGGCAATAATATAAGTAAAACATGAGTAATTGGAAAAGTTGAGCTAATTGTGGGTTGGCAAACAGGAAGGGAGCTGCAGCCCCGCACCTGACTCATTCTGCTCTGCTGCTACCCCTTCAAAACGAACGGGCAATTCCTGCAGCCATGCGAGACTGACCACATCTGCTCCGTCACGTGCTGTGATGGGAACCACCTTTATCCAGCTGGAGCGAGAAACTTCAGAAGGTGAAGGGAGGAAAGTGCTGTTGGTTGCAACCACCAAGAGTAAAAGTATTTTTTACATTGTATCTATGACAGCCTTCTTTGCAGAGGCCAAGGACTGATATTACCTTGACGACAGCATCATTTCACAAAGCTTTGGACATAGTCGATAGAAATGCTTTTGTGGGATGGAGAGTATACAGTGATGAGGGCTTGAACTTCTCCCTCCCTGTCTCCTCGTAACGAATGAGAAAAATAGATGTTCTAGGGTGTGTAGTGAGGAACAGAGCACTTGTGTCTGGCTAAACCAGATGCTAGAGTGGGACAGTCAGGTCCTATTTCATGCAAGTAAATAAGTGGCAAGTTTTCAATGTTACTGAACTCCAAAACTCTCAGCCTAATGCCTAGATTACTGGCTACATTGCAGAGGAGCTGAGCGCCCCATTCAAAAAAACCTAAATACGGGCATACAAAACAGAGCAGACGACAGCTGCTCTTTGGCTTTGTGAACTTCAGCTGAGGCTCTGGAATGAGGTCTCCGAAAGCCTGGCCCTGAACCAAGTACAAGTCTACTGAGACCTTCTGAAGACAGCATCTTACACGTGCACTCAGCGCCTAACACAGATGCCAGAGATGGAAAAGACTTTTCAGAATACTGTAGTATTGATTAACAAACAGTTCATAAACAACAGTAATAAGATGACAATCAGTAATCAAATGAAAATGTTCAGTGTATGTCAGAAGTGAAAAGGACAATAACGATGGAAAGAATTTTCCTAAAAAAAGGAACTGTTTTTAAGAGATACATTCTTTTCACTTCAGGTAAAAATCCCGTCTTTCTGAAAACTGCAGGATTACAAGATCCATCCTCCCAGCAGCCCAGGCGTGATGCACCCACCTGCAGTGTGGGAAAACCAGCCTCATACCTATGAACTGAGATGCTGTTTTTCCATTGTTGCACCAGCTCTAATTTTATACAGAAGCAACAGGAAAACCCAATTAATGCATTTTCAGCAGCTCGGCGTAGGTTAGTAAGGACAACACTCAACGAAACAGAGTCAATATTTGCTGAGGGCTATCACTCAGCAAAGCCATGTCTTGAACTAAGGGAAAAGCTGTTCTATCCCAGATAACAGTCCCAGCTGAGGAATGCCACAAATTATTAACTCCTTAATGGTATCAAAAGGGAGGCAAAAATTTCCAACAAACAAAGGCTTGGATTAACTTCACTCCATTTAGTATTTCTTTAATTTAGATGCATCCATCTGAACTAGCCCAGCAGCCTCCGTGTATGTTCTGTGCAGGGAAAGAACACTTTTATTGCACAATTACTGGAGGGCTGCTTTAGGTCCCTCCCTTGAAATGAGTCATACCTGGAAGCACTGAACCTGAACACAGGCAGGTCAGACCCAGGCATCTCCTACTGCAGGCGCCCAAATGCCTCTTCCAGTGTAGACATGTGATTCCCACTCAAAACATCTGAGTCTATACTGTGGCAAATCCAATTTCATGCCAGTATGTTACTACAGTGTAGAATCAATATCTGCCAGAAGAAAAGTGGTGAAATACGGAGAAGAGAAAAATACCCCATCTCTCATGCTACACTCTTTTTGGAAGGCTCTTGAAATAAGTTATTTTCTCCTAAAATGTGTTGGTCAGCAGGGAGTCGCAAGGCGTTGTTCACTGAATAATTAACAGATTTCATTATTAAGGCATTCACAGTCAACACGTTCCATACTCATCGTTACCACTTTTATTTTTTTAAAAAATTATTATCTGCTTTTCCTTTATGGCAAGGCTTGGGAGTGACAGATGATCCATCAGCTTATCTGCTGATTTTTAATGACAGCATTTTGCATTCATTATTCCCTACTTAAATCACTCTTTTTAAAAGAGGAATAACTTATTTCTTCCTCTTGTCACTAGAGAAATTAAATGGTACACCATTAAGGAGAGTGCTTATCTAACAAAAAGATACACCAGCCACAGATGCAGAAAACCAAAATGGACAAAAACTGCCTAAAGAGGGAGAGTGAAAACAGTAACCCCTTATCTCCAAATACCTCCACTATCCACTCACTGCTGAGGTCAATAACTCCTGGAGTTAAATCTCTGCACTGAAAACTCCTAAGAGAAAAGAGCAAATAATTCTTCTTGATTGTGCAATGCTGAGCACTCCCTTGGCTAAAGAGCTAAAATGTGTTAAGCGTGTGGGTGATGCAAGGCAGCCACCTCCCTGGCTGCCAGTAACAGGGACATTTCCCTGGGGGAGCCTGGCTGTCTCAGTCTCATCCCGGCAGTTGTGGGAGCACTGTGAGCTCACAAAGGCTATCACAGAGTGCAACACTGTCGGTCCTACTATTGCACACCAGCCCAACACAACCTTGGCAAACATCAGGGTGGATCTGTGGTTGCCTGTCCCCAGCTCAGGGCTGCTCCCAGTCTAGGCACAGGCTAAGAAACAAAAAGCACTAGAGGACGCCAGCAGAAGAGCACTTCCCAACAAACAAAGCTCTTCAAGAGACTTCTAAGTGCTATGTCTTCTCGAGCTTTTGAGCCCAGTGAGTCTAAGAATTTCTCGAGAATCAAACTTGTTCATTAATTATACCAATATAAAAAAGGAAATTTTGCAAGATCAAGCTATTGGCAGTTGGTCTTAAGGAAAGCTTTTTTACTAAACGTTTAGCAATTTGCCTTAATGACTGCAATATTTCACAGCAAGCCCCTTAACAAGTATCCCGGGAAAATCCGCGTAGGCCCAATTGTATAGAAAGAACAAACACAGCTAGCTTTCAAGTACCTGTGTGCAGGTTCCCAAAGGCAATATGTCCAAGTTTATAATGAAACAGTGTCCTATATTTTCAGCCAGGTGACAAGGGAGACATAACTCTTCTCCTATTACAGGCTAAGTGAGATGTGCTGGTAAACAGTCCTGATGCAAGCTGTTCCCTCCAACAGGGAAGCTACTGTGGTCAAATGTGCTCCCCAGTAATTTGCCTCTTGCCACAGAGTGTTCCTAATTACCAGTGCTCCCGAGAAGGTCCGTTTTATCTCTGGCCTTTCTGTACTGGCACCAGCTGCCCTCTGCAGTAGTATAATCCCTACACGGTTATCCTTCGGACTCCCAGGAGGAGCAGGGATCTTGCAAAAGTGCCCAACTCTCAGTTTACAGATTCATGACACTTAATGACTGTGAGAAGGCTCTTAGCTTAACTCCGACTTAACATTCTTGTCAAGGAAACAGTGAGGTTTAAAAGAAACAAACAAAATTCATATGCTGACAGAAGAATCAGCCAATTTTCCCTTTTTCATTTTAAAAGAGTTTATAACTTTTTAACTTATAAACACAGGTGAGGAATATCAATGGCAAAATGAGTGAAAAATTCTAACTAAAGCAAAAAATAATTTATGCAAAGTTAATGCTGGGATGTTTTATAATGTATTTGGCACAGAGGATTCAAATAAATCAAAGTAACAAACTTAATATTTGCCTGTCTAGCAACAGCACCTCCTAACAATAAAATGAGTTTAAATTTTGGCTAAATGCCTAATAAGTGAGTTGTTAGCTTTTGTACTTTAATGCACTGGCTGTTAAATAAGCAAGTCAACACACCTTGAATGGAATTCAAATGTGTGCAGTAGACTCCGCTAAAGCCAAACTCATAAATTGGTAAAGGTGGGAATTAAACATACCTCAATACCAGCTCCCCGATTTCACATTCATTCAATAATCTTTTCCAGACCTATTATATCAAAGAGTAATCCAATTATGGTACTTAAATCTCTGTGTACAGTTGCCAAAAATAAATTCCTTAGCAACACTTCCAATATACTCAGAAAGGTTCCTGCACTACAGAATATTTCAGTTTCTGATTTCCACAACATTTTCAGGTGTGACACACTAATGCCTCTCATTATATATAACATGCCTTACCATCAAGACTTAAATTTTCCGCATATTGCTGCCTCTAATTGCTGACTCTAAGTACCTCCTTTATCATTATACCTGCCATCAACAGAACCAAGGTAGGTACTTAAAACCAAGTACATACTTAAGTGGCACCCTACATAAAGGTGCTCTTCTGAATCTAGACTTAAGTTTGCCAAAAGAATAGGTTTTTAAAATGGGACTATATGAGTAAGTACAATATTTAAAGACGACTCAGGTAATGCTGTTGTGGCATAATGGTTTTGATCACATCTTCTCCCTCCCTCTGTAATCTCCCTAAGGCTCACTGAAACACTCCCATCAGTAAGGTGATGTTAGATATCTAAAGGTGCTGCACAGATACCTGAATGTGTTCATTTTTAAGATGAACTGTGATTAAGAACTGTGTTTCCTGGATATTCAGATCAGCATACACCTACAAAAAGGCTTCTTCAAGTCTAAGTTATCAAGGAAGAAAAAAAAGGTGACTAAATCATAAAACAAACCCCAAAAATCCAACACACATTTGCTTTTGTTCCTTGAGTCAGAACATCTGTTATGAGAGTGATGAGTTCAGCAGCCATGCTTACTTGGGCTTTATCACTCAGTCTTAAGTTATCAATTAAGCACAGACGGAATGCGCATATATATCTCTGAAAAGCTTTAGAAGTTTTCCAGAATTGTACAAATTTTTGTCATGGACCTTCTGTGGTAACTCATGTACAATCATCCACATGACCATTAAAACATACTGCGTAGGAAATAACAGACCAGTAAACCCGCAGAGACTCAGAGAGGCCCATTGACTCTTGAAGATGTCATCACTCCCTTTGGCATCCAGTATGGAAAAAGCGTGCAAGCACCAATGGATGAATAACTATTTGAACAGTCATTCGCTCATCAGCATGCATTGGAAATTTGCTCCCAGCCTCCCTGCTATATTCTTGCAGTCTAATTATGCAGACTACCCTACCCTGAAATTAAACTTTCCCAACTGTTACATCAATATTAAGATTCACATCTAGGAATGATATACCCAAAATGAAGCTAATTAGGTCAAATTAAAAAACAAGACTCATTTCAGAATGATTGGGCTCATCTTTCAGAAGAAATGTCACTCAGAATGGGCTCCGGATCAGGTTCTGTGGACCACACTTGTGAAGAGTTTATTGAAGCCACTTCTTTGCATGTCCATTGCTGCATCAAGGAAGAGGCCAAAGAATCAGGCAGTTCCACTGATTTTTTATTTATTTAATTTTTTTTTGCTTTTTATCCCCACGTTATATACAATAGCAAAGTCAGGTATTAAGAAATGGCTTCCATTTTCCTTATACCACCTAAACTGCCAATACAGAAACAGAAAATCAAAACTGAAAGGACTTGAAAGATAAGCTAAAAATTTGCCTGTCGAACCACTTCTAGGAGGAGGAATCAGACTTCTGGAAGAAAGTCTTCAGTCACAAACACAGCTGACAAACAACTGCCTGACCTATCAAGCAAGTTGACCAGACCGAGGAATAAGAATTTGCTTTTTTGAGGCAAAGATCAAAACTGGGCATCAACGTGACCAGGTGGTCAAACTTGTATGTTCCTCTCGTGACAAATCTGCTATTTGTAATAATTTTCTTCCCATTACTGCCAAAAAGGTAGAGGATGGGATGCAAGAAGGGACTTGCTACTTCTCAGCAGAGGTCTTTCTACACCCAAGGAATTTTCCCTTTTCCTCAGTCTGAGTCTTCTAATTCCTCGGGCCTTTGCTCACCAAGATATGCTACACATAGCCCAAGTTTGAAACTTCTCATGTGACATCATACCTACCCTGTACAAAGGTAGTTTGTAATCAGAGGCTATTCTACGTAGCAGGGTACATAGTAATATTTTTTGAGGCATAACCAAACCTTCTAAGCAAGATGCAAGTTTTAGAAGATAAAAAAAAAAAATTCCCATTCACTGTCTGCCAATTAAACAAACACTGTTAGAACGAATCTTCCGCATATATCTCTGGATATACACAAAGCTTCCTACTAGTTTGGCAAATTAAGAGGTCTTTATCAAACGTTCATTTTCTAGTAATTTTCATGCGTCTATTTGTATTGCATCATCTCACTGCACTGCAGACAGGTAAATACTACTGAGTTCTTCCAACAAGACATTCCTCATTTTCCAGATTTTCAAGACAACTGTATATTTACTTTGTTGGGGCTCCCTGCTGCACTGCCCAACAGGTTTATCCAACTACTAAAGGTATATTTGTTCAAAAAAGATATCCTTGGGTCGTAAGAAAGGTAGCATACCAGCACAGCAAGGATGGAATAAAAGGAGTCACTAAGTCATTACCTTCTTGGATTGGTGAACTGGGGCCAGGAAGCAATTATCTGGACTACCAGTCAGTAATCCCTCTGACCCATCTCTACTGGAGTCCTTACCAGAGCAGCAGTGAGCCTAACTAAGAACGAGGAAGAAACAGTCGTCCGATAAAGCTGGCTGGCCAGGAGAGAATTCATGCAGTTATCAGGTTATTAGGCTCCCAACGGGAGATGGACAGACAATTTCATTGTTCTTGGCCTTGAATGAAATCAATAAATAAAAAAAATTAATAAAAAAAAAAAAAGCAGAGAGAGAGAAAAAAAAAATCCCTCCAGAAGAACCACAGCTGTCTACAGTAAGTTGTCACTCCTATTGCTGCTAATTTGTCTATTATTTTTTATGTCCTCTCTAAGCTACTGAGAGGTGTCAGTACTTTATCTTACAGAAACATTTCCAAGCAGGCTTGGGTTCTTTTATACAAAAAGGCATACATGTAAAGAATAAAGGTTAGTTAAAATTCTTATAACTCAGGTTTTCTTTGTGACTCTATCGAGTCATTTCTGTTTGAAAATGTGTGTGGATGCTTCTCACTGGAACAGTCTTTACACAAAGCAGAACAGACTCCATCACTCATAATAGAGGTCACAACCTTAAAACTAGTGCATTAAAGATAAAATCCTCTTCGTCAATGGCTCAAGAAACAGTGTGCCTTGGGGTCTGGCCAAAGGCCAGAGAATGAACTCCTGCAGGATGTATAGGCCATGCACACTCTACAGTCAAAGCACATTTCTTTGCCCATGACACCTTTGACCTAAGTAAAGCAGCAAGTGCATAAGAATAGGAGGGAAACACTCAAGCCAGTACACTGCACCACATAGTCTATGACTTCTTCCCACACCTTAAGCTCCTCTATTTTTTAATTCAAAACCTTTCTTTTCAAGGTAGCTGAAGTATGGCTTCATGGAAGTATGGCTTTCATGATGGAAAGAGAGGCTAAGGAAGTCCGACTACTTCACCTACATCAGATCAGCCTTGCAGCGGGTGACAGCCATCAGCTTCCCCTTCCCCATCTCTCCAGCTTTTTTTCCTCTTCTCTATTCTTTCCTCTCTGCTTTACACATCTCCTTGCATTTCTTTCCTCCCTCTGTTCCTCTTACTCATTCACTTTAGTACTATGTGAACTTAATGGCATCCAGCCCACTGCCTTTGCATGGGCCTAAAATAAGACAGAGGTTTACAGGCTGTCTCTCTGTACCAGTTACTGCTCTTTTGTGTAAAGCACCACATGCAATTGATCTTCTGTCAGCCAACTGTTGTTGCTAATGGCATTTTACATGCTCAGTGTCCTGGGGCCAAGCAAAGTTCCTTTGGCAATAAACACATCAGTAAGTGTTTCACTGCATTTCCCGATGCCTTTCCCAGTGTGGTTAACAGCACACTGCTGTGTGCTACAGCGGGCTGCACCCACCCATCTTTATAGGCTTATTTATCTTACAGAAGCAACCAAACTCCTCGTTCTAGTTTCAGCATTCCCTGTGCTGTACCGACCAAGAGCACAGACACTCCACACACAACCAAGCTGCATCCTCAGGAAGGCCAAGTCACTGCAGTAAATCACCTCATCAAAGAGCCAGGAACACAGCAGGCTCCGTTCTGGAGACAGCGGGAATCTCTGCACCACACTGCCATTTCTTGATGGCATGTGAGCTTGGAGGCAACACGGGACCCAGGTATGCCATTCTGGAGCACAGTGTTGGGGAATTCTATGCAGAAACACCTCCAAAAAGCTGTGAGAGAGAGTTCAAATCGAGCAGAGCCAGTGCCGAATACAGCCAGAAGCCTCATAGCACCCAGGGGACTTCCAGGTAGAGTGTTTGCTTACTGCCCTCGGTAAAGGGGGACGGGAATATGTAGTGGGGAAAATGGTATTTCCCACAATAAAGAGATAAGAGTCTCAAGGCTGTTTGTCAAAGTAAGGAGGGAGAGGAGAGAACCTCAACTCTTATTTTGAAGACATATCCACAGCTTTAAAAACAAAACCAAATAATACATGTTTGCTTAGTTGATCATGAGCTCCAACAACATATATTTACTTTAAATAAATATGTGCACATATCTTAACTGGCAGCCAACTTTACATCTTCCTTTTGAGTGATATTTCTGGTTCAAAGGGTATTCCCAAGCACAGAAAAAAAGAAGTGAATTATTTTAAAATAGAAAGATCTATTTGCATACCTATAAATACATGAAATAACAGCTTTTCCTGATTTAAAGATATACACACACACTACAATTATAATTTTATAAAGTCATTCAAATTATTTGAATTCTGTGACCATCTCTTAAAATGGTAAAGAAATGGAATGATTATAGAATCTTAATTTTTTATTCAAGTTTAAAGATAGATGATGTCAAATGCCAGACAGCTGAGCTGGTCTGCATCAATTAAAAAAATATAAATTTCCAGGCAACAGAATAAATACTTCTGAGGACACTTGAAAAAAAAATCCCTCTGAAGATTTCACCCTCCCTAATTCTGCATTCTGAGTCTCCCTCATGCAAGTTTAATTCATGCAGTGATGGATATCCTGAGAGATGGAAGCTGTATTATAGACGTGGAGATAAAATAATCCCTAAGTGAGAAGAACCAGTTTGGTCTCAATAACACTATACTCAGCACTGCAGGTAAAATCAATTTCATTAACTTTGCTAGTTAGCATAAATATTAACTTTGCCAGTTAGCATAAATATAACCTTTCTGATTAAAGTGCTGGTTTGTCAGACAATCAGACTCTCCTCACCTGGGTAATAATCCAATACAATGTAATGACAGTTTTCCTGAGGAAGAAAAATGATCTCTTCATATCCTCTCTTTCAAAGCAGAGCTGCAACTCTCTGGCCTAAGTTTTTGTGTTTGTGCCATCTCATCTTTCCTGAGCCAAAGGCCAGGTCACATTAAGTTTTTGTTCTTCAGCTTTCCAGCAAGGAGACCCCGAGCACCATGAAATATGTTGTATTGTGAGGCTTTTCAAATGAGACCATGGAAACTCAGCTCCCATTCACCAATGATTTGAAATAACCTAACCCTATAAAATGCTAAATCACTCTGGCAAAGTTCCCGAAATCCCATTCCTCTGGATTTCAGCACTGAGTTATGAGGTACCATAGCTTACGAAAGACGGACCATGCTCTCAGGGCATCTTTTCAAGTCCTCTTGCCCTAGTCCTACTGCAGCCTAATTTGTGGCATGTTCTGAGATGCTTCCAGAGAACTCTGAGGTGCAAAGGACAGAAGAATTGCAATCCTCAATCCATCTTTTGGCAAATATCATGGAAAGACCCTGCATGGTCTTTAAAGAAATAGGATCAGTTTTCCGGAAACCATGAAGGATTTGTGTCTGGTAGACTCCCAAAATTTGGCCTTGTATTATTTCAAAAGCATTTTTTGCAATAATTCAACATATAGCCCTATACCACAGGGTAAGATCCCAGTCATTCATAAACACAGTTATTCTGCATAGGAGGCTGAAAGCACTTGATTTTTATCTAAGCCCACCGGCCTTGATTTCCTCTACCCCTTCCAAGATGCACTCTGCCCTCAATGCAGAAATCCATGAAGATCCTCTCCTATGGAATGGAAGTGATGGGTCCCAGCTGCAGGCATAATGCAAGAGTATTTGCGCTCGTAGTAGAAACTGCCTTTTTGAAACAAAGCACATTGCTGCTTCGACTAACCCTACCAAAATGAGATTCACAGAGTTCTGCCCCAAGGAGAGAATATGAGCGAGAATAAATGCAGATGACAACAATCAATCTCCTCGCTCAATGAGCTATCAAAAAAGTCCTTTGAGATGGCAGCAATAAGGGCAAATCGGGGCTCAACAGATATCAGAATAGATGTGTGCATATATACTCGTGTGTGTATATTTAAAATAAATCTCTTCTTTTTATGCTCTTTGTTCAACTACATTATCAAAAAGAGGTTTTAAATACAAGCTTATGGGACTACTAAAGAGGTGAATTTATGAATGTATTCCTAACAAAACACACTCTGGAAAGCTTTAATCTATGAATTGTGACAACCTTGGACAAAATGGATTTTTAATAGAATATAATGTAAACTGCCTGAAACATTGTGATAAGGAATTTTTTTAAAGTAATGCACAGACAAGGCATGATGCACTCTGCATGAAAGGAGGAAAGGTCTTAATTTAAAGCATTTTAATGAACACTCAATTTGCGTAGGGAAATGTGAGAAATGGAGATGAAAAACTCACGATAACGATAACACTGCAGAGGGGAGAGGGAGAAAGATTAGAAAAGTAAGCAAATTTGAAAAGGCTCCAGCCGATAATGCTGGCTAAAAGGAATGCAGACTGGATTATGAACAAGTCACAGTCCAAAGCCACTGTTCTCCTTGCAGGCAATGTCTGTCGGTGGCTCTTATCAGAGTTGCACACTGGGGAATAAAGAGCAACCGAAGTGCAAAGCTGTGGAGAACAGACCTCTCTCTGAGCTAAGGGCAACGAGGAGAGTCAGAGGCTTCAGCGAATGCAGCTGTGACTCGCTGGAGTTTCTCACTTTCACCAGCCCTCCCCAAGCTGTGCCAGCCCAGCCAGCTTGTAGGGCTGCCGGGGATTTCTGTCCCCCCAGCGAAGCTCAAGGGAGGTTGCAAAACCACAGCAAACCTGGCAATCTCTTCCTCGGGGAAAAGTAGCTGGGCTCAGTCCCGGCTTACCCACTTCTCTACTCCCAGCGAACGCCAGGCAAGTCAGCAGAACTGAAATTACTTCCAAGAGAGAAAAAACTGTCTCCCCCGAGGTAGACACAATTCTGTTTACTAATAACTCTGCTCTGCAATGAAAGAGATTGATCCTGCACTCTCATTCATACGTAAACTGCCTTTAATGGAGCTCCCTGAATTACTAAAAGGAGGAACAGATGAATCAGGTCTAGTGACAGTTTTGCCACATTGACCTTAACCAAAGCAAGTTCAGGTCTCTGCTCATTTAAATGAAACAGCAGAACCCCCCCACATAAAGACTTCACATTGTTCAAGAGAAACAAGAGGGCCACCATTATGACCAAAAAGGCAAATTAAAATAAAGATCAAAGTTAAATATTTACTCTAAGCACTACAATATTTGCAAATCTGGAAGCGATCTTCAAGCAGTTTCTATTTGCATACTTTAATTAATCCAAAAATATTAAACTAATCTCACAAAGGAAAGGGTCAAAGTATTAATTAACTTGAGATTCGTTGCTTTTGTGCAATTTAACAGTTCAACACAAAGCAAAAATCAGTTTTAATAAAAAGTAAGTTACTGTGACAGGTATAATTTCATGGATTAGTGAAACCACGTATAAGGCAATAAGTTCCAGCGTTCATCCTAATTTTTGTCTAACTTTAAAAATAGTTGTTTCATTTCAATAGAGAGATTCCTCTGTAACACCAAATGAACTTAAGTTTTCCTTTAGCTTCAGCATTTCACTTTCAAATTGATGGCTTTCCACCTTGCTCTGAACGGAACAGAGGTCACCGTTGTTTCAGCAAAAAACCTGAGTGCGAGGTTCAGCAGAGAGCAGATACTGCACAACCCCCAGATCAGCCGCCTGAGCTAATTCAGGTTGAGATTTCACTGCTGGAGCCATCGTGTGTCACTGCGCAGCTCCAGAACAAGCGCGAAGCTTCCCCTCTGAGCCGGCATCTCTACTGGCCGAGCTCTCTCCCCACCAAAGGGACTCACTGGCTTCTTTAACAGCTTTTGGAGGAACTAGGAAATCTTGCCCAAAGACAAAGGATTTGGAGACAAAGCATACAGCACCAAATCCAGCTGCCAGAGCTCTGCTTTATCAGTACAATAGCCCATGAAACCCCAGCAAAATAATGATGGAAGGTTGCTAGACTTTCCTATACCACAATCTCAGAATTGCGACTTTGACAAATGTACTTAGGAAATAAGAGGGGACTTCCACACCACCCCCCCCCTTTTTTTTTTTTAAATGAGGAGGAATTGCATGAAACAGCTAATGAACTGAAAGGTTTGCCTGGCGTTTCACGCCAGAAAGCTCTGTAGCACTTGACTTAACCAGAGACACTGAGCGGGGAATCACCTCCCCTCACTTCACGCCTTTACAATGCAAATCTCTGCCTCCCGCTCAGTCGCCTCCACTCTGCAGCTTTACCGGAGAGAAACAGGCACTTTTCGCTTGCTATTGATCAGGCCTGTTTTACATATCCAAGAGGACTCTCACCTTAACAGTGTCTATTTATCTCTGTTGCTAAAAAGCCAACCCATGGATAAATAGCTTTCACCTCAACACTTGTATGGCAGGTACCCAGAGCTAGATGGGGTTTATTTGTTCCTCAAACACAGCTTCAGCAACTAAACAAAGTAGAAACTTTGCACTCCAAACCTCTAACAACCATTTTCCTAGGTCTAAACAATTACTAACAACCATTTTTCACCTTTGCAGGATCTTGCAGAAAAAGATGGATGCAAAAGACTCCTCAACTAAAAATTTTGACATGAAGTTTTGTGATTTCCTAATTATGATACAATTTCAAGCTAAATTTATGCACAGTGTAATTTAAGTGTAAAGTAACTGCATGATAATGGAGAGAAATGGCTTGTATTGTAAAATACATAATTCTGACTAACAATGTAAATTTCCCATTACCTTTGGTATAGCTTATGGGAGCTTTACCATAACAAACGCACACAGCATTGGTGAGACAGTTCAGAGACACTCATAGGTGTTTTGCAGCAATAACGAGTAACACTTAATAGCTATTACTTTCATAGCTTTTCAGATAAAGAAGACAGCATTGTCCTATATTGCTCTCAATTATTCTTCACATTTCTCTATTTTAATCCACTTCTTTCCATTGGCTCTTTGGCAACAGGAATTCTCCTGCTGCCCTGACAATGCGTGAAAAGCAAACGTGAGCCCAGACTACTTGGCTGCCTCCAGTTTAATTAGATCATCCACTTCCAAAACTCAGAAATGAAACAAAAGGAAAAAAGCTCTTATCAGATCACCTACAGCTTTTCCAAGGAGGCTGAGGAGGAAAAAATACTGCTATTAAAAGAGCAGTATGACCCATTAAAGAAGCTATTGCGTGTCTCTCTCGGCATTTTAGCAAGGGTTAACGTGCAAAAGCGCTTGGCAGCTTACCTGTTCTCTGCGTTTGGGTCGTTGTGCATACACGTGATGGTGGCAGCGGTCCTCGCGCTGTCTGTCTCTTCTTGGACCCCCCACTGGTCTGCATCACTGACTCTGACGTCCATGATCTTCACACCTGGGGCTGTCCTAATTCTGTTGGGGAACAACAGGGATTGCTTTAGTTACAGATCTCCTGCAAATAAATCCAGAGAGGTAAACAAGGAAGATGAAAGAGGAAATATTCCCTCTGCCATTAGTAACAGACCAATACATTGCAATTGTAAGTCACTGTGCTTTAAAAATATAAAACAGGTCCAGTCATTGTAAAGAGATGAAGTATGAGTTTCATTACGTGCAAAGCCAGTTAATTTTCAGCTTGAACAATGTGGAGAGAATAAGAATGCTTTCTGCTTCAGTGGCACCAGTTTGATACAAATGAAACAGATGTGACTAAGTCTAAGTTGATTTAATTTGCTGTGTCTGTCCTGCAGTTTTAGATGGAGAATCAGAGCACTATGATATAAAATACTTCCTCCTGCTTGCAAACCTTTGGGAGCAAGGTGCCTTTTAATATTAGAATGATCTGCGTTGGAAAAATGTGTTTCATTGCTCAAAGACCATAATGCAGGAAGGAGAAGGAATACGTTATCCTAGATCCAGGACAGAGGGATGAAAATAATTATGCCACTGTACTGAGATCTATCAAACCGGACACGTCAAACTCTTGCTGCTGAAAGTAATAGGATGCTGACATGGAAAACCCTGATTTCCTAAGCATGTCTAGAGTCTGAAAGCAGTTCAGTAGTGGGTAAATGTCACCATTCTTTGGCTTAAAAAAATTTGCTAAAAAAAAAAAGTCCATGCTCCAGTGGGGCTCAGCGTCAGGAACAGATTGCCAAGGAATAGGAAACAAACTGCTTTTAATAGCAGGGACTTCATTTGTGCAGCTTGACTCCTGAAACAAGCCTGGGATTTCGACAGGAGCGCTGCAAATATGCCTGGAGAACAATTAGGCGGAAAGCAACTGCTGTAGCACCACATTCACCACTACTGTGACTTAATTAATTAAAAGCAAAGCCAAGAGGGACCTCTTAGTTGTATGGTGGAATGAAACAGCACTGCTGAGACTTGAAGCGTTACTTAACAGTGAACGGTGATGGACTTGCGCCGATGCCTTGTGGTGCTCTTGTTACACTATTAAGAATTTCCTTTAAGTTCTAGCTGAGTTCATGGGTTTGGATCAAAGTAATATCAAGACTCAATGGGTGGTGTTTTCCTCTGAGAATGAATTAACTCATCCTGCTTTTATGACGTCCTTATTTTTGCCTGTAAGGCTTTACTGACTTGATGGACCAAATTCATGTCTGGCATAACCAATCTGATGAAAAACATTTCCTGTAAGGAGAGAATTTCACTTGCTATTTTTCTAATTGTCTCCTCCACAGACATTCGTATCTCCGAACAACATGCCTCAAAGCTTATGTGCCCCCTTCCTATCACATCCTCTTCTTTTTTCAGAGGAACATTCATTTATTCTGTAGTAATTACACTGGACCAAATCATTCCTGCAAGACACCTACATGGCTTCATTTCAGACTGACTTGTAATTTACATGAGATAGAGAATTAGGCCTTCAGCAACAGATTCAATAATTTTTTTCATTAGACTTAGTCAACCACTCTTGAGAAAAAAATCATTAGGGCCTAACCAAAAAAAAAAAAAAAGCAAACCACCACTTTCTACATTTTCTCTTTCCCAGCAAAAATTATATTTTTTAATGAATTCACCTCCCCACCACCCACTCAATTTCCCATTTTTTTTCTTCACAACATGTCTGGAGACCTCTAACCTGACTTTCCATCCAGTCAAAGCCCTGATTAATTAAAGGCTAATTGAAGGGCAGGGGATGCTGGGCAGGAGGAGGGGGGAAGGAGGGCAGGACAGCTGGATTTCACCCATGATTTCAGGATTCACCAGCTTTTTTCCATCTGTCAGAAGCTTGTTATGTCCTCCTACACAGCTTTTGCACTACAGATATCTTCACTCTGCAGCATTTACTTTCTTCTACTCTGATCCAAATCAAGGATGAAAAGAAACATGGTACAATTTCCTGCCACACCTGAGCAGGCTTTAACCATGCAGGAACACTGTGCAGCTCCCTCTTCATGGAAGCTGAAGCTGCTGCTCCTCTTTACCCCCCATCACTGGTCCCCACACAGCATAGGAGTACGGATGCAAGAACCTCAAATATCCACATCTGCGCTCCTGGCTGTTCAAACCTTTCCAGACATGCTGCACCCCAAAACACTGGCGTCCCTCTTGGGCCAACCCCTCAGCCGTGTCGTCCTCCCTCAGCCAGGGAGCTTTGCTCTTTCTTATCTTGTGTCTGAATACAGCTACAAGATGCTCTTTGCCTGCTTAGACAGCAGATGAGACTCTCCCAGTGCCTGTCCTGTTGGCTCACCACTTGGCTTCTCCTTCAGGGCACTGTCCCTTAACAGGAGGCCAGAAGGCCTCTTCTGGGTTTTCGCCATGCTGCCTTGTTGACTGTGCCTACAGCTTTTGCTTGCTGCATATCCACTGTCTTGCTGCGTTAGCATCAAGTGAACATCACATACTCTGCTCCCCAGCTACGTTTTCCAAAAACGTCTCAGAACACTGCATTTTAGGAAAATTTCCAGTCTAATCCCCTGCAATGCATCTGCTCTGGTGGGCTGAGACAAGATGTCATTTTGCATTTTTGGATATCAGTAGAGCCAGAAAGGTTGAAAAAAGGAAGAAACTGAATTCAGCTTCTCACTTAGAAAAAGTCAAGAAATTCAAATTAAACCAGCCTACATATGGGAGATTTGAGCCTACTATTCTTCAGATAAGTGATTCATATCTTCAAATCTGCCCCCAAACTCCACAAGCACAAAAACTGTTTTAAGTGGCGGGGACTGAGGCTTTGAAAAAGAATAAGAAATTGCTATCAGAGCTGACATGAACCAGAGAAAGGATGGTGAACGGTTAGTGTGTGAGCCCAGGAGCTCAGTTTATTGCCAGGCTTCAATTATAAACTTGGGCGGGTCATTTCATTTTCTCATCCCTCCCTTCCCCACATATAAAATACTGGGAAGTGCTGCTCTTCCAACTCCAGCAGAGCTGTAAGGATAAACAAAATTGCTCGAGAAAAATCTGATGTCCTTTAAATTTACCATCTGACAAAAATTCTGCCATCTCTGGGCTTGAAAACGTGTAAATGATGCACTGAAGTATTTCACAGAAGCATCACCCAAGAAGTAACTGTTACCATTAAGATGGCTAAATTCCTTTTTTTATAAAGATAATTGTGAAATGAAGGGGGGGGGGGGGGGGAGGAAAAAAACATGACAGCCAATTGGAAATTTGGCAAAACTGACATTTCATTTCCATTAAATACTTGCTTTCTGAAAAGCATAATTTTCAGACAGAAAACTGTCCTGTTAAAAAGCATTTGCCCACCTTTAAAACATTACAAGTTACACAGCACTTAGATAACACAACTAGCAGAGATGTAAATGAGAGGAAGACTGACTGAGCTCACCGCAAGTTAGCCTGCAACAGGGCACCCACGTTACAGCCTATATCCACAGCCTGTATCACAAATGAGGTGATGACTATTTATTCTCTTCTTTAGGGGTGGAGGAGATCCAACAGAAACGTGACACCCTCGAGCACTGCCTTTTTATAACACTTGTGCCCAGTAAGATCTGAAGAAGAGGTATGGGGGGGAATAGCAAAGCTATTCAGAACAGAGAATCAATGAAACAACTACTTCATAGGTGAATTTAGCCCTCTTCTCCAGCTATAAATGCAGAATAGAGGAAGCTGCTTTCGATTTCGACTGCAGAATACATTTGGTATCCCTGGCAGTGTTTTTTCCCTGAACTGTGTGTCCTCCATTTACTGTGGAATATAAAGATGGAAACATGATAGACTGAATAGAGCAGGCAAGCAGAATCATCCCCAGCCTGCCAACTTGGAATGCCCAGAAACTATTTTAAAATGCAATCCCAGCCTTAAATGTATGCGACCCCATGAATTTGGCCCCTCTAAACCTCTTCTTTCAGTTATTACAACAGAAGGAAAGGAGAAGGTACAAGTAATCGCCAGCGCTGGAAAGTAACTTAAGGGCTGCAAGAGGGATTTAAACAGCCGAGCACTTAACGGAAGTGGGGCAGGGACTTCCACTGCCTCCCCGTCAATTAACTGCAAAATCTGAAAGGTAAATGCTTGCTTGCCACACACCCCCAGCAACGCTCCCGGCAGCAGTAATCGGGAAGTAAAATCTCGGCAAAAGGAACTTTAAAATAGAAACAGAAGGAAAAGATATTTAGGAAATAAAACAGGAATGTGCTCACAGCAGATGGAAAATGCTCAAAATTATGAGAAAAAAGACTTTTTCAGAGCTATTTTAGAAATCCTCTTATCCCTCCCCCCCCCTCCCGCCATTATGGGGGAAAACATGATCTGAGCTAAATTAACTTTCAATGACGTACTAATAATAACAGTTATGATAACAAATTTCATTTGTAATTTCCAACCATTTCTGTATTCAGCCCTTCAACTCACATGTTTAGCCCAATTAAAAATAAAATCATTATCCTTCCCCTACAGGAAATCCAAGCTTTAGGCCAGTTTATTTAACTTGCCTAAAATTATACCATCTCTGCAGAGCCAAAATGAGGGTCGATACATCCCGATTCCCAGGCTTCCACTTTGGCTAGACACCCCTACCCATCTTTAAGACCTAATCAGAGCAGAACTGAGTAATTCCCAGCCCTCACAGAGCATTTTACATATTTGAAGAATTGCACAAACAGCAAGCAATTAGTTCTGAACGAGGTCCCTGAGGAGTTTCTAGTTAAAATACATGTGTTTTAAGATACATTAAGCCAAGCACTATAAATTAAAATAATCACTGAATTCAGACATAACATCTGGGGGCATTTGGGGTGTGGGTGAGATGGGCAGAGTTTCTAAATAGGAAGGAATAGAAGCATCCCTCTTAGGAGAAGGAAGCAAGTGGAGTTTTCTGAGAGATATAAGGAGAAGAGGGTATGTGATGCTAAACTGCCATATCCAAGTGCATTCCATGGCATTTGGGAGGGAGTCACAGTCAGGAGTTTATTGGTGCGAGCATATAAAAGAAAAAACATTTGGAAAGCAATGTTACAGAGGATGGAGGGCTGAGGTAGGAGCAGAGCTCCCCCCAAGAGAGGCACCATCCCTCTCTTTTGTGTCTTCCTAAGCTTCCTGGTCAAAATTCACTATGGATAATCCAGAAATATGAGGAAAATGAGGTGACACAAAGTCATCCAGAAAACACATGGCAGAACCAGGAATTAGGCCTAGAGCTGCCAAGGAATATTTTGGTATCTTCACCATAAACCCACTAAACCACCACAAACCACTCTCCTGCTCCTACTGTACACCCACTAATAACAGACAGTGTGTCCTGCAATGCCCATGTGAGATCAGCCTGTAGGCAAATACCCTTTCTGCGGCTGTGGACTTGTAGTGTGTGTGAAATGAGAGTGCCCCACCTAGCCGATAATCATCCTGCACATCCTCACCTCTTATGGAAGTCAGATTTACAGCAACTCAGGGGATCAGGCTCTCAATCTTCACAAGCTAAGCAAGTGTTTATTTTCCAAAGCATTTTTCCAAGAACTTTACTTCTTTGTTCTTTTATATTTTAAAAGACGTGTCACAGATTTATGTTCAAACTACTTCCCCATCAAATTCTCCTTAAAATACCAACACTAGGCCAGCTGTGTTTGTTTCCACGATTCCATATTAGTGTCACTGTAAGTAAAGTTATCTAAGTATGTAGAATACACATCAAAGTACACAAAGATCCTAGGCCTCTCCAAAAGGTCACAAGTGTAGAAGCACAAATACTATGCTGCTTTATGATAAAGTAAAACAAGCAGCCTGCAAAGCCCTGCGGAGAGATGTATGTAGATGGTAGTCAGATGGCAATGTGGAACAGAGGGCAACTGCAATGCATCAAACAAAAGGAAACCCCAAGAAAAAGGGTTTAAGAAATGGTACCGGGGGTAAAAAAAGTCAACATGGCCCTGGTAGTGCCAGTGGGACTAGGTGGTACCAGTGAAACAAGGTGGGAACTCATGGTAGGACACCAAAAAGAAAAAAACCCACAACAAAAAAAAGCACGTTTGCCCTTGGGGATAAAGACAACCCAATACTTAAGAGATAGAAGTAGCAACTTCCAAAGTCAGCTGGAGTTTTACATAAGATTTGACCTCCACATTTCATCCATGCTAAAAACTACTCTGGTGACTGCCCTTTCATTGCAAGTCCAATGCATAATTGGCCCAAATTTGTTTTCAAAATAAGACAGGGATCTGCTGCACTCTGCCTGCCTTGGCCCCATTTCCTCCCAAAACACCTCCCACTGCAGGGCCAAAACTCCGTGGCAATGGCACGGCAGACACCATTCAATGGCAATGGCAGGCACCATTCACCCCGTGGAAATGCCCTTTCTGCATCTTGTGACCTCAGCACCCTCTCACCTTTACACCGTATCAGGAAATTTGCCTTTCCCTCCCTCCGATATACCTCAATTTCTCTCTGCATCTGTTATTTTTATATAACCTTTTGTAGCTGTCTTATTTAACCCTGTCAAGCATTTGGGGATGCAGTTTCTATGAAAGCAGTTATTACTGTCGTATATAAGAACATCTATCCAACACGCGCTCAAGGAAGAAAGTCAATGCCAAGGCGCCGGGCAGGACAGAGCAGACAAAAGAGGTACAGTGACCAGCGCAATGCAAGGCAGGAACAAAGTTGCTCAACAGACATGGTGGCTAACATGAAAAAAGCCCAACAACTCAGAGAACACAAAACCCTTTGAAATCGTGAGGGGGATCAATACTAAAGGTTTAGAATGATACAGTTACCACTCTTCTACCCAAAAAGGTGAAGCTATCAACCGTTGGTTTTTTTTTCAGCCCACCAAATGTTTCAAAGTATGCTAAGCATCAAGCTCACTAGCATATTGGATTTTGAATAATGAAAAGAGTAAACAGGATTTTAATTTGGATTCTGACAGTAAAGTGCTTTCCATGTGATAAATTAACTATTAGGGAAGACAAATTAACACAACCTACCCTTGAGAATGATGGCTTACGATTTTGAGGAAGCTTTTACAGAAGCATGATGAAAATAAGGCAGGATGAAAAAAAGGAGATAGTGATAGGGGGAGTATTTTGTCAAAAATCCTTCTTTTTGCCAAACTGTATGGATTCTCTACAAAAGTGCAGCAGATTTTCTCAAGAGCCGCCCATTTTTCCTAAGAAAGTCTAAACATTTTAGGAGACATCCTCAGCTGGTATAAATCACAAGAGATTTATGAATTCTATAGCAATTGCTTAACACTGAAAATTTAAATCTCACATCAATGAAGCAAGGTCGGAAAAAAGGAGCCTCCCCTTATGAATTTTTTGTAAGGGGAAGGTATCTTAGAAACATTTTCTATATATAAAACCATGCTCATAAAATCAGCAAAGACTATGTGAACGTCTTCAAAACAGTCTAACATCATGATATATTTCCATATCCAATGGAAAATTGCCATTTTTTGCCAAGTTTTTTAAAGGAAAAAAGGCGTTTTAAGATTTCATCTTCAAATTTCAGCAGAAACACTATTTTTCAATCTGCTCCTTCTCTCACTCAGATAAGCAAATAGAGCTTTAAAAACCAGTAGAAAGACATCCTAATTGGCTTGAAATTAAAGCTATTAATTTTTATTCTTATTTATTCCTGTCAGAAACCAGACCCGTTTATATGGGTTTCTAACACTGCTATGGAAACCTGAGAGGTTCTGAAGTCTTTATGTAATATGAGATGAAAACACCATCTCCCACAGTGAACGCTGTTTTCTTTGAAATATGTCAACAGTGGAATTTTGTCCCTCTGGGAGAAAAAGGGTTTCCAGGCACTAGGGCAGGAGACTTCGGGTCCGATTCTGTCGACTCAAGGCAGCTTATTAACCGTTTAACTGTCTAGGCAACTTCAAAAAGGGAATAAGCTGTTTACCTTTGCTCAGAAATTCATCCAAGAGAAAAAAAAAAAATCCTATTTCTACGGAGATACTGTGCATTTGTATACTTAAACATTGTGAAATACCGTACTTGAATATATTTGTATAATTTCCTTGTAGGTACTTGTTGCAGTTTAGTCCGGGTTGGCCAATGACAAGATGACAGATGCTCTCCCCCACCTCTTGCTCCAAGGAGAGGAAGAAGAGAGGTAAAGAGATTTATGAGTTTAGAAAAAACTAAACTACTTTAGCGCAATATTAATAATAAAATAAAAAGGAAAAATAAAATAAAATAAAATAAAGAAGAAATCATGAAATAGATACAATATATACAAATATATACAAAACTGTATCAAGCTCCTAGTGAGATGTTACCAGCACGCACTTGGAAAGCTCCAGACTGGACTCAGTGACAAATGGGAGCTGGATTCCGGAACACACTGAGGGGGATCGAAGGTGGACGAACTGGCAGGGTCCTCCTCAGACATCAGTCATTGAAGAAAGAGAGCCATTGAAGAAGCCACCATCAAAGAAGAGCCCACTAGAGAAGAGCCAACCTGATCCCTTTGATCCCTCAGCTTTTATATGGAGCATGGAAGATGGATGGAACACCCTATTGGTCAGTTTGGGTCACCTGACCTGTCCCCTCCTCCCCACAGGGCAAACACCCAACTCAGCTGGCCCTGGTGGCCACAGACACAAGTGTGAGCAAGAGCCTCTCGCTGAACAGAAACTTGTCTCTGCTTCACCCCAAACCAGGACAGTCGTTAAAACTGTGGGTCAAAGAGTTCTGTAGCAATTGTCATTTTCTTAATAAAACTAAAAGCCAAAATTTATTTGAGTCCACCTGAAAACGCTGTTGTGCCTTTGACGTACAAATTACTTTAATCATAGTATAAGCAAACATGGCTCTAGATTGTGCTGAAAGCTCTTGAATTCCAGCAAACTCTTCATACCAGGAGAACAGGTCTGATGTTTGGGTTGCTGATCCTGGCATCCCACTAGCGATTCCCACTACACCAGCAGGGACAAGCAGATCAGGTCCTCTGTCCTTTGCCTGCCTGGAGAGCAGGAAACACTGCCCGTAATTTGAAAATAAATACACAATTCCTAACTTGTTTGACACTTTATACTTTCAAAGTATCCAATAAACATGAACTAACCATTATTACTATTGATCCAAAGGAGACAGCAGGTCTTTTTACAAGTCTAAATGATCCTTGTGCTACCAAACAACTCATAACATCCCTTTCTCATTAGGATGCACCACCAGCTCACAGCTCTGCCTCCCCTGAAAGAGGAGAGATATTTTCCTTTCTTCCACTGTCTCCGTTCGGTTAACTGAGTTATGATGTGTTGATCATTATTCAAAGAGCTCAAGAGTGCCTGCTCTCATGTGCCCTTAGATATCTCCAAGAATTGAAGTATGTGCCCTCTTCTCTCCAACACAACAAGCTGTGGTGTACCTTCCCTGTAGAGAGAAGAGGTAAAATGCTGGAGTGGTTTTCTGTAACACATGTCTACAGAACAAAAATCAAAGCCTTCTCAGTCTCTTCAACCTTTCTCTGAAAGATCTAAAACACTCAGACTATGTCCTTTACCTTGAAACCAATGCAATGCTATAATAGATGAAACTCTTCCTTAAAGCACAGAAGTACAGGAGAAAATGCATTACCAAGTCTGAAGGTGTCCAAAGTATTTGAACTTGGAATTCTTGCAATCATGCAGAAACACAGCTTTGAAAGCTATAATGAAAAAATCAAAGTAAGTCAGAGGTTTCCTCCTGCAAAGACAAAGATACTTACAGGTTTCCTTTTATTGAAAGGCTCCTTTCAGAAATCAGCACTGCAAAAATGTTTGCAGCCTGAATAGAGTTCAGGCCTCCCGGGAGACAAAGAATTTTTATAAAGGGGTCATTTTTCTACCACTACAAGTAAAAAAAAGCCCTGAAGGTCATGGTTTCTGGAAGCACCTAAACAACAACAAAGTAAAAACTTTCCATCCCTCTCCCTGCAAAACTAGATAATGAGCTCCACAGCATTGTCTCGGACAACAGTGGATGGGGGTTTACAGCATTTAAAATAGTCCATCAATGTGACTAAGTTTGCTAACCACCTTGGAGAGTCATATGTTTCCTGTAAGGAAAACGTTTATTAAATACAGTTCAAACTAATATAATTAATTATCTTTTACCAGGCAGCAACACATATGACTTAGATCAGAAAAACTTTCCTGTGTTGCTGCTGTACTACAGTCAACCCTGGAGTTTGTTGTACTCGTCAGACTGTTTGTGGCACAATCCCTCAGCTCAGGGCGGGTTGTCACTGCAAATCCCCCAACTGGCAGATGCCCAGAAGAGGCCAGTGGCAGCCAGTCTGTGGCTAGTCCTAAGATAGCACAGGCAGTATGGCCCAAAAAAGTACACAAGGGAGGCAGTCTGCACGCACTGAATGGCGCCTGGCCTTGACCTGCACACTGCTAATGTGCCTCTTTCAGTTGCTTAAAAAGCGCAAGGGAGAAGACCAGCAGTGAGGTTGATGGGACAACAATACATTGACATGTCTCCTCCTCTTAGGAGACGGAAGGCAAGAGGTCACTCAGTAATCGTCATCTTTACCTAAAAGGTTGCTTGAAACTGCACCAGTAAAAAAATAAACAAAAAAAAGAACATTAGGAGCAGATTTTTGAAACTGGTATACACCTCTAACTTTTACCCAATCCTTGGCACATCCAACAATTGCTTAACAGCATGAAGAGATCTTTAAAGGGTCTTTCATACATTTTTCCACACTTGTTCAATACGCTTCATAAAAAAGCAGCAGAGAAAGGGTTGTTATTAGGAACTCCACCCAGGCTGTGGCAAGGAGACACTGACCTGAGCACAAGGGATGGAGTTAGAGGGGAGAGGAAAAAAAGCACAGCAATGAAAATCCTTCCAGAATTAAAAAGGCCACAAGAACTTAGCCTGAACTAGTAGTTGTTGTTTTTATTGGATTATTTTATGGGGTTTTATGTTGTTTAATCGAAGAAAGAAAATGGATGCCATAAAATATGCAGAGCTAACTGGGGCTGCAGAGTACATTGCTGAATATTGCTAGTAATGCCATTTCCCCTTCACTGTCAAAAAATAAAAATATCGTTCTTTATATCCCTGTCACATGGAACAGCGGTCCTCTCGCGCTTGCCAATCAATCATCTTGGAGTGCACCTTTACCTTGAGCAGCATGTGCTAGGACGGTGAATAAGGAAAGCTCAGGAAATAATCTCCCTTTCCACGAGATAGAATTCAATTTCCAGTATAGCTCAGACCAGTACTTTTCTTGAAAAGGTGGCACCATATATTACGGCAAAAAAGCATTTTTCTGCTGCTAGTGAAAACTTTAGTGAGCATTATGATTATGTGGTTTGTACTCCAGGCACCAATGACCACCAAGCAGGCTATTATTATGTGTGCATTCTGATGAGAACCAGCCTTCCAGCTAGGATAAAACATCAAAGACTTTTCCCCCCTGTTTTTCTTCCATTCTCCTTTCTTTACCATAAGATTTCTTTTCTCGCTGCAGACAACAACTTTCCAAGATTCTCCTAGAGAGTAAGCACTTCACAGTGAAATTATCCCACTCTGGTGCTCAGGTAGCCCTATTTAGCCCTTTGGCCACTGTTCCAACTGGCTTTATCTTTGACAGCCCCAGTTTGCTTTCTTAGGGTGGTGCTTCTCAGAAGCTTTTTCAAGACTCTCTGCAGGTAGATTGAGCTTTCACCACTGGTTCTTTGAGTCACCCTTCAGATTTGCAGATTTGGCAAGGATTTTGGCAAGTCCCAAGCTTTGTCTCTCCTCTGAGCACAGCTGGGAAAGGCTGTGCAGCAGAGACTGGCTGGGTCCAGAATCTACTGTAATAAAGTCCAGAGAAAGCCCCGCGAATGGACGGTGACGAAGTGCTGGCTTGCCTGATTTGCCTGCAATATTTCTAACCATGAAGACGAAGAGACGGTTTTTCCCCTCTAGATGCCCTAAAGCTCCAAGTCCCAGCTTTTGCTCTGCGGATCTGGACAAAATGCCATTCTGTGAGCTGATGCCTGATGGACAGACTCCGGCAGCCCCAGAGCCTGAGATGGGCAAAGAGGCCAGGAGGATTCAGCCCTCCAAAGTCTGTTGCTCACAGAGCTGCCGCAACCCAGAAACTTATCCAGCCTTGCAGAGCTGTCAGGAAAATTTACCAGCCACCACACAAAAATTGCTTGCCGTTTACTACAGTGATTGATGGTAATGCAAGAAACTAATGGCATTTTACTTGTCTGTCAAAAGAAATTACTCACCCGGGGCCAGCAGGGTTGGGGAATGATTCTTTAATCCTTGTAGCAATTTTTAAATTAAACTCTAGTGTTTGCAGGGCTGTAAGACCAGTCACAGACAGCTGCCTGCTTCAGGATGGATTCAAACATGACAGAGCACATGGGCAGATAATGTCCAGCACAGCAATAAAAGAGAGTGAAAAGCTGCATGCTGCGCTTCTGACTTTTTTAAAAAAAGTTTACAGATTTCAGGGGACCAAATCCATTTCCAGATCATTAATCTCTAACAAAGACCTAGGTCCTAGCACTGTGCACATAACAAAAAGTTGGGGAAATAGCAGGACAAAAAGGCCATAATCAAAAACTGGAAGACAACTGATCTAAGTGGTATAGGAAGGTGCTCCCATTTGGTCTATACGTGCAGAAAAGTATATCAGTCTAGGGGTCAATTCACTTCCTAAATCAGTAGAGTTGATAGGATCATTCCCTCTGTGGCTTTCCCTTTCCTTCCTAACACCAGTACTAAACCTTCCTTTTTCCTTTAGCATTTTTGCTTTATCATTGCAACTGGTCTGTTTGCCACCAGGACTGCTCTCATCTGGTTTTACCTGCAGTATCAGCATTCCCTCTGTATGGATGGCAGATCCTCCATCCCCTTTCAGTCACAACATCCTTGTTAAATGAGCTACTTCAATACTTTGGGTGCAGACAACATTCATTCATTAGGTGGCAGGTCAGAAGTCCTTCACGAGGAGCTGATTCTTATAAGCAGTAGCACAGTGGGCTCCAACACCCAGCACAAACTCAGTAAGAGAAATAGCAAGGGACATCGCACAGCATTTTTGAGGATAGGAACAAGCTGCTCTCACAGTTTTGATTTTGGTTAGCCTCTGTTTTCTTGACCAGCCTTTATGATTCACATTCTCAGAAACCAATTGAAAAATTGTCTCTGCAAAAGGTCACGAACAAAAAAGGGGGAGAAGAAACAATTCAAAATTCAATGAAGGATACACATACCTAGGTCCTAGCTACTAAAAAGTTGCTTAAACTTTCAGCATTTCAAAGCATACATTGTGTGTGCAATAACAAACACTCTAAAACCAGGCTTTCCCACTGTGGGAGTTAGGGGGCACTGAATCAACTACTTATAAAAATGGCTACAATCCTTTATAACATATTCAGTGGTTTTCAGTGAAAAACACTCACAGTGAGATACTGTATCCCACTGAGCATTAAGCACTTCCCATTCCTGTTCTGCTTTTTCAATTCTAACTAGTCCCTAACCCTGTTAGTCATGAATTTGCGATTAATGAGCCTTGTTTAGAGGATGTGAATACTGAAATTGTTCTGATATATGGGCTCTAACCACAGAAAGACGATCTAATTCAGCGAGGGAATCTTCTGTGCTTAGGGGGGATTCCAAACCTTCAATAAAGGAAATCAGCTGTTAAGTCATTTTAACAAGGGGCAGCATGCTGTGCTCTCAGCTCCACGGTGCCACGCGATGGTCTCACAGCTTGGCATCTGGGGACAAAATCATCTTTACGTGTTAACGGTGCTTAACATCTGCTTGTAAATCTGGGGCTGGTCAAAAATGGCTGTGACAGAAATAAGGATGGTGCAAGTGTGGTTTTCCACCAGAATTCTTAACTATGCGAAACATGCACACAAACACACCCACACACACACTCTTTTGATGTAATACAGCAAAGGACCAATAACCCAGGGCTAAACTAATTATGACTAGCTATGCTTGAGCAGGAAAACAGCAGCTGCTCCTCTCCTGCTTCAAGAGGACAAGTAACACAAGTGCCTTCATGGCTCTTTTTCCCTGTGCCTGGCAGGGAAGAAATGTCCCTTGGGAGTCTTCTTCTCCCATAGTGTCCAGAGGAGCAGAATTCCTCCTCAGCTGGGGACATGGGGACAGGCAGGACAGCTCTCCACTCCAAGCTTGATAGCAGGGCTAGAGAAAGCCCTATATGCAGTCTCATCAGCCCATCCTTCTTGTTGATTCTAATAGAAAATATATTTGCCATGCCACGAAAAATCTGATAAAACAATGAAAACCAAAAAGATAGTATTTTTAATGAAATAAAGTCGCCCATCATGTACCCATCAATACCTGCAAATAATGGGGGGGGGGGGGGGGGAGATGTGGGGAGTGGTGTCTTAATTATATTTGAAATGGTTTATAAAATGCACCAAGATCGAATAAACGTTCCTTGTTCTGCTACAGTAGTCACTTTCAGACATAATTCAGGAGGCTAATCCTAGAGACCAGGAGATTAATTCCTGGAGACAAGCCCTTTTTCCCCTCCAGCTCCTCCCCAGCTCTTCAGAGAAAATGACCTGGTCTGATCTTAACACATCTTGAAGAAGACAGAAAGATTAATTATGCTCCTCCCTATTTCATCTTCATGGCACATCTGAGCAGCTTCTACATCTGCGAAACCTTTATTTCCAGGGTCCTTTTGATTGTACTGCTGAGATATTCAAAGACTCATTAAACCTAAGGGGAAGTCCCATTCACACAGACTTAGTATGGAAAGGAGGTGGGGGAGGGAGGCTTAAAGTTATCTTGTACTTAAGTTAAAGAGACAGTTGGAGAAGACTTATTCATAAATCAAACTCTCCACCCTCAAAGAATCACCTAGCCTTGCAGCGCTTTGCACACAGGAGATGCTGCTGGGACTAAAGCGCTGAGAAACGCAGCCTGCTCTGACGACTGGGTGACTCTGGTATTCCTACAGAAGAACCAAGGGATGAAGAAGGGAAAGCAAGAAACCTGCCTTGTATTTTTGTAGACACAATTTTGCACCTACAAATCACAATTGTTTTCTAATTGCAACACTAACATCAAGTTAGAGCTCAGCTTTCAAACCAGTCTCCCGCAAAGGTGGTGTTTGTCGATGACTGTGTGATTGTAATTATTTCCTCCAGCAATTACTGTCACTATATCTGACCTTATCCTAAAGTCAAGTACTGAGGCAT
Source organism: Chroicocephalus ridibundus (assembly GCF_963924245.1). Classification (NCBI taxonomy): domain Eukaryota; kingdom Metazoa; phylum Chordata; class Aves; order Charadriiformes; family Laridae; genus Chroicocephalus; species Chroicocephalus ridibundus. Next base: position 6,741,466 of record NC_086296.1, on the reverse strand, counting down.
TAAAGTGACAACATCTTCTGTGCAAGTAATTGCTGATACAAAATCTTATTCTCAATTACTAACGTCAATAGGTTGTGGATATTAAAAGTGAAGTCAGTATATTACTGGGGCTGAGACTGCTTTCTAATCTGATAGTTAGGCTATAAATTATCTGATTTGCTGATGAAGGGCTCAAATCACAAAGGCATCATTCAAAACAGATCACTAAATATATAGATGACTTCCTTTGATTTTAAGTGGCGTTGAGAAAGTGCTCCGTTCTTTCCTGGTGGTGTTGCCTTCCTGACTTGAATCTTTACTGTCAAGCTATCATCCTCAATTAACTTCAGGCGTAACTATTTTCAGGTATAACACCTTGCCTGTCAGTATAGCAGTAGGCTTCAAAAAGTGGGCCTCCAAGCTATAGTCTAAGGCTCATCTATCAGAAATACCAATATTATCCTTCTTTCTTACCTTTTAGAATTGTGAAACCTCAGCAGTACCATTACAATCACGGTTGTACTTACTCCTGGGAACATTTTATCTCATTTTCATGTGGGGAAACCCTTTACAGACCATTCCTGCAGTTAAGATCTCTCTGCAGTTTACATGAAATTAAGTAGCTAATGTCATACACGTGGTGCTGCAAAGACTAAATCATGATATTAAGGGAAGTCAAGGTTCAATTTCCCTGCGTGCAGCAGGTGAGATATATGCATTGGGAAAGGCTAGACCTGGAAAATGTAATAAACAGTCACAGGTGAGTATAAAATATAAATGCAAAATGCATTTCTTCATATTTATTACATCTTTTACATCTAAATCAGGCAGATTTCATTCCACAGATTGAGACTGATCTGAAGTAATTCACTGGGAGGATGGTAGTTGAAACACATAATCACATTTCTAGAACAATGTAATTACATTGAATTTAATGTGATTTCCTGCCACTGGTTTAAAAGTGCAGCCTCCTCCACATTCTCGATTTACACTGAACCACACACTTGATGTAAGATTACTTTCAGGTAGCCAGGTAAAGCATTGCATAAGGGGAGAAAGTATGCTACGACTCCTTGAATTCTCCAAGACCATCATACAAAGATGTCAGTCATGAAGTACCAGTAAGTTCAAATCTTAAATTTCTAGGAAGATGCTGTCTCAGCAGATGACCATTGATTTAAATTTCATTTTCATTAAATATTTCACAAGGAACAATTTTGTTGACCTTAAGAACTTGTGCACAAGTCAGCTCTGCCCCAAGGGGCATGGGAATTTGAAGGGAAATTTACGCTTAGCAGAAGAGTTTTCAGGTTTTCGTATGTTGTATATGCTTCTGAGAGTGCTATATTAAAGAATTTTTATAAAGAACAGGCTAATAAGTGGACATGGCAGGTCATACCCATCAGGAATAGCTAGAAAATACTTGGGGGAAAAAGCAATTGTAATCTGAATGCAGACAAAGAATTTGAATCTTAAAACATATGCAATGACAAAGGGCTGGAATTTTATCAACGGTAGGAATAAAACAGTAGAGACACTGAGATTCATTTAATTCCTACAAATCAGTTAAAATCTGATCTGGAGAGAGAAAGCACGCAAGCCAATGCATCAGGAGAGCCTGTGCTGCCAGCCAACACGTACTACATAAACAGAAGAGTTACTCTTAAAAAAAATACCACTAAGCTTATAGCTGATGAGATGAAATCCTGCAAGCCCACCTAGTATGAAACAATTCAAGTAACCTCCTTGCAGAATAATTTCAAATAGCAACCAAAGTTGTAAAAATTGTGGCATCTTTACAATTGATTTGCAAACAGAAAGAAAAATTATTAAATTGATCAAAAATGCTATTTACTGCTGGCAGTTCATTTAGCTTTCTGCAGAATGTTTCAACATTTCTATTCATTGACATAAATAAGTATTGAAATATAATGGATAATGAAGTAGAGGCTAAAAGACAATAAAAGTGCATAGGATTTTTTTTTTTTTCGGCAGACCAATAGAAGCTTGAATGAAATAAAAGTTTAAAAGCCGTTCTAAAGCTGGGGACTTTTATGAAAAGTAAATGAACAATAGATTTAAAGCAGTTTAATTATCAATGAATCACAACACTATGGAAATGGCCTCAGAGAGCTCCAAATGCATTATAAACTGCAGAGAGGGAGGGCAAACGAGGGAGAAAAGAGGCCCAAAAAGGAGCCAATGCTGTAGCCCTCACTCAGATAAACCACCCCGCATTTATGTAGCGAAGTCAGCTGCGCAGTTATAAAGCTAAATCCTGAGATTCTTCCTTCCATGGAAGTTTTCTTTGGCACGAACAAAACTGTGCAAAACTCAGGATGCGCAGGCTTGCAACAAGCCAAGGAGGAGACCTCAGCGCCTTCAACTTGCTTTTCAACACTGTTGATATCGAGCGCCGCTGAGCACAGCAATGTGTTGCGAAAGGCTCACACAGCCAGGCGCTGCTACGCCGAAGTGGCAGCGATGAATGCAAACGTGTTACAAAAACCAAAGATCAGAAAAGCTTCGTCTGGGAAATGGCGGTGTGTATTATTGATGGCTCAGCAGCCAGAAGACGTCAGCACATGGAGAGGATAATGGGTTTGTCATCTCCCTGCCAGGAAAGGACTTGAAGAGGGTTGAAGAGAGGCAGCATTTCAGCTCGATGCCCACCCTGCGACCTCAGTGCGGGGTCCCGCGGTGCACAGCGGGGAAAGTAGTGCCAGCTCAGCCCAGCCACAACGTCCGTGGCTGACGACCCCAATACACTCAACCCCAGCACACATCCAGCACACGCTACAGCTCAGTTCTTTCTTCCTGAGCCAGACACAAGCTTCCCAACAGCCTCAGCATTCCCAGATTTCACACCCTTAGTAGGGTTTCTTCAAAAAGTGAATACATTTGCAGAAATTCATTTTGGGCTCAGCTTCTTATAAGGCAGTCATTTCTACATCAGGCAGATTAGCAGCAGAGCCTGGTAGAAGTTACAGTCTTAATCAAAACCAAAAATGTACTAAGCAGATTTTCCCTTTTGTTTACTGAAAAGCCTAATTTCTTCAAGGTGACTCAAGACAAGAGGCGGTTTGCTTAAACAAGAAGAGATTTGCTGGATGCCAGAAGGCCCTCTTTTCATCCCTGATCACTTTCTACAGCTCAGGAAGAGAATTCTGCAAAGCATACATGGAAATACGACAGGGGAGTCAGGACCCTGATTAGGTTAAATCATGCAATTGTAAACCAGGACCAACCAAATACAAACACCGTGATTCAAACTTGGACAAAAATGGTTAGAAATGAGAAAGAATTTCGCTATGGCAGGATTACCACTACATTAGCTGGGAGGTCCACCCAGCTATTCAGGACTTTCATTATGGAGCAAAAGGACTGTGAAAGTCCCTGCTCACCCAGGCACCACTACTACAGTTACATATTCAGATTTCTTTCTGGAATAAGTGCAAATTTGCTTTGATTGACTGACATTTCATCACTTAATACATTCATAGCATGTCAAGGGAAAACTTGACTGAATTCACAATGCTGTACTGATTGAGTTCCTAATAGGAACAGTTGTCAGAAGGACTTGTAAGTATAACTTTCAAAATCACATTTGCTAGTTGGTAGAGGACTTTCTGCACCCAAGAGCCGCTCCATCTACGTGCAGGACTTTCTGGGACACAGAGATGGACAGCCCCTCTCTCCCCAGTTGCCATCAGCCCGTGACATGGCAGCTGGCTGCAGCCACGCCGATGGCTCCACAATACTTTTTCTCCAAAGTCCTGCATTTGAGACATACAGTTGTCGAGTAAGAAAAAGCTTTGCTGGAGACTCATGAACAAGCAATGGAAGAGAAGCTGGAGAGCAAGTGAGGGGCAAAGTTCTCCTTCACCCCTTGAACCCAAAAAGTCCCCAGAGTACAAACTACCCATCCACAGAGCTGGAGGGCGAACAGAGGACACAGGAGGTAGCATAGCTGGAGGTCAGTGTCTACCCTAGCTGAAAATGGGGAAAGATGACAAGGAAAATTGGCACAAGAAGAAACTCAATTCAAGTTTGAGCCTCTGGCCAGTGCCCCAGCCTTGGGGCCTGCTGCCTGCCATGCAATGGGCAGCTTCCTGCTGCTCTCAATCCCTGTCTACAAATGGAAAAAAATCTGCAGAGTTTTCCTGTGCTCCTGATCCCTCCTCTGAAATTTTCACATTTGCTTAGAAAGGTCTTCAAGATATGGCTTTGAAAGGAACCTAAGCATTTACAAATTCTTTTCCTTCTCTGCAGAGACCTGTAAGGCCCTTAAATGACCTACCTTCAGCATTCATGACGTGGGTAAGCAGGATCCCTGGCTCCCTTCACCCTGTTTTAATTAGACAAAGAGGGGAAAAAAGCAGTGCTCTTCAATACTTAAAAACCAACCAGTTTCAAATAAATATTTAAAGTTGTCCTGATTGTTAGATAAGCAGCTTCTGCAAAGCAATTGCAAATGTTGCAATTGTTTTGCCATAGAGTCGCCAGCAGCTGGAAGCTCCGAGGTACCCATTTCAATCAGAAATTTTCCATTTCGAATGCATTTGGCAGTTTGTTCGTCATGAGAAGTGCTTCTCAACATGTGAGCTTTCAGAAGACTGCAAGGAGTGAAGCACAGGTGGCTTTTCTAACAGCCTGGGTCAAAGCACAGCTTTCTGTAAACACTCCTTTTCATAAGTAAATAAATAAATAAGAAAAGGTGCTGTGCCATACCTTCTGCACTGCTATTAGAGGCTCCTGCTAGACCAGACAAAGCCTTCAGTCAGTCCCACAGAATATTCACAAACAAATGAAAAGAACAGTGGGAGGAATTGGCTTAAAAGTGCATTCATTGTACTTTCCTTTTCTTTAAGTGTAATAATATGCAACAGCTCCTTGTGGTGTTGAACGGACAATACTATTAACTCTTTTTTCGTTCCAGCACTTCAATCATTTATACTTACATTCTTCCACCTAATCACTACCTACCTGTTGTTAAAATCCATCATGCGCTACGGGCCAAATCTCAAGGTCCCCACTCAAAACCGCCCTTAAATGAGTTCTTAGTACGATTTTTGCATGATTAAGCATCACAGATTTTTTTTCCTAACTGATATCTGAATAAAGAACACAGGAATTGTCCCTGATCATTACCATAATGCTTTCATGTTTTCCACAATGCCACTCAAAAGCCTAAAAATATGGCATAGAAGCCCTGCAGGGAATTAATGCAAAGTGTCTGCATTTGTACCAGGAACCAATTGCTGAGAGAAAGACAAAGGCTATTTGAAATAAACCTGGAGGATGCATTAGCAGAAGCACTTCTGAGCAACTTGCCATTTAAAGCACACATGGGACAAATTCATCTTGAGAGTCACTTCAAAGGGAATGGTCCGTAATCAAAATTAATCACAATTAATTTGGCCCTAGGTTTCTGCCACTGAGAAGCAGGCTCCTGCAGTCAGAGCTGTGGGGAGGGGATGGCAAAAATCACATCCACAGCGTCCACCTCTGCTGATATTGCCAATTCTTCTGCTATGCTGGTGCCATCATAAAATGCTGCAACAGGATTCAGGCCAAATTTGCTTATCAGCTCTGAACCATGAGGCCAGCCAGCAATATGTGCTGAATGGCACTCTTTTTGAGGATGTCATCTTTCTATTTATATTACCTAATTCTTCTTCTCCAACTCCCCATGGCAAACCAACAGTTGAAATCATACAGTATAAGCTAATAGGGTTATATAAGTGTCCATTTGCTGTACATATGCTCTCCCCCCTAAGGCAAGCGATCACCACGACTCTGTAGCAGGAGAGGTACACCCTCCATTTTTGATGTCTAAGCACATCAGAGGTGCTTCGGAGAGTGTCTAAGCCTTGTTGGAGAAGGACGCGTGGGTAGCTGAGCGAGAAGCAGGCAGCAGAGAACTGCCATGGAGGCAGAATCAAACACGAGTGAGAGGTGCCTCATCTCCTGCCCCTTGTCTGCCCCATGAAACACAGCTACACTAAAACAAGACAGAGGATTCCAGCTCCATACGTGGCAACTTTCAAAGTACTGCTGAACAGACACAAACCTCAAGCTTTTTGCTCAGGCTTAATTCCTTGCTCTGCCTGCACGAAAGCACAAAAATTCCTTGATATGGAAAGAGCAGCTTTCCTGTCTCTTGATGATTCTTAATCTCCACCAACAAGATCTGCGTTTTCAAGCTAATTCTGCTCTCTGTTCTCTTCTGGTTTTCCCAGCATCCCTGTCCAACTCCATTTTTGCAATACAAAGGCAAAATAAGTTACATAAACAACTAACCTGTTTCAAAGTAAACTGGGTGTACAGACATGGATACTTCCTTCGTTTCAAATATAATTGCCTTGCATACGTACATGTAAAAGAAAGAATATTGACCCCTGTAATCTATGAATTCCTGTATCCTTCACACCAAGGTATGTAAAAATGGCATAGGCCCTATAACATGATGGACTTTTGGATCCAAATCTCTTGCTCTTTGGAAGCATCCAGGGTTTAAAACCTCATAAAACTTGTCTAACAAATCTAAATCCATAAGACATGAAGTTTAAAGTATACATTTTACTTAGGCATATTCACATTTTTTTGTTTGCTATGATCTACTGTTAAACCGCTCTCAAATTCAGAAAGACCCATTTCTAGATACAGTTTGAACCTTTCTCCAGAATAGTGCGAATACCCAACCCAGTAGAGGTGGGGGCTTTGGTCTTTTACACATATACCTACTGTACTTACATAGCTTCTTATTTTACCCACTTCATAAGATTGCTGCTGTTCCCTCCTTGGCAGTTTGGAGGGCACAGATGCTCCCAGCTCTCAGAGAGACTCGCACGGACAGCAGTGCCACTTCCCAAACTGGCTGCTCCCTTCAGTTTTCTGGCCAAATCCATTAATCAGGCCTGATCTGGGGAGTTGGAATGTGCGCGTACTATAAAATCCCCTTACGGGGCACTCTTTTCCACTGAAATGAACCTTTGCCAAGCTCCCCCATGGCACACCAGCCACAGAAAGCAGACAGCAAAAGCTAATGGGGCCCCACACGAGTCCATTTGCCACACATATGCTATGTATACCTTCAGGAGCAGGTCCTCCCTTCCTCATGTGACTGAAGGGAAGGGACAGCTTCCTGTGCTGCACGCACAAGTAGAATTGCTTTCAAATGCCTTTGCGCTGCAGTGTTGCACTTCTGTCCATTCTCCTCCCTGGCAGACTCAGCAGCCTTCTCAGAGAAAATTTCTTTTCTCTGTTTGCTTCCTCCCAGCAGTCACATCAAACAGATGTGTATTTACCTGGCTTGGAAACTTCTGGTTTTATCCTCCAAGTGAAGAACTGAAGTAGTTAGCGTGCATACATTTCTGAATGGTCTTCAGTGAGAAAATTCAATGTTCCTATTCCAGGGAATAAAATAATTACTTGCTTTTCAAACATCCTGTTTTTCAAGCTGATAAAAGCTGCTGTTACAAGTGATAGACAATTTCTAGACCAAAACAGACCTCCCAGTTTTCAGCTACACTGTGCAGTGGTTTCGAACATTGTTTGCACCACCGTTTCCCTCGCTTATCTGCCACGGATGACAACATCTCCAGCGCAGTCCGTAGCCAACTCCAGCTCCACCAGCAAAGAGAAGCCACGGGTTTGGGGTGTAACACTGTACTTCTCTTCCTTCTCCCACTGCAAGCAAAGCCAGTGCGCCTGACTCCCATTTTTCTCAAGCAGCAGAACCACCAGCTTCAACGCAGCTGCATCCTATTAATGCTGATATATGTGAGACCTTTTAAAAGGCCTGGGGAAGACATATTTCACTTTGTTGAGATAAATTTAGACACCAGAAAGTATAAAGATGAGGGAATCCAATAAACTATCATTTATATTTCTTCTTCATTTGAATAGAGTTCACCAATATATAGCGCTACGGTTTTATCCTCCTGCCAAAGTCTGCAAATTCAGTTTGTCTAGGTGTTTGGTCATGCGAGGACAAAATCGATGCACACCGTCCCTTCTCCCACATTGAATGTGTATTCTGGAAGGGGAATCTTCCCAGAATATAGCATTATCACTCCAAAAACACTCCAAGTTTTTGAATCTAAGTTCATGTGACATATACCCAAGACGCATAAAATTTAGCAACAGCAACTGGAAATGTTGCATTCTTTTCTGCAGAGCGCTGACTGCCTCCTGCCAGCAGACAGTCTTTACTGAACTCAATGAAAATGATACGAACCTGTGTCAGGCTCCAACATCACAGAAAAAGAATGAGCCATCACAGCAAACGAGGAATATGTCATTTTCTCCATCTTTTCTTGGATGGTGAAATAGAAGCACAAGTAAAGCAAGCAAATCACTCAAGGCCACACCAAGAATAGCACCAAAATCCCCAAACCGTAGGACATGCTACATACCCGTAGTAACAAAAATATATCTGTCATTGCACGTCACGCAAGCTCATTCAAACTAAAAATTTATCACTTGCTTCGGACTCTAGCCAGGTGACGGCAAATATATCATGGAGCTGTCACCAATCTGCTAATCTTAGCTGTGAAGTGTAGGAATACAAGAAGCTTAAAAACACACTGGTCCTTCAGAAACCATAAATTTTGCTGGCTTTTTCTCACATACCACTGGATAATAGGTCTACTCCAGCTATTTCACTCACACCTCCTGCAGTTAAACAGCTTAATTTTGCATGTCTATTTAGAGAATGACAATCAGACATATGAGGTAGCAGAAATCACCCATGAGTATACAGATAAAGAGACAAAGACCCTCTCTGGCTCCTTGAATTAGAAGAGTTACTGGTGGCAGAGTTAACTTCAAAGTCTGTGCAGAAATCCCAGGACACACACAACTGGATTTTCAGAGCCTCCCCAGACACAGCTGGAATAACATGTGTGTCCATCTGGAAACTTGGTCTGTTGTGCTCTTTTGAGCGGAGAAGAAAGCAAAGAGAAGTGAACAATGACTTTTCGTCCTCCATCCAAAAACTAACTGTGTGTCTAGGCTTGCACCTTTTGAGACAGAGTGCAAAAGGATGGCATAGTCCCAAGCAGTGACTTCAGTTTCTCCTAGCACACATATTTAGACAAAAATTTAAACCAGGGTGGGGGGAGGATCTTTGATTATAAACACAGTAGAAGTTTCAAAGGATATTCCCCCACAAATAAGGGCTTGTTCATGACATTTCACAGTAGGCACGTTTTTGGGAGACTATAAATAAAAAGTAAACCTTGTTGTTCAGGTTGTGGTGCTTTATGGTCAGCAAGCTCACTGAGGACTACATTAGCCTGCTGAGCCTAAACACCACTTTCCCTACAGGTGTGTGACACGGTCCAGCTGTAGAAGGCAGCTTAACTCACTGTTATTTGTGCAAATTCAAGTCTTTAAATGAATTTCTCTTACGCCAAATGGCTTGGTGTACCTGCCATTCTTCATTTCCTACTCCGGCCACAAACTTCAATTTTCTCTCCATAGCACTTAAACAGCCCATAATTACAACTAATTATTGATCACTGAGGGATTACTAGTTGACAAATCCAATTTTCATGCTGTTATCAAGCATGACTGCCTCTGGACCACAGAGGATAAAAGGTACCTGCGCTGTCCTAGAAACCTGCAGGTCTATAAGCTGAGTAGGACCAGCGTTGTCACCGTCACCATTATTAAACCCATCAGACTGCAGTGGCACCCAAAGGCCAATGTGTTTAGGGACCTATTATGTAAGATGCTGTAAAATCTACACAAAGTGACAGTCCTCACCCCAAAGAGTTTTGCAAGCCTAAAAAAAGCCAAGCTTTTTGCCTTTTACATCTGTAAACGTATTCAATTTGGCTGTGTTTATACCACTTTTGCATTCCATTTCTGCAAATATTCTCCCAAGCAAGCTAGCTGGCAGCAATGTTCAGAGAAACAGCTCATTTCAGGGAAAAGCGCCACTCAATTTTCCTCAAAGCAAATTCTAAATGTGCATGCTTTGGTGCACCTGCTGATCTCAACAAAACGGATCAACGGAGGAAAGGAGAGCACTGTGCAACCCCAGTGCCCTGGGAAAGCAGCGCGCACCCAGCCCATTAATGTTCTTCGTTAGCTGCAGCAGCCTAGTTACCCAGAAGTGAGGAGTCTGCTGCCACATGGTCTGCGTGCGGTACAATCGAGGCACTGTGCAAAGAGGGTATTTACGAAAAAAATTTTAAAAAAATCTGAAAGAAAAATACATGGAGCTGCTCAAACATCGCCGAATGGAGTAAAAAGCAACATTTTCATAACAACTCACACGATGAATTTTTTCCCAGTTGTATTTCAATGGAGTTATTCACATAATTCAAGTAGACAAATCCCAGTGTGAAAGTATCTGTGCTCTTTTAGCCCAGTGGTAGCCCTTCCAGCATGACTTAACAACAAAAGACCAAAAAGGTCCACTCCTGTAGTACACACAAATCGGTTTATTATTAAAGCTCATCCAGTACCATTATTTTCTGACAGAAAATGTGTTTTTAACAGAATTGAAACTTCTGTGAAGAACATTTTTCTTGCAAATGTTTAACTTTTCTTTTGGAAAAAAACACATTTTTGTTTCACATCTGTTTAAAATACATTTCTCTTTCCATTCTGTTCCAAAGGAAGCACCACAATTTAGAAAACGCTGCACTAAATCTCCCTGGCTCCTAAAATAAAAAGCTGAGAGTAAGCCTCACATAAAGAAAGATTGCAAGTGCCTTACTAAGGACTTTATTCATTAAAAAAGCCTCAACTCTATTCTGCTTCTTGTCTATGGAAGTGAAATATGATTTTATTAAATGAAGCCCTTAATATGTTTGCTAAGACTCTGTCAGGCTGAACATTAACTACATTGCCATTGTTTTTCAAGTCCAAAAAGAAAGTTGCTCTGCGAAAAGACAAGCTCACTTACAGATTCTTAACCTACAGACCAGCAGAGAAGTTCACTTTGTTAAGCACGTTTGCAACGCACACAGAAGGGGCATAGTGCATTCATAAAAAAAAAAAAAAAATGCACAGCTTTCAAAAATCATTTAAGGAAGGGATGGAAAGAAAAAAAAAGAGAAAAAAAAAACATTTTATGTGCATTTCAATTTCGGGTAGCAAGACTGCATACACGAGCACACTGCCATCATCTACTGCCCGCGTGCACCCTAGGATGTGTGGAGGACACCCCAGCAGAGACCTGCTCCTCCTCAGTAAGAAATAATACCTGGGGGAACCTTCTGGGCTGCCAGGACTCCAGCCCTTCGCAGAGGGCTTGCAACATTGGGTGAACAAGTTGCTAAAGCTCCCTCCATAGAGGCATTTTTGAGGTGATGGGTTGAGTCCACACAGCGGGGTCACAGCCGGTGAAGTAGCTTCCCATTCCAGCCGGGGCCCAAAATTATTCCCCTCTCGACCTGGTGCTGACTTTTGCCTGGGTTTTCTGCTTCAGACACGAGCCAGACACAAGTCCACTCTGCCCTCTCCTGGCCTGCGCACAGATCCGAGCCTGTGCAGCTGTCCCGAATCTCCCCTGTGCGGAGGCCAGGGATGGAGTGGATACACGTAGGCTGGGAAAAGCCCGGATCTCCCGAGGGACAGCTGGAGGAGCAGAGCCCTAGGGAAGATGGACTGGGCATCACCGTTTGGGGGGGGCAGTACAGGATGCACACACAGGATAGCACGTCCCTGCCCACCAAACTCACCACCCTTGTGCTGGGGACTCTTTTTGCCATCCCAAATACATTTGCCCTGGTAAGAAAGCTAAAAGGAAGGGCAGGAACATCCCCTTGGCCCCACAGTCCTCACTCAAAAATAACAGTTTGGGGATAGAAGGGGCATTGCCTTCCATCCTTTTGGAAAGCATCTCGCATTTGAGGTCTATCACTGGAACGTGAGCAATAAAAATAGTAACTTGTAAAATGAAAGCAATGACAGACGTCCGTTTCTTGTAAAAACACCGTGAGATGTTAGAGATAAAATAACGTTACATAAGTAGGCTAAGCATTAGAACTATTATCATCAACAACAGCATGGGGGACACAGCAGTTTAGCAGAGGAAATGAAAAATAGCGAATGTGATTTAAGAGGCAGAGAGACTCTGCACTGGCAAGTTGTAATTACTGAAGCTGAAACCCAGCCAGGATCCTGGTTGACTGCCTCTGGGCTTGTGAAATGCAACCCGGAATCTTTAAACGACCAAATAATTGGGAGCTGGGTTTCATGTCGCCAACGAGACACCATCATCAACACAGCCACACCAGGACAGCCATCTGGCACTAACACAGAGAAGGATCAACCACAAACACCAGCCTCCATGGTACTCATGATTTCAAACATCTACAACCAACCATTGACCTGAACCAGATCTGCTTTGCCTGGTCATTCTTCTTTCCAAGTTGGTACAGCTGCAGGTTTCTTTCAGCCATTCTTCAAATTCAGCATCCTGTAAGCATCTAATGTCTAGTCAAAGGACATCATTCATCCATTTTATGGTTCCCAGAATGCAAAGATATCTACCCAATTTCCTAAGAAACATTAATATTAAAGTATGGCTTTCTCATCCCAAATCACGCAAGCTGAACAAAGTTCTCCTGACGTTTTATGACAAGGTGATTAATAATACCAAGAAGAAGAATGAAAAGATACCAGATTATAAACTATTGTAAATCTTTCAGTCATCCCAGGAATAATGAATGTAGATTTCTTAGGAGAGCAGTACAGATTTAAAAAGAATCATTTTAGTTTTCTTGTCAATCAAGATGCTATTTATATAATAGCAGAAACAGACAATGAACTCACTTAATCTTAAAACGAGGATGTAGCAAGTTCAAGACAAGGGTTACAGGCAGTCCTTTAACATTTTTTCTTTAAAAAAAAAAAAAAAGGAATTGAAAAGCCATTCTAAGCTAGAATTTCCAAAATTCTTGATGAAAATGTTCCATCTTAACCATCATTTCTGATCACTGATCTTTCCCTCTCCAAGCAAGAGCCAGCGCGACGAGAAGTTCAGTGTCCAAGTCACCCAAACGTAGTTGGACTTAGAAAGCCTGAGCTGACGAGACCTACTTTTCTTCAAATACTTAATTAAAAAAGTTTAAGAGTATGGTCAAGAGTGTTGTTTAAGAGTATGGTCTGCACATCCACCGGACCAAAATGCCCGAAACTACCTTGGCATGTGTTATAGAGTCAAGCAAAAAGCAAATGCAAACTCTTCACAAGTTGTTCTAGAAATGCTGTTAAGTCTTCAACCCCCACCCCGAGACAAGGGTTATGGCCTTGTTCTTCTTCTGGCTGCATGGGGGAACTCTGTGCTCTCTGACCCCTTGAGGCAGGCTGTCCTAGACGTTACCTCAATGCAATAATTAATAAATAATAATACTAAATTTGAGCTCATGCAACTCGTACAGGCTAAATGTTCCAAAGAAAAATGAATAATGCATACAGAAGAGATTCATTTGGGGGAAAAAAACCTAACTTCAGTTTGAAATAAAGCCCTGGTTGCCTTGGCAAAGAGGATTTAATTGCTGTAATCACTACATCTCACATAAGGTCACTGTTCGAAGGAGTCCACAGTACTGCTATTCATTCTGTATCTACTCCATAACAAATAAAGGACTACTGGTCCCAAGAGCATCAGTGAAATACTTCTGAAAAGGTTTAAATTATTTTTAAAGGGTTATTAGTTTTGGCAAATGAGTCAAAAGTCATCTTAGCTGAAGAGTATACGTACTTATGACACATTATGGACATAACAGCAGGAAATGCCATAATTAAGACCATACTACTAGTGTTACTGTTTGTGATTAAAAACAGTACCCAAAACATGACCATTCCCTATCCATCTGTGTCCTACCCACCCACCCACCAAGGGTTACTACTGCCCCTAACAAATTTCACAGTAATTATCAGGAACACAAAGCCAGAACACTGGCATGCACACGTGCCTTCCACACAACCAAATTCAAATAGTTTTACTGGCGCAAATCCTAAGCAACTCTACGGAAGTCAATTAAATCACCCCTCTTTTCTGTGTAAGAGAGAGAAGACTCTGGCCAGGCAAATTAAATTAGAGATGGGCCAGAGCCAAATTCCCAGATCCAAAACAACCCAAAACTCACAATGCATTTGGATCCTGGTCCAGATTCTCACAGTCTGCTACCGCTTCTCGCTCACCCTCTGCCACCTCCCAGGACGGGACAAACTTTTCAGACTGCCCCCAAGTATCACTTGGTGCATTTTATCACCGTCTTTCATCAGGGATCTGCATCAAAGAGCTCATACGTGTGTTTCCTGTGGCCACTTGGCACATTTCTTGCCCAGACCCTCATTAACTTGAGCAGATGCTTAGAAAGCCCATGAACAAGGCACCATCTATCCCACACTTCTGCTTCTCTTCCTTTCTCACTTGCTGTCTTCTAGGACCAGCGCAATTAGAGGTGGTGATTCAGTGAAAATACATTTGAGGACTCCTTCAGTAATACCACAAAAGCTTGGGCCACACAGTGAGAAAAAAAGCAACCAAGAAAGTTCACTTGGCAGGAAAATTTTAAAAAGGATGTAGCAGGGAGTAGAAGTTATATGTTGGTCCCAGTGAGGAACAAAAGCATGGTAGGAGCAGCGGGAGACCTGCTGGAGCCACGCCTGATGGCTCAGAGTGATATGGGTGGAAAATTTGCCCCACAGACAGAGACGCTTGAATACGGCCCTCCCCATGGCGCCTTCTTCATTGGGGTACCCCTGGAAATACTGCTGCTCTGACCAATTCCTCCTCTGCTGGGAAGATCCACAGTAGCTCTGCAGGGATCCTAAGGAGAACGTATTATAGAGACTTTTTCCTCTCCTGTAGTCGTATATAACTGTCAATACAGGATGAAGCACTGCTCCACCCAGGGCACTGACACCCAGCACTGCTCAGGGCAAGGGGCTTTTCAGAGGCAGACTGAAAGCTGGGGGGAAAATGACAGATGAACCCAGCCATGCAGGAGCAGCTCCCTGGGCTCTGGGAAGCTCAAGAAGAGCTGCCATTGCCATACCCCTGTGTGAAGTAACACTGGCCCCACTGCGGGGGTGTCTTCTCCAGCACTGCCTGCACGAAGCATCACCTTCCTCATGCTGCCCTGCTCCCACTGCCCATGCAGCATTGGAGGACTTGCAGCCAAACGGTGCAAGAATTGAAATAGCTTTAACTGTAAGCACCATTTGCTGTGCCTCAGGATGGCAGACTCATTTGTCACTGTTTTCTTCTCCTGCAGCTCTTTTGATTCATCTGGGATCCAATAACTTTGTTAATATGATTTCTTTCATACCCTGGCCAAGCACAGCATCCGAGGCACACATGACAGCTATCTGAAGCATTAAAAGCCTCACACAAAACACACGTCCCTGCTCTGCTTCGTCCAAAACCAAATTTTCTTACAAGTCCTTTATTGACATAAATTGCATGGGGTGCAGGAAGAGCACCCAACATAAGATACGTTGACAATTTTCTTGCAATATTCTGTCTCCTGGTTGTTCTGAAAGTCCTCCCTCCACAAAGTTGTCAGCTAACCATCACATTGGTCTTCTTGTATCAGACCGTGCAAAAACTTATGGGTGAAGACGAGGATGAAAGCAACTCTCTGTTGCATCAGCAGGAATATGAAGAAATTGAGATCAATGCGCTCACTCAAAGCAATGCTTCATCAGCTTCATGGGACAGTAATCTGTTTTTTACCAAGATAAAATGCACAGCCCAAAACATTTATCTCAGGAAGAAAGTAAATTTCAGAGTAGACACATTTTTATACTTTTCTTTTAATAGTATTCATTAAACACTAGAAGTAACTGCATCAAGGACCGAATCACTGTTGTGTCTGACTTGTTTAAACAAGACCCTGATTAACTGCACTGCCAGCTAATGAAGAGCAGTACAAGAAGCTGATCAATGCCATCATTGTCTGGCAGCACAAAGCAGGGACCACTTAGCATATTGTCCAAAACAAAGACCTTCTCCCAAGCTCCCTGCCAAGGACTTGCTCACTAGGACACACAGTTCGCAAAATGCCACAGTGTATCCCTGAACCTGAAATGATCAAAGACAGGAACCTTTTCTGACCTGTGTTCCCAACTCGAGTACAAGGTAAAAAAGGAAAAAAAAAAAAAAAAAAAAAAAAGGACAAAGAAAATGTTTATCTTGCAGCTGTCTTCCTTAAATTACTCTTTGTGACACTGTATTTAAATATTTTTGTCACCTGAAGGCAACTTTGTGTTCATTTAGCGGAGGTAACTGAACTCAGAGCCAGGTGCTCACAGGCAAAACTCAACTCCTAATTCTGTCTTCGGCTTTCCCTGCAAGGCAATAACTACAGACAGGATAGCCCCCAGCAAAAGAAGGATTTGGAGAATGGCGGTGGCAATGCCCTGTGCAGACTGGGATGCCCTTCGGCATCACCTTTGATGCAGCTCCTCATCAAAGAGGCATCACCACCAGCGGACCTTCACATTGCATACAGGGAGTCTGAGCAGATGCAACAAACCAAGGGTGTCCTTTTAGTGGTGGTCTCCTCCAAAATCCACTTGCTTCCTTCCCAGGCATGCTCTGCATCACAAGCATTTTAACCACAGCTTACACCCTGCTTTCAGCACAACTGTGCCGTGCCACATCTGCTGACAGTGCTCTGCAGATCCGCACCCGGCCCCGAAGCAAGCAGTGACTTGTGCAGGAGCTGGCTGGAGTTAATTAGCAGGAGCTGTCATGTCAAAGCTTTTGGAGACGGGGATCAGCCTAGGAACAAGCTTGTAGAACCCAAACCATTTAAAAATGTAAAATCTCTTTCCATTACCGTCAACAAGGCTGAGTTTGTGTCAAGTCACATGGCATATTGGCACCTTCCAAATCCATGGGAAATGCTTTTCACATCATCTCTGTTTGCAGCGTATAGCAGTGTCTGCTAACATGCTAGCAGACAAGAGGTTGTCAGGGCTCCTATTATAAACCTTATTTGTCACACACGTGCAAAACGATCTGATGTGTCAAACAAGATGCACTGCCACCAGTTACACACAGCACTGCTTACCCACTTGCAGTTCAGTGCTGCAGAGATGAGATGCCTGCTCGCACACCAACTGACTTAAAACTAACATAAATCTCTTTTTTTCCACTTTATAGTTTTGAATGTGAGATACAGCAAATTAATTTACATAACATTTCCACATCCCTTAGTGCTCATAGATGCAGATGGGCAGATGAATGAGATAGATGTGCTGCTGGCAGGACTCAAATAGAAGCAAAAGTGGGGTTTCAAGGCAAATCAAACACCTTTTCCAACGGAAAGTGGGTTCTTGTTTCATCCCAGCTATATTCAGTGTCCCCCCACCATAAAGATGAAATATTCCCAAACTGTCAAAATTAAAAAGAACTTGCAGTAAAGCTATTCCGCTCCTCAGTAAAAAACACCCTGGTGAAATACACCCAGAGGCTAAGTATTTTTAATTAATCTAATTCTGTATTTTGGTCAGCCCCTCCTCTCCAACTCTTACAAACATTCCCCACTCCCATGGGGGACAGAAGCATCCCTAAGGAGCACTGCCGAGGGCAAAGGAAAGGGCAGACAGTGGGGACACTTGCCACAGTCACCCAAACTCAGCACCACAGCCTCTCATCACTGTCTCATCCTCCTTTACCTTAACAAAACCTTAATAACACCGCAGTAACGAGTAGCTGTGTTTCTGGACAAAGCAGCACGTTCAGGACCCCTTTTGCAGGGTGAGAGAAGCCACCGTCAGAAAATGTCACGATAAAAAAAAAAAGTGTTTTATCACCACGACGCTGCAATCCCATTTGGAAGTGCTTCAAAGCCAATATCCAAAAACTAAGAAGAGCTTCTCGCTGTTGCGTGGGGCTGCTACTCTGCCTGGTTTATTCCTATGAAGAGTGATCGCAGACATCTGATTATTGTAGCAGATAGTTGACCTTTATCTAAAATTCCATTAAAAAGCTTTATTGACTGTAGTCTTGCGGGGTCTTTCAGGATTCACTGGGTCATTTATTCACTGTCGGATATCCATCGGTTTTTAAGCTTTTAGGACTGCTCGAGCCCTAGGAAGAAGCTATCCCTTTTTGTCATTTTTAACAGTTTTTAAGACTGTATGAGAGGGTGCTTTCTTTTCTTCTCCCTCTCCAGTGTGGCTAGGGCAGAGAAGGTTATCTTAAAGCACATGAAAAGGAGAAAAACCTGGCGCTGTGGTACGACTACTGCCAGGGCAGGTTGGCTCATGCACATAGGTGCAGCACAGCCATGCACTGCCTGCAGGTACCCAGGGAGGTACAGGAGGATGCATTTTTCACTTCAGTCAACACAGACTCAGGTCTAACTACTTCATAGAACATCCTTCTGAAATTTGTAACTCCATACCACCATGCCAGGCTTTCATCAGCTGAAGCCACTTTTTCTGGGCCACGTGCCTGTCTCAAATAGAAATGAGAAAAATAAAAGAATGGTTCAACCCTTTCTGAAAGAGAATTTATAGAAATGGCTTATCCAAGCTAAAAAAAATTCTGGTGACAGCTCCCCCAGGCTTTGCAGGAGTGTCCTGAAAGGATGTTACTCCCTTTCCCATTCAGTGACAAAAAGAAAAGAAAACAGTGGGAGGAACACAATGTAGGCATCGAATGAAGCATGAGATCTGGAAAATAAATAGTGTGGATTTGTCTTTGAGGAATATGTTATAATGCATATATACATGAAGACCGAGTTAAGGTTGCAAAGACATCTTTGGTGTTTCCAGACTTTGCAATGCTTGATATTTTTTATTACTGTTACATATTACTATTTCATATTTTACATTTAGTTTGATGTACATTCAAAGAAAAGAGAGAAATAACAAATTTAAACATTCACTCTGGGTTTATTAAAATGTTTGGGTAAAAAACAAATATTCCCAAATTGCCACTAATGCTTTAATTCTGTAATTATTTCTGAATCTGAACTAGCATTTCTGATTAATTTCAGAAGTATATTTTTCCCTTTCTCAACACTTTCACTTCTGCTGAATTTTCATCCTAAAATGATGCTTCAGTTAATCATTTATTTCTCTAGCCAGTAATAATCCTACCCTGCTTCCCCATTCCTACTAGCTTGGTTACAAGCGATGAAGGCCACATGGAGCCTCCTCTTCACACGCAGCCAGCTGCATTCCCCACAGTCTGTATTCTCTCATTTTCTATGCATTTCCAGATCTGAATTTTCTTTCCCTTGTTTGCTCTTGGCATCTATTGGCAGGAGACATCCTCTTTATGATCTTTTTCTGGCCTTCTAGACGACTGCTCAGACTTCTACAGATCTTTCATTATTAACGCAGAAGCCTTGTAAGTCAGTTTTAATGGCCTGTGCAATTTTTATTCCTTAGCAGGAGACATAACCTCCTCCATATGGATATATGTTTATTAATATAAATCCTTAATATCATTTTTCCTAGTGAGAATAATCAGTAAAAGCCAACCAGCGTGTATTACACCTTGTACTGGTTCATCCAAAAATCAAAAAGTAATCTTTGCCCTGCAATATGTGGAGCATGGCAGGGAGAAGCAGATAATCCTTTTCCCTGAGGTTGCCTAGACACCGAACGACAGCAAGGTTTCTTTGCACAGTCCCACCATTCCCCTCCAGACAGAGGACCGCATCCCGACCGCAGCCGCTTTCATTTCTCTGGAGTGGGATTCATTACCTGGTTTCAGCCCTTTACTATTATTCCTGGAATATCTCCAATCTCCGTTTCTATTCTGATCGGGGATAAAAGAAGGGTGGGTCGTTCGTGTTAGGGACGTGTAACGAATGCCGACAAACCCACTTTTTGTCTGCGACTCGACAAAATGCTATTAGTTCTCAGCCTTCATTACCAGCACATCCTCACTCACTGTTTAAATGGGAAGACTTGGTAAACGGGACAAAACTCTGCCATTTATTTATAACAAGAGTGTCCTGGTTTCTTTCCTATAACCAAGGGGCAATTGTCCATTCATTCCATTAAGCGCTTTCCTGCTGTACAAAATGACTCCCATTTTTCTTTTAAATACACCCTTTGAGTCCCAAGATAGTGTTAAATAATAACATACACCACAAAAGAAATGCAAGCTATTCCCAGTGCTATTGGATGAGATTTCCATTGCTTCCTTCCAGTTAAGCAAGAATTGTTTTCTCCTGCCTCTCCTCCTTTATAACTCTTCCATGTATATCAGGAGACTTCTTCAGTTTAGTAAATAGCACAAAAGTTGGCATTACCTGTTCTTTTCTCATGATTTCCATCTTTCCTCATTTACTGTGTTTCATCTAAGTTTATCAGTAAAGAAGGTAACAGATACTCCTGTGCATCAAAGACAAAAGATGCCTGAAAATTTGTGACATTGCTGTGTGTATTAGTCCTGCTGGAATCTCAAAGCTGTGCATCATTTTTCCCATTCTTCAAACTAGGTAGCTCATAAAAAGGTTCAATCATGGCAACATAGCCCATCTCACCTATCTTTATGGTTAAACTATGTTTAGTGGCAACCCACATAACATAATGAGCAAAATTTATGTTCACAGATGGTAAATTTTACAGAACAGACCAGACCAGCAAGGCCAAAAATTAATCTCCAGTGTCATAAGAACTTCATTGCACACATGTATAGATCATCTGTCAACGAAGCGAGCAATATGACTGTCAGGCACAGCAAAAGCATTAAATGCATGCTTAGCCTCCAAGTTCTGCCCCTTGACCTATCTGGGTCCTTGAGTTACAACAAGCTATGCTGGCGGGATTGCAGTATGAAAAGAAACAAATTCCTGGGACCACAGCACAACTAGACTTCCAACTCAATTTTAAATTCTAGTTATTGAATGAAAACAAAGAACGAAGACTTAGCTTGAGCAGAGGAAAACAGTTTGGACTGATGAAAGGGACTGGAAGTGATAGCTGGAGCTTCACATGCAACCTGCAGCATCACCCTGCAAGTGACATTACTGGACAGACGGGGTTTAACAAGTACCTTTCAACACAGCACACTGATGAATCAAGAAACTGTTTCCAATTGCTTTTCGGTTTGAAAGCTTGTTTAAGAATCCCAAATTTTACCAAAATGACGAAGAATCTGCTGTCATATGAGAACTGAAGTCAGTTCTGCTAGAACAAAATCCAAGATAAAATAAAATACTACACAACACAGCATGAAATAGTAAAGAGGCGCATAAAATTGAGCATATCTGTTCTTTTGCATACTGTCAGAGCTCAAGGTCGGCATCAAATGCTGTGTTGATAATGACTTGATTTTGATCTATTGTCTCATATGAGCCAAACCGCAGTTCACCCCACTACACTTATAACAGATATGATTAAAAACAATCAGTTATATTAGGCAAAAATATATTTCCCAAGGCAAACATTCACTTCAATGTATTTTTCTCTGGCTATAACACACAGAAATTCTATGTATATAAAAACCTTCTGGGTTTTTATGGGCATTAGCATTGAGCTGAAAAACAGGGAAAGCCTGTGAGGGAAACTGCATAAATTAGATGCAGGCACTATAGTCATTGTATTTCCCTCAGCATAATTCCCTGCCTACTGTGTAAACTTCAGCTGAATAATCTCTCCACGGGCTCCCCATATGTCATTCAAAACAATCATAGCAACAGTTGCTGATGCTCTCCATCCTGGAGGATGGCTGAACCATCAGCAGAATTGCATTTTGCCTCTTACTTTCAGCATTCAACTGAAGGTTAAATAAAAATACTCGCAGTTTCTCTGATGAAAAGCACAATGCAAGCAAAGGTAAATAAAAGACCAGACAGGCTAGACTACATAGAGCCGATAGTGAATTTTCCAAGGAAATATTTCTGGGCACGTAAAACATGCTGATTTATTGTAACAGAAACGTCTCCTGGAGATGGACTGATTCCGCACACTTTTCAAAGACGGAAATCCCCATGGAAACCTGACTGCCTTCCCAGCAGCTGGGAAGCAGCGAGATGCACGCTCTGTGTGCCAGGAGAGCACCGCGAAGTGACTCCTACCTAACAGCTGGAGACATGCAAGTCATGGGGGCCTGTGGGAGAAGATGAGGTCTCGGTGGTAGCCAGGTTCTTGTGGCTCATCCTGGGGCTCCCCAGTTTGGAGGCTTTTGACTCCTTCAATTTGAGCTTCCTTGAAACTCCAGGTTAGTTACTATGCTCAGCACTTCCAGAAACTATTTTGCTTTTGAAAGAGAGCATTTCAAAACCACCTCTGCAACAAGTTTTTGGTGCTTTCCTGGCCAGCAGAAATACCACAACTCTACCCTCGGTCTGTTTGTTACAAGGTGAATGTTATTTTAGAAATTTCAATGGAAAGAAAACATCTTCATCTTAGGTTGTTTCCTAGGGAATTTTATCTGTGGTGTGGCAAAGAGAACAAAAAACTGAGAATTAAGAGCTGATGTTGAATCCTTGCAGAGCTTTAGGCAAATGCCATCATCTCTTTGCTATAGCACTGAGGATCAAAACCCAACTGCTGAAATCTGACTGCTCCACGAGGCTGGCCCATCTGCTGACAGTGGATGCTGTGCAAAACTGTATTTAATGAAGAAAAACCAGTAAAGCCAGGTAAAGGCCAGAATACATTTGGTTTATAGGAAGACCCTTCCTGACCCAAACGCTTTACGGTCTGGTTAAACCCTATGATATTTCTGACACGTTTCCCCCCAACACTCTGAGTAGATGGAAGTGCTTGGGATATTGTGAACCATTTCTTTCCCTCTGCCTGTGCACTACGCTACTTGTCCTGATTCACACAGCAATCTGTAAGTTTATTAATATGCATGTGCTATTTCACAAACATTCAATGATTTGAAAGTGCTGCATAAGGTTTGCTGTCTGTTTTCTCAACATCTGTCCCCAAAGTACACTTCTGTCATGTTCTGCTCCCATCGTTCTCGGATCAAAAAGTTAGAAGTAAGGCACGAATCTGTTTTGAGGTTTACTAGTGCAGGCTGCAACTCCTTCTTTCCCAAGCGTCTCACATTCTCACAGCTTATGACACTTTCCAATTACCTTTTGGCCCTTTTATTCCCCCAGTCTGGCTCACATTTCTCTCTGAATTTGGTCTCTATGCAGCTCTGAACCCACAGTCTGACAGCTAAGGACATAACAAATATGCAGCACTAACCCTCGGGGTGGTTAGAAATGCCTGAATTCTCCTATTACAGGCAGATTCACAAGTAAAGGTCACCAGAAAGTCTCAAAACTTAAAACAAAAATGGGCCATGCAACAAGCAGTCAAAAGCTTGAGGAAGCAGGATGGGCTGTCTTACAGAAAAACTGAAGACAACTTGCAAAGTTTGGATCCAAATCCTGGCTCTGCCAAAGACTTCCTACGCAAGCTGAGGCACGTCTCATTTTCTCACCTCTCAGCTCCCCTCTGTACAGTGCAACAAAATAGTTCCTCACCACATATGACCTGTGCAAGATGTATCCCATGTACTTTGCAAAGATGATACAAAAGTTGATAAAAAGAGAGGAAGCTTCACCAAAGAAATGGAAAACCCTCCTGTCTAGCAAAACGGTTCGCAGCAGTTACCCTGGCTGACTTACAGAGGCATAATTTAAGAGGCAGAATTACAACTAGAAGCAAATAGAATTAAAACAAAAAAATAATCACACAAACATTTATAGCTCATATTTTAAAATAAATTCCCGTATCCTAAAAAGCGTCATCCACAGAGATAATTCAAGAGTATTTCTAGTTTTCCCCGCTTGGAGAGGAAATGCTTAAGTTCTCTCAGGAAAACACTGAATGTAACCAAAGAAATTACACTGACATCAATTTGTCCCTATTTGTAGACTGTTTAGCATACAGCACTTTAAAAATTCACTTACCTTAATACAAACTGGTCTGCTAGGGAGTCATCAGCCAGGGAAATATGAAAGGTCACAACATCACCTTCTCTGACCGGGTTGAGTGGTAAGCGAATAACGACATTTTCATCTAGCCTCAGTGAAGACTGTTTTAATTTGTCTTGATTTGGGTAAACAATGATGCTACCAATCCTCTCCATAGCTGACAAAGCCTGGTGTTCATTATCTTGACCTGTATGGATATTGTTTTCCCATTTTGCATCCTCTGGAGAACATTCCCCATCTGCTGTATAAATCTTATAGAAGAGCTCCACAGTAATCCCTTCCAGGGAGGCTGTTTCCTCTGAAACCAGGGGTGGAGGGGAGCTGAACCAGCTAGGAGATAATTCCAGCTCCGCAA
The DNA here is from genome assembly GCF_963924245.1 of Chroicocephalus ridibundus. NCBI lineage: Eukaryota > Metazoa > Chordata > Aves > Charadriiformes > Laridae > Chroicocephalus > Chroicocephalus ridibundus. The sequence goes on along the minus strand of NC_086296.1, from coordinate 6,717,241 downwards.
CACATAATCCTAGATGACCTGTCAATCTACAGCTGGCCACAACTTCTCTAGACTCCAGGAAAGCAAACATCTTCACACAAGGCAACCTCTCCGCAGAATTATAGTCATCCCAGTCCTTCCCAGCAATATAGAACAAGGTTTGTATTTTAGGCTTGTTGGAATAGATTGAGCTGTCGATTATGTGAGATTTTAATTTCCAATTAAAAGTGAATTTGTTTGTGAAACCAAAAGATGCAGAAGTCAGCATGAGGTCCAAGGGAACAGCCTGTTCAACAGAAAAGGGTCCATATGTGGCATTTAGGACAGGTGGCAGTTTGGCTTTGTATATAAAGAATGAATCCACCCTAGACTGCAAACTGGAGTTCCTCATGATATCCTGGTTGGCTTCTTTGAGGAAGAAGAAAATATCAGCGTTGCAGATGTGATAGCTTGCGGGGAGATATGTTGGCAGGTTTGAAAATCTCTGTATGCTGTCCATGATCCCTCCTCGGCTCTCCACCACTGCAGGCCAAAGATAAAAGAAAACAGAAAGACAACTCTAATGTTTGCTTAGCATGTCCCTCAGTTTTTCTCAAAAGCAAAGTATTGCCAGAGATCAATACTGTTAGCCACAATTACGAAACAATCTGACACAGGTACCATGGAATAACACTGTTGACTCAAAGCTCATACACTGAAAACATCTCATTGCATCAGCTGTACAGTTCCCTTTCCACCTTCCCCAATCCAATATCTACTTGAAAGCCATTCATCAAGTACTGGATAAAACTAGGAGGAGATTGATTGGCCAGATCCCAGTCTAAGTTCCAAAACTTTTTACTCGTTGGTTATTGTTCTTTTATTGCCAGATCAGACTTACAACTTTTCCTCATCCACATTTCAATATAAGTAAGAAACTGGCATACTGAATATTAGCAGGCAGTAAAACAGAACATTTTCTTTAGTCTAACATCGTTATCACAAAATGCGATGGGCGCTGCAAATCTGCATCACTCCCAATCCACTTTTGCCAGGTCAGCAGGTTCGAAGCAGGTGGCAAACTGATAAAAGCTTTGTATTCTGGAAACCAGAACTTTTCACACAAAAAATATGGGGTTCGATAGACGTCTCAGTGGGATGGATTTATAGGCAAGAGTGAACTTGAGAGAAGGAGAGAAATCCTTTACATGCAGAAGGTTCACAGACGCTTAGAAGGATTTTTTGGTTTAATTCCAGAGGAGAATGAAACACATTTGGAAACCACAAAAGTTTCTCTACAACACAATGGTCAATCCTCCAGCCAGCACTGAACAATTTTTCCCAGGCAAGAAAAGATTCCAGAGGGAGGGAGGGATCAAAAAGACGTCTTTGGTTTGGGCTGATCTCTAATTAATAGTGAGATATATTCAATCTGGGCTGCGATTCTAGCAGAAAGAAATGGTGGGTCTTTCAAACTAACAATTCATACGTTCCAACAAAAAGCCAGTGAATGCAAGCTCATGGGACCGCCACAGAAGAAATAAACAGAAACCAAATGAATTAAAATGAAGCAGTTCCATAATGCGCAGAGATAACAAAGGAACAATGACAGATCCTAAGGTCAAAGCTCTCATTGTCTCTCACTGAAGCTTAGCAGTGATTTTACTGTTTGTCAGGACTGGGGAGAGCAGATACACAACGCGACAACCACACAAACAATTACACCTCTTACATGCAAGATGACTCAGATACTTGCAGCCACAATTTAGCACAGATAAAAGCTCTAATATTTAAGCTATTTTTTCAGGTTGTGTATTTTTAAAGCCTACACTTATCGAAGACAGATTCTAGGGCAAATCTCATACATTTGACTTTGCTCCACTCTTGTTCTCAGTTGAAATTCCGCTCATTTATTTTCGATGGCTTAATATTATCTACCCGTGTTTAAATGCTTCTCAGTTCATCACAATACTTATACCTTTACTTTCGCTCTATATTTAATTGCGTCAAGGTTTTTCTTCATCCATTGGAATATTCTTTGTGGGAATGAGTAAACAGGCAAAAATATATAAAAGCACAAAAAATTCCTCAGCAAGAACCACTATCAACAGCCTCTTCACTCACTGCTCCACACGGGGATCAAATCAGGGTTTCCTCTTAGGTCCACAAGCAAATGCAATTGCAGAGCAGCTGCCACGCAATTGCCCCACTTGGGCGTCTTCTCATTTCTTATGCCATGCATAAACATTTCAGCCCATCTCTCATAACGCACCAGCGCAGCCAACACCTTCCCTCAGCTGCACGCAGGCATGGACCTGGGCACCCAGCTGAAATGCAGAAATCCAGATGATGAGAAACTTTCTCCTCCCGTGCCAATGTGAGCACTGACCTGGGCCAGCTTGCTACGGTATCATAGCTCACATAGGGGACACCCAATTTTCTAGTGGAGAAAATTGACTTTGGCCCTTCCCTTCCATATCTCTTTTCATTCCAATGTGAACAATGTTTAGCTGGCACACTCCCTGCAGCACGCAGAAACTGGAGATCCCAGTTCTCTATGGGAAGCCATAGGCTGTGAGTAGTAATAAGCAGTTCTGGAAGAAGACAGATGTCGTCTCCCCAGGCAAGAGGCTAACCAAGCTACAAGCAACGTAAGAGGCAGGAGGCACAGGTGAGACAGACACCCCAGAAAGCAGTAGGTGCTGTGCAGCAGAGATGGACACCGCTGCCCATTAGCACTGGGCACAGGAGGCTGCACAAGACAAGGAACCCACAGCAACCTACAACAGGGATGGAGGCAAAGAGCAGAGGCTGGTGACCACCGTTTAGCAGGAGTCAGGCAATCTGTGGGAGCCCCAATGCTTTTATTCCACCACTGAATAACAAAGCGCTTGGGAAACACGCTGCAGGTCAAACCTCATCCTGCTCTTAGGAAGAGGAGAAGGGAGAAAGGAGAAATCAATGCCAATTCTAGAACCAAAGTCACCAAGGGATGTTTTAGCAGCTCCATTACTGCTCTGCTATTTATAGAGCACCTTGACATGGTATGGCTTGCCACGCCGTTGTGCAATCGCACAACTCAGTCTCTGAAAGTGAACTTTGCTCCTGTGAAAGCAGAGGCAGCGAAGGGAGGAAGGGTGTTGTTCCTTCACTGAGAAGTCAAATGCAGACAAGTACCTTCTGGATTAATTGTAGATAAATTGAACTACTTTTGAGAAGTTGCGTTTATCATAAAAATTGTGCAGCCGTACAGAAAAGCAAAAGACACACAGAAGCAAGAGTATCCTCTGATTTCTGGGAGAAGAGCTAAAATTTACCTTCTCCCAAGATACACCAGATAGCAGAGGAGATTTAAACTGACATAGTTCCTGAGCCTAAACAGGAAACAAAACTGAGGCAAGGCTTAAATGTATTTGTGTTTACATTATAGGACTTTCCTCCCCTCCTCACCCCCATCCTTTATGCAGATATCTTATCTCTCTCAAACAGTGATTTACAGGAAGTTTAAAAGGTATTTTTTTGCCTTTCCTCCTTTTCATTACAGCGGCAACATTCAGTGCCTCTTCTCAGAACTAGTACGAGGACTAGGATATCGGCCTGCTGTAACTCAAACAAAATGAGACACAAATTTTGTCTGAAAGCTTATATGGGAAGCCATAAACACCAGTAGACAGGGCTGGGCTTCGTCCTAGAACCAGCCTGCAACAAAATATGATATCTGAATTTAGCAGCACTTTATGATGCTGTAGAAACATCTAAAAAGAAATACTTCATACGATGGCAGGCCAACAACCCCGCCTTTTTAATTCAGCACGTCAGCACCACAGCATCAATCTCCTTACAGTAACAATCAGAAATAGGACACATTTCCGGATTTTTGGTGTGCAACAAAGTGACTAATAAATCACCTGTTCCTTTAATAAGCACTCCAGCAAGACCAAAAGATGGCAGAACATTAGATCAGAAGGTGGGCTAGTCCTAATTATGTAACAAAAGAGAGCAAGAGTTGAACAAAAGTAAATGGAGGCCAAAATGAGCATCCCCAGAGCCCAGTGCAATCTCAAAGGCTGAATATAGTCTGTTTCTCGGACTACTGTGGCACTGGGGGAATGGAGGGGAGACGTATGGAAATAACATGTTGCTGGACATGACTTGAGATATTTAACTTGAATTTCTAAAATAACTTTTACCTTCTAACAGTTTTTCAGTAGTTGCTTTGCCCCTTTTAAAACCCTTTTTTGGACTAGCCAAATACCAAGACCCCTAAAGCAACAGGTCAACTCGTAAAATCTCATCACTCCCATTTTATGCCAAAACCTCTCTCCAGAGTTGGGCAATAGCCTCATAGCCCAGTCCATCCTGCAAAATCTGAGTGCGCAGATGGAAAGGGAACACCCTTCTGATGTTTCTGAAGATCTGAGAGAGAGGAAGCCACCATGCATATAACCAATCATGCAATGCTTGCATTAGGGAGATGCCTCTTCCTGGTCCTTACTGTGACCAGCTCGGACCTCAAACGAAGCATACTTTCTGTTGTCTTGATAATTTTTTATTTAACCATAAAATTATCCATCGCTTTTTTAAATCTCATGTGACCCTGATCTGATGCCACAAATAGCAGCACAGGACTATGGCACGTGCAAAGCCATAGCTGTGGGTCACACTGTGCAATAAAAATCTGCCTTTAATGTAACTCAAGATTTCATGAAGGTACGTTTCTTAGATTTCATACATTTTAATAAGAAGTAAAACAAGTATCCCACTAGAATGTAGTGGTGGCAGTGACAGGTCGGCATTAAAAACTAATGCATCTATGTTAAGCTGTAGTAAGAGAAAAGTCTTTAAAATTCATCATTTTGTAACTAAAAAGGAAAATAACTCCTGTTGGAGCATAAATCCAAATTTCACATCTAAATCTTCCCTCTACTTTAGCTAACTACTTAACAGAAGCCAAGTCTTCCATAAGCCCTCAGTAATTCTAAAGTTGAAGGTACAAGGAACAAGAAGCATTTAAAATTGCCACTTTTTCAATATCCTTTTTCTCTGAAAACAAACAAGAAAGCCAATCCTACACCTGTGGAAAAACTGTGAAAATGTTAAAAATTCATCTTTCCTGCAGCATCATCAGAATTGCAGCATGAGATCATACAGACACTCCTCTTTGTAAAAGAGGAATAATTTCAAGTAATGTGGTGCCAGTAAGTACTATGATGTTATCCATGACTCATACAGAGGCAATCAATGGCTTGTCTGTATGGGAGAAAAATCACCAGCCCTTCCCACCAGCCCTCACTAAAGACCATAAAGACCAAACTACACATGTACATTATTCCACTATAAAAATGGCTCTATTCATAATAATTATTTTGCTCTGGTAATGCAGGCATTATCCTTGAATAAAAACACACTGTATCCCAGAATAGGGTGTCTACACAAGGAAAACTATTCTGGAACTGATAAATTATAGGAGAATAATTAATTCTGGACCAGCTGTGTAGGCCACTTTTGCTCATACATGCAAGGGGTAAGACCTGATGCTCTTTAGGGATCCCAGCCGTGAGAGGTTATGCAAGGTGATTTGGCCTGGCTGCAGCTGGGGAAACTCTGACTCTTAATCCTGGCAGCAGGAAAACGAGGAGGATGATTACAGTGTGAAAATCTACTATAAATTTAGGCTTCATTTGAGCACTCTGAGTAGGATAAGTTTGGACTGTGTGAGGATTTAAGGAGCCTAGATGAAAACCCGCCTCGTGCTTTCCCTGACTCATTCAAAATTTAATAAAATAACTATGAAAGAAGGATGTCACTGTTTACTTCCCACATTCAGAGTCCATCCTGTGACTCATCTCCTCAGTTTTACATTAGGGAGGAAAAGGAAGAGAAAAAACCCTTGACAGTCCCACTGAGGAGCAACTTCTATCACCTACCATTCAAAAACAAGCCTTACTCCTTTAGTACTTGAGGTATACAGTGAACCACACTGGCACAGAAAAAAAACCCATAACAACAAACAGTCTTATCAACCGTAGCAGAATAATTTGAAGATACAAATGACAATGCAAGAAAGAGCTAAGAAGAGTTCCCAATACTTTTTTAACATTAAAGTCAGCCCAGAATCCGTCAATATATAAAAAATTGTAGCATGAGAAAAGATGACAGGATCCCTTTAAGCTTTTCTCATTCTCTCTTATTCTTATCCTACTTTGATGTAAGGATAGAACTTGATGTAGGACTCACAACCAGTTTACAGTCCTTATGTTCAATCTTGATTACACATTTGTGGACACAGAGTTTCACTTTGCAAAACATTGCTAGTCGGGCAGCTTGTCTTGAAAGACAAGAAAAAGGATGCAATTTAAAAAGAAGAAGTCTATTTAATCCAAACATCTAAAACTGAAGAGAGGTTAATTAACTTTTCTAGGCTTGGGACAATGTCTCACGTACTTATCTTCAAATGCCTCAGTCAAACTTCTGTTACCCAAGCTTCACTGCAGCTACTCATTCTGGCCACCCTCCATGAAGTCAGCCCATCTCATTTTAGATAGGGATCGAAGCCCAGCACACACTCCAGCCTCCCCTTTCAGTAAATCACAGAAAAGGGTATCTCAGAATGCTTTCATCCTCTCCTAGACACTTACATCTTAGGGGTGATAAACCACCCTTGGGAGGAGCCTATTTCTATCCATTTGTTCGATTGCTAAAGGTGGCCCGTGCAGACCTGCATGCTGGAGGTTTAGACATCTATGGGCAAAGGGGTCCTGGGCCATCAGCTCTGATGGGTAACTCTTCCCTAAAGCTTCTCTTCCGACACCACATGCCTATGTTTGCCCATCAGTCTGCTTCCAAAAAGCTTGAAAGGAACATCTCAGACCTCATAAATCTTTTGTCTACTAAAATACATTTTTCAGTGTGAAATTGAACCAGGCATATGAATGAAACCCCTGATCAGGCCGCAAGTTCAGTAATAAATTGTAGTATTGTGTTCCAAAGCAAGTCAAGCGCTTTGCCTGCTTACCTGCTAAAAAATTAAGTTGGATGTGGAAGTTTCTGAGCTGGTACTTACTACAGTTTTTAGTTTGCATACATTTTGCACAGTCACCCATACTGAAAGACATACATACAGCAAGGCCACCTACAGATAGTAATAAAACCGTACTGTCTGAAAGGCTGCCTATAAATCTTATTAAAGTAATCCCTTCCCTGAACCCAGATTATTACATTCACCTTTATGGTAGAATAAAAATTAATTTTCTCAGCTATAATAAGTGTATGATAAGAAGGCATCATTTGGGACTAAATAAAGATTATAATTAACTCCGACTGAATAAATCTAAGTTTAGCTTGGACTAGCAATTTGTTTTCATACATTTTTCTCTACGACTGAGTGAATAGGTATGGCAGGATTAGCATCCCATGCCAGTTCCAGCACTGCTGGCACAGAAAGGAGTGAGGCAGAGTGTAATCCAATACCCAAAAGGCCTGAAGATTAATTTGGGGTTCTCTATCAGCAGAAGTCTGGAAAACTGGAGAAAAACAAAAAGGCTCAAAACTACCATTACTCCAGCAAGGAAAGCACGTGACCTGTTGGACTCCAGGGAGAATACTGCTCGCTGCACTCCCTAAATCAGCGATATGCAAAAACAGAACCCCTGCCATGGGCTGCTGAAAGCGTTTTTAGGGGAAGCATCCTCTGTGCTTGCCTGATCTTACTCTTTCCTACTGAGTATCTGCTTTTAGGTACTATCAGAAATGGGCTGCTGGGCCAGATGGATCTGTGCTCTGACCTGGTACGGCCATTCTTAATTTGCACTCCCTTGTCTGCGACACCTCAGAGGAGATCCCTACAGCAATTGCAAAATAAGAACACACAACATCATGAAGCACGTGCAAGCACAGAAACAAAATGGGGTAAAGTAAATGCATCAAATATGCAAAGTTTGCCCTGATTTTTTTATTTAGTTGAAAATAAGAACCTTTATAGCAGCACTATATCCAGCAGATTAGAGAATATTTTTTTCTGAGAAAAATGAGGCTCTACTTATAAAAGGGTGAGGAACTGCCTTGTTAAGCCACTACCTCATTATCTGCCATTCTCTGGGAAGATGATTGTTAACAACTTTATTACTGGGAAGGAGGAGTTCAGGCTTGTTTATCAAAATAGACCACATATTTATCCTAGCCAGGGAATAGCAGGCAACCCAAGCAATAAAGCTACTCTGCTTCCTCCTCTGATTGCCGTGCTAGCCCATGCAGACATCAGATTTGCCTGCATAAGAAGATTTTATCAGGTATAAAGCTACAGCTGAGCCATTATCACTACAGGAGAATGGTTCTCCGAGCAGACAGGTTTATTTCCAAAGAGGGGAGTTCTTTTAGCTTAAAGATGACACAGTCTGAAACAAACAAAAAAAATGTTAGTTAGGATGAAATCAGAGTACTTATGGATGAAATAAGAGTATACATGTAATGCACTTCAGCATTTTAACAACTTAAATTCACGTTTCCTGAGGGTTTGACTTTCCTAGACGGGACACCCTTCTGCTGCCCCCAGCAGCATCGTTTCTTTGATAACTACCAGACTTGAGCACAATTCCCACCAAACATGAAATTGCCCAAAATTATGCTGTCCAAACCTGAGGCATGCAAATTCCTCCTGAATCATTAATACTAGCTCTTATAGTTAAATTTTTAGAGCTTTTAAGCCAAAGATACAGCATCTCTGTAGGTTATAAAGTGGAAATTTTATTCTGCCATGGGGAAGAGAGATCCCCTTTCCTCCAAATGCTACCATCATATCAAGGCCTGGAAGGACCTGAGATACAGGACAGTAAACCTGTGACATCTGTAACTGTAGGAATGCTCTTTTAGGTAAGTTTTAGAGGCTTTTATTGCTCCCTCTGAACCCTGTACAGTAGGAAACATAGTAACTAAGACACCTGGTTGTATGGGCTGGAGTAATAGAAAAAATAGTCACAATAAAAAAAAATTTTAAAACTCTCTAAACATCCCTAAAATAGCTTTCTTGAAATATACTGGGATGGTTTCACCATCTGTGAGTAATGTGCCCATCCTTATACCCCATAAAATCTTTATGTCATCACGTATTCTATTTATTCATCTCCACCTCACTCTCACACGCATGCTTCTGGCCAAAGTCTTCGTTGTTAAAACCATTTATTCAAATGTGTCTGATTGATAGAAAAATCTAGAAGTTAGATAAAATATATGCCCATAGTACTACCTATATGTTGTGCAGAAGCACTATGTGGTCCCATCCACGGATTGTACATAGCACAGGAAAACGGTGCTCCTAAGCCAGGTGTTCACAGCCTCCCACGTCCAGTGACTTCTAGCCCAAATCTCTTGGGTGTAAAATATTCTTTCCATTAAGAAGGAGATCATTTCAGTGGGTGAAGGACACAGAACAAATACTGAGGGTGAACCTATAGAGAAAAAGTGTGAGTGTGGAGAGAGCAAGGGGCCACTGAACACTCCCTCTCCAAAAAACAAGCAGAAATGAGATGAGATATTCACAGGGTTTCTCCTTCGAGTCTCCATCAGCCGTCTCCAGCTCCCACCTTCTCTGACATAGGTAATACAGGTATTTGCAGAACTAAGGTTTTCCAGCCCAGACTAATTCCCTGAGTGCTAGAAGGGAGTTTTTCTCCATAGCACGCTCAACACAGCCAAGGCCAGCTCAGTGCAGATAACTGACAAAGCTACTTTAACTGCCCAAACCTCAGTGCAGGGAGGTGAGTTTTCTCATTTAATGTGGCTGTTGCAATCACTCAGGTTGCTCTGCTGGGTTGATCACTGGCCTAACTTGCCATTTTAGTTTTGATCAGGGGTGTTGATATGGTGTCTAAAAGTCACAGGTTGCTCTTGGCAAGTTTCTCTGCATCTCTCGTACAACAGCAATGGGGAATTGTCCTGCCAGTTACAATTAGAGGCATTAGCACAGTGGCTAAAGGTCACAAATTCATCAGCTGAAAGAACTGAATGACAGAGCCACTATTGCAAGCTAAGCTGAAGTTTACACACACCTGATTAACCAAGGAGGGTTTCCATTCGGGATCGCTAAGGCCACGCACATGCACACAGAGGTTTTGTACAACCTACCACTTGGTTGGCAGAAACCCCATTAAATACAAACCATGAACACCACAGCCCACCTCAAGGTGCCTCCCCAAGGCATGAGCAACATTAGGATTCCCTAAAACCTCCTTCTCCCTTCCAGACACCCCTCACCTCTTCTCAGCTGGAGGCCGAGATGCCAAAACCAATCCTGAAAACCAGGACACCACCAAGCCGGGAAGGGCAATTTGCACAGCCAGGCAGCACACCTTTGCTACGGGGGCAGTCGAGAGGCACAGCCACCCCAGGGGAAGCTAAGCCAGGTGACAGTTCCTGGAGCCACTGTAGGGCTGCTGGACCTCTCACCCAGCTCCCCACGGCACAGCACTGGTCCTAGTACTGCTCCTTACCCCGGTGCAGAGTCGGTGCTTTCAGCTGCCAGCATTGCAAACCCCTGTGCATCCCTCCTGAGACCTGATAAATAAGGTTTGTCACAGCTACTGTAGGTTCTCATTGCTAAAGAGGAGGTTAGGAGAGGGCTCCCAACTACCGTTATCCAAAGCAAAACTCATTTTCCCTCAGTGATATTTCATAAACAACAGAAAATGAATACGTGTATGGAGGTGTGTATATATATTCTCCAAATAACAGAAAGGCCTTACAAGGCAAACACATTCACTAAAGGCACCAGGTGATTGCGAAAGTAAATCTCTTAAATATATGCTCTAAACTATTAGCCAGCTGTGAAATATTTGTATTCAGTGTCAAAATATCTATGTCACACAAAGCCAAGAGACTGACAGGAGAAAGGCCAGGATTTATGTTAGCTGGGGTCTATCTGTCATGGAGATAGGAAAGCTGAGAAAGAGCCCTTTTATTAAAATCACTCTCCCGCTGTAGATATTGATCTAAGCAGCTAAGGTTGAATAGCGAAATGCATCCCCATCTCTCACAAAGTTACTCACTGGTACAGCAGTAAGGCACCAGGGTAACTGCCCTCACAACCCCAGCAAATGGCACCCCAAAAAGAAGCAGGCAGAGAGACAGGAGCACTGTCTCATAACATCCCACAGCGTCACAGCACAGCTGCCTTACAGGAACCAGAAAGTCCCCCGCAACCCCACTTCCCAAATTTTCAGGAAGCCCATTTTGCTCCCCAAATCACTAATGCAGGTTGCCATTACTCCCAGACTGAGTTCACCATTAAAACAATACAGAGAAACACAGTGCTGACTGCACTGCTTGCATTCCCATTTGAAGGAGGAAAAAAAATGCCATTTCAAAAGGATCCTTCCCTAAGTCTGCTTCAGCATTTTCAACTTTTCCTATAAGCAGCAGTAGCCTGGATCCAGACTTCTGGCCCAGTTTGGGCTGACCCTTCCCTGGCAGTTCTCCTTCAGCTCCTGGAGGACCCGGACCTTGGCTGCCTTTCTCTTTGCAAACCCCAGCTTGTGACTGCAGTCAATGGCCTTGAGTATTACACCTAAAGATGAAATGAAACAAAGCAACTTGAAGCTCTAGATAATACAGACTTTCTGCATTCCTGCAGACACAGATTACACAGGTATATCATTTTACACTACTTCTGATTCTCCCCATGGAAGCTTCTGCCTTTGGCGATATTGAAAAATTCCTTGCAGGAGACAGAAATTACAGGATATTAAAATGCTGGCAGCAGATTCTCCAAAGGCATTGTCAGAAGGAGGTAAAGTTGGTCCAAAGCCTTTCTCCAGAGCAATGGGCTTTCACTGGATTCTCTATCCTGTTGCTTTGAAGCTCTTGGAGGAAACGAGCTCCACACCAATGGGCCTGAACGGCCACAGGAAACCACAAAAGCAGCTTACAATAAAAACCCTGTAAAGTTATTAAGAACACAGATATGTCTTGAATGCACAGAAAATCCTCTGTCTTACCAGCACTCATCCATATCCCACTGTGTATCCCGTGACTGTAATCCCAAGAAGAGTATATGCCATGCACAGCCCTACTGGAGGACTGTGATAAAACAAAACAGGATGCAGAGACACACAAAGGAAAATCCTGGGTCCGGCACCAGCCCCACAGCTCTGCCCGAGCACTGGGAGCAATTGTCATGTCGCTCCCCATTACTGTTGGATTTCTCACCTGGACAGCGACCCTGACTACACATGCTGATTTTTGGGACTGTTCGCAATGCAGATAGTTAAATTCCTGATTAAATATTTGCACTGTTTAGGTCTGTGGGAAGAAGTCAGCTTTCACTTAGGTTTCCCCAACGAACTCCAGAGGTGCAGGCGGTTGCCTCCAGCAAGATTTGTGTTCCCATCCTGCAAGCACACATGCACGTTTATCATTTCAAGTTTGTGTGCAGTCTCACCAAGTCAGGGAGTTTTCCCACTGCGAAATTTAAGCACAAGCTGTGAAGTTTCAGGATGGAGGCCACCCAGCCTTTAAACTGCTTTGGAAAAAGCTCCATGGCTTTACAGATTCACCACTATTAGTTCAGGGATATCTGCGCCTTTTTTCTCTGAACCCAATCTTTAACCTGCTCTTTGCATCACAACCAATATTACACTAACCAGACTCCCAAAGCAATATGTGCTCTCTGGCTCCCACAGGAGCAACCACACAGGCCTAGTTCTGCAGTTCAGACATCATTAAGTTATCAATTTATATCTGCCTCTCAAGGAACAGCACATGAAAACATGAATCCTTCCTTTCTAAGGAAGCTTTTTCTTTTTTAACCCAACCCAAAATACCCAGAACAAAAGTTTCTGTTTTCTCTCAGATTCCTTTACTTAATTCAACATTTTATTTTGGGAATGACAACAGCCTCGAGCAACTCCATTAATTTGCTACAGAGAAAAAGAGCTTTGAATTCCTAGGGTGATTGCTGACCTCCTCCCCTGCTCCCTTGCTTATTGAAACAGTCCTGCTCAAATCCCGGTATCAGAACAAAGCATAATTTTTCACGCTTGAATGCATTATTTTACGTTATGAATACACATTTGACATATTTTACAAATTCACGGCAGATGCTGTCAGAAAGGACAAAATAACCATCCCTTGGTACCGCTTTTCTCTTACTACAATGATCAAAGGTTGCAACTTGTCATTCACACATGGAGAACGGCTCCTCTTGGGGAGAGAAGGAGCCTGCAGCCTCACCCAGGACTTCTTGGGTGTTTGCTTCTCTGTCTGTTGCCAATTACCCATTTAGAGTTCGATTTTCTAAGCACAAGGAAAATTCCCAATAGCTCTGGAGGAGGCAGTTCAAAGAGATCTTGTCAAAATATTGGTGTGTAAAGAAAGTGAAACCTTATTGTGGCTTTCATACTGCGATGCACCAAATGCAGTTAACTTGCTCACAGATAATTATTAACTTAAAGGCAAATAATAAAAACTCTCAAGCAAAAAACAAAGTTGGATGAGGTCAAATGTGCTGTGTGGTTCACTTGTGTTAATATATTAAGGTAATAAAAAATAATGAGTATTAGCTGACAGCATTTTCAAACTCTTCAAGAGTTAAGAGAAGTAAATTAGATCAGATTTGAGATTGCCTGAGAAGGCAAAAAGCTGGATCTAATTCTTTTCTCAATGACAGGGCATCACTACCATAGCCCAACCCAGTATATTAGTTAGGAAACTCCAGATCATAATCAGATTATTAGTTTAGAATGATGATTAATTTAGGATTAGTCCAGGCCAGTGCCTCAACCAGAGCAGAAAGTGCTCACCTACCTGGATAAACTATCCCCAAGGGTGTGAACTGGATGCACACTCATTTATAGCAGTGTTTCCCAATTTACCCTATTACCTCTGAATTGAAACAATTCACTGACAGTAACCTCTATCATCTTGGGAAAAAGACTGAGGATTGAGAGATCTGGAACACCTAGGAACAACCTTTCCACACCAGGAGTGTTTATGCATAGGGTTAGCCTGTAGTAGTAGCTGTCAGCTATCTCAGGGAAAATGAGCCATTTAAGAAATCTGAACCAAATTTGGACCAGTAATAATATAGTGCAGAGGGGAACAGCTGCCCCTGGTTCCTCTGGGACACTTCTTGCATTAACACAAGTCCGCAGTCCCAGTTTCTGGCTGGAATAAGACCCTGTAAATCCAATGTGACCTAATCAACCCCAATATCATCTATGTGCCTCTGAATGCATGGTCTGTTCCGCTCCCGCCAAAAGCAGCAGCGTTGTTCCCACCCTGCGGACTCACACCTACAACCGCCTGAGCTCAACAGAGAGCCAGCCCAGGGTTTTGCACATGTGTAACAGACAGCAGTTGCACATGTGCACGGCCCAGCATTTGTGCATGCTGAGGATGCAGCTCCGTCACAGCTCAATGTCAGCATTTGCCCATACGCAGCTGCCGTAACAGGCAGTGAGAGGGAGCAGCAAAAAAGCCATGTTTACCTTCTGCTTAGTGGCATCTCCTATAAGTCTTTGTGTGGAAACATCACAAGTGCAGTTCAAGTTTGAGACAATTCAAGTTCAAGTCATATCTTATTACATCCAGTACTGCTCACCTACCTGTAGCCTAGAGAATAAAATTCTGCAGGAACTCAGCATACAGGTCACTTCAGCACTGCTTCGTCTGGCATTTTATAACTACAGCCAACCACATAATTCACACTGCATAATTTATCCACAGGATTTAGCCCATGGAACACCCAAAGCAGATAACAATTTCTTCAGACTTATTTATTTTTCAGAAAATTCAGTCAACTTTTCTGCTTCTTCTGAACTCTGCAAAAAGATTATGAACCTCTGGCTGTATTCTTCCAGGGCTTGAGGTCTTGGCTAGCTGTGATCAGTCAGATTAATTCACCTCTTTTTCAGTCTTCTACCTTCAACTATTCTTGTTTCCTGAGTGGAGGAAAACGTGTGCAAGCACTAAATCTCAAACACGCTATTCTAACATTTGGATTCCATTATCCTAGAGATAACATATAATCCTATAATGATATGTAATAAATTAACATTTAATCTCATATCAGAGAGTTCAAAGGGATCACAGCCAGCTGGTGCTAAAATAAGCATTTGCTAGAGGCTGCAAGAGTGTGAGCCGAAGATGAGAAGTGAGTGAGATCTAAGCTGCTCTGACGCATTGGCTTGGCAAGACTGGTTGGCAGGGAAAGGATCAAATAAACCCCTGATATGAAGGGGACGATCTCCAAAATCAACCTTCCTGTGCTCTTCCACTCTGAATGTTGTCCTTGCAGTCCATCCAATGTGGAGGAAGGGAAGATTTCCCACTTCAGAACTAACAAGTAGGGAAAATGATTGTCACAGAGTGCTGCACAGGGGACTTAATTCCCTGGTGAGGGAGGTGAGGCACTGGAACAGGTTGCCCAGGGAAGTTGTCAATGCCCCATCCCTGAAAGTGTTAAAGGCCAGGCTGGATGAGGCTTTGAGCAGCCTGGTCTAGTAGGAGGTGGTCCCTGCCCAGGGCAGGTAGGTTGGAACCAGATGATCTTTAATGTCCCTTCCAATCCAAACCATTCTGTGATTCTGTGTAGTTTGGTGCTTGATTTGTCCCCCATCTGTCAAGGTGCAGAGCCTCCAACGAGGCTGGGAACGAGCATCCAAGCTGGGGTTGAGCTCTCTCCAAGTGCAGAGCTCCATAGCCGCCACCTTTTTTTCCCCTGGCCCTACTTTATGCACATGCAGAACTGAAGAAAGAATGTACAGTTTCAACACAGAGAAGCCAAAAATCATTTGTCACTTTGTTCCCCTTCCACACACCTTCATACATAGCGCTAATACACTGACCACTGCAAAATCTTCATTAACAATGACAGCTATTTGTCCATGGAGGCTTCCTTAATAAATGCATATAGTGACTCTGGTGAAGATGATTTGTTTCTCTTGAAGACAGGCGCAATAAAAAGCCCCCGGCAGGAAGACACAGCCTCCCAAGCTGTATGAGGCAATAATGAACACTAAGGGCTGCTAACCCAAAGGGCAGAGATAAATCCCTGACTTGCCAAAGTCCGTCCAACTTTTACCAAGCCGAGTTTTCACTTTTAAGGTAAGGGGATAAGAACTGTCTTTATCTTCCCAGACGTTCTGATCCCAGCTACATCATATGGCATGGTATATTTTTCTGGAAATTTGCAGACCCCAGCACTTAATCTTTGTTCATGGGCAGCAGTAGCAAAAAAAACAATTGACATCAGTCAGATTCAGGTCCTTTCTCTGAATCCGAAGACACACTTCATTGCTCCATCTCAAACTGGAATACACTTTTAAAAAAAACCCAAAATTGTCAGGTAGCCAAGAAAGCCAAGAATCCATCAGACAGAGACAGTATTTAAAAAAAAATACTGCCAAACCTCTTTGCTACTTTTCAGTGAAGACACATCAACCTTACTGCCAAATTAGCTAGAAAGTAAAGGCAGTTAAAAAAGCATCAAGAAAAAGGAAAGAGAGAAACTTCGACAGGATAGCCAATAAAAATATACAGTGAGCTGAATTTCACAACTCTGGACACTGACCACAGTTCTGTATCTGAAGAAAACTTAATAAATAAAAACAACAAAAAAATCTTAAGTGTTATGGAGTTATCTTTGCTGTAGCATAAAACACACATTTCTATTACCCTTTCTGGATTAGCCAAATGAAGATCAATGTATCTATAAAACTCAATGACATGTTAATGCAAACCTTAAAAAAGATAAAATGCCTTTTATCTCAGTCTTAGGAAAACCTAATAAAGAATTAACAGTCCATGAAGCCACGGAATTTCACTCAAGGCTTTACTTTATGCCAGGACTTCCTACTCCATTAATTTTTAACGGACAGGTTTCCCCAGGCTTTGGGACATGTCGGTACAATTGTACATCGTCATTAAAATTGGTCCTATATTTTCCTACAGAGCTGGGATAGGAGCCCCACTGTAGTATGTGGACTTAAAATATAGACAACACCCACAATGGATCACAACTGTAAATCTGGAACAACTGTTAAGGTAAATAAATACGCAAAAAATGGTAGACAAATATTGATTTTGATAATGATCTGACAATTAATGAATTTATGAGCCAAAACTTTCACCTGCAGGATAAGCACTTTGGATCAGAGCTCATTCATAACACCAGCATTTCAGATTTATATCAGAAGCAACTGCCAGGAATCTACTAACACAACACTAGATGCTGAATCTTTAAAGGGATGCAATGAAATATTAGTCTAGGATTAGGTTCAAGATTGGTTCTCAGAATTAATGAGCTTTCAGTGACTGCCATGCGCTGTACCAGGAGGATGGTATCCATGAAACCAGACACCCCCAAGCTTGGTGGGAAACCAGTTTCATCCAAGTTCCTGGCTGTATTTGTTTCTACTGACAAACACACAGCAGCAAGACCAGAAATTTCAAATGCCAGTACTTA
Source organism: Chroicocephalus ridibundus (assembly GCF_963924245.1). Taxonomy (NCBI): domain Eukaryota; kingdom Metazoa; phylum Chordata; class Aves; order Charadriiformes; family Laridae; genus Chroicocephalus; species Chroicocephalus ridibundus. Next base: position 6,699,828 of record NC_086296.1, on the reverse strand, counting down.
AAACCAAATTAAATCCAATACTTCTGCACACATTTAAAAGTGACTTGCCCTCAAAAGGGCCTGAATACCTGCACCTCCCGCTGACATTAAAGGAAATGAAGATGCTTCCCACTTCTGCTAATAGGGGTGGGCTTGTCTTGGATGCCAAGGAAAGTGCCCAATCCTTTTAGACACCCACAGGTGAAGACTGAGGCCACAGTGCCCAGCTGCAGCAGGATGCTTTTCTGGGGAGAATGTGCCAATAGGAGGAGAGGCACAACACAGACCCCGAGCTCATACACTCTTCAAGGCTGACAGGCTTGGGCTGAAGGGAGAAAAGAGACAGCAGTAGGCATGGAAAACAGTCCCAAGGAAAAGCAGGGGGCAAAAATCCAGGAGAGAGTGACAGGAAGAGCAGTGAGCAAAGATGAGGTAGCAGGAGTAGGAACAAAGCTTGACTGTACAAAGACTGAAAACCTGCTATTTACATTAAAAAAAAAAAAATCATTCATCCAAAAAATGAAAGGCCTCTTTGAAGCCTTTCGCTCCTCCTTGGGATGAAGATGTCCTACCCTTAACCCACCTGGGTCATATAGGGAGAAAGGCATCCCTGTCCCAGAGGTCCCACCAGCACAGCATCCTCCCTGGGAGGCTAAAGCTCCTCAGACACCGCTGGTCTTGAGCACTATTTGCAGCAGTTTACCTGGGACCATCCTTACCTCCTTTTCCACCTATGCTTCTCCCCCTACTTTGGGAAAACAGCTGCTTCTTCCAGGCACTCTGAGATTAATTATTCTTGGTTCCTCTCCTGCACAGTGCCTTGATCTGGAAAATTCATTTAGATAACTTTCCGTGCAGCATATTTATCTGCTGGCCTCACATCTGCCTGACCATAAAAATCAACATCTGAATGATGACAAATATCATGACAGCAGGGTGGAGACTGTCCTCTGCAAACTTTACCACCCGTATTCTGATGGACTTGGACCTCGTGGTAAGAAGTCTGAGTTTCTCCTCTGCTTCTCACTTGAGACACAAGCACAGGTCGCACCCAGGGGGAGAAACCAGGCACGGGATAAGAAGAGAAGGAGAGGACACTCACTCCCATCAGTGCACAGGGACCATGCTGTGTTCAGCCCTGAAGCACAACCAGTGCCTGATCCATACCGCTGCTCTGCCAGTCAGATGCATCAGCAGAGATAAGATAGAAAAAGCTAATTTGGTACAAGAAGAAAGAGCACCAAACACACCAAGTAGGGAAGTCCACACCAAGACATCCATTTCTACAGTCCCACCCTGAGCAGCTACCAAGGAGATGCAGGTATCCTCACCACCCGACAGTCTCGTCTCTGCATTTCAGCTCAGGGTAAGGAGCTGAATGACTCAGTTGTCCTGTTGTGAGAGTACGGAAATAAGGCTTACGTACTGAGCCACGGGCATTTCTGCCTCTACATACAAATGCTGGATATGGAATAACAACTCCGGATGCATCCCGCACTGCAAATCCATTTGTTGGCAAAAAAAAAAAAAAGTTATTTTGCCGTTTACTCACCCAACATCTCATAAACACCAAGTACATTCGGATCACCAAGGTGGGATGTTATATTAATCAACAGGATGCAATGCCTCCCAAAGACAGCTTATTCTAGATCTATTCCTGGCTAATCTTCCAGAAATGCTCTGCCACTCATACAGAAAATTTTCAAGAACTGCAAACAGAATACTGCTCTTTGCAGTGGGGTGCAGACCAGCATCCTTTGTTGGCTAACATGGAAAAATCCATCACCAGACCCCAAAATATGCTAAGAGTCCCTTCTGAGAGCCATTACTTTTAAGAATTCTTATAAAAGCCTACTGCAAGCTTCAAAAAAGCAAACAAAGAGTGGGAAAATAAAGACTTACTTAATAAAAAGCAAAAATCCTAGCCCTTACCTTTCAAACACACCCTTTGAACCTCGCCATCTCCACTGAATTTTTTTTTAGATGAAACTTAGAGCCAAATATTTATAGGCACCAGACTATAAATGAACCTCCCTTTTGATATCACCCTTCTAGCCTTCAGTTCAAGGCTAGGCAAGACAGAAACATGAAGACGGAGGGTGAATTAGCTCAAGAGGGGGAACTTGTCAATCAAAGCTGCTAATGCAAGACCACAACAAAACTCCAGTTTAACCTCAGCAGTGACCACCCGTCATAATGTGGCACTTTGACTGCTTGTCAGCAACCTGCTTTGAAGAACAAGGATGCTGCAGAAGTCTTTCCGAAACTCAGCAAGGAAAAATGCACCTGTCTGCTACGCATCCGTCAAGGCTTCCCATAGCCTGCAACCAAACGAATTCTCAACAAGTTCCAAGTAAGTTATGGAGAAGAAAAATTACTGTATAAAGGCTTAATGCAGATACAGGCTCCACAATGCTCCCGTATTTGCCTTGCACATCATTCCTCCACTTTTTACATAACCACATCTGACTAGGGCACAAGGCTGCACACGCAGAGATCCCATGTTTACCCTCACCCCAAGCTCCAAGGACACCAGGCTGCCGAAGGCACTCTGAGAGAGGCTCTACAGCATGGTTGGGAAAGCATCAAATTTAAAGCAACTCCATCCAGGAATGCAAGGTCCCCATGGCAGGGACCTCCCCAGCACATGTCCACAGAAACTGGAGGTATCTGCAAAGGAATGGACAACAGCCCAGAAGAGGTGCCATTATTCCTCTTCTTCTTGGCTCACATCTGGATTTACTGGGTTTCCTCTCCTCACATCAGGAGAGATGCAGATGTTTAACTGGACCCCTGCATGGACTGCAAGTAGATTTTGTCTCCGCCAACTTCTTTACACCTGTAGAGCCCTAGAGCTCACCCTGTTTTCCCCATAACAGGAATCTTAGAGGCCTGTTGTCTGAACACAAATAAGTGCAGGATTCACAAGAGATTATCATATTTCAAACAGAACATGTTTGCAGTTTTCTTTAGGAGTATTACTTTTCAGAAATGCAGTATATTTATTCATGCAGTTAATTGGATAGATTGTAATAAAAACAAAAATATCCGTTCCTTCTCCTAATTGTAGGAGTAAAAAGGAAAAATACAATTTTAACTGATCAACAGCCTTATCTTACTCTTTCCTGAACATTTAATCACAGTGTTTCCAGCATATACAGCTTGCAACAAAGACGCAAACTAGCTAATTTTCCAAAAGCAAGAAGCGTTACAAAACCTATAAAGCAAATAAGCCGCTATTCACCTTTTGAATATAAAGATATCCCACAACAGCAGGAAATGAAGTCCCGGGAAGTCCGGGCTCCTGACAGTACTGCTATCAGAGCAAGCATCAGGGTGCCTGGGCCATGGGAGCAGCAGTGGGGAACGGAGGCAGTGAAGGTTGAATTCCTGCTCTACCACAGACCTGTGCAATCCCCAGCTCTGGGACTGTGCCTGCGCTGCCTCGACAGCGTAGCCCACACCAGCTTCAAATCTTGTCATTTTATCAATGAGAATCAGAAATGTGTGAAGACCAGCTTTCACTGCCCTTTATTATGTTTTTAGCGTAAACTAAAAATCGATTGTGTCTCGTTAATAAAATTCCACCACAACAAACCAATTAGTGAGACTCATTAATTTTTTATGCGTGTTACTAACGTGCATGAAGCCAGCTGACCCTTCAGTGACTAGTGTAGCATACATTCGCGTTTTCTACCTTCTTTTCTTTGATTTACAGTAGTTGCAATGCATTTTCCAAAAAGCAAAGCCCAGTGTTTCAGTGAAGCTCAGAGCTGGCTTCTCCCTTCTGTCATGTAATTCCTCATCACACCTGACTAGTCCAGTGGGGCCAAAGGATCAGGGAAGCACAAAGACACCTCCAAGCTATTTCTACCTGCAGAACAGATGCAAGCAAAGCCTGTCCACACAGGGACTCAGTGATCACCAGGAAAGACTCTTATTTCTGCAGGGACTGAGGATGGGCAGTCCCTGTCCTGCTCACTCCTGAGACGATGACAGCTTCCATCCCACTCAGATACTCGCAGCAGGGGACACTTGCTGGTGGTTTCATAACAAATAGCCCAAACGCCAGTCAGTCCACCCCAAAGCTGGCCTCAGTGTGGCCCAAAGCACAGGATGTGCTGCTAATGGATGCATGCGACCCATTAAGTCAGTAAAGCAGAAATACAAGAATTTAGGAATAAAATGAAACTTCTGCTTGAGTAAGGACTCCTGGATCAGGCATTAAATCTGCCTGGTATCTCTCTCCAGTGTCACTGCACACCTATTTTCTCCTTGTAAAGCACAGTATTGATTTTTAAATGTTTTCATTCACACTTAGAAGCTTTCCAGGATCGGACTTTATTCTTCAATATTATCCGCTGAACAGTGAAACACTGGAACAGATTGCCTGGGAGCACTACAGGGTCTTCGTCACTGGGAGTCCATAAGGACAGGCTATCTTCAAGGAATTTCATAGGTAGAGCTGAGCTTTCCTTGGGACAGAGACATGGACTAGAAGACTCTTCATGTTCCCTCCCAGCCCTACTTCTCTATGAGCAGTCAAGCACACTCTGCACCTGAAACAACCAAGAGAGTTTATCCGCCCTTTGAGCATCAGCAGTGTCTCGGTGGTGGGGAAGATGACAGGTTACCCTACCTTTTGTCACCCCTCTAAAATCTGGTTCTCTTGGAGCTTATCTGTAAACCATACTCTGAATTTCCCAGATCTTATCAATCACCGCAATATATCGTACAAAAAGAGCAGCAACTTCTCAGAACTGAACACACATCTGCAACAGTATTTCCTGGGTCCAATATAGTCTCATCCTGATACTGACCTGTTCACTCAAGACTGGAAATACACATATACGTATTTACCCAGGCACAGTTTTGAGACTATTACAACAAAATTAATTACTTCCAAAATTTGCCGCTGGAGTGTTATCAAATGCAACAGTCTAATATGCAGTTACAGAAAGCAACAACACTTAGGGGCAAAGGAGGGGAAATGTTGAGAGGGAGATTCATGCCACCTGCAACTCGTGTAAGGTCAGTGTGGTTCACTGTGTGAATCAGTGCATTGTGGCACATCAGCTGTTGGACTGCCTTCACCTTTAAAGGTTGGATTTACTGCAGGAACATCCTGCCTGATGACACCCCCATAACACTTCTCTTTTCCACTAACCACTTTGCCCACAGCTGACCAAACCTGGAATGCCTTCCAGGCAACATTACCTACAGTCAAACATCCACGGGTAGAGAGACAACAAGGATACAAACCTCCTTCTGGCCCCACAGAAGCAATAAACCCTGTTCTCCTCCAGTCAAGGCTCATGTTGATTCAACACTTCACAAGACAGAGCTGAGCCCACACCACCCAACCCCTCCACCATGGGAAATCTTCCCTTGTGGTCACACACAAGCTGCCTTTTTTTTTTTTCTTTAAGGGGTTTGAGGTGGTTTTTTTATAAACTCAACCCCTACGCTGCTAAAACTTGACAAGTTTTGCACCTAAATTTCTCCCCTTGTTATTTTTCCAGTGCACGATACAGCAGAAGTGTCCTTGCCCTTCCAGCAGATTGCAGAAAACCCCTGAGTTTTGGCCCCAACTCTCTCCAACTACAGCTCCCAGAACTTCATGCTAACACAGCTGCAAGTCAAATTTGGCCCTTGCAACCAGATTTTTAGGGACTCTCAGCCCACGCCCCAGGGAAGGGAACAAGCCTGGGCAGGTTTTCAGAATCATGGCAGATGCAAGGGCTAAGGGCTTCCTGAAAAACAGTCCAAAACCACCACAACAGAGGGGACTAATTTAACAGCTTTTTGCCACCAATGGTGGGAACCAAGCACTTGAGAAACCCAACCTCTATTCACCATGGGTATCAGTCATGTTTAGAGGGTTAATTTGTTAAAATACAGCAAAGTGGCAAGTACTAAGAAGCATTAACCAAGCGACAAGTGCTTATGCATATTTTATGAAGCACCTTCAACCACAGTTCAATGTATCCAAGAATACTTCTGAAAAATGGCAGATTCTGGAGGGGATTTGGAGAGGAAATAACATATAGAATAGGAGGACAGATGTTGCTAATTTATGATGCAAAGGCCTTTACTGAAAAGTGTACATTTTGCTTAAGATTCTCTACAAATGCTATTTTAATGCTGATTTCCTCCTCTTTAGAATTTCACAAACTCTTCTCTGTGAGAACTTCGGCTTGGCTCAGAAGTTTAGCTTGGATCAAAAGCAGCATCTGTAACCAGCAATTAAACTAGGGCTTCAGTATTGTGTATGTTTTTAAAGCATATCCACTTTTTTAACAACACCACTTGAAAAAACATGGCTAAGCTGTATGTTGGGAATGTGAGAGTGCATTTTGCCCTTCTGCCTTCTACTCTTGCCAGGGTTATTGGGACTTTTTGACCTGGGACTAAACTCAGAACAGCAACACAGCAGGAGCCAATGAGCTCAGAAAACAGAAGCAAGATCATCTCTTGAAAAAAGGAAAAAATAAAACAATAAAAAAAGCAGGATACATTGGCCCAAGTCCTTCATCAGTCACTCCCAATGCCTCATGCACCATCACACAATCTTGCTTTTACTATCGATGTCAAAGAGCATTTTGAAAATGAATCAGTTGGTTCTCCTCTCCTCCCTTCCCGCTCTACCCCAAACGGTTTGAAATAAAAACGAGGAAGACACACGCCTCATGTCACACACACAGGAGTCTCCACAGATTTTTTTTCTGCTTACCAGCCCCTCCACATGGACATGTGGCTTGATTGCTCCTCTGCAGCTCTCCAAAGACAACACACACTACTGAGCAGATTATTTTCTGCAAGGTTGCTACACTGCCAGGGGGGGTCTGTGAAATCCTCCTTGTATGTAAATATCAGTTAAAAATAAAAAAGGAGAACCATGCGCTGACTTCTCCTTCTGGCATTCATTTCAGACACGGCTGGATCACGCCAAAGTGCAAATGAATGGCAGACACAATCTTGTGCAGATGCTGCACAGAAAAACCTGACATCAATCCAGGACTTTTGCTCTATTGCAGGGCAGCTTTTGCTCCTAAATTAAGGTGGCATTATTATTTCATACAAGGTGACGTTAAAAAACAAACAAACAAAAAATCACAAAGAAAAACCCACTCAAAAAAAAACCAAACCAAAACAAAAAAACACACACACAAAAAAAGCCCTGAAAGCCCAAAACGACCTTACAGTTACATAAGTCAACAATCAAAAAATTCAAGAATTAAGGTTCCCTGTAGAATCACATTGGGAATGGGAGCACCAGGGGTTGTCACAGCTCCAACAGGAGGATGTGGCCGAGGGCTGCACAGCTGCCTGGCTTCATATTATGATACAGTCTAGTTGTATATAGACTTTTTCCACCAGCCTTGCTCAGGGTGAAGCAAATTGGGTGCTCGCTCAGGGAGCTGCAAGTCACTGCTTCTCTCACTCCTTGCCCATCGGTGCTTTGTTTCCAGCACATTGCTTGGGCTGCCCTGAGCACAAGGCAACTCATTTCTTCAGTGCTTTTCTTTCACCACATTGTATCCCAGAGCTCAGCTAACCTTCTTGGATCTTCTCTACACAGCTCTCAGTGAGGCTTTTACTCAGCCCCACAGCTGGCACAAGGCAAAAGCCTAAAACCTCACCCACCATCCCCAGCACACAATTTGGGGTGCCTTAACCCCAAATCTTTACTTCCAATATGTAACAGCACATGCTTAAATCACAGCTGCTCTGCACTTCACTTCCAAGGATGCCTCTTAGCTCTCCTGCAAATTGGGAATGCCGAGGTGGGACCCCAGAGAACAAGGAAAGGCAACCAGAGATCCCCATGGCAGCATCGGCTGCACTGACTTCATTGGCACTGCACATAAGATGTGTGGTGATGGCAGGAAGAGAAGTTTCATAATTTAGTGGCAATCTCTCCGCCCATGGATTGTTCTAGCCCAAATGATTAACGACCTGATGTCTGGGCTTACCAAAAGCAAAGGGGACTTCTGCTTCTCCATTAGCACTTCCTGGGAGCGTGCACTGTCTATCACCACGCGGTCACAGACACATGGCCACAAGCACACCTCTGTGAAGGAAGCTCTACGTATGCCCTCCACCCCACCAGCACCAGTTCGAACCAGTAGCTGCTGCCCTAGTCCCCGTGCTGGTATGGGTCCCCACAGTGGCAGACAGCCTTGGGGAGGGTCTCGGTGCCAGCAGGCACAAGGTTATACTGCAGGCACCTGGCTGGATCCAGCACAGCCCCTCAGCAGCTCAGGGCTGCTGTGCACTTAGCAATACTTCATGCTCACATATTCCCATGGCGCTTTCAGAGGAGAGTGATTACCCTGCACAACACTATCTCACCCATCCCAAGCAGAATTTATTTACTTTTTTTTTGTTTGTTTTAATCTGTTAAATTGCAATTTCAGTACACTTGTCTGCCCAAACACTGCATTACAAAGACATATAACAAATACCAATTGTTTATAGACTAGGTTATTTATTCCCAGTGTATCTTCCTGCCTTTTACTGGCCACATCTTTTATCAGCAATAACCAAGTACCTTTCAAGTTGACAACCTGTTTGGTTTACAGCAGGAAAATGCATCCAAGTGCCTTTCAAGCCTGCTCTTGCTGCACAGAATTCAAATAACTCAATGAGCATCGTTCTTACAAACTTTAGTTTTGATGCGATTCACATTTTTGTTTTGTCTTTTGTTAATCAGTATTGTCTTAGGATGGGATTCTTAAGGACAAGCAAACTTTTCAGAACCATCAGTGTCAGTGTCAGAAACGAGTCACCCTGTCCACAAATTGCCCAAAATCATAGTGTCTAAAAAGAATAATAATCATAATCAAGGTCCAAGTAATTTTGAGATGATAGGCCATTTCTAGTTAGCATTAAAAGGAGCTGGGCTTCAAGGATACAGGAAGAAAATCATCTAAAGAAGAGTGACAAAAGAAAATAAAATAGCAAGAAACTGACTTGGGGAGCAGCTTGCAGGGACTCCCAGACTGCTGGGACACACACAACTACAAGATTTCAGGGCAAGAGGAGAAAGCCTGAAAAAACAGAAACCACATGCACAAAGTAACAGAGAAGGAGCCTGAATGGTCAGAGCTGGACCTCAAACCCGCCATGTCCATTGAATCACAGAGATGATGGTTTAATTTACAGGTATGGAGGAATTGCAGCGGTGGAGCGAAGGCAAGCAGCTCCACAGAGCATGTGGACACATCCCATCCCTGCTGCTCTCCCACAGCCAGCTACCACAGGGCAGGAGTCTGTCCTCCTCTTCTTCCTCCTCCTCCTCCCCGCCATCCCTCCATCTCCTCACAACCCACTTGCTTCACATGGCTCTTCCCATCGTCTATTTCCTTTTGAAAGAGCTGATTCATGAGCGATAATCAAGGCTTTTGTGTTTTAATGTTTTGATCATACTCGGTCCCCCGCTCTCCCCCAAGCCCCCTCCAGGTTCACAGCAGTGACACCTTCCCTTCAGATTCCCTCTCTAAGAGCCTTCATTTCTCTCCCTAATTGAACTGTTGTCATGGAAATCATTCCTCCTCTCCATCTTACTGAAAGGCTTTAAAAAAAAAAAAAGAAAAACCAACTAAAACCACCCAACCACCAGCCCCCTGCTCTACCACTTTTCCAGCAATCAGCCACCCCACATCTCCCCCCGAAGACCACCACAGCCCTGGCAGCTCCTTCTGCCGGGCCGGGAAAGGCCACGTGTGGCCCCCGGTGCCCCCCTCCCACAGCCCTGGGCTGACACGACCCCAGTATCTGGGCACTACCACAATATATCATCTTAATACATCATTAGGGTAATCTCCAGATTTGCTACACCACTTTCTTTCTCAGACATGCGACACCCCTACAGCTCAGGAGCCATTAGCTACTAAATGCAGGGCATAGCCACTGCCACTTGTTCTTCTCCACGTATAGATAGATAGATAGATGGATGTAGATGTAAATGTAAAGTGTTTAGGTATTTTTTAAAAAAAAAAAAGTTTCTGCTTACATAACAGGCAGTAATTCTGCAGTCAAGAAAGTCTGTTTGTTTTCCAGATTGGAAAGTTAATTATGGAAAATCACCCTTGATGAACTTCCAAGTCGAAGGCTGCTGGCTCCAGAAACGGAGCAGGGCTGATCTGGCTCCAAAGACAGAGGAAGAAATAACAGTGTTCAAAATACAATCCATTAAAACGCGGCCTTGGGTGCCCGTGCCGGGCGCTGGCGGGGGCTGTGGGGGCCGGCGCTGTGAGGGGAGGCCGGGGCTGCCCCACCCAGACACAGCCGGTTCCAGCGCAGGGCCCGGCCCAGCCCCGCAGCCAGGCTGGTGGGGCCTTGAGGAAAACGCAGCTAAGGAAGGGCAAAACCGGCACAGAATGAGGAAAAAAGTGTGAGAAACAGTCCTGTGAGCACCCAGGCCAGAGCAGGGGGAGCGGGAGGAGGTGCTGCGGGCACCGGGGCAGAGTCCCCTGCAGCCATGATGGAGAGACCACAGGGGAGCAGGAGAAGGGTGTGAGGAGGAAGGAGCCATGGAGAGGAGCTGTTACGGACTGACCAAAACCCATCTTTCCCCATCCCCCTGCGCTGCTCGTCTGTCCACCTGCACATCCAGCCCAAGCCCAAACAAAACCACCAAGAGAAGACGCAGTTAAAACAGCAAATCATTCAATCACTCTGATAGTGGTGATAGCACCAAACCCAGGTCACCTTCTTCAAGTTTATCTAACTGATACAAAGGCAAAACCAGAGGCCAGCATGAGCCCAAGGACAGCTTTCAGCGCTTCATAATAGACAGGGTCTGCACAGAGAACCAGGATTAAAATATCCTAAATCCCATATAGAAAGACACAAGCAGGCATTCAGCCATGACTAATACCCCAAATATTCTCAAGACGGAAAACAAGAAATCTGCTCCATGATCATTCAGTGACAGAGTCCCATAAAGCTACTAATTAGAATGGTGTTTACAGTCTATATTTCATTTCATTTGATGTTTTTACTCTGATTAGTTATTCTATCACCTGCAGAGAGCTAGTTAACTGAATGCAAAGATGTCATTGGACTTAATCAAGTAAAGTAGCATTTCATAGAGGGAATTCAGATAGCTCTGTCCTGCTCAGTGCTGTTAACCTGTTAATAACTTTTTTAAAAATTAAAGTTGAAAGCCAAGAAGAGTCAAGCTAGGTCAGTGCTCAGAACAGAGACACCTGCAAGAAAACGGGTGAGCTGAAAAAAAATTGTGTATTACCAATCACCAATTGCAATTACCAATTACTTCTGCATAAACATCCCAGCCAGACACCACAGCTCCTGGAGGAATATAAAGCAAGGTTCAGTGCTCCTGTGGTCCTGGATTATACGGAGCATCTCCTAGGAAGAGCAGTGCTCCTCCCAGTGTCTTCTCACACCGAGCCATGTAGCCTACCTGAATTGCTTTGAGATTTCAAATAAGATTGGAAGGTTTTCTCTCCCTTCCAGCCAGGTTGTCAGCAGTCACAGCCTCTCATGCTGTGCCCCGCATCCCGCCGAGCCCTCCCCAGGGCTGCTGGAGCAGAAGCATCACTTCACGTGCACACAGCCCAGCAGAGTGCCTTTTTATCATTACATGGCACACTGATTTTTGTCCTGCTGATAGCCCACTGTAACCCCAGATCTTTTTCCTGAAGTGTTGCCTAGCCTGCTATTTGCCATCTGCAGCAATTCTTGCCCCAAGCTATCACTTGGCCCTTTTATCCTTTTTTCCACATCGCCATTTGAGTCTATCCAGATTATTTTAAGAAAGCACTCTGATTCTTCTTCCCCAAGAATCTGCAGTCCCTCCCAACTTTATATCACCTGTCAGTTTAACAAACGCATTCTCCGTTCCATTACCCAGATTGATAATGAAAATATTGAACAGAGATGGACAGGAGCCAGCCCTGCAGAGCCTCACAGATTTTCTGGGAATACAAGATAAATGGGCTGGTCCATAAAGCCCTGACTCTTCTTTCCCCTCTGTTTTAAACACTGGCACCACTTTTATTGTTATCTTTCTTCCAGGCAACTTCCATCTCGCACGCACATCCAAAGCACTCTGTGATGCTGCAGCCAGGTCTCTGGAACATCTGAAGGTCCCAAGACCCCGATGAAAATACTAAAATTACAGTTGATGGGGAGGTCTCCCCTCCATTAGAGGCACACGTGGGGCCTCTCACTCGCAGCGCCCTTGCTGAGAAAGCCTGGCACCTCTGGCCTTTTCCTGCTCAGCACTCCCAACCAGCACCCTGGTTGGTGAAAGATGCAAATATGCCTTTGCTTTACAACAAAAATTGTTGCTTTTTCCCCCCCATTTAGCTTCCTAATCACAGCTAGCCAAGCTTGAAAATGCTATCCTGCATTATGCAATAATTCAATGAGAACAGGGGGATTTTGCATAAACTGTGTGCTGTAATGAAAAGCATTTCCCCCCACTTCTCCTAGGGGGCAAAAAAAATAACAACCCACACAAAACAAACAAAACCTCTGTCCTCTAAGAGATGTTCACTTTTACCAGCTATTTGTTCCATTTTAGTCATTCATCTATTGACAATATTTCTGACAAAAGCAGAGCAGAAACAGCTCAATTTGCAAAAAGCTGGGCTGTTTAAACCTCTACAAAAGCCATATACAGTTTTGCCCCGAATTCCAGGGGGGCTGCTTCTCTAACTGAGGGGCTGGGGGTTCTTTCTTGAAGGGAAAAAACCATTATTTAGTTATTAGAGTGGAGAAATATCACTCTCTACAAGACACAGAGCACTGAAATGTTCTAAAATTAATACACTGGTCTACTCAGTGCATTTTAAAATTAGAATTCATTTTTCAGAGGACCTGTATGCAAAGTTGCAGCCTGATGCAAATTAAAACAGTAATAAACACTTCAAAAACACGTTTATAATAGAAATGCTAACAAATCCTTAACTATAATGATAATGGCTTGCTAGGCAGCTCTATAACGTAAAATTAATCCTTAACATGTCTTAATTTTTTTTCCACTGGGTCATTTAATAATGTGATAACTCATTTCTTTCCTCTGCCTTCATCTCTCACATTGCCATGGAGACAATTGTGAATCAGATATAAATAAAAATACTCTAACACTGTGGCACCACATGTTCTTTTGATCCGTTGCCAACACGGTTTTAAAATTACAGGAATTCACAGGAGCTCAATAATTAACAATTCATTTGCTAAGAAATTGTTTCTTTTTAGTGAGTTTCCTGGTGATTTACTAACTCAGGACTGCTCACAAACATGAGCAAAAAAATTAAAAGTTCTATATTTCCTACCTTGCACTTCAATGAGCAACTCAGAGGCAAGCAATTATTGCAGGCCAGAGCCCAAAAGCCAGCACTGCATTTCCTTCTTTAGTCTCTTCAGTCTTAGAGCGATTTCTAATGGGAATAAATTTTAAGGCAATTTTTAATTGTTTGAGCTCGGAACTTACTTACAAGGAAGAATAAAAGTATGCAGTGAAGAAGTTTATTGCTGGCCTCTATTATCAGGAGTGTCAAAACGAGCACACGGATCCCTGCTTCTGTATTAGTTTGTTAAGTACATACAGCAGTAGAAAGATTAAGATTAATTATGCATTAATGATCTTGACACCCCTTAATTGCTACCCACTGATAGAGGCCATAATCCCTGATATTATCCATGTTCTCAGAAATCCGGATGCAAAACTCTCCTCCGTGACAACACCACCGTGAATTTGCACAGGGGCAGGTCTGGGTCGGCAGCTTTTTAGACCAGAGGGTGCTAAATTCGATCCATGCCGAGGGGCACGTGGTCTCAGGCAACTCCAGCGCCCACAACACCTTGTCAGTGTCATCGTGCATAACCTGTAATAACTTGTAGGTCTGTGCTCACAGCACGAGGACAGTCCTAGCACTGCACAGGTCACAATTAAGGACTTCAGCTTATTAAAGCACTTCACTGTGTGCTTAAACGTTTAAAGTCACAGAAAGGCTCACCGTCTCAGGTTTTACAAAGGCTCTTATGCAACTCCAAAATTTTTATTTGCCGTTACATAAAATCCTCAGTTAAACAGCATTATTGTGTCACTTACGTGGTATTCTGTTAAGCCTCACCAGGCATTTCCAGCCCAGCATCCCAAGAGGAGACGTGTTCCTCTGCACAGCATTTTCCATCTTCTACTGCCTTAGAAGCAGAAGGGCCAGCGTGGGCTGACCAAGTTATTAATCATTGCCACGTCTCTTCCATTAAAACACATAGGCTACGACTCTACAAATACCTCTGTGCGTCACAGGGAAATCTCACGCATATGAGGTCTTGTAAAAAAGCCCCCAGCTCTAATAACTATTTTGTCCAAAAGGATTCAAAGTGATTTAAGAGCTCAACTCTGACTCTCAAGAGCAACATAAGCACCTAAGGAGTTTAAATAATAGGGAGGACTCAATGGCTCAGAGCTTCCTTCACAATATAATTCCCACTGTAACAGCTAATTATAATTACTGATACAGCAGCTACAGCTTGATACCAGTCCCATCCTTTTGGTGACTTGATCCCCTTCTAGAGCAGACTAGAGGAAGCAGAGAAAAAAATAAAAGAAAGGAAAAAAAAAGGAAAAAAGGTCACTCTCTCCCACACAAGAGTTGCTAAGGGCTTGTCCATGGGGAAATACCACGCTGACCAGCCACCAGCTGTCTGCAGACAGAGAGCTTCAACAGCAGCTGCTCCAGCTCCAGCTCTGCCCTTTCCTCCTCTGCAGGAACTCACAGGTGAGCAAATCCACCAGCCAATGCTTTCAGAAATGGGACATCAGTGCACTTGAGGCACTTGCCCTTTCTCTGCCACCACGTACAGGGCAATGGCATTCAAACCCTGCTTCAAATCTAAACATTAAATAAATACAATAGGTACTAACTGGATGAAACCTAATAGGGAACCTATGGCTGGCAACCAGCATAGAAAGATAAACACAGAGCACCAATTTTATACAAGGTGAATTCAGTCTTTTGAGCCTCCCGGCCACTAGGTCCTGGTATTTACCAAGCAAAGCAAGCTGGTATATTAGTGAGAGACATAAAGAGCCCCAAAATGCAGGAAAACTGCATGGTGTTCAGTTCTGCACAGTGGATACCGTCAGCCCCACCACCACGTGGCCAGCGAGCAGGGACACACAGGCCTGCCGCACATGGACAGCCATGGGAGGTACAGGAGGATGAAATTCAGCTGAGAAGGACGAAAGCAGGGACAGAGGGAGCTCTTCCCCACTTTTTGCATAATCTGACCTAAATTATGTGCTCACACTAACCATACAGGAGTGGATTTGGGGAAAATAAGTTACTACAGGGACTTTAGCCTCCTGCATAGCTTCAGCATAGAAAATCTGCATGACTTCCATATCTCTTAATGGCCAGCCTTTTGCCTACTGTCCACGTGCAATGTTCCCCTTTGATCTGGCTCAGTAGCCTAAAAATAAAGTTAAAATATAAACATCAACATTCATATCACAAAGAGTGTCAAGGCAGGAGGGGATTTTTAGTCAAGGTAGAGGGCTTAATCCACAAAATAACTTTGACATTTTTTCCATACTCACTGAAAAACTCTTCAACACCTCTAGCCTGGCTAAGACATTTGAAAATACAGATGAGCTTCTAATCGATGCACCGCCTATCCTTGGAAGGAAAGCATGGTATAACAGTGCCATGTTATATATCCACTACCCCAGTCGGAAATATCAATGAATTATGATTTTTCTGAACGCAAGGCTGTACCATACCCTTCCCCCTCCTCAGTGGTGCACAGGGTTCTCAATCAGCCTGAAAATATTTCCATACCACAATGAACCGGTCTGGTGACCTGACCTCAATTGTGGTGTTTGCTATAAAATTTTACAGTTAACCCCAACTTTAACAGCGGGAACTCAGAAAAAACGCACCACCCCCTGAGGAAGCTCCCACTAAAGGGCAAGGCTGCCATTGCTTGTTCTGACACCCCATCTCTGGTCCCACCAGCTCCCACTGTTGAGCTTGTAACTGGCTTGGAGAGGAGAAAACCTAATGAAGAAATGCACTGAGAGTTTTGGGGAGACCTGAAAAGGAAGAAACCTTACTTCTCAGAGATGGGGGTGCTGCAGTAAAAGCTAAGTCAGTAGGTAAGACAGATGTGCACGGAAGTGTTCCACCACCCAAACACCCTCTTCTCCCCTTAGTCCTTGTTCCTACAGTTTGAAAACAGTTGCATAGAATCAGGTTCTAAATGAGGAGCCGCTGTGCACAGATGCAACTACAGGAAAAGAAGGGAAGGATTATGGGATATGTCCCCCCAGATCCATCGTCCCACCACAGGGAATCCCATGGGACACTGGGGAGGACACAGGGATGGAACTAACAAAGATCCGGAGGCAAATACAGCACAAGGCTTGCCTGGGCAGCAAAGCTGCAATAGTGGACCTGCCTTAACATACTCCAAAGAAAACAACTTTGTGGGAGGGTTGGTGGCAACTCCCAGCCATGCTGCCCACCCCAGGTACTGCCAGCACTGCCCGCGTGGTGCCTGCCCGGCATGGAAAAGCAAGACGACTCATGGTCGCCCAGCCAGCAGGACTGCGCTTGGCCAGGCAGCAGGAGAGAAGACAGCCGGCACTGTCAGCTGGAGGAGTCGCACCTCCGTCTGGCTTGGAGGCGGCCAGGCAGGAGTTACAATGGCAGCCTAATTTTGCAAACATTATCTCTGCTTTACAATCGGAGAATTGAGACACGCACAGATGAAGCGTCCCCTGAAATTCAAAGCCCAGCCACTGCACAAAACTGAATGCACATCTCTTGATCCCAGTCTAATAACTTAAAACACAAGACTATCTCCTGCTCTCCTCCATCCAAATACCTCAGTAATCATTAAAGATTCAAAAGGGAGCAGGAAAGTCTACACACCAATTAAATCGTGTTTCAGTAAAATATCATTTTTATGATGGATGCGCTGTGATATCTCGTGCGCTCCTTCTGTGGCGTTCTGCTTTTCATCAACTGCTGTAGCATGGAGTTAATGACACACGAGTTTCCACTCTTGTTCGGATTTTGCTGCGTGCGTTCGCTCACAATGGCTCCCTGTATTTATTAGCAGTTTGACAACAAAGCGAAGCACTTGTGAAACTGGCCCCAAGCTCCGCTCAGTGAACTGTGAATTAACTGTAAATATAATTAGAGCTGTACCTCACACTCGGGACTGGGAGGAACAGGAGGTCTGCCCCAGAGCTGTTACTACAGCAGTACGCAAGTCCAGGGCTGATAAAAATAGCAGCCCCAGCTAAAAGAGCAGAATTAATTACATCAGCTGTTAAAACAAGCTACACAGGGTGGTTGTTCCTCTACTTCAAAATCAAGAGGAAATTCCTCAATCCTTCCTGCATTGTTAGAGGAACGAGTGATGGTTCGAGCAGTCACAGTCCCCTCCTGCTACATTACTGATTTCCAGGAGATCTGACTCCATGAAGCATTGCTCAGTCACAGAGAAAAATTAAGCCAAAATTTTCTAAGACACATATCCAAACTGATCTTCAAAAGTACTCATCTGCACCCTTTTAGAAAAATCTAACCTTCTGGTAAGATGATGAACACAGCCATTGTGAGCACCCACAGCCAGCTCCTCATCAGACAAGGGGTCCGTCCCCAACAGGGACGGTGCTCTTGTAAGACAAGCAATAAAAGATGAGCAGGGCCGCAATGGAAAGGCAAAGAAAGGTGTGAGCTGTGATAGCTGAAAAACTGGTATTTTCAGGAAATAACACATTGTTCACCTTGCTGGACTGGGGGGGGGGCTCGGCAGGCAGGAGGGAAGGTGCTAACAGGTCAGCAAGGACTGCAGAGAAGCAGAAGCAGCTTGAATTGAGTGCAGCAAAGATCAGATAGAGCGATCCCAGAAGGAGATCCCTCAGGAAAACAGGGGCAATGGCCACAAGTCATAGTTTGGAACACTTAGTTTGGGGGTCAGGAGGGTCCTCCCTCAGAGGGAGCACAGGAACAGGCCCCAGGGAGGGGAGGAATCCCCATCCCAGGGGGTGGTTTGGGGCTCAGCTCAGCGAAGCCACTGCCGCTCTGACCTCGTGTGGGCAGCAGTCCTCCAGAATATCCTTACAAGCAGCCTTTCTACAATGTCATGAGATACCACCTTTGTGAGATTAAATGAGATGCATTTGGTAGGAGGAGGATGCAGGAGAGCACAGGCCATGAAGAAGAGGAAAAGTAGGAGGCTGGAGCCCTGAGGATGACATGCCATTCTACAAAAAAAGTTTTTCTATTAAAACTGTCTGATCTTTTGCAGGGCAATGAGTTGAGACCTGCAGCAAAGGAAAAGCGCTCAGCCAGCACGAGCACCCCTTCCCGCTCAAGCTGAGGATGGAGGCTCAAGACCCTCCACCCTGGAGATGGCCGGCACAGAGAGCCTCCCACAACCCTAGCCCATCCACCAGCCTCCCCGTCCCACAGCAGAAGCATTTCCCACCCCCAAGGGCTGCAGCGACAGCGGGGCGTACCTTGGGCTAATGCAAAGAAAACCAGGACACTGTACCCATCTGCACATTTCTGACTTAAATCCATGACTGTAGAGGCAGGCAACACACCATAAATCGAACAAAAAGCCTCATAACATAATGTCTCCTTGTGTTGCCTTCTCCCATAAACAAGCAAGATTTATGCATTCCTGGGGCTATTAACAAGAGCCATTTGTCTTTATTTCTGCATTCAACTAATGGATACACCAGCAACATTGATGAGCCTTCTGGGATTAATTACTAAAGCCGTTTTCAAGGGGGTATCTATGGACTTGGTTTCCCTCATACTAAAGGAAACGTCAAGCATTTTTCAAAGCATAGGATGAAATTTCATTTAAGAGACCAATGGCCCATGTGAGTGCAATCATTACCAGGCTCAGATGCGGCCTAGCGAAAAATTACAAGTGTCCAAAAGGTTGACGACTTTCTCAAGTTTTCTTTAATTACTTCATTTTACAGCTATTAAAGCAGCACAGCGAATCAAATCCAACAAGGCCAAAAAAAGAAAAAAAAGAAAAAAAAAGCCAGCGGGTCCATATGGTTCCACTCTGACTTGCTGATGGCCAGAACCGAGGTGGTTCTTTCAGATACCCACTTCCAACTAGCCTGGAGGAACCTGGAATTCAGGACCATCCCCTTTCGAGGGAGAATCACACACGTTAGGGAAAAAAAAAATAATTCTAAAAATCCCCATGGTCCCAAAGTAAATCAAAGGGTCAGCAGGGCTTAGGACCCTACAGTCGCATGTACTTTATAGGTTCATCTTCCTACTGAGTGCCCACGCTGGGGCACAGAATAACCAAACGAGGGGTGGAAGGACAAGGACAGATGGGAAATACTGGAGACAGTTTAAGCTTTGTAAATATGAGCTTTCACCAAGACGACACAAACAGAAATGAGTCATTAACTTAATTCATTTTATGAAAAAGTTGACTAAAGGTTAATAGAAAATTAGTCATCTTTCCTTAGGTTTTTTTCCTACCGATCCTACATAATTTAATTAAAACCGTGCTGTGGAGTTCCAGAGGATGATTAAAAATAACCTCTCATTTTCTATTAAATTCCTTAGGTTTGTACAGGAATTCCTATAGAACCTTATTAAATTTCTGTTTGCTACATTTCATTTCAATTCTATACATCTCTTTCTTAAGTCCAAAGAGATTTCATGATGGGGGTGGCTTATTTAATAAATATTCTTTCCCATGGCTGGCAGTCCAAACTTTAGATTAATGTTAGATCAGTGCAGGAGAACATCCACAATGGAAATAGTCTTTAAAAAGCAACATTATTAGCTTTGCTTTTCTGAATGGGAGACAGAAAGACAGTTGAAAAGATCTTTTCTAGTTACCGCTGCTGTAACTTAGCTGGCGAAGACAGGAATAAGAAGGTCGGTATGGCCATTGTTGTGTTTTTTTCCAGCGTTCTTGGTATTTTAATTTCATGGTGGCAAATGCAAGAATACAACCCATAGCAACTCAGTCACTCTACAGGCTTGCCGAAAGCCGAGAATATTTTTTCCCAGTTTTCTTTTGTTGCTGTGGAGCTACAGTACAGAGCTATGTAGCATTTATTAAAACAAGACTAGGTTGCTTTACAACAGGTAGGATATATTCAACAAAACCAAAAAAAGATCCAGAGCTTGCAGGAATATGAAACCTATTCAAAATGGTAGAGAACAGCTCTTATATCCTTACTCACGCAGATTGCTGTCACTCTCCTTGAAAAATTGATCCAGCTAAATTCATTCAGCAGTTTGTGTTCAGTCCATCCACGCTGAATTTCTGACTAAATCTAGACAAGTCAGAAGCCCAGAAAGGCCTGTACAATATATCTAGGTTTGTTCACTGACATGAAAGAACTGCACAGATCTATTTCTTTTTTTATGGAGCCTCACACCCAGCACCCACCCTGCTGCCCTTCCTCCATACAAGTAGCAGGGACTGCATTTTGAAATTCGCATGAGTGAGACACAAGGGCATGCGCAGGCTCGAAGGCCCTCACGTAACAGCCTGCCAGCAGGTCTGCCAGCACAGGAATCTGCATTAACAGCACAAGCAACAAAAATAGTGGTGGCTGCTCCTCCTCCAGCACCGCAAGCGCCCGTTGCCGCAAAAGGACAACGATGCAACAGTGAGGAATCAGCTTTGGGGCTGGAAGATCCAAGTTTGATGCCAAGTGCCTCCTATGCAACTCTAGTCAAGTATTATAAGTTTGCTGAACTGAATTATAAACCCGGTTTGCTGAAGCACTGCAGACATTAGTGGGAGTTAGGTGCTTAAATACCTTATTGGACCTTAGGTTTTTCTATGCTACTGATTTTATCCCATGGGAATATGTCGGCACTTCCCCGGGGAGATGGGAGATGTAGAGTCACCTGTAAACACCCAAGCACAAGTAGGACGGGAGGCAGACCTAGCACCTGGCACACGTCCTCACCACCAAGGCTTAAAAAAACCCGAGCCTACAAGGGCAAAAAGAGCCCCTCAAGGAGCGGTGCCAAGGTCTTTCCTGGCCCGTGGCCGCCTGCCTCTGCAGAACAAGATTGATGCACCGGCAGAATATGCCATTTTGAAACTAATTGCACAACACGAAAAGATTCTTTAATATCATGCAGCCAATCCTAAGGGGAACAATTACTAGGAGATAAAAAGAACAGAGAAAGAAAAAAAAAAAAAAACAACAAAAAACTTCTGTGTGCAGAAGACAGATTTACACAGTTTCTACATTTCATTAGGAAAGCCTTCTGTGGGTTTGACAGTCACCTTGAGCAGCATTAAGGAGGGAAGGGAGGAGTCAGTAAACATTCAGGAGCCGTAACATTGCAGTTCTGCCCTCAGGTAACTACGCTGCCATTAAAGGCCAAATCTAATAAGAACTCATGCTGGCTTGCGAGCCAGAAAAGCCTTCAATAATCAATTAAACTGTGAGATAAGACTGCAGCGGCTTCCATGTACATAGACCACTCAAGTCTGGGTCCCTCATCAGTTTTCTGAGATCAATACGCATCAATGCATCGCTGTCAGGCCCATATCTGTCATCCCTAAAGGCTGCGATCGAACACCAGTGCCCTGAGCATGGAACAGGAACCATCCCCTATTTTTCTTTGCAAAGCCGAGACAAGGTTTGCCTAAACAGTTTGTTCCTTGAGAACGGGGCACAGGCACTGAAGATAAACTGTTTTATTTAGAGGGAACACCAAGTAACGTGAAAGGGGCTTATATTCTTTAAGACCCTGACTGAAAATCCCAGCTATTATCTGTATGCAAAGGACCTTACAGCAGGTGTCTAACTGTCATGGACTCAGTTCCCCTGCAGTTTTATTGACACTGAACCTTGCCTATCTTTCCATCCTAACATAAGATTTTGTTTTCTGAATAGAACAGAATAATTCCTAATTTGAATTCCACTGCACAACAGAAACAGCCTGTAAAATCTTAAAAAGAAGCCAGTCCCCTCTAGCAGAATAGAAGATATATTAGGCTTCAGGACTGTATAGAGCAGAACATAAAATTAAAATAACAGACATCATAGAGTTTGATAGCATCTTCCAGTCTCAAAGATCTCAAAATACATTGCTAACTGCAACAGCCATTGCTCTGTTAGACAACCGCACATCTCTAAAGTGAATCATATATTCAAGAGAGGAGTTTAAAAGTCTTTATGTAAATGGGAAGTACTTTGTTGATCCATGAAACGCTACCAGCTGTGGGAGGGAGCACAGCAGCACTACACAAAGGTCATAACATTCACCATAGGTGTGCCTGTTACTCCAGTTCGGTTTAGACAGCAAGAGTAAATTAGCGTTTACTCTCTCACCAGCAGAGAAAGATCATCCCATAAATGTATTTTCATCACCCTTATGTAATTCAGGATCTTCATTTTCTTTGCTCTCCCCAGTACTTAATGCCTAAAGAACATATTCTGTGGTTAAAAATTGGTATTGCTCTAAAGCAATGTAATAATAATATCCTTTTTCAAGCCAACTCCCACAGGCTCCTCACTAGATGGTTTAGTCGAAAATGATAGTTAATAGTTGCCTCAGTGTTTTCATTAGAGGCTACTTATTTTTTTTCAAGTTTTAGTTTTTATGGAGATAAAAAGAAAGCAAGCACAATCTGTTCTAAAAAGTTTCTGAAGTTTCCAGTTCAGTCTTGTTGATTCAAAGCAGTCCAATAGACTCTTTTTTTTTTAAACTCTTATTTCTTTTTTTATTATGTGCCTTTTAAGAATAAGCTTGGTTTATCCTCTTTCTGCAGACACAGGAGAGTCAGATCTATACTCAATATCCAACTTCCACAAAGAAAAACTCATTCTAACAGAATATTTTTTTTTTAATGCAAAACCTAGAATTCAATTTTTAGGTCTCTCAAATACCTCCCGATGCTGATAAACAGGAACATAATCCAAGCAAAATAAGTGTCTTGAATCCTCACAGCTAAATTCCAATTTCTGTGCAAATTTCAAATGTTGCCCTCCAGTCCCAAGAGTTACATGTTGCACAAGCTGATAGTAAAGGCAGTGACCCGATTTGTTCTGCCAAGTATATAACATGTCATAAAATATTGCAGAGGGAAGAGCAAAATTAGCCATTCGAGGACCTTCGTAATCAATGGCAAAAAACACAGGAGTCTCCCTAGCTGCCAAGCAGGTCTCCAAACCCTGACATTTTCTTTATGAGAGCTTGTTTTCCAAGTCATTAATTTGTCAGCACTTGTACAGTATTTCATAACTCCAGAAGAGCAGCAAACTGAGGCATCTTGAAATCAAAAGCCCCAAAACTTTCCATCCATTGCAACCCATAGAAAACAGCTGGCTTTTTCCTAAACCTCCACCACAGCACAGCAGTGCCCTCAAGCCCGTATATCAACTAACACAATTCAAAGCCAGAAGATGGGTCCGCCTCACTTTCCCCACTCAGCACTAAGCACCCTCTCTTTTTCCCACTCCAATGGGAGCAGACTTCAATAGGGGAAAACATCAGGCTGAAAAAATCTGGTTGAAGTCAGAGACGTTGAGCGCTTGAGCAACCGTGACGTCATTGCAAGGATCCTCTGGTAGCAAAAAGGAAATCAGCATCCTGCAGGACTGAGCTTGACTCCCAAAGAGTTAGACAAGCTTTTGAAGATCCAGTCCTTATGCAGCCATCCCAAGAGATACCAGCAGCTAAACTGTGCCATATCTGACTGCAGGGAAAGACGACTTCCCTGAGCAGAGCCTGTCAGATTTATTATTTTCTCTGCTTTCAGTAAAACTTTGCACCACAAAAAACAATTTTTATACAAAATGTCTTAAAGGAAACTAACTCTAAAAGCTCCTAAAATACCCACTAATCCTTAACAAATCCCAGAAAGCAATCTACCCAATGCCCGTTTGTACCAGAGAGACCTGATTCTGTATTTTTGTTTGACTCAAAACTCTTGCTCGCTGTCAGGGGAGTAAGTTGGGCAACCCAATGACCAGAGACCAACGGGCTGCAGACTAGAGACGCGTACAACCTGAGAAATCCAAGCCAGGATGGATGCACAATGTGGAAAAGCACCACCTTCATTAGTTATCACTGTCCTTGCAAGTGGCATCACAAAATAGCCCAGCTATACCTAGGAACCACCCCCTGCCAGGAGGGGACACCTAATGGTAGGTACGCAGGACCGTGGAGGGGCATATTGTCACCACTGCGATGGCATTTCCTACATGAGCACAAGTAAACGAGTAACTGGAATTTCATACCTACTTTAAATGGATTTTAGCTTTTGTTATGCCCTTTGCCATTCACATGCTGTAACTACTTTATGTTCAATTTAGTACGGCACTATATATACAACTGCAACTTTCAAAACCATCATCGTGACGTTGAACCGACCCTGCGTGGAGCAGACCCTGACACCACCGCATAAGATAGCTCTAAATTGCCTGGCTGAAACGATAATTCCCTCTGCTGGGAGAGGGGCACTATCTCATTGGGAAGAAAAATTGATTTGGGCGAGGATTTGAAACGCTTCAGCTTCATTTAGACTAATCCCCCTGACCACCAAGATAAACCCAGTTTAGCAAACCCCCGCCCCATCCCTCCAGACGGGGCCTTGCACCGCACATTAATCCAAGGAAGAAACACTTGTTAACTTTTGGCTGAAATACAGTATTAAAAACATCGGAGCTGGCAATTGGGAGTATCTTTCAAAAGACTGACCAAAAGCAGGACAAAACTTGAGATTTCCAAGTTCATCTGTTGCTTACACATCCTGCAAGGCAAAGACTTGGGCACGTACCACCTCAGAGATGGGGTTTTTTCTTGATATAGAGGGTACTCTTATAATTCAGATAGGAAGTAAAATCCAACCAAGGCCACAAACAGCCACTAATTGTTAGCTGAAATAAAAGGGAAAACATAGTTTCTGTCCCTACAGCCGGGATCACAGCTGTTACCACCCTGAGACAGGATGCAGCCCTCAAAGGTAGTGCCTGGGAATGGTATAGAAACACCACCCTCATGCCCATGAGATATGGAAATGCAGCAAATTAATTCTAAGGACTTTATGGCCCCAAGAATACCGAAAGGAAAAAGAAAAGGAAAAAAGAAAATACACCTCATTTCACTTGCGTGTACTATACGTGTTCCTGTACACCACACATGCTTCATATCACTGTGTGCATGTTATTATCTAGGGATACATCGGAAACTGCTACCAAGGTAACATGTATAGTAATAAACAGCAACCAGGGGAAAAACACCACCAGGAAGACAATGCATTTCCTCAGGTTATGTTCTCATTCCCCCTCTTATAACCCATTCGGTTATTAACATATCAAATATTGGATTTGTATGATTTGACATCTTTTGCATTTTTGGAGAATCGAGATCAGAGTTTTTAATAGCTCTGCTAAAAGAAAAAAATCTCATTAATAACTGAAGACAAAGCGCTCCGAGATTTCTTACACGAGGGACCCTCCAGAGGAGACATATTTGTGTGAGTCAACAGCATATGTCACTCTCAGAAAATAACGCATTTGAATGAGATTTTTCCTCTGCTAGTTTTATTTAATGAACAAACAGACCAAATCTTCAGCACATCTTTTCAAAAGGATGCAGGACAAGGCACAGGTTAAGTTGGTTTTCAAACTTCACCATGACAGGCAGAGAATTTTCCAATACTGGTATAGATCTGGGGAGAATGGCTGCACAGGGCAAACAAAAGGATTTATTTCCCTTTTTATGACAAGATGACAATTCAGGAGCCTAGCAAATCCTGAAAAAGAAGTCTCTAGTGGATGGATGCAAACAGAAATGAGCCCGGGCACCTCTGCTGCTGTTTTGCTGATCACATTTATATACCTAGCCCAGATCGGCAAAGGGAAAAATTGAGCTCTTTTGGGGGGCCAGATGGACTCTCAGTCTCGACAGTTTTCATTTCTTAACTGTTCTACAAATGGATGTGGATGTTTAGGGATGAATTTCCATTTTTATACAGCATATGAGAATAGCCTTTCTGGGTATACCTGTCTCGCAAAAGAAGCCGCCACTTGATCGTGGTCCCAGCTCATCTGAAAAAAAAGCTGAGGAGAGTAAAGACTTGCCAGGGGAGCACTTGGGAAGGACTGTCGCTTCCCCGGCCTCTCTTACCTGCCTGCATTGAGTCAGGTCCCCCAGCGTTCACAGCGGCCCTTGTACTGCTGCTATTATTATTATTATTATTATTATTATTATTATTATTATTATTCCTGAGACAGCACCAAAAGCTGATACAATAGGAGGGAGGCGAGGTGGGCTTTACTCTGCCTTGCCGAACACCAACGTAATTACCCACGTCCCGACCGCACCACAGTGCCTTTGTAACTGGAAGTGATTCACGAGTCCAGTGGAGCTCAACTGGAATTTAAATTCCCAGAGGAGGCCATTGGGCTGACGGAAAAGAGAGGGAAAAAATAAAAATCTCAAAGTGGGTAGATTTGATCTGAACATCTCGGAGAGACAGATATTGAACTCTACAGCACTATATTTAGACTCACTTTTCAAAGGATAAATGCGCTTCAGATTTTCTTCATTAGGTCCCGTTCTTCAGCGGTGGTTTATTCTGCTAAAAGCAAAACTGCCGTGCCTCGGAGAGCAGCGTGGTGGTCCCTCTTCCCACAGTGGCACAGGGACCTTGATGGTCCCCTCCCCACCTCAGAAACAGTCCCATGAAGATGTGGCAGGGGAAGAGGCTACTTCTCAGTTCCAGGGCTGGGGATCAGCACACACAGGATAGAAAACCCCATCCAGTCGGAAACCAACCCCACGACTGTGCCCACGCCAGCCCCCCACCACCCAGCAGAACGAGGTAGCTCACTCCCCTGCGCACAGACACGTGGGTCAAAGCAGGACAAGTTACCTCTGAAGAGGCCAATTCCCCTGCAGCAATTAAACCAAGAACATCCTTTTTAGCTGACTAATTGTTAGACAAGATACATCCCACCCATGGCGCACTCCTCCTCGGCATCACCAGCCCAAATTCAACACGCGGCAGGGAGCAAAAGGTATCGCTCTTTTTTGGCTACCTGTGAAAAGCCACCCGGCAGCGGTCTAGGGATGGGTCTTCACCGCAGAGCCAAGCCAAGCTGCCTCTCGAGTCCCGTTCCCACAGCAAAACTGCTGAGCACCCACCCGGAGCCCGGTGGCCCCTTGGGGACATGGCGTACAGGATCTCTGCTGATGTAGCAGCTCAAGCCTTGCTCCGAATGCAGGTCAGCTCCTCTTAGCAAGCCTCGTTGCTCACAACACCCAAACACAAATGCAGCACCCCGTGGGCTGGATCCGGCCCACAAGGAGCCCCGAGGGGGCATGATGAGACCCTGTGCTGCTCACAACACCCCGAATGCCGCATGGAACAACTGCCTCCCAGCTGGAAGGTGCCACACGAGAGCCTCTCTTACCGAAGTTTTTACCAAATTGCAGCCCAGAAAGTTGGTCAGCTGTGAGGAGCGCATCCAGCGTGAAGGGGCCGGGCATGACCCAGAGGGGCAAACCCTGCTCACTGCGGACTCTCCTCCAAACACTGCAATAACACGTTTTATGGAGTGCAATCCCCATGCTCTAAAACAGCTCAGATTTAAGAAGCCGCATACTTCAAATGTCTCCGAAGAATACTAAAACGAAAACTCAGTCACACTGCACTGTGACTACTGTGAAGCACTATTAAAGAGAAGCTAACATTTGTTTTCAATTACCCAGTGTATATTTGAAAGGCTTAAAATTGTCCCCAAAGTATTAAATGGTGTTGTGTGTTTACTATGCCCTTGTGCATGGAAAATGAAAGTTATCTGACAACCATCTCCAAATACCAATATTTTACCAATATTGTACCAATATCATTATATTGACATACAATGAGTCTCCCTGGGCTTCCAACCATGTTAAAAAGTAAAATTAGAAAGCAGAGGTATGCTAAACACTGCTCTGAGATGTAGAGTAAATGCAAATGATAAAACTAGTATTTTATTCCCACATCTCCATTTTATTCATAGCAGATCACATTGCCATTTTAGTCAAACTTTCCAGACAAAATGACACAGAAAGCAGGAAAGTTTGTGCCAAATGCAGAATGACATCCATAAATTTATGAACTAACTAGACTGACATTCAATGCAATGCAAAGTGTTTGCCAATCAATAGCCATGAGCATCAATTCCCTGCAAACGGCATTCCTGTGCCGCCAGCCTCCCACCAGCAACAGGCAATGCCATTTTCTGCTTAACTTTACGATCACTGTAATCTCCCCTGATCAATGATATCGACGGGTCTGCGGGATCGAAATCCAGCAAGCGCAGCACTGAGGCAGTGGCCGATGCAAAATGGATGTGCGGTAACGACAGCGCCTGGGGTACGCAGCGCTCTCGCAGTGTTGCTTAGCAATACAGCATGCCCAGCCTTACACTGCTGCCTACACCCGGGGAGGAGAGGGATTTCGACAGCAATCAAAATACTGACGAGGAGAGGCAGGAGGAATAACTGCATGCAAAATAAATAATCAGCGCTCTGCCTTTTCCATGCGATTTACAGAAATTTAACTCCCAATTCTCTGTAACATCAGAAGAAGCAGGCAGACAGCAGACGGGGCCGACTGATCGAGGCGATGTCTTGCTTTCCCTGCTGGCATCCCAGTGACTTCACTGCAAAGCTCACTGTCCCCAGAAAGGGACCCGAAAAGCAGCTTGCACTGGGAACTGGACAGTGTGGGCACATCCACAGTCATTTGCGATCAATAACATACTTGTCTCTTTCTCTGTTGCAAAGTATCAGCAGAGAGTAAACTTCTGCCCACTACCAGAAAGCTTTGCTGGGATCTCCACTCAGGATGGATTAACAGCACCGGAGATCGATTCCAGTCACCGGCAGCTGTGACAAATGAAAACCATCATATTTAAGGGCCACAATGCCATATGCCGGACATGATGGGCAGGGATTTAGAGCGGTGCTCCGGGTTGCGAGAAGGGGCCTGCGCTGTGCCTGCGAACGGGGCAGAGGCACCTGTGCTGCCTGAACCCTCCCTCCTGCAGGGATGCTGCTTGTACTTAGATAAAATAAACTGTGTGACCTGCAGTAATCACCTCACACAGAAGAGTCAGCGAACATCAGAGCAATAGCAAGTGAACAGGTTGTTTATTTTTTGGTTACTCTTCACATTAAGCCCTTCAATTAAAGATTTAATTCAGATTTATTAGACATATACTAGGTGCTAAATTTCTGCTGATTCTTGCTAAAAGTGACCTGCAATGTGCGTAACATAATCCTTCAGTTTCTGTATTGCTCCCAAATACCCCCAAACAAGGCCTTGGGGAAAAAAATACAGCTTCTCATGCTCCTCTTCAGCATCTGCTGCAAACAGCAAGTTTCTGCTTGGCGACTTGCCCAGCATGCTCAGCACTGGTACCTTCACCCCCCCAGGACCTGGGGATCCCCAGCAGGGGCCATGTAAATGGTCAGCGATGGTGTGAGGCATTCGGCATCCCTCTCGAGCACGTACAAGGGATGCCTCACAGTCAATGACTGAAAATCCCTCTGCGTCAAACACTGTCAGAGCAGTTAGATCATAAACTAATAACTGTCAATCTCCATTTGTTTGCAATGCTGCAAAGAGGGCTTTCATAATTCTCTTAGAGATATAAAACAGGCACTCTGATTTTCCTTTAAATGAAAGCATGCGATAATGTTAGCTGCCAGTAAACCTCAAAGACAGTATTTATACAGCATCAGGAACATTTGCAAAGACGGGAAAGAAATGTCTTTGGGCTGCAAGACCTTAGAATCTACAACCCATATCCTGCAAACTTTCACGCCTCTGCGTAAGCACCTGCAGGATCTGTGCCTATCAGTATCATGATCTCCCCAAAAAGACCACAAGTGTGCAGAGGAAGTAATGAAAATTTGATAGAGTATTATTCTTTATTAATTACTTCCCTTTTTTTTTTTTTTAGTTTGAGGGTAATATAATAGACCCAGAAATTAAAGTCTTCAGCTTGCACACAAGAGACACGGAACAAGTTGCACAATAAAATTCCTCAAAGCCCTTTCCTACGCAGAAGGCAAGGCGGCGTTACTCAGTTTCTTGCAGAGGATTTTGTTCTTTCAGATATGACGTGGGAAACTCTGTCCCTGCATTTCAAGCATCAAAACCTCCTGGAAAACAAATCTGGCTTGTGCCCATGCGGTCCCAGACCTTCACATTCTGCAGCTGCTGGAGGTGAACAGGCAGAGGTGGTGCTGCTACATTAACAAGATATCTCAGAGTAAATTCATAATGGCTCCAGATGCCAATAGATCTCCCACCCCTGTGGGTCCGAGAAAGACTGTCCTGGAGAGAGGGCAGTGACTAACACTGATTTGCTGGGTGGCTGCACCGACCTTGCAAAGTAAGCAGTAAAACCGGCAGCATCGGCAGATTCTTAGCGTATTTTTACGTACCTCGATGACCTGAGCAGAACTTGCCAGTTCCACCAGGCAAAACCAAGCGAGTACTTCTTAAATCCCACCTGAATATGGGCAGATTAACGATGGAGAAACAAAGAGGGAGAGCGCTAGAGCGGAAAACAAATGCCCAGAGAGGTGGAGATATTTAACCCCAGATTATTTAACTGGCAAGAGAGGCCAGATGAGTAGCCAAGTCTATCAAGGCCTCATGCCTGTAGCTATATGAGGTACATATAATCCGAAATATTCACCACTGCTTTCACTGCTCATCACACAGAGGGTAATTCACCGTACCCAAAGGCAGGCACATAAGACAAGGTTGAGTTGAGCAGGATGACCGGCTCAGCCCCACATCTCCCGCTCCAGCCACACGCTGCCGGGACGACTCCTGCGCAGGGGCGTGCGGTGTTGCACCATACGGGATGCAGGAGCTAAAGGCTCATCTCTATTCCTGGCTCTGGCAGGGATCAAAGTCACTGCACATCTCTGCCAGTTCCCTCCACCTGTGAAACAGGGATAACTGAGCTTAGCATCTTCTTCCTGCAGACCGAGAGCGCTTTTTAAAAAGAACCAGGTGTGGGAAAGTGCTGCTAGAAAGGACCATAGAAAAAAAAAACCCTCTAGGTGAAAACCTTAAGTATAGCAAACTTACTAAAAACAGGATGCAGCCTTTCAGTACTCCAACCCTGTGGTTTCTCTTCTCCCCTGAAGTTAAATTGAGGCAATTTTCATGAATACATTAAATTGGCATGAAAAACTAAGAACAAAGAACAGTTTGTTTCTGCTCTGGAAATTCTTCTCTCCCGGCCTCTTCAGATTTCTTGCCAGTATCCTGCACCTTCTTCACTTTCGATTTACCTTCACTGTTATCACACATCCTCATTGAAAAGAAAAAAAAAAAAATCAGTAATAATTAAGCCCTCATTTCAGGGTCACTTAAAGGAGATTTCAGCTGCGGACTCCAGACTATTCATCTGTTGGTCCTGCTGGTGCTGCTTCAATGAAACAAAAGAAGTGTCCGTCTAATGAGAGTGTTTCTAAGAAGGAGCTGGAGAGACTGTGGACAGGATGGTAGAGAGGGTACAAAGTAAAATGAGATCATCATAAGGGGAAAAGAAACCAAGGAGGATCTGGAGCCACCTCCTTTTAATGCAAGGCAGAATTCTACTGTGCTGAAAACACCGACTGGCTGCTTTCCCAGGTAAACGCCATTGCTTGAAAGAGAGAAAGAGTCAATTACAGCCTCAAGGAACCTCCCTGCTGAGGCAAAAAAGTTATTTTAGATGATGTATTGAACCCTTTCCACGATGAGAAAAAGAAAGGAGAAAGCTGCCTCCGTGTTGAGCCAACACCTAGGAAATACAGGAAGATTCAGGCGCATTTTTTACCAGAGGCTGGCAAAGGCGAGACCATCACACCCTCTGCTCCAGGGTGCTCCAGCTCCACTGTGGAATAAAGCATCACGGACCAGCCCAGTGTACTCAGCGTTTGGCACTTGCACGATGCAAAATACTTCAGAGGAACCTGCAAGGACTACCCTCAACTTGTTCTCTCCAAGGAATTTGGGTTTTTTTCATTTTCATCTGCCTCCCCAGCAGGGACCGTAGCCTCCTGGAAAGCCCTGTCCACACCAGGCAGCCCCGATGATGGGGCCGTCTGGAGCCACAAAGGTCTCTCTCTGGGCTCAGAGATTTCCCAGGCTCTGAGGGAGGCAGCCGGGCTGTTGGCATTAACTAACCCCATGTCAGGTCTTCTCCAAGGGTTTGGTGAACCTGCCCATGCACCCAGTGACAAAAATCCTGGCGTGGGGTTGCAGGAGAGGAGTGCTACTGCCCTTCAATCCACCACAGCAGATCAGGGCTGTGAGCCCACCAGGGGACCCTGGGGCAGATTTGATCTCCCATCGCCTAACAAGCAGTCAGTATTTGTTAAAGAGATGAGAAAGGCCTATTTCATCCGAGAAAAGAAAAACAATATCTATATATGCACATGTATCTCCCTATAGTGAGTATGTGCATATATAGAACATACATATACACGCACACACTTCCCAGCTTCCAAAGCAGAGGATGACAGCATGTTCTAATATAGTACATCTGAAGAAAAGGTCTTGTATCAATGCTACAGCAGAAAAAAAAATCACCTTGAAACTAAGGAAAGAAGGGGGGAAAATAACAGAAAAGAGAGAGAGAGCTTTGCTCCTTATCACATCTGAGGAACTCAGCTGTAGTGATGAGCAAGATATAAAAACCTCAGACAGCAAAGCACTGTTCTAGAGACCGCGATATGCATGAAAACTCCTGCAAACCCTTGTTAAATGTTCCTACCCTCCTACCCTACAGCCCATACCTCCAGGGTGCAATTTTCAGGAGACAGAAAGATTTAATGCTGCCTGGGTTAAAATAACCCCCTGGATTCTCGCTGCAGAGCCTGTCATGACAGTGTGTTCCTCTGGTTTATTATATTAATAAGCAGAGTCATTCAGCACTCAACATGATGTGGCTATTTGACTTGCACACGACTGTGTCCCCAAGCTGCTGCAATACAGAGGCCCCCCACCGCCCCTCCTTGCAAAAACACTGCGTTATTCGGAGGCAGAACATCCACAACTCCTTACGAACAGGGACGCACGTGCAGCAGGTTGCCCCGGGCATGCAGAGGAAGGGGCCGAATTCGCCCCCAGCCACCTCCGCTTTTCCCCCGCTCCCTGCCAGGCTCCTTGGGATGCCAGGGATGCCCCCCATCCCCTCCATATCTCATCCCCATGCACCCAAGGAGTGTGTTGAACCTCTTCTCCACTCATTAAAGCCAAAAAAGTAGAAAACAAAAGGCTATTAAAATAGTTTTAAAAAGCCTAACCCATGAACAAACCTCTCCTTCCTTTCCCTGGCTTGAAAAACAGCACTATCCTCCTTGTCCTTGCCTGAAATTGCATGAACTTTCCCTGTTACGTCTAATTACTGCTCCCTGCCTTGTTTTCCCCAGCTGTGAAAGGCATGATGTGTTTATGCACACCGGGCAGCACCGCTGGCACGGCTTGCTGAAGATGCCTCATGCGCGGCGCTCTTATTATCACTTTTTTCTGGGGTGCTTCGTTCAAGCACAAGCAGAAAGGAGACAGCATCGCTGCTGCGAACACCAGTGCCGTTATCCACATGTACTAAATGCAGAAGGAGAACCCCAGCTGATTTTCTGCTCCCCTTCCTGTAAAGGCTTTTTACTTTTTCCTTGAGATGCAGCCTCAGTAATATGTTGTGTTGCAGAGGGTTTATACTATGTAAATGATGGATGTTGTTTAGGTACTGATTATGTCAAACCCAGCTGTTTACCTTTGCTAGGACTGCAATTATTTAACAGTAATTGTAAAAATAAATTGGGGAGAAAAATAACAGGAACTTTCCAGTTTGGTTTTCAAAACTAGAGCGCTGCCAAGCGTGATTTGACCTCAGACAAGTCACGTGTAGCCACTTATTTTAAAAATCAACTGAGCTTGGCCATGCATGGAAAACAGACTGCTCTGTAGGGTTCTGGGCAAAAATGGGTCCCAAAAGGTTCAGAATTCAGCCTAGCTACATCTTCCTCATTTACCACCACCTGCTTAAGCTGCCGCAGCACCCAGATCTTCCCAGCAGCCGAACAACCACGGAACGCTGACACCAAACACGCAGGAAAAGGTCAAACAGCCCAGAAGACAGGCACATTGGCCATCACCTCTCCTCTTTCCGACAGATTCACTCTCCCCCATAAAAAAATACCAGTGTGGACTAAGTATTTCGGAAGGCACCCGTTTTGCAGCTGGAGCAACTGTTCCCCAGCCCTCCATGCAGTTCCCTGCTCCTCCTCCCCTGGATGGCAGGCAGATGCCAAGCCATGGAAGTTATTCTTTCATTTACAGCATCTGGTTCCTTGGCAGACTCCGCGGGCAATTATGTTCATAGCTTTAAAGCTGTCTCTAGCTCTGCTTCATGGGTTTGCTGCTTTTGGCTTGTAGCAGTCTCTTCTCATCTTCCCTGTCCATCATTTTGGCTGAATGTTGCTCTTAAAATATGGGAATTAGACCACTTGCATCTCCCTCTAATTAGGAGCAAAAATAAACAATACCCCATGTTGTTCTTTAAACACAAGCACTTGTTCTACTTTCACAGCAATATTCAGGAGGCCCTGGGCACTCTCTGGGTCTTGAAGCACCATGTACTTGGTTGGAGTCATTTGCAACCACTGAGACAGCCTGGACAATTATACCTCCATACAAACACAACTAATTTTTAATGTATTTTTGAGGGGCGGGGTGGGCGGGGGGGTAGCATTTCTGCCTCCTCTCACGAGCAGCACTCAGAATCCCTATTTTTGCCTGCAGACAAAAAGACAGAGAAACATCCACCCGGCACCTTGGAAATCCCTACCTGAAAGGTGTCTGAGTGAATGGGCTCTCTCCCAAGGAAGGTTACAGCCCTGCCTTACACACAAGGTGGGGTGGGAATCCATAAGCCCCAAAGGTCACCCCAAAACCGCGGGAAGGATTTTGCGTTTCCTGCCAGGGAAAGGCCGTAGATAAAAAGTGAGGGACAAGGTAGGTCCTGCTCCTTATCGTCAGTCTGAAGCAACCACCTCCTGAGATAAGAGGATAAGCTGATGCTCGATCCAGTTTTTCTGATTAAAGCTGCCAATGACTAACAGAGATCTGCACGCCTGCTCGAGGACCTGCAGCTCCCTTTGGATGAGCCGAGGCAAGGCCACCAGGGGTGACAACCTCCGGACACCACTGGCTGGCACAGGGTTCCCATTGGTGACCCCTGAGCAAGCATCAGATGTGACTTTCCAAAAATAATCCCAAACCACACGGTCCCAAGGGCACAGAGTCACCACCCTGGGGTCTCACAACTTATTAACAGCAGCATAAATTTGGGGGGGGGGGGGGGGGGGGGCAGCTTTTAAAGAAGCATTTAAAACCAAGCAACTTCCCGCATTATCATCAGGGGATACTTCATGGAATGAGCACCTTTGCCAGCTCCGTGTCTCACCAACAGAAATGAGCTGCAAACCGTTCCGGAAACACACCCACCGCGGTGGCTCCTGACCTCCCAAAATGCTCTCTTGGAGGAGGAAGCGACAGCCTGGCTATTCATCACTGCTTCCTACCATCGCTGGCTCAACGCCCGGAGCAGAATTAATTGGCCTGGCTTGCGAGAGCGTATGTCCAACTGGATGGTGCTTCTCTGTCTTGGGAGAAACCACAAGCCCTTGTCCAAACCTCCCAGGACCACCAAAAATCTCCAAACCTGGGGAACATATGGCTACAGCCAACAGCCACGATGGGAAAACGCATCAAGTGACCTTTTGCCTTTGCTTTTAGCAGACACAGCTTAAACCTTCTCCTGCCTCTGTGCAAATGCAGAGTCCCCACCACGAAGAACAGAGGGACACGCAGTGACCACCAGACAGACCAACACAAGTGGTGCAGCCATGGCATCAGCAAGGACCATCGCAGGCATGCTGCATTAGCATCCAATTAGCAGCCCTGTTGATTTAACAGGGCCATTGACTTGAGTAATTGATGCTTGTGAGGGCAGGTCAGGAGGAGGGATGTTCTCCTCCCCGGGGCCGGGGGGAGCTGGATGCTCTATCAATCCCCATCCCCAGCATCCAAAGGCCCCATCTGGAGTAGGGAGCAAACAGACCGAACATGGTGCTTCCTCAGCACAACGGGTGCCACTGGTCTGGAATTTCTGCTGGCGTTAGTACTAACCCCCCGTCTACCCTCTCTGCTGCAGAGGTGCCTGGAGCCCCGTCGCAGGGCCCAGGGAAAGCATTCGCCCTGGGCAGGTAGGGACTTGGGACACGTTTATCCTTTTTGAAGGAATAAGCCCATGAAGAGAAAAGTACAACAGATCTCCGAGCATTTAAACACATTTCCATAACCGTTCGCGATGATTCCCAGGCAGCAGCCTTCATTAAGCTGGAGCTGAGGCTGAGAGCACCAATTAGCAGCATTAAAAAAAAAAAAAAAAAAAAAGGAATTAAACTGCTGCAGTTATCCCCAAACAAGGATTACAGGCCCTGCCTAATCTTTTATGCCTGACTTTGCTGGAAAACGATGGCAGGTTAATGCTCCGGGAAGGTGGAGTCTGTGGTATTCGGGCTGGGCAGCCGTCTCAGTGCCCCCATGCAGCCGCCGCAGACCCTGGCCGGCTGCACAGTACCGTTGGGCTCCTAGGGGAGGAGAGATGTAAAATACAGCAGTTCATCCTCACACCCACCGCCATAAAAGTGAGGAAATAAAAGAAAAAGAGAAATCCTGGCAAAGCACTGGTGGATATTTCCCTCCCTCCGTTCGTCAACCCCCAGGGGCAGCTGGAGGAGGAACATGCAGCCATGAGCCCAGCAGGTCTCAGCAGCCGCTCACACCCATGTTAGAAGATGCTTGAGCTATTTTAATCACGTGGCAAATGAAAATTACTCTTTTTTTTTCCCCCATTTGTTCTGTATTTTGGCAAATACCTTAGCTTTATGCTGCACAAAACAGTTCTACCAGCGGACCATGGTGGCGTGGCCCTGCTGCGTCCCCACTGCTCAGCTCCCGTCGTGGGAACTGCTTTGTAACCTAGTGAAATAATTCATCCAGTTTCCCTTCCCACAGACTCAACCTGCTCATCCTCCATATAAACTTTGGCAAGTTTAGCCTCAGGCTGGAAGCAAAGACACTCACCAGTGCAAAACAAACCAACGGAAAAGATCAAATCATATATTTAAAGCGTGTTAGGGATTATTTTGTTTTACTCCTTTTTTTTTTTTAAGAGCCATGAGCAATTATTTTTGAGCGCAGAGATCCTAACCATTCATTTATCCTGAGAATAAAAGTGGGAGAAATTATTCCGTTTTCATTATTTGTCACCCTGCCAGTACTGAAACGAAGTCAGAGGTCTGCCAGAAGATCTCCTTTGATCTAAATAAGTATTTTTATAAACATTTCAGATCTACAGGGAGAAAAACCAAAATCCCAGTCAAATCTTTCCACCGTGATCCAAAAGATAAATATATAAACAACAAAAGAAATCCTCTTCCTCTACAAATAAGACTTTGCCATTCAAGCTATGCACAAAAGCTTTTTAAAAAAGATGCTGTCGGGGGAGATCCAGAACTGGACCAGAAAAAGCCAAGCTTGAAGATTCACATAATCAGCCCAACATCATCACTCACAGTGAGTTAGAAACATTAAAAAAAAAAAGTGTGTGTGTATATATATATATAAAAAAAAAAAGATTCTACATCAGGAACCAATTTACTTTTGCTGCGCCACAGAGCAATCATGCCCCAGGACCTGCAGCTAAATGGCTGGAGCTCACGTCACCGGAACAGCAAAGGAAGCAGCGGAGAACTTTAATGGCTTATGAAATTCAATTGAAATTGATGGTTGGAAAAGTGAAACATTTAACACCCTACCAGTTTAACATTGGCACATGCACGTGCACGTATGCACAGGCACGTACACGGACCAAAAAAGGTGGGAGCTCATTTTCCGCTCACTTACGTGTCTGCGACCCCCACAGCGCTGGAGGGAAGGAGACGGCACCCTCATACAGTAACTTAAACAATATATAAATATTTTAACATCTCCAGACCTTTTTCCACTGGAACCTTTAATATAAAATCCATCTTTTGTGAAAGTGGCAATACATTATTACAACCTGCCCCGTCCACTTCTCTGAAAGATTAGAAGCCACGTTCTGCATTTTGTCTTCAGCTGGAGCAGGAACGCATAAACCGTCCCTGCTATTTGAGAAGACTTGGAATAAACTGTTCGCAGCCGATGTACTTTTCCAACACTTTTGTTATGAAGCCTGTCTCTGATGAACAATAGAAAAATATTGTTGACAAGGGTGTACTTTTCCATCAACTCAAAAATATCATTTTGCAGAATATTTTCACAGCTCAGCAGAAGGTGGAAAGAAAGACAATATTATGACTACATAAGAAAGAAAAAAATAATTCATCATAATTAGCTTATAGGAGCTTTCTTGCTGGTTTTGGCTCGCTTGAATGAGATTCTTTACTAGTTAGGGCCCCAATCTGACTTAGAAAGCCTTCAGGCAAAACTCATGTTAATCAAAGATTAACCTGGGTAAAACACTCAGAATTTGGCCAAAACTTTCGAACAATGCGTACATTCACAAGGTATCAACAAGAACCACCAGTAACCTTAACATTATTACTTTTAAGTGTTCCCAGGTGGATGCACTGCCTTCAGCCTTCCAGAAGGACCGAAACACCAGTAACCACCGCACCACAGCATCCACGGCGCCGCAATCGCCGTGCCCTGGGAGCAGGCGGGGTGCAGTGCTCACGCGGGCTCTTCACACAACCGCCGTGGAACTGAGCTCGCTCTGAGCTCGCTCCGGTGCGCTGTACCAGTTGATTCATGGGGAGGCTTTGATGTGCAAATTAATCATTATAACTTTTAATTGAGCTAATGTAAGCATCATATGTTGCTAATTACACAATGCAGGGGGGAAAAAAATATCGCAAATGAATTTAACTGCTTAATCTAATCAGGACAGCAAGTTGTGTTTAAATTACAAATTGTTGTGTAGCAGCAAAGCATCTGCTGCAATTCAGTGGCTCCGGTCCCAAAGCAAAGCCCTGCTGCATCTCAGTGGCGTGCTCCGAGTCCAGCTCCGCATAACACAGCCCCAGACTCCCCAAAACGCCAGACCAAGCCAGCGGCACAGACCCAGGTAGCCGTGACCTTGGTTGGGGACAGCAGGTGCATCCCTCCGTGGGCAGTGGGGACATGCTTAGGGACATGGTTCAGTGGTGGTTTTGGCAGTGTTAGGTTAACGGTTGGACTCGATGATCTCAAAAATCCCCTTCCAACCTACAATTCTACGATTCAATGTCCCCTGCGCCTGCCTTGTAGAAATGCCCGCCCTGAACACCTCTGCCCAGAGACTTCTTGCAACGAGGGGCTTCTTACAGCCACCTTCGAGCTTGACACATTGAACCCCACCGTCTGTAACTCCCCTGGTCACCTGAATGACCGCTCCAACACGTGGAGGCAGAAATCTTTATGATCTTCCCCCAACTCAGTTCCTGCCAATTCACGCAAGCGAGAATCAAGCAGCACCTTTGGAGCCCGTTTCTTCTACGTCCTTAGTGTTAAGGGGAAAGGAAAAATAGGAAATGCATGAAAAAAAATAAAATGAGATTACAAAAAAAACCCAAACCCAACGCTCACAGACTTTGTCATCTGAGGTAGTGCCTGGAGCAAGGTTTTACAACCAAATTAAAATCCCTGAATATTGTGGGTTTTAATGGAGACACTGATATAGCTAAGCAGCTATAGCATGGCAACGCACCTGCATAATGCATCACCTTGAGAATGTATTACCCTGAGATATGTGACGATGACAATGTTCACCGTCCAACTGTACCTGTGGCAAAGAAAAACATCCACTTGCTGATAACTCTGCTGGTAATTAACTAGAGAGTTTCAGGGAGGAAAGAATACCTCTGAAATGTTATGGCAGATACGTGGTATCTAAAAAGCAAAGGCAATCTATGTTTTCTTGTATTATTTTTTAATTCGATACAGCTTCTATTTGTCAAAAGGAGAAAAAAAAAAGCCCCACAGACTCTGAGCACATTAATGTGCTTTAGATTTTGCCAGTTATCCACATTAAAGCCAAAACCTGCAGTATTTATATTTTTTTTTTAAACACCAGGGGGCTGATTGCTGTGAAATGATCTCAGGTTTCTCCCACTAAGTGGACAGATGGATTGCTACTTTTGCAACTTCTCTTTTGCAGCGCTGAATTCGGTTGCTGGCAGCAGTCTCCGGGCCCAGCACTCCCCAGCATCGTTTCTCTCCTTGCACTCACCATCTCCCTTCCCAGCCCGAGGCCGGGGTGCGGGAGAGGCTCTCCGCACGGTGCAAGGACATGCAGGCATCCGCCGAGCCGAAGGGTGCACCTGGCCACGTCGGCACCCCCGGAGCCCCGCAGCCCTCTCGTACACGCACTGGGGGAGAGGGAACGGCACAGGCACACCGGAGCCCCACACATGGATTTTCATGCCAAGGGATATGTTGGTGGTGCTACGGAGAGAAACGCCACCAGCGCTAGCCAGACCAAAAGTGAGATCTCGCCAACATCCCAGTGTTTAAGCTGGAATTTAGAGGGTTCTTCAAGGTATCAAGGAAACAAACACCATTGCTAGATGCAACCTGTCTCCTTATTTTTTAAAAGCGAAACTTTACAAAGCGAAAATTGAAACACTTGCTGCCAAACTTCATCCCTGCTACCCCGATGAACTCAGCGAGCCCCTTTGCAGGAACGGTCGTGAACATTTTGGGTCTCCAGCCAGCAGCCGATCTATTCGCACCCATCATCCTCACAGGCAAAACACAGCTGGTCAGGAGGAGAACCTGGAGGAATCTCCCTGGCGTGCAGGGAAGGGAACTGCTGGTTCAGAAGGTGCTTTTTAGGAACTGTTCCTCTGAGCGGACACTGCCCACTGTTGGGCATCGTCCCGCTGCTCCCCAGGGCCTGCAGTCCCTTTAAGACGAGGATGAGGGACAGGAGGAGGAAACACTCAGTTTGATCCGAGGAAGTAAAAAACCCCATGCAAAGCAAACTCCCAGCCCCAGGAATGACTAAGCACAGAGCCAGGCAAGGCAGCTGCGCAGCGCTCGTTCCCAGATCCACGCTGGCTCTGAAGGTATGCCGTACAGAAAAGCCGTTTCTGGGGAAAAAAAGCTAAACCCAAACCTAAAAACAAGGACCCAATTCTTTAGCAAGCCACATGAACTGCCTGTGAGTGCTGTTTATAAGCATCCCCATCCGTCCGTATCTCCAGCTGATGCATGGATAGGAATATACGGGTCAATAATGGTTTATCTAAAGATATGTGTCAACCCATCTCTCATCCGCTCTCAGAGAAACCTTTTACAATAGCCACTTACTTTAACCCTGAATTATCTGCCTCTGCTCATCTTCAGGGAGAAGCAGCACAGCAGAGAAAGAAGCAGGCAATTCCCTGTGATCTGAAAGCTCACTTTCTAAATCAAATCAATTTTTCTAACGTAATTTGCCTAATCTAAATCACTGACCCATGCATTTTCTCACAATCCTTTGACAAGAGCTGCACCAATTGAAGCAAAGCTAAAACACTTCAACCAGACCAATTCATAGAAGTCTTTAGAGGAATTCTTTCATCGCTGTAATTAATTCTTTAAGTACCACAGTGGGATGCTCTGAATTCAAACCCAGTCCAAGGAGTAATGATTATACTAATGGGAGAAGCTGTGCAGTAAAGAAATGCAAGTGCCCTGCTGAAAGAGATCGTTTTCAATAGGAGACTGCCATTCAGGGAGATAACTGTGTTTTGGAGGTAATAACTCAGATGATGAAGTCCCACAGACGGGAGTCTGGTACGGCAGTTCCCAGACCCCACACACCTAACGGGGCTGAGCATCTTGACGGACACCCATTAGGGCTGGGGCTGCTCCTGCTCTCAGCCCTTCGCTCACGATGGCCAGAGTCCCACCCCGATCGCTGCCTTGGACACGGGTTCACGTGGCCACCCGAAACAGCAGCGACACAGGCTCGATTGAGTCCGGCCGGCTGCAGACCCCCTCCCCACCTGACCTTCAGCCGGCGCTGGGCATCAGCCAGGCTTCAGGAGCAGCCGCGGGAGCTGCAGTCTATCAGCAGCTTTTTAAAGCGCATTTGACCCCAGGCACAGGACGGCCGAGGGCTTTTCGGCCGTGACCAAAGCAAACTGCTCGTGCCAGACAGGGCACGCACAGCCTCGCCAGGGCCCCGCACCTTGCGGGCAAGGCCACTGCATGGGGCGTTCGGCCAGGGGACATGGGGACGCCCGCTGCTGATAAGCACTTGGACTTGGCTTCATTGGCATCGCTTGCTACGGAAGGGCTAACGGGGACCACTGTGCAGCAAGTGAGAAGGTGCGGGGACAGAGAGCCCAGGGGAGTTTGGGAAACCATCTAGAAGTTTGCTGGTT
This sequence comes from Chroicocephalus ridibundus, assembly GCF_963924245.1. Taxonomy (NCBI): domain Eukaryota; kingdom Metazoa; phylum Chordata; class Aves; order Charadriiformes; family Laridae; genus Chroicocephalus; species Chroicocephalus ridibundus. The sequence continues at coordinate 6,657,352 of NC_086296.1, read as the reverse complement.
GGTGTAAGAACCAAAGCAACGACTTCTCTTTGACTTTCCCTTTCTGTTAATTGGCTAAATGCAATAAAGCTTTCTAATGCATTTAATGTGTTGGGCTGCAATATGCTCCGAGAAAGGGAGGAAGATATTTTAACTCTGGATGAGCAGGATCTTTTGGTAAGGCATAGCTGAAGGTGCACCCAGGAGCTGATACTTGTCAAAGCCTCTCATCCCCCAGGCCTTACAGCAGACCTCAGTAATCTCATTAGGACATGAGTGGTGTTGCAAATATGGGTTTGTGGTGAAATAAGGTGCGTGACATGGATGTTTGGGGTTTAAAAGGGCACATCTGAAGAAGAGCTCCTCAGTAAAGTCCCTGAAAAGATGTCCCTGATCACCGCGGGCTGCCAGGCTCCATCACACCAGGGAGGCGAGGGGGTGGCACCATGACCTGGGCCCTGCTCTGTAGGACAGAGCCTTTGATTTTAGCAATAAACAACGTTAACTCCGTCTCTTCATTTCTGCTTAAGACTTCCCCTAAGAGTTTTAACAGGGCTGGTGCAAATCAAACTCAGCAAAAGAAACAAGTGTTAATTCAGCCCTGTCCTTTCTACTTGAACTGATGGCGCTCAGTTTTGCAACGCCAACGCTGGGGCAGCCCGGGACAGCCCTGACACCCATCCAGACGCCTCGGCAGCACCAAGGAGGGGAGTCAGAGATGCTGAGCAGCTCACCCACCAAAACAAGCTGAGACACGGCAGAGGACATGGTGCCCAAGCAGAGCTCAGCACACCATGGACACCCGACCGGCCATACCGCCTTGGCAGCCTCCCTCCAAGGTGAGCGTCACTCCTCAAAGAACAGCAGAAAAAAAAAAAAAACCCTGAGCCCAGCTTCACCCAACACCTCCTCTGCCCTCCCCACCAGCAGCGCTTTAGGCACGGGACTGCTGCCCTGGGGACCTTGTGGGGACCACGGGAGAGCACGGACCACGTCTTCAGCGGTGCCCGCTCTCTTCTCTAAAACCTGGTGAGATCTACAGGTGGAAGAATGATGAGTGATTAATATTTGAAAAGAAAAAAAAAGAGCCTTGACTGCAGTAAAATTCATGCTATTTGCTGTTTTTCTCTTGCTTGTTTCTCTTCTTTAATGGAGTTGAGCCTTTTTTGCACCAATACTCATGCTAATAACTTTCAGTGGGCCACTCCTAGGCAAAAGACAGGAAATGAGTAACGGAGCGGCATTTAAAAAAAAAAAAAAAAGGAGGAAACCTTTGTATATTAATTCTCGTAGCTGTCAGAGATGAGGATTTAATAATGTTAGTAACTAAGCTACTCCATTATTTCCAAACACCTTGAAGGAGAATGTCTTAGTGGGAGATGAATTAGATAGTGTGACTGTAACTGCCTTCTGAGTACCTTCAGAGCATAATCTATGGCTCATCACCACATGCATTTCAAGTCCTTGCCCTTTATTCTCCAAATAACCTCCAACTGTAAATGTATTTACATGCCAAGCTCAGCTCCTCCTTTTCACCGTTCCCCACTCGCTGTTTAACCACTTGTCCCTGGTTTACAGATTTGCCTGGGTTGGGTTTTGGAGGGGTGATAAGGATCGGAAGTTGTGGATTCAGGTCATCTAATAAACGACAGAATGAAGCAGAGAAGAAAAAATGTAGGCGGAATACAGGAGAGGTCTAATAGGCTGTGAAACGCTCTGCCAAAGGAAGCGGCAGAAGCCCTGCTGCCTGCATCGCTGAAAGCCAGCCACGCTCAGGAACAGGCTGTGCCGAACAACCGTCGGAGACGGGAAAAGCAGCTTATTCGCCAACTTCTCCAGCTCTAATTCCCATGATTTGGGGATGGCTGAGGCACGCTGGCCTTCGAGCTTGCCCTGACAGAGCTCCGCTGCTTCCAGAGAGCTTTTACCATCCTCTCTAGATGCCTCTGCTGCAACCTTTTAAAAGCCTGTTTCATTGTGCGGGTCTGCATTGTGTCCTTTTTGCGTCCATTGAAAGCCAATCTGCCTTTATCGGTCCTCCACCCCCGACTCTCTAAGTGCCTTTCGAAACCACCAGTGACATTTCAGACCGCCACAGCCCCCCGAGTCAGGGACAGAGGCACCGGGGGCTGACGGCTGTTGTCTCTCAGCACACCAGGTGCTCACACCGGCCAGGGACTTGCCCCACACACCCATTCAAACCAGCACCTTCCAAAAACTCATCTTGGACTTCTTTTTTCAACCAAAAATCTGAGTACCAAAGACAGTCATCAGCTACCGACTATCTGTGGAGTTTCTAATTACTGCTCGTTGCATAGAAACCTGCTCCATCTGCTCAAGGGTTCCCTTTTAGGGTGCACAGACTCTTTTTGGTGTCTTTTTTTCGGTGTCTTTTTTTGGTGCGAATTTCATCGCTTTTTTTTTTTTTTTCTTTGAGCTGCAGCATAAATGTTTGTTTCAAGAGCTGCAGCATCCATTAAACAGCTCTCCTTCCCCATCGTGGCAAAGGTCTCGCTGATAAGCAAAAGCTGTGGCTAATTGACAACACCACCTAAACTGAGATATAAAATAGTCGCGTCTGTCACTCATGCAAACAGCTGGCTTCGGCAGCCCAACTGCTAAATAACGTAAAATGGATCATTTTTCTGACTCGGGGAAGATCCTTTATGAAAGGAATGAACGTCTCTGGTGCTACAGAGCCATGCCCTGATCATTCCCGCATCTTAAAAAATCTAACATTGCCCATAAAATTCATAAGTAACATAAACCCTGTTCCTTCCACTACTCTCCCAATCAGAAAAACCGGATTTAAATCACCTGCTGGCAGGTTTATTACAGGGCCCACAAGCAGATAAGGTCCTGTGCACCAGCCCTCTGCACTTAACGGGAAATAAATCTCTGCTTTGCCATCTGTTTTTGAAATGTTCCCATACAAGCAAAACAAAAAAACCCCAAAGATATCTGCACCTCTAATTTAATCTTCTGAAGGATTTTATTTCCCGGGTAATAAGGATGACACTTGCCCCCTCTCTAGCAGAAATGCGTTTCTTCTCCAGGTCGATTCCCCCAGGAGCTCCCTCAGCCCGTGACCAAACTCTCCCAAAGTTGTGTATTTAGGGCACCCAAAATGTACGGATAAATGGGCTCAGAATAGGGACAACTGCTTGGCTGGATGCACCATCTCCCACACCACCCATGGGCTGGTCCTGGTGGGAATGCCGTCTTGGAGGCCCCTTGAGCCCCTTGGCTTGGCCAAAATAAGGATTTTGGTCCCTGCTTCTCCATTTTGTCCCAGTTTGAATTGCACCAGTGGGGTTTTTCCAGCATTTCTTTCCATCCAGGGCAGCTCTGTGACACTATCATAGATGTCACGCTAGAGCTGCCTAACTTGGGTGGCTTTACACCATCCCCTCCCCGTAACCACACCTCTGGTCCCTGCGCTGCCTTTAACCCGAGGGCAACACGATGCCCTGGGGCAGGAGGACGTGGCCATGCAACAGCAGAGCCCCGAGCACCTTCTCCCCAAGATTTAGCACCTTTGTCACTAGAAGACCATTTTTCTGCTGTTGCAGGTCTCTTCCTCCACCATGGGGGAAGCAATGGGGCAGAGCGGCTCTCGAGGACCAGTTGGCGAGATGAGCAGAGCTGGTTTACACAGTTTCCAATTAGTCTACTCAGCAAACGGCAGCCTCGTGGAAACCCCTCTGCTCCTGGCTGTCTCTCGTCCCCTCAGGGCACGCCCTTGCTTCACCCCCGACTACCATTATCACCAAAAAAAAAATCAGAAAAAACAGAGTTAAAATCAAATGCTACACTTCATTTTTCTCTCCTCGCCTGAAGTTGTGAGAGACAAGATAGGACGTAATCGCCACTTTTAAAATCATCTCCTATGACAGGCAAATTGATCAAGTAGGGAGGCTGGGCCGCTTTTGAACTTGAACAAACTGATTTTCCGTGAAAGATGGTGTTTACATTGCCTCTCAATAGCCTGCTGAAATATGCATACCTCTTGCCATTTCATCACCAAAATTTGGGAAGAAAGAGTGTTTTAAAAAAAAAAAAAAAGAAAAAGAAAAAAGGAAAAAAGAAAGCGCGCTCGGATCTGGAGCACATCATAAATTCATGAAGCTTTCTGAATGCTGTCAGAAACAAACACGTTTATGTAAACAAAGAAAAGCTGAAAGTGCGCTGCAAGAGAATTTTTGGATAGCGTGGAGAGCGTTAGTATTTACAATGCACCTGAGACTGAAGTCCATCGTGCAAGGTACTGCGCAAACAGCGAAGTCCTTCCACGTTGAATTTACCCACCGCAGACACCCCGAGCAGCACTCGCGCTACCTCCCGCTGCAGCACCCTGCCTCGCGGAGGGGAACGGAAATACCCAGGGACAGCCAGACACCGAGTGACCCCCATCAAGTTATCTCAGAGGACTTCTTTGCTTGTGATTTCTGCCTGCCCATCCTCACATGGGAACGGCTTCCTCTGAAATGCCAGCTGGGAAACTCCCGACAGCGTGAAACCCAAGCATCTTCCACGCCACATAGAGCGCCACACGGCAACTCGCGCTCCCCAGCCTCCGTGGCGCTTAACGCGAGAGGATTTGACGGCAGTCGGGAAAGCATCTCCAATACCACCACGTGCCAGCACATCAGCTGAGCCAGCGACAGGGGTAAGTGCTAATGCTACGCCCACAAATCAAGTCACCGCTTGTCATTAACAAACATTAGTTACATTTAGGTGGGGGGGAGAAGGGGGCAATTCAAGTTCAGTGCGTGTAATTTGTTCAGCTGACAGCGTTTATTTCAGTGGGATGGCTCCTCATTCAGTGGGATTTTTCTTAAGGCCAGAAGATTTTAGTTCCGCTTGCTTCCCGCGGGAGGCTGGAGATTGCCACCTCCCCCTTGCTCCCCGGTCACACCTCCGAGACAGGACACATTTGCAGCCACCCACATGAGCAAGATGCATCGCCCGGCGAAGCCACCTCTCCATCGCGGCAAAACTCATGCTTCTTACCAACCTCAACCACTGCGGTCGGGAAGAGCAGCACCATGAGCTGTCACAGCCCAACGCTACGAGCGATGACACCCTTCGCTTCCTCCACCTTTCAGCAAAGGGACCTCCTGGGGTGGCTGCCAGCATGGGTCCCCTGAGCAGCCTGGCTTCAAGTCACATTTCTGAGGAGCTACGGAGAAGGGCAGGAGGACCCCAACTCAGTGTGGGGTCACCAGGGTGAAAAACTCCATCCCATAGGCACCAATGGCAAAACCCTATGGAGCCTAAAACTCGGCACAGCCCAAATCCCTGCCCTGCTCCGGGTGCGCGGACTCGTCTCTCCAGGCTCTTCGAAACAAGGGAGTCCTCGCCCAGAGATGCTGTGGACATCAGACATCTGCCTGGGCTCAAAAAGCAACCAAAATCCATGACGGCTAACGCCTCACAGCAATTAAATAAACGGATGCCATCTCTGGCTCAGGAATGCATCCCTGATCCAAAAATCCTGTCTGAGACACAAACCGTGTCCTGGTCCTGGCAACCCTCTGCTCTGACCTCCTGCAGCCGCTCCTGGGCTCGTACCTTCCTCTCCACGCTGAGCTGCTTTAAACATGGAGATAATTGGACTTGAAGTGAGAGTCTTGGAGCACCTATGATTCCCAGTAATAAAATACAGCAAATTAATTGCACTTTATTGATATTTTTGTTTTAAAACGTAACTATTTTGGCATTCAGACCTCAAGAGACTCTATTGATCAGCCAAAGAGTCAGTTGTCAGTGAACAGAGCTTTGCGACCAAGCCTGACAAACTGACGAAAATAATCAAAAACCCAAACAGTGAGTGATGTTGACTTCCCCATTTCAAATATACAAAGGAGGCTGTGGCATCAGTGACAGGAGATTTTTTTGAAGTGAAAAATGCTGCGGGGGGCAAGTCACACAGTTGCCTCCTACATTCCCCGCGAGCCCAACACTGATCACAGCAGCGAGGCATAAATCCAGAGCAGCTTCACCGATTTCAGAGGAGCTGCTCTAGATTTATAGTCATGGGAAGTAAAATCAGAATATCTGAAATATATTGCTGTAATGGATGACGGAGCAAGAGGCACTATAATAATTTCAGGCTTCGCCCCCCACCTCGCTGTCCCCCAAATCACATCGGTTTGGATGGTCAGCGCATAAAACGTTGCACTACTGTGGGGAAAATAACCTACATTTCAACCGTTTGTGTGATCACATTCTGCAAATCTATTGTACAGTAGATAATACAGATCTTTCATTTTTGTTCCTGAAGAACCTCTGCATAAGAAGTGCCTCCATATTACGTAGAGTGACACAGGGACACATAATAAAATGAGCATAATGTCTCTCCACCCACACCTCCCTGGAGCCAGCGTCTAAAAGCAACTCACAGGTCCTTCCTCACGCACAGATCCCCACAGCCCAAGTGCGTTCCACAGGGGCTGAAGTGGCGGGTTCCTTCGATATGCTTTGCCTGCCCTGGCCCCCCCCGCCCGCCCTCAGCAGCCAGCCCCGCGTTCCCACGCCTGCTCCAGGGTGCCCAGCGCTGGCCGGGCGCGAGGCAGGGGAACGAGCCGGTGAGATGGCAGCAGGCAGGAAAACAAAATATCCAGGTAATTCATCCAGGTCATTCACAGCATACCTATTCATATAACCTCGGAGACAGCTCCGCCGCCGCCAGCGAGGACGGCGGCCAAAACCCCTGCCTAGATGCCAGCAACAAACGGGGGCCTGCTGCCAGCAAGAGACATCCTCGAGCTTGGCGTGAGCGGCCTTCGGCTGCCAAACACACACGCACACCCTCTGCTCGCAGCCGCACGCACGCCAGCAGCCGGGCCGCCAGAGACCCGGGGACAGGAGAGTGATCTCTTAATTGGACCTTCACAAAGCTATTTAGGGGACCTGCCTGACAGGCGAGCAAATGCCACCCGCTTTGAAGAGACTGGAGGAACTCAGCCTGCTGCGCCTCCGGTCCCCGAAACACAGCCTGCCCAGAGCCCGCCCTGGCAAGGGGGAAGGGAGCGAAGGCAAATAAATAGAGAAAAATGGCAAGTGCCCAACGCGACCGTCTGTGTGAGCTGGGAGCTTTGCAGAGATGGCAGCACCGCGGCATGACTCATGCAGGTGTCTCTCCCGTCTGCAACAACCCAAACCAAGATGTGGTTCATTAACCCCTGTAACCCAGAGGAGAAAAGCGACTTGGGGCACAGCGAGCCACAGGAAGGTCAGCAGAGCCCCAGAGAGGGGCATTCCCAGGCGCTGCCACCACTTGCCTCTTTCGGAAGAGATTTCCCCAGATCCCAAACCCCCCTCTCCACACACAGAGGTTGCTGCGGTCCACGCCAAGGGTGGGACAGGGCAGGGGCAGCGCTCCGCTAGGAATGCAAAGGGATGCTACAGCCTAAATGAGGAGAAAGAGGCGCAGGCTGGGGACGGATTCGTTATTCACAGCTTGAGCTGAAAGCGCCCGGCGAGTTTCTAACGCGCATGTTGTGCAGGGAGGCATTCAGAGAGCAGGGGAGGGACGGGTACGACGGTAGGTTTGCAGCCACAAACTGTTTCAAAGTGGGTTTCCATATGTTTAAGCACTCAGAGCGCTGGAAGAATTACACCCACAGCCCTCTCTCACCATGGTAGCTACCCACACAGGAGGAGACGGGAGGGGGGGAATATCAAAGAAAAGATTATCATTAATGTGTCAAAGCAATAAAAATAAAAAAAGAAAAAAAAAACACAGAAAACCTGCTCCTTTGCTGCTCTTAACTCTCCCCAAATAAAAGGAGAGCTTCAGGGAGCACAGGGCGTCGTGCTGGCAGCTGAAAACCATCGCTCCGCCGGGGCAGCGCTGACCGCAGGCAGCTCGTGCCCTGCATGCCGTGCTCAGTGCCCCACTCCCCGCACCCCACTTTCTGTGCCCTGCACCCCAAACCTCACACCCCACACTGCGCCCCACTCCCCATGTACTGCTCAACAGGATCTCCAAGTGCCCCCGTGGTTGCACGCCCCCCAGGGCAAGGAGGGAGATGGAGGGCAGGGGCAGGCAGTGCTTTTTAGGGTAAGCAGAGCAAGGACCCCCTTCTGTCCATCCTGTCTGCGTGTCCCCATGACTGATGCTTCTTTCCTCACAAATTGTTCCCACTGTTCCTGCAGGGACCTTTCCTGAAACGCTTCCCTACCACAAGGCATTCCCTGTGCCTTCCCCAGGAACGACAACTGCTGCTTTTACCCCTCCCACGGATCACTCCTTTTTCACCTAAAATCCTTGCATTTTGGCATATATCTGAAGCCTCGGTGAAGTTTCCCCAACAGCCCAGACTCTGTGCTATGGCCAAATGCAAGCATCATCCCGAGCAGCAGTAAAGGCAAACGAATCGCTGAGCAACTTCAGCACCGATGCACCTTAATTAATTTGCTTTTAAGAACCCCTATTTATTAAGAACAACATCTGCCAGGGAGCTCACACGAGCAAGAGGAGAAAAACGTGCCAGGAGAGAAGTCCTGCAAAAGACTTTCCCAGGGGCAACGCTCCGTCTTGCCACCCTGGGGGTGAACATTTCCTCGGCAAACACCCGCAACCGGGACCCAAAAGGCTGCTCCCGAGTTCAGCTGGGGGAAAAAGAAGAAAAATAAAAGGAAAAAAAAGCAGAGATGCTCCACGCCACGCTCTCTCAAGCCGCAGGCGTGCTGCCTGGCAGCTGGGCGCGATTAGGAAATCCCACCTCAGCTCACCTAAGGGCCTGACCCTGCTCCCCACCAGCCGATGGAAACCCACCCTGCTTAAAATTAAGCGCAGGAAAGGCGGCCCAAGCGTTATTTTACGGAAGAGATTTAACTCCTGTCCACCTTTCCCCCCCGCCCACCCGAGGGCAGCCAGGGGTGGCGAGGAGCAGCGCGGGGTCGGGAGCCCCGTGGGAAGCCCCAGCCCCGCGACCCTTCCCCGGCCCCCAACTCCCCGGGAAGCCCAAACTTTTCCTTTTTTCCCCCCAGCCCGGCAGCGGCCGGAGCCGCGGGGCAGCCCCCGCGGCAGGGAGCCGGGAGCCCGCGACACGCGTGGGGGGACAGGCAGGGAGGCGACTTGTGGACGCAGCGGGGGGGAAGGGGGGGGGGGGGCTGCCGCGGTGGCGATGGATGGGGACAACTTTGCGCGCCAAAGGGAGGTGGATGTGCGTGTTTCCCGTCCGCGGGCGCGCAGGGCAGCGCGGAGCGCCCGGTCTTTGGGGGGCGGAGGGGGGGCCCGCCGCCCTCCGCGGCCACGTCGGCGGGAGGGCTGGGAAGAAACAGCTATAAAGTAAAAACGAGAGGGGATAAACAGAACCAAAAAAAAAAAAAGAGATTTAAAAATAAAATAATAACGGCCAGGGGGTCGGGGCGGCGCGGCGGCACTGGGGGTTACCTCGGCACAGGAGCAGCAGCGGCGCCAGGAGCAGCGCGGGGCCCCGGGCGAGCATCCTCTTTGTTCCATGCCCAGAAGTAGTCATGGTGCTGATTTATTTGGAGAGGGGCGGCTTAACGGGGCGGGGGGGGGGGGGCGCTGGGGGTGTCGCGGCGGAGCCGCTAACCACTCCCCCCGCGCCTGCCCGCTCCCCTCCGCTGCGCGGCTCCCTCCGTCCGGCGGCGGGGCCGGGCGCCCCGCGGAGGAGGGGGTGGTGGGGGGGGGTGTCCCCACCGGCCCCCCGCTCACCGCCGCCCCCGCCGCATCGCCGCCCCGGGGCGGGCGGGCGGGGGGGGGCAGCCGGTGCCGCCCCCGCCCGCCGCGGCGGCGGCAGCAGCAGCAGCAGCGCTCCCCCGGGGCAGGCGGGCGCTGTGCCGGGGGCTGCGGCGGCGCGGACGGACGGACGGACGGACGAACGAACGAACGAACGAACGAGCCGGGGCTGGGCCGGGCGGGGGCGGCGCCGCCGGGCTCACCTGCGGGGGGGGTCGGGGTGGTGGGGGGCTGCGGTGCCCCGGGCCACCGCCGCCCGGACACACGACTCTCGGGGGGAATGGAGGGGTGAGGGGCAGAGAAGCGCCGTGTGCCGTTTCCTGCACGACCCCCCCCCCCCCCCCTTGTTGGCGGCCCGGAGAAGTTTCTCGCCCGCGGTGGGTTGGGACCCGCCCGAGGCCGGGGCGCCCCGGGGCCGGGCCGGCACCCCCGAGCCGGGGGAGGCGGCGGGGCGGGCGGGGGGGGATCCCTCGGCGGCCGCCGAGCGCCGGGAAGAGCACGGCTCCCCCCTCGTGGCCGCCGCCGTCAGTGCGCGGAGCCGACGGCAGCGGGGGTGGGGGGGCAGAGGGCTGGGGGCGGGGGACATCGGGGGCTGCAGGGAGCTGGGGGCGGAGGGGGGACACCGGGGGCTGCAGGGAGCTGGGGGAGAACATCGGAGCGACGAGAAGGCTGGGGGCGGGGGGGCAGAGCTGGGTGCTGGGGGGTGCAAAGGTGAGCACAGGGGTGGGCACAGGGCATCCAAAAAGGCGCACAAAGGGGTGTACAAAAAGGTTTGCGGAGGGGCATCCCGAGGCGGGTGTGAAGGGATGCAGACGGGAGGCTGCCCAGGGCACCCACAGGAGTGCGGTGGGGGGGAGATGAGGGGCACAGGGGTCAAGGAGACAGGTGAGCTGCATTCCCCTGCCCCCGGTGTGGGTTGCGTTAAGTGGTGCTTTAATTACGAAGCCAAGTGCTGCCCGTCATGTGTACACCTCTACCCTTGAATCCAGAAATAACCCACAGCTGGAACCAATATTTCACTGAAAATAAACTCAGCCCTTTAAAGCTGGGAGTTGTTACCGTGATGGCAATAAAAACAGCGAGGTAGGGAAAGAAAAGGAGAGGAAAAACTAAAAAACCATCCCCTTGGGTTCCTCTGCAGTTTTGCAAACATGTCTCTGAGTTTGATTTTTTTTCCCTCCCTGCATAAACAAGCTTTTATGTAGTACTTGCTGTAATCTTGTTTGTCTCCATAACCACTCCTATGAATGTCATAAAAAATTTAAGTCTAATATTTTACCACTCCACACAAACAGAAATGTGAATAAATCCTTATCTCCCATGTAGGGAAAAGTATGGTGGCATGAGAGTCAGGCACAGAGAAATCAAACTCGGGAGGGGGAACTTGGTCCACACGGGTGAAAAAAAAGCCCACGAGAATGCAAAGATTTTGTTTCCTCAAAGAAGGGAAAACTAATAAAAAAAGAGCTGCGGTAATGAAGATCATCTTGCTGTCTGCTCTTGGTACTTGATATAATAAAATAGAACATGAACATTTAGCTGCTAGCAGAACTTGATGATCCAAAATAAGTTAATTATGTACTTTTGATGTCCCCGTTTCTTTCGGGGGGAAACACTGGGCTGCCCCTGCCCTCGGCGGGCTGCTGTGAGCCCGCATGCAGCGCACCCACAGGCACGGGGTCCTGCCGGCTGCGGGCACCCATCTGAAACGTCTCCTGCTCTGCTTCGCTTTGGCTAAAACTGCGGAGCCCGAGGAATGCCGGGCCTGTTTCTGGGTGTTTGGGGAAGCTCCCCGTGGGCCAAGCGCTGCTAAACACCGCAGGTCTCTTTGCAGGTTTGTGGCACCGTGAAAGAAGGGTGCCCAGGGGGGTGGGAAGGCGAAGGGCATCCCAAGGGTGTGCACAGGGGACTGCAAAGGGCAGCCAAAACCCTCCACGAGCTTCTCCCTGCCCTTGCGTGCTCGGGGGCAGCGGCTCAGGGAGGTGGGGGGGTTACAGGTGCCCAGGCCTGTGCGCGGGCATGGGTCAGTAGAGACATCTCTCCCCTGTGGCTCAAAACCAGAGAGAACCCCCAGCTGGGATACCCTGGGCCAGCGCCTTCTCCTGTCCCCTTCGCTTGGCCTGTGCACAGCCTCGACCACGACCTCACCTTTATGGCAGCACTGGAGAGCATTTAGACTTTATTCCAGCGCTGCTACGCATTTTTAAGTGTGATTTTATAACCAACCTTTGAAAGAAAATCCAAAGTGAGAAGTTTTGCAGCCTGAAAAAGTGCCGACAAGGGATCCGTCCTACCCACATAGATCCAGGTGCATTGGCCGAGAGGCGCTCGGCCCCAATCCTGTTGGCTGCAGTCAGGACAAGTCCGGTTAAGACCTTTCCAAACCTGTGCTTAAGATGAATATTAAAGCTGTACTGATTCATCATGTGCCTCTCAGCCAAATAAAACAGTAAGATCCTCTCCCTCCTCTACAAAATGCTTTAATGCTTTTATTGTCTTTTAATGAAGGTTAATGTCATTCAGGTGAAAATGAACTGGAAACAAATGTTGGGTGATGTCTACAGATGAAGGTGGTTGCTCTGGCATTGCCCTCTCTCCTCTTCCTGCAGGTTTGCTTGTTTGTGTTGCAAGAAACAAACCATAACAAAATAAAATACAAACAATAATAAACTCTTCTGAAGGTTTTGCCACTGAACACTAGGGACTGTGTACAAACAAACAGGTGAAAACAGAAGTTATCACAGAGAAAGGGTGTCGGAATTAGAGGTTTTCCAGCACAGAAAGCACGGTGCGGGACGAGCCCAGGGCAGAGGAGCTGCTCCCATCAGGGGGGCTGCTGGGGGCTGCTGTGGGTGTTTCAGTGGGGGGGATAAAGCCCCCGGAGAATCTATCTGATCACTAACCATAAGGGCAACCGGGATTTATTTCCCTCGCTGAGTTTAAAAGAGGAGGTGGGAGAAACCAGAAGGCGATCGCTGGGGAATACAAAAAGCATAAGGAAGGATTGCAAAGGGATCAACAAAACCAATGGTGAGTGCTGATGAAGCGCAGCTTCCTCATCAAAGCAACAGGACAATAAATGCTCATTGACTGAGTTTGCACAATTCAGCGGAGCTTCTGGTTTCTGTATCAGCCGCTGAGCCGTTCCCAAGCTCCTTAGCTGGCTTACAGCGTGGCTTGTCTTTTCCCATCTTCTTCTGGTGAGAGAGCAGCAAAAGCCAAGCAAGGAGATGCCGCCGAGACAGCCGAGCCGCCCGGAGCCTGTCGGTGCCATAATCTGGGTCTCCCATATGCGATCCTCAAAATAATTCTTTTCCCAAAAGGAGATTTTCTTTTAAGTTATTCTGGTAGGATGTTGCTATACTTTCTTTGTGCCGGCGTGATTTTGCACACAGAGGTAACCTGTGTTATGGAAGACTTGAAAGACTTCGCAGCATTACGGAAAGCTGTTGGTTTTTTACATCACTCAAATGTCAAAAGACCGAAGGTTTCGGGAGCGCCCTTAGGTAAACAGTGAGGACGAGAGTTTTAAAGATGTCTTAGCAGATCAGGAGGCAAAAACTCATCTGGGAGATAAAGAGAGGTAAGGTTGGAGGCCAGATCCTGAGTTGTGTTTAGACACTTATTTCCTGGAGGGAACAAGGAGCCCGAGTACCCCCGGGGCTCTGTACGGCACACGGGGGATTGCAGAAATGCCATTGCTTGGGATAAATTTGACTCTCGTGGTCACCACAGACTCAAAGCAGGCTGACAAGGAAACCCTTCTCTGGGAAGGCTGGGGGTCCCTCCCTCTCAGTGCTGGGCAGTGGGACCTCCCCATCCTCATAGAGTGGTTTGGGTTGGAAGGGACCTTAAAGCCCACCCAGTGCCACCCCCTGCCCTGGGCCGGGACACCTCCCACCAGCCCAGGCTGCTCCAAGCCCCGTCCAACCTGGCCTTGAACCCCTCCAGGGATGGGGCAGCCACAGCTTCTCTGGGCAGCCTGGCCCAGGGGCTCACCACCCTCACAGCAAAGAATTTAATCTCATCCGAACGCCCGGCACGGTGGTACTGCCACCCCACTGGGGTGAAACCCTGGGGTGACACCTGCTCCAGGCTCGAGACCCGGCCGGTGGCCATCACTCCTGCTGCCCTGCGCAGCTGGACTTGAGGGCAGGGGAGGGAGGATCTGCAGCGAAGGATCTGCAACATTACCCTCAGAATCGGAGCGATATCTGGTAAGGGGGGGCAGAAGTTGAATATTCTCTTATCCCAGCTTTTTCTCTGCCAGTGTTTAACAATGATGGGAAAGAATTACGTTTAGTTACCCTTTAAGGTGTGTAGCAGTATTTGAAAGCTCCCCATAGCTTTTATCACTTCGTACCCTTGTGGCCAAGCTCATTAGATCAGCATTTATAATAAAAGTCTGCCAGACCTAAAACCAGCTCGGTGATTCCAAAAAAAAAACAACCGCAACCCTGATTTGTCCTAAAACTGCTGTTCTGGGGATCACTAAAGCAGCTTGTGAATCCAGGTCTGCAAAGGATTTTGGCTGGGGGAAGAAAATGGTAACATCTAAATATCTTTGGTGCTTTTGAACGGAATATTTTGATTTTGTATGTTGAGCAGCCTTTGGAAATCAACCTTAGGTATTTATTTAGTTTTAAGTACAAAGGAGGAGATAACAGGAAAGCAAAACACTTTCTTCCCAGCTGGACAAGTCATGTCCCGCGGTGCGCTGTGAAATCAGAGGGGCTGCATTCGTCCGGGCATCAGGTGCCTCTAAAACAAGGAAAACTGTGAGCGGCTCTGGAAAAAGGCAATAAAAGCAGATCCCGTCTGCGGTGCGGGGAGCGTCGGTGCCATGACCTGCGGTAAGGTCCCCTGGCAGCCGGCGAGCCCGGCTCCGTGGCTGTCCCCAGGGGACTGCCCTGACCCACAGGGCAAGATTGGGAAGAAACTGTTATTTTAGCTGGTGGATTTGCAGCTACCGAAACCCGCCGTCCGCTGCCCGAGGGGTGGGAAGAGGCTTTGACGTGACTGGGATGAAAGTTGCTCCTGTTTTAGCATCTCCTCCTTTGAGGGATCGGAGCTTGCAGTCAAATGAGGGCACCTTGTCCTATAGCTCGTATGGGGCTTCAGATTTAGCTCTGGGAGAGAAACCGCAGCAATGAAGAGAAGCAAAACTCGGTCCCCATGGACATCCCCACGGATGTCCCCATGGCCCTGCGGCCATCGCAGCGAGCGGTGCGGCACGCTGTGAGAGCCCAGCGCCACGGTACTCGGGGCAGGGATGCCGGGTGGGAACGTGAAATGCTGCCCCCAGTCTGCTCAACCTCGGCTATTAATCGGCACCACTGGGAGCTGCAAATCAGCCGGCTGGTTTTCTTGCAAGAAGGCGCCCGAGTGCTGCGTGCAGAGAGCAGACAGCCAGAAACTCTGCCAGTGCTGCCATCTGGATCCCTGAGAAAGCCTGGTTCATTTAGAGCATCATTAAGGCGTGCTGTCCCATCAAACCATGTCTGCCGACTGCTTGCTTGCAAGTTGCAAGAAAGAGTGTTAGCTCCAGGTCAGAGAAAACCCATATTTTGCAAAAATATAATTGCATCCATTTTGCAATGTTGGAAAACACTGGGGTAATGAATCCGTGGTCTGTAGGACTGAGGCCGGTACGTCGCTGGTGGCCGCTGGTATAGAAGTTACTGCCAGCAGCCTTGGGATGCCCTGTACCTGCTCCGTAGGTCGTTGCACTCTACCTAGAGCAGATCCCCAGCATCACAGTCCCCATTTTACAGGTGAAGGGCATCGGCATTACTATTTAGGGCTACTTTGAAGAATTCCAAGCCCCATGAGCTGTCCTTCCCCCTCTACAGGAACTTCACCACCTGCACCACAGCTTGTGTCGTGGCACCCCCGATACAAAAAATGGGGTCCTCTGAGGATGTCCCCTCTCTGGTCACCGGCATCGGACGCATTGGGGGAAACCAAAGGGCCAAGGGTGGAGAAGGAGCCGCCGCTCGCCTGGCAGCGTGGGGCCGGTGAGTCACGGAGGTGAGTGATTCACCCAGCGTCACGCAGGGAACCTGTGAGCAAGGCAGGAACTGAATCAGGGGTGGGTTGTTTCGGGTTTTTTTGCTTTTCATCATCTTGTCTCTCTCGTTATCCTGAAAGCCTCTTCCCAGAGGTGGAGGGGGCTTTGCTTGCCAGAAGGGAGCGGGTTAATGACTCCCAGGGGGAAAATCACGGAGCGGTGGGAATTGCGGTGCCCCGCTGCAGCCGAGCACCTGCAGAGACTAAAAGGTGATGAATTGCCGTAATTTCTGCTCCCTCCTTTACCTGTGTTTAATTAAATTGGTTTAAGACAGGTCTGAGCGGGAGACTGACTGATTTCTCTCTGTGTAATTTAAAACACCTGTACGGGCCGGGGGCGGGGGATGCTTGGCAAAACCCGTGTATCCGTGTGCCAGGTTGAAATGCCCGGGTCTGGCAGCTGCGAGCGACCGGCCAAGACCCCCCAGCTCCACACCACCAGCAAAGGGGACAGGGCTTGGGCACCCGGTCCCTGGCCCCACCACGACGTCTCCTCTTTTCCCCTGGTTGAGGAAGCACTGGAGAGGGCGAAGGCAGGATCAGACCCAGAGAAATGGCCTCTTTATTTATGGCAAGAAAGGGGCTTTGCTCCTGCGACTCTGCGAGCTCGGAGGGCTGGGGAGGGAGCACAGGAGGGTTCTCAGCATGGCTGAGCCTGTGCCGGGGGCCAGGAGGGTGCCAGATGGAGCGGGACCACGGTTGATCCTGCACCCCAGGTAGTGGGGAGCACAAAAGGGCTGGGGGACGAGTGTTCATCGTCCCTCGGGCTCCAGCCAGAAATGCTCAAAGGACGGAGCGCAAAATCCCCTGCCTCCACCAAGTCAAGCTCACACAGTCACGGGGAGCTCACAGGAGCCTGGGAGCTGCTCAGCCCTGGGGAAAAACAGAACAAAGCCCCTACAAAAAAAAATAAAGAGAAGGAGAGCGTGCGCTGTGTGCGTGCGTTGTGCTTCTCCCAGCAGCCTGGGGCTCTCGCAAGCCAGCGTGGCTGCAGAGGGTTTTCATGCTGCACCAGCCCAGCTCGCACCCCATCCTTCCTAAAAATGCCAAAAACCATCCCCCAGCGCTGCACCCTGATGCCCCGAGACACCGCTGTGCAAGGCCAGGCCTGCACGGAAACCTCCGGGTGCCGAAGGATTTTGCGGGGTTGCTGTCGCTAGGCTGGGCGCAGCTCGGCACGAAGCAGGCGGGCAGCCCGCAGCAAGTGCCAGCATTTGCTCAACAAAAGGACCAAATTGGTACTGGGACGCTGCGAGCGCAGGAGCGAGAGTCTCAGCGAGCTGGTGTGACACACTGGCGTGGGAAGGAGGAAAAATGAAGCGGAAGGAGTTAATCTCAGATGACACCAGATGCTCCATCCCTGATCTCTGCCCGCTAGGAAAGCGTTTTTCAAGGCACGACACAGTTCCCCAGAAAAGCAGCCCCAGGTTTGGGATGCTGAGGTCAGAGGAAGGGTTGGGTTAGGTGAAAGGCCTGATCCGGTTCCCATTTCCACCGGGAGAAGTTTCACGGCTGACCTCGGGAGAAGCAGGGCTGGGACCCACCTCTGTGCTTCAGACCTTGGGGGACAGAGGGACACAGACAGATCATTGCGGGGCAGACGTGCAAATCGTTGAAGGGAGCAACTTCCATTACGTCCTTATTAGGGGCAAATTGTTATCCCGACTGCAACCGGCTGCGTACGCCGGCTCGGCACGCAGGCGCTGGATGTGGCTCCCTCCATGAGGCGCGCAGTCGGCGGCACAGCGTGTGCCCGCAGCGATTTGCAATACGCGCCTTCAGGCGGCACACGCTTTCCTAAGCATATCATCTACTTCTCGTGAGCCAACTTAATATCTTTAAGAAAACAACAGGAGCCCAAGGCCTCTTGGAAATTCATATCATAAAGCATCCTTTGATTATTCTTTCTTTATTTTCCCTAATAGCCAGTCAGAAAAAGCATTCTTTAAGGAAATAATTGTTTATGAAGAAAATCAGTCGTATGCCACGTAGATGCTGTTATTTGCATAATTACGAGGAACCTGATTTTATCTCTTAGCTTTGTCAAAATGAAGACAAATTATCTCGTACCGTGGTTTGGTTGCATCATTTTCTGATGCCTGTGAACTGATCAAAACACGCAGCCCCGTACCCGTGGTGAACCCGGGGCTGTGACTGGTCCATCAGGTGGCTTTCATTTACCACTTAGGACTGCGGCCGGGATGCAAAGACGAGCCCCAAATCTGCCCTTTCTGAGAAACCTTCTACTCTCCTCCCAAAAGCCACCAAACGGCGGGTCGCAGGGATGCCTGCTTTGAGTTTTCCCTGCAGAGCAAAGCAGTGATGCTTAAAAGCAGGGGGGGGCATCGCTCCCCGCTGCAGGGCACAGGGCCCGTGGGCATGGGGACAGGAGGGACACGGCCATGCCCGGAGGAGGATGAGGAGCTCAGCCCCCGATACTATGTGCAACAGGACCAGCGGATGCTCCTGTGCGCCTCAAGCATTCAAGACTCAGTTTTCCACGGAAAACAAAACCAACCCAAAAAGTGGAGTGTTTTCCACGGAGGTCACAGCTGGGAAAGTTCTCAGGTAACTCTGTCACCAAAGAGTTGCTAAAAACAGGAGTCAGGGAAAGCTACGTGCCTGCCGGCTCATTAAAACAGTCTTTGTGCTCCAGAAATGCATATAAAAGACGCGCACAGGACCTGTCATTCTTACAGATATCTTCTCTTATGTTTGCTCATTCTCAGCTAAACTAAGAAATGCCTGAAGCCGTCAAAGGGGCTGTTTCAAAGGCAGCCTGGAGACAGAAAGGGAGCAAGCGGGACCTGCAAAGCCTCGCTAATCAAGGGAGGGGGATCCGCCTGGTTTCCTCCCTCCCCGAGCGCGGCTCATGCTTGGGCTTTGAAGACCTGTCATCTGTGACGCCGCTTTGCTTCAACATTTATACAGAGAAATTTTTGCCTGGAATATATATTTTCTTTTCTTTTTTTTTTGCTCCAAACCAGCCCGCCCACCCTTCACCTGGCAGCACAGCTCTGGGATCTCCGAGCGGGAGCATTCCAGAGCCTTCAATAAAAGGTAGGGGAGGTGGCCCGGGTGCCAGGACCACGTCCCCACCCCAGGCCATCACCTCTATAAACAAAGGGATTGTTTTCACAGCGCAAGGGCCAGGCAGGCTCAACACCGGGATCTTTAGAAATTCAGGTCTCTCTAAATGAAAAGGAGAGACTTTTGCCCCCAGGAGCACTACAAAAATTAATGGATATTATGACTGTAACTACTTGAATCAAATGCAAAGCCATGTGTCACGCAGCCCTTTTACCATTTTAGCAGCTTACTACAAGCCTGTTTACATCTGTCCCTGCCTGATTTAAGCCCAGCAGGAATAAAACTAATATAAAGTGAGCAAAGTGAATTAGGAATTGAGAGAGACGCTCTTAAGGCGACTTGTCCAAGTCGCATTTAGCTGAGAATGAGCAAACGTAAGAGAAGATATCTGTAAGAATGATGCTCCTGGCACCGGGCAGGAGGGTCCTGCTGGCGTTTGGAGGCTCAAAGCCCAGCAGGTACCAGCGGGAGGCCCAAAGGCACAAACCCAGACTCATCCCAGCCCCAGGACCTGTTGCTTTGTGCCCGGTGTCACCTGTGCCGTGCGGGCAGGGGACATCCCCTCGCACCACGGAGGTGTCCCCGCATCCCTCCGAAGCCCCTCAGGCTCCCCCGACTGCAGCACAGGGTCAGGTCGGGGCAGAGAGAGTGGAGTGAAAAATGCCATCAGGATGCGCCTGAAGCGAAAAGCGCGTTCCTGCAGCAGCCCCAGATGCAGACGTTAACGCCGGGTGTGTTCATTAAGCCGAACAATGCCTTCGGATGGTGTTTGAAGAGCTGATGGAGCTGCCTGTGGCGTGAAAGGCAGAGGTGTGAGTTTTCTGCCGTTCTGCGCCGTTGCCATCTTTAATCTCAAGCCGCTCAGCGCGCTGAGCACTGACACCGTCCGCCGCCCGGCTGGCAAACACGGCTAATTAGAGACGCATCAAAGGGGGTTTGCGGAGCAAAAAGCGACTGTGGGTTCGCTGTCTGCAGTGGGGGATTTGTCTCTCAGACAGGACGAGTCACTCCTCTCCCCGTTCCTGCACGGAACGAGGTCCCCAGCTGAAATTTTAAGAGATGGCGTTAACAGATCACCAAAGTCATCCGTCTGTCGGGGGTGGGCTTGGTAGACAACACTTCGCAGGGAAGCAGCACGGATTTGGGCTGGCACACAGCTCCATCGGCCCATTGCGCTTGCCAGGGCAGCAGCGTTTTATGAATTACTTAGAGGTAGTTGCCATCCCTGGGCTGGTTTAATATTTGATTGTGTTTGCATCGGTCAGACGCAGGACAAGATCCCGGAGACATCAAAGTCCGGGGATGAGCCCTGTTAATGCCACCACTTAAGTTTGCTACGGAGCCACGACTTTGCTGCTTGTCCCTGCGATTTAGATGTGATGCTCATGACGTGCGAGTGGAATTATTCATACCAAATCCTTCCTCCTGCCCATATTAGCTTCTGGAAGAGGTTGCAGCAAATCCACCGGACCATACGAGCCAAGAGCTGCTGCTAAGCAGCTACTTAACAGAAGCAGATCCGAGAGCTACGTGGCAAAGGGGAAGCCAGGCAAAAAAGAAAGCTCTGGATTATCCAAAAATCACAGTAAACCCAGCTGCTGTGCAGGGCTGAAAGTGCCCAAAACCTTTGTCCTGCCAGAGCAGCCCAAACTGACGTCTGGCAGCCCAAAGCCTCCCAAACACCCATCCCCGGAGGGAGACGGCTCAGCTCTTCCCCTCTGCCAGGAGCAGTTTTACCTTTCAGCTGTCATCGGGGCACAGCCCCGGTGTGCTCATCCCTCAGAGCACCAGCCGGGTTGGATCTAGATGACCTTTCAAGGTCCCTTCCACCCCAAACCACCCTATGACTGCATAACCTGGGTTGCCGCTGCAAACCTCACAGAAATTGGCATGTTGAATCCTTTTCTCAAGGAGTTTTCCTTAACATCACGTTGGCCTCGTCTCTGGGTCCAACGTTACCGAGGCAGCAGCGCCGGGGGGCCGCGGGCAAAGCCTCTGCGGGTGATCGGAAGCCCACAAGAGCTGAGGCTCTGCCCTCCGCAGCCCCTACACCACGAGACCTCAGGCGAGCCCGGCGCAGCAAGGGCTGCTCCGCCTGGTTTCAACAGCTCTCGCCACCCCCCGGCAGCTCTTCCCTGCCCGGCAGAGGCGGCACAGCAGGATTTGCCGCTCAAGTCTTTTCGCAAGGTGTCTTAAAACCAGATTTCTCTGGAATTCGGAGGAGATAAAGAGCCATTAGGCCAGGGCTGACCTCCTGGCAGCAGAGCAGCACGGTTTACGCTGCAGGACAAGGGCTCGGCCAGGGGCCGGTGCCTTGTTAAACCCGGGCAACCCGGGTACCTGGACCACGCGTTTCTGACGTACCAAGAGCAAAACGATTGATTTTTATTTCTACTTTAATAAACGAGTGGGAAATTTCCACTGCTTAGATCAGGAGATGCTCTGAATATTTATGTTATTGTTCACCAATTGAAAAAAAAAAAGAAAAAAAAAAAGAAGTGCTATAAACGAACGTATTTGGAGACCCAATTTGAGTGGCTCATTACAATTAGATCAAGCTAATTGCCAGTCTTGTATTTCATTTGGCAACTTGTTAAGCTAATTGAACAAAATAAAACTAATGAACAATTATAATGAAGTTTATAATTAGACCATTGGAAAAAACTCAGTGTGAGAATATTTAAGGCATAATGAATGTTCAGGAGGTTGGGGCGGGGGGGGGGAACAGGAGATGTCAGTAAATCATGCCACACTCCCCCACCGAAACACTTCCTCCCAGGAGCTGAAGCTCTTGCCATGCTATCTATTCCCAAATTATGTCAACCTGGTGCTTTCTTAACTATTAATTACATTAATGTCCTTAACGCACACACACATAGCATCTATGGTGATCCTAAGCACAGGAAGGAGCCTGCTGGCGAGGCAGCTCGGAGCTGGACATTGTCTCACCGCTCTTCTCAACTCTGTCTTTAAGATACGAATCAGAGTCTCTATTGAGGATGGGTCTATAATGCTAGAACTGAAACAACAAGCGCATGGTACGGACAGAAGAGTCCACAAAGCCCCGACAAGCTGTTCTATCATGCCAATACACAAACCCGCCTTTCCAGTTCAGGATCCAGGGAGGCAGAAGTGGGCAAGAACAACAAAGAGCAATGCTCTCCGCGGGGTTAGAGCCATTTTTTAAAAATAGTTATCTTCATTGCATTGAATTTCCACTTATATTTGAATAAACCCATTCCAGCTTCCTTTTACCCCCTGCTCCTGAAACACGAAAAATTAAATACCATAAGACACAGCATCACCTTTCGGAGTTTCGATTTACAGGGTTCAAGCACGTACCCACCGGAACCTAATAGAATTGTCACATCAGGCTCCGCACAGCCTAAAAACTTCTTTTCCTCCAGTTTGTGCATGAAAGTAATTATTTCATATAGAACTCAGCGGGACCTGAGGTTTTGCATTGGGGAATAAAGGCAGAAACTCTTAAACCAGGGTGGGAATGTATTCAGCTTTTTCTCTTGGATACATAGAGGTTTCCTCTACTTCTCGCGCCCTGAAAGCAAGTGCTGGTTTTCAGCAGGAGCTGGTGGTGCCGCATGCGGTAACTGCACAAGGCAGGGAGGAAGCACACGTGGTCCGGGTGGACCAAAGGGTGGGAGATGAGGAGAATCATCACCGGAGAAATTAAACAGTGTGGCACTGCGCACACTCGCTATTTGTCACCACTGTAACCTCAGCCCGGAGCTCTGGTGACGATAACTTTCCTCTTCCCATTTAAAGCTGCTATACTTTTCTAAAGATTAAGCTAATCAACTGATGCAGGAAAAAGTTTTATTTTTATGAGCTATCAAAAAATCTCCATTCCTCCCTCCCCAGTTTTAATTCCAGCTCCATTAGGGAAAAAAAAAAAAAAAAATCTCTGTTCTTGCAGCCATGTCTCAATATTTTTATGCCATCAGAACCAGCTGTCATCTTTTCAATCTAATTACAGGTTTCTCCAGGGGAGCGGGTGATAACATCCTGGTATCAGTGTGGGTTTGGAGCTGTCTTTGGCACTCTCCGTTTCATCACCTTACCAGCAGCCTTGTTTGGGGTTTTTTCCTGCAGGTGTCTCTTCATCTGTCATGCTGGAACTGCTGGCACAAAGACACTGGGGCCAGGGCTGCCCTCCCCTGGGTTTGTGCTGCTCGGAGCCGGGTCCGGTCCCACTTCAGCACAGGCAGGAGAGAGTTTCGGATGGGAGGATGCAGGGAGCAGGGTGCTACGGCTGCCTGCCCCCCTCCCCGCTGCAGAGATGCAGGGTTTTGTTGAGGCTGCATCACCTGCAAACCTGCCACTTCTTCCTTACGCTGGCTCCAGGAAGCCCGGGGGGCAGCGCCGCACAAACGCACAGTACGAGACAGCTGGGGCCCCCAAAAGTATTACCTGACCAGAGCAGGTGGAGGAAGGCCATACATATCGTCAGTCCACACATATCGTCAGTCCACACATACAGCCACAGCACAGATGGAGCGAGCGGCAGAATCAGCCGGAGAGGGGATGAGCTGAGCTCTCCCCACGCTGCCCAGAGCATCCATCCTCCCTCATCCCGGGCAGGACAGGGGGGCTTCCCCTCTGAATCCGAATCCGGCTGCCACCCAGCAGCATACGTAACCCCTGCAGGTTACAGGCGTGGATTATTCTCATTACCCCAACCCAGGCAATCCCTGTATTTTTTTTGTCCATTGCATGAAGTTAAAGAGAAATCCCTCTGTGTGCTTCCCCTCTTTGGCAAAGCACCTGGATAAAAAGCTATCGGGCCTTTTCTCCCCTTCCCCACCAGCCCCAGCGATCCAAACTCACACCAGCAGAGTTCAGTAACGCCTTTCCCCACCGCACATCCTGAGGACGGAGGGCTGCCAGGCCGACCTCTCCCCCTGCTTCCTCCCAACCAGCTCAGCACTGGGTAACCACCACCGGGGCCGCGATGGTGGCTCACGTACACCTGCAGGGGTTTACACGGGATTGTGCGGGTCTGGGCATTTCCTTCCTCATTTCCCTCCCCGCTCGCGGGCGCACACCCTCTGGTAATAAAATGGCTCGGGAAACAGGCACCAACCCTGAAGCGAAGCGTGAAATAGGCTCCATGATTCCAGATAGCCAGGCCCGTTTAAAGCCTTGCTTGGCATTTGCATTATAAGAACAAATCCTGTACAAGAATCTCTCTTCATGCTTTATACTCCTGCATTAATTCATGAGGTGTCATGTATCTAGCATATTTTATTATACATGAGAACTAGGCAAATTAAAATTCTCGGTTGAATATCACATTTGCACACTCAAGGCCACCTCCTTAGGCCCCGTCGAGGCTTAGAAGTCACGCCTGTTTTAACTCGGCTCACCTTTTAAACCAGGTTAGTTAAACTAGCACAAATGTTCATAGTTTTCTTTACGTAATTTATTTCAATTTAGCTTTAACCTCTTTGTAGCTAATAGAAGCTGAAGAGAAATACATCAGCTTTAAAGGGAAATAAATGCACTGCCAGAGAAGTTAACTGCGATTGAGTTCTTTAGGTGCAGCCACCCACTCGCTGAACTGCCAAGACAGTCCGTGCCTGTCCCAGTCCCTTCATCCGAGTGCCCACCGACCAGCTGCCCCAGGTAAATCCCATCAGTTTAAAATCCACTGCAAATGAAGGAAATCATTCCTCATGTTGGTGAGCTCCTAAAAAACACCTTTTCCTTTTCTGGGCAATGAAAGATGCCACCGACCCAGGCAGAGTTTGAGAGGTGTAACAGCACTATAAGCAGAATGGCACTCTCCTCCTCTGTCTGCTCGAGAAAGAGCCTGAGATAAACCCTGCTTTTTAGAGAGGAAAAACCGCCATCAGGCTAAGCTAGAACTTAATAAAAATGGGGCTGCTTGAATGTGATCTTAGAGTTCTTGTCCCCATTGAGGTCAAGAGAAATGTATCAGTTCAGTGAGTTATCATTTAAATGAGACTAGGTTTTACATATAGATTCCAAAAAAAGAATAAAAATCTATTTTCCAAAGTACCGAAGCCCAGCTGAACAGGCATCTCCTGGGAACAGGCGTTCAGCTGCGGGCTCTTGAGCATCACAGCACCCAACGACTGCAGGGAGCCGAGCACCGCTGCGACCCTCTCCTTTGGCCCTGCTGTCCCCTGCCCCAGACACACACATCCCTACCCATCCACGCTGGAACCCTCACACCGCCACTGACTCCAGCTCTCCCCTTGGCCAGCTCTTACTGCTCAGCTTCGCACTGGCTCTTGTAAGAGTCATCTCCTCCCTCCAAAGGGTGGTGTTTGAGCCATTATCCATAATGCTGCAGCCAGGGCTTTGGAGAACAAGGTAATATAACCAAGCCATGTTTCTAACGGCATGCAAACCATACAGTGAGATGAAATACTCTCCTGTTCCTTGGCAAAACACAGGCTGCAGATCAACAGTCTAGAAATCTCTTTGTAAAGCTAGAACAGAAAACACACCAGAATATACCCATCAGTGGGACCGTTACCCTGCAACAACCAATTCTTAACTTCCTTTAAATCACTACAGAAGAGGGAACAAAACTGGAAAAGGGACTTTTTTTGAGCAGACTCCTCATTAGTGATGCAAATCTCTACATGTATATTTTAATACTTTATTGTAAACTAATTAACAATCCTGTTTTTTCCAAAGGACATTATCCTTTCAGCTAGAATCTCAGGCTGAATGCTGATAAGCCTCTTGAACTTTGCAAAACCACTTGTCAAAAGTAGTAAGATGAGAATTCGTTAAGGTCTTCTAATTAAGAAGTACAAGGTCCAATTAAGCTTTCACTAATGTGCTACATAACCCAGTTAAACAATGGCAGGCCGAGGATTTTCCCACCCCCACCAACGCTGTTTTATCACTTAAGTTCAGCTCCGACCGGTGGTTTGGAAGAAGTTCTCTGGCCGTCAGAAGCAATGATGAGAAATTGTGTGGACAGCTGCAGCCTGCTACATTAATACTTTGGGACATCTTATTGTTCTGCAACTGAAATTGTTCTGAGACGCTCTTTGACTCACTAATAGCATTTCAGAGACTGCTTCCCTCTCCTTTGCATAACAGATTCACTCCCGCTTTGCACACAGATCATGTAGAGCAAGATGCTCAAACTGATGTTGATTATCTCATTATTTGAATCTAAAAAGGCCCCTAATTCCCACCAAGGCAAATATGTGCGTTCTTGTCAGCTCTAAGGCTGCCGTACTGGACCGCGGCCACGCTTCACAGCGATGCGTACCCTGATTTTATTTCTGGAAGAATACAGTGTATGATACGTAGCTTCCTCTTTCTACAAAAGATGTAGAAAAAAATTAAGTTGCATCTGGTTGCTGTCTAAGACCTGATTATTTAAGAGCTAAAAATATCTTCCTCACGAAGGGAGGAAGATGAGCCAAGCATTTTTGGATTTATCATCTCAGCTCTGTAGATCACAAGATCCAGCCAGAAGACAGGAAACCAGTAACAAGTTAGAAGATTTAAGTGTTGAAATTGCCCAATGCGGAGCTCCAAAGATCACCTGTAAGACGACCAAAGCCTTCATACGTACTGAAACATCTCTGAGCAGAGCCTCAGAGCCTCAAAGGCAGACAGAGGTTAAGTGCTCAATAAAGTGACCCACTAGAAGGAAGGGAAGTGCAGAAACAGAGAAATAAAGCGTTATTGAAAACAGCACTCCTTCCAAATCAATGTCTGTTCCGTGCTCTGACCCAAGCACGAAATTGCACCAGGCAATTTCAAATACCTTAGTTGACAAACTTGTCTTTCCCACCTCACCCAAGCTCTTGTACCTCTGAGCACCAAGGAGACAAATCTCAGAACTTAAGGGTCTGATCTCCTGCCGCTCCTGCACTTGTGCTCCACCATCCTCAGCCTTCTCCAGCAAAGGTCTCGCTCCTTCACAGAACTGCGCACTATCCACCAGCCTTCTCCTCCCTCAGCAGCCTGTCGGGCAGCCAAGATTCACGCACCGTCTAGGAAGGCATTTAGTAACTCTGTCTTGATATTGAGCCACCCCGAAGCCCTGGTGTGTGCCAGCCGGAGCTGCGCTTAACAACGGGAGGACCGTGGCAGCACCTGCATCCAGGGACGCTATATGGGGAAGACCATTCCCAAATATCTTCCACAGAGATTTACCATCCACCACCTGGACACCATCTCCCTGCCAGAGTATTCCCTGTAGACACCGGTGTCCCCAAAACCCTACAGTTTTGTCTCAAGAACAAACTGCTACACTGGTAGTCCTTACTAATGCATTTTAAATATTATTTTAACACCCATTTACCTGTGTGACTGACTGCCCTGCCTTGTAAATGATATCCTTTTAAATATGTATGCATTAAACTGAAAGACAATAATGGCCCCAGGGAAGTTGCATTCCATCAGGCAATTACCTGTGTTTTTAAAATCACTGAATAAGTAATTCACACGATCAATTTCTCTTGCACATAACAATAAACAGTTTTATCAGCTATGCCCTGCTTGGGCTGTTGTGCACCAGCTCATTTTATTTCTTTGAGAACCACCACTAACCAGGGAAATTAATTGAAATCATAAGGTAGTGGGAGGGGGAAAAGTACCTGCTCTAAGAGGAGCTGACAAAAGCACATTTCTAAAAGGGGAGTGATAAAACTACATCTCTCAATGAGTCAAGGGCAAACGGGCCGATTCCATCACATAACTCAACAGTTGCTCTCAAATTTGCAGAAGACTGAGCGAGAAAAAAAAGCAGCTAGCGTGAAGTACCTCTGCTCTGAATTTCCTTGCTGTTGAGCGTTTATGTCAGAGCTTAAAGCAATTTCCAGAACCAGCTCTATTCGCATGCCACACATGCTACTAAAATACCCATATTTAACTTCCCAGGCAAAACACTGTGAACCCCAAATTATAAATAGGCAACAAAAAATGCAGGGGTCTACACATTTGAGGTACAGCTAGTTACACACTGACAGCCCTAAGGCATCAAGTCTTTTCAGATAAAAACACCTGAGGTAGGTCAGCACTCCATCGCCTCCGACACATTCTGCAAGGGTTACCCAGCTGATGCCTTCGGAGCGTCGCAGAGCTCACAGGAATGTTTGTTGCTAACACCATGGTATCTGCACCGATGTCAGAACTTATCCTTGTAGCCAGGCATCTGGGTACCACCGGTTTGCAAGGAGCCCCTTGAAACCACCTTTGACTGCAATTACCCTATGCCCAAGCCCTGGCAAGGACACAGCTAGTTTATAACCTGGGATGGGAAGCAGAAGGAGTTATGCTCTCTGCTTTTCCCTTGCAAACTGCGATGACTACCTCCCTGCTTTCATGCCAGTGGTACTTTGAACTGTTCCCAAGTGGATGGAGTGCAGCCACGTTCACAGCTGCATGGCAGTACCCAAAGAAATGGGTCGCTTACACTACAGGTAAGCAAAGATAAGCGCAAGCTGGATGTTTGGAGGACAGGATTTGGACTGGGAGGAGCTGCACTCAGGAAGTCTGGATGGTTTTCCCAGCTCTGCCACAGCCTCCTTCCAAGTCTAAGGGACTCCACAGCCTAATGCAGGTGCCCACGTACCTCTCCTCCTCCCTGGATTTCCACCAGCTGTCAGCATCCAGCACTTCTGAAACTCAGACCCCTGAAACCAGGCGAGGCACAGAAAGGTCATTTGTCCGCACAGTACAGTTTGCACCACCCATCAAGGCTTTATGGCTATAAGGTCATTTTCAGTACACAGATCAATATATAAATAACACTATTTTTTTGTTTGTAACTAGAGCCTGGGAAAAGCTTTGCAACACCTGACATTTGCAAGAGATCAAATTATATCTGTCAACAAAACTTTCTACAGTGTTTCCAGCAGGATAAAGGATTTAAGCAGCAGCCTCTAGGCATTGTATATGTTTCTTAATGTATCTGTGCTTCTAAACTATCTTTAATTAATGAAATATCCCCAAATTACTTATTAATAAGGATCTGTGGGCTTTGTAAACTCCAGACATTTTGCATGAATTAAAGAACAATATAATGAAGTTTTAATGAATACAAAGTCACAGTTAATGTAAAATTTATATATAGCATGCCAGAGGGGAAAGGAATTTAAAAGTACTTTTAATCATAGATTATTGGCAGCTGGATAGCTCATTTTTATACTTTTCTAAGGGGTGCTTGGCATTTATATTATCACATTTATCATGCCAGCATGGTATATTGTCTGACTTGGTACAGTTCAGAAAGTCAAATGGAAACCAGCTCATTTCAAGCCTCATTTGCTAATGAGGCATTTCTGCATCCTGCAGTGAACAAGGAGCTGGTGGCCACAATTGGCTGTGTTCTTTTGATTCAGTCTCAGACCACCTGAGAGGGGCTACTCCTCAGCTGCATTTATAGGCTGTTTCACTTTTACTGAATTATTCACAGCAGTATTTGACATACCCTGCAACAGCCTTCAGCTTAGAGGAGCAAGCAAGCTGAGATCTATCATAGAGTGGAAGAAATATACAATTAACTTCTACTAGCTGCAGCTAAGCATGAGGAGGAGCAGCTAGATTTTGTCCTAAGTAAACAGAGTACACACCTTTCGGTGCACAGATGTATCCCTTTAGCAACATTAACATATTACAGCCCACAACTTCTTACTGTACTGACAAGGCACATTTTCAGCACACTTTCTTCCACTCCTCTTCACCTGTGACCTTCTCACTGAGCCAACCACGCATACGTAACTAGCAGCAACATTTGACTTGTCCTGGGCTCTGCATAAGAAAACAGGACAAAACTTCCAGAGAACAATAATTTTGTAGTGGGGCAGACTTGGATTAAAACCATTAAAGTCAGTAACAAATTAAGCTGAAAATGATTCCACGACACCCAAAAGGAAAATCAAAGTAAGACAATAACTGAGTGAAAGGTGAAACAGATGTATATATAGTATATAAAGAATCAATTTCTTTTAATTAACTCTTTATCAATGTTGAATGCATTCACCACAACTGTAAGTACATCCATGATTTTAATGCATTAAATACTTAACCCACAAAATTCAAATAGTGCAGGAGATACTGAATGCCAGAGGATGGGTACAACTACTGCAACTGTATTTTATGAAAAACAAAACAATGGTTTAGTGCCTCCATTTTACTGTTTTAGTACGCTCATTACAGTATTTTTTCCCTTTATAAACTGGAAGGATACAGAGCTAGAAAACATTTTAGTCTTTCACTTTCAACATGACATTTAGTAAAAAGAGTTACAAAAAACCATCAGCATTTAATAAACAAACACTGGAATTCTTCAGCTAACATAACATGGGATTGTTGCCTTACAGCCCATAAAGAACTGCAAAACAAGGAAGCAAAATGCTGTCTTCAACTGCAATGATATTAATCCAGAGTAATGACAGTAAATTCCATGGAAATAACCTGGAATTACACCTGAAAAAGGTGGTGGTGATTGCTCCCTCACCTTCTGAACCCCAAGAAGTCTATTAACGAAAAGCTTAAAACAACAGGAAGGTTACACCACAAAATGAAGCAGCAATTACCTTCAAGGGTACCGTGAGATATTTCAAGAGTGAATTTATTCCGAGTCAAGTCAAACGGGTTTAGTGCATTATGATTTGGCTTTATAAAAACATTTAAATGCACACTACACATAGAACACTTTCATGTGTCATGGTCAGGTAGTTAAAATCACTGTATATTCCTTACAGGCGACAAACATGGATTGAAAAAATATTGCTAAAAATCCAGTTCAAAAAAAGAAAGTGAACATTTTATGAAAGAAATATTCTACTTGCAACTAACTTATACTATCGGTGCTCCCATTTGATGGGCTGCTGATGTAAATCTAACCAGAAAAGATGCACTCAAATATATAAAAATCAAAACAGGCAGGTTCCTCCTTCCAGGCTGGAAAAAACTCCAAGATATATGGCATATTTAACCAATAAAAGGGAGCTAAGCTTTACCCAAGCCTTTCATAATGCACTTAATGAAATTTTTTCTTTTAAAAGAACCACTGGTATTAAATAGAGCTTTTTCTTTACATACAGTATTGGTATATACAAAACAAACACAGAACAAAGACAAATGCAAAAAAAAAACCCAAACAAGTGACTTCAGAAGTTTTGAAGCTCCGGAATATTTTGGTACAGGTCCAAAGTCTCTGGGTTTGAGAAAGCTCCCCGCTGCTCAACTTCTTTCCCTGCAATTATTTGCTTCACAGCTACTTCCACTTTTTTCCCATTTATTGTATACTGAAAAACAAAAACAGCAATAAGAAAATTACACTTTTCATGTAGTAGCTTTATGGAAATATTCACAAATCCCCACCAATCCCAGAACTCACTCAAAATTTAGAGCAGTGTCTTCCCTTCTGCTACACTTGAAGCACCAGAATCTTTCTTCTGAAAATCACTTGAAGAGTAAATGGAATTTAAAGAAGAGTTTACAAGTGATTTTCATTTACATTCTTCTTCAGTAATACTGTGAGAACCTGATCAAGCTACAACTTAAACCAATGAAACCAGATCAGAATCATGGTATAAATACTAAAAATCTTTGACATTTTATGTTCTGACATATCCAATTTTCAAACAATTTTTAACTTTCTACAGGTGGGCTCAAAAACCAAAGCCCAACTCCACTGAGGTTTGGGAGAAGAAAACCATGACTTTCCTGTCTTAAGTGGACAGTCTTTTTCTAACAGGGTGAAGCAAAACACTGAGCTTAAATTGTCCTCTACATTTAAATGTTCAAAAACAAACCATAACAGAGGTTTCACCTCTACTTACAAATCACACAAGTTCTATTACATTGTTTTGACCTAAAAGTAAGGACACTGAAGAAAAAAACCCCACCCTAATTCTTCTCTCCTTGGGATCAGACCACTGTAATTTCTGACTAGTAAAGTGTGGTAAGGAAGAACTGCTCCAATGTTAACAGGAACTGTCACGGCCCATTAGATGATGATGATGATGATATCTGTCTGCTTTTATAGGCACCCAGGCTTTAATACCACCTTCCTTGGGCTGGTATGAGAAGTTTTGGGGGGTGGCAACTTTGAAAAGCTCTGAATATCTCTTCAGTCTTGTCCATCTGCTCTGGAACAGAAACCTCACTTGCTTGAATCTACTGATGGAGGAATCCAGGTTGTTCCTGGCTCCCAAAGCCCCTGAAGCTCCTGAACTCCAGGCACCACCATTTTTCATTTGAGATATTTCAGAGCCAGGTTAAACAATCCTCAACTCAATATACTCTTGCAATATTGATGTTGATACCAAACCAATTTTTTCCTTATTAAAACTAAGGAAGTCATGTGCAATGCTACCCCTCCTGAACCACCTTAATCAAACATTCTTCCTCCTCAACAATTAGCAGCCTAATTTTCTTAAGTGCTCAAACCAGAACACCTCAGTGGTCTGCAGGGGAACTGCCTCCTTTAAAAAAAAATAATCAGACTGTTCAGCAAAGCAAGTTTGTTTACTTTAATCAATAAACATCTTATGGATGATGACCAGAATGCTTATCTGGTCAGAACAGGACTAGAAAGATTTGCACTAAGAGTTTGCAGTATTTTTTTTAATGCCTGAATATGTCATGAAAAAACATACTTTGCATTACTAAAGTCCTAATTACTTTAACACTGCTATACTATTTTCTACTAACACAGTATACAGTGTCAGTATACAGTCAGCATCAGACTGTTTTCAAATGAGGATTCAAATACATTTCTAAAAGTAGCAGAAAATAGAGGTTTCCCTTCCAAGCAAAAAACTTTCAAAGAAAGATGGGAGACAGCTTTGATCACTTTACCACTGGCATATTTACCTGAAAGGTAATTAAAATTCACTCAATTGTAAATTCAGTCAACGTGTGAACTAATTAGTGATCTAAGCAGGTTTTCCTGAGGGGCAGCCCGTCACAAACACCCCACTGCTATCAGCTTCATACTGTATGTTCAGGTGATTTACAAGGTTTAGAAGTTCAACACTTCGTGCAGAAGCTAAGCCACAGCCTGGAAAATCTAGCCTTCACCATTTAACAGGTGCAGAGGATTTTACACTCACGCAAAGATGACACTTTGAGCCAAGTATTATTTGCCAACAGTGGCCTGAAACAGAAGGAACTCAGATCAGAACCAGATTGCTGTGTGCATCAGAGGCTGGCAGTCCCAAACCTTAGACCACCTTCATGTAGAAGCTACACTGGCAGTAAACAGGTATCAGAATATCAGATGACTGGTCTGAAGTCTCAAGTCTTTTCTCTAGGCACACTCAAGGCTATGTGCAAATGGACTTGAGACAATAACACTCTGCACCTCCATTCTGCTGCTCGTAGAGCTGTCGAGGAGACTCTAGCATCAGAGAGGACTATAAACACACGCATTCCAATACAGAGTTCACACAGCGAGGAAGAGCACTGTAGAGTAACCCAGCTCCGGAAGACTGAGCACGCAGAACCTTCATCTATACAAATTCCTCCCCACCACATAAGTACAAGGATTTTATTTTAGTTACTGTTACAGTTAAGACAGTGGTAGAGCTACATTTAAGTGAATAAACAGATATAAAAGTGAAATGGTTTACAAAATTACTTTGTAAGTTTGCTCAGCGCTCTCAGCTTTCATTAGAATGTCACTTGAAACGGGAAAACCCGAACCAAAATAAGCTTATGGGTAGCCAGAAAAGCTAAGGTTAAATTACCTTTTTAATATTTTCCTTTAAAAGGCTTAAGTATATATTGCTGAGAAAACACAACACATCTATAAACTGAGAATGGGCTTTTTTAGGTATTGTTAAAAAACAAAACCATGCTTAGCTGAAAAGGGGATGAAATGATGTTGCTAGGCAACATCGACAAACTATTTATAAAGCACGAATACACTTTTGAGATGCTAAAATTTCCACGCATGTGGGTTTGAAGAGCAATGACAACTGCTCCTTAATTACTATTCAAGGTGACAAAGAAAAAAAGTAGGCAGCATTTTTTATGACATACCGGAATGCCTTTGGTTTCTAGAATGAGGCTTGGAACATGCCTGGCAGAAAGCGCTATACGTATTGCATCTCGAATTCGTTTCACCAGATCCTCACTGAAGGCATGGTTTAATGCCATCTTCAGGAAGAGTATCACCCTCTCCTCTCCATCCTTGTTGTACTGAGGGACACAGAGGCTATCGGAAACCTCCTCAAAGGCTTCAACTGAAAGTAAAGGAAGAGTCCTTATTAGCACTTGCATTTATACATTATTGGGGATGCACTTTTTTGTGGTTGCACCACAAGAAATATCACTTCCCCTAGAGCTGGAAAGGCAAAACGGACATCCTGGCTAGGTTATTCTACAACGAGCTTCCCCTCTGGGTGCTCTGAAATTTTAACTCCTTCTCAGATGAAAATCCAGGTTTAAGGACCATATATATTTAGGTCCAGAAGGAAGAGGATTTTGCTATAACTTTTGGAACAGATAAAATGGCTTAGTGTAAAAGCTTGTTCTTTGGCTTTCCTCACAATTGCCTTTGCTGCATTGACAGAAAACCAACATGCCTGATGGCACAAGAACAAGGAGGGACAACTGGTCCCTATGTCTCAGATTAGCACCTTTGCAGGAACACAGTTTCACTACAAGATAGCTTTTGAAATATGAAGCACAAGCTCAGGAACTTCTTCTAATCATTTGGAAAGATATGATAAAACTAGTGTCAAGAGCTTGTCAGGGGGGTGTGGGGGACAGGTGGGGGCAAGAAAAGCTTCAGAAGCCAGGCATTCTCATAAAACTGAATGATACAATTAGTCTTTAAGGCCTTATTATATGAAAGCAACATCTTATGGAGAACACATCTCAATTATTCATCTCCAATCCTACAGATACTTCAGGAAAGCAAACCAGTTTCAAGTCTACAAAACAGACTTTTACTGTTAATGCTAATATGCTCTGTGCTATCTTTCATTTGAAAAATGAAAAGTTGAAAAACAGCCTTTTATTATTTAATCCTTCCAAACATCTTTATCATGCTTACAACTCAGATTTAAGGCAACACTGTCATAGCTGAAAGAGGTGGAAAGTTAATTTCATACCTATGTTGTAGAT
This sequence comes from Chroicocephalus ridibundus, assembly GCF_963924245.1. Lineage (NCBI taxonomy): Eukaryota > Metazoa > Chordata > Aves > Charadriiformes > Laridae > Chroicocephalus > Chroicocephalus ridibundus. Next base: position 6,622,392 of record NC_086296.1, on the reverse strand, counting down.
TTCAGAACTTCCAAATCTTACTCCATTTGGATTTAATGTACCATCACTGAAAATCACACACAAAACAGAAACACTAAAATGTGATTAGAGTTTGATGAAAAGAGAAAAATTGATGCAATTAACCAAGTCTCTCTACATTTCAGAGTGAATATGCAGACACATTCGAAACAGAATTTCAAAAGAATTTGATTCAAAAAGGCATTTTGCTCACTAGAATGAAATTGTACAGAGAACTTCAACATTATTCATTCACTTTTCCTCAGTCCTTCCCCTTTCCAGTAGCCTACAAATACAGAAACACCACTGATGACAAAACAGACCAAGAATCTTTGTAGTACTCCATCATATTGCAATTACATATTGTTACTTTCCAGTCTTATAGCTGGAACTTGTTTCATATACAGCAGCCTCACACCATATGTCTGTTGAGTAGGTCTATTTGTGACAATGCCAGACACAGCTTCCAGGCATTCACTCAACTTTTTTTTTTTTGAACAGCAACTTTTAAATGCAAGCAGAAAATTCAGCCACATTTATGATCTTGAATGTCTATAACCACTAACACAAGCACGACTTAATGCCTGGCCGCCTATAATTAAGTTTTGCTGCAAAGCAAGTCAATGGCAAAGCCAAGACCAGAAGACAAGTTTCCTGATTCACCACCTTGAACATGCTGCACTCTCGACTCAAACTCCCTTACAGATGATGATTGTAAACCATGGACACAACACAAGTCCAATACTGTCTTGTATCCACACATATAAAAGTGGGGTAGAACTATGAAATGGGCCACCTTCCCTCTAATCCAGCTGCTATAATTTAAGAGTTGAAACCCACAATACTAGATGTAACAAAATGAATATAAAGTTAATAGGCATGACGGAGAATCACGTACATTATGCTCTAAAGTGAAGTTTGTGAATTTTAACACTTGTTTACTCAGAACACTTTCACCAAAATACTATACCTGCGACCCAGCATGACAATTCCTCCTGTCTTGGGATTAATTTTGCAGTAATCACCATGGGCCCAAACACCTATTAGAGAATGACAAAGGTTAAGCAGCTGGTTTCTTATTCATCCAGTCACAGCAGACATTTGTGTAACTCAGTTCATGTAACTTAATAAAATACATATAAAAACATATCAGATATACTTTGAGAACTACCCACAGCCAATGCAGCAGTACTTAACTACACAAACAACCCCCATTGCATTTACTACACAGAGCTGGCACACACAAAAGGTAGGTCACATATTAGGATCAAACTCTAGGTTATCCTCCGATTGCTTGTTTGCATGACTACACAGCATCCTTTAGAAAAGGGATGAATTGCTGCTCTGAACACCACATCGAGGAAACTGCAAGAATCTTCCACAAAGATAACAATATTCCCACCATCTCTCTTGACCCGCTTCTTTTATGATGTACAATTCTGTGCAAGAAGCTTTCCAGGCTTGCACAATAGGTCTTGACAATTCCCTAAGGAGCTTATTTGCTTAGTATTCTTGATTTGTGTTAACATAAGGTCAGATTTGACTTCTCACAGCTGGAATAACTTTTGTATTATTTTTAAGATCAATACCACTACAGCAGCTTGCCACAAACAGAAATACAAGCCAATTCTACTCAAGTTTTTCTAAAGAAAAAAAGCCTTAATTATTTGCACACGCACATAAGACCATTTTTTTAACTGAACTGTTACAACCTTAAGCCCATTTACAAGGGAGAAAACGGGTTTCAGACAGAACCTCTGGACCACAGTGATTTCAGTCTAACAACTGTCACACAGATTTATTTTTTTTCCCCCCATTTATTGTCAGGCTTACGTGTAGACTGCAGCTTCCATGTCCCCTCAGATTTCCTATGATTATCTCCTGCTGCATGTCCTGACTTCTCTTGTGAATCCACTCTGTATTGCTGCTATTTATAAGAAAAGCTCCATCTCCAAAAAGAAGCAGCTTGACGTCCTGCTCCTATAAGAGCCCCTGCCCAGCAGGGAGTTCAGCATCACTGAACACATAAGCAAGAACTCTGGACAAGCAGAGTCCTCCACAATTATTAGGAAGAAAGGCTGTGTCCCACAGTACCCATTCCTTTACACTTGCCACCACTGGAAGACACTACGAATGCAGAATATGCATGTCTGAGGCAGCATATATTTAAACCTCATGCTAATGAGGTAGCAGGTCAGCATTTATCCCTTAGGATTCACTCCTCCGCCCAGGTAGGAGCAATCTGGCAGAGGTGCAGTAGCACTCATTAATGGAGGATTGCTCCCTGACCTATTCAGCACTTTCATTTCACACTCATGCCAAGCAGTCTCTGTCTGCACTACAGATTATCAGGCTGTTACAGTCATATCTGCCTAATGAGAGCAGGAACAAAAATGGATTGGAGCTTTCCAGAGACTTATTAAATTGATTTAGATCTGTATTCAAAACAGAGGACTAGAAAACAGAGAGATATTATGAAACCTGCAGTGGAGTTCTCACTTTGGAAATCTAGATTCAAAGCTGCACCTGTGTATCACTGGGCAAGATTAAACCTGTGCCTTCCCAAGAGCAGCACTACAAGCTATATCCTTGGTCAGTCTGAACAATATCCAAAGCTCTTCATGACATACCTGGGTATTTTGAAAAATAAGCTTTCCTGTATTTGTTTCCATTCTCATCATTCCAGAAGTGCGTAGGCTGACAGGGAATAGGCTTGGTACAAACCAGCTCTCCACTTTCACCCCAAACTGGTTTTCCTGTTTACAAAGAAATAGGTATTTTCTGCATTTCCCTTCTGTAAACAATAGGGTATCAAAGCAAAGAGCATCTACCTTTCTCACTTACATGCCAGATGCTGATGTAGATGCGAGATGAGCTGTGACTGGTGGTCTTAGCCTACATGACACAGACACTCATCCCTATCTTAACCTCAGTAACTTCAGGAGAGTAACTTTAGCAGAGTAATGGAAGAGGAGGGCTTTTTTTTTTTTTTTACACATTGATTATCTTCACTAGACTCCTGTACAATCCAGATGCAGGTTTGTGGAACATTTCTGAAGTGAAATCACTCATTTAACAGCTGACTGTTTACCCATCTGATGAATGAAACCTGAGGTCATGTAACTACTGTATTTCACAAGCATGCATAGTATTTTGGATAATGGTTACCTTCATCATTCCATGCTTCTACAGCCATCCCAAGATTTCTGGCCTGAATTTCTCCTTTGTAAACTGGAATTGTAACATTCTGACCCATGAAACATGAAATGATATCTGTCCCACCTACAATAAAAGAAATCCATTTAGAATACACAATACATTTTCCAAAAAAGTAAAACTGAAAACTACACAAGAACTCTGGAACAGCAAATTGCCACCTTTGCCAAATGCTTCTGATCCACATTAAACAGCATAGAATAGACAGTATTATCTAGGATATTATGTGACTTAATAAAAGAAGTTTCTTTTCTTACTTTATGTGTCTTTTTATAGACGAACACCCTTCATGCAGAAATATTCCTTAAGGCATAACTTTTCTTCTTCCAACAGTTTCTTTAATCTCATTTAAGGAAATTTCCACTTATATAAGAGTAAGAAAATAAACAGGCCCCAGTTTACAGACTTGGATATTTAAGATCACTTAGAAATGTTTTCTTGTTTGTTTTCCTTAGTTTAAAGTAAACAGACAAGCTATTCCACTCAATATTTACTTAGCCTTTATATCTTGTTCTCATTAGCACAGGGGGGGAGAGGAAGGGGAGGGACAGGCGAGCCACGGCTAAAGGATGAACAGTTATCTTAATAAAAACAGGTACTGTCAGAGTGCTTACTTAACTGGAATATTTATAGTTCTAGGGCTTCAAGGAAGTAGAATTATAAAACCCAAATTAATCATGTTAGCTTTACTCATAAAAATAGTCTTCTGCATTTGGGACTATTAATGTCTATAGTAGCAAGTTCAAGATTCAGCACCACTCTTTTACCAAGACCAGAGTCAGAGGTGGCTTCAGTAGCATAATAATCAGACTTTAAAAAAAAATAAATCAAACTAAACTGAATTAAAGAGCCCTTTTGCGAAGTTAGTTCTCACTACAAAGCAGAATGAGGAGTTCTGTGGTGGACTTTGTGTGAATAGCAGTTGCCTCAGCTAGCACTCCTCACAACAAACCACACAGTATGTGGGCTTGATATTTCTCTAATTATGTAATTTACAAAAAATCTGTCTGCAGTGCCAATTACTTGGCACAAAAGAATTGTAATGGGAACACAGAAAAACCTCTCTAAGAGGTATTTTCTGCTGAAGTCAGCTATTTGCAGAACAGTATGTTCCATAGGTTAATAGACTCTTTTCTTGATCTCACCCTGCTACCCCTAAGGACAGCCAGTCAAAATAAATGATCCTGCTTAAAAAAAAGCTAAAACCCAAAACATTAACCATGTCAGAAACATTCCACCTAAAAGCCTTTGAGTGTACAAGCTTCATTATGGCACACTGAATTATGCAGAAAATCTCTGCACTAAGATGACAATTAATTCCAGTTTAACTATAACCAAGCCTGAATGATCCAAGGCTTAAGCTTCCGAAATATACAACAGGAGACAAGAAGGAAACACACAGGCAATGAACAGAATTAGTGAGGTGCACACAGCCTAAAAGCATCACCTGAAATGGATCCCAGGAGGACACTGCTTTTTATGTGTTTGTAGACATACTCATAGCTTTGAGATTTGAGCGGTGATCCTGTAGACAGTATAGTGTGGAGTGTTTGGAGATTGTGTGTTTCACCTTGAAGAGTAAGAAATAAAAAAATAGGTTAAGGTAGAATTTTTACAAGAATTTGTTAACTATTTGTAACTACAATCCAGAATAATTACAGAAAGGACTTTGTGATAAGATAGAGAGTCAGATCCTGGAAAGGCAGGAGGGAGAATAGAAGGGATTCAATAGCTTTTTGAAGCTTACATGGTTTTAAGTTTTTCTCTTCTAGCACAGCCAGCCACTTTGCCCCCGTTCCAAGTATGGTGATCCTAGAGGGGAAAAAAGTTTAGATGTTTTGCATATTTAAATATGCTAAAATTCTAAAGACCTGCAATTCCCACTGCAGTAAGCAGAGGCTGTTAGACACTCTATACTTTGATTAGACAAGCAATGCAGTCTCAAAGCTTTCCAGTGCAAGGCACATCCTTTTGAGCAACAAAAACTAGTCAGATCACATGTCATTTCTACAGCTTTGAAACTTGTAATTCTATCTTTAAATATTAAGCAAAGCTTTCCCACCTTGTGGAAAATGTTTGCTTTCATTTACAGTAATTCGTAACTGTAGAACATGCCAAAGACATCACAAAATGTTATAACATTACTTCATTAATGGGCCATAATTACTACTAAGATGTTTAACACTAAAGTGCTGCCCTGTTACACCTACATATAAAAATTTTGCCATTTCAGGGCATAGGTCAACAAAGAATACTTCACTCCGAAGACAGCAAACAGTGATTTTCTCTTAGATACCTGTTTAGTTTCCACTAATGAGAGTCTGAGTTGCAGATGCCTAACTGAACATGAAATTGGCCTAGCTAACTAAACAATTGATTTCTGCCCTTGTAAAAGGTGTATTTAGAGCTCTCCAGTACAACATAATTAAAACTTTAAACGAAGTCTGTACCCCTCTCCCTACTCTATCGATGGAAGTGCTAGTTTAATGTTTCTGCTGACTTTCAGGAAACGCTCTTCCCTGCCGTCTGCTAAATCATTTTAGATTACAGCAATAAACTCACTCAAGAAAACATCTGGAGACAGATAAGGGTACGGGATACAGCCTGAGTGCACAGAACATGGGCAATATATACACATCAGTAGAAGTTACAATAAGATCCTGCTTTCTTTGCTTTTATTCCAGAGGCAAGATGGAAGTCAGAACAGCTCTTGAGATAATAGTTTCAGACATGGAGAGAGGCCTGTTTCAACGCTATTGAAGGGGATGTCTTCCTTTGCCATTTCAGTGGATGACAGTTACTGAGAGGCTGTCACCTCTTGGGTAGGGACAGGGACAGGCTATTTGCACACACATGCAGGTGCATAGAACAATTTATCAGGTGCATGGGAACAGCACAGCAAGAGCCCACAGAAGTATACTGCTCCTCCAGTTATGCACCACAATCATGGGAACTATTTTTATTCTTGTGTAGTTTCTCCTTCCACGCTTCAAATTATCACTTATTTTAAGTTCGAATACATAATGCTTCTCTGTTTATTTTTAAGCTCTTTGACACTTCCTCTACAGCACATGTAGAGCTTAGTCTCCCATTATTCCCTTCCAAATGACATATAATTGATGGATGGTGACTAAATACAGTTCACTTGAGCAGAATCTTTAACTGATGTCCACTTAAGTAATTCTTGTCATGTAGTACAAGATATCTTGATGCTACTATAAGAATATGCTATCTGAAGGAAGGTATGGTACATCTTCAGAGAAGTAAGGTAGGTTTAACATGTTGAAGCCTTTTTTTAATATGTAACATATGAGTGAGTTGGGAACAGACTGCGTTATGAAGTACCACACAGATGGCCACCACTTTTAGCACCAGATTACAGAAGTGAGACATGCAGACACATTTCAGTTATCTTCACTTACTTTTGGCATGTAGAAATAACGCTTAAAAATAAGCTGTGTTGTTTGTCAATTCTAAATTTTTTGCCTGTTGTTCTACTGGGGCTTTTTTTGGGGGGTGCGGAGCGTCTTAAGCTTGTGGTTTTGTTTTGTGGTTTGGGGTTTTTTGCTGCAAGCATTCTGACTAGGCATTAACCTTCCATTCTAAAGCCAGAGACAAACACTCGGTCTTTAGATGTTACACATCAGAGTGAACTTTAAATTATTCATTATCAAGAGTCAGAAAGCGAATCTTTTGGCATCCACTTTCCACCACAAATTAATTCTAATTATCAATTAAAAATTACACTAATTTTACCAGTAATATAACTCCGATCTACTCCTTACATCCAGTTAGCAAAATAGGAAAGTTGCAACAAAATAAAATCAAAGTTTAACCAGTGTACAAAGCTAAATACCACCACAGGAGTTTACAGCTGTTTATTCAATAACTGCCATTTCTCTAGGCTTCGAGAGAGGGCACTGCAAGCATTTTTAGGGACAAAGAACTGTGTAAAACAATTAACAAACAGCTTGACAGAGAGAATTAGACATTATAGATTAAAAAGCAAAATATGAAAATATAAGCAACCCTGCTGAGCCTTTCCAGTCAATTTATGTCTTTAAGTCAAAGTGCCATATTGAGTCTTAGGTTGAGCTGCTTGAAATAAAGGATTCTTATTTTCTAAGTTCTGAGTGTGCTGAGAAATTACTCTTCAGATTGCTCCCAATTACTGCCTTTTGAAAAGGCTGCTCTTGAAAAACTGACTATTGAACCCAAATTCTTTGTTTGCCTGGAATCCAAATACATGACTCAAATTTGAAACAATCAGCTTTATCTCTTCTGCTCTCTCACAGACTGTTTTAGTACAAAACTTTACAAAGTAGTTCCACTCAAGGCTAAGCCAAAAGATAAACTATGCTATGCTACATACTGGTTCCTGACCAATGCAATGCAGTCATTGGAACACGAGCAAAGGCCATTAGGCTTCCATTTAATGTTGCTTACATACCCCAGTCTGTCAGTCAAGTCCCAGAGTACATTTGGTGATGGAATTAGTGGAGATCCATCATACAGGACTACTGAAGCTCCTGTGGCAAGTGCAGTCACTAACCAATTCCACATCATCCAGCCAGTCTGGAAAAAAAGAAGGTATCTACATTAGTTTCTAACTCTTTCAGCTAGCTGCCTGCTTTCCTGGCAGCTCTATCACAGGATCAGGAGTGTTTCTTGCTGTCATATTATGGTAGAGGAGCTACAAGCAACTAGAAAATGATGGACAAGTGTAGATTTTGGAAGAATCATCTGGACCAAAGCACGCTCCCTGCCCTCATACAAGAGGTGCCATCTTCCTCTCCACTCTCCTTGCCTGCAGTTTTCCTGCTTTAAGAAACTGTTAAACCAGCACCTAAGTTTATGCCCATCTCTACTGATTGCACCTAATTGTATTATTTAGAAATCAGAAAATAAGGCCGGAGCACTGTATCCTCTCACCTGTCCCAAGACTGACTCAGTTACATGTTTCTAATGAACATCCGTCTAACTTATCCTTACAAATACCCAATGAGACAGGGATTCCATACCTCCCTATACACAAACCTTTAAAGCATGAGTTAAGAGACAGGACACCCTTGGGACACAGTAGTTATAACAACTCCTCCATGGAGATATTACAAACTGATTAGTAGTGTTAAAGTTCAAAAGGAACTCATAAGGAAAACGTTAGCCTTCTCAAACCATTAGAGTAATAGAAGTTTACTAGAATAGTTTTCCGATGTTATTATCTAAAAATAGATTACCACAACATTAGAAAAAAGCCACCACATAACTGAACTCCTACATAGATCAGTTTTATTCCCTTTCTTTTACTAAACTTAAAGTTGTACAGATTCTTTCCTCCTCACCAAAACAAAGAGACATAACAGAAATTCTCATCTTCAATATGGTCCATCCTTGCATGATGCAGGAAGGTGGAGCCTGTTTTGCAGGTCATATTGATGAGGCACTTAGATCAATAAACTTAAGAGGCCGTAAAAATCAATCCATTTTCCTCACTAATTAGATCAGAAACATTTAACATGGCTTTGACCTTTCATCAGAAAGGTCCCTCTTGCATTTTGTTATTCCACCTGGTTTTTTTAAAACTCATTTCAGTAGTTCAATCCCTTGCAGAACAAGAATTAAAAATACACAAAAATGTACTTGTAGGAAAAGCCCTCCTATCTTTATAAGAAAAATGAAGTTTTTAAAAATGCCTTAATAAGCCACACTTGCCGTTGTATAGTACATAATAATGTCATTGCTGGTCATGTTGCCATGAAGAATGTGTTCTTTCAGATGCTGTATTAGTGTACCCTGAAAAAAAAGACATAGTGAAAGAAAAAAAAGTAAGTTCACATAAGCGAAAAGAAAACTCTGACAGCACATTAAGACTTCAAAAAAGCCTAATGTTGTCAATCCTTTGCAGGATGTACTCCAGGATTACAGACAAGTATTTCCTTTTAACCACAGCTGAAGTAAATCCCAGGGCCTATCTGCAGCAGCAGCAATTGCATTCTCCATTTTCTCACACAACTTTTCAGCCTCCCTCATTAAACCTCAGCAATTCCCACTGCACATCATTTGTAATCCACGGAATAAATAACTTCCTTCATTTCCAACTCTGCCCAGCCATCAGAGTTGCAGAGTACTCTATGCAGGCTATAATTTTAACAGCATGCTTTTACCAGTCAGACTTTCCAAAATAAGCCCTTTGACAGAGTTTCATTTTCAGTATATCCAGGCAACCGGGAAGAACGAAGGGCCTAGGGCTGCTATAAAACTGCTGCAGTTTATACATAAACACTATTATCCAAACTATCTTATCTAGTAACATCTAGGAGACAAAAGACCTAACTACACACATCTCTTGTAAACACTGAAGTGACTAGCAATGTGAAAAATCTCACTGCTCAAAGCATTAATATTAACAATAACATAGTTAAATATATTACTTCCTTTTTTCTTTTGGTGGAAATGCCATTGAAGTACTTTTCTGATCATCATTAAAGCATAACTTGTTAGAATAAATAAATCTACAAACTACTTCACTAAGTCACTTCACTGCAGTGACAAATTAGTATGGTTGATTTTAAAATAAAGATGGGTTTTGCATTTATACAAGGAGTTATAGTGGAACTATTAAGAGCCTCATAAGCATGAAACAAGATTTATGCTGAAAGAAAATAGATTACAGATAAACATTTTAAATGAAAAAGGAGAGTCATAAAACTGGCACATGCTTCGGGAGAGGAGGCAGAAAACATTAAATAAAAATAAAGGAGTAAATCTTATTTTCTCTTTGCAACTCAAAAGAAGCAAGTCTGAATTCACCTGCTCACATTTGGATACACTAAACTGTCACAATGCTGCCACCTAGCTACAGCTACCATTGTCTACATTTAAATTTTTAAAAAAGCCTCAGGATTTAGAAATACTGTGGCAAACTTAACTGTTAAGGCTGCCAAAAGAATTGCAGGTGTTAACATAACTATTCCATTTATAGAAGTAAGCACATTGCCTCTGCAGAACAATCTGAAAGAGCCAAAGTAGTGAAATTAGAAGTCAAATTCAATTTAAATAAACATTAGCTTTCTTTTTTCTCCGTTTAGTTGTTGCTATTCTACAGTTTTGGAAAAAAAAGGGAGGGTTCTTTTGGCAATGACTTTGGGTAGAGGCTATGAACTATTCCCCTGCAAAAAACTGGTAACTCTCAGTCTGGAAACAAAGGTATTGTGGTAGAAGGCATAGCTCTAGCTCTTCTAAAGAGCTAATGGCCCAAGATGCCCTCTCAAGTTTATTTATAGGACTTCTATGACCCCCAAAACAAATCTTAAGGATTTAGTATTTCATGACACAGGCCCGGCAGCTGCTAAAAACTTACTGGTCTGCTTGTCTTCATTGGGCTTAACATACAGCTGATGAAGTGCTGAGCATCTGGAGTGTCAAAAACCCAGCAGGCACTGCTGCTCCTGAGCCACACCATGGGCACCCAAGGGAGAGGTGCTAAGCAGTTACACAGCTGAGAGAGAGCAGCTCCTCAGGGCTGCTGGCTCTGGTCTCAAACCAGCAGTGGTCCCTACACAGCACTCGGTCTGAGCATGGAAAATCCTCGCAGCAATTTGCCTACAGTTAACACAAGAGCCCTGTAGCAGCACAGCTACTTAAACCCGGGTCTTACTGAGTCTTTACAATAGGTAAAAATGAACTGATTATAATTTTACCCCCCAAAAATTCTCTCCTTGGATGGGAATATGGAACAACTGAAAAGGTGCCTGTATGAATAGGGTAAGAAGCAGAACCAGCATTTTTAGAACTTCAGAATAACAATTGCTTGCTAATGTTTTTCAATAACCCTCCAAATGTCTTTCTGTGGCATACCCAATTGTTCAATACGATACAGTTTTGCCTCCAAGACCAGAAAAATCTTACTCCCTCTGAGGTACTACTTTTTAAAATCATCAACTATGACTTGACTTCATTTTCATTACTTACATGTGTTATTTTCCTGTGTCAAGAAAAGAGAATGTGCAGAGAAAACAGAACAGAAACATACTGCAGAATTAAAGAGAGTTGTGAATCTGAAATAAGCTGCCTATTAGCATCTGTAAGATCAGTACTATAAAAAAACAGCATTGAACTGCACTGCAAATAAAATAATTGAAGCGTCTTTACTGAAATATCATCTCTTCTTGCACTTTTAACTATCAAAACCAAACTTCAGTTAATCTGAGGCTGGAGAAGTGAGACAAAGACCACAGGCTAATTCTGCTTTTGTTGAAATCAGTGAAAATCCTATTAATTACAGTGGAAACAAGATTAAGCCAAGAGAAAACAGAGGAACCCAATCAAGTGTGCAGAGGACATTTAAGAATTTCTTTGCATGGGTTTTATTGTAAGCCCTATTCGAACCGAGACACACAAAGCATGCACACCAAGAAAGCCTCAATTTGATTTTAGGCCAGACATGTTGGCACCAGAACTTTGGAAAAAAAGTCACCCCGCAACACAGGAACTACAGAACTGCGCAGCGGGAACACAGAATCCCTGTAAATAACATATCTATTCAACAAACCATCACATTCTGTCCCCCAGTTTGGTCTGTGCCTAAACTCCAAGGTAACTCTGTATGAACTGAAGAGATGATCCTGATGGAGAGCAGAGGCATGAGATTAAGGGCAAGCTAAGCAGCCATACAGATAACATGGGAAGAGAAAGAACTTTGCAAAGAGTCCTGCTGCATGATCTACAACTGTGTTTTTCATCTCCCTACTGTTTATCACACATTGCTGAACAAAACGCCTGTCCTGGTTTTGCTAATCCATCTTTGCAACCAGTCTAAAGCCAGCACAGCTTCAAAATAGCTGTCAAACTTCAAAATACACCTCCTTCTTTCTTCTTCACAAACATAAGATTTGTGTCCCAAAAAGACCATTTTATGTCACATGCTGCCTGGTACGATCTCCTATTGATAACACCCAAAGCAGAGTGTTTACAGGCAGCATGGGGTTTGTCTTATAGGCAAATCCTCCAGTCCTGGCCATCAGAGAGGAGAGAATGTACACACTATGGGCATAGCAGAGTGATCCTGCCCTCAGGCTACCTAGACAACTCTACATCCAGTCTCACAAGACGCTCATCCTGACTTTCAGAGCAAATAGCAGAAACAACGGAGTTTGGCTAATAGTTGAGCAGTTCAATTTATACAAGTTGGTACAAATGCACTAGGCAACACGTCCTGCCTGCCTTAAGGTGAAAAAGCCCTGCCTTTTATTAAGGACTATACTAACAGCAGAGTTAAACGCTGTGGCTGCTGGAGTCTCTTCCTGACCTTTAATAAACTGATTAGAACAACTTTTAGAACATGAATAGTAAGTGGAAAGCATGTGAGCAGAAATGATTTTAGCAGTAACATTGTATATATCTTTAGTCACAACAAGACATTGCCTAAAGCAAAACTTCCAAACAAAGCAAAACCTACACCCGAAGAGATGCTAACCGCCTGGCTTCCTTCCTTAAAAAAGGATCAATGAGGATGACATGCTCTGAATTGATAAATGTAGGGAGTAAAGTTTAAGGTAAAAAAAATTCTAGATAATAACTGCAAGCTCCCTATGAGCCTCAACTTGACAGTGGCCAAAAATCAGTTCCAAGCACCCAATTCAAGTGCTTTGGCCTTTCTTCTATAAGAACCAGTTGGGCCAGTTCTACTAGTGCTTTTGTGACAGACACCCAGTTCCCAGGAAACAGCTGAAATCCTCAAGAGGTCTCCAAACCAGTCTCCCAACCAAATTATTTTATATTCTTATTAATCCATATTTGCTTTCAAACAGTCACTTACAAAAAGAAAGTTTAATTGCAAGTTACTGCAAAACTGTGAGCAATCAGTTCTTCCTTAAAGTACTTTATCATATGATACTGTTAAAGGAAAAATGTAACCCGGGTAGTTAAATATAGATAGTGCAGCTCCAGGAGGGAAGACATACCCCTGCCGAATGAACCATGCATTTCGGTGCCCCTGTTGTGCCTGACGAATACATGATAAAGAGAGGATGACTGAAAGGCAGCTGCTCAAACTCCAGCTGGGGGGCCTGGTCTCCTTTCCCAGTAGCAAGGAAGTCTTCTAAAAAGACACTGCATAAGAGGAGAATAAAAGAATATTTCACTTTTTTTTTTTGAAAGCATTACCCCAGCCCATATATAAGATTACCTCTGTAACTAATAGTTCTTTTACAATAAACTACATACTCAAACTATATATACATAATTTTTATTCCTAGTCTTTTACTCTGTTTGAATTGCTAGTTGGTTCGTCTCCTTTTTCGGTTTTAAAATAAAGCATTAGTATAATATTGAGATGTAACAACAAAAATCAAGATGAAAAATCCACACCTATGATGAGCTGCCAACCTTAACAGCTCAAAGCAGACTGGAACAATCTGACCCTCAACACAAAGTCTGGAACTCAACCATTTCCAAATGGTATCTAACATCCACAATCCAGACCAGTAAATAAGCAAAACAAATTTTCTCTTAAAATGTCACTTAAGTTGTTAATTGTTCATTTCTGGAAGCCACTTTCTTCTCCCTGCTATATACCATTGAATTTTGCCTTCATTTGAGAACCATTAATATCAACAGTGGTTTTTGTATGTTGCTGCAGACGTTTTGCTTCTACTTCTGTTTTCAGTATGAAGTTGGACTCACATTAGGAAATTTGGCTAAATCCTAGCTTTTGCAAGTTTAAAAGGTCAGGCAGTTTCAATAGTTATCAGTATCCATCTCATCCCTAGTTACGACAGACACAGCTCAGAAGCTCCCATTACCTGTTTGGGATCTTAGAAATATCTATGGTTTCTTTTGATGAGACATATGGAATCACCACCACTTTTTTTATATCTGGAAGCCCTAGAAGAAAGAAGAAAAATATTTCTTACATTGTTACATAAACCCAAGGTCTCTTCTGTCTGATTGAATCATACAGTGTAAAGCACTAAGAGAAATAATTCTGAGGCACCAAGTATTGGATATAGTTTTAAATGTTAAGAACCCCAAGAAGACTAAATTGTTACCTAAGATACAATTTCCTCAATATTGCCAGCTTTTTAAAAATACATGTGTAAATCTGCAAGCTTTAGTGCTGTAATACCCCTTAATTTGTCTTCAGCAGCACTTCACTTGGGCTTAAAAAAACCTAATATCATCAGTCCCTTTTCCCCCACTTATACTGCCAACTAATTCATGAGGATATATTTAAGCTAAGCTAAAAAAGACTGTTAAAATTACATAAAAGACTGGTTAGTTTTTACTCAAATCAGTTCTGCAATTCTAAGTGGCCACAGAGGTACTGTAAAGGAGGAAGGACAGTGACAAGCAGTCAGAAGTGTCACTTTTAGTGGCAGTGCAGGCTTTAAGTGCTCACAGAACTACAGCATAAATACAACTAGATGGCATGCAGTGAAATACCTTTTACCACACTAAGCAGCTTTTCCAAGTGGTTATGTTCTTTGCCATTGTATATAACAGCTTCAACAGAGAAGATGAGCTTAGGCTGAATTTGGGAAAATCTGTCCAGCACACCCTAGGGACAAAGAGAAAGGCAAGTTAAAAAAATGAAATTAATTGCTACAGTAGGAAAACCAACTGAATGCTAAAGGCAAGTCTCAATTCAAGCAAGGAATAAGGACAGGAATTAGCAGGAAAATTGTTAAAAAGTTGCCTGCTTGTCTTTTACTCACCCAAGATCTTCAAAGCACGATGGGTTTGTAACAACCTATTTCATGACCCCCAAATATATCAACCCAATAACAAAGAGAAGATCACCACGGATCACAGAACATTGTTCACTGAGGGATCAAGTTCACAAAGCTGTCCGAGCAGTTAAAAATTCACCTTGATAATCAGACTTACGAACTCATCTAAAGAGGATAAGCACATAACTGATGTGAGCAGGCGTTAGGCACTCCATTTACCTGAAGGGCCACACGACTCCTGTCTGCATCTGCCAGCAAGTGCTCTATATGCCCCTGTAAACTCCCCCCAGTGCTGCTTTGACAATGTACCAGTGGTCTGGTAGTCTGCATGGGGGCAAAACTGGAAAACACTGGTGTTCTGGAAGATGCATTTATCATATGGCAAGGTGGCACTTCACATGAAGTCACAGCTTTGTTCTGCTACAATTAACAAAGGGAACTGTACCACTGATTTTTATTGGAACAACTAGATATTTAAAAACACACATATATACCACTGACAAAAGGCTACCACAGCTCTTTTAGAGCCTCTGGGGTAGGACACATTCAAATGCTACGTTTTGAGGTGTTCTCCAGCTTACACTGTTTTCAGGAATTTACCACAGCTATTATCACACTTGAAAGAAAAACCCTTCTGGCATTTCTTCTGTTTTGTTTTTTTTTTTTTTCCCTCAGGTACACACATGCAGCAGCTTACCAAAAAATGGATCTTTTTGTATTCAACAGCCAGAAGCAAATCCTTTTAGCAAAAGCTCTCAGCACACAGTAATGTTCATCCCTCTCTAGCCACATTACTTGAAACATTAAGAACAAGATTACTCAATACTACAAAATTGTCAGCTAGCTGTTCAAGAAAAATCTCCTAAGTCTTGTTGCAAAAAGTCAGGCTTCAGTCATGTGCTTATTCTACCCAGCATTCTTTACTCTTCTGTCTTCTGCTTTGTTCTCTACTTTGCAACAAGAGACAAGTTATTACCACATCAAAAGACTGATGCAAAAACATCACAATCAACTAATCTTTATTAAATTCCTCCTTTCCAAGCTCCGCAGGTCAGGGCTACAAGAAAACCAATGGCAAAAATACAGAGGTCCTGTCCTGACAGCTTCTCCATGTTATTTTTTTCAGGAAAGTTCACTGAGCACCACAGGTAAGGTACAGGGATATGACTAAATATAAACATGCAGCTGTCTCCACTGAATATGTCACTTAACAGCTTTCTCTCCTATGACCCAAAGATCACTAGAATCCGTTTCAGTGGCAGAAGAGGTTTTCAAGAAGCCCCTAATGCATTAGCTAACAAACTCAGAAGTGGATGTTTAAGGTACTCTAAGGCAGCATGAAATAAAATTTCCTACTCTTAGGTTGTGTTATCATACCTATTTCTTTGTACCATTTTCAAAGAACAGACCAAGCAGCCAAATTACACACAGCGTGTGTATGTATACACATTCATGCTGAGCACAGAGCATACATACCCCATATCCACGCTGCCTGATGTTTAAAAATTAAGACCAATGAGGGAACTAAGGGCACCCGAACAGAAGAATCAAATCTGATCAGAAGTGTGAATCAGAAACAGAGATGACTACAATTCTCAGGGTTTTACTAATCCTGCTAACACACCCAGTTGGATTCATTAGCACTGGCAGGATCAAATCCCACAGGGCAGCCTGGTGTGATACAAAGGGAATACAAACAGATGGAACATGTAATTGCTACACTGGAACTTTAATCCAACCAGATGGCACAGCAAGGAATTGCTTTCATAAAAAGCTCAGGTATAAGAGATATGGCCTGTTCCATTTGATGAGCCTCAAATCCTGTACTAAAAATTGTGCAGGACCCCATGAATGGAGCCGCGCTGACTTTGCTAGAGCTCCCCAAAGGCTTCTCACACAGTTTTCAGAGCAAAGCCTCTTTTTAAATTTACACATCCAACAATTTCTTATGCACAGGCTGCAAAGAACCACTTTCCTATTAAGTAAATGGATAACAGGGCCTAGAGAAATTAAGCAAAAGCTGCCAAGAGTGGCATTCTGCGTGGGAGGGAGCTCACTGGTTCTCTGACAGCAGACTTCCTGAACGCTTGTGAAGTCTTTGGATGTATGGCATTCAGAGCCCGCAGTGTGTAGGCCGTTCTGAGAAGTGACATTTCTAAGCTTCACAAAACATGTATACACAATTGGATTTGAAGTGTTGAAAACGCTCCACTATTTCCCAAAACACAAACAAAGAAAATCTTCATTTATGTTAACAGGACTAACGCAACTGCACAGAAGGAGGAATATCTTTTCCTTAGGGTGGAAGCCAACATCCCTGGGGACCTCTGCTGACCTCCCTCAAGATTTTAGGGTTTGAATTCATGCCAACACATGTTGCCAAGCTAAAGGAGAATAAATGATATCAAGAGCACTGCTGCTCCAAGGCTAAATTTCATTATAAAAAACTATCACAAAAACTAAACAAAGCTGGGCACTGAAAATAACAGCACATCAGCATGGACAGAAAACACCAGTACTCTGTAACACAAGCAAAATGAACAATCTTCCCCCAGATGAGAGATCAAATCACACTGCAAAGAAAATACTCCATACTGTCATTTTCTGAGCAAGCAGAAAATATTTGTAGAACAGATTGATCATTACACGCTGTAATGATTTTTTTAATCATTTTTTCCTAATGATACACCAAGTATAAAAAAGTGGAATGCTGCTGCCCTCTAGCGCTAATCCTGAGATGACAGTTCCCTACATTTAACCAGCTACTGGGATTAAATACTGAGATTGAGGGTGTATACTACCTAAATCTTTGGTATTTTCTGTGTTCTGCAATGCACAAACAGTACATTCTCCAAATGCTTTCATGCTAACTTTGAGAAAGAAGAAAGGCTCAACACTCCATTTTAGAAGTCATTTGTATCTGTTGCTACTTATGACACATGCTAAAGATTTCCCAAAGAAAGCAGAATATATTCCCAGGGCTTCCAGGGCACATTGTAACATCTCTTTGGATATTACAATAGTTTTTACCATATTTTACACACAGCATTTATTCCTACATTAAAAAGGAGTTAAACAGGTTAGTGATATTAGCCTGAAATTCCTGACTTGCTGGCAAACAAAGCCTTCTGGAAAAAACCAACTGGGGTGTTGCTCAGTTTACCCACAGAGGTGGCAGAGGAAGGGACTTAGGCAAAGAAACTAGAGTGTGGCTAAACAACACACAGAAAGATATGGGAAGAAAAGGCCAAGCCCCAGACAATTCTGTTGCACTGCTGCTCATTTGCACATTTAATATAATAAAAGCTCATCAAGACTATGGATTCCACCTGAAAATATCCCAACAGGGAGCTAGCTAATGATACTTAAGTTGCTATACTGATGAACTGACAACTGAAAGCATGGGTTTACATTCAGTTTGTGGTAGCTAGAAGAACCCACCATCTGGTGTACTTGATTGTGCCAGGAGGTGGCAGTAAGACTAAAGTGAACAGAATCTATCCACCACTTAAATTTATCACCCTTCACATTTGTCTGAAACAAATGATAGCTTTTCTGGAACATGCAACAAGGCTACTCACGTTAATGCCAAAGTCTGGTGATGTTGAACTCCAGATAGCACCAATACTTGCAGCAGCCAGCATTGCTTCCACCGCATGAATGCTGTTTGGTAAGTAACCTATAGCAGAATTTGAATGGTTAGAGGTGGAAGAAAAATAAAAAAATATCAAATCTTACAGTAAATATAATGTGGATGATAAAAAGTTTAAACAGATAACAACCTGAGAAATCCTTGACTGAAGCATCCTTTAAAGTTTTCTACACAAGCACAATGTCCTCTTTCAAAGTCAAATCAGTTACACGTGGAATTTGAAATAATTCAGTTTATAAAAATAGTTGTATCAGTTCTTATATCTACAAGGTTATTCCCAGTTCACAAATATTTCTGCTTATGAGACACTCAGGATAAGAAGGCAGCAAGCTGAAAAGAACTGTGAGTAAATTTGTGGATTGAATAGGGTACATAGAGACTAAAACAGCACCACGCAAGGTAATAGAGCAGGTCTGTAGAAACAGCCATTAGAGAAGGAACAACTACCTGCAAGGAAAGATTATAAATACTCACTTCAAAAGCAGAGATTCAGCATCACAAAACTAAACATTGTCTACTAGACACTGCCATAATCTTAAACACAAACAAGCAAAACCAGTGTCTCAGCCAATAATGGACTAATACAGTGGGACAAGCCCTGCAACACTCCCACACAAATACAGCTCTTCAGGTTTATCTCATTAGCTTGCAGCAACATTTCAAGGTTTAATTCAATTTATCAAGGCATACAGAAGAAATTAGTGTCAAGAAATTTAGCTTTTCAGTGGGCTTGATTTGAGCAACTCTCCAAAAGGTGCTGGGTGGCCAAGACTGACTCTCAACTGATCAGAATGCAGCACACAAATGAAAACATGCAACGGAAATTCACAGACTCCACTAGAGTACATCGATGATCTGGAGTTTCAGATCGTCCTTCTTAAGCAACCAAAAAGTTGGCCAAGTACTTTAAAAAAGGCACATGACAGGCCTAACTGCAGTACTTGGACATCTAATTACAATTCAGTGTTTGAAAGCAAACTTAAATAGCATTAGAAATGCCTTCCAACCCGTTTAACAATAGCGGTGAGCACTGACAGATCTTGGAATGCAGGACAAGTTGCAGGTGCTCCCCAAGTATCTACCAGACAAAGACTTAATAGTGCCAGGCACTTTTCAAAGAAAGATTTTTATGGATGTAGTTTTCAGGCCAGGAACTAAGATCACAGATATTAGTAGCATTTTCTGTTACCTTAACTTTATCAAGTAGGAGGGTACCAAGCTTGATTTTCACCAGTTTGTCTACACATCTTGAAGAAAATCTATCCTTTTAAAGTCTACTTTTTACAAAGTTGACAAAGTAAGTCTTAATTTAAACTGAGCTTTTTCTTCACAGTTCAATAACTAGCGAAATCAGTTCCTTAAACTGATGACTTCACTTAATCTGTAAACCACTGTGCTTTTGGAAGTATCAACTTTGAGAACAGCATTATGATTTAAGCCTAACAATCTCTAAAAAAAACACAACTGTGAATAAAAACCTAATACCATGTTAAGATATAAGTTACTCCCTAGAACTGCCTACAGTTTGTGGTGTTTTGTTCAGTGAAGTTGTTAAGTACACGAAGCACAACAAAACCTCAAACCCATCAAGGCATTGGTTATTTTGCTATTTTTCCCTTACGGTCAAAGTTTATGATAGAAAGTACAGTATCCTAAAATTGTCATCATTTTTCCTTTAAGAGAAGTCTTCCTCCCTGAACAATAATTTGAAATATATGAACCAGAACAGGCTAAAATATCATTTTGTGTGATGGAAGCAGTTTTTTTTAATTGATGCCAAATATTCCCACTGAGCATTTCTTGAATGGGATTATCGGGGACCAGAGTGCCATGAAAACTGAAAGATGTCTCTTTGTGCTTTGAAGCGGTTATTACCTTGCCACAGCTTACAAGTATCAGCTCTATTATAAATTCTCCTTTTCACCACTCCTACCAAAAGCCCTCAAGGCAAGAACACAAGTGTCTGCTTATTATTGTGAGCCAGGCAATTAAATCATTACTTGCATTTGTCAGTTGGCTTTGAGGTGATGTTTGAGGATATCAGCCAAAACTGCCAAAAGGTATGAAACATGCAAGGCAACTTACTCAGCATTTCTGTATCTTTACCCAACCAATGCAGGCAGGCAGCCTGCTCACTGGGATTTTCATGTATTTGTCATAATCCCCAATACCAGGTATAATAAATAAAAATATGGTTCTGTTCTGGAAAGAGATCCTCCAAACACAGCAATGGAAGAACTCATGTTGCTTTTTAACAGCTCCCAACTCTAGATGATAAAAAACTACTTCTTCTGACAGTCTTTCAGATAAAAAAAATGGATTCTCAGAAATAAAAATCCTTTTTCTCACATCAGAGATTCTGCAAACCAATTACAGCAACTGCCATGTATGTAAAACCCCCTGCATTTGACTGTGCCCCTTGAGATACCAGCTGATTCCTCGAAGCATTCAGTAGGCTGACAGAGGTCATAAGTGTCTAAAACTCGGTGAGCAAAAGTGCTGCTGACAAAGAGGATGAAAAATCCAACTTTTTTAGCTGGATTCACATCAAGGGTCACAGACCTATGTACAGAAGCCCTGTACCACAGAAGAATAATAGTAGAGCTGCTTTAAATATCCACCATATGTTTGTTCACATATTTAACTAAAGTCTCCATGTTCCTTGATGCAATATTTCAGCTAAGGATCAAAACCAGCATTTGTCAAAATGGGTATAGCCTACAGAAGGTACTTCTCTATCTTAACTTACCCCTTTTGTGAAGCTGGTAAGGAAGGTGGAAACTACCTTCTGTTACTAGAAAGAGAAGGATCTTAATACCCTCTTTGGGTTAGCTAGAAAGCAACTGAACAGTGGGCTCAAAACACAGGAGCTGGGAACCCAGCAACTAGGAATTCAGAGTATGACATGCCAAGGGTCCTAGCAGCACTCCTCCTGACTCATATCTATGTATAAAATCTCCATAAGGACAAAGAAATAAAAACTTCACTTTGACATACAACCTGTGATAAATCTCTAAGCAGGACAAGTGACATCTTAAAAACATTGTATGGATTATTTTTTTTTTTTGAGGCACTTACAGAGCCTGATCTGCTCAAGACAGCATTTGCTGTCAGCTGCTATTTACTTAATCTAGCATACACTGAGATTAAATTTAGATTTGCTCATTTACACTACAGTACTTTACCAACAGAATAGGTGAAAACTATAGTCCAAAGATTTCTGGTATCATCATGCTAGAAACTCTGCCTAAAGCCTCATTTCTCAAGAGTGCTGAGAACACATTCCCTGCATCTAATGGCTTCATAAAGTAGAATAAATGTGTACTTGGAAACAGAGGCATCAAAACATTCGTACCCACCTGAACAAAAAAAGATACCCCACAAACTTGGACCCTGCACAAAATATTTAGTTCAAGCCTTGAAAGAATGCATCAAGAGGAAGGAAAGTAGGGAGCTGCAACTGAAATATCCTCTCACTGGCTTACACTATTGATCTACACCAGCTCCCAAACAGAAAAGACAACTCAAAGCTGGACAATTTCTCTTTTTGATGTTAATATATCATTTCATACTCCTGTAGGACTCTGAAGTGGTCATCCTGCCTAATGTTACTGTGGCCTGAGACTATTAGTAACATGGTAATCTTCTTACAAAGCTAGCTTTAAAACCCACGTAAGCAACTAGGGTTAATACAGTTACTATAGATAAAATACCAGCTTTAAACAATGCAATTCATTGATGTTTTGTTGAGGATTTTTTTGTGCGAACACATGGGGAAGATCAGTTTGTTTTTAACTGCTGACTTGCAGTAGAACAAAGCTGGCTATAGGGATATAATAGAAGCAACCTATCCAGAGATGAAAAACACAGATACTCCCTGTTTTATTTTATTCCCGCTGCTGTCATTGTTATTTGCCAAGCAGGTGGCCAGTGGCAGACCACAAGTACTTCATATGTGGATTTGTGTAGCTTGCATCAAGTATCCTACCTATTTTTTCCAACTGTTCAAGCATCATTGACAGTATTGCAAGATATCTTTAGAAGATATGTGTTTCACTGCATATCTGCTTCCATTATGTTTACTATTAAGTGCTATCTCCTTAGTGATGGAAAGGGAACACTAGGATGAAATCAAGCTGAAAAAGTGCTGACATTGCTGCTTGTCCACCCACACTCACCCACCTCCAAACTTTAACATACTATTACTGTCATGACGCAACCATAAATTGTATTGAACAAAGTAGGGGATATGTTAAGTATAATGAAAAGTTAAAGTAGTCTTGTCTTAGAAGCAGTAAAGCATGAAGAGGAAATTCACAAGAAGAAAACAATGTTAATAGTCTTGTGTATAGTTCTAACAGCTCAAGATTTTAAGTGATTTCAAGAGAAAAAGACAAAGGGCATCAGAACCTGGCAGCCTGACTAAGTGCTAGCCAACTATGATAAAATTAATGAAAATCTCCCTTCTATTTAAAAGCTGATTTTTCAGAAGCAGTAAAACCATGCCCTGTATTACTGCAATAAACCACATGAAGCAGCACCTTCCCTTCTGCCATGTGCTATAAATTTTGGAACAAATCAGGTCCCAGTATATTTTTGGCAAGCTTTGGAGAGCCTGATCTTTGGTACCACAAGTGGGTGTATGACTCAAACTTCCCCACCCAACACTTAACATCTCTCCCCCATTTCAATTTGGGATTTGGAGAACAGCCTGCAGCCTCAACCTCTGACTGTGATGCCACATTTCAGCTCTTCCAAGAGCTGCCAATATCCTCTGGCATAGGAGAGAAACATATGAAAGAAGTTGAGACACAATTTAAATATATATCTCTCTCTCTAAATAGCTGGACTGCTGTTAAAAATCCCATTGATGTCTTTCACAGGGAAGTTCTCCTTGGATATGGGCTGCTTAGATACAAGGCAAAGCAATCTGTCAGAGCCAGAAGTCTAGGGCTGGGGGGCACAAGGGAAGGGAAGGAGGGGGAAATGTTCAACAGCTCAACTGATGAGAACTGATACAGGTTCATCTGACAAGATTACAAGGCAAAGAGTCTCACCAGCCAGGGTAAGAGGGCAGAGAGGTAAAAAAAAGTATGTGAGAAATTGCCTATAAGAAAAAAGCACATGAAGACTCTGGATAATTTAAAAAGCTCTATCTGAGCCCAAAAAACATACCATGATTTTTAAGGAAACAAAGACGTTGCCTAGATTCATTAATCTTTTCTGCTATAAAAAGTAAAGGGCTTTGTAAGGACTCCAAGCACAATGCAAGCTTGATTCCACAAATAAGCTATAACTGCTCGTAAATACATGTTTAAGCAATTGAAATGGCCAAGGGCCCCAGCACAGATACTCCATACCTACCGCAGCTGGGCAGAAAGTATCTGCTTCGGAACTGCCAGACAGGAAACTTTTGCTCAGAAAATGCACAAAGAGGCCAAGGGAAAAGAGAGCTGCAGCTTACTCAAATGATGAGAGCTTAACTTCAGAGACAGTTTTTTTCATTATGTTTTCAATCGATTTGTTTCCTTTTTCATTTGTTTTGCCATTTATTTTTTTTTAAATAACACTAACACCACCAGATAGCCAGAGACTGCAATTTGTGCCTCCTCTTAGAAATCATAAAAATCCTTCTTCCAGGCTTCCCACTGGAGTCAACACATTTTTTTTCTCTCCCAAGAACAGGGCAAAGTGCACAGTTAAAACCCTACCCTTTCTGTGGAAGGAAGCCCTGACATTAAGGATGAATCTTCAAGAGAAACTTGGAATTGCTACCTTCTGCAAGCATATAAAACACCTGTATAAATAAAGACGGGTAGTATTTAAAGCATACTATTTTATTTATACAATCTTATTTGTTTTAAATTATCAACTATGTTTTTTTATTTAAAAAAAGAGGTGAGCCAGCTCTAAAACAAACAAGATTCAGGAGTCAGCCAGCCTCCAATTGTACTAAGCAAAATACTGTCATTAATTAAGAGGGACCGTTACTGAAATTTATAATAGCATTATTAGCACCACTGACTACAACTAGATTTCAATAGCACCTTTTCCCCAGCTACAGGGCACATTTCCCCTGCATAGTATACCTTAGTAAGAACTGCTCATGAGACAAGCACAAACCAGCATCATATTTTGTGTTCTTTTCCCAAACATCGTATTTCTAAGTTGTTTTGATTAGAGGAGTTAAGCAGTGTTATCAGGTTGCGAACAGGACTTTAATTCGCACCATAAAACACTAAACAATCTCCTGTAGATAAAATTCTTTGCTTTTAATTCAGAATGAGTGTTCCCATTAAACATGACTGCACCTGGTCATACTTAAGCATCAGCATTACATCATTACCCTAGTGAGCAATATTTTCTTCTCAGAGATTAAAACCCTCACATTTAGCATCAGGCACCAATATGCAAAGTCTGAAAAATGGACTTTAACCTGAGAATTAGGGCAGCAGCAAAGAGGTACTCACAGGAACACACCAAAGCTACAGCTGTTGCTACTCACAAGTTTACAGCTACAGTCCTCCCTCAGCATAGTGTGTTTACACACACTGTTTTCATTCACACAAATTAGGAAAACATATCCAGTAATTACTCTTCTGTGTTGTCCATCACTTTCCCACACCACATTGCATCATATTTTGGGATCTGAAACTGGTACAGAACAGCCCTTTTGCCACTTACGCATGACATCTAATCCTTCAGTTTAGCATAACCAGCAATACACATGGAAGAACCGATTTGAGCCCTGTTACAACTTTTTTACTTGCTTATAAAGCAATAAAGAATAGTGTATGAAATCCTCACAAGCAGTCTACAAAACAGAGCATTTCAATTTGTTTTGTACACATCAGGAGAAATTCCATTGCAAAAGTCAAAAGAGTGCATTCAGTGTGTTTCACAATGACAAACAACGTTTACAGAAAGCATTAAAAGGGGTCAAAAACCTGACTTTGATTGGTTTCATGATGTCCAAGTGTTCAGTTATATGCATAATTAGACATTGTTTTGCCAATATCTTTGGAGCAACTTTTTAAAATACACACAACCCACTTTTACCATTTGATGTGCACAGAAGACAGGTAATAAGAAACATTACACGAAGTTCTAAATACTCAGACTTTGTAGGCTCTAAGTTTTCCTGTTCATTAGTTTGGTTTTAGGCAAAGGCTGTTGCTGCTTAACAAGTTGTCAGGTATCAGTGTGACAGTGTTAGGACTGAAAATGGAGGCAAGATTAGAACATCTTAACTTTTTAACCTTTATTCAGACAAACCTTCCTGACTTTGCTGGATGGTTCATACCCAATTAAGGATTTAGCTCTAATTCTATGCAAAAAACAAGCCACCAGCTGTGTCAATTAAAT
The DNA here is from genome assembly GCF_963924245.1 of Chroicocephalus ridibundus. Taxonomy (NCBI): domain Eukaryota; kingdom Metazoa; phylum Chordata; class Aves; order Charadriiformes; family Laridae; genus Chroicocephalus; species Chroicocephalus ridibundus. The sequence goes on along the minus strand of NC_086296.1, from coordinate 6,596,433 downwards.
GTTCAGTTACCAGTTCTATAGAATACTCATACCCTGTGCATGAAATATGAACTCTTGAGTATATTTTACAACCCAGATCATATTTGTGGGTTTAATAAAAATAGTAATGCATACCCTTCTGTCTCTGAAGGCATGGGTTCAAGTTCTGGTTTGTAACATGCAAAAACAAGCCAAATAGTTTCATCACTTTGGGTTTGCATCATAAGAATTTACACATACTTAGGATAATGGCCAAGTATTGCTCAGAGAACATGTCATTCCAGTAGTAAGATGGATACACACATCAGTAGAACCACCAGGAAGGAGTCAAGGAGCTTCAAGGATATTGCAGTTTTGACTTGCACCACAATGACCAAGCTAAAGAGTACGTTACAGAGCACATAAGTACGGAAGCAGCTCAGCTGGAAGATCAAAACCAGCAATTTAGAAATAAATGGACCAAGGCCAGCAACTTCTTTCTATGCCTGGACTGTATACTGTAAAAGCTTTTCACAAGACAAAAAACCTGTTTATATAGAAAAATCCACATGACAGTCTTATGACAGGAAATACTACTCTAGAAATTTTTGTGAGTTATGACAGGATCACAGGGTTCTAACCACTAAGTTCTGCATCGGTATGACTTCAACAGTTACTGCTCACTACCACCATTCTGGAAGACATTACTCCCAAAAGCACTGGTGGCAGATGGTAGTACAAGTCCGTTCCCTAAGAACTGCAATTCACAGAGCACCACATTACCTGGAGCTGTAGGGTCAGTACTTGCCAGCTGGCACCAGAACAACCAGCCTGGGACCTTAATTTCCAAGACTGCTCCAATGTGAATCTGCCAGGCCTTGTGAGTCAAGGCTCAGCTAGATGCAAAGTCTCCATCACTTATGAAGCAGACCTTAGTGAAGCTATGAATGAGGTATTTTCCTTCCCCCTCCAGTGCTGGAGAGCTTGCAGGCTAATCCAGGCTCCTTCCCTCTAGAAGTCTATTTCATACAAATGTAAATATAGCAACAGAAGAGCCTTTTCTTTAGAATGTTTCTGTGAAATAGTATTTCATATTCATGTTTCTATAACTTTGACTACTCACTTGGATATTTCAAGAAAGTTTCACCTCTTGTCCTTTAAAAGAAGTTACTCACCCACAACTCTGTCTCCTACTTTAACTCCCATCTTCCTCATGGCTGCAGCATACAAAGCTACAGCTTGTCTCAGTTCTTCAAAAGTAACTTTCAAGATTTCTTCTTTGCCTTCCTCTGAGGAAAGATTAAAACAACTAGTGAGAAATTATGCACTGCAACATAAGTGGAGTCTAGTACAAACAACTAATTCTGGAAGAAAAAAAGAATATGAAGCAATTTTAGGAGAAAAGTTTCCACTAATAATTATGCTTTTTGCTTTTCAAGTTCCTCTTATGCTATACTAAGATTTACTTTTTAATGTGAATGAAGTATTAATCAGTAGTATTCATTCAGCAGGCACCAGCACATTTTTAAAGATGGGAATGCACATCTGCAAAAATGCAGACTATTCACTAGAGAAAGGTGTGTTCTCAAAGAGCATTCTGATAAATAGATAATTCACCAAGGCTACTTTCTTACATGGAAAGAACTACCTAATTTTCCCTTTTTGCTCAGTTTTCTCACTAGGTCTAGGAAGCAGAAGCAAGGTGCCAACTTTAAGTTTTATTACAGCAAGTCACTGTTGACTAGAAAATCATACATAGAGTTAACTAAGGTCTGAGTTCAGTATGCTTTTTAAACATCTGCATTTGCTAACATACCACAAAGCAAACAAACTAAACTGGACTCCATTCATCTCTGAAAAGATCTGCAGGGTGTTTTCATTTTTGTACCGAATGTCAGATGTTACATAAGCTGTTAATAAATCACTCGTGAAACAAAATGAACAAATCTAAATGTTATGAAAGGCAAAGTTTGTCATCTTAAATGTCCCTTCCTGTACTTCCTCAACATGACTCCTGCAAACTATTTGGCCTGTCCTGGTTCCAATATCCAGCACTTCGTATGAAAACACCTATGCCAAGCACATCACAACAAAAATGTACTGCATGGCCTGGTACAGCAGGTCCTTGCTGAACAGCTACCAGCAATTTGATTTTCTTCATCAGGGAACAGTAGTTATACTCTTTTGCCTTCTTAAGACTTCTGCCCCAGTAAATTTAGACCTACATGGAGCAAAAGGGCAGGCTGTGATGGAAAATGACACAGAAAATGTAGCATGTAGTTCATCAGCTGAGCAGGGACTGCTAACAGATTCTGTGTTCCCATAGAACAACAGTAAACAGGACTCTGATCTTGCTCCATGATTAAAGCCCCCAGGAGAAGGGAGTCACAAATAAAAGATTCATAGCGGGAGCCAGTGACAAGTGAATATTCCTATGCTCTATTACACCCACATTACTCCCACAGAATCATCCCTAGTGAACTCATTAATCTAACCACAGGTTCCCTGAACACCACTCTGACCTGGCAGTGAGGGGTTAAAAAATACTCTGACTTAAGAGATCTTAAGAAGATTAAATACAGCAGAAGGTCATGAAGAGAAATGCAGGTGGAAGTCTGTTCACTGCAGAGAAGTGTATTCACTCCAGGACTGATACAGCATTCAACTGGAAAATAATTTTGCTCCTGTTGGTATCATCACCTGTTATTATGCAACACAAATCAGTGAGTCTCCGGTACACCCCATGACTTCCTAACAAGACCTACAGGGACAATGTAATCACATGTCAAACTAAATAATTCATGAAGTCAATAATAATTCCTTCAATAATTTGAACTGAAAGTATTTAACTCCACTTTTTCTCAAGTTGCATGTTTAGCTTTTAACATTAACAAATCAATCACATCAATTCTACCTACATCTAGAGTTGACTTACTAATCAGTGCTTGGCTTTCAGTTGTTGCACAAGATGTACTTTAACTACATTGATTTTTTCTTCCTCCACTAAATAATACATAAGAAGCTTTTCTAATGATCTCAAAATTTGAAAGTGATGAGTTCATCACTTTGAAGCCAGTGTTCTGTTACAAGCCTCATTTCTATCAGACTTCAGGAGATCAATTTTTACTACACCAAAACTGGGTCACAGATTTTCTCATTCTCTCTGAACTGGTAGTTGATTTTATATATATATGATCAGAGAGGTTTCTTTCAATACCTCTAAGCAGTAAAATGCAACTGGTAAGTATTTCTCCTTCAGCAGTAAGCTTACAGAAGACGATTCTACTGTCTCACATTGTTTTTAAATAGCCATCAGAACAACAGTACTACACACATGTAATTCAAAAAACTCATCTCCATGTGTCAGAAATCAGAAACTAAGACTTTTAGTATCTACATGACCAATCCATAGTTCTGCATAATTTTCTCTGCTAATAAACTGTAAGACTGCATTGTTTATTGTTAAGCTATTAAGAAGCATCACCACTTGGTCAGACTTAAGATAAGGATTAGGTCCAGCAAAAGGGAAGCTCAGAACACAACTCCCTAAGGAGTTCACACACCTGTGCAGAAGCTAATCCCATCTAACAGAGATTAAAATAATTTTTTTAAGTTGCCAAAGTTAGCAGATATAGGAATATTGTCTTAACATTACCATCCTCATTATGAATATACCCAGATTTTACTAGACTTAAACCTCCTCCAGTATAACAAAAAATTCAGACTGTGCATTAGTGTTCCAGAGAAGTGAAGTTCCAAGTCTTCCATGCACGTAACTGTCCTTCCTTTCTGTATCACCAAAGCCAGAGCTATTCTTACCTATGCCCCACATAGCCCTTAGTATTCCTAAAATAAAAGGCACAGGAAAAGGATAGGAAGAACAGTATCAAGCAACACTGCCAAAATACTTCCTGAAGGCAAGCATAGTGTTTATGACAAATGTGAAGTAATAGCATCACTCAATATTTGAGCTAAACACAGCACGATCTCCACTACCTTGATGCAGTTAAGCACATTCTAAGAAAACTTCAATTAGTTTGCCAAAGACTTTTTAGAGTTATCTACATTCCCAGAGCATGTTTTGCTGGTTTTTGCAGAGCTGTACCATAGATTCTGCAGAGTTACTGACTTTGTTTTCCTGTTTTCTCCTCACCCAAGCCAGTTCATTTCACAGCTTCATAAAAAGCAGAGCTGTTTTAAGGCCTAGTCCTGTGAACTATAAATAAATACAAGCCATTAATTCTTTCTTACTTGCTGCATACAGTGCAATCTTGTCATTGTCCTTGTGCTTCAGAAGATTTTCTGCGTAGTTCAGACGACTACCTTTAAACCATTCCGGGACATCTGCAATACTTTTGGATGTATCAATCACCTGAAAAAAAAACAGTACATTCCTGGAAAACTAATATAATTTATTTTTCAGAGCATTGTACAGAAATCAGCTAATTAATTCCAAGCTCTTTATACACTCTATTAGGCAAGAATCATTTCTCCCTGCTTACAGATGGCAAACAGACATTAGATCCTGTAATTACAGGCCTGGAAAGATTAATTGTTTTTCAGCTGTCACAAGCAAAGACATCATTACAACAAGACTAAGAAAAAAGTTCCTTGCCAACAGTTTTACCGTGGGACCAGCCTTAAACACACAAGTGAAGCAAACCACTATGGCTACATCCAGACCACAAGATACGCACAAACCACCGCACACGCTGGGATTTTGCCTCTGGGAATGTCCTGAGCAGGGACTGAGCTACAGCATATTGCAGCTCTACCAGGCCATACACTCCAGCCTCCATCGTAAATAAAAAAAATAAAAAACCAAAGCATAGGAAGGTGTAAGTACCCATTCTTCCCCAGCATGAGTCACAAGGTACAGAGACCAACATCAGGAACTTAGACAATGGTAATTCAAATTAACTCTACACTAAGTAAGTGAATCGTATAGTCAAACATAACTAAGAAGTTCAAGCTTTTTATTCCAATTCGCTATTTCTTAGGATTAAGTTTCAGTAAACATTTAAGTACACCACAGCTTCATTCAGAGTGCAGAAGTACTGATACTAACCTCTACAACTAACAAATATTGTATTACAAACTGTGAGAGCACCTATTTCTACCATCCTTGATTTGCTGTTTTCTAAAAAGAAGGTCCAACAACCCAATCAGGCCTTAAGTAATTCCTCATTTAGGACTAAGACATGCAAAGAATTGAAAAATGCAATGAAGAGTCAAAAATATGCTCAGCTGAAATAACTTGCCCCCATCTTGAACTAATTAATCCTCAAAGTAATAAATTACCCTTTGTAAGTCACAGTTAAGACCACACCTTTAACAAGTGATAGGTAAAGAGCCCCTTAGCATTAGCTACAAAGTTACATAAATTTCTTCCAAAATGAGCCACTGTTTAGAGATTCAACTGCCCAGCAGCACAAGTATTTTGTAACCTTTAAATTGAAACTATTTTATAGTTGTGTTTTTGAAAGCTTCAGTTCATACCCTCAGGTTCTCTCATGGACAGCACATGCATTACAGAAACAGCATTCTTTCAGACCAACTAAAAGGCTCTTCTGAAAGCCTGATAGAGCTCAAAATAGCTCCCATTCCAGAAAACCTAATATTTTTGTGATGTGAGATGCACAGTGTATGTATTAATGGAGGCAATCCTAAAATTAATTTTTATAAAACAAGTTAGAGCGCCTGCAGAAGTTCTCTATTATTTATTTCAAATGAATTTTCTAAAATGAGAACTCAAGTATATTTCTTTGCTGATAACAATTAGCTAGAACTGAGTTATAGCTTTCACAATTCATCAACTCAGGCTGCAGAGGTTTTTTTTATACCAACATTAATTACTGCAGTAATTAGAAGCCACTCTTAAAACTGACTCATTACCAACTTCCTTAGCTCAAAGAAAAGTGAGCAGAATATTTTCAACATTTTCTAGTACAAGATCTAATGTAACCTTATTTTTCCCTGAAGTGGAACACCCCTTCAAAGAGCTCCACCAGCACAAGGTGCTGGACTCACATACTTGATGCTCCGTTATTTTCTACTCAGGCAACACCTATGCCTCCTAGTTAAGCCCAATCTCTCCAGTAGTGGTACTTTGTTACATGATCTCTCCCTTAGAGGCAAGCTCTCAGCAAGCAACAGAAACTCAAGGTCTGCTAATTTAGGGGAAGATCCCAGCTAGATCCCACTTCCAGCAAGTCTATAAAAATGCAGAGCTTTGCAACAAGCCTTTCACTTCATACAGTCCCAACAAACGCTCAGCAAGTCTACAGGAAAAGGAAAGAAGTGCAGCCTACAGTACTGCTGACTGCAGTCCTCATTAAATGAGTATGGCTTGACTCCATCTCACAGCAGCACAAAGGCATACAAGGCCAATTTGTGCCGTTTGGTGAACATGCCAAGTATCACCGGTACTCCCATGCCATCAGCTCCTGTTCTACAATTGCCCTTCACAGCAGCTCATCAGCGACCACTTCATAAGCCTCAGCAGCTACAAATAAGCATCACATTAGCAGTATCCTCTGTCCACACCTCTACTGCATTTCCCCTCCTTGAAGTGGTTTGCTAGTTGTGCTATAACCATGCATTATCATGTCCCAGAGCTCCTGCTTACCTTAAGCAGAGACTATACCTTTGAGAATGAATCTCACCATTACCATGAGACAGATAATCCTTGCCATATGTGCTACATGGGATGTTCTGTATGACCTGAAGAGCAAAACAGCATGCCTCATGAAAACCTACACAGCAGATACTATCAGAACACTCAACATAGCCTATCCACAGGAACAGCATCAGGTGCTTCTTGTAGCAAAAAGCAGCAAGTTTAGACTACATGTCTCATTTAGAGATCAACAGCTACTTGTAACTTGACATATCAATGCCAGTGCTGCCATGCCAGGATAGCTTTGTATACTGCACCTTTGTTCTTTTCAGAATTAACATGGATATCAATTGCTAGAGTGACATGAGCATGTCTACATCAAACACTTAAAACCTTTACTAAGTTCTACTAATTTTTTTTTTTCTTAGGATGACCTGAAAGTAACAACTCTCTCACCAGCTGGGAACAAAGGAGTCAACCCTGGTTCATGAAAAGTTTTGTTTTCCTCAAAGCATAATGCTTACTTCCAACAAGCAGCTGGGGTCAAGTCATAAGACACTTCAAACTTCTCAGCTCTTTAGCTACCACAGAACAGCTCAGTTGCTGTGACATACAAGACCAATGGTAAGGACTAACAGCAAGTCAGCTTTGAGGCTCAGCAAAGCCTTGAAGCTGACACTACACTGAGGGAAAGTCAGAGGCAAACAGCAATGTCCATGAAGAGCGAGTCATGTATCTTCTTCTGCAGTACTTGTCTATCAAATGATTCTGCCTCTCCTGTTAAGACCTTGCATGACAGCAAGACCATTGTAGAATAGGCATGCAGGGGGCTAGAAGCTCACTAGTAGTCTAGTTAAAGCCTTCCTAGACATCCCCATCTTCTTGCTTCTCATCCTCAGCAAACATCCATTTTTAGGCCACCATTGCCTGCTTCAGTTTCCCTTCCAGTTCAACAGCCATTGGTGGCATCTGGAGGGACAGATTTCCAGGAGTATCAGTCCTGTAAGGCCAGAGAACAAGTGTTACTGTCCAGCTTGCTCAGTACAGTTACAAGGGTACAAAAACAGCTATTCTGAACTGCTTGCTCAGGACAACTTACATTCATGTGGAACTTAGATAGCCTTGCTAGCAGCACAGAATATGTAGAGAAAATAGACAGTATCCAAATACAACCTGGCCAGATTTTGAACTACCACCTATAGAAAAAATAAAAGATTAAGTGTTTACAGTCTTCAAACTACCTACTTCAAAAAGCAGGCTAGTTCTTTACATTCTTGCCAAATTCACCCTTTGAAAGGGTGGGTCACATTAAGACACCTGAGCACGCAGTTCCACAGCAGGAAGACTTGATCTATCACAGCACGCAGTACAGAAATTTGTAAGACAGAAGAAACTTAACAGTTCCCTCTGCAGAACTGCCAGTACTCTGGGTGTTCTTGGAACAGATGGCCTCCAGGGATTAAGAAACAAGTCCAGTCCTCTCTCTACTAAGTCCCAGGAAGTTTCCTACGCCATCAAGCTTTTGAAGTAATTAGTCCATCATCTGCCTCAGATGGCAAACCGCAGGGTGACGTTGATATCCTACACCAGGACTGTACAAGGGCTCCAGCTTTGCCCTCCATTTGCAAGAGCTTCGAAGTCACCTTTATCTCAAAGCAACACTGTGCTATGGTCTGGTATTCTACCTGTGATTGCATTCAACCACTACCATTTCCTCAGAGATATTTCAAGCCTACATCTGATTGCAGAGACTTCCACAACTAGTTCTACAAAACTGGAGTGGAACAGGTGTGCTTATCAGATAAGCTGACTCAGGGAACGCAAGTATGAACTTGACTGCATGCCAGCATTTACAAAATCAGGAGGATATTCTACCAGCACAAACCTAAAGCAGAAGACAGTATATTAGTAGACTCCTCACAAGCAGCCAGGACTCCTAACATATGTGAGAGCACAGGACCACAAGGACATTACAGCAGAACTGTTTAGGATAATAGAACTTGAGGATTTCACTGTCCTAAAGCATACCAGCAACAGAACACCACTGTGCAACATACAAGGAAATTCAGGACTATGTACTTGACAGATTCTTCATATCCCTTGCAAAGGTTCCAGGAACAGGTCAAAAGATTGATTATAAAACTGGTTTATCTCCCCTTTGTGTTGCACTTAACTGTTTAAAGTAAATACTGACTTACCTCATCATACAGGCGAGAACATATGATGTTACTGTACTTCCAGAATTCTGCCCAGAAGTCTGAGTAGGATTCCACTGACCACTGGTATAAGTCATCATAGTTGGCTAGAAGTAATAGATATCTATTAGCATTGTGCAGAGAATTACAGGAATTTAGACAAACTACAATTAGGGATATACCAGATAAAGAAAATTTATGGCTAAAACAATCAGGAAGATAAAACTGATCACATGGAGTAGACCACTTCTCTCTTCAAGGCAAGTGACTATGGCATCAACAGAAATAGTCAATTAGAACACCTGAACAGATGGCATCATCTCACCTGACTGTTCAAGCTATTTTCCACCACAGAGATAGGGACCTTTTCTAGTAACTCTGTGCAACATCATCTCCCCATCAATGAAACTGAAGACTATACAGCAGGACAGAGTCCTGCTTGCTGACACTTCCACTCCGTATATCATCAATACAATGCTTTCACACAGCAAAAGATAAACAAGCCTTCCTGACAAAATACATTTGCTGTATGGTTCCAGTCTGGGACCAAAGACTTCCGAAAGCATGGTAACATGAAGATTAGATCCACTCATTATCCACCTGTAATATCAACAGCACTGTTACAAAGGAAGCATGCATTATTCCTCAGTAGATAAGACTGCAACTTACCTTTTCATGCTAAAACAGCATGAAGTGAAACAAGATATTTACTAGCTAGATCTTAAAACTCATTTAAGAACACGGAAGTAAACATGGAAGTAAGACAGTTTAAGTCTTACATGATTGTGAGACAGATGAAGTAATCTGAGGAATGCACACCAAAAAAACCAATTCAAACAAAATACTGAAATTCAATGTGTAAAATAGTCTTAGGTATAACTAACTGAAACTGATTCCTCATCACCAGCTTAAAAGTGACATTCCCAAGTCACATCGATCCTGCCTGAAGCTGTGCCAACAGCCAAATTAAATATGAATATCTGCCACCAATGACAGTAGTAGCTTCCTGCTCTGCCAACTGTGTTTCCTATTTGATGCTTTCAACTAGACACCTGAAGTAATTTTCTCCAATTATCTTTGGTTTGGCATGCTGTCACCCATCTGATTGTTTGCAAAGTCATCTTTGCATCCCCTTCCTACAAGGGAGACCTCTTCCAGCTTTGTAAGAGAAAACACATTCAAAACCATCTCTACATTGTTACTCACACTTGATCACTACAGCTGTTTCCCCACCTAGTCTGTCCTTTCCACATCTTATTCCACGCAATCTTTTCCATCCATGGGATATTACCCTCTAGGTATTACTGACATAGTAGAAGCAAAGGCAAAGACTCCTCTCCATAACTCAACTTTTGCCTACATATTGCCCCAATCTCAGCCTCCTACGTACACTTTTTAATACTCCACTCAAGTTACTCTTCACTATTCTGTATATTGCACATCATCTGGTGTGGGGATAAGACTTTACCAAAGGAAAGCTCAAGCTTACATCTCCTCCAAAAACCAGTTGTACCACATGCTCTTAATTATTTGATAAATGCAAAGAGCTACAAGTCACCACTAATTTGATTTTTTACAATATGAACAGTTTGTTCTATCTTGTCTTCACAGTTTGACCCCAAATGAGCTTTCACATGTAACTCCTTCAGGACCTGTTATTCCAGCAATTAAACATTGCATCTCACTACTGTATCTTCAGGGTTGGACAGAACCATGCTGTTTAAAGGGTTTTATTGCCCTTAGCTCTCCTCAGTCAGTCCACATCTTGATGTTACATAAAGAATCCATTCTTAGTTGTTGAATAGCATGTAGACCAATGAACATTAGTTCAAATTTAATGGAAGCTGACAAAGGTTTCTATATATGCACAGGAATTCACTTTTAACTGGAGATAGCCACTTCAAAATGGGGTGAAAAGAGTTCTTGTTGTTACAGCCATAACCAAGGGCAGCACACCCAAAATTGCATTCAATATTGATCATGTGAGTACCAGTTATATGACATTTCTCCTCAGAAGTGAGCTAAAATCTGGTAGTAACTTGCTTCCTATATAGCAAGGAAGTTAAACCCTATAAATTTGTGTTCAAATGGAAAACCCCCATCAGTCAAATTAATGACCTGCCTTGCCTACATATTAAGTTCCCAATCAAGATGCACAATTGTTTTCCAGACATGAACTGCTAGAAGCACTAGATACATTGCTACTACTCCAGAATATCTCTGCTTATACCACAGACGTTTATATCAGACTGACAAACTTGCCAGGCCACTTGCCAAAACTACTCCCTCCATCCCCCAGACAAATGATTACAGAAAAGCTACACAAGCAACCTGGGCCCCGAATACTCAGGGAGAACAGGGAGCATAAGACAAGCTAGTCAGAACTGGAGGGTTTGACCCACACACACACACTGAAGTCCACCTGGTTCATGATGTGAATGAGCCCACACAGCCGGCACCACTGACTCCTGACACCTGCGGTCAGCAGTCATTGAGAAACAGAATAATCTGGGATGAGAGACACCTCTGGAGGTCCAACCCCCTGCTCAAAGTAGGGCTAAATTCAAAGCTAAATCCAAACTCAAAGGACTGCACACCTATTCACAGCCATATAGGCATGACCATGGTATTCTGAATGACCATGAAGTAGAGCTTGAAGTTCAAGAGCTTTGGCAGATGCACAGCAAAAGACCTTAGCTTCCACCACTGAACTAACTTATGCATCACCTTTTACTACCCAGCATACTTCAGAGTTACAAAGATATACTCTTCAAAATTAAAGATGAGATTACAAGCACAGCCTTTAACGTTGTTAAAGCACCGTGTTAAGGCTTACCTTAACCTCATAGCCACGATGGCAGTGATTTCTCCTTCCCACACCCCCTTAAAGCCCCAAGTCCCTTCAGCGCTGCTCTCCCCGGGAACCCCCGCAGGCCAGACCTCGGCCGCGGACAGGGGCGGTCAGGAGCACACAGCAGGTACCAACGCCGGCGCCGCCTGGGCTGACATCCAGCAGCAGCACCAATAACCGATAAGGCTGTTTGCATTTCCAGCAGCGCGTACCTTCACGTTACGCGAGATGCTGCACCAGAGGCCTCTGCATCAGGCAGAGCATCACGCCGGCAGCCCCGACCACTCCGTCCCCGCAGGCCACGGGGGGTGCCAGAGCACCCCGCGGGCACCTCTCTGGGACAGGGGCGGGCGGACGGACGCGGTAATGCCAGCCCCGGGGAAGCAGAGCCCCGCCAACCTCCAGCGCAGCCAGAGGGCCTCCCCGCCCGCCCCGGCGCGGCGCTCACCCAGGCGGAGCCCGCAGCTGCTGGATACGGCGGCGCGGAACCGGTCCATGTGGGTGTTGCGCTTCGAGTCGGGCTCCCACATCACCTGCGACTCCATGATCTCGGGCTCGCGGGACATAGCGGCGACAACGACAAACGATCGAGGCGAGCGGCCGTCCCTGCCGCGAGGCGCCCGTCCGACACCCGCCTCCCGCGGCGCCTCAGCCCCGACTACGGGGCCCCTCCTCCGCGCGCAGCCCTTTAAGGTTCGCTCAGCCCTTCACCGTTGCCTCACCCCGTAACCTTCCGCCGGAGAGAAAAGAGTGCCGCCGAGAGGGCGGCCGGGGAGGGAGGGGCCGCCCCGCCCCGCCCCGCCCCCGCCGGCCGCAGAGCGGGGGGAGGCATCCCCCGCCGCCCCCCTCGGGAGAACCGAGGGAATGAGGAATGAATGAATGAATGAACGAACGATGAATGGATGGAGGCCCGTCCCGGCGGGGTCTCCCCTCAGGGACCCCCCGCCAAGCGACCCGCGGGGCAGCCCCCCCTCAGCCCCCTGGTCTCCGCCCTGACGGGAGCCCCGCGGCGGCCGCGGCCTCCGCCACAACCCGGCTGCCCCGGGTATACGCCTCTGTGGGGCTCTCGGCACCGCGGGTTAAAACCGGCGAGCTTCTCTTAATTTCAAAGCGGGAGGGCTTTCTCCGGCTGGCAATCGCCATGTCGCGACAGGCGGGTTTAGGCGAGGCGCGGGGGCCATGAGGTACTCCACAGCAAGGCACGAGTCCCCGTGTGTGCACGCTGCTTATGTAAGTGGTACTCTCAAGGTCACCATTTCCCTTCTAATTCATAGAGGCGTCAGAAAAATACGGATTCGATGGTAAATTGTACAGGTGTGCAGTGTAAATATGAAAGTAAAATGTATGATGCGAGGGTTAGAGCCCCTCTGCTGTGAGGACGGGCTGAGAGAGCTGGGGGGGTTCAGCCTGGAGAAGGCTCCAGGGAGACCTTGGAGCCCCTTCCAGTCCCTAAAGGGGCTCCAGGAGAGATGGGGAGGGATCTTTATCAGGGAGTGGAGCCGTAGGACAAGAGGGAACAGCTTTAAACTGAAAGAGGGGAGATTTAGATTAGATATCGGGAAGAAATTCTTTGCTGTGAGGGCGGTGAGCCCCTGGCCCAGGCTGCCCAGAGAAGCTGTGGCTGCCCCATCCCTGGAGGGGTTCAAGGCCAGGTTGGACGGGGCTTGGAGCAACCTGGGCTGGTGGGAGGTGTCCCTGCCCAGGGCAGGGGGTGGCACTGGGTGAGCTTTAAGGTGTCTTCTAACCCAAACCATTCTATGATTCTATATGTAGTAAATAGTATTATACCTCCCATAAATTTCAGACTTTTGTGCTACTGGAACACAACTGCTTTATGAAATTTACAGGCAACGTGATTTGAACCATTTTTATTTGCCTCAAGAAAGACCTTACATCTCGCATGTTTTTATATAACTTTCTCTGGAAGAAGGTCCGCAGAGACAGGGGGTGGAATCGAGACACGCCATCCGCTTTTCCGCGCCTCCCTTTGCCTTGGCAGCGGCGCCGAGGGGCCAGCCGAGGCGTGAAACAGCGATAAGGGAGCTCCCGTGCCCGGTGCGCTTCACCGGTACAGCCGCCTGCGGTGGGCAAAACAAACCACCACAGGCAGCAAACCCATAAATGTCCCATTTTTACCTCACCCCCGTTCCACCCGGCCCCGGGCCGAGGCCACCCCCCGCGGGGCCACCGCTCCCCGCCGCCAACGGCCGCCGCCCCTCGGGCGCGGCGCGAACGGGCGGCCCCGCGCTGCGGACGGATCCCGCGCGGCGCGCGGAGGCCGCGACGCCGGCGCGTCTGATTGGCTACCGGGCGCCTGGCCCCACATCAGCCCAGAGCGCGCTTTCCTCAGGGCTCGGCTGACGGATGAAGAGCTGACACCGTGAAGAGCCAATCGGAGAGGGGGTTTCTAAAGGCCTCTTCTCGTGTCGACCAATGAGCGGCCGGATAGGAGGAGGCGTGCCCAATCGGGGGGGAGCTCTCATGCGGCCCGGCCGGAGGGGGTGGGGTCCCGCCGTGATTCCCCTTAGCGCTGAGGCGAGTCCGTGCCGGCGCCTCGGCGACCCCAATATTAACCGTTTTTAAGGTAAAAAAGCAGCATCAAACCGTCAGCTTTCCTCCACCCAAACCAACCTGTGCATCTAAAAAAGAAAACGCGCAGCCAAATCACCTGAGAAGGGACCCCAAAAAAAAATCCTCTCGCTGAGCTGAAATAATTTAAAAAGGGGCTGACCCACTTGCTGTTCAAGCAGGAAGAGGCACCCTGGGGATTTGGTAATAAAACTTGGGCTTTTAGGAAAGCCTGTCAGACCTTCTCATTTTATTGACAGCAGTTTTGCTATTTCATCCTTATTTAGAATCGTTATGCTTCCATTTCCCTTGCCCTCATTCCAGTTTTTCCTCATCCAAGCTGTTTTTTTTTCTTCTTTCAAAAGTGACTTTGGAAAAATGGGAAGAAGGAAAATTAATCAAGCCTTTAGCAAGAAAATGGGCATTAAGACCACTGCAGTGACTACTAAAAATAGTTTGGAGTCTAGATTGGGATAGCTGGAGGAAAATTGCCTGAGTAAGATTAACTGGAATTGGCCATTTTCAAATCTTTTTTAAGCCTTGCTTTATAGCTACTAATAGTAATAATAGGTTAAAAGTTAAATCATGTTTTCTGCTTTAGATTAGATTAGGGGCCTTTCAAAAGATGCTTCAGAACCAACTAACAGTAATAATGATGGCACTACCTCATTTGTGGTCTATGAGGTAACTGATCTGTAGTCTGCCTGTGAAATTAAAAGGAGTGATGAAATCTGTGGACCTGTCAGATAAAAGTTTCGTAATAATACCTCACGGTAATCTGTGGAGTGTGCTGAGGCCTGACCATGATCCATTGATCCAACACCTGGTTTAGGAAATCTAAAGATTTTGTAAGGTTTTCTAAAAATGCTATATTTGGAGTGGCTACCGCCTGGTTAATGTCTGCATAAGAATGAGAAACTTCTGGTTCATTCGACATCCATGATCTCTGCAACCTCTACATGGTGTCAGGAGTACAAGTGACCAGAATCAAAGTCAAAAGCATTTACAGAAAGGGAAGAAGAAAGAAAAGGAAAAGAGAAAAAGAAAAAGAAGAAAAGAAGCAGTGACACATTGCAAGGAAAGCCTCACAGAGTTAGCAGAAAAATGTGAAAAGGCCTACAACGACAAGAAATCAGCTATGACAAATTGAGGCTGTGAGATGAAGTAAAGACAGGAAAATAAGGGTCAGTGAAGTTAAGGGCTGGTCCAGAGTAACACCAGTTGGTTTTCTTTAAGTCTATGCCATTTTTCCAGCAAAAAATAGGATTTAAAAAGAGAGAACTCTATGATCTGCTAAAACTTTGACACCTAGAAGTCCCCAATTTATTCTAAATACTGTTCAGATTGTTGTTAAATCCCTATACATGACTAAGACATCTTACACAGTTTCTAGTTCAGACCAGGAAACAGAGAAGTACGCTCATGCTTCTTCTGTACAGTGAGACCCTCATCAGATGATCTTTCTAGAAACCTCACAGTTGTCCTAATTAAAAAGTTCACTGTGGTTGAAATCAATATTTCATGCCATGATGCAATGTATTCTTTGAGCAGACGCAATTTCATTTATTTAAACGAGAGAGGTGAAATACTGTGTAATTTCATAAGAGCTGTGGATTTGGAGAGATGAACCTACCTGAAATAGGCTCATTGAGACAGATCAGGAAATCAATTAAATACCAGGGAAGATTCCCAGATTATCCTGACCTCATGTGAAGGACAACCCCGAGCGCAGGCCTCCAAAGGCAGCAGCTAAAATAGGCCTCGGAGCCTCTGTAAAGAACGAATGGAAAGAAACAACACGCACTTTGCAGAAGTGATTTTGAGGGGATCCCATGGTGGAAACTCACACAGAGAAATAGGAATGTCCCCAAATTGTCAGAAACAAGACCCATCAGACCACAAACAAGGGGACACAGAGAAGGCCATGCCAACTGGAAGCAAATTGAAGAATTCTAACTGGCACAGGAGACAATACACCTGACAGTTACTTACATTACTGTTGCGTTTTGTACCGCAGGGTTCTTTGCATGCAAGAAATGCCCCAGAAGCGGACACTTTGCTGTGTGCTGGGAGTCAAGGCACAGCATGACACTGAGGGCAGATAAGCAGAAACCTCGTAAGACCCTCAAAAATACTCGTCATCAGTTTCCAACCCATTTTGGAAGAATATGAGACAGACTTCCGAATGTACACAGGTAGTAACATACCAGCAATTTCACGGCCCCCTTAAATGAGAATGAAAGCACCCCTTATAAATATATAAAGCATCCATATCCTACTGAAATCAAGTAAGATCCTAAGTACCTTCCTGGATCTGGGCCCAGCCCTTTCAGGGCCAAAAATAAGTTAATGCTAAAAGGTCTAGGCCATTCTGCTAAATGTGAAAATAAGTGTTTTGGCCAGACTAAAACGGGGAAAAAGGCCATAATAAAGATGTCTCTATTCTAGATGTCTACTCAACTACTCAGCAACTGGGCTTAGGCTCAGCCACGAGGTTTAAATGTCAAGGACACAGGGTATAAAATCGGAAAGAGATACCTCAAGTTATTCCAGTGACTGGAAGAGCTACCAGCTGAGCCCCACGCTGAGGGAACTCCCCAGGAAGGGCCAGGAAAAGCAGAGCTCTGCGCTGTAATGTTCAGAGCAGCAATCCTCAGTGGTGCACAGATGTGGTCTCGGGCCACCTACACCTTCCCAAGCACAACCAGGAGCTCAGGGGAGGGTGTTCAGATCTTCCGTGCCTTGAAGCTACTGTTGGGCAATTTAGCAAACATCTTCTGCTGCAGCTCACGTCATCACTTGGTGCAGAACCTCCACTGCAAACCAATGGATCTGTGTTTATGTTGCCATCGTTGTGTGCCTATCTTGTCTAACTGAGGCTCCTGTTGATAAACGGTGAACCAGAATGTGCTCTGAAGGCAATAAAGCACTTTTCTATCTCCCGGGGATTCTTATTTCACTCTGCTAACATCCTGGTTGGGTTTCACTACCCAGAAGGAGGTGATAACATTGTCTAATTTATACTTCCCAACTGGTCTTTTGTTAGCCTAGTTAGTCTGGAAAAATCAACATAAAAGCTGTCAGAAGAGGGTGTTGCACCATTAAGCGTGCTGAATTTTGACATACACATCTCAGTCAGAGTTTCTCAAGGGTAAAGACACAAGAGTCCTTCAGAATCCCTCGACCTGAAGTTGAGAGTGTACTGAACAGATGTCATTTTTTGACATTAGACTTCTATATTCCCTCTGTCATTTGGGGATTGCACCTGGGGATCTCCTCAGAGAGGGGTACCCACACAGGAAAGGAGCTCGCTGTGTGCTCTGTGAAGATTGTGATGGGTCTTGAGAGCCCAAATAGACAGCTGAATAGTTGAAAAGCTCTGCGGGAGAGGATCTGGGGCCAAGAAGTTGATCATGAGTCAGCAACGCACCCTTGCAGTGAAGAAGGCCAACAGCATCCTGGGCTGTGTTAGCGAGAGCGTAGCCAGCAGGTCAAGGGACGTGATCCTTCCCCTCGGTTTGGCCCTTCCAAGACCACATCTGGAGTAGCGTGCCCAGGTTTGGGCTCCACGCTGCAAGAAGGGTATTGATACTGGAGCAAGTCCAACGGAAGCCACTGAGCAGTGCAGGGGTCCGGAGCACAGGGTGCCCGAGAGTGCTCGGAGAGGGCAAAGGCAAGACCTGATCTCTGCCTACATCTACCTGAGCGGAGGGTGCAGGGACAACAGAGCCAGAACCTTCTTGGAGGTAGATGCTGACAGCAGGAGGGTCAACGGCCCTCCATTGAGACAGGGGAAACCCTGATTAGATAGTAGGGGGAAAAAAAATTGTCAGGTGGATTATTAAATATAAAATTTAGCCTGGAACAGGTTTAGTACCATGACAGGTCAAATACCAGAAGAGATTAAATATTGGGATGGGTCAGTATAGGAAAGGCATGCACCTGTTGGAGCGGGTCCAGGGGAGGCCAGGGGAGGCCACAAAGATGCTCCAAGGTCTGGAGCCCCTCCGTTGTGAGGACGGGCTGAGAGAGTTGGGGGTGTTCAGCCTGGAGAAGGCTCCAGGGAGACCTTAGAGCCCCTTCCGGGCCCTAAAGGGGCTCCAGGAGAGACGGGAAGGGATCTTTATCAGGGAGTGGAGCGACAGGACGAGGGGGAACGGTTTAAAACTGAAAGATAATGGTTTTAAGGGAGTAATGGTTTTAAACTAAAAGAGGGGAGATTTAGACTAGATATAAGGAAGGAATTTTTTACAATGAGGGTGGTGAAACCCTGGAACAGTTGAGGTGGTTGATGCCCCATGCCTGGAAACATTCAAGGTCGCGTTGGACGGGACCACCCTCATTGTAAATAACGCCTTCATCCTATCCAGTCTGAATCTCCCCTCTTTCAGTTTAAATTGAGAAAAACTGACAAATAAAATTGAAAATTTAAAAAAAAAAAATAAAAATCCTCAGTTCCTTAAACACCCTTTGAGACTTAGCAGTCACGAGCGGAATTATAATTCACGAAACAAGCACGGCAGGCTATTTTGAAGTCCTCGGGGAGGGGGGAGCGGGGAATAAATATAACTCTACGCGCTTTTTTAGCTCTGCCGGTCATAAATGTACTTATTACGCTTGTCCTTATTCTGGGTGTTTTGGCACGTAAATTTATACGTTGGCGGGATTTAAAGGCGCGCTTTGTAAGCGTTGCCATTGTTATGAAGTTTAAAAAAGACGCTTGGCCGGGGGGGGGGGGGGGGGGGGGGAGGCGGTGCGGGGGGGTGGCGGTGCACTCTGCGAGTGCACCGCCCCCCCCCGCACCGCCCCCCCCCCCCCCCCCCCGGCTCCGGGAGGTTTGCGTCGCGCCCGCTAGGCGGCGCCATAACGGCGGGCGGCGCTGCCGGGCGCGGGCGGCCATGGCGGCGGGGCGGCTGCCGGCGCTGTGGCTGTTCCTCTTGGCCGCTTTGCTGCTGGGGGGTATGGCGGGACCCGGCGTTTGGGCAGCCCGCAGCCGGGGAGCCGAAAAACAAAACAGTTTCCGCCGAGCTGCCAGCGGCCTCTACCAAGGCGTCAGCGGCCTCTTCGGCGAGGACAACGTGCGGGCCCTGCAGAAGGTGAGGAGCCGGCCGCTTTCCCTCACCTTCCTCCTCCCATCCCCGTTCCCCTTCCCCGTTCTCCTTCCCTTCCTTTTCCTCCCGGGGGGTGACCGGGCGGTTCTGTGAGGCAGAGCCCCCCCGGGAGGCCGTCCCTGTTCCCGCTGGACCCGCGGCGGCCTCGTCCCCTGTGCGGGAACGTTGCTTTTTGGGGAAGAAAACAGGAGGCGAGGCTTGATGTGGAGCGAACGCCAAAAAAAAAAAAAAAAAAAAAAAAAAAAAGAAATCTCTAAATAAAGGTTGTTTCAGGTGGGGGAGGACCGCTGTCGGCGAGGAGCCCTCCGGCTGAAACGTGGTCTCTGCATCAGCAGAGCATCCTCTGTAGGGCCAGATATGAACTTGCAGGATATCAAGTGTGCAGGCAGATGGACCTATACGTTCCTCTGATCCTTCTTTCCTCAGCCAGCAGGAACAAATAATACTGTTAAATTGACCTGTAAATGCATTTGAGACATTTGGGGGTGATGCCAGGGACATCTCTCAGTTGCTCATTGAAGATAAATCTCTGCTTTGCTTTACCAGTGTCCATTGCTAGTAATAGGCTCTTCTTTAAACTTCAGAACAGTGGTAAAGCTAATAAAGTGCATTTTTAAATCCTGCCAATGTATAAATTTACATGGCAAAATACCTAGAATAAGGACAGTTTTAATAAGTAGATTTATGATTCACAGAGTTAAAAAGCATTTAGAGTTACATTTTTTTCCCTTGAGGACTTCAAAATAGCCTGCAGTTCTTGTTTCATGAATTATAATTCTACTCATGACTGCTAAGTCTCAAAGCGTGTTTAAGGAATTCAGGATTTATTTTTTTTAATTTTCAATTTTATTTCTCAGTTTTTCTCAAGGTTGACAGAAAGGTTTGTCAATGGGGTGGATATATTAATGGACACATTCTGGAGAATATGGACTGATTTGTTAGATGTTCTTGGAATTGATGGTAAGTGTGATGCCTGTTCTTGAACTATATCAGCCCGTATCAATGTTTACAAGCATAGGCTGAGCGGGAAAATAATTACATTTTATCATGCTATATTGAACATCCATCAGTGGTATCTCTGTCTGCTTCACGTGGCTTTGATTTTGCTATTAGTACCTTCAAACAAGAGGACTAAAACCAGCCGTTCCCTTTCTGTATGTGTATCTACAGGATGTCTGTAGAACACATTACAAGTCATGGTTGGCTTCTTGGTATTGTCATTAAATGGATGCACGTGGCCAGGAACGGTTCAGGGAAATAAAGGAGCACTAGAAGAAGGAAAGGTGCAATTGAGACCGTTGAGAATATCACCTTTACAAACAAGTATCTTTAGTCTCGATATGAACTTCAACCTTAGGCCCTACAGTAGTTTGTCTTTGAAGAACCTTTAGCACTTCTGCTTTGAAGGAATTAATTCGATTGCATCGCTGGAGCTGAGCCAGTAATAGGAGAAAGGTCCATCCAGAAATAGATGAAGTAGCTTTACCCTTTATTTTACAAAACACAGTCATGACCCCACTGCATGATCCTTTGAAGCTGCACTTGCATTTTTACCTTTATCACTTTGGCATGCACTCATTAATATTCTGTAAATTTTCCTTTGTTTTTCAGCCTCCAACTTGACTCATTATTTCAGCCCAGCAGCAATTGCCAACAACCCGACCCGTGCTCTTCTGCTGATTGGTGCCATTTTACTTGCCTATTGGTTTTTATCTCTCTTCCTTGGATTCTTCTTCTATCTCCTGCACATGCTGTTTGGTCGCTTTTTCTGGATTGCAAGGGTTGCCCTTTTCACTCTCTCGTGCGTGTACATCCTCCAGAAGTACGAAGGTGACCCAGAGCACGCAGTCCTGCCTCTCTGCTTTGTTGTAGCAGTCTACTTCATGACGGGGCCAGTTGGATTTTACTGGAGAAGAAACAGCAACAGCAGCCTGGAGGAGAAGATGGACCACCTGGATAGTCAGATCAGACTTCTGAACATACGTCTCTCTCGGGTGATTGAAAACCTGGACAGAGGCGGTGACCAGTGAACCAACCCCTATAGACCACTGTACACCAGCTCTAGGAAATTCCTAAGCACTGTCTCATTCGAAGTTACAAAGCAACAAAACGTCACATGGTAAAAAGTGGGCAAAGTTATAACTTTTCATCATGTGTAAGACTAATTTATCTAGATTATACACTCAGCCATTATACTTGTAGGAAAAAAAAAACGACAAACATTTAAAAATTCAGCTGTATATTCAGAGAGTTTTATCCAGTACTAGAATTTTCTCAGTAGAGAAACGCTTACTTTTACAAGCATTTAAAAACATCTTTTGTAAAGTTTTTATAAAAGCAAATTGAGTAGTCTTTCAAATATTGAAATTGAGCTAAACGTATGCAAATTTGAGACTTTAAAAGTTAAAAAGAAAAAAAAAAATAATCTCAAGCTACCAAACACTTCCATTGAGAAGTAACTGCTGTGGGTCCACATTTTTTTTTTTCAAAGTTGCGAATGTTTTTGTTTTATTGTTGGCTTATTTCATTGCCTTGAAGTTGCCTTTCATAGAGTATCAGATGAGGAATTTTCTGGTATCCAGGCCAAAAAATTTGCACCGTAGCTTTTAATAGGAGGTGGGGAATAAGGGAGAAGGAAGATTTCATAAATTTGAAGTCCTTAAATGCCAGTCCAATATGAGGAATTGAGAAGTGCACGTGTGGCATTATTTCATTGTATTTCATCTCGAGAACTTTAGTTTGGTGTCTGAAAGGAAATCTGTTTTAATAAATTAACACAAAAGGAAGAGATGTAGTGTGGCAAATTGTAATTCATATTTGATCTTCACAGTTAAGCATTTGCCAAGCATAAGTGCATAGAATGAAACATGTTTTTTAATCTCAGGACCCATGTACTTTCTCAAAAGAGGCAGCAGTTAAAACTCTTGCAAATATATTGTTGCTTAGAGCTTTCTCAGGACCAATAAGCGGCAATAAATTATCTTCAGGAAGATCTGGATCTTTTTCTAAAATTGTAATAGTTTTATAGGAGCTTTTTGCTTGAAGTCTGTGTCCTCACTATACTGGGTTTGGGGGAAAGTGGGTCACCTTATGAGAAGGGTGTATTGAACGGCTGTATTTGAGTCACAGGAGCTTTGAAGCAATTTTTTTTTGAAGGATTCTATGTATTTGTAACCTTAGAATTGATTAGCTTGGTAGACCATCACTGGCTTTGTAAGGTTTGCTGAAATGCATTGAAACAAAGGGAACCTCAGGGAAGAAAGTCGGATAAGTGGTGCCGCTTGGTAACCTACAGGATCCGAGGATATAAAAAGGGGGAGGGAGGGGAAGCGTCTGAACCATAGTGATGAGCACAGTATCAAACCCACCAGAGGTAAAATGGACCACAGCTGATGAACCACCTATTCCATAATGACTAAACAAACAAGTAAAGAAAAAAAAAAAAAAAGTAACAAAAATTGGTCTGTGATAGGGACCGGCGAAAAAGGGGAACAAACAGGAGTAGGTGCTGTTGCTTTGCCCGACACTGCTGGCTCCTGGGGGCTGGGGCAGCTGAGCAGAGCCGGGCGCTTGGTCTTGGGCTTCTTATTTCATTGGGTAGAGCGTTTGTTGGGTGTGACGCCTAACTGAATGTAACTGGGGGGTGAATTTATTTTTCTCTTGACGCTGAAGCTTGATGCTCTCCTTAAAATGCATGTTACCTGCCAAACCTCTTTTGGTCCGTATGTGACATTGACATGAGGGATTATTTTAAACTCCATGTTAATGGCCTTTACTCCAGACTGTGATCACTTAAGTTCAACGTGGTTGAAGTTCATATGCAGCTGGCACTGTTGTAATCCATTTAAATTTTTTATGTCACCTGTAAATCCCTTCACGCCCCATTTTTCAAGAAATGCATATTTGGAGTTGCAAAGTAACTGCTTTTCATAACTTAAAATCCTTCCCGTGAACAGATAAGTGCTATGGCAACAAACAGTCCGCTTTGCAAAGCTGAAAATGTAAATTGCTGTATATTCCTTTTTACAGCTCTTTTTCCATAGTATTACAGTCTTCCCTGTAAACTCAGTTTTCCATACTGTTGTGCACAGAGGACTGGGCTAAAACACCCACCTGGAAATTAGGAATTGGTTAGCAAAGCTTGTCAGGTCTTTACGCGTTTTGCTAAATTTGAGGCCTGAGGACCAAAGCCTGCAAACCTTGCTCGTGTAAGCGGCTCTGTCGACTTCCGTAGGACTGTGTGCATGAGTCAGTTTTGCAAAGATTGTATTTTATGTAATCCGTATTTAATGTTAAAGGTAAAGATACCGAATGGTTTATATATCTAGAGTTGTCTATGATAAAGATTTCTTTTAAAATACTATATAAAAGCTAATTTGGATTGTAGTTTCTCCCTGTCTCGCTCTAATCGTTCATCTTAGTTTTGTAAAATCAGCCCTCCTATATTAATACTCTTAATTTTGATCATCCTGCTGCTTGGAAAAAAAGTATTTTTATATTTACTTGCATCCCATGTATAGCAAAATGTTACGTGAAAAGCGGTATATATAAAATTGGATATTTTTAATCAGTATTTTTCCCGGCACTCAGTTTTCACGGTAGTTAAATTCAAAAGTAATGTTTGGGTTTTTTTAAAGCACAATCTAATCTTCAATATATATATATACACTTTAAAAATGCTCTGTATTTTTAATCATGCACTGTAGTGAAAGCGCTTTTGGGACATGAATGTGGTATTGTATTTAATCTCTTTCAACTTTTGTAAATACCTTTTACAAATATTTTCCATACCGAGTCATCTAGTTTGCCATGGAGGTTTTTGCTGTTTTGTAGAACTGGTTCCAGTGACAGTGGCTGCACTGCTTTTCTATTGCCATTGCTAGGAGCAGCTCATACGAGTTCGCAGGGACGTGCAGGTGTCGCCTTGTCCCCTGCGGATAAACCCGGACACGGGATGGGACACACTTGCTCCAGTCGGTGGCAGAAATGGGGCTAAACCCCAAATCTGGCTGCTGCCGGCCCTTTGCTCCGAGGGCTTCGGCTCCCTCGGGGGCAGGCGGCAGCGTCTCTGCGCTCCTCTACATCTGCTGCCCTCCGCGTCGGAGCAACACGGCACAGGTGACATGGGGTGACGCTCCCCGCCTGTGCCCCCCTCCCACGGGCCGAGCCACCGACCTTCTGTCTGCGGCGGCTGCTGCGTCACCGGCTGACGTAACCCTGTAAGACGGGCTTCAGCCTGTCCTCTATCAGAAATCCTGGTAGGATCGTAAGTGTTTTTAAACTTCATACTTTAAGACATAATATTTGAAACTACTGTAGTATTTTCAATACATTCACGTTTTTGCAAAACTAACATGGGTAGCAATTTCGTTGGAAGTACACTCCTCGCCTATAGATAACCGACCTGTTGTGTTCGGGGTGTTAACGCTTTTAAAAGTGGTATTGGGTGTCAGAGTGCCGTGTATAAACTCCGGTGTAATTCAGTGCTGTACTTAGTAGTGCGTCCTTCCAGCTGTGATTCGCTTCTCAAGACTCATTGCATCGTTCGTGTGGAAAATAGACCAGTGTCAATCTTCGCTCTTCGATGGTGTAGAAGTTTTTTTCAGTGTGATTTGCCTCACGTACTGATCCGCATTTGGCAGCTAATGACGTAAATGACCAATAAGTTCTCTTTGTCTGGGTTGGAAAAATAAAAGGTTTTATTGTATCCGCATGTATTTTAAACTTTCTGGGTAATTCCGTCGAACTGTGATGACAGTACATGTCGAGGTTGATCTTCTCCTGTTACTCGGAAGCGGTATTCGCTGCGCTAGCGCTGGCAGTGGTGGTTCCACATCCCGTTTTGTACGTCAGACTTGAGATGATGGTGTTTGCACAACGGTGTTCATGTAAAAAATACTTCGGTCCGAAGAGATGATGTGTGTGTATGCTTTTGACGTGTGTGATCCGTAGGGAAATACTAGATTCTGCTGATAATATCGTTAAAAGTAGTTACAAATATATCAGAGTTATTTTTTACACCTGCCTTTATTTATGACTTCCCTGACCGCCCGATCGATGTGCGACGTCGCGGAGTGTTTGTAGGCGGGTTTCACACCTCAGCTGTGCCATTGTGACAAAGCTTCAAATAAACGTTTACTGAAACTTTCCGCCCAGCAGTGAATTGGCTTTGTCGGGCGGCTGCCGGCCGGGGCCCATCGCGGCGCTGGCGGCGGCGGGCGGTGGCGGGAACGGCGCTTCCCGCGCTCAGGGCGTGCCCGGCCCCGCCCCCCGGCGCACACCCGCCCTCGAGCGCCTGCGCGCGCCGCTCCACGCCCCCTTCTCGCGAGACCGCGCGTTCCCCCGGAAGTGGCGGCAGCAGGGAGCAGCACGTGTGCCCGCTCCCGCTCCCGGTCCCGGTCCCGCCGCCATGGGCCGGGCGCGCCGCCGGCACAACTGGAAGGCCCGGCTGCCGCAGGGCACCGCGCAGCCGCCGCCCGCCGCCCCGCCGCCGGAGGTGCCGCTGGAGCTGGGAGGTGCGGCGGGGCCCGGCTCGGGGGCCGCGGGGGGGCCCGGCCCGTTTCGGTTCCGTTCGGTTCTCTTCAGCGTCGTATTCGTTACTGCGGCCCGGGGCCGTTAACGTTGCTAAACGTGACCGCGGAGCTGCTGAGATTAGAGTTGTTGTCGTGTCCTTACTATAGGTTTACTCTGCTTCCATTGGAGGCATCGAAATTATTTTAAAGTATCTTGTAGGCCTTGCGTTAATAGCGCTATTAAAGCAGTTGCTGCATTTAAGCAATTCTTTACTAAAGCAGTTATTAAAATATTCCTATACGTAATATTTTTATGCTTAACATTTGCGTTCTCAAATGTTGCTTTTAAAAAAGAACACAGTTATTATGCTATTTTTGTTGTTCAGACTCCACCAATAGGGATTTTTAGCGTTAAACCGGAGTCGTGCCTGGAGGGGGGCGGGCGGCCACAGGGTCAGCCCCCGGTGCAGTGTCCCGGGCTGCCCCCTCGCCCGGGGGAGCGCAATAAAAAGGCACGAATTTGGTAGCGTTGTTACGTAAGTTAAGGAAAATTACCCTCAGGGCTGTTGGAAGCACAGGGTTATCTATCAAGTCCCCGCTTTTGGGGTCCTTTGCCCTTGCTGACGATGATGATGCAGGGTTTTTTTTTTGCTGGGGGTGCGGGTTGTGTTTGCTTAAAACAGCTAAATCGAGTACGGTTTGTGATAAGCCCGTTAAGCAGCGTGCCGAAAATAATCCGCCTGGCACCAGGGAATAACCAAACAAATGCTTTCAGATGAAGCAACGCTGAAGGGAATCGATGGGAGTAACGCCCTGGTCCTGCCAGCGAGGAAAGCAAAGAAGAAAAAAGTAGCGTCTGTTGTGCAACAGCAGAAGAAACCCCTGAGCAAGAAACAGAAGAAAAACCTGCAGAAAGTTTTAGAGCAGAAGGAAAAGAAAAAACAGGTATGTTGTTGCTTGCTGGTACCTCCAGCTTCGCGACTTTGGTTAAAATGGTAAAGTTAATATCAGCGTGTGGAAGAAGTTAAGGCTGACATTAATGAGCAGCTGCAGAGGTTTCCCTCACGCTGTGACACTGTCAGTCCCTGGTGCGTGACACGGTTGCGTTACTGGTGTGGAAAACCAGCGGAGGGGTGACAGCTCTGCAGAGACAGCGAGCGGTTTTTGGGATATGGCCTGTCTGGGGCATCTCAAGGATGTGCAGATGCTGAAATTTAAGTTAAAAACAGTGTGAAGCATCCCTTTGCTGGGCATTTTGGCAAAAAAGCGCTGTCACCCATGGACTCCTGAACATAACTTGTGGAGAAAAGCCTTCCTCTCCCTCTCCATGGATCAGGTGTTGCAGGAACGTGCCGTTTCTGGGTCCTGGGTCTGTTTCTCTCCTTGACCCTGATGGAGTAGGTGCGCGTCATGAAGACATCACTAGCAGAGTAAATGACGTGGTATTTTAAAAGCATTCTCACAGGTTGTATGAGAAGCTTTGTCCCGCTGCAGAAGGCCAAGCTTGATGCACCCCTAACTCTGCTACTGCCAGTGCTTCTGAAATATTTATTTCAAGCTCTTAGGTATTTTCTGTAGGCACGTGCAGCTTTTCTATCTTTGTAAAAGCTTTTCAGTCAAAATTCCTGTTCGTTTTAGTGTCTGAATAATGGTTTTGACAAACGAACTCTATTTTTGGAGATAGTTTGAAACTGCTGCTGTCCGACCTCCTGCCAGCGCCGTGTCCCACATGAGGGAGTTGACGGGAAGCTTGCATTACTCAAGCCCTCACGCCAGCATTTTAGTTCAAATCCATTTTCTTTGCCCTTGTTTGAAGGGTGCAGCTGAGCTTTTCATCGCAGCGATGAAGGGTCAAGTCTGTATTTCTATTTTTGCTCTGGTGCAGGGCCGAAGTCTTCCCCGGGGAGGACTGACCGTGGAGCGGCAGGAACGGCTTTGCAACCTCACAGCAAGATTTGCCAGACAGAGCACACCCTTTAAAACTCAGGCACAAATCTTGAAATGAAATGATTTCCTGGTGAAAGCAAGCACTGATTTTGGTTGTTTTTCCCAAACAGCGAGCCGAGCTGCTGAGCAAGCTGAACGAGGTCCAGGCTTCTGAGGCGGAAATGAAACTTCTGTACACAACTTCCAAACTGGGTATTGGGGAGCGCATGTACCAGACTAAAAGGTAAAGTCTTATTTGGAAAGAACCATTCTGGTTTATCACTGTGGTTGAAAACTTGGCCATCTTCTTACCTTCTTTTGCTTGGTTTGGTGTTTTGGGTTTTTTTTTTTTTTTTTCCCCCCTCTTATTACACACAGGTTCTTCAGAACAGATGGAGTTAAAAAATTTTCTATTTTGATCTGATGATATAGTAGTTATTTTCTTGTTTTCCTAAGGAGAGGATGTTAGTTAAAATAACCTGGTCTTCCCTTTCATTAGGGACAAAGTGGGTCACAATTGTGTACACATACCCTTACAATTATGCTAAATCACATAATTAGTGGAATAAATGTTTACTTTCTTGTATTGGAAAACATCGACTAACGTGGTCCTTAGTTACTGGATTTATCAAGAGCTGCATTTTGGCAGAAGTTGAAATAAATTAAACTACAAAGATGTCTTCTGAAGAAATGAATAAATATCAATATGGAGTGAGCTTAGATACGAATCCAGCAATCAGGTCATCCGAGGCTTTACCTAGCGGAGTCCTGAAAACCTCCAAGGCTGGAGATCCTTGGAGAACTGGGTGAACCTCTCTGGTGATCTCTTCTGGCGCTGCGCTACACCCAAGGTGTGGAGGTTTTCTTCATGTGAGTAAAACCTGGTTCAGGCTCAGGCAGTGACTTTTGGTAATGCAGCTTTTCTCGTTTGTGTGGAAGACCTGTCTGGCTTGAGGTTCTGGAAAAGATTGACCACAGCATAGTTCACATGTTGATGTTTTGTTCTAGGGTGATACAGGAGCCAGGGACTGTGGTCCCTGAAAAGATCAGGAGCATTAGCGGTGCAAATAAGAGAAGACACAGCGCAGATTCTGAGTCGGAGCCTGAGGAAGAACCCAGTAGCTCTGAGGAGGAGAAGGAAGAGCAGAAACAAGAACTTGAGAACTCCTCAGCCGGTGATTTGAGTACTGCTGACAAGCCAGAGGAAGGCGTGAAGAAGACAGTGTGTAACCAGCGGCCGGCTGGCCCTAGTGCGCCCGTCTGCCAGGCAGCCCCCAACAAACCGCCTTGCAAACCTGCGGTTTTCATTCCAGTGGACAGGTCTCCTGAGATTCAGGTGAGGCTCTGTGAACCATCAAGTGCTTATCAAGAGGGTTGGAGACTATGGTACCTTCCATCAAATCAGGTCCCTGCAGATGCCAGTGTTACCTCGTGGCTCTTGCTAACGCCGCATGGCGGCAGCGTGCACTCAGGGTCCTTGTCCTGGCGAGCTGTACTCGGACATCTCTGAGCTTTAAGCCCATCTCATCCAGCAGAAGGAAAACTAGGTTTGTTTTAGGATATAAGCATTTGTCTCTGGTTTTACGTATAGCATCTATGAGCAGTCTTTTATCGTTCTTCACTGGAAAATCTGGTGAAGTCACTTTTAGCTCTCCCTTATGCCGTATCTTGTGCTGGGTAGTTTTATTCCATTGGCTGTGGGTGGAGTGTTCTGTAGAAACGGGAAAAGTTCTGCTTGTGTCTGAGCAGGCGAGACAGAGTTGGGAAATGAGTTTTTGCCTGAAGTGCTATGTTAATAAACTCCAGGGACTCTGAAGTTTCACAAATTGAAGTGCAGGGCTTGCCAGCGGCTTTCTGGGAAGCTGTTCTGGCGACTAGTTCTTGGACACGCTAGTGTGATATTATTAGCCGGTTTAGAGCTTTTTGAGCCACAAAGCTTGCAGAATTCCCTTTTGTGGCCTTTATAATCTGAGGAAGGTAACAGTTTTCAGTCCTGGGGAAGAAAAAAAGGGAGTGAGAGACAAAACAGTGCAACTAAAATACATGTTTTCTATTATTTAGGAAGCAAGACTAAAGCTTCCAATCCTTGCCGAAGAGCAAGTAATCATGGAAGCCATTAGTGAGAATCCCATCGTCATCATATGTGGAGAGACGGGGAGCGGTAAAACCACGCAAGTACCGCAGTTTCTCTATGAAGCTGGCTATGCCAGGTATGAGCCGTCTTTTATTTGCAGCAAATGCAATGAGAAGAATTCCCGCTGAGCTCGGGCACTTCTGGGTTTGTTTCTTTTCTGCTGATGTAACTGAACCGCACCTGGTCTTCTCTGTGCGGTGGTTTTGGCCGTGGTGAGCGGGCTTTTAAAAAGCCCTGAAGGGAATGAGGTTGTGACTTGCAAAAGTCTCTCCACGGAAGCAATCTTTTGAAACCTCTAAGGTAAAAGTTTTTGTCAAAGCCACTGGCCTGTTTTTCACGGAGGGGCTGTGTTGCCTGCCCATCTCTGCTCACAGAGGTTTGTTCTTACCTTTGCAAGACAACGTAGTTCTTAAGGACATCTTTGAAAATAGCTATGCTTTGTCTGGTGCTATTGGTAATGTTTATAAGCTCGGGCACCTCATAAGATGCTTCTTGCGAGCTGCACCAGGGTGCACCCAGCTTCTGTGCTGCTGCTGCCCCCACCTCAGTTTCTTCTGAAATGTCCCCCTGGATGTTCCTCTGGCGAGAGGGCCCTGGAGTTCAGGGAGCTGGAATTACAGAGGCAACAGTTAGGGAAAAAATCCCTGTGGCGCACACATTTTCAGATCAATAAGCATATAATAGAAGGGTAATCCCAAAGCTTCCTTGCTGTCTTTTTCTTCCAACTGTGAGAGTGATGCTACTTAATTTAGAACCGTTGTACAGAAATCCTGTTGTCGTCTCTCTAAGTGTCTTTAAAACAAACAGCCAAACCACCCCTCCTTTTCTTCCCTTCACCCCTTTAGTTCAAACGGTGCTATTGGGATCACCGAGCCTCGGCGTGTGGCTGCAGTGTCCATGTCCCAGCGAGTCGCAAAGGAAATGAACTTGTCACACAGGTGAGGAGAAAAAAAGCTGAGACCTTGCAAGGAGATAAGGCTGAGATGCTCCATGTGCGTGATGGAATGAAATGGAGATTTATGTGTTGCCTCTTCCTTCTGCCTCTGGTGAAGAACTGTGGGAAAGTTACTTATAAACATCTCTGTAGGGTTGTCCATAAAAAAAAAAAGCACATGCAGATTTGGTGCTACTAATGGTTGTAAGTTACTTTTTAGAGAGACCTTTGTGGAGATGGGGTGGGGGAAGTGTTCCCACTTTGTCTCCGTATGAGAAAGCTTCCCAAAACAATGAAATAATTTGAAGTGACATCGCTGTGTGTCCCGGCTTCTCGCGTTTTGTGTGTGCTGGGCTCGGGGGAGCTGATGATGTTCGTTTTAACTTGTCTTGGCATCAAGTCTTAATTTAGTTATGCTGAAGGCTGCCTCCTGGTCTGAAGGTGAATTTTCTCTTTCTCCCTGTGCTTTGTCTTGTGGCTACCGTGGTATTTCCTCGCAGGGTGGTTTCGTATCAAATCCGATACGAAGGCAATGTTACAGATGAAACACAAATCAAGTTCATGACGGATGGCGTGCTGCTGAAAGAAATTCAGAAGGTAAGTTGGTGTCCTCAGTGATATAAAAAGGAAAGTATTTTGTCTCGCCAGGATGAGAGGCCAGTTGCTTTGCGTGGATTTGTCACAAAGCAAAGCACTTTGCAAAGCAAAATCCGTTTCAACACCGGAGATGTATCTCATCTCAATCCTTTATATTCCTGCCCAAGCCCCTAAACGTTAGGTTGTCTCGCTGTGTAAAATGAACACAAGGAAGAGAGTCTTGGGAATTAGGCTGCTTTGTGTAGGGTAAACGCGTTAAACTCTGCTCAGATATGTGGGGGAGAGTGCAGCCATGGGGATGGGGGTGTTGGTGTTTGTGCAGCTGTAGGTTGTCTTGACTTAAAGATGGCCTTGGGTGAGGCTTTGTGTGATGAAATTGATCTCTCTTCTCAGGACTTTCTGCTTTCCAAGTACAAAGTCGTCATTATTGACGAAGCCCATGAAAGGAGCATGTACACGGATATCTTGATAGGCCTCTTGTCTCGCATCGTGCCTCTTCGTGCGAAGGTAAGAGGAGCAGTATTCCCGCGATAGGTGCGGGTGTGCTGGGGAGGGGGATGTGAGGCACGAGAGGCTCTGTGGAGGAGGTGCTCTGTGACGTGGAAGTGGATGGAGATCTGACGGAAACCATGACATAACACTGGGATAACAGGTTTGTCTTTCCATACGATCGGAGAAGCACAGAGCTTACAAAAAGGGGAAAACCAGTATGTATCAGTACCAACAGATAATTTTTCAGTCAATATCCAACTAATTTTAGACTTACGGTGCCACGAGATAATACAGTGCCATGTGTATGTAAATAATTAAAATTAGCAGCTGCTAAGAAAGCACGATGCTTACTGTTGCACTGGAGGAGATGTTTCGGGACTGACGTCGTGAAGGGTTTGGTCCTGCCTGGTGCCGGGGGCTGGCGACCGCAGGGCAGCGCTTGGCGCCTGGTTTTGTTTCGCTTAGGGATGGAGAGAGAACGCGGTGGTTTAGAGGCAGCACCAGGACGGCCAGCGTGGGTTTTTGTGTGTTTTAAGACAACGTTGCATTCGAAGCTGTGTCTGTCCTCCGTCACTTGACGCGGTGGTTTCGTTGCCTTAGATTTCTTTGTGCGTCGGCGCAGAGACTCGTATCCAGCGCTGCCGGTGGCGCTGGGGTTGTGCGCTGCGTGGCTTCACCTGCCGCCTGCTTTCAGGCACAGAGTAACGGGTTTGTGTCCCCGCAGAAAGGGCTGCCGCTCAAGCTGATCGTCATGTCGGCTACCCTTCGCGTTGAAGATTTCACCGAAAACAGCAGGCTGTTTTCTGTTACGCCTCCTGTTATTCAGGTATCGTTCTCCTCCCTGGGATCTGCGTCACGTGTAGCGGCTGGAATACAGCGAGGGTTTCCTCTTTAAAATTAACTAAAAAAAATCGGGGCATTCTAATCTTTCCAGCTGGTGCTGAAATCTTTCAGATACCGATTTAAAAATAGTTATTTTGTTTCGACTATTGTTTCTTTAGGGACCTGGTGTTTTTCTTTCCGCTTTTATCAGAAAAGTGCCCCAGCAGAATCTGATTATCTTGACAAACTGTAAGCTACAGTTCAGGAGAACTAGAAAGCCTCAGTCCGAGCTGATGATCTGAAACAGAGAAAAGTTTTGGTTTCTAGCTTGGTTTCGTGGTGTTCAGCATAGACAAGGCTGATAACTTCTGTGAGTCCAGTGTTTTGTAGACTACCAAAACCCAAGAGCTGATCAGAAATACAGGGCGAGCTATTTTAGTCCTCCCATGAAAGCTGCCGCGATGGCGCTGGAGTTACAACAGCGAACAAACCCCCTGTTGTGTTTCCTCTCTAGGTAGATGCAAGACAATTCCCTGTAACCGTTCATTTTAACAAGAAAACCCCCCTAGATGACTACAGTGGGGAGTGCTTCAGAAAAGTCTGTAAAATCCATCGAATGTTGCCCGCAGGTAAGGTCACTGCCGAGAACCTCTCAAATTCTTTACGTTTAACGTGTCTCAAGTTTTCTGGATTGTTTTTTTTTTGGGGGGGGGAGGTTTTTGTTGTTCTTTCTTTTATTTTGGGGTGAGGTTTTTTTTTTTTTGGAAGTTGAACATGGGACTGCAGTGGGGCGTTGTGTGATTTTTACTTAGAAGGGTTTTCTTGTGAAAATTACCCTTCGATTAAATCACGGTTAGATTAGCATGCGTCTCGAGGGAGTCGTAGAAGACGGATGGAGTCAAACACCCTGTTCCTCCATGTTACTGCACAGCGTATTCCACCTGTCTTTTATGAAAAATGAGATCTGAAGCTTTCCCAGGTGAAATACGTACGCTGTGGTTGAGAGTGATTTCTTCTCTTGCAGGTGGGATTTTGGTGTTTTTGACAGGCCAGGCAGAAGTTCACTCTCTCTGCAGGAGGCTAAGGAAAGCCTTTCCGTTCAAAAAAACTACCACCGCAGGTAATGCTGTCGAATAAAGGACTGTTAGACTTTAAATTTCTGAGAAATGAGCTTGCTTTGCACCTGGAAAAATAAGAGCTTTCATTACAAAAAAAAAACCAACAAAAAGCAAGGGTTGGGGAAGGGCTCAATGTGGATGATTTTGATGACTGATTGTTAAGTTTGTGCTGGTTCGAGTTTGGGGAAAAGGTTTACGTGTATGGTGTCTTCCAGTTCCTCAGCACTCATTGCATTTCTTCACTTACTCTATTGCTCGTGAATTAAAGTGGAAATGCTGCTGGTTGTTGGAGACTCTCTTTAGGAGAGTGGGATTTCCCAAGATGACTTTAGAAAGTTAGACATTCAGATTCTAATACGGCTCAGATAATCATCTCCTAAACGTACAGTGGCTGTGTGTGCTGCTGTTGATCCTCTGTATGGTTCCCAAATGGAACGATAACGTTAAACTTGCGCGTCATCCCTGTCCCCTCTGCCTTCAATCTGCCTGTTTGCTTCTTTCACCCTGTGACACTTTTTGAATCCCCAAAAAGATGGGAGTGGGACCAGACTCTCCCCGCTACCTTTTCCGAGAGGAAAGCGTGCTCGGCTAATAATTCCACTGTCTGTTTTTGTAGGAGGAGATGATGACAAAGAA
The DNA here is from genome assembly GCF_963924245.1 of Chroicocephalus ridibundus. Taxonomy (NCBI): domain Eukaryota; kingdom Metazoa; phylum Chordata; class Aves; order Charadriiformes; family Laridae; genus Chroicocephalus; species Chroicocephalus ridibundus. The sequence continues at coordinate 6,561,960 of NC_086296.1, read as the reverse complement.
GAATCAATGGAAGAAATCAGAAAATTTAAGAAATCGAGGAAGCGGAAGAAAGTTATGGTAATGTGTGATGGCTAGAATTCCTCCAAGAGACAGGAAGGAGCAGGTACCTCCCTGCGAAGCAGCACTCCTGTGTAGCTTTCTCACCAGGCTCTTTTAGGCTTGCCCGAAGCCTTGTAGCACACATATGTTCCCTTCAGGAAATCCGGTAATACTACCTACACTGATAACTGCTGCATTATGAGCAGCAGAATGCTCAACCGTGTCCCTGGATATAATAGGCAGGAGATTGATTTTTTTTTTTTTTTTTTTTTTTTTTAATTATCTTTTTTTGTTTGTTTGAGTACGCACCATTAAAACTTTTAATGGAAGGAATTCCAGACTCGCTGGCTCCAGGGCTGCTCCTTGTCTTGATGTTTGTTACCCAAAATTGGGACTGATGTATCCGCAGCGAAGGGTAGTGTTTGGCTTCTGCCCAAGTCCTACATGCACTTGGTTAGCAGGAGATCTTGTTGTTATAGATCTACTGTCTGCTGACGTTGGATCCTGGTAGCTGAAGGGGCCTGAATTAAAGAAATTTTGCCCTTTCTCTCCATCCTCCAAGTGAAGAAGCTTGGCTCAGCGCACAGTGCTGTTTAAAATACTTGGGTTGTTCCCCCCTGACTCTCACAGTTACCAAATGCTGAACCTCAGCCTTGAAATACAAATGAAATCTCTCAGTCCCTCCGTCACTTTCAGGTCAACAGATGTTTGGAGTAAGTCCTCAGCTTTGTTTCCAAAGCAATAAAAAGCATTGTTAGTGTCCCCCCCCCTTAATGCTCTGTGGTTGTCTCTCCTGTCTTTCTCAGACACTCCCCAAAATTGATCTGGACAGTTACTCTGTTGTACCGGTGGATGAAGGAGATGAAGACAGAGACGCTGAAACTGATGATGATTTTGCAGGATCTGATATTGACCTTGATTTAGGAGATGGAGACTCGGAAGAAGGTTTGTCACTTAAGAAATAAAGATTCCCTATCACCTGTGACATGTGCGACATAAGCCAGTTGTCCTTTGCTAAGGTGACGTGATAGCACAGCAAACCTGTGTCATGGAAAAGCTATTAAGACTTTTCCAGCTTCCGCTTTGTACCAAATACTTCACTGGTTTTAAACCAAGTGGTGCTCGTGAAGACATTGTTGGGACCAAGCCTGGGAGTTGACTTACAGTGTGTTTAACGATATCTGTTCCTTCACAGATGAGAAATCGGATTCCTCCCTTCCGCTCTATGTGCTCCCGCTCTATTCTTTGCTAGCGCCAGAGAAACAAGCAAAGGTAAAGGATTTACTGTCACAAGGAGTAAATGATCCTTATAGGTATGTGTGATTGTTGTCTAAAGTCAGAAGTGCTTTGTGAGTTAAAATTTCCCTCTTGGACTATCCGTCCGTGGGCAGACTGGAATGGCCCAATGGGCGAGTTGGGATGGGATCGGAGCAGGCATTGCTTGGGCTGGAGTCTCCCTCATGAGCCAGTTCAGCAGGTCGGGAGAGATGAAAAATGACAGTGACAGTGTGTTAAAGTTAGTCATGGCCCCGGGGCACATCAGGATCCTGCTGCCAACAGGCGGTTCATGCAAATTAGCCTTGGAGGTGGCAGCAGTATGTCTAAATGCGACTCAACACTGGTGTCTGCTCAACCTGTGGCCCCTGTGGATGTTTTTGGGGATTAACTGAGCTGGACAGAGAGCTCCAGAGCTGGAGACAAGGGAGTTAAGTCTTTGGTCTCGCTCTTGGGTTTCACCTGCGACCCGTCCCAGTTGACTGCCTGTCTTTTTCCTGTTGTTGGCCGTGCATTTCACACGCCCGTCTGCTTCTTGTAGGTATTCAGTGCTCCTCCTCCTGGCACGAGACTCTGTGTTGTAGCCACCAACGTGGCTGAGACATCGCTGACCATCCCAGGCATCAAATACGTGGTGGATAGTGGAAAGGTCAAGAAACGTTTCTACGACAAAATCACTGGGGTTTCGTCTTTCAGAGTCACCTGGATATCTCAAGCGTCAGCTAACCAGCGGGCAGGTCGGGCTGGCCGGACGGAACCAGGGCACTGTTACAGGTTAGCTACCTGCCCTGGAGAGCATTAGGAGGAGAAACAAGAAGCCCAACGAGTGTTAGTGTGAATTTGACAGCTTCCCTTGTCCTGCTGCCCCTTTCACAAGAAACTAGCACGGTTTTTGTCTACTCTTCATTCAAATAGGAGAGGAGAAGCCAAACGTGAACTGTGACTGGTGATGTTGGTTTGCCACTTTGGCTTCTGAGGGGCCGTTCTCTTGCTGAAAACCCTTACTTTCCTGGTCAAATTAGCATGAGTTCCACTCCCAAGCCAAGTCAACTTTTTGTGAATAAGGCAGTATGCCCCAACCCTGTAAATAATTACATGGTCATGTAACTAGTACCCACAGCTGCCTTTTTTAAAATCCCTTGCTAATTTTTCATGCATATCTTCTGAGTTAAGATTTTTAAGTCTCTAAGCAGCACTTTTGCTCCACTAGGTTATACTCTTCAGCAGTCTTCATGGACTTTGAGAAATTTTCTGCTCCAGAAATAACAAAGCGACCGGTAGAAGACTTGATCCTGCAAATGAAGGCATTAAATATAGAAAAGGTGAGGTGTAAACTGGCTTTGTACTACAGCACTCATTGAAGCGGTTGCCCCTAGGAGCCAGGAACACACACAAATGTCTTTTGTCGTCGTTGCTTGAGGCTGGGCCTTGTGTTAGAAATCAGGATCCTCAGATTTGATTTTGGTTCTGCAAACTGCAGAAGCTGCTGTGAATTCCACCAGGCCTTAACAGGCATGTTTGCTCAGGTAATAAGAGCTTTCTCATATTCTTAGTAGTAAAAAAACCCTGTGCAAACAGGGGTGGTGTTCAGGAGATAGAGCACTTTCAGAAACCACAGTATGCGAAGTTAGTCCTTAAAGCAGCCTGCCCTAGGCGGTGCCTGGACTCAGTGGCAGCTAAGGGTGACGCTGGTATTCCTGTTTCCTAATGTTTTTGTTCTAAGCGTTTCCTCCCATTATATGTCCTTTCCTCTCGCTCCTGGCAAACATCCTAAATGTTTTTCTTTGGTCTATGTAACCAGAGGGGAGGGTTTCTCTCCCTTCCAGGACTTCTCACTGCGTTCAGGCTCTGTTTTTCGGTGGGAGCCGTGTCAATGACGTACTGAGAGGCATTTTCTCTTGCTGTCCGTAGGTAATCAACTTCCCATTCCCAACACCACCTCCGACAGAAGCACTTGCAGCAGCTGAGGAGCTGCTGATAGCCCTGGGTGCCTTGAAGGAACCTCCTATGACGGGAAGGTAACGTCAGTGGTCCCCACAGATTTCCTCTTGGCACTGCTGCTCGGCCTCCACTATGGAGGCGGTGGGCGCTGATGTCCTCCCTCTTCCATCTCAGCCCTCGCGTCTGAGGGCGTGCGTTTGTACAGAGACTGGCATCATTTTAACAGTCTCGGGTTCACCTCTGTTTGTTTTGCTGGCCCTGGGTGTGTGTGGGCAGGAAAAGACACTGCCAGGAGTGGGTGGACGCTGCAGGTGGGAGCTGCGTGAGGAAGGAGGGGTCTTTCCCCCAGCCTTTTGGGACTAGCACATAACAGAATCTGAGAAAACACATCAAATTAATTGGGCTGCCAAAACCAGCACCACAAACTTGTTCTAATGCAGAAGTCGCTACATTACACGACTCTCCTCTCCCTCCCCCAGGTTGAAGCAGCAGCTGGCAGCAAAGCTGAGTTGCCCTATTAGTCCCCTGGGCAGAATAATGGCCACTTTTCCGGTTGCCCCCCGCTATGCGAAGATGTTGGCATTAAGCAGGCAGCATGACTGCCTGCCGTACACCATCACCATAGTGTCTGCAATGACTGTCCGGGAGCTTTTTGAAGAGTTTGACAGGTGAGCGAGGATCCTATTTCCAGGATGCATCACCGTGTCACGGCTGATGCCTGTCTTATATTGAGGCCCCTCTGCACATGAGCACGATGCTCATTTATGCTCTTTCGTGTTTCTTTTAGGCCAGCAGTAAGTGAGGAAGAGACGGCGAAACTGAAGGGGAAGAAAGCAAGGCTTTTACAGATGCAAAAGATCTGGGCTGGGCAGGGCCCGATGCAAAAGCTGGGAGACCTCATGGTGATGTTAGGTATTGCCGGCGGCAGTTTCCCTGTGCTGTTCATTTCCACTCTGTTCTCCTCCCCATCACCCTCAGCTTTATGCGACCAAAGGCATCCTCGTGCTGTAGGATTAAGTCCGACAGTGTGTTTTCTAGGCTGTTCTCTGGGCAGCCTGCCGGTGTCCCAGGCTAATGATGAGTGGGAACGGTGATACGCACGTGTTGACCATGACAGTACTGTCCCACGGTTGGTTTAATTAGGAGAACTGATCAGCTAAGTCGTTTTCCCTACCTGCCTGTTCACTTCCAGGAGCAGTGGGGGCCTGTGAATACGCTGGGTGTACCCGTAAATTCTGTGAAGAAAATGGGCTGCGGTACAAAGCCATGCTGGAAATCCGGCGCTTGAGGGGGCAGCTGACGACAGCAGGTAAGCGGGTTTGAGAGGAATTGCCATATTTATTCTCTTTTGGGGGGTGACAGATCAACTGGGATTTTTGTTGCAATCTTTTCTTTCTATTGAATCTTAACTCCCTCTTTCTTCGGGGCAGTGAACTCGGTCTGCACAGACGCCGGCCTCTATGTTGACCCCAAGATGAAGCCCCCAACAGAAGCTCAAGCAACTTACTTGAGACAGATTGTGCTGGCAGGGCTGGGGGACCACGTTGCCCGAAGGATTCAGGCAGAAGAGCTTCTGGATGACAAATGGAAAAATGCCTACAAGGTAAACAGCTTGATTTGGCCGAATTCCTCTTCCCTGTGTGGCAGAAAGACACTCCAGGGCAAAGCCTGGGCTTCTGAGCGGATGCAGCGTTGGGGCTGCATGTACTGGCTCTCCACAGCATCTCTCCATAGAATTGAAGTTTCTAGTGTTGCAAGTTTTCAGTCCTCACCTACGAATTGTTATAAAAGAGCTAAGAAGTAGCATTAGTCCATCTTGTAAAGTGCTTGCTGTCTCCAGAGAAGGCGAAGCAGAAAATTATGTGGTTATTAAAAACCTCCATCACTTAAGGAAACCATATACATGTACATCTGAGAGAGGCTGAAATTAGATGCAATCAAGAAATTGGATTGCCGGTAATTTGTCTCACTCTGCTTCAATCTTCTGTGCTTTCTTAAAGACTGCTCTCCTGGACGACCCAGTGTTCATCCATCCAAGCTCGGTCCTCTTCAAACAACTCCCAGAGTTTGTGGTGTATCAAGAAATTGTTGAGACTACGAAAATGTATATGAAAGGTGAGACTGCTGCGGTCCCTACTTGTCCTGCAGGTATGGTGAGGAATTCGGAAATGCCTTAGCGGAATGTTTCCCTTGCTGCGGTGACCGAGTGCTCTCCGTACAGAGTGGTTGTGTCTCCTGGGATTTGGATCCTTGTGCTTTCTAGATCTGGAACAGCGGGAAAATTGGCCTGGTTTATTGTTTGTCTAGCAGAACGGGCTGAGCAAAGCTCAGCTGCTGAAATAATTCTGCTGCACCAGCCCTGTTAGACCCATTATTGCTGGTCTCTGAACAAAAGAACATAAATCTGTACGGTTGACTTGAAGAATGAGATACAAGTACATCTGTGGAGATGAGATCCTGACCCCTGACTCATGGCACTGCTAGCGAGTGGCGGCCCTTGGCAGCAATCCCTCATTCAGGTGTGTTTTTTCCTTTCCTAAGGCGTGTCCGCAGTCGAACCCGAGTGGATTCCTACCCTGTTGCCACCGTACTGCCACTTTGGGAAGCCTCTGGAAAACCCTCCTCCGTCTTACTGCCCCGAAACAGGCCGAATTCGATGTCACAGACCGAGTGTCTTTTGTAAGTGTCTTGAAAAGTGTCACTCGGTAGTTTTGTCCGAGAGCTGCTCTGTCGTTATTGTAATGCCGCTTTTAACAAGACTCTCAGCGGCCCAGAAAGGTCAAACTCAAACTTTGGACTGTCCAAAGAGCATTTAAATATCAGCATCTTCCCATTGTCCCATTTTATGCCCGTCTCCCGCCCGTTCAGGAGCAAGGCTGGCTGGGTGGTGGCGGTATCCTCCCCAGTGTCTTTAGCTCCTGTGTTGTCACATCTTCCTTGGAAATTTACCCTCCTCTTCCGGCCTTTAGGAGATTGGTGTGATCTTTCTTTCCAGATCGAGTCAGCTGGCAGCTCCCTGCTGTGGAAGTTGATTACCCAGAAGGTATCGATCGCTACAAATACTTTGCCAAGTTCTTGCTTGAAGGAAAGGTGAGTGCGTTCCAGCTGCGTTATTTCCTTGATGTTATCAGTAAGTTTTTAGCCCAGTTTTTGGAGAAGACGAGCCTTGTGGCTTCCTCCTTTGTGTGTGCCCATTCCTCATAACTTGCTGGAGGAGTTGCGGGGGGGGAAAGATACCTTTAAAATATGAAACAGCATGAAAATCAGTATTTGGGTGAAAGAGACCGCCAAATTTAAGTCGTGTTTTTGCAAAGGAAAAAAAGCTATAGCTCGTGTCTTTGTCCATTCTGTGACACAAGAGTCATCTCGCAAGCCAGTCAGGACAAGATGGGTACGGAGACATGGATGGGAGAGAGATGGTAATGGAGGATACGGGATGGAAAGCTATTGTATAGTCCAAGTTCATTGATGGTTGTCTCCACAGAACAATTAATTTACTTTGTTCATTATATACTTGTTATAACAAATCTTCCAGGTCATTAAGAAGTTGAGTTGTTACAGCCAGTGTCTGCTGTCCAGTCCCCTCATAATGCTGAAGACATGGTCCAAGTAAGTTGTTAAATGCAAACTTAAGTTTCTTGTCTCCACCAAACACTTTTAACTTCCTTTTAAATTAAAAAAAAAAAAAATTCAATGCTGGGAAGGGCTTTCTAGATAGTGATCTTGGCTGTAGCTGCAGGGAGAGGAAAATGAAATTTTTTTTACCAAGAAAAATCGTGTCTTTAGAGAGCTGGGCGATGGTGAGGGCGGTTTGGAAGAACACACACACGCAACCTGCTGGTCACACTGACCTCTGCGGGCTGCTTCATGCAAATAAATTGCTCACAAGTGGAAGAAACTATCAGCTGAGAACTACTGCTTTCCTTGCTTTTCGTTGCAGTTTGGGCCAGTTGCACTGCCTATTTCTTTTCAAAGACGTGTTCCCAACAGACCATGTTTTCCGTGTGATTTTGATGACAGTTACAGAGCCGTGACCCTCAAAAGGACTGTCAGCTATTGCTATCCCCCCCGCCATCCTCGCCCGTTTACCAAAATTAAGCTTTCCCTGAGTCTTCTGTGAGTTTCTGTGGAGTTGATAGGTGCGGGGATTTTTGAAAGACTTCGTTAAAAGCAACTGATGTTATCTGGGGGTCCTACAATTACGAAGTTTTTTCCTGTTTTAGTCAGTTCCGAGTTCAGCATGGGGCCTGTGGGTTCCTTTGTGCTTCACGCTGCGCTGTGCGGAGCTGACAACTTCATGCTGTCAGCAACCAGAGCAGCCTGCCGCTACTTCGAACAACAGAAAGCTGTGGTAGGGGGAAGAAACTACTTCTAGTGAACTTTCTTGAGCCAATGGCAAGTCTCTGTATCTGGAGGTTGTGTTTTTCTACATTTATATTTACGTATCTACGTTCTATATTTAGCCTTTTTAAAACGTGACGAGTATGAATTCAGAAAGGTGAGCTGAATGCTGTAACGCTTTGCTAAACTGTGCTAACGAACATTGTTTTATTGCGCCCTTTTATTTTGGACTGATTTAGACTTCAGCCCAGGACGGAATCCCTCCTGCGGGCTTTAGTTGCAGAAAATTGTGATAATCGCAACGCTTTACTGGCTGCATGGAGGAAAAATCCTAAATGTAAGTGTTCTGTTTGCTTAATTATCAGTCACATCAGTGCAGGCTTTGTAGTACCTCAAGCACCATTAAATTATAATTTAAAAAAATGGATTATTTCACTTGATAAGCTTTAAATATTTTCTGTTTTCTTACCAGAAACAGTAATGCTCTGAGGTTTGGTTCTTGTGAAGAACTGGAGTTCCCTGTACTTTAGAAAGCAAGGTTTATTTATATTTTAAGATTACTTTTTGCTGTAGTTCTAACCACGGTTGAAACATTTGGTGGGGGCTTTTGAAAACTTAGACTATGATGGTGCTGTCAGTGGATACTGGAAAAAAAATTTCCAGGAAAATGGATTTTGTTCAATGTTAGGGCACCAGGTTATGAGAGTTCTTTATAGAAGCAGCAGCAAAGTGAGGCAGTGCTGGCTTTCACAGAAATTCTCCCATACTCGATACTTTAATATCTGCGTGCAGGTGTCCGAGCTCCGGCACTGGCCTGGCGATGGGAGGCTGGTTCTTGCTCTCAGCCTGTGAGCAGGACGATGCTGGGGGGACTCGTCCTTCCAGCGAAACCCCTCAGTCCCTCACTCCCGTACCCGTCTAATCGCTCCCTCTTCCGTTCCAGATTTGCTTGCGGCCTATTGTCAGTGGATCCCTGAAGCTATGCATGAGGATCTAGCCAAGAAGTGGCCTCCAGTGGCGCTGTGAAGCGGATGACTTTTCTTGATGGATTCCTCTCCAAGATGTTTTGAGAGCTTGGGTTTCCTTGGAAATCTGATAACGCAGATGGACTTGCTAAACTGTTAGCCATAGCTTTTTTGTAAGCGAACTGGGTCTTACTCTGGCTCTCTGGGAAGCCTTCTGTGTTCTCAGAAGCCCTACCAGCTCTTTCGCTGGTATTTTGTAATATTAATGTTTGGATAATTTTATCCATTGTGTCTTACGGGTTGGTTTTTTTTAACTGAAATTTCTCTTTGGACTATATTAGTCGTATGGACTATAATAAATATGTATAGTTCTTGGTTCGGATGGGAGAAATGGTTTCCATGTGGGATGCTGCAATAAGCAGAGTTTTAGACCCTTGTAGAGCATTCCTCTTGTGTGACTGCAGATCCAAGTGCAGACTGAACCTTTGGTCCTTGTGTTGGGTTGACCCTGGCCAGCAACTAAGCAGCACGCAGCCGCTGGCTCGCTCCCTAGGCTCCCGGCTGGATGGGGCAGAGGACAGGGAGCACAAAAGTGAGAAAACTCATGGCTTGAGATAATTAGTGAAGGGAAGAGGGGGGAAAAAAAAAAAAACCAAAAAAAAAACCCCAAGCACATGATGCAAAGGCGATCGCTCACCCCTTCCCACAAGATGCCCAGCCAGTCTCTGAGTGTGATGTTACGTGACAGGGACTGTCCTTTAGGCCAGCTCAGGTCGGCTGTCCTGGTTGTGTCCCCTCCCGGTGCCTGCTCATGGGGGAAGCAGGGGGGGGGGGGGAAGAGAAAGGCTTGACGCTGTGCCAGTACTGCTCAGCAGCAGCCAAAACACGGGTCTGTACCAACGCTGTTCTAGTCACAAATCCAAAACACAGCAGCATATGGGCTGCTGTGAAGAAATCAACTCCAGCCCAGCCAGACGCAGTGCAGTCCTAATATTTCTTTTCCTGCTTCTCTAGGGCTTTGTCATGAGTTCAGAGTATCCTTTAATCTTGCTTTCGGTAATTTTTTTCAAATCTTTCTCATCCCTGACTTGGTGCTGCAAGCACTGGGCTCTGGTGGTGCCCTTGCTCTGCTCCGTGGTTTGCCAGTACCGTTCTGTATGGTCTGTCCAACCTGGCATTTCAAGGGCTGGAGCACTTTTGGGAACACAGCAGCTTTTTGGAAACGGGGCCGATTTTAACTGTGCCACCTGCTCCTTTTGGAGCAAGAAATTTTGGTAGTTCCACAAGAAAATGTACGGCTTGAGTTTACCTTCCCTTTTGGCGAATCTTTTTCCTCCTTGGTGAACCCTGCGCTCAGGCTGTGTTAATTTGCTGCTGCTTGTGATACCCTGATATGAGGTGTGGGCCGTGACCCTCGTGTCCCCACGTTCTGGAGGAAGCTGGTGCCACCCCAGCCCAGAGCAGGCTGCGTGCCTGCGCCCATCACTGCCCCTGTTCCACGCACCACAGGGGCTGCAGGCCAGGGCACAAGGAAGCATTAAAAATATCTAATGCTGATGAAACAACAACTTTTGTTTTCGAGCAAGAAGGAAAATAGCCTGTTATGTTTATAATGTAAATGCTGCAACGGCGTAATGTTTAGCAATATCTGCAGGCAGGAGGGTGCTGCAAGCTCTTGGCTGGGTGCCTTTCTCCAGCAAGGATTGCAGCAGAAGTTTGCAAACTGCTCAGTGCTGATGGGAGGGAAGAAAACAAAGGAAAATATCGAGCCTATTTGCAAATTACAAAACTGAAATTACGTCTCCTTCGGGAAACGATCTGAGGAAACAAGCACAGCGGGCTTGGCAAAAAACTCCGCCGTCTTTACTCCAGGGCGGGGGCAAAACAAGTGGAGATGCCGGGGATTGAACCCGGGGCCTCATACATGCAAAGCATGCGCTCTACCACTGAGCTACATCCCCTAGTTGTTGGGCAGCTTGTGCACAGCAAATATGGACATATCGCTCGGTGGGACCAGTGAGCAAATGGCTCCCCCTCCCCCCCCGAGCCTCCTGATCCCCGCAGCAGCGGCGGGAGCAGCGTGGAGCGAGCAGGCGGCTCCGCTCGGTGCGGGACGCACTGCGGGCCGGCTGCGTCCGTATATCGGAGGGCGGGAAAAAGATTATGTACGCCTTTCCTCGTTAGTATAGTGGTGAGTATCCCCGCCTGTCACGCGGGAGACCGGGGTTCGATTCCCCGACGGGGAGATAGCGTGTTTTTTATTCCCCGTTGCCGTTTTCCCCGGGCGGCCGCCGCGGACGGGTTTATCAGTGACGCGCGAGTGCAGCGCGTGACCGCGGGGCTGCGTCACACTCACTCCCCCCTGCGGCGGCAGCCCGTGGGGAGGCGAGGTAAAGCAGGCAGAGACGCCTTTTTGAAGCCGGGGAAGGAAAGGGGCGTCCGCCGCTCTCCGCGGGGCGCCTTCTGAGCGGGGGCCTGGGGCTCCCACCCCGCCCTGCGGCCGTTGGAAAGTGGGGCGGGGGTGGGGGGAACACCCGAGCGCCCCAGGAACCGCGTGGGTGAACCCCGCGTGGGGAGGGCGGGCGGCAGCGGCGGCGGACGGCAGCACGCACGGGTGCGCTGGGCGGGGTCGTATCCACGGCCACCGAGGGGGCTTTCAACGGCCGAAATAGCTCAGTTGGGAGAGCGTTAGACTGAAGATCTAAAGGTCCCTGGTTCGATCCCGGGTTTCGGCAGAGACTGTTTTATTTCCCTCATCGGGAGGGTGCTTTTGCCGCGGAGCAGGGGCCGAGGCCGGAGTCGGCTGGGGCGGGTGTCACCGCGGGCGGTTACCCAAGGGGGGGTCTCTGCAGCAAGAATCGCTTCCCGTGGGTGAGGCGGCAACGGCGCCCCGCGGCGGGTGCTCGGGCATGGGCCAGCCTGCTGGAAGTTCGTTATCGCCCGTCCTCGTTAGTATAGTGGTGAGTATCCCCGCCTGTCACGCGGGAGACCGGGGTTCGATTCCCCGACGGGGAGGTCGTGTGTATTTTCTTCTTTTGCGGTATTTTTTTTTTTTCTTCCGGCATGTATTTTTCTAATTTCCGACGGAGAATAAAAAAAAAACAACAGTATTGTACGTACGAACCTAGAGTGTTCCCGTAGTTCCAAGACCTGTTTGAACACCGGCCGTACAGCACTGCCAGCTCCATGCCAGGCCTGGGCCCCGCTCTGCCTTCCCCTCCAGGCACACAGGCCATGGAGGAAGAGGAGGAGGAAGAGGAAGACGGGCAGGGGAGCGCGACCCCCGCCTGGTACCCACCTGGCCGGCAGGCAGGGTCCGCAGCGCGGGGCAGGGGGATGTAGCTCAGCGGTAGAGCGCATGCTTTGCATGTATGAGGTCCCGGGTTCAATCCCCGGCATCTCCACTTGTTTTCTTTTTTTTTCCCCACCTTCTGGGATGTATTTTATCCAGGGTTAAACAACAGAAAACGGCACCATGATCCTGCCCAAAAAGGCCCACAGTGACGGTTACCCAGTGACACAAAATGTTGTTTTTTAATGACCTGGTTCTCCTCAGATCTATGCACACACAAGATTTTCTTGTCTCTGCAGGTATCTCGTTGCCACACTATGGCCCTGCAGGCACCGAGCAGCCCCAAAGCCGGGGGGGAAGGAAGCACCAAACCCTGAAATGCGGGGTTGGTGGCCTGCCAGCCTGCCAGCCCTGCCTGTCACCTCTCTGCCCCAGAACCTAGCACAGCTGGCTAACTCCAAACCTCTCTGCACCCTCTCCACTCTCAGGGTCTCTGCACCACATCCCCCCACCAAAGACTAAGCACCGGGACGTCGCAGGTGCCTGCACTCACCGTCTGCAATGCTGCAGGAGGTTTTTCCTGGCTCTGTGGCATCCCCTCGCCTCTGCTGCCCTGCTCCAGCTGGATGCTTACAGGCTGGATGCTCAGGCTTCGCTGGGTGCAGGTCGGAGGGGCTCTCGGGAAAGAAGCTCCCTGCTTTGATCTCCTCAGGTTGTACAGCTCGCATGGTTGTGTCTTGCCCAGGAAACTCTTCAGAGGCCGAAAGGTATGGCACAGAGAGACCAAAGCCCATGTAGAGCTTGAAACAGCTTTTATCTACAGTTCAGTTACCAGCTGTTTTATCTGCACTGTTCAGTTATCAACGGCATATCCAGCGCGCTCTGGTAGGGAGAGCTGGCTAGCCACAGATGTAAAATGACATTTTCTGCCAGAGTGGTTAAAATGCTCCTTGTGCTATTTATTTACTGGTGTTACTTTCAGTTGTTATTTTGAGCCAAATGTTTGGCTACAGCTCTGGAAAGTGTGAAGATCACTGCTGTAAATAGCTCCCCGCACAGGACCTCTCTGAGCAGCTGTACTTCTGCAATACACCCTGCACGTGAATACAAGAGACGGTTCCTGCCCGAGAGAGTTTGTAATAATAGGCATGAAGTGACTGACGTTTTGGCACAGGAAATCAGTGTTTGTCAGTATAAGAGCCCATGGTCTGTTAGGCCATGGTCACCAAGCTTGTCTTGAAATCGTAGCAAGGGGTACTCGTGCAGACAGCGCAGGAGAAACACGGAGTGCCTTTGTTCACAGAAAGCCCCTCCCCGCTCAGGACAGTGCTGTTGTGCAAAGCAGCCATACGTATTTAACGACTCTGTTGCATTAGGACCTAACATCTGCCTTGCAATCGGAATATAACAGAAATCGGAACCTTTAGGAGCGTGCTGCTCCACCATTTGATTTGGACATCGGGTACAAACTTGCCCAAGGTGCTCAGTGGTTGGCTGCTTACCCTAATTAGATGGAGAACAGCACTGTATCATCTTAATTTATTCCCATTACAAAACTCCATCTTATCTCATCTTTTTGACTATTTTCAGACCAGTCCCAAGTGCTGGCTCTGTAACTAAAAGAATAAGCTTAGGATGCTTAAAAAAAGACATACATCTAAAAGGCTATTCCAATCTTTTATGTTCGTTCAGCTCCAAATGCACACTGTGGCTTATACAAGCCACCGAGCGTGGTTCTAACCTGAGAAGAAAGCTAAAGACTTTTGTTTGGTGGTTGTTTTTTTTTTCCCCAGCTAAACGAGCCGGGTGTTTGAGATTACTATTACTATTGCAATGCCAAGTTTTAATACAAACGCAATGCACCAGCAGTTGAGAAGCTCCCCAGAGCATCCCCCTCCTGTAAAAGCTCCATGTGTTAGGCAAACGCAGGCCGGTTCCCCTCAAACCAATCACAAAGCTGTTGCTGGGCCTCTGCTCCCTTCCTACTGGTGTGTGGCCTTGGGTGTTATCTGTGTCCCTTTGTCAGGCAACGGTTTCCGTGGGTGCAGGCAAACGAAGGATTGCGTCGGCGGATTGAACCCAACGGCATCTCGTGAATGTTGCAAACAAAGCCCTGTTCTGTTCTCAGCTGCGCCCTTGAAGCGCTGTACAGCTTGACCAGGATGGCACAGGAGCCAAGTGAGCGCAACAGAGATCCACCAGAAGGTGCTCTATGAGAATAGAATAAGAAATAGGCATCATTATTTCTGTTTATGATTCATTTTACCTCGGTGGCAAGGCCTTAGTCCTGAGTTATACATTTCATTATCTCTCAGACATGTACTCCCATTTATGTGTGCGTATTTATTTATATATAGACACATACTCCCTGTGTGTATATATACACAGCTCATGCAGAGAGACCGCAGGACTCGACTCTCTGTCCATCGGGTCTCCTTTGTCCCTCATTTCACCTCTCCCCTCTCTGGGCTGCCTGATCCCTATCCTCTGGCAGGAGACCGCCCTGCTCTGGTGTGGTCCCTGCCCTTTGGACTGCTTAGGCCCCAGCGGCCATGCCGGCATCCTTATGTCAGCTGGACACCGACACGTTTTCCCTGTCCCTTGCTCCCCAGGCCATGGTGGCACTGAGGGCCTGGCACAACCCTGCCCGCAGGCTTCACCCTGCCAGTCCCCGTGGGTTGGTAGGCCGCACTCCCCCACCGCTTCTCTCCCTACAGCACGTCAGAGACTTCTTAAATAGAAATACCCATCTTCCTCCGGACTAAAACAATGGTCCCCCTCCACACAGGCACCTCAGGCCCAGAACTGCCCCTCACCCTGCCCCAGGGCAGGAAATCAAGGAGGCCCTTTTGACACAGGGGCACAACTTGCAGGGGTTTAAATCCCTTGAATAAAGCCTAAGGCTCTCACAAGAAGCCGTAGCCACCGGGGCGGCTCCGAAAGTCGAGCGGCCTCGGCTCGCTGAGGCACCGCAGGCCGCTGCGGGACCTAGCCCCGCTCCGACGGATCCACGCCAGGTTTTACCCCGCGCTCCTTTGGGCGCTCACTGCTGGCCCCCGCCCCCGCAATCTAGGACGCAACACCGCGCGAGGCGCTGACTCCTCCGCGCTGCCGGGCCTCGCTTCCTTCCGTCCACACAGCACAGCTGCGGCGCGCGCCGCAGGGAAAATAGTGCCTGGCGGAGTGATCCGAGCGGTGGGGGCGGAGCGGAAGAGGCTATATAAGGGTCGGGAGGGGAATGTGTGGCGCAGTTGCAAGTGTGTAAGCTCCGGGGAGTGTTGTGCTGTCGGCTTGGCCTGCGAGCCCCGCGGTGAGTGCGCGGTGCCCCCGCGGGGAAGACGGAGGAGTAGAGCCGCTTGTCGTGGCGGCGGCAGGGCTTGGGTGCGTGCTGGGCGGGCGGAGAAGCGTGTCTGTCGAGGCGGGAAGGGGAGGCGGCTGAGGAGATGGCGAGCTGAGGAGATGGCGGGCGGGGGTTGGGCGGGGGCGTTGCCTTCTCCTTCGGCGGCAGCACGACGAGCCGGCGGCAGAGACGGGAGTGCGGGGTGCCACCGGCAAAATGGCGGCCGCGCAGGCGCAGCGGCCCCGCAAGATGGTGGCGGGCGGGAAGGGGGATGGGGCCGGTGGCCCGCCCTTCTTGGGGTGTGGGCGGTCCCTCCGTTGTGACGTCACCGCGGGTGGGGCCGGGTTGCTCCCGCCGCCGTGGGCAGCCTTGGGCTCCTGCTGCTTGGCCTTGTCGCGGGTTCCCATGGGAGGGAACGGGAAAAGTAACTAAAGTGCAGGGATTTTTGCCCTTCCAGCAAAAATGCAGATCTTTGTGAAGACCCTGACAGGGAAGACCATCACCTTGGAGGTTGAGCCCAGTGACACCATTGAGAATGTCAAGGCCAAGATCCAGGACAAGGAGGGCATTCCCCCAGACCAGCAGAGGCTGATCTTTGCTGGCAAACAGCTGGAAGATGGACGCACCCTGTCCGACTACAACATCCAGAAGGAGTCCACCCTGCATCTTGTGCTGCGTCTCAGAGGTGGCATGCAGATCTTTGTGAAGACCCTGACAGGGAAGACCATCACCCTGGAGGTTGAGCCCAGTGACACCATTGAGAACGTCAAGGCCAAGATCCAGGATAAGGAGGGCATTCCCCCTGACCAGCAGAGGCTGATCTTTGCTGGCAAACAGCTGGAAGATGGACGCACCCTGTCCGACTACAACATCCAGAAGGAGTCCACCCTGCATCTTGTGCTGCGTCTCAGAGGTGGCATGCAGATCTTTGTGAAGACCCTGACAGGGAAGACCATCACCCTGGAGGTTGAGCCCAGTGACACCATTGAGAACGTCAAGGCCAAGATCCAGGATAAGGAGGGCATTCCCCCTGACCAGCAGAGGCTGATCTTTGCTGGCAAACAGCTGGAAGATGGACGCACCCTGTCCGACTACAACATCCAGAAGGAGTCCACCCTGCATCTTGTGCTGCGTCTCAGAGGTGGCATGCAGATCTTTGTGAAGACCCTGACAGGGAAGACCATCACCCTGGAGGTTGAGCCCAGTGACACCATTGAGAACGTCAAGGCCAAGATCCAGGATAAGGAGGGCATTCCCCCTGACCAGCAGAGGCTGATCTTTGCTGGCAAACAGCTGGAAGATGGGCGCACCCTGTCCGACTACAACATCCAGAAAGAATCCACCCTGCATCTTGTGCTGCGTCTCAGAGGTGGTAACTGAACTGGCCAGTTGCTGCTTGCACCCAAGTAAAAGTTTCTCTGCACTTGTTCATTCCAATAAAGCTGTTGCATCCACAAAAGTTCATGTGTCGAGTTATGTGACCAACTGTTTATGCCGTTGCCCAGGTCTAGCTATCTATTAAACTCTGATTACATACAAAGGTATTGCAAAACTGCCTTACGCAAGGCTTAACACATGCCTGGCAGGCATAAATAATCCTTGCGTGGTGGTTTTTTTGAGGTTGTATAAGTGTTCTCATAAAGAGCTGTAGTGCTGGCTAAAGTTCAGTGCCAGTCTGCAGATGTTATGCAGCTTTTCAGGTTGTGTAAGCATCATATGTAATGTGAAACTGCTATTGTTTTGGAGCTGGGAGGCTTTTAATAATACTGCAGTGCCCGGTAATTGTCAGGTCCTGCCCCCGGTGTTTTGGCATTCAGGGAGCAACAGCCAGCAAAAGTGATGCAGCCAGCAAAAGTGGGTGGGGGTAGGACATCGCTGCTGGTCTGCAGCTCTTGGGCCAGGAGGGACTTGGGAAGTATTCCGGCTAGCATGTGTCATCAGTTATAGGGTAGACTTCATTTTATGAAAAAGTATAATAAGCGGACTTTGTCATTTCAGCTGTACTAGGTTCCTTAAATTTGGTTTGGAATGTGCTTTCATTCCAACTTTGCACTAAGTGGAAACATAGGGAGTATTAATGAGCTGAAAACCACTGTCACCGAGCTGTTCCCC
The DNA here is from genome assembly GCF_963924245.1 of Chroicocephalus ridibundus. Classification (NCBI taxonomy): domain Eukaryota; kingdom Metazoa; phylum Chordata; class Aves; order Charadriiformes; family Laridae; genus Chroicocephalus; species Chroicocephalus ridibundus. The sequence goes on along the minus strand of NC_086296.1, from coordinate 6,544,655 downwards.
CATGCTGTAGAAAGTGGTGGAAGGGAAGTCTCCGCTGCAGCGTTGTGTGGTGAAGTGGAAGTTGCTGGATATTGGAGGTTGCGTGGAGCTGGCCGTGGGGCACTGAGGAGCGGGAAAAGGGGGAGGCTGGGGAGTAGGACACCAGAAGTGTCTCCAAGGGGAGTGGTGGCGTGACTTGCCTTTGGAAGGGCATGTGGTGGGAGGTGGAATGGAGGTTTCAGCTGATCCCTGCCCTCAGTGCGACCTGATGTGATCTTGGAGGGGTGTGATAGGATTTGACTTGAGTAACACCAATTATTAATTAATCTTGATGGAGAGAGGGGTGGAAGGTGCTTTTAGTGCCTTGTTGCCTGTGAGGAGAAAGCTTGGATGACGGGAGAAGGCTGCAGCTCACCCAGGGTACACGCTGATGTGCCATAGCTCGGCTCCCGCTGTGTCCTGGTGGGGATGGCCCAGCTCTGCCCACGCGTGTCCCAGCTGGCCAGGACACAAACAGCAGAGCTTGCCCTTGTGTGGGTTTTCTGGCCTCTTGAGCCGTCTGAATTCATTCACCGATTAAAAATGCAGCCCGTCAGCAACTTCGGGTGCGCAGCCATGGAGCTCCTGGGCTGTGGGTGTCTGACCCAATTGAGAGGGGGTGTTTTTGGGAATGAAGGGACCTGCCCTTGCATAAGGGGGTGATTTAACAGCTCCTTTCTCCACCTGCCCAGGAAGCTGCTGCTGATCAAAAGGAGAAAGCTGGAAAAAATAACTGTGAGCATATCTGATTGGAATGTGACCTGGTTGTCAAGGGGAAGAGCTGAGGGAGGACGTGGGGACACGCCGTGAATGTCAAAAGCCTACACCAACGGCTGCGGTGCTGTGCCTTAACAATTTTATTTTAAATGCCTCTGAAAAAAACCAACAATGCTGTACTTAAAAAATATAAACCTGTACAAATAGGTAACGGGCTGGAGTGTGGCGGTGGCGGCACAAACACTTTGGAGCGGCCGCTGCGGCTTGGGTCTGATAAACCACGGAACAGCCATGTTTGGTGAAAACAGCAAAGCGTTGGGTAAATGTTAATGATGGTTTTTTGTTTTAACCACAGAAATCCCTGCTGTGTCACTCACACCACTCCACATGGTTCGGTTTGTCCCGCTGTGCCGTGGGGTGTCTCCTGGATTCACTGGGGTTTGTTGAGTTCTGAAGGAAAACTCCTTTCAGAGGATTTCTTCCTAGCAAAATGTTTTAAAATAAAGGAAAACACAGCGCCTGCTCTGTGCTGTGTTGCTGCTGGGGAAGTGGGGTACGGCTGGTGTTGAACAGGGATGCGTTAATCGGTCTGGCAATTAAAGAGAGGTAAAAGGTCTCGAAGAAAAAAAGACAGAATTAAGGGTAACGATACAAATGCAGGTATTCCACCACGGGAAAGGCTGTGGCTGGGTCCTCTGCTGTCCTAGCCTCTGCCCAGGTGGGAGCTGTGGGCTGGCGTGTCCCCATGGTGCCCTCACATCACATGACGTGCAGGTGGATCACTCCTGGCTCTGGACCCTTCATCTCGGATCAACGGGCAGCTGGGATGGCAGGATGGCACGTGTCATTGTCATAAAATGGGCTGTCACAAACTGCACTCTTCCCTTCGTTTTTTATTTTCTGCTGACTTCTAGACACTTTCAGGGATGAGCCTCAACCGGGCCTCTACTCGGGGCCGCTTTAGCTGCACAAAATACACAAAACCCCCCAATTCCTTGGTAAAATGGGTTAAGCGGTGATGGATGTTTTCTCCTGGAGGGGTTGAGCCTTGGTGGCTCACACCAAATACCCGCTGTGACAGTGGGCTGGCAGCTGCCCTGCCTCCTCATGCGGTGGCCACGGGGGAACCTGGACCCTCCTGGGGGTGGCCGGGGCCGTATATGTGTATGTATGCATAGATATACACGCGTATTTATATCTATTTTTATCTATTTATATATTTTAATCTATCTATTTATATATTTTTATAAATTCATGCACTTTGATCTATTTAAATATGTCGATATATTTACATATATTTCTATATTAATGCCTCTTTTTACGTTTATACACGTACATATAGGGCGCTCTCTTCCATAGGTTCTTCCGCCCCGGCTGCGCGGAGCGAGTGGGCGTGGCTTGGCGCAGTTGGACACGCCCATCCCCGCCTTAGCCACGCCCCCTCCCGGCATAACCACGCCCCGTCCCCCGCCCTCGCCCCGCCCCCTCGCTGGCGGCGGGACGTGCCGTGTGGCGGGGCCATAAAGCGGCGGCGGCGGCTGCCCGGCCCTGCTTTGCTGTGTCCCGCTATGGCCGCGGCCCGGCGCAGGCTGTCGGTGGGTCTGGGGCTGGCCGGGGCGGCCTGCGCCCTCCTGGGGGTCTGCATGCTGCTGGTGGGGCCTGTCATCATCAAGGAGCAGGTCGTCAAGGTCAGCGGGGCCGCGGGTTTTCGGATGGGGGGGAGAGGGAGAGGCTGGAGCCGGTGCGTGGATGGGGGCTTGGGATGGGACGCGGTGCTGGGTGAGGGGTGCTGGAGCCGGTGCGTGGCTGGGATGCGGCCAGGACCCGGTCCTGGGGGCGCTGGTGGTGCAAGGCGGGGTGTGCTGGAGCCGGTGCGTGGCAGCGTTGGTGCGTGGAGGTGTCTTCCCTGTCTGGTGTGGTCCGGGGGGGTGCGAGAGCGCTCGGCACCCAAGGGTCTCGGCTTCCGCGTCGCTCTGAGCAGCCTCACGGTCTTATTGCGGGCAAATCCCTGCTTGGGCTGTTCTACCCTTGGTTACAGCAAACGCGCCTGGGCTGAAGGGGCTCCCATCCCTGGCGGGGAGGGCTTTCTGCGTGGCTGGAGTTGGCTTTGGGTACGGTGCCGGGCTGAGCATGGCCCCCAGCACCAGCCCTTCCTCCTGTCCTTGCCTGCAGCCCTCCTTTTGTGGAGAGGCGTGCAGATTACCAGGCTCTGACATACCCTGGTGAGATGCTTCCCAAACTGGGAAGGGGACAGGCGGTGTGCAGGAGTGCTCTGAAGGAGCCTCGTGCACGGAGCAGCCCCCAAGGCATCTTCTCCTGCTCAACTGGAAATCCTAAAGAGCTGCCTCTCTGCAGACCTCTCTTGTCCCCAGGAGAGGTCCTGATGCTGAAGGAGTGTTTGTCCCCCACGGTTAAGGTGTGGGGCTGTGGATGGAGATCAGTAACTGCTCCACAGAGACTTGGGAACCAGTGCTCCTGTCCTTGCTGCTGGGACACCAGTTATCCTGCTGTGGCAAACCAATTGGCTCATTCCCACATTTAGCCAAACCTTTTTCTCCCTGCCCAAAGGAGTCGTGCCCCTTGTCAGGGCATTTCTCCAAGCTTCCACCTACCTAGGTCAGCACCCGGCAATGTGCTTCTGATGAAAGGTTGGATAACCACCATGTCGCCCATGGCAGTGGTTGCGTGTGCCGCAAAGTCTCTGCCAAAAGCAAACTTCTACTTAAACGTACCCTCTGGAAGTGCTGCTGGCTGGGCAAAGCCAGAGAGTCCTGTGGCTTAAGCAGTGAAAGTCAATCTTTTTCTAGTTTCATGGACACCAGGAACTGGTACCTGCAAAGAAAAGGCTGAATGGCCCCTGCAGAACACTAGTGTCATTTTTGGTGCCAAAACCTTTCTGCCCTCTTTTTAGCTAATCCCGATTCTTTCTACCTGATTAGCTAAATCCTAGTAGCTTGCAATGAGAACAGAAGATGAGGAGAAGAGCAGCCCTTGTTTCTCCTCAGGTTTCCCTTCATCTCAAGCCCTTGGTCTCCACATCTTCAGCATGACCCAAAGTGGTCCTGAGGTCTTATGAGGCTTAATGTGAAATGGAAAAAATAACTGAGTGGTGGTGTCTGGCGTGGTGAGAAATACCCAGGGCCTTACTGAAACTCCTGGGTTGGTCTTCAGAATGGTGTGGGTAAGAGGAGCTGAGCCTTGAAGGGCTGGAGTTGGGCAGGTGAAGGCTGGTTTGCCCATCCTGGCTTCCTGAGCCCTGTCAAGATGGTGTATCCTGATGGAAAAGCACTTAGTTGCAAAGAGGTGGTAGTTTCAGGGATATATTTGAGGAAAGTCTGTAGGGGAACCCACGTTAGAAAGAGGGAACCTGGAGCCCATTTCCTGTCCCATTTGCAGAAACTCAATCTGTGTTGGTAGCCGTCCTGGCAGCTGGGCTGTCTGCGTCATTGGCCCTGTAAAATTTAGGGATTTTTCTGGAAGTACACGGAGTGCCGCAGGCCTGCCGAAGATATGAGCTTTAACACCCCGAATCTGCACTGACTCGTCCATCTGCAGTTTAACTTTTCTGCTCCACCTGGGAATGTTTGTGCTGTCCTGCCTGAAAGCTGGGAGAAGACTGGCAGCACTGCCCTTGCTGTTTCAGCAGGGTGGTGAGGATGGTGGTGAAAGGACGTGGAGGATGAGATCTGACACTGGGGTTGCTCCTCTCGATCTGAAGAGGAAACCTCAGCTCTTGGTTTTATTGAGCAGAGTGGCTGAAGCCTCCGTCCTGGAGAAGCAGGGTCTGGGCACTGTTGATGGAGCTGCTGCTCCTCTGGTCCCGTCTGGAGGAGAGGAGCAGTAGCTGGTTCCTTTCAGTTCCTCAGGAACAGAGATCAGTGTGGCCGGGAGGGGTCAAACATCTCAGTGACGCTTTGTAACCCATCTAAGTGAAAAATACTCTATTTTTATTTCAGGCATATGACCAAGTTTGGGTTTGTTTTGGCATACAAGTAGCTTAATTCCAAGGCTACCCTCTTAAGTAGACCTTGCTTGGCAGCATCTGTGGAGTACCGCGAGCTGCTGTGCCCAGGTGGGAGAGGGCTGGGGTAAAGGTAGCAGCAGCTCCAGCTGACCGGGTACGTATTATCCAAGTACATGCACGTGCAATGGGGGATCCAGGGAGTGCAAGACAGGATAAGCAAGTAAAGGAAAGCAGATTCAGAGCCTTGGGCACTCAGGAGAAGGGATTATAAAGCAGGCGAAGTAAAATCTGAGTTGCTCCTGTCCTCTGGCGCTTTGCCATGAAGTCCTTGCGGCCGGCAGCGTGTGGGCGTTGATGTGGAGGTGGGAAGGGTTTGCTAGGTGGGTTACACCGCAGCGTGGAGATGTCCCCTCAGGGGTAGGGCTTGGAGGGCATGGGCCTGAGCGAGGGGCTTGCAAAGCCCTGTTGCTGGCGGGTGGCACAGCCTGGCCAGGAAATGGCTGAAGAAAGATGGGACATCACGGGGAAGCCACCAGCAGCTTTCCTTCTCACCCTGCTGAGGCAGCAATTACGTGCACAGTCAGACTGATGCTCTGGGACAGGAGAGCCGCTGTGGGGCTGCTGAGCTGCAGCGGGATAATCCCCACATGCCTCCAGCAATTGGTGGATCCAACCCGCTTCCATAAACTTACTTAACCATGGCAAGGGCTTGCTTGAGGATGCAAGGATTATGGTGGAACATGCCCCATATAAACGGGAAACAAGAAGGAACAGGCTCTTGTCCATCAGGGAGCCCCTGGGAGGCAGGAAGGGAGTGGAAACAGATGTGACCAGGAGCCAGCTCCTGGGCTGGGAGTCTGGTGAGGGCTTAAGTCATGTTTGGGCTCCTGCAGGCATTTCCCAGCAAACGGGACAGCGATACGGAATCCACGATTGTGCGTTGCCTTTGACCTGCTTTATGACTGACTGAGTCACCGCAGGATGGCAGCTGAGAGGAGGCAAAGGTTTTGGGACACAGCTGGGTTGCCATCCTGGTTTCCCTAGCTGGTTTTTGGGAATCTTGGTCGGCCCTCCCTGCTGGTACCCAAACGTTTGTGCAGATGTGTGTGCCACCTTCTCCCAGCCCTTGCCAGCTTCTGGCTGCGTGGAGCTGCCAAACCTGGCAGAGGGGTGGAGGCCGTGGGGACAGGGTTGTGTCTGCCAGGCCGGTCACATGTGCAGAGCTGTGAATAATTCCACGCTGGCTTGTCTAGCGTGGAGCAAGGCTCCAGCACATCAAAACAGCTCCGAAATCCTGTGGGTAGGAACTGGAAAGTTGAGCCTGAATAAATAAGCCTACAGACATCCTGTGGCATGAACTTTATGCCTCTGCATACATAACGGTTCCCAGTTTAGTCTGGCTCAGTTTCATTCTGCGTAACAGGATTCAGTCTGGATCCTCTGGAGGGCCCCTGTTGGAACTGCTGCCTTCGGCTGGGCCTGATGTGAAGCCAAGGGTGGATGTGCCCAGCTGTAGCCACCAAGCCCAAGAGTTGTGTCTCCTTATTCTTTTTTTCTTCCCCTCCCCCCCCCCCCCCTTTTTTTTTTTCCCCCCTGCTTCCTTGCAGAATGTCAGGATCGACCCCAGCAGCATCTCCTTCAGCATGTGGAAGGACATTCCTGTTCCTTTCTACATGTCGGTGTACCTCTTCGAAGTGCTGAACCCCAAGGAGACCCTCCAGGGAGCAAAGCCGGTGCTGAACCAGCGTGGACCCTACGTTTACAGGTCAGGTACCGCTTGTGGTCCAGCGAGGCATGAGCCTGGCCACCATGCTGCCTGACAGGCTTATGGCTGACTCCTCTGGCAGGAGAGCACGGCATTAGCATACTTGGCGTGAGCCCAGTGGCATAGAATTTTAAAGTGACCCAAATACGTTCTAATTGCTCTGATCTTGCTAAAGCCACAAGTAGGACTTCTGGGCACTGGGGTGGTAAGACTGGTCCGTGCTCCACTGCGTTGTGGAGTGCAGTCCCTAGCTGGGACCTGTTGGGCTACCAGACCTGGGCTGATATGGTCCAGTCATAGGCATGAGGGATGTTGGTGGGGTGGTGGGAAAGCCTCATCTTCAGAGTGGGCTTGTTTCATCTTCACTGTGCATTGAAGAGTCCAGCTCCAGAGCTGGAGTCACCTCAATATCAAACTTCATGGAATGAATGGCCTAAGAGCTCTTATCTAACAAGAGACCCAGAATCTGCTTACGTGAATGCTCTGGTCATGACAGCCAGTGTGGAGCACGAAAACTTGCTCAGGCCCATCTACAGCAGGGCTGGGTCTATTTGCCGTGGCTGAGGGTGGTGGTTGAAGCCCCAGATGCTTCTCTGGAACTGAAACACGAAGTGATGGTTGATGTTGAGTTGAGCGTGTGAACTTACCCATAAATAGCGGTATTCAAGACATTAGTGCCTACACATATAGGCGAAGTTAGGTCAGCAGCCTAAGGGAGCTCATGTGGGGAGATTACTGGTTTAATCCAAAGCGGTTTGAGTAGCGCTGGGGGGGAAACCTGGCAGTATGTATATGTCCTTGTTTCCCCTGGGCTTGCCAGGTCACACCGTTAAGACCATGTGGATTCTGTATGTTGTGATCGCATCAGTCCCTTGGCTTGGGAAAAAGGCTTCACCTGCCATAAGAATAAACAAAGGGGCAAAGCTTATTAGTGTCCTTGTGTTTCTGCTGAGCAAGATTAGTGCCCTTCCCTAATGTGGGCCATAAAACAGAGGCTCCACAATAAAGGACTTTGTTTTTGCTGGTGGGTTGAGCTTCAGCTTCCTCAGGAGCTGTAACAGCCTCACAATGTTGGGGACAGCCTTGTGCTCCTGTTGGAGCATTGCAGCCCCCAGGAGACTGGGCTGCCCCCATGGTGTGGTGTGTTGTGGTGCTGGGCAGTGTGTGGGAGATGGCATGGCCCGAAGTCCTGAGCAGCAGGAGAACCATGGTGCTGCGTGAAGGGTTCAGCTGCCTTGAACCTTGGGGCCATCAGGGATCTCTGGGGCAAATCAGTGTGGGCTCATTGATGGGGCTTGTGCCACCTTGTTTGGTCCTCTCCTGTTTTGCAGGTTGTTTTGGTGTGTGGGTTGGTGTACGTCTCCTTATCTGGGCGTCTCTCTAGATAGGGCTGGGCTTTTCAACAGCTGTAGGCGAAATAACAGAGGCGACATGCTTTTGTCTCTCTGGCTTCTCAGCCGGGAAGAAACACTTGGTGTCTGCAAGTTGCAGTGGAATCCCATCTGTCAGGAATGCCTCACTCGCAGGCTGCCATCTCCTCCTGCTAGACCCTAACCCTGGTGACGGTGTGAGGTTGGCACCGCCTGTTCCTTGGCACGCTGCCTCCCCTGCTGTCCATGGCTTCTTGCTGGGGTTTGATCTCCTTCCTCTGCTCTTCAGAAGCAAGCCCAGGCCTGTGCAGCCCATCCTTGCTCCACAGGGGTGGCAGGGGCGTTTACGTGGGGGAAGGTTCCCATGATGTCTCCCATCTCTTTTGCAGAGAGTTCAGGTATAAAACAAATATCACATTCCATGACAATGACACTGTCTCCTTCCTGGAGTACCGCCAACTTTTCTTCCAGCCGGACATGTCCAATGGCAGTGAAGAAGAGTACATCGTTGTGCCAAACATTTTGATGATGGTAAGAACTTGCTCCCTGGATGGGCACCAACTTCTGAGCGTGTGGGGAGGGTGCTGATGCCCAACACTGACTCAAAGCTTACTTTCTTGTAGGGCTTAAGGCTAATCACGCCATGAGGTGGTTAAGCTTATAAAATGCAGTTTTCTGCTTTCTGGGTGTTGGTGGTTGTGTTGGGCTCTTACCCTTCCGAAAGCAGAGTGTGCAGAGGGGCTGGCAAAGCAGCTGGGCTCAAGTCTGCAACCTCATTTGAGCATCCTCTGGGGAAATGAAACCTGTGAGCCCTCATCTGCTTTCTTCCCGTTCTGGGGATAAATGCTGAATCTCAGTTTGTCCAAAGAACTTCTCTAGGGCTGTAGAGCCGTGCGGCAGAGGGACCTTGCCGAGCGCTGAAGATGCATTGCTTCCTCTTTGGGAAAGCTGGGGCTCTCGTCTCAGAGGTTTGTTCTCTTTCCCAGGGAGCGGCTGTAATGATGGAAAACCTGCCAAACTTCGTGAAGCTTTTACTGAGTGGAGCCCTGGCTGGCCTGAAACAGGAGGCGTTCATGAACCGGACAGTGAGGGAGGTCCTGTGGGGGTATGAAGACCCTCTTCTAGACACAATAAATGCGATTGTTCCTGGCCTGATCCCTTTCAAGGGAAAATTTGGCTTATTTGTAGAGGTAAGTAAACTGTTGGTTGGGAACACAAAAATCACAGCAGTATTGGTCTTGGGATTGAGTGTCTGGGCTATCCCTCTCACAAACTATTTGGAGCGGCCACGTGTAGCTGGTGGTGGTTGTGTAAGGCTGCCTTAATTCTCCCCTCAAGCGGAAAAGCACGTGTTGGAAGCTGTCACTGGCAATTTTAATAAGTGAAAGTGCAGCAGCTTCCAGTATGAGGCATCCCTAGAGCTGACGAAGCATGCAAAGTCATTAACACATTGCGGTCTTGCTGCATCTAATGGATTAAAAGCTAGTTACTTCTCTCTGCAGTTTAACAACTCCAATTCGGGACTGTTTACAGTGTACACGGGCATGAAGAACATCAGTAGAGTTCACATGGTGGATTCATGGAATGGACAGAAGAAGGTGAGTGTCAGGCAGCAAACCTCTAATACGAGGGCGATGCCTGATCTAAAGCCAGTTAAACTGAGAGCTGTTGGGGCTGTTGTATCTCTGGGTTGGGGGTTTGAAGGCAAGTTTCTATGGGACTTTATCTGCTGCAACTTCTGTTCTATCAAACTGCCAGAAGAAACCATATATGACAAGAGGCTTGTCACGAAGCATTAAGTTCAGCTCATCATTAGTGTCACTTGGACTTCCTTGAAATGCTGTTGGAGCTGCTTGCTTCTAATGGTTGAAGTCCTTGGCTCCTGTGGCCTGTGCTTAAGGCGTTATTTAAATATCCTTCTTAAAGGGGTGCTTATTCTTCCCTTGTGGAATTCTGCTCTTAACTAAAATCAACTGAATCTACAGATCAACCACTGCGGGAGCTCTTGGGACAGGGTGATGCTGTCCTGTTTTTCCATTACTTGGGCATGTGTTTGAATGGGAGAGATCTTGGAAGCTCTTCAGTGTTGCTACCTCAGGCTCCTATGGAAGGAGCGTAGGGTGGTGGATGTCCCGTGCAGGGGTAGAAGCCAATTCTCCAGCAAGCTGGTTGTTCTGAGCTCTTCTCTCTACATCTGTCCCGCAGGTGAACTACTGGCGGACCAGCGAGTGCAACATGATCAACGGGACCGCGGGGGAGATGTGGCCACCGTTCATGTCCCCAACGTCACTGGAGTTCTACAGCCCTGATGCCTGCAGGTGGGGCTGCGGCTGCCAGCTCGTCCCTGTGGGGGTGGCAGGAGATGCAACGCTCCTCCTGTGCGCGCAGAACCTGCGCGGTGATGTTGAGGGCTCAGGTCTAGTTTCTGTAGTTAAAGTTCATCTGCGGTTCAGCGTTGCAGCATCTGAGCTTTGCAAACAGTGTAGTTGTCTAATTAGCAGCGTCCTGTTGTATTCATAAATACCTTCCAGATCACTGGAGAAGCCTAACTTGCCCCTCTGGAATTGGTAGAAAATAACCAGCCTAGATAAGATGTGGGAGGCGAGAGGGAGAAGTAAGAGTTGTCACAAGGAAATGCAGCTATAACCATTTGCGGAACTTGCAGCTCACTAAATGCTTGCAGAAGTGATGTCGGGGCGGCTTGTGCCATCATTTCCATTTTTATTTTTCCTGCCTGGCTCCTGCGCTGCGGTGCATGTCTGTCCCATGTAAGACAGCCTGACCTTAGCTGATGGCACGGGGTTAAAGTACCCTGCAGAGCCTGCCTGTGTGGAAACTCCCTGAGGCTGGAAGGAAGGGCAGCCAGGCTGGCGGTGGCACAAAACCCTATCCCCGCCTTGGGGAAGATAAGGAAGATAATGTTAATTCAGGGTTTGTAGATAGTGCTGCAAAACAAGCAAGTGCTCATGTTGAATAGAGAACAATGACCTCTTCATGGAACAAGCAAAGTCAGCTGAGCCAAGTATTAGTGCAGGAATTCCTCTACACAAGGGACATCAGCAAATACCAAAATGACCCGGAGCCAAGGACTTACATAATCAAAGTTTAAATACACATACCTTTTTCTGTAAAACTACAGAAATCTTCCAGGGAACAGAGCGTGTTTCCAGGCAAGGCATAAAGTGAAGTGGAGGAAACCAAGCTTGGCTTCTTGTTGGCACGGGAGGGTCCTGCGGGACAGAGCTGAGGAGGAAGTGGCTCTGCCTCTTCACCAGGCAGCGCTTCTCCCCAGATCTTTATCTCAGCCTCTCTGCTAGCCTGGATGGCTAGGAAGGGACTAGTTTAGTGGTGACTTGGTAGTGCTAGGTTAGTGGTTGGACTGACTTGGTGATCTTAAAGGTCTCTTCCAACCAAAATGATTCTATGCTTCTATGAAGGAGTCAGAAACGTCAGTTGGTAGACTAAGGGCATACCTGGCTTGCTGCAGGGCGCGCAGGGCACATCTCCTACGCTGTTCCCACGTTAAGTGCAGCTGATGCTGAGATGCAACTCCCTGGATGACCCTGCAAGGTAGGCAGGGCTTTATCCTGCTGATGTGCTGCAGCAGCCTCTGCTTCCTTACCTGAAGGTGAGCAAGCCAAGAGGCACGTAACCACTGAACGTGCCCCGAATCCCCCCCTCCTTGGTCCTGGCATCAGAAGGCAGCTGTAGGAATAAGCATCCCCTTGGCCTGCCTAGGCTGTCTGTATCCCTGCAAGCCTCACTCGAAGGAGCACGTGCGAAGGAAGCAAATTTCCCTCTTGGAAACTTGCATCTATCCTGGCCAGCTGGTGGCAATAATGCAGCATAACATCACTAGCCTGTCGTATCAAGAAAAAAAAATAATCTTGCTGCATAATGTAGTTCATAAGGCAAAACTTTCCACTGCCCTGACAAGCCTCTATGCTGGAGTCGTGCCGTGAAAGATATTTAGCCAGTGTCCATCCCCGGTGACGGAGCACTTTTACGTCGGAGCCAAGGCTCGCACAAAGAGGGTATTACCTCTTGGAGAGCAGCCCTGGGGATTACTGCATGCCTTTAAACAAATCTCATCTGGATACTGCAAACAGGCTTACAAGCCTGTGGTTTCTCTCCATAACTAGTCCTGACCAGCCCTTTATCTGTGCTTAAAACATGGAAAGCAAATGGCTTAAATACTCATTCCCCCTCCAAAGCACTGCTCTGAGTGTTTATCTTGATCTCAAAGTCTAAGTTCCACTGCAACCGCATCTTATCCAGCAAAGATAAGAGCCCAGTTCTGGGCTGGGAACCTGTTGGCTAATCCTGATCCTTCTCCACCGAAACCCTTCCAGATCCATGACACTGGTGTATGAGCAGTCCGGGAAGTTCGAGGGTGTGCCCACCTACCGCTTCGTGGCACCAAAAACTCTCTTTGCCAACGGCACGGACTATCCACCCAATGAAGGCTTCTGCCCCTGCATGCAGTCCGGCATCCAGAACGTCAGTACCTGTAGGCTCAGTAAGTCCTTTCCTCCCTGGGATCTCCCTGCCATTCCAATATTAAACTGTAGGGATGTGCTATGAGCTTGGATGTCTGGGAAATTGGCTCTGCTCTTTGCCAGAGTGATAAAAGGTGCCGCCGGAGTCTGTGTGCGTGGTATTCTGCCTTGCACTCCCGCTGGCATCTCGGCAAGGAGGGAAAGGGTGAAAATCCTTGCCCAAAGCACCCTTGATCCATGGCCCTACCACAGCCTGGCGTTTTGGGAATGCCCGGGGATACGCCAGGAGCGTTACACCCCCCAGGCTGGGGGGCAAGGGTGGGAAGAGACAGGCCACGTAGCTGCCAAATTAAATGTTAACTTTGGACACTGAGCGCAGGTCACGCAGGAGGGAGAATTTAGACTTGGTGTCCTAAGCCGTGTCTGGGTACAGCGAGGTAGCGTGGCAGTGTGTAGTGCATGGGGGCGGGAAGGTGGCTTAAACACTGGGTCTTAACCTTCCCAGAGCAATTGCAGGGAAGCAAGGCAAGGAGCTTTCTGGTTGAGAGGAGAAGAGTGTAAAAGCCTGTTCAGGAAAAAAGCTGCAATGGCTTAAAAAAAAAACTCAAGAAACATTCTTAGATGGGTTTGAATGAGCTTAAAGTGTCTCTCTCCTCTTTTTTTTTTTTTTTTTTTTTTTTTTCCTCATCCAGAAGCACCAATGTTCATTTCCCATCCTCACTTCTACAATGCTGACCCAGCCCTGGTGGATGCCGTCGAAGGCCTTCACCCCAGCAAGGACCAGCACGCGCTCTTCCTGGACGTGCACCCGGTGAGTGAGCCTGCTGGGGTCCTCTCCTCGCCCCGGGGTCCAGCTGGGTGGGGGAGCCTGCCGCCTCCGCTCTCATGGCACTGATTTGAGCAGGTTCCATAGTGCAAAGACTGGCAAGGACATGTGCAGATAAAAATGTCAAAGCCATAAACTAATTGAATAATGAGTCTCGCTTCTAGAGAATTGCAGAACTAATTATAAGCGTAATTGTTTCGATAAGCACAGTCAAATTCTTTCCACTGACTCAGGTCCATAACACCAGGAGGTGTATCTAGCAGCAGCCCAGGTAGATACACCCCAGATCTGCAAACATGTACTGCCATGACTGGCAAAGTCTGAAGACCACGCTGTAGCTGAAGCTATTGCCATAATTTTTGGCCTGGCTTCTACTCTCTCAACTTGCCCATCTGGCTGCTTCTGCACCGGACTGTCGCAGTGTTACACTTCTCATGTGTCTATAGCGTAAGGGTGAAGTCACGGCTGCAGTGGTGATCAGTTGGGGTGTCCTGAGCCACCATTGTCCCAGCTGCTGATGGGGAGGGGACCTTGGGATCTTCCACCCACGACCCGTATTGCACGTGGTTAGAAATAGTGTGGCCAGCAGGGCTAGGGACGTGATTGTCCCGCTGTCCTTGGCACTGGTGAGGCCCCACCTCGAATACTGTGTTCAGTTTTGGGCCCCTCACTACAAGAAAGAGATTGAGGTGCTGGAGTGGGTCCAGAGAAGGGCAGCGAGGCTGGTGAGGGGTCTGGAGCACAAGCCTCATGAGGAGCAGCTGAGGGAGCTGGGGGTGTTCAGCCTGGAGAAAAGGAGACCTCCTCGCTCTCTACAGCTCCCTGAAAGGAGGGTGTAGCGAGGGGAGGTCGGTGTCTTCTCCCAAGTAATAGGCAATAGGATGAGAAGAAATGGCCTCAAGTTGCATCAGGGGAGGTTTAGATTGGAGATTAGGAAAAATTTCTTCACTGAAAGGGTTGTCAAGCATTGGAACAGGCTGCCCAGGGCAGTGGTGGAGTTGCCATCTCTGGAGATATTTAAAAGACGGACAGACGTGGTGCTGAGGGACATGGTTTAGTGGTGTTTTTGACAGCGCTAGGTAGATGGTTGGACTTGATATCTTAAAGGTCTTTTCCAACTGAACTGATTCTATGATCTTCCAAATGCTCAGTGATGTTTGCTCAAGCAAGAAATCATTCCCCCACTTGAGGTAAGTGAACCTATGCGTCTTATCTAGGCATTGGGTTCTCTCTGTTTTTCTTATCATAGTTATGGGAATCTAATTAAGTTCATTACAGTATCAAACATCTACTGATAACAGTACGATTAACTATATTGTTATCTAGCTGCAGCCTGCTGAGTACAAATAAGGGCAATCCAACAAAAGCTCTCTGACCTTAAAAATGTGTTGCAAAACTGCAGTGTCATGAGAAACCAGTGCCTTAATGGGTGTCAACAAGACCAACTTTGAAGTGTGGTGTTTTCATGGTCTTAGGGTGTTGCTGGACAGTGGCTGTTGGTTCCTAGTTATGAGAAGTGTTTTTGTCCTTTGCTGTGTGCATGAATCTTTTTGCATCCTGCCTGTTGCTGGTAGGATGAACAACAGGAGAGGTTCAGCAGGCTTCAAAAACCAATGAAGTTGCTACTAAAACACTTTGCCTAGGGAGTCAACTAACGGTTGCATACGCTATTTGGTAATTTGAACTTGCGTGGGTTCAGTCCCACGAGCCCCGAGTCACACAACACCTCCCTGGTTCCTGCTGTCTGCCTGCTGAAAGTGTGCTGACACCTTCTACGGCAGCCACCTCTGTCTGGGTTAGCTCTGTGCCTTCAGACCCCATCCCAAGGGAGGTGCTCCCTTCTGGATGCTGCTGTGTGCAGCAATCTCCCTGGCCGGTGACGTTCAAGTGAAGGGGACAGACTGCAAACTGCCGTGTGGACAGTGTTGTCCTCCCGTGAGCAGTCAGGGGACTGGTGCCTGTTTGACCAGTGCTTGTGCTTTGGTGGAAACCCCAGCCACGCTCCTGGTCTCCTGTGTGGTGGCTGGAGTGGATCTCTGGATGATCCAATCCATCGCTCTGGAAGGTGGCACCCAGAGTAGCTGTGATGGAAGGCAAAGGACTGCTCTTCTGCAGAGCTCTCCAGACAAATGTTGGCTGTACTGATGAACCGGTGGGTCTCTTCCTATGCAGATGACGGGCATCCCCATGAACTGCTCCATCAAGCTCCAGCTGAACCAGTACATAAAGCGTGTGTCTGGTATAATGTAAGTAGTCACCTAGAAATAGCCATCTCCCTTTCTCAAGCAGGGAGTGCTGCTGATGCTGGGGTTGCTGCAGACTTTGCCCGGAGATGAAGTAGCTTTAGCAGTACCAGTGGTCACAGTTGCAGAAGCCAGCTGGCTCGTGTGGTGAAATGTCAGCTATCCCAGTGACCTCAAACTACTGTCGTTTAGCAGTACAGCGCGTGGCTGCCTCTTTGCTTGGCTCCTGCAGCGTTGCCGCGCCAGACCGGAGAGCCGATGAATGGGCTGCTCCTCCTGGTGAGGCACAGGAGCGGTTCTCCCGCCCCGTGCTGCTGCTCAGAAGCTGCTGCAGCCAACATGGAGAGGCAAAACACTTGAAGCCTGTGTCCAAAAAGACACTTTCAGCTCAAACAGAAGGGCTCGGTAACAGTTGTGTGGTGTCAGATGTGAAACACCCACAAGGGTGTGAGCGAGCACTTGCTGCGTTGGCTCTACACCAGCAGCCAGCCCCCGTGCTCTGAACTTGGCTGCGCCACCCTGTAGTGCTGTGGAGGTGACTGAGACCTCTTGGAGCTGTGTGAAGTTTAGTGTTCCAGCTCGCTGAGTTCGTGTCCCTGGAGCCCAGATTTGGGATGGCACGTACTGGTGTCGTCTGGGAGTCGAGCACGGCTGGAAGCGTGAGCTCTGCTCTTGCGTGAAAGGCCCAAGTCGGACCTGGTCTCTCAAGGGGGCGAGCAGCTCACTGAAGCAGCAGGAATCGCTACCTCCTTACGCTGGTTTCCTGGCCAGTATCAGTCAGCTGTCCTTTTAGGAAGAATTATGACACTGGTTGTGGTCTGATCAACCAGAAAGATAAGTGCCTATTTTTTATTTTTTTTTTTTTTTTCCCCCCTAGTCAAACAGGGAAGATTAAGCCAGTGGTCCTGCCGCTGCTGTGGTTTGCAGAGGTGAGCTGCCTTCCTCCACCTGATTCTGCAGAGCCTCTCACGTGGGAGGAGGGAAACTGCTTCCCCATCACCCAGGACTGGGGAAACTCCGCTTTGGATAAAGCTTTAAGCCAGACAGACTAATTAAGCACCAACAGAAGGCTTTGCAATACTTGGCTATGCCGTTAATCCCTCTGAGCTTGAACAAACCCTGCACTATACTTGGTAACCCTCTGGCTCTGCCCTAGATGTGGGGTTAAATAGGGCCCAGAAGAGAGCTGCCAGCATCCCCATGCTAACGTGGGCCAGGGAGTGCAGTCTCCGTCTGGGTGCGTCTCCAACTGGCTCCAGTAAAAGCTTCTAGCCTGGCTGAATCTCGCATAAATTCCCCAATCCGTACTGGGAGGTGGTGGGAGGGAGGCGTCTGTCTGTCTCAGCCCTGGATGAGAGGGAAACGCTGCTGACAACTTTGCTTTTTTGAGCAGAGCGGATCCATCGAAGGCGCAGTCCTGAAGCAGTTTTACACCAACCTGGTGCTGCTCCCGTCCCTGCTGGACTACCTGCAGTATATCTTCCTTGGGCTGAGTGTCCCGCTCGTTATCTCAGCAGCTGTGCTCATGGCAAGGAGTCAGGTAAGAACTTGCAGATGTCTAATGGGAGATGCTGTTAGTCAAATCAGACTTAATCAGATGATGTAGATTGGGCTGACAATCTAATGCTCCTGAGGAAACATTGGCTGATGCCACAAATCATGTCCTAATGGTGCCAGGTGCCAGCACATAGCAGCAGGGCTTCCTCGGCCGTCTGCAAATCGGGCTGCAAATAGATAACATAAAAGTGTTTCTGGCCATCTCAGGGCACAGCAGTGGTGGAAGTGGGTTCCTGTAGGAGGAGGCATTTCTCAGCGCGTCTAGCTAATTAAGAGCAAGCCTAGCTCCTCAACCCAGCCTCCGGGGAATGCAGCAGGTCTGTGCCATTGTGCAACTCTGTGCATCTGTGCAGGGTCCCAACAGCTTTCCATGCTGAACGGAGCCTTCTCAAGGGGGCGTAGGCACTTGGAAACGCAGTCGCTGTGCTCTTGCAGAAGGGGCGCAGACACCGTGCCTGCTTCTCAGCCCAGACTGGACCCTGCCTTTCCCTGAAACTCACTTGTTTCCCTGAGAACTACTCCAAATAGGTCTGGAAGTTAAAGCCTCTGGGCCTTTGTGGATCTGGATTTGCTGAGGAGCGAAGACCTTTGAAGCTGGGGAACTGGCAGCCGGGCAGAAGCTGACCCAGGGTGGGGCGGGCGGTGAAGGTGCCTGGCTGGGACACGAGTCTGGCCTGAGCTGTAAGGGCAGAACATAAACCAGCTAAAACACTTGGAGATCCGTGCCTCCGGCTCCAAAACATTCATCTGATAACACTAAGTCCTCTAAGAGCTTTAGCTCTTGATGCGGAGCTCTAGCTCCCTGCCCTAACCTATATCAAAGCAAGCTTATTTAGTCTTGCGCGGCAGTCAAACGGCTTGAGCTGGCTCTAAAGCTACAGAAGCGAAGAGGCTACTTGTGGGGATGAGAAAGCGATGCTTAGGATGGGAGCGCGCTGAGGGAGAGCACGCGCGAGAGCCTGCTTTTGCTCAACCTCCTGTAACTGCCCTTACCGAAAGACTAAAGCAAACCCACTTTAAATAGCGCCAGGGTTCTCAGAGTATCACGTAATTGGATTTTAACCAAGCCTACAACTGCTTAATTGACTTAAACCCATGATCCCAAATCCCCTTGTTCCTCTACGTGCTTCCCTGCAGGGTGGGAGCGATGCGAGGGCCGAGGGCTCAGCGCTAAACCCTTTCCGTGCTCCCGGGGTGCTCAGGCTCTGTGTGCGGAACCTCTGCCTCGGCAAACGCAAACGGTCGCTGGCAAACAGATTCCACTCCAGCATATCTAAAAATATGTCTGTATTTGCCGGGCAGCTATTCCCAAGACCTCAGGCAGCCCTGGGCTGGTATTTCCTCACCCTGCTTTGTGGTAGTCTTAATTCCTGGTATCAAAGAGCCTTAACCGTGCCGGAAAGGGTCAGGAAAAAAAAAAGCTGGATTTTAAATTCCCTCAAGTCAACTGAATATCTGCTTGTGAAATATCCCCAAACCCAGGCATAAGCCATCTGCATTTGGGTGCTCAGCCAAAAGTGTCGCGAAGTGCTAGAACTAAAAATCAACTGCAGGAAGTGTCTGGCTACCTGGGAAGTGATTAAAAACCCTCAATGACCTTATAAATCTCTGAGGAAGCTATGCAACCACACGTGAAAGTCTCTGCCTAATGAATAGATAAGAGCTCGTAAACTGGAAGCAGCAATTTGCAGCCAAGGTGCGTTCCTCGTTTGATTGAAGTATTGCTGATCTAGCGATGATTGCTGAATCACGCGCAGCCCTCCCTCCTGAAGCCACAGCCCACGTCAGAGGGGACGGCGCGCGGCGCATCGTCCGCACCTTCACGTGTCTGCCAGCGGGAAGGTCTCCCCGAACCCAGCTCCGTCCTGGAGTGTCTTGTGGGCTTCTGGAGGGAGCGGTGTGCTCTAAACCCAGTCCAGATGAGGTACCGTGAAACACTTAAAATCTTAGTCTAGCGTGTAGTGGAGCCGGTTTGAAATGCATCTGTTGGACCCGCAGTTCTCAAAAATGAGTAAATCTGTACAGGCATAAAACGTGCCCGGATGCAGCGTTGTGTCTCTCCTCTGCTAACGTGGCCCAAAGCCTGTGTGGCGATGCATTTTTTTTATTTTTTTATTTTTTATTTTTTTTTTTGAAAGGCAAACGGACCATTTTAAAACTGGCTTGACACTGACCAAAATCTTAACTAGGGCTTAGTTTAACCTAAATCTTGAAATCTTCATTAATAACTAGATTCTAGTTAAACAGTGATTAAAATCTCCTCCTAAAATTGGAACCCGTGTGGAATTCATGTCTGAGTGCACCGTAAACTAGCCTGATTGTCTTCTAGGAAAAATGCTCTTTATTTTGGAGCAGCAATAAAAAGAATTCAGACAGTAATAAGGCCAACCAGGCCACCTCTGCCAAAAAGCTGCCTCCGGTTAAGGGGACGGTGTTGCGGGAAGCCAGACTGTAGGTGGGTACCCAGTCAAGGTAACACACTTTTCTCTCGTCCTGATTTGATTAAACTTTGCTACAAAACAATCAAACGGGAATGTTTACTGTCCACATTGACCAGGCACGCCCTCTTGGCAAGCTCTGATGTAATGGTGTTGTCTCATGGCTTTACTGAGGGCAATTTAGGTGTCTTAATACTCACACTTACCCACGCTGCAAGACGGTGCTCTTGTTGTTCCTCCCTGTGTACCTGATGCGCAGTCCTAAAAATATCAGCAGGGATCAGGAAGAAAAGTAGAATATGTGTGAGGAAACACTTTTCTCACTTCCCCCCCCCCCCCCCCCCCCAAGTGTTTGAGATCCAGAGGTAAGTTTTTTTTTTTGTTTTTTTTTTTAAATGGGTGAAAACTCAGAGGGAGTAACAGAAGGAGTCAGCTGGTGGGTGTCACTCCGCTCCTGCGTGCAGGAGGCCTCCACGGAAAGGCTTTCAAGGGGGAATTTCTGATGTATAAAATATCTGGGTTTGTATTACAGGATCACAAAATCACTGAATCGTTGAGATTGGAAGGGACCTCTGGAGGTGATCTAGTCCACCCCCCTGCTCAAGCAGGGTCACCTAAAGCCGGTTACTCAGGACCATGTCCAGATGTCTCTTAGTATCTCCAAGGATGGAGATTCCCTGACCTCTCTGGGCAACCTGTTCCAGTTTTTACAGTTTTCACAGTAAAAAAAAAAAACAACCCCAAAATAAACAAAAAAAACCCACAAAAAAAAAAAAAAGAAAAAAAGCATTTCCTAATGTTCAGATAGAACCTCCTCCGTTTAAGTTTGTGCCCATTTGCTCTTGTCCTGGCCCTGGACACTACAGAGAAGAGGCCGGCTCTGTTTACACCCTCCCTTCAGATACTCGCATATATTGGTAAGATCCCCTGAGCCTTCTCTTCTCCAGGCTAAACAGACCCAGCACTCTCAGCCTTTGCTCATATACAAGATGTTCCGCTCACTTCATCATTTTAGTGGCCCTTTGCTGGACTCTTTTCAGTAGCTCCATCTCTCTTGTCCTGGGAAGCCCAGAATTGCACGCAGTGCTCCATGTGTGGCCTCACCAGTGATGACCTGCTGGCAACACTCCTAGTGCAGCCCAGTACACAGTTAGCTGCCTTTGCTACACAGCCACACCACTCGCTCATGTTGAACTTGATGTCCACCAAACCCCTCAAGTCCTTTTCTTGCCAAGCTGTTTTGGTGTTGGGTGACCCTTAGCACATACTGGTGCGTGGGGTGGTTCTTCCCCAGATGCAAGACTTTGCACATCCTCTTGTTGTGCAAGAGGAGAGCCCATTTCTCCAGCCCGTTGAGGTCTCTCTGGAGGGCAGACCCTCTGGTGTATGAGCCACTTCTCCCAGTTTTTTGTTGTCAGCAAGCTTGCAGATCGTTAATAAAGATGTTAAACAGGATTGACACAGTATTGACCCTTGGTGTACACTGCTAGTCACTGGCTTCCAACTAGACTTCATACCACATCTCACGACCCTTTGGGCCTGGCTGTTCAGCCAGTTTTCGGTGCACCTCACTGCTCATCCAGCCCATATGTCATAGCTTATTACAGGGCTCTATGGGACACAGTGTTGACAGTCTTACTGAAGTCCAGGGAGACAATATCCACTGCTCCCCCCTCATCTACCAAGCCATTAATTTCATCATAGAAGTTTATCAGGTTGATCAAGCATGATATCCCCTTGGTGAAGCCATACTCACTACTCCTGAGGACTTTCTTGTCCTTCATGTGCCTGGAAATGCTTCCTAGGATTAGCTGCTCCATCACCTTCCCAAGGAGCAAAGGGAGGCTGACTGGCCTGAGTTCCCTGGGTCTTCCTTCTTGAACTTCTTCAAGATAGGAGTGATGCCTCCAGTCTTTGGGCACCTCTCCCAATTGCCATGATTGCTCGAAGGTTACAGAGAGTGACATTGCAATGACATCAGCCATCTCCCTCAGCGCTCATGGATACATCCCATCAGGATCCATGGATTTATTGTATCTCTAGGTTGCTTATGTATTCTCTGACCTGATTCTCATCCTTTTCTTCCAAGGGTATGTCTTCCTTGCTCCAGACTTTCCCCTGGTCTCTGGGGTCTCCTGCTTCATTCAGCAAAAGGGCTGCTTGTCCCTTAGTCTTCCTTTTGTCACCTGTGTACTTACAGAAGACCTTCTTGTTGCCTCTGACATCCCTGACCAGATTCAATTCCAGTTGGGCTTTGGCTTTCCTTACTTTATGGCTGCATGCTGGGAGAGTGCCTCTGTATTCCTGCCGGGTTACTTGTCCCTGCTTCCACCTTCGGTATGCTTCCTTTTTGCATTTGAGTTTGGCTAGGATCTCCTTGTTCATCCATATAGGCCTGCTGGCATTTCTGCCTGACATGGAATGCTCGTTGGGATGGACCACTCTTGAGCTTGGAGGAGGTGATCCTTGAATATCAACCAGCTTTTTTGCCCTGACTATCTCCCCCTACCTGAGTTCTGTAGTCAGTTTTGATACTTTCCAGGTGGCCTTGATGGTATCATTGGTGCCCATACAGAAGAAGCAGTGGGTAATAGAGAAAGGGTTGGATAAGCCTCACACTCCTTCCACAATGTCCCGATCCAGGTCCCCGGCAAGCAGCAAATGTCTCAAGGTGGCAGGTCAGGTGGACAGATGGGTGCCTCTGTCCCCAGCAGCAGAGAGTGACCCACTACTGTCACTTGCTGTTTCCTCCTGGGGGTCTGGCATGATTTAGGGTCAGGGGGCCCACGTGCTTTGCTTGAAAGCCTCTCTGGCTCCTCCTCAACATTGAGGGGGTTGAACCTATTTTGTAGTTGTAAGCCTTCAGGTGGAGCAGGAGTCTTCCTCCTGGTGCCAGAAGGCACCAGCTTCCACCCTTCGCCTTCCCCAGAGGTTGCACTTACCAGGGATGGGTGCTGTCTGTGTCCCTACTGCAGCTGAGGTCTGGGGGTCTTCAAGCTGTTGTGTCCCTGAGAAGATCCTGTCCATGTCCCTTTCATCTTCTCTGACGATGTGCAGCACGCTGACTTTTTTCCCTAAATCCTCCACTTGGTGACACAGCTCTTCAGGCTGAGCGTTGGGGGGTGTTACAAGTATCAGTGGGCAGGGATGGAAATAGCGTCATTCAACAGAATGAGTGAACACGTAAGGGGAGGAGGTGCAAAAATCTTCATTTTAAGAAGCCTTCAGAAAAGGGTTCTTGGCCATGTGAAAGTCCAAGAGGTTTGGGGCACGTGCGTCCCAAGTGGCAATTTGGTGACACCTGCGCACTGTAGGGTCTGACCACAGTGCCACTGCCGAGTGCACGGCTGTAACTGCTGTCCTCTCCTCTGCAGGGAACCGCCACCGAGAAGAGCCCACGCCATCCCACCATGCAGAGCAAACCGCCCCCCTCCTCCGAGACCACACCGCTCCTACATGACACTGTCACACAGAGCCAGGACGACGCTGAAGCCTGAGCCGCTGGCCCCAGCACGCTTCCCACTGGGACATATCCGTGCTGGGGACGAGACCTGCTTTGGATCCCCAGAGCCTTCTGGAAGGTGAAGTCACCCTGGGCAACTCAGCGGGGACCTTGCACGCCATGGCAAAGCCACGGGACAGAACTGCTGCACTAGCACTCCGGCGCCAGGGCACAGGAGACCGCATCCAGCCACCCGAAACACAGTGTTCAAGAACCCTTGTCCCCAAGGGGCTGGCATTGGCCACAGCCCCGCTCTCCCTGTGGGCCAGCAGGATTGAAGATGGTCGCTGGGAAGTTATTTTGCAATTTAAAACTGCCTGTTGCTAGGAATAAAAGGCACTTTAATAGGAGCCTTTAAAATAAATGAGGTTTGTATATGTAGCACTGATGGGATTTAGTGATCTTTTTAAAAGGCACCGCTCATTTCAGGCAAACGGAGCTTGCTGTCCTCAAGCCACTTATGGTTTTATCGCCACTTGATGTGACTGGACTACACCGCAAATCAATTCTGAGTGCTGTCACTTCAGTGATGTCTCTCCTAAGGGCTTCCCAGGGTACCTGCAGCCTGCCCGGGGTTGCTCCAGCCTTTGCATGTGTTGGAGAGCACAGTGGTGACTTTTAAAGCCCCAACTCTGTGCCATGACCTTGCGTTCCAGTGATTCCAGTCCAGAGCCCTTTTACTCAGCCTGCTGACTCTCTCCTTGCTTTAGGGTGACTGAGATGAGCCTTGCCAAAAAACCCGATGGTACATCTGACCTGTCACTCAGCTCCTGACAGCTGCCTTCTCAGCCGCCCAGGGTCCGCTCTTCTGGCCGTGCACCGTCGGTGGTGGAGGAGGCCACCGTGTCGCTCCGCCTGTGCTGCCTGAGAGCGGGAAGGGAGCAGGCAGAAGCTCGACCCTCTCCTTGAGCGTCGACCAACATACTCGTGCTTTTGAGATGGAGGAAGCTACGTGGGATCATGAAAGTAACCATGGCCTTAGTAAGATTTGATGAAACTATTACAGATTTCTGAAATAAAGTCTTGGGGGATGTGGGGCTGGATGTTAACTAGGGGGTGGGTGGGCTGGGGTCACTCTTTAGTAGGAAGGAAGCCCCAAGCCCGGGGATATCCTCCAGGGATGGTGAATCCACCACCTCCCTGGGCAGCCTATTCCAATGTTTAATAACCCTTTCAGTGAAAAAATGTCTCCTAATATCTAATCTAAACCTCCCCTGACGTAACTTGAACCCGTTTCCCCTCGTCCTATCGCTTGTCACCAGGGAGAAGAGGTCAGCCCCCATCTCTCTACAACCTCCTTTCAGGTAGTTGTAGAGGGTGATAAGGTCTCCCCTCAGCCTCCTCTTCTCCAGGCTAAACAACCCCAGCTCCCTCAGTCGTTCTTCATAAGGTTTGTCCTCCAGGCCCCTCACCAGCTTTGTAGCCCTTCTTTGGACACACTCCAACACCTCAATGTCCCTCTTGTAGCGAGGGGTCCAAAACTGAACGCAGTACTCGAGGTGGGGCCTCACCAGTGCCGAGTACAGGGGGATGATCACTTCCCTAGTCCCGCTCACCACACTATTCCTGATACAACCTCAACAATTCTATGATTCTATGATATTCTTGGCTAACTGCAGATCAGTAGTTGTCTACCACACTTGCCTTCCCTGCTTCCAACTGGGAAGCGGGGTATCCCTTAGGAAAGCCAAAAGGGCCGGTGCTGGTGGCTCTGGCAAGGACAGACCAGAGTGGGGGGAGTCTCTGGTCTCTCTTGGACCTGAGGAGCTGTTGGATGGCTGTGAAATGGAAACCATTGCAATAGTCTAGCACAGCCCTGTGACCTTCTAGTGGTGTAAGCAATACTTGTCCTCTTGCACCTCCGTCCCTCTTACTAGGCAGGATGAGCTAAAACTGACACCAGCAGTTCCTGGGCTGGTGCGTTCCTGACTGTCCATGTCCCCAGTCCTGGGGCTCGGCTGAAGCCGTCTTATCCCAGAAACAGTTGTGATATAGCCCAGGTCACCAAGGGGGAGGGTGGCAGCTACCCAGAACGTGCTCCATAGCCTGAAACTTGCCTCGATGCCCAAAGCATGTCTCGCAGGCAGGATGGGACCAGCCAAGTCCCATCTTGTGGCCGGCGCTCCTGGATTATTTCTGTGGCATGAGCCCTCTCGGAGGCCGATGCTTAAACCACAGCTGTCGTTTCCCTCGGGCCTTGAATCTGGAACTACCCACCTGCAAACGGGGGCTCACAACCCGCGGCCTCCGCAGGCAGGGACGGGGCAGAGGCAGCGTCCCGCGCAGGGTGCCGCGGCGGCGGCAGCGCCATGGGCACGGCCCTGGAGGATGCTCAACCCATCAGCTCACGCAAATTAAGACCCAGCTGCATTTGGCAAAGCTAATGTAGAAGATAACTGCCCTTGGGCTCACTTGCTTGAAGCTTTAATGATGTACTGGTGCTAATTGCTGTTGTACAGGTGGAAGCAAATAAAATCCTGGAATACTGCTCCGAGCGCGTTCTTTTGGTCTTTGCAGAAAAATAACTTGCCAGAGCTCTTACTTTTAACACAGATGCGGCTGTTGCAGTAAGTCGTTGTGCTGGGGGGGGGCCCTGGCTGCCCCGGGGGGGGGGGCGCGGTGCGGCGGCGGGGCCGCCAGGGGGCGCTGTGGGCCTGCGGCGGGCCGGGGGGTGTGGGGGGGTCGGGGCCGCCCCCGCCATCCGACCCCTCCCGGGGCCACCAAGCCGGGGGAGGCTGAAGCCCCAGCAGGCTGCTCGGCCGTCCCCGGCCCGGCCCGGGGTACAGCAGGCTCGGCAGGGCCCCCGGCCCCCCCCCCACCCCGCTCCCGGTACCGGCCGCGCCGCGATACAGGCTCAGAGCGCTCCCGTTGGATTTCTCCTGCGCGTCAGTCACCTTGTTGGCTGCCGGTGAAGTTTCCAATTAATTTTAAAAACGCTTCTCATAACCCCCGAGCCCTTCCCTGGCATCGGCTCCCTGTCCCTCCTCAATTCCCTTTGTCACAGCCCAAACACCGGCAAGACCCAGCCAGCCCCCCCCGGCACCGCACCGCCTCCAAGCCGGGTTAAAGTCGTCTACTTTCTCCCAAGGATTTTAACTGGCCTCCACAAGCTCAGTAATTATCACAACAACCTCATTTTGCTGTGCAGAGCTCTGGGAGCTTCCTTTCGCCCAGCCTGGCGCGGCCGGTGGGGGTGAACGGGACATCTCCATCCAGGAGGTGCTCCATCACCGACGGCGTCCCCACCTGCGAGCAGTTGCCTTTTGGTCCGGGCAGCAGCGCAGGGGGATCAAAAGGGACAGAGGGGACTTTCAGGACTTGTTGTCTACTTTATTTTCCCCCACTGAGCGACAGAGCCTCCACCAGCTCCTCTGGAAGGCAGTCCAGGGACAACACGGCCCTCCCCATTTGCACCAGCGAGAGGGTGCTTCTTTAATGCAGCACGGGAGCTGTTTCTGCTCCATTTCTCCAGCCCTATCCCATCTTCCCTGAAGCACAGAGAGCCCGGCTGTTCCCTGGGGCTGCAGGGGCAGGGAGAGGGCTCAGACTCTGCTCCTGCACCGGGAGCAGCCTCTGTGTTATCCCCTCCACCTGCGCCCCAGTGCTCCCAGGTGCCCATCACTGA
The DNA here is from genome assembly GCF_963924245.1 of Chroicocephalus ridibundus. Lineage (NCBI taxonomy): Eukaryota > Metazoa > Chordata > Aves > Charadriiformes > Laridae > Chroicocephalus > Chroicocephalus ridibundus. The sequence continues at coordinate 6,518,131 of NC_086296.1, read as the reverse complement.
TTGTGCTGGGTTAAAACCCCCGGCAGCCGCAGGAAGCTCTGGTTTGAGCCTCAGCAAGTCTTTGCCCTGCTTTGCTTCTCCTCATCGTTCAGATTTGCTCCTGAGCACACTCAAGACTGTTACAGCCGGGACTCACCTCCAGCGACGCAGGGTGGTGAGTGAGGCTGCTGGGGCAGGGGCTGTGGGCAGGCACGTCTCCTGGGGCTTTTTATTTAAAAAACTCTAAACGAGACACACACAAAAAAGTAAGGTGTTGCTGCTGCAGTTGTAGGGGTGGCATCATGACGTTTGACGGGGAAATGTTTTTCTCCCTGCCAGTTATAGGGGACCAAGATTTGTGTGCACGCAGCCGCCTGCGCAAGGCTGCAGTGTGGGACTTTGGGGCCGAAGAGGTGCTGGGGAGAGATGAGGTGAATTGTGGCACCTGGTTTCTCCTGCATTTGTCCACAATGATCCTCTTTGTCTGGGAGGAACAAGTTGGAGGGAGGACAAGGAGCTGGTGGGATTTTGGAGGAGAGCCCGTGTGGCCTGCCCGTGCCTGGGCACTGCGGGGTTTGCCTGTGCGCCCATGCTGGTTGGGTCTAATCCTGTCTTAATCCTGGTTGGGGATCTATGCTGTGTCGCCTTGTGGTGTAGGACCTGGAAACCGGCTGGATGCATGAAGCTTAAACCAGGCGTCCCTCATACGTGTGAGCTGGGGTTTCAGCCTCTCCCCCTTCTCGAGGGGGTGTGTGTGGGATCTGCCCTGTTTTAAGCCCTTGCTCAGCCTGCCGCCAAGCAGAGTGTTTTTCTGCTCTGTGCCGCAGTGCTGGCACGAGCGGTGCCCGGCAGCCCTGGCCCTCAGCTGCCCTCTGTGCTTGGCCAGCGCAGCGCTCTGCGCAGCCGTCTGCCGCCTTGGCCGCCGACCAGCCTGCCCGAGGTGCCCGGGGCTGCAGAGATCTCTGCCCGCATCCCTTCCCTCGCAGTGTGGCAGAGGGACAGTGCCGTGGCAACGCCTCCAGCGTGAGCCGTGACACGGGCACCCTGTGCGCGCGTGAAAATGTGTTGAGACCCGCATCGAGTGCGTTATCGTTGCAGAAAGCAAATAAGGGCTGCTGGGCTTTGGCAGCAAAGTCTCTGCTCCCAAGCGTGTGTTGGATGTCGGCATTAAACTTTATGGTGTTCAATGCCTCATTTAAAGAGTGTGACTAAATGTCCTTCTACCTCCTGCTCGCGAGGACACAGGAGCTTAATTTTATCGCCTCGCTAGTCACCAGAGTCAGGGCTGGACCATTTCTGGGAAAAAGCCTGTGCGTGCAACAAGCTCCTCCACCAAGCGTTGTCAGAAATTCTCCTGCCCTTCAAAAAGGGAAGGAAAAAGCCATAACGTACTCCCTGCTTCGAGCAGTTCCTTTTACTGAGGTGCTGCGGTGTCCTGGTAGCGAGAGCCACAGCCGTAGCGCATCATACAGAGCATCAGGGATGCTCTCCTTGGGACGCTCTATCCTTGCTGCCCTGGGCATGGGGCTCCCTGAGTCACCCTGCCATTGCCTTCCCATGGTGTTTCATGTGCCGAACCCCAGCTCTGTTGGGGTGAACCAGACCACGGCCCCGTATCGAGTCCCTGTGTCCCTTTCCCATCGCAGCGTGCACCCGTGTGGGACGGTGCCCGGCGGGGAGGTCCTGCCGCAATGTGGGGCTGCGGGGCTCGGAGCGGTGACGTGCAGCCGGCGTGGAGCCAGGGCTCCCTGCGCTCGGTGGCTCTCTGGGAGTGCTCGTTTTCTGGAGCAAGAGAAACAATTCCTAAAAAGGAGCAGTCAGATGGAAAATTGATACCAAATGGTGATATCAGTCCCTTGAGGAATAAGGTTTGATCTCTCAACCCATGGTTCCTGGGGGTTAGGACACAGGCACACAATGCTATTTTAGAGGGATTTGTTTTAAAAAAAAAAAAAAAGTTTATTATTTCCCCTTTTGTAAGTTCATGATTTTCCCAGACGCGAGCTGGCTTCAGATTTGATGCTGATGGCACAGGCTGCCACTTCGGATGCGTGCAGCATCCGCAGGACGAGGGGTCTGCGGAGCTGTGTGGTCCCTGTGGGCCCCTGCAGGTCCCCAGCAGCTCATACCAGGCCGGGGGGAGTCTGCCAGCCCCATATCATTGCTGTCCTCAGGTAGCGAGAGTTCTCAGCAGGCAATAGCCACCCTGGGGGTGCCTGCCTGGTTCCTGGGCTAGAGTTCCTTCCCATCTTCACTGTCTGCCCCTGCGACTGCAGATGCTGCTGCTGAGCTCTGCTTCTGGGGGTGTCCAGCTGAATTTCTGGGCTTAATAACATAACTTGTGGCTGTGCTGCTCTGTTAAAAACCCCGCCTCCCTATGCGACCCAGCTGCTTTCTGCCTTTTTCCATCTGATCCGGTTTCTAGACTGGTTCTTGTAGGAAACTGCCTGCTGAGCCACCAGTGCCAAGGACTGTAGGCTTCAGCTCATGTCCCCAAACCGTGGGGCCGTGGGACGTGGTGTCCTGGTACACGAGGCCTGGCATGGGCCTGGCAGCCGTGGCGGGGAGGGAGGTGAGCTTTGCAACTGAGCTTCCAGGGATGGAATTTCCAGCAACTGTAGATCCCATCCCCAAAGACAGCATTTCAAGGAATTACCCTCTCCCCCCCTCACTGCAGACTTCCTCTGCTTTTCCAAGTAAGTCTCTGGCTTGGGGCCATGTATGTAGAAACCGGAGCGGAGCAGATCCATGGGAACATTGGGGGCTGGAGGTCGGAGCTGGCCAGGTTCACAGTGCGTGGCTCTATCTTCATCAAGTGCCCCCAATTAAAACGCTGAGCCACTACCTCCCTTGTGAGCACCATGTTTCCTGCATCCGGGATGTCATAAGGAGCAGTGAAACTGCCTTCAGTGCCAACAAAAAGAAATGGTGGTTAGGAGTTTGGGGGTTTTTTTGAGCATTATTTTAGCGAAGAGCAGTTCCTGGTGTTGGTAACTGGGGACCCTCGCAGGGCTGCTCTGGGTCCAGATGTGCTGAGCATCCTAGAATCATAGCATGGAATCATAGAATGGCCTAGGCTGGAGGGGACCTTTCAGATCATCCAGTCCGACCATCAACCTAACTCTGACAAAAACCCTCACTAAACCATATCTCTAAGCACTACGTCTACCCGACTTCTAAAAACCTCTGGGGATGGCGACTCAACTGCTTCCCTGGAGGGGTGTAGGGGGGATCCCCTGGGGGGTCGGTCTCGCCTGCACCCCTGATAACCAGCTAGCTGGTGTGACCCCACGGGGTGGCAGAGACCGAGGGGCAGTCTCTGCCTGCCCACAGAGAGCTGCTGAACAGCCCCATGGTTGCTCTTCTCCCTTCCATAGAAGATGCTCCGTGCACAGCACTGATTTCCATGATGGCTGGGGGGCTCTGGCTGGGCTCCAGAGGAGGTGACCCCTCTCCCCGGCAGCCAGGGCTGAAGGCAGGGATCACATTCCCCCCCCCGCCGCGTTCCATGCCCTGGCGGGTGCCTCCCCAGAGACATACCTTGTGGATTTTCTTTGGCTCATAAATATTCTCCTGCCCTCCCCAGTGCCCCTAGCAAATAAATTATCTGAAGCTACATTTCCCCATTTCAAAGCCTTGTGAAAGAAACCAGTGGGTTTAGCAGCCCTGGCTGGCTGGAGTAGTTCACATACCATCCACCCATTTGCATTTGATCTACTTCATCCTGTGTTAAGTAATCCTTGAAAGCTGCAGTGGGCTGCAGGCCCTCTGCTTGCCTGTAAATCACTGGGGCATGTCACATGCTGTAAATGAGTGGGTATGGGAGCGTGTCCCACCCCCTTAATCTCATCTGAAACCTTCCCCCTGCCCCAGAAAGAAACCAGCCTTGTTAAATCAGATATGCAGCTTGCTGGAATGGGATGGTTAGGGGCGATGGAGTGGGAGCACTCCCAGCCCCGGAGGCGCATTTCCATGCGGGATGGGAGCAGAGGGCTCGCCTCGAGGGGCAGCTCCCTAGGGATTCGGTTTGGGGATGGTGTTGGTGTCCTCCAGGTGCTTGCGTGCGCCTTGGTCTGGGTGCTCCTGGCTCACCATGTCCCCCAGGATCCCCCCTCACTCGCCCATGAGCTGGGGCTGCCCGGTGGCTCAGTGCAGCCGTGGCCATGTGCATCTTCCGCGCCGCACGCCCTGCTCGGTTTGCTTTCCATCACTGTTAGTCTCCTGGGATGGCGCAGGAGCCCTGCGCCGTGCCACAGCCCTGCCTTGCTCCCCGACCCCTGCTGTGCAATAGGGGCTTAAGTCACGGAGCCCGTGTGGCTCCACGAGTCCCGTGTGCAGCCAGGCTACAGGCTCTCCCCGTGCCATAAATCAAAGATCATTCCCCTCTTCCCCATCGCCTCCCCCCAAAGGCTGCTATTGCTCAGCTGTGGCCTGACTTTAATTATGAAATCAGAGCAGCCGGAGCGGGCGCTAGGTGCCGTTAATTGGCTTTCCAGGAAAGGTTTCAGCAGAGAAAGTTTAACGCACCAGCGATCGATGCGCTTGGTGCCTCGCGTGCATTAGCGCAGCCTGACGCAAGCCCTCAATTCAGCGCACCGGGTGGCATTGGCCCAAGAGCTGCGGCCAGGCTCCAGGGTATTTTTCCCTGGAAAATTGACGCCTCGAGGGTTCAGAGCTCCCCTGCCTGCACTGGGATGGATTTTAGCCGCTGAGAACAAATTCCAAGGGGGACGATGCGGAAATAAAGCAGATGGGATGATTCTGGAGGTCAGAGCGAGGGAGAGGATGCCCTGCCAGGCATCATGTGATGAAAACATAGTTACTGCTCCAGCAGCTGTCAAAAGCCCGAACAGATGAGGCAAGGTGCCCAAGGAGGGTGCAGGGATCTCATTTACCTGGTAATTAATGGAAATCGTGAAACAAATCAACACATGCTCCCTATGGAGAGCTTCACGCTTCGGTTTCAAACTGCTGATGGAGAACCGGCTACGGCTCGAATACGAGAGCAGTGAGTGCTGCCGTGAAGCTGAGACAGGACTCGGTCCCCACCGCCCTGTCACTGATGGAGCTCCTAGTTGTTTGAGGGCTGTCCTTACAGGCTGGCGTGCCCCCCCCCCCCCCCCCCCCAAACGTGCGGCTGTGGGATGCCCGACCCTGTCTGCGCCATTAGGGCACTGCTAATTGCTCTGCCCCCGCAGCACACGGGGGACTTGCAGTGCTGTCTGTCACCGGCGAAGAGGCCTTGGCTTCAGGCTGCGGGGTAGGAATGAAGATGTCATGATGAGCCTCGTCACCCCCTTCTCATCCCGCTCATCTGAACGTGTCACAGCTGATTTTCCCGGCCCAGCCCTCGGCCGCGCTGTGCCGGCACCTATGGCCCGCGGCACCGGCCCTGCGGGGAGGGGAGCGACGGTGGGAGCCTGCACTGGCGACCAGCCGTGCCTTTTGGTTTTCCACTATAGAGAAAGTTCATCCCAGTACAAAACGCTGTGCCATTTTTTCTTGCAAGTTAATTAAGTTGGCTCGCTTCAAATATTAAAAGCACTGTTCTCGGATATTTTCCTCCACTCCGCAGTGCTCTCGGATGGGAGCAGGCGCGCTTTCTCCGATTTGGGGATTTAAGGATGAGAGCGCACTTTGGTTCCCCGTCGTCTTGTTTATTCACCGCCCGCAAAACGGTTTTGCAAAGCAAAACCTTGCAAACAATTAATGGCAATTAGACTTGGTGACAGCCCGACCCCGGCTGCTGGGAGCATGGGCTGAGCCGTGCAGGGTGGTGTCCGCGCTCCGTCTGCTCCTGGGCGCTGCCAGGGAGGGCAACTAACCCCAAAATAACAGAGGCGAGCGCGTAACTCACCTCCTTGGTCTCCTCCCACCAGCAGTTAGCAACTGGCGTAATCCCTGAAGCATAAGGTTTATGATCCTTTCCAAAAACTTCACCTGAATGTTAACTATATGCTGAGGTATAGTAAATGCCAAATCCCTTTTGAATCTTGCTAAAAAAAATCTCATTTTAAGATATGCGAACAACCTTTCTGTCTTTCTAAAACCCTCTCTGCTTCTGGAAATGAAAAAAACCCAAACCAAAAACCCAACCCCAAAACAGTTGCTACTATATAAAAATATATAGCCCTTGAGCGTGCGTGAAGGGGTGCAGCTCCCCTGGCTGGGGTGGAGGGGGGTCAGGCAGGGATCCTGCCCTCCTCGACTACGGGCTGCACTCGAGCAGATCATTGAACCGCTGGAGTAGAATCTCTCCCAGATACCCTGACAGGAGAAACTGCGGAAACTCCGCCTGAGGAATTGGTGGGCTCTCGCTCTCTTTGATATCACTCACATTATAATTAAGAGATAATGTCAATAGAATAAAACATTGTCTCAGGATAATGGTCTCCTGCTGCTACAGGAGTGTCAAGGCAAAGTCAAATCATTTATCAAAACTGAATGTTGAGGCAAGCCTGGGACGTTTGTTTTCACGGAAAGAGGCATTAATCCTGGGACAACAATATTCCAGCGCTTTTATTTCTCCTGCGCCCGGTGATTGATGCCAGTGCATCGCCGTGCCGGCGAGCCGCGGGTGCGGCTGAGCGATGGGCTCTCCTTGCAGCTTTATTGACCAGGTGAATTTTGACTTGTTGAAACACCTGATAGTAAATCGAGGAGTGCTGGATCGTGCAGGGGTGTGCCAGTAAGTGTGATTTTTATTTCTAAAGGTGAACGGTGCTGTGTGTGTGCTGGCTGTGGCCGGCCAGGGTGCATTTTGGGGCTGTGCCTGCCTCCCTGCTGCAGGGCTCCTCATTCATTAAACCATCTGTGGCCGATCTCACAGCCTGCTCCCATCCCCAGCCCGATTTCACACCACTTTGGAGGGTTTTTGGGGCCCATCCTGAATATCAGGGCTGTCTGTGCCCCTCTCCTTGGGCTCCTGCAGGGTCTCGGCACGGGGCTGAGAATCTCACTGGCTTTATGCACGTTTGAAGTGCTGCTGAGTATCAACACCCAGAGCCCGGCCGAGGTGGGTGTCTGTGGATCCAGGTCCTTTGGCAGAGGCTGGGGCAAGCTCAGCCCCATCCCTCTCCCGGCAAAGGGCCAGCGAGCTGGGAAAGCCGCTGCGGTCTGACCGACACCGGCTGCCATCGCTGCTGCCTCTGGGCTGGGGAGAGGAGCAGCCTCAGCTTGCACTGCAGGGTCAACACCTGAAATTAAAGACGTGTAAATGCCAATTAGACCTGGAGCAAAGTCCCAGGAGGGGCTTTGTACAAAGGCCCTTCCAGACTGACTTCCCGCCCCCGCCACCTCTCCCGGATTTGTTAGTGGAGAGAATTACGCATCCAGCAAACATTCGGGCTGCAGAGGAACACGAGTGTTTTGTACCATCTCCAAACAGCAAATCTGTTTTTCTGAAGCAGCCGCTGGTACCTTGTGCACAGGAGCTGCCTGTTGGCACAGGCACCTGTGGTTCTCACCTGGGGACGGTCCCCTCTGCCGATCCGCTCTCCACAGCTCCGTGCCTTTTGCAGGAGAGGCAGGGGGATTAGGCTGGAGCACAACTAACTGTATTTTCTATGCAGGGTGGTCCTGGAAGAGCTAATTGGAGCTGACTTCATTACTTAGGGTTATCTTAAACTGTCCCCTAGCATTGCACTAGGCTGAAGGGCCCGTGCGGGATCGAAGCCCCGTGGTGGCAGGCGGTGTCCGGATGAGCGATCCGCTCGGTTAACTTGTCCTCTCCTCTCCCCGGGCCATTAATCTTCCATTGCAGTACATTGCATGGAGATGCCGTCAGCAGCTTGGACACGGGACAAGGATTGGGGTGCGCATGAACTTTTGGGCACAGACTCTGTCTTTTGAAGCTCTGGGTGGTCCCGGTCTCCCTGCGGAGTGGGGGGAGCGGCTCCTTTTCCAGTAATTCCCAGCTGTGTGTGTGATCACCTGAGCAGAGCTCGGCAGGGAGGCAGCCAGCCGGGGGGGCTGGCAGAGCTGGGGGCAGGGGGAGGAATGCCCTCGGCGCTTGAGCAGCAGCAGGGTCTGCGGAGGGAGCCGGGGTCAGGGGTGGCTGTGCCGGTGCGGTGACAGTCAGCCCTGGAGTCTGAAACTGCCTGCAAATGGCTTTCCATGTGCTCTGTATCCCCAGTGTAACGAGACGCAGATTCACTGGGGTTTGGTGCATTCTCGGTCCTTTCTATAACCGTCCTGCACAGCCGACTGGTGATGCTTTGCCTGGTGCTCGGGGGGGTGAGCGCGTCCCACGGGCTACCTGGGGAGGGCAGCTCAGCTGGGGCAGGGGTGCGTTTTGGACTGTGATTTTTCTCTTTTCGCTGGTGCCAGGATGGGGCAGGGTCATGGAAAGCTCTCTCTGTTCAGAGGGGGCTGTGACTTTCCACCGTGGCATGGCTTGGGTCACGCCGGGGCTGTGCTACCCAACGGCTCGCAGCAAGACACCCCTGTGAGCATCACCCCGGGAGCATCGTGTGAGCAGCCACAGCAGGGGAGTGAGACCAGCTCAGACTATTACAGGACACCGAGAGGCGCGGAGTGACCTAAAAGATCCTTAAAAGCCCCAGAAAGTGACTGGGAAGAGTCCCTTCCCCCCCCAACATAGGTGCTTTGGAGGGAGCCTGGCCATATGACAATGGTGTCTTGCAAAGACCAGCGTGCCGGGGTCGGCTGGAAGAGCAGATGTGTGTGCCATGACATGCTGTCGGGCAGCGTGGCAGGGAGCTGCGGTTTGGGAGCAGGGAGGGTGCTGCTGCCTCGGTTGCTAGCCCGGGCTGGTTGCCCCGCTCACATCATGCTGTGGAAGCTCAAAATGCAGCAGAGAATTGGCCCAGAACCTGCTGGCTGCCACTACCGATGCATTTTGTGCATGTCTGGCTTAAAAAAAATAAAACACAGTTAGACTCCTCCATTTAGAGGCCCAAATCCATGGGCTTGGCACCTTTGGAAGAGGATAGCGGAGACAGAGAACTGGTTCTCCAGCTGGGATTGAAGACATTGAATCGGGAGCATATAACTGTAATTATGCTTCTGTGGGGCACCGGGCAGGTTAACTGAAAAAGGGGAGGGAAGAAACTATGCATCTTCTGGGCTGGTGTTAAAGTCCGAGGCCAGAGAGCTCCAACTTGTTTGAAAAGGGAAAATTTCAACTGCTGCCTGCTAACTTGGAGAGTGGGCACTCGGACCAAGCTCAAATATGAGATGAGCACTTGAGAAAAAAACGAAACCCAGAAAAGAGCCTTGGCCTGTACCTGCCAACCCCAGCCTGGGGCATAGCGAGCTCCTGCACACGTTGTTATCCTGTCAGCCGCAGCCATACGGCAATTTAGCCACGAAATGATTCACTGCAAACAAGGGATGTTCAAGGGCATCCCGAGAGCCCGGAGCACCCTGTGCCGGGCATCAGAGAAACGCAATGGCATGTCAGGGTCTGTATGTGCGGTCCCTCTCCTGCGCCGAGGTCTGTTCCTGCTGCAAACACCAATAAAGATGTCAAGCCGATGAGTGCAGGGAAATAAATCACGGCGTTTTTTTCCTAGCCAGAGCATCGAGGTGTCTCCTGGTGCGGCGAAAGGGGGAGCAGAGGAGAGGCGGGCTGTGGTTGCAGCCGCACGCCGTGCTGTGCGGGGAGAGAGGGACCCTGTGTGCTGCCCACACCCGGCACAGTCACTCACAGCCCCTTCCCACCGTCACCGACTGCCGTGGTTGTGCACAGCCACCAACCCACGCCTCTGGGATGTGACCACCAGCTCGGTGCAGAGGGGCCACTGGCCCTGCTGGGCCGCCCATCACCGTGGCCTCAGTGCAGATGTGAACAGGAGCCCTCACCCGATAGGCTCCGTGTCCCCTCACCTTCCCTGTGTGCTGTAGGAGGACCCAACTGTAGGATATTGCCGTTGCCTGAGAGTGGTCAAAGGGGAAAAAAAAATAAAAGGTGGAAAACTTAAAATGATGAAGTGCTTTGAGCCAGACCTTTGCTGTCAGTGTGAAACAGCAAGCCCTGATTTAAACAGCCTCTTCAGTAACTGACCTACACCGAACAAATCCATTTACAGTGTCTTGTTTCTCCTCACTGTTTAACTACCAGAGTTCAGAGACGATTCCTTAAATGTTAATGGTGCAGGAATTTGGAAACTTTCCCAGAGTTGCTAGGGGAGCTGTGCAGGAATATGTCTGCCGTGCTTGTGCAGTTCAATTTCCTGCTGAACATCAGGCGGGCTGTTCTCGCCTACTGCTTTGTAATTAAAGTGCTGAAAGACCATCACTCTTTGAGGTTGATGGTGCTCAGATTCACCCCCCGGGCGAGGTCCGGCTTTGTGCCTTAGCTGCAAGGAGAGCAGGTTGCAAAATACATCAAGACACGGTCCCAGCCCGCTCTCGTCCTGCTCCCGCTGTCCCACGGCTTGGATGGGGACCGAGGACCGGTCTCTGTACCCCGGACAGACTGTTGGATAGACCCCACAGGGCTTGAGTCCACATCTGATCTCTGCTGCACCCCTTGTGCTGCCATCCGTGGTGGCCATCCACGGTGCCCATCGCTCGGGGGCCAGGGTGAGGGTTTGCCCCCATCCCTCGAACAGCTCGTTCGCAGGGCTCGACATTGGGAATCTGGTAGGTGAAGGTCTCCACCATGGCTGCGTGGGATCCTGACCGCTGGAATAAGTTTGGGCTGTACCTGGGGGTATCAGTACTTCTCAAGAGCCCTTTTCCAAAGGAGCACAGCTCGCTTGGTGCGTGCTGAAATACATGCTGAAATTTCCTTGAAGCTGAGCTCAGGGTAACCAGCCTTGGAGATGCATCAGCCTGAAAGGTCGCTGTTTCTCTCCTTCCTGCGGTGGGGCGAGTGTGAATGTAAATGCGTCGAATACCTGGGGCCAGAGGGCAAAGGGTAGAGTCCCACCCCTGGAAACGTGAAGCCCCTTGGTACCTCTGTGCTGGCAGCAAAGGGGCGGCCGTGCCTCTGTCACCCTCCTGCCCATGGGCATCCCGGGGCTGCTGGGGTCCGTGCCGAGGGGTGCCCTGCCGGGGTCACCAGCACCTCCCGTCTGCGGTGGGACGGGGACGGCTCCTGCTTTGGGAGCAGGGAGAGCCATCAGCACAAGGGGAACATGCTCGCCACGGACGTTGCTGGTGAAAACAAGGGCTTTAAAAGGAGCCGCAAGTGGTGAGCTGGTACGTCCTCCTCCGGCTCTTTTGACTCTAAACTTGGATCCCACTCCTTCCACTGTCTCGTTAAGAACAAGTGCTTGGCCCAAGTTACATGGCAAATCTTGACATTTTAAAAATTGATGCCTTTTTCTGCTCATAACTTAAGCTGTCTAGTTTATCAGAGACATATGGAAAGTTTATTACATTCTTATTACAGATCCAGCCAAGTGAGCTGGCTAATGAATGTGATTTGATTTTTTTTATTTTTTTTTTTAAGCTAGGACTTGGCATGGGAGACCTCGTCTGAAAGGCATAGCTTTGGGCCAAGGAATAAATCACCAGAAGTTTTTTTTCCCCTCTGTCCTAAGAGTTCAGCTCAGCAAAAGCTGCAGCATGTCCAATTTGGGGGTGGAAAGTGAGGCACAGGCGGAAATCCAGGGTTTGCAGGAGATTTATTGTGTTGCCCCGTGACGACCCCAGCGGCATCCGGCAGCGTGGCACCCTTGGTGCCGCTGGCTCCCTGACACCGTCCTGCCCACGTTGTGGGCAAGGAGCATGGACAGGCTGCCAGGACAAATTGTACAAATTAGTGGGAAACTATCGTTTTGTTGCTTAGAACAACTTGGGTTTTATTAATAAGGAATAGGGGCACAACTGTGCTGGGTGGGTCTCAGGTGGCCCGCAATGGCCGGGGCTGCGAGGGTGCAAACCTGCATGTGGTTTTCGACATCCGAGGGAAGCGTTAAACTCTTCGCAGGCTGCCCTGGGCGAGCTCAGCTGGGTGACAGGTATGAGAGAGTGGAAACACGGCCTCACGCTGGCCGCCCTCCAAACCCTGCTGCCGGGGGACGCTCCCGTGCTTTGCAGCGGGCGCAGAGCTCCCGTACACACCGCCCCGAGCAGCCCTGAGCACGGCTCTGCTGGTGTTTTTAGGCTGAAGACAGCGTGTTTCTGTTCTGTTGTGGGGCTGTGCTCAGTGCGGGTGTCCTGTGTGCGTCTGTCCCCTCCTCCCCTGCATCCTCCGTCCCTTTCAGTCCCAGGCGTCGGAGGGTGCGACCCTGGCATCCTTCAGACCTGATGCCACAGTTTCACACTTTTCGCAGCACAAGCTGTTTCTTGCGCTTGGAAGATGCTCCATCCCTCCCAGCGATGACCTGGTAACCCTGCTGCACATCTCCCTGCGTCTCAGTGGCTCTGGGCACAAATTTAAGTTTTTCCTTTGTAGGAACCACTCACTTCAGCTTTGGGCTCATTTGGTTCATGAATTTAGTTGGTTATAACTGATGTTATTGTTGGTTTTCCACTACTCAAAATATCCGCCTGTATCTTTCCTCTGCTGTTCTGCAATTTATAGTGCCCGCTGGGACGATGACAGCAGCGCTGCAGAATGCAAGTTTTTTGGCTGGGCTGTCGTAGTTTTTATGCCTTGCCTTGCATAATGCGGAGATCTTCAGGCCAGCTCCCATGCTTGTCCCGCTTTTACAGCTGGCATTTGGTGGCTTGTTGCGTCTCTTGGTGTGTCACCTCATCTGGTGGCCGTTTCCACCCCCCACCTGCCCCCTTTATATCTCGCGCGCTCTGTGTTGCATTTCTACCATCTATAGGCAAAATCTCTTCCTCTGACTCACTACTTGGTGGTTCCCCCCCCCGCCTTCAGTCTGCTAACTTTGGCATAATTTCCTGTTGCTGTAAGCGTTGTAAGGGGTGCCACATACAGGGCGCTTCTCTGGGAGAGGTTTTTCTCTGTAGCAAACTAGGGATGAGTTTTTCTCCTTCGCTATTTGCTTCTCTTATGTCTACATTCTGCCCTTGTGCGACATAAGAGGTGTATTTCCCAGTGGAGCCTGGTAAATCGTCTCTTCTCTGGGCTCTGTTTCTTCCCTGGGTCTCTTCGTAGACCACGTTCACTGTCTTTGAACGCACTTGTAGGTCTTGGCAGAGCAGGAGCTCGCCTGCAAGGGTGCTCAGTGAGCCGGGGACGGATGTTACAGCAGGTTACCTCTGCAGCCCTTCCTCCTGGTGGCTCCAGGCACTGGCTGAGCCTGAGGTTGCTCTGCTCTGTTCCTCACCCCTGCTCCTCATCTTCAGCAGCTTAGTGCATCTCTTAAACTTGGATCCTCCCAGCAGCAGCCATCTGGTGCGTTTTAGCAATACAAAAAGCTATTGTTTGCTCCGGAATCCGTGTTCTGGCAAGGTAGCTCTGCTTCTGGAGCACTCTGCGGGTTTGCCAAGGGTCCTTCTGCTCTGCTGGCAAGTGCAGGTGCGTTTGGAGCAGCCTTTGTCCCTTGACAGAGGCACTGCTCAGATTTGCTTTTCTTGTTTTGCCTTTTCTAATTATAATCCTGAAGTTTCCCACAGCGAGCCTACACTGAGAAATGCCCCCATCCTTTGGCAGGGAGGGGACTTGGAAGTGACCCTGGATATCTGTCCTCTTCATGCAGCGATGTTCTGAGCTTTAGGCTTGGAGTATTAATATCTTTTCTAGCGTTAAATCTCTTAATATTCTTTAGAATCAAACCCTTCCTCAGAGTCAGGGTCTCGGTCAAAATGTGCTGCCCCTTGGGAAGCTACAGGGAGAGGAAAGCAAGGGGTTAAAAGCAGAGCCCTGTTGCCAGCTGGGGACACTGGTGCATGACAAATGTGGCTTTTGCATTTCCCTCTGCAAATGAGCCCATAGTCAGCCTAATTTCGGAGAGAGCCGCCTCTGAACCAGAGTGACTCAGAGGAATTTATTTTGCGAGCCGGGCGGCTGTGTCTGGCGGGCTGCGGCAGCCGCTTGCAGGTTTAATTTGTAAATGCTGACACATGGCATTTCCTCACCGTCTCGTTGGGAAGGGCGGCGTGTCTGCCGGCACTTCCAATTTGTCACTGTCAGGACCGGCCCCATCTCCTGCTCGTCTCTGAAATGTCTTCTGATCAGTGCCGGGGAAGTTATTGGCACATAATTTATCATTTAATATTACCAGAAGGGTTTCTTCTGCAAACATCCCCCAAATGATTATCCAGATTACATTAGGTGGCTCTTCCCTTCACCTGCAAAAACCTCTCTCGGCATCTGTTTGGTGCTCTGCGGTTGTGCTGGGGAGAAAAACTGCCCTTGATGCGATGTCTCCTTCACCGAAAAGCCTTGATTAACAACCAGCTGGGGCTGACCCAATGTGCCACCTTCCCACACTCGTGCTCTTGCAGATGTTGCTTTAGGGACTTTTTCAGGACTGCACCTTCCCGTTGGCAGCCCTCGTCAGGCAGCTGGGGGAAATGTTTCCCCAGACCATATTCCTCTCTATGGAGGAAAGATTTGGGGGTGAATAAAGGCCACCAAAGTGCCTGGACGCCCCCGGATGTTGCAACGGGTGCTGTGTCCCTGGGAAGAGAGGTCTTCTGCGTTGCTCATCAGGGTGGTGACAACTTGCTCTTGTGGATGAATGTTGAGACATTGCATGACACCCAGGGGGAAGCAAACCTGTCCCCGAAGGCTGGTACAGAGATGGGGCAGAAGGCACCCGGGATCCTGCCCTGGTTCCAGCCCCTCCAGTGCAGAGGATGGGGCTGATCCTGATGCTCCCCAGCTCCCGCTGGCATTCAGTGGGACTTGGATGCTGCAGGAGCACCGCGTGGGCTGCGGTACAAGCACAGGAGGAGGCAGTTGATTTGCACGTGGCTTTTTCCAACTCGGAGCCAAAGGTGGGACATGGCAGCTGCTGTTGGGGCTTAAACACAGTATTTCTCAAAAGGGACGTCACAAAAATGTCTTTGCGTATGCTCCTGTAATGACCGAAGCAGATCTGCAGGGTGGGACCTGCAATGCTGGGTCCTACTGAGCAGACCTGGTCCCAGCCCCGGTGCAAGCGTGGTGGAGCTGGGTACCACGCCGGGGTGCGCCCGCCTGGCCATGGGCACCCGCATGTGCGGGATGCTCTGGGGGCTGCTGGTGACATCCAGAAGGACCATGCTGAGCACTCTTCTCAAACTGCAGCTTTCCTTCCCGACTTTCTAAACCACACCTTCCCGCAAGGTGCCCAGTGCCTCCACAGCTCCGTTGGAGCTCGGGGCAGTGTTAACGCTTCCCTCTGCCCATGGGCTAGGCCAAGACCCAGTGCCCAGCACAAATGACCCCGACCGCAGCGAGACGGAGCCCCAGGGCTGTGCCACATCCCTTGTGGGACTGGGACACGCTCCCCCGGCACAGCCCCTCCGCTCATGCTTGTCTCGACCGCCGCTTTCTCCAGCTCCTCCCGTCCTCCTCGGCTGCGGCTGTGCAATCAGTTAAAACCCCGGCTGGCGCCCTGACTCGCACAGGGCAGCTGTTCTTGGAAGCTGGCTCATGTTTTTATAGTTCTGCTTTATTTGAGACATGAAAGTGATTTTTGTTGTTGCTGTTTTATGAGCCAGACTTCAAAGGACGCAATTACGCAGACTGGGCAAAGACCTGCTGGTATCTCATGGAAAACTGTGGAAAATCCCTTCCCTTCTGAGCCCGTTCCACAGCTAGGCTGTACTTCTGCTACTTTGATTGAAATTTCTGATTTCTGGAGAAGAGTGCAGTCAAGCCAGGCCTTTGGTGCCTGTGACCATTGATGTCTTCCTTGGCTGGACATCCTCATCCCCCATGACATGGCAGGAGCGGCTGTGAAAGTCACTGTGATGTTGACAGTGTTGGGTGATGGCTTCAGGGTCAAAGAGGATGAACTTACGGGAGACAAAGGAGCTGTTGTTGGAGAATCGTCTCAGGAGAGTGCAAAATGGCTGGAAAAGGGAATGTTCTTCCCATGAGAGATGGGGACTGCTCCTGCTGTGGGCGGCGCTGGGCATGGCTGCACTTTGACTCTCTGTCCTGCCCCTTGTCCTCTCTCCAGCTGGATTTTGGCTCTCTGATGAGGTCCCTTGGGTGGGAACTTGCTGTTCCTTAGAGACCTCGCACACAGGCCCTGGTCCCAGCTCAGGGAAGGGGGGATGCAGGGCAGGTACCTCCTAACTGGGCGTCCCAGGAGTGGTCAGGTGCCTCCTCTGGCAGATATCCATGCTGGGCTGGTCCTTCACACGTCCTCCCAAATCTCAGGCTGTTTGGGAGGCAGTGCTGTATCCACAGCCCGTATTTCTCTTCCTGCAAGGCCAGGGAAAGGCATCGGCCCCCCGTCCTGCCCAGTGCAGCTGAACACAGTGGGGACCCTGCCCGAAAGGCAAGCGATGCTCTCGCTGGGCAAGCGGTTGGTTCCCATCAGTGGGTGTGAAGGGTTGATTAAGTTTTGTTTGGGTTTTTTTTTTTTTTCTTTTGATTGCAGAGGGATTGGGCCAACAAGAGTTGTAGTTCAAATGACAGTTTTTCCTTTTTATCCCCCAAGCTTCCTAATGCAGATACTCCCCTAAAAATCCCTGCCAGCTTCCCAATTTCCAAAAGCAAACGGTGGGCACAGGGCAGCGTCCCAAGAGGCGACGGGGCTCTCCTCCCCGGCTTCATTCCGCTGCGCTTCCCCGAGCCCGTAGGCGTGGGGAGCCAAGCCCTTTATCAGCTCCTGTACACCAGGAAATTTTGTAAGTGTCTGAGAAGACCCTGAGGCTATATAAAAGTTCAACTTGTGATTCATTTCCTTCCTATTCGGGGATAGGCTAATTTGAGAGTATGCGCCGAACATTAATTACCTTCCTTGCCACGGTTTCCTATTCAGGCATCCTTTCCCAGATGACTTTCTGCTCACTCAGGTCCAAGGCCATAAAAGCTCCCCTATTAGGAAAGGAAATATTTTACATCAGGTTTATACTGTATGCCTGAGGTCATCAGAAGTACAGATCGAGTGGCAGAAATACACACTGTGCTCTCTCCTTCCAGCGTGAAAAATGAATCAATAACTCATCGATTTAAATTAAAATGTCTGCCTTGCAAAATGCCTCCGAGCGCTAATATTTGCAGCCCCCATGTTTTGCGACGGCGATTGGAAATCCGCTGCCCCTGTAAAGCGTGCGGGGATCCATCTCTGCTAACGGCATGCAATTGCTGACGCCCAGAAAAAATCCCGCTCTGCCTTCCCCTGGAAGGATCCAACAAGGTGAACTTTTGGAAACTGCCTCTCCTGGCACATGAATTATGCATTGAACAGGCGGCGGTCAATATATCTGACTTCTTCACGAGGTAATTAAGAATAAATGTGGGAATTCAGGCAGAACTGCTGCCCTGCACGGGAGGCGAGCGTAACCATACGGAGCCGGCTCCGAAGGGAATGGCTTTGCGGTGGGGATGCTGCAGGGGGATGTACGGCTCAGGGAAAACCCCTGGGTCCCTTTGCTTCTCACCATGTCCTGCTGGTGCCCAGGCACCGTGCTGGACCCAGCCGCTGTTTGCATCCCCACCTCCCTCCCGACAGTGGGAATATCCCACATTTTCCATAATTCCTTGGGTTATTGGCTGGTCCGGTGTACCTGTGTGTGCTGCCAGCCCTGGAAGGTGAAAGGAGCCCGGATGCAGCTGTCGGAGCCTGGACGGGGTTATTTCCCCCAAACCCCTGGGCCGGGAGGGGGAAGGATGCTGTGCGCTTTAACTTGTGCTGTCGTGGGTGTCTTGGGATAATATTGACTTCCATTAAAAAAAAATCTGAACATTCCTCTCCACTCAAATCTCTTCTTGTGAGCTAATTAAAAAGTAGCTGTATTAGCGAACACATTTATGGTCATTAGCAAACAGTCAACTAACTAATTTTAAAGATTTATGGTGTCGGCAGCAGGTAAATTATAGTCTTCGGAGAGTTTTCTTGCAAATGATCTGAAAGTAAGGTTTGTTGTAGCCTCAGGGAAACATAAAGGAAATGCATTTAATGACCACAAATTGTATGTGCTGATAGTCTCAATAAGATATTTAATGCGTACTTGCCATTTTAGCGGTTGGAAAAGTATAACAGCCTTAATAGCAGCGTGACGGCTGAGTGTCCTCTCTACCCCTCGGCTGGTTTGCTCTGGGATCCGCCATCTCCAAGCAGCTCCCGGGGCCCCGGGGGAAGGATTTCCTCCTCTTACCTGGTTAGGGAAAAGCTGTGATGCATTAAAAATAAGTGTGCGACCGTTGTTTTCCAGATTTGGTTATAAAAACCTGCTAGTCTCCAACCGTGACATGTATTATGGTCTTGGTTTCACAGTTAGAATAATGTTTAGGTTGGCAATGAAAGCCTTGAGTGCGCTTGCGGAGGAAAAGACACTTGCTGCACTCGCTAGAAATTGCTTTCAGCCGCTCTGGTCTTTACTTCTCCTCTGGGCAACCCTCACCGCCTGCACTGACGGGTCGCTGCCACGTTTCCCTGGCACGGCCGAGGCTGGAGGCTGTGTTTCAGGCTTGGATGAGATGTTTTAGATGGGCAGAAGGTGGGGGACGGCGTCTCCTCCGGACCCCCTTTCTCCGGGCATCGTGGCGGGGGGATGCTGAGCTGCACGGGGCCGTCAGGCTGATTGCGAGTCATGGGTGGGCTGTTAAACCCCCACTTCTGATCTTCCCTCCAAAAACCCATACGTGAGTAAGAGCATCGAGGCTAATAGTGAGCAGCTTTGGGTCCAGAGAAGCCGTAGATGGTCCTAAATGATTGAAGGTGGCAATTTCCCTAACGGAGCCGCAGGCCGCTGGCAGTGATTAGTTCCAGAGCAGAAATGCATCACTTAGCTGGTATTATTTAAACATAAGATACTTGAGCGAGCACACAAAATTTTGTTTGCTGTATATTCTTTCCCTCATTGGAGGGAGCTGTTATTTACACATGCAAGGGCTTGCGGTGTGTGTGGGAGCTTCCTCGCCCGCTCCTGGACCCACACGGAATATAAATGACCACGTTTCTCCTTGGTAGAGATGACTCCATCCGAGGGCTATCTTCCCTGCATGTTAACTGTTAATTACAGGATACATTTATATCATTAAGGTTTATCTGCAGTCCTTTCCCTTCTCCCTGTTAGGTCGCTAATGCGTCTCATGCAGAATAATTCCCTAGACTTCCCCTCCTTTTCCGCACAGGCGGTGGGCAGCCACGCGGGAGGGATGCCCGTCGCCAGTGGGAGCGGGGCTGTGCTGGTCTGGGGTCTCGGAGGATGGCCCAGCATCGCCGAACAGCTGATGGGATACAGAACTGATGCTCTTGGCCTATTGCCTGCAAGAACCACCGCGGCGCAGGGATGAAAAGTGGAGACGCAGCGGTCCCCTGGATGAGAAAAATGTGCGTGGCGTGGACAAGGGGCTCTGGTGTGAGCCCTGCTGCTGCTTGGGTGGTGGAGAAGCGGTTGCTTTCCCTTTCCTTAATGAAGAGGTGTTTCGTGGGCCTGGGAATGTGCCTGACTCTGGCAGATTATTAAATAACCAACGCCTTCGCCGGGGAGGATGCCTCTAGGGATGCGCAGCTTAGCTGCGAGCGGGAAGGGCTCCTCTCTCCCCCCAGCTGCAATTAAGCTCTTGTCAGCCTGCAGCCGCCGGGGTGCGGGGGGGCTGGACGGCAGTCCCGGCAGTCCCCCGGCACCTCAGGCTGCTGGTAAAGCAATTTGTATTTCAACTATCCATTAATTGGCATAAACCCTGGCAGGGGCTGCTTCCCCGTCCTCCTGGGATGGGGCCGGCCCGTGGGAGGCTGCCGTGGAGGCTCATCCTCACTGCCGGAGGCTGAATCCTGCTTTTCTATGGAAATGGAAGGGCTTTTCATGCCTTTAATTTGGGGCACCCGATTTCTGATGTATCACGAGAGGGCTGTGTTTCTGCAGAGGTCTGAGGGCCAACGTGCTCCCCAACATCAGTGTGGGTTTGGGATGTCAGGGGCTGGCCCCGAGTGTGTCCTTGCAGCAGGGCAGCTCCCGAGGCTGTGAGAATCCAGGGATTCATCACCTGACTTTGTATTTATATGGTGCCTGTTTATCTTGAATTACAAACGAGGTTTTCCTGGGTTTAGAGAACTTGTCTCTGTCTCCTTCTCCTCCTTTTCTTTCTGTAACTGCTGATGGTGGATTTCTGCCATGCCAGAAAACCTGTTCACATAAAAACATTAAACGGAGCAAATTATTTAAGGGCTGGGGGCTGGAAGCATGGGTGGGAGAGGAGGCAGAAGGCCAGATCTGTGGTTTTTGGCCATTAAGCTGCATATCATGCTTAATATAGCAGGTGATATCTTCAATCTCCCCACAAACTCAGGGCAAGAGCCAAGAAACAGAGAAACTGGTTCTCGTCAAGACCGATTTACCTTTACTAGATATTGCCTTTGAATGTATTCCTTTAAATGCGCGGCCCGAGCTCTGTGGGCATTTGCTGGCGGAATCACTCCTGTTGCAGATGTGTCCATGGGAGATGGCAGTTGCCAAGCAGATGTTGCTTCTCCTTTCCTCTCTTTCTGTGCCGTGGGAAGGCAGGACACGATGCCTGGTCCCATGCCTGGCTGGGAGAGAGGAGTTTTTGGTCACCATGGATGCTCTTGCCCTGGCTCCTCTGCGGGCTGCAAGCACTGTCTGGTCTTGGAAACACCAAGTCTGGGTGTTTCCCCAGCCCCAGGGTCTGTATCACAGGACCAAGCTTTGGTAAAGATCTTGTTGATCACCAGGGGTCTAAAAAAAACAACCCCTCCAAATCTTCTTCCTTAGTTAGCCCCTTAACTGCCCTGGGCTCTGGCTCTGGGCTGAGCCAGAGGGACCCAGCAGGTCAGTGCCCTGGACCAGCCACCTCCCAAGAAGCCAAAGGCAAAAGTCCTTGAATTTTGGATATTTGCAAGTTTTTGAGGGAGTTTCAGGCGTGTTTGTGAGAGCAGAGAGCCCGCTGGGTGCCCTTGCTGGAAGGGAGCTGTGCCAGCCCTCGACGGTCCTCGGTGCGGGCGTGGGTGGTGAGGAGCATCAGTGTGGGTAGGGGTGGCATGGAGCAGTAACGCACAGCGACAGCTGGATCGCACGGCCGCCTTGCAAGGCAGACGGTTAAACTCTGTGTATCTTCAGGCTCCGTTTGCATTTTTGCTACTAAAGCAGTCGTAAAAACTTCATCACGAAAATGTTTATAAGTGTTAATAAATGGAGACGGGCTCGTTACGTGGCCATTCTTCCAAACACAGCCGGGCGTCTGGGGAACGGGCTGACCGGGGAGCGCTGCCTGGCCGTCCGTGAGTGCCGATCTGCCAGATCCCCGCCTGTCCTTCAGAGCATAACTCTTACGCTACGGAAAGCCTGTTCCTACAGCCAGCTTATAACTCCTTTAAATGTTTTGGCACCGAGGTCTGCGGCGCACTCCATGTATCGTCATTTCCACACATTTCCTCCATCCATAATTCCATGTACGAGTGCACCTGGGTGCCAAGGTTGCTTAAAATATTCCCGCTTGGCACACGTGTGCATTACAGCTTGAGAGATGTGACTGTTCCAGAGATGATGGCGATACGGCAGAAGGCACACGAAGCAGCGAGAGGAAACCTAACGCGTCGGTCCCCAGACTTCCCATCCGGATCCGCGCTTGGGGCTTTTCCAGGCTTCGTTAATTGGAGGGAGGTGATGTTTCCTTAACCATTCCCAAGGCCCTGCCTTCCTCCCTCATCCTCAGCTGATGCCTTCATTTCGGGAAAGCACGAGGTCAGAGGTATCCTCCTAAATCCAGCGCGCCAGCTTTTCGCACCGCCGTTCCCCCCGCATTTGGAAAAGGCAGAGGGGGGATGTTGGAGGCCTCGTGCTTCAGTTTGCGTCTCGCCGCGCCTTTCCTGTATCTGTGCCTAAAAAACACCAGTTCTTTTCCCCATCATAAGCTTTTCCCTTATTCAGAGCAAGCTTTTCCCCCTGGGGGCTGTACCTCATGGTCCCCCGGGGTGCTCCAATGTAAGTTTGGGGCTATTTACACCCCTGTCTGGTGAGGGATGCCAAAGCAGTTGTTTTTCTTAGGAATTCAGAGCAAAAACTCCCCCCAAAGAGCCAATTACCCCCTATTTAAACCACTCTGCTAAAAGCCAGGCTGGGAACCCTTAAACCCCCATCATTTTAAAGTGGGCTCTGCTTTGGCATCGCTGCAGGCTCCGTCCTGGGGCAATGCCGGCCGGAGCGGGGCTGCGAGGGCCGACGTGTGCCTTGTCCCTGCTCTCGTCCTGCCTGCCGCCTTCTGCAGCTCCGTCATGGAAATCCCACGCTTGCTGGATGCCGTGGTTACAATTTTTGGCCAGCGTGCCCGAGGACCCGGAGGGCTTTCCCTGGGGCAAGAGCTCTGCGGGCTGTTCCTCTGCTGCTCCACATCACTCAGCCCCATGTTTGCAGCCTTTAAACAGGTTTATTTTCGGCATTAATAGACTTCCCCCCCCCCCGCCCCGTTCTCAGGGATTCATGAAATTTAGTGATTGGAGCATCTGAACGAGGAGCTGGGGGAAGCGGGAGTTAAAAACGATGAAAAGGTGGTGGTGGGAGCGGCTCCGGCGCCGAGGCAGGGATGAGGCAAAGCCCCTGAGAGACGGACAGGAATTTCCTCTGTGCAGCCGGGAGCAGGAGCTGGCCCCTCTGCCTTTTAAATCATTTTATTGTGGAAATGACCTAAAATTCACAATCCCACAAGGTACAGCGTGGGGGGAGGAGGAAGAGAGGCAGGCTGCTGGCGCCGGTGCCAAGAGGCCACGGTGAGAGGCAGCCCTCCCTCGGGAGGATACAGGGCAGGAGGAAGGGGGTGAGGAGCAACACAGGCTCCCAGCCGGGCTGACTCCGCGTGGGGCAGGATCCAGCCCAGCACCGCGTCCGAGTGAGCATCTCCCATTTCCAGGTTGCTTTTTTTCCCTTTCCCCAGAACCTGTGCCTTCCCTTGCCGTCATCGATCATTTTGGCCGGGGACGGGAACTTTATCTTCATTTTTGTCCTTGAAGGAGATGTCACCGCTCCGGCGTTCACTCGGGAACATTGCCTTCTGCTTGCCAGCACTTGCCGTTCCCGCAGAGCCTCCTCGGTGGCAGTCACTGCTGCAATAGGCTGCTTTTTGCCTTTTTTTTTTTTTTTTTGCTTTTTTTTTCCCCCCTTAATTTCCTGAGATTTGCTGAGGCTGAGCTAGGAATACAGGAGCTGCTTTGGCACACGGGCAATCTCGTTCACCAAACGAAGCCTGTGTTTGGGGTAGTTCACTTGGCAGCTTTGAGGTCTGGTCATCTCCACCTCTGATGGGACCCCAAGCCCACGTGTGTGTGTTGCTGAGGGCATGTTTGGTGACCGTTTCATGCCCCAGCTTCATTTTACTCCTTAACCCCCATCTAAGAGAAATAAACCAGCTTCTCCCCAAAACGATGCTCCTAAATTTGGCTTTATCTCCCCGCTGTGCGTTGCTCGGTGAACTCATAGGCAGATGTTGAGCTTCTCCACGATCCAACCCACCGCCCCGGTGTCGCCTCTGGTTTTCAATCATTTTAATTCTTTAGCAACAGCGTCCTCGTATATTGGCTTAACACATCGCTCGTCTAATATCCGTGATGCTGATTAAATTAAAGAAAGGTTTCCGCTAAAACTGGGATTCAATTACGTGTGTTAATCCCCTTTTTTCCCCCCAGAGGAGATGTTGCGGGGAGCGTGGTAGGTGTTCTCCTGCTGTGCGAGGCTTTGCCCAACACGTGGGGAATTAAGGCGGCAAGAGAAGACGCTGCACACTTTGGTTAGTCAAGAAAAGGGAATGTTTCCTTCCCAGAGAGGAAAATCCCACTTTATTCTTGTCTATGGTCTTCAACTTCACAAGATTTTGCTTGTTTTATCTCTTTGAAAGAATTGATCCTGTTGGAAATATTTGTTGTGCTGCCTCCCTGGCGGTACCGAGAGCACAGATGGAGCAAAATGGTAGGGGGTTTTAAAACTTATTTATGATTTTTTGGATCCCAGGAAAACTTGGGGATGACTTCATCCATGTATGAGGAAACGCTGGTCTGGGATGACGACTTTAGGGCACGGCACAAGCTCCTGTCCTGCGGCGATGAGGCTGTGCTGGCACCGGGCTGGGCTTGGGCTGGATTGAGCATGGGGAGAACAAAACCAGAAAGCCTTGCTTTGGTCCTCCCTCTGAAGGGGACTCTCCCTCCCTGCCCCACGCCTGGGAAGTGACACTGAAGGTTTTTCAAGCACTTTGAGAGCTCCTCTTAAAAGGTGCCATCAAAATGAAAAATGGGATTTTCTCTGAGTGGCCCCACCTGTGACTCATCCATCTCCATTAGGGCAGAGAGTCAGAGTGAGTTATGGGAAGTCCTTGTTAACCTCGGGAGAATTTTATTCCTAATTTTGGGGGTGTTTTTGCACGCTGGGGAGATCTAGCAGAGGATTCTCATGGAAAAAACATAGTTTAATGCTGATACAGCGCGGCATTTATTAAAAGCAAATATTTTGCACTTCAAGGAATCTATCAAAGGCATGAATTTAGAAACAAACAAAAAAGACTTTATCTGACCATAAAACCTTGTCAATGCATTATCTGTTTGGGGTGGGTGGCCAAATTTGAAACTGGCTTCTCACTAGGGTGGTTGTTTCCATCCCTGGTCAAGGAATGAGATAATTAGCTTTAAAAAAAAATTAAAAAACCGCCAAACTAATAAAAAGTCAACATTTAGTTTGGCCTAAAAAATGGAAACCTCTCTCTTCTGTGAGACCGCTTGCTCCCCGTGATGCTGCTGACCTCAGGGAGATTGTTTTTAGACCATCTCATTTTTAGGCTTCTTCCCACCAGAGCGGGATGGAACCAGAAAGAGCAGGATCTGTCCCCAGAGCATCCCCGGGCTGCTTGAGGAGCTGGTTGGTGCTGCTCAAACCCATCCTCACCCACCTCTACGGGGCAGGAGGACGCTGTGATGGTCACGAGTTGAGAGGGACGGTGCACGGGGCACCATCTCTTTGGGACTTTCTGCTCTGGCCGTTAAGTTTTTTAGTTGATAGCTTTGGAGCGTTTTTCTTTAATTTATGTAGCTTGTGTGAAAGGGTATGGAATTAAAGCAGGGTTTTGCCAAATCAGAGCACTTTCCTGAAAGCTCGAAATGACTTCTTGCTTTTTTCTGCCTATTAGAAAGAAATATTATTATTTTCTTCCGAGGACGGAGGGGGAAAAAAAATAAATCTATAAATTCCTGAGTTTAATCTGAAACTAGAGAATTAAATATTTCTCCTCGCTGGTGGTTGTTGTGAAAAGTCTTATTTGGGGCCGGGGAAGCGTCGCTGCCCTGTGCTGCCAGGTTGGGTTACCCTGGGGTGAAGCTCACGCCGTTTTCCACATCGAGAGGATGGAAATCCTGGCCGAGAAACTCTCCCTGTGTCCCCCCGAGACCCTGGCACGCCGTAATACCCTATATTTAACTTCAGAGCCCGCTTAGGCTAAATAAGAGCCCTTTTATAGGGAATGGGAAAAGTTAAACATATCACTTGGGTTTACAAGCAGTTATTAAATATTTGTTGCTGGGCTGTGAGGGGTTCCCATTCTGTCTCTAGCTTGCTGTCAAGTCTGTTTAAAGGGATATAAATAGTGCCGGAGGGGCTCTGTGGCCACGGTGGCCCAGCCCGGATGGGGACAAGCCCCCGGCTTTGAATTTTTGGAGAGATTTTGGCTCCCCAAGTTTCTGCTTCTCCCCCCGCCGTACAGAACCGCCTGATAAAGCAATAACTCAGCTTTATTGATTATGTCAAAGGCAGTAATTCAAGAAAGCTATTTAAATTCACAAGAGGAAGCTATTGCAATTATAAGTGTCTGCAGCAGATTATTAATCATTTTTGTTATGGCTATCAAGCCACGAGACAGACATTTTCTGTAAGGCTTACGTGAGCGCCTGCTTTTCAGTAATGAGTTGGGTTTTGCTCGCTTATTGGTTCATAATGTGGGATAAAAAACAAGCAAACTGTTCTTTATCTAAATCAATATGCATAAAGCTTTATAGGATATTGCTATAGGAGTGTATAAACTTCCAGTACTTTAAATTCATATTCTGTTTAATCCAGCCAAATCCCAGCGCTAGCTCCGCGCTCCCCTTCCCTTTATTTCTCCAGCGTTATTCCTGCAATATGCTGCGATTTGGGGCAAAGCAAGTTGATGTCTTGCAGTATTTGCCTGCACGTACGCGTTACTGCTCTAGGTGAACCTGCTTTGGCAGGGGGCTTGGACTAGGTGATCTCCAGAGGTCCCTTCCAGCCCCTACCATTCTGTGATTAGTGAAAGGCTAAACGCAGAGCCCTTGCGCGGCCGGCGCTGTTGGCGGGGGCTCCCCGGGCTGCGGAGCTGGCTGAGCTCCCCATGGCCTCACCAGCCGGTTGCACGTGGCTGTGGCCATATCCTGGTCCCTGGTGGGTTTTTGGGTCTGAGCCTGTGTCTGTCTGGCACTTCACATCACCTGCTGCCACCCAAATCCCTGTGCCATCATCTTCCCCATCTGCTGTACTGGTGCCTCGCTCCCTGCCCAGGCTCTCCCGATGTGCCGCAGCTCGTGGCGGTGGGGAAACCACCTGCGAGTTATCCCTTCGTACCAGCAATATCCAACAAATCAGAGGAAATTTAGCCAAGGGGAATAAAAACCAGTGAAGTGATGGAGAGCGTGACCGATGGGGAAGGATTAATGTGCTATCGAGGACGCGCAGGGGAAGGGGGATGCTGTGTCACCAGGGAACTCTGATGGTTTCTGGATGGGGCTGGGGCACTGGGGAAGGGGCAGAGCTGGGTCTCCTGTCTCCATGGTGCATTAGGTCCTTTGGGTGCGGAGGATCCCGGTCCAGGCGATGCCCCGCTCTCCCTAGCTGGAGCTGGCCTGGGGCCCTTCCTTCCCATCTCCTTACTCGGGATCTGCTGCAGATGGATGTTTTTGGGGCTGGTTATTGCTGTTCAGCTCTCCTGTGAATATCTGGCTCTTCCAGCCAGGGAAAATGGGCTTTTACACCACTCCTTTAAATTACTACTTACCTTTGGTTACCAGCGAGACCCCGGAGCTGATAACGCTGGCAGGTTAAAGCCGGGCAGCCTTGGCTGATGGCCAGTCCCCATTTATACTGTGGACAGGTTTTTTTCTTCAGAAAGGCAGTTAAGCAGAACATTTCTCTATAAAAAGCTGCAAAAGAGATCAGAGCAGCTCTCCCTCTCCTCTTCCATCTCCTTTGCTTAGTGACCTAGAACTAAATGTTTTATTATTAGAAGGGAAAAAAAAAATATAATATATATATATATATTCAAGGCAGGTCTTTGATACAGAGTTTTGGGAAAGCTTTTCTCTACAGCAGGATGAGGGGATGCTTGCATGGGTCACTTGCTGAAGAGGAAAAGAGGCCTGGAGCATCCCCTCCAGTGGATAAAGAGGTGTGGGGTCCCTGTAAGCACGGAGCTCCCCGCTTTTGTCCGCTCCCTGCTAAACCGGGGCTTTGAAGCAGCAGGTTTTGTTTTGGAAGGTGAGAGGCTGGTGGGGCTCAGCACTCCTGTGGAGCAGGGTCTGTTGTGGGACCAGCCCTGGGGACCCCCATAAGGGACCAGCCCTGGTCCCCTGTGGGCTTCTGAAAGCCCAGGGTTTGGTCACTTGTCTCTTGTAAAATCAGGGTGGTGGGACAGGAGGTGCAGGACAGGCAGGGAGATGCTGTCCAGACGGACAAGTGAGCCGTGTCCTGGGTGGTCTGTGCCAGGGGACCTGATGTCCTCCAAAACACAGCAATGCACCATCTTGGCACAATCCCTTCCCCCATCCCTGCCTCAAAGTTGTGCTGGTTTTGATTAAATTCCTCATCAAACGTTTATTTGGCCTGAAAGGAAGCTTTTGTTCTTGTTCTGGGGGCCTTTCCGTTATAAAAAACGTCAGCTGAAAAACACTTAATTAAAAATGTCTTTTCCCTGCTCTGTCCATCGGGAGGTTATTTCAGGGCGCATCAGTCCTGTGGTGTGTAACGGGGCATCTACGGGGGTAGCAAAGCCTAGATGTGCAAACCGGGAGGGAGACAGGGCTTTGGGCAGCAACGGCTCCTCTGGACCACAAAAACGGCTCCAGCAGCATGAAATATCATAGACCCACGGAATATCTCAAGTTGGAAGGGACCCAGAAGGATCATTGGGTCCAACTCAGCGGTGAGCGAGGAGGTGGGACAGGCGACAGCAGCCTTCTCTGGCAAGGACAGCTTTATTTTCCTTTTGGGTCTAATTCACACTCAGAGGAAAAAAAAGTAATTCATAAAGTCATGTCGGCTCAGGTTGCCGATGGATGCGTGACCATGAGTGAGCAGAAAACAGGGTTTAATTTAAATGAAAGGTTTCTTCCTAGAAGAAGATGCTCTGTGCCGTTAGTCACGGCCTGGGCGCAGCCTCTCCGCAGCCGGGCAGGGCTTTGGCTTTCTCTCCTCCATCAATATCAGTTACTCCATGGTTGACGAGCGGCCCTTCCCCGGGCTCTGCCTCCGAACACTCGTGTCTATTCGGATAGCTAAAAATGGCAATGGAGAGGCGAGGTGTTCCTCGCCTTGCTGAGCGCAGGGTTCTTTATTTTCGCTTTATCACATCAGCTATAAACGGCTATTAGAGATTCTCCTGCCAGAGTCACCGTACAAAATGCTTCGGTCTCTGTCCCAATTATAGAGCGGCGGAATAGAAAGAATTAATGCTGCAGTAGCAAATATCGGGCAAGGAGGTTTTTCTAGGGGAATTGCCCTGAAAGTGTATTTGATGGTTGCCTTGTATTTCTGGGTGCTGATGACTTTCGTGCTGCAGACAGCGACGTGCGTGCTCCGTACGCCGCAGGGCAGGCGTGATTGCAGTGCTGGGCCGTCTCTCAGCTGGGCGTTGCAGTTCTTAACTGAAGAACACTAAGCAATTAAAAACTTGCCTCTCCAGGCAGCTCCTGGGTGTCGAATACGGCCCCGGCCAAGAGCATGCGCACCCAGGACGGGCGCCCTGTTGGGGATGGTCCGTGGTGGGCTTTACTCTGGGCACTGCCCGGGTCCAGGGCACTGGGAGAGGTGTCCCAAGGCCACGCTTTGGCCACCCCCACCCTTAACTTCCCAGTACGATGCCTTTTTGTTACGGCATCTCCATGGAGGAGCCGGTGTTGGCATGTCCCGGTGGGTTTCACCGCGGGGAATTCGGAGCTGTGCTCCCAGCACCGCTGGTCCTGCGTGGGCACAGGCGTGAGGCGCTGCCTTGATGGCTTTTCTGTCTTTCCTATCTTCATTTTCCAAGAAAACCTTTTTTTTTTAAAGGCAAGCAGCATGCCATGGACCAACAGAGCTTAGCTGGAGGTTTCATGATAGGTGAAAGAAGGATGCAGCGTGTTATTTACGGAGCTGTCGGTGCTGGGGTGCAATGGGGATGGAGAGGAGAGCGGCACCGAAAAACTGCCCTTCATTTGGGGACGGGTTTAGTTTTCTTTCCTTAAATGTAAATGTCTCTTAAATAAATGGACTTGCTTTCCTGTGGCCTATGTTTTGGTTGCTTGGTTCATCTTTCTTTATCCTTTTATACCTTTTCATGCAGAGAGGGACGGGTTGCGCAGCACAGACGGGAGAAAAGCCAGGCTGAAAACGCGCGGTAATTTCTCCTTTCCCTTTTGCAATGGTCACAAAACTAATAGCCAGAGCCTCCGCTTTGTACGCAAACAGCCCAGAACTGATGGATGCTACCATTTCGCCGTACATCACTGGGATCGTATTTTTAGTTGCGCTATACAACCTCTCCCTTCCATTAGCACCAATGTTTTTAGGCCTCCTTTTCACATAAATTTTGCGGTGCCGGCTCCCAAAGGCAGTGATGCTTTCGGCTTCTCATCACGGCCGCTGTCGGCATGTCTCGGATGTGCAGACGGATGGACGGCGCTGCCAGCCCCGGCACCCCGGGGGCCAGATGGGAAGAGCCGAGGTGAGAGTTTGAAGTGGGGAGGAGGAGGAGGATCTGGGGGTCAGGCAGGAGATGCTCTGTATGGACTGGGCACTAACTTCATTTTTCTTTCATTTCATGTGAGACAAGGACTAAATGTCGCGTACGGTCTCTGCTGCGCCAGATCTCGAGATGTAAAAAAAAAAAAAAAAAAAAAAAGGGAAAAAAAAACCAACACAAAAAATTTCTGCAAACAACCCCCGAACAGTCTGTTCGAGCTGGAAATCTCTCTGCTTACTTGATGTGACCTTTTTGGCTGCGGGGAAGGGAAAAAAGCGGGTTTGTGTTCCTCATAAATAGCAATCATCTCGTACGACAGCAGGAGGTGCAGAGGGAAAGCGTCTCCCCAAGCGTCCCAAGGGTAACCCCGCTTCGCAGCCAGCCCTGCCGCTGAGTCCTGCCGGGCGATGCTCCCGCCTGGCGATGCTGCAACACCGGGGCTTCCCAGGCGTGAAATTCGGCAAGTGACGGCTGTCTGGGGGGGTGGGGTGTGTGCGTGTCGATGTGTCCCTTGAAGGGCGTCTGCTGGCAGAGAGCTTCCCCCAAAAAGGCTAGAGGGAAAAAAATACATGTTTGTGGGGATGTGGTGGCGTCCTTTGGTGGTGGGAGACTTTCTGGTGAACACGTAATGGGCAAATTGGGGCGACAAACCCCGTTCAGCAACAAGCCGACCTCCAGGACCTGTTACCGGGAACCAAGAGTCACCCAGAAGAGAGCCACGGCAAACCCAGTGCACGGAGCTGCCTCTGCCCTGTTCCCTTCCGTTCTGCCTCTGAGAACGGAGAGGTGTAAAAAGAGGGGACGACACTTTAAACTGAAAACGGTTAGAAATGTCTTGTGTTTGCAGGATTTAATGAAAAACGTATTTTCCTTTCCTGCCCTTTTTTTGCTGTCAGCTTGCTCTTTAAGTCTGCCTTCCCCGTAAGCCTGGGCTGTGTGCTGCAGCCTGCCTTCAAACCTACGGCAAGCAGGTTTCTCTGCTCTGTGGGCGAGCTGATTGCATCAGCACAGGGACCAAAACTGCAGGGATTTGCCCCAAGATGAAATGACTGGGCTCCATGGCCCAACTTGGTATTTTTATTGCTCTGCTGGAGCTCCAGCAGCATGGTGGGGATGAGGAGGGAGCAGGACAGACCTACCCAGGCACGGCCATAAGGCCAAAGAGGTTTCAGAAGAGATGTGTGTCCGAAAAACCCCTGGGCTGGTGGCGAGGGTTTGCCTTTGGCCGGCAGCCAGGCACTGGTGGTGGCTCTGGGCACCTTTGGTGGCTTCAGCCACCCCACGGTATGTCCCCAGGGCTGTCCCTCGGGTCTGCGTGCCCGTTGGTGCGTGCATCCGCAGTGGCACAAGGCGCTTTCTCTTTGGCAAAGCGATGGGGTAATTAATTTCAGGGCCATTGTGCCGCGGTGGCAGGCTCTGATTTATAGCCCAGGGAACAGCTTCTGGTTCAAAGTGCACATCCGTTGTGTTAATGCTCCATGATCTTTACCCCCTTGAGGAAACGGCAGAGAATGAGGAGATTATTGCCACCAGACTGGGCTCCCGGTATTACCATGATAAAGCCGGCAGAGATGAGGGGTGGGCTGTGCATACAGAGCAGCTTCCCCTCCCCGCAGAAAAGAGCCCGGCCTGTCTTCCCCAAGGACCGGGCTGATGAGGGACTGTCGGTCGCACAGTTCCTGTACCCAGCTGATGCTTGGGGCCCTTTTTCTTCCCTTTTTTTTTTCCCCCCATCCCTTTTTGTCTATTAATTGTGCTGCTAAAAGGCACTTTAGGAAAGGAGCGTGATGGGACAGGCCAGGGGGGCAAAGCCCGGTGGCTGCCTGGCTCCTCTGCGGGTTGGAAACCTTGGGGGTTTCCAAATTCCTCCTTTTCCCAAAGCAAAAGGCTCGGAGGGGCAGGTGGAGGGCGAGCTGGTGCGCAGGGTATTGCCCATCCCCAAACGCCTCCTCCCAGCCCCCTCTTGCCAGGAGCCACCCCGACGCTCAGCCGCTCAGTTCAGCAGCTGCTTTTCGATGTGCAGAGTCTGTGAGCCCCTGTAAGTCACTCACCTGGCAGAAAAGCATCTCTTTTTACTGCATCTTTTTACTGGACTAGTTTTCTGCTGGTTTCTGGGCGTGGTTTCTGCCCTGAGGTCCTGAGAGCTGGCGAGGCGGGTGGACAGTGCTGGGGATTCCCAGGAGGGGCTCTTGGTCTGCCATGAGCCTGTCTTGCCTTTCCTGACACCGGAGCGCTGACCGATTTTTGGCCCCGCCGAAGCTTTTGAGGGTTTGGCTTTTCATCCCTGCTGAGGATGCTTTCGCTTTTTGAGAAGAAAGGGCTGTGTTTCTGGTCCGCATCACATGCAAAGTAAGGCTGGCGGTGACCAAGGCTTGCCAGAAGGACTTGGGGCAGGTCATGAGATTGCTGCAAGGAGCCAAGTGTCACTTTATCAGCTGAGCTGGATGCCAGAGATAAACAAACCCTGCGCGGGAAGCGTGCCCCAGGCACCCCAAGCTGCCCGGGCTCAGCACCGCTCCCCACCGTCGCAAGGGTCCCGTGCAAAATGGTACCTTGGTGGGGAGAAATGCCGCATCCAGCTCTCGGGGGCAAGGACCGGGACCTGTTGCAGGGATGTGTGTCGGGCAAAGGATGGCACTGAGTGTGTAGGCTTGCAGGGTAAATGCTAAGAGGCAAGATCTTTTTTGGGAAAACACTCGTCAGCCCCTGCCTGAGATTTCATTTGGGAAAGATTTGTGGCTGCGCTCAGGTGATTTGGGGTGATTTTGTCATTATCTGACTGTCCCTCGGAAAGCAGCTTCTTGTTGCACCTGGTTTGGGGTCGCCCTGATCTGCAGCGAGGGGTCCCTGGGAAGCCCCTGAGCAGCTTCACCGGCTCCGGCCATCCCTTCCAGACCCCGGGGAGATCGGGGGGCTCAGATCCTGGGTCACTTCAGCAGGATTTGGATCAAACCTGAAACATTCGGTGCCTTGAACAGGAGGGCTGTGCACACTGCTAGGGTTTCTAGGTGTTATTCTAATACTAATAATTAATACAGTGATGTGTATAATCCTGTGCACGGAGAGCTGAAGCGTTCCCCAAAGCTTCTTTGCATCATAAAACTCCTAATCAAATACAGAATAGATCCCTGCCCTCTCCGTGGCTTTAATCCTACTTCTCTTCCAGAACTAAACAGCTTTAAATTCCTCGGCCCCTGGTGTATTCAGCTGCAGAGGCAAAAACTTTGCCATTTTTAAATCCTCCCTTAGTGCCAGACCAAAATCTCTGCAAACACAGCCTCCATAATCCTCGCTAATTTATCAAAGGTGCTCCTGAATGCTAATTTTCCCGTGCTGCGCTCCTGGATCAGAATTGCAATTGATTGACTATAAAATGATAATTATACACTGGGAGCTTTGCATTGTGTAAACACCTTAAATTGATTCTCCTGCCCTGCCAATTGTGAAATTCTTTCCATCATGTGCTGGCTCTATCTGAGATCGAAATGATTATGCCTTTTAAAAACTTTTCTACCATGTATGGATTTTCTTGTTTAAAGCAGGCAGCGAGCGTGCGGGGCTGACCCTGGAGCTGCAGAAACTCTCCCTGAAAACAGCGAGTGGAAACAGAGGTTTTCCAAGGGCTGTGGGGGCAAAATAAGGTCCCCGTGAGTTCTGCTGGCTCTGGGGGTGACAGATGAAATGGGGCAGCGGCTTGGGTGCTTCCTCAGGTCCTCGGTGGGTGATGCGGTGGCTGGAGTGAGCCGGTCCCATGCTTGCCCAGGCACAGCGTGGGCACCTGGAGATGCTCCTGCTACTTCAGAGATGGTCACCAGCATGGATGGGATGGGATGGGATGGGATGGGATGGGATGGGATGGGATGGGATAGGATAGGATAGGATAGGATAGGATAGGATAGGATAGGATAGGATAGGATAGGATAGTTCGGTCAGAAGGGACCTCTGATGATCATCTAGTCCCTCCGCACTATTGCACAGACCTTCAACGGCCATGGTTCATCCAGGGATACCCTCCCCAGGAATCCCCTGCTTTTCCTGCAGCCTCCCGTTTCTTGCGCACACAGGACTATCCTGCATTGAAATAGCAATTTCCTCCGCAGAAACAGGCTCTTAATTTTAGACATTTTAGGAAAGGCTCGTTTTACATCAGTATTCGGGCTATAAAAAGAATCCCACAGCCATAGCAGTGAAGGGGAAAAGCCGCCCTTCGATTTCTTGACACATCTGTATTTTTAGTCTCCCGCTTTGAATAGAAGAAAATATTCCTGCAATCTGTCTTTGGACTTTAACGTTAGTTCACATTTCCCATATTCCAGGGAGAGTTCCTTCTGTGAAAGGCATCAG
This sequence comes from Chroicocephalus ridibundus, assembly GCF_963924245.1. Lineage (NCBI taxonomy): Eukaryota > Metazoa > Chordata > Aves > Charadriiformes > Laridae > Chroicocephalus > Chroicocephalus ridibundus. The sequence goes on along the minus strand of NC_086296.1, from coordinate 6,483,870 downwards.
GAGGCACCCCCAGACGGCCAAACCATCTGGAAAACCCAGAAACCTGGACTGAGCTGGCTTGAACACAAACTTCCCTTTCAATCCTCCCAAGTGGCGGGGTCGGCCCTGCCAAGGGGAGCAGCCACGATGGCCGCTGGGCTGCTCTGCAGCTCCTCCGTGCCGGCGGCGGGGGAAGGAGGGGTTTTTCTCCCTCCGCTAACGTAGCATTCAGAGAAGCGGGCAGCTAAATCAATACTGCAGCAGCATCATTTATTTAAATGCGTGTGAACAACGCTCTTTAACGTCTGGTGGGCGCACGTGCGGCAGGAGGATGCTGTGGTGCGAGGGATCAGGGATGGCACCGGGGTGGCAGAGCCGGGACCGATGTGAAGTTAAAGCACCAAATCCCCGGCGTGACCCTGCTGCCGGGGGAATAAAATGGAGGGCAGGCTCCCGTCCCCTCATCCCTATCTTGTCTTCTTCCTTGCGGGCCGGTGGCCATCCGTCTTCATCAGCCAGCAAGGAGCTGGGCGGATGGAGAATGAGCCTTGGGGATGGGGGTTGATGTTTCAAACGCCCCCCCCGTGTGCTCAATGGACAGAGCATCCTACATGCGGGGCCACAGGGGAGGACACCACCGCGTCCCACCAAGGCAGAGGATGAGCAGTGGCTGTGGTCTAGAGGCAGAGGACCAGAGGCAGAGAAAATTAAAAATGGGAGAGAGATAAGTAATTAAGTCTGGCTTATCCAGTCCCTGTGGGCTCGCACTCGCCGGGAGGCTGTGCCATGGTGCGCCCCGCAGAAAGCGTGTGGGGTTTCACGGGGGTTTGCTCGCCTTGGAGGGCAGGACGGGGCAGTGAAGGACCTCGGGCTTCCTCCAAGATGAAGAGTGCAAGAATTGGTTGTGCCTTTTTTTATTATTATTATTTTTATTTTTAAAGCTGCTGTGTATGTCCTGAGGTTGTTTCTGTGGTTTCTGTCGGTGGGTAGCCACTGGGCATGCTCAGAAATAAAGCCAACCTTCCTGGGCATTGGCGGCTGCGGGGGCTGAAACGGGGCTGAAACAGCGGCTCCTGGGAACACTCAAACTGCCTTTCCCCTAGGAGCAACCACTTACGCTTCTGAATTTTTGGGAATCTCTTCTTCAGTTGTTCCCTTAAGTATTTGTTGGACGTCTTCCTTTTTTTTTTTTTTTTTCTTTTCTTTTTTTCTTAAACCTTTTTCATCCAAATTCTTCGCTCTGTTATTCCCCCAAGGATCATGTTTGCATTTGGCAGGGAGGGAGCTGGCTTGGTAAACACAGGCCTCGGCGAAGTGAAGCCAGAGGGATTGCAGAGAGCTCTTTGTACCTCTGCCTGCAGTTCGAAATCATCTTCCTTTCTGTCTTATCCACGTAAGGGGCTCGGTACGCACGAATCCTGGCACCCCGCTGGCTGGCCATGGCGCTCCTCCCTGGTTTTCCTCGCGGGAAGCAGGCAAGGGCTGGAGGACCACGCGTCAGTATTTACTGCCTTGCCGAGCGTGCAAACAGGGTGTTGCACCGCACGCCTGCCTGGGCTGTACGGTCTGGGGGAAGCAGATTACTCTGATTTTAGTGATTTTGTTAGCCGGGGGAAGGATATCATGTTTTTGGAAAAGGTGTGTTTGCCCATGTCACTTTGGAGCCCCAAATGGGTTTCCGTCCCATCCTTTGCCTTCTCTGGGGCCGGTGCACAGGCTCCTTCAGCAGTGCTGGGGAGGGTTGGGGAGGAAAGAGCCCCCAGCCCCTCCAAGGTGCCGAGAGGAGTAGTGTGGGTAACCAGGAGATCAGGGGAGGAGCGTGAACAATTTGGGATGAGCCGGCGTCACGGCGGTGCTGGCTGGCACGGCCAGGGCTTCCCCATGCCAGCTGTGACCCCCTGTGCCGGCACAGTACCCAGCAGGGCACAGTGCACCTGGTGGCTCTTCCCCCCTCCTGCTCTCCGGGGCTGCCCCGGGGTGCAAATGTGCGCCGTACTCCAAGAAATACCGTAAAATACCTTGTCCCCATCACGGAGCCGGGCTACTGGGGAGTTGGGCTTTATCGTCAATTAAATGTGTGACCAGGCTCTTTTGCAGCATCTCCCTTTCTCTTCCCTCCCTCCCCTCCAGGGTGATGTTGAGCCCATCTAATCGTGCCGTAACCGGGCGGTAATCTAAATCCATGTCACAAAGTAAATTGACTTTACTCCCATGATCGCAGCTCCTGCCTTCCCTTGGGTGGGCAGATGTGGCTTGAGCAGCAGCTAGCCGTGGGGCTGATGGGCTCTTCCTCTTCGGCTGGGTGGCCGGTGGGTGTCCCCAAGCCCAGGACCTGGCTCTGCAGCAGCGTCCTGGCTCCCGTGCACAGCACGGATGGGACCTGGGCACCCAGCGCTGCACCGAGGGACCCGCTCCATCCCTGAGCTACCTTTACATTCAACTTTGTTAAGGTGAAGGCATTGCCCGAGTGTCTGGGTTGTATTAACGTGTGCCAAATGCACATGGAGCTGCTCCATGTGTGTTTTAAAACAGCGGAGTCCATCCGGGCAGCACCGCGGTGTGCCAGGGTGCCTGCTCCGAGGCCGCACGGGGTCCATGTCCCCCAGCATCCCATCTCAGCCCCATATTAACCAAAGCCACTGGGTTTGGTGGCCTTCAGAGCACTACCCTTGAAAGGGGAGCAGGATCGTGTCTGGGCTCAGTGTTTTCTCCACGAGTGGACATGTTCTCGGAAAAGCCTTATTGCCGTAGTCAAAATAAACTCATTTACGTACACGGTCCTTTTACTGTTGCAGGGAGTTTTAATATGTGGCTGGTCTGGTTTTCCTTTCACCTCCTTCAAATGACTCATCTTTGCATGCATCTGGTGTCCTTATTTCAGACTAATGATTCATAGCGATGGTAACGCGCAGGGAGCGGAGCAGGATGGGTGCCTCCACGGGGAGACTCGCTGGGTGAGTCACAGCAGCCGCCGGGCAGGACACAGCACGCCGGGTGCTCCGGCTTCCCAGAGAAAAACCAGGGACTCGAAAGCAGCAGGAGGCTTAGACTGTCCTGGCGGTGCCGGCATCACCCAGGGGCTGGGGAGCTCTGGCTCCAGCCTTCGTTCCTTCCCGAGCTGGTTATTCATGGGTGTAACAACTGAAAACAAATCTTGTGCGGTACCAAAGGGCATTTTAATCACCTTTTTGAAATAACTTGGTTTTCAATCCCTACGTGCTATCGGTTGCTTTATCCCGCTGCAGATGCGGTCAGCCCGTTGCCCCCCGTGGCTGCAGGAGCCCCTCTGCCCCTCGGTTTGGGCGTCCCAGGACACCCGGGAAGCGGTTTCGGTGCCCTGGGTCCCACCGCAGCCCTGTGCCGCCAGCGGGCAAGTGCCGGCTGGTTTTGGTGTGGGCGTCGAGAGGGTTTGCAGGGGCTGCTCGGGGATTATTCACCGCCTGAGCTATGCAGCAAATTAAGCACAAAAACAGATTTTTCTGTTAATTCATTCTGGCCAATAGTTCAAAGAAAATCCACAAGCTGCAGGTGGGGGTGTCCAGCAGGGCACCAAAGGTGCCAGAGCTGGAGGGGCAGCTGCCGAAGAGGCGGGTGCAAGGACATGGTCATCCTCAAACCAGGGACAGCCAGCACCCCGAGAAGGAGGGGGAGCCTATGGTGTGGATATGAAACACTTCGGTGCAATATGGCATTTCTGAACCCAAACTGCTCCGCTCCCAGCCCAGGAGTGGGAGAGGTGGGGGGTCTCCATCTGCTCCCACACCTTGGGGAGGAGGGACAGACCTGCACGAGAGCGAGAGGAACAACTGCAGAAACAAGATTCCCAGCTACCCGTCATAAAATGACTTCCCCGAGCAGATAACTCGCATATTGCAGGAGTCAAATGCGAGGAGCTAAGTGAAACCGTGGCGTAAGCCCTTCAGGGTCGGTGTGGTTGCGGTGGGGATGAATTTGGCCCGGAGATTTTTGTTCAGCTGCATTGAGTTACCGGCCATCTGGCTCCGCACGCTGTAATCCACGGCTTCTCCAAGCCCATATGGGGAAGCAATATTTTTTTCGCTGTGTATGTTATGTTTCCCAGAACGTATGGCCCATACATTTAAAATATTTGAGAACTGCCTCCTGCACTAGCAGATAATCTGGAGCCGTGGCACCGGAGATTTCTTTGGAGGCGAATGTATTTCCCTGTGTTTTAGGTGGCCGTAAAACGTGATCCCGGGAAATGCAGAGCCGGGAAGGGAGCGGTTGGCATCGGACATGCGGAGGGGCTGGGAGCAGAGGGGCTGGCAGCGCGGGCACTGCCTACGCCCGCTGCCTAGTGCCGGCGCTCTAATAATACTACTACTTTTTTATTTTCTTTCTCCATTTGCAATGATTTGGGGACCAAAATCCCTGCCTGTTTGCAACCCGCCTGCCCCTGGGTTAAACTGGGAGCTCGCACCAGGCGTGGGAAAGCACATCCGAGCCCAGGGTCAGCCCAGCTTCGAGCGGGGGTCCGGGAGGACCCTGGGCAAAAGAGGGCTCTTTCTCCATCCAACAAACAAAAGCATGGCTTTGCTGCACTCTGCAGCCCCAAATCCTCACGCCCTGGTGCCAAACTGGCCTCTGCCAGGGCCGGGTGCTGCCTGGGCTCGGTGCCTGCCCCTTGTGCTGGCAGTTGGGGTCGGGGTGTTTTAGCCGGCTGTGAATGTGGCAGAGCATCGTGAGCACCATTCTTTGAAAGGCAATAGCTTGAGACAGGGCTCCGATAAAGACCAAGCGTTTAGAAATATGTTCATGGAATAATTTTATACCCAAAATACATGGCGGTGCACTATACAGCTTAAGTGTAAGTGAATGATTTCGTATTACTTGGAATATATGGACAGCTTAGCTTATGAAATGTATAACTCATCCGCTGTATGGAAAACCGATACGTCTTCCATATGGGCAACAAATCAGAGATGATTATCCTCGGGGAATAAAAAAAATGGCCATGCTGTATTGAGTATTTTGACTTGGAGTAGATGCAAGTTTTCATTCCTGCTTCATGACTAAATTTCCTAAGCTGAACAGTCAAATAAAATGATCTCACTCCTCCTCTGTGCCACGGCGCAGGTTTGCTGAGAGCCTCTCGCTCTGCGCGAGAGCTGGAGCCAGGCTGGTTTCTAGCTGGGGAGGGCAGCGGGAGCGTTGCCATCAGCCCCCGCTTTGTGTCTGTTGAAAGGCAAAGGGTTGTTGGTGACTCAGCGCCGGTTTTGTGGCTCCGGCAAGACAACAGAGCCATGGCGGGCCAGCTCCGAGAGCCACGGTTTGGTGCCGGTGACGGGGAGAGGGTGCGAGGTAGGAGCCGAACTCCCACAAAACAGCCAAGCCCTTGGCCAAAGGTGTCTGTTCCTGGGAAAAGCTGGCAGGACACAGGCAGTGCACCACTCACCTCTGCCGGTCCCGGCATCCGAGAGCCACGGCCGCTCGGACACGGTTCCTCCTCCTGGTACCGGCTTGTAAATATGTCAAGCTCAGAAGATGATCTTGTTATGGGAAGATTATGCTAATGAAATGTTTCCTGAGATCAAACTCATTTTGTGTTCAAAAGCATTAAAATAAATGGCTTCTAATTGAATCTTATAAACGGTCCCCTCCTGATAATGAGCCGCTATTAATTATAATTGAAGGAAGGCAGAACGTAAACACAGCGGCAGCGCGGGGGGAGGCGATGCCACGCCGGGGCGGCCGCAGCTCTGTGCCGCCCGTCCTTGAGGGGTCCCAACCTTCCTCCCCCCATCCATCCAGTGCTGCCGGGACCGTGGTCCCTGGGGTGATGCCCGGGGACTTTGCCAGGGACGTCCCCAACTGCCTGGGGACACCCCGGGGGACCCTCCTAGGGTCCTTGGAGAAGAGGGGAAGCAGACGTGTGCGCTGAGCTCCTGCACAGGCTGTCCTGCAGCCTTTAACATCTCAGTCCTTTATTACTACTATTACTGTTATTATCTTTTTTCTTCTTTCCATAGGCCCAAAGCCCTGCCAGGCACAGCGTGTGCTGTCCAGCCGGGGTGACCTCATCTGCGTCAAAGCAGAAAACGGGCATCTGAGCTCAACCAAAGAAAATTTACAGGAATTCATCTGTCAACAGGGACGTTTCCATTTAATAAGCGCTCAGTTTGAGATCGCATTAGCCCTTCAATTATTTATAAGCTGAAATTGTACAACTTCTTCGTTCGGGTCTAAAAAAAGAAGCAAATGTCTTTTGTTTTGCCTCCACCTGAGCCCGTCAGTTGGAACTAAGCGGGGCCACGGCAGGCGTCCCCAGGGGGTGATGGGGGTGACAGCCTTGGCAGAGCCAGAGAGGCTTCTGGGTGCTGTGAATAGGGGCTCAGCAGAAAAACTCACCAAGGATGCTCGGTCCTTGGCTGCTTCTTGCAATGGGTGCCCATGGCCATGGGCTGGGGTGCCCTCGGGGGTGGAAACAGGCGCTGGGGCACCCTTGGCACCTTCCTCCTTGTTTTTCCTCCTTTGACGTCTCTATTTAAAGCTCTGCTCCCTCTGGCACGCCTCATCCCACGTGGTTGTCCAGCGCTGAGATAGTAGGTGGGCAGCGCGATCTGGGGTGGGATTTGCTCTGCCCGCCAGGCTCGTGCCCCTGCACATCGCGCCGGAGCCGCTAAGGGCCTTTGCTTTTATGTCTCATCTGCTTGAAGGGATTAAAAGGGAATAATTAAATAGCCGGCAATACAGCCATCGATAAAATTGCACTGGTAACGATGGGAAAAAAAAGTACCACCAGAAGACTATGAAGCGCTGCTGACTGGTGCGCAGCGAGGGAGGGCTCGGCACCGCGGCGTGGTGGCAGAAATCATTAAGCCGGGGCAGGCTGTGCCCGAGGAGCTGCGTGTCCCCTGGGCACGCCTGCTATCCCTGCATTTAGCTGCTGTGAAATCAATGAGAAGCGACTCAGATTTCCAAGCCGGAGCGAGCCGGCTATTAGACAGCACTAAAGCTATATTTAAAAATGTGCTCACCTTGTGCAGTCAAGGGGAGAGAGAGGAAAGTTCCCTGGGAAGAGGGATCGCTGCCTCCCCGGCCTCGGCGTGCCTGTTGCTGGCAGCATCGTGTCCCTGGGATCCTGCATCTCAGATGCGCGGGGAGAGGGGCTCCTGCATGGCCCAAAATCCCTGATTTCAGCAGCAAGGGCTGCAGAGAATAAATCCGCTGGTGCCGCAGAGGGGAGGATGTTAATTCAGCGCAGGGGATGCTTACCTGGTTATAACGCGGGGCGAGGGGGACCTGATGGAGGTCCCAGGGGAACATGGAGCAGTGGATGCGATTTCAGAGGTCGGCTCGGTATTGCTGTGGGTGTTTGCGATACTCAGAGGAGGCCCTTTGGGCTGCCCCATTGCTCAATGTTTTTGTGGCGTTTTGTGTGGATTAGGGGCTGGGAAGGAGGGGGCATGGGGCAGCTACACGGGGGCACATGCTGCTTCTTCACCAGGGTGTTCAAAACCCTCTTTGTGCAAAGATCCTTGTGATTAGAAGTAAAAATGTTGCATCCCCTTGGGTTGAATTTTGCTCTGTCCCAGCAATGATTCAAACCCACCGTGAGGCCTGTGCACGAAATAAAATGGGCTCTGCTTACCCCACGGTGTTTTCTGGGTACTTTCCCATTTGACACAACAGCCCATGTTTATTTTCCTGGCGGTGGGAGGTCGAGGCACTGGCGCCTTTTTCCGCTTTCTGGGGCAAACCCGCCTATCCGGGGCACGGGGATGGGGTGAAGCCACCAAAGCGATGCATGCCTTTGTCTCCGGCAGTTTGTGGGGATTCCCCCCGCTGTTTTACGATTGGGAAAGCCAGCACTAATGTGCTAATTAGATTTAACACCCGAGCTAGGAAAGTGGCAAATTAGCCAAAGCGTGGCAGCGTTAACCCTGCGCCGGGGCTGGGTTTCCGCATCCCTCCCCGGAGCCAGCCGGGAGGAGCGGGCTCAGCGTGGATCACCGGCCGCTGGGAAGATCTCAAGGCGTTGTGGTGTGCACTGCACCGATTGCTCCACTTTTGATGCCTCCTAGAGCAAATTGATCTATCAAGATGAAACCCTCCATCCTGCATCCCTTTCCATCTCTCCCGGTGCACGAACGCGCGTGGGTAGCAGGGTGGGGAGAGGAGGGCAGGAGCTAGTGCTGCTCACACGGATCACCATCAGGGATATTCCGTGGGGGATAATCAACCGCTGAGGTTCCTGCCCCCGTCTCGGAGCTGCCCCAGCTCCCAGGTGGGACGCGCAGAGGCCCCCCCCTCCAGCGACACCCCCCCAGCACAAACGAGACATGGGGGGTTTTCTTAAGCAGCACATAAAATCCCGTCGTGCACTGAATCAGCTGCTCGTTTCAACAAGATGTGGCAGGGACGGTAATTGTATGTTGAGTGCTCTCCGGTTGATTAAGAACATATTTATTGAAGTTTATCTACTGTAATATGTATGAGTCTCTTATTAGATAATTGCTAAACCTCAAACACCTGTTTAACAGATCATATATATAACCCATTACATAGTTGTTAAACCACACTGGTTTTAATTCATCAAATGCGAATGTGAAATCCATTCTAAATTAAATTCGTTTTGAGGCGCTTTAAAGGAGGCATTCCCTCCCCTTCCCTTGAACAAAGGGGATACAAACACCGTATTTCCCGACGGCGACGATGGCTCAGGACAGCTCTACCCTCTGAGTGCAAATATCGTCCTTTTGTGTTGGGCAAATAACTCGCTGGAGATGTGCAAAAAAAGCACTCAAGGGTTTTAATAAAAAAAAGCAGAGTTAAAAAAAACTCGTGTTAAACCCAGGGATGCTGCTGCCACCTGATCCTGTCTGTAGATACCTGGGAGAGGGGGGGCAGAGAAGGGGAAAGGTGGAGGGGCTGCGGGCAGGCTGGGCCAGGGTGAGCGCTGCCGAGCCCGACACAAGATGGGAAGGGTTTTCATGGCTCTATTCCCCATCCCTGGAGGGGTTCAAGGCCAGGCTGGACGGGCCTTGGAGCAACCTGGGCTGGTGGGAGGTGTCCCTGCCCAGGGCAGCGCGGTGGAACGAGATGATCTTTAAGGTCCCTTCCGACCCAAACCATTCTGTGGTTGCTTTTTGCTCTAAATCAGCAAATTCCCATTTTGGCCCCGAAGCGCCACTGATTTACACCCCCTGTGAGCGCAGCGGTGCCGTGCTGCTGCCAGACCCCCCCCATCCATCCCACCTGGAGGATCAGCCCTGAGCTTTTTTTTTTTTTTTTGTGGGTTTAAAGCCCTTAATCCCCCCGGTGGGCTCTGCTGCCCCCGCAGCCGCGCAGGGCAGGGCAGCGCTGGCTGACCTGCCCCATGCAGGAGGGGTACAACCCGCTCCCCCTGGACCCACGATGCCGCATGCGATGAGAGGTCTTCGCTCGTGCAGAGTTGATCCTTTGTTTTCTTCTCTCTTTATTTAATTGTCCCATGGGGGAATGGCTGAGTGCCCTTCATTTTGTGGTGCAGAACTGGTGTTGACACGCTTTTTTATTAAATGAGTAAGGGTAAGGCCCTTGGAGACGCTATTTCAATAAAGGAGAAATGTTGCTGCTGGGATAGGAATGAATAAATACACATTGGGCTCTGGTAACCCGTTTATTTCCATCCTGGTACTTGGAAAAATTTTGCCAACGCAGTTATCTGTGCGATCGCAGAGCAAACTGGGCTGTGAAATTACAAAGCCTCCGTCCCGCCATAGACACGTCCCTGCAGAGACACATCCCTCCATCCCGCCGGGGACACGTGGTCTCCATCTCCATCTTTGGGGGATTTTACAGCAAGACGTTGAACAGCCGAGTGATATTTATTATCGACATCAGGCTGCAGCCTCGTGTCCCGGGTGTGTGGTACTTTATCTGCTTTTCCTTTTTTTTTTCGGAGCGGGCGGTTTGCTGTGTCCTTCCCAAGGGCAGGGATGGGTGGGTCGGCTCAGGGGCTGGCGCAGAGGTGGGGGTGGGTGCAGGAAGGGACCCCGAGGTTGGGAGAGCCCAACCCCATGTCACCATTTCTGTGTTTCTGGCCGGTGTCCGCACAAACCCAGCACAGCCGTGGTGTTTCTGCCCGCATTCCCTTCCTCCCCTGCTGGCTCCGCAGGCAGCGAGAGGGCAGAGTGGTACCCGGCCTTGCTGCAGCCCCTGCTCGTAGCCATCCAAGGCTTTGGATGCTTTATCAGGGGTTTCGGCTCTAAAGTCACCATAAATCACACAGTTGGCAGGCTCTCCCCTTCTGTCTCTCTCCTGTTATTTTCTGTTCATGATAAAACAATGTGGAAAGGAAGCAGGCAAGCCAAGGGGAGGGTGAGAAGAAACAAGATCCCTTATCTAAAGCATGCCTGAGCTGCTCAAATGTTTCTGTATCAGCAATTATTTTGCCTGGCTTTGAGTTTTCACAAAGCTCTTGAGTCTTGCAAGCACGGTCTGAGATCACGCTGGCAAAGCGCAGACCCAAATTCTTCCCTTCTCTCTGAATCTTTCAGTAGCCTTTGGATGAGACCCGTGAAACGTCTCACGTGCGCACCAACACCGGGGGGATCCAGCTGGAAGACAGAATTTTCCGGGCTCTGGGGAGATGTTGAGCATCTCCGGCTCTGCCCCGGCGCCCCCAGCGCTGGCTGCCCCCAGCCTCTCCTTGCTGGGTTCATTAAAAGCTGGGCGGGATCGGGCAGCTTGATGTTCCTGACTGCTGTGAGTGAAGCTGAATATATTCCATGCAAATGAGTGCAAACGCGATGTACGTTAAGGCTTGGCACTCGGTGTAGGCTCGCAGGGTGAATATGCACTTATAGGGATGATTTCTCCACGCACACCCACGTCTGATGGCCCAATCGTTTAGAGCGCCAGCTTATAAACTTCTTGCTAAGTAGAAAGAAAAGAGAAAAAAATGCTTTGTTATTAATAGGAGAGGAATAATATCTCTTCATCTATGTCTGAAACCACCTTTAAAGTCATACGTATATGCTACATTTCAACTAAAGCAATATACAGGGCTCAGAAAAGCAATATCCCTGAGCTCCGCTCTAGCTCTCGTGTTGATTTTGATATTTTTAATATCGCATCCAGACAACGGAGCCTGTCAACCACTACGTGAAGCATTCATTTAACTAAGCCAATTTAAAATGTGTAACAATTATAAAGAGATGGGCTCAGATGAGTCAATTTGTCTCGAGTGTTTTCTAGCTGAACTTAATAATATTGGAGATGTGAGAGAAATTGGAAAAAAATTCACCCTCTGCGTTCAATTCTTTTGAGAAGTCAAAATACCTAATTCACTCTGGCAAATGATAAATGTTCCTCCCCTCTTCTAATTACATCTTGCCTTAGTCACAGCGGTGTCTAGTAAATCTCCTTTTGAGACTATACACATCACATACCGTCCTTGCTAAAAAAAAAGAAAAAAAAAGGGAAGAAAGGAAAAGTTCTTGATTAGATTTTTCTTTTTTTTTTTTAAGAGCAATTCATTCTGCTCACAGGATCTGAAATTGGCTTTTCATGTTGCTAACCCCCTTCATTGTCGCTACTCTTTCATGTGTCACATCCTAAAAAAACCCTGAAGTTTTACTAAAAAAAAGAGGAGTGGTGGGCTACGGAAGGTGGGTGTCCCTACGGGGAGATGGGAGGGAGCACGCATCAAGTCTAGTGACGATGGCGATTTAATTGCTGGGACAAGTGAGGGGTTTGCTTTTCTACACTTAGAAGATGCGCTTTGCTCACAGGCAGTGCTCGTGGTTCAGCGTAGGTGCAGTTGTTCCCCCTTATTTGAAAGTGTTGCTGTGTCAAGGCACGCTAAATTTTAACAACATTTTCCCAATTAACAGGAAATTCAAATTATTCAACCAATAGGGATTACAGTGTAAGAGCAATTTTTGGCTCACTGGTTGGGCTGCCGGGGAGGAAACCATTCAAACCCCTCCAGCAGCCCGGGAGCGATGGCCAACGTCCCCCATGAAACCCCGATGGCCAAGCCCTGCCCATGGCGGCCCCACCACCTGCAGATCTGCCCCCCCAAAATCTCCCATTTGCATTTATTTAAAATTGCTTTGGGCTAAAATGCCTTTTATTAGATGTCATTGATCTTCCTAATCTCTCACCTGCCTGGAGGTTGTCTCCGTTATATTGTGATTATAAAATTTACCAGCTAACACGCTGTATTTAAAACGTTTGAGTGGTTTCATTGCCCTGAGTTGGGTGGGAGGTGGGTTTCCCACAAAGGCTGGCTTCCCCATCCCCACGCAGAGACGAACCAGCAGGAAAAAAAGAGATGGATTTATTTAATTTTCCCCCCAAAAGGTAGATTTGAGGCTTGCTGATGGGTTTTGACACCAGCTGCGGGCTGACAGCACCGGAGAAGGGGTGGGATCCCCTCCTCGGGGCTTCCAGCCACATGCTTTTGGTCTGACCTTTTTTTGCTCAGCGTGGCCACAAATATGAGCAACATTTCATCGGGAGGGTGTCACCTGGAGCGGCAGAAATGAGCTGGGAGCTGGGATTTACAGCTGGATTTAACAGCAGGTTATAGGGGAATGGCTCCGGCTGGTGCCCATAAAGCCCGTCGGTGATGGAGGGAGAGGGGAGGGAGAGGAAAGCCCCGCCGGCCCGGCCGCAGGGGAGGTCAGCCGGGATGCCAAAGTTGGGGTTTCTGGCCCAGAAAGCGGCTCCAGCGCCTCGTGTGCGCCCTGTCCTCACCGCAGGCTCGGAGCTCCAGGGGAGATTCTGCTTGTAGCTGAGGGTGGCAGTTCGGGCACGTCGGAGGGGATGCCTCATTTTGTTTTCTGGGTAGTCCAGCAAAATAACGGCTTCAGGGAAACAGGGACGTGATGAGTCCAAAGGCTTGTCTTGGCATGACCAGCTTTAAACCTCCTAACGCGTCTGGGCAGGAGATGCTAATGCTCCTCCCGGGTCTGTTGTGTCTGATGCAGGTGCCAGGTCCCAGTGGCCCCTCAGGGAGGGCTGGGACCCCCCCGCTGGCCATCATCCCCCTCCTCGCTTTCCTCGTGGCTGACCCACACTGTGCACTGTGCGGGGGTCCCCGGGCTCCCCCTACCCTGTGCACCGGGTCCACTGGTGCTCCAGTGAGCGCAGAGTGATGCTCACGATACGCTGCACCTCCTCGGCATCGCAGCTCCCCGCGGGGCATCTTCACTCCTGCTGAGTATATATGGCCTTGCCAAATATATATGGCCCTGCTAAATGCACATGGGTTATGTACCGAGAGGAGCCGTTGCATCGCAGCTGTTTGCACACAATTGTGTTCGTGGCTCAGCCACTGAACCACGTGCCTGTCATCTTCCCACCCTCTTCTTTCAGACCCCGGCACTGGGGGTAACTGGCGTTTTTCCAGGAGGGAGAAAAAAAGGGATGACAGCCTTTTGCTGCCGCAGCAGAGGCTCGGCGCTCCTGTCCCGATGCACTGCCACCCTGAGCCGCAGCCGCCCGTGAAAGCGCCCCGTGCCGTCCCAACCTGACCCGCTCCGACGGCGCGACCTCTGTGCTGCAGCCGGAGACAGAAAAGAGGTTTAGAAATCTGCTTAGAAGTCTGGCTCATTAATACCCTGCCCAAAGCTTTTATCAAATAATTAGCTTTTGTATTGCGCTTCCCAGTCAGCAATAAACAAATAAAGAGGCAGATAAAATGAGCATTACGCGTAAGCCGTGCTTTTGGAAACGGCTCCTCTGACCCTGCCTGAGGCCACTTCCCTGGGCCCCGGGGCGCAGGTGCTGGCCCCTTGGCGTGGGGCTGGCAAGAGGCACAGGGATGCGAGCGGCTCCTCCTGAATTCGGCAGATGGGGCCAGCCCTGCCTGCCTTGATGCGATGGGAGCTTTGGTCCAGGTTTGCATGCTGAGGTTTGCTGTCCCTGAGGACACGTGGTGGTTCGGCAGGAGGGATGCGCATGTCGTGGTGGCAGCATCCTCCCCATGTCCCCACCAGTGGCTTGGGTTTGGTGCCCGTGGTGGCTGGGGAAATGCCAGACTGTGGGGTAGCTCTGCCTGATGTGAGGGGTGGGAACATCCCTGCTGCCACGCAATGCCTTCACGCCGGGCTCAGCGTGAGCTCGGATGGTACCATGGGGTCAGTCGGCGATGGTCCATGACCTCAGGATGTCCCTTCTCCCACTGCTCCCCACCACCGTCCCGCAGCCACGCGGTGGATTGAGCTGGGACTGTAAATGTGCCGAAGCTGCAGTTGCTATTTGGACTGTTTATCTTGTTTGGTCTAATTACGCCAAGAAAGTCATTATAATTTTATGCTCTTTGGATTAACGTTCTTGCCCAGGGCACCATAATTAGTGTATGGTTTGTAGCTTAATGATTCTGAGCACAGTCGAGGCAAACTTTCTAACTGTAAATCAGGGGACTCAGGACGTGGGGACTGACACGATAGCGTCTCTTCTCGAGAAATAAGCATTTATCTCCCTGTTCATAAGCTGGGCGTTCGCCTTCACAGCACCCTTGAGCTCTCGCTCCATCCTAACGCGACCAGGATGCTGATGAGGAATTGCAATGAGCCACAAACCTCTTTTGAGTCCAGAGAGCCTCTCCCAGGGTGTCTCCTGCCCTGTGGGGATCCCATGGGGTGTTACTCTATGGGGGTGCTCAGCCCTTCACCCCCCTGCCCCGGCGCTGCTGCGGAGCCGTCCTGCTCGGGGGAACGCACACCACCCCCCGGCCATCCCGGGAAATGGGATCCAGCGTATCCCTGGAAGTTTGCCCAGCTCTCTCTAAGGAGCAGGCAATTTGGATAATGATAATCTCTCCTTTAGCCCCAGCTATTAGTCGCTTTAAGCATCTTTTCTTTCTTGATGTTATTTATTGGTGGTGGTGGCCAGGGATGTCCGTGCTAAAATGGAGCGAGTGGCTCATAGCGTGGGGCTGGGTTTGGAGGTGCTGCAGTCCAAGTTTTGGAGGACTGCAGCACTCCACCCTTTACCATGGGATTTATTGATATTTTTAAGGACTATTGTTATTGATATTCTTGATATTTTAAAGAAACCCATCATACAATACACAGAGGTCCTGCAAACATGCATCTCTACCCGCCTTGGGTCTTCTCATTGAGGGGTATTGATGGAACTGGAGACCCTCGACTCATCCCTGGCGTCCGCCGTCATCTTCCCGGTTTCTTATTTATTACTTGTTAGGCTGGCGATGAGCTCAGAGCCCGCGTGAGACGCCGAGCGGCCAGACTGCAGCCGGCTTGACTTGACAGATTGTTTGGGTCGAATCAGAAGCTCCCGGGAGAGTTTCACAATTTCTTTTCCACTGGAAAATGCCATTAATTCATTACCAAATTGCTAACAGAATCAGTGTCCGTGGTTTTAACCGAAGGATATTCTCGTGATAAATGTCACGGCTTTCCTTGAGCACAAGTCCGGGGGAAGGTTAAAGAGCCGAAGCCCATCGCCTGCAGCACTGGGTGTCTCGCTGCGCATTTTTGATTTCCAAGGAATTTTTCCTTGCAGCCGGTGGCAGGCTGGGAGCGATCCGTGGGGCCTTGCAGGGACTCCTGCCACCACCATCCAGGGGTGGTCCGGGTCCCCAAAGGTGGAATGCACTCTCCCACACCCCCACTGTGCTCACAGCAATATTCACAGAGGAGTAAAAAGCTCTTTGCACCCAAAGCCTCTCCAAAGCTGCTCCATCACATTTTTTCCTCAGCACCGGGGACCAGCACATCCCAGTGCCGCAGGGGGAGCGGCCCAGGGGGTGCGGGAGCTGCTTTTCCCTGGGGGCAGCGGGGCTGCCCTAAGGGAGTTTGAAGCCTTTAGCAGAAGAATAAATCGCGGTGAAGTGCATGTGAAGAGCAGCTATTAGATTTTGTGCTGGGGCAATTAAATTTTCATGCCGTTTTTGCAAGGCTGTCTTCAAAACAAAGCATTACCATTAGCCGGGGAAGGGATGCAGGGAAGGGCGAGGTATCTCACTTCGCTGCCAAGTCTTAACCTCAGGGTTTTCCCTTTCATCTGCCGGGAAAGATGGACTTCCCGATGCCCGGAGCTGGGCTGGGGTTAATTTGTGCTGGTGGCACCGCGGCTCTGCCAGTTCCTGGCGCTGGGGCTGCGGCACAGTGGTTTGGAAGTGGGACGGGGAATGAGCTCACCCGATGGAAAGGAGCCAGCCTGCACAAGTGGTGGGGAAGCTTTTTACACCATTAAACAAGCCATGCCTTTTTGTATTGGTTTTCTTTCCCCCGCCAGCACTGGTCTGCAGCCTGGGAATGGCAGGGCCCTGGGAAGGCCATGTCCGGCAAGCCAGGGATTCCCGACTTCTGCTGACACTGGCAGTCCCGTGGCACGGCATGAATCTCGGTAAGGATTCATGACTTCTCCCTCTCTGTAGTTCACAGTGTCTGGAGCAATTTCCTCCTCCTCCACATTTCGCTGAGGGTTAGGGCTGTGCTGAGCTCTGCAGTCGCTGCTGTCTCTCTTTCCAGCGGTGGCTGCATTTCAGGAAACTAATGAAGTGCTGATTTTCCTTAATTGGCCTCTCAAATTTGCTGATCACGCTTAAGGATCTCAGGTTAAAAAGAAAGCCGGTGCCCATTATTATCATCGGTGCTGTGTTTCATGGCCAGTGCAGATGTAGAGGCAGGAGCTGGGTTTTCTGAGCTCGCTCGTGATTACACCATCCCCGGGTGCTCGCCTGATCTAGTTGAAGATGTCCCTGCCCATTGCAGGGGGGTTGGACTAGGTGACCTTTAAAGATCCCTTCCAACCCAAGCTATTCCAAGATTCTATGGAGTCCTTCAGGCGGCGAGACAGACGTACAGGGGTCAGACTGATTTCTGGAGGTGCCTTGGTTGTTCAGTGGGTTTTCTGTGGCATCCAGCACAGAGCTGGGTGTCACTGCAGTCCCCAGCCCTGATAAACCCGCGGGAGAGGCTGGGAGGTGGAAACCCAACCCCGGGACACAGGGCTGGTGCTGGGCTGCCAGACGGGGAAGCTGTGGCTACACATGAGCTGGAGCAGGGACGTCAGGGCAAGGATGCACTGGGAAGCTTGAAAACACGCCGGATAAAAACACTTCACATCAGTGACGAGCTGCCTCTGTTTGCACTCGCCTTCCTGGTGCATCCGGAGAGATGTCCTGACGCAGAGCCCCGAGGGAGAGCGTCATTTGTGTTTTAATGATGACATTGGGTGTACGGACCCGGCCAGCTCCCGACCGAGCTGTATGAAGTCGCTTCAAGTTAATGAGAGGCGACGGGGAAAGGACACTGTGGCATGCTCCCTGCCACGCGCCGGCTGCCCGGCAGCTCCTGACGCGGGCCGTGCTCAGCCGTGCCACCGCAGCTGGGGGATGAGTGCCGCCACCAGCCTGCCCGGGAGCCCAGCAGCAGGGGACAGGCATTAATAACCTTCCCCGAGCTGAAGAGCTGGTGAGTGTGCATCGCTCCACGAGGCTGAGCCGAGTAATTTGATGAGAAGGGTGGTTAGCGTTGCAGGGACGGCGGCAATGGCACCGCAGAGGTCCCGGCTGCATCGTCACTGCGGCGTTAGAGGGAGGAGAGGGGACCTCATCACAGTGGGGGTGACCCTGCCCTGCACCCGCCAAGTGCTGTCCCTCATCTGTCACCCTGCCTCGGTGATGACCCTGTGTCATCTTCAGGGCACATGGAGCCTTGTAATGGTGGCGGGGGGGCTGGTTTTGGGTAGGATATCCGTGTGTTATTGCAATGGGAATAATTATTTCATGGGACGGGTGAGGTTGAATCCATGGCCAACATCTTGGCATGGGCTTTGCAAGGCGTCTCTGCCTGGCAGCGCAGGGCTGGGCTGAGAAAAAAGCACTCGACCAGCGCCGGGGCGGGGAGGGGGAATCGGTTCCTCTCCAGAGTTTGCATCGTATTTGGCTCGTTCGGGTAAGAGCGTCTGCGGGGAAGGGCAGCAGCCGGGAGCGCTGCCTTCCAGTTGCGAGCTCAACAAAAACCTGTGTTCATGCCACCGCCGTGGGGCGGCCCCAACTGGCCGAGGAAAGACATCCAAGTCCCAGATTTCACTCGCAGAGAGTGCCCACCCTGGGAAGCTAGTTTCAGGAGGAATCCGGTGCTCGTGTGAGCGCGGAGGAGCCCTGCCGGCGGCCGAGCAGCTGGAGCCCAGCCCTAGGCACAGCTGCAGGGAGTTAAGTTACCCGGCTTCCAAAATTACATTTTTCTGTGGTTCCCTCATTTGAATGTGGAATAATGTAGATATTGTGAGCAGACCATGCCTGGGAGGCGCTTGTAAAACCCAACCTACGGCGGGTGCGCTTCGCTGGGTGGTGGTGGCATGGTGGGGACAGCGGGCGGGAGGGAGGGTGTCCTGGCTGTGCGCGAGGCTCCGGGTAGACGCAGGAATTCGGTCGGTCACTTTGCCCGAAATGGAGTCTGGGATCAGAAAGCTGGATGTCAACTTTACAGGCAGGGCCAAAACCAGAGCACGGCCTGAGAATATCCCTTGTGGGTGTCTGAGGTGGTTTGGGAAGGAGAGAGACGTGGAAACAGGCATTGCCAGGGATGGCGTAACTGCAGAGGTGCTCCAAGCTGCTGGCAAAACCAGCCTGCACACAGCAGAGGGACACAAGCCATGCTGTCCCTTGCCCAGCATAGCTTCTTGAATGAAAGCCCTGGTCCACTGTGGTGGTGGTGAAGTTTTTAGTGGGTGATATCAAAGGGTGCAAAATAAGGTCCTTGGGTGCATGTTTCATAGAATCATAGAATAGTTTGGGTTGGAAGGGACCTTTAAAGGTCATCTAGTCCCCTCCCCTCTACGATGAGCAGGGACATCTTCAACTAGATCAGGTTGCTCAGATCCCCGTCCGACCTAACCTTGAACATTTCCAGGAATGGAGCATCCACCACCTCTCTGGGGAGCCTGCTTCAGCATTCCACCACCCTCATCGTAGAAAATGTCTTCCTTATATCTAGTCTGAAACTACCCTCTTTTAGTTTGAGCCCAAGCACCAGCAGGGATGGGCATTTCCTGTCCCCACATCCCAGCGCATCCCTCTGGCCGTCCCGTGTGAGATCGTTGCTGGAGAAGCAGCTCGGTGACAGAGGGGCCTCTGTGCGTGTATTGTCCCCACGCGTGAAGGGGAGACGCTTTCATGGTTCCCAGGAGGAGACTGGTAATGGCAGGCCTGTTGGCTTAGAACAGAATTATTTTGAAGGTGGATTTATACAGCTTAATCTCTGAACTCCTGTGTTATACATGCAACAGCCCAGCTTTACATCTGTCAGGCTGCCAACCCCCCCGGGGCCAGATCCCGGACAGGTTCCTCTGCACAAACAAGTCGGGCTGTGCTGACGGATGCAAAACCCCGTTAACAGGACGTTCAGCATTGCTGTCATTCCAGAGATGCCTGCAAGGTTTCAGCACAGACCGAGAGGCAGCCATGTCAGGGAAACCAGCACAGACAAATACTTCTCATTCCAGGCCATAACCCAGGATTATTTTAACCACTCAGTGCCCACTTTTATCGTCCTGCCAGCGCAAAACCCCATGGGAGGGTGCTGGGTTGCACCCGGTGGCGTTGAGATGGTGGGACGTCCCTGTCCCATTGCTGTTGGTCACCTTCACAGATTGCTTCTACCTTTTGAACGGGGAGGAGACCCACACAGTGACATGCGTGGGTGCCTTCCCTGGTGCTCCGGGGAGTGCCTGGTGGCCGCAGGAGCCAGGGAAGTGTCTGCACCCCATCGTGCCGGGTTCACAGCTCAGGCTGTCGGGGCGAAAGCTCTCCACCCAGCGCTGGCCATCACCTGGGGCTGGACGTCGGTCAAGGCTGGTTTCCAAATACAGTGATTCCTTCTGCCACCTCCTGCGTTCCCAACCACTTCTCATCTCACAGCGTGTTGGCTGTGCCACCCAGGGAGCCCACGGTGTACCATGTCTGTCGGTATCACGTTCCCAAAATCTTGATCCTGCTGAGTGAATTTCCCAAACACCTGTGCTTTACCCCGTGCTGCAGCCAATAAAGGTCCTCAGCGATAAGGGATGGCAAGATGATGGATGGACTTGAGCTCAGCCTTGCCTGGACAGACCCTCTGGCCATCCCCAGGCTGGCATCGAGAGGGCAAAGCAGGGGCACCAAGGCAGTGCGAGCAGGTCAAGCCGCCCCACGGGACCATGGCTTTTGGAAATGAGCACAGCATCTCGAATGTCCACCACGGGCACAGAGCTGTGAGGTGGGGAGGAGGCTGCCGTCCCCATGCAGAGCGAGTGCTACCACTTCAAAATTAAATGCAGTTGCCATAGAAATATTAATTGGGAACAAAATCTGAAGATGACACTTAAGCAGAAGATGGAGCGTTACGGAGCGATGAGGACAGCGATGAAAATAGAACAGTTAAAAGGAAAATTCTTCAAAGGAAGTATCATGTAGGTGAATATTTAATGCACAATCAGCAGGTCGCCATGTCAGCGGTGCTTTTAATTTTGTAGGGTAAAGGATGGGAAGTGCCTGCTGGAGGATGGAGCACCCTCCTCTCCAGCCAAGGTCACCGGTCTGAGGATGGATCCTGCAATGGCAGCGGGTTTCTGCTCTCACTTGCAGCGGGGCCGGGGTGCAGGAGATGGCTGGGTGCCATCTCCACTAACAGGCACCAACCAGCCTGTGAGCCGCACGTTGTGCTCGCTTGCTGGTTTGCAACCAACCCGCAACCCAGAAGTCAGATGAGGCGCATGATGGACGTCCTCCTCGCAGTCTGGATTCTCTGCCGGGAGGCAGAGACTGGCAGGAGGTTCCCAGCACACGGCTGGATGTGGGCCTCCTCCTCCCGGAACATTTGCATGGAGGGCAGGGTAGAGCTCCCGGCCCTGCCAGGCAATGTGGGGGAACCAGCTCTTTCAGGTCCTTCTTGTCCCCAAACCGTTGCTTGGCCTGGGTTTTTTGGGAACGTGGCTGAAATGCCCATAAGCAGAGAGGGATTTTTAGGTGAAGCTGGGACCCTGCTACAAGGGGTACCCAGAGCTTTCCAGGGAAGGATGTGCTGCTGGGCCACCTCTTCTCATGCTGGTACTGTCATCGGTGGGGAAGAGGAAAAGGATGTTCCCGTGGAAAAATCACATTTTATTTTATTGCAAAAAATAAGTAGATGACAATAACAACGAGCACTCTTTTAGGCAGGGTTCAGCTCAGCGAGAGGAAGGGCAGCTCCATCCTCCCACCCCGCCATGCTCTTGCCCTGCCAGCTCCAACCTGATAAGCTCCTATTTTTTCCCCGAGAAGATGGTTGCTCTTCCAGGCTGTTATCAGCCTCTCATCCTTTTCCTCCCTCTGCTTTGGGAAGGTGTCTCCTGGGGACTGTGGTGGGGGGGCTGTGCTGGGATGGGGATGGGGATGGGGATGAGGACAGGGCTGGAGCACCTCATGCAGGACCACAACGGTGCAGGTGGTGACTGCAGGCGATCAGAGAAAGCCCAGCCACTGTCCCAGCACCCTGCCAGGGCAGCAACGCTGGGACGCAGCTCTCGCAGCCCGCAGGGAGCGGGGCGGCTGCGACCTGGCAGGGAGCAGCAGCTGCCTGGGCGCATCTATCTCCAACGATCTTTCCACTTAAAAGGAGGGAGAATTACAATGAAGTCGTACTTTTCCCATGAACCGCCTCCCACTGTGTTATGCTCTGAAGTTAATTGCAAATGGGGAGATGGAAATAGCTTATTTTGACTTTCCTTAAACAGTGCTTCATTGATTTTTTTTTTTTGCCCTTTTTTTTTTTCTGTCTCGTGAGGCAGGCCTGTATCTATTGGAAAATAGCAATTATTTCTGTAATTCCCTAGAATTAGTGGAATTAGTTGAACGGGTAAAATTTGAAGCAAAATGCTGATAGAAATATGCTGGAGTTGGAAGCACCATGCACGTCATGGTGGAGCACGGGGCGCTCCTCCTCCGTCCCTAGGCATTACAAACCTCAACACAGATTTCTTGAAGAATAGTCAAAGATATCTCAGTTATAGCCACAAAAATGATCATCGGACTGGAACACCTCTCCTGAGAGGAAAAGCTGAGAGAGTTGAGGTTGTTCAGCCTGGAGAAGAGAAGGCTCTGGGGAGACCTTATAGCAGCCTTCCAGTACTTAAAGCGGGCTTATAAGAAAGAACAGAACTGACTTTTTATCAGGGCCTGTTGCGATAGGACAAGGGGTAACGGTTTTAAACTAAAAGTGGGGAGATTTAGACTAGACATAAGGAAGAAATTTTTTACCATGAGGGCGGTGAAACACTGAACAGGTTGCCCAGGGAGGTGTTAGATGCTCCATCCCTGGAAACATTCCAGGTCAGGCTGGACGGGGCTCTGAGCTACCTGATCTAGTTGAAGATGTCCCTGCACATTGCAGGGGGGTTGGACTAGATTACCTTTAAAGGTCCCTTCCAACCCAACCCATTCTATGATTCTATTCTGTGGTGGGAGCCTGTAGAGCCAGACCCGCTTGTCCCGAGATGGAGGGGGGATGCACCGTTGCCTTCAGCCAGCCACTGTCGGGCTGCAGACGTGCCTGCGGACACGCCGAGCAGCTCTGCAGCTCCGGCGGCGGCTACAGTCACCTGCCTGAGGTTGGGCCCATCTTCCTGCTTATGAAAACGGAGGGAAAAAACCCCGCGCCGGCCACTTGTCGCAAATGAAACGAGGTTGGAGTGGTCCATCCTGGGCATCTCCTGCAGCGTGCAGGGCACGATCCAGGTCTTGGGATCCTTGGTTCTGCCAAAGATTTGGGGCTTGTGGTACTTCATTAAAAAAAATAAAAATGATCCTGTGGTATTTTTAATAACCTGCCGGTTTAACTCAATTATGAGAGCATAATTAACTTGCTGAGATGAAACAAGAGATAAACCTTTGATTTTTTTTTTTTTCTTGAAGGATGCTGCAGATAGATTTTGAACTTTGTATTCAATTACTTAAAAGAGAAAAAAATTAACAGGTTTCTGATGAGAAAAGCATACTGCCTCCTTCATAAAGAGAGATTTATTAAGGATAGCGAACGAGTGTACCTCAGGGCTCAATCATCTACTGTTTTTTTTTCAAGGGGTGATTCAATTACTTTAAGATGTGTTGCCTAAAAGAACAAACCGGGCTCTGTTACTTGGCAAATTAATCAAGTTCCTTTAGTGGTTTCTCGGGGTTAATAATTTCATTTAGGCGGCCTTCTGTTTCGTGGTTTCATCCCTACCAAGAAAACTCTCAAACGAGAGGGAGGAAAAAAAAAAAGTGCTATTCATTTTCTGTATGAGGCAACCGACGCAACCGCGACGGGAGAAGTTTTTCCGAAATCGGCTCGCTCGGAGGTGCCTGTGAAAGCAGCAACTGGTTGGAAGATATTAAAAAAAAAAAAAAAGTGTTAAGGGTAATATTTTCACTGTGTAAAAAGGCCATTTGGATTTGTTGTCATCTGTGAAGGGCTGTGGATTTTATTCATAATTACTGCGAATGACGTTCTCTGGCTAGTGCGAGCCAATCCTGAAAATGTCACAAATTTTTAACACATTTTTCTCTTGAATATTCATAGCTCCGCTATTCGATACAGATGGAAAAAGTGCAACAAGAAAAAAAGGAGTTTGCAAAACCGCACTGTCCGTGCCCTCGTAACCACGGCGTTTTCCCAAAGCCCTGCCCTGGGACGGATGCTGCCGCACCGGGATGGACCCCACGCCGGGATGGATGCTGCCTCTGCCTACAGGGTATGGCAGCGTGGGCACAGCGTCCTTGTACCAGCAGCCTCCAGTCCTGCCAAAAAGCCACCGCGAGCCTGTATTTTGGAAGTTATCCCCAACACCATTTCTCGGTAGCAAAGTTTTCTTGGTGGAAAGCTGACTGCTCCCACCGCCTTCGCCTGGTGGGCAGAGGACGGGGATGCTCAGCAGATACGGGTCCTCCGGCACAGCCGGACCATCCCTGGCTGGCTGTTCCTAAACCCCACCAGGGAGACTTTTGGGAAAAGCTTTAGGGCTATCTTTATACATTGTAAAACATCTCTAAAAAGGGTGTGCATTTTATTCTCTCATCGGTTGGTTATAAATGCAAAAAAATTTGAACCGTGGCCTGGGCTGCATCCGCTTCACGTGAAATATGGGTGTTGAAATGCCAAATTCTGCAGACAGTTGAGAGGAGAGATGCTCGGTGTGACCTTTCTGCATAAGAACATGACTCCTGCAGGCAGCCGGGGCTGCGCCAAGGGCTTAAACATCAGCCTGCACCAGCAAAGAGCAAATATCGACCCTGCAAAAACACCCTGGGGAAAGCAGGCAGCCTGGGCGGGCGGATATGTGAGCCCCGGCCCCGTTAGCCCTAACGAGGTGCTTCGTTAGGGGTTGGTGGGAAGCGCCTCCCTCCCTCCCTCCCGTGGCTGGGACACGGGTGCTCGTGTCATGGCTTATTGCTTTTCATTTGGGCAGGGTTCAGGCGGTGATGGAGTCAAAGGGAGGGACTGTGGCTGTTCCCAGAACAAGAGGTCATCTGTTTTCTTTCAGGGGATTTGGCTCCAATTTCATCATTTTGAAGAACAGAGAGGCCCTTTTATCTGCTGGGGAAGGGCTTTCGGGGAGGGGGGGCATGGTAGGCTTGTCTTTGCCTTGTGTGATAACTCATTTTAGACCCTCACGTGAAACCTGAGATGCGCTTCATGGCTTGGGAAAGTGCCCTACGGAGGCAGGGAAGAGGCCGGGGATGCTGCGGAGCCGATGCAACGCTGATCGCCAGGAGCCGGCGGGTGTGCGAGCACCTGCCACGCTCCACGCTGAGCACCCCACCGCTTGCACAATGCCGCGGAGATGGCCAAATGGTCCTTTGTACCCTTTATTTTTCCTGCAGTGCCTGTAACAGCTCTTTTCAAGGCCACAGCACCCAGTGCTTGTCTTAGCCTCCGCCTCCCAAATACATTTTTAGATAAAAATGGGAGTGCCAGCGTGCTGAGGTGGGATGGATATTTTTAAACCAGCTGCCAGACTCCGCAGAGCAATTATGCTCCAGGTTCCCAAATAGCCCTGAGCTCGGTTACCGGCCGAAACTGTCGCGTGGTCCGTTTGTCCGGGGCTGGCGGGGGTCGGGGAGCTTCGCAGGCAACCCTAAATGTTGAGATTAGCCACAGCTGGAGCTCGAGCGAGGCCAGAGGGGCCCCGAGCCTGGCTGCCTGAGCCCACATGAAAGGGAATGGCTCCCAGATGTTGCACAAAGCCCACCTTGGTAAAAAAACCCCATATCTCTGATCTTATCCTCGGGATTCCAGGCGTTTGCTTTCCCTTCTTCCCACCCTCCAGGGTGACGGCAGGGTCTCGGTGCTGCTAGTGGAGCGTGTTTGGATGAGGAACTTCTGTCATGCCTGGTTAATGCTGGCTTTTTTGTGCTTTCCCATTCAATTGAATGTGCTCAGCCCATTGCGCCAGCAGCTGCTTTTACTCCGAGAAAAATCCATGAATTTTGAAGGTGGGGGATGCTCCTTTGCTGGGGATGCTCTGAGGTGCTTAAACACATGCTCAAGGGTGCCGGAGCAACTGCTGGTTTTGAGGACAGTAATTCCCCCTTGCTGTCCCCAGGAGCGAGCTCCGGGAGAGCCACCACGCCTGGGGAGCGGGTCCTTCCAAGGAAGTTGTGTCGGACCTTTTCAGCAGTTCTGCAGAAGCGTCGTTGTGACTTGGGACCTGCGATGCCCAGCAGACAGCCCAGATCCTGGCAGTGCCCGGGAGAGATTTTCATCCTGCGTAGGAAGATATTTTGGGAACTAGGTGTTTGCAGGGGGCCAGGGGCAGGCAGGGACACAGTGAATCCTTCAGCATTCATTACTGGCTCCATCTTTTCTCTCTTCAGTTTGCTGCAAGAGTAGTTTTTCTCATGTGAGCAAGGGAAACAGTGATTTTGCTTTAATTATCACCGTCCTCCTCCATGCAGAAGATCATTGAATTAGACATGGCACTGCATGGAGACTCAGCTCCACCTGTTCTCCTCTTTAATCCCTGTTTTTTCACCACTGGCTGCTCCTGGCCCCAGGTTTCTCAGCTGCCCATCGCTGCCTGCTCCCTGGCTGGCTCTTGCAGGCAGGAATATAATGCGGCGCAGCCCTTGGAGCTCTTCTGCTCCGAGGCTTTTAAGACATCCAGGAGGGCTGGTGTCCTGCCACCGTCCTGTGTCCCCTCGGCTCTGCTCTGCCTGCCAGGCTCTGGCTCCTGCACTCTGCAGGAGGATTTATCGCTGGGGAAATGCAGTGCTTCGACTTATAAAAGTAGGGCATTTGCTTGGCAGCTCGAGAAATAATGGGAGATCGGTTTAATTATTCCACAGAAATGCTCAGATTGTGCAGATGCCTAACTTAGGTTTAATATAATTAAGATAACTCATGTCTATAAACATGTCTGGGACTGAACCTGATGTTCGAGCCGTGGATCCGAGCCTGCAGTTTTCCTCACTGATTTCAATTAGAGCTTCAAGTGTCCAACGCGAGCAGGATGCGCCCAGGATCGGCGCCATGCCTGATCCCACCAGGCACTGCCGGGCCCTTCGGTTCGGGTCTGTGATGCTGAGGAAGTTGTTTTTCCCAGGTTCCCAGCTGGTTTTTCAGGTGGATACTGGGGGGCAGCCGGGTCCCACGCTGGGGCACGCTGCCAGCCTCGGCGCTGGCATCCATTGTGCTTAAGGGAACAGGATGGAAAAAAGAAAGAAAACCATCCTGTTGCTGGCAATATCAATGCTCTAGAGTTAAATTGAGCCTCTCTCGTCTTCTTTTTATCTAGAAAATCGCCCCTTCCTCCCCGGCATGCACTTGGGACTGGCCGGGTTGCCCTGCCCACGGTAGTTTTGCGTCCCGGCTGAGCCCAAATGCTTCTCCCAGGGTAGATGCTCGGGATCTGCTTTGCAAGGTGAGCATCTCCTTGGCATGGCAAATTCAGGAACTTGTTAGGCACTAAATAGCTGAAATATTGCCTTGTTTTCCTCCACTTCCACCTCCCTCCGGGCTCCTTCCTCCCCCAGCCTGGCTTGCTCCTCCCTCCCCTGGTGTGCGCTGCTCTTCACACCTTGAAATGCTTCCTAAGATTCCTGTAATGGTTTATCAGCCCAAAATATCGAAGCTGGGATGTTACTCGCTAACAGGCGTCCTTGGCCGGGGTGTCCGGGGAGCCAGCGCTGAGAAATAACAGGCAAAACCCAGCCCCTCGCCTTGCCGGGGGTGCAGCATCCCTCCGGCACCCGCCGGTCCCAATCCCCATCGATCCAGGCTGCGATTAATCTTCTCATTTTTAACTTTGACTTTAAAATCCCATGCAGCACCGAGGTAAATGGGCGAATGACACACATCACTGCGGAGTAATTAGACCGAACACACACACACACACACACAGAGGCGCAGCAGTACTGATTTCTGCATTAGCATGATAATGAATGTTCTCACTAGAAGCTTGTAATTATGTTTCCTCTCTTTTTCCCCTCCCCCTGAAAGTATAATTAATTATGAATAGAGCCAGAGTTTGACGCTAACGCTTTTTTTTTTTTTTTTAAATCCCCTTTGGTTCTATTTCTGCCCTATTAAAAATTTATGAAGGAACCAGAGGTAAAGTCGTTTTCCCAGACAGTTCCTCCTATAAATTCAATGGGAATAATATTAAAAATAATAATAACAGAAGAAGGCAGGAGGGGGCTTTGCAGAGGGTTTTCTCCCCTCTCCTTAGGCCATCGCCCAGGTAAGATGCTGCGTTTGCCGGTCGAAAACCACGGTCCATCCGTGTCATGGCAGCTCAAGGAGCACTGCCAGCAGACGTGGACATGCCCGTGGGTATCACGAGGTGACAAGCAGCTCCTCAAGGTGCCACCCCCGCAGGTCCCCTCCCCAAAGCCTCTGCATCCGCGCAGGGTGGAGGTCAGAACGGGGTGGTGATGTGCTCCGGGGGGAAAAAAACTTTATTTGTTTAAAATAGAAAAAAAAGCAAAACACACAAGCACTTTCAATACCTTGTGAAAGTTATTGAGGAAAACCAGGTGCAAAATCAAAAACTTCTAAGGAAGTGCTTTTCTTTTTCTGTTGGCTCACAAGGAGGAAGATAAAGGATGTGTTTCTTGCCGATAAAGCGTCGGTGTCTGTGCAGCTGTGGCGCGCCAGGACCCTCCCAGGATGCCCATCCCCGTGGTGCCCCGTCTGCGCGGATGCAGGACAAACCTCAGGGTTCGGTCCCAAAGGCTGTGACGGTGTGACTGCTCACAGCGGGGGAAGATGCCTCCTCCCCACCTCCAGCGTGCCTCATCCCTTCCTTAGAAAACCTGTTTAATCGCACCGTCCTTGGGGGACAGAAAGTGGGAAGATGGTTGAAACCGGCTCAGCAGTTTGGGGTGACTGGTGTAAAGATGTAACGCCTGGGGACCAGTGTCCAGTTCTGGGCTCCCTGGTTCAAGATGGACAGGGAACTGCTGGAGAGGGGACAGTAAAGGGCTACCAAGATGATTAGGGGACTGGAACAGCTCTCTTATGAAGAAAGGATGAGAGAATAGTCGTCTTTTCAGTCTGGAAAAAAGACGACTGAGGGGGGATCTTATCAATGCTCATAAATACTTAAAGGGGGAGTGTCAGGAGGATGGGGCCAGGCTCTTTTCAGTGGTGCCCGGGGACAGGACAAGAGGTAATGGGCACCAACTTGAGCATAGGAAGTTCCACCTAAACATGAGGAGGAACTTCTTTACCCTGAGGGTGGCAGAGCACTGGAACAGGCTGCCCAGAGAGGTGGTGGAGTCTCCGTCTCTGGAGACATTCCAAACCCGCCCGGACGCGTTCCTGTGCAACCTGCTCTGGGTGACCCTGCTCTGGCAGGGGACTGGACTAGATGATCTCCAGAGGTCCTTTCCAACCCCTGCCATTCTGTGATTCCGTGACAGGGACCGAGGATGAATCCTCACCTTCTCACAGGATCTCCATCCTTCCAGCCACCCCAGAAGAGCCCCTTCCAGTGCCACGGGCTTTGCCTCCCTGCCGACGAAGCCCGTCTTGTTTTGCCCTCCTCCTCCGCCGGTTGCCATTCATACCACCAGCCTTCCCTTGCCGTAGGTGTGAACTGTTTTTTCTTTTTAAATTGCATTTATTCTAACAAATGTCTCATGCAAACACAATTGCAGGTTTGCTAGAGGGAGATGCTATTTGCAGGCAGCCTTGCACAAAGGCAGATTTATTCTCCTTCCATTCATTTGAAGCTAAAGTAATAGCTCTAACTACATCTGACTTATAATAAGCGCGTTCCTGGGAACAAACCTGTATTCTGCATGTATTTCCCTCTTTGTCAGCTCCATCTAGGCACTTTTTCTCCCTTTCTCTCTTTTTTTTTTCTACAATAACAAAATCAGAGCCTTGTCAGTTGAAAGTTTATACGCCCTATTTATAGCACTCCGCTGTCTCCCGGCTTTTATGTTCCAGCATAAGTAGCTCTTTACCCTCTGCTTGCAAGGAGCCTAGTGTGAGCCTGAGCGGAGCCTGCACCTCCATAATGGCTCTTTTATCCTTCCCCGCGGAGGGAAGCACGCCCTGCTTTCCATGGATTCGCCTGCTCCGGCTCCAGCCTTGTCAGAGGCGAGCACCCGTCCCCGCGGGCCAGAAGACTCTGCCCTGGGAGTTTTGGGATCTCTTTTGGTCATCACGTCCTTGAACTTGGAGGGGGGGGACGTCGCTTTCGGGCATGGGGGTGTTTCGCTGGGCAGAGCCACCAGCATGGTTTGCTGCTTGCGGCTGCGGAGCATCTTGCTGATAATCACCGGTCCCGTCTTCTGGCGTGTGATGGCTGGGAAGGCATCACCAAAGTTTGACACACAAACTTGCCATCCGCTTGATGGCTTTCATTAATCAGAAGAATGTGAGTGTTCCTCCAGGGAGCTTCAGTGGTTACTTCAGTGATTTTTGTGGTTAAGCTGGTACTTCAATGCAGTTTGTGTATTTAAGAGCTCTTCACAGACAGGCAAGGCCGGATTCAGCGTCGCCCATGGCTCCTCTACAGGCTGCGGCTGGTTCCTGAGCTTCTCTGTTCCTTGTCTCTGGATGCGATGTGGGACAAGGACTGGGGACAGGGTCTGGCAGAGATACTGAGGGAGGGCTCCCTCCCCGCGGGCAGCCGCTCCAGCACAGCGGTGGTGGGCTGGAAAGCAGGGACGGCGGTTTGGGAACAAGTCAGTCACCGTAACCCACAGCAGCCTCGCAACCCCCCCACCCCAGCTTTCCAGCTCTCCCGGGTGCTTCCCACACTCCCAGGTCCCGATGTTAATCCCAGCAGCGGGCTGAGGGAGCGGAGCCGTTGGGAGCCGGGTGCCAGCGCTCCCATCCCACTGGGTGCTCCGGCGCCGGCGCACACACGCGCTCTTTCCCCTCTCTGGGCAGAAGGCACAGTGTCTCCTCTGTTACCGTGTCCTTTGTGGCACGTCATTGGGGCTCAGGCAGGGCTCTCCCATCTGTTCCAGGTGGAAAGATTAGGATAAAAGGGGTCATTGTGCCTTTCTGCCCCCAACTAACTTTAATCCCGGTGAAGGGAAAACTCCAAATGCTAAAATAACCTGGATGAGAGTGTCCTGCTCAGAGGAGATGTTTGCAGGATAAACAACCATTACAAAATAAAATTGCAAAATAAAAAAAAAAATATTGCAAAATAAACAGTGTTTCAGGCAGTAACACAACCGGCTCTTTCCTGGTCCGGCGGTGGAGAGCCGGGGCTGGGGGAGCGCAGCTCTGCCGCAGCCCGGCTCCTCCACGGAGTTTTGCTTGCCGAGGAATCAGCCCATCTGTTAAATATAGCTGATGAGCTGTTCTTGAATTGCACCTAATTACGTCTCCTCTCCAGCGCGCCGGCTCTTCCCAGCTCTTTGTAGCTACAAGGAGCTGGATGATTGCGGCTTGAACTCCTCAGGTGGAGCGAGACGCTCGTTTGTTATCCCCCTGTTTGGCTGTCTCGTACTTGGGAGGAGGGAGATGAAAAGTTGAATTCTCGGAGAAGGGAGGGGAGAAAAAAGAAAGAAGAAAGAAAGAAAAAAAAAATCCTGGTGAGATTCCTTTTGAACTCTTTGCTCATTAAGATGTCAAAAGGTTGGGTGCCCTGGCAACTGCTTCTCCTCTCTAAGCAGGGCTTGAAATTGCTGCAGTCCTCGTGCGGGGAATTCGCAGGCGCTTGCCCAGCTCCGCATCCATGGGAAGATGCCTGTTGCCGGGTTCCTGATGGCTACAGGATCTCTCCCGAAAACTTTCTCTAATTTAAGCAAATACAGCTCTCCTAGCTGGGAGCAGCCAGCCCTCGGTGACCTGGGTGCCAGGTCCCCTTCCCTTATCACCTGGGCCACCCCTCCTTGTGCTTCTTCTGCGCCTTCCCAGCCACAGCCAAAATATCAACTCAAGGCCCTGTGGGACATTCCCGTGGAATTCACCTGGAAAAAGTCATTGCCTGAAAGATATTTGGATTTATTTTTTTTTTTAGAGACTGACTCCCAAGCATTGGTTTGGTTTTTCTGAGTTTGTTTTTTTTTTAAGATTGTGCCAAATTTCAGCCAGCCGCTTTCCAGCCGCTCCGTCCGTCTCCCGTCTGCAGGGCTTGCCAAATTTCTGTCCCATTTTTATTGGCTCCTCCTTGGGCTGCAAATCTTCTGTCTTTTGTTAAAAGATGCTTCTCCATGCCAAAGCAGGGCTCTCACTGGAGATTAAGTGGGTATAGAAGAAGGAAATATGTTTTTCCCAGTCTCAAAAAATACCAAATGTCTTAAAATGAAAAATTTCCACAAACAAAATTTCCCAATTCATGCCCAGAGCAGCACACCCAAAGTGGGGAAACCTTTGTTTCGCAAAGATGGCAATGGAGGGAGGAGAAGGGGGTCCAGATCTGCTCCGACTTCAGAGCAGCTTTTGGGGAAGAAAACCAAATCCCTCTATCCCTGCAGGGCTGGAGGCTGGAAGCACCGGGAGGCTTTGGGATCGCGTGCCAGCAAGTGTCCCCTTCTGCAGGAGTTATTGCTCTGGGGCCATGTCAGGTCCCCAAAGGCCAGCGTGGGGAAGGGGGGAAAAGGTGTGGAGTGAGGCCATGGGCTGAAACGCTGGTGAAGGGGTACCCGGGACCCCCAGAAAAGGGGCTTCCCCACATGGATGTGCGCTGGAGCATCGCCACCGAGTGTCACAGGCTGGGTGAGGCCAGGTCCCCTCCTCGCTGCTGTCGGGGAAGGCTCCCGCGCCACCGGCTGAGCTCAGCCGGGAAAGAGACAGAGCTGTCGTTACAAATACACTTCAGATCTCTTCAATGGAGGAGGAAAAGCGCCAACACAACCAAAAATATGCAAAAGATCAACTCTCTGGTTAGAAGTGGCCCGGCTACCAGTTTCAGTCTCAGGCATTTGGCTTTGCTGTGGGAAGCCCTCATCATTTTCTACTGTTTTACTCATTGCCAAAAATATGATGAAACCAGAACTGAATGTGTTTTTTTCTGTCTTATTACAGTAAGCATCATAAATTATTCACCCATGAGACTCAACCGCATTTCTTACTCAAAAGGAGCTTCCTTTTGTCTTCAGGGGCTCGGACCTCGGAGCCTCCCTGGGCTGGCGGCAGCGCCAGGGTGGCCCGGAGGTGACCAGCGTGTCCAGCTGCCCAAGGTCCCCTCCACGGGAACCCCAGGGATTTCCCACCCCCCACAGCCCGAACGCATGGGGGTATCACTGCCAGCTTTTACCTGGTGTCCCCATGGTGTCCTGGACCCAGCTGTCCCCATGGTGGGACCAAACCTCATCAGGTGGTGTGGGTTCAGAAATGGGGCAGAAATGGGTTTTGGGGCAGTTCCCGGCAGGCAGGGGACCTCCATCACGGCACCCATGCACCCCGCGCCCTCGCACCAAGTCCTTCTAGAAATGTACGTCCTAGGACAATGTCAGTCTAATCAGCGCCCTCTTTGTTAGCAGGGACCTATAATTAGAAGCAGCAGCCAGCCATCTGCTTTTATCTCGTCACATCACACGGTGCCTCTCCGCTGTCCTTTATTACCGGCCATCGTTTTAGATCAACATTTCCCTCCACCCCCAACTGCGTCTTATCTCACTTTCATTATTGCTAATGACCGGCACTGGCAACGCTGCGTGGCGGAGCAGCGAGAGCGGGCAGTGCTGGGGGTGCTGCAGAAATCGAGCCCGTATTTGCTGCCTGCCTGCCCCTTCTTGCCTCCCCTGTGATATTTTTGGGGTTTGCAGCCTTCCCAGTGGATCTTCCCGAAACACCCACTGGGCACTGGGGCTGAGAACGTGGGGGAAAACGTACCTTCTCTTAAATATTCCAAGTTTTTTTCAGCTTGCAAAATGCTTTCCCAAGTTTCCCATTTTGTCCCACTCCTGGCGAGGGTGGCGTCTGCTGGGACATCGAGAGGACATCCTTGTTGTCCACACCGAGTGACCGGGGGCTGCCGGGTAGCAAGACCTTGGAGGAAGGGAAGGAGAAAACCCCTTTTTATGTATCTTTAAATTTGGTGCCCAGGCAAAAGCATAAGACATATAAACGGATTAACAGCCATGGTTTATTAGCGCTCCTTAATTCACTTCACAGGGCTGAGGGAAAAGTTATTAGCAGATGTATGGCCAGTAATAAGCTAATTATAACCCTGTCAGATCAGAGATTTGAAGAGGTGGGTAGTTTTGTGTGTGAGATAACTATAATTGTCTGTTAAAGATTATGAATTAATATTGATTTAATAAAGCCGTGGCCATTTATTTCTGCGGCAAAGACTAGTTAGTTATTCCCTGAGCTGCCCCAGCACCACGGGAGGCACCGACCCGTCTGCCGGAGGTGGGTGTTTGGGAGGCCAAAATGCAGGCGGGACCCGTCACCGGGCCTGTGTCCTGCCCGTCGGCGTCCCCATTGCTGGCTTTCACAGGGACGGCATTGGTGCCTGGCTCCAAATTCACACACAGTGTCCCACTGCACCCTGAGGGCTCGGCCCCGGGGTCGGGATGCACCTAAGGTGCATCCCGACCCCGGGGCCGAGCCCTCAGGGTGCAGTGGGACCCCAGGGTTGCGCATCCCCCCTGGATACCTCCGGGCGCCGCGGATGGCACAGGGGGTGTCGGGATGGCGAGCCGTTGGGGAGGCACCGCGAGCCGGCGTGTGCCAGGAGCCGTGGGGCCGCAGCGCTTTTGTTGTGGGTAGGAAGCGGAGAGCGCGCCATGCTTCTACGGAGCGCATTAATCACCGCTCTGATCTGCTCATTTTAACCATTTCTCTGTCTGGTGCCCGTACGAGGCGTCTTTGTTTGGCACCAAGGGAAGGCGCACCGCTGCCTGGGGAGGGACGTTTGCTTTTTTTGTCTCTCTAGGGGAGAAAATTTGCCATCACCATGTGCCCTTACGCACATGCCCGCCGAAGGATGCTGTGCCGGATCAGGGTACCTGAGCCCAGCCGGCTGCCCTCTGCGGCGGTGCAGGACGATGCCCTCATTGCCAGGATGCTGGCACAGGACAGTACACAAGCACTTCTGCTTCAAGGCTCTTCCCCAGCGAGAGCCATTGGGCGCCTTTGAGTATTTTATTATAGAGCGATTTGCTTCTCCAAACTGATTTGGGGTTGAATGCATTCGCTCCATCCGCTCTATTATTATTTCTCTGCCATTTATTGAAATAACGTGGTAGCCATCTCCAGCTGCTCTCTCTACACCTGCAGTGCGCAGCCGGCAGTGCCGAGGAGCCGCAGGTCCTTTGGGAAGAGGCACCAGTGCCCGGGAGCGGGAGGCAGCCGCTCACCCCCCCCGCTCTCGCTCTCCCTGCCAGGTCAGTTTGCAAACAGCCCCTCTGCCCATCCCCAGCCCCGTCTGCATTTGCTGCTTTTTGCTGGATTTAAAAGCAATCTGTACTTATCTGAACGTAAAAGCTGATCCCTTCAGGGGGGGATCCCTTCCCTTTTGGGGCCCTGTCTGCCCCCTGACGTGTTAAAACCTGCAGGCAGCCTCAGCACAACTTGCAAGGAGCCGACGTGAGCGTGCAGGTCTCCTGGTGATGGGTGTTTTGGGGTGGCCAGACAGAGCATTACGCACTGCTGGGCCCTGGCAGGGGGCTTGCAAACCCGACCCTGCCGCTGCGGGAAACGGGGCAGCTGCTCGGGAACCATTTGGCCCAGCCGTTTGGGAGAGGGAGCCAAGAAAACAGCCAGAGAAAGAGGAAAAGGCCAAACCTCGTGGCCACGGTCAGGTCTGGCTGGGAAAGCGCAACCCCTTTTCAACCGCAGGGTGCTGGGACGCTGATGGGGGTCGCTTCCCTGCGGTGGGGCCAGGATCACCCAAGGCAGCCCTGGTGCTTAGATCATTTCCCAATTTACAGCCGCCGTCCAGGATCACTTCAGTTTTTCCCCTCTCAGCATGTAGCTGAGTGCCACCTACTCCGGCATATTCATGCCTCGTCATTTGTTTCCATAAGCCATTGCCAGCTTGAAGGCAAGCACGGAAAAAGGCAGGCGCAGTCTCCTGTAGACGGAGCATGGCCGTGGGGAGCCCGTGCGAGCCCCCGCGCCGCCAGCCAGCTGCCCAGGCTTTTCCTTACCTCGTCCAGGCTGGCAGGCAGAGATCTTTACTTTGGGTTTCCTTTTTCTGAGATGGATCCACTTCCCCAAAGTGAACTCCAGCCCTTCATACTGCCCGAGTCCCACCAAATTCCTCTCATGCCCGGAGCAAGTAAAGGCAGGTCCCTGGGGCGGTGGGAAGGCGCTTTGGAGGGGAGCATCGTGCAGGGCAGGGCTGCAAACCTCCTCCCCAAACATCCCCTGGTCCCTCCGTGGTGCTGGCACCGTGGGTCACACACCACCTCCGTGCCAGCACCATGGGTCACGGCGGGTAAACTCCTGCCGTGGTTTTCACACACATTGGTCCTACTGGGCTGATGTGCTGATAACGTCAATTACAGGATGGCTTAGTTTAAGGCTGCAGCTTGCTTTAAATGTAATTACTTTCCCCCGAAGCTTTCCATGGGAAGGTGGTTTCAAAGTGAGGGTGGCTCCTGTTTTGCATCTCGCTTCTTTTCCTGGAGGAGTTTAGGTGAACACAGGTGAGAAAATACCCCAATTTCTTGCATTTGCGCTGGGCATGGGGCAAGTTTAATGTAAAACATCTGAAGAATCTGAGGCAGGACTCCGGTTTTCCGCTGAGATCTGAAATCCCCGTCTTTGCTGCTGCGCCGTTTCAGAGGCACGGCGCATTACCATGTTATCTGATGGAATGGCTATCAACGGCAGCTTCGAAGTGAAACGCTACGGAAAATCTGTGTAAGCTATCTGCAGCCTGGCAGCGCAGATACACTTTGATTACAGCGACAGCCCGGCTCTGCCTCCTGTGTCTAATGTGTGCGTACGTGTCCGGCTGCGGCACGGTGACCTGCGCCAGCTCTCCCCCTGCTGCGGGATGCTCGAGGCAAGCTCGCCATAGCCTCGGCTTCCGTGAAGCCGCAGCTCACAGAGCCTTGGGATGCTGCCACAACCTCACCTGTGGTTTAACTAGAAGAAGAAGCTTCCAGCTTCCAGGATCGCAGGGAAAAAGCTTGAAAACACCAAGCCTCGAGGCTCTGAAAGCCATAACCCTGCTGCTCAGAGCACCCCATTGCTGTCTGGTGTTTGCAGTGCCATTATTTTAAAGCCAAGCTCGTTATTCTTGCTTTGAGACAGGGAAGGGGTTTGCTTTCCCGGGCTCAGCAACACCCTGCAAACACACCCAGGCTCTTGCACTAGGGAGAGGCACACGCTTCCTCGTTAGGAGGTTGTTAAGGTGAGGATGATGAAGGCAGGATCTGGGCCAGAGGGGTCCACCACTCGGTCTTGAACCGCACTGGAAGTCACTTAGCCCCACAACATTGGGGCAACCATTATTTTGGGATTATTATTGGATAATTTGGGTATTATTTTGGGTATTTGGGGATTACTGGGTGGAGTGGTTTTGCATAATGGTTTTATAAACACCATTGGGATCTGGTGGCTGCTAGTTACAGCCAGCCAGGCTGCCAGAAGATGTAGAAATGCAAAAGGAAATAATCCCCTCTGTTATAAGAGCAATGCCACCGTGAAAAGCCCATATTCACACTGCGAGACCAGCCCAGCGATTCCCATGGGGACCGTGGCCTTCTGGACCATAGGAACATGGGCAAAAAATCCATCTGTGCTCTGGCAGCGTTGCTGGAAAGTATGTTCAACCCTAAGGTTTTTTTTTTAAATACATTTGAGTATAATGTTGTTCTAAGGTCACTGAAATCTAAAAGCCTGGCTCCCGGCTCCTGTAAAATTAATGTCTTGAGTCTTTCTGCCATGGTACGGGACTTGCCTTCCATTCATTAAGCGAAACGTCACAGATATAAAAAAAAAAAAAGGAAGCTCCAGCTCAAGAAATGCTAAATGACTGGAGCAGAGACACCCCGCAATGCAACACGGGTAAACTCGGTCTTTTATCTTCCAAGATAATCGCATCTTCGAGAGGAAGATTTGATCTGCTGCTTTGCTTCACAAGATGCTCAGCCTGCGAGAGGAGCACTCACAAACACGGGCTTGAACCGCACGGAAGGTGCTCTTTGAAATCACTGGACACGAAAAGCTGCCACGGGAAGACAACTTTTCCCACTTTTCCCAGCACACCAGGCTCCGTCGAGGCAATTTGACTCGTGTTCCTGATGCTTATGCTTGCGTTTACGCTGGCACCGAGGCGTGTGCGCCTGTGCTTACATTTCGAGTCGGGTGACTTGAGGAGACTGGGCTCGGGCCTGGGAAAGTCCCTCTGTCCTGCAGCGGAGCAGCCGTATTGGGGCAAGGAATGCCGTGCGCTGGCTGCCCTGCTGTCCCGCTTCCCGGGAAAATGCCGCTTGTGGAGATGCGGGAAAAGAGAAATAAACTGCGGGGAGGCAGAGTGGCGGGGAACCCATGCGTGCCCACCTCTGCCCGCCGTGCCTGCTGGAGCGGGCAGGGAGAAGTGGAGGTTTGCAAGCTGCTTTTCCGGCTGTTGGGGTCATGCATCACACGCGGCAGGGACGGGAGGTGGATTTGCGTGGGTCGGGGGGCATGAAACGGTGGTGGCGGAGGGGGCATGACCTTCCTCACCCCGCCCTGGGAGGATGAAGGGGAAGAAAAATTTTGGAAAAGTGGAACAATAGTAAAAGTCGGCAGCTGGGGTGTGAAACTGGAAGATAGGAATAGTGTGGGAGCAACCCGGGCTGCCTCAGCGCCCAGTTCCTGCAGGCATTCGCTTGTTAAGCTGTTCAGATTTCCCTACAAAAATCACCCCCCAGGGAAGGTTTTCAATGCAGCGGGATGGCAGCGCAGAGCCTGATCCAGAGCTGGGAACGCGGCATCTTCTCCTGGAGACCCCTGCCTACCTTCAGGGGAAACCCGAGGTTTCCCCACTCCAGCGTTGGGGGACAGCCTCCCCCCCCCCCACCAGGCACCCCTCTTCCCAGGGCTGGGACTTGGCCGGGTGGTGGCTGCCGAGGAGGCAAGCGGCGATTGTCCCCATCCAACACCCTCCTCCGAAGCGGTGGTGTCTGGAAAAGCACTGGGAGGGTTTTGCTGGGCCAGCTCGTGGCGGGGGCGGGAAAATCCCTGATTTTCACCAAAAAAATTATTAATGACACCTGGTGGTATTAATACACCCAGTGGCACCAGTAAAGCTGGGAACACTGACATAGCTGGTGGCACTATTGTAGTCAGTGGCACTGATATCACCAGTGACAAGGATACGGCCAGTGACACCTCTGGGGGGGTGTTACGGTTTGAAGAACCCACAACAATTTATTGTTACTTGGACAATTATTCTATCAACCGATGACCCCTCCCCACCCGGGAAGGGGAATCAGGAAAAACAAGGAAACCCGAGGATTGAAATATAAACATTTAGTAGAATAAGACTAAGTAGTTAATACTAAAGAACCTGTATTGATCCTGATACCAATATAAAATAGACGAGGATCATGCTCAGCCCACACTCTCAGCAGGAAGCTGTGCACTTGACAGCAAACGTGGGACACCGTGGGCGCTATGGCTTCAGGAGGAAGGGAAGGGCTCGGGGGTCCAGCAGCGGGGCAAGAAGCGCTGAGGATGGCAGCCATCAAGGGAGAGAAGAACTTCTCAGCAAACTTGTAATTGATATTGAATGTGACATTCACGGAATGAAATAGCCCTGTTTGCCATCTTGGGTCAAGTGCCGAGGCCTCGCTCCTCCCCATCCCTGCACCCAGTGAGCTTGAGAACACCAAGCCCTCGAACCCCGCATCCCAGAGCTGGCTAGAAAGTAAATATTTCCACAAATCCGGGCACTAGAGTCTTCTAAAAGTGCGGTTTTCCCTACGATTAGAAGACACTTTACTGCGAGGTAAAATTACTGGAAAAGAAATTAATCCCGCGTCGCTCGGCCCGGGAGAGCGGAGCTCTGCCGGGGGCCGCGTCACCCCCCCGAGGGCCGCATCCCCCCGGCGGGTGCTCGGCGCTGCAGGCGGCGGCCGGGCGGGGCGCGGGCCCTTTAAGGCGCGCGGGCGGTGCGGCCCCGCCCCGCCCGGCCGCCGGGGCGGCTGTGGGGCGGCCTGAGGGACCGCCGCCGCCTCCCGCCGCGCCGAGGCAGGGCAGGGCGCTGCTGGGCCAGCGCTGCGGCGGAGGGGCGGCCCGGCCCGGCCCCGCGGGCGGGCGGACAGACAGACGGACACACCGACCGACCGACTGACCGACGGGCACTGGCGGGGGAGCAGCCCCCATGGCTCTGGATTTATAAACACGGCGCAGATGGCGGGGCCGGGCCCCCGCGCCGAGCGCTGCCCCGCCGGCCGCTGAGGAGGGAGCGGCGGCGATGGGGGGCGGCAGCTGCCGGCGGGATTAGGTAAGGTGGGGAGGGGACCGGGGGGGGGGGGGGCTGCCCGGAGCGGGCCCGGGAGCCGCGGGCCCGGGGGGGCCGCTCCCGGCAGGTTGGGGTGCGGGCGGGCGCCGTTACGTAAAAACGAAAACGTGCGGCGGGAGCAACTTTTTTTCTTTGGGGTTTTTTTGTTTTGTTTTTGTTTGTTTCCGCCACACCCCCCCCCCTCCCCCCCCCCCCGAGGGATAGCGCTGCTCGGGGAGCTGCGGGGTTTGGGGGTGCTCGGGGGGGAGCCCCGCGCTTTGCAAGCTAGCGGGGACACCGCGGGGTGGGGGCACCCCAAGGGCCTTCCCCCCCCTTCCCCCCCGGCTTCTTTCAATTCTGCTTTATTTTTCGGCTCCTGCCCCACATCCATGTTTGCAGCCGGTGGTTTCACGCTGACACGGCAGCCCGGAGAAATTAATCAGCATCCACGGGGCCGGGAGGGGGGACCCAGCCCCGGCCCAGGGTCGCACACACAGAGGCACATCCCGGCCCCAGAAATGTGTCACTTGTGCGCTGGGGACAGGGCAGGGGTCCTGGTCACGGCCAGCGGCGATGGGAGCTGCAGAGCTGGCTCATCCGGCCATGGGTGAGGAGTTTTAGTGGCTGGCGTGTAAATATTTATGGTGGGTAAACAGGGCCGGTGTCTGCAGGCAACAAGTGTACGCTTCTCTAAGCCCCAGCTGCAGTCTCTGGAGTGATTGCTTTTTTTTTTTTTTTTTTTCTCTGTCGATTCTTTATAATTTCCTGTTCCCTCTTCTCCTTCGGCCCTTCCTCCTGCTCCCTTGCCCTGACAATGCACAAAGAGCAGGCTGCAGTGGGTGCAGGCAGCTGCCTGCCATGTGGGCTGCTGCCAAAGCCACTGAAGCAGCAAAACCTCCGCGGCTCCAGCCCTCCTGGGGCTCTCGCTGCGCCGGGGGCGAGGGGCTGCGCTGACCCCGTAAACCCATCCCTCCTTCCACCGCTTTGAACCCTGTGGATGTCCCCTGCCTGTGCTGCTGCTGCCCGTGCCGGAGGCTGGGTCTGCTCCGTGAACTTTGTGTTTTGGGTCAGCCCAAGAATTTGCCCGAGAGGACAGTGCTGCTGGAGGTGATCTGTGCAACGGGTATTTCCTAACGACGCCCTTTTGGTTCACAGGCGTTTATGGTTTGAACTCTTTCTGTGACCTCTCTCTCAGTGTTCGCGCAAAGCGAAGGTTGGCCCTCCGAACGCCTGAAAACGGCAGGGTTTTGCTGAATTGGGTATTTTTAATCCGACTTTGGTGGATGTGATGTTCCGCTGGTATTCCTTGCCCGTGTGGGGTGAGAGTTTTTCC
Source organism: Chroicocephalus ridibundus (assembly GCF_963924245.1). NCBI lineage: Eukaryota > Metazoa > Chordata > Aves > Charadriiformes > Laridae > Chroicocephalus > Chroicocephalus ridibundus. Next base: position 6,442,772 of record NC_086296.1, on the reverse strand, counting down.
ATTTAGCGTAGGGTTTTTTATCGGCAAGTTTAAGTTTTAGTTTGGCATGTGCTTTGCAGATAAAGATTTGATACTACTAGTAATTCATAAAGGGAAAGAATGTGAGTTGAGACAACTGGGTGCATATTTCCATGTCCTTTGAAACTGAAGACAAAGCTCCCGGGGGGGTTTAGTGAAGCCGTACTTACCTGCATGGCTTTAGTGAAGTTGTATGTAATTCTCTGAATTTCACTGCTGATTTGTTGGGTGATTTTTGTGTCCTGGCTCAGCCTCCCGTGTGCCCGTCTCTGCACAGGAGCCATGCCTTGGGTGGGGAATATGGTTAGCAAGGCTCGCAAAGTGTTTTGAGACAGAGTCCCAAGATGCCATTGGAGGGAAGGGAAGTTCTGTGTGTGACAATATTTTATAACTTCAATTGAGTAAGTTTCAGTATGAGAAAGACTCTTGCAAAATGCGTTTAGTTTATTGAAAGCAAATGCACTCAAAGCCCAGTTTGTTGTTGCCAAAAGGGAAAAAGTAGAAGCTATTTTTGGTGTGAGAGAGGAGATGGGGCACGCACATGTCTGGGGCAGGAAAACACTGGTACTTTGTTCTTCTTGCTTCATGTGGGTGGTGGTTTCTGTTATTTAGCTGAGGGTTTCTGCCAAGTTGCAAAACATACCTGGTTCTGAAAACCCTGTGGAGGTCAGGGCTGGCTCTGCAGAGCTGGTACCAGGCCCGTATGAGAACACCTCCCACGCCGGCATCTCCAGCGCTGGAGAAGTGGGTGGATGCTTCTGGCTTCACACCTTTGGGTGCCAGGGAGGTGACTGGCATTTTTTCGTGACGGGATCTGGACTGAAACCATAAACTTGTTTCACGCAAGCCACCGAGCAGCTGCTGCTTGGCAATACCTTGCACTTGCTAATGGCTGTGGTTGGATTTGAACCAAGTTGCCTCGAGTAGAGGTTGTACCAGTCCCTGGAGCCATCCTGCGCTAAATCCAAAGGGGGTTTGGTTCAGGCTGTGTTCACATCTTGTAATTAGGAGATCCAGTCTGGTAAAGGCAGTTTTGTTATGATTGGCAATGAAGGCGTGCATGCAGCTGTGCTGATGGATATATGTGTTAAGAGGTCTACCCGTCTCATCTCCCAGGCAGCTCTGGACTGTGCTGGCTGGAATTGGGTCATGGGAGATGTCTTTATCTTTCCTGACATGGCTGTAAATTATTTGTCCCCTCGATGGCTCCTGGTGTTCCTCCCGCTGCTGGTTCTGGTTGTTAGTGGCTTCTGCTGAAATACAGTCCTGTTTGCGGTCAGGTCATCCTGGGAGAAACCTGCTTGAAGTCAACCGTAATTTACATGTTCGAGACACTGTCATCTTTAAAGCTCTTCAGGGAGGAGGAAAGTTACACTCTCCCCAGTTTCTCGATGAGTAGGTAGGAAAGGGGGATTAAATTGGCAAATTTTCAGAAGTGGGTCTTGGGCAGCTGATATGAGCAGTCGCGAAGGGGCATGGGTTTGAGAGGGCCTGTGTTTGGGGCACAGTACTACCTGTCCCTAACCCAATGTCTCATTCTGACCAGATCGCTAGATGTGTCTGAAAATTGAGGCCAGGGAGGTTACATGAAGTTCAAAGTGTCAGAGCAAGTCTGCTGGAGAGCTGATGAAGAGGAGTCTCTTTCCCCATGAGTGCTTTGCCCGTTCAGTGTGAGGGCTCCTTACTCCCAATGGCAAAGTGCTGGTTCTCTCCTGGCTTTTGTGCCTGCAAGCAGTAATCCCCCAAGTGCAGACCACGGGCTAGACGCAGGGGTACTCGAGGATGGAAATCCAGGGCAATGTGTTCCTAAAAGGACCGTTATCTTTGTGCAGCTGAATTTGTACAAACTGTGGCTCGCTTTAGTTTTCACTGAGAGATTTCAGTGGAGAGCAGGGTCAGCTCTAATGGAGCTAGAAATGAAGTGTAGCAGCACCCAGTCATTTCCGTGATTAGTGACTGAGGATTTTGCAGCCGCTTACGGATTTGGGCATCATGAAGTCATGGATTCTCATCTAGGATGCTGCGGCATAGGCTCTTGCATGGCTTTGAAGGGTTCTTGCTTTGTATTGGCGTAGCAAAGTGGTGGAGAATTGCTGTTTATGGCTGGACTCGTGCTGGCACACAAGCATCGGTCTCCAATTTGCCCTGTTAATGTCAAAGGGATAGATCCTTTCATAACAGTAGAGAATGGAAATACATATAACTTCATGAGCATGACTACAGCAGAGACGCTTCCTAAAAAAAGCATTGAAGAGGGGAGCTGGAGCTACAGAGCAAAGGGCATGAAAATGCCCACAAGAGCCTGGTCAGAGTGAGGGAGGGATCTGGTAGGAAGGGGAGGAGGAGAGCAGAAGGAAATGAGTGATTTGGCAGTTTTGGGAAGTGAACCCTGACCTGTGCATGAGGCAGCAGTGGGGCTGTACTGGGAATTGAGAAATCTGGGTTGCACCCCCAGTCCTGCCGCCCACCCCACTTGTCACTTCCCTTCTCGAGGCCACCAGCTCTCCCTTCCTGCCAACATGCCTCTGGCAATTGGAGACACCAGAAGGAGAGGAGGGTGCACAAGGAAGGGGTGTTTCTAGTGAGCAGGCAGTGCTCTACCCCTGCCATCTACACTTTGGGAAGTTCGGAGATGGGACATGGTTGTGGCTGGGCAGGCAAGAAGAGGCTCTGATTGCTGCGGACATTGCTCCTACCAGTATGTGCTTGTCTGCTGGAATGATTTTGGCTTGGAGATGTCCAGAGAGGAGCCCTGCCTGCAGGGGAGAGGTGACCAATGGAGGAAAAGCAGTAAAAACCGAGCTAGATGGCCGTGGCCGTGATTGCTACCATGGTGCTAGGGCTGGGGCATGGGGCGGGGGGGACGGACAGGGAGAGCAAAGTGATCGGCATGGTTATGTGCCTGCTGGGTGGCATGGAGGATGCTGATAATGGGTACTGCTCTCAAGCGCTTTATAGCTGCGGAGCACTGAACAAACATTAACGAATGTAAAGGATAGCAGCTTTGTCTAGTTACAGAGAAGGGAAGTTAACTCCAAATTAACTTTATGATCCGTGAAACTGAGGGTTATTTAAAAAAATAATAACGTAAATGGAAATGCTGAAGTTTTCCAGAGTCGCTGAGTACGCTGCTTGTTGTTTAATGCCTTCCATTTTTTCACTCCCAGTCTGTGTTTTTGGCTCAGGAACAAATTACAAGCAATATCAGCTTACGCTTGGATTTGAACCCACATTACTCTTAGTCAGCTGAAATATTTCCCCTTATCGCCGCTCCCATAATGTTTATTTTAGACCGGATAGCATCATGGCTTTTCTGCTAGCTGTAGGGGAGAAGCCAGTCTTTGAAACAGCCCAGCACCTTGGAAAGAAATGATCTCAAAGCCGGTCTGGTTTCTGAATGAGGTACAGCTTCATTTTCCACCGAGGGCTTTATGCAAGGCTGTGTCCCAGAATGGTTCACGGCATTAAAAACCCAGGAGGCGGCAGACGGATGAATTGCTGACAGATTTAAAATCGTATGACAAACATAAAGCATTCAGACGTGAGGCCAAGGCGGGAGGAAGGTTGCAGGGGGAGGTGGAGGCAGAAAGGTCAAGTAAGTTATTCTGGGCAGGAGGAGATGTGCAGGCGAAGGCAGACTCCAGTGGGTTCAGCCTACAAGGGGAAGGGAAGGCCTTCAAGAGGAGGGATGTGGCAAGGAGCCTGTTCCCATCAAAGGGCAGGGAGACCTTCATGTCCTGGACTGATGGTGGGAGGAGGTGGAAGGGAGCCAAGTCCAGCCTTGGCAGGGGCAATGAGGCCAGGAGGAGCAGGGCTGCCCTGGGAGGAGACAATGTGGTGGGGCCCAAATGGTTTCCTCCTGTGGGAAGTGGTCCGAGGGAGAGTGCCAGCACCCAGGGAGGCAGGGGATGGTGGGGGCATTGTCTCTGGTAGCTGCAGCCCTGGCTGCAGCTCTCCCGGTGCTGCGTGTGCCGAGGGAGGGAGAGCCGGCAGGATTTCCTCTCTGCAGCGCTGGCTCCCGGGTTAATAACTAACCAAGCAGTCTAGGTTTATCCTTTCATTGTGGAAGAGAATTATTTACATAATACCACTCTGTGTAATCTATCTTTAGCATTGTTTCCCTGGCGTAACACTGGACAGAGTGGTGGTGCCCAGAAATGCAGTTTTGGCCCAAATACAAGGGAAGTTAACCCTTAATGTCCAGGTGTGCTTCACCTTGCCTGTGCAGGGAACTGTCTGTGAACTGAAGAAATACTCCAGTGGTGTGGCCATCTGTCATGTAGTTTTTGGGACCTTTGTGTCTTCTAAACCCTGTTTTCTGCCCGCTCTGGGCTGGTGCTCTGTGCTGGTACCTGAATGCTTCTCACCAGCTTACTAAGCAACACAGGTAAGGTTTGTCCTGTGCGTGTTAGGGCAAGCGAGTGGTTTGTATTGCGTTCTTCTGTGTCTCTACGTTAAAGAAGGCAGAGGGAAAGAAATGTGTCAGCCCATGGGTGGAGTGTGACAGGATTTGGGAAGGTTCCTTGTGTGGATCATCCCATCATCTGTGATCAGTCCCTGAGGACTTGCTGTCTCCCATGCGGGTAGGTTTTGTCCTCCCCGGGGAGTGTGTAATGAAAGGTCTGGAGGCTTAGGTGGTTGTGTGAAGAGCTGGGGCCTGATTATTGTGGCTCACTACGGTGAAGGACTGAACTTGGCTTGGCTTCCAGCGGGATGCTGTGTGAGAGTGAATGGGTGAGTAGGATGGCAGGCAAAGCTGGGCTTTCTGAAAATCTGCCTGTACCTCCAGCTGTGCAGAGCTGGCTAGAGAGGGTGGAGGGGGTCTTTCCTCTACACTGCGGGATGTGTGGGCTTCTAACAAGCTGTGGCAAACAATGGAAAGTTGGCTTTCTTCTGAAAATATTTTAAAACCTTATAAAATGACTGCAACAGCTACGTTTTTATAGGACCAGGTCTCAGCTGCGTGGTAGTTGATCACTTCGTAAATAGCTCAGTCTTTGGCCTCTGCAAACTTCTCGAACACGTACTTCCCAGCGCTGCAGAAGCACTGGTTAGCACATGGTTTATTGGTGGCAGCACCTGGCTCATATAGCAGAAGCACTTTGCAGCTCTGCGTTAAGTGTTTACTGCTGAGTCCCCGTGATCTTTGGCCTGATGTTGCAAGGAGCTGGTTTTGGGAAGGCAGTGAGTCCCCAGTGATTTACACTGGGTTACCCAGTGGTACAGGCGCAGTCCGGGCTGGATGGTGGCACGCGACAGCCTCTCCTCTCAACCTTGCAGGAGGGCGATGCAAATCCTGTGTCAGTTTTATGCTGGTGGGGTGGACGTTACCTGATCAAGCCTGAAACTTGCTGGAACAAAGGTACTTTGTTAACACCCTCCTTGAACCAGTTACACCTGGCAGGGTGAGTTTGCATTGGATCAGCGCTGAGACGTGTGACTGCAGCATTCCCGATCCACTGCTTGAAGCCCTAAAGCTTTATCTACTGACTTGTCAAGCCCTTGCCGTTACCATCATGCAATTCATGATATCATGTGGTATGGAAATCTTGGGTGTGTAACAGAGTGGTGGTGTTCGGTATCAGAGCCGTGTGCTCGGGAAGTTTCTCCAGTCGTTTGCCTGGGGGTGTTTTTCTTACATTGGGACCTCAAATAACTGTCCTCCCTCTTCTCTGGCACAAGAGTTTTCTTCTGTTTGGCAAAGGGGATGACTCTTTCCTGTTGGAAAGACTTCCTTGATCAATACCTTGTTTTTCTGCAGGTCACATAATTCCATTAATAAACTTTTCAAGCTCCATTTTGAAAGCAGTTGCTGCTTTTTTTTTTTTTTCCCCCCCTTCGCTGCAGAGTTTCAAGCTCATGCCAAAGTCTCAGCTTCATTTCTAGGTCACCGATCTGCCCTTTCATTTCCCCCCTCGCGCTGAAGTTGGCCGGCTTGTTTTGATTTGGTAATATGTGAGGTGGTGTCCACAGACAAAACCAGGCAGGCCAGTGAAATTCATGTTTCCCTGCAGCCTTGTTCCTGTTGTGTGTGTGAATAATAATTTCCAAATGCTAGACCAGAGGTGATTAAAAACTGTCAAAGAAATAAAGTGCAGCAAAGTCTGCGTTACAGGAATCTGTGGGTCCAGTGTTTTGAAAAAACTCTCTGAACTAGCAGTGGAAAAAGCCTTCAGTATTCTCATTTAAGGCTTTCTAGTCTTAAATAAATGTCATTTATTTGGGAGGTGCTGATGAGGCAGCCGGAGCGTATCCAGGCTGTGCAGGAGGCTGGTTGCCGCTGGCTGTGTGTGGGGGCCTGGGGCTGGTAGTGGTGCCTTTCTGCGCTCGCTCTGCAGGGTTGTTTGGGATCTTTAGCTGCTGTTGAGGTGGTTTTGCATGATGTGGCACAGGCACCTGGGCAGCCAGCTCAGCTGCAGGCTTGTGGCTGGAGCCGCTGAGCGTGACTGGCAAAGGGCAGAGGGGTGGAAGGCTTCTCTGCAGCTTGAGTGGACGCTTGAGTGGATGTGAAGAGCTGAATATCCTACTGGGGAGCGGCATACCGTGTCCGTTGCTTGCTCTGAGTGAGTACACGTGCATATTTTTTACTGAGCTGCAAGGCAATGGATGTTCAGAGGATTTTATGCAACTCCGGTGTTGGGGCCGTGAAGCAGTTGTCATGTCATCAGTTAGATGTGTTGAGCATCTTTATTTTTGGAGCAGATGATCCCACTGACAGCATATATAGGAGGTGTCAGCCAGCCCTTTTTTCTTCTTCCTCTCTATATTTTTTTTTCTTCATTTGTAAGTTTTAGTCTTGGCTTTGCTTTGCTCTCTTGACAGGGCAACTGCTAAAAAATTTTGTTGTGTTTTTTGATTTCTGATGTCTACATGTCTTAAGATGCCATAATTAGAGATGCACGTAAAGAGCTGCTGCGGTTTTGGTCCATAACCCAGCCAGCTGCCAGCAGTGTTCCTGAGGGCTGTGTGGTGATGGACTGAGAAACGCTGCGGGATTTTGGGTTTTCTCCAGCATTATGAAACAAAAGTAGAGAGAGATGTCTGTGTATACCTTAAGGGTTGTGTTTTTGTTTTAAGTCTCTCACTGTGGAAAGCTAAGGTTTGCATCTTCTCCACTGAGACTGGTGCTCGTGAAACCTAGAGCACATCTGTGGATGTCCTTAACCTCTGCCAACAGCAGGTGAAAGCTGAGAAATGGGGACTTTGGTTTGCCCAGAGGTGGAGGAGCTGTGCTGCAGAGGCAGACACAAGTATGCAAGCTCCATGGTTGCTCCTGCTTCCCTGCCAAAGACAGTGTGAGTTTTGCTGTCCCTTTCAGTGAGACAAGAACTTTTAAGCTCCATCTGTGGCTTTTTTTTTTTTTTGCATTTTGTTGAGTTGTGCTTTTTGAATGTCTGTGGATTTCTTCTCTGCAGGAGGCTTTATTCCCCACACAATGTATTATTGTGTTTGTCTTGCTCTAGTTCCTTGTTTCATGCGGAAACACCTTGAACCTTTGCCTGAGTTGGAAGACGGGTGCCGACTCAGACCCCTGGCTGCAGGCGCGGGGCTGTTCCAGGAAGAACGTGTCTGTGCACGACTTCAGCCTTGAGTTACCCGGTTGCTGCTTGAGGCATTGGACGTGTTTGGCTAACGCGGGCACTCCCCTGCGTTTTCATCAGGGAGTCTACACGTACTTATTTTTGTTTTACAGAGGCTGATCCCTAGGGTAAAGAAGGCTGTAGCCAGAAATAAGTGAGTGTTCACACTTGCCTTTATGAACTTCTTGAGTATTTTGCCAATTAATTCTTAGGTAACTGAGGCTAAAATCCCTACTGTAAAGGACACCGCCAGGAATACTGCCAACCTGGGGCCTGATCCTTTCTTCACTCACCCCGGTTTTGCATAAACTTGATGAAGGTGCCTGTGCTGTCTTCACCTTGCGCAGTCTCCTGTTCAGAGCCTCTCAACTGGCAGAAGAAACGTCTAAATAAATACAGCAGCTTCGCCTTGCAGTCTTGCCAAGTCAATTTAGTGTGTATGTTGAGGAGGCAGCGCAATTAGTTATGCAGACAAATGGGTCTTCTCTGTGTTCTGCGCTCCCGTCACACGGCCAGCTCCGAGTGTTGCGATAAGCCTAACAGTGAAATCTGTATTAAGCAACCAATTAAGGCATCCGCAAAAGAAGCGGGGGGGGGGGGGGGGGAAGTAGCAGCTTAATATTAACCTGCTAAGAAAGGTGGAGCTGAATTGTATCTCTTAATGGGTTTGGGTCTGTCAGACAAAGCTGATTTCTTCTGCCTTTTTCACAGCATCTAGCTGTCTTCTTTTAGGCTGTATTTTTGGGGTGTGAGAGCTTTGGTTGCAGTGCTGGCTAAAGGAGTTTGCCACCTCTCTGCCCCTCACCGTGTTCTTATCCCAGTGCTTCTCTCTCCTGTTATTTTTGATCTGAGTAGTTGAATGAACGTCTTCACCGAGTGATCACGGTTTTGGTTGTGTTGGCACCACTCTGGGGGTAGTGTGGGTACTGCAGGGAGGGATGAGGAGCCAAGGCACAGACAGCCTGAAATCAGGGGACGGTGGCTGTAATTAACACAACGTGTTTACGTTTCAAGCCTATGTCTTTTACAGAAGTAAACCCACAATCCTGAAATTCTCCTCTAGCTGGGAGATTTTTCTCTCAAACTTATTCTGTGCAGGCCTGTGCTTATCTCTGATGCGTCTCCCTTCCGCAGGGGATAAACCAGCTGTACAATGGGTGATACAGCCCCTCAGGTAGGGTTTTCTTTGCATTCCAGCAGCAGCAGTGATTTTTAGCCTGGAGTCACGCTCAGGCAGTATTGGTAGAAGTTAAGTCCTTTCCTGCCATGGTCTGGGCAGTTGGGAAGGTCTGTGGCATTTGCTCCTTTTCCAGGGGCTAGAAGTTAACTGCCTGGTTCAGAAACATGGCTGGGAGTGCTCCTCCATAGTGGGGTTTGGGCTCCTCGCATCGCCCTCCGAGTGCCTGTTGCTGCTTCGTGTGAGCTGCCGGCCGCGTTACCTTTGTTCCTTGAATCTTCTCGTGCTCCCTGGGAGACTTGAGTGGTCTGTGGTGTAGTGCCTTCAGCCCTGCACGTCCGGGGGAGAGCGGATGGACAGGGAGGTTGGCCAGATGCCCTCCTCTGTGCTCCGTGGCAGCTTCTGCAAGCATCAGTCCTGGCTCAGTTGGGCACTTGATGAACAGAAAATGAGACAGAGAGAGAGGAGGGTCCTTTTCCCAAGAGAGTTTAAAACTGCTCTTCTGCAGGAGCTTTGCTGAATTGCAAATTGCTATTTCCCTCCCACTTCTTTTCTAAATCTGCTGCTGTTCTCTGCTAGAAGTGCTGTAGTTTTTACTGGTGTGCTCCAGTACGTGGATGAATGTGTGTTGCAGGGCAGGGTTGTAAGTAACTGACATGACATTGATCATAATTGGGCAGAGTGTAGCTAATGACACTTAAAATATTTGCTTATTTAAGGAAAAGCTGTAACACACAGTGGTCTTTTCCCAGGCACTGGAATAGATTAACAAGATTGGGATGTATTTGTCATGGTGTGTGGGGAGACAGACAGCTTTCTGTCACTTCTTTGACAGGCAGGTTTTGAATTTTGAAGACAAAACAGAGCATCTCGTGTTTCTTCCTCCGCTCAAAAACAAACAAACAAAAGCCAGGTGGGGGGCAAATCCCGCATGCGTTCTGTTTATTTCCGCGTGCAATTGTATCTTCTTGATGTGTCATTAACCTGGTTGCTCTCTGGTGCTATTCTTAGCAGCCTTGTGATCTACGGACAAGGACCTCTTCCAGTAAGCATTTGTAAGCAGCCCAGCCTGGGGCGGGGGGTGTTTGTACAGAGCCCGGGGGTCCCAGGACAGTGGGGTTCCCCTCCCTGCCCTGCCGGGGGGCCTGGAGGAGCTGGATGCAGTGCCCTCATCCCCAGTCCCACATAGGGAAATCTGTGTAAAGCATTACTCTTCAGTTCCTGTGACCATGGTAACCGACTTGGATACATCAAACTTGACTAATTAACCTAATGGAGAGTCGTTTCCAGGCTGAGTCTCTCCCCTCGGATTTCAGAGCAGAACTTGTGTTGTCTGATCCACCACCAGCCTCTGTGGCCAGCGCTGACTTTTCTCAGAATGATTTCTCTAGTAGGTTTCTTTCCTAGGTCCATATGAGCTGGAGAGGATGGGTCTGAACCAGATTGATGTCTCAGGCGCTTCTCGTGCTCTGCATTCCCCTCTCATTTTATAATCTCTCACATTCCCAGGGGTATCCGAAGGTCCCAAACTCAGATGGGAAGAACTTGCTCTGATTTCCTCCTTGGACTGGGTGAGGTGAAAGTGAATGCTTTTCTGCATCTTGTCTGTTTCTCTACTGCGCCGCAGGATCTTTGCCACCCCAACTTTTGCTGTTTATAATCCAATCAAATCCTCAGACTTGAAGCAAAACAGCATGTCCTGGAGATGTCTGTGCATGTCTTTGGGTTTCCTCATCTTAATGTACTATAGTTAAAGGCATCACTACTTTGCACTGTTTCTCCTGGGTTTAATTATTATCTCAGTGATTGGAACTGCAGACTGCAGCAGAGACTTAAGAGTTCAGCCTCAATTAAAAACCATCCTGTGCCAGGCAGATAGCGGCAGGCAGCACTGCTATTCTCAAGTGTCTCCAGCAGTCCATCTAAACACCATGTGATCTGTTCAGTTGAGAAATCTGAGTAGGCAGAAAGCAGTTTCTGGGATAAACCTTGTGAGTGCTTCTCAAAATAGCCCGAAAGCAAGGTTTTGCTTTCCATAGCCGCTCTTGGTCCTTGAGGCTGGTCAGAATTTTAGGTTGATTACTAAATATTGCAAACCTCTGATCTTCAAAAATCACAAATCTTTTTTTTTTTTTTTCTTTTTGATGCTGTCTCTGGTGTGTTTGAACTTAAAGGAGTTGCATTTTCCATGTCTTTTTAGCCTTAATTATAAGTATCAGGACCTTCCGTGCTTGTGGTTTCAGCTTCTTATATTTTTCAGTGAAGCTGAAATCATCATGCAGTTGATGACCTCGTGTTTGACCCTTTGAAACCTCTTGGGCAGCCTGGCAAACAAATGTGCTGTGAGAGGAGCACATGAGAGAAGGCTGAGCCATTACGCTGGTCAGTCATTGACTAGGACTCTTGTTTTTCTTCCTTTGAAGATCTGCTTAATCATTGGTATTGCAACCCCCACTGTGCTGGGCACCTGGAGGGGTTCGCTAGCCGCTCCCCGTGACGTCCTGGGTGATGTGGGAGATGGCAGGGGGGCTTTAGAGAGTCCAGTGCTGTAATCAGGTTTTACTGGAGAAGAGATTGTCATTGATATCCCTGGGATTTGGCATCTATATAAATACACGAGCCAAGCTCTATTTAAATGCGTAGGTTCATGTCAGTTCATTCGTCTGGGAATAGGGTAGGGAGCATCCCACGGCAGTGGTCCTTCCCTGTAATTTCTGTTCCCAATATAAAACATAGATGCTGGTGAGGTGGGGCTTGCTGAGTGTAAATCCTTGTAAGTGCTGGTGCAGCTGGATGGAAGTGACTGCTTCAGACGTGGCTGATTTCAGGCCTGATTGAGAGACGGAGAAACTGTTTCTCACTGTTTCCCGCTGCGTGGCTAAAACTGGTACGGTCTTGCTGATGGAGAGTAGTGCCTACTGGCTTGGGTGCCACACGTGTGACTGCAAGTTTGTGAAGCAGCTCTGAGATCTCACGGCTGTGAGTTGCTCTTCCTCCCTTGTTTGCCATATTACCTCTGGGTGACACTGAGGGTTCAGGAGATGCTACAGAACTGAATTCTGCAGCTGCATTCACACAGGAGAAAAGGGAATTGCTTCTTTTTGTTGGGGGGGAAAAAGGATAAATCTACTTTTATCAAAGGCTTGTAATCCTTCCAGCTTGTGGCTGAAAAGGGGAGAAAATTGATAGCGAAGGCTGACCTGCATGCGGAGAGAGGTAAGGTCCTGGCTGTCTGTGGGCCTCATTTAATGAACTTTCTTGTCCTTCATGTGTTTGATGTGTTGGCGGAACTGAATTTCATTGGCAAAAATGTGGTTTGAAGGGATATCTTGAATGCACTCTCAACTGCTTGCCTAAGGGTGATTTTTAGGTAGGTTTCCAGGAGCATCCCTACTCTTGCTGTGGCTTTATCTGGCCTGCACTCCCTTCCTGGACCGGCTGTCTGCGTGAGGGGCAGCTCTGCAGAGAGCAGCATGTTTCATGCTCGCCGGCTACTGAGCAGAAGCCATGAAAAATGTCGTTCGGATGACAGTGATTTGGGGAACCTCTAGAAAATAATTTTCTGCTGGTGGATAGTTCCAAACTGTTTCCCTCCACCCCCCTGCCCCTTCCCCAAAACAAAAGAAGAGATGAAAGGATTCATTAGGAATTATTCACTCGGCTCTGCCGCCTGTCTGAGATCTGGCTGTCTGCGTTCATCCCCCAGCTCGGGGAAGGTCAGAGGGCATCTCCCCGGGGAGGATTTGCTGTTGACTGAATTGCACTCTGTCATTATCCTGCTGGATAACGAATGCAGTGGCCTCATTGGCACTGGCTTCAGAAAAAGCACGGTCATCTGCATGCGGCCTTGAGGCGAGAGGCGAAAACCTGAGGAGAGCGGCGTGGAAAACCTCATCTTGCGGGAAAGATAAGGGACGGACGCAGGCGGTTTGGCACAACGGTTTGCTTGCTGCGTGATGCTGAACAGGTCTGTAGGCGCTCTGGACCTTTGTGTTACCTTCCTCTTCCTCGGGAGGTGGGGGGACACAGCAAGAGGGTTTAAAGGACAAAACCCCTTCTCATGGGGTGAAACTAGTTAGATTTGCTCCTATTTTCCTCAGTGGAGAATGTGGCATGCTTGTGACACAGTTTGAGATCTTTTAATGAGATTTAAACCTTTTTTTTTTTCCTGTTTGCTTTTGTTTTGTTTTCAAATAGGTTTCCTGAAAGAAAAACATACAAATCCCCCTGAGCTAATTGGTGTGTGATTTGAATTCAGCTGCTACCTTGGAAGAGCTTTTCCAGCAGCTGATCTGAAAACAGCCTTTCCCACATTATTGTGGGTTGTCAGTCAATGCTAAAGGATCTTGAAGGTGCGGGTGGGGAGGAGAGAGATGTGTTTTGTTTGATACGCTGTATCTTTTAGTTCAAGTGTCATAAAATACTCGAGACGTGTGAAAGTACTCTAGTGGAGAGAGGCTGTTGGAGGGATGAAACTCTTGGTACCGGAAAGGTAAGAAACAGTTGTGGGTGCTGGAGCCCTTTGGGCTGGCTGAGGAAGTGGGTAGACCTGAAGAAAGTTTACACTTTAAGCCCCAATTTCAGATGATACCCACTGCCTTGTGCCTTGATCTTCTGGCAGCCGCAGGCTTAGAATGGCTTGAGGCTGTGCCCTTCCAGCGTGTGGTAGCACACTGGTGAGGTGCACGGGGGTGGCCAGATGCAGCCCTGTGAAGTAAAGTATTAAGCTTCAAACGTTGGCCTTCATTGCCTTTAGGCTAAATCGGTTCCCTGGAAGATGCTGTGATAAAATTGCTGGCCCAGGTAATTTGCGTCCTGATGACGAGCGGCAGTGGAGGGCGAGAGTTTGTGTCTCTGCTTATTGCTGCCATCCGTCTTGCAATCAGAAATTTATGAAATGGCCTTTTGTGTTACAGCGCGGTGTGTGCGAGTGCATATTTAAGTGGTTAGCAAATATATCCAGTTGCTAGATTGGATCACATCACTGTATAACAAATATAGATGGTGACGGTTCACATCTGGATGTCCTGACAGTACAGTACAGGAGGAGGTGGTCTCAGTGAGTTTTAAATCTTGTATCCGAAGCAGGGTAATAATTGCTTGAAATCACTGTAATTCTGCCACCAGCATTAAAGGATGTAAAATTATCCTGTGCTGTAATAAAACAAACAAACAGAAAAAAATACAGCTGCCTGGAAAATTCTTGTTGCTGTAATCCAGCACAACGTGTGTGGGACTGGTCGTGAATCAGTTTAATTGCTTTTGGGGGTCTGATCCTCCAGATCCTTGTCGCTGCAAGAAATCCTCCTCAGAGGGGCGGCTGTCTCCGGGCTGGTGTGCAGTGGTGCGATGCATGGCGAAGTAGTGGCTTGTAACATTTATGAACTAGGGCAGAAGTAGATCCCTTTATTCAGGCAGACCCGTATAAGTCTTCACTACTATATACTAGGCCCCAAATTTGCCTACGTTACAAATGAGTATGTGGCTGTGCACTTGTGTGTGTTTCTTTTTTTAAGCTGAAGGCAACCCCTTAAGCTCTTTTCTGCAGGTCTGTTCAAGCTGGGGCATGGGGAATTCCTAAGAGGATTAGCATGGTTTACTCGATACAGAACTTGAACTTGAGCAATGGCTTATCTTATCAGTGATAAAAGACATGGAAATGAAGTTTACGTAACCGAGGAGGCCTTGAACGTGGCTTTTTTTTTTATTTCCCTGCTGGAATGACAGATCTCCCGAGTTCTTCCCTGTTCACAATTGCAGTGTTCTCTGTTATCTGGCGCGTACTGTCCAGGTGCTGCCAACGATATTTTATTTCCAGCTCTGTGTTTGGAGTGATTCTCCAAAAAAAGAAAAAGAAAGGGGTGGAGGGAGAGGGCTGCAGAGGCTTAGCAAGAGAGGCTGGGCACTGCTGCTTTTGCTGGAAAGCTTCGTGTCTGGGCTGGAGAGACTGGTGCCGATCACAGCTTGGTCACAAGCTTCTGCCTTATACTGAGCTCGGCAGGTCTTTAAAGAACAGCAGGGAGCAGACCCACTTCACCTGTGGGCTGTGAGCATGGGGCTGGAAAGTTTCTAAAAGTTGTGAGTGAACTTGATCTTGAGAACCAGAAAAGACCCAGGAGTAGGGAAGGATGCCTGGTCTGCTCCCAGTGAATCGGAAAAAGCAAACAAGTGGGGAGGGCTGGGATAATCTCTTTGGTGACAGCTAGTAAATAAATGCAGAGAAATGTCTGCTGTTGTGCTTCGGCTCCATTGACCTATGGCTCTGATACAGGGTGGGACAAAACATTTGTGCCCCCGCACAGGGAGGCGGGTGGTGGGACACCCCGAGTGCTGCTGCTGGAGGAGACTGGCCCAAGCATCACGGGACAGGCTGCGGCCGCCTGCTTGCCCCCACTGGTGCCCAGGGGCTGGCTCTCATCCCCCTGAGCTGTGCTTTGCAGGGGGAGATACACAATGCCCAGCAAGCAGCTGTGGCATGAGGTGTTAGGAAGAAGAGAGAAGCCCTTCCACCCTGCTGCTGGATTTTGGTGGGTTTGCCTGCCCCGGTGTCCTACACCTGCCTTGTCTGTGCCATGTGGGAGGAATTTTGTTTTTTAAGCTCTCGCTGTCACAGATTGTGACAATGCCACAGAGGTCCAGGCAGTGCTGTTCTTCCCGCAGAAGGACTCGGCAGACGGTCGAAGGCTGGCAGGCTGACAGCACTTATTAGAGGTAACCTTCAGGAAATGCCACACACAGCCCTCGCTGAGCTTTCTGGCTCCGGGCACATACAGTATTTACACCACGCTTCTTGAGTTTCCCTGAAGGCTCTCAGCCCGCAGCTGCCTTTCTGTGCTCTGCCACCTGCCCTGTGTCCTCATGATCCAGTGCCTGGGGTTGGTCGTGGCTGCTGGGCTCCTCTGGCAGCGACCCGCCGCGCTGGAGGGGGCTGTCGGCACCAGCTCTTCCTCTGTGCATGGTACGGAGGTCATCTCCTTTGGCCTCCTAAAGATGGTGCTTATGGTAGTGGGCTTTTGGAGCCCCAGGTAAAGCCAGCGCCAAATTTTCATGCTTGGATGTGCAGGGAATGAGCCACTAAGAAGCGCAGCACCTGCACAGCAGCTCTTTCTTGAAATGCAAGGGAATTACATGGGATCAGCTCTTCTGTCTGAGCAGGTGACTTGCTCGGGTGGCTTTGTGTGAAGTTTAAAGCCAAAACCTAAGCACTAAGATTTGAAAACTTTCCTCAGGTTGTCTTGATAGTGTTTCTTCATCCCACACGGGGTGGGAGAAAGGAAATGTGATAGTATCTTGTTCTGGTAAATGACAGCGCTAAACAGCAGCACCTGAAATGCTTTGTGGTGATGGAGCCTGGACTGTGTAGGTGTGGGGAGGCTGTGCTGTGCACCGCACTGGGACGTTTGCCCCGAAGGAAGGTGAGGTATCTTCTCTGCTTCCTGGGAGAGAGGTTGGGGAATTTATATCTGAAGGGTGGGATTACGGGATGTGTGTGGGTCTGGCCTTGCTTTGCTGCCCTCAGAGTTGGTGGCTCGTGTGTCTTCTGCAGACCGAGGAGTGACTTTCCCAGCAGCAGCTGGCTGGAGGCTGAGCTCGGGTTCAGTTGCCCCAGTCGGTTCAGCTGCTTGATCCACCCGCTCTCATCCCGCTGCTTGTAGCGCGCACAAGGCGTGTGTTTGCTGCGCTCCTTTCAGCAACAGATCAGCTGTGATCCCTCCCTGCTGGATCTACCGTATGAAGAGCAGAAAACTGCTGTCCTGGGTGCAACCCTTCTTGGGGACGGCGGGAGCTCGCTGGTGCTCGGGGCCAGCAGGATTACACTCCAGGATGCTCCAAAGCCCTTTTCGGCACATGCATTTACAGAGGGGGAAGCTTTCCGTCCCTGCTACCTTGTGAGCATTTACTGTGTTGCAGGGGAACCCACAGAGGGGCATTAAAATCCCACTTTATTATTGTTAATTTCCAGTAATACTTATTCAGCGAGAGGCTGGTGGCTTGGACTTGCTCAGTGGGAGAGAGCAGGACAGACTGCCTCAAGCTGATGTCCCTTGGCCGTGTCGGCTCTGAATCCCTCGCTCCTCTAGCGTGGATTTAATTTCCACGGTGCTGCAAATGCTTCCCCAGTGCCCAGCTATCAATTGAAAAGCAGTGGGGGGTGTGTGTGTGTGTCTGCGGGGGGGGTGGCGATGGTGGGGAATGACTTATGGTCTCCATGGCAACCCACAGACGATAAATGGATCAATGTGCTGTTCTGCACCATCTGAAACTCAAGCGGCGCTGGCTAAATCTGGGGGCTGCCTTTGCCTGCCAGATCCTGCTGCGGGGCCATTAGTGTGAGACGGCTCAGCAGGAAAGCCTTCCCCCGGCGTGCCTCCGATAACACTGGCCGTGTTTGCGGAGTACGTGGGGTTCGTGCTGGAAACCCACGCTTGGCTCCGCAGAGACCTGTGGGGGGTTTGGGTGTCCTCAGTGCTGCAGCACTGCTTGGGGTTAGGTGCTGCTAGGGGCAACTAGCCAGGGTTCCAAGTCCCTGGAATTTGGGAATGGGTAAAGAGAAATGGCTTGTTTCCCCTCCATCACTTCTTAAAACCTCCAGCTCTTACTGCACAAGCAGTGGGAGATTTATGCTTCCCTTTCTGCAAGTTAAAGGCTGAGGATCCTGGACAAGGTTTGTTGTCGGGGTGGTGGGTAAGGGCAGCTGCCTTTGTTCTCGCTGCTGCTCCTGGTGCTGTGGGTAAACAGAAAATCTGTCTTCTAAGCTGCTGCTCCAGTGTTTTCACAGTGGCCAGATTTACTTAACAAAAGAAAATATTGATCTTCCTCTGCTAGATTTCTTAAAAACTTATCTTGGTATGAAGTTTCCAGTCCAGTGCTTTTTAAACAAGAGTCTTTCCAGTGCTGAGGTCTTGTACGTGCTCTGGAGTTGCACCTGGCTCAGGGGTTCAGCCAGCGACTCCCCAGTTCTCGTCCAGGACCTAGGGCTCATGTTACTGGAGCCAGCGGAAGGCAGTGGCCAGCTCAGCAGCACTTCTTTGGTCTGTGCTTTTCTGACCGTATGATGGGATAATCCCAAGCATCCCCTGGTGCTTTGAGTGCTGCAAATCTAAGGGGCCGCTTTCTTTCGGCGTTGGAGTTGGCTCCGGTGATGAGGGTCTGTGCAGGCGAGCTCATGATCTGAGGCGCTGCCTGGCCTCTGCTGCTCTTACATCTGGGTGCATCAATGCTTTTCCCTCACAAGGGGAGGAAAACCGTTGCTTTCCTTTCCGTTTTACAAAGGGGCCTGGAGAGATGAGTTGCCAGAAGCTGCACCTGAGGCTTGTGATGAAGTTGGGAATCCTCGCAGAGCTCTTAAGTTCAAGTTTTCTGCCCAGACGTATATCTGAGATGAAAACTGGTATCTGTAGGGCTCTTCTCACCTTGATTTCCAGATGCTTTTCAGGATGATTGGAGGGACTTGGATTCCTCAGCCGAGTCTGTTTGGGCAGGGATGCGGGTGCATTTCACTTGTAACTTGTGGTGTTATGTTTGTAATTTTGTTAATGCAGACAGGGAGACCTGCTGTCTGCAGTGGGGTGGAAAATCCCCAAAGTATGCTATGAAACCATTTGTCTGTTGTGGTTCTGCCTGTCCAGCTCTGCCTGTAACCCCTGGCACGTCCTGCAAGGCTCTTAATGGGGTGGTGGCCTCTGACACGTACAGGCACCCGTTTCAGAGATCACTATTGCTGCTTATAAAGGCTCGATTGTGGGACAGTCTGGCCAGATACCTGAGCTCGTAATTCTGTGTGGTGTGTCTCTGAAATGTCCAAGAAATCTGCCATCTCGGTTGCCTTTTGAATAATTTATGGGTCTCTCGACTCCAGGCTCATAAAAATCGATAACTCTTCTTGGTTCTTTTTTTTTTTTTCCTTTTTCCTTCCCCAGCAGCGGCTTGGTTAAACTCTACCGTTCTTTTGAGCTGCTGCTGTTGAAAAGCCATGGCTTGTTCCCTTACCTGAGCTATGTTTTCTTTTTGCAGCAGAATTGATCCAGGCTTTTGCAGAGAGTTGTCTGTTGCTGTTCTTCACCAGGACATTGGGAGAGAATCCTCCTCCCTTACGCCTTTTCCACGGGCTATTACAAGTCTTTGCTGTTAAAACTCCTGCTCTGGGGCAAAGCTGCAGAGCTTGGAGAGGTCGAAGCATTTTGCTTTTCTGCTCCAGCGCTGTGGTACCAGCTAACAAGAGGTTATAGAAACTGCTGGGAGCGACTGGCAGCGGCACAAGGACGGATCCTGCCAGCAGAACTGCAGCCCCTTTAGCCCAGTAGTTTGGATATGGATATGTTAATTTATTCCTGCAATTTCTAGGCCTGTCTCCGAACAGTGAAGTGCTCTGATGATCTTTGCTCCCTGTCAGGCTCAGAAACGAAGCCTGAAGTGTACCAGTAACAGCTGTGCCCTCTCTGTTGGGTTATTATCCTTTCAGAATTTAATAACGTGACACCCCTTTTTACTGGATAGCTTGTCCTTCCCTCTAGGAACAGATTGATAACAGACCTTGTATCTGCTATTTGGATGTAATTGCTAGTGTCAGCTGATGTCTGGTGCTGTTTCTCCAAACAGCCCTGGGAAGCGTGGTGGGCTGTGGGGAGCGAGGATTTCTTCCCCAGCCCACTGCACCGTATCCACAAGCCTGAAGTGAAGAGATGGTTTCGGAGAGAAGTTTTTCGCTGCTCCCTTCTCTTCCTGCTTGCGTCTTTTCATACGTGGGCTGCATGTTGGGGAGGGAGAGAGAAGCCTCCAAAGACAGTGGCAGATAACTGTGTATGAGCCAGGATGCCGTGTTTGGAGGACTCCAAGGAAATTAAAGCTGACTGCTTAGTGATGGTCTTGCTCTGCAAAGCATACAGATTTCTGCAGGATAGTTATAGGCGGAGGAAGGGTTCGGCTTCTCGTGGGGAGCAGGCAAGAGGGCTCTCCATTGCAAACAACTTATTCTTCCTGAGTCTTTAGGGTAATTGAAGAGGGTAATTGCTGTACTTTCATGCGTTTAATCCACAGGTTGCCCGGGGAGGAGGGAGGAAATGATTCAAGTGCAGTGCAGGGGGTGTGCGCACAGGTAGTATAAAGGAGAGGTTTACTCCAGGGCTGCTTGTCCCCGCCTGGTCCTGCCTCTTCCTTGCTCGGGTTTCCTTCTGCCTGGGTGCAGGGAGCCGTTGCTGGGATAACTGGTGGGATGCCTAGCTGTTGGGAAGGAGAGGTGAGCTGCGGGTAATCTGAGGACTCCTTTTCAAGGGAGCGGTACTTTATTTAATGAGTGGGTTTGAGGTGAGGATTATGTGCATGGAAATACACTACTCAGAAAATGCAGGAATATAGTAATTATAGAAAGTCTGCAGTATCTAGAACTAAAATAATACTTTATAAATACTTCCTAGCAGTGGGGCTGGCCTGTGTAATCCTACAAGGAAAGAGCAGCAGAGTGATTGATGGCTGTCTCCATCCTGCTTTATCCCTAGACACAGAGTGCCATATTAAATATGGTTGTCTCTTGGTATCACACCCTTAACGGGCGGCATAATATTAGGTTACGGTCTGTGTGGCTGGCTGAAGGAGGTCCATGGGATGGCATTCCTGCCTCATTTCAGTCTGTGGCAAAACTCCCGTAGATGGAGTCAAGGCCGGACTCTTGCTCTGTGTATTTGTTTAATCACCCTGTCTCCAGAGAACACAGAACTGCCGGGAAATGCAAAAGCATTTCATTAAGAATACCTGATGCCCATTTTCCTAGCAGAAAGCTGCGTGCTATCGTGGGCATATTTTTGTTTATTTATGACACCTGCACTTAGAGCCGTGCAAATCATCTGGAGAATGGCATGAGCACCTAAAACTGGGGGGGTGGGCAGCAGGGGGGAAAGTATTTGGAAATATAAAACCTGCCCTGTGCAGCTGCATGTGCTTCTGCTGACCAGAGCCATGACCCACCGTTGGCCCATGCTATGTACTGCACTTCCCTCCCCCTTTTATTTATTTATTTTTTAATTTTCATTATTATCCCTATTTTTGTACCCAATTAAACTGAGAGGAGGGAGGGGTGGAAGAGCGGAACAAGACAGATGGATATAATGGGGCTAAATCCTGCCCAGCTGTTTTCTCAGCAGCCATCTCCCTTACAATCCCAAGGAAATAAATGCTCCTCTTGAGGGTCCTGATGGTTAATGATGATTTGAAGAGCGCACACAAACATCTCTGCAGATGCAGCCCGCCTGTGAGATTCCGGTCGTGCAGCGAGCCCTGGGACCCCGCTCCTCCTGCATTCAGTGTGATGATAAATCATTCATCGCCTCAGCAAATGCAATTCTCTTCCTCACTCTGCACATAAACAGTCCAGGACCCTGAAGAAAGCCTGCATTTATAGTCCTCGGAGGATGAGGCAAGTGCTGTGACAGCTGGGAGGATCTGAAATTAAAGTTACGGGAAGGGCTCTGCGTGCATGGGTGTTAAAGCAATTCTGTATGGTGTTTTTTTTGTTTTGTTTTGTAGCTGTTCAGGGTGATGGAGGGAGAATAGCGATGTGCTTTTCCTGTTTCCTGACAAATGAAAACTGTTGCTGTGCTTAGTCCTTGTTTTGTAGGGATCTGGTTGCAAACGTTGATCGTGATGCCTTGTATGTTGCTCTCGTGTTCAGGTGATAAGGAGAGAAGTAAAGAAGTGCTGAGGTGGAGGAATGGAGGGACCTGCAGTCCTGGTTGTAGTTGTGCGAAACACAGGTTCATGAAGGTCTCCTGGGTTTGGGGTTTTTTTTTTTTGTGGTTTGTTCCAGCCTGAAATGTGCATCAGGTTGGCTGGGCAGAGGGTGAGCCTGGAGCCAGCTACAGCTTGGAGAAGCAACCTTGTCCAACGTTGTCCCCAAAGCAGTTGAGGGCAGCCATGTCCACATGAGCTCCTTACGCTGAAGCCGGTGTGGAAACAGAGAGCGTGAGGGTGGAATTAGGACTCTGTGTGGACACCAAAACCTCAATACATGTTTCTTCAGACCTGGTTTGAACACCGCTGCTCTCCCGGTGAGCTGAGCTCCCAGCCGGCATGGTGCTGGCCCCTTAACATCCCTGCTTGCTTCCCCTCTGCGCAGGCGGTGTGTTGGCTGGTTGGTATTCCAGCTCTAATCCCCTGGAAACCCCGGGCGGGAGGAATGCCCTTGGCCATTAACAGCTGCCAGCTCCGGCCAGCATGCTGAGGAGGGTCACTGGGCTGGAATAACTCCATCTCTTTCTGTTTCAAACAGACATCCATCTCTTAGACTTCACTCCCGTCTGTGAACTAATTTGGGTTTCTGGTTATGAGTGTTGCACAGCAAGCTACGACAGGGAAAGGGAAAAACACACATGCACCTACACACGCTCTAGAAATATGTCAGAGTTGGGCTTGCTCAGAAACTCAAGCCCAAGCATGACCTACTTTGAGACTGTTATAATCTGCAGGGGAATGCCCTCTGGATTAGATCAGCATGATCCTATCAATTTGTGCTTTGGGCTGGAGGAAGCACTGACGGAGTCGCTCATTTTCCCCTTTTGCATGTGAAATAAGGGAAGATTTTTTTTTTACTTTTTTTTTTTTTTCCCCCCTTCCTGCTAGCACTCAGACTTGAAACCAGAGGAGGTGTGCTTGGCGAGTACAGCAGCCTCGGCTCTGCTTTTCCAGTATTGGTCTGTGCTGAGCACCTTCTTGTTGGGGGCACCTGTACCATGGAACAGCAAAGTCCACCCTTGTTTGGGTCTGCTCGATGAAGTTGATTAGCAGAGATTCTGGTCCTGGGCATGGAAAGATGCCTCAGCTGATCTCCCCCGTACCCCTTTGATATTTAGCTGTTTCAATCTGTTTATTTGGGTTTATTCTTTTTGTCTGATCTGCACTGAGAGACACTTTAGTAAAATGTGAGAAATCATCTAACCCTTGTCTTTCCCCTCTTGTCACCAGCCATTGTTTATGCAGGAGCTAGAAATCTTTCTTTATTTTTCTCAACTAACAAATTGCTTCCAGAACTCAGCAAGGATGTGCATATCCACAGCAAGAAGGAAATAAACAGCAAGGCTGCATTTAATTTCAGCGTCTGCCAGAAAGAGGGAACCCTACACTTGCCAAGGAAAGATTTTTGGAATAGAGGTGCACCACACTTAATTTTCCAGGAGACTTTCTGAAAATAAAGAAGCTGGAATGGAAATAAAGCTCGCTGTGATGAAGAGAAATCGCTACCCCTTGGCTGGGAGTTTAGCCTTTGATTGCGGAGGTAGCTTTGCCTCGGGTGACTCTGGGGGGCTTTCAAAGAGGCTTTTCTCCCATCTGCGGTACCTGGCACAGCAAGAGGAATGAGGAGCAAGGGGTGTTTGGTCCACTGGTGTGAATTGTTCTGCCAGACTTCAAAGAGCCGTGGAAATACCTAATCTGTCGCTTTCAAAGGGAGGAATAAAATATTCTGATAGATTCTAAATGGAATCGCATCAGCAGTGCCTCTTCCACCGCTGCCTTTGAGCTGCTCACTGATCTTTCTGATTGGGGTAATGCAGTGAGGAAGATACAGTATTCCCTCGAGGGGAGCAGCTTGTGAACATTACTGTTCAGTCAGCCTGAAAAGCTCTATTACAGACAGATTTAGACCCGTCTTTGTGTGCTGAGAGGCACAGCCTGGCTTCCGGGAGTAGGCTTTGTCTTGAGGACAGGTGCACGTTGGGCTGAAATTATATTTACCCTTTTTATCTCTTGCGTGTACCACTTTCACCTGCTGTCTCGGGGAGGGGGTTGGTGGAAGGGTTAGGGCGGGCTATGGTGGGCTGGTTATCTGGTTTGTGGGTCCCGGCAGCGAGGCATCTCTCCATCAGGACTGCAGTATCGCTTGCTCAGGCCCATCACTTTTTGGCGGCTCTCCAGGCACCTACTGAGCTGTCCTTGTCAAGATTGGGAAGGTGAGGGGGGGAAGCAGATTTGCAAACAACCCACCTACTATTGATTTTCTTCATTTCTCGCACGCCCTGCAACGTTTCTGAGCACTAGCCCAGCAGCTGTGGGTTGTGCTTGTTGCTGGTGGGACTGGAGCAAGCTCACAGTGTGTCTGTGGAGTGAGCTGGGGCGCTGCTGCCGTGGGGTTTCCCCCGTATGTGGTCAGGCTCAGTGGGTTGTCATTGCACGATTCCTCAGATGCAGTTGTCGGGTACAGAAATGGAAGGGTTGTGCCTGATGTTGGCTGCTTCTTTTGCTGTCTTATGTATTTCCATGCCCTAATACTTGAATTTCGGTCCTGAGAGTGTGGTTTTTCAGTGAAAGACAGTGGGTGCTGCACGTGGAAAAAGCCGCAGGAGGTCTCATGTATTAATGGGAGCTACTGAAGACAAGTCGGGGAGACTAAAGTCAGTAGGATAAACTATCAGCCTCATTGAATGTGCTGCGAGAGCGTCTTCAAGGTTTTGTCTGTGTTTCCTGAGTTCTGTAATAGCTTGCACTGATCTGGAGGAGATGTCATGTAGGAGTTTTTGGAACAGTATTAATATGGAAAAGGGAGAAGATTTCCTGAAAGCACAGTACAGATTGTTCTCTGTGTCTCAGCTACACTGGCGTATTTGGGAATGTATCTTTTATCTCCATCATTGTGCTCTTCATGTCCATCCCTTGAGGAATTTCAGCAGGGCAGTCGGGGATTGTTCAGCCTTCACATAAATCCAGCGCTTCCATACTTCCCTGTAGTGGTCATGTCTCCGATGCTCCTTGAGTATCATGACTCCCAAGTGTCCTGGAAAGACCACAGGCTCCCTTGTCGTGCTCTGCAGAAGCAGGACAGCTGGAACAGTGGTACATGCCGCAGAGTAAGTGCTGGCTGCTCACTGACATCCTGTGGGATTGGACTGCATCGGGGAGTTTTATGAGAACCAGGCTGTAAACCTCTTGTACTGCAACGCGACAGGAGGCATTCCTTAGAGATAACTGTGGAAATCCATCGCAGGGTGGTTTTGGTGCCCCAGCCGCTGTAAGAGGAGCAGGACTGATTCCCTTTACGCCTTGGAGCTGTGTATCTCTTCTCAGCAGGAGGCACTACACGGTGGTGTTCCTGGGGTCACAGCCTCTCCCATGGGGGCTTGAGCTGCTGCATGTGGAGGGCAGAGGTAGTATTTCATGGCTGTGCTTCTGGATCAGGTCCACTGGGGTGAGAGAGTGCCTTCGAGGGAGCTTCACAGCTGCAGCAGAAAAGCCCTGGTCACACCAGCAGGAGCAGCTCTTGGAGAAGTCCTAGCTCTGGCAAGTTGCTGTCCCCAAGGCACAACCAGTGGGCTCCGCAGAGCAGCCTGCCAGATCCGGCTTAGCGCGGTCGCAGCTGTGGGCTCGGCTGCCAGAGAGACGATGCAGAGGGGGAGAGAGGAAGGAAAAAGTTCCCTTTGAAAAATGGCAGCGACAGCAGGAGAGCAGCGAGGGTGAGGCCTATTGATTACACGCTTATCTCGGTTTCTTTCATGCCTCTGCTCGAAGGCACAGTGTGTGGACAAAGAAATCCTGTGCAGTGGTCTGAGGAGGATGGTGGTGGAGCAGGGGCTGGTGCAGCCTCTGGGAATTGACGCTGCAAAGTCTGGTCTGTTTGGGCTTAATCGAACTTTACTTCTTGGAGACAGAACATTCCCGGTGAGACAAGCTTCCTGAAGGAAAGAGTTTTGCTCTTAGTATGGGGTCTGAACTATCTAGTGAAGGCAGCTAGCGTATGGGCTTGCTGAGCAGCTCTGAAATTTTGAGGATGTCTTTGTGTATCACTGTAGGAAGCCATAAAAGTCCTATTCATGCAGTTGGCATTAAAAAACTTAAAGGACCATTTATGTAGGGAACTAGTCTTGCCCCTAGAAAGAGATAGCTGGCTCAGCAGCTGCGTGCAGCTCAGTTGTGTTGCCACATGGTCTAGGATTTATGCTGCTTGTAAAATGCTGCATTTAAAGAATCTCTCAAGCCCTGAAATGCTTCTCCCAAAGCCACTTGCGCCACACTCTTATTATCTGAGTATATTCCCTTATCTTTCAGCGTTCTGCTTTCCAAGTACAATACAGATTAGCTGTGGAGAACCTCCCATCCTTTTGGAGCTGGGCAGTGGTGACTGTGAGCCATCTTCTGAATTGGGAAGCTGAGAAGAAGCACTAAGGTGGCTTACCTGTCTGGAAGCTGGGAGACCTGTGGTGTTCTCCTAATTCACGTTGCCTTGCCTGGTTATCTGTGTCAGCGCGTTTGGGTGCCTGGTCCTCCATCAAAGGCTGTTGGCAATAGGCCCTTTAGGGTAAGGGTAGTTTTGCACCTCTGTACGAGTACGATCGCACCTTCCCTAAGTCTGGCTGGGAGTGCCGTATTCTCTTGTAGTTCAGCCAGAAGTTGGGACCTGCTGGGCTTGGCATTTGCGGGCCATTTCTGTCATCTTAGAGCTGTGCACAAGATGGATGTCTTGCAGCAGTCCCCTCCTCGTGTTATTCTGTGGCTGTCATGTATATGTGAGAGCTGCCTGAGAGGCAGCCTGGTCCTGGGAAATGCCCCCTTTTCCATTTCCGGAAGAAGTGAAGAGCCAGCATGAACTGGAGAAACAAGCTGGTGACACAGAGGGGTTTGGCAGCCATTCTTATGTAGGCTCTCTGGCTGGAAACCCTGCGTACGGGCTGTGACGGAGAGGGACAGTTCTGGGTGGATGTAATCAGTGTGGCCAACTGGTGGAGGCAGATTGCCTTTTGCTCTGTGCACCTCGTGCTAAAAATACCAGGGTGGCTCAGGAAGGGTACGATGTAGGTTGGAAAGCCTGTGTTTGGGCAGAGAGGTATGGCAGCAGCCTGTTCCTCGGGGAAATGCTGAGGAAACTCAGCACTGTTGGAGCGAGGACCCAGGACACGTTGCAGCCTTGCACAAGGTGCATGGCCTCCTCTGGGAGGACAGAGTTCCTCACGGCGTTTGGGAGTGTGAGACGTGGTGGGTGATGCCACTCCTTTCCCAGGTTTCTTACAAAGCCGCTGTGTCCTCTGCGTGTCACTGACCGAGTAACACACTTGTCTTGTTGATTTGGAGTGGGGAAACATAGCTGGAGTGGGAGTGCACATGGCAGATGCCTGTTTTCTTTCAGAAAGCCTGGGGGTAGTAAAGACCTAATTAGCATTCTTGCGAAGGCAAGTCATAGGGAGACTCCAAGATTTAGGTTTGCAAGGAGGGAGTTGGCATCAGTGAAAACAACAGATTGCTGGAAATGTGCAAGCAAAGTACTCGATGCTCTGGTGGAGGAGAGAAGGCGGCATGGCAGAGGTGCTGGGAGCAGTCAGGTACGTGGTACAAGGACATGGGTTCCTTCAACATTCACTGACTGGCGGCTAGAGTGAGAGTCCCATGCTGGTGCCTTGTACTTTCCATTGTGAACCCCACTCTGATGATGCTGAGGTGGGAAGACCTCTCTCAGGGTTTCTGCTTGATGGGGAAAGGTGAGCTCTGCAATGCCGGGGGGTCGCTGCCCTGCCCAGGTACCAGACTGTTGACCGTCAGCACAGGAGTTAAGCAGCAGGCTGCTTCATCTCTGCCGTCCCATTTCATTTGCTGTTCTGGAAGGCTTTCTTTGGAGGTGATCCAGGGATAAAATCCTTGTGTGAGGCCGGTGATTTCCAAAAGTTCGTGACTGTTTTTCCCTGTACCCTTTTGTCTCTGAAGGAGACTATACATGTACTTATGTTGGCTGGGAGAGGTGTCCTTGGAGAAAACCAATTAGTGTTTAAGACACTGAACCTCCAGTGTACATCTAATCACTGTATTTCTGCATTTGCAGTATGTTCAGCGGGTTTTATTTATCATGATGGAGTTCAGTTGAGCACAGCTCTCTTGCTGGTCTTCCAGTCCTCTGCCCGAGGCACATATGCTTTCATTAATTTTCTGCTATTATCCACTCAGGTGTCCTGTGTGATCCAACATGCTTAATTTCATTCTACGGAGCACCAGCTCTTCCGATCTGAACTTAGCAGTGTGATTTGCAAGCATCATAAGGAAATGAATCTTTCTTTTCTGGAGATAACTGCTTCCTGAATTTCTGTTCTATTTGTAATGCGCTAATAACCTCCATCCACCAAATCCCGCTCAACTGTTTCTGTCCCTTGGGTTTCTGTTGAACCAGAGTGTTCCTTGTTGTATTATCGTTGCATCCAGAGCCTGCTGAGGACCGGTTGTGCTTGGTGCTGTTCCAAGTCAAAGCTGGTCAGTGCGTTAGACGCATTACAGGATTGAAGGATTGGTGTGGTGCAGAGCTACAGCAAATACTTGGAAGACATGGGTGTCAGAAGCCTCGGAAAAAGGGAAAATGACTATGTTTTCATAGGCTGAGCACGTAAATCCAGGGAATGTAGTGGTGGGTGTGGTGTAAAGCTCTCATGTAGTATAAAGATGATTATATAAAAGCTGACTTTAAATGGGCCGAGGTTCAGAGCTGGCCTGCCTACAAAGCATGACCAGGGGCAGTCTCTTTGGCGGTAGGTGGGCGGACAGCAGAGCTTTGAGAAGGCTGGGCCGTGGCTTTGCAGCTGCTTGCTGCTTTTAAAGTATGGCTTCAAAGATGCAGTGCTTTGGACGTCTTTGTTCCTGGGTGAAGAGGCCAGGCTCCCCCTTGGCTCTGACAGCCTGGAGTCCCCCGCAGCATCCCTGGCATCCACTCTGATGCTCAGGTAGCAGTGGGCAGAAGCGCCTCTTGATGCCCGATGATGGATCACTTCTCCTGCCAGGCTGCAGTTGTTTTTCACAGCCTGGGACTCCGAGCTGGAAATACCTGACTATCAGGCCCTAGAGCTGGACAAAAAAATGCAGGAAATTTGTGGACTGAGCAAATACCTCTCGTAGCAGACTGTTTGCACAGAGAAGTGAAGTTTAGAAGCAAAAGCAAACATGCACTGGCTAACGGAGAGGGCGAGGCAGGCGAGAAACGCTGAGCCGCGTTTCTCTGTCTCCAGCTCCATTTCTTACTTGGCTGCTTCCAGGATTTAACGCTGATGGTCCAGAACATGACAAGGCAGCGTTTTGGTATATACTTGTTAAACCCCTCAGCCGGTGCAAGGCATTTAAAACCAAACGATTGCCTGCACAGACACTTAATGGGGTAGCGCGAGCCGGGGGTCTCTGCTTCCCTCAGGGGCCAGACGCTGCCTGCCAGGGGCGAGCGGGGGGCTCGGGCGCCTGCCCACGGCCGCGGGAGCAACAGAGAAGGGTGGCTGAGCCCCTGCCCTTTGGGCTCAGGCGGTTTGTGCTGCTCAGGTTTGTGTATAAAAGGAATCTCATGAGGCTGCTGACACGGTTGAGTTTCCTTCTGAGTGTTCCCCTACCTAAGGATAGCTCTGTTTCCCAGAACCGAGTGCGGGTGGGCATGGCTGGCCTTAGAGGAAGGAAGAGCGGTGGGGTTTTTCTTTTGCAACTCCCTTTGTAGTCCCTGTGTCTTGCCTTTGAAATGCTTGTGTGTGGCTTCATGGACCGTGGGGGTCTGCCAGGCAGCAGGAGAAGGAGGGTTGTGTAACGATGGACTTGAATATTTCATTAGTTAATGATGTTCTATAATTTAATTAAAAGTATCTTAGAATATCTAGGCAGCAGGAGGAATATGTCTTTGCCTCTCCTCCAGCCTACTGCTGATAAGTGCATTAATCCGTTTGCATTTGTTCTGTAAAGGCATGTTTCTATCGGGTTTTCAGGAAAGTCTGTTTCCTTTTAAATGGAATAAAGATAAGGCAAGACACTTGAGTCCTTTGTGGGTAGAGCCTGTAATCCTCCGCATGAGGGGAGTTCTGTTTGAGGCTTTGTCTAGCGTTTCAGTGGTACAGTATGTTGCTGACTATTCTTAGCCTGCTTTGCATAGGTAATTAATTTGTCCCCTACAGTAATTTCTCTGTAGTGATAATGCAATAAATGCCAAACTTATGTGGTTATGTGTGAGCAAATGTAAAAGAACTTGTCGTGGTATGAATGACTGAGATGATGAGACGGGCGTGTAGAAAATACTGTGTTGAGTGCTAACAACAGGCTGTACTGTTTTAGCATGTAATGGAAATAGTTCACGCCATGAACAATGCGTAGTCTGGGCCCTGATAATCGCGAGTACAAAGAGTGCATGTCACACTTGGAAAAAATCTTTTTTTTACAGGTGTTTTCCATTTAGACCTTGCAGTGGCAAAGTTTTGTTCACTGTTTGTTTTGTTTTTTTACAGATGGAGAAATTGAGGTTTGGAGACCTTAAGTGACATGTTCCAGGAAGATGTTATCAGAGCCAAGATTAGCTGTTGGGTGTTTTGTGGCTTTCCATCTTGCGCTTGTGCTGCTCAACATCCTTGCAGAGAGAGCGTAGGTTAGACACCCTGAGACGTGCCAGCTGCATCGTCCTTCGGGCTGGATGGCAGAGTGCACAAATGCCAGCTTTGCCTCTTTCCTCCAAGGGGCAGAAGAGGCTGGCTGCCAGCGAAGGGAGCAGAGCTGACCATGGGAGTTTGCTTGCAGTAAGGAGGAGGCCCTTTATGGAAAGGGCACTGTATATAATTGGACTGAGCTGTGCGTCAGCTGTTTCCTGCTTGTGTGGCATTTGATCTGCAGCAGAGATCAAGTCCTGATGACGTCGTCCATTGAAGCTTTTGCTGTTGTTGTTTCAAGGGAAGCCTGTATTACTTATTCATGTGGTTTTCAGAAGTCGTCCCGCAAGAATATGTTCGAGGGTCGTCTTGGTTTTGTTTTTCCTTCTCCAAATGCTTTCCATCTATTAGACATCCTCTTTGTCTGCCACTTCTTCAGAAGCAAAAATTTCTGGCATTCTTGGTAGTTTATATTTAAGGGGAAAAAAAAGTGGAAAATCAACAAAAAGGCTTCTGTTGTGCGTGCATTTATTTCTTTGTGTGCAGGGTCTTCCGCTGCTCAATTCTAAATGGTTGAATTATTAAACTTGAAAAGCATCTGCTCTTTAGAAAGCATTCGCATGTACTGTAAACATGATGGATAACGAGGCAGAGCCGAATCTAATTGACACAGCTCTGTTGATGTTTGTAATATGGGTTTGTGTGAACTCTTATTTTAAAGTTGTGGGTTTTATGATTTACTGCTGGGGTAGCTGGTGACTGGTCTTCTGGAGTTGGCTCCCTTCTGCAGGACTGAGCATGCTGCGTGGAGCTGGGTTTTCCCTGGGCCGGCAGGGAGGTGGCACAGGGATGGCCCACGGGTGGAGGTGAAAGGCTGGTTCAGGCTCACCCTTGGAAAAGTCAAAGCTCCCCAGCCTGGGGATGTTTGCACAGGTGTTTTTTGGGATGCCTCGCTGTTCCTGAAGAACTGCAACCACCCATGACACTTCACCGGGGCTGGAAGTGAACCGGTGCTGGAAGTGAACCGGTGCTAACCCGCACCTGTCCACTGGCCACCTCTCAAAGGCTTTTTTTTGGCAAGGGGGTTAGCCGTTAGGGCTGTGGTTTGTAGCTAGCTGTCTCCTCGGAGCTGTGACACAGGGGAGGTGTGCAGTGCCCATGGCAGTTTGCAGTGGAGCTGCCCTCTGCCTGCCCTGCAGCAGCCCTCCTGGGCTGGGTTTGCACTGGCTTCTGGCGTGGCTCTGCCCAGGGAGGAGCTCGGAGGCTGAGGTGCTGCCGTGTCCGTTTTGTGTGCTGGGGGAGAGGAAGGTTTGCCCCCACTGACCTGCTTGAGGTGATGCTGGGACTGTAATATTTGGGTGCATTAGGTTTGGCCATATTGTCTCCATCTCTGTACCGACTTCTAGACCCACTTCTGGTAGGGAGGCAGAGAGGGACTGACTGATTTGCACCAAAGCATTCCTGAATCCAGGGCTGGCTTTCCTGTATGCTTCCTCCTCAGCACCTCTGAGCCTCATTTTTTAAGTTTACGGATGTGCAGAATAAGCAGCTCTGTCAGCAGCTGCCCGGGCAGAACAGGAGGCCTGTGCAGTCCTACCTATGGTGTCTGAGCCTCTGCTCTGAGTGGCTTTTCCCCCGGCTCCTTCCACCCCACCCTGCTGTGAATAACGAACCAGTGCAGAACCGATGGCGGTTGGGAGGCCAAACTGGGGTTGAAAACTTTCCCACATGAAGCGCGCTGGCAGTGCCAGCAGAGATGAGGGCGAGAGGAGACGGCTCTGCTGTGCCAAAGCACTCTTTCATCTCTTTTCAGCTCTCCCCGTGAGGGGTCCTGGCTCACAGCACATAGATGCCTTGTGCAGATGTCTTGGCTGGGAAAGAAGTGGCCCCTTTCCCCTCCCAAGCAGAGCAGAGAGATATAAGAAAGCTATTGATTTGCTTGTAGCCAAAGTGAGCTGAGCCAGGCGCTGCAGTGCTTTATTGAGCCTGGATTAAGGCTTTGTTACTCACTGACATTAAAAAAAAAAAAAAGGTGCAGAAAACAAGTTGAAAGTAGAGGGGTTTTTCCGTGTTGGTAAGCAAATTGCTAGCTGGGTGTTGTTTACCTGCTGGTTATTTCCCAAGCAAATGAGAGGCAGGGACAGACCTTGAATAAAGGCCGTGCTTTCTCATCCTGTTGAAGAGGGGAGCTGCCGGGCTCAGGTCCGGGCCGCCAGAGCTGTCTCGTCGCACAGGGTGGCACAAGCGCAGCGAGTCGGTGGCAGGAGTCCAGTTGTTAATGGGCAGGTGCCTCTCCCGCTGGTGGGAATCACAGTGGGCTTGTTAGTGGCGGTGAGCAAGATGCCAAGGAGCGGCTGGGGTGGGGAGCTGAGCTTTACTGCAGCTCTTGGTGTCGCTCGCAAGCCCCTCAGTGGTACGCAGGAATCTGCCCGGCCCATCTTTGCCGCTCTAGTTCACTTCAGCTGGAGGAGAAACACAGCAAGTGATCTCCAGGGCTCTTAACCTGGTCTTTTTACTGAGCCCTAAATTCAACCTTGAAGGCTTTTCCCTCTGGCAAGCAGGTATTTTTGAGGAAAAATGAATTTTGGGACCAGCGTAATCTATTTCCTTGTTGCTTTTCTGGAAAGGTCGTCAATCTCGGCTTTGCGTTCCCTTTGCTGCTGTTGGGAAATGGTGCCTCAGTGCCACGTTCCTGGCGCTGCCTGCATCAGCCTGGGCAGGTTGGGGAGTGCGCGGGGAGCGATGGGTGCCAGCACGGATGAGGAACGCTCTGGATGGTGTTCAGCGCGGGGAGGTTGGCCAGAGGACTGCAGCAGCCAGTTCTGCAAAGAAGGATGAATTGGCATTGAGATCCTGCTGTCTAAATGTGTTAAAATTTAACTTTAATTGTGCGGTGGGGCGTAAGCACGGGATCACACCGAATACTTCTGTTGACCTTAAAGGCTGGAAGCTCTGTTTGGTAGACATGGTGCAGCTGGTTTTGCACTACTTTATGGAGCCGAGAGGTTGGCCAGAGTTGGTGCCTGCTGCTTGTCTGAATTGCCCTGCTGAATTCACATCATCTTGTTTTATTCTGAGGAAATAAGGTTGCTTTGTGGTAGTGTATGAACTTCAGCTGAGATGTTCTCTGCCTGGTGCCTGTGCGACTGCTGGTAACACCTCATCCTCGCTTTGCTCATGGGCGATGGAAGAAATGCTCCTTGGACTCGGGAGGGGAAAGGGGCTTTTCTGGGTGTTTTCGGTTGCTAGAGAGCTGTAGCGATCTTTAATCTTAAGGTGCAAATTGTCATCGCAGCATTTTCTCAGGGAAAAGCAGCCTTGAGAGGAAATGGAGCTATAAATGAGCCTGGCTGGGCTTCTGGCTGAGCGTTTTGAGCGAGTTTGTGCTCTCCCTTTTGGCTGTGGGCCAGGCTTTCGAAGGCAGCTTGGCAGAGCTGTGCTGTGCGCTCAGGTACCCCATGCCCCTCGCCTGCCGATGTCCCGATAAGCGAGTGCGAGCACGCCGTGTTGCGGCTGATCACGCGCATGCTCTCGGCCCTGCTTGCAAGTGACATGCTTTTACGGACGTGTGTGCTGGCATTATGCACCTTACCCACAGACGTTGAGAATCTAACCTTGTAATTTTAGCAGCTGGCTCAGCGCTGCTTCTGAGCAGATAGGCTCGTTAAAATAAATAAATAAAAATACAGGCCTGCGTTTCCTGTGCGTGTCAATATTGGAATAATTCTAAATGGTGTGTTTTCCCCTGGTCACTGACCTATAGTTTATTCCATTATCGACTGCTGTGTTACTGGCTCTTTGTATTCTGTGGTTAAGTGAACTGTAAGGCTGAAATCATTTGGCTGGGATGGTGTTGCTGGGCAGGAACTTGCATCTGGCTGACTCAGATTGGGGTGAAAGTGTACCCTCTGGCAACTCAAATACTCATTTATCTCCACCTCCCCCCCCTAATAAACGAGTTAAACAACATAGTGGAGTATTGATCCTGCTTCCATCAGGCAGCCCCAGGCTGTAGCAGTTACCTTTGTGCTACATTCCTGCTGCTTTCCCAACGATGCTGTGCGTTTTCTCTAGAGCTCCCTCCCTCCCCTTGGTGACCTTCTTTCTCCGGGTTGGGCTGTGATGGGCTTTGCTGCTGGACGCCATCACCGCTGTGAAGCACATACAACACCAGAGCTTGGTGGTGTCCGTAGGGAAAAGCTTGCTCCGTTGGTTTGATGCTGTGAGCACCATAATGTTGAGCTTTGTGGTTTGGTAGCATGCTTTTGTTCCTCAGGCTCTGTTCTAGGAGCTGTTGGCCTTAGGTCGGGAAGTTGGTCCTAAAATAACAACGCTCTGTTCTTTCATGGCCGTTACAGGTAGACTTGAGGCCTGGTTCAAGACCATGCAAACCACCTTCTGTCTTTATTGGTGTTTCAATTAGCGCCATTTACTGGTAGGTGTTTGGTGAGAGCCTCCTCATGTTCTTCCTGGTCTTATGGCAGTGATGGACCTCTACTGATGCAGTAACTTTTTTAAAACTCATGATTTAAGACTCCCGGAGCGGCCAGTATTGCTGCTTTTTAGGAAGGTGCTTCTTTCTGAGAAGTACCTGATACTTCTGACTGTTGCTGGCATCCAAGTTGCTGGTGGGTGATTTGAGTACAGCCTGATCCAAGACTGTGGACTGTCCAAGCTGGGCTGCCTGCTTTCTGTAAAGGCTCTGGAAACATGGGTGCAGAGAAGCCATACACCGGGAAGTGAGTCCGTTAAGCTGAGCTAACACCCGGTAAACCATCATCCCTTTTCCTACCGACGGCCTGGGGCACGTTATGCAGTGCTGAGGAGCTCCAGCCTCTGCAGAGTCTCCACGCTGACTCCACACTGAAACACGTGCTTTATTTTCAAGGGAGGAAGGCGGTTCACTATCTCCTTTCCCTTTAAGCATGAACTTACTCAGCTTGCACGTCCTGCCTGGGACTGCCTTAGGCTCTCTGGGTTTTTTTGCTGCTGTAGAAAAGTACCTTTAATACACAAATACTCAAAAATGCTGTTCTGTATGATCCATTCATGTTTCAGGTCTAATGAGGACTTGATCTTTGTTAGTGACTGATTTGCGTGTCTTGCTTGTGGGCTATGGGGGTGTTAAAAAGGCTTTTTGTGTGCTGCTGCTCAGCTTCCCAACCAGATGCATCCATCATCTTCAAAAGAAGCGGGGGAGAAGGATAGCTCATATTTTTTTTTTTTTTTTTTTTTTTTTGAGCCACTGGTATTTGGCATCCAAATAAACAGGTGTTCTGGCATGGGAGCAGAGGAGTACTTGTCTCTCAGAGCTCCTGTCTCTTGTGTCACGTGAGGATCTTCAGGGAATTTCTATCAAAGAGCTGGGTTAGTAATGATATAATTTTTATTATCCTCTTGTCTGCTAGGGGATTGGTGCATAACTGGGTTCCTAGTGTCTGCGGCAGGGTAGGCTGGTGCAAGAGGTAAATGTCTCTGGAGTGCAGCCCAAAAGTCGCCTTGGATAGAATTAAAACTCTGAAAGTAAATAACACAGCTGCTCTGCGAACCTCCGGCCTTATGGGGCAAATATTTGGGACTCTGTCAGTCCCGGCATTATGTGCTGTGTTCAAACGAGGTCACGTCTGCTGATACCCACGGATAGATGCTGGGAGTAACCCTTAAACCTCTGAGGAACCCCAGTCAGAAAAGTTCTAGAGACTGGGAGTTTTGGCACTTTGGCACAGGAGATGAAATGCATGTCAACACTTGTCAACGTTTTGTATGCCGGTCTCCCCACAGCCCGGTGTCTTATCTCCAGGGTTTGACCTCTAAGTCTGCACTTGTTGGTTGCGTGGTGTGGAGAAATGCAGTATGGATGGTATGCAGAAAGTCTTCTAATATCAGTCTCCTCTTGCCCGAGCCCTGCCAGAGGTGTGTGCAGAAGGCAGGCTGGTCCTCGGGAGGACCAAGACAGCAAACTGCCAGTCAGTCTTAAGTTTGTTCCTTGGCTTCCAGGCGGTGCTGATTCCAAGAATAAGGCAAACACTGCGGTGGCCTTATCCAGGGACCTCACTGACGTCAATGTGTGCCTGTCCGTTAACCTCGTTGGACTTTGGGTCAGGTTTCTTTGAAGGCTAGGCATTGAAAGCAGAGCCGAGAGGCTAGCCGGGGTCACTCCAGTCTTTGCTGGGGTAACTCGAGCAAAGACAAGGGGCAGGCTGTGTGAGCCCAGCCTGTCGGGAAGGTCAGCCCAGATGTGATTGAAGGCAGAGGGGTTTTGCACAGCCCTCTCTCTTGAGCTTCTTATGCCAAACATCTCTTAGAGGGCTGCTGATGGGCCTCTTGACATGCATCTCCCTTCAAATGTTTGTTTATCTGCATGTCCTCAGGGTGCTTTGAAAATCTATGGGGTGCCTGAAAGGATGGAGGCACCCAAGTGTCTGTGCACGGGGTCAGCGCAGCACGCTTGGTTTTATTTTGTCCTTAAATAAAAGCAGCTCCTGAGCAGATGGAAACACTAGCATGAGCTGTATGCCTATGTGTTTTTATGCTGTCTCCCTGAGCAGCTAGAGAGACACATTATGAAGTTCTTTCTGTAAAAGGACCTTGATTGGCAGCCTGGCTGGGGTGGCATTGGAGTGGAGTAAGCCACTTTTTGGTGCTTTGTGTTGCAGAGCACTGCGTGCTTTGGGGGCTGCCTGTGAAATTCATTCCAACTCTTCTGATGTAGAAAAGTCCAGCTGCAAGCCTGGATTTCTTAAGTTGTGTGTGGATAACATAAGCTGGCCAGGAAACGTTGCTGCTTGGCTTTAGAGGTCTACATAGCAAAAAAAAAAAGAAACAGAAATAAACTTTGGGTTTACTTACCAGTAATGTGAATTTGCTTTTTATTGTAAGCCACAGGAGAACAGTAACTTTCACCTGGTGTGACCTCTTTACAAACCATGGCATCTCCTTCATTCGCTGCCTATAGTGTGCACTGGTGGATGTCTGCTCCTCAGGCTGTCTACTGTGTTCATCATGTTGACATCTGAAGTATTTTGGTACCTTACTGACTGGGCTCCTACTCCTTTCCTCCCCCATGCATGTGCTGTTTCCTCAAGGCATTTTGGCACTAAGGAGAACGCAGAAGTAGCATTTAAAACATAAAGGATTCCAGATGCGAGCATGCCTTGGACACCGCTGGTGGAGGAGAAACTCATAATCCACACAGGTGTTTACATTATGGTGTGGCCACATGGTATGTGTGGATAAATACATCCCAGATAAAGTTGCTTGCTTTTGTAGGTTAGTTTCCTCTCTTGTTTTTAAACTGTAACTTGAAATTCACACCCTGGGGAGCATGCAACTGTATACCTGTTAGCCGCACTCCCTGCTGCGGTGTCAACTTGATGGTTGGAGCTTCACATTCTTAAATGTCAGCGATGAGGTGTTAGAAGTTCCCCTCTTCCTGCCGGAGGAGGTTGGAAGAGGCCCCTGAGAACTGTTTGCTGTAGGAAATGAGAATTGCCAAGATCCTCTGATTCTATGGAGACTACGTGATCCCTTCACCTTGTGAAGGATGGAATAATCCTGGCATTGCCACTTCAGCCCCATCCCTGGCCAGGTGGCAAAGCCTGGTTGTCCTTCTGATGCAGTGATTAGTCTCTGCTGCCATTCTCTGAAGACAGGCCAGCAGAGATGGCTTTGCTGTGAGACTGAGTCCCCTTCCCTGTTGATGGGAACTCTAATGCTTACATTTCCCCCAACGCTGTGCAAATAATTTTGCGAATTTTATTCCCAGGCAAATAGTTCATATTGCACTTGGGGGGAGTTTCCATGCTAATGAAACTGAAAATGAGATTTTCTTTTCCTTGGCGTGAGGTTTAATTTTGAGCATCTTGAACAGAAGATCAGCGTGGGGTTGTGAGCTAGACAAAGTTTTGTTTTTACGAGAGCTATCTGGAAAACTCATCACTTCTGCTGGTGCTGGTTCTCCTTGAAGGCTTTGTAGTGCCTGTGGTTATTGCTGCTGCTGACTATGTGTTGGCTTCATGACAGAATTGTGGCAGTCATTTCAGTCTTTTTGTTTACCAGGTAACCTCGGAGTAAAAAATGCTACCCGTAGATCTGTATCTCTTCTATTAACGTGGCAGATCCCAAAGCGCACAAGCGGGGAATGGTCTGTTCGTAAGGCTGCTCCTCCCAACTTAGGGTGCTTTGGACAAGCCCCACGTGTTGGCTGGAGAAAATTACGTTGAACTTGTTGAACTCCTAAGCCCTAAATTATCTGGGGGTCTGGAGTTAATTTGGAGCGTGAAAAATAGATGCCACAATGTTGTCTCCAAGACACCGCACGAGTGGATGCTGTTCGTTCCTGGATGTGCAAGCAGCTCACCCGCACGGCAGTGAGCAGCACAGTCTCTGCGCTGGCAGGGCTGTGGCACAGGGGATGGAAGGGAGCCCTGGTGCGTTCCTGGGTCTGTGCTGCTCTCCAGCTTTTCATTCGCCTCCTCTTAATGGTTGCTCAGGACATTCGGAGCACCTTGATTTAAAGCAGAAATGTTGAACTGAAGAAGGAATTGAAAAAAACAAAAACAAAACAAAAAACCAAAACAAACAAAAAAAACCCAAACAACCAAAAAACCAAACCAAACAAAAACACACCAAATCCCAAACAAAAAACAACAACCCACAACAGAGGATTACCTAATTTCAAGCTAGTGTCTATACCATTTCACACTCTCTTACTCCTGTCAATCATGGCTCTTTTTATATAAAAACATTTGAATTTTCTGAGACAAACTTTGCTGTCGAAGGCTGAGGTATCTTCCTGCCTACTGCAGGCTATTTCGGGGCTCTGCTTGAGGTGCCGTTTCCTCTTTTTAATTTTTCAGCCATGGTGCTGCTTCCCTTCTGATCTGGCGGGGAATGGAGACTTCTGACTCAGTCCTCCGAGGGGACTCCTGGAGTTGACT
The DNA here is from genome assembly GCF_963924245.1 of Chroicocephalus ridibundus. Lineage (NCBI taxonomy): Eukaryota > Metazoa > Chordata > Aves > Charadriiformes > Laridae > Chroicocephalus > Chroicocephalus ridibundus. Next base: position 6,403,723 of record NC_086296.1, on the reverse strand, counting down.
GGGAAAAGGCAGGGCTGGCAGACTGGGAGAGATGCGGCTGTCTGAAGGGGTATGAAGGAGGATGCACGCGCTGGCCAGCGTGGGGCTTTGGGGAGACGGATCCTCCGTTCCTGGGTTTGATTTGGTGTGAAAGGTTCAGCTTCAGGCTCCTGACCTCCCTGGCCCCAGAAAGTGTTGCAAGAGCAGTTGTTTGCGTGAGACCTTGTTTGATTTCTGTCCTGAACTGGTGTGTCGTGCACTGGAGATGACAATTTCATAAGGATGCTCTTGGATAATGAGTGAAGTTCTCTGATATATGTATCCCCAAACCCCACAGAATATAATTTTTGGGTATTTCTCAGGTCAAAAAGAAGTATCTGACAGCAGTGTAGGAGGCTGCTGCATTGACTTGGATGCATAGTCATTAACAATGATTAATATGCTTTTGCGGGTGGGGGGAATTAATTCCCCCCCCCCCCATTTCTCCTCCTTGAGCTCCTCTGGGCTTTCCTGCATTCAGGGGGAAAAAAGGAAGGCATAAAACCTAAGATACGTTAAATACATTGGTCCCAGGGGTGGTGCCGCGTGTCAGGGGAGCGTGGGCTTGGGGCTACAGCCTGTGCTGAGCCGCTTCCCAAACGCGTCCTCCAGTGCCTTTCCCACTGAGGTGGGGCCCAGAGCAGTTATCTGAAACAGAAGTAACGTAAATTGAATGAGCAGTCCGGTTAAATAAGTAATGAAGTTAGCAGGGTGCCTAATTAAATTAAATTCAAAATTATGTATGGATGATGCCTTTCTAATAATTGCTGTAGGTTTGTCATTGAGATACTCCACACTGCTCTCTTGGAGGAAGATTCCCCTTTCTCAGGTGAATATGTTGGTGCCACAGAGGAATGCGTTTTACACTTCAGTTTGCTTTGGCTCCTTGATGCTCTTGTGACCGTTTCAGTGATATTGTTCGTTATTTTACTGAGATGTATGGTGGGAGTTTGGCTGATTTCAGTCTCTGCTGCTTATATGTTGGACTCTTTTTTTTTTTTTTTTTTTTTTTTTCCCTTCCTACAAAAGGTTTCTGCTTTGCTCCTGCCCTCCTGGACCAGCCCTGGTGCTTTTTCCTTGGTCCCTGTGCCACACGGATATCATAGGGACTGTCCCCTGTCCTTCCTGTCTCGCTGTGTGCCTGGGGAGTTGCTCCTGCCTTTGTAAAGCATTGGGGCCTGGCAGCACGTCTGGTAAATCTGGACACGATGAGTTAACCCATTGCTTTATTTGAAAGCAGTCTCTTAATTTCCATCTTCACGGGCTTCTTTAAAACGGCAGCACTTCGAAGGTGCGTGTCAGTTTGGAGATAACCGTTAAGCTGAGGAGGAAGAACGATTTTGAAGTGAGGGGAAGCCGCTGAAATGAAAGACACTCGAGAAGACACAGCCATCACGGCCACCGAAGGAAATTCTTCTCTCTCCAGACAGCACGTTGAGGACAGTCTCTTGTTGTCTTGGGCACGGTCAGACACTTGGTGCATTTTGAAGATGGGTTGTCAAGGCAGAGCTGGCTCTGGCTGGCAATTACTGACCTTTGAGGTAATGTGTCCTTAATAGAAGGATGCGAGTACATCAGAGGAAGAATTATGATTGTCATAACCATCTTTTCACCTCTTTTGAGGAGGACAGGTCTATTAAAGGGCCTGTGCTCCAGGAAAACTGGTCCTGCCCCTCCAGGAGATGAATGCTGGCTTTTCTGAAGGTGAGAGTAGATGTGGGGAGGAGAGGGAGCCCAAATGACCAGAGCTCTGTTGCTGGTTTGTTAACTTTTTTTTTCTTTCCCCCTCTCTGCTGTTCATTTTGCACCAGGGCTTATGTATGAAGTCACAGACAGCATCTTCAGTGTAGTATTCAAGCTTGTCTGATACAGGGGCAAGGCTCTTGGGGACCCACAGTGTATTTTGGGAGGGGAGGCTGTTCTGCCTGAATCAACATGTGCATTGCAGAGAGGTGCCTGGGATGCTAGCTACGGTGATGAATTATGGAAGAGCTTTGTCATATTTAGGGTAGAGTCTGATTCTTCCGTGTTGGTCTCCCTGGGAAAACCTCCCAGTGATGAACTGGAGGCTCTTGCCCCCAGTTTTTCTCCAGGAACGGCAAATGCTTTGCAATAAGTTTCCCTGTGCTTCTTTATCAGAGAAACTAAAGGTCCTTTGCAAACCTTTAATTAGTCCTTGATTTCCCTTGGCACCTTTATGCCCACCGCCCTTGTGGCTGAGTGGCAGGATTGGTGAGCCGTGTTACCTGCCACCTCCCGGCGTGGAAACGTGGGAGTAGAAGGATCTTGGTCAGAGGAGTTCAGAAAACCACAAGGTCTTAGTGACTGATACAACTAAGCGACTTGCATGGGTGCAGTGACCTGAGCACAGCTCTCCACATTTCATGCACAGTTGCTTTAAAGGGATGCTGATCATTTTCAGCATGACCTGCTAATTACTAGAGCAGATGAAAGCCTTTTTTTTTTTTTTTTTTTTTTTTTTTTCCCTTTTTAAATCCTCCTCCCCCTGCATGTCCTCTTCTTCTCCCTCCTTCCCCAAGTCCTTATCTAAGCTAAGCAACGTGACACAAACAGCCGAAGAAGCAGTATTCTTACAGCAGCTATTAACTAGAAAGGAGTCAGCAGGCGCCTGGAGCCCCTCAGGAGGGACTCGCCTGGTATAACCCAGTGCTTTAAACAGCCAAAGTCAGAGCTGCGGAGTCAGAACAGAAAAGGTTTAAGCTTTCTTTTGAGGTCCTAATACACAGTGACCTGTATCCTACGATGGAGGTTTTTAAGATGACCGGAGTGTGGAATTTCAGTGGTGATGAGCAGCTTCCCAGATATCTGGTGCAACCCTGCTTTAAAAATAAATAAACGTCAATAGCTATGTATCTTCTGCTGGTAAGTTTTCAAAAGTTCAAGACGTATGGCTAGGTCCTTCAAGGAGAATCTTTCTATCCCAGATGGCCATTTAATGTTGATAGAGTGTCCCTCAGCAGCAGAAAACACACCTAGGGGAGGGTAATGTTTGTTTGGTGCAGAAGTAGTTTCTGTGATTGCATCAAGCTGGACACACAGGTTTGTTTTCTCGCATATTTCAAGATTTCTTATCTAGAGCCGTGGGATGGATTTTTCAGAGCTCTGTGCTCTGTTTTAGATGAATACTTAAAAGTTGTGCTCGTGGTGATAACGGAGAAGGCTGAGACAGAGGACAAACTCGTCTTATGAATTTCAGCTGCAGTGGTATGTTGGAAGGAAGCTGAGCAAACGGACACGATGTTTAAATAGTGTGTCCTGAATTGCTTTCATTTGGTTTTTATTTTGTAAGCCATTGGCTGGGTTTTCTGTCCTTTCAGAAATCAGCAGCTTCTTATGAAATATGGAGCTGTTTAAAAACAGACAGCAGCTGCTCCATCCTTGCGTCAGCAAGGACTCGGCAGAAGGAAGGGGAATGGTAGACGGTTGTTTAGCTGTGATATTCTTCCCCTCATTGCTGTTGTCATACTGTGTTAACAGAAGGTCTGATCAAATATACACCAGGAAAGTAAGACTTAATGTTTCTTTGTTCTCCTGGAATGGTGCTGGGAGGGGCGGGGGGGGAATGTTTGAATGAGACTTTTATTTATGTGGTTCAGATAGCTTGGCGTTGCCAGCGTCGGTAGATATGTCGTTCTGCTCTTATTTCTTGGGCTGGGAAAACTCTTTACTTAATTGTTTGTACAAACTCTCTGCTATGTGATACGGAAACCTCTGGGGGGGGGGTAAATATTTAGCGGGGAGAGTATGCTCTGTTCACACTGACTTCCTAACTTGTTTTAAACTCTTTATAAAAAAAAAAAAATCTCAGACAGATTATTTAAAAAATAAAATGAAAAATGAGGAACATTGTTGCACAAGAACTGGAAAGAACCCAAATAGTTTGCTTACTGTTAAAATTGCGACATGAGTGGAAACATTTGGTAAAGAAAAATTAATTGCCTGGTGTATTTGTGGTTTCCTGTTGAATCTCAATTTCTAGAGGAGGTTGAAAAACCCATGGATGTTTCCTCAGATTACTAGATAGCATTATACCTTGTGTGCATGATGAAAGACCTTCAGCAAAGCGTGCCAGATATCCATGGCTGCTATAAAAAGCCTCTCCCATCTGGAACATGACTGTTTTCTCCTTTTTAGTAGGATGGTTTGAGCAGAGATAAGCATGCAATGAAATTCAGCCTGGTCCAGTCTTACTTCACTGAAAGAAGACCGAGTCTAGGTACTGTCTAGAAGCATCCTACCTGTTCTCGAGTTAGTGATAGGGGCAGGGTTTCTGAGCAGTTCCTTATGCCATCGTGCTTTCGATAATGATCTGCCAGCATGGACTTCCTTCCAATCCAAGAGTCACCTGAAGAGGGGTGCTCCTGTAGTCGTTAACCCCCAGGCAGACTGTTTAATGAGCTTTGAAGCCACAGACAGGGCTGGCTTGTAAGGGAGGAGAGGGTCAAGCAGTCATTCAGCAGAGGAAGGGCTTGATTGTGGTTAAAGATCTGCTCTGGCTGTTCTCGAATCACTCTTGAATAATGATCCTGTGCCTCTTGAGTTGCAAAGCTAGAGCTTGAGGGAACGGGATGGGAGAAATAAAAGGGCTGCTCGGAGTCCCCCTTCAGGTGTCCAGGGATGTGAGCGAGCTGACTGGTATCATCCTGGGAACTGGAGCCAGTTTGTCAAGGTGAAGGTACCTGCAGACACCCTGGTGTGGCCACTTCTGTTTCGTGCTGTACGTGGTAGGACCCTGGCTGCTGGTAGCTCCTGCCCCTTGAGAGGCACCACTGTGGCCAGAATTGCAAAGCCACTTCTGTGCTAAGTTGGAGCTCCTTTTGAGGAGCACCTGGTTGTGTACTGGGTCACACATAGGAGGGGCCGGGTGGACAGGCAGGGTGATGAATGATGCAGCAGATTGCTGAGGAACGTGGTGGTTCCTGTGCCTGGAGGCTTTGGGACCATCTGAGAGGTGCTGGGTGAAACCTTGGGCTGGAGACATCTGATCAGTGGTCAGATCAGAGGATCTCTCCTTTGGCCCACAGCCCCTGCGTCTGTGTCCTCGTTTGATCATGCAGATGTTTGTGTGCACAAAAGTGTAACTCGTGATGACACAGGGCTTAAGGATGTGAAATCTTTGAGGCTCCTCTGGGTATCCGTGTGGGAGGGGAAAAGTTATCCCTCAGATAACTTCCATGGGGAAATAGTTAATCTCACTGAACACCAGAGGTTGTTTTCTAAAGCGAAGGCAGGGGCTGTGGGGGGAGCGTGGTTAACCATGTAGACTGGAGACAGGCTAAAACTCATAAAGGAAAAATGTATGTAGGAGTTTATAGCTGTGTATGAGTGTATTAAAGCTTTAACTTGAGATCACTGACTGAGATCAGAATGAGCTGGCGTGAAGCTACACTGCTTTCAGGGAGCTGAAAGCAACTTTTTGAGATGGATGTTGGCCCCACAACTGCAGGCGCTTGATGTCTGAGAACAAGCACGGTTACTTAAAATCTGCTTCTGGCTGCCCCGGAACACAGTAAAGTGTTGGGTCTTTTGGTGTAATTTGGAATAATGAAAAACTTATTTAAAAAGTAATGCTCATCCAATCCTTGAGCTTTGTGAAAGTCCCCCATTCAGTTTTTAATGTGTGTGTTTGCTCTTGGGCCGTTGGGAGTTAAATTTTCCTCTCGACTCGACTGTGGAAACGGTCTTCATTTATCATTTCCCAGTTTAGCTCCTGTATTAAAATTATAACAAGGCCGGGGTTTATTTTTGTCTTGTGTACATTTATCTCCTGTGTATCCTTGTGTCTATTATTAGAGTCCTGCTCTGTTGCTAAATGGATTGGCCGAGCTCTTGGGGACAAAATATCGAAGCATATGACTAGTCTGCAATACCCCTCAGCCACTCTGCTTTTGCAGTATTCATAGCAACTGGGTTTACCCAGCGTTTGTCATAGCGTGCTTATTTTAAACGCCGAGGATGCAGTGGGCAGAGCCATCAGATAGGAGATCTTAAATGGCATATCAGCTTGGAAGTGGAAGGAGGGAGGAGGTGGATGTGGAGGGGAAGCTCCAGCTGAAAATAAACAGAAAGCAGTGGTGTGTGTTTGGGAAGTATCTGAATTGCATGACCAGGGTACAGCCCTCTTCCTTGGCTTTTTTGTTTGTTTTCTTTTCTTGATGGGATATTTCTGTTTCAGACTGCAAATAATGGAATGTGGAATCCTCTGAAGGAGGACTGGTGTGGTTGGTTGGCTACGGACTTACCCTTTCCGGAATTAAAAAATGGATTGGAAACTTCTTATGGGTTTCAACTGTGTTTCAAAACCCCCGTGGCTACCACTTCTGCTGGTTGGTGGCTGGACGCTTGTCCTCAAATCTGTACCTAGTTTTTTGGCTTGCACAAGAGTGATTTTGTAGTTCCGCTGGTCTTGCCTGCCTCCTGTTTCCACATCCAGCCTGAGCTAGCTGGTTTCTCGGGTTTTCTGGGATTTGCTACGTTTTGTAACTAAGCTATTGAATATCTTAACCATATTCTTGCTTTGCTTGCAGGGTCTATTGTCCGTGTGGCCTCTTACATTTTCTGCAGCTCTCCCAAGTCTCGGGAGGATACTTGGGGTCCTGCACACTGTAGCGGTGTGTCTTTCAGATGACTAGTTTTTTGATGCTTTTAAAAATATTTTTAAATAGCCTAGGCAGTGCCTTTGGCAAGGACACGCTCCAGAACTCCCTGAAACAATTAGAGAAGACTCTTACTGGTACAGCATGGCTTGGGATCAGATTCTTGATTTTGTTTTCCTTTCCTTCTAATTTGTTTCTCTAAAAGGCGTGATGAAATACTTCCCCTGCTCCCCTCTGGGTGGTGGTTTGGGTTTTTTTTTTTTTGTTCCTTTTAAGCTGTCTTCTTACTAATGCAGATTTTCTCCTTTCATGGCTCCTTACCATGTGCCAGTTTTGGGTGTGCGTCGTCTTCGTTCTGCTTTGCTGACGTGGGCTCATTAAGTCCACGGGACACGCTCTGCTGCTGGACTTCTTGATGCAGTTGGAGTGGTGCTGCCTGGGAATGCCAGCTTCTGCACAGGTCCTTGCATGAGTCGTCTTTTTACGCCTCCTCCCTTCTTTGTGTTCTTCATCCAGCAACTTTTGGTTCCTGTGAACGTGCCACGTGCTTCCTTGTTTTGCCTGTGTTAGCAGCATTTTCTGACGTCGGAGCCTCGTCCTAAAGACGCAGCTTGGCCCATGAGAGGCTTTTTCTCTGCTGCAGGCTCTGCTGGTAGAGGCAGGTATGCCTGGTGTGTAATTTTACCTGGGGCTGGGTGTATTTTTGAAGGCTCTGGCTTGTGGAGGAAGAGGGTGGTTTAGCCCTGGTGGGTGTAGGAGAGCGGGAGCTGTGTGGTAGGGTCACCACACAGGACTGAGCTGCCTCAGGGATTTGCTACTGTGGCCACGGAATTACTTGGCAGGTGGGGGAGAGCTGATCAAACAAACCTGCTTCCACTAATTGTCAGGCTTTTGCATTTGTTTTTGTGACTTTTGTCTTTTTTTTTTTTTTTTAATTTTATGAACTTTAAAGCATGCATGACTGAGCGGCTTAATTAGCTGTGGGAACTGCTGGAGATAACTTACTGGGATTTTCTGCAAACCTCGCTGCCCTTTTCATGTTTTCGGTGCAGCAGAGTTGCTGTGAGCGAGCAGGCAGGAGTGCCCGTCAGCGTAGCCCAGATAAGATGTTATCACCCGAACAGAGATGGAAGTCACTGTGCAGTTGACTGGTGTGTAAGCTGGCTGCTTGCTGGTGGGAACCTGTCCCTGGCCTGGTACCCTCCCCGTCAGGCTCCTCGCAAGGATGGGACGCACCTTGGGCACAGCAGAGCGGAATCCAGCCATGTCCACATGTCCTATGGACCCTACCTCTTTCATCCAGGTCACCTTCTCCCATGCTTTTGTGTTGCAGGGGAAACCTTATGCCTCTGTGCTTCATGAACTGCATTCTAATTTGTTAGTCTTTGGGTCGTCTCCTCTTCTACCTGCCACTCCAAAATGTTTCTGTGACTGTGAAACTGCTTACAGGAGGAATACCAGCAGTGTTGTTAAAGTTATATGGGCTTTATGGAAATGTGGAGGTTTGTCACGGTCTGCTAGGATGTGTTCAGAGGCTGCTGACAGGTGGTGTTCCTGGAGACGGGGCTTGAAGTCCTGCGCCCCATGCAGTGAGTGGAGGCTCCCTTTGACTTTGCAGAGGCTGATGTTCAGCCCAAGTTCTTCTCCTGGTCCTGTCAGGAACGTCATTGTGTCTGGATCCCTTGCCGTGGCTGGACGTGTGCTTTCCAGCCCGCAGGCACTACCTGGGTGGTGGTAGAGGAGCTGTAAGTGGCTGCAAGAGGTTCCTTCTCCAGAGAGAGCAGAAGTGAAGACCCACTTTGGAATAATGGAAGTTATAACAGCAAGGTTCTGGCTTGTGGTTCCAGCTTTATTAGCAATGGCCAAAACTGGCTTTCTGATGTATTTTCTTGTGCTCGTGGTGATTTTCTGTGGTCAAATCTGCCTTCTTTCGTGTTTTGTCCCTGTGCATGAATGGATGTATTTGGAGCTGGCTTCTGTGCTACAGATTCTGCTTTGTCCTGACACCCAGCATTGAGTGTGTCCTGGTCTTGCAGTCTGTCTGGAGGCTGTACATGATCGAGTGGTTTCAATCAATTTTGAATTGTTAAAGGTCAAGGATATTGTTGCAGAAGGTTCATTTAAAAAAAAAAAAAAGCATCCTGTCAGAGGTGCTCTTGGTTATTTTCTTTAAATCCTTAGATTTGGGGTTTGACAGGAAAAATTATTAAATGATGTCTTAAAGCTGAATAAAGAAGTCAGTATTGAATGTTTTAATGTCTTACAGATGCTGTGGGGTTGCAGGGTTTTATTTTAAATTTAACAATGGGAGTTGGAGCAGCTCCAGCGCTGTAAAGAATAGTCTCTTTAATTAAGGGTTTAAGCTGGAAGAGCATGTGTAGTGTGATGCCATTTTAAAGTTTCAGCGGGGCTTTGTAGTTCTAACTTGTTATTCCCCATCTTGGATCACGTATCTGTGTGTCTGAGGTCGTAGTGGGGATGTTCCTTGCTCGGAGAAGGGAGGTTGGTCTGTGTAAGGGTAGCAAGGTTTCTGTGGAGGTTTAAGCTCCGACTGCATTATTTTCTCTTTCCTGTGGCTCACGATGCCCGCTTTGAAGGTGCCACATCTTTGCAGGCACATTCACATGGTACGTTACATCCAGGAGGAAACATCAGCTTTGTTTTTCCCAAATAGTGTTGGGTTTTTTTGTTTTTATTTTTAGTTTCAGGCTGGAGGGAAGGTATTTTGTAGCCACGTTCTTAGATGTCATCTTGGTAATAGCCAGTTGTGAAGGAGGTTTTGGGGCACAGGATAAGAGACCAGGATCAAACGTGGTCTGCTCAGGAGGGTATCCCCAAGACCCTCTGAGGTTTCCCTGGAGTAGGGAAGGAGGAAATGTAACCCTGTACCTGCAGCATTCAGCCGAGCAGGGCTAGATCCCATCCCTACACGAGTTCCAAGGTTTCAGTTCCCTGTGGCTTGGTTGCCTGTTACTTACTAGGGTGGAACCCAGAAAATTTGCCATTAAAAATAAAAAATAAATTATTATTCTCCCCTAGAACATGCAAGCGTTCCAGGCACGTGTCCCTGAGTTCTCATCTGGAAAAACAGCATGAAGAGACTGAAGGTGATGTCTCTTAACTTCAGCCCATTCCCAGCTCGCGGGACTCGGGCAGATGCTCTGTGCCAGTTCTGCATTTCTCCCCCGGCATGGCTTCACCTGGCTCTGCGGTAGCACAGTGTGCATTCAATTATTGGAGGCAACAACTGCTACTTATGGCTATCTCGGAGGCTTTGCTGTAAGAACCAGCATCTGCCAGGTTTTGCTGCATTCTCATTTGTGCTAAGATGATTGCTTGACTCTTTTTGGGATAGTTGCTGTGAGAATTAGGCTCTTCTGTGGCATTAGGAGGTGCAGCCTCCTAGCAGAGGCTGAGCAGCTGCGAGCCTGCCAGGTACCGAGGAACGTTTATGGTTTGCATTTAATGTCTCCTGATATGTTTATGCCCATAAAATAATTAATTGAACTAGAGCTCCAAGCAATGTTATCACCTTTGCACATTAAAAAAATCATAATCGTGCTCTCCAACTTAATGAGATTTAGAAAGAAATGTTCATTTTGTGTTTGCCTTTTGATTTTTCGAGTGTTAAAGGCTCCCATGGGTCGTGCATTCAAGCCTTTCCTTGAGATCTCAGGGGCTGCCCGCGTGTGGAGGGCTGGCCATGGAGAGTCACCAGCCACCAATGCAGAGCAGGAGCCTTCGGGTTTCACAGAGCCCTTGCCAGACTTGGAGCCGGATCGTGAACGCTGGCAGCACTATTTTGAGCGTTGAGAAGGGAGCTAACTGTATTTTTGTGGTGGCCTTGGCTCTGCTATTTTTTAATTTTGTCTTTAATTTCTATTGTTTTCGTTGCGTATTTGCTAACTCGCAAAATTCAGCAAATTGCAGAGGATCTCCCAGCCCTCAGGGTGAGTTTTACTCAGAGCCAGCACATGGCAGTGGCACTCTCTGAGCTGCTGCTCGGACGCGTACGTGAGGCCGGTGTGATGGACCTGCTGGCCTTCAGGTGGTCAGGGTCTGTGCCACGGTATGGAGGTAGTGGGGTCATCCTGGGCAGCTTTGTGTTTGTGTTAAGGGTAAGTATTAACTTCACGTGGTCTTGGGAGCTGCTGCGTGCTTGTGTTAGCTGCTCATTTGGGTAGGATTTGGTTGAAACTCAATCACAAGGCACCTTAACTTCAGCAATCTTCACTACACTGTTGACTTGAATGATGTCTTGAGTGTCTTCTCCTTCTCTATTTGAGTTTCGCTGCTGGTCCTGAGTCTTGCTGGGGTGTATTAGTGCTTTGAACTCGTTCAACTGCAGAATAAGCCCAAACTGTGCCTGGGTGGGTTGCCCTACACTGCCACAGGGCGTCTCGAGTGCTGTTGGTTCTCCACGACATCCCTGCACTGCCATCCTGAAAGGACAGATGAGTTCTCCCAGGACTTGCTGAAAGAGGATTTGTAAAGCGTCTTGCTTCCCTGCAGCTCTGCAAATCGCGCACGGAGCCCCAGAAGCCCTCGTCAGTGCTCGCACGGGAGGGCAGTGACAAAATTGCATGCACAAGTGTTATTTTGCTGTCTGTTTCCTCTCGAGCTGGGCTAGCTGAGAGCAGAACCTTGGGCGCAGCTTGCTGGGGTGAACACGGCCAAGCAAACGTACCTGCTGAGTAACAGGCTGAAATCAAATCGGGAAAAAAACCCCAAACATCGCGCCGAGTCTGTGGCAGTCACTGCAGATGCTGTGCCGGTGAGAAGTCAACAAATCCATTAAATGGGAAACGGTCCCCGGGAAGAGGAGTCCCCTGCCCCACCGCCCGGCGACCGCGGTCCGTACAGCTGGGCGGCGGCAGGAAGGAAACGGTTAAAGGAGGGGAGAGGTTGTCGAGTTGGGTTAGCCATCAGATAGCTAATATTTTAGAGGTTTTTCAGAGCTAAGCTATAAAAAGGCTGTAGCAGTATTTCAACTCGCCCATTGTCTGCTGGAAGCCAGCCAGCGTTGCCATGCCGACGAGGAATTATTACTTGCTGCCAGAGCTGGAGGAAAAGCTCATACTTTTGGCTTCAAAACAGGAGGGGTGGACTTATGTAATCCACTGTGTTTATAGGCTGAGACTGGCAGGAGCATTGAGAAATAATTACAGGCTTTCCATTTCATTTCCAGCTTGGTTTTAAGGCTGTGTGGCCTCTCTTTATTTATTTATTTTGAAGTTGAGAGGGTGGCTGCTAAAGATGCAGGAGGCAGCGGAGGTGATGCGGGGATGCTGCTAGGTAAGTACCCCCCCACCCCCTTCCCTCGCCGGGCTGCTTTTGTTTTGGTGGCGTTTTGTCTGGGGAGCTAAACTAGGCCACGGCAGAAAGAAGTTGCTTTGAAAAAAAACTGGGACTTGGCCCGGCGACACAGAAACGCTGTTTAGTGCTGGAGGCTGAGAATACACTTTTGCGGTTGCCCAGAGGTGGCCAGCCGTTTGCCGACGGAGGTGAAGTGCGAGGTTTTTGCGAGCCCCGGCTGCTTTCTGAGGTGATTTTATCCCTGCAGCCCTTGTTGGCTGGAAACATGTATTTTTTGGGGGAGGGTAGCAACAAGGAAAAAAGAGGAAAAAAAAGTTTTTTCTTTTTGTTTTTTCTTTTTTTTTCTTTTTTTTTTTTTTTCCCCCTGAACATCTTGGTCTCCTGCGTATCTCTGCCGGCTGGAGAGGGATTTGTCAGTGTGATCAAAGCAGTTTTGCTGATGTTTTGTGCTTTGGAGAGGTGAACAGCAAAGTTTAGCCTGTAATTAATGTGGGTTTGTTCGTCCCGGGAACAGTCAGCAGATGATGCTGTAATTTGGGCTTGCCTGAAAAGCAGTGCGCCATGTGTTTTGACTTTGGTCAGGCCAGTGGGAGTTTGCAGCTGCTGTTTTTGCGCTGGCTGTTGCATAGAAGGAGTTATTGCTGGTAAACTCCGCTTGCAAAACTTAGAGATGCGGGTGGTTTTGCCGCTTCTAAGGGTCGTGGGTCCCGTACTCCTGGGGAGGATGCTTCTGGTGCGGTGGGAATCCCTTGCTGGGGGGAGGGATGGCGGGATGGTGCTTTTGCTCCTGCTGGAAAGCCGCAGCCAAGGAGGGGATGCTGCGGGGGGGGACGCGCGGGATGGAGCGGGGCAGCGTCGGTGCCGCCCGAGCTGTGCCTGGCCTCATTATGCTCGTTTCTCCTTCAGTAAATGAGAATAATGTAGTGGCGGTGACTTTTAAAATCTCTCTGATATATTGTGTGTAAAGCTCCTAAGAGTGGACGAAGCCTGCTTTTGGGGGGGTATGAAGAAGGATGCTTTGATATGCCGCAAACTTGCTGTGGAGGCTACAGAGGCGTATAGAAGCTGCAGTGTGCTGTGATGATTTTTTTTTTTTTTTTACTTTTTCCTTCGTTACACAGCGTCCTACTGGGGAGTTACATTCTCAGCCCGCGGTAATCTGACTTCTTGCGTTGTGGTGTGTACAGATTAAATATCTCTGCTGCTGTGACAGTATACTCTAGAGCGGAGCCCGGTGTTGGCTAGCGTGCTTATTTTCAGAGATACTGCTGCTCTTAGGGAGAGTTACAGTCCCATGCGAACACGTTTGGGCCCTAACTTGAAATGTAGGGGCGCCTCAGTGGAACACGGCAGAAATAAACTGCTTTTTCCACAGCTTCCCATAGTTTCTGCGTGTATTCAGCAGTTACCGACAAAAACTCGGGAGAGTGGTGGGATGCTTAGAGTTGGGAAATGTCCCTTGAAACAGGAGGTTCGACTGGTGTTATCAGAGACACATGGGTGTGTTATACAAAATAATTCAATAATTTAATGATCCATAATACTGTTCTAACTCCTACCACAGATGCTGTTGGACTCAATGCGAGTTAGATTTGTTACTGCAAGGCTTTTTTTTTTTTCTTCCTCTGGGATTCATGCCAAGATGAACTGTATGTTCTGTTCTTAAGAGCTATGAGTAATGTATGTGTGAATCTATAACATAAGTAATACGAGTATATAAAATGTGTGAGTATGCAGGATTCGTGTATCCTGCATCCACAGCCCGCCGCACGCATGCGATGTGTGCGTTCAGAAATAGGGTGCGATACACGTCTGGGCAAAATTAATGACATGCCTTGCAGTTACTGCTCACCGCAGAGCCCTGTGTGATGGCCTGATCCCGGAGAGCTGAACCCAAATCCCAGTCGTCAGCCACGGTTTGCCTTTTTAATTGCCCTTTTGGAGGAGTTACAAATTAGAGGGAGTTGGAAGTCCCTCCCTGCTCTTACAGGGGAAGTCAGCCTTAATGAAGATGGGAGGAGATGCTGGCACCGTAGCCTGACGCTCCCCGCATGGTCGGCGGAGCAGTGGGGTGTCAGGGGGTGCTGGGGGCTTTGCCTTGGGGCAGGGGTGCTGGGGGTCCCCCTCTGCACCGCCCCAGGTACGTGCCGCTCCGGGAGCTGCCGTACAAGCGATGCACTCCAAGGCAGACCACCTGCTTCTAATGTGTTGGTTTGGGGTTTTTTTTATGAATAAAATGGGCTTTCTCTCATAAATTATTTTTTTTTTAATGTGAAAAATGAGAAGGTGGCAAGTAGCCAATTCCCCCGCCTCCCTCTTCCCAGCTACGATGAGGTCATTGCCTCTTAAAGTTTATACCACGCACTGAGACATGGCTGGAGGAGCGAGGAGGCAACAAATGTCTCTCTTGGGGCGGTCGGGAGTGATGGGCGCCAGTCCCTGAAATCTTAGCGAGCTGTAAGTGATGCCTAAGACCGGACTCGTGAGTGGGGAGGGGGCCTGGTACAGCTGTCCAGGAAAATCATGCAGGATGCAGATCTGGATGGAATGGTCCCTGCCTGGTCCTTGCGATGCTCCAGGGTGGCCAGTGCAAGGCAGGACCTGGGAGGTGTTGGATGTGAGTGCGGGGGGTGGTTGTGCTGCTCGGTGGGCTGCCAGGGGAAGAGGTGCGTGTGTGAAGGGCTGGGCATGTTGCTCAGGTGAAAAGCGCTCAGCAGCAGCACTTCTGGCACTCCTCACCTCGCTCTTGCATCCATTTATTTTTCCTTGGGAATTTCCTTAGCGCTGTTTTTGCAACGGGGTTGCAAAAGTTCGTGACCCAATGAAGGATCACTCCGAGACCTTTGTGTCCCTGGCTGAGTGGCTGCTTGGAGAAGTTGGTGTGTTTTGTTGGGGTTTTTTTTGTTTGGTTGGTTTTTTTTGTTTTTTTTCCCCTTGAACACCATGGTGAGCTGCTTGCAAATTCCTGAGCTATTGTTTTCTCCTTGTCTGTCCCCCTCCACCACGAAGTGATACGGAAACAGGAGAAACAGGAGTGCCCAGACCGTGGGGGCTTTCCTAGAAGCCGCAGCCCAGGAGGATGGATTTTAAGGGCTGCGTAGATCTGGCCGCCTCCTCGCAGCCTCTGCTGGGGTGCTTGAGGATGGTGGCTTGGACTATGTGTGGTTTTCAGGTGGAGCGTTGGCCTGAAAAAACTATTTCATAGGTGCCAGAATAAATTAATAACTGCAATTTTGGAAGGGTATGCTTACTTCCTCGTGCCTTTGCCACGGCTCTGATTTTGGCCAGAGTTCTCTGTGCCTTGCAGGGGGTGTTCAGGGAGATGACGCTTTCTGCATCTCTAGCTTTTATAGTGCCATCGTTGCTCTGGGGAGGTGCAGTGGGCTCAGTCTGTTCTGCGTGATCCTGTCCTCGGACTTGGTCCAAAGGGGTGCGAATCGTCAGTGCATTTGTTCTGTAGCCCAGAAATCAAATATTTGCTGTGTCAGAAAAAGAGGAGCTGTGGGGTGGCAGAAGGTGTGCAGATAATGGAGAGAGAAAGCAAGAGAGATGGATGCTCAGTCTTTTTTTTAAAAAAAAAAACCTTTGTAAAGCCCATGGCAGCAGGCACTGCGCTGGGTAGAAGCGTGGGTTTGCTTTTGCAGGTTCATTCCCCCAGTGTACTTGTGCTGTAGGGTGCTGTACACAGCCGTCCCTTGCCTGTCAGCAGCGGGTTTCAGAGGTAGGCAGTCGCTTCCAACCATGGCTTACACAAAATGAATCTTGGAGGAAGCTGTGAAAAGGTTAAGAAGTGGGTGGAGGACGGGAGGAGGCAGTTGAGATGTCATCTGCAACCTTGGAGGCTTCTGAGCAGAGGGCAAGCACCAAGCCTGGCAGATCAGCCAGCATCTGCAGTGCTTTGCAAGGCCAGGAAAGAGCTGGGAGGAAGGTCTGGGAGATGCTTCCATTTGCTGATGCGGAGAACTGGCATCCTTTTGCAAAAGTAAAGCCAGCAGGTAGCTGCTCTCTGTATAAATGAGTACCGCGGGCCCTAGGTGCACTGGTGTCAGCAGCCTAGAGCTTCCCTGTGTTGGCTTTTGTCTTGCGCAGGTGGAGATACGGCTCTCATCTTCCCTGGCACCAAGGGTGGACACGGAGTGCGGTTGGAAGTTGGAAGTTAGTAAGGGAGGGGAGTTGGGGAGGAGGGTCCGACGTGCTGCTGTGCTTTTAGGCACAAACTTCAAAAGAAGAAATCAAAATTGCTGTTCTATCCCAGCTTGTCCACTCTGTGGAAATTATTTAGGCATCCCGTTAATTGCAGCTGCTCTTGTGCTGCAGCACCCCAACGATATCTTCTGTTCACGTCGTCTTTGTGCTTCTCCTTAGAAGCCTCGTTGATTTTTTTTTTTTTTTTTTTCCTGTCGACACGATACAATCGCTCCTTGTTAGCCTATCTTGCTCTTTCCTCTTTCAAGGAAGGGAAGGAGCAGGGGAACCAGATCTGATAATTCCAGCGAGTAGAACTGTTCCCCTGAGCCCTTTATAAAGAAATAAAAAGGCTCTCCTTCTCTCTGCTTCTCTTTGAGTACAAGCACTTTACCCTCTTGGATTCCCTGCAGGCTCCTCATACTGCTAAAATTGAAACATCAAGATGTCTGAGGCAGCAGGAATTACCATCAGTGTTTTGACACCTGGAGGTACAATTTCTATTAGCTTTTATATAAAAACAACACCAGTTTTGCCAACAGAGTTCTCGTTAAATAATGCATGAAGACCCCGCTCCTGACAGTAGGTATTTTTCTTTCGCTTTCCCGGACTCTTGGTTAATGACTGAATTTTTGTGACCATCGGGGAAAAAGATACACGCGCTCGCACATGGAAATATATATATGCAGGCACTCACGTGCTTAACTCCTGGGCAGAGAGTCAATTATCCTGTTCACTAATTAACATGGAGAGATGGGGGGAAGCAATTTAAGGTTGGTCTGTTGCGAAGGCTCGGATTGTTGTTTTACTTTTTGGAAGCAGCAGAAGGCTGTCTTCCTGAGACCTTTGATGGTAAATGAGCCTGCTTATACGTGATATGAGAGAGACCCTAGGAAGGTCTGCCTGCCCTCGACCGGAGATGAGCGCGGAGTTGTCAGAAACAAAAAGCGGGTAACTTGCATTTTTGCATAGATGCTGCATGGCGTCAGGCATATGCTCTGTGCTCGCTTTTGGGGGAAATGAAGTGAAACAGAAGGGCACAGCATGTGGATGTGACTGCTAATAGTGAGAATCAAAGTACAGTTTTGACATTTCTAACCTAATAAGTGGTGCTGCGTGTGAGAGCCTGCTTATTTTCCTTTTCACCATGAGATGCTTTGACAGGGGAGTAAAGTCCCATTTTGACATTTCTGTCATTTTAACTAAAGAGAGAGATTACAGTAAATTGGATTAAGTGAAAATCTTCTTCAGATGTTTGTGGTTTGGGCTGATTTATGGATAGATGTCGTTTGAACGTCATTCTGCATTTTTTAAGCATCTGCTTGATCGTTGCTCTAATGCTGTTGCTGCAAATAGTCCACGCAGAGGAGGGGAGGCTGAGCAAGAAGCAGCTACCCATGATGGATCTAATGCTGGTGTGTGGCACGGGGACAGCAAAACACTGTCCTTCTCGTGTTCCCAGCCACAAAGCGCCAGATTCTGTAATGGGCGCTTGGCTCTCATTTGACTTCCTGTCATTAAACTTCGTTATCTTCTGCTGGGAGTCATTTAAATAGACTTTTCTAAGTATTTTTCCCATCCTGGAGAGAGATGGTTCAGCGGGCACATTCCTTATCATGTACTTGGCAAATCTCGGGTTGCCTGTTCCCCCAAACGACCAGTGAGGACGTTCTCGGTTACGCTCACACGAAGTCTCAGTCTTGGCTGCCTTGTTGCAGGGTCCTGCACTCCCAGTTAGTTTGTGTGCATGTTTCCTTTTTTTTCCAGGAACCAAAATATTCTTACAAGCACAAGCTGGCTCACTAACATAGCAAGGGCATGTGAAAATACTTTGATACTTCCAAAAGATAACGTTGAAAGTTCTTACCCTAAATTAACAATGTGGGACTTCTTAAATATCTGTGTCTTTTACGGCTTCCTCTGCCTAAGCTGTTTAGAAGCTGCTGGTGCTGTTTGGAAAGCTGCATAATCTCTTGTGGCTGATGATGTAATCAGCACTGTAATCAAATCTAGCAATGATGTCACTGATGGAGTCCGCTCTTGCCTGCTGCAGTGATTAGTGGGATGAGATTGAAGTCTTTGCGCAAACGGTGATGGGAGACCGGGAAGTCCGTATCCCAAAATTGTGTTATTTGGATATATAGGTTTTAATTTCTGGCACAATTTTGGGAAATACTTCTGATCCACGCTCAAAATCACTAGGTGTGGATCTAGGTGTAGAGGCTTATTGCATCTCAGTTGTGGTCTCTAAAAGTTTATTTGCAAGTTTAATGTGGGTTTAAAGTTTTGTACCGACCCCGGGAGGTGTAGGGTAGTTTTCGGCCAGTTCAGCTGCCGGAGCTGTCTCTGCTCCGTGCCAAGCGAAGGCAGCGCTGGCCCAAGGGAGCGTGTGACCGGGGCTGGGAGCGAGAATACAAAAATTGCCCTTAATCCTTTGAAGGGGTTGGATGTCTTAGGCTGTGTCTGTATGGATTTTTACAGTCCTGGGGCAGGAAGGCACTGCCCAGGTGTAAGTTACAGGTACAGAGAAGTACTGTCGGGAGCGGAGCACGTCATATCCCGGCTTCTCGGTGTGAGTCAGCTGATGATGTTTCGCATCTTCCCTCCGAACCGAGCCCTGCTGCTTTGATTTACAGCATCTCGGCACTGCCTGGGTTTTCCCGTGCTGTTGTTGACACCAGGGTTGCGGTGTTTTGTTTTCTGCGTCTGTGTCCCGCTGGCAGTTAAAAGATTTTGCCTTTTGCCACACAAGCATTTCGTGCCTTGCTAGCGACTCAAAGTGCAATTCTTAAAATATTTTCTATATTTTTTTTTTCTGTGATGTTATTAGTGGAAGATCACACTACTGAGGGAAGATAAATTTGTAATCCTGCTTAGTGGCTGATCTTATCCTGGCTGAGTAGCTCTCGTTGCATAAGGGACAGTGGCCTGAAATTGTCTTTTTAAGCCGGTGGACAGGATGGCTTTCCCTTCTCCCCTTCACACGTACGGGCACGGTACTGACTTTTTAAATGGTTTAAAGTTTAGCTGTTTTACTTTGAAATGTGAATACTCCTGATAACTAACCTTTAGGTTGCTGTGCCAAAGAGAACAGCGGTGCCGCAGGAGGTGGGTTGTTCTGATGCATTGGTCTATGCGTTAGACAGATGCCCCTGCATCGCTTGCAGCCTGCCTTGCTTTTCGGGCTTGCTGAGAAGTATTTACAAAGGTTACCTGGCACGAATGCCGAGGAGGACCAAGCAGAAGAGCTTGATCATGACCCATCCCAGGGAGGTTTATGGGAGAGGCTGGGGTGGGAGCTTCGAGGGAAGGCTCTGCTCCGTCCCTGGCTTCCCGCTCCCACCGCTGGATGCCGGCAGAGAGGGCAGGTGGGTGAGCAGGAGGGGAAGAGCTGCTGCTTGTGAGCAATGAAGAATTAAAAACATCTGCTCCAGCTGTGTGCCTCTGCACTTATTGTTTTTAACTTCTCTCAGCAAAGCAAATGAGGAACTGGCAGTGCATTTCTTGGCAGAGACCATGTCTTGTTGGAGTTGAACGTATTTCCCTTTCTCCTTCCATCCCTCCCAGACACGTAGCAGCCCCAGGTTGAGCTCAGGTGAGATATCTGGTCTCTCCTTGCTGGGGAGGACGGTGGGAGTGCACTTGATTGCTTCCCCATCCCCTAAGAAATGCTACATTAGATTTCTTAGTGTGAAGAGCTCTGTCTAAAGATGTGAGAGTTATTCTGTCACCTTGCCTGTCTGCTTTCAGAAGTCCTCTCTTGAAGGAGAGAGCACAGGCTGCTCGTGTGTACAACCAAGGAGCAAGGACGGGAATTGCTGCTTCTCAAGCGTCAGCTCCTCTTTGGGTCAGTGGAGCAAACTCAGCTTCCCGTGGCAGGTCAGACCTGCGGCACGCAGTTCCTGACGTCCCAGTCGCTCCAAGCCGGGGGCGACTGGCGCTGGATACAGCCTCAGGCTGCTCAGGGGCTTCCTCCAAGCTGAGCAAGCCTCTGAGCAGAGAGATGCCCTCTCTCCTCTCTGAATGCTCACCTGCGGTGGGATGTTGGCAGCCCCTGGAAGTCGCTGCTGATGCTCAGTTTGCAGCCTGCGGAGCGAGCGAGTGAGGTTCAGCAGCCGCGCTCGCAGCAGCTGGGAGTGTTAGGCTGCAGGCAGCGCCCTGGAAGAGATGCTTCTGTCATTTCCCGAAGGTGATACCCCGGTGCCTGGCAGTGGGGAGGGAAGAAGAGGGTTTTTTCTCTCTGATGTGGGTGAATCGTTGCTGTCTGTGATGGATTCTCACTGCGACAGGCTCGAAATGGGAACTCTCGGGGGAAATTAGCCCGCAGCTTTTGACTTTATTAAATATTCTCCAGTACCATCCCAAAGGACCACTTTGTAGTGCTCCACAACGTTTCATCTGTATTTTTAACATCACCTACGTGAAGTGTGACCATGTATGGCCTATATTTACATTAAGGTCTACATACAAATAATTAAGAAATGATAGAGAGTGTGTTCTGTTCTTCAGGTCTGTAACATGATGATGGTTTATAGGTAGGTACGAGTACCTCGGTGGAGATACTGCAGATTATTATAAAGCCTGATAGCTCGCTTAGAGCTATGGCTTGTAATGATTGATTTAGCTGTTTATTAAAACACCTATTTAATGATTGATTAAGCCTTTATAAACTGTTTGTAACTTTTAGAATGTGACCTGATGTATTGTAGCTCCATTAGCATCTAGCTAATAAAATACACTGTGGACCTGTAATGCCTATTAGGCTGACAGAAATTATATTTTAGGCCTTACACGTGTTGAAGTTTTAAGTACCTTGTTACAGATTATTCTAGGTGCATTTCGAGGCACGGAAGTACAATCTGCTCCCTTAAAGCGAGCCGCGGGGCCGGTCTGGCAGCGCTGTGTTTACCTTGTGGGTCTCCTGTCTGCTGGGACGGACCCTGTGTGCTTTGGCACTACTGCTCTGTGTGATCTGTCGTCACCTGGTGCCAGCATCGAGCACCCCGATAGAATGATCTCTCCCTGCTCCCGGTGAGGAACGGGTCTGTCTTGTGCCTGCCCGAGAAAAAAGCCCAGATCGGGGAACCAACAAGCCAGCGCTCTTGCTTCTGACTGGTGCTTTGTGTCTGGAAGCGTGTTGTCTTCCTGGGTTTTACCTTTATGTAATCATGTACCAAAATCTAAAGGTAAATTCTGTATACAAAATTGTGGGGGACTTTTTTCTTTTTTTTAAAAAAAAAATCTGCCTCTTCATCTGTGTGTAGAAGCATTTTTTCCGTGAACTGCTCAACTTTCCATTAGCTTGGGCTGTACAGAGCTGGCTGCTGGGATGAGCTGTGTAATGGGATATCTGAATCGCAGCAGGAAACCTGCTCCAGTTTAAGCAGACCTGATTTAAAAGCAAATTCAGTTGAACCAGTACAAACTCCTGCGTGGAGAAATTAAAACTGCTTTATGTCTGATTGATGCCGCTTTTGCTCAGGTCAGTAACTACTGCTGAGGGATGCTCAACTGGACAACCAGTAACACCTCTCCAGCGCAGGCTGAGCGATGCGCGTCCCTGGGGCTCTGCCTCTCGCTGGGCCGTAGGAAGAAGGTGAGGTTTGCAAGGAAAGGGCAGTTGGCTTAACGTGTGTAATCTGTCCCCGCTCCCGCCTAGCAAGTGACTTTCTGCTGCACGTGGTTAAATGATCTGCTTTGATGAAAATGGCACGCGTTCAGAGAGGTGACGGTGTGCTTTTCCTTGGGAGTCTGGGCTTGCAAGGCTTGGTAGTGTTGTGGTAAGGCTGACGATGTAAATGAGTGCGTGGGGATTCACGGAGTGTGGGAATGGTCTCGCCTGTTGGTGCCTGATGTGAAAACAAAACTGGGAAGCCTTTGTCGGGAGGGGGGAGGTGATTTTGTGGAAGGCTGCAATTTATATTTCTCTTTCCATGTTGTTAAACAATTCAGCATTCATTTGCTTACCTCTAGCATCTGTCTGCAGTATTTATTTGTTTATTTCTGGAGATTTCCTACTAACGGGTACCCAGCCATGCTGGGGGCAGATGTGGGGAGAAGGGGTTGGCTCTCGTGGCCTGTGCCCCGTTGTTCTGTTCCCAGCCAGCTGTTCCGCAGCTGTTTTCACTCTGAGACTGCAGGGATTTACACTGCGGGGGGTTCCTGGAGCTCACCCCTGCACTGGGCAGGTGACAGGAGGCAAAGCCACCCCAGTGTCCTCCTGTTCCCTGCCACCCTGCCTGCAGCCCCCTCCAAGGGGGATGCCTGTGGGTGCTGCGTTTGAGTGCGAAGTGCTTCTCTGGGACACTAAAATATGGTGAAGAAATGGAAAGTTTACTTACTCCGACTGCTTAAATATTTTTTTTTCTTGATTTTTTTTTTTTTCTTTGCATGGAAAGTTTGTGACTTTGACCTAGGGCTCAGAAACAAATCGTGGTGGATGCTGATGAATTGCGAGGGGGGAAGCAGCGAATTCCCCTTTGGGTAAGAGTTTACCATTCAAGCCTTGACCTTGTTAAAACATGTTAACTCAATAAAAGCCCGAGTATTTAAAGACAAGTGACTTCTTCCTGCCTTGAGGGGCATAATTAAGCCATTCCACACCCCTTTAAACCAGAGCTGTGGGAGGAGGACTAAGGAACTCCCTACCCTGCCTGCCACAGTAGGTCAGCAGCTTTCCACTGGGGTGTCATCTCCGTCCCCTCCCCTGGGGTCAGCTCCCGGGAGCTGCCGGAGCTGCTGCTGGGAGGCTCTGGCAGTTCTGGGAGACTCCGGCAGTGATTGCGTAGAAAACCCGCTATTTCCCAACTGTTGGGAGGATGACATTGCTCCTTTTTTTGCAGGGCGAACAGTTCTTGCATCGGTTGAAATTGTGGTCAAGTGTTCTGTATTAAAGCAGACGGAATTTCCTGGGTAAAGCATGCAACAGGGTTTTGCGGGAGGGCGGGGGAAGTGGGGATGGTTATGTTCATCCATAAAAGCTGCTGTACAACTTAAAATTGGGAGAGTTATCCTTTTTCTCAGAGTTTCCTCATTTAAACATTCCGTATAAGGTTGTGAAATACACAGTGCTTCTGTATCAATGTCCGCAGGATGGACATTAATGCAAATGGACGCACTAATGTGTCCAAAAGCACCTTCAACCCTTATCTACGATAGGATTTTCAAGGGAAATACAGAAACTTGCTGTGTTTCCAGTTTGAAGTGGCATGTTTTTGCCTACTGAGCTGTAATCATTACCCACTGGTGTGAATCCTTCTGGAACTGCGACTCAAAAGCTGAACAAATAAGGAGTCCCCCATCCCTACCAAACCCCAGGAACACGCACGCACTGACCGGCTGTGCGGAGGAATAATCCTTCCTGCGGCTGCCTTACACCTGGAGTGCTGTTATTGCCTCTTGGCTATTTAAAAAGCACCGGGCTTCATTTTTTATTTTTTTCCTGAACTCTTCAGTTCTGTGCTGTCTTCTCCCTGGGAGAAGTGTGTTTTCCAGGACATTCTCTGCGAGGGCAGGGTCTGTGCTTGGCAGGAGGCGTCTGCTCCCTGCAGGAGGAGGGTCTGCAACATCAGCGTTTGAGTAGAGTCCTGTTCGCACAGGCGCTTGGGAGACCTTACTGGCTGACAGCCTGTGGCCGGTGGCAGAGGCTGGGTGGGCTGTGAAGAGCAGGGGAAGGTGGCTCGGTCAGGTTGGTGTTCCCTGCGTGAGGTTTGTAGGGCTCCCGTGGGGCAGTGGGAAGGGCTGTCTCTGTGCCTCAGTAGAGTCCTTGTGGGGACAGCATCTGTTTCAAGTGAAATCCACCATCATTGGCTACTCCCACTGAAATACCAGGGCTGTTAACTGCAGTTGTTTCACGAGCAGCTCAGCCCGAGCAGAGGTGATGGAGGTTTGGGGTCAGTAATCCTCTTAGTTGTCCCCGTGTAAGCTGTCCTGTGTCAACTTGATACCAAGGGAAACTCATTCCCTTCGCAGAGACGGTTTCAGATGCCATGTCTTTTCTTGCTGTGGGTAACCAGAGGTCATCTTAATTTAAATCTGAGGCCTCCATCAGGGTTATAAGCTCAATGCGTGAAGGTGCTGGGAAAAGTTCTTAAGTACCCCCCAGGTGGATGCTGGAAAGAGTATTATGCTGTAGTTTGTTTCTATAGCTCCCCAAGAGCAGTGTTTGCCCTTGGGACTGTGATTCTGCTATTCCCTCTGCTAGCATCCCAGGTGCTTTTGTCCAGACCAGTTTTGTCCAAATGAGATGACTCTGTGTTAGAGCTCTGGTTTGCCCGTGAGAGGTGCTTCCCAGCTGATGAGGATTGCTTTGCGTCAGACGTTTCCCTCGTGGTTTTTCTTGGTTTCTGCTATGTGGTTGAAGGGTGAGGAACCATCTGAAACCTCAGCCCCAGGGCAGGTAGGTGCAGGGTGATGGGAGGTACCAGCTTGTGCCTGCACAGCGGCACAATGGGGCCAGTGAGTCATTTCAGGAATAGCTTGATGTTGGCAGCTGAGGTGTTGGGTTTTTTTTTAAAGTAGTAATAATAATTATTAATAAATAGCTTTGAGTTCAGCAGTTGCAAAACAGGGTGGACTGATAGCCCAGGGACTGGGCATTTTGCTGGGAAACAAGGCAAAACTCTCCCTTCCCTCTGGTATGATGAGGTAGGAGGCGAGAGGCTTCTGATCCCGTCTTGATGGTGCTCATTGCTTCCCTGTGGAAGAGTGAACCCTGCGAGGTACCATGAATTTCAGTCAGCTTTCACGGACTCCTTCAAACCAGTCCACAGGCTCTCGGAAGCCTGTAAACGACAGGCTGAAACCATTGCGCCAAGCCCAGGAAAGGCAAATTAAAAATGGTATGACCGGGTTGCAGTTTGAGAACTGTCCTGGTTGGAAGGCCAGGACTCCTGATCTGCTGGGGACTGACGGACGGCTTTGGACAGCTTGTTGTCAGCAGGACTGAGCTTGGCAGGGAAGCACTGAAATCCCGTTTGCCTACTTGCGCGGATTCAGTTATTAAACACATCAGGAATCCCCATCTGCTTTGTAAGCTTGTCTGTAGAAACATAACCCAAAGCTCGGCTCCTGCGAAGTGCCGTTTGCCTGTGAGTGAGGTTGGAGGGAGCTGGGCCTGTGCGAGACTCCTGCTTTTTAGGGTAAGGTTCCCCTGTGGATGCAGAGGGGCGAAGCCCTTTGCATTGTGCTTGCCGCCTGTCGGGGCTCCTGCTGAAATGGGCCATTGGTTTGTGTACGGGGGGATTTGAGAGGGGGATGTCGAAGGTCGTAGTGATGTTCTCCTGTCCCCCTTCCCTCGCTGCGAATTGCCCAGTGTTCTGCGAGGTGCTACACGTTGTATGCAAATGTTGAAATTTTTTCTGGTGCCTCTTGAGAGACTTTGACTTTCTGTCTAGAAGCTATTAATTACCTAGACAAGGAAAGCAGAACATTCCCCAATTTATGGCTCCTACCGCTTAGACCTGTCTCTCCGGCTGATCTGCTACGAACTAATGAGCAGCTCCTTTTGCTGGCCGCCAGCGAGCTTGAACTTCTCATCGGCTTTCCTGGGGAGAAATGAAAGCAGCAGCAACGTGCAGGAACAAATGGCTGGAATTTGGTTATTAACCTGGGTTGAGAATTGACTCTATCCGCTAGTAATTACGCGGGGGGTGTTAGGAAGAGGGGCTTAGTGGAGGGTTCAGAGCTGGTATTTGACAGATGATCACAAGCAATTGAGTTAGCGTTACTTAAGTTCCCCTCCCGCGTCTGAGGTGCAGCGATGTGCTGGGTAAGTGCAGCGACTGCATTGCAAACCCGGAGCAAAATG
The DNA here is from genome assembly GCF_963924245.1 of Chroicocephalus ridibundus. Classification (NCBI taxonomy): domain Eukaryota; kingdom Metazoa; phylum Chordata; class Aves; order Charadriiformes; family Laridae; genus Chroicocephalus; species Chroicocephalus ridibundus. Next base: position 6,377,779 of record NC_086296.1, on the reverse strand, counting down.
GGTTAGTTTAAAACAGCTCCGCTCCCAAATGGCTCCCTTCTTTAGTGATATTTTATGTCACAGCTGCATAGCATCTCATATATTTTTGAGTACCTTAGTTTACAGGTCATTTAATTTATTTGCAGGCTTTGTTTCGGTTCCCTAGGGTAATTTTGCTCCTTTGCACATGTCTTCCTATGGAGGCATTAAATTGTGCAGTTTGTCACAATAGTTCAGCTTTTATGCTGGCAGTCGCTGCTCTTCAAAGATCCCTCTGTGAAGTTTAGACTCCTGAATCATTAGAGGATCATGAAAGAAAAGGAATAATTTAGAAGGCGAAGATGTTTTGTCGTCTTTGAAATTGGGAACGTGCGAAAGGAGAAAATGTTTAGCAGTACAATCCCCCTCAAAGAGCGTATCTTAGGAACTCCAGAAAATGAATTTCCTTTCTTTATTCAGGATGTAAATAATCGAAAATGTCACTCCTGAGCTGAGTAATTTGTTCAACAAAAGGATCTCGAGGAGATGACTCCCCTAGCTTTCATGAACGTGCCCAAGACATCAGAGGACCTGTCTCTGCAGCAATACGAACTGAAGGGTTTGAAAATCAAATGAGCAGCGTGTTCTGCGCAAAATATATAAATAAATTTTGCAGGTGCTTTGTAATCTCCCTTGCATTTTAAAAGCCTTGTTTATCTGGGTAGTCGGTGGGGGGGGGTGGTTTAGGTTAGCTCCTGGGACCTGTGGATGGGTGTAGGCATGGTGTGTTCTCACGGCGATGGTTGTTAATGTGGTGTTTAATGCACTTGGGAGCGTGGCTAAAATAACCGTTTGGGTACTCTGTCATTCTTGCACCTTGGCGAGGAATTGTAGATTATTTTTTTTTCTTTGTTTAAAGTTGTTTGTGCGTGTTTATTAACCTGAGATTAGTACTGTGTAACAGTTAAAATATTTAAGCCCATGTTTAATGTAAGAGGGGGGCAGCTGAAGTGGAAAAGATGTCGTAGCGTGTGTGTGGGGAGGGGACGGGGAGTGATGGGGGTCTGGGAGCGGGGAGAGACGGAGCTTTGCCCCGGAACAGGCTGTGGCTGCACTTGCCCCATGGATAAAATTGCCCTGGATCCCGGGTGGACGTGGCAGTACGGGGGGAATGTTGCAGCATTTCAGGCTGCCAGGCAGGGGTTTGGGTAGAACAGGAGGGGGGTTTGGTTTGTGCCTTTGCACAGTCCATCTTGACCCAGCAGATGCGATTTTTTAGTTTCAATTCCTGCATTTCTGTATCTGGAGGTTTGGGCCATGCTTCCATCAGAAAATGGGGCATTTTCAGCACTTTTTCTTGCCTTTTCCCCCTCGCTGGATGGTTTTGTGTTTTGCTCTTTTTTTTTAATTTCCTCTCCAGGCATTTCCATTTGTCTTTGCAGATCATCTTCAACAAAGGCCTCGCATGGTCTAATTTGTTTTCTGTTTCCAGCCTGGACTTAAAATAACTCCTTTGTTCCATGAATGGCCTGTGCATGGATCCAAATCCCAGCTCCCCCCCTCCTTTCTTTTTTTTTTTTTAAGTGTGTTTCTTTTTCGCTGTTCCTTGTCAGTATCTTTAATTACTTGAAGTTTCCCTTTTGGACATTTAGCCCGCGGCTGCCAGGCAGTGGCTGCGGGTCCTGCGTGGCCATGTGCCTGCCGGGCTCTCCCCGCATCCCGGCGGAGCAGCTTGGGAATGGGTTTGGAGGGCTGTGGGCGCCCTGGCATGGGAGCAGCGATGCCCTTGTGTGACGGGAGCAGCTCTGCCATCACATCCCTGCTGACGAGCTCTCCTTCCACATGATCCACGTGCTTTTGCCATATCAACTTCCAAAACCCGGAGATGCTTAAGTTTTTTTGGTTTGGTTTTTTTTTGTTTGTTTTTTTAGTTGATTAGGAAGGGAAAAATCCAACAATGGGGGTAGGGAAACTAAAGGGGAAGAGGCATGTGGCAGGATTTAAAAAGCAAAGGCTCAGGCCAGCCACACTGATGCTGACCTGATGCTGGAGCCGTGACCAGGCTGGCACTTGGTGTCCGTTTTAATAAGGCAGTTTCCCTGCAGCTGGGGAGCGACAGCCGAGCGCTCCGGCAAAGAGAAATGGGTCAGTCGTGTTCGTTTAAGCACATACGTGCCCCTCCGGGAGCTGTCAGAACATCACTTGCAGCCTCCTTGCCCAGGGCTGGGAGGTCCTTAAACCGTGTGAGATCCATTGCAAGCGCTTATCTGACCAGGGTTGTCCGTGGTGGGGATGTCTTGCCTGGTCCTGAGAGTGGGGGTCCCACCGAGGGCTGCGAGCGGCAGGAGTCGCAGCGCACAGTCAGCATCCCCTTTCCTCTGCCAGAAGCGTCAAGCCAGCATCGTGTCGCTGCCGAGAGCAGCCTGTCTGGCAAAATCCGCCTTCCGAAACACAACCGGGGAGCGGGACTGGCAAAATCCAACCCTCTGACCTTGCTCCGTGCAGCTGCAGTGCCAAGATCTGCACACAAATGCTGGCAAAAGGTTATCTTGGGGCAGAGCTAAACATGGGTCCCGTGCCCAAAATAGGTTGGAACGATTGAAAAAGGAGAAACGTTAAGTCGCAAATCCCGCTTTGCAGCTTTGGGCAGTGGTAGGAGCAGGGCAGAGAAGTCACCTTTTATCGGGGATCAGAACCGGTTCTGCGTGGAGCTGTGCCGCGGTGGGAGAGACGATGCAGCCTAGAGGTTTCCAGCAAGGAGGCAGCAAACCAGGACAAGAGACTTCACCTCCTGAGCTTCTGCCATCCCTCTGTGGCCTTAGGAATGGGTTGTACCTTCTAACAAGGGTAATGTCCTGCCCTGGGCAGCTCCGTTGTGGTGCTGCAGTGCCCCTTCTTCCCCCAGATCTGCTGCTGTAATTGCTTGTGCATCCGCACCATCGGTCAGGGGAGGGAATTAATCTGGTTAAAAGTCGTCTGGCCAAAAAAGAGGAGGAGGGCTGGTGTCAACGGGCGGACCTCAGAGCAAGCTGGGGAACGGGGCAAGAGCTGCTTCAGGTACCGCTCTTTGGGGCGCACGTGCGGAACCGCAGGGTCTGGCTGTGATGTGCAAGGTGCTGCGGGCCTGGCTTTGCTTTTATTATACTCTCCCAAAGCAAGAAAAATGCTTTAAGATCACACAGGTACAAGCCTTGACCCCTGGAGTTGAAATAACCTTTCCTCCATGCCACGGAGCTCAGCATGTACCTGATCTTTCCTGTTGACCCTGGGCTGCTATTTTAATTTAAAACCTCTGTACCCTGCTGTGATTGAACGCTACTGTGGATTCCCGGGCTGCAGACACTGACATCGCCGTCTTTGTTATTCTGAATAGAGCCCTAAATTTATGGCAGACGGCCTGCTTTCCTATTGAAAGGCTTTAATAGATACAGTACATACAAATATTTGTATATAATGTCAACTGTCTTCCAAGAAAATTTCATGCACATATTGATTAGACAAATCCATTACCGTTACGTTGTGGTGCATTTCTTAGGAATGTCTCTCTACCCATTTTCATCACATCTTAATTATTTTTGCTTCCACTAGTCCTTTAAAGCAAGTGTGGGTAAATCTCTTTAACTGCTTTTGGGGTCTGGTTTTGATCTAGAGCTGTGTGGCACATCGGTGCCGTTACTGGCCGTGGGACGGCTGCCGCCAGGCAATGTGCTCTTCTGTTGTGCCGCACACGGGTCTGCGCTGGGCTTTCTTGAGCTTGACGGGTTGGTTGTTCTCTTGGAGGTGAATAGCTTGGTATTAATTAGGCATTATAAACATATTTCAAAATACATGAGTTGGCTGGAGGATATGTACCCTTTTTTCTTGTTTGAGGAGGAAAATTGTCATGTATTTAGCATTTGAGTAAAGATGGCTTGGTTGTTTTCTCCAAAAACTTGCATTATTTAATGTAATTAAACATTAGCTTTGTCAATACTCTTCAATTAATTGTGCCCTGGTGAGTGCTAGCAGCATTTTGCTTATTTGCCTTGTCTGCATAGTATGGTGGTACTAGTCGTTGCCTTTTAATAAGGTCTTTTACAGTCACTTTGTGGGCTACATCCTAACGTTGTCTGGAGACCACAAGTTGAGTAACATTACTCTGGATTTAAGAAACAAAATATTCTGTTAATCTTATTCCAGCATGTCCTTGCTTTAAAAAAAAAAAAAGTAGTTTATTTTGAACTTGTGCAGGGTGTTTTCATTGGGATCTTTAAAACTCTCATGAGGATGGATAAACCGGTATTTTCTGTGAGCTGGGAGTGTCTTGTTTTTCTCACCTTTCAGACAGATGAACTAAGGCATGGGGTAATTACGGCAGCTCACCCACATTTGTATTGTGTCAGCGGCAAGCCAGGGATCTCACCTGGGAATTCTGCTCTCCCTGAGGAGTATGGGGCCGATCGGGAGGGGCTGCCTCTAGCTTTGAAGAGCAACAAGTGTGTTGAACGAGGCCAATTACATTTTTTTGCAACTCAATTTAGTTGCAAAGCCTTATTTTTAGACCTGCAGGGTTTTGGCACAGCCCTGGCTGTATTGATGTACGCTTGTGCTGCGCTCAGGAGCTGGGCTGAAGGACCAGGGCAGAAGTGGCTGCCCCATCCCTGGAGGTCTTCAGGGCCAGGCTGGATGGGGCTTTGAGCAGCCTGGTCTGGTGGGACGTGTCCCTGCTCGGGGCAGGGGGGTTGGAACTCCAGATGGTCTTTAAGGTCCCCTCCAACCCAAACCATTCTACGATTCCATGAAGTGTACAGCCCTGTGTCGAAGTGGTGTTGACACCGAACCTGTAGATCACTGTGGGGTGTTGTGAGGTTGTCTCTGCCCATCTTTTGGGCTGGATGTGAGTCTGGTTGGCCCAGCGCTGTACATGCCGTTAGCAGGGGTTGTCCCCAAGCTGGCGTCCGCTGCTGGGAGCTGGCAGGCGTGTGGGGAGAACTCCTCGGCATGCTGGCGAGCCTGCAGCAACCTGCAGGGGCTTGTAGAGTGCTTTCATGGTGTAAATTAGGGAGAACAGGTGATGGGGAAATGATTTGAGATGGTAAATGGCACATGGAGAAGAGAAGCGGAGGAGCAGGGTGGTGGTGGTTTGCTGTATGGAGTTGGCAGGGGGAAGGAGGGTGGAGTTTTTGAAGGCGTCAGCAGTGCGGCAGGATCCTGGGAGTCTCCCGAACAGGTGGAAATAAATGGGTGCGGGAGCCTCGTCGGGCTCTCGCCTCCTCCGCAGGTCGGTGGTGTGGCCCTGGTGCTGGGCTTGCCGGGAACTGCCGGCTTTCTCCTGTTCCTAATCAGAGGCCGTAAATCTCCTCGTACCTAGCGCTGTAATGGCTATCGCAGGTCTGCGGATAAAACCGTCTCTGATGGCGACTCCAACCAGGGGGAGAAATACTTTTCCTGTGAGACAATGTCTGTTCCTCATCAAAATCAGTTGAGAGAAGTACGAACCGAACAGCTCGATCTTAAAGATTTAAAGAGCGTGGCTGCACTATTTCTCTTTTATTTCCATTAATCTGCTCCTATTGTTTGTGTTCCTCTCTTAATGATAATTAATTAAGGGTTGCTGGTGAGGAGGCACCCCAGTATCGGTTGCTGGTGAGGAGGCACCCCAGTATCTTTTGCTGGGGATGGCTGGTCAAGCAGTGTCCCAGCTGCACCCAGCTATGAACCAGCACCAGTACATCCCCAGTGACATGTTATGCTCCCAGTTTGGTCCCCAATGGGAGCACCCACAGCCCCGCTGCCAGCTGGCCATGGACCCTCCTCCCCACCCAGAGCGGTGCTGGGATGGGCACGCGGCAGCAGCCCCTTTCTTCGCACATGGAGCGTAAAAAATGGGATTTAAGGCAATGGCATCTGTGGAGCTGCCCCAGTGCTTTGGTGACCTCATTTGGCTCCGGCCCGCAGCCCAGCTGCGGTGAGAGCGTCCAGGGCCATAGACTGGCGCTGAGATCTTGCTGGCGACCTGCCGCTCCGAGGTCTGCCCATGTGGAAGTGCAAGGGCAGCGCTTTGCCTGCTTGCAAGGACGTGATTTTTTACTCTTGGCTTTCCAGGGCTTCTTGTTTGAGGCAGAGGTGCCGTTTGCTGCCCTTGGTGAGGAAAAAACCTTTTGTGGTCCTGATTGTGTGTGGTTGGTGCACACCACCAGCGCGGCACAGGTGCAGGACGGGTTTGTCGGCCCCTGTGCTTTCACTCTGTGTCTCTGTCCCTCTTGTAGAGAGTTAATTTTTTATTTTTTTTCCCCTTTTTGCTGGTTGCACAGACAGGAGCAAAAAAGCTTTTAAACTGTTTTAAAGCTTGACACTGTGCAGCTTTGCACTTGGGGCTGAGTTTTAAAGCTGAACTTCTGATCTGAAGAGTTTTAAAAAAAAAAAATAATAAAAAAATCATCCCATTTCTTTTACTGTAGACAGCTGCTATGGCATGCTCTGGTCCACCTGCTGAGCTTCCAGGGAAGCAGTTGGCTTGCTGAAAGCTGCCAAGGGCTCTGGGCCCCTCCAACTTGGAGCGTGTATATGTACATGTGTGTGTATATATATTTGTACATGTGCTAATTAACTCTTAGGTGACTGCAAGTCAAGATGTCCCAAGTTTGAATCTGTTATTAGGAAAGTACCTTAAACTTGTGCAGATCTCGGCGTGCTTTTGGAGCCCTTGAGAGCATCGTGCACTCCACCTCGGCAGGCGCGGGGAGGGCTGGGACAGGGTTTGCCCCTGCAGAAGCACATGTGGAGGGTGGTGGTGTGTCCCCGGAGGGGAGTGGGACGCGTATCGAACCGCCTGCTCCCGACATGGCCCCCAGCGTTGGGTGGGAATTGGTGATGAAGATCGCATCCAGTCGGAAGCACAAGGGGAAGTGGGGTAGTCATACTGGAAGTGCAAATACGCGCCAGCCGCCTGCTGGGTGGCTCTGAATTCCCCCGCGTGCGCAGGGGCTTTCCTGCTCCGGGGGTGGGTTGTGCCGAGCCCCTGCGTGGGGAGGGAGGCTGGCCCTGTCTGGAATGAGGGTCAGGCTGTTCCCAGGCTGCCGGTACTTCCCGGGACCAGGGTTGCTGGTAAGGTGCCATGGGGCTCGGCAGGGATGTGTGGGTGCAGGGCTCGGGGGAATCCCAGCTCCGGTGCAGGGAGGGAGCTGAGAGCAGGAGGGCACCTGGTTGTCCCTCCTCTCCCTGCCCTGAGAGCCAAACCTTGCTGTGTTTTTTTCCCATACGTAACTTGGCAAAATACCTCTTGCCCAAGAGGCTCAGCTGACCTGCCCATGGAAATGTCTCTGCATGCCTGTCATCCGTAGGCCTTAATGGGAATTTACTGAAAACGACTTTTTTTTTTTTTAAAAAAAAAAAAAAAAAACAAACCTTGAACCCTTTGCAAGGGGGCCTCCTTAGGCTGCTTTCCTCCTGCTGCCGTTGGCCAGCTCATGCCCAGCCTGCTGGAGACCGTTGCCTTGGTTTAATTTTATTTCTGGCTGGTGAGCAGCATGTGGATGCTGGCAGAGCAGCGCGGCTGTCCTGTGCCTGCCTGCAGCAGATAGCAAGTGGTTTGTCAGCACGGGCTGATCTGTGGTCTCACAGGAGGAGGGGTGGGGGGTTGGGGGGGGGTGGGGAAATAAAAAAAGAGAAACTTCCTCTTTTTCCCTCCCACCCGCTTTTTGGTTGCCGTACACGCCAACTGCTGTTTCAGTTGAAATTGCGTTGGCTGGGGCTGGCTGTGCCAGAGCAGAGACCACGAGAGCATGGGGAGAGGCTGCCGGCAAGCTCATGGTGCTGGAAGCTCTCTCTGCTGCTCCCCGCGTGCCGATCAAAGGTTTGGGACACTTTTGAGATTCAGCCGGACAAGGGACTGGGCCATCTTGTCTAGACTGTGCTTCTGCCAAGAAAGGTTGGACCAGATGGTCCTTGAGATCCCTTCCAGCCTGGTATCCTATGATTCTATGATTTTGATACTGCCGAAAACCTTGCGCAAATGTATACGTAACATGAATCTCTGCTGGGGAGGGGGTGTGCGAGCGTGCTCAGCGTTGCATGGGGTGAAGAAGGGATCCTGGGGAAGAGGAGTCATTGGGAAGATGGAGTTCTCATGCCTAGGACTGGTCCTGGAAGCATCCTCTGAGCCCAGGCAGCAGTCAGAATTTATTAACCATTAATATGAGAATAATGGCTAATGCCTGTTGAAGTGGCAGCGATGAAGGGCAGCATTTAGACATCTGTCACTTTTTCGTTGAAACATAGACGAGGCTTAAAATCCTCTCCAAACAAACTACGCGAAGGATCTGTAAAATTCAGCAACTTCTAAATCTCCCACTTTGTTGGTTTTCCTGATGTTGTTACAGCTGCAAAAGGAATTGCAACACGTGGTGAAGCATCGAAGGTGTGGGTGGCAGGGGTGTTTGTGAAAATACCCTCAGGGCCATGGTGTCTCGCCTGGCTCTTGGTCCTGATCAGAAAGGCTGATGACGTGCTTTAATCTTGTGTTTTAGTGTAGCCCTGTGGGTGGAGAAGGGCATCTGGGGAGGTTCGTGTCCAGGGTCCCTCCTGGCATAGATCAGGGCTTACCGTGGCTGCAAAAATGACCATGGCTTGGAAAAAAGAGCACTGAAAGAACTGTGTGCAGATGTGTGAAAGGATGGATGGGGAAAGAGATGGGCTGAGGAGGGACCAGCCTTTGGACCTTGTGTTGAAGTGCCACAACTCCAGCTTGTGTTTTTGGGAACTAAGTTACCCCTCGAAGTAATGCCCATCTCCAGGATACTTGGAGACATGGGTCCATAGGGTCTAGGTAAATTGCCAGCAGTTTGCAGGCCTGGTCCTGCTGGTGCTGAGGGAAGGCTTTCTGGGGCGGTCGGTTGGGATGGATTTGGGTTAATCTTATATTTGGACTTCCCTGTGATAGGAGTAATCCACAGCAGAAACTTGGCAGTGGTGTTTGCCAAGTGGAAGATGGGGCCGCTGGAGAATTGCGAGGACAGTCAGGTTTTGGTGGTTACCCAAGGCTTGATGTTTGGTTGTCTTGTGGGACTGTGGTGGCCTGAATTTTAACCCGCTGCTTTCCCATTTGCTTCCAGTTGTTGCCTGACGTGGAAAGCGCACCCATGATGAAGAGGAGCTCTTGGCTCTCCTAATCCTTTGTCGGTGATTTGGAAGCAGCGACCGCTGTGCCTGCTCTTTCGACATGTCTGGATCTACGCAGCCCGTCACGCAGAGCTGGCGTGCCGCCGAGCCGCGCTACCCTCCACACGCCATGTCCTATCCGGTCCAGATTGCTCGACCACATGCGGTAAGGCAAGAGACTTTCCTTTCCTACCCGCTTGCAGGGTGGGAGCTGCGTGGTGTGTCCCCGTCGCTGGGGCAGTGGTTCAGCTGCTCTCGGATGTGGCTGTTACAGAGAAATCAGGCTGTTTCTGTGCCTGTGGTACAGGATTTCATTGTTCCTCTCTCATGGGATACTCTTTTCTTTCTCTGTATGGTGTTTTCAGCTTTCTTCTCCCTTTCCAGCCTCTTCCCAGTGCTTGCCGTGGCAGTGTCATGGGCTATGGCTCGTTGCCTATGAGCGCGCGCAGGAGTTCATTTCCCAACGAGAACACCCTTGGTTGGATGCAGCAACCACCCTGGGGGGAGAGGGGAAGGCTGGTTGACCACCGGAGTGGAGCAGGAGTGTATGGCCTCCAGCCTGGCCTTTTCTTGGTGTTGAGTCGCGAGGGGACAGGCATCCTTTCCTCTGTGTGGGCTTACTGCTTCCCGGCGAGCCCGGTCCTTGGTCCTCGCACCCACGGGGAGCTCCCTCTCCTGCTGGGTATGAACCCACTGCCTGGCCTTTGGTCAGGAGACCTGCCCTCTCTTTGTGGCGTTCCTGGCTTGGTGGTGGCACTCCTGGGGACCAAGAAGAAAACAGAGCTGCTGATTTTCTTCCATTGTATCCTTCCCCACTTCGCCCCCCGCCATCGCACTTGACCCGTAGTCTTGTCTCTTCTTGGATCAAAGCATAAGCTGGTGGTGGGTTTTTGTTGGCTGTGTTTTGTTGAAGGCACCAGAGCTTGCACGGGTTAATTCACCTGGATTTGGCCTCTCCCTTCTGTGCCGTGTCACACACGTCTGTGCTTGCTCATCCTGGATGGCTGAATGTTTTAGGTTTAAGCCCTTAACGGGAAAAACTTTCCTTAGTGGAACAGCTTTAGTCAGCTCAAGCTGCTTAAATGAATCTTATTAGGTGCTGGAGTGTGGCGCACACTTGCAAGGCTGCTCTTTGGAGCTGCTTCTTGGTGGGTTACGCCGAGGTGGCCAGAGCCAGAAAGGTGCTTGTAACAGGAGTTAGCGAGGAGACCTTCTCTCGGGGTTACGTTTCTGACAGTGACAGCTATTGAATGGTAAAATTCCTGCTGTGATGATTTTAGGGTTTGACTTGAAAGCCTGGAAATCCACAAAGTGTCACTGAAGGGGTGAAATTCCCTCGTCTGCCCTCTTTGCTGGGCTTCGACGGAGCGGCGCAGGGAGCAGAGCCGGGGTTTGGAGAGGCTTTGAAACAGAATGGTGAAGGAGGGCGCGGGACGAGCTTTTGGCTGCGTTAGCTGGCTCATCAAGATCGCTCGGGGCCTGCGTGCTTCTGCACAAAGAAGCTTTTCATCCAGGCTATGAGACATGCTGACCTGGTTCGATTTATGAGAGTTTTGATTCCATCAGTGCGAGCGTGTGCGTTTGGGAGGCAGGACAGAACGAGAGCATTTTTCTCAAAAAGAAAATCCCAGTTCGTTTTTTATCAGAAGCCTGAGGAGGATGTGAGCAGGTGAGCAAGGTCTGCAGTTGCTGCAAAACCCTGATTTTTAAAAACAAACCAAAGAAATCTCAATACTCAGTGTGGAGGTGGATTTTAGAAGAATGTGAAAGGCTCCTAACCATGGGGTCCTGAGTCCTTGTCTCCTGCAAACCCCGGCTGCTTCCCCTTAGTGTCGCCACAGCAGAATGAACCAAGCAGGGCAGTTGTTTGCAAGTCGGACGGAGCTCTGGGTTCCTCCAACCTGCCCTGCTCTCTGGCTGGAGTGAATACTGGTTTTATTCTATCGTATTAATGTTGGAAGAAGTTGCTGGCATTTGCTTCTAGAAGCTATTTTTACGGCCGCATGTAATCTTCCGAAGTTACGCGATACCTCTTAGGTGTCTGGGTGCAGGAGAGGTCCGAGCTGAGATTTTTTTTTTTTTTTTTTTGGATGGAAAGCTGAAAGGCTCCTCTTGGCAGAAGCGCGCCAGCCCCACGCAACCCAAAGGCACCTTTCCTCTCCTCAGGAGGGCAGGCAGAGCGTTTCTTCGAGCATGTCCCTGCATGATCTGCCCCGCCGCTCTCAGCTGTTCGCAAACACGTGTCTCCTGCTCGGCGGCGCCGTGAGCTGGACCCCGGCCATGGTTCTGGGGCTGGAGCTGATCTCTGGTGGGATTGCTCGGGAGAGGAGAGCCCAGTTGCTTTGAAGTTGCTGCACTGTTTAATATTAAAAGTCAGCGGTATTTGCTTGCATGTCTCGGCCAGGTCAGTTTTGTCATGGGGTGTGTTTGCACAGTGAGAGCTTGTTTGGAAGAAAGCAAGAGAGGCCAAAACCAACCCGACACTGGCATGTTTTGCATCTAATTAGGTTTTGGTTCTGGTTTGCTGCGTTCCACGACATCCTTTCCTGAGAACTGGGGATTCGTCAGTCCAGGGATCCTTATCCTGGCGGTGGAAACACCCTGGGTCACCTCCTGGGCGCGTGCGCGGGGCTGAGCACAGCAGGGCTGCAAACGCTGTTATAATATAAATAAATAATCACAGTCCAACTGTGACGGTCGCACCCAGAGAAATGCGGCGCGGCAGGAATACTGAGCTCAGAAATGAGCCGTGACATTATTTTAGGCTTGGAGACACTTTATGAAAAGTGATTTAAAGGATTGCAGCTGTTCAATTTCACAGATGAGGCAAGTGAGAGGGGATGTTGTGAAGGGGCAGAAGGCAGTGGAAGCGGGCTTGGGCATTTTTCTTTTCCCATCGTATAAAACCTGAGGGAGTATCCAAGAAAATGAGGAAAAAGACTCGTTTCAAGTGAACAAACAGAAATATGCTTTGTACATACGGGCACTATCTCCCAGCAGCGTGTTCCAGGAGCTATTGCTGAGTTCGGAGCTGGCAGAGAAGCTCCAGTACTGGTCGAGTGAGGATGTTTCTTGGCTGGTTTCGCTCTTAGGTGCCAGCTATGGGCAGGGCTGTGAGCCCGTGGGTCTGATCCAAACCGAGCTCTGATGCAGCAAACAGGCTCTTCCGCGGGGTAGGTTGGTCCCCATCCGTATCGGGGTGTCCTCCTCATCCTCCTCACTGAGAGGTATCTGGTCCCAACAGCTGCCAGGGAGGCAGCACGTGAAAATGGTGTGATATTTTATAATGACGCTAGATTTAATTCCATCTTCCTAAAAATTTATTAGTAAGAAAAACTTTTAAAGGGAAGAAGGAAGCTTAGTGAAAACGTTCTGGTTTGTTTGACTTTCTTTGCGTAAAACTAAAAATCACCAATAATCAAGAGTTTTTTCTAAGAGCACTGCCAAACTGTGGTTCTTGGCCAAACTGCAGGGGAAATGTTTTTGGTTTCCATATTAATTAGCTGTAATGTTGGGGTGCTTAGTTGACTTCTGTCATGTTCAGCTTGGGAACAGAGGAATTGTTTGAATGCTCTGTGACCTTTAGCTAAAGGTGAAAAAGCACATTACTTACACGCTTAACCTTCTAATGTGTCCGAAGTTCATGCTCTCTCAAAGGAAACTTTGACATGAAGGACATTCATTTTCAGGCAACCTGTGGATATTTTCTGTAAACAGATCAATTTCCCTGCGTAGCACATGTCCCCCTTTCCTTTTAAAGCACCTTCGTGATCAATATTCCCTGGGGACAGAAGGGTTCTCCTCTCGTCCTCCTCCGTGAATCCAGTTTCTTGCTGTGCCCTCCTTATCGGTCATCCTTCTCCTGCGAGGGCCCTGCCGTTTCAGCGCTGCGGGAGCGATGCGCTTGGGAAGCAGGTGGGGCTGCCGGCAGGGCGGTACCCGCCGCAGGAGGTGCTGGGGGTCGGGGCACACAAGGTGTCCTCGCGCGCTGGCTTCTGTGCCAAAACAGCTTCTACTTCTGGGGTGATTTTAGTGTTTTACCTATTAAGAGATACTGAATGGGTTGGGGGATTGGTAGGATTGGGGTGTGTGCACATGCATGTGAAATCGGTGCTCAGTTGTCACCTGAGTCCCCACTGGGGAGCACCATCCCCTCCCCGCAGAACAAGAGGCGCCCAGCACGCCTGCAGGGTGCCGTGTGGGCCTGTTCCCTGCACGCTGCTCAGCTGAGATGGCAAACGTGAGCTTAACCCCTCTGCTCCAGCTCCGAGACCTTCGTTCCCCCTCCCGTGCCACCTCTCCCGTCTGGGAACAGCTCCGTAGTTCCTTCATTGAACTCCCCATTTGTGAAACAGCACTTGCGCGGGAGCATCCCAGCCCGATTGCTTGGGGTTTTTTGGAACATGATGAGGAACTTCCTTCTCTGTCTGAACCAGAGACAAGGGTTTGGTGCAAACTTGTGTGTTGATTTGGTGTCCTAGCCAAATGGTGGCCTGGGGGAAATCGAGTGCCTTCCCTGCCCAGACTCCTCCTCCCAGCAGGGCGAGTTAAACCCCGCATCCTGCTGTGGAAGGTGCTGTAAGGAGACGCAAGCTCCTGAGATGGCAGGAGCTAGCTCCTCTCTGCAGTGACATGGTCAGCGTGGCACGGTGACACCAGGTAAGCCTGCAGAGAGCCAGTGCGTTTTGCGTTACAGGCATGAGGCGCCTTTGCCGCTGTGTTGGTTTTCCTTGGAGTAGTTATTCACACTTTTATCTGCTGGAAGCAAAATGCCAGTCTGTGTCGGAGCTCCAGGAACTTGCAGAATGGAAGTTTACGGTGCCAAATGCTAAAATCCCCCAGGCTGCGAGGAGCCTTCTCCAACCACCTCCGAGCGCAAAGAAAAGCCTCCCGCCACCAGCTGCGCAGCTGAGCAGGGGCCGGTTCGTGCCAGAGATTTGCATCCTGAATTCTGCCTGCTGGGCTCCAGCTAATGTTTTAAGGAATGACTTGGAAATCAGAAACATACCTTGGAAATACCGACACTGATCAGGTCTGTCGCAAGAACTCGGTGCGATCTCTCTTGAAGTACCTCGAGGTTGCCAGTGGAGGATTGCATGAGCTCCGAGCAGCTCAGCGGTGGATTTGGGAAAATTGGATTTCTGCTGTGGGACTGGGAGAGCATGAAGGTGAAGGAACAGGACACCTAATTCCCTGCCCTGGGGTCTCTCTCCCATTGCCAGGAAGGAGTTGGCTTACAGCAGTTTGTATTTAAAGCTCATTTTCCCTAGGATACAGCCTTTATCCAAAACAGTTCTTTTTCTTCAAGCTACTGTAAACTTCTGTGCTTGCTCCCTAATCTGCTTTTTGGATGTGATTTGATGCAGAGGGTGATGCTTTGCTCTTGGTTGATCTCGAGATTGTAAATCCACAGGGGAAGAAAAAACACTTGTTCTGCATGTGTGGTTTGGCAATGGTAGAGACCCACTAAAGCCACAAAGCGTTTGCCTGCGGTGCTAGCCTGACTCTGCCCACGTTGTCCCACCAGCCCACGGAGACACCTTCTGCGAGACTGGGGGCTCTTGCTGGTTGTCACTATCCCCACATTTATTTAAAATGCTGAGCAAGTCAGGTTCTTTGACCTGAAGGACTTGCTGTGGAGGTGTAAGGAGCGTAGGAGAGCTGAATGGGGGACGTGGAAAGACAAAAGGGTCCTACATGGACCTTCAAGTAGGTTATGGGTTGTGTGGGAGCATGTGTGGTGGGAGGTGGTGGGGACCACGCTGCAGAAGAGATGCGATGATGAACAGAATGACCTGGTGCCTTTAAGGTGGAAGTTTTTGGGTTTGTTGAGTGAGAAGAGAGTTGATTATCCCACATGGGTGTTTGTGACCACAAGTGGCTTGAGGAAGCAGAGCGCCAGGGGTGGGGAATGGAGGAAGGGCAAGACAGGTCATTCCCGGCTCAAAGGCGCCTGGATGTGACTGGGACAAAAGTCTTGTGATGGAGAGAGACTCAAAAGCAGCACTGTAATGGATGTTCTGCTGCTCTTTGGGCACCTCTGGCTGCCGGGGAGAGGGCTGGTGCCAGCACCCGGCACTGGTCAGATGACTGGGAAGCTACAGCAGCTGAGAGCTGTCCCCACCGAGACGTGACTTCTTCTCCATGAATGGCATATTCAGATGGGACAGCTACACGCCGCTGACAGCCCCGGTTTGCTCGAGAGGGCGTCGGGAAGGATGCGTTACTGTGCAGCTGGTACGGACGCTAATGGTGCTGGCAGCAGACGTGGCCCCAGTGCAGGGACGGCAGCAGAAACCAATGCCTTCCAAGAAGGGGCCACGCGCAGTGTGGTCACCTCCTAAAACAAAAGGCCAAGTCAGCAACATTTGAGAGATGGATGGCAGCGAGACCGTGTTGGAACAATAAGGGCATTTGTCTTTTCAGCACATGTTGCATCCCCGTAGGCAAGATAAAAATGCGTGTATTCAGCCAGGTTTTTATTACTGACCTTATCTTCAACAGTGGGGCTGATTGTGGAGGAGTTGTTGTTTGGTTTTTTTGTTAATTTTTTTTTTTTAAATTTGCAGTAAGCTCCTCCCAGGCTTTTGGGGAGGAAGTGAGGCAGACAGCGATGTACTTGTGGACAACCTGTTTTGATCAATAACTGCCTCCTTTGGACTTCGGCGGAGTTTTCCTGTAGCAGAGGATGGCTCCTGTTTGCTGGGGAGGCTGAGGGTGACACCACGCTGGTCCCCTCGCAGCCCGTGCTGTGGTGGAGCAATGGCTCTGCTACCACCCTGGTTCCTCCCAAACCTTCCCCCTTTCTCTTACCTGAATCGACTTTGGGAAAAATTATTTTTTTCCAGGCAAAGGCTAAAAAGTGCATTTCTCGGTCTGACGAGCAACTGCTGTGCTGCCAGTGCCAAGGGGTATCCAAGCACCGGAGAGTTTTTCCATTTATTGCTAAAATAGGTCACGCTCGCTGCTGGCAGAAAGAGGTTTGAAGAATCAACTTTTTTTCAAAGGTCAGGGTGTGTAAAGCAGGGGTGGGGGGCATCCCCGGTCTCCGGCAAAGCCGCTGGAGTGGTGGCCCTGTCGCTTCGGCCACCTCACCTTGGCCTGAAGAGCTGGTCTGCCTGGCTCGCAAGTGGCACCGATTGCTAGCCCAGCCTCCTGCCGCCCCAGGGTTGCATCAGGGGGCTCAAGAGGCAGCTTATTGCATGAATTAATTGCTGGGTGGTCAGAGGCCCTTGCAGGTTTCAAATCGGGATACGCTGCTTCATGCTGGCTGTGTGCTCTGAGGAGTGTGGGAAGCTCGACCTTCCACGTGCTCCCCTGGGGGACAGGGCGGCTCTGCAGACCGAGCCTCTGTGGTCGAATCTTGGCCACCATGTTGGGCTGCTCTGACTTGTGTGTCCCCTCTGACCATCCTTGTTGTATAGGGAATAGCTCTGGGCATCAGAGGCGTAGGGTGTTCTCTGGTTTGGGGAAACACCAGCAGAAAAGCAGGAGGAGGAGAGGGATGGAGGACGTGGCTGGTGCGGGCACTGCTCTGGGCATTGCTGTCTGCAGCTGCTCTCAACCTCTCCTCTCGCGAAATACCGGTGGAAACCAGGACACCCTGGTTGAAGGTGAGATGCGGGGTGGAACAAGGTCCCCAGAGCCAGCGGGATGATGCCGGCGGGACGAGAGGAGTGTGGGACGTGGCAGGGCAGCAGCTGTAAAGTGCCCAGCTCTGGCTCTGCGTGCCACCAGTGCCACGGCTTCTGGGGGCACCAGCCCCACTGCCTCACCCATCAGCTCCCAGCACGGCACACGTGCTGCTCGTGAGCAGCAGGAGCGGGCCAGGCATCCTCCTCTGAAATTAGATAAGGGACGATTTATAAATAGAGAGATAAATAGGGATGCTTTGGCATTGTTTTTTGCTCGCTATTCGGACCATGCCGTTATTAATCGGCCTCATTTAGGCTAAACGCTTGGGAGTGCTTCAGCAGAAATAGCACGTTGTTAAGAAATAAGGATTATTTGCAATGCAATGCTGGGCGAGCTCGTAATGAACATCCCACGACCTAATCCTTGGTGGAGGTGGTGTGGAGCTGGGATTTGCTCCTCGGTGAGCACATGTGGTGCCCTGGGCTGTTTCCCTGCCTGCGAAAAGTGACGAGGACAGTGTGGGGCAGCGGCTCGTCGCTGGGCGAGGGCTTCCGTGCCTGCGGAGCTCCGCAGGTGAGGTGCTGCCTGCGCCCGATGCTGTGATTAGAGGTGGCTGGTGGCACAATTGCCACCCTCCGCCGGGGAACCGGCCCAGCTGGCGGATGTGGTGTCTGACCCCGGGACCGCTCCTCCTCGGCGTCACTGCAAAACAAGAGCCGGTGGTTTTCAAGCGAAGCTGTCTTCGCAGTGAAACTCGGCGGGGAGCTCCAGGTCGCTTTCTCGGCTGAAGTCGTGGTAAGTGGCAGGGGACGGATCTGAACGCTTCGGGCTGCTCGAGCTGTGCTGCAGGTGCTCGTCTGGCTGCGCTCTGGGTCTCCAGGGGTTTGCTCCAGAGCTGTTTTCTGAGGAAGCCAGAAGCACTGGGCGTTTGTACTTGTTTTTGTGCTGTTGGGAGGAAGAGAGGAGGAGCAGTTCGCCTTTCTGTTGCGAGACCAGCTCCAGGCTTCCTTTCTGCAGGCCTGGTGTCTCTGGGGTCTTCTCCTCGGGGGCTAATTCTTCCAGCTGCGGGAATGCCGTCTGGATGGAGCAGTAGATGCCTTGTCCGTATGGATGTGCTCTATGCTGGAGCTGGGCGAGGAGGGTCAGAGCTGCTGTTGGCTGCGGCGTAGCGTTGTCTGGCTCTGCGTGCTGCGGGTCAGCGCCCGGGGGTGCTTCCAGCATCGCTCTCAAACCTCCCTTTCTTCCTCCGTGCTGGGGTCAGGCAGCCCGGACCCGGGCAGCTGTGGGCAGGGGAAGGAGAAATGAAGTGCACCAGCAAGTGCACGCGTTCAAAACAGAAAGCGAGAGAGGCAGAAAGGCGGCGCGGCTGCCTGCAGTTATTAGTTTAGTGTGTGGGTTATCCTCAGGTCAGGGGATGGCGCAGAAGATTTTCCTAGAGACATCGTGGTAGGTAAGGCAGCAGGCTGAAAGCTTACAAAAAATGTTTAAAAAAAAAAAGGGGGGGGGGGAGAAGGCTTTTTTGCCTTTTTTTCTTTTTTCTTTTTTTTTTTTTTCTTTCCTGCAGGGCCGTCTGTGTTTTTGTGCTGCTGAGGGTTTTTCTGTAATATTGCATCTAGTCTCCTGGCTTTAGAGAGTCTGATTAGCGTATCTAAATGAGCCTGATAGACTCGGGTTATTTAGGGTCAGAGGATTTTCCAGAATGGGGAGGGAGACGGCGCTCTTGGCGCTCCCAAATCAAGTAATAACACAACAAGACCTTGAGACAGGGATTGCTTTCACCAGCACCCCAGGCAGGGGCAGCGTGGACGTGTCCACCCTTCCTCGCTGGCAGCGAAGGACGCTTTCGGCACCTCTGGCTGGGCCCAAGCACCTCTTCAGTCTGCTCCGTGAAGGAGTGTGTTTTAATGAGGCTGCCTTTGGCTCTTTAGCTTTTTATTTATCTAAATGTTGGCCTTGTGCTGTTTGGCTCTGCCGGGGTGATTTATGGCACTGTAGGCACCTCGGTGTCCATCTTCGGTCATGCTGTTAGTGCTGGCTCAGCCCAGCCAGCGGCTTTTCGTGGTGTGGGGCCAGGAGCTGCTCAGAAGGACCCACTGGAGCCAGCTCTCATCAGGGCTGATTTCGGGTGGAAAGTGGCTGTATTGTAGTCTTTTTCACCCATAAGACCCTTCCTCACCAATCACTGGACCAGGCATCAGTCATGAGGTCTGTCTTCAGCATCATCAGTCATCAGCCTGCAACAGAAATGGGCTTGATGTAAGGGAGAGGGAATCAGACCCCTGTGTGAAGGCCAGGGGTTTGCAGCGTCCATGTGGGATGCCGTGAAATCTGCCCCTGGGCGCTTGTGGCTCCAGCTGACTGCTGAATTGCAGCGTGCGCTGCTGTGGGTACCCGAAATCTTCTGCTGTGTGGAACTGCAGTTCTGGTGATGGTTCCAGCAGCTGCTTGCCTGGGCTCCCCATTGCCTGGGCTCCCCGTTGCCTGCCTCCTGAGTAGCAGCTGCGCAGCCCCACGTCGCTGCCACATGTCCCTTCTCCGTAGGGCGGCCTGCAGCCCCTTCTCCGTGGGTCGCTCGGAGCTGGGGCAGTGCAACGTGGGGCTGAGCTGCCTCAGCCCTGAAGGGCTCCCCGATGTGATTTCATTCGGGCGATGTGCTCAGGAGCTAGGGCAGGTGCATCGGTTGAAACTGAATAATGTAGATTTTCCTTGTCATTTTTCTAGTTTTAGTTATCTGGCTTCACCCTAAGCTTTGGAGATGTGGCTTGCTGGTTGCAAAATGTCTGTTTCTTGCGTGCAAGGCTGATGGTCTGGGCCAGGGCAGCGATCCAGCGTGGTGTCATACCAGGTGGCTTGTGAAGGACAAAGACAGCATTGCATTTCTGCGACTGGAAGACGTATGACCCAACACTGCACTTGGGTGCCAAGCTGCTCCCAAGCGACAGGGATCCAGCCTTCCTCTCCTGGCTGGGTGCCTTCCACCGTTTTCCAAGTCTGCTCCTGACCTAGGCCAGCTGTTGCCCTTGGGCAAGTGCGGTTGGCCCGGCATCGGTGGGTGGGTTGTGGCAGGAGCAGGAGGCACCAGAGCAGGGATGTGCGGAGCGGGATGATGCTGGGGAGATGCTGGGGGACAAACGTCTGTGCTGGAGGGTGCAATCCTTCCGCCAGCGCTCCACAGTAGAGGCATTTTTGGGGGACCTCTGTGTCTGAACCGATTCTTACCAGTTCAGACAAGCTTTCCAGCCGCTTACGAGGCGGCTCGCCTGGCAGCATATGGATTTGCTTCTGTCGGAGAGGATGGATGCCCCAGGGACTGGCCTGAATAAAGCTCTGCCAGGAGAGCTGCAGAGGTGTGTGTGGGTCAGGGGAGGGTCCAGCCCTGACCATGGGAGGTGTGCGTGGGCTGGGAAGGTGTAACCCTGACCATGGCAGCTCAGCTTCCGCATCGCCCGGACATTCCGCAAACCCTCCGTGGCTTTGGATGGTCAGTCATGGGAGAGGGGAATCTCGGGCCTGTTTGTTTATTCTCTGGCTACACGGTTAGGGGGGACACAGTTCCTTTCACCCGGGGTTATATTTTGGGAAGTTGCTGTTTTATCAGGAGAAATGATAAGGTCTTGACATTGAGACTTCCAAAGTGATTTTTGGTTGCTTTGCTTTGGTTTGTTTTGGAAACATTCCCCCTCCTTTGCCTGAGTAATGAAGCTTAATTTCTATCAACAGAAGTAGAGAAGGTGCTCATCTTGCCTTTGCATCTCCTCCTGCCCTCTGCAAACCCTCCTCCCACCCTCCCTCCCAAACCTGTTGATGTGCCAGAGCCCCTGACTACCCGTGGTCTTTCTGCTTCCTTTGTTTCTATTTCATGACACTTACTGAATTTATGAAATTCTGCAATGCTTCCACAAGTACCTCTGTGTGGGAGCACCTGAACCACAAGGAACACCAAGGAGGTTGGTGTGAAAGGAACAAAGTCCCGACTGGAGGCAATGGGAGAATCGAGGGCACTGGAGAAGACACTCTGACACATTGACAGATCTGGGGAGGTGGGAGGGAGGGTTTGCAGAGCGCAGGAGAGATGCCAAGAGGGAGAGGATGAGCAAAAAGAAGAATTGTGAGCAAAAACCCGCAAAGCAATGGAGAGGAAAAGGAGCAACGTGTAGCTTGAGGCTGCCATGTTTTTAGTTGCATGATTTCAGGTGTCTTGTAGCTGCCCTTGAGCAGGTGCCAAGGCTGCGCAAGAAGTTTTAGGTCAGGATGGGGACAAAATGATGCTTGTGCTGCGTGCTTCGGCGGTGGGGAGCTCACGTGGCACCCTCTGGACACCGTTCCATCATCCCTGCCTGTGCTGGGAAGCTGCAGCGGCGCTGACAGCAAGGTGCCTCCCAGCATACGTCTTTAAAACGCTGCTAAACAAAATTTTGAAGCCTCTTCTGAATGCAGCTCGTAAACCTTCCCAGCATTTGCATTTTGAAAAACACAGCCATAGCTCACAGTGCAATTTACTGTAGTGACTCTCCGAGCAATTAAACCACCTACGTCCTGCCAGGTCTCCCGCGGTTCCTTTGACAGTTCATCACAGGGCGCAGAAATTTGTCAATTTTAATCCACCTCACTAATTTTTAGGTTATGTTTTCTTCTGGTGAAAGCAAACGCTGGTGCGAGCGAAGCGGAGCAGGTCAGAGTGAGTGGGTCGATGTCTGGAGAAGCAGGAGCTGGTGCTCGCCAGCCTTGCCGTCGGTGGGGCAGCCGGAGAGGCGTCTGCCATCCCGCCCCGAGCTAACGGCCCGCTGTAACGAGCTTCCCCGTCGCTTCGGGCCACGCCAGCAAACTTTAAGCTCCACCAGCAATTTTCTGACGGGGGGATACAGGAGGAAAAGGCGAAGCTCAGCTGAGTGTGGGCAGGGGGAAAAGGGATAACAGATGGTTCTCAGGACACACAAGAGCATTTTTGGGTTTTTTTTTTGTTTTTTTTTCTTTCTCTTAAGGGCACAGCCTTCAAGCCTCCCAGACAAGTAATTCTTGTTTATGCGCCCACAGAAGGTGATGGTCCTGCTTGTGGGCCTGTTGGCGTGGCTTCCCAGACGTGGTGTGTTTGTTTTTGTAGGTGGATGTCAGGACCTGCATTGCTTTTTTTTTTTTTTTTTTTAAACCAGGAGTGCAAATGTGGGGAAGCTCTTTGTAGGTAACAGTTCTGCTTTGGCTGGGGCTATAGGAGCTGATGAGCTCTTCCACTTTAGATTGCTGACTTTGTCCCATCTGTGGTTGGACATATTCTGTCCATATTCAGCACATATTCTGTCCTGAAGCCCCTCAGAGCCTCCTGTATGGATAAAGAAAAAGCAGCATCACCTTAACACCTCCCTTAACACCTGGATTTACAGCAGAAGTGGAACATCCCCATGAGGATGAGTAGACGCTGTTCCAGTAATGCCCTCCTTATGTTGCAAGAACCTGTCTGGAGACACCCCTTACCCCAAGGCCAAGGTCTGAAGTGGCCAGGCTGGAGGTGGAGACCAGGAGTTTGGGGCTGGCAGAGGTCACTGGTTCCTGGTGTTTCCCAAGATCAGTCAGAACAGAAAAGCAGCAGCATCACACTATTGCCTGATGCTGGGGAGAAATGAACCCGATTCCAAAAGCTGGCGCACCTTTCTAGGCTCAAGGAGAAGTCGTGGCCATCAGACACTACCGTTCCTTTTGCCTCCCCCATCTGATATTTGTCCTTTTCTGCTTTTGGGCGAGAGCCTGGGTGTGGGGAGGGGAGAAAGAGCTTTTCTCGGCTCTCCTGGACCAAGTGCTTACAATTTCAGTTTTTCTTCCTGGCTTTGCAGAAAGCTGCTATGCAAACATCTTGTTTTACCTTCTGGTGACCAAAGATGTTGGGCTTTGATATTCCCTTCTACTCTGCATCTGGCTGGAGAATGGCATCCAGTGCTCGGCTGCTCTTCAGCTTGGGAGAAGGGGTCTCTAGGTGCAGGTTGGTGCTATTTAAGCTCCCAAATCCTTTCTTTGCCTGACATGTGCCTTGTGGGGCACTTCTCCAGCTTCCCTACTACTGGAGCATGTCAGTCTCCACTACGGCAGATCAAATAATTTTTGTTGCAGCTGTTAGGGCTGAGACTCCCCTGCCCGCACCCCCAGCTGCATGCACGTGGGAGTTTGTTTATTGATTTTTTTTTTTTTTTTTTTTTTAGACTCTGAAATTTCTTTTTTCTTTTTGAGGGACTCGGAGCCTTTTTTATTCCGGTTGAGAACTGTTCAAAATAGACTGCCAGGTGGGATTGGTTCTTCTAACGTAAATGTGTCAGTGTTACCAGGGATATTCTGTGGCAGGGCTTTCTATGCCATAGCTGAAGGTCTTAGTTAATTAGATGATTAGTCTTCTGGTCAAGTATCTATCTGCAAATAAAAAAACAGCAGTTGAATGTAGCTGCTAAAATACTGTTGCTGGAATCAGTCTGTGGCACAGAGCAGGAGGGCTTCTTATTTAATTAAAATCAGGAACATACTGTACTGTACTCTCCAAGGGTCAAGGAACAAAAGGGACATACACATAATAAGTAGCAAACTGTCCTTTCAAACCGCTTGAGCTCAGCCCAGGGGAGCTGTGTTTAAAGGGACACTCTCAAGATAACATTTGTGATTTCTTTCTTTTTTTTTTTTAATTTTCTTTTTTCTTTCTTCATACTGCTGTGTGGACTAATGAAGCTGAAAGCATCCCGTGACTCTTCATTTTCTTCTTACCTGTTCTTCCTCTCGGATTTGAAGCTGTCATCGGGACCGCTCAGATGCCAAAAATCCCTGTGTGCGTGCCCGGTGGCAGGGCTGGGCTTGCTGGGGTCCCGTAGCAGGAGCCAGCCCACGCGCTGCCCCAGTCAAAGGCTGGAGGCAGGCTGGACCGGGGGCCGAGCTGCCATCCCAATACACTGCAGGCCTGGGGCTTCCTGGGAACCCTTTTGGGGGTGGAAACGCACTGAGCTGTGTGGTCCAACACCCAGTGCTTCACAGGAGCAGTATCTGTATGGTTTCTTCTGCGTTGCCGGGGTTCACTGCTTGCTTGAAAGTTGCCACCAGCCTAATGAACTCTTCTGTGTTTGTTTCTGCAGGACGTCGCGCTGTTGGAGTACCAGCACCATTCCAGGGATTTTGCTTCCCACCTCCCGCCGGGGTCTATCATGCAGCCGCAGCGGCGGAGGCCGTCCCTGCTCTCCGAGTTCCAGCCAGGCAATGAGAGGTACCGGCTCCCCGCGTCCCCCCCGGCCACAGGCATCCCGACCGCGTGAGCGAGCGTTTTGCGCAGCGCTGTGATGCGGAGGAGGGAGCTGTGTGAGACCTTGGGCGATGTTCTGTTGTGTGTCGGTACTGACTGCGCTCAGCCTCCCGGCCGGTCTTACCTTCGTTGTGCTAATGCAAGTGGCACCTTTGCCTTCTGGTTTCTTCCCTTGCACTGTCATGCATTTTTAAAGACATCTTAAAAACACCAAACAACAAAAAAAACCCCACCCCCCTCACTTCTGTGAAGGCACACGTCGCTGTGGCTGGTTGCATTGGCTTTCTTTAACGTAGAAAATAACGCTGTGTTGTCGGGTTCGGTCTGTGGCTCCCGAGGCTGAAGGGAGGAGTGAGAAGAGCTTATTTTCACTGAGCGTCTCCGCTTCCTCTTGTGCTGCTCTTCCTCCCCGCATTCATTGTTTTTGTTTCTCATTCTGCTTTTCCCTCGCAACTTTCTCCAAGCTGCTTTTTTTCCCCCCCGTCTACTCCCCTCACATCCATCCCCACGCCCCCATTTTCTTTCGTAGCCTCCCGTGGGAGGCCAGCAGCGTTTTTGGGTGCTGCGCAGGCAAGCGCTGGGTGGCTGGAAATGCTGTGGATGCTTTAACCACAGGAGCTGATCTGTTCTGAAGGCCATCACTCTCACTCTCTGTTTCGTCACAAAACGCTGCGCTCTCACAGTTTCTCTTCTGCATTTGATGCTTAGTGGTTTTGGAAAATACTGGCCTGGAAGTGAAATAAGAGCCTTGCTGCACTAGATTTAGGCAAAGCATTTTTTTTTTTTAATGCTTATTCCTTATTTGGGCTAAGAATAAATCCAGTGCAGAGTCACAGAGATGAATCTGTTTCTCTAAAATTATAATTGTTAGGGGAGAGGAGAAAGGCCTCAGGGTGCTGGATGCATAAGGGCATAGACGTGGACACAACTCTTTTTCTAGCGGCATGGGTTCGGCTTGGTGCTCGGCAGAAGCAAACCCATGGGAATTTGGAGGCAAAAAGTAGCCTCCGAAGTTAGTTTTGCATCAGCCCTACTGGATGTGCTCTTCTGGATCGTGCCTGGCGCACCTGGATGTGCAGGGGGCAGTGTCGCTTCTGATGAAGAGTAATTTATTGCAGCGCGTTACATTGCCTGGGCTTGCTTTGGTTTCTCAGCGCTTTGATTTCTTAGCACGGAGTAACACGGTGAAGTTGGAAGTGGGTCAGATTCAGCTAAATTTGGGGGAGATGGGTAAAGAGGACCCAGCAACATGCTCCTGCCTGTTTTCATTTTTCACACTAGTTGTGGTTTGCAAAATGGAGAACCAGCTCTGCTCTCCAGTAAAATGAAGGTTTCAAGGTCTGAATATGGTATTTAAAAAAAAAAAAGTTATCTTGATTCTTCCACGTAACTAAAAAAAAAAACCTTCAAGCCTTGGTGTCTGCTCTACCACCTGCCTAATCTGGTGTGGTCATCCACACGTCTCGCTTTAGTTTACAGATGTTTCCAGCTCTCCGCACTTATTTTTGTGTCGGCAATCTCACGAATGTGGGTAAATGTTAATCGAGGTTGTCAGGTCTAGATACCCATCTGAATGCTTATTGTGATTACTTTGCTTTCAACATGAATGGTGAAGTTTGGGCATGCTATAAAAAGAGACTTTTTTTGGTAACAGACCCAACTTACGTTTCATGCCTTTTCCCTGTAACATCCAAAAAATTGAACTTTTGCAAAAATAATACTGGGTAATAAAGCTAAAAATGACACTTCAGCTCAGTTGGCATCTTGTGCCAGAATATATAGGATTAGACTCATTAAAAAAAAATTTTGGGGTATCTGGGGATGCAGGAATGGAGGGGGGTCTGTAGAAATTTTTCATACAATATAATTAATTATTGAAGTAATCCAAACTGGGCGGCATTTGGGGTTGGGGAGGTGTTGGTCCATTTTGCAAAACCAACTACTGTTTCTCTGCATCTTTAAGCGCTGCACTTAAAAGTCGTATCTAGGGGGGCTTTGCTTTTTCATCTTTGTGGTGTGAGGATCCACTCTAAAATAGCGCCCGATGGGTGCTTGGTTCCTCACCTAAGGGTTCCTCAGGTACTCAACAGCCAAGACCCTGAAGCTTCTGGAGCAGGTTGGGTTGGTCATTGGTGCCCACCCCAAAAAATAGCTCTGGCTCTGCCTGGTGCAGAGCAAAGCCTGGACAAGGGAGGGTGGCAAAAGCAGCCGTCTCTGCAGCTGAGTCTCCTTGGCAGGTTCACGCCGGGCGCATCTGTAAGCACTTTGGCTTCGTTCCTGGGCTGGGACTGATGGGTTTGAGCAGAGGCAGCTGGCTCTCAGCGTGAGGGGCTGGGGAAGAAGTAACATCCTCATTGTGGGCACAGGGCATAAATAGAGCGAGGCACAGCCGTGTGCTGTGTCTGAAAGGAAGACCTTCACCTTGGTTCCCTGCCTGATGCCCCACCAGGCATGCAGTGGTGGTGGGCGTGAGACAATCCTCGCCTTGAAGCAAGTGTCGGTGGAGGGGAACCCTTCCAATCCCCCGCTGCTTCGGGAGTTCAGAGGAACCAGCCTGTCTGCTGTTGGTTGTGGTGGCCAACGCTCTTCCAGGAACACCCTCCTCCTTAAGGAAGTCAATTTGTGAGTCAGGTGCAAGTGGAATGTGGCAGACGGACAGTGCTGGGGAGTGAGCCCCGTGCGTGTTCCCAGATCCCTGCCCTGCCATCGCCATGCCTCGCGCTGATCCAGAGCACTGCCTGCAGCCTGGTGAGCATGCTTCGGCCCTTGGTCCCGGTTCCTCTGAGCCCACCTGCCTGGTGGGTGGCTGCTGTTTGCTCTCCTCTCCTGGAAACCCCAGGGATTCGCGTTACTCTCTGTTGGTTTTGGGGATTGTCCCCCAGTTTGTATTTGCCTTCACCTTGGGCAGATCTCCAAAGCCTCTGGAGGCTGCCTTTGCACGTGGTATTTGTGGCTTGACCCCATGGATGCTTTAAATGCTGCAGAAATCATCTGGGCTTGCTTAGATGGCATTCCTACAGCTTTGCAGGTCTTCTGTCTATCCTGGCTGTAGCTTTGTGGTAGCCACCAGGGTGGTCGTTATTTGTGGTCCAGCGAAAAGGAAACGGGTCATGAAGCATTTCACCATGGGCGCAGTGTTTTAATTATCAATCAGGTGTTGGTGGCGAAAAGCTGCTGAGTGGTAACTTGCTGGAAGGAATGGGGTGCTGAGATGGTCCCACATTTTGGGGCTTCTTGAGCAAGAAGCTCGTTGAATGTTAGACTCGGGCAGCTTGACGTCCCCACAGTGGAGCCTGGTGGGTCATGCAGGATGGGGAGAACCAGTTCCTGAAGTGTCACACCATCTTGGGCTCTCCTCCCTCGGTGGTGATGTGCCTCCTGCATCCCACCTCAGTTAACCCAGTTCTGCAGGAGATGCTGTGGAGTTGCAGGCTGCCCTTCTCCAAGTACATCAGCCTTGAGAGTCCTCGTCACCCCTTGGTGGATGGGTAGAGACTTGAACTCCCCGTGCAGCAATTCTGGCTTGGAAGAAGGAAGGAAAACTTGAACCGCTCTGAATCTGTTGCTATCGGGAAAGTTGGCTCTGTCTGTCGTTGCAGGGATGTGCTGCTTTCCTTGATGGTTTTTTGGGTAGCAGGCTTTTTCTTGGAAGGATCCGCAGCCTTCCCCTTAGCTTGTTTGGTTGGCTGTGCCAACTGGATTGAAGGAGCGAAGAGAAGTATTTCAGGATCTGCTGTTGGTACAAGTCGTACCATGAATACTTGCAGAGGAATGTCCTGGCAAGGTGACAAGGATTAAGGTTTTTTTTTCTCTTCTATATATATTTTGGTCCACAAAATAAGTGGGGAAGACTGGGTTGAGTGCTAAATGGCAGGTGCCAGTGGAATGAGGGGTCTGAAAAATCAAGGAACTGGGATTTTCTGACTTTTCATACACGTTGGGGTTTTAGAGCAAGGTTCTGTGTTAACGCAGGAATGCTGGGGTGGATAATGGCTTCTCTGGCAGAAAACCTGGCTGTAAATAAGCGGGATGCATGTTAACACAGTATATTCCACCTTTATCCAGAATAAGATGAGTCACTGTTTTCATAGGAGATTATTTTCCCAGTTCAGGAGATCATGCGCTTTTTCGGAGCCTTTCTACTTAGCAGACCTGAGGAGTTTGAAGAGTTTGCCTGGTGTTGATCTGAAGTATGACATTTAGGAGACGTTAAGCAGCTGCTGTGTATCTGCAGCCATCCGAGATATCCATGTGCAATATAGCATGAGAGCAGGCCTAATTACTGTGCTCATTGAATGTGATTAATCCTGCTGGCTGAGGAGCCCGGGGAGCGCTGGGAAGCCGGGGCTGGGACCGTGGCCACTGGAAATCGCGTGGAGCTCTCGGTCTTCATCTGTGCTGGGCCAAATGGCACCAACTGCTCCCGATTTAACAGCGTGACTGATCTGATTTTATTTATGGTCTTTAATTAAGTTTCCATTTTTAAAGGTGACCCTTTTCTCAGGAGTGAGCGGTAGTGCGGCTGAAATCCTTGCAACCATACATCTTCGTGTCTTTTCACACTTGAAGTGATGTTCTGGGAGCTGCATTTTTTTCCTCCCCATAAATGAACGTGGGAAAATAACGACCGGAAAGGGCAGATGTTGGTGTGTTGACACTTGGTGACAAGCCTCGTCTCGCAAGTGCCCTCTGCTCTGGTGTGGGCTGCGGGCATGTCCATGGGTGGGCGCAGAGGGTGACCGAGGCTCTGCAGAGGAGATGTGGAGACACTAGGCTTTGTGGAATGGACCAATGTGCCCTGGCAGGGACGTGTGAGGGCAAAGCCCAGGTTTCCCTTGGCTGGGATGGAAGAGTAAAAGTTCATGAAGCAACTTTCCCGTGCATAATCTTGGACCAGATTTATTTTGAGGGAGGAAAGGTGATCTTGCAACGTGTGCAGCAGGCCTGATGAAACGTGGAATGTCCCTGAAGCCATTAGTCCAGGGAGTGTTCCGGCCACCCAGGGTGGCCAAGAGGGTTTTCCTGTGGTGCGCCAGGTTTTGGATGCCTGGAGAATGCATGTGGGGGAGCTTGTGGAGAGACACAAATACTCCTTCTCCTCCTTGAGTGAGGCAGTGGCGATGTGTGGCACAGTGTTAAAGCTTCTGCTGGTCCTGTCCATGAATAATTCAGGCTCCGTCTATGAGGATCTTCAATATGCAAGTTTTAAATAAAGCATCTGCTCTCATCGAAATGGCAGTTGGCTTGGAAGAAGTTGGCTGAGGGGGTTGTGGCTGAGGCACAGCTACCTGCCCTTGTGTGGGAATGCACAGCTGGAGCATCATGAGGATGCACGTGGGACTGGCTGGGCACAGGCGCTCAGTCAGACCTGAGGACCTGGGTGTCCTTGAGCTGGACCACATGGTGAGCTCAGCATCCTGCTCGAGGCTGTCCCACACCTTTGCCTTGTGAAGACTCAGTCCTGCTGCTGGCAGAGGGTTGCTGAGGTCATGGGAGCTCCACCTTCCCCACCCAGACAGGCTGCCCTTCCCATGGCCTCTGTTGTTAAGTCGTGATGGTTTTTGTCCCTCCCCACCTATATGACAGAGGGAATATATCAGCTGTCCCTGTACGTGGTTTTCCAGCTGCCTGGTGGCAGGTTTGCTCCTACAAACCCTCCAGTTTCTCTCTCTAGCAAGTCTCAATTTGCCCAGTCTCCCACTCCGGCTACCATTAGCTGTAAAGTGGTTGCTGAAATCTCTGACAAATCTTAGTGTTGGCTATAAATAATTCACTTCAACACTAATGGTTTTCTGTATTACTTGCTCTCAAAAGCATTTTATTGTCTGTCTGTACCTGTGGGGTCTGGAGACTTTTTTTAAAGCTTATTTTTGGAGACAATTTCCCCCCAAACCATCTCAGCCAGAGGAAATAAACAGCTGCAGCAAGGCGATCGTTTGTCTTGGTTCTGGTTCCAAGAGACGGCGAGAGCCAGTTTTCCAGCCTGGTTATGTTGTTTGGCCCCATAATGTAAGGAACAACATTTGCGGATGGGAGCAAAACTTAAAATGTGCCCTTGGTGGGAAGTTGGTGGGAGCCAGCTCAGAGTCGCTGCTGGTGTTTTGAGCCCTTGGTGCAGGAGGCACGTCTTCGTGAAGTCAAGCCGGGTTCATGGGATGTTGCAGAATAGCCGTTGTTCCTCTGGCTGCCACCTTCTGCTGCTCAGCTGATGGAGAAAGGGGAAGGTTTGAAGAGCAGGGGAGGGTTGTGCTGCTCTGAAGAGCCGGGTGGTGTGCTCTTGAGGTGGGTTAGTGTGGTGGGAGAGTCCTCTTTGACCTCCCAAAAAGTTTGTATTTGCTCATTTCCCTCTGATTTGGCTTCAGCAAAGTAAAGAAGATAAAGATGACATCTATTTAGATCTCACCAGGGCTGCTCTTCCAGGCCCCAAGGGCAGTTCAGGATGTCTCATTTGATGCTCTCTCCCAGGAGAGAGATGCTCTCAGCTTCCTCTGTACCCAGCTAGCAGTCAACCCCTTTTTTCAGCCCATCTCTTGCTCATCTGGTTCTCGTGTAGGTATAACGTAGCAGATGATGTTTTCCCAGGTCCCAGTGACACGCACTCACTGGATTGAGTCACAGATGCCCCACACTTGCCGTAGGATTTTATCCGCTCATACTTTCCTAATGCCCCGTGTGATCTGCTGGGGGAAGGGCCCCAGTGAATGAGTAATGCGGCTCCGCAGCTGGTAGAGTGCGATTAGTTTGTCACATTAGTAATAAAACCAAAGGTCTAATCTTGGGTTATCTTGGTCTTCCGGACTCGGACCTGCCCAAAGCAGAGCTGTGGGCGGATGGCTGGACGTCGGGGCAAACCCTGGGCACCCAGGCTCGGTGCGTCAGCAGATCTCACGCCGCTCCGCTTGTTTAAAGTCGTTCAGTGTTTGTGGCGAAGGACTCCAGGTGAGGACTAACCTGCCCCACTTCATAATTAACGCTGGCTTTTGGTTTATTCCATTTAATCATGCATAATTCACATGCAATTAAAAACACTCTTTCCCTTCAGCAAAGTAGGAATCTCTGGAATAGACCAGCCAGGTGGGAACTATTTGGAAAATGCAGCAAAACCCCAAACTCGGTGTAACGGGAGGGTTTTTTAGGCAGGGCTATTTTTATGCCCGCAGCAACGTCATCGCTGTATAAAAGTCTGTTGTAAGGAGCTCGCTGCAGGTGTGGGTGTAAAGAGTGAGAGGTGTGAAGGCTTCAAGCAGGAGCGTTTGTATTTGCAGCCAGGACAGGCTGAGCGGGTTGTGCTGGGCAAAGCAATCTCGGGAGCGGCTGGAATTTCCAGTGGATAAAGTTAATAGCAGTTCCAATGGATGTGGAAATGGAAATAAAATAGCACCCTATAACATTGCAGCTGCTTTCCCCGGCGTGGCCCCTGCCTCGCTGTAAGTAACAGCCTTTGTAAAGCTGAGTGTTGCTCTTATCTTAAAAATACGTGCTTTTTTCTGAGCGTAGCAGTCGTGTCAGGTTGTGTTGGGTTCCTGACAACTGCAGAGGTCTCAGAGCTGTCCTGTGTCAATTACCAGCTTCTTGGAAATACGGCCTTAAAAAAAAAAAAAAAGTGAAAATAAATACATCTGATTTTTAATTGCCTCAGTACAGCGGAGCCTTGGGTGTTGGAATATTTTAACACCTGCCCAGCTCAACAGTTGCTTATTGTTAGTGGGTTTTACAGCGGAGCCCGCAGTGTCGGCGTGCAGCTGCGGGCGGGCAGGGTTTGCACCAGGGCTTGGGACAAGCCAGCAGGAAACTTGAGAGGTGCCACGCGATATTTCTGGGCTCGCTGAGGAAAAGCCGATGATCATCCAGTGGTGAAGGCGTTCGCAGGTGAGGCGAGCTGTCCTTCGCCACCAAGTTTAAGGGCTTTTCTGCTCTGAAAAGTTCCCTGCGTGAGCCGTGCATTTGCTTTCCCCTAGGCTGGCGGCCGGCGTGGCGAAGGCAGTGCCGAGCGTCCCTGCGCTCCCGTCCCCTTTCCGCTGGGGAGGAGGAAGAGGACGAGCCAGATTCGGTTTCTGTGTGTCAGCAGCAAAGCTGCTGCCCAAATCCCAGTGCCGGCCACCTGTGCCAAACCCACAGCAGCAGGGTTTGGCTTGCGTATGCTTTATGTCTGCTGTTGATGTTTAAATTAAAAAAAAAAAAAAAAAAAAAAAGAGAGAGGGAGAAAAAGCTGTGTCTTGCTCCCTGGAGCGGGGTGAAGTTTGGTGCGCTGCTGCAGGGGAGGGCAGAGGGCTTTGCCTGAGGTGGTGCCCCTGAGGAGGAGGCTTTCAGCGGGGTTCCTCCTCTCCCTGGATGCGGTCCCAAGCCGTTACAGCCACTGGATAGGCTCCCGCTGGCTCCAGAGGGCTCTGGGTCCTTCCCTTTTTGTCATCCCCTCTGAGATACTTAATTAGCTAGGTAAAAATGAACGTTAGCAGTTGCAGTTTGTGGGTGGGGGCCACGCGATGCCCAAGTTCCCCTCTCTGTTATGCTTGCTCTTGACAAAACGCATCCCCTCCCTTCCTCCTCCTCCAGGAGTCTCAAAGGCTGTTTAGTTTGTCGTTGTTTGGTAACTGGGGAGGATACTTCACCAGGCAGCTCAGGAGAACTTGAACAATCTTTTAAGGGAGAAGGGGAATAAAAGCCATTTTTTCCTCCAAACTTTGAATCTCCTGTGCTTCGCTTTTTTGTTTGGTTTATTTTTTTAAGAGACACTTCTGCCTGAAGTGTTAGAAACACACCCTTGGAGCTGCTGCAGCAAAGCTGATCCTTGGGCATAGTAAAAGGTTTAATGTATTTTTGTAGGATCCCTTTACAATTCCCACCAGAGAATCCTGCTAAGAAAAACAGAACTACAAAAAAACGTTTTACATTTGTTTAAAAAAAAAAAAAAAAAAGAGGCAAAACCAAACCAGATTTCCAGGTATTAACTGCATCATATTTAATGAAGGGATTTGAGCCCGACGTGACTTGTTGGAGCAGTTGCTATCACTGGATAACGTGCCTTTACAGCTTGCCAGGTCTGTGTCGGGGACGTGCAACTACATGTGGCCAGTTTCTTTCCTCCCCCATCCTGGAAAAATAAATCCCTACTGTCTAGCCATGGAGGAGTAGGCATTTTTTTCCCCCAGCATATAATCTTTGGTATTCCTATAGAAGATGCTAAATATAAACAGCAGTGAGGTACCTTTGACTAAACAAGCCAGACGTGGCAGAAGGGAGCTCTGCCTGGTCTCAGGGGTCACAAGGGGATTTATGGGCCATACTTGAGGATTTTCTGAGCTTTGGCTTGTTCTGGCCAGCCTGGCCCACGTTGGCAGGACAGGGAAGGCTCATACCTGCAGCCTCGTTCACTTTGCCCCGGTGTAGGGACAGCCACCCACCGCACATGGTGGGACGGGGGATGGCAGCGGGGCTTTCCAGGTGACATGGCGGCGGTGCTGAGGAGGGGGACAGCAGGGTGGCCTGTTGGGCTTGGAGGATGGCGGCGATGCTGCATCCTGTGTCCTGCTCCCCGGGTGATGCCTGGTTCTGCCTGCTTGCAGAGGTGCACCATGTCCAGTGACCAAGCTGTGGAGCATCCTGGGTCTGCGAAGACCTGAGATGTTTGAGTCCAGGGCCACTTGGCCTCCCTTCACGCATCCTTCTGGGAAATGGGCAGAAGTTGAGCCCTCTGTCCTCCTCGAGTGGCTTGCCAGGCGTAGAGCAGGGGAGAGCAGAGGTGGTTTGTTTTCTAAAGGCTCCTTTCTCTTTGTCCCCAGATCTCAGGAGCTGCACCTGAGAACCGAGGCGCATTCCTATCTCTCAGACCTGACCAAGCCGTCGGACTTGGAGTTCATTGAAACCAAGAGACCGCGCCTGGATCTGTTGCAGGACCCGCTGATGCGGCACTCGCCTCTCCTGAACCAGAGCCAGCAGGGAGGGACAGAGGATCTCTCAAAGGTAAGGGGACAATGACCAGGGATGGTAGCTGGGTGTGGGGTCTGTGTCTTGGGTTCCCCTTGGCTTGCGTAGAGCTACCTTTGAGGGTCTGAGCCGCCGCTGAAATTGGTGTAGATGGTGGTTCTTGATGCATCAAGCAGTGCTTGGTGGTGTTGGATGATATTCACTGAGATGAGGTGACTACTTTGGGGAAACAGAAGCGTATCAGCTTTCCCCGTAACTGTTACAGTCACAGGCTTGCATTTACTGGGCTGTTAAAAGCACCAGGACAATTTGGAAGCTCCTGTAGGCTGAATTAGGGATGGTCATGTCTAGCTTTTCTGGATACTGTGCCCTGATTTGATTTTTACTTGACCTTTCTTATTTATCACATCTCTTTATTTAATGTTAGTGTTTGAAGGGTTTGAATTGGTTGCTGGTGCTTCTTTAATATAATCTTCCCTAGGAAAGCCTCCCTCGCCTTAGTCTCATTTAACAAAGCAAATTGTTTACTTGCAGTTGTCCCCTCTGCACATGTAATAAATGCTGCAAAGAGAAATCCCTTGCTCGTGTGCCTGTTTGGATTTACTTTCATGCTCTGTTGGGGTAAATTGTATTTGATTTTACCTCGAGCTCGGGTGTATTCCCTGTTGGCAGGCGAGTCTTGCTGGGTAAGCAGGCTGGGGGCAGCTGGCTTGCGCTGCCAACGCGAGCTCCGGCGCTGTGAGCACCCGGGGTCAATGCAGCTGCAGGCTGGGCTTCGGAGATGTCTGAGCCCGCAGTGAAGTGAAGAGGATGTCGAGTCCTTACCCAGGGAGGTGGGGATGGTTTGCCGCGTCACTGCGGGAGCCAACTGAAATAACACATGGGCAAGAAAGCTCATGCTTGGGAGTGCTGGGATATTCGGACATCTCTTATCCATACAGTACTGGTGGGCCTTACATGAGATCCCTCTGACCCCTCTCAAGTGAGAAGGACGTTTGACTTGGAGGTAGTTCAGATGGCAAGGGAGGCCGGGCAGGATCTCATGGAGGAGAGAGCTGCAGGGACTGGTGATTAGGAATGGTGAGCTGATGCTGGAAGGGATGGAGTAGCTCTTAAAAAAGAGCTGTGTTCGAATGCGGAGACCATGAGAAATGCACCAGATGTGTCAACTTGCTCTCCTTTAGCTTCTGACAGTGTGTTGCCTTGGAAAAGATGCCTCTGAGGTGCTGTGGCCCTTCTGTGTCCCATCTTTGCTGCTCCCTCCAAGACGTGTCTTAATGAGATGATGCTGTGACCAGCCAGGAGTCTCCTCTCTGTGCCACCGGGATGTGTTGTGGTGGCTCTGAACCATAGGGTATACTTGAGGGATACTGGGTTGGGTGGCTGATTGGGAAGATAAACTGTTGGCCATGAAACAAAAAATATCCCTCTCCAGAGATGTGAGGAAACCAGGACAGCTTTTCTGTCTGCACATTATTTCCATCAGCAGTTCTGTTCCGCTTCTCACCGGAAAACCACGTATTGTCTCAGCTATTTGCTTCTAATAGGCAAAGCCGCTCTTGAGGCATTAGTTGGTGAGTTCCGGGGCTGCATTTGCTTCTTGGTCTGTGACACATTTCCGAGAATTACATGCATTTTATGAGGCTTAAAACATTTGTTAATGAAAGAGAGAGAGAGAAAGCTGTGAGATACAATTCATCAAGACAAGATTATGCTTTTAGTGGAGCCGTTTGTAAATTCGGAGTCTGGAAGGAAGGAAAAAATGTGGTGTCCCTGACTGGTGAGAGCCTAAGTAGAGCCGGGATTAGTCGCTCAAAACTAGTGGGGGCTGTTTCCAGAATGGGTTTGGTGGAAATCACTGCAAGACTGGGATGATTTTAGTGCTGTTCGTGTGGTTGGGAGCAGAAGGCAAGTCTCTGGGGTCTAGGATCACCATTCTGAAGGTATATCTGCCTTTGCAGCTTGGGAAATTGGATTAATAGCAGTCTTTTGGCTTTATTCCTGAGCAGTCATCCTCAGACTAGTCTATAAACTGCTCGTGAACACTAAGGTTGCGGTAAAGCTGATCCGTGCGTCGCCCTGAGCCTCAGCGTGTTAGAGGAACTGTTCTGGGTGTTCTGCTCCAGAGGAAATGCGAAGAGCTGAGAGTGGGCTTCGGCACAAGGTCTGAACACTTGTGAATCTGGGCTGTTTACACACGTAAAACTACTTCTTGGGTCTGTGCTAAGCCAGCAACAGTTGAATTTGGCACTTGGCTCTGATGTTAATCACCATCCAGAACAACTGATAAAGACCTTCTCGAGAGGCTCTGTGCGGAGCTCCGTGACTGCCATCAGCTCCTCTGCCCGGCTGATGGGTCCTCCTAAAACAACACGTCCCAGTGCAGCCCGTCCCGGTGGCTGATCTCCACTCTGCTCCATCCCCTGGGCACTGGCCTGTGCTTCACTTCTGGCAGCACCATGTTTTTCCTGCTTGCTCGGCCTGTCCTCCGTTCTCAGGGGTGGTTCTACCAGCTTCCTCCCTTCCCACAAGCGCTCTGTAAGGTGGGTGCAGAGCCAGCGGTCTCTGCGCGTCTGCAAGCTGCGCGTGGACCGGAGCAGTGGCACACGTGTGGTGGCAGGATGTGTGTCCCAGGGTGGTGGCACACATGTGGTGGCAGGATGTGTGTCCCAGGGTGGTGGCACACATGTGGTGGCAGGATGTGTGTCCCAGTGACCAGAGCTGGAGAGAGGAATTTGCTGTTCCATCTCTGCTGCTGACTCAGTGCCCCACAAAGTCGTTCGATACTTTATCTAGGGCAGCTTTGCAAGCCAGGTGAGATGCACCACGTGAACCCAGCGTTACCAAACACGCTGCTGGTTATTTGGACAGTGTATCCATGGAGTTGTTTGCTTACCCCTTACCCCATTCCGTGTTATCGCAGTCACTGCGCGGGGAGGAGCTCAACTTAATCATCAGAGTAACAGCACTAGGACTGCTTTTGATGGTGATTTTGCAGATTGAGCTAATTTTTGCACAGTAAGGAGCTCCACGAAACCCTCAATAAAAAGGGTAGGGGTTTGGTTATGCACTCTGGGTGCCAGCCCGACTGTCCCAAAGGAGGTAACTAAGGCAGCAGCAATGGATGTCGCTCTCGGGCAGTGGGTGCCTGTTGGTCTCTGCTGGTTTCAGAGCAGCGGTGGAGCTGAGATGCAGAATCAGGCCTGTGGTAGTGTGAGTTTAGCACGCCCCTGATAACTGCTGGTTTCTTCAGATTTACCAACCTTCAGCCCAGGAGGGAGAAGCTAACACCATTCCTGCACATTTCCGAGGCCTTTGTTTTGGGCCATAATCTGTGCTCGGAACACAGATGAAGTAACGGATGTGGCAAATGCTGGTAACAGGTTCCAGAGTTTTTTTCCCCCTGAAGAGATTTGGATCTCTTATGTTTTTTATTCCTCATCTACCTCTCCCAAACTGGGGTGAGCTGGGCCCCTCTACCCCATTCGAGATCAGCACAGCCTCGCTCCAAGCAGGGCTTAGTTTGCAAGGAGAAGGTAATGTCTTCTATTAGATCAGCGTGTTATAGCTGGAGAAAACAGACACGCTTCTGGGCAGCGTGCCTTTCAAAAGCAGCAGCTTTACAGCTAAATCTCAGTTGGTCTAGTAAAAGATATTACCTTTCCTTACGAACCTCTCATTGCTCATATCCTTGAACATTGGTGTTTCTTTTCAAGCTGGGGAAGAGAAGGTTGTTTTCTTGCCTGCCTTCCCCGACTTGAGCATCTTCCTCTCTGTAAGAGGGGTTGCTGGGACGTTGCTGCAGTGCATGTGTACAGTCCTGTGCTCCTGCAGCTGGATGTGGCCAGGAGGGCTCAGTCTGCTGGAGAGAAGCGAAATCTCCTGGTGCCCTCTGTGGCAGCGTGGGCTGACGCTGCCTCCGAGAAGGAGCTCCCTTGAGCTGGCTGAGAATAACCAGGCAAAACCTAAAGCAGGACTGTTTTTTCAATCACTGCAAGCCTGGATGTGAGATTCGCTGGAAGAGCTGCCGTGATGCAGATTTGCCGGGTGTGCTCTTGGCAGAGATGCGGGAGCTGGTTCCCAGGACCCTCGGTGGCTTCTGCTTTCTTTCCGATAGAGAAAGTCATGGACCTTCATCACGTAAGAGCAGATAGGAGTAAAACAGACGGCTCCAGAGCAGGCCAATACTGTCTCCGCACGATCCCCTGTCTCTGTGCATACGTGCGCAGCTGGTGCTGCCTGCCATCCTGCCCCGTAGGGACGGCGAGAGGCGCATCTGGTCCAGCGGCGCCTGCTCTCCCTTCTCCAGAGCCGGAGGTTAGTCCTGCCTCTCCCCTCTCTCCTTATCCCCATTATGCCTCCACTTGTTCTTCTTCCCGTTTCCGAGACTGCTTTTCCACCACATACGTGGTTTGCTGCTCCTTCCTATAGGACGTGAGTCAGTCGTGATCTGCATTTAGTCCCCTTGCAAGGGCTGGCTGGCTGCGATTACGCGTAGCCTATTGCTCCAGCAGGAATATGCTTACGGGGAGCCATGTAGTCCCACGGGTACGGGGCTGGGTGGAGGCTTAGGAAACCTGAACCTTGCTGCCATCTGCCCTGGCAAGGCTGCTGGTCACCGGGTAAGTCTCTTCCCCTTTCTGTATCTCAGATTTCCCCATCTGTACAAGGGACAATGCCACTTCCCTCTTTTGTAAAATAATTAACAACTATTGATGGAAAAAGGCTGTTAAGAAGCCATGTGTTGTTAGGACTTGGACTCCGCTTTACATTGTTGAAGGGTTTTAATTTCTTCCCTTTCTGCAGGAGTGTTTTTTGTTGTGCTACAGACTGAAACCTGGAATAAGAAAAGGGAAGGGGGGGAGTCTTGGAAAAGACAGCACCAAGGCCAGGAAATATGTATGGCAAAGCAGAAATTAGGGCAAAGGGTATTTTGCTTTGATGCACGTTAATGTAGCTTTAAAAGCAATTAATTGAAAAAGGAGGAATTAACACATTTAAAATGCCTTTTTAATGATGCATTGAAGCCAGCAGTGTACATGCCAAATTTCACACTGGCTGCCCATTCCAAGAGCCCAATTTACAATAAACTCTTGGAAAACAGGCTGTGGGATGGAAAGGCTCTTGGCTAGCCTGCTAACTCCTGCCCCGGCTGCAGGCTGGCAGAGCACCGAGGACAACCGAAAGGCCTTTCGGGAGCCCTGCTTCCTCCTGGCCGCGCTGGCCGGTGCCACAGCAGGGCTGTCCCCTGGGAGCTGCTTCGTCCCTTGCCCAGTGTGCCGGCGCAGAGGAGCGGGAGGCCGGGGACTCCGGCAGCAGGGTTTGCTCCGGCATGGGGAGGGATGCTCGGAGGGGCAGCGCTGCAGCTCCCAGCACGGATATCTGGGCTAGCTGGTAAATCACCGGTTGGCGTTTGTGTTCCGTGGCTCTGTTATGGGAACATTGATCTGTTGCTGGGATTAACCTCTCAGAGTTTCCAGTGGGCTGGTCTCGCAGTTATTAAAGAAACTGGCTGGAACTTGTGTTGACCTTGGCAGAGGCCCCAGTTGGCTTGGAGGTAACTGGCAAAAGCATAATCTCTAATTGAGTAATCCAGTGCTGGGGGAAGGGAGCGGAGGGGGTGGAAACGCAGCAGTGCTTTGAACTGGGAGAGCCGTGGCGCTCCGACGGGGTGCGTAGGAGTGGAGCGCTCCGAGAGGCGCTGAGCACGCCGGCCGCCAAGGGAATTAGCAGGGAAAAGCGAGGCGGCATCTCGGTTCCCGCACCCCGGGCTCCCTCTCGTAGAAACCAGTCCTGATTTCCAGCGCCTCCCCGTGATTTATTGCCGCAGAACAATAGCGCAGAGGGGCTGGAGAGCAAAATGAAGCTGTGAGCGTCGGCCGTCCCTGGGCGCGTGTCCTCCCGTAGCCTCTGAGTCTGTGGCGTGGATCACTCCGGGCTCTCCCTTCCCCTCTGGAGGTTGTTTTTCACTTGGGAAAAAGAGCTCTGGGCTCGTTACAGGAGCCTTATGGTGAACGTCTGCAAGTGGGGACCCAGTGACAGTGCAGGGCTGTCCTCCTTGGCCGAGCACCTCTGCCGTGGGGGAGGGAACCATTTCCTTGGCCAGCTGTGGCAGTACCCACATCTGGTGGGGAGCCCCGTGGGATGTCCTGATGGAGAGGGAACATCCCTG
This sequence comes from Chroicocephalus ridibundus, assembly GCF_963924245.1. NCBI lineage: Eukaryota > Metazoa > Chordata > Aves > Charadriiformes > Laridae > Chroicocephalus > Chroicocephalus ridibundus. Next base: position 6,337,688 of record NC_086296.1, on the reverse strand, counting down.
CTTGCTCCGGGTTATCCAAAACCCAGGTGAGATGCGGAGCTCAGTGCTGGTCCGTGGCTTGATCAGCCCTGTGGAAGGTGAAATGCCTCGAACATCTTGCCACAAGAAGCCACAAGAAGAATGATTCTCACCTTAAGGGCTGCAGGGTGCTCAATGCAAAGCCCACACATGCCGTGTGGCCTCCCAACCACTTCTTGAAGGAGCAGACTTCTATGGAAGCGGCTCTAACCTCAGGTCTGAGCAGTGAAATGCAACAGTTTTAGTGGGTACAAACATACCTATGTCTTTCCTGCTTTTGTCCTCCTTCCGCTGCAGAGAACAGCATTTCTTATTGCCTCTCCGTGCAGCCTGCTCGGGGGGAGGCAGGCTGGGCTTTCCCCGTGGTCCCGAGGCTGGTGGAGCAGTTGGGCGCCCATCAGGAGCGAGTGGCCCGGGGTTCTCGAGTTCAGCAGCTGTAGGAGGATCCTCCTGCGATGTGTTCGACATCCACCCATCTGCCGTGCCGCTGCTCACGCTGTTGACTTGTGCCTGATAAAAATCTGATTGCAAAAACGATTTGGGGAGGGGGGGGAGGGAGGAGGGGGGCAGAGGGAAGGAAGGGAGCGGGGAGGAACGTTGCGTTAGGACAGCAATGATTCAAAGCTATTTCTGGGAAGATGAGGGAGATGTTGGCTTTCTCTGTCATTCCAAACATATTTAAAAGCTGAAATATTTGCATTGTTCACGTAGTCATAGTGCAAACACTTCTGGCTGGGTTTCTCCCTTCCCCTGCTTTCCTCCCTGCTCCAAAGATGATTTCCAAATCGCGGGAGGATGAGTGTGAGCGTGTCGAGCCCTGCTCACCTGCGCGTGAACACACACCTTGGGGAGCCTGGGTCTGCCTCGGGCAGGCAGTCTGGCTCTCCCGGCACAGCCGGCAGTTCATGGCAGCGGCCGTGCCAGGATGGCTGCGAGGGCTTGTCAGCAGCCCGTGCCGTGCACCAGCTCGGGACGGGAAGCCAAGGGAGCAAACAGCCGGAGGAGTGTTGGATCTGGAATGGGATGCTCCGTCCCATGCACAGGCTCATGCTGGTTTCATTTGGAAACCAGATGCAGTTGGGTGTTGTGTAGTCCTTCTGAGATGTTCAGCCCCTCCAGCCAGCCCTGGGCCGGGGGGGGTAAAGGGAAGGAGCACCGTCATTGACAACACAACTGATTTTATTCCGTTTTTCAGCTGAAGTTCCAATGGCTGAAGAACTGAACTGTGGCCTGAGAGACTCAGGGCAGGGAAAGCCCTTGTGGGCTGCAGAAATGTTCCAGAGGCAGGGTATAAAAACTGAGCTTGACCTTCCTTGAGCCGCCCGCAGCCCGGCTCTCCCTACCCCGGCTGCTCCAGCCCACGGCGGTCCCCAAGCCACAGAGAGCAGGGCAGGGCCTCGGCACGGCTGGAAAACCGAGGGGCGAACTGTTGGTGCCTCAAGCGCAGGTTGTTGTTTCGCACATCTTCGGCTCATTTGTGGTGATCGACATCCAAAACAACCTTTTAAATTGCCTTCCACGCCGTAGCGGTGGAGAAGGGCAGCGTGATAAAGCTGGCTGCTTCTCGGGAGCCTGCTTCATCATTTACATAATTGGACTTTTCTGTTCCATTCAGTCAATATTACAAGGCTCGCGCAGTGCGACATCTCACCTGATCTGCTTGAGGGGAAGAAAGTCCCTTGATTTTGTGTGCCTCGCCCCTCTAATTGGAAGAAATATTGCCTGCTTTTTTCTGCTTGCGGCAGGGCAGTGTTGTGAGCTGGGTGTGCTGTGTGGATTAACAGAGATTTTTCTTCTCCGTCTTTGAAGTGTTTGTACATGTTATGTCTATCTATTTTTTTTTTTTTCTTTAATAGCAAGGATTCGTATGTGCCCTGTTACACCCTGGAAATACAGGAGAGCAAAGCTAGTTGGCTACTGAACTTTGTCAGCCCTCGGGTGGGAGTTAGGAAACGGGGGTCGGTGTGGCAGGAACTGGCACCAGTCTCCTGTGCGTCGCTTCGAAGCACAGGGACGGCGCAGGGTGAGGAGGGCTGTACCGGCCACCGCTGCTGTCTGCCTGCTGTCAATCCGTTTTTCCATGGGTGGTAAAAAAGAAAGCCCCACCTGGCATGAATTTCCGGGGGAGAATTCAGTCCTGGTGCCAAGAGTGATGGTACCGAGATGTCCTGGCTCTTTTCTTCTCCCCCTGCAGTTCAAGCCTGAGGTAGGTTTCTTCTCTCCCCCTCATCTTCCGGGAGGGGAGGGAGTGTGGGTGCCGCTGGAACACTGCTTCAGCTCCCGCTGGATCCAGGCGTGCTCCGGGATGGGGTACGCGATTCTTCCCGCTTCCATGCGATCTGGCCAGTTAGTGCAGATGACAAAGCAGCAGCAGGCTGTTACCGATTGGCAAGCACGTACATCTTCTCGCAGATGAACTTGGCATCCCTGCGCACTTCTCCTCGCCAGGGCTCTTCCTGGGGACAGCGAGGGGTTTGGTGGGAGCAGCTCGGGTGTCTTCTCCATGAACATACAGCACCGAGCGCATTTCTGGTGCTGTACTCTTTTCCATGGTTACGAAATGCAGCCCATCCACATCTCTGACTCACGCAACGAAAGCCAGTAAGTTGTAACACTGATCAGATTGATTTTGCGTGCTGCCTTTTGAGGAGGAGGGTATTTCGTGCTAAAGCCTTCCTTCCCAGCACTGGGCGAAAAGCTGTGGAGGAGACGCAGCAGCAATCGATGGTGTTTGCCTGCTGCTGCTGGAGGGGATGGAGTTGGGGGAGTGATTTCAGAGATGGATTTGGCAGAAAGGAGTTGCTGCTCTTTGTGCCCGTGGTGATGGAGCTGTAATAACATATTGAACATGGCAACAGCCCTTGCTAAAGCTCCGTGACTCCACGTCCGTGCTTCGTGGAGCCTCATCTCTTAACAACACCCTCAGCATCGATAACAAGAGAGGAGCTGTCAAGTGCCAAAGGGCCTAGTTGCAATCACTCGCTTGAAAAACTCCTTTCTGTTTGGACCCAAACCTGCTTTTTAAACATAAAAACTCTGGCTGTGGTTTAGGTGGAGAACATTCAGAGTGCTTTCTGGCTTGCTCCACCACGAAATGCTCTGCAGCTTCGCGCTGCCTGGGGGGGCCGAGGGGCGATGGACACTGGTGAGCGTCAGGAATGCTGGCTGCGTGCTCGGCGAGCGGAGAGGGGTTGTTTTAGGACAAGCTGACAGGCCCTTGGCTTGTTCTGCTGCTCTCGAAAAATGTAATTCTAATTCTTGGCACCTTTTTCCAGAGGATAAGGAGCGAGAGCGCGGTGGAGCCTGCTCCCCCTGCCCTTGGAAATGGGCTTTTCCCCAGCAGCAGGTTTGGCTCGGGGTGGGAGCGATGTTCTCTGTCCTACCCCTGGTTTGGTGAACCGAAAGCCGAAATTAGTGGGGGAGAAGCAGCGCGGGATGAAATAACCTGAACCACCTCCTCGTGGCCCTGACCTAGATTTAGTTACTCTTTGGTCATCTTAGCGCACTGACCGAACATGTTCTGCGTGTGCTAGCGTTCAGCCCGGCTTCTGCTCCCCTCCATCCCGGCCCGGGACTGTCAGCCCCTTTAGTCCTGCAGCCGGAACCTTTTCCTGCGGGATGCAGGGGAAGAGCGGAGCACTGTCCTCTGGCAGTGCCGAGCGGCAGGGGAGGAGTTGGGCGCAGATGTGGGGTTGCCCAGTGCGTGGTGCCTCTGCCGCGTCCCGAGGGGTCTCCCCGGGGCTGTGGAACCTGCAGATTTCTCCGACGCTTTATCACCTCCTCTGCCTGCACAGTAACGCTTCTTAGGCTTGCCTGTGAACGACGTGCTCCGATCGCTGCCCTGACAAGGGACGTGGCTGATTTCTCTCCTCCCTGCTCTGTTCCCCGAGGAGCAGCAGTGATCATTTCTGCCTTCTGATCTCCGCTTTGGATGCTGTCGTTCCCGTGGCTGCTTAAGAAAGAACCATTGCCTAGTGCACATCAAGCCGTCCCACGTGGTTACGCGGCCAAAGCAAGCGTAGGCTTTTATTTCAGGCTGTTTTTCAGGTCTGCGTTATTTTATCTTGTGCCAGCCATCGCAGGTATGATGTGGACCAGATTGCCCCCAGCAGCTGATGGGTTTCTGCCTCAGCAGCCGGCAGAGTGGCAGATGTAAACACTGGAACGTTACGGTCTTTCAAACACTAAAAGCTGCTAAAGAATGGGCAGGTATGTGTATATAAATAAATAGTGTGCGTTATACTAATGGCTTTCAGTATATTTGGAGAGGGATTTGTAAATTCATGCATCCATGAATGTTTCGTGTGTATATACTTTTTCACAGGTTTCTAAGTAATTGGAAAGGCGACATTTTTTCATATATACACACACACGTGTATATGCCTCCTCGTGTACTTGTAAGCTGTTTTTTCAAAGGCTTCTTCTAGCTCTGCAGTTCAGTGATCCTGCCTTCAGCAGCCGCAAGGAGAAAAGCTTACAGTCTCGAGCAAAGCTAAATACTGGTTTGAGTCAATCTGGGTGCACTTGGAGACATCACTAGTGTTCATGAATACAGCATAATCGCTGATTGGAGTGGGGAAATTTCATCATAAAGGCCCCAAAAGGGAGTTTTATTATTGCTTTCTTCCAAATGCCTGAATTTTATTAGCTTCAGTCATTCTTGGCAGGGCAGTGGAATGGGATTTTATAGTTAGCAAAGGAAAAGTAAACACAGTAATCATTTCACAGCCCTGTGCCTGCCAAACCAGGATGGAAATTCCAGCCTTGGTGGGAAGCTGCTGCTCTGCTAACAGATAATAACAAATTCACTGTGGGCTTATTCTTGCTATGGGAGCTGAGATGTTCAGGGTTTTTTTTTTTTCCGTAACATCCTGGCCTGGAGAGGCAGGGGTGCTTCGTGCTTTTCTGTAGGAACAGCCTGGGCAGAGGTTTCCAGTTTGAGCGACTCCCACAGCCATTTGCAATTAGAGATGGTCCTTCTGCCCTGAGCCTTCGGGAGCTGCTTTATCCTGAGCTCTTGTCGGTGTTTGGTCTTCCCTCGGACACTCTTGCTGTGAGGGCAGAGCTGGGTGATGCTCGAGGAGCGTCGCACTTGAGACGCTGCGATGGTCCCTACACCCTGAGACCACCTCTGCTCGCTGAATGGGGGGGGGAAATATTATGGCAAAAAAAATTTATCCGAACAAATCCAAAACTCTCACGAAAGGTTTGTTTTGCATCTTTCTCTGGGCTTGTCGAGGCGGAGGGCTTGGCTGCCAGCTCGTGTCTGGACCAGCACCCGCCTGCATTCCCTGTTGGGGGGGGATGTGAATTCCTCCCCCCTTTACACCCTGCTGGCCGGGGGGACGGCGGTGGGGGCGGCGGGTAGGGGTAGCTGGCACTGCTGCCCCCCCGCCTGCCACCCCCTGGGGCTCAGGATGCGGCCTCCTGCCGGAAAAGCAGGCGGAGCAGGGAAGGAAATAGCTACTCAAACAGGCAGCGAATGTCGAGGCACCCCCTTCCACGTGTCTGCACAATTATGAGAACAATAACCCCCTGAGCGCGGGTGGCCGCTGGCTCTGACGGATGGTGCAGCCGACGGCCGCTCTGCACCGCCCGTGCTCCCCTGTCAGCACCCACCCTGCGCCCGGCCCTGTCCCCTCCTGCGCCCGCCTCTTGCAAAGCCCGTGCAAGCAGCCGGGGCCGTGTCCCATCTCCCCGCGCGTGTCCCCGGGTGCTGCCGTAGCACCGCAGCTCGTGGGGTGCTTGGGAGCAGGGCTGGAGCGTGTCCGGGGGGCTGCCAGGCTGCTGGCGGCTGCCTCGGGCAGCGGAGGGGCAGGCGGAGGTGGTGTCCCCACCGTGTCCCGGGCAGGTCTTGGGGATGGCACTTTGCAGGGTGCAGGACCAGCACCCGCTTAAAGGGGAGATGCCAAAATGAAGGGGAAGTGTGGCTTCAGCGGTGTGTCGGGGACAGATGAGGCTGCTAAAAGCTTCATTAAAAGCCAAGACAGGCTGTTGCAAGGGAAGGGCTTTTTTTCTCCAGAGCCTGTTCTTTACGTTGGTTAAAATTTTTTCAGGCAGCTGTGAGCCTTGTTTCAGGCTTAAACAAGTTTTCCTGTGCAGCCACCTCGAAATGGAAGTCAGACAGGCTTGGATTGCTGATGAAAAAAGTTGTTTGGGCTTTTTTTGTGTCTCAGGCCAGTGAAGTTCACAGGGCAGGTTCACCAGTGACCCCTGTCCGCTTCCAGGCTGCCCGGTTCAGACCTCATGTGCGTGTCCGAGTCTCACAAGACACGTGCGCGTGTGTACTGAGATGTTCTGATAGAAGTAAAGAGACTTTACTGATAAAAAAACTGAACTTCTGGAATCTTTACTAGATTTTGGGGGCAGCGGGAGTTTTCGGAGTATTGCCGTTAAGTCCGTTTTTCTTGCAGTCTTAGAATTTCTGGTTTTTACAGATGAGAGGTATTTGATGTCCTGAGAGCATAGCCAGAATTGAACCCATGCGTTAAGTGACCCTAAAGACATGAGAGCAATGAAGTGGTGGCATGCCGTTGGCAAGGGGAGCTCGGTGAATTGCTGTTGGAGCAGTAAGTTCTGTTTTTCGAGCTGGCACAGTTGGAAGAGGAGCTGGGACCCGTCAGCCCATGCCTAAGTCTCTGGGGCGGTTGTTGGTGATCCTGGCTTGGTGCGATGGCTCTTGCATGTAAGAGGAGGTTTGGGTTGGTCCCACAACACACCGCAGCCACTGCTCACACCATCTTAGGCCTTGCTGGCGTTTCCTTTCTCCATCAGTCAAGCTCCTTCTCGGTAGGCAGCTCAACCTCCAGGGGTTGGGGAAAAATAATTTGGGTGATGGTTGTGCAGGGAGAACGGAGGGAGGGAGCGCAGGCAGCCTTTAGGCACGCCTTGCTTGCGGCAGTGGTTAAATAGAACTGTCTTCATTCATTCCCTTCCCTCCCCTCTAAATCTGATGCCCCTTTCGAGCCGACTTCCCGATATTAATGCCGTGTGCCGGTCCCGATTAACTCCGGGACAAATCGCCTCTCCGGAGGGCCGCCCGGGTGGTGCCCTGCGTGGAGCCCCGGTTGGATCTGGATTTGCAGGGCTGCGGGGTCCCTGCTCGCCTCCTGCCTCCCCCCTGACGAGAGGAGGAAATTCAAATGTTTCTGAAGAGCGACATTTCCATTTCAAAAGCTGTTCGCTCAAGTGCGTCTGGAGTGGGATTTCTCCCCCCCCCACTCCGCTCTGAATGGGAGCTTTAGAAGTCTCATTTCCTCTGCTTGATAACACCAGGCTGAGAAGGGCTTTTGTCTTTTCATTTCCCCTCAATTTTTTATTTTTAAATGAGTGAGGTTTGGAGAAGCTGCCGTGGTGGATTTTTTTTATTTTTTTTTTTTTTTCTCCTCCCCCGTGTTTGTCCCTGTGCTGGAGGATGCACCTGGTGTCACCCAGCGGATGAGCTGGAGCTCCCTGGGGTGTGGGGACCCAATCCCCGGCCCTCCGACCTGGAACCCCCCTTCCCATCGCCCGGCTCAGGCTCCTGCAAGCAGAGGAGGAGGTTTGCTGGGCCACATCCAAGCTGCGGAGCACTGCGCTCCTCATCCCAGCCATCCCGATGCTCTTCCTGGCCATCCCAAGCCGGGGCTTCCGTGTCCCAGCACCCATGGGTGGCAGTGGGTGTGGGGGGTGCTGAGCCTGGCTCAGGATCTGGCCCCATGTTTGCAGCACAGGACGCTGCAGTATCTTTAATCAGCCTGCCTTGTTGCCTGCCCGCTTTATGGCTGGCGTAGCTATGCCAGTTGGGGTGAAATTATTATTTTTCTTAACATGATGCTTAGCAGAGGGCAGACGCAAGTGGATGCAGTTGCCTGGCTCCCGCTTGGGTGGGACCAACACATGCTGATGCAGGCACTGTCCCACTTGTGCGATGGCATTTGTGCTGGTCGCTTGACTATTGTACTGGTATAAAAGTAGGGATTTTTTTTTTTTTTTTTTTTTTTTTCCTGGAGAGGCCTTTTTTACAGAAGGCAAACTCGGTCACGCTTTTCACGTGGCATCTGGGGCTTGAGGGCTTTCCGCCTTCTTGAGGGCCAGCTGGGATTTGGCAGGGACTATTCCAGCATCCTCAGATCAGAGGGAATACACTTGCTGGGATTAACACGGACCTTACTGCTACATCCCTGCACGGCTGGTGTTCTGTAAAGACTCAGACCCTGCTTTACTGCAGGTGGCAGTTGAAAGAGGATGGGTGGTGTTGCAAAAAATAAAAAAAAACCTAAATGGTGGGAGGCTAAAACTTTCAAAGGCACGGAGTAAGTGTTAGGTTCCCCTGGGGTTTGCCAGGTCGGGTGACAGGGTGTTTTCCGGGCTGCCAGAGGACGTTTGGGGGTTCTGCACTGACTGCCTGCGCCCCCGGGCAGGGGATGCTCCTACCTAAAGAAACACCCCGAGCAGCAGCCATGGGGAGAAGTCATGGAATCATTTAGGTTGGAAAAGACCTTTGAGATCATCAAGCCCAACCATTGACCCAGCGCTGCCAAGTTACCACTCAACCATGTCCCTCAGCACCACTTCTACACTTCTTTTAATGCGAAAGGGGAGGGTGACAATCATGTGTGGAGAAGTGTCACCACGTCCCGCGTTTCCGTGGAAGTCCGTGGCAATTACTCAGGGGTTCCTGGGAAAGCTGCCTGAAGTTGGCCGGTTCCAGGGAAGGTGAGGGTGGTTTGAGCTTTGCTGGGAGAAGCACCGGCCGGCTCTGCCATCAGCTCCCCCATCACCTTTAAAATCTGGTTCTGCGAAGCCGGGAGGTGCTAACCCCGCTGCCCTGGCCCAGCGCCAAATTGGGCAATTAAAAATTTGCCTCCCTGCCTCCGCGCTTAACCTCATCGGAGGCGTTTTTCACAGTTTGCCCCTTTTTAAGGGACACCAAACAAGCGCTTGCCTCCCTTGTATTTTGTTTGCGCACCCCTGGAGCGTTTCGGGGAGCTTGGGGTGGTCCCCTCCTTTTGGCCTCCATAAACCTGAGGGACGTCTTAGTCACTCGGGTCGCGGTTTTGAATATCCCACTGCAGGATTTTGACGTGCTCTGAAGCCGATGGGTTATGTGCCTGGTGCCTTTTTCATGCGAACCTTTGCCTCCCCAGCGCGGTCATTTCCTGGCCGTTTTCCATCTGGGCTCTGCAAGGGCTGGCAGAGGGGGGCTCCCCTGTTCCTTGTCTTCCAGGCTGGCAGAAGCCCCGCTTATTTAAACGGACGGGTTTGAGTTTGCGAAGGGGAGATGGGCGTTTAGGGCTGAGGTGGTGTGTTACAGGGACCGTGATGGTCTTGGCAGCGCATCGTTGGGGGCGACAGTAGCACAGGTGAAATGATGCTCTGAGTGGCTGCTGGGTGCCCGAGTTATTAAAAGGACATTAAAGTTTCAAATGGAGGATTGGAAGAGCTTGCTGCTCTGCAGGCTACCCTGGCAACCTTGTTTGCTGAAGACAAAGCTTGATTTTATTATTTAAATTTATAAAAAAATAAAAATAAAAATCCGTGACTTTATGAAAAGGCCTATGAAGGTCCTTTCCCCCGTAACCCAGCTTATTTGTCCTCCCCCTTATTTGCTGAAAGCATCGGAACGCCGTCCCTTCAGTGCCCAGGACAAATTCCATGCGGAGCCGGTCGCTGGCAGCTTTAACTTCATCCTTACCGTGTGGTGGGTGGTCTCAGGCTCTACCTGCTGTCCAAACCAGGACTCCTGCAGTTATTCATGGCTCTTTTAGGACACTTAATTGCACTTATTGCTGTTGGCCCGGAGCACTCCCCGCATGCCAGTAAGGTCCATCGAGCCCAGCCCTTCCCTTTGCAGGAGTATGGACAGGGTGGGATACCTGGCTTGGAGCTCCTCAGGACCCCGCTCCACTCACTTGCTCAGTTCGAAGTAATTTCCCCTATGCAGGCACCAGAATGAGATTTTTATTAATATATTTTTTTTTTAACTTGGACACGTTTTCCAGAGTTAACAAAAGGCGAATCGCTGGCACAGAGCAGGCTTGCCAGATGTATCGACTGCGCCGAAGATGCTCAAAGAAAAGGTTCCCAGAATCTCTCTGAACGTTGCAGAAATGCATGTTTTCCTCTAAACTTGTTCTTGGAAGCGGCAGAGTTGTTTTGGCTGAAATTTACTATTTAGGAAAAAAAAAAAAAAAAGCCTAAAAATGCCTGAAGCAAATATTCGTCATGGAAAATTTCAATCCGGACAGTTAATGTTTTAATAAACTTAGGGTCAACTGAAGATCCGGCGATGTAGGATAGGAAGGCAATCCTTAATGAGGGGTGGAGCGATTAGCTCCTCTTTGTAGTGGGTAGGTGAGAATTCATCACTCCGGCGGAGTCAGTAGGGAACGGTCGCCTTCAATGCAATTATTGTTCACTAATGGGGAAATGCAGGAAGGTAATGAAAGGCGCAACATCCATTTGTCGGTATAATGCCTTAGGCTTCGGTGGGAGTTTGCCTGAGTAAGGTTTTCCGGATTTGAGCCGTTATTCTGGGCTACCTCTTGAGTCCGTGAGCCGTGTTTGCTGCCGCTGCTGGAATACCCTGCGATGCTGAGGTGCGGAGGCAGCGTCTGTAAGGACAGCATCGTGGAACGGCTTTTTTGAGCCCAAAGCAAGTTTTGCAAGACCAGATACTAGGCTTTGGTTAGTGCTTTTAACTGTGACACTTGCTGGCAAGGTTTTACCACCCTCATAAATCTGCCAGTGGGGGTGGGGAGGGGAGGGTCAGCATTTGGTACTGGTTTTGCAATTAAATTGCTTCAAGCTGTTGAAACATTGGGGAAGTTTTTTGACCTACTTTCGTGCAAGCTCAGAAATTGTTGGGATGTTTTCTGCCCTGGCTGTGTGGAATTCAGCGGGATTACAAGGGAAAGGAATTTCTTAGGCCCTCTCATAAAGTCACAGGTTTATTTTAAAAAAAAAATTAGCTTTGTCTTCAGACAGCTCCGTAGTCTCCGGCTTCATGGATTCCCATAAGAGCGCGTACTGGGCTGCATCCCGTGAAAGCGATTCCTGTTTTGCCTGTTCCCCCTGCCTGCAGGTGCCATGGAGCGCGGGGATGGAGGGAGGAGGTGGGTGATGCCCTGGTCCCACGCGTGGCATCCCTCGGGGACGTCCGTGTGCTCGTAGCTGGTGAGCAGCACCGTAGCTGCCACCCAGAGCCTGGCTGCACGCACCGACACGCACATCCGCATCCCGCCTCGGCAGCCCTTCGGGTGGCTGCCCAGCCGAGAGCCAGCAGAGTTTAGGAATTAAAACCCCGTTTGAAGGGTTAGGCTGCTGAAAGAGCCATTAGCGCAGCAGATGGTCACGGACAAAGGAATTGCAATAACTCGATGTACTTTTCACTGCTCAGGCTCTCTGACTTTGTACTTGCGTGTCTCCCCGGGGAAACAAGACGTTAGTTTTCAGCCCCTTGGACTTCTTCCCCCTATCAGTGCGGTCATCTTGGGGCTGCTGATGTGCCAGAAAGTGTTGGACACTTTTCCAATTAAAAAAACCATCCTTTGGTCTATATCTGGTCTATTTAACAGCTTTATATGCATGTTTTTACCTTAAAGCCTGATGGATGGAGGTGCAGGGTGTTGGCTCTCCTGCTTAGTTTTCATCCCAGGGTGTGTGGGAAAGCCCCTGGGCTCTGCGTTTGCTGGGGTGGCCGTGGGTTCCTGGCCGGGGAGGACAAGCTGCCATCCCTGTGGTGTAGCCCAGGCTCCCACGGACGGGGTTTTGGGGCTGGTGTTAGTTGGTGGAGTTCAGCGATGTTCACTGGCTCTGTGCTGCCGTGGGAGGCTGGGGCGATGGAGGCGTCCTCGCAGGCAGCCCATCCTGGTCACAAACCCACCCTTTGTTCATGGGGAGTTTTTTGTGGGGGAGAACTTATTTGAGCGCGATTTGAGCAGCTCCGGCTTGTTTTGTCAATCTTCTCCAGCTCGCGAGGACGTGAGATGTGTGAGTGGGCAGGAACTGGAGATAACACCTCTTAATCCCTCCAGCAGAAAACGCTGCTGCCGGCTGGTAATTAGAAAGTGAAGAGGCTGTGGAAGAGGTGACGTCGGCATCCCCGAGTCTCCATCCTGGGCTTGGGGGGAACATCACTCACGGTTTAGAAAGGCAGAGAGAGACCAGGACGTACCGAAGACGATATGTAGGGCACACACTGTGGTGCCGTGCTGGAGATCCTGTGGGTCTGTTCTCGTGGTACGCACCAACCACGCAGGCTCCGACTGGGGTGTGGAGGCTGGGAAGCTCCACCAGTGTGTAGTCCTGAAGAGGCAGCCGGTGCGGTCAGGGGATCAGAAAGCTCAAAATGCATTTTGCCACAAGAGTTAGGGGTAGATGGAGCAGAGCTACTGCTCTGATGTCTCCTGAGGGTGGGAAGCAGCTGAGAAAAATTGCCCTTTGTGGAGGCTGGGCTGCATCCAGCCTTGGTGCTGGGCTGACATGTGGCACGGACACCCTTCTCCATCCCACCAACTGCCCCGGCTCCCTGGGAGCATTGCAAGGTGGGTCGGTAATGCGAAATAAAGAGGAGGCGATGGTCTGGTGCAGGTTCCAGCATGTCCTGGGACCAGGGTTGGGGTTCCCACCGTCTTTTCTCTTGTAGACCTGGTTGCGGGTGTGTCTTGAAGGCAGGGACATCAAATTTACCCCAAGGCTTACTTGCTCTTCAAGGCATTGACGGGCTTACCGTCAATGGTATTGAGGGTAGGTTGGCGTACCCTTATCCTTTCTCCTCTTTCTCCCATGTTTTTAGCGCCACTACCTAATAGTGTGTAGCAGGCTTGCTCCGTTAATGTTGTCTATGTTAGGAATAAAATGAGAAGAAACCCACCCCCAAAGCCTGCCCTTGCTCTTTGATAGACTCCTCGGTGATAATTGTTTTCGTCAGTGCCAGCATCTCCTCTTGCTGCGGGAAGGTTTATGCAGCCTCTGCCCCCCGCTCGCCCACCCTTGTTATCATACAAATCACATAATAATAAGGCCAGGGATAAACAGGAACTACAGTAGCTGTTAGCCGTGTATAAAAACAAATCACATGGAAACAGTATAATTACTGAGAAAATATCAACTTGAGTAATGCAGTAATTGTTTTCTTCCCTCCAGCAGATTTATTCCAGCTCTCCCGGCTCACGCTGGTTTCGAAGTCTGTGACTTCATGTTAATAAGAAGAATTTTACGTTTCACACTTTATTCAGAGCCTGAGTATGATACTCTCTGAAGCAGAGGAATATATTTTGAGCAGCATCTTGAGAGTGTTAGGAAACAGAACACCAGCTAAACTATCTCTATGCATTAGAGCCCACCCCAGGCTCTGGGGAGACTCTGGTCCTTGCAAACCTCTTTTCAACCCATTTTTGTGATTTAGCAGAGGGGCCTCTTCGTGCCTTGTGTAAATCCAGGAGCTCTGCTTTTTGGGTTTTACCAGTGCATGGGCAAGATTTTTTTTTTTCTTTTTTTTCCCTTCAGTTTTGTTTTTTCCTTCCTCTGGCTGCTTGTCATTTCCTTTATTTAGAGAGGAGCTTGTGAAACGCCGGTGACCAGCTATTTGAGGTCTAGGGACATTGCCTCTCTCTATTGCCATAATCATCTCCTAATACCAGATGATGATGGTGGTTGTGCTGTGACTTGCCGCTGTTGCCCTTACTCAGCTTCACTGCTGTTTTGCTTCAGATTCTGCAAGGTAAAAAGATAAAAGAAGTATCAGAAACCAGGTTTGCAAAGGGGTTTATGCCAAGTAGGAGTTTAAAGATGCCCTGTCTTGCCTAGCAGCAGATTTGAGTGTACCTTTTGTTTCGCATGCACGGAGAGAAGTCTCTCTCTACTGCGTTTTTTCCAGGTAGCTGGCTTTTCCTTTCGAAAAACCAACCTACCTACAAGCCACTGCCACTTCCCCTTCCCATGCCTTAATCTGAACGAGATTTTATGAGCACCTAATTTATCTCTTGCTTTTTGTGGTTGCTTTTTGTGGTTGTCCTGCTCCTCTTGGCTTGGAAAAAAAACAACCCAAAAACCTCCCCAGTTGTGGAGAACAGAAAGCCTTCGTGCTGCAGCGGGCTGACCGATTTTGGTGTCTAATCCCGGGGAAGTAAACCAAAACAGAATCTGCTCTTTGGAATTCTCCAGAAAGCTTTGATGTTCTTCTGGTTTCTCTTCTGAACTGATGCTGGAAACAACCAGCTTAGCCTTCGGATGTGTCTGCGCTCTCCGGGCTGGATGAGCCCCGCGCAGCACAGCGAGGAAGGGCTGTCAGGTTGTTTCTTTGCTGTCTGTCCCTTGATGGCAGCAGTGAGAAGCGCGTTGATGCCTCCAGGCTGCACCCAGCAGGGGCTGGTTCCTCCCTGCCTGGCTCCGTGTCTCCTTCAGCTAAAACAGGGTTTAGCGGGGGACGGGAGGAGAAAGGCACCAGTGGAGGATGCTGGTGTCCTGGGACACGGCCACTTTGTTGGGAAACATCCTCTTTTGCCTCCCCTTGTTCCGGCTTTGCTGTGGATGACGTTGCCCATCCCTTACGGAGGGAAATGGGGCAGAGCTCATCTCAGCGCAGCCCCACCTGGGCAGGGATTGCCTTCGAAGCCGAGTTCCCTGCGGCTGTGCCGGGCTGTGGGTGCAGCCTCCCCAGGAGGGACCTCACCGTGCTCCGTCCCCACCAAGCAGATGCTACTGAGGTGCTGAGCGGTGCCAAGGTGGCATCTGCACACTCGCCATGTTTGGCGTGGGTTGCTGCCCTGGTTTGAGGCAGAACAGAACCAACCAATGGCTAGCAGACAACCCGTGGCCATCGGGTTGTTATATAGAGGAGCACAGAGGGGTCCACACCATCTCAGTGCCACTGAGCACCATTGGCACTCTTCCCTGCAGGAGGACCATCCCGGGGAGAGGGTTGGTGGGTAGCCCTGGCTGTTTGCCGGTGGCCGTGAGTCAGCGTGGAGGGGAGGACACTTAGCGCCAGTTGGTGCAGAACAATGTCGGCTTTGTCCGCGTGCACAGGGATGCTGTGATGAGGGTAGCAAAGTTGTGTGAAGTTCTTCACTTGTTCGCCTCCCCCTTCTCTCCCGTCCCCAGCAGCTGCAGCCTGCTGGCTGCCCGGCCTGGCGGTGGTTTACGGTTACAAACCAAGCCACAGCTCCTCTTCCTGCTTCCTCCAGGAAAAGAAACCCATCCTCTCGCTAAGCAAATGAATAGATAAACTTTTAATTAAGGTCTTGGGTGGCTGCCAGAGAGGAGTGTCCCAGGTCAGGGTAGGCTGTTGGTGTGCCGTGATCCCCGTCTGTGTGGCCGGTGGCTATTAAACAGCTGCTTCATCCCAGGTGCGTTCATCAGTGGTAGGCAGACTCATCCAGGCGTGCAACCTGTGTTTGCAGGAGACGGGCTCCTTCCTTTGGAGCAGGGGGGGTGAAGGGGGGTGTGCAGGTGAGGCGGCATGGCTCCGGGATGCTTGTGGGACTCCACCTCGTTGGGGGCAGCAAAGTTGTTGCATTGCTGGAGGCGAAGCTGAATGTGTCAATGTGTTTTCCATCTGCCCCCAGCTCATGGTCATTAGAGCTCTGCTCCCTGTGGTGGCCACAGAGGTTATGCTGATCAGTCTGGTCTCTGATTTGAAGGGTCCTGTTGAGCTGACAGCTTTGTTACCTGGAATTTGTAAAAAGCTGGTTTTCATCAGTTCAGTCTGTTTTTATATCAGCTGACCTCGCCTTTCCCCTTTCTCTCCGTTTCTGGATGCATGCATTTGACGTCCAACACTTGGAGTTCCTCAAGAGTTTAACAAGAGATGGAGGAGGACCTCCATGAAGGAGATGAGAGTCCTCATTCCTTCCGGGGGCTGCCCTCGTAGCCTCTTCTCATTCAGTGTGATTAATGCTGCTCTTCTCTCCAGCACGGCCATGGCTGTGTCGGAGGAGGACATGTCTGTAGCTACCTCCTTTTTGCAGAGAAGATGTAGCCTTAAGCTGGCTGCTGAGATGTGATGGGACAGTGCTGCTGGGAGCTCCTGAATATGGATGGGTTTATTGATCCTGTAGGAGTGCGGGTAGCACTGAAGGTGGTGAGAGCCTCCAAGGCTTTGGCAAGAGGAATTGATGCTGTCACGTCCCCGGGAGACTAACCTGTTGCTCTCCGGAGATGCTGGAGATCGTGGAGCACTGCCATGATGTGATCTGGCAGCTGATACTGCTTAATCTAGCAGGTTTTTTGAAGGGGGGTGTGTGTCTCAGAGGGCTGGGAATGGGCTAGGGAGCTGCGGCACCTGGCATGGGAGGATGAGAGAAGGATCCAAAGTCCCCTGGGAAAGAACTGACCTGGTTGTTTTACGCTCCCCAGGATCGTGGCCTGCCTGGCAAACTGGAGCCCGTGTCGCCAGTGAGCCCTGCTCACCCCGACGCTGAGCTGGACCTGCTGCCGGCCCGGCTGTCCAAGGAGGAGCTCATTCAGAACATGGACCGCGTGGACCGCGAGATCACCATGGTGGAGCAGCAGATCTCCAAGCTGAAGAAGAAGCAGGTAAGAGGCTGTGGTCCGGAGGGGAGCACGTGTCCTCGCTTCTGCGTGCTGCCTTACGCCTCGTCCTTGCCCATCCACGTCCACAGAGGGGAAGTGCCAGTGCCACCAGGATGGTCTGTGTCCCTGCTCCCTGTCGTGACATGGGGTGGTTGCTGCTGTGACAGCAGTCTGGAGCTGGTAGTTGCAAGATGAGGGAGCTTTAGAAACCCAGCTGTGGGCTCTTTTGCACGTCAGAGCACCTTAAAGCGAGAGAAGTCTGTGCTCGGTGACTTGCCTGTGGTTAGTGGCAGAGCTGGAAACGCAGCCTGGGTTGCCCGAGTCGTCCGTACAGCCCAGCGTTAGCACGAGATCTTTTCCTTTTCCTTTCCAGCAATTGCTTCTCCTTAGTGCCATTGCTGCTACTGTGGTAGTCCTGGGCTGTTGAAAACATTGCCGCGATGTCCTAATGGCCCTTCCTGTGCAGCCAGCCCCCTTCTCCGGGGCTTTCCAGCTCTGCAGCCGTGAGCAGCATCTGGGCTGACTCCAGTCAGGGCTGTGCCTGAGCCAGGGATTTGAACGTGATCTCCTCGGTTAGTGCTTTACCCCTGCACGAGAGCACTCCCCAGCAGAAGGATCGCCCGCTCAGCGTTGCCATGTATACAATTACCATAAACCCATTAAGAGATTAATGTGACAAAACCTTGGGGGACGTCTGTGAAAAAACCCACAGACTTAAAGGCTTTCGCTTCCTAAAGCAAATCATTTCTCTCTGCCTCTCTTTTATCAGTTGTTTTATTTCCTTTGATTGGGGACGGTTTCTAAACTCCCTGACGGCGGCTAATCCCAGACTGCCTGAGAGGAGCCACCTCTCCCGAGGGGTGTGCAGCAGGAATTTGGGAATGGAGCAAAAGCTCTACTTGGGCTGTCAGATGGGGCCAGTGCTCCTCAAGGATGAACGTGCACTTGACCTTCCTCCCCAGCAGGTTTATATTTTCCCATACCAGATACTATCCCTTTCTTTCCTGCAAGACAAAGGAGGATGTTTGGGTTTTGTTTTCAAACAATATGGTTTGTTTAATGCAAAGGACCTTTTTGTGTGTGTGTGTGTTGCTTTTTATCTGCAGAGGTATCAGAGTGCTTGGGGAGAGGGAGCCAAGAAGGGACAGAAGCAGCTGTGTGAGGAAGCAGGCCTTTCTGCTGGCTCGCAGGGGCCAAAGGAACATCTGGAGCAATGGAAACCCCAGAGGTTCCTCTTGCTGGGTTTGGTGGGAGCTGGGTGAAGCCAGCCCTTCCCCCTCTCCCTCCTGAGGAAGCTCAGACAAAATGTGTCCTCTCACACCTGGCAGTCTGGCTGCTGGTCCGTGATTTTAAATCCCATTTGAGGAAGGAGATGCAAACTGTGGTTATTTCCCACTCTGGAGAAGGGCTTCCAGAGCGGGATGCGTGCCCGGCACGGCGGTGAAGGTCCTGCTCGCAGCAGGCTGGAGGACTGACAGCTCTGACCGTCCGCTGCCTGACTTTTTGCAGAGATGCTGAGGAGCTGCTATTGAAGCCGACGGGAGCAGCATATGCTTCTTGCTGTTAAAATCAAGCTGTCCTTCCGTAAGGAAATGTTTTTTGTTTTTTGGTTTTTTTTTATTGTTGGCTGCTTGGTTGCTTTATTTCTTCCCTCTGAACGCATTTTACGATTCTTCCTCCCCACAAAAATGCTCTGCTGAGTGGGGAAGAAGGTGAAAGTGGCTGTTGGCAGTAAAAGCCTCCCCTCCCCTCTTCTTTTTTTTTCTTTTTTTTTTTTGATTGTTTTTTGTTTGTTTTCTGTTTTTTTTTTGTTTTGTTTTGGCACATGGTGGCAAAGTCTTTTGGTAGCAGATCTCCCCCCAACCCTCCCTGGCCTCCTTTTCCCTCGGGCAGGATCCTTCCCCAGCCCGGTCCTCCGGCAGAGCTGGCGCATCTAGGAGGAAGCATTTTCAGGGGGGGAAGGTGTCCTGTCTGAGATGCTCCAGGAACGTTTTGTGCATCTGAGCTGTCAGTGCAGGAGAAAGACGAGCGAGGGAAAGCAATCAGCCTGAAATAGATACCGCTCCTGCAGGAACGGGCAGCGGAGCAGGGGAGAAATTGTACGCAGCCGGAATATCCTAATGCTTTTCCCCTCTGTCTTTGGGAGGCCTTCTCAGGGTAATTAAATACATTTGTATGGAAAGGCTGTGCAAGAAGAACCCCAACCAACCCAAATCCACCATCTCTCTTTTTTTCGGTTGTTCCAGAAATGGCAAGGAAGGCTCTGCCTGGGCTTTGCAAGAAGCAAACGTCTTCAGCAAGCTGAGAAACCTTCCCCAAACCCTGCGCACCCCTGGCAGAAGGCCACCTCCATCAGCCATCCCCCGCTCATTCATGCGCCATATGCGCTTAAATCTCTCGCTGAGTCCTCGCTCCCCCTCTTCCTGACAGGGAAGGATAATCCTTATGCATTTATTCCTGGCAGCGGTACCGAGGATCTGAAGGAGAAATAAACTGCTGGGTTGTTCTGCGCAGTGATGCCTGAGCCTCCCTGGGCGCCGAGCTCGGCGAAGGGCTCTCCGGGAGTACAACACTCCCACCTGGTGATGGAGGTGGAGCTGGCTGGGTGGAAAAGCTCCAGGGTTTCCCCTTCCATCTACCTCCTGTCTCATTTCCTCTGTTCTCCCCTTGAGTCTTTGAAAGTGGTTTTCAGAGATGCTCTGGGGCTGGAAGCTCTCTCCCGGCAGGTGAAGCATGGTGGTACCCGGGTGATGGCTGCCCAACACAAGGCAGCGTGGCAGCTCTGTGTGTGTGTGATGACCTTGTCTCTGTCAGGCAGGTCCCTTCAGCATGGGGGCTGGTATGTGCGGTGATGGGTCTTCCTGACATGTCACCCATCTTCCTGGCCAGCACTGCGGGCTCCGATGGCCCCTCTGCAGCATGTGGCCCAGCCAAAGGGACTCCTACCTGGAGAGGGCACCTCCTTCACTTGGAAATGGGTTGGCCGGTGGATGCTGTAGGAGCCAGCGCTATGGCTAACGATGGCATCTTGCATCCCTTCAACATCACTGGGCTGGCTTTCATTTGGGAGAGGAGGGGGACTCACAGGCAGCCACTGCTGGGAGTGGGGAGGGACAGAGTGTGGAGATGTCAAGACTCATCTCTCATCCTGCTTCTCTCCCTGTAAAGGTCACAGTCCCAGCCTAGCTTTTGTGGCAGACCTTTAAGAAATCCATTTTGTCCGTGTCTGGGAACCCTGACCTATTTTGCTTTGCCGTTTCCCGCAGCTCCCAGGGGTAGCTGTCACACGCTGAACCTGCCGTGGTCAGGTGTGCTGCCTGCAGACCCTGCCCGCATCCCCGCCTCCCGCATCTGGCCCTTTAATGCCCGTACAGTGTTGCGCCACAGAGAGTAGAGCTTAATCCTCTACTGTATTTCAGCTATAATTAGATTTGTATTTTTTCTTCTAACGAGCTGCTTTTAATGAGCCTCCACTTACTGGCAAACTTTCATTTCCTGATACACCATCAAATCCTCTTGTCTGAAATCACTTAGAACACACCCGACCGCTTTGTAGAATTTTTGTGGCTTTCCAGAACAATGTAGCCAAGTTTCTGACATTATTATTATTTTTTTTTTTTCCCCCCAAATATTTCCCCAAGAGAAGGAGAGGATTTGACTGATCTCCCTTTTGTGGCTCTTTCTTTGGAGTTTTTGGCGTTTATCAGGTGGGTGAGTGATGGGGTGCCTTGGCTGATCTGAGGACGCCGAGCAAGCGCAGGCAGGTGCCTGGAAGTGCTGTGTCTGCGCCGGGGCTGACGCTGAGAACTGCTTTGCAGCCTGTGGTTTCAGCCGTGGCTTCTCGAAGAGCTCTTGTCCCCTTTGCAAGGCACTGTGATTTGGGCCACCTGAGAAAGCCGTGGTTGAGAAGAGAAGGGAGCTTTCGGGCTGTTGTATTCGTGGTTAGAGCCTTTGACGCGTGCTGCGGCCATGCTGCTATTTGCGGGCAGGAAAGGATGGATTCCCACAGTGCTGGGAAAGGTTCACCCTCTTCCAGGGTGCAGACAGTCCAAGCTGTCTGTTTTGTGGCCATCCTCATGCGTGGCTGGAGTAACCCCTAGGTTAAGATCCTGAGATGGGCACGCTGATGCCAACATGCGCAGCCCAGGCTGTGCCACCTCTGCCAGAGCCTGCTCCCTGGCCGGGTTGGTGCTCAGCCGTCTGGCTGATGATGGTGGCTTTTTTTTGTCTGTATCTCGGTGTTCCCTATGCTGCTGCTTTTCCCTGTGTGGGAAGAGACCCCCACCCGTGGGGAGCTGGGGCATGAGTGGAGCCCACAGCTAGGGCTTGCTTCATCCACTGAAATACATTAATTTAAGCGGTGTGCGTATTCTCAGCCAAGCCAATGGACCTGTCTGGGTGCTTAAGTGTTTTCTTGGACTGCATCCTACAGCCCTAGTGTTGCTAAAGGTGTTGCTAACAGGAGCAGAGATGATCTGAAGGAGGAATAGGTGTCCACCTTCTTCTCGGACCACCAGACACCACTGTCTCTGGGAGGACGGTGGTGTGCTCGCCTCTGGCGCATGCCGATGGCTCTCAATCCCAGGTGCACTCTCTTCCTAGTAAAAGACTCGCTCGGCTTTCCCCTTGCTTCAACAGGGGATGCATTAGCTGCAGGAAAAAAAATACAAAGATTTGGGGATTTGTAGCCCAGCAGTGAAAAAATCATAGGCGTTTTTTTGCCAGCCGCTCCCTCTCCCGTGCCTGTGCTGCCCCGCAGCTGCCGTGCGCGGCGTGAGCTCTCCCTCCCTCCTCGCAGGAGCCGGAGGCCCCAGGAGGAGCCTGGAGGAATCTGTTATTTCCTCTTTCGGCTGAGCAGTTCCTCAAACTTACTGGAAGGGCTCAGATGTCTCCTCCTGCCTCGCACCCATCGGGAGAGCCGGAGGTGTGGGTCCTATGTCGGATATACCCACTGACCGCAGTGATATTCAAAAGTGCTTTCTTAGATCTGCTGCTTTATAAATAAAGTTTGCCGTGGCCTGAGCGGCTCGCAGGTGGGGAGGAATGCATTAAAAGATCAGTGATCTTTAAAGGTGCGTATGTGGACATGCTCCCTTCCGCTTTCCGTCTCCCAGGGGCGTAGTTGGCATTGGAGCCAGCTTTGAGGCTGGATGCGTTTTACTGCATGTGTGGTGGGGCCGTGGTGGACATGCTCGTGGAGCGGCTCTTGGGCTTCTGGGTGTTTCTGCTGTGAGTGGGAATGAAGCTTGGGATGAGAGACACACCTTGGGTTGCGTTGTCCCAGCACAGGCAGACACGTGGTGCTGGAGGGGACGGCGCAGTGTATTTTTGCACACAGCTGCTGCACCTGAAAGCCTAGATACCGTGAATTGTGGAGCCGTGGCAATGCAGTAAAGACAGTAAGAAAGCAGAAGAGCCAACAAAACGAGCTTCTCGGCACTTGTCTCTGAGGGCAGGTCACCTGGGTGGCGGACGTCCATCCCTACTGGGCTTTCTGTAGTTGGAGCCTGGACTGACTTGGTGGTTTCTGCTCAGGACACCTTGTCCTGTGTGAAGGGAGGAGAGGAATGAGTCTCAAAGCCACTTTCCCAGGAGAGTATGATGGCTGACAGCTGGAAGGCAGCTCATGCTGTGCTGATGCCCTCAGGAGCTCTTCCTGTGCCTGCCGGGACAGCTGGAGCTGTGAGGTATGTTCATGCTGCAGGCATTTGCAACCTGAGCACTTGGGCTCTCTGTGAAGGTTCACCAAAGGGTATCTTGGTGGCCCGGGAGTCCTGTCGCTGTTGTTTGCCCTCTTGAGCACTTTGCATCTCTCACCTTGGCCGGGAGGGCTGCCACACGTCCCATCGGGCTGACTCTGCCCAGAGATGCCAGGATTCGCAGTGTTACTGCCTGCTCTGCCGTGCTTACTGGCTCATCTGGCTGCGCGGTGCAGGGGCGGCCGGTGCACAAGTCATTTCATCCAGAACAGTCATCCCGAAGCATCTCCTCCAACCACAGCATCGCAGGATGATGCCGAAGGTGGAGAGCAGCCTTGCTGCTCACCCCTCGCTCCTCCACTGCTCTCAGCAGCGGGCGGCAGCTCCAGAGGCAGGTAGCAGCAGGGAGCCAGGCTGGAGCTGCGGTTCCCTTTAAGCGTTTCCAGTAAAATCGTTATTTCTAGCCTGGAGTCCTCTCCGGGAGGCTTGTCCTCATCCTCCGTGCCTAAAAAGCAGTGACCCACCAGCCACCAGGCCGGGTGCCTGGGGCAGAAGAGCGCTGCGCTTGCGTGGCAGGGGATGCTACGCAGCTCTCCTCCCTCTCCCCGTCCCTCCGCGGCCCGAGCCTGCCCGTCCCTCGCAGGAAGCCTTCTGCCATGGCGGTTTCTGCCTCGGTGGCGGCACTGCAGAGAGTCTCGTGTGGACGGGGACGGCTGCGTTTCTCGCTGTGACTCACCCTCCTCCTCCCCCCTCTCCTTCCACAGCAACAGTTGGAGGAAGAAGCAGCCAAACCACCAGAGCCTGAAAAACCCATCTCCCCGCCTCCTATCGAGTCCAAACATCGCAGCTTGGTGCAGATCATCTACGACGAGAACAGGGTGAGTCTGGAAACGATGGAAGTACAAACGTGCGATCGTGCCGTGTCACCCTGGCCGGGGACGGGGAGGTTGGTAAGGGGTAGGTGGGGGATTTCCCTGTGCGAGACCCCTGGGGCGGAGGCCGTGGGAGGTGGATGGATGGACCCCCCTTGGGGGGACGGTGAGGAGCTCGCTCTGCTGTGTGGATTTGAGCACAAATGTCTTCTGAAGAACCTGCCTGGGGGGTTCCCGCGATCAGCCTTAGATTTGAAGCTTTCAGGAGATGCTTCAGAGCCCTGTCTGTTAAATAGCTTGTTTCATCCTCTTCCCCGGGAGTGAACCTAGTCAAAAGCTGCCTCAAAGGGTGGGCTTTGGGGTGGGCTGCATGGATGGAGGGGGATATCCGTGATGCTCCAATACTGGCAGGCCAGCTATGAGCTCTCCTGGCTGCCCCTCAGCTCCCTAGGCTGGAGCAGAAAGGACGCGGATGCAGCCGTGGCTGGATTTGTGGATATTTGATGCTGTAAATAACATTAGCAAAGGTCACGCTGGCATCCCTGGCTCTGGATCTCTGCCTTGACCGCTCATTTGTTGCACTCAGCCATTGCCTGCAATAGCAGCCTGAGGAGACAGGAATTTTGCTGTGTGCTTTGGAGCGATGCTAGGAAATTGGGCCCTTTGGTAGATAATCAAGCATATTCATTTTCATTTAGGTGTTGGATAAAAAGGATGATTTTGCATAAAAGGAAAACTACCAGTCGCTAATTATTTTGAATTGCGAGGCCTGCGATTTCACTGGGAGCTGCAGAAATCCAGGTGCCCGGCTCCTAAAAAGAAGGGGAAAAAAAAAAAATAAAAATCACGTACCCTGCACTCCCAGGCAGTGCATTTTTCCTGGTTTTTCCTTTTTTCGTCTGCTTCTCTCCCTGAGCAATAGGAAACCCGATGCTGGCACGGTCTGTCGTGCGAGTGGGTGAAGGCTGAGGTCGATGTGTTGGAAGCGTTAGCAGGCGCGGGCTGGGGATGGCTTTGCAGACGCTGGGCTTCAGGGGCAGGTGCCGAGTGTTCCTCAAGGCTGTTCTCCCCATGGCACCACCAGGGGCCCTCTCCGGGGGTCTTGGGCTAGATGGCTTGTGCCTCCTGTGCAAGGGTTAGGTTCAAAAAGGGAGGTCTCAAACATTTTTATTCCTATTCCTTTGAGCGCCATCCTCCCTGGACACACTGGTGTACCTGGCCCGTGTTATGAGGGGAAGGGTGGCACTGAGGCAGGGAAGGAAAGGTGATCTTCAGCCGTTGTGTCCCCGAAGGCCTGCGTCGTAGCAGTCCCCCTTTGCAGGACCTGGCTCGGGATGGAGTGTCCTGCCAGGCCCTTGTCACGCTTTGTCACCTCTTGTCTCTGCCCGCCCCAGCAGCAGGGTCACCCTTTTCCTCCTGTCTCTCTGAATCTCCCATCACCTCCTCCATGACAGACACGATCTGCTCTCAGCGCCTCTGCCGCGGCTCAGGACAGTCCCTCGGGGTTGCTGTCCTGTCCCGTGGGTGGTGGCAAAGAGTGCAGAGCGCAGGCGTGGAGTTCTACATTTCTCCTTGAAAGTGCACAGCTGTAGTACCTGGGATGCTGTCGCATACAGTGACATCCATGTGTCAGCATGCCCGACTTTATTCCCAGTTACGCTGATCCTCAAAGCCAAGCTGCTACCAGGAGTGTTTTGCTATTAACCTTCGCGATAGGGTGCTCTCGTTCCAGGTGGGTGCTCAGCAAGCGAAGGTCACGTCTGACACCAGGTGTCTGCGTAATTTCAAATCTGGCTCCGTGTTCGTGTCTGTGTGATCCCTGGGATGGGTAAATGATGATTCTTCCCCCGTTCTTGTAAAGTCCCCTCGCGGGTAGTGTGTAAGCAAGCCTGTCTGTGGGTAGGAGACTCAAACCAAACAACCCTTCCCTTTTGCTTGATAGAAACCGTAGCAGGCTGGAGGGAACTTCCTCGTCTGAAGAAGACATGATCTATTCACAGGCAACGTAGAGTCAACAGAGCCTTGCTGGCCGATGGTAATGGCTGAGGCCGGGTGATGAAAGGACCCTTCTAAGTACCCTCACATGGAGATGCCAAGCTGCGGGCTGCAGGGGGAAGGGTGTGCTGAGCCTTGCTGACAGCATCGCCTTTGTTGTGGGATCCAGATTGTCCTTCTAAAGGGTATTTCCAGGCTCAGCTTTCAGCCTCTCGCCTCAGTTGGACGTATTTGGGATGCCTCTTGGTGATGGCTGCGTTTCCCCTTGGCCAGGAGGAGGAAAACTGAAAGAGGAAAGGACGTGGGGCAGCCTGAGTTAGGATCATGGGTGGAGGAGTGGCTGGTGGTCAGACGTCAGGTTGCTTTGGGTGGGTTTGGCGGCAGCAGAGCATCCGGGTGCACCCATCTGTCTGTCCGACATGGCGCTGCTGCAGCTTAGCACTTAATTGCAAGGTGAGTTGGTAGGAGCAAAAGGCTGTGAGCCAGATAGAGAAGTATTGAACAAGAGCAGGAAAGGTGTCACAGAGCCAAATTTTAAGTTTTTCTGCCTCTTCTGTGCTGCGGAAAAGCAGTGAAGTTGGATGCCTCGAGGTCTGCTCGCAGGAAAAGCCGAGCTGTGGCTCCATCCTGGATGCAAAGGGAGGAAAAGCCTGATTTACTCTCACGGCTCAGGTTGCGGCTTGCTTGAGGGGAGGCAGCGCGGTGAGAAATGCAAATAAAAAGAGGATATTCAGGCCTCGGGAAGAGGCGGGAGAGCAAAGCACCCCAGAAGAGCTGGCAAAGCCTGAAATGATCTTTAAAGAGCAATATTGTGAAAGGGGAGAGAAAGCCAGCGCTTGTGCCGCCGCCAGAGCAGGTGGGAGGCAGCGCGCTTCGCGGAGGGGCTGTCGCCTGGCTCTGGTTTAATTTTTCATGAACCGCGGGTCTGTGCTTCGCCGAGCAGGCGGGTGCCCGTTCCCACCGCTCCTGCCAGGCTGCACCGGAGTTACACACTGCGTGCAGTTATACCCCGAACAAAGGAGACGCCAAAAACGGTCCATGGGAGAGAGGAGGTTACGTGAGGACAGAGCAGCTAGAAACGCCGGAAAATCAAGTTAGCCAGCAATTCTGTGACCTACTTTCCTTTTGGCGATAGCTGTGGCTTTGCAGGGGTGAATGGTTTCTAATTTTAGCTTATGGTTCATCAGGGAAGGCTATATATTTTTCTCACCGCCGCGCCAGGTATGGATGAGGGGTTGGGATGCAGGTTGGTGCTGGCCTATATCAGATTTTCTCAGAATTCAGGTTTTCTGATGCTAAAGGCCTATCACGCTGGTTTTCCCTCTTGTGACCTATTTAACGCATATGATTTGAAAAATTCCTTGGTGTCGGAGAGGATAATTGTGGAAAACGTGACCTGTAATCCCCTCTTGCTACACTCTGCTGGACAAGTAATTGATTTCCAGAAAAAAAAAGTTGACTGTAGAGCTCCTGCTGGGGAAGAACAGAGAGAAGCTCTTCTGGACTGCGGTGAAACGCTGGACTGGGAGGCTGTGGTTGCGTTTGGGAGGGTTTTTCAGAGATTTGGTTTATAGAGAGGCCGCTGATGTTCGTGATCGCTGAGATCCAGGTGCCTCCTGCCCTGGGTATGTGCTGACCGGGGCCACTTTGTCTTGTCTCCAAAGATGAGCTGTGAAGTTGCACCCGAAAAAGTACCTTTTGGGAAATGTTTGCAGTACAACACAGAAAAACACACACGCACATCTCCAAGCCGGGATTTCAACTGTGAGTGCAAACTGTACCATTTCTGAAAGGATGTATGAGAATGGAAGTTAACATTTTTGGTACTATCCATAGCCTAAACTGAGAATAAAGAGTGGGTAGCATTTTCAGAAGCATCTGAGTCCTATTTTCAAAAGTGCTTCTAGTCCTTGAAGAGGTGTTTGAAAACAGTGATGGGTGCTAAAATCGCCAAGATCATTCAGAAAGTACAAGGAGGAGTTCTGAGGACCGTTTCGGCCCCAGAGTGCGGGATGGGGGGCCTTTACCAGTCCTTGTCACCCCACTCCAGAAGCCGGGTGCCGGCAGGGTGGTGGGGAGGTACAAGGGGAAATTGGGTTGTGACGGGCATCTCGGTTGCTGCTAGAGGCTGACGGCGGTGCAGGAGTTGGGGATCTCCTAAATTAAACTGTGAGTGACCTTCAGTGTCTCCCCTGGGGGGATGAAAAGCTGATCCCTGCTGGGTCTGACACCTCTAAGGTGGTGGCTGTGTGGCACAGTCTCCTTGCGGGCTTTACTTTGCGCCTCTGGGATGCGTTACTCTATTGAGAGAAATTAGCTGCCTTCACCTCAAATCCCCATAACCAGGGCAGATGCTCTGGGCGTATTTTTAGCTGTGGCTTTATTCCGCTGGGCCATTCGCGGGATTCCTCGCATCCGTCTTCCCCTGAAATTGATTGAGCGTACCTGGGCTTGAAGATGTTTTTGTGCTTTAAATGGAAATTTGCAGGTCCCTTGCTAAGCGCAGGGAGGAGGGCAGCGTTGGTGTTGCTCCAGATTTCTCTGCGCGCCTTTCCTGGGACGCTGAGCTGGCTGAGCTCTCCTTGTCAGCGTGTCCCAGAGGATGCTGCGCTGTGGCAGCCCTGGCCGTGCCAGCAGCCCACCGGCGTGTGACTTCGCTGGGTGAATTCTCCTGCGAGTCCCCTTCATGTCCGAAGTCTCCATCAGCTACCGTGCAAGCAGGCATGCTCGTGCCTTCTCTCCGGCCATCGTGATGATGCGGAGCCTGCGTGCCCCCATCACCAGCTCTCCGCAAGCCAGATCCGGGTGGTGGCGGGCTCTCTGCTGTATATCAGAGCCAGGCAGGATTCCTGCTCGGAGACCAGCGGATAAAAAGCAGCCTCCGTCCTTGTGTCAGACCTGTCCCCGCAAAACATGCACACGTCAGCTTTCCTCTACAACATTGAGCTCATTTATCGGAGAGGTCGCGTCAGGACACGGCGTGACTTCGCCCTCCGCCGCCGTGCCAGGGAGGGGACGCCGTGTGCTGTGACCCACCGCCAGCGTGACGAGGGCTGGGACCGGTCTCCCCCCGCACGCTGTGGGTGCCGATGGCTTGCGGCCGCCTGAGCCCATCCCTGCTGCCCTGTCAGCCCTCTGAAAAACTGGGTTTGATGCAGCGCAGGCAGTGGAAGCCAGGCAGCAGCGTCTGTCTCGCTCTTGGGATTGGCTGGTGGAAATCAATAAGATTAAATTTTAATTCGTTTTCTGTCTCAGTGCCTGTTCCTTCAAAAGGCCACAGCTATCTATCTATAAATTCAGCATTATGCTGTAAAATTGGAATTCAAAGGATTGTTTTGAACTTTTTCCACCCCCTGCTGCTGTTGTGTCTGTGCAGAGCCTGTTCCCAGCTATCCGTTTACCCTCCTCAAATACCTTCATAAAGCATTAATGCCCCATCCATAAATAGGAGAATAAATAAATGAACACTTTTAGCATTGCAAAGTATAATCTAGCCGTTAACTACTCAAAGGCACTGAGTGTGACTCAGATCCCACAGGGATTTTGTGTCTGTATAACTCTGATTTTCTATGAACTCCTGATTTACATTAGAAAGGGAAGAATCAGGCCTGCATCGTCAGCACGGAGCTGGTGCAGTAAATAAGACCTTATCAGTGAAACTGCTTTCGAGCATTAAATCTGCAGCGTTTTGGTGGTTTGTTTTTTTTTTCCAAATTCTAGTTTACGTGGTCATCGGGGTGGGGGCATTTCATATTTGGCTGCTGGAAGGGCCGGGTTCGTTTTGCTCTTGTTTGTGATAGTGTTTGTTCTGGGGTTGCCTCATCTTGACTAGGTGACGCGCGATGGGCTTTCAGGTGGTCCAGAGGAGAAGTGGAAAGGTCAGAGGTTAGACACTATCAACGCTTCTGCGTGATAGCAAGATTTCCAAAAAGAAAAAATTGGAACATTTAGCTGGAGTCGTTGAGAATCCTTTCTTTTTTTTCTTGGATTTTAAGGGAATTTTTTTGTCGGTGGTGTTTTTTTTTTTTTAATGGCCCTGATGTCCATTTTTAATGTCTGCTTCAGGATCTGGAGTTCCCAGGAGGTGCATTGGTTTAGAGGCTTTGTCTACAACTAATCTGGACCAGATAATGCCGTGTCCTGTGTTTTTAGATCCTGGAAATATGGATGAGATGTGCAAAGAACCCAAATCTATTGGGCTCTGGCTCTTTGGGATGGGTGACCGGAGCTTTCCTGTAACTGCTCCGGTGCCGAGACTTTGATTTCTAAAAGCCGCCTGTGCAAGGGCAACGTTCACAGCAGTTTTGCAATGGCAAAGCCTCATTAGCACCTTACTTTAAAATTAATGTGCCTTTGAATAGCACCGTAACCCTGCAGACAACAGAGCGTGATGCTAGATCTGTGTGCGAGTGGAAACCCAGCTCTGATGCAGGGCTCACCCCTTGGCTGTGGGTGGAGTTACGAGCGAGCCAACCACGGAAACTGGCTGGCAATGACTAGCCAAAGCCAGAGACGGCGAGCAACCAAAAAGAGTTGGCTTGTCACGCTCTGCACAGAATAGACAGCGGCTGGTATTAACACACGGCTCCAACGTGACCCGTTTCCTCAGTTTTCTTGCTAGTTGTGATTAGTCATAGTAACCACCGCTGCATGCATCCGCTGGCCCCAGCCTCGGGGATGGGGCTCTGTGGCTGCTGGTGCGGTGGGGAGGTGGCTCCAGGCAGGCACAGGGAGGTGGGGAAGCGGGGAGCGTGCAGGGCACCCGCATCCCATGGGCACCCCTGGAGAGCATCACCGCTGGGCCGGGTGAGAGGAGCCTGGCACATATTGCCAAGGCTGACCGACCTCCCCTGATGTTCAGCGACGTTTGGGTTCAAGGGAACCCAGGGGAGGTCAAGCATCCTTGGGGTCCCGCGGTTGTGTTGGGAGCACCGGTGGTGGCCATCCCTGCTGGCTGCAGGAGCTGGGGAGGGAAGAGCGTTGCTTTCCCTTCCCGTGGCACCAGGGCTTATCCCGCCTGCTCTGTGGCAAATGGCTGGGGTGGTTTGGCTCTTGGAGAGAGGATGCTGAGGTTTAAAGGGGAAAAAATTAGTACCTGTGGTCACAGGAATGAAAACCTTACCCGTGAAACCGGCACTGCCAGGTCGTTGTTTGGTCCCAACAGATCTTGGCACAGAGGTTGCACCTTTAAATCCCCCCAGACTGTTTGCTTTCTGCTTCGTGTAGAAGAGTGTCTCGCCTGAGGGTTTCCATGCTTTCTGCTGACCTCAGCCACGCTTCTCCTGAATTTTGTTTTAAACAAAGTCCAACTCCAGCCTTGCCTCTTCGCTGTGCCACTCCTGCAGCTCTGCCTGTTGCCGGGATGTCATGCTGCCAGGACAGGAATTTTTCCCAGTGCCGCCCTGTACGCAGCTCTCCTGCCTCTTGAAGGGCTTTGCTTATCTCCGTGCAGGACATGCCTGGTCCCAAATAGAAGCCCTTCCATTCCCCAGTGCTGCTGCCTACGGGCTGCTATAAATAACCCCTGGAGCACAGTTCAGCTGCAGCAGCTTTGTGCTGCATGGAGCCGTGGCTGGAGTCAGTCCAAGAAAATGCCGCCTCCTAATTTCAGATCCGCTTGCTCAAAATAACTCCTGTGTTTCCTTTCTCTTCCATTTTTAAACTTTGCTTCAAGAGGAGCCCACGCGAAATCCCAGACTCTCCCTCCTCTGCTTTCGGATGCTCTGCTGCCTCGAGGGTCGGCTCGTCCCTGCGGGAGCCCCCGTGGCCGGGAAGTTGCTCTCCTGCCCGCTTCCCCCTCCCGCGCCTATTTTAAGTTTCTTCAAAGGAAAAAGAAAGGGCTGAAGTTTGCTTTGGAAGCCAAATGCTTCTTAGGTGAGAACGGAGATTTTTGTAGTCTGCAGGGAGGTTTTTTGTTGTTGGCGAAGATATCTTTAGCTCCGGGCCTGTTGGAGGAGCACGAGATGGGGTAAGAGCAGCCTCCCCAGCCCCGGTCTGCCTGCCCGTGGCCCTGCCCGTGGGGAGGGAGGTTCTTCGGGGGTAGATGCTGCTGCCTGCCACATCTGCCGGTCCCCTTCTGCATCTGTGGGCCCCGCAGTGACGCAGGTCAGTGTTGGCGGTTCAGCCACGCTTCTTGAGACCTCGATCCCTCCAAAATGCACATGAAGGACTAGTATGTGATGGGCTTCACCTCTCCATCCGACTCATGCTTAAACATGCTCCAGAGGAGTGTCTCTGCCCTCGGGAGTGCCCGCGGTGTGCCCGTGCCAAACCCAGAGCTGCTCTGCCGGAGCAAAACGACTCTGATGGTAAATGGGAGCAGAATTCAGCCTCAGGGCTTCAGTCCCTCCACGAACGCCGCTGCTCCCAGTGCTGTAGCAGTATTTCAGGACTCTGTACGGAATCGGGAAAAGGGGTCGTTAGCTGTGGAGCTGCAGAAGGACTATAAAACCGGTGGGGATCTTCATGCATCTCAACAGAAGTAATGGCTGGATTTGCTTCCTGATACGTTTCTTTCTGTTAAATAACAGGGATTGCAGGCACGGGTGGGGTTATTCAGCAGATGTAGGATGAACCCTCTGGTTTCCTTCTTGCGGGATCAGTCATTAAACATACTCCTAACGAAATCAGTATTGGAACCAAGTCCTAGGTCGCTGTGCCTTTGGAAAGGGAAGGATTTAACTGGGAGCTGCCCAGTTTAAGGTTTGCCTAAATTCCCCAGCCAGGCTTCTGGCTCGCTGAGGCACAATCCGTGTCTCCCTGTGTCTGTCTGTCCTTCAGGATGAGCCCCAGCGTGGTGGGAACCTTCTGCTGGGTGTAATATGTCCTTCCCAATCCTGCCGCCAGCCCTCACCTCGGTCTGCGTGGCCTTTCAGACAGCTCATTACGGTTCTGCTATGATCTGATAAATGCAGGAAGGAGCATCAGCAATTACAGTGGGTGTCAAGTGTTAATTGGGCAGCTTTCAAGATAGAGGCATTTCTTTGTGTACGTACAAAGATATGACGTGCTCGGAATAGCTTCCCTTCCTGATCTTTCGTTCTGGAGATGTGTATATTACAGTCGGTTAATGCAAGACAAATTATGTCATTCTTCTTGATTCGCCACATGTTCTGCCTATGGTGATTTGCCTCTGGGTTGTCTCATTAAGTTGTCTAAACATGGCAAACGCAGCAGCTGAACACACTCAGCTCTTTCTCGAAGTTAATCGCATTGTACACACGGGCCTGCAGCATCCTCGGTCCCTGGCTGTGCCATCCGCCGCTGCCGGGGCCAGCGCCCAGGAGATGGGGCCTCTGGTGAGACCGGCTGCCCTGGGCTGGGGCTGCAACCTTCTACCCGCAATTACGCTGCCTGCAATTAATTGGGTTGCTGATTTTTGTCCCAGGTATGCATCACAAAGAATTTGGGTAAGTTTTGGGTAAGCTGATGCTTCCCACTCGCCCGCAAGCGGTGGCGGGCAGGAGGGCAGTTGGCCGAATCACAGTCTGGACAGCAGATGCAGAGTATTTTGTAGTAGTCTTAATGACATGCATCCCCCCCGCCCCAAAACAAAAAATCTTCCCCCCTGGTTTTAATTGTTTAAGACTTCCGAATGCCATGGTGCTTATGTTCTCCAAGGACAGCAGATTTTATAGGTCATGGAGACCAAAATATAAAGCTCTGGCTGGGAGTTTTCCATCTCATGATGAATATTTCCAAGGGGCAAGTTCCCAGGCAGACTTGGCTTCTTCCCATTGATGGAGTCAGGTGTGCAGCGGTGGAAATGTCTGTTGCTTTGGGGGGAACTGGACTGGGCTGTGCAGCTCTTGGGTTTCTCGGCCGGGCTGTGTTTGCTGGGGTTTGATTTCCCCGTCATCAGCTGGAGCATCCGTGGCGATGTCAGAGCTGGGTGCTGCGTTAGCCGGGCCTCTCCTGTCTCCGTGAACTCGGTGGGAAGTCCCTGTTATGGGAGGGGATCTTGTGTGGAAGAGACACGCTCTGTAGCAGATGTGGTGTTTTATGAGGAGGGTAGATACATGTCTCTTACAGCTTGGGCCGTGTGTTGTGCCCCGTTGATCTAAAGCTTTGCAAGTGCTGCACTTTGCAGGTAGGTCCTGGTGCTTGGGATCACTTTGTTTCCCCCATGGGTCGGCTGAGGCCGGTCCCGCCTTTCTTTATGTGTTAAAGCACCCTCACATTGGCAGCAGTCTGGTGTGGGAGAAGAGTTGGGAGCAGTTTATTGCAGTGCGGAAAATGTAATTGCCGCGTGTAAACACATGGCTCCTTTCCCTGGAGCCCAAGCCCCGGCCGAGAGCAGGCGCTTCGTTCTGTTGCAGCTGTTTCCCAGCATCTCCCAGGCCTCTTTCCAGGGTGCAGTTGCTCTCCGAAGACCCACCTCCACCACCGGGACAGCCGTGCTTTCCCTGTGGTCCCTGCAGGCATCTCGCTGACGGGCCGGCACTGGACAGAAGCGTGGTGTGCACCGAGCGTCACGCCGGCAGTGCGGGAGCAAGGCTGCCCTGGCTGCGCATCCCTGAGGGCTGCGGAGAGAGCCGGGTGCTGGGGGCACCTCCCCACTTGTGGTCCTCCTGGGATGGAGCAGGGACTCGGGAGAGGCCAGAGGGGTAGAGCAGCTCGCTGGGATGGGCTCCAGCTGCGTTTTTGGCTCAGTCACAGCATTGCTAGCTGCTCAGCTTGTTTTGTGTGTGTGTGTGTGTGTGTGTGTGTGTGTGTGTGTTTCCTTGCCTGTGAGGTACACGCAGTCGTCGTGACATCTGTGAACCCCGAGGTCTGCTGCACAGGGGGAATGGGCAGGGATGCATTAAGAGCGGGGCTGCTGCGTGCATCGTGCGTACGTGTGGGGACGGTGCCAGAGCAGGCACGCTTCGTGATTACATCTCTCCGAGCATCCTCGAAATTGCTTCTAAATTGCAAGCGAACTTTGCGTCCTCCCGAGCGTGCAGTAAACAGAGGAGCTGGAGACGTCTCCTGGTGGCCCTGCTGCGGTGAGGCACCTGGCGCGGGTTTCGCAGCGGGGCTGTTTCCCCAGGCTGGCTGCGGGCAGGGTGACTCATGCAGCTGCTCCCGGGGCCGGCTCTGCAAAAGTGCGCGCTGGCAGATCCGACTGTGTGGGTGTGCAAAGCCCCGGCCGGGAACCTGCACACCTACCAGCTGCATCAGCGCTTCTGAGGATCAGCCGGCGGTGGGGGGGTAGGTGAAGCTTTTGGAAACCCACCGGGGGTGTGGGGGTGGGGGGGCGGACACGGGGGCAAGGCAGCGGGGCGATGGGCCAGCTTTCGGTGAGGCATCCCCTGCGCTGGGACCCGGGGAAACTCATCCTGTCATGAGCCGGTGTGAGGGTGAGAGGTGCCCGGGGGTAGAGAACAGTGTGAGCCAGACGCCCAGAGCTGAAATCCCTTCCCTGCCCCAGGGGGGGCTTCACCCGGGGGGTTTGCCAAAGCCAGGGAGCCCAGAGCCCAGCCCTCCCCAGCTCCCCAGCCCTGGGGCTCAGCTCCCACCCCACAGCTCCAGCAGGTCTCCAGTGCTTATTGGGTTAAAATGTTGAATGTGCTTCAAAAAAGGGTTTTCCCTTCCTCCCTCTCCATCCATCCATCTGTGTCCTTTTGGTCTCTCCGGTCCTCCTCCCCCCTCATGTTTAAATGGTGGGAAGCTCAGCTCTGCACAGTGCTCCTTCACCCCTATTTAAGGCAGCTGTGGATTCTCTCTTCCCCCTATCCCAAAATAGCTAAAACTAGCTATTTTTTTGAACAAACGCCTCTGAAAATCCGTCTCCTCACCCCGCTTGCTGCCAGGTATTTGGCTTTATCAGCTCAGCCCCGTGGCCCGTCGGCAGCGTGCAGCGATCTGGATTTATCGGACTGTCAGTAACCCCCACTGAAAAGCCTGGCTTTGCGAGGAAGTGCTGCTTACTGAAAATGTCATCTTTTATTTAGACTCCTGCTGCAGCCAACCCATGTCTTTTTCTCAGGCCTGTTTAATTAGCAACCACCGCGCAGCCCCTGACACGTGTTCCTGGGTGGTTTATTTTTTTCTCTAATAAGCAACTAGGTAGCTTGGCCGGGGGCGGGAGGGGGCAGAGAAGGGCTCCTCTGCGGCGGGGAGGGGAGGGAAGCGAGAGCAAGACGAGGAGCCAAGGGCAGCTCAAATCTAACGATCACATGCTCGTGAAGCGATGAATCCTAGAAAGGGCATCTCTGCCTGCGTGCCGGCTCGCCCGCCCTCCTTCTCGCCCGGCGGCCGCGTGGAGGTAAGGGGTGTGACCCCCCCTGCCTGGCACCCAGAGGGGTCAGGGATTCGGGTCGCTTCCCGGGCAGAGCTCAAATGCCTTAAAGTCGTGATACTTCTGTGCCGGTGGGGCTTTCCTGCAGGTCCAGAGGCTGAGCTGAACCTTTCCACCCATTTTCAGGGAAAGGTGGGATTTGTGGTGGCTCCGTGGAGGTTTGGGAAGGGGTTTTGGCACAGGGGGAAGGGCTGGAGCAGAGGGCTATGACCGTAAATAATGGCAGAAATAACTTTTCTTCTCCCTCTCCCCTTTCTTCCCTGCAGAAGAAGGCAGAGGCTGCCCACCGGATCCTGGAAGGACTGGGTCCCCAGGTGGAGCTGGTGAGTGTTACCTGTTGCTGTGGGGAGCAGGAGCCGGGCCAGATTTGGGGAGGTCGCTGGGGAGGTCGCTGGGCAGCAAGCGGGGCACCCCGTGTGTGTGTCTGAGCCGTCAGGAGGAAGCAGAGGAAGCGTGCTGCTGGCCCGGACCTCTCGCTGGCACGGGACCAAGGCAGGAAGCAAAGTGGCTGAGACGAGTACTGAAACACAGGCAGACAGACACACACACACACAGAGCCCTCTTCGGGGAGCCTTAACCCTTGGGCTCCTTCCTCACGCGCTGCAGCGCAGCTGGGTGGTGGAAGGGGCTCCGGCAGAGTCTGCCCCTGCTCGGGATGCTGATGGCTTCATCTGCCGATGGCGGCCGCAGCGCCGGGGCTGCTGCCTGGCCAGCCAGCCCCACAGGAGGGATGGGTGCTGGGACGGCTCTCCTCCGTCCCACCCTGCTGTGAACGCAGGAGGGTGTAAGCACAGCCGGGTCGCAGCTGCAACGACCTGCAGGTATCGGGACTTGCACACATCCTCTTGCTGTGTCCCTTGTGCACAGGGAAGCTGAGAACAACTGATAATAAATGGTCAGTTTGGAGCTGGCCCCTCACCCAGCAAAATCCAGCGATGGATTGCTGGAGGGGTGGCTGAAAGCATCCCCTGAGGGGCTGAGTCCTGGAGAAGAGCGCTGAGAAAGGTTGTATCTGCAGCCGTGCTGCTGGAAGGATCAGAGCGGGCTGGACATGGTCTGGTGGAGCGTCTCTCGCTTTGCACCAGCCACGGGGTGCAACAGAAGGCGCCGTTCCTGCCAGGTGGGAGCAGGCAGCTCACAGGCCTCAGCAGCTGTAATTTGTACATGCCTTGTGGAGGTGGTGCTAATCACTATCTTCCCCGGGTGCGTAAGGGAGAGGTCACAAGGGAATTAGTGCTCACTGCTACGTGTCGGAGCCTGCTTCCTTGTTTGGGGAGGTAGCGCTCATTATTTTTCCTTTGAGTCACCAGGGTCAAACCCTTTGCTCTCTTTCTGCTCTGAAGATTGGCAGTGCCTGGGGTTGGTGCTTCCTCATCCCAAAGATGTCGCGTTTCCTTTCCTCCTCCCCCCCTTTTTTTTTTTTCGCTCCTCCTTTTTTTCCTTTTTTTAGTTTGTCGATGCTTTGTCCCTGGGTGCTGAGACTGCACAGCGGAGCTGCAGCAGAGCTCAGTGCAGGCCTTTCCTCTGCCGCCCTGCCTTACTCCTCGGAGGGCAGGGGAAACCCCTGCTGAGAAAATCCTGCAACACCCCAGCTGGGCTCTGCGTGCGTCTCACAGACTCTCATCTCTCTGCACGGAGAGATGCTTCCTATGGCCCAGCCCCCACGCCGTGTCGGGCAAAACAGCACCCAGGACCTGCCAACGGCCTCTGAGAGACCAGATGAATAGTCACATCATCTTCTGAGTTGGAAAGGAAGCAGCTCCAGGAAGGAGAGCAGCTTTGCAGGTTCTGCCCGATGTGCAAGCCTGCTCCACTGCGTCGCACGTGACAAGCACCAGCCCTGGAGCTGCCGCAGCCCAGGGGTCTCTTGCGGGGAGGCTGGGGCAGCCTGGTGCTCACCCTGCGCAAAACCTCTGCGAGGAGCGGAGGTGGCCGTCACCCCAAATGCAGGGTCTTGGATTGCTGTTGGCTCTGCTCAGGCTGCTGACGTTTTGATTTTGGCTGTTCAGAGGGCTCTGGTTATTGCATTTGCAATGGCGACGGTGACAGACGCACATCAACTCAGCAGCAGGGCTGATGGTGTGAGGCGAGAGGTCACCGTGGAAATCAGTTTGCCATGGCAGAGAGAGGCTGGAGGTTACCGCGCCGTTGGCAAAGAGCAGCTGTGAGGCGGTACGAGGTCTTGGGTGCTGCTGGCGAGACAGGGACGGAGGCTGCGTCCCCGGCTTGTGCTGGCATTAAACAGGGCAGAGGAGCCATGGCGGGGCTCTGCCTTCTGTCCTGCTGGCGGCAGGTTGTTCTCAGGGGGTTGTGTTTGAGCGAAGGAAGAAATCCTATCGCCTGAGCACATCGATGGGCTTGTTGAGGCTGCCTGGAGCGTTAGCTGGAAGGAGGGGTTTTGAGAGCGATCCAGTATAGCATAAATAGGGATTTACCCAGAAGTTTTGGGTCTGTGTCATGGGTTTCCCATCAAGTTGGAAGCTGCTGGGAAATAGCCCAGCTCTGGTAGGAAACTCTTATTCTTGGCTTTGTCTTTTAATCGTCTCCCTCTGAGCTTTTGGGCTTCCAATCTTTTTGCTGAAACTGATGTCCTCGGGTTGTACATCTCAAGGAAGCAGCAAGTGTTTGTTGCTGGTTCCTGGTTTCTTGCTGCTTTGACCTTACAAGGTCTGACCCTGCACTTTCTATCTTAGGGGTGTCGTTCATGTCTGATCCTCTTTGGAGGATCCTCGGTTTTGTGCTTTTGGGGTTTTAAACATGCAGAATTGTCCCCAAATCCCTTTGTCCGTTTCTCCTTGCTGGTGCCTCTCCATCCTGTCTGCTGGGGTTTTGGGTGTCCCTGCAGCCCGCATCAGCCCCAGACGATGCAGAACACACTGGTATTATGTTTTCCTTAAATGTCATCCCCCAGAGAAATGCATTACATGTCCCTTACCCTGAAGAAACAGTGTGGATGTTTTGAACATCTCACCTTACCCACCTGACCTGTCAGCTTCTGCCTGCTCATTGAGAAAGTCGTGGTTCTGTGCCGGCTGCCGATGGCTCTGAAGGAAGATGCTGTTTCTCAGTCCCTGCCCCGTTGAGAATACAGTTTCTTTAACGATTTAGGCCGTGAGGATCTGTTCTCTGTGGGGTAGGTAGGAATCATCTCCAGGGCTTGCTCCACTGCGTGGGCTGAGGTACAGTGCCAAAGCTGTTGTGCAGATAGAAATCTCTTGTGCAGATAGAAATTTGAGATGCTGGTGTCATGTGGATCTTGGGTTTGGGTCCCAGAGTTTCTTATTTCTGAATGTTTGGGCATTTCTTTTGAAGTGACGTGTTTCAGTGCTTGTCTGTTAACACTTAGGTTTGCTAACTAAGAATTTAAGGAGCTGTTTATATCATAGATAAGTAGCAGTGGAAAAGAATCAGCAGCCTTTGGTGAGCTGAGTAGCATCATCCGTGATGTCCACATGCACGTGAGCATCTTCTAACCCAGGTGCAAACCAAAACGTTTACCGCACTGCCTTCTCCCAGGAGGAGAGCTTATTTGCTTTGATTTTTATGAGCACAAAGGGGAGAGAGAGGCACTTTTATTTATCAACATTTCCAGTTCCTGCAGTCCTCTTCCAAGAGGCAGTCGCTGGTCAAGGCAGCCCGGTCGAGCCTTCCCAGGGTGACTGCGGACGTGATGCTCCAGAGCCACGGCTTGATTTCTTCTCTCCGTGGTGCAGACCTGCCTCTCTCGAGCTACGTGATGAGACGGATGTCTGTGTTCCTCGGAGCTTTCCAAGCGTGAAGTGCGCAGCCAGCTCTGAGCCTGGAGTTGGACCAGCAGATCTGAGAGGATTTGTGATAGAAATATCCCTGGGGAAGGGACCCTACTGAGAACATGTCTCCTTCTGGGGGACCTGCTTGTTCTTTCTTGCCTGCCCTGGCACTGCCAGCACGGGGTGGCCGGGTGCCGCCTTGCAGCCCGCTGTCCCCTCGCAGGGTAACAGGTGCCCGAGCGCTGCCGGCAGCCCTGCAGCCCTCCTGGGACGCGGTGGTGCATCTCACCGCATGCCTCTGCCTGGGCTCCTCTGCGCTCCTCGTCCACGTGGGATTACTTGTGCTTTCCCAATGAAGAGTCAGGCGTCCAAGGGCAGCTAGAAAAAGAAGCTGATGACCTGCTGGTGCCAAGATGCAGTGGTGATGGGCTGCAGGGAGTGGGGAGAGCTACACCTGGTCTCCTTTCTGCGCAAATCGCTGTGGGGGTCCTGGTGTGTGGCAGGGAAGAGGTGAGGCAGTATCTGTTTTTTACGGGGCAGTAGAGACAGGCTGGCGCTGTGGAAAAACAAGCTCCTGTGCCAAGCACCTGTGATGGTGATGGGGAAATACCGTGGAGGAGGTGAGAATAACACCTTCTCCAAACTGGAGGAGAAAGGGAGCCACCTGTGTTTGCAAGTTCTGTCCTCTCCAGTGCTGCTCACCTGTTGAACAGATGTTCAGCACATGTTTTGCTCTTTTCCTGTGTTTAATCTGAGATGAAATTGAGTGGACTCAGAGTGTAGCGTCAGCTGTATGACCACAGTAGGAAGATGAGCTGATTTGTGTGTAGCCATGGCCAGGATGCTGCCTTCAACCAGGACCTTCAGCCATCACATGTCCTCCTGCCAGTGTTTGGCCATAGATGTGAGATTGCTCACAGCTGCTTTGGTGGAAGTTTGTGGATGAACTGCTGGAAAACTTCGGTGATGTTTCTGGGGTTAGAGAGGAGCTGCACTCATTAGACGGCCAGTTGCTGATGGTGGTTGGGCCGTGGCAGGCTTAATCAAGCCTGCTAATCAGCACAGTCTTGGTCATGGTCACACCAGCTTAGCTGGTAACTAGAAGAGCATTGAAGGGCTTGATCCTGAGCACCCTGCAGCTTGCTTACGCAGACATAACTGGTGGCAGCTCCTGCAGCACGGCCTGAGCTGTTAATCACAATGGGTGGGATTGAGCGTGGTTTCTGTGGCATCTTTTCCTTCCAGAGGTGGGACCCTTTGTCATGGTAGGTTCCCCAAGCATACATCACCCTGCGGATGGGAAGGGGGAGGTAGTGGGGGCAGTGACTGTCTGAAGGTGACCAGGGATGGATCCAGCTCTCCTGACTCCCTGTGGAGGGCCCTGACACATCCCCACTGCGGGTGCCGGGGGCAGAGCAGCCCTGTGGTGGGTGCTCGCATCTGGTGTTGGAGACAGCCACAGTTCTTGGGCTCTCCAAAGGGCAGCCCTGGGCAAAACACTTGTCCTACCAGAGCCCAGTGCCCCTCCTGAGGGATGGACAAGAGCATCACTCTACACCTGAGTGCTAGGGGACTGCGGTGACGTGCCCAGGGGCCAACCCACCCCTGGCATTGCTGGAAACCACGGGGTTGAAGACTTGTCCTGCCTGCAGTTGCCTGCGCTCGGCTCCCTGTGAGAGCTCCGGCAGGCTTTTGTCGCGTAGACATAACAATTTGCAGCACACAGCCCATCTCTTCCCGCTCCCCAAGCCCCCCTTTCCCCTCGCCTCCCCCGTGTCATATGTTCCAAAGCGCACTGCGTTTTTCAATCAGTGAATAACAACCACGTACTCGGCTCTGCCGTGTTTATGTGGATTATGTCGCAAAGTGCTCGTTCTGAGCCAGCTTGCTCCAGCGCTGCCTGCCCTCCCACGGGCTGAGCCGGGATGCACCGTGACTCCAGCGGCGCCGCCGGGAGCCAGCATCCTCCAGTACGGCCGGGGAGCGGGAATGGGGGGCGATGGGCGGGCTGGGGGGCGCGGGGTGCCTGGGCTGGCACAGCTCGGGGAGACGGGAGCCCGTACCGAGGCGGCAGCGCTGCTGATGGGTTTAAGTTTCTAAATGTCAGACTGTACCATTTATGCCTTCATTTTTCTTATTTATTTCAGCCATTATACAACCAGCCTTCAGACACCAGGCAATACCATGAAAACATTAAAATGTAAGTATGTGGCAATAAAAGGCTATTTTAAATGTCAGGTTGGGCATTAGGCTGGAGCGGGAGGGATGCGAGCTCGCTCCCAGACCCCGATGAAGGCTGCCAAGGAATAGCGAGCATCCTTTTAGAGCTGGTGTTTCGCTGCTCCGGGTGCCTGAAGCACAAACCAGCCCAGCAGTTGGGAGCCGTAGCTTCAGACGGATGCTGAAGGTGCCGTTTGATTTTTCTGGGGGGCGTGGATGCGGGCCCTGGTCAGTCTCCCAGTTTTCCCAGAACACGCTCCCCTTGGGCGCTTTCTTCTGTGTCTCATGCATACTGAAGTACCAAATCAGCTGCCAGTGCGCGCGCGTGTGTGTGTTTGCATGCGGGAAAGATGAGGTAAAATGAAAAGTTGCAATTACAATTAGATTTTCATGAAGCACCTCTTGAATGTCTAATAACAACTGGTTATTTCAAAGATACTTACCGAGACTTAGCAATCATCTAATTTGACTTATCACCTCAATACACGATTTAATCATCAACCTGCATTTAATAACCACAGTGACTTCCTGAATGTATAAGAAATATAGCAGATAACGAGAATAGCGATAATTGTGATTATTGTTGGAAATTTAAATAGTCAAACCAGATCTGAAACTTTTATCTGCCTTGAATGAACCGATGATTGCTCTGAGCTGCCTGCAGCGTGTCTATTTTGGTACGGGCTCGGTCAGCTGGCGATAATCATCTTTAATAATCTATTAACAAAAGTTAATAATCTTTTGCTTTTCAGCGGTATGTTAATTGATGCCAGGGGGATTATAGGGAAAGAGTTAACGTACTTCTGCTGTTGTGCTGCCTGGAAGGCGCTGGCGGTGTTTGGGTGCTGTGTGTCTCCAGGGGCTGCGGGGAGGAGGAGGGTTTGGTGACATGACCCCGCTGCCCGTCCCTGCTCGGTTCCTGCTCCACCCAAGGCTTCCTGTGACATCCAGGCAATGCACTCGCTGTAAAACCTTCAAACCTCGGAGTCCTCGGGGTCCCCGAGCAGCCTCGCTGCCCGCGCTGGGTGCTGGCACCCTGAGTCCGAGGGTCGTGTTCGGGTACTCGGCATTGGCCTGGGTGCTGGGAATAAACCCAAGGTGCTGCTGTGCTGTGCTCCTCTGGGGCAGGGGAGCATCGTCTCCTGGGGGTAGGCGGGGAGGGCAAACAGATGGAGGAGTCAGTGGGAAACGACGGCTTTTCCTGCAGCTGAGAAATCCCCATGGCTTTTTGCTTCCAGACATTTCCTTTGTGCCTCGTGTTGGCGATGCATTTACCCGTGGTGGTTCGAGCTTGGCAGGCATTGCTACAAGCCTTGGGCAAAGACCCCCCAGGATTTTGACAGGCTTGTGCTTTGCCCTGGGCCCATCACTCGGTGGAGACTCTGTCTGCAATGGCAGCTCTTTGGACCAGGTAGACAAGTGTCCTCCGCGCTGGCCGCCTCCCCCAGCCCGCACGGCTCAGGTGTGCTTTTCTAGCTGCGAAGATGCAGAAAAAGCAAACAAAACCAGAGCCACCCCATCCAGTTCACCGATTCAACGCAGGACTAAGGAAGTAGGTGACGATTTTACTCTCGGGAGAGGCGACGATGCCTGGCAGAGGGTCGGTGCTCCGTGTGGCCTTGCAGCCCCCCTGCTTTCGGAAGTCCATTTTGCTGTCAGTTCAGGGGGTTGACAGCTGATAAACCACCTTGTACAGCATCAAGTGCAGGCCCAAGGATGTGGTCTCCACGTTGCTGGTTGTGACTCTCCCCTGGCGTGTGTTAGTCACTGTCTCTCGGGGTCCCCCCACCCCCTTCTTCACTTGAAGGGCTCCATGGCCATCACAAGTCGGGCACTGCAGGTGCCAATTTCAAGCTGATCGCTAGTTTTGTCTTTGAAAGAACAGGTTAAAAGTCGATCCAGGTACTTCACCCACTCTCCATTCCCCTGCCAATATTTGTGGGTTTGTGATCACGTTTTCCTGTGATTTAAACGATTTCCTGTCCTTGGTTGCTGCCTGAAAGACAGGTGCAAACGAGAGGGAACTGACTGCGCAGGTCAGGAGCGAACGCGGTAATGAGACGTGAAGCCCCGTCAAAGCAGCTTCCCGTGCCGTCAGAGCAGGTGCTTCTCTCCATCCCTGCCGTTGTCAGCATCCGTAGGGTTATCCCAACTCTCTTGTGCGGCTGTAGCGGTGGCGGTGATAGACCAGAGAGGTTAGAGCAGGCAGGCTTGGGGTTAATGTTTGCTGTGATTAATGCTGCAAAAATACGGGAAGGAAACCACGCGTTTTAATGAAAAGCCTCCGTCTCCTCCTTCCAGAAACCTCGCAATTAGCTGCCTTCAGCTGGTTGTTGATGGCAGCCGAGCGCATTCACAGATCTAGGTCAGCAAAAGGCCCTTGAGCGATCTGGGCTCCAGATGTTTGCTGCTTTTGACCGTGGGCCTGTTTGGGAGGTCCTGGGGTCTGAATTGCGCTTTGCTAGTTGTTGGTGGATGTGCAGAGACATCGCTGTGTCCTGTTCTCCCGTCTCTTGCGTCCCTGTTGCACGTTAAAGGGCATTTGGATGCTTGGGAGGCAGATGCAAAATCAGATTTCAGCAATTCTAAGCAAATGATTCAGGGTCCTTTAACCAAGAGGAAAGGGTATTAAACTTCTTCATTTTGACCACATCATGTTTGGATGTTCAAATTCTACCTACAGCTTCTCCACGAGCTGCATTTGGAGGTATTTTTTGTTCTTTCCTTGTTCTTAATACGTTTATGCCTTTCTGCTTTAGAAGAGCAGCATCTGCTCCGTAGCCTGGAGGTGGCTGTTTCGGTAGGAGATGCCGCAAATCCTCGGGGTGCTGGGAGACGTCAGCCAGATGCGTTAGAGCACCAGAAGGACAACTGCCAGGACACCGCAGGTTATATTTTGCCGAGGTGTAACTGGGTGCAGATTCTTCTGAACAACTTCCCCCTCCGTAGATGTAGCCAGGATGAAAAAGTCTTCTGGCGTGTTGCTGGGAAATTATCTAAGTTGTGTTTCTGCCCCCAAAACCTCGCTGCATACTGGTTCTGTGGTACTAAATAGCAACTGCTCCCACGTGAAGCTGGTT
The DNA here is from genome assembly GCF_963924245.1 of Chroicocephalus ridibundus. Taxonomy (NCBI): domain Eukaryota; kingdom Metazoa; phylum Chordata; class Aves; order Charadriiformes; family Laridae; genus Chroicocephalus; species Chroicocephalus ridibundus. The sequence goes on along the minus strand of NC_086296.1, from coordinate 6,293,255 downwards.
TGAAGCCTCCTACCTGGGCACAGGAGGATGGCCAGGCTGTTACTATTCACAAATGCCTTTTTTCTTTCTTTTTTTTTTTTTAATAGCGTTTCTAGGGTGGATTTTTTTTTTTCTCAGTTGAATGTTTGCAAGTGTCAGTGGGAAGTCATTTGAATATCACAAAGCCAGGATTCCTCGATTTCTCTACAGCGATCCTCTCCGCCTTGCAACACTAGTTTAATTCTTCCTGCTTGTTTGCTTTGCTTTTCAGCTGGGATGAGTCACTTATGCTAATAGAGCTGACTGGGGAGTTAAGGGGAGAATTTCTACTCTTACTAAAATGTTACCGGTCTCTTATTTTCATGGAGTTTTATGGCCTGTCTCCTATTCAGTACGGTTAAAATTAATTTCATGCCCCAGTTCATTCCAGTGTTTGCAGCTTCAAAAGCTTTTAAGTCCTATTTAGCTGCCTCGCTGTGCTCTGTTACCCGTCTGCTTGGGTCCCTTTGGTTCACCTGCGAGCGCGGGCTTCGAGCAAACACGGTTAATTTTGTATGCCGCATCTGCCGCCTGATCTAAGGCACCGTTGAGTGGTTTGCGCCAAAGACTTGACCTACCTTTGATGGGACTGTGTCCTTTCTGTTTGAAATACCGCCTTTGTTGGAGGGAAGGGCTCTGCCGCTCTCTCATCAAGAGAGAAGAGAGTGAGCCGGCGTTTAACGAGCCCTCGTTTTGATAGGGATGGGCTGAGCTTTGCCCCCATGGCTGGCTTGGCCCTTGCTGTCTTTCAAGGTGGGAATTCTTTGACTTTGCAATGGACTGACAGGTTCCTCCAAGACGCGCCGCAGCAAGCACAATGGGAGGCCACTGGAATGATTCTGCATCAGTTGAGGGGGCCGCAAAGACTCGTTAGTTTGGTGGCTTTTTTTAGATTTTGCTGAAATACAGCAACAAATGCAGAGGACGCCTGCTTGTGCACCAGTTAAGCACCAGTGCAATCTGGCCTGGGTCTCTAATTTCGGTGTTTTGCCAGCTGGATGTACAAGGATGAGAGCTGCTTTCCCTACCCTGCCGTGGTAGTGATTTTGCGTATTCTCTAGACTCCTGGCACCAAGGATATTAACCTTCTTTCCTCGACGTGTTTGAAAAATGACAAGATGTTGTTCACATGAGCAGGATCAATTACCCACTGTCTACCTGGAGAGGTATTCTCCGAGGGGGCCTTCGTCTCTACGGCAGGAGATTCCTGCTCGGTCAGCCATGAAAAACAGCCTGGTAGGACTCTCCTCCCCCCTTCCCGAAGCAGTCATCTTGAAATCATAGTCTGTGGGATTTGTCTTTGAAAGCAAAATGTGAGCTTCTGAGCCTTGAAAAAGCACACAGAGGGAAAACTGAAAAGCTCAGGGTAAGTACGTGCAAGATGCCGGTTACAGAGTTTGCTGTAAACCTTCCCTTCAAGAGCTTCTCCTTGTTCTTATGCTGAAATGTAGAAATGCTGGGGTGAAACCGGGCTGCGTCCCCTCGGGATGCGTGCAGAGGTGTCGGAGAAGCAGGGTCTGAGTGTACGGTTAAAACAGGTGAAGAGCTTGGTGTCATTCTGCTGTTCTTGCGTGTTTCTGCAGATCCAGCAGCAGCAAAGCTGTGTCTACTGCTAATATTTGCACATCTGGGTTGCTGATAGCGCTTTTTTGGCAGGGGAGGGGGGAAACGTTGCCTCTACAGAATCAAAATCTGAGGTCTGGATTTTCAGAGAGGTTTAGGGGCTTCTGAATATCTTTTTCTTTTCAACACGCCTCTCCCCTTTCTCCCAAAAGAGCAGAACAGCTTTCTTCTGAAAAATCTACTAACTACAGCTTTCCAAATCACTTGTCACTTTGGAAAATTTAAGTCATCTTTTCATTACTGGCTGTTTAGGGGTTTTAGTAGCATTGGATTGCCTCTAAATTCACAGTCGAAGCCTGACATGTAACATAAATGCTCTTCCAAACCCTGTCATTACTAATGCATTCTCTTTCAGGTCTTTTTATTAGCGCTTGTAGACATTTTCCTCATTAGAAATTCACCTAGCAGCTCCCCGTTCATCCCATTCAAGGTTTCTCATCTCTTTTATTCTCTATTGGCACGCACTAGGGCAGCAGTATTACCTTGTGATGAATTACTAAATGATGGAGACACGCGCCGCAACCTTCTGCTTCTTTCTCTTGCCAGTGCCAAGGCAGGTACTACTGGTTTTGAGTGGACTATCTTGCAACGCTTGGGCTTGCAATGTCGGCTTGGGCTTCAAAGGAAGGCGAAGGCGTAGGACGTGTACCTGAGCGATGGCCAGAAGTGCTTCTGCACTTCCACTTGGCTCGTTTTGGTCCTAAACTCGTAGGTGCTAAAGGGGATGGGCATAAATTTCCCATCTCTTATGTTAAGGTTGTGGATGTAACCGCTGCCCAAAGGAGTCACTTGAACATCTTCACAAGGAGATGGCACCACATGGACCTGGACAGGCTGTGCTGGGGGTCTGGCCAGGGCAGGCTCTGATAACAAGGCGCCCGTGTTTGCCAAGGCATCTCCTCTTTGGAGCACAACTGTCTCACTGCTCTCAGCGTGTGAACACCAGCTGAATTAACAGCACAAACTTTTTCATGAATTACAGTGATGACTTTGGACCTCCAAAGCTGAATGCATTTCGGACCTGCAAGAGGACATGATTTGGGAAGTTGGGAGACCTCCATCCAAATGGGTTCCTTCTCTTGAGTGTTGTTTTTGGGTACGAACGCAGCCTGCCCGACTGTACATCCGGAGTTAGGAGTCTCTGCCACGCCGTTCTTGGAGGCACAAACGGTGCTTGGGGTTTAGTCCATCCCAGTGCTCAAGGACTCTGGGGTGAATGAACTAAAGATCTGCTGGGATTTTCCTCCCCAGAAAGCATTTCTGAATATTGCAAGGAAACTGCTCCAAGCAGCTGGCTTTCCAGGAACGTGCCCTGCCTGGGGGTTAATAGGTTCTGGTGTATTACCAGCTGGAGCTGTGTGCTCCGGCCATTTTAGAGCAAGGAAATGAATGAGTGCAGTGACCCATGAAGAGGATGACCTGCTCCCTGCCCTCTCCACAGGGGTCTTGCAGCCAGAGGGCTAGGGAATCAGTGACTGCGGTCCTGGCACCAGCGATGCATAGGAGCAGATGAACCCCGGGGGACACGACCATTTCTGTACGCTCTCCGTTGCCTCTTGTCTGGTTTCACCTTGGAGCGTTCTTGCTGTGCTCCTCGGGTCCCGTGGTTTGCAGATCTCCAGTCTCACTGGCAGAGCTTTGTTTGGCTGGAGCTGCCAGGAGGCTCCTCCGTTTCCGACCCTCGCCTGCACGATCAATCTGGCTGTACAATGGCTTTGCCAGCTGCTCGCTGCCTCCTTCCCATCGGTTTTCGCAGACTTGATCCCTACTTTGTTTGCACTGGCTGTTTGATGAAAGACGTTCCTGTGTAATTAAATACCCCTGATTAGTTTTGATCAAATAGCAAACTTCCTTTCATCTCGTCTTGCACCGGCTGAAGGTCTCTGCGGGCAGGCTCGGCCAGGTGTGCTGCGGTGCATCGGCTCTTTGTATCCTTGGGAGCCTTATCCCAGGGCTTTGGCAGTGTCCACACATGTGTACACACCAGCACTGACGCGCATGCGTGCGCGCACATCCTTTTAAGATCACAGCCTCCGGAAGGATCGTAGCCAAGTCATTCACATGGACCTGAGCCAAGTCACTCAAAAGTCGGAGTTACCGGTTCGCTCCTTGACTGGCTCCATTGTGAAAGCCAGAAAACAAAAACAACCTTGCGCCAAGACGGTTAAGGTGGAAGTGGCCGTTCCCACAGGGCTCCCTGTGCTTTGCTGGGAGCGGGAGTTGTGTTTCACTTGGTGGCTCGCAGGTTGGCTCTGAGAACCATGCTCAGGTGTGGGGCTCACCATAACTGGTCAGCGGGGCTGTGGGATGAGGGTGAGTTACGCAAGGTTGAAAAGCTCTTGCAGAATCACACCCGAAATTATAGATAATATTTGAACCCTGCTTCCTGTGCTCGTGGCAGGTGACAATTGCACGTCAAGTTTTGAGTTTGGTTTACCTTGTGTGATACCTGTTTCTTCCTGGTGGTGCTTGGGGAGAAGTGCTGGGCAGTGGTGGGGCTGCCCTGCCCCAGGTTCCCCACCTGGGTCATGCCCCGTTTCAAGCTGGTGCCTGGTACTGAGGTTCTTGCTACACTCATCCAGTTGATACCTGGCCCTTAAATCAGGGGACCCACTGCTCCTGAGAGCCTCTGCCACCCCAGACTACAGACAGATGTTGTTTGAAGGTGCAGAAGGTGCAGAAGAAGCTTCTCTGGTGACCTAAGGGCTGGGATAGCTTTTTGTCACAGAGGAGGTAACGGGACGTGGTGTCCTCACCTTGGAGAAGAGCTGCCTTCAGAGGGAGGTGTTAGAAATGTATAAAACTGGGGCTGCTCTGGAGTAGGTGAGTGGGAAACGTGTGGTCACCGTGTCATTGCAGCTGGGGGACACTCCGTGAAGTTGAGAGCCTACCAGAAAGAAGGGCTTTCCCTGCAGGCACACCAGGGAGCTGTGGAGCCCAGAGCCACGGGGAAGACAGAAATGTGGATGGGCTCCAGCGGTGATGAGATGAATTGTTGACCGCAAGGAAGGGGATGTGCCATCTGGCCGCCCCTGAACACCAGCTCGCCAGAAGCTGGGCGGGCTCCGTGTCTCGCTGGGTCCATCCCTGGCAGAGCAGCTGTGGGGCACCGCCGAGGACAGGGCAGGGGACTCACACGTCCTCCTGACTCGCCGTGATGTGATGTGCCAGCACAGCAATACTTAAAACTGTCCACGAGAGTCACTGTTGCTTTGTCTAAGGAGACTCCACTCCTCCTGCCTTCGAACTGCCTCATTTCTTCACCCCATGGAGGTTCGGGTCTCCATCCCCAACGATTTTCTTGTGCCCCGGCAAACCGCAGCAGGGAGCTGCAAGGATTCCGGCTGCCGAGGAGGATGAGGGGGGAGGGTTGGCGCGTTGCAAGGGCGACCTTTCCCGTGTGCTGCTCCATGCTGGTTATTTCTGTGCGAGACTGCAGACTCCCAGCAGACAGCCCTTGCCGTCCCCGCCTGCGCCGCAGCGGTTGTGCCCGGCGCTTTGATTTTGTCCGGGGAGCACAGCGTGTGCTTCGGAGACGTGTGGCCCGAATTAACCTCTCTGCAAATGGTTTCTAAGTAACAGCAGTACGTGTAGCAAGATAAACTGTGAAAACCTATTTATATTTACCGAGATTGTATTAACCTTTGAAAGGCTGACCTTATGCGCAAAAAAAAAAAAAAAAAAAAAAAGAAGAAAAGATAAAGTGGCAAAAACATTTAGAGCACGAGGGGGTGGTTGTTGTTTCTAATCCTTTCACTCTTTGATTACTTCAGCCTTGGTGGTGGTAAACATACACCGGCTTTCAAGGCATTCCTGATTTTTTGGAGCTGCGAAGCCATTTAGTCTTTGCCTGTATTAGCGCTTTCAAGGTCAGCCATGATGCAAAACTCAAGGCAACCCATCAACTGCGTAAGAGCTGCTAATTTCCTTCATTTACTCTCCTGTCTCTTGATAACTCGTGCCGCAGGTCTGGCAGCAGCGTGGCAAAGCCCCTCGTTGCTCCTGGATGTCGCCCGGGCTGGCGTGGGGAGGGCAGGGCTTGACTTAGCTGTGCTGGCCCCAAGGGACAACCCATGACCCCTTGCTGGGGGCCATCCCACACCTGATCATCACTGGCATCACCCCAGCGGTTTCCCAGTGTTAGAGTTTCCATCAGAATTGGGATAAACAAATAAACAAAGGGGAGTGTGTCCTTTGGGCACAGTCTCCCGTCGGAGCTTGTTCGTGCAGAGCTGAAGCCGTGGAAGGAAATCTCTCTGACGGGGTCTCTGCAGGAGGGTTGTGGGACCACTCGATGCTGGAGCCGGTGACGGAAGCTCACCGCGTGCGACACGAAGGGATGTGGGATCCTGCGAGGAGCCGGGGCCGGGTGGGCAGAGCGGCGCCTGGCGGGCAGGGCTGGCAAACGGGCGCTGGATGCTGCGGGACCGACCTCGCCTGCGGGGCTGGAGGTGGAGGCGCTGGAGCAATCGGCACAGCACAGCCCCGTCCTGGTTTCTCGTGCCTCCCTCCCTGCACGAGGGGGCAGACATCACCGCAGCTCCCTGCCTCAGTTTCCCTAATTTTTGAAGGCAAGTGAATGCACAGAGGTGAGCGGTGAGGTTTAGCACAGAGGGTCACCTGCAGCCCCCTCTGAGGCTCCTCGGTGGGTTCACCACACAGCAACGAAAGACAGTGGCGTTGTGTGATCCAGCAGGGAGAAGCCTTTGGCAGCAACGTTTATGAATTGATCCCATGAGGTGGTCTCTGGTCTTTGTAGTGCAGCCAGAACAACAGCGGGTCCTTCATAAATGTACCGTCAAAAAAGAGCAAAGGCAGCAATTGCCCTATGCCTGGATTTATTAGGGTTTTCCCCCTTAGTGATCAGTGCCCCTTTGATTTCTGAAACAGAGTCAAAGGACGTGGCTTGATATTCAAGCCCTCACTCAGAAAACCTTTGTGAATCCGAGAGTCTGCTCTGCGGGAGCCTTCGGCCTGTCGCTTGGCTCTGCCTTCTGCCGATGCTGGTGCCACATGGAATTGGGAGTGCACGGGGATTCGGGGCTGTGTGGCTGTAGCTGGGGACACTGGAGTCTGTTCCCAACCGGTAGCTGGTGTTTTCCGTTGGCAGGAGGAGTTCCGAGTGCCGCTTGCTAGCGCTGCCTTGGAAATCAAGGTCTATTTTTGCACCAAAGCGTTGAAGGCAAAGTCAAAGGGAATGAAGATGTAGCGCAGCGCAGGCGGTGTTCAGGGACTCTGCCTGTGTCCCGTGCCTCTGGTAACTAATGAAGAGGGGAAAACAGAAGTTACAAAATATGAATGGTACTGTTAGGACTGGGAGTCAAGCCTGATGTGCTTCCTCCTTGGTAAACTAAAAAGAGGCCACAAAACTGAGCGTGGCGGTGGGATGCTGGAGAAGAAATCATCCCTGGCCCAAATCCTGCCTCTCCTCTAGCACTTGTACTTGATCTTGGAGATAGTGGTGGTTGAAGACCCAACACCCAAGGAATTGCTGCCCTAAATAAACATGCTAATTATTGGGTGCCGGTATTCTGGCGGTGCCCCCAGGCCCTGCTCTGGGTCCCCATGTTCGGGCAGGCTGGGATCCCCTGGGATGCTGCCGGAGCAGAGGTGCAGCCGTGGCGGTGGGCTGGAGGGAGCTGGGGTCCCAGGGCAGTGCTTGCTGCGGGATCGCTGTTGTTCCCCATGTCTGCCCATGCACGGCTTCAGTGATGTAGCGAGAAGGGAATTTGAGAAGTGAAAAATATGGATGCTTTCTGGGATGCTCCCCATCCCTAAATTAAGCCAGGACTGCCCCCAATCCTCCCTCTAAATGAGCTGGACCCTCTGCCCCTTCCCAAACAATGTCTTTTGCTGCTGATTAGGTTCAGGGATTTATGGGGGGAGGCGGGTGTTTTCTCCCCTCCCCACTGGCCAGGCAGAGAGGGGGATGAAGAAGCAGCAAGGGTGTCTCTTCATTCTGCTAAATCCTGCAGAACATGCCTACATGAGACTGTTAAGCTCCCGATCAGTAATTACACACTGCAGCTCTGCCTTTAATCGGGATAAAAGACTTAAGGAAACTCCTTTGCCCCTGGTCTCTACCTTTTACCTAGAGATTTTATTGCTGTGACTGTTAGGAACAGGAACGACCGCGGGAGCTCAGCGCTCGGGTTCCTGCAGACTCTGGGAGCTCGTGCCGCCTTTCCAGCTCCTCACCGCTTTGGCGCTGCTTCTCTTTGAGCAGTTATTTCGTGCTGTCTTTAGAAAGCAGAAAGAAGAAGAAACCAGGGGAGTCTCTGGGCAGACGCCGGGCGGGTTGTGGTTGCAGTGGCTGGTTTCTCTCTTGAGGTCCCAATTCTGCAAGTGGCTGAAACTTTCCTGGCTGGTTTGTTTGCAGCTTTGTTAGGCAGGGCTCCAAGAAAGCGAGAGGTTAGGAGATAAGCGCTGCAAGCCCTGCCGCAGTCCTGCCTCCTTATCAGTGCCTCGGAGCCCGGGGTGAACAACCCCTGGGGAGCGTGTGTGCGCTGGCAGCTCCCGCCGTGCTGGCCCTGGGGACCCGGGGTGGCTCGTGGTGGCTCGTGGTGGCTCAAGGTGGCCTCTGCCCACCTCCCGCCACACAAAGCTTGGCCTGAGCCTCCCCAGCTCTTGGGACCCCATTGGGGTTTTGCAGATCAAAAGGTAAAAATAATCAAGAAACAGCCTGGCCCATCGTAAATGCAGAACTGAATATCTGTCCGTGTTCAGTGCACAGTAAAGGTTTGCAGAAATGGGAGTTCATAATTTTGGTTCTCAACCTTAGTCCTGGTTTTACCAACAGATGTGGGCGACGTTCCACCTGTTGGAGGGTTTGTTGGTCTTTCTCTACAGCTGGTGCAAAGTCCCTAAATAACCACATTTGCTGCTCTGAAGTTGAAGCAATTCTGAGTTAAGGTGGAAACTACGCTGCCAACTCCTTTGGGAACGGGGAGAGCCAGGCTCTGGATTTTAGCCGCCTTGTTAATCAGATCTCATCTTTTTGGTTTTTTCCTTTACAGAAACCAGGCAATGCGGAAAAAGTTAATTTTGTACTTTAAGAGGAGAAATCATGCTCGCAAACAGTGGGTAAGTGGTTCCCTTATACCTTATTTTATACGTATAAAGCAGCGTAATTTAATATGCGAGAAGGTAAAGGATGTTTTCCAGCAGAGAGGTGCTGGTGCTCAGCGCTTTGCCTGTTGCATTGCTACGGTGTCTCTTTATGCTTAAAATAACTTGGATGTAAAGGAGAGGTCCCCGGTCGTGCCGCAGGCAGCGCCTCCCTCCGCCAGTACCCCCTGCAGAGCAAACGTGGGGGGCTGGCTTAATCACGGCGGAGCCCTTCATTCATCGCAGAGAGCCTGTTCACAGCATAAACGTCTGTTCTGTGAGTAATTGAACCCTAAGAGAGGTGTGAAACAAGCTGACTCTGCTTCCGATAAATGGTCTGGAGTCTGATCTGACTCCTTCCAGCTGACCACAGAGCGATGTTCTAGGAATTTGTGGTTTCAAACAGAAATCAAGCTCTGCGCCAGTTCGTTTCTAGGCAGCTTTTCCTGCAAGATAGTTCCAGTGCCCTTCACGGAGGTGGTTCTTGGTTAGCTAAGGGGGAAAGTGGGGTTTATTATGAGACTTCAAAGGCGTTCGTTGCAAGTCCCTAGTAAATAGAGGAGAAAGTTCAAATGGGATTTACAGAATTTATATGTTTTCGGCGCTGACAGTTGCCTGCGGTACTCCCCAGTGGGAGCTGGGAGGCGAAACCGGTACAGAAGGGGAAATGCCAGAAGCAACCAAGTTGTTGCTTGGCAAGGTGGATTTTGGGGTGTCTTTCCGTGAAGGGCGATTCAGCTCATGACACAGGGCTTCGCGCTTTACATGGAAGATGTAAATACCGGTTCCTGACTCGGTGTCTCTGTTCTGGGGCGGGCTCAGGTGCCAGCATCTTAAATTGCCAGTGATGCAGGTTTTCTGAGCGTCTTTGGTGCTGGTTTTGGACAGAAGTGCTCCGTTTGGGAGGTTATTAGAAAAATTCAATATAATAGCCTGGGAAGTGGTATGAAGGCTCTACCTTTAAAAGCAGCTTTCAATACAGGCGTTTCTGAGCCAGTGATCAAATTAGTTTCTTATTTATGGTGAACAAAAGATCTTCCTTTTCTTTCCGGTGCTTCGTTTTTTTTCCCCCCTGTTTTGTAGAATTCTTCCAAAAGCCACGGATCTTGCACTCCAGAGGGATGGTCGTGTCTCCCTTTCGTGTCCGAATCCGTGTGTGTTTAATCTTTTCCAAGACAAAACTTCTTCCAGGTTTCTAGCGAGGGGCTACAGGTCTTACACCTTCAGCACGAGCCGGGGTGGCAGCAGGCACCTTGCCTGCCGCAGCTGAGGACTTCTGCACGTGTGGGAAGCGGATCAGTATTCCCTTCCTCAAAACAGGGATTGCGAAGCATCGGGCGGTTTTACTGGAACCAGAAGGGAACTGCCCAGGAGCCGCTTTCTGGTGGGAAATGGCCGGTTACTGTGCTAAATCTAGAGTGAGTCGCTCTTTTGTGAATATCGAGGAGCTGGGGAAAAAGGTTTAATTAGGCTGCAAGAGCACAGTTCCTAAAATACGGCTTGCAGTAAAGTCGCCTGTCATGCAAAATAGGTGCATTTCTGCCAGCCAGTTTATTCAGTGTCCTTGAAAGGGGATTTTTCAGTTTAGGGAAGCATTTTGCCTATTCTACAAAATAGGCAACATACGGTTGCTGAATTTGCAAAGTGAATACATTTGCTGATTCTGTTTGCAAAATGGGTACGCTTAGCTATTTTTCTGCCTATTTTGTAGCCGACCCTATTTTTAGCAAAGCCCATCTACGTGCCAACGTTTCTTTCTGGCTCTTTTACTTTCTGGGGTATTGTCGCTGCCCCGGGCTGGCTGGAGCAGGGTCAGAGCTCGGTCCCTGCAGGCTCCGGCCCCGAGAGCCCCACCGGAGGTTCTGCAGGGCTTTCTCCTGCCTCCACCCAGGTCGGCACAGCAGAAGATATTTTAATTGCCATCAGAGGGGTGATGCTGCAGAGAGAGAAGGGTAAAGGGAGCCGTGCTGGCTGTAAGAAATTTATCTCCATCAGCCAGGGATCCAAAACCGTGGGGCTTGCATAGGAATTGGACTGGTTCCTCCTGTCACCTTCGCTCTTCCCCTCCCCTCCGAAGAGCTGCTCCGTTCCCTGGAGCTGCGAGAGCGTGGGCTGCGGGAGGGCTCGGGCTTGGCACAGCCTACAAACTGCCTTCAGCTGCTACGGCGGCGTTACTATTCATCCATTTTTAGATACGCATGTCAAGTCCGATTTGGCTCGCCATCACTTAGTTGTGTGATTGAGAGGCTGATGGGCTGGTGAGCCCAGCCGGGAAGAGGAGCGGAGGAAGCACCGGCGCTAAAAGCCAGCACAGACAGTTGCTGAGGAATGGACACGCTTGCTTAAGGCTGCTCAGAGGATGCTTGAAGAAGGAATAGACACTTCTGCTCTTAAAGTGCCTGACCGGGAGCTTCTGGTGATAAAGCTGTGAAGATCCGGGGAACGCACGGTGCTATAAGGTGCCTGTAACCTTGGCTCTTAAAGGATGGCAAAAGATTGCAGGGAGCGTGTATCCCAGCTGGACCAAAAAGTGCTAGACAGGGGTGCTGCAGACCAGCCCCGCTGTGGTGGGGTTTGAAGCTTGGCATGGCAGGAAGGATCTCTCTGCTCCATGGTGGGAAGGGGCTTTAAGAATGCAGATGCGAGTCAGAAGTGCTCGGCTGGTCCGTAACAGAGCTGTGCTCTGGAGGGCTGAGCTGTTTGAGCAGGGAGCTTTGGTACTGCTGGGGAAATCAGGAGTGTGACGTTGACGTTGCTTTTTCCGTCTGCAAATACCAGTTCCTTAAAAGAGAACATCTGGATAAAGATTTCATCAAGTTATCCCAAAAAGTGGAGGAAAAGGAAGAAAAAGAGCCACCCCGCTGGCTGCGACACAGCCTGGTGGCTGTGCTGGGGCAGTGGCGATGCAGGACCCAGCACCAGCTCATTCCCACAGGAGATGAAAAACCTTTCAAAGCCTCGAAGCTTTTCCGCAGAGCGAGCCCTCGTGCTGGGCTGTCCCCCGGCCGCGCCGCAGGCTGGCACACAGCGTGGGGCACCGGCTGCCTCCCGGCGCTGAGGCTTGATAAACTTCGCAGGGTATTTTTAGCCTCTTCCCAAACGCGACGCTCTGAAAGCAGGAGGATACAGCAGATTTGCTGGCAGGGTGGGAGCTCTCGTGTGCAGAGGGCTGATAGCGTCGCTTCAGGAGGGGTAAAAACTCAGCAGCTGTGATTTCTCCGAGCTGCCACAGTTTATTGGCATTACCTATAGCTCCTTGCCCACGGTGCGAGATTCCCCTTGGCAGGTTTATTTTGGTTCTCCATCCTTGCTTTCATCTTCGGCCGTTTCCTTTAGCTCCGATGAAACCAAGCATCTCCTGTGCATCCGTGCAGGGCAGGAAAGCCTCTGGCTCCAGGCGTGCAAGTGGGAATGAGTTTATTTGCAGGGGAGGGTGTTAATCTGCATGAGCCGTGGTGTCTGAGATGCTTTGTCCACCTCACGTTATGATCGAGGTGCCTCCAAAAGGCCACGGGATCACAGGACGTGTTGCTGTGCTTGGGTTAATGGCAGGTCCGTGGTGGCTGGACCAAACCCACGGGCCAGGATCAGCGCGACGCTGGCCACAGGTTGCTGCGGGTGCCTGGCAGAAGTGCTGGGCCACGGAGCTGCTGGTGCTCGGGGTCTGTGGCATAACTGACCCGCTTGGCTCGGGGTAACCCAGCGGCCTCCTGACCTGGAATTGGGCGTTTACATCGGTTTGGGGATTTTTTTACCTCTGCCCATTATTTTTTTTTAGTGGCTGAGAGCGAGTGAGACGCAAGCAGAATACATCTGGGAAGTCCTACAGCCTTGGACTTCCCTCCGGTCGTGGGGTGGGGATGGCAAGAGATGAGTTTAGTTCTTTGAAATCCGGATTCCCCCCGTCTCTGCTGCAGTGCCGAGCATGCCGGTGCTGAGCCGCCCGTTCTGGAAAGCGGCGTGGGGGGCAGGAGGCGACCTGGGGTTTTGCCATTGATTATTTTGCAGAGCGACATCTGCTTTCGCTTCCTGATTTGGGGCCTAGAAGGCATTTGTTTCACTCAGAACGAAACCTTAAAACCCCCTCTGCTTGCTCAGCTGCTTTCACGTGAGGCTGGGCACCATCACTCCTGTCACTGCTGCAGCCGTGGGGGACGGTGGCCAGGCATCTTCTCGGTGTGGACCCCTCCTGTGCGTGGGCGTCCTCCTCCAGCAAGAGGATGGCCGGAGGAGGGAGGAGAGGTTTGGAGGGTGGGGAGAGGCTCATTTGTGTTGCAAATAATATCTTAATGTGGTGATTACTGAGCTGATCCCCTCAACGCCAGGGAGGAGCGTGGTGCTGGACCTGTGTGGGTGGCTGGGAGGTGTGCTCTGAGGATGTCACCCAGGGGGGACATGACTTGGAAACCCCTCACAGCGCAGCGTTTCGTCAGAGCCTGCATTTGCCATCAGTGAGGACATACTCGTCCCGCTCCTGGGCCAAAAAGGAGGAGCGGCAGCTGACAAAAAGCTTTAGCATTAGTCCTCCTCCAGGATGGTGGAGGAACTGGGGACATGATGGTGTGGCTCCCTCCCCAACACCGGGGTTTTGGTTGCCGAGTCGATCACCCAAAGCGCTGGAGGATGCTCAGGCAGAAGGTGTGGTAGGTGAACAAAGCCCACGCTGGGCGAGAATCCTGGTTTTCCCATTTTATATTGGGTCTGGAAGGGAAAAGCCTGAGAGTACCTGATGGCCTGTCTTGAGAATTTACCCTTGGGTTGGTCTCAGACCCTGGAGCGTGTCCGTGTCCTAGTAAACCATATTTATTTGAGCAAAGTGACTCATGCTCAGCTGAGCAGCCATCGAGGGAAAGGCCTGGAGGAGCTGCCCTTCCCAGGCACGTCTCCTGAGCTCCCTCTCTCCCTCTGCCCTTTCAGGAACAGAAGTTTTGCCAGCGCTATGACCAGCTGATGGAGGCCTGGGAAAAAAAAGTGGAGCGCATTGAAAATAACCCCCGGCGCCGTGCCAAAGAGAGCAAAGTGCGGGAATACTATGAGAAGCAATTCCCAGAGATCCGGAAGCAGCGGGAACTGCAAGAGCGCATGCAGAGGTTAGAGGAGAAGCGGTAGGAAGGGGCTGAGCTGGTATCGGACAGCCTTTCTTTTTTCTTTGGGGATGGGTGTGGGATTTGTTCGTGGGAGGGGCGGGCTGGGATGGGTATCGGTCCCTTTTCTCCCCTTCTGGTCAAAGGCGGAAGCCGCAGACGAGCAGCTTTGCTGCGTTTTCCCCAGGGTGGCTCAGCACAGAGCCAAGAGAGAAGGAAAAATGTCAGGAATGTGGTTGCCCATCTCCCCTCTGCTGCTGATCTCCTGTCTGGCCGCATTGGATCAAGGGCAGCTCCCTTGGGCTGGCCGGGACAGCGCTAATTACTGCCTTACTGGTGGGCCCAAATGAAGATGTACAAGGTTTGCAGATGGATTTGGTCATGAGGATGATTTAATACATGCACATGCTTTGATCCAGAGCATGGGTAGGGTGAATAAACATCTGCAGAGGAATGACAGCAAATGACATGAAGGGAGCAGAGCGTCTCACTGAAAGGGATGTCCCCTGTCTCTCCCGTCCCCTGTCCGTTTTCTCCTCCTCATTGGAAGTGCAATTGAGGCGACATTGTTTCCTGCCAGGAGGAGACATGATTTCATGATCTCCACCCTTCTTGCTGAAAACTCTCCATCCTTCCCATTTCAGCCCTGGGATCTTGCCCAGGGACACCTGCTGTGAGCACCAAACCCTTGTGCCAGCATCTCATCCTTGTGCCCTGGGTGGGTCCAGACTTCCTAATTGGTGGCTTTATTATATCTTAAAGAGAAGGGGAGAAATGGTACTGAGAAATGTTTTAAGCTTTTATGTGCTTAATAAGAATAGTTTTAATTCCTTGGGATGTGTAGCTGTTACATTGGGTGACACTGGGGGGATGGATACTGGGGAAATGGATACTGGGGGTGATACTGGGGTAATGGCTGGGTTTGATTTGCAAACCAGATGCGGTGGCACAGTGCTGACGGCGCGGTGCTAACGCTGACGCCTTTATGCCATTGCTGGGGCGCGATGAACGGGAGAAAATACGGGGGAGAGTATGGTTGGGTAGGAAATGTCCTTCTATTGTAGCGGTCCAGGAGCTGGCACAGGTAAGGAAGGTGGTTGGAGGCTTTTGACCTCTGAGTCCTAAACCCAGGGGACGCGGGCGACGGTGCTCTCTGGGCAGGAATGAGCACTGTCAGAGCCGCCGGGGCTGCAGCGGGTGCCTTTCCCACAGCTCGGCATGGGGTGGCCTGGGTGAGGTGTTGGGATGTGGTCATTATGGAGGTCAACAATGAGAACAACAGGGCCAGCACGTTGTCACCGAAGGTGGTTTGCTGCTTATGAAATGGAGCATCAGTGTCTGAGTGTTCCACTGCGCTCTCCCAGCAGGGTAGGACAGAGGGGCAGCGGCGGGCTCTCCATGTCGGCCGCACGCAGCGAGCACGAGGTGTCAGAAATCATCGACGGGCTCTCAGAACAAGAGGTGAGACCGGCTTGTCCTTTCTCCTCCTCTTCACCCCTCACTCCACCCTTCTCTGAGGAAGCCAGGAGAGTTACCATCAGGTCCCACACTGAAATCTGATACCAAATCCTGACAACTTCAGGCCACGCTGAGGTTGGGGAGGCCACCGTGATGCCTAACACACTTTCTGGACAGGATCCAAAGTGAGGTGTTCCTTTAGTATCCAGCAGCATTTTTCCAGCCCCCCGAGACATGCAAGAGACCTGTGTGATGGTTCCGCAGGAGCAAAACATGGAGCAAAGCACCTCAGGAGCTAGTGGCCAGTGGGTTAGGGTTTAGCGGCTTTCGACTGCCTCTTAGGGAGCTGAAACCCCAGCGTGCTGCTCATCCTGGGTAGCAGCCCACAAACACCTCCTGGCTGTTGGTTTAAACTGGAAGCAGAGGTGGGAAGGGAAGGGAGCTGACGCCCTGGCTGCCGGGTGGAGGGGTTTTTCTATTTCTTTTTATTTTGAATGGGCTGTGCGGCTTGACACAGGGGAATCCTATGGAATGAATGGTTTGTACGTGAGCCAGTTGGCCCACATCTTCTGGGAGTGCTCCATTCATCTTGAAACATCCCCGTGACCTTGGCTTCATTTGGATCTGGTTTCACAAGGGTTCCACTCTCTTGGCACGGAGGCCAGCTGCAGTGAATGGATCGCGTTTGGGAGGGGAGAGCAGCCATTGCCCGGCAATAGCTGAGATGTTTGCTGCCTGCGCGGCATGGTTCGCTCCCTGCCTTGGGTCCCGGGCAGTTTGCTGTTAGCCAGTTAAGGCGATGACCTGGAGGACACGGATCTCAGAAGCAGAGGGAAATTTCACAGCTTGCAGAGGTCGTGGCCGAGGGGAGCGTTAGATGATTGCCTCCGACCTCCTCCACACTGTGCTGCTAAACTCCACCCCGATAGCCTTCTGCTGAGCCCTGAGGCACCGCTTTGCTCGTTTCAGAGGAGACCTGAAGAACTTGCAGCCCTTCCAGAGGGTTGGAAGGAGCAGGGAGGTGAGAGCTGGGGAGCATCGCTGGCGGCAGGGGCCAGCTCTCTGCCCTGACACATTGCTGGGAGGAGAGGGGTCTGGCTGCCCGCCGGTGGGATGCCATCTGCAGCGCTTGGCACCCTGAGATCCTGCTGGGTGAAGGGGGAGTCCCTGCGCCCTCAGCTGCAGGCGATGCTCCTGCCGGCTGCCGCTCTGCCTGCCGGGACTCTGCACAGGGACTTTCTCCTTTCGGCTGGGGCCGTCTGCGGTTTTTGGGGTCAGTGCTCTGGCTCCACGCTGTCCCTGACCTCCCTCCATGAGATGACACCCCCCGGGGCATCTGAAGCAGACAGTTGCTGAATGGGAGGTGTCCTAGTGAGGATGGGGAACGGGATGAAAGGAGTCGAAACGTCCGTGTCTGTGCAGAGAGCTGTGTTTTAGGAAGAGGAGGTTGGGTCTGATCAGTCGCAGTGGGGAAGCAGAGTGGTGCTGGGCAGGTCTGGGTCGGCAGCTTGCTGGAAGGGTCGGATATTACTGTTCTTCCAGGAACCAGCATCTAGCTGTAAATTAAAATAACGGCACTTGGGACCTGGCCTTCCTGGGTCAGGGGTTGGAATTTATGTCTGACCAGTGCCATCCCAGGTGACAGGGAGGACTTGGAGTAGCGGTGTTGCTAGTGAGCGAAAGAGGAGGACCAGAGCATCCCTTCATCCGCACAGGGCAGGCCTGTGCCGGGGGACAGTCCAGGCATTCAGGCAGGAGACGGCACAAATGAGACATCGCATTGTCCTCTGTGTTGCACATACTTAAGGAAACCAGTGGCCCTGTCTGTCCTGTCCCGCTGTGCAGCCAGGGCTCTGGGTGGACTTTGCGCTTGAATAGGATGGAGTAAAGGCATCAGATTGTGTCCCAGGGTGCTGCAGTAAGAGGAAAGAAAGGAATGATGGCCCTGTTATGGTGACATTTGAAACATCCTGGAGCAATATTAGGTTTCCTGTGGAAGGGAAACAGAACATCTCCCTCTGCCCACCCTTTCAGAAGGCTGTGCGAGCTGACCCCCTTCCCTCGCAAGTTGGGGTGGGTGGCTGAACCTCCACGTGGCTGTGGGTTCGATGGCTGGGAAGGGGTTTGCACTCCGTCTGCCACTGCGGCTTTGACTTGTCTCTGATCCTGGTCAGGAGCTGTTTTGCTTAAGTCAGATATTTCCACACGGTATCTTAAAGCCTTTTATTTCAAAATGAAAGATTAATTGTTTCCTGGCTGACAGCGATAGCCTCTTTCAGCGTTTAATTTACAATTACTCTAGCAATAAAGCTGTCTAGTGCTTGCTTTTGAATTCCCCTGTTCCTCCGCCTGTCCTTTCCTCTCGAACATCTGTCCCCTGCGGTCCCTGCGGGGCTGCAGTGCTGACCAACTGTTCTCTCCGCTTTCCCCAAAGAACCTGGAGAAGCAGATGCGCCAGCTCGCTGTCATCCCGCCCATGCTCTACGATGCTGACCAGCAGCGCATTAAATTCATCAACATGAACGGCCTCATGGATGACCCCATGAAGGTCTACAAGGACCGGCAAGTGATGAACATGTGGAGCGAACAGGAGAAGGAGACCTTCCGGGAAAAGTGAGTGCAGCCCCCACACCTCCCTTTGCGTAGCCCGTGGGAAGTGGAGACGGGACCCGTGCAATGCTTGGGCCGGGGCCTCAGCACGCTAAGGCATGAATTTCCCAAGGGCTTGTCTTGCTCCCCCAGGGACACAGCCGCGGTCGCTGTGTTGCCTTGGGCCTGG
Source organism: Chroicocephalus ridibundus (assembly GCF_963924245.1). NCBI lineage: Eukaryota > Metazoa > Chordata > Aves > Charadriiformes > Laridae > Chroicocephalus > Chroicocephalus ridibundus. The sequence continues at coordinate 6,275,186 of NC_086296.1, read as the reverse complement.
GCACAGGGTGATGCACCTGCAGAGAAACCTTCAGGCCTTTCTGTGTGGTTGGTGTGTTCGTGCCCGCCTGCAGGGGTGTGGGAAGCTGCTGCTCACAGCAGGGGGAGAACTTGAAGTTTTTCTGCTTCTGCATCCCCTGTTGTATCAGCCGGTTTAAGGATAACGCCAGTGAAACCTGCTGCTCCATACGCTGTTAGGTTTTTGGATTTACATGCTGTCCTTTGGGCACGGTGTGTCCAGAGGGATACTCAGGACTGTCAACATCCAACCCCCCGTGTAGTCCCCCTCAGGCTGCGGCTGCCAGCCGGTGTCCATCCCTCAGCACTCTGTCCCGCTGCCTGCAGGATTTGCCACTGGCTGCTGTTTCCATGGAGGCATTCCCATGTAAGACAAGTGCAGACTCTGGCTGCAGTGCTTTCTCCTGGCTACATGCAGTGCTTGAGAACAGCTTCGGTTCAGCAGCTGAGATCACTTGGGGGATCACTGATCCCTTCCCTGGGTGCCACCGCCAAGCTGTGGGTGCCCAGCTGAGCCTCACATCCAGACTCCCCTGTATCTCATAGCCCAGTGGAGGCCCAGGTGTGTTTGCATGGAGGACTGGAGCATCCTTGGTGCCCTCAACGTGCCCTGTGTGTCTGTGAAAACAGAGCTGGAGTTCAGCTTCCAGCAGGATGACCTCTGCCAGGGCACACTGCTCTGGCACGAGGGACACGGGGGTACAGGGCTGGACCAGAGCCACCTCATCCCTTGCGGCAGCACCGCCTTAGTCTGGCCTCTGGACGATCGTGAGACAGCTCCATGGATTACCAGCAGGCCCACAGCCAGCCATGCTGGAAGCTTCTCCATGTCCGGGATCCCTCCTCTCATGACAACTCATGTTTGCAGCTGAAATAACTAATTGCCAAAACGGACCGAAAAAGAACAAAACAAGCAAACCAGCTCCAAGGCTTTGGTAGAGGAGAATCCTCATTGCTAATCAGCCTTAAAATATGACACTCCAAACAGCAAGGCTTGCCCACAAATGACGCAAAGGCTAATTACTTGGTCTTTAATGGCGGGGCCGTGCCTGGCTAATGGGGCTGGAAGAATCCACACCCAGCTCATGCATCCTGCTGTGCACGGTGGTTTCTGTGTCATCACCATGGGTGATGCGGAGCTCAAGGCGTAAATACAGCAGGATTTTGGGGCTCTCACAAAGCTCATTTTAAGAGATTGGTACTTAGGAGCTGTAAGGAGGGCCAAGGGAGTCCTGCCCCAGCTCTCGCCCGGATCCCGGTGTGCAGGTAGCTGAGCTGCTTGGTGTGCTGCAGCTTCTGGCCTGGGTATTTAAGGTGAACGAAGGTTGCATCATCCGTGATCATGACCCAGAGCCCGGCCTCTTCCTGGGACCATCAAAACCCGGTGCACCCTTTTGTTCAGCCCTGATGGCAGGGGCTCTCGGAGAAAACAGCCAGGCACTGCAAGGGCAGCAAGCTCCAGGTCTGAACTCATTCTAGCCCTTAAAACATAACCACGAGGAAGAGTCTGATTTGCTTTGCTTCTGGGCAGGATTTCAGGTCTCTTTGTTGAGAGCCCATCGCTAGCCTGCTCCCAGCAGGGCCATGGTTGGCTGATGATGGAGCAGGGATGGCTGCGGTACCCCTCGATCCCACTCAGGCATCGAGGCCCTGTCGTGCTGGGCACCGTGAGAACGCGGCATCCGTCCCTCATCATGGGACATGGCCCGAAAAACAGTGGATTGTCATCTGCATTGCCCCCGACACTGCGTTAGTGTCACGTTATCATTGATAATGTGGCCTTGTAAACCCTGTCCCTTGGTTTGTGCTGTGCACAGAGTGAGCCAGCTCCGGAGCTGTGCTCTGATCCCAGTCTGTCGGAGCAGCCCAGCTGATTTTCTCCCCCCCGCCCCGTAGCGTTTCTGGTTTCTTTTTTCTTTTGCTTATTTATTTAGTCACGTGTCTTGGGGGATCTCCCTTGGTGTCTGTATTATATCTGGGGGGAGGGTAGGTTTTGCCCTTCAAAACACTTAATGGCAGAAAGGCTGATAGAGACTTGGGTTCCCATTAAGTGCCCAAGAATCACGTTCCCGTTGCTGTCCATGCTCCCACCTCCCACGTCCAGCTTCGCTCCAGCCCTGGCACAAGAGCCATGTCCTCCGCACTTCCATGATGCACTGGTTAACTGTTCCTCCTACCAGCGGGATCGCCTCATGCCAAGGGCTTGTTGGCCTTTCAGTGCTTCCCCACCAGCTAGGCAAAGGGATTTGTTGGAGGAGATGTCTCTGCACCCGGGGACAGCTTCTCCCCAGCGGGCGATGCACCCTCCTGGGCTGCCGGAGCCGCGGGCGAGCCTGCTGACAGCTCCTCCGCTTGCTGGGCAGGAGGCGGCGTTCCTGGGAGCCGCTGTGCCACTGGGGATCTCTTGAGCAACTCAGCAACGTGGCAGCTCTGTGCCTCCTCCCGGGGTTTGGGTTTCCCTTCCCCTCCTTTGCAGCTGCTCCTGACAGCCCAGCTGGGCTTGGGCTCCTGCTCAGCGGCGGGGGCACCCCCAGCCATGCTGCGGGGTGCTTGTGTGCGGCCATTGATGGCGATTCCTCGCCCTTTCCTTGCCAAATCCCAAGGCCTCCGCCCTCTGTGCCCATCCTGCCATTGGTACGGGCTTTGTGGCTGTGGGATGGAGCAGGGCGTCAGGCACTGCCAGCCCCCTGCCCTCTCCCACCCTGTGACAAACATCTGTGCATCAAAGCTCCCAACCAGCTCAGCTCCACTGGGCTAAATTTAAAGTTCCCGTCTTTCTGGGAAGCTGAGCAGCAGACAAATATTTTCTCAAAGCCGTAAGTCCCTCGGGGAGCAGCCTGGCCTTGCTGCTCCGGGCGCTCAGGGCATGGCAGCCCAGCTGCGAGGAGGGTCGGAGCTGGCACCCACGCTAACCCCCTCCCTCTTGCTCCCGCAGGTTCATGCAGCATCCAAAGAACTTCGGCCTGATCGCATCCTTTCTGGACAGGAAGGTAAGCCTCCCTGCCTGGCTTTAACCTCCCTGGCGCTCCCGTTTCTCCATCACGCGGCTCGCTTTGGTGCTGGAGCAGCCGGCGGGTGCCGGGCACCTGTGGGCGGTGGTGGCTCAGAGCCCCGGGCATGGTCCAGACGCCTCCCGGCTCCCTGCAGAGCCAAGGGACTGAGTCAGCTGCGGAGAGACAGGGAGCTCAGCGCCGCGAGATGTGTGAATGCATCCAGCCTGGCGTGTGGGCGTCGTAGCCCACCCGTGATCTGCCTCGGGGAGCTGCTTTCCAGCATCTCCTGGAGGCATTTTGCACCATCCGGGCTGTCGCACAGGGGGTGTAGGCACCCGGCTGTCCCGGCACAAGGCGGAGGGGTCCCCTCTTTGCTCAGGGAGGGGATCTTGAGGGTGGGCTGAGTCCCAGTTCATCCAGCGGTTCGGGTTGGTGTCATGTACGTACACACACCTCCTCTTGGTGCTGAGGAGCGGTTTGCTTACAGGAGGGACTGACCATTCCCAGGCCTCTGTGTTCTGCTTCTTGGACTTTTCCTTTTTGCTGTTAATTGGGCTGATGGAAGAAAGGTTTGAAAAGGGGATCTGAAGGAAGAGCGAGTCTCGGGTCCTGTTCTGAGCAAGCCAGATACCTTCTGTGGGACAGGCCATACGGGCAGGTCCCGGGCAGACCTGGCCTGGAAGGACAGTGATGGACCTGGTGTTCTGTTGAGCAAGAAACACTCAAGAGCTGCTGCTTCGCTGGTCCTTGTAGTTAGTTGCACCCTCTGACCATCTCATGCAGTGTTCCATCCGTGCAGTGTCCACACGCCCTGGGAGAGCCCCGCTGCTTTCAGGGGGTGGCCTGCGGATGTCCCATCCAGCCTAAGTTATTCTCTGATTCTGCACAACTCAGGCTGGGGAAATAATTTATAAGACCTTGACTTTCCTGTCCAAAGCAGCAAGCAAGCAAAGGCCAGCAGCAACCGCATGCTGCTGTTGTCACTGTAAGACACCAGGCTCTTTTCAGCCTTTCCCACTTGTTAAAGCCGAAAGCGGTGGGACTTGGATGATGCTCACAATCCAGTCTGTGTTCCAAGCTGTAAAATGTCTTCTAATTTTATTTGTACTCGTTTGTATATCAGGCTGTAATTATGATACAGAACGCATCCATTATCCTGTTGGAGAGAGATGCAAAGTATGGCTCAATGTAATGAATTAATAGATTTTTAAATTGCATTATAAAAAAAATAGTGATCTTAGCCCTTGGAACAGATGACTGTAAGTTTTTGTGTTCGCGTGTGTGTGTATAATCAGGGCTAGATTAGAAAGGGATCCAATTAACACTTTAAAAGTTGCAATCTGTTTTTGCAAATGGTTCCACTCCCTGCAGAGGGATGGGGAGAGCGCAGCCCCCGTGCACCCCCGGAGCACGCAGCAGCGCCCTGCTCCCGGGCGGGTGGCGGGTCTGCGGGATTATTTCTGTTCACGCGAGTACTGATGCTGTATGTGAAAGTGTTGCCCAAGACCAGTGTTCAGGTGCCCACCCAGTTCAGCAAAGGACTTTCCCAGCGTGGCGTGCTCTGTGCTGTTCAGAAGCAGAATATGTCCCAGCCACAGCTACTTGTTTTCCTAATGTGTCCGATCGGGGATGGAGCTTGTGGAGCTGACCGCTGGAGTTGGAGTTGGGATGGTGGCTCCTGAGCGCCGGGATCTCAATCTGTCTGCGAGAAAGTCGTGCGCGCTTGAGCCAGCGAGCTTAATGGCTGGAAACAACACGAGCTGACAGTCGCCTGGCAGGTTGTGCCTCCCATAACCGCGACAGAGGGTGACAGGCGGCTCCCCCTCTTCTGCCTTTAGTTGCCACAGTCATCTGGGGTCAGCCCTTCCCCCTGGTTGGCTTCCAACACGGGGTGCTCTCTGCTCTGCACCCCGCCTCCGTGCGCCTGCAGGACGGCCCTGCTCTGTCCCTTGGAAGAGCTGAGCCTTTTCACTAGGGCAACATGCATGGACCCCTTCTTCCAGCTCCACCGAAGGGCTTTGGGAGGGAGGTGTGGGGAAGCCTGTTCGGGCTGCAGATCTTCAGAAGCAGCACGAGACCTGGCGGTGGCAGGGCCTGAACGCTGCTCCTGGAAGACTGCGCCCCGACAGAGCAAGGGGCCGGGACCTTCTGTTCCCTGACTTGCCCGTGTCGTTGCAGACGGTGGCAGACTGCGTCCTCTATTACTACCTGACCAAGAAGAATGAGAATTACAAGAACCTTGTAAGAAGGAATTACCGGCGGCGTGGGAAGAGCCAGGTAAGAGCTGGAGGAGCACGTCATCCCTCGGGCTTTGCAAGGAGCTGCAGCACATTGCGCTCGCAGCTTCTCAGCAGCACTTTCTGTGGGCACCCCAAATGCTGCTTTTCTCCCCTCCCCAGATGGAGATCTTGTTCACAGACTGCGATGGGGCTGTGGTTTTGCTCTGTGTAGCTTTTCAGAACATGCTGTTTTCTGGCAGTTGATGTTTGTCCATCCGCGTGCCAAGGTCACAGTAGCTTTAAAAAAGCAAACAACAAACCCGAGATGCTTGAAAAAGGAGATGGAGTGAACGCAGAAAACCTGGCCACGCATCAGAGGTTGCCTGTGCAGCCTGTGGCTCCGTGCGAGAACCAAGTGGGGCCCATTTCTCTCTCCCCTCCAGAGATGGCATCTGGCACGCCGATGGGGACGGGGCTCCTGGGAGCTGTGTGGGGGTGCTCCTGCCTTGTGGAGCCTGCCCAAGGCTCATCCTGCGGGCAAAGGTATGGGAGGAGAATGACTTGGGTGGGAGTGACTTGTGGTGACCGCCTGAGCAGGGGCATATAAATCTGTCTGAAGTGCCAAAGGGTGTCTGAGATCCCCGTGGGGGCTGGCAGATTTGGCGTGGAAGCTAGAGGAGACCCTTAACCCTTTGGTTAAGGATCAGGCAGGTACCTAGGGCACCATGAGGTGCCTGGGGGTAGGTGACTGAATTAACCCTTGCCGTTACCATGGCCAAGATACAAATCTAGAGGTGACCATGTCAGTGTTGCTGCTGATACCACGATACCCAGGTACCCAGATAAGCGCTAACCTTTTGGGCAGGTACCTTGTCCCCAGGAATGCTTTCAGCCAGAGGAAGGTCCTGCTGGTGGATCCCCAGCTCCATGAAGTGAACGATTAGCCACGTCACGAAGAGAGTGAGATGACCGCAAAGGGAGTATCTCTCCAGATAACGTGGGGATAGAGATGGAAAAACTGGCCTGGCCTGTGCCACCAACTGACATCAGCAGCTCCTCACGCTGCATGGCCATAAAAAGCAGCACTTGGGTCTAGATCCCGATTGGGAGGCAGATAGGTAGCCTCGCTCCAATTTGATTTCTGCAGCATTAAGACATCAGAATAGCTAGCACATGACGAATGTCATGGACGGGGCCCAGTTTTCCCTTCTTTTTTTTCAGAGACATTAGAGATGAATAAAGCCCTATTAGATTATCCAGTCCCTCTCCCAGCAAACACAGGGTGGTTCCCTCCAGTACATTTTTATAGTGTTTACCATGGTCTGTTTTGTTAGATCACAGCAACTAGAACATGAGGCCACATTTGTTTCTTGTTAGTGGTGGAGACATCCAGCACAGCTCATTCTGGTTTCAGTGTTAAGTTGAGCAAGTAACAAGTGTGGAGGGAGAGAGGCAGTCTAACGCTCTGCTCCGCATCTCCCTACCTACCCACCCCAGCAGCCACCTGCACCTAGCAGGTACTATTTGTATTTTGGCTCTTAAAAGTATCCAAAGCATCCTTGGCTGCAGAATTTCCCGCGGCGTTTGCCCTCGCTGATGAGTCTGGTCCAGCCTGGGCAGTCGTGATCGTGTGCCGCCGTTTGGAGCCTCGTTCAGTGCCAGCCTTTGGAAGCAGGGACTTGCTGCATCGACCGTAATAAAAGGCAGGACTGTTTTTGTGAGTAAGGGATGGCAATATTTGTAAAACATTGAGAGGCAGAGGCTGCTGGGCTCTGAGGGAAGTGGATTGCACCTCCGCTGGAGCAGAGCTCGACCAGGTTGTTATTGATTTTGAAAGAAGAGTCAGATCCCTGAGTCTGGGGGGAAGATGAAGCAGTGAATATTTCCTGAGACTGTTTGATGCTCAGGTGGAAGGTGGGATGTTCAGAGGAGCTTTAAGAGCCAAGGGCTGGCTGCACGAATAACAGTAGGAGAGAGGTGCAGAACAAGAGCTGCTGCATACAATCCAGCCTGGAGCAGCTCTCCCCCAGAGATCTTGGGGTCTCTTGAGATGCACACTTTGTGCTGTGATACCCCCACTATTTCCATACGTCGTTTGCATCCGTTTCCCGCGAGGCTGCGTGCAGAGGAGCGCTGGAAGACCCTTCGTGCAGGCCTGGGAAGGGCACGGTGCTGTGGAGGGGGGACAGCAGAGGCTGGTGGGGCAGCACGGCTGGCTCCGCGCCGCAGAGGGAGGCTGTGCTGGGGAGAGGGTAATTTTAGGGTGGGATTTTAAGGTAATGAAGGGAGGAACATGTTGTTAAAAGTCCTGCCAGAAGCTGGTGGGAGCGGTGAAGCATCTCCCTTGCACCCCTTCATGGAGCCGGGGTCTCCCCTGAGCCCGGTGCCGATGGGACCTGCTTTCCCGGGCCAGGCTGGGTCAGTGTGTGGCTGCGCCAACCAGCACGGGAGAGGTTAGATACTGGCAAATCTGGAGGGTTGGGATGGAGGGATGGTCCTGGTGGGACTTCTGCTTAGCGAGTCTCTTCGGCAGCTGCTCAAATTCTGGCTGCGCCTGCAGAAGGTGTGCTCACGTGGGAGTAACCATCCCGCAGGCTGAGCCAGCACCTTGGCTGCCCATCCAGCCTCCTCGTTCCCCCGGGGTCCTAGATTATTTTACGCCGTGCAGGTCCCTCGTCCTGTTGCCCATGTGGCCTCGCGACGAGTCAGGGCTGTGGCTGGGGAGTTGTGGCATTGGGCCCCTGCACCAGGGGCTTGGCCACTGGAGATGGTGATGGGATGAAGGATGGGAGAGATGGTGGGACAGCGCGGGGACGGGCAGCGTGCAGGGAGGAGACGGGGCTGCGAACACTCTTCCTGCAGCATCGGGAGACGTGGCGCCGTGTTCCTGGCGCTGCCCGTGCTCTGAGCACGGATTTTCCTGCTGCTAAGGGTTCAAGGAGTTAAACGCCAAAAGTGAGATTTAATTGATTTGGGGGAGAGGACGAGAGGTTGACTTTTCTATCAGATGAGAGGAGCAGATGAGGTCTGATACAAATGGCATTTCAAGTGGCCCTATGCTGTTTTCTTGCTCCTTTTCTCACGGAGGGGTTGGTGGTCTTATTTGCTCTTGGAGGCTGCGGGGAGCTTGAGAGCGAAGTGGAGATAATTACACGTAGAAATAAAGCTACTCTGGTGTCAAGACTATCATTGTGGCCTACTTATTAAAAGTCCATTAAAAAATAAGAATCCCACTGCTCCCTGGCTGATGGTCCCCTGGCAAAGGATATTTCTCATAAAGCTGCTACTTATTGCTAAAAATCTCCTGCCAAGAGCGGGGACTTCACATGGTTCTGCTTCCAGTTTGTCAGAAAACGGAGCAGCCGCCCGCTCCGAGGCAGGACGCATGCTCCCGGCGCGCCGCCTTCCCCAGCGCCGAGGAATGAAAGGCGCTCACATCTGATGGATCATTATGCATAATATTCAGGCTCCCAAGATGAAGATCCTTTCTAAAATAATCTTCCACGTTTGGGTATGAAAAATGCCATTTAACCCTGAAAGGGGGGGAATCAATGGGAAGAGGAATAACTTCCAAGCGTGTAATTTCTCACTGAAAAAAAAAAAAAAGTTTGAATGATGGTAAAATGATCTGATCCGATATTTAATGTACAGTAATAAGCATAAATTTGCATGAGCTTGTAATGAAAAGCCCTTGCATGGATGGGTTGCCTGGGGGGCTGTCGCAGTCGCTCTTCAGGGTTTTTCAAAGAGCATTTCTCTGCGAACACCCCTAATTCTGTAGCGGGGGGGAAGGGGGGGCACCAAAATTGAAGCTAGGCAATTAGCGCCATGTGCTTCGTTCTTCGGGCAAGCTGTTCAGCCGGGCTGCGGTAGCGCAAGGTTGGGCTGAAACCGTGCTGGAATGCAAGTGACTCTATTGCAACCTAATTATTCCGTGTGGAGTGTGGGGTTCTTATTCCAGAATAAATTCACTTTGATTTTTGGAGTGGCGTTGCCCACGTGGCAGTGGAGTGGCCTCAGTACGACGATCGTGCTTCCCGCGGCGGTGCCGGTGCATTCCTGGAGGGGAGAAGCTGTGGGGCTCCCGTGTGGTGCTTGGATGGGGAGGTGGGCGACCGTCCCACCAGGCAAGGCTACCGGTGCTCTTGCCGGCGGCGGTTTGGCTGTCAGCGGCGATGGGCGGCCGGGGGAGCCGCCTGCCCGCCCTGGGGATGACTCAGAGGTGGATGAAGTCATGCGCCGCGGTGGACGGACGCGGCCTGCAGGACATGCCGTCACGCCGGTCCACTTTGGCGCAGCTGCCAGACGGAGCTCACGCATTCCCCAGCGAAAGCGCCCCGTGCGTTAGTGCTGACGCTTTCAAGGACTCGCTCCACGGCTCCCGGGGGGACCGGAGCCGCCCGGACCCCCCCTTCCTCCGCTGGGGAGCGGTGCTGGGGCCGTGCCGGCGGGGCGGGGGCTGCGGCGTGACCTGCCCGGGCGGCCGGCGCGGTCCCCTGCCAGGGCTGACGGCCTTTCCCAGGCCCACCCTCTTCCCTACCCCCTGCCAAAACCCAAATCAAATTATCCGTCCCGACGGCTGTCCCGCCCTCCCCAAACACAAACCATTCCCCTCGCCGACGTGGATAAACAGCCCCAGCCCGGATTTTTATAAACAACCCATTTTACTCTTTTCACGGAAGCGCCGTCCCAGCCGGCAGGGCTGGCAGGGGCTCGGGCTGCCAGACGGGCTCCGGGGCTCCATGTTCCCCGTCCCCGGTGCAGGAGCAGAGCATCCACCATGGTTCAGCCTTGCCCTGCCATCACCTCTCCTCCGTCTGTGAGGATCAGGTCCAGAGCTCGGCAAACTGCCTCTTACACCACAAACTGTGCGGGTGCCCCCGCTCCGTTAGCCACGACGGCTAATGAGATGAATGGTATTTATTTCTGGGAAGCATTCGATTTTCATCAATCCAGGGAGTGGCTCCTCATTAGTGACAAAGGGTCTGACAACTTCTCTTCCAGACGTGGGGACATGCTTGTCATAAAACCCTGCGTATCACGCAGAAACAGCCCTGGATGTGGTCAGTAAACTTTGCTGCCACAAATACCAATAAATTATTCTGCGTGCATTTAAGCCTGCGCTGACTTGAGCGCTGTGTTTTAAACGGCACTGAGATTATCAGCGGAGCAGGCAGGGGAGAATGGTTGTGGCTGCAAAGAGGGCTGTAATGGAGCGGTTTGCGTGGTCGGAAACAACGCCAGGGATGCCAGTGCTGGGGCGCGGGTTCATCTTCTGCTGGTGGGATGGGGATGTTGCTGCGAGGTGGCCCTGCTTGTCATCCTGTCCCCTGTCATCCCACCAGCTGGGCCAGGTCAGCTCACTGCTGGGACACAAAAGGCATTGGATTTGGCTCATTTTCTGGACAAGTCTGCAGTATGACAGCAGTGCTGGTGGCTGGGGAAACCTGCCTGGCCAGGCTGGGGGTGCAGGACCCATGAGAAGAAGTTAAACCCAGTCCTGGTCCTGCTCAAGTGCAGCCTCACGAGGAGAAACATCTCGCAGAGCATTTATCCTTTGGGTGTTTGTGTGCGTGCTGCTCAGCGCAGGCTCTCGCTCTTTAAATCTACATCTCCTCGTAGCCAAAAAAAATCCAGACAAAACCAGCTAATCCCCAGAATCCTCAAATGGGCTCCAAAAGCATCCTTATGGAAAGCAGCGGGCTTACGGCGAGGGCGGAGGGTTGCACTGGAGCATGTTTGGAGGCAGTAGGTCCTGCTCAGTGGCTGGCAGTATGTGACTTGCAAAGACATGGGTTTCCATCAGGACAATGGTTGTTTCTGGGAAAATACCCATTTCTTGTGCTTTTCCTACAGCTCGGTGTTGCTCTGTTGCTTCCCGGCTCACAGGGCAGCCTGTGCTGGGGGGCTCGCGGGTAAGGGTTTGGGGGCTGCAGCCTGTCCTGCGCTTTGCTGAGTGTTCTCTGCCAGGGCCCCCGTTCACCTTCATGCCTCCAAACAGGAATGTCCGCCTGTCCCCTCCGGGGTGCCGAGATTGCCGGGTACCGAGCGTGCGGTCGGGGCTGGTAAAGGGCTGTCACTCAGGGGCCATCACTGCCCTGTCACGGGTGAGGTTGAATGTTGGGGTGTCTGCGCAGAGGAGGTGGCGAGATGTGAGACACGGTGAATTTTGAGCTGATATTGATCCTGTAACCCTCCATTGGCGCCTGCTCTTTCGGTCTGGGCTCCTGTCGCTCCCAAACCCTGTCCCCCAGGTATGCCCCATAAGGTGCGCCATGCCCATTCCCCCATTACAAGCACGTTGCAGCATTCCCGCACCCCTGCCACCTCTCCAGGCCGCATAATCGGGCAAACACCATGGAAACTCGCATTCCTGAAATCCCAGCTGCCGTTTTGGGGGTGATTGAATGAGAATGATGTGGCCATATTTGGGAAAAGAATTGAAGGATGCGTTGCTGCAGGAGAATGGCTGCTCGGCCCCCAGGTCCCAGTGCGGCCTTGTGGGCTGCTGGCAGCGTGGGGACAGCAGGGAGACCTGCGGGCTTGGAGCAGGGACAGGCACCGGCAGGCAGGGACACACAGCCACTTCCCTCTGGGGTAGCACCAGCGCAGGCTGCCCATGGACCGCTTGCTGATGGACCCTTTGGCCACCACAGCTGGACTCTTCCATGTGGCTTGATCACGTCTGCAGTTAGCGGTAATAAAATAGTCACTTAAAAGTGACGTGAACCCCCCTGTTCTGCTTGGCCCCCGAGTTCAGACTCGTGATTCTCCAGCAGCAGGTCGATGCATCCTCCCGGCGAGCGCTCACCACCCCTGTGCCCACGTGAGTACTCCTCAGGACGGGGATTTGGGATGCGGGCTGGGCAGTACCAATCCCAGCGGGAGACCTGCAGCGTCCTCCCCGTGGGACAGGGAGTGACAGAAGCGGTTGGATTTTGGGATGAGTCCTTTTATCTGTTGCTGTGATGCAGGATTGACTGGAACCAACAGGAAATAGGTTGCATCATTGCTCAGTTGCTTTCTAAAGCAGGCTCAGCTGAAAACCCTGGAGAAAGCTGCTTCCACGAGGATGTGGGGCTTGCTTTGCCCCCGATGCGTCTGTGGCATGCAGGGATGCTGCTCTGCATCCCGCGAGCCACCCACCCGGCACCTTCCTCTGTCGGTAGGGCTCGGAGCGGGGTTGGGACGCGCCCAGGGGGCGGCAGGCAGCGGGGAGCAGGGTAAAGCAAACCACAGGGAAGAGAAAACATGTGTTCCCCGACTGGGACAGAGCGAGGGCTCATCTCCATCGCCTCCAAATGTTATGCTCTCTTCCCCTCGGGTCATTTTCCCTTCACGAGCAATCAAATCACTTTTTAAAAAACTCAGCGGCGACCCAGAAAAGAAACATTTCCTCTTATGGAAAAGCCCTTGGTGATTTAAGGAGGGATCTGAGAGAGCAGGGTCGTGTAAAAATTGCCTCTGTGTTTCACTGAGATCACGGAGCGAGCGGTGGGAAGGTGTCAGCGCCTGCGGTGCTGGGCTGAGCTGCACAGGGGCCCCTGCCCAAAAGGCTCCCATGCCCAGAAGGCTCCTGGTGCCACCTGAGATGAGCCCACACTCAGGTGCGTGCACCAGACACACTTGTGCCGTGGTTTGGCGAGTGACGCTGAAGGGTCCAGCATCCTCACAGTCCCACAGCCGGCCCCTCTCCTCATCCCCGGCATACTTCTTGCCCCCAGGACCAGCAGCCTGGGTGCTGGCACGGGGCTTTCCCAGCCTGGCTGCAGCTGCTGGCGCTTTGCTGCTGGCACTGGATGTGTTTTGTGGCCTGCGGTGCTCATGAGCCGTGCTGGCGAGTGTGCACGGGGTCTGTTCCGTGCCTCCCGAGAGCTGGGCACGGCCCCGGCGTTTTCCATCTCTGCCATGTGATGATTGCTGTCTTGCAGAGCGTGCTGTTTATCGGCGAAGGAGCAGCACAGCTCTGGGCCATCGCGGTCGGAGCAGAACCGAGCGAGCCTCATGCTCGCTGTCGTTCTCCTTATCAAATCTGAGCCTGGCCCTTTGATTTTTCAACTTGCTTCCGCAGCCAACAGCATCAAACCCAGCCCCTGGATACAAGCGATCAAAGCCAAGTCGCCGGCAGACATTCCTCTTCCTCTCCTTGTTGTTTTGGCAGCAGCTTGTTTTGCTTTGTGGTTTCTCCCATGAGCGGAGGGTGCCGTGCGCGGTCGTGAGAAGCCAAGCTGCGCGGCGGTGGGTGGCAGCAAGGGCTGAGGCGTTCCAGACCATCGGATCAGAGACTCCAGGCCCTGGGAGTAGGTTATGTGATACATACATGTATTTCTAAGCCATCCTCCCTGTGCTCCCTATCCAGCCAGCCGCCGGGGGACAGGCAGGGAGATGCGGGGAGCACTATTTGCAGTGGCCATGCGGCGTCAGATCTTGGCAGCGGGTGCCTCAACCTCTGCGATGGCATTGGCAAGCGGGGAAGGATGCTCCAGGGGAGACCTCGGGTACCTGGGCAATGTGGTGGCTAAAGAGGAGGCTGGTGCTGTGGGTGCTCAGTGAGGGGGTCCCTGCCCTGGCTCTCGTTGGTGCGACCTGCCGGAGGGAGAGTTGGAAAGCAGGTGGAAGGGTGGATGCGGGTGGTGGAGGAGAGGGGACGCTCCCCAGCCATGACTGTGTGGTGCCAGCCCTGCTCCTGGCAGAGATGCTCTGGGCAGCGTCCCGCGGGGCTGGGGAGAGGGGTGGGAGCTGAGTGCCAACTCCTGCCGGCTGTGCCGCAAGGAGCACAGCGCATCCTGCCCCACAGTGCCCGTTGCGGACCCTGTGGGACGTTCACGGTGATGCCAGCAGGCACCCACGCACACACGTGGCCATCGCAGGCGTGCTGGAGCTTCCGGAGAAGCAGCAAAGCAAACCCCAGGCGTTCCTGGCCAGCGTAGCGTAGGCCTTTTGTCTTCGCCTTATCTCGAGCTGGTTTTAATTTGCAACTCCCCGATTGCGTGCAATGACCTCGGCCTGAGCCTGCTCCGCAGCCGAGTGCCCCTGGAGAACATCATAAATGCCATTGATCTGAAGTCACCCGAGGAGCCAGCGCCCCGTGCGCGGGAGAGGCGGCACGGCTGAGTGGGTGCTCAAGGGGACGGGGCTCACGCCAGCGGGGTGCAGGTCTCTCCAAAGTCCCTGTTGATGCAGACTTTGGTGCGACGCGGTGGGAAGAGGGTTGGCACGTGTCACTGCACTGCTGCAGCGACCCTGCGGCGAGGGCTGCAAAGCCACCTTCGAGCAAAAACCCCGGAGCTCGCTGCCAGCGGTGCCTGGGGATGGGCTTGGGTGGCACTGAAGTGAGCTGCCTTCTAGCTCAGCCCTCGGCACAAGGGTATAGATGGTCATGGTTTGCTCCCTCCTGGTTTAAGGAGCAAGCAGGAGTTGGTGGTTTCTGTGGTGTGTTCATCTTCTGTAAGAGCCCCGGGCACTGTAATGACAGCAGTGGAGGTGATGCACCTGCTGGCAGCCGCACGGCATCCCCGCACAGCCAGTCCGCCCTCAAAACCTGCCCTGAGAGAGAGGAGATGTCACCCCCAGCCAGCACTTGGGCGTGGGGACGGGCTCTTGCACAGTGCCGTCACTGTGATCTGAGCCGGTTCCCTGCCAGCACGTCCGCCAGCAAGTGGTGTGTCCGGGGGTGGCAGGAGCTGGTGGTCCTGGAGCAGGAATGGGTCTCCCAGGGGTGAGCTCAGCTAAACATCGTGGGGAGAGGTGCTGTGAAATGGTGGCCGTGCCTGTCCCCAACAGGACCAGGGCTGGGGAACCGAGCCGTGCTGGCAGCAGTGATGTTTTGGTGCATATTTTGAGGGTGCTGCAGAGCAGGGGCAAGGAGGGACTGGGAGATGGTGCGGGTGCCTCTGCTGCAAGGTGCACGGTCCAGCCGGGATGCCCTGCGGGCAGCGAGGGAGGTTTCTGCGTGGGGCTCTGGCGCGGTCCCCTGCCGCAGCCCGGCACGTCTCGCCTCGGAGGGGCTGGGGAAGGCAGGAGCAGTTGTTTTCCGGAGGTTTGCAAGTTTGGAAAATAAATAGCCCTGCGCCGTAGGTTAAGCTTGGCATCCTGGCGGATTAATCACGCTGGCTGCAGCCAGCACTGAGAGCCCCGGTGACGAGAGCTGTGGTTTATAGATGATGATTCATCGACTCGACTTAGAGCGACCACGTTATTCCAGCAGATTGCAAAATCATAAGAGGAATGTTGTGGTTAGTTTACGGCTTAACTATGCAAATCGTCAGGAAGCCTTCAGAGCCGGAGAATGTAAGGCGCAGCGCGCCCGGATGGCTGGGCGGTGAGCAGGGGCCGGGAGCCGGCAATGGGGCTGTCGGGGACCGGCCGCTCACGGGAGCCGGGGAGCGGGGAGGTGAGTGATTTGGGGGGGGAGAAGAGTGATCTGGGGAGAGATGAGGCTCGGGAGCTCACGGGGAGCATGCGAGGAGGGTACTTGGGAGGCGGGGGACACGCGGCTGGCCAGGAAGGGGTTTCCGGGTGGTTTCACCGTCTCTGTGCCAAGGCAGCAGGCGTCTCCATTGGGGCTGGGGAGGGTGAAGGTGGGGAGCTGCTTCCCCCACCTCCTCCTGCCCTCTCCTCCTGCTTCCAGAAGCAGGCAGAGCCTCAGCAGAGGAAGTAAACAGAGTGGGAGGAGCTGCACCTCTTCCTCGCCGGGGCTTTCTCCCAGCCAGACCCGCTGCCGGGACGTGCAGCGAGTTGGTCGGTTCTAAGCAGGGCCAGTGTTTCAGGGTCCAGGACCTACCTGGAAGCCGGTGTCCCCCATAAGCGCGCTTGGAGCTGGAGCTTTGCGGTGGCTGAAATCCCTGCAACATCCCAGCCTGATGGAGCCGGGCGAGCTGTGTCGCTCCGGAGGGGAGCCGGGCGCCAGGGCCAACATGTGTGCCTGCCCGTGGGCCCCGGCGAGGGGGTGGCCAGCAGTACCCGCAGTGTTCCCGGGAGGGCTGGCAGCCCTCTGCTCCTTTCCAGCTGCTCTGGGGCCGGTGGGAAATTGGGGCAGAGGTGAGCAGATGTTTTTAATTACGGAGCGGCTCGCAGGGAAGGAGGCTGCCCGTCTCCGTGGACTCAGAGCAGGATCAGCCTCTCGCTCACGCGTGCGATTTTGTCCCGGGGCCTTTTTAAATAAACAGGATGTGTCGGCAGCAAAAACAAGCAGCAGCGATGCTGAGGAGGAAGGGCGGTCCGGCGGTTAGAGCGTCTGACCTGGGAGGGAGGGACAGCCCTGCCCTCTGCCACAGGCATCTTCCCTGGCCTCGGGCACATCCCGTCACTGTCTTGTGCAAGTCGGGGAGCAAGTACCTGCTTTGCCTCTGGGAGGTGGGGTGCCTCATCCCCGGGGGGGTGGAGGGGTGTAGGTGGAGAGAGGAGCCGAGCAGTTTTAGTGCTGGCCTTTGGCGTGTCCGCTAAGAGCTGACCCACCTGCTGGTCCACCTCTAACCGGGGCAGTGTGAATCAGAGGGAAACATCGGCTGGTAATTGGGGAAGCATTTCCTGGCCTGTCACGCTTTGGGATGGCGTCCCGTCCCTTGAATCATCCAGAGCTGGTCCGCGTCCAGCACTAAGAATAGCCTCCCCGTGTGCCGCGGGGGCAGCTGTGCGCTGGGAGGGGGGGACCGGCTGGCTCGCGGGTTCCCGGCTGTGACTTCCCAGTGGTGTGCCGTGGCTCTGATGCTGGCCGGTCTGAGGTTTGGGGTAGAGCACGTAGCATGGCCGAGGTGACTGCCAGGGTTGGTCCCCAGGGGGAGGTCCCATCTCTTTTTCTCGCGTGCCACTTGTAGCTGAGCTCTCGCCCGGCTTCATTTGGGACCCTGAGGTGCCTGCTCCCACCCAGAGGTCTGGGTCCTTCAACCAGCCCCACGGCCTCCAGCCCAGCCCATGCCTCCTGGGTGGGATGTAAGGTGGCATTTGTGAGCGTGGCTGTCCCTGGAAGTGCTTCCCGAGATGCGTGTGGGGTGCCCCGCTGTGCAGCCAAGCCCCAGCACAGGAGATAAGCCATCACTGCGTGCGTGTCATGGTTCAAAGCAGCAGCATTTGGCCAGGAGCCTTCTTCAGATGAAGACATGAACACAGCCACAGGTGGAGCAGGTGGCAGTTTTCCCTGCCGTGGCCTCGTGGTGACGATGCTGCCCGATTTATGCTCTGCAGCCCGTTGGGAGAGGGCTGGCAGGTGAGAGCCCTCCCGTCCCACTGTGCGCAGGGTGCTGCGCCCGCCCGGCCATCGCTCCTGGCATCGGGCGCCCTGCGGTGGCTGGAGCAGGGCAATCACTAGAGGGCATCCTTGGATCGAGATGCTGCTCTGCAGTGGGAGAAGCCCTAATTTGATGTCCCACCAGGCTGAGCTCGAAACCTCTGTGGGAGCAAACCCAGAGGAGAGGGATGTGCAGTGGCCCAGTGCAGGTGGCCCAGTGGGATTTGCTTGTCCTCGTCGTGACGGAGCTCCATGGATGCGTCCCCGGGCAAGTGCTTGCATTGCAGCCTGAGCCTCCATGGCCGCTCATGCCTCTCCCTGCCTTTCCACCCCTGCTTTTGCAGGCTGGTGCGGGGAGCTCCCACCATCACCACCATCCCAGCCTGTTCCTCTGGGGAGGAGCTGTGACAGCTGCTCAGGGGTGACAGTGCCTTGGTTCGAGTGAGCATGGAGACAAGATAAGACGATGCTGAAGCTTCCCTTGGGAACCCTCACCAGCCTGATGCTGGGGCTGGGACTCTTGCGGTTGTGGCTGGGTTTACGGCTGGAGGAGAGCTGGATTTGCACCCCAGGGAGCTGGGATCTCCAGGATGCAGGGTTTCCCTCATCCCTCTAAAGCAAACATTGACAACAGGGTGGTAGAAATACTGCGAAACTCATCTGGGCTCCCCTCCCTTGCCAAAGCACTTGGTAAAGGGAACACGGGTGGGTGGTGACGGCCGGGGCTGGGGCAGAGCCTGCCCAGAGCCCTGTGCTCCCATCCCAGCCCTCGGAGGTCACAGCCTTCGCCTCATGGGTATTTGTCTGGGCTGAACCCATGCCCGGGGTTCACCAAGCCGTGACTCATGGGGAATCAGAGAGTTCAGGGCAGTGCCGGGGAAACGCGTGTGACAGATGCCCCTTGCTCCTCTACCACCAGTGCAGGCCTGCCCGCCTCCCGCTCCGGCGGACTCGCCGGCTGCCCCCGGCTTCTCCCTGGGTTTGGGGACTGGCGGGGCAGGGCTGGCGCTGTTGTTTGACCAGTTGCTGCAGGAGATAGCCCGGTCCCCATGCGTTAGAGATTTGTGGACACCAGAAAAATCTTCAGCAACCAGATGCTCATCTCAGCCATTCCCCAGCTCTTCCTCCTCTGGATCCTCCCCCCCCCGACTTCAGATCCCACGGAGCCGTTCCCGGGGGTTGACGGGGGCGTGAGCTGATGTGGTGCGGGTGTCCTGGGCACGTGTGCCAGCGGGGAGGTGCCGCGGGGGCCAGCGAGCCTGCCACGTGGGCGCTGCCGAGCGGGGTCCTGGTGGCACAGCCACCTCCCCCCGGCATGAGGAGGAATTGAAAGTTCACAGGGTTTCGGTGGTGGCAGCGCCTGTGTTTTAAGGACTTGTGTTCAACCAGAACCTGAAAGAATCAGAAGCTTTTTTTGCTGCCCATTTTGATGGCTCTGCACTTGTTTTAGCGCCAGCCCGTGGGGGCAGAGGGTTTAGCTCGCCCCCAGCGCTGCTGCTGCTGCGGGGTCGCCCGTGTTCAGGGCAGCCTCCCAGCTCCTGTGGATCGGGGACGAGACGGTCCCCCCCGGCTCGAGGGACATGGGCACACCTCCTCTGCATTTGCTGAACAGCTGCGTGCGGGCCAGACCAGGCCGCTTGGGGTCATACTTGCTGTTGATGAACCCACTTTAAGGCAATTTTCCCTGCTGTTACATCACCGAACCCTTTCCCAAGGGGTGGTGGAAGCCCTGCAGCTTGGGCAGGGGCCGGGTGAGCCTGGGTGGGTTTCCTGGAGCGAGCAGCCTTGCATTAGCCAGGAGCAGGATGGTTTAATAAATCATTTCCGTCCCTAATTTCTACATCTCTATGAAACGCCTTTCGTTTGCCGGTTGCTAGAGGGAAGGGAGGTCAGGGGAACCAGGCCCCCCAGCATCCTCCTTCCTGCAGCTGTTGAAACAAAATCCAGAACTATTATAATCGCCATGTCCCTCCCTCGGGTACTGCAGCGCCTTCGGTCGCAGCGGTGTTGGGGCAGTTGGGTGCACGGCCTCTGCTGAGGGTGCCAGGCGGTACGGAGCAGGCAGGGAGCCGGGCATCTTCCCTTTTCAGTGACATGGAGCCATAAACTTTCCCCGGGGGGTATGTCAGATGCTTGAGAGAAAGATCACAGCGTTGGTATTGCTGAGCCTCAGGGCATCTCTGGTGCCCCCGTCTCCTTCGTGCTCCAGCAAAATGCATCCCACCAGCTGCAAATCGCGACCGACGTTGCTAAGCCATCATCTGCAGGGAACAGGGGGGTTGTTCTCACCTCCCTGCCTTCCCTCATGTCAGGTCCCTGCTCGCTGTCTGCAGTGTGGCCTGACCCCAGGGGAGCCGCCGGGGCTATCCCGCTGCCTGGAATGGGAAGCAGGAGCGCGGCTGCTGTGCCTGATCCCGAACTACCTCCGATCTCCCCGGAAAGCTTTCGGCTCCCGTGGCCTCCATAAGCACCCTGCCTGTACCCGCTGCCTGCAGCGCTTCTTCCTCTTGGCCGCTCGCCCCCCAGCATTGTTTCACGGCGTTTGTTTAGGTTGGCCCAGGTGCTGCGATGTATCCGCCTCCGCACTGAGCGTTTGTTTTGTTTTATGTCCCTTGTTTTGCAGCAGCAGCAGCAAATGCCCCGGAGCAGCCAAGACGAGAAAGATGAAAAAGAGAAAGAAAAGGAGAAGGAGGGAGAGAAGGAGGAAGACAAGCAGGAAACAGAAAACGACAAAGAAGAACTGACAAAGTAAGGAACGGCTCTCCCTGCCCTGCTCTCCTCCGTCTCCAGCAAGGGCTGGGCATCGGGCTGGGGCTGCGGCGGTGGGATGCCGTGGTGGGATGCAGCGCTGGGATGCTGTGGTGGGATGCATTGTGGTCCAGGGCTGCCTGACCCCGTGCAGGACTATGTGCACCCACCTCACCTCCTCCGCCCGGAGGCAAGGGCAGAGCCTGCTTTTCTCTTCATTCCTCTTCCCCACTGCTCCCAAACTGGGAAAGCGACTCTGAAACCTTTTTTTGGGGGGTTGTTCTGTTAACAAAACGGACCCGCAAAGCCCCTCCGATTGTCCAAAGCTTTTGCTTTGTTGCGAGAGCCTCCGGGAGTCGGAGGAGCAATCCGGGCACAGCCGAGCGTGGCACTTCACCTTTAGCTTTATTGATGGCAGCGTGAGCGCTCCCAGATGAAGGGCTTCAGCCAGCCCTGCCTCCCTCGCGCCGAACGGGGAGCATCAGAGCCGTGGTGGGGAAAGGTTGGCACGCAGACCGCTAGCTATCTGTAATGGGCTTAATACTTGGTTTAAAAGAACATCTGGCTTCATTATATCTAGGCTGCTAAGACATTTACCAGCAGGTCCCTTTCAGGAAGATAAATGAGGAGGAGGCAGGGATGAATTTGAATGGTCTGGTATTAAACCTGTCTCCGTCAGGTCTCTGCGTGCACTTGGTGGTGGAGTTGCAGCCAGCTGCAGAAAGCAAACCCCACCGCAAATCACCCCACCGCCAATCCAGCCCGCTCCCAGCCAGGAAAAGAGCCTGCGTGTGCAAAAAAAAAAATGCAGACCTGCCCCCCCAAAAGACCAACAAAAAAAAAAATAAATAAAACCATCCTCAAACACGTGCAGAGAAGTAATTGCTTGACCTAAAAATCAGACCAACCCAACAACGTTCTTTTTTTTTTTTTTCTTCCCTCCCTGTTTTTACAGGGACAAGAACGACGACACGTCCGGGGAAGACAACGATGAGAAAGAAACCGTCACTTCCAAAGGTCGCAAAACCGCCAACAGTCAGGGCAGGCGCAAGGGCCGCATCACCCGCTCCATGGCCAACGAAGCCAACAACGAGGAGGCGGCCGCCCCGCAGCAGAGCGCGGAGCTGGGTGGGTACCGGGGGGCGCGGGGATGGGGGGAACTTGGCAGGGCTTTTGGGGTGTCCGCTCTGCTGGGATGGGACAGCACCCTCTTCTGCTCCCTGCTCACAGAGGAGGGCTTTCCTGCGTGAAATCCTCCTTTTCGGGAGGGCAGCGGTGAGGTTTCTCCATCCCACAAATTACTCAGCGCGGTTCGCCTGGATGAACCAGAGGCATTTGCAAGCCTGGGTTGTCCTGGCTGAGCGTTAGTGGGTTTTAGGGCCTCAGAGGGAAAGTATTGCAAAAGACAAAAAGGGAAGCTGTCATTTTTAGCAGCGTGTTGGCTGGGTTCATGCAGGGCTCGTGCACCTCCTGCACCCAGAGGTGTTTTTCCCTCCGCGGCAGCTCGGGCTCCACGTACCCCCAAGCTCTGCGCCGGAGCCCACTCTGCCCTCCTGGGCTTGCCTGGGTCTCTGCCAGTTCTCCTGCACTCTCTCTTTTCAAATTTACCTGGAGTCCGAGCAGCTGCAGCCTGCGGGGTCTGTGTCCTCCCTGGCCTTGGGAATCGGGATGGTCCTTTCCTCATCTCTGCAGCTGAAGGACGTGGTGAGGAGGCAGTGGGTTACAGCCGCTCAGGAGCCTCCACCCTAGCTTGCAGTCGTGCCGTGCACCCCAGGTTGCGCTTATTTTGCCCAAAAAGCAGCGTTTCCCATGCTGGTCCCCAGTGTCCCTGCTCATCTCCCCCATCAGTAGCCGGCCAGGCACAGTGGTCAGTATTTTCCGAGGCTGCAGGGTGGCTGAGCACAGTGGGAAGAGGCCGGGAGCCCCTTCAGCGCGAGGTGGATGAGGTGAAGCGTGCTGCCCGTGACCTGGCACCCAGGGACCGCGGCTGCAAGTGGTGGTTGTCCAGAGCCATGGGATGCCACCGTGTCTCTCTCGGCCTAGACAGGAATTCACGGCAGCATCCGCAGCCCCATATCAGGTGCATCTGCCTCTCGCGTCTGCAGTATCAGTAGTGGTCACCCCAGGAAACTGCTCATGCATTGACTTAAAGAAGCCAACGCATCAAGGAGTTTGCCTGATTTTCTTCTGTTTTATACTCTTATCAAGGATAAAATTATTACTGCGCTACCTAAGGCAAGTAAAAATAAAAGCAGGGTGACTCCGCTCGGTTTCCTTGCTCTGCAGTTTCTTGCTTGTTCTGTTCCATGTGCTATAAATCACTCGGAGGTGTTTCGCCTCCCTGTTCCTCTGCTGACAACTGGCTGAAGCCTTGATTGCGAGCGCTCTGTTTTCATATAGATGATATAAATAGCTCCCAGCGCAACGGAGCCCTGCTCTCCCCCTCGAACTTGTTAAGCAATGCTGCAAAGAAGCAGCAGGTAATGCCAATAGCTTAGATGGGATTATTTTTATTTTTTTTTACCCCAGTACCTCAGAGTCTTTGATAAACTTCACTGCAAACACGGGGAAAAGACTTTAGACCGTGTTAAATTGGGAAGAGGGAATGGATCAATTCCAGTGACATATCTGAGCAATTGGTTTCACTTTATGTCTCTCCAGTAGTGCTTTAATTTAGGTTGGCTAAGAAAGTTATTGCATTTTAAATACCAATTGAACATTAAAAAACAACACAAAACCGTATTGTGGTTTAACTGCAGTGTGCCGGAGCTCCCCGTGGGCATCTGTTTCATAACTGCGCAACCTCAGTAAATACCATTAATCAAACCAAACGGGCCGTTTCTTTGACGTTTCTTTACCATACAATAACAGTCACCCTCAAGCTGAGCGACGGGCCTTGCGCAGCGCGTTGGGGACACTCGCGTTTACATAAATGAGCGTGGTGGCCCCGGCTCTGCCCGCAGCCAGGGGAAGCGGCGAGGTATTGATTTCCCTCCCTCTTGGCTGTCGTCCTCGGGGAGGCATGGCGTTTCTGGGGGAGGCGGTGACCTGCGCTGACTTCCAGGAGGTGACACCTGCAGCCGTGCTCAGCCGGCTGTGGAGGGGATTCCTCTGCCCAATGCTGTGGGCATCGGAGCCTGCCTTGTCCTTCGGCGGGGTCTCGGCTTCTTGTAGAGCTTCTTGGAAGATGCTTCCTTCTCTTCTCGCCGGTATCCTTTCTCTCGAACCTATCAGCCTGTTTTCCATTTCAAAAGGACACTGTCAAAACATCTCTCATCACTGTTGAAATAATGCTTTGCCTGTTGTTTAGAGTAATAACCCCTTGGCAGCCTGAGCCGGAAATCTGTTTCCTTACCAAGTTGTTTTTTGCCTCTGACTCACACCCTGGTTTGTTATTGTAGGGTTTGCTCTAGTGCTAGGCTGCCAGCGGCGCTGCTGCATAGTGAAGGCTTTATGCGGGACCTTGGTGTCCCCAGCAGCGTGCCTGGGGTAGGGGAGGCGGGGAGCATCAGGTGCTGACACCCCTCTCCGCCTCTCCCAGCCGGAGCAGCACGTCCCCCTGCAATGGGAGCTGCTCCGGGTGAGCCCCCAGCATTGCTGGAAGTGGCTCTGAGGTGTCTGAGGGCCTGGCGATGGCACCGACGGAGCCTGCGGTCAAGCACGGCCAACACCCTGGATGGATGCGGTCAGCCAAAGTCACCACCGAGGTGACGCTGTTTCTCCGTCTCCACTGAGGGTGACGGTCCCACCCTGTGTCTGCCACCTCCAAAGCACGCAGCCCAAGTCAGCTCCATCTTAGGTACCTGTTGTTGGCTGGCCAGAGTGTGTGGCACCAAATCAGCAGGAAATCTGCTGCCACCCTCAAGCCATCTGGCTTCGCTTGCAGTCCCAAAGTAGAGGTTTTGCATCACCGAGATGCATCCCAAGGGGATGCTGGGCATGGGTTCCTGTGGCATGGAAAAGCCCTGAGAGCCTGCGCTGCCCCAGCCTTCCCTGCAGAAGCACTTTCGCGCTGCACGGCGTTTGTCGTGCCTCCGGGGAACAGGGCGCAGGATGGGGTTTGGGGTTCGAGCATCTCCTCCAAGCTCGCCAAGCTTGCTGGGTCCCACTCACAGCTGACTGCTCTCCTTTCCTTCCTCCTTCCCAGCTTCTCTGGAGATGAATGAAAGCTCTCGCTGGACCGAAGAGGAGATGGAGACAGCTAAAAAAGGTGAGTTGCTTGTTTCTCTCTTGGCTCTGCTGGAGTTAACCCGGCAACCGGGGCTGGGTGGTGGCTGATGGCTGAAGTCGGCGCAGGGTGGTGGGCCTTGAGCCGTGGGGCCGGATTCTGCCCGTCCCGCTGCTGGTTTGTTCCCAGCAAGCCTCAGCAGGGGTTTGGGGAGGCAGGCGGTCACACAGGGAGTATGTTCAGCCTCTCCGGCCCCAGGAGCTGCACCGACACCAGGGGTGTCTGGGCTGTGGCCGGAGCTCGCGCGTGTCTGGAGACGGCTGTAGGAAATGGGGAAGGCACTTCGCCTGTTGCTTTTTGCAGTTTCTGGTGCCTGTAGCATGAGGTGGAGCTTTGTGCTGCTCTCCAGAGGTTCGTGCTATCGGTGCAATCTGTTCCAGATGCGCCGAGAGTGTCTCCCTGCGTTCACGGCCCTGGGATTTAGGGAGAGGATGGTGAACCCCGGCGCTCCGCAGCCACGCGTGGGGGACCTCGCGAGAGCTGGGGCTGTGGGCAGCGGGGGGTGACTTTACATCCTGGCGCTGATTCAGAGCCTTTGCTGAGACCGTTTTTAAAAAAGTGCTGAGTGTAGCACAGCCTTTCTTGCCACTTCCCCTCCTCGTGCCGCTCCTGCGCCAGCTCTTTCGCTGCTTTAATTTTTTTTTGCCAAAGTCACGTCCTGTTGATGGGCTGTCGAGCTCACGTCCCCAGCCCGTGCGTCCCGCTTGCATCGCTGCCGACTCTCCTGGCCCGTTGAGGGTTGTAAATGGGAAATTAAAATGGAAATGAGTGTCGTTTGGGGATGGCAGACGCAAACAGGCGTGTTAGCGGGTTCGGCTCTGCTTGGAAAATGCACCTGCTGCTGG
This sequence comes from Chroicocephalus ridibundus, assembly GCF_963924245.1. Lineage (NCBI taxonomy): Eukaryota > Metazoa > Chordata > Aves > Charadriiformes > Laridae > Chroicocephalus > Chroicocephalus ridibundus. The sequence continues at coordinate 6,249,910 of NC_086296.1, read as the reverse complement.
GATGGTGATTACACGTTCTGGAGCGCCGGCTGCCCAGGTGCTGATGGGAGCTGTGGACTTGGATTACTTTGCCTGTGAATATCCCAAAGTGTTTGGCTCACTCGCCTTTAAGCTGTTCCAACCCTCTCTACAGCCCAGTGCCAATCTAGTGCATTGCCGAGCGGGGCTCTCTATAGACGCAAAACTTAATAGATAGGCTTTAATCAAGGAAGCTGGCCCGGGGCCAGGTAGTGGGGCGAGCAGGTGCTGAGCAGGGGAGGGTTGTTGGAGGGATCTTTTCCGAGCACTGCTTTGTTTTGGAGATCGCATCTGGTTGTTAAAAAAAGTGCCTCTTGCTGTTTTCTGCTGGATGCTGGAGGTGCGCTTAAGGAGTCTTAAAACCGGCTGCCAAAGCCTGCGTGGAGGAAGGATGAAGCGTGGGAGCACGTAGCGTTATTCCAGCCCAGGGGCCAGGACGAGGCAGGGAGATTTGCTGGTGTAAAGCCCGATTGCTGATGTTTTCCCCTCCGTTACAACCTGGGAAACTGAGATTGCAACACCAGACTTCTACAGAGAAGCCAAATTCCCCTTTGCCAGGAAGCAGCCGCTTTAATGCTTCGAAGTGGCTCTGCTTGGCATTTCCAGGGACCGGCGCGGTGGGGGTTTCCGACTCGCAGCGGCTGTGAAACTCCGGAGGTAACCTCAGAGGCTGGAGGCGGCGGCAGAGCCCGCTGTGGGCATGGCTGGGCAGGGGCGGCGGAGGCTGCGGGCACCCGGCTCGGGGTGGGCTCGGAGGCACGGGCACCGTCCTCCTCACCGTAAGGACTCAGCCGCCCCAGCCACACTCTTCCCGGGACTGGTACCCGTCTGAGCCCACAGCTGGCTGGTTCGGGGAGTTAAACAAGCAAGATGAGTGTCCTACAGAAGGTCAGCCCTAACACCCCAGGGTGCTTGGGCAGGGGTGGGGATGGTGACCTCTGCTCCCAGCACCATCAGCCAGGCCTTGCCGTCCATCCCCAGCTTTGTTGTGCGTGGCGTGAAACCCCCTGTCACTTCTCTTCAGGGAGGTCAGGGAAAACAGCCCTGGGACAGCGAGACGCCAAAGTCGTCTGCTCTGCTCCTGAGTCGCAGAGCTGCACGGAGACTTTCCAAGCGGGAGAAGGCAGGACTGTGTCTGCCAGGAGAGACAATAAAGGGGAGTACCGTGTTATTAAAATTAACTAGGGGAACGAAAACCTAGCGAGAGGAAAGTTCTTGCTTAATGACACTTTTATTACGCAATAAACTTTGATTCACTAGTCTGTCAAAATGCGCAGAGATTGGGATAATTATGGGGTAGCATGTTTCTCTGATACTGCCTCCTTGCACCACGGCTGCGATCCTGAAAGCAGGAGGTTTTGATTAACCGGGAGTTGCTCGAGGATTTCCCCCCTTTCCCTTCCCGAGGCGAGGAGCGGGCAGCACCCGCTGCTCTGCCGGGCTTTGCCGCCGGGCTGGGCGCGGAGGATTTCGGCAGCGGGATGGGGCTGCTCCTTAAAAGGCAATGTTTAGGCAGCTCCTGCCTTTGGGGGACCCGCTGGCGGGAGCCCACGCAGGCAGGAGTTAAAGGTAGGCTGGCGGGGAGTTCGCTAGCAGCGGGCGCCGACCTGGAGCAGCCGGGTGGGTTTATTGCCTGCCCCCCCCAGCCCCTGCGCTGCGTTTCGCCGCCGGCGCCCGGCGTCGCAGAGCAGCCGCGATAGCGCTGGAGCTGAACTTGATGAACCGTGAGGTTTCGGCCTGACCTTCGTTACTCTTTAAAGTCTGGTATCTGTTCTCGCCCCGGCGCTGGGTTTTTCCCCTGGCGTTTAACAAGTGGTTTTGTTCTTCGGAAAGAGACGGTGTGGAAATGGCAGTTTCTTGCTCACCTGAGGTCCTCCCGTGCCTTGCCAAGGCTCTGTGCTCCTCGCCCTCGTGGCAGAGCCAAGCCTGGGCTCTTTATGCCTTCGCCCAGGCCAAGGAACCGGAGGGGCCACGGGATGGAGTCGGCCTAATGAGGCAGAGGAGGGTTGGTCGCAAACGTGAAAAGCTGATGTCAGAGAGTTAAATAAGCTGTGAAGACTCCCGAATAGTTCATTTTGGGTAGATGTAAAATATTTCCCTGGATACGGAAGGTATCAGTTCTGCCAACAACCAATTCGGAAAGTAAGATGAGTTTTGGACTGACCGGAACCATTTTTTTCCCAGTCCCATCCTGTCCACAAAACTGAAAAGTGGGATTTTTAAAAAAAATACTGATTTCTTCAAATTTGCACACAAAACCCACTGACACAAAAGCCCATGCAGAAGCCAGCCATCTCCCATCGCCTTTTGGACGCGGCTGCCTTTCGGCGTGCTGTCTGGAGCCCGAGCGAGTGGGTAAACACGCGCGAGCGTGCGCTCCTCCAACCCAAATTTGGGTTTGCGCTGTTATTTCTAACGAGCTGCTGGCTGAAGGGTGGGGAGAGGTAGGTCCATGTGAGTCTTCGAATTTTCCTCCATCGCTTCTTCCTGGCAGGGCAGCCGTTGCTCTTAGGAGTTGGCTGCAGCGCAGGCGATGCTGGGAAGCCGGCAGCTCCATACCTTCCTCCCTTTGTCTCCCCTGTGCTCATGCTGGAGCCATCCTCTCTCCGGTTGGAGATATTTATTGCTGTAAAAGCATGCTGATGGCAGTAAATGTGAGCTGGAGAAGCTGGTTTGCAGCCTGTGCCAGTCGCTGCGTGTTGTCCCTCTTGCTGGTCCTGGGGTGGGACGTGCCTTGGGGTCCCCCACCCGCGTGCGCTCTGCTCAGGCTGGGTGCAAGGGGAGCTCAGAGGGAGGACAGCCCGTCCCTGGCGCCCACCGCTGTGGGCAGAGCACCGCCGTCCACCTGCTCCGAGCGAGCCGCGTGTTTGCCATGAAGTTCAGAATGAAGCGACGTGGTGGAAATTATCAGGATGGGGCGGATTGGGTGCCACGAGGGCAAAACTGCATCCAAGGCGGGAATCGGTCACACTTGCGCTGGAGGGGGCTGGGGTCGGCTGCGATCGGCTGCGATCCCATCCCAGACACCCCAGGCTGGGGCTTTGCGGCTCTTCAGCCAAGGTGTCACCCCGGGGATAGAGCCCGTGGTGCTGCTGCCCGCCGTGCCCCCCGGAGCTGTGCTCGCTGCCTCCCTTGGCTGAATGTTTCTTGAGTGTGTAGGAGCAAACTGCGAGGATTTGCTTAGTGAGTGTCGGTGAATGGAACACAAAAGGCCTGTCAGGGGGAACTGCTGGGTAATTACTATAATTTACAGCCTACATTTTAATTTTGAGCGTTATTTTTTCAACAATAAGAGAGCAGGAATAATATCCTAACCAGGTGAAGGGAGAGAGCTGGGCTCACCAGGAGCAGCTGCTCCCTGTGCGCTCGCTGCCCTGCGCTGGAGACTCGAGTGTCCCAGTCAGACGGGGGGAAATGGCACCTCTTGGGGAGCAGATGTCCCGGGGGGAGGCTTCCTGTCCCCTCCCAGGGTCAAAGGATGGGGACACAGCGCAAAAAGAGGGTTGTGACGGGAGGGGGACAGCCGGGCAGGTCCATGGTCAGGGCACAGGGCTCGATGCTTTTGCAGCAGGTTGATGCAGTGGTCCAGCGACCGGCTTCTCTGAAGGGGAGACCTGGGCCCTGAGGGTCCCCAGCCAGGGCCAGCGGAGCAGGGAGGTGGCACTAGAGCTGAGCTAGCTCGGGTCCCAACTCCATACCCACACCTCGTTTGGTGGCACTGCCTCCCTCTGGAGAGATGGCGTGATGGGTGTGACGGCTGCTGAGGAGTTTTGCTGCGAGCTCCTTCGTAGCCGTGGGGCACATCAGAGACGCGCTGGCATCTGGCCACCAAAGGAGAGGTCCATCGGGAGTGTGGCAGCCTGGTTCTGGTGTCACCTTCCCAAGGAAGGGAGAGCATCACCCACTGCACGGTGAGAGCACACCGAGCCGGCCGCCTGTGTGACAGTCCCTCCGGCAATGCCACCGGTGCGTGCAGGGACTTGGGCTTGTCCCCTGCGCACCGTCCCCACCACTTTCCTTGGTGCGCTGTCAGGAGCCCGGCGCTCACCCAGATCTGCCACCCACTGGCTCCGCGGCCCTGGAGAAGTTACTCACCTTCCTTGTGCCTCAGTTCTCCCACGCGCTGCAAACCGCCCCGAGATCGGCAGGGGAAGGTGACACTGCGATGCTCTAATTCATCTCAGAGCGATGCCGACCATGCTTTCGGGATGCCTCGGATGGTGTCACTGACTCTGTAGTACTGGTCTTTCTCCGGGATGGGGTTACAGACCATTTTGGCTGTGCCATAGCCGAACTGCCTCCATCCCCGCTACCAAGAGAATGTCTGGGTGCGAGAGGGGCTGGAGGTTCGCACCAGGTACCGTCGGGCGTAGGGGAATGAGATCACTTAGGTTTTTGCCTGTAACCTTGATCTGCAAATCCAGATGAGCTCCCATTAAGGGACCCTTTTATGGGCTCCCTCCACCCTCGCCGAGCCCTGGGTGGAGCAGGGTGGCCGTGCTGGAGAGCCTTGGAACGACTCTGGTAAAATACTGCAGCTGCGGAGAGCCGAGGGGTGTGGGGCGATGGCCCTCGCCTGCCAGGCTGCCCCTCCGAGTTTCTCCTCCGTGCTCCGAAACGCCAAGTGCGCAGTACCATGCTCTCCGGGCTCCTCTTCCTTCCAGCTTCCTCTTGCCGGTACCGGAGCAAAGGCCCCCGTCCACCCATGGTGACTCCGATGCCAAACCTTTCCCCATCCCTCCTCCGCCAGGGCAGCGGCCGCGGGGCAGAGGCGTGCCGGAGTGCCAGGGCATCCCGCCGGTGCGGCGCTGGGCTCGCTGGCGCGCACCTCCCCAAAGAAAAGCGCCTTTGATTCAGTTGAGAGCGGAGGAAACTATTAGCCAAGCTTTGTTTTCCTGGATCCCTCCCCCTGCCGCTGACATTCAGAGGAGAGCGAGGGAGACAGAAAGTGAGAGAGGGAGGGCGGGAGCGGGTGCCAAGCGGCCGCACCCCTTGTCAGCTTGGGTCAGCGCCACGTTCGTTATTAATGCTCTGTCTAGAGGTCACATTCAGATGCAACGAGCCCTGGGTCAGCCAGAGGAACAGATTAGAGCTCGCTCGCTGCTCCGCCACATACCGACGGCACCGGCTCCCCGTCCCCGGGCTGGCAGGAGCGGAGCTGCAGCGCGGTCGGCTGCTCCCTCCCCTTCGCCTTTCTCCTGCCCTTTTTTTTTTTTTTTTTTTTTAATTATTATTATTTCTTGGCAACGTCGGGCATCTCCTGAAACTGCACAGCCTCCCCGTAGCCCCGAGCTGCTGAGCGAGGAGGTGAGGTAGGGGAGAAAAATACCGGAGGCGCTTCCATCCGCCTGAACAATCGCGGCTGCAGCCGGCTGGAAGGCTCCGGCGAGCGAGCAGGAGGAGCGCGGAGGACGCCGTTCGCTCGCCGGCCCCACCGGAGGGAAGAGCGCTGTGGCCGGAGCATGTGTTCCATGTGTTCCCACCAACTTCTGGCATCGGGGTCAGGAGTCTCCCGCCTGTGACCTGGTTTCCAGCCTCGGCACCCGCTCGTTCGCCTCTCTCGGCCGCCCATGGCTCTGAAATCCTCTCGCCCCCAGGATTTAAGGAACCGGCTTTGCTTTCTTCTCTGTCTCCGGCTGCTGCGAGGGAGCGAAAGCAAAATGCGTGGGGAGGGTGTGAGCGGAGCACTCGCAGCGCTTCGCAGCGGGCTGCCGTGCCCGGGGGGGCTTTGAAGAAGTGCCCCAACGCCCGCGTCCTTCCCAGCTCGCCCTCTGCGCGCTCCGGGCGCGCTCCCTGCCCGCCGGACCCGCAGCCGGAGCACGTAAGTCGGGCGCTGGGGGTCCGAAGGATGGGGTTAACCTCAGGGTTGCGTGTCGCTGCGTGCCTGCGGGCACCCCCTGCGTCCCGAGCCCCCGCCCCAAGCCAGCGTGAAGATCTGATAACTCCGTTAGTCATAGTTTCAGTTGCGGTGCCGAGGCGGGCTGGCGTGCCGGGGAGCTCGGGGCAGTGGCTGGGGGCTGCGCAGCGCATCGAGCCGGGGGTGCCCGGTGAACCAAGGGCTTACCGGCACGTCCTGGGGTGTCTCGGCTGGTCCCTCCCCGAGCATGCAGATAATTACAGCGTGGGGAAGCAGGTGTTGCTGTTTCGCTCTGGTTTTAATGTAAAGAGCAGGGGGTCCGGGCTCCCTGCCGGGTCCTGCAGGCAGCTTCCTCGGGAGCCCACCGCTGCCGTGGCCACCAGCCTGGCCAGCTGCAGGCTCCTCCGGCAGCGTCCCCGTCCCCCAGCCCCGCGGTGGGCACAGCGAGCCTGGCAGGGGAAAGGGCAGCCGGGAGCTGGCATCGCCGCGGCTGGCAAAGGTCAGGCCATGCTGGGCACCGCTCGCACTGGCAGCCGTCACCCCCCCACACTCCCCGGGCTCTGCCGTGCCGGGTCCCGCTTCCCGCCGCCAGGCAGCGTGGCATCTCGCCCACCGAAGCCCCAGGGCTCATGGCTCACCGGTGCCAGTGTTTGCGCTCCAGGGCTTTGCCCGGGGCACAGCAAAGGTCTCTGTCCCCAGCTGTCACACTTGGTGCTGGGCCACCAGCACAGAGATGAGCAAAGGGGGCCGAGCCGCTTGTTTGCTTTGGACGAGCAGCGAAGGGTTGTGACACAGGGGATGGGTTGTGACACAGGGGACTGTCCTGTTTTCCCCTGCAGCCTTCAGCAACTCGAGGAGGGGGAGGACTCCCACCCCAGCTCGTTATCTCTCACAGTTGGTGGCCGGACGTCCTTTTTTTTTTTTTTTTTTTTTTTTTTTGATTCATTATTATTTTTAAGAAGTCGCAGCCTGCCAGCGGGGTGACGGCGGTCGTGGGTTTGGCTGCAGCGAGGCTGGGAGTTGCAGAGTTAAAGCTCAAACTTGTTTCTTGGCTTGCCACGGCCTTTTGTGGTGCTCAGCGCTGTGTGATGCCTGCCTCTTACATGCAATTTGATAAGCCCTGGTGCTGGGACGGGGCAGGATACAGGCACCGGCTGGATGTTAACTCCTGCTGTGCTGGGTACTGCCGGTTTCCTCCAGGAGCTGGGAAGCAGGGAGAGGTTTCATCTCTCCTGGGGGATGTGGTGCCAGCTATTCAAGGCAGATGTACCCGCGGCCCCCATGCTGTGCCCTCCCCTTGCACGGGTGCAGGAATCCTGGCGGGAGGTGCCTCCCTCGGACCCCGATTGCTTGTGGCTGCGCTGAGATGAGTCTGTCCCGGGAGGAATTTGTTGTTGGGCTGAAGCAGAGGTTCGACTGTCCCTTCGGTCCAGGCTGGGGCTCGGAGGTGGCACGTGGCAGCAGTGTGGCTGAAGGCTGGCAGCGGGGCCAGGCTGGGGTACAGCTGTCGTGGCTCCCGGGCACAAGCAGGGCTGTCACCAGGAGCCCTAATGTGGGACTCGTCGCGGTCCCAAGCCCTATGGTGTCTGAGCAGCCAGGGAAGTGTTTGGGGACGGATGATGGAGGTGCCCAGGCAGTGCCTGTTCCCAGGCTCTGTGGCTGGTGATGTCTGGAAGATGCTCCTAGCAGGTTCATTCCCTGCTGATTTTCATCTTGAAGTCACCTTTTGTGGCAGTACTGTGCCCCTGGGCTCGTAGTCTCTCTATCCTGCACCCTACACAAGGTGCAAGGGAGGACCTGGGGAGCTGTTGGCTTGAAGGTGGCATCACATGGGCAGGACCAGCTGGAACAGCATGTCCCAGTTCAGCTGGCAGCATCCTGCAGGCTGGTGGCAGCTCTGGCCCCACCAGGCACCACAGGAAGGACCAGCCACACACTAGGAAGGACTGCAGGCTGCGAGGTTTTTATTTCCCAGAAAGTCTGGATCTCCCTCGGACAGGTCACCTCCAGGAGCCTGGGATGGATGGACGAGGGTGCCATTGCACCCTTCTCTGGCCTGTGGTTGTGACCCCCACCTCCAGTTGTGGCACTGGGGGTGCCCAGACACCCCTGCAGAGACCGCAAGGACGCAGGCTGCTGACTCGCTCCTTCCTTCTCCTCCACCCTGCTGGGTTGCCCCAGTGCTGGCAGGAGCCCCATGCTTGGGTGGCACCATCTGGCCAGGATTGCCAGCCCTTGGCGTGATGCCTGACCTGGGAAGCTGCTTTTGCTCATGAGCCTGCAATCAGCACTAATGCCCTGGCACACCTCTTCCCAGCCCGGGATATCACCTGGGCTTCCCTGCTCCTCCTCCCCATCCCTAACAGGACTCTGCGCTCCAGCGCCCTGAACTGACGTCTTACCCCAGTCAAAGTCATCACTGGGGCACAGGAGGGTGGGAAGAACCTTTGCTTTGTGATAGGGACTTGAGAGCTGCTGCCCCAGGTTCTCCTAGGCATGGCAACACCTCCTGCAACTGTCCCAAAGGGAAGGGAGCACCGCTCGCCCTCCTGACAGCCCAGTGGCTGGCCGAGATGTGGCTGTGGGACGTATTTTGTTCCAGAGGCGGTCAGCATAGTGTCTTGTTTCCCCTTGGAAAGAAAAACAGGCTCTCATAGGTCATCCCCTGGCCTAGGAAGCCATTCAGACGGGTGCTAGTGACCATATTGTTCCTGTGGAGTTTGGCTTGCGCGGAGGATGTTTCCCATCCTGCATGGATAATGCTGCCCTTGTGGGAGCGTATCTGGTGTTAAACCCTTCTCCTTTTTCCCTCCTGCGACCATAGGTCTCCTTGAGCATGGGCGGAACTGGTCGGCCATTGCCAGGATGGTGGGCTCCAAGACCGTGTCGCAGTGCAAAAACTTCTACTTCAACTACAAGAAGAGGCAGAACCTGGATGAGATCCTACAGCAGCACAAACTGAAAATGGTGAGAGCCCCGTCTCAGCCCACACCCATAGGTAGTTCCCAGCCAGCTTGCGTGCTTCCCACAGCCAAGGAGGGTCTTTATCATGTCAGAGTGAAAGCTCTGGGGAGCGGGAAGCAGAGCAGGAGAGGGTTTTCTACCCATCTGGCCCCAGGAGGTCTGGAGGAGGGGGAGCTGCTGCGTGGGAGATGCCTGGGTGTCTGGAGCATGGCTGGTACGCGAGGAGATAAGAAGGAGCAGAAGGAGGAGGAGGGTTGTGGTGTGTTGGCCGGGACGCGAGCTCAGTCCCGGCTCTGCAAATACTTTGATGCCGGCGAGGTTGTTCTGTTCCACCCCAGGAGCGGAGAGCCCGTCGGGGCACCACAGCTTTGTGCCTTGCAGGTACCGCAGTTACCTGGTAAAGTGTCGGTTTGCCCCAAAGAAATTCAGGGGTTTAGGACAACGTGAGGAAAGGCTGGTCCTGACACGGATGTTGGTTGTCCTCAGGGCTGCGAGCAGACGCGTACATCCCTCCGTGCCTCGCTTTCCCCGTCAGAAGGGGCTAACACTGATGCTTTTCTGGCATGCGGTGCAGGGTGTGAATGAAGTGGGGTTTGTTTGGTGTTCTGGAGATAGGACGGACTGCTAAGAGCAACTAAGGATTATAATTATTTCATTTGTAGAGTATCCTGGGGTTCCCAGTTTCTGGCTAATAGAATTCACATGGCTAAACCCCCAAGGGGTGCTTTGAAAATGCAAAGGACAATGTTCAATGCAGGAATCTCTCCAAGCAAGCTATTACAGAAAGAGTAAAAAGAAAGACAGGAAAACATTCAGTGACTCACCCAGGAATTTAATATCCTAGTCAGTCTATAGGAATGAGAGAAAGAGAAGACATCGGCGATTCTTTTTTATTAATTCTCTACACACAGAGACACTCCTGTGTTCCTATGTTTCACTGAATTGTTTTTAGAAACAAAGCAAACAAACTATATAAAACACCCCAAAACAGATATAAAGACTGGAATGAAATGTGCATCAAGCCCTCCGAATATAAAACGTTACATTATAAAGATATCATTGTTCATTACTGGGGAGCATCTGAAATAAGATCATACAGCTTAGCTGGCAGTGGAGCCGTTGTGTATTAATTTACTCTGCTTCCTAATGTTTCAGAAATTATATCACGGAAGTGTTTTTCTGCAGAACCACATTTTTCCCCGCATCCGTCCCTCCAAGGCAGCCGCTAGACTTCTCCAGTCTATTTGTTCACTCTCACTTGCAGTTTATATCAGCATCATCATTTTATTTTTTGAGCATTGGAGGCTATGGGATTCGGTTGTGGAGAAGAACAATGAACGTTCAGCTGTTATTTATTGTGCTCTATTGTTTTGTGGCAACAGCAGATGCCAGAAAGCTGAACAAAATCAAAGAACAACTGAGATTAAATTGCCATAGACCGACCTTCCTGACTCCTAAATATATTCACGAGCAAACCGAGCCTCCAAATCTCATCCTATACCCAGTAGTCAGCCATGACCTCTGCGGAGGAAGCACGTGGTGAGGCAGCGTGGCATCGCCTAGTTCTGCCGTGACATCCCCAATTTATTCCCTGACCTCGCCACCAACAGCTATTGCTGCTGATGTGCGGGGAAACACAGTGGCTCTGCTTTTCTTCCTCTTGCTTAATGAGAGTAAACTTAATTAGCAGATCTCATTCGTTTCCCAAATGGGGCTCATTAATATTGTAGCCTCCTCTTCCAGGTGGGTGTGACACTGGGTTGCAGCAGCGGCAGGTCATGGGTGGGCAGCAGTGACCGCTGTGGGACGGGAAGCAGAGACTGGCAAGGTCCTTTTGTCCCCAGAACATGTCACAGCACAGTGCAAAGCAGGAGATCCCCATTCCCCACAATAGGACAGTGCTGGGTGGGATGAGTCCGGGCACTTCAGCAGCTCCTTGTCCCCTTGCATGCTGAACCTTGGCTAGCCAGAGCCCGAGGAGCTCTGGGGACAGGGGGACCCTCCCTCAGAGCATCCAGGGAGCACCCAGCGTTAGGAAGGAGGAAGGTCTGGGTTGCAACAGGTGAAGATGTCTGGCATGGTGATGCTCCTTTTCCACCTCTCCAAAGCCCGCATGGTCCATACGCTCCCACGTGCTGCATTTGGAGTTTTAATTTGAAGACCCATCCTTTTACCGGAGAGGTTCACCCCTGGGGAAGGAGCACACAGGGGCCGGGGAGCTGCAGGTGGGCTGTGTCAGCACGCAGAGCCCCGTTCCCCCTCTCCCAGAGCTGCTCAGTGCTCGCGAGAGCCTTCTGCAAGCCCACTGCGGCCCCGGCTCCTATGGGGCTGGATGCCAGAGATCCTCACTCTCCTCCCTCTGCAAGCACCCCCCTGGATCCGGGTGTCCGTGCCAGCCGGCTGCACCACGGGACAGGGAGCCTGTTACCACTGGGGCAGGGTCAGGCCACCTTGAGGCTTCGCTTTATCTGCCCGGCTGTGTTTGGTTTCACTGCCGAGAAGCTCGGATGTGTCCCAGGCATCAGCGTCACTTAGCCTTGACCTTCTGCGCACTGCGCTCTCTAATCTCGGCATTTAAAGAAAGCAGGGCATTGGGATACACGGCGTCCTCAGAGCCGCGCTTTTTGTTAGCGGTTGGAGATTAGGCTCTATCTTCACCAGGACCTCTTTGCAGTGTCACATTGGTCTATTGACTGCTGGGGCTTTTTTTTGGCTTGTGCAACGAAGATGGGCGAGTTATCTCCTGAGCTGGTGCTGGTCCTGCTTGGAGAACCAATCTTTTGAACGCCTCCAAGCAACATCTCTGCAATTCCTTGGGTTTTTTGGGTGGTGCTGGCTTTGCACGGCAAAGCTGCTTCAGGAAGACAGCCTGGTGGCCTCTTCTTCTAGAAGGTGAACACGTCTGCCTTGCCTTGGTATAGAACCTTGGTCTTGGGAACTGGGACCCTCCTCACTGTGGGATCTCCTCTCTGCCCCTTCCTGTTGCTGCTGGCTGCTCCTGTGGCAGAGCACGGGACTCATTCTGTCCTTAGACTTAGTCCTGGTGCCATCTCAAATATGCATCACTACATCACACCACTGTGGGACTGCCTGGTCCTGCTTGTAGGACAGGCTGATGCTGATGGGAGGTACCCATAATGATGGCTCCGTGTCATGGCTCACTACCACATGGTAGCCTGGTTTGGAAGCTGTTTTGGCTGTTCCTGCCACGTCAGGTGGTGAGTGCAAGGAGAAGCTGGAGAGATGTACTCGAGGCTGGTGGCATCTCCCTCTCCTCCTCCAGGACAGACGGTGCAGGTGAACTTGAGTGGTGGGATGCAATGCCCAGTGCCGGGGATGGCAAGAGGGGAAGAGCTGCCCATCCCTGCCAGGCTGGGAGTCAGCGTGATGGGGCTGGCTGGGGACCAGGTGCCCGGGAGGACAGCATGGAGGAGCAGAAGTGGAGTGACCCCTCGTGCAGGGTTTGGTGTCCTAGCTGCACAGAGCGTGTCTCCGCAGTGGTTTTGGCGAGGCAGACCACTCAAGTGGCACCAAGTCCTGGATGCTCCTGCAAAAATCCCTGGTGGCGGATAGAAAGCGGGGACCCTCTGGGCTGGTATAGCACAAAATGAGCATCAGAGTGCCCGTAGGAAACGGCCCTGGCACCTTCCTGTGGCCTCGCTGGTAAACGCTTGGATTAAGAGAATGTTGTGACAGTGGGGAACACTTGGTCCCAGGCATGGCTCACAGAGACTCTTCCATGTCCTGCAGTCGTGGTTAGGATCCCGTGTCAGATGCGGGCCCTGTGCCCGCTTACAGAGGCAGAGCAGGAAGGGACCCCGTTCCTGGGCAGGGTGCCGGGAGCAAGACTGCGTGAGGGGACCAGAGCTGTTGGCTTTATAAGAGGTGAGGTGGTGGCCGGAACGTATCTCTAGACGTAGCCAGGATCTGCTGCCTGGATTTCACGTCATCTTCCCTAAATACCAGCAGTGTGGTCTGCCGTGAGAGGGACCCATGGTGCCCCCGGCATCTCACTGCTCCGCTCTGCCGGAGCCCGGGCTGTGGCCAAGTAGGATGCTGAGGCAGAGGCTGGTTCCCGGCTAATTCCCCAGCGAGGAGCCTGCTCCTGCCCGCGGCTGAGTCACGGACCCGTGAGTAAGAGGCAGAGAAGTCTTTGCCATAGTAACGTCGGCGCTTTGTCACCGCATTAGCGTGATGGGGAACTGCTGCTTCAGACAGAAACGTGCGGTTGCTGAATCGCTGCCGTGGCAGAGGCGCGAGGGCTGGCGGTGCCGGGGCATCACCGCTGCTGCCGGCCGGGGCCAGGGCACCGCAGAGCCCTGCCTTCCTCCTGCCGCCTCCCCGCGCCTTCACACAGCCCTTTCTCAAGTGCCTTTTTTTCCCCTCTCTTCTGCCCAGTTTGATAAAAATAGATTTTGAGCAAGCAGCGTTTCCAAGCAGAAGGCAGTTGTATTTGTTTGTTTTATCTGGAAGTTTTTTAAAGGATTGAAAAATTGCGGGGGGGAAGGGGGGGATCAGCTCTTCCCAGCACAAAGATCCAGCAGCAAAGTTAACGTTTCCACCACGGCTTTATCTCTTCATCCATGTAAATAAACGTCCTACACACGTCATTCATGTGGGGTTTGCAGGGAGAGCCGGAGATGATGGGCCTGTTCCTACTGGTAATATTTACTCAAGCAACAAGAGCAGGAAACGATAGCAAAGCCGAGACTTTCCCTTTGGGCCGGCGGGAGGGAACAGCTCTCCGTGCCCTCGTGGCTGCAGCACGTGCCCCGGCAAGCAGGGACAGGGCTGTCCCAGGGCAGGATGGGCTACCAGGTAGCTCACCTTTGGGATGCTGTGCCACCCGGAGTGTCCCCACTGGCGACAGCCGCCCCGGCATGGGAGTCAAAGTCCTTTGGCAGCACCTGCCGTAGGCGACGTGAAAGCTGGTGCGCAAAAATATTGGCTGGGCCGTATCTGGCGCATCAGCTTCGTTATTTGCAGACAAGCGTCAGGCTGCGGCCATGCATGTTTTCGTAGGTGGAGGTAGTCCCTGGAAATGTGCAGGATGAATGCGTGCACATGCGTAACGTGGGACCACCAGGATCTTGCCAGCCTGGCACTGGTCACTTCTGCACTGGTGTCCTTGTCCGTGTGTCCATGCGTCAGTGCCACCCCTCCCTTGGAGGCGTGCTGCTGCCTGGGGCTGGAGCTCCGCATGGAGCTGGGCTGGCCATTGTGGGACAGTCAGTTTTTGGCCAGGTGGGACCATGCTGCCAGGCTTTCGGCAGGCGAGTCTGGTCCTGAGGACTGATTTTCGGAGGGTTTACCCGGTGGGACCGTGATGGTGTTAGCATCCCTCTCGGCCCTTTGAGCAAGACGGTGCTGTCTGCTCCCCATCCCTCTGGTCTCTCCTTCTCACCATCGTTTGCCTCTTCCCCAGGAGAAAGAAAGGAACGCCAAGAGGAAGAAGAAAAAAGGCACCGCCGTTCAAAACGAAGAAGCTGCCTTCCCTCCTGCAGCCGAGGACGAGGAGATGGAGGTGTCGGGGACGAGCGGCAACGAGGAGGAGATGGCCGAGGAGGCAGAAGGTGAAGCGGGTGGGGGGCTGTGGCGAGGGGGACGCACTCGGCTCTCCTGGCTTTGCTGCCACTACCAGGAGATGCTGGCAGGGGCTTGCGTCTGTCACCCCAAAGCCACACTGAGGTGACGGCATCCCGCAGCACGAGGTGCTGGTGGCTTTTTGGATGCCTCTGGATTTCACTCTGGCGAGGAGTGTCCTGGATCGCTGCCCTCCTCCCGTGTCTGTCTGGAGGGATGTGTATTTTGGGAAGGTCGTGTGATGCGGGAGCTCTGTTACCGGCAGCCTCCGCTGTGACTGCCAGCTGCCCACGGGGGTCCCAGGGGGCATGGGGAGGCTTATGGCAGCCTCCGTGGCCCAGGGGCACGGCAGCCCCCGCATCAAGGCTGCATGTAAAGGAACTTGGATTGGTCCCAGCAGCTTCTTCTCTCCCTGGAGGAGAGCAAGCCCTTTGGTTCCCAGTTTCCATCAGCTCACACTCCCCACGGCACCCAGCTCACCGGGGCCTGGCACGCTTGTGTGCTCTTGTAAACTGCGTTTCATGGTGTTTTCCCCCAAAGGGGGGGTCTCTGTGTGTTTGGCAGGGTTAAATAGCCAACCCTGTGAACTCTTGAGGAGCTTCGCATGGGCTCAAGGAGGGATAACCCACTAAGGTTTGTACATGCCCATCCCCGTCTCGTCAGGGCATCGCTGCCAGTGCTGCCCCAGGCGGTGGAGCCCGCGCTGCCAGCAAAGGCAGGGGAAGCCGCGGTCTCCCACCAGCGAGGCTGGGGTACCTTGTCGGGTCTTTTCCTCCTCCTTTCCCTTTTAAGGCAGCGTTTTCCTCCCTGCCAGCCATACCAAAGAAAGGAAACAACTTGAAAGTGACAATTTTCAGCTATTTATCGCTTAGAAAGCACGGCAGCGAGTTTGGAGAAAATGTGCATAATTTTCCAACAATAGCCCCATTTGACTTTTGTCAAAGTAATTTAATAACTTTACCGTCAGTGCTGGCACCACGCTGGTTCCTGGCCTTAGCACCCAGGCTAATGGGACTCGAAATGGGAAATCTTTTCAAATCATCATCGCGAGTGACTCATTAAAGGCAGATTCCAGGTAAATCTTTGTGCGAGGTGATACGTGACTCAGGGGCGCAAAGTAAAAGGTAGTTATTGCTCTTTGTAAGAGTGCCTGAGAGGAAACAATGTATTTTTGAGATTAGAGACGGATCTCTTGACGTGCTCCTGAGCCTTACGCTCCAAGCCTTGTCTCTTGTTCTGCTGCCGGGGCGGGCTACGGAGCTGAAGAAAGGCATAAGACGAGCGTGGCACGTTTTTGTGCCAAGGAAGGATGGATGTGCTCCAGCGTACGGCTCTTGGGACACAGTTCCTCCGTGCTGCTCACCTTGCTGGCGTTTGAAAGCTGTCCATGCTGCTGTGGAAAGAGAGAGGTCAAGGGATGCCCAGGAGGAAGCCTTTGGGCATGAGCATGGAGCTGTGTCCGTCAGGGATGTGCTGAGGTGGGACCGTGGAAGTCTTCTGGTGCTCCTGGCCCTGGACGTGTTTGTCTGTTCAAGGCTTGGAGGGAACGATCCTCTCCCCAGCCATAGAAAAATCTCTCGGCAGCACCTTCATCTGCAGCGGTGCCTGGACACTTGTGCTTCCAGCTCACTGCAAGCTGTTGGTGGCAGATCTGAGAATGATCCTTTCCATGTAATAATTAACCTGTCCCGCAGCGCTGCCAGCGCTTTGCTTTCACCGACCCTGACCTCCTTTCTTCTGCCACTGGCGGCTTAAATAACAACAAACACGCAGGGTTTTTTGGGATGGTTCCCAGCTGCCCCGGGGGTGGCAGAACCAGGGACACGGGCGACGTAAGTCAGCGAGCAGGGTGCCAGCGAGGTGCCTGGCCCTGGGGGAGCAGAGCTGATCCAGAGCCATGGGTGAGAGGATGAGGAGGGAGCAGGTCCTATCCTGCGGACCCAGCCAGCAGCCAGGCTTTTCCCTTAAAATTCAGCTTCCCAGTCGCTTGGTCTCCAGGCATTTGGGTGTGCGGTTTTGCCTTTGGGTGGGGGTTAACAACAGTCGTCGTGCTGGGCAAGCAGGGTCCCCCAGAGCATCCTTTTGCTTAGTAGGCTCTGGATCTGGGGATCCCGGCACAGCTCTCCCAGCCCCGGGATCATCTCCCCCTCGGAGGAACGAGGGCGTTCTCCTCCCATGGGAGGGGGCGGAGGCAGCGATATGGGAAGCGAGAATCTCGGGCTGATCCTTATTTTTATTTCTTCCCTTTTCTCAGCTGCAGTAAATAACAGCTCCGACACTGAGAGCATTCCCTCGCCGAGGCCTGAAGCCAAAGAAGGAGGCGAAACCGGGGCCAAGGCACCACCCGGGCCAGGAGGTGACTCCGGCGCAGAACCGGCAGTCAAGTTGGAAGAGGCTCCAACACCCCCCGACGCTCCCACCGCTCCCCCCGCCAACCCCACTCCTGCTGCCAGCCCTCCGCCAGAGGCAGCTCCCGAGCCGCCCAGCAGCGAGGAGAAGGTGCAGGAGGACCTGGTGGTGGACGTGGTGAAAACGGAGGAGCCAGAGGAGAAGGTGAGCGAAGAGCCCTGCAAGAGTGAGGTGAAGAAGGAGGAGAGTGAAGACAGCCAGGAGAAGGACAAGGGGAATGACAAGAAGGCGGAAAGCGGCGTCAGCGGCGGAGGGACAGCGGGGACGGAGGGGACGCCCAAGGCTGAGAAGAAGGAGAGTCATAAAGGCAGTAAAGGCCCCGGGGTGAACCCCGACAGCGACTCCAGCGCGACCTGCAGCGCAGATGAGATGGATGAGCAGGATGCAGTGGACAAGAGCAGGTAGGAGTGGGGAGCGAGGTGGGCAAATGCACGGCTCGAGGGCCAGATGAGCTTCTCCGTTGCGTGCCACGGTGCCCACGTGTGCTCTTTCTTGGGAATATCACCACTCAGGTATTCCCTGAGGCAAAGGGACGTGCCCGGTTGTGTCCCCATGTGGCTGTGACCCTTTGGCCACCGCTTGCAGAGGGGCCATGACACAACGGGCAGTGCCATGTCCCAATGTACGGGTGCTACTGGGCAATGACCATGGGCAGGTGTTGGGTGCAGAGCCGCTGCGTCTGCTGGCTGCAGCCCATCTGGGTGACGCAATGGAGCAGGACGTGCCCTTGGGGACAGCGGAGCTGTGCAGAGGCGCGGGCTGGTTTGCCAGCGTCCGGGGTTGGGAGTGGTTTCTGTCCGAGCTGGTGCTGGCAGGAGAGAACTCACTTCAGGGACCGTTCCCAGTGCTGAGTTGCTCCTTGGCAAAGATGCTGCTCGCATCGATAGGGGTAAATTATCTGTCCTGGCTGTAAAGGGAGGAGAATGGTGTGAGCTTTCCTGCGGTATCACCACCAGGTCTTCACCTGAGCTGCTGCAGTCCTGAGCCCTTCACCTGGCCAAAGGCACCTCTGACCCTTTATGGGTGGCTCTTGGGACAGGGAGGGGAAATGCGAGACTCTTTGGAGGAGAAACGTCCTGCTTCCTTTCCAGCTCTTCTCACAGAGCCCTCCCCACCCAAGAGCCTCACAAATGGGTCAGGGTTTTCTGGTTTTTAAAGAATATGTATGAATACATGCGTCTTTGTAGCACTGATTTCTCTAGTGGCTCCTGCTTCCATCCACGCTGGCTCCTGGGTCAGGAGGCACCTCTGAGTCTGCCTTGCCATTGCACATAGGGATGGCGGTCCCTCCGCTGCTTCCCGCTTTGGAGCTGGGCTGATGAGAGGATGGCATCCCACGGCCAGCACCCTGCATAAAACACCCCACATGCCTCCCGTGGGCTTGCAGGGGGCAGTTTGGCAACAGAACGGGTGCTGCCAGGCCAGGCGGGCTGTGCACCGCGCTGTGGATGGGGCAATTTAAAAAAAACAAGCAGGATGAGGCGGTGGGGAGCCATCGCGCATCTCCACCACCCCTAGCAGCCTCCACACTTTCCCTGTGATGGATGCTGGAGCCAGTGGGTGAGTGCTACTCGTGTGGGAGCATCCTCAGCACTGGCCGGCCGCGCCGGGGGAGCAGCCTCTCTCGCTGCCGAGCAGCTGGAAGCAGCGCTGACGATGCTGAGGGGTGGTGCGGATGCTGCTGGCCCCGGCCCCATGGTGGGGCTGAGGCCTCTTGGCTGCCGTGCTCCTCTCCAGCAGTGGCCGGAGTCCAGCACCACCCCTCCCCACCCTCTCCTCCTTCCCAGATGGGAGAAAACCTCCCAGCAAGGGAGAGTGAGGCCAGCGGGGCTGCGCTCCTCGAGTTTAACATTAACCCAACCGAAAACAGGACGGCAGCGGCTTGTACCGACTTCCCAGTAGTGAAGGAGCAAGTCGTCTTGGGAACAACTTTTTCATCCCCATCTCCTTGCTGAGTCAGTGCCTGTCTCGCTTGTCAAACAGTTACCAGCTTCCGGGAATATTAAACATTAAACAGGCGTCCCGCAGCTCACGGACCACTCCTCTTACCCGGTGCGGTGGTGAAGCGCGGGTGATAGCAGAGCCTGCTGGCACAGAAAAGCTGCAGCTGATGCCGGCGCCTGGTGCTTCCCAGCCTGGGAACCCCGGGAGCACCCACGGGGTCAGTCTGCAGCCAGATCAGAAGTTTCGGCACCATCGTGCTCCCAGCAGGGACTCTGTGCCCTTCCCCGGTGTAGCTTTGCTACTTTGCATTTCCCAGCGGCCGAGGGCTGCTGGCTCGCAGGCAGGTACCGCAGCCCCGCTGCTGCAGCGTGACTTGCGATGAGCAGGACGAGGCAGCTGAGATGCCGCGTGAGCCGCCCCGTCACCGCATCACCCGATGCTCGCCCGCCCACCCAGCGCCGGCGGGGCGTGGGTGCTCTTCCCTGCACTTGTAAAAGCACCGAGCTGTCTGCAGCATCTCCCAGAAGGGGACGGAGGGTGGCTGGGGTGTCCCCGCGGCGAGAGGGAAGGGGTGCAGGGTTGGCGTGACACGTAGGGGCAGCTTTTCTCGGGTCCTCCTGTGGTTCGCACTAGCAAAGACAAGTCCGGGCTAAGGAGTCACAGCCTTAACTCATCAAAGCTGCAGAAGGCAGCTAATGGTCTGTGGTTCCATGCAGCGTGTGCTGCGAGAGGGCTGCTGCTAGCGCTGCCAGGACTGCGGTTCAGTGGGAGGTCACGCCAGACAGGAACACACAAGGGAGGCCATGCACGGTCACCCGCTGCAGACCTGCAGCGCGGAGAGGAGATGTCTGCCCGTAAGCGTTGCACCGAGCCACCCCTGGCTGCGCGTCCCGGTCACCGGCTCAGCCGTAGGTGTGAGGGCTGTGCCGGGCCAGCTCCATGTTGGTGCCGTGGCCCTGGCTTGTGGGAGCCCATTGGGGAAGTCTGGTAGCCATCACCTTTGCACAACCACTGCGTGTGCAAGGAATTGCGTTTGGCTGGGTTACATATCGGTGCCTTGGCTCATCTGGCAATGAAACTGGTCCTTGTCTTCATGGCAGGAGTCTGGGGAACGCAGTGTCCTGGTCACCCCCAAAGCTTCATGCCTGGGAGGGGACATTTCCACACTGCCGAGGCTCATCTGTGTGTGTATCGACCCCTTCCTGCTCAAATCCTTTTCCATCCCTCCCAACACCATCACCCATGTTTAGGGACTGGGGGTTGGGTTTGGGAGGCCCCAGTTTAGCAGCGGGTGGAGAGGAGATGCTGGGGGTTGTTCAACTGGTGCCTTCCAGAGCACAGCACCCAGCAGACAGGCCTGTGGCCGGTGCAAGATCTGCTGGGAGATTACTGCATAAATTATGCAATTTGCATATTGATGTATTTAATGCTGACTCTGGCTTCCTAAGTGTCAGGATCCTGGAGGGTTTTAGGAAACCTGAGGATCTTAAGTGTGCTTAAAGGGACCTTAAGGGTACTCAAATGCATCCCTGCATGTGCCGCAAGTGCGTGGGGTAGCTGCTGGGGCGGGTGCTCTGCCAGGGCTGGCAGGACCCCACTTGCTGGTCAAGCTGGACCCGTCTCAGGCCCGGGGTGACACATTACTGGCCTGGCAGCACTGGCGTCAGGTGAAGTGGCAGGAGAGAAGCTCTTTGCTGGCACCAGGAGCCAACGTGGTGCTGGCAACCTGCACTGGCTGCCCTGCCTCCTGGATGATGCTTGCCCAGAAGAAAATTGCCCTCTTTGAAAAATAGTGGGGGAAAAAAAAATAAAATAAAATTGGCTGCTTCTGGGCAAAATCAGAGGCCAAAGTGCTGGGGGAGTTGGGCCAGGGCTGCAGAGCATGCTGTGAACTCGGTCCTTGCCCAGCTCGGCAGCCCCAGAAGAGCAGTACTGCAGCTCAGCATGGCCTGAAGGTCTCCGGAGCAAGTGCTGGGTGTCCTTGTCCCCAGCCATGTGTCTCAGCAGTCCTTGCCGTATTGCACCCTGGCGGGAGCCCCACGTCCCCCACAGCATGGCTTCACAACACCCATGTGGTCCCGTGGGCAGACATCATTGAGGTTATTTGGGGAACAGCTCCGATTTGCTGCCCCTCGCCTGATCTCCCCTGGGTGCCGAACGGGAGCACCCTGGTCCCAAGCCGGAGGTGGGTCCCCTTCCCCTCCAATGCCAGGCACGGCGCAGAGCGAGGGCTGGGGCAGTCCCAGCACCGTTGATGAGTGTATTCCCTGCACGTGGCCCCGCCACGCTTGTTTATTCATCCAAGGGTGAGCATGGAATGACCTTGAAATTTATAGGCTGAAAAGAGCAGTGAAATAACAGCTAAAATAAACAAATCAAGCTGTAAAGCTTGAAAACTATGAACTGGCTTCAACAAATTGGAGTCGGGAGGGAGAGAAGGCAGAGATGGCCTGGAGAGACGTGGTCCCCGGGGTCTCAGCACGAGCTCAGGAGCTGGACACACTGAGGGTTTGACCCATGGGCTTCACACACCGCCATCCCCATCCCATTTTGGTGGCACCATGGAGATGCCCACCTCGCACTGTGTGCACAGGGGCTCGGTGCGGCCATCTGAGTGTCTAGCAGGCAAGTCAAACAGCCAAGGGGAAGAGCAAATGGAGAGGGTGCAGGGCTGCACAGCCGCTGGGCTGAACACCAAATCCCATCCAAATCCAGCCTCTCCTCTTTCAAGTGATCCGAGGGCTCCAGCTCAGTGCACGTGATTCCTTGCCCAGGCTTTAGCACCTTGATAAATAGAGTCCTTGAAGAGGAGAATGAGGCCGATCCGGAGTGCCAGGCGAGCGCCACGTGTGAGCTCCGAAGAGTGATGTGATGCCCAAATGAAATCTGAACTGGTCACCCTGCTCTGTAACTCCCGGCTCTGGCTCTGGGCTCCAGTTCTCCCTCGGGTTTATTCTGGACAACAGCAGGTGTGCTAGAAATAGTTAGCGTAGGGGATGAGGAAAGAGGGCACGAGAGCTTGTTGAGCTGGACATAATGGTCTTGTTTGAGCACAGAGCCCCACAAGGGTTGTCTTCTCTGACAAGCAGGATTTGAATCCCATCCTGCTCTTCGCCACCCTTCAGCCTCATCCTGTGGCAAAGCTGCCCCAGTTGCTAGCTGGGCATTGCTGGGCCGGGTTGCATTCCTCTCTGCGCCTGCCCTCCTAGACCAAAATGACCTGGGGACACCTTCAGCCCACCAAGGTCAAGGTTGAGACACCTCCCCAGTGGCTGCAGGTCCCCCATGCTTTGGGCAACGCGGCAGATTTTCCTGCTGAGCAGCCTCCTGTCAGACAAGCATCCTCATGGTGGATGCTGAGATCTTTGCTATCTAAACAGGTTTGGGGCCAGGGCAGCAGCTTGCAGGGCTGGAAGCCCAAGCACATGATGTTTTCAAGAGCCTCGAGTCCCGTCAGCAAGTCCAGCGTGCTCCTCTCTGATGACGAGGATGTCCTCTAGGCTTGTCAGCGTGTAGGGTGTGGGGGAACAATGGGATGTGGAGATTGTCCATAGACTTGCCTGGTTGACATGCGTGTTTTGTGTCCAGGTTGCTGTCCCCCCGGCCCAGCCTGCTTAATGCCACCAGCGACGCCAGGCTGAACTCCTCGCCGCAGAAGCCGCTGGACCTGAAGCAGCTGAAGCAGCGTGCTGCTGCCATCCCTCCCATCGTGAGTACCCTGCCGGAGAGGGACAAGACTGGGAGCGCGGCAGTCATGCGTGCCTTACGCACGCTCTTCCATCAGGCTGCGTCCCCTGCGTGGCACGTGTGTCAGGGTTGCAAGGACGTGCTTGGCCCTGCGGATGGCCAAGCTCGTGGTCTGTAGAGACCTGGGCCTGGGCGGTGCGAGGTCTCCAGCAGGTGAGGTGCTCTCTGTGTGCAGCGTGTCCCCAGCTGCAGGAGCGACTCTGCCAGCAATGTTTGGATGTCCCTTGAGCTCTTTTATCAGAAAGTAGTGGGAGGTCTGGACAGAAAAAGCTTCTTGTTGCCACATGACTGCTGCTCCCCATTGCTTTAAAAAGCAAGCGTGCACCTTCTCAGCCTTGTGCCTCTCTTCATCTTATGAGTTGGTTCTTACCACGTAAGAAGCATTCGTGCTCTTCCTCATCCAGAAGCTCTGTTTGGTCCCCCTTTTTGCCTGCCCAATAGCTGTGTACTGAAAGAACATGTATTCTCCAAGGCTGATGGTTCCTCCTAGTGCGGTGGCTTGGGCTGTGACAAAAAGCACCCTGATATCGCCAGGCTCAGCACCAGAGGAGCAGCAGTGCAGGGTGGGCAGGGAGGAAATCCCTGCTTTTGGGGTTTGGGACCCAAAACTCAGGGGACTCAGGAAAGACCTGTTCCTGATGCTTTTCCAGCTTTCCATGTTAAAGCTTAAGATGTGGCTGCCATAATGTAACTTCTGGGAAAAGCTACAAGCACATAACTATAGATTAGAGGTTTTAAAAGTCCGAGGCTCTCCTGTAGTGTCACCAGCGTGAAACTGATACTCTTTGTTGTGGACTTCTTCAGTCTCCTCCGGCTGGTGAGCTGTGGCGCCCTGTTTGGGATGGTAAGACTTGCAGTGATGGTGTGGGGCAGGTGCTTCTCATTGCATCTTGATGTCTCCAAGACTGTCATGGATGTCAACAGCACATGGCGAGTGTCACCAATTCTTAATGCTTTGCAGATTTCCGAAGGTTTCTCGGAGGGGATATTGCAGAGTGGAAGTGTGAAGCCTCAGGTGCCTCCCCATGCCTTGGCCCTCTACCAGCAGCAGATCACAAAAGCCCACGAGTCTGCCCGCGAGGACGTGCCCCCGAGCAAGCTATCGCAGGCCCAGCAACAGCAGGCTGAGAAGGAGCAGCAGCAGCCGAGCGGCAGTCCCAGGGGAAAGAGCCGGAGCCCCGCTGTTGGTGACAAGGAAGGTAGGGGTGTGCACGTGGTGGTGCATGTTTATCCGCAGAGAAATGCCCGGTGTGTGCAGCTGTACGCAGCCGGCAGCTTTCTTCCTCTTAGGTGGAAGCTTTGCTTCAACCCTTGAAAGCTCTTTAATAGCATCTTGAAGCAGGACCAGAGAGGCATGGCTAATTTCCCATGTTCATTAGACAGTACATCATGTCTCATTGAGCCTACAGCAAACACCGGGCCAGTGTCGAACGCTGAGGAGGTGAAGATTGCCTTTATTAGCGTCTCTGCCATTCACTTGAGAGCAAAGGGGCCTGGAGGCATGCCAGGGCTCCGGGTACAATGGCTCTTTTCTACCTTGCTGGCTTTCTATAAAGAATGCTTTTAATGCTCAGCGGGGACCATTATTTCATTTAAAATCAATGCTAATACTGTGACTCGGAGTCCAAAGGTTCCTGTAAAGATTCCCAGTGCTTTCTCCCCGGAATAGCTCTGATGTGGTTTGGCTGCCTAATGAGCAATTCAGAGTTTCCCACTGTAGAGCATCTGAAGAGTTATTAGCTCGAGCACCTGGGGATGAAGGTTAAGGAGAGACGGGAAGTCCTGATGAGACCATCCTCTAAATGTGTTTTTAATCCGAGTGTCAGAGTCTGTTCCCATTCAGAGTCTGTGTCCCTGCCCCTCGTAGCCAGCCTGCGGCTCAGCTGCGTGTGAAGATGAGATGCTGTCACCAGTGGCACAGTCAGAGGTGCAGGGAAGTCGGGCTGGGTGGGCGCGATGTCTCCCGCTGCTGGATCCTGCCCAGGGATGGGTGCAGCTGCACAAATTACCTGCTCATGGGTGGAGATGGAAAGTGGGTGAGACTACAGTGATGAGGGAGATCTGCACTGGACCTGGGCTGTGATCTTTGCTGGAGAATTGCTGTACTAGTTCGCCCTCCGGCAGCCAGGATCTTAGCAGCCTGCTCTGCAGTGTCCAGGCCCAGGTATTTATTCTTCAAGCTGTCGTGTCCTTCTGGACGGAGTGATGTGCTTGCAAGAAGAGTTGGTTGCTGGCACTTGGCCAGATTATATTATTTTTTTTAACAATAAATGGCGCCATGTGTGCATCACACCTCCAGAATATTTTGCATATAAGCAAGGAAGGTGACTGCTTGCCTTGAAAGAAAGGGAGTTCCCCCCCAAGTCGTGGTGTTGCCGTTTGTGAAGTCCCATCTCCAGCTGATCTTGTCCTGCTGTGCTCGTGTTTGCCGCCCAGGCGGAACAGTTTCCCTCCAGCTCTCTCCTGTGGCGTGATCCGGTTTGGTCTCCTCCCGCACAGTAATCCTGTGCGGATCTGGTCTTGCACAGCTCGCCTTCCTGCTGAGCTGGGTGGCACAGCCAGCACTCGAACCCGGCGCTCTGCATCACCAGCATCCCAGTGCTGCAGCTCCAGCTTCCTCCCAGCCGCAGGAGGATGAGGAGATGAGGCAGATTTGCATGTGTGAGGTATGAGGCAGGTTTTAGGGGTTGGAGATCACCTGTGCCGTTCTGCAACCTGTTGGCACCATTATTAAATGCAAGGATTTGATACCCCGGTGGATTTTTTATGGCTTTGTTCTCTGCAAAGCACTATATTCCCTCCTGTCACACCTCTGTAGTGCTCTGAGTCTTCTGTGTTAATGAAACTAATTATGGCTCCCTGTACCCCTGCAAACATCTCAGCAGGTCTTGGGCTCCAGCTGTGTGATCTCCAAACCCTGCATGGCTGTGCGTGTCTGCTGGGTACCAGTGTGGGACTGGGCTGCACATAGACCCTAGGGAACCATAGGCTGGTCTTCCGTGTTCGTGGTGGGAATGCATCTCCCATTTGAAAACTAGCAGGTTTGTGATGAGAGTCACCTCAAGGGTGGAAATCAAGTCCCCCAAAGCCCTGATTTCAGCATGGGCATGGACTCAGGCAGCTGCTCAGTGCTGTCTCTGCCTCTTGGAGCACATCCCGGCTGTGGATCAGGGGTTAGAGGGGAGATAGCCAGATAGTTCTGGCAAATCCGTGTATGTCCCTTCCCTCCCCTGCTCTCCGAGGCATCCCAGTGAAGTGGCAGGCGTCCAGACTGCAGACATCGTGTTGCCACACCACCTCTACGTGGGCCTCGCGTTAAACGGGAGAGTCCAGCCCAGCCTGCAAAGCCTTGAGGCGAGCAGCCCCGTGCCGCCTCCTAGCAAGGGGCCAGCTCTGCCGGAGCAGGTACTCCCATTCCTCCCCCGCTCGATAAGAGAGCTTGAACTCTTGCAGCCGCTCCAGAGATCGACATCCTTCGCACCGCTCTGGATCCGCTTCAAAGCCAAGTCTTGTACACATCCTGGCCGAGGCGTTGGCTGCCTCGCAGCCGCTGGCGGGGGCCGTATCGGCTTGGAGGGCGGCCAGCCGAGCCGTACCTTCCTGAGCGCTGCCCTCCCCTCCCCTGCTTTCCAAGACGAGCTGGTAATCGAGGGGCTGGGCAGAGGAAGGCAGCCCTGCCTGGATCTCACCGACGGGTAGACGGATCCCTTTCCCCATTGCCGACTCGCCGTCGGGCATATCTTTGGTTGTCGCTTGGCGGTTTGAAAGCCAGCGGTATGTTTTGTGTTGATTTAGTTGTGTTTCATTTGGCCTTTGTAGGCGATGGGGAGCCAAGAGCATTAATTTGGATGACGGATCATATAAACTCTGACTCCTTCGCTCCCATTCCAGGGGCTTGATAAACAGTAATAGGAACTCTCTCTTCCCCGCGTAAGTGCTATTTTATCAAAAGCCGGCTGAGTTATAGCCACCCTCTAATGCGGGGGCAATTAGGAACTGGCCGCATTTCACAGGCTGGAGAGGCAGGGAGGGGAGGGGAGGGCTCCCACGGGGAGGGGAGGAGGACAGGGCTCTCCAAGAGCCATCCGGGGTGCACGCAGCCTTGATGACAGTGCCTTGGCATCGGAGAGGATCTTCAGCCGGGACATCCCAGCGCCGTTCGCCCCCGCACGAGCAGAGTCGAGCGGGGCTGAGCTAAAGGGGAGAAAATCAGGGAGTGTGGATGTGCCAGGGACTCCCTGTCGGTCTGGAAGATGTGCCTGGGCTCCCCTGTGCCGGCAGGATGAAGGGATGCTCTCTGGGATCCAGCGTGGGGAGAGAAGAGGCTGCAGCTGAGGTCCGGCCCCGCCGGGCTGCAGCGGTGTGTGTGTGGACACCTCTGTGTGCCGATAATGGATTTCTTCTCTCACCGAAAGGGACAAGAATAATCTCCCAGCTTCTGAGTACACTGAGCATTAGTAATGGTAATGCAGTAAAGCCTCATTAAATTGGGCCTCCAATAATCTACTTGCCCTATTATTAGTCTTAGCAGGATTCAGGCATCTATTTTTATCAAAAATTGGTGGTTAAAGTCTGGGTTCATTTGTGATTGCTGTTGTTTACTGCACAGTTGCTAATTTCTGGTCAATGCGGACGTTATGCAGGTGGGTCTGGGGAAGAAGGGCAGTGCAAAATTGTTTATCGATTACAAGCAAATCCTACCAAACCTGCCTGTAATGCACCCAGAAAAGGCTGTCTCATCTGCTCAGCAAAGCGTGAGGATGTGCTTGGGATGGAGCAGATGCAGATGAAGCCCCTGTTTTCCCTGGCACCCTGCAGAGCGTGGCAGGGTTCAGGCGTCTCCAGCACGACTCCTCCATCGTTAGGCACTTCTTGGCCTCCGATCAGCCTTTTTATAGCCAGAGTGAACCCAGCCTGGCATCCAGTGTACCCCGAGCCAGATAATTTGAGGAAGCTTTCCTGCCCCCAGCCCCGGTGCCGTGCAGAGGACCAGAAAGCCACCCCACTCCCCGCAGAGGCATCGGATTGTCACGCAAAGCCCGTCATGATCTTCCTTTGCCTTTGACAGTCTCATACAGGAGGCTGTCCCAGGTGTTTGGAGAACATCTGGTCACTTCAGGCACTGCCCGTTACTCCTTCGCTGTCAAAGAAGCTGATGCCGTTATTTCTGGCTACTTCCCACAGCCTGCAAATGGTTTGTAGCTGGCAGCCATCCTTTAAGAGCGGTCGGCTTTTACGTTGCAACGTGACGTGGGGATGACTTTGTTCTCAGTGTGCAGTGGTCCCTGGCAGTGACCTGGGGCTCCCCGGGCGCCCCATGCCTGTCTGTACACCTCAGACCAGCGAGCTGGTGCCTGCTGGATGTCCCCCGCACACCAAAGGGATGCCAATGTTGACATCTCTTGCTTTTAACCTCAGTGAATAGTTTGGTAGGATCATCGTTGATTCTCCCAGCCCTGCCATGGTGGCTCATGCGGAGCCGTGGCACAGGCAGGACATGCCCAGCAGCAGTTTGCGTGTGGCCAAGCTCTGGCAAGGGGCTGGACCCTGCGCTCGTCCCAGCGATGGGCTGCTGGGGTTATCCGCTGCTCTGGCTGCACGCCGAATGCCATCTCTCCTGGGTGGGGTGGGATGTCCATGGAGGTCCCAGCTGGCAGCGAGCACTGGCAGAGTCACCAACATGGACATCCGTACTCCCTGCTGCGCTTTAAGCATCTGAGTAAAATGAAGGCTGTCAAATGCGGGCAGTGACAGAAGCTTTTTCTTTTTGGTTTGGATGGGGAATTCAGCCCTCATCTCCTGGCCAGGTCAGCCTGAACTTGGCCGGGAGCTGGCTCTGGCTTCCCTGCCCGTGCCCGCGGGGACCGCTCGGCGAGCTGATTGCTTTCTGTTTCCCTTGCAGAAAAGTCCGTGCATTTCTCGTCCATCGCAGAGGCTCAGAAGCTGAGCGCGGAGCCAGCGGCTGCCTCGTGCTGGCCCCCTGTCCTGTCCTACTCCCGGGATGTGATAAAAACCTCTCCCCAGGCTGAGCCCCACTTGTTTCAGTATAACCCGCCAGGCAAGTAAAACCCACTGCTGCGTGGCGTGTGCCCTCCGTCCTGACCTGGGGCTGAGGACAGAGGCTGTGGTTGCAGCCGGTGTCACAGGTCATGCTCTTAAATCAGCTTTTTGGCAGGGGATGAGAGAGAGGGTTCAGCAGAAACCTGCTCACGCCTTGCTTTGGCCTGGCACGGGGCTCCCTTGCTGCTAATGCAGCGTTCTGAAGGTGGCCAGGCAAGTCTCCCAGCTCTGGCTGGGGTGGGTTTAGGGACACAGAATCATAGAATCACAGGGTTGGAGGGGACCTCTGGAGATCATCTAGTCCAACCCCCTGCCAGAGCAGGGTCACCCAGAGCAGGTTGCACAGGAACGTGTCCAGGCGGGTTTGGAATGTCTCCAGAGTTGGAGACTCCACCACCTCTCTGGGCAGCCTGTGCCAGGGCTCTGCCACCCTCAGGGTAAAGAAGTTCCTCCTCATGTTTAGGTGGAACTCCCTATGCTCAAGTTTGTGCCCATTACCTCTTGTCCTGTCCCCGGGCACCACTGACATGGCTTGTCACAGAAGAGTGTAGATGCTCCCTACCCTGCTTTCTTGCAAAGTCAGGCAGGTTTTAGCCCTCGCTGCACTGTCTCTCTCCAGCTGGAGGGCAGACAAGTTGGGCGCAGCACATCCTCTGGCTGCAGCGGGGACAAGGCAGTAATTTAAACTATTCCAGTCCTTTCCAAAATGATCGTGTGACTTGGATCCTAGCACAGGCTCACTGCCGGCCAGTCCACCGCATCCAGCCCCTGCTCCCTCCTTTGCCCCTTTCCTCTCCGATAACGGCAGCCACTCTGCCTTCCCTCGGTCTTGCTAACGCTTGTGTTTTCCGCACAGGACACCCCATCCCGCTAAACCTGCATGAGAGCTCTCGCTCAGGGCTGCAGAGACTAGCGAGCATCTCCAACCCTCCTCCCCTCATCTCCTCCACCAAGCACCCCTCCGTGCTGGAGAGACCCGTCGGATCCATTTCCCAGGTAGGGTATCGGGTGTGAGCAGCCGGGGATGCCTGGCAGGGACCGGCAGCCGCTCCTGACCTCTCCTCTCGCACCGCAGGGCATGCCCATCCAGCTCCACACGCCCTACAGCTCCGAGCACGCCAAGGTCCCCGTCGGCTCCATCACCATGGGCCTGCCGCTGACCATGGATCCCAAGAAACTGGGTAAGGAACTGGGAGAGAAGAGAATTCTGCATGTACTCCAAGAGCAGCAGGGAGCAAGCTTGCCAGCGGTGTAGGGGCAAGGAGGAGCACAGGGTATGGCAAGGGAGTGCAGAGAAACCTGCTACGAGGATAAAAGGATTATTCCGTCGGGAGAGCAGAGACACAGACAGCTAAATTTGTGCAGTATAGGAAAGCAGCAGCTCGGTCAGGGAGGCATCCTAGCCTATAAATACCCTCCAGCTAATACTGTGATCGAAGGAAGGAAATATATTGCCGCTCCCCAGGCCAGTAGGATAAAGAGTAAATGGCCTGAAGTGAACAAAGAAAGTGTTTAGTCGGCAGATTTGGAAGCATTTCTTAACAGCAGGAGGGGTTGGAGCAGGACTGAGTCTGGGGAGGGGGGAGCCGGGCTCTGCTTCCCAATGTGCGTGGGTCCTGTTATAAACCAGCACTGGGTTTTCAAGGCCAGCCCCATTCCTGGTGCGGGCAGCACCCAGCAGGGCCTTTCCCAGGGCAAGAACAATGGTCTGGCTTTGCTCGCTGGCGGCTGTGTGTTTTGCCGACCGCTGCAGCCTTGGTGAAGGCCATCCCGAAGCGGTGGGGCTGGCGAAGGCGCCAAGGAGGTGCCAACCCAGGGCTGGCAGAGATGAAAGCCTTGAGCAGCCCCTGCACCTACGCTGATCCGTGGTTAATGTTTTCCAGTGCCTTTTCCTGGAGTAAAGCAGGAACAACTTTCTCCTAGAAGCCAGGCCAGCCAGCCGGAAAGTCTGGTTCTGCAGCCATCCCAGGAGGGCTCCATCCTGCGGGGTGAGGAGCCGGGGGCGGGAGGCGTGCGTCCCGGCTGCGGGAGGGGAGGGATGCTGGCACTGCCAAGCCTGGTGAACGCCACACTGGCTGTGGCTGCCCGGTGATTTCGGGTTTGCTTTCCGGGGCTGTGCTCAGCCGAAGGCATCTCTTCGCCCCTTTTCTCCAGCGTTGCCAGCAGGGTGGCAGGTAGGTCTGTGCAGTGTCTCACTGCTTCTAGCCACCTCCCCACATCAGGGCCTCAGGCATTGGTCCTGGTAGAGGTTTTGCTTTCGAGGGGCACCCCAAAATCTGTTGGTCAAGACAAAGCAAAACCTGCCATTAATTGGTTTTCAGGCTCTTTGCTTTTGCTGCTGCGTCTGGGCAGGGACCACATTTCGTTTAAATCTGGCCCTCCCATGTTTCTTTCTCCATTACCTAGGCGGAAGAAAATAAATGCAAAGGTGTTGCTTTTAAGTGCAAATTCTGGTTTGTGAAACCCCCCAACTAAGGCAGTGGGATGCACGAGTGCAGTGGGCTGGCTCCAACCCAGCACAGATAACAAGCAAATGAACTCAAACCACCCCAAGCTGCGTCTCGCCGGAGATCTGCTCTCATCCCATCAGAAGAGGCTGAGACAGGCTGTGCTTTCTCCCGGGCCTGCTGATCTGCCTCTCCCCTCCATGAAGGCAGCAGGGAGCTCACAGCCTCAAAATACCCGTTTTTTTCCACCTCCCAGCCCCAGTCTCACAGGGTTGGGTGCCTCGGGGAACGGGCTGGGAAGGGCTCTGCAAGGCATGGGAATTAACGCTGTCATCTCTTGGAGGGCTTCCCCTCCAGTACCTCAGCTTGCTAGAGACTGGGTCAAATCCTGCACTCAGTCAGTAGTCTCAGCCCCACAGGTTTTGTGCTGAACGGCAAATCCAGCCCCCAGCTCACTGGCTTTGTGTCCTACAGGTACTTCCCTCAGCTCTGCCTCGGGAGGGAGCATCACCAAGGGAACACCCACATCCAGACCCCCTCCAGAGTCACCCATCACCTACCGAGGGTCCATCACACATGTAGGTCCCTCGTCTCTGGCGGGTTTTGCTTCCTGGGGGCTGGTGGCTGCAGCTTGCGGTGCTGGATGCGGGGACCAGGGGTTTGCGGGACGCACTGAGTGTGCGGGACGGGGCTGAGCAGCGCGGGGCTGTGCGATGCTCCTGTCCCGTGGAGCCCCTCAGAGAGGTCTGTGGCCACAGCCTTGGCAAACAGCCTCCGCTGGCGTTGTCACGAGCCCTGTCCCGTGAGCCGAGCCTGCAGAGAGCAGAGCTCGACAAGCAGCGATGCGGAGCTCTACAGCATGTCTGAATACCCCCCCTTTGCTTTTCGTAGCTGTCAGGAACAGAGGCGAAAGCAGCTTTAAATGGCTCTGGGAAAATAATCTTGCTGGTGCAAGGAAGCGGAGCAGAGAGGAGGAGGAGAAGGGTGGAAGGCCCCGTCCGGGTAGGGGAGAGGGGGAGGCTGCGAGGTGCGTGTAAGGTAGCGAGGTCTGCTGCCAGCGCTGAGCGTGCTGTGCTGGGGGGTCCTGCTCTCTCGAGCAGGAAGATACTTTGGCCTTAATCTCCACCATCCATCTTCAGAAGAGCAGCTGGCAAGCGGGCGATAGTTTTTTGCAGTGTGAGTTATTGCTCATCTGGTAAGAGACTGGAGAGCATTAAAAAAAAAAAAAAAAAAAAAAAAATCTGTTTCCCGTGGGGATTTTGTCTGGCCATCATGCAGGTATTTAAAGCCACTCACGCACAGATTTTTGCCTGCCTCCTTCAAGGAGGGTGACCATGTTCTCTGTGGCCCTGGGGACCTGAACCTGAATCCTGGGCCAGAGCAAAGGCTTATCTTGCCTGGTGCCCTGCGTCCTACAGCTGCCAGGAGCAGATGCTCGAGGGCTGTAAATAACCCGTCAGAGCAAACGCATGCGCCGTCCCCTCGTATGCCCCCGCAGCAGCTATGGGCAGCAATGAAAGGTCTAGTGCACCATGTGCCAGAGACCAGAAGACGAGCAGAGCTTGCTGAGACACTATTTTACATCCATCTAGATAGGTTTGTTTGGCTTGAGAATAAGGTACCAAGACCAGACACAGGGCATTACCTGCCTCTCCTGCTGGCCCAGCAGCCTGCATCCCTCCGCGCCCTCTGGGGAGAAGGAGCCCCCCATTCCGGCAGCAGCTCCCAGTACCAGAGCTGATATTTGATCTCGAATTAGTCATCCAGTTCACAGAAGGCAGATCTTGAATATATGCTCTCTGCTCTGAAGCCATCTGTCATCACTTGCTTTCAAATCCCCTCTGAGCACGTCCGCAGAAGGAAGATGACTTACCTGGGGCTGGGAGAGCTCGCTGGGAAAGCCAGCACCGGGTGTACTGCGAGGGCGAGCATTGAACCGGCACGCTGGGACATCCCGGCAGCTGCGGTGGGGTTTTGGGGACCACTGGTGCTCAGAGGGCTTGGCACAGAGCAGGGGCATCTCCAAGCTGGAGTGGGGAAATAGTCTGCCCTGGCACAACCTGGAAGCACCAGCAAAGCCGGCTGGGACATGGCTTCCCACAAGCATCAGTCCTGGGGGGCAGTGGGGTTAAACGAGCAGAGTAGGCGGGTGTCAGTCAAGAGCTTCGCTCTGACAGTGTCACCATCACTGTGCCTTCCCTGTGATGAGGCGGGGGACTGTCACCCCACGGTGGCTGTTCCTGGTCGGCACCAACAAGTTTCGATGGCAGAGGGGTGGTAATTACAAGGACGACCGGCTCTGGGTATTTTAAAGGGGATTCGAAGAGGGGCAGGTGGCTGTGAGCTGTGTCCATGTGTGCCTCCGGGGAAAGGGAGTTTCCAGTTCACACCAGTTTGTGTAAGGAGCCTGATCCTGTTTCTGTTGGAGAGCTAAATGGCAGGCTTTGCTCGCCGACCTGCTCCGGGACCAGTCTTGTTGATGCCTGCCATCTGCCTGGGCGTGCTGCCAGCCACCAGCTCCCGTGCACGGGCAGCTCTCTGAAGGTCACACGTGCTGCCAGTAGGTGTGCCCTGGCTGGACAGGACATCTCCGTGGCTGCTGTACCAGGCTGGGAAATGAGGCTGCAGGGAAAAGCTAATGCTCAAGCAGTCCCTGCCATCACCGAGGTGTCCCCAGGGCGGCCCCAGCCCTGTCCCCCCAAACCCGTGGGGTGGAAATGAGCTGGGTACCTCCCACCAAAACACTCAGGGCCATAGAGCTGCAATTTTGGAGATGTGGGCTGTCCTCGCCCCCCACCTCTTCCCAGCAGCCTCGCACAGATCACGTACCTTTTTACCGCTCCTCGTTATCATCCTCATCAATAATTAAGCTGCAAGTCCCTCGCTGTTGGCTGTGCCAGGAAGCGGAGGCCGGGCGCGCTCTCCCTCTGTGCAGCCTCCCGCGGGGAACAGCCTGTCCCTGTGCGCGCGCTTGCTTAATTGCTTTTGACACTGTTAAATATGGATCTTGGTGGCTTTCCAAGGGCACCCCGGCAGAAGTGCTGTACAAAGGAACCATTACCAGGATAATCGGAGAAGACAGCCCCAGCAGAGCAGAGAAGGCGAGAGAGGATGCCATGCCCAAAGGACATGTCATCTACGAAGGGAAGAAAGGCCACGTGCTGTCCTACGAGGGTAAGTCGTAATCCTCTGCCTTTTTAGGGCAGGCACTGGGGGTTTGTGCTGCCGTGGCTGGGAGTTGGGAGCTATTTGAGGAAAGGCTGACGAAGTGCAATGATCTGGCCTTGTGTCTTTGCTTCCAGCATCGTTTCTTTCCCCTCCCACCCCACCTGCGTAGAGCCCAGCTGGGTTTCCCTCAGTCCCTTGTGGTTATCTTGCCTTGTAGGTGGCTTTGCCAGTGGTCAGGGGCACGATGGGGCCATGGCGGTGGACAAGGTCTCTGCTTTTGGTTGGTTTTGGGGAGAAGGGGGGAGGAGAGGACCAGATGGGCAGGTATTGCCTTCATCCCTAGCGACCCTATGCGGGAGGGGACTCTCCAAAAACACTACCAGAGCATCCCCAGGCTCTTGGGCTGAGGTGGGACTCAAGAACGTGCAAGATAGAGGCAAGTTAGGCAGTTTGGCATAAAGATTTATTCGGACGTCAGATTCCTATCCGCAACGTCTTGGGCACCATACAGCTTTCCCAGCCTGGGTCTGCCCTGCCAGCATCCTCCTGGGCCCAGCAGCACCGTGCCTCGGTATCTTGTGAGCTTTGCTACAGCATCTGTAGGTATTGGAGGGGGTGAAGCCATTCCCATGTCCCACAAGGAGCCCGTCTGGGGCGTACCTTGGCCTGTTGCTAGCTGCTATCACCCAGAAGCGCTGAGGATCCCGAGGGACCTTGCCAGAGCCCTGTCTGGGGTGAGACCTGCCACTGGCACAGATGGTGTCACTCGTTAACTAGGCTGACCCTGCCCTGCTGGGGACCAGTGCAAACAGAGTACGGGAAGGCAAAGCCGGGCAAGGAGCCGGGCTGCTCCCGAGAGGGCTCTGGAGAGACCTGTGAGCTGTGTTGCAGCTCGCACCCCCGCTGCACAGTAACGCGCTTCCTCGGTAAATGCCGACGGTGCCTCGCTGCGTTAGCAGTATCAGCGTGCAGTCACCAGCTGCTCCTGCCTCCTCTGCGCCTGCTCATCCGATCGCAGCACTGGCCATCAAAGCTGCTCTGCGAGCCCCAGTGGCTCCCATTAGAGATAAGCAGATGTTCCTCTCCAGCGAAGCTGGAAACAACTCCTCCGTGCTTGCTGTTCAACGTGTGCTGGGCCGGGCATCTCTGGCATGGAGCCGGGCTCCTCCTCGCCCGCAGCTGGGGTTGGGAAGAGATGAGTTACAGACACCGCAGCCTCGCAGTCCGGCGTCCTCTTGGGGTAAAATATTGAGTGCGTGCTCTGGCGTGCACAGGGGTGGCCGTCCTCGTGTGTCAC
Organism: Chroicocephalus ridibundus; assembly: GCF_963924245.1. Classification (NCBI taxonomy): domain Eukaryota; kingdom Metazoa; phylum Chordata; class Aves; order Charadriiformes; family Laridae; genus Chroicocephalus; species Chroicocephalus ridibundus. The sequence continues at coordinate 6,214,416 of NC_086296.1, read as the reverse complement.
CTCTCTTCTCAGTTGAATTTGGAGATGACTAAGGAGCAGATCCTGACCTCAGCTGTGCTCGCCCACCTCAGTAGCTATCTCTGGCCGGCTGCTGTGCTGCCTGAACCCTCCACATCCCTCCCCAGGACAGAGCATCCCTTTTAGCCTGCCTGGCAGCCCAGGCCCTATCATCAGACCTACTGCGTCCCTTTCCTCTTGCCCACAATACAGGCAGCTGGTTTCATCGCAGGCTGGTTGTTTCACCTGAGGCTGGAGGCAGAGGGTTCAGGTCGGGCCACAGGTGACAACGCACAAGCTGCAGCTGATGCCAGGGCTGTGTGTGCCCTGGGACCGCAGGGACCTTTCAGGACAGGGCTCGGCACGGTGCCTCTCGCCCGCCGCGTGGAAACCGTCTTGTCCCATGCCTGTCTACACTCCCTGTCAACTCTAGCCCAGATAAGAAGTGTCACTGCGGGAGACTTGTGTCTGGGCGCCCTTTGGGACAGTTGGCAGCGCTCGGACCAGGGAGGACACAGGAAGCATTTCGGGACTTGTTTGTGCAAGAAGCTATTTTAATCTCCGTTGCCTGGGCTTGGAGTCGAATTGAGGTTGATGTCAGAAACAGTGCCGACGGGGAAGGCTCCCAGGGAGCGAGGGCTGCTCGTGCCCAGAGATCCCGCTCCAGGCAGCAAAGGAGCCCTGCAGACCAGACTCCTCCCCATTGCACGGACTCATCGGTGTCAGCCCATCTCCCTGGCTGCATCCTGAGCCCATCGCCTCTCATCCTACCCCCCGTGGAGGCGGATGAGGAATTAATTCCTTCCTCTCCATGGCAGCCTTTTACATGCTTGATAGCATTTATCGCATCCTGAGTAATCTCGCCTGCTTCTGCAGCCTAGCCAGCCCTGCTGCCTGCCTCCTTCCCCCCGCACAGCCCCGTGAGGCTTCGCAGCCTGGAGCAGAAGAGTTAAAAAAAGAGAAAAAAAAAATTAAATAAGAAATCTGAAATTGTTGGTGATTATGAATTTTGGCAAGCAGAAAAAAAATTGCAAATTCTTTAGTGTCATGAGGGTGCTTAAAATAAAAGAGCTGTAATGAGACGAGATCCTGTAGCATGTGCGCGCTGAATTGTGCTAGATTGGTTATTCTCATTCTGCATATGATTGCTGATGGCTTCTGCAAGGCAAGGGACGTGGGTTTGGAGTGATTTTCTTTCTGTTTAGTCTCTCTTCTCCCTCACGCCCTCCCCCTGCTTCCCAGCGGTACAAAGGGTGCCCGGGACCGCGTCCCCTTCTGCAGAAGGGCTGTTGGCAACAGATGTGCCTTGATGACAGGGAGCAGGCGTCTGCCGAAAGGTGCTTGGCTGATTCTGAACATCACCCCCGGATTTCTCCTGTCAAATGAATCTGAAGCGAAGGCTCGGGGACAGATCCCCCTCTTGTTTCCCCACACGCAGCCCCAAACCCTTTCTGGATTGAGTGGGTGCTGCTCGCAGAAACTGATAGTGGGTGTGAAGTTGTAATAATCCCATTTTATTAATTACTGGTTTTGCCGAGGAGGACTTTTGTTCCCGATTGTCCACGATGGAATGAATGCTTTTAACTTCTCCTCCTCTAATTGTATAGCCACCTTCTCTGCCCATGAAGAGGAGGACTAGGGCACCGGCAATCCTTGGCAGGGGTGGCCAGGCCAGGGATGATGAGCAGAGGTGTTTATCTTTCCAAGGCAGCATCCCTGCTCAGAGCTCGTTACGTACAAGGCATTCGGCTGGATCAGAAACTGCCTGCGAAGTTCACAGCTGGCTGCGCACGATGGATGCCTGTTGCCCAGGGCGGGCGTGATGCTGCCTGGCACGGCCGGGGCTCTGCTGGCAGAGGGGTGGGGGCTGTAGCTCAGGACAGGTCTCCACTGTTGATTTGCAGAAGAATCTGCTCCGGGTTTGGACGAGCAGGTGGTTGGTGGCCTCTTGTCACACTGGTGCTTCCCCTATCAATCCTGCGTGGGACTTTGGGCCGTCTCTCCCAGTTCTTGTGCGCACTCGCTGCTGTTTCAAAGGAATCATTCCCAGCTTTGCCTCTCCCCCCTTTTCCCTGGTTTTCTCACCCAGGGAGTGTCTCGGCAAATGTTAAGGCTGGCCAAGATCCCAAACAGTAGGTGTCTAGCAAAAATCAAAACAAACAGGGGGAAAAAAAATTAAAAATCCCCAGACCCACAGGGCCAAGTTCAGTGGAACCGCAGCTGCTCACACCAGCCCCACGCTGGCTCCGGGCTGTCCCGCTGCCTACGTCTGACCCCCACCGGGGAGGGAGGGAGCAGGACACAACAGGGTGGATGCTCCTACCCGAGCAGGAGGCAGAGATCTGGAGTCTGAGGCAGGCAGGGAGGGGAGAAAACACCAGCTGAATTTCTTGGAAGCCAACCTCGTGCGATGTTTCTGGCGTTGCTGAGTGGTGGCTGATGCTGGGATGGGATCTGACCTTCCAGCAACGCACGCAAACAGCAGTAAACACCCTCCCTTGGCCGGTGCTGACTTTCCGTGCTCCTAATGGTGCTTCTCGGTGTTCCCTTCCCCAGGTGCAGTTACTGCTTCTCAGTGTCCCAAAGAAGACAGCAGGAGCTCAGGAGCTTCACATGAGACCACAGGAACCAAGCGGACCTACGATATGATGGAGGGGAGGATCAGCCGGGGCTTGTCGGCCCGTGATACCTTATCTGCCAGCATTGAAGGTGGGTCTGGGTGAAACTTTTCACCCATGCTGTGTTAGTAGTGACCCGCAGACACCCCATCCTATCCCTTGTCTACGTGACGTGCCTTCCCCTGCCCGTGTTTTGGCAGTGGTTAGCTGGTACCCTGCAGCACATCCCAACAGGACCGCGTCTGACCAGCATGGGAAAACAAGGGACGCAGAATGGCCCATTTGCCTTTGGTTTCTGTCCTGATAGACCAGTTTCAGGACTACGAAAAAAGGAAGCACATTTTAAAAAAGGGGAAAAAAAATTAGAAATTGTTGATGTTTTTCCTTGTTGTCCCAGGAGTCCCTGGTAATGCTGTCATGTGTTCATTGTAAATGAACTCCTGTGTCACAACCCAACTTTCCCCCTTTGGTCTCTTCTAGGTCTCATGGGTCGAGCGATCCCTCCGGACCGACACAGTCCCCATAATCTAAAGGAGCAGCATCACATGCGGGGCTCAATTACACAAGGTAGAGTCTGCGAGCAGAAGGTGGCCAGAGGTAACGTGGGGAAGTATCTCACATGCATGGCCCCTTGTTCTTGTTGTCAGGCTAAGGCAGGAGGAAACAAAGATGGACACATCAAGGTCCAGCTGCAGATGTCTGCAGCCTCAGCTTTGTGCTCAGAGAGATTTTTCAGTCTTGCTCAACTTCTACCGACCTAAGCTCTTATCAAAGTCAGGGGTGAAATTCTCAGTGACTCACATGAGGGCAGGCTGAAACTAGTGTGAAATGGATACAGAAAGTGGTAGTAGATACGAGGTGGTACAGCTGCATTAGTGGTACAGCTGCTCTGTGTGCTCAGTTGGGTACCAGTGCCCAAGCTACATGTGTTAAGTAGAGACCCCCTTGAGCTAAGCATCCGCACGGGGACTGGGAGTCCAGTGTCTGGCTGGGGAATCGCCCTCTGCATCCATTGTCTGCTTGGGGGTTGCAGGAATACCTCGGTCCTACGTGGAGGCCCATGAGGACTACCTCAGAAGAGAAGCCAAACAGCTCAAGAGGGAAAACACTCCACCGAGGGACTTATCTGACGCCTACAAGGTCAGGTCTCACGAGGGCCTCACTCCTCTGAAAATGAAACCAGCCCATGAAGGCCTCGTGGCCACGGTGAAAGAAGCGGGAAGATCAATCCATGAGATTCCCCGGGAGGAGCTGAGGCGGACACCGGACATCTCTCTGACGAGACCTCTGAAGGAAGGCTCCATCACGCAGGTGAATATGGGGCAAACAGTGAACGAGACCGGTCCTACTCAAGCTCCTGTCCTTGCACAGACCCTGGGGACCATTCTTAAGGTAAAAGGAGAGCAGAGAGGCCTTCAGGTTGCAAACACATCACTGGGCAGAGCTGAGGCTCTGCTTGGGTACAGGTTGCCCTTCCCCATCCTTTGATATTTAAAGGTCCCTTCCAAACCAAACCATTCTATGGTCCTTCCCAATGGATAAACACAAAACCCAGGGAAGGGAGCTCAGCACCCCTGACACGTTAAGACGGTGATGCTGCATCTACACGGGTGCACAGAAAGGGCCGCATTTGGCTCTTGTTCAAGACCAGAGTCAGCTTGGTGCCCTCGGCAGTTGTGACTCTGGGTGCGTGTAATCTAGGTCTCCTCCCTTTATGGGCAAGTGTCAACCCAGCAAGGCTAGTAGCTAGGATGAAACATGGCATGCTGTCTCCTGTTGGGCTCCAAATATTTGGAGGGTTCCCATGGCACCTCATAGTCCTACCTCATTTCACAGTGTGTGTAGGAGAGAGGCGTGATGGGCACAGCCAGCCTTCAGCAGTGACTCATCATCATCTTGTTGGAGCACAACAAGACATGCAAGATGGGCACTCCACCCTGCCCTGCGCCGTGCAGAGCTATTATCTCTGCTTTGCCAATGGCTGTTGCAGTTTGACCAAATAAACTGGTGTACTGACCCACTGAACGAGGAAGCACAAGTCCCGTTGAAACTTGGTGGGATGCGGTCACTGCATCCCCTTCTCCTCTGTGCCCCTTTGATGTCCCCTCTGCCTTCTGTCCCCAGGGTACCCCACTGAAGTACGACAGCGGCTCTTCCTCCTCGAGTACCAAAAAGCACGATGTGCGGTCCATCATCGGCAGTCCCGGCAGGACTTTTCACTCTGTGCACTCACTGGACGTCATCCAAGACCCGAGGAATCTGGAGAGAGCTTACGAAGAGAGCCTGAAAAACAGGCCAAGCCCGGTGACAAACTCGGGTGGCTCCATTGCCAGAGGGGCTCCTGTGATTGTACCCGAGCCGGGCAAGCCCCACCAAAGTGCCCTCGCCTATGAGGACCACCAGGCAGGGCACAGCACAGCGTTCGGCAGCCACTTGCACAGAGGGTCTCCGGTCTCCACACGGGAGTCCACGCCACGGCAGCACGAAGGTACTTTGCAAACCTTTTATTCGATGCTAAGATTTCTAGCAAGCTGAATGGCTGAGGTGGGGTCAATGGCTGAGGTGGGGTCACCGCCTGCCCGAGCCGTTCCTGGCAGGTGCCTGTCGAACCCGTTCTCCCCAGCACCCCGCACCCACGTCTGACTCACAGCACTGGGGTGGCTGCCGGGGACGGCTGGGGCTCAGCTCCCTTCCTGGGGGTGCTCGCACCGTTGATGCGAGGGCACCCCACATCTGCAGCAGGGTAACCGAAGGGAGATGTGGGCCATGGCTGGTGGAGCTCATGGAGTTCCAAAAGCATCTTCCCTGTCCCAGCATCGGCCCAGGGCACCCTTGTTTCTGCAGGTGGGCAGGAAAGCAGCGCTTGGTGCATCGGGTGGGGGGATCTGCACACTTTTCACCAATCTGGTGTGTGTTTGCCCACCTCTTGTGTTTATGCATCATCCATCACCTGGGTTCCCGAGTGCCTCATCTCCAGGAACATCTAATCCCTGTCCCGTCTGCCGGTGCCAGGCAGGGTCTGCCCGTGCCGGCTGGCATCAGTCATCTCCTGCCCCCGCAGCCAGACCTGGGGCTCCCAGGGAGCAGGCGCGTGGCTGGGCTGGGCTCGGTGATCTGGTGAGACACGCTCAGATCCACGGCACATAAAACCCTCTTGCTTCATGGCACGTTTGTGGACAGGATCAGTGCTGAAGCCCATCCCTAAGACGCCTTGTCCCACCAAGCCTGCTAGCTGCAGGTAACCGCTTCAGGGCCTTTTGCATCTCCTGCCTGTAAATCCTTGTCCTAACCCAAGAGTCTTGTGATTCGGGGGCGTGCAGCACAAGACATCGCAGTCTGTTGAAAACTGAGGCCAGGCTGTGCCTCCCCGTCGAGGAGTGGGAGATGGGGCTGTGCAGTGCAGAGCTCCTCCAAAAAACCTCCCCCATCACTCGCTGCCAGCTGGGCCAGCTCCAGCTCTCCATGGTCGGTGTGTCCCGTTGCCGCAGTCTCTGCTCTCTTCCCGGTTAGGTCTGTCATTCTGGGAGAAGCCTTCAGATGTTGGCGGCTCTTTGAGATTGGCACATACAGTGAGCACAAGGCAGGGCAGGCAGCGCCCGGCCAGTGGGGAGGGATCCCAAGGGAAAAATCAATGTTCCTGCAAAATGCCAGTGAGAAGGTGGATTTCTGCACCTCTGGAGCTCGCAGTGTTATGGGGTGCAGAGGATCTGCAGGAGAAGTCCCTGTGGCGTGGGTCAGAGTTGGAAAACACCTTTCCCAGAGTCACCTGAGCTTTCCTTCTGCCCCAGCAGTAGGTTGGATTTTTTAGCAGCCGGGTGGAGACACCAAGCTTCATGGAAGGAGCAGGAGCGGCACTTTGCATGGCCCGTGTTGCAGTCAAGGTTGTTTTAAAGCCAGCAACAGCAGGGCTGGATCCGTCTGTGTGTGCCCAAGGGAGATGCTCCTTGCTCCCAGCTCTGATGTGGCATCCGGTGCAAGGGGTTTGGTCACGCTGCTTGGGGTGGCTCGGTGTCAGCCACTGTCCCCAGCCTGCTGTTACAGACCACTCATCCCGGGTTGGGCAAGAAGTGCCACCAATGCCCAGCTCACGTTGGGAGCACCAAGAGAAATCCCTGACATGATCCAGCCTCCGCTCTGTGTGCTGGGCCAAGAGCTTATGGCTCCAGAGGGTGGCGGGTGCTCGAACACTCTGAACTGTGTTTCGTCACCATTGCCAGGAGTTTGGGAGTCCCTGGCTCTACCTGGCAGCGGTGACCTCCTCGTGCCGAGGCTGCTTGTGCGGGCCAGGATGAACTCGGAGACTGCCCAGCGTGGATGCACTGGGCCGGAGGGACTGTTCAGGGCAGGCTTCTCCTCCCGGGTGTAACCGGGGCTTGACCCACCTCAGTCTTGGTGGCGTAACATGGCGTGGCGGTGCAGGGAGGAGGGAAAGGTCCCTCGAGTTCATGGTAGCTGCTAGCATCCCTCGGGGACACGGCTTGGCCACAGTGCTTCAGTCTCTGACTCATTTCCTTCTGCTTGCTGCAGGGAGCATCACTGCCGGGAAGCCGGTGTCCCAGGACAGAAAGATCACCCCCACATCGAGAGAGCTCACCAACTCCAAATCTCCGCATGCCCCGGTGGCAGACCACCACCACCCCATCTCCCCGTACGAGCACTTGCTCCGTGGCGTGAGCGGGGTTGACCTGTACCGAGGACACATCCCGCTGGCTTTCGATCCTGCTGCCATCCCGAGGGGAATCCAACTGGAAGCAGGTACCTTCAGCGGGAGCACAGTCTGTTTGGGATTGGTTTTTTCCTTGTTATGCTTCAAAAGCCTGAGGTCTCTGGGGAAAAGCCACTTCATGTCTGCATCCTTTTCTCTCCCAGCTGCTGCTTACTACCTGCCAAGGCATCTGGCTCCGAGCCCCACGTACCCCCACCTCTACCCCCCGTACCTCATCCGGGGCTACCCGGACACGGCTGCCATGGAGAACCGACAGACCATCATCAACGACTACATCACATCCCAGCAGATGCACCACAACGCCGCAGCCACGGCCATGGCACAGCGGGCGGACATGCTGCGAGGCTTGTCGCCCCGGGAGCCCTCCCTTGCCCTCAACTATGCAGCAGGTCCTGCTGGCACGGCACCCTCGGGGGGTCTGGGGGCATTTCGGGAGGAGGAGGCTGGGTCACGCCAGCACTGCCAGCTCCAGTGCTGGGGCCAAGGGCCAAGCCAGCAGCACGGTGTCACCCAGCAGCGTAGGAACTTGGCTGATCAGCGTGGAGGACAACGGAGGGGAATTCGATGCTTTTTTTGGCCATCTTTAGTTACTTGAGTCTCCTTATGTGCAGCTCTGGTTTTGGGTCATGGGAGCGCTTCCCAGCCTGGCCTTGCTGGCCTTTGGAGATTAAAATAACACTCCCAGAAGGATATCTGGCTTTCTGGAAAAAGCAGAGCACACTGGGGGGTGCGCGGGGTGCGGTGCTGCTGCCCCTCCGCAGGCGGAGCTGTGCTGGTCTCGGGCCGATGCTGCCTGCAGGCCTGATCAGCAGGGATAAACCTCAGGGAAAGATTTTTCTCCCCGTTGTTCCCAGGAGCAGGACACACAGAAGGGTCCCCTCCCCTGACAATCAGCACCCAGGGGCTGCGTGCGTGCTGGCGCCTCTTGCCCTGTACCAGAGCAGCGGGATGGGTCAACCCTCCCCAGCATCGCTCCCTGCTCCAGCGCGGCCAAGCTGCAGCAGCTCAGCATCATCCTGACAGTGCTCTCGCTTCTCTCTCCAGGCATCATCGACCTGTCCCAAGTGCCACACCTGCCCGTCCTCGTGCCCCCTACCCCTGGCACCTCTGCCACCACCATGGACCGCATCACCTACATCCCCGGCCCCCCCCAGACCTTCGGCAGCCGGCACAGCAGCTCCCCGCTCTCCCCAGGTAACTTTGCACGTTGCTTTTCCCATGGGAAAGCAGTTGGGCAGGATACCCTTAACCAGTTCAGGGCCGTGAGCTCAGCGTGCCGGGGCTGAGCTCATTCAGGGATCAGCATTCGTTCTCATTCAGGGATCAGCACACTGGCTCCCTCAAACCAGCTCCTCTGATCCTGCTTGTTGGGGGTTTCCTTGCTTTTCCCCCTTCTTCCCCAAAGTGGCAGCTGGGAAGCAGCTTTGGGAAAGGAGAGCACTGCCGTGGAGACGGTGCCAGGACAGCTATTGCATGATTTGCCTGGGTTTTGTCACAGTGGTTGCCCCCGTCTGTCCTGCGCCAGGTGACCTTGGGTGGAGCCATTCCTTATCTCTTCTGCAGACACAGCAATGTGGAGAGCAGGCGGTGTTCCCTGGGGAATATCGCTCTGTCTGCAGCCCTTTCACTGCCTTTTGGTTGGATTTCAGGAGGCCCCACGCACATGACCAAACAGTCAGGATCGTCGGTGTCCGAGCGGGAACGGGAACGGGAGAGGGAGCGTGAAAAATCCATCCTAGCATCCACCACGGTGGAGCACGCACCCATCTGGAGACCAGGTAGGCTGGGGAGGAGCCTGGCACCGCATCCTGGGGCCTGTGCTGGGTGGAGGTAGGGTTGGGACTGTAAAATGAAGAGCTGAAGAAGCCCTTCTTTGTATTTTCCCCCAGGTACAGAGCAGTCCAGCAGCCGTTCATCCTCGCACTCTCACAGCCACCAGCACTCTCCTGTCTCACCCCGCACACACGAGACCATCCAGCAGCGCCCCAGCGTGCTCCACAACACGAGCATGAAGATCATCTCTTCGGAGACCCCCACCCCTTCCGTCCTACGGTAAGTCCCTCCAACATGGCGCCTGTCACTTGCCCAAACCCCTGCACCAGGGCGGCCGTGGTGGTTAATTAACGAGCATCTCATGGGGCACCTCTGACATGAAGCAAGGGTTTTTTTGGCTTCATTCTCAGTAGGAGCAGGATTGGGGCTTACAGGGAAGTTGTGATGGGGAGAGGCAAGTTTTGATGCCCAGCTCCTTTGCTTTTCTCGGTGGCTTTTACTGCTGTCAGGAAAGCAAGCAGGAGCGTCCCTGTGCCCAAATACAGCTATCACTCTCTTGCTGAAAGTTGCCTGGTGGTGGAGTTATGAAGGTCTCTGGGACCTGTCGGTTTTATTCTCTCCAGTCAATGTGTCCAGGCCACAGCCTGTGGCCAGTTATTGTGGTGGAGGCTCCATCTGAGCCCTCTTCACCTGCTCCAACACGGGCCAACGCTCAGGAGCCCTGGGAAGACCTTGGCCAGGCAGGGCTGAACGCTGCGGCTCTGCTAACAGCACTCCCCTTTTTCCATGTGCATCTCTCATCTTCACCTTGTCTTCGTTTGCCTTACAGATCCTCCTCCACCACTACCACATCACCGATCCGCTCCACCGCCTTCCCCTCAGCCTCCACCCTGCGCTCCTCCATCAGCGCAGCGGACGGCTACGCGCCACTGATGGACCCGGCCGTCCTGCAGAAAGAGGCCTCGAGGGCGCGGGAAGCCAAGGCAGAACGACCCCAGACTGACAACAACGTCTTCACCTCAAAGCTGCCCAGTGGGGCCAACCTCGAACAGTCGCCTTCACCCATTAAAGCCATGGAGTCGAGACCTTTACCCGCCTCTGGACCTGGTTCTTCTCATCACTATAGCAGAGGACAGGGGAAGAGCCAACAGCACCATCACCCTCTGGACCAGCAGCACGCAGCCTCGGGCCCCGAGCAGCACAGTAGAGAAAAGAGTCAAAGTAAACCCTTTTCAATGCAGGAACAGGAGCTCCGAGCACTCGGTAAGACCACCACGACAGCGGCCAACTTCATAGATGTGATTATCATGCGCCAAATGTCTTGCGATAAGGGGCAGCGAGAAAGAGGCTCGCTAAGTAACGACTCCACTAGTGATGGTAAGAAATTGGAGGGGAGAGGTGAGAGAGCTGGGGCCTGAAACCCATTTTATTTCATTATTTCCTATTTTTAGTTGCACGTTTTGGCTATTGGCTTTGTCACCTCCCCGAGTGTGCTTGTCCCTCTGCTTCCCGGTTATTGTGTTATTTCAGACTTTTGTATTTGTGTGTGTTTTGAGGATCTTCCCTTCTCCCGCCCTCTTTTAGTTTTTCCCGTTGCCAAGTCCTGTTTTGCAAACGTTGTTCAGTTCCTGGTATTGCTTTTTACAGACAATAGCAATTTGCTAATTCTGATTTCCCCATCACTAGAAATTCCCAAGCAGTCTGTTAGTAACAGTTGTGGGTAATAAATCAAACGAGCGAAGCGGAGAACTGAGAGTGTGAGCAGGACAGGGCTGCTGGCCATCAGACAATGCGCGTTCCCGCTCATGGTTGTGCCGTTGAGCATGCAGGATCTCAGAGGGCTTTGCAGGCTGTTGCATGGTGCAGCTCAGATGGGGTCCCCTCACTCGGGGTGACCTCGCTCAGGGTCATGGTGCTGGATGTTGCACAGGAGGGCAACGTGGGCAGGGCTGTCCAGGTATTGCTCAGCCCAGCCATGCTCGGCAGTGCAGACCACGGGAACCACCTAGCATCAATCTTGTGTAGGACACAAAAGCACTGGGATAGGTTTCTCCAGAAGGAAGTGCAGGGAGGGGGCTGGATTCAAGGTCTAGGTCATTCTTGCTGGGACCAATCTTCACCCAGAGCATTCATCCAGGTTCACACCAGCATACAGAAGCAGCAGGCAGCCCATGGGGATTTGGTGGGACACCTTCTTCAGGTTGAAGCATCTGCCTTGGCTACCAGCACTGGGACTTGCTGTTGGTTAGGGAACTTTCCAGAGCAGAACACTTCATCTTGGGAGGATCCAAAGCATGGTCCCTTCAGTGCTGGCGTGCATGGGGTGATGGGGATGCATCTCCGTCCCTGGTGCAGGGAGGTTCTCCATGGGGGGTCCTCCCCTACCCCTCCCTGCCTTGAGTACGTGCAAGGTCAGTGTGTCCGTGCCTGGGCACTGGAGACCCTCCGGCAGCGCTGTGGGTCGCCTGCCAGATTTGCCTGCAGTGGGTGGTTTCTAGGAATTGAGCATTAGGAGGGTAAAGGTCTGTGGAGGCAAAAATCACAAGCGTTACCGAACGTGCTCAGCTGGCAAGAGGCAGCATGTGCCTTCTCCAGGACTCCTCTGTCCTTGGTCTGTGGAAGCATAACCCATCCGTGCCTCAGTTACCCCTCTCTCTTGAAGGATGATGGTGGTCCCTCATTCCAGCTCTGCCCGCTTTGATGCAGCTTGAGTCTACACAAAGGGCTTAAAAAGCAGAGAAAGGTCAAGAAGCCTTTTTGCCCCTGTGGTGGGCGAGTCTGCTGCCTCTGGAGCAGGATCTGGAGTGTGCAGGGCCTCGTGCCCAATTTTCAAGTCCCTGCTGTTGGCCATGCTGGGCTTGGGGCTCTTCTTTGTAAAGCACTTGAGACCTCTCGTGCAGCCACCACCACTCCTGCAGAGCGTTGCTTTCCCTCCTGGCAGAGCAGGTTTTTTATTTTCCTGTGTTTCAGTAGGTGGGGGAGAGGGGGGGATCAAATTGTGAACCCACAGGGGTTGAATTTGGTTCCTGACTCTTGTGCTGTCACCACGAGCTGCTGAGTGTCCAGCTCTGCAGGAATGAGACGCCACCTCTTTTTTACTGCAGCCATCACCGCAACCGGACATCAGGGGTGGCTCCAGCGGTCCCTGCAATGTGACCTGCCAGGTTTTCCCACATCTCTTTTTTTCCCACACTCTGCTGAACGTGTGACTCTACCCACAAACGATGGTTGCCACGGCACTAGGGAAAACCCAAGCAAACTCCTGGTTTTAACTCCCTTCCCCGTTTCCCCAGGCTTTCACGGAGGCTACAGCCCTGAGCGGATGGAAGCAGTGAGCCCTGTGAGCTCGCCCAGCCTGTCCCATGAGAAAGGGGCCAAGCTGCTGCAGGATGCGGAGAAGGGACATGGGGAGCATGACCTGAGGCAGAAACAGCAAGGTGAGGGCAGGGGCTGGCAGTGCCGGGCAGCGCGGGAGAGCCCGAGCTGGCATGGGGGGGCTTCGTCCGCCAGCTCTCGTTCGCCGTGACCCAGTGCCGTGATGGGATGGCATTCAAGGAAGGGGATGCAGATGCCATCTCATGCCTGCTGTCTTCTTTGTGCCTCCCCCAGGCTCGCTGAAGGCCCCAGCTCCCGAAGCAGCCCACCTGCAGCACCTCCGGCAGCCCGACGGCCCCCAGCCCCAGTGCCAGCCCCTGCAGTCCAGCCAGAGCATCAAGGGCATGAACCAGCGGGTGGTCACGCTGGCCCAGCACATCAGTGTAATTAACCTCATTCTCGCCTTCCCGCTGGAGCTTCGGGGAGGAGGGAAGAGCTGATAGGAAATACGTCTGGTGGGGAAGGGCTGGGAGTGATGCTAGAGACCTCAGCATCTCTGGCTGGGGGCTGGAGGGAGCAGGGTGTATCAGGCGTGCTCAGCCCGGCTGTTTGCATTCCCAACAAGCCCATCACAAGAGCTGCTGCAGGCAGGAGGCAGAAGTTACGTCCCCACAGGGACAAACCACCCTAATTCCCTCCTCCTTGCCCTGTCTGCGTTGAGCTCAGCAAAGCAGGAGGTAGAAACCAACTGTATTTCTGACATGGGTGTTTCTTCTTCTAGGAGGTCATCACACAGGACTACACACGCCATCACCCGCAGCAGCTCAACTCCCACATCCAGACCCCGGTGTACTCCTTCCCTGGGGCCACATGCCCTGTGCTGGACCTGCGCCGCACCCCCAGCGAGGCGTATCTGCAGCAGCAGGAGCATGTGGTGGCCTCCAGGATCTCCCCGCAGAATGAAGGCGGCAAAAGGTGAGGTCGAAGTGTCCAACCGCAGATGGGTTTCTGCCCACCTGCTGTGTTTGTCCTAGCTCCGATAGACCAGGGCTACCCCGAGTGAGGAGCCAGGTGGGTACCCTTGGCTACCTGGCACTTCGGTAAGGTGGTGCGTAGGACAGGCTGACATTGCTGTACTGCTCCTCAGCTCAGGGCTCAGATCACTTGCTTACACGGCCCAGAGTGTAAAATTGACTTCCGATCTGGGCATTTTCCCCCTGTGGTGGTGCCTCTCTTGCCATTCATGTTCTAGAGATGCTCTCCAGATCCGCCTAGAGTCCATTTGTGATCCCCTTCTCCATCTGGCCGCTGTCACAGAATCAGTTAGGTGAGAAGGGACCTCTCCAGACCATCCAGTGCAACACCCTGCTCAAGCAGGCCAGCATGAGCAGGTTGTCCAGGGCCATGGCCAGTTGAGTTGTCAATATCTCCACTGATGGAGACTTCAACACGTCTCTGGGCAACCCGTACCAGCGTTTGAGCACCCTCACAGTAAATAAGTGTTTTCTTGTGTTGGGATAGAGTGTCCTGTGTTTTGTTTTGTGCCCATTGCCTCTTGTCCTGTCACTGTCCTCAGTCCCTTGCAGGTCATGGCGCAGTGACCTTTCAGACCACAGATGGTTCCGAAAAACCCAAAGGAATATGTTTTCCATTGGTTCAAAGTTAATTTTATCTTCATCATTCTCAGTGAAGCAGAAGCTTGTTAGACATATGTGCGCCCTGTTGCTTGCAGCCATCCATGTCAGGCACCACCTTTATTTCTTTTAAAGTCACTTTCAAAACCTTGTGCTGATATCAGCACAAGGAAGGTCTGATTGCTATTGTATGGAATTAAAAAATGGGAAGTGTGAGAACGCAGTCTGTCCTCCCACCCAAACACCAACAGAGACCCAGATGCATCCAGGCAAGAGCGGTGTCTCCAAACTGTTGGTTCCTTGTCAGTAAACGTGGTCATTCTTCCCAGCTCTGCCTGGTCCTAGAGTTGGCTTTGTGACATTAGGGGAGAGAGCCCAGCCCTGGCCACCCAGCGATGAAAGGAAAAAAAAAGGGGGGGGGGGGGGGGAGCGAAGAAACCACAGAAAGAACAAAGACGAAAATTCCCAGAACTCGCCATGAGGAATTCCTCGCAGACCCAAACCTGGCTGTCTCCCAGACACTGGCCATGGGCAGGCATCGAGGGGCTGCGTCGGTCCTCTCCGGGCTGTCCCAGCATCCCACCGCCCGCAGCCAGCGAGCCCCTGCTTGGCCCCAGAGGAGGTGGCGGGTGCTGCCCTCCTCTGTGTTCACAAATATGATGGAGAATCAACAGCCGTGTCCCCAAAGGGTTAACGTCCCGACCCTCTGCAGGGGTTGTGTCCCTGCCAGCCAGGGACACTTGGACTGAGCCAGCAAGTCCAAGGACTGGCCCCGCCGTCCCTCCTGGGCAGCTGTATTTGGGGTGGCTGCCGGCTGGCCCGCTGCCTGGAAATCTGGGCCACGTCTCGGCTCAGTCCTGCTCCGCGTGCCTGCGGTGCAGAAAAATGCCCAAGCTGCGCTCTTCCTCCGGCTTGCGTTAAAAGGCGCTGTAAGCCCACGGGGGTGTGGAAGGTTTGGCTTTTTTCCGTGCTGTAGGAAAGCTATTTTAGTCCTTCTCCCCCCTGACCCCGGGCTGCTGTGCAGAGACAGAGGATGTTGCAATAAACCGATTGCATCTCCCCGTTGCTCTCCGCAGGTCCCCGGAGCAGAGCAAAGCCTCAGCCGGGAGCGCGTCAGACAACTGTATCGAGCCGGTGTCTCCACCAGACGGCGTGGGAGAATCGGAGCACGCCAAGAGCGCCACGTACCCGATCCTGTACCGCGAGGGCGAGCAGATAGACCAGAGGTAACGCCGAGGGAAGGGATGGTGGAGACAGTGTGGGGATGTTCCCCCCATGCCCAACGCTCGCCCTGGCCCAGGCGAGCCAGAAGCAGTGTCACATCCCAGGTTGTAGCATATGGTAGGGATAGGGAGAAAAGTTGGAGATCCTCAGTATCTCAGGAGCCCCTGGGATGATTCTGAGGAGTTACACTAAGGGAAGAGTCTCTCTAGGTAGGACTTTGTGAACCGGGCGTTGCAGAGGTTTCTGATGGTCTTTTGCTTTGCAGGATGGGGTCCAAGTCCCCAGGAAACAACACTCAGCCTCCAGCTTTCTTCAGCAAACTGACTGAGAGCAACTCTGCCATGGTGAAGTCCAAGAAACAGGAGATCATCAAGAAGCTCAGCACAACCAACAAAAATGAGACGGAGTACAGTAAGGACATGGGGGGAGGCGAATGCGGGGCACCGGGGGGAAAAAGCCTTGAGGACACATGAAGCAAAGGAGATTTGGGAATGGGCGCTGCTATGTTAAGGGCTGGGAGCTCCCAGCCAGGTCTCTCTGCATCATGCCTTGGTTTCTTCGGAAGTGCGAGGTCCAAACGCTTCCTGGGATGAGTTGTGCTGGTGCCAGCAGTGGCTGTGTGCATCTGGGGAGACCATGGAGGCTTCCCGGCCCCGCGTCTCCTCGCTCTGGGGCTGTCAATCCCACCCGCGCCAGATAACCTCAATAGGAAGGAAATAATGAGCTGAGCATGGAGGAGACTTAAGAGCAATTGATATTTTAATGAATGGCTAGCCAAGCTGAATCTTTCCTCCTTGAGATGCATCCCCCCCAACATTACTTTAAGCCCTACATCAATATTGGTATAGCTCTGTAAAACTAACCAGGCTGGCTTATATTAGAAATTCAGCCCATTCATTCATTAACCGCTAATAGAGTAGATAGGATCATAATTTAATTTAGCCCAGCATTATACAGTCAATACTAATTCAATTTGAATCCATCTTACAACAGCTGCATCGGATAAGAGGGACCAAGCTGTCTCGTCTCCTGGATGATATTACCATGAGCCAACAGTATTGTTATGCCCCTTTGGGGACATGTGGCTGAACCCCGTGACCTTCCACACTTTCCCTTATCAAGGGAAAATATATAGAAATAGGAAACGCCTCTTATTTGATGAGAATTTCTGTTATTCTAAGGAAAGCGATATCCAAGTCAAACAGCTCAGCTAAGAAGGAAAATATTGATTTAACATTTCTTCTCCTCCTCCTTGCCCTCCCCACTGCCCAAACCTGCTCCCTGGATGCGGGGATTTGAGCCTTTGGAAATCCCATAGGCAGGAGAGAGCGTTTGACTTGACGGAGCTTGTAATCCGAAGGGCTGGAGGGAGGGAGGTCAGCACTGAGCACGAAGACATTGCCCTGGCTCTCTGGGCTCTGCTTTCCTGCCCTTTCCCAGCTGGCGAGACGTGCCCACTGTGGATCTCCCAATGGCAATTAGTCCTGGTCCCAGCCAGCACCCGCAGAGCCACCCCGGTGCCTGGGGGAGGTGGGATGCTATCAGGAAGCTGTCAGGCTGGGTGCTGTGACAGGGACACCAGCGTCTCGTTGCGGCTGGCACGGCAGGTCCCTCCCTACCGCCAGCCCGCACACACTGCTCTCCGTACTGAAGAGCTTCTTTGTTTTTCTCCAGATGTTGGGCAGCCGGGGACAGAGATTTTCAATATGCCGGCGATTACCGGAGCAGGTAACTCTCCCATAGACCTGTACCATACCTCATTCCCTGCAGGGCTCACAGCCATGGAGAGCAGGAGACTCGGTAGATTTAAGCATGTCCTTTTTCCCTTTTGCCATAAGACCAAGCCTAAGAGTTGCTGGGAGGCTGAGGCCTCGGGACACACCGTGACTCCCTGCTGTTGAGTTGGAGAGAATGCAGTGTAGTTCCTCAGAAAGCGTGGCAGAGTTTGAGGAGAGGTTAAAAGTCAAGCAAGGGTTGGCCACCTGATGCCAGCTGAGGCTTAAGCTATTGCAAGGTGGACCTCATCCTGCTCTTGGTGGGACCTTGTGGTCACCCATGGATGGGTAGGAGGGCAGCGGTGAAAAGGAACGTGAGGGTGGGAGGCAGGCTCTGTGCCACCACAGGCTGGGGAGGCTGCAGGAGCCGGTTGGAAAAGCAAATTGGGGCGAGAGCAGCGCCCCATAGCCTTGAACTGTGAGTGCTGGCAAACTGGCGGTGGTGGAGGACCAAGAGGAGGTGTTACCTGTGAGGGTGCTCGGGCACAGGGGTGCCGGCAGCATGCTCAGTCCTCCAGGTGCTTAAAGCGTGGGTTGACTCCAGTTTCTCAGTAGTTGGGAGGAAATGTTCAGCTGGTGGCCGGGTCCGGCCGTGGTGTTGCAGCTGGTGCCACGCAGAAGGGCATTGCGGGCAGGACTGCTTGGACCTCTGGGCTGTGCAGAGCGGGGGGGCTCCGGGCCGGCGGGGGGTTTCAGGCTGATCGCACGGTTGTGGAGGAGCTGTTGTGGTGGTGGCGTCTGAGCGCTGCTGCGGGCAGCCGTGGTGGGCTTTAGCGGGTCCCCGGCTCTAACCAGCATTAACCTGCCGGCCTGCCTAACCGGGGGTTCGCTGGCTAACACCTGGGACTGTGCCCCCCCTGCAAAGACCCCCCCTTGCTCTCAGGGAAACAGGGTGCTGGGAAGGGCTCAGGGTGGTCCCCCAGACACCCATGGAGATGTATTTGCCGTGCTGAGCCTGAGGACCACCATGCAGGAGCGGTTCAAGAGCTTCCTCATCGGCACTGCACCCTCCCCAGCTCTGCTGAGCCCGCGGCTTTCAGCCCAGCTGGGAAAGGAGGAGAGGGAACCGGCTAAGGAAAGGATTTTGTCAAGGAGGGGTGGAAAGCGGCCCCACAGAGTTGGGTGGCCAGCATGGGCTTCCCCGGCCCAGGACAGAGACCAGCCTGAGGGAGAAAGACGGTGTGAAGGCTGTCGAGCTGTTGCCACCTGCTGCAGCGACATCCAGGTGGGCTCACAAATGAATGAAACAAATCCCCGTTGAGGAGTATTAATCGATACTTAACTGATTAAGTATTAATGCTCTCCTGCAGCAGGAAGGCCTTCAGGTCGTTAGTTTTAAGTAGGAGGGACGGCAGCTCTGCCACAGCTGCGGGAAGGAGGTGCTGTGGGACAGGACTCTGCGGTAGGAGGGCCAGGCACAGCCGCCAGTGGTGATGCTCACCAGTGCCAGCGTGTTTGGGAGAAGGAGCCGGCTCATGTCGGCAGCTGGGACGAGAGGGTGCAGCCAGCCGGGACCCGAGGGTCCGCAGCAGATAAAATTTGGGGGGGGATGAGGCCGAACCTCCTGAGAGCATCCCCTGGTTAAAGCCGCTCCTGCTGTGCTGGAGGGAGGCGCAAAGGCAGAGCGTAGGGAGCTGAGGACCAGCGTCTGGCCGGAGGGGACCAGGAGAGACCCTGCCCCTTTACGGGAAGACAAGAGAACCCGGGATCCATCCCTTTCCGAGCAGAGGGACAGCGATCCCAGCGTGAACGCCCCTGGGATGGGGCGAGCTGGTGGGGGGCTGCCAGTGGGGCTTCCCTCGCCGGCCTGCTGTTCTTGTGTCTGTATTTTGCCCTTGCTTGTTCCCTGTAACCGCCACATTGGGAATGACGGTGGCGTGGCTGAGCCTAGTGCCCTCTGGCCCCTGTGCGGTGCTGCACCATAACTGCATGGCTTGAGACTCACACCCACGCGGACACACCACTTCGCCTCTGCATCCCGTCCCGTAGCCGGGGCTCAGCCCGGGAGGGGACACCGGTCCGCAGCGGGCACCCGGCCCCGGGGGGAGGAAGGGAGCGGGCTGGGGCAATGGGCAGGGAGCTTGCAAAGAGCGCGAGGAGGGACAAAAGGACTCTCCCCCCTCCCCAGCGTAGCCCGACCCCTCGCAGGCAGCTTCGCAGGCTGCGCGCCCTCATCCGGGGGCTGCCCGCGTTTGCCATCTCTCATGCCAGGGCCAAATCTGGGCACTTCCTCCCCATCAAGTGTTTTTGTGGGGTGTCCCCTCTTCCTCCTCTGATTTCTCCTCCACGGGAAACTGCCCCGGCCTCCAAATTTCTGGCACACCAACTTTTCATCTGTGTGTGCATCCATATGGACCCCGCATCCGGGTGACTCTCCGCCTGCCCCCATGCCGAGCCTGGCTGGGTTGGGAGCACAGCCCTCCCTTCTTCCAGTCGCTCCCCGGGGCTCAGCAACAACCCCTTTCCCCCGCCCGTCCCCGTCCCCAAGCCTGCCAACAGCACTCCAGAAACCCAAATCCCAGAGTAAGCCCCATCCCATCCCACTGCCAGCCCCTGCCAAGCCCTGGGGCGGGATGGAGCGGGGAGGAGGAGGAGGATGGGTGCATTGCAGCGCTTTAAAGAACAAGATGACAAAGTTTGTTGCTTTGCGAGAATGTGCTGACTGTTTGTTTCTTCCCTTCTCCCTTGTCTCCTTTCTCCCCTTTCCCCGTCCCCCCCATCTTTCTTCTCATTTGGCTCCCCCCCATCTCCCGTCCCCTCTCTCCTCCCCCTCCCGTATCTCCCAGGGCTAATCAGTTGTAGGAGCCAGTCGGTCCAAGAGAATTCCAGTACCAACATGGGGTTGGAGGCAATAATTAGGAAAGCCCTAATGGGTAAATATGACGAGCAGTGGGAAGAGCGCTCACCTCTCAGTGCCAATGCTTTTAACTCTCTGAATGCCAGTGCAAGCCTGCCCGCTGCTATGCCCATAACTCCTGCTGATGGACGAAACGAGGACGTGCGCTCCTTGCCAGGTCTGCAGCCCTCTCCACCTTCGCTCTCTCTGTGTTATTAATTCTCAGCCTTTGTATTTCCCCTTCTGCGGGTGGATTTATTCCTCCCTCCCCCCGTTTTTGTTCATTTTGGTTTTCTTTCCTCCCCTCCCTCCTCCGGCTTCGAGCTTTGTGAATCCGCTGATTAATCCTGGTCTTGTTTGATGTTAATTTAATAGTCTCGGAAGGTGCTGTTGCTTTCTCTAAACCACTGACTGTGCTCCTTTCCCCGTTTGTTGGTTTTTAATAGCTCCTTTTCTTTTTTTTTTTTTTTTTTTTTTACACAATGGAAAGGTTTATGGGGGGGAAAACCCCACACCCAAAAGACTGAAGCCATAAACTTAAATAGCCACCCCAAACTATCTGTAAACCCCCGGGCGGGATCGCTGCTCCCGAAATAGGGGAAGGAGCTGAGAAGGGCTGGCATGGGGGGGACACAGGACAGGGTGGCCTTTCCCTCCCCACCCCGGGCTTGGGGGGCGTCGGGGCAGGCTCCGGCCTGGGACCAGAGGGTTGGATGGGACCTGGGGGTGCCTGGAGCAAGAGGGAGAGCGTAAGGGAGCTAAAAGTGATGGGGGGGGGGGCAACTTCAGAGAGCAGGGCTGGGGGTGAGCTGCCCCATGGGCCCCGGCGGGGCGTGCAAAGCCCATGGCTGGGTGCCACGGCGGGGTCTGCCCGGCTTCAAGGGAGGCTTGAGCAGAGCCGGGAGGGCTGTTCTGCAGATCTCTGGTTAAGGAAGAGAGGAGGGGGTCCAGGGATGGATGGGGGAGAGCGTTTGTCCCCCCCATGCCTCCGAAGGGCAGATTGCCTCTTGCCAGCGCCCTGCGCAGAGCACGGCAGCCAGTGCCGGGGTCACCCTTGGCAATGTGGGCGCAGAGCCGCCGACGCTGAGGAGCAGGGTCCTGGGGGCACACGGGCACCTTCTTCCAGGTCAGCTGGGACCAGGCGCTCTTCAGCTTGTTGCAGAAAAGCTTTTCTGGCTCCTGCATGAAACCAGCAGCTTCTTCCAGCCACACTTCCCCACGCCCGGCGGAGACTGCCCGGGCAGGCAGGGTGGAATGCAGAGCCCATCCATCCCTCCCGCTTTGGGAGCTCCCCCCAAAATAGCCGGGCTAACCTCCCCGGCAGAGGCCCTTTTGGCTTTGAACCTTTTAAAAAGGTTTTAAACCTTTTAAAACCACCGGGGATTTTGCTGTATGAATGGATTAAAGGAAGTCCTTGGCCATGTAGACCACGGGAACAGGGAACGTGCTCAGGGCTCCAGCACCCACGTAGCTCCCAGGGGGTCCCTGCCAAGCGGCACACGGAGCTCCTGTGCCACGACTTGTGTTTGTGGGCTGAGCCACGAGCCAGATTGGGAGCGGACCCCGCGGAGAAACAGCTCGGCCAAAGCTGCAGGGCTGCTCCTTCCCCGCATCCGCTCCACGGGACGGTTGGTAGCATCAACCCGCAAAGCGGAGAGTGGCACAGGAGGGGACAGAAACCTCCAGCCGCTGCGGCTGCTCGCCCACCCCACTGCAGAGAGCTCGCCCCATCGCCCTTCCCTGCCGTGGTGCCAGTGACCCCCGGCATCAGCTTTTCTCCTGCCACAAGCCATTTTTGCAAGCTCTTAAAAGGGAAGCGCTGCGTACCTGCACCCCCGACCCCCCGATCCCCATTGCGACGAGCCGGGTGACGAGCGGGCGCTTCTCTTTGCAGGAGGAGGAGGGAAGCCAAAGATCGCTGCCAGACCCAACAGCCGCAAGGCCAAGTCCCCGGCGCCGGGTCTGTCCTCGGGCGAGCGGCCGCCCTCCGTCTCCTCGGTGCACTCGGAGGGGGACTGCAACCGGAGGACGCCCCTCACCAACCGCGTCTGGGAGGACAGACCGTCGTCCGCAGGTAGGGCTCGGGGAGGGGACGTGTCCCCAAAGCGTCCGTGCCACCCTTTCGGGGGGGCTGCCACCCCCGTGGCGTTGACTCTCTGCTTCCTCCTCCTCACGCAGGTTCGACGCCGTTCCCCTACAACCCGCTCACCATGCGGCTCCCCAGCGGGGTGGTGACGGCAGCCCCCGCCGCCCCCCTGCCACAGGGGACCCCCGGCAGCCAGCACCACGCCTGGGACGAGGAGCCCAAGCCCCTGCTCTGCTCCCAGTACGAAACCCTTTCGGACAGTGAATGAAGTGAGCCAGGGGCAGGGAGACGGCGACCAAACCCAGGGTGTGGGGAGCGAGGGGGACGCCCGGGGCGAGCGCCCACCGCCCCGGCCCCGCCGGCTCTCAGGAGCGAAGACGCAGGAGCAGAGCTATTTTATTTTTTTCCCCCCCTTTTTTTTTTTTTTTTTTTTTTTCCTTCCTCTCCCAACCAGCCAATTTGGGGGGATATTTGGTGGTTGGTTTCTTTTAAAAAAATTTTTGTTTGTTTGTTTGTTTTTTTTCTTTCTTTCTCAACATCTGGAAATTTCTGCATCCTCTTCGGTCTGAACAAAAACACACACAAAAAAAAAAGAAAAAAGCCTTAACAAGACAAAACCCAAGGAACCCATCTTCGATCTTGGCAGCCTTGCTGGGCGGTGACCCCCCCACGCTGGAGAGGGACTGAGAGCGGCCGCGTGCCCGAAGCGCGCGTGTGCCAGGGCCGCGCGCGCTGGGACGCTCTGTCGGCACGCTCCCGCGGAGCCGAGCCAGGGGCTGCGGGATGCTCCCCCGCAGGAATGCAAAACCTTGAGCGGGTTAAAAAAAAAAAAAAGCAAAACAAACAAACAAAAAAAACAACAAAAAATGTTTAAGAAGTGAAATAGGATGGAACTGCCCCGGTTTTGTTCTCCCTGAGCTGACACGAGGGCTGGCAGCCCGTCGTTGGCAAGACGTATCGGCCCCGGAGCGGTCTCGACGCGCTTCAAACGTGGCTGGGATGAGTGGGCAGGGGAGGGAGTGAAGAGATATTTCTTAAAAAAAAAAAAAAAAAAAAAAAAAAAACCACAAAAACAAACAAAAAAAAAACCACAAACAAAAAATCCTGGTCCCTTCGGTGGAAGCGATCCCGGGCTTAAATCGGAGCGGGCAGGGATGTCCCCGGGCCGGCTCACACGCTGCGCAGCGAGGGGCTCGGTTGCTTTAAGTGCATTGTTTTCTGAATGGTGAGAAAAGGCAATTGTAAATTGTATTGGTCTACAGGGTATATTTTTGATACCTTCGGTGAATTATGTCAATATTTTACGCAAGGAAGGACTTAAACAAAACACAGTATTACATGCTGTAAAAGAGGTTCTGTTCTTACATGCAGGCTTTGATGCGTTTGTCCATTGTATGGAAGCATTTAAAAGAAACGGAAGGTAACGGTGATCCATCAAAGTTATCTGTAAGTCAGGAGAATGTATGAACTTAGTTTAAAAAACGCAAACAAACAAAATCTTGCCATGGTTGCAGGGCCCCCCGTCACACACACACACCCCCCCACACCCCCCTTTGCTGACTCGGCAGGAGCCGGTTGTAGCCGTTGATTCTCCGGAGCCCTCCCAGCTGGCCGGGCGCAGGGGCAGAGCGGGCAGGAGGCGGCGTGGCAGGAGGGTCACGGGAAACTTTAAAAAAAAAAACAAAAAAAAACCAAAAAAAAACACAAAAAAAACACACACAAAAAAAACAAAAACAGAAAAAAAGTTTAAAAAAAGTTTTTATTGTATTTTTGTGATACACACGAATGCTCTACTTTGCATTATTTTTTTTCATTCCATGATGTTGGCTCATATCTGCAGTTACATGGTTAAAGAACAAAATATTAGACTTTTTTTCATTCACTTCTGCTTTCTCGCTCTGGGGGAGGGGGGGGAGAAATGGCAAAAAACCCACAAAACTATGTATTAAATGCTTTGCATTCTATACGCTAGAGGAACCCAGAGCACGGCACAGGACTGTCTGCCTCTCGGGCTGCCGGGGGGGCAGCCGGCCCCCGCAGCCTCCCGCAGCCCCCCCGGCCCACGCGCAGGTCCGGTGGCGAGGCCGGCGCTGCCACCGTCCCCACGGATCGTTCTTTTCCCCCTGCAACGTTCCCAGGTTGATTCTGATTTCAAAGCAAGAGAATGATGGTGTTTGTTGTTTGTTTGGGGTTTGTTGTTTTGTTGTTTTTTTTTTTTTGTTGGGTTTTTTTTTGGTTTTGTTTTTTTTACAATGTACAGGTTTTTAATGTTCATCAATGTTTGTGTCTTTTCTGTTGTGCTTTTTTTTTTTTTTTTTTAAAGAAAAAAAATTCCGAGACAATGCACAAGCGATGTTGGAAGTCTTTCCGTTCCCAGGTTATTGCTGCTGGTGTCTCCGTGGCTCTGAGATGTAAAAACTTAACAGAGCCGATGTCTGGCCATAACGCTATTAAAGTGTTGCAGATTTTGCTGGGAAAAAAAAAAAAATAATAATAATATCCAAATCCGACCCATCTTCAAAGCCGCCTCCGTCACCTTTTCGGACAAAAATAGCAAAAAAAAAAGAAACTACAACAAAGAATAAAGTTCCCACTTGGCACAGTAGCAATACTGTGTGCTGCTTTGGTGTCTCCAGGAGTCCAGGAAGGTGCCGGTGGAAGGCGGCTGTGGCGCTTGCAGCCCCGCTGCCCCCCGTCGCGGACCTGCCACAGCGGCTGTCGCCGGCCGGGACCCCGGGGCGGGTTGAGACGTGGAGAGGGGACAGAGAAGCTCCTGCCCGCGGGGCGGCCGCACGGAGCCTCGGCTTTCGCTGCGCCTCGCTCGCTCCGCTGGTACCCGCAGCCCCACCGCACGCCAGGGATGGAGGCGCTGGGGCAGCATTTGGGTTCCCCACTGTGTGGGCATCCCATGCTGACGGAGCATGGCCGGGTGTCGGGATGTCGGGAAGGGCCACAGACTCCAGCCAGGAGCTGCAGAGCCGCCTTCTCGGCCCCCCAGCCGGAGCCAGGTTGTGTTGTCCTCCCCATTCCCCCCAGGCAGCGTAACCAGCACCTGAAGCCTTGGGCTGGAGGGTGAAGAGCTTGTCCCACCCTTTGGCGCTAACTCCGTAGCCGTGTTTCTCTTTTCCTCTTGTTTCCTCCATGTCTTCCGTGTGTGCGGGGCGAGGGGTCGGAGCTGGCGGGGCTGGCCGGGAGCCCCCAAGCCCAGCTGGTGCCCGGGGCTGCGCTGCGAGGGTGTCGCTGTGTTTCGAAGAGTTTTCAGATGTTTGCGAGGTTGTTCTGGTCCTCCTGGGGTTTGTGGCTCGGTGCTCGAGGTGGATGGATGGTCAGGCAGATGTCCAGCGTGTTCTGGGCAGGGCGGTGATTGCAGGAGGGGACGGTGCTGCAGGGATGGGAGGACGGGGAGATGCCGGGGAGACAATCCCACCCTGCTCAGTGGGATCCTTCGGGATTGTCCCAGGAGCAGGATGTGCTGCTGACATTCCCAGCTCTGTACAAGGGCTCAGGCCCCAGCTGTGCCGCGTGTCTCCGTCCCAGCAGGACAGCCTGCCCTGGGCTGGGAGCCGTGGGGGGAGCAGCCCGGGTGTGCGTGACCGGCCGAGGCAGGGACACGCGTGGGCTTTGCTCCAGAGGTTCCTGCACTTAGGAAACCCCCCTGCAGAGGGCTCAGCGCCGCAGCTGGCCATGGCACAGCTCATTTTTGGCTCTTTCTGTCTCGTTGCATCTCCATCCTTGGTCTTCCTGAGCACAGACCCTCCTGCAGTCGCCTGTCCCCAGCACATCCCTCCAGGAGCGGGGACAGGGCGGGGGGGGGGACATGGGCGAATCATATGGGGCAGTGGCAGCTCCCATTGGGACGCTCGGCACCACCTTTGCTGGGGCAGCGGAGCAGGGAGCATCCTCCTGCTGCAGATTAATTAATTTGGGTCAAACCAAGGCGTTGGCAGCGTGCCGGACGGGATGCGCCCAGCCCAGGGGGCTGCTGCGGGACAGCCCCCCATTTCCCTGCTCACACGTGATGGGGGGGGAACGTGTTTTTGGGCAAGGGGGAGCTGCTGCTCCTGCAGGCCACGATGCTCTCCCCATCCTGCCCCGCTCTGACCCTTGTTCTCCCCCTGCCCCCACCCCGGCCGGGGACCGAGGCGTCCCCGAGCCCCCCAAAACCTCGTGGCAGGGTCCAGCCAGCACCTCCTTGTGCTGCCGGCTGCGGTTGTGCAAGCCAGGAGAAAGTCATGTTAAACTATTAAAAAAAAAAAAAAAAAAACCACCACCTAAGTTTAAAGTTACCATTCACCAACTTTGTAACGTGTACAAACAGGCAAACAAACTATCGGACAATTTATGGCTTGAACTGTACCGGGGGGAAATATCTATCTTTTGTACACCCGAACTGTGCATAGCTGTTTTGAAGTGAGTTGTACGATAGCCGGGGCTGTACAGAGAAACCACCAGGTGTAAATATTTCCGCAGCTTGCTCTTGGGGGGGGGGGTCTTCTACTAAAGGTAAAGGGGTTTGTTCACTGTTATTTCGCTCGGCGTGCCCACCAGCAAGCGGTGTGGGTAGCAGTGTCCGAACACTGCCTTACTGGTTAAATAATAAAAAAAAAAAAAAAAAAAGCAAACAAACCAACCCAAAAAAAAGAAAAAAGAAAAAAGCAAAAAAAAAAAAAAAAGCTTCTTTAGCAGCAAAATACAGCGCTCTCCTGGCTGTTTGTGTGCGTGAGCCCAGGCAGGGCGAGCTGCTCGCGGGGCAGCCGAATCGGGAGCCGGACGGCTCGTGGCAGGGGGGGGTGCGGGGTGGGTTGGGGACCCCTGCGCTGGCGGGACGCTGATGGGGTGCCCGTGGTAAAATGGGCTGGGGGGGGGAAGGGTCAGTGGCAGTGGGTGGGTGCCGCAAGGTGTGCGGCTTGCTCGCGTCGGGGGTGGCCAATAGGGCCCCCGGCGTCGCTGCCGGGCTGGTGCAGGTGGTGGGATCTACGTGGCCACCGGCTGCACTGCGACCCTCCCGCAGCACCGCTGGCGACGGGGACGGGGCTGCTGGAAAGACCTTGGCAAGGGGTGAGTTTGCTGGCTGAAGCACGACGGGACATCGCACCCTAACGCTCGGGGGATCAGTGCTCTGGAAAAGTCGCAGCCTCCCCCCTTGCCTCAGTTTCCCCATCTGCAGGCAGGGCTCGCACCCCTGTGCTGCGTTTTAACCGAGTGATGGCCAACAGCTACTTAAGCACATTGTTTTTATTGACTGTGGTCACCAAGGGGTGCTGGTGGCGACGGAGGACAGCTGTGGGTCCATGCACCCCTTAGCTAAATGCCACCAAACGAGAGATCCCGGCATCTCTGCCAGCATCCAGCAGGGACGATGCTGGAGGACACCTTGGCTTTGTCGCTTTTTGACCAGCAGCCACGAAAACATTGTTCAACTCTGATTGAATTTAAAAATTGAATTTTCAAAAAAAAATAATTAAAAAATAGATACTCTGGTGATGGATAATCCCTCATGAGCCCTGTAGGAAATTATTGGGGAGGCTAATTAGCAGCTACCTAATTAACAATTGAAACAGAAGCCCTGCTATCCGTTTGTGGGCCTAAATTGCTTTACCTCTGACGTCCATCCCGTGGGGTGCGGTTGACTTTGGCTGGGGCCAGGAGCCGTGGGTTCCCAAGTCCCCTTCCCGTGTCTGCAGCTATGGGGCGGGTGCCGTGGGGCCCGGGAGCCCTCACCGCTGCCGCGGGCGGTGCATGCCGCGGCGTTCTGCAGGGCAAGTGATGAAGGGGGGAATGGCAAGCCCGGCGGTATGGCTAAATTGGATGACTGTATGGAATGTAATCCATGGAAGGGCTGTTCATTCATTTTGCACTTGGGGGACTTCTGATGCCTTTCCTGGGGCTCAGAAATGGATTTTACACAAATGACGTTTTCCTGGGAGCAGCAACGAGCATTTCTGCCCGGGCAGACCCCTGCCTTCTGCCAGATCAGCGGTTCACGTGGTCACCCCCATCCGAGCTGCTGCACGTCCTGGAGGAAGGATCCCCAACACTGGTTTGTCTGTCCAGGCGATGTCCGGAAGGTTCCTGTCTCTCTGCTGGTGAAGGATCAGCCCAGGTCCTCTGGATCGACCAGGCACCATCTGAGATCCCTCCAGGTAGGTACCCACACCCTCCAAACCTGCCTCCTCCAGCTCCCAGCTCCCCTGGCAATGCCCTAGGTGGACACCTGCTGCCTCTTAAATATCAATCTAAAGATCCCCGAGACCAGCAATTATGTTGAAATTCTTCTTGGAAAGGCTTTTGCCACTCGGAAGGCAATTAGAATAAGTTAATAAATAGGACAAACAGAAGCCAAGCTGTTCAGCCTCTCGAATCAGGGTTTAAAGGCTGACGAGGGCTGACAGCAGTAGCCCTGGTCAATAATTCACACTGGTGCCAGAGAAACAGAAGGTGGGAAAACTCTAAATTCAAGGCCAACACTTATGATTTAATGATGGAAAACTTTAGGTCTACTTTGCAAAGCTCTTGCATAAGCAGATGAAATTGAAACAGGACAAAAGCAGATGGCTTTGAAAACCAGCAATAAAAAAAAGTCAGAAGTCGAGACTCACTTGTATTTTGGCTGGGGGGCAGACAGGGGGCTTTGAAGGGGAGCGTTAAGGTAGATGATCCCTGATGTCTTTGCCCTGGACAGGGGCCGTGAGAAGGCACAGGAGCATTGCGACCTTCTCCTGGTGATGGATTGGTGTTTAGTCAGGATTATGGGGATATTTATTTTTTTCTTTTGGAAAGAATTAAAGCAAGAGGAAAATTTTTCAGCCAGGCAAGGCTGAGTTAGCAGAACGGGAAGGAAAGGGCACGAGACCGAGGGCGTCCTTGCTGCGCGAGCCAGGACACGGTGCGTTGGGCTGCGGCCCCCTCCCTGCAGGCTGCCTGTGCCCGGCGGGTGACGGGGAGCGGGGAGGGACGTAGCTGTGACACCCTGCGAAGATTAACAAGAAAAAGGGTACAAAGCACAGCAGAAGACGAACCCCATGTGCTGGTGGCACCCAGCCCCGTGCCCTCCCCAGAAAGGCAGCCTGCGGTCCCTGCACACCAGCCCCCAGTGGAGCCGGGGCTCTCCAGCTGGGCGGCCGAATGGGTCGGACGTGCCTTTGGCCAGCAGAGCCGGCAACCGTTCCTGCGCTCCTTACAGCAGGAAGCGTTTTATACTCTCCTGACAATTGCAATCCAAATAGTTATTCATCAGTTCTTGTGATTGGCCATGAAATTATATATGCTCTCTGATAACGATGCAGAGGGCTAAAGAGCTGATCTTGGCAGGAGATGAGACGTTTGAGGCTGGCGAGTAACTTGGAAGGAAAATAGAGCAGCTTTTGATGGGATGCCTGGCTCTTATCAGCGTTGGGACCCTGAAGGGCGTTGGGCAGAGGCCGGGGGCTGTTGGCTGGCTGAGCTCTACCTGGCTTGTGTGCCATGTGGGGAGGGCTGGGCTTGTAAGAAGCTTGAGAATGAGTATCACTGTGTGTGTGTGGGGGGGTGACAGCAGAATTAATTGTCAGGTTTATTTATCCTCTCATTTTTGTCCCCCTGTAATTACCAAAATGTGTATTTGTCAGGACTCCAGGCAGCAGAGTGGTAATAAATCACTCGCCACCGACGGGAGGTTGGAGCGGTTGTGTCTGAGCGAGCGCGGATCGGGGTCGGCTTTAGTGACGTGCAAGCGCTGTCAGAGGAGCTGGTGCACAAACAAACAAACAAGCAAACAAAAAAAAAACCTAAATGAGCTTTGCCGAAATGCTCCTGAAATAAAATCCCTGGATGTGCAGCCCTCCGGCCGGGAGCCACAGTTGTCTCAGCCCTTGTGAGAAGGAATCACCTAGCAGGGATGCAGGGGGGCTCGGGGAGGTGGAAGCCTCGGCAGCCCCTAGCATGGGGGATGCCGCCAGACCCTGCGGTCCCTTCCCGTGGAGGCACCAAGGTGTCTAAAAACGCTGCTGGGGAGGGCATCTGCCTGCGCGCCCTGGGATGAAACCCTGCGGAAGCTGGGTTGAAAGGCAAAATCCTAGTGCTGCAAACACGCCGCTTTCAGGGTCTCGCTTTCCAGAGCGGTGCTCTCGGGCACGTCAGGCTTCGTTGGGTTCTCTCTGCCGGCACGGCACTGGCGCTGTGCTGGGGGCGCGGGAGAGTATCCGGATCCCACCCGAGGAGGGACCATGCTCATCCCGGCTGCAGACAGCGCAGCCCCGGTGTAACCACCCACAGGTGAGACTTTCCTCTTGTTGGCCCTTGTAAATGGAGAACAGGGAGAAATAACTGCCCGGAGATCCATTCTGCCACCGACACTGCAGAGAGGAGCGCGTCCGTCTCACCTTGGTTCGAGTCTGTATTTTGGAAGAGGGCAGTGGGTTTCCCTTCTTTGGGAATAATCCGAACGTCTCTCGCTGCAAACGCATGTAACCTGAGGAAGTGCAGGGTGTTAGGAATGGTGGTAAACTCCATCTGGAGACCTCTCTGCTTTGAAGTCGGATGCCGTTTTAAACTCTGCAGGGTACTTTCGCTTAGAAAAAGCAGCAGTTGTCAGTGAAGATTGATCTTGGTCCAGAAATTTTTGCTGCCCTCCTGACTTCTTTTCATATTTATTAGTCATATGCAATCTCTCTGATGACTAGATGCATGTTCTGCTTGGAGAAAACTCTGTTACAGTATTTGCCGAGGCGATGCCAAGGGATAGGAAACACTGATCGCTGTGGTGTCTGGCCACGCTAACGACGCTGTATTTTGAGTTGTCGTTATTAATTGCCGCGGCAGCCCCCAGTGCTCCTGAGCAGAGACTGAGGAAACCCATGGAGGATGCAGAAGCCCTGGGAGGGTTGGTCTGAGGTCTCACCCACGGGCATACAGCCCCAGTTGAGCCAGTCAAAATCCATTGCTCCGCACGTTGCAGGTCAGTATTTGCAGGAAACACCGTGTCGGCAAGAGAGGGGCACCTCTGTGGGCTGCTGGGGTGGGGGCTTCTCCTGCCGCTGGTGGCACAGGGGGAAGAGAAGGCTTCCTGAAGAGAGAAAAGCAGAGCAACAGCCTCCAGAAGGTTACTCTCGAAGACACTAGATCCTCATTCAGCACGTTCCTCAAATTCTGCTGAGAGCGGCTGTCAGCAGGTGATGGTCCCTGAATCAGCTCCAGTGGGACATGGGCTCTGAGGAGGTTTGGTCTCCACTGATTTGGGTGTTTGTTTGCAAAAGGCTGGCCTTCAGCTATGGAATCCTGATCCAGCTCTGCCCGGGATCCAGGAGTGTTTTCTGCTGCTGTTTCATCCTGAGCCCTTTCCAGAAAGCGAAGCAGCTGCCAGAGGTCAGACGCAAGGAGCCCGGTCGGTGTGTGCCTGAAGATGGGTGCCAGGTCTGGATCTGCATTCCAGTTGGACTGAAGCAGAGCTTTTCCCCATGAGGAATTTAATCCTGGGCCTTGGCTTAAAGCCATCTCCAGCTTTCATGGTTTTGGAATCAAAAAGGGGCGCCATTCTCTTCAAGGGAAGAACAAATCCTTATACCCCAACTCTATACCCCGATGAGAAGTCGCAACTGGTTCAAGCATTGCTGTCTCCTTAGCAGTGAAACCCATCTAACTTCACCCCGCTGGACCCATCTTTAAGCTATCCGTCCACATGGGCTGCTGGAGCATCCCGTTCCCTTTCAGACCAGCAACAACCCCTGAGCTGGAGCTGCCTCTTCCGTCCACTGGTGAAGGTGAAACCAAATAGCAGAGGTTGGAAACCAAATAGCAGAGGTTGCTCTTGGGTCTCTTTGTGGGGGAGGGCAGCCTTTTTATTAGGTCCAGATGTTGCTTTCTGCCCTGGGCCATGCTGGGAAGTAAAGCAAAGTGTGTTAATGTTGGCTGGGAGAACCTTGGTGGAAACAGGCTGGAAGGAAGCGGGGTTTGTCCTGCGCCCCTGTTGCCTGGGGGCCCGGGGAAGATGGACCAGCACAGGAGGGACAAGACACAGGTGAGGGTCACTCTGCTGCTGAGCAGCCCTCTTCCCTTCGCCCTCCAAAAATCTCCCAACAGCGAGTATGGCTTTAGTCAGCCACTCGCATCCCCAGGGCTCTTGGGTACCTGCTGTCCCTTGGTCGGTGGCCTCTGTCCCAGAGCTGATGGCACCCGCAGGGAGAGTCACCCCCATCGCTGAGCTGATGGGTCCCTTCTGGACCAATTTCCTGTTGGGTTTTGTATGGAGATGTGGAGATGGAGAACTCTGTGTGAGGGGCAAGGCTGCTCTCCAGATGTTACTTTTCACCATTAGGCAGTGTTTAAAAATATGTGATTTTTTTCCCCCCCCTTTCTGAGTGCACATAGAGGAGAGACCTTTGGAGGGGTGAGCAGCAGGGGAGGGGCTGGCTGGGGGAGGGCGGCAGGACCTTCCCCCAAATCAGCCGCTCCTCCGCAAACGAAGAATTTCCAGAAAGTGCTGAGCTGGGCATTTTGCAGCCAGCTCTGCTGGGCTGCGGCACAGCATCGCACGGCCGGCTAACGGAGCTGGGCTCCAACGGGTCCCCATGATGCGGTGCCAAGCCTGGAGGCCTTCAAAACACGTGGCTCATTAACGGCGCGCTTCAGCTATGGCTGGGGCTAGCACAGAGGGCTGGCGCTGCCAAAAAGTTTACAAGTCCCGGAGGACTCGGAAAGGGCCCAAACTGCAAAGTTCAAGGGCAGACCCAGAGGCAGAGCAGGGCCGTGATTAACGAAGTACCCCCAGCCTCAAGTGCGGCGCCGCCATTCCCTGGTCCACCCCACCTTCACTTCGCTTTGGTAACATGCTCAGGCTAGAGCTGTAAGGATGCCCAACTCCTCTTCCAGGGACTAGTTGTGTGGCTCTGGGCGCTATCTCCTCTGTTCAGTCTATATTCCAGGGTAAAGCCTGCACTCAAACAGCCAAGGATGCTCTAAGAGGCCTGAGATGCTGCCGTTCCAAAATGCCTCACTAGAAGCTGGTCCTGAAGCTAAAACTCCAGCTCTGCACCTCCAAGGCCATCCTACTTGGCCACGACAGGTCGGGAGGTCCGCAACGCAGTGATGTGCACCATCGCCTAGCCAGCCCCCAGCATCGGGGATGCCCGCGCTTCAACCCATCCCCTGCACGGGTGGCCGAGCCGTGCCATGCCTCTCCAGCACCTGAAATGAATGTCCTGGAAGTGCAGGCGCGAAAAAAAAAAACCCTTGTCGGAAGCACAGCAGAAAACCCATCTGTGAGTGGAAGAGGTCAAAGAAGAATACAAAGGCTTTTATTTCCCGAGGCATTTGTCAGCAAGACAAATGTGGGGTTTTTTTTTTAATTTGCTGCGTTTTCCTAGCTGGCCTCCCACGCAAACGCCAAATGGACTTTCACAAGCATAAAGCAGGGTGTTGGTTTGTGTCCTTTGTAATCCAATGCTCAAGGACTGGGACGAGGAATCGGCTGGATCACTGTTTATTATCAGTAAGCGGGGCATATTTAAAGGAAATGGGCAGATTTCAACGCTACATCTATAACTAGTTTATTGCTGGCATGTTCCTCTCTTGCCCTTATTATTTATGTTGAAAATGATAAATGAGGGATTGATGGTTCTCGCTGGTTTATGAATAATCAAGTTATTTCACTGCAAAGCCCCAGGGGAAGGTAATGTTTCTGCAATCCTCCATCAAAGAGGACGCAGTTTGCACTCCTGTGTGTGTGTTGCTCATTCCTCCACTGCTTTGCCCTTGGCATGTTTTTGCACCCTCCCCCTGCAAGTGTGCCCATCCCCACACGCTCCCACGGCACATCCCGCTGCCGACGCAGGTTTCCCAGTCCGTGCAGCCCCGTGGCATCGTCACCCGCAGCCCCGCACAGGGCGTTTGGAGCAGTTTGGGCTCCAGCACAGGAGGGGATGGGTGTCTCGGTGGCCCGTGCTGCCAGGCTGCATGGCCGCGGTGCAAGCCAGGTACGCTGCACAGAGGGCCCCGACCGCAGCGGTCAGCCCTGGTCCCATCTCTATTCCAAGGAGCCACAAATAGCCGCTGGTCTCAGGATCTGCTTGTGAGACAGGAAGAGCCCTGGGAGAAGATTTGAATGTTTATGTATGTAGAAACGTCTAATCACTGGGCTCAGAACAGGCTCAGGAAGGGAATCTGGAGGTGGTTAGCTGGAGAGGAGGATATTTTTATGCTAGAAATGTTCTGTCTGCCTGTATGCAGGGTAGGAAGGATACAATGAGAATCAAAGGCTTGGCGGAACGAGCATTTTCATCCGCATAGATGTGAACTCCCCATCTGTCTTGGACTCAGAGGCGTGGAACTGTTTAGATCCAATACCATTATTAGAAGCAGAAAATAGAGCTCATAAAACTCCCTCCTTACGCCCCCAAACAGCAATTCCAGGACCCTCTATCCTACTCACGAACAAGCCATTCCCGCTTAAATTCCCCCGCTGTGGCAGGCACATTGCTGGGGGAAGGGGACTCGGTGCTTCGGCAGGAGCTGTGCAGCCCTGGGGCAGGTCCATGCTCCTCTCCCGCGTAACCAGACCAGGGATTTAGAAGCAGGAGGGAGAGCCAGGGACAGTTCACGTGGTAGCAAACCCGTGTGGCCAGGCCACAGGGTAACCCCAGAGGCTGCATCTGTGGTGGGAGTTGCTCCCCCAAGCAACAGGCTGAAAATCAGCACTTGATGCGCTTCTTACCCTGGCTGATTAG
This sequence comes from Chroicocephalus ridibundus, assembly GCF_963924245.1. Lineage (NCBI taxonomy): Eukaryota > Metazoa > Chordata > Aves > Charadriiformes > Laridae > Chroicocephalus > Chroicocephalus ridibundus. The sequence goes on along the minus strand of NC_086296.1, from coordinate 6,179,734 downwards.
ACACTGCAGAGAGCAGTCAGGAGTGCCAGCCAAGGAAGCCACCATCCCACCACCAGACCAAGAATCGAGAGGCCCACGCAGCCCCCCTGAGGTCTCAATTGCTGAAGCTAAGGTGCCCCCTGAGGAACTGAACCAGCATCATGGGACAAGAGGAGGTTGCAGAGCTGCATCTAGAGCATCTCAGGTGGGTTCAATCATCCTGGGATGGCTGATCTGGGAGGTAGTTGTGGAGCCTCAGGGTCAGCTGCTCTGGGGACAGAGGGACCTCGAGGCATATCTGCTGTGACAGACTCCCATCCCACGTCTGCTCCCCACAGGGATGGCCTAAGTGACAGTTCAGCGTCCTGTGCCAGAGGAGATGCAGTTAACGTAGGTGGCTGGGATGTGCGTCAGTCCAGGCACAACGCTGGTGGTTCCTTCGCATGGTCACAGATTCCTGACATTTTAAGGACTGTGACACAACTTTCCCGCCGCTTGGCATTGCCTAGATCTTCCAAAGACACTTCTGCAGGTCCAGGCTGTGACTTCGCTATCTGCTGAGGATAAGGAGCAGAGACCAAGCCCAAGGTCTTGCACGTGGTAGTTTCAAGCTGATGGCTTAGCAGCAGGGGGAAGTTTTACTGCTCCAGTATCAGGTAAGGTTCTTTTTCTGGCAAATCCCTCCATTGTTTGTTGACTGTACATAGCTGTGGAATGAAATCTGAAAAAGGCATGTTGTTCCCTTACAGCACTGCTTTGTTGAGTGGAAAGGGGATCCCAGCATGTGGGTTTTTATTATTATTAAATTTGTAGCTGCCCATTATCAGCAACTTCTTTTAGGTGAAGCTTTTGGCATTTTAAGCTCAGCGTTCTTGCTGTCTGTAAAACCAGCCTAAATCTTTCCTTCTGTTCATAAAGGCATCTAGTCTAAATTCAAAGTCTATCCATTATAACTTCAGCACCTTGTAATCCCTCAGAGATACGTGCAATTACTCCCTGAAATATCCCAGGAGCAAAACTAATACCAAGCATCATCTGCTTAAATTTACAACATCCAAATGGCACAGTAAAAGCCACTAGCTTAGGGGTTAGCTCATCTGAGCGCACTTGCCAAAACACATATCCTGCATCTAATACTGCTTTTGCTGCTGAGGATTTAGCTGCCACCTCAGGAATCTTCATTGGACGGCATTCACGGTTTATGGTTTTATTTAAATAACAGGAGTGGATGCACATGTCCTTCATCTGGCGTTTGGGTTTCAACCATTGAACTCTCCCAGTCCATACACCCCCTGCACTTCGGTGGGTGCTTGAGCACGAGCATGTCCCCCATCCTTCATCCGAGGAGCAGTTCAGCCATGATTTGTGTCAAAAAGCTCAGGATGAGGACACGGGCACTTCCCGTGCACCTGAAGCAAGCCTCTTGCATAACATGGCTTTCCTTCTCCTTGCCATTCCTCAGAGTTTTAACAGCTCTTTTCGTCCAAGTCTATTGACTTCATCCCTATAAATCCAATATGATTTTTCCATAAGGATTAGTGTCAGATTCTCCCTGCAGACATCTTAGGTCTTGGAAGACAGCTGAGCGCTCTACTAATAGCTGGCTGGTGAGCCTGAAGCATTTACAGCAACGGCTTTAAAACACGCTTTGTGGCTAGCCAGGGTTTTAGCCCTCATGCAACCCATCTGCCTCCATGACTTGGAAAGGCAGGATGTAGCAGGGGTCCCGATACCGTATTAGGATGTGGATACCTGGACACGAAATAAGCATTATGTCGGTTCTTCCTGCCCTTCAAGGCCATGGAAAAGCTGGGAGAGGAATCACCTACATTGAACACCAGGGCTTCACAGTTAGGTAGAACAAGATCAAGCAGGAAGAGGGAAATTTAGGGTGAATAAATGGTAAAACTGTTATAGGAAGAGTAAGTTTTGCGCCCTTTGCTTGAGCTATTTCAACTTTCCCTGGGCATATGTGACAGAGCAGGATTTACACGTCTGAAACCTCAGCCTCCTCACCACGGGGAGCTGGGCTGAATCCCACAGGCAAGGGAGGAAGACACCAACAACATTCCCTCTGGATGGGAAAGGGGAATTAGGGACCAAGTAAATGGATAAGGAAGAGGAAGGAAACTCCAGATACATCATCATGACAGTTTGAGCATTTTATTACGATATATAAATTTTGTCTTCTTAAATTACTCTCTATGAGTTGAACAGGAAGGGATTATTGTGGAGGGGGGGAATATACAAAAATAAAAGGATATTGTGAACTACTGCATCACCACATATACAACAGTAAGGTACTTTACAAGCACTTAGAGAATCAGACTTACAAAAATAAAAATATGACACATCCTTATGCATTTCCACCAGTAATATGTTCTTTTCTTCATTCTCTAACCTTCAAACACCTCTCAGCCCCATCTTCAGGTCACAATTCATATGGTAGGATACTTTGCTCATTTGGATGGCCATCACAGTATCTGAAAAGAAATTAGTGCCTCCCAAGACTTATAACATACAACAGTTATCAGAGACCTTTAGGGGAGATGTCCAGAACAGATCAATTTGTGACTGATGGGGTGATCCTCAGGGAGCAGAGTTTATCTGGCAGTAGAAATGTGAATATCTCACAATAAGATCCATCGTTCCCCTATAAAGTGTTCCCCCACCTCCACACAGGGACAGCTCTGTCTATCTGTGCTGGATACACAGAGTCCCCGCAAGCCTGGAGAATGCTGACACTCACAGACTTCAGTAACTGTGACAGGATGGATCTGATTTGTTTCAGCTCTAAAGAAGGCAAGGATGCTCTTCCCTGCAGGAAAAAAGGCAGGTCAAAACTACAATGGCTAAGTATCCTAGCTCACAGTGTTCACGCACAGAACCATTCGCCTCTAGATCAGATTCACGCAGCCTTTAGTCCTCGGTTTGCTCTACAAAGTCTTTTGCCCATTAACCTTCTAGTGACCTTTCCCATTTTTTTTAAGACACACTCAACATAAATAGTAAATAGCATTCACTTCTCTGACCAGCAGCTCACTCAAACACTGCTATCAACACCCAAACCTCATTCCATCATTCCCAGAAAGTATGCACCTAGGGTGCAAATCTGTCTGTATTTCACATTAAGAAAAGTAGAGCCAGCTTAGGAAAAAATAAAAAAGAAAAAAGAAAAAATTAAAGATGAAAGAAGCAGTGAACTGGTTTGGTCAAAGTTCGTCTCTGCGTTTTGTGCAAAGTATTCTGTAGATTCCGAAAGGTCAGTATTTCGTTCGGGTTCCCTCTTTCTGGCCCCAAATGCAATGACAGCAATGCAGGCAGACCAGACACAAGCATGCTCTCTTGCATTCAGGGGCAAAACAATCACAGGAATGAAGAGGATGAAGGGCAAACCCCACACCTTTGAGATCGATTTTCCACATTGAAAAAAACCTTCCCCTCCCCAAAACAGATGCCTTCTCAGAAAGTTTCTGATCTCAAAAATAACTATTGACAGAAAATAATTCCTGAAGGCAGAGTCTGACTCTACCTATCAGGCTTACAGGACTGTGGGCAACAGGTACTTTAGTATCCCGGGGAGAAAATGTGTAGCCACAGTCCCAGCTGCTCAAGGAAACTCACCTTTCTAAGCAGCATTTCCATGGTCTAAATTTGTCATTTGTGTCTTTGAGAAAATATGCAGGAGCAAGGATCTGTTGTTTGAGAAGAACGATGCTCCTTTTAAAAGAAAAACACCTCTCTAGCGGGACTAATCATTCCTTTTAGATATACAAACATATTACAGGTAAGGCACTTCTTGGCTGCTGGGAGCAATTCTTAATTGGCAACACACAAACATAAAATTCAGCTTCTGGTGTTTCAGTAAAACAAAAAAAGTCATTGCTTTTCCCAGTCGTGAGCAAGGTGAGCTTTGGCTCTTCTACCACCACCTAACCCAGCCACAGGGATAGGAGCAAGAGAGTGGGCAGGCAGGGTGGGATCTGCGCCCACATGAGCGTGAAGACCTGACGGTCTATGATTTTCTTGTCCTCAGGAAAAACAAAGTCCCTTTCCAACGCCAGCTTTCACTGAGAAGAAAAGCAGCTTGTGATGGGCCCATGGGAGACACCATGTAAGAAGGTATTTTTCAAAAATTTCTACATGGCTTAGGCACTTGGCAATGTCACAGCTTGGATGTGGTCCAGGGTGGTAGCCCACCATGTCCTGTCCATGGCTCCACAGCTCAAAGTGTGTTCAGCAGCCTAGAAATGCAAGCTGACGGCTGGCTTTTTTTTCTTGACATGGCAAAACCAGAAAAGCTGCTTAAGCTCAAGGAGGCAGGAGCACGTTAGGTCATTTCTAGTCTATTTGCAAAGAAAACAAAGCACAAAGCTTCAAAGAGGCCTGGCCTGGACATGCAGGGACATTGCAGTGCCAAGGATGCAGCCCTCCATTGCACCCTCCCAGGGGTCACATCTCCACCTGTGAGACTTTGCCTTAGCAGCCCCTGTCCCTGCGAGGTCAAAGACCAGGCTGTGGTTCAGGTCTCTCCACTGGATTTGTATTTGCACACTAGTTTTTCGGGGGAGGGTTGAATTTTTCTGTTGCGGCAACTACTTAGGAAGCAGAACTAACAGTGGACAAAGTGGGCAGAAGCCTGCAGCTGGGGAAAACCTGTTCTGCTCAAAGACCAGCATGATCAAAACCTGCAGCTTTGTGCTTGGAGCAGGGGAATAATCCAACTGTTAACAGGAAAAAAGCCTGATGTATGGTCAGAACAGGGAGGCTCTGGCATCCCTTCAGCTTGGAGGTCAGCCTGCTTCATGCTTGCTCAGTGAAGGTGCCTGCAATCTAATCTGTCATCATGCAGGGATCTCCTGGGTAGGAATATTGTCCCTGCTTTTGAACCTGGATTACACTGTTGCTCAGCTTGGAAATCTAACCCCTTTGCTACAGACTCTCTCAGGAGCATGGAAACAGCCTTCACGATGTTCCCAGGAAGGCAGATGAGTATTTCCACTGGTCACAAGGCTTGCTTACCAGCACATGGCAAAACAAGACGGACCTCAAGACGAGCTAGCAAGCAACTGCATCACCAGCCTGCACTGCACTGGGACCACATTCATCTTAGCTTCAGCCGCCCTGCTGTCTAAGCTAACTCCGCAGCACTGATGTTTGCTGGAGCTCTGGGGAGAAGAGTTGCTTCAGGCGTAATAATCCCTTTGGAGGCAGATGTTGCTTTTCCAAGCTTTGATGCTGACAGTCAGTGACAGCACAATCTGAGCAATAACAAATATAATCCTTGTTTCTGTGTTGCTGAAAAGAATTCAACAGTAGGTGGAAGCCTTGGAAATCCTTTGAGAGATTTCTCCCTACCGAGTCCTAACTCCCATACAGAGAGGCAGCGTTCATCACTGCCATAGCACACATCTTTCAGTACTCATGATGCTTCAGCTGTCAGGATTTAAATTTGGATATAAAGATCCTGTATTTACCTCTGGCGGAACATTTGTGCTTCATTTTAAACAAGAGAACTCTGTTTCATAAAGGTCACAGTTCTGGTCATATTTACCAATTGCCTTTTGAAACTGATGGAAAAAGTATCTTTATAAGCTACTATTTAATTATTTTTTTTTAAGTTTGACAGGGTTTTTTTTTTAATCTCTGTGGGTTTGTGCGTCAACTGTTCTGGGCAACCATCTATGTCTTGTTGACATTGTTAATAGGTTTTCTGACTTGGCTGCTCAGTTGTGTTCTGAAATAACTCGATCAGACTCACAGCAAGTCAGGAACAAAATGGAAAGTTTAGAAGAGGGAAAGCTGGAAATTAATTTCCAAAGCTGTGTGGTTATTTTCTAAGTCCAGGCTCTTCTGAGTAGCATGCAAAAATTCTTGGTAAGATTTTTGGAGACAATTCCATGCCATTTTCAAAGGTTACATGTTTGTAGGAATCCAGGCTCTCGCACATTTTCAGCAAGCTACTAAAGTGAAGAAATACGAGGAGATGTGACTCATGAGCGGGGAATGGTATACCTTAGGATGGCTGCAGTGACTCCTGCTCTATGTTTCTTGATCCTATTGAAAGACAGCTCAGCTGTTTGTGAAGTACCTGTTGAATTGCTACACCCTAGCTGATTAAGGAAAACCTGCATGGATTTGGGCTCTTCAATACTTCAAGCTCTACACTGAGAAAGTTTGGCTGCTCCTCCACAGTCAGCAAAGCTGTCCATGGCACAGGTATGGAAACTATTGAGAGGGTGAGCAACATTGCTCATGAGTTTCTGCACTGGCTTCTTTGAAGCTAGACAGCATCTCCCTGTACTACACTCCTCCCTGCAATACAGCCATGCCCTGAAACTCAAAAGGGTTGCAATCCTGTAAAGATCCCTGTAAATTGTGTGTCTGAAACATGAACAGCATGGCACACTTGAACTGATGATACTTTTGGAAAAGGGCACTGGTCTCCTAAATCACTTGGACACTTTGAGAAAATAGCCCATCAGAATTCAGATTCTTCAATCTCCCCTACATGCTCTTGGCTGGGCTCACAGAAGAGGTGGCGATGCATCGGGGTAGGCCTTTCTCCCGTCTCCTGGTTGTGCTGTGCCTTACTACGGTATATAAACATCTACCTGCTAGCAAGAGCACCGTGCGTCTGCTTTCTTACTCTTTTTCTTGCAGACAGTCCCCACTCCTCCCAGTAAGTTAGGCCTGAGGTTACTGCTGTAGTGTAATATGGCAGCTATCTCCCAGATGAGCTGTTGGAGCAAGCTGTAATGTATTGATACAAATAACCACCTCCTCTGCATTTAAACTATAAGAGACCTGGCTTAGTGTACGCTGGGCAGACTGGATGCTGACTCTGCAGTTGGTCTTCCCCTTTGGAGAGATCAAAATAGCTCTGAAGGTTACAGTAAGTCTCACCTATGTGCTAGACAAGACCTACAGAGCTCACAAGGCAGCACTCTGCTATGGATAATAGGGTCCTTTGTCATCTTGATTTAATCTAAATACAAGTCAAAAATAGATATGCTTGGAAAAAAAAACAAAAATAAAATCCAGACCATGAATGCCAGGAACGTCGCAAAATACAAGCCAGCCTCTCACTGATCAAAACCATCCCATGCCCTGCAAGCCTTCTCCCAGCCAGTTCAGCCTCACCCAAGACGATGTGTTTTCCAGCCAATAATATTCAGTCGCCATCAATGAAGGCCCAGCCAGAGACCCAGCAAAGGCCACAGCCTCCTTGAGGTCACAAGGTTGCCAGCCGCAGGGCGGATCAGAGGGTCTCGCTGTAGATGACGCACGGGCTGGTTTCCTCACAGAGTTCCAGCTGCACACTGGAAGCAAACCAACGCTTGGCACAACCCAAGCTGTAGTTGAGGGTGGTCCGGTAAATGTTCTTGGCACGCTTAGGAAAAATGATGGTCGTGCTCTGAAACCTCAGTGGCTTCTGGCGGGGTTCAAAGATCAGCTGGGACTTGTAGTTCCGCCAGGTGCAATTGGGAGCAGCAATGACTGTCTCGCTGTAGGTGGTGACGGTGGGGATGGGGCCATAGAAGATGTCATCCCGATAATGCTTCTCAGAGTCGTACTTCACCTCAGAATTGCACCTACAAAGGACAGCAAGGTATCAGGAACACAGCCCAGGCAGCAAAAGAGAGAAGACAGACAGGACCCTTCTCTAACCCTTTGGAGCTGGCAACTTTTATGACCTTTTACTGCACAGACACTGGGGCAGCTGCCAACCCTACAACCCAAAGCGGAGCGCCAAGAGGACTCCTTCCTGCTGGTGAATCTTGGTGGAATCCCACCTTGCTCTGAATCCATCTCAGCATTTCTGCAGTGCATGTGCACAGAGGGCCAAGCCTGCCTGGTCATGCCTGGGCAGAAAAGACCTTGTTACACGGGCTCCAAGCAACCTGCTTCTTCCTCTGTGCTCCTCCATGGGCCCCACCAGGGCCCCACTGGACCCTGAGAGCTACACTGGAGGCAAACACCCTGCTAGCAAAGGACATCAAGAGGCAGTGAAACCCCTCAGGTGGGGTAGGTCAGAGGCTGAGGAATGGACATTCACCCATGGACTGTGCAGGAAAAGCTTGAAATCACAGGAAAATGCTTGATACAGCATTTTCCTGAGCATTTTTAACAAGCACAGCCATGCAGCATCAACTTGAAATGCTGAGGGCCCCTGTGAAACAAAGGTCCCTTGATCATTGACTCACGGTAGGTCTCACCACACTCCCTACTGCTAGTGCTAGGCTTGGGGGTGTGACCGCCCCAGTGCCCAGGCTGAATAGATGCTGCTGGTGGGTCACGGTCACGGGATGTCCCTTTGGGGTGAGGGAGAACCTACTTCTAAACACAGCATGCCTCCTGCTGCTTTCACAGGTCCTGCTGTCCATGCAAGCTCTGACTTGGCAGGAAAATAACATACATAAGATTTCCATAGATGGCAGTAGCATGGTGTAATGGACACTTGTTGAGCTGTCAAGGCTGTGCGTTTGTCCTTTTTTCTTTATTATTGCCTAGCCATCAAAACACAAAGACGCCCAAGCTAGTTAAAATCAGAGTTCTGGGAGATGAGGGGTGAGGCTGCTTGTTGGGACCTACAGAAAACCCAAGCTATGGTCAAACAGCATGTAAAGCAAAGGGATGCTGTGGACTATGATTGTCCAATATCCAAGCCACTGGTCTCAAAGGAAGTGGCGATGTTAACACCTATGTTAACACTCTGCTGGCCTCCAGAAGGGATGTATGGAAACCAGGCCACATAAAGGACTTTTCCTAGAATCCCTGGCCATGGGGAGCAGCACTTGTTTTCCCTGCTCCCCAAACGCTCCTCTGGCAATCAGCAGCCAAGGAATGTGCAGCTCCACGTAAAAAAGATTAAAAGCTGGGTGTGTGCTTGTCATTACCTCCACCCGGAGGGGTTTTGACTGATTGTGCACTGCATGTAATCTGAGCTGCTGTAATGTATTTTGCACAGCTAGGGTGTAAGCAAGTCATTCAGCACACATAAAACAAGACTCTGATGTAATCGCCATAAAAACATGCCCGCTGGCAGTTCCTCAGCAAGCAGAGATTTACTGGGGTACATTTCCAGAGAGACGTTTGCATAGGTTGAGGGGAATGGGAACTGGGTTTACAGTCCTCCCACCATCCCTGCCCCAAACTGTGTGTAACTGCTCCATGCTGTTTCCAGAATACATTCCACACCAGCAAAGGTGCAAAAGAAGAGGAGAGATCAACGTTTATCCATTGGCTGCAGCACCAGCCTCACAGGAGGTCAGAACACCTCCATCACTGGCTTGAGGGACCATTTCCTCATCAGCAGGAACTCATTCTGTCTCTGTGGGCTGGTCTAATGTTGGTTTCTCTGCTGCAAGAGCTAACAAGAACAGGTGCCCATTATAAGGGGTTTGATTCATCTGAGGATACAAGTCGGCAGGAAACAGGGTGAAGACCATCAGGTTACTTAGTGGAGGACATCAAGCCTACAGATGGTAACGGTTTTCTCTCATAGCCTTGGATTTGAGCTGGCCTTAGAAAGAAAGTCTTCTTCTCTTACAGCCTCCCTCCAGTTCTTGCCTCCTCCTCTCCACCTCTGCTGCTGTCAGTGTCTTTAATTCCGGCATTACTCTTCCACCTGTCCCTCCCTTCCCATCAAAGTAACCACGACTCTCATTTGTAAACACATTTTAATTTTTTGCAGAAGGAAAAGCACCAGGAAAAAGACAGAAATCCCCACGTACCCACCCCATCCCATCTGTACCTGATTTCCTGCACGGGCTCAGGGCTGACCTCAATGCTTTCTCCAAAAAACACAGGGTACATTCGAGGCCTCATCTCTGGCATGGACGGGTTCAGGAGCAGGTAAGGCATCTGCAGGGAAGAAGAGCACAGCAAGTGTTGGGACACAACAGATGAGGCTGGCATGGTTCGTAATGTGGTGTGGGTGGCAGCTGAGCAGCCAGCAGCAGCACGTTCAGTACTGGCAGGAGACGCCAGTGCCTCCAACCTTGCTGAACTCTGTCTCCTGAGAGTCCCATGGGAGACACTGCAAGTGACAGGCTCTTTGGCAATGAGAATGGGTGACTGTGGCAGCATCTGTTTCATGCAATCTAAGCTCGCCTTGCTTGCACTCTCAGCATCATTCAGCTCCCCCTCGCAGTCCCTGTCTTTTCCAGGTTTGCAGCAGGGCCCCAGGTGAGCAGGGTGTTCGTCACACCAAGGAAGGCACTCGTCTCCATGCTCAAAGGGGAGGACCATCGTCAAGTTGCCAAAAAACAGCCTTAAGGTGCTTGGCAAAGAATGGGACCATTAACCCCCATCCTTGCACAGACGAGCCTTGTACAGGCCTTGCCTTTAAGATGCCTTGACTTCATGATCTGCCACCTGTGTCTATATCAATTTGCAGGCTGACTTCCAGCTCCCAGGGCTGATGTGACGCAGCAGGCTGCCCTCCACCCACCAAGACCACCATCTCCACCACCCTCCGCCCAGCGCAGCACCCCAGGTAAGTGCTTCTGCCCAGACCTCCAGCACTCCATGCTGCAGTATCTGTTCACTGAAATTTAGCCCTTCCTTTACTCTTCCTCTCTTGCTTCTCATAGGAATTGCAATTGTTTGGGGGTTTTCTTTAGCCCTGATGTTGCCTTCAGTCTTCACTGTTAGGAATTAAGAAGTTTTACAAAGACTCAAGAACTGCTCTAAATCTGATGTAGCACAGAGATAGGGCCTAAGTCTGCTGACTTAAAGGATGCAGTTCTACTTAAGTGAGATGTGTATATATATATTTTTTTATATATATATATGCTGAAAATAATACATCCCTTGCAATGATCCAGTGGGGGAAGTGGTAGATTTGCTGTTGCTGAAGTCTCTGTGCCAAAAATGGCTGTCATGCTCCAAGGGACATTCTAGTTAACCACGCACGACTGAGCGTGGGGTGAGACACTGGGGCACCTTGTCGCCTCCACAATGCAGGAAACCAGTTTCAAGCCAGGACTTTTTAATGAATGGAGCTGCTCCAACTCCTGACACTGAAAACTGGATTTTTAAGACTAATTATACCCTAAGGTTACTTATTCTGACAGATTGTCACAGTCCAGCCTAGGGTCCTCTGCCCACCACAAAAATGAGTAATCCTTCTTCTCTATATTGGAGTGCTCTTAAAAATCAGTTCCTACATATAGGGATCCTTGTGTCTGGTGTCTGGACCAAGCCCAGCAGCTAATTAAGCCTAATCCTGCCCTCCTGGAAAAATGTCATTGCAGGTTTTGGTCCCTGCGAACACTTTTCTGTCGGTCGTGATTTATGACACACAGGGACACAGGATCTCTTTAAAGGAGATGCCTGGCAGCCTCTGTGCAGGACTGAAAGGTCTCTAGATGGCTGAAAAGTTCATGGAGTTTTTCCACTTTCCACCACGCGTAGGTTGTATGTGCTAGAATCACAGACGTATTTCATCTGTGTAAATCAGTAAGATCATCTCAGGACTCACAGAATCCACTGGCGGTAGCTGAGGATACAGCTCTTGTATTGCCACTCCCTTCCACCTTCTCCAGCATCTTCTGGTTGGGTGGTACAGGGGGGAACACCGGAGCTGTGACCTGGTTCCTACTGGCAGTGCTGGGTAAGAGGTACTGCAGCTTGTGCCCTACCCTGTACAACATGCAGGTCCCCAAATGCTCGCCAGGTTATCCCTCAAGTTGCTGTTAACTGGCAAAGCTCTGTTGAGTCCACTCAAAGAGCATCAGTTCCCACTAGCTGAGGTCTGGTTTTCTCTAGTGCCTTGGGCTTTCTGCCTTAGACTAAGGCAAAAAATGTCATTGCTTCATCTGAATTAGACAAGCCCTTCAATTCCGTGTCCCAAAGCCACAAAGCTGTTTACTCGTTCAATACTGAAATATCCCTGCACTTTACTACTGTGCTAAAGTGTAAAGTAAAATGGCCAACCCCTCTTTTTGATTGAATACTTCTGTTCCATTGTCAAAAAGGACAGTATTTGCATAGGTGGGGAAAAAAATGAATTTTTTTTTTTAAAAAAAGAAGGTATGTTCACCCTCACTACCAAACACTGGCCAAAAGGCAAAGTTCATTCCTGGATTGCTTTCAACACTCTTGACAGGGGAGGGCAAGGGCAGCCTTTCTGGTCGTAAATAAAGCTCTGTGAGTTGTTTAGATCAGACAAGCCTTAATTCACAAGGGTGCAGATCTCCAGCTTTTAACAGTCCTCACATGTCCAGAGCTCTTTCTAAAGACATCTTGTACATGAGGAGAGGTTCACTTGGGTGCAGGAGTCAAACACCACGTGCACATGGCAAGCTTTGGGGGGGGTTCCCCCACAAAGAGATGCAGATTGCTTTAACTGGTGAGGGAAGACAGACTGGGGATACGTGGCCCTCCTTCAGGAGCCTGTTCTCTTTCTCTTTATACTCCTGTGGCCATACCTGACACTGGCAAAACTCCAGTTGAGAACCTGCCCTCTTTTTTTACACTGTACCCACTTAAGGATAGGTCTTGTCCAAAAGGCCCCAAACAACTCTCCTCCTTCCTTTGAAAAGCTCAGCTCAGCTAAAGGTGTTTCCAATTTCCCAGATGAAACACTGAATTTGCAGAGGGCAGGAAGGTGGGCCTTGTCCTGCAACATGAAGAGCAGACCTAAAGGTATGAATACCTCTTACTGGAAAATATTTGAATGTCCTATTTTTACCATGAACCATGACTCTCAGCACAAAACAATGTTGACTTGTAAGTGGTTTGGGCTTTTATGTCCCATCGTGAGGAAATGCTGCTGACAAGGGTGCAAGTTTGCAACAGGCTCTGAAGGGAAAGACCCTGCCCTTGAACTACCACTGCCTCTTCCATGCCCAGGCAAACTCTCCTTCGTGTGATCTGACAGCCTAAGAAAGTGCATCTGGAGTGTTCTGCACACCCTGCTCTCTTCGTGCACTGCCTTTGGGGAGCCGATGCTCACCTTGGCTGGGGAGGGGCAAGAGTTCTCTTTGAGTGTAACCAGCAAGTTGGGGGTTTGCTGCTTCCCATAACAAATAAAATAAGTCACAGCCACCAAAAACAGTTTCACAAACTGGTACCAATCCCCCAAAAAACAGAGAGGCAGAACAGAATTGGGAAGGCTCTTCTGTCCCAGCTTTTAAACAACAGATGTTTTCAGGCCATGCTGCCAAAACTGACTGCAGAATTAGATAACCAGAAAAAAGGTTGGGAGGCACTGGTCTGAGCCACACAGGCATCCCAATGTTGTCTTACTGTGAGTTTAGCCTATGGGACTATCGTCTTCTTTGCTTCTACTGGCCAGGGACAAGTGAAGATTGGGTGATTTAAGCTGCTTTTAAGATCCAGATTAGCTTGCTAGAATGCTAAAAACCAAATTCAGACAGATGGTAACCATGAGCTTCTTTGCTAGATTAACGCAGGAGAAAACCAGATATCTTAACAGTTCCGCAAAGGGCAACTGTAAGGTGCAGTTTTAAAGAAGCAGTTTTAAAGAATCCATTTCAGTGCTTCCAGGCAAACAAACCTTCACACTTCTTGCTAACATACGCTGACACTAAGCGTGCTCTAAACGTCCCCAGAGATGAAGATGCAGGAGGCGAAGTCCTTCCTGTGACTTAGCAGGAACGTTGCTGGGGCATCTGGCCCCCAGCGTTTGTACAGGATCAGGGTTCACAGCCCAATGTGTGCCGGGGGTGCTGCTCAGTCAGAGCGCGGGCACAGAGGCAAACGCCGTCTGTCGAAATCACAAGTCCCACAGCAGGGAACAGGAAACAAGAACATGCTGCAGAAACAACACCAGTGTGCATGGAGAAACGGAGGCTCTGTCATGCATGACTGAAATCAATCATAGTCAAAAAGTTGCCACTGAATTTGGTGAGTGCAGGATTAACGCTTTTCCAGGTTAGTTCTGGATGGAGTGGTGATGAGACTATTTTCATTGTGGGTTACAGTTTACCTTGCCCTGGACAGGGAAGGCTGACAAAAGGCATCTCATAATGCATTTCCCATGCTGTAAACGAGCATCAACTTCAGACCTACAGGCCTCGCTTGACTAATTTAGAAAGCTGGAACAACTGCGGACATTGGGAAGCCAAAGCCAGCAACTTCTACCAGCCATCAGAGACCATTACAGATTCACACTTATCTACCACAAGCAGTACAGTGAGCTGCTGCAGGTCAGAAACCTTGAAATCACCTGGAAGTCTGCACATGGAAAACATAAATAACTTAGAATGCACCGTCTAAAAATAGAGATCATCTGCAAGACCCTGCAGTCTGCTCACCAAACAAGCGACTGAATTGCTTGAACGCAATGAAAGGGTCACTGAACAGTAAGCACAGTTTTACACAGCAGCAACTGAAAGGCACTTCAGATGACATTTTGTTTCACCTCCAGTGATGTTCTGAAATACCTGTTCCTGCATCTCACCTGCAGTTGAGATGCAAGGAATAGGGGATATGAGCTTGCCAAAAGATTTGTCTTTGGGGCTGAAATGTTATACGCTTGGCACATATCAAAAGCTGTCTTTTTGGCAAGAGTTTAACACCAGCTCCTTCCAACCTGTTTTAAAGTGAAAACAAAACAAACATGTTCTGCCTGTCAAAAAAAATACTGACTCAATTATTTTTTCTTCTCCACAGGAATGGTTGAAAGAAGAGGAACACCAGACTGCTGAGCTCCCTTGAGAAAATGATGATCTTTGGCTTATTTCTAGCAATCACTCAGTGATCTACGGATGCTTCACAAGTAAGGTGAGTTTCATTATTGCCCTGCATCACAGATGGGCTGGCAGGGAGCAGAGCTTGTTGCAGACTACTGGGGGTCACTGATGGTGAAAAGGAGAAACCCATGTGTCTTTAGACCAGGCTGTCCACAAGTGATCCACAGCTGAGGTCTGTCTATCCAAAAAACAAACCCTAGGGTTGCTGTGCTGGAAGGCTACAGCTGGGACCCGATTAATCTGTCCCCAGTAACTGGAGCTGTGCTATTACTTATCAGATGCAGCCTTGCAAAAGCCACCACAACCCTGTCATCTTTATGCAGGGAGAGGAGGAGTCTGGTAGTCCAGGAAGGTCAAGGAGGTGAAAGGGAAGATACTGGAGAGATCAAAAAGTGAGGCCCATGCGTACACAGTATGCCCTCAAAACAGAGCCAAAGTGAAAATTAAGCAGTAAATGTGCTATCATTTTTATTTCCTTTCCAGTACGTAATTTGTTTCAACCAGCAAAGGGTTACAGTATTATTAAAAAGTTGAAGTGCTTTCTTGTTTGGCTGCATTTTTCCCTCTGTCTTAACTCCAATGCCTTTCAGGCATGTAACAGCCTGGGCAGCTAAACTCTGCTTTTTTCAAGTAGCACATAGATAAACACAGATAAAATCAGTTACTGAACGGAATTCAATCTACAGCTAAGCAACAGCACTTCCTTTATGGTGGCATAAGAATTTAGGGGGCTTTCGCTTTAGGACAGACACACATCCTTCAGCTCCGTGTCATTGCTTCGTACCTGCCACGAGGGCATTCTCAGTGAGTGGTTCCAGGCAGTACTTAGACCACAGAGTTCTGAACAACAGCAAAAATAATATAGTGGGCAGAATAATGCTATTTTACTTCTAATAATTACATCGATTCTGTGGGTTAAGATACTTTTTATTTGGAGTAACTTACGAGAACAGAAACAGAGTTATCAAGTCGTAAACAAAGATGAGGGAAAAAGTGCCATGAAACTGGCATGAAATATACTGACTGTTCTTTAGCTTCCAAGTTCCAGGCAGCAAAGCAACAAAAAGGAAAGGAAATTAACGTGACTTGAAATAAATAAACCACCCCAAAACCTTCTCCCCAAAGAGCAAGAGGACCAGAACTGACCAACTCCTTTTGCTACGCTCATTAGGTGGACGGCACTAAGATGTGGCATTAGATCTCTAGGGACTACAAGGGGAAATGGTTTTCCAAGCGTGAGGGCTACAAACAGGATACGGCTTCCCAAATTCCCAGCTCCTAACTTAGCTAGGGCATAAGCAAATCTCTAACCACACTTTCCCACTACGGTAACATGTCAGGTCCATGAAAACGTCACTTTACTCAGCTGTTATTTACAGCTATAATGAAAGATCTGGCTGAGTTATTTGACACACATCTACATTCTCCGCTCTAGCAGTATTTGTTTAACAGACCATTTGTTTTCCCATTATCTTCATGTATTGCACATTACGAGTACTTTATACTAGAGCCGGATGAGATTTTATTTGAAGGTGATAACAGTAAATGCAGACCTCAGGTATAAAGTAGGGCTTTATTATTGCAAAGAATTACATCCTTCCTGCCTATCTCCCTCTTCTATTTCAAGTGGGAAATGTGTGCTGCTTTGCTTATCGTCCACTGAGTTACACGGGGCCGCGATGGAAATTAAACAGTTAGAAGACACCACCCTAGATACAGCCGTATTTTTCAGAGCAGATGATGAGACCGCTATGACCGTTTCCCTGACCTGCCCAGACGGGACTTCTGTCACGGTTTGCAAATTAGGTGAAGACCAGAGCCATTCCCCCTCCTTCAGTGCTGGCGTTGAACCAAGGAGGAAGAGGTGCGAGCACATGTTGAGAACTGGATGGGGCTGAGGGACAGGGGACATCCAGGCGGGGTTACCCTTTCCCAGGCACGAAACTGAAACCACCATCAACCCCTGCTGGGGGAATTCCTGCAGGATCCTACCCGGTGGGAGCGGTTCAGAAGTTGAGTCAGGATGCCGGGCTGCAAATGCCACGCCTGGAGGCAAGCCCTCCTGCTGTGCCGGATGGGTGTCTCGCTCCCCTCACAAGCCTGGGGCTTTCCCCAGAGCTGCTGGGACACACGTGGGCTTGGAGAGACATGTCACCTGCTTCGTGTGTGGGCTGCAGGCTGGCTCATGTTGGGAGTGCTGGGCCTTTCTGTCACGTGGGCTTCTGCTGTAGGTGTTGGCAGGTCTGGAAGTGACATATTGCCTGGAAACCCTTTGATGCTCATGTTCCCCACCCAGTCCCCACTAAGTCCCTCTTCCTGGAGCACTTTCAGTGAAGGATGAGATGCTGGCTCTGTGGTCCAAGGTCTCTTCAAAATGTAGCATGTCAGTAAGAGGTGTTTTGTTTTTTTGTTTTTTAATATCAGCCAAAAATCCAACAGGGCTGGGACACATGCTGACCTAGACCCCATTGGTGGGACCATCCCTGTGAAAGCTGTGCCAAGGGGCAAGGTATCCTCCTCTTCTACACTTGAGATGAAGATGGAATCTCCTCCCACCCTGCGAGACTGATTCTGGCACCACACTGTTGTCTGACACTGTCTGCACTGTTGGCTCCTGAATGTAAGTAGAAATTCCCTACATGGGGCATTCATCTGACGGCTGATCCACTAGGATATAGTCCTGTAGAAGTCAGTGCTCAGTGAGGCAGATTGAATGCACAAATACTTAAGTCTTTCAAATAAAAAGGAGCTTGCTGCAGTGGCAACAGTGCTGGGAAGGGACAAGAAGTCTGCTGCTTCAAGAAGGCACGACTGATAGTTCTGCAGATGAATGTGATCCTGATGTCCCCTGATATCCATTAGAGTTATGCTATTGAATGCAAAATGTTTATTTCAGCACAGTTCAAAAGCAGTTCTTCTAGCCTAAAACTCTATCCCAGGGCAAGAACAACAGGGAAAACTCTAAGCAGATCTGGCTACTTTGATGTCATTTCATTCCCTACTCTTCCAGCAACTGCTTCTTTGTGTATATTATTAGATATTTATTTCATTGTATTTACGTTCCTTTTGGCCCAGCATTACATGCAAAGCCCAGAGAATTCAGTAACCCAAGTCCTAAGAATCAATTTAATCACGTTTCAGATTTAAAAGGCAGAACTAGGTAAAAGTCACCTTCTATTTTCATTAGGATATTTGCATTTAAGCACAAAACAATTGACAAATTCCCTACATGGACTTTATTTGAAGAAATAAAAACCCATTTCTCCTGCACTGCAAGTAAAAAGCAAAAAAAAAAAAAAGGTCCCTAAATGGTGTTGAACTTGTGGTATTTATGACTCTGGCCCTAAATTGCCTTTCATATTTTCTTGGATCCCAAAGCTGTAGCCAAATTGGCTGGTTAAATGTGAATAAATGGTGCATTGTCTTTGAAACAAAGTCGTGCTTATTAAAGAGAAGAGAGTTTACTTTTTCAGAGTCACAGTTAATAACACAAAGCAGAGAGAGCGCAGATTTTACACACAAGAAAGTCTTCGATAAGGGCATGCAGTCTCATTTTAGGCTGTATGAGAAGAGCTGTCCTGGAGCAGAAAAATTCTTCAATGTATTTGTGAAGGGGGAGCAAAATAGCTGACTGCAAAAGAACGCTACTGGGTTCAGGCTGGTGGTTTTGATAGCTCTGCAGCAAGGAATAGTATGAAATACTTCCCACAGATCTGGAATGTTGTTTTCTTCACCTGACAGCAATTTATTGTAACCGTACATACAAGAATTTTGGCTGTTACTGACTGAGTTTATATATGGTTTTATAGTATTATAACACAAAGACTGCAGGCTGCATTCCTGGCCCTGTCACGTTTATAAGCAAAACAAACACTAATATAACAGGCGATTTAAAAAAGCATGCCTTGGTGTGCAAATAGCTGCAATTATTGATTTGCCAATTCTGTATGCTCTGATGAACAGCAGAGTAGTAGAGTTAAACAGAAGCACATTCATGGATTGCATAATTGCTCATAGATCTACAAGTCCTTGTTAAATGGCAAGATTAAAGCTAATTAGACACTGAAATTTAGAAGTATGAAGGAAGTAATGCTCTCCATATTTTCCCTGCTTTCTTAATAACAGCTGCAAGTACAGTATGTGCAGGGTGAAATGAGAAGAAGTGAAACTCTTTGTACAAATAGAGTGAAAGTTCCTATCTACTTCATTATTTTGCAGTGGACCGAACAGCCAGAGTTGACAACACAGCCCTGCACCACTCCAAATAATAGTCAAATTGGTTTCAGTGTTAGTATGTCTGCAATCTCCTGTACCTGCTAAGGGCAGGAAATATCCACAATGTATGAAACGCATACTCTAACAGAAAGGAGCCCAGGGCTACCCATGCTGTTGCAACGTCATATAAAATTGGTAAATATCTACAGTGTGAGTTCCTCTGAAATGTATAAAATGAACATTTATGATCAAAATTAAAAAATAACTGGAAAACTTAATTTTGCCTTACACAGACCACAGGAATAACTTTTTTTTTTCCCATAGGAGTCGAGCACTGAAACTCTCAGTCCTAACAGACCGAGAGCTGAAATAGGTTTTTCCTCATGCTCTTTCATCTTTGATATCTAAGGGCCTTCTTGGGAGGAGTAGTGGCCAACTGTCATATTACTGGAATGGAGGCTGTCATTTTCCCATTACAGAGTTTTGCAGACACCTCCACCGCAGCTGTTTTCTGGTCCTGCAAGCCTTCATTCATGTTCCTCCCACATTTAATTTTACAAATACATAGCCACAGCCTGATCCTGCCAAATCAGAGGCACACGGGTAACTCTTTGTACATAAACAGTCCCATCAAGATGGCATCTGCATGCCCAGGCATCTGCAGGTAAGGCTCCATATTTGGGACTGCAGCGTTAGTGGGTTTGCAATTTGATTTTCATAATTAACACCTCACACCCTACCCACCGTAGTCCGGTGAGAAGGAGTCATTGTTCATGGGAAAGGTTTTGGCATGTTCGTGAGTAAAAGGCAGTTTTCAATAGTATGCTAAAATAGCCTTAGAACTTGAGAAAGTAATGAGGGTGTGAGAAGTCATTGCAAAATGTCTCTATTGGGAAGAAGTCTTCGAATTGTCACTAATCCACAGTTAGATAACTTTTTCCCATGGAAAGATTTGTGCTGCAGTTTTTATTCCATATAGAAGCCGGTTACCTCTGTTGAATACACCTACAACTGTCTTTATATATGTTAAAAAAAAATAATTTAAAGATCCCTGGGGAAGAACTTTCATCATCCTTTAAAAACCTCCACCACCACTACTTATGCTCTGAACTTTGTATTTTAAGAACTTTTTATAGCTAAGGGATAGAAATAAACAAATAAAGCAGAATAATAGTCACAATAAATCTACCCCAATCCCACTCCACAGTCAACTGCTTCACTGGCACCGCGTCAGGCTAACCAAAATCTATAGCTCCGCTGCCAGCCGTCTGCGCTTACAAACCACTAACCCTGCCCGGCTCGTCCACGCAGCAGAGAAACCTTCCACGCAGACCCACACCACAAAACCCCGCTCCAGCAAAGGGCAGCGGGACACAACCCTCCCCAGACCACATCTCCACACCAACTCCCCAGACAGACATCCGTACCCTGCCCTGAATTAACGGACAGTTTTGTCTTTCTTTCAGGAAATGTGGCTCCACGCTCCTGACAAAACGAATGTGGGATGCTGGAGCGTAGGGACGACTGGGAGACGGGCTCCCCTGCCTCGGTCCAGACGGATGCAGCACCAACCTGTATCTACCAGGCAGGACAGTGTAACTGAGAAGCAATTACACTTTTCTGTTCTTAAGGCAGGCAGGGAAGCCTGTTTCAGACCTGGGTTTCACTCCCATGCCATTAATAGTTTACCCAGTCAAACTGCCAACACCTCTGTAAGCACAGCCAAAAACCCTCTGCCAGCACGAGGCCAACCCCCTGCCTGGGCACACCAGTGGCAGTGCCAACGCCGGACTGCGGCCACCGTGGGGCACAAGGAGCCCAGGAGAGCCCTCATTCACCAGTGCAGGCGGCCGGGCACCGAGGGGGACACCCAGCCCAGGGGTGCCCCAATCAGCAGACACAGGCCCTTTCCTCACTGACACCTATGCCGGGGCTTGGCCGGCCCTTCTCCCTCCCGGGGCTGGAGAGGACAGAGCCCAGCGCCCAGTTTGGCTCTTACCACTTTGCCGTCCTTGGCCTCCCGCCGGTGCCCCGGGGCCGGGGGGTCCGCACCACCGCTGCCCCCAGCTCGGCCCTCGCTGGGTGAGAGGGAGTAGAAAGGGGGGCTGGGGCTGGGGGGCAGCCCTGAGTCCGGGCTGTCCAGCAAGCCTTCCCGGCTCTTCTCCTTCAGGCTCTCGTCCATCCCTTGCAGCTGTAGGTGACCTACCATGTCTGGGGGGCAGCGAGGGGGCCGCAGCGGGAGAAAATCCTCCAGCGCCACCCGCCGCGGAGGGAGGGATGGGGAAAGGAGCCCAGAGGGGCCCCCCTGAGTCCCGGTCGCCGCCACCAGCCTGCCGGAGCCCGGGCTGAGCCAGCTGCGGAGGGCAGAGCCAGCACCGGCCGGACCGGGCTGCCCCGGCCGCCTTCCCTCCACCCGGCCCCTGCGCCCTGCCCGCCCCCCGCCCCCCGCCCGTCAGGCGGCCCCCGGGGAAGGGAAGAAATGCCCGATCCCCCCGCCCCGGCCCCGGCCCCGGGGGGAATGCGGCCGTTTGCGCGCCGCGGAGCCCCGGGGCGGCCCCGCCGGCAGGGAGCGCTGGGCGCGGCGGGGGACGGGACGGAGCCGCACGGGCCGTGCTCGTCCACAGGCTGCCGCCGTCCGCCCGCCCGCCGCCTCCCGGCGGCCCATTTATCCGGAGAGGGTGGGAGGGGAGCCGGGGAGCTCCCTCCCCTTCCCCCGGCCCCCCAGCTCTGCCCCGGCCGTATGCTTGCAGGCACTTCCCAAGCAGGGAGCGCGTTTGGCGCCGCCCGCCCGCCCTCTCCCCCCTGGGCGTCGCCCCCCGAGGAGACCTGAGGCAACCCCCGCACACGGCGGTGCCCCCGGCCTTCGGGAGAGGGGCCTCCCCACCCGCCATCACGGAGCTGCGGTTCCCTCCGCTGATTTCCCTCCCTTCGCTCTGAGTTTTCCCTCACTTCTGACTAATTTTTCCCTCAGTTCTGTCTGATTTTTCCCTCAGTTCTGATATTCGTCCCTCTTTCATCCCCACGCTCCCCCAAAGCAGGTTTTCCCCTCAGTGGCAAGGTGTGTGGGCGCAAGGGAAGAGCTCTTCTCAAGAGCCATCGTCCCTCTTCACTTTGAGGGGGCTGAGGGTGGCTTCACCAAGGCAGTGGATGACCATGGCAATGTTGGCTACCAGGGTGTACAAGCCCGCCATAGCCCCTGTGCCGGCCATACCCTCATGGCGGTCCTTGGGCCTCCCGCTTAGCGCAGCCCAAACCACAGTCTTTTTCTTTGACTGGCTCCACAGCTGCTGGTCCACAACCACCAAGGAGTTGTCGTGTGTTCGAGGCCACCATAAATGCAATGAGAGGCCATCCCAAATCCCAGCACAGCCGCTAGCTGGGAGGAGCGGCTGGTGCCAGAGGCACTGCGAGCCCTGAGGGGAACAGAGAGTCCATATGAGGCCTCAGGGTCCGGAGAAGCAAGCAGCGATTAAACAGGTCAGGCTTGCTGAAGCCAATATGGACATTTATTGCGCAATAGCTGGCTGATGTTAGCGTTACCTTGTCTACAGCCCTGTTTATGTTTTTCTGATCATGTTTTCTCTCTACAGTCCAGACTGTGAGAAATTTGGGGCAGGCCCACTCATACAGCTCAGCCCAGTTGAGCTTTATTCGTGGCAAATAGGTTTCTGTGGGCAACTGTTGAAATCCAACTGGATGCCTCCTCTTGGTCAGAGTTGTTGGCCCAGCACTCAGCAGAATGGGACTACGGCTGTTTGTGCTAAAAGACAAACACGATGGTTGCTGTGGCAGCTGATGAAAATGTGAGGTGTCTGGTATTGCACCTAGGGATGAAGGCTTTCATGGCCAAGCCCTGAAGATGGCACAAAGTCCTTGGAGGTAGGGTTGATCCTAAAAGGGCCCTCACTCCATCCTCCTTAGGGAGAGGGTGACACTGTATGGTGGTAGGTGAACTTGCCAGCTCATAAAGCTGGATTTGTTTAGACGTATTCTTGCTCAAGTGAAAAGGTAAGGCCAAGGATGCCCAAACCCACCCTTGACTGAAATGAGGGGCCCGCCTCAGAGTGACTGAAGCGATCTGTATGCACTGAGCTGTGCAGAGGAATGTCACTGATTTATAAATGTCAAACAGGCACCGAGCAGCCCACACACGAACCTCAATGAATTCTTACCTCTGACCCTCTCATCGGCTCCAGCAGCCACACAGGCTGATTTAGAGCCCCTTACTGTAAGGGCTCTAATGTCTCACACAGGCTAGGGCTGATCTGAAAATGTCGAAAGGCAACCGAAGGTCAAAATTTCCATAAATTAGGCCCTGGCTTGCTACCTATCACGTAATAAGATTCTGCAGCCAGTTAACACTGTGAACTCAGGCATTCAGCCCAGCAGTTTCCCTGCACCCCTGTTCCCCTGCCCCTCTCCTGAACCAGCGAGACCGTATGTGCAAGGGGAAGGAGTATCTTCAGAGCTGCTTTCCTCCAAGGAGAAAAAAGGAGTAGGACAAAGAGACACTGGACAGGGGTGAGTGTGCTATCCTTTCCTCCTAGAGAGGTATATTTTAACTTGGGGAGCAGTTGGGGGGAGACTTTTTTCTGAATCTTGTTTTGAGAAACTACAATCCAATTTTTCCTGGAGCTAAATAACATATATTTTTAAAGCTAAATTTTGGTACAATACATGTCTTCAGCACAGAAGTGGGTGTTCGTGGTTTAGGGTTTGCTGGACTCTTAGCAGTTGAAATGCTAGGCGCTGTTGAGCATCGCCAAGCATTTGTAGGGGTATTGACTTCACTTATGACTGGCAAAACTGCTGCTGGGTTCTGCAGGGCATGTGTGTGCACATTTTATAGTGGTATTGTTATTATTGTTGTTGTTCTGCAGGGCATATGTGTACACATATTACCGTGGTATTATTATAATTGTTGCTGCTGTTACTATTATTATCATTATCATGTTTAAAGTTAGTAGTGGGTTGCTCACCCAAGATGGAGCTGTCTTGTGCACAGGATGGGCAGGTGGTAAGAAATGCTCCTGTCCTGATGGCGGAGAATGATAGAAATGAGTTGTTCTTTGGTCAGAAGTCCTCCTGGAGCCACAGTATGTGTTTCTTGGCCAGTGAAAATTTGCCTGAATGGAAACTCGGTGAAGGATACAGTGTGCAGACACAGATGTATATATGGGGTAGTAGAATTAGACCTGTTGAAACAGGACGTAAATATTGCATGGTGCCCTACCAAAGGAGAAAAACAAGTGGGGGATTTTCAGTTGAGGCCATGTTGCTGTACTGAAACCCTCTTTAGTTCAGCAGTTCTTAATTTGCTGGAAGCAATCACTAGGGACTGGTACATTCCTGTGTCTTGGCTTGGGAACAGGGAAACTGGGCACTTGTGTGTATGGTAGGACAAGGAGGAAGGAAAAGTCTGGAGGGAAGTTTTCTGGAGCAGCTGAGTGCAGACAAACAGGTGCAAACACAGTGGTACAAGGGCAGCAGTGTGTGAAGGCATAGGCTGTGGGACAGTGGCCTCTACTACTAGCGCTAATTTTGAAGGAATAACTCTGCCTAGCTGGGAATTAGAGTGTAAAACACAGAAAATAAGGAGTGGAGAGTCAAGTAGCAGAAAACTAGTGAAAAATCCAGCAGGACTGTATCTGTTAAGATTCACTCTTAGGCAGAGGCATATTTCTGACAACATCGATTAAAGAGGGCTTTATGAAGCACATATATCTCAGAACTTCTCCAACCTTTTTTTTCATTGGTCTCTTTTGTTATAAAATGCAACCCCCAGGCCCGGTCTTGAAATGGGTGAAGAAACCCTTGTGATTTGCTGGGACCTGCAGGAGCTCAGTGCTGCTCAGGACCAGAGACATGCTGTGTGCAGAGCATCAGGGATGCGATGTGATCTGCACCTTGGTTCACTGGGCTGCATTCGGTTGTCTGAGGTTTCCAGGTGAGGCTTTATAAACCAAAATCTGCTGAAAGCTGTGTGGTCTTCACAGATGCCTCAGTTAAGTGCTGGGACTTTGTCCACATGCTTGAATATTTGTTCCTCTCTGCTACTGGCCTGCCTTGCCAAGTACCATGGGACTTATATCTGGCACTCCTCCCACTGGTGGGATTTCTGGGATCCCCTTGCAGCCTCTCTACAACCCCGACCTTTTCTCTGCCCTCTTTCCCTTTGTCCAGGTTCTGGCTGGTCTGCTGTATCCAGCACAACTGTACTACAACATCCAGCAGCCCTTTATGGCCATGAATATCCGCTAGTAAGATATATCATGAACAGTCAGATCAAAATGCACAAAATGATGCAGCACAGCTGGGAAATCATGAGAGAGGGACAGTGTAGGCAGTGGGGACAGGAACCCAGACAGCCTTCCTGGTGTGAGCAGCCCTGCTTCTGCATAAAAGCTGGTATCCCACCTTGAATCCACTGGGATTCAAGCCTCTCCCTGCTTTGATGAGTCCTCTGCCTCCTGTTTTCCTAGCTATTCTCTTGGCTAGATTTGAGTACTTTAGGAATCTGCCGTCCCACAGACATGGCAGAATGTCAGCATCACGTGCTAAGTTTCCTTCCACTGCTGCCAGGCTTGAAAGACAAACACCGTGAGGGAAGAAAGAGACAGGATACAAACACCTACATCAGGACTTTTTCTGAAGCAGGCTGGGTGGCAAAATGGGAAGAATGCTAGGAATGTCCATTCTGGTTCTCTGTTGAACCCGATCCTTCAGAACACCCACAGCATAACTAGTCCCAGTAAGAATGGCTTGGGCCACAGTTGGATGTAACTATGCTCTTTGGTTCCCTCCAAAGAGGTGCAGCGTTTCCTCTCTGCAGTGTATTCCTGACAATAGTGCTGAAAGGCACCAAACGAGCAGGATCACTGAGGGGAATATGACCGACCACAGAGCAGGACCCAGATGCGTCAGGCCCAGATCACCCTTGCCTGACACCTCGTGGAGTTGTTCACCTCAGCACCAAATGATCCAAAGCACAAGGGTGGCATACTGCTGCTCACTGCACAGGTCCAGATGATGATACAAAGAGCAGGAAGCACATCCGTAGTGCTGGACCTGGAAACCACATGCCAACGATTCATTTTGCAGGGCAGCGTGGCAGAGTTCAAATCAAAGGAGCCTTTCTGCCTGAAAAGCAGAGGCCATTTATCAAGAGATAAAATCACCTCCTGAGAGGTCTGCTCATTTATTTTTAGGCAGCCCCCACATAAGAAATTTTTTCGTCCTGGACTCTTGAGTCTTGGCTGTCTGGTCCAGTGAAAGAAAGGCACAGCCCACAAGGAAACAAACTAACCTGGGCAGTTGCTTCTGAAAGCTTCTCTTAGGAGATACCTGGTCTCCTTGCACCATCCTCAGGTATGGCTTTGCCAAGTCACCACAAGGGCATGTAGCTTGTTCCTGTCTCCTGTTAGCACTGTATCAGTCTTGCACAGTGGGAGCAACCAGAATGCTATGCAGCTCCCTCATGTCATGGCTGCACCTGCCCCAGCCCTGTTAGCCTCACCAGATAAACAGTCCCTCCTAGCAGCAACTTGGAACAAACTGTGTAGCAGGAAATGGGAATGAAAGACACAAAATCTCCTTTACTAGGGTCAGAGGTGTGTGTTCTTGGCAATAAATCAAAGCAGCAAATTTCCTTTGAATATCCTGGGCTTGACATAAGGATAGTGCATGTCCCAGACAAGACAGTAGACTTTGCAACTGCAGTAAAGAAGGATGATCTTTGAAGAACATGCAGTGGGTTATACGCAACTGTTGCCTTCTCAGATTTGACTGCACTTTGTACAGTTTGTGCTACAACCAAGGCAAAAATAATAACTGAATGCTATATTACAGAACAAGCAAAGGATCTGAAGCACAGAGAAATCATCATAAAGACTCTGCTTGCCTTTGACTAGGGCACTACATGCAGACTATTGGATTACCTGTGGAGTCCGGTCAGCGTTTACCGGTATTGTTACATACTTGAGTCAAAACACACTTTCCTGCCTCACTGCCCTGGAGAAGGACCTGCCTGTTACCCTGTGAAATTTCCTCTGCTTGTCTGTCAGGGCTGCTGTGCTGTAATCTTGGAGGATAATCAACAGCGAAACCATTCATAAATCACAGCTAACAGAAAAGACGCCGATAGGGTCTTAAATTTCAAGCCTGTGAAGCCATCATTTCAACAATGACAGTCAAAGGGGAGATTAAGAATTCTTTTACATGGAAAAGTTTTTCTTGGAAAAGCAGCCCTCTCTTTGGTTGCCTGTAAATACAGTCATGTGGATTTGATTTTTACACGGCCCTCCTGCCCGCCTGCAGGGAACACTGCAACCCCAATGGGCCTGTTCTCGCACCAAACTGGTGTGGGGAGGGACTGTGGCGGGATTTGAATAAGGCATCAAAACCAAAGAACTAAAGCTTTGCCCAATGATAGCAGAGGCCAAATGGGCTGCCTGTTTGGGAGGCAGTGGCAAGACGTTCCAGAGAACCAGACCCCTTGGCTCAAGTCCACCGTGCCTCTAGGTCCAAATGCAGAATGGGAATAAGACCAGTGCCTTGTTTTATGGTGCAAGTAAAGCATTTGGAGATTATCTGTACTTGCACCTCATGGTGTTTAACGCTGTAAGGGTATCGTGAAGTCTATTGCCAAAAAGTGAATGCAGGGCTGGATTAACGGCCCACTTGGAGGGTAGGTGATCTCTCTCTGATCCAAACTAAGTCTCATCTTGCTTTGTTCATTTGGACTAAGCACAATACTAGGAAGAAAGGAGGGAGAGTGTCTCTGTGTAGTTCTTGCCCTCCCTGTTGTAGGTGACGACCAGCAGTGCTCGCAGAATCTGCCTTCAGGTTCACAAGAGCAAGTCCCAGACAGGCTCCAGACTCATGCTCAAGGCTGTCCCCAAACAGCCCAACTGGAAATAGACTCTGCCTGTTCAATGCAACTCTGGGATAACAAACATTTACATCATAGTTTCCTTCTAATGCTAACAAGTTCTCTTTGAATAATTACTCAGAGTAAGGTCTGAGGTCTGACTGTAGCTGCCTCCATTTCCATCTACAGAGCAGAGCAGAAGAGCTAATAATGACATTACTGGTCAAAGATTAATTCACTTGGTCAGACATAACCATTCTCAGAATCACTGGTGGACAGCTAGGGCTTGCTTAGCACTTCAAGTGGTTAGGCTTCCAAGGGTGTGTAACACTGATGCCACTGTGCTAACAAGTAACTTGAACCACAAAGAGCTTGAAAACTGGAGGGATGTACCTTCTGATCTGTAGACGATTTAGTGCCAACCTTGCCTGGGCCATTCTTACTTTCTCATTTATGTCTCACCAAGAGAGATAGATAGAACAGCCCATTTAAAATAAAAAAGTCTGATGGCTGCATGTATTTACAGCTGGCTTATTAAATTAAAAACAGCACATTAGTTAGCTCAGTTAAGCTACCTGAGGTTGTGGAGCCTGAAGGAACCATTTTTTAAATTGAAGAAAAAAATAGCAAAATCAAATCCTCCTTTATGGAAGGATTTGAGGTTTTGTTTGCCACTGAAGCATCACCCCTTACTATGAGAAAATGTAACTTATAAAGCCTGGTGATGAAATCCTGCAAAGGAAAAGAGTTGGAGGAATGAAAGCCTGAATAAGATGCAATGGGAGCAGGAGAAGAAACACCATGTGGAGGAATACAATCTGCTAAGACATCGAATGTGCTTTCCTTCAGTTACTCTCCCATTGAGAGTGGGAACTAAGTGGCTCTCTGATGGTATGTTTACGTTTCCTGATTTCTAGACATACACTGTGTTTCCTACTTTTGTTTTTCTAACCTGCTTAGTTTTATGACAAGCAAGGGAAAATATCGCAGTGGGAAGGATGCTTCTGTTTTAAGCATGGTTAAAGAAACACAAGAGCACACCCAAAACTACTCTGAAAATTAAAAAATTCTTCAAAAACCCAAGTGTTTCACAGCTTAAAATTTTCTGGAGTTCTTTAAAAAATGGAAGAAGCATGGATAACAGTGAGGATAACTCTTCCCAAGAAAAAAACAAAACATTTTTTTCAGTTTTTTTTTTTATAGTGACCATTTAGAATGCAGGACCAGAGGAGAGACGTAAAGCCTCACTGAACAGCTTACAGATGAAATTCTTGACTCAACAAATAGGTGTCATTATAAGGACTCTTATAGTTCATGTTCCTGTGAGAGTTTTGTGTCTCCTTCATTTATGACATATTATTCCCTTCTGTAACGTCTTAACAGTCAATGGCACATTTCTTCTCCAGGCGTCCACCCCAGTTAGCACATTCATAAAGCTTGGAAGGACAGCCACAGCTCTCAATTGCCTGTTGAGATGTGGCATGTTGAAAACAGGGCATGACACAGTGACATGTGATGGACAATGGGTGAGATGGCTTCACTGGTCTCTTAGCTCGATTTCCTACAGCTCTAAATCAGGTATGACATGAAAGAAATTATTTGTGCACCATATGGTGACCTGAGGATTGGAAGGCCATCTTCTTCCAAGAGCAGTAGCTGTCAACCTGTCACTTGTGGAAGGAAACCAAGAAAAGCAATTCTAGTCAGCTTAAATTCACTGTGCAGGAGCTGCATCACTGCTGAGAGTCCACAAATGGAAAAAAACAGTCAAAACTCACTGTTCTAGGGACCTTTTCAAGTTAAAAGTGTTTGGTTCCCATGTCTAAGTTAATATCCCACTGAAAACCAGTTGCTTCATGATCTCAGTATCTCTAGTAATGAAAGAATTGGAGCTTTTTGAAGGTTATCAGTCCATAGATGATGGAACTCAGTAAATTTGTTGTTAGAGGTCATTTTGGCTGAAAAGTTTCCTTCTTGTTTATCGTTATCAGGAAGGCTCTTAGCAGATCCCTCACACACAGCCCTCCCCTGTGGTTATTCATGAATAGCCCTGTATCACTGAGAATCTGCTCAGCCTTTTCTGGTTTCTGTAATAATCAGAGACAGAGACTGACCTCTCTCTATGTGGTGCTCAAAGGGACTGACCTAGGTACCTCTCGTCAGTGTCTGACCGTGCTGTATCCAGCTGCTTAACAGATGGGACTGGAACAACACCCCAGGCATTGGATTCAAGCTTGGGCTAGGCTGGTCAGCCAAAGCTCTCTGCGTTTACTGAATTGCCATCAAGTTTTTAGCAATGGTGGATGGCCAAGTGTGGTCACCTGTCCCTTGACAGCTGGGCTGAGACCACTGGAGTCATCAGCTAAATTACCTTGAATTGACGACCTGCAGATTTAAAGCACTACAACCCAGTCCCCATTATGCACACAGCTCCCATTTCCTTTTGTATTTCTTTAATAGAAAAATAACAGGAAAAGCAATTACTGGCTATATGAAATGTAAGTTCATACAGTATTTCCTATAAGACTTCAAGCAACTCCTTGTTAAAGCAGATAAGTTAATCTATCTTTTGGTTCAGGTCACAGTAGGTTTTCAGCTTTAAATCACCATGCCACAGTAACTAATGGCATTTACCATAGAAATTATGTTGAAAAAACAAGGTATCTGGGCAATTATTAGGTGTATATTTCCGGTGAAAACAATCCATGTAAAGACAGTGTCAGTGAAAAGGATGATTGATCATCTGGATTTTTCTCCCTCCCGTTTTCTTGCCCACTTTCTCTACAATGTAGTATTAACTGTTGCGCAATTACTGTAATGAAATCTGCTAGCGGACTTTTCAGCATGAGGAAGCCTGGCACTGTCAGGAGGGGCTCAGCAGGACTTTTTACCCATGGAGGCTGAAACCACACAGCAAGAGGAGCATGGTCCCTTCAGGCATTCAACTTTCAGAAAGACCAAAGTTAGAGCTTTACCAGGGTTGGTTTTTTTCCACTTTGAATTCTTGGTAAAATGCTGTATGTTATAATCTTCGCTCAGAGCTCATTAAAGTCAATGCAAAAACTCTTGTTGACTTTAATAAGGAGTGGTTTGAACCCTAAAGCTATTATACATGATCAAAACTCCCACCAAACTGTAAATATGGAGGTGTTTTGTTTGCATTGCAGGTATAATATTTGACTACAAGGCAAGGATGCTTGGGATTGTTTTCTGTATGGTCTCTGTGCCTCTTTCAGATGCCCAGTAGTTTTAGTGAATTGTTTATAATAATAATTTTGTTTATTAGGTTAAATAAATTGGCCAGATTCAATCTCAATGTAAAACAGAAGCAACTGAAAGCTACTGAAGTCATTGAGTGAAATTTGGCTTCTCTTACAATATGTATAGTTTTGTTCAGCTGTTGGCTGCTGGTCTGAGAGAGCTTGTTCACATGATACATCTGGTCCACCCACATACCACAGCACCATGAGAAAAGTTCTAACACTGAACCTGCAATACAGATTTTGCAGTGGGAAGGGCAAGTCCATGAAGCAACAGGAAGCAAAGAAAATCAACGTGCAGAAAAAAAATGTGCAATACACACAAAGATATTTTATTTCAAGCCTGCTCAGAAAAAAAAAAAAAATCAGAGACAAAACCAAAGCTTGGAACTCAGAGCTTCTCAGAGTGGTATCGTTCTGAATAGCCTTTGGAAAGGTGTGTCACTTGTTCTCTAGACTGCCACAACACCCTGGGATGCTGTAAAAATAGCTGGCAGTGCCTGACTGACAGGCAGGAGACGTGTGACCCTAAATTATGATGTTTTCCTTTTCATGATGAAATGAATGCTGCCTTAGACAGAGGCTGAAATACATCTGTTTGCGGTGGGAGTGCCATTTTAGGCCCGTTTCTTTTGAAACTGGGGTTGGAATTGCCAGGGATCAGCAGAGCTATGGGCTCACAAAGAGGGCACTGTCTTTGAGGAATCTTTACATAAGCCCTGCACGACCGAGGCAACAGGAGTTTGCACAGCTGCTGCTGGAAGCAAACATGTACTTTTAGCTGACCTGGGCTGGTGACTTCGGGCGTTAAATCTGACGCTTTCCAGATGTACAGACCTCTCCTACCACAGTCCCCAAACATTCAGTCCTCAGGTAAAAAGGAAAATAATAACAATAATAATAGCAATAATAAAAGGGCGCTGTAAATACCACAGTGTAGTGTATATTCCAGAGCTGACATTTACAGATCGCATGGTCTAGTTTGAATGTGAGTGGCATTATCCTCTCCTAAGAGCTGTGTTTTGAACCATATTTGATTCAGAGCTAATTAGTGCTGCATCGACCTTCAGTTCTCATCTGTGGTCAAGCACCTTCTTCAGAAAAGGTGGCTAAATATCTAGAGCTCTTATTACCTGCTGAGAATTGGCCAATATCTGTCTGTGAGCATTAGATCCTCAGGGAATGGCCCTCAATCTGTGCTGGGGCCCAGGAGCATTCACAGGACAAAGACATCTTGCCAAATAGGTAGAAAATTAAGTTTTGTGCTTCATGGCAAAATAGAACCTTGCACATCAAGGGACAGACTTACCAATGAGGATGGGATGAGATAGGATGCTTGTGAAGTATTATCACTGGACAAGTGACAGGGAAGGGGCTGGCTGCTCCCCCACACCATGTCCTGATTCCATCTCTGCTGCTGCAGGTTACAAGCTGTGCTGCAGAAGTCAATGATGACTGCACAGCAGGCTCTGGGATGACATTGTTCGTTTGATTCTCAGAAGGAAATGGAACCTCATCCTTGCTCCCAACGCAGCATACATTGTTTTCCTCTCTATATTCGTTATTTTTAACAATAATTCCCTCTCCCATGCATCCCTGCAGCCCTTGGATGTTGAGATGTTCTTAGGGAGGGTGATGGAAGGGGCGTGGGATGCCTGAAGAAGATCATTTATTTTATTCCATTTTATTTAGGTGTGGTATTTATAAAGGCTCCAAAATTGGCAGCAAGAGAAAGGTAAATATTCTGCTGAACTGGAGACCGCCGAACACAGACAGCTGCAGCCCAGCCTCTCCTCGTTCTCCCTGCCAGTTCTCTCAAGCATGACCTGGTTTGAGGACCACCTTCAATGAGATCAAAAGGTGATTTTCCCAGTGCTTGCTCCACATGCCACTTGACTTTCCCACTGCCTGTCAACTGGGTGGCGAGTGTGTGTGAGAGAAGTGAATTCTGGCTTCCCTCAGTTGAACATGAATAACTCCAGGGAAGACAATGGTGCAACGAAGGTCCAATTAGATCTGAGAGAGCCTACAAAACCCTGGAGGTGTGTTCTTGCCTTGGTGAGCTGGGGCATCCAGGGAAGTAGTTACTCAAAACTATCTCTCATCAGCTGGCAATTCTTTAATCTCTCCAGCCTGGGGGACTGCCTGTTGTTCAATTTAGTTTGTTTCAATTTAGTTTGTTCAATTAACCCAAAAAGCTTTGCTTTACCTCCATTCAGCCCTGAACATCAGCCTTGAATTGTATTTCCTCCTGGCAGCTCTCATCCAGGAACTTAATACTCATATTTTTCAGGGGACAGTACGTAGCTGCTCTCATGTCTCACAGACCTTAGAGTCCACTCTGCATCATGGCAGATGTAGTCCTCTAGGAAACAGCCTGCAGGAAAGATGAGACATCTAAACCACAGCCCCAGTGAGGCAGTGTACTTATAGGGAAATGAGGTTTTAATGGTTTATTGAACACATTCAAACTAAAACATAGTTTTCTGATTTTGTTCCAACTGGCCCTGAAGAAAATACTGCTTCTTGACTTTTCTTAATTGAAGAAAAAAAAAAGAAGTATATTTTTATTTCTTTATTCTGAAAGGAAAGAAGGTACAAAATCAGGATGTTTTTCTCCCTGAAAATTTCAATTTTGTGAAAACCGCCTTTTTACTGGGCAGCCTTCCCAAAGGGAATCCCCAGCCAGCCCCAGTGCTAATATCAGTGCACAGTCTTTGGAGCTGATCCAGAGGTCATTCACGCCATTAGACATTTTTATCATGGACTTGAATAAACTTTGGACCAGGCTCTTTTGGCAGGAGCATACACAGTCTGGAAACCTAAAAATAAATCCTGATTTGTAGCCGTCCACAGCTTTTCAGCAGCCATGATGGTACATAGGTATGAGCTTGTCAGAGAGGAGGTGATGAGCTCATTTGGCCATCTCTGTGGCACAGAATCTTTTACTGTTGAACTAAACAAGGGGGAAGATAGCATTCAACAAGCTCAATGTTAAGATCTCTTGATGAAGAATTTCTCTGTGAAGCATCAACCCCAGAGTTTAGAGGGAAGATATTGTCTTGAGAGATGATCTGGTTTTCTCTTCAGGAAGCTTTGCAGCAGTAATAGCTCCTGGAATATATAACACCGTCATCCTCAGTCCTAGGAAATGGACAGGTCCCTCCATGATGCAGTTTGTCTGCAACAGTAGTTTTGTGGGGCAGCAACACTTGCTGTCCCAAAAGAGAAGAAGAACTGGTGAAAGCACAGAATTTGCACTTTTCCAAATGTGTATCCTGTCCATGTTCTGAGAGGTTCACAGGAATCAACAGTGGTCACAATGAAGCGTTATCCTCTCATTCACCCTGCCCATTGCTATGCACCGTGAAGGGATTGCTCTGCAAATACTGACAGCGAATCTCACGCTGTAATTACCATGCCTAAACCCTTTCACCTGGAGCCTGCTCCAGCTCTCTGCAATGACCTGAGTCAAATCTGTGTGCGGTAAAAGCAAAGCGTTTCCATCATCTCAATTTTATTTCTACTGCCACAAGAGTTTAATTGTGTCTGTTTGCTGGCTGATGAAGCATTAGAACTGAACACAGGTAACTGGGCACTTGCTGTTGCTGAGTTCGTATGAATGGCCACATGTCCTACAACATTCTTTAGATTCAAAGCAAACAATATTCTCATTTACACGATGTATATTTAGTAGTCTAGATATAGTAGATGTAGTCAAATTTATGCTAATTTTCATGGTCTAATGCATCTTTGACTCGCTTGGGAAACGGTGTGCAGAAAATTACAGGGATTTTGGCTTTATGGGCCCTTTCCAGGGTCAGTAAGTCTCTGTGGGGTTGCTCTTCTGAAAAAGGCAATTGCAATGGAGAAGGAGTGATCTTGGCACATGAGATCTGGGAGGATACGGTGAAGAACAGATGGTTGTACTATGTCGGGATATGAAGGCAGAAGGAGAGAGACAAGGTAATGAAGAGAGACAGAGAAAGTTAGAGGCTCTTGGTCAGGGGGCAGTGGACTTGCTTATGCTGACAGATTATGGTGGATGCCAGTCCTAATTCCCACAGTGCTAGGGACAGCATCCTGCTGGAGCAATGTTGTTGGCTGTGGCAAAGCCACTAGGCAGTCCATCCAAAGGGATTCATCTTCAGCTGGTTGGTCCATCTCCTTCCTACACATCTTTTTCCATCCATGTGGGTGCCAGATATTTTGTTTTCCACATGCAACGGGAAAGAGTTTGACTCATCCATGAGGTTAATAGCAGCCACTCTTCTTTTCTGTGGGTCCTTTGTCAACTGTTTGCTGTGATTGTCCTGATTCTCAAGACGTCTCTCACAGCTGCAGCAGTCTCTGTTCAAGGGTGTTAAGTTGTGGCAGTAATAATGCTGGCCCTGGTGAGAATACAAATGTGTAGTTTGTTGATCCTGGACTGCAGACCAGTACTACTGCCTGGCAACTACACCACAAGAGCTGGCAGGCAGACCTATTTCCAGCACACTTCTCTGAAAGGGGAAAGGGTGTTTTCAAATTTCTTCTTTCCCTCCCTCTCCTCCAAGTCAGAGCCTGCCAGGAAGCTTTGGAGAGAAGCTCTGGTGCTCGTCTGTGCTTCCCAAGCTGAGTATGATGGCTGCGCTCTTTCTCCAGAATTTGGACACCCAGCAAACTTTGCTGGGTCTCAGCAGTAGGTGTGGGTCACTGTAGGTTGAAGGTGAGACAACCCCCCAGCACCTGGGGTGGAGAAGGAGAAATGTGGTTCTGCCAGTGTGTGTTTTTGAGGGACTCCTCCTGCCAGAAGTGAAGGTCACTTCTATTCATACATTGGACAAACAGGCTAATTCTAAAAGTAGGAACCAGGGTGTCAGATGCTCATGTTGTCATACATTGCGGGGAACATCACACGCCGGTACCCCATCACTGAAGAACTGAAGCACGTGCCAAATGTAGTTGGGTGAATCAGGATGTCTGCTCAGTTGTCCTGTGGCTTACTGTGAATTACCTCTTCTGAAGGGCAGTAGGGACACATTCAGAGCTGGGGGCATGTCGCGCCTCCACCCTGCACTTGTCCAGGAATGTGAAGTAACTCATACAGATACCTCAAGAGGGAAAGATGCAGATTTCTGCCCTTTACCGCTGATATTTACTGAACCTACGGTGTTCAACCCAGGTCCCCTAGATCAGGGACAGGTTACATGTGGTTATTCTAAGGCTGTATTTTGTGTCTGCTTTAGTGGGACTGTCCTATCTGACAGGGGGAGGCAGAAGCTGTGGAGAAATAGAGTTTATGAGCCGTGTCAGTCACTGGCACTTTGCCACCATCCCCTGTACAAGGAAACTTGCAAACCTTTTTTGGGATCAGCATATTGTTCTAAGCACAATCATGTGTTCAGCACATAGAGCAGTTAAATGTGTGTGTTAGAGGCCAACTTTTCATTGAAGCCTTGTCCCATTTCAGTCTCTCTCCTGAACGTTCAGTGTTCAGAGGCCTGAGCTAAATATGAGTGAAAATGTGCCAGGGGGCTTTGCTGTGGTTATTCACCAGCAGAACAACTATGCCAGCAAATTAGGGAGAAAACAACCACCACCTGATCTGTTCTTGCCCAAGGGCAACATTAATTTATGCATCCTGTTTGCTCTGTATAACACGGGAACACATATGTTACCCTGTCCAACCAGCTACAAAAAGTGCTGCAGACTCTTTGTGGCCCCTGGGAGGCCTGGCACTATCTTTTCTTGGTATGTAAGTAAAATGTTTATACATATGGGGCTATACGTGAATTAGACATTGCTCCATGGTGGAGCAAATGCAGGGCATAGAATGGCCATCATGCAGATGTTCCTGTGTTTCTTTGCAATGTTTAAATGATCGGGGTAAATCTGGGGAGCAGCTGCATCATTCATATTGGGGGAATAATGGGGAGGGGGTGCCCCCATGGCTACCCGTCACGTTGTAATCCATGGCACACCTGTCACAACAGACAGTACGAAGGCAGGGAGATCACTCACCCCTTCCTTTCTTTGTCCTCTCCACCATGGCAGATCTGTTTCTGCCTTTGAGGCAGGGAAATCCCTGTAATTGTTCCCCTGCCAAGTTTGTCAGTGTGGGGAAGAATGCACAATATTCTTTCTCTACTGAAACTGCACACCTCTCTCACCTCCTAAACCAAACCTCCTGTCAACTTGCTCTCTCGTTTCTCCCCACTGCAGATCCAAGTGAGGGAGGCAGCTAAACCTACCGTGCAGGTCTTCCCATCCATTTACTGAGCGAACAGTGATCAACTACACAGTGGTCTCACATTGGTCAGAGCAACTACAAGGGCTGCTGTTGTAACCATTTCTGCCTGGATGCCTCAGGGTGTGTTGCCACCATAGAAGACAAGCATGCTTGTTGTAGGGGATTAAGCTAGCCCAGGGGACATTAGCTGCGGAGGCCTGGCAGCCCAGCAGCTAACATGAAGAGGTAACAACGCCTGGAGGGCTGAGTTGGTGACCTAGACTAGTGTCTTCATGTCTTTGCATAGAGCAGTCCTGCAATTGTTTAACCCTGCAGGTCTCTATAAGGGAACAAAGCACCTATCCAATATAGTTAAGGTGACACTGCTTCCTCTCTGCCCAGGGGTCATTTTTCAAGTGCATCCTCATGGTCTATGAATTTTCGCCAGTTTCTTCATTAATTTACCCTTTACAGCAATAACAGCTCCAGTCTGGTTCTACAGCGTCTCTCACAGTTTGCAATATCAGATTTACCTGTTGGTGCTCTTGTGAAGATGGAAAAGCCTCTGGGTGCAGAGGGGCTGGGGGGGTTCACTCCTTATAGCGACAGCACGGCTTTGGTTTGGAACTGGGTTGGCATGTCAGTTTGCCTGTCAGATTGCAGGAAATAAACCCAGAAACACATCACCTGCCAACAAGGTACAGCCACCTCAGCGTGAAAGACAGCAGCTGTTTCATCATTCACAGAAATGGTGATAGAAGAATATGACATATAGCTCAAACTTCAGAACAGGATCTGTGCTGGCAAAAGTTAATTGCCCTGTTTGGAAATGGTCTAGAGAGAGAGGTTAATGCCCAGGGACTGTAGAGGCACAACCTTGATTTTCCCATCTGCATTGATGTCTCAATTAGCAGAACTCAGAGCAAGGGCAAGGGGGAGCAGCTTCTTGGTTGTTTCCAGCTTTCTGAGGGGAAGAAAAAAAAGCTTTATTTATTAGAATAGGCAGATCACAATTTAACTGAGAGATTGTTCAAGGAATTCAGAGCCTGTGGGATATATGACAAGGTGATGAAAGAGGAACTCTGATAGTTACCCAATAAGGTTCTTTCCCCAAGAACATAAAGTAAAAAAAAAAAAAAAATTTAAATTAGGATTTTTTTTAATGAATGGGTTCTTGTGGTGTGCAGGCTGCTAACACTATCAACATTGTTTCTGGGGAACTCCAGGCATCTAATCAATCTTCATTCTTTAAGAAAACGTTCCAAATTATACGAAAACCACATGGCTTCTCCTGTTTGTAGGGAAAAACCTGACCTGACCCCATCTGTGCTCCAGAATGGCTGAGTCCCCATCTTAGGACTAATTCCAGCAAGACCTGTGATCCATTTTCATTGTCCTAGCACTCAGAAGGCGGCGCTTAGTGTAAGGATGCAGCTTTCCTTAGGAAAAGAGGGAGTTGTTCCAGGGAACATGTGAAGGGGAAGATGGGGCTGGGATCATTGCAATGCACATCAAGCCTGTTCATGTCCTTTAGCATGTAGAGGTCAGGGCAGATGCATTCCTGATCTTTGCCCAATGTAGCAAAAGCACCATTTGCCTCACATTGACTACATCCATTTCCTCCATCCTCTGCGAAGTATGTCCTGTTATTTGGTGGGGGCAGGATTTAGAGTTTGTTGGGTCAAGACAGTATCAGCCACTGTTTATGAGACACCTCTTGGCTGCCTCCAAGGCCAGATTTGTTGCCCATCAGGGCTGTGAACCAGAAGCACAGCTGTGGGACAGCTGTAGGCTACCCATCAGCATACAGCAATGCCCGAGCAGCCCAGACCACACAGCGCTAGCAGGCTCTCCTGTGCACCCTCTGGCTTGCTCAGGCAGGCAGTTTGCTGCCTGGAAAGCCTTGCTATGTGAAGGAGGCAGACAGATCAGCCTGGAGGCTGTATCCAAGGCCATTCCTCAATCCTCTATTTAACAGCAGAGGATAGCATTGTAGAGTTCTGTGGGGGGCAAATTAGGGTCATTCTGGTATTTTCCAGGTAGCTCCAGTCACAAAAGGGGGCCAGTGAAATGAGTTGTGCGGCATCAGCCAGTAGGGCAGAGCCACAACTTTCCCGGGCCAGCACTCCAGTCCTGCCTTTCTAATTATCTGCTTGAGGTTGTTTTCCCTGGAGACTCCTTGCTGCCAGACTCATCCCCACAGGTTCCATTCCTCTGTCAGATGCTGGCATGCTGTCTACTCCTGCTCCAACGCTGGCCTCTGGGAGGCCAGCCCTTGCTGGTTACTTCCATAAAGCATGTTACAATCCCTCTTTAAATTGCAGAGGAGTTGGAAGCAGTCGTCTTCAGACAACATCTCTTCCAACATTTTGAGGGCAATGCTTTCATTTGACCTTTATAGACACACACATCATGCCACAGACATGGTGGATGTAAAATAAATATTTGTTATATTATATATATAAAAATGCAAGTTCACAAAACAAAGGCAAATTTTCCTTTGAAGAAAAAGGGCTGCTGCTGAAAAGATGTTATCCTTTGAAGACTAGTAGCTTGTCTCATAAATTACCCTGCTGTTTCTTCAAGATCTTGTGCAGAAGCATGGTGTGTACTGGTCACTAGTTTCAAAGCCCAGTTCAAACCAAAGCAAATTGCAGCATGTCATCTCTGGAAAGC
The DNA here is from genome assembly GCF_963924245.1 of Chroicocephalus ridibundus. Classification (NCBI taxonomy): domain Eukaryota; kingdom Metazoa; phylum Chordata; class Aves; order Charadriiformes; family Laridae; genus Chroicocephalus; species Chroicocephalus ridibundus. Next base: position 6,139,798 of record NC_086296.1, on the reverse strand, counting down.
AATTGAACTGTGAATAGCTCCGGAGATCAAAAGAAAAAAAGCTACAGACAAGACAAATCAGTAGGCTATTTCGAAACAGGCTGCAGTGACAGAGCTTGCATTCAGTTTTCAAACTCCAGCAAACATGGGGGAGGATTTTAGGTCCCAGACCTTGACTTATGAGAATGGAGAGCAGTGTGTAAATAAAATTAAAGGCAGCACGATGTAGCAGAGCACTAGACTGGGATCCCTCAGGTAACTGGACTAGCTGGGTCACTGGAACTTCTCTGTGCCTCATCTTTTTCAGTTGTATAACACAGGCGTGTCCTGGTTTGGGGTGAAGCAGAGACAACTTTCTGTTCAGTGAGAGGCTCTTGCTCTCACTTGTGTCTGTGGCCAGCAGGGCCAGCTGAGTTGGGTGTTTGCCCTGTGGAGGGGTCACACCTGTGGGGAGGAGGGGACAGGTCAGGTCACCCAAACTGACCAATAGGGTGTTCCATCCTATCTCCATGCTCAGTAGAAAAGTTGAGGGGCCAAGAGGTGGACTCTTCTTCAATGGCTCTCTTTCTTTGATGACTGATGTCTGAGGAGGTCCTCATCAGCTCATCTGCCTTTTGATCCTGGTCAGTGTGTTCTAATTCCCATTTGTCACTGAGTCCAGTCTGGAACTTCCCCAGCGCCTGCCAGGGGTATCTTCCTAGGAGCTTGATATGGTTTTGTGTATATTTGTATGTATTTATTTCATTATTTCCTTTTTTTATTGTTAATGTTTCATTAAAGTAGTTTAGTTTTTTCTAAACTCGTAACTCCATTTCTCTTTTTGCTTTCTGTGGAGTGAGATGTTGGGGAGAGCATCTGTTGTCTTTTCACTGGTAAACCCGGCCCAAACCATGACAAGGACATACAGGTCTTTTGCAGCACACTCTATCAGTAAGTAAGATCAACTCACTTTCTCTCTTTAGTGAACAGATGCAGCTTGGCAAAGTTCAAACTAGGTAAAATGGTCTTTAGATCTGTGGTGGCTTATCTAAATGTAGTAAAGCTCCTGCATCCTAATTTTCCTTATTGCTCCTCCTCAAAGGAGATGGTGTGCTGAGATACACAAGCTGGGCCACTTCAGCCAAGCTGGAGATCAAGGTGATACCACTGTTTGACTTCTACGCTTTCTGTGTTATAGCAGAATGAGGAAGTGCCTAGCAAGTTGGTAAATACACATGTAAGAATAGTAAGACCAGAGCCAACCGCTTTGACTGCTGAAACAGTCCCATGTATATCCAGAATGCAATTTTTTGATCTAAACAGTAATGTCAGTACAAATTAAGATATCACTTGCAACATTATCATCAACAGCACTAAATCAATACTGGACACTCTGTAGTAACCTTAAAAAGAATGTATGTTTTTGAAGCAAGGGCAAGTTACATGAAGTTTGGTTTTGTACCTGTTGCATGTAATTGCTCAGTAATTTGCAGAGGTGCGTACGGAAAGCTATAGGCTGTTGCATGGCACAATGGAACAAAAGCACACGTACTGAAATAATAGGCACTGATGAGACTACCAAGAAAACAGTTGCAAAACTGTAGGATAGGCCAGAAACATCCTTCCAAAAGGGAAAGCCTTGTTTTGAGCCCAGGTGTATTCAAACAGGGTCTGTTCCACTCTGTAATTGTCTGGCTCAATCACAACACCTGGCTTTCTTGCATAAACAGTGCAAATCCTTATGTGCTCCTGTAGCTGTGGAAGAAAGTACTTCCTGACTGCTCCGAAAGGCACATTCCCATACTGCCAGATCAAACTTGTCAGGATAGAGGATCACTTCTCTTTACCTAAATATGTAATGCAATGAAGTCTGAAGCATCTGTTAACCCATAGATTTTTAAGGTCAGAAAAGACCATTAGATCATCATCCAGTCTAAACCCCTGCTGACACTGACCACAGAAATTCATCCACATGCCCAGCAGCAAGGTACACTGCAGCGTTACCTGTGTATGTTGTGGTATGTGTCAGTAGTGAACAGCAAAATCCAAGTTCCCTTGCAAATGATGCTTTGATGAGGAAGTTTATGGTAGCTTTGTATTCTGGATGAAAAAGTTCATGGTATCTTTCTATCACTGCTGTCTCTTGGGTTTTGAGGTCAGTAAGGGCTGCACCTGCAGGGTGGTCTGTAACTTGGAAGGAAAGATAAGCACTTTTCCGTTGAGCTTTCTAACGTGTTGGCTGGTAACCATGGAAAAGATCAACTGTGGAATTGAAGGCACTCTGCATCATTACTAACAGACTGCCTTGAAACCACCAAATAAGGACCTGCATCTAGTGGAGGGAAAGGCTGCAGGTGGTAGAAACCAGGCTTTGCTCAGGAGCTAGCATTAAATGGAGGTAAATGAACTTCTACTAGTCAAAGCATCTCAAAGCGTTGATTAGCCTGAAATTTAAGTGCCTAGGGACAGTGATGTGCCTAAGATCGAGGACTGGAATTCAGAAAGAATTGGGATTTATATCTATGTTTTTAGGTACAGGAACAACACAGTATCTGACAGAAGCAATAGAAGATGCTTGTATTAGTACCTATTCAGATATTATGGCAAAATCAGTTGCTGAGTTTCAGTCTGCTGAGGTCCTCATATAAGAAGACTCTCCTCAGTTGTTTGTAGTATAATGGCAATCATGTAGGCTGAAATCCATCCTCGTGTTTTTCCTCTTGTACCACTGCTGACCCTGTTTCTATCTAATGCAGCTGTGCTTCAGGCACTCAGTTGGCCCTGAGTGCATTAAGAGGCCTCAGTGGCACTGACCAGCCTCACCTGGGGCCTCCACCCACACTCTCTGCCTATGGGCTCCATGACTTCATTTAAGTTCAGATCTGACCTTCTACTCTCTCCTTGAACTATGTTGTAGGAATGCACGTCAGTACCTGTAACAAGCTGTGTCTGTGCCTGGTGTTAGACCTTGCTGTTGTGGTCTTTGACCTATTGATTCTGTTCTTGTCTTGACTTTGGATGTGCCTTGTCACCATGGACTTGCTTGGTGATGACTGGACTGTGTCTGACTCTGACTTGACTTCCCAATTTGACCTCAGACCTGCCCCATCAGCATGGACTTGCCTGATGATCTGGACTCAGCTGAAGTTGTCTGCCATCTCCATGTCAGCCCTGCCTGCTTCACTCAGGTATTGTGGGGCTGGGTGCTGTTTGGAGAGGTTACTACTGTCCTTGTTGCCATGTTTGATGTCTGGCTCCCTGTCCTGGAGGGAGCAGCCACCCCTTGCTGCTCCCTGACAAATCTTTATGCAGCGGATGCCCTGTCAGTAAGGGAACTATCTTAAATGTGTAGCCTTCTAGATCATAGCACCCTCAGGCTTTACTTGCTTTCCTGGCCGGATCTGCTTAAGGGTCTTCCTGTTACAAAACTGGGCCCTTTTTGCGGCTGCCTGAATGGAGGAGTCTGGCAGAGCTGGTGCTTCATGGGACTGTTAGTGATATACTGCTGCATTTGACCTTGATTTAACTGCCCTCCCCAGCCCATTAAGAGGACAGAGGGCTGAGGACAAATCTTTTAGCATTAAAAAAAAAATAAAATCATACAAGCAGCTCCAACAGTATGGAGCTGCTTCTTGCGTGCATATCTAAGTCACATCTGGATTGTCAGGGAAGGTATTCATAATCTCACGCTCCTGCCTCAGCCTACCAGTGCCAAGTGCTCCCTGGAGCTGTCTGTACAGCTGTCCTCCATCAGTACCTTCACTGTACAGCCCAAGTCTCAACCCACATGGTCTCATATGGAGACAGTGTTAGAGTAGCTCCAGAGTCTGGTGCAAGGCTCTTTATTCCTACAAAAGAGGGAGAAAGAAAATAACTCCTCTGAGGTGAACCTGCCTGTGTAAATGTTTTCCTAATCAATGAATGTTTTTCTAAATATAAAACACCTGCCATCTGGCTAAATATACTTCAAGGTGAAAGAGGTAGTATCTGGGGCAGGTAAGCCTGCCTGGGCCTTCTCAAACCTGTTTGGAAAAACATGGTCAACTGGAATATCCTAAATATTTGTGCCTCAGCACTGCTGCACTGGTCTTTGTTGCCCAAAAGCTTGGTTACCAGCATCCACATGACCAGACTGAGTGCTTGATATATTTAGTGGTGTGTAGAGGCTCAAACGTCTCTTGAGGGACCAGTCTGTCTCATCAGCTACAAAAACAGCTTCTGCCAAGGCAGTTATCTGAATGCTGTGCTGAAAATAACGTGGTCTAGGTGAGGGATGGAGAAATACTTTACTATATCATAGAATAGTTTGGGTTAGAAGGGACCTTTAAAGGTAATCTAGTCCAACCCCCCTGCAATGTGCAGGGACATCTTCAACTAGATCAGGTAGCTCAGAGCCCTGTCCAGCCTGACTTGAATGTTTCTAGGGATGGGGCATCTAACACCTCCCTGGGCAACCTGTTCAGTGTTTCACCACCCTCATGGTAAAAAATTTCTTCCTTATGTCTAGTCTAAATCTACCCTCTTTTAGTTTAAAACCACTACCCCTTGTGCTATCATGACAAGCTTTGCCAAAAAATATGTCCCCATCTTTTGTAAGCCCCCTTGAATTACTGAAAGGCTGCAATAAGGTCTCCCTGGAGCCTTCTCTTCTCCAGGCTGAACAACCCAACTCTCTCAGCCTGTCTTCATAGGAGAGGTGTTCCAGCCCTCTGATCATTTTTGCGGGTCTCCTTTGGACTTGCTCCAACAGGTCCATGTCTTTCCTGACACCCCTCTGGCCTTGGACCAGGTTTACCCTTCTCTTGACAATCAGCTTTTTTTTTTTCCTGGAGTGCCATGATCAGGCATCATTAATGGCCCTGGTACTCTATGTGCTGCACAGCAACCCTCTCAAAATTTATGGGGTAAAGGTAGGTCAGGGAGATGTTGAAGATATTCTGGTTTGAGTGACTACAAAAGCAGTGGCATGTGTCCCCTCATGACTGTTCCTGAGCCATGAGAGCAAGTGACTTGTCCTAGGTCAAAATTGAGGCAGGGTGAGGCCTAGATTGCCTGACTCCTGTTTTTTTCCTTCCAACCCTGCATGCTATAAAAAAAAAAATTACAATTTTATTTATCCAGGAAACCAAGGCTGCTCTGACAGCCAAACTGGTTCCCTGAATGAGAAAAAAAAAATATGCATATTTTGAACTGTTTCTGTGGAACACACATGCACTTGCTTTCTCCTTCTTAAATAATGTCAAGGAAAACTGAGAAAATTCAGCGAGAGCTGTCCTGCTCTTTCCTTGTCTACCTTCTGTGTGTTTTTGTTTCTTTCCAAAACAGTTACACTTCCGGACAAAGAGAATTGGGACTTTGCTTTGAGTTTCTTGGCTCTTCTCAGTTTGTGTCTCCCTGGCCATTCCTTTATGCGAACAGAGGCTTTTGTACGCAGTATATGAGGTTGAACTGAGGGCAAATATTATTACAGTCTCATGTTCTGAATCGACACTAGGCAAGCCTCCCTCTGCATGGCTCTAGCAGGATTTCATGTCAAGTTGTTCCCCTTCTCCAAAGGTTTGACTGTGCCCTTCAGCACAGTCATCTGAGCCCTTTGACTCTGCAGGGCAGGGCTGTGAACAGTGCTGTCAAGAGAAAAACACTGACTTGCAGTCACTGCCTGCCTAACTAGAACTGGGTTGCGCAGCTGAAATCCAGGTGCTTTGTCTGGGGAAGGTGTGTGCTGAGACTTTCACTGTCCTTCTCAGTCAGAAAAGAGAAAGCTACAGTTAGATCTGGGCCCTGTCCATGGACAGGGAACAGCACAGAGCTCAGAAATTAAGGAGGTTTGAAGGAAAGCCAATCATTCAGGGACAAGGTGGGAAGCAATAACTGGAGGATAACATCCAAGACCAGCCTTGAAGCTGCTAATAGACTGTTCATTCTCTCTCCCTACTTCTTTCATCTCACTTTTTTACCATTTTGCCTTTCCTTGATTGCCTTCCTTTTTCAGCTGTTCCACTAACTGCTTCCTTGCTTAACTTTGAAACCCTCAATGGCTGTTACTTATTTTCCCTTTCAGCTGGTTAATTGTTTTCATCCTTTGCTCTTCTCTTTGGCATGAGCAAAGAGAAGGAGATGGCAAGCAGGAGAAGAGGTGTGGATGGAGGAGGCTAAGCCAGTAAGGAGACTGGTCCCATCCCTTTGTGGAGATGTTCTGAAGAGACTTTTGCTCTAATCAAACACTCCTGTGATGGCAAATGCTGTATATCTAAGGAAATTATGGCCTGTGACATGCTGTCGCTGTGGTGGAGTACAATGTTGGGAGAAACTTTTGGTGAGTGTTTACAGTTTTTCAGGGGTATTATCCTGCCTTAGTCTTTGGTAGCACATGAACTGGAATTTGATAGAAGTTATAGGCACTAGTAAAGTCCTAAGATATACTGAAGTGCTAGACTTGATACAGGGAGAGGAGAGCGAAGTCTGTATGGCTGCCTCTGGGCTTTAGGAAAACGGTACTTAACTTCACAGTTCAGTAGAGTATGAAGCATTATGAGCCAATAATTGCAATATCCTTCTAACTGCTCACCCTGCCCTGTCCTTCTGTGTCCCTATCAGGCTGCATCAATGTTCTTATTGACCCATCTCTTCCCCTGCTTTGCAGTTTATGGTTCAAATGCGGCCTTCGCCCTGCCCCTCTAACGGAAGCCTGCATGCAGATGTGGCTAGGTGTGGGTCTGGCTCTCCCTAGGAGCTGGTCCTCCTTTGGTGTGACTGCTATCACCTGTGAGCTGTTTGGCAAGGCTTCTTTAATCTTGTGCACTTTGGAAAGTTTCCAGTCTCTGTCTTTTTCTGTCCCTTGCGGACTCAGAGGCTAATATGCACATTGCTTTAATTTCTTCTTCAAATGAAACCCGTTTATACCTGTAGGTGCCTGGCTGTTAAGTCAGTAATTTACTTCACGGTAGCTTAGCATGTTTTTTAAATGCCTGTTTTGCTATGGGGTTTCTGTTCATTGCAAGACTGTGCAAACCTGTAAAACAGCACTGGAAAGAATTTCTTTGGAAAAAAGAGGCCCAAGGTGAACCATACTTCTCTTTCTGTTCAACCATAGGGCCATAAAAGAACTAAAAGGTTGGTGCTGCTTTACAAGCTTTATGAACTTGTAGACTCTGCTGTAGTTGGTTTCTGTATTGGGTAAGGATCTGTGGAGAAAGGGATGGAGAATGTAACGTAGGCCTTCTGTCTGCATTCTCAAAATGGTACCAGTCTGGTTTCTATGAAGTGGGGTGAGCTTCAAGTGTCAAAGCACCTCTAATTTCAAAAGATCTCCCCAGCCCTGACAGAGGACCTAAAATCTCTCCACTTTTGAGAACCATTCTTGTCTTTTCATGCCTCTCTAGTGACATTGCATTTTTGTCATGTCCCATGCCGCTGTCCTGCATCTGATTTGGGCTGTACCTGCCCACATAAAGCAAGTTCTCTGGTAGAGACTGGACATGCTTCCTCAGGGCATTTCCTGAATGACCTAAAGAAAAACAGAAGCCAGTGCTTCAGGGCATACGTGTTGGCTACTGACCCAACCCTTGTGGTAGCTAGAAGGCATCACTTCTCTGCTCCTCCGGAGATGAAGGCAGCAAAGTAGGACACTACAGATGGAGGACTGTTTTGCCAGGGCTGTAGAGACTTGCTGCATAGGTCTGATATGTGCTTTCATACTGGGGTAAACTGAGAGCAGCGTCACTGAAATCAATGAGGTCGTGCTGGTTAGTGCATTGTCAAAATAAACGAGATGGGGAGAGACTGGGAGCAGTGGGCCAAAGAAGGAGGAGGGACTTGGGCTGAGAGGAGGCAGGGAGACTGTGTTTCATTCTGCTCCATGCCAGTGGTGCTGTAGAGCCATCAGCAGAGCTGCACGGACTAAAAACACATGGAGGAATCGGAGCAGCAGCTGCCAGCAGCAGCACCACCAGTTGTGCTGAAGTGGGGGAAGCAGCCCTGCACAGCCTATGAGGGCTGCATGAGCAGTAGTAGGTTTATGCTGCAGCAGCCAAAACTTAAGTTTAAACAAACCAAAAGCTAACTAACCTCAAAGCTGTAGGCATTCATCAGCCTTCACAGAGGCAATGTGTCCTGTGGCCAACTGGGACCATTGCCTGAGGATTTATTCCTGCAGGAGCCCTTGGTTACCAACTGGGTTAAAATTCTAGGCAATCTTCTGCACAAAGCCTCACTGGTCTGAAGGGATCTGCTTCTGAGGCTGCTTGAAGCAGGATCAAGGATCTTTGTGGAACAATTCTACAAACCCAGCATGGACAAAGCAGCACCAGTCCTTTTATAGTGGCTAAATTTGATTCCTTTCCAAGCCATGTGCTTTTACTTGGTCCTCGGATTTGTGGTCCCCAAATGTAACAAGCCTCCTTCTTTCAGCTCTGTTTTTGCATGCATGTCTTTAAAACAGGAAAGCAAAGTATTTCAAAGCTTTCTCTGTGTTAGGACTGTCTTTCTGGTGGTGTGGCTTAGACTGGATTGCTGTATTCCATATAACTCTGTTCAGTAATAAATGGTATTTGCTTCATTGGCAATATTCCTCTCTGCTGGCTACCCACTTACAAAGAAATCAACTACGCTTAGCTTTAATAGGAGGCTCAAGCAATCTGATGGGTACTGACTTTTCTCAGATGAGGTGCTTTGAAATGAGCAGAGAATCAAAGGATACTGCTGCTTTGCTGGGAACAGGACAGGGTCACCTCTCTTGATAGCGTGAAGTTCTTTAGGACTTTCTAAGAAACAACGCTACACTTTCAGCTCTGAAATCTTGGTAGCCTCAGGCTTTTGGAAAGCTCTATTTCATTTAGATTCTGGCATTTACTTTTGTTTGCTCGGACTATAAAGACCTTTTTATTCTGATTCTGAAGAGCTGTTTACCATTCAGCACATGTGGTCTGCATCGCTCGCACTAAAATCTTTTGAGGACTTGGCAACAATTTTATTTCTCTGATCAACGCTGGCTAAGGAACAATGGCGAAAGCCCATGGAAGTCTGTTGCCCAAAATGTGCTGCCCCTGTTCTGATTAACTAGCAGCCTCAGCTGAGGTAGGGGTTGCTGGCTTGGTTTCTTTTCAGTAACGCTGGTGCAAATCTGGAGTCACTATGCTGAACTGAAAGCAGGTGTGTCAATGTAAAACCAGAGGGCAACTTTGCTAGCCACTTGCATGTCTGCACAGAAAGTTAAGATCTGAGTTTTGCTTTCTAACCTGGCTTACAGCTTAGTGCTTCTGTGCACTGTTGGCACTTTCCTTTGGTCAGTGCCATGGGCAGCGGCTCTCTAAAGATGCATGAAGCTGGCACCAAGGCCTGTATCCTGCAGGATCCAGCCTGGACATACTCTGCATTGAGCTTAACTGGAATCTTCTGTGCATGGATACCAAAATTTGGGCCCTGCAATAGCTTTTCTCTGAGCTCTCAGTACTCGGGGCACCCAAGAATCAAGACTTGGTTTCAGGCCCTCTGTGCAAAGTTGAGTGGAAGGGTGTTAGCCCAGTGGGAGAAAACATTGCCTTTCTGCAGCAGTTCTGGTTTAGCAGCTTAGAAACTTGTCTGTCAGAGAAGCAACTTACCACTGGTAAATACTGCACTTTAAATGGCTAGGAGAGGTGTTTTGTGAAAGCAGGGGGATAACTGGCGGGAGGGGGGAGGAAACAGCAAAAGATTTACAATGACTGCTTAGAATGTCATAGCAACAAACTCCTAAAGGGAGTATTTTGCTTGTGCCCTAGTTCAGCCTGCGCTCCTAAAGAAGCTATTGTTGGCTGAACATGTAAGATGCAGTGGAGTCTCTGAGCTGACATGCTCCACGGAGAAGGTGCTATACTGTGGAGTTGAATCCATATATGCAAGGAGAAGTCAAATATCTTCTTTTTTTTTTTTTTTTTTTTAGTGATTAAATCCCAATAGCTGCGTCAGCACAGCTACACAAGTTTTCTCTCCTACTTTTTTTATATCTATACCAGCACCATCCTAGGTATTAATTTTAGAGGATCATCTACGTATCTGCATACATGGGTTAGAGCTGACTGCTGATCCGAACCCGCCTTTCTCTGAAGCTTTCAATGTGCCTGAAGCTCTGCTTTTATAAGCTGCTCCTCTCTGTAAAAGAGCTAAAGCAACAGTATGAATCCAGTTCCCTCCATCCTGAACTAGGGGATTTGTGGGTCAGGTGCAGAACCTGTCACTTTCCATTAAGGGTGATGTGAACTTGTTGGGATCCCCAGCTTGGGGCAGAGGAAGCAAGCATCAGGTCTATTACTGTCTGTAGGCAGTGGCCAATTTATAAAGAGTTACCATTAGCTGACTTTTGTACATGCTTGAGGGCCCACATTTCACCTCATGTGCAGAGGTCTGCTCACCACAGGACTGGTGTGTTGGCTGTTCATGGCAATGAAGGGTGAAACCAGGCCCTCGGCAGTGCCCTGGAGCAGCACCTATGAAGAAGGAGCGGAGGTCCTATGAGTCCTCACTGTGGAAAAGGCCCTGGCCCTGCTGGGCAGAGAGCTGTGAAAATGCGGAACATAAAACCATCCCCAGCCAGATGGCTTCCAGTTGCAAAAGCACTGCACTGAAGCACAGTCATAAAATAACTAGATGGCATTTAATTTCACTGATGGTTTTGTGTGGCTTGTAGAGGCCGTAGCTTAGCAAGGCACCTGCCTAAAATTAAACACACTACTACCTCTATGCCCTGCTTTGCTTTAGTGAATTGGAGTAAGAAGAAGTCTGGTTCTCTTCCTATTGGTTTATTCAAGCAGCAAAGTGAAATAACTGTCCACTGTGCTGGCTTGCTTGCACCTTTTGGACTCTATGCTTAAAGAAAAAATAAAAACTAAAAACTAGAGAGTGCGAGTCATGGGAGGTGGGGGAAAAGTCTGTCACTTCCTCAGGAAACACCTATAACAACAGCGCTTGGAAAAAATATTTAAGAAAACCTCTCCTGTTTGATTTAAAAAAAAAAAAAAAAAAAACAACAAAACTTCTCTGCTCTAACTCCACAGCATTCTCCTTTTATTTATTTTTCTTGAGACATGGTCCAATTTTTATTTTTTGCTGAGTTAAATGAGCAATAAGTAGTAATCAGATGTTGACATAAAGTTATGTGTACACCTGCTGACTGCCCCATAAAGAACAAGAATGCTTTTAGTTAAGAAATGGCAAGCAAACTAAAATACAGCAATTAAGTTCGCTAATAAGAAACCCATGCCGTTAAATTACATATATTTATTAAATCACACAAGACTTCTGAATGACCTTTTTCATTTGATGGTGCCTGATGAAAGCAGTTCTGACTCAAAAATCTGGTGGTATTCAAGGTTTTGCCAGTAATGCTGTGTATTTAAAGGAACTCCCAGATGAAAGGGAGAGGAGCTATGTAGCACATCAGTATAAATTCTTATGTCCTCAAATCTGGGCATGTGACTATTGGATTATTGATATCTCATTGAATTCTTAAAAGATGTAAAATTATCACTCAGTGCCCCAATTGGAAGCACTGGAGGAGGTCCATGAATGAGTGAACTGTAGATCTGTGTGTGCACCTGTGTCTCCATTGGCACTCAAGGCATTGAACTGAGTGCCTGCAGTGCAAAAACATGCAAGTTGCTGCCATTTCAAAAACCAGCAGACTTGCTGGCGGAGAGCTGGGGTGGATCTAGATCTGAGTGCGTTAGGGCCTGTGGGGATTTCTCACAGTTTCTATGGGCCTGAGGCACCTGGGGAAGCAACTACAATGAGCTCCACAGTGAGTGTGTATCTGTGCTCCTGCGGGGACTCTCGCTGAGAGAATTTGTCTTTTCTTTTTTTAATCGGGGGAAGCAGAACAGGTATGCGAAACAACTAAAGTGTGAAATGGAGAAGTTTAAGGTTCTTAATGTAAGTATTAATGCCATTCTAGTTGTAGAGAGCTTTTGAAGGGTTCTTTAAATGGCTTTCAAGACAATGGTGTTTTAGAGAAAAGAAGCTATCAAGAAAGGCTGAGATGATGCTGCTGGAAATTGACCGTGTTTCCTTCAAGGCTTAAGGCCAAGCAAATGTGAACTTTGGGATGGTAAAACCAGAGAACTTAGTGTAAAGGGGGAGAAGAGAGAGGAGGAGTGGGATGAGGAAGAAAGGAGGCAAATGCAATGGGAACATAAGTTCCTTCTCTGACTGCTCTTGGAGGCTTGGCTTAAGCTTGAGAATTGTGAAGGCATCTGAGTTTTCCTTTGGATACATTGCATGATGGGGTACCAACAGCCTGATGGAGGCTCAACCACAGCTCTCATAATACCAGCATCAAACTGAGGGCCCAGGGCCCTCTCAAATGGGGCGGTCATTCTTCCATTTGCTGTCTCCGGGTATTAAGCCCTATAACTGCCTGAGCAGATTTTGGTATGTGCTCTGCTTTCATACTAAATGTGGTCTTTGAGTGCTCTCAGAAGACCTTTTTACTCGGACTAATATAGTCTTCCTGGTTTTGATATTGTCTGACTTACTATAATCAGTTTTCTCAAGCAGACTACTTCGGGCTTGTGTTGGGCAGTGTAAAGTATTAGGCCTCTTTGCAACAAGACCAGACTGAGTTCAGAGCTCTTACATGTCTGGGAACAGCATGTCAGTCTTTAATGCTTTTCCAGACAAAAAAAAAAAAAAGGTCACAGCAAAGGGTAAAGTTGATCCCCTCACCGTGGGTTGAAGGGAAAACAGAGAGGTGGTCTTGAATTTCAAGCATGAGATTTGAGTGTCTTTGAACTGAAACTCTGAGCCAAGAACAATATCTCAGTAACAGCATATGTGATGTGAATTTTACAGCCTATAGCTGCTTCCTAGTTAAGACAGATACTGATAAGCTGTACTCATGAGATGTACTGTGAAGTCCAAAGGCATTCTTGGTAATGTCTCAGTGGTCCCTTGCAATGCAGTGAATACCACCTGGCTCATTTACAGGCTGTATTAGTGCTTGGGGAGTCTGGGAATTCATGGCTGTTGGTTAACATGTACTAACTCAGAAAAATCACATGACTGTTTTAGCCATGAGGGTAACACAGACTGTCATGATGCAGAATTAGGCTCTTGACATGCAGTTATTTTCCTGGTGGCGGATGATGGTATGATCTTTGGGGCTCTGTATGCATGAAATGCTACGTAACTGCAAGGCTGGGTTTTGAAGGTCAGCCACTCACTCAGTGAAGGGCCAGGGTCTGGTCTGCTGTCACATTGAGCAGTCCTCCCAAAGAGGACCTCAGGATGAAGGCAGACTGAAGCAGTCTGGGCTCATAGTTGGAACTCGGACTCAAACAGCATTTCTGAACTGAGGAAATCTGGTCTATCAAAAGGCTATTTCACCAGCCTGCATTCCTGCTGCTCCTCTCTACACCAGGCAAGTTGCTTGTACAGCGGTTAATGGGGGTGCTGGGACAGAGCTTTTCTTGTTCAAATTTCAAAGAGCATTGCAAGGAATGCAAGGAAGTTGTTGGACATGTTAATCAAAGAAAACTCATATTCAGGAGGTTGATTTATACCTGTGCACTAGACACGGATCATGTAGGCTGGTAGACTGACACTCAGGCTACAGGTTGTAAAACTTGTCACACAGATTCTGCCCTCTGCCCCTTCAGACTCTGGAAGCAGCTTATATCTGTGTCCCAGATGCCTCACATGAAAGAAGGTCACTCTCAGCCTGTCAAGAGGCAGTTGCAAACTCAGAGTTGCTCTATATCATCTTCCTCCTCCTCTTCAGCCCAAATCTGTGCACTTGATAAGGACTAGGACAACAAACAGCCGTTGTCCAGGATCCAACCCTCTAACAGAAGAGAGCGCAGTCCCTAAACGTAAAAGAGTCACTCTTAGTGAAAAAAGCAGGGGGTACTTATCCCTGTCTGCCACATCTGCAAGCTCCAGCTGTGATCTAAAAGCTGAACTAACATTTTTGTTGTCATTAGTGCCTCTTTGTTGAAGGTCTGGATTTCACATAGGAAATCCTGCGCTAGAATTGCTTGCAGAATATATCCTTCATGCTAGAAAACAGAGATAAGTAACACAATGTGTCACAGTGATGTAGCGTGCCCTCCATCTGCAGCTCACAGCATGTTAAGCAGACAAGGAAAGGCCAGAGTGCCCACAGAATGTATTCTTATGCTTGTGATGCTGTTGGGGAGATTAGGAGCCAATCCCAAATTCTGAGCTCCCATTACAAACCCAGCCCATTCATGAGGCCTCAAAAAATGCTGGCAGCTTTGATCCTTTCAAGTCCTAGCATACAACTGGGGATGCCAAGCTTTGACTTCAAAGTCTGTCAGTCCCCAGATCCATAAACTGATCAACAAGCACTTGTATGTCATCATGCAGAAGGTCTGATGAGGGAGTGGGGTGGGAGCACATTCCTTCCTTCCTTCCCCAAAGCTCCTGGGCCATTCCTGGAGGAGGCTGGATGCTTTGGTGTGATTGCTTCTGGTCTTTTCTTTCCTTCTTCACATTGTAAATTATTTAGGTGACAGCATCAAAGATCAGAGAGAAGCACATGAAAAAAAGTCTCAAGTAAGTGCTTTATACTCCTTGGGATCATCTGTCCAAAGAACTCTGCTTGCTTTCTGGGTATGGGCCTGTATTCAGCCACAAAACATCCCTATAATAGTTTACAGCTGGGGAAACTGAGGCATGGAGCTGTTAAAACGTGACTTGGCTAGAGCATCTGCAAAGTCTCTGCCAGAACTGGGAGGAGTGTTCTGTCCCCCGACAGCTCCTCTGCATCTGCAGGAGCATGTTTCCTCCCTCCAGCAGCTTGCCAAGGCTACACGAGGGAGACCCTGCTCCTACACATCTCGCCTGTGCTCTATAACATGACAATTCTGCTTCCATGGCAACTTGCTGAACAGCACAGCAGACCTGCTCCACATCTACGCCCCGCCTGCTGGCCAGTTACTCTGGCCCCGTATCTCCAGTGTATTACGTATACCCCTACCTCTCTGCGTTCCCATCCCAAAACATCATCAGCCTTTTCTGCAAAACCTTGGCCTACATGCAGACATTTTGAGGGACTTCTGATCCACCTAGGATTCTCCAAAGGGCTTTTCTTTGAATTGGTTTTCCTCATTGGAACGGGAAAGGGCAAATGTTTAGAGATGCTCTTAGGGGAGACTTTTCCCAAGCTCTGCTGGGTTTGATGCTGTACTGTCCCTTTCCTGGGTCAACATAGAGGACTGTCAGGCTCCCTGTGGATGCCTTCTGCTCTGCTTGATTTATCCAGCCACCTGAAGAGGAAGGATTTCTTGTTTTGTTTTTCTTCATCTGCAGAGTAACACAGTAGGTCTAGCCAGCAGTGGAGTTCAAGGTTGCTATAAATAGTTTTTTGCCTTGTCATGGGAGTTACTCATTTATTATAGTTCTCTTCCTTGTCAACAGCCTTTCTCAAAGTTGGCGGTAGCAAAAGCTTTGGGAGCCTGTCACTGCACAGCTCCCTTTGAAAATGCCCATAGCACCTGTTCTAACATGACTGCACCTCCCTGACTGGGGCAGGGACGTCTGATGTCCTGAAGAGCCATGTCTGCTACAGCCATCTAGTTTTATAACTTAATAACGTGGCCTGCAGCCTGTTCAGTGGGTCCCTTCTCCTGGAATGGGTCTTCTTGGATCCTTCTAGTTCTGCAACCTCCTTCTGCTTCCCTTAGGAAAGACTAAGCAAAGATCTCCAAATAAGGGGGGAATTATTTTTTAATTTTGAGAGGAGAGCAAGAAACTCTCAAATGTGAGTTAGGCTTCATAACACCCCTTCAGGAAACACATCATAAGAGGATTGCCTATATCCCTAGTCTCTGATTCCCACTCCCATTTTAAATGAGTGAAATCCAGCGGGGGTGGAACACAGCATCCACTGAGCAGCATGTGGTAAAACCACCTGCCTGTGCTAAACATGGAGCAGCGGATGATTTTGTCCTTCTTAGAAGGTTGCAGAGAGTACAGGAAAGCTTTGTAATGGGCCCAGAGGGAAGTGCCAGGCCATGGCTCTTAGCTCGGACAAAGATTGCTTGTGCCGAGAGAGGTGGTTAAAGGTGAACTGAGGTTTCTCACAGCACCGAGCCAGTGAGTAGCCCCTGTCTGGAGTTTGGTTGTTGTTGGCTCTGGGTAGGTTTTTGGGTGCTGGAGGAAGTTGGTGTCCAGTGAGAGGTTACAAAATTTGCATTCTTGGCAGATCCTACATTTGTGCCAGGGTGCTGGCGATGTCTTCAGCATGTGCATCTGCCAGAAGGGTTTCTGTATTTCTAAGTGGTGTATAAAGCTTGCATCAGGAGCAGAGAAAGGCTTGCCTGCAGAGACAGCACTGAAAGGGCAGAGATCTCAAAAGTTATCCCTATCATTAGCAAAGTGGCACAGGTATTTATTGTTTGGGTACCGAAATGAGGCTGCTGGGACCTGCCATTGGCTATTTTCTGATGTACAAATCACATATGGGTCCTCACAGATTCCTCACGTCTAAAATAAGGACAAAGTGTTCCTCAACCCTTCCCTACCACGCTGTACAGCTATAGAAAAAAAATAAAAAATGGTGGATACTGGTTTAGATCCTGCATTATAACTCCCACTACTGTATGCCTTTAACAGTAATTCAGTCCAATGGGAGAAACCAACTTGCAGGAAAGCTTTAAGCATGTACCATTCATAACCTCACCAAAAGGATGAAACAAAAATATCCGGTCTCTGAAAGAACACAATAAGGAAATCCTCTTTTTCTAAAGCCTTTCAAAATTTTATGTTTTTTCTCCTGAGAGTTTGTACATCTTAGGAAAGCAAAGCCAGCATTCCTTAGGTGAACTTGTTAACCTTCAGGGGAATGTAGAACAGCAGACATTGGAGATGGAAACCAGTTCAGCGTGCTGTTGGGAATGGTGCAATCCAGGCCTAGAATGAAATGCTTCAGCCAGGCTGCTCCTGAGTCCCCTGGCATTCAAACAGAGAAAACTTCTGTCTTACCTTCTTTTGGCTCTGTCCCACCCCCATATCGCAAAATGCCTGGTGCTTCTCAACTCCATTCTCTGCTGGGTTTCTGCAGCCTTCAGGTGCATGGAGACAGAAAATTAGCATTTATAAATTGAACTGATGAAGACTGTTCATACGGAGCTTTCAGACTGGATGGAGATTCCTAATGTCCTGCTGGTTATTTGAGAAACTTGCTCAGAAAGGCTTTTTAATGCATGCAGGAGTTGAATGAATCCAAAGGGAAACACTGGGCTGTTGGAGAGAGAATGGGAACATGATGTTCCCCAACTGATGGATTTAGTGCTTGGTGGAACATCCCAACAGCTGGCACCCCATCTGCCCTGGGGCTTCAACCTCTCACTGTGTCCGTTTAATGCCTTAACCTTTGGATTCTTAAAATTGGCGGCTGCCTGGATCTGCTGACCAGGTTATGGCCCCAGTGCTATTTTTACCTACTTATTTAACAAGCAGTCTGAAGAGCTGTAGCAGACAGGAAATAAAGTCCCTCCAAAAATACAGAAGGGTAACTTTTAAGAGGTAGATTTTAAATTGCAGCTCGAACAAACCGCTCTTAGTTTCCATGAGTCTGCCTCTGTAATCTGGAGCTTTGCCAAAGATGAACTTGACGCGGTTGTAACCTTATGGGCCCATGAGTCTGTGACCCTGCTTTCCTTGAGCTTCTGGCATCGTGGCTAAGATTATGCAATAGCAGCCCCAGAGCGCGCCACTTCAAATGTGTGTATCTGCAGTGGGGCTAAGGGGAATCCAGAAAGAGAAAAACTGAGGAAATTGCTTTCCTCCCTCTTTGGGGTATAAAATGTTCTCTTCTTTCAAGTTAATTTGTTCTGTGAAAGTTCCCCTTGAAATCATTTTCCAACTACTTTGAAAGATCAAATAGATTATATTGAAAGCTACTGTAAGATGAAGTGCCCATTTGGATTTAATAAATGCTGGTTTATAGAGCTAGCCTCATTATTTCTTTGGGATAAACCTATGCAGAATGGAGGGGAGGAAAGATTTTAATGTTTCTGAAAAATTTATCCCACGAACAGTAAAAACATACCATAGAAATATATCAGCCACAAAAATGACATCTTAAACACAGTATTTATTACTTTCTATATTTGTTTTGCATAAACTTTTCTGGTTTCTATTACACAGATTGATTTATGGAGTTTATTTGGAATAAATGTAGTGCATATTTAAAACAAACAGAGCCCAAATCTGCTAAGCGCCCAGGAGCTATAAAACCTCTCTATGGTTCAAACTGTGACCTTCCAAGTCCTTTTTATCGGAATATCTTTTTTTCATTTAAAAATGCAGAAAAATAATAAGAAAGTAGATGAAGAAAAGCAATTTGTGAGAATATATCTCGCCAGTGTTTCGGCTAGAGTTGGTCTGAACATTTTATTCAGTGTCTCATTCTGTTCCTTAATGAAACGTTCTTTATCCAAATGGAAATTTTACCACGAATATCCTTTTTCACAGATTTGTTTGGGAAGTGTGGGGAGCTGACGGGCTGGAGGGGATTGAAAACTTCTCAGAAAACATTTCAGTTTTACAGAAATTCACGTAACTGGAAGACACACCAAACTTGAAACGTCTTAGTAATTTTTCCATTAACTTCAGCCTTCAGAACTGAAGGAGCAAATTGCCTGCAAGCCGTCAGTGCTTGATTTGTAAATGAGCTAATTGCATATTTTAGCAGGTTGGGGGGAAAAACAGTAAAACAAGGATTTTTTTAATTTATTGATTTATTTTTAAAGCACATAAGTTGCATTTATCTCTGCTTTCCTCCTGTTCCCCTGACAGGCTTGGCATCTGCCCTGTTCCTTCCTGTAACTGGATTACTCGTGTACTTTTAGTGCGTTTCTAGATTGGCTAAAATAATACCTTTTCTGTATATTTTAGAGTGGGCTTGCAAGTCATCACAGCACAAAGATTCTCCCAGAACCCGAACTGATGTCCCTTACATGTCCACAACAAAGCACCTGGGACTTGAACACCCCAAACCAATGCAATTGCTTGATCTGCAGACTGATAATTACTGGGTGAATAAAATTTAGGATTATTCTGAATTATTCATTAAAAAATCACTAGCAGGTAAAAACTGAGGCTTGTCAGATTTTACATAACTTAAAATTGTACTTTAAGCTGCATTTACGGAAAACATGCCTGCTGACACAGGGTCTGAGTGGCTGCAGGCAGGCAGGGTGTATCGTTGTATTCTGTTCATAACTAATCAGTGGGTCATTCTCCCAAGTGTGTCATCTTTCCAAAAACTATCTGGTATTTACTGTCATGAGTCTATTTTTTGCAAACTGTCTGGAGTTCTCCCTATAAGAAGATCCAAGGCTATAGTCAGGCTGTCATTATCCATGCTAAATGAAATGAGGGGATTCCCAGCTATCTCCCACCTACTGGCCTAACCAGTATGACCTATGCGGTCATTCCCTAACCCAGTCTGATCTAGGGGGAGGTCCCTTCCAGGGTAGCCTCAAATCAACTAACTGGAGGTGTAAGTTGGACTGCCCAGGTGAAGTCCTACTTCTGGACTTGTGGTGCCACATCTTCCAAGACAGCAAATAAATGGCAGAACAGAGGATATTTTAAATCTAATCCAGCATAGCACACTGGAATGTGGCCTCAGCATTGTCGTGGCCCCATACAGATTAGATTAGACCAAGTTTCTTTGAGAGCCATCACACATTTTGTTGGTCTCACCATTGACCATGTTTGGTGGATTATGTGTTTGTGTGCTGGGCTCCTGCCTGACAACTTGTACTATCCCCTTGTGACTGCAGTGTAATCTCTTGTCTGTGACCCCTCCCAGCAACCCCATGTTGCCTGGGCATAGAGAGCACTGAGGCAAGGTATGCCTCCTACCTTGCCAAGCAGGAAGGCTTGTGCACTAAGTGACTGCCCATAATTAGGCACCACTTGACAGAGAAATAATTGGCTGTGGCACATGATTGCTGGTGTAACTGGGTTTAGGAAGCATCTTTTTCAAGTTGGCTGAGTACAGAGCCATGGAGAATGGAGCTGTGGAGAATCGCACTAAGAAACAAATCTTCTCCTGCAGCCTGTGTGCACAAAGAGCTTTGATCCCCAACTGTTATTGCTGAAAGGACACACAGATCCTTGTAGCAAGACCTTCCTTAAGCATCTGACACTGCACTCTGGCAGGGGAAGAGCTTCGAGATTGCTGGGCTTGACCCACTCTGCCCCAGGACAGCTTTAGTTGTAGTCATAGTCTTCTGTCTCTCAAGGGTTCCAAGTGTGGGCTCTGATCAAAGTTTTTTGTGTTTTGAGCTGCCCTGTTCTTCAGAAGTTATCCTGAGCCTCAAAGAGCAGAGTTGATTAACTTTTCTTTGCCTTGCTTTGCTGGAGGAAAACCTGGGCTGCCTGCTTTCTGATGTGCTGCTTGTTATAGTTTACAGCCCTAGTCAAAATAATGTGGTGTTAAGAAGTAAAATGCCTACCACCTCCTAGAGGTGGTAGGATATCTGCAAACTAGTAGCGGAAACTGGAGCCCCATTGCCCTATGCACTTAAAAATCTTCAGGTGTATTGGCAGAGCCCAAGAGGCCAGGAGTTAACTTCAGATAGCAAAGCTGGGACCGTTGTCCTTCCCTGGCCAGCATGGCTCTAGTCAAGTACGCATCCACATGGAAAGAAGGGGACAGACACACTTGTGTGGGCAGCCACCCTGCAAGATAACAGGTCTGTTTTGAATTTCAGAAGGAATAAACAACAAATGGGTCACCCCACACAAAGAGGCTCACCCCACAATGTAGTGTGTATTGTTCCCTGGTGCTCTACTGCTCCAAAGGTTGTCTTTTTCTTTCCGCCATGCTCAGAGGCTCTGCACCTCCACACACTGCCCTAACGTCTTTCAGGCAAACACAGAAAATGGACCTGTAGGAAGAAAACACCAAAAAGTAAGCAAAAAAAAAAGTCTTTGGATTATTCAGACAGTACCAAAATTCACCTGTCTGCTGGTGAGTGCATATAGAGCAGATGTGCCCCCTGGCACCAGTGATTTATTTAGGGAACTGTGCACTTGCGGGTATCAGATGGCCTCCATGGGGCTCTGCAGCAAAGTTGTGACTGCCAGCGACAGAGCAGCTCTGACTGGTAGACACAATCGTGTCTGAGTAGCAGTGCTTCACTGTGGCCTGATAGCAGGGAAAGGGGCTGGGACAAGTCTGAAGCTTTACCAGTAAAACTAATTGTTTTGAGGATCCTTCTACCAACAGATTGGGCAGGGTTGCCCAGGAAAGCACTTACTGGGGCACAAGCTATTGCTAGGGGTAAAACCCAGGGGACCAGACCCTCACTTCCTTCTCCAGCTGTTAGTTTTCCCTCAGAAACCTGTTTTACTCTCCTGGATAGAAATAACTGCGGTGTACTGCAGCACATGTCTTGTCTGTGATGGCCCCCATCCAAAGCCTACTGATATCAGAGGAATGTTTTGCAGGGACTCAGAGGGATTTTAGAGCAGGTCCCAACCTTTGCAGCTACTTTTGTGTTACTTTCCTGCCAGGATTTACTGACCAGCCACCAAACTCCTGAGAAAACCAGGATGAAGCGTCAGTCAAGGTTCAGTTCAAGTGACAGCTGAATATGCCTCTCTGGAGATGAATGAGAGCTGACAGGCCTGAAATGCAAGCGACCTCAAACAAAACCAGCCAGTGTCCACACCAGCTAGCTGTTAAATCATACAGTAGCCTTCAGCCATTAACACTTCAAACACTATCCAGCCCTTTGAAAAGTCAGTTCATTTATTAATGTTCCTGTTAATGTCCTTTCCACACTCTGTTCACAGGATTGCCTTCTGTATTGGTCAGATGCTGCTTCTCAATCTTATGCAAGCAAGGATGAAGAACAGTCCTGAAATACTTTAGGAGAGACAGCAGGCTCCGCTGGTGAGATGCAGAGGTCTGGAGTCTCTCACCTGCTTTGCTGGGTATGTGCTCTCCAGTTTTGGGTGAGTCATGGCTCCTTCCTCTCTGTGTCGAGGCTGGGAGACTGCTCAGGCGCATATGCCTGCCCCTTCTTGGCTGTAGATACAACTGGCACAGTGCGGTTCTGGGAATAGCAGAGAGTTTCTAAATTCGAAGTGATTCACTGCTAGTTCCTACTCGCTGGCATGTGCCTGAGAGCCAGTCAATGTCTTGGATCTGCCATGCTCCAGGGTCTTGCCCCGTCTGACAAGAAACATTCTGGGCTGGGAGCTGCAGCAGAGCTGCACTGAGATCTTTTCAAAAGTCTGTCTCTGGATTCTCTGAACGTAAGGGTATGCAGGGCCTGTGCCTTCAACTCAGATTCCCCACACAGCAACTTACCTGCACATTCCCCTTGCTGGGTTTGGAGATCTCCTCTGCCTTTTTGATTTAAAACTTCTTTTTATAGAAAAAGAATCCAACTATGTTGTCTTTTTTCCTGTTCCATGGACAGACATAGTGCAAGCAGAGTAACCATGAATTGCACCACACTTGCTGCTCACCAGCTGGCCAGGGGAGAACAGTGCTTGCTTCTGTCTGGCTGTGGAGCTGGAAAGGTGAGGCTAGCAGCAGGAGTCAAGACAAATAGGAGCCTGTTTTTGATTTGTCAGCTGACCCTGCCAGCTCAGAGCACCCTGTCTGTAAGCGTGACCTAAATTAAGCCCAAATGCCATCAGCAAAGCTGTTGCTTTCTCTCACAATGCAAGTGTTTCCAGGTACCTAGACAGAGATTCATAATCCACCTCTAATTACATTCTTGTTGGTGTCATGCTGGCTTGATCTTTCTGTGGCTTGTTAAGTCCAAGAGCGTGCCTGGCCCTTTGTGCTCTCAGCATGTATGCACAGACAGCAAGGGGCATCCATGGCTGACAGCTTAGCCGCTGGAGGAAACCCGCTGTGCTGGGCTCTGTGTCTTTAGTAGCCCAAATATCACGGGAGACATTTTGGCTTGTTAAATTCTTGACTGCACAGGTCTGCTGTCCACGGTAGGTGCACTTGATAGAAATAGCTCTGGCAGCAGCCCAACAGCAAGAACACGGCTTTTCTCTTAAATGTGAAGGGAGACAAAGACTTGATGGTTCCTGCCCAGACAGCTCTTGCCTTTTTGATGGCATCTTTCTCTAGCTGAGCTTAGATGCAGTGTTTTTGCTATCAAGCTGAAAATTAGATCCTTGTAAATGCGGTCTGGAACTGATTACCAGTAATTAGCACAGATTCTTCAGTGAGGGTGCTGGAAGGACCAAGATGGAATAACACGCCTCGTGACGCCACACAGTGTTAGCTATTACAAGCTGGTCCTGCTAGGGACAGTGCTGGGCAAACCCTTTGTGAGAAGTCAGTGTCTTGTCCCACAGGGCTTACATGCAGAAAGTAAGCTTTTATTCTGAATTACAGTCTCTCCCCAGAAATACAGGAACAGTTTCTGAAGAAACCCATCTGGATGTATGCAAAACTATTGACTTCTCCAAGAAGCAAAACTGAGCCTTCACTTGTATATCCCGTGCCGATTCTGCCACTCTGTGCCAGGTGACACCATCATAGCAAGTGACTTAGACTCCCCAGAATTGCTATGGGGAGAACCCTAGTCTATATTACTGGAAAAGCAGTTCCAAACATAATCTCTGCTCTGTCCTGCCCTTTGTTTCTCTGCTGTTTTCTCCCTGTGCCAGGAGTTCTTGAAGTCTGTACTATGATTGTGACACTGGGGCAGACAAGCCAGGCAAATACTTCACACACACGCACACGCTCTGAGCAAACCAGACATCCGGTATTTAGAAATAAACAGTGTAAAGAGATTTGGGAAATTCATTGTTCATTCCAAGACGTTTAAGAGGCATCTTGGTTCAAGTAAAAGCCTCAAATCATTTCCATTTTAATTTTTTTTCACTTTGTTTTTTAACTGTTGAGTTAAAGTTAGTTCAAACCAAAATGGATCGTTTCTATTTGCAGTTGATCAAAATGAAAGTAATCTGTATTCCACTTACATTTCAAGGTGCTGATTTTCATTTAAATATTTTCTCTGTCAATGAACAAGCATTTTACTGATGGCAAAATATTTTCTTAGAGTTTCTACCCATCCCTAGTAATTCACAGAAACTGAAGCTGTCAACTCTTCATCTTAAATTTAATTGCTGAGGAAGAAGGACCCCCCTCCATTACCCAATGGCTGGGTTAGCAGTGGTTGGAGGGAGACAGTGGCCATTCAAGAGAGGTGTCAGATTCCACTGCTGTCTCCTTTCTGCATCACCAAGTGGCACTCAGAGGGCTAAAATCTACAGACACCATAGTCTGCAGACTAGACACTATTGGTCTGCACGCCAGTAAATTTGGATCCAAACTAGTCTTTGTTGGTTTGCTTTAGGGTCAGCAGTCATTAAAGGCGATGAGTATCTTGGAGTGAGACCCAGTTAGCAATTGCTAAACACAGGAGTACAAAGCTGGTGAAATTATTTCTTTTTAGCAGTAAAGGAAAGTATAGTTGTATAGTGCATCTGTCTTGAAATGTATGCTTAGTTGTGGAATTGTGGTTTGTCTTTGGTCATGCTGTATATTTTTGAAGAGGAATTGAGGCCAATGGTATATACTTTGTCTCGTGTGTATTCTAGACTTATGTGAAATGGATTTGAGAAAACATGACAGATGGGAAATAGATGGATGGTTTTTTCCATGCAGGTTGGCAGTTCTTTTACCTGCTAGCAGCTTAAATAATGGAGGCTGGGTGGTGACCAGGCATTAACACTTGCTGCTGTGAGTGCTTTTCAAAAAGGGAGCAATTAATTCAAAATCTGCTGTCATAGTAGTCAAGTTAATATTCAGAATCTAACTCCTAGTTCAGTTGAGTTTTGGTCACCCATTTTCACCCTGCAGACCATTTGCAAACATGCTCATTGCTGATCAAGACCCGGTTTCTGCCACATTTGTGCATACAAAATCTCCTGCTCTGTTTGTAAATAGGGTTGGATCTTGATTTTTTCGTCAACAACATGAGAATAGGCTAGGAAGTTCAGGTTATGAGTGTGTCTGACGTTAGTCAGGGAGGATTTGGGCAATGGTTACTGTGTGTTACTGGCACAGCTGAACGTCAGGAACTGAAACCATTTGCTTGTGTAGCTCTAAAGGATGTGTCTGGCCACTGCCTGGGAATGAGGAGAACCTCCATTGCCCCAACAGAGAGATGGGCTATTGCAGCTGAAGCTAAGTGAAGAGGGACTCTGCCGTGCACGATGGCCATAGGTCACTGGATGCTTTGAGAGGATTCAACTTGCTAAGAGCAGAGAAGTGCAGAATGACACAGATATTTTTTTTTTCTGTCAAATTCCCTGATGATATCTCCTGACTTCTTTAGCCTCCTTCCAGGCTTCTGGGATGCTGCTGGGATTCTGCTCTGGGAGGCAGAGGAAGAAAGTAATTTCCAGAAAACGTGACATCATCTTTTAAGGACAAGAGAGAAGTTGAAGGGTAACACTAGAACTCTGCACTGCCCCAGCATGAGATTTTCATCTCAGTCAAGGTAGGTCTTAAAGAGTGACTGCACCTGTGTGAGCTTGGGGGGACACCATGGCAGCATCCTTATTTGCATTTTGCCTTGGCATCTGTTCTCAAAGATTCAGGCACTCACTGCCCTGGAAATCTCCTGCAATATCTCTAGAGGCAGCCATACCCTAGTACCATGTTTCATGGTACTGTTTCCACAGCTGTAAATGGCACATGCAGGGCAGATGACTTACTGCTTATTAAGCAATATTAACTTTATTGATTAGGAACAAGATATGCTGCAAAATAACTCCAAAAAAACAGTAGTGTAGGAAAGAAGCGCAAAACGGAGGTTGTATGATTCCTGGACTGGTACATTTGTTGCACGCAAGGTGTACTGTTGAAAGAGATGATGCTGACAGAGATGTCTGCAGTTCTCTGCATGCTTCCAGGATATTTGAGTTGAATTCTGCCAAGGAGAACTTTTCATCCTGCAAGCTTGGTCTCTTCTATGGGGCTGTTGGCAGTTATTAAAACACAAACCCCCTTCTTGCCTACAAATCCGTGTGCTTGATCTTTCCAGCCCGAATCCTACAAGTAACATGCACTTGTCCCCAGGGCAGCTTGCTCAAATAACCACAGCTCTGCCGGAAAAAGGGCCATTCGCGCCTCAGGGAATTGGGAGGAGAGGTTGAATTATTCCCAGCATCCAAAGACCAAGAGGTTCCTTCTTCAGCAAATGTTTTCAGTTCCCACTTGGTGAATTATTGCTAGGGATTTTTTTCCCTTCAGTGTTTCCATGAATGTGGTTGAGGCTCTGATCCAGGAAATGGGGGGGGAAAAACCTCTGAAAAATGTATCGCACCATTTCAAAACTCAAGTGGAATTAATTAAATCCAAATTTCAACAGTGTGTCCAAAGTTGAGCTGGGCTCAAGACACACTTCAGAAGGTTTGATTTCAAAACAATCCCTTTGCGCACATGCACATAATTAAGGGAGGTTTCTGTGTATCCAGTACAAGGCTGGAACAGGGAGCTGCTGGGTACCTGAGCTTCAAGGGAAAAGGTAGTATTTGCAGGCCAGCCTGGAGAGAACCTCTTTCAGCCTGATTCAGTTTATCCTAATCCTCTGCTCAGCAAGCTGCAGAAAAAAGAGTCAGGACATTGTGTTGTGGAAAAGAGAGCCAAACCATTTGAAACAGAGATGCGGTGGCTGGTACACTCACAGTTCTGCTAGCTGGAGAAGTAAAAAGAGGTAAAAAGAGCTAAGGGACAGTAGAGAAAGCATTCAGGACATCAGGCTTGGGCTGAAGCAAAATAGTTTGGGGGCTGCAGGTCTTTTCCCAGCTCCACTGCTGAAGTGGAGTTACCTTGGGGCTGAGTGCTCCCGTCCCTCCATCTTTTAAATTAAGATAATGTAATTTACTGCCCCAGGGAAAACACGGTGGATTTAAAAAAATAATGCTAGTAGGGTGGAGCTTTCTCAGATGTTTTTCAAAGCCCAAATGCCAAATTCTTCCTTCATTTTCATGCATGCGTCCCAGCTAGCTGTAAGAGGGTTACACATGGGTCAGTAAGGAGCAGAACTGGCTCTTTAATGTAGTATTTAACAAATTCTTTCTGTCATGCCTGTTCCCTGTTTTTTCACTCCTTGGGGAGGAAACAAGCATCTCTCATTTGGTTTTGCCTTGTAGTGGTGACCTGGGAGAAAGTTGAGGGAGGGGACTACTTCTACATGAAAGATCAGTTGTACCTCTTTAGTCTCTGCGAATGGGGAGATTTTGCATTTAGAGCCTAAGAACAGGAGTGATTCTACCTCATTTCTGCCAAGCAGCAACACATGTTGTGAATATTTTTCCTGTGGATCTTCTGCCTGGACAGGGATGCTGTGGGTGAAGGTTCTGATGTGGCTACAGAGACCAAAATGTCTCTTTTTCTGTGGAAGTTCAGGTGCACTGTGAGTTGATAAACTCCGTCGGAGGAGATGAGAACTGAAGCATTTCTACCAGCCACTCTTTGAGAGAAGGGGAACAGTAGATCTGTGCCATGCAACGAGGTTGACAGACTTTAACTTCATCACTACAAGAACAGTTTTATCTGTAAATGTAAGTCATCACTACACATACTACATAGCAGCAGCTGTACCTTGAAATACTGTGGGGTTTGTTGGATGGGGATTACACATTGCCTGAGCAGACTCAGAGTCCCAGAGTCATTCTTGAACCCTGGAATTAAAGGAACAGATTTCAGGGCTCTGACAGGTCTGGGAATCTGTCTCGTTGAACTCAATAGCAGCTAGACATGCCAGTACAACAGCGGTATTGAAGGATGAGATGAATGCATTTGTTCCAAAGACCTCCCAGCCAGATGTTACCCCTGCTATATTGCATACAGCTTTCTTCAGGCACAGAGTTAACACCGAAACCTGAGCCAACTGATAACAACGGCAGGCAAGTGCTAGCTGGGTCTGTGTGGCATTACCCATCCACCTTTTCCTGGTGGCTTCAATATTGGAAACACATTAACAGTGTGGTTCAGTAGAAGTTCAGAACCTAAACCAATACAAGGGCCATGCAGATATTTCTCCCTGTAAAGCAGCTACTGACAGCCTGTTCAATGCTCCAGGCCTTTGGTGTGGGTAGTTGGCATATCAGAAATTCATTTCCTCCTGCTTCCTCCTGCATTGCGTCAGCAGTGTTGCAAGGTATGTTGCCTGATACCGCATGGCAGCAGCGTGACCTGAGACAGCATAATGAAATTGCTTAGGCACTTTGTTTTCAAGATGAAGAAATTCCCTTTCTTCCAGCTCTTTTCTCTTATCAACAGCTCAGGCTGTTTTGGCTTTGTTTTCATAGTGTGGACTTGCCTGCTGGAGCCGGACCCTGCAGCACCCTGCTACACTAACCTGTCAGCATCTGGACCCAAATCCTTCCCAGACTGCGAGCCTCCCAGCTCAGTCAGTGCCACCAGCCAGGTAAGAGGAAGCAGAAAGCTTTTGCCACAGTGGAGGAGCAGGGAGGGCTGTGCAGATTTCTGCCAGGACCAATGGAGTGGAGTAAGACACTTGCTTGGCTTTTTTCTCCCTTGTCTGTGCCTTTCAGCAGTGCTGAAAGGGCTCAACGTTTCCTACGAAACCCTCAGCCTCTTGTCTACAGCCCCTCCACAGCTGCGTTTGCTGAAGGAACTCTTCAGCCCCTTGTCCTTCCAAAACGCGCTTTCCCATTCTCCTTCTCTTTTTTGCTGCTTCTCACAAGTGTCGCTTCTTTCTCTCTGTAAGAGAGCATATGCCTGTATATTCCCCACCAAGCCACCTCAGGAGGCTGCCGTATCTTCTTGCACCCTCCTGTCCCTGCTTTCTGCTGGTACCTGGCCCTGCTACTTTCCTGTTTGCTGAGACCTATCCTGTTAGTTGGCTCATGTGTTTCCTCTGTCACTTTGCCTGTGTACCCTGCACCCTGTTTCCTTGCAGGTTTTTAATGTCTTTCAGAGGTAAAAAGGAAAGGGAAGAAATTATATCGGTATAAAAATACAATAGTTTCATTTTTTTGTTTGACTGCTCCTCGGATGCTTTCACATGTGGCAAACATACCCAGACAATTAATCTTGTGCACCCACAGGGTGTAGCTGTAAAACAGTGCACGACAGATAAAGATGTATCTTCCTTCTCTATTGTGCTGTGTTTGGGGGATTTTTTGGAACTCCTGCTTTTGCTGTGTCAGGGCCAGTTTCCACACCTGGACCCCGAGGCATATTCTAGTAGATATGATAAAAGCAGATGCCATACATCTTATAAAAATTACATATTAGGATCATCTTTCTCCCTGCTGTTCCTCTTTCGAGCAGAGAGGTAGCCAAACTTGACGGAAACTCATAAACATGGAAGAAGGATGGGAGACAAATGACTCGGAGCACTTTTATTCTAGCAGGGCGTAAGCTGAAGTGGTTCAGGCCACGTGTCACAGGGCGCAGGTGGTGTGAGCAAGCAGGCAACAACCAGCCTGCTTAAGAGTGCTCTCTACAGCAAGACTGCTGAACAGGTCCTGCTTCCCGTGAGTGTCCTTGTGCTGGGGTACAGCACTCCGGGAAACTCACATAACAAGTGCACCTGCTGCTGCTTCAAGTGCTCGGGGCAGGAAACCTCTATGTATAGGAGCAGTGACTGCTGCTTTATGTGTGTCTCTTCTGGCTGAGCTGACAATGTCAGACTACTACTCCCCTGCAGTTCTGGAATCTGGCTGTCCAGCCCAGATACTCCCTGTCCTCTCTGCCTTTCTTTGTGCATCTAGCATCTTTCTTCATTCTTCCCAGCATGCTCTATTTCTCTGGGTTATAAGCAGTTATTCCTCTATTGAGGCTTCCTATTTACATGGAAGGGATTCAGCCTCTATGCAAAAGGCCCTATGGACATTAATCCTTAGGGGACTTTAAGAGGACATACTAGACAATCACTCCAATATGAAACTGAGCTGGCTGGGCACAGCAGCCCGCTTTGGGTTAAGCTGCCTTATGCAGATTACCTATGTTTCACAGGGTATATGAGCTGTGCAGGGGTTGTGGACAAAGGGAGGGAGCAACATGATCAATGGGGTTTTGTTTAATGTGTCTATCCATGTTATTGTAATTAAGTTGGTGCCCGGTGCAATCCGTGTATGTACACTGTCCCCCAGCATCTGTATCTTTCTCACAAACATGCACGCTGACCTGAGGTCTTCCAGACCTACCTCCCTAGTACACAGCCAGCCTGAGAGAAAGGAGCTCAGCAGGCAGCGAGGACCAGGCAACAGGCACTTCTGCTTATGCAATAGGCAAACATAGTAGTAAATAACATGTGTAGCTTTGTTATTAACCTTGATCTTGTTAGGGGGGTAATAAATGTTCTCTGTGATCATTTTTCTTGTAGACTATCAACACAGGATAAAATAGTGGCTCTGGCTTTGCTCTTCCTGCTCATTAGAGCTCCATGCTGCTTCATGCCATGGCCTCAATCTGTTGATGTTTGCCATGACAGCTGCGTGTCCCCCATTTCCTTCAGATTAATTTTGCACTTGATAGATGCTGGAAGTTCTTGGGTTTTTCTTATCCCTCCTACGTGCCCCTTCTCATGTTTACAAAACTAACTTTACACCAAATTGTGTTTAATTTAAAAAGGATGGTTTGGGCAAGATACCTGTTTTCTGGAAAGTAAAATCAGGGACATATGGCATTCATTGACTTTTAAAGGCAGAGAAATGACACAACTAAAATGCAGATACAGAGGATTTCCAGCTACTTTTGGGGGGTTGTTATTTTAGTAAATTGAACTCAGATAGATTTGTTCTACTTGCTCCTAGCCATAGCTCTGGATATAGTTTAGAGTGGGCCACTTGTTTAATTATATACCACTAACAAACTAATACAATTTTTCTTTTTGTCTCTGTTCATCTGCCTTTGTTTTCTCTGCACAGGATGGCTGCTTTAAGGCCTGAAGACACTTCTAGAGCCATCCCCTGAGTCACCAGCCTCCACCTTTCTGCCAGAAAAAGCTATTGTATTACATCCAGAGCCAGGTATGTATGCTGTACCTGGGGAAACTTGAGCTGGGGACAGAAAAAGCACTCATCTCATCCCCAATTTCTGGGCTGATTTACAACAGCAGGGCCAGAGAATCCCTTGGTCTGGTTATCTGGGCATATAGGTGGGAGTGAGAAAGATGCTCCTGTTGGCCTGGCAGTGTGGTATGGAGGAGCTGAGTGGTGCCCTGATGGCCTGGAGTTGTGAGGCAGCTCAAGGAATCCCATCTGATCAGTAGTTATAGAACAAAAGCCAGCCCTTTCTAACACTTCAAAACAGTAGAGCTTTATTTGAACTTGAAGAGAATAAATGAGTCTTTGGCATTATGGGGGGAGAGAAGACTGTGCTTCTAGCTGCCAGTAGTGCATACTTTCTAATTCAAGAAGGAGTAAAAAGGCAGATCCCATAGACAGCATCAGGCGCAAACCCAAAAAAATCCTGGCTTTGCCCATGGAGAGACTGAGAAGTTGGATCCTCTGAAACAGAGGCTACTTTATGAGTAGTCAGAAACTGGGCCACACGCAAACTGAATATTGTGAGGGTAGCAGGGCACTGCTCGCTCTCTTTTGCTGAGGGATCTCCAGATAGGTCAGCCTGGGCCATACAAGCCTCTGCCCCAGTAAGCA
Organism: Chroicocephalus ridibundus; assembly: GCF_963924245.1. Classification (NCBI taxonomy): domain Eukaryota; kingdom Metazoa; phylum Chordata; class Aves; order Charadriiformes; family Laridae; genus Chroicocephalus; species Chroicocephalus ridibundus. The sequence goes on along the minus strand of NC_086296.1, from coordinate 6,108,202 downwards.
ATAGATCACTCTACAACCACCCTCTCATCTGTACGTAACAGGTTTCATGTCAGCCGCCTCAAACTCCCCACATCCCCACTGCTGGCAGTGGCAGGGTCCATCTGAGTGGGAAACCAGCGTTTTATGCAGGGCAGAAGTATAATCCTCTCCAGGTTTCTCTCACTCCCCTATTTGCCATTTCTGGATGAATCCTCCACTACTGCCGAATCTTCCTCTGGGAACTGATTGAAAGAGCCTCAATGGCTTAATCCAAATTGCCCTCCAGTTCCCTGACAATGCAATTAATTGAAAAGAGGATTTTTACTTCTCTGTTCCGCTTAGAAGTATCCCCTGGCCATCAGGCTCTCCTGCTATGAGATCTAAAAGTCACTGTGCAGACAGCCAGTGGGCTGTATTAGCTTGATGTTCTAACGGGATAATCCAGCAAGACATCAGGTACCCCAGTGTGACAGTCCCAGCCTCATTCAGTCTCTCTCACAGTTGTGGGCTATTGCAGTTTAGCATCAGGAGTTGTTTCCTCCAGCACTGAAGCTTTCAGTAGCAAACTTAAACATTTTTCCCTACAGTAATCTGCAGTGGAAGAGGCCCCTAGTGCCTCCCCATGACAGACTTGCTGTTGAGAATTTTTATGAATCTGTTCTCCTTGCCATAGGATTAACCATAATTAGAGAGAGACAGTCAGTTTTCTAGGCAGAATGTGCTGAAATGCAGTGAATCCCGTGTAAAAATATTATTCCTGATATAGCCAAAGTAACTCTAAGGAGACAAAACTTGAGCTGACAGATTTCTGAGAGCTGGGTGAACTAAGCAGAATGGTGTGAGCCTGGGATGAAGAGTGAGAGAGACTGTGTCACAGTGTACCTCAGTTTACCTTTTAACAGATGAGTAAGGGGAGGACAAAGACTGGAGAGCTGTAGTGCTCTGATTCCTCTTACCTGTCAGAATTAGTTGTGAACAGGTAGAGAGAGGTTTCAAAATTCTTTAAATGATACTGTTGCCATAAGCTCTGACTGACAGTGTCCTCCTGCCCGCATGGTGCACAGTGGTGAGAGCAGACCGTGGCAGATACTTTGCAGGTGGACTCTGAGACAAGGCTGAGTCCCAGTTTGGCTGCTTTTCCTTACAAAAGGGAAGGCACGTTTTGGTTTTCCTGGGCTGTCTGCAGCACCTCTCACTCCAGTCTGGGAGAGGTGCCAGCCCCTTCCAATGCCTTTCCCCAGTGAGCTGAATAACTCTACTTCCTTCAACCTGCCTTGAGCTCTCAAAATAGCATCCTCAGGTATGATATGACATATTCTGTTGCCCTGCTGTCTGCTGCAGACAGTCTCCTCTTTCTTTCTGCTTTTCCCTGCTCCAATTTATACATAGACCTTGGGACTGGCATCCTTTGTCGTATTAGAGATGCTGCAGGGACCTGGGGATAAGAGGAAGCAACTCTTGCTGGAGTCTGCTGTCGAGTGCTAATTCCCACAGCGTTAAGATGCATCGTGGAGGGCTCCTAGGCACATCCTGAACTGGCTTAATTTCATTTAGCTACCAAGCTTTCCTTGGCATTGGAGCACAGCACATCCCATAGCTGGGTTTTAGCTGAGGTGGGAGACACCATATTTTTAGGCCCCCTGAAAATGGTGAATTTGTGCAGACTACAAAGCAGATGTGATCACAAACCTTCCTTCTCTGTTTAACCACTGAATCTTAGCAAAGCCAACCCCCTGAGCATGAGTGCATTAGCCTGTTGGAACGGTGCTTCCTTGGCTCCCGACTCCCCTCCAAGGCTCTGGCAGCCAGACGCCACCTCTGCTGCCAAGCAAAGCCTTGCCATGCTGTATGACGGGACAGGCTGCTCAGCATGCAGCCAGAGATGGGCCTATTCTCACCCAGCTATTGAGCATCCCTGCAGACATGCTGGTTATGTCAACCCCCATCCTGCGCAGCCCTCTATACAGGTTCCTATTTCCCCTCTAGAATTACCTCATCCTTTCATCCACACCCTCCCCCTATAAGAAGAGGCAAACCCATGTTTGCCCCATCCTTCCCTTCCAAAAAGCTGTGTCTGGACTGCTGACGTCCTGTAGAGAAAGTGGAATGACTCCTTGAAGAGACTGGCTGCTGGGTAAACAACCTGGCCCAGCCCACTGTAGAGCTCATTTGGCTGGTTTGGCCTCTTGCAGACTCTAAAAGACATCTCCCCCTTCCTCCTTTGCGTTCCTGCCAAGTGAGCTCTGCTGCACTGCGTCCCTGATCTTTTCTGACATTAATTACCCTTTCCTGGCTCGGACTGCCCTGTTTGTGGCCAGGAAACCAAACTCGCTTGTGCTTGGAATCAAAGCAAGCTCTGGAGTTAGGAGGGAAGAGAGGGTGTCTGCTTCCTTGGATGGCCGACTGGAATAAGCAGGTGTCTCTGAGCCCTTCCTACCCTAGGGAGAGCTCCTAGGGAGGCTTTGCCCATTGCAGCCTAGGCTGGATCCGGCCAACTGCAGAGCACCTGCTATGCCTCCTGGAGTGGCTGAGAGTGAGGGTAATCGGCCAGCTTTGAATCTGTGCCCAGCATCTTCAGAAACGTGCCAAACAGACCCAACACAAGCGCAATTAGGAACAGCAGTAGGAGTAAACCCTGGAGGCAGCCCATCTCCTTTCACATGTGACTTTTTAGGCCACTAATTTCAAAGGTTTCTGCCTTCACTTCACCTGGGTGTCCCTGACCTCCCACCTCCCTGTCACCTCTGAACAGCCAGTAATATTGCTTCCAGCAGGGAGGCATGAGATCCCAGCACCTTACATCACGCAGCCGGTGGCAGTGTGACAATCCAAGGATGGATGCTGCTCTAAAAGCACCATTGAAGATGTTCCTGGCGCCAGCCACATCCCCAATGCCACCCACTTTCTCAGGGTGACAGTGTTCCTATGCAGGCCAGAGCTTGGCTGGCAGAGTTGGACCCTCTGAGGCTCTGAGCCTCCATTAAGGGAGTACCATTTTGCTGATGGGCTTTTGGAGACTGCCACCAGCCTAAATCAGGAGGAAGGGGGTAAGTCAGAGAAGAGTAAACATGGACATGGCATTGTTCCCTGACACTCTTTCTACAGTGCCTTGAAGTTCCCATCGCACACACAAAGGAAAGCAGCAGCACTTGGAGAGTTTAAACTGGCAACTCACCAGTTACAAAGTCAAAAACCATACTAACTCCTATGCTTATAAACAGACAGAAAGGAAAATCCATACTTTCCTTGGAGAGAGCAGCAACGTGTCTTAAAAGGAGCATCTGTGTGTGTTTGCCACATCTTTGAGCCTGCATCCAATACAAAGGGACCCACAAGGCAAAGTTATTTCTAAAATACAGCACCATCTAGTGCTGCATTGCAGCAGCTGACGGCAGGCGGCCCGCATGTCCCCATCTCGGCACCCCACAGCACTGGGGGTCCATTGCTCACTTTCTCTCCCAGTGTAAGGCTGTCTGCCTTTTGGAGTGGGCTTTGATTTGGTTCGTGTGTCAGATGGCAGTGTGTTGTCTGAGGGCTGCCTGAACAAGTCTCTTTGTGCCTCTGTGTACTTGCAGCGTTCCAGCAGCCTCTTGCATAATTCATGGAGAAATTCTGTCAAAACTTCATCCAAACCCCAAATCGTACGTGAAATGCAGCTGGAAACCATCTTTGCAGATTAGAGCTATTGCAAACGTCCCTTCCCCCTCCTCCACCGCACCTTGTATTCCTGTGTGTTAAAGGCAGGCAAAATTTCTAGTTGTGCAGAAATCCTGGTGCTAAGTGACACAACTATAGCCAGTTATCTGAGCACTGGCTGTATCCCTGTGCTCTGTAGAAGCACGGAGGGTGATGGACAATTGCTGGGGGTCCATGAGGGGTAAGAAAGATAGTATCAGCAGGTTGATGTTCACAATTTAAAGCCTTGCTTTTGCACTGGAAAATAAACTTCAGGTGAGTTGAAAACAGCTAATCTGAAGTATCTCTGAAACAGGGATTAAAAGTGCTGCAAATACCATTTACTAGATGTTGAAATTGTTTGCCAAGAGCAGAACTGGCTGATTATTATGGAGTTAATTGCACCTATCTTCCCACCATCCCATCAAAAAAAAAAAAAAAAAAAAAAAACAACTGAAAATTCTCGGCTCTCTCCCATACACAAAATTCAAGGTTTCAGGTTAAAAACAAATACTCTTCAAGTTATATCCAGGATTCATGTACTTGGTTAAGCCAAATCAAAGCAACCTTACTCTCCTCTCCCCTTCCAGAGCCAGGTACTATGAGGTGAAACCCTTGAGTTGTAGGAGCATGGAAGGAGAAACTAGTAGGCCAGGAACTGCTTGCAGTGGTGCTGTGTGATGATTGACTCTTGATGTATAGGCAGGTTTCTTCCTGCTTTTCCAGGGAGAAAGAATGTTGTATGAAGACAACATAGTCTGGCAGTAGTTTTGTCTGATGTGACTATGGGGTAGTATTTGGGTTGGAAAAAGTTTGTTCTATGGTAACCAATACCACAATGGGGGATGCTGCCTGAGAAAACCGTTTCTTTCACAAGCAAGTGCATGATACCTTTTTCCATGTCTATTTGATCATTTAACCCAAACATGTTGTTTCTTTGCACCAGGCTTTGTTACTTGCCCTTTCCAAGAGGATGCGGCCAGCATCAGCATGAAGGTGTGAGAATTTGGAAGCAGAACTGCTTGCTGCATGCAAAAGGAGAGGGTTTCCTTGTGACACCAACAAAATTGAAACGACAAAGTTTATAGTTTAGAGCTGGCCCCAATGGCAATAAGTATTAAATTGTCCATTTAGATTCTTTTGTTTATTGAAACACAAAAGCCAGCAGTGTAGGAACTTGCTTTCCATGGCTTGCAGCAAAGGCAGGGTTGAAGGACTGGTATGAACTAGTTTTCAGACACAGCTGTGCCTGAGACCCCAGGAGGTTCTCCTCTTGGAGACCCAGGCCACAGTCACGAATGGTGCGGCCTTGTAAATCCAGCTGGCCAAAGCATTTTGCTACTCAGCCATCAGGAACACATTTTGTAGGTGCTGTGGCACATGCATATCTCTTTGGTCTTACCTCCACATGTCAAATGAGCCTCTCTTGCTGATTTTTTGCACAAACAGGAGCTGCTGCCTTGCAGTGGAGCAGACTGGACTCTGGCCTCTCATAAATTCAGTGTCTGCCCAGCAGTATCCTACCCTGAAGGAGAGAAGTTCCTTGGCCTTGCCAAGTATCAAACACCAAGGAAGTGTCCCATGGAGACAAGGCCACACAGCAGCTTCCACATGTGGGCACTCCCACTGAGTCCTTCCTACAGGCAGTCCGAATTCAGCTGTTCACGTACAGGGAGTTATGGTAAGCTCATATTCAAATAAAAAGCATTGGTAAGGCATACCTCTGTGTACATCCCCTTAGCACTGTCTTGGCCTTTCCTGGGTCAATGTGGGATTGTTCCCTATGTCTGCTCCTAGAGCTTTTATTTCTGCCTCTACCAGCCTAATTATGAATGTCCTACCTGAGAGGGCTTTCCATTTCCTTCATTTGCTAGGGAACCAAACGTCCACACATTTCCCTTGGGGTCTGTAAACGTCCCATGGTACATTCTCCTAATTAGAAAACAATGCCTGTAGTTATGTTTACATTGCTATGCTTATTAGGAAGTAAAATGCTGAGTTCGTTTTGTGTTATGTGCAACCTGAGATTGTACATTTGTGTGCTGTTTGGAGGACTTTTTAATTGGTTTTTAAGAAACGTATCTTGGGGGTTTCTTGGTTTCTGAATCAACACAGACGGAGGGTTTACAGCTAAGCTATTGTATGAAATTACAGATCATGTGTTCCCTGTGAACTTTCCCTAAGTTTATTCAACTCCAAAAATGCAAGTTGAGTTAAAGAGGCGAAAATTGCATGGGTTCAGCAATGAGCCACCTCCTTGGGAGGCATTACTTGTTATCAGGCAGTAAGTTTCAGGTCAGTTGGGCAGAGCTAGTAACAAGTAGCTTAAAGTCAATGAATATCTATAAAACAGGGAATCAGAGGTTTCCCACATTTCTAGGAAGATTCATAGTATTCTAGAAGCATAAAGAGGGAATCCATGAGTTCATCAGTTCTGATCTTCCATATAATGCAGACTGTAGTAATCAAAATCAATTCCAGATCAATGTCTTTTGAACTGAATATGTGCTTGCGGAAGTCCAATCTTGCTTCAGAGGTTGCCAGTAGTGAAGAGTTGGTTGCTACCTTAGTAAATTGTTCCAGTTGTTAGAAATTTTCACTTTACTGCTACTCTGAATTCTCACTTCAACCCCCAGCCACTAAATCTCATTATACCTTTTGTCTGCCAGAACGAAAAGCCTATGGTCAGTTTTGTTCCCCATATTGCTGCTTCAACAGAATGCAAGATCACGCTGTAACAAGATGAATAAATTGCAGTATTGGATGTTTCTGCTTGAAACCTATTTTCTAACCTTTTAATTCCACTTATGGCTCTTGTCTGAACTTTTTCCAGTCTACCAACGTACTGTGAATGGTGAACCCAGGCCCAGGCACTGTATACTGCCAAATGCATCGGTACCAAATGCAAAGGTGGTGGAATCGCTCTTTGTTACTGATGGTGTTACACCACAGAATCACCGAAATGTCGATTGGAAGGACCATTTTTGGAAACGTGCTCACCATCTGTTGCCTTACAGAGTAAGGCAGATCTTAACTATTTTTGACAGTCTGAACCTGGCTCCTTTCTTTATTAGGCACCCTCACAAATGGCTGAAGGCTGTAGCATGGAGGATCAGCAGTACTAAAAGGTCTCTAGGAGTCCCCATTGAGTTAGCCACTAAGGGCGCAGGCATACAGTGGCATGCCTCTTTGCCCAGCTGCAACAGAGAGAGCCCAATTCAATGCTAACTCTTAAGCAAATAGCACGCTGACCTCCCAGTTAATAGAGCGGCCCTTCTTGCTTATTTTATTCCTGGTATTTGAACTGCAGCACATTCCATTTGTGTAAAAAGACTTCGCTGTTTGGAGCGTGCTGGAGTCAGGTGGTGAGCATACCAACAGCCAGACAGGATACTGCGCTTCCTGTGAGAGTAAATACTGAAAGTCATGCAAAGCATCTTTCATTCTGGCTTGGCTGTAACTGCCAGTACAGCCGCTGGAAAGGAAGGGACTTCACAGAGACAGATTATTCTCTTCTGGCTTAGACGCTACCTGGCCTTTTAATCATATTTGAAAGCCTGTATTTTTAAAGTCTGCTCACTTTGTTGGCAGAATGTACGCCTGCAAACTCCTATCTGCTGGGAGCTTGCAGTCTCACTCAGGGATCTGCTATGCAGGAATACAACCAGTGTGTGGATGCTCTGCACCTCTTAAGTTTGTGCCTAAGACTACAGCATGGGATGACTGAAGGAGCTCTTGGAATCATCCCAAATCTGTGTTCAAACATAAACTAAGAGAGAAATGGGCAACTAAGAAACAGTCCAGATTTACCTTGAGTAACTGCACCTCTGGACAGTCTCTCTTAAGGGCTCTAAGCACTTTTTACCACCAGAAGACTGATATTGGGTTTGTCTTGGGTTATTGGAGCTCCTCTGCGAAACTCTCTGATCTATTAAGTTATCTTCAGAATTCACAGGGACTAACTAGATTCCTCCCTGAAACTACATGGAAACCATTTGCTAGGCATTCAGGACACCTTCCCATGTGGTGTGGTTGTTGACATATGAATGGACTAGAATATATGCTGATGGCATCCTTATGGTTGCATTTTAAGAGCTGCATCATACACAGGCTTGAGGCCAGAGTGAATGGCAGCCATTCCACGCAGTTTGCTGACATCTCCAGACGGTCATAGCGAGGATGAGCACACGAAAGCCATTGGGATCACAGTAGCCAGCAGATTCTGCAACAGATGGTTCTAACCTTTCGTCATAACATTCAGGTGTTGTATTTTATGCTATTTGGGAGCCTCCCATTGGAGTGAGCTGGAAGGAAATCAAGCCCTGTCTAGGCATGTTTGAGCTGTGATTCAACAAATCCTTTAATTTCCATAAACAAGTGCATTTAGAAATCTGGCCCTTTACTCCCATCTGCCTTTGTTCCCCATCTGTAAAACAGAAATGGCAGCACAGTCTGGCTCACGGGGGTATCTGAGGAGAGAAATATCACCACCGTGCAGGAGTAGCTCAGTTAAAACAAGTCGCAAGAGCAAGTAAATCCTGGTATCCACAGCCAGGTCCCAAGAGGATTTTTCCGTCACCTTGTGGAAGGAACTTTTCAGTTTTCTGACAATCTGTAAAAATTAGATTATATTCTTAAAAAAGCTTGCCTTTCATACTGATACCCACAAAGTTCATTGTGTTCAAACAAGTTTTCCCAAGCTGCTCTATTATCTGTGTTTTCCTAATAAAGAACTCAATATTTTCATTTTTACTTGCAAAACTGTATTTACATCAAGCTTTGTTTTGATTTTATAGACTCTAAAACTATTTTCAGGGTTATATTATTCATTGAGGCTTAAAGCCAGTGCAGTCATCTTGGTAAGTCAGACTTTATGGCTATTTTCATGAGATCCGACGTAACATCAGTCCAGGCTTTTGGAAGGAAATGGCTTTCAGGGCTGCCAGTTAATTTGTGAAAAGATACTGCAAGGATATTCTCTCCCCATTGTGCATTTCTTGTCTAATAAAACTACAGCAAGTTCTAATACTTTAATGTCTGGAAGGGTTTTAATATCTCTTCCCTCTTGTCTAGCAACATTTTAGGTAAAGAACCAGATAGGATACCTTTTTAATAGAAAATACAATAGCTTAAAAGCACTGTGATTTTTGGGAGTGTTTCCAGCTGATCTGTTGGTCTATGCTTTGATGATTGGTCGTATTTATTGTCCATGCAGTATTTTTAAAGTATTTTATTGCTTCTACGGTGGAAGCAGAGATCTTTGGAGAAGAGGAGGCTTGATGGGGATGTTTTGAGGGTTGTGTCCTGCGATGAGCTCTGCCTGCTGAGGTTTTCGTCATAAATCCTGGTGATATAATCCCATTCCCTAGAAACATTCTTCTGCAGATTCCAAAGTTTTTTACCAACATCAGTTGTCTTCAATATCCTAATGAGAAGTGTATTAATGTGGGGGCTTCAGCATGGGAAAATGAGATGCCAGGGGGAGGCTGACTTGAACGCAGTCTGTAAGGCATCAGTAATGAACAGAGGTTTCCTCAAAGTGATTCCTCCAGGAGAAAGCAATCAAAAATGGGTTGGTTCTAGCATCTTAGATGCTGTTTTTGCCTTTTGCAGCAAACTCTGTTTTCCAGGATCTTCCACTTTTTTTCCCCAGGCAGTAGACTTGCCGTGGTGGTCCCAGCCTCCTCTACAATAGACTTGTAAGTTAGGAGATTTGGTATGCACCCCTATGAAACACCAACAGCTGTAGCACACCTCTGCTCCCCCCCTCCCTGATATCTTATCTTGGCAAGCCCCTCACTTTACATACCTGACCATTCTTTGCAGGTTGTTTCATTCTCCAACTTTACCCTAATGTTTTTGGTACGGTGTCTAGGCTGAGCTGAAGATCTGCAGAAATGCATTGTCCTATGTGATTAGCTGGCCAGTAACAATTGTTCCTGACTGAGCTAGTTTTTGACATCTTTTCCAAAAAGCAAATCTGTTTTTCCTTCACAATCTATCACATTACTCCAAATAGCCACATCCTTTCAAAACACGCTGCTGTGCTGTTCATACCATCCTCTGGAAACCACTGTGTTCAACTGCTGTTTTTCATGGTCATATGCAATTATCCGCTTCCTGATTTCTACTACTTGCTCACAATTGCTGTCCTCTTCCACAGCAGGAAAATGACCAACAGCTTCATACTTCCTATACATCACCTGCAAGACAGCCATAGAACCGTACAGAGATAGGATAGCTGCTGTCCTGTAAGGAACATCTGCAGAGAACAATCACTCCTCCACCAAGGAGACTCATCTATATCATTCTTGTACAACAGATGACATGTTTAAGGATGTGGATCAAGGCTGAAAGGATTCCAAGGTTACATTCCACCCTTTGCAAAAGGTACCTGCAGGATCTTGAATAAAACGTAGACTCTCTGTCACACTTTACCTTGTAGAATGCAAGGAGTGCTTCTGCACTTAATCCTTTCGTCTGTAAGGACAGTAAGTGCTTTAGTGCACGCACTCTACAGAGAGGCACAGACGAGTCCCAGTTGTGTTTGGGATTGATATTACACTAGCATTTATTGAAAACATAATTAGAAATGTGAGTCTTAAAAAGTTCCAAAATACACGTCTGAACTCTGTTCTTCTGTTGACGGACAAACCAAGGAATGTAATCGAGTATTTGGCAGAAACAGTAATAAATGCATGCTCAACAACTTCTGAATCTTACTCACTTGATACCATATTGAAAAAAACCCTTCCAAATATTGCAAAAACTCATGGATGGGGAGCTTTAAAACTTTCTTATAAATTACAGCACTATAACACAGATTTATATTAATGTTTCCTTAGTGCTTAGAAAAAACCCTACCTGTCCTGAAATGAAACATGTGAAATTAATCTATCCCAATTCCTTTTGCATTATTCTCTTTACAAGCTGGAAACCTAACTTATCTGTATCTGATCAAATGCCAATAATTATAGTCTTTAAGCAAAAACTTACCCAAATTCCTGGCATGGTTTAGTTTCAGGATAACCAACTACAGATTTCCAGGCTGTTTCTGTAACTGATTTTGTATTTGGTGTATAAGAGATTTCTGTCATATGAGAGAGGGCAGGGTCGTTCAGAGTTTGTCTTTGCACCTAAATTACTGGTGTTGGTATTTACTTCCTAGTCATTTTCTTTCTGCTGTGGGAAGATTATTGACAGTCTGTTGACAAGAACTGAATGTGACAAGCATTACACCTGGATACGAGGATGTTGCCATGTCTAGGTTCTGGTAGAGAATGGAGGGTGTGGGATTAAACTGCATGTAGTGTACACTTAGGGCATGCATTAGTGTATGACGGTGTTGTCTACTGCTACGTTTGGGCCTCTTGCCCCTTTGCAGTTAAAGGATTTACAGGCTCGGCACCACAGAAAGGTGCAGGTGTTTCCTGTCCATAAGGCACGGAGGTGACATGTCCATGCCAAGGCCAGAAATGCAAGCCCAGACTCGAACTCTTATGATTTCTGTCTGTATTACTGCATTGAAGCAGCTTCCAGCAATGTGAATCACAGTTCAAAACTATTCTCTACAAATGCAGATTAAAAAGATTATTATTGCCCAAAAAAATACTTTCACTCCATGTACAGCTTGAAAGAGATTGGTGCATACCAGGTGGTATGGAATAGAGAGAGATCATGTGCAGTGAGGAAATCTCATGGCCCGCGCGCCTCTGTGATACCACAGCTGTATAAGGATTTTGCCGGGCCGTTCAGCCCTTCCCACAGTGGCCTGGATTCAGCAGTTTGGCTGGGTGCTGTATACTACATGTCTTTGAGCGAGTGATTCACTAACTCCTTGAAGTCTCCAGCTAAGCCAGCAGGAGCACAGCTGTTTATACTTTTATCTTGCTGTTTTCTTTTTCCTTGGGGTCAATCTTAAAATGAAACTTGCCTTGAGAAGCAGAGGGTAATGTGGGAGCCTTTCTGGTTCTGCACTTACTGGAATGGGTACAATCATTCATATTTTGCCCAAAACTCAGTGAAATAGCTGAATATTTTCTAGACAGCTGCCATGTCTAATCACACTTATTTGTATTTAAATTTTGACGTATGGTTCCCATTTCTGGGAAGCCTTCATGCCATCTAATGGACACAAAATTATTTTAAAATTGTGGATACAGGCAGAAACACTGCTTGACATTAGACTGATTCTGAAACAAGGTAACCCTATTTAGAGTTAATTATGACCCCGTGAGGGGAGCTGGCATAAGAAGCCCTGAGAATATTTACAAAATCAGGATGTTAGTCCAAGGAACATTTATTGGGCTTGAAATAAAACCACGTCTTTTTTCTTTTCTCTTCTTTTTTTTTTTCTCAGTTTGAGAGGAACAAGTAAAATTGAATTGGCAAAGCATTCTCTCTGACATTGATTTTTACAACAACTTTACCTTTTAGACAAAGTCTCACGTGTTATTGATTTGAAAATTCATTGTGAATGTTTTAAGATCTGGTTTCTGTCTGCTCTGGGGAAGAGAAAGAAGAACACGCAAAATAGTACAGTGTAAAGTACAGGTCAGGAGCAGAACAGTACATGTGAAATTTTCCTGCTTTTAAACCCAACATTTGGCTGTATGTGTTTCCAGAGCTGCTTGTTACTGTTGACTTATTTCTCTCTGCAACTATAACAGTTATGACAGGGACACAAGCTACCTCTAGACTAATTTATGCATGTGCCAATGTCCACACAGAGCTCTACTCTTTAAATGTCAGACAACTCTTTTAAGGGGGGAAAAATAGGAAGTCGTCTTTGGAAAATATTGTCTTACTTTTAATTTTAATTAGCAGTGCTCAATTACACGAAGGCATTATCATTGTATCAACAGAAAGACCCCCACTGACTCTTGTGAGCTCTGGAGAATCGCCTTGCACCAGGAAACCACATCTATATGGCAGCAATCTTTGCCCAGAGACTGAGACTACTCAGCTGTTAGAGATGGGTTTACACTTTATCTTTTATTTGTCTGTAATGCTGTATTTCCCCTCTATGTTTGTTTTTTTTTCCAGGCAACTTTGAAATGACACAGGACTGGACATAGAGCTGATATGTACGTGGGACAGAAACTGTTTAGGTAGACATTAGGATATGGCTTGTCTGAGTGCTATTCAGCAATTCCTGAATTTGAATCATCCATCTTCTAAGATATTCAGTGAATCACTTATGACTCTGCCTTTGCAACTGGGACCTCAGGATGGACCAACTCAGAGACTCTGCAGCCTACTCAGTAACACAGCCCAGTCTCCCGCAGCGGTGGTGTTTGCTCACCCTGTGTCTCCATCCCAGCAAGAGCGGCATATGGGCAGGCTCTGCGGGTTGTTAGATGATGGGTGTGTGGACCTGTTGTGTTTTGGGCATGGAGAACTCATTGCAAGCCTCCATGGGGGTCCTTCCCTTCCTCTGCTCCTTAGACTCATTTGGGGAATAGGTCACCTGGAGACCTGGTACCTGGTACTCAAAGCTGAAATGAAGCCAGACCACGTTTCCTACGTGACTCTGCAAAGAGGAACTGGTGCACTGACCTGCCTCAGGTGGCAGTGTCCCTAAGAAATACAGTGGAAAACAACAGAATATGGTCTGAGAAGAAAGAGAGGAAAACTGAACAATACAACCTCCCTAATTCACACATCTACCCAGATGCCCAGAAGCTAACCTAAGTCTAAAGGGCTGCAGTGTTTTCTTAAGCTGAATAGTTCTTCTCATTGGGGACCAAGGTAATTAATTGCCTCAGCAAAGAATGACATGTACTGCACCACATTGCTTGCAGAAGTCACTGATGCCCAGAAGCAAAGATAATGCTACATTCCCTCTATTCTCCAGCCTTTCCCCTGAGAATTCACATCAGTAACAACCCATTAGATCTCAATGCTGTTTCCAAGAAATGTGGCTAAAACAGCATTTCTTTGGAGGTAACAAAAATAAATGGGACTCAAAAGAAAAGCAATTTACCTAGGAAACTCTGAGAGCTCCAAACATCAGCATATCTCAGCTTTCTTGGGATTTTTTATTTTTATTCTGCATTTTCTAAATGGCATGGATTCAGTCCCTGTAGATGGGCCGTGACGGCGCACATCTGGTTTTATGGTTAAGGAAATAGCTGATTGAATCGATACACTCAGCACAGCTGACTGGAGTAAATAAAAGAGGATTTGAAGGAAGCCTTGTTTTCCCCCAGATGGATGAGTCCACCTTCAGTGCAATTGCCTTAGAGTCAGTGGAGTGACACGAGGAGGGAAGAGCAGTCAGTGTATTTCTTCATGAACTGAGCTTGCTTGTTCTCTGTCCATTATAACTTTGGTTTTGTGGAACACAGCTCTTAAAAAGCGGCAACTGTTTTCTGCCCAACTTGCCACAGTCGGTAACAAGAAAGCTGGTGGCCAAGTCCCACTGCAGAAAAGTGGGACTGACGCATCGGGTAAATTGTTTCCGTCACTGGATTCCGTGACTGCACCTAGTGATCTGTGTGGAGCAATTGTCAGACAGGAGCTTTTTGTTTTTCATGGTAAAGGATGGGGGAAATGGTGGGAGAACATGGTGTGTCCAAGAGGGTAAGAGTGGGAGGTGCTGGGGGTTCAAACCTGGCGGTAAATCCTGTCTTAGTGTAAATGAACTGCAAAACTCCTGTAGAGCCCTGGGGTTTTGAAAGTCGCAGGCTCGTGTTTCACTGCTCCAACCTTTTGGGCACAATACAACTGTAAAAATTCTCTGTGGGGACATTTGGAGAAAAGTCCCAATTGCCTTTTGCAGTGATGGGGCAGCCAGAGAGTGGCACCTGAAGAGTTTCTGGGAATGCACGATGGACCCAATCTGTCAGAGTGATCCCCTGGGTGGGCGAAAGGCTACAAGCACCAGTTTACTGCTCCCTGTGTTTGCCAGGTGTGTACAAGGTTCACGCAGAGCAACTGGCTGGCTGTAACCATTCCAACAACTTTAAGCTGATAATTGAAGGTAAGACACAGACTTTAAAAAATACCTCAGTTTTATTTGTTGTCTTTGTTGTCCTAGTTCAGACCATACACACGATTCTTTCAGGCCCCTGTTTTCTTTCAAAGCCCGTATCGATCACAGCTGTGAAGTTATCGTCCTAGGAGTGGTTTTTCCCAGGCAGTGGGAAAGTTATTTTTGTAGGCACCTCATTGTCACTTCATATGCTTAGGAACTACTTAAGAGCGGGATCTGTTAGCTTTATGACAAATCCCTTTATTTACATGGAGGGATGGCAGTTCTTGGTTTATCCCACTAAAACATTTCAAGAGCGGCCTGCAAACATAAACACTGGTGCAAGGCTCACTCCGAGCTGTTTCTCTTCCAGGTCTCACTGCTGCAGCCTGGATCGCTTCCTAGAGATACAGCCTGCACCTTGTATTTTATCTTCTGTCCTTGCTGCAGCCAGGTCACTGTCTCATAAAATCCAAGCAAAGACAAGGTATGTGGATTTTTTTCTAATGCTTAGGGGCTGTTGGTGCTCTGTGTCCGTAAACCAGCACAGCTGGTCCTTGTTTAGCTCATTTGACCTCTCCAGAGAGGCCTCATGAACAGTCATGGGTAACTCTCCGGCAAAGCTGTAGGTGCTCTCCACATCCAGGGAGGGCAGGGGCTTCCTCCTTTATAGTTACACTCCACTTACAAAGAGTACATGAAGAAATACAGATACAACATGGTTTGGACATGCAATGACATCTCTAATTTCTGCCATGAAGAGCTTTTGGCTTACCCTTTGTTTAAAGTCTGCGTCACCTGAGGCCCCTGGCAGCAGCCCAGCAAAGAAAGCGTTACCTGCCTGCCGGAGGCACCTGTGCTCCATCCTGAGGTCTCACCTCCTGCAGGTGTGAAGCAAAGGTGTTAGTGGGAGCAGGGTTCCTGCATGGAAGGTGCTTGGCTGTGAAGGGGAGCCTCTTCTTAGGTATTGCTTTTAAGGCCTACATTTAGTAACTGAAGTGCTTCAGAGTGTTTAGGGGGTGACAGAGATTATCTGAAGGCTGACCAGAAGAGGAGCTGGTGCCCTGTGGCTGGCCCTGGTAAGGGTCCCACTGGAACCTGTGCTTCTTAGTACTAAATCAGACTGGGCTGCCTTCTCTCAGCTCCACCAGCCCTAAAGACTGGACTTAACCAGACCTCATCTCTTGGTCTGTGAGAGGGGCAAATGATGTTATTAAAGGGCATTAAAAGCTCCAGAAATAACAGACCTGACAATTTAAAAAAAGAAAAGAAAAGCCTAAGCAATGGGTTGCCAGTCCTTCTGAAGGATTGTGTGCAAGTGTGTGGTTTGTATGATGTCTGAGAAAACATAAGACCGAGTTGATGCCATTTACTAATACCTTTTTCTCCTCCAGAAAATACAGGGCTCTGAGAAGAGGCATGGAGGAAATGTCTGATAGATTTGCACCACGGAGAGCAGCGCTTGTTTGGTAAGTGAACTTAGCAAAGAAAGTGACGGTATCCTCGTTATGGCTGGTTCTGGGGAAGATTAGTCTCTATTTGCTTCCTATGGCCTGTTTGCTACTGAGTTTGCTCTCTGCAATTCTGCTCAGAGCATTTGACCCAGCATTAAGGGAATGTATTTGCTGTTAATGGAAATCATGTTTCTGAGTGACTACCAAGGAGGGACAAGGAAGGAGTTGTCCAAACTCTGCTAGAATTTCAGGGCATGATCTGGAGCAAAACAGGCTGCCTCTCCGCACTTCAATTGATTACTCCTGAATAAAGTGGACTCTTGATGCCTGCCCACAGGGGCGTTAAAAAATGTAAAAAGTATTTGTAAATTAAAATGCTTGAGTGAAAGGCTCTGGTATGTGTAATCGTAGAGTATTGCATTAAGTAGGAAGGCAAACTGTCAGGGGAGTTCCTGGTGTTACATGGAGCCTAGCTTGTCTCACTTAAATAGATTTAATAAGCTCTGCTAGAATTGAAGAAAGGTTGAATTTAAACATATTTATTTGAATTTACATAAGCATACATCAAAGACAAAATAATCCAGGCTCTTGGTTACTTCAGTCTAGTTTTCGATAGTTAATACTTCATCCCTGCCAGCATATCATAAAGTTCCTTTTCATGGTCTCAGAAGAACATAAGGAATTGAGTGAAAGGGTCTGAGCTTGTTATGCTGTGTGACTGTCTGGAGGTTCAAGGTAGAGCTCTGTCTGTGTTTCATTGGTTTTTCCATGTTCATGTTATGTCTAACTTTCCAGTACCCTTAGGAAGACAAATGACAAAGCCTAACAGAACAGTGATACATTACTTGGCCTTCCCCTTCAAGACTAAGCAGTGACCTTGATGAAGGTAGAGGAAACCGCCACTTTGGGAACAGATGATAATTCAGTGGTCAGTGCAGGGCTAACCAGCTATTCTTGCCCCGTTAAGCTGTGTTTTATGCGCTTGGTATGTGTGAGAGCAGAAGACATGTGCTATGTACTCAAGGAGCTGGGAGTTATTAATGAGCAGGAGATGATGTGGGCTTCTTAGTGACCTAGGGAAGCTGGGTGCCAAAGTGACCCTGGAGCGCAGGTATCTGTATGATCACCATCCCCAACGGCAGCAGGTTCAGTCCTGCAGCCCTGTCCTGGTTGGACTTACACTGCTGCTGAGGGGCAGGTAGCTAAGACTTGCATGTTGGCCTGCCTTAATTAGGGTGTTTCCCTCAGAAAGGAATATATGGGTCTCTCTCGCTGGGAAATGACCAGAGGCCAATATTTTAACCTTCCTGTGTCTCAGTTTCCCAGCTAATAAAATGGGGCTGCTCATCCTGCTCCCCTCTACTTACACAAAGCTCTGTCATCCTGACAGCAAGTGTTATGCCCCAAGAACCAACCCTTAACACAGACAACTTGTACATCTTGAGTGATGTGGTCTCATCGCTTGGCAATCACAATCGGAACTTAAAAGCCAGTCTGTGGTCAGAAACAAGAGCGTGTTTTGTTAATACAAGCTACAGCCAACTCTGCCAGCTGTTTCCACACTTTAGCAAGTGGTTCCTACTCAAACAGAGAACATGGTTGATGGGAACTGAACCAGATACAGCCTTTCTAGCTAACAGTGAAGAGTTACACCCACGTAGAAGTTGAAAAAGACGCTAGATGTCTCCAATGCAGTATGTACCAAACTGCCAGATGTTTGGGATCCCTTAAGTCATCTAACAGACCTGTTCAAGGTGATGTTACTCCTGAGTATCATGGCTCTCCTGAAAAAGCATTAAAGTGAACTAATTTTAGCTTTGAATTATGAGAATTTTTTTCTTCAACAGAGCGTGTCCCTGAGGACATGAGGGTAGATTTTTATTTCCAAAATTTTGCCTTTGTATATTTTTAACGGATCATCTGGATGAAGTTCTAATGGCTGGTTAAGACCGTCTGATTTATAGCAACAGCTGTTCACCTTTGTAGATGGGGAGATTATTGGAGATACAAAACACATTTACGAACTTGATATTCCACACCAAGGGTCAGGTTTTCTTGCCTAATTTTTACACAGGTGTAAATCCAGATAGGCTCCTGTGAATTCAATGAAATTGCTCCATGAAAGGCATGGAAATCAGAGTTGCAGGAAATGGCAGATCAGTTATTTCTTTCACCAGCAGACTGAATTTTAGAATCCACAGCAATTGGAAGTGATTAGTGTTGAGAAATAGGTACATTTCTCAACACTAGTAGTGTTAAGTACTAGTAGTTAAGTAGTGATAAGGTGTTCCTGCTGAGTGACGGGGAAAAATACCGATTCTTGCACGATGCCTTGGGAGGCATTTCTTCAAATGGCTGTAAAAGATGTCAGTCAGAGAGCCCAAAACTTGGAAGCAGAAAAATGAAAGAATAATGAGAGGGGAGATACTTCGGGTGTCCCACTGTAACTCTTTAATTTTAATCCCTATATTGCAAAAGGTAGGTTTCCTACTACTGAAACTTCCTTCAGAAATGTCTTTAATTTTCAGTATTGAAGTCTGGAAAAGTAGTTGGGCACAATAGGTTTAAAAAAAATAAAATTTAAAAAAATGCTTTCAGACAGTTGTGTCAGCATATTTTTTTCACCTTCAGATATTTTTATTATTTTATTTACATTTTGAAAAAAAAAAAAAAAGAGCTTCAGAATTCCCCATGGCATTTTCTTGTTTTGGTTCAGCAGATACTTTTTTTGCTTTAAAAATAAATGTTTTACAAAAAGAAAAGAAGTTAAGTGCCTCCAGATCCTATACAAGCTCCAACCCAAGCTTATCTTTGGGGACTTGCTTATGCTTTCTTTAGACAAAGTGTTGCTAGAGCAGTAGTATCTGAATGAACAACCAAGGCCATATAACTTTATTATTACCAAATCTGCTGTATTTTACACATTCATTTCCAGCTCCTTAATCCACCTCTATATTTTCTATAAAATACTCTTAGAGCTGAGCTGTTGATGCCAGCTCTGATCTAAAATGCTGTGATGATTTTGTCCTCTGTATTCCACTAAATGGAATGAATAACATTAATTCAGCATATAATTGTCTGTCTTTTTCCCCTTGCCTTTCCTCCTCTACTCCCCTGCCTTGCTTCCCTTTGTCACCCGTGCCTTTTGCCAGGAAGTTATTTTCATAGTTGACCTGGATTTGCACAGAACTAGTAATGTAAAGGCAAAAAACAGCTGGAGGTGTAAGTGGGAAGAGAACAGAGGAGGCTCCTCAAGGGGATTTTGCTCTTGAAAACAGGAGGGGAGTGAGATATTGCTGCTTCAAATAGCTGATGAACAAAGAAGGAAAGCATGAACCTGGGAGCTGGCAAGACAGCCAGGTCTGCCAGTACTAGTATGATCCAAACCGCTGGGCCTGCCGCAGAAAAGGATTTTGCCGCTGGTTATCCTGGGACCAGGCTGCAACATGTGTGAACTCTCTTGTGACAAAATATGACTGAACTGCTTTTCTCTGTTGGACACCCATGTCTTCACTCTCAATGCAAAACTGTTCTTAACATGGTTCCACTGGAACTTTATTCTTTGACAAGGGCATTTAAAATGTCGTAGGTAAGGCTCTTCATGCAAAGAAAGGAAATTTGAGATGTGTAGTTCTTCCATGTTGCCTTATATTTGTCACAGAAGATATTAGAAAGCTGGCAGTTTGGCAGCAGGAGTCTGATCAAACCTGAACTCAGAAAAATCTGTAGCTTCAGTACGATGGTTTATGGAGGATTCCCGATCAGAATATATCAGGCTACTTCAGTCTAGCCCTTGATTGTAACTCAGATACACAAAGAAGTTGCAAGAACTTAAGTGCCATTTCCTTGAAAGGCCTTTTTGCTTTCTGCCTCGGGAGAAGCATGCGACATCTTGCCCTGGGCTTACAAACTATTGGGTTACACCAATGCTCACACTGGATGTGTGATGAGATGGTGTTGGCTTTCCCCACCTACCCTCCGCGCCCCCCCGCCCCCCATAACAAAATGCATGTTCACAGATGCATCTTTTCCATAAAGTGAAATAGTTCTTGGAAAACTATTATATTTCTAGTTGTGGCAGAGGCTCTGTTTTCCGCTGCTGTATCACAGTGTATCTTAACAGCATCATTCTATCGGAAGTGGCTTTGTATTGCTGGTCCCTCAAACTCCAAGAAAACTTACTCTGCAACCAGCACTAAGGGGTACAGAAATCCATCAGGCTTTCAATCCAGGGCATACCTGGGAAGTGCGAGCATGATGCAGCATTCCTTGTGCGTGGCTTGTTCCTTGTAGCAGTTATATTGGACTCTGGAAAAAAAGTCATACATCTTTACTGCCAGCTTTCCACTACTCTTCTCATGTGCCCCCCTCCAATGCTGTCTGCATTTACGGCCCCAAAATGGAGCCAGGGCCAGAATTGTTCCAGAAGTACAATGTGTTCACGTATTGCTTTGGATGAGAGATAGTAGAATGGTGCCACAATTTTCCCAGGTATAGAGAGCTTTCCAGCAAGTTCCGGCTGGTTGCTGT
This sequence comes from Chroicocephalus ridibundus, assembly GCF_963924245.1. Classification (NCBI taxonomy): domain Eukaryota; kingdom Metazoa; phylum Chordata; class Aves; order Charadriiformes; family Laridae; genus Chroicocephalus; species Chroicocephalus ridibundus. Next base: position 6,087,589 of record NC_086296.1, on the reverse strand, counting down.
GGCGAGGTCAAAGCATTGGCAAAGACAAACTTGCTGTCTTGCGCCGTTTCTCAATGAGTGTGGCTGGTTGGTTGTCTTTAAAGTGTCAGCACTTCCTGCAAAACGGAAACAACAAGGTTTTGTCTAGGAAACATCCAAATCCGTTTTCATTTTTGCCTTTGTGAAACCTTTTGAAGTCTTTCAGATGAAAACTAGAAAGCCCAGGCCTGAGTATGTGTATTTGTTGGTACTTTGCAACTGCTGAGCACTAAAAAGTCCTGGGATCTGTGGTAGGAGGGTGCAATAGTAGATGAACGTGTAGTACCATGTTGCTTTGAAGCCTCCCCTGCTGTTCTCCAAAAGAAGCTTGATGGTAAATTTGTCTTCCCAGCCACAAATGAGAAAATGCACTGCTTCATGTTGCCTGTGCTTTATAGTAACTTTACTGTAGTTAGTCAGGTTAATTTATCTTGGCCCTGGCTTTTTTTAATGCTCCCCAGTATATATTCTGCTCAAAGGAAAAACCACCTGTTTTTCCAATCTGCTGCTATGTCTACATTTAAGAGAGGGGAACGTTGTATGAAGTCCCTGCTCTGAATTGCGTCCCTGTATCAGGATGCCAATTTTGACATGTTCCAACCAGCTCATGTCTTTTATAGGTGCAGAAGCTACAAGAAAGTCCCTGGAGCGGCAATTTGGTGACAACTCTTCTGCCATTAGGGTTGCATTATAAGGCATTTGTACCCTGCTTTTGTCAGCAGTTATAGTAATCTCCACTGAAAACTGAGCAAGGGAAAATCCCAGGCCAGCTGGGCTGAAAGAGCTTTTTGTACCTGCAGTGCTAAACAGGAGGGAGGGAAGCACTGGATGAGCTGGAACTGAGGTTGTTCTTTAAAAACTTTCTCACATAATAAAAGTTTTCAGGCCTACTTGGAGGACAGGACACTGCACCACTAGATCTCCTCCTAGTACATTCTGTCTTGGTCCTTTTGAGGGACAGCAAGAGCTTTGGGTCTCTCTTAAAGCATCTCTAGGACATGTGGGGCTCTTTAACTCCATGCAAGTAGCTTTTTCGAAGTTTTCTGCTTAACAGTCTGTGAATGTGACAAGGCAATTACATTGGCCTGTGGCACTTCTGCGTTCCCAGGCCGTCTTATGAGCCACAGCAACAAAAAGCTCTGTGCCATGCAGGTCACTGGAGTCCAGTTGGTTCTGTCAGCTGCCTATCTCAAATAACAGCAAGAACAGATGCCATTCCAGTGGAAACTTCTTTACAAGGAAATACCTCAGATTCCAGATGTTCGGGACTTTTCTGCATGTTTGTAAATTTAAAATGTTCCTTTAGGACTTGGTCAGCATAATTATCAGCACTAGTGTTTTGCTTTTAAACTATATTTGAATTTTTGTGAATGCTGTGTGATTTGTGTGCTAGTTGGTCACCCTCTACACTGGAGCCCAGAAGCCTTTGCCAGTGACAGGAGACAATCTCACTATACGTTGGTAGAAGTTTAAGGGATTTTTGTTCTACTTTTAACCAAGTGACAGAGACAATATTTCTTTTGATTCTGCCTTCCATCTGAATCCTAGTTTATACCAGTGAAAAACTTGATTGTTTTGTCCCTGAGCTGGCTGGGAAAAAGGGTTTGCATGTATGCTTGAGAATTGGGAAAAGGTGTTTTATGTGGCTCCCTGCCCTTGCTGTCCTTATTACATGGATTATTCGTCTCTAGATTTGAGAACGTCCCTGGGGAGTGAGATGCAGACAGTCTTATCCAGAGCAGCAGCTGTACCTTCCTTCTCTTTCCACAGACAGAGCAAAGGCCCAAGGGGCATTCTGCCTCCCTGCAAGGAAGGAGCTTTACCTTCTATTGGCTACCGAGATATGTCTGGTTTTCCATCTATTCTGATGAGAAGATCTCATTTCTTTCTGTAGACCCTGCCCATTTCTGCCTTAAACCAATTACTGGTACTCCACTGCGTCACCTATAAAGCTTTAGTATCCATTTCAGGAGATACTGCACTGTCTCCTTTGCCTGTCTAAGATACCAACATCTGACTTCTATATTTGGTTGCTTTGGTAGGTGCTGTGAATCTGGCCTTGTGGTCTTTTAAGTGGTGCATGGGTGCAGGGTCTGAGGGGATGGAGAAATTTGAGCAGCATCAGAACTCAGATATCTTTTCTCTTGGTTTAGCACATTTGCCAGTGTACAGCAGCCAGACATGATTTCTCCCTGCACACAGACCCGCAGTCTTAGCACAAATGTTAGTAAATCTCATTCCTTGCACAGCATTTCAAAAGTGTCCTTAATGGTATGGGAAATTGGCCCTGCGTGTGTCCAGAAGGGGATGGTTCAGGCTTGGTCACCCATTTAGCCCTTAGCTTTGCTTATTTGTGCTGGCTCCAGCATGCACTGATGGGCTAATTAAGCTGCCCGGTTCCCACTCCCTTGGTGCCCTTCTGTTGCGCTGGGGGGACAGCAGGATCGGGAGAAACTAGTTCCTTTGGAGGGGGGCTGGAGTGCAAAATGAACAGCCCACAACCCTCTGACCGGCAGTACTGTACTGAGGAAGACTTCTCTCTCCACAGGGGCTGGTCTGCTCTCTTTATCCACCCTCTGACATGATCCTGTATCCAGGCACTTAAGAAGAAGAAAAAAAGAAACAAAACTGAAAGCTGCTATTTTTAAACTCTGCCTTTGGCTCTCTTTGCAGCACTCTGCTTTCCTCCCTGTGATTCAAACAGTGTTCTTTTGAGAACTAGGCACCAGGGCCCTGCGGTTTCCTGGTACTTGGAACATAAAATCTCCTAATTCTTCTCTCACAGCAAGCTTCAGAGGCTGGGGAGTGATTGATATTTTCTATCGCTTCATTAATAGTCACGGCACAGTAGTTTCCTAATCTGTTTTTGCACTGCTTTTTATTTTGAATAATTTGTCTTCCAAATTTTCTCAGCCCTCCATGTGACACAAAGCAAATGCTGTTTGCTCCCCTCCTGCCTTTTAACCGATGGGTTGAGACCTTCAGGAGCTGGTGAGGCAAAGCTGTCTGAGAGCTGGGAAGCTGGGGGACCTGCCTCGAGGAGCTTCCTCATGTTTGTTTCAACAAGCTTGGCAAATCTACTGGGAATATGTCCCGGAGTGATCTATTGCTGGGATAAATTGGGAGTAACTACTGCAAGGGAAAGTCTCGTGTTGCTCTGCTGGTTGATACTGGCACCCATGGTGTAAGTGTTGCAATGTTGTCTGCAAGCACAGAAGATAAAAGATAAGTGATGCCCCAGAGAATCTGAAATCTGTGCAGACAAAGGGAAAGAAAAGTGAAGGCAGAAGGTACTTGAGTCTCGGACACCACTACAGCAGGCGTTGATCACTGATAGAGACCACCTCTACCTACCCCCTGTGTGGTGCTCTCCTAGCCCAGCCCCGCTACTAAATTAGGGATGCTGACTGTGTGTGGAGGTGATGGGGGTGGGTCTGGAAGATACCCTAGACCCTAAGGGAAGAGTGGAGCATTAAAGTCTAGTTCACTTCTCTGCAAGGAAGGTCCATTGAGAGAACATGATGGCCATACTCAGAACCAGTCAACAATTTGGAGCACATAACAGACCTCTCTGTACCACTTCTTCAGGCCCTGCTGTTTTTTTCCTTTTGGTTCATGTGGTCTTTCAGCATACTTGCATACATACCAAGTGAGTAGCACTCAATATGTGTATGTCTGCAGTTCATACAGACAAATAGTGTATCACAACAACTGCAGCCCTCTTATTGTGGAGGGCATGTGTGGCTGTGGGTTGGTGGTCTACAATGGCACAACTAAAGTGAAATCAAAATGCTAGGGTCCTCTTGGGAAAGGAGAACTTCAGCCTTTTTCCTGAGAGCCTCTGCCCACTGCCATCACCGTGCACAGTGAGAAAGCTTGTGCCACAGTTCATTTTCCCACCTTCATGTCCACGCTTGGCTCTCCTTTTCTCCAAATAGGACCTACTTCAAGTCCTCTGTGACTAAAATAACCTGCATCTTCCATGGAGGACAGCAAGATTAATCTGCTTAGCAACCAGCATGGAGAATGTGTTGTGCCTCAACTGTTTTTCCATGCCCCGTACACACTTCCGCCTATCAGTTCTAGTCCAGGGAATTATGACGTTAAAACCTGGGTATTAGACCTATTTCTGGTGGTAAATGAGGTGCTCAGGGCACAGGAACATAGCAAATCTCTGGCACAGAAACAGGGTCAGGAAAAACCTGGGAAGTCTCCTGCTGACCATGCCCTTCTGCACCACATCTTCAGGGATAAAGCTACCCCAGATAAAAGCAGGAAAATGCAGTGGGACGCATTTGCCAAGAGGCTTGGGCATCAGTGCATGAGATGGAGGAAAAACAGGGACAAGGGCAAGCTGTTGTGAGCCAACTCTTCGCTACTGCACTCTTCAAGCCACATCTCCTCATTGCCTTGTAAACACCTGGAACATTTACCTGTAAATGAGCTCGCTTTTCCAGGTTAAACAACTCGCTGTGCTGCTGGGACTCTCTGGCATGTCTGCAATAATCCTGAACTTGCTGTAAATTGCTTTTTCATTCAACCCAACTTGGAAAAAGGCAGACAGGCTGTAGTCTAAACACCCCAAGAGTCTGTATTTGCTTCGTTCCTTATGTGTTCCAGCACACTCTGCTCCCCTGCGATTTAAAACAATGTGTCTTTGTGCTTATCTTCTGGGCTTGGCAAGGCAGTTTTTACCTCTTAGTTTTTGTCTCAACAGGAGAAATTGCTGTCTAACATCCTTTGTGGACTTCCGACCAAAACCATCCAGTGCAACATATGGTAAGTCATTCAACGTTTTATAAACTCAGAGCCTCGACTATAGTTATTTATGGGTGGAAACTGGCATATCAATAGTTTCTTTTTGGTTATAAGGCTAATGAATTCTGGCTTATGTTATTATGACATCTCAGTTTGGGTTTCTCCAGCCCTTCCTTACATTATAATGCCTTTGACTTTACATTTGTTGCTTCTGGTGCCTGCCGCAGCAGCTTCGCACTGTGGTGTGTCAGCAAGGGAAGAATCTCAGCCACATTCCCCTTGCTCCAAAAAACACAGGCCATTATTACTTATGTTAAAGGAGAAGGTTGGTTCCCTGATGTTACACGTGGCAACAGTGTGTGAGGACGTGGCTTTGGATGATCCTATATGTTACTACACTGATATATCCATTCTTAGTCATGTCATCCTATGAAGAAGAAAAGGAGTGAGACAGTAGATAAATGAGTATGACTTGTGGGATGGCTTTGTTTAAGTTCTCTTGTCTCTGGCCATTAGCAGTTGACTGATGCCTGCAGCAGAGAATAGTTGGGACTTACTGCAACCTCAGCAAATGTGAGGGATTCACTGTACAGTGGTGGAGAAAAACTGTGCTAGCAACCTCCATGCTAGTGCAGAGAGTTATGCAGCTCTCAGCCTGTGGTGGTGTTCTGTGCTAGGTTGTTGTACCACCGCTTAGGGCACTTGTGTGCCCTAATTCCAGTGCGGTTTTAGGAGGTAAAACTTTTCATAGTTGTTTGGATCATATGAATTTCCTCTGTGTATGTATTTCTGGTATCTCAAAAATGGTTGTCATGCATTGCAGGGGGTCACCTGGAAACGGGGTTGACTCTCTGAAAGGTGAAACAGTACCTGTGCTTGGGAGACTGACTCACCTTCCTCCCTGAGGAAGTTCTTCCAGGATGCTTTTGGGAGAAGATTTCTGGGTTTACGCTCCCACTGACAAAGGAGATCCCCAGCCTGTTGGACTCCTCATCCAGCACCTCCTGCTAGCACTGAATTCACCATGCATGTTATGCAAACGTTTTTTATTACTTCCAGGCACAAACTCTTCTTGAGTTTCCTTTGTGGTTAATGCAGCCCATCTGTAGTTTAAAGAAAGCAATGTTCAACTGTCTTGCTTTTAGTATTTTGTGTAGTGCTGCACTCAGGTGACCATTGTAAATGTGTAGCTCTCACTTTGCACTTGGTTTTTCCAAAGTCTGGAGCTTTGGGGTCTCTTAGCTGTTCCAAGATCTGCCTGTTTTCTCAAGGATCTTTATTTTGGGTGTGAGGAGAAAGAGTGAATATAAGAGGTTCAAGGGGAATGAGTAAGATGGAGCAGAACAGTCTATACAAGTAGCAGCATGGCTTGGAGCTCGCCTGACCTCAAGGGCCTCCTGCTGCAGGGAGGCACAAAGAACTCTGGACCAGGTGAAGTGAGGAGGGCTTACCTCCAAGGAGGCCTGATGTGTTACACTGCACTAAAATGCATCCAAATATCAGTCCAACAGCCATGTCTCCAATTTCTTCCTTGCCACAGCCAAGAACATATCTAGAGGGAGATGTTCAAATGCAGCTGTTCTGCCTGGTAGTTTTCTTTGTTTTGACACAGCCCCTTGCAGGAATAACTCTAAGGAATGGATTGCGCTTCACCCCAGGCTTTCTTATATAGTGAGGAGCTATAAGGAACTAATATAGCTCCTTACGCTACCATTATGTCTTGCAATGGGCTGGAGAGCTCAGAGCAAGCCAGAGGAGTGCAAGGACAAAAGCAAGAAAGATGGACCCTTGCTTCTAGTCCAGCTTTCAAACTTTGTTTCCAGCATAGTGTTTTGGGTTCATCTCTGTGAAGTATGATGGCAAAAGTCACATGGTTTAAAGTGTGCAGCCCAAACCCAGGAATATTCACTAAATCTGCCAGTAAAAAAAAAAAAAAAAATCTGCCCCTCTCCTTTTTTTTTTTTAAAGGGTTAGAATATGCCAGGACAGTATTTCGGCTTATATATTTATGCACTAACATCAAACATGAGCTGTCTCTTAAAAGCAGAATGTGGAACTATCAGAGACAAAACAAGACTCGGACATTGGCAAGGAAGCACTCTCCATGCCTGACTGAGCTGACGTTTCCTAATTGCAACCAGAGAACTTACTCTGTGTAAGAGTTTAAAAACTTTACCTTTTTTCCAAATCATAGTGGTTTGCCCCTGTGAAAGCTATTTCCCTCATTGTTCATTTTTGGGAATAATTACCTACTAGCAGCATTTAGAATTTCTCTTCACCTCCTCATTTTTCTTTTTCTCTTTTTTGATGTGTGTCACTATTTCAGCTCTGTAACCATCCTGCTCTTGGGGTAACCAAGCAGAGATGGTCAGAACTCTGCAATGCTCAGAGCTGGGCTAGGGAAAGGAGGTTACCTTGGCATGGAGTTGCCTTTAGCCCACGGCCTTCGTCTTTTCTATTGGTCTCTGGCCTTTGACTCACACAACCAAGGAAATGTGTACTGGAGCCCAGATTCACTGTTTTGCACTTGGGACAAAACCCTCCCCTCTAACTTTCGCATTCCTGCAATTCTGAGTTCTGCCTAGTAGCAGAATTAGAATGAGCAAAATACCACAGGAAAGATGATGCTGAAAGAAGTATTTATTAACTGTCTTACCAGATGCAGAATGGTAGAAAGCATATCCAGCTGAGATATATCTAGCCAAATTTAACTAAAGGTCATGAATCTGCAGAGCTTTTCTGACTTTTCATGCCCAATAGACGTGCTCTTGCTTGAGCATATCCTGTCTCTAATGTAGATCTTGCCTTACTGAACTCAGCATTTTTCCCTTCCCATCACGCTAATTGAAATTAAGCAAGGTGCTAAGAAGCTAAGAGCTTATGTTTTCAAAGCGGGTTAATAGTTTTAAAAGTTTCAATTTGGGAAAGTCTGAATCTTGAGAGACCAAACTTTTCAGCAAATACCTTCCACCTGAAAGTTTGGTGTCTCTTGCAGTGCCTGGGGATGGTTCTGCCAAGTCACTGGTCACTTTGGGACATGCAGTAGTGAGGTCTTTAGTCCAAAGTCAGGCTCTCCTGGAAGTGTTTGGCAGTTTGCCCAAGAACAGGGATGGGCAGTTTCTCAGGCCTTGCTTTCAAAAGGTAGTAAAACCAACATGACCAGTTTAAGAATATGTCACGTCCCACTGTTCTGTGTGCCTGCTTATCTTTAACAATGTGCTTTCAAAGGATTTTGGATAAGAACCGAAAGGAGAGCTTTGAAAATTCACTCATGCAAAATAATTGTATTTAACCTATGCTGTCAGTTCACACCATATCATCGTAAAGAATAATAAATAAGCAGTCCACATTCCTACAGTAACCTTTCGCTATTCAGTACCAGGAGGTGAGGGTACATGTGCCTTCCCAGACATCAGGTATGCCCTGGTGGTGGTGGGAGTGTTTACTTTTGTTTTCAAACTTCACGGTAGCAGTGGGGGGATGAAGTTAAAAAGCAATCATTCCGAGTCAAATGGTAAGGCCTAGGAAAACAGATGTGGGGTGTGTGCCATGAGCCAAGATCAACTTCACAGAACTCAAAAGATTAGTTCTACAAAAACTGGAGGGGAGGGGGGAAATATTATCCAGTCAGTGTTGTGATGGATGGGGGCAAGGAAATAGCTCTAAAGAGTCAAACAACAGAATCTGCAGCACAAAAATGTTAACTTTCTGCTGCCATTATTTTGTCATAGGTAGGAAATTCTTTCAGTGGTATCTGAAGGGTATTAAATACTATCTTTCTCTGCATAAAATAGGGGGGCAGAGGCTTTTATTTCTCTGAATTGCGTCTGCACTCAGCTACAGAGTAAAACTGTTCTCCTGCTTAAAATCCTGAGCATATAGGGCTAATACGTATCTCCCCGTTCCCTGGGACTTTTTGTTGTTGTAGCAACTTTTTTATTTTTCTGTCAAGGAGCTATGAATAAAATGTTTCACTTTGGTCAATACTGGCAAAGTATAACACTCTGGGACCATTGAGCCAACCCCAAATATTGCAAACTAATTTAGCAGTAGATTTTATTTACCTGTTTTGCTTCTGACCTAGCTTCTGCAGCCAGGTTGTGTTTCTTATGGTGCTGCTCTGCATCATGTGTGTCACTGTATTGGGGGTACCTCATGAAAAATCAGGGCTAGCCAAGGAGCTAAGAGCTTTTTCCCCAAAGCGGCTATTGATTTTTGAGGCATCTAAGCACACACATCAAATACTCACCATCTCCTTAAAAGGACCAGCTCAGTGCACCCATTTTGAGCTCCTTGGCTGGTTTCATTATAGTCAGTCTTGTTCTACTGGCTTCAGAAGGGTTATCTGGAATACAGTTTTCACGACAGCTATTCAAAGGACCCAGTATTCTCTATGGTATGCCTCCGCGATCTCTGAGAGTCAGAACAAGTTCAGCTAGGCCAGCATAACTGTAATAAACTCTCTTGAGCCAGGTATTGATTTCTGCCTTCCAGACTGCCAGCACTTATGGTGGCATCAGTGAAAGCTTCTCATGTTCAGTACACCTCACAACCTCTCTCTCTTAGCTTTTTTCGGGTGCCTTAGCTGTGCCCTGCCAGAGAGGGAGACCTACTTCTGTCCCCAGTGTCTTGTCTCGCTCTGGCCTATCAGGTACATGGAGACCTGATTGAAAACACGTGTCTATTTCCTGCATGCTGCATTATTTTAGTAGGCTTTGCTCTTCAGCTGGGGATTAGCCTTGTCCCCATTCCACAGGTCTCCTCCCAGCACAGAAAAGGTTGCTAGCTCCATCCTCTGCTCTGGCTTCTCTTTAGCTTTCCTTCTGTGAGTGCTCGGCAGAAGTGTATCAGCTTCAAGCCGTAGCCAGCCAGGCTGCCTGTATCCGAGCAAGCACTGGTTCTTCTGGCACTTTCCTGTTAGCATCAGTGTGTCTCTGGCTGTGTTACCAGAACCACCCCCCACAGCAAATTGTCTCTCACTGGACATCTCCTTCCTCAGATTAGCCAGGTCTCTTGTCTTGAAAACTCCATGCCACAACACAGTCTTGTTCCACACTGTTGCTGAACAGTATCCAGAAACATCCCACAGTCCCTCACAGAAGAAAATGCAAGTTCTCTGTAAAAGTAACACATGGCAACTTCAGCTTCTGCGTTTAAAAGTCCTTCTGTGTTTTGCGTCCAGACCCTTGGTTGTCATTGTTGACACTGTGAAAGAAAGCCTCCACTACTGTTCATGGGGAGAAGCCCCCAGTCTGCATACCACATTTTCCTGGAATCTATACTGGGCTTGCAAATATTCTGTTTATTTCTCTAACACATCCACTGAAAGCTCAGAGCAGTTTTTCAAGGCTTCCCACAAGCTAAACCAAGCCAAAGGTTCCCTGGCTGACAATCATCAATAATATTGAGCTGCTGCTTAAACCTGCTGTCCTTAGATGAATTGACAGCTCTCTTCTTCCAAGGGCTTGGCTGCAGCAGGCTTGTTACCTTTGTATAGGGACTCTAAAGGACCACTGAGGTCTGAGCTTGTTCCAGTCTCCTCACCGGATGAAGGTGCTACAAGAACCTTATTTACCTCTCATCTGAGGAAGCCTCCCTCAGTCTTTCCACTGGCACCATCTCTGCTCATCTGGACCAGCGCTTCTAGGGTTTCTAAGGGAGAAAGTACCATTGTGGTAGAATTTGGCCTTACAGCTCTGAGGAGGGACTTTCTCAGAGGCCATGGAGACAAAGCACTTCCCAGCCTCAGCCATAGGGACAACCCTGGTTGCTGCATCTTCTTGTCCTGGGTGAGAGGTGGAGCAATTTCTGTGTATCTCTAAGCCTTTGTGCTCCCAGGGCTCCAGGCAAGAGGCTCGGAATGAGTCTTGCTTGCCGTCTGTGAGCTTTTACCCCATAGAGAGCAGTAGTTAAACCCTCCAGCCTAGAAATCCTTTGGGCTTTACTGCAGGCTGTAAAACAGGCTGGGGAGACACTGGGCTCTAGTTGTTTGTCTCCAGAGGTAAATCACTGTTCATACAGTCCTAGCCTCTAGTTCTCAGGATGAAATTCCATTTTCATGCCAGAAAAGCAGCAGCTCCAGTCTATGGAAAGCTCATTTGCCATGCTTGTGCTGTGGGCTTATTTTCCTCTACAGTAGCACCCGGCATCTGGCTGAAAAGCGTGGCAGATGAGGCCCGGCGGGCTCAGTAAAACCCCTCTATCCCCTCACCGGAATGCAAGACAAAAGAGCTGCATCTGTAATGGACGGCTCGGGCTCATATCTCCCTCTGAGGAGAACCATTACAAAAATATTTCCCAGATATTTGGCTGGGCATCTCACAAAACTATCCAGTTTCATGATGCTAATTTTCCCATTGTCTAGACAGTTGCAAATCCAGACAGCATTATCAGTGTGAACCTACTGTGCACACACGTACACACAAAAGCCCATTTTCTGCCCATGGTAGTTACAGGTATGTTCTTACCCATTAGCTGCCTAGTGGTGAACTTCTGAATTGCTCCGAAATGCACGTATAAATCTCTTGGGGTCCCCATTCCCCTGGCAAGGCTGGCGTTTGATTCAAGCAACACCAAACTGTGTAGGTGCTCTGAAGGTTGAACTGGAGCATCTAGTCCCTTGCTGCCTACCTTCTCCTGCACCTAGAAGAAGAACAAACTGTGCTTGGGGTTGGAGAGTGCTGTGAGCCAAGCCTGGATGTCCCTCCTCAGGACAGAGTCTCCTGCCCTTGGAACAGTGGTGTTCCAAGGATGAAAATGTTCTTTTGTGGTTTCCATGCTGGAAATGTTAATGGAAAGACATTCTGGGGCTGTAGGCATGTATATGAGGTCCTGCTAGTCTCTGATGATGATAAAATGATCTGTGGGCATTTGTTCCCTCTGTCTGGCTTGAAATGTTAAGACCTGTGTAGAGGAACAGCGCATTCTTGTTCTATGCATCAGGGGTGACAGCCCACATTGTGAGGCGGGCGGTAGCACCTTCCCCAGACTTTGGCATAATCAGTAGCTATATTTATAGCTCCTCTGCGATGCCAAGGGGCAAAAATATAGTAGAAGCAGGAGCTGTATTTACAAAGTAATAACTTCTGAATGAAGATACTTAGCCAGCAGCAGCATTTCCCCTACTTTCTCTTCTCTAACTTGAAGAGTTCTTCACTTTCTTCCCAGGGCTTCTTTCCATGTGGGCATGGCTTTCCTGGCCCACTGAAGTGGGGGTACCCCCTGGCTTCCTGGGCTGTACCAGCAGCCCAGGCTCTGTGCCCATGTCTTTGGAAGGCAGATTAGAGTGACACAGGTGGAATACAAAGGGCTTGACTGCAGCTCCTTTCCAGCTTTTTTTGGAGGGCACAAGGAGTGGGGAAGGAACTTCCTCTGTGCTCATGGGATGTGAATCCCGCCAGGCAGCTCTTGATTGTGTGTAGGATTACCAGAGGGAATCCCTGTGATTGAGGCAGCAATATTGTTCTACTAGTGAAAATCCGGGACTTGTAGTATCTGAACAGCAGTGACGTGGATCTTTCCCTGGTGAGGACCCCAGCCACGCTGGGTGATCTGTTTCCAGGAGCCCCTACTGACTCCTGAAGGCAAACAAAAGGGAAGGAACTGAAATAACCACGACATGGTGGGTTCATCATCTGTTACTAGAGCCTGGGAGCTGCAGGCAGAGAGAACCTAGGGGGACCCGAGCAGAGCTGAGATAATGTCCCAGACAGCCAGTCTGTGAGGGAGCGGAGGAGGAGGAAGAGGGCAGTTCTAGTTCAAAATCTGTGGGGCTTTGCAGTGAAAGTGCTGGGAAGGGAGGGCTGGAAAAGTTCTTTCTTCCTCCAAGATAGCTGTGGTCTGTTCCCCAGCTGGACTCTCGCTCTCTGTCTGCTCTAATCCACATCTTCTCTCTACCAGCTGGGGTTTTTTTTGCAAACTCAAATCTGATCTCCTTAGTTGGTCCTGTGTGTCTTGCTCAGTTTTCAGGACTCCATGTTTCCACCGTATAAATCTTACAGCAAAGCCTACTTGCCCTCCTGTAACTAAAAAGGGGAGGTACTGTGGGTCTAATAACAGCAAAGAGTCACAAGAAGTCTTCTAGTCCAAAGTATTTTACAGAAGGCTGGCTGCATCTGCAACTTGAACTGCTGCAACTCTCATTGTGAGATTTGACTTAATGAAAACTAAAATACTCAGCCCCCTCCAAGTTTTATGCCCATGAAACGTACCTAGCTCTAGGGAGGTGGCCATGTCTGCCAGAACAGCGTGTAACGTGAAGGGAGAGGGTGTTTCTGAAGCTCTACACCAGAGCAAAAGCCAAGAGCTCGGTTAGATTTGGTATGCCTTTTCCTATTTTCCATAAATGTTAATTCTGGGTACATCCTCACTGACTAACTTGCAGAGCCAGACGTTAGTGAGACTGGAGATAAGAAAATATAACCCCCTGGGAACTGAAGGCATGAGATTCCTTACACTGACTGAAATGTAGAACCCTTCTAGGGGAAGCCAATGTGCAAAGGATACAGACACAGGTAAAGTGAATTCGTACTTTGAATCGTGCATGTGCTTAGGTATTCAGTCTTTCTAATCACACAATGCAGATGTGCAGAAAGTTATGTGAGATTGGTTACAATAAATTTACCTAACTTAATCCTTAAATCTGTGATGCTCAGCAGAGCTCCTAGGAGATGCAAGGAAACTTAGTTATTCTGTGCTCTTCTAATGCAAGTAACAAGAGCAGATATCCACTTAAACTTTCTTGAAACAGGTCTCTGCAGATGAGTCTCTGATGGACTTTGCTCTGCAGTTTTGTGTGGTGGCTTCATCAATAGGGTCTTGCTTCAGTCTGTATGCTCGATAGTGCTACCACCTGCTGATGGACACATCTGAGCACAGATGTGCTTTGATCTGTGGGACGTCATTCCCAAGTAGGTCTCCCTGCCTTTGGGCACCCTTACGAGACAAGGAAACTCACTGTGCACAGAGCTGCTAAGAAAGACCGATTGCACTTTAATCCCACGCATGAATCTGCCTGAAGCCACACTAGCATCACTCTTGGGGCCAGAAACACTATATCAGGCCCTGAGATTTGAGGGGATTGTCGCACTCCAGCCGCAGCCCTCCTGCACACTGCAGAAGAGCCGGGCCTTTGGCTTCAGTGGAGTGGGAAGGAGTTATTTACCCAAGACTGGTTGTGTTGGAAGGATGCGAACCTGAAAAGTGTTTGACTAACAGGTGCCCAACAAAGGTCATCAGAAAGACAGGTCCAATGAAAGCAAAGGCAAGGCTTTTTTAACAGGTGTGTAGAACCACTGTTGAAAGACATTGTAATAACCTTTTCTAAGACTATGAATATCCCTGAGGAAAACCCATTTTGGCAGCAGCCTGGCCTTCTGTTTCCCATCAATTGTAGCTTTGTCTCTTTTGAAGCCCCCTGCTGCAAATGAGCAAACACCTGGCTGAGAAAAGATGAATGGAAAACATTGCCTGTGCTAGAGAGCTAATGGCAAATCCCATGCCAGGAGGAATAATAAACAGGAGATTATTGATATAACTGTGCTAGTCTCCAATAGCTTTTCCACCAGGCATGTAGAAGTACCTACAAAAGAGGCATTGTCTCTACTGTCACTGCAAGGGAAATGGGAGAAGTGAGTTGTGCCTTGATTTGAGACCAGTGCAGGAAGGACGAGTTTGTGTCTGGTGAACAAAATTGATCAGTATCAGCAGAATAGGGAAGGAGGGAGTGAGAAATTGCTGGGCTGTGAATTCTGAGGGTCAAAAGGTAGCATATTGTAGTTAAGTGTCCAAGAGGCTGTTGTTCATTAGCCAGACCCCTGCTCTAAATCTTAGGTGATAGGCTGGGAATTGAACTGCAGATTTGGGTCTGATGGCTGAAGTCCATCTTGCCCAGAGCCCCAGTGCACGGCTGCTGGCTGTCCATTTTGCATTGCAACAAGGTGCAGATTTATTAACGTGCAGGAATCTGTGTCATGATGTTAGCACAGCCCAGGCATGTGGAGATTTTAAGAGCGTTGCACCGATTGAATGTATTTGTTTCTAACAGGAATGCAAAGTTAGCCCTGTATTTGAGTGCTGTTGAAAATGTCCAGCTTTGCAAGTGATATCATGCGGAAGAGATTCCGTGAGGGCAGGTCATTGTGCTTTCTCCCTGAGATCTTTCTGTGACATTCTTCTACTAGGGAATAAGGCAGGGTAGCTTCCATAGATATGAATATTCTGTTTCTGGCAGCTTCACAGAAACCTCTTCTGAGACCCCAATTACAATCTCAACCTGATCACAAGGGATGGGGAAGGATGTATCTCAACAATATGTACACCCTAAAGTTTTGAGCATTTGCATACAGAAGCACCTCTTCACCAGCCTCTCTCCCTTTGCTTCCCTGGCTGCAGATACAAGCACTTTAGTTGCAGTTTGACTGCCTGATTCTTGGAAACCTGAGGCAGACAGCACACTGTTCTTCCAATGTGCCATAGAAAAAAGAAAGGTGGGTGGGAGGGAGGAGGAGAAGAACTATTTCCTGCAGTGAAACTCGATCCTTTTCAACTTAAAAATAGGAAGGAGGAAAACAAATTCCTGTGGGTCCTACTTTAAAAGGGTTTGACAGTTGCCTACTTTCTGCTCCACCTCCCAGAGCTCCCCATTTGTCTGATGTCTTGGTAAGAGCCCTCTTGAACACAAACGCAGATGTATCGACTGCAGTCGTGCAGATGGGGAAAGTGGCTCTGCTCCGTGCTGGGGGTCAGCTGCAGAGGAGTGTAATGCGCTGCGACAGGTAGCAAAACCCAGGATTAATTGTTCTTTGTGTGGAGCTACCATGCAGCCAGGTTTTCCTGGGCCTTTTTTCCCTGCTGGAAACTTTCTCCAAACCATTATAAAGGTGCCCAAGATTTCTGAGCATTTTTGCAGACCATGTCAAGCCAGGAGCCTCACAAGAGAGATCGCACAAATAGCAGCCAGAGCTCCCATCTGTGCTTGCATCTTCTCATGGTGGTCCTCTAAGCTGTAAACCACAGCCTGTGTCTGTGACAATAGGAGGAGGGGGAGCTCTGGGCACATCTTAATCAGACGTGATTGCCTGATCAGGCCTAATTGCCTCATAGCCACAGCCACCTCACTGCCCGATTTCAGCACTGGGTGACAGTGCCGCAGACCCCAACATAGCAGCCTTCCCCCTGCCAGATTGCTCTCTCCTGTAAGTCCTGCTCCCTCCTTTGCTTTACTTTCTCACTCCTGCTCTCCTGTCCGTTCTCTCCTCCCTCTTTCAACAACCTGCATTGACAGGGTAGGGCTGAAGGCAGATGGAGACGCAGGTTTTCTTGAAGCTCCTGTTCTTCTCTAGGGAAGAGAAAATAAAGGTTTAGGAGGCAGAAGAGATAGCCAGAAAGACTGTTTAAGTAATGAGCCAACAACATTTGCAATGGCAGCTCCAGCAAAAATGCTGCTGCCTGCAGTTCTCCTGCCCTAGGGTGCTATCAGACCTGGTGTGGCCTGGCCCCATGACAGGCATTGATTAGGGCTGTGTCCTCCTCTCTCTGTCTCACACCAGCAGCCGATGCTGCTATTGTGAGTCACTTCAGCTCTTGCCTACAGTCACTGCTGAAAGAGGCCACGGCTCCCAACAGGAGTGATTCGCCATGCCTCACCAGCCTTCTTTAATCTGCTTCCAGTCAGATCACCTCGGAGCTGGAGCACTAGAAAGAGCAGCTCCAGCGCTTTCTCATGCCCTCACTGCAGAGCTACTGTCCTCCTTGCTGACCTCCTTTAGACCTCCCAGGTTTGTGCTGTTAACGATTCACTGCATTCTTATGATTCTTCCCTCCTGAGTCAGTAATAAACCGCTTCTGGTGCAGATCTAGGGACTGTGCTGTTGATACGGGTTCAGAACTTTGCTGGAACAGGACTGCATATCTCTAAGTTAGGAACCACCCTCAGTCCTCCTGTGAGCTTGGTGATCATTGTGCTCTGGAGCCAGATCAGCTGTTAAAGCCACCCTGCCGGCGCCAATTAACACGACTAGGTACTTTTCCAAAAGCAGAGGGGTTTTAGCCTATGTGTTCAGGCCAGCTTCTGCTTTGAGTAACCACGTTATGCCTCACTGTGCTTGAAATTAGCCTTGAGCCAACGCATTGTACTTTGTGTGTCCAACAGGCAGAGTCAGTTACCACAGCTCAGCTGACGAGCAGTAATTCATTAAGCCTCTGTAATTCAGTCACTGCAATCATCCAGTCTTAACAGGGCCAAATATATTCCCACTGTGATGTCACAAGAGTACGAAATTCCTCTTTAAAAAAAAAAGTTGTCTGTTGTTGCTCAGCCCTGCTAAAGCTTCAGCTCTTTGTCATCTATCCAGAGCAGCAACCTATCTTTCCAAAGGCTGATTCCACCTGCATAGCCTAGAGTTGTACCTATCTAAGGAAAACAGGTGACTTAAATGAATGCAAACCTCTCTCTTGTACAGACGTGTGATCAAATGCAATTGAATTATGGTTGCTCAACAAGTAATCACCCTTCAGCTGAAGCAACATCACCATTGTGTACATGCTTGTAACTTGCCCAGCTCATTCACTTAACTTACGCAACGTGATAGCCTTAGTAAGAAACTGATGCCTGCTGAACTAATCTAAACCAGCTAGGGCTCCTGAGCCTCTGCTTGGACAATCGCTGATGGGCAGTTTGATGTGTTACTTGTACTGCAGCTTCTTTCCTCCTCTGTATCCAAAAAGTCACTTTAATTCCCCTCTTGCAGACTGTTTAACTGTAATCATCTGGCTTTGCCCTGGCATGGCCAGAGCGCGTGCACTCAACCCCTTTAAAACAGCTCTTTCTCATACCAAGAAACAGCCCTTTCTGTAGCAAATATATATCTACACCCCTAGCATCAGCCTTGTATACCAGTTGAACTAACCAACCGGTGGCTTTCAAACTAACTTTAATTAAACTGCTGTAAATTTGCATGCCGAATGACCTATGTGGATGTGTTGCAAGAAACCCTGCAGAAGGCAAACAAATCCATACCTCTGATGAAAGAAGCACGCATGCTTTCGTGGTAGGCTGTGGTCCAACTGCATGGAAGGCTTTATAGAGAAATGTGTTGGTTTTGTTGGATTTTTTCTTTTCTTTTTAGCTGGCGTGGAAGAAAAGAGAGGATAGTTTCCAACAGGGAGGATAAAACAGTACAAATTAAATCCATTCTCTGGCCAGTGTAACAATTGCAATTTCCTGCTATTCCTTGGAAGCTGTACAGCCCAAGAGGGAGATATTTCAAGACCGGTGTGTCAGGGATAGAAGTGCATGCATCTGGTTATTTTTAATGGCAGCTCTGTCCCTAATTTTCACTGCTGGCCTTGATGAAATGCCAGCTCTGCTTCATTAACCTTTTGTCAGTATGGCAAAGAATAAAAGGTGGCTCACAACATTAGCACCTGAGGTAAAGCTCCTTTTCCCAACAAGCTATTGGAGGTCCTTAGCTTATACCAGGGAGAGCTTTGGGTAGAGAAAGGAAAGGAGGAGGTAAAAGTCCCTCTATGAAGGTTTGTGTAACAGAGCCTATACAAGTCTCATATCTGCAGTCTTCATTACTGTCTGACACGTGCATTAGAACCAAGTTTCAATCAAGGTAACCATTTTCCTCTACAAGCCAAGGAAAATATTTGGTTTATTTTCAGACCATTAAGAATAGTATCTCAGAACAGCCCTGCTTTCCTTGCTTCATATGGGCTGCTTAAAAAAAAGAAAAGAAAAAGCACAATTTCACAACCGTGGCAGCTGTGAGCTGCACATGGGTTAGACCCCAATAAGCAAAATCTTCACTGTGCCTTGGAAGAGCCTTCTCAGGGCCCAGGATTTAATCCACCACCACAGCCAAAGGATTAGTGCTCCAGTGGTAGAGCTGGGCAAAAGATAGGATTTTTATTCTGTGAGAAATGCGGTGGGTTTAGGGTGGGAAGGGGGAGAAAACACAAAGTCGAGTTTCTTCCAGGCTCTGGTTTGTAGTGGTGTCAGCCCTAACGAAGCAGTACAATGCAGCTCCAGCCCCCTCCTCCCTCCATCTCCTGCTTTGCAGCTATGACCAGTTCCTACCAACCACAGTCACTGTCACGGCTGCTACCTCCTCCCTCAGCTTTTTACGGAAACATAATCCATCACTGTAAGCCCTGCTTGTGAGACAGCAGTCTGAACAATGTGTTCAGCCTGGCTGGTGGCTGCTAATTATGGGGAGGCTCTTGGTAGTGCTGTAGCTGTCGCATAGTTCGGCACGGCTCTTGTGCACCCAGAAGGCTTATTTCAGAGCCCCAGTTTCCAAGTGGTGAAAGACAGAGCTGTTTGCTCTCTGGGCTGCAGCCTCAAGAGATTTGGATTTAGCTCGTCATGTGAGATCAGGATCACTGCTCTTAAAATGTCAGCAGTGAGCTGTGGAGCAAGAGGATGAGGGGAAGCCTTGCCCAAAATTCAGGCACAGAAGAAAGTCTTGGGGCTGGGAGGTTTGCTGAGGGGTGGCCTTTCTCTGAAACCATCTCAGTTCTCTGCCAGGTCCCCGTCATCTTGCACCGAGGCCTCTTGCCAAGGGACGGCTCCCCTAAGGCGGTGCTAGGCTGGCCAAGGGGCTGCCACAGCATCGCCTGACGGTGAGCACTGGCTTACACTGCAGGCTGGTACCAGCGCAGCAGAAGGGACAGGTAGAGCTGTACCAGAAACAGTGTCTTCCCTGAACGCCTGTAATCACCAGCAGCTCTGGGGAGCACCGCCGCTTTGCTGGTGTGGTTGAGGAAAATCAGGGATGGATGTCGCTGGTGACTCAGAGGCCATCATACAGGGGAACCTTCACAGGGGAGAGTTTACACTATAAAACCAGAGGAGGAGGAGTGAGTGAGGACAGAGTGAGGACAGACCAAAGCCTTGGCTGGTCAGGGTAAGCAGGGGCACAGGCTTGGTGCACTCCCGAGCCAGACTTGCTGCGTGAAGCTGAGTTCTGCCAGGCTTCTTGTTGCTGGGGGTCTGCTCGTGAGGACGGGCATCCAGATAGCCAGAAGAAAGGGCGTTTCTTTTCAGGCAGCAATTGTGACTCTGCCTTTGCAGGGGATGGAGTCCCGTTTGCTCCGGGCACTTCCAGCACATACAGAGCAGCTGAGGACAGCACGGCCCCTTTGGCACAGGGCTCTGGTTTGGTACCTCCCCGGTGCTGCCGGGGCTGTGACACTGCAGCACACGTGCCTGCCAGGCCACCAGCTGCAAGCCACTTGCAAAGCATCCCAGGGATGAGCACAGCAGAGAGCTGAGGGAGGGCCCCGAGCTGTGGGCTGCTACACAGAGGGCTTGTTAGACATAAGCCAAGTGTTCTTGCACAGGAAGCAATCCAAGGCAGGAGAAAGTGAATTACGTTAAGAATTAAGACAGTAGAAGCTGGAAATATGGATTCTTTAAGCAGTGGTACAATCCTAGCTTCAGCTCTTGGTATATTTCACATCTAAACACTCCCACCCTAACTGTGTAAAGCAGCGGGGCTCTACTGTGTGCCCAGGGCAGGGTAAACTGAAAGAAATGGCTTCCATTTAAGTGCAGTCACCTCCAGAAGGGGCCCTGGGCTGGCCAGTACTTTGCCTAGAAATAAGTAACCAGCCTGGTGTTTGGTATGCCAGGTCTGGCAGGGAGCCTGGTGAAATCCCTGGAGTCCCACATGCTTGCACCATAGCTCAGTGCATCCAGTTCTTGTGATTTGTCTTGTCACACTGAAATGGGGACAAGTGCAGAGGTGGGTACTGATTTATTAGAATCCAGCAAGTAAAAGCAATTGGCTGAAAGCCTGCTTTCTTGTAAACCAGAACATTTCTTGTCCACAGTGTTTAGCACATTCAAAGGCAATGCCAGCACACAAAAGCCAGGAACTAGAGGCCTGTAATTTGCCTTTGCCATCTCTGGGTTACTGGAGCTGTGTGAGTATTTATTAAGTTTCATTATGGTCTCAAACTGCAAGCCAGGTTCTCCAGGACATCCGCTGCAGGCAAGGATTTGGGCAAAGAGAAAAAGAGAGAAGCTCTTGTTTGTAGAGCCTGGGCTGGGTCTTGGGTTGAGGTTTGAGTGAACCTGGGCCATTTGGGTGGAACCCACTGAAGCTAACAGTCTATGTGTGGTTTGGATTCAAATCTTGGCAAAACTAAACTCCGACCTTGAAGAGCACGTCTTACTCCATAAGCCTGGAAGACCCTTCCTGAAGCACACTAAGGAATACCAGTGGAGGGATGGGTGCGAAGAGCAGCAGCTCCTGGGCTGGTCAGTAAGAGAAAGCTATGGCTGTTGTTCTGAGCTCTGCTCTCCCTGTGCTTCTGCCCTGGTTGCAGATCTCAACTCTTCATAGGCCCAGGTAGATGTGGGATTATTGTCTGTCCTCAGAGATATGGGGCTCCTTCCAAGCCCCTAGAGAGGGAATAATTTCCTTCCTAATCCTTGCACACCAAGGCAGCAAACTTGCGTTTGCTGTATGAGATGGGATTTAGTCACAAGGGCGGAGTGTGGTGTTGCCTTGAAGCAAAATCCCAAAGCTGCAGCAACAGGGTCTCATCAGAACTGGCGTGTTAGGGCAGACAGAGATTTAACAGTAAATGCGGGATTATACAAACCATGGCAAGCTCCCATCAGAGCATTCTTCGAGGCTGAAATGACCAGCTGCAAAAAGCATCCATCTAGCAAGGGGTGCATATGTGAAGATGTGTACATCGTCTTGGCTTTGGATAGGCTAGAAGGATGTTTTTCTCATAGGCTGAGAGTAACAAAGAGGATTAATCTCAGAAAAAAGATGGGGCACTATGTTGAAGTGGGTTTTCATCAGCCTTGTGCTATTGTGCGCGTATCTCAGGTTTACTAATGATTCAAATGAAAAGTAATCAGGAGAAGTGCTTGGAGAAGGAGATTTTACTGTATTTATTTTGGATGCATGTCCAGTGGAAAAATATCTTCCCAAGCATTTTGCTTGGCGGCGTGGCCTGTTTCATTTGGAGAACAATTGATGGTGATGATGAGTGGTGTTAGATGTGATCGCTGTTAGACAGCTTTTTGACTTGCCTGCAAGTCAAAGCAGCAAATTCCATGTGACTGCACACGTGTGTTGAGGAGAGGGTGGGGAGACGGAGGCCACAGACAACCTGCTTGACGTGTTCGATCAGGTCTTTGCCAAACTCTTACCAGGCACAGCACAGATCGTTAATGCATCGCCCAGTTTCGCAGCAGTGTCTTGCTGTGCTAAGCCTGAGTGGTTTGTTGACTGTGCACTCTGCGATTTGATGAGGTACCCCTGGACAAACACTGCCCTCATGTTGTGGGTGCACTGCAGAGATCGGTTTAACCTGTTAGTGGAGAGCTTGCCTGTAGCTCTGTGCATGGTGCATTACGTGTTTACAGGAGCAGCCTGCTCCCACTCACTTTCTGCTTCTGAAATACAATGGGGGGAGTATGTCCTCAGTTCATGCTATCCTGGCACCATATTCACCCCTTCCCAGAACTGCTGTAACAGCTGTAGCTCCCCATCCCTCCCCTCCTCCAGGCGCAGGGAGGATGAAGGCAGTGATGTGCACAAAAGCCATTCCTGTCCCTTAGCTCTCTGCACTGGCCATTGGCAACTCTCAGCAGAGGGACCGTAAGGAAGGTTAAATCAGTGAATATCATTTGTCTGTCTTCATTTCTGAAAAGGGAAATGCCATCTGCCACATTTATTCCCTCCCTTGCTGAGGCCGTCTCCAAGCAGTGGCCTCTGGTCTTGGTGGCACAAGGGATAAATCCAAAGCAACTTTGCTGAAGTCTTCAGAATTGCTCCCAGGGTAACTGAGATCAGAGCAGGGGCCCCCGAGAGTTTCCTAAGCTTCACAGCCATAGCCGCAAGGCAAATAAAATGAGATTAACCAATTACAATTAAAATGAGAGAGAAGTGCTTTTGACAGTAATTTTGAATTTCCCCTAAAACCACTTCCAGCTGTGACCTCTGACTCATGCAGCGTTCGCCTGAGATCTGCCCCTGGTTGTTTGTTATAACTGGTGCTTTCAAGGACGTTCAGTCCTGTCTAACAAGAGGTTTCCTAGGCAAAAAAAAAAAGAAGTGAAAAATGGAAGAGGAACTAACACAGGGCATCCCTGCAGTGAGGCCCAGACATGAGAGCACTTCTAGCCAGCAGATGAGAACAGCCAGGCAATCTCCAGTGAATTAAGCAGAGTAGTGCTTGCATGGAATTCCCCCAGGCCCCTAGTGCTGTGTTGCCATCATGCAACTGTGAACCTCATTCTGGGAATATCCTAATTCATGCCAGCGTAGAACAGAGCTCTGCTCCCACAGAGAAACTGGCTGTGCACAGACCTTGCTCTTGCTTTGAGAAGAGAGCAAGGCTGTGTCTACCACACTGGAATTATTATTCTTATCTAGAGGTATCAAAAGGTTTGTTATGCAGCAATGTCACACAACTGGCTCTCATCTTAAGAGCATCCAATCCTTTCAGACTGCTTAATTCTTTAAAATGAGTAGGTGTTTTTGACTCGTTCTTTGGCCTGTGCTACTATCATCTAGCAGAATTTCCCTAGGTGTTGTTCAGAAAACAACCTGGAGGGGCAAATTTTGGAGGACTAGTGAGAGAGGAATAATAATAGAGGACTAGTGAGAGAGAGGGTGTGAGTGATCACACAAATATTATCAGCAATCTGCAGTCTTCTGCAGATGCTCCTGCTTCTTCCCATCAGGAGACTGGAACTTCCCTCTGAATGGGATCAGAGAAGAACAGCACTTCCTCTTCTCATTTCAAAGCTGCACCAACAGCACCCTCAAGATTCAAGGCTCAGCTCTCTTTGAACAAGGATGCCTTGCACTTAGTAAGAGATCAGGTGTTGCAAAAGGAGGAGTTGCGACTGGGGTATATCTTAGGAGGTGCCTGTAGATTTCTGCATGGGCTGATAAGTGAATAGCCTCCATTGCCTGCATCATCTGTGTGTCTGCAGACACATTCACTGGCCATGAGCCATTTACATGCTGCATTTCTGCCATTCTGGTGTTTCCACATTCAGCCCAGGTGGAGGGTGTGCCTTGCAGAGGAGTGACTGGGGATGTAAGGTGACACACTTGAACCTTCTTCGTCATGCAGTGCAGTAGGATCGATTTCCCATGCTGCAAGGAGACAGGGCTGTGAGAACAGTGACTTGACCCAGTGATTAGGAGCGTAAAAATGTATATAAAGTTGCTATTTTTATTCTTCGGGCACAGAAGGTGAGAGGGCGAATAGACAGAGATAAAGAAAAAGGTGCATCCTTTTAAGGCTGAGTTACCTGAGTCAGACAATGTATTAGATTATTTATGCTGTGATCTGCCAGCTTTGAAAGCCTTCCAGGTGCTGTAGCACTCTACTGTTGATGTCGATACCATAGTCACCTTGCTTTGTAATTTCCTTTGTTGTTAGTGATTTTTAAGGAATGTGTTATCCTTTAGAGATGAGGTCTGAAAGCAATTTTGGAAAGAGGAATGCTGTTTGTTACCCCCACACCAGTTATATTTATTTAATTTGGAACGAATCAACTGGTTTTCAGTACTGTCACACCTGGGTGACTTTCAAAACAGTTTTGTGTAAGCAACTGTCTGCCCACACCGAACACAGTTAGTATCTTTGCATCTGCAAACTCTGTTGTTTGTTTTCTAAAGTACCTGAGTTTGCATCTGAATTGCTACAGTCTGATTTTAAAAACTTCTTATGATGGACATTTCCCAATTCCCTAGGTAGCCCATCCCAGGGCTTTCTATTTACTTTGCTTTTCCTACAGTCCTGTGTAAAATTTCCTTGCTATAAATTAAGCCCTTCCCAAGGTTCTGGAGAATGGTTGCTATCCCTTTTGCAAATATTGGAAAATCATTATCATGTTCCTCTCATTCTTCTCTCTTCTAGACTAAACAAATTCACTTCCTTCCACCTTTCTTTACAGGTCATGTTTTCAAAACCTCTTTATCATTCATTTTATTCTCTTTGCACACACTCCTTAAAATGCGCTACCCCAAAATGATTCGATTCGATATCTCCCACCACAGGGCAAATCTCTTCTGAACCCTTATCCACTTCATGACATCCTGTTTTGAGTTGTAGCCTACGCAGACAGACAGAGCATTCCCAAAATGATTTGCCTTTTCAGCTATGTTGTCTTTGGTGACATTCAGGCCAAATCTCAGGGCACCGTTAGATGGGCTCTTTGTCTTCAGTTCAGAGTCCCCCGCTGAGTCTCAGCAAGGGGTAGTACAGGTGCTCTTAGTTTCGTTTTCACAAAGCAAATCAGCATGGCTGAAACCAAAACAAAAAAGGACATGTGTCTTAGTCCCTCTCTCTGCCTGAGTTCTCCCATTTGTGGCAAAAAATAAAAGGAGGGAGAAAAATATATTCTGGACGTATTAAACAGCCCCATGCCTTCAAAATATTTGCTTAATCTCCCAGTATCTTGGCAGGGTACGTAGGTATTAGCGCTCGCAGGTGTTCTTATCCATTGATCTCAAAATATTCTCCTCCTTGTTTTAAACATGGGGAGACTGAAGTGTTTGGAGGCTCAATTTTCATAGGCAACAAAGATCCCCTGCTCCATTTAAAGTCAGTGGAAAACGTAGGTTGCAAGCCAGCTGGAGAATTGGGCTTTAAGTGACATGCTGAGGTCCCCTTGAAAGTTAATACCAGAGCCAGGAGTAAGAGCCCAGGTTTCCTGAGTCTGTCTAGAGTCCGATGAGCAGAACCAGGCTGTCTCCTACTCAGTCGTATAAACACACCTAGTGCAGCTGCGTGGTCAAACCCATGCTGTAATTCCCCAAGTAAAACCGACGCGGTCATGGCAGGCATCACGGCATTCTGGAGAAGAGAAGGGTTGATCATAATTTGCTCACTAACTAGAAATCTTCTTGTTCATCTAGTATTTGGTTGCAAGTTGCATAGCTCAAAAGCCTGTTAAAGAAAACAAATAGCACCTGCGCCAAGCCCTGCCGTACTCCAGCAGTAAAAGATATTAATAGTTTCCAGCTCTATATTTTGCATGTTGGCTTGCCAAAGCTCACCTGCTCTGTGTGAAACGGGAGGCTGCTCAATGCTGGTCGCTGAACAAAAGGCTGGTCTGTAAAAGACAAATCTGGGGGAATTTTTTAAATTCCAAAAATAGACAGGGGGAAAAAATGTGCCAGCAAGATGGATCTCATTTCATTTCCCAAATCCCTCTGGTCTCCAGAGTTCATTCTTTGCTCTTAATGTTTCATGCTATGGCTTATTTTAGTCTCCTTAGTGGAAAGTTTAAAACATTTACTTAAAGGCAAAGCTTCAGCTGGCATAAACTGTCACAGCTCCCTTGGCTTCAGTTGCCTTCAGCAGAGGAGCTGCCCTTTAGCATTTAAATTGCTTATTAGAAAGTGGAAAACTGTGTTGCTTGAAATCATCTGCAAAGACTAAAGAGAAATGAATATAAAGGAAGGGGCCACAGTGTGGATTTCAGCTGAGAAACAGTCTTTCCACATGGACAGGTGCAAATACGGAGCACTCCTGACACACGCTACTCTTCATGTCTTTCCTCCGATCCCCCTCCACAGCGGCTGCCTGCGCCCGCCCCCCCAGCAGCCCTGGGAGGCTGGTGGTGCCGTATCTTGCTGGGCAGAAGGAATGGAGGCTGCAAGCATCTCTTGCAGGACGGTACAGGCTGCAGAGCACCAGCAGTTTGGAGCACTGGAGCCATGTTAAATGGCTATGCCCAAATGGTGCTCCTTTGTGCCAGGGAGATGTGTCCAGAAGCACCAAGGGGATTCTAGTAAATGTTTTCCAAACTGTTGAATAATTGGCAGGAGGTCTGACTTGGAACACGTGAACCCACTTGCTACAGCCTTTGGGCCAGCTGGAAAGTTGCTGGTTTAGCCGAATGGCCAGGATAGAGGCTCCCTTTTACACCTGGCAAGTGCCAGTGCCCCATCCAGGAGCCATTCTATGTCCAAATTCCATCCACGCTGGCCTGTTTTGCAGCAACACAGTACTGCCATCACTGTCTAGCTCCCCACTCATCTCCATGCCTCTTTCCTGCCTTGCTGTGTTGTTTTCTTTGCCTTCAAAGAAACATCTCATAAGGGCATGGCAGAGTGGTTCAGGCATAAAAGTCTGTCTCAAAAGTATCATTGGTCCCTAATGAGCGAGTCCCTCTTCCTCCTCTTCCTCTTGCCTTCCACATCGGATTCAGCCCCCTTGGGCTGCA
This sequence comes from Chroicocephalus ridibundus, assembly GCF_963924245.1. Taxonomy (NCBI): domain Eukaryota; kingdom Metazoa; phylum Chordata; class Aves; order Charadriiformes; family Laridae; genus Chroicocephalus; species Chroicocephalus ridibundus. The sequence continues at coordinate 6,060,591 of NC_086296.1, read as the reverse complement.
GACCTCCTGCTCAAGCACAGCTCAGCTCCCCACTCCTGCAATGTCTCTCCTTGCTCTAGCACAGCCCTGGTGATCATGCAAGGGTAAAACAATACTGTCACAGTTGCCATTCAGCTCAGTGCTTTTACAGGGAACATCTGCAAGCTCTTCTTTGTTCAGCACATCCTAAAGGAAAGAAAAAAAAAGAAAAATCAGTAAAGGTGTTATATGTTTTTCTTTACTGTCAAGTTTAACAAACAACAGCCATCTGAGCTTCCATCATTTTATGATGTTGGGTTCCTGCACTGATCCCTCTGTCTTGTGCACACAGACTTAAATTGAACCCACCTCACTGATTCTCCAGTAAATCACGTCAGCAGGGCTATTCCAGATCGACACCAGCCTGACTAAGACCAGAGGAGACTGCCAAAGCCCAAAGGATGGGAACAGTTATTTTGCCAGCACTCTGGCTGGATTTGTGTCTCCGTAGGAATGCGTACACTTCCCTTTGCTTTTGCAATGGCACCAGCGTGTTGACGAACTGCAGTGCTGCTATTTATCCCTTAATTACTCCCATGACTCACATTAAAGTAACAATTTTCCATAGAAACAAACACAAGCAGAGCTGACACCACTTGAACTGCTTTTATTCTGAAATACATTCTGTACTTTGGGTTTTGAGGGTGGCAACTGTGGAGGCTGCTCCGTGTTCCTGGTGCTAAGGTTTGCCAGAGTTAAGAGGAATGAGACTCACTGGGCACTCGCTTGCTCCGGGATGGGGTGGCAAGGTTACAGCTGCTGGACCACACGCTGCATGGGGCTGAGGATCGCTCAGCACACTGTGATTTTGGGGGAGGTGGACGCTAAGCATAGCTCAGGACAGGGTGGCTCCTATCCGTGGTAGTTCCTGGGTGTTCTTAGGACATGTTCATCTGCTAATGTTCATGCCAGGACGCTCCCTCTGATTTACCCGTGGGCATCTCAGCCTGGGCTGCTGCTCTGTGTTTTTACTTGTCTCAAGAGGCTTGATCAGGGAGAGCAATATGAGTGCCATCCCTGGATCTTACCTGGGGATATTTGATCTGTTCCATGCGTCGTATTAATTACAGGTGCTACTGTTGTGTGGGATCATCTCTGGATGAGTCAGTTGTTTAAAATAACTAACAAAATAGTTAGCTGGCAGATCTCAACTGCATCCTTTGGGCCATCCTGGCATCAGTTCTTATGTGGGGTCCTCATGGATTTCACATCCTCTGAAGCTCTTTCCCTGTGCTTGACCCTTGGAAACCAGTATGCATATGGGAGACTGGATGGTCAAGATGGGACTTTTTCTTTTACAAACCTGCCTGCCTTGCCTTGGCACTAGAGTTGTCAAAAATCACCCTGGTTTTGTTCATCTGTGGAGCCAAGAGAAACAGGACAGAGCCAAAACTGTTTGTCTGATTTCTGAACTTGCAGCTGCCGTTATCTATAGCAACTAGATGTCCCTAGTGATGGTGTCCTGGTGCCTCCCCCTCCTGCAGGGCAGGAGCAGGGGTTCCTTATTCCTCATAGGTGTATGTCTACCCTGAAATCATCCAGCAAAGGGAGTCCTTCCCAGGGCTTTGCCACAGGCAGCGCACCCATGGCAAAGTGAATATGTCCACGTTGGAGGCTATTGCCTAGCCTCCCCGTAGCCTAAGAGGAAGGAAAACGGGCACGTGCCATCTCTTACCAAGGCAGAGAATTGTAGCGTCCGATGCAGATGTAGATATGGGAGTGCTCAGAGCCCTCAGCCAGGAAACTGAGCCCCTTTACAAAAACTGCTACATATAGTCATGTAAAACAGACCATTCATGCTCCAAAATGCTCCTAGCATTGTGGAAAAAGCAAGAGCAAGCAGGTGGATGGAGAGAGGAGGGATGTGGAAGCACGTGAGAGCAGCAGCACTGTTGCAGCACCCAGGGCTAGGAGGTTGCCAGAGGCACCTGCTTTTCCTTGCTCTGAGTTTTGTTTCACAGGCCGGGGAAAGCAGGGCACGATGGAGCTGAGGGAGCAGAGCCCTGGAAGGCTCGAGTGAGGCCGGCTCCAGGCACACAGCGTGATGCTTTTGCCACTGCACATTTAAAGGGATTGTGTGATTTGATGTAGAGTCTGTTAGAGTTGGCTGGTAACTTGCTTACACTTTGTCTGTGCAGGTGAAGTTGCCTCCATATTATACTTCTGTGCTCCCCACACACACGCCCTTTAACTTTGCAAAGTGCGGTTTAAAAAAAAATAAATTTAAAAATGCAACCTTCCCAGGAAATGCCTATAGAAACTGTCTGCACAGGAAACATCTACAAAGGGAAGATGGGGGAGGGAGGCAAAGCCCAACAGACCTGGATTCTTCTCTGCAGCTTCTTCCCCTCCACTTCCTCAGGGCTGTTGGCTGTCTCTTCATTTTGCATCCCAGGCCCCACACGTTACCAGTGTCTTTCATGAGGGCTTGTCAGCCTCCCGCCATGCCAGAGTCCTGTCAAGTCTCCTCTCTGAAGAAGAAACTTGTAAGGGCTCAGTAGCCATGACTGAAGCCAGATTTTCAAACAGGGCCAGCACTCAATAAACCGCTGGGCTTTTCTGAAAGTCTGAGGAAAGCCTTTATTTTCTTTTTTTTTTTTTCCCCCAACACATAGGAGTTGAACTAGGACTGAATCAGTAATATAAACATTAGGCTGAATAGCTGAGTATCTCTTCCCTGGAGGACTGCTCTCTTTGTCTGTCTTCTTTATCTGTGCCAAGGTGCTGATAACCAACATGTGCCTTGTGGAACACGTGGCGGGACTCCTGCGGGACTGACGGAGCTCCATTCCATGGGGATATTCCAGGCTGCAGAAAGGGCTGGGAAGGAGAGAGTCGGAAACAAGCCTTCCCTGGTGGAGAGAGGGATGGAGCAATCAAACAGTTCTTCCAGCAAGTAGGGCTGTATTTAGGCAGTGCAAGCCGCTGCTTTGTGCCTAAACACCTGAAGTTTCCAGGCGTGAGGCCAAGGTTTCAACTTCTCCTTAAATAATAGGGGTGGTTTTCATCCAGTCAGGGAAACAGAGTAAAGCGTATCAGCTCACTGAATGTAAGGAGAGCTACCTGTGCGAGCAGGGAGTGGGACTTGCCCCTCTTCCCTTTCTGCAGTCCCTTTTGAATCAACTTTGAATGATGGCACCTGAGAAGCACCAACCACAGAGGGGCCAGGGCAGGAGCAGACAGGACAGGAGAGATGCCAGGTAGGGCCACGGTGCCCATCCTCTCCTTTCTGTCCCACACATGGCTCCTGATAATCATGGGACAGCCCCTGTTCGACTGACCACAGCACAGTGTCATGGAGGCTGTTACCATGGGTGCAGGGATCCATGCAGGTACAGCAGGATGAGTGCAGCGAGAAAAGACAAACATAAGCAAAGGAACTAAAAAACCCACGGTCTCCCCCATGAAAACCTTCCCAATTCCTGTGTCCTGCCACAGGATTATTGCCTTGACTTGCCTCACACATTTGCCAGCAGCAGATTCTGCTTTCAACATGTCACTTGAAAATATTTACCATTTTTTGAAGCGAGAAGGCAGAGAGGGACTCCCTTATTCATTCTTCTTCTCCAGGTTTAACAGAGGACTTAATTTGTCTGAGATGTGAAGCACCTTCACACCTCTACTTGAACCATACCGTTTAGCTTGAACAGTCAGACTGCAGTGTCCCTTGTACCAGGAGGCGGTTCTGCCAAGGCCCTTGTTTTTGGATGCAGAAACATCTGCAAATAACATTTACCAAAGTTTTCTTTTCCCTAGAGGCTGGTGTGGGGTGACAGCAGCAAGTGGTTTGTGTTTTCACAGGTAGGGGTTCCAATCTTGTTCCAGAAAAAGAGCTTAACTGCCTCTTGCATTTCTCCTGAATCGGGGACATCTCTTGAGCCCAGCAGCTTCAAAGACACATCCCCCGCACACTATCATAACAACATTTAGAAAGCAGTTTGAATTTCTTCCAGCTGGCGTCATGTTACAGAGATCCCTATCAGCACCCGGGAGGAAAGAATTAGCAAGAAAAACAAGTGTCTCTAAACTTCAGAAAGAAAAAGAAAATGCAAAGAAAAAGGCCATGTAAAAAGCATAGATTTAGCCCAGTGGCGTCCAAGCAATGTGCTCTTTTCCTAGGATTGTTTGAGGCAGAAAGGAGCCTAATGATTGGATTTTCTTGTGTCAGCTGGAGACTTTGAACGCTAATGGCAGGATTTTATCGAAGCCAGATGCATTTGCACAGGTACTGTCTATACAACTTCCCTCCCAGCCATTGGAAATGAGCACCTAATGTGAGTATTAACGCGGGCAGGAGCGTGTGCCTGTGGAAGCAGGGAGTCACCAGAGCAGACAAGCCAATACACATGGAGTTTCAAAGGCATCTGCTTGGCTCTTCATGCCAAACTCCTTTCATGCCCCCCAAGGGACTGCTTGTGACTCTCTTCCCCGAGAAAAGCATCACAGTTGCAGACTTTTCCCTTTTACCAGGACATCAAGCAGTCAGGCTCAGGGTAAGCAGTGGGAAAGCCTGGAATAGGCAGCTGCCTTAGTCGCAGAGAGCTTCCCACACCCAAGGCGCTCCCCAAATCTCCGCCAGTTGGTTTTGTTGTGGTTATTGCCAAGCCGCCTCCTCTTGTGTAGCTGTCCTCCACCCCAGCCCAAGCCCTGCAGCCATCCTCGGCATCTTTCCTTTGGTACACAGACTGACTTGCTGACATGTGAACAACTCCTTTTAAAGAACAGATACCCTCCATTTCAAAGAGCAAAGTCCCTCGGGCAGCTGGGGAAAACTGGCAGAGGACACAGACTGAATTTGTTTTTGCTTTGCGCTCCCTGTGGTTCTTCACATGAAGAAGCCAGTGGCATGAGATGGGTCTTGGGGACCAGAAGTTGGTGCCTTTGTATGTTAGAAACCATTTCCGTTAGCAAGCCTTACAACCACTGTCTCTGTTTCTGTATTTGTGATCCCCACGGTGCTATTTTTCTGCCTTTCCCAATACTTTCTCTTCTTCCCTATTCAGTCTGCTGATGGGCCAAGCCTCTTAGCTGGCTCTCTTCAAAGGAGGACATTATAACATAATGCCATCACTTCTCATACTGTTGTTTTCTCCAGCAAATTTTCCTTATGATTGGAAAAAAGTCTGGCAGCCATCACCTCCGCTCTTTGATGACCTTTGGTTGGTTATTGAGCGACTACTCATAATTTAATTGTCTTCACTTCTAAGTAAAAAGATGGATGGATGGATGGATAGATAGACAGGTACATAGATAGATAGATATAAGGATGAAGGAGGGGGTGAGCCATTTGTGGTGATTACTGTCCCAAGTCAAGTTGGAGGGGTGGGTAACAGCATCTAGTTGTACCAATTTATACCTTCCAGGATACTGACTTGCTCTAACAGTGGAACATTTCTCACTACCAGAACTCAATTTATTATTTTCTTGGGTTTAGTGTGCAGTTAAAGGAAAATTCACAGCATGCAATTAAAGCAGAAGTTACAGATTGATGTTTCGGCTTCTAAGAGTCAAAAAAGTGAACTTGAGCATATGTAACTTCAGAGAATAACCTAATCTTCCCCTCTTGCTGAGAAGATTCACTTAGCAACAGCGAATGGGGCTTTCTTCAATTTGCTTTATCCTGCGTGTATTTAAGATAACCTTTTTTTTCCAGAATTTCATTTAGCTACTCATACTACAAACACAAGGACAGATGGTCACCAGATCAAACTTAATCAGTGTTCTGTATGCTGGATTTTGTGCTTAGAAATTCATCTGGTTCTAGTAAAACATAGTCTGAAACCTGCCTGATGTTTAACTCAACCACTGAATTGTATTAAATTTCTAAGCCTCCCCATCCTCACAAGAGATTGCGACGGGAACCATCAGGCATTTTTAAAAGGGGTTGATTAGGAGTTTAATTATCAGAGATCAAAATTTGCTCTGTTACTGTGTCTCACCGGAAAACAGCATTTTTAACAGAGGACTGCAGCCCAGTCTTACCCATTTGTTTCTTCTTGAAGTTCACCACAGGGCTAAATCCAGACCTGGAGTAAGAGGATGCAATTATTTTTTTTACATCCACTTACACCACACTGAATTCAAGGTCTAGACCTTGGTGGTCCACCCTCGGTCAAGGAAATTTGAACTATTTTCCCATGGCTTCTTCTCATTCTTCTTCTTCCTCAGGCTCTTCCCTTTTCTGCCTCCCATTGCTGTTCATTGTTAGCCTGGCAGGGCTGAACTCCGCGTGAGTGCCCCCATTCCCAGGAGTTGACGTTACATAGACAGGACAAGCAACCAGTTCCCCCAGGGCTGAGGTCTGCAGAGGAGGGTTTTATAAGCCTTTTAGGCTTCTACATGCCCATGAGCGCATAGGTATCCAGGTGCATTAAAAGACATATCAAAGCCTCCTTTGCCTTAAAGGAAGACAAGGTTTCACCATGTGTCCATAAATCCTCCGTCCTTCAAGCTGGTGTGGTGATCTTTTTGCCCTCTTCAAAAACACTCTTCTATTGTATCCCTCATGCCACCGTCTGTTATAGACGTGTACACCGCTGCATTGAACTTTGCTGCCTTTATTTGCATAACTGTGGCATGGGGCTGACTGGCTAGAAACCAAAAACCACTCCAAATGGCACAGAGGCGACAGCCATCTGTGTCTTTTTCACATTTGGTTTCATTGTTTTAGGATTAAATCCAACCACTGCAACCTACAGTAACTCTAGACTTCTCGAGGCTCAGAGCTTTCCATATAGCACAGTCTGTGGTTTCACTGTGGAGCTGCAAACCTGGAAAAAAACTTGTTGGACTGGATCAGAAGTATTTCAGTTAGTGCATCAGGAGCTGCCAGTGGTGAAAATAGCACTCCTGGAGCATGAATGAACCGAGTGGTGTTTCATTCTGTGCTCGTTAGACAATTTAAGCCTAACTCGGCATTATGGTTGCGCTGGGCAGTTTGTTCTTGAGATGCATTTCCATTGCCACGTAATAAATATAAATGCTCTTTGTAAGATACCCGTGGATGGAAGGCATCTAGTGGTTGCTAAGGGTTATTCTGATGATGTATATTCCAAGCCCTCCTGTTTGGCATTAATTAGCACAATGTACTATTTTGCAATTTCCCAGCACAGACATATCCAGATTCCTGCTAGGAATTGGAAGTGGTATCACCCGCCACCCACTCTCCACCCAAACCAGACAGCACTGAGACAATCCCTCCCTCACATGAAGCTTCTGTCTCCCCCACAACCCCATGGCAGGGGGCGTGCAGGGCTGTGGAGGATGCAGGATTGTTTTGTATTACAAAAGCAAGCCGTTTCTAACAGGCCTGAGGCTGGGATCTTCAAGAAGGTCTCTCCCACGGGTCCCAAAAGCCCAGTGCCATTAGCTGGGGGCAATCAGAAGCTCTTGATTTGGCATGTGGGTTGGTGTATTTCTGATGTCCAGGTTGAGGATTGCTGCTTGCAGGAAGTTGGTGCCCACAAGAGCTCAGAGCCCTGAGGGACTGATGGGATCTTGTGAGCCACAGACTGATTTGAACTCTTCATGTCACAGCACTGGGAGAAATAGACGTGCTTCCCATTTCTCTGGGCTTGGTTGCTTCAAGCCTACTACTGCTGCTTCCTAATGCAATACTAAGGACAATGCACAGGAGGTACTATGGGGGCTGGATTCTGCCCTTGCTAAAGGCCAAGAGAAGGGGATACTTGCACTTTTTTTGTCTATTTTATCCCTGTTGGGTGTCTGAAAAGCATTTGCTACCAGCCCCAAGCTGCAGAGATAATTAAATGCTGTACCAACCAAACTGCCAAAACATGAAAACTTGTGTGTTTCAATGATAATTTAACATAGCTAAGCAGATCCTGTAATTAGGAAAGTACCAATTTACACTCATATCCTTCTGCTTAGGCATCCCACCATGGGTAGGTTGCCCTGCTGTTCGTGGCTTCTGAGTTCTTTGCACGGGGCTGCGATTGCTTTTTCCACTAACTTTGGTGTACCGCTATTTTATGCCCTCAGTGCAAAAGTTCTGCTTTCCTTCTTTCTTATTAGTGGTTATATCTTGCCTCATGTAAGGACTATTGGCCCCTGAGCTCTATGCTGGAGCTGTTCCTTCTGCGTTAATCTCCTACACAACAGCCATCCTCTCGAGAAGGCTATATGGTGTGAAGTAGGTTCTTTCCTGTGACTAATGAATAGTTGGGACAGCAGGAAGCACTGATGGCACATGGTTACAGCCGTGCAGCCAGCCCTTCTGAGTGCCCATTGCACCCAGCAAGGAAGACAGCCACCACTGGGGCCTGCCTCCAGTGTCACCATCCCCACAGCATCGAAGCTCCGCTGCAGTGCAGCCTTTCCCAGCACCATGGTTTTTGCATGCTCTCCCCAGTGCTGTAACAGGCAAGCACCAGTTAATTTTCTTTTTTATGCCTCCAGCCTCCCTCCAGATAATATTTTTTTTTTAACTCAGAAATATATTTGTTGCAAGTCAGATGCCAACAGCTCCCAGTGCCAAGAAGATGCGGTGCTCCTTCTGCTTGCTCTGTTTTCCTGTGAACTTTATCAGTTTTTGCTTGTTTCTCTGTGACCTTTGGAGCCCATTCAAAGTCATCTGCCTTTTGCTTTGATTTAATTTCAGTCCAGTGCATGTTGCTAGCTTATTTGTTGTCTATTTTTACACATCGCCAGCAAATCACCACCTCTTCATATTGTTTAGACAGTCATCAAATCTAGGCTTGCCAGCTCTTTTTGTTAATGGGCTAGGAGGGATTGTTACATCGAGCTGATGTGACCAGACAGGGACCAGAAAACTGCTTAATTCCAGCTAACAAATCTTTAAAACCTAATGTGGGACTTTTATGGACAGAGCAGGGTCTGGCCTATGTTATGGACCAAAGGTCCGCCTGTACGTCTGCTGTACCTCATCTTTCCGCTCATTAGCAGGGCACTTCAGCTACCAAAAGCACTGGCTCCACTGTGATGGAAATGTATCCCTCAAGTTGTTGCGCCAGAGATTTGGCTTGTGCTGGTTCTGGGATGGAGACAGTTTTTATTGTAGAGCTGGTTTGGACCTCCTGGGTCCTTTCCTACAGCTGGTCCCAGTTACAGGCAGCCTGGGATCAATGGGAGGTGAAGGAGCCTGCTGGCTTGCAGTTCTGGTTATTCCTGCAATGTTAGAAAGAGCTCGGGTAGACATGGGAGCCTCAGGTGAGGTGCAGGGTCCACAGACCATGTTCAGGCTCAGCTCCAGAACCACGCAGCCCACAAAGTGCTTCTTCCATGCCTGGAAGGCTCCATGTTTTTCATGTATCCTCAGGAGAGCTATATTGAGGCCCATTTGTGGTGAACAGCAGGAGTACTTTCTCCACGACTTCTGTATGTTTTTCTGCACACTTGTCTGTGTTGCCTTTACAGCTCCAGGTATCATGCTTGATGGCTCATTTAAGACCAAGATTTCATTTGTGGGCCAGGAGTAAAATCCGTATTTCCCTCCAATACAGAGGACGGTCAGAAGGGGAAGGCAGAGCACAGTTGACCAAAACCCAGACTCATCTGGACACCATGGGCATGTCCACCACCGTTCAGGACCTGAGGTATGTATTTATTTCTTGAAGCACAGACGTGATGTACATAGCTGTAAACTATTCTGACTCCATTTTCTCTGTATGAGGCCCCAAGTCCCTAAAGAAGACAATTTAAAGAGATTAGGTGCTTACTGATTAGATGTAACTGTGATGATTTTACATGGCACAGTGGGTGTAGCATTTTCAAACGTGGCCTGCATGCTTCTTGGGCTCTCCACAGAGGTTTAACTTTTATTCTTTCTCCTTGTTTTGGTTCCCTTCCCATTAATCACCAGAAGGAAAACATGTGCATCTTCCATATGAGGTGGGGAAAGTCAGTTGCAACTCTTAAAAGAAAAATAACCCACAATTAAAAAATGTTAGTGTAAACAAAACCAGCCTTTTCAAGTGCCCTCCTCCCCAAAGGCATGTCCTGCAAACGCTATCAAACAGGACTGGCCTGGAAAAGAAAAGCAGGAGCAGCACATTTACAGGTAGACGCTCAGATCAGTGTAAAACCTAGTACAATGAGCTCTTGCCCTGCAGACATCCGTGCCCTTGCTTAACAGTACAGGCAAGTCCAGCCCTTGAAGGAAGCGGGGCAGTTTATAAGCTTAGCCGTTTGCAGGACGAGGGCCTTATTTTGCTGTCCTGCATTCAAGACTTGCAGTGTAAACATTGGCACAGGGTTGTTGGGCACGTGTGGCAGAGAGGCTCCCTCGAAGAGGACTAAGCTGCACTGGGCACCCAAGAACCCAGGGTGCTTCTCACTCTGCTGATCCGCTGCCGCAAAACTGCTCACAACGTGTGTGTTAGCAACAGCGGGGCTGTGGGCTCCAGCCCCGGCTTGTTCTGCATGGCTCAGCCCCTCCCAGGGCAGCGCAGCCAAATCCCGGGGCAACTTTCATGTTCTTCCAGGCCATCAGAGCAGCCAAACAGGCTGCAGAGGTCAGTGATTAGTCTGGCTTGGCTTTGATATGCTCTCTTGAGCATTACCTGAATCTCAAATGCGCCATGTCTGCAGTTACGTACCTGATCCAGACTGAAGCTCGTTGGCTCGCACAGCCTTGCAACAGCGAGCTCAGTTCAAGTTCGGTAACTTAACGTTTGCCAAGGTTTTGCATTTTGCACTGAGATCTCTGCTGTTGCCATCACCCACGACGCCAAGTCAGCCCACATGTCCTCCTGCCACCCATGGAGTCACACGCTCTGAAGCAAAGCCTGGTAATACCACATCTGGGGGGTTACAGACCCCAGAGAGCACAGCCGCTTACATGTCCCAGGGACCCCGGCACAGCCAGCCTGCAAGGTTTACAGCGTGTTGCAGGCACATCTCAAAACTTATCATGAAAGGCTAAGAAAAAAAGACACCACCAGCACCCTGGGGCTAGAAAGCAGTGTGGGACAGGCCCGTCTCTTACTGTTCCAGTGCCCACGTGTGGCCAAGCCCTGAATCTTTTCCTCTTTTGCTTTGTCGCATCCAAGCGCAGGGCAAACTCTTTGCAAAGAAGGCAAGCGTCCTCTGCTGGCTGCAAGCAAAAAATGCATGTGGTGATACCCTGGCTGGGGACCGCACTGAACAGGGATGTGTTCTGTGGAGTTTGTGACCTGACTTTGTTTTAAAGATGGACGATAAACCAACCGTGAAATGGAGCTACAAGCTGTCTGCTTGCAGCATGGGCAAAGGAAGCGGGTCAGGGTCTCTGTGCCTTCGGGCTGTGGGTGCAGGCCAGGGTGTAGCCCTTCTCCCTTTCAGCCCCATTGCTGGGGGGGAACCCCAGGCGGGTCCCCTGGTACAGCCCAGGTGGTGCCTGAGATGGTGGAGGCTGGAAGTGATGTACTTCAGAAGGTAGAGGGCAGCTGCACAAGAGGGGCAGGAGATCGGAGGTGCCCAAGGCACAGGAGCAGAGGAACTCTTCACCAGCACAAAGCACATTCTGGGCAGTGTCTGCAGAAAGGACGTAAGAGCAGGGGCCAGAATCCAGCATGCTTTTGTTCTCTGTGTTTCTGAAATAATCCCTCAGAGATCAACGGGGTTTCACATCTTTCCCCATCTGTTCTTAATCTGTTCACTTGACAGATGCCAAACCACCATACCCTGTATGGAAAAACACAAAACAAAATACAAAGGCTTATATCTCTTCTGGTTTTATTCATAAACGTTCCCCAGACCCTGGCTCTTTTCATGCCCCAGGCGTGTGTGGAGGCCCAGGGAGGAACCTGCACCAGGGACAGGTTTGCTGTCAGCAGGGTTTTCACAGCAAGGCCCAGAGAAGAGGTGGCCAGGGCACAGACGGCATCTGATGGAGCAGCTTTGTGTTTATGCAAACCCGATGACTCAAGTTGGTGATTATCTGCTGCTGGCATCCCTCTGCTGCCAAGAAGCCTCTACCGACATCTCAGTCCTGTAGTTCCAAAGTTGGCACAGCCAGGGACAGGCAGGAGAAGAGAACTGCCTCGCTAAAGGTCACAGAGCAGATAGGATAGCAGATAGCCAGAAGGAAAACCAGTACCCTGAGCCCCCTAAAGGCTCCAGCCAATTGCTTAAGCAGCCTGTTATCCCAGTGTTATCTCAGGGTTCGTCCCTGCAAAATCTGTTGAGGACTTGAGGAACAGCATATTAATGGTACCCATGAATACTTTATTTAAGGCCGAGACTCAGTGACTACAGTACTGTCATTATCAGTGCCTGGACCAAACCATCTCTAATAATAAATAATACAGGATAACTCCCAACATCTAAAATTACTCTATCCTAAGCTGTTCCCATCTTCATCCTATCGATCAGAAAGTCTCAGTGTTTGCAACAGCTCATACAGTAAATGGACTTTAACTTCCTTCATTCCAAATACTGAAACTGGTTCTTTTCAGGACACTGCCATGTAATTTACAGCTCTATCACCCGCTCTTTAATAGTTGCCAGGTTCTTTGGAGTCCTTTGAAAGTGAACATAATAAAAAGATAAGAGCTGAGACTGACCGCAAGTTTCATGTCTGTAGATTCCTACGTGCCTTTTTTGGTCTTTTCAGCCAGCTAATGGAAACCAATTCTGTATCTTCAAGGCTACACGATGAGGTTTTAGAGTTCCCCTGACTGGTAACAACAGAGAATTGATACAGATCTACAGCAGCCAAATGCCAGCGCATCTCTGCATGGAAGGGAGAGATTTCATCTCTACATATCATTTGTGTATCAATCTGACACACAGTCCTACCAGTCTGAAAACAGGTTCGAAACAGTGGCAGTTAACCACCTGTGCAATTTGACCATTACTCCAGGAATGGGGTATTTATATAAGGTTTGTATGAGCAAAAAAGAAGGCTGGGAAAGGATTCAGCAGCTCTGATAGGAGAGGGAAAACAGCACTGCCTTGGGCTGTTAGCATCACAGCATGCCCTGCTCTGTTCAAAGATAGCTTCACACCAGCCTAAGCCTATGTTAATTTAATAAATGAAAACTTCCTGAGCATTTCCCATTTGGCAAAAGTAGGATTTGGGGTGAAGGAGATCTCCTTTGCTTACTCTGCATGTTTTGCCAGTATCCCCCAACTCCCTGAAACGCCAAGAGAAAGATCAACAGAGTGAAACGTAATCTCAAAGAGAAACATAATATTTTTTAAAATGTCCTCACAGCAGCAATCATAATAAAATACAAACCTGAGGTTTGTAAAAATCTAGCAATAAAACCACAGACATCTTTACAACTCCCAGATACACAGCGCTCCGGCAGCAAGCACAAAACCCTCCCAGATGCACGAAGCAAAACTGTAATGGGAATGGCGAATGGGCCTAATTGTTTTACAGCCTGCAAAAAAAAAAAGGCCACACATGACACCAATTCACTGGTCATTACCAGTCACCATCAAGGAAGATAAAACAAAATCTTCATTCTTCCTCACCTAGAGACCATGGAGCAGCCGAGTTGTATGGCAGCGGAATGCTACGCTTACAGGCAAGTGAGTGTTTTAGATTCATAAAGCAAGCTCAGATCTTTGTGCTGTTTCCTGGTCATTTAAAGTCCTTTTCTTTGCAAGCCAGATTATAGGCATCTGTACTTCCCTAGCTAACAGTAAGCGTGTTCTGTTCCATGGGAATAGAGATCATCTCTCTTAAAATGTGAGGCAGGCCCCCAGGCAATGTAGCTCAGCTTCCCAGTGTGCTCTGGCAGGTTAGTTAATATTTCCATGCCTTGAATCTCCCTTAGGCAAAAGGAATCCTGTATTCTTCCCATTCTTTGTCCAACAAGGTTTAAAGCTCTTCATGCTGGCACTGCTTATTACGAGGAGGCAATGGAGATCTGTGGCAGCAGAGGGCTGGTTGTGTGCAAGGAGTACACACCTGAGTATGGAGCAGGGTTAGAAGGCAGAGAGTGCGATTCGTGGAGGACTTTCTGGACCCCCTGCAATTGTTTAGCCTAGTATTTTCTTATGTGCTTGACTTTACTTGTAGGTACCGCCAGGATTTTGTATTGCCTGTATTGCTGGGGGAGGCAGGCATCAGCTCGCTGAGATGATGGTATTGATTCAGGTATTGACAACTGCGGTGACTTGTCTTTTCCTCTGACTGCCACGGGAGTGAACCCATGGGGTAGCAATGATGGGAAATTACTCAGAAAGAAAAAAAAAAAAGTTCAATGTAGGCCAGGCTAAAAAGTCCAGAGTAAACACAGCCTCAGCCTAGTACTGTACAACTGTCAAGTTGCATTGCAGTAGGTTCCTTGATGCTGATAATTTAACAATTCTTTGGCCCAAGGGTACATCTCCCACTGTGAATCTGGTTCTCCAAAGCCGCTTTATCACTGACCTGAAAGGAAGCAATCATGGCTTGTGTGTAAATGTATGTGATGAGTGCTAATGCATGGTAATAGCTACAGCACATCTAGCCAGTCTGACAAAACGGACACGGTTCTGTATGTGTGTTTTGCTCCTTGAACACAGAGAAAAGGCCTTTTTCCTGATGCTAAAGCAGGCAGGTCCCCGGCATGCATATATAAGCTGTCAGTGATTACTTGTATACTAGATTTTTATTTTATTACTACTTGTATATTAGATTTTTATTTTATTTTTTTTGTAAAAGCCTTAAAAAACAAAAGAAAATGCAGATGTCATAGGTCACCTTCTGCACTAGGAAAAATGTTTGTTCTTCTCCTCTTATTTCTAGGTTATTCACAACTTGTCTGTTGTCTTTTGTGGACTGATTGTCAAAGTTTAGCTGCATAGTTGAAGAGTTTTTTGAAAGCTGTTCTGGGCCTTAATGACACTCTGATTGCAGCGGGAACCCTTCCTCCTCAGGTTCCTGGGAAAGGCCCATTATATAATTGAAAGGTGGGAACTGCTTTTGCCCTTGTTATAATATGTACAATCACAGAATTCTGGCTAACATCCACCTCATAAATTGATGCTGAAAACTAACGGATTTTCTAAGAGTCTGGTTGGTAAAGTGGAGATAAGGGAGCTGATTGAGTAAGGGGCTGATGCCTTCTCCCAGCCAGCAATTCTAGCAGCATTTTACATTCGGGGAGTTGGTCAATTCACTTGCACATTTAATGGATGAGATAAAAGCTGCTTGCACTAAATTAGCTTTCTGGGCAATGTATGATACCAGGGATGCAAAATCCTTCTGGCTGCCTGCTGCTGTGGGGAGCTGCCTGCATGCTCTTCCAGAGCAAGGCCCGGCAGATCTATTTGCAGATGATGCTCTCTTGTACTAAAACCAAACGCTGATGATCCTGAGCATCCCACTAGAAAGCAAACAACCGCTAAGGCAATGCAGGCCAACGTGCCGACTTTGGGAGAGAGCTGACCACGCTCTGCTCAGCACCGTTTCATTAGTGGTAAACCATGCTGCAACAGAGGCACAATAAGGATCTCTGTGTTGTGCCTCCCTCCATGCGTAGAGATGCATGTGCGGCTCACGGCAGCCCGCTCCCACCTTCTGCTCCTCCAGCCCATAAACCAGGCCAGATTAGGCTTCTCCTGGATCCTGACCCGCTTTCCCCAGTTCTGCTCCTCAATAGATGGCTGAGCCTCAGTTCCAGCACTTGTCATCAGATGTTACTTGTTCTGCAGCAGGAGGCTTCCTCTTGCACCAGGAACCCTGCTGGCCTAAGTGTTGTGCAAACAAAGGAAAAATAATAACTAAAAACACTCTCTGCCTTAAGGAGCTGACAGCATCTCCCTTATTTCTCCCAGCCACTGTAAATAAATCCTTGGTAATGTCACTGTTCTTCAGGGGACGATAAAAGAAACTGTCGTCACTCCCTGACACTGACTGTTCCTGCCATTCACTAAGCTTTCCCCTCCCTCTCCCATGCAGGGAGAAGTTTGTTAAAAATTAGATCTCATCTGATGACTGCTAATTATCTTAGAAGCTGTTGGTAAGATGCAGGGAAGGGACCAAAGACAGCGCTCAAGAACAGCCCTGCGGGAGGAACACTGGCTTGGCTGGTGTCACCGAGCAGAATTAGACTTGGGTATTTTAACTGATGCTTCCTCAATAGGATGTCTGGTAGCAAAGATACTAAATGAGGATTAGTATAGAAATATCTCTCTATACACACACACTTATGTATGTTTGGTTCTGATTTTTAAAATCTTTCTTTTTGGAACAGGGAGGGATCACATCACCCTTCAGATTTTAACATGTTGGTTGAATTTCATCCTGGTTCTTGTTCCCTGCTCTGCCCCAAGCTCTGGGAAAGCCTCTTCCCAATAACCCTCCCCTTGTCCTACCCCCAGCAGGCTGCTGTGGAGAGCAGAAGACTTGCGTGACAACCTGGGGGCTGTTTGCTTGCAAGGAGAGACAGTCGCTCCAGCACCGTCTCCTTCCCAACAGGGTGAATGTGAAGCTAATCCCAGATTCTCATCTCCGCCACACTGATCTAATTAATAGTAACTCTTTTGGCTTTATAGGGTGGAGGGTGTCTGGATTTAGATCTGCATTACTGGAAACAAACCCTGCTCAGCTGTGGATGTTGATATTACAGATCCACAGCAAAGAGAAACAATATCCATGTGCAGGGACACAGGAGAGGTGATGAACCTTTTCTGCTTCCAGCTCTGCAGCCTGCTGCTGCCTCCTGTCCCTGTAATCTGCGCTCTTTAAGAAACAAAGCAAGCAAAAGAAAACAAGGAGAGAAAGGCACCTTAAAAACCAGCAAGAGTGGGAAGATGCGCTGCCTCTAAGGTCCTGGAAAATCTCTGTCCCTGCTCCTAGTAGAGCCTGGAGGGAAAACCCAAGACAGGGGAAAGCGGAGGGTAGGATGCGCATCACCTGAGACAAAACACAGGACAGGATCAGCCTTGCCCTAACCTCTCCCTAGTATCTTCCTGCCCATTAACTAGTTAGCATGGGCTTTTTAAAGTACACATGGCCTCTCCACCAACTATACACCAATTTACACTCATCCTCCTACCGGGTCCCTCTCCTTGTCCCCAGACGGCACGGTAAGGAGAAGAGCCCAGAGCTGGCGCTGGCAGGGACCTGCTGCTCCTGCCACTGTCGATGCTGCTGGGAGCCCTCCTTCCTCCACTGGCGTTAACACCGTCTGCCCAGGCTTTGCAGCCACTTGATTTCTATATATAACCTTCAGAGATGTTTCGTGCAAGTGACGTGGCACATTTCCAGTGCAGCCAGGCCAGCCTGCAGAGGGCACGTGGGGCGACGTGGCAGGGGATCAGAGCAATTCTTCAGCTGGTGCAGAGACAGACTGGCCGACCTGCAGCTCTCCACTTAGCAACAAGGTCCTGGCAATCCGTACAGATGATTGCATCCCGTCAAATCTCGGCAAAGCCACTCGCGCAAGGAGTTCCCTGCTCTGCAGAGCTTGGCCATATGGCTGAAGAATAAGCCATGAAGGGACAGAGGTCTTTGACTCGAAGTCCAGGACTTGGAGATCGTCAGATCTGGAGTCTGCTTGATGGATTTTCTGCCTGATCCTGTAAAATCATGGGAGTCAAGAAATCTTGATTTTTTATCTCCATTTCCCCATGGATTTTCTGTCTGACCCTGGGGTGGTTGCTTAGAGCCAATCTTTGAAAGGATGCCTGCAGTTTTCACAGAAAGCTGTAACTGCAGGAAGCACTGATAATTACACTACAGCTACAACCCACGGGCAACACAGGGCCTTCAGGGCTGCTGCACATCATCTCAGAGCTTTTTGGGATCTCAGATTTTGGTGGAGCATAAACAATGTGAGACTTTACTGTGAGATGGTCCTACCTCAGAGCCCTGTGTTTGCGCTTTGATGGACTGGGGATTTGAATTTCTGGGGAAAAACCCCTTGGCCATCCCTGAAGTTCAGGAGTTGTGATCAGGACCAGAGCTTCCTCCAGCCCAACCCTCTGCAAAGAGGAGTCACTGAGCTATAATTAACTGTATTACACAGCACCTTTCTTTTGGGGCGTTTTAAAGAGCTTTGCAGCTATTAATGACACATAATTACCATGCTCGCAGCACCCTGCAAGACAAAGATATTCCCATTTTGAACATGAAGAAACTGGAGCGGCTCAGTGGGCCACTCACCTGGCGAGGGGCAGCGGATGCTGCTGCTGAAGCAGAGCAGCCTTTTAAAGGATGACAAATTGGGGTGACGTTTGCAGACTGAAACTTCACACAACCAAAAACTTCAGAAAAAGCAGGGGGACATGGAAAAAATGCTTAGGGACAATTTCGATTTTATGTCTGAATTAATGTATTTTCATCCCTTCGTTTCCAAGACATTTTCCTCACATGGGTTAGAGGGGTCTATTTCTGTTGTATGAATGTCACATCTTAAGGCCAGTTAATAAAAAGCACTTTCTTTCCAACAACACAGCTGGTGTTTTTCCCTTCATCCGTGTTAGGTTATCAGGGATCCATACTGAATTTAACATCCTTCTGTCTTTCCTGCCTGGAAGATTCAAATGGCAAGTGCATTTCTTTTTTTTGGCACAGGTCGTACCTGAATTGCCTTCTCAGACTAGTTCATCACCTAACGGGATCCTAAATTAAGAGTCCACATTTTATATAAAAAACTGGGTGGATCTGAGATAAAACGGAAGGAAAAGCATGAACAGGAGAGGGATGGCTTGTTCTCTGGGTCTATGTCTGCCAGACATTGCGCACCTGTATGTGAGCTCAGCCTTGCTTTGGGCAGCTGCAGCACAGAGATGCCCCGCGGAGGGACGCGCAGGGAGCTGACAGCACTGCTGCTGTGTCCTGCGCCGGGAAGGTGCCGTGGGGACACTGCTCACACCCACCCCACACCGGTGGGACACAGCAGCCGGCTCCTTCCCGCTGCAGGGCCTGTCTCCATCAGTGCTGGAACACTTAAATCTCCTCCTGTATCAGGCTTTTTGCTTCCAAATGCCCATTTGAAACTATTCTTCTTTTGTTTTAGCTTTGACTAAGAACTAATAAGTTTTCTTAAAAATATTTCCCTCCAGGCTACATTGCGCTTCATTTTCCCTGGCTTCAGGAGCTGTGAGGTGTGAAGCACACGTAGATCCATTGTCTGTTTCATCATACACAACAGAATCACATTGAAGGTATGTAGATCCACCAGCTTGCAGCTTAATGTTGAATTTTATAATGGTTAAGGCCTGAAATAGTTGTCCGTGTTTGATATAATACTTGTTTTTCCTTGGAAAATTACTATCTTTAACATTTAGAAACTTTAATCAGCTTTTTTTGTAGGCTGCTTGCAAACTCAATCTATCTCGTAATTTTTAGGTCCCCTATAATAAGTATTTTCTTTCCATTACAATCCCTCTGTACGAATCTGGATGCAAGAGAAATCTTATTAGGCTTTTCCTATGTGTGCCATTCACAGGGGCAGTGCCCCGGTCATGGGCAAATCCCCGATTGCCCTACCCGCCCTGTGCTCATTAGTTGCGTGGGAACTTCTGTGCGTGTCTGCCCCTCTGAACTGGCGTGCGTCTGCCGGAACCCGTGCCAGTGATTATGCCACGCGGCATAATCTTCCACAAGGTTTTATGCAGAAAACACAGATGCACAAAGAGCGTCCGGCCACGTACGGCTGCACGCCCAGGGCCCACCCAGCCGGTGGGCAGTTTCGGGTCGCAGGCACCTGGCTGTGCGGATCCCGGTGCGAGTGCGGGGATGGACGGGCTGCAGAGATCCCACCCCTGGGCGGCTTGCTGCGCTGGGGCCCCGGTGCGCGTTTGGGAGGGCTTGCGGGGAAATTCACACGCCTGTGGCCATGAACTGCTTGGGCATGGGGAGACATATGTGACATAGTGCCAGCAGCACAAACATTCCCCCTCCTTCCCCCGCCCCGCATCCGCACATCCACGCTGTCATGGCCCTTTGGAGCGTGTTTCCAGCCCCCCCGCCCCGCTCGCCTGTGTGTGCGCACACACCGCTTCATGCCTCCGCACGCATCTGCCGCCCCAGACGCGCAGACACACGCGCACGCCCGCGCGCCTTCTCCATGCCCAGGGGCACGCGCAGCACCCGCACATACCTGCGCGCTGCCCCCGCACGTACAGGCGCGCGCCCCTCCCGGTGGGCGGGGCCAAAGCCGCGGCCGCTGCCAGCGCTGACCCCCCGTTGCCATAGCGACGGGCCGGGCTGCCGCAGCCGCACCTGCGCCTGCGCCACCGCCCCCGGGCCCGCCGTCCCCCCCCCGCTTTGGTCCCCCCCCGCGGCCGGTAAGTGCCGGCCCCGCGGGGCGACCCGCGGCTCCTTCGGGCTGGTGGCGAGCAAGGGGCGATGAGCGCCGGCAGCGCCTGACCCGGCGAGGGGTGGGCGGCACGCTGCGGCTGTGGGGGCCTGCGGCGGGAGGGAGCCGCCTCGGCAGCGCCGCGGAGGGCTGAGCAGGTGAGGGGACGGTGGGCGGTGGCGGCCCCGGGCCGGCTGAGGGGTGGGGGGACACGACGGCACCTGTCCCCTCCACCGGCTGAGGGGGCGTTAACGGCATCGCGATCCCCCCGGGGCGGGTCAGCGGCATCGCCGCTCCGGGAGGGGGCCGAGGCCTTTCCTCCCTCACACGCACCCACCGCCAGTCTCCTGGGCGGCCCCGCAGACCCTCCCCGCCCGCCGCCGCGTTGTGAGGCCGGTCCCCCCCCCGTAGGCGGCGGTTGTCGTGGTGCCCGCTGTCCCCTCTCGGCGTTACGGGCGGCGGTGGCGGTGCCGGGGCCCCCGGCGGCTGAAGAGCAGCGCCTCGGGGGAGAAGGAGCTCCGTCGCGGCGAGGGCGGCCAGTGCCGCCCGCTGTGGTGCGGCGCGGAGCCAGCGCCGGGCGTGCGGGGTGGGCTGCGGCTGCCCGTCCCGGGGTGCGCTGGCGCCGGACCAAAGTGCCTCCTTTTCTCTCTTTAGAGCATAAAAGGCCCCTTTTCTGGTCACTAGAGCAGCGGAGGAGAAAAGGGGTGCGGCTCGCTTTACCCCTTATCTTCCTGTTTCTGCGGGCTCCGGGGCAAGGACGTTTCTTTCATTTCTGTCTGCGAAGCTGTCCTGGCTCAGGGGAGCCGCCCGGCCGTCCACCGCCCTCCCCGGCCTCCCTCTGCACAGCTCAGGGGGGCTTCGGTGGGGCTGCTGACTCCCCCCACACCCGCTGGGGCAGGCTTTGCATCCCATCCTCCTCCATCCTGCACAGCCTCCTTTTGTATGGTACGTTTTCACTTTAGAAAGTGACAACAGTGTCATTTTTATGGGTAACACGGGGCCTGCAAAAGGAAGAAGGATGGATATGGATCGGGTCCATTTTGGAGAAGGTAGGGAATAATCTTCATTTGAGATGAGGAGATTTTTTTCCCTCTGAAGATAACGCCTGTCGCTTGTGGATATGGCAGCAAAGAAGTGCAGGGCATCCTCAGACATGGAGATTCTTCCAGCCGCATAGATGCTGTTTCCCTACGCAGGACAGGGTGGGACAGCAGGGAGGGAGCAGGGGCCCTTCCCACCGTGTGGACAACAGGGGTATGCGTTCGAGTTTGCCGTATTAAATTGTGCTAAACTGAGACAGCGAAGGTAAATAAAAGCAGAGAAGCTGAGGCAGCCCTGAGGATGGAATTGTCCATTTTGATCTGCATTGCAGGTGCATAAGTAGCATCCAGGGTACTTGTTGGCTTTGCCTAGATGGTAAGATGCTTAAGCATAAAAAGCTTTTGTGATGCTTTTGCAATATAAATTATGCTCCGTAACTAAAAAAAAAAAGATAAATGGATATGACTGTAAATACAGTGCCTTTTTTCCATATAACTTGCTCATTAGTGAATGTAATTCTGTAGTGCTTTATTATGACAACCTCTGGGAGAGGTTAGATTAAATACAGAATACAGACATTTATGTTCTTAAACTGCGCAATGTTTTTTGGTTTGATTATTTAAAGCAAGTGTTTTATAAACAGATAATGGGAGACTTGTAATATTGCTAATTTTTCAAGCTTTTCATTGTACTGAGGTTCCAGCAGTCATTTTTAGTGAAACAACAAAGATCGAGTGGTCATGACAGAGGAAAGTATTAGCTGCATAAGTGGACAAAAAGAATATTGGCTAAACTGATGCATAGCTACTTGTTTTCATTCTATTACTGTACTTCTGCTTAGTATATCTGTAAAGTTTCCTCCCCCATCCCCTTAGAAAAGATGAAGGCGTCATGACCAATCCAAATGCTGTATGTAGTTTTCAGTCCAGTAGTTGTTGCAAATTCTAAAATAGCAATCTTATTTCATTCCTTAAAGTTGTTTCATTTACTTCAGGTTTCAGATATAATTGCGTACTTCAAGGGCTTTTAAATGATTTTTTTAAAAATGCATTTTATCATTGGAGTTAAAAAAATCAAACTGTTCCTCTGTGTGCCCTAATTCAAGAGGCTGTAGGTATTAAGGACAATGTATTTGTATATACAGATCTACTACATTAGTCAATCCTTTAACAGCAGTAGGCAGAAGAAAAACTCCCAGTGCTATTATTCCAGAATGTGGGACATAATGTAAAGTGAAATATTTCTTGAACATTATACATGGTACAGTAGAGGGAATACAGTTGTAATAAACTAGTTTGCAAGTTTACTTTTTGATACTGTGTCAGACTCTCATTTCTAGGTGTCGCATTACTTTTTTTATGGGTTAAAAAACCGTGTTGTTGAAGTAGCAAAACTTTGAAGGATTACTTTTTTGTCCACAGGATTCACAATGCATTTTAATACTTACTTGTGTAAAGAGAATACTATTCTGTAATTAATATTTTTACTCAAGTTTATGTTTAACCTCATTTTTCATGGTAAATTTTGAAAAAAATGTAGCAAATTGTAGTTTACTTTGTAGAGAGAATAGACACCTTCATCTTTCTGAAACCATTTATAATGCTTAAGAATTTTTTTGCTGACAAGTGACACTTTATGTATATTTGTGTATCTGTATATATATGTGTGTCTGTTAGTAGCAGTGGTGGTTTTCGGTTAGCAGTGATTTACTGAAAAATCAGTGTATCAGATAACTTAATGTTGATGCTGTAGGGGAAATAGTTAAATGCATTCTGAGTAGACAAGTGCATAGCTTTTCCTACTGCTGGTTTGAAAAGCAAAGCCACTGATGAAGAAAGGAAAAATCTGAGGATTTTGCGGTTGATAAAAAGGATAGTTGCATGAAAGGTCGCTGGTTTGGCTTTCTGCAGCCTCTTTCATGTCTGCTGCAGCACACAATAAAACATTGTGACACGCTGAAAAGCATAGATGTTTGTGTTCCTTATTGCAGCTTCCACACTGTTGTTATTGATACGAATATGCTGCAATAAGCTAATCGTGTGTAACCATACCAGTATTGTCTGAACAGTCTCTGGTAGAGCTTGTCCTGGCCCTGGGAACAATGGTGCTGAGTGCCGCGGCCCAGAGCCGGGGTGGAGTTGAAGCGGGGAGGGTGCCCTTTGTTCAGGCAGAAATATTATCACTAGAGCTCTGGTTTCCTTTGCCTCTGCAGCGTGCCCAAACAAACTCTCCGCTCCTTTCTTGCGCATTAAGCTAATGCAATATCTGAAAAAGTAAATGAAGATAATGAATAGTGCATTTAGTAGAGCCAAGTTTGAATGTTAGCCCCCCAGTTGCTACCTCTGATTCCTTTACTTGCTTGGCGCGACCTGGCATCCTTTATGTATCTGACTGTAGTATCTTCAATGACTGTGTGTCTGATTTAGTCTCTGTGCTCATTTTTAAGTGACATAAAAATTGTCTTCCTCTAAACAAGGATGTCCAGCAGAGTGATAATGGGTGTTAGTCAGTATCTCCATGCGATCAGTGAATAATTTTCTCTAGTAATTTTTTACAGTTATCTACCAGCTCATTTCTCCTGGTGATATTAAAGAGCGTGGTACTGTAAATGGGAGCAATACATTTATTTACTACTAGAAGTTAGAGGCATGACAAAATATTGCTGAAGACAATGTTCTTGAGCGTATCAGAACTTCTGTAAGCTGTTCTTTTGGGGGTTTTTTAAATAATCCTTGAAAAAAAGCCTTTTCTTTGGATCATGGTTTCTTTCCTGCTATTGAGGACCATGTTTACTCTCACTTCACTCCTAGAAGACCTTTGGTTTCTACTTAAAATACGTTGCTGCTTGTTGGTCTTAATTATTTGGGTGAGTGACAGGATTTAAGATCAATGTTGTTTAAAAACATTGCTTGTCTGAAAACTAAAATTTCATGGCTGCTCCCTAAACAGAATGATAGCTGCCTCTAGAAAGGCTGAAAATACGCCAGGGAAGAGTAGCTCCCTGTGATCTGAGTCAGGGCCCAGAGGAAGGGACAAAAGGTGCAGCATATCGCATCTCTGTGGAGTGGAGGTGTCGAGCTTA
This sequence comes from Chroicocephalus ridibundus, assembly GCF_963924245.1. Lineage (NCBI taxonomy): Eukaryota > Metazoa > Chordata > Aves > Charadriiformes > Laridae > Chroicocephalus > Chroicocephalus ridibundus. The sequence goes on along the minus strand of NC_086296.1, from coordinate 6,036,243 downwards.
GGAAGTGTCCATCTGTGTGGAAAAAATTGTGTGAATTATGTCATTAGTGGCAGGTTTCCTTTGTCATAAAAGTATGTGTGCTTGTTTGCTTTCTGTTCCTTGTGAAAGCTTGAGTTAAACTGTGTGCTGTTTCATTGTCTCAATTTGAGATACCTGGATTATGCAAGTAAGAGTATAAAGCACCTCTGTTTGAAACTCTTTGTCCTGACATTCTTTTTACTTAAGAAAAATAAAAACTTTACTTAAAAAAAAAATCTTATACTTGCTTAAGAGAGGACTTAGATATAGGTCGTCACTACCACTAGATATCCTTCATCAGCAGATCTCAAAACCTTTACTTTAGCAAAGTGGAGACCAATTTCTGTATGGTTGATCGTAGTTGCTGTTCTAAAATAATAAAATCAATGACTTATGAAACAGCATCACAGAATGCATTAGAGAAAAGCATACTCCTCAGCCTGTTAAACTTGCCTGAAAAATAGTTGTGCTATTCTGTAGAGTGCTGTTTCAGTAGCTATTCTCTGTAAATGGATCTCTCCTAGGACAGATTTATTTAGCTTGCTGTAAGGCTTTAGTGCCTTTTGATGTTTCACAAATATTCCAGGTAAACTCTAAAAATCATCATTTTTGCAGTTCTTGCAGTAGGAGCTCAAGCTCAGGTGAGTGTCCGGAGCTGGCACTGTTGTGGGAAGCAATTCTGTCTGTACCACCCTCCCACTCTGGTTACTGATTTATTTATTTTTTTTTTAAATTCTTTAATTATTTATTTTTTCAACCTTCCCCATCAGCCGCACAGGTGTTTGTAGTGCTGCATGGTGAACCTGTCACTTGAAAAATAGCCAGTGGAAAAACGGGTTTGTTTTCAGCTGGACCAGTTCCATGACCTGGTTCACTGAATGACCAGGAAGGTGATTTCGGAGCATTTCAGAAACGCGACAGTAAAGGCGTGCTCAGTGTATGCGAGTGGAATGGGTGAGACAAAGTCACAGCTAGGCTGGATGGCTGAACAGTTGCGTGTCTGTGTGGTGGCAGGTTATTTTCCTGTTATAGGGGAGGAAGATGCCCACCCAAGTTGCTTATGTGAAACCAGCATAGTAATTTTTTTGGTTTGGGTTTCAGCAAGCCTTCAGAACTGGCAAATTTTTGAAAATGACACAAATACATTTTCTTTGAGTTCTTGTGCGATTCACATGTTACGGATCATAGTGAATAAAATTAAAAGAGGACATGAAGTGTTCGTAAGTGAACGTTTGATATCTGAAAAAAAAAAAAAACCCTACCAAAAACCTTGACTTTTCCACAGTATAGCATTATTTCTAAGCATAAATTTGGAGTTCTGCTTAACAGATCCTTGTACAAAAACCTCCCACAGCCCACCTTACTAGCTTAAGTCCTGATTCAGCTTTAACTGAAGCTGGAGAACTTTCTTAATGACTTTGAAAGAAATAGAATCAGGCTCGTTTTTATGTGTAACATTGAGATTGTGTTAGTCTGGGGGAATTGGATATTAATTTTCTTGTCATTCCCCTTCTGACAAAAGAAATTATCTTCACTAGAAAAACTAACGCGTGTCTTTGCAATGTAACAACTGTCTAGTTGTGATTGGGTGCAGTCTGTGTTCTGTGGGTTTAATGGAGGTTATATTAAAATAACAAACTATTCTGTCCTCAGAATGAAGGGGTGAATACAATAGAAAGCAGAAGAGAACCAACCTGTTCCTCTGAATTACTCATGAGGGCTTTTACTGTCACTTTAAAAAAATAAAAATTACATGGACTTCGTAATTGTTAAAGGGGTTCTTCTGAAGTAATCGGTGTTATTTAGATGATACCTTCTTTGTTTCCCTAAAGTGAATTATAGCCAAATTAGGTCATTTTCAGTGTTTTCTGCCAGAGTAAGCTATTTCTGCATGTCAGCTGCACAGCCGTAGCATTAGCTACCCTGGTATTGGTCAGAATAATTGTATCTGTATAAAATGCCACTGCAGGACCATTTGATTTGATTTTCTAATAGTCTCTGTCATGGTAGTGATCTTAACATCTGATTACTTTTAGTCCTCTTCCATTGTGATAGCTCTGGGTTTCTGGGGTCTCAAGGACGGAGAAAATTCCACGTGAATTATTCCTGTCAGTCCTCATGACTTCAGGCAGACAGTTGGGCACGTAAGCAGTCAGCGATTTCTGTGCCAAGTACCAGCTTGTTCGTTTAGAGCATCTAGCAGAATTAAATCATTGCTACCAGGAGTGTGTCCACTCTGCTATTCTTCCTGCTGTCATACCAATTGCTGTTGGAGTAACAAAAAATTATTTTCTTACTAAAATACTAAAATCTCTGCTTCCTCAGGGACACTCGGAGATTAACTGTAAGAGTCTGCAGAATCTCTGATCAGAAAATGGAGGGGAATACATGTAGAGAAACAACTGAATAAAATCGCATTGAAAAGTGTTAGAAATAAAAAAGGAGCTAAGAAAGCAAAATGATATCCTTCCTCTGGGAGAGGAGTGGCACGTTTCCTTTTTCCCCTCAGTTGTCTCCAGGAAAGAACTACTAATTTGGCTTGGCTTAAACCATGCAAACTAAAAGAATATGAAAACAAGTTATTGGGACAATATTTACATGTAAGTATGTTATACTTTAGCACAGAAGGCGGATGTTCAGAAGGTGGTTGTGTAGGTCTAGCACATAGTCCAAATAACATGACTTTAAGAAATATTGCACTAGTTAAAGTGGTTTAGTCTAATGCACAGATAAATGAGGGGCAACCATAAATCTGAAACTGTGTAATAGGCTGTTATTAAACTGTGTTATTGCCAGAGCTACATTAGTAGAAGTGTAATGGTACCAAGTTGGGGGTGGGGGAACTTAAAGCAAATGTCCAAGCAGAAAGATAGCAAAGCCCTCAAATTGGCTGTGGAGACGGCAGGGGGTTTTGTTATGTCCTTCAAAATAAGCTGAACAAACGCTTTTGTGATGGCATATGTCTCTGGAGATGGAGAGCTGATGTAAGCAAAGAACAGCTAAGTCTGTCAGTTGGGCGTTTTATCATTAGAGCTACATTATTTAGAGATGTTTGGTCGGTTTAGTGACGGTCTCTAAAATGGGGACTGGCTAAAACTTTGAAGGTTCTTACGAGAAGACTCCTGTGTCCTTAATTAGTTCTTAAAATTGTATTTTTGTCTAGCATACAAAAAGCATTTTGGCATTTTTTGCCACATTTTGAGAGGGCACTGACTAGATAGCAGTTGAGAGGAGAAGGCCTGCCTGCCCATCCATGTTTCAAGAAGATTTGGCTATGTGTTGGCAGGGAGGTAAAGCAGCCTCTCAGGTGGCAGTCATCCCATCCATGTAAAAGGAGGTTATTCTGTTTTGTATAGTGCATACCAAACAGGAACGAAAACGTTAAATAACTATGGTTGTTTGGGCTTTGTTCCAGTAGCTTCCTTTGGACTGTCTGAAGTCATAGATCAGCGTCTCCCTCCTCTTGTCTTGCAGTGGGGTATAGAGATGCTCTGATTTTGCGCAAAGGCACGTAATACACAGCCAGATGCTCATTGCCTTGACAGATTTTGAACTCTATCCAAACACTTAAGATCAGAAAAGGCCTGGAGCCTGCACATCATCTGCAAGGCAAGATTCGGCTGTTAAAATGTTAGCAATTGTTCATGGTGAGCATCTAACAAAGTTGCATTTTGGAAGCCCTTGTTCAATATTTTTAATTTTCAGGTTAAGATTTATTTATTTTTGTTCCCCTTTTAAGAGAACACGCACTTGTAAAAGAGATGGAGCAGTTCCTTTCTAAGCTGAGGTTACAAGAATGTTAATTTAAGTTACCTTCTCTACTTTACTAGAAGCTGAGGTGCAGCAGGGATTAAAGTGTTGTTCCCAAAGGAATGCTCTTTAACTCGTTCCATTTGTTCCTCCTAGGCTATATTCAAGAGCAATTATGAATCCGTTGTTTGGAGGACTGAAGGTTCAATCTTTGAGCTGTCTACATTTCTGCGCTTCTAACTATATCTACATTTCTAACTATATCTAGAAACATCGTGTGATGTTGGTGATCCTGAGAAGTGAGAAGTGTTGCGTGTTTAAGGGTGGATGCAGTGTACCATCCGCGTACAGCTTGTGTAACTGACGGGTTCAGCGCTGTCGGTGTTCAGTGCCAGTCTCGCTGCGAAAGAGGTGTGTTACCATCACAGAGCTGAACGCTGCAATGCCCCTTTTAACATTTTATATCCTTATCAAGTGACGTACGCATTGCACAGCTCCTTTTGTGTAAGAACGCAACAAACTTTTTTTGTTTTTTTGAAGTTGCTTTGGAGACAAAAGGGAAGGGGAGAAACCGTAGTGACATAACTGCTCTGTGGTGTATGCAGTTACAGCTTTCTTCCCAGCATTGGCTTAATTTATCTGATGAAATCCAGCCAGAGACGGGTTGCTTTGAGAGCTGTCCCACCGATTTCCATGGTGAGAGAGTGAAGATTGCTCATCTGGGCTTTTAAGGGCTCAGCTGACCTCTGCATTTTGCTATTTTGCTTGTGCTTTTTGACCATAGCCTTGTTCTTGGCTGCACGTTCTTTCTTCTTTCAGGGAGCAGGAGATGAAATCAGCTCAGCGCAATCCCAGAACCGCTCTATAGGGTTTCCTCTTTGAAACCCCAATAGGAGACATACCTGAATAGATTTTTTTTTTTTTTTCCTTTAGACTGACCCCTCCCAAGACCATTAATTCTTTTTTAATATATTTGTTTCTTTTTCATCACATCTCCTGAGTGTATCCCATTTTAAAAGCTTTCTGACTGAGATTGCATGGGTCAGTAGGTCTCGCTTGCATCTATCCTAGGAGCTGCTGACAAATTTGAGACTAACGTTAAATAAAATGTTCTATGCAATTGTAGTAGCTTTCATTAATGGTGAGAATGTGGAATTAAAGGGGTGCTGTCAATTCAGAATAAGTTTTTTAAGTTTCAATGCATGGTTTAACTTTGTGACAGTTGTCAGTGTTTCTGGCTTTAAAACTGAGTTTATATTTTTGCATGATGTCCCTGGGTCTTTACACAACCTACAGAATCAAGGAAGTTCATCAGTTGTAAGACGTTATGAAATGTACAAAATATGCAAACTGGTTGTGAGTGGGAAAAACAGAAATGAACGCCTTCAGTGTTTTAATAATCCAATTGTTCAAGTGTTTTATAATCTAATTATTCAAAACTAAGTGACTTAGAAAGTTGTATGCAAATGACTTACCAGTCATAAACAAGCATATTTTCTTGCTGACACCCTACCCCACAGAACAGTTTTCAGCAAGAATGCTTTAAATTGAAATACATGATTTGGGTGGACTATTTAAGGGCATAATTGCGCCAAATCATAACAATTTGGACAACATATAGCACTGAGTCTCTGTTGAGCAAGTAATGTCCCCTCTTGCCCTGTCCTGCAGAAGCATCGTGGATGTGAGCATCCAGGAGGGTCACAGCCAGGACGTCTGCTTCTCTCCCAGGCTCTGTCTCTATACAAAATACCCGTGGTGTCTCCGGGCTCTTTAAGGTAATCTTTATTCTGGTGTCTGAAGATACTTCTCTTGTCTGACCCAAACGCAGAACAATTGCCAGAGCGATTCTACCACGTCATGCTGAGAAGGTTTTTCCCTCCTTCTAACCCCATGTTTCTGCTCTTCAGAAATGGTCTCTTTGGTAAATTTACCCAACAACAAATTATTTTCTAGATTGTTGGCCTAACTTACTATATATCCTATCTATATTTTCAGTCTTTTTGTTTCAAATTCAGTTGTATTAGCTCTAGGAACATAAAACAATTTGATATTATTCTAGAAATAGAAATATTTTCTCTTTAGCTGGCTTCTGCTTTGGCAGTTTGGCCAGCTTTTTAGTTAGGCATTGGCTAAAAAAGTTCCTGCAGGGAAAAATATTGCTGAACGTAGAACTGGGTGAAATGGAGGCGATCTGTGGGCGTCTGAGAGCTAATTAATCAGACTGCAGATGTGAATCTTTTTCTTCCCTCACTTGTGTGATAGAAATTTCCTTGTAAATTTGTCTGCAAAAGCAATCAAAAATATTTTTAATATTGTACTAATGAGAGCTTGGGTGGCAGATAATGTGTATACAGTTGAAATCCAGTTCATCCAGATCTCAGACTTGAATAATATTAGGTCTAATTTTGTGTTTTAAACACATTTGGTCTAAAAACCTGTTTGGCCTAAAATAGCTACAAAATAACAAATGGCTTGGAGAATATATTGTTGATACTAATTTGTGCAATTCTAAGCAGATTTCATAGCAAAAGTGTATTTGTATAGTCACTGTCTATCCAAGACACTTTCCCCTTTCCCTGCTTCTACGGTCTATGGTTTTGGCTGTTTCCCAGAGCACGGGTGCACGGATTGCACAGTGTTTGTATGTGCCGTCTAAAAAGACGTGACTGGGCGGGATAGAGTGGCGTTTGAACTGAAGCTCTGCCCAGGCATTCTGTGGAAGCCCTGACTTCCCGGTGGCGGCATTCCCTTTCCCGTGAAGGCAAAGAGAGGGGCCAGGCAGCAGCCAGGCTGAGGGGGGAGGAAGAGCACGGGAAGGCTGCAGAAGGCTTGTGCGAAACAGCCCTCCGATCCTTTATCCTCAGGGCAGAGGGGCTGCAGATAAAATTCATAGTGGATTGATTTAATTGCTCTCACTGATTAACTTACCGGTGCTGCAGGGGAGACGATGCTCTGGTGCTGGTAATTTTTATTTTCTTCCGAAGCCCATAAAACTAGCCTGCCTCCAATTATTGGTTGTTTCTTCAGAGTAGCTAATCCTAGTGTGATCCTTAAGATGCAAGAGATCAAGGTGAAAAAACAATTGAGGAGATTAATAGTGACAGCCTTATTTTGCTTTTACTAACATTTAGAAACTAGTTTTTAAAAACCACATTTATTTGCAAGGACTGAGTTATGAATGTTGTTTGTTTCTGAAGTCTTTTCCTGTTCAGATGGTAGTTACAGGCATAAAGCCGCCGTTCGTAACCACTGTGACAGTTAAGGCTTTGGGATATTATGGGTAGGCTGCTCTTTCCCTTAGCACTGTCAGTGCTTAAGAGTTTCTTTTGGAAAATATGTTTCTTGATTACAAATCCCTCCTGAGCCTTTGTCTGCCATGTGCTCTGGGCTCCCGCTATGGTGAGGGCATGGGCTCTGCAGGATTTATTCTGCTGTCATATTCGGTCGGTAAGGGTGTGATCACTTACGAAATTGGATGATTCAGTAAAGCTGCCTGTCTGAAGTCAGCTTTGCAAACAAGATGGTGGCACTTTGAAAGTGCAACACAGCTAAAATATTGTTAACCCTTAAAAGTCATGGTGCCCACGGTGATTGTTATGGACTGCGTGGTCCATCTTCAGAGTCCTCTGACGCTGTGGGAGCGAGGGGGTGCCACCGTGGGACTCATGGAGTGTCCCGGTGCCTCCGCTCCTGGCTGCGGAAACTGCTCACGGCTCAGGTGAGCCCCTCTTCAGAAGTCATAGAGCGAGAGCCTGTACACACAACTCGGTTTATTTCTTATTTAGCCAACCCAGAAACCTCTTTTCAGAATATTTTTGGGCCGTAATTTTTGCTTGTTTGCTACTGATGGTGATTGAGAAATGACCTGTTTGCTCAACAAAGCGCAGGTTGGCACTGCTAACCCTCATTCTTCTCCAGCGCTGCATTTAACCTTTGATCTCTGTTACAAAGTAACCGAAAGCTCTGGTTTGCCCCTTGCACGGAAGTGGATTCCTTTCAAGTCTTTTATACCTTCACTTTATTTTTCTTACAAATACGTGCTTCTGTAGCGATAAGTCAGTTGATGATGTCAGTTAAGGTCACACATGAAATCAAGGCGGCGCTCTGTGTGTGTGTGTTTATTTGTCCCCCTCCTCCCCCCCCCAAAAAACCCCAATGTTTTACCAAGGCGCAGGAGCACTGAGTCTGCTGTTCTTTGTGGGAGTAGAAAGTATAAAATTAAACACGGGGCTGTGTTATGTTTAGGAATGACAAAAGTGTGTTACTTTCTCTGAGTGTATGTTCTACCAATTTTAAACTTGCAGACTCAAATTTTTGTCATAAAACTACATAGCAAAAAGAGCCCAATGGAAGACACTTGAGGGTGACAGAATGAAGGTCTATGTTACGCACAGCATGTGGTCCCGTAGTTGCAGACCGAGGTTGTAATGCTGTTGCAGATGGTTGTCCAGGCAACGGGAGTCCTGATTCTTTACTTATCTTTGTAACCCAAATACTGTAATTGTTTTTACAAAACTACACAGATAACAGAATTTAGCTTTTACTACTGTAATGACAAAGCTAATGCTCCTCCTGCATCAGCAGTGTTTAACCCAGCCTCCCCCTCTGTGCCTGGGTTACTTAGTGGCAGGAGGGGGCCGCTGTGGCTCCCAGCCCCGACAGGCCAGAGACCCTCAGCTGTGCTGGGACAAACCTCTCCTCCTTGCTCCTGGTGGTAGCCCAGGGGCTGTGACAGAGTTCCCTGTGCTGCTCCGTCCCCCAGAGGCCATTTCTCCCACCAGCGCTTGCGTAATTCCCACCCAGCGTATGCCACTGCCTGTCACTGGTGTCCCCGGGAGCCCGGCTCTCTGCAAGTTGTCTGTGCACCTGTTTTTGTGCTGTTGCCGTGCTTCTGAGAAGGCTGGCTTCCCAGCGTTTCCCAAGCATGACAGATTTTTTGCTAAAGAAATGTTAAGTGTAGTAATGTGGAGTTATTAAGGACACGTGTTTCTGGAAAGTTCTCCTAAACTCTAAAGCCCGCTGTAGGTGGAGCAGCACCGTGCGTCCTGGCTGTAGCATCATGGCTCTGTGTGTGCAGAGAGGGGTAATGATCACACAGCGAAATTTGAGAACTACTAAAAGTATACCCGAGTGATTTTGTGCTTTGAGGCTGCAGGAGGGTTGCATGTTGTCATCATTACTTTTTCTCATTAGTATACTTATTTTAGAGTTGAAATTTCACTAGGAAACAGGACAAAACAATGTCATGTCATGACAGACTTGGTGACTAGATATCACTAGGGACCTGGTAAATCCTGTTTGTGTTTCTCTGGACGCTCCTCCAGGTGCTCCTTTAAATGTCGCAGAAGAGAGCCCCAGGCACGGCGTGTGCTTCTCTGCAGGAAGCATCTGGATGCGCCTGGCGCAAGGAGCTATTTTTACCTCTATACCAGGGAATTCATTTGAGAGTCTGTACCCAGCTCTACCAGACAGATGTGTCCCGGCAGTTTGGCCTGCGGGTGTACGTCAGGAGCAGCAGTAACCCTGGCAGTGCAGGGGTCTTCAGGGGTGCCGCTCAGCATCGTACAGTGAACCGGCTCTACCTTTATTTGAGTCTGAGCACTGCTGTAGCCAAGGCCTAGTTTTGTAAGGCTGTTCTGCAAGGGCAAGCCAGCGGTGTAACAGTTTTCCATGTACTCAGAACCTGAGCAAGAAAAATCTGTTGGCTTTCTCTTTAAATGAAACACCGTCCTTGTCAATTGTCTGTTCCACGTCATCGGGCCCGTCGGGGTCTCCCGTGCCGTGGGGCCTGCAGCGGGTGCAGGATCCTGCTCTAGGGCTGGGGAAACGCAGTAGCAGCCAGCAGCAGCCAGAGCTGGCTCCCATGCGGGTCCCAGTGAGCACATCTCGGCTAAGGCACCCGTAGCCATGTCTGTGACGGTACTGCTGGGCCCGGCTGTGTGTCAGACTCCCTGTTCCATGTTTCTCTTTAGAGATGGCGCTTTTTAATGCTTTCTTCATTGTTCTTGTCCAGGGATGTTACTAATTCCTGTATCCCTGGAGGTAAGCAGAAAGCCCCCAACAAGACAGAGGGACATACTAGCCCATTTCTCAGAACTCCACTTTTATCTTGTAACAGGATTAGTGACTCTGTCTGTCTGAAATTAATCCTTTAAATGTGTTAACTCCAAACAAATGAGTTCCCTACGCTGCTCTGGCCTAGAGTATAATTAGGCTTTCTATGAACTTAGAGCACTTCTAATTAAACTAGTCATGAAGCAGAAAAACTTTTTGTGGCATTTGCTTGATTGCATACCAGTTCATTAACAGTAGAATCCAGCTACTCCTGCAGATCCTGGTTGTAGAGTGAGGATCTGTGTATGTGCAAGATAACGGACTGTTACAGTTCTACATCTGTTTCCTGACAGGGTGACTGCGCCTCAGGATGGCAACATCAAACCTGGAGAACCAGCTACAGAGTGCCCAGAAGAATCTCTTGTTTCTCCAGCGAGAACATGCCAACACGCTGAAAGGCCTGCACGCGGAGATCCGACGCCTGCAGCAGCACTGCACAGGTAGCCGGGACAGGATGCCAGTGCCCATTCGGTGCTTAATTCTTTTCACAAGAATGGAATAACTGCTTCCCACTTCAGCAGTGAAACCTGGCAGCAAAGCCCACCACCAGGGTGTATTTAGGGTGATCAGCATGTATCTCGGGGCACAACTGTGTGATCATTAAGCAAAGATCTTTTTTATTATTTTTATAAAAAAAGCGGCGTGTCACCTGATAGTTCCAGTTGTTCTACAGATCAGATAACGTGCAGTACAGATCAGATAACATACAGATCAGTGGATCTCCTGTGATTGCTTTGGGCGGGGGGAAGAATTCATTATATTTTTATTGAAGTATGCCATTGTAAACACGCTCACCAGGCGGGGTATGGGGCAGATGATGATGTTCTAACAAAAATAAACAACTTTTTTCCTCAGATTTAACCTATGAGCTGACTGTAAAGAGTTCAGACTTGTCAGGTAAGGAATACATAGCATTTTTCTTTTAATGTTCACGTTAAGCTTCCTCATCTTTTTCAATGTTTGTATTTTCTCCATTACAAGTAGGTGAGAATACTTTCCACTTCAGATGTTGACTTTATAAACTCCAAAGGTATAAGAACAGTTTTCTCCTTTCCAGACTTACTGTTAATTATGCAGGAAATGTCACAAGTTCTTGACAAGGTCACATAGGAGAGAGCCAGGAATAGAGTGTAGAACTGCCGACTCCGTGCTCCTACTAAACAATGAGTTCCCTGCGTGTTCTATAGGAACAGGGAACATGAATTTTAGGAGCAGAAGAGTGAGACTATTATTAAAACTTAGCTGGTACTGTAATCCCACCACAAAGCTTTTATTTATATAAATATATATCATAGATTCCAGTTATTTTAGATGTATTATGTTATCAATACGTGAAGCACAAGAATAAAATACTCCCTGGGAGTAACGTCCTGGATCAGGGATGGTGTGGGACAAGACGTATATTGTGGATAAGAGAGAACATGAGCAAATTTAGCAAAGCAACTGAGCAACTTTGCATGTATTCAGTGTTATTCCCTGATAATGCAAAGTTGCTCAGATGCTTCTCGTCACAGGAATCTCAGAGTAGGTGATCTACCAGCAATGCCACCTGTGCTGATGCTGTGCCAAACACAGGCACTGCCCGGTGTGGAGGGGACACTACCGAACACTTCACAGTCGATAGCCCTGTGACATAGGGTGCCTGTTATTGGAGAAATCCAGGCTGCTGGTCTCTGCTGAGCAGTTGGGAAGCCGCCCAGCTGTAATAACCGAGGGAAGAGAGACAAAATCGCCCCACAGGCCCTATGGCGTGAGGGCAAGAACGCTGAGGCGGGTCAGCCTTGCCTGTTCCTGACGGTGTGCCCTCACCAGTGCAAGAACCCCTGGTGTTACGGGGTGATGTGTCGCGCTCTTGAGAAGAGAAGGCAGCCAGGCTCAGACACCTGATCCCCACAGAGACCTCTGCAGCAGCAAAGCCTTGGGGAAGAGGGCACACCTCTGCCTTAGCGTCACGGGCTTCAGCTGCCCATGGAGGGGTGAAGCTGAAGCCTGGCATGTCTTCCTGCTGAGCTCCATCACTCTTTACAGCCAGTCTGGCATTTTGCAGTGGGAGAACTTCCTCTTAATAACCAGAGGATTTGCAAAATGGCTCCAATTTTGAGCAAGTTCAGCAAGCATAGTTTCTGTAATCCCTGTTCCCCAGAACATACGAAGCATCTCTACTTACTAACACCGCTACTAACCCATGGTGAGTGGCACTAGCTCGTCATCATTTCCTTAAAAGCTGTCCTGGTTCTTCTGAAGTAGTTTTAAGAGTATTAGCTGAAGGTAGTCTTGGGAGTTCTCTTATGGCTTTGAGATAGCAAAAGGAACCCTATCGCACTGTTTTACTTAGTGGCCATCATTAATTTGGAACACTTCTGCTTTTTCTATTCTTGTAGGAAATGGTAGTTCAAGAAGTGATGAACTCAAAAGGAAGTGTGAAGATCTTGAAGCTCAGCTGAAAGCCAAAGAGGCTGAAAATAATGAATTATTGAAAGAACTTGAACAAAAGAATGCGATGATAATGGTGCTGGAAAACACTATTAAAGAAAGAGAAAAGAAGTATTTGGAAGAGTTAAAAATGAAAAGCCATAAGCTCAATATGTTGTCAAGTGAACTAGAGCAGAGAGCGAGCACTATTGCTTATTTAACTTCTCAACTGCACGCTACTAAGAAGAAGCTGATGAGCTCAAGCGGGACTTCAGAGGGGACCCCTTCTGGCAGTCCCGTGTTGTCCAACTATAAGCCGTCCCCTCCCAAAGATAAACTGCCGGAGACTCCACGACGCAGGATGAAGAAGAGTCTGTCGACACCACTCAACCCCGAGTTTGAAGAGGCCTACAGAATAGGATCGGAGAGCCGGAAGCTGCTGTTAAGAGAGCCTGTGGATGCCATGCCTGATCCCACTCCGTTTCTGTTGGCCAGGGAAACGGCAGAGGTACATCTTATTAAGGAGAGGCCGTTAGTTATCCCACCTATTGCTTCAGATCGTGCATCTGGCGAATCGCACAGCCCGGCCCGAGAGAAGCCACACAAGGCACACATTGGGGTGGCGCATCGCATCCACCACGTCGCGCCATCCCAGCCGCAGCCGGAGGTTGAAACGCTGGCAGTGGATCAGGTCCATGGAAGCAAAGTGGTCAGAAAGCACTCAGGGACAGACAGAACTGTTTGAGTAAAATCACTGAAATGCTCTACTCTGTTGCTGTTTATGCACTGTGATCCTGTAGGATAAATAGCACCTGCAGTAAAGTTTCTTTTGATGCCCCATGCATGCCAAACTTCTTCCAGATACATCATTCTAGATTATGCTCCTCTAATGAAACCTAATACGACTGTGTTCATATGGCGAGGTATATAACTACTAAATGCTGTGGCCAAATCAGGGGTACCTGACTGCTTGCTTCTGAGCACTGCTCCATTTATTGTAACTACACGTGTGGACAAAGGCACAGGCTGCAGGCTGCGTTATTAATATTAGTGAAAACAAACTTAACTCTACACCTGCAGCAATATGTAGTGGCTGTTAATGTTTGAACTACCAGTGGTTCTTTTGTCTTCACTGTGTATGTAAGGATCCGTACACAAACACTAACCTCCCTGACAAAGCCTTTCTCACAGTAGCATTGAAAATGACGCAGATGTACGTACACTGTAAAACGAACTAAGGCCATCTTTTCCTTCACGTGACGCTCTCGATTGCAAATCGTGTTCATAGTTTCTCTTTCTCAAAATCCCGAGAGTCCCAGCAAGCATTACTTGATTAATGTTAAATACTTTGGTTTGTGGCTTTAAGCGGAAAAAAAAAAAAGGGGAGGGGGGAATAAAGCACTCTCTTAAAAGGTTAATGATCCTCATAGAAAGAGTATAAACACTGGATTGTTTACGGTTGCTTTTTTTTTTTTTAAATTGAATGGCTCCATTCCACATTTCACACTAGTCAGTACTCTGCACTTGTAGCACCTTTGATACTGGCTCAGAGCTCCTTTTCCAGGGAGAAATGGTTCTTTATGCTCTAACCTGCACTTTTTTGTAAAGGGATTATTTATGCTTCCTGAAAACCTTAGACTTGTTCTGGGCATCATCAGATGGTGCTGGCTTCTACCAGCTTATGAAAGCTGAGCTGTCCCTCTAAAATGTGTTTAACTGATGTAACCAGTTCATACGGGAGGAAAATCTGGCATCCTTGATTTTTTTTATCCTTGTGAATTGGGACAGACTTGCCTTCACTTGCCCTGGTTCCCCTGCTCCTTTCTTGTGAGCAACAGGCAGACCCTACATCTGTTAGACTACTTGATTATTTTATTATTATTTTTCCTAGGAAAGAAAGGCATACTGAGAGCTGTGAGGGTAGGTAATTTTAGGAAAGGAGCACAAATTTGACCATTTTTTTCTTAAATTCTGATCAGCACCTCCAGCTCACCTCCGCTTCACTCTTGTCTGCAGCCTCTGAGTAGGACCAGCAAGAACCAATGGCTCCCAAATGCTGCTAAGCTTATGATGTGCCTTCAAAAACTTGGAACGCATAATCTCTGTGAAAGCTGATGAAGGATCCCTGCCTGCCCTCTTTCCTTCCCCGTGCCAGCTGTAGTCTGCCCCTCTTAAGCTTCTTCTGCAGCTGCGTGTTGGTGTGTCTCTCCCTCTGGAGCCTTGGGTCACTACCTGTGCGCTTCCCCCACAGAGGCCCTGGCAGGATGACAAAAGCTGTTCTTCCCAACTGTGGTACCGCTACGTTTCCTGTGCAGCATGACAGCTTACGGCAGGCTGGTCCCAGTCAGAGAGGGTCGGAATATCCACGAGCCCTGAGGCCTCCTGTGCCCTGCCCCCTGCACCCTCACGACTCAGTCACTTGCTGTTTGAAGCCCAAGAAACACTCCTCAGTGTTACACCGTGCCGGTTGCGTGGTAGGATTTGTTTCATGACTGGTGGGGAGGGACAGGGAAAAAGCTGTGTTCCTGGAAAATGGTTCGTTAAAGAAGGTTGGTTATTCTGTGGTTTACTATTTTTCAGTGTATTGAATTAACCAGCAGTGGGTTTGGGGTTTTTTGGTTGTTGTTGCCATATTTTTATGGCGATTTATTGTATGACTGATCTACCCTGCCACTTGTTCAAGGATGATAGAAGGCACCGCTTCTAAGCGCAGCAGAAGTGATGCTTTGGGCAATTAAAAACATTTCTTACAACCGTACAGGCAAACCTTAGTCTTTGTGTGTGTGTGAGACTAACTTATTACCTTTTTCATATACATATATATACACACACATCCACCAGCTCGGAGACTTTCCAGAAGTACAAATTATGGAAAACGCTTTCCTCTTCAAATGAATTTATTGATTGTACTGGCTTGGTTGTATGGTACTATTTAAAGTCAGGTGTGCCTAAGTGAACACTCACGGTGTGAATCTTTGCCTAGTTTGATTCCCCTCTGCCCCCTCCCGGTCCCCACCTTGCCCCCCCCCCCCCCCAAAAAAAAAAGCATTGGATTCTGTGGGAAAAATCTAGTGCCAGCTTCAAGCTGTCAGTCTGGATTCAAGGTGAGACAAACGCCTTGAAGGACCCAATGGGAAATGTGCTTTGTAGTGTAAAGATCAGCTTCAAAAACAAGGCCAAGGCCCATGGCGTTCCTTCTCTGGGAGGTTGTGTACACAGGTGTCCGGAGGGTGTTCTGAAAGAGCGTGGAGGAAAGAAGGACACTGAGTAGAGCCTGAAGTACTACATGAAAGTGGAAACAAGAAGGGCCTGTAGGAGAGATGACTGTCTTCAGCAATTCACTACTTTTGTTATAAGTCTTAAGTATCTGATACCCAGAAAATGTAAACATTCTTTTTGTCATTAACTGGTAATGGAAAATAATTAAGAGAGTAGTGGGAATATAGGAGTGTCCCAAGATGCCTGTTCCATTCCACCTGAATGGAAAAGAGGCAACAAATATATTAACCCCCTTGAGTGTAACCCTGAGAAACTTTAGTGATGGCTAAGGTAAGGAGAAGTGTTAAACTGCACACTTTATATACTAGTGCTAATGATAAAATACTGCCGCTTGTGCTAAGCAGGAAGGGGCTACCAGCTACCGAGATGTGAAAACGGAAGGAAGTTCCTAAGCTGATGGGCGGTTGTGGCCCCAGAGGGGCAGTACCTGGAGTTTGAGCCTGTGTGCTTCAATGGGAATGATCTTCAGAACGGGTAACTCCACCACCAGGACTCCGGGCTTGCTTTTGGCGAGGCAGCCGTGCTCTACGTCCCAGTCCGCTCCTTCCAGAAACAGACCAGAAACAAAGCAGCCTGTGCGGGCAGAAAATGCAACACCTCAGGTAAACTGAGCTACTAAAAAAAAAAAAAAAAAATCTGTGTACACGCTCCTTGGCGCGTACAGCCATGACAAGACGCGCTACGTTTCAAACTGCAGCTCCACAGAGATATACTGATCTGTGGTGGTTTTATAATACAACTGTGACCTACCATGTTTAATTTTCTTTTTCAAATTAAAATTATCTCGCGCTACTTATGATAAACATTATTAGGAACAAATGCTGATTTGCTTGCAGTTTTCTTCCCCACAGTGGTGCCATCCTCCAGTTACTTGCCCAGGTAATAGCCAAATTGCAAGAGCTTTTTAACGCCTGTGGGACTGGCTCGTTAGATCATTTGGACAAAAGGGGAAGGGTTGGGATGGAGTTGTTCTAGTACAAATACCAAGAATTTTGATTAAATGTTAGTAAATAAAGAATAGTCTAGGTAAGCCCTTGAGGTGACTTTTATTTTTAACTGGGAGTTAGATTTAGCAAAAACAATCAGATGTTTTTTCCTCCTCTGTTCCCAATCAGGTCTAGTGCTCAAAAGCATTGCTCAGCTGCCCCCTTTACACAGAGTTTGTTATATTTAGTAATTAGAGTGTTGCTAGTCATAGAGATTTCATAAAGATATATTTACACAATAAATCATACATATTTATATTTCCTTCTTGTTTAAATATATTTCAGTATATTATTTGTGGTGTAAATAGATCTTTATAAACCTGCTAGGATTGGTAATGTTCTAGCCATTCAGGAAAAAGTATGTATATGTATATGTGTATATATAGGTAGATATATCTAAGGGGATATAAGGAAGGGAGAGGTGTAAGTTCCATGCCCGTGAGTGAGAGGAGTTGAAGCAAGATCACATTTGTGTATGCGGGGGCTCAGCAGGAAAGCAGAAACCAGAACCCAGCTATTCCCAGCGTGAAATGTGGACCGTGACATGCAAACCCCCGGGTATTGCCTGCGGAGCTATAAGTTACTTACTTATAGCTTAAGTTACCTATAAGTTACTTACTTATAAGTAAGTTACCAAGTAAGTTACTCACTTGCCAGGCAATTTCTCTCACCAATTAACTACTTTATTATTTTTGCCAAATAATCATAACACCCACCTTGAGTAGACCCTTCAGCGATGTCTTCTGCGGTCCTGTACGTGGTCACCTCTGTGTAGAGGGTAGAGTGATCCAGGGGCCACTTGTTCTTCCTGCAGGTGGCTTGAACGAGAGCCGTCAGGTAAGATTCTGGGACGTGCAGGCCTGAGAGCCACATCACCTTTGGCTCACCCTCGTTAACCTGCAATCACCGAAGACAAACTGCAGCACCTGGGTGCTCCCACCACACCTGGTACTCGGCCCAGAGGCCAGCACTCTCACAGACTGGCCACTGGCTAGTCTGTCTTGCATCCATAGTTGTGCAACCATTCATTATCGTTCTAGGTGGTGACTGGCATGAGCAACTTGTCTAAAGCAGTGTGTGATCACTGACTTCTGCACCAATTTGCACAGCAAATCAAGCAGATAGAACAAAAAGCTTTCTGGAGCCACTCACTTACCCAGCTGGTGTACTGGTTATACCGCGCTCTAAAGAAAACAATCCAATTTGCGAGTGTTTTGAGCGTGTCGGGGGCTAGCCGCCGCCAGATTCCAGGAATCTGTCCATTAAAGAGCGCCCGAGCCACATCATCCAGTTCACTGCTCATTCCAACTTCCCCAGCCAAGGCCTGGAAAGACAGCGTCCGAGAGCCAGCCCCGGGCAGGTAAAGCCTGACTGATCTCCTCTGGTAGCTGGGCTCTTACTTACCCGTTGCAGTTCAGCCAATGACTTTGCCATTCGAATGATCAGCTTATTAAAACGTTCCAGTTCCTGCAGCAGCACCACAGTCGTCGGGGTTATCTCTGGTCCAAAACCTTTCCGTATCTGGTCAAGATCGAATACTTGCGGTATTTTGTTTTCTATATCCTTGGCAACATTTGCAATATATTCGTCTCGACTAATTCTTGTACCAGTTTCACCTGAAACCAAGATGGTTTAGTGAGACTAAGTCTGCATAGGTTACCCCTTCAATTATTAATTGTCTAAGAACTTTGAGAGCCGACTCACCTTTTTGCAGCAAAGTCTCCCGCTCTGCACTGACATTTGCACCAGAAGCTCCCGCCTGCCTCAAACTCTCTCTGGGCATGAGCTGAACTACTCCTATGCTGGCAGGGCCAAGTCGTTCAGCTGCTTCGCTCACCTGGGCCCCACTGTCCCAGAGGCCAAGACACAATCCCATCGTGTCCCCCCCTGGGGATCGGGCACCTCCCCACGCAGGATGCAGGCAGCAGCGGCCGTGCCAGGCCCCGGTACCCTGGGGTGGGCTGTGGCACGGCTGGTGTCACAATCCCTGGGACAAGGAGCTCGCCACTTCACTATTTGTTATTTACAAAACCAACCCAAAGTAATGGCGACCATACCGGTTTGAGGCTGCAGCTCAAGAAGCTGAGACCACATATCGCGAACTGCTTGTGTGTAATAGCCAATCTCAGCATTTGCGTGAAGGCCAAACACCTCTGGAGTATTAGCAAGTGGCAGAGATTCTATCGCCTCTGCAATACAAAAATAGGCTTCGTAAGGATGCGCTATATTAAACCACAGCTACCAGGCAGAAAAGAATACTGCAGAACATTCCTTGAGTGATTTTTGTTATTACTCTGCTTGCAAAAAACCAAATGCTATAGCTGGTGTTGAAACACTGCAAGGAGTGAATAAGGCTGAAAGCTTAAGCGCGCGCACACACACACACACACACACACTAACAAGCCGTTTATCTGGGTGTGTTAATTTTTTTTTTAAAGAAATGAGGAGCTGGCTGGTAAGCTCACATTGCAAGGGGCTGCTCACCTAAAGAACAGTATCATCAGCGGATTATAACATCACAAGACAAACACACTCGATGCCTGAAGTTCCTTTCAACTTCTCATACCCAGCCATGGCAGACGGAGAGAATGCATACTGTAAGTAGACTTTTCTTAATGCTAACTTACGTGGCAGGAAAAGCACTTCTTACCAACAAAGTCATCTTTTACAGTCCCTTGTGGAATTTTATAATCAACCGTGTCGTTTTTATAAAAATGAAACACTTGGAATGTGTCAAATATGAAATCACCAAGGTACTCATCCATATAGACGGTCAGAATGCGACGATCAAAGCTATCAATTGCACGCCCACCATACATGACCTAGAAATTAGTTACATCGATATTATAGCACTGGGTTTTGAGGCAGCAAATACAGTTAACAATCACTGAAAGGTCCAAAACACTCTTCGCTTTTACAGTGACTCATGGTATGACACTGTCTCCCTTAAGGGATACCGAGTACATCTTCTCTAAGCCACTCTCAAGGGGGAACAAGCAGCAACTATTTGGACTTACTCTGGAGATGGCTGCTGTGCGCCACTCCTAATAACCGGTCTGGGTGATTTATGTGCAACGGCACTTTCCTGAGGTACCAGCTCACGCTCAGCTGTGATTAAGTGCTGCAAAATAACAGTTCCCTGTAGGATATCATGTCACAGCAGCTACACAGACCTGGCCAGCTACTACACAGCACATATCACATACAGCACTGCAAGAGCTTTAGAAATCTGTTTGTAGAACTCACATCAGTCACACCCCACTGTACTAATAATACCGTAAAGTTGTGCTGTTCAATACCTTTCATCAGAGGATCCCAAGGGCGCTCTCACTCAAAATTAATTAAGCACCATAACTCCCCTGTTGTGCAGTTGCACACAATAGCCCGATTTCATTGAGACAATGAGATTAAGTGACTTGCTCAGGGCTACACAGGAGTTTCAAGACAGCCCAGGAGAGATTCTCAGCCAGTTTTACTTGATGATACCACCCATGCAGAAAGAAAGCTTCATTTATCTAGATTTTTTTACCATCAAGTGTTCCTGAGTGACGTTGTAGGCACTCACCTCACCAATAAGATATTTGAGACTGCTCCAGGGGATTTTATCATCATTTTGTTGGAAAGCTTTTGTCATGTATGTGTTAAGAATTTCCATGCAGACCTAATAAAGTTGTTGGAACATGTGAGATAAGAAGATTCATAAATCATCCATACATATCCATAGCTTTTACTTAACGTAGTTCTTGTTTAAAAACTAACAATCATTTCTTTCTCAAGTAATCAAAAAGTTAAGTGTAAATCCTCTTAAGAAAATAAACCCATAAGAGAGGCGAAATAAACATGAATGATTGGGAAATCTGATTAATTTTTAGTGGCGAAAATTGGCATTATAGAAGATTGGGAGTCTACGTGCGTCCAGAGCAGCAGAAAAAAATGAGGCAAAATGTTATTGTGAGAAAGGATTTAAGCTGGGTAAATTACATGTTTTCAAAAGTAATCGGAGCAACTCAAGAATATAAGAGCAGTTGTTATTATTTTCTTACCTGGAAATCAGATTCATTAAAATCATATGGCACATTCCAGCCAACCTTCCCAAACTTCCTTCTCTCCTGAACCACAGCATGGAAAAATGCCAAGACATAGACTAAGGATTTAAAGGCAGGATGTGGGCACTGCTCTAAGGCTTCTTCGGGAATTTTGAAGTAGGTGGCTCTCATATTCAGTTTCAGACCATTAGGTGGTTCTGTCACAACCTACCAAAATAATTAGGGAAGCCAGCAATGACGGGGTAGCCTCAGGAAAATAAGCTGTAAATATATCACACTCTCGAGGTGAGCTATACAACGCAAGCTTGAAAATTTTGAACAGCTTTCCAAATTCATATCAATATGGATTTTTTTCTTAAGTAAAGACATGAAATAGACCTTTGAAGTTTATCAAGGTAAACACACATATGTGAAGAGAAACTTGATATTATTTTAGAAATAGTCATGTTATTGAAAAGTCATTAATATTTATCATACTTGAAGATCTAATTTACTGAAATATTACCAGTATTTTACATGTTTTGGTGTGTCCTACCTATCAGCACAGTGACATGCCTTAACAGTCCTTAATATGGCTTTACTGATGACCAAACTGAGCCAGCTTCCTGGCAGCTTTTTCAAAGCGCTGTGAAACCTTTGCTCTCACTGCTCATGGCTAGACCTAGCAAGTGCATATTTGCGGCCTTTTAAAGATACATTCATGCTCGCTTCTCCCCAGGGCAGCACTAAGCACTGCTGGAGGTGAATGCCCCAGAGCTGTCATTGACACACTAGAGCACATATCGGGTGGATCTGTCATGCCACTGCTTCCAAATCTGCGAAATAAAATGATTATGTTTACTGGACTGGTTCACCACAACACAAGTAAAGCAGCCATAGAAAAGAACATTAGCACAGCACCATGGCTTGTGCCTTCAAAATAATCAGCTCAGCTTGCTTGTGATAAATGCTGCAGCCTGAAGTAGCAGCTGGAAACCATTATCCTATTAGATGTCTGCTCCGCTGGCACTATTGCCAGGTGAGACAGAGACCTCAGTTCTGCACTTCAGCATCAGGACTGACAGGACTATTTCTGTCTCTCTGGATATTCCTCACTTGCGGTGGCAGTTGAAGCTAAAGATCGTTTGTCACATTTCCAGGTTTACTCACAAACCTCTACTCTGAAATAACTGCTTCAGAAAACAAAAAATGCTGAACAGCTTTCACCCAAAGGAAAAACCCCCACAAGACAAACAGGATGATGGAATAAGGATTTGGTTTATAAAGACAAAAAGCTGGTACAAACAGCCCAAGTCAATATGCTGCATTCAGGCCACACTCCCCCCAAAGCCAGTCCGTTCAGCTGAACAAGAGGGGCAGGACATGCCCTCCCGAGTTGGGGTTTCCCCACTGCACGCTACCTTTAAGGACTTCTGCAGTATTCCAATTGGGAAGCCTTTGGTCGGGTCAGTAGTCAGCCAGAGGCGAAAGTCTGGATGAGGCTTTGTAATTTTCTCCAGGGCCTTCTCCAGATTGATAAGCCACTTCACCAAAAGGTGACAGTTCTGCAACATTAGCCACTCTCCACGAACCACCGCGTCCTCCAGCATCTGCAAAGCAATCTTAAGGGAGGGAAAAAACTGTCTGTGAGTAACACTCCCTCTATCCTGTACGCAAACTAACTCCGATGGGTTAGTGCGATGGATGTCTTCCAGCTAGCAAGCACACTCGGCCTTTTAGTTAGCTTTAGTAGACTTACCGGAATGCTCCTGGCTGAGAACAGACCTTTTCCAATATCACAAGAAGCTGCTTTGAGATGCTTTTTTTTTTAAATCTCATTAATTCCTTTTAAAATTAAAAGTCATGCAGAGCACTGAAGTATTTCAAAACAGTACAGGAGTGTGCATGGCCCAGAAGAGGGTGAAGATCAGAGCCTAGGAAATGGTGGTCTAAATGATTCTGACAGGAGTTCTCCCACTGACTGAATTCACAGCAAATTCAGTTGGCTGCTAAGCTTTGGCCATCCCTGCCTTCGTGTCCATAACAAAAGGGAAAGCTACAGGAAAGACAGAATGAGCAGCAGGATATTTTTTTGGTAATAAACACTGTGACTTCCAATCAGTTAGTGTCCATACACAGAGACACTGATTAACCTTTGAAAGGCTGCAGAGTAACACCTTTTCAGCTCAACTATTGTTCAGCAGGCGACAATATCATTCTGATTCCGAATCAGCCAATCAGCCAAATGTCCTCTTTCACATTACCGGAAAGCATTATTCCCAAGCTGGAAAATTGCACGCTAGGTCTGAACCACAAAGTAACTCCCTTTAAAATGGAGCCGGCCTTTGGAAAGGAAATTTGAACAGGCCCACAACATGAGGAGTATGATTTGCAATTAACCCATTAACTTGCTGCACACAGCACCTCCCCACCCTCCCACCCAAGTTACCTTTTCTTGGCCTTGTCCCATGGCTAGGAATTTGAGTCTATCATCTCCTCCAAAGCCTGTCTTCTCGGCCAGTTTCATGAGGTCACTGACGGGATCAGAGCCAGGACTTAAGATAAAAACAACTGGTGAGTAAGGACTGCTCTGCTCAAAGACAGCTTCAAAGCTGATCACAGGGGGCTGCACATACCTGGTAGGAAAAGAAGCACAACAAACTGCTAATTTACACAAGAGCGGCCATCTTGTGTCAAAGATGACTTTTACACAAACATCAAAGCTTACTGCAGACTACACGTGGAAATGATATGGAGACAAATCACGCTCTGTTGCTTAGGCAAATTACAAAGTCATTTACATAGTTGATTACAACTCCAGTTCTATGGGAAATACCTGAATGGTGTGGTTCGGATTTGAAAGAAGAGGGTGACTTACTTCTCACTCATTGTCAGAGTAACATAGTCCATTACTGCCCGATACAGCCTGTCCACTCGGAAACACCGTAAAAGTAGGAGTTTCTGAAAGTGTGTGAGATTGTTCTGGTACTGCATAGGGAATGGCATCTGCTCCAGAGCATCTGTACCATACCACTGGCAAGAAAAGATGGGAGACAATGCCAATGGATCAAGTGGCTCTATCAATGACATTACTAGGAAAGCAGACAAAAGCACTGTGATTAATGAGGGGCCAAGAGACACAAGAAAAACAAAGAATAAAGTCAATCAGCTCCAAAGAAATATTAAAAGATTAAATGAATGCAAAAAATTCAGCTTTTTCAGTTTATGTCCAGAAACACATTTGTGCTTTCATTTTATGTCAAGTAATTTTCTGAAGATGCAGAAAATAGCATCTCAAGCAAAAAGTATTAACAGATTGCTTACAGAAAGACTTCTTATAAAGCAAGAAGACATGGAATGAAACTAAAGGCAGAACAAAGGAAAGTCTGTGTTTGTAACTAGCCTATAGAACTCACTGCCACAAGAAGATCAAAGTACAATTTAGCAGTACAAAAAGTAACAGTGAAATGTTGACTGTTGAAATCAACAGCTAAAATTCCTCTGACTTCAACAGGGCAAATGAATCATGTAAGGCATTAGACTAGAAAATTAAAAAAACCTACAGTATACCAGGGAAGATTTTTGGGTTAGTTTTGGTGGTTTTTTTTAAATAATAAGAGCTTAATTCTTCTGGAAATAAGCCAATCCCTAACTGAGGTCAAGAAGAAAAGCAAGGCCTTGACAGAAAAAGCCAGTGGTGACATGCCTCCTGCCGAGTGCTATGGCACATTGCATCATACTTGAATGTTTAATACCAGAAGAAAAACAAGGAGGGAGACCAGGATTGCAGAAAAGCACGTACATTTTTCCATACATCTGGATTATTTTCCACATCATCTGGAAGAGATTCAAATTTCTCAGGAAATAGTTCAGACAAGCGAATTAGGTCTTCCCAGCCTTGATCTGGAAGCCAAGCATACGGTTTCTTTCGTGCACTCTTCTCCAGGGAAATATTGCCTAGTCACATTCAGAAACCAGAGTGAACGTCCATGTCGTAAATTCTCCAATACATGACCACACATACAGTCCCACTGCACACAGAAACCAACTGGAAATTTGTTTCTGGAAGCACTCTAAGATTAAACTGGTCTGCTAAAGAAAAGATGGCATTTTACAAGTGCTTGCAAAAGCCAGAGTTTTATCTTTGCAAACATTTCTAAAACTATTTATACATAGTCAGAAAATAACTAAGATTATTTTCTCAGGTAACATCCTAACAATTAGCTAATGTGAGATTTGTCAACAGCTGCAGAGAAAGATTAGCCTCTTCACTGTTTAACCAAGTGAAAAAAATAGAAATAGCAGAATCCACAACTTCCGTAAACCAACACAGTTCAGCTATCTTCAGTGGCTTCTCTAGGTGCTAGCTTCACAGCAAATCATATCTAGTCAAAAATCTATCTTCGAAAGATCTTTCAGCTATTTGTACGTATAGCTATATATTTATATATAACTATTCACTTCACCTTTATGTATAACTATATAATTATATATAAATATTCACTTTACCTTTCAAAAAGAACTCAAGTTCTTCTTGTGGAACTCTGCCATCAGCTTGTTCTATCTTGACAGTCATATTAAAGGAGAACAGTAACTTGTGTCTCTCAAACAAACCTACGTTAAAAGGACAATATTTTCAAAAATCAACTGCTAAAACTTGTGGAACTGCAGCAGTCTTCAAATCTGCATTCTGCATCTGGTCACCCCACAAAGATCAGGATGATCAAAGATGGGGCTTTGGATCAGGCTTAAAGAGTCAAAACAGCATCTGTGAGGTACATCCAGGGATGGGAGATCCATAGCTGCGTTTCACCATTAGTATTAAGAAAACCATTTCTTTAAAAGTTACATTGACAATATGCATAGTTTCTTCAAACAGAAACAACAGGTAGTAAAGTGTAAATGGGGACCAATGCTGAAAACTGAACATTGTGCATTCACTGGTAACTTGCCTCTGACGTAAACCAACTGAAGGCACGGCTTTTAACGAGCATTTGCACATCACAGTATCAGCCCATCGCTAAATTGCACTAACCTGTGCAGCCATAGTTATAGGTGTTGAAAGTCAGCGTATCCATGATGTTTTTTAACCTCTTCGGAAGAATAGGACTGGGCATTGATTTACGAAGAGAGAGTCCAAAAACCTCTAAGAAGGAGACCAGTGAGTACTGATACATGATGTTGACATGGGCCATTTCAGACAAAACGGAGAATAAAATGGCCCCTCTCCTGGCAGCTGGTCTGTAGCCATCTCGAAGACGATCAATATCCACTGCCGTTGTCTCAGCCAGTTTCAGTTTTTCAATCACCTAGTCGTACATTGATTTTATACACCTGTAATTACTGCACTGATCCATAGTATGTATATTATATCACAATCATCAGAGCTATTCAGTGCCTGCCTCTCTATGTTGACTTTATAGGGGATCTGGGCAGGTAACCCCAAAGAAGTAGTATGAATTGTAAAAATCAGAAGGTAGAGAAAATTAATCCCACCCTATATATTTATGAAAAGTAAAGGTAAAGATTTACACAGAATCATGGAAATACTGTGGGAAAAGCCCTCTGGGGATCTTTAGTTCAACTTTCTGCCCAAAGCTGGATTATGACCACCACTAGAGCAGGTCAGCTGTGGCTTTGTCTAACTACAGCCTGAAAACCTCTAAGAATGGAGATTCTACATCCTCTCTGAGTAACAAATGTATTAATTTTTCATTTCAGATCTGATACAATACAAGACAAAGGTTGTTCCAGAGCTAAAAGAAATATATCACGTGCTCTTTGCTTTAGAACTGTAAGCAACCCTTTGATCCTGATAAGGACTTTTCTGAAAATAGGATTTGGTCCTCTGCTGCAATAAAATACGGCCCAACACTGAAAGATGCAACATACTCATGAGAAAACATTCCATTTCCTTTCAAACTAATTCGTAGCTTCAACAGTGAAAGATGAAGCACAATATAAAAGGAAGAACTATGTTCCGTTACATCCTTCCAAAAAGCCCAGAGTCGGTACCTCAGTAGCTTTGTATTTTGTCTCTTCCAGGGTTTGCACCAAGTCCAAGTTGTCCAACATGTTTCCTGTGGAAGATGTCAGTTCCCGAAGGAGAGAGTCTTCCAGATCTTTCAGTAAGTTTCTGTTCTCACTTGTCTCCTGGATGAGTTGTTCTCTCTGTTCTTCCAATTCCCTTCTTTCAAAACCTGTGATGACGCTGAGCAACTGATCCTCTAGGCCCTTTAGTGTAACTACAGATACAACACATGTACGCAGCACAAAGTCTTTTTTTAAAAACAAGGAGAACTTTCACAAAACTTATTTCATCTCGATCATCTCACAAAACTACAGCAATGCAACAGAGTGACTTGATTAATAACTCTATATCTTAATTCTACCAAAGCATCCTAACCTGACAGGTGCAAGAAGAGATAGTTAGCCCAGTTTCAGATTAGAGGAGAAACGTGAGAAGGATTTTCTGTTAAATCAGATGCTAAGTATATTCATAAAATATTAATTTTTTAGAGTTTCAGTGCTGTTTCAGACAAACACCCAGGCCCTGAATGCACACTACAGCATAATCACTACTTTGTTACTAAATACACACTTTCGCTTACCTGTATAATTGATAACCATAGCTTTGCCAAACACAGAGGGAGAATACTTTGGGTTCGATAATTTGGTGTTTAGGTACAATCTAAAATTACTGTCATAGTCAACCTCTTTGTCACCCAAGACAACGAATGTTCGCCCCTGTGCAACTTTGATATTCTTCTCTAAGACATTGTCTATCACAGGATCAATGTATTCATCAACACCATGCAACAAGAAAGGGCTTCCATACTTTATGGCCAGTTCTAGTTGTTTAAGGAAATCTGGGTCATTAAAGGAAGCTATCTGCAAGAGAATAATGGGAAGATATGAAAAGAGAACTGATATTCAATTTGCTGAACATTATTATTTTACAATTGTTGCCAGCATTAATGAAATTTGCTCTTTGTTGCTTTT
Organism: Chroicocephalus ridibundus; assembly: GCF_963924245.1. Taxonomy (NCBI): domain Eukaryota; kingdom Metazoa; phylum Chordata; class Aves; order Charadriiformes; family Laridae; genus Chroicocephalus; species Chroicocephalus ridibundus. Next base: position 6,008,654 of record NC_086296.1, on the reverse strand, counting down.
TGTCTTTCTTCTTACAGATGATGTAAACTGCACTGATACAAAACAGTAGATGTGCTTTTTTTTTTCTGATCAGTTGAGAATAATTTCCATTTGCAGTGCTATTCTTCGAAGTTCAACTATGCCTCTGTTAATTGTCCTACATGAAAACTCCATCCTGGAGCATCTACAGCACAATCTACACCAGCCTTTTGGTTATACTGTTTCTTCATGACTATGGCTGGCCAAAATCCCAAACAATCTATCAGTCCTAAAATATTGAAAGTCACGTGAACACTGAGATGCACTATCTATTTTACAGACACAACAGCCAACACATTTGTCAGGACACAATCGGTTCCCCATTCAAGATGACAGATATTTATGCAGCTTTTAAAACAACCAGTAAGTGGTCATTTATCTTTACCCTCAAGTTATTTTTTTTTTCTTTCTTCTTAATCCAATGTAACGCCTGCTGTTGTGGGTCAATACAGAGCGGGAATCGGCTTGCATATGTTGTCAGGATGCCATTCTGGACAGAGAGCTCATCTGGAGGCAATCCTTGGGAAACCCACCTGGGAACGGAATTGATCAAATACCAGGCTGTGACAAAAACTCGATGGGAAAGCAGCACATTTCATTGTCAGTAAAATTATGCAATTCATTGAGACACTATTTAGACACACAAGGAAACATATAGTGTATGTGATTGTGAGAACAGTGTCAAAACTCCAACTGACTCATTGTCTGAGTCATTTGTAACTACACCACTCCAAATACGGACTTGCATTTGGTGAGTAATCCTGCAGTAGCTGACATATAGGCTACCTGGGCATGGGTTTAATTCCAAACTCATTGAAATAAATGAAAAGATTCCTGTTGGTCTTTGGGTTGAACACATATTATAGATAACTCCTTTAGAAATCTCCTAAAAAGGTATTATATGTGTCTAGGTGCAGTGAATATCCCTGGACTGTAAAGTACAATGGTTTGTTATAAAAATAGCCTCTTCTGCTAACCAGAAGAAAAATAATTTGTCTCCTTGCCATCTTTGAGACATGAGAGTAAAACGGGCGCTCTCTGGTAATGGCTGTGCACCGCCACCCACAATGCCAGTCCTATGCTACAGATTCAGAATTCAGACTCCCGCTTCACGATTTCACACTCAGTAATCACTGGGCTTCTTGACTGGACATACCTGCTAACCTCTACCTCATTAGTCAGGAGGCTTTCTAAGCTAAATGGTTGACTGAGAGGAATCTCTCGTGAGAGGATATCTTCTTGCCACACTTGATAGATCATTTCATTACGGAACTCCCAGCTGAATGCTCCTTCATAACTCAGGAAGGCAGCACAGAGTAGACAGTCTCCAAGCAGCTTCACCTTTCGTATTTCATAGTCCTCTAATTCCTTTGTCCACCTGATAGAATTATAAGGGAATCCCGGGTCAGTCTGTACCAGGTAGATGGGTGCAGAATTTCCAGCTGCTGCTACTTTAGATATAGGTTGAGACAGACCCCCAAATTTACAATCAGTTGTTCTCTCGCTATTATGATGGCCACAGACACCAAGTTGATCTCAACATTCTTCCATTTAATCTGAGTTCACCTTTTTCTTCTGCACTAAAAACTGTTGTTGTTATTTTTCAAGAGCTAATGGATATTAGCTTAGAACAGATATTAGCCGTTCTCAGTAACAAACATCATAGGAAGTGACATTTCCAAAAATGTTTATCCCCGGCACATGATCCTCTGATGTCAAAAATGTTCCTCTGAATCTAGACTTACCTCTTGTTTTCAGATCCCAAGCCAAAGATGAGCTTGTCAGCAGCCTCTAATCTTCTCTGCATAATCTCTGCTTCTTCTTGTAACTGTTTGTTTTCTTTTATTGCCTCTTCATATTTTTTCCCCAAAGCTTTAAGCTCCTCCTGAATGGTAGCCAACTCGGCCTTTATCTTTTCTAGTTCGCGCTTACTTAAGTAATAGTTCCGTTCTAGCCTAGCCACCTACATTATATTATGAAGGAAATAAAAGAGTATGAGAGGAAAGAAGGGCTTTGGAGAGAAGTTTTAAGTTCTTAGATTTCATTTGGCTATTTCACATATTTCAAAGGGACCTGGTAATAAACAGCATAAGCCAAAATAACTGGCATTGTTTCTCACCCACCTCTCCCCATCCCAAATATATACATCATGGTATGATACTGCGGTTTCAAAGCAGATAAATCTCCTAGAGTTTTTCATCCACAAGGTATAATATTAAAGCATGTGAGCAGTCCTGCTGACATTGGAGGTCAGCAGGACTCTCATCCTGTCACAAAAGAGTAGGTTTGTCTGCATAATAACAACAATATTAAGACCTCAAAAATAGTCAGACTCATCATCTAGTGAAGATACTTGCTCAGTAGCCAGCTGTATATAATAACCTTTTCTTGAAGAAAGTATCCCAGTATCATCTGTTGGGCATTAGATTTCCTTTGGTAATACAGCTAACTTTCCGGTCATTCTAAATCAAAAGGTCTGTGCTTAAGGGACATGGACGTTGTGTACTACTGAGCTCTGCTCTGTGCAAATGTCACGTGTTTTGAAGTCCGTTTTCAGTAAACAGCTATAAACTGTGTTTTCCTAAGCACGTTAGATTACAAAATTCCAACTGAACATGTTCCTCCCTCCTCCTTCAAGCACTGGCAGGAATGGGAACCCACATCCCAGCATCATGACACAAAAAACACAGCAATTTATAACTGAGTACCTGCTTCACTCCTACTGCAATAGCTCTCCTAAACACCTCTTTTTAAACACTTCAAAGAGGAGAAACGGGCAGTCTACAAAATTGTCGAGTATTATTTTTCTCATCAGGATCATGCTTCATCCTCCTCTGAGTTTGCATCTACAAACTTTACCTTTTCTCTCTTCGGCTTGACTTCTTTAACTACATCACAGTAGCTCATCACTGCATCAACAAACTTTAACATTCCCAGTCCTGCTCTGCTAACAAGTTCCATTTCATTAAAGCTAGTATTAAGATTCTTTAACAGACCTAAATGGGCAAACACAAAAATATTGCAAGTGAGTTGAATTACAGTGCAGAAATCCTCAGAAAAATAGCTTTCCCTACCAGCAATATCGAGCAATGCTGTGACAGACAATATGAAACATTTGTCAGAATATTAAAGAGACTCAGACCCTAAGACAAAGCTACGGGGCTGTAACAATACAAGCACAATATTGCTAGGGATTTCTCAAGTTCTTTCTCCATGAAAGGTGTGCATTCAGGAGGTGATCAGCATGTCTGAGGATCGTGGTTTGTTTTCTCTGCAGTAGTCAGACACACTTTTCTTCAAAGAGCCAAATCCCCCTCTTAATGGAACTACTCTGGATTACATCCTAGTGAGCATGTGCAAAGTTTGGCCCATAAGCTTTAGATACAGCTTCTCTTCTTTCCACTCTGCATACATCACATTTTAATTGCCACCACATGGATGAGATCGTAATTCTACTAAAAGTGGATAAAAGCAGATAGCAGGCCTGCTCAGGTATACTGTTTGTTTCTTGCCTGCTCTAAACCAGAGTGTGTAAGACCCTAGCTAAGGTATAAACTGGATGTAAAACATAGCAAAAGGTCTTTTAACTCTGAAAAATCCACTCATCCCAACAGTGCAATGCCTGCAGCTTTGTGGACAGCGTTGTCTCCTTGCACAAAGTGAATCCCACCCTCCCAAATAACACTGGAAGGATTGCCACTGACATGGCTAATCACATTAAGAAGAACCTGCACTCATTCCAAGTATACAGATCAGTAATTTACCTCGGACAGATTTCACTTGGCTCTGAGTAATTCCGTCAAAATCTATCTCCATCAGGGATCGCAGGAAATTTGCCTCAGACATCATTGCTTTGGCTGTCTTCCAGTTTAATTCTTTGTAACCTCTGATTATAAGAACACATTCCAAAACAGCCTGCACCTGCTTAGGGGGTTTTGCAAAGGATCTAGAAAACAGATGAAGACAACAGTAGGAAAAGGAGGAGACAAAGCACATTATGCCAGACACGGGTACTCGTTAAGAGAGTCATTGCAATACAGGAAGAACTAGTACATAAGACATCCTACGCAAAGTGAAAAAGATAACCCAAGCCAGACAAGAAATTATTAACTAGTCAAAAGCTCAAAACTGATTCTTGTATTCAGACAATTTGATCAATGAAATACTAAAGGATTTCAACAGTGGAAGGCGTAAAACACTGAGCCATGATATTCTTCCCTAGGGCAGTGAAGCAGCTGTCCCTTGGGAGAAGCAGTACAGGAAGAATCCAGAGACCTGTAAGAGAAAGGAAGCTAAAAAAGTGTGGCAGGGTAGGAAGAGCCGTTGCTATTCTGGGGAGAGCCAAGGACTGGATGTGCTTTCATATTTATTCCCAAACACAAGATGTACTGTAAAAACACAGGAAAAAGTTAATGCAGCAGAGAAATACATTTTCATGCTATCAAAGCATCCCTGAAAAATAATGCGTATGTGCTACTGGTATTCACACAGAATAAAAACAGAGGAGGAACGAAGGGGTTTGGACAGCCACTGCTCAGGCAAAAAAACATAGCAGTTCCTAGTCACAGGGTAGAGAATTATGGGGAAGACATCAAACAAAGGAGTGTAAGAACAGGCTTGAGGGAAAGTCCTGGGTTAAGAATCAGGGGATTCTGTTGTGACCTCTGCACCCAGACAACTGATGCCCTGACCTTTACCCACACACCATGCAGGTGAGAAAGGTGAGGCTAAGGTTCAGACCCTGCAAACAAGGGCGTCTCAGTGAATTTCCAAGAGTTTACGCTACTGCACATCCAAATGAGTCACCTGATTTCAGTAACATCAGACTTGTCAAGCTTCTGAAGCTCCAGTTTGGCAGCTTCTAAAATAGGCATGACTTCAGCCAAAGCTGCCTCAGCAGCTGCCTTCTCCGTAGCAATAATCTTATTCTGTTCCTCTATCTCCACAGCTTTTTCTTCAGCCAGTTTTTTCTTCTCCTCAGCTAGGAATTATAAAGGCAGGACCATAAATGGATTACTCAAATTTGTATACAGAACATATACTAATATAGATAGAACATACACTAATATAGATTTGCTCTTGGCTGAAAATTAGAAATTGCCACCAACTCAGTACCTTTTTGTTGCTAGCTTGCCAATGTTTACAGTTCTATCACCAGGCTAGGAACACTGTTAGTGTTCCACACAAGAGCGCACATAATCTCTTTTGCTCCCATGCTTCCCTCTGTTTTTCATCTAATAGTAATTTTCTGAATCAGAAAGTCCCTTTCTTGCTAATGCCTCTTTCCCATGTTACGTCCTACACCTTGGAAAGGGAAGACAAGGGCAGGAGAATATAGCATTGAGTTGTGTAAAGTACTGTAGGCCAAATATATTGCAAAGATGGCAATCTGAGCAAGATAGGGGACCTACTCTTCTAGCATGACACTAGATCAGCACAGATAGAACAAGAGGGTTACCTCTAGAAGCAGATGGAGCTCTTAGACAGTTGTGTTGGGTCAACCCAACACAACACAGACTAGGTGAGGCTTGCTTAGCCTGTAAACTACCTACCTACTTCTGTGTTTGCTGAAATCTCTTGTAATAAAGCTTCACAAGCAGCTGCTTTTTCTGCTAACACAATCTTTTGCTCAGCAAGTTTCTTGTTCAGCTCAACCAGCTGTATACTAGCTTCCTTCAGTTTAACTAAGCCGCCATCCAGCCGTTTACATTGTGCTAGGTAGAAAATAAAGGGAGAAACGTTAGAGATTCATTGATTGTGTCCTATCACACAGCAATAGACAATCTCACAGAAGGTAAATACACTTATAGATGCATTTTGTGGCAAGGCAACCTCACTTAGCAAAGAAAAATGACTCTTGAGAAATTTTTCCTTTCCTAAGCCTCCCACTCAAGATGGTGTTAATGTCACTTGAGCTGCCACATAATAATCCTGTGCCACAACTTGCTTTCTGTATTGCACCGTTCATGTTTTATCCTCTTCGCATATTTCACTGCCCACTTACTGCTTAAAGAAGAATGTCAAACCCTGAGCAAGGCTGAGCTGGTATTAGATTTAATCAGACTCTTCCCCAAGTAGGGAAGTGCCTGGTTTGGAGATTCTGACTTGGGTCAGAAAAGGAACCAAAAAAAGCACAAAGGAGAGGCCACCATTTGACAGACAGAGTCTGAACCTTCCAGTATGTGGCCAGGATATTGGTCCAATGTCAAAATCAGATGCCAGCACAGCATTTGAGATAGTACTGATAACATAAGTTTTGTATATGTGGGCAATATGCAGGATTCTCACCACAATTTTAAAAAAATTAAATATTTAAATAACTTATTAAAAAGACAAAAACATCTACACAGCCTTACCTAAAATGAACTTGTTTTTCTCCTCCAGCAATTTTGAATAAGTATGGATAAAATCAAGGTAATTCTTTGGCGTGACATGGTTGCTACGTCTCAGTTTCTGCAGAAACCTCTTGCTGAAGTCCCCTACAGACTCATGCACCATGACCATATGCTCAATCACTGACTTGGAGCTCTCTGACGGGATGCGTGTGCTATTTCCTAAAATTAGGCAGAAGAAATAAAAAATTTCAAAGGTTTTGGGTCTTTTTAAGAGTCTGCCAATTACCATCTCTCTTATGTACATCTAAGTCAGGCATAAAAATAGTCTTTTCTGGGGCAAAAAGCAAGATCAGGGTAGAATGAGAAGAGAACCTGGACCTTCTGGTAGGCAGGCCACATTGTCCGCAGAGTCGGGAACTTGAATTTTAGCAATTTTTTTAATCTATTTGAGTAAGAAATTTCCATCCAAAACCATTTTTTGCCTGGAATTTTGCATCACCCGTTTAAACGCAAGCAAAATGGGAAATCAAATTATGAAATCTACAATGACTGCAAAGTAAAGAATATATTTCTTAGGCTATCACAAGGGTTAATGGGTTAAAATACTGACATAGTACTTACCAACAAAGGATTGTGCAACTGCGTACAAGGCCTGGGGGGGCCAGGGCAAAAACCAGTCAATACCAGTGTTGTTGACAAGACCTTAAAATAAAAGGATAGCGTTATCTGAAAAATTCCTTTGTAAAACTAGACACTCATCTGCCAGGCAGTCCCCTGCTTAACTTTATTTCGATCAAGAATCTGCAGGATCTGTCTTGACTCCTGTTTAGCAACAATTTTTACCACAAAGTCAACACTTCCATTATGATAGTAAACAATCAACTTTGCACCTGTGTCCTGTAACCCCATTGTACTATTCTTTAGGCTGTACCATTCTACACAATGCAGTCACGTGCTGCAACAAGGTATTTGAATGCTTGATTTAATACCACGCATTCTTCTGTAAACTACAGAAGGGAGGCTGCAGACATAGGCTGTATATTTCCAGTTCAATGAGGATGACTAATTGATTTCTAGCTGTTCAGCTGGAAAATGGACTAATCTGGTAAATGCTAATCAATAATACCCACCGATATGTGGTAATTAACTGGAAAAAAAATCATGCACTGCAAATCCTTAATCATGAAACCTGTGCAGCTTTGCTTTAGCTGCCAGACATCTCTGAGCGTCCATTGGAGATTTTCTTTCTCCTGCAAGCCAGTATTTCACAAGGAAGGGACTAAGCAGTGTATACAATTGATACCTGGGAAATTTCTGCACCACTTTCTCAGATCATCCCCAACTGGGGACATTCCCAAGACAATGTGAAGGTTGTTTGCACATTTGTTTACAAAATATTGCCAGATACTCTCTTTAGCTGGATTCATGCCAGCTTTAGTAGCTTCATCTCCAATCTGGCTTAGTATGGTGTCTTTTTCATCATCTGCAAAAAGGGCTGGCACCATTCCTGTAACACAAGGACAGAAGAATACTAGTGAGAACAACCAGTAAGAGAAAGCCATATGGCGGGGGATAGGGCAGATGAGAAACCACAGTCACAAATTTTAAACTTAGTTCTGCAAAAATGATTCTGCATAGTTTTGAATGAACCTATTAATCTCTCTTATGCTTCTCCTCCTTGTTTACTATCAAACCCCCATGGAAAATAGCCAGTACTTAGGATGATGCAAGGGGATTTGGAGGAATGATTAATTCATTTTTGTTTGGGCTTCAATATCATATACAAAATGTCATAAGAACATAAAGTGCTTTTAACTCTGCAAAGAAAAATCTTCATTAGTCTCTGCAAACCATCAGTTCATATTTTCATTCTCTCAATCACACGGCTAGTATTGCATAAGTTACCTAATGACAGACATAAGCAGAACAGGAACAGGGAGAACTAGACCAAGGAAAGGGATAAAATTTAACACATCTGTTTTTAAATCAGACTGTGTTGAAACTTCTATAGAGAGAGTGGTCACACAGTGCCAGCTGCTGCTCATTTTCAGCTGCTGCATACACTAAAAGATACTAAACTGCAGTTTAGGACATATATATATATAAGCAGTTGCTGCAGTTCAGGTGAACGCTATTAAAAAGTCAATGGGACAGGAGGTGCGTTTGTGGCTAAACGCAGTTGAAGTTATACATCAGTCTTGGAAGAAATCTGAGACTCCTGCAACATCATGATCAGCCTTCCTAGACACATATAAATGACTCTAAGAAGATGCCAAAATGCCATTATTAAGGCCAAGATCGTTTCAGGTAGTACTGAAAGGTGTAACTAACTAAAGCAGCAGAGAGCACAGTGTGAAACAGTAATAGCTGGATCAAGGGTATGTTTGAGATTATGAGTGACAAGTAGATACTGATTGGGAGTAACTGAGGCTGCCTGTGTCACCTGAAGTTAACATGTTGTTGATGAGTTCCAGGAAACTCTCTTCTGCTACATGGGCATCTGTAAACAAGAAGACCATTGACTTGTTCTCAATACCCAGCTTCTGGTACAAATTTTTTAAATCTTCTCGGAAATTATTTTCTCCATATCCTCGACTCAAGACGATCTCAAATACCTAAGGATGCAAACATATACTGAGAAGACGCAGATGGACCCAAGACATGATGGTAACTCTAAATTTCAATTAGACTGGATCAATGGTTTTGGTTTGGCACCTATCATCAGTAAATGTGTAAGTATTAAAAAATTATGCGTTACATTCTTTTTTAAAATTATATTCGTACAACCCTGCAGGACTGCATTTTCAAAATTGCTTTATGTTCATCCTCCTTTTTTGTTCTTCCTGTCCAAGCCAACAGCCTCTTTAAGAAACTGGAAGTACATGTGAGAGAGGAACATTTCCTATCTGAAATATTGCAGTATCCATCACAATGAGGTTCCTCAAGCAGCAACAGAGTGCTGCTGTAATACACATAAGTAACAAAAGCAGTAGTCAGGGACTATTAGTTGTTCACTCCCAAATCCATCCTTGTTTTCTGTCCCCAGTGCTAAAACCCAGATTTAGGGACTGACATCTTCCTGCCCAGATCACCCATCTGGTGATCTTAGACCTCCAAGCGATCACCTCACCCTGTTTTTCTCTCCACAGGGAGGAGATGCCAGCCTGATCTTACCTTGACTGACTGACTTCCCCTGCCCCATTAATTTAATCCTGATCACAAAGTTGCTTTCCTTGTCTTCTTTCACTGCAAAGATGCAGGGTCACTAACCTCACATCCAGCTGTATAGGCAGCCAGTCTTGTTAGAGACTGTTTTCCTGAGCCTCCCACTCCTATGAGCAGGGCATGCCCGTGATCCATCCGTATGATGCGATGTACATGGATTAAGTGCTCCAAAGCATCATCGAAAAGAACCAGATTCATTTTAACATTAACTTCATTATATTCCTCCAAGATCTCCTGCATATAAAGGTGAATGTTACTAGGAGACCAAGGAACAATTAATAACATTAATAAAATGACAACCCATTTAGCAGCATTATTCCTTTCCCCTTCCTCAGGGAAACTAAGCTACGGGAAAACACTGCTGACTCTGTAGCTGACCCTCAATTTTCATTACTGCAGACCCCAAATGGGTAACAATGCACATAAAATTCTATGTGCACACAAAACCAGAACAGATTTCCTACAGTTTGAGGCAGGCTTCTGCCCATTCCTCAGGCACAGAGACAGAATCAGGCACGGTTCCAAGGTGATGCACACTACCTGAAAGAGAGCTTTTGCTGTGTCATAGTCTTGGATATCTTCATAAATACGAGGTTCTCCTTCACTCAGTGCCATTCTAAAATCTCCAAAAAGAATAGGATCCCTCATTGCATACTCCAAGTCATCTCTGAAATTCTCTTCAATCAGGTTTTTTACATGACCTTGTACCTTCAAGTATATGAAATGAGTCAGGAAACACAACAAAGCAGATGATTCTGAATCCAGTAACTCTCAGAAGGGTGATAATGCAGATTCTTGCTCAAATACTGACTGATTTCAATGGAATACTTATGTCACTAGAAGATACAAAGACCACAGCCTCCCATTGTGTGCTATGTATGATTTAAAATGATCTAACAGGGAGTTCAAGAACCATTCAAGCCAATGAACTGCAGAAGTTTAAGACAAGAAAGGATAAGCCTGTTAAAAAAAAAATACCTTGTCATATATTGGTGTAAATATTATATTAATAAACCTTCCTTCACATCATTCATGGATGTCTCGCCACCAAGACTTCTCACAATATTGTAAAGACGAATGAATGCACAAATACAGAAAAGTTGCAATATAATTATTCTGAGTTGTTAAAATTGAGCTGGGGTTGCATCTTTCTACGTTAGAGGAGAAAGTTTTAAGCACAAAAATCTGAAGCCACCTTAATCTACCTCTTTTCATCTAACCTTATATGTAAGTAAATTTTATCCAAATCCTCCCCTAATTTTCAAGGTATAAAACTGGTGTCATTCTCTCTTGTGTTTTAAGATACAATTCGGAGCATTTTCCAGTCTGCAAAACAGCCAAAAACTGAATGCATTGTTTAAGGACTCGGCTCTTATCCTTCTTTTTCCTACTTGATTGTATAGTCACAATCCCTCCTAAAGGAAAATACTGACTTGAAAATGAAGTAATTTCCTGAGTTTTCCCCTGCACTGCCCTCACAGTTTGTCACCTGTGCCACTGCTAAGCAATTTTCCTGGACAGGCAAACCAAGTGACACTTTCCATTCCTTCAGCAGATCTGCTCACTTAGTCTACCATACTCACATTATTTTAGAAAAGAAAACTGCATGGGCCACGTTTTAAATTAATGGAGCAACATAGTGGTTAGACAAGTCCGCAGTCTGACTGCAAGACCTGAGTGCAACAGTTGGTAATGTTGCTGTTGCAAATTAGTTGCCATAGTAATAGTCAGTGACTACTAAAAATTGAAAGAAATTACTCACCAATGCTTTGTCTGCTTCATTAATCAGCCTGTCATGGAAAACCCTCAGGCACTCATTCCTCCAAACTCTCACCATCTGGGTCACTGTTGGAAACCTACATTAACATTGGAATATCACACTGCATCAAATGAGCTGACATGATTCCTAAGGCCATATGGTTAATAACACTGACCAAAGTCTGGACTGACTTTTTTTAACTCTTTTTGGTTTTGTTCTTTTTATAAGGACAAATAAATAATTTGCTTGCATTTTTACCTCTGGATATTTTATTTATGAAAGACTAACGCATCAGCGTTTGTTATCAAGACTAGGATAGGATAGGATAGGATAGGATAAGATAGGATAGGATAGGATAGGATATTTCAGTTGGAAGGGACTTAGAACAATCATCTAGTCCAACTGCCTGACCAATTCAGGGCTGACCAAGTTAATGCATGTTATTAAGGGCGTTCTCCAAATGCCTCAAACACTGACAGGTTTGGTGCATCGACCACGTCTACAGGAAGCCTATTCCAGGCTTTGATCACACTCTCAGTTAAGAAATGCTTCCCAATGTCCATTCTAAACCTCTTCTGGCACAGCTCTGAACCATTCCTACACATCCTGTCACTGGATACCTGGGAGAATTACCTCATCTTCACACAGATTCATGCAGTATAAATAGCTGTAGGATCTGAAGGCAATTTTTCAATTCTTACCTCTCTGGAGTTGTAAGAATAAGTCCATTATAGACCCTGGAAAGATCCCGCAGGTTAAAAATGTAATGGAATTTGGAAGGAGTAGGGGGTAGGTCACGAATAATCATTTTATAAAGCTCCAAAGTACACACTGTAATCTTGTCAGAGATGGCTGATACAGACTCATTAAACATCTGAAAACATGAGAAAGAAGAGGTGTTTTCATGAGACTGCCCAGAGGGAACTCAATGCTATTAAACATATTCCGCTTTCCAGCTGTTAACCCTGCTTGGTATATTTCAAATAATTGAGGGCAAACATTTTCAGAAATTCATATTCCTGTGTAGTACGAACATTCTGTAGTTAAATGTTTTGGGCAGGGCCCATCTTCACTCCCAAGCCTGCACAGTGCTGAAGATATCAAACTCCATGACTGGGATTTCTACAGCACTTCCATAGCAGAAAAAATAAGTTGCTCTTTTTTTTTACATAATTTTTCAGTTTACTTGATAGTAATGCAGTCTACTTCATTAAATTTTTCACTGTCATTCAGGACTTTCCTGACCTTTGCGTATTTGGTTATAAGAACTGTAACCAAATGGTTCACAGGTTTCAACCTATGAAAAGCACCGGTTTTATAAATGATCTGCTGACTTGAAAGTTTACATATTACTCAAGAATTTATCAAAACAATGTAAACTTATCTTCTGAGAAAGAGAAGAGGAAGTGAAAGGTTTGCATGAGGTTCTAAACAAGAAAAAAAAAATGGTAACAGAAGATTTCAGGTCTTGTGATAACAGAAATGAATGTCTATTTAAAAATAATAAACGTGTTGAGCAATCCTTTAAAAACAGTTAAATTACCGCGGTGTGGCCTTTCAGGATGGAGGCATAGATCAAATTCAGTGATTGCTCAGAAGGAAAAGGTATGTTAAAAACACTGAAGAGTGAGATGAATCGAGGGTCAACTTCATTCCGACCTCCTCCAGCTTTCCCCATGGCAGCAATGAAATCCAGGTCTCGAAGAAGTTTACAGTTCATCTCCTTACCACGGTCGTACAAGAAACCTTTTTCCAGCAGCAGCTTCAACAAGGCAATGGGTTGCTGTGTGCCATACTCATCAACCTTTGTAATACAAGAGAGCCAAGATCTTTAGAGCGCAGTACATCAGCATGCCACTTACTGCTATAAATGTGGAAATACTGTGCTCCATACTGAGGAGAACATTATAAGGACTAAGAGACACTTTGTAAAGCTTTAGCATTGATTGTGAACATTCACTCCAATGTGTCCTGTGAGAAAAGTGCCTCTTCCCTGAGATAAACGAAATGCGCACATACTCTTTTGCCCTATTTGTAAAGAGAAAGCGATGGTTCCTATAGTACACAACCGGCAGCCAGTATCAGGCCAGAGAGACATGATTTAAATGGCATAAAGAAATGATCCAACAGGATCTCACTTATATATAGGACAAATATTGTAACAGACAGAAACACTCCCTACTGCACACAAGTCCAACTCTTCTAAAGATTCTAAACAGAAATCCAGTTATGGATTTACCATGAATCTCCTCGACTTGTGATTCACTGGATCTGTATATGAAGAGACCACATTTGTGCCACCCCAAATGTTTCTATACTACCTTGCAAACTATTGGCAGCTTACCCTTGGCATATTGATATCATCCATGAAAACAATGAGACGTTTTCCCATAGGAGGGCCGTAAGTATCTTTAGTTCGCTTCTCTACATTTGTCTCTAGGTTTCTCTGAATGTCCATTGATGTTGTACGAGAAGAGAAGTTAATTACTAGCAGCAGCTGCAAAGGGATAAGAATGGATTTTTACCTGTTCTTTTTTTAACTAGAGCATTCAAAAATATTCTTTATATTAGACTGTCAGACATACAGGAAACACTTTTCTGGTCCATTTATTCACTTGAATTACAGATGACAAAGAAAAGTAATCCCATTCTTAGCACTTCAATAACATATATTTACTTTATAAAATTGAATTTACACATGGCAGAACAGAACAAAACATCTTTGATCCTGAAGGATTCTCAAATCATTCACACACTTTGGGCCTGAACTTGCAGTTCATGTTACCAAAGTCAATATTGCTACCCACAGACTCAGGCCTCACAATGCAAATTTAACACAAGGACAAGGGACAAAAATGCAGCTTTAAAAACAATGCCTCATACATACATTAAGGTCTTTGTTCAGATTATTTAGGAAGTTTTGTGTAGTTGCTGTTTTAGATGTACCCGATTCACCTACAAGAACAACCGGGCGTTTTATTTTTACCATCTGTTCTAGTAACCAAGTAGTGCGTGTTGTATCCACTGTAGGCACTGAAAAAGATCATTAATATGATAGTAGGTTAAAATAAAATGCAGTACAGCAGAGGGATTTATATTTATAGAACAGTGCTGGATGAGACTCTCAAGGTATTAACATGCAGTTGCACAAAGACATAATCTGAAGTATCAACTCACTAACAATGTTGAAAGAAAATTTTAATTGCTCAACTATCACTTTTCAGCTTTTATCCCTGGGATCTTTTCTCCTATAGGTATTTTAAAAAAGACATTATCTTCCATATAGAAGGGTCATGGACTGGTTAAGCTCCATTTAATCCCTATTTCAAGGATATAATCAGGATTTATTTGGATCATAAGCATTTTCCCAGAACTCTACAGTGATGAATTTCGTTCTATGTGAATAGTCTGCCATTAGGAGCAACTTTAGAGATCATATAATTATCCCTTGTGTCAGTGAAGTTAACCTGTGCTTGCTTAAGTCTTACTATAAAGTAACCTGCATTAATTTGTCCTTACCTGTGAAAAGCAGCTGTCACCATTAAACAGTGCTTGAAGTAACAACCAGTAACAGCCTTAAGAATGCAATTTTTACCTATCGAGTACCTGAACCACAAAGCTGACATTTTTCCTAGAGTTTCTGGTAGAGCAGACACTGAATCTTCTGCTATTCTGGCTTGTAAAAGGCATTGTTAGCTCCTAATAAGCCTTATTAACTGAAACAACCTTTTCATCCTTTCCTCATTTATTACACAGTGCTGTAAATATCAACTCTATTTCTGCTAAGCTACTTTGACAAGAACATTGAAGCAACTGATTTGTGCCATCACAAGAAACTGAATGTGAGTAGATGACCTTCAGTACAGAAAGAGGATGCCTCATGTTGAGCCATGCACTCAGTAGTGACACATTATAAATTAAAGGCATACCATTACTGTATTTTTATCTTACACTCACCTAGAATGTCAAGAAATTTCACTTGAGGCTTATGAATATATTCAGGAACAAGTTTCATCCAAGGCACCCACTTTTTTTGAAATCCATCAAAATGGAAGTCGTACAAAGTTGGCAGCTGACCTGCAAACCATTAAGCAACTGGAGGTTTTCTAGGACACTGAAATATTTCATAAGAAAATAATCTGTTTGAGGTGAAAGTGAAGAATAAGATTCTGGACCAAGTTGGGCAAAACTGCATTCTGTTTACTTGTTCATTTAACCCAGTAAGGCATCAACCAAAATTCTCCTCGTCCAGCACTTGGATCATACTACCACTTTTTAAGTACCTTCCACTGGTTTTCCTTTCACATTTTATTTTTCCTTTCACTGTTTACCTCTTCAGCTCAGCATAGAAAAGTACTGTTCTGTGAGGACAGATCACTAGCTGAGAGTCATCTAGCATCAGTATCTCTACATGGTTTTCAGTGATAGTCCTTCAGAGAGCATATTTTGCAGCCAGTATGGCTAGCTGGAAGGAAGAACGATGTTCTGCCTTCATGGAAACTAACACTTTCCTAATATAATCGATGGGATTCAGACTAAATTATGACAAGATCCTACCTGGCAGCTCCCCTGGCTTAGCCAGGATGTTATCATCATGAACAGTAGACATGCAGGAAATACGTTTAACATTTTCATCAAATGTAATTCTCCCAGCATCAAGAAGAGCAGCACCTAAGGAGGAATACAAAGCTTCCAAGAAAAAACACTCCAGAATATCAGGATCATCAGGCTGTACCACAAGTAGAGCTTCCAGCATCACACTCAACTGCACCACCTGTTGTAAAACAAGACAAAACTCTGTAAGTAAGCCTAACATGTTTTCAGCTGTTTGAGTGTTTGCTGATCTTTTGTCCTTACAGGTGTATTTACTGATATGAGTATTAATGACAGTAGAAGAGCATTGTTAGGAACGGACTGTTTCGTTTATCTCTTGGTACTCATCACTAGCAAACTGACGTTCCAGCATGGACTCTACTCCTGTGCTTTCTTTGGGAGGTTTTTACTCTCTCCATCATTCCATTTCTTTTTAGATAAACTTTTTTAACCTTTACTCTCTATTCCTTACCATATTTAAATCTGTTTGAGGAACAATGGTCTTCAGCCTTTCTCCATGTCTGCCATCCACAATTCCCTCTACAATCATATCAATAAGGTAGGGCACATATTTTTCAAAGAGACGATTCAATTCAATTCTTTCTTGCTGAGGAACGAAAAGGACAATAATTCAGCACACAGAAACCTGGAAAGCTGATTTTTGACAGCAGAGCTTCCCACCAATACCTGGCTGACCAAGTATGATTGTTCTTGCAGGAATCAATTCTACCAAAGACAGTGTACAGTCACATGAATAAATGTGACACTATTGTACAGAAAAACAATATTGTACTGCAAACCTGCTGGGTTTCCAGCAGGTGAGGATCTGCATTCATCTGGTGCTAGCAACTAAGTTGTCTTACTGCAACTCCCTGTGGAATTGAGTTTTGAATGTAAATGTAAGAAACAAGGACCTAAGCAATCTCACTGTTAACTCTTTGAAGGTCAGGTAAACTGATTTCTTGGTTCTTCACTTCTCAGAAATAACCAGAAGTTAGAAAAGCTAGAAAATCTCTTTAGCCCTCTGCTGCAGGCCTAGTGATGAGATCTGTTGTCAGAAAATCAGGCTGCCTTTAAGAAGTTGGGTTTTTCCAGCTGTCTACAGTTCAGTATTTAATACAGATGGTCTCTGAACAAGTGCGGAAATTCCCACCTCACTTCCTCTTCCTTGGATCCACTTCTGCCAGTAGGGCTTATATTTTAGATTTTTAGGATCTACAAAGACCATTCCACAGCGGGATACTGTGGCAGGAGATGCATACTGTAAGTCACCAACCTATAAAATAATCATACAAGATAATCATACACTTAAACAAAGAACAGCCACAGTAACAGCCTTTCAGGCTTTGTAGACCCGCCTGTATCTAACCCTCCCCACGTATTAAACAGTACAGTCATTACTTACCTCAAACAACAAAGCACAGTGTGACTGAAGTCTAATGCGTTCCCCATTTGCCAGGGTCAATAACCTGTTGTCATCCATGACAGAATTCATGTTTTCAACCCAGAGAGCATCCACATCCCCATCAAACAGAATGTACCTGTGGATACAGGAGTCAAGGGGCACCAACTAATCTCTGATTTTACTAACATATTTCAGAATTCAGATGTGCCATCAATGGTGTCAGTGTCAGTCCAGGTGTTTTAAAGCCTCCCATTCCTTTTTGATAACTGCATAGTTTCCATCCATCTCACTGAGGCTGGAAACTCACAGAAGACAGAAAAACCCCTAGACACTTTCTATTTATTCAGCTTTTTGCCTTTTTTAATAGTGCAGTATCAAATATTTAAAATAAAAAAAAATAAAATATTGATGTAAAACTCAGTATCTAAAAATAATGACAATGATTTCTAGCTGTCTACCTTCGCTCTTTCTTGTCAGTAGGCCTGTTGATATCCCGAAAAATGTTTGACAGGACTCCATCTGTCCAGTCTCGTGTGGTAGGGTCAAGGATCCCATACAGCTCAATCACACTCATAGCTTTAGGGTTCAGTGTGTAAAGTTTTGTCAATAATCCCAGCCTAGAGATACAGCAAGAAAAGCAATATTAAAATGACACAATACCATCTCATATTAACCCAGGCAAACACTATGATCAGCTATTGATCTTGTCATGACTACACAGCGCTGAATAATGCGGTCTATGCCATTTTACAACCAGATTTCCATGTATCAAATTCTATACTCACTTGTTTTGGGCCTGGCACAAAGCATTAATGACAACTGATTTGCCACCTCCAGTAGGTCCAACTACCATTGTAGTGTGACGAGTTAACATTGTCTCATACATCTGAACTACTTTATCCACCTGAAAAATAAACACTGATTCAATAGACTGCTGTCCATAATTATTCTATGGACAAGACCAGCAGCTGGTCTATATCAATTAAGCTTTCCTCGTGCCACTCCAGAGTGCAGCAATGCATATCCAGCCTAATGTTTACAACAAAAAAATAACATTTTTTATACCTGGTCTGGTAAAACAACATAACCCCCTTCTTCCAGCACTTGTTCTACAGCATCGTTAAAGTTAGGATAGCGGACTCGAGGGCAATCCAGGCCAGGAAACAAGTCAGAGATTAGGCCAAGGAAGAGAGGTACATCTTCAAACACAAATTTAGGAAGATTCATATCTCGTAGAGCTCTCATCAATACAACTTCCTAGAAAAAACATAGCAAAATCAATCTTTACCAAAAAGCTAACCAATTATCTTATATGTAGTAACTTCAAATATCTCTAAAAACTATTTCCTGATCACTCCAGTACAGCTTTGAGAATGTTTTCTTGGCATCAGTTACTAGTGGAAACAAAGGTTATTTTATAAGGATTAAGCAGACCAATAGCTAAAAATAACACACTGCCTTTTTCTACCACATTAAACAAATGCCAAATGGCTGGAGTGGCCCACACCACAGCTTCCCTGATTTGATATTAAAATAACAAACACTTTTATGAATATACCCAAGTTCTGTAGTCCCCTTGAGAGCATCATTTAGACCCCAACTTCCTGCCAACCTGCAATGTGCATCTGTACATAACTTTATAGGAGAGTTTCCTTCAGTGTCTCCAAGTTTTTAAGAAGAAATTTGAATAAGAATTTTCCAGGCAACTGGGTATCACAACCGTACATATAGAAATAAAAAATATGTGTAAAAGAAAGCCATAAAAAGCAATGCAGTACTAAAAAAATTTAATTTATAAGTATACTGTACTATTTGAGCTACACAATTAATAACTGCATGACTGGAGCACTTGCTGTTCAAAAACTAGCTTTCGCTATTCATCCAGAGACATTCATCTGGCTATTTGCATTCTGGACTTAACAAGAAGTAAAATACCTCATTTTCTATAGATTCCTCTACTTTGACTTGAGTTCTGATGGTAACTTGCTGGCACAGGGCATGATGAAATTCAATAAGAACAAAATGAAATAATAAGACAAATAAAACCAGTGCTCCTGTTTCCAACAGAGACAAACTACAGCAGACATGTAAACGCATCCTCTTCCTAAGGAGAAAGATGATCTACCCACGGTAACTAAGTAGCAAATCTACCTCACTGAGGTCTGCTGATCCTCTTTTCAGTTCTCCAGCCATCACCAACACCGACTTAAGGGCTCGCAGTCCAAAATCGTAATGATGTTGTTTAGAAAGTTGTTCCTTTGCCAGCTTGTATAGCACCGTCATCTTCTTGGCAAGCATCTGTTTGAGATTTAAGTTAGAGAATCACGAACATGTAAGTCGCAACTAAACACTGGCCATGCATACATGGGTGCGTACATGGGTATGGGTAGCTATAAAATTCTCTTACCTTTGCCATAAGGAACCCTTCAGAAAAGAGCATGATTTCACAGATTTGCTGAAGATCTGGTACAATAACAACCACAGGCCTGAACAAAGCTTTTACAGACTCAGGGAGCTCAGTCCGGCCAGCGTAACCAGGATTCATTGTAATAAAAATGCCCATTCGGCTGTCAAGGGTAATTTCCTGTCCTTGAAACTAAAGGCATAAGACAATGTTACAACAATGTGTATTTGGAATTTAAACAAATAGTACTTTTTGCTCAGAGAGAAAACCAGCGATACTGGGGCACCCACTTAGGACAACACGTTAAAACACTTAGCTTTAGGTAGTCATCCAGATACATTCATCCCACCATTTGTACCTTGCACATAAACATCAAGACATTTCACACTTCTCGATCAAATTTTCTGTCTCAGGGTTTTGAATTTCAACGAACGTGAGTAAATAAAGCCTCACAACCCACATCAAGTTAAGTTACTCCTGTCCCTAATTACTACTGTACTTACTATTATCCTATTTAGCTTACTTTTATCCCACTTCACAAATGACGAACCTAGAAAAGGATTAGGAAATCAGGAAGGATTTAACATCTCTGAAACTGAGAGTAGATACTCAGGAGTTTGAAAAGTTCAGCACAAATGAATTACAGAAGAAGTATCTAATGATGGGATCTAACTCTGAATCTTGGCCTCAAAAACAACATCAGCCTTCACAATTACTCTTTTTTAAATTTTTACCTGAAATGTTTTCAACTTATTCATTAAAGCATTTCGAATAGTCTGAATCTGAGAAGAAATGACTGAAAGCACGGAAGCATCGATACGATTGAATTCATCAAAGCATCCCCACGCTCCACACTGGGCGAGACCAGAGAAAATTTTACCAACTGCCTAACAAGAACAACAAGAAAAATATCTCAGCAATGAATATATAAAACATTCAGCATCAGCAAATTTTGGAGTACGCTAAAACTCAACGACTGGGTAAAAACTCTGGATTTTTCCATATGCAGGAGCTAGCAATCTGTCATAACATCTTGCAATGATTATTTGCCGAGTGCAGATTGCCCGTGAGGAGCTTAAACACATATCATATAGTCATTGCTCCACTGCTTGAAAGCACCTGAAATTCCTTCCAGAATTTCTTCAAAACAGACATTTTAACTATATTTCATTATCAATCAGCATGGTATCTCTAAGGGAGGTACATATTCAGAAGTTCAGAATATGTCCTCATCCTAGGCACTGAAAAAGAGTAGTAACTGGCACTTTATCTGAGAACACAGATCTTCAACTCTTACTTTGAAATCCATGCCTTCTCCGCAGTTTGTCACTACGCACAGCAAACCCAGTGCTTTGGCCAGATCCTTGGTTGTTTCCGTTTTCCCTGTACCTGCTGGCCCTGCTGGTGCTCCTCCCAAAAACATTGATAAAGCCTTTGGAAACAGATGAAAAAGCAAAGCAAAGCTTGGATTACATTTATATTAGGTTGGTAGCAAAATCACAAATGAACTGTTGGGTACAAAAAGCCTTAAATTTTATCTGTGAATGCATTCTATATTATCTTTGATGCAATCAGGTTAGAAGGACATCACAATTATTTTCAAACATAATAGCGTTCGCATTGATATCTAGGAGGTAACAGAAAGTGGCGATAAAACAACTATGTGATTGCCGAGAAGTGTATTTTAAAAGGGTTTGTTAGTAAAAATCTCCTTGAACATATACCTGTGTGAGTGTAAGATAAATACGATCTGTAAGGGGAGTGATCACAAGACGTCCATTCAAACCCATATACTCATAACCGTACGAAAACGTGCCTGTGCACTGCCTCACACTCAGTTCGTCTGGCTCTCGGTCCCAGTAAAAACGCAGCTGGCTTTCCCATTCAAACTCCTGAGCCTGCAGAATGCTACACAAGAGAGACTGGCGCACATGAGGTAAAAGGATGGAAATACAATTTATGCATTTGGTATTTTTTCAATAGGTTGGGGGGCAGTGTTTACCTGTCTCTTACGAATGTATCAACAATGTCTCTGGCGTGAACATCAATAATGAGAACAGTGTTGTATTTTTTCCTGTCATTTTTGCTCAAAGGCATTGTAATGCGTGTAACCAGGTCATCAATTTGTCTATGCATTTTTTTAGCATAAAGTTTCATGGCCTGTTTCTCTCCCTTCTTCACTTTCCGAAAGACATCCTCTACCTCCCAAGTCCACCACACCTGATTAGCAGCCAGCACCATCATGCCTTGGTAGAGTAACATCCAATCGACTCTATGGGAAATATATATAGTGAGGAAGTCTGAGTAATTGTTTATTCTAAGTAACTGATCAGGATAGGAAAAGAAAAAAAAAAGTAACAGAAAAAAAAAAGACATTCCTCCTATTTCTGCAACAACTACCACATGAGCCAAAGTTTACACAGATGTACAGAATTCTATCAAGGTATGCGGTAGTATTTCAAAAGCCTAGGAAATACTCTGATATTCCATGTGTAAAGATTGCCAGGTGGAATTCATAGTGAGCAAAACATGCTGTGCACACAACAGGAAAAATAAAAACTCAAGACTTAGGAAATTACATACAATAGATAACACATTTTTTTCTAGTTAGTTAAAATACTGCATATGCATGTATTCATATCCCTCCACATACAGAAATACAGGCTAAATTGTGTAAAAATTAAAAAATTAAGTCTTTATTTTTCTATATCACTACAGGCTCATAATAACATATACAGTATTTGTGTTATCCCTGACACATCGTTTCACCTGCTTCTGTCTTCACAGTATCGAAAAATAGCTTCCTTAGTAAGGAGTCTGTTCGTTCGTCTCATTTCTTGTAGCACTGCTGTCATCCAATTCTCCACTCTGCCTTCTGCAGCTACAGCCTGCCGGAACTCCATCACCTCCCCCTCAGCTGATATCATGGCTGTTGCAATTTTCTTATCCCCATCACCATCCTGAAACCTCAGGGAGGCTACGTTATCATACATCTGAAATGCACCAACAAAGAAACTCAATGGCATTTTAGAAACAAAGCTTCAAAGATTTAAGTGTATCTAGCCCTCCATTTAATCTTGAAAGAAGATTTCCATGGACTGTAAAGAGAAATGCATGTGACTGTAAGTAATCAAATACAAATGCTGATAGCTCAGCAGCCCAATTGCAGAGTAAATAAGCAGATGATCCGGCCCAAATTAGATTGGGGTTTTTTTCTAGAAAATAAAGATCTATCAGGAGCCACAGGAAGGTTCTTTAATGATCAGTCATTCCGGTGTATCTTGAATGTTCCTCTACCAACGTTACTCTACTGTAACTACTGCTGGCTAGTATGAGAGCCAGGAGAGACTATCGATCAGATTTGATTTAGTTAGTCAGAAGCTTCTTCAAGATGCTGCCAGGGTGCTCTTTGTACGCAATAAATACTAGTGCACCCTTAACAGCATGTACAGTATAGTCTGTTAAACTTTTTAAAGGACCTGAAAGCACAAGGCACTGTGGAAAACCAGACATTGTACCTTTATCATGTGTTCCTGGACACAAAGTGGGTTACTGCTGCCAAGGATACTAAGCAACTCCTCATCAGATATAAAGAAAAATCTTGGGAAAGCATTTCTCTTGGAATCCAAATAATCATTCAAGCTTTTCTGACATTTCTCCAGCACATCATTTATATGATGGAGGTCTGACAGGCGATTTGGGGCTTCACAGCATTTTTTTATTGTTGGTTCTTTTACAGTTTCCTCCATTATCTATATAGGGAGAAGAGAAAGTTTAGAAATACTGAACAGCAATGGACTACACTAAATTATATTTAACTAGTGACAAAGCATATAGGTAGCACAGCAATACAGGTTCTTGCAGAAGTGAATTAGACAATTTTAAGTATGGTTTCCTATTGCTGCAGTGCTATATGAACCCAGGACAAACATGAAGATAGTATGCTTTCAAAGCTGAGCGCGTGGAGATACTACTGTAAAAGCAAGTGTAAGCAAGACAAGCCTGTATCCTAAGTTATGCAAGCATAAGCATATACCTGACTTGGCTCCTGTATACAGTGGAACTTCAAGTGAAGGACAAACATGGCATGTCCGAATCACAATACTATCTCAATTTATTGGATGGGAAAAAGAAAAGTAAGCCATATTCATTATTCATACTGGGAATGTGTTCAGTATGGGAACGGTGGCATTATACCCGTAAAGCCTTTTTAGCATGTATGTAGGTCCTTAACCTATAGAAACACAACTAAGCTTCCTATCATGGTAAAGGTAAAAAGATGTATCCAATGAAAGGAAAAGGGGATTCAGCCTGCCCAGTACCACCAGCCAAGGATCACACCTCTGCCCAGCTCAGTTAAATCAGGAGAAATCTTCTGTGTATGACAGACGTGAAGTAAAACACCAGAGTTCCTGGGTTCCCCAATCTCATATTCAATTCCTTATAACATACCATTCTCAGTGTTACAAATGACATAGAAGACTACAGCTAACTATGCAACTGGAAGTAAAATGCACTAAATAATTATGCTGATCACAAGTCAAGTCAGTTACTTGCCTTTTTAAACATTCTGTCTACGTTGTCAAATATTTTGGCTTCCTCTGGAAGCTGTGATCTGATATCTCCACCAATAAAGATGCTCTCCAGGTACATCCATTTCCTCTGAACCACCATCCAGATCTAAGACACAAATGTTACCATCAAAGAAAAAAAAAATAGAAAACTCCGATTATAAATAATAAACATTAATTATTTAGTCCAGCACTTTTCTCCCTACCTCAATTACTTCATCAATCAATGACAGAGTTTTTTCCCAGTGGTGAACAGTTGAAAGGAAAGGACCCACAAATCGACTGCTCAAAACACTCTGAAGATTGACATTGTTGTCATCAAGAATCTCTAAAATTTCATCTACAGATCCCAGAATAAAACCTCGCTTCTCAGTGCCTTTGAAGTACATTTGTACAGTGAATTTCAGGTGTTCCCATGTTTCCACTATTTCCTTCACACCCTGTATGTGAGCATAAAAAGGTGCACATTTTAGTCTTCAAAAACTAGAGAACTATAATCTTAGCATAAAAACGAAATCAATTAATTCAGCAAAATTTTTGCACAGATTGTCTAACACCAGTTTATAAAGAAGGGTCTATTTCAAAATATCATGATAGAAACAGAATAGATCCTCCTTCAGATCATTTTTCCTAGGCCAAACTTGCTTATTGTAACAACAAAAATCCAATATACTGTTGCCAAAGCTAAAATAGCTGGGATTCTGTGCCACCTGGTAGCTTATTAACAGAGCTATTGATCTTAGTTGCCATCAGTTACACTATACATCCCTGAAGATGGCTGAACTTGCTGTCATGCCAACACAAAAATCTCAAATAAAACATAAACCGTTGTCAGCTTTTTAGCTGGCATCTTTTTAGTTTTATTAAGACTTTTTACATTACCTTCTCAATGCTAAGTTCCTTAACAGCAGTTCCGACTATTTCACTGATAATGTCTGAGTGTCTGTGAAGTTCCATAGCAAACATATTCTCCAAAGTGAATGTTTCTGGTGCCATGTCAAAACTTCTTCCTGTTTTCTCCATAAGGTCTTGCCAATGCCTGTTTCAAATTGACACATCAACAGTTGTACCAACCACCATGATACAGTAAAAATGAAAACAACTGTAATTTAATATATAATAATTAAACCATGTTTAGCTCTCTACGATTTAAACGAGAACTAGTATTTTGAATACATAAAGTATCCTAGTCATTGTAGTCACCTTGCATGCTATTACACAAGTTCATTAAGCAGGAAGTGAAGTTTCAAGCTGCAGGACACGGCATGACCCCAGAAAATGAAATTCAAAGTTCTAACAAAACAAACAAAATCTTCCCATATATAGAAAATGGATTTAAATAAATTGAAGCAAACCTTTCTCTTAAAGCTTCGTTTTTCAAATCAAGCAACAAAGGAATGGAGTCTCGAAATGCCTTCATTTTTGTTTCCAAGTGAAATGCTACTGGCATACTGCGGACTTGTTTGGGCAGCTTTCGAAGGGCTTTAAGAAATCCTTCGATTCCCTCCTGAAGAAACTGGACATTGAGGTTTTTCCAGAGTGTCTGAGACCATTCCTTTTTAGCTGCCTGGGAACAAGGTCATCAGTAGGAAAAAAATCATGTTTCCTTTTAGTTCTGACCAAAAAAAAATAAAAATCTTGCCACTACAGTAGGATGTAGAGATCAGAGTCCGGATGCAGATGTAATTGTATTAACATTTTACAAACAGAGAAAGAGACAGGTTCATGACCAAGACAGATTCATAGCCAAACACAACTAGTTG
This sequence comes from Chroicocephalus ridibundus, assembly GCF_963924245.1. Lineage (NCBI taxonomy): Eukaryota > Metazoa > Chordata > Aves > Charadriiformes > Laridae > Chroicocephalus > Chroicocephalus ridibundus. The sequence continues at coordinate 5,982,581 of NC_086296.1, read as the reverse complement.
TATAAGAAATAATCAAAAGGAAATACAGAGAATGGGAAAAGCACCCTTAAGAGCATACTTTACAGGGCATTTTAATTTTGGAAAAATAAAACTTATTAAGATCAATTAAAGCCTGAGATACCCATTGTCACCTGTACACATACTATATCCAAAAGTAGTTCCACTGAAATGATCAGGAGACTTGTGCAGTAAAATGCCACACAATATTTATTAGGGGTGGGGGGAGGTCTGTTCCTATCTGATTGGAGTATGTGTTTGGCCTGCTATGGAGACATTGTTAGTCCTGTACTAACATCATTAAAATCATTTCATGGTGATAGTCAATTATAGGTCAGAGCTTATTTCATGCAAAGGCTTAGAACAGAGTTGATAGTAACCAGAGGACAGACAATGCAGCCTCTTCTTCTCCACCTCACCGTTTCTGTATGTATGTGCATGAATACGTGTGTGTCTGTTTATACACAGTGTAATACTTACTCTTTGTAATTCATAAATTTCATAGATCTGCTTTAGACCTTTCATATCATTCTGTGCTTTCATTAAGTCAGGGTACACTGTCACTGGCATGTCAAAAAGTTTCTCAACACTGCCCAATTCCTGATGAATTTTTTCCAGTTTTTCCACTTCTTTTTCAAAAATGGCCACGAGTTCCAGTCCTGGGAAAGGAGAGGAATTTTTCCAGATAAACAATCCCAGGGATCATGAGGAATAAATAAGACAGCATTTGCATACAGTCTGTAGAAGTTAATAGTACTAAAAATGTCACATTCCTGGTTGATCAGTTTGCATGTTAATAAGGAAAGCACAATTTTCTTTTTTACATAAAATTTGAAGAATTGTCCAAACACTAATACTTTTAAGACATCACTTTACAGGCATTAATCCATTTACCTTTTTCAAGATCTTCCCCAACAGCACCAGGCCCCTCAGTCATGAATGTATGGAAGAAATCTTCCACCTCTTTGCTGTAGTCTTCAATTTGTTGCTCTGTAATCTAAAGAGAACAGTGTTTAAGTTGTTTTCCTTTCCATTTCTGATTTTTTTTCAACATTAATTACAAATATTACCTTCATGAATGTCCTTTTTATGCCTCCAAGGTTGTGATCAACTTCTGATGCTTCCAAGAAGAGAGCCTCCCACTCTTCCCTAATCTTGTTGGCCATTTCTTGCTCTTCTTTCGCTACCTAAAACAAAACAAGTAACATGTCTCACAAGAAATAATTAGTCACAAAAAAGTGAGGAGTGCGTGTTCACATTATAAATTTGTAAAACACAAAACAAGCATCAAAGTTATCTGAATCAGATTTAAACACATGCAATATGTCCATTTTAAAGTGGAAATACTGTTTTGAGAAGGGGGTTTGGGCTATACAATCTCCAGACATCCCTTCTAACCTCAATAACGCTGTGATTCTGTAAAATGTCTTACAAGGAAAACATTTATTCATTCATATGTGAGGCACTTGTGTCCCTAGCTCAAATCTGAAATGTTTTATGAGATAAGGCATAACATACACTTACTGGAATATTGTACATTGCAAGAGTTCGGTATCTCTCCCAGATGTCCAAATATTTCAGTTCCACATTGAAGGACATGCCTTTGATCTCTGCAATTGTGCGAAGGACAATTCTCAGATCTCCCAGGGAATCTGGAGATCTCTTAAGATTCTCTGATAAGCTCTGTAAAAAGTAAAAATATTTTCCAGAAGCAACACTGACAAAGCAATTAGGCAGAATTATAATTATTAGTCAAACACAAGTAAATATTATGCAGATTCATTTTCATTTTTAATCTATGTAATAAATATAGCACACAGAGAGAGAAAAAATATCAACAAAAAGTAAACCCCAGTACAGAAGGGATGTTTTTGCTACAATAAAATCGAAGTTGCAAGCAGCAGTTTAAAGGGAACTTCAGAATCACCAGTATGAACCTTTTGCCAATACAGGAGTGAAAACGTCCTGGCTTTTCATGTTACTACACTCTCCTGTTTCCCAGCTACAGAGAGGGAGGGCTCACCTCTTTACATATGACGTACCAGAATACACCAGATGATAGTTTCAATCAATTTGGAGCGTGGTTCAGATCATCACCTACTACTCCATGCTAGCTACACCAGACAACAGGAATTGAAAACACCTACCTGAATTTCCTCCCGAAGACTGAAGAGCTCCTCTCTTGCAGACTCATTAAGCGACTTTCCAAGTGAAATCACCCAGCCTCTAGCATTCTCCTGCACTGTGTAGACTAAAGGAGCCAGCTGAAGCCTGATACATCGCTCATCTTTAATCAATGGCTGTTGAGTCACTTCTTGAGCTACCTTCATATAGAACTGCAACTGTTCATCAAAGGTGATACAAGCAGGCTTTTCTGCAGCTAACCTCTCCATGGCTACGCCTTTGTCTAATTTCCACAGCAATTGGTACCTCTTCCATTGCTTCAAATACTTGCTGAGAGAAACCAGGAGTTTGTGGACATTCTGAGTAATGAGAACAGCCTGTTCAATTATCAGAGGGTTCTGGGAGATATCGCTGTAAAAGCTGAAAGTGATAACTTCATCTTCCTCGACAGGCTGAGGAGGGCATTCAATACATGTACCATGCATCCATCGTACAAAATGCTAGAGTTTTCAAGACAGGGTTGAAAAACAGTTACTTTGTAGAGAGTAATTTTAATCGAATCATTCATAGAATCATAGAATCACTTAAGGTGATCGAGTCCAACCATAAACCTAACACTGCCAAGTCCACCATTAAACCATGTCCCTAAGTGCCACATCTACACATCTTTTAAATACCTCCAGGATGGTGACACCACCAATTCCCTGGACAGCCTATTCCAATGCTTGATAACCCTTTCAGTGAAGAAATTAATCATTATTTAGGAGACTATGTAGGAAGTGGTGTGAATGATTTCTCAAATCAATTGTTTTTCTGACAGCAAGAAAAGAGATTACCTTTCACCATAAACTTGAGAGAAGAGTTAATCTCATCCTAACAAAACCCTTCCATGCACTACTCACTCTGCTTTTAAAATCTCCACTGAGTAACAATATATCACGAACACAGAAACAGGTATTAGATCAAACAGACTGGATGCAGCAGTGGAGCAGAACAGCAAATCTGAGCATAGGAAGCACACTTAATCTAAATTTATTATTTTCAGGTGACACCTGGAATCATTTCTCCATCATCACAGGGCAGGAACACTGCCACAATATTTGGCATCTTTTCTGGAAAGCAGTTCAGTGTGAACATACTTATGCAGGGAAATACTGCCACATCTTTGCCAGCAAGCTAGATATTTCATCTGCTGTAAACCTGGTGTCCTAGATGTGTCCTCGGTGCCCTTCTCCCAACATTTTCTGACCTGGTTTTCTGCTGCTTTTGAGAAGAGCTGTGATATAGAGAAGGCTACTGGCATTTCTTATTCCAACAGCTTAATTACAGAAAGCAACATCTGCAGTGCAATCTGAAAACCATTTCCTTCTGATGTATGCTGATTTATAGAACCAAATCATGTTCTTACACTAGCAAAACTGCTGCAAAGTAATAAATAATTTTGCCTGGGTAAAAATTGCATGAAGCTTTATGGCAATTTTTTTCCTTTGTCATCAGTTTGTAAAATTAGGATGGTCTGTAAAATTAGAACAATGTACTGGATATTTTGATTTCAAGATAAAGCAATATGGATCTTCCCTATGACATTTATGCTTTCCCAAACATAAAGCAAGATTAATTCATTATAATCATAAGCAAACTCTGGCAACAAGTAAATCTTTATCAAAAATCACCTTAGTGACCTCAACACAGTCTCGGATACATTGTACAGCCATTTTGTCAATCTCACTGGCATTAGGTTGCAAGACTATCTCAGAAACAGATAAAATAGCTTCTGTTTGGAACAGTGGCACATTTGCAAGAACAGCTGCATTGAAAGCCTTCAAATTCCTGGGAAAAGAAAAAAGTCATGTCAAAGATAGTAATAACCAGGTGCTGCCCCCCATGGAAATGCCCAACAGATACTGCAATTATAGGGTATGTGCTTAGCCAATTACCACCGATTTCAGCTGGAAACACTGATGTGTATCAGAGCAAAATTGTCCCACTAATGCTGATTTAATGCAAAAGCTTGACTAGCTAAAAGAAGCTATTGGAAGGAATAAATGGGGATACCCTGGTGCAAAAGGACCCTGTGACTATGGTCAACTCTATTGCAAAAGTCCAGCCAAGAAAGCACAATGAAGCTTCAGAAGTGAGTTGAGCACCGACCAGATTATAAAGACATGGATCATGAGAAGAAGAAATGGCTGGGAAGCTTTTATAACTCTGTAATGCTCTATGGTAATAATATATTCCTTATAATATAAGCCTTTACAACACCTTGCTACAAGAACCTCCTCGGCCCTAGTTGCTGCAGAAGAGGTAAAAGTAAAATCCAACAAACCTTTGTTCTTTTACTGGTGTCTCCTGCATGATAGGGATACACCTGGCACCCCGACACCAAGTTCTCAAAATTGTATTCTTTAGTAAAACAAAACCTTGATTTTAAAAATAAACCAAGGAAACGCAACTACATGCACTGCAGAAAATGTATCTTACTGCTCTCTTCTGCCAACAACATGCTAATATCCATTTTCTAAGAACTTGGGTTTCTCCTGTATCTTGTTGTCAGTTCTCCATTCTTCACAGGAAAAAAACAGTATAAATACAAATCTGTCTCAAAATGCAAATCACTGAGGTGTTCAAACTCAAAAAATCAGTATACACACTCATCAACAGATCCAGAAAAAAATGAAGATGAAAGACTGAAAATCCATTAAAGCAAACAATTGACTTACTTCACAATTAACTGTGTCAACACTTGATAAATCCTATTTTCCCAGTATGCATAATAGGAAGTTAATTTTGGAGATTTGCCACTGTTTGTATTGGCAACTCGTCTTTCCACTTTCATTAGCAGTTGTGGAATTGTAGAATACTTTCTAACCATGTGTGTCACATCTTTTGCTCTTTCACACTTAACATACTCAAAAAATTCTTTCACTTCTATAAAAGATACAAAAAATAGTGTTATTAACTGCAAAAGACCTAACAGACTTGCATACTGGAATAATTAGCTGGGCTTTATTTGTGAACATGAAATTGATCTTGTATACTGATAAAAAACATCGTCACCTATTAATGCTTAATTTATTAATATTTCAGCCCTCTGATTGTATATGGATTCAATTATTTAATAGCAACCATTAGATGTGAAAGGAATCTTTTTAAGACTTACAAAGCATTGAAAGAAATTTGATCCATCACCCACTCACTCAAGTGACAGGGACACCTGGGAGACAATCGCCTCACTGCAATTTCCATCTGAGGAAACCAGTTCAGTTCAGATGGCCCAAAAGGGAGCTGACACTCCATGCAGATTGCAGCTCTAAGGCTGTACTACTGCATACAAGAAGGATCATGGGAAAGCTAGGGGAAAAGTGATCAAAAGCAAGGTGGACACAAGTCAAATGATCTGTTTGTCTCATTGACACCATCAGCTTCAGGGTACTAAATCTCTGCTTGTGCTTCCTCTGTTACACCATGAAATACTGCTGTAACTAGTTTTGGTAACAATTAAAAGAGTTGATCATGGCAACTAAAAATGCAAAGTAGCAGACAGAGCAAAATAAAACATCACAGAGCTTGGAATATAAAGACTTACTAGGAAGTTCATCACCATTTTTTGAAAGCGGAAACTTAAAGAGATTTGTTGATTCTATGAACAGAAGTGCGTTGTTTATGTCTTCAGAGTTATTCTGAATCTGATGGACAAGTGATTCAAACTTCCTGATGGCTCGTGTACATTGGACAATAAAGTCACCAATACCTTGAAATAAATCACAACCATTTGCGTTTTTTTATGTCACCAATGCATCAAAGTTGCCACAACCAGATGTGGTTTATCTCTGAGAATGAACTGATGCTCTGCAGAAAGATAGGTTAGGTGATTTCTCACCTAATCCTTCATCTAGCTCCCCTACAGCTGTTATCTGAGAGTCTCTATCCATTTCCACTTAGTGTTTTAGACATAATAAAAACATAAGAAATACCCTCCCGGATCAGAGTCTGTCTAACCTACTATTCTGACTGTGGCAATAGGATGTACCATTTAGGGATACATTGCTGTCATATGACAAAAAAAAAAAAAAAGATTGCAGAATTGAAGAAATCTTTTAACTGAAAATCAGTATCAGTATCTAAAATAGTATCTCCATTACCTAAGGAATTCCACTTGAGTCTTCTGTGTCCTGATTTGAATACTCTCCAGAGCTCTTGAATATGGTCATCAAGAAGTTTGGTTTCTGCTTCATTCATTGTTTCCATTAATTTGTGATAGCGATCCAGCATGTTTTTCAATCCATTTGTATACCTAAGGAGTGTAAGAAACACAATAACAACAAAACATAAAATCATTATTTTCTGGAAATACAGCTCTGAACTCAGATCAAAGAGCAGATCGCTTCCATCATTCCATTCAGACTTGTATATAAAGCAAAATTTGCAGAAATAACCACTAAATATGTATTGATTATAAATGCAATTCGTTTCCTATTGAAAACAAAAGAAAAATTTAATATGGCTCCAATAGTAGCTAGAAAAACCTCTTCTGCCCCAACTCAGAAAAAGTTTTTAAGACAGCTCAGTTTGAAGCACGTAACTCAACAGGCGAACTTTAAAATCCTGTTAGGGCTCTTATCAGCATACCTGTGTGCTAAATGCCTGTCATAATTTGGGCAAAAGTGACTTATCCAAAGCTGCACAAGAAGAAAGCTGCAGTGAGTTTAAATGTTAGTTGAAATCTAAATGGCACTAACAGTTCATTGCAAAACAAATTACTTTCCTTGGTTTTTCTCAGATTTGACAAGATGTTCATTTGTGTGACATCGTCCTACAGGGTAAAGGATGCAGATAGTGCCAGAGAAAATCTTATTAGTGCAACATGGCCATTAGTCATTTTACCCTTAAAAAAAAGTCACAAAGAGCTCTCATGTTTCCAAAATTTGATGACTCAAGGCCCTTTCTGGTTTGGAGTGAAATCATTTGAAACACTGCCATAAGTCTGTATGTGAACACGTACTCTGTTACAGCCTTACCTAAGATATTTGTCTTCCTGTAATGCCACATATCTTGCTATTTCTGGGACTGGAAACCCTAGTTGTTCCATGTACTTTGTTTCATTGATAATCTCTTGGAGTACAGGAGAAAAATTCACTATAAAGCGGACACTTTCCTTTGTGGTGATAGGCTCCTCTGTCACAGAGCTCTACAACACAAGAAAAAGCAGCAGAAAGGAAAGGAACACCAAACTTACAATGCAACAAAAAGGTTAGCTTTGGTCTTTTCCAACCTGAATGATTCTATGATTCTATGATAAGGCAGTAGGTAAAAGTTAGAATGGCTGACATTCAGAGCTTGTGGAAATGCCTTTAAAATTCAATAACAACCTCAGCATTCTAATTTCAGAAACTACACACAAATACCTCTTCCATGAAAGCTGATTACAAGAAACAAACCAAATCAGCACTGTTTACATACAGCTGCAACCAGTTACAACAGAAAACCCAATGGAAGTTCATAGTCAGACAAAAGTTTAGTCAGAACAGGATTTTGCATGATCTCCTCTGGGAACCTACCTCTTCCTAATCTCAGTCCCAAGTTTTGTTGTAATGTCCCAAAGACGTTGCACCAAAACCCAAAAATTAACAGGAATCACAGCACAGAAGAAAACATAGAGAAACAACATTCACCCATTTCATTTGCCAGGTCATTCAGCAACTACGTCTTATAAAGGACAACAAACAATTCTGAGCTCAGAACTTTTAAAATTTTCCTTTCAAAAACTGTTTAAAATATTGTTATTAGAAAAATATCACTGACCATCAGATAGGTTTCAGTTCTTCTTTATAGAGAAGTCTGCTATACAATCTTCCTATATCTCACCTGCTCAAAAGTCTCTGAATTGACATGGGTCGCAGCTCCACCAGTGACGACAGTCAGAAGATTATTTTTCAATAGCAGTGGGAGTATCTGTTCCGTCCCATCTCTCCACTGATTATATTTTTGATCTTCATACTCTTTCATCCTCTTGGCCACTTGAAGATATATTTGTTTTACCTAGAAAGGAAAATTTTACATAACTAATTTTAAAGACCATGACAAATGTTCCACTAACCTGCCTTAATATGCTGTCTTAATATGCTTTCTTATTTTTATTAGATGAGAGGGCAAATAATGCCTTGTAATTAATACAGGTGATGGAGAATTTATGCTCTTGAATTCAGTCATTGATTCCGTCACTCTGTCTCTGGAAAACAGTGGGAAAGTCCCAATTAGCTTTTCACATCTAACATGGCTTGCTGTGTGCAAAGACATTCTTGGAACTTCACCTCACATAAGAGCACTTCCACATCTTAAGAAGAAGAATATGAAGAAAGTATTTCTTCCTTCATTAAATATCAAAAAACTAACATACTTCCTTTCCACGTTCACTAGCAAGCAATCCCTCTACTTCTTGAAATCGAATAATAGTGTGTTTGATCCGATAGAAAAGGGATCGGGACCAGTATATTGCTCCGGCCACTGGAGGATGATTCTTGTACAAAGGTGGATCCTTCAGGTTCTGCACAAAGATTTGCTTAACATTTTCAACCTAGAAGAGAATGAAATATTGCAAAAAATCATTTCTCCACTTGCTTCTCCATGGCCAGTATCTAACCTGCTACACAGTACAAGCTCTGAAGCTAATTCCAGCAGCAGGATAAAAACAATTATTATTTTTTTCCCCATCACCTCTTGTTTGTATTAATTGTATTACAGAGAATGTCTTCCTTTCTATATCCAGTGGAACTGCTATTGTGGCCGTGTTTTCTGTAAGATTACATTTTATTGTTAAACTCAACGTTCTTTGAAATATCAAGAAAAATGCTCTGACATGAAAAGCTTTCCCATATACAGTCTTCAACATGTCAGGAATTATTTCTGCCTTCACGGTTGATCTCTGACACCTTTTGGTCATACCATGAACTTGTCCATCACAAAAAAGCTGTAAGGTGTGAAAGATGTATTTGGTCAGGAAGGATTACTGTTGACCTACTGCTCACAAGGTAAAGGAATAGCCGCAAGCCTTGTCACATTCAGAGTACATGCAAACATCTTTCAGTTACCATACAGTGCCACGTACATACAGATATGCACATCCGTTTCAGCAAATTAACCATCCTATTTCTCCAACAGGCTCCAAAAAGTGAGAGCAATTATTATGTTTATTTTGTAAAACTTGTCAGTCTTTCAGGTAGTAAAGGACACTACAGGTATTTAGACATATACACAGATTTAAGAATGCCACTAGGTAAAGAGCTTCATGTACTACGTAAGAAATCCTTAAATTAAATACCTCTTTACAGTATTGGTCCAAAATATCATTGAACTTCATCATCATCTGCTTATTAATGGTTTCACGAGAGCGGATGTGTTTGAAGTTTAAGAGCATGTCAAGTGCAGCTTCTGCTGATCGAAGGGTCTTAAAAGATTCATCAATAAATTTTTTGGAATCTTCTTCAATAACCTAAACAAAGGAAGATGGCAAAGAAATGCTATCATTTAGAGATTCATCTTGTAAAACCAAGAAAAGAGGGCAAAATGAAAAGACTTTTTAATAAGAATGGTCAACCATATTTTTACTATTTTTTTGTCTTATAGATTACTACAAACTGATGCCTTTTCAGTAAGCTGCAAGAAATTAATGTAAACTAATATGTTTGCTGGGCAGGTGTATAAATCCCAAAAAACATCATAACAATTTGTATTTTGTCGTTATTCTTAGCTGAGGGGTGAAGGACTGAATGAAACCAAAAAAGGAAGTACACGAGTACAGGGAGGTCATATATAGCCTCTGTTCATACTGTAGCGATTCTGCTAATGAACAAAAAGTGTGCTTCACCATTTTCATGATAAAGTGAAACTATAAACAAAAACAACTTGGAAACAGCATACTGACTTTAAAATATGGTCGAATTCCTCACATTTTCATTCACATATTTATTTATATACTCTTTTCTTTTGCAAACTTATATTTTCTTTAAATGAAAACATTGATATTCTAGAAGGAATCTATATATAAGACGTAATGAGGGGGATCACAGTATGTGGTACTTACTGAAACTTCTTCTTTAAATTCTTCCATAATTAATTTCCAGTCATGTGCATTTTCAATGCTAAAAAGATCAAAAGTCAGTTCTTCCATAGGACTAGTTAGTCCATTTACTGCTCTCACTAGATCATCAACACGCTTTGGATCCCCTGTGACAGCTTTCAGTTCGGGACCAAATACATTGTAAAACTCTTCAGTGATCTGTTAATTCAGAAGAACATACCAGAAAACTGTATTTTTAATGGTTCATGTGTTATCATGCAATTGATATACAGATTCATATATGGTCAAATTTAATATTATGGTATACTTAAATGGTTATTTTATCTAAAATTATTTCTTTAAGATAGCAACCCATGAAAACTGCAAATCTGTGAAACAGTTGTTACAAGTCTGTCTGTTCATAACAGCAACATACACAGTAATATCTTTTCTCAACCAGTACCTTGAGAAGAGTTATTTTGTCTCAAACATTAAGTTCCATTTTGTCGGAATCAAAGGCACTGCTCAGGTCTTAAACACAAAACCACTCACAAAACTAAAAGCTGCGAACATTTCAAGAGCTACAATACAAAATAATCTCCTCTACGGAACAAGACACTGATCACACAATCCCTTTTTTTATTGTCTATATTACTACCTGCAGAATATCATACAGATCTTGACAGATTGAAGCCATATAATCCGTTTTTTCAAATAAACGTTTTCGGTCAAATTCCCAGTGTTGCTCTCTTCCTGATATTTCAATTTGGGCACGAACGGCAAAATAACATTCCTTCCATTGTTCAAGAGTGCTTTTGGCTCCTGCTATTTTCTTTTTTGCAGCAGCTCTATCTTCTCTATTAATCAAATCAAAACAGTTAAGATACTATAGATAAAAAGACTATAGATAGAAAACTATATCTCAACTGGATTAATATGCCCTGGTTTAGCAGCTTCTAATTATAAAAGATCTAGGCAAAACTTAAAACTGTGAGGTCTTAATTTTTAATATGACTGATTTTGAGAGGAGATATTATTTCAGTACTGATTTTGATTATATTTCTGTCACTTCTTTATCACTATAATTCTATTGGGTTTATTAATTTACGTCCTTTCTAGACAAAAGAGGACCAGCACCGATTTCTTCAGGGCTGATTCAGTAACTCATGAAAATTACAAAATAAATTGACTTTTAATTGACCTTCTAATACAACTTCAGATAGTGAAAAATGATGAAACCTGTTGGATTAAAGTGCTATCTACTGCACTTCCTGTAAGACAAGGAAGTTTTTAATAAATACAGCCCAGTTAAACAGGAATCCAGTACTTACTTAAACAGCGTGTGTAAATCCACAACTTTGTACACTCTTTCTGAAATTTCCCATGCAATTCGTTCCATGAGTGGTACCATCCGTTCATCCTTGTTGTAATGCCGTGAGATAACCCATACCATTCTCAAGGCATTCATCAGTGAAGGAATTGTATCCAAAACAACATGAAATCCAGTGCCATATGTTAAATTCTATTAAATTTATTATAAATATTGTGAATAACATGTCATGAAAATATACAGATACATACTCTATAAACCAGTATTTTTTCTATAGATACCCAAAGTTAAGAAATTCTGTGACATTGTAAAATAAAATACCCAGTCAAGGCAACACCTTGGTACCCAAGTAACACACTTGGTTAAGGATGTGCAAATCTGCATCGATTCTCCAAATGCTTTTTAGATCCTGTCTCATTAATATTCTCTTTTCTGTAAAAGATGTCCCAAGACTGGTTTTGGCTTAACTCTTTATTTGGATGTTTGGATGATCTTCAATAAAGCTTAAAAATTGAGACATCAGCTGTAATCAGTGATAGAAGCTACCTCAAAAATGGACTAGAGGAACCTTTATTTTCCCCAATTCAGCTATGCTAACAAATTTTCCCAAGCCTGTGTTTTACAAACCAAGCTCTTCACAGCTCTGGGCTTCTGCTTTCAATTATTAGAACAACTGTCACTCAAACAAAACAAGCAAGCCTTTTTTTTATTAACTATAAAAAAGGTAGAGTATATCTTTATTGTTGATAAAAAGTAAAAAATAAACAACGGATGATTGTGTCAACGGAGAAACCAAACTCAGACAACTACAGTTAAAACTTCACAAAGTCTTCTTAAGGATACATACCTTCAAATGGCGTTCAAGAGTTGAAAGAAACTTAACATTATCCATAGCTTCCACATGACATTTTCTGAGGTCTCTTAAGACTATCTGTAAATCTCCAGTATGCTCAGATTCAGCTTCCTGTAATATTGCCAAGACTTTTTGCACTTCTGGAAGCTTTGTCTGTTCAGTAAGAGCACTTAAAGTATCATTTCTTTCACGCCAAAGGTTAATTTCTGCAAGTGGACCATCACCCTACAAGTAATGTGGAATAAAATAAAAATTCTAAATTACTGTTACACAAGAGTGAAAACCTATAACCAGGACTATATTTGTTCCTTCTTTTCAATATGCTGTATGCTCAGAAAACCCTGACATGATTCAACCATGCAAAAAAAAACAGACGGAAGAAGATCCTTGAAATCAAAAGTTTTACACACACTGAAGGGCACTGCTCATGAGGAGTATATCCCTGAGTTGAAGCTGGAGAGTCCATGCTTGCAAAAGTTTATGCGCAAGTAACTTTGTAGACATTAAATACCACAGTATGTCTAATGGTATTGCTCATATGTGGAAGTGTTTGCAGAATCAGAACCTTCCAATTGTGGGGTTTTTTTGTTTAAGAGAGGACTTTTTTCAAGCAAAAATATAGTTGTGTATTTAAAAAAAAATCATTGCAGCTTTTAAAACTGCATGGCTATCTTTAGAAGAGAGCAGATAACAAAAATGTCTTAGTTTTCCACAGTTATCCTGTGTGGGTAGGATCTGCAGTGAATTACTTTATATTCTATTTATATTCTATTTCCCAGACTCACACAGTTCCTCACTACTTTTGTTCTACTTTACATCAATTAGTAAATGGCTTTCCAACAATCAAACATGAAGACGGACTAAAAATGAGCACAAACCGCTCAAAGAGATTCTTGTGGGGAAATGAAGTAGTGTTTCCAGGAATAAAAGCAGCATTACCTGTGGAACCTTCTTCAGTTGTTCCTCTAGAGCTGTGGATATTAATTTCTGCCAGGTCATTGCATAACTTTCCAGAGCTTCAACCACTTCTGGAACTGTGGCAAGAGCACTCACTTCTCTGTCCAGATTTATAGTTGGCATCTCCAGTTTAATATTTCCTATTGGAAGAAAAGGCACATTAACTGTCTTGTTCCATCAGCATTAGTGAAGTAACATCACTGAAACGGCTTATGCCTTCCATCTTGTTAGCTACTGGACGATAGGTAACATAGCACCTGCTCTACCTATGTGAGAATACGTCAAAAAACATCCAGTTGCTTCACAGTTAACACAGTGCAAAGAAAGATATATTCCTAGAAATACATTAAAAGCACTTAGTTTCAATCCTTAACCCAATCTCTAACTATTCAGAATTCGGTTTAGGGCTTTGCTGAAGAAGATTATCAATCTGCTTATTGTAGGCCACTACGCTCCCCTTAGTGTCATGACAGCAGCCCCTGTCAGAGAAGGGATGCTAAACAACACACGAGGGTCTCATTTGGTCTACCACTTTCTATACCCTGCTATGGCCTGAGTCCCCTGAACATTGGTAAGCAATGAGGCATGTTTACCCTCTCTCCTGCTCTTATTCCAGGCTGTTTGAAAGACTACCACTGATTTCATCTATTTCTCCATACTGCCTGCTATGCTTCAGGGCAGTAAAAATACTACTGTTATCAGCAAAGATAAACTTTCATCAGGTCTGGAGCTTCCCCAGAAACTGTATGTGTTATTCTATATAAAGCCATTCCTAGGTGAAGCTCTTTCTACTGTCATGTACTCTAAAAACCACAGCGCTGGCTTAGGCAGAATACTCACCTTCAGTTTGTTGTGTAGTCTGCTGAGTAACACTTAGGAATTTTTGCCTGCTCATTTGAATCTCATTCCTCATCTGAATATTACAATATTCCACAGGCTGTTCTTTCTTTTCTGCAAGCTCAGTCGTGAGTAAATTCCTTTTTTCAGAATCTGTGTTTTCACTATCTGGATGAAAGGAAGTTTCCTCAATCTGCTGCTGACTATAGGAGACAGCTGGTGAAAGTGTCTATAATTCGAACAGGTACCACAGATTAGATGGTTCATATTAAAAAAGAAAACAATAAAAGTCAGCTTACTAGCAATTCATTAAGCAATGGATTGTTGTTCTAAAATTTAATCTAAGTGCATGTCCTTCCATTTCACCTCCTTAGCATCATTCTCTCTACCTCAAGTTCTGCAGGGGAATAGCTCCAGCATGCTTTTACAAAAGTCTATCGGCACAAAAATAGAGGTATCTGGTGTCACACTCTTACATGTTTCTCATATGGGGCCAGACAATGAAATAATGCCCATCTCCACATCTTCACAAAAAATTGGGAAACAAAATATCAAATAAGGATTAACAAAAACTTCGTTTTGGCATATGAAGGTCACTCATCGAATACTAGTATTTCTTATGCATGGTTCATATTGTCAACAGAATACTAAATAGGCAAATCACTCATAGAAACACTCAAGACTACATATATAAAAGCTGTTACACGTTTACCTGTGAGATGGCATTCTTTAGCATCAAAAGAGTATCATCAGTCAATAAACCAAACTTTATCACTTTAGGAAGAACCTCATTAGCTTCACTCAGGTCATTAGGTTCAGCAACTCTTTCTAAACAGTATACAAACAATTAGCATAAATCTAATTATTTTATACAGAAAGCATAAAGTCCTTTCCATAATAAGTTAAAGCTCCAATAAAACAAACACTCAAGTGTTATCACCTGACTCTAAGTCTTTACATTCCAGCCTTATAGGTAGGAAACGGTTTTCTGTTCAAACAAAACAGCGGTCTTGATTTGAACTCCTATTCTACAGACAGATCAGGAAAATCTTGCACAGAACTGCCATAAAATGACCAAATACATTATCATAATTTTCCTTTTTTCTCAATTGTCTTGTTTCTAAAAACTGAAACTAATGGGCACGTACAAAATATTTAGTAGCTTCAAACAACACATGTTGCTGCTTGGTGAGCCCACATAAATACTTATGCTGGGACCAATCTCTGGCACTAAATTAGACATAACATACTGTTGATTGTTCCTTGACACAGGTGTGAAAATACCTGTTTGCTTTAGTGTAGAACCTGTTCCCTATAGGGCTAGAGTCAGATACTGAGGTCTGATTACAACCTGAACCAGAGCTACTCCAGATGCTGCAATAAATACCAGGATAAAACATTCTGCTGTTGTATATCAGAATTTGAGTCAGGTCAGGAAGTCTGATAACCCAGTTGTGCTTATCACTACCTTATTGTCTAACTTTCAGATACAGCTCCTCATCCTCCAAACATCGTACACAGTTCTAGCAGTTGTAGTAACTACATCTTCTTAGTTCCTCTGGGTGCAGCATGAAAGCTTCATCCTTGATGGTAAAACGTAGGAGATAGCTAACCTCCCATAAATTTCATATGAAGAGCATTCCTGATTCCTGGTTCTACTCTGAGAGTATTTGTACCCAGTTAATTAATCTGGATATGCACTATCCTGAATCCCTGTCACCATCACCTTTTCTCAATGTGAAGTAAAGTTCAATGTGACACTGAAAACGCTGAGCCTGCAGTTATTCAGGGCACATACCTTTTGCGTCCCTCAGAAAATATACGGTAAAGTCTGATGCAAATTCTTTGGGAATTTCATCAAGAGCCATGTAGAGACAGACTTTGACAACTTTCTGTTCTTGTAGCTGAAACGGAAAATAAAAAGGAAGTATGACTATTACTGTTTGCTGCCACGTTTCTTAACAGCAAGAAAATGCCTGCTGTTAGCAATAGGACAGAATCATTAGTTTAACTCCATTATCTTCACATTGCTGCCCAAGTAAACTACTAACACAAATTAAATGTTAAAAAACCACTCAGCTAACAGTAAAAGCCATCAGCTTTAGAAACAATGTTGATTTCCAGACCAACAGGACTAAGAGCATTAGTGCCTGAAACAAAGGAAAGCACTCAAATGCCTGCCCCCCCGTGCCTTTCTGAGAACGTGCAAGCACGTACTCCCCTTCCACCTGCATCTCAGTCATAAACCAAGTCTAGTTAGAAACCCCAGACTCCATCCTGACCATCTAATTAGGTAAAAGACTTGAGGTACAAAAGCCTTTGTTCACTGTTCCTTACATTCTTCTCCCACCGTGTCTTTAGCTAGCAATTACTCCAACTGCAACTTTTCTTTTCCAAGCAACTCTGGGAATAGCTAATGTGGTGCCTGAGTAACTCTGCTGCATTTTCTCACCAAAAGTCAGCCTTTTGCCAAGCAAATTACCTTTGCAATCTCTTGTCAGTCAACGTCAGAGCCTGTGGCAGACACCACGGGCCATTGCTTTTGAACGGAAATTCCTGTTCTCGTAAAATGTTCTGTTCTGCTCTGAGTACTTGCTCTGCACTGTACCTCCTTAATTTGCCTGCCAGTTTTACTGAAACAGTTGCATCAGAAAACCAGCATCTTCATATCCACAAAAGAACAGAGTGAAATACAACACTTACCTGTGGTGTGTGTTCCATACTATCAGTTGTAGATCTTTGCTCCAGTTTACTCAATTCAGACCCTCTAGAGAGAGATGATACGTGACCTGACACACTTTCATTGTCTGTAGGTTGTAGAGGGAATGCCTTGCCCTTTTCAGTCACCCCTAAGAAAGAATAACACGAGTACTGAATTAAAAAACAGGTATTCCATTTTTCTTCTCAAAGTAAATGACTGAGCATTTTCTTCCATCTTCAACAACACCTTTCAACAACCAACCATCAAAACCTGGTGTTAATTGTACATTTTCCCATAGGACAGCACTATTGCTGAAGAACTGAATCCAAATATGCAAGTCACTACACTGCATTCCACAGGTAACTGGGCTTTATTTAGAATATCCTTACCAGCATTTTCCAATGCAATTGATCTTCTATGACAAAATAAGTAGCTTAACACATTTCAAGGTGAAACCACTTTGTAAAAGGAAATGCAAACAATTAAGGGTTTTGTCGTGACAGATCTACGATGTGGAAAATGTTTATAGTTATGTCATGCCCAAGAGGTGATTGTGAAGACACTGTAACACAGGAACAACTGCATGAATTCCAGGGCCAGTCAAGAATTTCAAACTTTATTTCATTCTGTCTTTCAGAAGGTGCACCATGCCTTCTTCCCCTTTCAGCACAGGCTTCTGGACACTTGAAAGTGCAAAAAAGTATAGTTGCATCCTCAACTGGATCATTTGTGTGCTGATATTATTATCAAGCAATAAATAATTTTCCCTGTCTTACTGCTTTTGAACATTAATCTGCAGCACTGCAGCTGCCTCCATTCAGAGGTGCAGAGTGGGAAGTTGAATTGTATCATTCCTTTAGTCTACTTACACCCACACCAGGCTTCAGCACTTAACTTTCATTGTCCTATCTTTTTTGCACAGTATGAACAAAATTCTTTTATGGATATAAAATACCAGGCCATGACTCTCTGCTTCTGCAAGTAACTGTTTCAGAAGCTTGTGGAAGTTACATAGATACTGATAGCAGAGAAGAAAATTGAATCTCTGAGCCATAGAAAATCATTGCTCTCTTCTGACACCGTTTCTATCACTTTTTCTTCATTTTTTCTATTTTTTTTTGTGAAAGGCTGCTCTGCAATACTGTGGTTAAAGTATTAGACCTATGGTAACTCTTTACAGGATCACTTTTATTCTCAACAAACTACATCAGAATAAAGAGAAGAGCTTGCAACTCTCCAGGGGAATGAATTAATTCCTACTAAACGGAACATACTTGTTTTATATATTTTCATAAAATTAATCTCTAGGAATCTGAAATTACAAAACCAGTAAAAGATGTCACAGACAAAGACTGGATAGAAGATCTGTGCTTGTGGGTTGGTTTTGTTCACCCCAGCCTCTTTCTTTCCACCTGTTTGGAAAAGATGAAAGGGCCAAACTAGGATAGGTTTCTTTCAAAGGAACATCCTGAGGGAGAAGGTCCTGAGAAAAATTAAATTAGCTACACTGCCCAGGACACTATCCACAAAATCAGATCTACTTTTCTGGGAAAGAAGCTGTTGATGTTACAGATACAGCTGGATCTGCTCAAGAGAGCCATGTTAGCTAGTCACATTTAGCCACCACAGCAGTATGGCCTGCAACGACTACACTTTGGCCGCTCAAACCACCTACTTTCTTCCAACGCCACAGAGGAGGCTGTTTCAGTCAACTGCTCAGGAAGGAGGTTATCCGGGCCTTCCTCCTGCTGCTCGTCTGCAAACTTGTCTGTGTCACCTGTGCCTGCACGCACACAAAATGGCAGGAAAGCATGACAGAACCACCCCACAGCAGGGAGGGTGCAAATCCCACCAAGGCGCAACCAGAGAGGAGAAAGGTCATGGAAATGGGTGGGATAAAAGGGGTTCAGGAGGACTGGACACAGCCCAAGGGACGGAAAAGCAGGGAAAGGGGTAAAGATAACGGGGCTAGGACTCAGGAGATGGGACAAACCAGGGCTTGAGGGAGGGGGAAAGCAGGAGTTGGGGAGGGAAGGTCAGAGCAAAGGGGCGTTTGGTCAGGCAGTGCCCGGGGGAGGGCTGTGCAGGCCGGGCCCTCACCCACTGCCTCCTCGCCGTCCCGGCCGCGCCGCTCGGCCCGCAGCAGCAGCAGCGTGGCGCCCGCCTCCCTCTCATCGTCCCCCTCCCGGGTGCCGCGGTCGAAAAAGAGCAGCACAGCCCGTCCCTCCTCGCCGTCGCCGCGGTTCAGCAGCTCCTCGAATGGCGCCGGATCGGGCAGCCCCAGGACGGCGAGCGCTCGGTCCCGCAGCCACTGCACCCGCACATCGTCCAGGATCATGGCGGCGACCTCCGGGGCCCGACCGACGCCTCCCGGTGGCCACGGCAACGGCCCCGGGCGGAGCGATAGCCGCCGCCCGCCCAACGCCCGCCTGAGGAGGCCGCCTCGCGCTTCCCACCGCCCCTCAGGGGCGGTCCGTTACCTCGGCCCCGGCCCCGGCGCGAGGCGGGCGCGGGGCAGCGGGAGGGGGGGGCCGGCCGCGGGCGTGCAGGCCCGGCCGCCCCCTGCAGCGCTGCCCGGGGGAGAGAAAGGGCTAGGTACAAACGTAAGGGCCCACTCCGAACTGCGCAAACGAGGTTTTATTCGTAAATAGTATGAAACTTACGCTGTTCCGATGGCACAGGTGTTAAAACATTATGGTAATATCCCCATTTTTACACCGATACAAAAAATAATACAAAATGACCCCTTTCTGCCTATTCAGTATAAACTTTGGTTCAACAACATCAGGTAAGTAACACCGTATGTCTGTGTGTGTCCTTACAACCAAATGTAAATGGGGATCGAGGCCAGGCCTTCATTCCCTGTGCAAAAGTTACTCCTACGAGCAGAAACTCTGCATGTAGAAACAGAACCTGGGATGGAAATTTCTAGTAGGCAGTTTGGTTCTCCTATTTGTGTCCTCACCCAGATGCTGCAACGTTTTTCCTGACACTTGTACCCATGGCGGTCAGGGCCAGCGAGGGGCTGCACACACCAGCTTTGCAGGATGGATCAGAAAGCACCTCACCACAGGGAAATAAGACAGATAAAACTTCCAGTCTCCACTTCTAAGCCTGCCTTCTTCTGTAGCATTAAATATCACTGCGGCTTCTGAAAGGTTGAAGTAGTAACTCCGGGCAGAACTCAGAATAATGGGTTAACATTTTTGGTGCAATTTTAAATACAGACAAAAAAGAGCATGCTGCATTGCTATGTATAAATTTACTTTTCATAATCCTTCTGGAATAGATACTGAAAACAGACATTGCTTCAGTTGCATTGCTGAATTGTTCCCAAAGTGCATGAGAGGGGAGCTTGCTTAAGTATGTGATTAGTAATGATTAGTAATGATAATAATGAAAAGTCTTTCAGATAACTTAAAAGTAACCATTCAAGAAAATTAACAGCCTCAACAAAAAACACGCTTACACTGGTTTTAGGACAAGCAGTAACAACTTTTTTAAAGAATAAAATTAATTTACAACATTAGTTTATCAAGAAAAATGTACATTTTATGTCTATATACTTTACAAGATGCTCCAGATCTGCTATGTATTTCTATTGGAGGTATATATTACAGAATTATTTGGCTGCATTATAAGGCAATCAGTGAAAAAGACTTTGTCCTACAAGAAACCATTCGTAGGTGAGATCCAATCACGATTACTTGCAGACAATTCCAAACATTTCTGCTGACAGCAACCAAACTATGCCGTATCATCTTTATTAAAATGTAAAGAAATGTGCTTAAAAGAGAAAGGCGTAAACTTGTATCCTCCACCAGAGTAGAATTTGTTCTGAAATTCCACCCTGAAATGAGACAAAAAAAAACAAAACAGAATCTGTAAATTAATCCAAAATGAGCAGCTGTCAAGGGATAGAACTGTGCAACACAAGAGGCTGAACAAAACCAGTCCTAATCCTGTCACTTAGGCTTTCTGTGCCCCTATTTAACCTTCCTGTCACAGACTCAGGCAAATTTCATGGTTCTCAGAGACCCAAACACACCGACGTTGTGCTGTAATGGCTCATTCCTCACTTCTTACTAATTTGTTTTCCAGTTAGTTGCAGTTAACTGTTTTGCAAATATACAATATCATGAGGACAATACTCTGTAATGCATATAGCTCTGCCTCACGTGTTTTTATACTATATATCTGCCTTTTCTTATACTGTAAATTTCATCAGGTTTCAAACTAAACATTTTCTGGATCCACTGCAATGTGCAGAGCTGGTGAGACTAAGAAAGCATTAAAATACTTAAGGGTTGGCAACACCACTTTAGCAAAAGTTTTGGTCACTAATATAAATCAGACTGAAGCCTTTCAGTGATATAATCAGATTGAAATTAAAAATACTTATCCACGTTACCAATATTCTACAGTATGAAAAGCTTCAATACTATAAATCAAACGTGCTCATAGTTTGCACCAACATAAACTCTGAATGTGATACAGGTTAATATGCATCATAAGCCAATATAATATTTGAATTTACTGAAAATATTCCAGAGGAACAAATCACATTCAACTAACAAGCCATGTATTTAATATGATTGAATAAATCTGTTACAGTAGCATGAGGCTGTTGAATTTTACACTTTTCTTTTTAATAAGGCACCTAATATTCTGACACAAAAATTCCTCGTAAACAAGCCAGTACATGCTAAGTAGTATTAAGAAAAAATGAACTTACCAGTGAAGTCGTATAGCATGGAGAAAAGCAGAAAGCCCCTCCATGACCAAAAGAATAAAAACCGTTAGCACAGCAAAAAACGCTAGAACAGGAACTAGCAGTAAGACACCATATGTTGTATCCACACGAAGACCCACTCTCATCACCATTTGCCATAGAACTTCTGATAACTCTATTAAAAAAAAGTTTTTAATTTATTAGTGTTGATACTGCATACATTCACGCAGAGAGCTACTCTAACTGACCCGTGTTCTAGTTTAAACAATATTATGGGATCTGTTGAACATGGCAACCCTTAACCTCGGTTAGTTGTCCCCCTCCTCCGCCGAAACATTTTGAAGTACCAGTTCCAAAATCAGATCTACTGATGGCAATATTTTACACTGTGACACCATTAGCAAGAGCGTAAATACCTTCCAAACTGGTCAATCAATGGGAAACAGGAAACGGCACTTCAACTGTTGATATGCTATTATGTGAGGTAACACTGTGCTCAGATAATCAACCTCTTTACAACACAGAGCAATCAATGAAGAAAATTACTAGGTTCCAAACAATAATTCACAGTTTTAGTTTGGGGGCTTCCCATAGATCATGATTAGTTTAAAAAGGGAACTTTTTTAAATTAAGAAAAAGATAATTTGATAGTAGTATCACTTCAACAGGCCAGCCCCCCTCTAACCAGCATTAAAAAAAAAAAAAAAAAAAAAAAAAAAAATCGACAGATGGGAAAAAAAAAAAACAAAAACAAAAAACCAACAAACAAGAAAACCCCCACTTACGCGCATGAGCAAGACTTAATGCCCAGAGTCTCAGGTAAGAGGCTGTATTAGAAATACATCCTAGACAGTATTCAATGGTATGAATTGCTTGATTCATAAAGACATCTGCAAAATTAAACTAAAATATGAAAACACATTGTGAGACAACAAAAATATTCGTCTGCAAATCTTAATATACGTGGAAGAAAAATTCCATTAAAGGGTAATACATTGATTTCATATCAAGTAAAAAAAAAGATCTGCTATGTTTAAGATTCTTATTACAAATACAATATTAAAAAAAAAATAAACAACAGGTGCTAGAGTTTTCCAGTTATTTTCCCCAATTACTTTGTTGATAGATAGAAGCGAATGCAATTTATGCTCTCCACAAGGAATATGATCTAATACTTTAAAAGTCTCAGTAGTAAAACCAGTTACGGTTCTAATTCCCATTCTATTGATGTTGTAAGTTTACAATGTCAATTTTTGCATCTTTAAACCCAAGGTTAATTATTAGTAATGCTAGTGATTAACTATGTTAATACTGTAAACTCTAAATATACGTACTTGTTGCTAACACCAAATTACAAGACTAATATTACTGCAAGTTTCAACGTTTACTTTGCATGGAACTACGACCCATTTTATTTAAGCAAACAATTCTTGCATTTTCTATACATAAGAAGTAGGAGTCTACTACCCCTGTGAAGCAAGTACTACACATAGTCTACACATTGGGAAACTGAAGCAATTTTTTGTCTTTCAATTCACATGAAATCAGTGGAATTGGTCAAGACCTTTAAAAATTTGGCCAAACTAACCAGCAGCAATAGCTAAGGACTAGGAAGGCAGCTCATGTCTCCCAACCCCCATTAGCAATAATCCTCATCACAAGATGTAATTTGCAGACATAAAAAGACTTCTGTCTGGATGAAGGGCCAAAATTAATTAACAGGAAGCTGGGCAGTCATGCTCTTGCCTTAAGAATCCATAAAAGCATACAAATTCAAAGATTTTTATCCCATTCTTCCGTTTAAGAAAAACTATAGTCTTAGATGCAAATAAAGCATCTAAGCAAAGAACTCTTCCTGTTCTCCACTTCAGATAGATTGTCGTTTACTGTAGGAATCTGAATTTACAAATAAAAATAAATAAATTGCATTCACGCATCAAGGTATTTGTAAAGGCTCAGCGTATTTTCTTGAAAACTTCCAGGAACTCAGTGTACAGGTTATCTTCTTGATATTCCACTTCTAATTTGCTTTTAAGGACATGCGAACTAGAGGTCAAGTAAAAACGTTACCTCCTCTCCGTCCCCCTCTCTGTGTCCACTGTCTGAATGACTGCTTCCTTCTTCCATATCATGAGATCTCAGCAGAGAAAGTTCTTCTTCACTTTCTTTTCGAATTAGCTTGTAGCCACTCTGCAAAATGGAAATGCATAGTGTTAAGAGGACTGCCAGCGTATTTTTTAAAATTTATTTAAAGTAGTCACATGCAAAGGCGAAAAAGAGTTAGAGGAACAAAGCACTATTGTATGTCACAGTCAAAAACTTTCCAAGTTGAGTAGAAATACCTAGTAAGGACATTACTTTATATGCAATACAACAGCAGCTGAATTCTTCTATACTGAAGAAATGTGTAAGTGTCTCTTAACACTTACCCTGTACATCCTAATGCCTCGGCCTCCACTGTGCAACCAATATAAATAAAGTGGTTTACCAAAAAGCATTACAGGAACAGAAAGGAAAGCAATGCTAAGTAAAAACCTCTGTAGAGCAACCTGTTAGGGAGGGAAAGAAAGAAAATTAGATTTGATCACAAAATCCAAAGCAGGAAAAAGCCTTCCCATTTTCCTTTAAAGGCCTGTTTAAGCATAAGAAAAGTACTACTGATTTCAGTGGGCATGTACTCAAATTGAACATACGCGTTTTACTTAATCAGGCCCTTAAATCGGTTTACAGACATCCAGCATCTTCAGGACTAGGTTCTGGATTAAGGCATTACCAATACTCAGTTTTATAAGACTACGGCATACAGAAAAGCATCAAAATTACAAGCATGAGACTCCATTCTCTAGCCTTAATTTTAACCTGGGAGATTTTGTTCTAGAAACAGGTATTTTCACAAGTCACTACGTAAAATCTTACAACTGATTAAAGAGTAAATATGTTATTTAATCATAACATGTATTCAATTTTCCCTCAGTCTGATACACTCCCCTTCCTAGGGGAACACTCAGCCATCAGCTGAGTCTCCACTTGTTAGAACACTACTAACCTGTAAATTAGTAAGAAGCTTGTAAGAACGCTACTAACCTGACCGGTGTAGAAGACCTCTGTTTCACCTCCAGGAAACAGGAACATGTTAATAAATTGGATCAGAATACTAGGAGCAGATGTAGAGTCCTCTGCAGAGTACGCTAGCCATTTAAAGAAGATCATAAACACAAGGTAGCCAAAGATGCACATCATGAATAAAAGTTCAGGAAGAAAAACCAAATAAATATTATACTTCTTCTTGAAATGCCTGAAACATAAAAATGGGGGGGAAAAATGAAAAATAATTTTTTTAAAAAAAAAGGTCAAGATAAATACATGGCGCAAACATAATTTCAATAAACAGAACAGTACCCAGCACTTTTAAACAGCACAACTGCAGTTACAATCCGAAACTGATTTCTTCATATTAACCAGGTATGCCAGTGGAAATTAAGACCACAAGAGGCATGTATCTCTATTTAGCAACACATAAAATAAAATCTTGTAGTAATCCATGTCTGCAGATTTGCTGGCATAATACTGATCTATCATCTTATTTATGTGAAGGAAGATCTCTCCGTTACTGTCGTTATTTTAAGAACAGTTTTCACAATTACTATTATTCTGTTTTTAAAATATTGTTCCAGTTTCCTCCTACCAGATTAACAGTTATAATTCAAGACTTGACAAAGACTATAATGTTAATATTATTTTAACTTGTTGTACTTACAAGTGGTTAAATACCCCCAATACAACTCCAAATGTCATGTGAGTCACTCCAAAAATCACAGACATTTTCATTTTGAAAGAATTTAAGAAACTGAGACGGTTGCTTGCCAAATTCCATATCTGAAGAAGAAAAGACAAACCAGTATTAAAGAACAGTGTAACAGGAGGAATTAAACAGCATCCTTTCTCTATTGGAGACCAGAATTCTACCTCAAACAGTGATCACAACTGAAATTTGAGTTTCATGAAAATAGTGAAATCTTTCTTTGACTCGTTAAGGGAAAAGCTCTTTTTGAATGGAGAATGCAAGAAGAAACATTTTTTTTTCCATAGTAAGATTTATTTTCCTAACTGTCACGGTTTCAGTTGGGGTACAGTTAAATTTTTACCAGCAGCTGGTATAGTGCTATGGTTTGGATTTGGGACGGGAATAGCGTGACAGCACACTGGTGTTTTTAGCTGTTGCTGAGCACTCAAGGCCTTTTCTGCTCCTCATTCTGCCCTGCCAGCGAGTAGGCTGGGATGGCACAAGTAGCTGGAAAGGGACACAGCCAGGACAGCTGACCCCAACTGACCAAAGGGATATCCCACGCCGTATGACGTCATGCTCAGTATATAAAGCTGGGGGAAGGAGGAGGAAGGGGGAGACGCTCAGAGTGATGGCGTTTGTCTTCCCAAGTAACCATTACGCGTGATGGAGCCCTGCTTTCCTCTACCTATTAAACTGTCTTTATCTCAACCCACGAGTTTTTATTCCACTTTGACTTTTCCGATTCTCTCCCCCATCCAAACTAGGGGGGTGAGCGAGCAGCTGCATGGTTCTTAGTTGCCGGCTGTGGTTAAACCACAACACTAACACACACCAAAATCTAATTTATAAATGACTAATCATCACAAATGGATAATTTAAAATAATAAGACTAACCGGATCAATTCCAAAGGGATAAGCTCCATTGTATACACCAATAACATTTGGATCCAGTGTTAAAAATTTATTATCCTTCAGATCACGAAGACTGCAGAGAAAAACACAGTCAGATCTGACATTGTTTAAACATAGCGACAACATATACTTTCAGTTCTGCAGGACGCTGCTGCTGCTTTTCTTTATATGACTAGCTAACCCACCGACAAGACTTCAAAAGAATACAAGGATTTCTAAGCACAAAGGCCCTGGCTAATAAAAACAATAGAAAAAAAAATCTCTAGAAACTCACAATCTGGGCTTAACTCACACTAACTGTTGGTGAAAGAAAAGTTTCTAGATTTTATTCCTCATTCCCCTAGAATGGAAAGTTTCATTTAAAAAGCAAACAATTTGCTTTTATATACAATTCATTAACAAAAACCCAAAGAGTAATAAATATCTTTTTTCCCGTTTTGCATTTGGATGAGTTTCCACTCCTACTTCGTTCACATTTTAACCAGTCAGTGGTTTTGACTCTATTATTCAAGCTGCTTCCTGTTTTTGAGGCGGAGTGAACAGAGCTGTGAACATTTAAATACCAAAAGGACGTGACACCTCAAAACAATGAGGTTACCCCACTTTGTGAAGAAACAGGTTTGACAATTCACATGGCCTACTTTGTTTTTTTTTTTAACTATCAAGAAAAGCTGTGCAAAGACTAATAATTGCTAGGCAATTAATTTATTTAATTTATTGTTAATGTCTTTACAGTAGATGCTAATTCTTCTTGGCTACTCGTTCCAGACATATGGCCTAGGACAAATTTCTCCAAAACTAGCCCTGTTTTCTATTCCTCTCGAAGTCTGATATATATATATATATATATTTTCAGAAACCTCTCCTGGAAAATACAGTAACTGGAGGCAAATTAAATCCATTAGCATAAAGACAAACTATAAGACAGGAGGCAGTTTGCTTTTTATGAATAAAAAGAATACAAGACAAGACAAAGTCTTAGCGCCTTCCGTTAGGATTTTACAATACTACTGAAGTCCACAGCCATTCATAAGAACACCTTTGTGAGACCACAAAAAAGATGGAAAACACATCTAAGAAGGTTTAGGGACCGAACAAACTTTAGAAATGTCACCTCAAAATTAGATACAAGTTCTTACTAACAATAAAAAAATACTACATCAGCTGCAGTTTTTAATGACTAAAAGTTACCAGCTAGCGTACAGCATTAGGGTACTGCAATAGACACTGTTTCAGAAGACTGATAATCATCTATACCCAAAGATAATATTCTAGGAAATGTTCCAGGTGACAGAGGGCATGTAAATCCAGTAAAGCAGCACTGATAAATACGAAATTAACTTGATATATTGACGGAATTAAATATAATCAAATTCTAATAGTGGTTTTGCAAGAAATTGTGTTCTCTGTGGATTTAAGATAATAGGCAATTTGATTTTTTTTTTGTTTTTAAATAACTATTGCTGCCTTTTTATTTTAAGTGTAGATGACACTGACATCTGCTGTGAGGAACAACACAGCAAGGCACCAGCAATCCAGGATGTTCCTGGAATGCATGATGACAACTTCCTCCTCCAAATGGTAGAGGAACCAACAAGAAAAGGTGCTATGCTGGACCTTGTCCTCACCAACAGGGAAGGGCTGGTGACCAACGTGAGGCTCAGGGATAACCTTGGCTGCAGTGACCACGAAGCGATAGAACTTAAGATCCTCGGGGCAACTAGGAGGATGTATTCAAAGCTTACGACCCTGGACTTTAGGCATGCAGACTTTGATTGCTTGAAGGATCTGCTGGCCAAAGTGCTGTGCAACAAAGCCCTAGAGGGAAGGGGGGCCCAGGACAGCTGGGCACTATTCAAGGATCACCTTCTCCGTGTCCAGGAGCAAAGTATACTGACAAAGAGGAAGGCAGGAAAGAATGCTAGGAGACCTGCCTGGATTAACAAGGAGCTCCTGGACACACTGTTACACAAAAAGAATCTTTACAAGGAGTGGAAGAAAGGACAGCTAGAATGGGGGACATATAAGGAAGCTGTCCAAGCAGCAAGATACCTGGTTAGAAAAGCTAAAGCTCAGTTAGAATTAAATCTAGCCAAGGAGATCAAGGGAAACAGCAAAAATTTCTATAGGTATATTAATGGCAAGACGACGACTAGGGAAGGTGTGGGCCCCCTCAGAAAGGAAATGGGAGAACTGGTGACACGTGATATGGAGAAGGCCGAGGTTCTCAACGACTTTCCTCAGTCTTCACTGGCCACACTCCAGCCACACTCCCAGAGTCACAGAAGACAATGGCAGGGGTTGGAAAGAACTGCCCATTGTAAGTGAAGATCAGGTTCGTGACCACCTGATGAAACTGAAAGTGTACAAGTCCATGGGACCCAATGGGATACACCCATGGGTACTGAGGGAACTGGCGGATGAGGTTGCTAAACTGCTATTATATTCCAAAAGTCATAGCAGTCTGGTGAGGTCCCCACTGACTGGAAAAGGGGAAACAAAATCCCCATTTTCAAAAAGGGTAAGAAGGAGGAACCAGGGAACTATAGGCCAGTCAGTCTCATCTCCATGCCTGGTAAGATTATGGAGCAGATCCTCCTGGAGGCACTGCTGAGGCAGAAGAATAACGAAGAGGTGATTGGGTACAATCAACACAGCTTCACCAAGGGCAAATTGTGCCTGACAAACCTGGTGGCACAACATCAATAGGCAAGGGGAGAGCAACTGACGTCATTTACCTGGACCTGAGCAAAGCCTTTGACACTGTCCTGCATGACATCCTGGTCTCCAAGCTGATAAAATATGGGTTTGATGGATGGACAATTCAGTGGATAAAGAACTGGCTTGACGGCCGCACCCAAAGAGTGGCTGTCAATGGGTCCATGTCCAAGTGGAGGCCAGTGACAAGGGGAGTCCCTCAAGGATCAGTACTGGGACCGGTCTTGTTTAACATCTTCATCAGCGACATGGACAATGGCATAGAGCGCACCCTCAGCAAGTTTGCCAATGACACCAAACTGTGTGGGGTGGCTGACATGCTGGAGGGAAGGGATGCTGTCCAGAGGGACCCTAATAGGCTGGAGAGGTGGGCCCATGCCAACCTCATGAAGTTCAACAAGACCAAGTGCAAGGTCCTCTATCTGGGTTGTGGCAATCCCAAGCACCGATATAGGCTGGGCAGTGACTAGCTTGAGAGCAGCCCTGAAGAAAAGGACTTGGGAGTGCTGGTGGACGAGAGGCTCAACATGAGCCGTCAGTGTGCACTTGCAGCCCAGAAAGCCAATCATATCCTGGGCTGCATCAGGAGAAGCGTGGCCAGCAGGTCGAGGGAGGTGATTCTCCCCCTCTACTCCACTCTCGTGAGACTCCACCTGGAGCACTGCATCCAGTTCTGGAGCCTCTACTACAAGAGAGATACAGATGTGCTGGAATGTGTCCAGAGAAGGGCCACGAGGATGATCAGAGGGCTGGAGCACCTCTCCTATGAAGACAGACTGAGAGAGTTGGGGTTGTTCAGTCTGGACAAAAGAAGGCTCTGAGGAGACCTTATAGTGGCCTACCAGTATCTTAAGGGGGCCTACAAGAAAGCTGGGGAGGGACTTTTTAGAATGGCGGGTAATGGTACGACTAGAGGGGATGGATTAAAACTAGAGATGGGTTGATTCAGATTGGACATTAGGAAGAAGTTCTTCACCGTGAGGGTGGTGAGACACTGGAACAGGTTGCCCAGAGAGGTGGTGGAAGCCCCGTCCCTGGAAGTTTTTAAGGCCAGGCTGGATGGGGCTCTGAGCAACCTGATCTAGTGGGAGGTGTCCCTGCCCAGGGCAGGGGGATTGGAACTAAATGATCTTTAAGGTCCCTTCCAACCCTAACAATTCTATGATTCTATGTATCACTTAGCCCGCAGCACACTAGCACTTACTACCTATACAACTAGATTTAACAACAACTGCCTGACCAGCCTAATGGCCTTTTATGATGAAGTGACTACATCAGTGGACACGGGAAGAGCTATGGATATTGTCTACCTGGATTTCTGTAAGGACTTTGACAAGATCCCCAACAACATCCTTCTCTCTAAACTGCAGAGAGATGAATTTGATGGGTGCACTGTTTGCTGGATGAGGAATTGGTTGGATGGTCACATCCAGAGGGTAGTAGTGAATGGCTCAATGTCCAGATGGAGATCAGTGATAAGTGGTGTCCCTCAGGGGTTCAAACTGGGACCAGTACTGTTCAGTATCTTCATCAATGACATAGGGGGCTTGAGTGCACCCTCAGCAAGTTTGCTGATGACACCAGGCTGAGTGGTGTCATTGACACACCTGAGAGACTCTGCTCATTGCAGGGGGGTTGAAGTAGATGAACTTTCAAGGTCCCTTCCAACCCATTCTATTATTTTACTAGATTTCATTACATTTACTTACTCCTTTCAATAAAAGGACAGTTAAAATGGGTGACCGAAAGGGTTAAATTGTTGCAGGAAGTACCTTTTTGTTTTAATGGTATAGCAAACAGAAGCACACTACTCACCTCCAAACCTTCTGTTCAAACATCGCTGAAACATTCCATCCAGAACCAAATATATTTAACGACTTTGAAAAGCAGTCATTATAGATCAATCCAGTGTATATAGAAAACAGACCCATTAATAAAATCACATATCGGCCTTCAAATAACATTTTCATTATCTGGAAAAAAGACAAAATAGAGAACATCATCTGCTATGTGAACAATCGTTATCTACACATTTCTAAAAGAAACACATTTTTGGCCATACCAAGACTTCTAAAAACTAAAAATCCTTGTGAATAGTCATTAAGGAATACGAAGAAACCTACGGCCAACCAAGATGTAACACAGAGAATTTTGCTTTAAGCATGTAAATATGCAATTTACAAATGGCAGTCACCAAATAGGTACAGTTTATCTCCCCACATTGATTTTATGTCAGGTGATTTATATGCAAAGGTTTATATCCATTAGGAAATAGAGCTACCAGCAGGAAGTATATTCTGAAAGATATTTGTGGTTTAAATTAATGCAGAGAGTTGAAGTCCCCATACAAGCTCTCATGACACAAACAGAGACTTTTCTCATTGGCATTGTTACACTAATGAATAATCATTTTAAACCATGTTTCCTTCCTGAGACTAGTTTTCAAGAAGTTAGTCATTTGCAGCCATTCTTAATTAAAGATAATTCTAATGAGAGATGCACGTGTTCCCACATTCCAGCCTCATAACATTAAAAAATTAGTTAACTTTAAGTTAATAAATTTCAAACTACAACTCCTTTTCAGAAATAACAGCAGATGGAATTTGGAAAATCATTTTCTCCTCACATTAGTCACTGTAACCACATTCTGTAAAACACACACATCACTAAGTAGCCCTCGCAGAAGGAAAGACGAGCCCAACAGTATCAATTAATTTTTGTCAGTCTTTCATTCCAACTTGATTATTTCTGCCCTTTCAAAAAAAAGAGAACAGTTTGTTAAGATCATCACATTCATCTCAAGCAATACGGCAACTTTAAACACAGAAAAACCTGAAACAAAGGAAGAAAACCCCATCTAATACACATGCAATAAATAGTACTTTTCAGAAACATAAGAACTATTCAATTGAAGTTATCTTGCTGGATGAAGAGTAAGTTATTTGTAATTCCTTTTACCTCATCTTGTGATCTTTTTAATCTAGGGTGGTTTTCATACAGTATTGTCAGGAGTGCAAATATGAACATTAGTAGACCATGCCCAAAGTCTCCAAACATAACCGCAAACAAGAAGGGAAAAGTGATGATGGTATAGAGAGCTGAAATGACAACATAACATGTTTCAGGCCCACAGCACAATAGATGATGTTGGTATCTGAATTATGCCTAAGCAATTAAACTATAACCTCTCAAACAATTTTCAGCTTTGAGTTTGAAAGTCCGTTCACCCACTGCTAATAGACATTTCCCCCACACTGTAAACTGAACTCAGTTTAAAGCTTCCTTATGTCTGTCCCTTAGTAATGACAATTCTGCAGTTGAGCGTTAGCCAACAATTCTGAGGATAATAATATGAGCCCAGCAAACAAAAACGAAACAAACTATTCTTCCTCTGTGGCTATTTCAGCTCTGAACTATAAAACATACATTCCCCTGTACAGCATGACATAGACAACGTAGCTGCAAAAACACATAAGGACATTAAACTAACTGGGCTATACAACAAGCTGGACTTTTTCCAAGCTATGAGCTCCATGCTTCAGTAAGATCAATAGCCATTACCAAAGCTTTCTTTTTCCCCCTAAGTATCTTAGCCAAGGTAAAGCATATGAAGAAAAACAATACAGCTATTATCAGTATATTTAATGCTAAAATAACTCTGCAAAATCAAATCCCATCTTACTGCTTGGAGCACCATTTGTACTTTCAATGAGCTACTGAAGTTTTAAAACAGCTATTAATAAGCAGTATGGTTGTCACCATTTTGCCTTTACTAGTGTCCAATTCAGCAAGGTATTTAAACACGTGACAAGGCAAGCAGTAATGATAGCACAGCTCACAAGGACCAACCTGGATTAACCTCCCCATAGTTTCCAACTCCATAAGCATCAACAATGTTTTGGAACCCTGAGGTGAATTTATTGGTACGTATCAAAGTTGGAGGAGGTTGTGTTGTTGGGATGGTATTCATGAATGAAGAAATTGTAGCTCCACTCTTCCTCTAATTGCAGGCAGAAAGAAGATACATTTATATAAAAACTCAGTTGACACTTCATCTAAACTAAGTGAAAACATTTTCTCTATCAGCAGTTTCACTGATCTTGAAACAGCCTCAAGTTTAACATTTATCCCTTTGTGCCTTCTTAAAAAGAAATAAATTACATTAATCTGTTTCTCTAAGACGACTCATTATGTACAGTGTTCTAATCCTTACTTATGAAATACCAAATGAGAATCATCGGTAAGTATTATAAAACAAAAATTTGATACTAAAAATTCCCTCTTGTAAAATAAAAAGATGGAGCTGCACTCAACACAACTAACACAAGGGAATTAGCACCTTCTACTTGACAGCAAATAGCACTGTGAGCCCACTCAGACTTGGGTCCAACACAGAAATTCTCATTCAAGGAAAAAGAAACAAAAAGGAAACCCAAAATACCCAACACAGGACTAAATAAAGGCTCTGCTAATACAGAGACCCAGACCTGCCTATGCCTACTTTTAGCCATTTTAAATAATCATTTTCTTTCCTTATCTGTACAGTTAGTTCGAGACAAAAGTTTTAACATCAGTGATCATTCAGCTGACTTACTGAACCTTCCTCCAAGGCATGGCGCAAATTCTGCAGATCAGCCACCGGACACCAAACCTCAGCAATTAAACATTTATTTGTGACATCAAAACTGCACAGGTTGAGTACATGATAGATGGCTTTCATCTTCTTTACTTGGATAACCCAGGTATAGATGGATTCAGATGCTTTACACAAGACTTGGCGTAAGTAATCCTCAGTTTTATTCAGCACCTTTGTCCAAGAAAAAAAAAAAATAACAAAAAGATTTCTTTGAAAATGTACCAGTGGTTATGTTAACCACAGTGAGAGCACCTAGTATTTGTCCAATGCTGGATGACATTTGTTGGAGGCCACACTAACCATTGCTTAAAATAGAAATCAATGCCAAGTACCCTCCAGTTTAATAGGTACATGCAACACAAGACCAAGGACATGACATACAGTCATGTTCAGATCCAAAGCTGTATGTATTTTAGAAACATATTCACATATTTAATGCTGTGATTCGTCAAACAATTTCCTGTGGTGCAATAACTACAGCAAAGGGAATACTGATATTTACTCACAGTGTGAAGATCCTGAATACGAACATTTAGTCCTTCAACAACGGCCTTGCGCTCCTCCAGGGTATTTG
The DNA here is from genome assembly GCF_963924245.1 of Chroicocephalus ridibundus. Classification (NCBI taxonomy): domain Eukaryota; kingdom Metazoa; phylum Chordata; class Aves; order Charadriiformes; family Laridae; genus Chroicocephalus; species Chroicocephalus ridibundus. The sequence continues at coordinate 5,948,367 of NC_086296.1, read as the reverse complement.
GATAGGGATACACATGACAGTGATAGCTACAGAAAAACAGAAGTTTGTGTTAAATAACCAAACTAAAACAAAACAAATCACGCAAGCCCATGCCCTAGTCAAATCTGCAACACACCATCTAATAACCATGGAAGAAATTCAACTGAGAGTCAGTATTTTGCCTGTGCTTAGTAAGGACTGCAGATAAAATGACTCATAGGTTTATTTGTATATTGCATAATAATAAAGCTAGATGCAATGGCAGGGGGAGGAACAAATTTAACTTCAAAAACTTTGCCTAAAAATCAACGCTTACAAGGAAGGGGAGCAGGGGGAAAACTAACAAGAAAATAACCCAGGTATAAAGAAATTACATATATGTTAGTTTTGCTTCTTACCAGTCACAAATCTTCTTAACTTTCTGGCCAATTTTTTCACCCCAATAGGATACTAAAAAAACAAACCATTTTGTGGTTTCGCCCTAAAGAAAAAAAAGTTCAGATGATGAAGTTCGTTTTCAACCAACAACTCCACTGTGACAAAATTAGAGAGCAAAGTAACACAATTGAATAATTAGAAAAAGCTGTGTTAGTGCCATTAACCTTCCACTATTTTAGTGAAGATCAAAAAATAAAATTCAAGTGTGCCAATCTCTCTCTTTTTTTTTGGTATATTGGAGAAAAACAGAAAACGTTTTCAGGGAGAATAAAAGATATATTATATTTTACCACCTCAGAATTATTAGTAATAAAAAAGTCTTAAAAAATTAAAACGTTACAAATTAGAATTGAAGCAAAATTTAGAAGTGACAGATCAGGTAGCCATAATTGCTGATTTACAAGAAATTAATTTTATAAGTTCAGAGAAAAAACTTCACTGAAGATCAACTGTACTCCAGACCTTCTTAGCTACTGAATGAACAAATAAATTTACTATTAAGAGGTAATGTGCTATACGGACCTAGTTAATAAATACCCAAGCAGCCATTTATGCCACGTATGTCGATCAAGGCAGCCAATCATAAAGTCACTACTATAGCACAATAAAGGTCTGCACTCATCAAGCTGAACAATGATAAATTAATTGCCACTCCTATAGTTCTGGTGGCATCAAGAGCTCTAATTTTGAAGTCTTAGAAGTTCTAATTCTTTAAAATAGTCTTCCCTCCAAGGGCACTGGGAAATCACTTACATTCACCAAGACCCTGAGCAGCAATTCTTCCAAGTCTAAAGAAAAGTACAGAACAGAATAAACTGATAGGTACAATGTTTACTCACTGTATCTGGATCTTCCAGAGACTCATCCAACTCCACATATGTAAGAATATGTAAGCCTTTACAGACTCTCCACAGCATTTTTTCAAAGGCTTCAACTTTTGCTATGTGAACTAACCCAGATATAAATCTATGGAAAAAGAAAAATTTGAAAAATAAACTAAAATCCACAAGAAAAATTATAAACCCGAGTACATCATCACTCAGGATCACATAGTCACAATAATTTAACATCTGCCATCTCTAGAGAAGGAGGCATCACCCCTAAACAAGAAGTAACTGTTACATAAAATAGAGTCAATTTCTACGTGGAAAACAGACTGTAGGCCTGAGCACACAAATAGAATTATATTTGACATCATTTCTTTCTGTGACAATAAGGTTCTTAATTTTTCCTTAGTAAGATACCATCTCATAATGGTGTTGTAGTGACCAGTATCCATATATCATTTTAAAGGCAAGTAGGTGATACCATTAATAATATTACATTTAAAACTGACGCTGCCAGGTGATTAAAACACTGTGTGTTTATCCTAGAAAAACAGTTTGAACAGCAGAAGAAAGTAGTGATTTAGAGCATTTAAAGATTTTCCTTAACATACATATTTGGTTTGATGGAAGTTTTGTGACAGTTTTTTTGGTGCTGTCCTATCTATCTCTTCAAATAATCCAATTTTGTTAGGAAGGTGCATTTGGGCCAGTCTCCTACCTTGTCTAAAACTGTTTGGCTCATCTGAAATCATTAGTCACACTACATTCCATCTTTTAAGAAAACAGCCCATTATTTACAGCAGCTCATCAAGCAGTTTTGAAACAGCACACACTGACAACCTGCCGTACATGGACTGAACAGCACCTACCCCAGCTTGGCACCCAATCTGTGCATACAGTTGTAATCCATTAATTGCTCGTTTTCCACAGATGCAAATTCTTCATAATTTGCATGTAAACGGGATTCATACTGGCAAATAAAAGAAAAATCATTCAAAGCTTTCAGAAAAAAATATTTTTCATTCATTTGAAATTCACTCATTTCATTCATTCATTCATTATTCTGAAGAACAAAAGCTAATTAAGTTATTTCAATAAAAAAATAAAAAAAACTTTCCTGTGTTCGATTCAGACAACAGAAAGATCTTGGAATCTCAAGTGCACTGCTCTTAGCAACTACAGACAGTGTTGCAAAAGTTACACAGTACATTTCTTAGCACCATTTATGCATCAAAATAACACAAACAGGCCTTCATTTTCAGTTGGCATCAGCAGTAGCATTCAAACAACTCAACAGAGAAATCACAAAGCTCCTCCTCTACGTTCAGGGTTGCATTTTGCTATGTGTATGAACACAGCCCGGCACAAAAGGCTGCCAGCCAGGTTCTCTAGGTACTGAACACAAATAATAACGAACAACGTACAGTGCTGTAAAGCCTGACACTAAGCCATGCACTGAACTACAACTACTAACGGTATGCAACACAAATGCCTCATGCCACACATTCCTCATCAAACAACATAATCAGTACCTCAGTTGTTCTCCTGACAAATCTTTGTGTGACCTCTAACATGCATGTGTATTCTGTCAGTTCAAGCAGGTTTTTCCTCAACTTTTCTTTGTTTTTAGTTACTTCCCTCAATTCTGTCTCCAGCTTCTGCAACTGTTCCTAAGACATGGAGGAAAAAATGACACAGAATCAGTTATACTGTTTTAGAAATATGGGGAGGATGAATTTTAAACACATGTTAATTTGCTGCAACGATGGGAGTTCCTCAGTTTCCTAATTAACTTAAACTCCATAGGTTTTATCCCTCAGCCTGACAAAGATTGCTTTGAGTACACTTGATCCTCCACTGGCATCTGTTAAGTCTGCTGTTCTGACGCTAATTTGCGTCCGAGCTAAGTAACGCAGATTTGGAAATACAACTTCAGACAGTACAGGGTGCAAGACACTTACATATTCTATTAATGGAATTACAGCAAAACAGAATGTCATTCAAAATTATATCTGTATTTTACAAGCTTCTACATCTGACGCACTACCAGAAAAAGCATTCACAGAAAAGAGCACCATGTTCTGCTACGCAACCAGCACTGGAACCTGCAGAGCCTTGGGCATATAAAACTCCCACAAACCCTGGAAATTTTGGATGCACAAAGAAAGCCTTAGGTAAGTCCCAAAGCAATAAAGGAGGCTGAAGGACTACATCCACAGATAACACTTTGCCTGGAACAGTGTAATATGCCAATCCATCAAAATAAAATAGATGACTGCAAACCCCACGAGTTAGCTTTGACCCTTTCACAATAATTTTGTATTAGTATCAAATCCTCACTGACAGTCTTTGAAGTAACTCTGTTAGAAAAAAAAAATGGGCAAAACCGAAAGCAAATGCTTCTTCCCTCCCTGACACACCCCTATAATTTAAGTCATAGGTCATAAGATAGCAAGTAATTAAGTTTGAATTGAAGTTCCAAGATCCAGCGCTACACTTTTGGCATCTGTTGTGTCGAAAAGTTACCTGGATTTCTAAAGTGTGTTTCAGCAATGGGGCAGGAGGAGCAACATCTCCTTCAGGGAGTGGAATATCCGCCTTTTTAATTTCTTGTACTAAATACCCTGGAGCGAGGAAGAAAAAAAAACAAAACACCAAAATCAGAAAGGAAATGGCATTTCCTTATGCTTCCCAGAATGCTGCATAGTTGCCCTTCAGCTGTTATTGATGCTGCCGATCACACTGCAGCATCATTTATTTTAGCAACACCACGCACACTAGAGTCTTCAAAAAAGAGGGGCTTACAACATGCAAGGAATAAATGCATAGAACATTTCTGTCTTCGAAGTTTGCAAAAGTAAGCTATTTTTGGAGCCTTCTGACTGAAATTTTCCAGGCACAAGGACTATTTAAGCAGCTTTTAACATTTCATAGTATCTCTCTGCTGCTGCAAGATACCACTTTCTGCTAATCAAGCCATCTGCCAAAAATCTACGTTCTGCTCATTGACCCATGTTTGGAATAAAGAGTGTTCAAACAAGGCAGCTTAAGCAACCTTGACAACAAATACAACTCACACTGGGCAGGGAGGCTGCCCAAATAGCTACTGGGACTGTTTGGCATGACCAGCACATGCGTCTGACGAGATTCCAATAAAAAGAATCCTTTAACGGTAACTTTTGCCCAGGACACAGTGAAGAAATCTGCATCTTGGCTGTAATGCTCTGCACACCCCTTCTCTATTCTTTAACTACCATGTGAACACAATTATTAACAACTTGACACATTTTTGAGGGTGCTTGGAAATTCAACAATATTGAGTTATGTAGGATGAAAAACAGGCTTTATTTTATAGTCGAGGAAATATGCACAGTAAAGCTTCCATTTTCCTAGCAGAGTTTTAAGCAGTCAATACTGAACTATTTATTGGCAACACATTAGTAAATCTACCTCAACTCTGGGCTTAAAAAAACCCTAACCTATATTTAGCACGTACATGTTATAGTCTACGTAAATTTTAGAGCTCACAAAACCAAGAAACAGAGAACAGTGGTAAAACACTAGAAAAGGTGGCCCAGAAAGGTGGTGGGAGTCTCCACAATTCAAAATCCCACCAGGCACACTCCTGGACAACCTGCTCCAGCTGCCCCTGCTTGAGCTGGAGGCTGACTAGGTGATCTCAAGAAGTGCCTTCCAACCTAAACGACTCTGTGATAGACCCAAAACTGATGCAGCATATCAAGACAAATTAAGGAATATATTTGTATTTTCTGATGCAATTCAGTACTACAGTCAAATGATCTCCAGGTCCAAAAGTCTACATAAAGATTCTACATATGTAGATGTATGTACGTGTATTTTTTCATACATGCGAGAATTCTATCAGACTCTACATCATTCAAATCATACAAGACTGGGAAGACTAAAAAACCCTGTAGCTGAAACCTCCACTGTAGTTCCACTCTAGCGATGTAAACTTTAATAATGCCACAGATGAGAAAGGGCAGATAATGAAAACAAAGCTCACCAAGTATTCTTTCCATTTCTTCACACTTCTTTACTTCATTCACAAATTTTCTCTGAAATACACTTACATTTGGGTTAAGCTGAAGGAGAAGGACAAAATGCTTATTAGGTACTTAAAATAGCAACTGCCCCTAAAAAACCACCGCTATTTCTGCGACTTCATGGGGACTATTTTGCATGTATTCCACGTGCTCTCTTTCTACAAAGTGCTTTTCAGCTGAGATGTACGAAAACCTAAAAAGTCTTCAAATAGCAAGGCTGGTTTTATTAAAGCAGGATTATGCTACGCAAAAACTAGCCTTTTGCTAGTTTTACTCAAATAACAGAATAGCTAGATCTACTGGAGAAACCATTCCTAATCTTATTTCTAGAGTTTTAAAGTACTGCTTAACAACTTCAAATTAACAAACCAACCTTTCTACAACCAAATTTTTGAGATGGATTTCCACAGAATCTATTGAAAGAATCTTTTTGCGTACATCCCCATATTACGAGCGTGCAATGTCTCTGACTACTTATTCAGCTTTTAATTCAGACCCACTAATACATTATTTCTGGAATAAGTGGTGTGTCAAATGCCTGGAACGGCATCAAAATCTTAAACATACCACCCATGTAGTGATTCTTACAGATCTGTTTCCTCCTACCTGCCATATTTACTAACTAGCTGTTAATTTAAGTTCTCCCAGCTTTCCTTGCAAACATTTTGCAACCTATATTTCTGAAGAACACTTGGAAGAAATTTCAAAGTCTCAGTCAGCAAGCAAAGATCATATAATTACAATGAGGCAATGCAGAAACAAGGTTAATTATTACCCAACCCAATTTTATGTCAGTCAGGCATGTAGTTTCCAAGTTGTGCTGCTCCTCCAGGAACAGACATGTTTTACAAACCAGTAGTCAGCAATGTTGAAGAAATAAGCCTACACAACGGCTAAAGATGTTTCTTTCTATCGATCTGTCAATGGGGTGGTGTATCTATAAGCTCTGCACATACACTCGGACTAAAGTCCGTGTGACTTCAGGTGTGCAGTGGGCTCTCCCACGGGATCCTACTGCAAAAAAATCCCAGAGTGTACACTAACAGAGAGATAGGATACAGTCACCCGAAAACAACCCTCCCTAGACTCTCAGGGAGGCTGGGGCTCCACACCGACTCCCCATCTCCCAACCTCCTTTCAGGCAAACGCGATTTAGAGATCAGCCATGTATCTGCAAGTCACAGCCGGGGAAAGGAGGACGAGAGGCGGTCCTGGAGTCTTTTACATCGCATCATCGTAACGAAGCCTACTTCTTCCCCACGACAACTCCCCTGCGCGGCTCGCCTTTCCCCATGTCGCCCACCCGCCGCGCCCCCTCGGGGACCTTCTACCTCCCCCCGTTCGCCCCAGAAAGCCCCGCCGGCGCCCGGGCCCGGTGGCCGCTACTCACGTCTCGGAACTCGGCCAGGCCACGCTCGCCCACCTCGCTGAGGCACTCGTAGGCCGAGCCGCTCTGCAGGAAGAGCTGCGCCAGGCACATCGGCTCGCTGCGGAACAGCGAGCCCATGGCGGGCGGGCGGAGGGCGGCGGAGGGGCTTAGCGAGGCGGGCGCCGAGGCGGCGCGGCGGGGCGTCCGGCAGCAGCCCGCGGTACGGCGGCCATGGCGGAGCGCCCCAGCCCGCCGCCGGCAGCGCGGCCAGCTGCTTCCGGGGGGCGGGGAAACGGCGGCGGCCAACCGGCGGAGGGGCCCGGCTGGCGGCGGGGCTGCGCGGCCGCAGCACGGCGAGCTCGGCACCCCCGCACCGCCCGGGGAGCACGGCACCCTCACAGCGAACCCCGGGAACGTGGGATGGAAACGGCGGGGAAGGAGGTAAAGAAGATACGTTACTAACGGAATTGTAAGAGCCGAACCACGGGAAATCCCAAACTGAACATCGTATTTGATCAGCTGAGGAAAACCGGTCGTAAATGTTGTCTGTACCCTGTGTAGCCCAGATCAGGTACAGGTTGCCAAAGAGTTAACTGGAAGAGAGAATTACAGATCAATCTGTCCGATGCCCCAAAAATAGGTGGGCATGACGGGTTTGCTATGGAAAGGAACCGACGCAGTGACCTGCTGTGCCAGGACAGGAGAACACACCTGACAGGACAACAGCGGTCCATCCCTGAGGATGACAACGGTCTGTCCATAAGGATGACAACAGTGTGTCCATGAGGATGACAACCCGACCCCTCTGCAGCCGCAGGGCTGGCCTCGCCTCCTGCAGCGGGTCATGCAGAGCCCACCCTGCAGGCGTCAGCTCTGCGCTCCTGCTCCCCCAAACACAGAGCCGAGCAATTAAAAATAATTCTGTTCCTTTTTTTGATAACACAACCATTTCCTGTGTATCGTAAGAGTATTCATTTTATGCATCTTTAAAAGTTTATATAAATTGTCTACAAAATCCAGGAATATTTATCCATACATTTTACCCAAAAGTACTTAAAATACTAACAAAAATGGTTCTTTTTACATCAATGTTTTTAAACCAAGGAACTATCCCATAATTTAGAAAACCAAGGGTTGCTCATAATCGCTGCAAGTAAAACAAGAAATGCCAATAACAGGCCTTTCGCGAGACACTGGGAATATGGTTCTCCTGCAGAAAAAAAAAAGGAAAAAAAGTGTAAGCATATTAGAGCAAAATTTTAGTTTAGACAACAACCCAAAGGATACAGATCAAAGTATATGCATAACCTGAATAAAATAATGGAGTACAAAGCAAGGAATTAAGATGCATCACACTTATAAAGCTTCATAGTTTGTATAACTTTAGTCCCTGGAGTTGTGCAGGTAATAAACGGGCCACTGCCTCTGTCCGTGCAGCTCTGGGAACAGAGTGCAAGTGCCTCGATGCCCTTTGAAATGCCAGACATTTGATCTACAGAGCCTCCCACGAAACATAACGCACCACAGTTCTACACAGAGGAAACTTAAAAATTAACCATCTTACCAATATGGCAAATTTTTACTGGAACTCGTGTGAGCTGACTGAAAAACCACATACTGGCAAAGTGAGAAATAAAGTCTTCCTCCACCCCTTGAGGGCAATGACACACACTGACAATGCTACAATTACAGTAGGAAATGGAAACAGAATGGTATCATAATGTGATATATTCTCCCTCCAAACTCTACATGGGAGTGAAAAAGAACCTCTGCCAAACAGATATTCACGAAATTTCAACCTTATCCACAAAGTACACCTAGTAATTATTTTTCCTCTAGTCGTGCTAAAAAATTAATGCATTATCAAGGAAAAAATTAAACAGACTTTTTGGACCACGCTTTCTAAAAAAGAAATTTTAGTTCCCTTCTACAAAGCATTCTTTCAGACTAAATTCCACACATCTAATTATGTTTCAAAGAACAGTTCACAGCATTCCACACTGCTGATTATTTTTACCTGTGTAAAAACGTGTCAATGGATAAAAAAGTTGTGGCCAGCACACAGCATTTCGATTGCAGTCAAATTCTGTATAATTCATCTGAAATCTGAAGAAAAAAGAAAAACAACAGATTTATTAACTACAGTACCGGAACACCAGCATAAGTGCAAAAAACAGAGTGCAAAGGTGTCCAAGATTACAGGAAAAAACAAAACTAAGCCACAAACTTCTCATTATTTTCTTATGACTTTTTTTCTTTAATAAAAACAGGAGCCTCCCCTCTACTCCATTTCTGTAATTTTTAGTCAGATGCGCCTTTTTGTGATGAACATTTTCAGACAATGTTTGGGAGCCTCACTCAGCATCCCTTATCCACTCATGTAAACAACACAAACACTTGTCCGCTAAAGCCAAATGACAACTTCGCAGGGTAATTTACAGCCCTTCATGTTCTTCATGCTCCTGAGGAAGATTGTCACTAACAGAATTGTTACTCAATAAACCTTTGAACCAGGCCTTATTGCTCTGTACTCCACCAAACCAAAGTAACCTTTTGATCAATGCTATTCACAACTGCTTAACATAATGTGAAGTATCCACGTTTTTAAGTTACCTTGTCATTGGAATGGGCGGCTGCGCTGGCACTTTGATAAACTGCACAGAAGCAGTCACGGGAAGAAAGCTGGTGCTGTTTTCACAGATAAGCCCGCACTGGAATTGCCATATGACCGTTGAGTAACTGTAAGAATACGCATAACTATTACTTGAGGGCTGTAAATGGATATTTAGAGCCTAAACAGAACGATGAAAGGACAAAATACACAGTATTTAGGAGGCGGTTCATGATTTCTGCATTTTCAACACCATGCAGGGAGAGAACTTGCAAAGTCTGGAAATGAGGCAAAATGGAACAGAATCCCATGTATTTGATTGGGATTGACTTGGGGGGGCAGAGGAGAAAATGTCTGCAGTGTGAAAATTCCCTCTTTCAGGAAAGAACAAACCATTCGTTTAGATTTGGTGTTGGGGGATATGGTGTAGGGGAGAACTTTGTAGAGTGGGGTTGATGGTTGGACTTGATGATCCCAAGGATCTTTTCCAACCTCAATGATTCTATGATTTACCACCGCTCTCAAGAAGAGCTCTACATTGAGGTGAGCTGGAACACAAGATAATGTTGCCACTTCCATCATGTGACAAGAAATTAAAATGTTCTTCTGATGGAATGCCCTTCATATGCCTACTACTGGCAGCTTCATAGATTTTATTTAATATTTCAGTGAAGTAGAAAGATAATCTACTGTTAACCATTACTATTTTTTAAATTATTATTTTCATTTCAGAGGGAGAAAGGCAAACCTGGTTGTGATCAAAGGAATTTGGGCTGCAAACACAAACAAAAGGCATGTACAAAATTAGAAATAAAGAAATAACATTTTTGTTTGTAAAATTTAATCTGGATATTTTAGGTAAGCAAGTCTCAAAACGAAACATTTATTTGTCAGATAGCCAGAGACACAACTCTCTCTACCTGATCTGCACAGCAAGAATCTCTTGCTGGGGAATCCCCTGTAGTGCACCCACATCAGCAAAGATTATGCGAATATTCAGATTTGCAGGAATATCTGGACAAATGCCTTTTAAGTTTCCACTGCTCACATTGGTATCAGAATTAAAGGGATCAAGACCTACAGAGGAGAACAGAGTTATTTAAATGAAAATAAGATGGAGAACATTATATTTTCCATAATTCTATTATTGTCATAGTCCCATGCAATATCAGTAACTTTCACACAGGAACACAGCAAAAAACACACATAAAAACAAGGAGTACTTCATCAACAGAGAACTAAAATACCAAGCCATATGTGTACTAGCTGACAGGAAAATACATGTTAGTGCAGTTTCTGTATACATATTGAGTTACATGCATGTGTGCACACATATATGGATAGATGGATGGATGGATCCAGACACACAGATCAGTATCTCTAGGGATTTGTAATTACAGTTTGGTTTTATTTTGAGAGGCTCTTTTCATCATACAGGCATATTTAGACTATAAACAATAACACAAATCTCACTTACGTATAATTTCCACCCAGTCATTTAGATCACTGTAACTTGAATTGTCCCTCTTTCCAACATGAGTAGCTTGTATTAATGAATTCAATTTCTCAATTACATTTCCTCTGCAAAATAAAAATGCCAGATTACACAAAAAGTAAATCTGTACTGTCTGCCACTCTGGGTTGCGTTATTACTATATCATAAGGTCAGTTTCCTTTGAAAGATGTTATAACTCAACAAAAACAAACTTGAACTATTGAATTATCTGTTGAATGGAAGAAATGGCAAAGCATTCCACTCCAACATAAACCTCATTGGAATACAGAGAGATCTGAGTGAAACTATTATTATAATTTCCTTTTTTTAAAAATGTGAGACTATGAGCCGCAGAAAGCTGAAATGCATACATGACCATTTAAAAAGAACGTAAGAGCACTGATAGCAGACGCTTGCAAATAATCATGTAATAAGCAACAAGAAAAAATTCAACCTACGTAGCTCACCTTAAAAGGCTGCAATCTTCATCAATACCAACTTCTAGAATGCACCCAGAGAATGAATCTAGTCCGAATAAAACTGGTGTAGAAGTTGCCAATGTACATAAACCTCTGCCAGCTGTGAAATGAAAACATCTTACTTGAGCTTTCTTATAGAAACCTTTTGATCTCTAGCTTTCAATTTTGTGCAAAAATATCAAACATTAGAATGCAAACCACCAAGTGGCATAATTCCAATATAGATACAAGTCCATTCAACTTAAGTTTTCCAAGAAAGCATTAAAGGCTTACTCACTGAAGTTTAATAAAGGCTAGGGAATAGTCTAGAAAAGCAAAATTTGGAAGAGATTCTTGACTAAAATATATTTAAAAAAAACCCAAAACATTAACTACAGTTGAAGTTGCAACCTCACAAGCCAGTACCTGGCTGCCAAATGTTTAGGCTTCCAAAAGTATCAGAAGCATTCATATTTGCAGCTTTCACTGGTTTTCCAACTTGATAACCTAAACATAAAAGGGTAAATCACAAACACTGCATAAGAATGTTTAACCATTAGCATTGTTTGAATAATAAATGGCATCAATCTTGAAGTAAGCAGACAGACATTTCCATTACAGGAGGAATACAGTCACTTTAAATAATCAATATCTATACAACAAAAGCCTAAGAACTAATCACCGCTATTACAATTGCCAGTGCATTAAGCCAGGAAGGAGGGGGCTAGCAACATAAAGATGTATGAAAGAGACATAAAACATAGTCACCGATAATGATCTGTACAGTACCAAATCTTTTTTATTTTCACTTTTAAGAAGCAAAATAAAGTAATAATACCTGGATTCCCAAACAGTACTGTTGCATTAATACTCTTTAAGCTTTGAAATTTGACTGTGAATCTCTGTGCCAGTATTTCTGAGAAAAGAAAAAAATATTACTTTATTTTTAAATAATTAGCAAAAAGTGTGCTCTACGTAGGATACAAATTTCCATCCTTCATTAGTAACAGAAGATTCAAAATAATACAAATTAATGGAAATCAGTCCCATGCATTTTCTTTCCAGAGTCCAAGGGAAATTCTTTTTAAGAAGTATTAGTAAATAAGAGATTCTATCACAGAATTTCCATGCTGGAGGGAAAAAAGTAAATCAAAAATTGTAAAAGAAATTTCATGATACCTCCATCACATAAACTTCCGAGGAAGACTGTGACATTTATTTGCTCTATTTTCTTGTCTTTCCAAATGAATGTATAGTCCTCTGCAAAAGTTACATTTTGACATAGAACCTCAGCAGCATGAAGGCTTTCTGGCAGGAGAAAAAAAAAAAACCATAACGAAAAGCACTGCTAATTAGAATGCTATATTACTGTAGCTGAAAAAGTACCCATTAAAAAACCCTGGCAAAATTCTGGAAATTATTCATCTTTTTGAGCATTTATTTTACTGTTTAAGTCCCATCTTATTAGGACAGGGTGACAGTACAATCCCACAGATTATCAATATTTTAACATCAGCGGTTCCAGGTCCTTTTGTAGATAAATCTCTCCTGCAGAACCCAGCATTGGACTTTACATCACCAGCTGATGCACTTCTCTGGACTCAGGACTCCCTCTGCTTTCATCACATCCTTCCCAGGGAGCCATCACTGCCCAGAAAACCACATTAGTTTGAATCCCAGTAGTTCCATTTGTGCTGCATTACCCTCCCACTGACTGGGAACCGTTCTATAAAAAATAACTGCTTCATTGGATGAAAAAGCCTCTTGAAAAGGCACGAGAGCTTTCAAAACAGAGACATATACATCAGCTTACAGTCTACCCATCCCACTTACATGTTCATCCTGGAGATTTTTTAAAGCGTTCTTTCTATCTTTGCTTATTTTTATTACTACTATTTTCTCTTCTCAAAAATTACTGTTAATGTAAGCTAAGGGACTTGATTTCTTGACCAACTTTTAACGAAGATCCAGTAAATTAAATGCTTTCTGCTTTGCAGTAAGCCAAACAGTTTACCTTTGGGGCATTAGATAATATACAAGATCCCTCCTAAGAATCACAGCAAGCATTTTAAGCATGAAAATCACCCATTTCTTATATAGTCCAGGTTAGGTAAGAAACCTATTTATTAAATGGAAGAGACGTACCACTTTCAGTGATGAATTTGCCCATGTCAGTGATGGCCCTGTAGATGACATTTTGTTGGATGAAGTCTGAGAATAAAAAAAAAAAACAAAAGACAGCAGTAATTCTGACTAATAAGAGAGACAGGCATACTGTTTTCACATCTAAGATGCAATCCTTGTTGTTATGAAAATGAAGTAGAAAATTATTTAGAAAATTAATTTTGATAAAGAAACAAGCAGATTATGTATATTGAGAGCATAGCTAGTTTCTTCATGCAGGCAATCATATTATCTCAAACTCCAGAAGGACACTTCGTAAGTATACGCTTTTGCAATGCAGAAAGTAACCATTTCTTACTAATTCTAAAATGATGATACTGCACCCTCTTGACAGAAAAAGGGCTCTGCAAGAGCCTGAAAATAGAAAGTGGGAGAGATGCTGTTCTGTCTCTATGCGTAGCCATAACCAGTACAAGTTACCAGAAACAGATAAATGTGAAATACAAGTCAATCCCACTATTTTTTATATCCTAAATCTTGGGAAATAGTGGGAGACTTGCTGGAAGGATATTAGAAACAGGAATAGAACACCCCCAAATGCTGAACTACAGCCACTAGATAACGAAGATATTACACATAGCTACTATGTCAACAGCACTCTTGTATGTTCTGTTCTAGCAGCTCTGAGAAACATAAACCACATTTCTGCTAGGGTTTACGCAGCATACCTCCAGTACCACTGTTTACTCTCACGTCATGGGGCAGTCCTTCCTTGTAAGATGCTAGATTGGTAAGGCATTTGACATCAAAGTTCTGGAGATACGCTACGGGGGCATTTCCAACACACTGCCCAGCCATGGATTGCTGCAGGTAGTTCAACAGAAATAAGTATGTTGGACCCTCTTCTAGCTCCTTGCTTTTCATTTTAAGACTGTTAATGAAATGCTCCAAGTATGTACTGCAGCCATATGACACTTTGACAAACAAGTAATCTGATGTTATCAAAATACTTCAATCTGTAGTGAGAGAGGTTAAAATTTAAAAAGCACAGCTTTCAAAATAGTTTCAGTATACAGTATGGCTTCATCCTTGTTTGTCAAAATAATTAAAACCAACAAGTCTCTCTAAAATGCAAAAGGAATTTGAATAAAGTACAACCAGATGACTAATATTCAAAAGGAAAAATGATAGTGCTCAGTAACGCAGCAGGCAAACCAAAAAATACAGAAATATGATAAGACATAAACTACTAATTGGGATGCCAAGCTTGATTTCACCTCTTGAAATAATTAAAATATTATCATTTGGGGGGATGGGCAAGAAGATCAGGAAGGATAACATTTACTTTTAATAATGATTTCGTGGTTGGTTTGGGGTTTTTTTGTGAAAAACATATTCTACCACTTCACAACAGCAAGTTGCAGAAATGGTCACAAAGCGATAAGGAGTTTCATATATAAAGAATATCAAACAAACCAAGAGGAACCAAAAGCTCCTAAACAAGAAGTGATTACCTGGGGAATGGTAAAATACTCATCTTCTTCTGTCATAATTGGATCTCCTTGTCTGTAACCGGTGAAAAGTCTCCCAGGAGAAGTTTGTAAAGGGATCTTAAATGGAGGAACTCTAGGTGTAGAACTGAAAAAAAGTTAAAAAATTAAACAATTCTTTGCTCTCTACTTCACACAAATAATTATACATTTGCTTTCATGTCCTGTGTTCTCATATAGTACCAATGACATTTCTCCATTTGCACTTAAAGTTTGTACCCTAAAATTCCAATTTCAAAATAACTTTCGTAATAGAAACAGGTTACATTTTTGGTAGCATGCCTAATGTGTACGTTGAGAAAATAGATTTTCTTAAGACTTACGTAGAGCCGTGATAAAAGTAGCCAAGAAATGGTGTATTGTTAAGAGAAGACTGTACACAAAGGAAGGGAAACCAATCAGGGATATATTCCATTGACTGAGAAGAGCACAGCTGATCAAAAGGTGGATTTACATCCCCACCAAACACTCCGTTGAAACATGATTCATTGAATAACTGCTTCAAGTCTGGGGTACATTCCTGAAAGGGAAAATAATGGTCACTTTTTAGCACAGTAATTGCATTACCATAGGCATTACAGTCATACTTGCAGGTAAAACAAACCAATTTTTTAGAGTGTGGTCATATTTACTATTAGAAATACTGGAAAATCCAAACAAGCCCTCTAGCCCCATCTAGTCTGAAGCATTCAGTACCTCTCTCGCCCCAGACAACAGAATGAACCTAGAAATTTTGAAAACACTTAATCAAAGTTTAATATGAAATAAGTACCAGATCACAGCAACAACGAACATCACAAGCTCCAGCTGTCAAGTCACAAGGACAAGAGCCCAATGGGTGAAACACCTGGTTTGGGATGATAGTTGCATTTTCTGTAAAAGAATGTTAAAAAAAAAAAAAAAGAAGAGAAAATCAGATTAAATAGATCTGAATCTGGAATCCAAGTAAATACACAATGCACACTGCAGTTTATTCTGACTGTGTACAAACCTTTTTTTAAATTTCATTAATGATTATTCAGTATCTCTTGCTGCCCAAATCCCATTTTTTATTTTTTTCATATATGGAGGAAAAGACCAGCCAAAATGCCTTTTCTTCTTTAGTATAACTAAACACTTACCTGACACATTTCCTGGAAAGGAAGAGTTGGCATATATTTCAGCTTGAATCAGGAGATGGGCCAACATCACTGAATCACGGCAAGCTAAAACCTGAAGCATTTCAACCACACAGAGAGGTGTTGTACAGCAGTCAGTAGCGTTGGGCAAACACAATTGCAGGTTTCTAGTCAAGCTTATAGTCACTTTGGAAGCAGTCTGAAAAAATGCAAAATAAAATTTGTCAGTTTTGACAGCTTGTATTAAATTACTCTTATTTATACCACTCAACAGCTTCTGAAAGAGAAGCTTCAGTACTACTGTGTTTTGTCAGTGCTACAATATAATTATATTCTTCCTATATAAAATCAGACATTTGTTGAGAGTGCAATGACAAAGGGTCTGCTACCAAGATATGCAAATACAGCAAGGATATGAACTGTACACAGAACTTTTTAAGGCATGCACACAGATTAAGTTACCTCAGAAATCCCATGCACATTTCTAAAGACAAGAACAACTACCAAAAAGTGAATTTCAGTTTTTACACCTAACTTCAGTTGAAAACTGGAATGACTGCAGAGTTGATAAAACCCCTAAGGAATTATGTATACCATAACACTGAAGGCAAGGCTAATAAATACAGACATTTTAGAGCTCATGCTGTATATAAGCACCACTTTTTTATTTCTATTGGCTCCTTCCAGCAGATCTGAAACGCTCTCAAATGCTACAGCCAGCCAGGAAGTACAGGCAATTCTGGAGAGGATGAGAACAAGAAGGAACCAGTGTCAAAGCTGCACCTCAGCAAACTCCAGCAAGGACATCCACACAAAGGGATATGTCAAGGAAAAAAGGCAAGGGCAAGACATTCAAACTAGGTTGTTAATACATTAACATTTTGATAGTATTTCATTAGCCCCTAATATATGACAGTTCAGTCCTTGTCATTTTGAAGAATCAGTATTTTACATACCATACCAGGTGTTACATTCAAATTCCAATCACCAGCTCTTTTAATTCCGCTGCAATTTGCAAGTTGCAATTTTCCTATATCAAAATAAAGATTAAAAAAGCATTACACTGTCATTGAGAAAAGACTAGAAAATTAGAAGTACATTTAAACTCCTTTTGTGCCTTCAAGTAGGCATACCCTCAGGCCCAGCTGACAAGGAGGCTTAATCAGCAGAAGTCTTTTGGAGTTCCTATTTCAGTAACAATTAAAGCACTAAATGAAGTTCATTGCTGTTTCTCCATCAATTTTAATGGCAGAAAAAACATTCAGAATTCAATCGCATTTATTTGCATGCTATTTGGAAAAGAAATGAAAAAATGAAGTGTTCTTACCTGTCGCTTCATCTACAGAACTTAAAATTATAGAAAAATTAACTCCTGAAGAATTTCCAAGAAAAAATGAATTTACTCTGGGCCCTGACATATGGATAAATGATGGCTGAAAGACTAAAAAAAAAAAGAAAGAAACAAGTCTTAACACACAGAATAAGTTGACATCTGTAAGACAATACTTAGGTCTTCGGCTTGGGATAGATTCTTACCTTCCTATACTTTAAATTGTCACAAATAGCACAAAAATATTTCACGATGCCTAGGACTGTATTTACATTCCCGCAAAGTGCTACAGCAGTGGTTTCACCGTAGCTTTCTATACTTCAAGTTTGCATTTGTCAAGATGCACAGTGAACACCCAGCAGTATAACATTAAGGCAGGAGACTGCAGCACTTACTGGCCCATGCAGATACTACCCAAGTCAGGCAATAACATATTTAACATTTCTTGCTGACTTCAGGTCACACTTTTTGGTGGTATCAGGGGTGTAGCACTACCTGTGATCCCTAATTGCAGACTACTGCCCTCAGCATGTGGACGTAGTTTCAAGTTTAGGGCTCCAAGTTGGGAGTTTCACTAGAATTTCCTTTACAGGCTTCACCAACGCTGAAAGGTCCAACAGAAGCAGCTCTGCGTTTCCCTCTCCGAGCTTCCCCCAGTGCTAAGCACTGGCAGGACCCTCCACGGCCACCACCTTCGGGCTGGGCCACCGAAGGCCCACGACCTCCTAACCCCAGGGGACAACCCCCCCGCCACCCCTCGGGGCCTCCCCTCACGCCCACGCGGGCAGGCCCCACGGTTATCCGGTCAGGGAAGGTCCCACCACAGACCGAGCCCTCCTTCCCCTCACCGCCGGCCGCCCTTTTGGCCCCCTTCCCTCAGCAGTCTCGCCCCTCGGAGGCCGCCTTTCATTGCGGCCCCTGACGCCCTCCACCCACCGGGGTGCCAAACCCGCTGCCCAGGGCAAGGTGCTGCCAGCAGCAGCAGTACCGTCCCGAGGAAAGCTGCCTCCATAGCGTCTAAGGAGGGCCGCGCCGAGGAGGTGGCTGCTGCCCGACCGCCATCTTGCGGCGCCAGCACGGCGCCATGGCAACGGGAAGGGGCGGGAAGCGATGGCGGCGGCGCGGCTCCCTGACGGGGGAAGCGGGGACAGCAGGGGGGCAGCAGCAGGCTGTCACACAGCCCAGCGGGGCCGCCTCACGTCCGCCTCCGCCCGGGAGCGGCCGCAGAGCCGAAAGCGGGGTCAACCAAGGCAACCCCGAGCTGTCTGCCCCTGATCTTTCCCCCTCACTCCACACGGGCCGCCTCCTCCCTCAGGCACTTCATCCACAGCCAGCTAGTGCTGTCCCACTTTCACACAATAAAATTGCAACAAGGCCATGTAGCTCAGCCCCAGAAATACCTACTACAGCACTATCTAACCGCATTTGAAAAAAGTTTTATTACAAACGTTTTATACAAAGTAAATTATAAATACAGCCTTCAAACAAAATGGCTTTTGGCAATTACCAAGCCCGTAGAAGACTGGCACTTATTACAACTGTTACATGGACAAAAAGCTGATGCAATTATCAAGACATGACATAAATTCCTGTATACGTCTTGGGAAAAAAAAATTTTGTCATTTTCTATACAGGAAACAATTACTCTCTGTATTCTTTACAGGAGAACATCAGTTACCAGCAAGAGGTAGAGCCACCAAATTATACAGTAACCTGTGGAAGATCTTTTTTTTGTTGTTTGTTTAAACTAAAGCCACGTTCAGAAGTACACAGCATATCCTCCTGTTCTGACATAAAAAACACCAATCCAAAAGCATTCCTTCTTGCCAAATGTCAGACATAAAACCACATTAAAAAAAAAAAAGTGTTCCTGCTGCCACATTACATAGAATATTTTTATATTTTTTTGTTTTCCAGTTTCAAAATGCAACCTGAAAGACTAAGCAGCTAGTTTGCATTTATTGAAGTTACTTTAAACAAAGGGAGACCTTTTTATTCACAAATTAAGTGATACCCAATTGAGAAAGAAATACCACAAAGACAGTACAAAGGCATATGAATACAGATGAGTGCACATGTAGGGGAATTAGCACCTTAAAAAAAAAAAAAAAAAGTGGGTTCTAAGCCATCTTAGCAATGTTGGCTTTTTTCTTTTTTGAAATTGATATTCAAATTCAGTCCAGAAATTGCTAGCAATAGCTAGCAAGCAGCTGAAGTCCCTGAATAACATAGTGCTAAGGTTCTGATCCTACACACCAGAAGTTATCATTCTTACCTTTACACTAACATTAAAAAAAATAATCATAGCTTTCTTGTCTTTGAAAATAACTTGGAAGCGTGAAACTTTGCCACGGCCAGAATAACTTTTACTTCACAGCATCTGTCTCTTAACAGGCTGTAACTTCTGGAATTCCGAATTAGTATTTAGAACAGCACAGGCTACATGGTAATACAATGATTTGTTACTTAAAGGACTGTGTAGAAAACACATGATTTAAATATTTATCCCTTAAGAAAGAGGAAGTAACACTGCATACAGTTCTCTCTCATATCCAATAAAAAGTGCCATCATCAATTTCTCACATACGTTCCATTTCATGGAATTACTGGAGGAGGTATATGCATAATGTTGTTACACAGCTAACTTTAATTTCTTCTTCTTAGCTTTCATGACAGGTGGCAATGATATTTTGAAAGCAGTCCTGAAACAACATAAAAAAGGAACTGTCAGATACACTGGACGTATTCCCACCCCCACCCTTGAAACAAGAAGAAGAAACACTTACTCGCATGTACTACAAATAGGACTGAAGTTGCAGAATACTGGAAAATAAAAAGAATCAGCTTTCACTAAAACAATTCATTTGAACGTAAGAAATCAGACTCTTAAATATTTATAA
Organism: Chroicocephalus ridibundus; assembly: GCF_963924245.1. Classification (NCBI taxonomy): domain Eukaryota; kingdom Metazoa; phylum Chordata; class Aves; order Charadriiformes; family Laridae; genus Chroicocephalus; species Chroicocephalus ridibundus. Next base: position 5,928,101 of record NC_086296.1, on the reverse strand, counting down.
ACTTACTTGACAAGCACACAGAGCACACATAACCAATTTCAATGAGATTTCGATGACAGAAGCATGCAGCTCTGTAGTCAACATGAACAGGAGGTGGAAGGACAAGCTGTGATCTCCGCTCTTGATCAGGGAGAAATACCCACTACATGAATACAGAAAAAATATTTTGCAAATTGGAATGGTACTGCTGTTTTACCTTCTCAATGAAGTCAGTCAGATTTCAAGTCTAACACAGGAAAAACACAAGTGTTTTTTAAATGACTTACCAATAAATACTGCAGAAGGGATGGCATGTGGGGTACTTTCAAATATATGCCACCCGTAATGTCACAAGCCTGGAAAGCAGAGAGCGTGATCAGATTGTTATGGTTTACGAGATTAACAGGGTATTTAAAATATCCACATACTGCTCAAAGCCTGCATGTTGGAACTGTCAGATTCACTGAACATATTTCCACATCCACTCTTGAAACAAAGGCAAGAAGAGAACTTAAGAACATGTCAAACTATATAGCATCGCGTATCTACAAATAAACGTAAACAGCAAATAAGAATAGGAAGTCTGTACCTGTTGTAGAAGACCTGAATCAGAGTCCAAGACACAGGCATCAATCAAAATACTCTGCAAGAAAAGAGACAAAACACATGAAAAAACAGATTCCACTAGGACCATTGTAGCCTCATCAGTGTTACTGTCATGGTCTGTGTCTGCTATAAATACGCTCCACGTATAAATGCACATGCTTTTACAGCTGCAGGATCACCACACCCATAGGGAAGCTCTTTCACATGATAGGAACACAAATCCAAATTTCCAGCATCTCCCTTCTAATGCATGGTAATAAAAGAACTATCATCAAAGGTACCTCATACACATTACCTGCAAGGAGGGACAAACAGCTACTATCTGTGCTTCCACAGTAATCTTTAATTCATCTAGCAAACCCTTTATGTTTTTTTTTTTTAAACTTGGTTACCACCTTTCACCCTGGCCACGACAGACTTCACTTCAAGGAGTCTTTAACTAGATCATAATCATAAGAGAAATGAACCATTTTGTTATCTTTGCACATTAATAAAAGATAATATCTATCAAAATGAAATGCCGGCTTCACCTGTTTCTGTGCTGCAAAGATCACATTCATGAAATTCATATATTGCAACGCACAGTCTTCTGCAGCTTTTATGACCTAAATAAAGCAATTCAAACTTGTTAACTTGCATAATATCACCAGATTTCAAGACTAAAAGAAAACTGACAACAAAAGTTCTTACCAAAATCCTTGATTTAATTTCTTGATTGGCTAAATATTGCAAAGAAAAAGAAATACATGAGTACATTGCTTCTGTCACCTGTAGTTTGCCCTTGTAATTCTGTAGCATTTAACATCTCAGATGTTAGATATCTAACATTCAGTTAAAATACGTATATGAACTATTTTGAAGTCCCAGTGGCACAGAGAGCAGCAAAAATATTCGGCAAGTATACATAGACTGATTTAGACTTGTTATGAAAGTAGACCCGTTTCATTTATAGTCCAAAAGCAGTTAGATGTCAATCAAGAAAGAAATGTTCAGAGTTGTTCATTACCAACCCACTGCTTGAAACACGTATCACAACTTCTATGGTATTTCTCACTGATTAAAGTGATCTGAAATGCATAGCTGATTGTAGTCTAATCTGCTCCTTGCAAAACTATTTGCACAAATAGCACTTTTTGTGATTATAGAAGAGGAAAACCAAAACTGAGTAAGGAATTCAACTATCATCACAGCTCTGCAGGTCATCCATTTGGAAGAGGATTTGTACATTTTGTGACTTCAAACAAGTTCCTCTCAAGCTCCAGTTACTCTGAAGAGATTCCAGTTTCAGTTTTACTCATTTCACTTGCATGCAATAGAAAATCAGAACAAGAATATGAACCAATGATCAGGTCCTTTATTTCTAATTGTCACCAAGACCTAGTTTAAACTGGGCAATTTTTAATGATCGGGATAAACCTGTACCTATTACTGCCAATTTGGGAAATGGAGGTGTGTCAAAACATATGTATATTTGTTTGTGTGTACTTAGGTATTTAAATGTTATTTGATTCAAACACTTAAGTAACTACTCAGAACATAAGAAGAGGTGTTACCTTTTACCTCTTTGCTCATCCTGTTGATATCTACGTTAGCTGACATTAAGGAATCTACATTCTGTTCTTGGCAATAACTCCTATCCACACCACGTATTCACCACCTTAGCCAACACACATCTTAATACACGACCCACAGTTATTAGGCAGACATTTCAGTTTTGAGTCTTATGACAGAACAGGAATAGTAAAACCTATATTGAAGCATACTTAATATTAGAAGAAACAATCTTAAAACTACATAAAGGCTTTGAAGATTCCATGATGAAAAGGATACAGCAAAGTGCTTTAGCAAGTGATCCTGCTAACAGAGTTTCTGTTTGCTGGCCCCTCATGTCAGCTGCAATACAAGAAGAGTTGCAAAAGTTACTTTTGTATATAAAAACAGTTGCTGAACCTGACTATACCAAATACTACAAGTTTTATCTTTGGCAAATGGTATTAATGCGGAGGGCTGGAGTGTCAAGCATAATAAACTAATCTATTTCAAACATTAGAATTCGCATGATCAAAATAAAGGAAATTCCTACAACTCCTTGAGAGTCCAAGCGTTCTGCAATTCTGTGTATTAAGCCTAGAATTTTGTTTTCCTTACTTTTTGTCATGAGGTCTTTAATCTCTTCTGCAATTGCATCATTTATTGCTGTTAACAATTCATATTTTCCATCCTTGCTGCCAGAGCAATTAGATTCCATGGAGCTACCGCCATCTCCAAAGAGGTCTGCAAAAGCCCAACGCTTCCCAGGGTACAAGAAACGGCTGAAACAGGAAAAAAACATAGTATTCATGTTTTGCCTTTAACCTTGTAAGAAAAAAACACCATGAACTAATCAGCTGTAGACAGCAATACTCAGAAGTTTAATTTCAAATAATTTTAATGCTTTAGACATTAAAGAGACCATATAAGGCAGGTAATCTTCAAACCCAAAATGGAGGAAAACCCAAATTCACCTCCCCTCTTTCAAGGCACATGGCAAATAGATACCATGCCTGCACTTCGGGGTAGATCCCGAGATTCACGAATATCTGGGGAATATCCACTAAACAGGAAACTTCTGCTACTTGCATCGTCCTGCTCACTGCGTCTCTACCATCCCCTCTCTCCCTCTCCCCATATATTTTTAAGTGAAAGTCTATTTAAATCTTCCTTCTGTCTTACAAACCTTTTTGCTGATTTGTGTAAGGCACTAAATCAATTACTTCTTTCCTACATAGTTTTAGTTAATTTCTGTTCTTAAGACAATGATACATTATGCGTTTTAAACCTGGTTTCAATTATATACTTCATTCTAACATGAAGATCAGGACACAGATATAGGGAAGCGTACTTTAAACCTTTACACTGTTAAGATGCAACTATACCTTTCTTGTGTGTGACTCGCTATTACAGCGAGCCTGTTGGTACGATTCATAAATAAGTGTGAATTTCCCAGTACCATCACTGCATCGATGCATTTTGATAGGGTGAACTGCTGAAAAAAAGAAGAAAGTAGAGCACAATAACATTTACAGTTAAGTAACTTAGAAGAAATCTCTCAAGTAACTAAAGAACTTGAGTTTTAATGCACCAGAAGAGCTTCCTTTCTTAATGGGAAGCATTAGGAAAAGAGCTTTGAAAAATACACAATGCTGGGTCGCTATATTTAAAAGAGTATTCTAAAATCCATTATATCCGTTTTAGCAGACAATATTGGCATAGCTCAGAAATCAAAGACCAGTCCCACCTGTTGCCTAATTATTAAGATTTATTTTTTTTTTAAATAATAAGTTTTTTCATTCAGAAATCACTATCAGAAGCACCAACACCCAGAGGAGGTACCTCAGCTTCTCCTTGCGCTTTCTTTCCCCACCAGATCGGGTTGGTGTCGATGACGATGACCAGCAGGCTCAGCTCGTCATCTGAAAAAGCCACAACACGGCGGGGTCACTCCAGGCTCCCTGCGAGGGCCGAGCGCCACCGGCTGAAGGCCCCCGCGCGGAGGGGCTCTCCCAGGACCGCTGGCAGCTCAGCGGAGCCGGGCGGATCCCAGCCCGCGGCGGGGACACGGGGAACCAGCCGCCGCAAGGCCGAGGGCGCCGAGCCCCGCCGGCTGCTCCCTGCCGCGCCGCCTCACCCGCGCTCATTGCCCAGCCGCAGGTACCGGCCGCTCCCGGCGCTTGGAAATGACGCCACGGCACGGCTTACGTCATCCAAACGCGTCCGTGGGACGGCGCCACGCCCAGGCGAGGCGGGCGGCGCGGCGGCGGCCGAGCGGGGAGCTGAGCGGCGCGGCCATGAGCACGGACGGTGAGGGGAGAGGGGAGCGGGGAGCGGGCGGGGGGCGCGGGGCAGCGCCGCGCCTGACACGCCCCGTTGCTTTGCAGACCTGATCGAGACCTTCCGGGCGCAGCTGAGGGACGACCCCGACGTCGCTTCGGCCGTGGCCGCCATCCGCGCGCTGCTGGGCTTCCTCAAGCAGGACAGAGGTGGGCCCGGATACCCCCTCAGCTCCAGGCGGGACGGGGACGCCCCTCTGCCCCGTGTCGCCCCACGGCGAGGGCCGCGCCGGCTCGGCCCCGGCCATACAGCTCTGCCTCTCCGCAGGTGAGACCATCCAGGGCCTGAGGAGCAGCCTGCTGGCCGCCATCAACACCCTGTCTCGGGTGGACTCCTCGGTGGCCGTCTCCTCCGGCGGGGAACTCTTCCTGCGCTTCATCAGCCTCACCTCCCTGGAGTACTCGGTAAGGGCAGCCGCCCCCGGCCCGGCTGTGCTGCCTGCCATGGAGGGACCCTCCTGTCTGACAGCAGATATCGCCCTGTTTTTCAGGATTACTCCAAGTGCAAAGAAATCATGATCGAGCGTGGGGAGATCTTCCTCAGGAAAGTCTCACTCTCGAGGAACAAAATCGCCAAGCTGTGTCATCCTTTCATCAGAGATGGTGCCGTAAGTATGCCGAGGCAGGGTCACTCTCATTCCGGTGCTCTGCTGCTTGTAGTAATGGAAAAACAGAAGGGGAGGGGAGCAAAGTTTACTAACACTCACACCAGCATTGTCTGATGGTGGCTTCTGCAAGTATATAGGTGTAACATCACCTTTCATTTTATTTTCTCAAGACTCATCTCCTCCCCCCCTACTTTGGTTTCCACACAATCCAACTTTAACTCGTGCTCTACTTCTAAGAGGTGCTGAGGAGTCACAGCTTCAAGTTTCCATTTAAAGTACTAGACCATCACCCCTCGGCCACAGAAAGCCCAGCTCACAGACTGCTTTGCTGTCCTATGGTTCATAGAATACAAGTGACACACATTATTGTTTAATGTTGGACAGTTGTGTGACATAGAAGCCATAACACCATTAACAAGAGTAAAGGTTTCCCAAAGCTCAGCAAAAAGTAACGCCTGATTTTTTTTTTTGACAGCGAATATTGACACACGCCTACTCAAGAGTGGTCCTCAGAGTGTTGGAAGCAGCTGTTGAGTCAAAGAAGCGATTCAGTGTTTATGTTACTGAATCACAGCCAGATCAAGCAGGGCAAGTACTCATTAATTTGTGTTTTATCTTGATTAACATGGTAAGTTCCAGCTAGCATCAAATCTGTCATACCTTAAGAAGAGTGGCTAGGCTCATTTGCAGCATTTTAAATGGTAATCGTCGCTAATATAGTCACAGTATTCTGGACAAGTGAAAAAAAAAAAACAATACTGGCAAGTAGTTTCCAATACTAAATATTCTCCTAAGACTCTTACCTAGGTTTTCTTCAAAGGTTTCCAAATTTTGAATCAGTGCCAGGCAACCTACATTTCCCTTGGGAAATGGGAGACACCTGATTTCTGGTAGACTGCTTGAAAAGTAGGCTAAAATAATCACTATTATCTTAAGCATAGCAAAAAACAAAAAAAAAAAAAAAAAAAACAAAAAAACCCCAACCACATTTAGCTAACAACCTTGTTTGAAGATGCCAAATAAAGTATATTGCTGCTAGCAGGAGAGCACGCCTTCCCTCCTCAGAGCCTACAATGTTGCATAAATGAAACAGTAAATCCTGTACACGGGATAACAAGTTGCTAACCCAGCTTTCACTAGAATGGAGGACATTCAGCCAATTGATACACAATTTTCCAGCTTCCCTGAAATGACTTCCAGCAATGCATCCCGTACTTTATTTCTTGTTTCTTATACTCTGTTGATGGAAAAGCTGAGACAGCTTAGGCAATCTGTCATCTTAATAATAGCTGATGGACTCATCTTTATGTAGATGTAATTCCTGGCTGCTAAAACAAACTGACTTCACTTTCTTGGAGTTTGTTGTAATCTGATTGTTTCCATTTCTACACAGTAACTTACTTTCTATTGGAGAGTACCTGATAAACCAAAACTACAAACAAGGGAACATGGGCAGTCATGGGTTTCAGTCTTTGAGAACAGTATTTTTCTAGCTTTGTCTTTAAAAAAAACAGACTTCTAAGTTTCAAACATATTTTTTTAATAGTCAAAAAATGGCAAAAGCCTTGAGGAAGCTGAACATTCCTGTGACTGTGATTCTGGATGCTGCCGTTGGGTAAGTGATCATTAAATTTTAATACTGTTCATCACAATTTTATTTTGATAGTGTTATATGTAAGTTTCCAAGACACATGTTCAATCTACAGAGGTTGTTACTTAGTTTGTCATAGTCGTCAAACAAGCTAAACAAGTTACACCTCTAGGTGCGCAATTAAGAGAATATGCCTGCTACAAAACAAGTATTTGGTGTTCTCGTTAGAATGAAAAATGGAGTCAGACCTAAATGTAGAGCTTGGGGATGAGGAGCATCCTGTGGATTTGGCTGAGGTTATTACAGTGTAGTTACACTTCACTGTAGTTAGTATCTTATCACAGGCACCCACATCCTGTAACTGAGCATCATTCCTAGTCAGATTTCAACTTCTTCCAGCATTTACACAATTGCCAAGGTCCGGTGTGGCTGAAGATACGATTACTTAGTATTCCTGCCTGGGAAGCAGATGAAGGTTCACTCCAGGGATGTGTAACAGCCCGTGGACTTACATAGGTAGATGAAAGTAGTTCAGTAAAGTAAAAGACTGTTTGAATTACTAATTTCTGTTCTGTTGAGTGAGTCATTTGTTGTATTACCCAGTAAGATTTGGATTTTTTTCCCCCCTTTGAACAGCTACATTATGGAGAAAGTGGACCTGGTGTTAGTTGGTGCTGAAGGTGTAGTTGAAAGCGGAGGCATTATTAACAAGGTAATAGGTAGTGAGTTTATTACATCATTCTGTAAACTCTAGACTTTTAAAGTTTGGTTTCTTTGAAGAATTCAAGGCTTTCTGAAAAATCTTTTCTATTTGGATGTTATTCAGTAAACGTCTACTTATTGTTGGAAACTGGGCAAGGTTATGTCATGCTAGCACTGAGTCTGTACGTTGTTTTCCATCTGTCTCCACAGATTGGCACTAATCAAATTGCTGTGTGTGCCAAAGCTCAGAATAAGCCGTTTTATGTGGTAGCGGAAAGTTTCAAGTTTGTAAGGCTTTTCCCTCTGAATCAGCAGGATGTCCCAGATAAGTTTAAGGTAAGAGAAATTCAAATTACATCTTAGCCAGCTAAGATGCACACTTACATGTCCATGAAAAATTTTTGTCTAAGCATGTCTTCACATTTGTCTGTATCTCTCTAGTGTAGCTTACTTCACATAATGCAGAGCTGCTCTCTGTTAGTCGTATGTCAGGCAGCTAGAATTTATCGTAATACTAACATTTAGTTCCTGAAGCAGTTCCCTTGCGGTGCAGGAGCAGCTGAGGACAAGAAACAGCTAAATCAATACACTTCAGAACTACAAATTTACTTTATAAAGAAGATAAACCAGCCAAAACCAAGGTGGCACCAGCCTGTGCCTCATTTTAAACTAACTGATTTCCTTCAGTTTTACCACAAACATCTGCTCAAGACCTGTAAGAGGTTTTAACTTGCAGTTGTGCAATAACTAATGGTCTCCCTTGCCTTCTAGTACAAAGCAGACACTCTGAAAACAAGTCAGAATCTAACAGAGGAGCATCCTTGGATTGACTACACATCACCATCGCTAATTACGTTACTGTTCACAGACCTCGGTGTGTTAACTCCATCAGCTGTCAGTGATGAACTTATTAAACTCTATCTGTGACAGAGGACTTGTGTACAGGAGGTATCATCTTCTTCAGTGACGATCACAGTTGTAAGAACTTGGAAGATGGTACAAGTTACATGGCAAGGAGACAACATTATAAGGATTAATGCAATTACCAGCCTTGAGTTTTTAAAGCAAAACATTACATGTGGATGGACCACTGTTAAAAAAAAAAAAATCCCAAAGTTACTACAGCTTCTAAAGCCCTAAAATAAATTATTTTAAGGATGGGTGGAATATTTTGGTATTGTAAAATAAAATACCTTATGATGTATTCAAACTCATTCTGAGGTATGCTGTTACTTACTGATCTGTGGTACGTACCTGAAAAAAAAATCAAAATTAAAAAATGCACAAGGGTGCAAATGGAAATGTGCAGCTCCTGCCATGCCATGCCAACGCGCTTTCAGCTTTGTTCTTGCAGGCTTGCTTGTATGTCTTTGTGGACACCAGGTCTCTTTATTGAAAAAACTAGATCAATTCTGTTCTCTGCATTGTTATTTTGATATAAAAATACAGTTTTATTGAAATTGGCAGTATTTTAACGTAGAAGTGTGGTTAGAATAACTGTCAACCTTCGGACTCTAAATCAGCAACAGTTTCTGCTTTGAGTCGACTGTGGCTGCTTGTTAGTCTCTTCTCAAACTCTTCTTCACTAATTTTTCCTTTTTTTAATCTTTTCAAGAGCCTTGTGTCATTCAGCAACTCTTCCATATCCTCATCTTCAATATCAGAGCCCTGTTGACAGTTGAAAAATAGCAGATTAGACACAACAAAAAGGTTTAATTCTATACAGCTGACCACAAGAGAAGCTTACAACTCAGATTTTGCCAGGAGTTTCTAAGCAGGAAATAATCCTCAGTTTCTATCTAGGAAACTATCTCATTCTCAGTTACACTTGCTGAGAATTGAAAAAAGCAGAGAGGAAAAAAAAATAAATCAAGTATGGGCCACCATCATGCCATACTGCTGGAACTTTGAGAAATAAAAATCTGTGCTACCAGCATTACTGACCAGCATCAGAGTGCTGAGAAATTGTTTTAGTGTTGGGCTTTAAAAAGCTTCTCTCATTTTGTTAAGCTTTGCCTGTCAACATCCTAAAAAGTTAATCTACACTCATCAGTTCCATCAAACTAAAATCTCATGGCTCTCTGACATTTGAAAGTATGTACCTGTGCTACAGTAATCACATGCAGTTTAATAGAACGGGCTTAGTTTACCTCTTCATGCTTCCTTTTAGCTGTTACTTTCTTTTTCTTCTCCCTCTTCGCTTTCTGCTTTGACCAGGCTTTGTTCTTTATGAATTTCTTTTTGCCTCCATTTTCCTCTCTTTCTTTTCTTTGTTGTTCTAATTGCTTTTGTCTCTGTTTTTCTCTATTTTTATCCTTAAATGAGATGGAGTCTGTATTAACAGTGACTGGAGTAAAGTCTGGAAAACATTTTCCTCTTAGTTCAGGCATCTTTGGCATTTTTAACAGTGCAAAACCTTTGGCAAGGCTAGCAAAATCCAGATCTGTTAAAATAAAGATTTTTACAGTCAGTTTCCTAAAAAAGTTAATTTAACTTAGCAAGTCACAGAAAAAAAAAAAACAAACACATTATCTTATTGTGTTGTTTGCATTCTATACTTAATACTAGTAACAAAGGCACTTTTATTTATGTTATGTCAGTTTGGTCAAACTTGATAATTAAATGTTTTCTCTTGAAAACAATGAGAAACAAGTTGCTGGAAAAAATAGTTTTATCAGAGTCTGATGCAGCAGATCATAACTTTGAGAAATGGAATCCGTAGTTGAAGCTTGTGGACAATAACACTATGTTTTTTGCCAAACCAAATACTGTCTTCTGAAAGGAACAGTGAAAGATACTGGCCACTGCTGGCAATTACCTTTTATTCGGAAGATCAGATTACATTCGTGTTTGGCGTAAGCCTGGACATAAGACACAAACGCTTTCATCCCTTTCTCAAACACTGCCCTGTCAGCTAGGGCCATAGACTTCAGTTTTGGAAGAAGATCTAACACATTGGTCTGTGGTTTCATTTCCTGCATGGGACACTGAAAACCAGAAAAGAAATGAAAAAAACAAAAACAAAACAAAGGATAAATTCAGCTGAATTATGTAAAATGCACTGTGGAACTTCAAACACGCACTTCTTCCCCAGTAAATCTTCAGTCAGCTTTGAGACCTTTCCCCCTTAGTCAATTAACACTCCACCGTTTAGCCCCACACGTTGTCACCCTAACCCAGCAACAGAGCTCGCACGCTGCAGCTCGAGAGGCAACATCTTCGTCTCATGCCTTATCAAGCTACGTTCTCATTAGCAGGACTAGAGAGAATTTAAACAACTAATCCCACAAATGCAGGACCAGACACAGGAAATTATTCACGTTGAACATAAAGAGCACAGAAGGTGCAGCACACAAACTGGCCGTGGCAGGGTTGGGGGTAGGAGTGTAAGCCAGCACTGCCCTTCTGGAAATACTCAATCTTTGAAAGGAAAAGCCTTTCCTTACTTGATGCATCACATGCTCACATTACAAACACAGTAACACTGGGAGCAATCGTGTTCTAACAGGAGCAGTCATTTTCTAACAGTTGCATTTGGTGATTAATAAGCAGCTCTTGTCTTTTTTTTTAATTATGAACCTCTGCTAAAACATTACCTATGCATATGACCTTAAGCCCTACAAATTCCCATTTCAAAATCCCTATCAGCAAGCGTGTCCCCTTGCCCTTTCCTGCTTTGGGCTAGAACAAAAGTCTACTAACCTTTTGGTTGATTGAGAGAAAGTTAATGTAAGATTCTTCCATGGGAAGCAAAAATACAAGCGCACTGCCCACATTGCCGATCCGTGCTGTTCGACCACACCGATGCACAAAGGCACTGAAACAACACAACACAGCGCTAACTTAACAGGAGTTGCTCAGTCTGATTTTAAACATTAGACAGACAGCAAAACAGGAAATCTGACGGAATGGAAAATACAGAGTGCTATATACTTCTGAATTGAACCAGCAGGAACCAGTAAGATGCAATACATGCAACAGTCCCACTCCACTGTTAGGACTAGATACTAAGACGGGGGGATCTGTTTTGGGGATGGAGTTTAAGCGTGTTGTAGGGAGAATTACAGAAGTTAAAATACATGGAAAAGCACCTTTTATGTGAACTTTCAAAGTATCATTCCTTGAAGAGCTCTGTCCCCATTCTCATCTCTGTTCTCACTCACCCTAGTGTCTCACCTCTCATTATTTGATATTCTCATACCATGTGCCTCTTTACACAAATATAAGTTGCAACCGCCCATTTGACTTACACACATACAACACAGTCATTTCAATTCACAGCAGTTACAACAAAAATTGCAGTGTTCCAGCCTCCCTTGTTCATACATTATTTTGTGTGTTCACTCAGACTAACTTCCAGGGAGCAATTAAATGTGTTTTCTGCAGTTGCATGTTCCCAATTTATATCTAAACAGTACAGTGACATGACCACAAGTAAAGTTTTTTAAGATCTCAAGTTGTACCTTGCACTGCTAGGTGGGTCATACTGTAAAACCCAGTGTACTTCTGGAATGTCTATGCCACGGGCCATCACATCAGTGCAAACTAAAATGCCACTAGAAAGAAGAAAAATCATATTTTCATTAACCCGTCATTTGAGAAGAACCAGTGTCCCCCCAACCAAGTATTCGGCATCTACACTGGAGAATGAGGAACAAAAAGTTTTAAAACACTTGTTTTTTGAAAAGAGACAAAATATTTGAAGGTAGTTGCAGCTTTTACCAACTAAAAGTCTACATAACATTATGAAAATGTTATTATGAATGTGATTTATATTACAGCCAACGTATCATTAAGAAAAAAATCAATTCCCTATTATAAATTCTATTTTAAATTACCACTGCATCCACCACTGCTGAATGTAATATTATAAATGTTTTAGTAAAAGACCTAAGAGAATGACAGTTTTAGCATGCTATTTTAAACAGCTCTTCTTCCAGCCTGTTGGCAATTATTTTTCTTATAATATAAAATGCTAAAACTCAGGTCCCTTGCAATAAAAAAAGTGACAGCTAATGGGGTGAGAGTTTCTTAAGCACACGCTGCAAAGCTGACACAGAACACTTTTCTGCAGGTAAATTACAGCATTGCGTTGCCATATTCTTGTTCATATATTATTAAAATAGTATCCCGGGTTTCCACTCTGGTTACCAATCAGGAAGAGGTTATTTTCACTACCAGTTCCCTACCAATGGTACATTCATACAAGAAGGCTAATGTGTGATTGTAACACGTGACACTGCAGTGTGCCCAGTTAAAACAGTAGCACAGATAGCAGCAGTAGTGACGGGCTTCACAATGCGAACGTTTGGCCAGCAAGCAGCCAAACTCCAGAGGGTCCGGGGCTGCAGGATATCCTAAATCCATGTCCCTCCACCTTCCATGCTGCCACACGGATTATCTAAACGCTCCAGTCACATTTTCACTTTGTTTGTGATCATTCTTTGAGTACCTAAGCATAGTTTCTGTTATTATAAATATATTCAAAAACAGCTAGTAGCACCCTTCTCCTCAGCACGCCACCACTTAAGTGGCAGAATAACTTCATCAGACAAATTACACATCCCTTACTATTTTTACTTTTGGCTGGTTTAGCCTATTCATACGTTCTTACCCTGGGAGTTTCCGAAACTCAGTAAAAATCTTGTTACGCTTGTGTTTCATTTTCCCATGAATGCTCATTATTTTTACTTGTTTAATTAAGGATTCCAAAGCCTTCCCATAGTATTCCACACAGGCACATGTGCTGTTGTGATAAAGACAGACATAAAAGCAAAAGATTATGCTGCATTTTTAATCTGATTTAGACAGTCAAGCCAGAGTGGTCTGAGAACTTTCAAAAATATACACTATCACCTATTTTTACTTAAATATGTACATCATTTTTACAATTGACATATAATCACCTATAATGCCTTACTTTAAAAATGCATATGAAATTTATGTTTCGCTTAATAAAGTTCAATACAATCCTGACATGAAGCAATGATCAATCTCTTCTTAGGCACCATATTCTACAAGACATCTATTAAAGTGAATCACTTTTAAAATGGCTGTGTCCTTGTCCAAACAGGGCACAGTTTTGGAATTCAAGTAATAAAACGCCATACCGTTTTCACAATGAAACACAAATAGAATTACCTGAAAAAGACTAGATGTTTTTCCTGTTTGTGCTGTCGAAGAAAATGCACCAACTGATTAAATTTTTCATCTGCTTTGCAGATCTACAAAAAAGAAAGAAGAAAAAAAAGTAAGAAAATGGACTTGATACAAAGTGATCTGCCAGTTTCCTCCATTCGTTGTGCACGGATAAATGCCTATGGGCATAATTTGTTAATACTGATCACTTGTACCACAGTTCAACGCATGCAATATTACTCTTTCATGTATCTTGTTTTAAGCAAAAACAAATACGTAAGCTCCCAGTCTTCCCATCCCCAATACCTCTCCCACATTAATTTCGCCAAATTCTCCTCCCATACCATTCACTATAAGCAGGCCAAGAAGCCACAGCACTGCAGCTAGTTTAAGGTTACAACTACTGGGCAGCCAAATAAAGCTCACAGAGCAGGAGAAAACAGGGTTGCTCAGTCAGATCTTTCTCCTCAGCTTGGTTACTTATCTTCAGAGAATCTGCAAGAGCTTTATGCCTTCGAGACTTCTGGTTCCTCTATTACTGTGATCCTAACCGGCCAAGACTTAAAAACTTATTGATGGTTTCTTGTTCCCTCTCCTTTTCCTGGATCTATCACAACGTACAGAGGTTCGCACCATATAATAGTTCTCCAGGCGTGTTGGAGTTTTCTGTGTGTTGCTTGCTGCCACTCCCTTCTCTTTCACTGAGATGCGGACAGGATTCCTAAGACCTGCTCTCACCAGGTTCTCCACCTCTTGAGTTTGAGTTGCTGAGAACAGACCTGTCCGTCTCTGCTTGGGCAAAAAGTCCAGAATGGTATTTAAACTGCAAGTAAGCACATGTAAAACATAACTGTCCCAAGACTTCCCTCAGAAAGAAGCTTAATCATTGGAAGTAAGAGTTTATAAACAAAGTAGCTTTTATTAGAGTGCCAAGTATAGAGCATCTTCTATTGAGCTAATTATCTTAACTTTAAGAGAAAGGAGTCATCAAAGATTATTTGTTAAAGTGTTTTAAGATATTCCAGTGCATAAATGATATTTAATCAAGCATTAATATAGCATGTGCTAATATACATTAAGAAAAAGAAATTGTAAGCTCTGTATTCATCAAGGAACAACTTTTCCTGATTCTCTTCCCCTCTTAGTAATTGCTTTATATAGTCTACAGAGCAAAGAGAGGTAAAAGAACAAAACCAAAACAAATCTAACTATAGAGGTCATTGTAGGCTGCGCTCATTCACACCAATCATATATGAACTCATTTAAAACTTTACAAGTATTACTAGAATTTATTATTTAAATACCTTGCTTCAAAGCCCATATCTAGAAGTCTGTCTGCTTCATCTAATACCAAGACATCAAGGGACTTCACATAACTTGCTAGATCCAGCCCATCTGCTTTTCTTCTGAATAGATCCTCCAAGCGGCCGGGTGTAGCTACAATGATGTTCCCACTGTTTGTGAACAAGACACACAGCAATTGTGTAACCGCAAGGTAAGGGCTTTTGGGGAGCTGCTAACATAATTATCACAGCACAAACCTGCACTCAAACTGACTGCATTCATCAATAAAAGCATTTCAGTTTGTCACCTCTAAGTGTATTCAAATTTCAGTGACTTGCAGACATTATGTTGATGGGAGAAGAAATGCTCAGGTGAAAGCACATCATTTGTGGTAATAGAAGTTTAGAATATAATCAGCAATTATAAAGCAACTATCAGGTAGAAGAAATATTTGGTACCTGTGTGCAAAAGCCAGTGAAAAATACGATTGCTTCATCATTGATATCAGCACCAAACAGTTCCAGAAAATTATTCATCAGCACTCTCTCAATCTCACTAGAGCCTACCACTAGTACAACATTTACAAAAAAGGAACTGAAATATTCGGTGAAGACAGTTTTCAGCTCACCATGCTGCACGTTCTTCACCCAAACAGCATGTAAATGGTACTGATATCATACATGATCCTTTCCTATTGCCTCACTGTGGAATATCTCACTCAAGGAAAAGAATCCACAATTTCCTCAGCATGCACCCTAACATACTCATGCAGTACCATCACATTTTACCACCATCAAGACCAAAGCCCTAATCTGAAAGCCCCAAAGTCAAGGAGAAAACCACAGCTGCAAAGCATTGATAAAAATCATTGACAATCAACTCACCCGCGTTCTTTAAACTTTTCAACATCTTCCATGGGATTCCTACCACCAATTAAAAGAATCTGACTAAAACAATAAAACAGAAAGATTTAGGTCATCTTTAAGTTTTGCTAGTCTACGAATGACAGAAGTCCAAAGAAAAAGGAACTATTGTCATGACAACCCTGAATTTCACTCACCTAAACTTGGGGAAGTGTTTTGTGAAATGTGACAGCACCTCGTCAATTTGAATAGCTAATTCTCTCGTTGGTGTGATAATTATAGCCCCAACCTGCACATGAAAAACAAAAGGAATTTATGGAAAATAACAGACTAGAAGGAAGAATTGGGCAAAATTCTCCCTTATAAGATAAGTGAATATAGGCCATGTTTATGATTCTAGTTTTAGACAAAACATTTCCATAGAAATACAATAAAGTATACAAAATAACAGAAAATATCTAAGAAAGAGGCATTTTACCAATATGCAAAATACCTGTGCTCAAAGAACAGCATCTAATAATGATATTTAATAGCAAATAACAGTGCAAGTTCTCTGCACACTAAAACATATTCAAAGTCAATGGATACTAAAAAGCATTCAAAGACTCTTGTCTGCAGTACACCATTGTATTTGATATTTTAAGACACTTTTCTAACAGCTCAGAAACCAACAGGTTGATCACATCAAGTAAACAGCTATATCTAAGTGCAAAGAAAGCACCCCAATATTTATTTTCAAGTTTTAAACAGTTTATCGTTACTATACCAAAGAGCTGCGCACACAGTCATTTTACATGTATGCAGTTTTCCTTATTGGTACTTTTCCTGAAGTCATCAAACTTTATTGGTACATCATAAAAACATACTCAGAACGAAATAACTTCATCTTACCTGCATTTTCTTTAATTTTTCTTCCCGTCGGAGAAGGATTTCCAGTATAGGAATTACAAACGCTAAGGTTTTGCCGCTGCCTGTTACCTGCAGGAAGGGAAACAGAGTCAGCCCTTTCCCAGCTCCAGAGACAAACTAAGAAAAACAACGAACTGCACTAAGGAAGAGCACTCACCGCTTCTGCTGCGACATCCTTGTTATTCATGAAAAGTGGAATGGTTGCAGACTGAAAAAAGAGAAATACCACTTGAACGGCTGAATTTCCTATGGTGGAAGTAAACCCCACAGAGGCCCAGTCCCCACAGGGACACCAAAGCTCTCTGTAAGCGTTGCCCAAACAGAGGCAGCGACGGGAAGGCCAAGGGCAGCGACTTCCCTCGCCGCCACAGAGCCCATTGCCCGCTCCGACCTGCGGCCGAGCCCACAGACGCCGGCCCCCTCCTCCCTCAGGCCCTGCCTCCCCATCCCAGGACAGCCGCGGGGCCGGGGCGACCCCTCACCTGCACCGGGGTCATGCGGGCGAAGCCGAGCTCCCGCAGTGCCTGCAGCACGCCCGGACTCAGCGCCACGGGCAGCGACTCCCAGCTCCCCTCAGTCACCGCCTCCATCTTTGAGCGGCGCCCACGCCCTGCCACCGCCCGCCCCGCGGTCCGTCCTCGGCGGGGCCGGGCGGAAACACGCGCCGACGAACTTTGGTTCCGCCCCGGCGGGTTTTGCCCCCCTCTGTGGAATATAGCAAAAAAAAAAAAAAAAAATCCTATTTTTATGGCAAGCGGCCTATCACATTAAGTACTTCTGGGGTTCTGCCCACCTGTAGGTTTAGAATTACCTGCAATTTCTCATACCTGCCCACAGAGCAGGATGGCATTTCGATTAATTCCTGATATCCCAAGAGATACCTTATAAAAAAAAGCTTTGTGCTAAACTGTACTTCCTTAAAGTATCAAAGAAAAAAAGAAATACAAAATTGCTCCTTTTTTTTTTTTTTAAAGAATTTGTTTATTTATCGAACCTGGGTCATATTTAGATTCACAAGCAATTTTTAAATGTACATCTTAGAATTCGATTTTAAGTGTTTTACACAAAAATATTGGCACACAACAGTCACAATAAGGTGTAACAGCCACCTTTCTGAAGAACTGCTGCAAGTGTTTGCCCGAGGTTGAAAAAACTTTACCTGGAACATGAAAACCTGTAACAAATTTTAAATTAATTGTACAAAACTGTTGTGTGTTACTTGTAGAGGCTCCCCCCTGGAAAAGACCCCACCCCACCCCCAAAAATGATTACAACTAATATACATCAGTCACAACATAATCCTGGCTCAGCACCCACATCAGACGCTTCTTTAATTTTTAAACCAATCATCAGAGACCGAGGAAAGTAACTTTATACAAAAACAAATCTACATGTGCCTGAAAAAGAAAACACACCAGTATTTAGCATTATGCTAATTATGATCAGATAATGGCAGAGACTGCCACTTAACTTAAATAGAAGGGCTGCATAGCATCGCAATAAACCCCCAGAATCATTAACCCTTTGGCATCAGGAATCCAGATGTCCTGAACACTAATGCATCCCGCAGTAGCGCCAACAGTCTGAACTTTGGACCTGCAAAAACCAAAGGGCCAACAACTATTGTCTGCCAAGACACTGCGCACAACTGGCTTCCATATAAAACCTGCGAAAGACTAAAAACGATGAACATTCGGTCATGAGAGGAGAAAACGTATTTTCGTATCGACTATGTCATTTAAAAGAACTTTGGGAATAAGCTGATGTAATTAGGAGAGTTACTGAAGACTTTCCTTTAAATAGCAACTAGATACGAATACTAGATTGGAAGTGGTCAGCTGTCTTCTATTCGTTATCAGAATAAAGTTCCAATCACTTCTCCTTGGCAGTTTATGTAAGTAAAGAAGGGACTATTTCAATTTCGTAACACCTACTGCAGGGTTAAAGATGTCAAAAATGCAAACAGTCATGTTAGGGCCTTGTACCGTTTTTTCCCTAGATAGAACCGCAAGTATGAAAATGGGGGGGGGAAGTTAGAAAAGACACCAACATTGCTTGTTACTACAGTTGAATTACAGCATTTGCAGTTTGCTTGGACCTTGCTTAGCATACAGACTAGGCAGATTTAAGTGAAAAAAAAATATGCCAATTTAGTGACAAGATTTCAGCACAGCTTTTGCTACAGAAGATATAGAAAAACAA
Source organism: Chroicocephalus ridibundus (assembly GCF_963924245.1). Lineage (NCBI taxonomy): Eukaryota > Metazoa > Chordata > Aves > Charadriiformes > Laridae > Chroicocephalus > Chroicocephalus ridibundus. The sequence goes on along the minus strand of NC_086296.1, from coordinate 5,909,350 downwards.
TTCAGTTTTAACTAGGAAGGAACATAAGCAAATAAGTTTTACAGTTCAGTGAAGAGGGTTCAGAAACTAATTGACTTTTTTGTGACCAGGATGTTTGGTAGACAGTGAACTGAAATCCGCGACCAGAAAAGTACTCTTAAACAACCCTTCGGACTTCAAAAAACCTCTTCAGATAGTAGATTTGTCCCAGTGTCATGGCAACTAGTACAAGGGCTTCAAAGAATGACCAAAGAACCACTCTGCTGTTTGTGTTGTCATTAACTGTTAGGGAGAAAAAACAAAAAAACAAAAAACCAAACAGTAGTAAGTTACAAAGCATTTAAAACAAATTTAAAACACACTTTGTCATTTAACCTCAACTGTGGACATACACTGCAGCATCTTTCTCTATTCTGCACACTTTCAAAGAGGCCAGAAAGAAGCCTCTGACTGCCAAACAGAAGCCACTTGCTTTTGCAAGTAACAGTTGCACATTACGGTCTAAGTTGAGCAGGGAATTTTTAATCACTGAAGGTTCATAATTTTTGGTTCTAAAAATCATCATTTTCTTAAATCAAACCACTAGTAACAAAGCTCATAAAACTGGAGATATCCATAGGTTCAAAAAGTTGACGGGCCAGTGCTTTAATGTAACATCATATTTTCACATTAAAAATACTTGCCCTTTATTCTCACCAGGCTTCCCCTAATGCACCACTTAGCACTCTCAGTCATATTTTAAAGCTGTATTTCAGAAAATGAGGGTTGTGACTGGAGAGTTCACCATATTCTCTACTTGGAAACAGCAGCAGTTCTGCTCTATTTCAACAAAATATCTTTAAAAGCCTTTGGCTCAATTATTAAGGCACACCCATTTCAAGGATGAAGTAATAGTTCAACCAACATGTACCCCTGGGAATCATATCATTACTGATATCTTCTTGAATATGCCATTCAAAGAACTTTAGAATTTATGTCAATTACGCAAAGATTATTTTGCATAACAACCTTCATCATATGAGAAGCAAGCCAACTTAAAGAAGATTGCAAGCATCCACTACATTCTTTATTGTACGGGCGGGTCCTTCAGAACTTGTTCTAAATCTTTATTTTTTTTTTTTTTTTAGTAACTTAGAATAGCTTTCATGGACTTGTACTTTAAAATCCCATTTTGTAAGTTAATTTGAGAGGGGAGAAGCATTTAAGTCAAAGACACATACTTGCTCTATGTATTCTTTCGCGAACTTCCATGTACTCCTGTTCATGCTTTACAGCTGTCATGGCCACTGCTAACTCATTAATCATCTCTTCTAGTTTGTTCTGATGAGCTGCGGAATAATTTCAGAAGCATTAGAAAGTCTGTTATTGACTCAAAGAACAATATGTTAAAATTTATGAACAGTAATTTCTTGTCGCAGAAGTTCTGAAAAATGCAGTCGGTCTGTACAGCTGAAAACTTTCTCTTTACCGCAAAGTTTAGTTTAGTTTTCATAGCGCCACTTTTCCTAACACATCTCTCTGGTATTTATTAAGTGGGAAATCGTCTTTCTCCATATCCAAACAGAAGGCAGAAGACACGCAATTTAGAGTCAGTACAGACCACTTATTTCTAATATGGGCATACTTTTACAGAAAAACAGAATGTAAGAACACATGAGATCAATACCACACACTAGTATCTATTTTGCCAATATCATCCAATATAATCCAAGCAAATTATCTCAACATTACAGCTTTTCCTAGTTGTTAAGCTTGCAAAAATAGAACGACCGAGAATTTAGCTTAAGATCATGATGCTGGCAAAACGAGATCACTTTCTGAAGCAAAGTATCACATCTTGTGATCTTCCCGTTCAGCTGAAGCACAGCATTCAGCAGAAACAATGCCAAAGGGGCCTGGAGAGGGCAGGAACTGGCTTCAGGATCTGGTATGTGGTGAAAGCAGAAGAGGAGGAAAATACCAAACCAACGGTAACAGAAAACTAGCTTGAGATAGTTCAGCAAATGGAAGGATCAGAGATCCAAGATTTAGTGATTTGACTGTCAATCACAGAACCTTTTAAATACACTCATGCTCAAAGAACTGTCCACTTACAAATTTATGAATTACGCAACTAATTTTCAAAGTTTTCCAGCACCAAGAGAAGTTCAAGATACCATTCCACAGACACGCTCTGGGCGATCAGCTCTCTTAAAGTCACAAAACCCAACACATTTTCCACTGAAGGGACATACTTGACTTTGAAGCTGCCTTATTAATTTTTTATTTATAAATTGTTTCAGATCACAGTCTGAAAATAAAGCTATTCAAAATAAAGTCTTATAGGGAACAGCCAAAAAGAGGACCAGAGTATAACACTCATACAAGCTACAATTAAAATTTTGAAGAGTTGTGTAAACCACGCTCACTTTGCTAATATTGTAAATCCTTTATTTTCATGGCCAACTGGTCATTGCAATAAGTGCAGTTTATCAGTGAGGGAAGAAGTAACAGTTGCAGGGATTGTTTAAACCCACTCCAAGAAAACCACACTGAACAAAAAAGTCTTTGCCTTAAAAATTTAAAGCTGCACTAACATGCTTTACAACAGATATATTCAGACTCAACAAAAGATTTAACTGAGTCTTTAAAAAAAAATATCAAAAGTTAGAAATTTGTTACTTTTTAAGTGATATCAAACACTCAATGCACACAGTTATTTACTTGCTAAAATAAAAACCAAGAATTTATTGCCTTCCCAGCTACAGTTAGTGATTCCTAAATAAAACATTGTAACTTGTTACCAAATACATTCATTTGTTTCACAGCAAGTGACATGTTTGAAGTTTTTCCTCCTTGTAACATCACTGATAATTAACGACCTAAAAGAAGCTTATTGCTTCCAAAAGCCCCTGATTATTCAACACCCACTTTAGCAACAAAAAACAAACACTGTCTAAAATATCCAGTGTTCTTGGATGCTCAGTGTTTTTGTTTAATTTCCCCTAAAACTCCTGATTAAGTCTTCTGTTAGCCATAAATAACCACCTGAAGACAAACTGTCATGGACAGTTCAAGGACCTGATCCCAAGAGCTGCTACGTATATAAACCTCTTGATGAAAGCTTGCAGGTGCTCAGCATTGCTCAGAATCAGACCTTTTATGTAGTTTATTAAAAAGACATTCTCATGCTACAAACAAACGTTACAGAGAAAAAGCAAACGTTAGCTGTTAGTGAATAAACATATGCAAAAGACAAGATGCTAATGAGCTTTCAAAAAGCAGTACACATACCATCCCAGGTATCTCCACCACCTAGAGAAAAGTGTAAGAGATGAACACAAGTACAGGACAAAAGGCTGCAGATAAAACAGTAATTTACACAGCTAAGAGAAATTTTTTTATATTAGCACGTTTATCAAAGAGCTCAACTAATGCACATAGTAGTCTACATACTGCTGAGCAAACTAGAAATCAGAGAATGAAACTGATGAAAAGACTAAAGGATGAAAGCATTAGTTTCCGCAGATGGCCAAGTGATTCCCTGGTGATTTTGCATTAAATCGTGTAATGAGGTCTAAGAACATCCATATCCATTTTAGCTGTGCAAAAGAACAGCTAACTAGACAGTCTGAAGAAGCAGAAATTCTGAGAATCCTAGTCAGGTTCATAAATCATGCACGTAAGGAAAAGCTCCCAAGTTGGAGCTAATTTTTTTCCAGGAGTCTCTCTCACCTTCTGTCTCCATGTCTTGCCCCTTTGGAGCTTCCCCAATATCAATAGTGAACATCACTATCTTGGGAGTCATGGTGGACATTCTGTTGCTAAAGCAAAACTTGTAAGTTCCATCCATGTGGGCAGCAAATGTGTATTTTCCACTGGACTCTCGATCGCCTTTATAAATTCCTTTATTATCAGGCCCTGTAATCTGGATGGGGAAAACAAAATATCATAAATTTTATTTAAAAGTCAGTGGTTTTGAACACACTGTTACAGCACTGCACGCATATCCTGAAGTTATCCAGTCAGATTTACAAATATCATCTGTAATCTGACTAGTCTGGCACTCTTCATGCTGTCTCTCCCACAACTCAAAAGCAGCTATGCATTTTTCTGCACAAAAATCTTTTAAAAAAAACATAACCAACAAAACTTCTTGCTAAAGAAAGCCATACAAGAGCCTCTCTCACTGGCCAAGATTACTGACCTTCCGTATTCAAGATAAGAAGCATTCAAGAACAAATAAACCATAAGCTATCGACAGCTGTGTTAGCCAAATTAAAAACTGCAGGGGGAACCTTATCTCTGATGTTTGAAGGAAAGCAAAAAAGAAAAAAAAGACATTCTCCCCTACGTCAATACTACTTTAGACATACAGTTGTGCACTCTTGCAGTTGCCATTTCAAATGGATCAAGGGCCTGAATACTGAGTGCTCAGGGTCACTGTGATGTTAAGGCTTCCATCCCACCAGGACACCAAACTCAGCTGCTGAGCTTCAACTAGTGATATCTGAATGGGATTTTATAGTTTCCTGACTCTGTCCTCTACTAGAGCAACGTAAAGTTTTAAACTATTATATTGTCAGCAATAACTCCCTCATGTTTAAGTTATCCCAAACAAACAACTATCTGCTCTTCACCAAGATTAAAGCAACTCTTATTTATTATTCTCCAACTGATTTGACACCTCATTGAAGAAAAAGACTTACCTACAACTTTCAAGATGCCAATCGACCTGATTAAAGCCAACACCTTTTGATTCAAGGGGGGACACGCTGCTTCCAGAATAACGAACATGCTTTGGGAAAGAGTAACGCTGTTCGTTCTCCCCGCCAAAAGGTTTATTACGGCAAGAGCACACCGCGCAGAAATCTCAAGAGAGCGGCTGCGAAAGCAGGAAGACTGCCTTCTGTAGCAGTAGCAGGAACGACAAGCAGCCCCAGGAACCCGAAGGCCCGGGAAAGGCACCTCGTCCCCTCCGACATGGCCCACGCCAGGCCTGCTCCTGCCGCCCAGGGAGCCCTTGTGCCCGGCCCGCCTAGGGCGAGCCCGCCGCACGGAGTCCCCGCGACCCAGCGGCACCGTCTCAAGCTCCCCCGACGGTTTAAAGCCTCCTCAAGTCGGTGTTCGCCCCCTCAGGCCACCGCTGCCTTCCCCGGGGCCGCCACGGCCTCGCCGGGCGGTGGGGGATGAGCGCAGGGCCCGGCCGCGGGCAGCCCCGCAGGGCCCGGCCGCCCTACCCTCAACAGGGCACCACCGGCGGCACCGTCCCCCCCTCACCTCCACGTCGATGTCCAAGAACCCCCCCTCCGCCACCTCGAAGATGAGCCCCATCTTCGTGCCGGACGGCACCCGCTCCAGGAAGCACTCCTCGGCGTGCGCGTCGATGCTGACGAAGTAGGCGGCAGCCGGGGCCGCCAGCGCGGCCAGCAACGCCAGCACCGCCCGCACCGGCGACATGGCGGAGCCCAGCGGGAGGGGGCACCGAGCGGCGGGCCAGCAGGAAAAGGGGAGGGGGACTTCCGGCTTCAGCCACGCCCCTTCCGGGGCACGGGGCCGCCGCTCATAGGCCGCCGCGGCCCCAGTGCCACGTACGGCCCGTGCTACGGTGGCCATGGAGGGACCGTTGGGAAAGGGTCCGCCCCAACCCGGAGGGCAGGGACAGAGCGGAGCAGGAGGCGGGGCCCCGCCCTCGGGAGGAACCAATGAGAACGGAGTGGCGGCGGCGAGGAGCCAATGGGATTGAAGCGGGGAGAGCTGTCCTGTCAGACAGATCGGCGCGCGGAACGGGATTGGGTGGGCAGCAGGGGGGCGTGGCCCGGCAGCGGGGGGCGGGACGTCCCTGAGGCGGCTGAGGCGATTTGGGCGGGAAGCAGGGAGGGCGCCTGTCCCTCACCGCGGCCCAAGCTGCTGCTGAAGCCCGGGAAACCCAAACTTGCCACAGCAAGATAGAGATTTGGGGGGCAGCTAACGATCAACAAAGTAATGGGGAAGCCCACCGTGTGGGCTCTTTGTCACACACAAGAAAACACGAGGCAGGCGGCAGGCTTCTGTGTCTCCCAAGACTGGCTGTGTGTGAAAAGCCATTCTATGCATGGCCGTGCTTAAATACTAATTTTCAATTAAAAATTCCAGTCAGAAATACAGAATGTCGTGCTTGAGTTTAAGGAAGTCTGTTCTCATGACTAGCTGTTTTAATTGTCTGCAGAAGATTTAAAGACTAAAGCACAATCTGGCTTTCTAGTGAAATATTGATGCCTTTGGGTTTGCCAAGTAAGCACCTGTTATTGTACTGATAATGCTCAGACATTGTGTTTGTCTTCAGTTGTATGACAAATGTAATCCAAATGTTTGATTTACATAAGTAAATTCTGCTCATCTCACTCAAACTGCCACTTTTGAGCTGGCTGTGTCAGTGCATGCTCGGGGTGCGGATACGTGTGGAAGGGAATGTTTTCAGCAAGACAAGCACAAACTCGAGGAGTTGCGGGTCACGTTCATGATGGGATGAGAGACCTCTCCTGATGACTCACTGAAAACTTCCATTGTTTCCAATGAGTTTGGACCAAGCCAACCTTGAATCTACTGCTTTCCAAAGCACAAACTGCTGTGCTGTTTTTTCATCTATCTCAAAGTAGTTTTAGTCTTGCCACTAGCATTTTCTCTAAATTATGATTTTTTCCCTCTACATGCATTTATACGTAACAATGGGAACTCATTTAATACTGAATCCTGGTGGTATGAACTCTTTCCTCACCTCTAACTTGGACAAAATGGTGATTTCACAGCGTATCTGTTCCCCTGAGGTACTGCAGAGTATTCTCCAAATGTTCTGCTCGTTCTGCCACCCCTTCCCATGCTTTCACAAGCGTTCTCTGCCAGGAAAGGATGACTACACCATTATTCATCCTTGCACTCCCTCTGGAACTTTGTGCAATATCCTGTGGTGCTCAGTTTCAGCAATCAATCTCATAAACGATATGAAGATATGTTTTCACAGGACATCATCGATTATTGTTATAAGTTAGGCAATTGAATGTCAAACTCAGGTGTTTGGAGAATGTTTTATTACCGTCCCGGCCACCCGGCATGGTGAAAATGAGTGCCTGGGGCAGCGCAGGAGGAAGACTGAAATTTTGTAACTCGTGACAGAATGAGATAGTGACAGTATGGCATGAAAAAGTTTCTCTGAGTGTCAGTGTTGCATTTCATATCATTCATCCCTCCCATTCACTTGCATTAGTGCTTTGCATCTGCCAAAAATAGAGAATTAGTGCTGTATTCACAACAGGCAGTACATATCAGTCATTCCAGGCTTGGATCTTGCAACTCCAGTTTTATTTTCCCCGACTAGTTCCAGTGTTTGACATTATTCATAGTGCCTTGTCAAAAATATAGTGTGTTACTCCTACACTGCATACAGCAAGTGGCAGGATTGGGACCTAAAATAATTTCAGGGCACATTTAATTTATCTCTAAAGACTCATCCGGAGCAGCTCTTACTAAACACTGTGAAAAGAACATTTAAAAGTGCGCACTCAGACCTGAAGGCAAAAATACTGGAAAACTTAAGCAGCAAAAATACATTTTGGTTTTAGTTTAAATTCCTCTGTAAGCAGATCCGTGCCAACAAACTACTCATATGTATAAAATCTCAATGTGTGTGTCCAGGCACAACGACTCTCTTGCAGAGCGAGGGCCTGCAAACGCTGACACTGGGCCAGCTACTGTCTGAGACCTTTGCCACCCTGCAGAAGGACTTGTTCGCCCCATGATGTTTGCCTGCAGCCATCTGCTAGCCTTCATCCTCTCTTGGAGCAGGGGATCACCTTGTCCCGGTACTGTACAAGCCAGCTTTGGACACGGGCGCTGGGCTCGCTCTCAGACACACCGGTGTGGCCCTGCCGCCACGGCGAACTCACTTCGGTGCTGGGTTCCATCAGCGTGGGATGCCGCATCCCCCAGCACACGCGTGGGTGTGACTTCTGACCCTCCGGCCATGTGGCTGTCATCCCCGGAGGGCGAAGCCTTGGGTTGATATCAGGAGGAATCCGTCTGCTGAAGCGACTTGGCGCAAGCAGCGAGCGAAGAGCCGCAGCGCGGGGAGAGCACACGGAGAGCCCGGCAGAGCCCCGACTGTCACCCCCGCTGCCACCGGGAAACCGGCGGGGCCGGGGCCCAGCCGCACCGCCCGCAGCCCGGCGGGGCATGCGCGGAGCCTCCCCCGGCCCGCCCGCCGCCCGCCCGCCCTCCCGCCGCCGCCGCTCCCCTCCCCTCCCGCCGCCCGGCCAAGTTTAAACACCCCCCCGCCCCGCCGAGCCAGCCCGAGTCGGCGGGAGCTGTGCGGGGCCGCGGCTCGTCTTGAGGGAGCGCCGGGTGAGGAGAGGGTGGGCTACCGGGAGAGGAAGGGGCGCCCCGTGCGGAGAGCGCCCCGCCGCCGCCTATGAGGGCGCCGCGGGGCCGGGCGAGCCATGGACGGCGGTGGCGGGGCGCCGCCCGCCCTGGAGAAGAACGCGGCGGAGCTGACGGTGATGGACGTTTACGATATCGCCTCGGCCGTGGGGCAGGAGTTTGAGCGGGTGATCGATCAGCACGGCTGTGAGGCCATCGCCCGCCTCATGCCCAAGGTGGTGCGGGTGCTGGAGATCCTGGAGGTGCTGGTGAGCCGCAACCACATAAACCCCGAGATGGAGGAGCTGCGCCTGGAGCTCGACCGCCTGCGCCTGGAGAGGATGGACCGCATCGAGAAGGAGCGGAAGCACCAGAAGGTGCGGGCAGAAGGGGCTGGGGGGACGCGCGGAGGGGCAGGGGCTGTCGCAGCCGGCCGGGGGGAGAGGCGGGCACCGGCCCCCCCGCCGCCGTCCATCCCCCGCAGCCGCTGGGGAAAACAAAGCGGGGGTCCGGGATGCAGGGCGGGTGGGGAGCGGGCGGGCACGCTGGTGGGTACCGCCGGGGAAGGATCACGGGATCTGCGTGGATGCTGCCTTAGCGTCGCTGAAGGTTTGGGTGTGTTGTTGTGGTTCTTTTTTTTCCTTCCCTCCTGGAAGTTTCCTTCCTCCTTCCCTTTCTCCACCCCTTCCCCAGTGACTGCGTTTCCTTTCCCTCGTGTCTCCCTGATTAGGACTCGTGCTCCATCCCCTCTCCTGAGGAGAGGATAGTGCTGCTTCCTGCTAGGCCAGGAAAGGTCACTGGCAATAATACGCTTTTCTCTCCAGAGCTGCGAATGGTTTAGCAGTCTAGTCTCCCTGGTATGCTCATCAGGTAGACAAGTCATAGGAGAGAGATGGAGGACTAAGTGATTTCAGGGCAGTGTTAGAGCTGAAGAGTAGGGAAGAGCACTCTCTCAGATTCCTGCTCCATCTTCTGATGGTAAGACGTTGTCCCTTGGCTTGATCTGGGGTGATCATAGTGTTCCCTGACTCCACTCCCATGAAAGCCCGAGGTAGAGATCATTTCCCATATCCTGTTACCCTCATGTGTCAGGACAGCGTGAGCGGCTCCACTTACTGCAGTGGAAGTGGCAGATTTAAACCATCCAGATAATGGATTTAAAGAAATGGTTCTTCTAGTCGATTACTGTGCTAAATCATCACTGCTCGAATCATCAATGCCTCATGCCATTCCTGCTCACACACAGATTCAGAATGGAGACAGGGAATTTCTGGAAGAGAGACCTCAAACTTCAAGAGTTGGCTTTAATTTATTTAAATCAAAGTTTTATGTTTTAAAAAGAGTCTGCTAGGGGACTTCCACTTAGCATATGAAAAATCCAGGATAATTCCTGCAACATTTTGCAGAGGAAGTCTCGGGGCAGTGTCTCTGAAAAGGGCGGTAGAAGATCTTTAATGTACAGAGCCCTAGTAAGTCTCCAGAGTATGAAGTAAGACGGTCTAGAGAATACATACAAGTACATGTACCAAACCTCTACCTTTGCCCTTCTAATAGATCTAACTTTGAGGTAAATGGGTGGTCTGTTGTGCTGGTCCCATACTGTGTCTGGGCCCTCTGGAGTCGAATTAGCTCTTCCTGAGCCCTAGCTGCCAGAAGTTTTTTTTTGAGGGCATGTCACCTCGGGGAAGAGCTCCCCGTTGATTGCACAGAGACTGCTGTATTGCCAGTCAGCAGTAATGCTTTATCTCAGATATTTACAGAATGCTGCGTGGTGAAGTGGATACCGAACTGGGCCTAGTAGCAACACCCAGTATCATTGTACAAGTTCATGTTCTGTGCAGATGCTTCTGAAGTTCATGTATGTGTTTAAAAGTTTCCTAAACGTGTCAACTGCATACACTGTATGCCAGATGTCAAGTGATCTCCCACCAGCTAACCATCTCTACTCTTCCAGCTTCTCTAATAGTCACGAAATGGTTCATAGAGTGTTTGGACAATCCAGGCAAAACTTTGGTGGAAATATATTTTAACAGGGAAAATAAAATGCATGATACATACATACTTTTTTAATCGAGTTGATTCCCAGTGCACCAAGTCCCTATAGAACAGTGGTGTCACATCCATCTGTGTTCCAGTGTGAGGGTTTGAAGACTTAACTCTTTCACAGGGCAGGTACTGGTAAGCAGAAAAAGCCAGAGACTGAGAAATAGTTGTGACCCAAAAGCCTCCAAAAAACAATCCAGACAAGCTTTTAGTGGTCCTTGCAAGGATCAGTTTATGAGATTATAGTACTTAAAATCTTTAGATGTGAATCTGTTTTGCCTATAAACCTGGCTTAGCACTGCCTCGAGTTTACTGAGCTGGCTGGCACCTACTGGCCCATAGATCTGCCTTCTCTGTCTGATGATTCTGCTAGTGAGTGAGGGTTCAGAAGTTAATTTCTGCTCCAATTCATTGGTCTTTTCAATAGCCATAAATAAGAAAGTTTGCCTAGGCAAATCTTAATATAGTTGTGTGTTTACAGAGCAGACACACATAAACGATAGAGATTTAGATAGTTTGGGCTTTTGCGTGTGTGCTGTTTTGTTTCCATCAGTATGCTTATAATTGATGAACGTGCTGTTTTATTATCTGAACTAGGTCAGCATGTTATTTTAGCTACAGAGTTGTAATATACAGCATTACTGTAAATAGTCTAGGTATTTGGCAATATAAAGTTTCATTACAGATTTGCTTTTCTCTTAAGATAGAGTTTCAAGTAAAAGAGAGATGATTCATGGAATCTTCTTTGCTTCTTAATAACCAAGTCTGCATGGGTTACAATGCCTACATGTTACTTATAATCTATTTGTCATGTAGTGTTTTCCGCAAACCTTTTGGGAAGCGTTATAAAATGACAGCAGTGCAGTAATAAATGCTGGAATAAAATGGCATTTGGACACGAAAGTCAATAGGAGCATGATTTCCCATTATCAGAGCATACATTCAAAGCAGAAAGCTATCCTTTAATCTCTCAGCAGAGCTTATTTTAGCCTAGAGCTGTGCTTGGCGGGGTTGTTGTCTGAATGTGTTTTGTTGTTAGGTAGGAAAGGGGCATGCTGGATGAATGTAAAAGTCAGCAATGACTCAGCCTGGCTCCAGTGATTTGCATGCAGCTTTTTTTTGTTTTAAGCACATACGTGAAAATGGAGCAGAGAATGCCCCCCGCTGCAGAAATATGATTTATGGCAAAAGCTTTTGGAGCAAGTAAAGCTCTAAATACAACTGTTTTTCCTTGAGGACCTTATACTTTTTGTCCTAATTTGACCTTTATGGGGATTGGTGACAGCTGCTCTTGACACACAGTGTCCTGACAAATGGGAGTTGTTTTGACTGGTCTCACTGCTGCTAACATAGATGCCACTCAAGACATTCCATATAGAACAATTTACATAAGAAGCAGCACAGTTCTGTCTTGTGTTTACCATGTGGACTAGGAGCTCTGGGTTTGCTGCACAGTATTGTGGGCTCATTGTTTTACACTTGTGTTTCATAACAGAAATTTAGACTAGAGATGCTACTCTTTCAAAATGAGCATGCCTAACACTGACTCCCCTGGCCCACGCTGTGTGACGTTTCTCGGGCATTTATAACAGCCTTTGCAGCTGCTTCCTGGGATGCAGGAGGTGATTCTTGCTCGTGTTTCGTTATCTTGCCTAACACAACAGTCTCCTTAATCTGGTCCTCACAGCAAAACAGGGCATGAGGAGCCATCCTTTGGGTAACTTGTATGTCAAAAATATTTGCATTAGCAATTTTCTCCTCCTGTATTTACATTCAGCATATAGCCTAAGGAGACTTTGATACTTGGTTCCTTGATGCTGGCATTAGAAAAGTACATGTCTTCTAAGAAATTCAAAGTAGTCTTGTTTGATTGTTTTCTGTAAAAATCATAGTAGGATTGTTAGTAGCTTGATCTGTAAATAGCCCAGTCAAAGACTCTTAACATGTTTAAAAATACAAATGTGTTGTCCCGGTCTACCCTTTAGGAATTAGAACTGGTGGAGGATGTCTGGAGAGGGGAAGCACAGGACCTTCTTACCCAAATTGCACAGCTGCAGGAGGAGAATAAACAACTGATGACAAACTTGTCTCACAAAGACATTAATTTCACAGAAGAGGAATTTCAGAAGCATGAAGGCAAGTTTGATACTTCAAATTCAGTACTTGCTTTGGTTATAAAAAGCAATACTTTATCAAAATATTTTGACTGGATATTCTGGCTTTTTTCCTATAGACTAATGTAGGTCTGGGCTTGGGGGTTTGGTGGTTTTATTTTTCTGAACTGAATAGAAAATCTCTGAATACATGGTGATACTAAAGACATGATAAGAGGTGGGGGTAGGAGTGAAAGAAAAGCCTGAACAAGTTTTTGTTTGTCTGAGAAGCATCTCTGAAAGTAAAGGCTAGCTTCATTTTTTGGTCTATCACTTCTTTTCTTTTAGTTTTCGCTTTGTGGAAAAAAAAAAAACCAAAACATTTTTAAGCCTGCTTTATGTTTTGTAATACAAATGGAATAATCCATTCAGCAATGTTTATTTCACACCATTATGCACAAAAATAGGTGCAACTGTTGAACTATTCAGATTCAGGATAACTATTTGTAAAGCAGCAAATCAAGATTGCTTTGTCTGAATTATATCAGCCTACCATATGGGGATATTCTAAGAGAGTATCGTGATATTCTCCTAGAGTAGGAGACACTGATTTTACTTGGTTTATCTGCCTTTAGGGTTCCCTCACTCGTTTAGGACTTATAGCCAATTTATAATAAGTGAAGAAACTTATAATCATAGAATTGTTTGGGTTGTAAGAGACCTTTAAAAGTCATCTTGTCCAACCCCCCTGCAAAGAGCAGGAACATCTTCAACTAGATCAGGTTGCTCACAGCCCTGTCCAACCTGACCTTGAATGTCTCCAGGGATGGGGCACCTACCACCTCTCTAGGCAACCTGTTCAGTGTTTCACCACCCTCATGGTAAAAAAATTTCTTCCTTATCTCTAGTCTAAATCTCCCCTCTCTTAGTTTAAAACCATGCCCCTTGTCCTTTCACAACAGGCCCTGCTAAAAAGTTTGTCCCCATCTTTCTTATAAGTCCCCTTTAAGTACTGAAAGATCACAATAAGGTCTCCCTGGACCCTTCTCTTCTCCAGGCTTAATAACCCCAACTCTCTCAGCCTGTCCTCATAGGAGAGGTGTTCCAGCCCTCTCACTCCTCTGGACCTGCTCGAACAGGTCCATGTCTTACCTGTGCTGATGTCCCCATGTCCAACTTCTCATCCACGAGTACACCTAAGTCCTTCTCAGCAGGGCTGCTCTCAATCCCTTCGTCCCCCGGCCTGTATTGGGACCAGGGGTTGCCCTGACCCCTGTGCAGGACCCTGCACTTGGCCTTGTTGAACCTCATGAGGTTCACACGGGCCCACTCCTCCAGCTTGTCCAGGTCCCTCTGGGTGGCATGCAATCCTTCAGGCGAGTCGACCTCACCACTCAGCTATACCTCTGCAATTTAGAGAGAAGGATGTTGTGGGGGATCATGTCAAAGGCCTTACAGAAGTCCAGATAGACGATATCCATTTTCTACTGATGTAGTCACTCCACCATAGAGGGCCACTAGGTTGGTCACGCAGGACTTGCCTTTGGTGAAGCTGTCTTGAATCACTTCCCTGTCCTCCACATGCTTTACCATAGCTTCTAGGAGGATCTGTTCCATGATCTTCCAGGCACAGAGTTGAGGCTGACAGGTCAGTAGTTCCCAGGGTCCTCCTTTCTACCTTCTTTAAAAATGGGTGCAATATTTCACTTTTTCCAGCCACTGAGGACTTCATCTGAGTGCTGTGACTTTTCAATTATCATGGAGAGTAGCTTGGCAACTACAACAGCCAATTCCCTCAGGACTCTGCGATGCATCTCATCAGGTCCCATAGACTTATGTATATAAATCCATAGACTTATTACTTATAATTCAGGGAGTGGGTGAATCCTAAAGAGTTGAGACAACCAATTTGTGGGCAACTTCTTGAAGTAGAATGAAATTCAAGACATAAGGTTCTGACTTGCAAGTACAGGTAGATTTCAGTGTGGCAACTGAAACAATTGCCGTCCTCAGCTTTCACCCACAGCTCAGCAAATAGCTCTTTCTCAAGAGCAGGGGCAGATGAACAGATGCCTGTTTGCTCCACAGTTCATAGTACATAATTTAAGGCTGCTGGATACTGAGTCCATTGTTATGATTTCCTGGGGTTTAAGGTAAAGACTTGAAAAAAATGACTGCAGCTTTGGGAATGAGGCAGCCTTGAGCTTAGAGATGGGGCAGACAGCTGAGAATGGTAACAGCGTCACTCCAGTGGCAAAACCTGCCTGTGATGGTGAGTCAGTCTGGAAGTGGTGGCTTTCTGAACTATTTGTACATGGACAGGACTCTGGTCCACTCCTTCAGGCCACAGCTCCACTTTCACAGGTTCTGATTCAAGGTTCTGATTTTCAGTAAAGCCATCGCTCCCTCAAAACGCATCCTGTGTGTAGTGTGCAAAGTCACTGTCCAATCTGAAAACCAGACCACACAGCTGAGCCATTGCATCTCTCCAATATAGCATTAGGAACAAAGGGATATCCTTTTCCAGACACTGGAGGTTGGATTAAATGGAGGCTTGCTACAGGTGGAGGAAACTCTGTCCAACACTGCAGAAGTTGCATTTGCTTTCTCCCAAAAGCTGAGTACGGCTCACTTGTCCTGAGGAGGAGTATAATGAAACCTTCAAAAAGTAAAAATAATTAAACCTCTCAGGATCAACACTTTTTCTTAAAACAAATGCAACACTTTCCATTTAGGAGTGAATTAATGGCAAAGAAGTAGCTTAACATCAGCCTTACAAACTCCATGCAAAACTTCAGAATGACAGTGATGAGTCATGGATCATGAAGACTATGACATCTTGTTATAAAGAACCAGCTTCCCCTTTGTTTTCTCTTTTTTTTTTTTATTTTTTTCTTCCAGTGAGTATCTATCTCACTGCAGCTCATGTGCTTGTATTTAAATATAGCCATACACTTCACATCCAGCTAGCCAAGCAAATGCCAAGCATGCTTTTCATGTTATTTTTACTGTGTCTACCCAAGTATAATAACACAAACAAAACCCATAAACCCATGCCAGAGATGAGATTCTGGGATCTCTGATGTTCTTTGGCCAAAATCATCAGTTTAAGTCAAACCACGTTAACTTATAGCAACCCCATCTTATTATTGGGACCTATTATATCAAACCCAACTGTTTTCCTTTTAGAGAATTTTGTCATTAGTGAATGGGGATAGATTAGTCTCAGATGACTTGTTTGGACAGTGTCAAAAAGCAGTCATGCTGCTTTTTTTCGGTCTCCATCATTTGATCTGATATGCATAAAATCTATAGAGGTAGGTTTTCAAGCGGAATACTTTGTTAGCTGGGCTTTCACCAGACTCCAGTCTTCATATCTCAGCATGATTTAGTATTGTGATCATGTCTCCCCTTAGCGGCTGGCCCCTGGGATTAACAGCTTGCTGCTTACTCACCAGACAGTTAAAGGAGTTATTTTTAGCACAGGCAAGAGAGGCCAGTGATTTGGGTGGGCAAGACCCTATTTAAACAGAAGTGTTCTGCACAGAGGGCATCTGCTGAGAGTCTGAGCAGGGCAGAAGGACATGTGGCAGAATACAAAGTACACAAGAGGGGTTAAAGGTAAGTCTGCAACATCCATTAATGCTACTCCTCCCAAGCTCAAACTGAGCACTACTTGATGGTGCTGACTGATTGGAATATCCTAGTAGCATGCCACAAGCAAACCTGACCCAGTGTGTGTCAAACAGGACAAGCAGGCTGCTGTTTCACTGCAGCGAGGGTAGCTGCTGTCTCAGACTGGCTGTGGTAATACCTACAAGCAGCAGGATGTCAACAGTTGTGTGAGCCTCTTGTGCGAGGCTGCTGGGGAACCTACAGTTCCCTTTCCAAAGTGGAGGCAAACTTCTATTCTGAATATTTAGGTAGTGGTATAGTGCCACAGGCCGTGACTCGCACTTTGGCCTGTTGTGATAGATGTTGTGTAAATACAAGAATAAACAGGTCCCTAAACATAAAGGATGGGTGGTTTTTATTTTTTCTTTTTCTTTTCCTTTTTTTTTTCAGCTGCTTTCGTTTCTCTCACTTGAACAATGCTACGATCACGGCAACTCACAGGAAGCTGCTCATAGGATGTGCCTAGGGAAGCTGGCTGGGTGTGCCATTTAAGATCTTGCAGATATTAGACTTTGAATCATTTAGAGATAATTACTTTACATTTAGGGCATTTAGTGATTTCACTCTCCTCTTCCCCAGTGCCTGAGGAAATGAAAGATGATGTGACTGTTTGACAAACACTTCCCACCTTTCTTTTCCCCTCCTCCTGAAATAAAAAGGATAATGTAGTGATCTGTGCACGTAATCGAAGTCTTTTATGCTCACCAGATGTTAGGGAGAAAAATGAGCACAGTGGGAGGAAAAGGAGTCAGCACTGAAATGGTACTTTATTCTTTAAATAGCACCTGCTATCTAGAGATCTCAAAGCATCTCAAAAGTACTAATGAATATAGCTGCACTCACTATTCCTAGTTCCTACTGGGGTGAAACCACCAGTCTAAAGTTTCACTGCAGTCCCTCTGTACTTCAAGGCAAAGTTGGATTTTTTTTTTTTGTTTTTGTTTTTAAATACAGCTGATGTTTTAGGCCCCAGCCCTGAGACTGGCTGCAGAGGGTGGATCCAGGAACCTGTAGTGGGGTTTGTGGATACAGTAGTGTACCAGTGCTGTGACAGGAGAGTGTGGGTCGTTTACAGGGGTTAAGTAGCAGTACTCCTCAGTGTCTACTTGTCCTCCCTGGTGGGTGTGAGCTGTTATCACAGTGAAGAATTAAAATTATCCTGCAAAAAAATAGAACCTAGAGCAGAGAGATGATAAGGACCAGGGTCCAGAAATAGAGCAGGTAGACTTAGCACTGAATTAAAAAATTTGAGAGTGTAATACTAGAATGTGAACACCATGTCACTCGGCTGTTTTCTGGGATTTTACAGGAACAGGTCAGTGATGAGTGGTGTTCCCCAGGGGTCAGTACTGGGTCCAGTCCTCTTCAATATATTCATCAATGACCTGGATGAGGGGATAGAGTGCACCCTCAGCAAGTTTGCCAATGACACGGGTGGCTGATAGGCTGTAAGGCTGTGCCACCATACAGAGAGACCTGGACAGACTGGAGATTTGGGCAGAGAGGAACCTTATGAAATTCAACAAGGGCAAGTGTAGGGTGCTGCACCTGGGGAGGAATAACCCCATGCACCAGGACAGGTTGGGGACTGACCTGCTGGAGAGCAGCTTGGTGGAAAGAGACCTGGGAGTCCTGGTGGACAACAGGATGACCATGAGCCAGCAATGTGCCCTCGTGGCCAAGGCGGCCAATGGCATCCTGGGGTACATCAAGAAGAGTGTGGCCAGCAGGTCGAGGGAGGTCATCCTCCCCCTCTACTCTGCCTTGGTGAGGCCGCACCTAGAGTGTTGTGTCCAGTTCTGGGCTTCCTGGTTCAAGAAGGACAGGGAACTGCTGGAGAGGGTGCAGCAGAGAGCTACCAAGATGATTAGGGGACTGGAACACCTCTCTTATGAAGAAAGGCTGAGGGATTTGGGTCTCTTCAGTCTGGAAAAAAGGCGGCTGAGGCGGGACCTTATCAACACTTATAAATACTTAAAGCGTGGGTGTCAGGAGGATGGGGCCAGGCTCTTTTCAGTGGTGCCCGGGGACAGGACAAGAGGCAATGGGCACAAACTTGAGCATAGGGAGTTCCACCTAAACGTGAGGAGGAACTTCTTTACCCTGAGGGTGGCAGAGCACTGGCACAGGCTGCCCAGAGAGGTGGTGGAGTCTCCAACTCTGGAGACATTCCAAACCCGCCTGGACGCGTTCCTGTGCAACCTGCTCTGGGTGACCCTGCTCTGGCAGGGGATTGGACTAGATGATCTCCAGAGGTCCCTTCCAACCCTGTGATTCTATGATTCTATGTCCTCTGAACCAAATTCCCAGCCAGCCATGATCACCAGTCCTTTTCCCAACAAACTGGTTACCTGTTCTCTGCTGTACTATAGCTCTGGGAGATTCTACGGTCCTTTAGCAGTGAGGGGGAGTTGCTGTTCCCTCTGTTTGCAGTAGTATGCTTTTTATGCCTGCATGGGAACCCACAGCTGCTGCAGGAGTGCACATCCACCAAAGAGTTACTCCCTTTCTCTATCTCTCTCAGGTTTGTCTCGCTCTACTGTATTATCCATCAGTTCAAACTGTAGATGCTATGTAAGCTGGAGTTCCTAAAGACATGCAGCGTGCATTCTCTTATGGAAGCAACTTTGGATTTCTCTGATGAGAGAAGAACATAACCAGAAAGTCTGAGCTGATGTTAGAAAGTAGAGATTTGACTGGATACACTTGAAGTGTATGCAGCCTATTTCTGATGTAGGCTGTGGGAACTGCATTAATATATTAGAAAGGAAGTGTTTTTACAGCCACCCCAGAGGGGTGAGGGAATTATCACCATTCACAGTTTGTAGATGGAGGAAGCTGAGGACCCAAGTAACTGCTTTTCCAAAGGTAATAGAACAAGACAGCAGTAGTCCCTGGGTTCCAGCTCCCGCTTGGACTGGACTTTCGGCCAGAGCAGCCACACTGCCCTGGTCACGGCCTTTCATCTTCAAGCCATCCTATGGGATGTTGTGCAATGTGATTTTTATGTGACAGTTTAGGACCACCAAACTGCATGTCCCTGTGCAGTTAGCAGGAAGCGTCAGTGTCGTAGATTTATCATCTCACTGAGTTAAACCGTCTGGTCTGTGTTTGCTCTGAGGAGCTCACCACTGTAGTGCCAGGAGTTCTCGATTATCTCTGTGAGGGTAAATAATGGAAGAATGCTTCCTGTTTTGTGATTTATGACATTTCCTAATGATTTGTTGTTCAGATTTCAAGTTAATCTAACCCTTTATTTATTTTCAAACAGGATCAATGTTGGATTCTTGGCAATGTCCCAAACATCTTTCATAAGTGAAATGCCATGTAGTATTTTTCTCTGAAGTACAGTTCTTTTAAATATGAATTATCACTCAATAGGATGGGGAAAGGGTTGCAAAACATGGGGAGAAGATATCTGACCATAATTCAGACTGAATTTCTGTTCTAGATTCAGGATGGGGGTACCCTCTGAAGGTCCTGCTTCATCTCCCTTTCACACAACACAAAAAAGGGTTTCAACAGAAAATCATTCTAGTCCAGTACACCTCAGCAGATTTGGATCTAGATGCAATCCACAATACTGATATGTTGTTTAGATCTTGCTGAGGAATCAGACCACCTTTTTTACAGTTTTCACAGGGTCTTGGTCAGCTGATTCTACAGATTATCACACAGATAAGCAAGCTCCCTGGGGCATACTGCAAACACTGGTGTAAAACTACTGAGGCAGCAAGATGTAGCAGTGTCACTCCACTGTTGTAAATGTTTCTGAGGACCGTCAGTTCCTTTTTTAAGGAGTTTCTGTGCAGTGGCTTTATGGAGTGGATTGTGTCATCTGTGTTCCCTGTTACCCTTGAATTAACCTTCAAAGCATCTTCCAACAACTTCTCTGTAATTTTACCAGCAGGCAACTTCCAGAGTCTTTACCTAAATATTTCTCACTGTTATTGCTCTCAGTCCCAGCAGCTCCTGATTGTCCTTAGTTTGCTTTCTGTGTTCTTTTTTTAACCAGGAATGTCAGAGAGAGAGCGGCAAGTCATGAAGAAACTGAAGGAAGTGGTAGATAAACAGAGGGATGAAATCAGAGCAAAGGACCGGGAACTCGGACTTAAAAATGAGGATGTAGAGGCTGTAAGTGGCTCTTAGTCTTCATACTTCTCTTCTTTCTCACCCATACTTTCATAGGCTGGTTTCAAGTTTTAAGTTATTGTAGAATTTGTCAGCAATGACAGATTGTTAGTCCAGTAACTGAAGTGTCCGGCATAACTGCGGAGTGTCCAAAATGATTAAGCAGTCTTCAGGGCAGACACACACCCTCTGCTGTGTTCAGAAGGACCAGGCACACTTGGAAGGTGACTGTAAACCAGTGTAACAAGAGAGGAAGATGGGGGAAGAACAGATTGTTTTGTTTGTTTCCTTAAGGACCTGATACCTCTCCCTTTTCATGGGAACAGGACAGGTAACTTTCTCTGGCTTCTTGACTCTCTCTGCTTTGGCAGTGCAAACTTCCTCAGCACCCCCATGCCTCATCTCACCCAGAGATCCCTGCTGTAGGTGAGCGGGCTACTGTATATTTTGCATATGATCTCTGCAGAGTTTGGCTGCAGGGACTCCACACACACTCCCCCACACCAGGGATTCAGTGCGGATTTCCTCTTTGCACAGGAAGGGGGTGGGAGGAAGGGGCCCGAGCCCCACCAAGGTCACTTACTTTTGCCAGCAGTGAACAGAAGGTCACTGAGACGATGGCTGGCCATGGGGACAACAGCACAAGAGATCCGGGTTTAGTCTCAGATGAATCACGCACTCCACTGTGACTTTAGGAATCACATGATGTCTTGGTTCTTTCTGTGTCAGGAGGAATGACCTCCTTACCCATATTTTGTTTCCCATTCTCATGCTGCCTCATCTCCTTAGGCCATGGGACTTCTCTGGTGCTAGTAAGGGCCAGACCTAGATGATCTCTCTGCTACCCAAGTGCCTCTGGCAGCTGCTGTGGCCTTTCTAATTGGTGCTGTCCATACAATGCCCAGCAGGTCACATCCTGCCTTATGAGAGGGCCTAAGAGCTCAAAGCAAAGTACTTATAATATGAATTGAATAGTAAGGATTCCTCTGTCTTTTGTTTCTCTCTTCTACTCTGGGTTAAGATTTGATTCAGAATCCCATAAGCCACCCTGTCCTTGAATTTTGCTTTTTTGAAACGTAATATCAGAAGTGATGGATTTACTTTTAGCTGGAGAATTCCCTGTGCTAGGGGAAAAATGCTTCTTTACTTTAGAAGCCAATTAATTTTTGGTGACTGCAACTGTAGTAGATAATCGGAGATTTTAAAAAACTAATCTGGGAGCGAAGAGGGGGGAGAATTTTCCAGATTAAATTCAACAGGAACCCACTACTTCTTTAACATGATGTTTGGGACTTGGCCATCATGGCTGATGGGTGAATGAATGATGACCCATTGCATCAATGTTTTTCAGCTTCAGCAGCAACAGAACAGGTTAATGAAAATTAACCATGACCTGCGGCACCGGATCACCGTTGTTGAGGCTCAGGGCAAGGCACTGATTGAGCAGAAGGTGGAGTTAGAAGCATATCTGCAAACCAAGGAGCAGGAGATGGGCAACCTGCGAGCAGAGCTGGGGAAACTGAGAGAAAAACTGCAGGGTGAGGACAGCCAAAATGGGGAGGAAATAAAGGTAAGAAGCGCTTTAAATCACTTTTTAAACAGCCTTTTAAAAAGCTTTGGACCTCATACCAAGGACCTCTTCTTTGGATACTCTTTGGTGCTCAAGGACAGTATCTTATGTTTAGATGTGACAGAGAGCAATGTCACTCATTGCACTGTGACAGGAAAGGCCCTGTTAGGGTGGATGATGACCCAGTGGAACAGACCCCTCCTTCCTAAAGGAGGGAACTGGTCACACGGGAGGCAGAGTGGCAGCACAGGCTAGCATTGGTATGTCTGCATTAGAGAACAGCTCTCCCCTTTGACTTGGCTACCCATCACATGTCCTAGGAAGTGTAACCTTTGGGCCGTGTGCTAGGCTGCAGAATTCACCAGATACCAGAAAAAATAATTGCTTCAAAAGAGGGTGTTCCGTTAAAAACATCATGAAGCAAGCCAAAATCTCTGGAGTATCAGCTGTTAGTTTGTATTAGAGGCAGATAAAGTTTTTGTAGTGTTGTATTAGTATGTTTGGCTTCATTTTGTTTGTGCACATCAAGCCTTTCCCCCAAAGGAAAACACACTGATCCCTTAAACAGTCTGGGTTTTCCAGAAGATAAACATCTGACCAGTAGCTTAAGCTTGGCCGAGTATACAAATATGCAAGCCCTAATAGTTCTCCAAGGTACAACGCACTATAACGGTGGCGGCATGCGAACCATAGTAGAAAAGAAATTGTGAGAAGCAGTCCCAGAAGCAATGCAGAACTCTGCGCACTTGGTCCTCATAGTGCTTATGGCACTTTTGATCTGTCAGGACTGAGCTGGTCTACCACTAACAAATCAACATATAAATTTTTGAAGGCACCTTTTAGAGGAACTAACTTTGGCCTCATTTCTGCTTTCATTTCGTATTCGAATTTGTGCAGTGAAGTGTTACTAGCACAAATGTTCATGAAAAGCAAATGTTACTGCTTACATACTCAAGTACTTGCAGGAACAGGCAAAGTGGCAATATGCAAATTGCAATGGTGCTGAGATCAGAGCAGAAGGAATGCAAACTTGAGGGGAGCTTCCTGAGAAACTGATGCATCTCTGGTCTCTTGCATCCCTTAGTCCTCTTTATCGTTCCTGTTATTTTCCTTTGTGCATATGACACTAATTCTGTCCTACTAAAGCAAATGTGCTTTATTTCCCTTTCCTAATGCTGCTCTTAGAAGAGTAGAAAATAAGATAGTAGGTATCCTGATAAAACAGGATAATAGGTATCGTGATATGAAAGAACTTAGAGGAGCACTATCCTATGGAGCGGTTTGGCAGGATGCGTTGGTAAGAGCTCCGGTACCAAGCAGCATTGTAAATGCCTGATAGATGCAGCAAAGAGTGAAACATCCAGTTCATTTGTAGTAGGCAGGATATACGTCAAGAAGCAGTGGCAAAGACTGAAGGGGTGCCCTGGTCCCCCCAGGAACGTGACAGCCAGTGTTGTGTTAACATGTCACTGCTGAATTGGGCAAGCACTGTATTAATAAAGAAAAGGATGATTTCATTGCTGTTAATTCATCCAGGACACACAGCTTTGTAAATGGGGCTGTGGAGCCTAGGCCTGGAGCCAGCAGGAGTGAAAGTGTCCTCAGTCTCTGGAGAGAAAGGATGCATTCTTTACCTCTCTCTAACTCATCAGTTCCATGGCAATGGCGCTTCTTCTAATGAGAGCCGTTCCCCGCTCTCTGTGCCAGGATGATGGTTAGACAGGAATTGCAGTGGCAAGCAGAAAGCTAGAATAGCTGCATGCTCTGGAATGGACATTGCTTGTTGGCTTCAGTCAAGTACATTTGCATTGGCTATGGGCTGCTCAGTCTTTGCTGATTTGAGCAAAATCTAGCAAAAATAGCTTATTTGGGCAAAGGTGTGGTGCAAATATAGAACCAAAAGAAGAGGCATCAGCTCAGACCCTAATCTAGAGAGGTGGAGAAGAGGAAAAATATTTGGATAATTTCCTTTGAACCTCTTGTTAAGTTGCATTAATCTCTATTTATTGTAGTCCATGTAAAGAAATGCTTTTGGATGAATGGCGTGAATCAAACAAATGGACAAGTGAACACTGCTCTGCTTCTTCGTCTTTGCAGGACAAGGATTGTAATCCCTGCTGTAGAAATTGTTATTAACTCAACCTTAGCCCAGGCAAGTTTAACCTGAAATCATATAGCAAAACTGTTTCACAAAACGTGAGCTCAAAAGAGGGTAGGATCAGGCTTACGAAAATGGGACTCTGTTTTAGAATTTCAGTACTTAGCTCCTCAAATGTCCAGCTTGTATCCCAGCGAGGCATCTGCAACACAGGAGCTCTGTGAGTCTGATCCCTGCATCCTACTGGGAGGGCGAGTGGCTGACCTGGCTGCTGGCATCTCTGATTTCATGTGCTGGTTTCTAGTCAGTCCTTGCAAAAAGCGTCACATTTCAAATGTACTTTGCTACATTTCAAAGGTACTTTGCTGGAACAGTGTGCCCTGATTTATTTGTGTTGTTAGATATCCTGCAGACCTCTAAAGGCTTGTAGCTGCTTTTCAGCATCTCGATTCTGAGTACCCTTCCCAGAAACTTGTGATTTCTCATTAGCTAGTCCTCAGCTTTGTGCAGCCACCGAGTGGAACAACAGTAGAGGACCTCAGCAATGGTCTTCTGTCTACTATGCTTATACAGCCCACATTTTCACAAGCAGTTAAGGCCAAATCGTTCTGTGCAAGTGCAAGAGTCTACCTGGGTGACACAAGGCTGCGCCACAGACCTGGGAATCCAACCATTTGCCTGGAGTGCAAGTTCTGGCTTGTTGGGAGCCACAGAAACTGGGGGGTGGGAGATAAAATTCCTCCAAGCTCACAGTGAATTCTTAGAGGAAAAGAAGAGACAAGGGTACATACGTATAAATGGCTCATCTAGCATTCATCTGCAGTTTTCTTCTACTTTGTGGCTAGATCCTGGTGCTAATACCAATTCTGCTTTTTTAATAATGGCATTAAGGGGATATAAACTTAAATCTCTGCTTGATATGTTTACATCCAAAGGAGCTTTCTCTTTGTGGGAGGAGCTGGAGGGAACTGTCATGATCTTTGCTGTGCAGTTTTTTTCAGTGTTTATATAAAAGCCTGATGTTTGATTTACCCCATTTGTTAAAACTATGAATTCCTTAAAGTGACTTGTTTATCAAAAATTGGACTATATATTTTCAGTGGACTTTCTGTCAGTCTGGATTTCACAGGAATTTCTCCACAAGAAAACTTAGCACCTATAAGGTGGCTCAGGTTGGACCTTGTGTTCAGGCCTGCTAGAAACAATTGGTGTTTGTTTTCCCAAACATGTAACTCTATGAAAGATTCCTGTGAGCACAGGGCTTTGATTGTAGGTCACAAGTCTTAGGTCTTCCTCTTCTGAACACAAGGTGAGGAGAGGTAAAATAGAGCTCAGACCATCTTTCAGAGGCTTGCCATGGTCTCACCAGTCCTGTGTGTGGCAACAGTCAACCTGAGCACAGGGACGACCAAAGTGATCAGATCACTGAGCTGTTCTTGCTGACAGTCTTTAACATGAAAAACAAATTCCTTCTACATTTTTTTTCCTCTTAAAATTGCCACGTTTCTCTTAAAAGGTGATTTAATAGTGCAAAAAGGAAGAGGTTGGGAACTAGACTGATAAATACTTTAAACTCATCAGACATGGCACTCACATGGTGAATTTAAAGACCATGTTTCACTTCCTAGACAGAACCGAACAATGATGACTGCCTCTCAGAGTCAGAAAAGATGGCAATGGACTTAAAAGATCCGAATCGTCCAAGGTTCACCTTGCAGGAGCTCCGGGATGTCCTTCATGAGAGGAATGAATTGAAATCTAAAGTGTTTTTACTTCAAGAGGAGCTTTTATATTACAAAAGGTAGGTTAGATCTCTTCTCCTGTTGCATGCTATACACAGAGGAGCCATAGGGCAGATCTAGAAACAATAAATGTGCTCTTAAATAGTGTCCAACAAGCTCACAATTCTGCAAAGGCTTAAAGTATAGATTGCAAGCGTACAGCTTTAGTGTCAATCTGGTTCCTCAAAATCGGGAAAAACTATGTCCTTCTCTAACTCCCAGGTTCCCCATGAATCTTAGAAAGATTGCAAACATTTAATACTTTTGAACTTCAAAAATGAGGATGAGTGGGTCTTAAATGAAAATTCTAGAACTTTTATTCAGTGCATTCCTCTCCTTGTCACAATGGGAAGAGAATATTGAAAGGGTGCCCAGTTCTAGGTGCCATTCCTTGGTTGACAGAAAAATCTCCCATTGATTTCAGTGAGCTTGGACCAAATCTTTTTGCATTTCTTCATCAACAGTACTACCTCAGTCTGAATTTTAGAACTTTAAGTGCTTCCATGGCTTGGGAGGAGAACATTAATTATCTTTTCTTTCTTTCAAGTGAGGAAATAGAAGAAGAAACTAGATCCCCTCAACCTACACCCATAATTCAGTCAAAACCCTCAACTCAGCCTGAATCTGGAATCAAACGACTGTAAGTAGCATATTTTCTAAGGATACTGGATATAGCCTGCAAATATTAAATGTTTCTTATGAGTAGGACAATTTAAATTTAAAAATTAAGATAACCGCATCCTTAATGTACATGGGAGAGACATCGCAGGAGCACTTGACAGGTATCACGAAACAGACATAGGTTTTGGCCAAAACTTTTGCCTAGTTCTGGGTCAAGTTTCAGTCTTGGATTATTTCCTGTGGTAGCTTTTGCTCCCTACGTGCAGACAGCAGCAGGGAGCCCAACAGTATTCCATGTGCTTGTGTTTATGGGCCAGATTAGTGTCCACAAGAAGCCCACTCTAGTTCTAATGTTTCCTTCTTCCGTACGCTATTCAGGCTAACCAAAAGAGCATGTATTGCAATGTTTTATTATGGCTGGTGAGAGCTGGTGAGCTCTTAAACACAGACACTTGATCTTCCTAGAGAATTTTCTTGTCTGGGACACATAGTCATACTCCAAAGGGAGGTGCTACTAATTGTGGTCTTATTCAGAGCACTGCTCAGCCTGTCCTGTGTGCCCAAAACTGAACTCAGTGCCAGATCTCAGTGTGCACGGATTGTAGGAACGATGTTCCTTTTCAAGTGCAAGTCCCAGTTCCTTGACGCACAGATCCTAAGGTGGGGGAGTGTCAGAAACCACTGGCCCCCAGGCCATGCTCAGAAGATGTGTAAAGAGTGTTGTTCACAAGTAAAACCAGCTGCAGACCTGTAGCAGCTGGGTGTGGAGAGCAAGGTTTCCCCATGACCTCGTTGTGCCCATTTCCCTGTTGACCTAAGCCTTTAGACCCTGATTTGCGCTATCTGTACAGCACAAAAACCTTTTGTTTGCTGAACAAATTCACTGCTGGAGAGGATGCCAGCTTTCTTGGCTATAAAGAAGCTCACCTTCTTCAGGTGAAGTATTTAATGTCACTGTCCGAAACCTAACCTTACCGTCAGAGGTGTGCATTTACTAGTATATCACTTAGTTATAAAATGACAGTGTTAGCTAATCCATTTGCCTGTTGAAACTCCCTCTTTGTACATTTATTTATTCCAAATTAAATCTTGTAACCTTTTAACAAGTCTTTGGATTTTTGTGCTACTGGAAGCTTAACTTTTTTAACTGCATAAATTATTTTGAAACAGTCATTTGTTTCAACATAAAAAGCTCTTCCATCCTGTCCCCATGTCCATAACCTTCAGTCCTTGTTTAATAATAGCAACAGCCCTGTGAGAGAAAGTTCCATTTGGAAGATCTGGACTGATCCAAAACACCATAAAGTCAGGAGGGCGCTTTTGATTATTTTCAGTAGACTCCAGCTTCTGCCTGTGCTGCTGTTTGCCGAGAGAACCCTTCCTCTTACATCACTAGAAAATACACTTTGAGTTTGGACTTAAGTTTTCATTCTGCAACTGTGATGATAATAATAGTACTTTGTCTCACAAGATTGCCACTGTAAAGCTTCTCTTTTCTTTTAAATTTATTTTAGTACTTTTTAAAGCTTATCCTGTTGGGGGGGGTGGCTGGTTGCAGCTTACGCAGTTTGTGTTGATTGAAGTTTCCATGCCTGATGTATGAAAGACAGCGTAAAAATGTAAACAGATGTTGTAAGACAGAGCGTATGCTGACAAGGTATTAACTTTGACTCTGCCTTCTGTATACATGCATGAGCAATGCAGGGAGACATGGCAGGAGGCACATAAGTGTTTTCAACCAGTTATCTCAATTCCTCTCCGTTAATTTATTAGTGAAAGCCTCTTGAGCATCAGACCGTTCAACCAATGCACATTTTCAACCACCTGTCTAATCTTTCTGTTTCTCAGATTCTGTGTTAAATTCATATAACTAAAACCACACACAATAAAACATAAAATCAGGTTGTTTTGGTCCCTTTCAGAAGAGGCAAGAGTCCTCTTCTGCTGGACAATGGAAGCAGATATTGAACCTGCTGCTGAGATGGAATTACTTTCTTTAGCTGTCCTGCTCTTTCCCCAGGTTTCTTTCTGCTGTCTCTTCATTTAGCAATCATATTAAATAAGAGAAGACAAAACAGTTTACTTAAATAATCTGAAGGATTGTTTTATTCTTGCAGCCTGTCTGGATAGGATTTGTCTAGCGTGGGTTTATTTCCTTTCCCCACTCTTCTCTGTGTGTATCGTCAACACTGTACTTGTAGGTGGGCTTTAAAAAGACAGGAAATATCACTGCTGGGAAAAACAAAGAACCCAAGTGTAGCATCTGTTCTGCGCTGTTATATCACCCCTCCTGCAGTCCCTGCCTGCTGCCAGCTGTCTCCGGAGCTCCCTTCTCCCCCTCCCGGGCAGGATGCTGCCAGCACCTCCCTATAGGGCTACCTGGGTCACACACCGGCACATAAACTCTCCACACCTAACGACATAATGAAATCTTGTAATGCTGATATCTGCGTGCAGAGTGCCTTTACAAATGGAAGCAGGATTGCTTTTCCCTCCATTTCAGATGTTTCCTCCTGACTAAACAAAAAGCTGAAGTACAAACGTAGGAGACGCTGTTGCTGTCCTCTCAAGAGAAGTTTTATGCTCGCCTGTGTATGTGCCCTTTTTCCCTTGACCACCCTGTATCTCAGGGAATGAGACAGATGTATATGTAGCCTGTGCCATCTAAGATGTGCTCGAGTGATTCTGTGCTGCAGCCCCATAAAGGAGGGAAAACAGAAGTTACAGAAATCAACGTTTTTTCACTCCCAGGGTTCGCATGTTTGGGGCAAACTCTGAGTTCTGATCTCAGACTGATTGATTTCTAGATTTGTCTCTACCACATGACATGTCAGAGTTTTGATGAAATAATGGAACCAGGAGGCTTTACTGAGGAGGAAAAGTACAAGGATTAAAAATGCTCCCTCTGTTTTGAGCAGAAAACGCCCTTTTGTTTTCTCTTTAAGGATACGTGCTTGTTTGTCACTGATGTAATGCCTGAAATAGCCATAAGTTTTCTTCCTATTCTTGCAGTCTACAAAAGCTGATGTGTCTGTCTCATTTCTGCAGCTAACAGACCGTGCCACAAGGCATAAAAATAGAAGTCCTAGCTACTGCTAATGATACAACAATGTTTGCTTGTTTGTTTTCAATTTGAATCTAAGAATATCAGTTAGAGTGACTGTGTTGGGGAGAGCTGCATTTGGTCACAAGTGAAATGTCTCTCATGATTTCAACTTAATCTTTAATTGACATTAGTCCACAGTTCAAAAAATTATTTGGCACAAGGGAGAACCTCTGAGGAGAACCCTTAGAAAAACAGAGGGTGTTCCAGGTATGGATGAAGGTGTGTTGGCAGGTTTGTGTGGGGCTGGCTGGGCATAGAGCACCGAGCCAGAGTGCTCTCTCAACTTCTAAGTTGCATGAATTTTATGATGATGTGTAGTAAAAGTGCTGAACTCTTACAAAGAAACAGTCTTGCTGCTAGCCAGCTAGAAAGTGTTGCTGCTAGAATAGTTGCAAGGTTTCAAATAAGCGTTTAGCTGCCTGCAGTTCGCATCTTTCTGCATGTGAAGCAATGCAGGTTCCTTTGGAACAGATACACAGGCCCTTTAACCAAGTAGCTTGCACAGGAGGTTATTTCAAGATTTCACCTGCGATACTGGTTTTTAACTTGAAACTATCAACTGTAACATTTGTAAATCGTTAATTGTAATGCTGGCCCTGTCTAACCCTGTTTTCCGTGCAAATATCCAGTAGTCACAGCAGAGTCCTGTTTTGTATTTCCTAACATACACCTTCATCCTTCATTTCATTATGTATGTGCCTGTTTGTCTCTTGGGAAGAAAAATGTGCACTCTGCTCTGCATTGCTACAGGTGGTAATACCTTGATGAAATCCAACCCAGATTGCAGGCTGCCTCACAACAGAAAAGTGGTATCTTTTAGAAATTCAAAAGCAATTTAAACTGTTTCAATGACTGCTTTTTCTAAATAAGTTTTTCACTGAGGAGAACTGTCTTGGGTGATGCAGATCCACCTCTCCTTGTAACATGTCCTGTGTGGTAATTCAAAGTAACCCCGTGTATCATGTTTGCCTCTTTTCTTTTTAATGGAATGCTTTTTCTTTCCCTTGCTCCAGTCTTATCTCTTCTGTGTCTGTACTTTCCTGACCAGGATCTTTACAGCCATAATGCCCATGGTAGCAGCTGGATTGATTCCAGACGATCCCACATTGCAACCAATAAGAAGACTTGTGTCCCTTGTAGGAATTTTTTTTTTAAATGTTTGGTACCGTGGTTTCCTTTTGCATGCCCCTGTGTTAACACGCACTGCTGGTTGCATTCTCATCGGCTGCCTGTGGGATCACAGAAGAACAGTGCCAATCAGAATGACCAGTCAGTCCACACAACTCATCGTAGTCCTCCATGCTCATCCTCAAGCATTGACATTTTATCGCCTTTTGCCTCAATGTTACCATGCTAAACCAATCATTACTCCTTAGAAAACTGTTGTAATATGCAATTTTAACCAGCATCTGTTAATTTTGCTTACTAAGACTGTCTATTCACAATTCACACCAATGCTTTTTCAGAAACCCATGTCATTCTAATGACTTGTTACAAAACAGTGAGTTAGATTTACAGAATGTAATGGCTGATATCTACATTAATTTCCAGGGTTAATCATAGGCTGTTGCTTCTGTGTCTTTCTATCTATGCACTGTATATTTTGTCTCTAATTATGTATTTTGGAATAGAGTATCACTCTCAATAATCGATTCTGTCATCCTTTTCTTGGCTGTCCCTGGAAGATGTACTGATACTGGCTAATGCAAAGCCTCTTTGCATTAGAAGTGCTGCTTTAGTGATCTTTATATTTACAGCAGCAACACAGTATTTAAATTCCTTTCCTCTCCACACAGACAGACTTTCTCCAAACGTCCTCCATGAGAGTGTCCTAGGCATAACAATTTTCATTGTTTCAGAAGGAATTAAAAAAGCCTAACCCTTCTGCTTCGTGTAGACATTTTACAAACATATTTTTCTCTTACTTAATTTCATTACAAAGTGAAAAATTACTGAATTTTGACATTTGAAACTTACTGCATAAATACAGCAGTCCTTTGTGTGGACTTCAAGATACCGAGCCTGACCGTGCAGGACCAAACACGCTCAGCAGAAAGCCTCAGTGACTAGGCACTTCTTTTGTGAGCTGGAATTGGATCTGGCCCTGAAAAGACATAGCATATGTGTGTGAATGTATGAGCTCCTGTGATGAAGGTGGTAGAAAAGTGTGAGGCTAATTAAGTGCAAGACTTTTTTCACTATTAAGGCTGCACATTTGAAGCCAGGAAATGCAAAAGTTCAGGTCCTGCTAGCAACGTTAGTTATCTGGCATTGCGCTTGAGTAGCTTTTTTTAATCACTTTCTAGTCAAGAAATAATTATTCTTAATATTCTTAGTAATTATCATCACGCTTACCTGCACGTATGATAGGATATTTTTTCAGGAAAGCTGCCTTAAACCTCATCTGACACTCAAATACAGCCTCCTATGTGACTAGAGATGTCGAAGGCAGAACTCCCTGGTCTGCACAAGGCGGCTTGGACCGTTGGGATCATGGTACTGGGGGGAGACCGGAGGGAGCGTGGGTGGAGGACGCGCCGAGGATGGTGGGGTGTGAACACAGGGTCAGGCTTATGCCCTGACAAATATTCCATCACCTGTCAAAATTGAGTTTATATTTGTGTAGTCTTTTACTGTAGAAGCAGTTACCCGTTCCTGCCCTGGATCAGAACTGCATTATGCTTGGTACTGTGCAAGCAAATCAGTTTTTACCTCCTCAAGTGCCCCATTAAAACCATAAGGGTATGCAGCCAATTCAAACCTTTGGTAGCTGGAACCACAACTTTTGCATTTCTCAGCAGACCTAAAGGCTGCACTAACACCTCTTGTACTGAACTCATGACGAACATGGAATTTGCCTAATCAAATAACTTCATGCTGTACAAATAAGATGATACTAAGGATTTTTCCAACTATAATTTTTTAGCTCTGTTGTCAGCTGGCAATTTGTTGTTGTATTAAATGGCTGTTGGTTCATGTACGTCATTATCTTAGAGCACCCAAGGCGTGTGACAGGAAATGACGTGCACACTTGTGTGCATTTGTTTAGAGCCTTCATCCTGCAAACTCTTGTGCACATACGTGCATTTATTCGTTTATTTTTGCAGGAATCAAGTCTACATATCAAAATCTGTACACTCGATAAAAATGTGGCGGCTTATTTTCTTATCTGATGAATTTCCCTGCTGACACTCTTAAAAACATTCTCTATTTCTGCTTTATGGTAAATTATACAGATTTAATGCCAAAGATACCACTTTACCTATGCCAAGAAACTAACCTGTATTGTGTCGCTTCTTTATCTCAGGGCTGGGGAAGGGGGGATGTACATCTAAAATGATACCTGCACCTTGTAGAGTCAACAGCATTTAGAGCTTATTTGAAGCTTCCATAGCCAAACTGCTTGAGATTGCAATGACTTCATCTCTAATAACATTTTGACATGCACTCCCATCAGGCTTCACTGCCTTGATTTTTGCAGATGCAAACAGATTTTTTTGCTCTGTGTTTTGTTGTGCTGTGTATCGTGTCGGGTGTTTGAAGTATTTTCAAGATGGTAAACAGTTTTCTTTCTTTTCCCTCTCCTCCCTTACTCCTCCCTTCCCGGAAGGTTTAGTTTCTTCTCTCGTGATAAGAAACGTATGCAGGCATCACAGAAAAATGTCCACTTCCAGGATACTTTTGGAGAATGGTCAAATTCAAATAAAGATGACTCCTACACCGAACAAGGACAAGAAGCCCTGCAGCACCTGTGACTGAAAGCTTGAGGTGTTCAGTTTACCGCAGTAGATCTCGACAGTCTTGTAACGAGAAGCTTCTGTAAGCAAATCCGGCAGCTCATCACTTTTATTTGCCTTGCACACCTCGGTGGCTGTGTTTCAGATGTACTCTTCAAAAGGGATCCCTCTCTGTTTACTTGGTGACTGTTTGCTGAAAACAGAATCCAAGCTCTGTAGTAACAGTCGCTGATACCCTGTGACATCGAAGCTTCTAGATGACTTGTTTTGTGCTGAATAACAAGTCCATGGTCTTGTTCACACATTAACTACAGTAACACAAGCTTCTTTAAACCAAAAAAAGGACCTGTGCCATTATTAGAAGTTTGCAGTGTACAATATCTAGTGGCAAAGACTCTTTTACCCTGTTTGTTAACACTATCGGTTGTTTGCTTTTTATTTCTGTAAGAATTTTTTCAAGAGGGATACGACAGCGGGCCGCTCTCCATGGCGGGTCTTAGCACTGGTGTGTCCTGTCAAGTTCAGCTGGCATCTGCATTTTGCAGAGTAACCACTTGGAAGTCCACCTGATACAAACTGCTAAACTGGAGTAGCCTTGAGAGGGATAGTGAGCGTACCTTTCCCTTGCTGCTTATAGTGCCTAAAGCATGAAGAAACCCATGTATGAGGTGAGCGTGCCTTGCATTTTGCCATGAGTTCTGCAGTATTAATGGAAAACAAATTGCTTACAGGGAGGAATTCTAACACATTAATTTTTTCCTTCTTACCAGGGACTTCCCCCTAGAGTAGCAGACAGCTGCTGTAAAGGAATTGGGTCTCTTTCCCACAGACGGGTTTTTAAGTGAGTCACACTCCACTTTTCTGTCTAGATAGGACTGCCTAACTTCAGAGTGGAAGACGTCCTCAACTAGCTGACATACACTAGTTTAACTGACTTAGCGATGAGGTTTTCTCTGACTAGTCTAAACACTACTTGGGCAGAGCAGATGAATTCTCTGTGTGCAGGCTGCTCCCCTGGTTGATGTTTGCGTGGCCTGCAGTTACAGGGGCTTAACTTGCCAGGAAAAGCCCAGCACCGCTGAGCTGCCCGGAAGGGGGACTTAGATCTGCTTTGCGATTGAGCTTGTGAGGCCTCAGTTGTACTTACAAAACCCGTGACACTAAAGCCCCCTGCAGCGTAAAAGCTGCGTACAGCCCGGTGCCGGCGCACGCCCTGCATCTGCACCACATGCTCCACGACGGCACCAAGACCAGGCAGGAGAGGGGAGCGCACCTGCAGCACCGTGCACAGGAGGTGCCGAGGCCGTTCTGCGCACTTGGCTGTGTGCTGGAGAGTCTGCCTGGAGAACGGTGCTGCTGGTCAGGAGCATCTACTTACGACAAGGCCACAGGCGACTTCTGCACAGGTAGCTCAGTGCAGGGGGCTGTCAGCTGCTGCTGGCACCTTACCCCGGCATGACATCTGCTCTGCAAAGGGCCTCTTCTCAGGAGTGGCACTAGGAACAGAAACCAATGCTCAGGCTGGGGTAAAGCTCCAGCTGCTCCAGGTCCTGAATGTAGGAGGAAGCCTCGAAGGACTCCAGGGTGAGAGCGAGCCAGAGGGTTTAGCACAGGCCAGTTGGTTTTAATACAGGGTGATCCAAGACTGTGGACTCTTTAATGTGCATGGGCAGCAAACGGTTCTCAGCCCATCTACAGTGAAACTGCCAGGGAACTATTTTCGCAATGGTGGGCTGAATGCTGCTCTGCTCCCAACTGTAACTGTGCTGTTTTGAACACGGACTTCCGCATCCTCTAGGTAAAGTGTTCACTGTGCCTCCCTGGTGTCACTGCACTTCGGGGCAGGGGGGGATGTGGCCTTATATGAAAGACATCTGCATGTGAAATAGTGACAGTAGCGTCTGATGCTAGTATTAGGCAGATATGCTTTTGCCTGGTTACGTTTTGGTAACATATTTTTAAGTTTTATGCTTACAGAAAGCTGTATCCATAAAACAGCAGCACTTCCCCCTTGTGTGAAAAGCAGTTCTTAAATGGGGGGGTGTGTGTGTCTTCATTTAATGATACTAAGTTGCTAAGATCTCAATTTAATTTCCGCATTAGGAAAAAAAAAAAGTACACTACAGTTGTATCAGGCAGTTGAAGTAAATTGTGAATGATGCCCGTGGAGTCTCTTCTTAGCATAGTTTGCAGTCGTTCGGCACATGTAGAAGAGATGTAGTGATCAGAAACAAAGCAAGAATGCAGCGGATGCACGGCCTGAATAAGCACATCACTTTTGAAATCAGCCGAGAGCAATGAGCTGGGATAACAGGAATACACAGAGTGAGCTGGTGTATCACAAAGGGCATCTCCTGGCCTAGCGCAGTAAAGCTCGTCCCGCCAGAGCCCAGGGCACCATTGTCTGCAGCCAATTCTAACAATGGCACTAAGCAGTACAGCCTTCCCCCACTCATCTCTAGCCCGTTACCTAAAAAATCTAATTAGTTACTCCTGACCTGTTAAGCGTTAACCACTTTGCTCCTCATCCTCCTGCTAGAAACGCTGAGTTGATACACTCCAAGTGCCATCGGAAGGGATGGCGTGTAGGGAAGAGCATGTAAAGAGTTGAAGACCTGTCATGTATCGTTTCTCAATATTCAAGTAAAATCTGCTTTTAGCAAAGGGGCCAGGATGTTGCCAGGTAAGGGCCATAACAATCCTGCCTGCGAAGTGCAGGATCACTGATCTTTTTTTGGGTTGTTTTTTTTTTCTTTTTTTTGGTTGGGCAGTAAATCATTTTAACAGTTTAATAAATATTTCTGAAAAACAAGTATTTCTGCAAGACTGGTGTCCTTTTTTTTGTGGAAAGTTACTACCATCTCCTCTTGGGCAGGCAGCATGCGCGTCTGTCTTCTTTCCCCTGAAAAAGGCTCATACAACTCTTCATGGAAATAAAGCCCCAAACTGGGCAAGGTTTAGGATTTCTTCTTACATGCTTCTCGCTCACCTCGCAGAACCAGCTAAGGCCACAGTATTACTAAAGATCTCACCTATTCCAGTGTCTTCAAGAAAATAAAGTCACTTCCCACCAGCTTCTGTCTGGGGGCACATTTTTCAGAAGCCTGGTTTGTTGCTATTCCATTACTATTTCTTCAACAAGTGGCTGTTTCATGAAGGGCATCCATCTCGCTAAATGAGCGTGGACGTTCGGCACATAAATGATTAAATACGGAGCCCTCTCATGAACCCGAATTCAGGAAGCCAGATGGGTATCTAACGAGGCGTGTACTCAGTGTGTTTCAGTGGGATGCCTGTACGTGTGGTACATTTTTTACAGCATTCACCAGCTCAAAAATATTAATACAAAAGTTTATTTTCTCTGAAGAACAATTCAACACGTACCTTAACTGCATTAGCAACCGAACTACAGAGAGCTTCTAGCAGGCGAGTCCCAGGCACAAGACAGCAAGAGCACGCACAGCTCCCTGTCCAGGGAATGCTGCTCACAGCCCCGAGCTGAAGGCAACGTCTGCAACGGAAACATTGTGGATGTCCGAGCAGACACCACACCCCAGAGACGGCATCCTCACCTACCGATGCTTGTCATCGTCTCTCTGTTTCTTGGTATCTCTCTCCCTGCTCCGGTCTCTATCCCTGTCCTTCCTGTCTCTGTCCTTCCTCTCCCTCCCTCTGCTCCTCTCCTCTTTCGAGTCCCTCTCTCTCTCACTTTCACCCCAAGCCCACGACCGCTCCCTTTCTGGCCATCGCTTGTCTCTGCTCCTTTCATGGTCTCGGTCCCTTGTTCTCCAGTCCCTTGTTCCGTCACGAGACCAGTTTCTTTTCTCTGCTGAGCCTTCTCCATAGAAATCATTTTTCATGTTTGGCAAATTGATGGGCTTTCGAAAAGGTCTGTCCCGTCCTCCAAACCGTAGCTGCCCGGATTCTTTTTTGCCTCCAAAACCACCTCCAAGCCTCCGAGGAATCCATCCTTTGAGAGTTCTTTCCAGTTCAAAATCTACAAAGATCTCATGCTGATCAATAACCAGCCTGTTGGCATCTCTGTGGGCCTTCAAGAGAGCACGCTCCTCTTTGTACTCAATAAATGCGTAACCTTTGGAAAATCCCGTGACCAGGTCTCGAACCAGACGGATCTTTCTGATGTCTCCATACCGGGAAAAGACCTCCTTTAACTTCTCTTCTGTTGTCTGAAGATTGAGCCTTGCCACGAACAGGGTGAGGTGAGGATCTCCTGTGACTCCCTTGTTGGGTACGTAGCGTGCCAGCATAGCCCTCCATATGGCACGGTCATGGGGCTCCTCATCTGTGCCATCGATGCTCCCGGCTTTGAGGGGGTCGTACTCCTTCGCTATGGGGGCCCAGTCATTCATTGTCTACCGGGAAAAAACCACACGTCACAGACACACAGGTATTTTAGGAAGAGGAGCAGGTAGTGCAAGAAGCACTTTCACCTTTGCTGTACAGTATTTTTCACCCCAAAATCCGACAAACTTCAGAAAACCGTCAATGTGGCTGTTTGAGTTCACCTCCCAGGGCAGAGCCATGTCTGGGAGCCCGGATCCGCCCCCGGCTGAAGGCAGCCCGGCGGCCCCTTCCCTCTCGCCGGCCTGAGGGGCCCCGCGGCCCGGTCCTTCCCCCGCGGCCCCGTGCCGTCCCGTTCCGTGCCTGAGGGGCCCCGCGGCCTCCGGGACCCTCCGCCGCCCCGCTGCCCTCACCTCTCCCGGCGCGGCGGGATGGCGGCTCTTCCCGTCGGCAGAGGCCGATTCGCCAGGCCCCGGCGGGCCGGGGAGAAGGGGCCGTTCCCGCCGGTGTTTATTTTATCCCCTTTAACCCCCTCCCCGACACACACACGCCACCGACACACGCGGACCCCCCGCCCCGCTCCCCGTAGCCGCCTCGCCGCGGCGTGTGGCGAATGTGGCGCTGAGAAACGGCCGATGCGTTCGCCTCCCCCCCCGCGCCCGGCCCGGCCCGGCCCAGCCCGGTGCCGGTACCCAGCCCGGGCCCTGCGCGGCGCCGGCAGCCATCCCCGGCCCTTCCCCGCCGTCCCCTTACCGGCGGCGGGGGGTGTCTCCTCAGGGGAAGGGGCAGGGCGGGAAGCGCCGCTGGGCCCCGGCCTCCTCCATGGAAACGGCCGGGGGCGGGAGGGCTCGCTCCGCCCGCGGGCCCCGCCGGCAGCGCCGCCCGGCCCGGGCCGCGGGAAGGAAGTTAACGGCGGGCCGCGGCGGGCATGCAGCAGGGCCGGGAGGAGGAGGAGCTGGAGGAGGAAGAGGAGGATGAGGGGGATGGCGGCCCGGAGAGGGCTCTGGAGAAGAGCCCCTTCCAGCTGACGGCCGGGGATGTCTACGACATCTCCTCCCTGGTGGGCCGGGACCTGCTGCAGCTCGGCGCCGGCCCGCGGGTGCCGGCCGCGCTGGCCCGGCTGCAGTTCCGCATCGTGAGGGTGCTGGAGATGCTGGAGGCGCTGGTGAGCGAGAGCAGCCTGGCCGA
Source organism: Chroicocephalus ridibundus (assembly GCF_963924245.1). Lineage (NCBI taxonomy): Eukaryota > Metazoa > Chordata > Aves > Charadriiformes > Laridae > Chroicocephalus > Chroicocephalus ridibundus. The sequence goes on along the minus strand of NC_086296.1, from coordinate 5,870,656 downwards.
GGAGCAGCTGCGGGCGGAGCGGGACAGCCTACGGCGGGAGCTGGAGGCGCTGCGGGCGGCGGGGGGCCCGGGCGGCGCCCAGCAGGTGGGTGCCGGGGCAAAGGGGGGCGGCTGCCGGGGGAGCGCAGGCTCCAGAGGCCCCTTCCCCGACGCTTGGCCTGTCCGCTTGGCCACACGCGGGTCGTGAAGCTTGCCCTGACGCCAGCCGAGTCGGAGGATGCTTTTGGCACAGCCGCCGGTCTCTCTCGTGGCAGCAGAACGAGCCTCAGAAAGCTTGTTTCTCATCTTTGTAGAAGGCCGTGAAGCCCTTTCCAGAGCGGAGATCTCCATCCCTGTGGCTCCCTCGCTCCTGTTCCGCTGCGGCGACTAACCACGCTTGTGGCTCAGCAAGGTGCAGTGCTGGCAGAGGGCTTCAGACACACACAGGCCAAGCTGCGCGGTACAAACCCACCCTTGTACCGCTCCTGCACAGCACCGGCCCCACGAAGACTATTTGCCACTCATGCAAACGCTAAAGCTTTGTTACCCTGTGCAAGGGAAACGGATGTCTGTGACCAAAAAAAGCCATTACCACAAAGGTCTTAAATTAGGAAAGGAGGATTCAGTTCTCACCTCACTCTGCCACAGAGTTTTGGTGTGACGGTAAATTGCTCAGCCTCTCTCATCATCAGAAAAGCAGATAAAAGCAGCAGCTTGTATTGCAAACTCTTTGGGACAGAGACGTCGCTTTTAGCTGCAGTCAGAGCCTGTCACGGTTGGGCTCTATACTTGTCTGTGAAATGCAGACAGCAAGGGAATACAAAAATAGTATGAAAAACTATAATGAACTACTTGGAAAAAAAAATCAGGATTGCAATGAACTCATACTGGTTCTAAGAATTCCCACATATTGATAAAATTCAGAGTTTTTGCGCTAGGAATGCCCTGTTTTTGACAGGTTACAAGATCATGACCACTATACCATTTATTTTACAGCTCAGCCTTGGACCAGATAAGATGGTAATAGACCTCACAGATCCAAATCGCCCCCGGTTCACATTACAGGAGCTGCGAGATGTATTGCAAGAGCGTAACCAGCTGAAAGCTCAACTTCTTGTGGTGCAAGAGGAGCTACAGTGCTATAAGAGGTATATCATAAAGTCAGCAAAGAATTAATAACAATTACTTCTTGCCTGGGGAGCTTACCAGACCGGAGTATTGCAGGTTTGAGCACCTGGATTGGGTTAGGCACTGTCCAGACAGACGAGAGAGATCTGTGCTCCCAAGAGCCTACAAACAAGCAAAGAAAAATGGGGGAATGATGAAGTCTCTATGCAACGTCATTTTAAAACTAAACTCCCTCTTATTCTGCGCAGTTCGCAGCCTGTTCCCATAATTACCGCTCTAAGCCTCCATGCGGTTACTCCCATTCCATGTACCAGCTGGGTTCCCATGCAGATGAGTTAATCTGTGCAGTCACAGCAGTCGCACATGTACTGTTCTTGTCTAAAGCCACGCTACATACTAAAGAGCACGGGGGTTTCCATCTCAGTCAAAATGTCCTTCCTCCTCTGGCTTGCTGTGGGGGATGTGAGCTTATCTACTGCTCCTTTGCTCCCACAGGGGGTTTAGCATTGATCTAGAAAGCAGAATATCAGGCCCTTTCATCATCATTCCAGATAAGCTGTGGGGTCTTTTTTTTAAGACTACCAACAGAGGGTTGTGTAAGGCACTTACCTATGCGAAACAAGTGATTTTAGAGAACAATTTTGGTCTTTGTAGAAGGGACCAGCCTGGGAGAATCAGTGTGAGCCAAAGGGCGGGATGCAGGAAGGGTCTTGCTCTCGGTGCTACAAATCCCTTCGCTGGTAAGGCTGCTCTCCCCCAGCCTCTGCCCCTCATCACCAGGTTGCATTATAAACTCTTTGGGGCAAGAAATGACTTCTTAATCTAGACACAAAATGTCTGAGCACACTAGATTTCAGTTGAGATATCTTGACAACAACCTCTTAGATAGAGTAAGGCCACCCTTTGCCTTGTCTGTAGCAGGCAGGTTAAGCCAAGAAGTTAAAGTTAAATCCAAGAAGTCAGTTTACAGCCTGCTCGACAGTGTTTCTCACCGCACCGTGAGGCACCGCTTCCCCAGCTCAGCTGCCTGCCTTCGCTGTGCAGCCATTGGAACGGCGTCTTGCTTTGATTTCCCAGCTGTGTTACACAGCTTATTACAGGCCAAGTTAAAAATTAACAGTGTGAATGTTTTAAGTTTTTGAGTGATTTAAGCCACAGAGCCGTGCACCTAGGGAGCGTGGCAAGGCTGCTTCTCAGGTCAAGTAATTCTGTGTGATTATTTCCTTGTACAGCATTACAGCTTAAACCAAAAACCATCTTCCCTTGAAACATTCACATAAAAATCCCAATTATAATTATAGGCCATAAAGACTAGTTGTGCGGGGGAAGAGGATAAATATATATTTTAAAATGTCTTGTGTATATTGGATATAAGTTCTATATAGCACAAGGCAACCAACATCCTCACAGAGAATGGCTTAAAACGACTAACGATGTTTGGGGTTTACGTTTTTAATCATGATTTCTGAGTAAAAGCTATCATGCAAATATTAGAGATCTGCAGTGTCACCGAACAGCTCATAGTTCCGTTTCTCCTCTCTCTAAGAGGAGAATCTACCTCAGAATTATCCCATTCCTGATGTCACACCAATTTCCAGATACTCTCCTGTATTTTTATTTCCAAGGTCCAGACGAATGTTGCTCGTTAGCAGTGTTGCTTAGTTACTTTCAGCCTTCAGCCACTGCAGTCACGAGCTTTGATCCACTCAGCTCTCCAGATAAATGAGGTCAGCTCAGGACAGTAAATTGGCATGCTGTGAAAACACAGTGCAGTATGCAAGCGGGTAAAATCTAGCCCTATTCCAAGCAGGGGAAACATCCTTTGGTAAAACTGAAGCCTTTGCCTAAAATAGGCAGTTACAACCTCGCAGAGCGTAGCAGCATTAGAGTAGGATGACAAAATCTACAACTTGGGCAAAGCCTTTCTTTTCTCCTCTGTAGGATGGAAAGAGAAACAGGCACCTGCCTTGCAGGGAAGCTGGGAATCTCGCATCTATTCCCAGCTGCGTGGTCTGAGCCTTCGTGGCTGCGCTGAAGGTACCACGGATCCACCCATGTAGAAATTCACCGTCTGCGTCCTGCTGTTGTCTTTGGACTCTTGTATAAATCCAACGTGTAATTACACTTCCCTTTCACTCCTGTTATGATTTGCCATTCTTCTTCTGTGGAGAAGTCAGCTCTTACTTCTTTTGTGTTCTCAATTGAGTACAGCCTAAGCAATATTACATTGTAGTATTTAAGGAAAGTAAGAGCAATTAATCACGAGAAATAAGCCATGCTGCCATCTCTGTCCTGTGAACACCCATTCACCCACATCCTAGGCTGCCCAGGGAAGGGCAGAACATAGACAGCAATGACACGCTGTGCACAAACCCACGAAAAATAAACAAACCCTTTTCTTTTCCCAGTGGGATCATCTCACAGAAAAGGGACCAAACTGAAGAACTGGAAAAAGAGGCCAGTGGCAGCAGCCCCGGCACTAGCAAGGACAGCGAAGAGAAGACAATCATCAAACGGCTGTAAGTTTGTCTGCATCTTTTTTGGCAGAATATGGGAGAACACGGCATGCTCCAGACTCAGTGAATCCAGGGATGAATTCTGAACTTTGGCCTAGTTGGCTGGATATTGTTTTCTCCTCCTCTCCCTGTAAAATTAAAACCTGATAGAGAAATCCATTCCTGTGGAAAAAGCCCTCCACAGGAAGGCAACCTCCACTCAGGCAAGCAGGGTGTCACTTTTTTTCTAGGAAAAATAAGCATTTCAGAACAAAACCATGTGCTACTTGCCTCCCCTGCTAGCATGTTAAGACACTGCTGTGGGAACACACCAGCTGTCCCCAGAGCTCTGTTTACATTGTGTGCAGCAGCTGTATGCGGTACCCACAAGCTCAGGCTGTGGCCCTGAAATTCCCCGAAATAGCAGAACACATCAACATGGCCATCTCACTGCATGTTCCTTCTTTTCCAGTTGTACGTTATTGTTTCCCTTTTGTTGTCTTTATTTTTTTTTTTTAGATTCTCTTTTAAACACGGAAAAGGAGCATCCTCGAGAACTTAACCACTGCTGTTCAGAAATGGCACTGATGAGCCTCCAAGGTGTTAGAGGAGTCAATGATGGGAAGAAAAAGCATCACTCCTACTGTAGAGAATACGCAATCTCATAAAAATGTGTTGTATCATATTCTTTCAGAGTAGATTTTAGTTTGCTTTTTTAGAAACTGTTTAAGACAGACACTTTTTGTATTTCTTAGATTCCAGCCAGACATTACCAACGTGTAGAGAATAAGTGTTTATACAAAGGTGATTTTTATTCTTATTAAAAGAGCTTGTGATGATCTGTACTACCACTTATTTATTCTGTGCACCTATCAAAATGCATATCCCAAATGATTTTGCAAGATGAAGATATTTTCAAGAGCTACGTGCCATTCACAGGGAAGCGCTGGGAAGGAAGAACCCATTCAGATCACAGTCCCCACCGCTTTTACGCGGAAAGTAACTATCTTACACTAATGGCGAACTGCTTGAAGAAAACCCAGCGCTGCCTTTTGTTCTGTCTTTTATCACATTACCTGGGCGATACACGGGCAGTAGCTTGTCACACCCCACCAAAGGAAGGTGCAGTTGGGCTGTGACAGCAGAGCCCCTGCACACACAGGAGCGGCTGTTTCAGGTAGAGATGAATGATGGTGGAGAAAAGCACAGCAAGGGAAGAAAAGCTGCTGCATCGCACTCCACCCACATGAAGGACTGATCTTTTCAGAGGTGCAGACATGCTCAAACTGGAACAGATGCACCAAACATTTCATTTCTGACAGTTAAAGGTCTCCTGTGGTAGACAGTTGTATTTTTCATAAGCTCTGTTCTTTCAATCATCTGCCACAAGCTGGGTATTAGCCTCAGTAATGAGATTTCTCACTAGTGGAAGCATATAGAGCAAACAGAGGAGTAGAAAAGCAGCTTGAAATATACCAATTAGGATTCACATTTAGAAAAGTAGAATTTTTAGAGCACAAAAGTCTGAGCAGACATAAAAGGAGCAATGACAGGTATCAAACTATGATCTTACTGTCTTCAGAAGCGAAAGCAGGCTCTGGAATCTTTTGATTCCCTTCTCATACACTAGCAGCATGAAAAATATAGGACACTTCAAACATCTGCTCAGATGCTTGATGCGAATGCAGCTTCGCAGAAGGTAGAACCGCAGTCTCCTGTCAGAGAGAATTTGTGAGTAACTGTACGTTAGCGATGCAACATCAAAGATGTCTGTCTTAAGCAAGCTGGTTCAGCCAGGGCACAGAACTGCTAAAGTGATTTTGCCATCTTCAAAATATTAAAAAGCCTTAACCACGTCCCTGCGACATATTTTCTAGAGCATGATAGCAGGGAAGGAAGTTACTGCATTTCCTTAGCAGAGGCTTTGTGTTTAGAGAAAAAACAATCAATCAATTTGATCATCAGCAACAGCCAGGATACACCTCTGAGCTGAGGAGATGTTTATCCAGGGATATATTTTCTCATCTCCTTTAAAAATGGAGGGGATGAGGAATTATGCCCCAAAACACACTAAGCACTCTAATAAGTCTTAATGAAACAACTTCAAGTAATAAACTGCACAGATTAAACAGAGCTGTGCAAAAGTAACAACCTGCCACACAGACACAGAAGACTGCCATAGCCCGAGGCCAATCTTTGCAGTTAGTTGAAGGAGACAATAATGAAAGCCGCAATTATTCTTTCCAGTTTACCATGTGAGATGTTCTTTAATAATAAATAAATAAAAAGGTGGGAGTTCACCAGTTAAAGCAGACAGGAGAACACCTCAACCTTTTTGGGCTGGTCTTCCTCTGGACCCGTCACACTTGCATCCATTCTGTGCCAAGTGAGCTGCACACAGCTCCTCTCTCAAAAGGGGAGCAGATTCCTCAGCTATGGCTACTCCGGAAAAGGCTACAGTCCTGTTAGAGCAACCCCGTTACCTCTGCAAAGCCACAGGAGCCTGACAAAAGCTGTTTAGCTCCCAACCCAAGGGCATCTTTCCCTGCTCAGTGCTTTACAGCTTGTTAGATGAAACCTTCCTATAAGACACAGGGATAACAATTCAAGTGGCATATTTCTGTGAAAAGCATTTTGACATATATATATATATTTATATATATATTATATATATATATATATATCAGTTCCTAGAAAAGTAAAGGATACATACTCAGTGCAACATCAGCTTTATTACCATCTTCCGATGCAGTGCTACTCAGTTACCAGTTAAGGGTTTCATAGACGACAATTTTTTTTAAAATGTAAAATAGGGAGTGATCTTCCCCCTTTTCTTGTTTACAAAAGTGATGCTGAAGAACAGAGGTTTTAAGCTATTTGACCTGATAGAGAACAAGCAAATATTTAAATTAAAAAAAAAACATACAAAAAGAAGCATTTTATTTCAATTTTGACTTCAGGGAAGTGCTCTAGTAAAACAGGATACTGTACACGGCTGTAGTCTCTGTTACCAAGACCAGAGAAAAATCAGTGCCAACTCAAATAAGTCAGCCAACAAACCTTACCTGTAGCTCAGTACGTGTAAGACAACAGGTCTCCAGTTACTCTTCAGAAATGGCGAAAATACACAGGCTGTCTCTGATGAGCTTGCCTTGTGTTAAGTGGTAAATAATATAAAGCATTTAATGGCTAACGATTTTCACAGCTTTCTTTCAAAATGTTAATGATCCGCAATAGAGACAGGTACTATAGCAGCCACTTCATCAATAATAAATATATTCTTTATTTTACAGAGACATTGTCTTCAAGTTTTTAATTTAAAAAATACATCACTAAGCCACCTCTCTTGCTGCTGGAGCATACAACCAGGATGTTGCTGCTATTTGACCTATCACATAGGCAAGCATTTAAGATTGTCCTAGAAGGCGTTAGCTGGAACAGCAGCAGCCTTCAAGACATGAGGAACAGAAGACATTAACAGAGCCACAGATCCCTTGCTGACATCTTCCAGCAGCAAGCGTGGCTGATGGCTCACAGCCATTTTCATCTACACACGTGCCAAGCCTGCCTTGGCAAAAATTCCAACTGGTAAGAATTAATCTTTAACATAAAGGACCTGCATTGTATTGCCCGCCTATATCACAAATTTGGTTCTCCAGCAGTAACGTTACAAACATCCGCAAGATGCTAAGCACTCAACTCCCATTTAAGACAGTGGGACCAGACCAAGCTGGACAGACCTACAGGACCAGGCAATAAGGAATCTACTTTCTTCACTGCATGAACTCCATCATTACAGTTTGAAGCTGCATATGAAGATGACTCCTATTTTTGGAACCGCTATGCTCTACTTCAAGCATTCACAGTAAATAAATAGCTTCTGATGTGGCTAATTAGCATAGGAAGGTAATAAAAAATTTTTTGGAGACAGCTTTTTCTTTTACGTCTTTAAAATCCTCTGGGAGACACCTCCAAGAATCAGCCATCAACTATAAAAAGGTACCATTTTAAATTTTAGAAAATAAGTAATGTCAAACATTGATTCTCACTGTGAGGTTCTATCTTCACGTTTCTAATCAGTATCAACCCAGTCTGTCAAAATCCATCCTCATTTGCCTTGGAGTCATTTCTCTGAAGAAAGCAGCCAATTTGACCATCCATTTCCCTCAGCGCCAGTGCATTTAAAGTTCATTGCCAACATGAGACACGACACTGGAAAAACTGGATCCCTACCACAAATTATTTGAGAATGATAGAAACAGTTGCATCCGTCTCAGAGAAGCCTGTCAGCACTGGGTTGTAAAAAGCAGTCTGACAAGCAGTCAAGCCATTGGATGTACGAGTCAGAGTACAGAAGTACATTTGCTGTCATAAAGCTAATGCCAAGTTCATCACCCCACAAAGTGGAGCATGAGATTTCACTGCAAAAGCAGAAGCACAACCCAAGTGATTAAGTTTCTGTGCGAGTCTTTGACTGCGTGCTCAAGTGGCACTGGTCACTATGCAAAAGTATTCAAATTTTAGGGAGGGTTTCCTTTCATGATATGAAAGTTTTGGCAATCTAAGATCAATTATTCAAGCCTGCCTGGAAAACTGCAATAGGCATTTAAATACTGCAAAGCAAAAAGGTAGTTTTTAAGGAGCTCAGAACACCATAAGCAGTCCACTAAGAAAGCTGAGGGAAGTGACGACAGGGAGAAAAAAAACCCCAAACATCCACTGACTCCTTGTAGAGCACTCAGTCCAAAAAACAAAAAGAAACAACCCCAAACAAAGAAGATGAATTAGTGTTTCAGCCATGGATGAGCTTCAATGGAAGCTTTGCTTCTGTCTCCATAGTCGTACAACAGTTCTTCACCTGCTTTAATGTCTCTGGAAGCTATCAGTATGAGATGAGGCACACCGTCAATGTCATGAAGCTTTGTTTGACAATTGCCACATTTGCTGTGATTAATCAGTCTTCCCAGACGATTAGTTTCTTTTGTAGCATCAACACTGGAAGAAGAACAGAATGCAGGATTGCTGCATATCATGTAGTCACATTTGTGGATAAAAACCAAAGCACAAATCAGATAAAGAACCAGGAATCCACAAAAGGCTTGAAAAATGAAGGAAAAACAGAATATTACAGAATATTCATATGATTGAACAGCAAGCACATAATATGGCAATGTAGGTAAACTAAAGCAATTCTGGGAGATTAAGTTAGCACAAAAACGTGAACCGTTTCCAAGCAGCTCTCAACTGTCAACGAGGAACACCAGAATCCAGATGTAGACCATCATCAGCAAGGCTTGACATCTTAAAACACCCTCAAGAAGGCTGTGTCCAAGCTAAGTAGTATCCACTGAGTAAGCCAGCAAGGGTCTCTACTCACATGAAAGACTAAGAATGCCCAAATACTACATGCCCAACTTCCAGAGACCTGGATACTAAAGCTCTAGTGCCTCTCATTGCACAAAAAAGTATTATGGCATCTAAACTGGAAGTCAGACACTTAGAATATAGGGTGCTTCAAGGTAATTAATGTACAGGTTAAGTGACCCACACTCCAGTATCCAGTAACATCAGCCAAGGAAGAAAGAATGCAGTCTGAATAGTTGCTTTGAGAGAACTGGAGTTTGGGGCAAATTACATGACAAATACAGGGATAAAGCATGCACATGGGGTGGGTGTCACGTACTAGAGAAAGGAGGACCCGGTCAAAGACAGTTGAAGGAAATGCTTCTTCTCCAGTGAGTTTGTCCGTACCACTTTTCAAACAAAATCCTTGCAACTCAGGAAAAGGAGTTAATTTTACAAGAATGAATTTAGGCAGAAGTTCACAGCAGAACTAGAAGTCTCATCCAAGCAGATATAACTCTCCATATCGCTTGTGCTGTACTTCAGAGAGCAGTGCTTTGAATCACCTACCTTTTCGCCCAGAGGTAGAGGAGGCTCTGGGACCATGAAAGAGTACCCCAAAAAGATTTCCTAATTCATGGTTTCCGTTAATTTTTTTTTTTGCATGAAAACAAGACAAGACTTAGCAGCATTCAAAGTCTCTATCACTCAACTATGACGCTCAAGGGAAGAACAGCTTACCAGTACGTTTTGCTGAGGTACTGAAAATAGTACATATAGCAGCCTGTGGATGGATCTTGAGCATACAGAGCTTCTCGCTTTTTAGCATCAGTGATCTCTATGAGATCCCCATGATATTCAACTACAAAATCTCCTCGATTAAAATGTTTAGTAGCGATTACTCCTCTCCCTTTGCCATCGATGTAATCAATCTGTTGAGTTGAAAAGAAAAATCAGCTGGGAAATTAGGAAGTATTTACGTGACTGGAAATACACTGTTTATTAGGAAATGAGTGATTTGTCATTAAAAAATGCTGCAGCAGGATATTTATGTGTATTGCAGACAGCTGTAGAAGCACAATGCACAGCATCGTGGAAGAACTATAGGATGAGCTCGAGACACACCCTGAGTTACCAGGTGTTTTGATACGAAGGCTTCTAATCAAAGAACGAAGAATTACTTTAAATAAACCATACACAGAGAATAGTTATCTATTTCTGCTTTTAAACTACCAATTAGCTGAGGCAGTAAGCTTTTCCATTTCAAGCTCACCATCATCACCACTAGCATGCACAGATTATCACAGAAATTACATTTATCACCCACCAGAATATTTTATTATTCCTGCCTCCCCCTGTAAATTGGACAACTCCAAGTAAGTTCTCCTATCACTGTCGTAGATGTGACAGTGTGAGCTGCAGGCTGCTGCTTTTCAAGAATCACAGCTCTTCTGCACTTCCAGAGCCATTTCTGCTTTAAATTCTAAAAAGCGTGATCAGAGTAACCCAAATGGTAAGCACTTGGTCACAATAACCAGTATTTGCTAGCAATGGGAGGAAAACCAGCACAACCCATTATCCCAAGTGCCATAATGAAGACCCACAGCAATTGGCTGTAAAACAGGCTAAGAGACAATTTGTTACCACGCAGAGAGTATATATGGTGTTACCTTTAAAACATATGACAGTTAAGATGCTGTATCTAACCCCATTTCTGGAAGCTAACCCAAAAAATGAGATACCAAAGGGAACGAGTGCATTTTCAGTGAAGACTATAAAGCTCCTTTAATATTTATGACTGAGCCTGCACATCCATATTCTTCAGAGCCAAATATTGCCCATCCAAAAGGAAAGACAGCATGCTCCAGTTTTGCTGCACTTTCATCTTACTACCGAGGCACTGCAGCAGTTCCGAGACCGAGTTCTGCTACTTTGTGCTTAAACAGATTAACAGCAAGATACTGTATAAACAGTACACGGCTACTCAGGTTGACATCGCCATTACCTTCATTCCTTCTTCCTTCCCGCTTGTAATTAGCTCATCTATTTTCCTCCTCTCCTCAGTCTGCAGAAGAAACAAGAACAAATAAAGCCACAGTGTTGTTGATAGCTTTTTGTAGCTTATTCTATAGTTAAAAGGAAATTATTAGCCTGTGGCACTTATTTTTCCAAACCATCCCATATTTCTAGCAAAACTGAATGGTGAAGAGACAGATTTCCATCCCTTAAAATATATAATCAGCTAGATTCTCTTCTAGAATAACTGGATCAGCATTCCGAAATTTTAAGAGTGTTCTTAACAATAGTTCCAGTGCATGTATTTGTCCAACGGAAACCATTTACATATAGTTATGCACTTCCTCAAATGCTCGATTAACCAGCAATGTTATAAGTAATTTAATTTTAACAAGAAGCACTACCTCCAATTCAGATTTGCTCTTCCTGGAACTTCTTCTAACTGGGTAATAATCTGTCACTTTTCGATTTGGTGTCCTTCCTTGCGTTCTAAGGGATAAGAAGAATAGAGAACATGCATATTTCAGACCATTTCTGAAGTTACACCTCTAGGACAGAGGTATCTGTAAGAAATCTTTATTTTCAGCTTGGTATGTTAAAAGGTGATCCATATGAATCAGTGTTTCTTATCAGTACTCTCCACATCAAGCCAAAAGCTAGATCCCCTTTTCTTTGCCACTATATTTCCATTCCTCCAGTACTAAGCCTTTAACAACAAGAAAGAGATGCCATTGGAAGCCAACTGAAGGTCACATTGCAAATCCGAAGCCCCCTGTGTGCCTTGCCAGAAGGCACTCTAAAATATAGGTCATGAAAACTGCTTGGCAAGGAATTCATTAGTGTTAGGTCACATTACTCTGATATCATGAGAAAGATCATCAGCTCAGCCAGAAAGCCTCCAACTGTAATTAATCTAATATTCTGTTTCTGACAAGATACATTCCCGTTTGTCCACAGAAAAGTAGGTCTTAATGGCTCATTAATTTCTTTTTCTGTTGGTGATCAGCAAGTATCTCACTTGAGATAAAAGACACTAGCCTTGCTTTCAAGAAAAACAACAGTCTTCTGCAAGGTAGGTAAATACTTTGAGTGCTATTTTGTATTTTCAAACATATTATTCTTGAGAAAACGAAGCCTCCTTCAAAATTTGTATCCCCCAACATAACCGTTTGCTTTAAAAAAAAGGCAACAAAACAAGAGTAACAATTAATTACAGATCTGTAGTTCCTGAAGGAAAAATGCAGATCAAAGCCTTCTGGTGTAAAAGGACACAGAAGACAAGCTTTTACAATTCCAGAAGTCACTTACTTTCTCCTTGGTCCACGTTTCACTTTAACCATCTTTTTCTGAGCTGGCTTTGCATTTGCCTCATCAGCACAGTCTGAAGGCAGGGGTGTCTTTTGGGTTTCTACAGTTTCTTGTTTTTGATCAGAGGAGGGCACCGAAGCATTGCACCCACTTTCTTTATCTTTCTGGTCTTCTGGTTTCATAGCACCTTCAATTATATTGCCACCATTCTTTTTTTCTGGTGACAGGAAAATAAAGTAAGGCTTTATTAGCCTAGATGAACTTAGGATCATCTATACCAGAGGGCTTTAAATGAATTCCAATGGTTTCTAGTCCAAGTTTCTAGTTCTGTCAAACAGGAGAAAGAGGAAGGGAATGATACAATCTCTTTCTGCTAGAACCCAGAGACAGGCTGTTACTCATCTTTTGACTAGTCATTGCTACAGTACACATAGTACAGAGGGAGGGGTGAGCAGGGAAAGGGTAAAACAGAGCACAAGTACTTTGTCATGTTAGGTTTGCGACTCTTTTTCCAAATGTGATGTCATGGTTTAACCCCAGCCAGTGACTACAATCACACAACCGCTCGCTTTCCCCACAAGGGAAGGGAGAAGAGGGAGAAAAGGAAGGCAAAGGAAAAAAAAAAAACCAAACTTGTGGGTTGAGATAAAGACAGTTTAATAGAACAATAATGGAAAAGGAAAATAACAATAATGGTAAAAAAAATATACAAAATAAAGTGATACAACACAAGTCGCTCTCATCACCTGGTGACTGGTTGCCCAGCCTGTCCCAAACAATAATTGCAGATCCCTGCCCCCCCTGGGGCAAGCCCTATTTATATACTGAGCATAAAGTCTATGGTATGGAATATTCTGTTGGCCAGCTTGTCTTGTCTATGCTCCCTCTCAGCTTCTATGGGAAGCTGAAAAAGTCCCCAACTAATGTAAAATATCACCTGGCAACAACTAAAACAATAAGCATCATCAGCATCGCTCTCACACCAAACCCAAAACACAACACCTAGTAGAAAAAAAATTAACTCTATCCCAGCTGAAACCAGGACACTTGAACACGCAGCATCTTCAATGCAATGTCTGAAACAACTACACGGTTTGCATCTGGCATACTAAATTACCAAGTTGCCATAAGCTAATGAACATCCTGCACTGAAGAGGGAGAGGAAGCCTCTCCGGATCCCGCACTGCTGTGATCAGCAGCTGCAGACACTAGTACCAAGTGGCCAACACCACTCAGACAAAATCCACTGGAGCTAAAGGGTTGGGACTTACAAGAAGTCTACCCCACACACAACCAACATTTTCTTGGTTGCACGCAATCCTACCTTGATACGACCACATCCTCCTTCTCAGCCAACTGATTTAGAGGTAGGTGAGCACGGCTTAAAGCTGAATAAAGTTTTTATTTAAAGCAAATCACCAGGTTTAACAGTCCTGTCTGCTAAAACAGATGCTTCAATATCACTGGAGAAATGAAGCACAGCTGCAAGGCCACCGCAGTGGGACAAGCTAAAGCCATCTTCACTTTGGCAAAATTGGAGAGCTAAATTAGGAGCTAAAGGCCCTAAGTTTCCAGAAAACCTGACACTCCCTGTGTTGAGTGGGACTTAAAATACCTTCTTTCTAGAAGTGTTTACATCAAAGTGTTTTGACAAATTACCAAGGTTATTAAATGTACCTTTAAACACAAACCAGCTTTTTTTCCCCCTCTCCATAAAATCACAGAACATTCCCATTTCTACTCACTACAGGCAAGCACCTATGAAGCCTGGCACTCAGCATCCATAATCTGTGCTCCTCATTTTCACTGCCTTTGTTTTATCCTGAAATTTTAAGAATTGTTTCTTCTTCTTCTACCAGTACCTCTCCCTCATACCTGATTTGACTTTGAATTGCCTTTATATAAATCAGTATAAAGTAGTTAAATTATAGAATAAACCAGTTTTAGGTAATAAAACCAACCAAAACCAAATAAATTAGATAAACAGCAAACACTGACCTGAAAAAGGACGGTAGTAATAGAATTGCAAGGATATTAGGGCATATTGACAATGCAAGCATTAGCTTTCTATATCCAGAGAGACAATACAAACATAGCCAGACAAAAAAAAACAGAGGAAAAATAGCCTGGTAAACCTGTGACCTAAGTTTTGAAAAGGATAAGGACACCTTCATCTTTGTAGAGTCCCAGTTTGCCAATAGAGTTGTAAGAGTGGGAAAGCAACTGGGCCAGGGGAGGTGACTGGTCCCCTTGACTGCGTATTAAAGTTTTCAAATTGAGGGTGGGGGGAGCACATTTAATGAGGCAAGCAATCCAAAGATCAATCTTACCATCTCCTTTCCTGTAGGTTTCATTTAGTGTTTTGCCCTGACATTTCACCTCGTGATACATGACAGAGTTTTCTTCTTGAAGCGGGGGGCGAGCACCAGGAGTTTTGTTAGGATTCAGGTAGCTGTAGATTTTGGATTGACCAATAAACACATTCTCCTAAAACAGACCCACACAAAAATCAGTACATCACAGAGATGCCAGGTACATCAAGTTGGTATCCGCAACACGCTGCAAAGACCAGGGCTGACAGCTGACTGTGCTAATGCAAATTACGCAGCTTTAATGCATCACCCTTGCTGCTGTTGCTATTTCTACTAAGTGAAAACATAATGGTGGTAAGCACTCAGAGAGCTGTACTAATGCAAACTCTCAGTCCAAGAGGACTTTCACATGAGATGTGGCAGGATGGGGTAGTCATAACGAACTCCAGCCTCCACCCTGTGCTTCACAGTATGAACTCTGATGCTTAAAAAAAAAAAAAAAAAACAAAAACAAAAAAAAAACAACCAACCCAAAACCAACAAAAGCCAAACCAAAAAAACAACCCCAAGCTCCTCAGGAGGAAGGCAGCCTCAAAGAGTGCACGCCAAAAAAAAATATGAATAGCACAGCAAAAGTTGCCCAAGCCTAGAGCATACCTCTCATAACCAGAGAGGTATGAGCGTATCCACACACAGTCAATTATATGCTCTACTGAGCAACACAGAAGACAAGAATCAGTTTTGCACAGTCTACCTTGAGTGACACCTCTCAGTGAAGTCTGGGAGATAAACAACGCTATCTTTTTATCCATTATATTTCACAAAACAAAGTGTAAAAGTTGTTCATGGCAAAAGAAACATTAAAGGGTACACACAAAGCACTCATACCCAGCCAGAAAAATGGTAAAACCCTCTGGCACAGTCAAACACCACAGAGACCAGGGTTTGTACACTGGCTTGAGCCAACGGTGAGCAGTATCAAATTTAGCAAAGCTTAGTGAAGTCGTGCCACCTTTGCTTTTACCGTGTCCTACCACCTCGCCAAGTTTGACTTGTATGTAGGGCACACAAATTTCAGCTCTGAAATCTCAGTGCCTGGACAAGAAGATGCAACTTGGCCAGAATGAGTTTGTCTTGGCTATAGTTTGACTCAACTAGAACCAATTTTCAGACATTGCAAGCCAGTTAAAGCAACAAAAAAAATGCATCCATTTTTTTTAGGAAAGCACAAAGGTTCCCATTAGTTAAAAAAATAGCTCAAATATAGCTGACTAAACAAATACTCCAGTATAGTAGTAACACAAACACTAAAAAAAAGTAAACAAAGCACGCAATAGAATACATAGGGTAATTTTAATAATTAACATAATAATGAGTAACAAACTTAATGCATACATAATTCACACACAAAATAAGACCAGTTAAAGGCTCAAATCTTAGTCCACAAATAAGCTTTACTACTGATTAATAGTACAGTAGAACAGCCTGAGAAAAAGCAAGTCAGACACTCCCTGACCCCCAGTATTTCTAAAAGGCCTATGAAAGACAAGGCCTGTTAATTAAAAAACTAGGACTTTTAAGGATTAAATACTATGAAAACATTTCATTTTAATAATTGCAAGCAGTGAACGCTGCACTGCAAAGTTCTCAAGATTTAGCAAAGAGTTTAAATATGGGCATTTCCGGAGAAAGCAGTGAACTGCAGCAGTCCACCTGCCGTGCCAGCAGAGCATTCTGAATTTCAACACACCATTAACAGGAAACGACCGACTATTTTTCCTCCCCTGATTCCCAGCTCCCTGCCTGCTGCGCTCCTGGCGCTACTGAGACGCGGCTGCCACGTCTTTGTCTGTGCCAGGCTTGAGACCCCCGAGAGCAGGGATTTTCTCAGCAGAGCACAGAACATGAAGGGCAGCTGAGGAGCTCTAGGATTTGATGCAACAGCCACAATTATTTCCACGGGAGGGGGGGTTAAATGCAAAGTGACGATCAACCTCCGGCCAACTGCCTGTCACAGGACGGGGAAGATGGCAGGGAGGGACTGCCGAGCCTGGGGCCTGGCTGCTGGCTGACAGCCCCGGCAGCGCCCCGCTCTTGCGGGGCAGCTGCGGCAGGGGACGGGGAAACACGGAAAGAGCTCGAGTCCAGTTAAAGTTAACCCATTTCCGAATGATCCGAGGAGCCGCAGCCGCCCGGGGCCGCCCGCAGGCCACCCCGCTCGCACAGCGGGGGGAAGCGGTGGGCGCGGCAGACCCCCGGGAGCCACCCGCTCTTCTCCGCCCGCCCAGGCCCGGGCGCTGCTTACCCCACCGGCCCGGGGGCGGCCGGAGCCTTTCCTCTCGGCGCTCTCGGGGCTCGCCTCCTCCGCGCCGCCCGCCCTGGCCTTGGGCATGTTCTTTCCTAGGAGCAAGGAGGGAAGATGGGCGCCTGAGCCATGTCCGGCGCGGCCGCCCGCGGTCATCGCCCAGCCACCGCGGCCTGCGCCATGTTTAAAGGGCTGGATGCGGCAGGGCGAGCCGCGGCGGCCCAGCCCCTTCCCGGCGAGCTGCGCACACCACGCGGGGGAGGAGTCCCGCCGGCCCCGGCGCCCCGCGCCTCCCGGGAGGAGCATCCGCGCCGCCGAGATGCCCCGCGCCGCGCGGCCCCCGCCCTGCAGCGACAGCCCACCGCGCCCCCAGCCCCACCACACCGCCGGCTCCGCTCCTCCCCGCCGCCGCGCCCGCGCACCTTTAGCCATGACCGCGGCGGCGCGGCCCGGCGCCCGGCAGCCCCCCGCGGCCGGGTTGCCCCGACGGTCCCCAAGGAGCTCCCCCGCCGAAACCAACCGCTCCGCAGGGAGACGCCGCGCTCCTCTCCGCAACCCCATTGGCTTAACGGCGTGCCCGTAACCGCTTTCGCGCCGCTGATTGGCGCGCAGGGCCTCAACCCGCCCTCTCCCTGTCACACGGAGACAGTGGCAGCTCCCGCGAACAGGATTTAAATGTGAGTTCCCTGGGCGCTGATTGGCCCGTGCGAAGGGCAACCGGCGCTCTGATTGGCGGCCCGGGAAGGAACGCCCTTCCGCGGCAGGGTCCCGCCACGTGGGTAGGAGGCCCCACGGGGAGCGGGCCCCGCCGGTCCGTCCGTGGCCCGGGAGCGGCGGCGAGCCGGAACCCCGCCCCGCCCGGCCTCCGGTGCACCGGCAGTACTGCCTCCCTCCTGCGCCGCCTCGCAGCCCCCGCCACTTCACGGCAGGGCCCGGGCGACTCCTGGTTCTAGCAGGGCTGCAGAGCTGTGCTCTGCGAAATTATCAAAGTGCTTTATGCAATGTCTTGCTTAAATCTCCATGTTGCTAATTTAAGTCTATTAATTCCGTCCGCAAAGCTTGCCTGGAGAACAGGTAACACTCGAGTGTCAAAGCCCTTCTATTCCATAACAAGGGTGGCTGAACATGGCACTACCATAGACCCATGGCCAGGAACAGCCTCTGGCATTGAAAAGCCAACAACGGGTCCCGTACAGGTCCTGCGAAATGGGGAAAGTCCGGCTGCGAAGAGCAAAGCCAGGGACAAAGCGAGCAGGCTCACAGATCAAGGGATGCTGAATGTCACTTCTTCATCAGCAGATGTCATCATGGAAGTTAGGAAATAACCACACAGGACCTCCTTGGTGCTCCTTGTTAAGCAGAGCAATTATATTGAGCAACAACGTGTGACTAGTCCGTCGTCTTATCTGTGTTAGCCCTCTGAAGATCCACCTAACCTCTGCGTGCCCAGGGTAGGGGCTGTGGCAGCTAAGCTGCCCCCAGAGCGTATCGGCACAGGGCACGGCCTCCTGCCCAAAGCTTATCTGCAGCCACAAGGCGCTGCTTGTCCCTCAGGCATTCCTACAGCAACATAATCGGCCAGTTCAGGATGGCAATACAACAGAAAACTCTCCTTTTCCTTAAGAACAACAGAAAAAAAAATCCGCTGTCAGCCTCACCAAGAAGGGATGGCCTCATCCCTCCCAGGCTGTCCCTCAGCAGCTGGGGAGCGGACAGGACACGGACATGGCCCAACTGCAGAGGAGATACCAGAAAGTGTCTGAGTCTACACTCCCCTCATTACGTGACAGCTCTCTGCATGAACAGCGCTTTCAGAAAAGGCAAAAGAAACCCAGCTCTGCGTTGTCACCATAATTTCTTACGTCTGTGTCTTCACTAACAAGGCACACATAGGCCTTTCACAGAAAAGCAGCCAAAATGCACTGGGTGTTTCCCTGTAAACTCCAGCAGAGTCAAGGTGGCACCAGCTGAGCATCACATTGATGAGCTCCTCCATCGAGGCAGGTACATCACACTCTCCAGAAAAGCACCAGAGCCCTTCAGCAGACACTGGTCTGATTTTTCCACCCCAATTCACACTGTTCTTTTCACATGCTAGGATGTGACAGGAAAAAAAATCTTCATAAATTACTAATGATGATTTCCTTCTTGCAGTAACTGAGCAACACTGTTCCTAATATCCTGGGGAAGCTCTAGAAACATCTTTACTGTGGTTTTGCTCAGCTTTTGGGGATTGGATATTTTTAATATTAATTTTATGTATGCATATTAAACAAAGCAACCGAGTTCGCACTCGGAAGCCACTAGAGGGCAAAGCAAGCTAAGTAATTATCTTCCTTAGAGCAACAAAGAAAACAACGTCATCTACAACCGGCCCCTGCTACCAGCACGGCGGGATCATGCTATGAATTAACAAAACACGCTGAGCTTGGCACCCCCTCTTAGCTTTCCTAAGGGAGTTATGGCCAAAAAGCCAGTCCCGAGGGGAAGTTAAACTGGTGTCACAAATAAGCCTGTAGCCCAAAAGAGGTCGCGTCTGCTTGGAACCGCCAGTCACCGTGACTCAGGACACCGGGCACATGGAGAGCGGTGGCCGGCTCCTGCGCTCCAGAGGCAGCAGCGCGGCTCCCACCGGCTTTAAAAACCCAGTGACCTAAATATTATCTCCCGTAGTGCCGTGAGGGCAGCTCCTGAGAGCACTGCTTTAATGTGAAAATGTGAATTTTTTTTCTGGGGGAAGGGATGAACAATTAACGAGCATGGTGGTGTATTTGCTCAGAAAGAAAAGAACATATTCATAGTAAATACCTTCAGTCTAAATTAACACTTCACCTAGTTTAAAAAAAACCTTATTTTTAGGACTGGTTACCTTTGAATTAAAAAATTAATTTTCTTTCAAATATACAAAAAAAAATGCTTCTTAAATATTTCCACCTGAGAGCAAGTTCTTGCTGTAGTTCTCACTTACGCAGCACCTGTCATATTTGCAATACATATCACAACATTTACACAAATTCCTTATTCACAAGATGAAACCCTGACAATTCGTGTTTCAGCCACCATACCTCTCCATTAGAAAATAAGTAAAAATTATGCCCTAAGGGTAACGGTTGAGTGTTACAATAAGCAACATTATTTTAAGAAGTGATACAGTAAAATGCCAACAAGTGCTAACTACATTTCATAGATTATAAAATATAATTACATTCAGTATAGTATCTACCAATGATAAAAAAGAGCATCTCTGTCAAAAAAAGTGCATTCAGTGGGATCCTTAAATCACATGCAAAATCCTAGGGAAACAGCATCCTGCAGGTAATTCCGCATGTGCTAATTTCATACCAGTAGGAAGCATCATTGCTACCAGTGGGATTACTCACCTCTCCCAGTCGAGGATGATCATAAACTCTGCTCGCAGGCCTGACGGGTAACTATCTTTTCAACGCAAGACATCAAAAACATCACTTTCTTGCCTCGATTGCTGCTTAGATGCATTTAACGTTAGATACACAGCATGTGGACTGTGCTTCATTGTGCCTTTATTTGAGGTGCGTTGAGGCCAATAATGAAGATATTAGCTGCTGTTTAAATTCTTCTTATCTCTGGCCAGACTTCTATCATCTTTTTCTTCATTTAGTGTCTGAAGCATCACTGATTAATCTGAATTACTTAAGTCAGTTTAATTAACATCGCATTGTCTTTAAATAGCTTAGCCTAAATCTGTCTAATCCTTTACTAGTTATTTTAATCCTTGTTGAGTTTGTCTAATGATAGAATAAGTAAACTTGAATAAAATTGAATAAGCAGTACTGAACATTTTAAGCAGATTTCATGACTGCCCACGCTTCATGTATGTCTGCTCTTAAAAATTTCCATGTTCTTACACAACTGGGAAAACATTTTAATGGAAGACTCTCTCTTTTAGCAAAAATCTGTCAATCTGAGGGCCTTAAATGCTAAGGTAGCCTCTCCAAATGTAAAACTAGCTTAAGTAGTCATCAGGTTTTCAACCACCGTTAGCTTTTTGCAGCAGCAAATTTCGCATTGGCAGCTTGTAAAATATTTGCGAGGGAAAACTCCTGTGCCAGCGCATCGCCGGGTGTGGCAGTCTGGTCAGCAGGGACCGTCTGCACAGCGCAGCTCTGTCACCCCTCGTTCTCCCAGGGGAGCCCAGGAAGCTCCTGTGAGGGGGACAGCGGAAGGCCGTGGGGCTGTGAGGGAGCCGAGGGGGGGCTCTTGGGGTATCTCCAAGACGTGATGGCACCGACCCCGCCACAGCACTCGGAGCCCTACAAACCCGCCTCGGCGTGCTTTCACAGAGGCGCGCCCAGGCCCGGCTCCACAGGAACCCCAGTGCCAAGGCGGCGGGATGGAACCGAGGGGCCGCCTGAAGGGAGACGCGTTCAGCAGTGAGAACACGGGCGGAGGAAGAGGCTGAAGCAGTGCCATCTCTCCTCAGGCCGGCAGCCGCACGGGGCCGAGCACGACGCCCGGCCAGGCCCACCGCGCTCTACCCGCCCCAGGGCGGCCTCAACCGCCGCCCGCGCCGCCCGCCGCCTCAGGCGGGTGCGCAGCGCGCATGCGCACACACCACGCCCGTGCCGACACCAGGCGCGCCTGCGCACTGCGCGAGCGGCGCGTCATCGCAGCGGAGGCGTCCCCGCCTCTGGCCGCGGATCTCGCGAGAGCGGCCACCCAGCGCGTCCTCGCGGTGGCCGCCATCTTGGGGGGAGCCGGGATCACGTGACCGCGGGAGGCCGCTCGCCTCCGCCTTCCCCTCCCCCACCCACCGGGAACCGGGCCCGGATCGCCGGGCCCGGCTCTGGCCACCGCCCTGGGGCTGGGCCCGCCCGCGGGGACGTCGCTTTTTGAGGACGCTGAAGATGCCGGGTTTTCTTTTGGGGAGTTTGCTGCCTTCCCCTGCTGCTGGGGCGGGCAGAAACGACGAGCGCCATGTCACGTGACGGGGGAGAGCGGGCAGCGCGCGCCAAAGCCCCGCCGCCGCCGCCGCTGCCGGCGGGGGGGGAAGGAGGGGGATGGGCGCGAGACGGCGGCGGCAGCAGGCGCCCACGTGACTCGGGAGGCCGGGTTGGGGGGAGCCGCGTCACGTGGGGCGGAGCGCGCGCCAGCGGCGGGCGGTGGCTGGTGTCACGTGGGGCGGGTGCGCCGCGTCGGGCGGGGGGGGAGGCGCGGCGGCGGTCACGTGGGGCGGCGCGGCGGGCGGCCCCAGCCTCCTTCCCCTCCCCCTCCCCTGTGAGAGGGGAGGGAGGGCAAAGATGGCGGCGGTGAGTTAGAAAGCGGCGGACGGCGGGGCCAGCGGCGGAGACTTCCAGGACTGGCCGCGGGAGGATCGAAAGCGAGAGAGAGTGAGTCTCGCTCCCCCCTTTCGCCTGGCGGCGGGCCTGCTCGGCCGCCTTGGCGCTCTCCGTGCGCGCTGGGCCCGCTGCGGCGCCCCCGGGGGTCGCCTCCCTTCAGGCGGCAGGGCCCGCGGCGGCGAGGGTGGGGGAAGGTGTCCGTGAGGGAGGCCACTGTGCTGCTAGCGAGCTCGGCGTCTTGCTCGGCCCCTCAGGTTGCAGCCAGCCGCCCCCGCCGGGGGTCCCAGGTGGGCCGGGAGCGGCGCGGCGTGCGGGGGAGGGCGCCGCTGCCTCGGCGGAGGCGCCGCTTCCCCGGGAGTCGGGCAAAACTTTGTGCCGGAGGCTGTGTGGGGGTGGAGGGGCTCTCTGGGAGGGTGGCGAATCCCCCCCTCCCCGCGGCTCCTGTAGAGCGTTTCGGTAGGGGTTGGTGGAGCTGGCGGCGCGGGGGTGGGGGGCGGTGGTGGGGCTGGTCTCGCTCCCCCCCCTCGCATTGCTCGGGTAAAATGGCATCGGGACGGTGGCGTCTCGCCGCCGGGTCCGCGCCGCTCGCCTTTGTGGGTTAATTGTAAAGGTTTGAAATGGAGCCGCTCTGGTGAAACCGGGGGAGGGGTGGGGGGTGATTTATGGTGGTTGAGTGGCCGTAAAGGCAGCCGTGGGGCGCAGCCCTTTCGCTCTTCCCCGCCATCCTGATGTTATTAAAGGGATCTTTAAAGAGACGAAGGTCTAAAAACAAAAAGTCGCGCATGGGACACAATTACGCAGCCAATTCGGGCCCAACCCGGAAGTTTATGTCGCGAACACGTGTTGGCGGGGAAGGTGGCGAGGCCGGGAGACGGGACCCCCCCGCCCGCCCCCCCGGGGGCCCCCGCAGCTCCCGGGAGCTAGCGGCAGGGCCGAGCGACAGACCCGGCCTCAAAGTCCAGCCGCCCTTAACGAGCGCACCTCAAACAGAGGTTGCTAGGGTGAGTAATTGCTTAACATAAAAATGCCCTTACAGGCTGAAGGGGAAGAGGCCTTGTGGGTTTTTCTTTTTTTTCGGTTGTTTCATTATTATTTTTAGCTGACCAGGTTCCTGGCTGTGTTTGAGGGTATAAATTAGAACTCTTGTACTTTCTTCCAGGTGCTTGTAGGCTGGTAGATGGTTGATACCTGTTAAAGATTAGGCAAATCATTTAAATGATTAAAAAAAGGTTGAATTAATGTATTAGATAACTTCAGATTGTGTCGTTTGTTCACACTAATAATTTTTTTTCTACTTGCTCTGGAGTTAAGAATTCAGTGGTAGGCTGTTTGGCTTTTTGAGTATGTAGGTTGTGTCTGTATTAAAATTATTTAAATATATATGTCAACATTCTGCAAGCTTTTTGTCCCGTCCCCTCCCCCCCCCCGAATTGAAAAAATAATCTTGATGTAAAGCAAAGAATTTACTATGGCACTTGTGTTAACAGCATGATATTTTGATTGTTTTCTATATCTTCCTTACCGGCATGATATGTTATATTTGAGTGCAATCTTAGCCTTTAAAAATAAAATGTGAGCAGTTTGTCTTGTTGTCCAGACAAGTTCTTTGGTGTCAGAACTGGCTGGTAGCTATTCTAAAAGCTAGTGAAGTAGGTAGCAGGTATGGTTTATGCATTTCCTGTGCATTGAGATACACCTAGGACTGACTCCCAGACCAAAACTAAGTATGGATTCAGTGCTCAGATACTGTTCTTATCTCTTCGGGATTTTTACTACTTAAAAACTTTCCCCACCAGCTACCTGCAGCCATTTAGTCTGAAAGCTAATATTGTGCCAAATCATTGCATTGTTTAGTCTCTTTAACAACTTCTGAATTTCACATATTTAGACTGTGTATACACAACTACTGTATATTTTATAAAACAACATAAGAGAGCTTTGAGGCAAGTTGAATCCCACAGTATCCTGAACTGTACCTCATGTCCTTAGAAGCTTTGGCTTTAGAGAGGTAACCAGTGTTTGAAAAACTGGTATGTTTTTTACAGGACTGAAATAATTTTAGCAAAAATCAGAAGTTAACTTTATACATTTAAATGCAATGCTAACTACTAGTCTTGAGGAGGTTAAAGCATGTAAGGATGGGCTAGTTCAGTAATGAGCACTTTAATCTTTGATTG
Source organism: Chroicocephalus ridibundus (assembly GCF_963924245.1). Lineage (NCBI taxonomy): Eukaryota > Metazoa > Chordata > Aves > Charadriiformes > Laridae > Chroicocephalus > Chroicocephalus ridibundus. The sequence goes on along the minus strand of NC_086296.1, from coordinate 5,846,278 downwards.
GATGGTGACTTGGAAAGGGCCAGAAGGGAATGGATTAGTTGGGTTTTTTTCTTTTTTGTTGTTACCCAGGTTGCCTTCTGGAGCCAGAAGCTGCGAGAGGAGCAGAACCCATCTGGATATCCAGAGAATCCTGTTGTGTGCAATTAGGGGTTAGCAGCCTTTACACCTCTATAGTGAGAGGCTGCAAATGGGGATGTGAAATTTTTAGGTTGATAATAGGTCACAGTTTAGGCAGCCAGAGAATTTGGGGGGCATATCTGTCTCCTCTTCGCTATGTCAGAATTTGTGTGATATTTTAAATGGCTTCCAGTATAGCTCAAGTGATAGGTATTCCTCAGAAAGCCAGTGGGAAAAACCCTTCTAATAAAAGGAAAACAAGAGTTGCTTAACCATGCTAGTGTCCCAGGCTGAGCATTAAAACCAAAGTTTGTAGGTTGAATCTGCCACAGAGGCCAGTAGTCTGAAGGGTTTGGAAATAGCTGTGCTGAGTGGATTGTGATGTTCAGTTTGTGCTAAGTTGCAATTCTGTCAGTCATTACAATTTTTAAATTAGTCAGGTATACTTTGTTACAATGTGTAACTTGCAGACCTAAACATCAAAAGCCTTTTCATCCTTTAGGATTCTACTATTATTTTTCTTAGGGGAGATGGAGAACAGGTTGCTTGACATGTGTTTTAGAATATCTCTTTTTTGTTGTTGTTTTGCTTCTTTGTACCAAAGCTAAAATGGAGGGAGGGAGAGAGCCAGGTTGGCATGGATACATGACATAATATTAAACATGGCATCCTGGTTTTGTATCTTTAAATCAGAAGTTATTTACATAATGTGCACTGGTAGCAAAACTGTCTCTTTACCAAAGTTTTAGGCTATATTCTTCAACAGAAGAGCACCTCACAAAAATGCTTGATGTGTTTTGATAGCCCTTCTTGAAGTGGCAGCAGTTTATATTTTTTTTTCTTAATACAAAGAAAATAATTGAGATACTACTACTGTTGAAATATAAATATTTTTTAGTTTTATCTAGCAGCTTGATTCTTACTTAGTGACATTGGACAGCCTGACTAAGCATAGACAACCTTATCTGCAAGAGTCTGCGTTCTCAGAACATTTCTTTGACTGGTGAAATGCTCAGGAAACAGCTTGCAATATTCACAACTTTTTTTATAAGGCTTTTCTTTTGGAGATTTTTAAGATGTGGCAAACAGGTCCTTATATAGTATTGCCAAAGCTGAGCTGCAGAGCTTGATAAAGTTGCTTTCACTTATGTTAGCTAAGGAGCCTCCTACCTTGTAAGATTATGGATCTGTTTCAGCTTGATAACGTTTTAGGCTTGACTAGCGTATGTCACAACAAACAAACTAAGCTATCACAATGCAGCTTCTCCTGTATTTTTTTCTCATTTATTTTCCTTACCAAATTAAAACTACATGGGGGGGAGGAGAAATTAGAGGGTGGAGGGAAGGCAGCAGTGGTGCTTGGAAGTTTCATAAAGCCTAAAATTGGTGCTAAGTATTCAGTGATCTTTTTTTAATGTAAAAATTCTAGAAGTTCAGAATTCCTTTTGTTTCAGTTTCAAACAATGCAGCTTTGTTCAGTGTACAGAAACAAAATAAGTGAAACTAGTCAAAATATCACTGTCCAAACTGTCTGACAGACAAACAATTGCTGTTGTTTTACTTAGCTTTTTGCTGGATTGTTAGCAACCACTAATTTTTAAGGCTGTTTAAATTGGGGTTAGCATAAATGAGATAGATGCAGCTGGGGGATTTCTTATGTGAAAATGGCTCTGCTAAGAGAGGGATGCTTCTGAACTAAAGATACTTATTCTGGAATTGTAGGAATTGTTATACTAGTTTTTATCACTAGTCATCCAGTGAAAATTTTGAAGTAAGCAATTAAAGTATTACTGCTATGAATGTTTTTTCTGAACTTGGTGAGACTGTCTTAAGATAGCCAAGCCATTGTGTTTTTAAAGGTTAAAAATGTAGAGTTCTGTGTCATCATGGATGTATTAAACTTGACTCGAAACAGACTTGATAGGTTGTGGCACCATTGTAGGATGGTTGGGGAAAATGTGTTTTTCTGTAGTGTTTGTGTGGTTTTTTTCTAGCCTTGGTTTTTGCTCTGAGTCTGAACTTCATAGAAAGGCCTTTCCCTCATATATTACAAGAGTAGACTAGAAGTAATCTTGAGTAATTTTTTTTGGTCCTAGTTCTCTTAAGGTAAACAGCTCTAAACTTCTGTCTTTCCGTGTGGCTATTCAGTATAGCCACTCATCTCTCAACCAAATTTTAGTCATACTTTCTTTTGGAGATGGTGTGATCAAAATTAAATGCAGACTAAATAATGACTTATTTTTCCTTTGTATATTTAGGCATTTTTGTTTATTTCATCATATTGAGCAAAGGTGTTGCATTATGGGGAAGAGTGTTCATGCCTCTTTCCCAAATTGTTACTGTAAAGTTAAAATTGTAAAGTGTTTGGGAGCTGCTGGTTTGATGGGATAACCCCTGTTAATTCCCCTTCTGTAGAGGAATTCACCTTCAATGGCTGCTCTGAAGTTCTTAACAGAAAAAGTACTGATAAGCTAAAACTTTGTCTATGGACTTAATCTTTCTCCTCTCACCTGTTTCTAATTAGTAAACAATGCTGTAAGCTTCTAAAATTAGATATAATGATTGCTCTTACTATTTTATTCTGAAAACTAAGGTTTTATCCTACCCAAATAATTTATATGTCTAGTCCCCCTTTTTTTGAGAGAGAGGTTTAATCCTTCTGAAAGGTAAAGCTAACGGTCTGTTCTTACTCATTCTGCTTGACCCATTCAGGGTTTTAGGAGTGAGACTAGTGGGAGGTGACATCCTTTGAAGGAGCTGCCATGTTAATTAAATCTGCTAGATGTCTCAATATTTCTTAATATCTTCTGTACCTGATAACTACAAACAATGCTGTTCTACCAATTCATCTCATCACCTCAGATGCCTTTAAAAATAAAAAAAATAGCATCTAGTTCTGACACAGCAAATGGTGTTTAATGGAATTGCCTCTGGTCAGTAGAAGTTCCACCAATTATTGTGTGTTCCTTTGCTGTTCTTTTGGGTAGTACAGTCTTTGGTGCTTAAAAGTATATCTTTCCCTTGTCCCAGTATCTTACATCCACTATTTCAATTGTGCAGCCATCTCAGTATTAGTCCACTGAAGGTCTCTCCCTACTATTGGGCAGACTAAAACTAGGAAGAATAAGAATTAAGTGCCAGAGGCTTTATTTATTACAAGAATTACCTGTTCTGCCAAATGTGCTAACTAATGTGTGTGACCAACCGGCTGGATGTGGCTGAGCTGTACATGTAGAGAAGGATAAGCAAGTGGATGCTGTTTCAGAGTCTGAATGTGTGTATCTAAAATACCAATATTTTTTTTGTCCTGTTACCTGCTTTAGAGTAGGTGTTCAGCTTTGTTAGCTTTTGATGTTTTGTTACCAGTGGGTGTTACAGGGCATGTGGAGAATAAGTGAAATGAATTTCTACTTGAGGTGTGTCTTAGAATATATAAGCAACAGCTCAAGTTATGTGGACTCACTTAATTTTTGTCTTACTAGGGCAAATGGGCTTCCTTCTTAAGGAAGCAAAACTCATTGTCTTCCCTCTTCATCTTAAAACATAAGAGTATTTGGCTTTTTTAATAAGTTTTTATGCTGTCTAGAATAGCTTTTTGAAATTAGTTTTGCTTGACCTATGCATAAAGGAGTCTGTGACCTGATGTTAGTGTCCTATTTAATATGTAGTTAACATACTATAATAGTGGTACAGTTGTTCTTTCCACTATGCAAACCCAAACTTCTACAATGAATGAATTACTACCTTATGTATTGGCAAGTAAGAAATAAAAGCTTTCCTTGTAAGCTTTTTATTGCTGACTTGTTGTTACAAGATAAACTAAATGAGTTTTAATTGTGCTTGCCTCGTGCTTCACTGACAAAGACGCATCATTAGCATAATATAGTCTCACAATTTCTGCCTCTTGGTATTTCTTGTAATGCTTAAAAATATAGTGCGATGAAGACTAGAAAAGGCATCTTTTTTTTTTCTTGTTAAGGTTATGGGTGTAATAGCATTTTGTGTAGTAAACTTTCAGTCTTGCTACTTCTAAATGTGGTGGATATATTGAAAAGATTAAAACAAACAACAAAAAAAAACACAACCAAAAAAAAGGAAAAAAATCTACGAATTAACAAAAGAGCCAGAGCAAATATAGAAAGTGAAACTGTATACAAGAGACTGCATTGCGGGTGTCCTTAAATCCAGGAAAGGGAACTTTAAATGTGAGTGTGTGTGTGGGCATAAAACAAATAAAAATTAAATGTAACTTGTATTTATGGTTCTAATTTTTTAGAGATGGTGGAGCCAGGACAAGATCTGTTGCTTGCTGCTTTGAGTGAGAGTGGAATCAGTCCAAATGATCTATTTGATATTGACTCGCCGGACGTGGTTCTTGCAAATCCAGCACCAACTCCAGCTGTTCAGCAGGTTAAAACAAGAACATAGTCATTTGCTAGAGGACATAAGAGCTTGGACTTGATGTATTGGGGTGGGGGGGGGTGTCCATAGCAAATGGTTAAAGAATGTGGAGTTTTCATAAATTGCTTGCTTCATAGTATTGAGATCAGAAAATGACTTGCTAATTAATTTTAAACTTTTATACAAAAAAGCAATCTGAAATACACTACTAAGGTGGGTATAAACGTAAATATACCTATCTTCTGGACACTAAATGCGCGTATTCTGCCATGTATCCATGGAGAGCTCTAATATCAGAGGAGTCTAGCTGCTCTCCTATAAAATAAGCAGAAATTGTAATATTATGTGATGTTTAACCTCCATGACAGTATTCAGTCTGCAAGTACGTAACCATTTCAGGCACAGACTGGGAACAGTAATAAGTTGAACAGTGACATCACAAAAGTAATTACATTTTTGCCGCAGTTACCTAACAAGGTGTTGTATTTTTAACTTCTTTGAATGTGAAATCAACTACTTGATGATCTGTATTTTCAGTGAAACCTTTGTTAATGGGCACAGTTATGGACTTCCCCATTAACTTCCATTTTGTGGGTCAATATTTAGTCTTAAGGTTTTTTCTCTGCTAATGTGTTTCCTGATGCATACTTTCTTTCCTCTGCAGTCAGTGCCACTTAGTGCATTAGAACTAGGCTTGGAGACTGAGGCCACAGCTGCTGTGAAACAAGAACCAGAGACTGTATCAACTCCAGCCTTATTAAATGTTCGGGTAAGAACTGGTATTTGAGGGTTTTGTATGTGTATATGTGGTGGGTTAACCTTGGCTGGACACCTGGTGCCCACTGTTCTATCGCTCCCTCCCCAAGTGGACAGGGGGAGAAAAAAATGTGATGGAAGGCTTGTGGGGTGAGGTAAAGACAGCAAGACCAGCAGTTACTGTCATGGGCAAAACAGGCTTAACTTTGTGGAATTAATTTATTGCCAGTTAACAGTGGAGTACAATAATGAGAAAGAAGAACAAATCTAAAAACACCTTCTCCCCCCTCCCTTCTCCCTGGGCTCAACTTCACTCCCGGCTTCATCACACATTGTCTCTGCCTCTCCTCCTTCCTCATGATCCTCCCCAGCTCCAGCATCACCTTCACAAACTTTTCCAACATGGGTCCTTTCCATGGACTGCAGTTCTACATGAACTGCGCCAGAGTGGGCCCTTTCCATGGGGCACAGTCCTTCAGGAACAGACTGCTCCAATGTGGGTCTCCCACGTGGCCACAGATCCTGTCAGCAAACCTCTCTGACATCGGCACCTCTCCATGCGGTCACAGTGGAGACACATCCTTCAGACACATCCTGCTCTGGCATGGGATCCTCCATGGGCAGCAGATTGGATATCTGCTCCACCATGGGCCTCTGTGGGCTGCAGGGGGACAACCTGCTTCACCACAGGCTGCAGGGGAATCTCTGCTCCAGCACCTGGAGCATCTCCTCCCCATCCTTCACTGACCTTGGTGTCTGCAGAGTTGTCTCTCTTGCATATTCTTATTCCTCTCTCACAATTGCTGATTGCACAGCAGTTTTTACCCCTTCTTAAATATGTTATTACAGAGGCGCTACCAATGCTGCTGGTCGTCTTGGCCTCGGCCAGCGGCGCGTCTGTCTTGTAGCTGGGTGGAACTGGCTGTATCGGACATGGGGGAAGCTTCTAGTATCTTCTCACAGAAGCCGCCCCTGTAGCCCCCCAACTACCAAAATCTTGTCATGTTAACCAAATACAGTATAGTAGTAAAATGTAACAAAAGAGGTAGGACTGTAAAATGCCAGTTGGCCGTCCTCTTGGTTCTACTGAGACTGGGAAAGCTTAGCTTACCCGCGGGTTGATATGATAAGGAGTACTAAGGGGGACAAAACAGTATGCAGGAAAACATTTTGAGGTGTCCTGTGTGCATGCAAATTGTGGGGATAGGGAAGCTGTGTAAACTTGTCTCCTGTACCTGAACTGTGTACTACCTTTACTAGCTCCAGATAATTCTGAGCACCGTAATCTGGTGGTTGCACCTGAAATGAGAATATAAAAAGCAGCTCTGCAGGAAGGTGGATGTAGTTCAGTGTGTCTGAAAAAGGCTACGCATATGCTCTAAGCAATTCAAGCTATTTACTCCGACAATTTTGCAGCTAGTTTATATATTGGAATTTCTCTTCAGCTCAGGGTTCCTGTACTTCTAGTAGTCATGTTTTGTGCCATCCTTCATCCTATCTTTTTATTTTCTTTCTCTTACTATAAAATAAAGTTTAAAAATAACATTCAAAAATATGTACAGAAATATATTGATAAATAGACACTTCTTGCTCAGACTGTTGCACCATAAGATAATGACTCTAGCATCTTCAGCATGTTAACTGCAGACATCTCTCATTACAAGAGTCTTTTAGAAACTGCTGACTCCTGTGCTCTGGGTGAAAGGCTAATAAAGTCTGCTTGTTTTCCCCACTGTCTTCTGAAAATTTCCCTGGTTCTATGTTACTAGCAACCACCATCCACCACAACCTTTGTGCTGAATCAAATAAATCAGCTTCCAACTTTGGGGACTACCATAGTGATGACAAAAACAACACCTGTTACAACTACGAGGCAGACTATCACTGTAGCAAAAATCATTCAGACCAGCACAACTACTCGACCCTCGGTTGCAGCACCAGCAGTACGCAATGCCTTGACCACTACACCTTCAAAGGACCAGATTCAGCTGAAAGATCTGCTAAAGAATAATAGTCTTAATGAACTCATGAAATTGAAGCCACCTCCTAATATTGCCCAACCAGTAGCAACAGCAGCAAGTAAGTTTTCTTCTTTCTTTGTAATTACACTGTTTTAGATAAATAGTGAAATAATATAATGTGAAGATCTTTGCACATCTTGTATTTTCATTTATTAGTAGAATATCACAGTAAAATGAAATGGACAAGAAAACCCGATAAATTCTGTTCTAATTTTAGTAGTGTTAGAATTCAGGGTGAAGTAATACAAAACAACAGGCTTTTAAAAAAACTTAAGCTCTTGATTTACTGCAAGGAATGATGAAAATGTCATTTTAGATTGCAGCTGGCAAATCGGTAAAATTAATTCATGAACATTACTGACGTTGCTTTGGCTATCTTGAGTCTACATCAGTTTCCGTTCTGCTTTATACTTGCTGTGGAACTATGACAAATGAGTACTTTTTTTTTTGCATTTTCCAAACTAGATTTGTATTACGTGCTAGTGCTCCTATAATAGTGTGTTTCTGTAAAGCATCTCCTGAGAAAGATCTCTGTCCTGTATGCTTCATGGGAGGCATCAGATCTATTGTGTTTAAGAACTTAAATCCTAAAAACTTGCTGATTGTTTCCATGTTACTACTTAAATGTGGTGTTAACTTAAAATGCCACAAGTATTTTGTTACTACACTCCACATCTTCAGTTTGTGATTCCTTTCATAATCTTTCTTTGTATGTTATTTCTAATACATGGACAGTTTATATGGTCAGCTTAATATAAGGGAAATGCTGTGTGTGTGTGTATTTCTTATGATTATTTCAGGTTATTCTGGTTTTAGCATGAGGTTAAGATCAGAGTAGTTGCTGAGGGGTACATAGGCTTTTTCTGAATTACTATATTTTCATTGTCTCTGAACTAGGATTTACTGATTTTTCTAGGCGGGGTTGGAAGTAACCTATTTTTTTCATATGCAGATAGTGTGCAATAAAGGAAGCTGTCTGTTAGGACTGAAACAAAAAGAAGAATGTGCCTCCTTGTTTCATTGCTTTCTGTTATGGAGTGGTTGACAAAAATTGAAGTTGAGACACCAACTGAAGTTGGGTTGGGAGGTAAAGAAGTGAGGAAGAGCAGGGGAGAAGGTTTCATAGGACTGACTTATCCCCTTTTGCGAAGTGAGAACTCACAGAAGAACATAAATAATAGGTAACATCAATACACAATAGCTGTTGTAGTGGCCCAGATGCAGAAAATAGTTGAATCTGTAGCTTCTGTATTAAGGGAAAAGGAGACATGCAACTTCTAGAACTGCATTTCTCGTTTTATTTCTGTGCTTGTGTTTCTGGATCCTTCTTTGTGCTTATAAAAAAAAATTGACAAATACTTGTAGAAAATTCAAGGGCAGAGAAGCTTTTGGAAGGAAACATGGTCTTTTATAATTCAGGCAGCAGGAGTTCTGCATCAGAAAATACTAAAAAGTTAAATTATGCAACCTCTTTGAGGAAAATTTTATTTGTGCAATTGTCTTAATTGTTTTTTAGGGCAATTAAGCTAAATTCATTACATGCATTGATTGTGAACATGATGGAAGCTTGACAGCTGCTATCAATGTTTTATGTCTATCCTTGTGTAAATTTTTTTAGTTCTGTACTGAGCCCCGTTGGCAGTTGCTTCCAAATGTGGCTTAGGACAGGAAATTTAATAAATTGTCCTCTTGAAGGATCCTGTTATAAACTTTAAACAATTGAGTCCAAAGTGTTGACTTCTTTTTTTACAGAAATAATTGTAGTTTCTCCGAAGGTGGTAAATGCCACCAGTCCAGGTAAGTTCATTTCTGTTGAAACACTGGGCTTACTGGTTTGTGGTTAAACTTCAAAGGCTCGCAAGATGGAGTATTTCTAAATACAATGTATAGATTTGGTGAAGGTCCAAAATACTTCTTTTTAATACTGAAACTAATATACAACTGCATGGGATGTTTCTTCAGTCAAAGAAGTAACAGGATTTAACTCCTTGCTCAGACTTGTTAATTTGGACAAAAATGCTGTGTTCTTGAAGCATCGGTGTGTTACTGGACATCTTAAACTTATCTTCCCGCTTATTAATAGAGAAGGATGTTAATTTGAGGGATGTTTGGAGGGAGTTCCTTTAAAACACTGCTTTTCTTTTGTAGCCGATCTAAGCAATGGTGCAGTGAAGAAGGAGGCTTCCACAAAAGAGGTAGCAAGAATATGGATAAATGACATTAAAATGAGAAGTTTTTCACCTACTATGGTAAGTAATACCAATGGTTAACTTGCTAAATGGATGTGTATTTTATTGGCTACAACCACCTGTGACTAGTTTCAGTAGTTATACGTGGCTTTTGTGTGGTAGAATTATCGAGTGCATCTGTTTGTTCAAAAGGTTGGTTTATCCATTAGATGAGTACTTGGTTAGATGACAAACTAACAGCTGTGTAGAGCAGACTACCTATGTAGTAAATGACAGCTTCAAGAAATTATTGTCCTTAATGGAACCTCATTGTGTGGAAGAAGGGTGTGCTCCAGTTAAAGCTGATAAGCTTTTGTGTTTTAAGACATTTTCTTCTAAAATATCCCCATTGATGTAACTAGCTACAAGGAAACTAGAAGACTTTTTATAGCTTGGCTGACCTTCTGGGCAGTTTGATTTAAGATGTAAATAGAGTATCATTCAATTTTCTGAGTGTAATAAAAATACATTCCGATGTTGTAAACACTTGAGTTTCAGCATCTTAAGTGCAGTGATAGCAAGGACCAGGCTGAAGTTTGTGATGAACAAGTGCTCCTTAGGGACTGGCATACAGAAGGATTTTCAGATTACTTTTTTTATATTAAGCTAGCTTGTGGAAGATTTTTTTAATATCTAGTGGGTACTTAAAAATATTCATGTATTTACATTGATCAAGATCACAGTAAAAAAAAAAAGGCTAACTGTGAGGTTTCAGGGAATACTGGCTAGAACTGTGACTGTTGTAATTATTCACTGAAATTGTGAAATTACGTAATGAATGTGAAACTGCAGCAGACTTCATAGGAGTACTTGAGAGTTAGGTTTTGGCTGTTAACTAGCTGTTGTGTTTTCAGGGCAGTTTTAAGTCATAGTTTGGATTTAGTATGCTGTAAGAAGTGTTTCTTTTTTAATTCTGCTTATGTGAGTTTGGAGTGCTCAAATCTCCTTGCAAAGCAGAGGAAGTTCCCTGACTTTGTCTTTGAAGGGTTGTTCAGTGTGTAAGAAATCTATGTTTCCATCTGCAGTTTTCCCAGCTGCTCACTTGTTCATCTAGTACATGTGTGCGTGTTAGTGCTCCTTTCGCTTCTCACGTTAATTTCTGGGACATAGAGTATTAACAATGCACTGTTTGACTAATGCAGGTATTCCTCTATTCTAGAAAGTACCAGCAGTAAAAGAAGAGGAGGAACCTGAGGAAGAAGATGAAGAAGAAATGGGCCATGCAGAAACTTACGCTGAGTATATGCCAATAAAATGTATGACCTGATGTTGTGTTATGTCAAAAGGCTGAAATGTTTTGACAGCTGACTTGTTACTTACTCTTCTGTGGTTACTAACACCAAAAACCAGATAGGTTACTGTCTGAATCCAGTGAAAAGGACCTGAATTTGTGGTGGGTTTTCCTAGGAAATCTTTCCTGTCTGTAGTGCTTAGTTTTGGAAGGTACACAGATTTTTTTTTTTTAATAGAATTGGAATTATTTAGTGTATCTTTGAGCAGTACTTGTTTCAGAAATATGATTGAACCAAGATCAGGCTTTTCTTACCTGAGTTAAGACGCTTTGTGCCTCAGCAAAGAAAATTTTGTAAAGGGATTAAGTGGTCATTGCTACACTTAATCTAGTTTGAGTCTTACAGTGTGAAATTACCTGAAGCACATTCTTCCTGCGTTGTTCCTGACTGACTTCTTGGACCTGTTTTGTTTTTAAGAAAGTGAATCTTTTATTGCTGTTAATTGCCATCCTCTCTTCTCCTTTCTTTTCTTTATTGTAATCAGTGACAAAAAGCTGTTACCTTGTTTCCTAGGTACATTGCTGACTTGCTGTAAAAGCAAGGCAAAAAGTTTTGTACGGAATTTGTAACTAAATAGTTAATTTTTGCTGACAGATCTCAGTGACAATAATTAAACCATGTCCAAAATAGGGCAACAAAGCTGGTGAGGGGTTTGGAGCACAAGTCTCATGAGGAGTGGCTGAGGGAACTGGGAGTGTTCAGCCTGGAGAAGAGGAGGCTGAGGGGAGACCTTACGCTCTCTACAACTACCTGAAAGGAGGGTGGAGTGAGGGGGAGGTTGGTCTGTTCTCCCAAGTGATAGGACAAGGGGAAATTAGCCCCAGGTTGTGCCAATCTAAACAATTGGATATTAGGAAAAATTTCTTCACTGAAAGGGTTATCAGTCACTGAAACCGGCTGCCCAGGGAAGTGGGGGGGTCACCATCTCTGGCCTGTAGATGTGGTTTCAGTGGTGGACTTGGCAGTGCTAGGTTCATGGTTGGACTCAGTGATCTTAAAGGTCTTTTCCAACCTAAATGATTCTATGACTGTTGTATCTCTCTTCTCTCATACTGCTTAAAACCAGCACTATATAAATAGTGAAAAGAATGTTGCTTTTGTGGTTCTGGCATCTTGAGGCCACCTCTGGCCTTTTGGGAAGGCAAGCTTTTGACCAGTTTTTCTCAACCACATCAAGTACACAAATGTTTTAGTTATATATGAATTGAATTTTATCAAATTTCATAAAAATTGGGGGAAAGTAGTGAGAAGAGAAATAAAGTTAAGATTGCATTTATATAAACTCATGATAATGTATTCCTTTGTATGCGATACACTTTGTTTAATACTTGACATAGTGTTGCAATGAAACATAGTTGTTCTTGAGTTCAGCCTTTGCAATGGACAAGTGTCATTTGTTTTGGTAAATATAATAACCTGTGCTGCAGCAACAGAACTCTGTATTATGTTTTCATCTTCTCCCTTCCTTCCCTTCCCTCTTCAACCAGTAAAAATTGGTCTACGTCATCCTGACCCAGTAGTGGAAACCAGCTCATTATCCAGTGTGACTCCTCCTGATGTGTGGTACCAGACATCAATATCAGAAGAAACAATTGATAGTGGCTGGTTGTCAGCTTTGCAACTTGAAGCAATCACTTATGCAGCCCAGGTACGCTAGACATTAGTACAGCTTAAAAGCTAACAGAATTTGCAGAGGAAAAACTACGATCTTGGAAGTGCAGCTATGTCAGTTCTACAAGGAGATAAAATAATTAAGAGCTTTAAGGTTTGAGTTGCATTAGAAGGTGGCAGATGAGCTTCAACTCAAATAAATGTGAGGTGATACACCTAAGAAAGCTTTGTCTAAACCACTTCCATGATGCTGATCTCAAACTGTCTTAGAACTCAGGAAGGACATCTTAGTCGTTATTTTTATTTCTCTGAAATAACTTAATGGCTGCAGTAGCAGCAGGCTAGGAAAGCCAACACTGACTGGCATCATTGAGAAAGGTACAGAGATCAAATCTGGGTGTTATTTTGTTGCTATGTTAAACTTCAGTGGGCCCACATCAGTTATGCATGCAGCTCTCTGCATGTTGGGGAGGAAGATACTGAAGTTAGAGGACAGCTAACTTCCCAGGAGGGAAGAAGTTGCTTTATGGAAAGGGACTAATAAGGCTGGGGCGCCTTGAGATGGAGAGAAGAAAAACAAAGGGGAATGAAATAAATGTTTACATAATCAAGAAGGTGGTGGAATTCCACAAAACAAGAACAAAGCAGAACTTGGTGAAGCTGAGAGATTGGTTTAAAATGGATAGGAGAATACCTCTTTACAGAGGCAGTGAATGTCGGGGTCTTGCTGCCACAAAAGGCTGTTGAGTTGCCTGTCAATGGGTTTAAAAAAAGCAGCCAGTCCGGTAGTAAGCTCTAAAAGAATTAGACAGATAGATAAAGCAATTCTAGGTGCTGAGGGAGGAAGTGGGGGAATAGATCACATGAAGCAGTTAGGCTCATATGCTCTCCCTAAATAAAATCCCTTCTTCCTGCTGGGAGGAGGCTGCTTGGCTGGGTGGGCTGCTGGTCTCATCCAATAGGATGTTTCTTATGTTTGCTCGTTTCTGCGAATCCACAGTGATGTGTTTTGGAGAATGGGTACAAGTTTTTTGTTCTTTCTCCTACAGCAACATGAAACATTCCTGCCCAATGGAGACAGAGCTGGATTCTTGATAGGGGATGGTGCTGGTGTAGGAAAAGGAAGGACCATAGCTGGAATAATCTATGAAAATTACTTGTTAGGCAGAAAAAGAGCAGTCTGGTAAGTGTGTCAGGATTTGTTAGAGCAGACACTGCATTGACTATAGTACTTAAATTCAGCGTAGTCTGTCTTCTGACAAATGTTTCAGCAACAGCTTTTTGAACTTCTGCTGTAACTTACAGAATATATGCTTTGTTTTATATCTTCAGGTTTAGCGTGTCAAATGATCTGAAATACGATGCTGAAAGAGATTTGAGAGATATTGGAGCAAAAAACATACTGGTTCATTCATTAAACAAGGTGTGGAAAATTTTTACTATGTACAGTTGAGGCAAAACTTTAGGTACGCTTGTGTGACAAGTTGTGCATGTTGACTGTTTTAAGAGCGAGAATGTACTAACTTCAACAAATTTGCTGTGTAGGTCTTGTTTGACAGGCCTTAATCTTATGAAGAGCCACACAGAGCTTTAAGTTAATCATGTAAATAGAACCCTTGTAGGATTAAGTTTTAGCATGTGGTACTTTTCTTAAAAACATTACTCTTCAAGCCACTACTGACTCTACTAGTAGAGTATTTTCTAGAAATTGAAATATTCTTTACATCTTTTAGGCTTTGTAGCATTTGAATTTTTTCCTTTCTGTCTCCCAGTGCACACTTGATAAGTAATACATTTTGTATGTTATGCTTGACTAATGGACTTCCTCAGTAATTTATGAAAGCAGCAGTAGCGTGTGCAGTTATTTTTGGAGACTGTGCCTCTGCTCAGGATTAGGCACTTACATAAATTGTAAAGTGCAATTACTGGTTGAATTCACTGAACTTAAAGTTTGTTTTTAAGTTAGTATTTTTGCTTTGTGAAGTCTTAATTTCTAAAATATAGTAAAGCTTTAGAAATTGTTGTTTATGGTAGCAGCTGTAAATACACTTGACCTATTAGCTCTAAGGGATGCATTGAAACTAAAATCTTAATTGTATTTAAGGAAACGATGTAGTCAAAGAATATGGCTGTTAATCTTTTGAGGCCTCACATCTAGTATTCCTTAAGTACATATTTAAGTAAGGCCCTGTATAATATAACCCCTTAACCATATTACCATATGCCAGCTGTGCCATCATTGTTATGTGGGGATACAGGTGGTTCGAAGTGTACACACCTTAATGTTAAGACCACAAGTATCCCTTTATCATATGGTAGGTGGGTGGTAGGTTTGAGGAGGGATCTCTCTTGAATAATTTCTTATCCTTTTATTGCAGTTCAAGTATGGGAAAATTTCTTCCAAACATAATGGAAGTGTGAAGAAAGGTGTCATCTTTGCTACCTATTCTTCTCTTATTGGTGAAAGCCAGTCTGGTGGTAAATACAAAACCAGATTAAAGCAGCTTCTTCACTGGTGTGGTGAAGACTTTGATGGAGTTGTATCCTTTATTTGGAGTTCAGTTGATTGTAACTAAAGTACTAAAGCACTAAAGCTTGCATCATTAAAGACCGTCTTGTATTTTTATTTACTGGGGGTTTTAGGTATTGTTCTTTATTCATGACAGCAATTGATTGTGTGCATGCTCTGACATTAGACTTGGAAATTTTACAAACTTCATACCAAATCTATTACCATCATACTGTTGCCACACAACTCTGGTACAAGAGTGAAGCTTTTGGTTCTTTTTTGTATGACAAACACATAAAATTAAAATACTGCATTTAAGAACCTTAAGTTTACACTGAAATTTTCTCCAGTGAATTCTTAATTTTGTTGGAACTCATGTGTTGGTAATTGTGCTCTTAAATACTTACTAGCTAAATATTTTTCCCAAAGTTTTTAGTGAAAAATACAAATAGTGTCTGAGTTTACAATTGACTGCTGCCACCTATTGTAATTAGCAGATTTTATTGTTTTCTGGTTTAGTTCCCCATTCTAAAGTGGGACAAAGTTTTTTCCTTAATGACAGTTCAGATTGTATTTGATGAGTGTCATAAAGCTAAGAATCTGTGTCCTGTTGGTTCATCGAAACCAACAAAAACAGGTCTGGCTGTATTGGAACTTCAAAATAAACTTCCAAAAGCCAGGGTTGTTTATGCTAGTGCCACAGGTATGTACAACTTGGTTTGCATTAAATGTCTCTGTATGTTTTTACTGGCACTGGTACAGAGTGTGTTCTTCTCCTAGGTGCATCTGAGCCAAGAAATATGGCATACATGAACCGTCTTGGAATATGGGGTGAAGGAACTCCATTTAGGGAATTCAGCGATTTTATTCAGGCTGTTGAAAGAAGGTAATATTTTGAAGAGCTGTAGCAAGAACATATATGGTTGTGATTGACTGTGTTCCTTTGTCTTCACTCACTCATAGTCCTCTGCAAACTTGTTCTGTCACACTAAGAACTTTCTGACTCTAGCTTCTAAATCTAGCGGAGATGTAATTTATCTCCTGTGGTGAAAAATGGGATGTTTCCCTCACTCACAGAAAACTTTGAGAGTGTTAGAAGCTTGATGGGAAAATAGCCTTCTTAAAATGTGGGTGTTATGAAATGAAAATATTTTGCTGCTCTTCATGAGAACACACTTTGTGTACTGAGTACACTCAGTATAGTTATGTCTCGCTCTATTCAGAAGACCTGTAATGTTTATGCATTCAGCTTAGGCAGTTTAACAGGAAGAAGTCTTGTTCTTCTGCTTTCTGGCACAAGAACCCAGTTCAGAAAAATTATATATGCTGTTGTAAGGTACTTCGTATTTCAGAACTTACTAGAAAAACTAAATGTGAGAAGCCAGTAGAAAATGCTGCGTTCTTTGGTAGGTGAACGTCTTAATGTATTATGTTTTGCCTACTTAAAAAGAATTTTGAACACTTCGGAATGCTATAGTAGGGCGTAGTATGCATCTTCGTACATACTGTCTACATGATGCATGATTTTTCTAGGCTGCAAATGTAGTCTCCACTTCATTCCTGAGTACGCATCAAATGAGCAATAACGAAATTACAGGCTCAAGCTTGTGAGTAGGTTGGCTTTGCAGTTGACTTCTGTGCTCTAAAGGTATTGGTAAAGGTGTGTTGCTGTTGAAAAGAACTGAAGTTACCTCTTAGTTTAATTATTTTTGTATCAGCATAAATCTGTATAGCTTAATACAGTTTGTATTCATTATTTTAAATCTTCAGTGGAGTTTATAAAATTTCAGTACAAGATTTTGTTATGTATTTTGGCCATTCATTATCCTTTTACAGTTAGTAAAGTACTGTCTCCTAATGCATTGCTAGGTTGTTCGGGGGGGTGGGGGAAGTAAGTGTTTTAGTAATCATACCTCTTGGGATATACTTAATACTCAAGAGGCAGCAATATAGTTTTACGTGAAGGCTAAATTTCAAGACCCCCTGATTAGATGTGTGTAACCAACAGTACTTTGATTTTGAAAACATATGCCTTCATAGTTGTAAGCATGCTGTTTTCTTCTAAAGCACTTGAGGGTTTTTTTTTAACAAATCCTTGCTTTTGAAAATTCTAATATTTACTTAATTTGTTCCTTTATTTTAGAGGTGTTGGTGCCATGGAAATAGTTGCTATGGATATGAAGCTGAGAGGAATGTACATAGCAAGACAGTTGAGTTTTTCAGGTGTAACTTTCAAAATTGATGAAGTTCTACTTTCACAGGAATATGTTAAAATGTACAATAAATCTGTGAAACTGGTAAGAATGCCTCTTTAAATTTGCTTTCTGTATTGAGTTCTGAGAGGTTGTAGCTACTTGGTTTAAACTTGAATGCTCCTGAAATTGCATGTAGTACTGTTGCTTGCTGAGAGACAGGTATGGCATCATCTTGTCTCATCTTAATGTAAAGACTTCTCCACTTAAGAGTTGGAAAAAGCTGTTAATTCTTGTTCTGAGCCATAAAAGCTGTGGTGTTGGCTGCATCTTCCAGTGTCTGCCAGACCCACTGCCTTCTAGCAGTGCTTCAAAGACCTTGATCATTGTTGCCTAAGATAAAGCTGTTCACCTGTTGGTCATATTTTTGTGCTCCAGTCCTCCCCCTTAAGGCAACTGAGCTGAGAACGAGCTGCAAAACATTAGACAGGCTGCATGCACTTCACTGAAGCGGTATGGTAGAGTGGTGCTTCTAGTTAAACAGTGCAGGGTGATAGTTTTACTCATGTGGCAGATCAAATCCAAGGCATTGGAGCTGTGGTTCTCTTTAATGTTTTCCCTTATTCATCTGCTGATTATCTTTTTCATGTTGTTCTTAGTTGCTTTTGTCCATATGTTAAGCTGAGTGTCGTCTTCCTAAATGCACATTCTGCTTGTATGTTGCCACTGCTGTATTAGGTAAAAATAATTACTCCTTGGACATAGATTAAAATGAGCAGGGTCTTCACCTGCATAAGAGATGCTTAAGCATGACTCTGTATTCATGTTGTATAGCTACAATAATTAAAATTAACCTTTGACAAGTCTATGACATCAACTTTAAAACAGCACTTCACTTTGTGAATGTTGTTTAAAAGAATCACTAAACTTGTGTCCAAAGCTTATTTTACCTTATCTGGAAAGAACTGGTATAACAAAATGTTATAGAGATGAAGGCAGTGGGATTTGTCTCTTCTTGGGATCTTGCTTTACACTTAATTATGGGCAGTACTTTTTGCTTTCTTAACCTGACTGTATTAATGGAAAAAACTAGATAATTAGAAAATACTGTGTATGTTTGCATTGGTGGTAATGTGAATGTATCTGTTTTTCATTATGAGAGTAATTACATTCTGAATTTACTAAGCCGTAGCTGGTTGGGTTTTTTTGGTGAGCTTTGTTTTGATGTATGATGAGTTTCTGTGACTTGCGGTCCCATAGTACTGTAAACTTAAACTTCTCTTCTGTCTTTATTTTGATATTAAACAATGTACCAATGTAGCCTCGAAATATGACATGTAAAGCAATCAACACTTTCTTTTTTCAGTGGGTCAGTGCTAGAGAGAGGTTTCAACAAGCAGCTGATCTTATCGATGCAGAACAACGAATGAAAAAGTCCATGTGGGGTCAGTTTTGGTCAGCTCATCAGAGGTTTTTCAAGTACCTTTGCATAGCATCTAAAGTGAAGAGGGTGGTGCAGCTCGCTCGGGAAGAAATCAAGAATGGGAAGGTAAGTTGATAAAGACCTATTTTTAAATATCTTTGTTAAATGTAAAGCTATTAAATTTTCTTTTGTTATAACAAAGATTTTCAGACACAGTAGTATCATGCTTTTGTATTTTATGGTGTCAAAGCTATTTAATGAGCAGAAATTCAGGAAAAAATAAACTGAAAAGTCAGTCATCTTAATGACAACGCCTTGTATTCATTTGTCCTTTAGTGTGTCGTTATTGGCCTGCAGTCAACAGGAGAAGCAAGAACATTAGAAGCTTTGGAGGAAGGTGGTGGTGAACTGAATGACTTTGTTTCTACAGCAAAGTAAGATTGAAGTTTGTTGAACTGTCCTTTACGAAAGTGTCTTTAATCCAACTTAGTTTGTGTAGCAATTTGTCCTTTCGTTTGTAAAAGATGCATCAGTGCCCACAAAGTTGGGTATCCTTTATTAGCCGTGTTCTTTACTGAAGCTGCCTGTACGCAAAATCTGACAGTATTGCTCAAGTGAGCCATTGGTTAGTTCCTGGTTCTGCTGGCACTCTGAAATGACGTTTTCGGGTGTGAACAGCTGGTACTTTTGTACTCAAAGTGGGAGGAGGGGAAGACTTGCCAAGTGTACACTGCATTTATACCAAAGCAAGTTACAATTGTGACTTTCCTCTTTTATCAGATGAGCTAGATACAATCCTGAGATTACCTTGGCTGAAGATCTTAATAAATTAAGTTATTCTGTCACTTAAACTCTGAGCAATAGGAAAATGGCAGTAGTAATACCACTTGATACCAAAACCAAATTTAACAAGTTATAAGTAACAGTGCTGTAAAGTAAATGTCTCCTATGTTTAAGATGACAAATACAGTAGTATGTTTGATAATTATACAGAGTGCTTGTGTAAGAACTATTTACAAGGAATAATTCTGCAGAGAAGTCAGTTAAAATGTTACAGATTTCTACTTTAAATAAATGCAAATTTGACTGAAGAACCCTTCTTTCTTAAACAGAGGAGTATTCCAGTCTCTTATTGAAAAGCACTTTCCAGCTCCTGACAGGAAGAAGCTGTTTAGCTTGTTGGGAATTGACTTGACTGCTCAAAGTAATAACAATTCACCCAGAGACAGCCCTTGCAAGGAGAACAAAATAAAGAAACGGAAAGGTAATGCTTAAGTTCTTACGCTAATGCCATAGTGAAAATGGCAATTTTAGAGCTGCCTAAGAGTGAATTCTGAAAAAAATAAAGGAATGTAAATATCAGTACAATCATCTGGGAAGGAGCATGTATTACAAGTCCTTAAGACTTTTGCTAGACATCTCCATTAACAGATCTTAAAACTACTGCTGAAGCAACATAGCCTGTAAATTCTGGTTGTTACTTTGCTCAAAATTGGGTTGATTGAGCATGGGACCATATCCCAAAATGCCTTGTACAGGTCAGGCTGCTTCCTGATGCAGTCACACAAATAATTGCTTTTTTTTCCTGCCTAATATCACCGCCCTTCCCAAACTGATTATGTTCTTGCCGAAAAGTAGGTGATCATAAATCTTGGGTGAAAGGTCTTACTTGAAACTTAGATTAGATTCTTTTAAATAGTTCTGTTTTTAGAAGTTGAATATTTTTCTAGTTTGTATGCAGTGATGGTAAAACAAACCTCAAAATAGACCACAAGGTCTAAACTAATCCTTTTTTCTTCTGGGGTGATGGAATTAGGTGAAGAAATAAGCAGAGAAGCCAAAAAAGCTCGCAAAACAGGTGGCCTTGCAGGTAGCAGCTCTGATGAGAGTGAAAGTGAGTCTGATGCTTCAGATAATGAAGAAAGTGACAATGAGAGCTCCAGATTCTTGAGTTCTGGAGATGATGATGACTTCAACCCGTTCAGAGATGAATCCAGTGAAGATGATGAAGATGGTAAGACAGTTTAAGTGTTTCATCAAGCAAGTAACTGTACTTGCAGACAGTAAGCATAACGTCTTTCCTAACCATTCCAGTGAGCCAAAAATAAGAGTGCTTGATAAGCATGTAGCTTAATTCTAATAAGACTGGAATTAGTACTAGAATGTTGATTTGCATCTTAAGTAGGTTTTACACACTGGAGTTCAGGCTTCTGTCACTCACCTTTTGTAATGAGAATGTAGAAAGTAAAGGAAGACTTTTTAGTAAATGCTTGAAACTTTTTGAAAATGTTTTATTTAACTTTAGATCCCTGGTTAATTAGAAAAGAGCATAAAAAAAATAAAGACAAGAAAAAGAAGAAAAGTATAGATCCAGATTCTATTCAAAGTGCCTTACTAGCTTCTGGTCTTGGATCAAAACGACCTAGCTGTTTTACTTCCACCGTTGGTACCACCACTTCTAGTACCAATACGTCAGGTAAGAAAAAGTTTCTTTGACGTTGATTCGCTTTCTTAGCAATTAGGCAGCGAAATTCTAAGTCTTAAAGTCTCTCTTAAATTTCAGCAAACAGTAACACAAACAGCAGCTTTGTAACAAGTCAGGATGCTGTTGAAAGGGCCCAACAAATGAAAAAAGAACTGCTTGATAAACTGGAAAAGCTGGCTGAAGATCTTCCACCTAATACACTGGATGAGCTTATTGATGAACTGGGTGGTCCCGAAAATGTTGCAGAGGTAGGCTGATGTTCACATTTCAAAAAAAAAAAAAACTGCGTTTTTTTTCTGCTCCAGCCATACATGATCTGGCTGCAGTAAATCAGTGTTGTCATTCTTCAAGGCTGCATGTGAGAGAACTCGTTCATCAGTTTTAGACAGTAATCTCCCAGGGATAAGAATATAGGTTACTCTTGCCGAATGCCTCTGAATTCAGGAGAAACTTGAAGATAGTATTAGAATACGGAGGAGAGTTCTGAATGGGTAAATAGGTTATTTCTGAGACTTACAGTTTCTTGATGGGTAAATCAATACTAGTTTCTCTTTTGCTTTATAGTGCTATATTTCTCTAACTAGTCGTAGTCAATTTGAAGCTGGTGTATATGAGAGAGAAAGCAGCTTTAGTTCATCTTTGTAGGCAATGAAAACTAAGGACATGTATAATAAAACTGCGATAGTGAAAAGCCTGATAAATTATCTCTTTTTCTCAATAACTTGAGAAACGTGTCTTCAGTAAGCTACCTGTTTCTATCCAAGTAGAAGCATCACTGATTTAAAAGACCCTGTTAAAATCAGTGACAATCTCAGTTGTTAGTTTAGTTTATTTTCTTAGTACTCCTGGCAAATCCCTTATGGACAGTAGGATAATACTACATCATTTCTACATAGATATGCTTTGTTATACTTCTGATTTGCTGAGTTAACTCCAAGCGTTCCACGTAGCAGATAATGTCATCAACCAAAAAATAGTCCAGATTCTCTAATGTAGTTTTGCACTTGGAGTAAATCACTGAATCTGCTTTAAGGTCAATGTATGATTAAATAGCATCATTGCTTGAAGCTTTTGGTCATGTAATAATTTTGATATTACCATAATGAGCTTGTTATTCCCTTTTATTTTTAAAGATGACAGGCCGCAAAGGAAGAGTTGTAAGCAATGATGATGGCAGCATATCTTATGAGTCAAGGTCTGAACTTGATGTGCCTGTTGAAATTCTGAACATCACAGAAAAGCAGAGGTTCATGGATGGAGATAAGGTAGTCCTTAAAGAGACACCATTTAGAAAAACTTGCTGAATGCCATAGTAACACTAAGTTGTTCAAGTTGTGGCTCTACCATTATCCCACAGTGACTTTCTAGGTGCTATAAGTAAGTACTAGTTAGAAAGCATTTTCCAGTCACAACAAACTTCCCTGTGGTTCATTTGAGACATGCTACCACAAGAGGGCAAGTCTCGTGAATGTAGCTGTTGCATGGAACTTCTGTGGCCTCTTGTTACACTTGAGGGTAAATACTCATGTTCCTGTAAGTGACTTGCGCGCAGTCCAAACATTTACATTCTTTCAAGGCAAATGCATTCAGATGCTAGAATGGCCGTATGCTTCCTTATACAGTATTAGCAGCAGCTTTTTGTCTTCTCTGTGTTGTTTGATATCAGAGCAAGTCTCCTTGTGTCCCTCCCCTTTTATTTCTGAAGTGCAATGCCAACATCACAGAAACATGCCCTTTGGAATGGCAATGCTGCAACAGACTGCCTTTCTTCATTTGCACAGAAAGTTGTTGCTGAAATGTAAAGTGAAAACCACTCCTTTCACTCAAAAAAATTCATTAGCATTTCAAACTGATAGAGAACCATACTTTTTCTCCTCTTCCTGCCCCCACACTTCTTGCAATAGGAAGACCAAATAAAAGTGAAACCATTCCACGTGCATGTTAGTAGCTGCAAAATTAAATCTTTTTAGAAACTGAAAACTGAAGCTTGATCTTGGATTTATTGCTAACTAACAACTCCTTTCTTAAAAAAAGAACATTGCCATAATCTCGGAGGCTGCCAGCTCCGGTATATCATTGCAAGCAGACCGTAGAGCTAAGAATCAGAGACGGAGAGTTCACATGACTCTGGAGTTGCCATGGAGTGCGGACAGAGCAATACAGCAGTTTGGTAAATAACTTTTTTGTATCCTTCCCCTAGCAAACTCAGTAATGCTAACTGAGTTTACTGCTAATTCATGGAAAATAAGATTGACTAAGCTTCCTCTTAAGGACCCTTCCAATCTCCTTTACCTATGGACAGAATCAGCTTTGTTCATAGCCATAGCTAATAGTCTTGAAAGTTTTGGAAGAAACCTAGCAAATAACACTGCAGCTTACGGGGTTTTTCATGTATTTGGGATCTTCATGGAAGTTGCTCTAGAGCACTTGTGTATTACCTTCTGTTGGCTGTATTACAGCAGAAACTCATTTTCAGCAGGATTAAGTTCTAGCTTTTTTCTTTAGTCTCCTCAATTCATAGTTTATTAGAAATGTTCAATGAAGTGGAATTTATTTAACATATGTACTTGTACTTAATTATCCAGGAAGAACTCATAGATCCAACCAAGTGACTGCTCCGGAGTACGTGTTCCTAATTTCTGAATTGGCAGGAGAGCAAAGATTTGCATCTATAGTTGCAAAAAGACTGGAGAGCTTGGTAAGATTGTTTCAAGAAATCTGATCCTTCATTTGAGAAAATACAACTTAAATCTCTTTCTTAAAATTTGATTTAATGACAAAGGTGTGTCTTAACAGGGAGCCCTCACCCATGGTGACAGACGGGCTACAGAAACTCGAGACCTCAGCAGATTCAATTTTGACAACAAGGTGATGCTTCTGTTTCTGTTTGAAAGCTCATGCTGTGGTGCTTATTCCGCAAGTGACTTGTTGAGGAAGAATTTCTTCCATCTCCTGTGAAGTGTTTTACTTTTAACTGGATTAATTCCTGATAGGAGGCCCCTTTCTGAGCTGGCCAGTAAACATTCTTACTTCTGTTTGCAAAGCCATGTGGAACAGAAATATGTGTGTAAATTACTTTTCTGTGTTTGCTAACAATCCAAGTCTTAAGTAAATGGTATGCGTCCTTTCAGTCACAACTGAAAGATTAACTTGGAAATCCTAATTATTAAGACTGGGCTGTTCATATAGTGTAGTTTATATTGAAAAGCTAATCACCAGTTCCTTTTACTATTGCAGAGAGAAACGTTTTATTGTGAATTACAAATGCTTGTTAAATCATGTGTGCTTGGGGCTGAGGCACAAACACTGGATCACGTTGTTATAGCAACTTTCTTTTTCTTATGCAGTATGGCAGAAATGCTTTAGAGATTGTTATGAAATCCATTGTGAACTTAGACTCCCCAATGGTCTCGCCGCCTCCTGATTTTCCTGGAGACTTCTTCAAAGGTAAGTATAGTTCACTGGATGTAACAGCTACATTTTGATCATTCTCTATTATGCAGAAAATGCAAATAATTTTAGAGCTAGAAAACATTGTTACTATTTAAACTGATAAGCTGGCCCAGATAGGCTCTCACGGGATGTTATTCCTATGCACCCTGCTTGAATGTTGAAGTTCATGTATGAAACAAGATGTGTGAACTCTCTTAATATAAGGCATGTTCTATAT
This sequence comes from Chroicocephalus ridibundus, assembly GCF_963924245.1. Taxonomy (NCBI): domain Eukaryota; kingdom Metazoa; phylum Chordata; class Aves; order Charadriiformes; family Laridae; genus Chroicocephalus; species Chroicocephalus ridibundus. The sequence continues at coordinate 5,821,573 of NC_086296.1, read as the reverse complement.
GTGTTTGGCCAAAGTATTGCATACAGTCCTTTAACTTAATTTTCCCATTATCAGTTACAATATCTTGTTCTCCTCTGGGCTCACGTATAGTGCCGTTAACAGTTTTCCCTGCCTGTGCTTCCTGGAAGGACAGAAGGCAAAGTTCTGTCTTGCTTATTGATGTATTAGGTAGAAATTGCAAGTAATGTATTTGAGGGGTTTCAGAAGTTTTGGAATTGGATCCTGAAACAAGACTGCTAAACGAGCTGTTACTTCATTGGTTTATTTTTAGATGGCAAAGCAGCAATGATTTAACTTGTTTCTTTTTCCTAGATGTTCGTCAGGGATTGATTGGCGTAGGCTTGATAAATGTAGAAGACAGATCTGGAATACTAACGCTTGATAAAGGTATTTGTGTGTTTAGCGTATCTTTAGAATGTTGCTAGGAATATCATATATCATAATAGTGGATTCCTAGCAACAGAACTGAAGTTGTAACTATCTAAAAAGTCACTTTTTTGGAGAACTTCAGAATGTTTTCCTCACTTCTGAAGATTGGATTTGGGTAGTCTTTTTGAAATTCTTTAAACGCTGATTGAGAGCTTGTTGTTATCAAACTTAACCTTTGCTCACCTAATATGTGTATTTCTTATTCTTTTTAAGATTATAACAATATAGGGAAATTTCTGAATAGAATTCTTGGTATGGAAGTACATCAGCAGAATGCTTTATTCCAGTACTTTTCTGACACATTAAATGCAGTTATTCAAAATGCTAAAAAGAACGGAAGATACGATATGGGCATCTTAGGTGAGTAAATCAGTTTCTCGGTACTCTTGCACTTAAGTAAGAACAGACAAGCAGAGTAACTCTGTCCTTTCCTTTTAAGATTTGGGCTCTGGGGATGAAAAAGTAAGGAAGGCAGACGTTAAGAAATTTTTAACTCCCGGATATTCTACCTCTGGACATGTAGAACTATACACAGTAAGTTAATTCTGTATCTTCTTTGTATGAACTAATAAAACTTGCTTGCCAATAAGTTTTTAAATCAGCTTCAGTGGGTGGTGAGTGAGGGGAGGTTCCAGGACTTTCACTGGGCAATAATTGGTTCTACAGTTCTTTAGTTCCTGTAACCAGTTTAAAGTCTGAGATTTAAATACCTCTGCATGGCTCTCTTTTAGATCAGTGTAGAGAGAGGAATGTCTTGGGACGAAGCAACTAAGATCTGGGCAGAACAGACGGGTCCAGATGATGGATTTTATTTATCACTACAGGTAAGATTCTCTGTCTCTTGGATTATGTTTAGAGAAGCTTTGGGGGGGCTAACCAAATATGTTGTCTCATATGAAATTAATTAGTGTTCAGTTTTGCAAAATGCTTTCAATCTTATATTAATGTTAAGTTTGTTTCCGATGCTAATATGAAGTGCTCCTTTTTAGCTGCTCCGGATACCTTCTGATAGGAAAGTGAGCCCAAATTAATAGCTTCTATTTAAAACTGCATCAAGAAACCAGATGCTTTCACTGCAAGTAAAATTGTGGGGTTAATGTAGATCAGTGGTACTGCCTTCTAAAGGTGTCCTTGTTGTTCTGGCACACACGCACTATTACTCTGTAAAGAACACAGTATCACATCACTAAGGTTGATACTGTTGGCACGTTTAAACTTACGAAGTCTGTGGTTTCTCTTTCTTTTCCAGATAAGAAATAACAAGAAAACCGCTATTCTAGTAAAAGAAGTGAATCCTAAAAAGAAGCTTTTTTTAGTGTACAGACCAAATACTGGGAAACAACTCAAACTAGAAACATGTGCAGACCTGAAAAAGAAATATAAGAAGGTAATCATTAAAATTATGCTAATTTTAAACTTAGAAAATTTTGAAAAGAAATATTAAGGACTTTCTTTTTCTGGTATTTGTGTATAATTCCAGCAAGTTAAAAACTAAGTATATTTTTCCAGAGCAGAGGTTGTATTTAGGCTTTTTAAGTGGATCCTACATGGTTTCTGCATTCCTGTATACCAAGCTTTCTGAATATAAATGATCTGTGGTGTGGTAATGTAAAATGAGGTTTTCTAGGGTCTAGCAAGGAAAAGCCTTGCTTCTGTGCAAGTTGTACAAACATGCTCTTAAATAAGCAGCTATGTATAGTATGTTCTAAGCAATGATGCTGAAGCTTCAGCTGTTTGCTGATGAAGTTTTAAATACTTTAAGGGATTATTTTGTTTAGCGGCTGGTAAAATATGCAATACTACTCTTAAACAATGTCATGGTATTGAATTTGTAAAAACTTAAGGAAACTCCGAAGTCAGGTTGATTATTGGAAAAGCTCTAAGATTCTGCTGTATTCAAGCATTTTGCGCATCCTTTGAGATGGCATTTTCATTGAATAGCCTCAAACTACAGGATAACGTACCTCTCCTCACCCTCAGAACGTTGGTGCTCCTGCTTTTCTCATAGTAATGACCAAATTGCTGTTGTTTTTATGCAAGTCTTGATGTGTTTTACTTCATTATTATCCCCACTGTAACTTTTCCAGGTACCTTCCGAAGATGCTCTGCCACACTGGTTAGAGCAGTACAATTCTTCTGCGGATACCTGCACCCATGCTTATTGGTTAGTATTTCTGTGCGTGTAGACGCTTTAACTTAAACTGTTTACCCAAACTGGGTTTATCACTACTTCTGCTTTTCTGCTGTTCATGTGAAATCTTGTGTTTCTTGTGCTTAAGAAAAATTGTCCCACGACCAGTCAAATGACCCAACTGTTGAGTGGAAACATGAAGCTTTGCACTTGCCCTTAAAGTACTGATATTAGAGGAATGCTAATGTATAAATTGCACTCCAGTAGAAATATAATGACCCAGGAGTAGCTTGTGCTTTGTGCCTTGATGTATTCTATTATTGTGGTGGAATAGTTCTAATGCTATTTGGAGGGAAAAATATTTATACTTCATGTAGAGAAGAGATAGATGTCGGAAACAGCTGGTTTTGTGCTACCTCTTCTTGTCTGAACTCGGCAGCTGATGTCTTAATTTCTGAGGAATGGCATAACTAGTAGAAGCTTCAGGTTAATATTGGAGCTTCTGAAATACGCTTGTCAGATACCAGTCTTGTATGTAAGAGGTTCAGGTTCTCAGGTGATCTAAACGAGTGGTGTCTCTGGCTTAGAGCTCTGTCTGTACACTTTGAAGATCTGGTCCTAAACAGGCCAACCCTTCTCAAAGCGTTACCATTAGAGGCATGCTGTGGATTATCCTTCCCTTACTGTGTACTTGCAGCTGTCGCTCAACTCTGAATACATGTTAAATAACCTCAGGTCTCATTTTTAATTCAACTGGATACTTCCTGTTTGCAGAATTCTTTTGAAAGCTTTTTTTTTTTCCTCTCTACTGTAGGAGAGGCAATTGTAAGAAGGCAGGCTTGGGATTAGTTTGTGAAGTGGGACTCCGCTGCCGAACTTACTATGTCCTGTGTGGTTCAGTATTGAGCGTCTGGACAAAAGTAGAAGGCGTTCTAGCCTCTGTGAGTGGTACAAATGTGAAAATGCAAATAGTTCGTCTAAGAACAGAAGATGGGCAGAGGATCGTAGGTAAGTGGCTCGTCTGCTCCTTTATTTCCATCTTGAAGTAGAAAGTAGTTGTAACTTAAAAGTCATTTCATGTTGACGGTCACGTAGTAGACTTCATAGAGATGCTTCCAAGAGAAAAGGCTCCTCAGTGTGTATGTTGGGGAGGGGCAGAAGTACAACTATTGAAAACTGTGTGTGTAGTACAAACACCGTTTTGAGTCAGGTTAAAGGAGGAAGACTTTTTTTCAGCCAGGCTTTGGAACATTTATTCTTTCAGTTCTCTTGATTTACTAGAAACAAAAGTGTCATATTTGGCCTGTTCCCACCAAGCTACCCGTGAAACTGTAAGGGCTGCACTTCTTTCACACTTCTGGCAAAGAATAGCAAGCCCTTGAAATGGTGTTTTTTTGTGGTTTTTGAGCTACGGAAAGTCATACATGATCAATAGTTTAGAATGACTGCAAGATGACGGTGTCATTTCTTGTAGCTAAACCTCTTAGCGAAGCCCTCATAGCAGGTACCTCAGAGGCTGAAATCTCTATTATTTTTTTTTAAATGTGGACTTCTGTGGCTGTGCATGGCAGCTCCTACTCTAGTAACAGTTTTCTAAGATGTTGAAACTAGGTTTTTCAGGCTTAAACTCTGATAATGGTGTAACTTCCACGAGACTAGAAAAGCAAAAATAGGTGGCAGCGGGTAACGTAAGAATAAAATTTGTCTTGGGGGCAAAATGGCAACTTTCTATTGATTCATGACCTAAAGGATCTAGTGTCTTCTGAAGATAGACCTTTTCTTGAGAAGCACAACTTGTAGCTGCATTTGAATAGACTTGACATTGGAAATGGTCACCGTTGACTATTGCATAAATTGAAAGGTGGAATCATCAGCCTGAGGTTTTAATGAACAAATGGTTTGCATGCTTATGAAACAATTGATTTGTTGCTGTTTCCAGGTTTGATCATTCCTGCAAATTGTGTATCGCCCCTTGTAAACCTCCTGTCAACGTCAGACCAGTCTCAACAGCTCGCAGTACAACAGCAGCAGATATGGCAGCAGCATCACCCGCAAAGCATCACCAATTTCAACAACGCATAAGAGGACAAACTACAGGTGTTGACTTTGGTGTTTGAGGAAAAGGCTGTAAAAGCATATCACTTGCATAAAAATCAGGGACAGATTCCAAAGAAATATAACTTTTTCAGTTCAGTTGTGTGCTCTCAAATACTTTGGGAATAAAGAGATCTTAAAAAGGTTGGTAGAACTGAAAGCCAGCAGTTGTTATGGTGGTGCATCTGTCTTTCCTTATGCTCTCTGTAGTGCTTCCTGTTTGCTTTTACTTTTGGCCTTTTAAGCTACAAACCACAATTTGTTTGAAAATGCTTGAAAATCCCCAAGCAGGCTTTATTTTTATCTTGTCATACAGTGCTCAGGGTTTAACGCAGTGCATCAATGCCATTGCTGTGGGAGATCTCCTTGAATGCATGTATTGAGTATATATATAGAAAATATATATTGGGTTTTTCTCTTCAATTTATGAGTTTATAAAAGCATGAAACCTAGAGGTTGCACATCATGCATTCAGGTTCCTTCCCAGTTTCTGTTTGACAGTGCATGTCTTTGGAAACGGGCATGGACAGGATAAACACACAAGACAGGAATTCAGAGAGAAACACAATCTTAGTTGTACAGCATTGGTTATTGCATTTTTATAGTGTTTATACCCAGGTGTTGCATTTTTTCTGGTTCTCTCCTGGGGGTTATATATTTGAGTCTACAACATGTTCTTTTTGTGATAAACATCTTAAATTAAAATTAGTTCATTTTTAATGTATTAATGGTATTCCTAATGTGTACTGCAAAGATGGCTGGATGCCTATTTTCCTTAAATTGAAGCATTTCCTTAATCTGAGGTGGTTATGGAAACTTAAGTGCAAATTCACTTCCATCTCGCATACAATCTTATATTTTTTACTTCATTAATGTAATTTAATTTGTCACTTGTAAGATGAAACCTTACTTGAGCTGTAAATTAGAGAATGGGAAACACTTGAGGGTTCCGCTGTATGTGCTGTTTCTGTTACCCAGTAACTTGAATACTGTTTAATATGTTGTAAGACATTGTAGAGTTTATCTGGAGCTGTTTAAAAGAAATTGTAATGTACAAATGTGAATAGTCACTTATCTATAATATGGGTAAGTTTTGTTTTGCCTATAATAGTAGATGTTTATAAGAAAGTGAAGGACAATGTTTGTCATTTCTTGCTTGCACAGGTTGCACTATTGAAAAATTGAGATTGTATAAACCTGTCCAAAAAAACTACAAGATAACGATCTTGTAGATGTCAAATAAAAGTTATTGTACTAACAAGAAGTGGAGTCTTGTTCAGGCAATCACTGTATTCCAAAAAAACTAACAAGTCTGTACAATTGGAATTCGACAGGACTTGGCATGTTCCAGTCTGCTTTACCCAGGCTTCTGTCTTGCAGTCCAACTCCTTCAGTTGAACTCATTAATGAGGCAAGAAGGAAACTGTGGTTAAACCTTGATGCGTGTTTTAAGTAATGTTCACCTGACAGAGCAGTGATCCGCTGTAGCCTGTGTCACTTCTGTAAACACTCAGTGAGCCAGATCCAAGTGTCTTTGAGTTTTTCCATAAGTAATGGGGCCAGAAGCTCCACAGTTTTGGGCTGAAGTGAGCTCCTTTACGTGAATTATTTCGCTTGAGGTTCTGTTAACGCTGCCTGTGTCGGGGAAGGAGGCCTGCCTGCTGTCCTCAGCTCCTGCTCCGAAATGGTCGAGGGGATGAATCCCCTGCACACGCTTGTCACTAACTGGAAATGCAGATCTAGAATAAATCAGCTGTCTCCCTGTTGCTGTAGCGCCTGCTACATCTCTCTAAAGAACTTGTAGTGCAGGTGGTAGGTGCATTGAGAGTTCCTAATCCTCTGGTAGTAAAGGGAAGCCTGCCTGGGTGCTGTGATACCAGCAGGAGCTGATCACGCCCTGGAGAACTGTAGACCACAGGCAGGGTGTGGGGGAGGATGTTCATGTGTTTCGTACCCACCATTGGATATATTTGGCATCCGTTCCAGGAGAAGTAATGGGATTGAGGAGTATGTTGACAGATTATGTTTGCAACAGGTAGTGAACCAAATAGCTAGTAACAGCAAGCTGTGTGGACTTCACTGTCTGTCTGTCTTCTTATTATTTGGTGTAGAAATTTCTACCATCTGAGATGGTTACATATTTTTAGATCTTAATCCTTACTAAGGTGGGTTTAGAAGTGGTAGATTCACAAATAGCGATGGTGGGGTTTGATTATTATTTTTAAACAAGTCATTATTTAACTACACTTCAGTTCCTAAGTGCTCTTCTCAGGCTGTTGTGTTAACTTTTGGGTGTTGGGATGAGCAAATACTGGACTGGATGTCCTCTGTATTGATAACCAGACCATACTATTTTATTTTACTTATATAGCATATGCTGTTCACTCACACCCGCTGAAACTTCCCAGGGACTTGTGTCCGTGAGAAGGAAAATAAAAACACCCCGAGAGCACTTAGAAGATCCGTAAGAACTGTTCCCATTCCAGAAAGCTCTTCCCCTACTTGCTCTCCTTCGCCTGCTCTGCTGCGTGCCACCATCAGCGCCTTGGCTTTGTTGTTCACTTACTAATGGCTGCATCCGCTGCACTGGAGTGTTAGTTGTTAACAAAAAAAAACAACAAAAAAATCACCTTCAAGCTACAGAAACATTTTTCTCTTGAAAATTCCTGCTTAGTGGTTGGGGTGTGGCTTTGTGGTGGTAGTTTGTTCCTTGCTGAGCTGCTGATAAAGCTTGGGGGAAGAAAAGGAATAGCGATAGTGCTGTGGACGGGGTGAGGCACAGCGACGCCGCCTCCCCCGGCCAGCGCTGTCCCAAAGACAAACATCCTCGCAGGGAGGAAAAAGGAGAGACCAATTGTCCTGTCAGATATATTACCAGGCCAGGCAAGAGTCGTCTCTGTATTCTTCCTGTGTGTAGGGAATTGATCTGCCTCATACAAATCGCCATCCGAAATGGATATAAAATCCATAAAGCATAGATGTCTGGTAACAGGGGCTAAGCTAAACGTGAAGCGCTAGTCATTTCTGTACCCGCTGAGTTTTGGAAGCGTGCTGTAGGAGGGGAAGATACCTATTTGACTTGGGAACCAAAGGGATAAAATTTGGGATTTTCTCTTTTAAACTGTCCCTTGACAGCAACTAAATTTTGACTTGTTAACTAGTTTCATATTTAAGATCTGACGCAGTGAATGCAATTCTAGACCACGAAACCCTCCCTCTGCACAGCAAGTTTCCCATTTTCTTCCAATCGCTGTATGGTCCGTTGGGAGCACACACCTCTTGTAAGGACTTAAAGTTGCCCAAAGATGCTGGTTGTCTCGTCAGCGCGTAGTATTTTCTTTGTAAATGAAGAAAGCTCTGCAACCTGTAAACATTTGTCAAGTGAATTACCAAGGGGTTTTTGTATTTTTTGTTTGCGTTTGGAATAAGCTTCATTCAGATCCCATCGCAGTCTGTACATATATAGAAAGAGTATGTATGTATATAGAGATGTTAAAGGCTACTGAATTATTGAATGTAAATAACTCTGTTTTCCTTTTGTGTTGTTTTTTTTTTTCTTCATGACCTTCCCAAGATGTATTCCTATTTTCTCAACCTGCCAAAGAGGCAGTTTGTGTGTACTTTGAAATATATATAGCATATATAAAACTTGCGAGGGATGTCTGCATACATTGTAGATGTTTTATGTTGTCATCATTTTTTTCAAAACTATCAGTTGTCTGTCTTCCGTGATCCTTTTGATGCTATGTGGTTTTATTCTATATTTTTAGCATATAATGCATTTTCTTGAGAGAGATTGATTCCCGGTGTCTTTCGGCGACTGGTACTATTCATTTCTTAGTGCCTTTATCAGAGAGAAACAAGTATTTGAATTTTCATGTAGTTTGTTTTCTTTAGTTTTTTCACTGCGTTCCCGATCTTAAGCTTTAATCCTAGGTATATTCCCATTTTCTTCCACTTATTAGCATCTCCAATTGGGCATTCAGTGAGCTCCAGCAATACAAGTTCTAGAATTAAATGCATTATCAATAGGACTTGCCCACTGTCCTAACGTGTAAAAGTATGATTACTACATTCCTATTAAATGTTAACTTTTAAAAGCGTTCTAGAGAGGTGGGTAATTTGAAAGCGGCAAAGGTACATCTGTTGTAGAGTATTGCCTGGGAAAGTTTTGAGCTTTTCCTATGAGGACAGGCTGAGAGCGCTGGGGGGGTTCAGCCTGGAGAAGGCTCCGGGGAGACCTTAGAGCCCCTTCCAGGCCCTAAAGGGGCTCCAGGAGAGAGGGGGAGGGATCTTTATCAGGGAGTGGAGCCGTAGGACAAGAGGGAACAGCTTTAAACTGAAAGAGGGGAGATTTAGATTAGATTTCAGGAAGAAATTCTCTGCTGTGAGGGTGGTGAGCCCCTGGGCCAGGCTGCCCAGAGAAGCTGTGGCTGCCCCATCCCTGGAGGGGTTCAAGGCCAGGTTGGACGGGGCTTGGAGCAACCTGGGCTGGTGGGAGGTGTCCCTGCCCAGGGCAGGGGGTGGCACTGGGTGGGCTTTAAGGTCCTTCCAACCCAAACCATTCTATGATTCTAATGTCAAAATGTGTAAAATGGAGGCAATGGAACTTCCCTGCCTTTAAAAAAATAGTGCGTATTTTCAATTACCAGATAAAGATACATCTATCAAAGATTAATGAGAAATCCTTTGAATTATCTGTCTCTTATTTGGCCCTTAAGCTTCCAGCAGTTGTCACGCAGGCTTTGCCCTTCTCTTGCTGGGAAGGACTGTGTCCACACGGTTCTTTCCTGAATTCAGAGGTTTGCAAAGTCCATTGACTGGGAGAGTCACTGCAAGAAGCATCCAGCTGCAAATGGCAACAAAATACTTCTGGTCATTCCTGTGGTCAATACAAGCTTTAACAATAAGTGTGGATGAATAACGGAGGCGTCGGTGTCGTGTACCGGCAGGCGCAGCGTGCGGTTCCCTGTCAGGCTCCCACGCTACAGGCGGACGGAGTTGGCAGAAGTACCGACGTAACGCAACCGCAACGGTGCCCGGGTGCGCAGCGAGGCCTGGGAAACCCCCAGGGCTGGCACTTCGGCCTCAGTTGCTGCGCAGGTTGTACACTGAGTTTGAAACACAATAACTCTCTTTTTAAGGAGAAAAACATGAAGGAGGGAAGAAAAGACTGGAAATACCAGTGTTTCCCAGCCACGCTTAGAGCAGCTGAGGGCAGGCTGCCTCTAAAAGCTTCTGCTAAGGAGTGAGAAGTAAAAACCAAGCAAGAACTTAGCTGATTTGATGGGCTTCGCTGTTTCTTAATCAGTCCAAAACAATTTTTGAGTTGTTGAATGAAGTTTGAGGCAGAAATAAGGTTCAAGAATAGGAACTGGACAGGTTTAAGCTGAGGTCAAAACTCCTCCAAGGAATTTTTCGCCTGCTGTGTCATGAACCGATACCGCGGGGTTTTGTCACCCTGCGTAAAGGATGCCGATGTTTCTTCCCAGCAGCCAGACGTCTGTGCTGGAGGACAGGCTGAGGGCACTGCATCTGGTGCGCTTAAGCAGGCAGCTCAGCCAGTCTGGAAATACAGTCGGATTTAAGCAATGTCTTTTGTTTATAGAAGTCCTGCAGTGCTTAAATACCTGAATCAACATGCGTTAAGTTTTATTTTGTAAGAACTAAGCTCGGTTAGTGTTTCTGAACTTAGCTGCGCTTAGAGCATAATTTTAATGAGACAGGGCACCTGCAGAAGAGGAGTTTTCCTGTATTTGATTTGCACTGGGAAGGACAGAGAGACATTTCTACTGACATTTCTGCTTACATCCACATTTACATATCTGCTTTCTGAATTGGGGAGGATAACCAGTAAAATGCCAAATTCATTGCAGGCACATAATGGCATTTTTATTTGGCAAGTCATTTGATTTATTTTTCAGTCATTGACCTGAATCCCACTGAATTTTATTTGAGGCGGGGTGCTCCTTGTTGCAGCACCTTCCAGCAGCCCTGTGGAGGGCTGTCCCGCACCCCTGCAATCCCCTTTGCTGGGAGATTTCCTCTGAGCAACAGATACGCCTTTTTTTTTTTAAATAGAGCTTGGCTATTCGTGCTTCTTCAGTCTACATATTTAATAGTTCAATGCGACAGAATTCCAAAGACACGTAACATTTAAGATTGATTGTATGTGTCTGGCCTAAGTGGAGATGTTTGCCAACCTCAAAGATGTTGTCCTCCAGAGCTGCGTGTCCCTGCGTCCTCCCCGTCAGCAGACAGTACCTGTGCCTGCCCGCGGCCCTCCTACGGAGGGGCAGAACTTCCAGTGCCCGGCCATAAAATATTACAGCAAAGGTTAGGAAGATTGAGACTCACAAAAATGACAAACTCAAACTCTGGAACACAATGAATTCTGTATTGATTTTTTTGGGTTTTTTTTTTTTTTTGCTAAAAAAAAGTTAAATAAATAAAGCCAACTGTTTGTTGGGGGTCTTTTCCCTTTTAATTTTCTATTGTGGACCTTATCCACACAGGTTGTTTACACTGGAACGCCTCTCAGCAAAACGTCTGCGTGCGTTAAACTTTGCCGCTCCATTTTAGGATCCTTCAGACTAGTCGAAGTCATGTTGTAGTAATCCAAACATCTTTTCTTTCAATCCATTTAAATACCTGGCACTTAACCTGTTTAATTTCACCGGTTAATTAAACTGGCTTTATTGGTAGTTAAGAGCAGATTCACGACATTCTTTGAATGCTAATTGCAATGATCTTAAAAAAGGGAGGAGAGTTTATAAAAACTGTGTCAAGATTGGAAAGTATCAACTGCTTCATACTCTGTGCGTAGCAGGCAAGTGTCTTTCCTTTGTCCAAAGAGGTCGTTTGGGATAAACAGGCTGATGTAATCTTATTTTTGTGAATCGTTTTATATTGACTTTTATTCTCATTTTCCCCAAATCTGGAAAGGTGACGATGCCAAGTTCTCAGCAACAAAGGAAGATGCCCAAACCTCAGAATTTAATTATTTATTTTCATAAAGCAGTAGACTTTGTTCTGTAAGTAAGGGAGAAATGTCTGAAGAGAGGTTTTGGTTGGCATTTTTCCAGTATGTACATAATACACGTTAAAAATGCCAGAGAGGCAGCTTGTGAGCTGGGCTTCTACCTTTGGAAGCCCAGGTCTGGTTTATGTGTTCCTTCCTTCCACGTTTATAAGCTGGATGAACTGACTGGGCCTGCTGAGTATACAACGAACTGCAGGGCATGAAACAGAGATCTGTATCAGCTTAGCCAGAGTGACCAAGTTAAATCATAAACCAGGGCGCAAGTGATTTAATTGCTCCTGGGTAAGATCTCCCCTGAAGTTACTTGGAGTGACTAAAAAGGTAGAAGCGAGCAAAGAAACTGAAGACCTGAGCCTGCAGCTGGTCTCTGCAAACCATCCCCGGCGTTACCCTCTCTGTGCAGGAGAACCAGCCTTTGGGAGCAGGCAGCAGTCAGGATCGGGATTTCCCTGGCTCCTGCCTGCTTTGGAGAGGACCCCCCCGACTTCACCCACCCCCAGCTCGGGCTTTGGGGCTGCAGGGTGGCTGCTGAGCCACGTGCGTGGCCCTTTGCTGCTTCCCAGGGTGGAATCGAGCAAAACACCCATGTTTCCTCCCTTCCCTGGCAAGAGAAAAGCCCATCCCAGGCTCGCGCTCCTGGGGAGGGTGCCAGGGCCTGGCCTGGCCTCCTGAAAGCCCTTTTGGGCAGGTGGACGATGCTTCAGGGCCTCGGGGGCTCTGCCTTTGGCTCCTGCCTCAGCCGTGCTGTGTTCGATGGCTGGCAAGTCCCGGCCTCAGACTGCACTATTTAAATTACAGACGACGCTACCTCCTGTGACGAGCGTCTGCCAGGGCTGTAAATCCTTCACATCCGGGATTGTCCCTCCCTTTCTCTGCGCACACGTAGAGACCCCGACCACAGGGCCGGTGCGGCGGCTGCCAGGCTGCAGCGTCCGCCAGGGCGGCCGGCTGGCCAGCGGCTCCATGGGGAAGACCCACCGCTCCAGAGAGACCTGGAGGGACCCCGTGGACTGCCCTCCTGGCTTTTGTGGGGGGAGAAGGAGGGGTTCGCAGGCAGCATTCCAGTATTCCAGGGCAGTACGCTGCTGCTGTCACTCTTCAGGTAGACATGTAGGCAGAGTTTGATTTTTCGGCTGCCTAAAAACACTTAGCATTTCCAAGCCCTAACGCTGTGGGCATCACCCCGACCCACGGCCTCCGCGGGGAGACTGAAATCCAGCAATCATCAGGGCAAGACTCCACACGCTCACCGAGCTGGGCACGGAGGCTTTTACCCCAGCGATCCTCGCAGGCAGACGCCAGCTTAGCAAGAGCCGTCTTCAGGGCTCTCCTTCAGCTCTGAGTGCTGTCCTGGGGCAGGAGCTCAGCAGATGTGTTGGGCTCGTCTTGGCAAAAGCCGTGTCTGAGGTGCCAGCCTGGGCAGGGGAAGGCAGCGCTGTGCCCAGCTGGGGGCCATTTGGTGCCCCGAACAGAGACTGCCGAGGAGCTGCCCGTGCCGTGCACCGTGCTCTGCAGCAATCTGTGTGGCCGTGCCGCTGCGATGCATCCCCTGGTTTTCCTCCTTCCCTCGGCTCTGTGTTCTTCTTCCCACCCCAGTTGTCGTGAAGCTCCACATTCCTTTCCTCACAGTCATTTCCATTTTCCAGCCCTGGGCTTTGCTTCCACTCTCTTCTCCACTTCCTTTGCTCAAATGACCAGTAACAAAACAATTACGGATGCTCCCATCAGGCTTTAAAGTTGGGGTTGCGATGAGACTACGAGGGACAGAGGGGTTTCTTGCCTCTTATTTGTTTTGGGAATATGTCACTGCTCTGGTGATACTTGGTTTGCACTTGGAGGGGTAGTTGTGAGACTTAACCCCAAAGTGTCCCTCCAAAAAGCCTTTAGATTCTGCAGCCATCGCAGGTGTCACGTGGATGCTGATTTCACACAGGCACAATTTGATCAGGGCATTTGGGTGTGTGACACCAGCCCTTCAGGCGAGCCAGCACTCGGCTTTGCTGCGGATTCCCCTCCGCTCTTGGACGCAGAGCAGGTTCAGGAGCTTTCCCAGACAGGGCTGGGATGAAAGCAAGTCTCCAGGGCTGCTCTGCCCCAGCCAAAGGGTGGGGTGCTGCCCGCCCTGGGCCCGCAGCCGAGGCAGGGCCATGCCAGCTCCCTGTGCCCTGGGCCGGGCCGCCCTCCTTGGCACAGACTTCAAGGGCTGGGGAGTGGGAGGGTAACCAGAGTCCAGCCCGCAGGGCAAGAAGGGAGAGTCCTTCCAGGCAAACCAAAGGAATCGGGCAGGGTGGAGCGCTCGTTTGTCTGGAAAGACGATGCAGGGAAGCCCCGTACTGCGGGGATAACGTGGTAATCCCTGCAAGCAGCAGCAAGGAAGCAAGAGCTCCGTGGCCCAAGCCCCCGGCTGGGCAGCCCGCCTGCCTTCACCCTGTGCTCCGCCGGGCAGGGAGAGCTCTCCTGCCGCTGAGGGGGGGCTCAGTAGCTTTATTTGCCTGTTCTTAACAAGCAAAACGAAGCTGTTTCCTCCCTGCTCTTATTTTCTTTGCTGGTTTTCATTGGAATCTGGGCTGGTTTTGATATTGGTGCCTGGTGCTTGTTTGCCTGGCAAACTGCAAAGAGGAAAAGTCTCATTAGAGAGATTCCAGGCCTATGCTTTTGCGGCTGAGGGCTTGGAAACTTCTCATTCCCGCTCTGTGGTCCTCCAGGGAGACCTCCAGCCGCAGCAGGAGAGAGCAGGCTTGCTACTCACGCTATCTGGAAGGTAAACCCAGAGTAGCGTGAAGGCCTCTTGTATCTTAAACATTTCCAGCCTCTTCCGACAGCTTCACAGGTGCTGTTTGCTTTTTCTCCTTCTGGTAGACGCCATCTCTAAGGCAGAATGTCCCCCTCAAAGATGGAATGAGCCTGGAATCAGCTCCTCAGCCCACAGGGCAGCACCCGCGCGGCGATGCTGAGCAGCTGTCTGCCTGGCAGGGCTGTTCCACTTGGCAGCCAGACAAAGGACTCAGGAGTAGGAGGAAAACAAGGCAGGGAGGGAAAGTCGCTCCAGATAATACGGCATCTGGCCTGGGAGGAACCATCTGAAAGTGGGGAGCAGGGCGCTCGGCTGCAAAAAAAAAAAAAAAAGAAAAAAAGAAAAAAGTAAAAAAGTTTGTCTGGGAGAATTTAAGGGGAGAGCTTGTCCAGGATAGGCATCCAAACTTCCATCCAAAACCGCTGCAAGCCTGTCTGCTGACATGGGGCAGGCGCTGGGAGAGGAGTTCCTGGGGCCTGGCTCGCGCTTCTGGCTTCGGCACTCTGCATCGCAGCCCCCCCCTTGCTGAGGGTCTCAGAGGGCTCTTTCCTGCGGGAGGGGGAAGCAATCCAGAGCTTCCAGGGGGATTTTGAGGTGTGAGAAGAAAAGGCAGCAGGGTAGCACTGGGGAATCTGTATTTCTGTCCAGGATGGGGTGTTTCTCATGCCTTTTGGTGAGGATGGGACAGTCAGCAGCAAACATCAGCCAAAAAGCAGATCGCGGTGGAGGGACACCAAGGGCCGTCAGCTTTATCTCGGGAACAAAAAGAGCAGGAGGGAAACCTTGTACCATCAGCAGGAAGCAGTTGTAGGGAACAGAGACAGGAATGTAAGGAGCTGTAGCAAGGCGATAAGAAGGGAGCAACGACGGAGACAAGAAGGATAAAATGCACAGTTTTCCCTCTGTGCCAGTGCCCCAGACAGCGCCGGGAGCATGCGAGGTGTCCCTGGAGCAGGGCCTGGGGAACGGCATGTTTCAAGCTCATCACGATCCCAGTAAGAAAGGTGCTTGGCTCTGTAAAGTAGCTTTTAAAATGTTGTTTGTTACAGCTGACACTCACTTGCATCCACCACTTCTGCTCTTCAAAGAGGTTGAGCCTACCTTCACTCAGGACTTACAAAGCTTAATTTTTAGCCTGGGCCTGTCCGAGACTTTTCACCTCGTTTTGGATGATCATCTCAGTTTTAGCACGAGAGCGCTGTTTGGAGACTAAATTAGTGCTTGGAGTTCGCAGATTAAGTTAGTGCTCAGAAACTTGTAGTAGGTGCATCTATGATTATTTTATGTATGATGCTGGATTCCCTATAAAAGTATTTTAATATAAACTCCCCCTAGAAAAAGGAACAAGCTTCCCATTTCTTTCCCCTTGCTGCTACGCGGGGCTCTGTGGTGGGTAAAGGACAGTTAGAACATCCCGAAGTCACTCAGTTCATTAAACCTGACAACAATTAATTACATTGAAATTAATGTGCAAATGTGATGTTTTACACGTGTCAAAAACACGCCAGGGAAACACAGGGTCTTGCTGTGCCATCTTTAATTCTTCTCCTTGTTGATTTAATCCAAGATGATAAGAAACAAGCCCAGTTTGTGCTCTCTGTTTGCAGGTCTCCACAAGTGCTGCAGCCCAGCTCTGCAGACATTAATGGCTATTTAGCTTTATTTCCAGATAAAAGGGGACAAACAAGTTTGTCTTAAAGCATGGCCCAAGGCCCCTAGCTCTACCGCGGAGAGCTGTCCTGACAACCAGCTGCCAGCGCCTTCCAACATCACACTTTGCATGTGTATTCCTTACACCCTCGCCAGAGGGGCACGGCATCCAACCTCGCAGAGCTTTGGGAAGGGAAAACCTCCTTGAGATCAGTCAGAGCTTGGCTAAGCAGGGGCTGGAAGGCTTACTCTGTGGAAACACTGGCTGCTGAGTATTCCCAGTGGTTTGGGAGGAGCAGAGGTGAGAAAGTCAAACCAGGAGAGAGAACAGAGAAAATACAAAGGGAAAAAATGAGAGGCAGGGGACAGGGTGAATATTCCAGATCTTACACAGCTGAGAAGAGGTAGCCACACCTGGAAAATATGACTTCAGATGACTGAAGAGGCAGGCGTCTCTTACCGTCCATCATCCCTTGCTGAAAAACCATAAGCGCACACATTTATTTTGAAGTTACCTCTTAGTGTGGAGAAGGCTTGAAAATGTCACACATGTGATAAAATGGCTCTGCTGTATTTCCTGCTCGATGACTTGGCCACTTGGTGATTAAGAGCTGCTTTTGCTGTCAGTAAGCAAGACTGTGCCACCGGTCTGCTGAGCAGGGACCTGTGGCTCGCTGCAAACAGCCCGGAGCTGTAGTTGTCACACTCGATGCAGGGTTTGCGTGTGTGGAACACAGCTCTCAGTGGTGCAAGCCATGCTCGTGACTTAAAACGAGTTTAAAGCACAGGCAGCCCCTCCAAGGGAGCTCGAATCTGTGGTCACCCTGCTAAACTGTCGGCCCAGGGCCCAAACGTGGCTGTGGTTTTATTCTTGTGGCCTCACCTGGTTCAATACAACTGAAGTCAACGCACAGAGCACATGGCAGGTAGGAAGAACTTGCAAGTACTTCCTACCCAAGCCAACTTTTGACTGCAAAAAAACACCAGAGGCAGCAAGGAGAGTCAGTGGAAGCCGAGCAGTAAGGTGGTTGTTTACCACGGTCCTGTCTTGTGCCACCACTGCTACCTGTGCCCGGAGAGCTGCAGAGCAGACGGAAAGTGCCAAGACGTGGCACTGCTGGGTTCCTGCTGACAGCGCAACTGATCTGGCCCTACCAGCCTCACCGTTTCATCATCCTGACCCTCACAGTTTCCTCCAAAGCTCGCAGTGTCTTGTGCTGGAGAAAGGATAATCTGTACGGGATCGCTTCCTTATTCCCCCCTCCTGGAATACTGTATATTTTGAAGCTGTCATTGCAAAACCCAAGCGAAACACAGGGGATCTTGTTCTTCACAGTGTTGCTCTGAGCGCAGTTTTGTGAAGTTGGTGTAAAGCCGTGAAAAACATGGCAAGCTCAGAACAACTCCCATTTCGCACTCACTTGGCGTGACTGTAAACAACTGCACAGCAGAGGAAAATCCCGGAGCAGCATGCCCCTCGCCTGCAGGGCTTCGCGGGCCTTCCAGGAATCGACAGAAAGGCAGTTATTTACAAATCTGGGAGCGAAGCTTTAGGGATGCAACGTTCTCATCACATACTGCTGGATGTGAGGGTTTACCAGTGCAATCTTTCAGGGCTCTAAGAAGAATTACATGTTAATTCCATGCCTGGGGCTCTCCAGTCCACTCTCTCACAGACCAGAGTGTGGGTCAGTTGTTGTACGGGTAGTCTGTGCCACTCTGGGCTTCGCCACGATGGCTGGAGTCACACACTCGGACTGGAGATAATACACAAAATCGTAAAAAGATCACATATTTCATGTGTTATCACTCATGATTTTTAGATATTTCTTTCACGCAGTCGCTAGGGTATGAGCCAGGGGGATTCAAAGGCTGGCTCACTTTTCCCACTCTGCCTCAGTTCTCCTTTATGCAGTGGAAATCATCTAATTGCTCCATGACTTATTTCCGTGTCTCTGCGATGGAGATGCTGCCTGCCTCCCTCTGCAGGGCAGCCCACGGTGGGAGATACCATGGGCCTAAATCCGTGTCACTTACAAGGAATGTCCCTGACTTCCATGGAGCAGGATCGGGCTCTGTGTGTTTGCTGTCACCGGCATTAAGAGCAGTATATAGCCCTGGATGGACATTAATTAGCACGCGCAAAAAACCTACCGAGTACCTCACCGATCTCAGGGGGGCTCCTGGTGAGATAGACATGTGGGTCCTGTGGGTCTCAGGCTGAGCTGTGTACAGGAGTGGTTGTCCAGGTCCCGAGCAGTAATACCAGTGTAAATCTGGAGTAATTTAATGATTATAGAGCTGTGTTTGGGATTAATGGACAGAAGGAGCGAACCTGAGTATCTCGCAGTGAAAAGGATGCGTTCTAGAGTGGCAGACACAGGCTGGAAAGATTAATAATTTAACCTGTAAATTTATAATTAATTTTTTTTTTGTGGGGAAGTTTTACTGCTGCTTGCAATCAAGAGAATGAGTCAATTATCAACGAGATTCGTATTTATTTTTTAATCCCTCAGAAGCTGCAATCTACATTAACCTTCAACCTTCGAATGAAGAGAAATAGTGGTTTGAAAGAAAAAAAAAAAAAGCCATGACAGATTTTTCCTTGGCGGCATCTAGGGAAAAAAAAAAATTATTCTTTTATTCTAAAATTATCAACAGGTATTTTCCATCGAAATTAGCGCGGGGGGGGACGGACGGGGACACGGGAAATAAACCAGAGGTGAAGGGCTGATGTGAGGTGAGGGGGGGAGGCGGGAAGGCAGCGACAGCCGGGCCACCCTGAGGGACGCCTCAGCCTTCCTCCCCTGACAGGGGCCGTCGGCCGCGGCCCCCCCGCCGCACGGCGCCGGCAGAGACGATTTAAATGAGAAGTTGTGCCAAAACTTTCCGAAGTTAATTAAAACGCCCCCCCCGCCCCCCCCCCCCCTCCTTTCTCGCCGTCGCCGGGCTCCCCGCCGCCCGCCCTCCCCTCCCCGCCCGGCTCCTCTCACGGCGGCGTCCCTGAGGGGAGCTCCATTGTCTGTGAGGGGATGTCCGCGGCACCCCCCGCCGCCGCGCCCCCTCCGCGCCCCCTCCGCGCCGAGGTGCGCGGGGCGCCGGGCCGCCGCGGCGGGTGGCTGCCTCGTCTCCCCCAAAGTTTTTGGATCCGCGTCTCCTCATGATGTATGGATGATATATTGCATTGTGGGTGTCAATATAACTGACGGCCATATTTGCCGGTGCTGCTACTGCTGTAAACAACCCAAAGTGTCTGGGAGACACGGAGACGCTTCACTGAATTTCAGGACGCTTCTCCTCCTCCCGCTGGCCATGTCTCTGGGAATGTCTTACAAGCCCAACTTGAACGCCCACATCCCCGGGACTCCCCTCAACCCGGGTAAGTCCGCGGCGGCAACTGGGTGGCAAGTTTGGGAGGCGTGCGGCGGGGCGCCGCGGTGCCGCACCGGCACCTGGGGGGGGGGGGGGAAGCCCTGGACTCGAGTTTTTGCCCAGTCCGGTACGGCGGGGCAACGGCTCCGCGCCGCCATTACCAGCGCCCGCCCGCCGGCCGGGCGCCCTGAGCCCTCACCGCGGCCGCCCCTCCGCCGAAGCGCCGCGCCCCCCGAGCCGGCTCCGCGCCGCCGCCGCTCCGGGGCTCCGGCCGCCGGGTTTCCTCCATGCTCGGCTCCCCGGGGCGGCTGATTGATCTGGATCAGGAATATTCCGCCGGCGCCTCAGCGAGGACCGCTGCTGGCGGGACGCCGCAAGTGCCGCTCGCACCGCGCCTCGCCTCGCCTCGCCTCAGACGCGCGGCCGCCCAGCCGCTCTCCTCAGGCGGAGGGGCCGCCCCGGCCCGCTCTCCTCACGCCGAGGAGCCGCCCGGGACCCCCGGCCACGCACCCTCCGCCGCCGGGGGGGGGACCGCCAGCGCCTCAGGGGACCCTCGAGCACCGCTCCCCCCTCAGAGCCTGCCGGTTCCGCGGAGCAGCCCGGGCGGAGGAGCCCTCTCTGCTCGCCGGAGGTTTTTTGGAATGGGGGGGCGGCAGTTGCTCTTTATTTCTTACAAAAGCCCTTTTTAAAAAATCATGTCTCTTCCTTGGATCTGTACCGGAGTCTTTCCAACTTTCCTCTCTAAAAAGTTTCCTTGATGGCATTAACTTTTCTTTTTTTCCCCCAACATTTCCCCCCCCCTCCCTTTTTTATTTTGTTTTTCCTCCCTAATTTCCGAAGGTAACAGCAGGCGAGTGTTTTTTCTTGCGCTGAGGTGTTTGCTGTAGGAGTGGGTCTGGGTGGCGGGCAGCGTGTGTAAATCGGTGCAGCCTGAACAAAGCCGCAGCAGCAATTGCTTCGCTGTGGGATATTTGGAGGGGATCTCGCTAATCTGCGCGCGCCGGCTGGTATTAAACAGAACCAAAATGGAGAAGTTGGTTCTGACTTAATAAAATAATACTCCCATCTCCCTTCCCCGCAGCCCCAGCCTGCAGGGCTGGCATCAGACCATCCGCAGCCAGAAATAAGGCTGATTTTCCTTTTTTTTTTTTTTCAGAAAGGAAAGTTTTGCAGTTGGGTTTAGGAGGGAGGGAAATCTGCCTGGGTGATTTTTTTTACAGCGCCGTTTGTGGTTGTAAATCCTGGGAGATTGCTGAACGAAAGGGATCGACAAGATACACCTCTATTCTAGCTACCAGGAGAGTGGCACAGTCTTATTTTACTGCAAGGAATCGTCACCAGCTGGTGGATGAACTGAGGTCCCTGTGCCTCAGACACTTCGATCCTGCGTGGATCTGAGCTCGGGGGGGCTGCGAGCACGTCAGGGCTTGGTGTGCTGGGGCTGTGTGTGGGGAGCACTGTGGGCCCTAGCGCTGCTCTGCAACGGGGTCAGGAAGCAGGGGATGTGCTGAGGATTTTTTGACAAAAAGCAGAAGTGTCACCGGAGGAAAAAAAAAAAAAAAGAAACAAAACAAAGCCCAGCAAGGGAAACCGTTCTCCTGTCGGCTCCCACGAGAACCTGTGCCTTTCTCTCTGGAACAGCCGTAAAATTGCAGGGAAAACAAAGGTGGTATTTTGCGATGGTGGGTGAGGGTTGGGGATTAGGTCATGCTTGGGGGGGGCTCGGGGTCTGGCCGCTCTGTGAGCGAGGACTGCGAAACCCCGGGTCAGCCGTGCCGCTCACAATGCGAGCTGAGTGGTGAAGTTTCTGTCTCCGGTCCTCTTGCTGCCGTGTCTGTGTGCTTTCTAACGCTCCGGCTGCGATCAGGGTTTTAGATTCTTTCATGCAGTTCTGTCTTTCCCTTCCCCCCCACCCTCCCCGCTCCTTTTTTTCCCTCGTAATGGCAAGTTAGCAGCAGTTTGCTGTCATGCTGGAACTATTCTTGTCTAAGTTGTCCTCTCTTCTGAGTTCGGATCATCCTCTACACCCCCAGTATCTTTTCAATGAAAGAACGTCCTCCTCGGAATCCAAAATGGGCTCTCTCTTCCCTCCCTGTCTTCTGCCATTATCCTCACGCACCAGCTCTTCCTCTAGCTAGTGGTATTGCCAGCACCGTGGCCTAAGGCCAAGGGAGTTAGACAAAGCAGTCCTTGCAGTTGCACATATCGCATTCAGAGTGATATGTCTGCAAATGGCCCCCTCCTTTCTGGAGCTTAATTCTGAGTTGAAGGAGGTTGCTTCTCTATTGTGCTTAAATTAAATGCCCCCCAGACAGGAGTAGGAATCCTAGGTTTGCTTCCAAACCTGGGGTGAAGGACACCCCCCCCGCCCCGTCCTGCAGAGGAGAGGAAAACAGGAAATCTGTCCCTTTTGGCCTGAAATCAGCCCTGCAGAAGCCTCTCTGTATGAATGCTGAATATTTTGGTCTCGGCCGACGGAGGGCTCTGGGCAGCTGTGGATCTCACAGGGATTTTCCTCTGGGAGGTAATGCTGCTTCCCTGCAGTGCAGGGCTTCTGGTGCAGGAGCATTTGGAAAGGCAGTGTCAGCTCCTGGAGCTGCGTCCTTGCTGCAGAGCTAACTCCTTTCAAGTTTAGGCTGAGAGTGGCCACTCTGCAAAATCGTTTTTAAACTGCTTTCAGCAAGGGGATCGGTGAGATGAAGCAGTTGTGGTTGGTGGGTGACTGAGCTCTCTTCTTGCACGGGAGCATGCTGGGGAGTCAGCAACCTGGGCTGAAGTCCTGAGGGAGAGGAGCTGGCTGGGGGGGAGGAAATATGGGGAGGAAGGCTCCGTGGGTTGTTGGCAGATCTGGGGATGACAGCGGGTGAGGAAAATGCAGCTGCTCCGCAAGTGACTCAGGATGCTGGAAGCATCCGGGTGCTGACTCCTCTGCCTTACACCAGGCTGAGGGAAGGAGAACGTGTTGTCGCAGCAGAATTTGGTGCCTCTTCCTCTTCCCTGTTGCCCAGGTCAGTGGTGCCGCTTGACCCAGGGTGTCTGCAACCAGGCTTGCAGCAAGTTATTAGCCACCTTCCTGGAGGGCTTGCGCTCTGGGAATTGTGCCCCTGCTGTAGCACCTCAGGCTGTCGGTTCCAGACTGTCTGTTCTTGGGGAGACCAATTTAATCTCCTGCACAAGCAGCTTCTCTGCCTGGGCAGTAAAAAGGCACTCTTAGGGGCCTGCGATGCTGTGGCTCTGCCTTCCCAGCCTCACCTGACCCTGCAGTATCCCACAGGAACCTCTGCTACCCTTTCTAACAGCCATGTTTTGATTTGTTTGTATTCTCTTGCTTATCGTACTGAATCCTGTGAAGTACTCTTTCCTCCTCATCTGTCTTGTGTTTCTTATTGTTTAACCATTTCTCTGTAAGAGGGCCAGCTGCTGAGCTGAGGTGAGGTAGAGCATCTCCATTAACTTCAGGGGGACCAGAGAGATTTACACCAGATGTGAACTGGTCTGTAGTTTGTCTTTCCCCTTGTATCCATGTGTTTTCTGGCTCTGTGGATATTCACCGGCATTCCTATTTTGTTCAGAGTTTGCATAGGTCAGAGAAAAGAAGTTTTAAGATGCAGAAGCCATCAGAAACAGCTTGGGATTTGCCTTTGTTTTTATTCTAATTCTTGCAAAATGTCACGTTTGCAGATAAAACCCTGTTCCTGTAATAAAGCTTAAAAACTGTTTTATGTAGGACCTGGAAAAACAAATTCCAGCAGACTGTGACAAGGGAAGGAGCTGCCTCTTGGCTCCACATGAACAAGTGGTGGCCTGTACAACAGGTACTACTGTAGCTGAGGACCAACAGGGCTGTCAGTGCACCTGCTGCACCTCACAGCACCCAGGAGTTTCTTGGTGAAAAGTGCAAATTTTCGCTGAGAGGTGAAGCAAAAAGAATTTCCCTAGCTGGGGCTGTAGCTTGCAACTGGAGAGACCAATTTCATTCAGTCCTGAGAAATGATACCAAGAGCACTAGGCCATTCCTTATATTATTAAGACTGCAGTGCAGACTTGCATAAGCACATGGCTTGCTTATCGCCCTTTACAGAGACAGCTTATGTTTGATATTGTTGTCCGTATTGAGAGGTGGTTTTTGGAGTGGGAGTACTGGAAAGAATACAGTTTGTAGGCAGAGCAGAGAGCAAAGTGTTCATGCAGAGGGGATAATTTCTAGGAAATACACTCCCCCCTCCAATTAAAACTGAAATTTGTTGGTTCCCTGATCTCTTTGAAGTCTATGCGAAGTTAAAAATGACCTGCAAAGCACGCTAAGCATGTTTCAGAAGTAGCAATTTTCAAGTGGACTTGTTTGGACACTTAGAAAACTGGCATTTTTGGCTTTGTCTACCGGAGCGTTTAGCTTCAGAGCAACAGTATGGTTTTCACAATCAGCGAATCTTCTCATCATTCCCATCCATCTCATGTTGGTTGAGTTGCAGAGCGGTTTTGGTTGATGCTAACTTGATTAATTTTGGATAAAAGTGAACCAGTAGCTCTGCTCCAGTTGTGCACTGCTAATGCTCCCTCCCTTAGCAGGAACACAAGGGTCCAAACCAAAGATTGGACAGCTTTGAACCATACCCACAATACAGACACTTAGCTGTCGGGGGGACCAGACTAAAACCTAATCTTAAGTCTTACCCATTCACCCCAACTGCATGTGATATACATGTACCAAATGCTTTAATCTTTTGATCCTTTCCTGTTGTGCGAAATAACTTGCTGGTGTAGAAATAGCCCATGTCTTAAGCTAGAAAAAAAGAATGGTGGGGAGTCCAAGTGTCTGGTTTTTCCGATTTAAAAAAAAATGGCAGGGGGGTAGGAAGAGGAGACATAAAACATGACCGTTATCCACATGGAAAGATTAAAAAGAACGAGAGTGCTAGAGGAAAGGCCCAGAGTGTGACAGATCAAAAGAGCAAGGCCTCTGGCTGTTACGATAAAGAATGTCCTAGTTCTTGAGAACGTATTTATGCATGTGCACTCTGGATTTTTTTAAAAGGAAATATTTCTATTCAAAGAAAGGTCTGTTTCTACCACAAGGGCTGTTTAAGGGGGAAATAGTGGGTGAAAATATAGCTTTCACAGGCAGTGCTATAAGGAATGTTTTGTGCAAATGAGAACAGGGACCGTGATTTTAAATTAAAAAATTTATTGGAAGGTTGGGGGAAATGGGGGCTGTCTGTTTTTGCTCTGGGTTGGCAACTCCTGTAGAGTTCAGTGTGTGGCTTGGCTGTGCAGCAGATCCGCTTGTGTAGACATGCGTGCGGTGTCCCATGGATGGCAAGGAGTTCTTGTTGAACTTAAGCCAAAGTGCGTAGAGGGCTAAGGAATCAAATATTCTTGTAGTCAGCTAAAACACTACAACTGTGATTCAGGCTGCGTTCAAATACTTGCTCCAGAAATGGCTGTGCTGGTTGAAGTTGTTACCATTCCCCTTGTGCTTGAAGATGCCTCGCAATGTACGTTGGCAGAGCAGCTTACATGAACATTTCTCATGTGTTTTATTGCAAAGTTGTCTGGTTTAGGACAGAAGAACTTACATCCTTTCAGTTAAAATATTCCAGCCGGGTTGTCTCATACCGCATGCCGTTAGGAATCAAACTGCCATCATCTAAAGCAGATGAGGAATGTTCTCCAGTTGTGTGGCAGAGGCAGTAACCCCCAGCACTGAGCTCTATTTAAAGAAGTGATGACCGCTAGCCATCTAAGCAGCAACAGCCTTTACGTTGCAAACAACCTCAGCTTGGAGAGACTATGAAATGGAGGTAGAAGCAGTGAGATTCCACAGACTATATATACCATGTACCTTGGATAAACTCCAGGCTACAGGTATCTCTTCTTGGATGCTGTCATGTTCATGTGTACAGAGAGTTTGTAAAATGGCAGGAGTTTACCTGTGCAGTGTTATAGGACCTTGCAAAGTACAGAAGAGTGGAGAAACAGTTATCCAATGGGGTTGGCTTTTGACTTGTCTAAGTCAGTTCTACAGGAGTAACTCGGTGAGTTGAGTAACTATTCCTGATTTTACTTTGCTGTTTCTGAGAGTAAAACAGGGTGGCAGTTAAGCTGTGTCGGTACCATGGCATCTGCTGGGAGTGGAGCAGGTGAGAGTACCCCTGTGTTCCTGCTCCCACTGCTTCCTTGCAGGGTGCACAGTAAGCTGCCTTGCCATTAATTTTTCCAGCAAGCAGCAGCAATAGAATTAAGAATTAAAACTTAGACGAGCAAATTGGTATCGCTGGTTAGGCTTGGAGACAGTAGCAGAGGAGCTGAAGGGATCCTTACAAACCTATCAGAAATTAATGGGAAGATTCCTGGTAAGTGGGAGTTTAGGCAAACAAAGATTGACTCTAGATCCTTTGTCTCCCAGGGTAGTAATTTGGGCTCAGAGAGGCTACTGGAAGGAAGAGATTTTGACACAAAAATCTCGTTTCTGTTTGCTGTATTGTTAGACACCCCCCTCAATTAAAAAAGATTAATATTGATTAACAAGAAAATCACTATATTTTTGCGGGGAAAAATGCCTCTGGCAATCTTCTGTTTGAATACAGAAATAAAAGACATTGTTGGCACAAGAATAAATGGGTATATAAAGGGGTTTGTGTATGTTTAATTAGGAAAGTGGAGGGAGGAAAGTGTGTATATTAATTTAGGTTTTAAACAGCAGTAAGCACTAAGACAATTTGGTATGTGATACAGTGTCACTTGAATTCGGTACCAAGCACGCTCCCTTTTCGGTTCTGTCAATTCTTTACTGTCTTGTCTCCATTGTCACTTTACTGTGAGAGTGCAAGCCTCAATTTAGATCCCCCCTCCTTTTTTTTCTCTCTAGTGAATACCTAATCATCACACTGATATTTCTGACTGGGTATTGACTGTGAGACTTGCTGCCCTAATTTTTCTTGCTAACTATAATAGCAATAGCTGGTGATTTAAAAATTTTTTTTTTTTTTTAATCTGAGATAGGATGTTCAGACATGCAGATGCATTTTGGGTTAATTGGGTAATAGTCCTCCAAGACCCAGGGCTTCTCCTTGAGATTAACATACAAAGTGATAGGTCAAAAAGCTTAAGGTCCGTTACACTGTGAGATGCTAATACCCCCACAATTAATTTCATTTTCATGATTGCATCGTCTTAAATTGAGGTGAAATCAAGGATTTTTCTTTTTTTTTCCCCCTCCAGCTGAGTTTGACTGGCACAACTTCTGACATGGGTGTAGGGAGGCTGGTACCATGGCCAAGTCAAATCCTTTTCTTTGTTCTCTGGGCCTGCTGCTGCTGATAAAGTGGTCGGCGCATGGCATTATGTCTTATTACATTTTTGATGCAGACTGCAAAGAAACGGGTAAACTCACCATGGTTACCACGATCTGTCATTTGGCAGGGCACGCCGTACTCAGCAATGGCCTCTAGTGTCTGCAGCACAGCTCTGCATATGTCGTGGGTACAGTAGACAATACTGCACTCCTGGCTGCTGAAGCGACGTGACTCCACCAATCTGACTGCTAATTCACATCAGGAGCAATGCTCCAACTCGGCAGCAGGTTCTTACTCATAGTTGCGTACGGAAAGTTCTTGCTTGTTTTTGCCATTCAGTGTTGACTGAGTCACTGCTGGACTCAAGCTCCCATGCTGAGACCAACTACTGCCCAGCGCAGCCCTGTGTGTTGCTGGCTTTCACATCTGTGAAACTTTCCTGGTTGGCTCCTAGATTCACTGCTTTGATTTGTTTGGCACATCACATTTCTAGTAGGGTTTTCTTTCTTATCTGGACATACCCTACTGTGTTATTTCCTAAAGACCAAGCACATGTCATTGCTTACATCAACATAATCTGAAACAATCACTAAATTATCTGCTTTATATTATCATTAACTGATAAGGTGGTGATAAACTGTTTTTTGTTTTGCATGGGCTGCAGCTAAGGTTTGCTCAGGGGGTAAAGAAGGATTCCTGAGCCTGGCCGTTGGAGTCCTTGCCTTAATTCTGAACCAGTTTGGAGCTCCCAGGTCTTGTATGTGACTGCTTGCAATAACAGTTCAGGAACAAGTCTTTGCAGGATGGGTCTTTTTGTTTTATTGTACATGAGGAAAAATTGCTTAAGTCTTTCTCTGCTTAATTGAGGTAATTAAACCTTCCTACCTTGCAGCACAAGGAGCTCATTAATGTTTTTGAAGCATTTTGAAGTCCTTGGAGGAAAGACGCGGTTTGCTGTTGTGTCATGTTTGATAACTGTTGAAATTCAGTCATCTGGACTTGAAATATTGACTGAGTTGTACATACAGAAGTTATAATTGTGCATGCATTTTGAGCTGATAATGTGAAGAACTAATTGAGAGAATAGATGACAAGTGTGGTGTTCCTTCACAGTGCCATGCTCTATAGGTGTGTTGTTTAGTTTTCTGGGGTTTTACTATGCTTTAGCAAAGTGTGACAATTAGCTCCATGTAAAACCTTAGCGACGGAAATGCAGATTGTAATGCCATAAAATTTAGCAGCTTAGTTAAAGACAAAGAGAAACCTTGCTTTTTTAAGGTGACCTAGTGACCAGCCCAGTTTGCCTTTTTTAGGGTTTTACATCTGGTTAACTAGAAGAATTAAGAACACACTCTTCTTGTAAAGATGACAACACCACAGAGGTATCCTGTGATTAATTCTGAAGTGGAAATAGACTTCCCAACTGAGAACAAGAGTCTATCCACTGTCCTCAGCATGGCTTTTTACAGTGTAACTGCTGGCTTGCTCTTTTTGTAGTGAGGGGAAAATGTGAATTAAATAATTTGCAACTTTAAAACAAAGCTAGAGATTTACATAGTTCTGAGCCCCAGTGACTTTTAGCATCAGTTTAATTTAGATTTAAATGAAGGCTGGTAAATGAGATCTGTTCCTCATATGAAAGACAGTTGGGAATTTTCAGCAAAGTAGTTTGTAAGGGGGGAGACTTTTTCAGACAGCAGGCAGTCTGTGCCCACAGGCAAAGACAGCAGCATCAGCGGATGCAGGGGCACTTCAGCTGCAAGAGTGAACAAGTTGGATGGTGTAATGCTCCCTTAGTCCTGAGTGTACAGTCCATAATCAGCAGGTCCTCTAGCACTGTTGTGAAATGGGGAGCATAATTAAGCCCCCTAAGAAAAATTTAGGTTCTTACCGTTGAAGGTGAGGGGGAAAAAGTGTTTTGATTGGTCATTTGTGGAGTGGTTTGTCAATGATCACATTAGTCTGTTTCCGAACTCTTGGTTGACTCAAAACCCTGTAGATCTGAATATAATCTTTTATAACTTTACAAAAAGTAACCGTAACCCAAAATGATGTTCTTTTTCCTTTGGTTTACTTACATAACACAATTTGACTGTCTAAAAACATTTGGTGTCACACAAAGAGGAATAAAGGTAGCACTCGTCACCTCTGATGTCAATGAGCAGCAGATGTGATGTACCTCAACTGACTGTTCCCTTGGAATAGTTTTGGCATTGGCTGAAAATAGTACTGAGGGTAACTTGCATTGACCATGTAATGACACTTTGAGTTGCAAAATTACTTTCAGATAACTTGCACTGAAAAAGTAAAAATAGCACAGTACACTAGACTCATCTATGTGGAATGTATATATGCAAAAATAGGGCTCCTTAATATTTACAGTTTGTCTAGGCAGAACAACCTGTCATGTTACTCTCTGCTTCACTTTTAGGCAAACAATTTGCACTGATAATGTTGCAGACTGTGCTATTTTCAAATGTACAGCAAATGTTAGAGAAGCATTAATTTAACCATTCTCTTCCTAGCAAATAGTGTGACTCTGAAATGGCATTAGTGGGCTTAGACAAAGGTGAGCAGTCACAGCTTTAGAAAAAAGTGATCTAAATTGTGTTCCAGTGTAACAGATTAATTAATCTTTAGATAATAACAGATTTTTTTTTCCTTTTCTCTTCACAGCTGGGAGTGTTCACTCTCCCTCCACAAGTATGGCAACATCTGCGCAATATAGACAGCTTATAAATGACTACGGACCCCCATCTCTAGGCTATACACAAGGGATGCAGGTAGAGCTCTGCTGCTTGTTTTTCTTTAATCAGATCACTGACCCTGCTTCTGCATAGTAGTGTGGATTGTGGCCTGTAATCTGAGGTGTTCCTCCCTCCCACGAAGATTTGAAATCAAACCCAAATGGCAGACTGATTCATCGCACATGTCTTGGGATCAAATTAGACTGAGCAGTGCTGAGTGAGATTGGTTACTAATTAACTGTTAGTCCCATCCCTTCTGAGTCACAGTGAAACACATCTTATGTTCTGGTAGTAAGGGCTCTAACATATTTTTAAATTATTTTTTTAAAAAATTAATATTCCTGTGCTGGTTTTCTTCAGCAAAATTATACTCTAAAATTTAGTCTCGTGAATTGTGTGTCCTGTGGGCAGTATCAGGAATCCGGTGGTAAACTTTCCGTGAAATGTGTTTGACTTAACAGGATTTCCCTTATCATCTGGGCAGTTTTGTGTGTATCTTTCTTACTCTCCCTGCCTACCTAACTTCTCCACAAAATACACACCTAAACATTGATAAAAGCATAGAGAGAGTCAAATACGCAGTTTTCAGTTTTCTGTTCTTGCAGGACTGTTTTAACTTCTGTTTCACCTAAGATCCCAATCTTACAGCTGCATCCTTCCAGTTGATCCCAATTTTTGAAGGGCACATAGCATTGTGTCCAACCATAGCAACAACCGCAAAAAGAAAATCCTGTTCATATTAAAAAAACCTGAAATTTTATTTTTTAAAAAAAGCGGCTTCCAGGGCTATTTCCGGTCCTCCATGAATTTCCAGTTGCTGTTTGTTGTAATTGTTTTGGTTTTAGCAGTATTTAATTGAGACTAATCTACTTTCTACTACAGGGTACCAGCAGCAGTCAAGTACCGCAAAGCAAATATGCAGAACTTCTAGCTATCATAGAAGAATTAGGAAAAGAGATTAGACCCACATACGCTGGGAGTAAAAGTGCGATGGAGAGGCTAAAAAGAGGTAACGTTTAAATTCATTTAAAACAAAATAATTGTGTCACATATACTTTGTGCACTGACTGCTTGTATACAGCTTCATGACAACTGTTGCCTTTGAAAGGAATCAGCTGTCTTGAGCTCATCATGAAACCAGGTGTATTAATGAGCAACCGAAACCTTGGGATACTCTAGTCATGCTGTATTTGATAGAGCAACCAGTGACCAAATGTGTTTCATGTGTACAAGGGGAGTTTCAGTTAGTAATTCAAACCTTATTTTAGAACCCTTAAGGTGTCTAATGGATATGTTCGTCTAGGTTCCTGGTGACTGACTTGCCCCTTCAATTCCCTTTTCTCCCCAGTTTTCAAAAAATACAACCAAGCATTGTTTACTTTTTCTCATATACATCATCCATCTACTTGACCCAAGAGTCTTTACTAAAGTGCATTTCGCCTAAAGAAATACTACGTTGTGGTAATTCACACTAAGGCTGGGGGAGAGAAGATCTGAAAAAAAAAAAAAGAAAGAAGAAAACGTTGTCAGTGAAGGCTGTTGAGATCGAGATGTCAAACATACACCGTCCTCCTCTCTGCAGAGTGCTGGGCTGCTTAGGTGCCATTACCTGCTGTCAAGTGGATGTCATTAAGAGTCCACTAGGAAGGGACATAGAAGCTTTTAGGCCTGGCTGATGAGGTCTCTCTAGCTTTGCTTTGTCAGCTAAAAGGGGTAATAAATGCCCTTTCCTTGCAGTGTAAAAGAAACCCCCGCATGCCCCGCTGCTGACATCAGCTTGACATTGTCCTCTGCAGGGGACGTGCAAGGGATATTTCTGAAGGAGCAGTGGGACATTCCACTGCTCTAGCTCCTGAAATGACCCTGAAAGGCCATCGACCACAGTTGTGCTGGCAGTTCTGCCCTTTGCCAGGATAGTGTAGTTACCTTTTCTTCCCTGTCCTCGGTCCGTGTGCTGAGTTTGGCTCATGCATTCAACCGTGAATGGGTAACAGACTAACTTCACCACCTTGCAAATCCCCCTTAGGTTTACCCAAGACTACAAAGCTTTATTTAAGGCTCAACCATTATGGGAGAGTAATATATCTGCCATGACATGCAATAAAATGACTAGTAGCTGTTCTGGGAAAGGATGCAATAAAGTCTGCTGATGAGTGGTAAGTGGAATCTGGCCCAGCTAAAATCAATGTTGCTGGAGTCTCTCTTTATTGTATTGCCTGAGTCAGTGTTAATAGATCATGAATGGCAATAGGCTAATGGGGACAACTTGAGAGAGACTGGGAGAGATGCAGATGTTCTCCGAACTGAATGGTTCAGTTCAGTGAGGAAAAGTTGTTTTGCTGCTTCTTGTAGTGAGTATTTAGTTTGTTGGCTAATGTAGGTTTAAGATTCAGTGCTGCCACTGTGATTTACCAGTGTTGCAAAGAATCCTAAATAAATACTTTTTGCTGCCATCTTTTGGTCACAAGCATACCTCTCTTTCCATTTTGGGAGCCTAATGGCTGCAGGAGAATGTGCAAGTGCGAGAGCAGAAGTGACTGAGGGTAGCCATGTGACGGCAGCCTCCATGGCCGCGTGGAGGTTATTCCTGAATAAAGTCCCTGTCCCCAGCTCCACCCGCTCCGAAGCACAGAGGCTACTGACCTCTAAAATTGGCCAAATTCCCAGTGTTCTACATAATTCAGGGTAGTTCTGCTGCATAAACTGGGCGTCCTGCCACCAGATCCAGGTCTAATGCACTGCTTTGAGTAGGCGTTTCTGCATCCCACAGCTGTGGGATGCAGCTTTACTTGTCTGTGTCAATTTAACCCTCTGCAAAGCCTTGCGCCTGTCAAGTCCCAAGTCAGTACTCCTTGGATGTAAAGGCTGTTGCTGTGATCTGGACTAGCAGCCCTCTAGAAACAGAATCCATTATCTCCACATAGAGATTAAACCTCATCTATTGCCTTATTGTCCTTTCTCCACCTTGTTAAGGAGCATCATTGAGCAGAGAAATCGCCTTCTATCTTGTCCTGTCAGTAAAATATAACCTCGTTTGTTGTAGAAAAATCTGTCCGTCTCTCATTTTAAAATCTATCTCAAGCTCTGTTCTTTCAGCAGCTCTGTGAACATGAATCTAGATTTAGTTCCAGGATTAAGAATCAAGGTCCAGATTGCTGGAACTCAAGGCAACAGGACTCGTAGTGGAAAATTCCACATTATGTCTATCAGATGAGAGTAGATATGGCAGCATGTAAAGTGGTGATGATTTACACTGGGAGCTGAGCCAGTGTTAGGAGGTAACTTTTTGCACACACCATAAAATTTTCTTCTTATTCTTACAAGAGACACAACTTGTGTTTAAGCAGTGTTATGAAGGCTTGAATTTTGATGCATCCTCTCAGATGAGAATTATCCCAAGGTATTAAGACTTAGAGCTTGCTAAAATGACTCCCCAAATAACTTTGCTTTTTTTTTCATTCCACTGTAGCAAGATAATTTACAGGTAGGCAAGATGATTTTTTTTTTTCTTTCTAGTTAAGTCTCTGATTTTAAATAGGCCTGCACTGCACATTAAAATATACCTGTCACTGCAGACCTACACATCTTATCATGCTTTGATTCCTGGTTTAAGTCACTTCTCAGTTTATAATGCCAGGTTGGGAAAGCAAACTTGTTTAGCAGCAGCTGATGTTTGGGAAGTGAGGGATCTCTCCCTTTTCTGAGGCATGCTCTGGTAGCCTTGGCAACTCAGGACAGAAATACGTAAACGTTTCTCTGAACTGCCACTGCAAGTGTGACCTGAATGAGATGATTTAAAATATGTCCAATTCTTTTGCAGGCATTATTCATGCTAGAGGATTAGTTCGGGAATGCCTGGCTGAGACGGAACGAAATGCAAGATCCTAGCCCACTAATTCAGCTGCAAGATTTTCCATCTCTTAATGAAGAAAAAGTAACACTTATTCCTTTTGACTCTTGAAACATTCAGACAAATTCCTTTATTTTGAATGTTTTACCTTTCTTGTTTTGCCCTTACAAAAATGTATAGTTAAGAATGAGAAAACAAGGATTTTTCAACTTACTGAGGGTTTGCATTTTGTAAAGACGTTAAAACTCCCTAAAATGTTTCTAATACATGAAAACTGAACTGCATGCAGAGGAATGCTCTTTCTCTCCCAGGCTATATTTCAGTTCTCTTCTTATCCAGCCACAGCCTCATTCTGTTTTTTTCCTTTGACTGTATTCACTTAACCCCAAACTGTCAATCTTTCAAAGTTTGACATAAGCTCTAAGGATTTTTTTTAATAAATGCAGAATAGCATGCTGTACCTAGTAGTCTGCTAAGTCACAAATTGTCATACAGCATAGACCCTGCTTAGAAATAACCTTTCCCTTCTTTTATTTTTCCTTTTTTGTTCATTTTGCATAAACATTTGCATGACTGTTAGTGCTTTGAAGTCCATTTAAAGTGCATGAGTTACATGGAAAATAGGGAAACCTATTAAATAATAACAAGGTCCTGGAAAGCTAATTTCTACATTAAGGCTGGAGATTTCAGTTTAAAGTTTGCCAAAAAAAGGAAATTCTGGATAAATTACTAAAACTGTTATTTGCATCTTTGTATGTATTTATTACTTGACGTAATAAAGCTTATTTTCATTAACAATTTGTATTAAAGCTATGTACAGTCACTTTAATCATTCTCCATGAACAGGAACTCTCAACAGATAAAGATTTAACCTTCATGCAGGAGGCTCAAGTTCAGGAACAGACAAGGGAAAGGGCCTGCAGATTGCTGGAGAGTTTCCATCCATGGTACAGTCCAGATGCAGTCGAACTCTGTGAGAAGGCGGTATAGTTGGTAGTAGTCTCTACTGCTTTCAAAGTATTGTTGAAGGTGAGAACTCGGTGGCAGCCAGTGAGGGTGCTGTCCAAGAACGAAAGAGAAATTCTGGTTAAGCAATTAAGAGTTCTTAACAGGATCAAAATAGGAAAGTACACTTCATTAGTTGCTCCAAAGTAATAGTAACAAAGGAAAAGCAGCTGCATGTGTTTGCATAAAATGTGAAACTGTCAAAATGAGTGAAGATACCAAAATGCCCAAGCTTAACTGTAGCATAGCATAAACATAATAAATGAACTCAAATTCACTATTGTACAGTCAAATCTATATCCTAAGGAAGATGTGATATCTGGGACATCTAATACTTATGGACTTAAGGATACTTGAAGAAAATACAGTATTAAGAAGCAAACTTAATTACTTCACAACTTGGATGAACTGGATTCCGTTGCCTTGGCCGGCAGCTTCCAACATGTGGTGTTTAACTGTCATGACCCGGTTCTACCTTTGAACGGGAAGACCGTGACTGACCAGCCCTCACTTGCAGGAGTGCCTTCCTCCCCAATGCTCTTCTCCACTCCAGATAAGATTGTAAAGTTTCTGTTTAAATTTCATTCAGAACTGAGTAGGACAGAGCATTTGTTCAGCTAACAGATCTAAAGGAGGCCACCAGTGACTGGTGTCTCTTCTATCAGCATGTCTGCGTACCCCATCAGAACCAGTACCTGGGCACTGTTTATAGAGGATTTGTGTCAGCAGAGGCATTGACTGGGTAAGGATGGAAAGTTATAACCTCTTAGGGCTGTTCTCCATATGTATTGGAACTGCTACGAAGCATCATAAGGTATCATCTGGGCAGAAGGAGATCTACTGAATTTTTTTTGTCTCCATTAACAATGGCGGAAAGTTTATAGTTCCTTTTTAACAAGGATTGGTTTATCATCTTCTGAACTTGGCAGAAAAACTGATTGCTAAATGTGATTAATGAGATGATGGCAGACAGCTGTAGGAGTGAATACATGACTGCTTTTATCACTTCGGTTTTACAGTGATAGCAGGTCACTGCTCAGTATTTCAGTTGTGCTTACGAAGCCCTACATCATCTGTTAGCTTGAAAACTGTGTTTAGGTATAACGACAAACCTTTCCCTTACCCTACTATGGCAAGTCAGTATTTTATGTGTTTATTATTTCTTATCCAATTGTTGCATCTCTTTCAAATGCTTTTTCCTTTCTAGGTTTTCCTTTGCTCTTCTTTTTTTCTCCTGCTTCTTCTTCTCTGATGCTTTCTTCTCTTTAAAAACATCACTATCTTCACCTTTGTAGAAAAGGTCAACTTTTTCCTGCAGGATTTCTCTGGCTATCTTTCGGTTCTTCTCTGCTGATCTTGTTTGGTGACACTGAAGAAATACAATAGGACATTTTTACTGGAACTTTAACCTGTTTATTATTCTGCTTTCCCTTTCAGTCTACATATTCCTGCCACTACAATACAGAAACTCTCCCCCCACCCCCAAGCCAAGAGCATCCTCCCACCAAGAACTGCTGGGACTTTTGTATATTTTGGAGAGGTTGCCTAATAATTATTTGCAACTGTAAG
This sequence comes from Chroicocephalus ridibundus, assembly GCF_963924245.1. Lineage (NCBI taxonomy): Eukaryota > Metazoa > Chordata > Aves > Charadriiformes > Laridae > Chroicocephalus > Chroicocephalus ridibundus. The sequence continues at coordinate 5,785,595 of NC_086296.1, read as the reverse complement.
TTATCAGATGGTTTTGCATTAATCTTTAATTCTGTCAGTGAACAAGACTGCTTCCATATTACCTTGGAAAGCTTCTTCTGAGTTTAACTTAACTGTGTCTTCCCTTTGTGATAAGACAGCAAAGATTAATTTAAAAGTATTAATCCAGAAGAAGTAGGTAAGAGTAATGCTTAAAAAGAATGCAAAGTGAATATGATCAACTGTTAAGGAAGACATTGTAAGTACCTCACAAGAAGGATAAGAATGTGACAGCTGCCACTGAAAGGCAGCTACAATGAAGATGCATTTCATTGAAAACTACAAAGTAGTACTGCATGTCAAAGCCAGGAAGTTCAGCTATGACCCCAACTTTATTTATCTACTGATAGACAAAACTGCTGCTTGCTGGGATTGTTTACAATACATATAAACTTCTCCTCCGGGACATTTGCACTGTGATTATGCTTTACTGTGAAAGCAGACATGGAAGACATGATGCAATTCCTGACTTAATGAAGTAAAATCTGAATACCTTCACTACAATCCCAGATGGAATATGCTTCAATACAACACAGTTGTTTGTCTTATTTGTGGCTTGACCTCCTGGGCCATCACCTCTTACAAACTGTTCTTCTAATTCTGCCTCCGTTAGCTCAAGGAGATTGAAAGAGGAGTTTTTTCCTGCTGCCTGAAGTAAGGGCACTCTGGGCAGAGAAAATTGCTGCTTCCTCAAAATCCATGGTCTCCATGACGGTGTTCGTATTTCTCTCAGTAAGAATGTAAAATGAAATAAACTTGGAACATTCATACGGAAATGAAGACACAGTTTCTCTGGAATGAAACCTGAAATAGAAGTGGGGAATGAAGTTTACCATGAGAATCCTTGTTTTAAGATGATCTAGCTTAGCTTAGCTAGGCTGGAGCAATATTTTTATATTCAGATTGATTTTCAAGGATATTTGAACTGGTTTCATAGGCATTTGCCTTGAAATATTTACCATTCTGAATGGAATTTCAGTTCTCATTGCAATTAGGATTCTTAAAATAGCCATGATTATTATTTTGTTGTTGAAAGGGATCTGGAAAACAGTAAATAAATTAGTACTCCAACCAGCACTTGGAAAATATTACAGGTATCTAAAGCAAAGGAGAGGAAAGAGAGGATATTTCTATCTTGCAGTCAGACCTGTACCACGTGAGTGGGAAGCCTTTCCTGACACTCAGTCTACTTGTGGCCAGGTTGTGTCTTGCTGGCAACTCTACCTGCAATTCATGTTGACATGTGCTTGAACTACATGAGGGGTGCACAGGTCAGGGTGCAGGAATCCTCCTCTGAGGTTGCCTTAAACAGGGCTCTGAACTACTGAAAGAAGCCTCCTGGAAGAAGCAGCGAATTTATATTGTGTAACTGGCATAATGGCATCTGGACTTCCCATCTTTGCTGGCTTACAGTCATGGAAGACTGTAAAGAGGAGGTGGAGGGAAAACAAAACAATCAAAAAAAAAAAGAGGAACAAGATTGTATATGGAACATTTCTGTTACAAGGATATGGACATCGGAAGTCAGATCTGGTTGAACAGAGCTTGAGTATTTTAAACAAGTCAGACTGCAAAGACGGATTTTTACCTGTAAGAATGATGCACGACTGCTGAGTCAAAACAGCCGACTAATGCTACACAGCAGAACTCTGGTATGTATATTTACAGTACAGACTGATTTATGAGTTTGAGTTCTGGGATTCCTTTTTAATGCCAGGTTAGTACAGGAAACAGTAGTCCTTACCTAAACAGATTACATGATCTAGACTTGTCTTTTGACCTTACAGAAGTTCCCAGATTTTGAGGTCAGGCTCTAGCATGCATAGGATTTGGTGAGTGGTCTAATACAACCAGTGTGGAAAACTCTATTTCAAATCAGAAGTATTCTACGTTGATCCTGTTAACAAGCTTGCCCTGCTCTACTCTCGTAATTTTCTATAGAGTCTATATAGATGGAGGAAGAAGGATCAAGGAGTAGGCAGACCACCAGGTTTGCAACTACTACTTCACGTGCTGATATTTCCCAGGTCAAGTCATTAGAAAAGGCAGAAAAGTACACATGGATGCATCATCCTCATGGAGAATGAGGAATGTCAGGTTCTACTGCCATCAAATGGCACTCTTCAACAAGACATCAGGTAAGCAATTAAACCAATACATGCTGTGATGCTTGAAATATTTTATTTGATTCAGAAGAAAATACTTCAGCATGTGAAAAAGTGGCACTTAGCAATAAACATCCATAAAAGTTGAACATAATTGTTGAAATAAAAGTAATTTTTAAGAAAGCTTTTATTGGCAAGTAAAAATGTCCACTTGGTGGCACTAGAAGGTAGTAACGGGGTTTTTTTGCTGCAAAAAAAATGGAGAAAAAATTAGCAGAACTACTACCTAGTCCGGAAGTGAACCTTTACCTGCGCGTTTAACGTGGGCTCTGCCCGTTTAAAGCAGCCTGTTTTGAAAACAAGACTGACAGCTGCCCGAGCTGCCTGACCTCAGCAGGTCATCACGGTAAAAAATCGCGTTCCCTGGAAGCCTATTTCTGCTACTTGACACTACAGCCGTAAAGCAAGACTAAAATGAGAAGACAGTAGTTTTCTCGGGATTTCGCTTAGCACAGAAAGTCTCCAAAAAACACATGCCTTACAAGGCAAAATTAAGAATGCTTTAATTCTCAAAAAAAATAAAAAAAGCTTTGCTTATGAGACTTTTAAGCATAGATAGAGCTGCGTCAATAACAACACTAATCTCCCAGTTTTCAAACAGCTACAGAAGCGGCCGGCCGTTCTCAGCTGGGACGTCGGCGGTGACGGTGCAGCGACACCGTGATTAAACTACGTTTTAAAGCAAGTGTTTTGCTGAAAACTTTGCACAAACAACTGCATTCGCCGTCCCACACGCACGGGGAACACAGGGAGCAGCAGGGTTTGAGCAGAGGCTCCAGCACGGCTCCACAGCCGCTGCCGAGGTGATGGCAGCGGCCGCCTCACACCCGCGGCGCAACGGTCCCTGCGCCGCCACCCCGGCCCTCCCAGGCCTGTCGCCTCCCCGCCGGGCTACAGCCACCCCGCCGCCATCGCTTACCTCAGGCGACTCTGGCCCCGCGCCGCCCCCGCCCTGCGCATGCGCGGCCCGCTGCGCCGGCGCACACCACCCTGTGCGGCCGCTCACACACCGCCTCTGCGCGTGCGCACCCCTCATGGAGGAGGGCGTTACCACCAGGCTGATTGGCAGCTGGGAGGCCAATCGCTGCGCAAGAGGCGGGCTTACGCACGCCTCCCACGCACTACCAATCAGGTTCTGGGAAAGCGTGCGGCGCGTACCCGCACTAGCCAATTCCCTCGCGGCGGCGCGCGTACTTTTCCGCGCAGCGAATCAGAGCGGAAGGCGCGGCCGGGCGCGCGGTCAAGGCGGCCAATCGCCGAGCGCGGCTCCGCCTCGAGTGCCCTCTGCCTCACCACGTTCGAAACTCGGCCGCCAATCGTCGGGAAGGAGGCGGCGGGCCGCGCCTGTTTATCGCCTAACGGCGGCCGGAGGAGGCAGCTCCTGGGGCCGCTGCGGACGCCTCCTCGCGGGCTCACAGAAATGCGGGTAGGAACCGGGCGTAGGCCCGGGGGCGGCGGGTAGGGCCCGGAGCCGGCAGCGCCGCTACCGCCGCTTGGCTGCCTCCCAGCGCCGTGAGGCCGCCTCCACAGCCCCGCCCCTTTCCCCGGCGAGTGGCGGGCCCGCCAGCCAATCCGAGGCGGTGGCGCTGTCAACATCTCGGAGCGCGAGTGGCAGCTGCCCAATGGGAGTGTGGGGGTGGAGCTTGGCCTGAGGCGGGGAGTGGGGGGGACGGAGGAGACTCTGGGGGGGGGCAGAGGTGAGGGAAGGGGGTGACTTATGAGGGGAGGGAGTCTGAGGGGGCCGAGTGTGCGCGAGCGGGTCACTTGTGAGGGGAAGAGGGGCAGAGTTGGGGAGGAGGTCGCTCATCGAGTGGAGGCGACCCTGAGGAGGCAGACGTGGTGAGAGGGGGTCACTTGTGAGGGGAGTGAGTCCCTAGAGGGGACTTAGCTTTTGGGGTGAGGGCGTTCCCTGAGGGGAGCGGGGCTTTAGAGGCTCGTTGTCCCTTGTCAGCGTCCCTCGGGAAGTCCTTGGGGAGATGGGGGCCTGGTGGCAGGAGGGGACGCGGGGACCGAGGCATTCTGTCACCCCTTGGTGACCTGTGAAGAACGGCAGCAGTCGGGCCTCGCTCAGGAAGAGAGGCGGAACCGCGGTGTCTGTGTCTGTGTTGGCCCAGGCGTTTGCATCTACATCAGCACTGATAATTAAGAGTCAAAATACTTTGCAGCTTGGTTTTTTAATCCTGCTCCTTTATGTAGAGATTTGGCCATATAAGGACTGTTTTGTGCTATGGAAACAATAGATGACATCTTAGCTGTTCCTCAGTCCAGTTATAGCTCACTTTTTATTTTTTTAATGCGAACAGACTTCTAATGAGGTTATGAAACAAGCCTGTGTCACAGCTAAGTCCCACCCATCTGCTGTGCTGCTGAGATAGGCCACCCATGATTTCATCCTGGGGGTGACTGATGTAGCCCCCACCCATTGCCATCCAGCTGCTCCTGAGACACTTGCAGCTTCTGCTTTATCTGTCAGGTTAGGTGCCTGATAACCTTCAAGTTTTCCGGACTTCTGACCACTAGAAAAAGAAGAAAGGCTTTATTTTGACTTCTTTGGTTTATCCCAAGAAGCTCTACCAAAGGGATATGTGTATCTGTGATAACTTCCTTCCAATTATGTTTTCAGCGCTACCCAAAGGAGATAGCTTGAGTGAGTACCTGGAAAATGCTTTACTGCTAAAGCCAAACAGGCTCCAGTAAAAGAGGGAAAATTCGGACAGTTGTCCATCTGTTTCCTTCTGTTAGAAATAATTTTTTATACTTCCAAAGCTATCTGTTAGACATATATCTCTATGTAATTACAATACTAAAAACTTAAATCTGGAAAAGCCAGTGGCATGTCATTGTAAGCCCCGTAAAGACAAATGGTCGTGCTTTGAAGGTGTTGTGCTTCTTTAAGGCAGCAGGGATTTATTCTTAGTATTGTCACAGACTACTAGGATGATATTTCTTAATGCCTCTTTGTTCTCCATCCATGAAATGATCATAAGGTTTTTCTTCAGGGCTAGAACATAGCATGAATTCACCAGGGCGTAGGAGATGCTGAAATAAGCAGTATAGAATAACTGATTAATCAATGTATTTCAAGTGTTTTCTTAGTGGAAGTATGGAAACTGGAAGAATATTTTAGTCTCTCTACAGCTATTCTTTTAAACTGCTGCTCTGAGTGCTGCAACACCACCACACAAGTATTTTGTGTTTATTTATTTATGATGTTTTTGGTTAACTAGCTGCTGTTTTTAACTGCTGTGGGATTTCTGTTTGACTATGTGGGGGTTTTTTTGTTAATTGGTAAGAAATTAGCTCAAAACAGTTTTAAAGCTTTTTGAATTAATGTTATATAGTAATAATAAAACAAGCGTTCTGTGAAAAAAGTGAACCAAATATTACACGCACAAATGGCAGAATTGGTCAACTGCAGTCTAACTCAGTGGGTCTCGATGTTATTTTTTGGAGGGTGTGTTTCTTCCAGTGAATGTGCAGATCCCTGTTCAGCAGATTTAAATATGTTGATAATAGGCCCGTTCACAGAAGTGTCAAAAACTATCTGTGGAGCCTCAGATTTAAAAAACTGAACAAACAAACCCCAACAACGCTGTTCTACCTGGAATGTTTTGGATTCAGATACCCTTTACAGCCCAGTCTAGATGTGTGATGCACAGCTAGGAATCTCTTTGATTCGTAGGAGTCCCAGCAAGTACAAGCTGACTAAATAGCACCTGTTTGCAAGCATGGCGCAGGGCAAGGAAGAGAGGTTGTTTTGTGGAATGCTAGCACTTTCTGGCATGGTTTGGCTGAAACAACTGTGTCTAATCAAATTTGGTTTCTTAAAACAACGAAGTCAAGTGGCTTTTTAAAATATGAGGGTGATGCTTACTTCTTTATATTTTCAGGCTAATGTCATACTTGAGCCTAAGGTATGGAAAACTGTGATGTGGTGAATACTGTACAAGAAATCCCTTCATCTTCTGGAGACTCTGATGTCGGAGATACCCACAGCTCTGTCTGTAACTTGAATTGTAACAGGTAATGTGTTGAAGGAATTCCTATGTTAAAAGAAGTTTCTTCGTCCTAGGTTTCCTGTAACACAGTCTCAGGCAACGTGTCCCGTCCCCCCCTGCTGCCTCCCCCAGCGCCCAGATGATTTATTTGAATGGTACAGCAGCAAGGACAGCTTGAGCTGTGTGCCTCCGGAGAAGGACACAGAACACCAAAATTCCTGGGCGATTATACCCTTGCAATCTATGCATCCATCCTTCATGCATTCTTCACGGAGCTTGTATGCGCTCCATGGTAATTTGTGGTCTGGGGTCGTCTTATTCCTCATGGGATTCTTTCTTTGTCTTCAGATGGCCGTTAAGCTGCCTCTGCTGAGGGTAGTAGCTTCCTTATCTCCTGGTTTGTACCGGCCTCAGGGCCTTCCTTTGTGTAACTTAAGTAGAAGCTCAAAACAAATTCAGCTTATCTCAGTGAAAGCTTGAAGCTTGCGGCCTAAGGCTTTGGCAACTTTAGCTACTAATGCTAGGTGAGTTCTATATAAGTAGTGTACCATTGTGGCCTAATACTAAGTGATTAACTGTATGGGATTAAGTTTATGGAATGTTAGTGCTTCAGTTTAAATATTCCTTTACAGTCCTCCCTTTGTTTTTATGTAAGCGTTCCTGCTAATATGTCAAAAACTCTTGAAGTCCTTTATGGTGTTTGACTATCACCTTTAGTCTCATATACAGTATTATTATAAGTAACAGGCATAATAGAATCAAAGCTAACAAGATTATTGCTGGGTGGAGCATGTGATTATAGATTCCTGTAGCTGTTGGTGACCATCCAAAGAGTTTCTGACTGTAGGTATTCTCCATCCTTCTTCACTTTTTCCAAGATATGATGTGTCTCTTCTCTGTCATGATGGACAGTGATTAGAGTGTTTTGTCCATTGTTTCAAACATGTTTCAGCAATTGATACAGGTCATCGTGCTGTAGCAGTTTCTTCACCAGTGTAAGATTCATTCCAAAGGGGGTAGGTAATAAATCTTTAGCTAATGTATAATTGGATTGTAACAATTGATAAGACATAACAGGAGCTGAATAATTAAAGTGACGTCCTATAATGTTAGTAAATTGCAAACACAAATATTTGAGTGATTACTTATATCTACGGTAGTGTTAGCTACGAACAGAGATTCACAGAGGGTTCTTATACAAACACATCCCTTTCCAATATACACAAGTACAATTTCAAGGGTTTCATTGGGATGTATTTCAAAATGACAAACGTTTTGTTCAGTGTCAAGACAAATGTCTTGGGCTTTGAGGGAGTTACTCTCACAAATAAATCCCTGTTCCTGTGCAACACATGGATCAACACTGACAGTTTGCCATTTGTTTCCATTTTACTGGGCCCATATTCTGTCTTCTAATGGATAGCATGATTTAGATTGTGATTTAATCCTAACGCAATGATTTGATATATGGTGTATGCTGAAGCATTGCGTATTGTTAAGACAAAAGCTGTAGCCTTATTATTGGTAGGTCTATAGGTGGAATTGTCTAGATACCACCATGATGGGAATTCTTTCTCAAATCCAGTTGCATTATGCCAGATTATTTTTTGGATTTCAGTGGATATGATACCTTCTTCACCTTCTCTTACGATTGCGGCTACTGTAGATTGCATCCACAGTTGTGCTTGGATAGAACTCAGAGCTACTGAAACATTATCTTTGACTACCTCAAACACATCCACAATCAATTGGTGGTCCCTTTTCATTAATTCTTTCCCACTGAGGCAATACATCAGACGAGAGCCATTGGTTAGTTCCCAATGTTAACAGAGAGGACTGTAATGGGCGTTCCAATTTGTTTAAATTGCTTGTTGTTCTGATTAATTTATTTGTGAGCACCTCAGCATCTAAACTGTTTCAGATTCCCAGCCCAGTTCTGAGGATACGAGTCACATCTCTGTCTGTCTTGGGGAGGGAAGAGTTCGTTCACATAACCATGCTAACCATCTGGCATAGCACATACTTAAGAATGGAGAACAGGTTGGTTTGATCATAGAGATATTAATTTGCATCAATAATTCTACTCATTTAAGAGACCATGATGCATTGCATAATGCTTGCTGTTGACCTGTATTTTTGATCGCATATGGTCTAATTCCAGAAATTTGTGGGGTCAGCTTCTCTCTTGTCAGTGGAGGTGTGGAAACTAGGCTCGTTATGCTGGGCATAGGGACAGTGGTTGGTGTCAAGTAAATTTTTTTCACAGGTTACATTAACATATATTCTATTTATACAATTACTTTTATACTGTGCTGGGTCAGTTTTATACTTAGCTGTGCTGTAGTGGTCATCGGGATTAACAGTGTCAAGAATGGTGAGATGTCCCACTTCATTTTTATTGGTGTAAGGGTTCTTCAGAAGTCAGTCATTCATCACCTGGTTGGCTGTCCACCACTCATCTGATGTGAGAACGGCGCATCCAATTTTCTTTTCCTAAAACTTTAACAGCAAAGTAAGAACATAGTAAGATGGTATATGGCCCCTCCCATTTAGGTTCTAATTTGGATTTTTGTGAAAATACTTTAACACTGTTGAGAAATATTAGTTGTTTAGCTTAAATAAGTAAGTTTTAATTAGAATAAATTACTTAGGTTTATAATATGGTGTGATCTATGCTATTTTCCTCACTTTACTTAGCATGAGTAGCTAGATTTGCTGAAGCCTTTAGGCTGCAACAGAGTTAATTTTCTTAGTAATTTTCCTAGCAGCTGGTACAGTGCTGTGTTTAGGCTTTTAGTATGAGGAAAATGTTGATAATACACTGATGTTTTGGTAGTGTTTTCCCTAAGTCTGGGACTTTTCAGCTCCCCATGTTCTGCCAGTGAGCGTAGGCGCATGAGAAGCGTAAACCAGAAGATGAGGAGCCTACAACCCTCATCAGAGACTGCAAATCAACAAGGTAAGAGCAGTCAATGGCCTGCCTGGGCACAGAAAAAGCATCCAATAAGGTGCTAGAAGACCGCAGACCAAAAATCACCATTGGACTAAAATACTTGTGAACAACGTGAGAGGTGGGTGTGTAGATTGCAAGGATGTAATTGCCCAGGGATTCCTTTGTTCAACATCCCTCCCTTTTTGGAGGCATCCAGCCCGGGCTGACCCTGCTGCTGTTACTTTTGATTAAGTGGCTTATTTTTATAAAATCTGATGCCTGAGACTCTGCTGTGTGAAACCTAGGGTTGATCCTGAAGAAGGAGGGAGCACACCCGAGAGTGAGTGAGGGTGTGTGTGAGGAGTCGAAAGGGGCACCCATCAGCTCACTGGGGTCACCTGCTGCGAAGGGACCCTGGTCCTGGTAGTTAAAGACCCGTGTGGTGTGTGTGTGACTCCTTGAACGGCGTGTGAGTGCTTGGGCAGCAGCTTCTCCTTTAACAAGGACTTTGTCTCCAGGTTGTATGCCATGTACCCGTATCTCAGGTGGTGTAGGTTGATACCGCTGATCGTATTTCCTTTTCTCTTCAAACCTTTGTTGCATATACAAAAGATACTGGGTCAACTGTTCGTCTGTCCAACAGGCTGCTCTTAGCTGCAGTGTAAGTCCCTGGTATAGCTAAGTGCCTCCCAAAGAGAATTTCTGCTGGTGTTAGTCCTATGGGTTGTTGCGGAGTGTTTCGGACATCCCACAGAACTAAGTTCAGTGCTTCCGACCATTTTAAACCAGTGTGCGTACATACTTTTGTTATCTTCTCATTTAATGTTCTGTTCATCCTTTCTGCTATTCCTGAATGACAGGTTTGTATGTAGGTTTCTTTTCCTCAGTATGTAGGTTTCTTTCTATTCCTAACAATTTGCACAGTTGACTGATTATATTTGCTGTAAAATGAGTGTGTCTCTCTCTCAGTTGACTCCAGAACCCCATATCTTGGTATAATTTCTTTCAATAAAGCTTTTACTACTCCTTTTGTGTCAGCTTTTCTTGTTGGGAAGGCTTCCACCCAGCCTGACATTTGATCTTCTGGGGCAGGGGGAAAACCTGTCTTGGACAAATTGTAAGAGATCATTCTTTGGAAAGATCATGCATTATGCTAAGTCATTTTGTAGAGAACAGCAGCTTAGAAAAAACAAATTGTTTTTCAGTTCAATGGCCAAAGTATTGCCAGTGAATAAGAAAGGCAAATATGGACTAATGGCCTAAGCGACAGATTAGGAGAGGTTCTTCTTGACTGACCTGTTGAGAATTACAAGTTGCTTACTGCATCTGTAACCCCTTTCACTGAAAGGGTTATTAAACATTGGAATAGGTGGTGGATTCACCATCCCTGGAGGTGTTTAAAAAAAGGGTAGATGGGGCACTTAGGGACATGGTTTAGAAGTGGCTTTTGTCAGGGTAGGTTAAAGGTTGGACTTGATGATCTTAAAGGTCCCTTCCAACCTCAGCAATTCTATGATTCTCAAAAAGGGGCAGGCGTCTTGGACTTCATAAATCGTTGTCACACAGAAGCTTATATCTGTAAGCTTCTGACCTCAGAATCTATGAAGAAGCAGATAGGTTTGATGGAAAGCTGTATTTATTGATGTTTGTACTAGTGAGCAGTAATATGTGTGCTGATGATGCTGTCTGTCTTCTTGGAAAGCTACTGCGTCTTAATAGTATGTGGGATAAGAATGAAGCATGCTGTAGATTCTTTGATATTTTCTTGAAGAACATCCTCACTCTTATGAATGTATCAGGGTTGGGTTTTTTTAGCATGATGAGGGTAAATTAAGTGTATACTTCTTCTATGGCTGCATAGCGTATGTAGTGTATTATTTTGGCCACTGTGTTGGACAACTGGCACAATAAATAATTGAAATGTTTTTCCTCGTGTTTCACCAGAAGTCCCTCATCCAATCCCAATGGAGTTTCTGGTTACTCAGGGAATACCACGTCCTCGTTAATGCCTGGTTCTGTCAAGCTGCTTGCCTCCTTTGTGCAAGATATCCAGAACATTGGAAATACTGACTCTGAAATTGTGAAGAACTGTGAGGTATTTGATGTTAAGGTTTATTTAAAAAAAAAAAAAAAAATTAATGTGTTGGCTTTGCATTTTGGAAGACAGATCTAATGATGATAGGTTCAGCAGTAAGGTCTATACATGTACATGTTCATTCTTCGTGATGGGACAAGCCCTTTTACAATGTATGGACTAATCACATGGATGGATTTTATTGCACTTCTGTCTTAGCTTTTTACAATATTTTAGGTTTTTATATTAGTGTTTTACAATACATATGTGAATATTATTTTTTTTGAAATTACAGTACTTAAAGATGGCAAGTTTTTGAACTGAAAAATTTAAATCTTTAAAATTCTAGCACTTCTAACTGGTCTGAAGTGATCTAGAAATTGAAGTTTTCTTACTAAAAATGGCTCTGTTTTAGTTGAATTATTTATTTGTTCCATTTGTAAAGATGTGTAGATGATAAGTTTGTTTCCAGATTTAAAACAACACAACAATAATAATGTAGGTTCGATGAGCTAATTCTCTCAAAGCCTTTTTTTAATATTGTTTTCATCCTTTTTTATTTTAAATTTTATCATTATTTTTAGTCTCCATAAGGAACGTCAGGTTTCCACACCATGGGCTTGTTCCTGCAGAATTTTTGAGCTTTCTGGCGGCGGTCCATCAAACTGTCTCTTGACAGATGCTTAATTTGGTGCTCTTTAACAGCTCCAAGAAAAGAATATAGATGTCTGTGTCTAGGCACATGCGTTCTGTGTCCCGTGTCCTGTGCTTCAAGTATCAGGCTCTGTAAACATTAGCATAAGATAGTATTTAAAATTCAGATTTTACCACATTTTAGGAACCCCATATATTCTGATTTTTTTTTTAATTATCTTTTTGTTTTCACTACTTATGCATTGTGGACTTCAGCTGAATTCTTGAAGGGAAGAGTTTTTTATTGAAGTGAATGGTTCACTGGACATAGGGTTGTTTAATTATAAATTTAAAAATTGCCTAGAATTTATTGAACTGTAATCAACCTTTCCAAAACTTGGCTGTACTTTCCTGTTAGCTGTTTCTACTATTAAGTAATTTGATTTTTTTTTTGATAGAAAAGCTCTCTTCCTTTGTTCATTTGTTTGTTTGGGTTTTTTTTAAACCAAACTTAAATTGTAGAGATGTGTTATCTTGCTGCCTAGAAGGACATTTTTTTAAGTGAATGTGTCCATAGTGAATTGTTTCCATTGACTGGCATGGTAGCGGGCTGCCTGTATTGTGTGGTGACCAACCACAGTGCTGCTGTTAAACTTTGTATTATGGCAACACCTAAGTATAAGATTGCAAAATCTTATCTTATTCTGTAGCTAGAGTAAAAGGCAAGAGATACAATGTGACTGGGCTTTAATTTTACTTTGTGTATTTTTTACTTTGTGACTGTATTTTACTTTGTGATTTAATAGACAAGGTGGCTACAGTTATTGAGACTGGTAGAAAAACAATGTCAGGAACAAATAGTTGCCCAGCAAGAGCAGTTCCGCCATCAAATCCAAGTAAGTAATAATTTGTTCATTTAGGAAGGGTAGGCTGAATGTTTCTTGTCTCCCCCTCCCTCCACCCCCCGGCCCCCCTCCCCAAACCAATACAATATGGTCTCTGGCACTCCTGTGTTTTCCTGTAAGTATATCAGACAGGCAATTATTGGAAGTGGGTGATTGGAATACCGATTTACAGCATGTATATTTGAGACAGTCTTGGCTAATTAACAAAGTAACTGGTAGGAACCATTTCAGAAGTAAAGATTCTTGATTATTTGTTTTCAATTGCTCATTTGGTTCAGAATGCCCACATGATAATTGAATTTTGTAGGTACAAGCTGTTTTTTATTAACTGTTAGACTGTATGAGTTCTAATTTTGAGACACTGTAGTTTTCTCTTCATTAGAAAATGTTAATGCAACTTGTCATTCCCTCATCTAGACAGGATGTAGCATAGGAAAACATTCACTATAATAGCTGAACACTTACTTCACCCTTCAGTTGAACAGTTTAAGAATGAAAAATGACCCATGTGCTGCACATTTTTGCCGAACCATATTTATCCATTAAGACAGAAGAAATGTGTATACGTATGTATAAGAGACAGTAATTCTATAAATACATAATGCTGGTTATCTTCATCATTTTGGTTGCTGTTTTTTCCCTTCCCTTTCCTGGTGCCCTCTACACTAGTAGTAATCAACAGTTCCTGAACTGAATTAACAAGAGGTACTGTCCTTTTATCCTATCTTCTGTTTCTCCCCCACTGAACGCTTCCCCCCCGCCATCTCGTTAATTCTGTCCCACCAGTGTTTCCTTATCCCTTGTATTTCCTTTCTCCTACTATAGTGGATTGATTCACTTGTTGCTAATTGTAGTCTTGATTAATCCATTGTGTTGTCTTTGCCGGTTTTTGTCTTTGTTGATAGGAAAGGCTACCTCTGGAAGAGTTGAGTTTGTGGTATCAGCAGGGTCTCACTAACTGCATGAATTGCTACACTAAATATAAAATTAACAGCTATAACTTTCAGTTATGTGAGTGTGTTAGATAAAATAGATGGAGCTAGCCCAAACTTAAACTGGTATACAAGTGACCTAGTGAAAATACTGAAATACAGGCAACTCAAAACATTCTAATAAGAATAATAAAAAGACGAAACTAATCATGTGCTATTTGGGGTAGAAAAGCAAGATGCTGCATTAGCATTGACATAACTCTGAGATAAACCTTGCACTATGCTGTGTTTAAAGACCAACTGTGCTTATAAAAATGCATCTTCATCCGTGTGAAAATGTGGATGAGTTTGTTCATTCATGACCTTGAGTTAATTTTGGAATCAGTGGGGTCAGTCCTTGCCTTATGTGATTTATACACTAGAAGACAAGTGTGCTAATGACAAACTGTCACCACCTGTGGATCATCCTAAGATCAGACTTTGTTGAAGAGGATTTAAAAAAAGAAAAAGTTACCTACAGTCCCAAAACTATAGAAACATTGTCTTATTTTTCCCAGGTCTTTTCTTCTCTTGGAATTATTTGTGACTATGCAAAGAGAAGTAAAAATGCTATTTGATTGGAATAGTAGCCTTTCACTTTTCCTGCACAAAGTATTAATGACAAAGATTAAATGTCATCAGAGAATCTGGTCAGTTTGGTGGGTTTTTTTTCCCCCCCACAGTTCTGTTTCTTCCCTCTTGTTCTCACTTCCCTCCTTTCCTCGCTGGAGTTGAATCACAGAATTAAAGCATAGGTGATTGCTGCAGTCAAGATTGAAATCATTAGCACAACAAAAAAAATTGCTGTGGCAGAAAACTTCATCCCTGTTTTTTGTGGTTTTGTTTTTTGCATAGAAAGACTGAGCTGAAATTCAATTGTTAATTCTATTGGAAGTTAGTAAAACAAAATGGCTTAGTTCTGAGTAGCATTACCTGTAGCTTTCTCTGAAATTAAGTTTTTTATATTTTTTATTTCTTACTTTCAGAGAACAAATGATTTTTGTTCAGTTTGTGCTTTCTACTTGCTGCTCATATGTGAGTAATGTACTGTAGTTCTGTGAAAAAACGTTAGTAGAGTTCCACGTTCTTAAAATTATTGCAAGTTCTTTCCCCTGCCCCACCCCCCGAGGGAATTAGTTTGAAATGTGTTCTTGAAAACAACTATATACTCTGATCTTGTAACGTGTAGTAAGAGTTGTGTGCTCATGCAGAGTTCAGTAATCTCAATACAACTCTGCAGAAGTGTTGATCGTTGGCCAAACGACACAGCCATGGGCACTGGCATGAAATCTTTTCATAGCCCTTGACAAAAGCATTAGTTGTTTCTCAGAGCTGTTTCAGTATACCAGTGCACAACTGTAAAACTTTAAAAAAAAAAATAAATTATCTAGTATATTGAAATAACTCTTTGCAGACATTGTAGACTAAGGAATAAGTAACCTGTTAAATCGAGTGATCTACTTACATGTTTGCTCCATTCCATCAGATACCAAAACAATCAAAATGGAGATCTTTGTATTACATGAACCACCTAATGACATATTGTCTAAATCAGATATTTTAAAGTCAAGTTTTATGCGAATAATCTTACAGAGGTACATTATTCCTATTGGTGTAATAGAATAATGGTTTATACTTCCATTAAAGCATTCTCGCAGTCTTTAAAAATGTATATCCAAATTATAAATTCTTTTAGACCTAGATTTAGCAAAAGACTTTTGTCTACCTCTAATGATGTACGTAGATAGTTTATTTCTCTTTATCTGGCTGGTAGGTAACTATGGTTCTAAAGGCACATAGTGAATACATGCATGCGTGGAGTGGTTTTTTTTTTTTTTACATTAATAAATGACTACTGAGACTATAATTCACTCCATGGAATTAAAGATTGTTACCATGCCCATTTTACTGTTATGCACAGTATGCATATATCTACTTTATGCATGAGATGTCTACACATTGAAAAAATGGAGTTATTTGAAATAAGTACTCTAATTCTCTCACTAATAACATGAATTGAAGATGCATCAAAACAGAAACGTGATTTGTGGCATGATCTCACAGGAAATTTGCCTTTTGTTTTCCTGTAGCTGATTCAGGATGAGATAAGGCAGTTAGTGAAATTGCAGAGCAGCAATTGGAGTGCCAGCAAGAGCAGAAGTTTGCCTGCCAAGCTCACAGACGCTTTTTCATCACTAGAAAGTCAAATGGGGATGTGTTCTGAAATCTTTGAAGAACATGGGGACATTGTCAATCAACTTAGATCTAATGAAGCAGAAAGTCAGCCATACACATCTGATCCGCATCAGGAATGTTTCGCAAATGATGCTTCGATGAATAGTGGGTATGGTACGCTTTCTGCCTCCGAACTGAACCCTGGCAAATCTAACGACATTAACGAGTGCATGGACTTCATGGAGAAAACTTCACAAGGACAGGGTGATGCAGCAGTATTGCAGAGTGACGCCGTTGTAGCCAGTGTTCAAAATAAAAAAGAACTTCCCTTCCAAAAAATAGAGGAAAATTTTTCATCAGGAAGGAACGATATTTTAGTTTTTCCTGCTGAATTTGAACACAAAGTTGATAAAGCTCAATGTGGAAAAAAACCCAGGTAAGTGATAAACTTTCAAAATATGTTGATTTATTGTAGACAGTCCCAATTCAGTAAACCGCTGTTGGCAACTGGAAACCTGAAGGAATTGAATGGAACCTCTTGATTGTAAACAATACTATGCTTCAAAGTTATTTGTTAAGCCTAATGTTTCTGCATGATGCATACTTGCATCTGCAGTGTTTGTAGATATTTTACGAGGGGGGGGGGAGAAATATGAAAATCTACTTTCCCCTGAAAACTTTAGCTAAGATACAGTTTGCATATAATGTTTATCTGTGCACCAGAATTTTAGGTGCCAATTACCAATTTTATACGACTGATACTTTGCTATTGTGCTCAACCAGTCTTTTTTGCTAGCTTATCTGCATGTGTTAGAGTAATAAATTGTATCAGACAGCAGTCAAACATGTTTGGGTTTTTGTTTTGGTTTTTTTTGGTTGACTTTTGTTTGTTTTGCTGTATTCAATAGGTCGGTGGATCTACCAAGATTTTTTGGAAAGCTTGGCTAGCTAATTTGGCAATAATACTGACCGAGTGCTGCTCTAGTTGCACAGAACTTGACAATGTACTTTACTCTCCCTGTCAGACTGGGCTGTGATGGCAGTGGCTCCATGTGGTCACGAGTGGTATCAGAGGTCTTGTGGGCAGCACGTTGCCTGTGAGTCCCTGATAGTAGTTTGAAGAGATAAAAACTTTCTCTCTATTGGAAAAATGGAAAATCGTGAAAACAAACTTAAGTTTTGCTGGTAGATAATAACAGAACCAGCTTTCTTTAGAGAATTTGGTTTGGAAATGTCTTATTTCAGCATATAGGGTAGATCGTAACCTCATTGATATGTATGTTCTCTTCCTGCCTTCTGTTGGGATTTATTCCAGCGTGTGATTCATGTTGCACAGTTCCATCAGGGGTGTAGCTGCGATTCATGGGCTGCCAGGGAAACTTAGAGCTGGAAAAGCTCAATTCAAGAGTGTTTTCAGTTCGAAAAACCTTTCTAAGGCAACTTTTGAAATCACGTATGACTTTTTTTTGTCCTTTTTATAAAAAAAATACAAGTTTTTTTTCTCTTGAAATTGTTTTCTGTTTTGCATTATGAACTCCGTTTGAAGGAAGAAAGGGTTCACACCAAAGCGGAATAGTTCAGTTAACCCAAACTGTGTGTGGTGGTGTCTTTTAATTTTTAGTTGTAAACTTTTTTCATTTTTTCCACTGTATGTTCCCAACTTTTTTTTTTTTGCCTTTTTCTGTTTCCTTCTATATCGTGTTTCAGTCTTCCTTATCCTTGAAGATTGTCTTGAGCTGGAAGGCGTCCTTAGTTTGTTTTAGGTGACATCATCTTTACAATCAGGCTGATAACACAATAAGAAAAACTACATTACATTCCAGCTTAATTTTGGGGTTTTGATGAATATCTACTTCAACAGACCAAAAAAATAGTTGCCTGGATAAAAATGCGGTGCTCTTTGTTAAGATTTTTTTTTGGTAGTAGGGAAGCCATTTTGATTATGGGTGCAGTTGATTAGCACCTTTCCTTTCAGTGACTTGTTTTGTTGTTGTTGTGTTTACTTTTAAAAACAAGAGCCCTAAAGTATTTCAGCATTCATTACTTCATATTGTTTCTTAGAAATGCACAAAAGCAGTGGAGTTTTAGTGCCTATGTTTCACCTTGAAGAAGAAATAATTTCATGTCTCCACTGAAGAGGGCAAATGTACTTATGGTATATGTGTGTGTCTCTTATCATCTAGTAAACCTTTAACATCATGGGCACAAAAGTTGAAACAAAACCAACCAAAAAGAATAAATGCTGAAGGAGTATGTGTGACCTCTATGCAAGAAAATGACCAATCAAAGAAAATACCGCTTGAGAATGTAAGTCTCTCTTTATTTTATGAAGTTTTTCTAATTTTATTCTTGTCACTGATGTTTTTTCAGTGTTATAGTATGTTCTGATTCAGTATGTGCTTTCATACTTAGCTTTAAGCATTTGAGTAGTGGTGTTCCCATTTGTATGTTTAAAGTTTATGTGGGCAGAGTTTACCTCTTGGATCATTCTATACTTGCTCACATAGCTATTTTGGCTTATTTTATTCCTTGCCTAATTTTTGTCTTTATTTACCTAAGTGGCACATGTTCTTTCCTTATAGATATAATAGTCACATTCTTAATTGAAGCTTCACATCATGGTGATTTATTGTGCCCTATAATTTGTAGAAGGACACCTAGAGTCGAACCCTGTTATGGTGATCGGCATGCATAATTTCCATAACAAATTTTTGGAAGGATCTTTGGTTTCAGCTGGTAGTGTCGCTTTTGCTACACAGAACTCTGCGTCTGGAGGCATTAGCCACTTTGTTAAGGAAAGATAGTATTTGTCCAGATTAGGATTTTTCTTTTTTGTATTGTTTATGTAAAAATAATACATTTTTTTTTTTTTTATGGCTGTGCCACTACGATTTGGCTAAGTTGAACTACTCCAAGCACAGTTACAGCACTGGTTACTAAAAGTAACCAACCTCACAACAGATATTTAGAAAATCTAATTGGCTCTTTAGAACCACTTTCAGTAGTGCCTATTGCTGTGGCTGCTGAATCCGCTCAAAATACTTCTTTTGAGAAGAATTTGGTGTGTTCCCCCCCATATTCTTGAGTTAATGATTGTGTAAGCACACAAATCTGATTATTTTGGGGAGGGAAGTTTAATGACATAATATTTCTGATCCAAAATGACGTTATGCAACATGATTGTATTAATAATCATCATACATGTAACTATGACATTTTAGAATTACTTTCGGTATATTAATTGTTCCAAACCTCTCTCCTTATGCTATTTTTAAGGAAATAATTCCTGAAACTCTGTGAATGACTCCACCTACAAAAGAATAGGAGAACTAGCAAATATGAATCACTTAATTCAAGGCAGGGTCTGTTTTCTTTCCTGCGGTCACTTTGGGGATGATGCAGAGAGGGTGAGAGCAGCTGGTTGGACTTGCTGTTTCTAGTCTTCCATTGTCAGTGGAAACAAGATGTTACTTGGGGATATTTCAAACCAGGAGTTAAATTTATCTGCTGTGGATTGTTGCTTTTCTCTCTCAGCTTTTGAAAATACCTTTATCTTTCTATTCCTTTGTAAGAATTCAGTTGATACCCCTTCATTTTCCTTTCTTCCTCCTTAGGCAAAGGAGAATACCTAAATAAAAACATTAAGAGGGACAAAATAGCCTTGAGGTGAGATGGTACTTCATGCAAAAACTTGAAAAGCTTTAGTTGGAAAATTTTTTTCTTACTTTTGTTAACTCAATGGTTATTATCCTGTCGTAGTCCTCAGTTGTATAAGCTGTGTGAATTTACCAAAGTAGCATGACTGTTAAGCTGCTGTAGTGGAACAAAAAGCCCTGGGTATGGTAGAAAATAGCAATACGAGAGGACCATTTCAAAGCTATCTGCCCTTCCTCAGTTGCTCTTGTATCACTGTGTTATATCAATGACATTTCTTCCTTTGATTAAAGAAGATGAGAATTGTAGCAAATCTTAAATTATGTGAATTTTTTTCCATGTATTGGTTGAAGTTTTTTTTCTAATGAGCTAGGGAGGTTGCTTAGGAAGTATGGAATGATGAGAAGAAGGATATGTAGTGTCTTGTCTATCCGAGATGATAGGCAGTGTTTACCTCCAGATTTGTGGTAGGTGGAGTCATAACAGCTGAATACAAGAAATTCCAATCTTAGGATCAGGAAAGAGTAACGCTTTATTGGTAACTCATCCCCTCTATATACTTGCACCTCTTAAGGAGCAAGAAAGTTTAGATGGGTGTCAAAAATGTGTATTTTTTCTAACAGTTAATCTCAAAAATGCTCCACAAGCGGACAGGCACATGACTTAGAAAATATTGCTATCTTTTAATTATGTGGCTTAGCTTAGTTACCTTTTTGACTGTGATTGCCCTAAATATAAGTTGTATAGGTTTGGATTGTGCTGTATAATTAAATGTAATCTCTTTGCTTAAAAAGACTAATAACATTTACGTGCCATTTTTAAAAATTGTACCCTTGACTTTTTTTTCCTTGCATTGTGATTTTCCTTATAAACTTGTTTTTCCTTTGTAATTTTAGACAAACCTTACTGATGCTGCTTTGCCACATTACACTTTTTACCTCAATCAACCGAATGAAAGTCCGAATTCCTTAGTGTCTGAAGCCTCAGGTATAGTTAATTTCTTGCACTAAAACTTCCTCTTCTTTTGAATTCTCTTTTTTTTTTTTTTTTTTTTTTAAACTTACTAGAATGCATCTCCAATACCTTCGGGGAGGTGAGGAGGGTTTGAGCACTGACAAGGTATTAAACTTTGATATAGCATAATTCTGCTTTTCTTGCTCTTGCGTTTGAAGCTGATGGTAGCTCCTGTGTATTGCTGCTGGCAGATGTAGGACATGCAGCAATATTTTTCTCCTCGCTTCTCAACATTTCAAAGCTGAGGTTTATGTTTAAAACTGCTTCATAATGTAATTAGTATTAAAATCATGGTGGGGTATCAAATGATCTTTCAAATATTAGTGTTATTGGCCTAGTAATCACAAGAGTGCATGGTAACAGAGAGAGAATTCCTGTAAGCAAGGGCAGGATTCAATAATTGTGTGAATAGGCAAGAACAAAATAATGCAGTGTGTGATGTGGTTATTTAATTTTGGGAGGAATATTTGGGTTTTTCGTGTTTTAGTATGGTTTTGCTTTTGTTGTTCTGTGTGTGTGTGCGGGGTGGCTGGTGGTGGTTTTTTGTGGTTTTGGGGGTTTCATAGAATCATAGGGTTGGAAGGGCCCTCTGGAGATCATCTAGTCCAATCCCCTGCCAGAGCAGGGTCACCTACAGCAGGTTGCACAGGAACGCGTCCAGGTGGGTTTGGAATGTCTCCAGAGACGGAGACTCCACCACCTCTCTGGGCAGCCTGTGCCAGTGCTCTGCCACCCTCAAGGTTAAGAAGTTCCTCCTCATGTTTAGGTGGAACTTCCTATGCTCAAGTTTGTGCCCATTGCCTCTTGTCCTGTTTGTGTGTCTGGGGGTTTTTTGAGGGTGATGATGGAGTAGGGTGTGTTTGATTTGGGTGGGCTTTTTTTTGTTTGTTTGTTTGGTTGGTTGGTTTTTTGCCAAGCCAAACAACTAATTCACATATTTTGATCCTAACAGGGTGGATTCATTTCAGTAACAAACAGGGGCACAGAGATGCAGCCCTGCAAAGTGTGTAGATTTATTGCTTCTTCACAACCCATTGAGAGAGGGACACGTATAAGAAATGGAAGTGGGATTGAGACAGTGTCTGTTCCTATGTGCCATCCTGTTTAGTCCTGGTAGTCTTGTCTCTTTCCATGCTGTAGAGTGCTGTTGAGTATCAAACCAAAAGAGTTTGTAGTATCAAGTGGCTCTCTAGGATTATTCCTTGGGTAATACAAGTTTTAGGTGCCATGCCAGAATTGGTAGAAATATAAAAGTTTGTGGTAAATGAGGATTTGTTCCTTGAACACCGAAGAACAAATCTATATGTTTTCAGTGATTTATAGCTTTCATTACTGATGCTGTGTGATGTAATACTGATTATGTTGCTTGTGCTTTGCATTGAGATTTTTGTAATTTCTGGTAACAGATGCTTTAGTGAGGTTCTTAAGCAATAGATGTAATAATTAATACAGCATACTAACAGTTAGCTGACGAAGTAATGTTTTACTAATGGATTTTAGGATTCCTGTTCTATAGCTGTGAGTTTGAAACTTCTAAATTTTTTTTTCTTTCCGTTGTTTCTTCTTATCAGGACTTTCATACTGGAAATTAGATGAAAAGGAGATGTATCGCTCTTTACCAGAGAATTTCAGAAGCGAGTTCACTGATGCTTTCTCCACAAAAGTATCATCAGACCAGGTAAGCTTTGTACATGTTTTAAAAGTTGTCTTTTAAAGTAGTTGCTTGTCATCTTTCCTTTTTTCTACGATGGAAAGAATCAGCCCTCCAGAAACTAACTTTTCCGTGAGAACTCTTTTGTTAGTCAGTCTTTTGTATTCTGTTCCTTCATTATTCATTTACCCCCACTAAACTCACTTGGAATTTATTGACCTTCTTCTGTCATTTAAAAGAAATTGATGTGTATAGGAGATGAAAAGAGACTAATTAGTATATTAAAGGTGTATCTGCCTCATTAAGGACACTTTTTTAAATAGGGTGCATTGAATAAAGCCACCTTCTGTTATGAACTGATTTACTAGCTAAACCCACCCCACAACTTGTTTATCTATATTGGGGATGGAGGATTGCGTTCAGATAAACTCATGCTGCAGTTTTTCCTGTTGAAGTTGTCTACTGCTGATGAAATGAAGCCATCGTCATTGAAGGATATTTATCATAAAAGACAAAGGGAGAACAAGCAGCTGCCAGACCAGAATTTTATGCCTTCTTCCCAGTCAAGTCACCCACCAGAGGTAACGTTAGTTTTTTTACTTCTCATCTCAGTTTGAAGATATGGTTACAGACTGTTCTCACATTAATTGGCCTCTGCTGCCACCTCCAGTGTTATGCTGGAACAGCAATTTGTGCAGCCGTATGATGAAGCAGATAGGGAAGGCATCCAGCTGAAAAGAACCTCTAAGAATACCCTGGGTAAACGGCACCTTTGCCGCACAACCTTGAGGGTGGCGCAGGGATGAATCTGCTTATGCTGAGGCTGCAGCTGATGAAATGCATGTGGAACTGCAGTCACAGAAGCAGGGTTTTCTTATTACTTCCCACAAGACAAGTTAATTTCACTTGTGAAACAGAAGAGGCACAGGTTGTGGAAATATTCTTTCTTATATTTGTTTCTTTATACAGCTTTCAGTGTTGTTCAAAATCCAGTAACAATGGCTGCTGTGTGACTATCTTCATATAATCCATGAAGTGATTTTCATAACTGTACAAAGTTATTGTTTCAACCTGCAGGCAGACATCATAGTCCTTCTATTTACGTAACTGAAATTTCAGTGGTGTTTCTAGACAGTTACAGATGTTAGATATGTCCTTTATTCTTAATGGAAACTTAGAAACTCAAGTTGCAAACATTGAGAATATGTGTCATCATCTGAGCTGTTACAGGTCCCTTCATCTTGCTTGTAACTACCAAATGATTGTAGTAATAGTCAACATAATTCCTGCAATATATTATATGGATTACTAATGTCTTCAGATAAACTCCATTTACAGGAACAAAAGTTAAATCACAGTTTTTTTAGCATTATAACTTTATTTCCTAGATCTTGACGTTGGACCCAACCCTGCATATGAAACCAGGTCAGCAGAACTCAGGACGTTGTTTTTTCAATATTCCTGAAGAGACTACTCCTTTTTCTCCAGACTCTATGGCGGAGCCCGGATTTTCAAGTCATTGTGACACAGACTCTTTTTCACAGACAAGTAATTCATCTCAGTTAGATGATTCTCCAAAATATCCTGCCAGCAGCAGAGCTGTGCATTTGGACCTCTGGAGAAATCACCCATTCCAAAATGAAAACAAGACCAGCTCTCCCTTTCCAATGGCATATACGAATGCTAATAATGATAATTCAGTCAACACTGAGGAGGAAGAAACACTGACTCTAACTCCATCTTCTGTTACTCAGTGTGCTGACAACAGTTTGCCAGAATATAGTCTTTCAGTGACATCTGTTGAAGATCCTGTGATAATGTCAAAGTAAGTACATTTTTTTTTCTTTTTTAAAAGTCGTAGAGTCGGTACTTTCATGAAAGAGGCGAAATTTAACAATACTAGCAAAACAAACAAAATATGTGAATTCTGTTTGCTTAGAACATAGCTGCATATTGCAGCTTTTTTCTTCTTTTTTTTTTTCCTTCCCCTGAAGTACAGATGGCGTATAAACAGAACAGTCATTTTCCACTTCTTACAATTGTCTTTCTTTAGACCATACTATTTAATCTTCTTTAGACCATGCTATTTAATCTAAGGCATGATATTTATGATCTGTCTTCCTTGGATGTCAAAGCCTTAACTGGAAGGCAAAACATTTTCTATGTTTTAATGGTTTGGTTATTTCTTTTTATATGTTAAAATAAAGATACATACTTACTTCATAGGCTGTATGAGGGAGTTAATTTAGGCAGAGAATATAAAAGTTGGGGGGGGTTATGCTTTCTTATTTAGAGTCAAATGGTGGGAGAAGCACAGAATTACTGCACTTAGTAATTTACTGCCTAAACACCCCCCATTTGCTATTGAAGCTCTCACTATTTGCACATGGACAAGCAGACATGGCATATATTCCATGCGTGAGGGCTTTTGTAGGGGTCATGGTTTCAAGATGGTTCAGTGTTTGGGTTTTCCTATTTTAATTTTACATGCATAGTTGCTAGTGCATAGCAAAGGAGAGAAGAGAGAGTATATATTATTCCTATATATTGATATTTATAGGCTATATATTGTTATTTATATGCTGAGTTCATTATGTGTGAATGAATACAGCAATGCATGGTCATGTGGATAACTGGAAATTTTTTTGTTCTTAATTTTGAAAATAGGATTAGGCAGAACTTGAGGGAAAAACATGCTCGACACATAGCTGATCTACGAGCTTACTATGACTCTGAGATACAGAGCTTAAAACAGCAGCTAGAGGCAAGCCATAAAAATACTTCATCTGAAGAGTTGAAGAAAATCAATCAAAATCTTGCTGACAGGTACTGTTTGTCCTTACTTGTCCTCTTCCTCTGTTACATGGTATCTTTCCACTTTAAAAACTGAGTGTGCTTGTTTATAATCTTGAAACGTTTATGCCACTTCAGTTATGAAAATTTCATGCATCCATGATACTAATATTTTCCTATTAAATATAAATTTTGCATTACTTAATGGAGCTGTTTAAGATCAGTTTAAAATTATTGGTAGACAGCAAGTGTGATGTTGGACCAGAGGTCTTGTTTGACCTGATTTTCCTGATGACAATATAGTTTTTGCTCAAGAAGGGTGGCAGGCTGAGGTAGTCGTAAGCAATTTGTAATGGAACTATCTCTGTCGTAAGATAGTGCTCACCTGTCATGCTGGTGAACATCACCCCTCTTTATTTTTCACATCAAAACTACAGATGATACATGACCAATCTTGAATTCATTGGTAGCTTTATAAAGCCACTTTGCCAGGCAATGCTCTTCGACCAGATATTCCTACTGGAATCTGTGTGCCTCGCCTATATATTCCATTAGATATAGCTTGAATGCTTGCTATATATAGAAGTTTGATGTGATTTTTATATCATTATTGCCGGTCAAAATACTTACTGTAAATTTAGACAGCTAAAATGCTCTATAAAATTTATGCCCCTCAGAATAATTGTAAAAATGCGTGGGTAGTTGGGAGTCTTTTGTACTTACCTTCCAGCACTAGTGTGTTCTAACTATTAAAAGTGACTTCTGAGCAGTCATTTATTGAGTTAAAGTAGCTTGCAATATGATTCCAGTCATTAATTATCACATAGCATCATCAATTAGCTGAAGTGGAGCTCTGCTCTGGTGCATCTCAGCTGCTTTTGGTTCTGCAGCTCTTATGCTCTGAGCCATCTGGAGTCCCTGCACGTGTTCACGGTTTGCTGCTTGCCCACCACGAGCACCACAGCCCTTCCGAGCAGAGATGCCGTGTGCACGCTGCAACGGTCAAAGACTATGGGAAGAGGTCACAGGCTGGGTACCAAAATTTGTGGGGATACTTGAGGAAGGAAAAAAGGCTGTAAAATGTAGATTTATTATTTGAAAATTTCAAGAGATTTTTGTAATCTGTTTCTTCTAAATAGGTGTGACCAATTAGATGCAGCTCTGAATGAAGCAAGTGCTCGCATAAAAGCCCTTGAAAATAAGAATAATATGCTAGAAAAGCAAGTGGTAAGTATATGTTCTTAAGCTGCTTTTTAGCTAAAAGGGTAAGAGAATGCACCTGTTCATTATTAAGTTGATCTGTGTTTCCATATCTTTCTTTATTTTCAGCCTTTCTCCTTAATATTGACATCAGCCAATATGTTACAGCGGTGACTTCCTAGCTGAGTTCCTTAGGACACTCTTACTTGAATCTACTTTTGATTGTGAACATCCTTTCCTTGTTATCAGGGATCAAACAAAGTTTAAGAGTGAAATATTGTGATGTGTTTATGGTGTATCTCTTCAGGGTTTTTTTTTTTTTTTTTAATTGATTTTGGTTTAGTTACTTTCTCGTTGATTTCTCATTAGAGCTGTGGTAAAAGCAAATCCCATCTGCACCAGGGCACAAATATTCTAAGTATATTTATACAGTCTTTCTGGCTAGGTCAGACCAGTTTGCTTATGACTGCAGTTATTGGGCAAAGAACAGAACACTTTTCATGAAAGGTAGACACCTGGAGAGAGTAATTCATTCCACCTTTTTTAGACATTTTTCTGTGCTGGGAAGCAAGACAATCAGCTGGGATTAGAGGCCTAAACTCTAGATATTTTAAGTCCCATAGAATAAATGCAACTTTTTGGGTTTTGAGTCTCTGTTTTCGTTCTTTATACATCACAGAAATGAGCAAAAAAACTTCTTTAGTTCCTGTACGGATGTACTCTTGTTTTCTATTTAGGTGATCTTTAGATTTGCTTTGTACTGAAATAAAAAAACTGCTAGGTAAGCATTATAATGAACGTGTGTGTGTGTTTGTTTGTTTGTTTTTTCTCCTACAGGCAGATTGGAGAGAACGCTTTTATGCAGTGAGTAATACTTCCAAAGTTTTGCAAGAACAAATTGAAGAAATGCGCACAAATAATAAAGAGAAGGATAATACAATCAGTCGACTAAAATCAAGGCTTAAAGATCTAGAGGAAGCATTTGAAAAGGCTTACAAGTTATCTGATAATAAAAATACAAGGCTAAAGGAAGAAAATAAAATGTTCCAAAATGTAAGTAAAAAAAATGGGCAATGATGTTTACAGTCGCACGGCATGTTACGAACACAGTCCTGGGTTTTGGAAAACTACTTGAAGTTTACCATTGTAAAGTCTTAATGCGCATCTAAGAGAACAGAAATTATTCAGCTGACTACTTGGTAGGCGAGGTGTTAGGTTACACTATGATCCTAATAGATATTTAAAACCAGGTGTTTAATGCAGCAAGTGTGTACTTGATGTGATAACGCTTGTCATAGTCCGTCTCAGGCATTTATTTTTAGAGGTATTATAGGAAATTATTTTGGAACAAGTTGTTTTTTTCTTTCAGTCTTAGTGGAAATGGACTGAACTTCTTTCATAAGTCATCACAATTTGCTAAAACTTAATCTTATATATGATTTCAGACTGAATCAAAAGCATTATTCCTCTGGTTCTTCAGTAATAGTTTCATGGAATGTTTAAATGGATTTGTTTTGGCAAAATGGGCATTAGCTGGAAAAACTACTTCATGCTTTAACTTCTTTTTACGATTAATATTTCAAAATACAAAGTCAGCTTTAAAAAGTCAGTGAAGAATTTTACTTGTTTGTTCTGGTCCTTCAGTTTCTTTAAGATAAATAATTTGAAAATTAGAAGTTTTACGTTGTGTAAGTAGCTCTGTCTCCTCTTCTCCTGTCTATAACTTTTTGTTCCAATTGGAAGATGCTAAAACTTAACAAATAATATTAAAGTACAGTCTGTATCCCCTGTAGTGCTTCTGCCTATGTTAGACAAGCAGTTTAGATGATTTTACAGCAGTCAACAAAACTGTTAACTGTATAATTGTCTCATTGTGGGTTTGCGTGTTCTTTTTTTGTTTATTTTGCTTTAGC
This sequence comes from Chroicocephalus ridibundus, assembly GCF_963924245.1. Taxonomy (NCBI): domain Eukaryota; kingdom Metazoa; phylum Chordata; class Aves; order Charadriiformes; family Laridae; genus Chroicocephalus; species Chroicocephalus ridibundus. The sequence continues at coordinate 5,757,499 of NC_086296.1, read as the reverse complement.
TTTTAGGAGAATATGAGTCCCTTGGAAAAGAACATGAAAGAGTAAAGGTAAGCACATGCTAGTTAATTAAAAATACCAAACATGCAAAATATGTGATAATGTGCCACAGAATTAACTTAAGTATTTTGAAAAAGATCAAATAGAAAGATCCATGTTTATTTTAACTGATGGCTTCTTACTACATCTTTAGAGCCCTAGGAAAGGGAGAAGGAGGATGTATCATTTCCCAGTCATAGTAAAAATACCGCAAAGTCAAAGCCAAAGAAATTTAATGGACCTCCCTTTTAAATAGGAAGGCATATTTAGCATATTGTTGTCAAGACTGATGTAGAGTTACTTATTTTTCTTTTAATACACTAGTTTCTAGGTTTTTTACTTTTTTCTTTGTATACTTGTAGGATACATTAAATGCAACTGAAAACAAATTGCTTGATGCAAACACGCAGATTTCTGATCTGAAAAGGTAAACGAGAAACTGTCTTATTGCTACTTTAACACTTTAGCAATGTGAAATGTAGACTATGGCCTACACGTTCACTCCTAGATTATGAAGGCTGTAGATCTTGCAATTTTAATTATATTTTATGAAGCTTTTCATGTTGCTTTATGTTACTTTGTACACATTGTAAATATCTTGTTCTTTTAGGATGTGTGGGGTTTTTTTTTTTTTTCTACTTCCTTGATCACAACATCTTCCAGTGGGATGTAATTAATTGCTTCCTTTCTGATGGTTGTCACTTAGCTAGCCCAGCCAGTCCACTGCTCAAGCTTCTACTGCTACAGTTGTCTCCTCAGGAGCTCCCATCTTCAGCTAAGCAGTCTCTGTTCTGGTTTTCAGGAGTGAGGATGCTGACAGGAGTTTGCTGTTCAAGATTATGGCTCCTAGACATGAATAAAGAATGGAAGATGTTCTGTGTATAGAGCAGTGATAATGTTTCATGTGGATGTCCCTCATGCTACCTGGATCTTTTTTTTTTTTTTTTTTTTTTTTTTTTCCCCCCCTCTTGGGAGACCAGAAATCCATTGAGCTTTATACTTTCTGGGTAGGCCCATCAAGGGGTTTACAGTTATGAGCATATCCTCTAGTTTGGGATTTCTCAGCCATTCCTTGTCAACGGTGGTAGACAGCACACTGGCTCAGGAAAGTCCAGAGAGCTGGGAGGAGAGGACATTTGAGAAGGCCCTAGGGCAGGCATTGTAGAACTGTAATGAGGTGATGTTCCACATCATTCATCTCCCTTTGACCTTCTTCTGTGGGTATGTGCTGTCATAATTTCCTTTTAAGTTTTTAAATGAGCAGCTGAAACCCAGATTGTTAGGAGGATATTTTTTTAATGTGTGATTTTTATTTTTTTTTTATCAAATTCTTCTAGAAATGTGGCTACAAGTTTCACCTCAAAATTCATTCAAAATGTCATTGCCACCAAGCATTAACGTGGGCATAATCTTCAGCCAAACTCAGAAAAATAGCAAATGTGGTCCTCGGAAGGTGTCACAATCCTTTTCTTTGCTGCTCAGATCACACACTTTTTCAAGAAGAAGGATAGAAAGAACAAATAGGAAGAATTTAAGAATGAAATAGAAAGAAGCCAAAACCACTCTGCCTTCAATTTTTATTGGAACTGTTGAGGAAATGAAAATAGTGAAGGACAGTTCAGTCAATTACTGGTGATTCTATTTTCCTGCCTGGTTCTTGATGCTGCAGGCTAGGGACCATTCTAGACTGGGGAAACACTAGCAGAAAAAGGAGACTTTTATATTCTGCTCCAAACCCCTGTATTTCTATCCCCCAAGTGAGGGATGCCTAAGATTGTGTTGCATTGCCAAGGGCTAGTTCACTGAAGATGTTGAGTGCAGTATGTGGGAGAGGGGAAAATCACATGAAGAGTCTCAGCAGCAGTTTGGTGGAGTTACTTGAGTGACACACAGGAGAAGGAGCCACTCATTAAAACCAGAGTCAGGGAGGAGGAAAAACGTTCTTGTTTTGCTTTCCCCAACCCCTCTGAGTTGAATGCTTTGATCCACAGCAGTATCTCCTGATCTTGTCTTTCTAGCTAGGTTACCTAACTTAACTCAAAACTCCAATACATATTTAGATACGTATTTAGATAGATAGATAAAAATGTAGTAGTTGCTCTTGTTATTCTGCTTCACCCAGGATATCTGAATAAAAATGAGTAAACTCTAAGAGTTTCTTAGATATCTCTTTTATGTCTTTGCTACTTCCACGTTAGGACAATTTCAAAACTTGAAGCTCAGCTCAAGCAGGTAGAACATGAAAATATGTTGAAACTTCGTCATATTACCGAAAGTCATTTAAGAACCTCTTGTGCCAAGTAAGTGAATGTTCCAACAACATGAAAATGGGTCATGTGTTTCAGAATACTTTTTTAATGTGGTTTGGCTAAAAATGGGTAAAAATAAAAATGTCAGTCTATAGGCTAAACTGAATTAAACACGTGATGTAATAGAGACTTCACATGCCAAGAAATTCTTAAAAACAAATAAATAAATTGGATAATATATGTGTGACTTGGCAGCCTGTCTCTAGTCTTCCTAAATGAGCGTTTGATAGGTCTCAGTTGCTCAGCTAAATAGGGATTCCTATGCTCAACAAAGATCTTGGGAATAAAATCTAATACTCCAATTAGACATTAGAGGTTTTCTTTGTGTCATTGATTTGAAAGGCTGATAACTACGTTTTATGTTTCTAAATATAGTTTGTACAGGTATCTTGAGAGTAGAGTGGAAGTTCATACTTGCATTCGTGCATTCATAGAATGCATACTCTAGTTTGAATTGTGAATTTATGTTAAGGAAATTAAAGTTGGCCTGTGTTCCGGTTTTTTGTTTGTGGGTTTTCTTATGTTTTAAAGACCTGAAAAGCTTTGTCCCCCTCAGTTTTTCATTACTTAGTTATGGCTTTTTGTGTCTCTCCCAGTTCAGCACTGATGCTGTAAAGCACAAAATGATAATGTAACGTGTTTTGTGGATGTCCATTTGTGTTATTAAACAGTAGTATTTTGGGAGGATCTGATTTTTTATGATTATGAAGATGCAAGTAATTTATTTATTAAAATATTACAGGGACAGGTTTCTATTTAGAGCTACTTTAGTATTTGTGAACAAGATCCCTCAACAATGAACAGAAACAAGGAAGACCTGAACATGGCAGACCATGTTCATCAGGGAGGAGGCTGTAAGAGCCAGTATGGATTTGGAAGTTAATCTGTCCCTAATTGATTTTGAAGGCTCAAGGAAAGCTTATTCCAACTGTGAATGCACAGAAGGATAGCTTTACAGAATAGTAGTTATGGTTCGCAGCTTGTGTAGACAAGAACCCTTTTTTCCTACTTATTATATGCTTTCCTGTGTATAAAAAAAAATAATCACATTTTTCTTTTGATATTTCAAGATTATATACTCATTGATATTTCTTAGTTAATATTTATCACTCTCAGGTCATCAACAGTTTCTTTTTCGGGTTTTTTGGGTTTAATTTTTTATTTCTCTGATAAATGGTGTCAAAAGCAAAGCTGGGGTCAGGTGCTCTGAACTATTGGAGTAATCCACACCAAAATGTTCTTGTCTAATTAATTGAGAACTACTTGTTACCCAAACCTTGGTCTGAGGAAGCAGCATTAAATTACAAGAAGGTATTTGTGGAGTTCTGCATTCAGAGCATATTGTGTAATTTAGACTGAAAACTCAACTTATTATTATTTTTTTAAAATATTTTATTTTTACTTTACAAAAAACATGGTTTTAAAACTTGTTTTTCCACAGTATTTACAGGTTTATTGCATATTTGTTATTTTTGTTTAACTAGAATAAATGATGGTTTTTTTTTTCTTAAATAAAAAAAAATAATTCCAAAGCTTTTCATAATTTTGAAGTTTTTTGTTCCAACAGCAAGTTGGCAACTCCTGATGTCAGCAGGAGAAAGTGGTTGATACCAGGAGCTGAGTATTCAATCTTCACTGGCCAGCCTTTGGAAGTCCAGGAAAGCCCCAAAGATAACAGATTAGAAGAAACCTATATTCCTTCTAGGTGAGCTGGTTTCCTTCAGTCTTCACAATGATGTGAAGCTGAACACTTCTAAAAATTAGTTTTATCCAGAATTGACTGTATTCGTATTTCTAGATTTTTGTTCTTGTTAAGTAGAGCTCTAAAACAATGTCTCGATGTTGTAGATGCTATACAATGCCTTAAAAACAAAACAACCTTCTTCCTTCACTAGCGTGGTATGAAGCAACCAGCAGCAGCCCTGTAGTACGTTCCTTGAAATGTCGGAAAGCTTCAACTCCATCCTGTGCCACTGTCTTTACGCTCTCAGTGTTTGTGTCCAATTCTGCGCTGAGTTTGGACACAGTGTGCTCTGTTGTATTGGATGGGAGCTGTCGCGTCGTCTGCAGCTTTCTGTCAGTGTAAAGCTTCAGGTGTAATTTAGGGTGTAATTTAGTAGTTTGTCTTCTTACTCAGAAGTTTCTAAAGGCTCTGCCAGGACGTATTTAGTTCTAAGAACATGTCAAGTCACCAAATTTAACTCTCGCTGTTCAACTTCAGATTCATGAATTGGCTATTAGACAATCCTCTGAGGTTCTTGGCTGAAATTAAGAAGCACCCTTAAAATTCTTGGTTTGATGACTCTAAACCTCAAACTAAATTTCTCCAGGTTTTTGTTTATTCAGCTACTATTTGGATATATGAAATGAAGTAAAAAAAATTTGATTCTCTTTCTTTAAGGCACCACTCTCCTCCTGAAAAAGACTCCTCACAAGAAGACTCTTCAACAAACACAATAGAAAAGAAAGAAAATGAGATGTCAGAAGCACCAATTATACAAGCCTTTAAAGAACTTGAAGAAGGAAAAGCCTTTAAAGATTGGGGTACACAGACAGAAAAAGAAGACACATCAACTAGTAACTCTTATTTTTATACTCCTGAATTTGTCTTTACTGGCTTTTCTTTGTTTGCATGTCTTTTGGTTTTGTTATTCTCAGCATTAAAGCCCATCAGGCTTGAGTGATGGGATAAAAACCGCTTCAGCATGCAAACTTGTGGGGCTTTCCTAAGAAAACTCAAAACGATAGGGCTAAGAGACTTGTTTAAAATAAAGGGAAAATACGAAAGCTGCTGTTAGGTCTCACGCTAGTGAGTAGTTAATGTCTTTTTTCTAAGAATATCTCGGTATTTATAAACAGTTAATGGAGTCCTAACAAAGCTCTTGCTGGCAGTACATCATTTTAGTTTTGTTCTCGTGGGGCTGTATGAGAATGTTATGAAGAAAGCTGGCGTGTGTGCTGTAGGACTGCACTGAGCTGTTCTAACAACATTGATTCAGGATGCCCTGTTGTTAGAAAACATTGAGTCTTTTCTTAAATGCTTATATTCTTGGTTCAGGCAGGTACTCCAACCCTCCTTCCCAAAAGATGCTTTTGTCCTGCTTTCCACTGTCTCTTTATTAAATCATTTCTCTCACACATCCAGCAAAGCATCCATTTTCATGACTTAAACTATCTGTTTCATGAATATGATGAGCAGGAAGCAAGACTTGAGCAAAACAGCACAAACGCGTTGACGTGAGGCAGACTAAGTACAGTCTTTGTACGCTGAAAGCTGAGTAAAGGAGAATATTTGTGAGTTCTTGTAGTGAAAAAATATTGATTAATATAATAATTTTTTCTTCTTAATTAGAAACATCAAATCGACGACAAACTGTTGGGTTTGTTGAAACTTCTTTACTTGCTAACCGATCCCCAGAGAAAGGTAAAGACCAACACAGACCGAAACGGTACAGCTCTCCTTGTGGCCAGAGGTCATCATCTCTTCCTCCTTCAAACAGGAAATCAAATACTCCAAGTAAGCGCTTTTCTGTAGTTTGTTTTGCCTTACGCAAAAACTAGAAGCAAATAATGAAAGGCTGCTCTACAAGAAAGAAAAATAAAGACAGGATTTCTGCATTATTCTAAGAGATAGTCTGAAAAAAAAAAAAGCTTGTGTATAATCATAGAAAATGTGAGAGTTTTACGTTTATTTTCATTTTTCTATGTTGCGATGCACTTTTCATCTAATTTAGATAAACACGTAGACAGCTTTGAAAAGACAGCTGTCTTTTAGGATGTAAGCATCCGATCACATGGATCGGAGATGCTGCATTGGGAAAAGTTTTAGGTAGTTAAACGTACTTTGTCTTTTGCAGCAACAAGAGAGATAATGTTGGCACCAGTGTCTGTGACATACAGCCCAAAACGATCTCCAAAAGAAAACCTCTCACCTGGATTTAGCCATTTGCTCAGCAAAAATGAAAACACGGTGACGAGGTACGAGTTTTATGAATACAGTTGTGGTTCTGATCATTATTATAGCAGCAGTATGTTTATACAGGCTTAATGCTGTTCCTGCTGCTTCTTGTTCATTAAGTCCTAGCAAATGAGTCATGCAAAGATTTCTGAGTATAAAGCTAAGTTTTACTTTTTAACATCTCGCAAGAAAAATCTAGAGTGATTTCACCAAGATGAGAAAGATGAGCATTCACCAAGATCAGATCTTTGCTTTACTATTGGCACAACATTGATCGGTGACAAAGAAGTGATAGAATTGTTCTGTGGAGTAAGTCCAGATCCACATGCTGCTTATCAGGAAATGTAAATAAAAGTTGAAAGTAGTATCTACCTACCTGTCATGGCACTTACAGACGTGTTAAGAAATATATAAACTTAACTTCCTGCTAACTGTACTAGATACTATGGTTTCTATAGAGATTTTTGCTTGGCAAGGCTTGTAGAGTTTCAGAGAACGTGCTTAGCTGTGAGATCAAAGTGTAGGACGCGTGCATGAGGAAGAAGTAGTGTGTAGCACCACTCCGATAGTTCTTGAGGATGGCAACACGGGAGCTCAGTGTGTTTGGGAGTGACAGCTTGGCCTGCTCCTGAAAGAAAGTCACATGAATGAGTTATTTTGGTGTGTGCAAATAGGAGTATAGCCGGGTAAGGTGCTATTAGCAGCCATCGGAAGACTGGCAATGCCTGTGGGATAGAAATCGACAATTTGTTTATTTAACCAGTGGGATAGAAATTGACAATTTGTTTATTTAACCAAAAGGTGAAAGTAGAAAGTAGTGTATTGGTTGATACATAGTTTCTAGCAAGTAATTGCTGTGTGCTTCCTGTTCTGTAGATTTGATATACTTCTGGATGACCTGGAAACTGGTCCTACATCTACTTCACAGCACAATAACCCAAGAAAAAGGCTCCAGTTTCTCTCACTAGATGACGTAGAAGGTAATCTGTCTAAGTGGGGGAAAATTGTTCTTTTTTTTTTTTTACCATAATTTCTTCCACACTGGTAACAGATGCTTAAATAGAAAGCTGACACTTTACACTATGAAGTCCAACTTTTAAAAATCTTCTACATCTCGTCTTATGCCTATAGACAGAAAAATACCATTCATATGGTGTTTTATTTTTATGTATATGTGTGTGTGCACAAACACAATGGAACAACAAAAATAATTAAATTAGAGAAAGAAGGGCAATATGTTTTCCTATGCTTAACTCAGTTATACAATGCATATGTCAGTAGGGTCTATATTAAGATGTACATACTCAGTCATACTAATAAAATTCTACTGCTAAACATTGCATTAGAGATAGCAAAGAGCAACCATAATAAAGCCAGTTGTTTCAGATTTTTTAAATGATTGATTGAAGCAAATCTTTTCTCACTTTTGTAATTCTTGTCACAATGTTCTGCTTTTATTTTTATTAATGCGTTTATTTAGACTAGTGTTTTCATGACAACTAGTCTACGTGGTGATATTTAGAAATGTTGTACCAGTAAAAGTAACTTACTAATAGTCCTAATTAGCACAGTACAGTAATCTGTTTGTTAACAAAAAAATGTGCTGGGTTATAAAGATCACTCGGAAGATGACCCATACAAATGTTTCACATTCTTCTGAGAAGTTTGCATAAGGCGAGCTAATAAGGCTTTCCTAGTCACTGTCCTCAGTAATATACCTCCAAAAACACACTGCTTTTCTTGTTGTTAGTTTCTTTTTCTGTCCTATGTAATAATTTCGGACAATCACAAAACAAATAAAAAGAGCCCTATTTTGTCGATAGGAAGGCAGCATTCAGGTGTCAGGCACAGCTCTTGTGCTGAATCCGTCAATACTGGAATGAAGAAAGAGGCGGCATGGGACGAGAGGAGCATGGCACAAAAATATGAGCCGGTGCTACCACCTTGTGAGGAGGACTTCAAGTACGCAACAAGGATTAAGACTCTGGCTGAAACAGAGAGGCTTTTTGATGAGCTGACTCAAGAAAAGCAACAGGCAAAGATTATTTTTATTTTAAAGTTGTGATGAAACATAATTGTTGTACGAGAGGTGAGGGATGTAGCCATATACCTACGCAATGCATGGCTGAAATTCACACACAATTGGAATGTTCCATTATCATTCCCTGCTCTATTTCCCGTACTCCAGTCCTTTCCTGTCCCTAACCTCATGAAAGGAGAGTCTCTTTAACTTAAACGCAGTGCGAATGGAAGAGTTGGAGGGAGTGAATTTACTTTCTTCCTTAATGGAAAATGCTTTAAATCAGCCTTTCAAACAAAGAAGGTTATTCTGGCAACTAAGAGTGCTCTCTTCAAAACCATCCTTGAGAGGGTCTGCTTATGAGTGTTAACTTTTGTGTCAGTTTTGTATGGCACAGCATTATAGTGACATAAATTAGTGTTTAAGAACATTGGACATGTATCTGTAACGCGTACACCTCACCTCTCTTTCTGTAAGATTAGTTAGGAAGGTCTATATTGGCTCTTGAAACTATAATTTACAGCTGAAGTATTTTCTGTTATTAGATTGAGGCTGCATTGAGCCGAATACCTTGTTCTGGTGGAAGAATGACCTTGCAAGCAAGATTAAATCAGGTGAAAAAGCTTTTACATATGACACTTCTCTTAAGTTGCTCTTCCACAATTTGAGAATATATAGTTAGATCAAAGTTCCACTATATAATAGTACAATGTAATAATATTACTATGTAATAGTACAATTACTATGGGAATTTTTCCACAGCAGTGAGAATTGTTCTTGAATATGGCTGAATTTTGAATCTGTGTGAAAGGTGTTCTCTAGACTTTACTGTATTAGAAGATAACTGTGAAATTACTGCAAGTTAATTATAAACACACTCTGAATTGCTATGTAAAAGGTGTAAGTCTGGATAATTTGTATGCAATTGATTCAGAAAAGAATAATTACCCCTGCAACCATTTCATCCCTCCCTGCCACCACAAACTCAAACCTTTTCTTTTGTGTGTGTGCGTATGTATACATGCATATAAAGAAAAAGTGTGTGTGTATACATATGTATACATACTACATAGTGTATATTCTGCATAGGACTGTTTATATCTTCTATTCTTTGTACATGGGATGCATTTTTCCGAGTTACTGCAAGAATAGTCTGTTCTTGTGATAATGCTGAGAGGTAGATAAAGGCAATACATTACGAAAATGCAGTGACTGTGAAATAGATCCCCGCAGCTGTAGGGAGGATGTTATGCTGTGGAAGAAAGTGCAAAGTTTTAGGTTTCATTTGTTCGGTTGTTTTTTGTCTACTTAAAAGTATAAAGAAGAAAATAAGGCAAAAATAGTAGTGTAGGTGGCATACAGGAGAGTGCCTTCTTGGGATAGCTCTGCAGACTCTTCTAAGAAAAACAAGTGTCCCAAAGTTGTGTGTTAGAGGTCTCTGCGAAGCCTACAACTTCAGCATTTCCAAAATTGTAATCCCAGAGCTTCTTATCAATTTGACAGTAAAATTGCATTTTAGTTAATCAATATTGCCACTCACTACAGTGGTCTGCTGTTTCCTCAATGTGTCTCCCTAATTATCAGCCTGTCCTAAATTGTGTCAAGTTTATCTCATGGAGTGTCGTAAGTCGCGGGGAGGGGAAGCCAAAATACCTGAAACAGTTTTAAAAAAAGCCAACAACCCACAAGTATGCACAGATACATAAAAATAATACAAAAAGTTTGTAGGTCTGGCTCTAGTTTTTGCGTGCTAACAGAATGCTAATATTGCATTAAAAAAGATACATACTATAGGAATAATAGTAGTTCCTTCATTTTAGAAGGATCATTGGATCTTCTTGCATGTTGTTATAATCCTTTTTTTTTTTTTTTTTTTCTTTAACTGTTCTTTTAGGAAGCCCTGGAAGACCGCTTGGAAAGGATTAATAGAGATTTGGGATCAATACGCATGACTCTGAAAAGATTTCATGTTTTACGTACCTCTGCGAATCTTTGACAATTCTCTCTTGAATGCAAATATGCTTTTTTTTTTTGTTTGCACTATATGTAATTATGCACTCAGTAAATGCAAATTGTTTTGTATTTTTATAAACCCTCAATAGTAGTTTTACAACCATGTTACCCTTTACAAACAGCAATATTTTGTACTTCAAACAGCCACCTATATTTTAAACATATTTTTGTTACACTTGAGAAATCAATGTTTATCCTGTATTGTAATATTTTTAGAAATATTAATTATTTTTAAATGGTGATATTCAATTTATAATAAGAATAAGAAACTAAAAGGCAGCTTGTTTTCAGAAAATGATAGCATTATCCTTTTGCACTTCGTTTTCCTCACCATTTTATAAATATTTATGGTATGATGTAAATATTAGCCAATAGGAAACTTTGAACTTTACTACAAAAAGCAACATGAATTACCCGTGTTAAAGATAACTACTGTTATGCCATAAATCCTTTTAACTTAAACCTTTTAACGTATATTTTTTCATTGTGACAAAACTGTGAGCCCTACTTCCATGATGGCTGGCTGGCTGCGAATTGGTATGTGTGTTGCTGGCTGCGTTAGGAAAATATTGCTCTAAACTATTTGCTGTCTCCCAACAGTCGCCATGAGTAGTGTTTTGATACCGCGAGTACCAGGATTACCGAGACTGACAGCAGCCACCCTGTCTCCCAGCTCCGCTCCAGGACTGTAACTACTTAACCCAAGTTACTGTTTTAATATGCCAGACCGGGGTTTGTGCCATGCCAGTGTTCTGGTCGCATACATTTCCAAACAAAATCCAAGCTGTATTTGTGAACATACATGCATTTTTCTTGGTGAAAAATACATATTTGCTAGTTGGCATATTGCTGAATTACTGTCCAACATTGATATTTTAGTTTGTATTTTAATATTAAATAAATGTTTAATTAGATTCATTCCTCCTGCCCAAGAACAATAATAGGTTCTGGGATATTACATCAGCGATAATGTAGGTTTTAATCATATTGTGTGTTTCAAATTCTGTCCTTGTTCAAGATGTTTGGCCACCAATGATGTGATTATAAGGCCAGAATAGCTGTCATAAAGGAAGCTTGTGAAGATCTGATTCTAAAATTAGAGTGCTGTGTTTTAAGATATTTGATGAAGAACTGTCCTATCCATGCACAGTCTTTTTGGGGGTGGGGGGGAAAGTATTTTTTTTGCAGCCACTTCTGCCCTCTGGGTTCTCTTAATACAAGATCAGTGTAGGGGAGAAGTCAAGGATGTTAGTTACTTGTTTTCCCTTTTATGCTAAAATGCAGAGATTTGGCCTCAATGCTTGGAGATAACTTGCTCAAATGTACCTTCCAGGTACATAGATAGATGTACAATTTTGATCGTATTCCATATTCTTGCTTGTAATTTTTACTCAGAAGGGGTTGAGGGAGGAAAAAAGAATCTTGACTTCCTTGAGCAGCTCTACTGTTTAGCCGAAGAATTTTTCCCACCATTTTAAGTTAATAACAGGCATAATTTAAAAGTGTCTTTCAAAAGTATCATTCAGCCAGCAGGGTTTTTCCAAGGAAAACTTCACATGGGTCCACTAATGGTCTTGTTTTCTTTCATCAGTACTGCAGCAGAACCAAACACAATTTTCCTGACAGGCATTAGAAACGCGTAGGTAAATCAGTTATTTCACTGCCTTTTCTTATAACCTCCCTTTATCTCCACTCTATTCTTTCCAGTGCTATTCATATTCATGTACTTTTTTTTTTTATTACATCCAGAAAACTGAATTGTGAGTCAGAATTTATTTTTTAATCAAAAGTCCGCCTCCATCTGTTGGAGCTCTCTAGGCTATTTCTGTTCTGTTATAACACTGAAGGGGGGGTAGGATGTGAGTGTTGCTCTTAGTAAACTTCTAGGACAACCTTTGCACATAACTGTCTGGCTTCGGGTGACCTGTTCAGTATGGTGCCTTCGGCCTGATTCTTCAGAGGGACAGAGGATCTGCAGTTCCAGATTAAATCAGTGGGAGGCCTGAGTGCTCAGTGCTTCTGAAAATCAGACACGAAGCGCCAAAAAGTGGGCCACATGAAGTGTGTGTTTACTGTGGAAAATGTGACTTTACTTGCTGTGTGCTTTGCTGGACGCTGCCTTTTTTTATTAATCCCTTTTAAAATTCTTCACCTTAACACGAGTGAATTGCCTTGTTCCATATTGGGGACAAATAAGGACTTCCAGAAGCTTGTGCTTCCTCTGAGGAGGACTTTAATCCTCTTCCTCTGGCGTTCTTCCACCTGACACCTCTCAGCTATGTAGGCATTTATCGCCTTTCCAGATCTACTAGGTTTTGCTCGGAGCCCCAGGCTTTGTTCTGTCTCAGGCTGCCCTTGCAAGACACTCCCATGCATAGTTTTCTCTGTGGTAATAAACATCACGGCTCCTTCAACTCTGAGATTTAACCTTTGGAAAATAAATTTTCTATTTGTCCACATCTCTAGAAAGCAAATTAAAAAAAAAAAAAGTGTTTCTCAGCACCCTTGATAGCTTTAGGGTATAATCTGCCTTCCACGGGGAACTTCGTCTCTAAAAAGAGCTATATTATGGACTAGAAGTTCCTGTGACAATGCAGGTAGTGTTTACAAAGCACATTGGTTCACCAGGCAGGCTGGGGCTAGCTGTGGCTTTGGGGGGTAGCCCGCGGGGACAGGGGTAACCTCTGGGGGGGACTGTGAGGAAGAGCAGGAACGGGAGCTGGGCTTGACGAGGGGAAGCGATGCATCCTTAAAAAAACCAAAAATGCAGCAAACTCACTGTCCTGGTTTGAGGTAAAACAGAACGACAAACAGTAGTGTGTTTTGTTGCTGCTTTTTTTTCTGAGGTTTCTGAATAAAGTGATTGCTAAACCTTTAGTGATTTTTTTTTCCCCCCAGGGGTTTGCAGGGGGTGAAGTTTGCAGGCTCCCGCCTGCAAACCGCCTGGTGCCGGGGGCAGGGTTACAGCGGCGACTGGGCTGGGGCTTCACACCCACCGTTGAAGCCCGGCTCGGTGCACCGTTACCCGTCCTTCCCGCGGCACCCGGTATCGGCCGGGGGAGCGAACCCGGCGCGGGGCAGGGAGCCGGTAAGTCCCGTCCCCTCCGCGGCCAGCCGGGGCTGCCGGACGCGCTCCGGGGGTCCCCGCGGCTTCGTCCCCCGGCCGGGCGGGTGGCAGTGCCCGGCGGCGCTCCCCACGGCGGCCGGCAGGCGGTGCCCCCGGCCCGCCCGCCTCGCGGGAGCGCCGGCCCGCCGCGGGGAAGGAAGTGGCGGCTCCCCGCGGCGGTGGGCACGGCTCGGGCGGGGGGAAATAAAGCCGTCCGGCCGCCGCGGCAGGGCACGGGGCTCCTTCGCCTTCCCCGCTCTCCCCGCCTCCGCAGCGCCGAGCTGCGGCAGCGGCCCGCCCGCCTCGCCTCCCCCCGCCTCCGCCGTCCCCGCGCCGCGGCAGAGCCGGCGGGCGAGGAGCTGCCTGCGCCCGGCCCACCCTCGCCGGGGATTATGCCAGCGGAGCGCGGGCATGTCGGCAGGCAGCGACTCGTAGGCAGCGGCAGCCGCCGAGCCGCGGCGGCGGCACCACCATCATCATCCTCAGCAGCAGCGGGAGCCGCGGCCGCTGCGCCGGGAGCAGCCGGTGCGTGGTGGGGGGACGCGCGGGGGGCGGCGGGGCGGGCCCCGGCACCTGGCGGCCCCCCCCCCCGGGCTGTGCCTCGGCGGGGGCGGGCACCGCCGCGGGCCCGAGGGTGGGGGGGAAGGCCGGGCCCGCGGGGCGGCTTCAGCCTCCCCCGAGGGGCCGGGGCGGCTCGGCGGGCCCCTCCCCGGGGCCTCGGCGGAGGAGGAGGAACGGCCCCGGCGGGCCCGCGGCGGCGGAGGGTGCGCGGCCGGTACCTCCGGGTGCCGCCGCGGCCTCAGCGGGGTCGGGCCGTCTCGTCCCTGCCGGCGGGATGCGGCGGCGGTAAAAGTTTCCCGAATAGAGTAAATGACAGGGAGGGACGGGTCGGCTGCGCCGCGGGGTCTGCGGGCGCTGCAGCCATCGCAGCTCGGCTCCTCGCTATCGCACACGAAATAGGGATCCACCGCCTTGCCGCTGTGCTAATGAGGCTTGGTTCTCTTACACGTTATTCCTCTCCCTGTGCCGGCGGGTCGCAGGCAGCAAACGCCTCCCTCCCCTGCCCTCCGCCGGGCTTCCAGAGTCGGCGGCCGGGGCCGGGCGCTCTCCGCGCCGGGGAATGGCACAGGGGCCGCGGCCGGGCGTGCAGGAGCCGCGCCGGCAGCCTTGGAGCGCCCTGCCCGCGGGAGAGCCTTCGTCCCGGTTCCCCTTTTCCTCCTCCTCTCTTTCGAGCTTGAATTTCAAGGAATTCGGCTCTGGCAGAGGCACCGGGCGGAGGTTCGTTGCGCGGTGGCCGTGAGGAGGGGGCGAAGGCCCTGCCCGGGCGCGGCCTCCCTGCCTGTGGTAGGGGACGAGGGGCGAGACCTGCAGCGGCCTGGCAGAAGAAACGCCTTTGGCTAAGTACGGCTGAGGAGGAACCTCGTGGGTTTGGGGGGCTCAAGACCCCCCTGCGGTCAGTGAACTGCGGGGTGGCCGACTGGAAATTGGCCGCGCTCCTGAGGTGATGCCTCAGGATGCAGACATCCTCAGGATGCAGGCATGCCTCAGGATGCCTCAGGAGCAGGAGATGGAGATTTTTCCCTCTAGAAAGAGGAGAATGGCCATTCCTGAGCTGGACGATGGGCTACAAGAGGGGATCCTCTGCTGGGGCCTGGTGGCCCCTTCTCCCGGCCTGGCCATCACTTGATGGAAGGGGCCCTGCCTGATGCTCCCGAAGAACCCCCGGCTCCATTCTGCAGCGTGCTGCTGCTGCCCCACAAACAACTTCAGCTCTTCGTCCAGCTTAATCCCATCCTTCATCTCCTCCCCAGCCCCTCGCACTCCCCTGCAGGAGCCAAAGCACAGAGGAGGCACTGAGGTGCTGGAGCGCCATTAGCAGAGCCAGGAATGGGGAACCCCTCGGAGCAGAGCCCCATTCAGTCAGCCACGCAGCTCAGTCCTGTCACGTTTTATGTTAAAATGACATGTCTGAGGCAAAGTTTTTTTTAAATTGTGTGTTTAAACAAGAAAAGAAAGTTTCTTCCTGTGTTAATACCTGCTCTAAAATGAGAGCTTCCATCTTCGAAGTGCTCTGTGTGCCTGGAAGCAGCTAAGGGGGTAATACGGTGCCAAAAACCGTCTTTGGTCTTTGAAGATGTAATCTGCATGCGCCGAGCTCTGTACATGACAGCGGTTCAACAGGACAATGGTAATAGATCAGTCTTCGCGGACATCAGGACGTAAATAGGAGGTGGTTTGATTGCATGTCGAAATATCTATGGCCTGTAGGACTCCTTACCCTCCTACTGCATACTGATTCCCTCTCCCTGCCCACATCTTTTCGCTCGCGCTGTATTTTTATCGCATAGTTTATTTTTGTCATGACTGCGTTGTGCTCCCGAGTAACACAAGAGGACTGACTGCGCCAACAGGGCTCAGCACTGGCTTCTGAGCGATTTCCCCCGCCACTGTTGGGTAGGAGACTGCTGTTTGTAGGGCAGCCTTTTTCCCGGCCTTTGGCAGACCTCGTGGTCGATGGATCGCTGTGTGGCTGGTTATTCTGACAGGTGACCAGCTCGTCGTCTTGCCTCCGGGCTGCCCGGTAATTGAAACGCCTCCCTGGGCTATATGAAATAAAGAACGGCCAAACATGGAAGCACACTTGCAGACTTGTCCCGGCTTGCTGTTTTTCACGGGAATGCTGCTTTGTGGTCCTTGCAATGTGCCCTGAGTGTGGCAGCGTCTCTGAGAGGGGAAGGGAAACGAGCAAGCAAGGGCTGGAAACAGCTTGTTGTGCTTCGTGCCTTTGATAGAGCAGACTTCTGGTAGGCTGCTAGGTTTTATTAATCATATTTAAGTTTCTGTCACTAACTTTTAATTAAAAGCATGGTTGATACCACTTTAATGAATGTACGGATGTTAGCCATCTTCATGCATAAAAATGCTTTTTAATTCCCTTACTATTCCCTTTATGGCACTTAGATGCTTTTGTTACCATTTAAACAGCATACAGTAGCAGCTGTTTATCTTCTTAATATAACTTTTTCTTGCATCTGTGTTCAGGAAACAGTAACGGTTTGACTAAACAATTCCCTGGTATCCTTTAGCAATATTTTTTAAAGTAACTTGGCAGAAAGCATCGTAAGTGATGTCTAAATAGTGAACTCCAAGGCTCTTGGTGACAGCAGCCCTTAGCCTAACGTAACTCTGCTAAAATTCTTCGTTGTTCCTCACGCTTCTGTGAAGTGCTGAGGAAAGTAAGAAGCCCTCAGTGTATGACTTCCGATTCTGATGAACTTAACAAGGATCTTTCCCCCAAATGATAACTTCTTATTAAAATATCCTTTCTATTTTGGGTTTGCTTCTGATGGTGCATTTCAATGAGTTTGTCGCTTGTTGTGCATCTAACAGCCCGAGCATTTATTGTGATTTACCATCTGGCATGTGGGAGTTTTATCTAACTTCTCATTTTAGTTGACAGCAACCAGTTCAGAAAGACCTCGTCCTGATTTTTTTTTTTTTTAAAGTAGAAATTCTCAAAACTTACAACTGACAGAGGTGCTAAGGGGTTTTGAATTTGAATAGTCTCTTTTTGTTCACATTCGGTTACTGCTTCTGCAAGTTGGCCAAATAGAGAAGCAGCACATCCTTCAAGCAGGCGAATTTAAAGAAGGTTCCTCCAATTAGTCCAATGACCATTAATCTCCCCACTACGTTCAAACAAAAATCGTGTCATTCGGTTGCTGTCTTGGCAGCCTGACTGGAAGGCTTCAGAAAATGGCACGTGAAAGCTGATGCTTACTCCTGAGTGTAGTTTGACTCATGTCATTCACGCATATTCACAGTAATGTCCTGTTCTAGGACCAGCAGGGTCCATCGAGAAACGTTTTATTCACACGATGGTTTTTCTTTTAGGCTCCCTCTTACTCAAGAGACGTACCTCATTTCGGGGAGAGGGGAGGAAAAGACATCAGTGTTTTTCTTCTCTTTATTTTTATTGTCTTAGAAAGAAAAAGCAACATCTAAACCCCATGGTTTTCTTAATAGCTAATTTGTCTAAATGGTGAAGATGCCTTCTAATTTAATTTTAAAGCTGTCTGACATAGAGTATGATGCAATTAATATTTCTGCTTATCTCCCCAAATTAGTGAGATATGTCTAAATTTAATTTTGAGCCTGAAAGCATCTTATAAACAAAAATGTTCTGTAGTATTCAGTGTGAATGGAAGTGGAGTAATTAATGTGGGGGGAGGATATATATAAAACACTTTATTTATAACTTTGTTTCCTGGCTGTTGGAGGAAACCCAAATGCCACAACATTGTTCTTGGGCAGAGGAGTCTGTGTGAACTCCCCCACGAACTAAAAGGGAATGTGGCTTCTCTAATCATGGTGTCAATGCCGGGAGTCCTGCGAAATCTTAAATGAGCAAAGTAACGAATGATATTTAGATGTTCGTAATGTTAAGAAGTACAAAATAATTTAGCATGGGGCTAACTCAGATCTTAGCGCTTCAGGGAGTTTTAATCAGCATGATGCCAAGTCAATACACAGAACTCCTGAAGTCATACTCGAGCATTTTCCATAAGCAAGGTTGTGTTTTGTTTTTTTTTAAAGTAAAATAAATCCTTAGAAGCTCACAGTAAAATGCTTCAGTAAATCCCAGTATGGACCTTACTTAGAAACCAGTGGCGAAAAAGTTATCTTTCTTTTTGAAGGGTGGCTGTGGGGATCCAAGGGACCTCCTGCGGGAGGGCAGTATCGGGAGGCAGAGCTGCTTCCCACTGTCCTGCAGCCCTTCCTGAGCGTGGCTGACACAGGGTCGAGCTCCAGAGGGGAGAAGAAATAAGAGGTTGCTTAGGCAAGTGGAGACAAATAGTTATTGAGCATGTGTGGGTGCAGGGAGCTGCGTGATGAGGTATTTAAAAGACAGGTAGACATAGTGCTTAGAGATACAGTTTGGTGATGGTTTTTGTCAGTGTTAGGTTGATGGTTGGACTCGATGATCTGAAAGGTCCCTTCCAGCCTAGGCGATTCTATGATTTGTCATGAAAGAAGAGGAAGAAATCTCATAAGCATAGGGCTAAAACCTGCCCTGGAGAGCCTGGGCACATCTGAGGAGATCCCAGCAAAGGAGGTGCTGGCTTTGCAATGAAAGGCCATCCAGGAGGGGAAACTTTGTGTCCCTCACTGAGAGGGAAAACCCACTCCTGCGTGTGGGGTTCCATGTGCAAGGGACAGATGGTCACAAGGGTAGAATTATCTTGGGTTTGGAGCTTAACGCAGCCCAGGTCAATGAACGGCACGGAAAGCTACAGCCAAGTCGTCAGCCCTGGCAGGGTGCTCTCGAGTTGAGGAGTGAAGGTGTCGGGGTCATTGCTCCTGCGTCCTCCTGGCCGCTGCCTGGCGGGAGGGCACATACCAGCACTCTGACTCCGCAGCCGCAGTGCCACCGAGGGCAGGAACGGAAAGCAAACACCTCGGCTGATTAAGAAGTGCGCTGGGCAGAATGCAGCTGTCCGGGTAGGAGCGCGGGCACCCTCAGCAGCGGCTCAGTCTTCCAACAACTGTCATAGCAAAGGCTGATCTTCGGCTTCTCCTTACAGAGCTAGTGCTTGAGGACTCCAAATTAGATTTTTTTTTTTTTTCTTCTGACTTTGAAACAGCCTCTGGAAAACCTTGCTCAGACAGACTTGAAGAGCTACACCATCCCAAAATCTGCGTCCTCGTGGACCTCAGGTTTTTTTCACAAAAAAACCCCATCCCTGAGCAGTGAGTATCTTGGATAGCAAGGACTCTGCACAGCTTTTACAGTCCTGACTTTGTTGTGTTTGGACAGCTGAGATTGGTGAGTGCTGTGACGTTCTAAGCAGGAACCTTAACACTCTCCTCTGCAGGAAAGCAGTTGAGCTTAGGTAAGTTGGAAAGACTCCCTCGATGAGACGAGGAAAAGAGATTTGCCACTCATTCTTTTCATCCTTTTCTGTTTCTTTAAACAGCTCGGTCTCCTATCAGAGATCAGATACTGGGATTTCTACTCGGGGGTTTTCCACCAGTTTCTATACTCTCGTCATGGGTGGGGGGAGCAGAGGTCCGGACAATCCAGTAAATGAAACAAGATAGTTTGCTACGAGCTGGGAAGGCACCTCAGATTCTTGCAGTATAACTGGGAGGACTTGGGAAAGATAATAGTGAATGAACAGCTGAAAGTTCCGTAATTCGTCATTGCAGCGGCAATTCTTGTAATGGACGGGGAAGTTAACTCCGATTTGTTTGGATTGCTGGCACTTACATAACGATGGCTGAGCTTCGGGACACTAATTCAAGCATATTAGCTGACTTAACCCACAGAGCAATGACCTGAGAGGGCGTTTCTCTTTTAACTTTAACTAATAACTAATTGGGAGGGTGGGAGCATGTAATCACATCAGCAGGTTGAGCTGTTGAGCGCTTTGGCATATCTTGGCGCTTTAGGGGCGAGGCTGTGTTATCTCCCGCTCCAAAGTAGTTTGATATTTGCATGGCTGTTGACTCTGGATGTGTAGTGGGGCCTTAATTCCATTATGTGCTTTAAAAGGTTATGGAAGGATTTCAGGTTTTTATAGTACAGCCGTGGCAAACTGCAGTTCAGCTTCTGCTGTGTCTTGTATGGGTTACTCGTAAGGAGTCCGGATCGGGATTTGGTGGATCGTTCTGGGGCTTTTTTTCAGTCGATTTGGGTTGGAGTCAGAGTTATTGCTGCGTAGGGAGCCCTGCCATTTCTTAGGAGGTAAAAAATAACGTGCCGCCATCAGCCACTAGTTGTTTGGAATGAAGAGCAAAACAATTTTATGTAGGTATTTCTATATAGACATGGTGCAATTATGTTTTATATACATCAGAAGACAATTCAGTGGGAATAACTTAACTTGTGATTGTAACTTGTTTCAAGATCAATACAATAACTTAAATAACCTCCTCCTAAAGGTAGAAACGCTGCAGAATAATTTTCTCTGTGTGGGTGGCTTACCTATTTTAATGCTACTCTTTTTTTTTTTTTTTTTTTTTTTTTAAAGAAGGAAATAGACATTTTATATTTATCATATCAGATGAAATCGAAATCTAAATATTTACATCTTTTTGCTGGATCTGAGGTTGAGCACCAGTTGTAGGCGTTGCCAAGCTGTTTAGTTGTCTCCTTCACTGAGTAGGTTGATTTTCTTCGGGGTGGTGGAGAGATGGAGCCTCATATTTCTGTCTATTATCTTCTAGCCGGTGTCTGCAGCTGGAAATACTTCCCTCTGTGGGCTTGGTGACCTGGCGTTACATTCAGAGGGTGTTCTAGCCTAAACATGCTGAAAGCTAAACATGTGTTATCTCCAGCAGAATGCAGAGTTAACTGCAAACTGTGAAACCGGAGGGGGAGTTCAGGATACGAGTATGTAAATAACTCAGAGATATTTTGTGAAAAAGAACAGAAGGGGGAGGAAGGCCTCTCGCTTGCTTCTTCTCTGCTATCCTCATCTCCTCGGTAGCACTCTCCGGGGCTGACTTTCAGCGCTCTTTACAAGAAGCGGCGGAGGATTGCTTCTGTTTTAAACAAGGGTAAACCAGGAGCAGAAGTCTGAGATGTTGCAGGTCACAACCCAGGAGGAGAGACAGTAAAAATCCCAGAGCTTTCTGCCTCCAGTTTTGCTCTGTCTTCCAGTCCAACACTCAGTTTTCCTGGGCTGTACTAGCGAGGTGGCTTGTCTTGTAAGGAACCTTGTTTCCAGGTGGGCTGTTATTTTTTGGGCAGGGCTAGCATGGTGCTCTTTGGCCTCTGATCCACCAAAGCAAGCTGGCGGACAAGAGCAGATAGCTTGTCTGTTTTCCCTCTCTCCCTTGTTTTTAAGCATCGTTTATCCAGGCTCTTGAGACCCATTATTTGTCTAACCTGTATCTGGATTGTAAAACGTTGTTCCAAGCTTTAACTTCAACAGATGGTAAACATCTTCCAGCAAATATCCTCAAAAACGTGTTTAGCATGGGCACCATGCGTCCTTTTTCTGCTTTGGGACCACAGAATAATTTTTAATGTTCTCTTTTGCTTACATTTAATGCCTATAAATAGGCTTTTCAAAAAGGCACATTTATCTAACACACTACCTCTGTGAGAGGGAAGAGCATATTTGGGCAAGCCTACTTGAAGGATTAACCTTTTTAGTACAGCTTCTGTGTGTTGCTCTGGCGTCCCAGTTTTGATCTATCGTTTTGTTTAGAAGAGCAAGAGCTGGTTTGACTTGCCTTGCTGAGGGTGTGCACTTCGATATCTCCGTTTGACGCTCTGCTCAGAGAAATAGCGGAATTGGAAATGCAGCATCACCGTGTCGGGGTAGGGAGGGAAAAGACTCTGGATAGTAGAACTTTTCAGTGTTATAGAGTCTTATAAACTGGCTTCTAACAGCAATAGCTGCTTATGCAAAGCTGTAAGGAAAACTGCTCCCTACATTTCATAGGTGCTTCTCCTTCCGTGCCTGGCTTTCAGTGGACTTTGTTAGGTCAAGAGCCAGATTTACTGGACCATGTCTGCAGAAATACCTGGGCTGTCTAGGCGGAGAGGATGTAGGGCAAAGAGCCTTTGCCTGCCCTCCTCCTGTCTTTCTTCTTCATCTGGTTGCCCCAGGCTTGACATAGAGGGAGGAGTTCGTTGTCTAATGGAGCATCTGTATTATCAAAGGTAGATATGTTAGAACACTTTTTTCTTTCCCCCCTGCTGTCTCTTCTGTTGTCTCTATGTCATTTTGCTGACAGAAATTGTGTTTTATTCCTTGTTATCAAAGTAGAACTGAAAAAAGAGGTAAGAACGTTTTTGTCATGATGATCATTACGAAAAATCATCAGCTAAACCGTGTTGAGAGACTCTGCATTTAAACCAGGAATAAAAACAGTATGATTTGTCTTTTAGACCTCCCATTGTTCCTAAATCAAGTTTATGGCAGCAGTAGCTAGGAGAGTTAGCTTCTGATTATAAACAGGTTTGGAGACACCAAAAAAGCCCCCCTTGAAATCAGTTTGACAACTGTTTGAGAACCACCTTTTTAATATTCTTATTGAGTATTCTGCAGAGGTCTCTTGCAGCAAACTTGTAGATCTTGTAGATATCGGTCTTTCCCGCATATTTTATTTAACTTGCCGTTCAACTTTCTAGAAGAATACATCTAGACAAGCTTTTCAAAGATTTTTAAAAATTTATTTTTATGTGGAAACCTGGGATCAGCTAGGCAAGAGTAAACTGCAACGGCTTGTGCTGTGCTGGGGTGCTCAGAGTGCCTTTGCTTTTGTTTGTGTTTTCTTGAGGTTAAATCCCTGTTTCTTGCCGCAGTTTCTTGCTGTGACACCCTGGTGGGTATCTCGGGACCTGCGGAGTGGCAGAGGCTGCAGCCAGGCGAGGCGTACCCAGCCTGCTGCAGGTGATGGCCCGGGTGAGCTGGGCGAGTGCACAGACCCAGTCGGGGGAAGACGAGGGAGACTAATTACTAATTGGTGCTTGTTTAAGCTTTATCCTTGCAGTCTGTATGGCAGCAGCTGGCCTCAACTGCCTGGCTTGGATAACTCGAGCAGTTACTAAAGGCAGTATAAACACAGGCACGCACGACAGAGCCCAGGGGCTTAGCATTGCAGTTATCAGAAGGTATTCCATCTGGAGGTGGGAAAAACAGCCCTTACAGGGTTTCTTTATCTCGAGGCTGGCAACGAGTGCGGAGTGAGTGACATATTTCCATTTGACTCATCTGTTGTCAAAATGGTGACACCCTTGAGTCACATTAAAAACGAGACCTTGTAGCTGAATTGGCACATCATTCTGGTAAGCACGGAGCAGGTGTTTGTCTTTTTTTTTTTTTTTGTTTTTGTCCTCGTTAAGAAAATTATTTTTTTCCCCTCCCTGAGATGGGATGAAATTGATTAATGCTATGGCTAATGTTCTGGGTTAAAAATAACAGGAGAACCTGATTCAAGGGGAATGTTGGATGTTAGCTGTAAAGATGTTCAAATAACCTGCTTTACAACTATTTAAAGCCCTAAAAATAATAAAAAAAAAATTAGTGCCCAGTAGCCAGATGGTTGGAAAAGAACACCCCACGATCAATGAGGCAATATGTAAATATTTTCAATCATTACCACAGTACTGCTGTGTTGACATTGAAATTCAAAGTGCTATTCCACGGGACTCCTCATTGATCAGCAGATGAGCTCTGATAAACCCGAGGATAAAAGCACAATACTGAGCATTATTATGGATTGTGGGTTTTGTTGACAAGGACAGGCTTCCATCAAGGTCTACGAAGGGATTTCAAACCCTCTTTAAGCATGTTACTGAGATGCTGTGTTTCTTCCCTGGCTGTCAAGTACAGATTAAATGGTGTATTATTTCTTGGCTGCTTTATTTAAGGTGAAATACTGCATAGTTGACTAATTTTTTTTGTGCTAATTGCCACATTTATATGGGAAAGGGCAAGGTGGAAGCTGATGCAGAGTTCTCTGCTTGAAATATACCCAGCTAGAAATGACTGGAAAGTAATATAAATCAAATGGTTGAATTAAAATAAATTTTTGAAAAAAAGGTCCTCCTAAAAGCAGGCTGTAGAGACCCTGTCTGGCTGATTCACTTAGAAATCTTCACAGGGGTGATAGCATTCTCATGCATAAAACATGAAGTGCCTTTACCATACACAGGTGCCGAACCCACCAAGAGGCTTTTTCTTGTTTTTCCCCTCCTCCCCCACTTTTGTGCTCCTGGGAAAAGAATGTCGTAGGTTATACTTCTCTCAGAGGGGAGTTTGAAACTTGGCTCTAAACAGAGGCGGAGGAAAGCTGCTTTTTAAGATCTGAATTGTAACTGCCCATCTCAAAACAATACCACGCCAGCGTGGAGCAGGTGCTGCTGTTTGCAATTCCTGGGCTCCCACCGTGGAGGCAGGTCATCCTCTGTCCGGGAAGGTGAGGTGTTCTGGAGGACACGGGGAACAGGTTGCCACTGTTGATGTGTGATTTCAAATGTGAACTTTGCCCTCTTTACATAGACTGATGTGAGGTTCATAAAAAAATCTTGTAAGGGTGCATAGAGAGCATAGTTGGTGTTTTTTAAATGCACTTTTCTTGCAGCTTAATCAGAGGAATGGGTTGTAGCACTTCACATCCCAGTCTCCCATTTCAGATAAGGGAATAATGACTTTTAAGAAAGGCGGGAGAGGGCTTTGCAAATGAAAAGCTCGTTATACAGCAACGTCCAGAGCCCAAGCAGCTTTCTGGAAACGTTTTGCTGTTTGCTTTCTCTCCCTTCCCCTTGGGTCTGGCTGCTCGCATTGAGGCCAGGACCCCTGTGCTCCTCAGGGAACGTGACCCCAGAAGCACTTTGAAGGGTCCAGATGCTACAAGCATCAGACAGGGGAAAATGGTCTAGGTGCCTTTCCAAGCCGCTCGTATTTTCTAGTTAACTGCTGCATTTATCTTGCACGTTCATTAATTTCCTGGCGCATCCTGGAGCCTGTTCCTCTGATTACAGAGTTCTTCAGGATTTTGAATTTATTTCTTTCTGGTTTATTGCTTTTTAGTTGCTCACTTCCATCCCCTTAGTATTTTACAGTGACTAACTGATATGGGAACAGAAAACACCTTCTCTGAGGATAAAGGACTCTTGTGACTCCGTGGTCTGAAACTGATGCTTCCAAACCACGGGCATGCAGTGTTTGACCACAGCTGACACTTGTTAGGGCTTAGTATCTAGTAATGCAGATTGTGCAAAAGCAGTAGGCTGAGCTAAAGCAGCTGTGGTGCTCGCTAGGAACAGGTTTGCTAGTTCTTTTATCCCTGCAAGATAGTGCTGTCAGTGTCTCTGCAGAAACAGCACGCGAATCTCACTTTCTCTTGCCTTTGCCCTTGCTCGGCAGGACTCTGATCTCGGGTGTGAGGCCAGGGTGTCCTGGTCTGTGGCTGTCACCAAATGTGTTTGTTCAGGCAGTGGTGAGGTGGGAGCTCTGCCCATCCCACCAGTACAAAGTGTTTTAGTGGTGGCAGTGATGGTACCTCTTAGGAGGAAGGACTGAAAAGTGGAGCACAACACATCAGTTAAGCAGAGAAGCCTTCAGAAGCCAGCAGAAAGCATCTTGTAATTAATTGCCCTCCATGGAAAGGTAAATGCCAGTTCTGTTAGTGTCATGTAGCGTTTTCAACGTTTGTGCTAAAACATTTTCCCTGAAAGCCTTTCGAGGAAGGGAGGCAGTTTGTAATGTTTGTCTTTGCAAATCACCCATAATAAAAATGTTCTTGTAGCTTTTGGGAACTCTTGAATTAACTCACGTTTCTCAGTGTTTTTGTTGGGTTGTTTTTTCCTGGTGGTTTGCTTTGGACAAACATGTCCCTTGTTTAATAATGCCAAAGTCTCCTGCACTTCAGTAGTATAATTTTAAAAGCTAAGCAGTTTTAGCTGTGTATTTGATTACCACTTATCACAAAATGTATCTGAAACACAGAGTTAATTATTATCAATCTAAAAGAGGCTTGAAACTGACATTTTTTAAGTTTAAATTTTGCATCGGTGATCTGTTCTTACACCTAAAAATAAGTAAATTAAGAATAGCATCAGTTAGGGCTCTGCAAATTGCAGTGAGTTTTGAAAGTGATGACTTGGGAATACAGTCAAGGTGAATTGTGTATGATTAGTCCAGAAAACAAGTTTTATAAATATGTCATAATGTCCTAGACTACAGTAATTATCTGTTACTTTCAGTGATTACTGTAGAGAAAATGCTTCTGTTTATTGTTTTCCCAAAGGCAATACTTTCAGTTTCTGTTGTTCAGAAACGTTTTTGCTTTTAATCGCTTTTGATTTCAGTACTGTTAGCAAGTGTGTAGAGAATTTTGTCTTTCTCTTTGGAATAATTGTTTCAGACTTGCTGTCACTGAAAATAAGAAGTTTTGTCATCCTTCCCCAGCCTACAAAAAAGGAAAAAACCCCAACCCCGAAACAAGAAAGAATAAAGCAGGTAGAAAGATTGATTTTTGTTCAATTGAAGAAGTTTTGCGTCTGCGCTTCCAGGTTTGCACAGCTACCCAGTGAGGCGTTCAAGACTGCCCCCACAGTAGGTCAGCCGAACACTGAAACTCTTTCTGGAACTGTGGGTCCAGGCCCCGGCGAATCCTGAGAACTGCGCTCTGCTCTGCCACACCAGTGAAATGGAGCAGGGCTCTGGCCGACTCCATTTTTTTAAAATTTATTTTCTTAGGTGTAGGTTATGTTCCTCTTGGGAGGATGTTGCATACCCATACAGAAAATTATCTAGCTCGTGAAAACAGATAGAGAATGGATATTGACATGCACTTGACGAGGAGTCAGTTGTTGTTTAACATTTAAAAAGTGGTGAGACTCAATCAGGCTAGATGTTTATTGAGTTAAAAACTATGTAGATATAATGAATCCTTTTTAAAAAAGGAAGGTAATGTGAGGATTCTTGTTTACTTGCAGATCAGTGTGGTAGAATGGCTAAAAGGACTAATGAGATACTCGCTTTGCTGGAAAAGCGTTTCAAAGTTCAAATACAAAGCAAGATTAAAATGTTATGTTTAAATATATTTCTATTATACAGATTTGAATAGGTGATTTAAAGAGAAAATCCTGTGGGTTTTAAATCGTCGCATTGTGTATAACAGTAGGGGAAGAAACACTGTAAATTTCCCTTTATGAAGAAAAAAATTGCTTAAAGGATACCTTAGGAATTTAGTGGGTTAATTCTGCCTCAGAGCACACACAAAAATTCGTGACGCAGGTTTATATCTATCAAATATTTTTCTTCAGTTGATTTTAAGATATAATTTTAAAAGTAGTAATGGTTTTCACTGGGAATTTTGTTTTAAGCCTGCAGAGTCCATTTTATTTATGATCTGATCTTGACTGTATTAATATTGGGAACAAAAGTGATACTCAGTAAAATAAAAGAAAACTAAGATTCAGCTTTGTAGCACACTGCAGTCATAGTTGGGTGACACCAAGGAATGGCATCTAGTGAGTACGTAAGACAACTACATCTATGTACACGTGTTGCAAGTACTGAATTGTAGCTCATCCCGGATAGCTGGGTCAGGTTGGCTGTTCAGATTTGGTGCTTTCAACTCAGAGCGTCTGGCAAAGCTGAGCAAACGCCGCAATAGCATTGTGCGGCAGGAGCGTTTCCTCTGTGCGCGTGAGGACGGAGATGTGTGGTGGCTGCTTTGAGACCGCAGTGGAAAGCTGTACGCGAGCCAGACCTAACACATGGGAATCCCTTGCTTTTAAAACTCGGATCAGACTCGTAAACCTTAGGTCTACAGACTGGACCTGTAGTTTCCAGCCCAGACAGATCCACAGATCCACATCTAATAGTTGCATTGCAGGAGGTTTTGAGATGGGTTAAGCAACTTTCTCCCCAACTCTTTCTACTTTTTTTTTTTTTTTTTTTTTTGAAAGCCAGCGCGAAAGCAGAAGTGGCATTTGGGCTCCATGCAACTGGCTCAGCTGTGAATCAGCAAGTGACGTTAATAAGCATTTGTGGACTAAATATATTTTTAAGCTGTCTGGCTGCTTGCTCTTGGTGAGATCTCTGAGATTAGTGGTCCTGAAATGTTACTCACATTTGTTTGCTCTTCCTTCGGGATGAATCTTGACCTGTGCAAGCACTATTATTTTTTTTAAATTGCTGTGCAAGAAGGTACAAGAGTAAAGAGCCGTTATGTTTTTCTTAATTGTTGGTAAGACATAAATCTGTCTGTTAACTGAAGCAGAGTATTGCAGCTAAAGCTATCAATGGGTTTTCCAAGCATTTCAGGTTCTTTGGTGCGGGGAGCAGAGTAGATTGGTGTTTTCGGGTTTTTTGGTGGTTGTTTGGTTTGGTTTGGTTTGGTTTTTTTTGCAAGCCTTTGGGTGTGGCTTGGATCCTGGTCCCAGTCAAGGAGATGCCTTTCTTGTGTGGATGTGGACTGAGATTTGCATGTTCTGGTGCAAAACACAGCTCCTGACACAGGGAAGGACAACTGTGCCCTCCCTGACCTGAAGGGGAAAGGAATGTTTCTGCTGCCGGGGAGTTCAGCGAGTTAAGGCAGCTTTAATCTGTGGGTGGTTTTCAGGAGTGTGTGGGAGCTGCTGAGGCCCCGTTGTCCTCCCCACACGTGTAGCCAAGCTATCTTCTGATCTCAGTCGACTTCCTGAAGCTGTGCTGGCTGCCCGCGGGTCGTTTGAAATGCTCCAGCCGTCCCTTCTCCATCCACCCTGTTAGACCTCACACTACCGAGAGCTGTTGCTCTGTCCTGGCTGTTGCTTGGAGGACAGCAGGGGCTGGCAAACCAAGGATAAGCCAAGAAATTAAAGAAGACCTAAAGGAATGTGAATATACCTGGGGAGGTCTAAGAAGCGAGGGGAGTGATGGCTGAGAGGGGGGCACACATGTGTGTGCCCTGAAGTGCAAGCGAGATGCTTTAAAAGCAGCATTAAAAACAAGTTTCCAGTGGTTGGAGGTAATGATGAGACTCTGCCTGAAGGAATCCCTTAGAAAGGCAATGGGCTGCTTGGCATAAGGAAGCAAACCGCATAAGCTGCTTGGCAGGTAATGGTTACAAGTTCCTTCTGGCCCTCAGCTCTCCTGACAAAAACCAGCCTTGGGGGAAAAGCAGGTAGCTGATGGCTGGAAAATGAAGTGTAAATGGGCTGCCTGGGGTTGACATTTCCCAAGCTGTGTAGGAAGGGAGCTGGATCCGTCCTCCTGGGTGCTGCTGGTTCATCACCCCTCTCTTGGCCATCCCTCGGGCCTGGCCTCACTGTCCTCAGCGGCAGCGGTGGGAGGTGCCTTCTCCTCACCCCTCCTCAGGTGTGGAAGGACTTGTGGGGTTTATAAATGCAGCTCATCTCCAGCCCTGTTTCCACCCTCCAATGTGGGATCCTGCCCAGTCTCTGGGGAGCTGTCTGGAAGAATGCTGTGATGTGATGTTTTTTGTCTGTGATGATGTCCCCTTCATGGAAATAGTTTGACAATGTCTTTAAAAGGGAAATGCTGTCGGGGGAAGTTATGGTACTGTACAGAGAGAGCACATGAAAGTGGTCAGTGCAACGCACGCGTGTGTATTTTTTTTTCTTCTCTCTCTCTTTTTTTTTTTTTTTTTAAATTTCCATGAGTTAAAGATGACGATGACTCATGGCTTGGAACGCACTTTAAATCCCCGAGGTGCTCATTGCCGCCTACTATCACGTATTGAATTTCTGACATACCGGAGGGATGTCTGCAGAGAAACTCTGATGTGCAATTATAAAATGTTGTAGCTTTATGTTGTTTGCATAGGAGCCATTAGCATGGTATAACTGTGAAAATAACGCAGCTTTATTCTTGCTGTTGATTTCCCATGGGCATGGCAGTTAAGCAACTGTGTTTTATCTTTTTGTAGGATGTTGACACATGTGGACCAACAGTGACATCCTTTTTCAGCAATGCCGTCTTTACTCCCTCCTGCATTCAGAAGCATCTAGAGAGATTTTTTGCAGAAGGTAGGTTCTGGCATTTCAGCTGGATGGCTGTTCTTTTTCTTCTATATTAAAGAAAACCATTTAGATGTTACTAGGGAGAATGGTAATGAGTCTGACGGATAGTAGCTCGCTGCTGGTGAGAGAGGGGATTAACCTTAGCTTGGGTTCCACTTGAATAGATGCTGGGGGGAAACGCGACAAAATGGAGTCTGGAAGCATGGCTGTATGAGTTGCCTTTGAGAAGGGCTTGGCAGTCACAGGACGTGGTTGGCTTCAATTGCACAGACATTGTATTAGTAATAAACCTCTTTTTAAAGAAAACTCATGCTCTGCGCCTTTTTCTGCTTAGTCAGCATCCTTGTTTATTTAAAATCTTTAAAGTAAATAAAATTAAAAGGGAGGAAGGCTGCACAGGATATGTGATTAACGTAAATTCTTTGTGTATATTTATATCTTGTGTAGGTCTTTCCCCCCCAAAAAATCTTAATCTTCTTGCATTTTATTTGTGTTGAAATAAACAGTGTGCAGCTTCTGGCACTACCATATGAATTGTTAATTTCTACCTTTTTTTGCCCTCTGAACTTTAAATTTGCTTTATATTGCCAGGAAGGTTGACATGCAGAACTTCCTCAGTAGAGGGTGTAAGGGGGAAGCAAGTACCCTGTGGTGTTTTTTAACAAGTAAATTTTAAGAGATTTTAATGGTTTTTATAAATACATGTACCTGCTGCTCTCTTATGCTGTAACCTTTGGAGTGTTGCGTGTGAGTTCACTGTGTACATGTCCGGCTCTTGCCAAACCTCTTTGTGTGAATTCTAGAAATGTCTATCATTATGTTAAATCTGCCTACAAAATTAGTGTCTGAACAGGAGATTTTCAATAGATGGGGTGTAAGCCTTTAGCCTGACTGTGTAGTTTGGCATCTTCTTACTTTCCTCCAGTACATTCCTCACCATTCAGATTTTTTTGTTTTCCTGTGTCAGAAAGGGTGTTTTTAACTCTTAGCTCCACCAAATGTTTCTCTTTGTGGTGATACTGTGATAGGGCAACTTTGTATTTTGCTGCTGGATGCTAAAACTCAAAAAATTGCTGGTTTTTGCTTTAAGAGCAACAGATTTCTGGGAAGAACAGAGAAAGGATAAATGAGTTTGTATCTGAGACTGTTGACTTACCAGACTGAAATGTGTTTTTAGTTTCTCTGGCTTTATACCTTAGGATTGCAGCAGTTACACTGAAACCACAGCGACACCAGCTCTGTATTAACATGCAAATATTCTTACCAGAAATCCTTGAAAACTAAGGGTGATTTGAATTCCTCAGTTATCTCCTGTTGGGAAATTGGCTCCCAACGAATTCATCGCCAGTTCCCATGTTGGTTCCCTTCCTGAAGCCTCTCTCTTCAGGATTAGCAGAGCCGAGGGCCAGTCCGGGTAGGCTGCTCCCAGTGCCGAGATGCGTCCCTCTGGGATACTGGAGGTCCCTGGGAGAGAGCCCGCCAGCTTCTCTTCTGCCCGCCGCAGCTCTCTGAAGGAGCTGCAGACAGGTCTCTCTGGGAAGAAAAGCTGCTGTCAGCAGCTTTAACAGAGGAGTTTATGCTCGTAGAGGCATTAATTGCCATGTGGATTTGTGCTCCGGTGCCGAGGGGAGAACATCTATGTCCCAAGAGCTTTGCCTCCCTTCCTTTAGGTCACGCACTCCTCCTTTGCTCCCGTGTAGGCTGTTGCAGAGGAGAGTGTATTTCTCTGAATTAGCGGTAACAGCAAAGAAGAAATGCAGTCCTTAGCAATGTTTAGGGTTTGCTGTGCCCGGAGGCTGTGGCTCTGCTCATTTCACTTGCCTGAAGGACTAAACAGGGCTGACGATGCTTGGCAAGAGAGGTGCCCAAGTGGCCATTAATTTCCTGGGCAGGTGAGGGGAAACTGCCTTCAGAATTGTATTCACAGCAGAATGAATCCATGTGGCTTGCGTCACTAGAGAGCTACTAACGTTCGTGGATTGGCAGGTAAGGAATGTAGGGAGAAAAATGGGTTTTAAACCTTGTCAGGGAGCGCAGCGTTCGTGAAAACAAAGAGCTGAATAGCAACGTCCAGGAAAATGCTGTAGGCACTGGATAATTTTTCCCTCTGTTCTGCCAGCATTCCTGTGTAGCCTTTTGTTTTTCCAAACCTGGAGGCTGTGATCTGGACAGAGTGAAAACGATGGGAGGGCGTTCCTCTGCGAGTCATACCTGGGAGTATTTTGCATACAATGATTTCAAAATCTAGGAAAGCATCCTCAATCCCTGGTGCAAGCAGAAAGGCAGAGCGGAATCTAAGGGGCAGGTGTACGTATCGCGAGCTGTGGCGTTCAAAGTGCCTGTGGTGTTCGAAGCGTGGCTGTGGGACCTTGGCAAGAGGCCAGCGGGGGAGGCAGTGTGGCAGGGGGAGATGGAGGATGCTGATGCAGAATGAGGAGGTACCTGCTGCTCTGTCCCTCAGCATCCTCACTTCTAGCTGTCCGGGGGCACTGCACTGCCTTTTTGTGTTTGCACCGGTTCTGTGACTGCAGAAGCCTGGATGAGATGAGGGGTGAGTGTTTCTCGCTGTGAGAAGAGGCAGAGACTGATGTCGGGCAGGAGGCTAATACATAGGAGAGGGGAAAGCAGGTGGAATTACAGGGTGCCTTAGCCTGAGGAGATGTGAGGCAGGCTGGGGGCGGAGGTCTTGCGCACTGGGGAAGCGGTGTCCATGCTTGGTGTGCTTTGTGCACATCACTGTGTGGTGTCCTGTGAAAAGGAAGCACAGGTTTGCTTTGCAATTGGTTCCTTCTAATGCCCCTCCAGCACTCCCTGCCTTGCCTGTAGCACCTGTTTTTGTGCCTGTGCCACACCGTGCTGTGGTTTTTTAGGTACGTTTCTACCCCTGGCTGTGTAATGTGACAAGCTTTTCCCCTTCCAGAGCCTTGTGCCCTTTTATATGGGCACAAATTGTACTGAATCGTACTTTTTCGGTGCCCTGTACTTACCCGGGGACTTACTGTGTGACCTGTTGAATGAGGATTGTACCCCTTGTAAGGGATGAGTTTATGGAAACAGACTGAATGCAGAGAAGTCTATCCTCGTCTTGGATCCTTCATAGACTATACTGCAAAACACTTCACAGTGAGTTAGATCAAGGCGATAAGACTTCAGAGAGCTGGGTGATGTCTGCTTTTGTACTGGCAAGGAGAGGAACCCTGTTTGGCAGCGTAACCGAGCAGTACAATTGTGGCATTGCCCTGTCTCAGTGTGTGAAGGTTGTGGGTTAGTGTGGCACTTGTTACAGTGCTGGGCAGGGAGAAGGGGGAGCTGCTAATAAGTAAGGGAGGGGGAATGGGATCTCATAAAGGCAGGAGGTAGTTACAGGTAAGCTGAGTTAGACCTGGCAGTCTAGCACAAAAATATTTGGAAAGGTACAGAAGGATCCCTTTTCAAAAAAGATGGTCTCCTGTATAGTCTGGCACTATGAAACTTCTAGTGGAAATATGGGTGAGTTTTTTTTTCTTTTGATTGTTTTCCTCCTTTTACAATAGAAACACTAGACACAAGGAGCTGTTTGGACATACATATTTAACTGGGAGGAAAGAGCTGTGACACTGGTGTGGTTGTAACCACAAACTAACTGACAGTTTCCTGCTGCAAGTAACTTTCTATAGATCTAAACCTTGTTCATTTGTGTTTGTCTGCGCTGTTTAAATATCTGAGGAAGATTCCACTGCTTCTAGGCTTTTTGTTTTTGACAAAGACTTTGTTGTAGTAATTTGGGGGATGGTGGCATGAAGAGAGATCATTACAGCACTAATACAAATTCAGGTGAAGTCCGGAAGGTTTCTATATTTTACAGTCTTCTATAAATGTAGAAGTCAAGAAGCAACCCCATTAAATGTGTCAGACTGGTTTTGCAATTACATTTGCATGTATAAAACCCTGTTTATTTCTGAGGAGATAGGATGTAATCACGTGAACCTACCTGTGTATGGCTGAGACCTCTTCATCTGATATTTCCATGGCATCATTACTTGCTTTTAACCCTCCTACCTCCTCCCCATCCTTCTCTCCTGTGATGTGTTAAATATCACGGCTGCAAAAATGAGAGCACGTTTTTCCCTGCTGTTCCCATTCCAGCTGGAAAACTTGTACAGATCCTTCCCTTGTGGTTTGTGATACTGTAAATAAAGGCTTGGGAGGTCACACGTTTTCCATCTCAAGTTATTTTGATTCCAGTGCTGGAACTGGGGGAGGGAGGGGGGAGGGAAATAAATAAAAAAAGCAAAACCCCAAACTGTGCTGGCTTATTGTGGGAAAAAGAACTCATTAATGCTAAGGGAAAACAATTGGAAAAAAGGCCTTTGCAAAGAAGACCTAGTCTTTGACTAAAGCTGAGACTTGGAGAATTGGGGTCAAGTATTTCAAAGGAATCTTCTACTAAGCTTTGAAAGAAAAGTTATATACAAAATGAAGGCCCTGAACTCCAAGCTCCTGTGATCTACTGCTGTTCTTGGACACTTTTGAAAAACTTGCTGTCTAGTTTTAAAGGCATATTGGTGAGTAATTTTACCTGTGTTCATACGAATACAGTTACTCATAGGCTTAAATGTCAGTTAAGTGGACTTTTAAATCTGAAATTGAGAAATTCTGGTTGTAGGTCTTACTGGCTGTGATGCATCTTGTGGTTTGGGTAGCCTGAGTCGAGGGCAGTACCTGGTGGTCTGGGGCACGCTGGGTGGAAAACATGTGTGCACACTCGTTCAGGATAAATGATACTGTTCTGCCTTTGAAAATCATCACAGAATCAGCACGATGCGTTGCGGTTGCTGTTACTGCCGTTGTTCACGACTGGTGTCCTACATCTGGCAGGCTAGGTCTCCTCAGCTGCATCCCTTTCCACATTGGTGTTTGAGGCTTTGAATATTCACAGAAAACACTGCTTAGGTTTAAACTTATATTTCATAATTTTGCTTTTGGTATTTGTATAATCCTGTTCTGGATTTACTAAGAAATGAGCTCAGAACAAGGTCCGTTGGGCTTTACTACTGGGTGGTGGTATGCAGAGTGTGATTAATATTGGCTTACAATGGAGAAACTAACAGTTACTGGCAACTGTGTCTTACTTTTGTTGAGTTTTGAAGAGGCCTTTTCCCAGTAAAGATTTTTTGTTATTTTTTTCATCAAAACAGGATACAAAAACTGAATATAATTTGTCACTACAGAACTCGCGTTGTACCTTGACACTACAGAAGTATTTCTTTTTCCATAAACTGTTATATTTATAAATGTACAGCAGGAACAAAAGAGAAACATTCCACGTCTAGATGTTAATCTCTGCACAGGATAGTCTTTTGATTCAATAACTTTTCTTCCTTGATCTTCTTTTGCATTTTTTTTTTCTTTAATGGGCACATGACATATGGACATAAAAAATAATGGCCCAATTTCACCCCTGCTGTAGCTCATTGACGTCATTAAAGCTACAGCAGGGATGACTTGGCCCAGATTCTTTAAAAATAAGACCTGATGAACAACCCCTCATGGAAAAGCTCTATAGAGAAGGTTGTCCTGAGCATAGCACAGAGCAGGTGCTGTGCACTGTGACATTCAGTAAAATCCCCATTGGTGTCCTTCCTGTGAAATGGAGGTAGGACCCTTCCTGGGGGGTACAGCAAGGCACGTGCTTGCAGGGCTGCTCTTACCATTTCTTAATAGTTTGATGGCAAAGGGGCAGTTAATGAAGTGAGAGAAGGCCACTTAAAGTAGACTGGCTTGGAAGTCGTCAGAGATCTTTTCTCCGCCCGAGGACTGGACTTCCGTGTGGTGAGGCAAAAGGTGGAAACCGTGGTAGAAATGATCTGTGGAAAACACTTGCCTTCAGCAGATTTTTAGGAAGACTGTTTGTATCCATCCGTTTGGTCTTTTTGTACTTTTTCCTCACTGCTGCCCAGTGGTAGTGTTCTCTGCAGCATCGAAGTCTTGTCACCCAAGGATTAGCCATCTGAACAGGGCAGCTCTCCCTCCCCTGCCATACAGGGGCACTCACAGGTTCCAGTATCTCAAGGTAGGTCTAAGCTGCAGCTGCTTTTGCAGGCCATATTGCCCTCTTCATAACTTGGCATAGAAACAGAAATTACAGGGGGTGTAGGTGAAAGAAGACAATGCAAATCATGTCAAAAATAGTAAATTTGACCTTGACTTAAATGCTCGGTCTGAGTTAAGCTGAAATGCACTCTCAGATCTGAACAAACTGCAAACAGAGACAAATGTGAAAAGTTCTCAAGAGCTGTTGACTGCTTTCCATTTACTAAAATAGTGGTAGCGATTCATGGATGGCAGTTCTGAAAATCTTTATGCTAACTTACAACGTGAGTGTTTTGCTCGTAGTTATTTATAACTGCAGGAAGAAACACCCTTTAAAGAGCAGTCAGAACCCCAAAGCTCTATCTCTAGCGGGTAAATGCTTGATCATTGTTTGTAGAGCCAATATTCATTGCCCAGGGTATCTTTAATTTAACTGATTTCTTGGTTCTTGGTGGTAATAACTGTATCTGGCCAAGACAGGTTCTCTTGCAGTGAGTCCAAGAAATCAGATAGTTCTTTTTCTGATGCCAGACTCTTCTGGTCCACTGAATATAACTGCAGGAACACATAGTTCCCAAGAAGGAAAATGCTTACTGTGTTTTTTGGTGACAGCTGAAGCTAACTTAGGGAGGGAAAGATGGAGCAAACAGCACTCTTGTCTGCTTATGAGAGCGTGTTCATTTTAAGGGAATTTAAGTCAGAAAGTTTTTTTTCAGTTGAAAGCCAGAATAGTGTCAAAGTGACATTGACTAGTATAAATAGTGAAGGGAATTAGATCTTTAAAATATATTCAATCTTTTGATTAGTCATCCAAAACTCTGCTGGTAAGACAGGGAAAGAAATCTGGACTTAACCTGATAAATGTCCTTCTAACGGTAGAAAAAGTCAGAAAAACCAATAATTTAATTCATGATATCCAGAGAGACCATGCAGCGACTGACAGCAGACTTCTAAGGAAGAGTATTAATGCTAGTGAAAATAGAAGTGGGGGAAAAGGTAACTGAAAACTGTGCAGCCTTAAGGGCTTTTGGAATTGAAAGGTATTTGATGTAATGCAGATAAGGATGATGTTAGCTTCTTTTTATTGCATAGAATATACCCTTATCTGACGAAACTGTCCTGCTTTGAGATTGTTTTTCCTTGTATTGTCTTCCTTCATCCATTGCAAGTTTTCCTGTGTCATTGTGGGTGGACCTATTTAGGGTCTAATCGTAATTCCACTGAGGCCAAACGCAGAATTTTACAGATTTGAAGAGAACCCACTCCAGGTGGAGCCCCCACCATCTCTCCCCGACCAGACTGATTGTCAGCATGAGTTGAATGTGTGTGCCAGATCCGATAAATGCTTGATTATTGAAGAGAAGGGTTGTGTATCTTTATGACTGACCCATAGCGTTATTTTTCCAGAAGCGAGCTACCTTGTGATGGGTCTTGGTGGGGTACCACGTCCCTGATACAGGAGTGATTAATTTCTGGGGTATATGGTAGGGAGAGCCTTGTCTTAATAATCAAGTGTGGGGGTTTTTTAGGTGACAATACGATTTTCAGGAAGGTGTAAAATTGTTAATGGGCAGTAACATGCTGTTGTGTGTGCACTTACAAAGCACATGCATCCCTCTAAATCATACCTTCCTTTCTGACGGCTGAGCGGAGCGTGCCTCGTGCAGCCGCTGGGGCGGTGCTGGGAAATTACGTGCTGCAGCCAAGTTTTGTTTTCTGTCCTTTAAAACACCAGCGCGTGGATGCGCACGTTGCACACACGTCCCCAGGGTGTACGTAGGTTATCAGTGAGATAACCTCAGCCGAGCCCCCAGCACTAAAAGTGTTTTGCCGGGTGTGGCTGCACGGCTGTGACCGCTTCTGATTGCATCGCAGCTTTACAGCTTCCAGTGGAAACTGTCCAAAACGAACCATTTCTCACTGAGGCAGTAGGTTCTGCTGTACAAGTTTGCATTAATCTCTGTGCAGGGGCTTGCTGGCTGTGAGAGAAAGAGGCACCAGCCGACGTATTGACTGACTCTCCTGTATCCTTTATGAAGAATGATGAGTGGAAGATGAGGAGTGCTCTGAGTATCTAAAGAAAATCCTTCGACTGTGCTATATCTGCATCATCCCGGCAGTTGTGCTTATTAAAAAAAAAAAAAAGGTGGGGGGGATGCAAATACCATATTTGTTCAGATTAGAAAGGAATTTGGGGATGGAGCCTGAGAGAAAAGGGGAACCGTATGGCGCTGAAGGAGAACTTTCAATGTATTTGGTTGGAAATTTTAATCTATTCTGGGTGATTTAATTGTTAAGCTCTAGAGCAATAGGCTCACTTCAGCTCATCACCTACTAAGTGCTTGGGTTACACTGGGTGCTCTTAAGTCCTGTGTAGGCCCACAAGGTTCAGCTACATTCTTAAGAGCTCATGCAGAGTGACAAAGAACGAGGAAAGGGAAAGTTTCTGACAGCCCTATTTGTGTTTATAAAATAACTGTCTAAGAAAATAACCTTGAAATTAATTCGAGCTATTCCCTTGATCAATGACTGTAGTTTGTCTGCTAATTCTTCTGTATATAGCTAGAATGCAATCTACCAATAAAAGTTCTTTTTTCTTTTTCTTCTTTTTTATTATGTTGAGGTTTATTTTGATGGATTATGTTTCTAGGTAACTGTTGAAGGTTATTTCTGGGAAATGCTGCCAGAATGCTTATTAACATGTGACTAGACCCAGGTAGATTCCCTTCTGAAAAATCTGGCTGTTCTGTGCATCCTCAGCGAGGGGCAGTGACTGTGCTGAAGTGTGCGAGTCCTCCCAGTTCCCTGCCCACGCTGGGCCTGGAAATAACTCTGTCAATAGTAGAAATGTCACAGCAGGAATGACTCGCTGGATGTGCCCAATTCCATTTATCTAAATGAGCTGCGATCTTGGATTTAACATGCTGTTTCATAGCTAAGATAAGAGGCACATGAATTAGATTATTGTTGGAAAAAAATAGAGAGGTGGTGATATAAATACTTCTGTGAGAAGTTTAGCACAGCATTAGCAAGTCTTTTTATATTTATGAACAGCAGTGGTCAAAGTAGTATCCTGCAAAAGATGCTTTCCACATGATACTAACTCCTGTCATTAAAAAGGCATGAATCAGATTAAGAAGTGCAGGGCTTTTTTTTATTTGCCTTTGAGTCTTCAGATGTCAGTGCAAGCTTTAATCAGCAGCTGGTGAGAAACTGCTGTGTGAAATGGAAGCGGGGGATGTGGGCAGAGATGCTCCTGAGAGTGGCTTAGGGGCTCCCCAGCACCCAGGAGGTTACTGCCCCACAGGTACTTGCTTCTCAAGGATTATATGAGCACTCTTGTCCCTTTTGTGGCATCGTCAGCAGGACCCAAGGGTGTTCCTGAGGATTGTGGAGCTGAGGAGGTGTTCAGCAGAGGGGCGGTTGCATGGATGG
Source organism: Chroicocephalus ridibundus (assembly GCF_963924245.1). Classification (NCBI taxonomy): domain Eukaryota; kingdom Metazoa; phylum Chordata; class Aves; order Charadriiformes; family Laridae; genus Chroicocephalus; species Chroicocephalus ridibundus. Next base: position 5,718,052 of record NC_086296.1, on the reverse strand, counting down.
TGGAGGCGGGTGCCCAACTGCACTCCTGCCTACGACTGAGACTCCTGGATAAGAAAGTGCAGCACCTAAGCCCTAGCAGAAATATTACAAGTCTTGTGATAGCAACGGTTGGCAGATAACTATTGACTGTAGGGTCTTTTAGGCAGTTGTTTGATGCCATTCTTTCAGGTGGACTTTTAAAATAGCGCTTTGACTCCTTTCTGGCCATGTCCTCTGCAGGTGGAGCAAACTTTTTGGGCCGTTTCTCTTTTGTTTCAAGTCAGCCTTCTGGTCTGTGCTCTCCATTGCTTTGAGCACTCTGCGGCATTTGCTGGGGGTCAGGGAAGAGGATTTGAGGGAGGTACAGCAGTGACAAACATTAACATCTCAAAGTATTTTACGTGTCTACTTAGTATGCAAAATGTCATCTGTTGTAATTGACTTTGCTGGTTTGTGTCAGAGGCAGTGATGAGCGCTCTCCCGCCCTGTGTTCTGAGGAGAGGGATGCCCAATTTTGGCCTGGTACCCGTGATTTCATTGTGAGGAGCCAGAAGCAGCAGGGTACGGAGGGTGTCCCTTCACAAGGTCGTGGTGGGTAGAGCACTACTGCTCTGCAGAGCTCAACTTCCAATAACCTGGAGGGAAGGGACTGTCCCAGCACTCTGATGGTGCCGGAGGGACTTCTCAGTGCTCACGTCTGGGCCGATGGCTGTTTTCTGCATGTTATGGTCAGGAACAAAGGCATATTCCCTGGACAGGATGGCAGGAAGTTCAGGAGGTGGGACGGCAGGAAGCAGTTGCATGATCCCGTGCTACTTTTGGTAAAAACTACCCTTGCTTTTAGATCTGCGCTTGTTTTGTGTTCGTGAGGATTGTGTTTAATTTCGTGGTGTGTTCAGTGCAGTACCTGCCATCTCTCTGGACAGCTGTAGTCTGTCTTACTGTTATCACCAGGGCTGTTTACTACTGATAAAGGCCAAGCTGAAGAGGACTAGGATCCAGATACTTGGGAACTGGGCAATGCTTTAATTTCGGTTTGTCTCTTGTAACAGACAGAGTTGAGACAGTATGTGGATCTGCTTCCTTGAAGACCTAAAATATGCTTTTATTGACTCCTCGGGCTTTGTGAAATCATGATGGAAGAAATGTAGCTAAACCATTGGGAAAACTTCCCTTCCCCACTTCTTAGTGTTGTCTTCTTAATAGCTGCCTCTTACAAATTGAAGCAGCTCCCTGTGCTGTTCCCTTTCCTTTATTTTAAATATGAGCTAGTCTGTATCATGAATAAATATGTTAACGTAATAGTACAGTTGCTTTAAATCACATGGCTTTACTGTTGCCAAACTCCTGTTGCTGGTAGCTCTGGGAGGTACTCTGCCCAGCAGAGGCCTGTTGATGTGTTCGTGTTGCATCTTCTGTGCTGCAGCCATCTGGCAGTGGCCTTCCTCTCTCAGAAAAGCAGGATTTGGGTAACTTACCTTACACCAGCAGCCTTTCATAATTCTGCCTGCCGTGCTAATTTAAGGGAAAGCAGCAATTCTCTGTCTCCTTTCACGCACGCCATCGTGCGCACTCTGGCTGTGCCACCTACCCGCTTTCCTTGCCTGTGGAGTCTGCCTCTTGCCCTCTACTGTATCCGTAAAAGTGGAGCTTGGGTGACTGCAGGCTGCCCGCCGGTTTTGACAGCCACGAGTGTGAGCAAGTGCCGAGGTGTCGCCTGGGCTATTCTCAACTAACCCTTGAGCTAATGGACGCTGCTTCCTGACGTAAAAGCAGAAGAGGAACTCTGGCCAGGGGCTAAGCTACATCAAGCAGCGCTTTCAGAGCTTAAGCTGATTGCAGATCTCTCATAAATAAATCTTTCTGTATTAATAAATAAATGCTTGCAATAGTTGCTTTATTATGGTGCATGGAAGCTTTCAGAAAGAAAAAATTTCCCGAATGAGCCATTTCTGCAGTCTCTGCTGACTTTTAAAGATTGGTGTCATTAATTGAATTCTGCCTCTTCCATTAGAATGGAGTGTGTGCGCTTCGCTTGCAGTTAGGGTTGATGCATTTGAAAGAGTGTGGGAAGAGATAAAATATTCAGAGCTACTTGCATTGCTTCTGTGGCAGTCGGGCTACTGGGTTGTTTTGGGGAGAGTGGGCAGCCTTTCAACGCGACTGACTTATACTGGGGTCTTCAAGAGTGGGAAGGTTTCCCACCAAAGCTCAGGTAGCAGTTGTTGGTTGGCTGTGGAGACCTGGCTAGGTGTCTGCTGCTGACTCATTCTTCCTGCAGAATTTCTCTTAAAAAGAAAAATACATCATCTACGTGTTGCAAGTGGCCAAATTCTTCTATCTACAGGGAATGATACTTGTTGGAAATCGATCTCACCTAATCCAAAGCATTGCAAATGTAACGATTAAGTGTGGAAATTAAGTAGATCTTGATGGATGGGGAGACAATAGCTTGTTCTTTGACAATAGCTTTGTTTTTTGAACATGATCGTACCAATGTTATATAAATTCTGTGTTGCAGCCCGCCCTTATTAGCCACTGATTAGAGGGTCCTTTGTGAAGTGTTTTCTGTTTCTGATATAATTTAATTAATACGGAACCAGTAAAATTCCTATGGAAACAAAACAGGAGCAAATTTAATACCAGATAAGCGTGTGTTCTGGACTATGAAAGTGAACACAAAACTTAATGGGACCACTAGAAGAACAAACAAATCTACAGAGACATGGTTGTATGCTTCAGCTAAAATGTATGTTTGTGGATATAATTAAACTTTAGTTAATAACATATTGTCCTCAGTCTTGGTGAAGAACTTTATTTGGGCTGTGACTGTGTGTCCAAAGCATTTTTACTAGATTAACTTCTCCGTACAGCATGGTCTAGAGCTTTCAAAGCACTGGCAGGTCCTGGGTGACTGTCTTGCATTTCAGCTCGTTCCTCACATAGCTCGGAGGGCAGGATGAACCCTTTCCTACAGAGGCATCGTGGAGAAATGGGTGACTGTCCCTGTCACTGACCTGCCGTGGGAGGCAGTGGGCGAGCTGGAGAGACAGACTTCAACAGCAATGCGTGAGGAAGGGTGAAGTGTGAAGGTGATGCTTCACGATTCACTTTTTGCATTGCAAATCCTGTTTCGTAAGTAAGCTGCTTCCACCGATGCATTAAATGATTTATTATCTCTCAGAGCTTTTCTTCACCCTGGAAAAAAACAAAAGATGATCAGTGTTTTTTAAAGCTCTGTGCTGAACATTATATGATTAAGATGTAATTTTGAAGTGACGCATTTGGGCATATAATTTTCAAGACCATCTTTGGTTTCGGGGATCATAAATACTAGTTCCAGCTGTAATGAAGTGCTGTGCTACTTACTATGTTCCTATCATCGTGTGTGTCTTTTGTTTAAATTATTAAATCACAGTGGCTATGGCCATAATAATGTGGTTGTTTTATGTCTTGGAACAGGGGAAAATAATTTTATTTAGTTGGAATAATGTAATTGTAACATGCCTCTGGGTTTGAGTTAAAGGGGGAGGTGGTGCAGGTGGCTGGCAAGACAGTGCTGTTCTTTTGATGATTTTCTGCAGCAAATTCCACTGCCGTGGAGTGGCAGCATATTTGTTTTTAACGGAACAACTTGTGAGCAAACACTGGGATGTTTATGATGACAAGGAAAGCACTAGAAAAATAGAGGCCATAAAATCCCACTCGTTAAGGGTAGCAACATGGGCTCAGTCAGGTGCATCTCGGGGGAGGAGGGGTAGGTCTGGGATCTGGTTATGCACTGCCCGAGCAGTTATGGGCAAAACGCTTAACTCCTTTGCACCTCTGAAGGCCATCTGTAGGGTAGGCAGCTGTCTGCCTGGGTGGTTTTATAAGGCAAAGTGCCGGGGAAGGACTCGGAGATCCTCTGATGCAAAATGCTTTACAGATGAAGTATTTATTTCCCCTTTTGAAGGGAAAAGATGCGTGATGGTTTCTTGAATCAGGATGACTGCACCAATTCAGATATAATTTGATAAATGAAGTATAAAGGCCCAGTAAATGACCTTCTGTAAAATACAAGAGTGCCTGAACCATTTGTGCTTTAAATCTTGCTCCACATCTTTGTATTTCCTGCTCATGCTGTTCATTAAAGTAGTCTCCTGTGCCCTGTTGGTTTTGGGCTGATAATGTATAGCTAAGTGGTGCACGCTGAAAAGAAATTTCTGTATAAAAAAAGGGGTGTGCTTTTCTCTGCATGAAGTGACTTGCGGATATGGGGCAGAAATCCTTCTACTTTTCCCCTCTTTTGTGTTTGTAGCCGGGCCCTGAAATGTATTAGTGGTCTTTACATATCCCCTCGAAATGCAGTTTATTGAGGCATCCCTTCCTCCCTGTGAAACCCTTCACTTCTGTGGCTGCAGCACAGGCTGTGGTTTCTTTCCAAATGAATCATGAGGGTTTTACAAGCTATAAAACTTCTCTGGAGAGCTTAAGGGTGTGACCAGCTTACAAGCGCGGATGAAGTTGGTTTGGTTTTTTTTTTTTTTCTTTTCTGATTCAGGGCTGAATATATCCTGAATATCTGTTTGACGCTTTTGATTGCCAGCAGGAAATATTTCCCCCCTTCAGATGGGCTGCAGCACAATCCCAGGCTCTTGCTGTGGCTGCCAGCAAAGCTTTGCTGGGGCTCCCTACACTGCTGGGTGTAGGAAGTGATAAAACTTTATTAGTGTTAGTTCCTTTAGTCCATGTAAAAATTTTTATGAGGAATAAGCTTATGCATTTGGAGGACAAAAGAAAGTTGCCCATCTCTCTGGCTGGGCTTTGCTTAAGGAAAATGCATCTTCTCCCTGCCTGAGCAGCTCTTTGCCCAGCCCCAAGAGGGCTGCTGCCGTGTTCCCTGTGGAGGCTGATTTGACCAGTCCACCTTAGTCCAAGCCACTTCTCTCCAGATCAGTGTGACCTTCTGGCGTTCCCTGTTGAGGAGTGTGGTGCAAGAGTCCTGCAAGGGGACTGTGGGATGGGTGGTGTTTGTTCTCTTGGGTTCCTCACCATAGTGAGCTCTTCTGGCATGGGGGTCTTATAGCTGGGAGGCTTTGCATGCTGGTGGCTGCTTGCCCCACTGCAAATGCAGTGACAAAGTATGTGATGTGTGGTCCTGCTCTGTCACCACCTGGACTTGGAGCGTGTGAGCAGTCCTGGGGAGAGCTGGCACGTCCTCTCTTGTCTCCTGGCATGTGTGCTGGGCTTGGAAAGCCTGGAAGTCAAGGGTGTTTCCAGAATTTTTGAGCTCTGGGTAGGAGCCTGTTAGGTGCTTTCCTTGCACAGCCTCACCCATAGCTCTTCCTGGGTTTCTGCAGCCAGTCCCTCTGCTCTGACTCCACTAGAAAGCAAGTTGGCTGTCCCAAAGAGAGACGTTCTCCAGACTAGGGCACTGGCCAAGAAATCTGGAGCTGGCAGTGACATGGAGCTGGCAGAGAACAAACCAAGCGGGTAGAAACTGTCGGGAGGTCTGGGAAATTAGAGGGGAATCTTTTTTTTTTTTTCTCTTTTCTTTTTTTTTTTTTTTTTTTTTCTGGCATGTGCCAAGAGTAGGTGGTTCAGAAGGGGAATACCTGGCACAGTGTGATAGCAATTTATCCAGCTGCCCTAACAGGATGCTTTTGCCAGGAGCCTTTGGACCTCTTCTTCTTGGTGTAAATAAATAAATGAAATACTTGTTACTATAAATAAAACTAAGTGAGTATGATTACCTTGAGTCACTGGATGCACCTTATATCCTTTGTTCCTTTCTCCCTCTGCAGGCAATTAATGTAGAAAGAGGGGACCATCGGTGTGCACAGACATCAGCCAGGCAGCATGAAGGCTCATAATAACTTTCTCCTATGATAAAAGAGATATTTTTATGGTCTGATTTTTTTATTTTACTTTCCCCCTGGTGGGAGAGAATTACTGGTGGTGGTAGTTGGTAGACCTGCTCCTGTTGGGAAGCACTGAATGGAGGAAGGATTTATTGAAGGAAATGTGTGGCAAATTTCTTCATAAGCAGCTTTTTTTCCTTATTTAAAGAGGTTGTTTATAACTAAGAGACCATTAGCACCCAGGAGGTAATTTTGTTGTAGCAGTACCTTATTGAATGAAAACTTGGTAGTCTGTTTCTGGATGGAGGCCTCAGGAACAGCCCCTGGATAATACTGTACCTAAGCTTTTTTTTTCCCCCTCCTTTTTTCTTCTTTAAATGGAGGTTGGTGCAGCTCCTTCCCATGTAGTTTAAAGAACAGCTTGGTGAAGTACATGTCAGCATTTGAATTATGCTTTTCATTTACTGTAGCCAATTCTAGTACTCTCCTTTTGCCCCCAGGGTTTCTAGAAGGTTTCTCAACAAATCTCCCCCACCCCCTGCAACTCAGAGACAAAAACCCAAGAGCTCCTTTGCGTGCTGCCTGGCTGCTTTGCCCCTCTCTCTAGTACTCCTAGAGAGATTCTGTGATTTTTTGCAAAGGCTACTGAAACCGTGGGGGCAGAATTACGCCATAAAGAGTCCTGGTAAGGTTACTGCCCACAGCTCTCCCTGTATTAGGAGCAGTCAGAACTCATCAGTGTAAAACCTTCCACACCAAGGGAGTAAACAACACAGATTAACTGGTAAGGGATGCTAAGCACTCTGCATCCCTTACGTGAAGTGGGTTTTGTTACTTCTGGCTTGAATACTGACCTAGTACTAATAATCCTATATTTAAACAAACTGGTGAATTTTCCCCACGGTAGCAATTAAGACGTATGAGGGAGAACTGTGTGGCAAAAACAGAGTATGGCAAAGGCTGAGGATCATTGCTAGAACAGAGTACGTTTGGTTTAAAATAGTCTTTCATGTGCTGAAAGAAAGGGTAACGTTTTCCAAATTATCTCCACCCTAAAATCTTTTGATCTGTTGCTGCAGGATGGCTAATGCAAAACCTCTTTTGGCGGGAAAAAATGGTGAGGAAGGTCATGTTTGTTTTACATCTTCCCCCTTTCACCCTCCCTCTAGTTAAAGCATGTTTGGGCTAGAGTGCGCCGAGCTGCCCGGGTGCAGAGGATATTATGGATTCTCCGTATCGCTAGCCCTAATTTTAGCTACACTCGGCACGGTTCGTGCCAGTACTCACCCACTGCATTTGCACTTTCGGTAGCAGTCATTACACAGCGTGAGCTTCGCACATGTGCCGCTCCTCCTGGCGCTCAGCTGGCAGCACCAATTTGTATTCCCCACAATAAAATAGTGGGGTTTGCGTGGGTGAGGGACTAGTGGGAGGATGCTCACATCTGTGAACGTGTCCCTGCGGAGCGCTGCTGTGCTGTGCTTGTTGCAGCCCGTTGGAGGCAACTGGATGGGAGGAAAGGGAAGAGAGCTCTGTAATTCCCTTCTGCTTCTCACTGAAGTGGAGAAATGGCTCTGCAGCGCACGTGATGTTCTCTCGTGCACTTGCACTGTGAAAGGACTCCCAGTCCAATTTGTCAAGGCAGAGACTTGACGTGAGTCCAAATGCACTTGACAATAGTCTCTCTGCTGTCAAAACCTCTCCTCCTTCTGTGATAAAAACAAAGCTCCCGAATAACACTCCTCTCCTTCCTTCCTGTGGCTCTTAAGAAAGACTCGGCATCCCGGAGGAAGTTTTTTTTACTGTATTCAAAACACTTACCATTTTCCATTTAAGAATTTGACAGAGCAATGCATTCAAAACAAGATAGCCATAGAGAAATGATTTGGATTTATGCTTTCTTTAATTGGACCACATAAGATTTTATTTACTGATAGTGTCCAAAGGGAGCTGTCGAAATATTGCAGAAAGAGTGAATGCGTCCATTGCGGTAATGTGCGTTTGATAAATGCATTATTGCGTAGTTATGAAGTTCAGGAAGAAGCCTTAATTACTGTTTTGAAGCCATTAGAGTCTAAAGCAGCAATCTGAAGCTCTTGTTGCAATAGTGTTTTATGTTTCTTCACCAAAGACTTCAGCACAAAAAAATTGTGCTTGTTTTAGAAGATAATTCATGCCTTTTATTTCCTTTGCCTTTTTAAAATGGTGCAGAAGTGACAGCGGGTACTTGAATGTTGTAGCAGTGGGCTCCGTGGATTCATGCAAATAAAAAATACAACCTTTACACAGAGCATATACTGCTCTCATTGGCAGGGAGGCCAATGCCAAATGATTCGCTGACTGTTTTCGCCTGTTACCCATACCTGTATAGCGTAAGAAATTGCTGAACTCAATTCTCCCATCTTTTTTTTTAAAAAAAAAAAAAAAAAAGGCAAGAGGGCTGCAGGAAGGGCAGGATTGGCGTCCAGGAGTCCTGTGTAAAGCTTCCTCTGGGGCTAGGGAAGGAGAAAGGCTGGTCTTGGAAACTTTTTATTAATGCAGATTGCTTTGGGAGATCAGTCAGTGTTATAATCTACGCTTGGTATCAAAAAATTGTCCATCCCTGGAAGCCTCCCCTTTCCACGTCAGCCGTTCCTACAGCACACCACGGAGCCGCTGCCGTCTCGCTCAGGTCTCTCTTGACAGCAACCACAAAGCAAATTATTTGGAGCTGACTATTCTTATACCAAAAATGTGTGCAATGAAAGAGTTTAGTTTTCAGATGTTTGTTATCTTTTTATCTTTTAAGTTATTCAGAGAAAGTCTGTTTAATGCTCAGTCACCTGGTTTTAGTGCTTCGCAGTTGTTCTTTGACTCTCGGGTAGTGCATTGTTTATAGCAGATGTTAATTTAATAGAGTGAACTTTGTAACCCGTCAGGATATAAGCATCTCAATTTAAAAAACAAAACTGACAGAAACACAGTTGTAAATCAAAGGTTAACAGGCATAGCAACATGAAGGTATTGTTTGCTTGGTCGTTAAACTGATACTGTGCTGCTTTCTTAAATGGAATATTTCTTTAGTGACAGGAAGGTTAAGTACAAGTTGTACTGTTATGAGAAAGGAGGAATGAACCTTACTTATTAGTGTTTTTCTAAAGCTGATGGCTTAAAATAATTGCAGATGCAACATGGTAGCTCTGTAGGTTGCCTCTGGCCCATTCATTTTCATACGGGGTTCAACTGGCTCTCCCTCATCCTCGGTTTGGGCTCTGACTCTTGGGTGTTTCTAGAGATCAGTGAGGCCCTTTGCTCATAAGCCTTTGGTTAAGAAAGTTGAAAGATCCCTTCCCAAGAACAGGTGTGTTCTTGGCGTACCAAACCTCCCAGTGCAGTCAGGCTGGGAGGATGGTGGCCTTCGTGTCTTGTGTTGTGGGGTGTCCGAGTGGCAGGCTGTGTTGTTCATGCCAAGTCCGGGATTCGGCCTCTTCAGCCAACACTCAGAAAGATGACTTCAGAGATCTCAAGAATGTCTGCTCAATATATTGGAGCAGTTTTGTCCTTTTGCAAAACTGTGTTTATCTTTTGCCGTGGGACAAGGTCCTGCGTGGTTTACAAAGGCTGTGCTCTTAGGCTGTTTTTCGGTTTGACTCAATTATCAGTAATTTAAAAAAAAAAAAGGAAAAAAAAACAAAAAACAAAAAACAAAACCAAACCAACAACCCCAAACCCAAACACTTAACTATTCCAAGGCTGTGTGTTTTTTCTCTGTGTGCTTTGAGCATACTGAGCTGGGGAAGGTGACGATGGTAAATATTACCGCCTTGTTCCCGAAAGCTGTTGGGTAAGATCTCTCACTGCAGCATCTGAAGCATTACTGGAAATACTCTGAACTGTTATAACAACATCTCTGGTGTAATTTTTCTTTTCCAAAAGTCTTTCCCTTCCCCCTATTTCTGGGTAGAAGACGCTAATTAGCAGGGAGATTCAGGTGTCAGCGAATGTGCCAGGCTCTTGAATCATGCAGCAGATAGCGGGTGCTGAGATGTTGCCCTGCCCTTCAGATGGCAACATTAATTCTCAGAGTAGCGCTGCTGCAGTTTGCATTACGTTTGTGTCTTTCCAAACTTAAAATGCTTACAGTTATGGCATTTGTCCTGATTAACTGTTTGTTACAGGCTTTGGTGTTCTGAAATTTGGGTTGACTTCTTGAAGTCTGGCATATGGCGTTAAAATTCTCAGAGCGCTACATCTCTGTAGAGTGACAACACTCCAGATTAAACCTAAGCACTACTACTCCCAAGGAGATAGGCTAAGTACTTCTTCCTCTCCAGAGTACTCTACTCTGAATAGCTCTACAATTAAAATTGATATATCTTTACTTGGTTAATCTAATACCTATTATTTCCTTTTTGTTTCAAATTTGAGTAGTTTGGACCAGTTCATGCTTCAGAGATCTAACTTAAATGAAGTTGTTCACAGCTATAAGCTTTTAGATATATTAATCGGTTAATGTGAGGCTTTAAAGAACTGCTTGAAGAGTCCGGAGAAACTTATCAAGACGACTCCCGCACTTTCCATGTCTGCTTCTGCCCGGGCATGGTTCTGTTGTGTTGTCATCATTCCAGCCAGTCTCACTAGCCTTCACTGTAGCCCATCCTAAACTGCGTGTGTATTTAACTATTCAAAGGATTTGGAGTTAGACACCACCTTGCAGTCTGGTGCCGTTCCATGGTTTTCTGGCTTGTTAAAACTTTTCCCAGAAGGTGCCTGGCGTTACTGGGTTCGTGTTTCCACTGGCGGGTTTGAGGGCGGGCGCGTGTCGGATGGGGGCTGCCCAGCTTGTCCCTGCCCCGATGGGGGGTTTTTAGCCGGTTGAACTCTGTCCCTTGCAGAGTTCCGGGGAAGTGTTTCACCCCAGCTGCACACACGCCGTAGCAGATACTGAAACCATTTGTCTTCAGGCATTTGGGGCAAACGCCAACAGAAAACGGCACAGAGGACGAAAAGTAAATTGGCCTTCTGAAATCCTTTCAGCTTTAAGTATTACAGATATAATTAGAAACACAGGCAAGGATTATTATCCTATAAGTGCCTTTCTAGTCTGTTCTGCTTTTGTAACCTTTCTTTTTTTCATCTGTCATTCTGTCTTGCTGCATTGTTTCTCCTTGCAGCCTGGCGTCTCCACCATCATGTCCCATGGCTGCCTTAACGCTTTGCACCGAGTCTGTTTGCTTTTCCCCTCTATTTACGTCATAGCTGTCGTCTTTTGGCTCTGCATTGGTGTTCCCGTGAAGCCACCATCATTCAAACAAATAGGTAGTTCTTACTGCTGCAAGAAAATGAAGCTCTGCCCTCGCAACTGCTCTCTCCCCAGCTCTCCAGGCTGCACATCATCTTCCCCCTCTGCTACTTGGTAGATTAATTTATTTTCTTTTCTTTTTTTTTTTTTTTAAATTGCCTCAGAAATGGGAAGTTGAGGCTTTGTATAAATTGGTCCCTGTAGGTGTGAATGTGGGAAGCGGAATGGGTCCGTCGGAGCAGGGATGCAGCTCCACACTGGGAAACCTGCTGTCAGGCGGGAGCTGCCCGCGGATCACTGAGAAGGAGAGGTGCTGCAAGAGCACACCCCGGTTTGCCCAGGGATTGCTGTCATTCATCTTTACGCCTTTTTATACTCAGCAGAACTGTCCCCCACTGGACCTCAAAGCTCAGCGAGGGGAATACTGTGGAGTCTTTTGCAACTGCATTTTGTCCCTGTTCTGTCCGTAGTCTGTTGCAGGCAACACTTTTAAGTCTCTGAGGCTTCGTCTGTTCTGAAAGGCTTTTTGGCAGAGCCATCTCACTTAAAAGAGAAGTATTGTTTCTACCACCACTGCCCAGTTTGACAGTTATTTTGATCAGGTTCCCCTCTGCTTGTGAGGTTGCATCTCCCTAGCCTCACCAAAAAAAAAAACCCAAACAAAAAAAAAATAAAAAAGCTCAAACACACACAAAAAAGAGCCCCTGAGTAGGAAGGGGATGTGCCATTGAGCCCCTGGATGTGTACCGAAGCTCAGACTGCGAAGTTCTTCCCTGTCTGCACACTGTGGTATCTGAGAGCTGGAGAATCCAGGAGAGGAGTCATCTGATGCAGCGTGAAGGTGCTGGTCTCCAGAGAGCTTTGTTCAGGATCCTACAGCTTTTCTTCCCAAAGGTTATAGCCTCAGGCAGGATTGTGAGCGCGAGTTGCGCTTTGTAATGTCATTTTATACATGCACTATGTCTGTGCTTGTGTCAGTGTTTAGTGGCTATTGAGGATGCTCAGCAGCTCCAAGGCTGGGGCCCAAAGCACGTTGGCTTGGGCACCCAAAAAGGAGCGGCAGCTGCTTGTAAAACAACCAGTCAACCCCCCCGAAATACTCACGCTCGTTATTTCTCAGATACAACTGAGATATTCGGCCCTGCCCAAAGGGAAATCAATAGTGTGTTTGGACTCCCTGTTGCTCTACGTGTACATGAGTGTGTTTATTTTATTTAAGGAGTTGGTACATAATCAGTCTTAAAATTAACTGACTGCCTGTTGACTTGTCACCCTGTGAATGAAAACACATTGCTTGTAATTTGTTTGACATTATTCTGTCCTGTTGTCAGGCTTCTAATTATGCTTAGAACATAACCCAGATGTCTGTCTGTCTCCTTCTGTCTCTTTTATTATTATTATTATTATTATTTATCTTTTTTATTGTAAAACATGGAAGGAAATATTTCTCTGAAGTGATGAAAGTCTGTTTCCTCCTCTGTCTTTCAGGAGATTAGTAGGTGGTTGCAGGTTTATCCCTTAAAACTGTGTTCCTTTGAAAAGAAGGTGTCGGTTGGGGCATCCAAAATTGCTAGTCCCTTGTGACTTTGGATCGACCTTCTTTGTGCTTTTGAGGTATTGAAACATGTTTGTATCTACATTAAAATGTTTCTCTAGATACCACTTTCTAAAAATGATCACATTCCCCACCTTATTTATTTTTAAAGAAGAGATAAATTGCTTGTGCTTTTAGAAGATTAAAATATTAATGTATTTAAATATAACAGTGAAAGAGAGGCGAGGCAGAAGGGGTTGCCCTTTCAAAATGTGCACGAATGAGCAATCTCTTACTGAATCCATTGGATAAGCACGTAATATTCCTTGCCAACACTGACTTTTGATAATTAGCAAAGAAAAACTCAAGCTGCTCAGTGTGAGGTTTTATTGCCCAAAAACCTATCCTGTAACTCGAATTTTCCTACAGCCACAAGCTTTTAAGCACCAGAAGCAGTTTGCCAATGGCATACTGGATCACCACCGCGCTCAAGCCCTGTTTTCCAAAAGCTCTAAGTCACTTAAACATCAAAAGGCTGCTACTTTCTTAATGGGACTTTCGAACACTTTACCTCTGATCCCACTTGGAGACGGCTGTGTTGGCGACCGAACAAGCTCCGTTCCCCTTGTGGTGGTTCTTTTTTAGCTGATCTAAATTTGCAAGGCAACGGGGGTGTGTGGAAACTGTTTTTAGGGATAAGAAACTTGACTCTTGGTCCCCGCTGATTTGGGTTTTTTTGTATTGTCAATCGCCAGCTTCCCTGGCTCGTGAGCTGTGGAAGATTACAATTATATTTAAAGGCTGTTTCCTTTAGAGAAAAGAGCCTGATCTGGCTGGCTCCAGCAGGGGACAGCTTTTTCTGTTCTGCAAAGCTTTGCTCAAACAGAGCTCATGGTAGGGGAGGAGGCAGAAGTATAGGAAGGACACAGTGGGTCGCCATGGGAAAGAAAAACTGGAAAGTAAGAATAAAGGAAATAAAGCGTGTGTTCAATACAAGTGATATACGTGACACTTGGGTATAGAGACTGCAAATTATTATGTGGTCCCTGCCATTAAATACAAATACATCCCTGACTTTCCCCTCTGCATCCCAGCCAACAGGATCTTAATGAAGGGCAAACTATGCAAACAAATCCCCTGAACCACTTCTGCCTGGCTTGAAGCAAGCTGCGTTTTGTATTGCCTCTGTTGTTCCGTGTCGCTGCGATGGTGCTTTTTGATCTGCTGCTGTTGTTACTTGGGGTCTGGGCATCTGTTAGACCTGCCACCTGCGGCAAAGGGCTTCTGGCTGAGCGACGAAAGGTCATTTGCTGAATCTGGAGTACAACTGTGCCAGGGAGCCCTCTGCTAGGGACAGAAACCGAACCTGCGGTTTTTGTGATGGGGGAGCCGCTTCGCCAGAGGGACAGAACTGACTGGCAGAGTTGGGCTTGGCTAAAATACTCCCGGGGACTGATTGTGTGCCGAGTGTCTTCTCGTGGGGCTCGCAGTGGGGAGAGGCTCCTGGAGGGAAGGATGTTGTCACTTGGAGTTCCTCTCTGATCCCTCCCGCTTTTGTTGGCAGCTAACAGTTAAAGGGGGGAAAAGGCATTTCTGGCTCTGGGCGTCTGGGCCCAAGCCTGGCTGCCGTCTCAGTCGAGGGTCTGCTGGCCTCAGCTGCCTTTGAAGATCTTGGCCTTTATAGGAGCTGACAAACAAGAATTAATTGATGACTCACCGGCACAATAATGTCAGAAACGCTAGTTTTATTTTGCAGTTCCTGCATGTTCTTCAACCTATAACTCTTTTATGTGGTTTTTAGCCTGAAGGGAGGTATTGTGTCCATGAATGAGAAGGGATGGCATGAAAATGAGATGGGATGAAAATTCAGAGTGGACGCTTTTGGAAGAAAAGTGTCTATGGAGCAATATAACGCTGTAGGTGGATCGGTTTGCTTCGTGTAAAAGAAGGGAGTGGGGGATTGCCAAAGCCTGGTTGCAAGAAGCTGTTTTCATAGTCCAAGTGGCAAAAAAAGGTTTCTCCAAAGGTTTTGCATTTGGTTTTCACTCTTGTTTTTTCTCCTGAAGTGGCACAAAACAGGGCTGTGCTTCCTACCTACATTTGTAGCCTCAAGTTCAGGAAAGCTGTCTGTCCACAAGTGTGTTCACAGGTTTGGGGCTTCAAGTGATAAGTTAGCTCTTGTACTGCGAGGGGAAAAACATCCTCAAAACAGCGATGGAGCAATAATGCAATTTGCTAGTTACAGGGGGGAGGGGGGGAAAAAATCTTAGAAGATGAAGAAGAAAAATGCTGGTTTATAATTAAACTAATGAGGAAAGGAATTAAGATATAAAATAAATGGCTTGAGTTGTCATTATAGTTATTAGCTACTGTGGTCACTAAGTGTGGTTTCTAGTGGGTATGGCTTTTTTCTATGACGAGAAGTTCCCTTAATTTATTAAGGGGTTTATTAGCAGAAGCCATGTGTTTTCCAGCCTTCGGCTGGGTCCAGGTATCAAGGAAGCGTGAACCCTTTCACGTTTCTCTTTGAGCAGGTAGGATCGCAGAGTGAAATGCGCGTTCCTCCTTGGTGTGAGCACATCACACGCTGCCCGCGTCCCTCCTCAGCTGTGTGTACTTCTGTTCTGGGCAATCTGTAACTTGTGGGCATACGTCAAGTATCTAACTCTCTGGGTTGCGTGTGTGGTGGTTGTGGGGGTTTTTCTCTAGTTTGACTTTTCACCTCCTTTTAGCCATACTTTCTTGTTGTTCCACAATAAGCTTGGATATTATTTATATGGTATTCTGCCTCTCTCTATCCTCTTCCTCTCCTGCTGTGACAATAACAGCTGTTTGATCATTTTTGGTAAGAATCTTACCTTTGCAACTGCAAGCTTTAAAAAAACCCAAAACCAACACCACCAAAGAAAACCCCAAAGAAACCCCCCAAGCCATAAAAAAACCCAATGAGGCTTTGAAGAAATGTCAATGTCATATTTAAATATGTAACACACATGCTCAGGCTTTCTCTCTCTACCTGCTACCTAATTTCCCTTCTCTCAAGAGCTCTGACTAATGCTGGGATCTTTCTCTGTTTGAGCTCTGCTATTTATGAATAGAGCAAGTCTTATCTGAAGAGTTGGGAATGCTTACAAGTACGACGTGCGCTGGGATGAACAATGTGCATAAATACCAAGTAGTTGAAGGACCGAGTCCTCAGAATAACAATTGAGAAGAGTTGACCCTGTTGAATATGTGATGAAGTGAACAGCTTTCCTGCTTGTCAGCTCTTTGGTTGCTGGCCCTGGTGAGGATAAGAGTGTATTTCTGTTACGGGACTTGCCACGCAGAGTTAAGTCGAGCCAGGCACTTGGAGGTGATCTCCTTCTCTTGAATCCTGCTGATCTTACCAGGCTGAAGAGGTGCTTTCGGTAGGGTAATCTTTGGAAATGCTGAGGGCACCTGCAATAGAGTGATGATTTATTTTCCTTTATAATCAGCGTTACTAGCTGAGTTATCCTGCTGCTGCCCTGCTTTCTTCTTTACAACAGGCTGATTTTTCAGGAGTAATCCTTGGTGCCCTCACTTGCAAAAGGCTTGTAGGACTGGCTCCGTCTTTGACACGATTATCTCTAATACTCTTCCTCCTCTTATTGCAGCCCTCCTGCGTGTGTTTGCTAAACCAGATGTTCACATCACACTTCATCTTCCTCTGTGTCCCTGAGCTATAAGGGAGAAAACAAGAGTGCTTGTTAACCTATGGAGTGCTCCTCTGAAAATGGAGTGCTGCCTCCTGGTCCTCACTAGGAGCCAAGAGGACAAAGCTGCACCTACACGGCTGCATGACAAAGGCTTCTTGAAAGTGCTTCCCAGTCCTTCGATGGAATGATCCTGGGAGCACAATGTTGTTGCTCATTTAATTACTGTTACCATGTAGTGTGTTTACGGCAGCATTTTAAGTGTAACTGGCATAAGGGATTTGGTAAACTCATTACTTGTTCTGCTTCTAACAATTCCTGGGTCTCCCAGGCCCTACCTGGGGAATATTATCCACTTAAAACATCTTGAAAGAGAGAGCCTGCTGAGGCCGGGGCAATTCAAAATATGTGGTGGTAACGTTGATGCTCTCATTTTCTGCTGGGTGCCTGGAGCTTCTGTTAGCATAAAAGATTGGATACGCTGGTTCCAATGCAGAATAAGCACAAAAGTACTCTTAGCTGTGTTTCCAGGAGGCGGTTAGCACGCGTATGTTATCTCTGTAACATTTCAGTGATGATAAGGCATCTGTAGCTCTTTCTGTGACACAGTTTAGTAAATCCAGCAGCAGCCCTTTGCTTTTACTGAGCTTGCCTGTCTGACGCACAGAGAATCTATGGAGCTGCTTTTTGACTCTGCTGCAGGAGTTGGTGCCTATTGAGCACTGTAAAACCTGGTGGTTTGTATATTAAGCACGAACACTTTCATTTCAGTCTTGCTGGGCTCTGGCTGCTCAGGTTCAGTTGTCTTTGGTCATCCCTGCGCTAGGTACCTGCTTCAAATCAAGGATGTAGGCTAAAACACATCACTTTTTTTGTTCTCCCCTTTCACACATCCCTTGCGCATTGTGTAGGCAAATTCTACCCTCTCCCTGGCAGGAGTGTGCTCCCGATGTGCGCAAGGAATACAGCACGGGACCACAGTGCTGCCAAGGAAATTGAAGCCTGGTTGGGAACAGCAGTGTCTCAACTTGGACTAGGGCAAGTGAGGGCTGTTGTCATGCATGTGGGGATCACACTGCAGCACAGATCCGTATTTCTACATGGTGTTTCTGGTAGTCATGAACTGGTCCAGCTTCATTATTAACATTGACCTTTTCCCTGCTCAATGAGACATCCATCTGCAGCACCCACTGGAACGGTTCAGGAGAACAGTATCCTGACACCTGTTGTCAAAAGAAGTCCCTTTTCCCCTTGCCGTAGACTGTCTCTTGTGATGTTTTCCAAATGGCAACCCTAAGTATATAAAGATGCATGTGTTTTCTGTGAACACAGCTGCTACTCTTGACCCATCTGCCAGAAATTCTGCTCTTCAGACACAGCTTGCTTCCTCCCGATGTCTGTCTCCCTGTTCCATTGGAAACAAACATTTTTACACAGCTTTGCTTAATGCAAAAGAACAACTAACTCTCCTTTTAAGGGCACGTTTCTGAGCATGAATGAATCAAAGGATGGGCTGAATTTACTGTCAAATAGGTGTGTTAGTTTGGACAACTGTATAAAGTATTTGTCGCTGTGGAAGATCTCTTCTTCCACTGCATAAAAATTCCTTAAGCAAGCGTGTCTGGGCAATGCCAGACCTGGTTAGTCTAGGGTGAAGCTTCTTAGAGCCTCTCTCCTCCCTGCTCAAAATAAAACTGAGTCCATGCTTCATCTTTAATTGAGTTGCTCTGGTGCAAGGGCTTTCTCAGCAGCACAACCAATATTGGTAAAGGAGAAAGAACAGCAATTCATCTTCCTACTTAAAAGAAATAAGGGGGGGGGGGGTGCGGGGAAACAAAGCAGAAAAACCCCACCCAAAACAAATACAAAAAACTCCCAACCACAAAACACAAAATTATGAGCAACCTGCTTTTAAAACACCTGCCTCTCACCTCTGCTAAAAGGGGCACGTAACTGAATTACGGGGGGCCTGGATCGTACAGTCAGGAGTCTTTCCACATCATGGTCATCTTGCTGCCAAGGGCGTGCTCATGAGATGTCCTCTAATTCGGTTAGAAGTGCTCTTCCAGGAACCATATCATTATAGAGTTTGAAATTCTGGAAACTGAGTGGATGCAGTAATACAGGATAGCTGGCGCTCTCTTTCCTTCTTCATGCTAAAAATGTCTCTGGAATGAGCTGTGTCCTGGTCTGGCCACTGCTCCTGCCGGCTGGGGACAGCAGCCGCCAAAGGGCTCCTGTCCCCTCCTGGTGCCCCAGCTCCCGGCGAGAGGCAGCGACGAGGGCTCTGCAGAGCTGGGCAAAGCTCTGTCCTGCTGCACCTCTTTTCAGGACTTGCTTCACGTTGCTGATGAAATGATTGCATCTTCTGCCCCGGGCCATCAGTAGTGGCCTTATGAGCTTTTCATCTTACAGGTTAAATTTTTGATATATGGGAGTCCTGCTGGACAGACGAAGCTGCTTTGGTCCATAGGCAATATTGTCTGTGCCTGGATCTTAACGAAGAGAATATCTGGTCGTGGTTGGGCTTTCTGCACTATGGGGCTGTGCTTTGATGGGAAATAGGGACAGACACATGAGGAGAATTATCTGTAGCCTTTGGGCTCTCAGTTAGCACCTCTTAATTGTGCTGTGTTTTTTTTATATTTTTGTATTTGTGAGCTGCGGTCTGGACAGTCTGCTTAACTGCATCTGCCGTTTGGTAAGCGTGTGCTCTTTTAAAGAAGAGCACGTTTGGAGTAACAGCTTCCTAAATTCCTCCCATACAGCAGTTCTTCCCACAAAGGAGCAGTGTTGCAGGATGGATAGTGACTCCGGGGGAGCAGCCCTCATTCCCTTGAAAGAGAGCTTCCTCGGTGCGTGCTTTCTGCAGTACGATGATGTATCTGATGCTGCTGTGTCCAGAAGATATCTGGGCCTTTTTACTGTAATCGTGTTTGTGCATTCAGACCAATTTTGATGGTTATGAAGGTTCAAAAAAATCCCAGAGATCTTAATAAGCTAATTTGGTAACTGTTTGTGGCTTTTGTTGTTCCTCTTTGTTGTGAGGACAGAACTGGCTCATGCTGATGAGCGCTGCATGAAAATTATATTATTAGTAATTACTGGTAATTTCTTGTCTGGAAGCTTCAGGTTTGTGGGAGCACTTAAATGCATTTGCTTCTGTATTCCCTCTGGCTTTACTGTAACGTCTCTCGGCACCGTGTACCTCAAGACACTTCAGCAGTTCCCTTTTCTCCATGGCAACTTCTCACAGCGGTTCCTGTATCGCAGAGAGGCAGTTCTCTCTCTTTCTGCTCGAATGTGGCTTTTCTGCCCGGTCAGTGTGCATCACGGTACCGTGCAGGCTTCCCCGAAGTGAAGGGAGCAGGGCCAGCCCTGGGTCCTTAAGGATGTCGGTGCAGGGTGATGCCTCGGGGATGAGGGGGAAGGCAGAGGACCAGTGCATGCTTCACGTTTTCCCTTCCCCCAAAGATAAATTGTAATTTTCTTTTTATTTTAAACCTGGTGTGGTAATGCAGTGGTTTTTGTCAGCTGGCAAAGCTAAGGATTAGTCACAGAGGCTTGTTTTGTTTTCTTCTAGCGAAGCTGGCAGAAAGGTAAAAAGAAAAAAAGTGTACCATTAAACAAAAGTCTCTGGAAAAAAACAACCCTAAACCCCCAACTTTTCAAAGAGAATTACAGCATTGCTATATTTGCTCTGCTCCGGGAGCATCACCTGGCTACAGTGTCTCAAATCCCTCTTTTTCATTTAAATTAGGGACATTTCTGATTTTTGAATTGTGCATATAAATATGCGGTGCAAGTAATCTCACCTGGTGCAGCTAAGGAAATGGAAATGAATGGAAATACTACTTGCTTGTTATTTTTTTTTCCTGTACCAAATACTGAGGTTTTTTCATCAAAGATCATCGTTAGAATAGAAACATTTTTATTATCCCCTCAGACAGAGATTAATAGAGGTGAACTCCTTAAAACCTGTACCTTCATTTTGATTTGGTTTCCAGCATCCTTATTACTTCTGTCTATGCCTCTGTATCTCCTTTCCTTTCATCTTCCCAAGTCTGATTGAAAGTAGCCTCATTCCAGAAAAGCTGAATTAAGGAAACCTTTGCCGTAGGTGAGATAAGCAGCTTTTGCAGAGGAGGACGGCCGGTGGCTGCTGCCTTGCACCGGACCCGTGGCCTCAGTGTTCTCTTGCTGCCCCGCGCGGTGTCGATCCCTCCTGGGAACGCAGCCCGGAGGTGGGCGGCTGCAGGGTCGTGTTTTCAGCCATCTCTGGCAAAGGGTGGTGGTTTGAAATTTGCCTGGGAATAAATAGTAAGTACGCCCTGGGATATACTTGGTGAGGCAGTTCCTGCAGATGTTCCAAGCTTTTGTGAAACGAGCAAGCAGAAAAAGCAGTGGGCTTTGCTCCTTTATTTTTTTTTTTTTTCTTTTTCCTTTT
This sequence comes from Chroicocephalus ridibundus, assembly GCF_963924245.1. Lineage (NCBI taxonomy): Eukaryota > Metazoa > Chordata > Aves > Charadriiformes > Laridae > Chroicocephalus > Chroicocephalus ridibundus. The sequence goes on along the minus strand of NC_086296.1, from coordinate 5,697,291 downwards.
ATTTGTTCCCTAAGTTGTAGTTGTAGTAGGCTTATCTAAATTTTGGACCTGTTTGTTTTCGTCCAATGTGCAATTCTAATGACTATATTTTCTTAATAAATGTCAGATTCCTTACTGGTTGGAGATAATGAAGGGATGGGGGCTCTGAGGTATAAGCCTAAGGCTCTTTAGTCCAGGTAATAAGGTGGCAGCAGCTTTGATTCCACATGTCAGCATCTTTTAATGACTTTTTGTTCAGGAAGGTAAGTAAAGCTAAAGGGCAAACAGCTTGTTCCCTAAGCAGCGGGCTCACGGTCCAGGTTGAGTTTATATTTGTAGCTTTGTTTTGAATTTTGTTTTCATTGGCTAAAGAAATGCTTACGCTCTTTCTCGTGCTCTGTGAACTCAGCTGCTGTGCCCTTCAGTGCCTCTGTACTTGGAGAGGGAGGAATGCATGTTATTTTGTGCGATGGAAGTGCCTGTTTTCGGAGGCTTAAACTCTGTGAGATGTGTAAAACGTTTAAATGCCAAAATAGCGGCAGAGTGACGCTAAACTGTCGTCTTGTCCAGAAAAGTAATGGGAGATTTGCTCTGATTCGTAAAATAATAATTTCCCACTGGTTACTTCATGTAAACACTGACTGGGTTTTTTATGAATTGATTCCCCCCTCCTCCTGCCTTTGCAAGGGATATTTAACAGCACATGGAAAATGTGACTGACCCTTAAAGGTCAGATTCTAGTCTACCATTCTGCTTTTATTATCCGGCTTGTCAGAGAACACAACATTTGATCTATCTCCTGCCCAGATTTGCTTTTTTGTGTATATCTATTTTTTTTCCACGTGTGAATTTTAAATAGGATTTCTATGAAACATGGTGGCAGTAAAGCTGTTCTCAGAACGTAATTTACTGTATTTTTATAGCTTCTGCTGATCTTTTTTTAGTTTCTTGCTAATGATGATATTGATTGGAGCATGGCATTTTTTTATGCAGCTGAAAGGAAAGGTTATGCTATTACACAGATCTGTTTTTTAAAGACTCTCTTGCAATAATAAGCATATACAGGCAGCAGTTACCAGAACTCATTATTAAGTAGCTGTAGAACCTCTAACAAGATAAACCGTTTAATGTATTGACTTGTTAGTGTCTTTTAGCTCTGATTTTGATGAAGTGGTAGGTAAAGTATATATTTAGAAACTAATTCCAGAAAAAAACACATCTGTCAGACTAAAGTATTTTTCAAGACCCAAAAAGCAATCGTGTTTGTTTCTTTCTTTTTTTTTTTTTCCCTAAGCAGAAAGTCATGTGCTACGTATGAAAGATGCTAGTGGTAAAGCTTTGGCTTACCAAAGGGAAAAACAGGGGCAATCAGCTCATAGCATCACAACCATAATAGGAGAGCAAGATGCACACATCGCATTCTTGCTCGTGTGGCTCCCCATTTGACGACTGGTGCGGTTCGTAGACTTGGATAAGCTGAGCAGAGGGAACCAGCAAAGATACAGTGGCGTGAGCTGCTCGGCGTAACCTGCACATGACTTGGGTGCATGTGTGCCTGGAGCAAGCGAGGTTAATTTGAGGTGGGCTGTTTGAGCAGAACAGTTTCTCTTTAAGTACTGCAGGCAGCTTCGTGTTGTGCCACGGTAAGCAAGCTTGCTTTTTATTGTAAGAAGACGGTGTTTGTCGTGGGAATTTCTGTGCGGTCCCGGTGACAGTCACACTAAAATTTGTTGTTCTTTGAGCTAATGAGCCTGAACCAAACATTGCTGACCTTTTGAAAAGTGTTTGTGTCCAGATTTGCCTGGAATTTGCCTTGGCTTTTAATTCTGGCTTTTGTAGAAAGGTACTGTCGTGTACAGTCAATTGAGCTTAGGACCGGGCAAGCTGTGGATGTTATTCTTCTCTCTGGGAAGGGTTTGGAGATGCATCAGGCATCTCACCGAATGATTTGGTTTGTAACAAACAACCTCCTTCCGTGCATGTTTGCATCTCTCCCGGTAAAGCTGGCTTGCTTCTGCCAAGCACTGGAATATGACTAGTTTTCCAGGAGAAGAGCAGAGCATCCCGAATTGTTTAAAAGCCGCTGTTTAGCGTTCTTGACTGTGGTTGGGTTTTTTTCTTCTTTTTTCTCTTTCTTTTTCGTTGTCACACAAAAAAACTTCTCTGAAGTAGGCAAGTGTGTAATGGAACGTATTTAAGCTCTTTTTTGCTGGGACTGGCTTACTTGCTTACAGACGAAAATTTGTGCCGTTGGCAGTAATGTGGTTTTTTGTTGAGCGTTTTTTCTCTGCAGGGATGTTTGTTTGACCAAAAGAATCAATTGCTTCTCTTACACATTCCAGTATTTATTTGCTTAATTGATGCTGCTGATGAGGAAAATGTATGTTCTGGAAGGCTTTGCCCAATCTAAGAAAAAGTTGAGATAAGTTCCTTTATGGTTAGTGACACTAACAAGAGCACTCCCATAAGTAACAGGGAAGAAAGTTATTATATTGCCTAACAAGTTAGTCTGCTGAAATATCCCCACTGGAAAAGTATGAGGGACAGCCTGAGGGACTGAAAAAAAGTTTCACTGGGGTCAGTTTGGTGTTAGCTGTGTTAGGTCTGAATGTCCAAGCTGCTGGAGAACTGGGGAGGATCTTGCACATGTATATTTTCCTACCAGAGTTACTTATTTCACCATGTGTGTTTTATCTTGTCAGCTTTTTGAGGCTTTTCTCTTTCCCACTGTGGTTTCTATGGAAATGTCATGGGTTTGGGTGGCGTGTAGTAACCCTCATGACTGCAGCACAGTCACTCCCTGTATTGCTTAGCTTGTGCTAATTTTGTGCCTGAATCGTGCTGCAGGAAAGGGGCAGAGAGTGTTTGACATTAACTAGGGGTGCCGCTCACAGGAATGGCAATCCAAGAGATGCCTTCCCCTGGAGTTGAGAAGATTAAGCCAAAAAGCAGCAGAAGCCCGCATCGCCAGGCAGGCTTGAGGATGGACCCTGCGGTCACCAGTCCCCTGGTGCGTGATGCACACTAGGAGCGGTCCCAGGGACAGCACTGTTGGTTTGGGGAGAGGAGGAGGAGGAGCGGGGCTTCTGGGGCTGACCCCAAGAAGGACGCTTCTGCCAACTGAAAGGTTTGTCTCTACTGCTTTTTTCAGAAGAATTGGTACATCCTAAAACATCTAAGGGAACTGGGGGCGTGCCTAGCTCTGTGCATAGAGCTACATGCATTTTAAAATAAAAACTGCTGACATTTCTTTCAGCTGTCCCTTGGTGTGAATCTCAAAGCGCTCTGTTTTCCAGTATTTCTCAACACTGAGAACGCCAGGCCGGACAGCGGAGATATATTAGCTCCGTGTGCAGGATTAGTGGTGGTTTAGGGGGTAAAATGAGGCACCTTGTGTTCCAGCAAACCAGCAACTTGCCATTCACAAAAAACCCCTACCCCAAAACAGGTGGTATTGTCTAGCTGATGGTTCCCTGTTGAGCAAGGCTTTTAATCTGGAAATACTGTCAATCACCTTCACAGTTGAAGAGCTTTAAGGGGGCTGTGCTTGCTGTTACCATAACTTTGTGGGTGCTCGTCTGCCGTGCTGGCTTAGGGAGCTTCTTCCAAAGAACTGCTCAGTACAGATGGCAGATGCCGTAAGTGTCTTCGGGTATAAAACTGAACTCTAAAGGTATAAATGCATTTACTTAACTAATCCACTTCTACCTGGAGTTGGACTTTAAGTGATGACTTAAGCATTGTCACCTCAAACCATAAATAAGGGGCCAAGGTGGGATTTCAGAGACGGCTGCCTTTGGTGCAAATACCACGCTTTGCAGCTCACTCTTCTTTTGGGTGTGACCTTTAGAACCTCTTTATGCTTGTTAGCTTTCTTCCTGGGTGCTCCCAATGCCCTTGGTCTGGCAGCATTTCTGAAGAAAGAGGTGCTGGGCCGCTCAGGTTGGAAGATTCTAGAGGAACATAGAAAATCATCAGTTTGTCTTTGTGATCTCCCCTTGTGCTGCACCCAATGCATGTTGGCTTGGGTGAAGAGAGTGGAAGAGCCTCTCCCAGGAGGGTCTCTGCAGCCATTCACAAGAATGTTTTTTGACAACATCACCAGAGGTGTAGATAAAACTAGAGGTGTCGATGCATGCTTTTACCAAGTCATCTTAGCAAACCATTTTCTCCAATAAATATGACAAGCTAACCCAGGGCTTCCAGAGACGCTGAAGGAATTTGTCCCTAAATCCCAGAGGAGCTCAGTACTGGGAAGCGTCTGGGAGGCTGATACTGTTGTTTTGAAAATCTTGGAGGTGATTGCCAGGGAGAGGAATATGAGAAAATTACTTCCTCCTTCTTCAGATATGGTCAATTTATAACCGTTTGGCTAATGTGATTATCTCATCTTGCCTGGGATGATAGATGGGATAGATAGCTGTGCTCTGTTTATTTGGGTCCTTGTGTGCCTTGCTTTGAAACTGTAAAAACTTTTTCAGGAACAAATACCATAAAGAGGAAAATGTAGCTTTCTCTACTTTCCCCTCTGACAGGCTTTGAAAATTTGGTCATTATTCTGTAACACAATGGTAGTTACAATCGTGTCTGTCAGCATGAAACTGGAAAATATTTTCAGCTCAAAATAAACTCTACAAGGAGAATAGTTTCCATGTTGTCCCTATTCAGAGGAAAGCTACTGGACTTTAGTCCTAAATAAAGATTCCAGATGACTTTGGTGCTGTGAGAAGCAGTAGTGGTAGCCCTAAATTTGACTGCAAGCTTAACACGTCTGCTGTTCTGCATTGCTCTTTGCATTCACCAAGTCAACAGAGCAGGTTTCACGTTGGCTTCTCAGTGTTGCTGGTGCTTTCAGTCGTTTCAAGAGATAGTTTTCAGTTGCGTAAAATGGAAGACTTTCCAAAATGTACGTATTGAGCCATCAGTTAGTTGGCAAGTTATTTTTAAAGCTCGCCGCCTCCTTTTTTCCTCTTCAGCCCACTGAAAAACAATGCATTAACCTGTGCTTGAGAAGACAATGATTTGCTTGGGTTTGATACAGTTAGACCTGTTTATTTTGTTAAGTGGAAGATGCTTCTAATGTATTTAGCAGTAAATCATCCTCAAAGCCAGTCCTCTGAACGGTGCTTGCTGCTGTTCTTTCTCCTGACCGGGCTACTGGGATCTTGTTGCTGAATTTGCAGAAGATAATGGCCAGTCCCCTCAGATTTGTCGCTTCTAATGTCAGTGATCAACAGGGATCGACTGCGTCACTAATTTCTGATGCATGTTTAGAAGTAGCAATTCAGGTCGGTTTGAAACTTGGACGTTTTCTCTGGTGTTAGCTAATTGTGCCTATTACGCTCTATTGTTATTGTCACTGAGGGTATTTTTGAAAATTAAGGGTGAAATGTGACTGCATAACAATGAAACTCATCAACGAGGCTCCCCGAGCCTATTGTGAGTCACCCTTGCTGATTTTAGTGACAAAAATAAGTTTTCTTTTGCAACTGTTGACTCCTGCAAGCCCCGCAGTTACTCATTGCGGGAGCAGGAGCTGGTCTGTGTTCTGGCTCGTGCTTTGGGAAGAGCCACTGTCACCAGCGCCTGGCCGGGGTGGCATCTCACACGCGTGTGGCTCCTCTGCGGGGCCAGCCTCTCGCCGTTCCACCTGTAGTTTTTAAGGCTAAGTTTTTAAGCTTTTTACTAGCTTTTGGAGATATTTGAACTTCATCAATTTTACTAAAAATGCTGAAACTGAATAGTGCTGTCGTGAGGAAGGAGGGGTAGCTGGTTCTTGGCAAAAGTTTGTATTTTAGTGGGGGAACAGAGAGGACAAGGTCCTGGATTTACATAATTGTTGATGCCGTTTTTTTTTTTGTTGTTGTTGGTTTCTCCCCTCTGGTCTTTTGTCTGTATAATTGCACTAAAAGGTAATGGTGAATGAGTGGAAGACATCAGCAGGGCAGACAGGCTATGGTACGCAGCACTCATCTTCAGGGGGAAAGCAGCTAGGAGAGCGGTTAGGACCTCTTACTTCGTTAACCTCACACCTTCCCAAGAAGCACAGTTTCAAAGTACCTTTTTCTGCTCCTCCTTGCTTTGTTTTTGCAAGGATTTGTCTCCATCAGAGGTCAGAGACGTTGGGCAGCTTCTCTGACGTGAGCTGCCAGAGCTGCAGGGACTCCAGTGGAGCTGCCAGTCTGGGCGAGCTGATGGTGTGCCCTCGGGTCCAAAGTTCTTCAGTTCCCAAGTAACGATGCTCTGATTCCATTTCCTTCTAAGCTGCCTTGTCACCCCTCAAATAGTATTCCTACTTCTGGTAGGAAACAGCTTTATGTTGCATGTTATGCCGAGACATAACCCTGCCTGTAGCAGGCTGGGATTTGGAGATGTTTCCTGTGTGGGCAGGTGCGATCCAGCTAACGGCTTATGCGAGTTATGGGCATCCTTTGAAGCCCCCATGGCACACCCCTCAGATGCCACACCAGATGGGAGGGACCATGGAGCTGATGCACAACGACAGTTTATCTTTTTGTTTGTTCATTTTTTCCTAATCTGTCTCCCGAATTTCTTCATCCCTGCATGCAGTTGACTTCCAGAATTTGGAAACTTCATAGCGCTGTGCTGAAGAGAGGTGAAGAGGGTTATCAGTAAATAACACAGATGAAGCCATAAAGCATCCTTTTGGAATGAGCTTGACTTGTGTCTTACTTAAATGACATAAAACTAAACACGTATATTGTACACCTGAGCAACTGAGACTGTTTTGTAGAATTAGTGTATGTAATTAAAAAAAAAAATTGTTAGCAGAGTGTCAGTAAAAGTATGGATTTTTAGTGCTGCCATTGCTTATGCTTTGCTTTTCTTTCTTCTAATTACCAAGACTGGTATTTTTAGGGTAGCTTTGCAGCTTGTCTATTTTCTGCCAAGTTGGCTAAAAATGTTGGCCTCGTGTGACACGATAAATATTCTTTTGGAAACTGATGCTGTATATATCCTGAACTTCCCCTTCTGCTGATGTCTGGGTTTGTTCCTTAAAATTGCAACAGCAGGAGCTGGGGGAAAGGTGTCCCTTTTTATTAAAGCCTGTGCATATGGCTGTTACAGTCTTAAGAGTAGCTTGAATAGTCTTTGCAGATAAAGCTGATAGAGTGGAATGTTTTTGTTTGCTTTAGCTTTTGGGTGGTATTAGCCTTAGTTGTAACCTCTTTCAGTTTCTGTTATGGACTTCCTAGAGCTCTGATCCTGCAGTGAAATCCATGCCGATAGAGTCCTTCTGCGCTGAGGTCTTAGGTCGCCGTAATGAGGCCAGACACGGAGCGCGGGGCTGCTGCCGAGCTGCTCTTGTCGGCGCCTGCCCCTCCGCTCGGCGCTGCTCAGCCTTTCCTGCTGGAGTCACAGGGCTTTTCTGGGTTTACTTATTTACTTATTTTAGGGTTGTCCTGATGGGAGCTTTTCTCTGCTAACGTGTCTCTTGTCTGCGTTCGTAAGATATCTAGGTATAGGTTTCTTCAGGGGTGTTGAGGACTGCGTGTTGCCGGTGCCCTACCCCGGGACTTGTCCCTGGTGTCCTGCCCGAGCTCTGACCTGCAGCAGTTACCTCACGGTCAGCCGGCTCCTCTGCGAGGTCTGTGGGGCCTCGGTGCGGGTTGACTGTGTCCTTGCTGCTTAAAATGACCACCCAGAACAACGCGTCTGCTCGGGGGTTACATATATGAAGACCCTGCTTAATCTGGGAACTCAAGGTTGTAGTGGGAACCCACTGGTAAAAGTGGGAATTGCTGCGTGTCGCCTTTTCAACAACACCCTCCAACTCCAGGCAGGCTATGGGGTGCTGCTTGGGTGGAAAAGGTGTCGGGAAAAGGTGTCATTTGTGTGCTCTTCCACGCGAGGTACAGCTCATGGATGAGTCTTCGCCTTGTGCGTTTGGGCAGCATTGTGTAGGTGGACTCGGGGGTTTCCCAGCTGGCTCTTGCAGCGACTGACTGGATGTGCCGGCTTTGCTGGGAACGCTACACCACAATGCCCTCCAGAACTCGTGAAAGACTAATGCGCTATTTGTGTTGTTGATTTCTGGACTTTGCCGTCATTCAGGATTTCAGCTTATCGATACAAGCGAAATAAAAGCAAATCTGTGGAAAAGCAGAAATTGAACTTTTCTAGGCTAATGAAGCTGTATTGTGTCTGACACATGGGTGGCTAATCTGCTGGAAAAGGGGGAGGGTTGACTTTTAATGAGAAGTTATTAGATGTTGAGTAGCTGTTAAATCACTATATTAATAAAATGGACAATCCTCTCTAGCTTGTCTCCTTAAAGTATTCTATTAATTGAGAACTCCCTTTAATCCATTCTTTAAAAAATTAATTAACATTTTGAAAAACACTTTTTTTTGACTGTAGCGACCTGATACAGATTAAACTGGGGCTATGTCATGACTGCTTCCTTTATGTTCTTTAGCTGCAATTTATGGCCTCTGTTGATAATACCAGCCTCATATAAGAGCTTAAGACATCTAAGAACAAGTCTAATGGGCTGAGTTTTTGAATTGGCAGCAAATAGGAAAATAGGAATGAGATGAGAAAACAGGTTCTGGTGCCTGGAGTGAGGACTTGGATATTATTTTCAGTTCAGCTACTGATTTTTGGGTTGATTGTGAACCAGCACTTGCGGTGAACTTTGGACTAAACTATATAAACTTAACTGTCCCTCAGACGCTTGCATTACCTGTAAAATGCAGGTAACTTGTATCGTTCGGACTAATTGTCCTTTTCTTCGTGCCACGCTGTGACCAAAATTGAAATGTTCAAGCCCTCTGGGCTCCTCTACCTGCAAGACACCGTTATAATTTCTGGATATGCCAAAGCCTCCAGCTTTTGGTGATTTGTCACTTTCACCTGCCAGTTCCAGAGGCTTTTAGATGCCGCCACCTTGCAGCAGGCGAGGAGGGTGAGCAGCGTCTCCTCTCGTGGTCAGGCAGGTCTGGTGCTGCCCATTAGGGGCCAGCGTACACGTGTGCTCTTGATGTTGCCGTCTAAGAAAGTCCAGATCCTGAATCAGGTCACTGTTTACAAAGCAGATTTATGTCAGATATAAATACAGCTGTAATGCCCTTTAAAGAAGGGCATGCGTGGCTCTTGCAAAGGCTGTGCGGCACTCTTGCTATCTGACAGCTGACACGCGAAACTGCGACAGCGAGGACGGAGAAGCTCTCGAGGTGTAAAACAATGGGCCAGACCAGAGCGAGACCTGTAAAGGCAGGACAGGAAACTGCACCGCTTGGTCAAGGCCTTCAGAGCTGTCCCTGAAATCTGAACCGACAGAGTGACGCTTTCTGCTCTGTGCTTTGCTTCCTCAGCTCTTGTCAGGCTGGAACAAGGTTTCCATCCTATGGCGCATCTAATGAAAAGGAAAGTTTTGTGCCATAACCCTTCATGGGCTTGCTTTTGTCACACTTTCTTATAAAGGAGGTTGCAAAAAAGGACACTCGATACAATTCGGATGTGTGGTGGGGAAGGGAGGAGAAAAGTTTATTTGAACAGGTCTCGGAGGTCAGGAAACAGATTTTGTTTGTTTTGTTTTGATCCTCATTAAATTGCTTTCTTTCACCCCACGGGCACAGAATGACCCATTGTAGGACACCCTGACTTGTGAAGTTTAATTTTTAGTTGGAGAAGACAGTTGAAATCCAATTTACTTTGGGGAATAAAACCACACGGAATTCCACACAAGTCCTCAAGGAACATGAGAAATCCACCCTTGGGAAAGCTCTCTGCTTGCCTTTTTGGGCTAAAACCACAATATGTGGTCTAGGGCTAGTGAATGCTTTGTTATGTCCAGAAATTCTCTGTAGGAAAGAGAATTGTTTCCTGGAGAGCAGTCTGCGTGAAGCCAGATCCTGGCTTTTTGAAACCAGTGGCAGTGGGAGAGGCGATGGCAGGGGTTCAACAGCAAAATGGGTCGTAATAAAAGGCCAAAGAAATTGCTTCAGAGTTTTGTCTTGTGGATTTGACAGCTGAAAAATTAGTTTGCTTTGTGATTCCCAAGATATTAATGTCACAGTTGGGTTCGGAGAACAACTTAATTACATCTGATAATGTTATCGGCAGCAAGGATTGTTTGCACGGGGTTCTGAGGATACTGCTTTAAGTGAGGGTTTGAGCATCTTTTGATCTTGACTAGCTTCTTCCCTTCTCATTTGTAGAAACAGTCAGGAGATCTGTAGCCCTCGTAGAGGAGGGAGGGGTGAGCGTTTGGTCGTGGCCACGCTTATCCCCAGTGTAATGAAGCCACGCACTGTGGCAGGCTGCCTGGGCGGCTCTGCTCGTCTTCATTCAAGTTACTGCATCAAGGGAATCCGGATCTACCCAAACTTAAACAAAACGGAAAAGTTCTTGAAGCTTCCAGGTGCTTTCCTGCAGGAAAAGGGTGTGCCTGCGTGCTGGGGGAGATGGGGTGGGATGTGTGCGGAGAACCTCTGGGTTCTTGGAGAAATTTATTAACTGCGCTAATTTTTAGGAATTACTTTATTTTCTGCAGAAATTACTGATAGCTCCAAAGGTAGTTGGTAAGAAGAAAAAAAATTTCTTCTGCGTTTTATTCTTGCAGAATTGGGCTTGTTATGAGGGAAACTTAATTTAATTGAGCTCCCCCGCTCCCTCTTCTATTAAAAATAATATATTATTTTATAGCAAAAGCTGGACCCAGAAACTCCTGAATCTGCTTCATCATTAATTCTCTCTTGGATGTTGGACCAGATCGCTTTTCTCTCTGTACCTCAATTTACCAGCAAATGAGGGATAATGATGGTTGCCCTGGCTCCTGAGGCCAGGGCAGAGCTTTAATGCATCTGTCAAGTGGTGCGAGGTGGCTGCAAGGAGTTCAGCCGGGCACCAGCCGGGCACTGCCGCGCTCGCAGGTCTGGAGCAGCCACGCCACTCCGCGTGTGCTTACTCGGGGTGGGTGACTCAGTCAAATAGTGTTGTTTCCTCTTTTCTTGACAGTACCCGCATTTGTCTCCTTAGGCACTGCTCCTGTCCTTGGCTTGCGGTGAATTCATCATTTATTATTATTTTTTTTCGGAGCCTGCCCTGACATGGGTGTTTCTGACTGAGAGCGTCCAGGCTGCTCACGTTCCTTTCGCAATGCCATTTTCTTTCCCTATTATATCACGTTTTGCTTCACATCAAGTCTGCAAAACGATGGGAATGGTAATCGAATTGCGTGTCAAGAAAACCAAACAAATGGAAGACCGTACAGCTGGCCCTGAGTTTCATCTAGAGAAAGGTTTATAAGTATTAGGTAGAAACACGCCGTACTTCGTGTTCACAAAAGCTTGTACAGAAGTTAAATATACAAAGGTGCAGCTGGCTTCCCTCCTGGGAGTGACAATGTCACTCTCTGCGGTGTAATCAGCCTCCTCTAGCCCAATTCTGTCTCGGCACCTGGGTGTTTTATTATGATTAACTTTACTGCAGGTGTCCTCTGCCTTGAGGTTCACGAAGGTCTCTCTGTTGTGGGACATCAGAAGATGGATGGCTGTGGCAGTGAACTGTCAGGACTGTTGGGAAGGTGGTTGGTACATTCAGAGAAGGAAGTGAAGAAGTGATTAAAAAAGAAAAACATAGCAAGAAGGTGAAACCAAATGTGTGCATGTGTGTGGGGTTTTTTTGTTTGTTTGTTTTATTTTAAAATAGCATTTTAAATTCTTTGCAGTTATCTGTTGTGGATGCTTTTTAAATTTCATTTCTAGCGTTTGCTTGCATTGAAGGTATAGATATAACTTGACTTTTATTTTCTCTTCCAATACCATATGGCAGGGCATCCTGCATTTTTTGTCTTTTATCTTTTCAGCCTGTATCTAACTGCAAAATACATGTTCAGTTTGCCTCCTGCATTGCATCTATGTAACAGACTGTTCACTTCCATTTCTCTGCCATGAAAACTTGAATTTTTAAAGAAAAAAAAAAAGGCATTAATAAATAGCATGTTTTTTCCGAGTTTCTAGCTAAACTAATAAATCAAAATCTTACAGGAGTTTTGGGGTTACAGTGGGGATGCTGGTGTCTCAGGCAGATTCCAATTTAACGCCACTCTGTAAAATCGTAAGGTTTTGATTTTCATAAAGAGAGAATTGTCTGTGCATGGTGGCTGCTTTTCCTCTGCTTATGCTCTTGGAAAGTGAGTGGGGTCTGATGGATTCATCCTTGCCAAGTCCTGGATTCAGTTTGCAGGTCCAGCTATATTTTAGTATCTCCCGTGGGGTTTTTTTGTGTTGGATTTTCCCAGGGGAGGTGGGAACGGGGATGTGGATTAACACTTGGCAGTGTCCCTGGGGTGTCTCATTGCCTGAACTGGCCATTGCATCCTGGTTTGGAAGAAGCGTGTGAAACACCCCGCAGACGCAAAGGTGTGGAGAAGTAAAAATGGACCTTCACGCCTTCACCTTGCTTCAGGGCTTCTCATCTCACCGAGCACAGCGGTCACAGCAGCTTCCAGGACGATGGCGCTGGTCCTGGGCTTGTCACCCCTGGGGATGACTGGGCACTAGCGTAGGAAAACGTTGGCAGCCAGCAGCGCTCCAGCAATGAGTCACCACGCTGTTAGAGGGAGAACTGGCACCAGGAATTGTCTTTGTCATTATACGAATACTGTGAAAAATGTGCTGGGATGTATATCCCTCCTGGATGCGTAATGTAAAAATAACTAGCTTTGGCGTTAGGCTGCTTGGGCCAGTCTTGGGTCTTAGTAGTTAGATGAACCAATATTGTGTAGTTCTTAGGAAAAGCTGCCCTCTCCTAGGGCTTTAAAACCACTTCAGCAAATGTGGATTCCCTTCTGGGAAGGCAGAGGCAGGTGTTAGCCTCCTCTAGGGAGGACTTTCTCCTACTTCCAGAAGGCTCCTGATTTAATCCTCGCGTGCCTGAACGTGCCTCCTCTTCCAGGAGAACATGGAAATGTTTCTGTCCTTGCTCAGAACTGCTGTGCCTCCGTTCAGTCCCTACCACTAGCAATGCAAGGGCGTCTCTTCTTCCTGGAAGATGTTACACCAGGTCCTGGAAGAACCTGCAAAGGTCCTGAGTTTTAAGGAGGTGCAGCAGCTGGGTCTGGGGCAAAGCGAAGGGCCTGGCCCCATCAGCAGCCCCAGCCCCACAACGGCTCCCCACGGAGGAGCCTGGAGTTACCTGTCCCATGGCCCTTGAGCTGGGAACTCTTGAGGTGATTTAAAACAGAATCTTTACCATTTTTTAGACTTTTTAACAAGTTTGAGCGATAAGAAATCACCCTGCAATTTGTTACCCAGGCCAAAGAAGAAACTCCACCAGTCTGGCATGTAGTTCAATTTGGCCTCCTCTGCCTCAGCTTGCAATCTGCTTAGCTGAAAACACCCTGGAAACCTATAAATTATGTAGGCGTTATTAGAGGCTGAGGGTTCCATGTTGTGGTTAGCATTAAGGATGATTTGCAAAAGCAGTAAGATCTGATGGTTTAAAAATGCTACATCACTCTGTATGTGGGATGCGGAATGGTAGAGGGGAAGAAATAACACCAGCCCAAAATGTGCTGAATAATGAACTGAAAATGGTTATTGATTATCCATGCACCTTCATTATCCTCCTGCAGTCTGAGAGCAGCTAGCGATTCTTTTTTTTCTTTATTAAAAAAAAAAAAACAAAATCAAAACCAAACCAAACCCAAAAAACTTTCAAAAGCACTTATAAAATATTTAGTGTAATTATTTCCAAGATCAAAACTCCAAAGAAATTACACAGCCAAAGAAACCTTGTTAATCTCTTGGTGTTGTGGATGAAAGAGGCAACAGAGGTATTAAACATTTACCGCTCTTGTGCAAAATGGCCTCTTACTTTCAATCTCAATTGCAATATTATTCATCAGCCTTCACTGCTGCGTTTGTCTTGCCTCCCATACAAGAATTTTAGGCATCATTACAAGTTTCTTCTGATGGAGCAGGACTTATTTTCTCTATCCCTATTTTGCCTTTAGGCAAGGTAAATCTCAGCCTAATGAAACCAGGGTGAAGTATTACGGTGCTGTAACACTGACTTTGCAATCATACAGTGTTTCCCTCCATGAAATAGTCTTTTTAAACCTGCTATGAATGTTCATTTCCTTTTCCACATCATATTTGCATAAGTGAGGTAATAAAATGTTATTTCCATCTAGACTGTAACTACTGAAAACGTGGAATAGCTGTTGATGTCTCCTTCCAGTTCGATAGGGAGTTACTGAGGAAGCAATCCATAGTCTGTCCAGTGTTGACTCAAATCCCAAAGTAGCGTTTTTGTGTCTCAAAAACAGGTTTGGTGGATCTGCAGGTATTTGGAGATAAAAATTCAAAATAACCTTGAGAAATCATCTACAGCGGGCTATAATTTGGAAAAGATGAGTGCAAAGGCCCATGAATAAACTATAAAATGAGGAATGGCCGGTGTAGTTGCCGTTCTGCAGGAGATGAAATAAGGCTGCAATGGGTTTCGGACAGAGCGGCCGTCTGCTGCCTTACGCTGCTGGCAAATATCGTGCTGGGGTACAGGGAAGACGTGAAGTTGTCCTTGTTCTTCAGGACTGCTGTGGCTCACACCAGTCTTGGAGGTGAGGATTGGTGGGAGAAGGGGTGAAGGGCAAGAGAGAGAGGCCTTGCATGGTCTTTGAACATGAAAAAGAGGAATCGTGGAAGAAAATAATGAACCATTTCCTGCCTCTCCTGAGATTAGCTCACAAAGAGAGGGGCTGGAACTGTATTGAGGGTAACTGAGGTTGGACAGCAAAAGCCTTTTACATCTCTAAGCAATCTGGAGACTCCAAGATGCCTTGTTTCTGCAGCTTGAAGAGTTTTTCTTCATTCCTAATTTTTTCTTTAAAAAAAAGATAAATAGTCCTGTTTCCTGAGCAGTTTTTATCTGTAAGGCCGTTTGTTTTCAAAGCAAGTCTTAGCGTGGGTTTGTGCTCAGCTGGGTGCCTGAGCACCCTCTGGGTGAGCTGGTCACCAGCGGTTTGCAGAGCTCTTGCGCCTCGGCCTCGCTGCTCTCAACATTTCTTACCCTCAGTTTCTGATTTTCGTGCTTAGTCATTGGTAAGATTAAAAAGTGGCAGCTCTCATGACTTCCAGCTCTTGTTGTTGTAATAAGAAAGGAAAAAATGGAGGGTATTGGATAGTTTTAATGTAATTTCCAGTGCAGCAACTATCGTAGAGATTGAGAAGAGGGATATCGTGGATCCTCTCTTGAGATAGACAGGTGAGGTCATGCCTTGACTCTGGTTCATCCTTGGTCTTTCTCCTTACATTCCCATGCCTTGCTGCTGCCAGCATGTTTGCTGTGAGCTAGGTAAAAGGGTTGTTCATGGGACACTAAGAGCATGATTTGGTTTGTTGTTGGCTTTTTACTTCTTAATCCAAGTGAAGCCTTGACCAACCAGTGGGGACGGCACCAAGCACACTTCTGCTCGCTCTCCTCCTGAATTTCCTTAGGAAGAGAGGTTGTGGCACCCAGAGATGTGAAATGTAAATGCAAATACCTTGGAAATGAGATATACTTGTTTTGTTTTTTTTTTTTAAACTTGGCCAGCATCCCATCTCTCTGCTGCTGCTGCCCACAGAGTACGCAGACTTGTGCCTGGCAGTGGCCTTCAGCTAATGGACGTGCCACAAATGAAAGGAAAGTGCTGTCCATTGCCGTGTGCCTGTAGCATTGCATGGATTTTTCTTTACAGTAGTTTATTCACCCGCCAGCAATTTTCAATGTGTTTTCAGCCAACACACTGCACTTACCACATTGTCAGTGCTGCTTTTATTTTTGTTTCTCTGTGTGTGTATTTATATGCGTGTCTATATATAAAACACATATTACACATCTATATGTATTTATATGCGCGTGTGTAATGTCTGCCTATTTTCAGTACGTAACGCTGAGAGACTTGGACTAAGAGCAACCCATTAAAAGCAGGATCTGCCTGGTTCCTTTAGCTCAGCTGAACGGAGGAGTCTGGCTTTGCAGCGAGGCCACAGGACGCTGGGTTTTGTGGCTGCTGTGTTCGTGCAGACTACTTGGAAACTTTTAACCTTTAATTTCAGATGCGTTCTTTTTAATATTCAGCTTTATCTCCAGCATCAGCAAAAGGATTAGAGGCTGGTTTGTCTTTCACTCTGAACTCATCTGTGACTTCAGTGTGCATATTAGTTCTTTTAATGGCTTCTTTATTAGTTCATTATTGCATAACCTCCAGGCATGGCAGGACTTGAAACGTTAATTTTCCAAGCAAAGTTCAGCTGACAGACTTCCCCTGGTCCCCTTGAAGTCGGCATGTGAATGGAGAGGGCTGGCTTGCTCTGCACCGCAGCATCACTTACAGAGCAGAAAGGAAGGGAGTAAAGTTTTCCTCTCCCCAGATGTTAGAGGAGTAATAGGAATGGAAAGTATGAAGAAGGAGTACAATACCCTGGAATATTTAAGGAGAAAAAGTTGTGTGCTTGCGCTCTGGTGTGGTGTGATTATTTATTTTTTTTTTTTTTTTCCCCCTTTTCCCTTTCGCTGCTTCAAGCTAGTATTTGGCTGCCCAGTGAACTATAACAAGATTTAATAGCTCCAGTGTAGCTATATTGCATTTGGACTGATTCCATCCTTCTGTTGTGATAAATGTCTGCTTTACAATGAGCTCTTAAATTCTATAAGTGACGTCAAATTGTATCTAATAATGGAAAAAAGATCAAGTACTGCAAATGCAACTTGCTCACTCTGTAAATGCGACTTGTTCGCTCTGTGTCTACCTTCTCAAGCAGTGTTTTATCCTTGGTCCATTGCAGTCCTACCTGCGTTTGAGATGTCTTTTGAGTTTGCCCTGAGGTTTACACCTGAGAAAAATTGTTTTCCACGCATGGTTGCATTTTCCTCTTCCCCTCCCTTCCTTTTTCTCTGCCTGTGTTGTAGGCTGCGGCCAGTCCCGGCGGAGGCGAGTGCAGGGAGCTCCCCCGGCTCAGCTGCCAACCCTGGCCACACGCTGCATCTCCTCCGGCGCTGGGAGGACCGTATTGTGGTTTTGCAATGTGGGCAAATGTTCATTAGCTGATGATTCACTGTCAGATGTGACCTCAGCTCAGTCGTGAAACTTGGACGTGTAAGCATCCGTGTAGAAACTTCTATTCGAAAAATATGTGACAGATTAGATGCACGATTAAGATGTATGATTACCAAGAACATTGCTTACTGACACAACAGCCTTTAAGCAGTGAGCGTGTGAACTGTGCACTTTGAAGGAGCTTTAACTTCTGATATTTTTTTTTTCAAGGCCTGAGGAGTTTTTAAACCTGCTTAGCTGTCAGTCAGCAGGTACGACCTGCTCTACGGAAACTGAAAATTGCTGATTTTAAAAAGCTCATTCTGTCTCTTCAGTTTATCAAACACGCACGTGTGCGTGAGAGACAGTTTTCAGTGTGGCGTTGAGTGTTAACGGCAAATAATGGTAGCCACAAAATTACTAAATAGAAATGTTGGGGTTTTTTAACCTTTCAGTGTGAACATTGCTCGAAACAGTCCCACCGCCTGCACAGGAGAGAGCACTGTGGCGGGGTTGGGAGGAGAGGGGAGAGGAGTTGATGGTAAAATACGAGCATTCAATGTTCATCTGCTTGGAAAACACTCATAAGTTGCATTTTGCCCTTGACCTTTACGTAGTGGTAGTCATTCATGTGATCGGAGGAGGCAGTTGTGCTCCAGCTGATACTGCGCTAATCGTCATGCATTCACAAAACACGAAGTTCCTCTCTATCCTGTGGTGCTTCCTGATGGGATGGCAGCGGGATGTGGGCAGGAGACTGCCGAGGCCGCGCTGGTCCATGTGATGGATCACGGGCTGTGTGTGCTGCGGCCCTTGCCAAGGGCCAGGTAGGCAAAGCTGGCGAGCGAGGGCTGAGGAGGTTTCAACAATGATGTTTTGCAGATGCTGATGGAAGCTTCTCCTGAGAGACAGGGACACCGTGCACAAATGGGATCGGAGTGACAGATAAAGGGAATGGTCTTTGCAGCAGTGATATTCTGGATGGATAAAGCTGAGCAAGGCTACTTTGGGGCCAGGAGGGAGAGTGCCGCATTAATCAAGGTGTGAGTGTTGAGGCTGCCTTTAAAAAATGCTGACTTAGGTCCTGGGAATCTGTTTCACATTTATGCTGCTTCTTCTAACGGCATAAATAAATCTAAGCGCAATATATATGCAGAGCTTCCAGTTGCAGGAGGGCACTGTATCCTCCCTCAGGGAACGCTGCAGGAGAGGGAAGGTGGCCGGGCTGCTCAGCATGGTGTTGCTTCCCAGAGTCCAAGTGTTTGATACACTTGGGACTAAAGTTAACATCTCTGACACTGCTTTCATCAAGGAGGCATCTGTTTGGGTGGATAAAGGAGAAGCAGAGAACCTGAAGAAAATCTTTAGGGACATAGGTGAGGTCTCCAGAAAATGCCTTTGCTTGTCCTTTTGCCATTACACGTTTGGCTTGGTTTTCTTACAGTTGTTTCTGTTAATTATCTTTCATTTCTCAGTTATGTGAAAATATTGCAAGGAAATTGTTCAATAGCTAAGTCAAGGATATCGATCTTTAGCTCACGGGAGCTCATAGGGGAGATTTTTCTCAACTTCAAAAGGCAGCACAGCCCTGAGTGGGCGGTGGTTGATAAAAACCTGGGACTGCAGTCCCAGGGCTGGTACCTGCCTCTGCCACTGGCTGCTCTGTGACCCTCCGGGATGGGTTTTTCCTTCCTAGGGCGAGTCTTTTAACTTCAAAATAGCGTGAAATGAACCTCCTGCACGAGGCTAGAAAAAGCTCATTATAAGTTGCTCTCTGCATCTAGGGCTTTTTCTTCCCTGTCGAAAATGGGAAATAGCGGTCCTTTCTACAGGGTGGGTTGTTGCTGCCGTGGCGTAGCTCTCTCCAGCCCTAAAAAGCCTGTGTTCAGCAGCCTGGACGTGGAAAATGTGAGCTGGTCAAAAATTAGTTGTTGAGGTGACAGCTAGGAGAGCTGTAACAGCACAGCTGGCAACAGGGTGGTAGGAGCCCTTCTGTAGGCTGAACCCACCAGCATGAGTGTGGTTCTGCGCTGAACCCAACCGCCGTGTCAAGGAGCCAGGATTTTTGCTGTAATACTCAATTTCCGTGCCCTTCAGGGCCAGCCTGTCAAGCCTGGCCAGGGTTTGGCCTCCAGTAGCACAGTTTAAATAACCTTCATGCACTAACTCTTATTCCTTAATTACAAGCTGTCGGTTGTCATTGGTCCTCTGCCACCTCGTCTAGTAACAGGGAAACTGGCCCTGACGCTCTCAAAGTGACAACCCCAAACACCAAGTTCATGGGCTAAACAGAGAGATTTTGAAGCGTTTCTGAATCTGTTCAGCCTCCGCAGATCCCGATAGCGCCCCCCACTTTAAGAAAGGACGCTTTCTTAAAAAGTTTGTTATTGTTGCAAGGGAAGCCGTTAAAATCGTAAGTAAACGCAGCACGCTGTGCATTAGCCTTCAGACAGCCTGAGGCAATAGCTCAGAGGTGGACCTGACTCATCGCAGCAGGGTATTGACTCTGGAGCGTAATTATGATGCTTTGAGAACCTGATTTTAAAATAATTGAGGTATAAAATTATGCGCCTGGCTTTCACAGTTACTACAGCTCTGTGTATAAATTGAATAACGGCCTGTACAAATGTGCCACTTGGCTATAGCAGAAATAGCAGCCAGTCTGGAAATGTCCTGCGTCACCATTGTTTTCTTCTTGCTGAGAGAAGCCGTGTGCAAGCTGAGTTTTGCAAACAGCCTTGGGCTGCCACCGGCCCTGGCTGTGTGGCCACGGGGGTTTGGCAAACCTATGGAAAGTCCAGCTTGGTGCTCGACGGCTGGACAATCGAAATCCAGCCCTGCTGTCAAAACGCCGGCTGCTTGCTAGCCCCGGCATGTTGAGCATCTCTATTCAGACACCTCTGGCTGCTCGTAGCGATGGGCTGGATGCAGGGAAGTGCCAGGGACGCAGCTGGTGTTTTGACACCCCTTTTCCAAAGCTGTGTCCTGGATCCCTTGCTTCCAGAAGGGCTTTCTCTTCTCTCCGTAGCAGCCGTCATGTCTGCAGTCAAACTTCTGTGTTTTGTTTGGAAAATGCGGTAAGTGGTCTTGGTGAGCTTTGATTCTCTATGAAGTCCCAAGACTTTGGAAGGAGGCCACTGCGCTCAGTGAGTTGTCTGAAAGTGCTGTTTTGTCACCTCTGTCCCACCTGGCATGGTGGTCCCCGAGATCTGAACCTGGTGAAAACCCGTGTTTATCTTTCACCCTTTGCCACCTGGGCTCCACTGCTCTTCGAAGGGTTAGGGCAGGTTATTTTCAGCTCAAAGGCAGCCCAAGCTGCAAACTTATCTTGATAACTTTTTTTTAACCAGTCTGGCTTACAAA
This sequence comes from Chroicocephalus ridibundus, assembly GCF_963924245.1. Classification (NCBI taxonomy): domain Eukaryota; kingdom Metazoa; phylum Chordata; class Aves; order Charadriiformes; family Laridae; genus Chroicocephalus; species Chroicocephalus ridibundus. Next base: position 5,676,896 of record NC_086296.1, on the reverse strand, counting down.
AAAAGGGCAAACAAGCGAGGTCTCCTTTTTCTGTGCCTCCTTTGGGTCAGGCTGTTGATCCCAGGTGCCTTTTCCTGCTCGCCGACTTGTTTTGAGGTTACACCGTGGTTATTGCTGTTGCTCAGTGTGTTTCCAGGGTTGTTTTCTACCCAGCTTCTGGGGACCGGTTGCAGTAGCTGGAGTGGGCAGCTGCTGGAGGAGATTTTGGGAGCATCACCTTTCCAACAGGCACATCATCAGGACCTGCTGCTACCCGGAGACCTGCAGGCTGGGCTGAAACACTGCTTTTCAACATTGACTGTGGGGAAGTAGAAACCTGAAGGGGAACTTTAAAGAGAAACTTCAGCTGTGGTGAAAGCCAAGCAGGAGGCTGGAGCAGGAGCCAGTGCTGTGGGCAGGCACGCTCCGCACGCTGGGTGCTTCGAGGCCGCTGCTGATGGCTGCTGCTGTGCCTGCTTGGGGCCAAAATGGTTGGGTTTTTTAGTCTGTAATAAAATAAGCCCTCTTGTGTCTTGGCCATCTGAATTATTACCTGCCTGGCACTTCATTATAAGCACATTTTTTCCATCTTGGTACTGGTTTCCTGCCATTTTATTGCTTTTAAGGTTCTATTTTTTGTTTTATTCATCTCTTCCAATCGATAGAAATATCCTGTTTTTAGCAAGCAGCAAAGGCAGACGTGACTGATGTCCTTATGGTGGGAGCAGAATCACTTTCAGAGCATTTGGGGAATGGGGGGAGGAAGCTTTTAAATCTAATTTTCAAAGATCTCTAAAGCATAACAAACTGCTCAAGACAGGTAGCTGAGTCTCCCACTGCCATTAGCTCCAGGAGGTGGGATCCTAGCATTGGGCCAGTGCTTGAGATCCATCCTCTGGTGGTTATTGTTGTTCTTTGCCATGCCACTAATTAAAAACCGCCTAATAAGATTATCCCCACCTGTTCTGGAGGATTAGTTTGATGGAGGAAATCCTGCACGTGCACATGGATGCGCACAGTTCTGTGCATGGCATGGCAGTGTCGGGAAGCTCAGTCTTCCCAGAATTATTCTCTACAGGGTTTGCCATGGCAAATATATTTTTTATTTTTATCTTTTTTTTTTTTTTTTTATTCCCCCCTCCACACACACAGATTGCTCTGACAGCAATAAAATGAAACAGAGAATTGAATTTGTAAATGAGTTGTTTAGATGATGCAGCACCAGACAGGTAGCTATACCAGAAGAGTCGGTCCGGGATGGATTTGCTATACTGCCAAATTAGAAATGCTGCAATCAAACGAAAGCCAGCTAACAGCATGGCTGCGCGGGGGCTGCGTGCCTGGGTCCTGGGTCGGGCAAACCCTTGGGCTGGGTTGCGGTGAGCCTTGCCCCTGCGTAAACTCAGCGTGGGCCAAGTCTGATGCAAGATGGAGATGTTGCGGTGCCCTTAGACTCCTGCGGATGTTAGAAGTCAGTAAACTTGGGCTGTGAATACTGAATTTTGTCCCTTGTTGCTCTGTGACCATGGGCATGTGCTTTATCCTCTCTAAACCTTGTAAAAGGTTGGTGAAGTGCTGCGCAAACACCCGAGTAGTGCTGAGGCCTGTTGATAGCAGTGTGGTTTCCTGGTTCCCGGACCACGGTTTAATCCACTAGATAAATTGGTGGGTTTTGTTCTGGATGTTTTTCCCCAGGCATATGGTTTGGGGCTGTTTTTGCTCCAGCAGCTATATCTGAAGACTTCCAATAAGCAGACACGGCAGACAGGTGGATTTTGGTGATCCCTTATGTGCTTTTATTGTCTTTATCCACAGCCCATAGGGAATCTTAAGAATATTTGAAAAGTTACAGCATTTCCTACACCAAAGGTTAAAGCAGTATTCCCCATATTCTTAAGCAATAGTTCCATTAAATTGCCTTGATGTGGGGTATGATGGGATTTTTTATGTTGCAGTTTGATCTTTGGCTGTGTTCTTATGTGGTGGGAGTGTAAGAATGAGTCTGGCATCGACATCAGTGGCAGGAGGATTTTGGCTGTGGACTACTTTGGAGGTGAAAGAGAAGGGATCCTACCAAGACAGTAATTCAGAATAAAGCAGGGAAGAAAAGTACATTTCTGCTGTCTTTATTGTTAGAATCCAAATGACTTTCTTCCTCACGTTACTGAGCGCTGCGGAAGTCTAATTATTGCCTTGTCTTGCTGCTGAATGAATGTGAGAGAATAAAACCTGATACCTTTGAGTTGGATGCATCTCTGGTGTGTTGCAGACATTGGAGAGATACTTTATTGTCTGGCAGCAAAAGGTCTGCCCATCCCTTTTGAGCTTTTGTCACATCTCTTCCATGGAGATGCTATTGCATATGCAAGTCTGATTGATACGGTGGCAAAGGTCAGGAGGGTAATAGCTTTGATGGTATCCCCTGAAGCAAATCAAAACTCTTCTAAAAGATTCTGTTCAATTTGATACCAAGGGTCTGGTAGCACTCCAGGGATTCTTCTGTCTGCTATTAAGCTTACAGCTATTAAAAAAATTAATGTTTGCCTGTTGATTGGGTGGGTTTTTTTTCCTAATAGGATGTTCTGCAATAAGAATGGAAAATAACTGCTTCTCTCTCTTTTTTCTTTCTTTCTCTCTCTCTCACTCTTTTTCAGGGATCCTCAATGCATTTGCTTGCCATTATTTAAGGAGCCTTTACTAAAAACATCCGGATTGTGTTTCTGAGCGGACAAAAGATTTTTGTATTCAAAATGCTTATAAAGGAATATCGTATTCCTCTTCCGATGAGTGTGGAAGAATATCGAATTGCGCAGCTGTACATGATACAGGTCAGTAACGTTTCGGCCCGTGCGGATGAGTGCAGGCTGACACGGGGCTTCGTGGGGAAGCGTGGAGTATTGCTGTGGAACTGGATGTTTTAAATTTGAGGTTTGCTGTGCGCTTATAAAGAAGTGTGGGGGGGAAAGGGATACAAACTTCAGTTTATGACTTGCTTCACCTTGTCCTTAAGTTAGAGAACCTCTGTTTGACCTGCCTGGGGAAACATCGGCTCAAGGATAGGCTATTCCTGTGGAAAAAAGCATTAAGTGTGGGGCTACCTAACTGGAAGTGATCAAGCTGTAAGGCTTGAGCAGCCACTGCTTCCCAGTTGGGCTGTGGTTACTGGTCATGCCGGTTCCAGCTGCAAACCAAAGGCTTCTTTCGGTGGGAAGAAATAGTCTAGTATAAACTTAAGAGAAGGTAAACCAAAGGCATAACTTTGAGTTTAGTGGGGGGGAAAATCTAGATGTAATATTTCTTTGCTTATATACCACTATGAAACAGATACCAATCAGTTTAGGCATAAAACTTAGATTATTTTGAACAGGCTTCTGAATACTGGTGGGAATTTTTGTTGAATTCCCTGTCTGCAATAAAGCAGTTAATTAAAACGTTGGGTTTTTGTAACTCAAATCCTCTGTGCCCATATTCTCCCAGTGTTTGAAATTCAACCAGGAGCATGTTTAAAAGGAAATGAATCTGAAGTGTTATTTCATTGTCCCACACTTTAAATAAAATTTAATTTTGCTCATCCAGCAAAACACGCGTCTAATATTGAGTTTGCAGTAGAACTCTGGTTTCTGTGGCAGGATAAAGCGATGTTAGAAAAATCTGCTTTGGCTTAAAACCTAAAACGAATTAAAGAACAAAAAAACCAACCCCAAAACCAAAGCAAAAGCCCATTTCTCCCCAGACCATCCAACTTTGTTCCTTTAAGGACTCATCCACTTGGACTTGACTGTTAAAACAGGGTATGGTGTGTGTTTTCCAGTAATAACAGTCAAATTCTTTTTTCTGACACAAATATAAAGCATGTATCATCTTTGTGCGTTTAACCTAAATGTTAGCATAAATGAATAAACGTTTTTCTTAGGTGGCTTCATTTTTGTGTATCTTTTCCTGACACTGTAGCTGCTTTGAATATTGTTGTAATTATTTTGTTACAACTTTTTCTTCCAAGTTTGGCTCAGCTGTTCTGAATAAAGAGCTGGTTGACAGGAGCAGTGTATTAGCTATGCGGAACTTGGCAGCGAGCAGCAGAGCGTACAGGGGAACGATCTGATTAAGAAGGAGGAGCCCACCTGATTTAACGGAGGATGAATCGTTTCCCGGGGAGTGTCTGTGGGAACCCCCTGCAAGGAGTGGAGGGCTTGATCAGGGGTCTGAATTTGCTCATCGCTTTCAGAAGTTAAAATACTTATTTTTATTTCAGCAATGCAGAACGCTGGATTCCACCTAGTTCACTTGACAGTGATTTTGACCATATCCTAATGTCAAAGGGCATGATAAGCCATTAGGGTTTCGTGCGACGGGAAGTTCACTGGCCCACTAGACTACTCGAGAAACCGCACCTCTGAATTGCCAACCGGCCCTGCGTCAGCCCTGCTCTAATTTTCTGCTGCACTGATATGCAGCAAAGTAAGGTTTCCTCTTCGATCAAGTGCAATAGCTGGTGTCAAGACAGGTCTCTGATCTCCCTCCACTTACTTACCCAGAGCAGGAGGGGGAACTGGAAACACTGTGTGTAGCCCAGGATCCAGGTGAGCTAGAGAAGCGTGTGACAAGCAAGTGACTTTACTGCATTATGTGTAGAAGCAGTAAAAAAGGATAAGTTAGCTGTACTTTTAATTGAAAATACTAGTCTTGGGCTCAAATTTGAAAAAAAGAAATAGCAAAACCAGAAAACTCACCTGAGGTTAGAATGTGGAGTTCATATTCTGTTTCTTAGTGTTTGGTAGCAATCTGCTTCAGCTCTCCCAGAAATTGGTGGAAAGATTCCTGCCAACTTCAATGGGAGCTTTTCCTAGGCCGTGATATCAAATGTCCTTTTTCTTCAGTTTGATTTAAAAGTATGCAGGTTTTGTCTTTGAGACAGGTGCTGGGGAGAGAGCAGTGGGGAGTCTGACTTCCGTTCTTTTCAGAGAGTGAGAAAGTGCTTCATGTCTGTCTTTTTATTTTTCCTCTGAAACGCATAAGGAGGCCACAGGAGAAGCAAGTTCTGCATGTTGAACCCCCTTAGGGGAACAAGCTGAGATATCTGTATACAACAGCAGTGTAGAGGCATTTCTTAGAAATCTGTGGCTGAAATGTAGAACAGAATGATTTCAAGTCGTTCCCGGGGAGAGGAGCGGTTCGTAAAAGCAAAGGTTCATTTCAAAGACATTTATTGTGTAGAGTATGGTGTCATTATTGCTGGAGACACTAGTCAGCCTGGTCCCATAAGAAGCAGTTTTCCAACAGTGTAAAAAAGAAATGTCACAAATATTCCTCAAGGGTTTTAGAGAGCCTTAAGCATGTACTTGAGGTTGATCACTCATTTAACTTCAAGCTTGTGAGTGAAGATCCCCATTAAACTCCAAACCGGTTGGTTTAAGGTTGCTCTTTTAAGAGCAATCAAATAATTTTCATAGATTTCAGCATCCTCCAAATGAAAGGTTTCCAAAAGGACCTTCTCACCTGAGGGATGAAGCAACTGGCCCGTGCAGTTGCTCTGGGAACCCTTTCTATGGCAGTAGTGCCTCAAAGCCACGTGGGCAGGGATGTTCACGCTCAAGCTGTAGTACTGTGGTCACTTTTCAAAGATGTTTTCATGGAGGTTTTTGCTTTGCAGCGGAAGGTCCTTTCATCTTCTTCCATGAAAGAAAAGTCCTTCCTTCTTCTTAGAAGTCTTAACAAAAATTTCCACCGGATTTGATGGTAAGCAGCATCACGCCCAAGTAGCAAAGGGTCCTTCCATTAAACTGGGACAGGCTGTACTCATATTTGCCATGTTTACTGGATGGGAGAATTAAAATTGTGCAGTATATAATCCAGCATCTCTGTTGGTTCTCCGCACCGCTGGGCAAGCGAGACATGCAATAAATCATTGTGTGGGTGCCCATGTTGCTCTATAATTCCTCTTATGCTTAAAGTTCTCTAGGCTGGTGTATAAAGCTGTGAAAACTGAGGTTGAGTGGCTTGCTGCTTTGCTTTTTAATTTTTAAATTTGAGGGGGAGGGGAGGGGAGCAACAAGTCCTTTAAGTGTTGCTTTCTGATAGCTTCTGAAATGTTATCTACAGAGACGGTGGTTTCAGTACTTTAAGTAGCACTTAAATTCTTCCATAAATAAGTTAATTTTACATTACAGCAAAGGGCTTAATGTACCTTTGATTTCTTGCTTGAAGCCTAGCAGATCTGAACTGAATTGGTTTTCTCTATTAAATTTTAGACTATCAGTATCCGTATTTTCATGGGAAACCTCTCACGCAGTGTTGTCAACATCTTCAGGTTGTGAGCCCTTGCTGCATTGGCCGCAGAGCAGTTAGGTTTGAGCTTTTCCGTACGCACAAGAGGTTTTTTGCATCATTGCTGCGTTTTTGTCTCTTTTGCTATCCAAATTAAAACATACTCATTTCTGTATCTGAGCTCAGAACCAGTGATCTTCCTACTGTGACCTCTTTTTAGTCTGGTGCATAAAACAAGCAACGTACTTCAAAAGAGTGAAATCATTCTTTGTACGTCTTCTCTGGACAATAGTTTTGTAGTGTAGCTTTTTCCTAAAAATCTGTATGTGCATTTAAAAGCCTGTCCAGCTCCCAAGGGTGAGAGGTCTCTAGGTAAACTCAACCTTGAGAGTTGCCCATAGGACTGGGAGAGCTGCGGTTTGATCTGGGGGAACTGCAGGCTCCGATCCTAATGTAAGCGGGACGTAACTAGAGAGGGGCGCTGAGGTGAGTTTCGTGAAGCACAGACTGTTTATGGAGGGCACAGCTGTAAGCGTCTGTAGGGATTTCTTTCTTCCTGCAGAAATACTGACTCCGTCCAGGACGTCATCTCTGACTCCGCACATCACATCAAAGGCACGAACGATATTTCTGACCCTGCGAGGGCTTTGAAGCCACTTTGAAGTTTTATACATTAGATAGATCTTATTGAAGGATCTCTTAATTCTCCCTCTTCTAAGTGTCCTGCATATTTGTGTCTCAACAGCTGTCCTTTCCTGTAATACCTGCTTCCTTTTCTTGTGTGTTTAGGGAACCTACCTTTCTGTATGCCTCCCCCTCACCCCAGAAATAGCGCATGCTTTAATGTTAAGTCTCTATCTCATCAAAGCTTGTATTCCAATATATGTTTGTCAGAAAGATCAGTATGTTATTAGCCAAAGGTCAGTCCATTTATCATCTTAATACCGTTCATTACTGCGATTCCATATGCCATGAGATTCTGAGAGACCATTGCCCTTCTGACCTTTACATAAGACGAGAAAATTCCTCTTGTTATTAAATCTTATTTTTGTATTGGTGTGCATAGCTTGCTTTCTCTGCTGTAAGTAAGTCTGGTCCTCATTTTCTCTGTGTACTTGTGACTTTCCTCCGAAGATAGTGTACTTTAAAAATATTATTCTGGACCTAGTGGTTGCCTTTTGAGGATGAGACTTATTTTAAGATGCTGTGTCATCCTTATAAGCTAATAACCTTAATACTGTGTCATTCAGCACTTTGAGAGTCCACGAATGGGGAAGGACTCTGGCCCCTGTTTGAGGCAATCTGTTAGAGATAACTCGTCTGCTCAGCGCTGTCTGCTGAGCTCGGGCAGGAACGTCAGAATTGAGGGCTCTTCTCTTCTCATCTTTGAACGTGAGCCTCTCTCCTACAGTCCCTCAGGGCTTTGCATTTATTGCCTTCCCTGACAAATCAGAGCATGTTTCCGAGCATCTGCGGTGTGCTGTACTCACCTGGCGTGACTGCTGACGGAGTACCCCGAGTCGCTTCAATCCTTTTCCGAAGGATCACGATTTGTCCGTCATCTCAGTCTCTAGACCCCTGCACTGTCCCACGTTCTCCTTCGTTTGCGTGTAGCTCTCAGGTAGCGCCTTTGAGAATAGACTTAAGAAAACGTGCGTGGTGGTGGTAATTCTTGAGGCCGTGTCCTGATATCTGGGTGCAAAAGTCATGTCCCTTAAACTGTTAGCTACACTTGGCAATTGCCAGCAGGCTCAGCAGATGGTGAGAGACTGATTAAGTGGGGGAAAACAAACTGACCCTTCATCTCTGGACACTGAAGAACAGGATGGCTGATTATTTTTGTTTCGTTTGCAGATGCCTTGGCCATCTGGACAGATAGACATATATGCTTTAATTTTAAAAGTAGGTGACACTGCTGGCAGCTCCAGAGACCCTGGAAGATTTACGAGTTTGAAAGCAAAAGCCTGGTTTGAAGCTTTTCCGCCAATTTCTATGCTGCAGCATTAAAAACCTGTGACTTCTGTGTTCTCTCTTCTTCCTCTGGTTTTCATAACCTTTTCTTTGCGATCATGAGGGCTTGCATCCTTCTGAAAGAGGAGAGTAAGATACTCGCAGTCGCTTAGTGTTGAGAACAAGGGGGCTACAGGTATGCTCAGTGCTACCAGACTTGCGGTTTAATTTGCACAGGTAACAATGACACCTGTACAGGTTAGCATTTTGGGAAAACGTACAGAAATAGCAAACATCTCTTCAGCATTTACTTTTTTTTTTTTCTTGTTTTGTAGTCATTATCCTGGAATCCAGTTCTTATAGTGGCAGTTATTCCATACCTGGTGAAAGAAGATTGATTTTAGAGTAGTGAACTATGTTGCCTTGGCAGTTCACAAATGCTCTCTTTCTCTAAAAAAAACAACTGAGTGAAGCTGAGAGAAGTCTATAACACAAAAATTATTTTAAACTTCCGACTTGTACTGGTTTTAATACGGGATGCAGCGCTTAGAATCCTACTGAGCTTGTGGCTGCCAAAAATCCTTTTTCCTTCTTTATTTTTTTATTCTTATGAAAGAAGATTTCTGACGTGTGGACAAAATATTGACTGTTCACCCAGATTAGGTCCTGACTTTTTCAAATACTTGAAGGCAAGTAATGAATTAAGTATTAGGAAAACTGTGGGGATTTCTCTAAGCCACTCCTTCAGTATTTTAGCATACAGCCTATTGTTAGTGAAGAGTTGCATTGGGTTCCTAAAATCCAAGGGATGTAGTCGGACCAGAACACACTGAGTTGGAATTTTGTCTGCAATTCGCAGTATAACAATGGTCAATTTGCTTTACCTCCCTTTAAACTAGGGACAGTAATTCTCCCAGACAGTGTCTGTGGAATAGTTAATACAGTGAAAAATCCATTTGAAGACAAGGAAGGAAATACGCAAGGTAAGATAAAATACTGAGCTGGAAGTGTAGTAGACGTTTTGAAAGATGGAGCATGTGCGGTAAACAAGTTTGAGGTATCTCCGTAATAAAATGATTCCTAATTCCTGTGCCTCTGGCACATCCAGCCCGGGCTCTGTAGGAGTGTGACTGGGCGTCTTTGTAAGGCGAAGTGATTGAGTGGCCGTGAGAACGGTTCTCTTAATGCTGTAAATTATTTATAGTCCTGCACAATTGATTGTCCCCAAAATATCCTGGTTTTGTACAAACAGCTTCATTAATATTGAGACCGGATTCTAAATAATGCAGTGCATACAACACTTGTACAAATTGATGCTGCACATATTTCTGCTCTGTCTTGCGAGAGGCTGCTGCTGACAACCTGTCCTGCCTTTAACTTTTAGGGCTTTTTTTTTAAGAATGTGTTTTACCTTACAAGAAAAGCAGCCAAGAATGATAGTGCTGCAGATGTGGCGCCTGTAACCTGCACTTGCTTGGGTGAGAACGGTCCCTTCTTCAGGGTTTTCTGCATGCTCAGCTTTGCTCTGCTTCTGCCGGCTGGGAGTCTGGCAGGATTTGGGGCTGGAAGCTCAGAGGGGGAGAGGTTCTTGCAGCTGCAAAGGGCTGTGACCCCCACCTCAAACATCTCTCAGGACAGTGAAGGGGTGGCAGGAGCGGACCTGGGATCTCCTGGACGCTAACCTACCTCCTGTCAGAAAGCAGCTCTACATGTGCTTCTCTCTGACAGAAAGACCCTTCATGGGTGACATCTTCTTTCTTCTTGTGTGCTTCATATCTCCCTGGAGGCAGCATTACACAGTGACTGAAGCACGGGACAAAAGGACAGCAATTTCTGTGTGATAGTCCCAATTCTTCCTTGGTAAACTTGAGGGAAGAGCCCCATACTATGCCTGCTGCAGGCAGGGAGGTGATCAGATGGCAGCTTCCAGCAGAGCTGGGAAGGACCCTAAGGGGAACCCTCCTGGAAATTGCAGCTATGCAGTGCTACGTTGGGAAGACTGATGCTAACTACTTTATGGTTACTCTCAAAATCATCTACCTAATAAGCTAATGTGTTTAGATGTCCCCAGTGAAACCAGACTATCTTGAGGAGGAAGGGCAAAAGGTGTTTGGCTGTCCTGATGGCTCTGAGCATAACCCCCAGCTGCAGAGTGTGTAGGGGACAACCCCATTCCTGCTGAGACAGAGTCACTGCTGGGATTTCTGATCTGCCAGGAGGATCTATCGCTTCCAAACCCAGTGCTGGGGAGGGATGTGAAGGTGGTTCATTGATCTGTAAAGTGAGTGGATCTGGAGGAGACTGTGCTCATGGTCAGTGAAGTCTTCAGTCTCTCCGAAATGTCTCTGTATTGACAGAGCTGTCCTCTTTGGCCATCTGATAGAGCAGCCTGGAAAGTGGCAGTCTTTCCATGGCATTATGACTAGGTTTTTGCCAGGACAGGGAGTCTTCTGATCTCCTTCAACACACACACTTTACAACACTCGCTCTTACTTTAGGACTCCTTTTGTTTGTTTTCGATTGGACAGTAGGAACACCTACAACCAGGTTTTATGTTCAGCTGGTGAAGCACCGGTGTTTGGGGGGAAGGGGTGTTGTCTAGATGGAATGAAGCACTGCACATTGCCCAGCCGTTGATCAAACCTAGAGGAGGATGTTTAAAACAGCTGCTCTTCTGCCTTTATTAATAGAGCCATTGATGAGGAACAGATTTCTTTCCCCTCTCCCCAGGGTTTCAGGTCATTCCGATGTGTACAGTGCAACGAGGCTTGGAGTCAAAGTGCTATTGTAAAGCTTCATGTTCTGATTATTATCTTGTTGACTCAAACTAACCTTCCTTTGCCAAATAAGTATTGACACTGGCCCTTCATGTATTTTTTTTTTTAACAGCACTAATTGGATTAAAATAGTTGTCATGCGTGAAGGATGCATGTTAGAGCGCAAAGGGCACACGGAAACCTCAGCTGTGGGCACCATGGTTACTAGTGACATCACTTGGTTTGCTGTTAACAGTAATGATTTGTGTGCAGCGCTGAAGCCCGAGTGAAGATGGCCTAAACTAAACCCAGTGGATTGCTGATGCAGTCCCATTGCCATGGAAACAGATGTTGCAGCTTAAAGTTGCCTGCATTCATAATGTGGTGCACGTGGCATAAACAAAGACATAGTCCTGTGGTGTCCACAACTTCTGAAAGGGCAGGAATAGTGTTCGTGGAGAGAACGGGAAATCCCATTGCAGTTGAACTTCGTTTCCCATTAAGGTAGTGCCAACTTAACTGTGATGAGATATAGTAAGCCTTGCCTTTTAGTACCAAGAACAAAACTCACAAGTCCTGTACTGCCCTCCAGCAATGTTGTTGAAGGACTGTCAGTCCAACTTGACGTGGATTGTTTCTCGCTTGTACCCCACTTGTGCTAGCTCAAAAATACCATTATAAAGCCATCCCTGAGGCAACAGGGTTCCTAGCTCCTGCCTACCTTTAATATTGTCTTTTCTGTATAACCAGTAAGACTACACTCAACTCCTGCAAAACAGGAATAGAGAAGCTTCCCTGCTTGAGGACTGTTTTGCTGTATTTTGGTAAAGGTGCCTACTCAAGCCCAATGAAGAGGACTGCCGCATCATGGTTAGCATGCTGAAATGGGGCTTGAAAGATCTGGGTGCTAGACACCGGCCTGCTAGCAGCTCTGTCTCTTCAGGTTACTTTCTACCTCTTCGAAATGATGCTCTCTTGTTGATTCCGTCATCTTTAATGTGAGAGGACTCGGCTATTCTGACTGTGATACAAAAGCCTTTGACAGCAAGAAGTTGTGTGTGCTGTTCTACTTCTGCACTCTAGTGCATTAATAACAGTAAGGGTGATTTTTATTTTTAATTTAATTTGTGTAACTTCCTGCTTGCTCTTAGAACATGTTATGCACTGATAAAATTATGTTGGGTTTGATCTGTTTGGAAGTTCTCCTTCTTGGCTTCTGTGAGAGTGGAATAGTACCATCTCCTCTGCACCCTTCTTTCACATTGGAAAAAAAGCTTTTTGCTCAGGTATCACCCTGGTTATGGTGATATCATTTTAATTGAGTGTTTCAGGCCTTTGACACACACATTTTGAAAAGAAAAAAAAAACAACAAACCAACAAAAAATGGCTTGGGAAGTATGACTCTACTGTACTTCAAGGATAAACCAACATTTTGTTTTTCTAGTCAAAGACCCAGTTTTTGATTACCTGCAGTAAATACTGTCCATGAATGGTGCCTGGTCTATCAGATATCTGTATCAGCAGGCAGAAGGTTGTCGGTGGTGAAAGCAGATTGCTCATAATGAATGAGATGTCAATTCAAATGCTCGGGAAGGAGTGGTTAACAGAACACAGAGCTGAGTCATACTGCAGCAAGAGACAGCTGAAGAGAGAACGGATACACCTATGTGCACGCACATCGTCACTGTACATGTTATCCGTGTACCAAAAATCCTATGCTGGGAAAAATCTGTTAAGAATAAACCGTGCATTAGTTTCAGGACCTTTTTGGTATTTTCCAGCATCCCTCTCGTTGGCTGTCTGGATTTAGGTGCTGTTTAATTCTGGCCTGCAGCAGCTATGGCTGAAACGGTGAGTCTGTTGTCGTGCTGGTTTATTTGTGGTGTTTGACTGCTAATATCACCACAATAAGCCCAGATACATGGCTGAGGCTAACAGGCTGCTTTGCTATAACCTCTCCCAGCATTTCCGTAGAAGGCTATCGTGTGCAACGCACCAGTCGTTGTCTGACTGGCACCTTCTTCGTACACGCAGCTTCCGCTCTTGCACGGTGCCCGCGGGCAGGAGATGATGATGGCTGGTAGGCAGCTGCCTGGAGCACATCAAGAAAGGCAGCTGGTGATGGGAAGAAGGCAACGCTTTGGAAAATTAGAAGAGTGAAATCTCCATCAGCCTAAATAATGTCCAACTGGAGATAGTTGGGAGTATTTTCCCTTAACGTGTGGAAGAGATTGAAAACAAGTAGTTTATTCCTCTCCCAGCCTAAATTTTGTTACTCAACCCTTTACGTCTTAGGAACTTTTGTGCTTCCTTTCTGAAACTGAACAGAAAAAAAAAATTAAACAGGTCTGATTAGTGAAAACAGGTCTTAAAACCTATTCAGTGCTGGCAGGAGTCATCCATCCTAGGCGGCTTTAGGCATTTTGTTGTCTGGTGGATTGTGTGAGGCAATTTAGGCTTTCTCTGGTTCCCAAAGGACAGGTCTGTTTCTGGGGACTTAATTGGCGTTTGTGGTAGCCTTAGCATCCAAAACAATAAAAAAAAATAGTAATTGGCCATAGAAAATGTTTTCCAGCCTCCCTTGCCACAAGAGCATGAGCAAGTATGTTAGCAGGATCCTCTGGGGATATTTGCTGTCATGTTCTTGTTCAGTGGTTACATAGATGCCTTTGTTTGCTGTCGCTGTTAACTGAAACCATCAACCAGCTGTAAACTTCTTGTATCCCTATCTGTGTCTAAATGGGATAAAAAAAAAAATCCCAAGGCTTCAGTGTTATGTTAATGGATTCTCCCAGAAGAATTTGTCTGGACTATCAACAAAATACCCTGTTGCCCTTCATGGGAGCTGGAGGAAAAAAGCAAAAAATCTGGTTATTGTTTCCAGACAATGATTTGTGTCTTCGTTATTTGTGGACAATAGGTCTACCAAGCATAGTGCTGTCAGTCTTCGCAATTTGAATAACCTCAAATCAAAACTCTCACAGGTCATCGAAGTAGGCCACTGGTACTGTGTAAATACATTGCTGTAGCGCACCATGACACTTCATCGTGAAGCTAAAGCATGTCAACCTTTTGTAATCACTAACTTGTTTAGATTGAGGGGTTGTCCTGTAAAGAATGATCAGTGGTAAACAAGGTAAGATTATAGCTATAGTCTATTTTTAAAAACTAAAAGAATGCCTGCATCGCCTGTTATCACTGTGCAACCTACCCTGTCTTTACTGTTCTCTGCAGTACCGTTGCAGTGCTCAAAGTAGGAAGTTACAATAAAAAAAAACTTTAGGAGAAACTAAAGCCCTGAGGCTTTGCAGGGATTCTCCGTGTACGCCCCTGAGCCTGGCTGCAGCCTGTGCTTTACTCGGGGGTTGAGGCCCAAGGAGAGGGACTCTGTTGGCTTAGGATAATAATCTTCTCTGTTGTCTTGTGAGCAATACTGCGTTGATTGGTGGGGTTGTTTTTTCTTCTAATTCACCAAAAGCAAAACACTACAAGGCAAGTTTAATTTCCACAGTCTGACTTCTGTATTTCTCGAGCTAATGCAATAAGGCATATCTTAGCTTTTTACCCGGCATTATGCATTCTCGTTCTGTGAATGCTGTTCCTCCAGCTGTAGTGAGATTCCTCAAGTTGTGGGGGTTTCTCATGCCATCAACCCTCATTCCTTTACTGAGCTGTACCCCACTAGAAACACGTATGAGCTGCGTTTAGTCACCTGGTCCCACTCAGCTGTGCCAGGAGAAGTTTGCTGGGCCAGGGCTTTGCAAGATGTGCTCCGTGGTGTTAGCTGATAGAGACGCACATTTCTGACTGGGAAAGGGGATGGAAGATCTGAGAACTGATGAACCTGTCTTTGCTAGTGGAAGGCTTTGTTTACAGCCGTTTGTCTCCTGTTGTGAAGGGCGGATGATAAATGGGGTTAGGCTAGCCCAATGTTTAGATGACATTCATGGGAATTATTCATCTGGGATTGTTATGGTGAGGTCATGTGCTGTGTCCCATGCTATGCTGCCGTGCCAAGAGATTTATTTTAATAGAAGCCTTTAAGTAACTGGCATTCTTGCTAATCATGGTGCATCTGCTTCTCTGGGTTCCCTGTTATGAGTAATTTAATGCTATTACTTTAGCTAGGAGGGATCTGTGTCACCATCTGTCCTGGAAAGCTATTGATGGGACTGTGCAGAACGTGGAGTGTCATCAGCAGAGAGAGGGACTTCTAAAGGGATGACTGGATTTCCTGTTGTAATACAATATAAGACAGTTTACTGTGATTACAGCTTAGATAACTTGCATATAGAGGCTGTTAGCTACTCTTTGATTTTGTTGGGGACCGTTCCTCAGACAGAGGGAAAATACTGTTGTCAGTTGGTAGCTAGTAATAATAACACAGGTAATCTGCTAAATAAGGTCTCTACTTCTCATAGGGGCGTGGGTCTATGAGGCTGAAACCTTCAAGACTGACTCTAAAATGCCTGCACATCTGCCACTCCCAGCAGACAGATACCCTTTGAAGAGGGCTTGCCAGGCACTTTGCAAGTCAAATGCTTTCCTAATCGATGGTTGTTTTTTAATTGTTGTTTGCAGACCATTTCCTTGTAACAGGCCCTCTCGATGCTGTAGCTGAGTCACAATAGACATGAAGAGGCTATATGGTTGAAAAGCAAATTGCTCTCCATGTCCGTAAGTGGTGTACTTTCACAGTACCACTTAAGCGCAGAGTATCATCCTGGTCTCTCGAGTGCGCGTGGCTGATGTCTTTATTTTTATTGTCTGAGAAACGTATCTTCTTTTTGTCTTTATGACTGGTTAGTAATTGTACTGTTCAGCATCTAACCTGACTTGTTCGGGCCTTCCTGACCTTGCGGTGGCTTGTTGCCTTCTCGGTAAGCTGGCTGGTAGCACGAGAGCATGCAGGGCTGGGAAGCAGCTTTGTGTGGGTTTATCCTGTGGAGTTTTTCTTTGACCATACTCTCCTTCCCAGCAATCAGTTATGTTGTGTTTTGAATATAAATTGGCCTGGCTCAAAAGATAGTTTGGGATACAAACTTTGCAGCTCTGATTATTCTTTTTTTTTTTTTGTCACGCAGAGGTGCAGCTCTTATTTTGCATTCATCTAAACAAACGTTCTTGCTGTCCCGTGTCATATCTTGTGTAGATAAGTAATGTATCTACGCATATCTTGTGTAGATAAGTAACGTATCGACACGTATCTTGTGTAGATAAGTAAAAAGCAGGAGGAATGCGTACCGCCAAAATTTGCTCAAGGCTTGCAACGGGGTAAAAGAGGCTGTGGGCAGGAGTTGATCATCTGGCTGAAGGAGGAAGCATGCTCTGCTCTCAGAACAGGGTTCACAGGCTCCTGCAGGTGCATAGAAATGACTATAATAACCAGAAATCGGAAGTGGGACGTGAACTGACTTCCACAGAGTCTCAGTTATTTTGGGTTTTTCCCTTCTTCCTTCCCTCACCGAGTGCTGGGACCACAGGACCCTGCCCCCCCTCACATCTCTGCTGATCAGACAGCTCTGTCTGAGGAGCTGAGTGTTAGCGCTACCAGGTCACGGGGAAAAGCTGCTTGTGGAAGTAAAGCAAATCTGGCCGATCCTGCAGGTTCGCCAGGGTTCTAGCTGCAGGGTGAGAACCAGGCAAGTCGTCTTCACGCGGCAGGATTTTATCAGAATGGCTAAACGGGCAAAGAAAAGCGGAGAGTGTTAGTGTTAGCTCTGTGTGTCCGGCTTCAAACCCAGACCCTCTGAAGAGTGTCAGGAGGTGGAGGGCAATCGGAGGAAAACAAGGCATAAGGCGTATCTCGGACATAGCTCTGAAAGGAAGAGTATGAAATCACACTCGGAGAAAGAAAGCATACAGAGAATTTTTATCCATTTTCACATCAACTATTAAAACAAAAAGAAATCTTTGGTGTTTTGGTTTTCCAATGCAAGACAAGCATTTGTAAATCTGGGAACGAGGTGCTGTGTCCACTTGGTGCTGTGGGTTTCTTTTGAAATTTAAAAACTACTTAAATATGTTTGGTCCCTAACGAGGACTTGTGGATTTGCCTTGGAATTGCTGGTAACCACGCAATGTAGAATGGAGTTTTAAATCTAGCTGATGTACGATTCTACATGTGATAATTTGGCACAAAGAGAACATGTATTTCCTCTGCTTATGATTTCCACGTGCTTATGCCATATAATAAAACTCTAGATCTCCATAATTTGTATCAACTGTTCAGAGCAGATGCTGTGCTATTACTCTGTCTGACACATTCGCTATGCCTGCTGGGTTACTGCCTTTTCCGAGACCTTTGAATTAACCAGATTTTTGGGTCATCAAGATTATTTAATGTTACTGTCATAAATATTTGTACAGGACTTGGTCAGTGCTTATATAAGAACTGAAAGACAGTGATTTGTTTTAAGAGGATGTGTGTTTTAATGAACTGCCAGATGAATGTTAGATATAAACTGTAAAAAAAGTGCTTTGGAGCAGGAAAAAAAAAGACTATTTAGGCTGTCAGTTATTTGGATTTGTCGGTTACAGCTGTTTAAATTTAAAATCACTTGGGAGTTCTTTAAAAAGAGGGCTATTTACTTCTAAATAGCTGTGTTGGCTTATCATCCTGTCCTCAAAAGAGGAGAAGCTGATCTCGTGCATCTTATTAATAATTTTCTGTTAAACCGTGTTATCCTTTGAATTGCTTGTATGCCAGAAACGGGAGGTGGTTGTTGTGTTATATTTCACAGTTGACTCTTGTATAAAATTCCATTTTTTTTTCTTAATTTCCAAAGTACTGTCCTCTCAAATACAAACAATAAACTCAAAATACTAACAATATGAATCTGATGTTTGGAAATGATGAAGGTTATACATCATCCAATCTGCTGAAATGTGTTACAAATGAATAAATATTTGGTTTGCCTATAGCTCTTCTTAGAAGCACTGAAATTAGTATTTTTTTTATTGAAGGAATTTTTGCCAAGTTTCTCAACGAGGGACAATAGTACAAATAAGCCAAAATATGGAGGCTGCCAGGGGGTGCTGTGTGAATTCTGGCAAACTTGGGTTGTTTCTTCTAAATATCTTAATTAGCAGAGCATAGTCTCCAAGCTGTTCTTGGAGAGCTGCTGCCCTGCCAGACCACAAGCAACAAGCCCCCAAATCCTGTGGTTTTAGGTCATAAAATAGTCTTTAGTACTGTGATGTTGCGCCGAGCGTGTGTATGATTCTTCACGCTGACACAACACCACAAGAATGTGCCAAGTCGGACAAACTCCCCTTCGCCGTGTCACCCGCTGATGAGAAAGCTTCTTGCGCTCTTGGGTGGTTCACAGCTGGAGCCCAGGTTTCGTGTGCTCTCGGGAAGAGCCACATGTAACCTGGGGTAGGAGCAGGAATTGATGTGTCATTGAGTCACTATTCAAACTGTCTCTCACTGTCCAAATCCAGATTTTTACAGGATCCCTAACAAATCAGATCTCTCTTCCTGTGTTGGCCACACGGGTCTCTCAATCTTTTCCTTTATAATCTCTAGGTTTGGTAATCTTACTGCCAGGGTGCTGCTACTGTTCTGCTGTCTGTATGAAGCGCTGCTCAAAAGGAGTCCTAGAAACCATCCCCGATGTTTGTGCGCTTTTGAGACCTTGCTGTGTGCAATGCGTTGGGAGGATTAACCGCGTGATATATTTTTCCTTTCAGAAAAAGAGCAGAGAGGAGACATGTGGGGAAGGCAGTGGAGTGGAGATCCTGGAGAACAGGCCATACATGGATGGACCGGGCGGCAACGGGCAGTATACTCACAAAGTGTACCACATTGGTATGCACATACCCAGCTGGTTTCGGTCAATATTGCCCAAGGCAGCTCTGCGAGTCGAAGAAGAATCATGGAATGCATATCCTTATACCAGGACAAGGTAAAACTTACCAAGATATCCAGAGGTGTTTTCCTACTTTAGAGAGAGGATTTGATGTCACTCTGTGTGGCAGTGGCGTCTCTTCCATCTCCAGTAATGTCCTTTAGAGTAACTGGGGCCAAGTCCTAAAATTCTTACGCAGTGCTTCATCTCAGGAGTGCGAGTGTTGCCTGAGCTGACTGCATACGTACTTGAGAATTTGTGGCTGATTGCTCTAAAACGCGAGCTGTTTTGTTCATCAATGCATGGGAAATCCTGAATGGTTTTTATTAAGTCTTGTATCCTGCACTGCATGTTCTGCCTAACGTTGCAGATATCTGCCAGCTCACTTAAGTTATAAATGTACACAGTGATGGGACAGTTGTCATGTTGAACGCCGTCAAGTAAGACAGGATTCATTTGTTCTAGGGGGGAAAGAAAATCTTAACAAATAAACAAACCTGGTGCTTCTTTTCTGGAAACTGTCTTACTGTCATTTATCTAGAAAATAACAAATCTACATCCTATGGTTTTCACCCTGAGAACGGAAGAGTGCCAGAGGCTCTGTGGAGCCCTCTGGAACCTCCTCATTTTGGCTGTTTTTTGTCTGGAAGGGCTTCAGCTAACGTGGAATAAATAGCCTGTATGCCAGTTACACTGGTTTAGAGCATTTGCCTTTTTCCAGGTTTACAAGTCTGATGTTGCTGTCATCTTTCATAATAAAAAGGCTTTAATGGATATTTTGATTTTTATCAAAAATCTAGAAAAGTTTCATAGTTCTGTTTTTGCTGCTCCCTACAAGCAACGTTAGTCTGGGGAAAGGTTGGGGAGTCAGCATCTGCGTACGAGCAGTTGCTCAAGACTAAATATAATGGAGCTGTCTGACTCTCAAGTGATTAAAGTCCACTGCCAGTCTGTTTTTATCTATTCTCTTGAAATGCCCGTGAGTCAATCAGTTGGCCAGGAAACCTGGCGCTGCACAGAACCAGTCCATATTTTATTCTGCCATAGCTTCTGGGCAAGAACTCCATTGATGCATTTCCACAGTGTCCTTGTGTTTGTATCTGTGTCATACCTGCAAGGATAACGTAACTTGTTAGTATAGCAGACCTGAAAGTTATCTCCTTGCTGAAAACTGCCCCTTTAAAAGCAGTCTGTCATGATAATCTTCTCCTGGAGGAGACAGTCTCAAACTTTAAGTTGCAGGTTTTTGTCAGCGTCTCTGCAAAGTGAGGTGACCTGGTGGTCCTCTCGGGCTTTCTCCTGCCAACGCTTGCTGGTTGCCACCCTGGGAAGTTGTTTCTTTGTCAACGTGGGTGCCCAGTCTCCAATAACTGTGTGCGGTTCTTCTTCACACCGGTATCTTCTCAGCTGTAATCCATGTAACAGCTCACGGGGAGCACACCCATTTGCTGTGGGCTTGGGATTGTACTAAACCAGAGCTATTCAGTGAAGGCACGTGACCGAGGCGAGCTCCTGTCTTAAGAAGTTATTAAAGAAGATTTGAACCTGTACAGTTGGTATTTTAAGCATACCTGAAGTAAAACACGAGTGAAGGCTGGCTTGGATTTGAGGCTGATTTTGTACATCTTAGGAAAGCATTTTCTCCGCTTGCCAAGCCGAGCGGGATTTACTCTACGCTGCATTGTTCTCATTTTCAGGTATACGTGTCCTTTTGTGGAGAAGTTCTCTATTGATATTGAGACGTACTACAAAACTGATCCGGGAGAGCATGTCAACGTGTTCAACCTTTCTCCTGCAGAAAAAAGACAAACCATTCTAGGTGAATAGCTTTTTTCTTGTACTTTTTCCTTTATTCTGCGCGCTTTTATGTAGAGGTTTTTGCTTGGTATGTTCCATCTCTCTGTCCCATTGCTCCCCTAACCACACACCTGCATCCGTGTCAGTGTCAGGATACTGGGTAGGGTTACATCGAGTGAGGACACATGAGTTCTCTTCTAGGCTTGATCTAAATCACATGGAAATAATTTGAATCCCCTATCTGTAAAATGAAGCTGATGCTTTCCTGTCTTATTTGTGCAGCTCCTGAGGAGTATGGCATCTAATGATTTTGGGGATAAAATGTAGAAATAACCATAGAGGAGGAAAATATTGCTGTATATTTGTGTAGCTCCTATCTGCACTTCGGAAACGTGAAGGTGTATTTCATTTTTGCTTCCCCTTCCCTTAGTCTTGCCCTCATGCAGGTTAACACTTCAGCTTCGCAGCTGTCTTTGGGAGATTGGGTCAATGAACCTTATATATGTAAGGATTTAACGAGAAAAGGCAAAAGGGAATGTAAAAAGGCAGAGAATAGCAAGTGTCATAGCAATTCCTCTCTCTTGCTGTCTATCGTGGTCTCTGCCCTTGGCATTTGCTGGGGACCCGGCTCCGTGGCAGGGAGTGCTGGCAATTGCAGCCACGCAGGACCCAGGCATCCCTTGCCCTGGAGCTGCCGAGACTGGAGAACTGTTGAGCTCCTGCTGACTTCTGGCAGCCCCACACTGCGTTGGCCACGGCGGGAGCTCTGGGGAAGGACATCTAGTGGCTGCTCTGGCTTCTGGAGCGCTGTTGACATGGGGCACATGACAGTAACCCCATGCAATTTTACTTGAGTGTTACGTGATTTGAACTTCTTCGTTTTGAACTTCAGTTTGACTGTCCTCATTCCTAAGCCTATCTGATCGGGCTTTCGGTACTGAGCAAACAGGCCTGAGTCATGCTGCCTCGCTGAGAAGTGTCAGAAGAGCTGTTGTTTCTTGGCAAGTGCGATCCTGCCCTTCAATCCAACCCTCAGATGCTTCGTCTGAGATCTGGCGTGAGGGTTGCAGATCTTTAAAATATGTTCATTCACTCTGCTCCCATTGCAGTTCCCACTTCTCCATTGTTGAACTCGGACTTAAGTTAAACTTTCTGCCTTCCATAGCACATCTGGTCTAACAATAGCACCTGAGGAGTTACCGGTACCTTCACTTGAGGGACTCCAAAGATAAGCTGTTCAGTGGGCAGCGTCCTTTCCGTAACAGTGCTAGGAAAGGGCAGGTGTATTTAATTGTCTCAGATGAGACAGAGTTGTAGCACTATGAGCGACACTAGAAAAGCTGAAAGGTGGAATGTGCAAAAGATCTTTTTGTAGCTGGAAAGACGGAGTGTGCGGGTCTGCCAGAGTGCTGTGGATCTCAGTCACTGTGGGCAAAAATATCTATTTGGAGCAAAGCCTCTGTTTGCTGGAACTGCGCGTACTAGTTCCTCTGTCAGAGCTGGTTGCTGCCCAGGAGCAATGTGTAAACAATTTAAATATCAGTTGTTTAAGTGCAAGTAAAAAGAAACTAAATCGCTATAATGCTTCTGGGACTTACCAAAACAGAAATAACTCCTGGAAAATTATATTTTCTTTTGTTTGGGAAAAGGAAATGACTAACTGTTTCTACTCTCTTTCTATAGATCCTATAGATATTGTTAAAGATCCTATCCCTCCGCATGAATACAAAGCTGAGGAGGATCCGAAGCTGTATAAATCAGTGAAGACTAAAAGAGGCCCCCTCTCGGAAGACTGGATTCAAGAGTACAAGAACAACCCTGGGAAATACCCCATCATGTGTGCATATAAACTTTGTAAAGTCGAGTTCAGATACTGGGGCATGCAGTCGAAAATCGAGCGGTTTATCCACGATGTTGGTGAGCATTTATAGTCTTCCAAAGTTCACTGTCGACTCCTTAACGTTGTTTCTGAATTGAAACACAAAGGTGAGGTATGTGCAATGTATCGTATCCCAAGACGTGTCTGTGAAGAGATTCTCAGATCTAATTGCTCTTTTGCAGAGCTGTGGGTCAGTTCAGAAAAAATCATGTTATTCTGTCACTTATAATTGTATGTGTGAATCGAAACCACTGGAAGGGTTGCCGCTGAAAAGGGTTTCAAGTCCTGTGTAGGCGAGATTTTGCGTTCTCTTTTTTTAGACAAGGATTTGACTGTTAATCTTTGCCATATCTTTTTCAAAATCTGCCAGTTTTCTTTATTTTGGACAAAATCCTCAGTGGCTGCTCAAAGAAATGAGCTTCACCTGTGAGTCCTAAGTGGTTTCAGAAAACCGCTCTCTGGAGTGTCTGTAGCTTCCACCTGCCGTGCGGCAGCAGTGGTGGGTCTCTGTGTGGCCGTACCTCTCTGTCCCCCGTGACAGCTCTCAGTTGCGAGTAAATGCTGCTTTGATTGATGCATCCTTCTTAGGCGAATGCTTTTAAGGAGGTATTATTTGTGTCCCAGAAGTAACTAAGTGGAGACGGTGCAGGTGGTGGCAGTGCTGGCAGTAATTTGTTCTTTGCAGAAAATCTGTAACACAACCGAGAGAGTTTCTGAGCCTTGCCAGAAGAGACAGGATCTGTGGCCAGGTGGAAAACTTAAAGAATGTTTCAAAGAAGCATTCCCATCTCAAAAAAAGTGCAGAGCTATGGCTGTCCTAGGGCAAAGAAAAGGGCAAAGAAAGGCCCTGTAAAGGATGCTACTTGCTTGCTGTTTTACCTCAAACGAGGATAGTCCTCCTACATGACCTCTAGAGCTGTCCCTTCTATATGCAAAGCTGCTTTGAAATGCCTGATGCTAGCATAAGTAAGTAATATTATAGCTCTTTTCTGTCATACTGTGCTCCTGAGAGCTGATGTGGAAAACGCTGGTAGTGTGCACCGCTCTTTGAATAGTCACAGGTTGCTTTCTTAAAGCTCCTTTGGTTTTACTTTACCCCCAGATGGAAGTTTTTACCTGTTACAGACCGTATTAGAAGTGGCGCTCTGCAATGAGCTCCCTTGGTGTTTTGGTGACACGGGTTAATTTAGTGTACGCTGCAAAACACGGGGGCAGAATAACAACTCCATTGTATCTATTAAATGGAAAAGAAGCATGTGATTCTTCCAGTTGTTCAGAGGTGTTTGGCATAGATTAAACTGTGGTCCCTTAGAAACATTTCTTTTGTATTTCGTGAAAGATTGCCTGACATTTTCCTCTTGATTGAGGCTTTGCGGAGAGCTGAGCCAGCTCATTGTCTGCCTTTCAAAAGCCTTTCCACGCTGTTGTAATGATGGCAAATACTGTTTTTCAAAGTGGTTAAGATGCATAAAATCAGAAAAGTCTTTAAGGCAAGGCAAAGTTGAGTGAGTGAAAAGTGAAAGCAAAAGCTTTGGGTGTCTGTGGAAGATGCGTAGCCTTCCCCTGCAATGGGATAGCCGTGGGGAAGCCATTAGTGGGTGGGACAAGTGCCAGACCTCGTCTACCAAAGACAGCAAGGTAAGAGGATGTTTAAGTTGGAAAGATGTGGGCTACAACACGTCTGACCGGGCTTATATACTGCTCCCAGTTTTGGGGTTTCAACTGGTGACCGAAAGCAGATGGAGACCTTTGTGCATTGTGCAGCCGATGGTGGACCAAGCTCTCTGGTGCCAGACATGTTCTTGTGGGCCAGCCACTCCTTGGCATTTTTCTACTGGTTCCTCCGTTCCCAGCTCCTGCCAATTTGTTTCTTGGGGAATTAGCGCTCTCTGTGCAGGGTCACCAAGGCAGCCAGAAATCTGATGCAGAAACCAAGAGCTGGATCCAAATGCTGCCCGAGGAGGGGAGCAGTCCTTTAGTGGCGCAAACTAAAATTAGAGAATGGTTTGGAAGAAGAATGTGTCTGAGTTAAGTGACGGACGGGTTGTGATATGTAGAAAGGCTACTGAGTGCAGAGGGAGTAACTCTGGGGGATGGTGTTGAAATGTTCTCAGTCGTACTGAGTGCAACAGCCATTTTTTCTTATGACTAATTGGACAGTTACTCAGTGCTTTGACAGCCTGAGACACAGACTAAAATTGTGGGCTATTAGTCTACTTGGCTGTAATATTTGTATGCTTTTTTACTCCTTTCCCATAGAATTTAAGTTTAATTGGACTGGCACTGCATAATGTTCTGCTCCCACTTGCTTCCTAATGGTGCACGTGGGCTGTGATTCTTTTGCTATTAAACAAGTGTGTTGACTGTGTATGGGTTATTGATTATATACTGTGGCAAAGTGTGTTCCCATCCCGGTAACTGCAGCTTTGTCTAAACCAGTGTGTCTTAGGCTAAATATGCCCGAATTGTTGCACAGTGATGAAGCGGGAGCTGTTTTACAAAGCTCTCTTGCAGAACTTTTGCTTCACTTAAGCCCTCAAACAGAAAGTTCGTGCAGAAGGACGCTGCCCGGTGGGGCCCGCAGGTAGAAGGACAGGCAGGTCGCTCATAGCATGACGCGGGTGTCACCACAGGTTTTTCTTTGTGAGTGCTCTGAGCAAGGGAAGAAGGGAAGGTGGGGAAGCAAGTAGATCTAACTCCGGGTTACCTTTGATCAAATGCGTTCAGACAACCAGAGCTGTGCTGACGGGGTTATGGGATCTGTTGTGACTATCAAGGAAATAGCGTTGCTCAAGGAAAATCGGGCATCCTTTATCTGCTGCCAGGATGTTGTGAGAGCGCATTATAAAATGTTCTGGGATGTTGCCACTGGGTACATAGTCAATGGCTATCTGAACAGTTTTATTATACGGATAGTTGAGGGGGTTTGGTCAGGATTTGATGGTGGGGGGTTTGTTTTGGGTTTTTTTCCATTAAGTTTTTGTTTCAGTTACTATTTTTACTTCAATTTGAAAAACAAACCCAGAACTATGAACAAAAGCTTTTTAAATTCGGCTAAAGAGCTCTCTCTGTCCTGGCTTGTCTCATAGTCGTTTACACTTCTTTTGTGAGACTAAGTTCAACACCGCAATCTGCAGGCAAATCATTTACAAGAGTCAGCACCTCATGGATTCAGCCAGCCTCTGCAGCAGAGTTGTTGAGGTGGTGAGTTGAAAGGCAAGTGATTTAAATGTTTGCACCCTGCTAGACTCTTCACAGATGATCTTTCTGCACAACGCAGTGGGAAATATTATAATTAAATCAACACAACAATGATGGGTACTTCTGAACTCAGTCTGCATGTGTGCATTTGTGCATGTGTGGTTTCCTTGGTTTTTTTGAACCAAAGCATTGTGCTCTCTAGACAAACAATGAAGTCTTGCTAACTACTGATATTACTGAAATTGGCTGGTACCTGCAACCTTATAAAACCCCTGTTCCTGTTATTCTTGATTGACTTCAGTTGGGTGACTTGCCTGCTGAGACTGTGGGGTTATTCTCCAGCTGGGGGCAAGAAGGCTTGGATGAGCATGGTGCACACTGGGTGGAGGTGGAAAACCTACTCTAAAATCCTCCCTGATTCTCCTGGGCTGCTCAGTTCTCTCTTCACAACAGAAAGATCTCTTTGGGAGACCGCCTCCTACCCTGCAGTTCTTCCATACAGAAGCAGATTTAAACCAGAAAAAAGTCGATTGGGTTCGTTTGCTGCGTGGGTGAGAAGGGGGCGCGCACCCCACGGCAGGTGGTGGCAGGAGGGCTGGAGGAGCGTTGCATTGCCCAGAGCCTCACCTCCACTGGCCTTGTTGCGTTCTGTCCCACCTGGAGTAAGGTGTCGGGTGGGATGCTGTACCCAACCTGTCCTCTGTGGCCAGCTCCCGCTGCCCGGGGCAGCACGTCACAGGCTTGCGAGGCAAACTGCCGAAAGGGCTGCAGCCAGACCTGAGGCATGGCTTGAAAGCACAGTGCGTGGGGTTGAGTGTGGGACAGGGACTTCTCCGGCTGAGCAGGAGGCGTTTGCACCTCCCCTCCTACCAGAGAGAAAAATGAAAGCGAACTGGACCACAGATGCCTTCAGCACTGTCCTGATGGGCCTCTCTGATCTGTTAAAAAGAGAATTTTTCCCAATTACACTCTGTTTCCTGAGTCTGATCTGTCCCCTCCTTTTTACTTTTCAAACAAAAAACTTGTTTTCCTCTAACATTTTGATAAAAAAAATGCTTTAAGATTTGATTTTTTCCATTGCACAGGGAGGGGAGCAGTGTCTGGACCGGTGAGGACAGTCATTCGTAGCTGGATCTTGAATCTGTGTAGCTGGGGGGGGGCATTCGGTGTGTCTTCTGGGTCTCTGCTGCCTACTGGAAGGCTTCAGCGCTGCAGGCTGAAGATTAATTCGGTGATATACTCACGGCTGTGCACTGAGGGACTGTTCAAGTTTTCCATCTCTAGCAGTGAAGATTTTTTTCCGGCAAGCCATGACTTTTATTTTTCAATTTCTTCTGTACCTGGACAGCCTCATTCTCTTCCAGGTTTTCTCCCGGTGTTTAAGAAAGAGAAATGCAGCATCGCTGACACATCCCAGGTGAAGGCCAGAGGCTGGGAAAATAATCTCATTCTTTTTGACTTCATAACTAATCTGGAGCGATAGAGGCACAACAGCCATGAAGCCCTGTAATGCCACCCTGTTTTCAAAAGAACGAGGCTTTAAGGAAGGGTGATTTGGGATGTCTAATCAAAGCGATGTGAGCAGTGCAGATGGAGAGGTCTGTGGGTTGGGAGGAAGCAATACAGGCAATTTTTGTGATCTAAGAGATGAGGTGAAAGAAGGCAGAGGGGGAACTTCAGTAGACTTTTTTTTTACCCCCAAGTGGGTTTCATGTTCCCTCTGATGTTAGTCCATTAAAACAAAGATATGCAGTTGGTGGCATCTCTGCCTTTACGCAGCGTTTCCAAGGAGCTGGTGCACTGATACATCAAGGCTGGATTCAGGAGCGAGAGCAGAGGCTGCTGAGACCTGGAACGGAGGAAGCCTTGGGATGAGAGCGAGGGGGCCGTTCTCTTCTCTGTCTGGTCATAGTCTGCTGTCAAGGTGTTTCAAGCAAGGTAGAAGTGGGCGTTGTGGAAGTCCAAAGGATAGTTGTGGTGTTGGACACTGAATTAAAGCAAGGGGAAACCTTTTAGTGGCTTTCAGTGTGGGTGTGATGCGAGTTTAATCTTCGTTTTTAAGCTCGGCTGGTTGTCAATCATAACGGGAGGTGAAGAGGCTAAAACATTCTCCTGTAGTTCTGCAAAAAGTAATCTGGTGGGGGAAATAACTCCGAATCTCGGCTAAGGTTGAACAGAATTAAGTTGCTGAGCCCCCTTGTTCTGCCCCCAGAAGGTCACAGTCTGCTGGCTCAAACTTGCCTCTCCTACATGGAGCTCTCTTCTGAAAGTCAGGCAGAGAAATGCATAAAATATTGATCGATTTAATCTTGCTGTACCAATGAGGTTCAGGTTGAGTTGGTCCATCGCATTAGCTGCTGATCTCAATGGTTATTTCCTCCTGACAGGTTGACTTGTGATGGCTGGTGGCATTAAGAACTAACCAAAGTGCAGAGCAGAAAATAAACTGCCCAGGCCTGGAAGGAAATAACTATATAAAGATTTGATTTAAAAAAAAAAAAAAGTGATTGCTGAAACAAAAGGGATATTTAGGCTGAAGAAACCATGGCAGTAGTGAGATCTATGACTTTCTGTGCAACAGTGAAGCAAATGTTGCTGGAGACACCTTAAAAGCCTTGCGCGCAGTGGGGCTCTCCAGCTTCAGCCGTGTTCCTGGAAATGGAGGTGGCTTACGAGGGCCATCTTTCCTTGTGGTGGTGCTTTTAAATTATTGTAATGTAGCCTGTTGACTGCTGTCTGTCTTACAATAGCAGTAGTGGTGGTGTGGCCTGTGGTCTTCAGCCAGGGTCTTCGTTAGAGCGGGAGCCTGGCTTCCCTGCCCGCTGGCTTTCCAGCGCAGCATGTTTCTGCTCCAGGCTTAGCAGAGGAGAATTGTGGATCCGTAATCCCACTGACAACAATTCCCACTGCTGCTTTTGGCAAGTCCTTCAACCCATCTCTGCCTCAGTTTCCCGGTAATTAAAGGGGGAACAACACATTTATTTATTTATTTATTTATTTTTTCCTCCCCAGAAGGGCTTCTGAGAATTAGTTTGTCAGTATTTATAGAAGCTTTTAAAAGCACCATTAGTGCTGTGTGCTCCCATCAGTAATAAATAGCAGTTTGGAGCTTTGACCTGTCATGAGCTTTTAAGCAATAATATTGGTGGAAAATCCTGAGTGACTATACTGTTTTTAAAGTCTTGGTGGTGTGATGATGTCAGTCAACAAGTTTAAGTCTTGGAGGAATGTTTCTGTTGTCCGGTCAGGAGCATCGTGTGTTGATACTGAGACAGTTCTTCCTTTCAGATGTGTGATATGTTGAAATATTTTAAGTTGGCTTTACCTGCTTCATTTTTCTCACGCAGCAGAAGACAAATGGTATCTGCAAAATAAAGCATCTTTATTCCCTCCCTTACTTTTCTTCTCATCCCATTATCCCAGAAGCTTGTATTTGCGATGTAGTTTCACTGATATATAGAAACTGGGTTTCCAAGGAAAGGAGGGGTTTTAGTCTTAGCACTGGTGATGTGGGGTGTGCTTCTGTCATGTGGTGAGCTACGTAGTGTTCATGAAGGAAATACTTGAAACTCTCCCACATAAAAAAAAAAAAAAAATCAGTGTTTTTTGTTGTTGATGTTGGCATTTTTATTTTTTCTTCTGGGAGCATACTTCACTTTGAAGGCTGGATCCAAACTTCCCAGAACTTCATGGGAGATGCAGCTGTGGTCTGGGCCTGGCTTCTCCTTGGTGGAGTTGGGTGGTCACAAGACAAAGTCCTGGATCTGGAATTAGGAAACCCAATCCCTTCCCGAGTTAAAAGCAGTCGCAGAAGACTGCCTGACTTTTCAGTGCATGGTTGGTTAGCAAGGATTGAGGAGATAAAGTACATAAAGTGACCAGTTTGCCATCCTGATGCTTGCTATATGAAGGTCCTTTACTGCAGCTTGTGGCGTGGTGTTGTTGATGCTACTGCAATGTCCCTACCACGGTGCCTTGAGGTTTCGGGGAAGGGAACGTGGATTCCTGCAGTCTTGTAGCATTAGTGACCGGGGTGTTCTGGCTTTGCAGGCTTGCGGAAGGTCATGGTCCGTGCCCATCGGCAGGCTTGGTGCTGGCAGGATGAATGGTATGGGCTCACCATCGAGGACATCCGGCAGCTGGAGAAGGAGGCGCAGTTGATGCTGGCTCAGAAGATGGCCCAGTTCTGCAGTGAAAATGATAGTGAGCAGCATGGAGTCAAAGACACTCCTGGTGAGAAGGATGTTGAAGCCAACACAGTTTCACCTGTTGACACAGAAGATGTCGCTAGTAACAGTGAAACAGCCTCTGGAAGATCACTCACTAAACAGTGGTCCACCTCTTCCAAGTCCTCACGATCTTCAAAGAGAGGAGGTAAGATGCTGCTGATGGCTTGCTCCTCTGAACTGCATAGAGGTTGGGCTTTTGGGGGAGGTACGACCATGTCTCCTGGTGGCTGGCACTGTTGGGCCCATGCATATTTCTTCTGTGAGTCCTTTTAACTTAGAGGCCTTCTCTGCTGGTGTTGCAGGCTCAGTCTTCTCAGGTGACCTGTTATGGGTTTGGGAACGTTTCTAGTCATTCCATAACTGTGCCTCAGTGGCACACGGCAGAATTCTTGCCAATCTCAAAAGCAGAGAAACTATGAAAAAACAGTAGAGCAGAGGGCAGCTGGCTAGCAACGCTGGGACTCAGAAGATGACAAGGAGCAGCACAGAGGGAGTTAGTCCCTGCTGCCCAAGAGACACTGGTGGCTTTTAAAGGGCCTGGTCCTTCAAGTGGTGTTCCCTTTCTGGATCTCTACTTGTCTGCTGTGTCACAGAACTGCCCCAGCTGTGGGTCACTGTTAACTGCCGGGAGACAGCTACAGCAGGTAGAACCCCGTGCTCCTTGGCCGGGGTTATACACCACTACATGCCATTCGTTTCTGAAGCGGGTGTCTGGCTCTGCGGGTGCTGCAGTGTAGCTCACACAGCGAAGCACCCCCATCACCTACTGGGGAAATCAAGGCAGGTACCTGCCAAAAAGTGGGTGGGGGCTGCCTCCTTCCACTGTGTGGTAGCTGTTCAGAAACCAAACCTCACAGCCTGCGATTAGGTGGGACCGTGGATCGCGTTTATGTTCCCTTTTAAATGCCATTCGGCAAGCTTTCAGGATTTTGCTCTTAAAGCCCCTAAGGATACCCTGTAAAGACTCAAGTCCTGAATGTTGTTACTCACCTCTCCCTCGGCAGTCACCCTTCTTTTGTTGCGTTAAACTCTTCCCTTCCTCAGACCGTTCTGTACAAAGGGGTGAGTCCTCAGCGAGTTACAGGCAGATGGCTTGAACCCTCAGCAATTCCCTCTCCTTTTTGCCAAGCGCAGCTGATGGCTGGGTAATAGCCGTCACAGCAAGAGGGCAAAAAAAAATCTTGATTTTTTTCTGTAAACCCCAAGAGACAGCATTTCTTCCAGTGACAGTGGAAGGGGACATCTTGGGTGAGTGAAGCTTCTCCATCTCTCATTTGCATTAACTATTGTGAGTTGAGTCTCCATTTTTATTTACCACTCCATCGCTGATTGCATCGCGGGGTGAATGAGAGATGAGCAGTAGTTTTACCTTGCGATGACTCACTGGAGTGAGCCCCAGGGAAGAACGTACCGGCTGCTTCATAAATCATTGTATAAAGATAAAAATGCTGGCTACTTTATTTGTACCAGGATTTTATATTGATGTGTCCATCTCTCATTATGCTCTTTGTAATGAACCCCCTCTGCCAGTGCTGACGTGTTCATTGGACGCTGTAGTTTTCAGACCTCTTAGGATTTCACTTGAAGGTTTTCACTGGTAGCAAAGCGTGAATTTCTTTTAAACTGCAGAATGTCTCAGCTTTTACAAGAAAAAGTAATGAAAGAAATGAATTGTGATGTGCTGGGGAGTACGTCATGCAGATATTTTAATCCTTCTTCATGCTGGCAGCGTATTAGCATATGGAAGCAAGGAGGGCTGTCTCGCCTTACCGCTACCTCCAGCTGGAAAAAGCAACGCCTTCTCTGCAAAAGATTTTGGTCCTTTCTATACCATCCGAGCGAGACCTCTGGTGATAGCAGGACCCTTGTCGCCATCCCATGTGTTATAATATGCTCTATTTTTAGCAACTATTATGTGAGTGCCTTGACGTCACTCCAGCGTGAATTAGCTCTGCTCTGCCAGCCTCCTCGCTCGCTGCTCCCGAAGGGGTGGGCGTGGGGTAGTTGGGGGCTGCTGAGCCGATGCTGAGCTGCAATTAGATGACTCTGCACCGGGTCTCCATCCTCTTTTCCATGTGGCAACCGGGTGGCAAAATTAGAAGAATTTGACTTACAGATTTAGCGCTGTTACAACAATAGCACGGAACGGCTCGTGCAGCTGTCACAGTAACCAGAACCTTTCAGCGTCTTTGTATATGCTAAACGAGAATTTGTCAGTCTCCTCAGGTTTTTGCAGCGTTAGGTTAGGTGGCTGCTGCAAGCGCTTTGTGTGCGCCGTGTGACATGCAAGAGCCGTCCAAAAGAGGGGAGAAAAGCTCCCTCCCGTCGTTCTCTGGACAGTGCTCCCTTTCGTAGACGGCTGTTCCGTAACGAGTTCAGCCAAGAAGAGCTCAGGCTGGATCATTGCTAAATTATATCTGAGGGGAAAAAAAAAAAAAAGAAAAAAGAAAGAAGGCGTACCATGTTTATATATAGCACGGAGAACTCTGGAGGGGAAAATGAAAGGGAGCAGGTAGGTGTGAGAAGGGGAGGGCAAACAGGAACGAGAAGGACCCGTTGGGTTTTCTCCTCGCTCCGTCAGGACAGCCGCTCTGACAGTTCCCTACGAAGTAGTTGGGTAGCATGTTGTTTAAATCATTCAAGTTTAAAGTTTAAATAGATCTCTAATCCAATTTGTGTGGAAGCAATTTCCTTCCAGAAAACAGATTATTTCTATGCAGGCTGCTCTGCTTAGCTACCCACCCGAAAGTTAGCGAAGCAGAGGCATGGTTTGTGTGCTGATTAGAGGCACAGAGAAAGCTTCCAATCAGCCTGCTTCCTTCCTAATTGCAAACTTTAAAACCCAGCTGATTTTGCACGTCCTACTAACAATTATAAATAGCTGCCATTCAAAATAGCATAGGAGTGATACAAACAGCTTGCTTTAATGTAGCATCTTGCTGGCAGGTTCTAACAACAGTAAACAAACAGGATCTGTAAAGCGGTACACTGACATCACACCAGCATCATCGGGGTTTTGTGTTTTTAATATTGCAGCAGTGAATTTTCATAGAGAACACACGACTCTTCCTCCAGCAAAGATCATGTTGGGAACTCTCCGTCTTGTCGGTGTAGCGTATCACGTAAGGCTTTTTTGTTTTTTCCAGCAAGTCCCTCACGCCATAGTATCTCCGAGTGGAGGATGCAGAGCATTGCCAGGGATTCAGATGACAGCTCAGATGATGAATTCTTTGATGCACATGGTATGTGGAGCCTAAATCACCGTCGTTTGTTCCCTGAAATGGTGGGGTAAGAGAACGGAAGGCATGAGGGTGGGGGGTGAGTGGGGAAGGAAGCGAGACTTTTTGCTTTGTTTGAAGTCTGTTCCTTTCTAACCAAGATCCGTGCAGCACCAGTGCAGCTTCTTCAAGCATCCCCAGCATCACCCAGCAGACTCTTAGATTTCATGTAGCGACATTTCAGATTCAGCGTGATCTGTTTGAAGGGATCTTAAACAGTCGTATCTTCGGAGCTGTATTTTATTTGGTGCAAATGAATGTGGGTGAAATTCAGCAATACTAACTGGACTGTGGGTGTGTCCTAATGATTCTGATTCAGTATGACTGATTATTTTTCTAATTTATTTTTTAATCAGTAGGAGATATGATTAATTGTCCTGTCTGGGCCTGAAGAGACCCAAATTTGCCTTTATTAACTCCTTATTTTCCCATTCCAAGAAAGACAATAGTGAATGCAACAAGGTACTTCAGGTGCCAAAATTAATCAGTGTTGATTCCAGAATTCTCAAAGTAATTTTGACTATCCGTATTAGGAGAAAGCTGTGGTATTTTTTTTTCTCTGTGCGTGTGCCTGTGAAGAAGCTCTGTTCCACTGCACTCCTTTTATATATTGTACTTAATGCGCATTTAAGCCTGAAAGGCTCCATCTCTACTGACAACAGATGGACTCTTCTCTCAGCTTGTAATGCTAATCTGAGTTGGATGCGCAACGTGTGCTGATGAAGTTGGTGACCTTTCTGTGAAATGCAGTTGTTCAAAGATGACGCCCCGGTTCTGTAAAGCAGAATTTCACTGACGTTCATCTGGATTTCACTGATGTTTGGCTAAATTTCAGTCTCCAAACATTTGATGGTATCGTCTTCCAGAAGAGTTCTCGCATCATGTGTTTACCATACATCTCAAATTCTGGGGTAAAAAGTGGCATGCTATCGTAGAGGAGTGACTTGCACAATAGAGCAGCTTAAGTGGCCAGGGTGCGTGCAAGTCGGGGGATGAATGTCTCTCTTGCCTGGAAGGAGAAGGGCCAATTTAGTTTAAGTGTCCCTATTTATTAACTTATGTAGCATCTACAAAAACTATGTGAGGGATTTATTGTAGCAATATACATACAAGAAAAGAGGAGTGAGTCATCGAAACGGCATCATTGCTATCCACCCTCTTTTTTGCCTTTTTAATTACTCAGTAATAAAATTGGGATCAGACAGCTCTGCCTGGGATCCGGGTCCCCAGGAAATCCCTGACATGCTCCTAACAGGCCTGGGAAGGAGAATTAACAAAAATGAGCCTTGTGCCACGGTTGGTGTCGGCACCTCTGTTGCCGTACTTAGAGGAGCTTGCTAACAGAAAAAGCAGCTCCTCTTGCGCTAGCACACAGCGTGTCTCTGTTTACGTACAGATTGTCCTCCCCAGCCCTCACAGTTGGGTTTGCAAAGTCTGCCCAGTCTGATGGGATTCTGGCTTAGGAGCTGAAGCCTTGATGCGGGCTCATCAGCGCAGCCCTCTCTTCGGGAGGGACCTCGTGTTGCCCCTTGGCCCGCAGATGCCATGTCCCAGCCCCGGGTCTGTGAGCAGGGATGAAGCACCCGCTTGCGGCTCATCCTGCTGGGAGGCTCGCGGGGTCGGTGCCATGGGAACTGGCACAGACCAGGATGTGAGTCAACACCGAGCAGAGCTCCTCAGAAGTGCTTCCCATATACACACACGCGTTTCCTCGCAGTGCAGTGGGTGTAACCTGAGCCCAAGAAGATTTCTTGTCGCCGGCTTCCCACTCATCCTCATTCACTGGCGCACTCTGGTACAGATAGTGACAAATACAGCAATATCTAATATCTATCCTGTAATGAATGCTAATAACGGGAGTAATATCCCATGCAGTGATCACTTGAGCAGCAATAAGGACTGTAATTAAACCTCTCATGGAAATAAGTTTAATATTTAGATTAAGTTGCTGGAAGAGCTTTGAGTACAGTTGTCCTCTTAATTCTCTGCCAGCATGTGTTGCGTGCTTGTGCTTTCCAGTTGCTCGGAACAGGTAGCTCTGCACTCCCTTGTGCAGGGAAATGGGGATTTACTCAGATTTTTTCCATAGCTGAAAAAGGAAATGGCATGCTGATGCGAAGTTTCCAGGTCGCTCTGTTTTTATGGTCAAAGAGTAAATAGAAACTCCTAAAAATAATTGGTCTTTGCTTTGCTCTGCACTTAGTCCCCTTCATATTTTTTTTAAGGTATTGCTCAGATTTGCTGAAAAGATGAATATATTTCGTAATCTTTTTATTTCTCATCCTCGGATTCTTCCAAGTAATTATTTTTCTTAGTCACTGTACAGCAACAAGAAAGGGGGAATCCTAGTCTGGGACTCCGAAGATTACAGCTTTTAGATTTTCAAGACATCTGTAATTGCTGCTGTTATTATTATGGTTATAACTCTTTATTAAATTTACAAGCCCAAAATTTTCACGAAAGAAATACTAAGCACAGAACAATAAATAAATTAGAAAGCACTTAACCTCTGTGATGATAAAAGATACATCCTTAATGTAAAAAAAGAAAAGAGAATGGAGGGGAAAAAAAAAAAAGGAGACAGCAGCCCATACCAAAGGCATCTTTGTAAGACTCGAATTGCTGCTGTTTGGTTTCCCAGGGGTTCAGGTGGGAGCTCCGGGACTCTCTTTCCTTCCCAAGAACCTGCCAGGATTAAGCACAAAGCGTGGAGGCCGCAGCGTCCTCGCGCTGGGTCCCTGCTCTCACCCGATAAAGGAGCCACCAGGCTGCCGCTGTCTCAGAGGACCTCTGGTTTGATGTAAACACTTTTGTGAGCCCTTTCTCGGGTCCAGACTGGCCTCCCCGCGTTCAGACTTGGGCTGAGAGTGAGCTCAGCTTCCCATGGGGGAAGTCCATGTGTGCTGGATAACCTTGCCCGGGCCAGCAGGCGAGGGGGTGTCCGGTGGGGGCACTGGGATGAATTCGTTCAGCGCTATGGCTGCTAATGCCTGCTTAGTGATTCCTCCGCAGGAGGATACTTGTTCTGGATACTTGCTCATGTTTGGGGTGCTACTGTGGGTGTTTTATAGGGTCTCTCCTTTGTATGCCCCTTCCTTTTAATTACGCTTCTAGGAACAATATTTTTGGGACCCTAATTCTTTATCAAGTGTAGTTGAAATGAGCCAGGGGATTCAGAAGATCCTGAAGTAGGAGGGAAATGGCAGAGACATTGCGCTCAGTGTGATCAAACGAGTCTCATCTCCTAAGGAAATCAGGCTAAAGATATCCCAGGGAGTTCACATTTCCTTTATTACTCATGCCTTTTTAGGTGTTCGGTCCTATTAACAATAGTGATCCTTGTCACTGCTTCCCCCAGAGACCTCCAGCAGCTTTCAGACAGGTCTGGGAGGATCCCAGTAGCAAATATTACTTTGTCTTCGTTCCTGTACTGGAGCGTCCTGGCTGCTTTAGCATCGTCAGAAAGCATAGCAAGAAAAACATCAAACTCGGTGCCTGAAATGGTAGCATTAAAAAACCATTTTGTTATTTTTTCCACACCTTTAGGAGCTTTGTTTGGTAAAAACATGCAACTAAAACATTTTATTTACTATTCAAATAGTGCTGTGGTTTCTGTATAACATAAGCTGGTAAAGTGTCATGTTTTGTTATGACTTAAGCCATTCGAATGTTTATAAGATTACATAGAGCTATGGGGCCTTACTTTTATTTAAAATTCTGTTCTGTGCTCTTGTCTGTATACATATCTGTATGTGTGACTCTCAAAAAAATCTGTTTTTTAAAGAGGACTTGTCTGACAATGAGGAAATGTTCCCGAAAGAAATAACCAAATGGAGTTCCAATGATCTGATGGATAAAATTGAAACCCCCGAATGCGATGATGTCCAGGGTAATTTTTTTTTTTTTTTAAGTAAAAACTGCATGTGATATTTTACAGTATTTCCAGGTAATTGTTACAGCCACATTCTGAAAAAGGTAAAACTTGTTATCTTCATCTCACAAAAGGAGAAGCTGAGACAGAGCAGAAGGATGACTGGCCAGTGCTGCCGAAAAAGAATTGCCTAGTGGGAGCTGGGATAGCTCTTGATTCTCTTTTCTTTTCCGCGTTGGTTTAGGCTCCTTTGTGCAACAGCCAGGATTCTCTCATATAATGATGAAATATTCCAGCTCCGTTCCGAATTACTTGAATTTCTCCTGACTCTGCTTTCCTCTTGCCTCCGTCCTTTGATCTTGTCTATATCTGCCTTGGTTTTATTTTCTGCTCATCGTTATGAGATTTTGAAAGGAAGCTGGCTCCTCAGCCAGATCGATTCGTGTAGCAGCACGGTGGAAGATGACACTTAAGCTTTCTGGTACAAAGTCAGCCTGTGTAAGCACAGACATATGAACGCATCAGATCTCTGCTACCCCAGCACGGTTCAAGCAATTCCTTTCATTTTCCCACAAACCAATTGTTTCTGACAATTGTGCAGGGATTTCCCGTTGTCGCCGTGCTTAATAAAGCAATGGTACTGGGTCCCTGTAGCGAGAGAAGAGCTCGCTAATGTCCTCAGCGCTTCCCAAGGTTATGAGAAATCGCTGGAAAATAAGTGACCCAGCATTACCCAGGCTTCCCAGGTGGGAGGGAGGGAGGGAGGGAGGGGGCAATTTGATGAAATCATGAAGGAGATGTGAGGCAGAAGAGGCTGAGGGGCATTGGCACAAACAGTGTCTTTGGAGAAGAGCATCTTTGCCGGACAGCATCTTGCAGCGCTGATGTTTTAAACCTCTGTGCTTCCAGGTGACTTGTATCACGAGACGTCAGCAGAGTACCACGTTGGCTCCAGCGTGGAGAGGCTCAGCATCATTGAAGTAAGTGCTTCCGTTTCTTGTAAGGAGATCCTTTGTTGCTGGAAAGTGTCCGTGTGAGGTAAATGGGGCAATCGGCTCCCTTTGCTGCAAGGGGGCTATTGTCTTTGTGTGTCATTTGGAGCCACACCAGCATGCTGTGTACTTCAGGGCCAGGTTTAAGGGATTATTTCACCCATCTTTAGAACATCATATAGAAAATGCTCAGTGGTTTGCAGGCAGTGTCAGGTATCCAGCTGGAAAAAAATACTAATCCTGTGGGGATAACTGCTGCCCGAGGCGCTGCTGGGCAGAGCTCTCCTGCTAATGTGGAATGAGCTACCCTGGAGGTGGGAGCGGGAGAGCCGCGTTGCTGCAGCAGCAGGGTGCAGGCTGCGCTGGTCCAAGGGACACAGCTCAGCTGTAGCCCACTCTTTTAGAGCTGGTTTGGAAACCAGTTATAGCATAGCCTGTGTTGGCACTCTGGACAAAATAATAATAAATAAATAATGGCCAGTCACCCCAGCTTTCTAGACTTGAGCATACAGGCTTTTGAGTTCAGTGTGCTAGTGAGGCAGCGTGTCTTGGAGTGGCTGTAGTCATCCTGCCCTTAATCTGCCTGGCTGCTCCGCAGAGATGATGTAGCTGCTTGCAGAGGGCCTAAGTTATGTCGTGGTCTGTCAAAGACCGCGAGCGTGGATTTAGTATTACTCTGTGTGCCAGGCTGTAGGTTCACGGTAGTTTGGCTTTTTCGTAATAGACTGAGAGAGCTCAAAGGCCAAGGGGAGAGCGTATGGCTAGGGACAGGAACGGCACTAGCCACTTCAAGATAAGCAAGTCACAACCCTAAGATTTCTCTTAGAGCTCAAGGTGGTGTGGGGAACTTATTGTCGTCTTCAGAGGGCTGCACGATCTCAAGTCCCTCCAATTTCTGCCTTCATTTTAGAAAAAGAACAGGCTTCAAAGTGAGATGAAAAAGACAGTTATTTGTAGTTGTTCACAATTAGTCTACTACGATAGTATGACATTCCTAGCCACCACTGCAGGGATTTTCGGGGTAAGAGCCTCCATCACCAAAAGGTAGTTCAAGAATCCAGTGTCTTAAGAGACTCCAGATCTTACAAGAAAGTTCTAAATAGCCACCTCCATCCCTAAACTAATCAGCAGTTGCTTGCATGTCCCCCACTTCCTTCAAAAGCAGAGGTTAATGAACTGAAAGGCAAAGGTGCCTCCAAATGACTGCTGATAAACCTCCCGATGACCTGAGCTCCGTGACTCATGTTGTTCTCTGAATGAGCACTTAAAACATTTGTCTGAAAGCAAAAGCAGTGCTGAGATGCTGAGAGCGCTCCTCCCATGCCTCCAGCCAGGCAAAAGCTCACCTTGCAGGCACTGTAAACTGGAATCCAAAAAGGTTTAAAGAGCAGGCGTTAATACAGTGTAATGGTACTAAATAATTAAAGGCCATTCTTATGCAGGAGGTCTGGAAAATCTTTATTACAGACTTGGATGTGAATTTTAATACTTTCTGGTGGGCTGTGTATTAAGACACGCTTTAACATTATCTGGTAAAAATGTAAGCTAGTTGTTAGGTTGCTAATGTGTGCCTGGGCATGCTTCCCTCCCACCAGCAGGTTTGTCAGGGGCTCAGTCGCTGCTCACAGGACAACAGGTGACTAGAGATGCTAAAATGAGAAGAATTTGCCAAATGGAAAAATACTGCTGCCCTCCACCCCTTCCACACTCCATCCCGCTGGCTATTGCTCTGCCTCTACGGGGAATTGCCCAGGATGTTCTCGAATGTTGTCTGCTAGCACGAGGGATAAGGCACGGGAGGAAAGATCAATGTCTGCTTTCGTGTATCTCAAAGGTGTTGGGGTGGGGATTTGAGCCCATATGGGAGCCGTAAGCAACAAAAGCCCTGGTGTAACAGACAGGTATTAAAAATAGTTACTGCTCTGTTGTATATCGTATGCGACCAGTACAAATGGATGCTCTTGTACCTGCTCCTGGGGCATCAGGGTTGGGCTTACAGCTGCTCCGTTAATGATAACCTGCTCTGGAGTTCAGATACAGTTCCCTCCTTCCCCCAGGCCACAGCCTGTCTGTTTAGGCAAGGAATTGCGTCAACATCATACACAAATGACCTGGACAGCCAAAATAAACACCTTGACTGTGCTCATGCAGCAGTCTCTGAGCCAGATGTTGGCCAGTCCTTGGGTCGTGGGGTCTTGAAGTTTTTTCTCTTCAGTTCCTCTTTTGCAACAGCGTAAGCAAATCTAGAGCCTTATTTATAACTTCTGTGGTAGGCAAGCAGATGCAATGACTGATCCCTTCCTCCAACTTCTTTCCCCAGTAACTTGCCACTTGCTGACCTGTTTGACCTTGTTTTGTTAATTTTGCTGAATGTGTTTTACTGTCGACTGCTGCAGCTGAGCTCAGCACCCCAACAGAAAGCAACACCCATCTTTTATTTCTTTATTTTTCCACCCTTATGCACCCAAGTAATGTCTTTACTGCTGCCGTGTTTTACCTGGTCACAATTTTTTGCAATTTCTTTTTTTAACTTTCAGCATACGTTCTGCTTAGGACAGTCACTTTGGCTGAGGCCGTGTGTGTGCGTTTGTGCACGCACGCGTGCAGGGTAAGAGACCTGGAAGGAGCAGCCGGGTTCTCACCTGTTGTATCCAGGTGTATTTAATGCCCACTTCCATAAATTAACCACATTCCTTCCTGAAGACCGTTTAGTTTCTTACGGACAAACCTGTAGATATTATTCTACAATCTCCTCTCTCTTGTGTTTAGAAACCTGACTTTCAGTCTACGCTTATTCAGGATCGGCTTAGACTCCTGTGCTTGCGCTTGCACTGTCCTTTGACTTAAGCGCCTCTCCTCCTTCCCGAGCTTGCTTTCCTCACCTCCACTGTGTTTGAGAGCAGACATTTTACTCTTGGGTAGCTTCGTGAAGCAAATCAAGCCAAACTCTTTCAGTCTCTGTTCGGGAAGTCTCCGTGCTTCTTGTCCTTATGCTGCCGTTACCTTTGTGTGTGGATGGCCCAAACTGAACTCAGCCCTCTAGACGGGGGTGCCAAGGCCTTGTATCATGGCTAATACTGTTTCTGCTGGAAATACCTTCCTTCACAAGTTGTGGTTTGCCTCATCCCTGACTGGATTTGATGTGGATAGTGTGTTTATTGTACGCACCATATGTGAGCTTAGGGGAGAAAAGGTTATAAAATTTGCATAAAATGCACTTGGACCAAACATAACCTCTTTGTAAAATAAGCCTTTCTACCGTGCTCTCTTTCGTTCCCCCCTAGGATGAATCGGTACAGCCATTAATGCAGCCAAGTAAAATCCATGTCCTCCTCTTGGTACTCCATGGAGGGAACATCCTGGACTCAGGAAGTGGTGATCAGAGCTCTAAGCAAGGGGATGTCAACACCATCGCGACGGTGTTTGACACAGTGATGAGGGTACATTACCCAGCTGCTCTTGGACACATTGCCATCAGGCTAGTCCCTTGCCCAGCCATCTGCTCTGAAGCATTTTCGCTGGTGTCCAGGTAAGTTGATGCAACTTTGTCACAGAGAGAAACATACGGAATTTCACTCTTGGTTTTTGTTTCTTTTTTTGCATCCCTGAAGTGTTCTGCATGTAGTATTGAAAGCTCTGACCATGCTTTGAGAATGCACTTATTAATATACCAGCGAGGCATTCAATCTCGATTTCATACTTAGCTGAAGTGAATACAGTAATCATGCAGTAAGAGTTCTGAGATTGATTTATTCTAATTAATCCAATAAATACTAAGGCTTTAATTCCTTGTCTGAGAGTTGTTCTAGCAATGTAAGTATGTTGTCCTTGAAGATTTACGTTTGATGGGAGGGAAAGATTTATTAAGCTCTCACCCATTCACAGTGGAATAAATGGCCTTTCTATCTTGAGGCTTTTTTTTAATGAGCCACGATACTGACTACTATACTGTCTGCAAATGGTTTTTCCTGCTCTGTGTGTTAGGCTGAATATTTCCAATGCCTCTTGCCCTATCCAGCCTCAGCCCATATAGCTACGATGAAGGCTGCCTGTCCAACAGCCAGGATCACATTCCCCTTGCTGCACTCCCTCTGCTAGCAACATCGTCCCCCCAATACCAAGAAGCGGTAGCCACAGTCATCGTCAGAGCCAACCAGGCCTACAGCGAGTTCATCAGATCCCAGGAGGGCACGTCATTCAACGGCCAGGTGAGCCAGCGGCTGTTTATAGCCACAATGAAAGGAAGAGCAAGGGAAGCGATTTCCTTCTGAAGCTCTCTTTTCCATTAATCTCTCAGGAGGGATGGAAACATGACAGTGTTGAGCTGCAATAAGAAAGTGTTGTGCTTCCATTCCTTTCTTTCTGAGAGGGAGAGATTATTGCTTATGCTCCATCTTGAGCCTTTGGGATTCAAAGTAAAGTCTGAGCTTGTGTTCAGAAATGAAGCTACAAAGCTGTGAAGTTAATCAATTTTCAGCATGACACACCTTTCCAAATCAGGAATGCTACTTTTGTTACTAAACGTGATCTCTGCTCCCCTTGCAAACCAAGGCTGTTTAAGCATTCCCATCTTTTAAGGACCTTCAGCAGCTCACGCTGGAGTTGTCACAGGAGTGGGTTTCTTTTTTGAGATGGCGTAGCTGCTGCGCCCAATAAAAGACCGTGACTAAGCCTTGCACCTCTGTGAGCAAAGCGACTCTCGCCCCATGAGGTTTGAGCTATTGGGCCGGCCGTCACATTCCCCTGCTGTAGTGTGATTTATCCACCCTGAGCTTGTTCCCAGCCAGCGCTGTGCCTGGGGACCCGGACAGCCCTCTCCTGCCCGGGGGTCTCGGTGCTTTATTGTGCCTGTCTGCTTAATACCCTTGGAAGCAGGACAGCGTTATCTCCTCAGGGCACAAACAGGGGGCAGAAGCACCGGGAAGCTTGCCTGAAGTCGCACAGACAACTGGCAAGGAGGCAATCGAGCTTGGTTTCCAGCGGCTGGAGTTAGCGCCATGATGAGTGCTCTGTGTTGCTTTTACTTCACTCCAGTCGGCTGGTGGGGACAGGCAGAACACATCAGCTGTGTGCGCTGATGAGAGTCTGCAGGGTATGAGTGGACAGAATAGTTCATTGTCAATGGTTCATTGACAGAATAGTTTTATTGATGAAAGCACTGGGCATCCTGATATTGTGGCTTTCCTAGGTATAATCCAGCACGCCGTTTAACCGTCATCTCTGAACTGAAGTCAAGGGGCTTTTTTTTCCTCCTCCCCTGCTTCCGTTGCCTTTTCAGGTCTGCTTGGTAGGGGACTGTGTTGGAGGAATCCTGGGATTTGACGCCTTATGCTACAGCAATCAGACTGTGTCTGAGAGCCAGAACAGCAGTCGGCGAGGAAGCGTTGTGAGTGTCCAGGTAATGCTGGCTCCCAGTGTCTACTGGGAATAGGTCTGCTGGCCACAGTGCCTCCGTGGCCCCTGGTTTTATGGGTTTCATGGATCGTCTCATGAAACACAAAGACTCTCCTCCTTATCCATGGCAAATGTGTCTTAAGGTGCATACGTGTCTCAATTTGGGTGCATTTGCTCTGAAGAGGGATGCTTCACCCTCTGGTGTGAAGCATCACCCGCACCTGCTTCACCCACACCCTTAGGAAGTTGTTTGGTCTGAGAGATTGTATTTCCCTCGACTGGATCTTGGGGTAGATGGGGAAAGGAGGATGGGAGGAGACGGGTATAATGTGGGTGTATTCCTGCTAAATCCATATATTTCAAATCCCAGGATACTGACCTCCTGTCTCCTGGAATAACGGTGAACAACAGCTATTGTTCCGGTGGCTCTAATCTGGAAGCCAGCAGACACCTCAGCAGGAGCAACAT
Source organism: Chroicocephalus ridibundus (assembly GCF_963924245.1). NCBI lineage: Eukaryota > Metazoa > Chordata > Aves > Charadriiformes > Laridae > Chroicocephalus > Chroicocephalus ridibundus. Next base: position 5,632,984 of record NC_086296.1, on the reverse strand, counting down.
TGATATTCCCCGTAGCAACGGAGAAGATCCAAAGAAGCAGCTGCCACGAAAAAGGAGTGATTCATCAACCTATGAACTGGACACGATAAAGCAGCATCAAGCCTTTCTTTCAAGGTAAGGTTTTGAAGGAACAGAACCAGGAATATTCCAGAGCTGAGACTGATGCATCTGTGGAACCCGATTGTTGCTTTGTCATCCTGTAATAAGCAAGGTGGAGGAAAGTGTTTAATTTAGATTAGAGGGGTATGAATTTCAGTGTGTTGTATATGCAAAAAAAAAAATATTTAACAGCACTCTTCCTGAGTGGCAGTGAGAGAATCCAGCTGCTCTACTGCATCTGTATTGCAATGGCAAGAAGCCCTTCATCCTGTTGCCTGACAGCAATCGGGTAACTGCTTTTTTGCTGTGCTGCAAGTGCGGGATGGACGTCATAAAGCAAATGTAGAAATCGTGCGAGGGAAGACAGTGAAGGAGAACTGGGAATCCAGTGTCGCATTAATTTCAAAGCATCTCTGACAGTTGATTTTTGAGTTGGCTGGTCTGTTCTTGGGAAAGGTGGGGGTGAGCCGAGTATCCTTTGATATTGGCCTAGTTCAAGTGTGAGATTGAACTGCAGTGCCCTTTCCTGTCACAGGAGTAGGTTTCTGCTGTAGCGGTGGTGGGATGCTCGGGATGACACATCCTGAACCCTAGCTGGTTGGCTGGTTCATGGAGCAACCTTCAACTGCATGTGAGGATTGTTCTGTCTGTGCGACTGTTCAGCAAAGCAGCCCGAGTCCCCTGTATGGAGCAGGGACAGGGGTTGTGTTCTGTCCCCTGCCAGGGCCGCTCTGTTGCACCAAGGTCATGTTTCAAATTCGTTACTCGCTATCGAAGTCCCCCATATCACATTCCTAAGCTTCTTCAAATGGACTTCAGGAACGTATCGGTTAACATAACCGATGACATTTGCATAGCAGTCGTCCCATTGCCGTTGATCATTCAGTGATTACTTCTGAAAGCCCATAGGCTTTTTCTGGCTGAAACATCTTCTTCAGCCTGTGGAACTGGAGAGCCCAGACCTTTTCCTCCTGCACATCCAGAGGAACTGCAACATCCTCTTAATGCCTCTTCCCCCGTGTCCCAGGTACGGGGGAGCAACGCCCCCTCCGCAGCAAACACCATTGCCTGCAGTAATGGCACCCAAGGCTGTTCCTTTTGCCCTGTGCCGAGCTGAAGGCTTGTCCTGCACTTCTGCCCCTCCTTCGTTACTTCCAGTCGTTGCTCCAGTACAAGGACTCGTGTTGTCCTGCCACGTCAGGGCTTCTTTTATAAAAGATTCGTAGGAGAAAGTATCAAAGTGAATGTCGTTGGTGCAGAGAGATACTATATTCAGAAAGACAGCTGCGTTTACAAAAAACACAATAAGCTTCCTAGCTATTTCCAGCAGGTTAATAAAAGGCAATCAGTCTCTTGTTCATACCTTATCAAAACAGCCTCCTGTATTACAGGAGAAAATACTAGTCATGAAAAAATATGCTTGCGCTTCTCCTTGTTCTTGACCTCAGGGGCACGGACTGAGCTAAGGAAAGCGGGCCGGCATCTTGCTGCAGTTTGACATGTAGTTTAGAATAAGCACTGGGCCTGATGTGGGTAATGGATTGCACAGTTTGTCATTTCAGATAGCTTTGTCCTGGTCCTTCCCGCTCCATCTCCAAAGGATTGTGCCCACTCACAGCGTGAAGCACTTGGAGGTCCCTGGCAAGGGCTGTTGGTGTTCAGTGCTCTGATGGATTGGTGCATCTTTACTCCTTGAAGAGTTTTATATCTTTTAAATCTACCTTTAGACCTTGGGTCAAAAACGAGTCTCTTCTCATGGCTCAAGAGGAAGATTCCCCCAGGGAAAGGGGCAGGTTGAAGGTGCTGTACGAGCTCTCTCCACACCTGTCCCCCTCCGCTCCCTGGGGCAGGGGAGGCTGGGGTGCAGTGACTCACCTCTTCCCCTCCTGCGTGACGGCAGGGCGTCACTCCCTGACCCGGCCCTGGACCTTGTGCTTACAGCCGTCATTACCGAGCAGCACAGAGTCAGCAGAATGCCCCTTCGGCCTCTCTGTCACAAAGTAATGATTTTCCCGTATTAAAACCAAGCCCTGATGTGACGTGGCTTCGTGCAGGAGATCGGCAGAGCAGAGCCAAGTTTTCCTAATGGGTACAGCAGAGAGGCAGCCTGGCAAACGGGGGCCTTTCTGTCCGTGCCGATTGCAGATTTCGGCTTGTGCCAAAGACACTCATTTTTATTCATGTATCAGACCAACATGCTTCTCTGGGATAATGCCCAGCAAGCCAGAGCAGCATCTGGAGATTACGATCACACATTTATTTTTAAATTCAGTCCTTCTGCACAACTACATTATTTCTGGCTGTGCTGTACTTGTATTATTGTAAATGAGTTGATTTGCTTCTGAAATCCATAAGCTCTTGTTTAATTAATGCACACAGTACATCTGCTGCTTTTTAAAGGGAGAACAGGGCACTGTGGGTTGCTTGGAGCATGACGGATTCAGACTTCCCCTTGGCTCTCGTTTCTTTGATTGCTAAAAAGACTATCAAGTTCCCAGTAAAAGGAGAGAAGCTGTCCAAATTGCTGAGCGGTATGAGCGCTCTCGTTCTCTTCCGTTCCCCATGAAGAGATGCTGTGGGAAGATGGATGGAATACACCAAAAACCCCTTGCACCCATCCTGCCGTAACACACCTGCCATCAGGATGGTCTTTCCTTTTGTGCCTTCGTTTGAATCGCATTGCTGTCGCCCTGTCTTCAGCAAAACCGAGTGTGTTCTAAATAACTTTGTATTCCTCACACACAGCAAACTTAATGCATTGCAGTCTTGTCAGCTAAAATAATTGTAGCTTCACTGAAGGTGGCTTGTTTTTAAATGTGTTTCAACGTTGCACGTCTTGGCAGCGTGATCTCGAGGAAGCTCGTTCACATCGCAGAAATGGGAACATGCTCATTTTAGCTGTCACTGCTGTAACCTCTTCTTCCTCTTGCTTTTGACATCACTGTTTTGACTTTCTGTGATATGTGTGCCTGACATAAGTAAGGTTGTTATTTCCCTGCAGCTGGTAACAGGGAGAATAGTAGCGTGCGTGTGTTTACATGCACCTTCAGGGAATACGTGACAGTGCGGCATGAGAAGAAGGTTTTTCAGCATTGGTTGGGAGTGGCAGTCAGCAGAGGTGCTGTCACTGCAATAACGCATTATTTGCAAAAGCAGCAGAACAAAGTCCGAGCGACTTCTCAAATGTGTGAGTATTTGCAGCTGTTCGTTTATTGACTGGCTGTCCCAGAGGAGGCGTGTGTGCGAGCAACTGCTCCGGTGCTAGAGATGGCGAGGAGGGAGCAGCCCTGTTCCCATGAGCAGTGCTGGGACGTCGCTGCCCAGGCGGGCAGCCAGCACGCTGCTTTCAGAAGTGGCCTTGATGAGCAAGTGCTATCGCGTACAGAGACATGGCAAGTGCTGGTGGCCACCTGGGATTTTGACTTGGGGCCACAGAGCTGGCAAGAGACTCTTGCATTTGCATCATCCCTGACTCCGGGCCAGTAAACCTTTTATCCAACCCAACCGCTGTGGTATCCTTTTATCCTACATATCTTATAGAAGCTCCTCGGATACTTTTTAAAGTGTTTGCAAACGCCCTGTTAAGTCATGCTGGTATTCTCTCTTCAACTCTCTGCTTCTAATTATAACGACGATAACCCAGCAAGGCTGCCGTCTGAATCTGTAGAACCTGGAGAGCAGAAGAAATTGCAGCTTTATTGCTTTTGGGTGGTAACAGAAGAATCTCAGAAACCCTTTTGTGCACGAGGTTATTAGTGTTACCCACCTGTCATTTCGTTGTCTAATCCCAGATGTAGACTGCAAAGAAGCACCTCTTCCTGGGGGAGGATTCCCAGGATTTTCATCTAAGAGTTCCTGCTGCTTCTTCCTCGGTGTCTAAGCGACATATGAATTTATATCTCTGTGTTAAACGTGTGCGTTGCCCCGCCTGCACTGCACACAAGTTGAATTTTACAAAGAGATTTGACACTTGAAAGAGGAAGGGAAATCTAGACATGTTTTATTTCATTATTCTTTTTGGTACAGTTACCTGGAGTTGTTGGGCTGGGATTGAGAAGTAGTTTGGTAGTAACTTGACAGCTGTGGCCTCATGGGCAAAAGAGAAGCGGGATAGTCCTGGGTGCACAATAAATACAATTTACCATGTGGCCACTGAGTTAATTACTCCAAATTGCCATTCCCAGGGAATGCCACACCCAAATTGCATGAAATTGCAGATTTGCCACACACCAAAGTGCATGGAAGCTGTGGTGCATCTCGGTTGGTGCACAAGGATATTAGAAACCCTCTCGCGGATTTTGATCTTTCTTTTTGTCTCTCCTCTCCTGTTTTCTTTTTCCTTTTCAATCCTATAACATTTGTCCAACTACTTCCACGAGGAAGAAATAGGTAAGCACAGCTTTCCGTAACATTTGAGAATGAGGTCACGGAAGGAACTCAAATGTTGACAACCAGAAAGCATAGCAGTAACGTGTAATAGAGTGAATCGCCGTAAACCTGCTTTTTTCCCTGCTACTCTAGAAATTTTGGCTTGCTGGTTATTTTATCTTGCAAACGACTGTCCTACTAGCATCAACCAAGATTTTGACTCCTCAAAGAATAAACATTTTGAGGAGATAGGAGTGTGTAAATGAACCCACTTGAAGCTTGGATTTGTACAGTCTAAATGATGCCAATGTAACGGGGTAATTGTTGTGGGGGAGGTATTTTACTGGCTAGTGAAACTACAGTACCGAGGCATGGTGGGTTGATTGTCACAGTCCCTTCACTAAAGAGATAGAAATTATATTCACTGTCAATCACTTATCTGGCCTTCGATTAAGGGAAAAGAGCATGGGGAAAAAAAATTGACTTTATTTTCTGTTCTTATCCCAGTTTACATTCTAGTGTGCTGAAAAATGACCCAGGATCCAGGCGATCTAGTAGCTCTACTATGTTGGATGGAGGAAATATTGGAAAGTTTGAATTTGAGATCACCGACTTCTTCCTTTTTGGTTCTCCCTTGGGTCTGGTTCTCGCACTGCGAAAAACTGTCATTCCAGCTCTTGACAGTAAGTCCTGATGTAAACTGCTGAACTCACTTAGTGGATGGCATAAGCACCTCCTGCTACAAATACAGTAATCTGCTGAGACAAACTGGTAAAAAACAAACATCTCTATATAATATTTATTGCATCGTAAGGAAGTAGATCACTGTGTGCTCTGGCCGATACTGATTATACAATTTATTTGCAATGGACTTCCAAACATTAAAAATACCGTGCAATTTTTGAGTCTATAAATATTGTGATAAATTAGACTGGAAGATGAGAGAGATGATAAATCTTCAGCTCTTTTTTTTAACCCAACAGTTGTCCTTTTTACAGACAAATATTTACAGTAATCTAACAAATAATCTTTTGATACTTGAGGGGTTTTCTTCTCCATCTTTTTAGTCTTTCAGCTCAGACCAGCTTGTCAGCAGGTCTATAACCTGTTCCACCCTGCAGACCCATCTGCTTCACGCCTCGAGCCTCTTCTGGAGAGGAAGTTTTACCTTTTGCCCCCCTTTAATATTCCCCGTTACCAGAGGTTTCCGCTGGGTGATGGCAACTCTGCTGTTCTGGGTAAGTCACTTTGGATCCATATTAGCTGTCTGAAGGGTTATATCCACACTTTACATGAAATTATCAAAGCAATTGGGAATGACAAGAAAGAGAATTGGCCCTATAATGTTAGCCTGATTCCTGATTTTCTAGAAAAGTAGTTTTCTTCCAATAAAATCAGTGCCTTGTGACCTGTATGCCCTACATTTGTCACACAAAGGCCATCAGCTGCTGAGAGTCATGATGTGGTGACCTCTCTGCAAAGGTCCCTGTTTTACACCCAAGCTGGTGCTTGTGGTTGGGACTGAATGAAAGACGATTCACTTGGCTGAGTTTAGGACGTTGACGTCTGGAGGGCCAGTGAAGACTGGAAGGAGCAGGGTCAACAGTGAGATAACGAGATGATTTGCTTGGTTGCAATGTGTGCTTTGTCATGGGACAGGCTACTGCAGAGCAGTGGGCTGGTGACAGTGCCTTGCCCTTTGCCACCTTGCCAATGAGGCATTTAATCGTCTCAGGATACCTAGGATGGCTCCGCCATCAGTGGCCTCTTCACTTGCTCTACCCCAATTGCGGCAGTAACGAATGAAATGGCTGTGTGCATGCCCTTTTGTCTTACTGGGTTGCATTTGAAACAACTGTGTCCTGACCATGCCCTGCCTCAGCTCCCATTACATCAGTGCTCTTGCAGTTGATCTAATAAAATAAATTATATTTCCTACCATCTTCACCTCACTTCTGTGCCTAGACTCTCATGGTCCGTTGCCATTTCAGTGCAGGCTCGCATTGCAAGGAGCTCTCAGGGAAGCTCACCCCTCACTGTGCAGAACTAAATTTGACCTTTCTGCTTCACCTAAAGCTTTGGTTCCCTGCAGAGTCAAGGCTTTGGGGCAGGAAGAAGAATTGCACCGTAATTTTGCCCTTGTTAGAGGTTGTTAGTCAATAGCTACTTAAAGTCAACACTGCAACTAAGAGTCGCTACTATAAAGCTAGACTACAGCACACAGGAAATCATGCTGGCAAACCAGAGGAGAATATCAAAGCCACCAGCTAGAAAGGTTGGGATTTGGTTGTTGGTTGTTTTTTTTCCCAAAGTAGCTTTTCGTTTATTTAATATTTGAATCAGCCAGGACTAAATGAAGAGGAATGTGTATCTAGAGACGAATAATTCTGGCGATACTCTGCTTCACTTTTAAATTGAAAATGCAAAGCAGTGGTCTGCTACGTATCAGTATCTCTAAAGATTGTATTGTAATTGCTGAATCTGGACGTCTGATTTGTTAAATGGATATAAACTAAAACCCGAGTTTGATAAAGTGAATAAAATACTTTCTGCAGGCCCCACTCGCTTGTCAAATTTAGCAAAGATCTTGCTGCAACACTTTTACACTTTTAAAAATGGATCCACCCACAATTACATTTGTACCCAGTCCAGTTACAACAGCTCAGGGAATCCATAGCAACCTGAAAAGCAATTTGCTTTTTGGGCGTGTTCTAGGTATCAGCTGCAAGTGGCTTCTTAAAAAAAAAAATAATTAAAAAAAAATATCCTAAACATCTTACCGTATTCCTCTTAAATACATTTTGAATCCCCTGTTCTCACTGAAACCAGAGGTAGAAGCCCCGTTGACACGGAGCGACCTGCGTTCTGGTTATCGTTCTGTGCAACAGCAGGGATCTTGTTAGTTTGCTGTGTCTCCCTAGACCTTTGTTGGGTTGACTGTGTTTAGAGAGACACTTGCTATGTAGCGGAGAGGAGTTAAACAGCAATTAGCTCAACTGTAAAAAGGGTAGAGTGATTTCAAAACCCTCTCCAGGTTTGAGCCTTGTTATTTTAAGAGATGCTGCTCTGCTGTGATGCATTGAACTGACAAAAAGGCAGCTTTAAATTCTCTTCTCATGTAAAACAAAGCCTCTTCATTTGCTTGTCATAAAATAACAGGCTATTCCTTTCCATTAGAGTAAAAATTTCCATGTTGTGATTTACACATTACCCAGAAGGACTGTTCTAACCATGATTTGCAAAGTTGCTACTGAAGTTAGTGTTCACTGTAGGGCGCTCCAGAAAAGTTAATTGCTGCTATAATTAAGCTATATGATTTGGTGATCATGTAAAATTCAGGTGCTCAATTATAATTAGTTATGTACGAAACCTTGTGTAACACTGCTTGTGCGTATTTCCTCATGCAGATAGCTAGCTTATTTAAAGTCCACGATTCAGAAAACCTCTTAGACTTTGTTTTGTTTTGTTTTCCCATCTGTACTAAATGTTGGGTCCCTGTTTCATTACAACCAACTTGCAGAGTGAAATCAAATTCACATCCTTGCTTACTCCTGTGCTTTGCACTGTGTAGGCTGTGAGTCTGATTCAAGGAAATTTCCCCTTAGAGCATACTTTTTTTTCACATAGTAAAAAGATTTCTCCGGATCTGCTGGGTATTTATGGATTTGGCTGATTGGAGGAGCTGGTTAAGAGGACTCCCTTTTCTTTTGTTGTTGAAATGCCATTGTTGTGCTCTCCTCTGCTACCAGTTATTCTCTCTGATGTAAGTCTATTTGGAAAGTCACCCATGTTTTGTTTCTTTTACTCTATTTGAAGGTTGTCCTTTCATTGAAGACTCATAGCTGAAGTGCTCGGTTGTAACTGTTTGTATGTTAACACTTTGTGGCCGCATGTCTGTTGTTCTTTGTCCTTCTGTTTTTGTTTTTTTTTTCCCATCTGCTTCTAGTTGAGACAATCCAGAACAATCCCATCCTCCTCATGGAAAGTAGCCCTCTGGGTGCTCTCCAGCACCAGGACAGCTTCATGGAAACAAGTATCCCCGTTCCCGTACTGAATTGGCAAGATGTTTCCAATAAAAGTGCTGGTTTTGCTGAGTGTGTGTAATCTACACTTTTGTATTGTCTATGGTGTTGGGTACTTGGGGTGCTTTTTGGAGATCATACTGTTGCCTCCTGGAGTTGAAATCTTCATGCTGTGTCTCAGGCTGTGCCACATGAAATAACCACTTGGGATCATGCTTGGGTAGGCCTGGTCTGGGAGACCCACCATGCAAAGAACGAGTTGGAATTAACAGACTTTGTCCCATTCCAGTGTTGATGCTGGAAGGGGAGACTGCTGCCACGTACTTGCGTTTGTCCGTCGGTGGTGGCTGTGCTGCTGGAAAGAGGCTTTGGCACAGCAGGACAGAGTCCCTGGGTGGCCCTGCTCGCGTGGTGCACGCCGTGTGCAGGATCCCCAGCCGTCAGCTACACTGCGCCGTGGCCAGAAGTCTAGTTTATGTCAGAACAGATTTTGTCCATTTGAGTGTTTCATGTTTGGACACTCCTTGTGGCTCAGCTCTGCTGAATACAGTGAATGAGGTTTTCAGACCCCAAGGTGGCTATACATGTTGGCTTTTTAAAATTAATTTCTCAACTTCTGCATTAAAAGCAAAGTTTGATGCGTTTGTTTTGCCTTACTTTCCATCATAAATGCTGCATGGCCTCATTTATTCTGGTTGTGGCTGATGCTACATCTGCGATTTTAATGAGTCTTGACTTCGTTTTCATTTTTTCATCCCCATGTGTCTTACTTGCCCATTCTAACCCCTTTTTCAGTGTTTTGCATTGAGAGCTTCGTTCTGCTGCTTTGTTTTTAACAAGCTGACCCTTGCTGTTTATGAGCAGTCCAGTACGTTATGTGGTCATACAGGATGGCAACACTGCGGACTATTCCAGTCTCTCCCTTTGTCTTTTGAAGATGTAGATGATTTGTAGGTATGCAGTTGCCATGTTGCCTGTGCTGTGATGTTCTGTAACAAAGCAGAGGGAAAGGATCTGGCACTATTAATTAATCACTTTGGAGGTCACTGATGAAATGCCGTGTGGCTGTCATCTGATATTTCTTGCTGTCAGCACAGAGCTTTTCGAAGCTTCTCTGCTCTTTACCTTGTGTGTCAAGAGCACAGTGTGGCCAAGCAGTGCTTGGCTTGACTGTATCAACTGCTGAATCCCAGTCGAGCCACTGGATTGCGGGAAATCTCCAGACTCATAAAAACTTAGGGACAACAGAAGTCCATGTTGCTCTTGATCTCAGGGTAGTGACTGCAGAGTGACCCGTGACTCCAGTGCAAGCAGGGTCTGGCCTGTGCTGAGCCGCTGGCTGGCTTTTCTATTATTTTTTTTTATTGTTATTGAACTTTACATGGTTTTGATTGCTTTCAGTATTTCCCGCTTCAGTGCCACAGCTCAGCCTGCAAATAGCTTATATTGAAATCTGCCATTCAGATACCCCAAGGACTTAACTCAGTGCCAGCAGTACATTAGAGGATGGCCCGGTGCCGTTCACTTAGTGGGAAACAATTAGTAAGAACATTGACAAACGAGTCCATAAATGAAAAGGCATAACACTGAAATGAGTATTAAAGAACCATAGCTAGGCAAAAAAAAAATGTGATTTTGCTTCTTATGTCACCTCTTCTGGCAGCGCAGTTAAATCCGGGGTCATTGCACTGGCCGTGTGTGTGCTGCCGGTCGAGCAGCGGCAGGTCCTTCGCTGGGAGAGAGAGAGGGTGCTCAGGGCACCGCTCCAGCCAGGTCTCCTCTTCCTGAAGCTTCCTCGTTCTGATAAAGTCTCCCTTCAGACAAGGTACAAAGTACACTTCAGCCAGCGCAGTAGACGAGGACACCTCTGTCCTTATCTAGTGACCAAAATGAACAGCTAATTTTGATGAAAGTCTTGCTTCTGCTCGGCCTGGTCCAGCCATCCGACTTCACCCAGGGCTCAAAGTGCTTGCCTGAAAAACCTCCCTGCGATTGTCAGGACCTGAGTTGTGGCCGGGGATGTCACCTCTGCAGCGCAGAGGACGTGGCCCTTTAGGAGCCGGAGCGGTTGCAGTGCCGGGGTCAGTCTGTGCTGGCGTGGCAGCATCTGCGACATCTCAGCCTGGTCCCCGCGTTCCCCAAGAAAGCCCCCTTGGTTTCAAAATTGCAAGAGTGGGTGCTGCACATGGGATTTAGTGCAACGAATACATGGAGTTAAGGAAATATCTTATTAGGGTTTTTCTTCCCTTGAGTCAAGTCCCAGTGTTTCATCTGGAAGTCGCTGTCACTGCAGCTTTGGAGTCGAGGAAGCTTGGCTGAAGGGGCAGTAATGCAGAAAACAGGTTTTCTGTCTACGCTTCCTGCCCTGCCTTTTCCTGGCCCTTGTTTTTCCTTAGAAACTGTCCTTTTTCAGGGTGTGTATCTTGGAAAAAAAGGGAGAAACCTGAGTGGGCTGGAGTCATGGGAGCGAGCTCTTCATCCCCTGCAGAGCAGACTCCTGCCACCGACATGGGCGATAATAAACTGAACAGTTCAGCAGCACTAAAACAGTTTAGGCTTTTATAGGAGAGAAAATTACTCCTCTGGTGACACTAGCTGGGATGGTATTGGAAGGGCTGTTGAGGTTGGGGTTTTTTGTTTCAAACTCAATGTATTCAAAAATCCCCAGTCAGGCCCAGGAAAGCGAGACTGACTAAAAAGAGCCAGCCCCAAATACCACTGTTTCTGTCTTTATTCTCATGCCACTTTATGAGTTCTTGAAAAAGGAGATAAAATTCAGGCAGAGACAAGTGGTGATACGTTAATGGAGCTGGAGCCATGATCGACCCAGGCAGCACCACATTTGGCCCAGCCTTTTCTCCTGTGTAGCATTGCTGTAACACTCATTAGTGTGCCTTCCAGCTGCTTCCTAATTCAAACCACAGATGTTTTATATTTAAGGGAGAGGAAGAAGTTCAGGCTTCGCTGGTAGGTGTTAGTTAAACCTGAACCTGGCATTTTTCCTAGTGCAGACAAAGCCAAAGCTCTCATTGCATCTGACCAAGTTCAGGGAAGCCGATGGTCATCATGGGTGTCACCGCACAAGGGTATGATTGCAGGAGGATCTCGCGGTCTGTATAAACAAGGGAAAGGAGAGGAAGGGGTAAGCAGGGAAGAGACGAGAGGTTTGTCCCAGGTCATGCAGCAATGGGAATAAGACCCTTTACCCTTGAGACCTTTGTGGGGCTGAACGCAGCTCCTGGCTTGGCTCATGTTCTCTGAGTACAGCCTCTGCTTGAATTGTCTCCTCTTGCTTGTGCTGGTGCTTTCTGCAGTGAGAAAGCCATGCTGGCCCGGTGGGGCTGGCTGGATCGCGGGCACTGGTAGCAGTCTTGACAGCCAGCAGCTCAAGGCAAGGTGAAAAGAGGAGGAAGGTGCTGAGAAAGTGATGCTGGTAATGGCCTTTCAAGCACAACGTGGGCAGTGTGTGCAGCTCATCATCAGGTCAGGCTCCCGCTAGGGCTCAGATCTTGCAGTCCACGAAGCTTTTACACAGAGCAGCTTGTGGCCTGATTTTCCCTGCAGAGAACAGAACTCTTTTACCAACCCTTAGCTACACATTTTCTGCTTCATGCGTTCCCTTTCCCTCTGCTGCAGCAGGATTTGTGTGGGCACAGACACTGCTGCTGTGAACTGAGAGATCGGAGGAAGCAAATCAGTAGCCACAAGCAAAAAAGATCGATATTAAAATAAACCAGTTGCCAAAACAACGCCCTATGTCAACCACACACTGGGATGAAATCCAAGGATATCTAAAGTGGCTGAAATAGGCAGAGGATGTTGGTGTGTGGGAGTAGCGTACCTGCATTCCCCGTGGCATCTGCTGCCTGGCTGGGCACAAACCCGTGCCCTGTCAGATACCCGGGAATAAAGTTCAGGTGCTGCTCCTCAGGTACAGCAGAGGTGGGCAATGTTAAAATGGTAGCAAGTAGCTTTGCTTTTGCATGTCGGTGTCGTACCGGTGCCGCCTGCTATGAAGTACTTGGTATCGGCATTACAAACCCTCTGCAGGGCAGGATCGTGGGGTATCTCACAGATGCTTCATTCGACCTCATAGCATCCACAGAGGGGAGAAAACTGAAATGCAGAGATTTTATCGTGACTTTCAGCATCTCTCGGTTTGCCAGTCCTGACCGTATTAGGTCCATTTCCCTCCAATACATGTAGAAGGTCCACCTGAGCATGCCTTTCAATCCTCCTTTTCTGTATTTATGTACTAAAGGGTTAGGCCACACTTGGTAAACCTCAGGTTGGGATCTAAAAATCCAGAGTTGCACCTTGTACAAAAGAAGCTCTGTTTTCACAGAGACTGAGCGCTCCCCGATCCGCCAACACCGATTGGAGATGTAAGTGCTCAGCACCAGACTCCTTTCTTGCAATAGCCCTTACTTTAGTTTAACCAGTGTTGGCTGTATCCATTAGCAATAAAATACAAGTTCAAATTTAGTCCCTGCCAGGCATGAAAATGTTTTCTTGATTTTATTTTTTTTTATTTTTTTGCATCGATGCTTTTATCTCGGAGATGTTAATTTAAGTCTAAATGTTTCAAGAAAACAAATATCCCCTTTCTGAGGTTGTTTTTTGTTGTTCTCCTTACCTTGATTATTTTGTCTCGATGTGAATATATAAAGTTGCGTATATTCACATCTGTATGTATGACACATGCTTCTGTTATTGCTGCTTGAGTAAGTCTGCCTGGATTTTTCTTTGGGGTTTTGGATTTGGTTTTTGAGCTACTTATTTTGCTTCTCTCAATCAAAGACTGCTCCTCCAGCCACGCGTCTCTTTGCCTGCTGTGGTGTTTGCTTTCTTTTCAAACCAGAGCTCTGATGAAATGTTTTTTTTTCATTCCGATCAGTTCTGAAAGGTTTTTTGCATCTCCCAGCCTTGTTTGCCTCCTTCCTCCCCTCGAGTTCATCTTGCCCAGCCTCTGTCTGTTGGTCTAATATTTTGATTTCCCTGTTTCAACTTTGTAGCAGATGTTGTTCAGTCTCATGGTGCCGTCTTCATGGAAAGCGCGTCCCTGTCCACCCCCATTTCAGCCCCTCAGTTCAGGGGCTTCCGGAGAGCCAGTGAGATCAGCATTGCCAGCCAGGTCTCAGGAATGGCAGACAGTTACACTGCTTCCAACATAGCCAACAGTAAGTGTTTCGCCCCCTCCGAGACTCCCGCTCGCTGCCGCACCGCTCTCTCAGCGCCACGCACCGGCCAGAGCCACGCAGCTTCCGTCTGTCTGTCTGTCTGGGGTTACGCTTTCCATTTATAACAAAAAGTTGGAATTTTTCCGCCTTTGCCCGGTTTCGCTGTAGTCAGTGCCGTGTGTTATGGTATCCCCTGGAGGAACAGATGATATATTTGATTATAATACAGGGGGTACCGCTCTGTTATGCCCGTTGGACTGTGCTGGTGATAAATTATTCAGAAAAATGTAATAATAATTCAGAACCCTGAGCACCATTTGGCTGCTGTGCGTGCTGAGGGTTAATCCGAAGGGGTGTTCCTGCGCTGCTGTTGATAAAGTCACGCAGAACTGGTAGGGATCAGCAGTGCCAGACTGATAATGCAGGACGTGGCATGTGGCTTGATGCAGATCACTTACATGTCGTCCACAAAAATGGGGATGAGTAAGCCCCTCTGTAATGCCGAAAGGGAAAAACAGGTTTGGGTTATTTATTACTTTGCATTAGAAATTCAGCCCGCAGGGCAGCTCAGAGACTCAGCCAGTTACGACCCGTATCCCAGAGCTGAATGAGGGATGAAAGGGATTTTTTATTTGTTATTTTTCCCCAAGACCTGTATAACTTCTCAGCTAATGCAGTGGAGAACAGCAGCCTTTGTTAAAGGTTCAGCCCCTTCTTCATTTCAGCTGAAGTGTGAGATTAGCAGTCTGTGTTCTCGGGGACCTCTGATAACTCAGACCAGAAAAGGCTGAAAACCAAGCAAATTTAAAATAATAATAATTATTATTAAAAAAAAAAAACAAACAAAACAAAAAACCCCAAAACAAAACGACACACACACCACATCAAAAAAACCTTCAGCCCAAACTATTGTTCCAGAAGGTGGCAAAAATTTAGAGATACTCCATTCCCGGCACGTTAGACTACCGGGCGATGAACAACTCACTTCATAATTAATTGCTAAGGTTAATAATGCTCCCTGAGGCAAGTGTTAGTTACTGAAGGTCTGTGGGTGCTGGTCAGGGGTTGCTGTAATTTTTTACCCTGTTTGAGGCAACACTCAGCAGCAGGAATAAACTACCTGCGCTCTGACAAGTGAGTTTTTCTTTCCCAAAGTGCATCCGAGAGCTGACACCGCACTCCTGCGTGCGTTCTTGTGTCTGTCCTGGTCAGACATCTTGCCAACCGCTTGCTAAATATTAATGTGCTTGGGAAGCAGGCTCCTGGGGGAGAAGGTGTTTGTGTTGTGCTGGTTTCACGCCCACGGAGAGTTGCCGAGCTCGGCTGGCCGGGATGGGAAGCGGGGGGCGGTGGTTGTTGGCTATGAAGTGTTTACGCCGGGGTGATGCCTGAGGGCCCACACGACGCGACGGAGGGATGCTGCCTCTGCGAGCTCACGGCAGGATCAGGCCCACGCAGCGCTTGCCTCTCTTTGCCTTCCTCGCGTTCCCCCCTGATTATTTAGCTTCTGGTTTGTGTAATTTATTCCTCCACGTGCTTCACAGCCGTCAAAACCTGTTTCTGAGACCAGAGAGGAAGAGTCTGGCCCCGTTGCGGGCTGCGCGCGTGCCCTGACCCCACGTGCAGCCTGTCCCACGGGCTGTCGCAGCCCTTTCCTTCACCTCCCGAGGGCTGACGTGTCCTCTGAGCCCTGGCTCTGGCTTTGCCGCTCTTGCGCTCGACCTTCCTAGCGCGGCATTAATGTGGAGCTGCGGCACTGAGGGTTGGATGTGGTCCGTGCTTATCCCGCAGGGAGAGACGGAGGAGGCCCAGAGGGGCGCTGCAAATCCATGGCTCCCTCCCGGGAGCCCTCCCGAGGGTGCAGCTTCCCTCGCACTGTGAATTTCTGGAGGATGAAACCAGTGTTGCCTGCGGCATGTGTGTGCCATAATAAGAAGTGTGATTTCTGCTCTTTTTTTTTTTTTTAATTTTATTTTTCCTTTTAGAAACCAAACACCAAGTTAATCATTGTAGAGGGTTTAGCCTTCTGTCCCAACTTGCCCTCCCTCACAAATCCCCTACCCAAACCTCGTCCAAGAGACTTAGACAGCATAAACATGAAATCCCTTCGAAGGGAAGAAAGCTCAAAGGGCCGTGGAGTCAGGCTGCAGACTGTGCTCTTCGGATACCCGACCTGGACATCAAGACAGGTATTCCGGAGAGATCCACTCCGGTCGACCTCCTCTCTCATTCGATAGTCACAGAACTTCACAGCAAATCTATGCTCTTTCACTGAGGCACTTGCAATTTCTGATTGCATTTTAACAAGTATTTCTGTCACTTTGCTCCAAAGATCGATCATAACACGGCTAACAACTTGGCAAGAGCAGGAGTTCTTCTGGGCAGAGCTGCGGGGACAATGCTTCTGCCTCCGCCACTGTCTTTTGAGCATGGAAGAGTAAATCCTGTCTGCTTCCTACAAAGAATCTGAAATTACCCAAGCTGGGGACTTGCATGAGAAATGAAAGGTTGGGACGTGACCAGGAGCTGCCAATTTGGAAGACAGGGAGACAGAAATATCTGTGAGGAGGTGCCGGTGTGCTCTGGAAATGCCATGTTGATCCATCAGTGCCCTCCTCCTCCTTTCCTCTTCAGAAAAGCAAGGACCATTAGGATGAGGACGGCTCCGGGCACTCAGCGCAGCCAGGGCTGGACCAAAGGGATGTGCCGATGCCATAACCCTCTGGACGTTGCTGTGGTGGGAGCTTTGTGTAGGTCTCTGGAAGGAGCTGGTGGATCTATTTTTCCAGTTCAGCATCTTTGCTTATCACCAGCTAGACATCCTTCAGCAAGGAGGGGATCATACCTTATATCTGGCAGCTTTCCTGGAAGTCTGTAAAAAGGAACATTGTCACAGAGAAAAACCAAGCTTGAGAAAGCTCTTGTCAAAGCCCCAGCTTGCATCCTGCATGCAAACATAGCTCCTCCTATTGCTCTCTTGATCTGATCCGTCTTCTCTTTCCATGGCTGCTTTTCCATGCCAGAGCGCGCGGGGGTTGAGGACTCCTTACTGCTGGGAAAGCAGCCCATGCCTTTGGGGTCTGAGGCTTTGGGCTGAGACGTGTTCATTGCTAGGGAGTCGGGAAGGATGTGTGCGTGGGCAGAGTTCAGGGCAGCATTGAGATGTGGTGGTGTCCCATGGGTGGCTGTCGATCACTGATGTGCAAGTTGTTGACTCCCCGAGGGAGAAACTCTTCTGCGTTGTCTGTAACCTTATTCACCCAAAATCCCGATGTATTTTTCGTTCCCCTGTGCAATGGTTTCCTGGCACCCCTGGACACTTTTCTCGTTGGCCACTGCAGAGGCTGTGCTCCTGGGGAGGCTGGGCTGGATGTCTCCATTGCCTACAACGTAGTAGCCCAGGAGGGCAACCAGGACATGCTGGGGACTGCCAGTCCCAGCAGCATGTGCCATATGCTCTGCCTTGTGGTGCCTTTTAGCATCTCACGTGGGTTCCCAGTATTTAGATCCTCTTTAGTATGGCCAATACCTGGGTACTATAGAGTCTTTTATTCCTTGGTGAAAGCTAAAGACGTTGGAAGTGGGACCGTGGATGGCCTGGGCATGTACTGTGGTGGGCAGAGCATGCACACCCTTCCTTACACAGCTCCAGGGAGATGTGTTCTTGTCTTCTGTTTTGGCTCATTGCACATGAGCCCTGGACCCCTTCCCCAGCGTCTGGACTAAGAGCCAATTAATACCTGCCCTCTAGTGCCTTCCTATTTACTTAAATAAAGGAGAGCTTAAGTGGTGGTGCCTCTGTGTGTTCCTCCCTTGGATTGAGCAAACACTGAGCCCTGGGTCGGTTGTTCCCTCTTAGCAGTGTGACCAGCCAGGGAGCAACCTCCCGGCATACCTGGAGCGAGGAGCCAGAGCCTCGAAATACCATTTGTGACGGAGACCGCGCGTGCGTGTGAACCCCCTTTGCCTGAACGAGTCTTTTGCTTCTAGTTGCTGCCAAGTGGTGGGGAACCAAAAGGATCGACTACGCTCTCTACTGTCCTGATGCTCTGACGGCTTTCCCCACGGTCGCTTTGCCGCACCTCTTCCATGCGAGCTACTGGGAGTCCACAGACGTTGTCTCCTTCTTGCTGAGACAGGTACGGTCGTCCTCCCTCCCCGACTCTCCCTTGGGCTGAAAAATATTTTGGGCTCTTTCTTTTTTTCACTGCACCTTTCATAACTCTCATTGACACGTAGAGATAAAAAAATACCCTTTGCCACTGTAGATCCGTTTTCTTTCCCTTTGTTTTATTCCTCACCTGCGGTGTTAGTGGAGCTGCGCCCACTCAAACTTCACAGACGTGTGCTGGCACACCTGGTCAGTTTTGGGCTGGGTTTTAGCATCAGAGCAGGTTTCAGATGGGCTCGCCAAGGATGTGTTTCTTATCACATCCGAGTGGTAAAAGTCAGTGGCACTCATTTCTTGAAGTGAGCTGTTCTGCGTGTGTGCAAGTTTGGATCTTGAGTCTGAAACTTAAAGAAAACTTCTTGATGTACAAATAAAAATAGCACCAAACACAACAAAACCAAAGGAGAAGTTTTGTATGAATTTGAGATTAGTTGACAGACAGTTTGGTTCTCCGTTCTGGCTTTCTGTGTTGTTGTGGTCTCCTCTAGGAACTCAGACCGTCGTCACTGCACTGGGATTTAGTCTTTGTTCCTCCAGTACAAAGCAGTTCTCTTGGGGATGGGAGAACGGGGATCGCTGGTGTCTGGAGTCTGACATCTCAGACTTTAGCAACCTATATTTAAATCTACTGTTGAAAACATGTTTTTCCTAAAAATAAATATTCTTCCTTCAGTTCCTTGGGGATGAGGGGGCGTTATTTGCCTTACAGAGTGCGAACCCCCCAAGGAACAGTACTTAAAGAATGGAATTGGAAGAAACAAAACTAAAAGCAACTCTGTGGATTATGTTGCCCACTTCGGCGCTTGGGCTTGCTTTGTGTTAGCTCGGCTGTTAAGCCATCACCGCTCTCTTCCAGCCTCCTCGGCTGCAGCTCTCAATTATTTATGACTCTGTTGGCAAACTTTCTTCCAGTGCTGTCTTCCAAATAGTGTGGGAACCATAAACAACAGAGATGACAGTGCTTGTGGCAGCTGAGCGGTAGCGATAATCCAGTGAGACCCTTTCTTCCCGGGCTGTGTCTAGCCCAGCGAGGCACCTCTGTGCTTGTGCACACCTTGCCGCATCAGCTACTTTGAAACCTCAGCCCCGTATCGAACTCGAGCCTAAGGGGGATGAAGAGAAAGAGAGACTTGTAACTATGCGTGAGTAGGAACAGTCGTGACAGTCTCGTACACAAAATGCTCTACTCAAGAAATAGCCAGTTACTCGGGATTCAGCCCAAACCTGGGTCTCTAGCACAGCGTGGTGCTTCGTATCTTGCGGCTTGAGGTACCTCTCCATCCATTCAGAGCCTGACAGGGGCTGCCTGGGTAGTTCGGGACCACTCTTCCCCGGTGCCTGTCTCTACTCACTTGTCTCTGTCTTGAGACCGGGATTTTTCTTTTTCCCTGTCTTCTCGCTGTCCTTCCAGAGCACCACACCACTTCTTCCCCTAATAAGGACTTGTTTCTAATCGCATTTGAAAGTCATCTCTGTACAAAATATAAAAGCAAGCTGTTGAATAGTTTTAGCCTCCAAAGGCTTGTTAAAACAAGCCCAAATAGAACTCAAAATAGATTCCCGATTTAAATAATTTTCAGTAAAACTTGTTACTTTGTTTACCTTGGGTTTCCATAAACTCCCTTGCCAGCAAGCTCATCCTCCCTGGGGTCCTTTTTCCAGTTCTCTGGAAGAAAAACAGCTTCAGCTCTGCAGAGTGACCTCGTTTGAGTCAGACCGCTACAGCCTGGATCAGCTGGAGAGCTGGTGACCGCACAAAATATGTTCAAGACCTTGTAAAAGAGCCTACATTTAAGAGGCCTCCCAGGGTCACTTCCCAGTCTTACAGCAGTCTTTGACATGTCCCCTCACCTTTGGGCTCTGGGGTGTTACTCTTACCTTTCCCTTCTAGAGCTTAAGAGCAGCCTAGGTAGGATCTAATCCTGCTTCTGCATCCCTGGTGACAGGCGGGAATCGCCTCCAAAGGCTGGCTGGTGGGTAGCGCCTTGCACCCTCCCTGATCCTTGCTTTGGTGCAGTGACATCCCACCAGCACAAAGTCCTTGAGCTCTGGCAGCCTCGGAGACAGGGTCAGGATGGACAGACACGCTGGGCTCTGCCTCGTGCGTGGCCAAGGCAGACCCCTGTGTGCCTGCGCTGGGGTTAAATCAATGGTTTTGTCTCCTCTCAGCAGGCCAAAACGTGTTCAAACAGAAGTAAGAAAAGCTGAGGGAATGGCACCTGTCAGCACGAGGCTGGTCAGGGCAGCGGGCGCTGGATCTCTTACGGGAATGGCAGAAAATGTGCCTTTGAAGGAGGGGGGTCCCTTGCAGAACGTGGGAAGATATTGATGAATGCCTTGAGGAAGGGCAGATATCTAAGCGCAGAGCTCGTCCTGCTGCGTTTGAGGCAGTTTTGTACCTCCTGACTGTCTAAACAACCTGTGTCTCAGCCAGGACTAAGTCAGTGCTGGCCGCAGGCTTTGCTAGTTCGGAAGAGACCACTTGTCCCTGCAATTAAGGGAGCAGCCAGTAAAACCTGCCAGCTGGCAAACCAAATGCCCAGCGGGAAGACTCAGGCCACCTCTGTCCAGGCGTTGCCCTTACTCAGCGCCGGCCTGGGAGATGCGGACGGGGCGGGGGACGGGAGGAGGGAGGTCACTGTGCAAGCGGCTGATGTCTCGGTGGGATCTGTCCTCCCGCAGGTGATGAGGCACGAGAACTCAAGCGTTTTGGAACTGGATGGGAAAGAGGTGTCTGTCTTCACCCCCTCCAAGCCCCGCGAGAAGTGGCTCCGCAAGAGGACGCACGTGAAGCTCCGGGTAAGGGTGTCTGGGGGCTGCGGCAGGCGGGAGCATGGTCACGTAGAGGGGTTTTGATTTGGGCTGGAAGAACAGCGCTGAAGGCGGGCAGCATGGGCATGGCTGTGTCTGTCCGCAGCAGAGACAGAGGATCCCGTTGCAGTGCTGGTGTATATGAGTGATTGTATCGATTCTATCCTACCCGTGTGGTTGTGAAAGAGTGGCCCAAAAGATCTGTACCAGCAAGGTCTGCTCTTGGCCTTGAGTCTATGTAAAATACAGAAAGCGTTGGCTGTGGGTCAGGGAAAGAGACAGGATGTCTTTCAAAGTCCAAGAATGCCAGTTCTCTGCTTGATAAATGCCCTTCGCTCCCAGTAAATGTCTCCAGTTCCCGCAAGAGGGCAATTCTCTGCTAGAACTGAAACAACGTCAGCAAATTTCTCGGCAGCTGCTTGTATTGCCTCTTAAATCCAAAGTGTAAGAGTTAATAGACAGTATCAGAATTGCACATACAAACTGCCGTTGAAATTGGCGTTTCAGCCATGTACGCTCCAATCCGCCCCATCAGTGTGGGGCACGGAGTCACCTCTGACACAGGTCAAATTCTTTTCTAAAGCTGAGAGCTGTGGGTGGAGGGGAGGAACGGCACAGAGAAACCCACGCTCCGATTTGTCCATTATATTGGGCATTTCCTGTCCATCGCTGCAAACTTATTTCTTTCCTTTTTTTTTTTTTTTTTTTTTTCCCTTTCCCCCTTGACTTGTGCAGAATGTCACAGCCAACCACAGGATAAATGACACCATCGCTAATGAAGATGGGCCCCAGACCTTAACCGGAAGGTTTATGTACGGTCCGTTAGATATGGTCACACTCACAGGAGAAAAGGTACTGTGTCTGCTTGGGGGGTGGGCACCATGGGGTGGAAGGTCTGGGGGACGGGGACAGAGGCGATTCTGGTCGGTGCTCCCTTGGTCGCTGATGGGGTTTGCTACCCTGGCATCTTGGCCAGCTTGTGTGATGCCCCCTGCCAGGAACAGTATCCATCACAGAGGTCTTTGCCACCGAGGCCGGGTTTCATTCCAGCATCCGGATGTTTGGGTGCTTCTCAGCTCCGATCTGTGAAGCGCAGAGGGTGGAAGCAGGACCCAACCCTGCTGCCATCCAAAGGAGCTTGGGTGGAAGGTCCCCATGTTTCGCCTGTACTAGTTGTCTGTGTCTTTAATGCTGTCGTTGACCCTGCCTTGCTGTGTTCCCAGGTGGACATTCACATCATGACCCAGCCGCCGTCAGGAGAGTGGGTTTACTTTGACACAGAGATCAGCAACAGCAGTGGCAGGATTTCTTATGTCATCCCTGAGAACCGGCGTCTGGGCATTGGCGTGTACCCCGTCAAGATGGTGGTCAGGTGAGGTCCCCTTGGGCTGCTGGGGCTTGGTTTGCAAGAGGAACAAAAGAGGAATTTGATGACTGTAAAACATGGCCCCTCCATAGAGGGGCAGCTCTGCGTGTTGGGTGGGTTCAGGGCCTGGTTTGCCAGCAACCAGGGACAAAGCCGTTTGTACTCTACAGCTGTAAGAGGAAGATCCACATTTTATTCAGGCTCCTGCATCATCAACAGCGTGGTAATTGAGCTCGCACTGCAGGAGCAGGCCTTCCGCACCACAAGACATATCGCCTCGCGGTCATCTGCAAAACTGCACAGCTGAGCATATTTTGAAGACCATAAATCTGTCCTTGAGGGACAGAACTTTGTACTCGTGATAATTCACAGCCCAGGGGCTCCAGCTCAGCTCCAGTTGCTGGTGTTGAGCTCTGGAAGGGGAAAGGAAGGGAACATTTTCTCAGTGGTGATGCCAGCAATGGTTTTCTGGAGGTATTTTGATTAGTCACTGATGCCAGAGTACTATTTCCATCCCCACTTTAGCACAGAGCCCCTCATGCAGTGCCTGTCACTGCTGTAGCTGAGGGTGGCATCGCTGTTAGACCCTTTGGGCCAGATTTGGGCTTGTGGTGCACTGCGGGACTTGGTGATACCTTCTGAATATCTTGATGCCTAGAAGTACCTGCATCCCTTTCAGGGGCGACCACACGTATGCGGACAGCTACATCACGGTCCTGCCGAAGGGGACGGAGTTTGTGGTGTTCAGCATCGACGGCTCCTTTGCAGCCAGTGTATCCATCATGGGCAGCGACCCCAAAGTCCGCGCCGGAGCGGTCGACGTTGTAAGGTCAGCAGCAGGGGCTGGGGCAGTCGCTCTATTTTACCCCAACATCGCTGAAGGTCTGCGATCCATTGACTTGTGGCTTTCCTTCTAGGCACTGGCAAGACCTCGGCTACCTCATTATCTATGTCACAGGCCGCCCCGACATGCAGAAGCAGAGGGTGGTAGCGTGGTTAGCACAGCACAACTTCCCCCATGGGATCGTCTCCTTCTGCGATGGGCTCGTTCACGACCCGCTGCGGCACAAGGCCAACTTCCTGAAATCCCTCATCACGGACGTAAGCCTGGGTCTGCTGAAATACGATCGTAGCACGGGTTTAGATTGCTCCTCGTCCAATTGCCCCTGTCAGCACCAGTCTCTTGGCAGCGATGTGACCCGCAGTGGAAGATTAATCTGTTCATTTTATTTTCATCCTTTTACTGCTCTACAAAAGTGTCTGCGCTGTTAAATTGTGTCATCTCTGCTCTGCACTGCTCCATTTCATCACTGGTCCTTCCAACACCAAATGCCTAATGAAGCAGAGGCAGCGGTGCCTCCGTTCCCCACACGTGCACTTTTTTCACCTGTTTGGTGGCTTCCTGGCTGCCTGTGGTGTAACCAGCAGGTCTGAGAGGGCATGGAGCTGCTGCCAAAATGGCCTTGCTCCACCCACCCTCAGCGGGAGACTGCATCGAGCATCTTCCCGAGTGTGTGACCCCGGGGAGGTCTTAACGTCGTTCAGCCCAGAGCCTCAGAAAAGCTCTAGGTAAAACGAGGTTTTCTTTGTCTGGCAAGTGAAGGAACTTCCAGCATCCTGAGCACTTGTGCCCTGCCTCGAATAGCAGGAAAAGCCCCTCGTTAACTCTCCTGGACTCTCGTTTTGGCCTGTGTCGCAGTGGTGGGAGCAGCTGGCCCTCACTTGCTGCCTGCTCTCCCTTGTCCTCCAGAAGAACAAGTTTGTGACCAGGGTCAGAGTTTTCCTTTCAGTCTCCCTGGCCTGCCTGTGGCTCCGGGGACAAAGTCTGTGGTGGCACCGGTGTCCGCACCTCCCCTGCCAGCTCCTGCTTCAGCCCACTAAGGAAAGGGTTGGCCAGGAGCTGCTCTCTGCTCGGAGCGGAGGCAGACGAATCCCTGGAAAGCAGCAGTATTTTGCTGCCTGTCCCTTCTCCCTCTGCCCAGCAGAGTTAACCAGCAGAATTGCATGCAGCAGCACGGCCGGGGGAGGGGAACGCTCCCCGCTAATGATTACTGCATGGGGGGGTTGCAGACAGCTCTTCTCCCCCAGTGACAAGCAGGCGGTGAAGTGCGCGGCGTCCCTGCCCCCCGCGGACCTCAAGGAAAGGCTGTGGCTCAGCAAGCGGAGATCTGCTTTCGTGTTGCTGTTACTCCTCTTGTTCTGGCCTGTAAACATCCCCAGCTCTGTTAATTAGCACTTTGCACAGCGCTGCGTTACCCAGCTGGGAACTTACATAAGTTATTGACCTGCGATTCCCACAAACGCTATTTAAAAAAAAAAAGCCCGGCCTGTTGAGCATGGGGCGCCCGTATGCTCTGACCGCGTGTTGCTGTCTCTCCCCACAGCTCCACATGAGGATCCATGCGGCATATGGATCTACGAAGGACATCTCTGTGTACAGCTCCATCAGCCTCCCGCCCACGCACATCTACATCGTTGGCCGACCCACCAAGAAGCTGCAGAGCCAGTGTCAGGTAGGAGCCAGCTTGTCTGAGCCCCGGAGGCGCTGCCAAGGGCCTCCCGTGGGAGGGTGATGGGGATTCGGTCATCTTCAGACTGGTGACTGAGCTAGTGTTTGCCAAGAGGACAGGAACTGTCCCACAGACCAGGGCCCACCACATCTGAGTGGTTCCACGTCTTGTACGTCACCCCAGAGAACCTGGCACAGTGAACCCGTTTGGCTGCCAGGTGGCTAGCAGGGAAACGTGTCCCATCCCTCTTAACGCCTGCCCTCATCCCTCTTGTCTCGCAGTTCATCACGGAGGGGTACGCGGCCCACCTGGCCCAGCTGGAGTACAACCACCGCTCGCGCCCCGCCAAGAACACCACGCGCATGGCGCTGCGGAAGGGCAGCTTCGGGCTGCCCAGCCAGACTGAGTTCCTGCGCAAGAGGAATCACCTGCTGCGGACCATCTCCTCCCAGCCTTCGGCCACCGGCAGCGGCGCCGGCCACCGCCCCGAGCGCACCCAGAGCCAGTCCGACGGCGACAAGGAGAGGGACAGGGAACGCAGCCAAAGAAGCATGAGCATCGCCACGGGGTGCTGGGGCCGGAGTGCAGCATCCCGGCTGGAGTCTGGCCTCTTGGGGCAGAAGTAGCCAGGCCAGAGCCAGCGACTGTCGGCTGCAACCACCGGAGGAGAAAACAAAAGGAAAGAGGGACGAGGCCGGCGTTACGGGCTGGAAGGGTAAATATGGTGCTACTCTAATAACATCATGGTATTCTGGGAAGAGACGGGATGTTTCCCACGCAGAATGTGCAGGCCTTGCAGCGGGAGCGTCAGGTTTGTGCAGCACGAGCCCAAGGAACAGCTGGAAATCGGGGGGAAAAGTCTCCAGGTCAAGATCGCGCTCTCTCCTGCCTCCTTCTCTTATCCAGGTTTAGTGACTGTAAATACGTGCCTCCTCGCCTTGTTAGCCATCGCTCCGATATGCGTGACCGAGAGCTGTCCTCAGAGCCACGGGAACAGGGGATGAGGCTGGGGGAACTTGTTCTTGGTTGTCCCAGGAGTCAGACTGAGGTGCTCTGCCGGTGTGGGCACAGGGTGGGTTTGGGGTTCAAAAAGCACGCTGTTTCCCCGGCACAGACAGCCCCAAGCGAGGGATTTATCGTGGGCTGTGCCAGGCAGAGCAACCGAGAGCTTTACCTGTACAAAGAGCTTCAAGTTCAGCCACTTTCTCAAGGAGTACGTGCAGTGGCAAAGCATAAAGATGTATCGATGCTGTTGGTAGAGGCAGAATGTCGGCAGATTCACGCCCAAGAAAGTGGGGTTGTTATTGTTATTACTGTTATTTTTTAAAGAGACCTTTTAGAAGCCGATGGAATTTAATGCGTTGACCTATTAAAAGAGGAATACAAGC
The DNA here is from genome assembly GCF_963924245.1 of Chroicocephalus ridibundus. NCBI lineage: Eukaryota > Metazoa > Chordata > Aves > Charadriiformes > Laridae > Chroicocephalus > Chroicocephalus ridibundus. The sequence continues at coordinate 5,607,069 of NC_086296.1, read as the reverse complement.
TATTTTGTTTGAGCTGTTGCAAACCTCAGACACTTAATTTGCTGTTAAAGTCTCCAAATATTCTCGCTATATATTATTTCCAAAAGTAACCACCGTATCTTTGGAAGCAGCTGAAGGCACTCAGCAGCCAGATTTGCATTGCAGTTCTTCTCATCCAAGTGCAGGGTCTGACTCTCTCAACACCCACCTCTGAGACGTTTTCTTCTTCCCAGGTTCTCTCCAAGTTCAGTAGCAGCTTTCATGGGAACTAGACTCGCTTCTTTTACCTGTAGTTACTGAACTGTAAAACCTCATTGTTTTTTGCACTGATGATTTTTAGAATGGAAACCTGTTACCATCTCATGTAGCTACACCTAACTGTTTGTAGTGCATGACAATGAAATATTGCTAAGCCAGGGTGTGTGTGTGTATATATATACATATGTGCATATACATATGCACACACACGTATATATATGTATATGTATATATTTAAAAAAAAAAGAAATCTGTGCAGAAGTTTTTCCAGCAGTAAGGAGACTGTAAGGAAGTGTGCCAACGATGTCAGGCAAGCTTAAGAAAAGGCCATATCTTAATTTTCCTGGTGTGTTTCTCAGTGGATGTGCCTGAGCTGATGGTTTGTGCGCTGCTGGAGCGAGCCAGGGCTGGCTGCGCGGCAGAGGGGAGCTGCTGGTGCGCAGGGCGAAGCGCTGGCTGCCGGCCGGCGTCCCCGGTGCCACCGAGACAGTGCGCGGTACAGGAACGGGAGCGCATCGCTCTGCAGCAGCGGAGGAGAACAGTGCCTAGAGCGAGGGCTTGCCAAAAAGGCCCTTAGTCCTGTCCCTCCCGGGTCAGCCCCGGCGCGGGGCCCAGTTCCCTCCTTGCACACGCCGCCCAGGGCGGAGGGACGGCCACCCCGGGGGCTCCGGGCTGCCCATTTAGACTCCAGTTGGCCTCTTCACGTGGAGATTTTATAGTCCTACCGAGCTCCCCGACTATGTGTAACCCTGCTTTCCCCCACCACACTTTCCCGTCTTTATATCACTTTCTACTTATGAGGATCTTATTTATAACAAAGAATTTTTTAGACTGGCTGCTTCATTTTATTAACTGTTTCGATATGAAGTGCAGGACGGCCGCACTGAGACACACAGCACTGTGAACGCTGCTCTGCTAACTGGCTCTGGGCCACGGTAGGCAAATCTAACTCATCAGACATCCAAGGTAGATCTCGTGTTCGTGGCGCTGGAGGGTCGAAGCGGAGGCAGAGGAGGGACAGTGCTGAGCTGCCGACGGCGTCCGAGCCGGTGGAGTGCTCGAACCCAACTGCCCGCCTGCCGCCCAGTGCGTCTCCCACGTCTTGCAGCCTGACTGCAAAATGTTTAACCACTTCTCTTTGATAATTATTCAATTACAGAATGTATCTGATGACTTTTGTTACCGAAAGCTGACTTCCCTTTCTGCCGACTCAGCTTAGCTCTCTCTGAATGTACATCCAGAGCTTACTGGGTTTAAAAACTATGTGAATTGTCCCAGCTTTTTGCTAGTCGAATGTTCTATCAGACGCCATCTGAGTAGGAAGCCAAGCCACAATCCATCCTGTGAAGTCACCAAACCACATCACAAAATCATTTCTGTAAATTTGGATATGGCCTTTGCGAAATTCAACTGTCCTCCAAGCCCACAACCAAGGCATGATCTGTACATTTTCCAATGCTGACGAGATGTTCACATTTTCCTATGTGTAGATAGTGTAAAACAGAGGCGAATGTAAATGTTCAACATAAAAAGTGGATATATAAAATTGAAAGTTATTTATTTATGTAGAGGAAAAAAAATATCTGGAGGGACTGGAACCTTCAGGGTTTATTAATATTTAAAAATGTAGCTTTTTGTTTCAGGCATTATGTACAAAGCAATTATTTTATGGACCAAGTTTAATGTAACTGTCAATGAATGCAGAAGTGCAATATTATACTCACCTCTCCATCACTTCATGTTTTAATCAGCTACTAACCAGTCAGACTGACAATCATGGCTCCTCCGTCCTCATCCTTTGTTGAGCTTCTTGAAACTTGCCCGGGTCCTTTCCCTGGCGCCCCCCATCCGTTGCCATTGTACGGATCCGACACGGAGAAGCAATTGTAGAGCAGGACCTTTATTGCTGCAATAATACCAGATGAGGTGGGTGTAGTTACCAGGAAATACGCCAATAAGTTTTTTCTCCACCGATTCAGTCCATCGTAGTCTACATCAATCTATCCTCAGCCGCCCCCATCTGGCACTCATCTCTCTGAAGCAAAGATCAACGTGCTACTCACTCAAAGAACAATAGCAATAGTTTAACTCTGTGTTTATAACCTGTTTGTTCCGAGCTGTTTTGGAGAGCAATGCATGTGACCCGATGCCTTTCCACGTGTATGGAAGAGGATCCGTTTGGATGCAGTGAGGGAAAGATGAATGTATATATTCCATCCCTACTAAAGGGGCACTGTCAGGTTACAGACCTAATTTATTACAAATAACTTGTTTGCTTTGAAATGAAAGAATACGACGTTTCTTGTACTCCTCCCTGTCGTTGTCTGGGCAGCTGTCGGCGCGGCCGGCGAGTCGCGCTGCTTCTGCTGCAGCCCACGTCCCGTTCTCGCACACTAGCACAATACGGCCCGCCCTGCACGGGCTGCCTCAGTCTTTTTCTTTTTTTTTTTTTTTTTTTTAATTGTTTCCATGGGAATCAAACTCTGCCATGGAGCTCAGATTTTATTTTTTTTTATAAAAAGCAGCTTTTTGTATTACTGCGCTAGTGGGCTAGACTTCCTACCTGACGCTGTCCCTTTAAAGTCTTTTAAAAACAAAGAGGAGCCCGTGCATTCCCTCCGAGCTGTTTTCCTGGGTTTGCTAGATCACTCCGTCAGATGAGGCGAAATTCTAATACCAAAAACGTTTACAGTGTCCGACACGCGAGCCGAGAGCAGTAACTAGCCAAAGGGTTACTAACGAACTCCCGCTCCGCCCAGCAGCCGCCGTGCTTGCTGTAGCAGCCCCTTCTTCAGGTATCGCCACCGTTTGCTGCATTTCCTATTAGTTCTAGAAGCCTTACGGTCCCCTCCCTGTCCTCAGCACCCTCTGCCTGTTGATACCCTTGACTGTCAATTTTATATTCCAACGATGTTAGTTATATTTTATTTATAAAAAATAATTGCTTTAGGGGTAACAGACGCGTGTGGGGAACCACCGGAGGGCATGCCCGAGGGCGCCGGCAGCCGCGCTGGGTACGCCCCTGTGTGTACAGTACCGTGCCGATGACTCGCTTGTGTGTGACAAACCTTCTGTACAACTTCCTTCTCCTCCTTGCTGTTAGTGCATCGTTCCAATGCCTGGGTGTGCTTTGTGTACAGTATCATTGTGAGTTACACAGATTAAAGAAATGGGAAGGCTCTTCTCTGTCTGCTTTTTTTTTTGTGAGACTCTAGAAACAAAGTCAGAAACCCCAAGACGTGAGCAGGTGCCAGTTTAATGGGATTACAGCAATGAACAGAACATGGAAACCCTCTGCAGGGATCAGTCCTGCAGGACCCATTTGTCCTTTGACCCATTTGTCCTTTAAACCATTTGTCCTTTTTTTTTTTTTCTTTTTTAACAGTTTGTAGACGTATGGACTTTGCAGTGGGGGAAAAGCCAGCTGTTGGCTTCACAGCATCTATGGGCACGGGCCGCAAAAAGCCCAGAGCCCTCACGCTGCCTGGGGCCTGCGCTGGAGGGAAGGGATACGAGTTGCATGCAGGAACAGCCAAGCAAGGCAAACCCACCCCTCTGCAAAGCACGCCTGCCCGCACCCCCCTGTGCAGCGTGCCAGGCCCCTGCTCCCCCAGCACCACCCGGCGAGATGAAGCTGCAAAAAGTCCGAGGAAAGCCACTGGGGCCCAGCGGAGGGTGGCACTGGAAGGCGCAGAGGAGATGCAGCCTGAGCAGAGCCACGCAGCGGCACGGCTGCTCGTCTCTGAGTGGGTGGGTGAGTGGGAAGGGCCTGCGAGCCTGCAGCACCAGGTAAGCACAGGGCGTGCAGATCCAACACGGAAGGGGCCGAGAGCAGCCCCTGAAGGGAAGAAGTGGCAGCCAGCTGCACGTTTTGCAGCCCCAGTGCGTAGCCTGGCTTGGCCACAGTGTTGGTCTCTGGCCCACCAAAGCCCAGAGCTGAGCGGCAGCAGCACCCCTAGGTGCTCAGCGCCAGCGAGCCTGTTCCCTGGGTGCTGCAGAGCTCCTCCAGCCTTGAAAGGGGCAGGGGGTGAACAGGCCCAAGTGCATTACAGCCATGCTGGCCCCTTACAGCTATGCTGGCCCCAGTCAGGAGAGGGAGGGGAGAAGCTGTTTACTGGGAGATGAACCATTAAAGCCAGGTCCTTCCCAGTCACTAACTTACAGAGCGGCTGGAAACTGCCCCTGGGGAAGCATCCTGACACGGTGCTGTCTGCGTGGTCCAGAGGCAGAGGCTCGCACCTGGGCTGACGCTGGCAGCAGGGCAGGCTCCTGGCATGGCTGGCACCCGCATGCTCACTGCAGCATCCCTGTCCTTGTCTGGAAGGCCAGCCCGTCCCCCCGGGTGGCTTGCTGCAAAGGGAGAGACACGGGCACTCACAGCACCACCTGCCCAAGGGTGAAGGACCACCAGCACCCACCCGCAGGGGCCCCTGCAGAGCTGCCAGGGCTCGGCTTGCCCTGGTAGAGTTGGTGGGGTCCCCAGGGAGGCAAGACAACACCTCTGGGTGCAGCAGCTCCCCACCTGCGCCCACCCACCAGCACCTCCTGCTGGCGGCAAGCCCCCACTACCTTGTTAATCTCCTTGTGTCTCTCCTTGCTGACGATTTCTTCTAGTACTTCTCCGTCTCCCTTAATAAGCCTGGAAGACAAGCACAGGGCCACAAGCTGTGAGGGCTACTGGCAAGTTCCTACCAGCAATGCTATTTTCCAGCTGGAGAAGGTGCCGACTCCCCACCCCCAGGGCTCCTGTTGTGCCCCAGCTCAGGCACGCAGCCACCAGCTCCCTCACAGCACGCCCGGGACCAGGTGCTGGGCTGATGCACCTCTAGGCAAGGCCAGCAAGGACCTACCCTTGAAGTTGCATTATGTGACCTTTTCTGGCTTTTTCTAGCTTAAATAGCATGGCAGACTTTTCCATTGCTCCTGTGGGATTAATGTCACCACGCCACAGCAAGGACAGGTGTGGTCCCCTGAGAAATCAGCATCCCCCTGCATGGGCCAGCTGTCCCAGGCTGTGGGCATGTCTGCTGTGTGCAGAGCTAGTCACGCTTGCACACAGCGGGAGAGAAAACTTGTAACAAAAGCATCTCCTGCCACCCCACCATCTGCAGAGGCTTCGCTGTCAACAGCAGTGACCCCAAACTCTGCAAAACCTCATCCTTTTTTTCACACCAAGTTTAGGTCTGGTCCTGGCTGCCCCAGAACACTGCAGAGACATTCAGAAACAGGAGCCAGTTTGGGCCTGAAAGGCAGCCAGACCGGGGAGCACCTTGCCGAGCAAATTCCAAGCGGTGTCGGAGGCAGCTCAAACCTCCAAACATGAACAGAAATTTAATTGTCTTCATTACGTGCCTCACGGGGAACCGACCTTTGTTCCACACCTCCCTGAGCCCTGCAGGCTGCCTTCTATTTTAAAACTGGACTTGTCATACCCAATTCTCTTCAGCAACATGTTTTCTGCTTGCAGTTTATTAAAAAAAAATGGGTCATTTCTATTTGGCAGCTAAACGGACTTTGGTTTGATTGTTGCCTGTAACCCCAAGGGGTGCACACACTCCCTCCTCACTTGCACCCAGATGTTAACCGGGGCTGAGAGCGCGTGTGCTTCGGAGCTGAAAGGCAAGTGCCTGAAGCAGCGGGGTGAGGAGGTGCCAGTCATCCCTCCGATGCCTGTTCTGCCCCCCGTTGCAGAGTCCCATTTAATGGGAAGAAGCGGAACCCTTCACAGTACAAGGAACAAACCTGCCTTGGGCAGCAGGGTGCTCTGGTGTCTGCATCCCACAGCTGCTGGCTGGGACACAGACCAGTGCCCCTGGGATGGAGCCCCAGCACAATTTGGTAATTTGGCGTCAAACATGTCACTTTCTGGGTAAGTAACACCAGGTCTGATGGGAGAGGACGTGCAAGGGAGCGGCTCAGGCCTTTGCTACTGAAGGGGACCTGGGCCCATGCACGGTACTGCAGTGCTGTGGAGCAGCATCCTCCAGGACTCCAACCCACACAACATGGATAGGGACGGACAACCTGTCTCCCTTTTTCCATGGATCATACCTGGTTCTCCCTGTTTCGGGATCCACGACTCTCCTTATGACACTCTGCCTCGCGTCCCATTCTTCCTTTGTCATCGGTTTCATAGCCTGGATTCGGGATTTTTGTTCATCTGTTAAAACTGGAATGCATCAGTTAGTCAGAGCCGTGCTGGGGGGGGCGGTTCCTGGCCAAGGGACACAGAACCGCGCCCGCAGTGAACAGACACAAACCCCGCACCAGTTTCCTGGCGGTACCCGGGGTTCAGTGATGAACCATGCAAAGGAAGGGCCACTTCATGGCCCAAAACCGGTACCAGCTTTGCCGGTGTGTTACTGCTGACCGTGACCTTCCATTTGGCATCTTTGTTCCCCACTAACATCTATAAACTCTATCTAAACACTTCAGAAATTAATCTCTGAATGTGGCGCTCTCTGTTTATTGGTGTGGCTCACAGGCGGACATGGTCCGTAGGAGGGAGGAGAGTCTGGAGCTCCTCCCTGTACGCAGCCCTGCTTCCCTCAGACACCTCACCTGGGTCCCAGGGAGACATGTGGGTGTCTTTCCCCAGTGCGAGACTTGTACGCCCTGGCTTCAGCAGGAGGGAAACGCCATCGTTACCTGGTCCGGAGTCCACCAGTGATTCCTTCTGCCACTGCTCCAGCGAGGGGCCAGGCATCACTTCTCCCTTGTCTTTCTCCTCCTTAGCCCTTTCCTTTGACTTCTTTTTTGATTTCTTCTTTATTCGTTTCTTCTTCTTCTTCTTCTTTTTGTCTTTCTGTTTCTCTCGCTTTTTTTTGCTGTGTCGACTCTTCTTCGTTTTGGAGTCACTGTCACTGGAGTCATCAGAAGAGGAGCTGGAGGAAGAGGAAGACGAGGAACTGGTGGATGAAGATGCTGTCTCAGAGGAAGAGGTACTTGCCTTCCTCTTCTTTTTGTCCTTTCCTTCCTTCTTCTTTTCTGCAATACATAAGAGGTTGAGTGGAGCAGCTCTGGCCCCACGGCAGCTGGTCATCCCCCTCCCAGCCTGGTTTCTTTCTTGCCTGAACAGCAAAGCCCCCAAACGCCAGCGCAAAGACCCCTCTGTGCCAATACCTTTAACACATCACAGCATGTGGTGCCATCTTGCCTGACCAGCACGCGGAGGGGCTGTAGGGCTCCGCACTTGTCAGAATGAAACTAACGTGGGCACAAAGTGCACAGCAAGGCAACAGCTGCCTTTTTTAATCTAAAAACAGGGACCCTCTGAGCCCTCTCTGTGCATCTGCCCAGGGAAACCTGGTGGAAGTGCAGGGTCGCAGGCCTTTCCCCTACCTTCCTTAGCTGCCGCTGAGCTTGACTTGTGTCTGTGAGACCCAGAGGTCCGCTTCCTCGGAGGAGAGCTGCTGCCCCGGTGTGAGTCCTTGCTGTTTTTCCTCCTTTTCTTCTCCTTCCTCTCCTGTCTGCTCCGAGAATTGCTTTTGCTCCTGCTTCGCGATCGCTTCCGAGACTGGCTGTGGGCCATCATGCATCAGCCCCTGGAGGGAACAGGTTACATCAGCACTATGGGGGAAAATACCCTCGCTCAGTGGCAACGTGTCCAAAAACCTTAAATCCAACCCTGAGCCAATCAGCCCTGGAAGACCTGCTCCTGTCAAACTCCCTCTCTGCTCTCGCTGAGCTCCCGACGCGCAGGGGTAGGTTGGGGTTACCCATCACACAGCCGTGGCCAAACTGAATTTCACTAACCCACAAAATGAAGCCCCCGGTGGGGGGCTGGGACCGTACAAGGACAGCACTGCCATCCCCGGGCAGCCCTCGCCCGCCTCGAGACAACCACCCCACAGCAGGTTTTCCACCAGGAAAAACTTCCACCAGGTTTTCCCCACGCTTCTCATGTTTGTCCCTAGATGTGAGAGATGATGTAGGAGAGAATCGGGCTGACCCCCACTGTGGGCAGGTGCTGAGGGGCCTGAGGTGCATTTGCAGGCAACACCATGCCCCTTGGCCACCCCCTGGCAGCCACGGGCCAACCCCGGGGCTGGGAGCCATCGGGAGGACACTGCACCCGCAGACGGATGCTGGCAAGGTGTGATCAATGCTGCAGTGACAGTCAGCAGAATAAAATGTCCTCCCCAAGCCGAACACGGAGTCAATCACCCCATTATTTAAAATGCCAAGAGCAGGAGCAAGCCAAGGGGAAGAATGAATTTTTAATATTCCAATTTGCTTTTAGAAAACAGATTATGCATTGAGCTGGCATCCCCGTCCATCAGCCCGACCGGCTGCCAGCAGCCACAGGCCAGAGACGGCATGATATATGCTCTCATTAATTTAAAAAACAAACTGGCACCATCAGCAGAGCACTACCTGGGAAATGCTTTCTCACAGCCACCTTCCAACTACTGCATTTAATTAATTGCATGTTTACCACCTCGACGTTCCCAAGTGGCGACTCACTCCCAAGTGAATCAGACCTTTAATTGATTTCCAAACGGAAATTTCAATCAGACAAAAAAAAAACCCCACAACAATTAAGGACATGCAGGGAAGTTTCTGATAAGAGTCCTTCGACACGCACCCAGCAGCCGTCCCTCGCACCAGGGCCTGGCCGGTGGGATGGCATTTGGGTCCTGTGCCCGCTCCATCTGTGGACGTGCCCGCGGGACACACTCTTATACAACCGTGGCAATGGGGTCAGCAGGTGTGGAGTTGGGTACAGACAGGAGCGTCCCGGTGAGTCCGGGGGGATGCTGCAGGGCAGGGATGAGCCCCAAATCCACCGCGGCAGCACCCTGAGCTGGCTGTGCCCCAAAGCTTGGGTCTCGCCTCCCCCCTGCCACCAGGTTCGTGGCCACAGTAGGGCGGCTCCTCCTGCCCACCCAGCTTGGCCCAGGCCTGGCTCTTGGCGGGTGGCCCCGGGTCTCCACAGCAGGGGCAGCCCCTCTCGCCCCAACACTGGGAGCCTGCGCCGTGCTGGCCCTTTAAGACCTCAGCAAAAGGTGTGCTGGCCCTTTAAGAGCTCAGCAAAAGGCGCGCAGACCCTTTAAGAACCTGCGCAACGTGCACTGGCCCTTCGGGAGCTCAGCACGCGGTGTGCTGACCCTTCAAGAGCTCAGTACTCCGTGCACTGGCCCTTTAAGAGCGGGGCGCAAGGCGCGGCCCCTTTAAAAGCAGGGCCCCCGCATGTCCGCCTCTTTAGCGGCCCCCCCGCCCCGCCGGAGGGTGCCACCGCCCCCCCGGTGCCCTCAGACGGCCCGGCGGCAGGTAAGAAGAGGGAGGGAGGGAGGGACTCACCGCGGCCGGGCCCGGCCCCGCCGGCCCCGAGCGGGGCACCCGCCGCCGTCTCCGCGCCCGCCTCCCCCCGCTTCCGGCCGCCGCGCGCGGGGCCGGCCGGCAACCGGGCCGCGCCCTTTGGTTCCGGGATCCGCTCTTTGGTTCCGGGTCCCGCCGGGCCCGCGCTGGCATCGCCCCTCGGCTTAAATTTTTGGGTCTAAATCAGGCGCAGATAGGAAACGCTAACATCTTCTGCTGGAGGAAATGCTGAAGGAGATTTGACGAGTGGTCTTCTTGCTAATTTTGACCCCGCGCACAAATAAAACAGCCGGTTTCCTTCCCGAGGTGCAATTTTAATGGGGTGCTGCTAACGAAAAGCTAATCAGCGCTGTGTGCTAATGGCGGCCCCGGCCACAAATACAGCGGGTCCGTTGGGAAGGCTGAAACCAGCACCCTCTGCGCGAGCTGTGCCGGCTCACAGCCAGCCTTTCGCAATTATCAGTGACACGCAGTCCACACGCGGTAACTACTGCAGCTGAATGAAGGAATGAGTGAATGAAAAAGCCCCTTAGAAATGCGGCGGTGTATGTGTATATCAAATACATACAACTAACTTTCCACAGAGCATAAGGCAGCCACCAAATCAGAAGATATTCGGCTTCTTTAGTTAGTTTTGTAGACGGGGGGAGCCTGTGATCTCCGGCAGCGAGACGGGGAAAGCGCTTCACCCTCCAAAGACATCGGCCGCCGGGGGATTTGGTGCCAAATAAAGAAGACCCAGCTCCACACTGCATCCGGGTTGAGAAGGTTATTTTTTATTTTCATGTAACTAAAGGAAGGGATTTCAATGTACGCTCTTGCCTTCCTCTGGGAAGTCTTGCTCTGTTGCAGGTAGCTCCCAGAGCTTTGTCTCTGAAGCCCATTTCTGCTTGCTTAATAAGGTTCATAGACCTTTGAAAGGGAAATTTCTGCTCAAAATAGCTCGTGGAGTCCCTCAGAGATTCTCTCAGCCACCCTGTGGGATCAGCTCTCCCCATATTGCTGCTGAAGGATTTTTCTGAGCCTGGGTTAGGTAAACCTCTGGTGATGGTCATTCCATGCCATTCCCAGCAGCCTGATGTGAATCGCCTGTATCTTGCTTTTGAGCAGATCCGCCACTGTCACCCAGCAACAAAAAGCTCTTCCCCTTCTTCAAAGTGTTAAGGCTTTCCACATCTTCCAAGCAGCCCTCTAGCCCGAGCGTCAGCCCTGGTGAGCTGCGTACCAGCTCTTTCAGCTGCCCAAGCAGCTGGCTTCCCTACCCCCAGCAGGACTGGGTTTGCATCACTTTCCAAGGCGGTACCTACATCTTGCATGACTCGCGCATCCATCAAAGAGTCTGTTAGGGCAGTCTGAGAGGTCAGAAAGGAGCTTTAAGGAACCTGGTCTGGAGAAATCAAGCCCTACTGTCTGCTACCACAAGGAACAGAGATTCACAGTCTCAGGCGCATCATCTTCAAGGGTTTCTGTGAACCCATCTCCAAACCCCTCTGCTTCCACCAGCTCAGGTTTCTTGTTGCACATGGGGCAGAGCTGGTTGCGGATAGCAGATGATCTCATCCAAATAATGAGGTTCCAGCGTTCGCCGGAGGCAACGGGAAGCGCCCCGTGGATCTGCCCTCCTCGGTGTAACAGCCCCTGGGCTCCCACGTGTTCGATCTCTATGTAGTTTGGCACCGGGGTAGGATCCTGGAACAAAGGGAGGCGGGTACAGCATTACACCAGAAAGTCCCTAGCAGAACAATGCTCAAATAGTTGATACTTCTACTTGTCACCTCGTCACCCACAGCACCCAGTGAGCAACATGGAGAGGGCCCGCTGCACCTCCGAAATGCAGCCACTTCAGGGGTGGCTTGGCAGCAGTTTAGTACAACTGTTTCCAAGACAGATGCTATCACTGCCAGGTCCAGAGGGAATTTAAAGACAGAGTTTCAATCAAAAAAAAAACGTTTCACCAGTGTATGGGTGCTTTTACCCCTCTCTTGCCAAGAGTCCCCTGGAAATAGGGGCTACAGATTTAGGTTTAAGTCTCATCTGAAACAAATTACTTTCTCTCTCTCTCTCAGCACCTCCCTGCTCCTTATTGCAGTCGGGGAAAGATGGGCTGGTTTATTTCACTCCAGTTTCTACAATGACATTCCTCTCTGGCTTGGCTGCAATTAGCTTGAATATTGGTAATGTGCTTAGAGCAGAAAAGGCTCCTGTATAACCAGGACATCTTAAAAAAGGGGGAAGGGGCAGAGCAGATTTGACTGTCAGAAGTGAATAATTGTTTATCAGAACGCAGTTAATGCCTTGAAATCAGGGGGTGAGGCGGCAGTAAAGAAGAGAATCGAGGTCCAAATTAGGAACACGCTCAGTACCTGGCTGAAATCACCAAAGTACAAGTTGCCTTCTGTGAATTCTTTTCCCAGTGAAACGTTTAAGGTGACTTCTGCATTGTCATAGTGAGAGCTCAAATCCAGATCTTCGTGTAGCGAGTACTTGACAACAAATGCTTTATGGCTGTCCAGACAAGCGCCTCCCAAATCGGGATAAAGCAGCGCCGTTATGGGCCGCAGGTATTTTTCACGCAGGGGTGTGATGAAAGTTTCATCCAGCCCAAGCTCATTTAGCAAAACCTGTCTCAAAAAGAGGAGAGAGGAACAGCTCACCAACTACATCTGCTGCTTCATCAGAGCCGCTGCAGAGCTGTCTTGGTCTCTTCCAACCCTGCTGCTTGCTCAGATAAAGAACTTTAGAGCAAAGGCTCCAGCTACAGGCAAAAGAAGGAGGCTCACAGTGGAAAGTGATGGGGAAAAGACAAGGTAAGGTGGTCTTTAAAACTGGACTCCTTGATTTACATGTGTATTGCTTAAATACAAGGTGCTCTTTCCTCTGAGGTACCAACTCCAGTCCTCTTTCCTTGCATTCCCCTGTTCTTTTGTCTGTTGTCACACACGTTCCCTCAACCCTTTCAGTTCAAAGGGGCTGTACTCAAACTGCTCTGTGCTCAAATTACAGGCAGTTTGGAAGGGAAAGGAGTGGGAAGCCAGGAGATAAACAGAGTCTGCTTGTGAACGCTCCCCCTAAAGAAGCACGGGAGCTAGTGAGTCCTACCCCATAGTTATTCATCGTGTTGGGCCTGCCTTTGGGCATGTCCGACTGCTCAAAGTTCTCCAGCTCATCCACAAAGGCTTTGCAGAATTCCTCTGTGAACACTGGGAGTCGATAGATCCTCTTATCTGTCAAGAGAAGGGAGACAGTGTTGGGGAAAATAACAGGCAAAGACTGTTCTTGGCTGTCATGCTGTCTAGCTATAGACACTGTGCTGGTGTCGGTGAGAATGCAGCACCCACGTGCTTCGCCGTGCTTAGGCTGCTCAAAGGGCTGGAACAATTCCTCGGGATCGGCTCTGGGATCTATCTGTTGTTTTTCATGTTGGCCCCTCGTTTCCAGGCCTCCCCACCCGGTGAGGAGATCTGGCACTGATTTAAACACCTGCTGAATGTGCCAAGGAAATGTTTTGAGTGGGTCTGGAGGGAGCATGGTGAACCAACAGCTCATCATAGGCAGTGTGAACACAGCCTCCTGGACAAAGGAGACTCAAGGTCATTTAGGGGATGGGGGATTCACTCATCCAGTGCCGGCTTTCTGGGAAGACCAGGCGTTCTGAGCTGCCCTTCAGGGCAGAGCCCTAAAGGTCTGTGGAAGGGGAGCTCAGTATTGAGGGTACAGAAGCTGAGATAAAGACACCTTGAAAAGGCCGTGTGTCTGGAAATTGTGCCTTGGACATATCCAGGAGCCCTGCACATACACATCTTTTTTTGTCTTTCCTTTTGTCTTGAGAAAAGGAGGAAACTTTGCAGTTTCCCCTCTATATTTTGTTGTCATTTCTGGTAGGGAGAGAGCTTCGTGGATGCCATCAGGGAAGCTGAAAACCCAGATATCTTTTAAAAAGACTGAAATCTAGACAAACTATTTCAGCTCAGACTAACCAACAGTGATTGTCTGAAATGGTAAAGTGCTTGGGGAAGGGAAACCAAGCTCCCCAGCCTAACAGTGTTCCTTCGGCAGGCTCCCCTGTGAAGTTGTGGTACAACCAAAACCCCAGCCCTGCTGCAGCTACAGCCTCTGATGAGACATCAGCAGACTGGGACTGGAAATGCAGAAAACAGGATCTCATCCAGAGCATAACTGCTGCACAATACTGCCTCTCCAGGGACTCCCGTCAAGCAGCAAGTAACATCCTGTTTGTCTCAGCTGTGTATCAAATCTGAGCTATTAAAGACAGGGCTTGAAAACAGCTGTCATCACTGAAGTTGCAGTGCCACACGGGAAGATCTTTGTGACTGATGTGTTGTTTTCTTTACCTGAGAAGGACTTGATGTAGCACAGGAGGCCATGGAGATGAGCATCCGGCGATGTGCAGTATCTCACGATTTCTAGAAAATCTGGGGCCAGGAATGAATCCTGGCATCAAGGGAAGGATGATAAAAATACAGAGAAGCACAATTAGCCTGCGCGGTCTTTTACAGCCCAAGAGGGAAATGGTCTTCCAGGCAGCCACAGGAAAGTATGTAGAGTCTAGGGAGCAAGGCTGATAGTCACACTTGGGTCACTTCTGTGTCAGGAAATGCAGAATGTTACTAGTGGTTTTTCTTGGTGGTTTAGGTAAATTGCTGCTGGCTCTAGTTCATGGGTTTCTAAGCGTAACTGGCCAGATTTATCCTTAGCGTGGTGGGAAAGAGCCTGGCTCACATTAAGGACTCCTAACAGGTAAGTGCGAAGCCTTTCCTAGTAGCTTCAGCATCTTGTCACGGCCTCAGCACAACAGAGTGACTATGCTCTGCTTTAAGTATTCCCCCACAGAGATCGTGACAGACAAAGGCAGAACAGACAACGGCAGAACTTGTTACTAAGGGATCATAGAGCAGTAAATCCGTGTAAACTTGTTTGTGCGTTACTGCTGATCTGTGGCAATTATCCAGCTGGGATGTCTTGGGCCTGGCAAACACGAGGAAATTCAAAGCAGAGCAGCCCACAACAAAGAGGGCTACCCCTGCCTTTGCGGTGAAGCCTACACACGCGAGCAGCCTGTTGCCCCCCCTTCTGCCGATAGTAACTAGTAAATTCCCTGCGTATTAAGCCTATAAAAGCTGATTTCTGTGGCTGTTCGTTAGAACTCACCAGCCCTGTTTGCTGCGATGATGCTTTAGGTCTAAATTACTAATGGTATTCAGAGTCTAGCACCAGGTGCTGGTGCAGCTTCAATACAGAATAACCCTTACCTGGCTATAAGCCAGGCAGAATCTTGCCTGGAGAACACGCTACATTGTGAAAGTTTTTAATTCAGTTTCAATATGCTACGCTTTGGTTTTAACTCAGTCCAGCTCTAGCACTCTGAGCAATCCCGAGAAGAGGGCTTCCTGCTGCAAAACTTGTCAGGCAATTCCTGGGGTGCAAAATAGATTCCAAACAGAGTCTACCTGCAGAATGTACAGTTCTGGGTGTTTTCGTTTGTAGCACTTTGAGATGATGGCTTTGCGTTCCTCTGACTGATGAATTAACTGTTTTCTTCTCTGCACTTCTGCCTCAATCTAAAGTAAACAATAGAGCATATTGTTAGAAAATCAAAAGGGATAACTAAAACAATTGCAGGAACTTGCTCATTGTTTTAAACCAGTTATTTTTGTTGTGGGCACCTCTGGGAGACAGAGTGTATGCCTTTGCTTTTCTGTAGTCAAGACAAGTCCAATAAATATCTGAAAAGCCAAATGCCTAAAAGGGATTTGAGACACATTCTCATTACAAATGGCTTAAAAAATAACTGAAGTCTTTCCACGGATGTGTCAAGTGGAGCTGCAAGGTTTCAGCCCTTTCAGGCATTCTGACGCCTCATGAATGGCCGACCTTTGCTTTAAGAGTCTGGCTTATGTTCTGACAGTATAAGCATTGTCCAAAATAAAGACATTTGCTGGGAGGGAGACAGGACTTGTCATGAAGGGATTACTGCTAAGTGTTGTGGGGACAGGCTAATCTGTCATTTCAGGGGAAACAGCTGTACTAGCAGCTGATTCAGGCAGCTCTTCCTAACAACCCCCCAAGAGATTAGTTTATAACATTCTTCAGCAAAAAAGGAAGGAGGGTGTGACTGGTACCCCCTGCTCCTGACCCCTGGTAATGTGGTTCGCATAACTAACACCATTTTATAAGGCAAGCAGCCACTCTCTGTGGCCGAATGGGTCACGTATTTGTTTCCTTTCCCTCATTATCAGGTCCTGAAGGTCCTGTGAACCAAGCAGACGAACCAAACGGATTTCTTCTTCCCCTCCCTACCAGCCCCAAGGTTCTTGGGCACCAGGCCTGTTACTCCCTTCCTTGACGGCCTTGAAGGTCCCAGGCACCCAGCCAGCCCGGTGGCAGTGATGACCCCACCACCGAAGAGGGAAGCGTAACAGCACCCAGAGCACCATCTATAAAATCGAGCCGTTACAAGTCCGAAGTGGGGAACTTGGACCTGAACTGCTGCTGGACAGTGAGAGCTGTGACCCTCCGGTGGCCAGGGATGCCTCTACTGTCGTGTGCTTTCTCCAGGGACTGAGTATCTCGTATTCTTTTATACAGTTTTTGAGTCTAGGTTATGTTGGTACAGCAAACCAGGTATTAAGATCTGACCCAATCCGCACAGGGTCCAGGTAGTTAGAAATTACAAATTAAGTTAAATTAGGATCTAGGATATTAGAAATTATAAATTACGTTAGGATCTAGAAATCCTAAGTGAAGTTGTATTATAAATTCTGTATTATGCTGCTTATTGTGCTACATTGATTCTGCTTGTAGAAATACTGTGCCATTCTGATCATAAATTCTGTGCTATACTAATCATGACCTTGTTAAGAAAATAAAGCTTTAATTATAACTACGATCTGGTGCTGGCATCAACCTGACAAGCATCCCTAAAAGAACCTGTCTTTCCCCTTAGTGCTGGGGTGAAACTGGAGCTGGTTGTGTGACAGATCTCTGTCCCTGGCCTGGAAAGACAGACAGATCCCTCCCTAAAGGAGAGCCTGGGGCGGAATTCTTGGGATAACCTTCTGTGGCAGAGCTTGTGTGAACTCTGGGGAATCACACCGCAAGGCATTTAAAAGTAATTGACAAAAGAAGGGATGAGGAAAGACAAACTAGAAGGGTGCTGGGAGCCAGCTGACCAAAACCAGTTAGGCCAGATGGCACAGAATTTAAATAACGTGATGAATTACAGTATTTACTTCCAGGGCGTTGTCAGCACAAACACATCACTGACAGCATCCAGCCCCGGATCAAGGCTGGGGAGGTTTAGATTGGGTATTAGAAAAAATGTTTACATTGAAAGGGTTGTCAAGCACTGGAACAGGCTGCCCAGGGCAGTGGCTGAGTCACCGTCCCTGGGGGTATCTAAAAGAGAAGTAGATGTCCTGCGTAGGGTTTAGTGATGTTTTTTGTCAGTGTTACGTTGACGGTTGGATTCGATGATCCGAGAGGTCCCTTCCAACCGGGACAACTCCATGATTCTAAGGCGTTAGTGGGGAATTTTCCCCGGCGGTCTCAGCCCGGCACCGGGTTTGATCAGCACCGGGCGCCGGTGAGCTGCGCCCCAGTGCCCTCTGGGCTGGTGGCTTCAACGAACGCCACCACACACCCCCCGGCTCCCTCCAGCGTCCCCCGTGTGCCGCGGGTGCGGGGGGACGCGCCGAGGGGAGCCGGGGGGCGGCGTGTGTCCCCCCTGCGGGGCTGGGCTCCCTCAGGCGGCGGCTCCCCGGGTCCCTCCCTGTGAGGCCTTCGGTGTGTCCCCCCCACCCCCGGGGCTCGAAGCCCCCGGCCCGCCCTGGCAGGATTTACCGGCCGTTTACCTCCCGCAGCGCGGCTCGGAAGTCCTCCTCGCTCCGGCAGCCCCGCTCCCGCAGCGCCTGCAACACACGCAGCCCGTCACCCACCGCCCGCCCTCGGCCGCCGCCGGCCCCGGGTGGGGGGTGCCCGCCGCCCCGCCGTTACCCGCCCGTGCTCGCGGCGGAGCTGCTCCTCGTCCCGGTACCGGACGTGCAGCCCGTAGCGCCCCACGAAGACGTTGTCGGAGAAGAAGCAGGCGCAGGCCCGGAACGGGCGGCGGGCGGACATGTTTCCCGCCGGCGGGAGGGCCGGGGCGGTGCCGGGCGCGGGTCCAGCCGCCAAACGGCTCCGCCGCAGAGCGCCGCTTCCGGCCGGGCCGAGGGTGCGTCGGCCAATTCCGAACGCGGACTAAAACGAGGGGAAGAGAAACGTGCCCGTTTTCTCCCGTTTTACGCTGCTTCTTTTTTTCTTGTCGTTTCGGCGGAGTCGCCGCGGACGGGGCGTGCAGAGACGCCGCTTCCCCACAGCCCCCCCTCCCCATCCCAATTCTTGGCAAGGAGCGGACCTTGTCGGCATGGTGGCTGCAAAGGGCAAGGAGCGCCCGGGGCCCGCGCTGACACCGCAGGGGACGGCGGCGCCGCAGCGGGGGACACGCTGTCCCTTGACGGAGGAAGAGGGTTGAGGAGGGGGGTAGTGTGTGAGTGTGCTAAGGAGCGTAGCCGGGGCGGCAACGGTCGCCGAAGGTTATTTGCAGACGGTCCCTGAGAGCTCCCGCCACGCCACGCCCCTCCCAGGGCCGCGCCCGCGCTTGGGCGCGCGCGGCTGGGGGAGGCGGGCAGCGGGGGGAGCGCGGCCCCGGGGCGCCCGGCCGGGCCCGGCCCAGCCCAGCCCAGCCCATGCTGGCCATGGACTCGGCGCTGCAGGTGGCCGAAGAGGAGGTGGTGGCGGCCGAGTCGTGCGGCCCCAGCAGCAAGTTCGAGGACATCTACCGGCTGCTGGCCGAGGGATGCTTCCCGCCCAGCTTCTGCTCCATCAAAAGGAAGAACCTCAAGCGCTACGCCCAGAAGTTCGTCGTCGACGGTGGGGAGCCGGGTGGCACCGCGGAGACAGGCCGTACGGGGCCTGCCAAGGGAGGGGGAAGGTGGGGTGAGGGGCACAGCGGCAGCGGCTACCTTGGCCGGGGCCTTCCCCTGAGGAGGGGCCTTCCCCTGAGGAGGGGCCTTCCCCTGAGGAGAGTCTTCCCCCTGAGGTGGAGGCTTCCCCCTGAGGAGAGGCTTCCCCCTGAGGAGAGGCGTCTCCTCAGGGGAAGGCCTCCCTGAGCAGGCTGGCAGGTCCCAGGGATGCTGCAGAGGTGTGTGGGGACAGGTGGCGGGCAGAGGTGTGTGGGGACAGGTGGCAGGCAGAGGCGTGTTGGCCTGCCCACACACGTGAGGACAGTTGTACCTTCCCCATAGCACAGGGAGGATATGAGGCTTCTCTGCCCCCTGCAGAGAGAGAGCCGTGGGATGCAGCATTGCGGGTACCCGCTGCCCCTCTCATGCCATCTCTGTGCCTCGGCATCACTCTCGGGGCGCAAAGTGGGGATTGCGGTAGCACCGGGGCACAGCAGGGTAGACTATAGCTGGCCTCTGGAAACTAGGGTGGCTTTATTGTAGCAGAGGATTTTGCTCAGCCCTGGATGCAGAAACTCAATCCCTGGGTTTATTTGTGGATGATTCCAGTTTAGCAGCTTCTCCAGAGGCGTTACAGAATCTCCCAAGACAACAGTTCCCCTTTGTCGTGTCTCACCTGTTTTTCCCACCGTAGAAAATGAGCGTTTCACTGGGACTGAGTAGCTGAAATGGCTGTGAGAGCATATCATGTGTCATTTTAGATAAACCTCTCACGTCTGCAGGTGGCTGTCTCTACTATGTGGGACCCAAGAAGGAGGAAAAACGCGAGGTGATTGTGGATCCTGAACGGAGGCGGCAAGTCTTTCTGGAAAGCCATTTCACTGAAATCGGGAGCCATCTGGGCCAGAAAAAGACCGTGCACCGGATTCAGAGCCGGTACTACTGGCTGGGGATTGTGAAGGATGTTGTGGACTGGGTAAGTTGAGAGCGTTGATCATGTCAATGACACCAGTATTTCCCAGGACGTTCAGGCAGCAGTCCCAAGTGAGCAGCTAGAAGAGCCCTGATGCAGGGATGATGTTGTTTCTAGTGCCTGTTGCTTTGAAGCCACGCACTAAATAACTCTGCAGGTGAAACTGTTGGAACGTCCCGAGGCAGCTGGATAGATTGGAGGATGTCTTTCCCCCGAGCGTCAGGAAACCTGCGCAGGTAGGCCTCCTCGTGCAGGGCAGTTTTGGCCAGCGTGGGAATGCGTGATTGTTTCAGAAGAGTGTTGCTGAGTCTGGCTTTGAGCAGTCTGAATTCCTACCAGAGCTGCCCAGTTCCCTAAACTGTTGTAACAGGAGGAGCTCAGTGTTTCTGCTGACTCTCCTTGGCTGCTTTGCCTCACCTGTTTTATTGCCAAAAGTTCCCTGCAGCAGGGCTCTGCAACAGTGCGGTTTGAAGAAGTGTGGTTGTGTTGCATGGTCCGAGCAGCCCGTGCTCCTCCAGCATCCTGGGGCTGATGATTTTTCTAGCCGGCAATAGAAGTTTAAAATACAATAAATATTTGCCTATAAACAGGGTGAGAAATATCTTAGCTATAGGCCATGTTGAGAAAACTGGTTATTGTGTCAGAGAAAGCTGTCGGGTAAGTGTTGTGAAAGGTGAGCTGTGTCAGCCTGTTGTGTTTTGTCCTCTTTTTCTTTGGTCCTGTTATTTTTATTGGATAGAAGGAGGCTGCTTAGGCGCGCTGTCTCTCTCAGCCCTTCGTAACCTGTCCAGTCTGAATCTGATGGAATTTGTCAGCATATTTTAAAGTCCTTTAGTATGTCTTTTCCCTTTCCAGATCAAAATGTGTGAAACATGCCAGAATGCAGAGCACAATAAGAACGTATCGCGGAAAGTGAGGCCTGTCAAAGTGGAATCACCCTGGGAAGTGCTGGGATTAGACGTTCACGGTGAGTGTTTGCGGCTGACAGACAGGCTTTTCAAGGCTTACACACCAGCCGTCAGGAAGCGTGGCAGACTTACTGCCGCACGCACGCACGTACGCACGTGAGTGAAAGCTGCCTGTGTTTGCAGTGAGGAGGTGCCAAGGAGGCCACGGCAGCCTACCAGGGTGCGACCTGATCCGTGTGACTGGCTCGGCTCCCTCTCCACACACAATGGGAGCTGTGGGCGTGCGTTACTTCCCAGAACTCACACTGTGATGGGTGTATTTTTGTTGACAAAGGTCACAGAAATGCGCTGGCCAAATGACATAGCAGAATAGAGTCACGGTCATTTTTGCAGTGCTTATTTTGCTGGGCTGGGTTTTTAACTTGCCTCATTTGGGTGATGTTACAGCTTCGCATTTGATTTTTCTTGATGCTTGTTTATGCAGGACCTTTTCCTGAGACGAGCCAGAGCAATACACATGTCCTCCTTGTGACCGACTACTTCACTAAGTGGGTGGAGGCTGCTCCTCTGCAAAAGAAAGATCCCTTGTCAGTGGCCAAAGCTCTAGCTACCGTTTTTTACAGGTGGGCTTTTCTGTTGTTGGTTACGTTGCACCTCTGCAGTGAGATATGGCACGCTGGGATGTGTGTTGCAAAAATGCTCAATGTCCGCAAGAGCAGGAACTCTCCTTCTACAGGAGACACCATGCAGCACCTCTCAGTTGTTCTTTACAAAGAACTTGGGAAGAGCCTGTTATCCTGTTGTTACCAAGGGAGGGGAGGAAGAGGCAGAGGTGGTTCTCCGAGTAGCCCCAAGGCCAAGAGAGCTGGTGCCCCAGTTTTCTGCAGAAGTTTTAATACCATTCCCTGATCCCTCCTAGAAGGTGGTTATTTTGCACTCACGTGGTGCATGTCACCATGTGACATTGTCCTTGTGGAAAATGCCTGTGGCCGGGTGAGAATTGCATTCAGAGCAAGAAACATTGCTTGTTTCTCCTGCTACCTTATCATTGAAAAGCGAACAGGCTTGGCTGTTTTGGAACAGATGGAACCAGCAGACCCTCTCTCTGCTCTTGGGGAGGTGAGGTCATGCCAGCCTCTTTAGCGCCAGCTCCACTGGAGGGTCTCTGTCCCTTTTGTATCCCATTTCCCATGAGGATTGAACTCCTCTGGCTCTTACCTGCAGCTGATGGAGTAAAACCAGTTGTGTCTCCTTGTTCAGGTTTGGAGCGTCCAAGAACATTTACGCCAGTCAGAGCTGGGACTTCTGTGAGGAGGTAGGTCGGGTGCTGGGTGGTTCAGGGAAAAGCAGCATGACCCTCAGCAGCGTTTTTGGCCAGCAGGGAAAAGCAGCATGACCCTCAGCAGTGTTTTTGGCCAGCAGGGAAAAGCAGCATGACCCTCAGCAGTGTTTTTGGCCAGCAGGTTCTGAAGGCAGAGTTGCAGTGTGCCATGCAGGGGGGCACAAGGAGCTGATGCTGCCTTCTCCCTGCCCCAGCCCTGTTGCCAGCGGTAGATGATTTGCCAGTGCTTTCACCCTGTCAGGGATTTAAGGTTGTGGTTCTGTGGTGTAAGTCCTCCAGCCACACTGCAACCTCTCTGCTCAGAAGGAAAGCTCCTGTGAGATCATGTCCCTGAGATTCCTGCCCTGCCCTGGGATTAACCTAGCTTCCCAGTGCTGTGGAAAGCCTCAAGCACAGGAACAGTCATCGCGAAACATTTTCTCAGGCTCTAACTTTTCTGGGGAGCTTTTTCTGCTGAGCAGCATCTCCTGGCATGGGGACAGTGCTGTCTCATGCTGTGGAGACTGATAGCTGCTGGGGTGCAAACCTGCCTTGTTCTCCCGTGGGCATGACCCCCACCTTTGCAGGTCAGCCGACATTTATGCGAGCGCTGGAACATCTCACAGATCCTCACCCCCGCAGAGCCCGCAGACTGCACAGGCCTGGACGACCACAGCGCCGAGGTGCTCAAATCCTCCATCTGCAATGTGGTGAACGAGAAACCCAGTGAATGGGACGCCCACCTCGACCCCGTGCTCTTCGATTTCCGCACTTCAGTCAACTCCGTCACAAAGTACACCCCATTCTTCCTCATGTTCAACAGATACGTGTGCCTATCATCTGAGGTAACTTCTCGACAAAGGAGAGCCTTGTAGGAGCTTTGCCGCTGGCACAGTTACACACTAACACCCAAATATTTGTACCTTGCAGGTGGATTTTGCCAAGGACTGTAAAGAGCAGGGGGCTAGCTCTGGTAAGGCAGACAGCCTCCCGCCATTCACAGCCACGGTGCAGGAGCAGCAGAACGCAGTGAAAGAAATTGTAAGTCTTGCTTGCAGTGCTTTGAAACGACTCTGCAGCTAAGCCTTGTGCCAGGCTGTGCAAAAGCTGCACAGAAGGGATTTGCCCGTACAAGGATCATGCCGCAGCGTGCGCCTGCTCAGGCGCTTGGAGAGAGCCCCTGGTCCTGGCTGTCCAGAAGTGCCATCTCTCAGGAGTCTCTTGCCTGCAGGCTCTCTCCTGTCACCGAGTGTAGCAGGTAGCTGATGGGCTCAAGCGTGGCAGGGAGCCCACGTGTCCGGCTGGGAAGGAGCGAGGCAGAATCCGGTTAAGCACTGCCTGAGATTCCAGAGGCCTGGCCTGAGAGGAGAGGTGGCTGGTGGCACCTCGATGTGTGCCAAGGGCAGCAGGAGCAGAGCCAGACCCTCTGAGCTGGCACCATTTGGTGCCAGAGGCAAGCAGGTGGTGTTGCTGCTCAGAGCTGTGATGAAATACGAGGGATGGTCTTACCCCATCAGGGCTAATGAGAGCTGTGTCCCAGCCTGCCCAGCACTCTGCCTTGTAATCTGCATCTCAAATCAGCCAAGGGAGTCTGTCCTTAGGCAGGGACAAAAAGCCTTTAGGGACATACCATGGAATTAAGAAGGTTAAAAGTAACCCTGCCCCAAAATGGGAGGAGAGAAACTGGGGAGGTTGGGGCTTCCATGGAGACTAGTGGCCCAGTGGGCAGAGAGCTGGATTTGGGGAGCAAGGCCAACAGTCGGTTCCTGACTGTCTCTAGCGTGCTGGGTGACCTTGGGCAAGTCATTTAGTTTCTCTGTTTCTTGGTTTCCTGACTTGAAAAATGACCTCAGTGTCCTCTATAAAGTGCTTGGCAATCTGTGTGCCAAAAAATAATAGACAAGGGTCAAGTGCTTTGTTTCCTCAGTCATTCCTTACACTCGGACAGGGTTATGTGGTCCTCTCTGATCCCACCGGGACCGTGATTCTTCTTTCCAGGGAATGGCAGCAGTAAAACAGGACAGGAGGGAGGAGGCCGGGGAGCTGAACACATGGGATCTATTCCCAGCTGATCCCTTTGGCAGCTCAGGCTCGCTAGCTCGGGTTCCCCTTTTGAGAAATGGAGATGCCCATCGTGGCACAGGGCAGCGAAAACTCCGTCTGGGTAACACCGAAGCATCCTGCCCTCTCCATAAGGACACTTCTGATGTCCGGGTTGCTGACGCTCACCTGCAGACGGGCGGGATGGGGGCTGTAATTTACGGGAGGTGACAAAAGCTTCTCTTGGCTCTGTGTTACTCCAGCTTAGATCCCCTTCTGCCCTCTACTGATGGAGAACTAACAGCTCCTCTGAGCATGGCCATGAAATCAGTTTCTTAATGTAAGGTCTCCTGCTAGTTTGAGGTTGGTGAGAATAAGGCTGGAAAGACCTTGCTTAGTCCCTCCCTTGCCCCCGGGTGTACCCAGCTGTGCTGGCGCTTGCTGGCACGGCCTCGGCTTGCCCCGCTGAGCTCCGCACGCCACAGCACCGGCTCTCACTCGCCGAGCTCGTGTGAGACGGATGCGAGTTGATTTTTTTTTTTTTTTAATTTTTTTTTTTAAGTGGCATCTCAAGGCCCAACCCAAGCAATCTGCTTTACAGGTGATCGCCAACATGACCACAGCCTACAAGCGGGAGCGGAAGAGTGTGAAAAGGAAAAGACGGGGCCTGCCCTCTCTTGCCTTCAAAGTGGAAGAGAACATGTTTGGGAGCAACGCTGCCAGCTCCCTGAAGAAGCTGAAGAAGGGCCAGTTTGTGTCGTTTCAGATCGAGACGGTCCTGCCGCCTGAGCAGAGTATGTCCGGCATGAAGAAAAGCAGTTAGCCTCTGGGGCTTTTTTGGGGGTCCCACGGCGCCGGGGACAGGAGCACGAACTGTCCCCGAGGTTTGTGGCCCAGCTGCGTGGGAGTCCAGGGCGCAGACATGCCTGCTGCGTCCTGGGGAGAAGGGAAGGGGAAGGTTCAGACAAGGGTGTCTGGTCAGTCCCTTCCCGGTCCAGGTTTGCCCTTGGACCATCCCGAGGGAAGTGGCACCATCCTCATTGGATGCTTTGGCAGCGAGAGGCTCGGTCTTGCCAAAAAAGCTCCACGTTGACTACAGCATGGGAGTAGTTGCATCAAAGCCCAGGGAGTGATCTTGGGTGCAAATGAGAAAAAAAAAAACAAAAAAAAAAAAAAAAACAAAACCGAAACCAGGCCCAGCTTAGCCACGTTGCAGTTTGTTTCCTACAGCTTAAAAGTGTCCTCCCTGCTGTCCGCCTGAACCGGCAAGAGTCAGGCCAGGCCTGGCTGCATTCCTGGTGGACGTGGGAATGACCTGGAGTGAGCTTTTTTTTCTTTTTTTTAAGTTTTAAGCACTAATTAGCAGAAATAAAATCAACGTTAGAACGCAATGGTTTTATTTTTGGTTGTCCGGGCAGAGAAAAATTAATTTTTCCTTTGTAAAGTCGCCATTCTGTTCTCTCCAGAAATGGAACGAACTCCAGGAATCCTACAGTCCTGTGCTGGTGGGGGTTATAGGGGTGTTTTTAAATCCAGCACTCCAAAAAATATAGGGAAACTTTGGGATAATGACACCGACCAGCCCCTCTGTCACCTGTATAGCCCAGCTGGATGCAGAGAAGAGCCTCTGCGCTGCCCTCCCTCCGGAGCTGCTGGAAAAAAATAATTTATAAGTTGGATTCGTTGAAACCGGACCCCTCTGGAATCTGGAACCTTTGTTGAGCCCAAGTTTAGGGGGTAATTTAAACAAAAAAAACCAAACAACATGATATTGAGCTGCTATTGAGGGGTTAATTTAAAAAAAAACAACACCCAAACACCCAGCGTCGAGCCCTTGCCCTGGTGGTTTTTGAAAGCCAAGCCGCGTGTTGTATTTTCTCCCTCCGCTACAGAAATTCAGTAAAACCAATAAATTAATATTAAAAAAAATATTAAAAATATTAAATTTTGAAAAAAAAAAAAAACTAAACCGTTTTTAAGGTGGGGAAAACCCCTTGGGCTGCTGGGGCAGGGTGTCGGCAGGGCGGTAGCGGGGGGCCGGGGTGCCCGGTGAACGGGGGGGGGGGGGGGGGGCGGGACCGGGACGGCGCCGCAGCAAAGGGGCGTGGTCAAAAGGGGGCGTGGCCATGAGAGGAGCCACGCCCCCCACCGACCTTGTTCCCGGGACGCGCCTCCGCCGCCGCCGCCGGCCAGGACCGGGCCGATCCCCGCCGTTGCTATCGGTAAGACCCGGTTCGGGTGGGGGGGTGTGGGGGGGTCTGGAGCGCGTTGCCCTTGATTCTGCAAAAAAAAAAAAAAAGTGGGGTGGGGGGAGAAACGCGTGTTCCCCCTCCCCTTGGCGAGCAGCGGCGTCCCCCCCCGGGAGGAGCATCTCCTAGGCCGGGGGGAGGCTGGGGAGTTTCGGCATCTCCTGCTTTGTCGCTGGGGACACCTTTGCGGGTGGCAGGGAGCTGCGGTGGATGCCTCCTCCTCTGCCGCCTCCTCCTCCTCATCCTCCTCCTCCTCCTCCTCCTCCTCCTCCGTCGCCGCCGGGCCGGATCCGCGCAGCTTTGCAGCGGAGGGCAGCAGCGAGCACCCTGGGAAGCGTGTCCGGCTCCTCCCTGGCACCGCTGCTCCGCTTTGCCTCCATCCCTCCATCCCCACCCACCCCACAAACCCTCCTTCTTCCCCCAGATTCCAGCTCCTGCCTTGTTTTACTCCACTTCGTAGCTTTTCATCCCGCCTGCCCAACCACCCAGCCGCTCTCGGTGCTGCTTGACCGGTGCCGAGGGCTGCCCTTGGTTTTCCCCGTGGTTGGCTTTTGGACGGCTGCAGAGGTGGCTGCGGTCACGCAGGCCGGAGCGTGGCCAAAGCATGGCATCCTTTGTGCCATGCCTTCCGCACCGCGCGCCGTCATGAGCTGCTTGGCCAGCACAAATCCAAGGATCAGGTACCTCCCTCGTGCCAACCTGCGGCACCTCTGGGCAGGGCGCAGGAGCAGGTGAGCAGCTCGCTCGGTTTAAAGGAAGTTGAGCTTTTCGCCCTTTTCTGTGTCAATTCAGATCTAGCCCCACCATCGCCGTCACCTGTCAGACCCATGGGTGACAGCGAAGGCAGCGTTCCGCCCCAGAGCCTCCCTCTCCCGTGGGATGCAGCTCTTGATTTCCAAGACCCCCTTTTGATTTCCTCTTGGGATTTTTGTTGTGTCACTGAATTGCACGCTGGCAGCGCAGCAGGTTTAGTGGGTTACTCCAAATTAATATTCAAGAGGGCTGAGGACAGAAAAGTGTGACAGGCTGCTGTACCTATGATTTATTCTTTTTTTGATGGCGGGGGGCGTGAGGGGGGTGGGGTGTCTGTTACAACACCAAGCTGCTCTCCCTTCTGCTTCCATACGAGTTTGACCGTGCTTGATCAAACAATTGAGTGCTCGGTTTCAGCTTTGTCCTGGGAAAGGTGAGGAGGGACTCTCAGATCACAAATGTCCAAGTTTAACCCCTACGTGGCTCTGTAGCACAGGACACGCGGGCTGCACACATGTCCTGGCATCGCCCAGCTGCTGGGGACCTCGTGGCCCCACAGCCGCCACAGCAAGGCGGGGGACGAAGATTCCCACTGAGATGCGCGGATTTCTGCTGAGGGATTCAGGACGGGCGGAGGCAGACAAATGAAGTTTGTCTTCATTTGTGCTTCTCATTTTATGAAACACCTCAGAGCGTATGCAGTAGGGGAGGGGAGGAAGGAGTAGATAGCGGTGTCTGGGGTCAGGACGGGCTGGTGGGGAGCTGGCACGGTTGTCCCACCATCCTGCTTCCCCTTCCCCACCACCTCCACAGGGTGAATAACAACCCCGTCCCCTTCTTCTTGCTCCACAGCAGAGGCCAACAGGACCATGTCCTCCCTGTGCTAGGGCTGCCCTCCACCGCCTCGGTGACGCCCCCAGCCCGGTGGCGAAGATGCGTGCCTGGAAGGCAGTGGCCAGCACGCTGGCGCTCAGTGGGACTGATGTGGTGGTCACCACACTGCTCTACGCCCACGGCCGGGGTGGCCGGGATATCCTGCAGGACCTGCGGCACTTCAACATCTTCAACTCGCTGCTGGACATCTGGGGGGGCTGCCTCTACCGCAGCTGCGTCCTGCTGGGGGCTGCCATCGGGGTGGCCACCAACACAGCTTATGGCCCCCGGCGTCTCAGGGCATCGCGGACCTTCATCGCTGTTGTCTGCCTCCTCATGGGCATCTACATGATGGCGAAGCTGCTGCTCTACTCGGAGGTGCGGAGGACCATCAGGGACCCCTGGTTCTGGGGGCTCTTTGCCTGGACCTACGTGGCGCTGGCAGCCACCTTCGGGCTGTGGCAGCTGCTGGCCTGTGTCACCTCCTCCCGCGAGGCGCTGGGGCCCGGCTCCGAGTCCCGCGCCGAGGCGGAGGAGAGCTGCGACGGTGGTGCCCCGCGGGACAAGCGGGAGGAGGCAGCAGGTCCTACCATCCATAAGCTGCTGTCCTACACCAAGCCAGATGCCTTCTTCCTGGGCATCGCTTCCTTCTTCCTCCTCGTGGCTGCACTGGGTGAGCAAAGGGACGTGGGGGGGGCACGGTTGCTCCCATCCTCACCGGGAGGGAAGGAGCCATGGTGGGGAGGACTTGGCAGCACCCCAGGCTTGCTTTTTTGGGGGTGCTGGGTGGCACATCCTGCACAGGCTGGGTAAAGAAAATGCAGTGGGGCAAAAAAAATGCAATAGGGGTAAAATACACTGGGAAATTAAACATCCCCATGTGCCACTAACGGCTGCACCTCCTGAGACATCTCATGTGATGGCCGAGTATCTCCATGGTGGGGATAGGGTAGTCCATGGGCCATTGCAGTTGGAAATACAGGTCCTGTGCCAATCCCGTGTGGTGGGGCTGAAACCCCTTCTCCTGTGCTTGTCTGGCAGGAGAGACCTTCCTGCCCTACTACACGGGGCTGGCCATCGACGGCATCGTGGTGCAGAAGAGCATGGACCGCTTCTCCACGGCGGTGCTGGTCATGTCACTGCTCGCCATAGGAAGGTAATCGCAGGGGCTGGTTTTGTCCCTGGTGAGGATGAGTTTGGAGTTTTCCCACAGGAGCTCGCGGTGGCATTGGGCACGGGCTGTCTCACCTTCAGATGCTCCACCAGGTCCCTGCCAGACCCCAGGGATGCGCTTTGATTTCTCTGTGCTGTCACAGTGCAGAGAGGCCGTGGTGGCTCTCACGAGGCTGGTGCGTAGCCCTCCACATCCGTCTGCTGGTGGTGGGGGAGCAGGAGCAATCACAGGGAACAGGCTCCCCAGAGAATGCTGTCCCAGCAGCGCCGCGTCCCCTCCTGAAGCTTGTCACTACTGGGGTTAGGACCAGCCGTGCTGGTGGTGTCCCGAAGACACATGGGCTGGATTAGCCATCGCTTCCCGGGGTGGAAAGTGGTACCAGCACAGCATTGCCCAAGCCCTTGGCCTGGGCGTCGGGGTGTTTGTGTTGCTGAGGAGCGGGTTTCGTGTCCATTGGTCTATAACGTTTCTTATCTGCAATTAGCTCATTTGCCGCAGGTATCCGGGGTGGCGTTTTTACACTCATATTTGCAAGACTGAACATTCGCCTTCGCAACTGCCTCTTCAGGTCGCTGGTGTCTCAGGAGATGAGTTTCTTTGATGAGAATCGCACAGGTTGGTTCCTCTTGCCCCTGCATTTGCTCTAACCCCTCTATCCCATCCCGGTATTTTTTTCCCCTTGGTTTGCCCTAGCGTAGCAGATTGGGGGCAGCCAGAGATGGCACCCAAGCGCTCGTGTGTAGAAACAGCAGCAGAAAGCTCTTCCCTTTCAAGTGCCTCCCACCATGGGGTTGGGACAGGATTGCCCTGCACCCTGGGGATGTCCCATTGCCACTGATCAGCCTGACATCCAGCAGTCCCGGGGGCTGACGTGCTCATCCCCAAAACACCTACTTTCCTCCTCCTGTACCTCCCGTCGGTGCCTGCTGATCAGCCGCCCTCCAGCTCTGCTCCGGGCATGGGAAACCGCAGATGTGTGAAGTTTGCTGGGCACGCTTGTGGCTTTCCCTGCTTGCCATTCAGTCCTGTCCTGGTCTGTGCCACTCTGGTGTGGTCCCAGCCTGCTGTAACTTCTCCCACATTTAATTTCTTCTCGGTGGTATTTTTAGTTTTGAGGCTGTTGCCATATTTAGCAATTGCTGCATGATGCCCCGGTAGCTGAGGACACCGGAGATGTTATTGTAAGTGGGATATGGGTAACCCTGGACTTACACAAAAGCATGGGAATTCAGCTGGACTCCAACACGGGCCAAGTATTGAGGAATTCAGGGTGATGTTTGCGGGCTGTAACGTTCAGCATCATTTAGAAATGAACTCGGGGCTGGGTTGTCAGCTCCCAGCACAGGGAGGTGCATTCAGCAGCCCAGCAAACACTCCACCCACACACCTGCTGCCCGTCTGCGTGCCCATGGGGTGCCCTCCAGCGTAGGGTGCTGTGACAGTCCCCTTCGCTGTCCTGCAGCCATCTGTGGTGACCCAGGGGTGTAGCTTCAGGTGCATTTCATGTCCCTCATGCATGCAGCAATTCGAGCTCCTCTCTTTTGCGTCACATCCCCAGTGGTGCAGGGTCACCCCTCTTCCATGCCACCTGTCAGACCCCCAGCAACGGGCTGGGTTGAATGGGGAGCTCCATCTGGCCCCTGGCATGGGACATGGGACACAGCTAGGCAGTGACCTGCTGTGGTGACATGTCCCTGCTCTCCCCTTTCCCAACCCCTCGTTGCTGCAGGGGATGTCATCTCCCGCCTGACGTCGGACACAACCATCGTGAGCGACCTGGTATCCCAGAACATCAACATCTTCCTGCGCAACGTGGTGAAGGCCACAGGGGTGATCTTCTTCATGTTCAGCCTCTCTTGGAAACTCTCGCTTGTCACCTTCATGGGCTTCCCCATCATCATGCTGGTCTCTGATGTCTATGGGAAGTACTACAAGGTAGGCAGGAGTGGCTGGCATGGTCATGGTGTGCCGCGACGCCGGGCTGTTCCCCTTGTGAAGCCATCGTGGAGATTGTGGGTGGCCTTGGAGCTGGTGGGACTGATGCTCGGGTGCTTTGCTCCCGGCAGCGGAGGCAGGAGGGTGGCATTAAATGTGTATGGGCAGACAAGCATAGCCTCGGCTCTTAACTTGCTTTGTGTTGAGGAATTGGAAGCATCTTGGGTCTGACAGGAGAGGTAGCTTGGCTCTGGGATGTTGCGTATGTGCCTGCCTGCCCTTGTGCAATCTGTCCTCTCCCTTTGGAGTGACTTGGATGGGGGTTAAATCCAGTGCCGAGCTCCCTCCCTCTGCCTGGGGCTCACATGGGCCAAGGGCCATGCCCCGTGGCTAATACCATGTCCCATGGACCATGCGAGTCCTGCACTGCTGCTCCCCACTTCAGTTGTCGGAGCTTTCCACTGTGCTGGGGACATGGCATGCATGGGTGCTGCCGGGGCTGGGTCCTTGGGTGCTGCATCCTGCAGCCATGGCTCCTCCTGTGGGTCAGGTGCTTGTGGGAGGAGTGGGGATGCCCTTGGTCTCCAGACCTGTCCCTGACTTGGAAACTCCTGGAAGGGCTCCTGGCCCAGGCTGACCCTGTCTCATCAGGGCACCGGGAACAGCGGCTCTGCCGCAGGCTTCCCAAGTGGCTGTGGGCACGGCACTTCACCTCCTGCAGCCCAGGTCCCTCCTCGGGGACAGCACAAGGAATCCATTGCCCTCCTGGCACAGTGCCCCAGGGCCGTCCCGAGGTGTGGGATATATCCTAGTGCTCAGCCTCGTTGCCTGTGGCCTTGGAAAATGTCACTGTGCCTTCTTTTCCTGAGCCCAGGGCGTGTGGGGAGAGGTGCCATGGGCAGCCCGGCGCCTGCTGAGCCCCCTCTGCCTCCCCCTGCTCCCCGCAGAAGCTCTCCAAGGACGTGCAGAACGCCCTGGCCAAGGCCAACAACACTGCCGAGGAGACCATCTCCGCCATGAAGACCGTCCGCAGTTTTGCCAACGAGGAGGCGGAGGCGAACGTGTACTGGCAGAAGCTGCAGCAGGTGTACAAACTCAACAAGCGGGAGGCCATGGCTTACACCTACTACGTCTGGTCCAGCGGGGTAGGTGGCCAGCACTTCCATACGGGGCTGGGGACAGGCAGGGGATGTTGCTTCGGATCCCAAAACGCACGTGGCACGACGCACGTGCTTCTCCTCCGCATTCAGGGAGCTTTTTGGGGTGAGCCCAGCCTTGATGCCTGCTGCCAGTAATCCTCTGTCTCTTGATTATGAATTTTTTTCCACTCCTCAAAAAATATATTCCATTCCCCCTTAGGGCAGCGCTGCATCGTGCCACCAAACGGTCTGTTTTCTCTTGCAAATAAGAATATAATTGATAACGGCTCAAGGTCGTGGAAAACCCCGTGTTTCTGTGCTGCTGCATTGCGTGCCTGTGCCAGCTCATCTCCGGGGCTCCGGCTGGGAAACAGCCGTGGCGTTGGTTGAGCTTCTGCTCAGGAACGGAGATCTTCTGTGTGTGGGTGGTGGCAGAGGGAGGCTGCTGAGGTTTAGGTTTGGGTTTTCTTGGTTTTGTGTTTTTGTTTTGTTGTTTGTTTTTTTTTTCTTCAAAATGCTTTTTCGTCATTCAGGACCAGATGGTTTGGGACTTCTCCTGCGTTGGCTGGTGACTCAGGCTGTGCAAAACCCTCACCTGAGGCTGCCCTTATCTCTGCACATTCAAGGACCAAAGTAGCCTCTGGTGAAGGGTTTGCGAATCACGGTGCCCTTGTGCAGCCGTGGGAGACTTTATGGCTTCCCAAGTCTGGAAGCAACATCTGAGCATTTTTAGCACCATTTCTGAGCTCCCAGGTGAAGCCAGAGCATTAACTGGGTCAGCACAGATCCCAATGAGTCAAAGAAGGCAAAACCCCTCAAAAACTGCTCCGGCGGGGCTCACGTAGAAAGAAGATGGTGGATTTAGCACAGCCCCGGTAGAGCCTTTCTTGAAGGGAATGCAGGATCTTAAGGTCAGGTCATGGCAGACCAACAGAAGAGGAATTTTTTTTCCCCCCCCAGTATTTTTGTCTGCGTGAATTTACAGCCTGTCCCGCAGACGTCACACAGAGCACCAGGGCATCGCCGCTCTTCTGAGCACCCAGGCAGCGTGGAACAAAAGTGGCTGAATAAAGGCAGGGGCTGGTATTTGTCATAGCAGAGCTGATCTGTCTCCTTTCTGGAGTAGGTGGTACCCCCCCACACTGCTTTCAGGCAAGAGATGAGGTTATGCTTCAGGGACTTGTACAAGCAAGGAGGATTTTTTGCATTAACTCTTGGCTTGATTTTGTGCTCTAAATTAAAATGTGTCACACTCATATAACAGAAAGTATTTTAGTGGCGAGGTGACTGCATGCATTGGATAATTTGCGCGTAGATTATTGCACTTCAGGATGTCAGTCCAAGAGAAAAATTCATGAGATGCTCTGTTATTTCAGATAAATTCTCCCTCCTTGGCTGTTGCCCCTCTGGACTCCTGTTTTGTTGAAAGATGCCAGCCCAGCTCGTTAAATCACGCATATACTTGAGTTGTTTTTCCCTTCTCACATCCATGCTCGCTGCTAGGGCTGTCAGCTGTGCGCTGTCAGGGATGCTCAGTTCAGGGCTCAAAGAATAAATGTCAGCACATGAATTGTGGGCTGTGTGTGAGTAATTACAAGTGCACCAAATCTCAGCTGTCCTTGCTGATTTTGGGGTGTTTTCTTGCTTTCAGCTCACCCTCCTGGTGGTCCAGGTCAGCATCCTTTACTATGGTGGGCACCTCGTGATCTCGGGGCAAATGACAAGTGGAAATCTGATATCCTTCATCATTTACGAGTTCGTCTTAGGAGACTGCATGGAGGTGAGTCTGTTTTATCCCTCTGGGCTACCCCATATCAAGGTGATATTTGTCTTCTAGAAGGTCCCAGGGCAGTCACAGGGCCAGATCCAGTGTTGACGTCCCTGCAACGCATTTCCTTGGTGCTGTGGCTTCACCCACCGGGGGGCTGATTCTCCCCTCTGCTCCCCGCTCCCCTCCTGCTGCGGCCTCACAACCTGAACGCGCCCGGAGCAGCTTGTCCCCCGATTGCCTTAATGGGGACCAGAGGGGTCAGGCTGGCCCTGCTGAAGGGCAGAGTCCTGGCTGTCCCCCAAGCACGTTTCCTGGCGTGAAGGATGCAGGGATTACGAAGCTGCCTGTTAAATTTCAGGCTTCGTTAAAAACTTAATTATATTAATTCATTTTTTTTTTCCTCCTGGAATAGACTGCAAGCTGCTGCCTTGGCAGCGCGTTAGCAAGATGGGATTGTGGGGGGGATGGTGGAGCCCACCCAGGGCTGCCTTTCCCTTGCAAAGGCGTAAGCTTGGCTAATTGAGGCAGAAACGATCAAGTCGAGGTTTCCTCGCAGCCAAGTGTGGTTTCGGCAGTGCTTCAGCCTTTGTGCAGCGGCAGAGCGGAGCTGGAGGCAGCGTGCCCGGCTCTCGCCATCTGTTCAGATGACTGCAGGCTCTGGTGGTGTTTCCAGGCTGCGGTTTTGGTGTGAGTTTGGTCTGGTTTGGGTTTTTTTTCCCCCTCCTGATGGGAGGGGCAGTTGCAGTACAAGCTGTTCTGCAGCTCTGGGTTTAATATCAAAAGGAGCCGACGTGTCGGGGGGTTATTCCAGGGAAGCTGGTGTCAGTGTGCAGCAGGTGTAGTTGGGAAACCACAACGGTAAATCCACTGGGACCATATTCCAGCAGGGAACAGCCATATCAGCTGCCAAATGGTTGTCTAGAAAGGTCCAGCCTGGAGCTGCTCTGCATTTGAGACATGTGCCCTTGGGGCTGGTGCAATGTGCTGCCGTACACCGACTCGGTTCAACTACTGGGTTGGGGAGCTGCTGGTCTTGAGCAGGGAGAGATAGGTGGAGAGGATTCTGGTAGAAGTTTGGGTCATGTATCTCCTGGTGCATGTCTTCTCTTCCCAATGCATCTGTTTCCTCTGGGTCTACCCATGCACAAACTCCTTTAGGCGCCCTTTCCCTGGATATATCCCCTCTGTACACTGCATAGAGGAAAAGCTTTCTTTTGCTGTGTCTGATGACTGTAGTTGATGTCAGATGATAGACTTCATAATGCTTCAGCCATTCTCCTTACAAGTCGCACCGATTGTCTTTTCCATCGCACGGGAGGGTCTTACCGTTGCCTCTTCCCTTCCAGTCCGTCGGCTCCGTCTACAGCGGCCTGATGCAGGGAGTGGGAGCTGCCGAGAAGGTGTTTGAGTTCATCGACCGCAAGCCAACGATGGTGAACGACGGGTCCCTGGCCCCAGACCACGTGGAGGGGAAGGTGGAGTTCAGAAACGTGACCTTTTCCTACCGCACTCGCTCTGCCACGCAGGTCCTGCAGGTGAGCCCCGCGGGCGCAGGGCGCTCCCCACCACGAGGCATCACGAGCTGCTTCTCCATGCTGGCAATAACCCATCCCCAGCCCGCAGGAAACGTCAGCTGCCCTTCTGGAGATGCGTAAAGGCAGGCTCGACAGCGTGCTGGAAAACAGATTATAAGGACCAGCGGGTGTTTAGGGCCTGCCTTCCTTACAAGGAATGAGATTTATTAATAAAACCCTTGTTCCCCGCTCAGGCATTAAACGCGTCAGCATGGTACAGGGCTTTGTGCCAAGCTGTCTCAGGCTGTTTCCACGGGAGAGGGGCTGGGGGTCACAAGGCAAGGGGAGACGGCAAAGAGGTTAGTTTGCTGTGCAGTTTTTAGAGGTCCTGCGACATCAGCAGGCAAATTTGAAGCAATTTTGCTTCCTCAGAGCCAGGAGAGATGGCTGATGAGACACATCCCCAAGGTGGAAGGTCACTGTGGCTGGATTTTGGCTACCTTTCTCGCATAGTACCTGAGTCACTGCCCCGGGACCCTGGGAAAAGCCAGGACCTGATCACGCTCTCCCATCCGTGTTGCAGAATGTGTCCTTCACCCTGCACCCTGGCAAAGTGACGGCGCTGGTGGGTCCTTCGGGGAGCGGGAAGAGCTCCTGTGTCAACATCCTGGAGAACTTCTATCCTCTGCAAGACGGGCAGGTGCTGCTGGACGGGCGTCCCATTAACATGTACGATCACAAGTACCTGCACTCAGTGGTACGAGCGACTGTATGTGTATTCTAGCTATCGCCTGCCGTAATCAGAGGGGATGGATGGTAGCGTTGCATGTTGTTTTGGATTTGATCTGGCAGCTTCTGGAATGTCCAGAAAGCTGGAGGCTGGAGGTGGTCCAGGAAATGAATTCAGATAATTTGTGGGGGCGTAAGGGAAAAGGACGGAGAGTGGGTTCATAGGGAGGGGGAAGTCTTCTGAAAACAGAACAAGAAACATGTTTTGTTTTATATTTTTTTGGCCAATGCAGTAGAAATATGTTTTTGGTTGTTGGATTAATTATTGTCTAAATTGCGTTTGGAAAAAAAGTGTTTCCGCACTCCTCCATCACTTTCTCCCTTAAGATCTTAGAGTAATTCTCAGCTAATGGGGAGTTAAACCTCTCAGGATCCTGGCACCAGCTGGAGCACCAGAGGGGCTGGGTGGTTTGCCCAGGAGAGGGGTCCGGGCCCCTCGGCTCTCGTCTGTGTGTCAGCACAGATCAGCCTTCATCTCCTCGGCAAGTAACTGCCGCCTTTGTTTGCCCCCGGAGCAAATGGCCTCACCAGTCAGCAGGAAAACCTGAAAACAATTGATCAGAGACAGGCTGGAAAGCCAAAGTCAGTGTGACTAATTTACATTCCCTGCCCGTACTGAGCAAAAATTAAAAGACAAGCCAGTCTTTCAGTTTAGAAAGCCTGGTGTGGTGTTAGGAGCATGGGGAGAAGTCAATTAAAATATGACCATGTCCCGCTGGCTCTCTTCATACCAAGTTCTGAGCAATAATTTGGAGGGCTCAATTTATTTCAATTTTGAGTGTTTGGCAAAGCAGGCTGAATTTGAGAGTGAGCAACAACGGCTGTAAGGTAGGACAGGGAGGCGGTTGCTAAGCAATTAAGGAATTGCAGCAGCTCTGTCCCTAACTTGCTGATTTTGGATTAAACATGCAGGAGGGGCTCATTCGTGTGTCCTGAGCGTGATTACTGGCCTTGAACGGGAAATCAGCAACACCCTGGGAGAGGGTCTCTCCAGCCTGCCTTGTCCCAGCAACTTGTTTCCCATTCTGGGAAGTGCAAACAGTGATGGGAATGACAGGGCTGGAGCAAAACCACAGCAGGGTCTAGGAGGGGGAAGCCCGTCCCAGATGCCAACCTACAGCGTTGCATCAGGTTTCTCTCCGGCGAAATGGCTTCCCAGCAGATGATGAAAACTGGGCTGGGGCTGCCACTGGGCACCCCGTCATTAGCATCCTCCCTGGAAGCTCGTATTGATGCATTTAATGGTGAGGCTCTGCCCGCTTGAGTCCTTACCCAGCAGGAGCAAATGCTGACGATCCAAGACACCAGCCGGCAATTCTCCTGCTCCCAACCGCCTGTTCTTCCCTCCCTTTCTGCAGATCTCCCTGGTGAGCCAAGAGCCGGTGCTGTTCGCCCGCTCTATTGCGGATAATATTTCTTACGGCTTAACTTCAGCCTCCTTTGAGTCGGTTGTTCAGGCTGCCCAAAAGGCCAACGCACACACCTTCATCACGGAGTTACAAGATGGCTACCACACAGGTACCAAAATCCCTCCGTTTGCACTGGAAAGCATTTTGTGCCTCGGTTGCACACCCTCCAGAGCCCGACTCGCAGGGAGGGATGGTAGCGACCCAGCTGCATGGGCCAGGGCAGGAGGGGGGCTCGGGGTTTGGATGATCTCCCAGGCTCAGGGACTTCTCTGTGTTGTTTCCATGAGCATCGGTGCCTCAAACCCTGGGACAACAGTGGAGAACTTGCTGCAGGAGGGAAGGACCGCAGCCTCAGAGATGTTTAACTCATTTAAACCGCTCTGCCAAGCGATCGGAAGCATTTACCTGGGCTTTGCTTCAAAGTGTGACAACATCCTGATGCTGCCGGCTGGGAGCTGAACTTGGTGGCAGCTCTTGATTTTTATTTTGACCCCTTTCTCTCTCCCTTGACCCAACAGAGGCAGGTGAAAAAGGAGCCCAACTCTCAGGTGGCCAGAAGCAGAGAGTGGCAATTGCCAGGGCCTTGATCCGAACTCCCCCCATCCTAATCCTGGATGAAGCCACGAGCGCGCTGGATGCGGAGAGTGAGCATGCGGTGAGTAGCCGACGCAGGTGTTTGGGCCAAAGAGGCAATCTGGGTTTGGAGGAAAGACTTGTAGCTTCAATTTCCAGCCTGTGGACAAGCTTAGTCTTGACATGGTGCAATCAGAGGTTTGGGTAAGACGCTAATTCCTGAGCAAGAATTTGCTTTCCAACACTGCTGTAGCCACCAAGAAGGGAAAAATCCTGTGCTCACAGCAGCCAACGCCTGACAAACCGGATGAGATAGGGATCTCTGCCGGTGTTTGAAATGTGAAAAGTGTTTATTGGCATACAGCAGCACTGTGCAGCCTTTTAGGACGGGATACAGAGGAAGACTCTAAAAAATGGTACTGCAGCAGGCAGACTAGGACTGCCCGAGCTAAAGTCCCAGCTGAGGCACCAAAGAAACCACACTGACAGGAAAGGCCCCGAGCTTCCTGGGAAATGAGCTGGGTTTATCTGGCTGGGATGTCATGACCAAACGGCTCTACCAGTAGCAGATCGGCCTTGCTGGTTTAATGACATGAGGGAAAACTAGCTCAAGGTTGAGGTGTGAGGACACATCTCCTGGTCCCGGAGATGTGGGGCAGCGTGAGCATCTGACCTTGGAGCAGCTTGTGGGCTTGCAGGTCCTCAGCTGTGTGTGTGGTATCAGATGCCATCCAGGGGCTGGTTTTGACTAGCCAGGGGTGTCCGTGTGACGTGGCCTGGTGGCCATCTGCCTGCCTTTAGACCTTAGCGCCATTGTCTGTCTCTTGGCTAGCAAACAACTCTCTCTAGCTTTGTCTTGATACACCCAAGAAATAGTCCCGCTCTTCTGAGCAGCTGCATCTACCAGGTATTGCCTCCTGCAGTCCATGCCAGCACCACAGGACCTCCAAATTTGTGGTCCAGCTCTAACAAGAAGCCAGCTTGCCGGATCAGACCTGTGTGCATACCGCACCTGCGGGCTGGCTGGACGGAGAGTCTTTTGGGCTGCACAGTGAGAGCCGGGAGCTGGGATGGACGTGCTGGAGCTGGTAGTGCTGCAGGGAGTCGTGTGTCCTCTGCATAGCCAGAGGAGAGCAAACCTCCCGTCCAGAGGTATTTTAACATGGAGCCACAAAGCTGCCGTTCTCCCTTCCAAAGCGGAGCCGGTGATGCTCGGGCACTAATGTCTTTTCCTCCCGCACAGATTCAGCAGGCGATTTACGGCGACTTGCAGAACCACACGGTGCTCGTCATAGCTCACAGACTGAGCACTGTGGAGAAGGCACACAACATCATTGTGCTGGACAAGGGCCGCGTGGTGCAGCAGGGCTCGCACAAGGAGCTGATGGAAGAAGGAGGCCTTTATTCCAAGCTGGTGCAGAGACAGATCCTGGGGCTGGAGGGGGGCGGCGCAGACAGTCGCCAACCCGCAGCCCGGGGGGATTCGGCAAAGGCGCCTGGTGGGCTGGACGAAGAGTTCAGGATAGACCATTCCCTGCCGGCCGCGGCACAGGACGATTACAACAACACGGCTCACAAGTGAGAGCGGCGAGGGCCGGCGCTCGAGACACTTGCTGGGATGCCAAGACAGGAGGCGACTTGCCTTGCCGATGGGCTCCGTGCTGCAGAACGAGGGCCGTTTGCTCACCCCGCGCGCGCCACGCACCCGTGCACACACACACGAACACACACACACACACACTATAGAGCTTCCTGCATTGCAGTCCGGCGGGCAGATGCCGGCTGGTTAAACAGAAAAACGGATTTACTCGAGGGAGTTGGGTCTTTAGCAATTCCCAGCATTTCTACTGGGTTTCTTTTCTTACTACCAGTAATTCCTCTCTGGGACTTTTCTCCCGTTGATATGCATGTGTAACTGCTAATAACTGTAATGGATGTTAAATGCATGCACGGAGGGGAAGATTGAAAACCCCTTCAGGAATTTCAGGGGGTGGCTTTTGTGGCTGGATAGAAAAATAGTGACTGTCAAATGATGTCCTGCTCCCGCTGTCAATCTCTGGGGCCAATCCAAAGTCTGCTGAAGTCTGTAGGGAGCTCCCTTTGGCTTCGGTGAAAACTGGATCGCTCCCGTGGGGCTGAACGCCGGGAGAGGTTTGCACTGAGTGCCTGCAGGCTCAGGCTCACAACCGTTGCTGCTGAGCTTGTCCCACATAGTAACCATCCTTGCTGGAACGAGCCAGGGGACCGGGAGGCAGATGTTGCTTTCAAATTTGCTCTTGGTGCTTGGTGGGTGTTTGTTTTTTAAGGATGAAAAGTTTTACCATAATTGGGTTAGGTTTGGGGTTTAGGTTTTTTTTTGGTTTGGGTTTGCTCTTTTTTGTTGGTTTTTTTTTTTTATATTTGTGTGCACTGTGCAATGTCTGTCTGGCTCCAGCATCCACTGAAAATTGCTCTTTTATTTCATAATTTTTTTAAACTCTCGGCCCTGGTGCTGGTTTAAAAAAAAAACACTACTGAAGACAGGCACAAAATACTAAAAGACAGCACTTTATAAATCCCACCAAAGTTTTGTTCAGCTTCAGGCCATGCGAGTGACTTCACTGCATGGGAAAGCCATACAGTCACTTTCCTTGAAGTCCAACTTCAGCTGCCTGAACTTGAAAATGTGTTTCTTTGAATGTTATTTATTAACTTACTTTTGGTATGAGGGATAGAAAGAAATACATTGCTCCTAGCCCTTTTGGGGAATGGCTCTGGCTTAGTAGTGTTATCCTGCTATAGACGGGTGAAGAAACCTACGCAGCCAGGCAGGTGCTGTTAAAAAATAGCATTTATATGGGGAAGATTGACTTCAGACTGTGCATAGTTAAGAAATTATCTCAAGCACTTTAGCTCTCATGTTTTCCGATATTTGAATGCTGCTGTGTTTTACTTTTCAGCAGGTTTGCATTTTTGTTGTTGCCGATGTTTTGTTTTCGTTTAGTGATGTTTTACAAACTCTTTAGTGTCCTTGAGGAGGGATGCTCAAAAAATAAAATACTACCTCTGCCACTCAACATGGAGCCGATCTAGTGGGAGTGTTTTTTGCATTCAGGGTTTTCAAGGTAATGTTCGTCTCAGCCGATGGCTGAATACAGCTGCGCACTGAACGTGTTCTGGCTCCCTTGCGGGGAACGACAAGAAGAACCTACAGAAAATTAGGTATGTAAAAGTCTTCAGCATCTGATAACAGCTGTGAGCCATAGCGGTAGGTATAACCTGTTTAAGAACTTGTTTTCATCCCGAATGGGATGCGGTCGTCAGTCTCGCACGAAAGGGCAGGCAGTCTAACCCGTTCTCAAAGCACAGGCCTTCGTGAATGGAATCTTTTCAGCTGCTTGCTTTTGGGATATGATAAAAATCTGTTCCTCGGAAGAACGTGAGCTCCCTTTGTCTTATCTCCCTCCACTTAGGAAACCTCTGTTGTGCTCTGAACTCCTCCGTTCACCATGCCAGTAGATGGCCGGTACGTTCCTGCTTGATGAAAACTTGCACTGTGGGTATGAAGAGGTTGGGGTTCCACCCAGCCCCGGAGGGCAAGTGATTTAATTCTGCATTTTTATCAGTACCTGTGAGCAGAATGTGGCCAGCGGTTCATAGAACTGGAATTAATTTCTGCTTAATTGAAAAACTGGCGGCGGAAAAAATTGGGTCACCTGGGAACTAGGGAAGCGGACTCACCCTGGGAAGCGCTGGGAGGACAATGCTCGTTAGTACAAGAGATGCCAGAACAGAGAATTTGATCATATCGTGCGTGTCCCTCCCAGGCAGTGCTGCAAAAAAAGGGAATTGGAGGATACAATGGGATTAGTGCTATTGCAAAGGCTACAGTGAATTCCAGGAAGGGAGCCCTGCTTCCCAAGCCTGTTGTGATGATAACCCCAGCATCGTACTCCCAGGTCAGGTCCAAACAGCTTGAGCTGAAATGGCACATTGGAAACGGCAGATTGTCTCTGCTGGTGGCACCAGTCCAAGCTGATAACAGGGCCCGACTTTGCTCATTGCCACAGGTGATGAAGTCTCTCTTTTGCATCCAGATAACTCAAGGCTACTTTTCCACTGAGCCTTACATCTCGCGGCTTGAAAAGGTCCTTTCATTGTGCTGGTGGTGTGTGACAAGAGGATCCAACTGTATGCTAAAGCCAGGAGGGTTTTCTTATGTCCTGGAAGCCTGGTGGGAGCTGCACACACCACCGGGGATCCAGCAGTATTCATCTCATGCAGACATTTCTGCTGGCCCAGTACCAACCCTCTGACTGTACAGAAAATCCTGCTTTTCAAAATCGTTCCAACTATGTTGGGTTTTTTTTTTTAAGTGAAAACCGGTGTCAGAGGTGCCCGTTAGCCAGCCTGAGCCCGGCAGCGAAGATGAGCTTAACCCAGTGTAGCAGTGGGCATTGCTCCAGTGCTGGAATTTGAGCCGACTCCTGGGGCTGCCTCATCCCTTGGGCCTCGCTGCCTGTGGGCAGTCTCTGTTTTTCAGGCCATTCTCCTGGGAACAAGGCCACTGTTCCCTCTGAAACCCTGAACTGTAGTATTTTGTGGCTGTGGGTTTGCCCAGAGTTGACGTTTACATGGGAACACGAACAAGATCCGTTCAGGAGCTTCTCCATTACAGCCATGCAGATAAAAAGTTTCCTCTCCTCAAAAGGAAGAGTCTTCTCCGCAGGGAACTCAGATGGGTTTATCTGAAACCTTAACTCGGGGAGCACAGCTTGAAGACTGTCATAGCAGAGCTGGAAGCAGTTAGGCGTTTGAAAGCACAATTGATTACAAAGGTTGACTGTATATTCCATGGCAGGTTGTTTTCCTCACTATAAATAAGCTCTAACCATTCCCTGTAATAATTATAACCACAGCTTTATTTGATTTAAACATTGGAGAACTCTATCCAAGATGATGTTCCAGAGTAGATTTCATAGTCCTAGCGATTCCCCAAGGACACATATTTACCTCCGTCCCTTTGCACAGACAAGGTATGTGGCTGACTGACCCAGTAAATGCGAACTCCGTGTAATGGCAAAAACACAGCTGTGTTTATTCCAACAACTTGTCTCCTGGTGCACCAACCTCTGCCTGAATAAGCAACTGCGTGTGTTTCAGTGGCTGCGCTTTCTAGGCCTTCAGCAGGTCCGGAAATACCACAGGCAAATAGACAGAGTGCTTCTAGCTCAGGTGCAGAGAAGTGTCTGGGGAGGAAAACCAGTATCTGCCTTTTCTACTGCAGCTTCACTATGAGCTTAAGGCAAAGAAAGTATTTGCAGGTATATAAACCTGCTCCCCTTCCCACGCCTGTGGCTGCCTGAAAAGAAAGGAGAGAAGTACTAACAATTAATTCCTGCTCTCTCAAACGGCAGGACCACTGTTTCTCACCCAGGATTCTGAATATGCAGCTCATTTTCACGTGCGAAGGAATCTAGACTATGAAATCTAAACAGACGTAGGGACTGTTATTAATATATAGAAGGAAATTAAGTTGCAAACAAGCCTGAAAACTTATCTGTCCATTGAGCAACCAGGCTAACAAGGGTTAATAAACGCTGAAGATTAGACTTGCAAATTCAGCCTCTATGTAACCAACCAGTTTTTCCAGGAAAAGAAATGAAGTTGTTGTGAAGGTGACTTGCAAAATATGTCTAAATCTAATAAATATGCCTGGGTACAGTGCTACTGACCGTAAAAGGATATAAGGTGACAGAAGGAAATCCAGGATCGAGTTTAAAAAGAAAAAAAAAATCTAACATTAATTTAAACTAGGCTGGATGCCAGTTCTCCCCAAGACTGAAGCCTGACTCCTTATTCACCATGACATGGTTTCCACTGCAATCTTCCCAGTTTTTTTGTTCCATTTCTCCTGTTATAAGAAACCCTGACTTCTGCACTTCGCCTGCTTACAGTTTTAATGTTCATGAATACTGTCACCCTTCAAAAGGATTTTAGCAAAGGCAAATAGGAACCAGGGCTTGGTAGCTGATAAATCTCAGCCTGCAGCACTGCAATGTCTGATAATCCCCGTAGCCTAAAGTCCCAGTTTATCTGCAGTCCTTCGTATTCTGTCCAAGTGATGTGCTGTCACAAAACCTTTTTCTTTCATGAAAACTGCTGAATGGAAAGGCACCTTCCTACCTGTAAAAACAGAATTTATAATTATACAAAACTGGCTGACCCCCTACCTTGTCTCTCAACCCCAGCTACTTTTCTGGCCAAACATGAGAACTCAATCACATGCAGATGCTGATCCAAGTACACAAAAGCAGACCAGAGGTTTAATATCGACACGCCTTTCAAATATTCCCGGAACCCAAACATAACTACATAGGGCGAAGTGGTATTTTTAATATACGTTGTACTTGAGCACAAATGAGTTATGTTCATTTGTGTGTTTTATGAGGACTTCATTGTTCTGCATTATGCGGCTTCTAACTTTAATACAGATTACTGCTGACTAATTCAAATAATCCATTCCTTGATGTCTAGAGCAGTGAACTTCCATCAACCCATTGCAACATAAACAAAAATTAGATAGTTACAGAAAAGCTCCTTAGAAGGTCCCTGTAAACCCTCTTTCCTGACAGCATGTTGACAATACAATTATTATCATACTGTAGTGCCCTTCACCAGAGATACTCACCCAGAGTACCTCTACGAGCATTATTCGGTGTGAACTTTTCCTCTCCGTGCTCAGCCTGGGACTGAGCAGTCATTATTGTGCCTCTGTTTAAGCAAAAGGCACTACGGTTGAG
This sequence comes from Chroicocephalus ridibundus, assembly GCF_963924245.1. Classification (NCBI taxonomy): domain Eukaryota; kingdom Metazoa; phylum Chordata; class Aves; order Charadriiformes; family Laridae; genus Chroicocephalus; species Chroicocephalus ridibundus. The sequence continues at coordinate 5,562,348 of NC_086296.1, read as the reverse complement.
GGAAGCTGAGCACTCTGCTCAGGATTGCACCGAAAGGCAGTGGTAAAACTAGACTTACAACACGAAGCTGAGTCAGACTCTTCCAAACCACACTCCCCCCATACCAATTATTTGGCTATGCTATGAAGTTAAAATCGCTAACGTTCTTGGGAAGAAAGGGCGTCTTTTAATCCCTCAGCTAATTCCTCTATTTGTGTGTGTATATGTATGTGTGTTTGTGTATGTTTGCATGTGCAGATTTACCCTCTGGTGTAACACTGTCTGTTTGATGGGCACGGGCAAATACGGTATATGGTATTGCGTTGGCATGGCAACTATCTACTGGTTTTAAATAACAAGGTCAGGACGTAGTGGTCGTGCAAACCCACATCGCTGCCACTGGGTACAGCTGCTTACTCACCTGTGCTGCAAGCAGAGCACCCCACACAAGGAGGAGCTCAGCACATACCACAGGAACAGGCTGGTGTGCTGAGGTGTGAGGACACATGCCCATATCGCTAGTCACCTTCTCCCCACCCTAAGCAAGCTCAGCTTCCTGCTGCACAAACATCTTGCTCTCACCTGCCTCTGAATACGCTCGGTTTGCATCGTGGTTGTACAGTAGCTTTGCACTAAGCATCCAAAAGGGCAGGATACCTTCTTCTAGCAGTGTCACGTTGTTGGTTTTTACTACCTGCGGATACTAATGACAGAGGGGACTTGTTTTTTGGGGGGAGAGGAGAGCTGAGTTCGGCTACAAGACAAAAGAACAAACATATAGCTGTCATGTCTTCATTCAGTTCCACCAGGAAGTACCGGGTCACTTTCTGAAGGTAACATCATTACATTTTAATAGCACTACATCAGAGATTGATTCAGTTCACTATATTGACTTTTTTTTTTCCAGTTACATCAAAAATGTCAAATACAAAAGACAATGACCACATGGCCATTCCCTACCCTGTTCCTTTGGCTCATGTGCTCCTTTTGGTTCTGTCTCTGGTGTCACACACACAGAAACAAGCACACCCACGCCCACGATCCCTTAGCCACAAGCGCAGGCCACGAAGGTGACGCATGCCTAGAGATGCCTACAACCTAGGCTATGTTAACGCAATTAATTATTTCCAGGCATAATCGTCTTTATCGGCTATGCTAACATCACTAGTAATTGGAGAGTTACTGCTCCAAAGTGTTACCACAGAGTGCCTAGTAAAGCGTTGGTGACTTAATAGACAGAAATCAGAAGAACAAATTTTAGCTGTAACATTTTAATTGATGCCAAGCTTTTGCTACATTACATTTCAAAAGTATTTAAGTTCACCATAATACATCTTTGATAAATCATTTCTTGACCTTCACTCTTGAAGAAGAAAGTGCTTAAGACGGACAAAAAGACATAGCACCAAAGCTTGGCAAGATACAATTTTTAGCTATTTTTAACCTAAATAGGTATTCAGCCTAGGACTGAGAACAATAATGCAGTCGCTCTTTTGAGATTTACTGGAGCCAATTCCCAAGCTGGTAAGGAAGTGCAAGTTAAATAATTCTACCGATTTTCCTTCCTAATTTACAGCTGTGCAGTTACAAACGAAAGGAGAACAAGAGTGCCTACAATACTTCCAGGCAGGAGCATCGTAGCTGGCTGTGTCAGGTGTCGATGTGAAGGCTCAGGGCTCAGGCCGGGCACAGGACAGAGCCAACTCCCGGTGCCGGCCCAAGGCCTGCAGCCCAACTGCGAGGTGACACCGCCCAGCCCTGTTCCAGCAGCAGCCATCCCTCCAGACACCGAGGGCCTCGAGCACTGGGCGCCGTCACATGAGGGAGGCAGACAAAGCATGCTCTGTGAGGCGCTGAGGCCCGCCATCTTTAGGAAACGCCGCTTGGCCTCCCTCAGCGGGAGCCAGACCAGGCCAGCCTGACCAGGCCAGCTACCGCCATCCCGGGACCCTTCTGCTGCCCTGCTTGGCTGTCACCCCATGGTGGGCTTCGTCCAACACACGCACCCTCGCATGGGCTCTCCTACAGCCCTCCAGCCTCGCCCCTCGCCCCCCGATCCCCCCAGGCCACGCCAGCCCCATTGCCCACCACGCTCCTCCCCTCAGGACCCCCCTTGGTACCGTCCGCCCCAGCGTCCCCCCCCAGCCGCCCAGCCCCCTTGGTACGCCCCGCCCCGCGCGCTGCCGCCCCGCCCTCCCAGCAGGGGGCGCCGAGGGCGGTGCCGGCCCCGCGCCGGGGCGACACCGCGGCGGCACTTCCGGTTGGCGGCGGCGGCAGCGGGAGCGGGGCCGGCGGGAGCGGGGCCGGGGCGGGCGGCGCCGTTGCTGCCGGGATGGCGCTGGACGTGAGGCGCCTGGAGGCGCTGAGCCTGCAGGAGCTCAGCGCGCTGCTGGACGACGAGGAGCAGCTACAGGACATGGCCCGCCAGATGGAAGAGGTGAGGGGCGCCCGCGCAGCCCCGTGCCCCGGTCGCAGCCTCCCCTCGGGCCGCCGCCCCCCCCCACCTCAGCCCGCCGGGGCGCTGCCCGCGGGGCCTCGGGGCTCGCTGTGCCGCCGCCTCCGTTACCACTAGCTATCTGGGGGAGGGGGGGATGTGAAGTACCCCCGCCACCCCCGGCGCAGGTGACTCCCTCCGCCCGGCCCCGCTCGGCCGTCAGGGCTCCGCCATGAAGTAGCCGGTAAATAAGGAGCCCCAGTGATGCGGGAGGCGCTGCCAGCCCCTCTCCCTCCCCCTCTCCCTCCCGGCCTTTTGTTTGCCGGCCCTCGGTGGGGGTTGGGGGGTGTCTGTACCCAGGCACGGCTCCGGCTGCCGGAGGAGGGGGGCTGAGGGCCGGCCCTGCCGAAAACGTTCGGTTTGTACTAAATTAGGAGACACTGACGGACCGGAGGTGGGATCAGTTTTTCCGTTAATACAGCCCTTGTTTTTGTGCCTTGGCCACGATGAAGGATTTTGTCAGGGTGAAGTCGGTCCTATTTGCGGTCTCGGTCTCAGCGCAAGTTTAATTCAAAACAATATGAAAGAGATTTCTGTGTGCCCCAGTTGGTATGCTGGGCGCAGTGAAGGCTGTCAGGCTTTCTAGGGCTTCTTTTTGTTTTGTTTTTTTTTTTTTTTTTTTTTTAATCTATTTGGAATGGCTTTGTCAATTTATCAGACTCTAAGCCATGCTTTTGGAGCCAGCCTTCTTAAAACAAAGTAGAATCCTGTTTTCTTCCTCCTGCTGTGGTTTTTCTATATGCCAGTGGACCCTGTGTATTACAGTTCTGATACAAAACTGTTCCAGGCTTATTTGACCACAGATGCTCTTAAAAGACTCTTAACTGTGTAGTCAGCTAACAACAAATACCATTTATATGAAAATTTTAAAAGAAAAAAATGTGCTGTATTTGTCTGGGTCTTGTATTTATTTGGGGGTTTTTATTTTATTTTGATTTTTTTAATATATATAGAGAGGACAGAAGCCCCAGGAAAAAAAAGTTACAATATGTTCTTGAGAAAGAAGCTTAGTTTACTAAGTAAAATCAATTCTAATTGCTTTCCCTCAAACTAACATTCCTGCCCTTCTGGTACTTCCAAGGAAATTGTTCTGGATCACCTCAAACCAAATTGTCATAGTATTAGAGATGAAGAGGCCCACTGAAGGTTGAGGCCGAGATAATAAGGTGTTCTAGGGAGTTTACTTACTGCATTATGCAATAATTTGTATTTTGAACTTTGTGTAAATAGATTTGCAAGAGTGGGGCAGGCTTAATACCTTTTCATATGAGCTTATATGTTGAGAACTTAAACGGCTGAAGAAACAGATACTGCTGTGGTAAGTAAAACATGCAGAGATCTTGGAGGCACCGAGGTTTACCAGGGGGCAGAAGTACCCTTCTATATCAAAACTAAATATTTAAGGGAAGTCAATGGGTTATAACAGGCTTGGCTTTGTAAAGATATAAATGGGTGCAGTATTGCTGATTTCAGTGTGACCTCTGACAAGGTACATCAGCAGAAGGCCTGGCTCAGTGGGCTCGTTTTTAATTATTTATTTGTCAATACACACTTAAGACTGTAGGTCAGAAGTGACTGAAAACCTCATGACCATAGTAGAAAAGATCCTCTGTCTCTGCAGAACTAGACCGTATTCTCATTTTGACCCTCCGGTTTTCCTCTTTCGTTGGCAACAGAAGGCTTTTAAATTGTAGAGTAAAGTTCTCTGGGCCTGAGGGAATATTTTGTGGTGTTTGGAAAGTGTGGCTGCGTTTGGAGGTATTCAAGCTGTGTGGAAATACGGCTGTGCTACTGTCTGGTATAATCCTCTTTTATTGCATGTGGAGGCTTTTACTAGGGTCTGTTCAACTAGAAACGCATTTACCCGCCTTGGAAGGAATTGGCCGTGCTCGAATACTTCTTCCTTGTTCTAATTTTGCCTCCACTGAATTGTTTACTCTCTGAGTTTGTGCTGCTGGGTCCTTATTTTTCACTGTGAAGTATGTGGCAGGAAGAGGCAGAGAGGGAAATCCTGGAAGTTAAGGAGGAACCATGGTGACTTCACTGCTGCTTGTGTAGGTATTCGGTTGTTAATCCGCATATATCTAGCTTGTAGGGCTATTCCAAAGTCCTTCGATTCGTAATTTCATTGTGGTATGCCAATGAAATCATGATTCCTGAGTCACTTCTCTGAGGTCACTTGTATTTTCAGTGGCAAAATTGGCTAAATCTGATTATTCCATAATTGAAAAAACCTTTGTTCCCCTTGTTGCAAGGGAAACCCAGCTCAAAAACCAATGTTTTGTTCACAAAGAAGAGGATTTGGAAAACCACTTGGCTTTCTTGCTAATAGCTAAAAATAGGCACTTTCCAGCCTTAAAGGGAATGTATTCCTGTGCAGCATTTGAGCAGGATTTGTATATGTCATTGTGGGTGGGGGTGTGTGTGTATATATATCTCTATCTGTGTGTGCTCACGCGCACATTCACATTTCGCTGGGGTAATGTGCATATACAGTGTCCTTCACACCGTATCCCCAGGTATGGGAAAATGTGGCATCAAAGAGCTAAGCTGCTTTTTCTGTCTGTACGGTTGTTTTTGAAGCCTCTGGGCTTTTAGTGTTTGAACAACGAACATCTTGTCTGATAGAAAGAGGAAGGAAGCCAATTGTCTGGTACTCCAAGTCTTTTAAAATTGAGGAGGAGTTGTTTTTTTTTTTTTATATAATTCTTTGAGGTTAATATCTGTAGTACATCTACAGTATTCATCTTCATGAAATAAAAGTACATTGTTTATAAAAGTCAGTCTCGGCATGATAACTCTAAACAGCATAGATGAGAGATTTTGTGACCTGACACTGGTAGTCGCTCAATGAATTTTTTTCTGTGAAAATGAGTTTTCTTTTTACCTACTGGAACATCACTTCAGTAACAGTGCAACGTTGTGTTATTGACCACTAAGGTTCTACTGCCAAAAATTATTTGCTCTTCAAGGCCTTAATTATATGAAGTCAAGAAGTCAGAAATGTATTGCCTTCCTCTCATTCCAGGATTTCAGAGTACACTGGCAAGCACAGAAGGGGTTTTTGAGTGTAGTCCTTTTCTCAAAAGCTGATTGGAAAGATCGGACAGTGCGGAAAGTCCAAGTTAAAACTATGTGAATGCATGCCCAGATTTCTTGGATTCTCACTCCTGTCCTAAAACCACATTGTGTAAGTGGTTATGTTCTTGCTTGCCAAACATGGAATTTAGTTACAAAGTTAGAAATTAGCCTTGGTGACAACTATAGATTTTTCTCTTCCAGTGAAGCATCAAATGAGTAACCTGCCTGTGCCTGATGAGTGCAAATTGCAGTTCTGGGTGTCTCTTTCCTCTGGAATAAATGTTTAGGAATTGCAACTTACCTTTTAACCTTTATTTTGTCGTTTTTAAAGCTAGTACTTATGTAATCAGAAGACTTAAATTTAGCAAATCTAATTACTTTGGACTTGTATTAATATTTATTACCAAACAGATGTTGTTAGAGGGTGTGTTATCGTTCACCACTACTTGATGAAAAGCGCTCTTAAGTCTTCTGTAAGAGAAGTCTCTATTCTACTCTGCACCTGTCAGCTCCTGTTTCACGGGTTAATTTGACACTCCGAATGTGCATCGTTGTACTTCTGCAGTGTGACTGCATATTTTATTCCTGATTTACAAGTATGTGTAAGTGAAAGAGAGAATGTGGGAATGCTAAAGGCTAGAGCAAGACGGAAGAAACCTAAAACTAATGTGGATGTATGCTATGTATAAAGCAATTAAAATGGTACCACTTGAAATTTCTTTTTATTTATAGCTCCTTAAGAGACTTTTTCTTGAAAGTACGGAGAGACTACTTGCCATGGTGCTTGCCAAAGCAAGCTTGTAATTATAGCAGCACTTGATGGACTTTGTGGGTAGTTGGGATTTCAGTCACTCACACTGCATCTCGGGAGGCATCTGGTCTGGAATTGTTCTGGGAACGTGCTTTTGGATGAACAGGAGCGACGCTTCTCAGAGATATTTTTCACAAAAAGCTTGCTGCAAGCTATTATTTTGGAGTAAATGATAAACAGTAAAAATGTTGCTAAGCTAGTATTAGCTTCTGTTTTAATTTTATTCAGCATTTTTCTTCCTTTTTGAAAAGTGGGATGAAACGAAGCCGCAGTTGATGAAAGTAGTAGAATCTCAATTCCCAAAGCAGTTGCTGCTGCCTGTTCTTGGAAGTGCTTATTAAATAAAACCTTGAGTAAAATTATTCAAATTATTTCTGTTAAAGAAACTCACTTTTCCAGCATCTTATGTTTTGAAGTGCTGCATAAATCATGATTTTTGTCTTTAATAACCTCCAGGTGTCCATGGCTTTATTTTCTTGCAGCACGCACAATTTGGCTTGAGTGGTCTACTCAGTGGCAAGCAATCCTTTGCCCATTCGAATCCTTTTATAACCAGCTCAGTATTATTGCCCCATTTCTCCCATTCAGAATTCACAGTGAGAGCTTAGCAGTTAAAAAAAAAAAAAAAAAAAAAGCATATGTTCTCTTTAACATTGTCCTATCTCATTATGTCTCGTGATTCTGACTGGTATTTCTCATCTCCCCTCAGATTAATGTTTCCTGCCTGTTGAAGTGCTCATGATCTCAATAGTCTTGTTAGCAATTCTGCTAGAGAGTTGTGTGGTGTTTGCTTATTTCTCTTAATTACGTTTTTTCATTGCAGTTCCAGCAGGCAGGTGAACATCTGATGCAGTAGCAGTTCCCTGCTAATACACATTTTTGTTGCACAACACATCTGACAACAAAATAACTTCTATTGGATTTATTCCTTGCTTGGCTATTGTCTTGGGCTTGTGGAAAGCTGTGAATGGATGCTGAAAGCATGCTTTGTGCGGCATTAATAATCTTAATAGACTGGTCACGCCGTACTGTATCTTTGACCCTTGGATGATTTTGCGACTGTTTTTTGTTTGTTTTAAATTAGTCAACGTTTTTTGAAAGTTTTTCTGTAGGGCTTTTTAGGGTAACCTCACAGTGTTTGCTTTTCTGATTCCTTGATTTAACTTCTAAATGCAGTGGAACAGTTGCAGAAAAGTTTATTATGCAGACCGTAACGTCGGTGCCAGATTACTCTGGTTTGTAAAATCATGACTTTATTCAAGTTGCATTGCTTTGGGATTATGTTTGTTCTGTTTGTTGTGAAATAGAATTTACTCGTTCCACAGACTTCAAACTTTTTTCAGTGGCATGAGGCATTTGAATGTCCTGAACAGGTGGATGGGTCTTCACCAGCTCCTCCTGAAATTTCGTTAAACATCATTGCTAAGTTTACCTTGTATTTGAGAAACTGCTTCTTCTCATGGCTCTGAGTAAGATTTAGTTTGAGTTTCTCATCTCTTCAACTGTCCATTTTTTTGAAGAAATTTGACACAGAATAATGCTGGAAGTGAAGACACTTGAATTGATCATTAAATGTCAATCATGGTTTTTGTTCAACTTCTCTAGAAAAAGTGTGCCCTTTTTAGAAGTGCTATAATATGGAAAAAGTTGAGTCATTAAGTCTTGGTTAATTTCAAGCACTGTAACTTAAAGTGCGATTACAAATACCTTAACTTTTTTCGGTTTTAAACCGAGTAGTTTTAAGACTTTTGATTAAGTTTAGACTAGTGCATAATTGCTAGGTATCAGGTGCCAAGGACAGGAAAGGATGTCACTCTGTGTTACATGTAGGTCATGATATTTTTTCCTTATTTGTACAAGTCAGGTGGATCATGTCATGCTGATATTTATTCGTCTTTACACATTTGAAATTATTTAAAAGTAAATTTTTTTAGAAAATCATTGTAGAAAGTTAGGCATTTGCTTCCTCCTTGTTCTGTTGAGAATTGTTATGATACTTGAGGCAGGCGTTATTCAAAAGTACTCTTTAAAAACACCACAAAAATCCTTATCTGACTTCATGAAGATTTTTGTTCTTGTTCTCTCTGTCTACCTGGAGTTCTTCCTTTTCCTCTTTATTGTATATGATTTCAGTAAAAGGTTCCTGCTCCTGGGATTGGTGCTCTTGAAAGCTGTGTAGGTTTGTGTCCGCTGGCTTTTTTCTCTCTAGAGGAAATGTACACATTCTTCATCCTGAAGAAAGATCAAAGTTCACTCATAAAACTGGTCTTCCCAGGCTGACTGCGCAACTGGTTTGAAACGAGAGTATCAGCAGTGAAAATACAATCACCAGATCAAATTGAAGTCTCTTGAAGGAAGTAGTTTGCTCATTAAAGCGGTGAAAGAGGAGAGGCATCAGAAACCATGAATCTTTTTGCATGCAATCTTCTTTGGGTGGCAGTTCAGAAGACAGCTAGTTAACAAAACTTGCGGTGATGGCAGGTGATTTGGTAAGAAGCTGGATGCCGGTAATTAAGCTGTTAAATCGTGTGTATTTTAGTTCCCTTCATAATAGTTAGAAAAAATGTAAAACAGGGGGGCTTAGGCATTCCGAAAGCGACAGTCTAACAGCATTAGATCATATGAGAACCACCAAATGGAAGCAACCAGTTTAATTTAAATTATTTTGCATTGGATTCAAAAGTGAAAAGAGAGGATTTTCTCTTTATTCTTGGGAAGGATTCAAGTTGAACACAAGCATAGGGCTGGAAGCTTTTTTAGGCTTGATGCGAGAACTCACGAAGATAAAACAGTATCACAAATACAGTTTCTCCTGTTTTCACAATTTGGAATAGAATTTTATTTTGATTCATCTAGACTTTAGGACTCAGCATTATACCTGACTTGATTTTTATTTTTTTTTAAAGTGGTTTTGCAGGAACAGGGTGAAAGAGAGTAAAACTTTGATATTTGAAGAGCAATATCTGAGGCCAAAGATGCGTTTGAGTAAGACTGAGCCACTTTTGAGTTTAGGAGATTAAAGCAGTGTATAAATATTTTAAAAGCAAGTAATTGCTTTTGAAGACACTGCTGTGACACTTGGAAAATATTTTCACCTGATGCACTCAGTCATGTGCTCAGACTGACAAGAACACCTGAATTCTGATCCTGTCCTTTTCTGGGGCTTTTAAATACATCATTTGGTTTCCTCTTTTCCTGTTCGTGAGGTGTGGCTCTCCTGGGTCCCCCCATCAGTGTGAACGGAAGAAAGCACTGTACTCTCCGTGTTTGCACTGAATTCAGTGTGACTGCCCGTCAGTAAGATCTGTTACAGCTAAACAGGGATGGCGTGGGCTAGAAGGGCTACGTATTAATGTAGGAGGTCACAAAAAGTGTACCAAATGTTTCGTCCATTTTGAACGCAGCTTAATAGAATCAGTCTGTTGCGCTATGGGAAAACTGAACCACTTGTTGATTCACACTGAAAATCTAAGATCAGATCCCTTGCCTTTTTTTTTTCTTTTTTTTTTCTTTGGATGTCTGAATATTTTAATGAATCTAATGTGACAGTCAGGGCAGACTTCCCTAAACACGCAGCTTTCCCAAAACTCATGGAGACTGTCTTGATAAAATAGCCTCTGTATGTGTGAGCAAAGTCGGAATCTTGCCGCATGTTGGTTTTCTGAGAATTGTCGTTTGTTCTTTAGGAACAATGTCTTCAGGCTAGGATATGTTAAGCAGAAGGATTAAACTGAAAAACAAGCTTTTGGCATTAATGCAGGGTTGATTTAACATAGTTGGGGAAGATTATTCTGGAGAAGGCATGGTAATGATGCAGTCCTAGGGTTTTGCATTTTAATAAGATAAAGGATGACACTCTTTTGGAGCCTTGTTGCATGTTACTGCTGGGATTCAAAGATCTTTTTAACAGCAACTGTTGCTTTATCTGTCAGCGTTCATTATGGGGGAATGGTAAGGGTGGTGCTTGAGGTGGGAATGAAGAAGCATCTACATTAAATAATGAGTAAAAATTCATACAAAGCATCTGCAGCTCGCAGGGCGTGAATGTAAAAATCTGATCTCACAAATCTGTGACAACCAGCAGGTCAGACCTCACAAATTTGTGACGAGAATTAGAAGAAACCCGGGTGGCATAAACCGCACTCCTCTGCCACTTTGCAGAAGTGTCTAAGCGAGTGCCCGGAGAGTGGTTTCTGACCAGAAACCTCTGTCCTACCGCCGAGGTGAAACCTGCCTCTTGCAGGTTCAGCGCAGCAGGAACCCGGTTCCTGTTCTGGTTGGGCAAAAGCCGTTCCGCCCGCAGGAGCATTCACCGGCACCTCTGCCCCCGCTCAAAGGAGAGGGGGTTCTTAGGAGTCCTTGCCCACAATACAGACTCTTCAAGTGATTAGCATTTCCAGGTTGGAGGAGAAAACTATTTAATGAGCTCTCAACTGCATGTGAAAAAAAAATGTGCAGGAAAGTGACTTCAGGTCAGTATTAATTCCTGTTCAGAAGGCGATTCATTGACAGGTGCTCATAGAGGTTCTCATAGCTGAAAAGAGAGATCCTTATTCTCGGGGGAATTCCTCTGAAGGTCTTTCCCCTGTGAGTTTCAACAGTCCATTGACATTTTAGATGATTTCAATGTGCTGTTTGTGGCGTAGACCTTCTTATTCCTTCTAGATGATATGATAGTAAAATAGTATAGCAGTAAAAATACGGTTTGTGAGAAAGGATTTTGTGTAGCAGAAAAAAGAGATGATTGAAAAAGAGCGCAATAGCTGAAGCTGACCCGTACAGTAGACATTCCCTCTGTTCATAAAAAGTCCAAAAGTACTGTTGTTAGTTGCAGGTCCAATACCATAGTACTGATTTTTACAGAGAGCTTACTTTTGTTGTTTATTTAGAAGTTTTAAAATTCTCATACTGTCTAAATAACCATTGTTTTTGCTTAATATTTTCACTATCATTTCATGCCCCCCCCCTTTTTTTTTTTATTTTTTCCCAGGCCCAAAATGTTCAACACAGCAAGGACATGACTCTCGCCAGCAACCGCAGTCTGGCAGAAGGCAATCTTTTGTACCAGCCGAAGTTGGAGTCCTTAAAATCAAATTTGACTGAAAAATATCAAGAGCTGCAAGTTCTTTTTGAAGCATACCAGATAAAGAAAACAAAACTAGGTAACATTTTCTGGTGACAATTATGATTTGCTGTTTTCTCAGTGAATGTAAATCTGTTGCATGATATTTATTTAGTTTTTGGTGTCTCATTTTTAGCTGTGTGAATTAGGGTACAAAATGAAATGTCATTCTTGTGTAGTTCTGAAATAGATCGTGCTTCTAATGATTTATTAAGTATCTGTTACACCTAGTAAAAGATACTGTGGATTCTTTCTGTTACTGTGTGGTTACCTACCTATTGTTGACCTACTCTTCTCTAAGTCATCAAATTTGTTTACCTTGCTAAAAAGCAAAACATAATTTGAGTTTTCAGTGATTAATTCTAAATCAAACTGAGTATTGCATTTAACTTTCTCATTTCATGCTGAATTATGAAGTATGGTATGTCTGATACTGCACTTGCTGAAGTGCATTGTCTTTCAATATTATAAATGTATCATCGTAATTAAATTTCAGCTTTTAGCACTCTGACAATATTCCTAAACTACTTAATATGTTTCCTTACTGTAGATCAATCTGTCTAGACCAATGGAGTATGCTAGTTGTACATACGTGCCTTAGAAATGTTTATGCTTGCTGAGGCTGTATAGCTTCAGTGAGAAGTCACTTAGAGACAGCTGTCATTTACTGTTCTTTGTGTGCCATTACAGACAGACAATCCAGTAATGCTTCACTGGAGACACTGCTAGCGCTGCTTCAGACAGAGGGGGCTAAGATTGAGGAAGACACAGAGGTAATGACAGTACACTTCAATTCTGCCACTTGGAACCATTACCAAAGACTTTCCGTGCACGTAGCTGCAGTGCAGCATTGAACATGCAATAGACTAAAGGGATATCTTTAAGAATATGGCTTGGTCTCTGCTTTGAACTTCAATGAACAGTGAGAATTTTTTTATCTGAATAATTTTTTACTCTTGGCCTCTTTGAAGTTAAGAGAGAAAATGCTCCTTTTCAGAAGAGAAAGCCAGACTCTCTTAGTTCGTTGGCATTGCCTTCAAATTCACAGTGCATAAATATGGAAATTTTTTTTTTTAATGGTGTTTGCCTGGTATACTTATTAATCCATTATGGATGTCAATTAGTAACCTAATGAAAAACTGTGCCTGCACTGTTTTTTCTCCAGCATTTCCGGTGAAATGCTCCCTTAGGATTTCAACATATCTGTCTAGGTGCCAGTATCCCTTGCTGTGCTTGAAGGGTGGTCTTTTTTTCAGAATAATGGAAGCGTTTGGTTTTGTTTGCCGATTTGCCTGGAGGATGTTTTCTGTAATGTATCAGGGGAAAAATTCTCCTTATTGGCCTTAAGTTGTCATCACAAAAAGACATTCCCAGGACAATTTTGTGATTCTATGTATGGTCACCTCTCTTAATTATTAAACACCATTTACCCAAAGCCACAAGTAAGCGTGAGTATTAAACCTGGCTTAGCAATAATCTGCCTCTCTGGACTGGGGGTTGCAGAGTTCTCAGTGTCTCTGTTGGCATTGCAAGCAGTACTGAGCTGTAATTCAGCTTAGCTGGCAATCTGGAAAGCTGTTGGACTTGATTCGTTCCCTTCTCTGATGATCAGGGGAACATTCAGAGATAGATTCAGATGTTCTCACTGCTGTTGTTGCTTCAGTATAAATTTAAGCAAAAATGATATTTAACTCCCAGTGCTTCTGAGTAATAACTCACTCAAAATTCTGCTCAGAATTCTTAGCGTGCCAGTCATCTTCCACGTACAAGCTGGAAAATCACAGGCACAATTATGCTATTTTTAGGATGTAAGACATTCAGATTCTCTTGCGGTATGTGGTTTTCTAAGAGATTGTTCCATATTTGACAGAATATGGCAGAAAAGTTTCTTGATGGTGAAATACCACTGGATTCCTTCATTGATGAGTACCAGAGCAAGCGTAAACTGGCTCACCTGCGCCGGGTCAAAATCGAGAAGCTGCAAGAAATGGTGCTGAAGGGTCAGAGACTTCTGCAGGTTCAGCCACAGGCTCAGCCGAGAGCACCCGAGACAACACCAGCACCTCAAGATTCCTACACTTCGGATGCAAACACTCCTTCAGTTGTGCCCCGACGAATACCACCCCCTCCACCTTCTTCAGTCCCAGCAGGACGCTTTCCTACTCCGTTTACTGCAGCCATGAGTTCAGGACCAGCTCTTTCTTATCCAGGTGCTCCGTATCCTCCTCTCCCCCCGCGACCAGGAGTTCAGTCTGCAAGTCAAATGCCACAGCCAGGATACCCATCTCAGTTTGTACCACAGTATCCTCCAGTTCTTCCCCAAAGACCACCTCGCCTTCCACCACATCCTGGCTTTATCCTCCAGTGAATATTTTGGTGCGCCTAAGTTATGTATTGGTGCTTATATTTCCCTTTTATCCCCCTCAGAGACTTAATGTAGGCGATGGAAAGCCTCTGGTTTTTGCACAATGGAGTACAAAATCTGAGCTGTGGCACCGAGGTTTGCAATTGTGTTTGGTAAATGTGATTATTTTTGTTTTCAAATATCAGTGACAACAAGGTTTTTCTAGGAAGGTGATAGGGTCTAAGTTTTGTAAATCCATCAAATTGTGAAACAACATACAGTGGATTTCTTGACATTACAAATCGAATCACGCTCTGAATTCTTTAGTGATGGCCAATCAGCATCCCCTTCTGTCCGGATGCGTTCCCATCGCAGCTGGATGTATGTGTGGCAGACTGGGAGCTATTTGTCCCTCTAAAGAATTCTCTGTCGGTGCCAGTGTTTGGATAGTAACAACCGTATCTGAATACTGGGCAAAGAGTTGCAATGGGCCGCGTCGGCATCCTTTGCGTTCTGCCCAGACAAGGGCGTTCATGGCCAGGTGCACAATGTTTTCAGAGCTCGCTGAGCTGAAACTCTTGTCAGAAAATGTTGCATGGTTTTTAGCCGGTAAAACTTACAAGAGTTTCATTTCTACATTTCACTCCTGACCGTAGACTTTTCATAGTAAAAGTACGCACTCCTCCCACTCCTAAATAGCTTGATATCCTGAAAGTCCTGGTCTCTTGAAATTACACTAAACTGTTTTTAGAGCCAGTTTAGAGTTTTATAGAAACTTTACCAGGCATTTTTATTTCCTTGCCTATTAAGACTCTTTCTTATGGTTGGTTTTTTTTTTCTTTTCCACACCTTGGATACAGAAGTGATTTTTTTACACAGGTGCTTAGCTTTTGATATCATGTGATTCCAGGAATCTAGGCAGGGTATTTTCTTAATCAAATACTGCATTTTCACATTATGTAAATGCCCACTTGAAGCTCCTTAATTTCATTTTATCCCTCAGACTCAGTCTCTCACTTGGCAGAGCTATTTTTAACTTTCCTATTTCATTTAGTTTTGCAGGTTTTGGCATGCCTATCTATCTGGAATTTGCAGGTAACATTTCTCTGCAAGCAGGCAAAACAGAAAAGCTTTTTTAAATCCATGGTGGCTGTTTGCATCTGACATAATCCATTCTTGACGACTTATGCCACTGCAGGGGGAGGCTTTTTAGGGGAGCTCAGATTTCACTCTCAATGTGACTCTTGAAGCCTAAGGTGCAGACACATGCTGGTATTTTAATCTAGCATCGGGGGAGGCAGATCTTAACGCTTGTTGCTTGCGCAGAATGTGTCTGTAAATTCATTATCAATGCCATCCACAAACAACTTTCAACTAATTCATGGTAATTTAAGAAACTCACAGTCCAGAATCTGTTACAGCCCTTGCGTTATTTCAAAGCATTTTCATATCATTGTCCTGGAATGCACTACATTGTTTGTAAGTCCGTACTACAAACAGCATCAGTCAAAATAGAATATTTATTTTTTTTTTCTTTACGTAAGGCCCTTGACTGTCCCTTAATCATTTCCTCTGGAGTGTGGTGGTTGCTAGCAAATAGTAATTTGAAATTAAGCTCATAACAGGAAGCTCTCTATTCTGAAAATATGTTTTTTTGGCTTGTTTTGCCTTCTGAAGACAAAGGGCAGAAGGTTGGTCAGTGTTATTGGCAGCTGAACCAATTCCCCAGCGTAAGTCTGGAAATTTTCTATAGATGGGGGATTTTGTGAAGCAATGTGCATTGGATTTGTTTGCAAAGTGTGTTTTTTCTGTAATCTAGTGATGGTACAGGATGTGGTTGTTTTGTTGTTTTTTTTTTTTTAAAATAGTGTAATATCTTTTCTTGGTATTATTTTCTCACTGAAGCTTCATATAAGCATGGTTAATTATGACTCTTTCAAAGCAATTTTGCTGTGCTATTAGTGCTGGTACTTGGATGGCAACTGTTGTATCCGAATGCTAAACGTAAGTCTGCTGTAGAAAAGATCTGTGTCCTAGAAAGAATTACAGTGGGTGGGGGCTACCGGGGTGGTGACTGAGTATACAAATTCGTACTTTGAGCCTGCTACACAAAAACTCTAAAACACTCTCAAATCAGTTTTGCTAACGGTTAATAAAAACAACCAGGTATATTTTACACTTATCAAGTGCCAACTTTTTTTCCCGAGGGTTGAACATCCTCAGAAGTGATGGAGGTGATAGATAAGTGTATTGTGAATTTGCACTGCGTTTTATGTATCTAACTTTATTGGTATTAGTAGTCCAAAAATATTTTTACTACTTGTTATATTTTCTGTCTTTTGGTAACTTTTGTGATAACATGACCTTTCAGGGATACTTTATCTAGAAACCAACTCTTGTGCAAACTAAATACAGACAAAGCTAATGCAATTTTTCTGTCTGAAAGCAAAACAATGCATTATTGCAGATGCATGTGGCTGACGTGCCTTAGGATCACTACTTGTGATTGTAAAACTAGGATATTAGCGTTTTTATCATTTGAATGGCCATTGCTTAACTCTGAGGGCTCTTCAAGAGCACTTTCTTTTACAAGAAACTCACCCTCATACTTCAGAAAAAACAAAGGCCGTATCTGCTATTTGTAAGCTTCTAGTTGCCTTCACTGATGGATAAGTTTGAACGTAGGTAATGTAACTAATGTGATGTTTCAGTTATAGCGAACTCATAACTGAAATCCAGCTGCTCATGGAAAACGATTTGCCATTAATTGTGTGTGTGTGTGCGCACAAACTGTAAATACATACTTGACTGCTGGTGATGTTTAAGGGTAAAGGAGAAAGATGACTGTGGAAAGCTGTTTAAATCCTTTCAGAAACAAACTTTACAAAACACTAACCTGAGTGAGTTGGGCAAGAGGTGCGTGTCAGTGCTTTCAGCCTGTTGCCCTTCGACAGCTTCTCCTGTTCTGTTATAGCTAATAAATAAATTTTGCTATGGCTAGGATGTATAGAATCATACTAATTTGCACTGTTTATAAGATAGCGAGATTAAAATGCCATAGGCAAGCTGAGACTTGAGAGGGGGCGGCTCAGTATGCTTGCCAAAATATATATATTATTATGTTGTCTTGAGGATTTTTAATGTCTGCTGCAAATAGCATATACTTCCCCAAAGCAATTGGAGTGGAGAAAAATCTTTTAAATACGATGTGTAACATGGCTTTAGAGTGTTGGTAGCGTTGCAAATGTTCTCTTTGGATGGCATTACTTTTGCCAGTCTTTTTTACGCAGTTTTATAAGTTATGACTAATTCAATTGTATGTGGTTAGGTGGTTTGATGAGCAGCGTTGAGTGGTTCTAACTCAAGGATGAGTCTCACTGCACTTCAGTGCTGTCTCCTAGAGGAAGCGAAGTCGGTTGTTCTAGCACAGCTGATCCACGCAGGTCACCTTTGTACCAGTGACGCTGGAGGGACTATACAGAATATAAGCTTTGGTGTGATGCCAGGAGGCAGAGCCCTGGGCACGGTCTGGTCATGGGTAACCGTTACGTTTAGTGCCCCAACTTCCACAACCTCAGTCTCGACCTCTTTTGGGACTTCTCTGCCCTCTCAAACTGGAATAATGACTTAGATACAGAGCTCAAATCGACAATTCCTTTAGCCTGAAGATAGAGCTACTTGGCAAACATTGAGTTCTGAGGAGGTAGAGTCGTCCTGCACCCGAGCGGTTCCTCGTGTAATCCTGGACAGTCTAATAAAGGGGCAATTTTATATGCCTAGCAAGTTGTGAAACGTACAGTGGATTTGTTTGCATAATAAGTCTTTCTGTAATCTACTGTGGTCTGATTTTAAATAAAATAGCATATCTCTCTTGGTGTCGTGTTCCTATTGTGGTTTCATTTAATCACGGTGGAGTTACGTTCATGCTTATTTAGCAACATAAAAACAGTTGTAGGTGAATGTAGAACATAAATTTGAAAGAAAATAATGTTACTTATTCGTAGTAAATCTGTTGGCCATGGTTTTAGTGACTGGATATAGCGAGTCCATTTTGTATATAGCTGATACAGGATAGGTGTGCTCAGGGTAGATTCTGTACGTTGTCATCCTGGCGGCGAGGTAGGAGGGCTGTCTTGCCAGGTAGGATCCCTTCGCTTTTGTTTTAGTTTCCCACAATTAGCTGGAATAGTGGAAGTCTCTAGGTAATCTCCACCTGGAAAAGCTGAAGGAAGGGGAAAAGCCGCTTTTATTTGTTAAAAGAGGAAAAAACTTAGATTTCAGCCAAGACAAGTTAGGAGAAATGAGTCAACCAGAGTTATTTAGGAATATGAGTCAGAGCACAGAAAAGACCTGATGTAATTTTGTGTGATATCTGTCGCTTTAATAGCAATGTGAAATAGAACTCCTGCTGCCGAATAACTGATAATATATGGGAGAAAATCCCTTTTTTAATTGTTTCTTGATACGTTCCATTTGTGGTGCCTACGGAGATTTGATAACCTCCTGCTGATGCAGAAATAGGAAACTAGAGCTGAGGCCGAGGCGCGGGGCTGAGTCAGCGCGGGTGGGCGAGGGAAGGAGACGGTGTTATGTAAAAGCTGCAGTTCTTCAACTCGGCTCTTCTAAGAACTTGCAGCAACGCCCGTGTCCTGCAGCTTGGAGAAGGTGTGCACAAAGCTTCAGGAACTGCCTGTTCCAAAACTGGGGTTCACAAGCACCAGGAGATGGCTCTGGTGGGATTGTTCCCCGTGCAAAGGAGAGGTAACCCAGGAGGGTCAGACCCTGACGGGTAATGGATGTCAAACAAAAAAAAGCAAAGTAACAAAAGCAGCAAGCGGTGCGTCAGTGATAAACCGGCAGGATTTCACGTGGTCTTAACTTGTCCCATCTCTTTGGAAGCTGGCTCCGTGGGCCGTGCAAGCCCACGCAGATCCTTCAGTAGCACTTGTTCCTGTAATTTGAGTCCTCTTCTGCCTGTGTATTAGTCAACTTTTTGAGCAAACAGGCTTGTTTGCTCACCTCTCGGAGACTTTGTCACTAGAAACAAGACCTGTGTTGCCTTGGGTTCTTTTGAGAGAATTTTGTCTCGACTGACGTTTTAGAGAAGCCTTTTTGAGACGCCGGTGCCCTAGCTGATGCCCATAAAGCAGCCTGTACCTGGGCAGCCTGTGGTGGGCTCAACCTCTCCTGAAGCCAAATTTCCATTTTTTCTCCCTACCTGCAGGACAAATCACAGACTGCTGGGGCTGGAAGACTTCTCGGTGCATCCCTTGAACCTGCTGTAAGCTAAAGGCCGTCTTTTATTACTACTTACTATCTCCAACCTATTGAAGAGTGCTTTTTCTACGTGCTCGTTGATGACTAGTAGGAATTATTTTTTCCTTCAAAGCTAAAAAGGTTTCCTCTCCCCACATCAGCTAATTGCGCACCTTGCTGCATGCTCTTGAAGTTACGCATTGCTCTAGCAACTGCTGCTTGGGATGGGCTAGTTTCTGAGAGATTCATTAGTCTTGAAAGAAGCCGGCTGCGTCTCGTAGAGGAGGGGAGGTGACAAAGTGGCTGCAGTTCTCGGTGCTGGAACGAGACCACCTGGTTGAGGGGAAATGGTGGAGAAATTGAATAATGGCCTTTGGGCTGCGCTGTGTGTTAGTTGTCTCGCGCTAGCAGAGGTGATAGATGCTTTGTGAGGGGAACGTGTACCGCCTTGGTATTTTTCATACCTATAAGGCAATTGTTAAATGATTGTATTAGCTGATATTTCTGTATTTCCCAAGTCATTTTCCTGATTGGGCCATTGAGGAAATACTGCCACTAAAAATAGCACTGCCCAGATGCACGTCACTCGTGCCTTAGTCACCGCTACTGGCAGGTTGGGCGCAGAAGGGAAATAAAATACCGTGCAAATGGGCGGCTGCCGTTCGTAGCTTTAATTAAGGGCTCTTAAAAACGTATTTTTACAGAAGCGTTTTTTACCTGACTTCCTAGAGCATGTAAGGGCAGAGTTTTCTATTTGTGTGCTTGATTTCAATGGATTTCCCCCCCCCCCCCCCCCCGCCCAAGGATCTTGGGATTTGTAAACCTTGTGTTTTGTAAACTTTGCCCTCTGTAGCAGCGCTGTTACTGAGCTTGAGCTGCTTTGTGTGCTCGTGTTCGAACTAATTTGTGGTTACTGGAGATCTGGCTGCTGAGAGCGCCAAAGGGTGGGGAAAGGAGGGCTTTGATAGCAGGCTGTTTGAAAGCTGCTTCAAGAAAAATAAATTGTACTGTACTAACCTCCCTGGAAAGGGAGCAGAATGTAATATTTCACAACTTTCGCTTGGTTATTTTCCATTGCTTTTGTTACAGGTGCCGAGTAAAATTTCTTCTTGGTAGCTCGCTCATCCAGTTAAACATCTTCCTCTCTCCACAGATACAATACTGGTATTGAACCGGCATTAGCACATCGGATCCTGCACAGGGGGGTGTCTTGGTGGAGTCTCAAAATAAACCTTTGCATACACGCTTTGCAGTTGTGATTTTTTTTTTTTTTGTCTGCTACAACTAGCCAATACTTCCCAAAGAGTATAGGAGTTAAGAAAATCGGAGACTGGCCAGTAAGCTTAATTTTGGTTTAAAAATGACTTTAGCACATAGGTTACACTTTAAGTGGCCTTTGGAGCTTGTTTTTACTTTTGCTGATATTTTTTGAGACTTTGTATGTGCTGCTCTGGGTTGTTTTACCCGCAGCCTCTGTAAGTACCCATTTAAGTAAATCATAGTGAAACAGCAGCGGTGTTAAAGAAGTTACACTTACCCGTAGCGTCATTCTTAAAGCCATGTTTTGCCTTTTTTTTTTTTTTTTTTTTTTTTTTAATTCTTTACACTTCAAATACAGCTGCGGCTAGAGTTATGGTGGTGAGATTTTTAAAAGTTGACATTCTTGATTTATCAGTGTTTCCATTATGAAACGTAACGATGTGAGCGGTTAGGATGATGTCAGTCTCAGCAAATACATCTTTATCACCATCTATAGATAGACTGCCGGCTATTGCGGAAAGCGCTTCCTCGTACCGAGGGAAATGGTGTTTGAAAGAAACGAAACTTCGTGGGGAGCTGCCGTGTCTGGACAGACATCGTCACTCGCCGTGCGGCTGGGTAACCCTCTCCCAGCTCTCCCCCACCGCCGCTGCAGACAAGAGGTTCTCCCGGAGCTTCACGGAAAGGCTGAGAAGGATGCAAATCTTTGGATCGGAGACGATCTCGATGTAACTCGCAGGATTAGACCAGCTGCCTGCCCTTGCCCAGTAACACCAGTATTAACACCAAAGCCTTTTAATGTGGAAGGCGCTTTATGCACACGTGGTTGGGAAATGAGAACTGTCGCTCGCTACGCTGCCCGCGGTAGTTGCTCGTAAAACTGTACAGTCTGTTTCGTGACGTGTAACCTCGGAAATTGTAAGTCATCATGAGACTGCTACAAGACTGAAATAAATGGTAAAATACCTTGTAAATGTGTTTTCTTAAGATACAGCAACTTAACAATTCTAGTTAACTGCTTTATAACCTATTGTTAATCACAGGAACAGTCATCATGTTTTTTACTGTGGCTTGTGTGAAATTTGATTGACGTTGGGGGGGGGGGGGGGCACAAGGAATTGGATGAAAATATTGATTCTAGACTTTTTCAAAAGGACCCTCAAAAATTTTGTCTTTCTTCCAAGGGAGCTGTGTTCACCCTGTCACGGGCGGTCTTGCTGAGCTCCAAATGCTTCAGTCTTACCATTTCATGGGCGCATCCAACTTGCAGCAAGAGGTGCAGGGACACTTGGCCCTGCAGCTGCTCCCTGTTAATCACAGAACAAACACAAGCCAGGTTTCGTGCAGGTGTGTGGCCGTGGGCCTGACGGGCAGCTGCGAGGCTGCAGGTAACGGCCGCCCTGGCTGGAAGGCAGCATTGATCCTGAGCCACGCTGCTGCGGCTGGATTGCTTTTTATTTATTTAAGCTAGTTTTATTTCCAGCGAGGCTGCCAGTCACCTTGGCTGCCAGTGAGAGCCAGGTGGCGGTCATATGCCGCAGAATTAGTGTCCTACTCTGCCCTGGGGAGCTGCTCGCGCTGGGCAGGGGCTGGGTCTTGCCCTAGTGCTACAGCTGTATTGACAGAGACGTAAGTACGGACGTATACGCACACGTGCATAAATTGGGGGTGTGTGTGCATGTGTGTCGCTCTCTAGATAAAAAAAAAAAAAGCCAACATGCATATATATAAAAATACATACATATATGTGTGTCTCATCTCTGCCCAGCAAGATCATGGAGCAGATCCTCCTACAAACTATGCTAAGGCACATGGAAAAGGAGGAGGTGATCGGTGCCAGCCAACATGTAGCTTCACTAAAGGCAAGTCATGGCTGATAAATCTGGTGGCCGCCTGTGAGAGGGTTATGGGGTTACGGGGTTGGTGGGTAAGGGAAGAGCAACTGACATCATCTACCTAGAGCTGTGCAAAGCATTTGACACTGTCTCTCACAATGGCCTTGTCCCTAAATCGGAGAGATGTGGATTTGCTGGATGGCCCACTTGGTGGATAAGGCATTGGCTGGATGGTTGCACTCAAAGAGTGGCGGTCGACCACTCAATGTCCAAATAGCAACCAGTGACGTTCCTCAGGGGTCGATACTGGGACCTGTGCTGTTTAACGTCTTTGTCAGTGACATGGCCGGTGTGATGGAGCGCACCCTCAGCAAGTTTGCCGCCAACACCAAGTTGTGTGGTGTGGTCAACATGCTGGAGGGCATGGATGCCACCCAGAGGGGCCCAGACAGACTTGAGAGGTGGGCCTGTGCAAACTTCACAAACTTCAACAAGGCTGAGTGCAAGGTCCTGCACCCGGGTCGGGGCAACGCCAAGCACAAATACAGGCAGGGCAGCCTTCCAGTACTCAAAGGGGGCCACCAGGAAAGATGGGTGGGGGGGCTCTTTATCATGGAGTGTAGCGATAGGCCGAGAGGGTAATGGTTTTAAACTGAAAGAGGGGAGATTTAGATTAGATTAGATTTCGGGAAGAAATTCTTTGCTGTGAGGGCGGTGAGCCCCTGGCCCAGGCTGCCCAGAGAAGCTGTGGCTGCCCCATCCCTGGAGGGGTTCAAGGCCAGGTTGGACGGGGCTTGGAGCAACCTGGGCTGGTGGGAGGTGTCCCTGCCCAGGGCAGGGGGTGGCACTGGGTGGCCTTTAAGGTCCCTTCCAATCCGAACCATTCTACGATTCTATGAAAAATAGCTATATAGGTACACACAGAGCCATACACACACAGACAACTGTAGCTACACACATATAGAGACATATATTTATGCACACATATACCTAGATACACACAGCCCGGTGGGCACAGGGCCACACCACGTAACAGCATCTCACACCCCCGCCCCGGCCCCTGTGCTTTAGCTAATTCCTTCAAGGCACGTTATGGCCTTTCACTGCCCCACGATTCAGGGCCGGCTGGCTTCAACCAGCAGAGCCCCGTGCCACGGCCACGGCCCCAGCATCAGCCCCCTCCCTGGAGAGATCTGACCAGGCACTGCAACGTGTATTTTAAATATTGCTTCTTTAATAACCTACATCGTGGTAGTAGCTCCAAGGGAAGATACAGCTGACAGGATTTTTTTCTTCTGCCCCCATGTCTCTCCACATCAGTAATTCCTTATTGCTGCAGACTTCTCTATCCCCTGGCTCCCGCAGGCCACGGTTAGATTTAATTCTGCTAATTATCTTAAATATAAAACATAACACAACTGAGCCCCTGACATTGCTGTAGTAATAAAAAATAGAAAAGGAAAAAAATAAAAATGTTTGTATCCTTATTGCCAGTGTATGCCAGTAACTGCTTTTTCCCTTACAAAAGCCTTGCTTCTTGCGCCGGTTAAGGCTAACGTCTCCCTCTCCACTGAGGGCCGATCCCACGCCGAAAATAACGTCAAATTATTCCTCAGGCTGAAAAAGGGGGATTTAAAAAATGGTTGCAAGAAAAGCCCAACAGTTTCCTACTTTAAAAAACAGCTCACAGTTCCTTGAAAGGGTCTGAGCAGTACAGTAGAGAGCTACATTTACGGAAAACTTCTAGTGCTGATAAAGTTTGTTTTTTTAAAAAAATTAACCCAAACGAACCCCAAATTAAATTAAACCAGGAGAGCCGGTTGGCAGGCCAGGAGGAGGAGGAAGAGGAGGAGGAAGAGGGCATCTCGCACTGCCTGGGGAGCCATCAGGACTCCCCTCGCTTCACGCATGGGAATCAAGTGAAGAAAAAAAAAACAAACCAAAACCAAACCCAATTTTTTTTAAAAAAAAAACCATCCAGTTTTCCAGGCTGGGCGGCAAGGAGACCCCCCGCGCACGAAGGCACACCAGCGCGAAGGCAACGAGATCTGTGGCAAACGCAGCCAGCCCCTGCTAGAAGTTCGCCCTGTGAGGCGGGTACGGGCCGGCGTCTCGCTCGGGCTGAAACGAGAGCGGGGAAAAAGCGAAATGTCAGTCACCCCTGCTGTGAACAGCCCCCGCCCCGGTGTATATTTACCCCCTGGGGACCCTACCTCCCCGTGGCCGGGCTTCTGGGCCAGCGGGGGCTTCTTGAGGATGCCTCGCCTGGGGGCCGGCGCCGGCTTCGCCTCCCCGTCCTCCGCCGCGTCGTAGGTCCCGGCCAGGGCGTAGTGCTGCTTCCTCAGCTCGCCCAGGCGCACCCGCTCGCCCTCCAGCCGCTTCTCCAGCTCCAGCACCTTCACCTGCGCCCAAACAGCCATCTCGGTCCCTGCGCACCCCCGGGGGTGTGATCCCCCCCTGCCATCCCCAGTGCTGCGCTGGGGGGCAGAAGAAGGGACCCTCCTCGCGTGGGTCCGGATGAGGACCTCAGCCTGACCCAGAGCTGGCAGCACCAAATCCACTCTCGTGGCCGTACCTGTGTTTCCATCTCCTCCTTCTTCAGCTTGATGAGGGACATGCCCGAAAAGTCCATGGTATCTGTGGAGAAAAGTCCTCACTAAGCGCACCCTTTGCAGAGGACCCTCACGTGCCAAAGCGAAGCCAGCTGGGCACCTCGAGGTGTTCCCAGGCCAGAAAGGGATTTGGGGTGGGGTTTTTCTCCCCTCTCCTTGCGAAGACCCTCACCTTTCTCCTCGATCTGCTCCTGCCCTGACTTGGTGGAAGCCACCACGTTGGCTGCCATCTCGTTGACGTTGCGCGAGCACTCCTGGAGCCGGCCCAGGTTCTTGCTGCTCTTCTCGGCTTTCACCTGCAAAGAGCACGGGGATGGCGGCGGGTCAAACCCATGGCACCTCTGCACAGGTGCTCACCAGCTCAGGGGAGCCCCCAGGCAGCCAAGTTCTGCATTAGAGCAGAGACATCAAGCACGCCATGTCAGAACGGTCCCTGGGTGTGAAAACCTGGGGGGTGAAGAGGATGGACGGACAGACGGACACACGTTTATTCTTGCCGATCCCATCAGGGCCAGGCAAGGTGACCCCTGCAAGGCCCTTCAGCCCCGGGACACCGAACCACCTCTGCTCCCACTTGAACCAAGCACACATGGATAAGCAGCATCAGTGAAATCAGAGCTATTCTTTTTTTAGCTCTGCTCTTAATTTTAAAACCATCTGCTGTAAAAAGCAGTATGGGTCCTCCTCCCCCCAGCCCGCATCCCCATTTGCTCATTGAAACCTCTACCCATCGCTTTCGCCCACACCAACAGGAAAGGTGGGAAGGACCAAAATCCATCATTCTCAACGCTGGCTTCTGCAGTTGCTTATTCAGGGTTTCTTGTCAGTTATTAACATTTTATTTACATAATCAGCCTGACAGGAGGAAGATGGGAGGTTTTACACATCTTCATTTCCAAGGCAAGCCCTGCTAGATGTGGGAATGTCAATGCAGGTGAAGACGCGTGGATTAAAATCGCAGACGGACTTGAAAACAGCAAGAGCTTCCCTTCCTCCCTGCTCCAGGAGGAAGCTGTAGGACTGGTGGACAGGACGTCCACACACCGCTGCCCAAAAGCATCCATGGGACAAAACCATGGGAACAAAATGACTTAAAACGTGACAAGCTGCGTGCAGACGGCCCTGCTGGGACACTCACCTTGGAGGCAGCCACCAGCTGGGCTGTGCTGGCGGCGATTTCATGGGAGCAGACGATCAGTTCTTCGTATTTGCCCGTATGCAGGACAACTCTGTCTGCCGACTCTCTGCGTTACAGATCAGCAGGGAGATCGTATTAGAGAGACACCCCGAGCACGATGAAGCAAGTGCAGGTTATTTACCTCCAGCTATACCCTTAGAAATCCACCTCAGACTTTCAACCAGCACCTTTGTCTGTGATTATTTAAAGCTCATTTACAAAGCAAACTACTCGACGCCCAGATTAAGAAGTTTTGGATGGGTATAAAATATCAAAAAAGGCAGGATTGTGCTTCTGTAATGAAGTGGATGAGACTTTCAAAGCTTTGTCCGAAAATGCCCCCCATATTTCCCGCACTGACACTGGGATACCCTGCCCCGACCCCAACCACGCTGCCCACGACCATCTGAGCAGCAACCAGAACACGGAGCATTGGATTGCAGCAACTTGCACATTTTGCAGACAGGGAGGAACGGGTGGTCCCTATTTCGGTGACCAGTCCGACACGGGCTACGATGCTTTATGAGGAATTAGCAGCAATGCTCCCATGCAGACCCAGCAGCGGGGACAGTTTGGGTTACGGGGCGATGGAGAAGCATGGGCTGGCTCCGGGCGCAGCACGCGGAGCTGTGCCCGGAGAGAAGCCTCCCGCAGTGGCCGCGGGAGAGGTGCCGGGGTACCTACACGAGCTGCGTGGCTCCCCAGCCCACCGCCTTGGAGGCAGAGATCAGCCCTTCCGTCCAGCGCGAGTTCTTGGCGTAAAACTCCTGAGTTGTTGCTGCCCCCTGTTGTTATGAGAATATTATGGCCTGTATTAACTTGTTTCTAATATACAGCAATATATACATCTATATAAAGTATCCATATAAAACATAACAATATATACATTCATATATAAAGCCATAAATTAAGGGACTGGCAGCATTTCCGTCTCCTTCAGGCTGCTCTTACTGCCCTGCTTAAATAAGTACGGAGAAAACTAGCTCTGGAGCCCCACGCCTGTGGGTTTGAAACACAGAAGTTTGAGCCACTGTCTTTAGACGGCCAAGGCTTTGCAAAGGCGACAGCGATGTGTGCGGAGAGCACGGGGCTGAGCAGCCCGTCTCCAGCAAGTGAGACCGCCAGAGCCCTGCTAACACGGGAAAGCACAAAACTCAGCGTGTTTCTGCAAACTCTGGGAAATGCTCCCCTATTTCATGTTGGTGCAGAGAGATGAATGTAGCGGAGGACTTACCCGGCCACTTTCTACTATCTCCTTCTGTAGGTTCGTAGATGTCATTACAAGAAGTCTAATAGCCTGGAATGAAAGAAAACAGGTTTTGGTGTTTGATGGGGATTTTATAGAGAAGGACTGATGCTGCCGATGGTGGGAAGTTACAGTTTTGCACAGTCTTTGATGCCCCTGCTCAGTTTCTGCAGTACTGACCTTCATTAGGTCCGTGCAGGAGTTCAGAATCCTGTAGGGGAACAAGAGACAAATGTTCAGCATCCAGCGATGCCACATCCAGGGAAGCAGCTTTGGCCTCAGTTCGAAAACGGGGTTTTTTGGAGACGGGCCAGCCTGCAGGTTACTTCTAAGCAGCCCACAAAGCAGCCCCAAACAACTGGCTTAGACATGCAAGACGAAGGTCCACCCTCCTAAAGAGAGTTTCGTGCTCAGCATCAGGATGATGCCGCACTGGGCTGCACGTGCAGCTTTGGAGAAAAGCACAGCCCAGCAGGGCATGGGCACGGGACAGAAACCTGCCCGCGGCTGTCACACGCCACCCCTCAAAACTCACCGCTCGTTCACTTCAAGCTTAACACCAGAGCTCTCGTTTCTGGCCTGGCTCATCATCTCCTGTTGGGAAACACAAGAAGAAGGGTTGGACACCGTGTTGCTGTGATGGCGAGTGGGGTGGAGGAGGAATGGGCGCTGCTGCCTCGAGGCCACCAAATGGCCCGTCCTGCAGCTTCATCTCACCTCTATCCGCCTGACGGCATCCTCAATTGCCTCTGAGGTGGAGGCCATCTCCTTCTCAACCATGTCCCCCAGCTCTTCTTGCTTGATGTCTAAGCTCTTGGGCCTCAGCTCCTGCCGGAGGAGGCAGCAGCCATCAGGAGGTTTTAGGCAACGGGAGAGAAGTGAATATTTTTGTAAGGAATAACACCAAACCAAGATAACAGACTCCTTTTTTCTCCCCCTAAATAAATAAAGCTGCAGGAGCAGCATTCTGCAGACCGTGAAGGTGGAAGCACGTGTGCCACCAACTTGCAGCAAACATGGCACAGGGACCTCAGAGATAAGAAATGCCCCAAATCAAGGGGACAAAACTCGATCACAGGAGCAGCTTGACCAGGGCAGAGCTCCAGAGGCCTCTGGAGAGTTGACAACCTTTGAAATAACAGCGGTTTAATGGAAAAGACTAATAGGGGCTTCACAAGAAGAAATATCTAAAAGCTGAGAAGTTTTATTCTGCAGGGGTTACTGGGCTGAAAGACCTCAGCTGATCTGAGGGTGACTGTCTCTGTGCACCACCAGGAAGGGTCTCGGTGCTCGGAAGCTGAGATAGCCCAACGGCAGCACCAGAACCTGTGGGTATGGGGGACAAGCCACCCCCAAAGTGCTCACTCCAACCCAGCATCTCTGACTTCACCTCTGGACACTGGGGAAAGCCATGGTTTGATTTCTCATTTATTTTTAGAAAGCTGCCCCCAGAGGTGCAGAGAGCAAACATCCCACCTTGACAAACGGAGGCAACGTCCTTCCGCATTAACTGCCTGCTTTGATTTTTCCTTTAGGAAATACCAATGCCAATAAATAACCCACCACGCCAGCCCCGGGTGAGAAGGTGGGTGCGCCGGGCTCTATCTCCTACCTGGGCCAGCTGCAGGACCCCCCGCAGCGCCCGCCGCACGTCCCCCAGCTCAGCACGCCCCAGCGTCTGCTTGTCCTTCAGCTCACCCAGGTAGTCCAGGCTCCGCTGCCCGCAGTCCCGGCACGTCTCCGTCAGCCCTGCGGAGAGGATGGGTCGGTGCCAGGCCCCTCGCTGGGAAAATGGTCCCTCCATCCCAGCCCTGCCACCCTCCTCTTCCTTCTCCCCTCAGCTGTGGAGATGATGCTGAGCATTGGTCACATCCAGCGAATTTCTTGCAGAAGAGGGTAAACCGGTTTCCAGGAGCAAAGCAATGTTCCTGGCCCAGGAAGGGGCACTGGAGAGGAGGGAATATCGGGAAGGGGACCACATGGAGCTGTGGGGACTGTGCTGCGCCCAGAGAAGATCTGCCCCATATCCAGCCCCTGGCAGAGGGGGCTTTGGCACAGCCATCCTAAAAAGAAGCCCTACGAGCAAAAAAACCCCCCCAACACCCACTGCGTCCACGCACGGCACTCACGGTCAGCGTGGTCAGTGGGAGCCAGGTGGGATGTGGCGCTGCCATTCACGATGGTGTCGGCTGTCAAGTGTGCGAAGAGAGCCAGAGCCCCCACCAGCCCCGCAGCATCTGCCGGCGAGAGCATGTGGTCAGGAGCTGCCAGGCCAGGGCACCACTTGCCATGTCCTGGGGGCTGCAACCCACCCAACCCACCCTCTTGAAGGCACCCAAGGACTAGTACAAGAGCTTGGAGAGGTCAGTATTGACCCCTCCAGCTTGCAGGTTGCTCCTTGAAGGAACGCATGGGAACCCACCAACTCCACCCGCCGTGTCCCTCCATCGCCAGGGCATTGCACGCTTGCCAATGGCCCCAAAGCAGCCAGGGGCTGCTGCACGGATAAAAATAAGAGCAAGATGCAAGCAATGCCGCCGGTCCCCAGCCCCAGGTACCTGCCATGGAGGCCACGTACTGCGCGTGTCCGTTCTCCAGGGCGTCCGTGGACTCCAGCGCTGCCTGCACCCGGCTGAGCAAGTAATCTGCAATGAATTTTAACTTCATTAGCACAGTCAGGCTGCTGAGTGTCTGAATGAGCACAAGTGCTGACTTCACAAGGCACCACTGAGTGGAAGCCAAGATGGCTTGGGTCCTCACAGTCCCAGCTGGGGAGCAGCACTAAAATCTGAGTCATTAAAGCAAAATACTGCTGAGATCGGAGCTTAAAATTTACCCTTGGAAGTCAGACCCCAGCCTCCTCGTGTGTGATGTTTGGTGGGAAAAGATATCTGGAGGTAGCTGAGATGCAACACTATGTGTCTGAGAGGGAAAAGGGGCTGTGGGTCGCAGACCCCGTGGTTGAATGGGACGCACCTGGGGAGCTGGTGCAGCGGATGTGCAATGGGTCGTCCAGCTTGGCCACTGCGTCACGGAGGATGTCCTCCGCCTCCCGCACTGTCTCCTGCAGGATGCCGAACTGCTCATCCAGCAGCTTCTGCTGCAGGCTCTGCTCCTGGTTGCTCTGCAGGGCAGGAGGGACACGTGAGTGGCCCAGCCAGGGCACAGGACCCCCGTTGCCATGGCCATGTCACCAGCATGCCCCCTGAGAGCCCATTTGTGGATTAGACCCAGGCATCCCATTATTGCTGGCGCAGGTCACATCCCACCAGCTACACTCGGCTGAGCCCCCGACTGCTCAGCACCCCCCAGACATGTCTCACCCCAGCGAGCAGAGGGCTGGTGGGCTCTCCACACAGCACCATACCTTCTCCAGGAGCCTGCCCTGCAGCTCGCGGATTTCCCTCGTGGCCTTGTCCGCCTCCTGGCTCAGCTGCAGCTCCTTCTCCTGGATGAGGCCACGCGTGGAGAGCAGCTCGCACTCCTTCTCGCTCACCGACCGCCTCAGCACCTCCTTCTCGGCGTGCAGGGCCTCCACCTGGGCGCTGAGCTCCGCTCCTGCCTGCCAGTGAGGCCAGGAGACCCCTGTCACCCACTCGTCATCATGTCACAACCCTAACACAGGGCGGAGCTGAGGACATGCCCAGCTCATGACACTGATGGGGTGGACCCGCGTTCAGACCCATGACAGCTTCCCGGCCAGCTGTCTGCACCGCTGGCTTGGCAGTGGTGGCAGGCACGCCGTCTTGCATGACAGGGACTTGTGTTGGGGATCTGGGGGCGTCCTGTGCCCCCAGCCTCGTACCTGCTTGGCGTGGCTGAGCGAGCGCTGCGCCTGGTCCAGCTCGTCCCGCCGGGCGTCCAGCTCCTGCCGCAGCTGCTCCATCTGCACGGTCTGGTCCTCCAGCTGCAACCGCACACCCGTGCCGGGGCTCAGCTGCTGCGAACGCGCTCTGGCCCCACTCGGCACCGGCACACGGCAGGAACGAGTCCGGCCACGTTTTGCAAGAGGGGCTTTCAGGGTCTTGGGGTTGGTCTCCTGAAAGGGCTCCTTTCCCCAGGGCAGGAACTTCGGGAGCAGCCCCCAGCTTGGGCCCCAGAGAACAAAAGCACCCAAAACCACCAACGTGCAATGTGGCATTTTCTTGGGGGAAGAAATGGCAGATTTGGGCAGGAGGGAATGAAGCACGCGTTAAATAACGCCCTCCCAAGGAGTCAGGGCAACTCTTCCTTTCCCCCCCTACCCCCTGCTCCCAAACTGTGCACAGCCACCATGCTTCCCAGGCTGGGAAGGTCTCGGTGCTGGGCTGGTGGGGCCGGACTCGGGGCCACGCTGGCTTACCTTCATCTCGGCCTCCCGCTTGACCTGCTCCACCTGAAATGCCAACTGCTCCTTGACGCGTGCCACCTCCTCCTGGCTCTGCTGCGTGACCGTCAGCTGCTTGGCAGTGTCGGCGTTCTGCGTGGGGACATGGTGCTTACCGGGTGTTTGGAGGGGGGACCCTTGCCACCACTGCACTTGTTCTGCCCAAATTCCACCTTTAGGGGTAGCTCGGAGATGCCTTTTTCACGGCATCTGAAACACTGACCATCAGCGGACATGAATTCAAGGGGTGTCCCCAACCCAGTGCCCAGAGGTCCCTGGGTGCAGGACGATGGGACCGATACGGGGTGGTGCTGGGCATGCATGAGCCACACCGGCGGTGGCAGAGGAATGAAGGCAGCGGTCAGTCCCTGCCTGGCGCAGGCAGCAGCGTTACCTTCCTGAGGAGCTCGGCGTGCGTGTTGATGAGCTCGCTGTGCTTCTCCTTCAGCTTCGTGTAGCGGATCTCGGTGGCATTGGCTTTCTCTGAATGGGGTGAGAAAGCATCAGCAACCAAAGCACGGGTGTCCCACGGCCGACGGGCGCTGTAGGGCACCTACTTTCTGCTTCGGCGCAGAGCCGCTGGGAGCGGTCGCTGTCCTGCTTCGCCTTCTGCAGCCTCTCCAGCTCATCCCGCAGCTGCTCGTTGTCCACCAGTGCCTTCTGCTTCTGCTTGCGCTGCTCCTCCACTTCGCCCTCCAGGCTGTTCACCTGTGCCTTGAGCTGCGTGATGTACCGCTGCGCCTGCGGGACACCGTCAGGCACTTGGGCACTGCCCAGCACCAATGCCAGCGAGGACTCTGCCCTCCCCAACATCCCTATCCAAGTGCCCGGCTTTGGGCAAAGCAGCGGCGAAATGCACCGGAAAGCTCTCCCTTTGGCCCCTGAAGCCACTCCGTCCCTGCTGCAAGCAGGTCAGGACAGCACAGGACAGGTCTCACATGTCCTCACCCCATCTCCATCAGGAGTCAGGTCCTGGCACTGGGAGAGGCGCCAAAACACAGCGCGGGGTGCCAGGACCCCATTCCTGCTGCGTCCCGTCAGGCTTTCCAGGCTATAGCATCAAAAAACACCCCACTCTCCCACACCAGCTGCTCCCCGGCCAGACTTTACCTCCAGTTTAATCTTCTCCATCTCTGCACGGAGCATGTCCACCTCCTTCTTCAGGCTCTCAATTTGCGCGTCCCTGCAGAGGCAGGCAGGTTGGTCCCACACAAGAGTGGCTGCCCCCCCTCTGCCACTGTGGACCCCCATACCTGTCATCCCGAATGCCGTTGGGCGGTCCGAAGGTTTGCTCAAATATATCTGAGGTGATCTGGGGAGGACAGAGGGTGCTGAGCTGAGCCAGGCTGCGGGTGCCTGCTCCGCCCTGTCCCAGGGTCCCCATCCCATCCCCGTGCCCCCACCTGTGGCTCCGTGGTGGAAGTCGTGCTGATCTCAATGAGGTTCTCCGGCTCCTCATCCTCAGGGGCTTCCTCAGGGATGACAACTACCGGCTTCACGTGCTCAGCCAGGGCAGACGCCCGCAAGAAGTTTGGGGGGCTCTGCGGGGACAAGAAATCACGGTGGCATCGCCTGGGGTTTCAGGGACCACCACAGGCAGGCCACCAAGGGGAGGGAGGCAGCCATCCCCGTGCTGCTGAGACGGGCCGGTGTGTCCCTCCACAGTGTCCCCAGGCCCCAAAGACATCTGAGGGGACACCCCCACGCACCCCGAACCCACAGGCTCTCTAAAGCATCACGTATGACCAAAATCCCACTGTACCTCTGGCAGCCGGGGGATCTGGATGAGCCGCTTGAAATACAGCATGTCGGATGCTTTCTTAAAGAAGTTTTTGAGGCTGGAGAGGGGGAAAAGAAAAACCGCTCGCAGGGGAGGCAGAGGGGCTTGGCAGGAGGGAGGGGACCCCAGTGCCCCACCTCGGCCCCAGGTTACCTGCGAAACTGCTCGTTGAAACGGTCTCGGTGGCCCTGCAGCGTGTCAGCTGGCAGACCTGCAGCGCGGGGGGGGACAGCCGTGACTGATACAGGGCTGCAAATTTATTCCCAGGCACCCACATCCCTCCGGCTGCAAAAGCCAGCAGGTAAAGGCCAGGTGGGAGTGGGATATGAGAGGTCAGGATGGGAACGGGATGTTTCCATCCCTGGCATAAGGACCAGGGACATGGCGCAGGGAGAGGCAGGTGTGGGAATCCCAAAATACCCCCGCGAGACCCCTGGCGCCGCACTGCCCAGCAACACCGTGCAGGGGGCTGGCAGGCCGAGGTACATCAGTTTGAATTCATCAAGGACAAGGCCTTCTAGTTCCCTCATCTGGGATGTCTACGTGGGATGGAGCGGGTGCTTAGAGCCCGGCTGGGATACGGCAACATGGCGATGGATGTCTCCATCCACACAAGCCTCATCCCCAAATCCAGCCAAAAGCCTCACCCGGGAAAAGACCAGCGCGGGGCACATCCCCAGGGACTCACAGGAGTGCAGCTTGAACATTAACTTGACGGCGTAGTGGTAGAGGTGGCTGCAGTCCTGGATGACCTGGATGAGGGGGGCCAGGCGGCACTGCACCGCCGACATCTGCGAGACCGCCATCGAGGTGTTCAACTGCCTGAAAACTGAAGGGTTGAGCGCGGTGAGGCGCCGGCGCTGTGTTTGCAGAGCTGTCCCGCTCCGGGCGACTCGGCTTGATCATTAACCACGACGGATGTGGCTTTGCCAGGACACAGGGTAAATGCCGGGGTTGTGGCCCGTCCTGTCCCACTGAGCTGGGAACAACCCCCCTCCGTGCAAGAGAAACAGCCAACGGGAGCGTGGTGGCAGAGGGCAGGGGTGCTCAGCTCTGCCCCCGATACCCCGACCCCAAAAAGGAGGGATTTACCCCTAGGACGATGCAAAGGCAGTACGGCTGCCCTCGGGAGCTGCTGCTGCACAATGCAGACAGGGAAGTCGAGGGGTTTTGCTCTGCTCTATTTAATCGTGGAAGGAGCTGGGAGAGGATCCCAGGGCAGGGGACAGGCCCTCCGGCACCACAGCCTCGCCTGCTCCAGCTCGGAAACAGATCCCTTCCCTTGGCAGAAATCCAGCCGGCATATCCACGCTGCCTTCTTCCCCACTCAGCTTTAAAGTATTTATGAATATAAATTCTCTGTATAACTGGGTCAGGAGGAGAAGCGGGAGGCTGACGGGAGCCGGGAGCATGGTCTCTCCTGCTGTGCCCTGTTTTCCAGGGCAGCTCCGTGTTCCTGACTCGCCACGGAGGAAGAAACCACCGCATTTTTAAGCCATCTAAAATTCCTGGAGAAGGAGGTGAGGGAAGCAAACACGGGCAGGGGCCTCCAGCCCTCCCTGGGGGTATTTCAACAAGGGGAAATGAGTATTTAGACAAGAGGTACAGCCCCATCCGCTGCTTCGGGGGGGGCAGAAAGGATTTGGGTAATGCATACGATTAACATGGTTGTACCAAAAAGAAATAAAAACATATTTCAGAGCAGCACCACTCAGAAAACAACGCTCTGCTCAGGTGGACTAAAACCAGCTACGTTCCTTAAGTGTTTTCCTACCACTGCCTCTACAGAGCGCCGCCAGGGGAATCCAGCTGAGAAACGACATCAGGAATCTCATCGGAGGAGGAGGAAGGACCTGAGCCTCTGACCTCAGCCTCCCCAGGCAGAACTCCATTCCCGACCAAAGAGCGAAACTATTGCTCAAGAGCCCCGGGGCGAGCGGGAGGGACATGCCGCCTCCTCACCTGACTCTGACAGCTTCAGCTCGCAGTCCAGGTAGTCAAACAGCTCGACCGTCAGCTGGAAGCTGCCAAAAAAAACCAAAACCCCGTCACCTGGCGGCAGAGACATCCTTGCTCCAGCTGCTCATGTTTCCTCCACGTCCCTGCGCAGGCAAGCGCTCAGATTGACAAGAATTTGGTGGGTTTTCTCCCTGTATTTATGCTCCTCGCCACTCTGCAGCTGCAGGAGGAATCGGGCACCATCCAACCAATTTATAAAACACCGACGGCCGGCCTGAGCACCAGCCGCTTCGTCAGCAGGCTGCTGCCACCCGGGGGGGCACGGAGCCGGCAACCACGCACCGGGTGCTTTGCTCCTGCCGGGACACTCACATGTTGTTCACGTCCGTCCCCGCGGTCTTCTCCAGCACTTCATCTGACACTTCAAGGCCTGGGGGGAACTCAGGATGCTGTGTAAAAAGAAAAAAAGAAACGGCAGTTGCCGCAAATGTCCTTGCTGATGTGACACAACCCCCGGTGAAGCCCTGTACCCCAGCGTGGCAGGCTGCGAAGGCAGCGGAGTCTCTCACCTTGACGTGGAAGGAGATCTTGGTGAGGAGAAGCCGCGTGTAGATGCTCACCAGCTGCCCGTACCTGTCGTGCAAATGGCCCTGCCAGAGACACGAGGGTAAACGTGGCGAATCCGGAGCAATGTGACCAGATCCGGCAGAGCCTGTGCACGCCAGCGAACCCGCGCCAGCCCTACGGCTCTCGCCCTCTTGCCCTTCACCGTATGCGTAACCATCACCCAGCGGAGTCAGGGGCAATGGGTTATTTCAGGGGGTGCTTTGCCCTCCCCGTGCCCACGATGCCTTTCAGGCCCCACCCCGAAGCCCCCAGGAAGGCACAAACCTCTGCTTTGCCCCACTCACCCACAGGTCCCCCGTCTCTCGGATGTTGCTGCGGTACCTCTGGCAGTCCTGGAGGACCTGGGGACAAAAACCAGAGGGATGCAGCTTGGTGGGGCCAGCACGGAGGTGGGTGAGTGCCCACCCGCCTGCCCTGAAGCTGGAGAAGGGGACGGATCCGGCCCTGTACACCACTCCAGCTTTGGGAGAAGAAATTCAAGCTCTTCAACGGTGACCAGAGGTCAGGGCTTTGCACAAGGACGTTTCAAAGATGCGACATAACAGAGTGCTTCACAGCCCCACGGCCTGGGAAAGGCGGCCGGGGCAGGGAAGACAACCCACCCTCTGCACAGAGGGACGTCGGCAACAGCCAAAAACTACTCCCCGCCAGCAATGCAGGAGGGACATTTTGGAGGGGACACTCACGTTGGGGTGGCCATCGCGCAGGACCTTGTGCAGGACGTGGCAGAACTTCCAGCTGAGGATGGCGCTGCTGGGCAGGGGCAGCCCGATGGCGTAGGACCAGAAGGTGAACGCTCCCTTCTCGTGGTGCGTCCCCAGAATGATCCCTTCCCCCTGGTCAAGGCCAACCAGACACACATGGGAGCAGGGGACGGGTGGGGTTGGGGACTATCCCCGTTCAACCTTCATTAAAAAGGGGACACACACCGCGCGTACTGCAGGCACAGAGATGACGGGCGCAATGCTGCACCCGCAGAGAAAACCCCCGTTTATTTTTTTCTGGTGCACCTTCCCTTGCCGCAGGGCACACCGGGGCCCTTTGCATTTTCTTGCCAAAGAAATGCAATTTTACTGCGCTGCCCTTCTTTGTAGTTTCACCGATGGATGAACCTACAAGAAATCATCCCCCAGCCAAGCTCTGCACGGGTCTGCCATCTCCCAAACCTCCCGTGGCTCCAGCCCCGCGGGGTGAAACCCTCCTGCCCTGGCACTGGATCTCCTCCGCGCCATCCAGGCGAGGCGAGGGAAAGGATACGGCGGGCATGTTTCTCCTTCACTGGTGCTTCTTGCGTATTTATGGCTTTGCTGATGCTGATGGCCTGCAAGAGAAGGAGAGAGTGGCTGTCAGGACACAGCATGACCCTCACCACTACCCTGCCCCCTCCCCCAAAGCGCTGGTGCTTTTGGGGAATACCCTGAGTTTTATAACACATTTGTCACCTCAAAGCCATTTGTGATACATCAAAATAGGCTTTTTTTTATCCGCAAAGTGGCCCTTTAAAACCCCCCGTTCCCAGCGCAATCGGTCGGAGCCAGGCCACTACCAACTGCGCCACTGGTGCTCCCCCTTGTCCCCCATCCCAGGAAACAAATTTTTGCATTTTTGCAGCCTGAACTCAGCGGCGTGCCCGGGGAACGTTAAAAGCACGACAGCGAGATGCCAAATTCCAGGGTTGTTTGTCTAAGCACAAGGAGCCTTTGAACCGGGGGGTGGTGGGTTTTTTTTTTAGCAGCGCTGCTGCACGCAAACAGCACGTGGGGAAAACGCAGCCCCCAAGCAAGAAGGGAGCGGCAGCCGCGATGCCCATGTCGATGGAGCAAAAATCCAGAGCAACGTGATTATCACATGAGGATTATCTACATTTTAACGTATTTGATCACAGCGCACTAAATTATGGGTTTATTCCAGAAGACGGCCCCAGACGGGGGTCAGCTGCATCTTTTTGCGCGATGACAGGCTGTAAAACGGAGCTGCTGTGATCGATGAGGGTTCTCTTTCTCCTCCTCCTCCTCCTCGCCGGGCCCCTGCAGACTCAAGTGAGCTGCTTTGCCCCCGCACGAACTCTCAGGCTGTGCCTGTGTGTTTGAGCCCTCGGTCACCAGCGGAGGAACATGGTCCCAGCTGGGAAGGCAGGAAGCGGCCCCGCCGCTGGCGCTCATGCCGGAAGAGAAACCTGGTCCCTCCCTGCAGCCCCACAAGCCGTGAAACCTTACAAAAATTCTTATCTCCCCTCCTGGGGAAAGCACCTGCTTCGACACGGCCGCTGGTCCAGGGGACGCCCCCGAATCGAGGCGCTTTCCTGACGGAGGAGGAACCCGACGCCGGGTTATCGAGTGCTCCTGACTTATGCAGGAGGAACCCGACGCCCTGCCAAAGGGGCGATGCCAAAGGTGCCGATGCACCGAATCCACCCCAAATGAGCCTAAAACAGCTGCGCCTGTGAGCCAGGCACTACAGTGGCAAAAACACCCCAAGTGCGTCCCAAAAAGGGAGCCAGCCCTGAAACGCTGAGCCTAGGTGCTGGGAAAAGATGTGCTGGTTTTGCCTTTCCCTCACCGGGGAAGCCCCGGCGTCACCCCGCCATGTGGGGCCGTAAAGCAGCAGCGGAGTTAAGCCGGTGACTTGCTGTAATCCTCTTATCCCCGAAGGTTAATGAGCCTGGAGTGCCCGGGAACAGCGCAGCCGCCACTCCCAAAGCACCCGGCACCTCCACGGCCCCCCGAAAGGCTGGAGCCGGCGGAGAGGCTGCGCCCTCGACCCTGGCTTGGCTGGTGAGACGTGCTCCTCAGGGCTGCGGGCACCTCCCGGTACGACACCAAAGCGATGGTTTATTGACAGAAAGCAAGGTTTATGGATAGAAAGCAAGGTTTATCATGCGTCGGAGAGCGACAAGCCGTCGGTTTTGCAAGGCAGGGCTTGAAAACTAAGCTAAGAGCTGCTAAAGGGGTTATTGCACCTTATTGAGGAGCTTTGCACGGGGGGCAGTAGGGCAGACACATCTCCCAAACCTGGATTTTCACCGCCCACCGCGTGCGTGAGCAGCACGATGTCCTCATCCCAACCCACCACCTGGTCCCACCCCATCGGCAGGAGCTGGGCTCAGCCTCAAGCGCCACGGGGTCGGGAGGAGGCGTTGAGACCAGGGCAGACCCCTGGGAATGGAAACACCATCCCACGTCCCCAGGGACAGGAGCTCGGCCGCCTGGTGCTGCCCGGCAGGACGGGGATAGGGCTGGGACCCAGCTGGCCCATCCCAAAACCAGGCTGTAATTCCCACTGGTGCGGGTGGTTTTATTGCGTTTATTACCCATAATCTCATTTCCAGCCCAACCAGCCAAAATTCAGCCCGGGAGCTGCCGGAGAGGCCGGTTTCATCCTCGGTGATTCAGCGCAGAGGTTTCACCTGGGCCATTTTACATCCAGCACAAAGGAGCGGACCCGCGCAGGGACAGCCCCCAGCCCCCCCCCCGCAGCACTGCCGTGATGGAGACGCCGTGTCCAGCGTGGTCCCAAATAAACCACGGTGGCACCGAACCGATGCCAATCCCTCGGGGCTGCCAGCTCAGGTGTGCTTTCGCTGGTTCCAAACCCCGGGCTGGCCAGGAGGTCCCCAAAAAGGGGATGGTGGGACCAGAGACGAGCATGGGGCGATGCTGCAGCCGGGGTCACACACGCCTTCAGGACGTCCCCGCGGCTGCCCACCAAAGCCGGGCCATAGAGGACGGCTCTGAAATAGGGAGACTCACCCTTGACCCGGCCTCTTGGGCATCATGGGCACATCTAGAGATGGGCAGGTCCCAGTTGTCACTGCAGACACGCAACCAGCCTGGCCAAAACCTTCATGCCACCTGCGGATGGTTCCCCATCGCTGCCGGGGAGCGGCGCAGCTGCTGGGGGGGTACGAACCCCAAAACCTGCCCGGCCACGGGAGCCCACATGGGTGCAGCCCGAATG
The DNA here is from genome assembly GCF_963924245.1 of Chroicocephalus ridibundus. Classification (NCBI taxonomy): domain Eukaryota; kingdom Metazoa; phylum Chordata; class Aves; order Charadriiformes; family Laridae; genus Chroicocephalus; species Chroicocephalus ridibundus. Next base: position 5,522,442 of record NC_086296.1, on the reverse strand, counting down.
CCTTACTCACAGCCCTCACGTACCAAGCCGGTGACTAAAGCCAGGATCAAAGCGCCCAAATGAAGGAGCGCAGTTTACATCCACCCTTTCTTTCCAGGCTGCTTTTAATTACGGCGCGATCCTCCCCGCCCACGGCTCCCCGAAGCCCCGGCATCCCGCGGGGCCGCAATCCCCACCCGGCAGGTGGATGCCGGGTCCCGGCACGACGCCACGGCAGGGAGAGATTTTTTGGCAGCAGGACATCGAGCTGGAAACCTCCCCAGCCGGCCAGCACGAGGGCTGCTGGATCAGCTGAACTGCAAACGGCTGCTCCGGAGTTCCCTTCCTAACGCTTCTCCTTCCCAAATTACACCAACAAAGCACCGCCGGGCAGTCACGCACGCTGTATTCCTGGCGGCTCCAGAGCTTGTTGGATTTTTAACCTTCTTGTTTAAGAAAAGCAAAAACAGGCTGCAGAAAAGGGCAAGTTTTGCCTCCTTGCAAAGCGAGTGCCCGCAGTGGTACGGTGGCTTCCTACCTCCCACGCACGGCCGCTCCGAGGGGGACGTCTGCATCACCCCAACACAAGCCCTCAAAAAGCATTTTCAGGGAACGCAGGTGACCTTCACGTCACCCATGAGCACCTGGGATCACACCAGCGCCAGCAACCCCCATCCGCACCCACGGGCATCGCCCCGGCCTTCGCAGGGGGAAAGGAGATGGGGCGCTCGGTTTTGACAGCATCGTTCTCCAGGTGGTGTGAAATCCTCGGCCCGCGAAGGCACACGGAGGGGACGTGCCACCGGTGTCCCCGTGATACAAAGGCAACCAGCGGCCGTCTCCGCAGTGGCTATAATTAGACGTAAAAGGCAAATCAATACCCAAGTACTGACATTGGAAGAGTTTTGCTCTCACCCGAAGCACTGATATGGGAAACCACGTTAGGATAAAGCTCTTTTAGGGCAGTTTTCCGCAGTTGATGGAAAAAAAGGTCAGTTCTGGGTGGTGGATGTGACCGTCAGCCAGTGAGCCCCAGGTTTAGCGCTAAGAGAGTGGTCCCCCGCTCGCCTGCACATGGCTCTGCCCAAGGCATCCCTGCGGCCAGGAGTGAAGTCGCACCCGTGTGGGGCACAAATCCCACCAAAGCGCCCAAAATGCCATGGAAGGGCAGGAGGGAGGGAGGAAGGACGCGCTCCTGCCCAGCCGGCACAGGCTGCCCTTCGGCGCACGAGGCAGCACGGCTGCCGTGATTATTTATCAGCAGTGCCCAGCGGGAATGATTGAAGGAGACACGTCCAGAAGGAACCGGAATTGCCGGTTTTCTTGTGTTGCTCCCCAAACCCAACAAGCTCCATTTCCTACCCAGTGCGGCCAAGCGGCACCGTGACCCTACAAGGCCCGAAATCGTCACCTGCCTTCGCTGGCACTCTCCGGGGCCGAACCAGCCCAGCCGCCGGGGAAGGACCAGCAAAGACATGGGGAAAAACAACTGCAAGGAATGTGCAGCCTGTGAAATCAGAGGGGTCAGAGGATGGGTGCCGGGAGGGCACTATTATTTTTGCCGGGGCAGCGGGCGAGCCCGTCCCTCCGTTCATCCCCACCGACGCTGCTGGAGTCATTAATTTCCCACGAGCCACACGCCAGCCCCATCGTGCCCGAGCACTGCCCACTCCGCGGGGGCCGCCGGGAGGGCTGCAGACACCCCTGTCCAAGCCGGACACGGCGGGGCGTGAATGATTTGGCCTTTCTTTTCACTCTGCCCTCCCTCTCCGGGACCGACCACCCCGACCCCCGCGGGGAGACCCCACGTGTGACCCAGAGCCGCGGGGGAGGACACATCCAAGCAGCCCCCGGGGTTGTCGGGGAGGCCCACGCAGCCGCGGGGCCGGGACTGGGGCTGGTACCGGGGGTCACGGCAGGGATGCAGAGATGCGCGTTACCGGTGCGGTGGGCACCGGGGGGCGGCACCGGGCTCTTGCCTACGGCGGCCCCCGGGCTCGGCCGCGCTCCCGCCGGCACGGCCGGGGCCATAAAACTTTCCCTGTTTGCTCAGGGCCGTGTTTACCTGCCGATAAGGCCCGGGGGGGCGCGGGGGAGGGGAGGGGAATGGGGGGGGTGGACGGGACACACCGCCTGCCCGGGGGTCTGCCGCCCGCCGGGGACCCGGCCCCGGTGCTCGGCCCGGGGGCGGCGGGACGAGCCGGTGCCCCCACGGAACCGTCCCGGGGGGACGGCGGGAGGAAGCGGTGGGGCAGGCGGGGGCGGGGGAGCGTTCGCCGCGCCGGCAGCGGGGACGGACGGACGGGAGAGCGGACGGACGGACGGACGGACGGACGGCGGCCGCGCCGCCCCACTGGGGGGTCCCCGGAGCCCAGCTGGGACCCGCCCCCCCATCCCCCGAGAAACCCCCGCGATCGGCGCGCCCCGAGGCGATGCCGGAGCGGGCCGGTCCCGCAGCCCCGAGCCGGTACCGGGAAGCGGAGCCGGTACCGAGGCACCGCCGCCCCCTTCCGCCACCCTTGCCTGGCTCTTGTCGAACTGCTCCCGCTCCGCCTCCAGGCTGTGCCCGCCGCGGCGGCTCAGCACCCGCGCCGGAACGCTCTTGATGCTGTTCATGGCGGGCCGCGCACCGGGCTCCGCGCACCGCGCACCGGGCAGGCAGCGACCGGCGCCGCCCGCCGCCCCGCCCGGCCGCGCACTGCGCCGCGCCGCCCCCCCCCGCGCACAAGGGCGCCCCTGGCGGCCGCGCCCGGCCCCGGGCAGGTGGGAGCAGCCACGGCCCGGCGGGGAACGGCCGAGGCGCCCCCGCCGCAGCGGGCACCGAGGGTCCTCCCAGCCCATGAGCATCTGGAGCGTCACCACCAGGAAAGGTGACACAGGGGCTTGTCCCTCCCGCTCCACCACACGGTCCCCGCTCCTGCGCTACCTCCCGTTTCCAACGGCACAACCTGCCCACCCTCCAAATAAACCCCACAAACACAGACACGACGCGTTTAAGAGGCTCGGGGCTTCATTACCACCCACTTCTCCGCCTTTCCTTTAGAAGAGTCAAGCCGCAGGGAGAGCACCCACCCCTGCGGAACGCAGGCCCTGGCTGAACAGCAGCTTTGTTTTCTTTAATAATAACTCAGTACGGGAATACAATAGCAAAGGCGCTCCCTGGAGTATTCCCAATGCTTACAGAAATAAGGCATCCGAGTTTGACGCGTCTTGAGTTTCGATACAAGCCTCACAGCGCTGCAGACAACACAGTCGGTTTGTAAGTCACTTAGCACCGGAATATTCCCCTTCTGCCCATTCCACAAATCCAGGGCAGCCCCGGCACAAAATCCGAGGGCTCTGCGGATCCTTGCTGTATCGCTGGAGCTCAGTTTTCCCTATTGATTTCGAGGCCATCAGTAGAGCACTTTATGTTCACAAGGGGGTTCAGCGCGTTCATCCATTGACACTAACCACATTTAAACTGGAAAGCACAGCTCCCGCTGGGAAGCTGCACCGTTTTCTCTGGGGTTTGACATAGGGTGTAGTTGCTGGACAGCTTCGGGGTGAGCATCATGGTAGTGCTATGGGTGGCTTTTTTTGGGGAATTTTTGCCTGTGACAATGCTTAGCAGCGGATTTTGGGGATAGAGCTTGAAAAGTTTCTCTGCAGACAGAGGAATCAAATGGGCTTTAAAGGCTTGTGGAAACTGGGGAAAAAAACTGAGGAGCAGAGATTCCCTCTGTGGGTAATGCTTGCGGGCGGGGAGGGAAAGAGTTTGGAGGATAGCAGCTACGATCAGAATTGGTCGACTAATTTTGAGGCCATTAGTACACGAAGGAAAGCAGGCTGTCATTTAGGTAATTAAAGAGAAAGCGGAAAATTATATGAAAGAGTTAACAAGGGGAAAACATGGTGTGAGTGTTCTATTTCACTGCAATGAACTCGTGGCAGTGGACAGAGGGAGAGACTCCCAGCCCTGAGCTGCCCCCACGCAGGAAAAGGGCTGGCACAGCGCTCGGCGATGTGGAACTGGCACGGGTGGCCCAAACCACTCACCCGCCCCATGCCACCCCGGGGCCCACTCCTGTCTCTGGCAGTGTTAAATAGGCAAGGAAGATACCGCAAAGGGATCACCTTTATTGGCTTATTTGATCTTTTTGTTAAAAAATAAGTTCAAATGGTGATAATGGAACATGTCTTGCCCAACAGTCAAAGATAAAACCAGTTTAAATGCTAAAAAAAGAGTTGTGCTTGGCCGCTGCCATACAGCGCTAGCAGAGCCCATACACACACCTGATCTTTTGTTAGAATAAATGGCTCCTGCCGGGGGAAGAGTTGTTTTGCCCATCCTTCGGGTGACAGCCCTCCGCTTTCCACAATGTAGGAGGCAGTTCCTGGTTACGACACTAATTGGGAACTTCCTATAAACATTATTCATCTCTCTCTACACAGCAAGAAGTCCAGAACAAAAACAATAAACTAACAAAAAAAAGAGAATGCTCGGCTGTGTCATACTCTATAAATATTTCTGAGCCACCATAAAAAAAAGGTAAGAAAAATAGTTCCTATGTCATAACAATTACACACTTAAGAGTCTTAAAAAACAAGCTAGTATTTAACCTGAGCTCTCAGCTATAAAAATAGCTTTGTTAATCTTGGCATAATTCTGTGTTTTATTTCCAGATAAAATATATTCCTGTATAGCCACATCTTTTCGCCACTTTAAAGTCTTTCAAACACTCACAGAACCATGGAAAAAAATCAGGTAACTTTCCATTGTAGCTGATGGGTTGATGATCTTCAGTTCTCAAAATTAATTCTATATTGGAAACTTCTTCACCCACTGCAGAAAAGTAAAGATTTTTATTACAATGCGGGAGCATTTCCTCTAAAATATATGACGCAATCACGTGTATGTCAATCGACTATATAAATTTTCACACTGCAGACAATGAAAACACAGAGTAAAAACATAAAGAGGAGAAAGGTGAACAAAGCACTTCAGAGAAAGACAAGTGTCTCAGGGACACCACTGCAGCGTTAGGAAATAAATCCTTTCCAGTTTGTTTTGCAACTAGGAGTGATCTTTGTGCCCTCGGCCAGCCCCTGAGTCACAGTTTACGAGCAGTGGCACATGCTAGTGTGTCCAAACCCGAATATATCCTTTTACTCATTGCTTTTCTCCCTCGCTCTTCAACTCTTCCCCACCCAATCTCTCTGAAGGAAAAACAACCAACTGATGAAAATGGCTAAATCACTGTCAGCTCGTTAGGAAATTAACCTAATGTTTATGAGTGCACCTGCCCTCAACCGATTTCAAAGCGATTTAAAACAAACACAAAGCCAACCCAAAACAATTCAATCACTTCTCTATATGAAGTCGCACAAATCTTTAGTTATTTCTGGACCTGCTCTCAAATCTGAAAAAGCTGCTTTGGATTTAACTGATCACAGTGATTTGGTGCCTTTTAATAAATGAAGAAAATAACAATTCTGCAGCAGCCAGTGACTTGCACCGTCACTAATTCTTGCCATGGATCTACCGTGAATTGTGCGCACATTAGTTCCACCGGTTCTTTCTCACTTGAAGCAAATGAGATTATTTCTGTAGGCTAAGTGTACGCTTACCGCTTTGCTGTATCAGCATGGTGCTCAGCAATTTTGGGGATTTGCTCCTGAAACTTTTTAACATCAGTAGTTTCAGGATGCAAGTCACGGTGCTGGTTTCGATCTATAAAACCTCCAGCTTCTTTTACCTTAGGGCTCTTTTTAGGAAAAGAAGAGACGTCTCCATAGGAACATTACAGCAGAGTAAGGTACAGCATTCCAGCTACTCAGCATCCATTTCCTACGGGAGCCCCATTAGCGTGCACTAAGCAGACCCAACTTATTTTGAAAGAAGACTTAGTGTCTCCATACCTAATGCAGAAACAGCAGAACACGAGGGTGCTACAAACCACCACCGCTCCCCAGGGGCATGGAGGGTTTAGCTCCAGGGGGGAGAAACGGTTCAGGGACTGCTGTTCCAACACACCGAGAAAGAAGTGAGCACCAGCTCTCCGCTGGATCCAAGTCGACCAGTACGAGAAATCCAGCGCCACACAGCTTCACACTCCAGCTTGCTGTGTAGTAACTTCCCTTTGCAGACATGTGCTTGGGTTGTGGCAGCATTTGGAATCTTTCTTTTTTTGCCGATTTCCCCCTCATTGTTGCTAGTTTTTTTTCAGTTTCATGTAGCATTTGGTATTTTAACCATATCTGGTTAGTCTCTTGTCCTCAGAACCAGACAACATGGTGCCTATTACAAGCATCCAATTCACATTAGAAGAACAATCAGAGAATGAGAAATTTCCTGATTCAAAAAGAAAAAAACAATCTGCTACGGGCAAGGCTGCTTTTTTATATTCTGAAACAGCTCTATTCAATACGTTCTACTTTTGGAGCTCTGAGCCCAGGAACAATATGCTACAATGGCCCTTGGCCGTGGCACTGAAAAACACTTCCCAGTCTCTTATTCAACAATGTTCATATCCTTGATCCTGTTATCTGTAACACACAGAAGGATTTTAGCTACAATAAGCAGTGTGCAGGTACTCAGGAATGGGGCTGCGAGATCTGACTGCCCACAGGATGAGGAACACGCTTGAGAAAAGTTTAATTATTTGACTAAAGGAATTACTTGCTGCCTTAATATCTGTTTGCCGTTACAGTACTCACAAGAGTTTTACTGGAAATGCATTCTGAGCAGTGCACTTAGAATCTTGTGCCAGACTCGTATCAGAAGTCCCGAACTTGTATTAATAATGCAGGTGCATTTATAAAGAGGGAAACAAAAAAAAACCCCAACAACAACAAAAAAGTCAAGTTGAAAACACCTTCATACTCACGCAACATCATAGAGAAGAGAATGTAAGCTTAGCACCTCTTTCTTCTGCAGCAGATAACTGGGTTCTGTGAAGAGCTTCTGCAAGTTCTGCTGTCTACATTGTAACGCAAAAACACTATGTAGAAATCAAAGAACTCACATAATAAAAATTACAGAGCTGCCAGGTTCAAACTGGTGAACAGCAAGGATACACTTTTTAATTCCCTCTTCTCCTCCCTCCCCCAAGCAGGGCACAGAATCTAACAGGCACAAATACTGATTAAATTCTAAGGGTTATATTTGATATATATTATGTTTTAAAGCGCAGTTTAAAACAGCCTCAGGTAAATCTGGTTTTAAGCACAGATTAGTTGGCCCATATAGATTAATTAAAACATGCTTGACAAGTCTTTACCCAGAACCGCTCTGAAAGTAGATCAAAGTTCTACAGATGTGGTTCAGAAGCTACCCCCGCCAGTAAACACGAGCCTGCTTTATTTTCTACCCACTAAAGCAACCATTCAGAATGAGAAGCCAGTTTCCAAGCTCAAAAATGCAGTATCAGGTTATAAAGCAGAGTCACGCTCGCTACTAAAGGACGGCCGGTTTAGCCGAGCTGTGACGTGCCAACCAGTAAGCAGGAGCCAGACAGCTGATGGGGCTGGGCAAGAGCCACAAGCAACCACTGTTTTCTAGAGAGCTTTTCAGGAATCCCTCCTACAAGACAGTCTTTTTTGCAAAAGACTACACTGCTGCTGTCTTTCACGCTGAATGAAATCCTGCAGATGAATTTCTGAACAAAATATCCTTTCAGTTTATGCAAATGCTGGCACACAACCTTTATACTCTGTCGGTCAGTCCTAGCACAGCTAAGGTTTCATGGCTCTGAATGTTATCAAAATTGCTTTGTCTGTTACAGTACCATTGCTCTGGTCAAGTTCATCTAAGGATATAAGGAGTGCAACGTTTTTTAGAGAGGTTAATACCTTTCAGGAGAAAGCTGAGGTTTCAGCGTGCAGCCTTCTCATTAGGAGTGTGTTTTAAAAACAAAAGCCTAAATTCTCCCTTTGTGATACATATCAGCACAAGTTTACTCATTTCTAGTGACAAGTGCTATAATCTCCTTGTCAAACAAGGTAGAAATTCTTAAGGATATTTATGAAAACAAACAAGTGACCCTTCTCCAATTACTCCTATTGCCCACACAGTCAAGGCAGAAACTCCCTATCAGTGTTCATGCTCATAAAATAAATTGCCAGGACAGCTACATACAGGTTATTTTCTTTGACCATTGAGTAAGTTCTTTGACTCCGCAATGAAGAAATGAAAACTATTAACCCACAAAACCTATTTAAGCTGGGAATCCGGTTCCAATTACATACAAAACTATTCTATATATCACCTATTTCCTATACTGTCCTCCTTTCCACAACTATACGCAGTGTAATAAACCAGTCCTGAATCTAAGTCATACTTGTGCTCGCTTTTTTCTAGACCTCCTACAGCTTGCTCCAAAATGACTTCTTCCTTCCATCTGTTAAGACACATGCAAAAGTCAAATCCTGTCATGACCTTGAGGAGCCATAAAGAATCCTATACAAAATCTCAAGTACTTCATGCTAAGGTATGCAGGAATTTTCTCTTTGGCAAAGTGTGAGGAGGATATTTATAATGTCGCAGCACAAGTCAAGTATAAGGGAAAGAATGTTACCAATCACTCTTCCCGGCCATCTAAATCTAGTCATAGAGGAGTAATATATACCGTATTAATGCTGCTGCTGTTAGGACTGCAGCGGGGGCTTGCGTGGAGGAGAGTGCTAAGCTCCAGATCAGCAACCATCTGTCGAGACTCGGCCAACGCCTGCTGCAGCTTACTTACGGGGGAACTGGTACCCTGGAGGAGACAGAAAGTGAGCCAAAGTTACGAAATTATCCTTTTGGAACGTGTCAAAGGATTATAACATACCAAGAATCATCACTTTCATTTTGAAATGTCTTAGTTCAAAATACGACTACATAACACTGCTCCAGACTCTGTCTAACTGCTGATATTTCCAATAAACACAGATACGTCTCCTAGTGTCAGCTTTTTAACAGATCTTCACGTGCGCGTGTACATAGCACACACAACAGCAGTACTTCAGTGATAAAGGGGAGAATGAAAAAAGGCATGAGAAAGAGGGAAAACCAGGCAGAACAAGAAAGAAACAGTGTCCAATAGCTTCTAATAACTATGTCCAAGAGTAGTCAGATATTCTGCTTTACTGGAATTAACATGTATCAGCCAGCATCCATTATTCTAAAGTCTGTCATTGTTTTTTAACTCACTTATGCTGTCCCAGACATATTGAGACAAGAAGGAATTATTTTGAAAAAATAATTTACCACCTTTGCTTTAAACCTGCTGTCTCGTAATTCAAGTTCCTAATTCTTCCACGCCAGCAGATGTTTGCTTTCCTACCATCACTCACAATTCCACCTTAAAAATTAATGAAATACATTCTGCAATAAAATACTGACTTGGTCAATGGTAGCACTGCAGCATCGATTTGTCGTCTTAGTCACTGAAAGGTCATTGATCTCCAGAGGGAAGTCTTCATCAGAGAATTTCTCACATCTTTGAGGCCTGTCTCCTTTCTGGGTGGATGTCAAACAGGGAGAACCCATGTGAAAAGAATTCAGATCCACGTTTTCTTCACTATTAAAAAAAAAAAAAAGACATTGCCAGAAACAGCATCACCATTCTTTTTAAACTTTCAAAGGAAAATCATGGGACAACATAAATAATTATGGACCCTGAGCCAAGAAAACCATCAAGCATGTGAGATTACTCTTTTCCTCAGAGCGGCGCCCATGTTTAACAGCTTCATTAGATCAGTTTCATCCTCTGAGGACCACAGTTTGACATTCAACCAGTTTCAAGAACAGACACATTACCATGTGCTTCAGTGTCTATTTAACCTTGTAAAGAGCACACAAAAGGCAATATTTAGTTCCTCCCAATACTCTCGTACTCCTTCTTCTCTCATACCCTACTCCCTTTTTCTTTTTTTAATCAACCATTAGGCAACCTAATATTTGTAGCTGTATTTTTCAAGGGAATTTCACAGTCTTTTAAAGTCATCATCTCACTTCAGAGATCACAGGAGAGCTCTCCCAAAGAGGCTTTATTTTATTTATTTTTAAATACAGCAGCAAACAGTAAAGCGCTGTTCAGGCAAACTGTGATTAAACTGAAAACTCAGCTGCCTGACTACCACTTCAGTGTGGAGTTGAAGCACACGATCTTCCCCTAGGTTTTAAAGCAAAACAAAAATATTAATTTATCACTGGGTACATCTGAGTGTATTTAGGAATATCTGAAAAGCAATTTAAATGACAGTTAAAGCAACAAATCATACCCTGCACGTTATTACTGACCAAACACTGACTCACAGCCATCCCACACTTGTCCTCATACAAAAGGTCTTCAGCCCTTAATATGCATGTCAAATGATTGAAACTTTTCTCTTACACCTTTCCCACAGTAAAAGGTAACTTTATTATAGCCTACCCTAGGGAGAAACAGTTCTCAATTTCAATTCCTTAAATCACAATTTTATCAAAATGTACCAAATCCCTCCCTCAGCTCCAGCACCAATTAATCACAAATTAAGACTAGAAATAATACAAGCTGTAGCATGTTTGAAATTAATTTGATCATCTACTCTAGCAGCACAGGAGCCCAGCAGCACCCTAGCTGAGCCCTCTGTCCCGTGTGCTGTGTTTTCACACAACACTGAGTGCTCTCTGCAGCTTGTACAAAGACGCGCCCTGGTTTCTGCCAGCAGTTTCAAGCTACGCAGTGTTCATTTTCAACTGCTAATTTCCACTTGATACAGTTTTTAAAAAGTAAATAAAAGAGCGACCATCTCCCCAGAATCAAACATTTCTGTATTCCTCACACTTCTGAACAAAACAGAAGCACAGTGCTAGCACTGCCTGGAACAGGTAAATAATTAAAAAACACGTATATTTTAAAGAAAATACTATCTTCAAATTTACAACATTTCATTAAATATTCTTTAGATACAACACATACCCCACCTGGCAAGACTGTTACCAAAAGGTTTATTTTTAAGACTTTCAACCTAAGAAAAAGCCCTTGTGAGAGATGCCAGCTCAGAAGTGTCTATGTCTCATTTCACTTCTCTTGTAAAACACTGGGATACAATGGGCTTTCTTTTAAGAGAGAAAAGCTTGTGTTTGTGAGCTTCTGACAAGGAAAGGCCCTGGAGAGATATGAGGGAACAGGCTGTAGCTTCCTAGAACAGGGGATGAGAGGAGATGCAATGAGCACAGCCAGTTTGGAAGAACACACAGGTTGGGAGGGAAGGGAGGAACCAAACAGTTTGATTTTGAGGCAGGGAGACCCAAAGGCTCAAGGAATGGTGGCTTAGTCCAGCAGAAGCACACTGAACAAGTTACTGCTGACGCTCCATCTTTAAAACCAGAATTGAGATAAAAATCCAAAGGCAGCAAATGTTGGTCCAACATAAATTAAGTCACTAAGTCAAGAGCGCACAGAAATGATTCCTGCACTACAGTATTTCACAATCACTCTTGCAGTTGGATAAGGTATTCAACTGCGTTAATAGCCTTCTTGTTGGCTGTTCCAGAATTCAAGAACTCATGTCAAAAATATTTGCTGGGCTGACAGGGAGGTGCCAGCACCCTTCCCTACACACAAAATACATCATCAGCACTACAAAGCCAGCAATGGAAAACTGGAGGATCCAGATTCAAGTCCCAGAAGGAATGTTGTGTTCGGTCTCTGCCGTTAATGCCTTAACAAGAAGCCCACACTGAGGACTGCAATACTACTGCCTTCCTCCCATTTATGGGGTGAGAATTTATTCAGTGGCAAATGAGAGTCTGCAGAGGTTGGAGCGCAGACAGTCCAGGATTTGCACTGAGTCAATCATCCCCAATTAGCAGGGCTTCTAAGACCAAATGTGGGCATTAAGAAAACCTGATAGCTCAGCAGTAAATCCCAAATGGGTAGAGCAGCCCTCCTGTACTGAAGGATATCAGCTCTATCTGCACTGCCTGGGTTGAATTTGTTCCTTCTCCCCTAAAATCCCCTTAAGGACAAGACAAAAAAGTGAAAGCAGTTTTCATGATTCAGCCTCAGAAGAGATTTGGAGGAATGGCAATGTGTCATTTGTGCTGCTGGGGGAGTAGATAAGAAAGTTCAAGGTAGACGTAAGGGAATGGAGTCTTTTTAATGATTTATGGACAGTGGAAACTAGAGAGAGCCCATACACAGTGTGAAGCTCAGCTAAGCTGCGTGGGAATGTGCCAGGACAGCATTCTTTTTCAATGGCTGCCCATTCACCTTGTTTCTGAACAGGTCTGTCCCCCTACAGTAACAATTTCTATACACTACAGTAAACAGTTTCTACAATATTTTTGTTTAAAAGCAGCACAGAATGAAAGCATCTGTACATCGGATATTTCCATTCCATAACCTTAATTTGTTTGGACATTGGGCAGACTTGCGGGCTAAAATTCTTAGCAGGTTTAAACAGCTGTTCATTTACTGTACTTGTCAAACTACCAGCTGAAGAGCTACTCCCCCTTCTCTTCTCTGTCTAAAAGGCAGCTATGAAAAAACCTTCAGAAATCCTTCTAAAATAGAGCTGGTAACTCAGTCAATTTTTTGAAAGGAAACAGCGTAACCAACACAACAAATCCACAGAAAGTCACAGCTCTCAATGCCCTCGCTTGTGCAGGCATAAAACCACATCTATAAATGCAAAGCAGCATTTTCTATCTCGGATACCGTCCAATACGACTAAGACACCCGAGTATTTTTCCGACACTTCTCAGCATTAGAAACCTCATTCTGCTCATCTGCACATGTCCTTTTCCTCCCCCAACATAAACACAGGGATAGAGTCCCACTAACAAAGATGCACTGGAGAGTGGACAGATTGCTGTCCTTTAAATCTTGCCATCTCATTTTCTTGCCCTGAGTGAGGAAAGCAGCCTGTGCAGAAGAGCCGTGTCCTACATTCCTGCCCAGCCACTGTGTGATTTCTCAACAGAAATAACACAGCCACTAAAGCATCACACAAGATCTAGGTTTGTTTCTTGCCTTACAGAAACATCACTGTAGAAGTCCAACTCTGGTTGGAACATATTTTACCCACCAGATTTACAAGCAACATCTGGGATTTCAAAAAATTGTAAGATTTTTTAAGTCTGCATTTTTCTCAATTAGTTTATTTGGCAAGTTATGTGGTATCACAGCTTCTCCTGCCCACGCAGCCCTTGGGGCTAAGAGATGCAAAAAAATAAATGCATAAAAATAGAATCATGATACCTTACAGCTATTTTAACTTATTTAAATTTACTACTTTTCAAGTTGGTAGACTACTTTTAAAACAGCAGTTACTTTACACATCACTAAAGATAACATAAATTATTGAAAGCTTGTACACCCAAGTTTCTACGTAACTCCAGCTTGTACCTATCTATTTCTTAAATGTAACAAGACATAACCTTTTTGAGCTGGCACATTTCGTCTCTCGTGCACTCTTGAAGCTGCAATCTTTTCCATGCCATATATTTCCATCTCCTTTCATGGGTTTGAAAATCTTCAACCATTCTGAATCTGATACTGGCTCCCACCATGCATCATTTTTTATGATGAAGTTGTTACTACTACAGGAATCAGATTCAGACTTGTGAATCGCAGCAGAAGCCTCTCTGGTTTTTTGGCCAAACAGAATTCCAGTTCTCTCTTCCCAGATTTTATTTTCATTATCAGTTTTGTCAGATGTGACGGTGTTCTGGACCAAAGTACTTGGTGAATCTACACCAGAACTGACATTAAGCCAATGCTCACAATCAGGTGAAGACGACTCAAAGGTTTGTTGGTCTCTGCTTTCCATTCCATCCTCAGAAATGTCGCTGTTTCTCAATGGCCTTGTGTTGTTTGCCTCACAAAATACTTTGCTGCCTAGCTCATCAGAGCTTGATGCAACATCCCGCCTTTCTTCTTCTTCTGTAAGGACAGCCAAGACTTTCACAACTTTTTGACACCGGTTTAAGTACGCTGAGGTAGTTTCCTCCAAGTCTGATGCATTCAGTAACAGTCTTTTATCTACTTCACACATCTCAGAGGTGATTTTTACCCTACTTTTTGGAACCTGTGCAGTTCCACTCTCCTCACATATCTCGTGGGTGCCCTCAGTCCTAACTGTGTCTGTCTCGCTGTTACTTTCAGGGGCAGAGAATGCCACACCTATGCTACAATGGCACGACAAAGAAAACAGTCAGAAATACCGCATTTAAAGAGCATACATAACTGTACTCAAGATTAAAACTCTACATTAACCAGAGGCTCTCGCCATGGTTCTGCAGTAGTTCATACACCAATAGGCAGGTTGTCCTGCCAAGAGCCGACAGAGATCTGCCCAGATTTGGCTGTTACTTCCCAAAATTAACCTGAGAGTTCCCTTATGTTTTATGTAGTGTGGTGATTCTGTCTGAACCTCCATGGTGTGCACCAATTTCCTAATCTGAAAGCAATATAAACTTTGATTTTTAAACAAAAGTAGTAGCAGGTCAGATTAACACTTCTATCACCAGACTATTAACATTTTTTAAAAATTCATTAACTGTCTGGCCTTGTTCTGTGACAGACACTCATGGTACCTCCTGACCAAGTAAAAGAAGGTATCTGACAACTTCAGTGGTCGTTTGTGGTTGAGTCCAGCAAAGCCATCTTGACACACCATCCTTTTTTAGGATGTTAGTTGTGGCTGAACAGCAAACCCTCTCTTCAAGAATAAACTACTAAAAAAAAAAATGGGAAAAAGAAAAAGATTACCTCCTTTCATGTGACGCCTTTTCATGCTTTTGCCTTAATTCTTGAGAGCTCTCCAAATTGACATGAAGAAATTGCAAGTCACGCTGCTGTTTTACGTAGATCTGTTTAAAGATAGTAATGTGCATTAGTGAAAGTCTGGAGTGCAAGAACATTGTCATCAGGTCCTAACACATTGCCCATCTTCCAAAATATCCTCACAACATTTTTATAAACCAATACCTGTAGTCAAACTATTGTCAAAGCATTCCAAATCTACGGGGCCATCTCTGCACGTATTAAGGAAAATAATGTTTTGCGGCACTAAACAGTGTTTCTATTAGAAGACTGTAGTGGTCTTCTAAAATGGAACCACACCGAATCATAAATACAATATCAATATTGTTATTTAATACATGTTGTTATTACATTGTTCAAAGTTATGCACAATTACAGGACATGGAATGATGATCACGGTATTTGGCTTTCACTTGAAGGGATTTCTTGTAAAGTTATTGTAGAAGACAACCCACTGATCAATTATTTGCAATAAAAAATAAATAAATTGAACATGCCTTGGGAACCTCAAATGAGTGCAGGTGGAAACACTGGTTTTAAGTCTGTCTTGAAAAACAGATCTTTCAGCACACCATTCCCCTTTTACCCTGCCTGAGTTCACCTTGGGCCCGCCCCACTCCCACTGCCTTTCACCTGACTGCTGGAGCCGAGCACCCTCTCTCACGTACCAACAAACTGTTATCTCAACAGGCTGCCCCCGCTTTACTGCTATGAGGGTGGTGTTTACTCATCGGAGGACTGAGTAAATATTATACAAAAAATGGCTAAAGGCACATGTAAATACAAGGATTTATACCATGGGTTTTTAATATTAACCAAAACCCCCACATTCTATAGGGATCCCAGCAAGGCAGAAACAGCAAACTTGATTTTTTTTTCTTAACTAAGAATAGCTAGATCTAACTTTTTTATACTGTTCCATGCAGATCTGATGTTATTGAAAAATGCCTTCATAATCTCAGAGTAGGAACACATTTAGGGTTGTACCTGTCGCAAACTTGATAGTTCTGTGTCAGTCCGTGCTTGTTTAGACCTGGCAAACTGAAGAAGTTGATCCTTCCTATTTGATTTCTCAACTGTTTCAAAACATACAATTTTTAAATTATTTAAAGTGAACAGACACAAAGCAAGCACATTTGTTAATGCATATGCAGCAGTAGAAACAGGTACCTAACCAAAAGGATTTTCATAAAACCAACAGGATCTGTTTCCCCTCCAAATAAAAACAGCACAAAACCCACACGAAAACTAAAGAGATCAAGTATATTCCGTGGACTTTTCACCAGCAACTAGCTTTATTTTACTAGCAGCAATATACTTCTTCATTGACTGATTTAGTTTACTTTTTCATGTTAATATTCTTCCATGAAAAGGAAATTATGTAATTAATTCTAATTCATGCCTTGTACAGGGAAGTGCTGGGAAATACTTCCCATTACTATTGGTTTTAAAATAATGAGATGTGGGATCAATATTTGGCAAAGGTAATGGCAGATAAAAAGACACAGGCAAGTAAATAATCTCACAGCAGAGGACATCTTTGGCCACCTAATCTTTCAAGGTATATTGCCTGTCTGCAGAACCCTGCAGCAACAATCAGCCTGCCTTTCCTATCCACTGCAGTAGAGAAGAGTTCCTCTCTACCCAAAACCAAAGTGAAGCCATCAACAGACAGCAAGCTGCGTTTTACCAAGTCATGCATATTAAACTGTCTAAACCAAACCCATCGGCTAAAGAAAAACCAAGAGAAAAAGTGAATTTGTAAACACACTTCTTCCATACAAAACTGGAGAGAGTGAATGGGCTGGTAATTTCATAGGGCCTAAGCTTTAGGTTTTGCACATGGTTTCTTTTCAGTAGGTCACCATTTTCTATGCAACCTATGTCAGAAGGGAGAATGACACCACAGGAGACATAAAAGTCTCAAAAACTTTCAAGAGAGAATCCTCCAAGCCATCCCTTCATGCGTAATCATACAGGCGAACTTTATGCTTTTACAAGATTCTCCGAACTGTTACTGCAGAAGCCCTAGTTACTGCTTTCATAGAAGAATGACACACAAAGGCGCATCCTTTATTAAACTGCAAGAAAGGTTGATAAGAGGCTGCCTCATTCACAAATACTAGTGAACCGCTGCTGTCTAGAAGTCTCTGCACTGTTGAAAGCTAAGGCATGAAAACGCCAACTGCCCACACTTACCAATAAGTGCAAGCTCATTCCTCAAGCAGCCATTTTCTTGTCTGAGGTGAATGATTTCTTCCTGCTGCTTATTATTTTCCTTTATCCTTTCACAGAGGTCATCTTTAAAACAAAATGTAGTATTTCCCAGAATGAAAAGGAATCATGCTGGTCTGCACTGAATTAGGTGCCCAGTATAAACATTTACCTTTCAGCTTATTTGTTTCAAGTGTTAGTTCTTTCAGTCTCAGTTTGAGGTCTTGCTTTTCTTCGTTTAGACTGAATTCCTCCGTCTTTGCTGCATGCAATGCACTTTCCAGCTTTCTGAATTTAGATGTAAACTCAATAATGTAATCAGTTGTTTCAAGTATAACCTCGTCCTGAAATATGAAATAGAATGTATTCTTGATTATTGTTTTATCTTCATGTATGGATTTTGACAAAACAACAGTACATCTTACTGCAGCAGTTACAGCTACTTCACAGATTTTCTTCTGAGCTCTTGAGGAAAAAATCCCAAAAATCAAAGCCAGGAAACAAGCTTGTTTATGAAAATAAACCAGTTTATTGTTTGTTGACCACTCTTCTCTTCTCAAAAAAGCCTAAGAATTAAACAGCAGTGAGATCAACAGTGACTACACCACTGCAGGACAGTCACCAGTAACTGCACTGCAGTTTGACCACATTTACTGCCTGATGAGATGACAGATGTTACCTTCAGCTTAAGCATAGTAAGAAGCTCCTGTTCTCTCGCTTGCAGCTGGCCTGTTTTAGCAGACAGTTCCAAAACTGAGCAGTGGAGACTTCGATTTTTCTCCTAGTGAGCGGAAATAAGAGCGTCAGCTACTACTTCAGTAATGCAAAGTTACTATTTTTCCAGTAAACGTGTGCACAACTTTATTTAAACTTCATGAATAGCAATGTGGGATTCTGAGCAAGCTGTGAGGATCTGGAGAAAGGAGAACTGGAGTAGAAATTTTCCCCCCAATTATTACAATTAAACTTGCTTGCAATCAAGGGTCTTAATATCCTGCATGTCTTAAGTCAAACCGAGTAGACAGATGAAAACGCAGAATACTGCTTTACTGTACTGCATAAAGGGAGAAAAATTATCCCAATAAACAAATCATTGCCAAATCACTTTAAAAAAAAATCTAGAACTCTTGAATAACAATTATTTCAATATCCTTAAATTGTTTTCATAACGTTACAGTTCATCATAGTAATCAAACCTGTAAATAAAACTTTCTGGAACTTCCCAACCAAGTACCAATACTGTTCTGGGGGCCAGCACTGCCTTTGCCATCACAGTCCCTGACATTTTTGGAGGCAAGTTTGTTCTAAGCAGCGTTCTCCAAAACTAAGCAAAGAAACAGCAGACTCCAAATCCTACCTTAGGAAAACTTTTTTGCCTTTTTTTTTAACGAATCAGAGCTATATCTTAATCTAACATTACTGTACTACAGGACAAATACAACTCAAGAGCCTTAATATGAATATTTATTCACTAGTGAGACTCACAAATGCCACTGGCATTCTGTACCTGCATGGACTGCGAAATCAGACCATTACTCAACTCCTACCTCCAGAGCCTGACAGTGAACAGTTGCATCTGTTACTTTTTGAGACAGCTCTTTAAACTTCTGTTGTGTATATTCAAATGTTGCCCTACTGTCATTCTGCCGAGATTCTAAGAACTTTAACCTTTTGGTGAGTGATTTTATAATGTCATTTCTCTTGTTCAGCTCATCTGAAAAGAAGGGAGACAAAGGTACCTGTAAGAAAACAGCTCAGATACTGTCATGCAATTTTTTAAATCTCAGAAATAATTTAATCCAGTGTTTAATCCAGTGTTCTAAAATCATGCGATTCAGAATGGACACTCATGTTGCATACTCTGAAGCAGGATTCCCCAGCCACCCAGGTCAGATGGAACACAAACTCTGTGGCACCTCTGTACTACGGCTGTCAAACAAGACTGCTCAGAGCTGCCAGGTGATTAGCCGTGCGGCTTGCGGATGATGTCAGAGCTGTGCAGCAGAACCTCAGGGCACAGGGCTCTGCAGTACACCAGCAGGTTTGCAAATTGTTCTCTTCCCCCACTTCTATTTAAACAGGTTTTTTTTGAAAGAGGCCACAGAAGCAATTTACATATTCAAACGAGAAAGAGCTATCTGATTATCATATCCCCTTCAAGATCAGATCACTAGTACCATTGTGGAAGTTTTGATCTCAGAAAGAGACAACCAAATTTAAGGCTGAAGGGTAGGAAATGGTTCATTATATGATGCAAAACCGTTATTGAGGGGTTTAAGCACCTGAATTTACTTAAAAGACCAGGGTCTTATTCTTCGTACACACAATACTTACTGTTTAATAAGCTGCATCGTTCTGCTAAAGTCAGTCTTTTTTGACGATCATCTTCCCAGGCTAGAAGCTCTTGTTGATGCACTGCAACCATGTCGTTGAGTTCCTTATCACGATCTTTCAGTTCCGCAATTAAAAGCTGGAGTTCTTGCCTCTGTTTCTGAATGGTGCTGTTCTCAAGGCTTTCGCTAAGTTTCTATAAAAGGTAACGCACGGAACACGTTTAATATAAAGAGGCAGCAACAAATTCTCTGATAATAAACTCGAGGTTTTAATTTAAGTTAAAATATTTTTAAATTATGAATAGAGACCATTCCAAAAAGTTCCTTGTGTTTCTGGTACCACCTGCGGTCCTTGACTGAAACCGTTAGCAGTACAATGAGTACTCTCATGTTAAAAATAGAGCTCTGATTGTTACTTGTACTTTCATTTTTTACCTGGGGCGAAGCAGAACACGGCACTGATGAATTCATAGGGGACTGGCGACCAGAGTGCTACCAGGCATTAGTGGATACTGGCAAATATTTATGGCTGTAACCTTCTGCATGGATGCCGCCTCCGATTTAAGCACTACATGGTTACCCGCCGAGAGTGCTGCTGACCTGGCAACCCTGCAGGAACGACAAACGCCAGCCACTGAGAACCGGCCGAGGCGGGGGCACGGACCTGCGGCCTCCCACGGCGGCCGAGGCCCTAGGAGGGCCCTGAGGTGCCACCAGCTCGGGCGAGCGGCCACCTGGGGCAGGCCTGCGGGTACCCCGAGCCCTCCCGCACGGCGGGGCCGCCACCCCCGCTTCAGGGGCCTTCCTCGTCCCCTCAGGAACCGCCGCCCCAGGGGCCTTCCCCTCACTTCGGGCCCGCGCCCACCGCCTGAGGGGCCTTCCCCTCTCCTCGGGGCCGCCACCCCCGCCTCAGGTGCCTTCCCCTCTCCTCGGGGCCGCCACCCCCGCCTCAGGTGCCTTCCCCTCTCCTCGGGGCCGCCACCCCCGCCTCAGGTGCCTTCCCCCTCCCCTCAGCCCCTGCGCACCCGCCTCAGGGGCCTCCCCCACCCCAACCCGTTGCTCCGCGCCCAAACCCACCGGCGCCCTCGCCTGGACGTCACGGCGGGGCCCCGCCCCCGCCAGCCGTTGAGTGGCCGCCTCGGGCGGCGGTTGGGGAGAAGCTCCGCCCCCCCCCCGCAGCGTCGGGACCGAGGGTTCGAGTCCCGCAACCGCCTCAGGCCGCGCTCCACCGGTGGGGCTGGAGCTGCCTCGAAAAACGTGATAATTAATAATGTTTTTAATAGGAGACGAGTAAAGAACGCGACTGGATGTTACAGGATGGCGGTAACTACCCTGCGCAGCTTTTAAATGGAACAATTACAGTGATACAGTTACCTCATTAGATAAACCATTCTCAACTAGACAAAAAGCTTATAAACAAAAATCACAGGAAAAAAAGGAACTTTACCAGTAGAGGAAAGGGTGTACAATGTGTCGCCCCCTTGGGTTTGATCTCATCTGGGTTTTACAGAGCCAGGAGAATGTCAGTTCCAGGACTGTGCAGCCAGGGAGCATTTAGTGTTATTAAATGGGGCAGTGAAGTCCAAGGAAAGGAATGGACGCCCGAGGCTGTTTGCAGGGGTCCAGGGAGCAGCACTGGACCCCAACTGCCAACACGGGTTGTAGAAACAAACAGCAGTCACGATAAAGTTAATTACTACCACTCTTGAACTAGCAGTATGCTGAAAGCACACAGCCACTCAAATTGCCTCACCGACAAGACCAGCAGGGTTAGGAGTTCATTTGGAATTATGAAAACAGGCTAAACCTTTCACACACATTTCTCAGTGTTTCCATTTAATAGAATAAAATAGTTCAACCTACAACAATCATCTAATGCAATTGCCTGACCACTTCCAGGTGCATTTCCCTTTAATTGTTAGCAAACCTTTAGAATGTTTGTCCCATTCTGATTTCTAAGGTTTTATGCAGGTAAAGGAGAGGTTCCACTTTCTGTACATTAGGCCCATGCCTTATTCACTCAAGTTCAGCAGACAGGACAGCAAATGAAAAATAAGCTTTTAATGACTTAAATTATTGTTGTTTTCCTGTAAAAACGTTAGAGGAAAGTAGCTGTAAAGAAAACAGAAACTGTATTCAGTGAAGAACAGTAATTTTATTTAAATCTACTTCATGCATAAGCATGATAGAACCCCAATTTAACTTTGGCAAATATCACAACAAAAAAAAACAAACCAAGCAGCCTATACAGAACAGTGAAAATGCCAAGGATATGGGTTCTCCACAGTTTCACTGCAGAGCAAACGGATTTAGAAGCCCCACTTTGGCTACATCATTTATAACCATATAATTAAATAAAGGTAGTCTTTCACTATCACTTCTTGACTTCTCCAAGATCTTCAATGCTATCATCATCCACCTGGGAAAAAAAAAAAAAGGCCGAAAGACAGCATATTAGGTATATTTGCTTCTTACATGTCTCATTATCCACCACTGTACATGTAATGAAATGTGGGAGAAGTATACAGCACCATCCGAGACTCCCTGCTGTAAAATCCACGAGTGACACATGCCTATAGGACAGATCCTCCAGGGATCTGAACAAAGACCGTTGTCCCAACAGGGTTATTTCAGAAAGATCTGCAACCAGGAAATACCAGAACAAGGGAGAGACAAAGAAAGTGCTTGCAATTACAGCGGCACAACCAAACCTCTCAACCATCGACACTTCAGTCCAACCCAAGCTAGCTGATTCCTTGTTCTGAAGCACAAGTGCATGGTTGGTTTGTTTGCGGTTTTTTTTTGGCTTTGCTTTTTTTCTTTTAATTTTGCAATATTTTAAAGAGATTTTTAAAAAATAGGATGGCAGTGTAAGAATACTTAGGCATTCACCCTTAAGAAACGGTCACAAAGAAGCCACAGATACTCGACAGCTGGACTTCCTCCGACATGCCTTCCTCACCAATGCATCCACAGTAACAGCACTACATGTTTAGGAAGTTAATGTTTTTTGTACAACGGAAGCAACATTTGACTTCAAATTTAATCACTCCTTAACCTCGTCGTTCATAGGTGGGAATGCAACAACTGGTCTCTTATTTTTGTGTAACAACCTGTGCCGCCAAAGATGAAACAGTTTTTCAAAAAATCACTGGAAACTCACAGGCTAAAACTAGAGTTCCGACAGAAGAAACTGTTTATTACCTCAGGCCATTTCTCCTGGATTACATCGATAATGTCATCTGTAAAATCCCCCTGAATGATGATCTCGTCTTCTCCTGTTACTGAGGCACCGCAGGAAAATTTCTGAGCGAAAAACCTTTGTGCTTCTTTAAGATCAATTTCTGTTGATGGGAAAATGGACAGTTTAAGTACAGTCATTTCATGTAAGTATTTTCTCAAGTTTAAAACAAAAATCCTGTTTTAACTGTTGAAAAACTAGTGGCAGTTTACAGTTAAAGCTTTGCTACAATTTCCATTGAAAGCAAAAGTCTGTTGTTTACATAGAAAACAACTGACTACAAATCTAGCAAACTCTTCAAGGCAAAAATCGCTGAATGTCCTCTATGCATTCTGTTTATGCAAGTCTACACTACACGCGCTCACCAGAAACAGCACATGCAGAACTGATTAAAAAGCCCCTCCAGTTGTGAGTAGCTTCCATAGTTATTGAACAAGTTTTTTCCATAGAAGTGCTTCAAAATGTTCCTTTCAGAAACACATCCCAAAAATTTTTGAGACTGGCTTCCAGCGCAAAGATACATATCCACTTCAGCTCAAGCTAGCACATATTACTGATCCCTCAAGAAGACTGACAATATTCTCATGCAGGAAATATGTAACGTATCTCGTTAATACAACCAAGGTTAAAACTTACCTTTTTAACAGAATTCGTGATCAATGTGTGAAGTAAGATGTTGTTATAAACACCAAGTGGCTGTTTGCAGCTGAACCAAAGCTATGTAGGACAGCATTGTTAGTGTACTTTGGTAATAATTTGACTGCCTTACTAGAAAGGCAGTTAAAGCCTTACTTAATCAGTCTCAAGAATAGGTAAATTAATTGTCAATAACATATTTACAGGTTTGATAGAAATAAGAAACTTTTTGAAAATAAACAGGTTTATAATTAAAGACAATAGACTACTCTGAAGTCTAACAAGTGGATTGCTATGGGAAGCCCTGTTTCAAAAAAAACCCGTAACCCTATTTAGTTGCAAACACTGTGGAAATAAGGACTTTTACTAATTTATCAGTGAGGGAAGCCAGTGTGCCTTTGGCATGCTTTGGAACTGCTATAAGTACCTTGGGACTTTCACCTCACACAGACGGAAGTGGATCACTCAATGTAATACAATCAGAAGAAACATCATGAGGTTAAAGGCAAGCACATCTAAAACCAACAAAAGCCACATAATAAAAGTCAACTCACCAAATGTTGCAAGGCCACATACTCTCGTGACATATTTTTTCTTTGCTCTAGGAATTTTAGCTATTGTAACTTTCTGTGGTACAGTCTTCTTTTTCTGTTTTATCTGACCTCTTCCCCCTTTAAAACAAGAGTATAAGGTTGCATAATTAGTTAAATGATGACACAATCAAGGAAAAAAGCGTATAAGGTCAGATTTCATCCCTATGAACAAAGAAACTGTTATCTCCCCATCAGTATTGGTAAACAAAAATATATTTTGCACATTGTCTCACACTGGGTTCTTTTTAGTGTTTAAGAAAGGTCCCATGTCATCAAAGCTCAATATTACAATAAATAACAATATATGCATGTCAACCGTGCGTTAAAGTACAGCATGCACAGCAGAACCCCGTTCCAATTATCAAACAAGGGGCTTTCCCCACACTTTACTAATTGCTGCATTTGGTCTACATTTAACCCTTCTTTCAGCAATTGTTCTTTGGTTGCAATCCTAGGAACAAACTGTTACTTTAATGTTTTTCATGCGTTTAACGTCCTCAGGGTTTGTGTCTGAGGCAAAGCAACTTACTCATGTCCGTTTACTCAGGCCATGATGACATGCTTACTATGGCTGCTGGTAAACAGCAGATTAAGTTCTAGATATCCATGCACGACCCCAGTATGAACTGTATATCTATGTATGAGCTAGCAGAAAACACCACGCCTCTGAAACAGAAGCCGGATACAGTAGTTGACTGCCAAACTTCCACATGATTTAACATCTTTCTTACTGTCTGTTTCTAGGCCAACCTGAGGGAACACTTCATATATCAGGCATTTATTAGTCTGAGCAAAGCATGCAAAAGATATATTCCACTCATTAGGATTCTACAAGTCAGATTAAGATCTCTGTTAACTTTGTATACACTCATCAAGTTACTCCAGGGTAACCAGTTTCATGTTCTCAAGCTTTCTCAGCATGAAAACCTAAAGAATTTATGACAAGCAAACTAGCCCCTTGTGACTACTACTAACATGCAGCACCTTCAATTCTACATAACTATAAATTGACATCCAATAATCTAAGACAGTAAATTCTGTCTTAAAATTTCTTCAGTAAATTTCCGCAGTGTCTTAGTAAGTTTTTGCTTGTTTTTCCTCACTCTCTTTTTTACCATCCATCTTATACCACCATACTTAACACCATACCATAAGTTTTCACAAAACTTCCGATTCCATGAGAAAAATCCCTAAACACTATTATTTTTGAACCAAAAACCCAACTGAAAACTAACCATACCACCCCAAGCAATAAATACATGTTGAAAGAAAATGTCCTGAAGTCTTTGGGAAAAGCATCCAAGCTACAGAACGTAAGTTACTGTTGTCACTACGCATAGCCTACTGACAAGGTAAACATAGCTGGTTACCAAGACACAAAAATAAAACATCTGCAGTGACAGGCGGCTTAAAATCTGAATCTTACTGGGCTATTAACCCTAATTTCTGAAACACTACAGACACAACTGACACTCCACAGGCAAACGCATATTGACAACCCCAGAATTCTGATTTATGATGGAAAACATGTTAATTAAACAGAAAGAACTCTAATGATAGAAGGTAAAAGTGTATTTAAATTGTTTCATGAATTTTGCATCTTTGAAAATTGGGTTTTGAAAGTGTTTTTCATTAGTATTGCTAGGAAGAGACATAGCTGTTAATGGAGACATAGGTGATGGTGTTAAAAGCATAAACCCAAATACTGTTACATGAATACAGAGGAGGGGTGGAATGAAAAAAGGCAAAAGCAGTGTCATGACACATTAATAGAGGAAAGCAGTCTTTGTTCTACTCTGCAGGCAATCTACAAACCGCTGTTAAACAGGGCAGAAACAAGTATTCTGGGAGGCACACCAGGTGATTTTAGGTTGAGAAGAATTACTCCTTGAGTAAGTACAACAGCAATGACAGGAACAATGAGATGCACGATGCAGGTCATCTTTCACTTGCTACTACTACTGCTATCCAATTCTTCCATCAGCATATGTCACCGCACTAACTCCGCTACCACTGGAAGAAAGGTATTTGGTATCTTTGGTGCAGAGTCAAAGCGTAGCTAACAACCAAAATGCAAGGAATCCGTGCCATACTCCAGAGCAGCAGGTGAGAAAGGGATGCCCCAAACTGCTTATAAATCAGTACCACAATCAACTATTTAGACCTTGCCTCTCTTTTGTTTCTTCTTCTCTTCTTCTTCTCCCGCAGTTCCTTGGCCTTCTCCAACCCCAGCTTCCTGTTTAGGTGAATTTTCTTAAACGCATCAGAAAGGAGCGGGGAGAAGAAAGAGAGCAAAATTAGTGGTCAGACAACCACAGTCTTACAGGAACAGGAAGTAAGGTACAGTGATATTTTGCTAAATCTGTGAACTCTTCGCTTAAGTGCAGCAGCCTCTTGACTGATGTGTGTTACATCTTCACTGTAGCACTTACGGAAATTAGACTTCAGAAAAGCCTTAGCCCAAAGATACAGTTAAAATTTCAATACAGTCTCTTCGCATAATTTCCACAGACAGACAGAAATTAACGATAGTGTTAATATTGAAATTCCAAATCCAACAAGTTCCCTATTATGAATGACCTTTCCTCCAGCCATCCACAGTACGCTGTACAGACATAAAATCCAATAAACTAACTTTGATGGGAAACTAGTGCGTGGATGACTGGTTACAGTAGGAACCTTAAGGCGGCTCAAACATTATTACTGAAACTACACATTGTTTATCCAGTGCTTTCTGACACCATCAAACATATTTTCACAGCATCCAGAAGCGTGACAGAGTCCTAAGAAAACTATTAACTTTCACACTTGATGCAGCAGGAAAAGGGAAGAGATGAGAACTGGGCAAGCTCAAAGATTTCTGAATATGTCTAAGAACATATCCGTTAGAAAATAGAAAAGATTCTTACCTACTGTAAGTTTTGCAAACTCATCTGGAAAATTCTTTTCTAACCATTGTCTGCATTTAGTCACATCAGGCATGTATTCGCAGTACTAGAGAAGAAAGGTCATATGAACGTTGTTAGCAGAGTAACTACAAAATACATCACAAACAAATACACCAAAATATATTTGCAGTTCAGCTCAGCCTTTTCTCCTGAAGACGACTGAATACAAATACTATACTAGCGCAGAAGAAATCTTGTGTCATCCTAAAGACAACAGTGGCTGAAGCACAGAACTTCTACAATTAAGAAAAGCCAGAAAAGATCAGAAAGAATCATCAGTCAGGAATCACACGACAGAAAGAAGAAACTCAGACAACAAAAAAGTTAACTCACCTCTGTTGGCAATGAACAGACTGGAGAAAGGAGGGAGGGGGAAAAAAAAAAAAAAACAAAACAGGTTACAACAAGAAGTTCTCCACTTACAGCCTTAGCGTTAAATTCAAAATGGTATTTCAGAGTTAGAGATGACTTCTTACATCATAACTTCTGATTACAACCACACATTGACTCAAAAAAAAATTAAATTACTTTATTGATACCACTCCACAGTTTAATTTTTCTCTCATTAGTCATTTGTACGTACAGTCTGCATTAGGATAAAACTATCACAGCAAGAGCAGTCAATGAAGGAGGGGAAGCCTACAGCTTTGGGAAGAGTTAGAGAGAAACACCAGTTCCACCTGTGACAAAAGATATACCTAATAAACTACCATGTGATTTGGTTAGCTTTCCTTTTTCCAAGAGCTGCCAATGTCCAGATGAGGGGCTTGGCCCCAGAACAAACCCAAACCAATCATTCACTTTCACACACAACCGGGATTATTTCCTAATCCCCTGCAACTCTATTCAAGCCCAAAGCAAAATAACATACCTATCTAAAAAACATACCTGTCAAGATTATTTACTTCCCTTTAAATTTCATCCACATAACTACAAATATAATGAATAAAGAATAATTCTAAACACAGCACAGCAATTACTTTCATGAATTTTAACTTTATTTCTTATTGTTATACTAATGCTCAGAGATCTTTTCTGTGTTAAAGGCCTTACTGGCTTTCTAGAAGAGATCTCTGCTCAACAATTCACAGTCTGAGCACCACTCCCACTTCTTTTACACACAAAAAGCTGTTAGCACCTCCAGCTCTCAGGGGGAAGACCCCTACGTTTCACCAAAAATGCTTCAGATAAAACACACAACACAAGCTATTTCAGAAAGATGATGAGAAAGGTCAAGCTGACCATGGTCTAGCTTCACAATAAAAGCTGACCAAGAGAAAATCTCCAATCTCTCATTCTTTATGCTAGGCTGCCCTCACAAACAGCACATTGTAAGAATCGTGGACAACTGCCCCTTCAGCACTTGCCTCCACAGTAGAGAACCCGAAGAGGATAGTCGGCATCTGACCTGGCACCGCTCCTTACGTCTCCTCTGCAGTCAGGGACCACAGGCTCAGCTACATCTGTGGCCATGTCACAAGCCTGGAGATCACAGAATGAAAGAATCAGGACCTAAATTCTCGGTTAAAGTTATTCCCATCTTTCTCAACCCAACAAGAACCCCAGACACTTACAAATCCCAGAGAAAAGAGGTACAATTGTAAGAAGAGCAGGAGAGATCAGGGAGCAAAAAATAGGAGCTAAGAAATAATGAAAAAATATGGGGTAAATGGCTGCAAAAGATACCAAGCAGCATGGAATTCTAGCACACAAGGGGAAAAAAATCCAAAGTGCCACAATGTAAAATAAAGATCTGACAGAACAACACATGGAAGTACAGAACATACCAGGTTAAGCAAAATGTGAAGTATCATGTTAAATCAGTGGCCTATGAACAGCAGGTGGGGGGAGGTACTGCCAATTAGTATATTGCTAGTATGCAAAGAAAAGGGGACATTTACATCAGTGTCTGAAGAGTTACAATCTGATCCTGGGACACTGGCAAAAAAACCCCAAACACCACAAAACAAGCAAACCAAACTCAACCTCCTAATACAATTAGCAATGGTTTACATGCACGCATTTTAAGGCAAGGGGCTTAGAAGACAAGAATCAATAGGGAAGGTGTTTGCAATGCATAAGAAGTCTTCCAGGATCATGGGAGGTGGCAGGATACGTGTGTGGAAGACTCAGAGCCAGGACGCTGTACAAGCCGTGCCTGGGCAGTGAAGAGAGCTGAGGGAAAATGCCAGGGAACCAGAGATGGTGCGGTTCGGGATAGGGGGACGGCAGGGAAAGGCGGTAGAGGGTCACAGAGAGGGGAAGGCTGTTAGAGTAGCCATGGAGATGCCAAATAGGGGAGGGAGAGCGCTGGCTTGTAAAGGGCAAAAGTGAGGGCAGGTCGGGGGGAAGGAGAAGGGCGCTGGGGTACCAGAGGTGACGGGGATCCCCGACATGGTGGGACGGGGGGACAGAGCTGACGGCAAGGAGGGCGCCGGGTGCCTGAGGGATCCGGATGCTGAGGTACAAGAGGCGAGGGGAGGGAAGCAGAGCCACGGTACGGGAGGAGAGGGAGGGTCTCGGAGCTGGGGGAAGGATGCTGGTGGCCGCGGCGGGGGGAGGCCGGGGACGTTGGGACAGGCCGCCCGCCGCTGGGACGGGGCGGCGGCGGGGAGGGCGGGCGGGGGAGCGCGGGGGCGGCAGCGGCGCGGCGTTACCCGGGAGGCCCCTCAGGCCGCGGCGGTGGCGGCTGCTCCTGCTCCTCCGGCGGCGGCGGGTCCCCTCACACACCGCGCGGCACGTGCGCCCGCCCCGCCACCGTCTCGCGAGAGCCGCGCGACACGGGGCGTGGCGCCGCGCGGTTTGAGCCCGCCGGCTCTCCGTCCTGGGGAGGGCGCGGCCTGGGCGCCGGCGTGCGCGCGCCATTGGCTAACCCGCGGCACGTGACCAGGCGGGCTACGGGGCGCCGGAGGGGCCAGTTGGCGCCGCTTCGCCGCCGCCATGCCCCGGTACGCGCAGCTGGTGATGGGCCCGGCGGGCAGCGGGAAGGTGAGGCGCGGGGGGGACGAAGCGGGACGAGGGGATGGAGTGCACCCGCAGTAAGTTCGCAGACGACACTGAGTTGCGCGGGAGTGTCGATCTGGCGGAGGGTAGGAGGCCCCGCAGAAGGACCTGGACAGGCTGGGTGGATGGGCCCAGGCCAATGGTATGAGGTTCAACAAGGGCAATGCCGGGTCCTGCACCTGGGTCACAACAGCCCCACGAACGCGACAGGCTTGGGGAGGAGTGGCTGGAGAGCTGAAAAGGAGCTGGGGGTGTTGGTTGACAGCCGGCTGAGTATGAGCCAGCAATGTACCCAGGTAGCCAAGAAGGCCACCAGCATCCTGGCCTGTATCAGGAATGGTGTGGCCAGCAGGGCTGGGGCAGTTATCATCCCCCTCAGCATTGGTGAGGCCCCAGCTCAAATACGTGGTTCAGTTTTGGGCCTCTCACCACAAGAAAGACATTGAGGTGCTGGAGCAAGTCCAGAAAAGAGCAGCGAGGCTGGTGAGGGGTCTGGAGCACAAGTCTGGTGAGGAGCGGCTGAGGGAGCTGGGGGTGTTCAGCCTGGAGAAAAAAAGGCTGAAGGGAGACCTTCTCACTTGCTATAACTGCCTGAAAGGAGGGTGTAGCCAGGGGGGGTCAGTCTCTTCTCCCAAGGAACAGGCAATAGGACAAGGGGAAACGGCCTCAAGTTGTGCCAGGGGAGGTTTAGGATGGATATTAGAAAAAATTTGTTCACCAAAAGGGTTATCAAACGCTGAACCAGGCTGCCCCGGGCAGTGGTGGAATCACCATCCCTGGAGGTATTTAAAAGCCGGGCAGACATCGTGCTGAGGGCCATGGTTTAGTGATGGTTTTGTCAGTGTTAGGTTAATGGTTCGACTCAATGGTCTGAAAGGTCCTTTCCAACCTAGACGATTCTATGATTCTATGACAGTGGCGCGGGCAGTCCCTAACAGTGTGCGTGTCCCTTGCAGAGCACGTACTGTGCCACCATGGTGCAGCACTGCGAGACGCTGGGCCGCGCCGTGCAGGTGGTGAACCTGGACCCGGCGGCGGAGCTCTTCAGCTACCCGGTGATGGCAGGTGAGCGGCGGGAGCAGACGGCAGCAACCCCTGGGCACCACCATCAGCACAGGGACTGAAACCGGCTGGTGTGTCTGTTGTTCCAGACATCCGTGAGTTAATCGAAGTGGATGACGTCATGGAAGATGAATCCTTAAGGTTTGGTCCCAATGGCGGCTTGGTGTTTTGCATGGAATACTTTGCCAATAACTTTAACTGGCTAGAGGAAAGCCTTGGGCATGTGGAGGACGACTATATATTGTTTGACTGCCCAGGTAAATAAATGTCTACATTTTGGTATCGTTCTTCATATGCAGTATAAAATTTGCAGTACTTTTTTTTTGTTGGTTATAATCATTCACACTTTTTTTTTGCATTATTAACAGTTGTCGGAGTCACTTTCAGATGTTTGAGAAGTGAGCTTAGCCCCAGGCATATCTGGGTGACTGCACTGACTTCTAATAGCATCACACAGTGTGGGAACGCTATGGCAACTGCTAACTAACACTAATTGGAGGTCAAGGGAGGAAAAACCCCTTCTATTTCTTTTCCACTTCTCCTGTATAAGTTGATCCAAATACAGTCAGAGTTGCCTGAAAAGAAAGGTGCTTTCTTTATCAGGTTTTATTCATATTAAGTGTAATGCCTGTATTTATATAACTGATAACTGTGAACTGTTACATTTAGCTTCACGTTTCTGCATACTAACATCCTAAGTGTGCCCTAGGTCAGATCGAACTCTACACACATCTGCCAGTGATGAAACAGCTGGTGGAGCAGCTTCAGCAGTGGGAGTTCCGCGTCTGTGGAGTTTTTCTGGTGGACTCTCAGTTTATGGTGGAATCTTTTAAGGTATCCATTTGAAATCTGTTGTAAAAAAGTTCGTATGGATAAAGAACAAGAAATCTGAGCAATTTAGGAATCCGGATTTGTTTAGCCCAGAGGAAAGAATGCTAAGCCAGGGGAGATCTGGTTGCTGCCTTCAGCTGCCTCAGACACAGGTTGCAGCTAAGAAAATTACAGTTGGATGTAAAGAAGAAAATCCTGCACTGCGAGAGCGGTCAGGCTGGAAGAGGGGCACAGAGAGATTGTGTAGTGTACGGTCATGGAGTTACTCAGAACTTGTCTGGGCAAAACCCCTGAGCAACCCGATCTGACTTTGAAGCTGACTCTGGCTTGAGCAGTTGTATGAACCAGATAACCTCTGAAGTCCCTTCCAACCTGAATTCTGCTGTGATTCTGTGAGAGCTTTCTCAGATCTGGAGAGAGACCAGGCCACTTTCCCCGTCTAGCGGTAAGAATCCTGAGATAGGCTTTGAGTTTTGCAATGGCCTTTTCAGTGGCAGACCCAGATCTGAGGTTCTGGAAATAAGGTGGCAGGTGGGAAGCTCTGCACCTCCCTTTTCCAACAGGGATAAGGACTGCCCACTTGGCCTCGTGTCCATGTTTCATATATTCATTAGCTAGATTTGGTCTGTGGTAGAGTGTCCTGCATGTTTGTATTGTGTTTTTCTGTACTTAACTACATCATTTTTCATATTCCTTAAGTTTATCTCTGGAATTCTGGCAGCACTCAGTGCAATGATATCTTTAGAGATTCCACAGATTAACATCATGACCAAAATGGATTTGCTGAGCAAGAAAGCCAAGAAGGAGATAGAAAAGTAAGTTCCAAAAAATTATGTACTCTGTAGTGTAATATCTTGAGGTAAACTTCACTCAAAATTCAGTCTAATGTTTCCCACAGTTAAAACATACTCTTTTTGAGATGTTTTGTATTGAACATAGTCTTTAAACCTCTAGATGGGATGCTTACAATTTAGTCAGAGTCAAAAGGCCAGCTCTATATTTGTACGTATCGCTGGATTTTTCTGTAAATAATTATTTTGAATAACTTGTGTCATTCTGAATGACATTGCAGGGTCCTGTGCCCACCCGGGTACTGTACTTCAAAACCTAAATTGGAGGTGATCCTATCGGTTTTTGATACTGAACATACTGAATTACTTATGTGTTATTTTTACATTTGCGCTAAAATTACAAAATTGTAAGTTTTTCCCTGTGATCTTCCTCAAAGCTTTCTTGAGTATACAAGTGTATTAGCAAAAAGAAAATAAAAAACGCTTCAGTTGTTTCCACTAGCAATCACAATCTGAGATATTCAAATACTTACAAAAACATTTTTAAACATTTTAAGTTCTCCTGGTACGAAGTTTGTTCGTTCGGGTCACAGAATGATAGATGGGTTTGGTAGCTTTATAAAAGCACAATGGCTCATTTACTTTGTGACCAGGGATTCTTTTGATGTTAACCATGACTTTGTTTCTCCCAGGTACTTAGATCCAGATATGTATTCTATGATAGAAGATTCTACAAATATATTGAAAAGCAAAATGTTTAAAAAGTTGACTAAATCTATATGTGGATTGGTAGGTATATTGCTTTTTAACTGGTACCCTTAAATTCAGTCCTGTATTTATAAACCATATTGTATGGTTGCTGACTTCCTTGCTGTACTATAATAATTCTCCCCCCCTCACCCCAAAACTATGTATTTACCTACCAGATCTATTAACAAAGCCAGGATCTAAAAGATTCTCAGGCACTTGAGCATTTTACTTTTTGCCTATTTTAACTCAGTTTTTTATTTTTTCAGATTAGCATAAGATTCTTGATAGTAACATTTGGATCATAGCCAGTACATTTTCTAGCAATATTCTATTAGCCATTTTGGAAAACGGCCTTTTCTACTGGGTAGAAGTTAGAACTGATAGCCAGGTGTTCCAAGTGGGGAATCGCCATTGGTTCGCAGTGTGGCTTTAAATGCTATTTTAGCAGTCCAGACCAGGAAGACACAAGTGTGGTTTAAGGAGGTGGCTTAGGGTGCTGCGGTTGAGAACTAACTTACTGCATTTTCTTACTAACATCCTTTGAATCCTTTCTCTAGATTGATGACTACGGTATGGTCCGATTTCTACCTTTTGATCGCTCTGATGAGGAAAGTATAAACATAGTTCTGCAGCACATAGACTTTACCATTCAGTATGGAGAAGATCTTGAATTTAAAGAACCAAAGGTAAGGTACTTCTGATGATAAGATGAAAAATTAAAAAGTATCCATAATACAAGTTGTCGTATAAATATGTCCTTTGCCTTGCTAATAAATTACTGTCTTAGTATGGTTCAAAATAAGCCTTGTTTAGTCTTTTAATGACAGTGCTTATATTGTCTTCATTTACAGTTACAAAAGTGAAATTCTTTAATATCATCTTGCATATGCAGACTGATCAAATGGTTGTGTTTAAAAGTAATACTTTGGGTTTCAAAAATAATGGAATTGTAAATTTCAAAGGTCAGGAAGGATGATTAAGATCACTAAGATTTTCTCCTACATGACTGTTCAGATGCCTTTGATAATTCCTGTGTTGAACCCATGTGTTGTACATGAGATATAGATTAGGAATAAAAAACTCTATTGTGTAAAATACATGATAGAAGACTGCTGTGTTAAAATCTGTTCTAGTTTTATTATTCAGCTTATAAATCCTAAGGAACAAGTCCAGTGCTTTTATTCCATTTTTCAATTCAGTTTTATACTCTTTACCTGGATCTAGATTTTGACCTATACAATTTCAATAGCTCTAAGGACAAATTGCTTTTCAGAAAGTTTTGCTACATGTTTTATGGAACCCTATTAGATGTTGTTCCTGTTGTGGTTTCTAAAATAAAATGTCACAGAAGAGACAATGTACAACAGCCACTAGGGAAAAGTCAGGTTTTACCTTTTTTTGTGTCCTTTTTGGCAGGAATGCGAAGAAGACAGATCTGCTCTTGTGGATGAATACTTTCAAGATCACCTGGATGAGTGAAAAACGGACATTCAAAAATGGGAGGAAAACACCTCGTTTGTGTTAAAAAATAGAAATGAAAAAAAAATCCACCCCACAGAAACATACTTGACGTTTTGTCTGTAAAATAATTAATATTGTGAAGAGCGTGCTATATGACCTCATAACTATTTTAATAAACAATTTTTGTTCTTATATGTGTGTGTTATAAAATATATAGGCTAGTGTTAGTACATATAAAAGTCCCCTATACATAGACGTGTCTCATTTAAGCATAGGAATGCTTGAAAAAAACAATTCCAATGATTTGCAAAAGAGGCAAAGCCAAATTAAGTATGTTGTAATAAATATTTCTCTCTCCAGCACCGAGTAGTCAGTTTCGTTGTTAGATGAGAGAAAGAATTGTTGTAAAGGGTGAAACTTAGACTTCGTGAGCTGAACGTGAAGTAGGCGAAGAGATGACTGGCACCTTCAAAGGGATGTCTGGTCAATGGGTGATCTCTCACCCTTCTTGAAGAACAGGAGTGTTTTACATTCACTTTGGAAGAGCCCAGATTTTAAAGGGCTGGTTTAAAGCCTTCTTAAGGCTGGTTTTGGTACAACTTGCACATGACTAAGTGGTTTATACATCAATAACATCTTAAGCACAGCACAACACTTAAAAGAAAGAAACTCAGCTTAAACTGAACTTGGTGATGGTCTTGTGCAATCACATTAGAAACTGTTAACAAAGAATTCAGCAACAAATAAGTAAGCTCCTTTTTTTTTCCCCAAATAAAGAATTCGTACTCCTACTATGGACATGTTACCTCCATAGTACTATGTGTGGTGCTTTCAGAGAAGAAAAACTTTAGCACGTTATCTCCAAAGAACATATTCCTGTAAGTAACTAAATAATGTAAAAATCGTCTCAGGAATTTTTCAGGCAGTAGCATCAATTCTGGAATTAGGTGTAGCTGTTAACAGACTGTTCATATCAGATAATAATTCAAACTCTATGGGAAAACATACTGCTGAATTTAACTCTCACTGTATAAAGTTCTTTTATACATACAGACTGTTCCTGGGGCATCTTGAGTGTTTTGAAACATAACATAATTGTCTAGGTTGGAAGGGAACTTTCAGACCATTGAGTCGAACCATTAACCTAATACGGACAAAACCATCACTCAACCATGTCCCTCAGCACCACGTCTGCCCATCTTTACATACCTCCAGGGATGGTGATTCCACCACTGCCCTGGGCAGCCTATTCCAACGCTCGATAACCCTTTTGGTGAAGAAATTTTTCCAAATATCCATCCTAAACCTCCTCTGGCACAACGTGAGGCTGTCTTCTCTCATCCTATCACCCGTTCCCTGGGAGAAGAGGCCGACCCCCCCTCGCTACCCCCTCCTATCAGGCAGTTATAGCGAGCGAGAAGGTCTCCCCTCAGCCTCCTCTTCTCCAGGCTGAACACCCCCAGCTCCCTCAGCCGCTCCTCATGAGACTTGTGAGACCCCTCCCCAGCTTTGTCGCCCTCCTCTGGACTCGCTGCAGCACCTCAATGTCTTTCTTGTGGTGAGGGGCCCAAAACTGCACACAGTATTCGCGGCGGGGCCTCACCGGTGCCGAGGACAGGGGGGCGACCGCTGCCCCCGCCCTGCTGGCCACAGCGTTGCCCCCGGCTGCCGGCCGTGCCCCGGCCGAGCGGCGCCTGCCCCCGCCCCGGCTCCCCCTGCTCGCACCGCCTCTGCCGCCTCACTTCCTGCGGCGCCGGCGGAGGAGGAAGGTTGGCTGCTAGTTCCTCAGCTCCCCGCCCGCCCGGCCCCGCCGAACTCCCTCCTGCCCTTCGAGATGCCGGTGAGGGGGCTCGGCACCCGGGGCTCGGCCAGCCGCCGGTGGCGGGGGGAGAGGGGGGAAGAGGGCGGGAGGGCCGGGTGGCCGGGCCGGGCCGGGCCGGGGAGGGCGGCTGCCAGCCTGGGCTGAGGGAAAGGGGCTCTGCCGGCCCCGCTGTGGGCACATCCATGGGGGAGAAAAGGGGGTGCGGGAAGTCCTGCTGAGAGCAGGGAATTGCTGCTTATGGCAGGCAGCTGCAAGGCCGGCGCCTTCCTCTTCCTCTTCCTCCTGCCCTGCTGGGAGGGTGGCAGCCCCCGGCTCCGGGGAGGGAGAGGCTGCTAAAAGCTGTGCTTTGCCCTGGTTTTGTTCACGCTACCTTCCTCTGGTTGAAATAAACTGCTTTTCTGACAGGGAAGGCTCACCCCCCCATGGAATCCCCCTCTTCCCCTGCAAAACCTCGGCTGCGAGGAGGCGAAGGCTTCCCAGCGGCCTGGCACGGCAGGGTGGGAATATCTGGGAATGCCTAAACCTAAACCCATCAGTTGTTAAAAATCAGTTTCCCCGGAAGAATATTTCAAATGCAGATTTTTTTTTTTTTTTTCCCATTCAGACCAGTTTTAGGGTGCACAGAAAGGTCTTTTTTTGACTGTGTAGGTATGTGTTAAGCCCGTCTCTAGTTATTATTATCTAATATTATTAGCTAGACATGGAAATAAACCATAATGTTTTTTTAATCACCGGCTAACTTTCAGTGAACTATGCAGTGCCCGATACTGAGGCAGGAGAGAGCGGGGCTGCTCCCCTGGCACTGTGCAGGATGGGATTAGGCAGTGTCTGTCTCTCCCCCTCATCTCCTTGGAGACAGAGAGAGGTGTGGGACAGCATCTGTCATTCATTTTGGTGGCCAAAAACTGCCCAAAACTGCCCACCTCAAACAACAGCAACAGCCTGGGGCTGCAGCGACCTGTGCATGACCAGCTGGACTGATTTTACCCTGTCTCCCACCACCGCCACTGTAAGTGGTGCCAGTGATGAGGTTTCATGGTCTTCACCAGAACGGTGCTGAGATCTGGGCCTAATTAGAAAACAGCAATTGTTTGTGCAAGGAAAGATTGTGGGAAGCATCACTAATGAACTGGACCCTGACTCCTATTTGATGAAGACACGGGGACACATGATCAGACATGGAAATGTCTGGTTTTGGTAGCATGAATAACCAGCCTTCCCCCCTGTCTGCAGGCTTACCACTCAACTTTAATGGACTCCGACACCAAGCTGGTTGGGAACATGGCGCTGTTACCCATCAGAAGCCAGTTCAAAGGCCCAGCGCCTCGGGAAAGTAAGTTTCTAACAATCTCTGAAAACCTGCCTGCATACAGCTTATCGGTCTTGGGGTTTGCTTCAAGCCAGCCCTAGCAAAAGTGACAAAACGAGTCCCAGGTTGGAAATGGAGTGCTTTGGAATCTGTAGAGGAGGAAAAAAGTTTTCAGATACTGAAGTTGTGCAAATCGTAGAAAATAATTCTGCACAGATAAATATGCACCGTGCTGAAATCAGTTGTTTCCGTAATTAAAACCTACGGTTACTGTTCTCGCGCTTCCTCCTGTGTCTTGCTGTGCTCTTCAGTGGGTTTTGAGGAGGACGTGGCAGCGTGAACCCTCTGCTCTCAGAGGAAGCGGAGGTTTAGCAACAGAGAACTTGCGCTTTGGGGCTGCGGCTGAAGACACTCAGCTGCTCTGGAGGACGAGGCGTAGGACAGGCAGCACTTCAGGGTAGGGGGCTTCAGGAATTGAAATGACGTTACGGGCATCGCAACAGAGTCCACAGGCACCCTGGTACAGATTCCCCTTCAGCACATGAAGCAGAGCTTCCCAGGCATGATGTCCCCCAGCAGCGTGGCGGTCCAGTGTCAGAAAGGAAATATAAAGGAAGTCTTTCTGGATTTAAGCAGTCTTGGATAGTAGCAAAAGCAGGTGGAAGTCACAAGTAAGCTTGCCACTACGTGTTCTGCTCCCTCTTTTATTTTTAAGAGGGTAATGAAATTTGTGTGACTGTGGTGTTACGCTTTCTCCCAAAACGTTTTTGTGTCCTGAGAAGACTTTTACGCTGTTAAAATTCTGGTGAGTTACTCAACCGGTAGAAAAGTGGGGAACTGCTGAATTGCTGCCATTCGTCAAGTGAGAAATCATGGGGGGAGGAGAAGAAGGGAGTTAAAGGTCCTGCTGAAAGTAGGAACCTTACATATTACAGTGCGAGCTCACCAGTTTCACATGGCAACAACTGTTTTCTGTTGCATAGTGCTATCTTCTGCTTTTTGTAAATACCAAGGTTTTGCCTTTGCAATAATCCTTGTTTATGCATTTCAGTGAGTAAAAGTTATGACAAAATGTAGTATAATGGTGCATTGTTTAACTCTGTATTTCTTTTTTGTTAGCTAAGGACACAGATATTATAGATGAAGCCATCTACTACTTCAAAGCTAATGTTTTCTTCAAAAATTATGAAATAAAGGTAATTTTTTGAGATGCTGTGCATATAGTAGTTCTTTGGAGGGTTGGTGCTGTGAATATAAATTTATTTTAAATTAAATAATTCTACTAGATAACAGAAACTCCCCTTCCTCTCACTTAATTTTTAAGGTTGGGTAAACGTTATGAATTGCAGGTCTCTCTGTCATGGGGAAATTGTAGGCCAAAATGGCTTGAACTCATTCCTCTTTCAAACTTCTATCAGTTCTATAAAGTCTCCCTTAATCTCAGAGTGGCTGGGCTCTGTGCTTGCTCTTGTTTTGCAGAACGAGGCTGACAGAACGCTGATCTACATAACCCTCTACATTTCTGAGTGCTTGAAAAAGCTGCAAAAGGTAAGAAAAATGAATTTCTGTGCAGGAGGGAAACAGTCTGTTCTGGGGATTGTATTTGGGAAGGAGTTTGCTGATGTTCTCCTCCCAGTGGCAGAAATAATCCTGTTCACCCCCGTCCCAGTTGTCAGAGCCACAGATACTCCAAGGCTGTGGATCTCCAAA
The DNA here is from genome assembly GCF_963924245.1 of Chroicocephalus ridibundus. Taxonomy (NCBI): domain Eukaryota; kingdom Metazoa; phylum Chordata; class Aves; order Charadriiformes; family Laridae; genus Chroicocephalus; species Chroicocephalus ridibundus. The sequence goes on along the minus strand of NC_086296.1, from coordinate 5,482,979 downwards.
GAGACGTTGTGTTGTTATTCTTGACGAGTCTTTATGTGTTAGAGGTTGGTGAAATATTTGGGACTAATGCTCCATCAGCTTTTGTTTATAACTTAATCCATTGTTTGCTTGGTTCTTCCAGTGTAACTCCAAAGGCCAAGGAGAGAAAGAAATGTACACACTAGGAATCACTAACTTCCCAATCCCCGGGGAACCTGGCTTTCCGCTTAATGCCATTTATGCCAAGCCTGCCAACAAACAGGAGGAAGGTAAGGCTAATCCAGGACCTCTGAAGGCTTCCTTGGGCTCATACTTCACTAGCTGCATTTTTGTGACTGCAAAATCAACGTTAAAACTGAATCTTCTAAATCTGCATTTCTGTCTTCTGAGGGCTGGAGAAGCTGGATGTTCTGACCTCAGGGGCCCAGTGCCTCCCCTGGATCCACAGATCCAACAGAACGCATTAATAGGGGTCTGAGTCTGCCTTTTGCATCAACGTAATCACTAGCTAAACCCTGTAACAGAGCCCAAGCCAACTGCTGCTCTGGCAGAATAGGAAGCCCACAATAATGAGCAAAGGCAACTGAGAGAAGAAAACAGTCTGGATGATCCCTTTTACTGGTACGAATATCATAAAAGTCCCAAGTATGGCTGTAAATTGAACAAAACAACTCATCCGGCCAACAAGTACCTGCATATGTGAAAGCTCACTTTCTGCTTTAAGCAGTGATATTTGATGATTCCCTGTTAAATTCAGTTTGACTTGGTGCTTCCTCAGTTTACACTGGTTTCTCCTGTGCTGTGTTTCAGAGGTGATGAGGGCCTACTTGCAGCAGCTGAGGCAAGAAACTGGTCTTCGCCTTTGTGAAAAAGTATTTGATCCTCAAAGTGACAAGCCTAGTAAGGTAAGAGTTTAGTGCGATCATCACAGATTTAATGAGAAGCTTGGTGTGTGTTTTCAGAAATGTGTGGAGAGAAGTGAGATGATGGGGTGAGGGATCAGGTGTGGGTAACTTTGGCGCAAGCTTTCCCGGTTTTACAAGGCTAGTGAAATAGCAGTCTGCAAGTTATCAATTAATTTAATCTGTAATGTGGTAGGACAGCGAATGCCAATTTGGGTTACTTTAAAAAGCAGGGCAGTAATAAGTGGTGTCTGGTTCATCTCTTAAAAGTATTGTACATCTGCTGTTGGCTAGGTTTTCAAATGGAAATTCACAGGCATGAGAGATGCTGTTTATCTTCCCAGGCAGTTCTGATTTGATAGCTTCTTTGAAGTAGACCATTTTACCTCATATCCAGATTAAAAAAAAAAAAAAAAAAGCTAATCAATGCATGAATTGCCTCCTGCCTTGTTCATGTTTCATGCGCAAATGTGACTGCATTTAATATTGAAATTATTTAGGCTAATTTAGTTTCAAAGGGCATAGCTTTCTGATGCATCCCTTCGTTATAATTATACTGGAATAAACAGTAAAAATAAAATAATAGAAAGAGGAGAAAGCAGACTGTCCCGCTTTAATTCAGAGTCCTATATTCTAAATTCATGGGGTCCATTCCTGTCCTCGTATTCGCCTAAATTCCAGTAGAAACCAGTGTGGAAAACTGTATGTGCAAAACTGGAGCCTTAACATTTGTTATTTGTCAGAGGTTGAACACTTTGAAGTCACTATTTTGTTTATCCCATGGAAACCGCTTTTGCGTATTTTCTGACTTTATACTTCCTTCTGCAGTGGTGGATCTGCTTTGTGAAGAGACAGTTCATGAACAAGAGTCTGTCAGGTCCTGGGCAGTGAAGAGGCAAAGCAGCAACAACTTAAAATGTTTCCGCAACAAGGTGTATAAAGTATTTTGCCTTTGTTTTGGCTACATTTTGTACCAAGGAAGAATTAAGTGCTTATGAAGAAAAAAAACAAACAAAAAAACCCCAAACAACCCACAAAACAGTTGATGAGGGATAGAGGGAGGGAGAGCAAAAAGAGGATTTGAGTAGTGTAAGCAAATATTATTAAGCTGGTGCTTAATAAGTGATTTCTAACCTGCTGTTTCAGATGCAAGCTGCTTTATTATCAGTGGCTACAGCAAGCATTTAAAACAGGGCTTGTATTTAAAGAGTACAAATGGGTGTGCCTGTGGGGCGGGGGGAGCTGTGTAATTGCTCTACTGGCTAGAGTCTCAGTATCGAATGTCCACGGAAAACGTACCTCTCACGCTGTGTTGTCCAGTGCAGTGATTTTTACCTTGTTTTCAATAAATTTAGCTTGTAATTAACGTGGTAACTCCTTTATGTCTTGTTGGATAGCCTGCAAAGAAATCAAGAGTTTTGTGTTTTTGTGAAAAGACCGTCATGATTGTGTAATGGTAATCAGTAGGAAGTGAGTCATTCCCGCTGAAAACAGGGGGTTAATACAGGAGCTGTAGTTTGTGGCAATGTACCTGGTTATTTAGCAGGTCTGTTTCACAGAGCAGTGCTGCATCCTACTAGAATGTCGTCAAAGGGTAACGCAGGCAGATACATAGAGCTTAGTGTGACGCTGCCTTTGCTATGGCAGATTCAGTCCAACAAAACCATCACACAATACTGGCAAAAACTGGGACTGTTTTATCAGTGAGATGGTTTCTTGAAGAACCACAAATCCAAGTTCAGTTTATTCCGAGTTGTCTCTTTCCTTTGTAGCGATACACCCTTTTTCTGTTACCCGATCTGAAGTCCAGTGCCAGTCTTGCTTTGCTGCATGTCAGGTTTTGTCTGTTGAGAGGTGTATTCCGCTCCAGACAGCAGTGATGGCATGTTCAAACTGAAAGCCCCCACTTACTTGATCTGTAGTAGTAGTAGTAGAAGGATGGCCATATTCTGCATTCTTTGTGTAGTAAAGGGGGGAAAAAAAAAGTTTATGATTCCTCTCTCCTTTCAGTCTATGCCTTGTAGTTAAGGGTGGCCCCAGTGAGGCATCTCCCCGGGTTGTGGCCCAGAAGAAATCTAGGTTTCAAAGCATCTTTTTCCTCAGTTACCGATTTTTATAGGCAGGAGCTTTATTATCTCTGATACCTCTGCCACATATAGCTGCCTCAACCAGCAGATAATAAAATCTCAGGAGAAAAAGGGCAAGACTCAAGAGCTGTGCAGATAACGGGGAGTACGTCTCTTCCATAAAACGACACTGGGCCGAGAAGGACCCCCTCTGACCTCATATAAACGCCTATCACCTCCCTGAGGCCAGCGACCTCCCTCAGCAGTGACAGCCGCCCCTCCCGCCCCGCCATTGCGCAGGCGCGGGGATGCCGGGGGCCTGGCGCGGCGCGCACGGCCCGGGGTTGCCCTCCCGCACGCCTGTCGGGCCGCGCGTCCGCCATGAAGGCAATGCCGAAGGCGCCTGCAGGCGGCGGCGGCGTGCGAGGCCCCCTCGGTGGCGCCATTTTGGAGTGCCGGCGGGCGGCGGCGGCGTTGTCTCTCCCTTTGCCGTCTGTCCCCTCCGCTCCGCGCCCTCCCGCCGCCGGCATGAGTGTGGTGGAGCACGTACGAGAGATGGCGGCCGCTGGGCTCCACTCTAACGTGCGGCTCCTCAGCGGGCTTCTCCTCACGATGAGCGGCAATAACCCGTGAGTGGCCCTCCCGCGAGAGGGCACGGCGGGCTGACGGGGCCGGCGGTGCTGAGGGGGAGAGAGGCCAGGCGGGAGTTCGCAGGGTGGCGGCGGGTGTCTTATGAGCTGTGGGCTCGCTTTTAGAGCTGTTCCTCCCGCCGGGTTCTGTGGTGCCGGCCTCCGGCTCCCCTCCCCGGCCCTGCGGGGGATGAAGCCCGCCTCTGCCCGGGGTTCAGCCTCTGTTGGGGTACCCGGTACAGCAAGAGCATTCTGGCAGACATGGAGGGATTTTCTCTTTGCAAGGGTGTCCTGTGTAGGTCACGGCTCTTCCCCTGACTCGAGTGATTCCCTTTATTTTTCAGGACTTTCCTATAAGGTGTCATTTTACATTTTGGATAGGTTTTGAGGAACGAATTAAAACTAGAATTCTATTCTGAAACTAACTCTTCAACACCTCTGCAAAAAGCGGGTTTGTAAAACATGAACGTGTGGATTAGGACCAGGATAGCTGTGCAAAGAGCTGAGTTGCCTTGTAAACTTGAGTCCCTTCAAACAAAATGCGCTTTCGTGGACGTTGACAACATGTGGATTGTTAGGAGGAGGATCGGGGCTGCTCCGCTATGAAAACAGCGGTCAAGCTGTTGTTACTGATGAGGTGTCAGGAATGGCTATTACGTTTGTTTGTATTCAGATAAAAGAAATCGGCAAGATAATACCTTTGTGAGGAGATAGTACCTGTTTCCAATGTAGTAAAGAAGCAGCAACAGTTGGAAGTTAAAGCCAGACAAACAAAAGCTACGAGTACTTTGGATCCATAAGGATCTGCAGTTAGTTGATCTCAGCCTTTCTGTTCGCCTTTCTTCTAGGGAACTGTTTTCACCATCTCAGAAATACCAGCTCCTTGTATATCATGCAGACTCTCTCTTCCATGATAAAGAATATAGAAATGCTGTAAGTAAGTATACAATGGCTTTGCAGCAGAAAAAAGCACTAAGTAAAACTTCAAAAGTTAGACCTTCTACTGGGAATGCTGCATCAACTCCCCAGAGCCAGGTATTTAAAAATTGACTAATGTGCTGTGTAAAATGATCGTGTTCTTTGCAGTTAATGTTGCTGACTCAATATTATGTCATTAGATTGTGGATTTATCATGTCAAATAGATGTGACATTTAAGGCTACTTCACTTTGAAAGTACCAGTGTGGTGTAATGCGAAACAATATGGTCTTGAACATGAGATTTTTTTGTATGTGTAGGTCATGCTTTTCGTTTGGAGACAGGAGCAATATGAGCTAGCAGTAGGTTGCATTGTGAACTTTCTTGCACTAGATTTTTTCAACATAGTTTAAGCATTTAATTAGAAAACCATATTCAAATGTTTTACTTCACTGAAAAGTTAAATGACTAAAAGCATTGTCCTTTAAAGTTTGTTTTTTATTTCAGTGTTTACCGTCTGAAATTGAAGTGAAATATAAAATGGCTGAATGTTATACAATGCTGAAGCAAGATAAAGATGCCATTGCTATACTTGATGGGATTCCTTCCAGACAGAGGACCCCAAAGGTCAGTTTTGGCAGACTTTTGTCACAAATCTTTGGTCAGTGTGTCTTGAATCTTTAGGCCAGTATGTGGTTACAAAGAACGTAGTCTGTAGGTATAATGGCATTGTGTCTTGGTATTTGCTTTTGTATTAGTTAAATGTTGTTTGGAAACACTTCCTAATATTTAAATTAGCTTAGTTTATTTGGTCTCTTTTCTTTAAAATCAGACAAATTTTGTATTCCCTCTGTTAGAAAGAATTCAAAAAAAGTGAAAAGAGTTAAAAGTTTGTGTGCATCTTTATTAATTTGTGTGAATTACCTGGTTGGCTCTTCAGTACTGCATACAGAAGGTACAGAATTTTGCTTGTGTACAAGGATGAAGAAACACTTTTTTAATGCTAAAAGTCTGTAAAGTATTTGTATATCCATACATAAGGCTTGGGATCTGTATCATCCATTCGATAGTTCTTTGTGTGTTATCGTGAACACTTTTCACAGGGCAAAGAATAATGGCTAGTCTCAGCAAAAGCGTTTTACTCCTGTACCAGAGTACATGATTGCAAACAGTTACTGCAAGTTAGTAAACAATTGCTAGACACCTGGCTGAATAATTTTCTGCGGTTCCGAGTCAAACATGTAAATGTGAGAGCCAAAGCAATTGTTTAAATTAATGTACTTTGCCTGGTTATAACCACAAAGTGGAGTCCGAGTTTCCATGGAAGAGCTGTGTATCACTGGACAGGAAAGGCACGCTGTCACCTGCTAGAGCTGAAGGAGAGACTGGTAGCCTAGTTGTCTCGCAAGGCTGACTGTTCTGTGGTGTTTTCACTATTAGCCAGTCAATGTAACTTGCTAAATTGTGATTGCTCAAATTGAGCAAGTGTTTTAATATGTTCCTGAACCCAGAATGTATAAGGAATGGCACCTCATGTTTTACTGTATAGTTTGAGCAATGTAAGATCCTTGAAAGGCTGAAGACTTTGTCAAGTAGAAAGAATGCTAGTGTTCCATCTTTTAAAATCTTTTCATCCTTTTTAATAACAGTTTAGATAATGTTAAATATTTAGATCCCATTGTGGTCTGCAGTGCCAGATGTATTGAGTCTTTGGTTGCTGGCTTTATGATGTCGTAAGGGCTTAAAAGGTTAACGCATCAGGTCAATCAACTATGTTTCATATTAACAGTATTCCTGTATTGTGCTAACAGTGTACATGGCTTAGACTCTAGTAAGGTCAAAGCGTTCTGTTTAAAGACCAACTTACCGAACAGAAAAATAAGAGAAGATTGAGAAAAGCAAACTTTTTACCTAAGCGCGCTAGTAAAATAAAGTATTGTAGCAGAAACCAGCTACTTGAGTAGAGCTGAAATAATTTCTGTTCTTTCATCAATCATGCCTTCATTCAGAAAATAAATGGAAACTTTCTCTGCCTTCCTAAGTTAATTCTCTCAAAGACTTCCACTGGTATGGAGAGATAACTCAAAGAAGGCTAACGTAATGGATATACAGGTCCTTGTTGTCATATATAAATGCCCATCTTTTGACTTTGTATATGCAAAACACTGAGATTTCAAGATGACTGTGCAAATACTAAAGAATGTAAGACTCAGAAAGCAGAAACAATTTTAATTTTATAATATATAATAGGTTATGGTGATCTCAAAGGAAGAGCAGGTAATTTTGTCTTCTGCCGAGAACAGGGGGGAGAGAGGCAGGTGTGCTTGGAGACAAAATTGTGCCCTTGCTTAGTGAGGCTTTCTCCTTTCTCGTTCTTGACTCTACCAACATTTCTGTTGCTTGTAGATCAATATGATGTTGGCAAATCTATACAAGAAAGCAGGTCAAGAGCGCTCATCTGTTACGAGCTACAAAGAAGTACTGAGGCAGTGCCCTTTAGCACTTGATGCCATACTAGGTAGGTGTCTGCACACTGTTACTATTTCAGTATTAAACCGTATTATAATTTGAATTATGCTTGTGACTAGGTAATTGTCTTTATATTTGCATGTAATATGTAATGCCTATATTATGCAAATTATAAAAAGCATTGTAACAAGCTGCTTGTTTATACTTGTCAAGGGATGGAGTTTCTGGTCTTCAGACAATTAATTTGTATTAAAAGCAATTTCTGGTGGCTGAAGTTGATGTATGTACCGTCCTGAATAGGCTTACTCTCGCTGTCGGTGAAAGGTGCGGAAGTGGCCTCTATGACAATCAACGTAATTCAGAGTATTCCTAACTTGGATTGGCTTTCGGTGTGGATCAAGGCATATGCTTTTGTGCATACTGGAGATAACACAAGAGCAATAAATACCATTTGGTAAGAGTTCAAAGAGCATGATAAAATCAAATAATATATTAATATTTATATATAGCTATATTAAAATAGAATTACATAATTAACAGGATTTTTTTTTTGTCTTAAAGCTCTTTAGAGAAGAAGTCATTGCTGAGGGATAATGTAGACTTACTGGGGAGCTTAGCAGACCTGTATTTCAGAGCTGGAGATAATAAAAACTCTATTCTAAAATTTGAACAAGCTCAAATGCTAGATCCTTACCTAATAAAAGGTGAGTAAATCCTAAAAGAAAGCTTACCTAGTGTAATGATCTGATGAGTAACATTAGAGTGGCAGCTACATGCAATCAAGCATGCAGTGGAATATTGCATATTGTTGTACCTGGCTTTCAAGTCAGAATTTACATTCAGAAGCTGTGTATCTTGAACAGTTACTGCTAGTTGCACAGTTTAATGTAGCTGTTTGGTTTCTTGTTTTTTATTGTTATGAATGAGCTTTCCATTTCTTGATGATTGATCTTCAAACATTTCACTTTAGGAATGGATGTATATGGTTATTTATTGGCACGTGAAGGTCGGCTAGAGGATGTGGAGAACTTGGGCTGCCGTCTCTTCAATATTTCTGATCAACATGCAGAACCCTGGGTGGTGTCTGGGTAAGTTGTTTTATTTCTTTCTTACCTCGGCTCTTGATTTGCTGCATGCAGTGGATTACAGTTGATACAGTGGCTTCAGCTTTTTTCTTCAGAAGGTGCTTTTTCTAGTCTATCTATTCTGTTCTTGGGGTAACAAATTAGCTATCCATTAATACCTATTTTAGTTATTTTCTCTATGTTTAAACCTATTTGAATTACTGCACCTGTGCATTAACAATGATACATTAAATAGCTGTAACAGTGAATAAATTCATACTGCCTTTTTTTTTTTTAAACTCCTGAAGAGTGTTTTTTCTTGAACACATATTCTTAACTTCAAATGTAAGAAGCTCAACAGTTGCCTGTATTTTATTTTTTTTTTATTCTTTCTGCTTTTAAACCTCAATGAATGTGCACAGGCACCACAGGCAGTACATGTTTACAATCCCTCTTGTCTTTCCATAGGTGTCATAGTTTCTACAGTAAACGATACTCTCGTGCCTTATATTTAGGAGCCAAAGCTATCCAGCTTAATAGTAACAGTGTTCAAGCTCTCCTGCTGAAAGGAGCTGCTCTTAGGAATATGGGCCGAGTACAGGAAGCAATTATACACTTCCGTGAAGCGATACGTCTCGCACCTTGTAGGCTGGATTGCTATGAAGGTGAGTGAAGTGAAGCTACTTGCATGTGGAGTATTGGTTTGATGTGAAAGTTGGCGTCATGATGATGATCAGGCAAGGAAATAGACAGTAGTTCTTTTCTCCTGCTGACTTTCTAGTAAATAAATTATTGTTACCTGAAAACCTATAAAACTCTGGTAGAAGTAGTCAGATGAGGGATATTAGAGAATGCATGTATGCATAAGAGTGATTTTCAAACAGGGCTTTTGTTTGTTTGTTTTTGCTTAATCGGGATGTAAACAGACTTGGGTATTTTGAGCACATCACTTCTGGCTGATGTTGTTAACTGTATGGTTAGTTGCACTGGGAGCTTCATTTTGTCATGCTTTTGTCATATCTAAATCTTGTTGATCTCAACAGCAGCTTCAAGTAAATGGTGAGTTGTAAAGAGTCCAAGTGATGTGTTAGTATCTCAGTATTGGAACTGGGCAAAAAATCTTAGATTAGGTGTACTTAGGCTTTTTTTTTTAAGTACTTGCAGACAAATAAAAGTGATGAAGTCAACTACCTGTAGAATGGATGTGTTGAAATGTAGGCTTGTGAAAATACGCAAAAGAATTATATGAGAGGTATTAAATCTTGTACCAGTTTGTAATATGGTGGTGCGTTCTAGGGTCTGTTTTCTTAGGATTTCCTGGTTCTCAAATCTTTTTGGTGGTACTTGTTTGTCTTCTATGCAATTATTGGTTAAGTAAAACCAAACTGATTATTCTGTAATATTCAGCAGTGAAGTTTTGTTTTGTTTTTTATTTTTTGTGTATTCAGAATGGAGAGTGCAAATCTGATTTTCCTGGCTCCTCCAGTTCCATATCCTGTGCTTTGTGGTGGGCACAATGCTGTAGTTTCCCTGCTAAAGTGAAAGGCATGCATTTAGAAGTACTGTAATGCAATTGTGCATTTGCTTGAATAGTTTTGCTTCTCCTGCAAGTAAGGAAGAAATGTGTAATCTGTCACAACTTAGTCTTTTGACAGATGTTGGTCCTGGGGGGGACAGTCTTCCTTCTCCTGCCTTTGTCTCTGATTCCACATAGAACTGTATGCCATTTAGCGTCCAGGTTTCCTTATCTGCAAGTTTCTTTGATATCTTTTAAAAAATGTTGGCTGTAGACTCACTTTCTCAATTGCAATTTGTATTTGCTTTTTATAGTGTCAGTTGTTTGGAGTCTGAGTGCTACTAAGTGCAAATAATTGAGGCGCAAGTGTCTGTAGTGCTGACTCAAAAACTGAAATGTTTTCCTTTTTATATCATCAGGTCTCATCGAATGTTACCTAGCATCCAGCAGTATCCGTGAAGCTATGGTTATGGCAAATAATGTATATAAAACTCTGGGAGCAAATGCACAGACACTCACTCTGTTAGCAACGGTCTGTCTCGAAGACCCAGTCACGCAGGAAAAAGCAAAAACATTATTGGACAAAGCACTAACACAAAGACCTGATTACATTAAAGCTGTAGTAAAGAAAGCAGAACTTCTTAGTAAGTTCCTTTTTTTTTTTTTTTCCCATGTCAACTTATTTAAAGCATACTGTTTTACATGGAAGAGTGTTCTGCAGCCTCATCAGTGTGAAGAATAGAACAGTGATGTTACAGCCCAGGGATTTATCAGTTCTATTCTGAAGGAAAAATCACAGGAATTAGTTGCGTCTAGCAACTCATATTATACCAGCACTTAAAACAATTGCAAACAAAATATTTTGACTTCAAAGTATGTGTAATTGTGAGTGTAGCAGTTATTGCAATGAAAATCCATTGTTTGGAGTTAATCTTGCAAAAAGTATATCACTACTATTCCCCATGCTGGCAGTTCTGAAGGAAGAAATAGTCTTGTGTTATGATGGCTCTTTGTGTGCACTCTGACTTTTTGTAGATTTACCTAAACTATTAATTAAAACTGTAGTTTTGCATATAAACAGGTAGAGAACAAAAGTATGAAGATGGAATTGCTTTGCTGAGGAATGCGCTGGCTAATCAGAGCGACTGTGTTCTGCACCGAATACTGGGAGACTTTCTTGTAGCTGTCAATGAGTATCAGGAAGCAATGGACCAGTACAGTATTGCCCTAAGGTAAAGCCAGAGACTCTGAGATTGCGGTATATTTATAAGAACCTAAAATCAACTTGACTAAGTAAAAAGTTGAGCAAAAAATTGATTGGGATGTGCATCAGAGATAGCTTTATATCATTGTCCCTTAAAACAAACAGAAACATACAAATAACGTCCTGTTAATGAATTAGTTGGTCATAAGGCTTTGAACTGAGAAGTGCAAAATTTAGGGACTGCTTTAACGCTAAGCATGTCACTAGGCATGTGATTCCTTGACTAATGAAAGGATTAAGGCATTTATAGTTAATTTATAGTTATTAATTATTATATAGTCAGGCACCTTAAGATCCATTCTTTTAGATTAGAAGGTGTAGGTGAGCTATTAAGTAAATTTTAGTAGTGTGATTCAATTTAACATAACCTAAATGTTATTTTAGGGTGTTACCATGTCAAATGTTACCATGTTTTGATTTCAAACAGTTAAATTTACGTTAAATCTAGCACATCGTGTCCACCATAAACTTATATAGTGTTAATGGATCAGCTGGTTTTTCCTTGCATATAATATATTTAGTCATAGTCATTTAAGTTTTTACTGCTTTCATGTTACTTTACTATTAGTATTGTCTGGAATAGTGTGATGTTTAGGTAAGCGCATTCTTGGGGATCAGATTATTTTAGATAAAGTTTTAATAATGTTACGGTCAGCCTGAGGTGATGTTGCATCATCTACTAAATTGAACTTCTTGATGATGTTAAAACAGGAAGTGCAGACAACAAATGAGAGGGGGTTTTTTACTTTTTTTTTTTTTTTTTTTACATTAATGTCACAAGTATAATGGGAAAAAATCAGTTTTAGCATAATGCTTTCTTTTCTTCCTTTCCTCAGTTTGGATCCAAATGATCAGAAGTCACTAGAGGGAATGCAGAAAATGGAAAAAGAGGAAAGTCCAACTGATGCAACCCAGGAAGAAGATGTGGATGATATGGAGGGGAGTGGAGAAGAGGGGGACTTGGAAGGCAGTGACAGTGAAGCAGCTCAGTGGGCAGATCAAGAACAGTGGTTTGGCATGCAGTAATGGCCTCTCATCCTGCTGCTTGTTTTGGCACTTGAACATACCACTAGGGCCATTCTTCTTTAAAGAACATAAACTCAGATTTTTGCAGTAACAAAGGACTTTTTTTTTGACCTTTTTTTTTTTCCTTAAATAGACTCTGAAACCATTTAATAGTTCTATGCATCTCAATACCATGAAGATTCTTGATGCTTCTTATTTATTAAGTGTAAGGGACTAACTGTATTGGAGGTTATTTGCAACTCTCATTTCAAAAAATTCCTGCTAAAACTAAAAGCATTAGAATCTGAAATGTGTAATAAGCCTGTTGTTTATGATGAAAACAATGTCTAAATTCTGTCCAGGGCTAAGTGTGCTTGATTGACTTGTAAATACAGTGATTTGTACTCCTTTGTGGAAGAGGTCTTATTCTCTTGTTTGTATGCTGCCATTTGGGCTCGTGCTCCTGTTGAAGTCTGGAGGAGTTGCTCGGGTGTGGCTGAAAGCAGAACTTTTCTCTTGCTGGATTTGTTGAATTAATTTGTCTTTTTGTAAGGCATTACATGTGCTGTAAAGGAGAAGTTTGGTATGCGAGGCAACTTTGACTTACAGAGCGCTTTTGTAGCTGACTGATTTCTACGTGTACAGAATTGAGCCAGTGTTGGAGAATTACAGTCATTTCCCCAATCCTTACTAAACCCTGTAATCACTTAAAGTCTGTACATGAGCATTTATTTTTAAATGCAGTTTAGTTTTATTTCAGTATGTAACCAAAAGGTTTTACAGCGGTGACTCAAAGCACTTCACATTCTGTATACAGCACTGACATTTAAAATTATATAAAAAGAATTCATCCCTCTTCACTTATATTGCTGTAGAAATGTTAAATTATGCAAATACACATATTGTCCTGGTTTTGCCATGTTTATATACTCCCATGTTTTCATCAGGTAATATTTGAATTGGTTTTTCCCCTCAGCTTTTGAAGCAAAGTTGCATTGCTTCATGTACAACTTCTCAACATCAGCATTTCAAGGCTGAGCTTCTTTGTAATCTAGAAATCATTTCAGTTCTGTGGGCTTGATGTGTGGGAGGAGGAATTGCTACTTGCTCTTATTTTTCTTACAGTTTTGATTTCCTTATTCTTTACTAAAACATGTATTTTTGTCTTTATATTGGCAATTTAATTCCTTTTATATTTATTCTGTTACCACAAGTATGCTGGAGCACACAGACTTTTTCTACAAAGCTAAACAATAGTTTTGATTATCGGTTGAAGGGAAGGTGGCTATTTGATAGAAATACATGGCATGGAAAACAAAAGCTTCCCCCTAGCTGTAGGGTAATGTATCTCTCCCTCTGTGATGTGTGTTATATCAATTAGAAAAACGCACAACAAAAAGAATAGGCAGATTACTTCTATTATAGTCTTATTTTGGAAATATTTTGGTATGTCATGTCTTACAAAGGAGGAGTCTAATAGTTTATCCATTTAAAAAAAGACGAGAGCTGGGTATCTGTTCTCTCTGGAATTTTGTGGGTTTTAGACTTTCCAAAACATCAAATTGAGTTTTGGTTATTTGAAGACTGTATGGGAAGAACAGAAAGGCACGTGCTGCTGTCTTGGTGATTGAATTGGCAGACGCTGTTACTGCTCTTTCATTAAGCAAATACACCAAATGGCTGCATTTCCATTAGAGCAAACATTTTGTTAATTGCGTTCTGGTGGATGAGAGGCCTGTTCCTGTTCTTTTATGAAGAATCTGTTTATACCATTACTGTGTGATGCAGTGAATAGATTTCAGCTCATTGCATGTCTTTCATAACAGAAAGAAATATGCATGTAGTAGCAAATTCAAAGTATCTCTTTTTTTTTTAAAAAGAAACCTGCTTTGTTTTCTCCTCACACTTGAGCATTCATCAGATTGTATTCTGCAGCTGAAAGTTGGGTAGCTTCATTAGCTTTTCTAGTTGTGTTCTAAACCTCTATTGTGGATGAAAGAATGGAGCTCCTGATGTTATTAAACTAAAGAAAGGACCCATTTAATTTTGGTAAGAGACGTATATGAGGTATGTGATACATATTTCGTGAGCTGCTCAGCCGTTTTATTCTAATGGTTCCTTTAAACAGGTCATTAATCGCAGATGGAAACCACTGGCCTTACACATTTCTCTGAAACGTTTACATAAAACAGGAAATCGGAAAACCACAGTTTTACTAAAACCATTCTGTAGTATGTTTGTAGATAACCTGATGATCTCTCCTTTTAGAACAGATGGGAATCTAAAACTACTTGAAGATGAGTGCACTGTGAAGAAAACAGCGAAGTGCTACGTGCGGCTTTAGCAACCAAGTCCAGGTACACCGAAGAACACCTTAAGGTAGCTGTCAAAACAGAGTTGTGTCCTTGCTGCTTTGTTTTTCTGAAAAGGTGGCTCCTTATTGACAGTGAAAAGTTCAGTTAGATCCTGCAAATAACATCTCCATAAGTACCTGACGTATTGGGGTTATATAGCAGGGGTATGGTCTTTACTAATTGTACAGAGTAAGGAACTTTAAGATGCCACACACGTGGAGTGCATTTGAGATTATATAGATAGATAGATAGATTTAGCACTAACTTCAGAATTCTAGAGGGATTCTTCTTGCCTATTAATGAGCCTTCATTAGGGCTTTAATTTTAGAATGTGATCTCTGGTTTTGCAGAGATTCTGTACTCTCATATTCAGTTACTGGTATTCTAGTTCAGGGAATATAACAATTAGCCCATAATAAGCAGCTGACCTCATTCCATCCCTTAATCATGTGCTGTGAATCCTAGAAGAAAAGATGAAAAAGCCAAAACCTGCAGTTCAGCCTGTGTCAGACCTATGATATAAGCTCCCCACAGCGAAGCGATGGGTAGGTGAGGCCAGAAAGCCGTTGCTGTCCCGTTGCATGGCGCAGCACTGGCAAGTCAGTAAGTGCTAGTCTCTGGGGCTGCGTAAGGATGGAGTGCCCGTGTTTGCTTGAAATCCTTGACTTTAAATCACAAATGTCATTAAGTTTTAATTCCTTCCCACTTTGCGATAGGAAAGACACAGAAGTGATGCAGAGGGGCAGAATTTCTTCAAACCTTGCGTAGACTTGGGTAAGGGCTAAAAGAATTGATCTGCCAGAGTCTAAAAGCAGGCATTCATGGTGTGGCTAGGAATTATCTAAGTGAAATTAGCTAAGTTACCAGCACATTACAGAATTACTTTATTCTGCTGGTAGCACCTGAAATATTGGCAGTATTTCTACTTCTGGTTTCCAGAATCTAAGAATTGTGAAGCAGAGATAATAGCAGGGACTGAGGACTGCTGGCCAATATAAATGTTTTGTGTCTGAGGTGCTTTTCCATTTGCTGTTGCTGCTGGTTGCAGAGAGATTTTTGATTAACTAGGACTTTTTTTTTTTTTTTTTTTTTCCTTTCAATAACTGTCTTCCTCATTAGGCCTGTTTTTGTGTGGCGATTCTTCCCTCCGTGCTTTTCAGGAGCTCAGTGATGTGGAAACTGATCCATCCAGGGCAGAATCGGGGACTATTTCTTACTCAGCAGACCTTATTTCCTCACTTAGATCTCAGCTGTAAGGAAATCACAAAGGCTGTCTCTGCCATGGTAATTTCAAGTTACACAAAAATACTATAACCACATATCTCTTAAAAAACCAGATCTAAATCAGTGCAGTCTCCAGCGGTCTTAAATGTAGGGGCCTTACCTGGGCTTAAACGCAGCATAAACCTATGATTTCGAACTAAATAAACTTTGTCACGGCTTAAAGTAGCGTGTTCTGGATAATGCATATTCAGTGCTGCCCATCGGTAAATTGATACAATTTTACGTAGTACCCAGCAAACCTCAAGTACAGTGCAGTCGTTTTGCTGTAGTTTCTTCATCGAAAGGATTCGGTGTGGGCCTAAAGAACGATTCCCCTTCCTGTACTGCCAGGGTGACAGTTCGAAAAGTAATCTGTGAACAGATGCCTGGAGCTACCTCAAAAGCATTCCCCCTCCTCTCCCGTCCTTCTTTTTAACTCCGTAAGCCTTTTTGCTGCTTTTATTTTTTTTTTTATTTTTATTTTTTTAAATCCTTTATCTGATCACTTTGTAGCCCTGTAAAAGGTTGGTTGGTTTAAGGGCAAGAGCTGTAAAGCTGTTGTTGAATTTCTGAAGCCCTGGCCTAAGGCCTTGGTGATAATTAACATGTTTGTGTCGGTCCAGTGACCGGATCGCAGAGGGAAGGGTAACAGGGCAGGAGGAACGCTGGCCTGGCAAGGGGGAGAACGGAGCTACTGCTGCAATTCCTGCTGCGTTCCTAGGACCGGCAGGCTGGCTAAGATGTCATTGGGAAGCTGGCCAAGGAGGCAGGGAGATGCCTAGGGCTGGGTATTTAGGTAAAAAAAAAAAAAGTGATTCTGGTGCAAAAACAGCTCAGGGAAAAGTAAAGTGTTCACCTGCGGAGCTTCAATGTAACAATTTACATATAAAGTAAAGCCATTTGGCTAGTCCATTTCTATCACTGTTGACAGCAAAGCAGAGAGAGTAATCTGTGTTTTCTCTTCCTGTCTTGAGCCTTGCGCTTATTTGTGAACCTAAGGGTTGTGTAATGCTGGGTATGGAATGTGCCGGGGAAGCCTCTGCTGCGGTGGGTCACAGACAGATGTTTACACTGTAAAAGGCTCCATTTCAAACAGCTTCCCCGGAGAGGCCAAGGACTTCATAAGTTTGGAGATTGGTTTCCTTTTGCTTTTTTCTCTTTATCATTCCGTCAAAACACCAATGCAAATAGAGTGATGGTTTGGGGCTCGAACAAGAGCAGTTCAGTTCCTGACTTATGAATTTTAAAAATGACTCAATTTTCTACATTTGGCCATTCACAGTACTATTTCTTAAAGGACAGCAGATGCTGTCTACTGAGCTGCCCGCCCTGTGCCGCGTCCTGCCCGTGCTGTGTTTGACCAGCGCGTGGCGTGGCAGGGAACACTGACCTTGCATTTGGAACGTTTGCCTGTGGACACTTCAGCTATCTTTTTTTCAGCTGTGCGTGCCAGAGCCTTGTCTAGAGGACAAAGGGGAGACAAAAACCCCACGTCCTGAGACTTGGGCTTGATATAAATTTCTTAAATATTTACAGAGAGCAAAAAGTCCAGTTGCATCAAAGTGGCTGGTCGGGCAGCAGCAGCAGCAGCACACTGCTCAGCTAATGGGGGGCTCGGTGGTTTGGAACGTCTCCCGTTGGGCTCCCTGGGCTGGGAGAGTTTTAGCGCTTGGCAGAAGTGAGTTACTTACACTGGCAGTTGATCCAAGAACCGGGGTTGACCTGGCAGCACAAAAGGGCCTGTTCCTGTGCTGGGGAGACGGCGAGTTGCCCCGTGCTTTGCTATAAAGGCTGTTAGGATGCCAGCTCTTTCTCTGAACTATTTAACTATTTAAAAATTCCTGGAATTTTTGTTGTTCCTGCTTTTTTCCTAACGTTTATTGTGTAATATATTGTGTTATTCCTTGACGTGCGGTATGGTTTGATGAGCTGAAGCTGGTAACTTGGCTTCATCCTCTTGGAATGCTAAATAGTTTTCCAGGAAACTTAAGCGTGATGACATCAGAGGAGCGAGAACAGCAATCTGTGGATACGCATCTTCTCAGACGGCTGTGTGTAAGCTGCTGTCCATATGGTTCTTGAGATTAATGTTTGTCTGTCTGGAAGTCAGTAAAAAGCTGTGATCTGTGACCGAGCAGCTTTTTCACCCTGTAAAACCTGAGGGGTCCTGGATAGTCAGTGCTGGAGCGGGACAACGGCGTAACCTCAGTTTCTGGTTTTCCTCCTGAGGCCCATCGTAAAAGCGAGACGGGAGCAATGTTCGTATGGATTGAATTGTCTCTGTCGGTCTGGTTGTCCCATGTGGCCTAGAATGCAGCGATCTGTTTAACTAATGCAGGGAAAGTTTGGCATTACTCTGAAAAAATGCAGTAATTCTTGTATTAGCCTGAGTTCTAGCTGGCCTGGGGAGCTGCTGGATTCCGGCGTTGCTGCTGGCTGTCCAAGAGGAGGAAGAGGGTACAGAGACAGGCTTTAGCCTTTCCTCAGCGCACCAGGGTGGCTTTTAATAGGTAGGAAAGGAGGTGATGGCTCTAGCTAACCTTTCGGTGTCTGTTCTGCAGGGGATAATGTCACGCTGAAACTCGGCCAATTTGATAAGGCTGGAGGACTCTGTCAAGTGTTTGTGCCCCTTATGGAAATACTGGGCTCTGAGAAGTTTTAAGGACCTTCCACCCAGTAACAATCCAGGCCTGGAAATATTTGAGGTTTTGCAAAAGGGATTTAACGCTTCCTGTGCTGTGCTTTGATTTCTGCTGCCTCAGTTGTCTGAAAAGGCTGATTAGGAAACAGATGGGTTTCATCTTCTTTTGTGCTATTATTTACCATCCGTGATGTAAATTCAGAGGCTTTACATGGTGTAAGGAAGAACATCCATCATCTGGCCTTAAATAGGTGTAGAGATGTTTACAAGTTGCTCCGGGGATTCCTTGGGTAGGAAATCGGGCTGCTGGGCATGTAGCCATGGCACGAAGGGAAGCGGTGCCTGTCGTGGGCAGGAGTCGGCCGTTCTCCCCAGCCCCAAGGGGAGGGGAAAGCCTGTTCCTAGCCCCAGTCTAGTCCCAGTGCCAGCTCAGGGAGGATCACCTGTTAGCAATGGGTAAAAGGAGAAATAAGTAGCTTGGTGGGACGCTGCCAGTGGGGCCTTCACGGAGATGGAAGTGTCTTGGTGACGAACTTCAAAGCCTGCCATGCAGCTGGTGAGGGGAGCTCTTAATCCCATTAGGCTTTAAGATCAGAGCATCAGCAGCTCCATTTTGTGAAAGGTTGGATGTTATTACTCTTTCAGAACACATCTGTTGGATAAAAGCCCTTCTGTCTTAGGTAGAGACCTCCCTAATGAGCACGTGGAACTTGATTAAGGTGTCAGGAAGAGCTAAATGCTGAGCTGGTCCTGCCATTGCAGCTCTGAGTAGATGCAGAAAAGCAACTTTATGAGTTTCCAAGAAGGAGAGAGGCATAGCCTGGGAAGTCTGTGTGCTCCAGGGCCAGCATCAACTTGAGAAAGGAATTCCAGACTTCAATTTTGGGTGCTTGAATTTCACTTCAACACTTTTATTTGCTCTGTCCTTCAACCCAAACTAAGGGAATGAGTGCCTGGTTCCCCGCTGCGGTAGCCAGCCACCGGCAACACATGCCTTGCTCTGGTTTAGTTACATGTGCTGATGCAGATCTGGTGCTGTGCAGCATGCGCATTCAACTCCTCAGGCTTGTTTTGGCATGCCACATACAGCTTTTTGCTGTTTTATTGCAGAATCTGTTTGACACAATGCTGGGATGTGGGTAGAAATGTCGGCGGTGCTGCTCGGGGAGGTTCTGTAACTCTGGGAGGCGGAGGACTTGTTAAAGCAGGTTCTGGGTGCTTTGGAAACTTGGCCTTGGTTTCTGAGAGGCCACCTGCGGTTTGTGTGCCTCCTTTGACGAAGTGGAGATTGAGTCGATGCTATAGCGATTTCCTTCTGGGTTTTTTTTTGATCTAGGAGAGGTTTGGGAGCGGTGGGCAGGAGCAGCGTGGGGTTTGGAAAGCAGCCCGTCGTGAGTCCATGCTCTCTGGCTGAGGCTGAAGTTTCCCACACCTGACGGCTGGTTTGTGAGCATGGGGGGGTGCCCGTGCCTTGGGTTCTCATGCTCTCAGTTCACTGAAGGTATAGAGCCCCTCGGTGGGGTGTCCCGAGAAGCTGACAGTGCCCACAGAGCAGAGGCTTAGATTTTATAATGGTACAGGATTTTGGTACCCGTAACTTATAGCCAGAGGTGAACTGTGTTCACAGCAAAGCGGCCACTGCAAAACAGGACTGGAATTTCTGGTCGCAGCATGGTGAGATGATGAATATTTGGCAGGAATCCCTGGAAAGCTGAAGAGCTCCACCATGAATCGTTGTTGGCATGGCAGCCCCGAGTCAGCTCGGCTGTGGGCAGTGAGGTTGTTCTTCCAGGAAGGGAAAGGACACACCTTTTATGAGTTAAGGGGTGGTGGGAGCGTTCCTGCCCGTGGTTTGCCTGCTGCAGGTCAGTCTTGTACCTAAACTGAAGGTCTGCGTTCGTGCTTGAGTCACGGCGAAGGGCAGCGACAAGAGAAGCTTCTTTTAAGTCACAATTTCTGTCTGGGCTGTCCTGCCTCGCTGCACGCGGGGCAGCAGCAAGTGCAAGACCGAAACGCTGGGGTGTTTTGCAATCAGGGTGCGCTGGAGCTGCGTGACTTGGTTACGAAGGCGTGAGCTGGTTGCAGCTTGATTGTTGTTAGCCGCTGATGTTATCTTAGCCCAGCAGCAAAGCAATGTTCCTCGCCTGCCTCTGTAGGAAAACCTGACTCTGCCACCTGCCTAAGTAGCAGGGGGTTTGTAGCAGCCTGGGCTTATCGGGTTTGGGGCATTTGTTGTTGTTTCTGGACGTTGTTTTGGTTAATTGTGGTCTCCTTTCTGACCCAAAGAGAGGCTGAATGGGACACACCAAGTGGTTTTTGGAGGCTGACCACTGCTCAGTCACCAAGTCTGCAGGGACATGCACCGTCCTTTCAGGCTGTGCGCCGTACGCTGAAAGCTCCCTGCCTCTCAGCTGCTTTCCTCAGGCTCCCGAACCTACACGTGTATAATCAGACGAAAAGTCCTTTCCTTTGCCGTGCCTGAAGAGCCAGACTGGTGAACTTTAGCTCTTAACGTTGGTGATGTCAGCAAAATCGTGTCTGGCTTCTGTGCAAGTCGGCACTGCCCTGAGAGCACTGACTGGAATGGAAGTGTCCAGGTGTTCCCATCACACTGCGTGTTCCCTGCCAGCTGTGCCAGGAGGGGGAAGGGGATAACCCCTATCGATTCAGTTATAAGGGAACAATCCTTATGGATTCAGTTCCCACTGTCCCTAGGTAACAAAGGGCAGGGACTTGACCTGATTAGGCAAATAGCCTGAGCCTGCTAAACTGATGTCCGAAGGCTTCTCTGCACTCCCACGTGGTTAAATTGTTGGGATGAAATATTTTACAAGTTTGCTTTGGGTGCTCAGAGCTCTGCCGCCTGAGCAGAGGGGGGATTGCTGCTCGCTCTTCTGTAGTCCCGTGGCTTTTTCCGTGCTGAGGTTGCAAAGCCAGTTTGCCATCTCCTCCCCCAGAGGTTTTTCTCCCTTCTCGCCCACCCTCCTGGGGCTGGATGCGGGTTCTTCTAATCACACACAGATTCACCTCAATGCAAAAATCGGGCTAGCTTCCGTCCTCTGTTTTTAGAGTTTGGTATATCTCTAATGCCTAATAACTTGAGCTAGGGGGAATTGTTTTCTTCCTTTGTGGATGTCAGTGTGGTCTCATCCACGGAATGCTTTAGAGTCTGGGGTTTGCAGTGAGAGGACGAGGAGGGGGAAGATGAAGCTGTTTTATCTCAGCATCTCTTACCACATACTCCTGCACTCAAGTACCTAGCAACCCACTAAACATCACATTTTCTTCATATGGCTGTTCTCCAAAGCGCCGCTTGCAGTTTATTTGGATGACTAGTTATGAGTTAATCTTGCAGTTCATAATTAAAAAAAATATGTTTAAAAATAAGTGAAGAGTTTGGTCTTAGTTCGCTCACCAGCGAGCTGCTGTCTGACTGCAGAGATGCTGAAACCATCCGCGGAATGTAACTCGCCGTGGCAGCGATGCAGACGGAGCGAGAGCTGTTTTCTGAATAATGACTTCTTATCATCATCACTAATCTCTACATTTGGGACCAGTGCTGGTGCCGTGTATTTCTGCAAGTTGAAAAAAGGGGCAGCAGATCAGCTGAGCGAGGGCGCGGGTCTGAGAAACTGGACTTCAGCAGCGAGCCTGGTTTCTCCCCTGGTTGCTTCCTAATTAAAGCAAGGCTAGAGGTTATGACAAGGGAAGAGGTGCTAATGGGGCAGTTTCTTCTACTCTGTTCTGGACAAATGACTTCAATCATTCAGCTCAGGTGTCTGTGTGAAGCGCTAACAGGCCTTCTGGTGCAGCCAGCAGGAAGGGCCTGCTGGTGACAGTGCTGCTGGTGACAGTGCTGCTGGTGACAGTGCTGCTGGTGACAGTGCTGCTGGTGACAGTGCTGCTGGTGCGTGCTGAAGACGGCTATAAATAATAGGTCGGGAAGAGCTGCAGTCGCAGATAACAGCGCGCGCTGAACTGGGTCCTGACAGCCTCAGCCCAGCGGCGGGGAGCGGAGCTCGGCTTGGTGAGAACAACACTACCATAGTAGGAAGCAGCCACCAGCAGCTCAGCCCCACGTATTAATGCATCCTCCACCGCCTTCGAGTTCAGCTGGACGATGGAATTCAACCCTAGTATTTTTAAACCTCAGGCTGTTGTGTTTGAAGGGTCTCAGACGTGGCACCTCCTTTGGATAACGCAGTTTGGCAGCAGCGCGCTGGTATCGGGGGCTGGAGGTTAAGAGGCATTACACTTAATTCACAACACATTACTGAAGTGGGGTGTTTAGAGCGGCTCCCCCTCCTCTTACTCCAGCCAAGACTTAGTTGATGGGCTTTGGAGCAGAGCGTTACAGGACAGTTGGAAAATCCAGCTTTTACCCTTGGAGTGCTTTAGCCTTGCCTAACGCTTGACACAGACTCTTGCCCCGTGGGCTCCCGGCAGAATAGCCGGTGGTGGAAGTACAGCCCCTAGAATAAGCGGTAACTGAGCACGGCGCTCCCAGCAGGCTACTGCGCAGCTGCGTAACCTTCCTACGGACGGAGACCAGCAGCTGCTTCAGGCTGGGGCAATTTAGAAAATAGAAAAGGACAAAAAAAAAAAAAAAAAAGTAGTTGGGAAAGAAATGTTTATTTTAAGTTTCTCAGAGGGATTTTACAAACAATGGAGCATTTTAAAAAAAAATTGAGTGATCAAAGTAGTTGACAGTGTCCCTTAAACACACACAAAAGCCCCTGGAGAGAGGAAATCACACACCAGCGAGGAGGTCAGTGCTGCCGGAGGAGCAGCTGGCATCTGCATAGTTCTAGGAGGAAAGATTGCAATGGTGTTGGTGCTAGTGAGTGTCATCCTGGCATTAATGTAAGAGCGCGCTGAAGTACGTACGCATGTACCTGCAGAAAACAAAGTGCATAAAATAACACGCAAAGTATGTATTGTAGAATAAATTTATTTACCTGATACAAATGAAACTAGGTGTGATGCTTCTTACTGTCAGCATGTAAATAGACGATCGATCTTATTTACAACTTCTAAAGGTCACACATGCAGCTGTGGTAACTGGCTACGTCGGTTGTTGCTTTTTAGATAAATGCATCACAATATTTTGTATTGCACCAACATCTGTCTTACTGCCTTAGATTTAAATAAGTTACATTACAGTGCAAAATAGGTTGATTTGCACACATGATAAAAAAATCCAAAGTTATGAACTGGAGGCTTACGGTTTAACATTCATCTGTAATCTCGTCAATGAATTTTATAAATAGGGTAGCATTGTACATAAGCTGTTAGAGAGTAGTATGTTCGGATGATACAATACAGAGAAAGATTTGTCTACAACCGAAGGCATGCATTATTTTGATATTGTACATTTTAGAAACTGACATTTTACATACAGAAATATGGAAAATTGGCTGACAGCTCCGCGATTCTCGTTCAAGGATAAACAAACTCTTCTCCATGCAGCACAGAAACCAAACTTCTCTGGAGAGAGTTCCCAATTCGGTAAGCTATATTGCACGTTTGTACATCTGTATAATGAAGTCCTAATGGTACCACACATTTCTTCCACAGAGAACACAATGAGTTTTGTTTTAGGGAAAGCAAAGAATCTTTACACATGATACATGCAGAAGTTTTGGTAGATGTGTTGCTAAAAACACATGCACGCAACAAAACAACCTTACATTTCTGCAAAATTGTTTAGGAAGCGATTACTCCAGTATTGCTGAAAAGGAAAGAAAGAAAAGGCATCAGTTAATGAAAGGATGAATGCCGAGTACCATTATACAAGCAAGACTAAGATCAACAGTGACAGAAGAAAGAATGTTAAGTTTGATAACTGGCTGCTCTGCTATCGAAGGGACACTCTCAGGTTACTTTTTATTCCTAAAGCCTGGAATCCTCTGGATTATGACTCAGCTCTTCTGAGCGCAGCAGAGCTCCCTTTATCAGCAAAGCCAGCACTTCCTACAGAAGACTGCAGGGAAAAGAATGAAGACGTGTTTAGATAGCTTTTGCCTTTCCCTGCCTGGCTAGTGGCAACAGACAAGTCTCTCTGACTTGTCACTTTTCCTTTCGAGCTCCACACTGCAGCGGCTGAGCTCAGGTTTTGCAGAACTTTCAGGGTGCTTTTCTAACCAGCCAAGGCGTTACATTGCAAGTTTGGCCCCCAAGTGACCTAACAATGTCCCTTTTCCAAGTAAGTTACGCAGCTTATTCTGGGAAGCAGTAGGAAAGCTTTGAAGAAGTCATTAAACTCCACAGATTAATGCGTAGGCAAAGGGTAGAGTACAACGTAATAAAGCTACTACTGTACTTTACCCCTAAAATACAGCGTAAGGTTAGCCTTGCGTCTAGGAGGGAAAAACAGTGTACTCTGAGTCCCTAGGACTTGATGGTGGCTCTTCAAAACGCTGCTTCAACTCTATAAAATTTAGGCTTTCCTGCTAAGATTTGAAAATGCATAGTAATGTAATTAAGGATGTAATTAGCAGAGATTAGGGAAACAGTTAATGGTTAGAAGTGCGAAAAAGTAAACAAGACAGGTGCAAGAGACAGACAACTTCGTATCAGTTTTACCTCCCTTCATCTCAGCACATTCAACCATCTTTAAGCTGTTTACCATGTACGTTCTGTGCATCGGCTGTGTTCTGGGAACCGTGACAGAGGACTGCTGTACTGCATTTTATCATCAGATTAAAAACTCATTTTCTAACCATTAGCCTTTCTCCAAAATGGCCTCCCTACAAAGATAAGCCTCGTAGCATTTTGACGGATTGCTGTATTTTTTTTTCCTGCAGCCTCTTTTCATCCTTTATTTGCAATACTACTTTGGGAAACCAAGTATGAACTATTTTTATTGCTTGGATGCCAGCAAAAAGGAGCAGCTCGTTGTGTAGCTCACAAACGGCACTTTGAATCACTCACATTTGAAAGCAGAGAGGGCCCGAGGCACTACAAAGATTAAAAAAGCCCCTGTCTCCAGTGCCTGACTGCAGCTGCCTGACCATGCTCGTCGCTGGGATTGGGACCAGGCTAGAGAACGCTGCCTTCAGGAGGAGCTGCTCATACCAAACCCCGCTGGTTTCCTAGGATAAGCTGGTACCCTTCCCGCTGTTCCTAGCACAGAGTAGCATCGATCACACAGAGTCACAGAATGGTTCGGATTGGAAGGGATCTTAAAGGCCACCCAGTGGCACCCCCTGCCCTGGGCAGGGACACCTCCCACCAGCCCAGGTTGCTCCAAGCCCCGTCCAACCTGGCCTTGAACCCCTCCAGGGATGGGGCAGCCACAGCTTCTCTGGGCAGCCTGGGCCTCTCACACTAGAAAAGCAGCAGTGGTACGTGAGGACACGACTAAGGAATCCAGACACAGTGGAGATGGAAATGCTCGGTGAGAGGAGAGCAAGGGGATACAAAAAGTATAAAGTTATTATTTTCTAAAAATGCAGTGGGAGATAAAGCCTGGGTAACTTTTGAGTTATTTCTGCTTAAATAAGTGCTTCCATTTATATATTCACAGGGCTAATGCATTAAAATAGGAGTTACCTGTTTCTATCCCCAGATGACCCTACTACAGTGAAGAAGCTGGAGAGGAAATATGTTGGGAACAAAGAAATGAAGCACGAGTTTCAACTTTGAGATGATGTCAAGTAAATCTATTCTAAATTGGGAAGTCTTCTCTCCTTGGCCTCTCTAGATGAAAGGACTGATAGCTAAAGAATGGCAGGATCTACACAATTAAGGATAATAATATTAGTTAACATTTTTTCTTGCAGTGCGTTACTAACCTTGCCCTGTATTTCTGTAATGGAGAACCCAAGCCATCAGCTGCCTTGTGCTGTTCTAATGCCAGAGCACGCTCCAGCAGCCTCCCAGGGCCTGCTCAGCTGGAGAAGGGTTCAGAGCAGATGCCCAGCTCCAAGATGACACGGGCGCTCGCAGCAGACAGGGGGTTCAGGGCAGGGTGCGTCACTGGCGGGTGCTTCACTGCCTGGGAGGAACCTCGTGCTAGGTCTTAACATTTGGCCAGTGCAGACCACACAAAGCTGGTATTTACCACGTAGCGGTAACAGAAGCACCAAAAGCATAGCAACAGCTGCCATTGAACCTGAGGTAAGTCAGCACTGATCATAGAGAACCCTCTTGCTCCATTTCTACAGGAAAACTTGGACAGCAAGACTGGGAGAAATAAAAGAAAACCAGGGTGTATTAAGATTCCCTGGGCTCTTTAGGCGGAGCTTACAAAACCTGACTGTTCCCATAACCTCGGGAGCCTGTAGGGATGAACACCACGCCATTTACCTGCCAGTCATCCAGCTTTCAAAGGCAAACTCCAAGCAACACAAGAAAGCCCTAAATGCGAGTGTCCCGAGACATCCGATATGAATGAGCTCTCAGATGTCGGCATTGAAATCCATGACACAAGCAGTGAGATTCATCTTCAACAGAGACAGAGATCCAACAAAGAAGTCGTTGAAGACTGAATTCTACTTATCAACAGTCATTTTCCCCTTCAGCTTCTTAGGGAAAAAGGGGGTGTACAGCAAGATTATTTAGCATCATAGACCGGAATGGGACAAGAAGCAGCGTCATTTGTGGTGACAGATAGACGGTCTAAAAAAGCCCACCAACGTGGTGCTCTGGAGGTTCACACAGAACCGATGTTCAAAGATTCAGTCACATTCCTGCCCTGGCAGAAGTTTGTCCATTATGTTAGGAGCACACAGAACTAACTTGCTAGTATTTGTTTCTAACAAACAACGTACTTGTACATATTTTGATCTCAACTACCTATTTCCTGTTTCAAGAAAGAGGGACGAGTCTCGTATTGCTCATTTATTATTGACAGCGCAAATGGCTGGTGCTGGCCATTGGGTTAGTGGTATGCTAAACCTTAGTTTGCCAAAGACAGGTTCTTCCACACTGAAGAGGGCATTCAACGGGATTTAAATGCTGACAGTTCAGCAAGACACCTACTACATCATCAGGTCCAGCTCCCCGACCTGACTCACTTCAGCATCAACTTAAACAAGTCAAAGTCTATGGAAAGAGTGAGTATTCACAACGCAGTGGAACTGCGGATAGGGTCTGTGTTTTTGGGGGTTAGCAGCTATATTTGAAAGCTTGAAACCTAGAGAATTATCTGTGCTCACTGGATTCCAGCTGGCACCAACAGAACATGGCTTTTAACTATCATTCTCCTCTATGAGGAATCAGAAAGCTGTCTGCATTTGGTTATTAAAGCGGACTGAGCCAGCACAAGATCACACAGCACCTGCTGCTCTAGAGAGACATAATGACCCCGGTACAATTTTCAAAGACTATCCTGTTAAGCTGAGTGTGTTCTTTCATCTCTGCATTTGACCACTCTAAAAAGCGTTTCCACTCACTGGAAACAACACGCTGTTTTTGCAAAGGGGAGCGCCAGCACTTTAAGCGCTGCGGAGAGCAGAGCCTAGGGAAGGGTGGTCAGCTCAGAGGGACATCCCCTATTTCAGAGTAGGAAAAAGCTTTGGAGTAAACCAGCACCTGACCACAAGTACCAGAGTGTTCGGGACACTAAACATTCATGTGAACAGCTGTCAGCGTCTTAAGTTACAGATTTGTCCAATTTTATCTCAAACTTAAGACCAAACGCTGTAAGATCCTGGGGCACTAAGGCTCCTGGGTGCTATAAAACAAGACCCTAAAAATACACTAAACCAAAAGCAAGTGCTTTGCCTTTGGAATCAGTAATTTGAGCTTCAGACCACAAAAACAAGAGCCTAAAGTGGTGATAATAATGTAGCACAGCAGAGTTTGACAAAACACAGCATGGGAATGAAGGAAATTACTATTTATTCTTCAACATGTATACAGCATATGCTATTTTACAGCAAGTCACCACTGGCATGGTGAAATGGAAGAGAAATACTCACTTTAGTCGATGAAAGTTGGAAGGCATTGGAGAAAAACACCACAGTTAGGACTGTTAATGACTTACACATTGTTGATACAGGACTGAATTTGAAAACATGCTTTAACATTTACCGTAATAATGAAGGTGGTTAGTGCCACATTAAAATAAAAATAGTTCTATACAATATGTTCAATTTGGTCATGTGCTATTTACAGATTTTACAAAAAACACACACGAGCTTGTTACTTCAAGTCAGGCTAACAACAGGCCAGCAGAGTAACTCCATGTATACAACTGATCATTAGTGCCCTAAGTGTAGGAAATCCAATTTCTAGCTATGCAGTGCAAGTTATTTTTCCAGGTCTCATTATAAGTTTTGATCTTAAAAGGGGCGGGGGGAAGAAAAAGAAAGAAAAAGAGATTGACACATGTAAATAAGGTATTAAAACCCAACTTAAACCCTCTTTTGAATTAAAACAGATTGTGTTTGTTAAAAAGGCTTGTTTTAGATTTAAGTAGACAGAAGTAGCCCTCCCTATCCCTGCATAATGGGCAACTGGCAAAATAAGGTCTGTTACAATAAAATACAATAGACACTTAAATAAATAATCTTTAAAAAAAAACAACCCTATGTGTGTTGAGAGTATGGAAGAACCCCAGCAGGCCGCACCTGGAATGATATTTTCTGCACGAGCAAGATTAGGCATTCCTCATACAGAAACTGGTGTAAACAAGGACAGTCAAGAACCAAGAGCGAGGGAATAGGATAAAGGAAAACCGAGAAGAAATCCTGACCGAGGTAGCAGTACTCTCTACCCAGTGCAGAAAGTTCTGCTCATGAATAAAACCTGACTTTATGACAAATTAAGTTTGGATGATCATGCAGAAGACAAACAGTTACATGCTTTTTTAGTTTTAGACAACACACATTCATTCCCTAAAATCTGCTGCCAATTTAGTTTGATAGTGTCCGCTGGCTCAAAAAAAATTTACTTTTTTTTTTACATGATGAATAGATTATTGAACAGAACACTGTACATGCTTTTCATCTACAAAAAAATATTTGCATAAAATAGTGTTAGTTCTCTGTACATGTCAATGGACACTTTAACTGTGTATAAAAGAGGAATATATTGCCCCCACTGAAGTCAGAAAAAGCAAAAAACCAAAATCTAGATTATGAAACCTCCATCACCGGCAAATATGTTCATGTGAAAATTCAGCAGAAATAGACAGTTGCTCTAAACAATAAAAAAATTAAGTTAAACTTTTTCTTTGAATGTAAAACTTGTCACCATGTCAGTCAAGACCAGAACATATCACTAAAGTTAGTGTCTGTGCTGTAAAGCCAGATAACCAAGGGCATAGTAATGAACACAAACGGCCAGGAAACTCCTTCGGTGCATGCTGACAAAGAACATGGTTTGGTGGCAGGCCGCACACTATCTTTACCAGGTTCCAGGTAGTTACGGGCCACATATTTAAGTGTTTCATCCAGCAGAATGACAGGTAGTGAGATTTTCAATACCATCAGCCATTGCGTCACATTCAAAGGTGTGATCTGGAAGATAATCTGAAAGAAAAGCCAAGCATTACACCTTTTCTCCCCCTCCATCCCTTGCCTTAAACTCCAGACAAGTTTTGGCTCTACCTCCAAGTTCAGGGATGGGTGTAAGATACATCACTTACTGGCAGCGGTTCCACATAAAGGATAAGGAAGTGGAGTGACATGGACAAGCAAATAGCGCCCACCAGCCAGATATTTTCCCACGGGGGCATCCTCATCAAGGACTGGTTTTCTGATAGACTGCAACAGAAACATGGTACATATGCATACGTAAGACACCAGCAGGAAATTCAGTAAACCAGAAGATTAGCTGGAAAGAAAAGCAGCATGGCAAGTCACAATTATCCAAGTAAGGAAGGGCAGAAAGACACCAATATATGGTTTTTTTATATATATATGTTGCAACTTTAAGCTACCTCGTAAGTCTGCTTAGCAAAGCAGACTCAGTTCAGCTCACATTTATTTTTGAAAGCTTTTGTGTGTTCTGCTCAGTCCTGATCTAGCCTACTTTTTTTACTAAGACCCCAACATCCTCTCCACAAGGGGTAAGGGAAAGACGGCCGCAGCAGCATAAGGCGGAATCCTCCCCAGCCCATTGTATGCCTGGGGACCTAATGCACCCACTTCTTCGGAGGTTCACTTAAAGACTGGCTATACAGAGCATTGAGTACGTGCACCTTCCTAATGCTTGTTCTTTAATTCTGCTCCTCTGACTCAATCGGCATTTAGGCTACGCTGTAGAAGCAGCTGAGATCCAGAGCACCAGATGTAGAGCAGTATCTTACTATGTAGGTCTATGGCAGTACGCTTGTATTTGAAGTTTATTTGTTTTTAAATTAACTGACCTCTAAGCTATTTGAAGAAAAATACCCTTGACACTGTGCTATTTAGCAGTTTCCATTTATAATCTAATATTAATTGGCTAAACCCACACTCCCTTAGGGCAGGAAAAACTATTTTCCATATCTTCAGCATTCTTATTTTAGTTCTCCTTGATATCACTTTATACCAACATAGGAGGGATAATCTGATTGATTAAGCTTAGATTAGAAATAATGGAAAATATTTCAGTTGCTCATGCTTAGTAAAATACCAGAGTGAATTGGCAGACTTAAAAATATACCTTATGATAAGAGATCTCAAATGTTACCTAAGAGAGTCATTTTGTTTGCACTACCAGGATTCAGAAAGGAAATATGACTCATTCTTCATTAGTTGAGCTGTCTATACACTGAGAAACAAGCTGCATAAAAGGTAGGATTTTGGATAAGCTACGCAGAAGCTTTGCTTTCCTATCTGGATATACGAACCTGTTGAGAGCATTGCACATCTCTATGGTGACAAGTACAGAAAGAGCCATTGTCATTGGATATGGAGACTCAAAAACCCCACAGTCGACACCAAAGAAGTCTGGATTGTCCTCTTTGCACTGCAGAAAATGGCTCTAGAACAGAACAACGTGAACTCACTTCCACAGCTTGTTAACTTTTAAAATGTAGAATAGGCAATTGTGAAATAAGCAGTGAGTATTATGAAAAGAAAACTTTATGTGACTCCCATAAACACTGGTTTTAAACTTTTGCCTGCTATAGAAAAATCTCTTTTTAGTCTTTTACCTACAAGACAACAATTAGTCCTTCAAACTGTTTAGAAGCTCAGGTATCCCACCTCTGAGCTTTAGCGTTAAGACTAATCATGATCAAGTTTTACAGTAACAAGTCTGAAAACATCTCTCATAAATTTCTGTAACCTACTGTTTTTCTACAGTCATTTCAAGTAACAAGTATGAAAGCAGCATATACCCCCCCTCTCCCCCCAAAGATATTAAACTGAGCAAATACCAGCTGATAAAAGGTAACTCTTGGACCACCATCAGCAGCAATAAACCACCAAGCAGCAGCACCCACTGTGGCAGCACCAACATAACCTTAAAGAAAACAAAGTGCTTTTTTCAGTGTTTTGAACTGTATGCAAGAGAAGACCTCACTTGCCACATTTGAACTTCTACCTCAAGACCGCCAGTACCGTGAAAAAATAGACTGTAATTCATCTCCTGTGCAAGAAATCTGCTCTACTAGTTGTAACTTAAATAACCATTAAATACTGTACTAATATCTGCTTAGGGAAGCTGACAGCTAGAACTTAAGGCAAACAAGAGTATCACTCGGAGTAATCAACCTGCAATTTTTCTTTTTACCTCTCAGAACCCAGTGTGTCTGTACTCACATTAACTAATGCTGAGGTTTACTTTAATATCTATGAAGTCAGTTAGGAAAATTAAGGTCACAACTTTTGGCATGAAGACAGCGTGCATTAAGTATCCAAGTAGATACTTATTCTAGCTTTACAGTACTATAGCTGTAATTTAAGGTTTAAATCTCTCTCCACTGATTTCACAAATGGCCACTCCTTTATTTTCCCCAATTGCAGCCGTGCCGGCAAACCTGTTGTGTTCTACTTGAGCACAAGAATAGCAGGTCAGATACACGACAGTTGTCATTCGCAGATTTAGAAGTAATTCTACGTATGATCTCAACAGTTAAAGCAGATGCATATTCACTAATTGCTGGTCTTGGTTCTTCAATCTCAATGCCACAACGTGCTCATCTTCCTAAGGCTGACGGTTACTGCACGGATAAGCTAAAATCTGCCATCCCAATGCTTTGAGCTAGAAGTATTTCAGCCTGGAATGAGTCAAGTGGGAAGAGGCGAGTAGGTGGCTTCTTGAGAACAGAGGTCAGACTCAGCCCTAAATTCACCTGTTCCTGAAGGGCTTCTCTCTTCTAAGGACTGTAATACCATCCACTACCACACAATTTTGAAGGTCTAATCCAGTATGTCAGTATATAAAATTTCTAACGGTTTCCTAGTTGTCAAAATCAAAAGATTCAGATGGAGTGGTGAAGGTCACACTGATGTTATACAACTAGGGCTTCTGGTGCCTCCGTTGCTACCAATAGGAAGAAAATCAAAAAACCCACTCACAACTTCACTGTTCCTATCACAGCACTGCCTGCAAAGGTGCAAAACACAGTCTGAATCTCAAAACAAAATAAAGGAAGAATACCAGTTCCACAGAACATCGATTGCTAGCTTTCAATATTTCTGCATACAAGGAGATTAGACAAACTACTTTCAAGCGAATCTCAAAAAAAATAATCAACCTGCCTAAGTTTATTTAAGAAGAAAGCTATTGCTACTTACATCCAATAGCTAGATAACGGAAGAAGAGCCATCCACTGATCAGTGGCTCTTTAGGGTTGCGTGGTGGCTTATTCATGATATCAAGATCAGGAGGATTAAAGCCCAGAGCAGTAGCAGGGAGACCATCCGTCACAAGGTTTACCCACAGCAGTTGGACAGGAATTAGAGCTTCAGGAAAACCCAGGGCAGCAGTCAAGAAGATACTATAAAAAAAACCCCACCGATTATAAGCTTATTCTTGTGCATGTAAATAAGTAATTTTAAAACTTAAGGCTAAGCCTGTAGCATCCCTTCTTTTCTCTCGTACTGAGTTATCCACTTAATATCACAAGCTGAATAATTCATGTTCTGAAAACGAAAAACATATCCAAGAGCAAACACTTCTAACCACTGGCATATGAGTTTTGAAGCATTATCTTTCTGTTAGTAACCAGGAATTGAAGAATTTCTGCTTTAGCCTTATTTTTTCCCCACTCTACTTGTCTATATAGGTAACTATATGCATACATGCATAAAGGCTTGCAAGCTACTTTCTAAAAGACACTAACGCTTTTGCAGACGTAACAGCATTTTAGCTCAAATGACTAAGCTTCATTTAGCTAGATTACTGCTAGCCCCTGCAAAAACTGAATGAGCATGTAGCTTTCATGGCTCCAAGCTGGTGTGAATAAATAGAACAGAAACAGGGGCTGCAGCAAGAGCCATATGAAAGACAGCTTTAGATTTACAAGAAATAAGGCAAGATAATTGCTATGTTATATTCCACTCTGGGAGAAAGTATGCTTTGATATAAGCAACTGTTAAGGAGGTCAATATTTACATTCTGTTACCAGAAATGCATCCTGTGGCATTGGGTCACCATTCCTTCCAAAGACACAGAAGACACATTCTTCTGTAACTTGAGGTTAAACAAACATCTAAATTATATTTCTGGCTAAGTTATCTGAAATACCAGATCTTGTAATGTTTGATTAAGGTTTTTATTTTCCTATTCTAGAGAATTATTCCAATCATAGAAATAATTGTAAAGCATTTAACCACCTACTGAGCTAGAATATTATATGCAATGCAAATCTTTTGTGGTACGCTAAAATTCTCCAGTAGAGGCTAGGCTAGAAGCATGCAGACTTCCACACAATCGCAATGATCAATTAGCTAGAGAACCTATTTCTCTGGTTTTAATGAGAAATACTGGAAGTAAATAACTAATAAAGACGACTCCATCATCACTATTCTAGTGCAAAGAAAAAAAACAGAAAACATTTTAAACCTACCAAACAACTTCTCCAACATTGGAGGAGATCAAGTAACGGATGAACTGTTTCATGTTGTTATAAATTGCACGTCCTTCTTCCACAGCAGCTACAATGGTTGAGAAATTATCATCTGCTAAAACCATTTCAGAAGCAGTTTTAGCCACTGCAGTACCAGAACCCATAGCGATTCCAATTTCTGCTTTCTTCAATGCAGGAGCGTCATTGACACCATCACCAGTCTAAACCAAGAATTTAAAGTTGGGGGAAAAAAAAAAAAAAAGAAAAAGAGGTGGGCACTTACATATAGGACCAGAAAGGGTGTGGTTTTGCATCTTTAAAAAAATCACTTCACTGCAGAACTATTCTGAGGCTTTGAGCTCAGGGAAACGTGGAAAAAAAGTGTTTTCCAGAATGAGGCATTAGTCTGACAAGGCATAATTTGGGTTTAAACGCAGTGTCTGCCTTTCAAATCGAGTAGAAGTTCAATTACTCACCATAGCTGTAATCTCATCAAAAGACTGAAGAAACTCAACAATTTTAGATTTGTGGGAAGGCTCTACGCGAGCAAAGCAACGGGCGTGGTGGCAAGCATCTCTCTGGGCAGCAAGTGAGAGTTCATCAAATTCACGACCAGTAAAGGCTTTTGTAGAAACATCTTCATCTTCCACAAAGATACCGATGCGACGGCAGATCGCTACTGCTGTGCCTTTATTATCACCAGTAATCATAATAACTCTAATACCAGCTTGTTTGCACAGCTTTATAGATGAAGCTACTTCAGTTCTTGGGGGATCCAGCATACCCACACAGCCGACGAAGGTCAGGTTGGTCTGAAACAAGACAGCACCAAATTTAAGTGCAAGATCCTTTAGACTTCTCGTCTGCCATTAAGCAAAACAGTCATTATGGTTGCATGCTAAATACATCTCAGTGCAGTGACATTTGTTTCCACTCCTGTCCACAACATTCTGTAGTTATTCATTGAGCAATTAAGACACCAAGGCCTACGTTATCCTGTCATTTGGCCAGAACCAGTATATTATGCGTGATATACTTGCTCTTATCCCGTTTTTTTGGGGTTTTTTTTTCCCCCCCTCCTGAAAGGGTTACCTGTTTCACCACATTAAATCTTCACAGCACTTTAGCTCTGACACTGAATTCAGACACCTAGAGAAGAACTGAAAGGTCACAAATCTACACGCACGTTAACAAGAGGAGGTAAATGAGAATTTTTAGTGCTTGTGGAATCACAGTGTACATGTTACTATCTACATGATGAGCATATGGGAGGACAGTGAATTCCCAGAGCACGACCACACTCTGAAATGGGATCCTCACTTTCCAAACATATTTTGCTTCAAATGCACTCGTTTTATTAGTTAAAATGTGCTCTAGTTGTCAGCCTTGTAAATTCAACCTGCGAGCAGTCAAGTCTTTCTTTTTTGTAATCACTGCCAGGAGCTCAGCACACAAGCCAAAAACTTAATGCAACTGTTGTCATTTCCCTCCCTCTAAATTCTAGATACAGATTTCACTGGAAAATTACAGAGCAGTTAAGATGATAATCATGGACAGAGCTTTTGCAGCTGATAGTACAGAGGAAGGGAAGTGAACTTGACTGTCGGAGCCCAAAACAGCAGGTATGTTTCGTCACAGAATCCCCAAAGAGGTCTTGCAGTTGAGCAATGTCAAACTGAAAATCATTACAGCTGAAACCACAATGCAATTTTTGGAATATTTTTCAGAGTCAGTCTCTGAAAACAGTTTAAGGTGTTATAATCCTAAGGACCTTATGTACACACATAAAATACAATTTTCAGGTGGCTGTTTAACTAGTGTTTTGGGTTTTTTTACACTTTTATTCAAGCAGCAGCATGTATAACAGCCACCAAGAACACACACGAAGTGTTTTTCTTTTAAACCCCAACTAAGCTGGGGGAATGAAGTAGGAGTGACAGGTATCATAAACCACAGAATACTCCAAGTTTTATCCCTTAAGCTTCTTCAGAGAGACGTACAGTCTCTTCTTGAACTGAGTATTCCCTCCACGCATGTGGATAACTATTGTGTCTGACACCAAAAATACCCAGAAAAAAAAATTCTCAGATCTAACTTCCTCAAGGAAGAATCAAACAAAGGAGTCACAATTCTCCAGTTTGGGAGAGGGAGAAATCTTAAAAGGGTATTTTACTAAACGTACCTCATAGTTAATGAAATTTGAGGAGTCCTCAAGATTCATTTCCTCTTTTCTTGGTGGATTGTCATGGGTCGCCAGAGCCAAGCAACGCAATGTGTCTCTACCAGTTCCCCATTCTCTAATGACAGACATTATTTTCTGCTTAATTCCCGAGGTTAACGGTATTTTAGCATTTCCAACGCGCACATGCGTACATCTGTCAATTACACCTTCAGGAGCACCCTGTGGAGGGGGAAAAAAAAGTTAGCTTAATAAAACCCTTTCCATTATAACACTTGCTCAAATTACAAAGTCCTTCCTTCATCTTCAAGCTGCAGTTAGTTGTGCCATAGTTTTGTAGTATTGTGCCACCTTTGCAGCCATTCCATAACTACACTTTCTCAAGTGGGGAACTGACCTTAACAAACATCTTACTCATGGATGTGCGGCTTGGTTTGTTCGGTGTACAATAGACAGACATAGACTTTCTGTCTCTTGAGAATTCCAGAGTGAATTCTTTCTTCATGAGTTGTTTTATCACCTAAAAAAAACCAAAACGACAAAAATGCATTTAGATAACACATGCTACAAAACTCACTCCCCAGTGAATTACAGATAAAAGAGTACTGACCGAGTTGCAAGCATTTGCACGTTCAATTCTAGAAAGTCCTTTCAAGTCTGTGTCAAATACGTTCATCTTTTCAACCAGACAGGTAAGCGCCGTTTCTGTGGCTTCACCAACTTTTTCATATACTCCCTTAGCCTTTAGTTAAACACAAAGCAAACAAAAAAACCACAGGAGTTTACTTTAAACCTGACCTGGAACCTACCAGAGACGAAAGTTCAAGTTTCACAATGGAAAAGAAAATCTTAACAAGACTTACTATACAAAACTATTTTAAAAAAAGCAACTTTGAAGAGAGATTTGTAGGCAATGTCAAGCCTTTACTCTCAAGACCGGCAGAGAAGGATGTCAGTACTTAATCACCAAGCATTTACGTCATTATGAGATGCAGCAACCTTAAGGAGGCGAGACAAAGCAAGAAAGTAGCAGTGGATTCTACACAACAGGTGATC
The DNA here is from genome assembly GCF_963924245.1 of Chroicocephalus ridibundus. Classification (NCBI taxonomy): domain Eukaryota; kingdom Metazoa; phylum Chordata; class Aves; order Charadriiformes; family Laridae; genus Chroicocephalus; species Chroicocephalus ridibundus. The sequence continues at coordinate 5,445,723 of NC_086296.1, read as the reverse complement.
TCCAAGTTCCAGATTACCCTTGCTGCCTGGCTTTAGTTTTCTCAGTGTTCAACAAACAAGTCATTGCCGGAGTTAATACTTAAGAGGACCTAAATATTCTCCCCCTTGACTAGAAAGGGATTTACCACTGAAAGGTATTAGCATAGACAGATCAGAACGAACATTTGTCCTCATTCTCACACTCTCCTCTCTTCCAGGATATGTACTTACTTCATTGTAATCCAAAGAGGAATCATTACAGAGCGCACAGATCGTTGCAAGTTCCACAAGGCCATCATACTGGCTACATTTAATAAGTTTGTCATCTTTATGCCTTTCCAAAGGAAGAAAAGGGGAAGATTTAAGTTAGTTATTTAGTATTAGCATCTCACCTTTTTCCCTTCTTTAAATCCCTTTACTCTATTTCCATTTAGTACAATGCTTATTAGTTATGGACTTGGAACTACAGAACCAGAAGTTGTTGAGAAGAGCAGATTTGGTAAAGGCGGGTTCTGAAGTTTAGATCAAGGGGTCATGAAAGGCATGATATGGTTATCAATGAAATCACTACCCGAATTACAAAACCTTATTTCCTCCAGTGACAGTCATATAGCAGCGTAGAAGAGAAGTAAAGAACTCAGTGAAGAGGCACGTGAAAGCAGCATTAGAGTACACACAGGACTTCCAGGGGAGTTCCAAACGGAAGAGGGATATTGTCAGGTACCTTAGGAGCTTAGCTTCCTTAGTCTTACTGCATATTCTGCAGATTTACTGCCATGCATGAAATGCATGCACTGGGCAGGCATAAAATCAGATCTGGCCTCTTTGATTTCTTAAAAATCAATCTGTACTATACATGAACCTCCTAAACTTATGAAAAGCTAAGTCATTTCACAATATATAATCCACTAGAAAATAAATACTCTTTTCTAGTAGTTATGCACACTTAATGATTAATATCTGAACTCCTTAGAAAGAAGGAAGGTACATTTTCCCAGAGTAATGCACCATTTAGACATCACAAAGCAGCAGCAACTTCATTGCTTTCACATTTGGAAATAGATAGTAAATTAATTCATCTTCTGGAACATTAGCATACTTCTACAGCAAGCATAAAAGAACGAAGGCAGTGTTCAATACTGTTACTTCCCCCCCCCCCCCCCCCCCAAATTAGCAACACAACTCCTATATAACATCTTTCGTTAAAGCCCTCAAGGAGGAGAAAAAAAGTCTGGTGGTAGAAAGACATGGATCACTACTCCCTAAAAATTCATAACATAGACTCTGACATGGACGATTATGTAAGCTTTTGTTCAGCTTCTTGTAGTACTGCAAACAAATTCCAATGTTGTATAATACAGCACGTCAACAAAATACATTTTAAAAAAAACCCACAAGCATATTTTTGAAGTTTCATTTTACATATAATTCTACAGCCATAAGCAGTGGCTTTAAACTCTGAACTCTTTAACATTCTCAGCAGCTCTGTCGCCTGCTCCATCGCAGCCAATACTTCCCCTTTTCACCTGTTCTGAACTTGAAGACAACTAGCATATCTGAATATCCATAACTTGTAATACGAGGGGTTTTTTCGTCCCCCCTGCACGTTCCTTATCAACATTTTCTGAAGAATAGCAAGTACATATGGAGTCTAAGTTGCTGGGGTCAGTTCTGGATAAATATTTTTTTTTATTTGATTTGGGTGTCGTCGTCCCCCTCTCCTTAGAACTCTGGGCTTTTTGATTAGCTAAAGATGAATTCCTTGGGAGGTCAAATGCAATCTACTAGCTTTTGCCACAGTTCTCAGTAATCATTGTTAGTTTTATGTTCTCAGTTTGCAAGTAAGAATGCACATTGTGCATGCTGAGACCTGAAAAAAAAAACCCCACTCCAAACTGACAACCTCCTAACATCTCTGGGAAATCAGTACATAATTTTAGTTTTTCAGTAAGAAGTATGTGTAATTTTATATTCTGAATGCATCTTAGAGGAAATTTATGTATCAAATACTTTGAGAGTAAGTGGAAAAAAATTATTGATTTATCGCAAAAACGCTTAGTGGTTATGAAATAGAGTAGGCTGCCCATACCGCTGTGCAAGACAACAGTATCTGAAGTTAAGCACAATAAGGAAACATCTGTCAGCAATGGCTCATCTCTAGAGCAGGTCCTGCTTTGGGGCAGTGCCATGGACTGGACTGCTTCTTAAGGTCCCCAAACTTTGCTTCCAGTGACAGTTTGCAATCCAAGGTGAAGACAGTCACCTTACTTAAAATCCTCACAAAGCCATGGATTTAAGAAAAAAAAAAAAAGTTGTCCATAAATGCAGAAATAAATCAGCCTTAAAGGTTTGAGAATTCAGCTATTTGTTTCCTTATGCTCCAGTTACAGCCTTTCTGTGGTCATTTCCCTTTCACAGAATGTTGTTTACGTACGTGAATGCAGTGCGATTAACATGCTTGTTCACATTTCCCCAACTTCGGCAAGTAAAAATAGAACATTAACATGAATTGATGACCATCTTATTATACTCGACATCTGTCACCACACTATATTTTATTATTTTGTTTATCTAGAGCTCTTGCGAGACCAGCTAAAGCATAATAGCTGGATGCTTTACAAGATCTAGAATGTCACCTTGCCTAAGTAAATGCCGTCTCCTGAAAGCATAAGCTTTTGACAGCAATTAGCTTTGAAACAAAAGAGAATTGGGGAATTAAGAATTCCAGCTGCTGAGAACACCATGGTCTTAACTGCTATGAAAATTAAACCGAGATAATCACTACTGAGATCAGTTAAGATTGCATGGAGTCAGAGGCATGCATGGGAAACTCCACAAGGTCAAGATGTTTACAATAATTTAATCTTAATTCTACTTCATACTTGCAGAATAGAATTCTATGTAAAACTGAAGTGATAAGATTAAAACACATGGAAGATTGGCCAAGTAAAAGGAGCTGTAACAAGCCAGTAAGAAGAGGCCCTCCTAGTAGTGGAACCCTAAAAATTTCTGAAGTTGTCAGGATGAACCACACATCCCACTAGTAGAGACCTGCAACTGATAAAGTAAACCTAACATATAATTCCTTTTCTAAGGGAGTGGGTTTAACACCAGCTCAAATACCAAAGGCTGAGACAAACACACACATCTATTCAAGTACAAATGCACCAAGTTCAATAAACTATTGAGGGCACGGGCAGGAATTTACAGTAAATTTAAGAATTTAAGAACTAACTCCAATATATTCATAAGATGCTTTAGAAAAAAAAATCCTACCTTCTCTGAGGCAGGGGAATTGGAAACATTGAGTTCACACATTAACAGAGGCTCACCTGTTCAGATTTATGCGGGTTTTTTTTTTTAAACTAAAAAAGTAAACCTTATTTTCAAGCACTGGGATAGCTAATCTCAGTCCAGTAAGATTTCACTAAAATAAATCCTCTCAAACTGCCCTTATTTATTTTTAGATTATCAAAGGAACACTGTAATATTGGAGACTGTATTAAGTAAGTTTCATGAAGGTTTACTTCTCTAGAATTTAACTTCCTTTTACTGTTAATTACTTTCCCCCCTAGGCCTTCAGTGTACATTGTCACAGGTTGAGCTTTCATTCATTAACAATCACTATTGAATATCACACACATCATTTTTCAAGCCTAAAGTAATTGTCAATGCATAAACAGACAAATATTTAACTTCAACGGAACACTTACACTTCTCCCATGGGAGCGTATGTTGAGCCCGTTACAGTAAATTCATTCAGAGAACAGCTATCTCCTTCTACTCTGTCCAGGATAAACATCTGAAACGAGAGTTCTAAGTGTTACTATCTTTGAACAATAATTAATGCAAGAGATTTAACCAGGCCTTAAGCAAGCAGGTATAAAGGCAGGTTCAGGTTGAGTAAACGAACTAGGCAAAACCAAATACAATACTCTGAACTTCGATCCCACATATGTTTGAACAGCTTTCCATACTGAAGCATAAAGTAGAGAAAACAGCACTTTTGCTTACCAGATCTCATTTGAAAATTGAATTATGGTGTAAGTATATCAGAGTCAAAACACACACAAACTATGCACACTTAACTGGAGCTGTGAAGACTACTCACGCATCCACTTGACAATCCTTACTATACCCAAGCTCTCCCTAGGCTTAAGTGTTTCCTTTCCTGGTTTTCCAGTTACAAGTCACTCTGCCATTCAGTACACTGGTAATTTAGAAACATTCAGAGAGCTCAACTGCCCTACTAGCACCGACTGAAACGTTATTTTCAAATAAAGATACCAATTTGAAGGATACAGTTGTATTCCATAAGACACCTGCATCTCAGTCTTTCCTTTGCTTATTTCCCTTCTAGGGTAGCTGCAGGCAGAACCAAATCTGGGAAGACGGGAGATAAAAAAAACCCCTAGTGCCTGAAGCCATCATATTGTTATCTTGATTTGCTGGCGTGGTGGTAGAGAAGAAAATAATTTCTCACTGATAGATAGTGTATCTTAATGGAACTTCGTACCCGTTGGTTAATATAAGCCATTTTGCCATACCAATGTCTTACTCATTGTGCTGCCTGATGTTTTAGGCCAGCATCTTCACAAAATACAGCCTAATAATTAGGTGTTCCGCAGTTGATCTGCATCAGTGCCTGGAGACCCTACAACCTTCAAAGTGATTTTAAAAATCAAAAAGCTAGACAAGCTGACAAAGTAAAAGCCTACAAAGCAGAGTAATTGCATTCTCACAGGGAGATACCACAAGAAGACATTAAAACAATCCCTCAAGTCTCCTCTAAAAGCAGTATCATGTCCAACAAACATTTTAGCATAGGGTTCCTTTGGACACTCAGGAGTTACTACTTAACATGAAAACTAAAACTACAAATGGAATTACTGTTGTAAACCAGACTTCTTAAAAAGCTAAGCAATCTCTCCGCTTAGAGTGAAACCAAGAATAAGCGCATTGTTTACAGGTATTAGGATTTTGCTATGTTTTGGAAAATCTTGCAATTAAGGTTATTCAGTAGCTGTCAGAGGTTAACTAGGAACCAAGTAAGTTGTACTGCACAAGATCTAAAACATTTATCCCTCTACATATAAGGAGTAAAGCATTTTGAGCCTTTAAACAAACGCAACTTAAGTGATGAGTTAACCAGGAAGCCTACTGCTTTTGGCATCTGCATGACGAAAAAATCCCTGCAAAGACTAGGGCAGTTATGCAACTCTACTGCAAGTAACCTCCTCTGGAATACTGATGAGCAGCTGCTTTGTGTCTCTTAGGTATAAATACTACAATACTTAAGGAAGTAGAACAAGTCAACCACCAATTAGAAAGTAAAAGCCATCAATCACATGAGAATAAAGTGCTTAAGGCTTACAAACTTTTGCCAAAAAATACTGGTGTGTAGTGCTCAACATTTACACATTTGGAATTCTAACCCAGTGTAATGACTCTGAACATTTGATGTCCTAGAGTTGCTATGCCACTGAATATCTACAATTATTAAACAGAAGAACTTAAATGTTTCCTCCATAAAATTCCTACACAGAATATCAAGTATATGGGAAGCACAGAGAACTGGCAACTGAACATGCATTGCATTAAGTGACTAGCTATAAAAATCCCAAATTAATCAACACTAGAATGAATACCGGGGTGGAAGGGAGGAGGGGCCCATACCTTAGGCTTACCTAAAAATCTACCATATAATGAAGATGACCCTGGCAATGCTGGTGACAGGGTCAACTGCACCTCCAAGTTGCCAGATTAGTCATATAACATTTGACATTGAAAATACAGTGATCTACATCAGACCAGTAAGAGCTATTGAAGACAAGACAATCAAATAAAGGTGGAGACACTCACTAGAGGAAAATACCTTAGGCTATCCAAGTTAGTGGAGCAAATCCTCTACCTTTTTTCTCATTGCTAAGTTTCTCCACCATTGTCATCTTGCTAAATTAGAGGTGAGTGTTTTACACTTACATGCGCCCTGCTTCTACGGTGCAACTATCCTACCTTTCTGAAACGGTATAAAGCATACAAAATAATTACCAGTAGACTGAATGGCTTACAGACAAGTCAATGGAAAGCTGCTTGCAAACAACTTTCTCTTCCATCAAGTATGGGTACAGTTATTTTTGGCCATGACTAAATAAGGGAAGAGATAAAAGCCTTAAACACCACACAGTGGAAAACTGAATTAAAAGTGGAAGCTTATTTTAGGAAAATAAAGCAGGATTTTGATGATATGAGAACCAAAAGCCTCACGATCAGAAGAATTCAAGTAATGCTAACTATTCAAACAGAGTGGCTGAGGAGAAAAAGAAAAATAAAAGAAGCTAGTTCAACATACCCTGCAGACTGACATCTGATTTGTGGTCAGAGTACCAGTCTTGTCAGAACAAATAACTGAGGTGCAACCCAAGGTTTCCACAGAGGGAAGACTTCTAACAATAGCGTTCTTCTTGGCCATCCTCCGGGTTCCAAGAGCCAAGCAGGTGGTAATGACAGCAGGCAGACCCTCAGGAATAGCAGCAACAGCAAGTGCAACAGCAATTTTAAAGTAATAGATAGCACCTCGAATCCAGGAGCCACCGTGAACCGGATCATTGAAGTGACCGATGTTTATTATCCACACAGCGATGCAGATAAGAGAAATTACTTTAGAGAGCTGCTCTCCAAACTCATCCAGTTTCTGTTGCAGCGGGGTTCTCTCCTGTTCAGTAGCCACCATCTCATCACGAATTTTGCCAATTTCAGTATTTACTCCTGTTGCAATAACCACTCCCATAGCTTTACCAGCAGCAATATTAGTACCCTAATGTAAATAAAGAAAAGGGAAGAGAACAGTTGTAGTCAATCTATAAACAGGTTTTGGTGGTAGTTTTTTGTTTGTTTTGGGGTTTTTTTTCCAAATTTAACAAAGACCACCTTACACAAGTCCACACTGTGTTTCAGCTAGGCTATGGGAAAATGGGAAGAGGAAGAGAATGACATTCCCCCAATATCAGTAAGAGGCTACTCCAGCGTAGAATTTCTGCTTACAGAATGGGCTCAAAATGCATCAGTACTGATCTATTACAAGCAGCATAGTCAAACTCAGCTGCTGAGTGAGCAGTATGTATTTCAACTGGAATCTTACCTGTGTTTTCCCTTTCTTTTTTAATTAGGATTGTATTTTGCCAGATTTAATATTATTTACTATGAGTAACAGCTGTGTTCTGTGGGGCTCCCTGTGTGAACATACTTCACGTAGAAAAAGCTAGCTGTTCTTTCTCAAGGAGCCTACCAACAATAAGAGAATTGTTACTTTGTTATCTGAAATGCATTCAATGCTTCCTTTAAACAAATTTGAAAAAACTGTTTCATGCCTATATAGAAAGCTAGTTCTCCATTTTAGCCACCCAATACCAAAATTCGTGTGGGCATTCCTATCAGTCTTAAGAACTATTACTTCAGAAACATAGTGTAGAAGCACTTTAAAAGTGCGTGTGCTCCAGCCTTCAAGACTTTCTTGTGAAGGAAAAAAAAATAAAAATCTCCTCATATAAACTGATTTCAACAAGCACTTTCCCTGAGGACAGCTTTTATTAGAAATTACTTCTAATTTTTAATTCGTTTAGTTTGATGTACATGGAGACATGTACATAGATGCGTATGGAGAACACAGCAAAGAAGTCATACAGCTTTTAGGTGAAGACCTGAAGTTCTGCACATTTTTGTTCATCAGCTTCAGTATTATTTTATAAAACCTTTGCAAATTTCAAAACAAGTAACTTACAGAAAAAAGCATGTTCTTCTTGTCTTGGTTTACAGCACGAGGATCAGGCACAGGGTCAGTGTGCTTAATAACAGACACAGATTCACCTAAAATAAAGATACCAGTTTTAAGGAGAGATTATACATGTACCATCTTGAGTCCTGTAGGGAATCGAAAAGTTACAATCCTCAGTCCTAAAATTTTATTTTAAGATGTCAAATTTCTTTTCTCAAATTATTTTATTTAATTGCTTAAGTGAAACAGGAAGTATTTCAGCTGACCAAAAAAAATGAATGTCTGTCTTTTAATGACAATAGGAAAGGATTAAATTAAACATTTAATATACTTAGAATGAACGAAGCATACACCATGTCTTTTACAGAACAAGAAAAGTGAGCAGCTGGTATTTAACATAGCAAGACCTACTGCACAAATGAGATTTTGTGTGCTTCTCATACAGTGACGAACACTTCTGTTCTCTGTGCACTGAAGAGGTATGTTCTCATTTAAATAATTAGATGTCACCACGGTTATACATCTGTGATGGAACAGATTACAGTTATACTGACAGACCTTCTTTTTTTTAATTTTTTTTATTTATTTTTTTTAAGTGTCATGCAGCCACCTGTTAGTGAACTCTTTTAGATGGAAGTCTTCAGAGAACTCTTCCATAAGGAGCTTAAATACATCAATTTCTATAAACATGTCACACAGGTATAGAAAGGTTTCTTTTCTATAAAAACAGGTGTTAATTACTACATCAGATTTCACAAGGTGGTTACTCAGTGACTGAAACTAAGAGCACACTACTTTTTGTAAGGTCAAGAGAGCCAAAACCTCCTACTTTTAAAAGCTTTGTTAAGTAGCATCTTAGACTTCAGTCCTATTTATTAGTTAGGAGACTCAAGCATCAACTTAAAATAGGCTGAAAACAGAAAAGGTTTTCTTTAAAAAAAGATAATTCTGTTATTTAAACAAAGACAAGGAATTATTCCCTTTATATAGGCTTATGGTGGATTTCTTCTTCTACTTAGTTCTGATAGCTTCTCAAACATGGAGTGCCTACGTTTTCTTATGCCAAACATAAGTAAGCTTGATCAGTTCTGTACTATTCAGGATCTGTACTCAGAACTTTGGGGCCTGTTTCAAGACAGATTTCAGAATCAAAAATAGGTTTCTTATGAATACTTCACTGTCTTAAAACTCCAGGCTAGTTAACATTAATTTATGCTACCAAAACAGGCAGACAGATCTTCATGTTCCAGCTGAAAGAAAACTGTTATAGCATGCTTGGTTGACTCCTAGCTTCTTTCCTATATTCAGAAGTACTGCTACTTTGTTTTGTTTTCAACAAATCTGAAAAGTACTCTAAATATAGCTCCTGCACTAGAGACCTGGTACCAGAAAACACATGAATGTGCGTGCACAGAATTTCAGCAAATAAGGCTTTAGTGTACTGAGTCTTTAGTAACAGCAGTTTAAAAGCTGCCCGTTTTTCAAAAGTTATTCCCTTATTGTGAGAGAAAAATAGGTAACTGTTATGGAATACATTTAGTAAGATTTCTATACTTTTCATATTTGAGCAGTGACAAGACATTCGAACCTAGAAGGCTGCATAAACTAGAATAAAAAAAAGAATCTTAACTTTATTTTAGTTTCCCCGCAAGTTACTTGTGTTTGTCTCTGGGGGTGGGGGGGATGTACGACAAAAAAGCATTGCAAGTCTCAGTAAGAATGTTCATCCCACTGAAGAGAACACGTAAAGCCAACAATGAAGCAACGCATTCAGCCACTCTAACAGTTAAGTTACCATATCAAAAGTTTACTGCACTTGAATGCAACATAGTACTTGAACGCAACATAGTACTTGAACGCAACATAGTACTTGAACAGCTACAGGCTTGTTTCTAATGGATTACTCTAAACAAATGGTGAAAAGGCACTTTCAATTACGCACATAATATCCAAAATTCACAGAAGTTATACCTGTAAGAATTGACTGGTCTACCCTTAGAGTTGTAGATTTGATAGAAGTAATTCTTATATCAGCAGGAACCTTGTCTCCAACTACAAAGAAGTGAACAACACAAAGTTATAATTTTGTTATTTGAGAGATTTCTAACCAAGCGTACTATTACCTCTGTCAGCCAGGAAAACGATTTTCCAGTAACTGTTCAGATGACTAAGGTTACTAACAGCTTACTACTGCTTTTGTGGTTTGCAATACTCCTATTTTCTGAGTATCTAATACACTTCAGCAATTTAACCTAACCTAAGAGAAAGAAGTTGTAAATCACTGCATTGTTTTTCTCATCACATGACTACCACTTGACAGCAAAGGGAAAACATCAAGAGAAAGATATCAATTTCAGAATAAGTATTTATAAACAACCAAAACCCCTAGCTAAGGTGAATCAAGTTTCCTTTTCAGAACAACTGTCCTGGAAAGTCTTCTGGTTGGTTTCTCTATGCCCAAAGTCAGACTTCTGCTCTCCAACAATCAGAATGTTATCCACATTTATTTATTTAGAAACTAAAAGTTGTACTTTCCTTTTCTTTGGCACCAATTGTGTGAATAATATGCTTCTGCAAATCCCTCTTTTAATGTTATACTTTAAATACTGCCAGATGTTTCAGAGTTGGAAGTTAATTTCAGATCATACACTAGCTTTATTTTTCAGTAGTGCTACTGTATTAAATATACCACAATCCATACCCCAGTTAAAATTTTCCGCAAGACCATGTTTATCTTGTCACATGTATTTCTACTTTGCAAAAGACAACAGTGGAGGAAAAAAAAAATCCAAACCAACCAAAAAACGTTCACTAGCAAGTGTCTGAACACCAAATTAACAGCACACTCCTAAAGATGGCAGAGCGTAATGAAGTCAGTTGCCAGAGCTGTGTGGCCAGTTTAGCTCCAGCATCTCTCTCATCCCAGAATTAATTCTTCCACCTTCCTACTTTCTCTTATCAAGCTTTTCCTAGTTTTTTAAAAGAGAACTAAAGCTCCGCCATTTTGTGACTATTGCAAATAAATGGCTGCATGCAAATTAACTTGCTAAAGCATATTAATGAGAGTCACGTTTCTGACTCATGTGGGGGGGGGCTCTACATTCTGTAGGTCAATATTGGTAATGAATGCATATAATCAGACATTCCTCATGTAATTTAGCAGTGCAAGCATTCAACTGTCAACTTCCTTTTCATTATAAAATAATGCAAAGAAAGATGGGAGAATCCAGCTAAAGCGAGCTGATCTGATCTCTCAGTAGATGGACTCTGTGTCCCTGCAGTAAAATTAAAACAAGCTGCAAGTCCTGCAGGAACTGCTTATGCAACTAACAGCAATAATGCACATTAACAAACAATACCATGAAAAAAGTCTGCAGTACTGTTATAGCCTCAGAACGTACAGCCACTCGCAAAGAACTATGGAACAAAATGCTGAAGAGGAGAATTAAGCGCTACTTCAAATGTTAAGTAAACTTGCAGATGACTAAGGTCAAAGAAATCCTGTCCTGGTTAAAGTCAATGAAAGATCGCGTAGCTTTGCTTGTCTTGTGTTTAGACATGTGTTTTTGTAAGCATACATATATGAAGGGATCCAATAAGGAGCCACAAATTCCCTTTTTGCATCATTATAGCACATGAAAACTAATTTAAGCCACAATGCCCTTGAGCAGCAAGAAAAAATAGCATTAGACAAATGGTGACCCAGGCCAAAAATGGCAAAACTATTCAATACGCTCTCCTGATGTCATGAGGAGGTTTATATGCAGACATATAGTAGCAGCTGGTTTTCAGCTCTCACTGACCAGCAGGCTAATACCTCAGTGCGATGCAGTGTAACGCCTGTCAATCTGCATAAACATTTTCAAAGTACTTAAAGCAGCTGGAAGACAACAGCCAACTCAAATACACTACCGCATTTGACAACACTGTTCAAGGCTTAATCATCCCACAACACGAAAAGAAGCTGTTAAAAAATTATCTTAAAATACTCGAGTAACTGGACAGAACATATGGCAAAGTTTACAAGTAGTTTTCCAACCTACTTCTTCGGAACAGCTGTAAGTTGTTCAAACTCAAACACCGCATTCACAAGATCTGAAGTACTAGGAGAGACTCCTGCTCAAGTAGACTATTGATATTTGAGCATCAGTATTTCCACAAAACTACTACCACCATTATCAATTGCCTGAATCACCAGAACTGAAGTGTTAAATTTATTATGATACTGCAGCTTTCTAAGTTTATCTCAGCCATTTAAGATAAGACACATTATTCACTCACCCTCTCTGAGAAGGCTGTAGTAAAATATTCAAGGAATTTCCAATAGGCAGGAAAGCTGTACATCAGGGTCAATTACAGAGCTATTTTAAGCATCTCTTTGCAAAATAACAGCTATGACACCAAGTCATTTATAGCCTTGAATATACTTCCATGAGCACAACTGAAACTGAATATAGATAGGAAATCATCCTACGATAGATAGGAACCCACAGGAAATTTTTAGTGAGCAGTCTAGGGCAGATCTCATCTACAAGTAGAAGGCTTTATTCCATATACTTTAACACAGGAAAGGCAATGGGGGGGGTGTGGTGGTGGCTGTGGTTTTTTTTGTTTGTTTGTTGTTTTTTGGGTTGTTTTCTTTTTTTTTTTTGGGGGGGGGGGGTGGTGGTTTAAAATTCAATTACATTTCAGTCCACAGAACCAGTATTAGCAAGGCTTGAAATACAAGAAGTTAGAAGGTGAATATGTATTTGCATTGCCCAGTACAAAGCTGCTACAGTCTGGATATAGATATAATCCCACAGTTTTACATCTAAAATAACAAATCATTAACTACTGATTAAAACAACCCTTCTAACCATAAAATTGACTGCTTCTTGGAAGAGCAAGAGCAGGATTTGGTTCATATCATTACAGCTTTATTCATAGAATCCTTCTATTCATGCACAAAATACTATTTTAGAATTGTAATACTGAACTTCAGCACACAATAAAGGAGTCTATTTAAAAACAACCTGGGTCCTGTAAGGGGGTAAAAAAACCAACAAAAACCACCACCACAAACCAACCCTTTTTATTTAACTGTGCATGAATCTATACCAAAGCAGATGATTTACAGTTTCCACTCCTTGATAGAAACTGGAGCGGCATTTAATTGTAATATGAATTTAAAGTTTATGACAATTCTTTTAAACAAGCCATATGCCTTCACTGAAAATACAGACAATTGAATATCTGAAAATACCGAGCTCTTCACCTGTCTGTAAATAACCAGCAATGTTATCTTGCCAAGGCTCCCACTGATTATACTTAGCCTTTCTTCTCCAGTTCAAAGCTCCCCCCATCTTATCTTACTCCTCCCAGGGCTGTGGCAATGGTATAGGTCAATCTCCACTCCATATGTACAGTCATTTACAAATACGTTCAGTTGTCAGTGCAATATAACTCTACTTATAACACAGCACATCAAGCAAAACGGGTGCATTTGCAGAAATAACTGCAGTTCCCCATGAAGGGGCTTCCTCCTGAACAAAAGTCTCCAGAGAACAATCCAGCATACAGACTGCCCTATGCAATTTGTGAAGTTACCTTGGAAGAGGTGATTGAAGCCTCCAAACCAACTTCAAATATACAATATATTAAGCAATGTTAGTCCAAATTTAATACTTAAAACGACAGCTGGTGATTTAAGCAGCCCAGGAAGACAGGCAGAAGTGACGGGGCACATGTTCTATGAACAGCGAAGCTGGAGGGAAAATAAACTATTAAGCTTGTGTGGATTTCAGTCCCTGTTATATTTTCAGGTACATCTGGGTATCAACAGAGAACGTTAGACTGCAACAGGACCGTACTTATCTTCCAAGTCTCAAATGATATTCTAAATCTTTTAACCAAAATTGTCAGTGATGGTAGGCTCAGGAAGCAATATTAACTTTGCCCCCAAAGAGCCACTATGATATAAAAGAGTCCTCAGAAAAACCCCTACTACTTTAAACGCGTACTTTGAACATCATTATCAGCTCTGTTAACTGCCTCTGATCCCTCTGCAACTGAAGACTTGCTAACAGGAGGTTTACAGACAGCTACCTTACAGAAAGTGAAAAGACTTGCTTTGTTTTTATGTTAATATAAGTGTTACAAGAAGAATTCGTCTTGTTAGCAAAGAAAGTGATCTGTTTGCAAAAAGCCCATCTAAGTGATCACAGTAAATGGAAGTAATTTTTCCTGTAGAAGTCAGAATGGTTCTTCATATGCAACATAGACCTAGCACTTTCTTATTTATATTTATCATTAACCAAAGCTAGTGTTGACCTATATCTGCTTTCAGCAGACTGGGGCTGGAACTGGACTTTTGCAATAAAGATTATTAGTACAGCTCTAAACTATTTTGCCACTGTTGTCCGAGTTCATAACTTTTTTTTTAGGCAAGTTCTGAAGAACTGGGATACTATTTCAACATATGGTTGAACAATTCAGGAACACAAACAGTTCCTGAAATGGAATAAAAACATTCCAAAAACAACTTACAAAAAACACCAAATGGAGAGGACAAAAAAAAAGAGAAAGAATAATATAAAATTGTGTCGTTTCCACCCTTTTAAGCATCTTAACCTATTGAGGTTCATTGTTGAGACATTCCATGTATTTTGATTTTTAAGACTCTATGGTCTTTTTCCTGCTTTATTAGGATGCTCTAGTTTCATCAGGCTAGGGTAGAAACACTAACAAATTTGGCAGATATAACTTACCACACTGTTATTAAAACACCTGATTCAAAATGCACTATGCATGGGTTCTTATCATCAAAAGGGAAAAGGAGTAAGTATTAATTCTTTTTCAAAAAAAAAAAACCAAAACAAAAACAACGCCCACCCCATTAAGTGTTAGCAACTATTTTAACTGTTTCAACATCACATATTATTATGGGTACAGTTATTTAAACCACTTTTCCTAATGAGATCTTTAGCCTCTTTAAGAGTCGGTAATTTCAAAGTCCTCTCTCTTGCCCCAAAATAAGTTTCTTATCCTTGTAAATTAGAGGACATACCATTGTGTGAATATTTCCTAATAAACTGAGGCAACTGAAACTTCCTATGTGAAGTATGAGCATCCCCTTAAGGTTTAAGAATTGAAATCAGGAGGCTTAAAATAACACTACATCTGAACAGAATGGACTGCTTTCTATTAAAAAGTATAGCTGTTGCAGCACAACTGCTTTTTATATTAAACTTCCTTAACACAAGCTCAGCTTAGCTCCTCTTCCCCCCTTGCATGCATACAATCTAGTCTTCCTATTGTGTTTGATTTCCTTAGACCATGAGAAACTTAATTTTTCTTCCGTAGTAACAGGTTTTAAGTATTTAACACTTCCTGAACAGGGTATAATAAAATGCTACCAAAAATCAGAAGCTTTACAAAACAGGAAGATAAAGTACCTCTACGCTTTCATACAAGGCCAAGAGCGTCAAATTGTCAAAATTAGAAAAAGTGACTATGAAATATATTTTAAGTCTGAGTTTCCAATCCAAACCAGTAAGGTAGATTTATTTTCCAGCAAGAAAATAAGTATTAAGTTTTAAAAAAAAAAAAAAAAGTGTAAGTTTTTACCATACCAGTAAACCAGCATTTTCTTTTACTGACAAGATGACAGAACAAGACATTTTAATACATTCACTCCTTGCATTTAGGATGCATGCAACAGATTAGACAACGTTAATGAAATAGCCTTCTCTATCATATGCTGTTCTGCATTCTGGCCAGACAGAAAAAAAATCCACAGAGTTTACTGTGCAGCGTATGCAAAAGCATGATTATGCTACCTAAGAACTGCGAGAGGCAGAAGTTTAAAAAAAGAAAAGACAGACAAAGCACTTAGACAGATTGTGTTATCAATGCAAACCAGAAATACAGAAAAAGCTTAGCTTTCTGGGAGCAAAATATTTTAAAGTCAGAACAGAGGGTTATATTGAGAAAAATTTATATACTGTATTACACAGTACATAACACTTGAATCACTCCTATTTTATTTCTTCTCGTTCTGTAGAAATGTACTTCCAAGTGTCATTCTCTCTGAAGAGGGCACCAGAACATTAAACAAGATGTGCCAGTGGACAGGTACCCTGCCTATAAAAATATCTAACAGCAGAAAGAACGAACCGGTAAGTTAACCTTCAACTTTTGCCAGATCAGGTAGAGAGCAATGACACCTTCACACCAAAGCTGAAGTCCCGTTTCCATGTTAGGCTGCATTTGGGTAACCCAAGAACAAACAGTAAGAATTCGGGAAGTGCAGCATAGCTCCAAGTGCAAGTTTTCTTTAGCCATTAAAATGCTTGCTTTCCCAGAGTGATACAGTATTAACTGAACATTATCCTGGTGTTCAAGTCTTTTGTTCAGTACTATTTGTGCTTATAATAAAACCCACTGGAGTATTGGTTCTAATCAGAGTATAGAACATCAGATATGTTCTGAATTCAAACAATTAAAACAGAATTAGTTTCACTATTTTTACTTAGGAGCTTGGCAACTGGAGGAAAATGCTACAAGATTTGGGAAAAGACTGGAGATGTGTTTCCTAAGTTTTCAAATGTGTGTTGAAAGTGACACAAGTTTAGGCTGTGCCCTGACTTGAACCTCACGTAACTCCAGTGTCTGGTTATCTCAAAGCTGACTCTGATGTGTTAGGAGTTTGACAGCCAAAGTGTTCACTGAAGCCCACAGATTTATGCACTACTTGGTACATGTATTTATTAACCACTAATCTTACTTTCATATTTTTTCCCCTCTTTCAAAAGCAGTACTTCATGGGGGGAAAAAAAAACCCCATAAAGTCAAAATACGTGCTTAATCTTTAAAATTCAAACCTGTCAACTTGCACTAGGTAAGAAAAAAAACACAACAAAAAAAACAACAAACAACTTGCAGTCAACTTTGTTTCCGTGTCAAGAGATGCTCTCAGCAGCACGCTTTTAAGACAGGCTCCCGCAGGCCACCATTCTTAAGACTTAAGTCTTGCTCCATCTTTTTCATTATCTTTTTTCCTCCTATCTCAATACTTTTCCAAAAAAGTAAACTTGCATCTCTAGCACTGAGTCTGAAAATCAACTCTAGTTATTGGAAAAGTAACACAGGCACAAGGACCCAGATGGTTTTGAGTAAGATCTGCAATATCAATGTTTGTTGCTTATACTATCAGGGAGAACCTGCAGCTCTTTGTTACTACACTGGAGTTTGACATAATTCACCTTAAGAATCTTCCTTCCCAATCTTCTTTACGCCCAAATTTATCTTCCCTTAATTATAAGGCATCTATGCTATAGGAAGTCTCTGCAGTTAGAATTAAAAGCCTCTGGAAGTAGCACTTGCATACTTTATGCCAGGTATAAACGTAAAACTAAGTCTTCTGGAATACACACTAATTTAATAAGCAACAGCTTCTGAGAACTCTGTGTTTATTTTTAAGCTGCTGAGTACTTACAGATATAATAATGGATGACAAGAACCATCATTCAGCACTTCAGGCAAAAGAGGAACTACTGTAACTCCAGTTTGGTCAGTTACAGATTGCAACCAATGAACGTTCATTTATTAAATTACAGAAAGTCAGATATTCTGTATCTAAAATAGAACATTTTAGACAGAAAAATACAACAGAAGTGAACAAAGCTCATTTCTGTTCCCAAATGTTCTTCTTTTAAAATAAGTTATTTGCAACCAGTTTATTCCATTTTGTCAGACTGGATTTCATATGAAAATTCTAAGAACTAAGACCATGCTGTTTTACGTTTCCATTTAAAATGTTGCTTTAACCAAGGCAAACAAAAACTTAACGAAAACAAAGGACGTCTTTAATCCAATAAGATAGCCACTAGTAATGAATTTAGAGTGTATCCTCCAATAAGCTTTTATAGCAGCGCGATAATCCATTTTAAGACAGGCAAACTGAAAAGCCATTTGAGGACAGCATCTGGATTTTTTTCAGTTCATCAGTTCTAAAAAACAAACAGTGTAGCTTGGTAACCCTTATACACTGCACTTCTGAGAACTATGCCCACCACACGTCTGCAAGCAAGTTTGAGGCATACATCCCAAACCTGTAACTCCAACTTAATCCCAAAGAGTTCCCATTGATTGTACAGGATCTTTTCCACCATCTCTGCTTAAGCGGTCATGGAAGAAAGTCTTCCAAACATATACAGGTAAGAAATTCATGTCTGTACAGTCTCTGAGCAAACAGGGACGACAGTGTCTGCTAGTACACCTGCAAAATTTCAGGGCAGCTTTTATGTTGAATTTGTTAGCTACAAGGCATAAGGACCAGTAATTGCTCATCCAGGCTTCTGCAGTACCTGTATGCACACTGACCCACAAGAGACACATAAGACAGTAGGTTACCTACCACTTGAGGGACAGCCTAATTCAGGTTACTCCGTATTTACTGCAAGGTGACAATGCAGACCTGCGGTTTTCACTTACTACTTCAAGTCAAGTAAACCAGCATCTATTTCCTCTGACAGATCAGTTAAAGAAAGCGTCTTCCAGAAGCTTTATTTTAGAAGGCCACGAGGCAGACTGAATAGTCTATATAATGAACACTGTCAAACTCTACAAATAACCTAAAGAGCCAGAATAAGAGGTAATACTGAAAACCATTATTGCACTGTCTTTGGGTTACACTAAGCCAACCAGGTTTATCTTTAATGGGTTCAAAACTACTGAAAATATCAAATTATTTTGGATATGGTTCAGTCCTGCCTATCCTCAGGGAACTCTTGCAATGTAAAGAGGCAAATATATTCCCCCACTTCCCCTGAACTGCAGTATCTCCCAGTTCCTACAACAAAGAGTTCTCTGTGTCAGACCCACATATAGCTACTTCAAATTAACAGAGCTGTTTTAGCATTAAATAAAAGTATTTCGTAATAGAAGACCTGTAGAAAGTTGTTCAAAATTAGATATCAGCATAGGGGAGAAACCTATCACCTGGTTATTTATGCCACTCGGTTCAAAGATATTTGCCTGGACACACAAATGTCATTGGCACTTTGCCTAGAATTCCATACCCAGATATGTATCCTAGTATGAAGTGCTCTGTCACTTCCCTACATGGTCATCTTTTTGCAAACACCATGTCAAAGGCCATCGCAGTACTCTTACACTTGAAGCACAGGCATGCACACAGTCTCTCTCACCTCCAGGTCTTGACACTAACGCTGGTACACAGTGTATTGCTCTTCTCCACTTGCTCAGTAGCTTTTCTGAGTTTGATTACCATTAAAATTTCATCATTGTCTATCTACAAGTTAGAATTTATTGTTTCAGTATCAGAGTTTGTATTATGCTGAAGCACTTATTTCTGTATTAAACATCCACATGACTTACATTTAGTTACCGTCACATGAAGGTGCAATTGATTATATTTGCCAATATAAGTTTAAGTGAGTATTTTAACCAGCATGAGCTTCTACAGTCAGTCAACAAGCTAGACCACCTATCTTAAAGGACAGTCGTAAGAGTTGGAAAATCTTTGCTTCTCTACAGGAGCATACTAGTTTTTAAGTTTGTCCTTTTTAAAAAAAATAAAAATCAGTTCTACATGTGTTGGACTATCAGACACTGTTCTACAAGCAGATTTTAAAATAATGCAATAGTAACCCTATGAAAAATAGGATACAATGTTTGTTAAAGATAGCCTAATGTTATAGGTATGCTAGTCAGAGGTTTATTTCCAATTCATTTTCTCCTTCACAGGCCTTTTAAAGAGATGTCTCAAGGCACAAGTAATTGATTTGATACTGACAATATACAGCAAGCTAAATAAAAGCCCACACATCCCCCAGGTGTTTCATATACAACTTTAGCTTTGTCGTTTTCTCTAAGATAAAAATACAACCTCTACCTCTTCTAAAATACCAAAGAATCAAGCAGAAGATTTTCTGTGCTCTAGACACTTGGTAGAGCAGCAAAATCCAGCGTTTTTCCTTAGCAAGACAGCCCAAATCAGTACAAAAAACATAGTCATCAACTTGCAATTCTACCAATAGTGCTTTAAAATACCAAAAAAACACAACCCCAATATACTCCCATTATATAAACTGCTTCCAAAACTACCATTTTGTTGCTGACATTTTAAGACAGAATAAAGACTCGGACTAGACATCTACTGCAGAATCTGTAATTTATACAGTTTCCTTTGCCTCAAAAAGGACGCAGAAAACCTCAGCTGCTCAAACAAAATCTCATTGCAGAACTCACAGATTTGACTGTACAGTGCAGTAAGTGCAGTAATAGTGAGTCAAAACAGCAGAGTAAGTGACAAGGTATCATAATTCACCCTTTATTTCAGCTATCAGCACTTTGTATTCGTACTTGTTCTCCACCGACAAATGCTAAGAGGAAACTAGTCTCAGCCTTCGTGAGATCCACACTCACTCTGAATTACCCGAGCTGGGGCTGCTGTAGCTGAATGATCCTATGCACAAAACAGAGGCTCGAGACTGGGCTCAGCGCATGTTAAAGTTTCTCAAGGAATGAAAGCTGGGCAGACAGCCAACACCAGCTTAATTTTGAGTGCATACTCTCGCTGCCTGCTAATTAAAATAGGAGGATAGTCAAGTTTAAGGGTATATATTTATCTCCTCCTGAGACCGCTACCACCTCTAAAAGCAAAGTGACACTAGTGGAAGGAAAAAGTTTGATGTACACTCTAAATTGTTCCCAAAGGAACAATCACTTAGTTAGCAGTTGATTATGACCTACAAAATATGAGTATGCAATTACTCCTGGCACTTAACAAGAACCACCTCATTTTATCTGGGAAGGAATCAGAAACACTGAAGTCACTGACAAGTCCTGTTTAGAGGAAAAAGTTATGGGGGTGGCATTATCACCAACATGAAGGAGTTGATGCAGTAAAATGCCAAAGTTAAGACTCTTACATATAAGTATCCAGTAGTTATATTTTCGCACTCCTTCCGAATAAAGATACACCATTTAGGGCAAATCTAAGTTACTGGAAAGCTTGATGCAAAAGTCCAATCTTTTAAGACTGGTACTTCAAACGTTCACACTGGAGAAACAGGAAGCGTACTTTGCATAGTTATCTATTTGCAGTTGCCCATACAGCAGTAGCAAAAGAAGCAATAAAGAATTATGAACCATAAGAAAACAATGAGGTCACATGCCCGTCATGCAGCAGAGAGGACAGATGAAGACATTTGGGAAGAGAAGTTGAAAGGCACTGCTGCTGCAAGTGTAAGAGTTGGAAAAGCCTTCAGATGAAATTAGCTTTTCTTCTATAAAGGTCAGAGCATGACTAAACACAGTAAATAAAAAAATCTCTGTATTCCAGAACCCAAGGAAACTCAACACATTTAAAAGCAAGGAAAAGAGTATTTTGTGACAGAAACCAGTTAAGACACTCTGAAACCAGACTTTAGAAAATTAAAATTATAGAGTTGTGACAAGTGTTAAAACCTGTACTCCAATTAAGATGCTTTGCTTTTAGACCTAGCAATTAAACTAAGTGGTAATTTGAAAAACAATCCCCTCAATACAAATGCACATTTAAGGTAATTACAGATAAACAGAAGCAAGACTGTTCTTAAGTGAAGCACATACTTAGGTGTCTTTGAAAACTCCCCCCAGGGCCTCAAATCATAAGAAAAGACCCCCCCAATTTTACAATAATATGCTGATACACATATGTACTACATACAGGAGCCTTACCTGCCACTTCTACAATATCGCCTGGGACGATGTCTCTTGCTTTAATCCTCTGTACACTTTTCCGGTCTTGTCGATACACTTTGCCCATTTCTGGTTCATATTCTTTAAGCGCTTCAATAGCATTTTCAGCATTTCTTTCCTAGAATACAGCAAAAATGTGTAATTTTAAAAGCTCTAAAGGAAAAATACACTTGTCAGATCTAATTTTTCAAATGCATTATCATATGAATACTACTGACTCAGCTCAACTACATTTGTTCATAGAGAAAATTATGTGACCTCTGCCCTTGTGAGGTTGCTGCCTGGAAATCATTACAACATAATTCAGATATTAGTGGGTATTTAGAACCTACAAGTTGCTTATTCGAACTCCACAGCATTTCCCATCAAGAATATCCAGTGTCTTGTTACAGGGAGGCCACACACAGAGTTCTATGTAACATAGGGATGCTTTTTGATGTAAAAACCAGAAGCACTAAGCAGAATTAAGACTCATGGATGTAGTCCTGTCTCAGCTGTACCTTAGCAGCTGGAGCAGCTTAGACTCAGACTGGAATGGTCTATCACTACTGAACTTCACCTACTGATAGAAATCAAGGGTCAAGTTTAGACAGAGCTCAAACACCGTATTATCAACTTCGTTTCAGCAAATCAAGTCACACTGAAGTGAAATTAAAGCATACAGACAAGAAAGTTACCCAGAGCCTCTAACAGAATCCCCACACACATCAACCTTTTTTATTTCCACTAACACTAGCACAATAGCTTTCCTATCTCAAGCGCAGTTTTCTCAGCGAAGCACTAGCAGAGATTGATATCAGTGTCGTGATGCCACCTAGATAAAGGACAACATAAGAAACCAACAGCTTGTAAAGTCCTCCTTCTCTAGCTCTTGGAGAATTAACTTATTTTCCACTTTCCAGCCTATTGACAAATACAAAAATCGTATAGTCCTGATGATTAATAGATAATGGTAAGGGTGCACATAGTTTTTAGAACATCTGCCCTTCAAATACATACCAGCTTTTCCAGATAATAAAAACTCCTCCTGCACATATCAAAGCAGAACCCTAATCTTCAGAAATTCAAAGGCTGAGGTACTAGGTACTTCCGCATAACAATGCGGCTGAAAACCAGCATTACCAAAACTACCTTGAAAGATTGACACAGCTCAGTACCAAGCAGTGCAGAAATACCAGCACAGACCCATAAAGCCATAATTAATAGTAGCCTCATAGTCCGCCAGGTAAGTTAATTCTGCTCCTCAGCACAATAATAATGATATTGCTTTCCTGTGGATTAACTAAGAGTTAACATCAGACAAAACCTTAAAGGTATAAAAGAAAGTCCCACAAATGCAAAGTTAGTTAAATGGAACTTTTCCTTCAAAAAGGAGAAATAAAAAAGAACGAAACACGGTTCAGCAAGGACAGCCAGCTCAGCATGTTAGGCTCTATGTTTTTGTTCCCAGTTTGCTTGAAGTTACGGTAGTTAGACTACCTTGCCAACCACTGAAGTACTAGCAGATGGCACTTCGGGAAAAGGGCACGTGAGAGGAAAGGTTGAGGAGGGCAGAGCTGAGGCAATGACTCAGTTGCTCACATCAAGTACCTGTAGAAACAGATACATTTATGGGTGGAGACTACGTACTGTGACTTATTTTCCATGCCCATTAAAACAAGGGAATGAGTCATTTCATCTGCACAGCAACTCTGTTTCACATTTGAGTTCACTGCATGTAGAGATAGATATAGATATAGATATAGATATATATATAGGTATTCTTTGCACACTATAATGGCTGAAAAACAATTGGTTATTTGCTAAATCAGGGTATGCAACTACACGAGAACATCCCCAAACTATATAGATCGCTTTACATTTCATACTTACAATTACTACATGCAAAATTCTAACTCAAAGTTAAAGCAATTATGCAAGAATTAATCTTTATGAAGATTTGAATAGAAAGTGACACTTAAGGGGGCAATGCTATCATCCCTCGACTGACATTACCTCTTCTCTCCAAACTAGCTCTAGCAGTTGTGCAGCAAGCTGGGTACTGCTAAAAACTGATTTTTTCCAAGGGTTAGACTTCATCCAGCTTACTTGGGCGAGCACAAAGCAGAGCACAGGAATGTGCAGCAATGCCACTGAATTCCACTTCTGGTGCCTTCCAGTGTGTAGGCCCCTCTCTAACATGTTTAAACCTGTAAATAGGGCTCCTCCTCTCAATTTTGTTGTTATTTCAGACAATTCTCTGAAAGGGTTTTTTTTTTTTCCTTTTTTTATTTTATTATTGTTTTAAAGCATGAAACCCAACTTGCTAAGATAGCAAGTAATTACGTCACATTAACATCACTCCTTTAAAAAAAAAAAAAAACAAAACCCAAAAAAACCAACAACCAACCTTACAGAGAACTTAAATTATCATAAAAATCCTAGAATACTTTCTATCTGCAGAAAAACAGTTCTAATAAAACATGCCCTACCTGAAGTGGTCAAATTAGTAAACTAAAGTCATATGAGCAATTTTGTTTTGGCATCTCAAGAAGCGTTAGAATATATTACTGATGTTACTGCCGATACGATTTATAAAAAGCCATCTAATTCATCTGACAGCTGATAACGTAGGAAAAATTTCATAGTATTTAGATGTTTTCAGAAGAAACTTCTGCCTTTTGACAGAAATGCAGTCTTTAGACGTACACTTAAATTGAATAGGAAGAATTAATACTGAACTAATAAGCGTACTAAAACATGGCATCTGTCTCAACAGGAAACAGACAAGAAACTAGATTACACATGTTCCATCCTTTGTTCCTTAGTTGACAAAACTTCTTTTTTGGCAAGCCAATCCCTGATGTCTTTTTAGCTTTGCAAAATTTGATTTATTTCCTGAATTCAGGCCTTCATTCTGGACTGCCTAGTTTGTATGTTCACCAGCGTGTGGCTACACTGATGGGCACTCTGCCCTTTTGGCAATACTGCTGAAGCTTTCATTTTACCTTTAAGTCAACGCTTTCTGTCCAGAAGCTCTACAGTATGCTGGCTCTCAGGAATCTAAAGTTAGCAACACATATTACTTGCATTGTATGAAGCACCTGACACTACACTGTACAGTCCTTCCTCTTAAATCAAAAAACCTCCAAAACATTAGTGATTTGATGTTGTAAAAATACCGCATACCTGCCACACTCCCACAATTGCATTGGCTACTAATATAAGCAAGATTACAAAAGGCTCTACAAATGCTGTGATTGTTTCTTCACCTTCTTCAAACCAGGCCAGGACCTGTAAGAGAAAGAATTATTTAAATTACTGATTTATACAGACACCTTGCAAACTTAAGACCCGGTAAGTTTCAGCTTGAGGTTCAACTGCTTAGACTTGAGCAATTTTTGAAACCCCTCATTCTTCCATGGAGTAGTTCTGTAGTTCATGAATGAGTTGGCAATATGCAATGGAAAAGGAGAAAATCTTTACTGAAGTAGTACAAAGTTCATTTCCAAGGCTGCTCTTCTTTTAAAGGGGCAAGCCATTTATTTGGGAAACATATTGCTACTTTTGCTTCACAAATGAAAGCATAAGTTGTGAAAACAGCTACGGCAGTGAAAAGTTTCAAAAAAATGTTTCATTACTGTCTAGACCAGGATGCAGACAGATTAGTTTGACTACTTAGAACACTAAAGCTTTGCCAGAATCTGAATTTTAACCAAGTTAATTGTTCTTTACCAATAACTTAGACACACAAATGAAAACAGCTTTAGAAGTTTTCAGTGAGTAGATACAAAAAATAAGCACCTACTTATTTAAAGACAAGTAGTGCCTTATTGAACAATTTAAGTGAATTGTATAGTTACACATGAAGCTGAATTCTGAGCTGAACAGCTGATAAAACTCAAAACTGGATTTTTAAAAGGAAATCAACTTGAGGACTTGCATAAACAGCTCCACGTAGATTTTACTTGAATTCATTTGCTTTAGAATTAGACTCTAGTTTTAGGCTTCTGCTATTCACTTGACTTGAATGAGTGTATGTCAGGGCCTCTGCAGAGTTGTGCAGTTACTAAAGAAAAGTCAAGCAAACACAACCAGAGAGGAAGAGCTTTTTCATCAACGTGTTGAGCAACAGGAAGCCTGGAAAGTGACAGTAAATAGGAACAACGTGTCGAGATAATTAGGGCTGGTAGTCAGGCAACAGCACTCTGAATCACTAGAAGACTGCAGCGAGCAAACCGTTACTAAAGCAAGCGCCATAATTCCACCAACGTGCTGCTCAGAGCTATTGCTCAATTGTGAAACACTCCAGGATGTTAAAAGGAAGGAGCAGCAGCATGAAAGCCTCAAGCAGAAAACAGACTGTCAAGCAAATCCAATGCAACAACAATTTTTTATTACAAAAGGATAAACTTATAAGATCCAGCTTAAGATTAATAAGACTGAAACATTCCAGCTGGCAACACAACATTTTGAGGGTCTGTGTAATCACTCTGGAGAAGATATTTAGTTAGGATCTCTTAATGCTCTCTACATCTCGGTGTTCCCTACTGTTGAGAGATATTAGTTGTTTAGCTGAAATAAGTAAGTTTTAATTAGAATAAATTACTTAGGGTTATAATATGGTGTGATTTATGCTGTTTGCCTAGCTTTACTTAGCATAAGTGGCTAGATTTGCTGAAGCCTTTAGGCCACAATAGTTAATTTTCTCCATAATTCTCCTAGCAGCTGGTACAGTGCTGCTCAGTCTTTCAGCATGAGGAAAATGTCCGTAACACACTGGTGCTTCGATAGTGTTTTTCCCCAAGTCTGGGACTTTTAAGTTTCCCGTGTTACCCCAAAAATCACCATTGGACTAAAAGATGCACGAAGAGTGGTGTGTGTGCAACTCCTTGAATGGCGTGCGAGTGCTCGGGCAGCGACTTCTCTTTTAACGCTTCCCTCCTCCCACACCACTTATGTCCAATCCCCAGTAACAACTTCTCCCATTTGACCTACTGGAGCAGTCACACAGTGCTCCACGCTGCAGTCTTCCCTCCACACTTTACCCCACAGATAGCTTTTACTCTGCTCCAGCACTGGCGCCTCCAGTGGAGCTACAGACATGGCTAACAGTACATATCCAGATTTCTTAGCATATACAAGCTCACACGCTGCCATCAGAAAAGCTGCTTGGTATCCTGTTTCTGCCCTCATTTTTTTTTTTTACTGGAATTCCACAGGGTCCATTTTGCTTCCAACAAAGCAAGTAAATTCAATCATTTTGTCATGTTCTTAACGGACCAGGCACCTACAAGGTTAACTGGAATAAGACATCTGCTTTACACAATGGTTTAAAATCATGATCTTTTTGGATTGAAGACCACGTGTTTCGTAAAATAACACTGAGGAAGCCTACAACTTTAAGAAGGGAAGTTGCCCCAAGGACAGCAAGATCCAAGTATGTCAAGGAGAACTAAAGTTAAGTTTTCGAAGGTTCTTTTCTTTCAAAGAGTGATTATTTCAAAAAGAGCAGATGAACTCAGATTAGAAATCCTGACAGCACAGATCTGATGCTTTACATCTTCACTGTTGGTTTTTTGGCAAAACTATCAATCTGTGGCCAGATTAGAATGAATTATCTAGTTAATCCTGGAAGCCAGTAACACACGTTTCTCCCCCAAAAAGTTTCCACAAAATTACCAACAGTGGGAAGATCCAAGCTCTAGTTTTAGAACATTTTAGTAAATATAGACATATAAGCAACAGAATACATTGCAAGTTCTTGCTTTTGTTACAGCAGACTACAGCTATATTAACACTCCATTTAGTACACTTGTGATACAGAACACATACAGCTGTAACAGGTCAGGTTTATTACTCGATAGCAGCCTGAAGCGAAAAAACAAAACCACAGTAAAAACCAAAGAGAAAGTAGAACAAGGAATACAGGTATTTAACTAAGCTTTTTTAGTAACAACAGATCATATGCTGAAGCCTGGTATAGACTAGACAATTCTTGTCCAAGGCATTGAGTCCTTGACAAAAAGTTTCCATTAGCACACTTTAAGACCCTGGAGAGTTTTTCAATGAGAGATCTTTTATTTGACTACTACTCCAAAGAGCCTCACCATATTTTAGCCCTAATCACTTTTAAGACTCACATGTAGAGCAGCTTTATTTCCAGGTCATTGATCTGCAATGTACTGTTCAGGCAGTATGGTCAATAAGTAGAGTTACCATGTATTTAAGAAGCTTAAAAGAGTAGGAAAAGAGAGTAAGATAATTGCTCAAGAGAAACGCAAGTCTGAAAATATAAGAGAAATTAATAGCCAGGCATAAAAGTCCCATATCAACAGCTAATGTAAGTAGCTTAAAGGACAACTTTCATTCAGCCTATTTGCTTTAGGGCTGCTAGAGCTATGGCTTGCAGAAGCCTATTTTAATCAAAGCTTAATGGGATGCACCTGCAGGACACTAAGCCAAAAAATACACAGTGACAGGCAACCAGCACTTGGTTTTGATGGTTATTTGTAAAAAGGGGGCAGAGGTACAATGCAGAAGTCAGCCAGCAATGAGGTGACTACTGATGAAAGCAGTCAGAAGAACAGAAGCCTCCTCAGAGCTTTTTGCATTTCTACAAGTTAAGCATCTCTGCATTGACAGATAAGTTATGGAGGCAAGTTGTCTCAGATGACTATGTATCATTGGGTAACAAAAACAGAATTAAAGAATGGAAGTTTCAAGATAGAACTCTGTTGCCCAGCAGGCTGTACCCGCTTACTACTAACAGAGGAAAAGCAAACAGTTTGTTGTCAGCAACCTAACAAGGTTTTTTGTTTGTTTTTCATTTTGACAATGGAAACTTAGAAGCAAGCTGGGAGAGTAAGATCTCGACCTAGCAAAAATAAGCACTGGACTAACTAAAGCAGGTCATGTAAAACCATGGACTGCTTTTAAGAGAGCTTTCTTCTCTTGTGATACTGTGAATTTAAATTTAGTATATTTTGGACAGAGTACTAACTACTGCTGACAAAACCCTCTGAGTGATTTCTCTTTTCAGTACAAATTATCTTAAAATTATGCAGATGCAAACTATTTGAGTAGACCTGATACTTGTTCCATGGCAGTTATACTGAACACTAGGAAATACTAAAGCAAGTCTCTGACTTTTAGTTCTATTATTCAGTCGAGATTTTTATTTCCTACCCAAGGAGAGAGGAGAAGAAAACCCGAACCACCCAAAACCACCCCAACAGATATTCTGACCACACATGTAAGTACAAAATTAAGAATTTTACTGGGTTAGCAGATTCTAAGCACCCATCAGATATGCTACTCTGTATTTCTGAAGATAAACACATTCCTGTGTTTATAGTAGCAATATGGGGGGGGAGGGGGAACACACATAGCAGCTACAGTTTAATTTCTACCAAGTAAAATGGAATCACAGTTACTTCTCACAGTTTTATCAGCCCTAACTATCAGCTGGTATCTTGGGTGGTATTGAGTAATCCGAGTTTAGCTCAAAGCATGTCAGCGTAATGTTCTACAGCAATCCTTATCTTGTACCACATACTCACTGCTACTGACCTTAGCAGGTAGCTTTTGGGGTGATACCAGGGCAACACCTGCAACATTTTTACTAGTACATCTTGCTTCCTCCAAGAGTAGCTTTGCTCACCTTTTAACACAGATTTGGTTGTGCTCATGCTAATTCAGAGGCTATAATCATCCCTGGATTAAACCACAATGTATTGTTTTAATCTAAACGTGGATATCCACTATTAGAAAACATCCCCAGAACATTCACTTCTCAATCATCTTAGGAATCAAAGAATTGAGGGGGGTGGGAATCCTATTGCTATATTAATACTCAAATTTTTGGTAGAGTTTAAAGTCTATGCTGCATCTCATAGAAGAAAATTCAGTAGAATTGCGATGCAAAGATAAGATTGCATGGTTAAGCATACATCACCATTTAAAACATATATACTTTACCAGAGAACTACTCTACATCAGATGCTCATCTAACAACTTGCCCAAGTCATACAGCAAAGCTGTTCTTTTATGTAAATACTGTGGACCTGAGTACATGCTACACAAGTAGCAAGAATTAAAAGCCCTAGTTCATTCAAAATTAAACATCCTCTTACTTGCACCTAGAAAGTCAGGTTATGAAGGCCTTTGAACTGCTGAATATCTCAGCAGTTCAATTTCTGCATAGATTCAACAGACCACCAAGACAAGGTCCAAGACGAAACCTAGATCCATTTACTCACCATCAGAAATTATTTCTTTTCAAAAGCCATACTTAAGGCCAATAAAAATACTGAAGAAAAAACAGTGTAAGATTTAAGCTGTTACTAACTAGGCACATCTGTAACAGCAGCTCCGACTTGGAATGTAGGACATAGTATCTACAGCCAACAGGCAGCATATGACTCCTACAATCAGCCAGGGGGACACAGATTCAGCTGTTAGTCTGATTTATTTTACTGACACATACCTGACAAGGGGGTGTGGGAGTAGAGGACACAAAAGACACTTTGAACAGAGGTTCATATTGTATGTAAAAGGGGATGTTTCTGCACAAAAACCTAATGCAGATCTCAATGTTAAAGACGGCTGTTTCCATGCAGTCACAACAGTAAGAATCTAATATGATTTATGATCACAACACAATCATCAGAAAAGCTTCCACAACACAAAACAATAATCCATATACCTCAAGATCGCCTCTCTCATACCTGAATCTTCAACATATTTTTTTTAATTGATGACGTACAGCTGGTGAAGAACACTGCTACATTCACTGTCCTAACTGCACCTATGCCATCCTTCAAATTAGAGTAAGTTTTCAGTGACACATTTAAAAAAAAGTGAATGCTACATACTCATGCCCAATTCCAACACTCAGCCCCCCCATTAGTAACCTGGGGGCTTTTAGGGTCATTTGTTCTTAAGTCCTCAGTAAGCCACCTTTTCCCATCCCTTGTCATTCAAAGGAAACTACTTATTTAAGCATCTTGATGAAAATTCCCTTTTGGACATACACCAGGCCTAGAAGTCTTCAGTTGAAAGTTACTTGAAACAGGAGCCATTCTCCAACCTTATTTCTGTTGGTACGCTATACAATGTCCTACTTTCTACTCAAGTGTTACAGTTTATGGTCTATCAAACAATAAATCATAGTAAAAAGCAGTCATTGAAGTGAGAATCAGCACTTCACTAAGTTCCACAGTATGATTCTGTAGGATCTGACACTGCCCCCAAGAAAGCCAGAAGTCTTGACTCATTAAAGAGCAGCTCTCAGCAGTATTACTCAACATCCAAATCCAACGCATATTTAACTGACTCCATTTTAAGCATAATTATCCATTTCGAGATCTCTAAGGTACTGGGAGTTTTGCATGCCTCGCAACCAGTACGAATGGAAAAAACTGAATTTCTAAGGCTTGTAAAAGATAGCATAATAAAGACACTTAAGTTAGCTCTAGCATTAAGTTCTTCTATCGGAAGAATGACTTAGCATAATTTGTAATCTCAGCATTATGTACAATTTCAGTTTTCAATGTAGTATTTTCAAGTGTTCTCATGGAACAATTACTGTCCACAAGCCTAACACAGCTACATACCCTATTCAGACATTTTCAGGCAGACCAGAATTTAGGTGACGTTAATCACATCCAATTTTTCGCAGCAATACAGTATTTATATCAACATACTCAATTGTTCTTTAGATTACTACAAAAGTCTCTAACATGCTTTCATCAAGAAAAAAAGTGTTAAAACCTAAGAAAACCAGACAACAGACGATCAGACAACAGATCTTTTGAGCAGGGAAAAAGCCAGAAACAAACACAAAGGGGAAGTGCTTTTAAAGTACCAAAACTATATCTATTTTTTTCTTCTGCATTTCATGAAAAAATCTTTACTACTGACATCAATTTATACTGGGTACCCATAACTCTTAAACAGAAGACAAAAAGGCAGAGCAGTAATCCAAGGTCATACACCGTGCCAGTTGCACAGAAGCAGAAAACCCAGATCTATCCTACACTACATGAGACTACAGTCTCCTCTTAATTAGATAGGAAAATTAAGCATAGTGAAAGAAGAAACCAAATCTAGCTACTAATCAAGTTTTCAAAGAGGGCTCGGCAGTGTATGTTCTATGACCTCTGTCAGTCTGGTATCATACCTTCTCAGATTCAGCAATGAAAGCTTAAAGTTTGGTGAATTTGATTTTTCACTTACTTGGTTATGATAAATAGAGTACCTTGTCATGAAAGGCTAACAAACTTCTGTACTGTCATTTATCTCATGGAATGAGACAAACATTTCTGAGTTTTCAGGAAAAAAAATACATCTCCTTCTCACCCTCCAGGAGAGGAAAATGGCGGGGGGGGGGGGAAGCTTTTAATGACCGGTTTATTCAATTTTCTGTAACCAGCCTGATTTCCTCCCCAAGAAACAGAAGAGTGAGTAAAGCACATCCACCTCCATGGACAAGATCAATGCCACCAACCATTACCTGGTAATGGTATATGCATACCAAAACCCAAAGCACTTTGAAAGGTGTCAGTGTGGGGATAGCTGAAACCTCTCTTGGTGAGGATCAGCAACACAGTATACACTGCAGCAGCCACAACAGGGCAATCCTTCCCCCAGCAAACAGAACAGCTTCAGAGTACGGTCTCCTCTGCCTGTCCTAATTAGCTTGCCCTTAGCTAAAGAGTCACCACAATTTCCACTCCCCCCCAAGAGCTGCAGCATTATTTTTTTTTCCTGAAGTAGTTAATTACAACTCTAGGGCAAAGTCTACTATAAACTTTAACTCCTACCTAAACAATTTAATATTCTGCACAGTTTTGTTTCTGTCATCCAGCTCCTCAAGACACACATCCTTCATCTTCCTTCTATACTTAGCCTTTGCTCAGTTTTCCAGTTTTTCAGCAAAAACATGCCCTTTACACATTATGTAGAAAGATTGCCTAAACATGCTTTAAAAAAAAATTAAAAGTATTATTCTTCTTTTAATCCTGTATGCAAAGCAAGATGTCCATTTAATGACTAGACTATCCAAAGGTCAGTTACCAAATTTGGTCAACAATGGTGCCATCACAGTCGTCATCATTCTTGTCACTGTCAAAAGCAACAACTGTCACCTTGCTATTATCAGGAAGGGAAGGCAACTGGAATATTCGCCATGTAAATTCTATTTACAGTCTGCATTGCATCCAAAAATGTCTTCCAATGATTATACATTGGGCTTGATAACGATTAACTCAAAGGCAAGAAGAATGTCCAGTTAAACACTTACGCACTCAAGGTTAGTTTTCAAAGCCAACAAAAGCATTGGGAAATCCCACCTCAAATAAGTAAACTGGGTTGAATGAGAAGTACTTTTTAAAATGTCTGTCTAGTGTTGTTACGTACTTATGACTCATGCAATGAAAGATTCCCTGAAATTTTCTTTTCTAGCATACAGAAACCTCTTCACAAGACAACTAATATAAGAGATAGCAATTTACTTCACATCTTATACCGCTACCTTTTGAGAAAGGTACTTCAGCGTGTACAGTTCCTATACAATGAGGCATCTGTCATTCTGCAATACAGAAGCCTATGAAATAGAAGAATTTCATACTTACGAAAGATATGCAAGCTGCCAGCAACAAAATTCTAACTAGTAAGTCTTCAAATTGTTCAATCACAAGCTCGAGTAAGGTTTTTCCTGCAATACGTAACAAAGCCATTTAATTATGTACATAAAAAAAATGATGAATTATCAACAAGAATCAGCAGATGCTTTCATGAACATGCTTACCTTCCTCTGCTGGTAACTCTGTCAGTGGATGATTTTTCCAGGAGGCATGTCAAAGAAAAGAAATCATTGAAGAAACACATTAGAACATTATAAGGCATCCACCAGATACTGTTCCTGAATTGCACACTCAACTGGGTTGGATTTGACAGACACACTGAAAGCCCCATTAAGGTGGCTCTTTTCATTAGAGCATCTGAATAGGCCCGATAGTTTTGCATTTTAAGACACATACAGATTTGCCGGAACGTGCTAAGGGTTATAATCCAGCCAAGTCATCACCCCAGCCAGCTGTGGGACTTCTGCTGTTGCTGCACACAAAGGGTCAAAGGCTCAAAATGCTTTTCAAATGCTTTGTGACAAAGGTTTTCCTCCACATTCACTTAAAAGAAACAAACCACCAAACTTGATTCAAAATATTTCAAATTCTTTCCTCCATTTTAAGGATATTTTCTTACTTATGCTCTCCCTTTTAGTACCCTGCAACTAGATTTAGTAATTCAAGAGGCATAAAAGCACTGTTAAAGCTAAAAAAAAAAAAACCCACCGTATAATCTTCTCACAGCTTTTCATTTTTACACAAAGGCACGGGAGTTCAAAAGGGACTAGGAAGGCCAAGCAATAAGGATTAAAAAAAAAAAGAAACACCTTATCGGCTCTATTCTGTGCCCCGACTCGAGAGAAGAATGTAAAAATAAGGGACAGAAAGGCACTAAAAAGCAGGGAAAAATGAAGGTCAAGACGGACAAAAAAAACCTCCAAACCCACAGCGCTTCATTTCAGAATGGAAGAAGATTTCCCACCGTTAAGGTGAAAGGAAACGGAGGTGACATCCTCCTTTCCAGGGCAGCCCTGTGAGCTTGGGGTATGAAAGAAACCCACGAGGTGGAGTTCAAGTCAGCCATCTTCTCTCCCTCGCTCCTATTCCGGGTCCTGCAAGAGATGCCGGCTTCGCAAATACACACACACACACGTTAGGCCTTGAAACAGGGCCCGGAGAAGGATGAGTGAGAAGAGAGACGAGCGGAAAAAAAGGGAGCATAAAGGGGAAGGCGACGAGCGGCAGCATCCCCGCGGCGGAGCGAGGCGGGCGGCGCGGGGCCGCTTCACCTACCGTTGGAGCCCCATTTCTCCTTCAGCTTCTTGACTTGCTCCAGGCTGAGCCCGGTGCTTTCGTTGACGCCGAAATAAGCCAAAACTTCCTCCACAGTCTTTGTGTGCGCGTTCTCCATGGCTGGGGCAGGGAGCAGCAAATGGTGCCTGGCCTTTTCTTCTTCCTCCTCCTCCTCAGCGGCGGCGGCGGCGGCAGGCGCGGCGGCGAGCCCCCTCCTCAGCCCCTCGCTCTCTCCCCCACCGCCCCCGTGCTATCACCATAGACCCCTCCCGCAACAGAGAGGAGCCCCCGAAGCCCTCCTCAGCGCCTCACTCTTCTCGGAAGAGGCGGGAGGGAGAGATAAAAAAAAAATATTAAAAATTAGAAAAAAAAAAAAAGGGGGGGGGGAAAGCCGCCGGAGGACAGGGAAAAAAATAAAAGCCCCCGCCCCCCTCCCACCCCACACGCCTTCCGAGGGAGCCGAGCCGCCTCTCCAGCGGGGATGAGCGGGGCTTCAGGCGCTGCCCGGCCCCGGCCGGGCGGCTGAGGAGAGGGAGAAGAGAGACGCGGGCCCGCGGCACCGCTGTCGCCTCAGGGGCGCGGGGAAGGCGTGCGGGGCGCGGCGGCTGCTCGCGCGGGGATGGGCCGCGTCCAGGTGGCCGAGCGGCCTCTCCGTTCGCCTCACCAGGCTCCGAGCCGCCCTCGCGGAGGGTGATAGCGGCGCGGCACGGCACGCCCCGCTCGCCTCCAGAGGCGGGGGGTGGGGGTGGAAGAAAAAGGCGCAGTTGCCCCGCTGCCCGCCTCGCCTCCGCCGGGAAGGGTCGGAATCGCCCCCTCCCCTCTAGCAGCCCGATCCTCCCCTCGCCGGCCCAGGCCGCTGATCGCCGTCAGGGCTTTGGGCTCGCTCGCCCGCCCGGCCTCGCCGCTGGCTCCCGCTCGCTCCGGTCGCGCACCGGCGGCGGCTGCTCTAATGTAACTTACGGGAGCTGGGCCGCCCGGGCCCCTCTCGCCGCCGCGGCATGTGGACGCCGCTCATTGGCGGGGCGCGCGGCGCGGGGCGGGGGGAAGGCGCGGCCCCACCCGCCGCGCTGAGGCGGTGGCGGCGGCGGCGCCTGGCGCGGCCCTGCGCAGCGCGACCATCCGCCCGCCCTCGGCCCGGAGGAGGCGGAGGCGGGTGATGCAGCCTCATGCGGCGGCGGGAACGCTTCCGCTCCGCCGTGGGAGAGGCCCGCAGGTGGGGTCTCCGCTTTCCCGCCCCCTGCCCCGGTGTGAACCGCCGCGGCCGCCGTTTGTCCCGGCTTCAACCCACTGCCTAGTGGCTGAGGGGGAGCGGGGCTGCCCCGGCGGCTGAGGGGAGCTGCCTGCCGCCCGGAGTGCGCGCTGTCGCGATAGGCGCCTCAGCGCAGAGGGTTGGCGCGGAGCTGCCCCGGCGCGTATCGTGACAGGAGTGTCAGCCTGCCTGATGGGGCCGCCCTCAATTCTGTCGTGACAGGAGCCTCATGCGGCCAAAGGGTGAGTGTGGGGCTGCCCCTGCCTCTGTCATGACAGGAGCCTCATGCAGCCATGAGTGCACCCGAGGTGAGGGCGAGAAGCCAGGTCTGTGTGCCTCCATGTTGGTGCTGAGGGGGTGCGTTCCCTGGAGGGCCTGCCCCTGCGCTGAGGCCTGCGCTGACACCCGGCAACGTCTTTTGCAGAACTTCCCCAATTCCTGCCGCAGCCGTTGCCCCGCCAGCATAACAGTGACACGCACACTCAGCCCTGGCTCGCGCCGAGATAACGTAAGGAGGTATAAACTGCACAGTGTGATTTCAGCAGCGTGTGTGGTGTGAGATACCAGCTTCCCTCAGCGCAGAGTCTCGATAGCTGACACAGACTCACAAACCAATATAGAACACAGAAAACTGACTGATTTACCCGTCCCACCCAATAATTCATAGAAACTTCAATGAGCACAATACAAACTGTGAGAGAGACCGGCACCAACTGACATTAATGACACCTGCAACACAGCAAGCAATTCAGTACACAATATAATTACCATTACCTTCCCTTAGAAGCACTCAGTGCCGAGCAATGTTCTTGTATATGCGTGTGCAAATATAAAAGCTGATCTCCACATGTGTGCTGGCTTACATAAATGCAGAGCCTACATACAATCTGCATATCCATCACAGTTACAAACCACCCACAGTACCATGCTATAAGAAACGGTATGTCTGATCTGGAAGGAAAATATCTTAGTCTTACCTCTGTATTAGTAAAAGGAGTAAGGAGAGGGGACAACCAATATAAAATTGCAATGTTGTAGGGTATGTGTGACCCTGTATCCTTTCTAGCAAAAGTACAACTGCCCTAAAAAAGTCTACGGCATCACTAGCCAATGTCCAGGTAAGGATAACTTGACAGCATCTTTACACTCGACAGGGCAGTTCTGAATAAAAATTAATGAGTTAGAGATGATGATCCAGTTCAAGTATGACAATTACTTATTCCATGCCTTTCCTGTATTAATTTTATCTTGCTTAGCAAGGGGATTAATCAGCATAGCCAAATGTTGCTTGAATACAGTTACGTTGCTTCTCATACTACTACTTCAGACTGCATGTATATAGGCATACCCTGTTAGAGATGTAAAGAATGTCAACATGACAGTTTTATATAGTTTATATAGTTTACTGTATGTTTCTTACCTAGTTTTAATACTTTTCTTGATATTGTATGAACACAAGATCGCATCATCCCCAAAACATAACTGAAGTCACAAGGTGCAGATGCGTCTGAAATTTATTGCAAAATGTCTTAGAAAATACTCCATGCCAGCAGAACTGCTGATTGATGCCTGTCACAGGCCCACCTAACCCACATCGAAGTTTTCAGTATCCTCTAACACACAGGTATGTACATACGCACCTCTGTCCTCAGACACCTCTGCGTGATAGACTCAATGTCAGTCCCCATATTATGTGCATATGGAACGTTAAAAAATACATAATTTCCACAGTCATTATATACGGAATAACACCCGCTACTTGAATTAACATATTTCACTGACGACAAGCACAGTACTTCTAAATGAGTAGTTTCTTCCCTTCTATCACGTTAACACAGCCTATGTTTTATGTAAGCTTTTGTAAAAATACATTTACCACAGCAATGTTTTACACACAAGCATATTTTACTAGCCTTCATATACAAGAGCACCTGTAAAGGACTTGAGTGTCCTGCATTTCATTTTCTTTCTATCTTTAAGTATTGCTTTTAAGTGGTGTAAAAGAGCAATAAAGTTAAGCATCAGTAGCAATTTTCAAAACAAACTGGTATTAGAAAGAAACCCGGGTCACATGTAATATTATTTCTCCCTGTGTTACACTTTGTATGTCATTGTTGGTTTCCTTTTTGTGCCTGTTTCCAAAAGGGTTTATGGAAAATTATTTTAAGCATACCAGAACCATGGCATGTGCAATTAGAGCTTGGCAGAGCGTATAATAAAGTAGATATGGTGTCCTTTCAGGCTAACTTGTTAACAGGCAGAAATGCTGCTAGGAAAGCGAACAGAGTTTGCATTCTAGCGAATCCTGGGGAACTCTTGGCATTCTTTGGGATTCACTAGTTCAGCCACAGTTTGATAACTCCACTTCCATTGCTTGTCTCTCATCCATTACAAATAGGGCACTTGATTCTTCCCCTTTTTTTCCCATCTTTTGAACGTAGATCCTACATAAAATCTGGAAAGAACCTGAAAGTATACTCCTCTGCCTGTGTTTAGTTCTGTCCTGTGTTCTGTTATGGCTTAGTGTATTTTGAGAGAAGAATGACCGAATTAAGGACTGCTCAATAGGTCTTTCTCTTCCAGAGCAGAATAAACTCCGCATTTCCTTTACAATTGCTTCCCTGTTTTTCCACAGCTGTGCAAGACCGATGCTAGCTGACCAGTGAAGATTTCTTTGCAGGTAATACCCTCCAAATCATTAAAGATCTTCTGACAGCTGCACATTTGAAAAACATTTACAGATACAAGGCTTGGTCTAGACAGCATAGTGCAGAATGAACTACAAATACCCGCGTAGATACCATAGCAGAAGCAGTACCTGCTAATTTTGGCATCACTTGATATCGTACAAATTTAGAATTGTGAATTGAAATCAGTGTTATTTCCCATCGCTATGCAAGGATTCACAAAGTTTCCTATGAGATTTGTCTTGTCTCTTAAAGAAGATGGTTATCTTGACCCAAATCAGAATGACAGCACCTCAGCTTTGCCTTAAGCAGTGCAAGCCCATGAAAGCTTCCAGGCGATTAATACTTCCAGCAGGTGCAGATAGCTTTACATTCTCTATCTTTAAGCAAGAAGGAAACTAATTTATTTTGCTGCCGTGAAGGGAAGATGCAGTTTGGTTTTAGAGTGGAACCCCTTAGAGCCGACCCTTAAAAACATGACAAAATAGGCCAGCTTTGGCCTTAATGAAATTCCATTCACATAATGGACGTGTACCATTCATACATTTGGCCTACTATCTTTTTTCACTGTAATATATTAGAAGAAGCAGCCAACACATCAGGCAGCAGCATTAAAATGTTTCCTGTAATGCTTACTAATTGAAGTAAATGGGAATTTGGCCTGCGAGAGGACTGCAGGATGCTTTCCTTCAAATTGCAATAACATTGAGTCACCCCTATTGCTGCAAAGCAGATTCACAGTAGAGCTACTGGTCACAATGTGAATTGTCTCTTGCTGTACACAAACCCATATGTTTTGTAGCTCAATTTTCAAAGAAGATTGATAGTTTTTATTAAACGCAGCACAGAAGGGCACTACACAAAATGCCTGTTTGTTGAGCCAATACACCTGAATGCTGACCTGCAATAGCCTTCCTATTTCAGGCCTGGATCTCTTTCAGTGGACAAAGTTATACCATTCTGCTTAACTGTGCCAAATTATGTCATGATTTTTGCAGACTGGCTAATTGCCTAATGGGTCTTAGGTTGAGACCACCAAACTCATTGCTCTTATTACCTCATCTGATTTCAAATACAAGTCTTCATGAGTGACAAATGGGGGCATTGTTTCTTCCTCCTACGGTACTATTTTATTCCTCTTAAATTACGGTTATTAAAATGTTTCAGCCACTTGAAATCTACTAAGACGTATTAAAATACTGCAAAAGTGCTGTATCAAAGTGGAAAGGTTTGAAAACTGCAGTTCTGTCATAGGATAATGCAGTTTAAATATAGTAACTGTTTTTTTCCAGCCATCTTGCTCTTTGATTTCATGGTATTCTGTCAAAGGGTTTTTTTCCCCTTCTCTCCCCTTTAAGAAGCTTATAGCTTAAACAGCAAAATGCAAAAAATACAGTTACACAAACCCAATGGAAAAATCCATGATAACATATGAGTTTGAATTTTGGTAATTAGGATAATCTGATTTTGTTCTAAATAATTTTTATTCCTAGGCAGTGTGTGTTCCTGTATCAGCAGCAGGTAGAATTTGACTTCCACCGAGACCGAGAGATTGTGAATACAAAGGATAATGTTGCTGCTGGGAGATTTCTGGAACTGGATCACTGTTCCTGCACAAAGCAGCTGCTTGCTGCCTTGCTAGTGGAAAAGAGACAGTGAGACAGATTCTGATCTCGGTGACAGTAACTATAAAGGATCACAGTTTGGCTTGGTAGATTTCTTCTTTTATTTCTATGTCCTGTTGATAGTCACTTGGTTTGTCACCAAAGACTCCATTAGAATATTTGCCACAATAATCTCTATTTCTCTGTTCGGAAAAATCTATCTATCCTAATGCTGATGTCAATAGGAGATCTGGAAGTATGGCAGAGGGCAACATTATAGCAGAACCAAGATCATCATGCATATGTGAAAAAAATAATTTATCCTTATTTGATGGCCAAGTCATTTCTCTTAAAGGGAAATCAGCTTGACTGCTATCTTAAAAATGCACAACTTTAGAATAAAGCACTGGTTGGTGCCCATGAGATTTGAATTCTTATCTCATCCTGACCTGAATTTTCCATCTAATTAAGGTCTAATTCTGATTAATTTGGCAGCTAGCTGCCATTTTTTCCTGTGTAAATATCCCTTGTGTGCTTCTGGATCTCAAATTTGTTCTCTGTAGAAGGGGCTAGGGTTACTACAAAGCTTTAAAGGGGCTATGTGACCAGGCAGAATATTTATAAAATGGCAGAGTTTGTTGTTTGTAAGGTGTTACAAAATTGCTCTACATTTTTTTCTGTAACAGACTCATGGCTAATTGGGATGTCATAGCTGTGATCATACTAGCACTTACCTGTCGAACTTAATAGTGCAATAAAAGTTGAATTACTTTGCTACAGGACATGGGCCACCACTTCCTGAGCAAAGAAGTTGCTTCAGTTTTGAAGCTATCAGTCTGTGGTCGCTGGCATTCAGGAGAACGGTACCGTTTCCAAGTTGGACACATAAACACACAACACAGCCTCATTTCTTACAATCTTAAAACTTAAGTTAATTATTTTCAATGGTTTCTTTTTGTGATTCTTGAGTATGTTAGAAACAAAAATGCTAACATGGCATTTAGAGTTTACTTTGCACTTTTTTCAACATGTAATGCACACTCTTTTATATTAGTCAGGTTCGAGTGAGCGAGCCTTGTACTTAGCGGGCTAATGACAAGTCCTAGAAACTAACAGCTACGAGGTAGGGCAATAATTACTGTAGATTAATAGTACCATTGTATCCGTCTCTAGAGGCACTATAAATTCAAATTCCTTTCCTGCTTCATAGATATTTATGGGGACAGACCCAAAGTCTTGTGCACTGAAAGCAAAGAAGGGTGGATTGTACTCATCCACAGTGCTTTGCATGATCCTGTCTGTGATAGGATGGATGAAGGAAAGGATGTCCAAGAAAAGTACACAAATGGCTACACTTTTCATGTTTCCATTAGTCTGTGCATATTAATGCTTATATTCATCTGAGAGCAGCGACAACCAGAAGGTAGCTCAGTGATGCCAGTTTTTGACCTTTTCACCTTCTATTTACTCAGGCTTTGTATAGTAAGATTCTTTGCATAAAGTGAACCATCTGAAGTACTTGCTTTTAAAACTTTTTTCATCTCTTGACCCTATCAGAAGCTGTAATAATCAAGGTGGTATAAACTATATATTTCCTTTTTTTCAGTGTTTTAAAGTACTGTACCATGAGCAGTTCTACCATGCAACGGGTGTCTGTCAATTGTATGTTTACTGAATCATGATGAAAAGTCACACCCTGACTTTTCAAGACTGAAAAGAAGAGATCAAGATGCACTCCATGTAGGTGAGTAGCAACAATGTAAGATCAAAAAGTTTTTCTTAGTCATGGAGATTACTTCATTTTCAGCCATTGTTTGGGACTAATGGCACATGACTACCACTTTTATGAGACTTGTGACATTTTGTGATATGACACAAGCTGAAGTTACTCTTTGTGTTTCTTGTGGAGGATTTCCTCCAAACTCATAGACAGTTATTAGTAACATATTGAAGTAACACACTGCAGTTTTCACACATTTTATTGGTTATGTGGCATATTAAATAGAATTTCCAAAATTCTGTTTAAGATAAAATTCTTTTATGTTGAATTTTTTTCTCTCTCATGAAATAAGACAAAATTAA
The DNA here is from genome assembly GCF_963924245.1 of Chroicocephalus ridibundus. Lineage (NCBI taxonomy): Eukaryota > Metazoa > Chordata > Aves > Charadriiformes > Laridae > Chroicocephalus > Chroicocephalus ridibundus. The sequence continues at coordinate 5,403,697 of NC_086296.1, read as the reverse complement.
GGGTTGAAACCAAGTGCTCTGTTTGGTTTACCAATTAAATTCTTCCAGTCTGAAACATCAGAAATCTGTGTAACCCACAATCCGCATAGGTTTTATTTTTTAAAAGGCAATATTTCTGTGTCAAGATTAATGAGTGCAATTATACTGTGTCTGTCACCTTCCCCTAGCTTTCTTAAGGTCTTCAAACCTGCTTCCTAACATGGGCTATTCAGGGGGAAAAGAGAAACTGCTGCAATGTTTTAATTCTCTGTTAATGTGACTCTAACCAAATCTGAACACATTTTCCTTTAGTGGAATAAATGCTATATTGGTCTTCCATGTTTCTGCTTCCTCACCTCATTTCTACCATTCAATACAATCTGTATAGGTATTTCACAAAACAATAGATTTTTGAAGGGGTTTTAACTTCCGAAATTACCCATGGTAGTTTTTGGTCACTCACAGAATAAAAATCTTTACAATTAATGTCAGAGCTCAAGGCTTCCAATATAAGAGATCTGGTTTTCTCTGTTGTTTATGCATAGATTTCTTATATGTCAATGGTGTTGAATGTGAACTTAAATTATCCTGACCCACAATACTTGTTCTATTTCAAGGTTCGGGTTTTCTAAAAAATTGTTTGACTCCTGAGTGGTTTGGGTTTTTTCCTCAGTTCCATTAGAAAAAGAAAACTCCTGAGTCATATTTTAAAAATACTGTTAAGCTCTTAAAGCTGCTTCTGCTCCTGTGTCACAAAGCATTATTGAAAAGACATTCCTTTTTACCACCTACAATTGCTCAGATGGAGAACTTCAAGAATTCTTTTCCACTCCCCTGTTGAAACTATGCTGGCAGCATTCTTATTCCTAGAAGTGCACTACAGTGACCTTCCTGCTATGTGCAGGTTGGGCTTTTTCTGAGAACAATGCTATTGAGCTTCTAATTTAATATTAATAACATTAACAAACATAATAATAATTATTATTATTAGTGCTGATATTGTGATTACTATTACTTGGTTGATAATTTGCATTTGCAACTTGTTCTAATCAAGGATCTCGAGCATTTCGTAAACCTTACTGAAAATTATATTATATGATATCCCTGAAAGAACAGTAAGTGTAATCATCCCTGTTTCACAAAAACAGGAGCTGAGGTTCAAAGTCATTGTCACACAATATGTTGAGAGATATTAGTTATTTAGCTTAAATAAGTTTGTTTTAATTAGAATAAACTACTTAGGGTTATAATATGGTGTCATTTTTGCTGTTTGCTTAAGTGGCTGTTTGCTTAAGTTATGCTGTTAGCAGGAGCGACTATGTTTTCTGAAGCCTTTAGGCCACAATAGAGTTAATTTTCGTCGTAATTGTCCTAGCAGCTGGTACAGTGCTAGTCTTTTGGTAGTGTTTTTCCCCAGGTCCGGTCATTTTCAGTTTCCTATGTTCTGCCAGTGAGTGCATGTGCACAAGAAGCGTAAACGAGAAGATGAGGAGGCTACAACCCTCAGCAGAGACTGCAAATCAACAAGGTAAGAGCAGTCAACGGCCTCCTCTGGACACAGAATCTAGCAGGAATCTAACAAGGTGTTAGAAGACCCCAGACCAAAAATCACCACTGAACTAAAAGACACATGAAGAGCGCTTGGGGGGCGGGTGTATAGATCGCAAGAGTATAATTGCCCAGGGATTTCTTTGTTCAATGTCCCTCTCTGGAGGCACCCAACCCGGGCTGACCCTGCTGCTGTTCTTTTCAATTAGATTATTTATTTTTATAAGATCTGATGCATGAGACTCTGCTGCATGAAACCTAGGGTTGAGCCTGAAGAAGGAGGGAGCGTGCCCTAGAGTGAGTGAGTGAGTGTGTGTGCGTTTGAGGAGTCGAAAGGGGCACCCATCAGCTCACTGGGGTCATCTGCTGCGAAGGGACCCTGGTCCTGGCAGTTAAAGACTCAGGTGGTGTGTGTGCGACTCCTTGAATGGCGTGTGAGTGCTCGGGCAGCGGCTTCTCCTTTAATACAGTCTATGGCAGAACTAGAAATAGAAATAGTCTCCTAGCTCCCAGTCCTGTTTCTTTTCCAGTCACCCTAAATACTTTCTAGTGTAGTTTTGTAAGAGATTTATCACATGATTTTCAGAAATCTTGTCCTCTTTGTTGAGGAAAACTAAAAAAAAAATTAAAAAAAAAAGAAGTGATAAAAAAAGGAGACTACCTATTTTTTGAATGAGGTTGCTGAAATGATTCTTGCTGTTTCATGGACAATGCCATCCAAGTTTCATGAGTTAATCCTGGCCCTAAGTACACCTAAAATAGATATCTTTGCCTCCAGCTAATCAACAGGCTTGCTAAGATTGCCTAAATAATTTATGTATAACCAACTAGTGGAAACTAGATCTTCTGTGATTTCCCTAGATACATATTCTGCATGTATCATGTATATCCTTGCCTATTTCTGATATTCATTTGAAATTCAGTTGGGACATTTCAGAACACTTTTGTACTTCAGCTGTATGGCTCTAAGAAAAAGCCAGCTGGAGACATAATACAGTATCTTTGAACTGGGCAAAATAATGTTTCAAATTGAAGTGCATAGCAGATAAATATTCTGAATTTTTTGTTAATGAACAGTGGATTAGAATTTTAAAAACCCCCACAGTTCTAACTCTAACACTGGCCCGTGCAGATAGGCATTTTGTCTCTGTGTGGCCTATTTGTACAATAAAAATAAGGGCATTTAGCAACAACATTAAAAGACAATATAGTGATATGCAGACAAAGAGGTAAATATGAAGTATGAGAGGATGATTAAGTAAAATGAAAAATGAAATAATTTAATTTTCTTGTTTATAGCACATGAACTGTGAAAAACCTACGGTATCAAATTGTGCTTTTTGGACACATTTGTGTAATGTTGCCTTCAATGGAGTAGTGAAATGAAGCATGGATCAAAACTTGCTCCACTGTGGAGGAAACAGACTTTCTTTTCCAGTGTTTGCAAACAGAAAGCAAAAGCACTAGTGGACGTTGTCCTACCTCGTTCTGACTGCAAATTCAAGAATCTGCTTCACATCTGTAGCTGAAATGGAAGGTATAGTACGAACTGTCTATCTGGAGTCCAGAATTCATAACTGGAAAATATATTCTGTCTCTTTCGGGTAGCAACTGCTTAAAGACAATTCTTGCTCATGTCTGTTCCACTCTGCCAGGAATGTCTTGGACTCTTTACTGGACTTGTTGAGACTAGCTGCAAAATTAGGGCCAGGTTTTAGCTTCAATCAGCCATGCAGGAGGTGGAGGAGGAGCACCAGGTACTCCAGGAATAATTTAGGTGTGGCAGACAGAAATTTTGCAGCAGTCACTGAAAGAATACAGCAAGCATTGCTGCTACCCCACATTGGCTCAGCTGTACTGCTTGGTGCTGCCTTCATCTGGGGAGCTTATGGCAGCACTGAACTAGAACAATACCTGTGTAGCTCTTTATGCCTGTGCGAAAGGAGTGTTAAGCACTGTTGTTCCAAATCATATAAATTTACATGCACCTCTGCCTCCCAACCTATTTTTATCAATCCAGTAATGCCCATCTATTCTCACAGTTAGCAGTGTCACCACTTTCCTTGTATTTCTGTCTTTGCATATTGCATTTCCGCACAGTTGAAATTGCTTCAGGCCTGAGCCTTAGGGCAGTGTGTTGAGTTCATGTACCATTCCCAAATGTGAACTTGATTACCTTGCACATACAAGAGTTTTCACGTCTCAAATGTCACAGAAAGGACCAAGAAGAAAGACGAATGAAAATCTCATTGAAAATGGTAAAGACATGAATTGTTTCTGGCCTGTATTCATGTAGCACCTGTTTATGACAACTGTAGGAAGGGATCTTGGATTTGCTAATTCATATTTGCTGTGCAGAACTCCACGCTGCTCTGCAAAGCCGGGAGATCTCCACTTTTTTTCAGAATGTCCGCACTCCCCGAGCTGTGGTAATCTGACAGGTATTCTGTCAAAGCCTGTGGGTGCTCATCATCCATAAGAAAACTTGGAAGCGTTCAATATCCTTGTATGTTGAGCAAGTTTAGGGGAGTTCTACGTTGTGATACCGGTTAAGGCCTCAAAATATTAAAACTGGGTATTTCATAGCCATTTTGTGCTGAATATGATGAGCTTCTATGTTTCCTCTTTCTGTACAGACATCTTGGATGATGGGAAAGAGAAAGACCTCTCTGTTTCCATGTGGCTAGGGATGTATGCAACTCAACTGTTGCTAAATGCTGTGTCCAACTTTTTGATTAAAATCCCTTATCTCCTATACATTTATAATTTTTGCTTGAAAAGCTCTGGTTGCCACCTGAAACCATGACTTTCCAGTTAATCCTTTTGTTTGATCCTGGCTGACACATATGAGATTGTCATTTATTACTGTTTCTGTGCATTTTAATTCCTTCTGAATAATCAAAAAAAGAGGCCTGAAGACCATGGTAGACACAAGCAGTACCAGTAGTTTATTTTTTTGATGTTTTGAGTCAAAGAAAAATCGATTCAATTATTCTGATTTGGAAAGCAGCTCAGTTAAATTCATTCTCACTTCAGTTTGGTGAGAGGACATTCTTCCTTTTCTGAATATAATGAAATAAAAACCAGACACTGAAGAGTTTTTTTATGAAGGAAATATAAAAATCTCAGGCTATAAATTCACCATGACAGTAAAAATATGTATCATATTTTTTGATGGGCTGGCTTTGTGCCAGTCAGCAGTCTTTACGCTAGATCCTGTGTTGTCTACATGAACCTTTTTTACTTTATGCCACTATAATCTTTATGTGTCTGTCCTCTCACAAGCTGAATAAATGTCATACAGTACATTCTGTCCCATTTGTCACAAGTGCTATTGTGTGTCTACCCTGGATCCCTATCGGATTAGTATTGACGAGAGATCCCAGGTACTTTATACAAAGAGTATCGAGGAGAATGTATAGGAAATACAGCTAGGAAAACAAAGCTCAAATGCTCACTTTTGGAAGTAGCTGCATTAAAACAGTCTGCTGAAACATATTTTGGAAGGTCATTCTCTTATTTCAGAGATGTTTGGGTGAGGTTTGGCATTTTTATTAGTAATTGTTTATTCTTTGAAGTGTAAACCAGCTGTTGTGGCTTTCACATGCCTATCTATATAAGCATTTGAGATAAAACTTAAAAGTAATATACTTTCAAAAACTTCTAGAAAAAGCTGTACTATACATAGAAATGTCACCATCTCAGATCCTCCCAGACCAAAAAGTAAATGATACCTAACTGGCAAGATAGGAATCTCCTTTTTCTGAAGGCATAAAGTTTCCACATTTAGCTCTGGAGTTTCATGGCCTTCCACCTGCCACTAGGCCAGAAGGATGACCATTTGTTGGCTTGCAGGGCAGTGTCATTTCAGAAAGAAATTCCACTTGAAATGGAGAAAGTGAGCATTTTTGTGAGGTATATATTCAGTTACTTACATGACAGCTGTTTGAAGAAAGAAGCCAAGCACTTATAGGAATGATTTTAAATAGGCAGGAATTCTGAACAAGCCACTCAGCTTTCTTTTAACAGGATTCACACAGAAAGAGCAAATAATTAATTGAGGCCAAAATACATGTCATACTGAGCTTGCATTAGCTGGAAGGTTTGGAAATAATTAAGAGCAAAACTGTTAATGCTCCATTTAAATCGCTGCTGCCTATCTGTCCAGTATGAAAGCCCAATCTGTTGTATTCAATCAGCTTTCAGCTGCTACTTGCCAGCAGCCTAATTCCCCAGTCTTGTCTCTGTGCTGTGCTTGTGCATTCCACTACCTGCTAAGTTAAACCCTGCTGTCCTCTTTCTGCATGGAGATTTCTAGTGCTATTCAGACTATTCACGCTGGTTCAGAATATAGCCCCAAACCTGTGGGCTGCGTTGGGTATCCACACAAACATGGAGCTCCACATGGGTGAAAAGGGGAGTCAGCAGCTGTGTAGTTTAGCTCACAGGATTAGGACTGTATTCATTCATACCATTCTCTGTGCATTTATGCAGTTTTGATAAGAAGCTGTTGGCCTGCAATATTTCCACCTTGGGTCTTCTTTTTTTAGTGATGCAATTAACAATGCAGAGTAAGTTGCTCATCCAAGCTGCTGTTAGCCATGCTCACACTTCAAATGATAGCATATCTCAGTTCTCCGCAATCTCTTTGCATTTGTGTTTCAGGTCCAACACATTGGCTAATCGTTTATATTGCAAGAAGATGAAGAAAAAAAAAATCAATAATTGAAATTCTTACATGCTTAGCTTGTACTAGGTTCTGTGCAAATTGTGAATGAACACTACAGGGAAGACTCTGCTTAGGTCTGACAGTTATAAAGTTATATGTGCAGTGTTAGAAATACAGCGCAATGAAAGGTGTTTTCAGGTTGAGAGGCATTCTAAGCTTCAAACCTGTACCACCAGTTCTTTGCTGAGAAATCTGTATTAAAAATGGCAAAGTTCATTGCACAGGCATTTGGAAGGAACTCGAGAGTAATACATTGACCTTTGCAGATTAAGTAATGCATATTGTCATAAGGAAGTGATATTTGAGTTACACACAGCAAATGTACATAATTATCTTTCATTAACCTCTCAATGGAAGCAATCAGGATTTCCTGATCCTAACACGTTGAGTGTTCTTGGCATCTTGAATATATGTTTTCTGTGGTCTGTGGACACATTCGTTCTCTAAGCATGTCAGACGATGCTTCGTGCATTGCCAGCCTTTATTTTTTTTTTTCCTGGAAGTGTACATACGCAGGAAAGAAGGAAGAAGGCTGAGGAATGGGTATGCAGATGGAATACTGAAGGCTCTGTGCTCTGCTCTCAGGTTTAGCAGAAGGCTCTGTGCCTGTGCACTGACTCTGCGTGCCTCAGTTTTCACTGAATTAAACAGGACTGAAGTGTTTGCGTAATACACAGAGAAACTTACTTCCACTTAAAGGGCTTTGAGATAATGAACAGTAACAGAGCAACAAAGAGCAGTTTTGCTGCTTTTGCAGAACATTTATATTACAGAAAGAGGACACGAATTAAAATGAACCATGTGTATAATTCAAAATTTGAATGCAATAGAAGTTAAATATGTTCTTTTTTCTTTTATAATTTATTAACTCAAATGATTTTTGAAAATTTATGGGAAAAAAATTTATAGGAAACTTTTTTTTTCCTTTCTTCTGCAGAACAAAATAATCTGTTCAAGTGCAAGTCAATACGTCACATTCTTATGTGATTTGCGAGAAGATGAATTAGTGGGTCTCCTTCTCCAGTCTTTCTTTCACTTTTCTAATTCTGCATTCATTGTGTTGCTCTTTCTTTATGTGGCTTGTTGCACACTGAAATAAATTGGCCATGCTCTTGCTAAGAGCATGGCCATGCTCATGCTAACATTGCTAAAGCAGTGTTTTTAAAGTGACCTATTTTATTTAGAAATTCTTGGTATAGCATTACACATTTTTGAAAAATTAAATTAGTGAAATAGAGAAAAAAAATCTGTTCATCAGTCCGAATGTTTGAGCTTATAATTGTGTGGCAGATGAAGAAAAAAAAAATATAAAAAAAAATTGGAGCAACCCAGAGGCCCTGGTCAAGAGAATCACTTTACCTCAGGACATTGAGATAATTTATCTGGGTGGCTTAGAAAAAGTGCTAGATAAGACTGAAATTTGGAGAGGCAGAGCACATCCAGGCTCAGCCTTTGAATTATCAAGAAACAAATAAATCCAGCAACTGGCATCTGAATATGTTAATGCTGTAGATTCTAGCATGGAAACAGGAAACTATATTTATGAGGCAAAAATATATCAGAGATTAATTCAGTTCTATATATAATATATACATTTTACATATACAAAATCTTTGCCAAAACATGAATAATTTGCAAGCACACTGAAGTTAGAAAATGCCAGAATAAAGGTTGCCTTTCCATGTATATGCCCTAAAGTAATCTTTAAATACATGATTCCTGGCTTCTTTTTCTAACCCTGAAATTTTCTTATTTCAGTGCATGCTTGATTTTGCAGTCTCAATACTTTCTCTTTTAAATAAAGACTTCTGGGATGTATTTCCCCAGGTTTTCAAAAAAGCATTTAAAAACGATGCTGTTCCATCCTGCTAACATCCAGATGGGTCATCATCAGATTGTAACCTTTATCTGTCATCCTAGAAGACTCCTGAGTGGCTATCGCTGATGTTGGTGTGATGCTGAAGTCTGAGCAATGATGCCATATGTCTTCTGTCACGTGGCATAAAGCTATAGGTGTTGGAGAAGAGGACTGTAAGGTAAGGGAGCACCCGAACAGAGTTTTAAATAAGTTACTTATTGCTCTCTCTCATCTTTTTCTATTCATTAATGCTCCATATTGTGCAACCATTAACAGCCCTGCTTAGACAGCAGTCACGTAAACTTCATCGACCTGATTCTGTACTGCCTTGTACCATATGCGTAGTCATTTCTACTCATCCAAAATTAATGTAAAATGTTGATTTCTGATTTGCTAACATTTTAAAAGCACTTTGCACTTAGTTTATGCAGCTGTGAATGGTAGCGCATAATGCTACACCATGCAAATCCAGGGCCCATATGCTGAGGAGGTTATACTTTAAGCTGATTTTTTCACCGTGGTTGTAAGAGTACAGAGTAGTCACACCAACTAGCCCCAGCACCGGCATGCTAGATCATTACTCCCTGTCTACTTCTTTCTATCATGGATTGAAGAGTTTTGATCAATAGTGGCAGCATGCCAAACCTTATAAAAATTGTTCATTTCCTAAAATCTATTTCCGTGTTTAGGCATTTAGTCTTTTGTATTGATAATTGAGAGGGTAATATTTCAAATCTCTCTCTGTCCACAGCTGAAATGCTCCAAAAGTAGTATTCACCTCTGCTGCACTGAAAAGGCTGTGCAGTCACAAATTCTAAGTTGTCGCAAAGAGGAGCTTTCAGGACTCAGGAACCTGTCTCTAATGAGATCGCTTAGAGGTAGAAAAAGATCCTAACTGTGAAGATTCAGACAGGGTGTGAGAGGGTTAAGTACTTACTGTAAGTTACTTTTTAGTTGATTAATTTAAGCCAGGACTACACCTGGTACTGAAACTGCAAACTGAAAGTTCTCTGTAAGATTTGGAAACAGCAACAGGCTGGCTTCCATAAATAACACTGGAAGTTAAACAGTGATTTTACAAGGTCCAGGACATAGTATAAATAAGAAAGCAGAAAAATTGAGGAAATCCTTAGTTAACAAATGTTTTGCTTTAAACATTATATGCTTTTCTTGATCTCTAAGAATCATCTTCACAGTAGACACTAAACTGAGGCAAGTAAAAAAAATTTTTCTCTGACTTGAGCAAGGTATTTTGACAGACTGAAAGCATAGTTTGTTCTCAAGCTTTTCAGAGTTAATCCCAAAAGCTCACAGACCTGGCAAAACCTAAGAAACCAATGAAATACTCTGTTAAGAAGAGACAAAGCTTGTGTCAAAAAATCTAAAATGCTGCATGCTGACACCAAATATTACAGCATTTGGCAACTGCAGGAGATTGGATTAGTGCAATGTTTTGAATTGAACAATCCCAAAGGATGTTCTAGGCGTGTTGGGCCAAATTCAGCCAGGAGGTAACTGTATCAATTTTACTGGAGGAATTTGGTCCTTCTGTTGTGGCCAAAATGCAATGCTCAGGTTTAAATTAAGCAGCTGTACAAAAGTTGTGACTTCTTTTTTAAAGAAATAATTTTAAAAGTCAGACAGTTATTTCAGGTAAGCACAGGTGTTACTTCAGATAATTGATTCTGCTGTTTTCGTCTTTGGCTTCTAGAGCAAACTGGGTTGCTGAAAAGTGAAAAGGAGGAAAATGAGAGCAATTTTGAGAAAGTTTTTCCACTTATGTTGTACATTGATATTTGCTGTTTCTATGCCCTGATTATCCTCAGTCCACCCCATTCTAGATTCAGGACCTGTTTAGGTCAGAAGTGTTCCCGTTCTGTCTAAAGCATCATCTCTGTCTGGTATTTATTACATAGTCCAGTGGACTGAACGACCTGTGAGCGGGCCAAATGCCAGAGGAAAACATGCACAGGCTGGAGGCAGCCAAAAAACTACAGGACAGTCATTGAGAAGCTATGAGGGTTTTTGTCCTGTTTTGCTTTGTTTATGTTTTTTTTGTATCTATGTGGTTTTTGAAAACCACAAACTGTAGTCTGGAAAATACATACTTTGTCTTTGGACAGGTTTCTATATTCTGTTCAGCCCACTCAGTAGTATATTAACTTTTGTCATATGATTTGTTTTTTCTCTTACCGTCTCCATGGGAAAAAAGTGTTGGAACTGTAGTCCTTCTGTGGTGTTTAGGTTTATTTTTTCTATCTTTGCATTACATGCAAATGGAGGACTGCATCTTGCTTTGGAGGAAAAGGTGGCCATCAGTTCCCCAGCAAGTTCAGGATACCTGGTGCTTGGATAGGGCTGATGTAAAAAGCGTGGCAGCGGGTAACTGTTCTGTATCAAAGGGAAGGATTTTCCTCATCCCGTCTCAGAGCAGTAGGGAGGAATTTCAGCAGCCATTACAATAATTTCTGTATCTTGGGAGGCTCAGAGTTGCTGTAGCAACCTTTTGCTAGATAGGAATTTGGCTGGTGAAGCCCCATAGGAATCTGCTCCCACTCTCGACTAACCTCTCACATCACCGGTCTCAACTGCCAGGGAGAAATGCCAGCTGTGAATTAGGTAGGGTGAGGGACCTCTTTCCACAGGTTCCTGACAAAACCTTCCCCTCATTACCGGGATCAGATGCTTTTTGGCAGTTTTCCACGGAGATAGAGCTTTGCTATGTGTACAGAGTTCTCTGCCTGAACCCAAATTGTAAAAATGGTCATAGTAAATTTTATGCATACAAACAAGCCCTTATTCATGCACTTGCAGATACGGAAATGAACAGGCAAAAGCAGGGAGTGCAGTTTTAAAGACCAGTGTGGGAAGTTTGACTGGGAGGCAGCAGTAGTTCTGGTGACACAAAAGAAGTATTATAAAGTCACAGAGGGGATCAGGCAGATGGGAACAGACTTGAGTAGGAAGGAATACAGACAAGGTCCCCAAAGCCTGTTACTTAGATTTGGATAAAAAATGAAGTGTGAAGTTGGTCAGAGCATGAGGGGATGCATCACTGCTAAACCAGTTCCTTCAAAAGTGTGAAGTATTTTCTAGAGTAATGAAAGACAGTTTTTTGGCCTTCCAAGCTGCTGTATGGTTGAGAATAATATTTGGAAGATTTTATTTATAGATAATATTGCCCAATGGTTATAGAGAAAAGACAGTTTTTTTGGACTCTTGGCTTTTATTTCTAATTCTACAGGTGATTGGCATTGTCAAACTAGAGGACCCTGTATGTAAAGCCTAGAAAACAAGTAGTAATATGATAATTAAACCAAAAACTTTGACATAATACATAGTTCAACAACCAACTTAAGCTGCCCCAAATCTGGTACTTCTGCCAAAAGAAGTTGTGTTCCCACCTTACACCTTGCTGCTGGTTTCCATCCCTGTATCCTCCCTCATTGTATAGGTACTGGAAAGTTATCCAGGGAAGAAAAAGTTGATTTTAATCAGGTAGATTTTACCAATACAGCTGACAGGTCAGTCACACCGTGAACTGGATGAGGCTGGCTGAACCTTTTTTCCCTGCATTACTTCCCAGGTGAACAGCTCTGCGATGTGGCTGCACTTCTGCTGCATGAGCTCTGGTGCCAGCATGACTGAGGGGTGGCACAGCTGCACAGGGGCAGGGACAGCAGGAGCAGGGAACCGACTGCGGTGCCTTAAGCCCCGACTGAGATTTCAGGATGCCAGCTATAGCTTCGGTCTTTGGAGGGCTCAGTTAAGCAAGCATGCTCAGAGCTTATCTGACAGCTGTCAGATAAGACCAGGTCTGCCTAGGACTGTGTGCTGCCTTCTGTTGTAACTCTGTTGGAGGAGGAGATGGCATAACTATTGTTTTCCTTTTATATATTGTTTAGTGATTATTGCTTTGGAATGTAGGGCCAGTTACTTCCCTGGTTTCCAGTTCCTACTCTCAGTTCTGCTTCTGTAGTTCATTAGTAGTCTGCTTAGACTAAAATATCAATCAGTCACAGAGCAGGTACCAAAATCAGTGGTGGTTTGAATTAATATGCCAAACTGGAGAGCTAGATGGCTGAGGAGCCAGCCCACACTAATTTTTGCCAACTGCATTGCAGGTCAGCTGCTTCTGGCAAGCAGACAGCTAGGGAGCTTAAATTTAAAATTGTCCAACAAGGATCACCAAAGCTAGCCTTGAAGCACTCTGAGGCGCCTTCTATACTAGAGATGTACCAGCTCGACAGGATGGATTGTGGGTCTAGTGGGTTCAGCCTGGTTGAATCCTTAATGCTAATGCAATATCTAACTCTTGCAGATATTATTTTAAGTTGTACAGACAGGTCACTAAGTACAACTAACTGTGAAAGATATAGTTAAGCAAATTTTGATTGGTGTACGCAATGATTTTCACTGGTTTAAAGCACAAGTAAAGCAGAGTGAATTCCAGAAGACAATCTCTGTGTTGGTTTGCTGGTTTTTTTTAAACCAAAAACCTTACAGTCTGAAGCACTTTTTAATCATGCAAGGAAGAAAAAAATCTATACCGACAGGCTTCTTAGGCTGCAGACAGATGTTAGGTCTCAGACAGAAAGTGGGCCCATGTATGGTTATAGTCAGCTAAATGTGTCGCTGAGTGGCAGTGAGAAAGGCGAGTGGGCTTTGGAAAGCTGACTGATCTCGGTGCACTAACTGCACTAGCAAAGTAACCAAAACTGAACGTGGACTGTGCCCTAGTTAGACTTATTCTAACTATTCAAAGCTGTGTGTCATTTCATGCAATTTGGGATACTGCCTGGGCTCTGTTTCGGGGGTGTGTGTGTATGTTTTTTACTGTATATTTTTAAAAAGAGCACCCAGTTCTGAGGAATCTATTCCCAGCTAAAGCACACAAGCTCTGGAAAGGTCAGAGAGAGGCATCTCTAGCTTTGGTAAATAAACAAATCTCTCCTCTGTGGCTGGGATGTTGTATTAATAGCAGTAGATTTGGTTTCGCATTGTGGAGCTCCTCCTGTTTCATTGCTATTGAAGATAAGAGAACACAAAATGTTCTGTCACCCTCCCCATGAGAAAACAAGCCAACAGGCAGAGACTATTATGTTTAACGATATTACTGAGGCAAAGACCTGGAGGACGCAAACATTCAGGTTTATATTCAGTAATTACTGGATACCATAGCTGGCACACCAGTAACCCAACATTATTTAATGTCTTACATGAAAGAGTTTGCAAGACAAAATCACTACAGTAGAAACAACCCAAAAATAAGGGTTGAGCCTTAAGCAGATGGAAGTTTATTTGTCCCTTTTGCATTTTTCATATTGATTCCATTGCAGCAAAAAGTAACAGGTCTTTTCCGCTGCGTAACCTATCCACCAGTCTGCTACAATCTGTTTTACTTCAGTTTGCAACCTGGAGTGATTCAGACCTTCATTACAGGATACTAGGATTGGAAAAGTTTCTTCAAACAGTTCCTGAAAGGAAAAGATTTCTTGTGAAATTGCAAAGCCCTCTAACTTGGCAGTAAGCATGTGTAAAATAAATTATCCAAGCTGTACCCTAGAGCTTCTCTACACAAGTTATTTGGGAATAACTAATTCTAAAATTCCATATGTGGAATATTTCACTTTGGAATATGTACTCCTGAGTGGAAGGCAAATTTAGCCCATGTTAGCTAGTGGATAAGAAGCGCGATGGGAAGAAATGAGGAATTTATCCTTAACTAGTTAACATATATGACATGTACAATTGCCTTTACAACACTAGGCACCTATTGCATTCGCTAATACAGCTTAAGACATACCTCTTGTCCTTAGTGGCACCTTTTCTCCAGATCGGGCATCAGTCCAAAAAGGAGACAGTCTTCTTTTCTGCAAATAAGCATCTTCTGTCGGAGAGCAGATTGCTAGATATAAGTAAAAATAAACACGAACTAAATCAGATAATTCTCCTCTGAACAGTTGTTTTCCTTGCCCTTGAAATGTCATCAGGTAGAGATTTATTTCTTTCCCTGGTGCTCAGGTAGAGAATTTGTTCAGAGGGGAGTTCTTCCTGCATGCAGGAGGCATTTTGTAAAACTACACCTCTACATAGGATACATAAACAAACCAAATGACTCAACAGAAAAAAAGAGTACGTGCAGTGAGATCTTTTCCTCTAGGGATATTTTTACTGCAAGAAAATAAAAATATTGGCAGAAGACAAAGGCACTGAAATCACCAAAATTGTTCTCTCCCCAGTGCGAGTCTGACCAGTCTGGAATTTAATTTTTGGATGTGGTGCCTGATCTGGCCCTAAGGTAGCAGTCCACCTTTCTGTCTGTCAGGAAAAAGAGAGTCTCAGCTGAGGTTAAGGTGCTAAGTGTTTGCAAGTGAATAGCACTTCCCATCTGCTAGACTCCTTGCATTTTACAAAAAAAGATTAATTATTTCTTCTGTATCGGTGCAGACGCAAGCTCCTCTAAAAAATTCATAAGAAATTCTGGGCAGAGCCAATGGACTTACTTGACAGCTACCGATGACTCTTTAAGACGATTATAAATGTCCAGAGAAAATAACAGTCTTTGTAGTTAGGAATAAAAAAAAAAGAAAAAAAGGTAATTACTCCATATTGTAGCTTCCTTACCATTTGAGAACAACCCCAAATTTAATTCTGCCATCACAGGAATTTTGGCTGAGTTAAATGTGGGAAAAGATTTAAATTTTGAGCATGAAATTTCTTTTAGCTGTGATTTCTGATACAACATATGCCATAGAAATGAAGAAAAAAACCCTGCAGTTGGCATGAGGGCCTTCTGATCTTTCTGCAGGACCCTCTGTGCCTCAGTATGTTAGTGCTTGAAAGGATTTGATATAGGTGGTTTTGGAAAGGAATGAATTTTATTTCTACCTGATACTAATAAGGTGTTTTCACTTTCAAATAGATTTAATAGTCATCAGAGCTGTGCTGTGAATAAGATATTCTAAATAAAATTAAAATTTTTGCGCGTAACATTTTTAATTACGTCATAAGCTACTAAAATTTAAATATTTATTTTTACTTTAAGAGCTGTCATTGTGAAATTTCAAAGCCATGTGGGCTTTGAAATAGCCCGCAGCATTTATGTACTGACCACTGTAAAAGTAGCGCTAGAAACAGTGTACCAGTTTGAATTATTCCAAGACTATCATGTTCTTAAAAGGCACTAGACATTAAATACGCAATACATGAGAATAATACGGAAATACATTCTTTTATAACTTCAGTATTGATCCATTTTTTTGTCTTTCTAAACTAGAAATTGTGTGAAGAATGTCTTTGAAGCTGAACTTTTGTGTAGTGATTTTGGCAGATTCAAGCTGATATTAAGAACTTAAATCTATTTGAACAGCACCTGAATTTTCCTGTAAGGTCTAATAAAAGGCATCAAGCAGACCCCCAGTTATATAAGCAATAATATAATTGCTGTTCTGCTTGACAAGGTCATAATCTGATTTCTGGTTGTATATTAACAGCAACAAATTAAGATACTTCCAAGAAGATGGATATCCAGCATCATTATTTTAGTATTCCATGTGTCTTTTAAAAATGTCTCTTTTCTTTCAAGAATGAAGTCTGTTCTCTGAGTTGCAGCTGGAGAATGAGGGCAGCTCAGGCCACCCCAAATCTCAGGAGATCAATAGTGTTAGCAGCTGATGATCTAATTATGGATTATTTGGGTCGGACTCTTTTCTCCTAGCTCAGTGTGACTTGATTGACTCAAAAGAGGTTAGTTCATTCAGTTCATAGGGGTTATAGCATGAGTGAATCATTCCCCTAGTAATTGCCATCCTATTAATCATAAGGAGAGTCTAACATTTCCTATAAGCGGACATTTTGATCTTACGGAAGATTTTTATGCATATCTTAATGATATTCCATGATTTCCTGGCAGTTATATGTGTTATTATTATATTTGTATTAGTTATGTATATTTTTAGCAAAGCTCAGGATGAAAGCGTTTGCTCAGAAAAATAGTGTTACGAATGTTTCCTTTGCAACTTAGCCCTCTCTGAATTCTGCAAAGGCAAATATCCAAAACAGGCTGTCACGGTGCGTGGTCATTCATTCACCTTAAGCTGGCTTTATCAAGACACATGATGATGGAGGGTTTATTACATATTTTAAATACTCGTTGCTTAAGAGATTGAAAAATATTGTCTACTTGTATTACATAGTAACCCATAACTGAATTGCAGTATTTTAGAGTTTCCCGCAGTTTCTTGCATAAGCATTTTTATAATCTCCCTATTTTTGTATTTTACCTCATATTAACTATCAATCAGCCTTACAGAACACGTACAATGTGTTGCGCATGTCACAACATGTTCAATGTAGCACTCAATAAAACTCACAAAGTCCTGCCTTACAAGGAGCAAGGCTCAGTGTAAATAATGGGGAACGCTAATTAGGGCAGTCTGTTTTCTCTTTGGTTGTTCCAAAATCCTGCTCAGGAGTTGGGGAGGGATCTATCCAAGATATTACATCAGGAAAGCGACTTAGGCTGATTTATACCATCACGTAGGCAGTCGGATTTCCAGAACTTTATGTTCTGGTTTAACAGATGCATACGTTCTGTGAGGGGAGGACAATGAGTGTATGGACAGAAAAGCATTCCCTGGAAAATTAAAAGCCCGGGTGATCATTCTGCATCTTTGTATTTAATTTTTGGAGAATCACACGAAGGAGAGGAGCATGACACCTCTGACAAAGCTAATCAGAAGTTATGAGTATTAATTTCCTGCCTTCCAACACTGATAGCCTGGTAAGCATTTCTTAAATGATAAAATGTTTCTGTCTTGGTTTTTGTTATTTAACTCTGTGGTCGCTCAACATCCCGTTAGGGGAGTGGGTTTTGATGAAGGGGAGATTTCACCTTTGGCTTGTAAGCTTTTTAATAAAATGGTTGCTATTCTTCTAATTTGTCTTCAGACTGTCTTGAGGCGACCGCTGATGCACGTGGAGGACAATAGGAGCTGCAGACATAGGTGCAGGTCTGCAAAACGTGTTCCTCAACAGCGAAGGCAGAATTGGAAGCTCCAGGCCCTTGTTCTCTGTGCCCCTGCCCACTCGCTCCCACTCCTTTCCTGCTGCTCTCTACCCCTTCGGTTCTGCTTTTACAGTTCTTTGTGGCTATAAACTGAGTGACTGAGTTAATAATCATCTTTCACCAAGAGACCGTGATAAGCCTGACCCTGCAGCCCCACAAGGAGTTGTGCCAGCACAACTGAAAAAACATTCTCACTAAATTGCAAGCTGGTTTAGACAATGGTACCATGGAGCTGGGCAGTCCCACCTCTTCTCCCAGGCTACCACTTGGTTTTCCCTAACTATTCAGTACCATCTGTCGCTCTGTGCCGGTGTAATCCATCAATGAATATACGAACATAGAATTTTTTAAGTCATCTGGAACAGGATTCTTTTGAATGCAAAGTCTTTTATAGGCTTTCTATCTGGGCAGTCTCTGTTTTCTTTACAGCTGTTTTGCTCCACAGGCGATGTTCGCGGGAGTCAGCGTGCTCTGCCCATGACCGAGCTTCTGTCATGTTCTTTACCTAGCCTGCTCATCTTAGTGTAGACCCTTCTAGCCTGTTGACAGCACTTAAAATAACTTTTTATTTAAAAAAAATTATGCAAACAGTGTGAGCCTGCATACAGTATCTTATAGTATCTTATACTGCATTTGTGGATTTGGGCGTCCAGGATGCGTGGCTGCAAAAAAGCCTTAGAAAAGGGGTTTCAGATGGGTCAGTTCTCCAAAAGTCTTACCACGCCATCAGTCGCACAAGCAGTTTGCTGACGAAGCATGGGGTGGTTACAACCAGAGGAACATGGGTGTGGGGACTGATTTTTTTTACCGTTAGTTCAGCAATGGCTGTGAAACAGGAGTCCTATGGGAAAATAAAACCTTTTCTTTAGAACACATTTTTGGATGGCTCTACTTTGGGCAGATTGGTTGGGATCACTGGTGGCTCTGGTCTAATGGCGGGAGGTGCGTGTGTGGAATGCACGTACACGCAGTTTCTCTTTTGAAACAGCATTGTGTGAATTGTGGTTTACTGTCTGCCTGGTAAAGATAAATTGTACAGAATGTCTCAGTTTATACCAAGTAATGATTTCAGTTAAAAGCAGAGTTCTCACTGCTACTTTACTGAAGGGATTTTGGTTTTGAAGAAGCTTTGGCTTAAGTTCCATACAGTCTGAACAGCACCCTGCAATTTAAGAAGCTCCATCTGATTTTTTTTTTGGC
Source organism: Chroicocephalus ridibundus (assembly GCF_963924245.1). Classification (NCBI taxonomy): domain Eukaryota; kingdom Metazoa; phylum Chordata; class Aves; order Charadriiformes; family Laridae; genus Chroicocephalus; species Chroicocephalus ridibundus. The sequence goes on along the minus strand of NC_086296.1, from coordinate 5,385,313 downwards.
CTTCTTTTAGATTCCAGGTGCAAATTATTGCTGGATTTAATCTCCTGGAAACCTACATCCTCATTGTATTCAGGGAGCAACCACAGTATGTGCAGTAAGAGGGCAGGCTTAATCCATGCTTACTTATGTGTGCTTTATCTCCGGCCAATAATGACCCCCAACTTAATTAGCTAATGTGGTGTTTAGGTATTCAATATTTATGCATCAGTGAAGCAGTAACATTGCAAACCCCTCTATTTGTTGAATGCCCTTTTATAAAATCTGGATGTACCCATATGGATTGTTTCAAACAAAAATAAATTGCACCAGCGCTATGTATTTGCAGCTAAAATTGACTTTGATGCAGCTGCTTCATCAAAGAAAAGTTCCCTTACTGTGAAACTCCCGTATCCATGCCTTTCCGTGGAGAATAGAATAGTGTAAGCATTGCCCAGCCTCCTGGGCAGAGTTTGTCTGATTCCAATGGAGCTACACAGTAACAGGCTGTACATCTTGTAAGGAGAACATTTCCATCAAAGCTATTTGAGTTTGTTTTATTTTTTTGTATGATTAAAGAGCCTTTTTTTGGTCTTTTTTTCAAAATGTCTAAGTTTTCTTTTGAAAATTTTAACTTTGCATTAAAAAGTTCTGGGTTTTTTTAAACATGATTTTTCAGGTTTTTTTCAAGAAATAATACGAACATTTAAATTTTTTGTTCTGTTGAGGCTGAAATTTTTCATGGGGAAAATGGCTTTACTCCCCTGTGGTATATGCTTCTATCAACAAAAGTTCAGGTTTTGTTTAAGGCCAGATTTATCAGACTAAACAGGCGCTATCACCGTTGACCGGGTTATTCATTAACTGAGGTTACCCTGGATTTGTTCTCGCATATAAAAACAAAATCTAGTGCTCCAGTGATAAATCTGCTGCCTTTCTATTTGAGGTCTAATTCCAACCAATTCCAGCATGCCCATTCCCTGCGGAGCCCAGAGACGCAGCGGCAGCAGCTCTGAGCACAGCTGCCTGGGGCAGTAAACCAGCAGCACAAACCCTCTCATCCCTTACCACGTTCTAAGCCAGCCAGTTTTGCTCTTGTGGTGCTTTCACATTTATGCATCTTTACAACTTTTGAAGACAGCGTTGAATAACACTCAAAATCTCTTCATTTCCTCTAGATGCTTTTTCCAAAAAAAATAGGATTTCCTGTCATTCCTGCACTGGGTTATTATATACTTCATGTGTTTCGGCTACAGCACCCAGCAGACAGCCGCTTGTAAACAACTGGAAGTGTACAGGAGGAGGCACGCAAATACAAAGCTGCCCCAGAGTGCCGCATGCTGCTTGATAACTGAGAGACCTAATCTGTGCGTGCATGCATGCGTGCACACGCATGCACACGGGGCTTCTATTTAGGACTGCTTCTCCTGATATTTATCTCTCTGGGATTATAAAAAGATCTCAGGGTAAGAGGAAAATCTCACATTTAGTTTTGTTGACTCCATTAGCTCAAGGAAGGTAGTTTATTTATTAATTTATGTTTGAAATTCCTTGTTACAATTTAATTAAAAACTCCTTCAGGAAACAGCTTTACATTTGTCTGTATCGTATTTGTTTATCTGTATCTGTTATGACCTTTCCATTACACATTGCAATGCATTATCACATTGCGAATGTACAGCCATTTTACTTCTGAATTACTTTTTAGGGAGCAGCGGGGGTCAGATGAGGATACTCAAAGCTGGGACACTGACGCCTGCACTGGGAAATTTTGTGACGTTTGCCATATCATCCCTTTATGTTCCAATACACCAAACCTGGGGCGAGGATGAGGATTCGGGCTCTGAACAGCCACACTCAGGACAAGACTCCAGAAGTTTCTCCGGGAGATCAGGTTGGGAACCCCGGGCATGCCCTGAGTCCACAGCCCAGAGACGAGGACTGGATTCCCAGTTTTGCTTCTGTTTCATTCCCTATCGTGGTTTGTTCGTCTAGAAAATAATATAAATAGCAGCCGCTTGTTTATCTGGCTACACAGTCAACAGACTCTACTAAGAGTTGTTTGTCAATTATTTTGAGATTCTGTGATGAAAGTTGCTATACCAAATAGTTTATTTTGACCTGATTTGTGCATACGCCCATGTAGTCATGCTCACATACGTACAGGTTCACAGGATCAGAGTTGCTTCTCTTAAGCTGTCCACAAATACTTGACATGAAAATGCCATAAAATCAGGAAACTGGATGTTCTAGAGTTAGAACTTGAGCCATCAGCCATAGTAAGTATATAATAGAGCTATAGAAATATGCATTGACGCTAAATGCGATGAAATGAATATAAAAAGTATACTCCCAAATAGTATATTTACATATGTATTTCCATAAACCACGTATGTCAAACAGATTCTACTGGCGCGTCTAGATTTAGTTTCCATATTATACTTTGTATTTGATCATTAGGTAACACTGGACAACATTATTATTGAAGAGAGCAAATACTGTACAGGATAAATGACAAGTACATTGTGCTCTGTCAATGCAGTTTTTATTCACAGCAGCGAAACTGCATTATCATTGCAAGAGACTAACTCCATTTTGTTACGAAATGCAGTATGCCTATAACAGAGAGCAATACAAATGAAATAAAATATACTGATTATATAGAAAATTAAGTGCAAACTATTTAAAACATCTTCAGTGATTAGAAGTAATAGAATTTTACAGCTACAACTGCACAGCTGGCAAACCGAAGTCAGAAGAAAACAATCACCCCATTCTAGATGCACAGAGACCCTGGCTCCTAACCTTGGCTTTTAAACTTGAAGCTCGACAAACAATATTTCTGCTGTGATCTGGACAGGTGGCAGCCCCATCGCAGAGCCCTCGCCAGCATTACCACCCTCCTCATTTAGACTTTACATCAAGTCTGTGTGAGCTCTGGCGTGAAATCAGATGCCTCACGTCTATCAGCCAAGACAAAGGCTAACGCTTATTTATTAGCCCCAGTTCTAAAGAAGCAAAGGTATTACAGAAAGGACCACTGTTCATTTAGATTACGCAATATTTTTAAGGGACGTGTGATACATCGAAGGACTATTTATATGTCCATTTGAAAGTAACTCCTAATTACCGAAAATAATTCTTATCCTAAACAGATTGACACTGCGAAGAAGGTACAGAAAAACAATTCTACAATAGCGTAAAATAAATCTGTCTCATTTGTGGGTACACAAAAGGATTAAAGAGTATAATTTTACTCTCTTAGACCAAATGAAGTCCTAAATTGGAAAAGCAGCTCCATCCAAGGTCGCCTCTGTTGTTTCCAAAAATATCTTGAAACAAACGCAAGAGGGGCACTTTGTTGGGTGTTATCTAGACATATATAGTTTCAATCAAATTCTTCAAGAAGTGTCAGAATAAAAGTTGAACATTTGTTTGACACTGCCAAGTCACTAGCAAGTGAATCCCTTCAAAGGTTGAAAATAACTTTGATAACAGAATTAAGAATTATGGGATGTTTTCTTTACACTTAAAAAAAAGCCACATTAGTTTGGGATGGAATTGTAAACACTTTCTAGACATTTCATAGAAGGATTGTACAATTTTTCCGCTACACAGGGTGAAGTGTTACAAGGTTGTGTTAACGATCCCAGGAAAATATTTATAGTGCTTTTTCCATTATATGAGTTCTCTCTTTCCCTCTCGGTGTATTTCATGATCAGCCTTGACTTCATTCAGTCAAATCAACAAGCAGAAAAGAACCTTCAGTGTATATAGATTTTCAAAGGTTGCATTTCACACACAAACGGCTGAAGTACTGAGTAGTAAATATAAAACCAGAAAAGGCACAGTAAGCACAACAGTAAAAACCCACTATGAAGTATGCCACGCTCCTCCTCTTTGTCAGAAGAATTCCGATTGCTTTCTAGTTATTAGCTGTGGGAGATGTTTTCCTAAGGAGACTTAATTTTGAGATGATGTTGTCATTGCCCACGAAATAATAAATGCCCGATTCTCATTACTGTCCTGTGAACGTTAACTGGATCTCTCCCTGGTTCCTGGCTCGCTCGTGCCGATACCTGAGCAGTCTCATCAGCCTACGCAAAATGGAAATGAAGTACAGAAATCCTTTAGGACAAAAGATGCAACATGAATGTAAAGTATTAGTGGAACAGGTTGTCTGTGGGTGACTTTCACTGTTCCGATACAGTTCTGTTTTCTTTTTAATATGCTACAAAAACATGGCAAGCTTTAAAACAAGGAATAAGGGAGATGGGTACAATGTTTTATAAATGCTTTTAAAACCTCAAAGTTTTTGAATGCTGCAGTCCACAGAGTGCTGTTTTCGAGCACTGCATCATTTACATAGCAGTCAATAAGCAAAACGCGTAATTTTTGTGTGCTTTTTAATTGCTAAATCTTCGATTTTTAGAATCCCAAATTAATCAGCCCTTTTTGCTTTTGGTAATTCTTCTCTAATGGCTCGGAGATTTGTGTGACAACTGCAAAAACATGCCTAAACACTAGTTTACTTGCCAGAAAATGCTGCAATAGTGTAAACCAAGTAAATTGCTGAATTATTCATATTTTATAACCTTAGAGTTTCAATTGCTATTTAAAAAAACAGTAATCCAGTAAAAAAAAAAAGCATTAAACCCCCACAAATTTTAATTGCAGAAAATCTTAAGATTTTTTCAGTATGAGCCAGCTGTAAAATTTACAATGAAATTGTGAGATTAATTCCTTCATTATTTCCCTTACACGGTTATTATTTGTACATGATGTATGCCTTTATGGTTTTGTTGTTGTTGCTCCCTAAGTGCCAGGCGTATTTTCTATTCCATTCCAGGGAAAAGAAGTTGGGAGAAAAAAAGGAGTTTATCTTTGACAATTGGTAAGATCCCATTTTCCATACTCCTATCAGCTGCATTTTTTCTGGTATTAGCAAAATGTGCAGGATTTGGCTTTATCCTATTTAAAGAGTAGACCTAATTAAGTGCTTTTAAAACTTGAGCACTCGCAATAAACTTTAGAAGCTTAAAAACGACACGTTATTCTGCAATGACGGTCTGCACTGAAACAGTGTAATCGACAATGGCTGGTGCGGATCCATTTGCAGGAAAAGAACTCTTGTTCTTGGCATTCAGCAACTGCTGGTTGTGTGTATCCTAATTTGCAAAAAATACACTTTTTTCAAAACTACGAAGAATGGAAACGCAAAAAAAGGTAAAAATAATAAATATAAATAATGCCTTCAAACACGAGGTAATGCATAAAGTTGTATTTTAATGATAAACACTATAAATACTCCAGCACTCCATTTGAGCAAGACAGCCTCCTAGATGTCTAATAAAAATCAAGCCATGTCGCTAAGGACTTGTGTATTTGGATTGTTTGTGCTGGGAAAAACTTCCACAAACGTTTAATTTTTGTTATAAATTAGAATGTGTCTAAAGGAACGTCGATTTGTGTTGGATGAAAGTCGTTATTTTAGATAATTACGGTTCTTTTTTATTCTCTGTGTCTTATAAATCTGATGCTGGCCCTTTAATTCCTGCTTGTTCTGTCGGGAGGAAGAATACAGAGCTAAATCCAGCAGACCTTATTTTGGCAAAACTCCCACTGAAGTCAGTGAGGGTTTTGTGAAAGTAAGGACTGCATGATTTGTCTCACAGTTCCTGCTGATTATTTGGAATATGTTTGCTGCCCCCCCCTCAAACAGCAAAGCTCCTCACCGAGTTTGACATCACCACGGCACAGTGGCTTGCAGCGGTTTTTTTTTATGTCTGTAAACCAGAATCATGCAAATCAGTGTAATGCAATTGTGAAAAATACCCTTTTCACCCAGTGACCTTGGAATAAAAGCCTTGAGAGTTTGGAGACTACTGTGGAACTAACGCTACAGAAAGAAACACCGAGAATTTGGAGAACTCATTTTAAATTCATGCCGACAATTTAAAGAATTCTTTAAACAAGTTGGAAATAGGTCACATTCTGATTGTTAAAAACCAGCTACCCAATTGGGTGTTGCCCAGACAGGTGGTACCTTGTGATAAAATTGTCGATTTGTGTAATACTTCCTCACTGGAACACTGGCACGTCCATGAAAATTTCAATTCTGTTTCCAGTAGGGACTGCAGTAGAGAAAGGCAGCCGAAGAGTTAACAGCGTTCCTTCAGCAGGAAACCTACTGCTACAAACGATAACACAGGGCACACGTTCAGATTGAGTTCTTTAATTTTCTCACTTAAGTCTGAGCAAATACAGGGCCAACGAGAGAAACCAGATCTGCAAGCGCCAGCGCTCTCCTCATCCTCAGACACGAGGACGGAGTAACAGCTTCCCACACTCCACTGTGTCAATGTGTCACGACCTTTCTCCCAAGGGGACACCTTTCGGGTGACAGCACTTCAGTCTCTGTGGTTTTTCAGTCGTACATCTCTCTGCCTTCCTGTGGAAGCTGGCTCCAGGCTTGCCAAACACTGCCAGAGTGGGGAGTTAGGAATGGGACTGATGCTGCCAAAGGGCTCTGCGTAGATGACTCGCTGAGGGCAGCCACCAGGTAGTCAGCAGGGAGCTTTCAGTCCCTGCTCCTCCGGGCCAGACGTGAAATAGTGATCTAAGGAGAAGCAGCCTGTACTTCATTTCCAGTTCCTGAACCAGCAAGTCACTCGGAGAACAGATTTTACATTGCTTATTGCGTGCTATACTATCCATGCTTATTAATCAGAACATCTTCATCACGCGGACATTTTCTAGGCACTGAACTGTTGCTGAATACTTCTGCTGTGTTGTGTTTTGTATCAGTGAGCAGCATCATACTGTAGGAAAGTCTCATCAAGAAAGCTCCGGAAATCAGTATATTTAAACGTAATAAAGACAATAGCAGGGCCTAACTTTTATGATTCTGGGCAACTATATGCATGTGACCTCATTAGGAATAATATCCACGTGCGTAAAGATATACAAATAGGTTACTTAAGGAAGTCTAAGAACATTTCTTCTATTTACTGTAGTTCAAATGGAAGTAAAATGGTACCACTAAGATAAACAAAATAATCTCACACCCAGATGGTGAAATGGCTGGTCATGTACCTCGGTAGGTGTACTGTTTTCTCCTGCCTATTTCTGACGCCTGTAATTATTTCATCTCTTAGGGCCATGTGGAACTTGCCGGTAGCTCTAAGGACAGCTGAAGTCAAAATGACTAAATAATGCAAACCTGCAGAATACTACAGTAGTTTTATAGCTGGAATACTTCCTCATCCAGTTCTGGGTAAAGATAAGGAGAAGCCTTTTGAAACAAAGTAAGCGGCTGCTCACGAGTGACTGCTCGGATCGCTGTTCCAACTGGAAGAGATTTGGTAAGTGCTGAGCCCCCGGATTTAACTCTGCACATTTTTTTATTTATTTGGACCTTCACGAGGAAAAGGCAGGAATTTTTCCATATGGCAAGTTTCATCTTATTAGTTAACCAGCTAGGCTACTAATAATAACAAAGTAAAAAAATTGGAAGTAAGTTTTCTGTTGCAAGTTAGGAAGTAAAGATATAGCTGTGAAATTCAGTCAAAGATTTTTGAACGCTCCCATCAAATCATGAACTAGGTGGAAAAGCCAGTGAACAGAATCCATTAGAGCTGCATTTATTAAATGTCCACTTATATAGAAAGCTAAAAATAGCGTTTGAGTTTTTCCAATTTTCTTTTCATAACAGTTATTATGATTTTCTGCTTCATCTCAGAGAGTCATTTTGCTGCTGCTGTAGTGTATAATCTGTGTGCCCTTTCTTGGTGCACTACAAATGACAGAACACTGATCAGATCAGAACAACAATCACGTCATCTTTGAGTACCTAGCAGTAAACTGTTTTTACAAGGAAGAAAGATGAACTATTTTTAGGGTAACTCTGAACTGAAAACCAGAAAATTATTATACTCGATCTTACTCGACATCATTGCTATGAATTTCAAAAGCATTGCCTTTTTCCTGGGCAGCAGGCTAATCCGTGTACTACATCTTTGCATAAATGGTCTAGTCAAATACAAGTTTTAGGGTTTTGTTAAAAGTTTTGACTTGAAGTATATAAAAATCCCCTTTATCCCTGCCCTGTCTGCTGACTCTGAACCGTAGGCTGAATCCAAGGAACTTAAATGTCCATTTTTGGTGATTATCCCCTGTTTTCGGGATGTCTCATAGCTAGCTGTCTGTGTTATTTTACTATTGCTGGCAAGAATTCAGCAAACCCCTCCTTTAGGAGTCCAGGTATACGACTACCATAACGTTCTTCAGATCCACAGGCCCTACAGTGCAGCGCAGGTGAAGTCTGGTAATAACGGTACAGGGCCGGCAGGGAGAAGATGCGTAGGCGTCTCTGGAGGTGGCTGTGCCCACGCTATAGAGTCTGCATACGTCCTTTTCCTGAGCTTCTCCCTTCCTGATCAATATGGTCTCCCTCCTATGCCTTACTAAAGCCCATTCTCCTGCTGTGTAGGGGAATCAACTCCTGCAAGCAGCGGGTGGTGGCAACGCTGCACCATCTCCCCACCCCAGCCAGATCTACCTGTGCCTGTGTCCTGCGCAACAGCCTTCCTTCCACGCTCCCTGAAAACGTGCGTAGGGGAAAACATGCTGCTTCTCCTTGGCCTGGGAAAGATCAGTGTGCAGCTGTTGAGAAAGACTATCTTCAGCTATTCAGCAGCATGGGAGGGCTTACATGAGGATGTCCCGGGAATCTATGGATCTGAGACCCACTCCTTACACACACGCTGCAGTTTTGAACCCTTTGGGGGCATCTGAAATAAATGTCATTAAATGACCCATTCGAACCTCCTTTGCCTGTGGCCCAGCAAGCTACTTGTCACTAATCATTTGCCTTCTTTCACCTAAGAAATGTAAAAAAAACCAAACAAAAACCACCACCACCATACAGTCAAAACATAGTCATCAGGTTTTATTTTAGTTCTGTTAACAAACGTATTTAATGCGAAGGCAAACTAGGAACTATATAATTACCATACTCTCTCTTGATATAGAAAACAGCAGCAGATCTCATAGTTAGGTACCAGAGAAAGCAAAATTATTTTTTATGTCCTGAAAAGACATTTTACGTCAGGCAGGAAAAGCTAAAAAAAACCCCTATCTAGAAATTCAATAAGCCAAGAGACTAAAGAAGAATAGCAGGAGTTCTGGTCCCGTAGACTTATCTCTCTGCTTCTGATCCTTCACTGTGGCTAAAAAGCACTCATCTGAAATGATGAAGCGTGAGGGACGGTTTCAAGCCGCACCTACATTCCTCTTCCCCTGGGTCAGCTCTCGGTCTCGTGACGCAATTTTAAGGACAAGGAGAGTTGCTCACAGGTCAAAGCCAGAGTACAGGGCAGCCTTGCCTATCTACCTGTTTTACATACCCTAACGTGTGCAACAGCCACTGCGCCACATTTACACCCATCAATAACCCTCCATCCCTGGATGACCCTCTTTGGGTAGTGTAACCCCTTTGGAACCACGCTGCACAGACAAAACAGCATAAAATGTCCACAGTGGAGAAAGCCTTCGGTCGACCACCGCTTACACTTTCTCATGGGCAGCTCAGAAAAAACAGAAGAAGGTATATGTGCGAGGAAAACACATTTGTTAAAAACAACAACGAAAGATAATGGAAAAAAAAAATCTTAGAGTCCAAGTAATTGTTCTCAGAACCTACTCCTGACGCTGTAGCAATGAACTGTCTCCTGGAAGCACAATCAGTTTAATTCAACCGTGCAAGGAAAGTCTGACTAGGAGTGTGCAGGCAAGGTCTGTGCAGCTCACAGCGAAAATGGCTCCATTCTTGCCAGTCACACTAGGTGAACAAAGACAATGGGGAAGGAGAGGGCCAAGCCAGGAGGGCCACAATTATACAACATCAAGTCCCAGGCCTTGCAAAAATGTAACCTTAGTGATACAGAGTAAGGAACAGAGCAATTACCTAAGTTTTCTGTGACCCTAGAGAAGGATTTCTTTTCCTTTGATCTCTCTGCAGATGCGTGCCATTCCCAGCCTCATAAACCAAAGATTTACGATGAGGTTCACCCTAGTGCAGCTCCCATAACAGACCTCCCCCTTAACCACGGTACGTTGTCACTGAAACGACAGAGGAAAAGCTTCGCAGAGTGGTTAGTTGCTTTTTGTTTATCCACCAAAACCAAATAATGTACAAAAAAATTTACATAGAAATAATGAAAGCAACAATATTTAGTAAGAGGTTACCTTTAGGACGCCAACACAGCGTCTTCCTGCTTTATGTTGGTAGCAGGAAGAATTCATAATACAAGCCTGTCTTTACCTCCTTCCTGAATGACTTGACCAATGGCTGTTTGATTTTGTTGTTTCAGAAAACATTCTCTCTTACATTCCATTAACTGCTCAAAATCCTGCCACATTTTAATTTGCTTCATATTTGGCCCGTGACTCTCCCGTACAGCTTTCTGCTTCTCTCGTAATTTCTGTTAAAAATACAAAAATATTAGATTTTTGGAAAAGTTATACGCCACAAAACTTGCTCACCTAGGCAGCTTGGAATGACAAGGATCTTCATATGCTACTGAAATGTTATTTTGTTCGAGATGATAACACTCCTTGCAAGTGATAAATGCAGTAACACCTGGGACTCAGATATGTGCGTTGTATGGATTGACAATTATTTCAATGTTTTAAAACTGTCTAAATAATCGTCTGATCTATTTGAGAAGTTATGCTAAAATTCTGAGTTCATTTCCATACAGAGCTCTTGCAGTATCACGTTGCGAGCTGCAATGGATTCATATCATGATAGGATAAATATGAAATTAATGTTTTACAATGAAACCCGCTACTGATTATTAATAGTGGCAGCCCAAACCTGTACAAATCACTCACAGACGCGCTCAGAAAAAGGAAACTAATAAAAGAAAGACGTTTAGCGTGAATCGGTAAGCCTAACCTCGTCCACGCTGATCTGAGCTTCATACAAGATTAAAAATGGACAACTGCTTTTGTTTAACACTGCTGCGCTGATGATCCCCTGGCCTTTAGTAACAGTGATAAGACTGACAGGCTCAAAATTTATTGTCTTCAACGGGTTGCTTTATATACAACATAAAATCTGAGCTGTCACAGTTTGTTATGCCCATGTTTCAGTTTCTTATCCAAATGGTTTTCAGGGAATGTGCTGTCACGTTAAGCTGTTTGACTGTCCTTTACAGGCGGCTCATGCTATCCTCTGCAGGAAATCAAGCCCTGAAGAGCGAGCATGATCTCTTCTCAGGGTATTAGTTACCAATGCCAGCAGTAATGGAATTTTCTTTGTAGGCTGCAATACGCTTTTTATAAAAGACTGACCGTAGCCTTTGGTAATAAGCCCCACAGAAATATGAACTGTACAATGTTTTTACAAGTTAAAAGCTTATTCTTACCTTCCCAAGGTTTTCTTGTTCAAGGATTATTCGTGTATACTGTTCTCTAAAGGAAATATACAATAATTTTATTATGATTTTATTTGGTTCTATGTAACAGGACAGAATAATGATGGAAACATGGAAAATTATGAAAGCATTGGGAGGTTCATAAGTGAGATAGGGGAGGAAGCATGAAGAAACCTTTTTGCCATTGGATGACATATCCCTTGAGATCAAGGATCAGATCTCTCTGATTCTCTCAGTTGTGCAGTCGGGAAAAGTGAGACTGGATCAGTTCTCTTACCTTTTTGAAGCAGGCAGGATTACTGCTCCTGCCAGCTTGAAGACAAGAGCAAGATCATTTAAGATAAGACGTACTTGATCCCTTTTTAATAATGCATTTATCCTGGTGATATTCTGAGGTCAGCCAGGGGCCTCATTTGTACAAGCGTCAGAGTTTACAAATCCACAGCCCTTAATTGCCGTGACTGTAGCGTTAGAATGAGTGGGAAAATACAGGAACGAAGGGGAATAGTATTTCACCCCAGGTTTAACAAATCCAATGACTGCAATGGAACCTCTGTGCGTTCCTCACTTTCAGAAAACAGCCGTCGCATTTAGGTGCCTAAATATAGGCTTAGAAGCATAACTGTTGACATTCATTATTAAAAGTCTTGGCTGTACACCTTTGTCTGTAACAAGTGGCTGGATCGCTTTATGACATGCAAACTTGATACGTGAAACCTGACAATATAATATGCATAACAGCAGGATTCAGATACGTTATTATATACTTGTTTTAAATTTTTTTTGAAACGTGATAATAAAAAAAATAAATCTTTTCAGGGATTCACTTGAAAAAAAATTAATCAGCTATTATACTTCATGTGCAGCAGGTACACTTAGAGGTTGAGAGTTTGCTAGTGGACTAGAAAATAACGCAGCTCATCTAAAGAACTTTCCAAATCGCTCAGGGTAAAAGAACATTGCATAGAGAAATCCTAATTTCCAGAAAGAAATATCAGCCTTCACGATACAGCGCGTGAATGTTTGCTAGAGCGTGGTGAGCAGCCGTGTCGAACCAAGGCATTGTGTTTCTTATATTCCTTCCACGTCTGCTAAGTACTCCAGGCTTTCGACTGGAGCACTTGGGCCCCTGGCCACCTGGTCCTGCCTGCCATACTCCCTGCAGAATGGACGTGCAAGGAATGAAGCTGGATCATTTTAGGACCTCTCACTCTCGGACAATTCTAGCTAGAACAAATCAGAGCAATCCTGAGGCTGCTCCAAGTGCCGTGCCGCACAGCCCATCCCTAGCAATCCTCATCAAACCAAGGAGATGCAAAACCACAGGGAATCTTCTTATTTCCACCGGCACACAGCACATGTTCACGCACATTTGACCTTAAGAACATACTTTTTAAGTAGAGTTTTCAAAGTAATCATCAGAAGATTAGATGTCTTTCCTAATAAGGTTTTTCTTTACTATTTATAATGATGACTGGAAAGAATGCAACTTAATAACTTCATTAAAAACCCCACAACTTTCTATTTTTAGAGAAGAAAATTAACTTTTCACATTCCTAAGAAGTGACTCCACGGAACAGAGAGTTTATATTCAATAAAGAGGGGCAGAATTAAGACATTTTTTGTTCAATATGTTGTTAGGAAAGTGCTGTTCTATTTACGGTTCATTTTTACTCCGTTTACATTCCAGCGACTGCTGAAAAATACATTCGCATTCTAAAAGAACATCTAGAAAAAAATTTTATCCTCTCATTTTATATTTTGCAAAGATGTCTATATTGTACTTCGTTGTAATTCATTTACATGTGACGGGTCTGTGACCTCTTACAGAAGGTCAAAAATGTGTATAGTCACTGCGAGAGGGATAATTTCCCCAGCTTCTGTGCCCGCAGTCAGCAAGGGAAGCAGGGACCGTGGAGAGAGTGGTAATGCTCCCTCCACATTCTCCTCGCCATACCTGGAATTACATAGCTGGGCTCACGCTTAATTCCAGCATTTGGCTTTGACGGCTCGTCTATGTGACTACTCACATTGTGGATGCTCATTTCACAAGTATTGGAGTTGGAGCAGTTTTTTTGCTCAGCATCTGTGAATAAACTCAGACCCTCCCCTTCCCTGCGAGGCCATAAAAGGACAGTGCCTGCTGCCTGACCACATTTCCTCAGCTGCTTGGCCGAGCTCTCTTGCCTTTCATACTAATGAATATTCACATCATCACTAAGATTTTTCTCACAGCCACTTCTCTTTTCATCCTTCTGCTTAATTTTGCTGTTTCATCGTCTTTCATTAGACGAGTCTTTTCTTTTCTACAGCCTTCCATTATTTTGTGAGATGGAGTAAGAGGCTTCTCAGGCTCCACTTACATTTATCTCATCGTCCTTTTCTTCTCCCACCCTAACATTAGTAGTTTTGAATCTTTTCTTACTCTTATTTTTCCTACATTATTTGCCACATAGTGTTTAAATATTTTCGTGCCTTAGATCCTTGCAGAAGGTCTCTGTGATGGATATTAATCTAGCCCTTCATTTCCTAGCGACTGCTGCCTCATGTTCTAGAACCGCGGGAGATGCTGCTCCACTGATACCAGCGCAACGTGCATTGGGACAACTTCTAGTTCATGAGAGATCTGATGGAGAAAGAAGACCTCATCTCTCAGTGTCTCCTGAGGGAATCCCTGGAGTTTTCTCCCTCGGTTTGACACAATGCTATCCCTGTCAACGGCCCCATTCCAGAGCCCATAAACATCTTAGTGGCCAGCTACTGCCTTTTTTTACTCCACTTTGCAATGAGTGAAAAAATTGCCTCTGGTGAATCTGAATGACATTTGATTACGTATACTACCAACTAATGGTACTTCCCTTGTTGCCGCCACTACAACAGAAAGGTCCAGAAATTATTCTGAAAGGTAAAAAATCCTAAGAGGACAGGTATCTTGGGAAATTAATTTATTCTTCCATCTCCTTTAAGAAGTGACAGGAACTACTGTGTCTCTTTTCCTGTTGTGATGTCAGCATGTTGGATGTGAAGCTTTCAAATGGAATGTAGAGTTATTATTAATTATCGAATTAAGCAGTTCTATCTTTGCTTTGCCACTCAGTCATATTTTTAAATTGTTTTGTGAATGGGACAATTCTGTGAAGCATTTTGGCACATTGTACAGAAGCCTGTATGTGAACCACAGCTCCGACATGAAAGATTACACAGATCTCAAGCAACAATCTGTCCTGTCTCTGACATACAAATGCAGAAATCTAGGAAAAGGCCTCACATCAGAGAACTCTATTGCTGTGGCTTTTTAAAGCCCAAGAAATTAAGCAAGCTGTGGGAATGGTGATTGATGCAGACTGTGAGATGGGGAGGTGTAAGGCAGAGCTGATGCCCCCTCTGCTCTGAACTAAAACTTATCTACTCGGTGGGGACCGCTTGGTACAGCAATGACTACACCTTTAAGGAGACGCAATCCTGCTTTCAAAACATGAGAGTGTTTTTCACTTATTGCATTCATTAAAAAATTAAACAAAAAGACCCTTGATCAAGCCCAGCAAACAGGAATTTTAAAACTACCGTTTTGATAAATATTTTCCTGACCGATAGATACTATGGTGTGAAAGCCAAAGACCACTTTGTAAAACTAGTGACAACAATTTAAGTTTGTTTATTTTGCTGGCAGCTAGGATCTAAGAAATTTTTTTGGGGTCAAAGATAAAACTCACTAGAAAACAAAATTTCTATTTTATACAGAATTCTGGAATTTTGAAAAAGTAATTACGAAGAATAAAAAACAGAATAAAATTTCGACAGTTTGACCAAATGAAAATTATAAACGTTTTGTTTGGGATTTTCCTGATGTTTAATTTTGATGAACCAGCTTGTTGACTTTACTGCCTGAAGATTGAACATATACAAAATTTTAAACTGGATACTTTTACAGAAATATTTAGTATACAGTAAAGTGCAAAAAACTCTGTATGACATGGTAATGTTTAGACTTCTTAGCACAGATAATTAATCCAAAATATCTCGTTCTCAGAGAACATTTCAATCTTTGGGAGGACTGCATCGTTTAAAATGGAAAACTGCACCAAAAAAAATCATCAGCTCAATTCGTAACCTTTTCTGCTTCTCTCCCTAGCAGGCAAAGGCAAGGCATCCTGAAAAAACTCACAGGATGAAGAAACTGTCTTTATATTGGAGTGAATTAAATTGAGTGTAAAGACAAAGGTTAGTGTGATGGTGCAGAACAGTATTCATTCGACCTCCAGTAAGAACTGCAAATAGGACCAAACCAAAATCCGTTTAGGACAAGTATATGCACTCCTCCGTTCCTGGATCAGTGATGGTCATAGCTATTACATCTGAAAGATTTCCAAGAAATGCCCAGAATCTGGAGGGCAGCATAAGGCTGCTCTCTGAGAGGTGGTAGACCTTCTGCATGCTGGAGTCTCAGGGGGAACCTTGGCAGAGGCATTGTGTCTGGTAGAGCCACACTTCCTGCAGGACGTAGCGAAGCACAGCTTCTCTGAGCTTGTGCCAACAGGGGCTGCAAGTCAAAACCGCTATCTGGGGCCTATAATCTCCAGCAGGAAGGGAAAATCTTTTGGTATGTCTGAGAGAACTCATAGGTTTACAGCAGTATATACTGGAATTCGAGATACTTATTTTTAGATTATTATAGTGTTTCTAAATTTATCAGGTGAACTCCTCCAGTTCAAATGCCAGTGAGAAAATTCCTAACTTCAACTTCAGTTTATGAATGTCCCCAAGTTAACACAAAGAAAACATGTTAATATATTACCTAATTGCCTTCCGTCTCTCCTGTGGGTCTGGGGAGACGTACGCCTTCATTTCTTCTTTAGCACGCTGCAGCTGTATTTCTAGATTCTATAAAGAAATACATTATTAAAAAATATAATTATAATTCCTATTTCATGTCCCAATGAACAATTTGGTCCCTCTTGTGATCTTACCCTTTTCATGCAGTTAATATAATGGTAGTTGCTTTCTTCCTGAGCACACTCTTCAAAAAGTCCTTTCACTTCCTGTAGTATAAGAATAAAATTTTAAAGGACATCGTAACTGAAAGGCCACAGGAGATGCCCTGTGTTGCTATCTAAACCATGACAGTCAGTAATTGAAACGGGCATAATACTGAATTGATAATTTCTTAAATGTTTCTAAAAAAGACTTCTGTAAACTCCAAATTATAAAGTGAAAGACAACTGATTTTTTTTAGATTTGCAGCTTCAGTCACCGTTAGAGATGCTAAATGACTGTTAATAGGTGTTTATTAATATGACGGACTTCTAACAGACACTTCACAAGTGCTGCCAAGGCTCTTGTTCCCAAGCACATCTTAAGCGCTAAATACAGTTGTGAATAAGCATCTCCTGGAACATCTGCAAAATGTATGTTAGAAGCTACAGACATACTAATAGTATGTTAATTAGCAATCAATAATTATGTTGATGAGTATGGAGATAGTGGGTTAGTCCCATCTCTAAATGGTCCCTACCAAAAAAACCTAATAATCCAAATGGAATTCATGCACTCAGGGTCGCAGTTGTCAACTCCAAAGCTCTGTCACCATGGGATTTTCAGACCATCAGCTGGAAAACTGAATTCTACTGTTCAGCTGCAAGAGTTTGCTGACAGTTGCGTCCAGCTTAATCAGTGCATGTGATTGTCATCATGCATTAGAAAATTGCTAAGATTTGTCTGCCAGAAAAAAAGCCTTGATTGCTATTGTAAAATAGTTCTTATGGAAGGTCTACTTCACAGTAGGTTCGTCTGTGGATTCTTTTTATTTTGCTTGGACTAAGCCATACAAAGGTACTTTTAGTGCAGGAAAAGAATTATCTATGTATCCTCCCACACTTTAAATGTACGCCTTTTTTATTTTGAAATATATTCCTTACACGGGCAAGGCCTTGAAAAATCAAGTCCGGACAAAATTCACAGAAGGTGATCTGGTGAGATAAAGCAGATTCATATAAACATATTAATACTGTCCACACCTTAAAGGATCGTGCTGGTTTAAGTACCTCCCTTCCTAAAAGTGCTATAGTTCAAGCAACGCATAAACTACATACATACAAGCTCTTAGCTGTACCTGTATGATTGTATTTGTAAAAAACTGTTGTATTCAAGAATACAAGACAGTGACATTTAATGAGGTATCCTTGCCATCAATTTCAGTGTATTTATTATCCATTGGATTGGTTGCTCATTTAATGAATCTGCTAAACGCATATAAAGATTTGTCTTAATAAGTTAATCCTTATTTTATGGTCAAATTCTTTCCTAACAGATACTATCTAGGTCAGCAGGATTTCTGGCAGGTGCATCTTCTTTTACAATATCCTTGCTGATTGAAGCCGGACATCGGTGGATGGACCGATGTACCACCGGGTTCACTTGCTGCTATTCAGAGCAGATGTGTGCGAGTGCGGCTGCTCCGCAGCAGCTTCGGGCATGATTTGCATAGTAGTGGATCACCACTGACTCATTTCCACCTGAAGTGGATTTGTACTTTCCATATCCAGAGGGAAGGCAGGGAAAATATTGTACCCAAGTGATTAACATGTTGCGCAGCTTTATTAATAAGCAGGAACAAGCCACCATCTTACCTGTTCCAGCGTAGAGCGATTGCTCTCTAACCCCGCTGCACAACTGTCGTATTGGATTTTTTTTTCATCACATTCTTGAGTTAATTCCTTATGTGAAAAGGGCAAAAGGGTACATAAATGAACTCTTCAGTTGACTGACACGTGACATTCAGGCAGACTGTGTTCTTGTCGGTCTCACACATCGACCTCAGCTACTGGCACACTCACAGACACTTACATAAACCTCGCGGGCACACGGGTATTATTACACACGGGGAAGCCACTAGCCTCCACTCGCATACTGGAGGATCAGCTGTATACACCACAACATAGCATGCAAATTTCCTCTTTACAGCCACATCCATAGCTTTAATGCGGTAGGTTAATAGGGCAGTGTTTGCAAGAAGGAAAAACGATTATAAAAACGGAGATGAAGAAAGGATTAATGTATTCGCTACCTATGAAGAGCCAGCTTTCTAATTGTACACAACAAACACCTTAGCTGGATTTCATTTGCTGACACTTTTAACAGAACTATTACAAGTATTAAGAGAACTATTCTTTTAATAGAACTATTACAAGTTTTCTGGAAATTCAGTTGACAGATAAATGGATAGCTCTATTTACTTCTATGGTAATGAGCCAACTTATAGCAGCTGTGGACCTGAATGGCTTTTTTTTTTCAGCTCTCTATAAAATTCTGAAAACAAATAGATAAATCTGTCATTCCTACAGACTAATATAGGCCTTGGATCAATGTATTCAACTGTTTGGATGAGACAGTATTTGCAATGCATTTAAAAAGAAGAGTGTTAGTTGAGATCATTAGTGCTGAGATGCAGAAAAGCCTCTGAAACCAACTTGAAAACTAACTTTCCTATAGTTATGAATGATGGCGTTTTTTTTAAATTTTCCCCTGGTGTAGTGATTTTTTTTAATTGCTATAAAGGACAACATTTTCAGCCTGATTTTGTGCCTGCACTGTCAGCTTTTACGAATTCCAGGCTTTTACAGGTTGCCTGTTGGAAATCACTGTCGACCCATTCTGCTATTTCCAGCTATCCTTAAGAGTTGATTGTGTCCTTGTACAGCGCTGCAGAGAGCTGTAAATCAGACTCATTTGTGTTTCTGACTTTATTTACATAGAATGAGAGAAGTGTTTCTACTAACCTGGCACTTCTGACGCAACTGTCTCAGTTCTTTGATAACAGGAGCTAGGCTTGCCTTCTTCTCTGCCACCATAGTGTTGAGTTTTTTCACCTGACAGAGGGACAAAATACTCTACATTAACACTATGATACTAATAGTACATTTATATAATTAGGAATGTGAAAAGAAAGAGAAGAAAACCAAAACATAGAGAGAACAAAACCTGTGATGAAGCCTGGACTGCATCTAATATAACACAAGTTCAGGCCGATTTAACAAAGGGAAAGAGCCCATATTGCAGTGGGGTCATTACCACAAATGAGACAAATTCTGCTCCCATTTTTTTAACTGAGAACATCATAGAGAAGTCCAGAAGACAGCCTACGTCCCAGACACCTAAAAAGCTTAAGGAGAAGGGGAAAATGAAGGAGTTGCATAGAGGTGGACTGAGAGAAAGGGAGAAATCCTTAAGAAAACAAATACCAAAAATACCCTGCATAGGTTAAGTAAAGTTTGAAAATGCTAAAATAGAGTCACTTATTTATACTGAAAATTCAAATTCGATCCAGCTTTCTATTTGAGAGTCATCCTGTTTTAATTATACCACTTTATTTTAGAAGTGCCCTAATGATTTCAAAGAATGCTATTTTGCTTTTTGCTCTTTTATAATATTTTCAAATTAGAAATTCAAATTCTGTCTTGCTTCTATGGCTATGTGGGAAGTTAAATAAAAACACAAGAGATCTAAGGGCAATTAAAAATTAGGCTGCAGAGAAAAAAGACAAGATATTTAGCTCTTTAGGCATACGAAGTATTTTTTTTTAACAAACGCTTAACTCCAGTGATTTACAAGCATTTTACAAAAAGATTCTGTTAAAGATTCAAACCATTCATCTCTTTCAAATAATGTGCAAGAATACCCATTTTAGTAAACTGTTTCAAGATTACCTTTGCAGATGTATACTGTTTGAATTGTTTTTTAATATATATACACATATATATGTATATATAAAACCATAGATTAAAAGAAGATTAAAAACCCAAACAAAAACATTAAGCTTGTGTTTATACACTGAGGAAATACAATAGCTGAAGACAAAACTCACCATTTCAGACATGTTATCTAGTGTTCGGCCTTTCATTTCATCCATTTCACTCTTTACTGCAGATACTCTTTCCAGCTCCTCCTGGGTGTAACTATATCCAGAAATGCCTTTCTTGTCTTCAATAGATTGCTGCAGGCACAAAAAAATAAATGCTGAATGTGAGTCTGTTAATCAGGTAACAGCGCAAATTCCCTCATTGAGCCAAAATATTGTAAGAAAGCAGAAAAGGTAAGTACTCCAATCAATTTGTTTTAAAAGTGATTAATACTCTAGCTGCCAGACCAACTAACTTTTTATCTAGTGCCTGTACAGTAGGAAAATAACAACTTCCTGTAAATACAGTATCCGGTCATCCAGTGCCCAATGACATTAACAGAAAGTCTCCACAAAGTCAAGTGGGCTTTAGGTCAGGCTCTGAAGAAATTCAATATGTAAAATCCAGATGCTTAATCTGAAGATATAGCTAAATATTTTTTTAAACAACTGTCAAGGAAAACTAAGTAAGTATTCTATTCATTATATAAATACTAATACCATCTTATCAAGTTCTAGCATTACATTACATAAACTTTACATTTAATTACATGTTGATGTAATGGTCTTTAGCAATGCTTGCTCATTAAGGATGTAAGGAGGGTATTTTCTGTAATCTGAAAGCTAAGCGTTGATTAAAGCATCTACAATTTGCTAAAAAGTGGAACATCCATTCTTAAAAGCACCATATATCCATGAACTCCAAGTCCGTTATCCTCAAAAACCTTTTACAACCATATGTTTAAGAAAATATTTGTCTCTACTCATAGCAACCGCTACCACAACGGGAGCATTCTGTAGACGTTAACGGCAGCGCGTAGTCTGACAGGGCGTTATGCCCAGGGCGAGAAAAGGTATATTTGATTCTATGGGGAAAAAGCGTGTGTGTTGTCATCTGGTGGTAAGAACTTTATGAACTCAAAGCTCCGTAGTTTTACTACAGGGTAGTTTAGAAAAGGTCAGACTTGAACGAGAACGCACTGTTGACCACGTGTAGCCACTTCACAGAAAAACTTCGAGTGCTTTGTCTCTGCTGTTTTCCTGTGAGACAAGGAGTGGACGTGAGTTATCCTGCTGTGAAAAGACACATCCACACACCTTCCTTCTCGCTGAGTAGCAATCACGAGAAAAAGCTCTGAGCCCACTGCTTCAGTGCTTCTTTCTACCCAGGCAGCAGTTCTGGGTTTATTTTTAATTAAACAATGAATGCCGTCTTGAAACAACATGACATCATCCACTGCATCCACGTGTATCTTTCCAAAGCCTACCCCATGTATTTTCACACTTTCAATTTTATTTTAATAAGGCAAATACTTTCATGTTTAAAAATGCAAAATATGTACATATAAAAAAACCAAAGTAAATAAACCTAAAATATTTTAAGAACAAGAATATTGGTATTGGAAGAAAATACAGCAGTAGATTTTTGTGAACTAAAAAGGGAATGTCTTTGCATTTGGGATGCATGCATATTCCTTGGACGCTTACAGCTATGCTTAGCTGAAATCCTTCTCCTGCTGTTCTGGCTTAGAAAAAGCATTCATCCACTTTTAAATTTTTCACTTACTGTGAAACACATTTTCTTCTAAATATTCTGAGGTTAGAATGTTTCCTTCCTGACTGCTCTTTTCTTAAATACTTTTCCTATGTATTTTGCAGCAGTAACTTGAAGCCTACTTGCTGTTGATAATTGTCAGAGCGTATGTGGATACCAAAAACTAATTTAAGTATCCAGCCTTGCTCTAACTGGAGTTAGTGAAGATTTACCATTGACTTTAGAAAGCAGGGTCAAGCCCCTCAGTCTAAAAAGAAACTGCAAAACAGTCGTGACCGCCTGTAAGAAACAGTTGCTGAACAGAAAGTACAGCAGCTTAGCATAGTCGCAGACAAAAATAAATTCTATACCCTAATGACTCTTTTACCAAGGACAGCAGGAGAGCTGAGGGTGATATACATTAGAATCTAACAAAACAACATCCATCTTATTCTACAGCTGTTATCAGGGAAGGAAGGGTGATGGGCCGTGGGAGCAGTAAATGCTTGTATTACCAACTGCTGCTGAATAGCCTCGTGGCGCTGTTTTAGAAGTTCTTCCGTCCTCTGGAGGATACCATACTCAGCTGTAATTTCTGCTATTTCCAGGCGCTTCTTTTTATAAAATGTGTTCTTGCTCCGGAGCTTATTAACATAGTGTTTAAACTGGAATGAGAGAGAACAGAAATATCATTTAACTTAAAGCAAAGAAGGGCCTTATCACAGACTTGCTATAGAAAATGTAATTATCCTGTTTGGACTGCGTATTGAAGATTAAGTGTTTAGAACAGAGGACTGGAATTCAGGATTCCCAGGCTCTATTTATTTTCAGCTCTGCATTTGTTCACTGACTGAGAGCAAGAAAACCAGCTCTATTGCTTTCTGTCCCCGCTCACTCATTTGGGATGTGTGAGATCACCTGGTTTTACTCACCACCATTTGGCAGTTGGAAAAGTAATTACTCTTTGCAAAATGTTCTGAGAATCACGGATAATAAAAAAGTTAATGTAATAGTAGTTTGCACTTGTAACAGAGCACCAGATCAGCCGTGTGTAGCCACAAAGAGCTTTGCAGACAGAGAAACATGATAAGAAAGTGCAGAAAAACTGGAAGAGGGCATGGGAAAAGACTAAAAAAGGCATTTTTTTGAAATGCTAGTTCTCAATAGATAAAATTTGTTGTTCTACTCCCTTGACTCTTGCAGAACTAACTGATATAATTGGACAAGTTTTTAAAAACAGGAAAATAAAAGCAGAGTCCTTGCACAGAAGCAGAGAAATACAATATATATTTCACTCAAAATCTAAAGTACTGGAGAATTTATATTTTTATTAAAGACAAAGCAAAATAATACATATCCTTACAGATCAACAGATTTAGCTAATTTACATACGAATCCACGTGTGCTCAGTTTGTAACATATGAAATATCAGGTGTTGAAACAAACATGTAATATTTTTCCTTGCCTTAATGTTTTCCATCTGTCAAGCAGGCCTAGCTCTTATTCTTATATTTTATGTGAGCTGTGAGGAACACGCCAGTCACAGCTCAAAAATGCATTCAGACCCAGGGATGGAAAGCAAATAAAATCTATTAGAGTAAATGATGTAAGAACAGGCTTCAGGATGTTACTTGAGGAGGAGGGGTTCAGCGTGTGCAGAGCGAGCATAAAGCAGGCAGCCCCAAGGAGAAAACAGGAGCCCCCCTACCAATGATACAAGCTTAAAACTCAAACATAGAAGAACTTGGATTTTGAAATTTACATTAATTTTTCTTTTTTGCAAAATTATGCCTCTCCCTTCTAAAGAATAAATCCAAAAAAACCAATGTGACCACAGCCTAAGAACCCCCAGAGTAACTGTATGTTCTATAAAAAGTGTCCTGGGCAAAATGCCCAAAATGAAATCAACCCTGTTCATCTGCCATCCTGTGCAATATCTAGGCCAAAGCTGCTTCTCTCTTGCTATGCTCCAGAACTATTTTTAAAGCCAAAAGCTATAAACGTTTTTGGTGAAAGAACAAACCCACAAATTACTCAATGTGCTCTATGCAGATTGGACTATGTGTGGCTTTGGAATACCATTTTACATTGTGCATAATACCTAGGACAAGGATAGACAAGGTCACCTAAGCCACAGCACTGCGCGGCGGAGGCAGTTCTCTTACTGTCACACTGTCTTTGTTATATTATTGGCACGCTCAATATAGCATTACCAGAATTAATTCTTTTTCATAGCAAATTCAAGTATGTCCTCTTAGTTAATACAGAAGACTTTTTTTTTTTTATTCCTCAGACAATAACTAGTTTTTTCTGATCCTCAAGAAATTATAAAAGTATAAATACAATCTCTCCAACTAACCAAGGAAAATTTAAGGGAAGCACCGTCACCTGTCTTGATGGAGATATTTCATTTGACCAGTGGAATATAGTAAAGACTGATGTAAAGGATTAAACTTGCTTAATATGTGACCACATACAGCTATCAAATCGGAACGATTTTCTGTCAGTTTATCCCAGGATGAAAAGCAAACTATTATTCTCTTCATTTCTACAGCTACTTTTAAGGTCTTGAAAATAGCTCGAGTGGGAGGTAGAGTATTTGCATATTCAGTATTCAAAGCATAATGTATTTTACAATGGAAGTCAAAGAATCTTGTTGATTAAAGAACTGATTCCACCAATGTTCTATTATTAGTTGATTAGGTTGGGACTACATATAAAAATTTAATCCAAAATGAACTACAAGTTGCTCACAGTGAAAAGTGAAACCTATTCATTTTAGGAGATGGATGTCTATCTTTCGTTGCAACCGCTGGCTTTTTAAAAGCAAACTTAACCTTTCACACCGCTTTTATTGCGGCAAACAAGGTAAGACAAGATAGAAACAACAGCAGCAAAATTATAACATCTGTAGAAAATCAATCAATAGTTTGGCAGAATTTTCACAAGACTTCCATCTACTTGGAGATCAAAAGACTCCAAACGCAGTAGAGATGAGCTCCTCAAAATCTCACTAACTGGAGCCTTCCTCAGATCCAGGGCCAAATTCAGATCTGGATTTACTAGATTTGACTCCACTTAAATCAGCAGCTAGTAGGGATCTTATGGCAAAATTAGGTTTCTTCAGCCTAAAAGCTGAGAATCATTCCATAGGTTTCTAAAAATTATAAATAAGCTTCTTGCAAAATCCAGTGCTTTCATTTGCATAAGCATTACTTCTCAAGCTTCATACATCTCATGCTCCCATCTATATGTAGATGAAAAATCAAGCCCTTAAAATGCTATAAAAAAATTGTATGTTACTGCGGTAAAAGGTCTTTTAAATAATTTAAATAGTTCGCAAAAGAACAACATTGTCTAGCCATATCACTTTAAAGTCAACCAACCAAAAGGAATCTGTTTCTGAGCGGCAGCATTTTCCCATAGACCAGGTCAACTGCTCCCTGCGCAGAAACGCAGCAGGCTCAACCTACAGAATTCCCAGGGATCCGTCAGTGCCGCAGTGATGTACCATTCATGGCCATGTCCCCTAGTAAGCTTTTCTTTCTCAAGCAACTTAACACAAATAGTTATTTAAGCTTCAAAGATTAAATGACTGGACACGAACCAAATGCTGGCACTGAGTTAGCAGCTAAAGTAAACAAGCCTGGAGACCCACGCTTGCTAGCCCAGCCACAGCCCCCTGAGATACAAAAACTATCCAAATGAAAGCAAGGAAAGATTATGCTTTTTCACTTGGCTATTTTTACGGGTGACCGTAATGTAACAAGCATGGAATCTAGATTATGAAATAGAGTGAATGAAAGCAGCACTTTGATCTCTCATTTAATGTCCTGCAGCGTGCAGGTACCTAGCATCCCTGGGCAGATTTCCTGCATTATGTTCCATTTTTATTGAAAGAATCCAGCTATGCTAGTCCTTTATGCTTCTCCATTTATTACAGTCTGAAAGAGATTGCTATCATTAGACTAAGTCTTACCACACTTTTGTGCAGTACGTAAGTATTATGGCAATTCTAAATACAACAAAAATCCAGTCACGGCTATTAAAATGGCTTCTCCAGGACCACACGGA
The DNA here is from genome assembly GCF_963924245.1 of Chroicocephalus ridibundus. Lineage (NCBI taxonomy): Eukaryota > Metazoa > Chordata > Aves > Charadriiformes > Laridae > Chroicocephalus > Chroicocephalus ridibundus. The sequence goes on along the minus strand of NC_086296.1, from coordinate 5,359,395 downwards.
GTCTTGCAGGTTACCCCCCTCCAGGAAAGAACACGAGTGTGTTGTCCACATGCTTCAGTGCATTGCCGAATTGGGATCAAAACCCAGCTCCTCTAATGCTTAGTCTTATGCTTTCCCTATCAGCCCATCATTTCGTCTCCTTAAAACTAACATTTGCCCCATGATAAATTTGCACAATGTTCTTATTCCAAGATTATCATTAAAGGAGAAAATGGATAAGCTTGTTTTCAGAAAAGAGCAAGTCCCATATTAATGCCTCGCTTTTGAGTCAAATCTTTAAAAATAGCATTTTCTGGATTACGGTATCAATTTGATTGTGTTATAGTAATCCAAATATTCTTCATACAAAAGTACTACAGAAAATAAACTATTCATTGTAAAAAAAGTATTTTTTTCCAAAATGCATAAAATAGTTTTGTCAATAAAATTATTTGCATAAGCACAATAATTACAGAAATTAGCTGACTCTCTATTTTTATTAAGAATTGAGGAACAGATGTTTCAACTTTCTAACTAGACCAATTAACAGGATACAGACTGTCCAAAGTATTAAAATTCAGTTAGGAAAAGTTCCTGATCATGACAGATTTTCAGTATTTTTTCCTAAGAGGCTCTAAATTTAAGCTAGTACAGCCACTGTTGGGTACAGTTAATAACTCATACAAAGAAGGACAAACTTCTAAAAGATACGAGCAGTATTACCTCAATCTATTAAAATGAAAGTATCCTACAGCCTGCTCGTTGGGCAGATCAATCAGGAAAATTCTTCATTAGCATTAAGTAGGATATCTCTTCTAGGAGTGCTTGCTGCTGGTCAGGAAAGAAGGATTAAAGCAGCCATTACTAATAATTTGGATCCATCAGAATATTTATAATAAAAACCCATTTTCAGTTATCACTGAAAATGCACAGATCAATAAAGTGGATGATTTATTCATGCCAGTGGGTGCTGAAAGAGCATTCAATTCAGTTCAGATTTGTCTGAATCACTGCATACATTTGTCTTAAATGATGGTTAACTTCTTACAGCAAAAAGCTTCTGGCTTCTGTAAGAATCCTACGGATTTGCCACTTCTGTTCTCACAACTTGACTACCAACTACTCTCCTATTTTCACGCGTAAGGAGCCTTTGACAGACAGGAATATAACTGTACCTAGAACCTGAGCGAAGAGTTAAGAGAAAGATAGCAAACTGAGAGGATAATGCATCCTGGGTCCTGGCTTAAACCATTTAATGTTCAAATTGTGAGCTCCTTTATAGCTACTCTCTCAAAACTCCATCCACCTAGTTTGGAGTTACGTAACTTTTTCTGGTGGATTCAGACGGACCGCAAAGTTTTAGAGGAAAAGTGACAAGATCTATGGTCCAAGACTGACTGTTTGCTCTGTTTGCAAATTGAAATATTTTTTATATTGTTTTACAAGGGGGTAGGTAGGCATGGATGAGCATTTGTACGAAAAAAATTAAACTCCTTATGTAAATGAACATGCAAACTTCACATATCTGTTAACAAACTGATAGGACTTTTTATGCCATGTTCTCAAAAACGTATTCATTTCAAGTACTGTAGCTAAGCACAGCTACGATGCTATTCTATTCTGATACCCTGGGAAAGGCTAGGGTCTTGGGGCCCTGCGCTGAACTCTGGAAAGTACAATGTGTTGTGTAAAGAGCTAAAAATATCACAGCTTTACCTAGGATCACTTGTAATTGAACCATCTAGCCTTCTAAGTGTCAACATTTGATTCCCTAATTTTCAGGATCTGACAGCTGCAGCTAGGAGCCTGCCAACTTTGCCCCATGCTCATTGTACTTTGTTTGAAGTACTTAAAAAGATTTCATAATCCCTGAAGCAGACAATTTATTCCTACCTTTTTATGCTTGATGTAAATGAATTGGTTGTTCCTTGCTGTTTCTCCTAAGCTGTATCTAGCCGTACAACCTCTCCAACCAACTGGAATGTCGTAACATTCCTTTTTATGATTAGAGAAGAAAGCAAAACACTAGCACCTAAAAACATAAGCCAGGATTGACCTTTCGCTGAATGAAGTGCTAAGAAGACCTCAACTGGGGATCCAAATACTGGTACGGGAGCACAAGCTAGAAAGGCATTGATTCTTCGATTGCCAGGTCTTGTGAGTGCCATGATATAGGAGGATACAGCAAAGCGAGACAGAGATGAGAAATACTGGCTATAGGAGAAAAATAATTCGTCGATTTAACTGTAATATTTAGATAGGTTAAGTGTGGCAGGATTAAAAGCCCATTTTAAATGTAAGACAGTAAAACTATTTGTTAAAAACGTCTCTTCCGTTCTGAAAATGGAGGAACTAAATGTAAAATGTGTGTGACTGCAATAAGAAGGCATAAGGAAGCTCTTGGTTGTCAGAGAGTGCAAAGTGAAGGTTGAATGTACAACCTCCGTCTGTCCCCACTGAACACACGTATCGCGCCAGTGACTCACCGCTACATTAATCGAGATTTCCTTTGGTATTGGCTCAATGCTGGAGTAACAGAGCACGGAACCAGAAAATACAAATTTAAAAGCATAACATATCAGAAACAAATCTATCGGAAAAGGCTGTCTGCTGAGTGATGAACCAAGACTTTTACTGATGAAAGACAACCTGTTCACTTCACTTGCTTCATCACCTCTTCCCTGCCAACTTACTTGTCTCATCTATCAGTCCTGGCTTCTCACAGCCTAGACTCTGAAGCAGGACTGTTTCTATAATATGCGTTTGCCATGTACTTTAAGGAGATATGAAGACTACAGTACCAAGGTCCTACGCTACATTTTTGGCGGCAGACGTTTACAAAAGAATTAAATATCACTATCTCCATTTTCCAGATGAGGAATCTGTGGCCTTTGAAAAAGAAGCAATCAGAATAATCAAGAATTCAAATCCTTTCCTAGTTTTTAGCCGTAGAAAACACTTTTTACTTCTTTTCACTGGTGCCCATGAGTACCACTGCAGTACACCTAATGAAGTAATAACCAAGAACAGGACGTGGACTGTATAACACTGGCTTCCTTGGGCCAATGCAAAGAAAATATTTTACACAACAGGAAATGCTTCTTACGGAAAGACAAACACTTCTTATTTTAAGCTGATGGTTTTGTCCAAATTGCTCAGTCATTTATTCTTCACTCCTCAAAATGAAGACTTGAAAAGATATAAAAGGCAAAAGCAGAACATGACTGAACAAAAGGAACGCAGGTTATGTTCAAAACAGGTCTTATCTTTTTGCTGTCTTGAGCCTCTTCCTTGTGTCAGACAACTAACTTTAATTTTTCATTATTAAGCCTCTTACGAGGTTCCTCCTTTCGAGGTTTCCCTCCTACCCTGTTCTCCTTGAATTTCTGTGGATGAGAGTATGTTGTCCCCCTCAAGAACAGGCACAACATGAATTATTTCTTACCTTACAGTGCATTTGCAGATAATGTAAAACATATGTTGCTGTCTTGGTAATGCATTCTTGTTGATTAATTAAACGCTTCTTTCCCATCACATGTCATGAAACACAGATTATCTGTTCTCTGTTTTTATTTTTACTTAAAAAGTTGTCAAAGACTCTAGCAACATGCCCACTGGGGCTGGAAAGCCTTGTAGTGGAGAGAAATCTAATGCAGTAGTCTTCTTATTGTTGCTGCCTATGGAAGACCTATGGAATGTGCACAGTACGTCATAGTAAGAGAAATCAACATCTTAATTATTCAAAGTCTCTGTGGCATTGCTTCCACCTGCGTAGTTTTCATCTTGGCTTACAGAAGAGGAGAGGGGCAAGAAGGCACAAGTGAAATATGCATGGATTCCGTGTGACACAGGAAGCCTTTATGCATGAGTGTACACATACATGTTTCCATACTTCCTTTACTCTTTAAGACTCCTTTAAAAGAAAACCGATTTTTGTGGAGCAGGCATGTCCTATGGGATCAGGAAGGGAGTTCCTTCTACAAAGGGCGTTGCCTGCATTGAGTAGTATGTAAAAAAAGCACAGAAACAGACAAAGAAAAAGAAAGCAAAGAGCGTTACTCTTGATAAATGACGGCAGTGCAAATGAAGACAATATGCAAGGGAATGAAAAGATATATTAAGTCAGAGAATGACGCAGCCTGTAAGCACACTTAGCAAGCTTTTCCCAAATTGAGAAAAATTCTCTTAAGAAAAGTCAATGCATTTTGCTGACAAAACACTACCCAGCTGCAGCAGCCTTATTCTTTGCAAACTTTTGAAGAAGAAAAGGCTGCTTTGATAAGTACAGCTTCAAAGGTAACTTCGCCTGAGCTATGCTGATTGTGCTAGGCAAAGTCCGTATTGCAGTTAAACTTCAGGAAGGCCTGGGAAAGATTTTTTCAAGTAAAAACTTTTATAGGTAATAAATACAGCAGAACTAACTGCATTTCTGATAATTGCTGGTATCATACTTTATGATCATATATCATATACAGAATGGATGTTAACGTAGATTTTTATTATACGTCAAATAATAAAATTAATCTACATGACTTATCACTCGAACACCAAATCCCTTCATTAGTCTGGTTGACTTTTATAGTTAGTTATTTACCATCATACCATTGTGGTGATATTGATGTTATTTTGACTCAGAGTCTGGAATGTTAAGTCCTCATATACATTGCAATCTATTAGGTGCAATGTGAATAACTGAAATTAATAATTTGAAAATAGCTACAAACAGCCTGGAGAAGAAGAGACTCCAGGGGGACCTTATAGTGGCCTTCCAGTACTTAAAGGGGGGCCTACAGGAAAGACGGGAGGTTTATCAGGGAGCGTAGTGATAGGACAAAAGGTAACGGTTTTAAACTGAAAGAGGGGAGATTTAGATTAGATTTCAGGAAGAAATTCTTTGCTGTGAGGGCGGTGAGCCCCTGGCCCAGGCTGCCCAGAGAAGCTGTGGCTGCCCCATCCCTGGAGGGGTTCAAGGCCAGGTTGGACGGGGCTTGGAGCAACCTGGGCTGGTGGGAGGTGTCCCTGCCCAGGGCAGGGGGTGGCACTGGGTGGGCTTTAAGGTCCCTTCCAACCCAAACCATTCTATCATACAAACCAAGCACTGATGCAGTATAAATATTGGAAAGCATTTGAAAGCACTGGACACCATTGTACTATCTGCACATTAAAAAAGAACAAAAGTCTTTAAATATGTTAACTTTGGACTTTGATGTCGAAAAATGCGCATAAAAAAAAGTGAGGCCAATCTGTTGCAATGCTAACACCATGTAGTTTGACAACATACTATAAAAATGGATAAGATACTGTAGAAGCAGTTAATGTAAATGTAAAGTTAAAAGGAAATTGCAAGTTAACAAAAATTGATCCATCTCTTACAAATTTCCTCTTCCTTATATCCACTCTCATGTTGCATACCTCATCCCCTTTCAGAACTTCAGAGCCTTCTAACTCATGGGCCTGACTGGTCTTCTGTAGCATCTGCCTTTCAGTGCTGGACATCTCTTCCTTAGCAGCCTGAAGTTCTTCTGCCTTGGCTTCCTTTTTCCGGGAAATTATAGATGCCTGCATGATCATTAAAAATGCATATGGACAAGTAAAGTAAAAATTGCCTTGTTTAATCATTAGTCAAATGTAATCCATTAAATTTCAGGTATTGCACCACTGAAACCACATTTTAACTGTCAAACTGATTTTCATTAAGAAATGTGAGCATGTCTAACTGCAAATCAAAAAGCATCGATTATGCATTATATACAGTGGGTTAAACCACAACTTCATTGAAGTTGATTGCAGACTCCCAACTTCCTTCAGTAAAGCCGAGAATTCAAACATACCCTTGTTTCCCAGATTCATGTTGATATCTTTTACATTTTAGATTTCTATTTCTTCACCTCATTTTTTCATTTTCATTGAAGAAAAAAGGTAGGCATTTTAGCTGCTCCATTTCTTCTACTTAGTCCCTTTTTGTGCATATGTGAGATACACCAACATGGCTAAACTGGAAAGTTATCCAAGATTTCACAAATGTCATAATACAGATTTTTATAACTGCAACCTACTCCAACCTACAGAAATATGTTATACTAACAGCAGAACCAAGCCGCTAAATTTTGGCAAATAGCTAGAAGACGATGAATAAAGCAATACAGTACAGAAATAGTGTAGGTTACAGATTATTATTTTTTGAGTCTAGAAGGTAAAGCATTTAAAAAATAATATTTTATACGAGGCAGAATATTTAAGAGTACCTAACATTTGACCAGAAGCTAACAGATTTGGGAGCATAAGTATGCATTAGTTCAGGAAAAAAAAAGTGTTCTTATCTTGCCAAAGTATACTATTTAAAAATATTTTAAAATAACACAACACATTAATTTAGATGCATGAGCATGAGGCATGGTCGGGTTTTTCATATGAAAGGAAAAACGTAAGAAAAAATGAAGCAAAATACAAACTGACTAGGTTAAAAGGACCAGCTTTACTTCTAAAAATATATCTAACAGAATTCTGCTGGGGTAGTAGCTCAGCTCTTCCCTTCATGAGATATCTGCAGTGCCAAATTGTGGTACAATATATATGATTATTTTGTGAAACAGAAGCCAGTCCCTAGCAGAATAAAGCAAAGACCACCACATGCTTTCAACTCACAGCAGCAACCTGAATTCCTGGAGTGGTTCCTCCACTGAACATAATTATATCACAAGCCAGTTGGTCTTTGGTACCAGCACATTATGTAGCAAGCTTTTCATCTGGGAAGAAGAGCATCTCTTACAAAACAAAATGGCGTGTTTCATATTGCGTATGTGACTGAACCGCAGTATACATTTTATCACAGTTTTTTCCCTCCTATTGATACATTTTACTTAAGCCTTTTTATTTAAGCCGTCACCATAAGCATCATCGTGAAAATCTGTAATAAAATTAGCAGCTGTACAGGTTGCCTGGAAAAGAAATCCCTCATATTTCTGTGTAAGCTCCGATTATCTTGGAGTTCATAAATCCTTTTTATAACTTGTAAATTTACTAAGACTAGACCAGACAGCCTATTTTCTGGAAAGATTATTTCATAGCCTCAGGATGAAATAAAAAAATAATCAAAGAATACCTTCTTAGTAGATGCAACGGGAAAAATAGCATGTGGTCAAACACAAGCAAGGGATATAACTGAAAGCAAGCTTTGCATCTAGGTCTGACTGCAGCAGCCAGCCCACATGCTGCCTTTTAAGAATCTGTCCACAGCTGGAGCTTTACCAAAATAGCTGCTCCAAAATGATCCTTCCAGAATCACTGTGATACAGCTGAAGGGCAACACCTAACAGCTTAAGGACCGCAATCAATTCAAACTCACTAACAGGGCTGAAAGCAATTGTTTGCCTCAGCCCTAAACATACATATGTTCAACAGCTATTTATTTTCTTTCTGTTCTCCATTATTATGTATTTCTATTGATTTATACTAAATAAATTAAAGAAAAAAATCAGTATGTAACACCATCAGTGACTGAAATTGCTCTACTGCTTCTGCTTAAAAAATGTTTTGTTCCTTCTTACCTGTTGGCGATACATGGAAAATTTACTATCAATTGGCTCATACTTCATCATTCTTTTCTCAATAAGCTGATTCATTTGTGCATTTACTTCATTTATCTGCAAGACAGAGTAGAAAACTAAGGAAATGGAGCTTTATCTCTTTGTCTTCTCCAGCAATTAAATGCTTTGCAAACCAGGTTTACAATCCAGCTAGTTCCCTTTTTAAAAACAGAGAAACAAGCCCAAAAAACTCAATGAGTCATTAAGTATTGGCCCGGAAGAGGCTGTTTTTGGATTTCCAGTTCTGTGCCTTTATGATAAGGCAGAAATATGACGTTGGCCCTGAAAATGAAGTAAACCGATGTACATGGAGGGGAAAATGCATGTGAATTGGTATGGGTGGAAAAAAGACTGATGTTGTCACATACTATGTGAAAAATGTAATTTTATCACGATTAACCAAAATTCCTTTTCACTCAACCATTTATCAGAAATTTAAAGGGGAGTAAATAAATACTAGGTGATATCCAATTTCATCCATACTTTGCAGAGTCACAGGCCATCGTATTCCACCTCTATGGTACCTTCTTTCTACTGCTGCAAAATGCACCTGTTTGTCCATAGTCTCAAATTGTTGATCTTCATTCCAGCTGAAGCTATAGAGCCGACTGCATCTGGGAACTCATACACAGCTACACCAGTGCACTGACTGCAGCTTTTCCAGTCCTGGCTTAACGTTACAGTCGGACTCTCATCAGCCGTGGAAACCACAGCCCTAGCAACCTTCCTTTGATTCTCTGCTAACCAGATGAGTGCTGATAAGGAAGCAGGGTAAATACGTGCTGAAATCCAATGAAGTCAAAACGTAACGCAGGTACAGTGCTGGGCATTACTCTAACATTTCTATGAGCAATATCTGTGTACTTTGAAAGCTAAGTATTTCGAATAAAGTGCTCAATAGGACTAATAATACGCCAACACCCAGGGAAAAAAAAAAATCTCCTGTAAATTCTATTCTTTCACAAAACTAGAACAGGCCTGAATTTGAAGACAGCATTTATTCACTTCTGTGAATAAATTCCTGGTTTATGTACTATAAAATGCATGACATAGCATGCTTGGTGCAATTCAGCTCCTTTTTAAGACACTGAGATGACAGAAGGCTGACTTTAACAGCCAAGTATATGACATGTTTTTATTATCTACTAAGAGGATCATACTTCCAAAATATAACAAATTAAACAGTTACCTTATGGAGAAAGAAAAAAACCCAACCTTTTTAAAATATTGCCCAAAACCCAACAATACTCTTCGAAAAGAAAGGTGCAAAACAGGGCTTCAACTATGCCTAAAAGAAATAACTGCAACCACAAATATTGCCTTGATTAGAAGAAATAAACTAGGAGCTGAATGACAGAGCTAGTTGAATATTTCAGACCTCATCTACCGTTTAATAGTGCTGTCATCCTTGAAAGTGTAACAATTGGGATCCAAAATGGCATTGGGCTGTTACTGATTGACGTTTACAATAATTAACCCTAACCTTAAAATAGAACGTATTGTTGATGACACTTGACCGCTGATTCTCATCTGATCTAAAAAACCTGTGGGCATTTCTTTGTTACAGGAGTTTGGCGTGTACTAGGCGTGAATGCCGAGGCTACTCTCACGTTGATGTACCTGCTGAAATTCTTGCTGCTTCAAGACCCAAGCTGGCAGCCCTCAGGCCGATGGGTAAATCATTCTCTGATCTATTACAAATACTCTGTTGCCTTGTTATCTTTCACGGCAAAGCCAGAGCTGGAGATCCTGGGAATATTAAAAACCAACTGATAAAGGAAGATGACATTTAGAGTGAAGAGTGTACCTAGTAGTATGTAGGACTGGTCTTCCTACCCTAGCTAACGCTGCTGTAAATTTTCATTATCATCAAGAGAAATACTAATAATTAGTATTCCTCTAAATTCTTCCAGAGCATAATATTACATATTTAATCTTTCACTTAGGATTATGCATATATGAAAACTTCATTGAGTGAAATATAGAAATGTACTTCCGCGGCAACAAATCCCTCTACGCATTTTGGATATATAATACAAATAAGGATTTTTGCTCATTCTAACACCATTTGCTTTTAACTTCTCAAAAAAATCTGGAAAGGTCAATCAAGTATTTGATCCCCAAATTTCCTTTGGTCTTACCAACTAAAATAAACAATACAGACCTATTCCAAACACTAAGGAGGTCTCAGCCATTGCACGTGGATTAAGAAGTAATATTGCTGAAGATGTGTCCCTCAGAGATTGCTGTTCATCACCCCATAAACACTCTCTCTGTGTTGGTATAAACTCCCTTGATGTCAGTGAGAGTTTAAAACAAGTGAAAACTGAAGAGAAGAAAAATCAAACCTTTAAGTGCTAAATTAACATCTCTGCTCATACCATAGCAAACTGCTAACACAATTTTATAAACAGCATTTAAGGACAGCATTGGGTTTGGAGGTTGGTTGGCGGTGTGTGTGTTTGATTGGTTTTGTTTGTATTGTGTTTGTTGGTTTTTTTAAACTTCTCTGAGGGTTTGCATTTAGTGATTAACACATCTCTCTTCTTTTACAACTGAATGCATGTTTCTTTGGGAACGAAACATTTTCTCACGGATATGAAGTAGACATAAGAAAAGTGCAGTGTACAAGAACCTTAGACTATGCTACAGGACACAAATTAAGCGTGATCTTGGTGAACGTACCTTGATTTCAAGTACATTGAGATCAGATTGACTCATAGCTGGCTCCGCAACCACTTTTTGTAAGAAATATGCTGAATTCTTCTTACTTTCAAGCTCTCTAGGTAATTTTTCAGTAACCAGGTATGAATTGAAATTTATCTCCTCTTCTAGTTTCTTCATTAAACCTTAAAAACAACTTAAATCAGTGTGTGTCTATAAAAGCAATGTAGCGGATAATTAAGTTTGATTTCACCAACACATTTAAGTACTTAATAGCAGATTAAAATAACAACAGCATAACATTTGAGTCTTCAAACAGGTAGTTACTTGATTTAGATTTTTAATCTGGATGTTAAACAATATGTATTACTATCCATCTGTATCTCTAACATATAACTATTAAGTCCTTGAAAGATTCTTTTCATTGATAAACAAGTAAAACCCTTCTTACATGAAACTCGAGCTGAATCAGGCACAAAATTCAACATGCAGCATTGATCTCGAAAGTCATTAACCCTATGTGTATCTTACACACACCAAGACACTGGATTCTAGGTCACTTTTTGTTGTTATTGTTGTGAATTACATTCTTTTTAAGTTTTAAAAGTTGAGGGCTAGACTTTCGTGCCTATGTGCACGCAAGGTGAGAGGCAAAGCACGTCAGAGCGTTTTCGAAGCTTGTTATCCCTTGGAACTTGCTTGACTGGAGCAGAAGAGCCAGCATCCTGAAGCTGGTTCTACTGACAGATCGCATGGGTCATTGTTTCATGTGAATTACTTCATCTACACACAGAAATTATCTCAGGGTGAATCCTTTATCTGGACAAAGATCTTAATTTGGCCTAGCTCATGTATAGATTTGTTATATCCTTGCAAATGCCGCCTTAAAATAAAACTTTGTTGCAGTCTGGCATCTAAAAAGGCCTTGATATGAGCAGAATCGAATGTATGTCTACTTTAAGGGTCTTTTACATTGCTGGAACGCTTATAAATTGCATCCCTGTAAATAGCAAACTATTTTTTCTTGTAAGAACAAACACTTAATCTCAGGACAGTATATAGACTGAGAATGCTGAAAATAATAACAAAACAGAAAAAACAAGAAGGTATTCCTGAGTAATGACAAAAATTCTGTTGAGAAAAGCAACCTCATTTATGAGTTTTGCTCCTTGCCTAAGTTTGTGCCTGATGGACACTGCATGTTACCATGCTTATGATGACTTGGCTCTTGCTCGGGAGAGTAATTTAGCCTCCTTAACAGATAATTTATAAATAAACACAGGTACATGCAGATAAGAACAATACACAGCTAGAAAAATGTGACAGAATAAAATAAAGGATCTTTTTAAATTACTTTATACAGTCTTCTGCTGACAACAGGCAGTTTAGTGCAATTACTCCTCCGAGACACCTGTGCCAAGGAACACAGTAAGATTTGGAAGTTATATGTCAGATGAGTGTGGGAATAGGTATTTCAGAATATTTTTCATGATCTAGATGACTAAAAGGCAAGTATCCTAGGTACTTTTTAAAGCTACTTGCTAGAGCTGAGGGTTTTTTTGGGAAGAGTTTCTCTCCATATTTGGGAGAATATGGAATTGCCATAAAATGCCACGAAAAGCAAGGAATTCGGTCTCTTTCATATACTGCACAAGAAGAGAAAAGCTTGAGTACAGAGATAATAATAGTACAGCTGATGCTGCTGAAAGAGAGGTGCAAAACGATGTAGGGAAAAGCAGAGGGTTTGGTTCTCAGGCTAAAAAGCCTGCTGACCGCATCGCTGACTGACCAAAAAGGTCAGAACAAAGTGAAATACAAGCCCAGGAAAAGGGGGCCCCGCCGTTCTGCTGCTGTTTACCTCTAGAAACACTGTACTGATAGATCCTCCTCACCCTCTGCTCCCAGCTCAGACTAAAAGGAAAGCTACTTGGTTCAGCTGCCAGAGAGGAAATAAGCCACTAGTTCCTGAGAAAGCCTCAAGAACTAGAAGAAAGAAAACAGCCCCTAGGGAAAGCAGGCTTGCTAACAAAGTCAAGTCAACACAAACTAAAAATGAGCGGGAATTCCTCTTTTCCAGCAGTTTAGTTTGTTGATTTCTGTGTTTATGAAAAGCCACACTCCCACACCATCTTTTCCCCTTCATGGAAAGGTCATTTATCTTGAGCAAAACAAAGAGCATCAACGTGGTTTCAGAACAGTAAGCGGAGTTACTCTATGTATGCCGTAGCCATTATGTACTTGGCACGACAGCTATACCCTGAGGAACACACTTGGACTTACTGAGAGAGAATTCCTACTTCTTTCTTCCAGAAGAACTCAATTCCAGTCTTCCTCAGCCCACGACGGGGCTGGGCAGGAGGGACCACATTTTAACGTCTCACTAGAAATCTACCACCTCTGCAAATGCAGCACAGCTTCCCACGTACACTGTGAGCTGAATTATCACCTCAGAACTGACTAGGAACGCATCTCCCAATCTGATATTTATAACCAAGATATTTCATGTGGAAATCAAAGTGATATCAATTAAATTATTCTGATATTAAATATTAATATTTTTATTTCATCAAACTAATTTCTTGTTTTCCTCTTAGTAGCAAAAAAACCCCTGCATATATAGCCTATACTTTATTTCTTGTACAATTCCAGTTTTCTTATAAAAACATACATGCCTAAATATTTACTGTAGATATGACACTAAATTCAGGAAATAACGATGCCTAAAGAATTGCTTTCATAAGAGCAGGGACCTACTGACTTCACAGGGTATAACCTTGATGACTATCTAGATTTATTTCTCAGATAACCTGAGAGCTATTACCAACTTCTTTTCAACACCGACTGTTTCTGCATCACGCTTACTCTTGATGGTGCAACCAGCAATGAAGCGAGTTAAAACGACATCTCCATGGGGAAAGACATGATGATGTCAACATCCCTCATGACTAACACAGTTTCTTTCCTAAGATACTTTGGATATATTTTTCCTCCTATATGATTCAACATATGGAGAAGTAACCACCTAAGAACTATTTCTGCTGCTTAACAGAACCTTAAAAAACAAAACAGAGGGCAGCTCCTGGGTTTTTTTTGTTGTTTTTTTTTTTTCAGGGAAAAACTTTCTTTTTTCAAATTCCCAGGCTAGAGGAAAGAAAAGCAAGCATACTTTAAATCTTTCCATTACACACATAAATTCTGTTTTTAATGTTTTAGCATTGACTTATGGTTACAAAATCTACATACGTAAGCTGCACAGAAAGTCTGGCTCTGTGCCCTAAGGTTATTTTAGCAAGGTTCTGCCAACCACGTATTTACACGTGGAGAGCTATTAACAGCAACTCCTCATGTTTTCCACTCAATTTTTTTTTATTATTATTATTACAAAGGGAGGGATGGGAGAAAGAGTTTCTTAGTGCTTGCTCGGTCATGTAGGGAAGAGGCAAGTTTCTCTCATAATTCTGCTAATGGATCTAAAACTTGATTCACTTTGCACTCAGATTCCTACTTTTCCCTCTACAGGCTACCAATTGTGCATCCTACGCCAAAACCATTTGCAACAATAACTGGTTTTTTTTCAAAGAGGTGGAGGGGGAAGAAAGCGGATCATTCTTAAACACTTTGCTTAATATCACCTAGGAAAAGGCAGGTGTAGAACAGACTTCCACATGGCATTCACTTACATCCAAACCTTCGCTTCCCTTTCTGCAATCACCCTCAACAACAGAGTACTGAAATTATTTCATCCACAGCTTCCAGTGATATCACTCCCAATTTCCCTGTATTAAACAGCGGGCTGGGACATGCAAACACTGACAGATTATGATCAAATCATCCTTTTGGTATCTCCTTGAAAAACTAAAAAGCTTCCTGAAGTTGCCATCGGAAGTCATGCTTTCCATGTTTATAATTGTTATTGATGCTCTTTACGATCTCTCTGACCTTTCAAGATTCTTGAATTCTGGTCAATGGACACAGTGTTGCAGTGATGGACAGATCAGAGATAAAAAGAGAGGTAACATAACTCTCCTATTCCATTTTCTTCCATAAATAAATGCATGGATAACATCAAATCTTTGACACTGGGAGATCCCGTTCTACCATTTTTACACTATGACCCACAAGTCCTTTTCAGAGTCACTTGTTAGGAGAGAGTCCCACATGCTCTAACTACATTGCATATACGTTATTCCTAAAGGAATACTGTGGCATTTGCCTGTTCCTTAAAATATATGCTGTTGGCATAGGCTCAGCTTCCTGTGATTAAGGTCACTTTGAATCAACAATCTGCTCTCCTCATTATTCTGTCATTTCCCCAATTTCTATTTCATCTGACAATTTCATGAGCGATCATTTGCTATTTTCTTTCAGGTATCTGATGTAAATACTAAACAAAAAAGACCCAGACATTGATTTCTGCATGTCCCGATTAGAAACACATCCACTCAGTGATGATTCCCTGATTAATTTCCTTTCCAAAACTTTTAATAAACTCCTAATCCTTTTCACATAGGTAATGTTGAATTTTTGCTGCCTCATTTTTCTTGGGTGCAAGAATGGGGTGCAAGTTAAGAGTCAATGGTCTTAAAGAAGTCAACCATGGCAATACTACTAATCTTACCAACCAGACTTGTATTCTTAAAGATATCAAGTTAGTTTAAAAGCACTTTACTCCTGACCTTGCATCAGTTGACAGTGACTTTATAATAAATTAAATAATTTAAAGATGGAAATAAAGTTCCACCTAAGCCATTCTCCTTTACCAAATACATCTATAACTCTAATTATAGTGGAGTCTGAAGTGTTGGTGGAGATTATTTAAACTTGGAATTTTAGGGAAAGATAGTTCGTGGACAAGAAAAGTGTTAATGTTTTCATTCAAATGGTGTATTTAAATAATAGCATCCTAAATTTCTATTTTTTATCCAGTATTCAGAATGACATAAAAATAGTCATCTGTACAAAGCAATTCCTCTTTGACTGGTATCTTTGAAGTTCTCAGTGCGCTAAATCTATTACTACATATTAACTTAATGAAGTATATAAATTACACATTTCACTGTTTATCAACAACAATCATCTTAACACATTCTTTTAATCAATATTTTCAATCTAGTCATCCACTTCTTCATATTTCTGCCAATAAAGTGAAAAATAATGTTCTCTAAAATGGACAGAGATCAAGAATTTCAGTAATTCAGTTCGCTTCTTGGCATTAATAATTTGTGTTTGTGCCAGCAGAGATGTTCAGAGCAAAAAGATGGCAATCTTGCTGAGAAAGCATGAGCTAGGTTATTCAAACTAGTGGTCAGTGTTAATAAAAATACTGTTCACATCCGGAACAGCCGCAACACAAAAAACCCCAGAAACTGCAAATTCATGTTATTTAGTGCTATCAGCAGCAACTGCCTCTATGTAGTCCAACAACATCCCGAGTAGTACTGAAGTTAATAAACAGGGACAGAGTGTACTGTGGAAACGAGTATGATCAATTTTAGTCTACAAAACATCTCATAACAATCAACTGTTTTTCATTAGATAATACGAAGTCTTCTAAGTATTATATTTCTAAGAGTTAAACACCTACTAACCATAAGCTGTATTTTCCTGGCACAGCTAAAGCAGAATGATGCTAATTGCATGTTAAGGGTACTCATGAATATGTGCTAGTTGCATTCCTTAAAGAGTTCCTTTACATTTCTTTAAAGTACTTAATCCTAAATTAATTATAAGATGGAGTAATCAAAGAAGCATGCATCTGTAAGACAAACAAAAAAGCTTCTACTAGTGAACAACAACTTTTATCATTTTATCTTGCTTCAGAAGGAAAAACACCAGAAGTATTAAAAATGGATGAAAATTACTTTAAAAGGAAGTATCTAACTTCCAGTGAAAATCCACACCTACCGACCAGCCGCTGAATTGTCAGCACACAAGCTATACTGATACGAGTAGGCAGCTGAGGTACCTAACTGCAGCCAAAGGGAATTTTTAAAATAAAATAAATGGTACTAACTCTAGACCAACAAAGCTTTTAAAATAAATGGAATCCTATTCAGTGCATTGTGGTCACCTAATTTCAATTATTTAAAAAACACAGTTGGCATTCTGTAATTGCTACTACAGGCAGTGTCTTTGTAACTACTATGGGGAAAAGCAATTACAAAGCTAAGTCCTGAAGGCTTTGTTTGGGCAAAATTTCAACACAAGTTTTCTTAAGTAATGACTCCAAGTTTTTCTTTGGAACATCTAAACACTTTTTTTTTCCCTGCAAGCAGGACTCAAGATAAGGAAATTAAATATGTTAACTTTATCTTTATTTTCATCTCAATGATTAAATGACATATTTACTGGCTTTTTATTATGTTACCTTTGCTTCTGTGAACTGAGCCCATCAAGTTTCCATTGGCCTTAAAAAAGCCCCAGGAACTGAAATAGAAATGTTGATACAGCTTCGCTGTATAAACTCCCTGATAGCTACTGCAAAAATGGAACAGTTATAAAATCCACTGCAGGTCCCTTTGAGTAAAGAAGATAGTTCTGATACTCTTTTAGTTCCATTTGTGGTTCAGTGGCTGATGAGCATCATAAAGAAAATTAAAGTAAAATTATGAAGCAATAACAACACAACGTGGTGGTGACTGAAAAAATTTCTCTAACTCAAAAAAGCTGCCAAAGCAGTTACGTGACGCAACTGAACTATTAAGTGTACTTGAAAGAGTAGGACAATGACTTTCTTTACTAAGTTTAATTTAAATTGATAAATAGTCAGATGCTACCATTTTGCAAGTAATCTATACATATAACAAAAATCATTCTATGGCATTTTTTTACCATAGCAATTTAGAATGCGACTGGATAAGCCCGGTGAAAGAGACCATTCTGAGTCTTATATCTTCACACTACTTTATATGCAGTAAAGCATTTCCCTCTAAATCAACCCCAAAGCCTGTATGAACAGCTCACAAAACCTCTATCAATCCTGTGACGTGTTATTAACAACAAAGTGCAAGAGAGAAACTGAAAGGGGTTAAGCGATTTGCCAAAGATCACATACATCTGAAAACACTGAATTGACTCCCAGTTTTGTTGTCAAACCGCCAGGCTAATACTTGTTACATTTCCTTCAAAGTGATTAAATCATCAGAAACCCAGAGGTTGTAAAATTGTGGCCTTTGGAGACAGTTATGCATTTATCAAGTAACTACAATTCCTTCCCACCTGCTATTTTTATAAATGATCATAGACTACCAACTTATTTTGCTGAGGTTATTTGCAGACTGAGATATCCCTGAAAATGAGCAGAAGCAATCTTGCTATTATTAATGTAATACTGCAACATACAACACAATCAGCTACAGTCGTATCATGAGAACAAAGTATTTTCACAAGTAAACAAATATATTCATATAGAAATATATAGGCTTTAATATATAGATATATCTAGTATATATTATATATACTTACAAGCATAATAATATATGACTGTGTGTGTATATATATATAAAATACATGATTTATAAAAAAAGCTTAATGAGGAAGTAGCTTTATTTTTGCTACCATGCAAAACTACAGCGCAAGATTGCACTCCAATAAGAAACAGGCCTTTAAACTTTTCAAACAAATATTTTATAGAAGGTAACTAGAAACAAGCCTACACTGAATAAAACATAGTATTCAATGTATGTGTACATTAATTGAGAAAATTTTTAAGAAGCAGTATTTCACCAATGCCCAATTACAAACACAAAAGACATAAAACCTTACTAAATCAGAAGTGTGTCTTTTCAAAGATGTTTCTGCTTTTTCCAACCCTTTGTAATTACAACTGTTCATTTCTTGCAGAGTAGTTAGTATTCGGTATTTAGCTGTTCTAAGATTTTAAAAAGTGGACCTCAAAGATACAATTGATACCATCTTCCCTTGTGATTGTCTCCGTGTCTTTTTGTGGCAAGGCATATTCAAGCCTAGAATCTCCAGCATGTGCCTTTAGAACACAAGTTATTTCTTTCTTTAGATTCTCTGAAGTTCCTAAATGCTTTTTGGCACTACCATATTACTGACAGCCACCCAGTTTTGATTTCATTTCTAACAGAGAAGTGTAAACCCCCAGCCTTTAGAGATTACTACTTACTTTCAGGTTTTGAATCCACTACTGCGTGATGCATCTCTTTCAGCTGGAGCTGTGCTCTTTGCAGTCTCTGCTCTGCATGGAACAACTTTGGAGAGAGAATTGGACGCACATAAGCTCATTCCTTTGAAATGCATATTCAAACAACTAAAACAAAAAAGTATCAAAAAGAATCCCCAAAATAAAAAGTGGTAGCTATAAGCATCTGGTGATTATCTGTTTCACAAGGGAACGTGCCAGAACAAATTTTCAGCAATTGGCCTGGGTTTACTTGATATTCTCTAGTATTAATTAAGCAAAGTATTCTCGTACTCCCAAGCGATATTTTCTCTATGGAAGAAATTCATTAGACAATTTTCAACAAAAAAAATAAGTGGCTTGAACATTGAAAAAACAAACAAAAAAAGATAGCAACAATCATGATTACAGCTGATGACTATCCTTATATTGCAGTTGTTCAATGCAGCTGAGTTGTCACAGCAATCCAGTGTCCAACTTGAGAGCACAGTGGAAAGCCTGTTGCCAAACTGCACCCAGTTGATTAGCATTTTTGTGATTGAGAGGGATGTGTACTGAGAACTGGAATTAGCTGGACATCACATTCATTTTAGTTGTGACCTCACTCAGGTTCAAGCAAATACCCAACAGTTTGAAAGCCTGTTGATTCACATTGATTCCACATCCATAATAGCAGAAATCTGGGGCTTTTTCCCCTTTTAACACAGTGTAGAAGTTCCTGTTAGAGAATTTGGTGAGATGATATAACAATGTGGCACCAGGTTTTATTTAAGTATTTTGTTTTGACAACGTAGCTCAGGAATAAAACCCACCCTTATACTGCGATGTCAGCTGCTTCCAGTGCTTCCCAGGACATCATCTTTGTCAAACTCGAGGACCAAAATCCCAAGGTTGCTCCTGAATACATATTCCCCCCACCCAGTGAAAAGCTGAGGTACTTCAGCCCCTGAAATCTTACTGCAGATGCAGAGAGATACAAATCAAACTAAGGAAACATTTGCTCACTACCATAAATATAAAGAATTGTCTTTGAGCGCTACAACAGTAAGTCATAGAACATTTCCTGGGACTGCTACAGGATGATGTCAGCGACAGCTGAGGCAGCCAAGTACCTTGAATGAGGTGTTCAAAACTTGCAGGGTCAAGCCTCTTCCCTTAAAATGTACACAGATATTTATATTTAAAATGAGATTTAATTTTCTGATGTTGGAAGAAGCTCTGTACTCTTGTTCCTGATGTACTTTTTAAAATGCATGATTCCCAAACAAATTTCAACAACTATTTATTTTAATAGGCGTGCTTTTATGTCAGTACCTGATTTTTTTGTTCTTGTTTCTGTTGAGCCAAAGATTCTTCTCTTTCTTTTTCTAAGCGAAGCTGTCTTGCTATTTCAAGCATTCGTTGATGATTTTGTACTGTCTCCACCTACAGCAAGTGGATAAATAGTGCATGTTACTGTCAGATAGTTGAGAAATACATTAAAGAGATCATATGTCTCACAAGCCCACTTAGCACTTCCTTTCCATACATGTTACTACTCAGAAATGACAGCGAAGTACTGGACTCAAGATTCTTAAAAGCTCTGGACTAACGCCTAGGGAGATTCCCTGTAGGTCAATTAGTTACTCGATTCCTTCCTAGACATACAGTATGTTTATCTTAATCCTTGTTTGCATTCCAAAATCAGAGTTGCAAGCCAAGGATTATGACACTGAAATGTAACAGCGTTACTTCTCTTATTACCCGCTTCTTAAGACGTTCTACTCTTTTGACAAGTTGATCTTTCTCCTCTTCCATTGCACTGATGTCCTAAAAAGCAGAAAAAATAGATAAAGAAATGCTAATTTATTTACAAAATAATATGGATTGGACTAAATTCTGTTCAAATTAATATGAAAATCAGAATTCTTCTATGGATACACTGAAATGGTTATAATTTTATTGATCTATGATCAGAACACCCAGGATTCCAATCTCTCTCTTCTCTCTCACTTCCCCCACAGTTCCCACTCTCTTTATGCTAATATTCCTTCATCTGCAACCTTCAGTATTAGTGCGAACATTTAAAATAAAAGCAGGTGGACATCTCTAAAATAAAAACAACCAAACAGAAACCACCAAGAAAAAATCAGCATGAATTCAACACCTGATGCAGTCAAACATATGTTCTTAATGCAACTTCCTGGCAGACAATTTTACGTGAAGTTGCATATAAGTGATGTTTGCTGACACTTTTTCTATTACGATTGTGTTTAAAAAAAAACACTTTCTAGTGCTAAAACACATATCCGATTATTCTCCTTTAATCCTATCTTTAAACAGCAGAGATTGATAGCTATGAAAGAAATAAATTCTCCAAATGTAGACCTTATCTCAACATTTGCTTAACTTGTCTATATGTCTTACTGGAAAGCTGTACAAATGCTTAAATATTTTGCTGAAATAGGTCAAATATCTTTACTTAACCGCTTTGCCACACATAGGATCATTATTTTTGTTGACTTAAGATCTTAATTCATTCAACACCCTCTGAAATTATTACCCTGTATCCGTAAAGCAAAAGGCTCTGTATCAGTTTGCATTCACAGGAGAAGGACTTCTAATATGTGAAAATCATGCTGAACAGTCTTGGCAGCCTTGTTTCCCAATCTGCCTCAGAAAGCTCAGTTCTAAGCACGAGTGAGGACTTTCTAATCTGTTTGCCAACAGAGAACAGTTTCAAAAAGGCAGCCGCAGTGTTTTATCAGCTCTGACCTCTACAACTTACACACTGCAATGAGTCCACAAAACCAACAAAAATAGAACTGACATTCAAAAAAAATCTAAACAAAACTTGTGCAATTTTGTCAGGTTTTTTTACCCTTCTTATTTCTGCAGTAGATAAACCAGATGTTTTGAGCTGCTCGCACTCCTTATGTAGGTTTTTAAATGCTTCCATCAGTTCTTCATACTATAAAATGAAATCAAAACCATGCAGAATGAGCTCTGTGTCTAAGGATTTTCAATCAACATGTTGCTTTACCACTAAGACAGTAAATATGGAAATAGAAATATGGTGAGAACAAGAATTAAAGGCATTTTTTCATCACAAAAGCTTGTCAACTTAAAAAGCAAAAATGAAAAATCACAATTATCTTCCATTTGAAGGTACACTCAGAAGTTTCACAATTTCTTCAGTATTTTCACCTCTTCCCTTGTAATACATACTGTATTTTCCAAACAGGAAGATAAAATGTTATCTGAATGGGACAATGCTGTATTAACAAATTATTCTCTCGTACTATAAATCTGTAGATATCACATACGTAAATTTATCAGCCCAAAAAGGAAGAGCTTAATCTAACAACATGCTTGATCGAAGCAATGGGGCTTGAATTCATAGAGAACTGAGCTTCAATCCCGCAAAGCGGTCCAAGAGCACACCTGACTTAACATGTGAGAAATAGTTTTGGAACATTGCATAATCGTGCCCTCAGTATAATACAGAGACTGATATATGTAGTTTGGTAGTTAGAAAGAAGTAGACTGTGCTACTTCCACATCAGTACATTGCCCACCAGTAATCTTAAACTGAGAGGCAGTGTGAAAGTCTGCGTGGGTAGAGAAATAACAGGGGACAGAAAGAGTTTAGAAATATGGATAGGGAATAAATTTAGATTCAACTTGGAGAAACGCATGCTGAGATATAAGGAAAGATAATCTCCACAGAAACAGCCATTCAATAAGATGGAAAAATCTAAAAAGAGAATATCAAGTCATTTTTTACTTCCTGGAAAGAGCAATTGATATGAATGTTGAACACAAAATGGCAACAGCAAAGGCCAGTTCAAACAAAGGCATCATACCCCTGAGCAGTGAAGCAGCAATTCTATTCTATAAAACCCTGAGGAACCAGCATCTGGAATGCTCTGTTCATTTCTGGTTTTTTCAATATCAGACACACACTGACAAGCTGGAATGAATTCAAAAAAATACCAATAAAATGGCCACTGAGAAGAAGATAAAATAATGGAGAAAAAGCTTGATTAAATGGCAAATAAAGGTATGATAAGGTATGCAGACACTGGACAATGCAAAATGAGTTACAAAAAAGTAGGAGTAAAAACACAACTGGCCTGCATTATATCACTTACGCATTACAGAAGGTAAGTACTTTAACAAATAATGAAATAGCAGGTAGTCTCTAAGCAACTGTATTCACAATTGCTGACGTCCAACAGCTCTTCTTTGTGGGCATTCTCTACTTCTTTCAAAAGGGGAGTTTAGTAAGTCTTTTTCTTATTGGGACACAAAATTTCAAGACTAATGGTAAGATTCAAACAAGGGCATAACAGTTTGCCAGATGGTAACGAAGGGAAGGTTTCTTACTTTCACTGAATAAAAGCTGCAGCTACCCCATGCGCACCCAAAATAAGTGACACGCTCAAATGACTGAAGAACACCCAGGTTCCTGTAGCAGAAAGAAAGATTCCTGGCACCTGGGGCAACTCACAGAAAACCGGACTAGATTTATGCCTTAAGTTGCTTGGTTTTTAAATGATATATTGCAACCAATCTGACGTCCAAATCACAACAGAGTTGAGAAGGTGGCAAGTACTCTAAGTACCTTTTTAAAATAATTTGCAAAAGTACATTTGAGCGTGATTCTATACACCATAAAACCTGACCATGGTCTAAGATTTCCAAACTCTCATGTTTGAAATGTTTCTCTTAAAATACAGTATTGCAAGCCTGTCTATCTAAATACTTTATGCCAAATTCTTTAAGTCATTAGTGTCTAAATATTTGCATGGTAATGGTAAATTACATTAAGGCACTATATTACCCCAGCTTCTGTTTTGAATTAATCAGCAGGGTATTTAATAAGTTTAATAAGACCATTCTATTACTGTAATCCCAAAAAGGAATACATCTTACGTAATGGAATTAATGGAGCTGGATATTTATACATATTAAGACTATGACATACTGAAAAAACATAGAAGCTACATTCCTTTCTCTCTTTCCTA
The DNA here is from genome assembly GCF_963924245.1 of Chroicocephalus ridibundus. Classification (NCBI taxonomy): domain Eukaryota; kingdom Metazoa; phylum Chordata; class Aves; order Charadriiformes; family Laridae; genus Chroicocephalus; species Chroicocephalus ridibundus. The sequence continues at coordinate 5,336,011 of NC_086296.1, read as the reverse complement.
CTTCTACTTAGTTATTTCAAGTTATAAATCCAATATTGTTAGTGTAAACAAAAAAATAAAAGGCTTAGCCAAGCTTCAGTCAGACTGTACAGCTTTGTTGGTTTACAGTTAATAAATGGAGTTACCTGTTACAACCATTCGAAAACACTGTGATTTTGCAAGTCACTATACATAACAAAAGGCACAGAAAACTGGATAAAAATTAGGTAAATATGTACCTCAGATAATACAGATCTAAAAACATAACTTTGGTTCACTTTAAGCTTTACATTTCAAACCCACCCACTCTGACTATCTAAAATCAACATTTAATGCTCACAAAAGAAGTGGGAACATAATGAGTAGGAATGTCAGCCCAGAAAAAAGAATTTTTTTACTTATTCACAAAAAAATAAATGGTTGAAGTGGGATAAGGCTAATATAACTATTAGGAACTAAATGCTATACAATCAATTGACAATTAGGAGACATTGGCATTTGGTCATAACATTTTCTGGACTCGTCTGAAGTAGTAATTTATAAAGTTAAAAATATCCATGTTGTAATTCATATGGGAAAAAAAAGTGTTTAAAAATTAAGAAATAAAAATCTGTCCTAGCCAACATGGCTCTGACCATTATTTAGCACCCAGTACTTAATGGGCTTAACACCTTTTAATTCAATGCTACCTATTAATATACAATTTCAGGGTTATTGGAAGAAAGGCAGTCAAGACATATTTCTTATTACAAATCTTTGGTCACCCTTGATTCCAACATGCTCTTAACATAACTCACTTGAACACATATCTCAACAGTAACTCCCACTTTCATTTATCCCTCCTCCTATTGGCACTTTAATTAATTAACATAAAGTGTTGGCATTCATGAAAAATGGTACCTGCTTGTTGATGTCAGCCACAGTATCATCCTGTAGGAACTCCGCTGGCACTTCCAATTTTACTAAGAAACGTGCCAGGTAAGCTCTTTTCTTGAGTTCATTGGTCCTCTGAAGAAGCCAATGTAAGACAGGATAAATTACAGGTTTGCTTCCAGTAACTAACCCTTGGCGAAATGCACTCCTATACAAAAACGACAGAAAGAAAATACCGATAAATCTCAAACTAAAGAACACTGGCTTGACACAAACAATTTGCTGTATTTTAACATTCCCTCTCCACTTGCCTAATAATTTTCTTAATGCTGTTGTTAAAGGAGAAAATACTCATGATGCCAGATCGCTGTTTATGACACCGATTCTTCTACCTTTAGACAGATAAAAACCCCATAACGCATCAAAAGCCTAAAGCCAGCAACAACGACTCATCCTTTTCCGCGATATTCTTCGGGAATAAAGGCGACGTGGGAAGAGTGTGCGTTTTGTGGGTTATAACCCGGCTCAGAGGGTGCAATCCAGCCGCGAGCGGCTGGTCGGAAAGGGCTGGGGAAGGGACTGACCCTGCCAGGCATGCGGCACCCTCTCCTGGCTGACTCCGCAACAGCAGCTGCGGCAGCAGGGCCCGAGGGGCAGCCTACACCTGCAGGAGCCTTCTGCTGGCATCCCCTATACCATACTCTATAGGGACAAGCAAGGAGCTGTCTTCAAGGCTTTACACATACCCACTGGGACAGCCGAAGTCAAAAATACACACAAGGACTGAATTAAAGGTCGTTACCATGTAAGATGTAAAAGATACTTTACCAGGATTTGTAGAGAAAAAGATACTTACAAATCTGATATACTTCCTGGGGGTTTGTATTTAAGGATACCAAGAAGACTCAACATTCTTTTAGCTGTTTGTTCTGGCAGCTCCTCTCTAATGTCAACAGCATGCTAAATAGTAAAAAAAAAAAATAAATTAATTATCCGCTGTTCATCCAAGTCATGTAAATTAACTAGCAACACTAAAATAATTTACTTTATCCATTTATCATGTTATGTCAATGAAGTGAGATGCTACACACAGAACATCCTTTTTATCACCAAACTTCAATTCTCTTCTAATGGATTTTTCTCCAACATGTGTATTCAGGTAAATTTATCCTAGGTATACATTTTCCCTGCTCATGGGACCTGATCTATGCAGACAAACCAATTACTTCCACCAAGGAAGTCAGATACCCAGTCACACCAAGGTATACCTATTTGTGCCCCAGATGAATGAACCATCCCTTCTGATCTTACACACACTTTTGGTAGCCTCAAAGAGAGGGATTCAATATCTATTGCAACAGCTAGGACGTGAGGTTCAGTTCTTGATCAGTTCCTGCCCTGTACATGTGTGCAAGACACAGCCTGACTTTTGACTTAAGAACACAGCGGTTGTCAGTAGAAACCAATTTAAAACCTGTATCCCAAGGAAAAATATATAGTTATCAGTCTCTAGGGGACAGGGATACAGTATCCCTGGCCCAAGAAACATTTGCTGTTTTGCCAAAAACACATAGATGTATAGACAGAAAGGATCCTTGCCAGGCACATTTATTTCCAGGAAGATTCACACAAGCTATTTTGGTAAACCAAACACGCCACAAGATTATACAGAGCCAGACCTAAATAAAAGCAGATTTCTGCATCAAGCCCATTTAAGATGTTTGCGATTACGCAGGTCTGAGCACCTCTGATTGCCTTCCTTACCTTTGGGTCAATCTCCCCCAGAACATCATTGAGCAGCTGCAACAGCTGCACTGACTCTAAGGAGTCAAACGTGATTAAATTGTAGTTCTTCCTGAAGGGCTCCTGATTGAGCTTCTCAACAATGAACTGGATTTGGTCACTCATAATCGTGGCCTGGGAAAACCTCTGCAGAAAAGACAGAAGAGATGTCGGAAGGCCTCGGCGGGGAGAGGGAGCCGGGGGCTGCCGGGAGGGCGGGTGAAGGCGCCTCCTCAGCGAGGCCCACGGCAGCCCGCAGGCGGTGAACCGGCGCCGGGCTCGGCCCGGCCACCCCCTCAGCCCCGCGGCCTACAGAGGAAGGCCCGGCCCCTCACGGAGACCGCGGGAGGAGGCGGCCGGGCCCTGAGGCGACGGGGCGGCCTCGTCCTTCGCCCCGGCCCTCCCGCGCGCGCGCCTCCCGGTTACCCTGGTAACGGTTGCCCGGGCCAGGGCGATGGCGTCACTTCCGACGCTACCGCGCGCTTCTGCCAACGCGCCGGAGCGGCTGGAAACGGGCCCGCGTGAGGGGGCGTCCGCGCATGCGCAGATCGGCGGCGGGGCTGAGGGTGGCGGGGGGCGGCGGTCTGTTGAGAGGCGCCGCCGCCCCGGAGGGCCGGGGTGTCCCGGTGGACGGCGGGTTCCTGCCCTCTCCTTGCTTGTTTCGCTGCCCTCGCAGCCGGCTGCGGCCTGAGGAGAGGCAATGCGGAGCAAGTCGCACTGGGAGGCCTCGCGGCGGCGTTGCGGCCTGCTCCGGACGGCTCTTCCCGCCGCGCCGCTTTGCCAGCTCCTTGGGGCTCTGGGAAGCTCAGTCTCCCCCCTTTCCCGCCCTGAATTGGGCAGGAATTGGGTTTTTTATCCCCCGCTCCTGAGCAGAGGGCAGCTGGTGGCAGTGCCAGAGCAGCAGGCCCTGCCCCATGCCGTGGTGTGAGGCAGTGGGGGTGAGCACGGCACCATGGCTAGACATGAGATGGGTTTAGCAGTAGGGTAGGGTCGATGCTGCTTTTCTGTGTGGGAATCGTGGCAGTGGTTGCCGTGATGCTGGGGCGTGCATGCCACAGGCCAAGTCTCATGTGTGACTTCCTCACAGCACAAGTGCTCTTGATGCAAGGGACGGCAGAAATAGGTTTGAGATTCACCCTTTAGAGTATATACTTAGCTTTGTGGTTTCTTAAGAGGGAGGCTGTTGTCGCATGTGTAGGAGATGTACAAGCAGATTGATGCAGTTATGCAATTAAGATCTCTGGCGGTCTTTGACAGCATAAAGAAATCTAAAGTGTGGCTGATGTACTTATCAGGTGAATGGTTACTTCATTTCTTTGAAGTGGAACAATGCATAGAGGATCCTTGTGAAACAGGAACGCAAGTCCTGTGCCCAGGCTTCTTTGGGGGCAAATGGCAAATTTATGTCCTCAGGGTTGAGCATCAATTGTTGGTGTGCCTCAAAGTAGCAATAAATATGTAGTGCTAGCTATGCTAAATCTGAAACAAGGACAGGATTTTCAAAAATACCAAACAATCAAAAAATATATTAAAGTGAAACTTGTTCATGAAATGCATATCTCCCGATCTGCAGGTTTTTTGTTGCAGATCCTTCAAAACCCATGCTTAGACCTTAAATAGGTAGATTTTGGAGCCTCTGCTATTGCAATTACCTTCTTGGATAGTCTTCGAATCCCATGTGAGTCCACAGATGATGGATTAAAATATGCAGTGAGTCATATTAAATTGGTGCCAATTGAAATGCACAGGTTGTAAATCAATGCAGAATTTGACTCAGTAAATAGAAATCATAAATGTAATACTTTGCAATTCTAAGCACTGCGTCTATCTTAGTTTAGCTCCTTTTTTTCTTTCTGAGGAGCAGAAAATGCTTCATAAAATACTAATTTACTGGTCTTTGTGGGAAGCCTGAAAAGTGACACTGCAATGCTGCCCTAGCTTTTAGCTGGCTACACTAAGTTACAGAGGAGATGGATGTGTTGCTTGTGATTGTGCATGAAAGCTGTGATAGAGCCAGGAACATAATCCAAGTCTCCTGACTCCTGGATTTGAACTTTAAAACCAGATCGTATTTCCTTTGTGCTTTCAGTCTGTATACTGACCTTTAGGAATCGTATTTACCTACAAGTTCCCAGAAGAGATCTACTTTCCCTTGACATGCTTTCCTGGTATCAATTACACTTTTCTGCTGATGAGTATTTTGAGCATATAGAATACACAGAGCAAATGAAAACGGTATTTCCTGTGGAGGCACCAGGGGCCAGGTCTGCTCCCTGTAGACTGCGTTAGTAGGTAATAGGAAGTGGTGGATGTAGGTCCATCGCTTAATGCTAGAGAAATACCGTTTCTGTAAATACTGATACAGATCCTCTCTTCAGACCTCAGCGCAGAGGAGAGAGCGATGGTGCTCACAGTGCTAAGCATGGAGAGAGAGGGATCTGTGCTGGATACAGTGGGAGGGTGCTGCTCTGAGATTTTTTACATCAGATTATTCGGTCCCTAGGCTTTCGAAGAAGCAAGTTCCTCTCTTCTCATATCTCTGTAATGTTACAGAGGCAACAGATAAAGAAGAGGAAGGATGTCTGAAAACTTTAGAAAACGCCAAGATACAAAGAAGAAAAAAGATGGTGAGATTGTTTCATTGTATCATGGTGCAAAGCTATGAAGTCTGAGTGTTCTGACTTGGGGAAGAAGACCTCCATGACCAGACGTCATTAGAACTGGACTGTCTGAGCTCTGGCTTGCTGGCCTGTTTAAAAGCTCAATTTGCAGGAGCAAAATCATGCATTGGAGCCCAGTTCTATGGGACTTCCCAACTTGGGGAAAGTATGGGGGATCCTGTGTTGTCCTTAAAGTTGTTGGCTTTCGTGATCCTTTCGTCCAATGGTTTTGTGCTATTGGTACATGCAGCCCAAAGTAGCCGTACTGCTACCCAGGCTGCCTTGCCTGCTGCTTGATACTTACAGTCTGTAGTGGTGTCTGAATTTTACAACTTCCTGCTTAAAAAACATTAAGGTCTTCACTTCTCTATCACAACAGAATCTTCACAGACATAAAAGAGGTGATAGCTTTCAGTGCAGCCTTGGGTAAATATTACAGGAGGCAGCTGAGATATTTGCTTGATGCTTAACTTACCTTAAGTTATCTTAGTTGGGGTGATGTGGTATCTGGATCAAGTCTTACAGAATCGAAGACCAGTGTGCATATATATTTGCTGTATAATTCTGGGGGCATTTTCCAAATTCCCAAGTTAGTTTACATGGCGAGTGATACAGAGTTTCAAGTAAAGTTTCCTAATGACATGAGAGTTGCTGTAAGAGCTCAGCCCTATAGTTCCATCCAGTTCTCTGGGTAGGGGAGGCTTATGTTTTATATTGCTTGGGAAAGGCTTATGGAAGCTGCTTATTGAGAAGGCATCATGCAGAGGCAACGTGCAGAAGAAAGAGAAATAAACGATCCAGAGCTCTTTAGATCTGCAGGCACAGCTTCATTACTCCCTCCTGACTTTCTCCTCCCTTTATAGCTATTGCTGTGTGGATGACTGCCTTGCAAACTGTGAGAGAGCTCGACCATACAGGCCAGCAAATCAGAGTGGAACGAAACCTGAGCAAATCGAAATCGTGCTCCATGGGCAAAGAGAGATCACCTTATATGGGAACATCATGGGCAAGAAGATGAATACATCCGGCTGAGCTGCTGAGGTCAGATCCCAAACAGATGGAAGACGTTAATATGAAAACAAGAGCATTTAGCAAGAGAAGACAACGCTTACTTCTGCTTCATTTATGCAATCTGAGCCCTCCTGTTTGTGTCTTTTATTATAAATATTATTGTGTGTGTGTACACACAGGTCTGACTGTGTTATGTTACAAATCAAATTCTTTGTGGCTAGTCTAGCACCTAAATACATCTCAGGTCTGTTTCTGGTTCCCACTTGCAGCTTTTTCAGTTGTTATGATGTAGCAGGATTTTGCTTGCTGAAGTGTCACTAATACCAACCCTAGTGGTATGGACTGAGGTCAGCAAAAGCCTAAGGGGTGATCACCGATGTCTCAAAAAATTAAGCCTATTTGTGCAGAATGTAACTTGTTCCTGTGTGCTGAAGCATTTAAGACAGTACTGAGAGCCAAGAAGCCTGTCTGGTCCTGAGTGCTTTGTCATGACCACAGCTATAGGTAGCATCCTAGGTGATTTAAAATACTGAAGGATTGGAAGAAAATCATTAGATCTGCGTTGTAGGTTTTGTATATTTTGTGCTTCTGTGGGTCTTCTATTGCAAGAGAGAGGACCCTGGTCCTTTTAATCTGGGTCTAATGGATTTTGATCCAAACTTCGTGTCTTTCAGACTCTGAGACTGAGATTTACAGGTCCCACCTCAACAGCTCCGCATCTTGACAGCTCCACCTCTTTACAGCATCAGACGGTGGCTTCACGCCTGCTTCTTGGCCCCCTGGACCAGATGCAGTGGTCTTGCAGCACACTGACCAGCTCTGGCTTGTGTGTGGTTCTGTGGAGTAGGAGAGGCTGCAGCCAAAGTATGTGCCGTGTATTGGTTCTGCTGAGAGGAGTAGTGACTTTGTCACTCTGTTTTAATCCCATGACCTGATACAAAACCAATCTAAGACCAAATAGGATGAGGATGGTGTCCTGTGCAATGTCAGATAAGGAGCTGGAGATCTCTGTGGCCATTGATGACCCAAAAGCTTGCTTTACCATCGCCCTGCGCCTTTCATGGCCATTGCTACCCCTGCAAAGTGGGTGTTGCATGCGTCTGCCCAGTCCAGAGGTGCATTACATCATCTTTGCATTAGTGTGAAGTGTTGGGTGGTGGAGAGTCAGGCTCAGAAGTAGGTCAGTATAACACTGGCTTCCATCCATTTAGCCTCATCTCTACGGTTGTCCCAGCATTACTTCAGACTGGTAAAGTCTGGTAGTACTGAGGAGAGATGGTAACATCAACAGAAGGTGAGAAGAACAGTGCTGAGCAATCAGCTCTGGAACTCCAGGCTGAAATTTGGTGCTTTTTCTGTGAACAGACCAAAGGGTGTGTCTCTTCAGGGAGTTCTTGATTCCATCAACTGTTGTTCTTTAGGAGGCTTGTGGTGCCATTCTCATACAGGTTTCTGACTGTGCCTTTAAGTGCAGTGGCCTGGGAAGGATGTAGGGGTGGAAGAAGACAGCCCCAGGTAGCTGCAGTTTTCAAAAGCCAGCACCTCGCAGGAAGTGCTAGCAATGGGTGTAAGTGTCTGCCTGGAGGGCCTGACTCAGTACAACTCTCCGAAATACGTACGCATTCAGAGTGTTACATGGGGATGTCTGAAAGCTTTCGTTTATTTAACTTTTGCTGTGTCTGTTTGGTAAGTGCATGGTGATGGGATGCTGTGTTGTATGTGAGCAAATATTTCTTGTATCGGGGGTTGTCTCCTTACAACTTGGCTTTCAGCGCTTTGAGTTTTGTGGCAGCAAACAAGATCATTGAGCTGGTGTTAGACTGTTCATGGAAGGTGGATGTGGTTGTGGGAACATTGTAGTGGGAGTGTGGCATAGCATGTTATCTAACAAGGTGGAGTTGCTTGAACAGAGTTAACTAAGCTTCCTCTAAAAAACACTTGCAGTTTTTTTTCTTGTCATGCTGTCTGTTTTTGTTTCTTGTCTGAAAAATCCAAAATAACTCCACCAAATAATCTCAGATTCACACCAGTGTTTCTGAGATTAGAGTCTGATCTGTAGAGTCTCCTATTCAGGGTCAGATGAAATGGCGAGTCACCCCTTGCAGCAGATTTCAAGAACAATAAGATGTTTTAGGAATATGCAATAATTGATTGCCTCTAAAGGGCAGATTTTCTTCTTTGTTGCCAAACTAGGGCTGTTCTCAGTGATAAGTGTTTGCTGAACAAAGTCTGCCGAAGTTCATAAAGTTGGTTTCATTCTCATGGGAGGGCAGCAAGCCAGGACATTGAGCTCATTGATCGCAATCTCACAAAGAATCAAGACTGCAGGAAATTCAAGTTGCCTTACTTCTGCCTCTTGGGGAGACCTTGTTGTGGCCTTTCAGTACTTAAAGGGGGCTTATAAGAAAGATGGGGACAGACTTTTTAGCAGGGCTTGTTGTGATGGGACAAGGGGGAATGGCTTTAAAGAGGGGAGATTTACACTAGATAGAAGGAAGAAATTTTTTTACAATGAGGGTGCTGAAACACTGGAGTAAGTTGCCCAGAGAGGTGGTGGATGCCCCATCCCTGGAAACATTCAAGGTCAGGTTGGACGGGGCTCTGAGCAACCTGATTGTTGTGGTTTGGGCCGGGGTGGCCGCTAAATGAGAGACAGATGCTGTCTTTAACCTCTCTCCCTTTAGAGAAAGGAGAGATCTCCCTTCAGAGGGGAGGAGAGGGAATGAGAGAGAGACTTGTGGGTTGAAAAGAAGGGAATGAGAGAGAGACTTGTGGGTTGAAAAGAAAGCTGAAACTACTTCAATAAAAGTGTTGAAGATGTCCCTGCTCATTGCAGGGGGGTTGGACTAACTGACCTTTAAAGGTCCCTTCCAACCCAAACTATTCTGATCCTATGACGACTCGATGATTCTACACGGGTAATATACCCACCTGCTGCTGCTCAGAGCTGAGATCCCACTGCCAGTTTCCAACAACATGGTTATCCCAAAGCACTGTTTTCCAGAAGGAAAACTCTGAAATGGTATTAAAATAGACAATATAAATAAAGGAACACTGATCAGCTGCTTTGTATGTCTGTTCTTCAGATACTATTTTATCCCCCACCAGAACAGTCTATTGTTAAACTGAAATGGTGCTAGCTCTTGTGGCTTGTTTTTCAAAGCAAACCTTTTATATCACTTTTATGTAGTGTGGAAAGTATCTTCTGAACATACAATATTTTTTCAAAGTTGCCGGCGCTTTTATGAGTTAGATGAGTCTTTCACTAACACTTTAAATTCATGAGAAAGTGAAAACATTTGGCCAAGGTTTTTGAAGCAATCAGCATGAGGCACAAAAATAGTCACTCTGGAACGAGGACTAAGTATTTTAAGATCTCTTAAAAAAAAAATCATAAAGTAACAAGAACACTACTGTTTGTCACAGAAGGAGACAAAGTCTAGATACACAGCAACACAGCATGGGTGAAAGTTTTTGGATAGCATCAAGCCCTGTTGCAGTTAATTGGTGTTTCACAAATGGCATCTGGAGAGACAGGATGTCACCTCATGTTGTCTGTATCATTTAGGATGGGAAAATAGAAATTCTCTTCCTGCATATATCAGTTCATTTCTGACAAAGGCAAAACTTCTGAAAGGTGAAACCAAGGCAATCTTTGGTCCAGCCAATGCATGTACCTCACACAAAAAGGCTCCCAATTACTTGAAAATGTCCATCTGACTTCTGTCTTGCAGCACATTTGTCCAGAATGATACAAAGAAGCTGCCCATTTTATTCTTATGGGCTTACTTGTCCTTTCTGTTCTGTCTGGCCAGTTGTATAGTCATGATTTTCAGACTCCATCAGGAGGAGGATGAAGTTGACAGCTCAGTTCGCACTAGTGTGAAGGGAGTGACTTTCACAAACAACAGGATCTGGGATACAGCAGAATACACTATACCAATGCAGGCAAGTCTTAATTTAATGTCTGTCCAGTATTCATTCAGCTTCCATTGATACATCTGTCGCTTTCCTGATATGTCTCTGTCCTACCATTCAATGTGATTACACTGGAGACAGCAATGTTTAAAGCCAAATCTTCCCTTCTTTCCCTTAATAGAAGGAAAAAAATAATATCCTCTTTTATGAGATTTCTGTGGTGCTATTTGTTACACAATTTTTACATAATTTAATATTTTGGTAACAGCAAACCTAGGAACAGATTCACTCCAATACAGCTGTACTAAACAGAGTAGTGTTGTTCCCCATTAATGCTCATGTGTGTTTCTTGGTTTTCAAGCCAGTTTGAAAAAAAATAAAAAATTGGTGCCTTCTTGCCTCTGGCTGCTGGTTCCTGCCCTGATGATGTCCTTGGCTTTTCCTGTTTGAGATGGATAGCATGTGAATGTATATCAGGGGGAGGCAGAGCTGGAACAGCCTTGTCCTTCCAGGTGATGATCGGGAATGACTGAGGTCTGAATCGAGTATGTGAAATTTCAGTCAGATTCATATTCTTTCCTCCATGTAGGCAACAAACTCTTTTTTCGTGATGACCAACATCATTAAGACAGAGAATCAGCTTAAGCAGAGTTGCCCTGAGGTAAATATGTTTTGTGATTTGTACTTACGATGTATTGAATGCATGTTGATGTAAAAGAGTGAACTGTCCTCGGAACAGTCTGGTACAAGCAAATATTATTGCTCTTTATGTCTGTATCTCAGCAAATAACATGCAAGATCTAGTTTAATTGCTCCTTTTCTTTCTTGAGGAATCAGCTGGCAGTTGTGACTTTGCCTTGCACCAATGACCTTGCAGCCAAACCTGTCTGCATCACTTGCAGGAGGTGATGACATTCAGGCCAGTGGTTGCTCTCCAGCTTCTCTGGCATGGCTGCTGCTCTTGAGGAAAACCTGAAGGAATGATGGAGCTACAGAGTTGCTCTTAGCTTCTCTACTAGTATGGTTCTCTTACTGCTGTTCATTCCTACAGGTCCCCTTCCTTTCTTTCTGTAGGTCAAACCTGGTCGTCAGCTGCAGCTCTCCTCTTCATTTGGCTGGCCTACAAGTGGGACCTTGCAGAGTAGTTCCCAAATACAAATTGACTTTCACTGGCAAAAGTATACGGGACTGCTAGTAAACAACGAATTAAATAGTCCAGTATTAAATTTAATGTGCTTAATATTATAGGACAGAGTGTGAAAAATGGGAAAAGACATAAATAATAAAGGAAAATATTATTGTAAGCAAGGAAAGGTGGTTTTTTTTGGTTTTGCAGGTAGCTGAGCCTTTATCTCCTATAAGCCAAATAATTAGTAAGAGCTGTACCTGCTCTGCATTGTTATTTTCTCTTATCTGATATTTTGACATTGAAGCTGAGTAATCTTTTTACATAGGTGTGGAAAGGGGGATATTAATATTGCTCTTTTATGTAAATTTTTTTCCAGTATCCCTTCGCCAAAGCTATCTGCTCTTCAGACAACGACTGTAAAAATGGGAGTGCAGATATCCACAGTAATGGTAAGTAAACGGCATTTTCAGATTGAAATATTTTTTTTGTGGGTATTATCTTCTATTGCATTATTGACCAGTGCAGCACATGCAAGATCCAGCTTGGAGATTTGCAGTGGAACAGTACAGAATCCTAAGAGATCTCTGAGAACATATTTTCAAAACCACAAAACCGAGTTCTTAGCAGCTTGTGTGTGCCCTTACTAAAAGGAGAAACAGTGAGAGGGGGCAGAGGAAGGGGAGAGGTGAAAAAAAGTACAGACTGCTGTGAATGAGGGCCAAACCAGACACACAGTCCCATGGAACTCCATGGCTGCTTAGCAAGTGGAGTAACTGCAGGATCTGTTTGAAGGGTCTGTGACACCCCTGTGATGGTTAGGTAGTTCTCAGAGTAAGTCACGGGGCTTGTGTCCTTTATTTGGGAATAGTTGTCCAGAAGGCATCATACTGTTTTCATCAGGAATGTGAGTTCTTTGTAATGCTGAGACTCCCTGAATTTGAGCTGCTGGATGGATTATCACTTTCCCTGGTAAAGACTAAATGCTCACAGAAAATGCTGACTTTCCAGGAGTGCAGAAAGAATTAAGGTTTTCTGCCCACCTTTGTATCCTTGTTTAATTTGCTCATGTTGTTGAATTGAACTTCTGACTGAAACAGTTGGTTTCTCAATTTATCCCAAGGCTCAGATATGTAACTTCGTATAAAACTGTGAAGGAAATTACTTCACCCACAGCCCAAACAATGACAAGCACTGTTGACCCAAGCAAACAGCTAAATAAGGATTGATGAGGTGTGGCAGGACCATGGTTTGGGTAGTTCTTCCTACAGCTTCCTCCTATAGAAAGCTGTAACAATATGAAATGTCAAGTTCCCTATCTTACATTTGAGGAGGAATCCATTGACATGTTGAAACTGTCTCTTAATTGGTGAAAAACTCTTGTCTTTGCTAAGTAAGAGCTTGTTTCTCTACAGGAATTCAAACAGGAAGATGTGTGGTTTATAATGCAACTTTTAAAACCTGCGAGGTCAATGCATGGTGCCCTGTGCAATACATGGGAGAACCCCCTGAGTAAGTCAAAGAGATATCTGCATTTCTTTTTATGCCTAAAGAAGGATTTACTTTGACAAAGTCATGAAATTTTAGGATAATCCCTTCGCCTAGGCACATATAGATCTCATGTATGTAAAACAGCTATTTCTTTCCTAGCCATACTGTTAACACTCATTATAATATCTGAATAACTTCTAACAGTCTGTCCTGCTGTATGATTCTGCAGTGAAGTCATATCCTCCAGTTTGTATCATCACGCAGCTGCCATGGAAACAGTTTTAGATGTCACAGGCTCCTCTTGAATTCACTAGAGGCATTTGGCTCATTAATTCAAATGTCAAAGAAAATGCATCAACATAAGATAGGCTTAATCAGTTACAGAAATAAAAGGTTTCCTAACTTGGGGTTTTCTTCTGCAAGGCTTAGGGCTCTATGGTATAGAAATTCTTTGTGTGTTCATTTATCACAGTGAGGTTGCTTCCACCTCCCAGAACAATACGGGTAGCTTGGTTGTCTGTACATTGTGCTGCAGGCTAGTGTTTGGGGATCCACCTCACACTGGAGAACGGTCTCTCCATCCTCTCTAGGTAGATGATGAAAACCTCAGTGCTGGCAATCTGTAATAGTGAGCTGAAGAAAACTCCAGGAAAAAGACTCCACGGAACAATGCTGCTGTGAGCTAGAGAGTAGGATGGAGGGGCCTTGTAGCCATCTTTTTTTGTAACCTCATGACTGTACAGTGTTCCAAGATGAAAATGTTCTATTTCTATTCTGTATCAGCCAAAGCATGAAAAAAACTTATAAAAAGATTTGATTTCAACTGAAATGATGGAAATTGTACTGTAAGAGAGCAAATGGTAATCAATTTTAGCTCCTCTCAACCAGCTTTGAAATATGTATAAGAAACTAGGTCAATTATCACTTTTATTAACTCATTGCTTTTAAAAGATACAATCATGATTCTATGTATGTATCCCATCTTTTCCCTAATTTGGCGTTTTCTGCAGAGACTGAACAGTTTTTCCACTGCTAGGTCCCCTCCAGAGTGCACAATGCCTCCTACAGCTCCTTCTGCTGAGTTTTTATCAGCTCTTTAAAGGAATTTCCATTCCCTTCTCCTGCAGACAGAGTTGTGATCTGAAAAAGGTTTTGTCCAACAACAGGAAGGCTGTAATTGTTCGTACAGCATCCGGGAAAGATATGCATGAGTTTCCTGAGTTAATGAAATCCTAGGGTTTTTTATAAAGTTTCAGTGACTGCCAGTCATTTTTAAATGTCACACTGCGTAGGCTCACTGCTGCCTATGTTGCAGAGGGAATTTTGCTTTTAATTACATCGCACAGTTGACACATTTTGTCTTGTTTCCTAACCTTCCTCTAAAGTGCCAGTAATCGATTACTAGCAGGGACCAAAAATAATGGATGAGATGTTTGATCCAAACCTCTGATGTATAAAGTTCTTTCACAAGTTCCATCGGCAAGAAAAAAATGAGGAACCACTAAAAGGCAATGCTGAGTGTTTATTTTCTACCAGAACGATACATAAGACCAAGGTCAGAGCCCAGGAAGCTTTGCCATCTGGTTGAGATACAGAGGGAGCAATGTTTGGATTTGGTTACACCCATGATTGTCTTTATTGTCCAAATTCCTTTGAAAGGTAAATTTCATGAACTATACAGGAGACCTCCTTTTCCTTCCCGTTAGTTATGGCAGGAGCTGAACAAAGGCACTGCATGTTGGCAAGAAGATTCTTTTATTTTTGATTGTTCATTTGTGCCCTGGGGCAGGGCACAGTTGTCAGATTAGCTGGCTGAAGGACAGGTGTTTACAACACCTTTTTCAGAAGAACTTTGAATCAGATTCCAGATGCTTCCCAGTGGATAAATTATGAACAGTTTCACATTATAGGTTCATTCATTTTTCATTCTTTAAAAATTAACAGACATTATTAATGTCTTGACTGTTATGCACTGAAACTCATCTGTGACTTTCGTGTCCAGGTAGCATCCACAAATGTTAATTTGATTTACAATCAAGTTTCATTCGTTGACATGGTTTAGAAGACACTCCTGAGAAGACCCTCATGGAAACTGCATGTCATCCAGCTAATGTGCTTCTTGTCATCACAGATCTCTGATGCAAAGGCATTGCTCAAAATGTAATGATAGGAAAAATATTCCCTGCTTAGAAGCACTGTCCTTTATGTGGATGACTGCTGTGCAGACTGGGTTTCCCCCTTGGAATGGCTGTCTTGATGGAAATTAAAATATTCCTGGCTCATTCTTAAAATGGAACAATGCCATTACTCCAGTTCAGCATAGTCCCTATGCTACAGAAACAATGCCAAAAGTTGTATCTCTTGCTTTCCTATAGCCCTGGCAAGTCCTGGAGTGTAGCAGAGGTTGTCTCACACAGTCTAGACCAAGGTTACCCAGCTGGCAACTTGTGGGAAAATTCCTTCTTTCCTGACACATTAGCTTCAGAGAAATCATTCTTCTGAGGAAGGGTCAGACTGGCAGCCTGCTTTCCATTGTGTTTGCATTCTACCTACATATTTAGTGACACAAACCACTGCAGGGCAGGTCCTCAAACTAGGATCTGCTAGGGAGGCGGGACAACTTCTGGTGATGTGATTTGACACCTGACTTCTAGAGACGTCCTCTAGGATCGAGTGTGTCACTCATTCTTACAGTCTTACTAGCTGCGCAGCTCTGGTGTAAATGGCCACCTGTCTGTGAGGACCAGCAATGAAACTGCCAATTCATTGTGCAGAAATCATCAGCTGTCAAATTTCTTACTACTATTCTATAGCAAGATTTATATGAGAAGTCTCCTGAGATCATGTTTCAGCTGCATGTAGAGACCCCAGTTAGGCTTGGCCCACACAAGCAAGTGCAATGGAGAGAGAACAATTTATACCTAAAACTAAGAAAACCACCTCTCCTTTTCTTGATGCCCTGAGCCACTTAACTCCCTGCATTTCAATGTGTTATTCTTAGCAACATATTCCTCCTACTGACAGCTTTCCAGGTAATAGTAAAGTAGCATAACATTAGCTGATGTATTTAAGTAAAAGAAGTTAGTCAATTTGATGTTTCTTTTTTAGGCCTGCTGTTCTGAGGAGTTCTGAAGACTTCACTGTGCTAATAAAGAACAACATTCAATTCCCAAAATTTAATTACACCATGTAAGTGCAAACATTCCTCAATGCTTTCTGAAGTAGTTGTGCTCTGAAAAAACACTCGTATAAATTGGCACCTTCTTTACTCAAAAAGCCTATGCATTCAGGGCTGTATCTGCCTGAGTGACAGATAGCAAGTTTCTTCAATTCTGTAACCCTTTTAACCCTATGAATCCTTCAGGAACCAAAAGAAATAAGGGGAGCTTGGGAACAGAGCCTCCCAGCATAACTCTATTTCTCTCATGCACTGGACAGCAGAATTGTTTGTTCAGATATACTGGTTTACATTAGGGTAAAATCACTAAAATATAGCACAACAGACATGCAATTAAAATTATAAGGTAAAAGTGTTTAGTTTACACAGGTAAAATTTTGCTGGGGATAATATCCAAAGAGTAAAGAATTCATCTTGATTCCCAGGTCACAGTTAGGGAGATATACATCTGGTAGCTACAAAGCCAAAAGCTTCTATACTTACAAACCGAGCACATTTAACACAGGTTCTAGTACGTGTGAAGTCCCTTACCTGTATCTGCTCCAACTTGTTTTTAAATGTAAACAATTGTGTGTGTTCTTCACAGACTAAATATTCCAACAATTTTTAATACTTCCTGCACATACAACAAGACAATTTTCCCACTCTGTCCCATTTTCCGTCTGGGAGATATCGTTCAGGAAGCAAAACAGAAGTTTTCTGAGATGGCAGTAAAGGTCTGTGATATCTCTTTTTTCATGCTCAGCGTTAAAACATTTACTTGATTCTCTTCCTGCATGTTTTGCTGTCTGACATATAATGGAATGGTTCTAGGTTTAGAAAGTGATTGTGTGAGAAGCAAAGTGACGCCAACTTTCAAGAATTAAATGTGCTTAAATCTCACAGAATGGAACCCATGTTGACAGAGTTGATACTATTTTGTTAGTATTGTAGTATGCAGAGGGCCATTTACAAAGCACGGTGCATCTAAATAGGTTCTATACAAGGCTGTCACTGGTGGTCATCTTTTGATTCTACTCAAGCAGATCCTAAATTATGGGGGAATCATCCAAAAGTCAGACTGGCACAAATAGCAGCTTATATTCAGAGTCAAAAAGCACTTACTTTTGCTATTACATTTTCACTCTATTCTTTAGGATATTGAGCCAAATGCCCTTAACACAGTATCCAGCCATACCTCAGGATATTAACAATATTAACAGATGGGTAGAATAGAAGGAGAGACAAAGTGTCCTGCCCAGAGTCATCAACTGAGCCACATTTATTGATTCGTAGCCTGGCACAGTGCGTTCAAGATGAAACATTTGGACTGGGTGCCTACAAAACTTAGGCTTGCACTCAGGCTTTTGGTTTGATTCTATACATCTTTTAAAGCAAGAAAATGTCCATCACAGTATATCAGCTACATCCACACTTGTGCCACTAAGGTGAAGAGAAACAGCCATAAGATAGGAAAGGCCTGAATGAATAATAGAATAAGTAAGTAACTTCCAGACAAGACTGCTTGATTGGCAAATGTTGCTTATGAGTTAGTGTGTCTATGGAGATGTGTCCATGCCCTAAGCTTACTGTGTCTGTTTCCAGGGAGGAATCATTGCCATCAAGATTAACTGGGACTGTAACTTGGACAGCTGGTTTTATGACTGCAGTCCGAAGTATGGTTTCCAGCGCCTTGATGACAAAAAAATAATGCCTGGATTCCACTTCAGGTAAAAAATGTTTTATGAATCAAGTAGCATGTTTTCTGAGTTGAAGCAAAGATGTGATGAGGTGTGGGCAATGATGACTTGGAATGCCACGTTGTTTGATTCTCCTTCACTCTTGTAGTTACATCCTTAACCTACAGCTACTGCAGTTGTATAGATGTATCATCACGGTCGTCTTCCAAATGAGCATGTTTGTATTGCAGGAGATTTTATTTCTATGTTGAAAGGCCTAGAAACTTCCAACAGGTATTCTGGGAACTAACACAGAGAATAGTTTGGGCAGATTCCACCATATGGCAATTGAGGCTTGAAACTACCTAAACTTGTGAGTTTCCCAAGGCAATTAACACAAATAAAATAACAAAGTGTTTTTCTTCCCTCTGGGTAACCCCACAGTTCACTGAATCAAGATTTATTCAAAAAGCAAATTAGAGCTTTTGGTTCGTTATGCATATAGCAGATCTATGAGAAGTTTTGACAAAAAAATCTTGATGTGACTCCAGTTCTAAATAGTTACACAAAGCATTTATCAAATCTTATCAGCACATTTAAAACTAAAGATGTCCCTCAGATCTAAGTCAAAACTCTTGTGTAACAACACTCTTTTTTTGACTCATGGCATGATTATTATTACATTGTGGGTTTTCATACATTTGTGAAGCTAACGTGAGTGCCGTAACTGTGTAGGAACTGCCAGTGTATTCCAAGCTGCATTCTGCTGGAGCTGTGCCAACAAAGAAATAGGTGTTCCCTCTGACCTGGCAACCACAGACAGGAGGTGGAGGAGATCACAAGGAAAAAGCAAGACAGTGCTGTGAGGCTGAGGCCAGCAACCATTCTGTTGAATACATTTTTATAGGCAAAGCAGTTTCTGAGAAGGCTTTTAGAAGATGACAGTGGAGTAGTTTTGAGGATGTTTAGTGTCAGATTAACAGCTGGGGTGAAAATGCCAAGAATGGGATTGCTCAAAATTTGTTATCTTTTAAGTATCAAAATACCAGTCTGTAGCAAGATTATTTTGCTGCAGTTCAGCTGCAGGAAGGATTATTTTGCTGCAGGAAGTGAGCCTGGTTTGAGAACACAGGCTGCTGGGAGAGTGTGCATGATGTCAACCCCCATCCTGGAGGCCTGACTCTGTATCTGTTAATCAAGAGGTTTATTGGCAAAGAAATTTCATTCTCTAATGTCTCCAAAATTAAAAAAGAAGAGCAGGGTGGTTCAGTGCAGCAATTTAAAAAGCAAAGACAGTGAAAGTTGAAGAGCAATAAAGAGAGTGAGCATAATACCCTTTAAAACAAGCATGGATGTTTTGGTGACGAACATGCACAAACCCTGCCACACTGTTGAGCTACTGTATGCCAACCTGTATAAACAGAGCTGCTGATTTCAGTAGAACTACCCAAGTGAGCAAGTGGGGGAGAGCTAGAAATGATCCTGCAATTAATATATCGAAAAATTTTTGGAAATCAGTGACATATCATAAGAATGTAAAATATTATCATAGCAGAGGTCGATCCAGCCCAGAGTCCTAAAGCTAATAAAGATCAGTAGCAAGAGAAAATTTTGGAAAAGAGCATCAGAAACAGGGCATGTACAGATGCTGCTTCCCCTCCAGTCTAGGTGTTCTAGAAGTCAGGAAAGCTACTTTGGGCAGCTTATAACCTCTGTCTGCATGGAGCCCTATTGATTTCATCTCAGTTCGAAAGGGAATTCTGTGATAGACTTAAATGGAACAGGCTTTAGCCTTCCAAAAGAAAATAACTACTTGAGGTGCTGGGGAGGAAGGCTTCAGCCAGCGATCAAGAAAGCTCTTAACAGATCAGCTCTGAGCACAAAGCTGTTACGGAGGAGAAGGCTTCTATGCCATCAAGAGCAGATGTGAAATAGCCTCTGCCCTGAGGGCTAGAGAAAACTTCTGATCCTGGAAAGAGTTAGGAAAGCTTTCAAGTAAAACCTAAGTGACCTGCAGGCTTCAGAGGCTAAGAGCTGGCCAATAAAACATTTCTTGGCCACAGAGTGTGACCATTCAGCACAGGAAAAAGGGCATTTCATGTCTGTGCAAGCAAGGAAAAAGCAGAACACATTACCGTGTGTTTTTCTGAATGACTCACTGCCTTCAGAGACTACAAATCAGATTGCGGTAAATGGGACGCAAATAATCACATGATCTAGGGAATTCTGATTAAAAGCACTCTGAAAGTCTACCAAACTTAGCTTGCAGTAGGATGTGCAGGAGAGAGTGGAATCAAGTAAAAGCTTGTTCTGGGCTGGTTTGTTAGTGTTAAGATGCAAAGCAGAGCTGCAGGGACTGAACACAAAGAGAAAGGAAAGGAGGAAAATGTATTTTTCTTTAGATGTCTCTATCATCTCAATGAGTACTTGGAGATGCTAGGAAGCAGAGGTCTGAGCTGATGGCATTTACACCAGACATATCCTCTTAAACAGTTTACTGTTTTTGTACTTGAACAGGCAAGCAACTATAAATCCAATTTTTATTAGCAATGACAGAGTCATCTGTGAGTATCTGTTGTCCCTGGAACTGACCTTCTGTCCCTTCGGCTAAGTAAATTCCCATTCGAATTATTTATCTAAATGGAGAACCAGAACTTAGAGATGGCTCAAGTAAACCAGTCAAGAACAATACAGTAGTATAAGCCCTGACAGCATGTCTGAGGTAGAAGACATATGGGTGTTGTTACCAGAGGTTGGATATTAGTACCATTCTGTGTTTTAGTATGTCTTTCAGTTTAATGTAATGATTTTGTCTGTACTGACAGCTTTTCATTGTCAGATTTAAAAGGACCTCTTTGTTCCATGCTCTGTGACTGCTTATAGATCCATAAGCTGATGTGAGCTGTGCATCAGGAGGGTCATGTTTTTGATAGAGTAAGAAACTGGAAGTTAGTAAAGGCCCACGTGATTCTTCCAGCTCTCTACTGATTGAAGAATGGAAAATGGCTGACATCCAGCCTGCTGAAGCGTGCTCAGAAGTTCAGAGTTGGTCTTGGATAGCATGATATTAAAGCCATCAGACCATGGGCACTCTTGTCATTGCCAGCTCTTCACATAGCCTTGCTGGGGTTTTCTATCTGCTTTACTTGTGATTGAACTTGCTGCAGCTTTAGGTTCCAATTTGAATCGAGACAGCAAAACACTTGTTGGACATCAGTTGGATTTTTCATTTGTCTAAATCTCTTTATATGTATTAATTTACTTTTGACTGCCAGGTCAGATGCTGGACAAAATACTGTTCATCAAGCTGGCCTCAGCACCTTCATTTCAGAAGGCTGAAAGGCTGGAGGAAGAAGGGAGAAGAAACTACGCCCCTTTTTGTGTTCTGCCGCCTCGTGGCATTTTATTCCCCAGGAAAGCTGCACAGATCTTCATTTACTCTTTTGCAGATACGCAAAGTATTACAAGCTACCAGAAGGGAAGGAGCAGAGAACCCTTTACAAAGTCTATGGAATACGGTTTGATGTCATTGTCTTCGGCACAGTAAATGCAATTCTTTTTCCTTGTGGAGGGAGAAGAAAGCTTGCTATTTCCTTAGCCCCACTTCTGCCATATATCCCTCCCCTCTCTCCTGTCCATCAGTCTGGGACAGAAGTCATGTCAGATGAGTAGATCTAAACGGAACTGAGCAGCATAGGAGAGCAAAGCTGAGGATGAAATGGCAGGGCTGGGAGAGAGGCAGGATTGTTCTTTAAGACTGAGACAATAACAGGTATCATCACGGCATGATGATATTGTCACGAACCCCGTGTGTCACCACTGTTTCCCTCTCAAGTTGTTTATTCTCCCCTGCAAAGTGTCTGAGATGGTCTATGAAATTTTGGGATTGATTGAATTGTAAAGAAACAGAGATACATTGTGAAGAGACAAAAAGAGAAAAGCCGTTAAGCTGAACAGATGGTAACAGACCTTGCCTCTCAGTTATTCTTTTCTGCTTTGTTTAAGGGTAGAAAATTTAACATCATTGAACTCATGAGAAACATTGGGTCCATGATCTCCTATTTTGGTTTGGTGAGAGACTTATTTTTTGTATTAATACAACCAGTTCTGCAGATACAGTCTCATGAAGAAAGTGGAATCACTACTTGCTTTTTTTTCATGTGCAGGTTGCGAGTGCCATTGAAGTTGTTCTTTCTATTGTTCGTTACTCCAGCTGCGGCAAATCAGCATTCTGCAAAATTTACAACAGGAAAAAGTATGAGACTGTGCTGAATCCAAGACAGGTAAAGAATGTAAATTGCTGCTCTATGGATACAAAAATGCAGCTGATCCAGGAAGCTTCCATGGAGCTGTGCACGACGTGCACTGCATGAGTACAGTGGGCTCTACACACAAGCTTGGCATGGCAGAGTCACACCAGCTCCATCAGGGAAACCTCCAGAGAACAGTGGTCCTTCAGCGTAGCAGAAGGATATCATGAAAGGGTTTTCCATGAAGAAGGCATTGCTCAAACTCTCCCCTGCCAACTTCAGTTGCCCCTTCCTGTTTTTCAAGTTATAAATGGTTATTTATCTAGGCTGCCTCTCCTAATCCCCCAGCATTTTAGGTATGTATTTTTAGAGAAGAGCGAAGAGGAGAGTACCTAAAGGCCCTGCACAACCACACTCCTAGTTAGTTCCATACCATTTCTTCCTGTTCCCTTTGGCCCCAGAGCTCCCCATGTCCTTGCTATCCTGGATATTGGAAATGTGGGCCCTTCCTTGCAACATGCAGTTGCAGGGAATTGTTATCGGAGTACAGACTGCAGAACCCAAGCCCTGAGGTCAGATCCATGCCGTGTTTGTCCCCAGGTCTCTGAATAATTAGTCCAGCTGACAATGCTCATTTCTTCTGCTGCACAGGTGATGTATGTGTCCTATGTTGATGAGCCACATGTTACCTTGATAAAGGAGCCTCTGAAAACAAGCTTGCAGCATGCTCAAGGCAGCATTGTTGAGGTAAAGACAGACACTTAACCTTTGGTATCCTCCCTTCAGAAGAAGGGAACTTCAGGAGAACTGAGAACTGTCATTCCAAACTGATTTGGGTTTCCACCACCTACACCCCCCATATTTCCAGATTAGATTCTGAGGGGCTAAAACTACAGCCCTATTGTCCGCTTCGAGTTAATAAGTCCAGAGGATGTATTTTCTACAGTCATCTGAAAATTGCTGCTTTACTGTGGTGGGTATGTGGCAACGGGAGTGCGTTGGTGTTGAAACAACTTGTGAGGTGTCGATTTGATTTTGCTAGGGTGGGCGTTGGCAACACAGAAAGACAATCCTCCTCCAGATCTGCTGATCTATCATCATTATCTCTATTGTGCTGTGTCAAATGAAAAAGCCAATGGTGAGGATGACTCTCTGCAGTTGGATGAAGCAGCAAATGCTGTTTTCTTTAATTTATGTTGGGAATTGTTGTTGCAGAGCCACCCTGTGAAATTCTGTGATGCTGGCAGCTGCTGCACCAGTGAGTCCAATGAACACTGTGATAATGAAGAATCTGAGCCAATGCGCTCCACTGAGTCCAACAAGAACGATGATAATGAAGAACACGAGCTGAGGCAACCTCTTAGACAAGACGCCTCTTCCCCAGGCAGCCCAAAGTGGTGCTGCTGTGGGAAATGCCTGCCAACACAGAAGTACCATGAGCAGCTCTGCTGCCGAAGGAAAAAAGGGCAGTGCATCACAACCTCCCACTGGTTTCAGCAGCTGGTGCTGTCCAGTCGCACCCTGAAGAAAGCCCTTCTCTACAAAGACCCCTTTCTGGACTTGACGGATGGCAATATCAAGAACCAGATGCGCCGCCTTGCTTTCAGGCAATACATTCACTGGCGCTTTGGCTCTTTTGATCTGGAAGACAGAGCCGTCATCCCAAGCTGCTGCAGGTGGCAAATTAGAGATACTTATCCCAAAGCAGGCAACAACTATACTGGTTTTAAGGTGGAATGAGGATGTAGCACAACTTGAGATCATACTGTGGCTCTCCTTGGATGTTTAACCTTTGTTCTCTTTCATGGACCTTCTTTAAAAAAAAAAAAGAAGAAAGCGTGTGACTTCCCAAAATCTTCTGTAGTACTGTAGCTGAATTTTTGTATGCTGTTTTTGGAGAGGCACAATAGCCTACTGCTTAGCATAGAGGAACAAACACCTTGAGCTAAAGTGCTTGCTTCTGCTTCTGCTTCATTCTGTGAGTCACCCCACATGGTTTGGAAATGTAGGCTCTGGGGTGAATTCTTAAGCACTACATTTCAGTGGGAGGTTCTGGGCCTCCTGCCTTCGCACTGGTGCGTAACAGAATCCCATCTGAGCCAGGAGGTGACCAGCACCCTGAAAATAAGATGGAGCCAAGAGTAATCTCAAAGCATGACCCCTTGAAGGAAAGAAGTCCAAAAGTGATATCATTTGAAAACGTGAGCATTTTTCTCCCCCAGCCTCACCACTTTTCTGCAGGCCTGGCTCAAGAAGCTCTAGAAAGAGGCCACTGAGCATGGAGTTTCATAACTCGCTGTTGAAGGCCTCGTGGTCTGTCCGGATCAGACAGGCTCATTTTAGACGATTTCAATGACACAGACAAAGCATTTTCTGAAAAGCCGAGCTGTTCTCTTTGTATTACTCCTTTTAGCTTGAACTCAGGAATTACAGTGAAAAGTACTTTTACCGTCTTCGTGTAATATTTTTGGACATTTCATTTGCAGTGTTGGACTTTGGCCTTCTGTTTGCTCCTAACTTCAAACAGGCCTTGCCTCCTACACCTCCTCCTACTGAACTTGGCACGGTGCGAGTGGCTTTGTGCTACGATGCATAAGGCCAGAGTAGAGCCAAGGCGCAGCAAATTCAGGGTAGATTAACCTGTGGTCCAACACCTTTTCAATTCTTTCTTTTTTGTTATACTTGGACATGTTCTATTTTTATAGAAACAAGGTGAGAAGGATTGTAACATGTATATTCTGCACTCCTTTCAACTGAGCTTTGTTCTTTCTGAGCTAACACAGCAGTTTGCCATTTGTACTTCCCACATATATTTTAAGATACATTGCTGGCAGATTATGCCAACTGCATTTGTATCTTTAGTTGTAATATGCATTAATTGTATTAACATTCATATTGCAGCATCTTATATATCTAGAGTGAGAAAATATTATAGTTGGCATTAATGCATTCCTGTTCTGAAAAAGGAACCGACTCTCCTTTTGGAAAGAATTACACTGAATATTTACTTAAGACTGTGATAAATAAGGGATTTGATGGATGACAGTCTTAGATATGCTTCTGCTATCTTTTGCAGGCAGGTGTTCTGTCCTTGCCCTGAGCTGGCTCCAAGTTATGTCTTGGTGTCAGGATGGTCCTTGCCTGAGGTCATCTGTCCAGCTTCTTTCTGAGACTTAGTAGCCCAGACTCAGCGCAGGGCTGACAGCAGCAGACTTCCAGGTAACGGCTGACTCATGTCTGCCCAGTACGGAGGTGAAAAACTCCTCATAAACTTGCTAACAATGAGTAGCATGGGAAAAAAAATGCTCCAGATTTAGCATCATCCTCAGGATGACCCACCACCTGCTCTTCCCAACCCCCTACCCAGGCACAGCAGAGCTACAGCAGCAGGAGTGCTCAGGTCAGAGCCTTGCCCTGCCTGCTGAGCCCCGGTTATCCCAGGCAGCACCAAAAGGGTCATAGAATCATAAAATGGTCTGGTTTGGAAGGGACCTTCAAGATCATCTTCCGATCCAACCTGGCCTTGAACCCCTCCAGGGATGGGGCAGCCACAGCTTCTCTGGGCAGCCTGGGCCAGGGCCTCACCACCCTCACAGCAGAGAATTTCTTCCTGAAATCTAATCTAAATCTCCCCTCTTTCAATTTAAAACCGTTCCCCCTCGTCCTATGGCTCCACTCCCTGATAAAGATCCCTCCCCCTCTCTCCTGGAGCCCCTTTAGGGACTGGAAGGGGCTCTAAGGTCTCCCCAGAACCTTCACTTCTCCAGGCTGAACCCCCCCAGCTCTCTCAGCCTGTCCTCACAGCAGAGGGGCTCCAGCCCTCGCAGCATCTCCGTGACCTCCTCTGGACCCGCTCAGGGCGCGTCAGGGCGGCGGTGAACCCCTTTTCCCTGCTGAAAACAGCCGGGGGCGGGAAGGCTGCGGGGCCTCCGGGCAGCCGCTGCTGCCGCCTCCTCCTCGGCCGCGGGCGGGCCCGGCAGCTGGCAGGCGGCCCGCAGCTGGCGAGGGAGGGCCGGCAATCAACAGCCCGAGCCCGTACAAGCCCCGGGGCTGCGGGAGCGCTCTTCGGGCTGCTCGGGGCGCTGTGGGTCCGCCGGCTGCTCGGCCCGCGGGTCTCCCTCCTGCCCGGCCGCCATGGTGTCGTGCGGGGCATTCCACAGCTTCCTCTTCGAGTACGATACCCCCCGCATCGTGCTGATCCGGAGCCGCAAAGTGGGGCTCATCAACCGCGGGGTGCAGCTCGCCATCCTCGCCTACGTGATCGGGTGAGCGGGCCCGGGGCGCCGGGCTGTGCTCGGGGGAAAGCCCGCAGCCCCGGCGGGGCGGCTGCCCTGAGGGAGGAAGGCTGGGGGGCCGGAGCTGGCTGCCGGGGCCCCCATTTTCCGTCAGGGAGTCGGGGGCGGCGGGAGGCGACCGCCGGGGGGCTGAGGGGAGGCCCGGGCTGGGCGGGGGCGGTGGTCGTGGGTGCCAACACGGGGAGGTGACAAGCGGGTGGTGGGACAGCTTAACTGGGGTTGTGGGGCTGCTCGGAGGCAGCTGAAGGCAGGACAGACACCCTCCGGAGGGGGACCCTGTCCCAGAGGGTGATCACCCGGCGGGGGTGTGCATAAAAGTCATAATTACACCCCGCCAAACCACTTGGGGAGGGGGTGAATCAGAAGGGAGATTGTTCGTCCTGTGACCATTTTGTAGGGAAACACTATGAAACCGGACTGTCCCTTTCAGGTGACACATGAAAAAAAGGGGAAATTCCCACTGCCTTTGCTTGTTCATGGTGTTTATCTGTTTTCTGTTGTTTCTTTCTTGCAATCTTTCTCACAATCTTTCTCTTGCAGCTGGGTCTTTGTGTGGGAGAAGGGCTACCAGGAAACGGACTCCGTGGTCAGTTCCGTAACCACCAAGGTGAAAGGAGTGACGCTGACAAACACATCCACCTTGGGAGCCAGGATCTGGGATGTAGCTGACTATGTCATCCCCCCTCAGGTATCCATCACTCTCAAAAGCAGAGGGAGGGTTTTCTAACAAAGCTACTGCTTTGCTAAAGCCCACAGAGGTCTGGAGCAGCTTTGGCTCCAGCTGTTCCTGATACAAGAGAATGAAGCGGCTTTGCTTTGTTGCAGATTGTGCTGAGCACCTGCAGCACTACCCCTGGGGAAGCTTGTTTCAAGAAAAGCGTGTCTGTGTGTGTGCTTGTATAGGAGGGAGGATTTTGCAGACTTCAGGAAAGAGTTGCAACAATAAACACATGTCCTTTTCCTTACTGCTTTCTAAAGCAAACAACTCAAAGTTAACTTGTTGGCAGAAACCCTGGGAATAGCCTGCAAGTCACTTGATCCGGAACTGAACAGGAGTTATTGCTGTAGTTACTGATTGACCGTGTGTCTGTGGGAATCTGCGATGTGCGGGCAAGACGTGGTGGCCTTCAGGGTTGGCAGGCATGGCCAAGCTGCTAGTCGTGGGTCACTCTGTCTGCATGAGATGTAGTGCAGAAAAAAGCTACCGATTTAGACAGATTTTGGCTGAGTGATCATATTTGCATATCGGTGGAGCAGAAGCAAACGACAGAACCCAAATCGTACAGACCTGAAAATAATGGAAGTTGTGCTCCCTGGAGAAACAAACCAGGGCTGGTCAAATTTCTGTTTTATATATTGGGGAAGAAAAAAAAAAAAGCAAGAGTGGGAGTTGTGCTCAGAGTTGCAGCTGGAGCTTTATTTCTGCTCCTGCCTTGCGACTCCCCTGAGGAGCAGTGTGATCTCTGTTTTCATAATGTGAATGAGGAAATTTGGGCCAAGTGGGAGGACAGAAGGGGTTGCTAGTCCCACAGTCCTTCCTCCACCTAAAGGCAGCAGCATCAGGTGATACATTTGGGAGTCTGTTCTTTTAGTGCTACACCAGCACTGTCCAAAGCAAATCCCCTCTGCAAGGTCACCTGGGCTCTGTCAACAAAGACATTTGGGGCAGTGCCTTGGATATTTTTTGCAGACTGTCACTGTTAAATTTCTTTCTTGTTTTGCATCTTCAGGAGGAGAATGCTGTGTTTGTCATGACCAATGTGATACTCACACCGAATCAGCGCCAAGGCCACTGCCCAGAGGTAGGGACAGGATCTGCTTTAATCCTGCCTTGTGTGGGTGGGAGTGCGGGGGAGAGAGTTTGTAGAGTTTAGTGTAATTATTCTTCCCCTTCAGCTTCCAGATGATAAAACAGAGTGCAAGGTGAAGAACAACTGTGTTCCAGGATATGTCAGCACCCACAGCAGTGGTAAGAAGCCCGCTGCAAGAGCTCCATTCAGTCTGTGTTGAAATACCTCTGTGCTGTGCCTTCCCTCCTGTGAAGGAAGCAGGATTTCACTTGGGTTTCCTTGTTCTTCTTCTCTTACACCTAAGAGAAATGAAAGGGAAGCTCAGATTTTTCTGCTGGGGGAGAGCAGATGGGCTTAGACTGTGTTGGGTGGATGCTGGATAGATGTGTGCTTTGGTGAGCTAGCAAAGAGCGTGAGGGCTTTCTCAAGACCTTGAGTCCGTGAAGCAGTATCTCACATAGATGAGGATTTGACTCAGAAAAAGGCACTTATTTCTCTGAAATTGCACTACAAATTGCAACAGAAGATAATGGGGGTCTTGGTACTGCCACTTCACCTCTGAGCAGATTGCTTTCACCTTATGGAGTGAGGAGATGCCACAGGGCAAATACTGCCCCTGTATTTTTGCTTGGTAGTACCTCCATTCACATGTCTTTCCAGGGATCCAGACTGGGGAGTGCGTACCGTACAACGGCAGCATTAAGACCTGTGAAGTCTTTGCATGGTGCCCTGTGGAGGATGACTATCATGTACCCAAGTGAGTGCTTACTCTGCAGTGGCCCTCCTGAGAGGAGGCTAGCAGTATGCAGCTGATGTTTCTCCCCATGGGGGTACTACTGGGAGAAGCCGAAGAGGTGATCCCCAACGACTCTGCAGAGTCCTGTTTGTGAAAATAGAAGTGAAGCTTACTTACATTTCTTATTGTTTTGTAGGCCAGCGTTCCTGCAAGAAGCTGAGAACTTCACCATTCTAGTGAAGAACAACATTTGGTACCCCAAGTTCAACTTCAGCAAGTAAATAGTGTGTGGGGCATTGCACTCTCTGGTGTCTTGGATAGTAAAGGGAAGCTGGAGGAGTGGAAGGAGATGCAACGGATATTCTCTCTCTGTTCCCCTGTAGGCGAAACATCCTCCCTAATATCAACTCCACCTATCTCAAGAACTGCATCTATGACTCCAAGACAGATCCCTTCTGCCCTATCTTTCGTTTAGGGAAAATAGTTGAAGCTGCAGGGCAGGACTTCCAGGAAATGGCTGTGGAGGTATTTGGCAGACCCTTCTCTTGGGCCTCAGCTGTGTAGAAGAGGAGCAGTAGCTGGTTGCCCCCCTCTGCGTCTTGGCATGAGCCACAGGACACAGAGCAGCTGCAGAATGGAGAGCTGCTCTGGCCAGAGGGACTGGAGTCGATCTACTGAACAAATACTGGGCCTTGGCTTGTTTGGGTGGGATTATGTGCAAGGCCCTTCTGTAGCAGGGGGAAAGTGTTGCACTGGGACAAGGGCCAGTAAATCAGGGTCCTGGTCAGCAGAGAGCCTAGTGTTTGGCTGGCGGGGCACTTTGACTGCCGACCTTCTCCTCTCTTCCACTTGACAGGGTGGAGTCATGGCGCTGCAGATCAACTGGGACTGTAACCTTGACAGAGACGCCTCCCACTGTGTGCCAAAGTACTCCTTCCGGCGCCTCGACAACAAGGACCCTGCCCACACCGTCTCGCCTGGCTACAACTTCAGGTAATGTGGCTATGGAGGGCATCTGGTGTCCCAGTGTTACGGGCTGCCTGCACTCCTCTGGCAGCTGTGGGTTAGTCCTTGGACTTTTGATGGTGCTGTAAAACTGAGAGTTTCTCTGATGCTGTAAAACATAGAGCAGGTCAGATCCTCACTGTGTGCAAACACAGCACAGTAGAAAGGTCAGTGAAGCTCCACTGATTGCGTCAGAGTGTCTGAGCCATATTTGCATCAGCATTTACTTGGGTGACCATTTGGGCCACCCTCCCGTGGCATGGCAGTGTGAGAGCTGACAGTTCCCGGGTGTGCTGATAGGGCAGTATTTGATGGGGCTGAGGTGTTGGGGTGGGAGACTGAAGCACCTCCTTTGCTAACTAACATCTATATAGTGGCTCTTGTCAGTTGAAGACCATATCTGCACCAGGAGAATCTTTCTGGCATACACCACCACACACACAATCTGGCCAGCACAGAGAGGTCCAGCAGCTCCAGTAAAACCAGCAGCGCAGAGCCAGGTAGTTGATTGCATCCAGAGTCAGAGCTATAATAATGTGGATTAGCCACCTTGCCAAGATCCTTGCAAGAGTCCTGCTCATGAGGAAACACGACTCGGGGCTATGCTTGTTTCTAGAATCACAGACTCTCACTTAGCACGGGGGATCTCTTTTGGTGGAACTTCAATGAATTCACTGAGAAGCTGCTGATGTGCAGACAGCACAAGCGTGTGTTTGGGAGGTGCCAGGCCTGCAGGTCTTGGGGTGTCAGGCAGGACCGGCTGGAAGATATCACAGCCCAGCTGGTGCGGGTTCTGAAGTGCTCTTGCTAATTCCAGACGGTGGTGCAGCCCCTTACCAATCCTTTCTCTTTTCTTCCACCCTCTTCTCTGCT
Organism: Chroicocephalus ridibundus; assembly: GCF_963924245.1. Lineage (NCBI taxonomy): Eukaryota > Metazoa > Chordata > Aves > Charadriiformes > Laridae > Chroicocephalus > Chroicocephalus ridibundus. The sequence goes on along the minus strand of NC_086296.1, from coordinate 5,305,386 downwards.
TCCTCCTGGCTTAGTCAACCATGTGGCGGAGTAAGTCTGATCCCACTTATTTGTTCTCATTCCTTTTCCCTATCCTTTGCCTGCGAGTCGCGTTGTGCCGGACAAGGAACAGCCTTTGTGTGCCAGGCTGAGCTGTGCTGCCTCCCTCGCTGCCTGCTCCCTGCCCTCTCGTGGCTGCCTGCACTCCTGCAGCCTCCTGCTTGTCTCTGTCTCAGGGAGAGGGGCTAATTCTCAGGTGTAGCTGAATTTATTCCTGTCTGTCCTTCTGCTCCCCTACTAAAGCTACCTTTTCTCCCCTTCCTATGCTTTGCAAGTTTACTGATTTGGCTTGTGCTAATTGCTGTCTTAAATGTGCCTGTTCTGGGCTTTTCTCCTATATGTGCTTCCCTGCATGAAATCTCCATCATCTGGGGCTTGTCTCTGGAAGTACCGATGTTTAGCCCATCCTCTTGGGACGGGGGATGCACCTGGATGTTGCATGATCACATAAAAAAACCCTCAAAATCTCCAGCTAAGCTCTGATCTATCTTTTCTCCAGGTTTGCGAAATACTACAAGGACAGTAATGGCACTGAAGCACGGACGCTTATTAAAGCTTATGGCATCCGCTTTGATATCATAGTGTTTGGAAAGGTAGGTGATCTTGTGCTGAGGACTTTCAGAGATGCTGAAAAAACATATTCACCCTTGTAACTGTCTTCTAGGCAGGAAAATTTGATGTAATTCCTACCATGATTAACATTGGCTCTGGCTTAGCGCTGTTTGGCGTGGTAAGTGACACTGCACTTGGACTCAGTTCTGGATTCGTGCCTCAGTTCTGAGAATCATTGCCTTAAACTCTTTTGATCTCCACTAGGCAACAGTGCTGTGTGACATTGTGGTTCTGTATTGTATGAAGAAGAAACACTACTATCGGGAGAAGAAATACAAATATGTGGAGGATTATGAACTGGTAAGCATCAGTGAAAGCAGAGTGAAGGCAAAGTTGCTTCCTCTTCTGACTCTGGAGAGATTTTTCTTAAACAGGATGTAGAAAGTCCACATCAAACAGGGATTTTGAACCACAGCTCTGAAGAAACTCTGCCAAGAGAAGCTAATTTTTACCTCAAAGCTGTTGCAGGGAGGAGTGCTAGAAACAAATATTGTCGTGTTTCCTGGGCAACCACTCTTGGAGAGCAAAATGTATGTTCAAGAACTTGTCATGCTCCCACTGCACCTCTTTTTTGGGTTGCAGTCCTTGGCTCTTGCCTTCAGAGAGCTGCAGACAATGGTTCTGTCCCCATCAAATCCTTCCCTCTTGGCTTTTTGGGGGTTCCTGTTGCTGTGAACAAACCCATTCAATAGGTTGGTATTTTCTAGAACCAATATGCTGATAGCCACAGCTACACCTCCCTTCTGGCCAAACAGATCATTTGGAACCTGTAGAAGGATTTAGCGGGGTAGTGGGGTGGCTTGACTGGTGCTGAGCCTAGAGCTCAGCCCTGTGCTTGCTGGGAAGTGTTGCTGCAGAGGGTGGATTTCTGAATCAAAAGACCTTGTGGTATTGGAAATGTAAGGTCTGAGTAGCAGAGAGTAGCTTGCCTGTGCAGAGGGTTTTGTGTGAGAGGAAGGGGAGAAAGAAGAGTTTTCTGACAGAGCACTGTAACCTCTGTTCCTTGCAGGGAGTCAGTGAGACATATGGAACAAACTCCTGACCTCCGGCTGCTACAGCACCAATTGCTGCTGTGAACATTACTCTGACCCTGCCACGAGACCCAGCCCTCTTCATTGGACGGAAGAGGGGAACAAACCTGAGAAGGGGACGTTCTTCACTACTGTTCGCTACTTTGGCGGCTGGAGCCAACCCCAGAGAGAAGAACCAGGTCTGCTCCTTGTCTGCTGTCTTCCAGGTTAATTGCACTAAGCACATAGGGAGAATTGTACTTTTATGCCAGGCCCCAGCACTGGGTGAGACAGGGACAGGGACTGCTCCAACATTGTCATTTGTCAGTCGTCCTTTCCCTGAGCTCACTGGTAGCAGAGAGCACAGGGTAACAGGCACAGATTCTTCCTTACAGTGAACGTGGCCCCTGCCAGGTGTTGCCTAACCTTGGGAGAGCAGCTCCTTCCTGTTGTCAAATCACTTGTCCTTGCCCGTAAGGATTGTGATACTTAGCTGAGCCTACTATTTAATTGTGTCTCCAAGCTCCAGTAGACAAAGTAGTGTCTGGTTCCATTGTGCCTATGGTAAATGGTTGCTATTTTTATGGTACTACTTTAAAATTTACTTTCTTTTTAATAAAATATTTCTCTCGGCCCTCTTGGAGTCGTGCAAGCCAGGTTTTGCTACTTTTCCCCAGGACCTGTGAAGGTTAGTCAGTGAACTGTCTTCATTTTACACAGATACCAACTGTCACTGGAGAGCAATCAAAGCCAGTGCTGCTGTCTGCTTTGCCTCTTGATTCTCTTAGCAAGAGTGCTGCTGCAACTACAGCTTCTGCTCCACCTTAGTTCTCCTAACACCTTATTGCATTAAAACCCTACCCAAGGGAAAAGACTTGAAAGCTAGAGGCCAGGGTGAGTTAACGTGGCATGGCCTTAGCCAAACACTACCGCTAATGGCTCAGAAGAACAGAACTGTTATTCCCTGGCATAGCTCCTGTGCTTTTCATCACCGCCCCCAGACCTGTGTCGAGGCTGCTGCATTTAATGGGTTTAGACAATTTGATTGAAGTGAACTTGTTGTTTTTTATCTTCACGTGGCATTGACCATCTTTAGTGATCACACTGGCACACAAGGTACAGCTTTTCCCTTTCTTTGACCCTTTTCTAGTGTTACAGAGCCCTGGGACCTGTTCCATACCTCCAGCATCCTGACTGGGGCTTTGCTGCCTTTTTCCAGCAGCGCAGTGGCTTTGCTACAGCATCACTGTTTTGTTTTCTTTTTTATTTGCCTGCTGCTGAGCACTAAGCTGAGTGTCCCAACTCCAACAGTGCCTTTCCGAGAGTCAGCGCTCCAGTCTGTGCATGTGAGTGGCTCAGGTTGGATTATGCAGTGGCTTCGAGCCACTCTCGTCTCGTCCTAGCCCAAGATCCCCAGTAACCGTAGGGCACCAGACTTCAATAACGTTCAGCCTCCTCTTCCAACAAGCAAACTCCCATAGCTTGATAAAGACCAGTCAAACATGATAATGGTTCCACTTGATCAACTAACTCTGGATTTAGTTGCATGTCATTTATTTCAACTTGTACAGAGAAGCTTGAACAGCTGTGTGGAAAAACACTTAGGTTTTTTTTTTTTTTCTTCTTAGGTAATATAATTTAAAAGTGGTAAATACACAGTATTTAAACTTGATACACCTGATAAAGTTAAATGCATAATAAAGGGGTAGGAGTGAAACACAAGCCTCGGTCATTAAACAAACAGTATAAAAATCAGCAATAGTTCAGGACCTTAGAAAAGAAACAGATCAATTGCCTGATAGGTAAGAGGGGACGACCAAGAAAAACTACTCGAGACAAGAGGCCTGGTTTCCCCTTAGCACTTTCCTGTGTGCTTTCAGAGCCAAAAAGGCTTAGTACCCAGCATGAAGCCTACAGTCAGCACTGGGCTTGCTTGAAAGGAAGAGAGTTGGGGAAATCAAGCTATAGCCCGGTTCCAAGGCACAAGCAAAATGTTTACCTCACTAGAAGAAAAAAAGCTAGCTTTACTACTACGGAACAGCCGCTAGGGAACTGAGCAGATTTTTATATATATACAGTACAGCTTCTCTAACAGGTCATGCATTTTGCTAGCTCTTCCTCACACAGCCAAGCTTTATGCTTTCCAGAGAACTACTCAACAGGGAAAAAAATAATCTACATCGAGTTTCTTTCAGAAACGTGCATCTGGCTGCAGCCCTACGGGAGCTGGCACTGAGAGACAATCATTTTGGAGAGCGCCTTAGGGAAGTGCTGAGCTTTGGGATCCTGATGAACTAAGCCCCTGCTAGCCATAAGACACCGATCTGTGGTAATATCTGAGGCCCAGGCACCGTGTGGCTGGGCATTGAGGAACTGGCACAGCTTATTCTGCTTAGAAGCTGTGTTGCACATGGCAAACCTGTTTGAAAAATGTAAACTGTCTCGCTAGGCACCCGACAAATCACACCGGAGAAATGCAGCACAGAGCATCTCTACATCTCACCTGTAACAAAACACACCACACGCATTACAGCTATAAATAATCAGACCCACCCACCCCCCCCTTTTTTTTTCTTTTTTTTTTTTTTTTTTTTTTTGGCAGAATGAGTTCATTTACAAGGTTAGAGAACCCAGCTGCCCACTCGCATGCATTTCCGCAACGAAAAGTCCTGTTCAGGAAAGGAGGAGCAGGCAGCTGCAGTAGTGCTGGCACCTAAGTTACCCGTTTGGTTTCCCCATAGCTGAAGCTGCAGGTCTTTGGCATAGCCTCGGACTACAACGGGAGGAAAACAGTGCGTGTCTTATGGCTCCAAACTCCGTAGTACTGCTCCTAAACCACAAACCATCGTCACTGGCTTCGGAGAGAGGCCAGCAGCACAATGTTTCGGTAAGAAATTGCCGTTTAGGGGGAGCATTGCTTCAAGTGCTCAAAAGATGTAAGGGACAGTTTGTGTAAGCACCTGCACATTTCCTAACGCTACACCGGCTTTAATGAAGCCCCCTCCTAACCAGGAATTACCGGGCTGGGTCTGACTGCAGCAGGGCCAAGGACCTCGGCACGCTGCTGCTCGCGGTGCCCAAGATCAAGGAAGACAAGGGGACGGTCACTTCCAAAGGCAGGGCACCCCTGGCCGGGGTTCGCAGGCGGAGATCTTACCAGTAACTAAAAAATACTTGGGTTTCTTAGTGCCTTTTTCCTCAGGGCGAAGAATTACACCTTAGCAGTCCCTTACATGCTTGGGACATTCAAATCGTCCCCCTCTTTCAGGTACACCATCGTTTTAAGTGCCTCGTTCAAGGTCACACAACCGCACCAAGCTGAGAAGAGGTCAGACCTTTTCCCTGCCCGTCCCATGCTCTGTCCACGAAACAACTGTACTTACCGTGACCCCTTTCCTCAAGCAAACCCCCACTCTTCTCCGGCTCACCCACACTCTGCCCTTCTCCGGCTTTGTCCGAGCACAGAGAACTTGGGAAAGTGAGTCTGGACGCCAGAGTCTCTCCCACCACACAATAGATTATTATTTTTTTACAAGCACCACAAAATAATCAGAGTAATCTGACTGAAGGCGAAAGAGCTCTTCATAAGAAACAACCCATGACTTAGGTATACACTTAATTTACTAACAAGCCTCTGATCCACAGGCATTCACAAATTACTGGTAACGAACTTGCAAAAAATACATAGCATTGGCCCCAAAATCCAGATTAAGAGTTTGGAAAACAAAAGTTTCTTTGAAAATTACTAGCTAATCTAAGTGTTTCATTAAGATCTTAAATTCTAAGCAAGCCCTAAGTCTATACTTAAAAAATAGCATAAGTTGTATTATTTTTAATTGTAGTAAACCATGTAATGTACATGGAAGTGAAGGATTTTACCCTGAATTTTATATTTTATAATATATCTACCTAGCTCAAGTAAAAGGTTTAGAAACAAACTGCTGTTAGTGCTTCTCTGCTGTTCAAAACATTCAGCCAAACACCACCTTTCACTCGTATGTCTGCAGCAAAAATAGTTCAGACTGAACTTAAGCCCTTAAAATACCTTTTCCTTTCATACACTGAATACTCAACTTACCAAGGCCTAGTCACACCAAGACCTTAGGAAAGGCGTTAATTACCTTAGGAGGTAATTAAGCTCACGTTCTGAACGCCCCGAAGATGCTGTTTAATACAACTTGGCTCACAAAGGCAGGCATTCTTTAAAAAGCTGAAAAGGTGGGTTTTTGCTTTGTTCCCATGCAGTTAAAAAGGTGTCAATTAAAAACAAACGACGAGAAATAGATGCAACAACATTTCCGGTAGGTCGTGAAGTCTCAAAGTGCCCACGTGTAGTTTTTACTGCTGTGTTTGCCACTCGGCAAAAGCTTCACCCTTCCGCGTGTGCCCGCCGACGGGCATACAACACCCCTGGGACGCTGGCGTTAGTCCCCGGAAATTATTTGGCATTAAAACCAGGTAAAAGCAGTTCCAAATGCATTTTTGTTTGACTGCTTTGTTTTGGTTTGGTGGTTTTTTTTTTTGCAAAGCACTGTTGCTGCTCAACACGGTAGCTCACCTCTCTGCTATCAGCCAGCACCTTTCCCACAAGAAGTCAGCGGTCCAAGCGATCGGAGATGTTCAATGTTTATGACAAGGAGTCGGATGTCTTGTAACATGCTGCTATGTAAGCTCTACATCCAGCATTATACTGAAATAGCGCCGTGTCATGCTGTGTTTGGTGTAGGCTCTGTTAACGTCACTCATCCTCAGCCGCACACTTTAATGACGTGCCCCGGTCCGAGCTGTTAACAGAACCATAAAGTCGATGCTCACGAAAGAAGTTCCTCCTCTCCCACGTTGGGCAAGTCGTTGCATTTCAGATTGTCTTGGCTGCCTTGTTTCCTGCTTCAAAAGGAAATAAAACAGTTGCTGAGCGACTCAGAAAAAGGCAAAGCAGACAATGAGACACCAGCATCTGCCCCTGCCCCGCCAGGGGACCTTTGGGACCCTGAGCATGTGTCGTCCCCCCCCAGCTCCCCTGTAACAGGCTGGAAGTGCCATAGAAAAATGCTTTTCAGCCCATCGGAGGGGTGGGATGTGCCGTGTCACCAAAAACATCCCACAAAGTGGTTATGGGTCAGACAGAGGGTGCGTGAAGTTCCTAGTCATGGCCCCACACGAAAGGTGTCAAAGCCCAGCTCCTCAAATTCTCCTCCCGTGCTTTGCAGCAATTTCCAGAGCACAAGACAAACTGCAAATGTCCTTTCGGGCCACGATGACACTTACGGCAGCAGGTTCCCAGGGGCAGACAAAGACCGCTCCTCCCTCCTGCTCCCCTCGAATGGGTTCCCAAAGGATCGCTTCCGGATCATCGTTTTAACCAAGATCTGCAAGACCAGATTGGAGCTCGTCAGGGGTGCTACCGCTTTCCTTGCATTCAAGAGCAACAGGAACACCCAACTCTCATGCCCAGGTAATTAAGAAAACTAGTGAAAGCAACTCAAAGTTCTCTTTTTTAAAAAAACAAAACCAAACCAAAAACCACAGAAGGAAGCACGTTTACAAGTCTCCAGTTGCTTCATACAGGGGTTGTATTCTTGTCTGAAACCCACAGTGCCACAACCGAACATGCAGATGAGAGCCACGCTAAGTGTGAGAGGCTGGAAAGCAGAGCAAAGCCAAGCCTGGGAAGATTTTCTCCCCCCAGAAGTAGGTTTTACTGATCACTGCATCCAGTACGTGCAAAATCCCAGTTCCCTGTGATTACCTGTTAGAAGAATTCATTGGAAAGACAGAGGGGAAGGAAGGAACCGGCACAATTTTGCCTTAACGTTTACTAAAACCAAGCTGAAAAACTGGCCGTTTGTCTAGCTGTGGCTGCAAAACACAAAGTTACCCAGCGTCGGCTGCAATCGGAGCCTGCTGGGAACAGAGCAAGTGTCGGGGTTCTTCCCAGGCAACCCCCAAGTTATTTTGCTGATGGGAGCAGAGAACAGCGTGAGCAGCGTTGGACCCCGCCTCGGCATGTGCATCCCGCTCTGGGAACCTCTGGGTTCATTTGGGATTGCTTCTTGTCTGTCTGTGCCTTATTTATCTGCTCACCACCGTGCACCGAGAGCCCTTAACGTCTGAAACGCGCACGACAGCAGGGTCCCGCGGGGGAAGGCATTTTATGCGAGAGTTGAAGCCATATGAATCTCGTACTCGAGCGCTAACGCCTGCAGCGGGATGCGCAAACATCAGGCACCGGAGGGCGATTTTGAATAACAAATGCAAATGGGAAAATACACGATCTGCCTGGAGGTGGTGCGTTATTTAAGAGGCAAGAGTTGCAGTAAAACCTCCTTTGCCCTGAGCTGTGCTAAACACACCTGGATTTTCAACAGGGCTGGGAGCATTGAGCCGTCCTCCCTGCATGGCAGCAAGTCACCTCCGAACACGAGAAAGGGGGGAAAACCCCTCATCAATGGTGATTTCCTTAGAGCAAGATCTGTTTTTTCAGCTTGAGCGGCGCAAGGCACATTTGCATATTAACGTATCTGCAGCTGACGAGACTTCCGCAGGGTACGGAAGCAGGAGAGAGCTCCAGAAATGGAGCCAGACATGGGCACAGCCACGAGATGGAAAAGGGGCTTCAAAGGGAGACGTGTACTTCAAAAAAATCACAGTCTGGGTGCCTACAGGCAGATAACGCCACGCCAGGGAAGTGCAAATCACTGCTCGCTGTTTCTCCTAGCATAAGGGCTAGTGGGCACCCAAAGAAATCATTAGGTTCAAAACCCAAAAGGATTTCACTTTCCACGCAGGGCAGGGTTACGCTGTGGTTCTCACCACCACAGTGGGTTGCAGAGAATAGAAGTGTGAGCTTGAAAAGAGATGAGTTGAATTCCCCGAGAATAGCTCCAGGCGGGGGCTGGCGCACAACGTGGCCCAGATAAAATCTTCATCCCGGGAAGCTCCCACGGTCCCTACGGCCAGATGGGCAGAGCAGGGCAGGAGCTCCTCATGCCTGGCCAAAACACCCACTCCTGGCCACGGGCAGGTCCTGGACCAGAAGCTCTTTTGCCCTGAGCAAATACAGTGATTTTTTGGCAGCCAGATCAAGCGCGGAGACCGGCAACCCGCTGACAGGTCCCTTTGGGACCGCTCTGAAATATTCCCCCGCACCGTGGCGTACGGCCACCTCCAGCGAGATGCTGACACCCCGTCTTGCAGCACTTGTTTCTGGGCAAGGGAAGGTCTTTGCTCTAATCCTGCCCAAAGCTTTTGCCCTTCAGGATCAAGCTCCGTCTGCTCGGGATGGCCCCGGGAGGCAGCAGGGTCCCTGGTATGTGCCCGCAGACCATCACCTCCCCCCTACTCACCACGGTGGCCAGGCTGGGGATGTGCTTGACCGAATTCTCCACCTCCTCCTCCGTCACCTCGACGAGGGTGCAGTTCTCATCCTCCGTGGGCAGCAGCTCCGCTCCGTTCTTGGTGACCCAGGGGTGCAACTTCAATTAATAACACAGCCTGTCAGGAACGATTTCCTCTTTTTCGTAACTCAAACACCACCAGCCTGGCAAACGCATCTCCTCACCCAAGCTATGGCCCTTACATGCTCCTGAGATACCAGGGAGCGAGGGAGAGATGTGCCATGTCACCGATGAGCCAGCTCACCCCAGCACCGCTGGGAATAGCTAAGCCCGGAGCAGAAAATGCCACAGTGCAGCTCATCCGGAGCCAGCGCTGGCCCCATCTACGCAACCAAGCAATAACCTTGGTGACCTACAGCACTGGGCATCTCAGTGGGTTTTAGGGAAGAAGACCTATTTTCACTCTCACCATATGGATGAACAGCACCAAGAGGCAGGAGTGATTTATTCAAGAGCGTGTGCATGAGCAGTAGTGATGGGGGGAGACCCACCAAGCCCTAGTCTTGGGCCTGAATTAATCCACGACAGAGGCAGAAACCCTTCTTTCTCCTTGCCCACACACCTGGCATCTTGGGCGGCCGCAGGAGGAGCACAGAACGGTTCAGCAATTCCCCCGCAATCCTTTCCCCCTACCTTAGTCTCCATTTTCTCAGCTTCTCGCCCCTTCCAGGCTCCTGCAGGGGCGGAGGACCAGAAATCTCCTGCGAAAGGCTGTTGCACAGTACTTTCCTGGTAGCAGAGGAAATACTGTACTCAGGGGAATTCCTTTTGCCTGTGACTTCTGTAGGCACCAAAGGTCCCAAAGCTGAGTAGATCCCGGAGCAGGAGAAGGATCTGGGACTTACCTGCCCAGGGGCCCTGGGCACAGGGACAGGACCTAACCTGGCGCGATCAAACTGACTCCCAAAAAAAGCCAAGCAAGGAGAACCCAACAGAAGTGAAGCCACAGCCCACACCAGCAGCTTGGGTCAGTACCTTGATTTCTGGAACCGAAATCCTAGATTCAGGATTTTTATCCAGCATCCGTGTAATCAAATCCTTCAAGAAGTCCGTAACTTCTGGCCTGGGGAAAGAAGAGGGGAGAAATGAGACAGGGAAGGGAGTGGATGCTGCCTCCCTTCTTCCCCTCAGTGCCAGCCACTGATGGCCTTCCTGGGCAGACTCGGGCCGGACCCCAGCCCCGGCAGGGGTCCAGCTCCGGGTACTCATGCGCTCAGGTGCCACACAGCCCTTCCTTCCCAAACGCCCCCAAAGAAGCAAAATACCCCCTTTTTGGGCAATCCGAAGTCTGATCCCACGTGTACGGGGCTGGAAGAGCCCGACATCAATTCCACCCAGGCTAAAACCCGGCTAAAACCCAACAGGCAGCGACTGCAGAGGTTAATCTGTTCCCTCTGTGACTTCAATCGCTCCTTCTTCAGCAACTGCAAACCAGGAGATGTCGCCTTCACATTTAATGCAAAAGAAGTTTTCCAGGGCCAAGGGCCAAGAGAAGGGCTCAGAGCCCCAGTTTTGCAAAACCGCAGCAAAGCAGGGCCAGACCCACCCCGGCAGTGCCCGAGAAACGACTCAGAAGAGCTTTAAAACAAGGGCTGAGGGTTGGGTTTTTGGGTACTTACTGGTCTGGGAACTCCAACGTTTGGGTCTTGATTTTATTGTGTAAACTCAGGATCCTTTCATCCATAAAAGGGCACTACCACGAAGGAAAAAAAAAAAAAAACAACAAAAAAAAAACCAATGAGAAAAGCAACAACCTCTGTTAGGAAGCAGCAGCGGGGCAGCCAGTCAAGCATCGGGATCTCGTAGAGTTTGATGGAGAGCAAGGAGCCAGTTACTGGGAAATACTGGAAGGTTTCCTATTATATCAATGTCTTCTTTTAAACGCAAAGAAAATAATATTTGACTAAAAATGATGACATTACTACTACAGCTCCTTTCCTAAAAAATCTGGCCAGGCATAGAATTTTTTTCCCCTGGGAAAAAGAGAAACACATCCCTTTTGGCTGCTCCCATCCCGCGGACAGGCAGAGGTTTCCCATTTCCACCCACACATCCCTGTCTCCCCTTGGCAAGTCCCAACTGCTCGAACAGGGGTGAAAGCTGCAAACCCCACCGCGTACCCGGCATGTGGGAGGCACATGGCAAACCCCCCCTCCCCTGGACCACCAACAGCGCTGGAAAAAACCAATCTCATTACCTGCCCAAACACAAAGCAGTACAGCGTGATCCCCATGGCCCAGACGTCCAAAGCCTGCGGAGAGGAGAAAACATAGTTCGAGCTGCAACAGACAGTGTGTACAAAGATTAGTGCAAAACCCCTCAAATCGCTATTAAATACCTTTCCAGAGAAGATCTTCCTGGTTTCCGACAGCGTCTCTGGTGCCATGAAGGCGGGGGTGCCCACCGTGTTGGTTAAGAGGGCATCGGCTCCCTTGAACTCGTTGCTCACTCCAAAGTCAGCAATTTTGACGTGCCCGTCTTCCCCCACGAGGAGGTTGGAAGGTTTAATATCCCGGTGGATTATCTTTTGATAGTGCACTGCAGCCAAAGGAGAAGCAAGCAATTCAGCAGCAGCAAAGGAGCCAGGAAGCCCCGAGCAGCTGTAAGCCTTCTGCTAACCACCACCAGCCCCGGCTTCTAAAAGCCTTGTGCAGTAGCATGAGCCACTGGAAATGGCACCGTACACCAGCAGAAAGTCCAGCCCTGGGTGTTTAAAAAAAAAATTAAAATAAGAAATCCCTTCCTTTTCGCACAGACACTCACAGTATTCAATGCCCTTGATCAGATCCTGGAAGTAGAACCGAGCCTGGTCCTCGCTGAGAGGTTTCAGGGTTGGGATTTCCATCACGGGGCTGCAAAGGCAACAGAGAACGGAGGTCGTTCCCCATACAGATGTGTTGAAACAGGTCCTAGAGCCTTTGCTGTCAGCCAGCAGCAACGTGGCCTCAAATGGAGGTGCGCATGGTGGGGTACAGAACTGTAACTGGGTTGGGGAGGTGCTACCCAAACCCATAGGAGACCCACCATGAACCTCCCCATCGCCTCTGCATCCTGCGCCCACCTCAGGTGGCAAACCCGTATCACGTTCATGCTTTAGTAGGTTTCAATCTGGAATTCAATACTCACCCTTGCTTCACCAGTTCAAACACTGAAACACAAAAGAGAAGGTGATTACCGGTCACTTACAGGTTAGAGCTCCTGCAAGCACAGTCCCAGCACAAAAGCAACTGTTCTGATGACGAAAGTTATGAAAACAATATCATTTTTTTAAAAAAAAAAAAAAGAGATGCTATCTTATGCAAGGTACACACCGTTTTGCACACTTCTATCTTCAACTAAGGGGATGCTGCCAACTACCTTCTTAATGCTGCAGCTTCAGCATCAGCGAATACCCGCCCCGAAACCCTCGGTTTGCCTGCAAGACTGAGGCCCAGTCCACGCTGCGAGCAAAGCTCTGCACTTGGCCATGAAGGCATCACACGCTCCTCTGCTAGTACAGGCTGATCATACATGATGGAAAAGAAACGCCTCCTCCAAAAGCAGGTGTATTTACATCAAGCAAACCACTGCAGTCTGCAAGACAGGTTGGGAGGGAGCTCATTTGTACAGTGGATAACTAACACGTGCCTTGCTCTCGAAGCCAAAAAAAAAAAAGCTCCTTTCTAGCAGCCCAGCTTCAAAGCTGAGAACATAAATGCTGGTATCTCTCATGGCAAAGCATGCCCTGATGTCGAATTAAAGCCTATAAAGTGCTATAAAGCGCTATAAAGCACTCCTGTCTCCTTTCTGAACCCAGACTGGATCCTGTTTGCTCCGACCATTGGAGGAGATTTGCTCCTCCAGCACACCCAGGCCATACCCGCTCTGGAGGAGGGACCCAACCCCACACGCAGCCACCCCAAAACGTGGCGTAACACTTTGTCCTGTCAAACCCCCATCCCGCCGACACCCCACGAGTGCCGCAGGGCAGCGGGCACTCACCCATGTACAGGTGGTCCTCGCCGGGGTCATCCAGGACCTGCCGAAAAGAGCAGAAAGGAAATTAAACAGCACCAAAAATCCTTGCAAATTAAACACTGTGATTTTTTCTTTTTTACTTAGCGGCCATCTCAATTCTGCACCATTTGCGCCATTAGCATGGTCTGCTAATCTCCCGGCTTCTACCCACAAGGAGTGGGGGAAAAAAAGAGGACAGAGATATAGCTGTACTGCAAGGAAGTAAATATTTAAAACACACAGGAAGCATCATCTGACTCATGAGCCAACTCCAGCCTGCCCATCCTTAACTCTTGATTTTTGGACTGTTTCATACAGTCAGGGGGTGGAGGGCAGGGCGGCTGCACCACAGAACCAGCAGAAACACCAGTTCCTCCCCAAAACCCATCTGAGCACTTGTTTCCTCCAAGGAAGCCACACATTTCTGCATTTCCCTTTCCAGGCAGGGAAGAAAAAAATCCTCTTTTGAGAGGGGAGAAATAAAAAACCTTTGAAACCACAGAAAACACAAGACCCCTGTAGTCAGGACCTGCCACAGCCATCCAGTCCCTCTGCGGTCTCTCCCCTCCACCCAAGCCACCGTGTAGCCCATCCCCACAGCATCCAGGCTCTTCCACGCTCGGGGTGGGTTTTGGGAAGGGGTAGCCATGGCACATGGCCAGCCGGCACCCACCTCCACCAGCTTCACCACGTTGGGGTGGTCCAGCTTCTTCAGGATGGCGATCTCCTGGTAGACCTGCTCGATGGGCCCTTTGGGCTGCAGGCAGCCCTCGGAGGCAGCCTTGGCCCCGCGGGGCGGCGGGCGGCCTGCGGAAAGGCAAAGACGGGGTGTCCAGTCAGGAACGAGCCCTCAGGGTCCCCAAAGCATAGAACCATAGAATGGTTTGGGTGGGAAGGGACCTGTAAAGGTCATCTAGTCCAACATCTTCAACTAGATCAGGTTGCTCAGAGCCTCGTCCAACCTGATCCTGAATGTTCCCAGGGATGGGGCATCCACCACCTCTGTGGGCAACCTGGGCCAGGGTTTCACCACCCTCATTGTAAAAAAATTCTTCCTTCTATCTAGTGTAAATCTCCCCTCTTTTAATTTAAAACCATTCCCCCTTGTCCTATTGCAACAGGTCCTTCTAAAAGGTTTGTCCCCATCTTTCTTATAAGCCCCCTTTAAGTACTGAATGGCTGCAATAAGGTCCCCCCGGAGCCTTCTCTTCTCCAGGCTGAACAGCCCCAACTTCCCTCCGCCTGGTGCTCCAGCCCTCTGATCAATTTTGCGGCCCCGCCCCAACAGCTCCGTGTCCTTCTGATGTTGGTGGCCCCAGTGCTGGAGGCAGCACTGCAAGGGGGGTCTCCCCAGAGCAGAGCAGAGGGGCGGAATCCTCCCCCTCACCCTGCTGGCCGTTCTGCTGGGGATGCAGCCCAGGGTGCTGCTGGCCGCCTGGGCTGCGAACACATTGTCAGCTCGTGTCCAGCTTTTCATCCACCAACACCCCCAAGCCCTTCTCCTCAGGGCTGCTCTCCATCCCCTCATCCCCCAGCCTGCGCTGACGCCGGGGGTTATCCCCCACCCTCAAGCTGTTGTGCCACTTACGGGGGAATCCCGCCTGTCTCATCAGCTTCTTTTTGGAAAGAACCTTCATTGCCTGCAAGAGGGGAAAAAAACATGGGATTTAGGGCAAATCGAGGATAAAATAGGGCTGGCAGGACGGGGCCAGCACAGAGCTGGGCAGGGAGTCAGCGGAGGGGATCCATCCTCATCCCACCCACCCCGCTGCAGGCTCCGGGGCCGTGCACTACTCACATAGTAGGTGTTATCGTCCTCGTTGTAGGCCAGCTTCACCACCCCGTAGGAGCCCTAGAGAGGGGCACAGCCATGGGGGACCAGTTAGGGACAGTCCACCGAAAAAACCCAACAGCACCAAAATGGGCCCCAGGCTCCACCGTAAACCCGGCCCCACCGGGATCACGGAGCTGGTGGGCGACGCTGGGAGTAGCAGGGTGTAGGCTCTGGCATCACACCACCAGCAAAGAAAAGGTTCAAATGCCCCATATCATTGGAGGGAGGGGGAATGGGGAAAATTAATAATAATTTAAAAAATATACGCTATTCAATTGGCGCCACCCAGAAGAGACCAGTGTCACAGCGAAGAGCCGGCTGAGCTGCCGTGGCGAGCAGCTGAAATTGCATCTCAGCGGCTCGGCGGCAAAAGCGGGCCCAGCACCCTCCCACCCCGAATCCCCCCATCCCACCCCAAACCCGGCCAACAACACTCACCTTCCCGATCTCGTCCTTCAGCTTGTACTGGTTGAGCTGCACACAGTCCTGGGGGGGAGAGAGAGGGGGTCCGACACGAGCCACGACACCGCTCGCCTCTGCTCTCCTCCTTTTAAATCTCCGGCAAAACTTCCTCTGCAAACTCCGGCCCTGCTCCGCTCTGCCCGGGCACCGCTCGGCGCTGGGCAGCTTTGATTCATGACCCATAAACGCCAGCCGCCCGGCCACGCGCCGGTGTGTTTATAGATGGCTAATTGCAAATGTTAACAGCCGGGCAGGCAATATTGTCTGCTCACATGGAATGAGAGCGCACGACGGGCGGGTGGTGGTGGGGATCAGCAGCCGGGAGAGCCCTGGGGGGGGGTTTAATGCCGGTGACCCAGCACCGAGTATTTTTCTTCTGGGCAAAGCAGCCACTTGCTGCCTGTTTTCTGGCAGGCTGGGGCCAGGCAGGGCCCTTTTCTCTTTAGATCTCAGTGGCTCTCTCTTTTTTTTTTTTTTTTTTATTTTTAAGGGGGAGAAAAAAGAAAATCATGGTGTGCCGCCAGCTCCCCCCGAAACGCAGCCACGAGAGCTGGTGGCATCTACAAAAGGCACAAAACGTGGCGAGCTGCTGGGTCCCACATCCCTGAGGGCTGTCCCCATGGACAAGGATGGACCAGGACATCCCCCCGCCTCCCGCTGCACATCTGCGGATGTGCCGCAGGGTTTTATCCCAAAAAACCAAGCAAGAAGCAATGCCATGGTGGGCGAAAACCAGGTGGATGGGGGCATGAGAACCGCAGGAGTAGCGATGATCCCCCCTCACCTGCAGTCCCGTGATGGATACGCGGTTCGACTCCACCGTCGGCCGCCGTGGCAGCCGCGGGGAGGAGTGTGGGGACGTCACCGGAGAGTAAGGAAGGGACGGGTAGATGAAGCGTTCGTTGGCGCCGTCGTCGCCGTTCCCAGGCGAGCGGGCAGGCTGCGACCGCTCCTGCAGCGAGAGCTTTCGGCCAGAGAGGTGCAGCTTCGCCCTCGGCTCCCGGCCGTCCCCAAAACCCTCGTTGCCGGGCGTGTTCATCTCCTCCTCCTCGCTCGCGCTCCCCGTCGCGTCGTACTCGGTCACCACGATGAGCGAGGCCATGCTGGGGCGGCAGGGGTTCAGCGGCGGGGGGTCCCGGGGAGCCCCGGGCACGGGGCGGCCGCAGCCTCCGTCACGGCAGAGGGGCCGCAGGGCGGTCGAGCTGCCGGGGACACTTGATGGCATGGTGCGACCGACGGCCTCATCCCGGCCACGCTGCGACAGGGAGGCGTGCCTGCAAACACAGGGAGGCTCAGCTGGGATCCCCCCGGAAAGTAGGATTTTCTCCCACCGGTCATTACTCTACAGATCAATTTGTTCATCCCGGAGGGGATGGGGCAAAGCCAAGGGCAGCGGCGCAGGACGGCACCGGGGCCGGGCACCCACCCTGTCACGGGGCAGACCCCAAGAGGGGGCCAGCCTCAACTCCCAGGCTGCTCCTTCCACCCCTCCTTTATTGAAACACCTCCAGGGAACACCGAACCCATCTTCTCCACTACAGAAACACCCCAAAAAGGGGTATTTTACAGGAGCAGGATCAGGCCCTGCACTATGCTAGCATAAATATCACTCAATTCCTTGCTTTGCTGCTTGGTCCCACAGTCGGAGTGGGCACATCTCTGCCAAACACCCCCCAAACGAAGCAGTTCAGGGGCACAGGGGCCCACTTACCAAGCGTGGGGTGCAGGGTCAGCCCCCCCGGCTCACTGCCTCCTCCCACAGCCCATCATCGCCAGCGATTTCTCTTCCTCGCCCCGGGTTCCCTGTGGCCGCCTCTGCAAAAATCAGGTTCCCGAACCTTGGGATAATGAGAAAGCGGTTCTGTTAGCAACAAAGAATTAAAAATATGTGTATATATAAATAAATAACAATTTTAAAAGGGGAGAAAACAGTGTAATCCACACATGCTGGGTGCCCTGCAGCAGTCGGGGCAGTTTGACGGTTGGTTGTAAACCATCGCTCTTCCCTGCCACGATGCCGGTGCTGTTTTTAATTTCTAGGTTAATGAGAATTTTGCTGCAGAAGCAAGTAAAAAAAAAAAAAAAAAAAAAAAAAAAATCCTGAAACAAACAGCCCAGAAGCAGGAACAAGGTTTGAGGCGTTTTTCTGCCTGGTTCCCACACCTCGGCGAGGCGGCCGGTTAAAATTAGCTCCACTCGTCTCCATTGAAGTTTCTGTGCTGCACCCGCAGCACAACCGCTCTGGATCAGCCCCGCAGAAATTACCGGTCAAGCACAGAAATCAAATCGTCTCCCCCTTCCCTCCAGGCTCACAATGGCCTAATTGCTGTTTTCAACGCAAATCTATAAACCGGAGCTTTTTTGCTCAAGCGGGATCGGCCCGGAGCTAAAGCTGACCCAGCCCCGCTCGCTGCTTCGAGGCGCAGAGAAACGCAGGGGATGCGAAGGCTATAAATAAGCCGACGAGCAGCAACAAGGACAAACTATTTCAGAAACGCCGCGTTTCGCGGGCCTGAATCCGCTCCCGGCTGGGGCTTTGCTGGGCAAGAGAGCCGGGAGCCGCCAGCTGAGCCGAGAGGGGGCTCCACATCTCGGGCACCGTGGCTGCAAAACTCCCCCCGCCCCGGTGCTCCTGGCAGCCACGGCAGCGCGTTTTAATGCACTCCCAAAATGGATTTGAATAAACAGGCAGCTCCCCCCATAACCCCAATTCGCCCTGAACCCACAGGGATGCATCCTGAGGCCGGTTGCCATTTGCCTGGCTTGCTTTGGGCACCCGGCCAGCGGGCACATATAAATAGCCGTCCCCCGAAGCCGGAGCTGATCCTGAACGCCGTGCCCTCTACCCTCACTGTGCGCCGCCGCCACACCAAAAAAGGCAGCTCATGGGGGCGGCCCTGGGATGAAGCCACCCCAGGAGCATCACTGGCCACAGCGGCCATCCCTGGCCACAGCACGGCACAGCCGAGCATCCCACCCTGCCCCAACAGCATCGCCTGCACCTGAATTCCCAAGGGTTCGCGCTAAACTTTGCCGGGCTGGGGCAAAACTGAGCGATGAAGGTTTCACCACACTTGGGGGAAGAGCATGCCCTGGCCGGCGGGAGTTAATTGGCTTGACCAGGATAAACATATCAGAGCTGATTAATTGGAGCAGGCTTCCCCAGGCTCCGTAAACAGGCTAAAAGTCAACCAAGCACCATCGTAACATCAGCTAGGGTGGAAAATCGGAGGTTTTTTTTTTTTCCCCTTTGCATGGGTGCAAAGGGGCCGAGCACGGGGTTTTGCAGAAGTTGCCCTGTGAGATGGTTCCTTCCCTGAAAGAAACCCAAAATTGGGATCGTGCTGTTGAACGCAGCCCCGTGGGACATGGAATAACTACTAACAATAAGGCAGCCAATTGTCCTTAATAAGCACACGGGGAGGAGAACCGCCGTATTTCCAGCCAAAGGGAAAACCAAAATAGCTGGAATGGGGGGAATAAACCCAAAAAGGGGAAATATAGCCCAGGGGCTCTGGCACCACCAACCCACCCAGGCCCTCGCCCAGGGAAAAGCGGCACATTCTGGTATGAACTCCAGCAGATCCTTATGTAAAAGCGAGCAGCACATGCCCACAAAATCCTCAGGAAATGTAACAGCCTGGTGTATAGGAATGATTTATCGGCACGGCTTTTGGCTGCAATCCGTATATAACCCATAGCGGCTCCAGCAGGATTATCGAAGCAATCAGTCTCACATCTAATTCAGCAAGGAGAGGGATATTAAAATGAAAAGAGGTCTGTGAAACCCTGGCAGCGGCTCTCCCTCTCGCTCAGCATCCACGTGGCTTTAGCGGAAACAAACGGGAGCGAAATCAGCCCCCGTGAGGAGGAAGTGATTTTTACAGCCCCCTCCTGCCACCCCAGCTCTGCTGTGAGCATGTGGCCCCTGCCTGGTCCCCACTGGGATGCGGCCGCCTCCGGATGGGAATATGCCAACCGGTTCTGGAGGCGCAGAGGATGACGCCTTGCAGCCAGCACTGCCCGCACAGATTTAAAACTCAGTGTAGGGATACATTGGCCAGTCCTTCCCTCCCTGGAGCTGTTTCTCTACCCAGGAGCAGGGCGGGTGATGGGACAGTGCCCCCGGCTCCCGCCGATGGCCACACGCTTGCCTTCCCCGCCCCCGACACGCTTCCCTCCGGCAAGGCCAGATGCGGTGTCAGGGTTCAGACCTTCCCAAGGGAGCAAGACTTGGTGGCAGCTCCGGCAGCAACACCTCCATCCATCCTTCCATGGGAACCCGCTCATGCACTGCAAAACAAGCCGTTCATAACAAAATTGAACACAAACCACCTAAACTGAGGCTGACTTTACTCGCAGAGCATCCTCTCCCCTGCTAACGCCAAAGGTCTGCGGTTAAAAGTTAACCGGGGCCAGCGCGCAGGGCAGTTATCGGCTCTCGCTGGGCAGAGTCCAGTGGCTATTTTGTTTTCCCTGGTCACTGTCAGCGGTGGAAGCGCCAGTGCCAAGAGCGGTGTCATCTGCAGCAACGGGGGCATCGATCACAGTTTCCCTTCTTACGGGCGAGCGCAGACCTTGCCAGAAATATATTAGTCACTGTAGTATACAAAGACCATATGCATCCCCGCCTGACTTTTAATGGAAAAAAATCTCTCAGCAGCTTCTCTAGAAGTCAGAGGACACCCAAAATAACAAGGCACTGGAAACAGGCACCCAGCCCCCATCTACGCTGGATCCCTGTGCCCAGGCAAAGCTTTTCATCGCCCCTGGGGCAAACAGAAGAGCCTCCTGCATTGCCTGGCCCATCCAACGCAGGGTGGAAAAAAACGAGGAAAAAATGCAAAGCCGGGCTAGTAGCATTGTAATGGCACCAAAAGCCAGTGGCAGGTTTCAATAGGAGTCAAAAAACATCTTTACCAAGGTTTTTTATAATCTTGATGATACCGCCTAATACTGCTTAAGCAATATATAATGAGCATCCCAAAACAAGTAAGCTTTGGATGTGGCGTTGAGCACAGGCCGGGATGAGCTCAGGGCACCACCGTCACCTCGTCCAGCGCTGCCAAGTGGCTCCCGGCTCTCCTGGAAACAGCAGCTCCAGCCCACGATGTCCAGGAGAGAGGAAACAAAAGCGGCTCTGCACTTTGTGAACACCACTTAAAAGACATTAGGGCTGAGTTGAAAGCAAAGCCTCCTCCAAATTACAGCCCCAATCTGATAACAGCCGCCTTCCCTGGAACGGCGCTGGTCGATCAGACACCCCTTACAGCGCTCTCAGGTTTTGTTGGGCGTTTTTCCCAAACCAAAGTGCTCATGGAGAGGAGCCAGGCGAGAGATGGGGCTCCTTCCCCCAGGAGAGGGGCTGCCTCTCTGGTTGGGGGCCATGAAGGCAGCTCCAGCACCCACAGCCATCACACACCCTGTCCCCAGTATGGTTTCCTTGTCCCCAAAGGATCTGGTCCTGTCTCCAGGAACGGTTTCTGCTCCTGCAGCACTGCACAGTGGCACGGTCAGCCCACAGCTCCACCGCACCAGCTTCCTGCGGTCATCCCACCACTGCTTTTGGTCTTTACTGTTACCTCCGTGCTCCCGGTGCTCCGTGCCACACATGTGGCCGCAGGGCTGCGTCCCACCTCCTAATCACGCTCAGTCACTCAGCAACCCAACCTGTGGCTTCCCCTGAGACCTGGCCCCCGCACAGAAGTCACTCCACCAACTCCATCCCCTCCATCTTCTCCTGGCCTCTCACTTGACCTTAAAAATCCCCTCCTTTTCCCAGCCCCACGGCCTAACTCTCCCCCGTCCCCCTGCTGCGAGCCCTCGCCTCCCTGGGCAGGAGCCCCACGGGGTCTGCGCGACGCCTGGCGTGGTGGGGACGGCCACCACCCTGTCACATCCCCAAGCCTGGGATGCCACCAGCGGCACATGCCGGGGGCTGGTGGGCGGCCGAAGGCGAGCGGGAGCGGGATCCCTGCCGGGCCCGGGCGGCCGCCGCGGCGCGGCTCCTCCAAACGGGATGGGGAAACGACAGCACCGATCCCCCCATCGCCGAAACACCCGCACAGGCCGGGCTGCGGGCCCCGCGGGGGAGCCCTGTTGGAAGGAGATGCCGTTCTCTGCTCGGAGGGCATCCCCATCCCCGGCCCCAGCCGCCCACGCCCGCCGCCGCCGGTCCCTCCGGGCGCGGCTTTGTCTCCGCAGCCGCGGGCGCATCCTCCGCCCGGGCCCGCCCGGCCTCCCCGCCCACTCCCGCACCACCGACCTGGCGGGACGCGCCGCTTCGCCGGCGGGAGGGAGAGACCCCCGCAGACCCCGGAACCCACGGAGCCGCCGCCGCCGCCGCGCTGCCCTGCCCGCGGGGCCGGAGCGGGGCCGCCCGGCGCCGCCTTCGCTTTCGGTTCCGCTCCGGCGGCGGCAGCGAGGGAAGGAGGGAGGGAAGGAGGGAGGGAGGAGGGAGGGAGGGAAAGAGGGAGGGAGGGAGGCCCCGCTCCGCCCCGGGGAAGGGGAGGTTTCCCCCCGGGGAGCCGCATCCTGCCCGCCCACCCCCATAAACCGTTCTTTGGGGTGGTTTGGCGTTTTGGTTTTTTGTGTTTTTTTTTTTTTTTTGTTTTGTTTTGTTTTGTGTTTTTTTTTTTGTTTGTTTTTTATTTTTAATTTTTTTTTAATATTTTATTTCCCCCTCCGGCCGCTCGGCCCCGCCTTACCTCGCAGTGCAGCCGGGGGGCCCCGGCTGGTCCCGCTCCTCCGCCCCCGCGTCCCGGGGGGGCGCGAACGGCCGCGTCCTGCCGCCCGTCCCGCTGCTCGGCCGCGGCTTCGCCCCCTCTGCCCCTGGGCAAACGCAGGATTTCCAGCGTGGGTCCACATGGGGTTTCCTGCATCACCTCCCCTGGACCGTGGCTCAGCGGTTGGCCGACGCTTCTGAAATCATCACCTAAAGGGGGTTTTAGGAACCAGTTGTTTGGAAATGTCACAGCGGCCACCGCCAGGCCACCGCCAGGCCACCACCACCACCACGGCTCCTGCTCGGGTTGCAGCTCTGCAGCGCTGGGATGGGGGAAACGCTGCCACGCGGGCACGGCCTTTAACTCCCCGACTGGCACCAGCCCTTCATAAACATCTCCCATGCTTTCTCCATGCTCATTATTTGTTTTTTCTTATCGAGTACATTCCCATCAAGCGCCATTCTTGCGCTGAGCTCACCTGCCTTTTTCTGATCAACTCTTCTTTCCATGAGGACAACAGCTTTAACCTCGAGCAGATGCGAATACCATGGCTGGCACGAACCCTTGTCCTCATTTTGCTTCGAGATCCATTTGTGGTCGCCACTTCAGCATTGTAGAGCTTCCCGGAGTAGAGCCGTGCTTCCATGCGAGCTCTATGGATAAACACTGCTATTTTGACCAGGATCTTGAAAGCCACTCTAGAAATCAAGTTTGTGCACTTACTGTAAAATAGTATGTGCTCCAAACATTTTATGGACTGAACTCCTCTGATTAATAGAGCTCTGATAACGCAGCTGAGAGGGGATCAGCCACCAAAACCAGTGCTCCCATGAAGCCCACAGGGCAACCTGGGCTACTTTTCACTGTTAGAAATCTAGCTGTCGTTTTAAAGTTAGGCACTGATTATCTACCAACACCCACGCTGCAACACCAATTAACGAGACGGCTAAACTAGCACTGAACTACCCTCGTTCCAACCACATCATAGAGCTTCTCCCTTCCTGCCTCACCTGGCAGGGCTCCATCAGAGCCAGGTTTAGGTCTGGTCTTGCTTTCTCGTTGCTAACAATGCCACAGTTTAACCCAGTGCCTCCTGGCAGGGTCTCTCCAAGTGTTTACCCTAATGATGTTCAGCTTTTATACAGTCACAAGGTGAAGGACTGGCACCCCCATCCCCAAGTGTCACCCACAAAAGGTTTACGCTCACAAAAGCACAACCTCACCTGCCTTGAAATCCCGCACTACGTCTGAAATGAAATTTTCTTCCAAAACGAGGATCTAATTGCTAGAAGCCAAGGGCAGCATATTGGATATTGAGTTAGTTGTGATCATCATTTGTTCGCCCATGAAACCAGAGCAGGTAAATTATACGCAGCACCTACAGGAGAACACACACGATAAAAACATTTCAGCTGAGCTGGAGCTTTAGTTCAGCATCTGCTTTCCTCAGCCGCTCTTTGCACAAGGACACGTGTAACAACAATGCCGGGACTTTGCACCATTAGACCTCTCCAACTGAATCCTGTTTTTTTCCCTTCTGCCAGCACCATCTGTTTCTACAGAGTAAACAGCAACTGTAGACAGGTTAAACGCAAGGACACGTTTTAAATGAGACTCCCATTCTTTACCATTTAAAATGAGTCCAAAGACGCTTCGCTTACATTTTCCATTATTTTTTGTACCCCAGCGTTCATAAAGGCAGCATTGACTCCGAAAATGTCACTACTAAGAACGGATATTATTTCATCGTGACTGTGCTACTCCCCTCAGCGTGTTTATAAAGCAGTCAAGGGAGTCTTTTCTTTTTTTTCCCCCCATTCAATTCTTATTCTTAATTTCGAGCACAAAATAAAAGTAAAATGGGTGGAAACCTATGTTTTCGCTTAAGTTATTACAAACAAAACGCAAAATTTGTTCAATAGAAGACCATGATTTATTGACAGTTATTTTGAAACACGGATGACTGAATATAATAAAAAGACATCTGTAAAAAAACAGGCAAACAAACAAATCTCATCTTTAAATGTATCACTTGAAGGCATTGATCAAGGGGACGCCGTGTGCCGGCAGTTCCTGGTGCAACTGACGGAACAACATGGCACATTTGTTCCTTTCCTGGGTCTTGCCTAAGGTGTGGAACAGCCGGGCTTGGAAGTAGAGAACATCTCTGAGCTGCTCCTTGCAGTCCACTTTGGCAAAGTAAGTCTTGGCTTCATTTAGATTCAAGATAGCAGATTCCAAAGCTGTGGAAAAAAGGGGGACAGTCATATTCAAGATAGTATCACAATAACAACTCCAAGCAACACAGCTCAGTTCTAAAGAGCCCAATTACAAATTCCTCAGCTTTTCAAAACAATATGTGTCTTAGCAACGTGGTCTTTCAGCGAGTTTCTGTTATGCCGCCTTTGCTGCAAAATATGGGTGTGCAAGTACGCAGATAAACAAGAGTCCATTACAAACACTGCATCTGCTGAACAACTAATTCCAAATTAATTTTGCTATCCGATAACTAGGTAACACACTCTGCTGTATCCGAGTGATCATGTAGCAGGACTCCAATATGTACACCGGTGTGCGCTTCTCAACTTCTGAGCACGGTGCCAGTGAGGAGAATTGACTTCACACTACCTTCAATCTTCTTCTGTGGAGCGTAGGAAGCTGCAGAAGCCACCTGACATTTGGCCACCAAGAACATGGCACAGCCTTTGTCCAGGACAGCTCCGTGGGCCAAGACAGGTTCTATTGCCGTCTGCAGAATATTCAGGGCTTGTTCAGGAATGCCAAGGATCAGCTGAAAGAGAAATACTTGCTAGTCTAATACTGGAATCCACTGGTAAGAGCAGCTTCTTCTGAGAAGACCAACATAAACCCCATCTGTTTCTAATAACGCAATGCACCACAGACAAGGATGTAAATTTTTTTCCCCACAATCTTCTTTTAAATCAAAACTTATTAGTAGAAATGAGTGCTCCCTGGAATGATTAGGCATGGCTTCTCCACCGCAGTCAGTGCTGACAACTGCATCTCTGCCAGCTCAGAATAAACAATATAACTGAACTCCATTACAAGCGTTATTTGTAATTCAAACACATGCCAAACCGTGCTACTAGAAAGCCAAAATACTAGCAGAAAAAATAACAAGGGAAGAAATGAAGGCAGGGCCAATTTATGCTTGTCTGCTTAATTATATGCAGTAACTACACATCTTAGTACTACACACGAAACTCAACTTTCATTAACTTCCTCCCAAGATTCTACATTTAGAATATACTTCTCCAGAATCAATAATTTGATTCCAACAAGGTTGTGTTCTTAAATCTCACAGGAGGAAAAACAGTATCCAGATCCCCAGAATAAACGTCGCCCTTCAGCCCTGTGAAAACACGCATCAGACATACCTGGGAGAAAGCCAAGTTCAGCACAGTTTCGGAAGCCAAGTACTGTAGACTATACTCTCGAGAGAGGGCAAGAGCCTGCAGCAGGACAGGCAAGGCTATGGTATGACACGAAGATCTCCAGTAGAGCTCTGCTATCGACAGCAGTACGCTAACCGCAACGGGGGGAAGAATTACAAACATTTTCTTTTGATGAAAAACGTCCACTTGTGTCCCAAACAATCATTCCATCCATAATGGTATTGATTTTATTAGGAATTACATTACTGCATATACGATAAACTTCAATTATGCTTTTAAGAGGAGATGCCACCAACATACAAAATATGAAATAACACCGTAACTACTCTGAAGATCAGCACAAAAGTCCGACTACACACATACATGTCTATTTCCTATTTATTTTGGATGCAGCATTTCCTTCTTCCATAAGTCTTCCTGAAACTTCAAAATAAGTTTACTACCTTTTAATTTAGGTATTAAAGATGACTAGATTTCATTCCCACAATATTTTTAGGATTCCTCCATGCCATGATTAATAAATGAAATTATTGTGTAGTCTCCAAATCATAGCAGGTAATCTGAAGACTAGTGAAGTCTGAACACAGACAAATTGAAATGGCCGATTCTAATCACTGCAAAGTGTCTTCAAAACTCTGACAATGAAACGTTCTTACCTAATCACCATCTCAGTGTTCTTGATTTTCTGGCAGTGGATCAACAATTTCTGCAAAAGTTTGTGTGCCTCTGACATTTGATTTTGGGCTTTCAACACAATGGCTTTTCTGCCGCAGTAGGAAAAAAAAAAACCACATCACTGATTGTATTTTTATATTTTAGATACAACTCTGCACTTCCAAACACAGTAAAATAGGTCTCTATTTTGTGACTTCTGTTTCTTGTAACTGCGGAATGGCATTCTGACAAAGCGTATGCGTGCTATACACACCGGCAGTGGGAAAATCAGATCTCTCCAATTCCAGCTGGACAACTCACAGGCAGAAAGGATCAAACTCATAGACCAGATTTAAATAGAAAACTGGCATTGCCAAAAAACAAAGGCCAAACAGGCAACAGAAGTGGGAGGGCATGCAAGCTAGAAAGCACAAGTAATTATTTGTAAGAAAAGCAAGTACGAGGTAAAGTCGCTAAAATTGACCTGCACTGACAAGGACATGGAGCAACATGGAAAGAGCAAGAACAGGGAAACACGAAACAAATACACAGCAGCAGGGATGCATAAAAACACCCCAAACCCATACACTGAGTAGAATATTTAAAGATCAGGGAAATCACAAACAGTCCAACTCCAGAAGGACAAGCATCAGGTCCCACAGCTTGAATACTGATCTTCCAGCTTACTGGCACTGGCTATGTTTTCAGGTGTTTTGCCTCATTGAAAATCAACAAGAAATTGCTTTTAACAGTAAGTTGTATTTCATACTCACCAAATACCAAGCTTTACCCTATGTATTTCTAACATGTCATTTCCATTTAGGAAAAAAAAAACATGTTAAGATGCGAGAAAAATCATATTATTATTATCCCGTTTTGTAGATGTAGAAACCAGGAGACAGATGAAGCTCCTACCACACTAGAGTCGAGACCAGGCCTGAAATCCCCAGTTATCTGCCATAAAATCCTGCATTGTGCTCAGGTTTGAGTACAGTTACCACGGCAAGGTATTTTGTGTTCTCACAACAGATCTCCAGCTCTAGAATAACACCGATTTCAGCAGTGCCATTCCAGTTCTTAAAATGCCCAGAGAAACAACTAGAAATGATTATTGCAGGACTCGCTCTAATGGAATAAGTACTACAGGTTAGACAAGATGACCATAATTAGTTCTGGAACGGGAAGAACATGTAAGCACACGTGACTGCCAGCAATCGTTTTGCTAAATCTTTCATTATCTTCACGGGACACAGCTGCAAGCGTACGCAGATCCAGGATTTCTTACCTGTATATGCCTTCAATGCTATTAAGTGCTGTAATTCCTGCTACAAGAGAATCTGCTATATGGTATCTGCCATCATTCATGGCTCTCTCAAACTGTATTTTCTGATCAAACAGCATCCAAAGCTAAACAAAGAACATCCACAAACAAGTTTTAGAAGCTGTGCCTGCTCATTTTCTAAGTTAGAACTTAATTTTTATTTTCCCCTGTGGATATTTAAGTCTAGACACAACTAGCTCCACTGTTCAATTACTGGATTAACTAAATTACTTCCCTCAACAGAAATGCTCAGGTCTGGATTAATGTTTCAATACCAAAGCTCACCTATTTGACTACATTTTAAGTAAAAAACGCTCTTTTAAATCATTACCAATGCTTTGAAACAGTAGACTTGTTCTGTAGGACCAAACTATATTTAATGCAATCTTGAACACTTCACTGTAAATACTATCTTATAGACTCATGTGTTAAGGTATTTCCCAGAGCCACACAAAACCCAGCCTATTCTCTCGGTTATTTCTGGATTGCAATATAGCAAAATACATAGCACTAATTAAACAGAACTTTGAAGCTCCAAATCAATGCATTTAATTCCTATACGTGCTTATGAAGGAGACGTGTATTTCTCTGTCGACGACACGTCTATTTAAACAGCTTTTTCTTAGGAGCCTATGGCGAGATAAATGTCTCTCCAGTATTAAGATAACAGAGGCATCTATTTCGTGCTTTTGTAGAAAGGTTTATGTCGAACAGCTTCCCACGAGGTCATGAGCCAAGTGAAATTAGCAAACATATAGCCCAGGGCATACAGAGGGAAGAATTCAGATGCGACGGAATTCAGATCCTATTGTATCATAATTTACAGGCTAAATTATAAATATTCTACCTGCGCATGCTGACTGTTGGGAGGGAATCTTTCCTTTAGGTGTTTCAGTATTTCAGAAGCAGCTGCAAAATATCCCTGTAACACAGAAACAGCACTCTGATTAACGTACGCTGGGGCAAGCACCACTCCCCGTGATTTCAACACAACCTTCACGGCAAGAACTTGCCGAGCAAAAACCCTGTGCATTCCTCGCCCCCACTGCAGACATTAAAGGCAGAACAAAACAGAAGTCAAGTCTCGCACTCTGTCAATAACACCCACACGTCTTCTCACCCAAATGCCATTTCTGCAAGTAGCCACAAAACTCACCTGCTCCGCATGTAGCTCAGCCAGGTGACACAGCACCACAGCGAAGGACTCGGTGTTATTCTGCTGAACGCCCACGTTCACAGCCTCCAGACTGTTCATGCTCAGCAATGTTTGGGCTTGTTGAAGTGCCATGGTGCTTGTGCAAGAGAAACAGTCTTTTTTAACTTTCAAGCAACAAACTACCACCATTTTTAATTTATGGTCTTGTTATGACAACAGTCTACATTTTCTGGTAAGCCAGGGGCCTGGAGGAGAATGAAAACTTGTAAAACAACTGCTATTCAGGAGCTCTGGACTATGCAGGTACAGCAAGTACTACACAGCGAAAGTTGCACACAGTCTAAGCACAGAGATGTAGAAAATGGGGGCACAGGAACAATTTATGCACTATTTGCCACTACTAAATGGAAATTCAATCTCTTCTCCAGTTTGAGTTTTAAAGCAACATAAGAAAATGGAAATAATTGCACTCGGCCTGTACCGAATCAGAGTCTGATTGCTTTATTTTAGTGCACTGGAGAGTCAGAGTCACTTGTTACACCTATATAAATAACTCAAAATGCATTATGTGCTAACAAGTACAGTGAGCTAACCCAAGAGTTCAAAAGAAACAAAATACCTGCGGCCGTATAATCTCCAAATGGCAGTCTTCTGTGCTATACTAATATCAATAAGCTCTGACAAGCTGTGTTTCCAGTGCAACAGATCAGAATCTTTTAAGGCATCCATTAGTTTGTTGGCAGCCTTTCCTGCAAAAGCTCTTTGCTGAACCAAGGACTGTATTCCCAGGGAAGCAAGGTACTGGGAAGAAGACAAAAAAATACCAACAGCAGTGAAAGACAATAGAGTACACTGGGCTTGCAAATTACACGGGAGCAGGAGTTCTAAACTAAGAAAAAAATCCCAGAGAAAAAGATGTGATGTTATTCAGCACAGACAAAGGAACACTGCTCCAGGCATTTCTTTAAATACCCACTTATGCACACCCACACATGTGTGAATGTCATTTTGTTAGATTTGAAAGGTAATTTCCACTCCCACACACAGAAGTCTTAAAGAGGATGACAGGACTGGTACCTGGATTTCTCCAATGATGAAACAGCTGTGAAAACGCAGAGCCCTTCCTCCCCTTCCCCACCAAGCGGCCATGTCTGCTCTCATCTCCCAACATCAGCAGTTTAGTTCCTTTTGGAACACTCCTCTGAACTAAGAGATGGCAGATCTTGGGGAAGACAGAACTAAACATTAACAGCCAACAGATTCGGGGCACAAAACTGTCTAAGGGGAGGGCTGCCATGCAAGATTTCTCAGCTGGGACAGAGCCATACAAGTAAACTTGTGTTCAAAGCTCTGCCTCGGGCATTAGCTCTAAGTTTCAGGGAAGGCAGAGGGGCGAGAACCTTCCTTGAGCACCAGCAAATTGTGCTACGGGCCTAAGGCCAACACGGTGCCTGGGGCCATGCTGGTGGCCACACAGAGTTTTTCTGCCTGAAAAACAAACAAGTTAGAAGGAAAAAAGTGTGAGCCTTAATGCACTGGCATTAAAGCAACTGACCTCTGGTTTGTTAATATGAAGAGTAAAAATTATAGAAAAAGACAGATTTTGGAGTGTTAACATTGATTTCTTTAAATTCAGTTACATATTTTGAACAGACCAGCCACAAAACCCTATCGTGCACACTCCCCTCGCCACTTGTGTTTGTCCTAGAATAAAGTAAAGGATTGTCCTAGAATAAAGTAAAGGATAAATGATATGGACTTACCGGCAAACCAAAATGTAAAGATTTGTTTACAGAGTGCTCCAGCAGAACACAGCTATCGAATATCTTCTGCTCCAAGATGTACAACCAGCTCTAGCAAGGAAAGAAAAGTTAAAATCTCGCTGCAAATAGGTAACGGCTGCAGCACTTTTAACTTCCCTTACTTTTTGCGCAGAATGCACAAAAACTCACTGGAAATAGAAAGCACTTCAACATTATTATGATACTAAGGAAACTTCTATTAAATGCTGCACGGCAAAACGTATCAAACGTGCAGCCAGGCTGGGACGCTGGCTGACAGCAGTCAGTGCTGGAGGTTCAGAGTAAGGCACAGAAAGCCCATAATGAGTTAATGTGGAAAGCAGTATCTCAGGAGTTTGATGCCACTGATGCCAATTCATCACACCAATCAAGTTAATTACAGAACGAAATACAGAGGAATCTAAGTCTTTCCCTCCTCCTTTCTGTTTGCTCAAAAGAAGGCCGATTACTCTGTGAGAATGCAACAGACAGTAAGGAGGAAGTTTATGAACTAATTTGCCTCTTTAAAACATACGAGACTAAACTACGGGTTTAGTACTGAGATCTCATCTGGGACCACAACTCCTGTTTAAGAAAGTAATCCTGAGTTGCAACAACACCACCCCATGGTCTCCCTGTGGTTTGTTGCTCTGGGTGACCCATCTGCTGGACAGTCACATTTAAATTACTGAAGCATTCGATGAGATACTACTGTAAGAGCAGCTCTGCAACAGTTCCCTGAGCAAAGGCTCGGATAACAGAGACAAAGGTGACTTAACCTCCGCCTCAACACAGCTACCTTACCAGGCAATGCTGCAAGCAAACATGGTCGTTCGACTCCTGTGCAATTCGGATGGCTTCCTGAAGTGCCAGTTCAGCCTGTTGGCTATCAGCAAACAAAAAGGGAGAACATATTAGTATTCCCACAGTGCTAAAAATACAGCATTACCATACAGAGGAATATTGAGCTAAATTATGCATATCGCACTCAGAAGATAACTCTGACTTAACAGACTGCTGAGAAAGCCTGTACTTTCCTCCTAGCACTTCAGCAACATATTCTAGTCTTGAGGATAATAAGTAAGACAGTATCTGCAAACCACTACAAAAATGCAATTGTAACCCCTAAGCGGGCTTTCAAACCCTGCGCGTGCCAATGCGCCAAGTTATTGTTTGAACAGGGGCAAGGTGAAGTATCTGTCCGTGTAGAAAAAGTTGTTGCTCTCAATTTTGCAGATGTCCTTCCCAACTCCAGTCCTTTTACGTGATGCATCCAGACAGCAGTCAATGAATGCAAACCATATACGGAGATGGGCAAGCCGGCTTTATCAATAAAATAACCCCCACCCCTAGGGCATTTTAAAATTAAAAAAGCACAGATGGCTTTTTATTTTTTTTTAATTACTCTTTTTCCAGATCATCAGCTCTATGTTGATTTGTATGTTAACAGAAAACCAACCACAGTTTCTTGAGAATACAGCTGAAAATAGACATTCATATCCACTGACCTTTTTGAGGTCATGGCAATTGAGAACTTAAATACCTAGGAAAGAGTTGCAGCCGGACACAGACAAATGTCAACACTTACCCTGCTGTAGATGGCTCAGTCATTATGGAAACCAAATAAATGTCAAAACAGAAACAAACCAAAACAAATCAAGATTCCAAGAAACTTCCAACCCAACCCAACTATAGCTGTTATCAAATTAGAGAAAGACCCTTCTTCTCCCGAACAGATTTTCCGAATGCACATAACGCATACAGGAGATGCAACAAGATGAATTTTAGTTGTGCGGTACAATATATTGACTTACTAATGGCCAAACCGACAGTGCAGTGCAGCCAGATTCAGAGCAGCGTATCTCAGACTCCGACCGTAACCTTCATCCCCGTTGCTTTTGCTTTCTGCTCCGGTGAGAATTAAACGGTCAAAATAATGAAGGAGGCTGTGTGTTGAACTGAAGACATCTTGCACTCTGAGACTATTTAAGTAGCTTAAATAATGCTAAAAATCGAAACAAAATCAGCTTTAACTATACATAACTATTAAAACAAAGGTTTTGTTTATAATTGCTCTGGATCTTCTTATTGAGAAAGGCTGCCCAACAAGCGCAGCCGTGAAATACTGTATGGTCAGGAAAGCGCTTGATCAGAAGTTGCAGCGATACCGGTACTACCTGTGCAGAACTTCTGTAAATCTTGGATAAATTTGGTTGTTTTCCCTAACAAGATCTTCCAAATGGTGTCCCACAGGCCAAGATTCGGCCATCAGAATTATCCCACCCAGTCTGAGACCTCTACATAGGTAGAATCCCTGTATTTATGCGCTAAGTGAGAGTGGGAATGGAGACATGACTCCCAGCAAGATACTCAGAAGCACGAGCATTTCCAAACACAGCGCAGATAGAAAGGAGATGCTAAAACTTCGTGTTTTCTTCCAGGCATTGAGACCTGTGCAGGGCAGCCCTTTGCGTCAGACAAACAGAACACTGGAGAGGACGTGGGGAGTTGTGAGGTCCAGCCCCTGCTGCGGCAGCCCTTTCAAGGATACGTCTCCAAACGGGAGCAAGGAAAATCCTGTCTGTCTCAGCCCAGGGCTACTGGGAGGAAGAGTTAGAAAGTAAGGCAGGGAAGAGCTGACTGGGAGCTCATGGAACTTGCTCAAGAATAAGTTGTTGAGGAACAAGGCAAATGCTCACAGCACAGGTCTGGAACCAGCTCTCAAGGGGAATTGTCTATGGCTTTCAGTATAAATTGCTATTAAGCGCCAGAGGTAAAGTGAACATCAGTAAGCAAAATCAATAGATATTGCTCTCGATACTGACTTTTAAACTACGGGAGTATGAGGCCTGAAATTTCTTAGGAAAATGTGTGCAAAAAGAGATGAGTTTTAGATTTAGTTCACCAGGGATGCAGTCACATAGTCCCACCAAAATTAGAAGATTATATCTGTGCATAACACTAGACATGTGGGGAAGTATTTAGCTTAAGTAAGATTTCTGTACCTTCAGGAGTTTCAGTCTGAATTACTAAACATTTACATGGAACTTGCTCACATTTTTATCATCTGCTTGTATTTCAATATAGAATAAATTACTCCCAAATAATCCCATCCTAGAGATAAGAAATCCCTTTACAACCATTTTGGATGAAGAAAAAGATACTTACTGCTTCAGCAAAGTCTGGATTAAATTTTAACAAGTTGTTCAATTCCTTTTGTAAAGATGCTGGAGTAAGAGCCTTTGTTTCATCATTCTTTAATAAAGAAGCCTGGAATAAAAATTGAAAAGTAAAAGTAAGATAAATTACTCAATCCGGAGGGTTACAAATGTATTTTGATACGTGCTTGTCAGTTTGTTATCTGCTTGGAGAGAACATTAAAGAAGATTTTGTAACAGCCCTGTCTCCTATGAGGCTGAAACATCAGTGGCAGTTTCATCCTACGCTATGTTATAGCATTCACTTTCCAGAGATCAAAGAGACCAAGTACAATAAAAGCTTATTCAAAGGACTGTTTAAAAGTGCTTAGAGAATTCTGTTTAAGTTTCTATTTGAAGAACTAAAATAACAGATCACTCACTGGAATTACAAATATCTTTCCACAAAAGTAATCGGGAAACTAAACGAAAGTAAATCCATAGTTTGGCAAGAAGATCAATGAACAAAAAAATAAAATAATGTAGTTACTAGAATAAGCATTACTGAATAATAAAAAGACTTCAAAATTCAGAACCCTCGTAAGCATCACGATTCCTCCACAATATTCTAATCAGAATGAGAAAAAATATTCATACACACCAGTAGCAGATACTCTACATAAATCACACCAGCTAAAAACCACAGTGTAACATAATGTCACTGCAGTTCATTCACACCTTGCACCAGATCACTGCAGTCTGGCTTGTCTTCTCATTAAATCCTAACTCTGCTCCTGGATAAGGGGTTCCCTATTCTGCATGCGTGTAGGGAGGCTGAAGTGCCGCAGCTGGAGCTGGATCGCAGGCGTCTGTGCGGCAGCGGTGCCAGCAACTGGAGTGGGGGCCACAGGTCATGGGGGCCCATGTGTCTGTGGTGCTGGCAACCACAGCCAGTGAGAGTACGTGTCAGTGGGTGACCTCTGG
Source organism: Chroicocephalus ridibundus (assembly GCF_963924245.1). NCBI lineage: Eukaryota > Metazoa > Chordata > Aves > Charadriiformes > Laridae > Chroicocephalus > Chroicocephalus ridibundus. The sequence continues at coordinate 5,270,862 of NC_086296.1, read as the reverse complement.
TGAACACCAAGCTGGACTAGGCAGAAAGTTGGATAAGCAGCTTGAGATCCAAGCATTGAAACAGCCACAAGACTGGGCTGGGTATGTTTCTCTGAAGGAGACAACCGCAGGAAACTCAGGCCTACCAGGAGGTCCCAAGCCAACTGATGGAGGGACCGCAGGGCCTTTGGGTCAACTGAGAGATGCATCTGTATGTGTGTCGTGTCTTTGTACTGGAGGCAACTGGACAAGACAGTCCTGGGGCCGGTTCCCTGATAAGCTGATTGTATAAGCCCAGTTTCTGGTGGAATCAAGAGAGAGAGCTCGAGCGCATACGTGTATATATTTCACACTAATGGATCTTCATCCTTATCGGTCAGAGCAGGGAACGGGGTCACAGACAGCAGGCTCAGCCTCACCACTGGCCGCGCTGGGGGTCGTGGAGCTGCAGGAGCCTTGCCACTGGATTCGACCACCCCTAACAGTAAAGATCCTCATGGAACTGAGAAGTTACTTTGAACTTTTAATACATAATGTTTCGCATACATTTTAAATGCATTTTATTTTTTTAGCAAGCAATTATAAGCGTGCAGTACATTTACTGACATTCATGCCTGTGTATATTTCTGCTCTGTTTCGTATTTATCAGCTGGAATACTCAACAAAACTGCACATTTCAATGACACCAAATCTGAGGTGAGTAGTCAGAATGCAAGTGACCTTCTTAGAATCAAATATCATCATACGGTGTACATGCCTAGATAAAACACGTTTAGCCCCAAGCGTTCATGCTGAGCAACTGCATGCAAGATATCAACAAATCTTTAACGGATCTAAGAAAACATCATGTCTGACACCGTGGATAAAATTGAAGGTGAAATTCGCGTTATGGATCATTTACTCAACTTTATTCAGAATTAACATACCTGCTGAGAAAGAAAATACTCTGCTTGTTTCTGGGAAAGAGGCCCACTGCAAGATATCTCTTCTTCCCTGATAAGAAGCACTCTGGTTAGAAACAAGGGCAGTGAAATAGAATACAAGAAAACACGTTTTATTAGACATTCCGCACTTTTGCTTTATAAAGTTTTATGGGATACTGGAGCTCAACAGCATGAAAGGAAACTAAAAGGAGATAACTTAATAAAGAATCAAATCTACCACATCAAAGTTAGCAAACCAAATGATTTCACACAGCTTAGCTGTAATCTCCAACCTGCAGAAACGATGGTCAATATGAATGTTACCCAAATGCACAAGAAAACCCCAAGAAAAACAGCAGATACAAGATTTAGGGTTGGCGCACTCGAAAGGCTTTGCTCTGCTTTTACTTTCTTCCAAAGATAGTCACAATGAAACGAACTGGCACTTTGACTACACGCATCGCTCCAGAGAACAGCTGTTCTGTGAGAGCAGGCAGAAGTTTATTCCACGGAAAAACAGCAACTACAGCATACAGCCAGACTCCACAAGCTGCTAACTGACTCATGCTGTAGCAGAGCATGCAGAAGCACAAGTTTGTATAAAGACAGTTTAGAAAGTATATTTTAAATACATGGATACACAAAATGCTTTTAGGATTATTCTTAGAGTGGAGCATTTCTTTATTGGGTGAAAAGTCTCAATATTTGCTTCTAATTTTTCATGTAAATAAAAGCGAGCTCTTTTATTTGGGAAAGGGTGAAAAGAGAAACCAAAAACATTAAGCTTAACTTTTCCTTAGTGAGCAATCTTTCTTTTCTGGAAGCAGAAGTGACCTGTCGAACAGCTTTAGCACATCACACGCCAGCACAACCAGTCACCCCGCAGTGGGCTGTACAGAAGGGAACTGTGGGCAGCATCTGGACTTCAGCTGGCAACTCCCTAAGAAGCGTGAGGACAGGTACCGCCATCTTCTATCAGGCACTGAGCAGGACTGTTGCCATTTACAAGTGTTACCACATGGTGGCACCAAGGAAATGGAGAGGCCACCCAGCTCTGCCAGCGTGTATGAGGCTTTAAAAAAAAATACAAGATTACCCTACGTCTCAGTATTGCAGCTGAAGTCGTTAGTGATAGGACGTGCAAGGGCCTAGACGAGCGTTTGTGGAGTCTGGAAGGTTTAACAAGAGTAGCATCTTGAGCTGGACAAATCTTAAGTTTACTCTGATGTGCACAGAGGTAATCTGAAACAAGACTAATTCTCTTAAGTGGGAAAGACTTTAATATTAGTATATCACCTTAAGGGTGCATCAAGTTCTTCTTTCTCCATTTTCCCCTCCAGTTCCTCTGTATTCGTCAGTTCCATGTCACTCTCATCAATTCCATTTTTTTTCTCGTCATTTTGAAAGTACTGCTGAAGGGCAGTGTAAAGTTTATAGACCTGACTAAAAGAAAGCTTATTGTATGCCAAGATCATATGGCGCAGAAACAGACCTGCAAAGGAAAACACCTATTAGGACAACTGTCTGTAAGGTTTCTGCTTCAGAGAGGAGACTAGAAATCAGAATAACCAGAAGCTTAAACTGCATTATTTAATTTTGTTTAAGTGCCTCATCTCAGCATTGCAATTGATAAAACTCAATTTTGCAAGGTGTAAATCTGGTATTAATTTAGTGGCAAATCTCACAGACTATCTGATCACAGAATAACTGTTAGGATCAGTAAAAACGGCACAATATGTAAAATTATTAGTTAAATATGAAACATCTGAGCAAGAGAAAAATCACATTATACAATCTTTACACCTCCCCAAAAAGAACAACAAAGCCTGCATCCTGAGTGAATTACGTCAATGACAGACATCACATCAAATATAGCTCATGGACGACAATTAGTTACCTACTACACTTGTTTTATGAACTTCTGGCTCTGTCCCTGTAAATGAATCTGAAAGGTCATCAAAAAATTGTTCCATATCTTTCAATTCTCCTTCTGCCATAAGTTTTAACCTAAACAGGGAAAGAAAACCACATTTTTTAAGGCATATGCATCAAATAAAATATTCTTCTATTTCAGATAAAGGTGAGTAAACACAAATAGAAACAAGTGGTAGCTAACTCATTAGGCCCAGATTTTATATTCACAAGCCAACTCAAAACACATTAAATATTAATAATTAAGCCAAATACTAATCAGGTTTGGTGTTTTTTTTCTCTTTTTAAACAGTTCTTTTAATAAAGAGAACAATTAGAAAAGTTGTTATTCTTCTAACAAAACAATTAGGAATACAAAATAGACTGATTTTTAAAACTGTTGCTGTTAAGTGAGTTAGTTAATGTCAAAACAGATCTTCTGTACCACAGAAAACCAGACGGCTTCGGGGTTTGGTTTGTGTGCCTGTTAGAAGTTAATTTATGAGAATGAAGAAAGCCGCAGAAGTACGTTTTTGCTCCAAATGTACTTTTTTAACTACACATTTTGCAGTGCTTCTGAAGAGATATCGGAGTAGATACAGATAGCACAGAGCACCCCTTATCATCTTCCACAGCATTACGGATTGTAGTGGCCGCGTTTCCACGTTCCCCACACGGAATACAGGGACCACACGACGGGCAGCGTTAACCGAATGCCGCAGGCGGTTCCGTAGCCCCCAGCAGCAGGGAGCCCGGCTGCCCGCGGCTCGGTGCCCGCCTCCGCGACCGGTCCCCGACCCTCGGCAACTGCCCCCCCGCTTCCCGGTGGCGGGGACCCGCTGCGAGCGGGGAGGGGAGGCGCGGCCCCGGCGCCCACCTGATGTGCACGGAGCTGGCCAGGTGCGGGCAGGACTCCTCGATGGCCTTGCGCAGTCGCGACAGCGGCATGTCAGGGCCCTGGGGAGGAGAGCGACATGTCGCGACAAGCCGCAACGCCACCGGCCCCTTGGGGGTCTCCCTCCCACCCCCTCATGGCCAGGCGCGGGCCCGTCCCCGACCTGCAGCAGCGGCAGCAGCAGCCGGTTGAGCCGCCGCCGCTCCAGCAGGCCGAGCTGCGCGCCGGCGCGGCCCAGCTCGCTGAGGAGGACCAGCAGCGCCATCTTGTAGGGGGTGACCCAGTCCTTGATGCCGAAGACATTGGCGTGCACCACGCCGTTCGTCATCATCGGGTTGAAGTACAGGCTCTCGTGCACGCTCGCCATGGCGGCACCCCGCGGCCGCCACCGGCCGCCGAGGAAACCCGCCTCGCCCGCCGCCCAATCGCCGCCGCCGCCGCCATCACGTGGGCCGCCCCGCGGCCAATCAGAGTCGGAGGTATGCGCCGTCCACACGGAGCCGGCCGGCGAAACCAGCCCTGAGGAGACGTTCCGGGGAGAGAAGGTTCCGGGCGGCGCCGGGCGCAGGGCAGCGGGCGGAGGGTGGCCGGGCTGCGGGTCTCCGCCGAGCCGCCACCGCGCCGCCGCCCTTCAGCCCAGCTGTGGATTGTGGCGAGATATGGCCAGCGTCTGCGGGGTGTGGCCGCAGCCTGTTGTGACCTACAGCCCAGCGGCTGGTCACCTCTCCTCCGTCGATGCCAGCCTCTGTGCTGCTCCCGCCGCTGCCCATGGAGACGATGGGGATGGTGGCTCGGTGCCAGCACCCCAACCGTGACCCCGCCAGGTCTTGGGGACGGCCAGCATGGATGTGCCACAGCCCTCGGAGGAAGGCATGACCGCCACTGGCATTGGCACCGCGTGTCCTGGAGAGCGGAGCCACGTGGAGGAGCCGGAGGCCCCGCGGCTCATCGAGGACACGGCACTTCTCCCCAGCCGGTCACGGGTGTGCCAGGATGTATGGGGAGACAGCAAATTAATTGCAATGCAATAATGATATTTCCAGACATCAGTTTTTATTTTCTCAACAATTTGCTAAAGTATTTCATGAAGGCTTCACATTCCCAAAGAAAATGCTCCAATTATTATAATAGTTCTCATTTTTGTAAGTGAGAGCGAAACAAAACTCAATATTATTATACATCTGCGAGTTCCCGGGGATTTCAGTTGAGTTGCTCCTGATTCACGCCTGGGGGTGGTGAGAGGAGGAGGAGGCAAATCAAGCGTGGAGTAATTTTTTAGAATACATTTACATTTAAGAAACTTAGTGTTGTCATTAGCTGTTGCTGGCATAATTAATGATAGCTTCCTAGACCTCAATGAACTAAATACTCATTGAACTATATCTGAATATAAAACCCAGGAAATAACTGAAGCTATTATGTTACAAAGGTCAATTTGCTGATGTTTCCTGAAGATAAAGCATGATGGTTTAGGTGGAAACACCGAAAGGGTGGTGTGGCTTGGCGGGGAGGGAGCGGGAGAGGAGATTGCTGCAGCCGGCGGGTGCAGAACTGGGAGGAAAAAGGAAATGACAGACATCTGGTCCTGACATTTCTGTGCAAGGCTCTGAAGCCAACGTGAGAATGCTGCTGACAACCCTTGGTGTAGGGAATGTTCAGAACACGCTTTTTAAGCATATTTAAATAAACTCGCACACCTGAAAACCATCCCTACAAATAACCAGCAAGGGGTGGTTTTGGTCATATTCATTTCAAGATTAGGTAATGCAACTGAAAAAGTAATCTTTTATCATACCTAAAATAGGCTGACCCCCTGAGTGACATGCCTGAGGTTATGAAGCATGCAATGGCCACTGGCTGGGTTCAGGGATCCTTGTGTTTTCGTGCAGCGCTGAGTCTGTCGGACCAAGTCTCTGCAAGCTGAAAACATTCTCAAAGGTAATTCCAAAGCACCGCATGTCTCCATTATGAAAAGTGAATACGATAATGATTCTTCCTAGAGGTATTAATATCCAATCTGAAATTCCCAAATAAAGCCCAGAGATTAACTTCTTTCTTTTTTTTTTTTTTTGTTTTTAAAACTTTACTGTAAAATTCCGCAAATTGTTACATTTAAAACAAATTAATATTCTTGGTAAGAACCACTTCTCTACTTCGCTCTCGTGACATGTAAAGCCTTGGGGGATTACCGAGCTGCAGCGAGTCATCATCACTTGTTATTTCATGGCAGAAGTAAATGCGACATCTAGCATTAACAGATTTAAATCTTTTAATGCTTCTTTGTCACAATCCTGAAGGTTCAGCGAGGGCAAGTCTTTTATTAATAGCACCTCTGCAAATGCTACTTTTCAGCTACAGAGTAGCCGGTAGAGTTAAAGTTCCTTGTTTAAAAACAATCTACATGGTTTCAATTTACACAGGCTAATGCACTAAAAGTGATCTCAAATCACATGTTAGGAATATGATTCATCAAGTTCTGTCCAAATTAAGGTGGGAGAGGCAACTGCAGCTGCCAGCACAGTCACCAGATCTCAGCTCTGTCAGGCCCACGTTACTCCCTAAAACATCTGTGTTTGGGAGGATTTCTTGTTGGCAAGTCCTTAGCAGAGTTAAAGAAAAAAAAATTAGGTTTTGCTGGGTTTGGCTCATCTGTGGGACAGAGCTTTTACCCTGCTCACAGCAACTGCGTGAGGAGGTCTCATGTTTTAATGTAACAAAAATATGTGTATAATTTGGTACTTCAAGGGCGACTCCCTGAATTGACAAAGTTTAGGTGATATAGAAGTTTTTTAAAATCAAACACTACTGTTATTTCTTAAGGGGTCTTAAAGCAATCTGTCACGTGAGGAATATGGGAAATGTGCCATTGCTTGTTCTGACATTGTATTCACAAGACTTTTCAACTGTCTTTTCAGTCGCTTTGACTAAAATCGCAAGCTATTATTGGGGAAAGAAATGACATTTTTTATTAAATCAAGAGTTTATAGCACATCAAAAGCTTGTCAAGGAGCATAAGCATTTCCAAAAAGAGACGACCTGATTTTGAATTAAGATATTGTGTCAGTGCTAATCCAGAAGTTGGGCTGCACAGAGTATCTGCTCTTGATGCTAAAGCTGCCAAGTCTGTGCCATTCTTGTGGCAATGACATACTGATCTTTTTTGACTCAGTCCTTGCATCTGACTTGCTCCAAAAATAGATCCTTCCTGCAGAAATTAATAAAGATTGCATGCAACCTTTTGTACGGGTAAATTTGATTTGTGGTCAAAATTTATTTTCAGCCGCTTTTGTCTGTTCCTCTTTTTGGCAAAAGCCTCCTTTGTTCTTGGCCCCGTGTGTTCTTATGTAAAGCGTTCCTGAAGACTTACTTGGGTTTGTATTGTTCGGGTTTCTTTAATACGGTCTTCTGGTTAAAAGCTTTCAGTTCTTACAACCTGTGACTATTATTTTTTATAGATATCGCATTCATAGGCATAGATAAAATAATAATCGCACCTAGAAGCTAGCTGGAACTGGATTTTTAAATAATAAACCTTATTTTCTATTATTTAAAGATTATCACCTAGGGGCTTGGCGGAATAACTGGCAACTTTGGCCTTTTGCCTACAGCACCGAGGCTTTTAATTCCCTCTGTGACAAACCTCCGCCTTGTACGCAGAGGTGCCAAAACACCTGAATTTTGGTGACTGTCAGATTCACTCCCGGCCCTGCGCCAGACCCCATTGCTCCGCGCCTTCACGGGAGGCTCGCTAGGGCTTGGCGCCCCTGTACACAGGAAAAAACACCAAAACCACCCAAAAACATGAGGTAAAACTTCTCTCTTATTTCAGTGACATCACTGTTTACGCACTTACAGCTGACAGTGGCCTCTTCTTTCCGTGTTTCAGGGGTATTTTCACGCCCCCCCCCCCGCCCCGCTCCGTGGCCGCCGAACCTCCGCCCCCGCCAACACTCAGGCGCTTCCTCTCCTCCCATTGGCTCCGCCCGCTCGCTGTCGGCGGCGGGACAGCCAATGGCGTTGGGCAGGGCGGGAAGGCCCGCCCTCCGTGAGGCGGCCCGCCGCGCAGGGCGGGGGCCCGCTCCGGGGGGGGCGGTCGGTCGGCGCCGGGGGTCGCCGCGGCGGACGGCGCCCGTTTGAGGCGGACGGCGCTGGAGCGCGAGTGGCGGCGGTGAAGCGGCCATGAAGGTGAAGGCGGAGGTTCCACCGGCCGGGAGAGCGTCTTTCCCCTCGCTGTGGGGAGGGAGGGAGGGAGGGAGGGAGGGAGGGAGGAGGGGGGCGAACGGGCGCGTGACGGGGACGGGACCCCGGGGGGACGGGCCGCGCCGCCCCTCCCGCCTTGCCTTAGGCCGCCTGGCCCGGCCGCCACCGCTGTCCTTCCCTGGGCCTGCCCCGTTACCGAGGGACGGGGAACCGCCTTGCCGGGCAGCCCCGGCGTCCTCCACTGACTCAGCAGCCGGGCAGGGCCTGGCGCCGCCGCCTGAGGCGAGCCCCCGCCCCCGTCTCCACACACCGGCGGCGGTCGGTCCCCGCCGGCGGCGGCTGAAGGGCTGGCAGGGCTCCGAACCGGACGGAGTCGGGCTTGGGGCGGTGCGTGGAGGTTGGGCCTGTGAGGGGGGCGGCGGTTGGGAGCTGGCTCCCGCCGGGCCGTTGAGGGGGGGCACGGCAGGGGCTGGAGGGGAGGGCCCGCTCCGGCCGGCCGCGGGGTTCGCTCCTCAAAGGCGCTTCGTCGCGTCCGAGGTTGCCGTGGTGGCTTCGGGTCGGGGCTGAGGGCTGTGGTGGCCGGGGATCTCTGAGTTCGGAGGCTCCCGGGGGGTGCTTGATCTCTGAGAAAGCTTTGCTTGATCTCAGGCTGGGTATGAAGATGAAATTTCAGCTAAAAGAAGTAAAATCCGTTCTGCTTTCCTCTTGGTCTGCCGGCTTTGCACATCCTGCTTGCACAGATGTGTAAGGAGCAGCATAGAGCCTCCCAGCTTCTTCGGGCGGGTGTCTTTCTGAGGTGAAATTCTCATCAGGTTGCTAAACGCCGAAAACAAGCGAAGTTCAAAAGCAGTGTTTTGCCCCTATAGTATGCACATGAGGTATGGAGAGGGAAGATAGCTGATGGCAGCTTGTTAGAAGGGAATATGGAAGTAGTGACTGATGTAGTTGGAAAGGCTTTTGGTGCAGAAATTGGCAAAATTTTAACTCATTCTCTAAGGAGGGAGTTCTTGTTTTAGTGTGCCTCATTTGTGTCGGTGCTCTTCAGCAGGGTCTAGTTTCTTTTACAGAGTAATATGAAGAGTCTAGACACTGTAATTCAATTATGGGTTGATGACACTAGTGCATAGAAAGAATCCATAGGTTAAGGAGAAAATTAATGATGCCCCCGTTGCCTTACCTTTCACCTTAAAGTGACTGAATGCTTGGCAGTAAGTGTAAAGAGATTTTCTGTTTGATACTAACATTGTTCATGTATCCAAAATGGGTAACAAATATTTCCTAATTATATATTCAATTAGTGTTGACAGTGATGTCTGAGCAGTTGTTAGTGTCTCTTGAATAACGTAAGTCTAAGAAGCAGGTGTTAAGCTATCAGGGAAGGCTTGTAGTAGAAACTATGTTATGTCCTTTTAGTTGTGTATCCTGCTGCTGCTGTGATCCTCTAAAAAGACCACAGTCATATCATGAAGCAAGTTGGATTCTGACAGACCCTTCGGGTTCATTGTTTTGTTTTTCTGTTATTTGTATGCGCCTATTTTGAAATCTTTTTAGTATAAAGCTAGATCATCTGTTTTTATAAATACGTGAAGAATTAGAGTTATGTTTCTGCAACTTTCCCTTAAGACGAGAAAAAACATTTTTCAAAAGCTGCAAGTTTTAAAACTTGGGATTCTCTTGGATTAAGTCATTGTTTTTCAGAATGTATTTCTGAAAAGTTAATTACTCTTGCCTAATAAGCTAGGATAATTATGCATAACTTGTTTTGTATAGGAAAAATTGATATTGATCTGTTTCCACTCTTTATTATTGAAAAGTAGAAAACAAGTCCTAGTTTGATGATAGTTTAATGATTGTCAGGACAGTCTGATTACAGATCAGACAGCTCCAAGCGCGGGGTGTTTCTGAGCGCAGCCACGTGCTGGGGTTGCCGGTGTCTTGGCTGGAGGTCAGGCAAGGGCCACTGGAGTTCATTCCTCTCCAATTCTGTTCGCAGGAAGCTTAGGAAGATTTTTCCCGTATGTGTGGGGTGCCCACAGCATGGAAGTTTCTTGTTATGCCTGGGATGAATTTTGCTCTTGACATACCTATACAACTAGACTAGTGAATTCAATTTGTTGCATGTATATTTGATGTTATAACTCTACGCGGTGTTACGTGTTGTACAGCTTAGCAGCAAAATGACCGTGTTCGGTGTTTCGCTTTATTGCAACACTTTTAATGTCAGCTTACAACAGTAAAAGTGAAGTACCAGGTTTGTGTGGGTTGGAGAGATGGTTTCGATGTTCCATACTTAACGGCACTTACATGAAGGTGGTGTTGTAGAACATGTTTAGTCCTATGGCATTGTTTTTCACAGCTTCTCTCTAAGCCAGTGAGGGCTCTTTTCTTACCTTTTATGCTCAGTGGTTTGAAAGGAGATGTTCTGACGTATCCCCGATTATTGTGTTAAGTTCACAGACACGTAACAGGACTGTGTTTGGTGCAGGTGAAGTGTGCAATTTAATATAGGAATTAGTCTAGTTACTACAGGAATTAAAGCACCATCATTACTGAGCTGAAGTGCATGTTCTGATTGGTTTAGGTTTTACAGCAAGAACTACAAGTCTCAAAAGCAATTATTTTATGTCTTTGTGCTTTGGAAAAAAAAAAACATGCTGCCCTGGAATTAAAAGCAGAACAGCTCTAACCAGCTTAGTTAAGAAAAAAAAGTATGAAAATTATGTTTAAAGGAAGCTGTACCACTCAGCTTCCTTTTAGAAAGAACCTGATGTGATTCTGTTTGCTTTTTTCTTTTTTTAGTAAGTTTCAGTCAGCCATGTGACAGTGATTAAACATGTGATCTGAACAACTTGGAGTCCAAATTCCAACTCTAAGTAGAATATGCACTTTTGATAAAGGCTTTCAAGGATAAAAAGTAGCAATTTATTTATGCATTTAGAATTTTTGTAGTGTTTTAAGATTAAATTGTATGACTCAACTGAAATCCAGTCATTATAGAATAAGTTAATTTAGAGGGTTTTTTTTTAATTTTTGTTAGACACTTTGTAAGACAACAAAACAGCAGGTTCAGGGAGGTTTTGATAAACCATTTCTCTTCCAGAGACACTAGACCATAACTAGTTTCTAATGAAGATTGGCTTATTACTTTCGAGTTTGAAAACCCAGAAGCGGTTTTGTTTTTTTTTTTTTAGAGAGAGTTTTATTGTGAGTCATATAAGAGCTGGATTAGTTCTGGAGAAGATCCTGCTGGGGACAGGTCTGCACTAATTATGATAAATTGTTGTATTGCTGCCTGTCATCATTTCAGGTTTTGCCCCTCACCTGTGACTGGCTGTTAGTGTCTTCCTTCTTTGCTCCGCTCTTGCCTTACCTCCTCACATTCCTTACCCTTTTTGTGTGGAACTCTGCTAGAAAAGGAGTTATGAAAGCCAGCTCCTTGTGCCTGCATGAGCCTCTCGGAAGCAAATCTTACCTACTTTGGTTTGCAGCTGGGAAGTGAAGATTATTGGGCTGTTACAGATGTTAGTGTACAGGATTCCTGGTGCTCTTGGAATTCATACCACATGCTTTTGGGATGATGACAGATGGAGTGAAGTAGCTTTTCAGTAGCAAGTCACATCTGATGTAGGCTTTCAGATATTAATTCTCTTTTTTTGCTTTGTGAATGTTTTCAGGCGGGAGCTACTTCCATGTGGGCTTCCTGCTGTGGATTGCTGAATGAAGTCATGGGTACTGGGGCTGTCCGTGGCCAGCAGGCTGGCTTTGGGGGAGGTGCTGGCCCGTTCAGATTCGCACCAAATACAGACTTCTCAGCATATCCATCTCCAGCTGCAGCGGGCACTAATATAGTTTGCAAAGCCTGTGGACTTTCCTTTTCAGTTTTTAGGAAAAAAGTGAGTATATTTCCTATTTCATAATATTTTTATTCATATGAACTAATCTGTAGGCATACTGGGAGATGAATGTGTATTTTTCCTTAGATAAAGAAACCCGAGGCAGATAGCCAGAGAGGGAGTGTGTGTCTTATTCTGAGGTCACAGGAAATTAATGTCAGACAGGATTAGAAGTTAAGAGGTCTGATGTTCATTAATCAGTGACACATTGGATCTGGTCTGACCTAAAAATTAGTGGATCGTTATTTGTAAGATATGTGTTTTAGCTTCAAAATCGTGAACGTTAAAACAAATCTGGTTTTGAAGATGATACCAAAGAAAGTGGTTGGGTACAGGAATGAACAAACTGGATGATGGAAAAGCTAAAAACATGCCATATAGTATCACAGCTTCTTTCTGTGAACCACTTGTGCAATTCTGTTTCCTAACCAGGTTTAGTTCTGTTAAATGCTATTGCACTCCAGCAGCCTGTTGCTTTATTTGGAGGCGTGGGTTAATGCAGATAAATAAAATTGAGACTGTCAGTATTATTTCTGTGTATCGTGGCCGTCCAGCATCATTATTTTGTCCACTCAGTGACTTAATTCTCTGTAGCTCGTCTGGATAAACATGAAGCCTCTTTCTTCAGTTTGTGTGTTCATGTTCAGTTTCCCCTTTCCTATGTGTCCTGTTGTTCACATGGCAAAGACTTTGTTGAATTAAGCGTTGTGTAGGGACACTTTCTGAAGCTAATATTAATTTACTAAAATCCTGAAAAACTTGAAGAGTTTGGATTTGTTCACAGTGGACGAGATGACCATTTAAAATTGCTGCTGAAAGTCTTGCCTGTTCCAGCTTTTGTAAAATGTAGTGAGTCTTTTGAACAAAGCTCTCTTCAGAAATGACATCTGGGTGTTTGGGAGTATTTACCTACCACGTGATCCATCACATTTAAGGCCTACTTTGAATTCGTTGAATCAATTGAGGAAGAAGTACATTCTTTAAAGTTTGTTTAATTATACTTGTTTTTACACATGTGAAAAGAGCAGTGACACTTAGTATATTCAAAAGTATTTTAACATACCATGCAATTGCCTGGCTTTCAGTTTTGTTTATTGTCTGAACTACAACTCGAGTACTTTATTCATTTGTTTTTTTCATAATGTTTTTTCACTGAAACCTCAAATCAGCTGACAGTAGTGCTACAAAAGCGATGGACTGTCTTAGAACACCTGCAAAACAATTTGACAGTGCAGTTTTCTAGACTTAAATCCTAAAAATGATGTGTGTCAAAATTGATGATGGAAAGACTGAGTAAATTATGTAGCCTGGAGAAGGAAAGAGCAGTGTATAACCTGTTTTCTGTGACATACAGCTGAATGCTATTTATTTTCTCTTTCTCCTTAGCACGTGTGTTGTGACTGCAAGAAGGATTTTTGCTCAGTTTGTTCGGTCTTACAAGAGAATCTCAGAAGATGTTCCACTTGTCACTTGCTGCAAGAAACAGCCTTCCAGCGCCCTCAGTTAATGAGATTGAAAGTAAAGGATCTGCGTCAGTATCTGATTCTCAGAAACATACCGACAGATATGTGCAGAGAGAAAGAAGACTTGGTGGATCTTGTGCTGTGCCACCATGGATTAGGTTCGGAGGAGGATATGGACGCTAGTAGCTTGCATTCGTCACGGTCACAGACTTCAGGCTTTTTTACTCATCCATTTTCTATGTCTGTATCGGTGTCGTCTCAAGGAGAACTTGCAAACAGAAGGGGAAGCACAGGAAATGGAACACCTTTACGGGTACAATAATTAACATCTGTTTTGTGGTATAACATAGCTTTTTTTTTTTTAATAGGTATGCATCACTTTGCACCAATTGGCATTTTATTTTAGTTCAGGTTGGCACGAAAAATGCCTTTTGTATCTCTCACCTGAAAAGAGAAGATTACTAGATAAGATTACTTGTTTAGATGATAGTGGTGACTTAAATCCGTAACATTAGTAGCAATTCAAACTTCAAAATGTCATTGACATCTGTGATCAGTTTGGTACAAAGGAAAATATTTTAGAAGGGATATTATTTTTTTTTAATCCTGATTAGTTTCATTTTGTACACAGGGACAAACTGAAACATCTTCTATAAATAATGAAGAAGAAGAAAGTGCAGAAGAGCAGGTGAGAGATGAACTATCCAAAGAATGAATTTTTGGCATGTGACATCTTAAAGTGTTTAGATCTCTGTCAACATTTACTGTCACACGCTAGTTCTTTCAGAATTAGCTGTGTCTAGCAATGCATATTTGCAAGTACTGACTTTAAAAAGAATAAAACTTTAGCCAAGCTGCTGCAGCTTAATGTAGCACCAGATGTGGTGCTCTGAACCTACCGGGACAGTTAAAAACATACAGCTGATGTGTTTCAGACCCCTGGACTGTCCAGAAAGAGAGCGAGGGCGTCTTTGTCTGATATTTCAAGTCTGGAAGACATCGAAGGGTTGAGTGTTCGGCAGCTGAAGGAAATACTCGCGTGTAATTTTGTCAACTACTCGGGATGCTGTGAAAAATGGGAACTTGTGGAAAAAGTGAGCAGACTATACAGAGAGAGTGAAGAAAACCACAAGACACGTAGGTTTATATTTAATTATCACTTTCTTAAGACTACTTATTTTCTGGTTTCCAGTAGCTCGTTCTGCCAACAGAAGGACTTGGTATCTAACTCAGTCCGCTCAGTTAGGAAACCACTGGAAAGTGTGTTTTAACAACTCAAGCTGCATCTAGAATAGTTGGACATAGTTCTAATGAGTAAATTAAGCTTTCCAGGATTGTGCTGGTTTTTTGTGACTTCTTTTCCAAAGCTCGGAGAGCTCAGCTTTCACAGTGAAGGTAAAATTGCACAACTGAGAACCAGTTCCTCAGAGAACATGAAACTTGGCACCTCCACGTCTTTTATTAGGTTTCACAAGGCATTAGCGAGGGAGCTTCTCAGGAGCTGTCAACAGACCAAAGCAATTCAGGTCTTTTACTGCGGTACAGAATTAAAAGCTACAGTGGCAGACGTCCAAGTTCAAGTGGTTTGGTCTCGGTCCATGTTTTCATGATAAGGTGGTTCTGTGGCTGCGGCTCAGTGACGGGTGCTCTTCTGCCCTCTGTTACGCTCAACGATTGGAGCCTTTCACTTGCCTGACTGTAGTACATGCACAGGCCCGTTCCTGTGCACAAAGTACAGGCTGAGGAGCAACTTCTTGATGTCACTGCCAGCTTGAAAAATGCCTGCCTGGCTTGTCATTCCTGCAGCCAGCGGTCAGGCTGTACAGAACGGTGGACTGTGGTGACTGGAAAATTTAATAGCCCTGGGCCACTGCACAGCCAGCTTGTGCCAGCACATACACTGCAGGCACTGTGATAATCGGGTGTGAAATCATCAGCTAACTGGGGTGGAGAAGGCTTGTGAAGGTGGGGGACTGTTAGTGAATGTCAAAACATGGCTTAAGTGAAACCCTCGGCTTGGTCATAAACTAGAATTGAAAACCTGTCTGAAATCAGGCTTTAAACTTATGATTATTTTTTTTCACGTGGTCTGAGAGAACATCATTGGGTTACTGATAGGGGATGTTGTCTATTCGCAGTGAAACTCGACAGGTTTTGTTCAGTTCTGCCACCTTTACAGCCTACTTAGGCTTCTACTTCTTAGTCTGCTTTATTATTATTGTGTTTAATCTTCTGAGGAAAGCGTTCTGCCAAACGAAGTAAGCTCAGCGATGGAAAACCAACATGCTCTGAATTTTAATCCAGCACGTTATTTCAGTGTCATTATGTTCTGAATTGAAAATGGTTTCTGAGTTTAAAGAATGAAGCCACGTATTAGATATTCACTTGGGAATTTTCTTGTTCGTGTTTCGTTGTTTTTTGGGGGTTTTTTTTGAAGGAATATAGATTAATTCTTAGCTGTGGGTTAGAAAAGCTATTGTGGACATGGGGCAGCACTGCTTCATGCTAAATTAGCTCTCTGTGTATTTTAGTGGTTGCCTGGGTTAGAACTTCACAGGTTTCCCAGGGCCTGAATGCCTGACCTCCCTCTCTGCTCTGTTTCAGAGGGCGAGAAGATGCAGCTGAACGACAACGACGATAACCTGTGTCGCATCTGCATGGACGCTGTGATCGACTGCGTCCTGCTGGAGTGCGGCCACATGGTCACTTGCACCAAGTGTGGCAAGAGGATGAGCGAGTGCCCCATCTGCCGACAGTACGTTGTACGGGCTGTGCACGTGTTCAAATCGTAAACCAAGACCAAAAACGGATTTTACAGTCACCCTTCCAGGACTGCTGTGGGCAGCGGTGCCCAACCTTGGGGCTTTTTAGTTCCCAATAAACACAGCATTTTGAACATCTGGATCTAGAAGTTTGTGAAACACTTTTCTACAGCGTACCGAATCCCAGGGTTGGGCAGTACAACACGATGCCAGTGTGTACAGTAAGAGCACTGCCTGACTTACCTTATAAACCCACAAACTGTTTGAGTCAAACTGTTTACAGCAGTTCTTGCTCTCTTCTGAAGAATATCACCTCTAATTAGCGTATTCAGTACTCAGCAAGCGGTCAGAAAACACCACTGCTCGACCATATTAGAGTGTTACGTCGTCTAGTGCATTAGAAGCAACGAATATATCAGTTGAATATTCGGCTTTTAAATAATTATAGAATGTAACTGTTCTGACACTGTCCCTGTAACAGTGTTAACAGTATAAAATATGACTGTAGAAAGCACTGCCATTAACTGTACCTGCACAGAAGCCCTTAAGCAATCTGTTTTATGCCGATTGCTTCCTTCAGTGTGTCTGTCATTACACAGGTACTGTCTTGGCCATTCTTTGTCAATGTACAAAAAGCGCTGTCGCTTTGCAGGGCTCTGCCATGTGCTGTCCAGATACCGATTACTAAGTGGTTTTTAGTTTAGGAATAAAATATTTTTTTAAAAAGGGGTATAGAAAACCATATTCTTGTGGTCCTTAATCCACTCATGCCTATTGTAACTATTAATCTTATGTGTGATGATTGTATGCCACGTGCCGACAACCTGATGTTACTGTGAATACTAATCAGGGTCATGAAACTACTTGCTGCTAACCTGTGGAATGTATGGTGTTACTAACCTTAAATGGGGAGGGGTTTTATTAAGGGGAAGGAAACATGGTATTTGTTTAAAAACCTCATGTTCACAGCTCTTTTAACCGAGGCCGAGTCACTATTAACCACGCTTCCTGGAGCTGCGAGTGACTTATGTTGCTGTCAGCCCTTGGCCCAGGTTCCAGCAGCAGGGTACGGGTCCTCTTGGAGCAAGGACTTCAACAGTCCTTGCAGGACGTCTGGGGGAAGAGGGCAGCAAGAACAGCTCTTGTTCTGGGGACAGGCTGCCTGGGGCCAGGCGTGGCCTTCCCTGATGAAGGTCTAAAATAAGGGCGGTGAGGAAGGGCAGGCCTGACCTTTCAGCAGGGTTCAGCAATGGAGCTGCGCTTTCTTCTTTTAATTTCCCACATGAGCCTGATACATTCCCACATGTATCAGGGCCACACTTTGCCTCAGCTGCAGCACTTGAGAACTCGTTCCCTCTGCTACACTGTCACGCCTGCTCTGGGCTTTTATGTAAAAAATTAAGCTGGCTTGAAAAAGAGAAAGTAGCTCCTCCTCAAAATAAAATACACAGCTTAGAGCCAGCGCGGGTTATTTTTCAGAAGGGAGCAAACCTCTCAATGGCTTTATTTTTTAGAAGTAACTTTTTAATGGTACTTAATTCCTGGAGTCTCTGTTCCGTGGGTAAGCTAATGAAGAAAAACATACCCTATATGTTATTTCCATGCTGATCATTAGCCACACAAGCTTAATAAAGATTTGTGATGGGCTTTCTCAGCCTCCGTCTCTTTTCTTAACCAGCTGTGGGAGTGCTGTTGGTTACTCAGCTCAAGCTTCAACGCTCGAGATGTCCGTGTTGCTCGAGACTGATCTGGGCAGATTCCAGGTTGAGGGAGGCATAGATGTGTATTTTATTCCTGCCTCACTAAAAGTCTGTCGGAATTTGCCAACTTAAAGGCACAGGCCAAGGAACAGCTCAAGCGCTGTGAAAGCACTCCTTGCAGGATGACAGGAAGAGGGGCTTCTGCTGTTGATCCACCTTGTACCCAGGCTACAACCAGCACCCGCTCCGCACACGGAACCCAGACGTGACCTCCACACACAGCTTCCCCCAAACCCAGCCCCCCGCGGAACAGAAACCCGCAGAGCCAGCGCCTGTTTTTGTACAATTGTTTATACAAATTCAACAAAGGTAAAACTGCATCAGGAAGGGTCTACGAAAACAACACCGTACAACAATGGCACTTATGAATGCAGAATTTTACAATCAGGAAATAACCATGTTATAAACCTTAAATGAGAACTCAACTCACACTTCAAAGAAAGAGAGACTACGTTTGACCATTTATTCTACGGCTGGACTCACTGTATAAATTAATTTTATATTGAGTACAAGAGCTCATGCTACAGAGTGAAACCCTCCTATGTGCAAAAGCTGAAATTGGAATTTTTTAAAATTTTGAGAAAAAGGTGATTTCTATACAGATAAAACTTGGCAAAGTGTTTTACTTCAACTATAATTTACACCTTATTTCCACAACATGCTTATGTCACTTCTGAAGTATACAAAGCAGGATATAAACTTCCATTAAAACATGCTTTAAGTTGAAAGTATTAACCTACTTTTCCTGACCTGGGCACGTTTGTAGATAGATACTGTCTACGAAGTATAGGTTAAGTTCTCGCCTACCATAAGTAAAGATAAAAATTGGCAATCAAAACCAAAACACTGGTAATGCATTCAAACATTGCATAAATAATTTTTAAACAATTTTTGTACAAAAATAGTTCTGCATAATGTAAGATGTAACAAAACAAAACGTGTTAAGAAGGCAGAAATGCAGTGCGTGGTCCACTTTAATGACACCAACTTTTTTTTTTGTTGTTCTAAGAAACGAAAAGCAGAAATCAAATTTACACTACCAAGCACATGCTGTGGTACTTTAAATAACAGTATTTCTTGGAGATCAGTCGTCTTCCGGGTGTGAACAATTATCATCAATAACAGTCGCCTTATGAATTTGCATAAGAGCCAGTGCAGGACATCCCAGGTAGACTGAATTAGTGGCACAAGTTGAAATTCTTAACATGGGTAGTTTCATGTTGTTCTCTCCTCGACAAGAGTTGTAAAATCCAATCGCGGTATTTTCCAATATTCCAAGTTCCCAATTGAAAATAAAATCCCTACGTGTTCTTAGTCCCTTCCCCCCCCCCCGCCCCAGTATTTACACGTGTCCTTTAACTAACTCAGTTTTTGCAGAAGTTTTTCTTCCACTTGCCCAAATTGAACACTTACGGACATCTCCGCTATGAACTGCTCGCAGCCTTCTTTTGTCACTTGCTTGCAGTACCTCAGGTCGATCTGGCAGATGTTTCCACACCGTTTGAAGTAAGACAGGCACTGATCAGTAACCTTATTGCAGTCTGCCAGGGAAAAAAAAAAAATACGGGGAGAAAGTTAACAGCGCGTCTCGGTTTGTTCCGCAGCACAAGGACGGTTTATCCCGGCTGCGGTAGGTCCTTCTTGCTGCTCTCGTGCTGTGCCGAGGGGGAAATGGCCCGGCCAGCCCCACGGCCACGCTCGGATCCCCGTGACTCTGTTGTGTAACTGATGAGATAAAGCAAAGGACACCAGATGCGCCGAGCGGCGGCCCTGGAAAATCCCCTGTGGAGGATGAGCGAGGTACAACACATGGCTGCCAAGCGGGAGGCGGCTGGTGGAGGCCCGGGGGAAGGCTGGCAGCTGCGGGGCCTTTCACACCGGCAGCACGTCCAGCAGCTTAAACAGAGCCCTGGGGGGGCTGCGACACCGGGGCCAGGGGAAGAGCTGGGTAAAACCACTTCCACTGGTGAGTGTTTCTCACAAGTCTAATGCCGATGGGCAATTTGAATCCCCCCCTGCTCCTCTGCGCTTGTGTTGCTTACCTGATAAATTAATTTCTGTTAGTGAATCCCGCGTGGTGGTTCCAACCGCGGTCAGCAGGTTAATAGACTGATCTGTCACGTGATTACAGTAACTAAGATTGAGTTTGGAGAGCAGAGGCATGTGCCTTATGATCAGCCGTAAAGACGCATCTGTAATATCCAGGCCGGCCAAACGCAGCTCAACGATGTTCCGTAGTTTACTCCGGTTGTCGATCTGACCTGGAAAGCGGATGCAGCGGGTCACTCCCAAAAGTCTCATCCCGAATCGCAAACATCTGCAGATCTATATGAAATGCACTGTGACACACAACACTGCCGCCCTATGTCAACTTCAGACGCTTTTGCCTGTCTGGAGCTTTGGAGGGGACATCAGCAGGAACACTTGTCTATTTTTGGAACAGGCACGTGGACAGAGCCACCTCCCGATTTCAAAACAAAAGGGATGAAAGTAACTGCAGGGGCCCAGCGGAATTACAAGTCGGGAATAAGCAGTAGGCTGTGCAGTGCATGCCAGAAAGCAGATCTGATTTGCTCAAAATTTCACCTGAGCTGATATCCGGGCGAATGTGGCATGACCCACAGAACTGCTCCTTCCCTGAACTGGAAGAAAGTGTTTCCATACTCTCTAAAGTACACCCGTTGCAGCCTGAAGAGAAGAAAGTCAGACAGAAAACCAGCACAGTGGCTCAGACGACTGTTCAGCAGCCAGAGAACATCACTCGTTACCCAGGGGCTTCCAGCGAGGAGGTGTTGCAAGTCATTACTTTGAACACCTCGCGCGTCAGCAAAGCCCACACGCCGCCGGCGCTAGCCGCGGGGGTCTCTGCCCATTTCCTCCAAGGGGGACTAGCAGCAGAACATGCCACAGAGCGGCTGGGACAGGTCTCCCGCGTGCTCCTCCCGCCTGTTACCTGGCCGGTTATCTGTGGGTGGCGACAAGAGGTCTCTCATTTGTGCGTCTTTCAGGCCTTCCGCCCACTGCACGTCCAGAGTTCGGAGTAAAGGACAACTGGAACTACAAAGTGCCGACACTGCTATCCATGAGCACCCTGACAACAGCAGGTCTCGAAGACCTGCAGATACAGAAGAAGTTGGAGCATGTGGCCCACCCAGAGAGACATACGCGGTGATCTCTGCTACCAGGCGCGGGTTGGGTGAAACCCAGTGCTGCCCTGACGAACCACCCCAGCGCTGCCAGACCCCGGCAGCCCCCTCCTGCCCAGCTCTCCATCTCTCCCACCACCTGGAACTTCATTACTGCGGGTGAGAGCAGACCCCCGCCACCCCCGCTGCTAATGACGTCAGCACAGGCACTTTCCACAGAAACGTTACCTGTTGACTAAAACCTGCCTAAAATTACCCAGTGTGTCAAGCAGTCACAAGGTAACTAATTTTGGGCCCATTTTAACTCACTGACGCTTCATTCCTACGTATCTACTCCTCTCCTAGGACACCCAGATCCCCACAGACATTCCTCGGAGATGGCAGTTTAGATACGAACTGCTTTGGTAAAGTCAGTGAAGTGCTCAAAAAACATCACTTACCTGGCAGTCTGTTGATAAGCCAACTCAGCTGCTTTTTAGATATGTTTGTCCAGCTAAGATCAAGGGTTACAGGCTGTCTCCTAATAATGCCACTAAGCATAAGTGGAGTGATGGATTTACAATGGTTTAAATCTATTTTGGTCCATAATCTTTTGTCACAGCACCTACCCAAAAAGAAAAAAAGCCAACGGCACTTAATTTGGCGCTCGTTTGGATTTCTACAAGACTTTAAAAGGTGTCATTAACCAGTAGGGAGAACTACAGCATTTAACTGAAAATAGCAAAAATAAGGCTGAGTGATGCTAAGATAAGCACAACACCACACAATGTTACGTAAGTTTGAAGTTTCTCCATCAAATATATCATGCAATAAAGCGTTATTTCCAAGTGTCAACAGAATTACAAGTGTCAACAACTTCGGAGCCCATTTGAAGTCATCACAGCACTTACTAAAATCCATTTTCTAGCCTGAAGACAAGCCACACCTCCTTGCTTACCTTCGGAATATAAAGACTGGCTTTAACTATTACTGTCCTGGTTTCCCCTGTGCTTTCCTTACTTAAACCCAGTGAATCCTGTAAAACAGATCCCCCCTCTCCTGTCCTGTGTGTCTCTGTTACTCCTATCTATGTGGCCTATGTGTTTTTACGCTCTCTTTACAGTTCTCTAAGGGCAACAAGCAAGAAGTCCTGTCGAGTGTGCAAGATTCTGCACTTTCTTGTTTTTCCATTAGAAAATACTTCACTGAAGTGGAAAAGGCATTCACCAGTCTTCTGTGACACCAAGAAGCCCGCAGAGGAGACACTCCACACACATAACCTCGCCGAATTATCAACCTCTCAATCTTTCTGTCATTTACCCCGTTTGTTACCAGACCGCACCAGAAAGGAGCCTCTGGCACAACGTGCCCATCTGTGCGCACGTTACAGCTGAATCCGAGATGGCAGCCAACAAGTGACTTTACTGCAAGGCCAGTGAAATACGTGAATCTGTCCACTAGTGCTTCCTGCTGCCGTACAGTCACCCACTGTGCCAACATTCACACTCTGGCTCCGCGGGCACTGAACGGACACACCGTGAGTAAATACAATTAACGACGGATTCCTCCATCAGCTCTGCCGGTACAGAACACAGCGAACCGGATCGCTCTCCGTGTACCGTCTACAGGGAAATAATCAGCACGGACCTTCCGAGAACACCGAGGGCACTGGGAGATCTTCACTATATCTCCATAGATATTTCATAGCCAAACTGAACAAACAACTGCATTCACAGTCAGCAAGTCCTGGGGGCAGAATGACACCAAGACTTAGCATGACCTAGACTGGCTGTTCCAGCAGGCAAGAACATTGAGGTGAGGCGAGAACAGGCTGCTCTGGGGCATCACAGCCCCGGCAGGCTGATGCCGATGCTGACATACACACAATTCCCATCAGAAATGCTGGGAACTGCTTTTTCTGAGAAAGCACCAGAAAATGTGCTAGTTCTCTGAACACTGCTGGTCACCCCTCCTCCTTGGGCTCAACAAAGCTTCAGTGGCGACCTGCACACCTCTTTCTAGTGCCTCCCTTTCTAGTCACCCGCTTCCCTTTCATCAAGCCCACCCCTTTACACGTTAGGCCTATCTTGGTTTCCCGCCCTCCTTACCATCTGTTCCAGGTCTTGCAAACTCTCATACAGATGCACAAGTCTCTATGACTGAGGTAGCTAAAGACAGCCATCCAGACTTCCCTCTGCATCACGTGGGCTGCCCCGTCATCCAGGGGGAGTGAGTCCGGAGGGGGGCTGATGGGAGGTGGCCGGATAACGTGCCGCTCCATCTGAATGCATTTGGGAGGAGAGAGCGAAGGCGGTGGCCGGGTTATTCCCCGAGGTGTGCTTCGCAGGCTGGGGATGAGCTGGTGCCTCAGCTCCCGGGGAGTCCCGTTCAACCCTTTGCTGAACCTATGGAGTCTCTCGCTGTTGTTCAAAGCACGCTTAGGTTCCTCATTCTCGCTCTCAGGTTCAGATTTGATGGGTTGGTGATTCTCATTGGCAAGGCTGTTCTCGGTTTTTTGGATCTCCTGGTTGAGCTCCTTGCTGAGCTCCTTGCTCAGTTCCTTATTGGGAAGCCGCCTTTTCCGCCTCATCTTGAACTTCTTCTTGTCCCTGGGCTCAGCGCCCTCCGTGCTGGGACCTGCAGTGGGCGAGCTGGACCGTGACTGGTCACTATCCTTGGACCTGGGAGGTGCTTCTGGCAGGTCATCCTCTGGCTCCTGCTTGAGGCGCCGCAGGGGTTTGATCATGGCAGTTCGGTCATCTGGAGCCTTCCACGATCGCCGCTGAAAAGGAAGAGACAAGGGTTGACTATTTGAGCAAGAACATCCTCAGCAATACTTCACATGCTGATGCTCCGCACAGGCAGCCCTGCCCGGGGAGGGGGGGGTGGGCTGCCTGCCAGCACTGGGCCCCACCCGTCCGAGCACAAGGGTCCATTCACCAGCCAAAGGTATCAAGTTCAAGTGCCACCACATGGATGAGGAGCCCAGCTGCTGGCTCCCCGGACTCCAGGAGAGTGATAAATGCATTTATTCACCACGCATAATCCTGCAGATTTAAGGGCCTTACTCATTACACAGTGGACAATTTATGTAGAGAAGATTAGCAGCACACTATGGACAGCTTTTTCCCCAGCAGGCCAGAAGAAACCAGGCTTGGGACACATTCACTGGGCACCCACTTTAAACACTGGCTGACGCACACTCATGCCCAATGGCCAAAAGGTCAGGTTCTGAAACCTCCTGAACCGCAGTCACCGGCCCGCGCTGTGGCTGTGCTGCTGTGGCTTAGTGCTGGATACTCACAGCCTCGCTTCATTACATTTTAGCTGCTCCTTTACATCCTGCACAGCTCTCCTTCTCTTCACGAGCTTCCCCCGCCGCCGGTACATGCAGAATGGGGAATCTGACAGGTCTGACACCCTGCTAGCCTGACGGGACCTCACGCTGACACAATCTCCAACACAACGCAGGCTGACAGGCGTTAGCTGGCATCTTCTTCCCTGCCCCGGTCACTGTTCATAACAGCAAACTGCACTTCACTTGCTCGCATTAATCAAATCTCTCTTTGATGCACACCAGATAGAAGCCTTAGAGATGTACAAACTAAGACCAGGGAAGACTTCAAGTCTAATCTGATCACTACAAGCAAGAAAGAAGCCACTAACTGTTCAATGAAACAGCTCTAATAAGAAGAGATCGAGACTGGCAAGAAAAGGTGAACTGCTGTGAGCACGCTTGTTCTATGAGAAGGTCTATGCTTTCGCAATAAAATAACTGGATCAAGTCAGTGGATGTGCTCCTGTGCTTCAGACTGCAGTACACAGCAGAGAAAGCCCATCACCCTGTCTTTAAATTAACATATTATAAAGGGAGAGGTCACAGTAGGTTAATGACAGGTTAGAATTAAAAAAAAAATTACATCAGACTACTGTCAGCTTGCAGCATCCTTCACACAGGGTACTGACGAGCGCTTAGTTTAAAGGTATTGGACTTCTGTTACGGTGCCAGACTGTGAGAGGTAACCAGTACTTGTGTGCCGGGTCACCCCTGGCTCTGTGGGCTGTCAGCAGAGGACTCCAGGGATGTGCTGTGGTACAGACTGCGGAGGGACTGTGTGGCAGGGGCAAGAGTCAACCACACAGGAAGAGCAAAAACATCTGTATAGAAAACGAATTTTACTCCTCGGTTCATCAAAACACAGGTCGATGCTGTATTTCAATATGGGACACCAGAATAGAAAATATAAAACCAGAAACTGCAGCTAAGTTATCCTGGAGCATAAACGTTTCCGTGAGAAAGATATTCTGCCATTTCAAGATGTGGATGCGATAATAAAAATGCCTGCAGTGACACAAGGACATGACTGATAGAGAAACTGGCTCACCATTCAGCTCACATGAGCAGAGAGGATTAAATGGGCTTGAGAACACATCTATTAAAAAGGCAAAGTACCTTCTTCCTGAAGAGTTTGTCTTCTTTCCCAAGTTTTAGCTGTTGGAAGAAAGAAAAGTAAAAACCCCAAAACATGACATTTGCTGGTTGTGCTGTCTGATGAAGGTTTGATGATCCACCGTGCCTTCCTCACGCACTGGGGGGCTTTCATGGAGCAATTCAAGCCATCCATAAACACTGCAGTGAGTCCAAAGGGATGGGAAAATGAAAACATGGCCAGAAAGCAGATGTGCATGAACTGGTACGGTGAATTTTGCTCTCTCATTCCACCAAAGCAACCCCAATCCCTACATTTGCTGTACCGCAGTGTTCCCCCGTCAAGCCTCGCAGGGCAGACTGACTGTCACTGCGCAAGAAATACACATGCAATACAAAACCAGCCACTGATTCTGATTTTAAAGCCATCAACCACTTACTCATGAGAGACATTAAATCTAGGTCCTCATTTCTATCTCTGCAAACCAGCGTTTCTGTACATCCCAAGCACCGTATTTGACAATCCACAAGACAATTCAGAGTGTCCCTGCCTGGCCCAAGAGCTCTGACTGTTAAATTCAGGGAGAAGCTGTCTACATCGCTGTTGTGAGCGGCTCCTCCTCTCTGCACGCTACAGAAGGTGTCATTTCTAAAGGTCCTCTGATGGGTTAAGAGTATTGTACATCCCTGAATGAGCCACAAAACAAGCTGCCATGCGCCACCAAGTGGAGAAAGATGAAAAGGCTTCCATTAAAAATTGATTTTCACCTTGTTCTTACTCAAAGCATCTTGTAAGGACTTTTCCGTTAAAGTGGGTTTTCCAGTATTTTGAATAAAACAACAGCCATAGCCCAGTGTTTTCGGCCTCTGAACGTCAGCCTGAGCGTCACTGTTCAAACTACTGTCCTGTTAGACTAGCAGCTTTCAGAAAGGAAGGTAAAACATCGCAGTTTCTTTTGTAACAATCTGGGATTTCAAGATGAGCTATAAGCCAGAAGGCAAGAGACATGCGCCCCAACCAGCCCACGCGCATCTGTGTAAGTACATGAAAAGAGTGTTTTGTCATACCCGCTTTCTCATAGTGGGTTCCTGGGGTTTCTCAAATTTCCTTTTCCTCCACAGATGCACTTCGTCTGACTTTCTCCTCAGTATTGAGTCAACTTGAGTCTTTTTGGAATGTTCCTCTGATTTCCGCCTGGGAGTTTCTTCACAATCCCCTTTCCGTTTTGCAGCATCTGTTACTTCCTTATTATCTCTATTCATTTTCTGTTCCTTCAGCAATGAGCCTGGGAGATTTGATGCGTATTTGAATCCTGGTCCGCGCTTTTGCTTGTACGCCAAAGAGACACAAAACACAAACAAACTTTATATCTTATGCCTTTCTCAGCTCTTTATCTAAGTTGCCTCGAACACTGGTGGGTTGATCACTTTGTAACAGACAAAATGATTAGCAAAGAGTTAGAGTAAAGTAGTTTCAACCTTCATAAAGTTAGTTTTCTAAGTACGCACTTGCAGTGTTTATCTCAATTTGCAAAGAAATAATGTTTCACTAATTCTAGCAGACACTTCAGGTTTTGCATAATCACTTCCGGATTTTGTTTGTTTGTTTTTGGGGTTTTTTTTGTTGTTGTTGTTGGTTTTAGATTAAGATGCAGCAGTGCACAGAACTAACCAAATATTCACAGGCTTTGTGTGAAGTGTTGGTATATGGAACAAGAATACAAAAATTATTAAAGAGCAGAAAGCCATCCAGCTTATTTCCTTCAACTCAGCTGAATTAAGCACAAAATCAAAAGCTGGTACTGGGCAAAATTATACCTACAAGCCAGAGGGAATGCCTGAGATTTTGTATCTCATTACAGCACCACTTATTCCCATTAAACTCACTTTTCCAGTTTTCCCTGCATGGTTGCACTTTGGACACTCCCAGCAGTTCGGCAGCTCATCGTTAACCACACCATCCGATTCCTTCACCTGGTGAAAGAGAGGCACAACTCAATTCACAATCGTGCTGCAAAAAGCTGCAAAAACCTACAGGTAGATCATTTAGAGGCATTCTGTGCACTCATAAATTTCTCTGATCGACGGCTGCCCTCCCAGGGGCTGCAGAAAAGAAACCCAGATCACCGCTGGTGCTGCGCCACCCTGCTGGTGCTGAGCAAGCCCTCGGTCCTGCACAATTCCCCTTCTGAGGATGTCAAGAGGGGAGGAAAGCATGCTGGCCAAATTGGTATTTCACAAAGTGTTCAGGTCTGGGCTTTTTATGATAGTCAATGACAATCCCAATTAACACAGGGCACGTTGTGCTCTTGCAGGAAAAAAAAAAAAAAACAAAAAAAACACCAAAAAACACACCAAACCAAAACACCATCCCCAAAACCAAAACCCAGGACTGTAATCACACCATCTCCAAACGTCCTCCCACACCGCTTACTTGAAAAGCTCAGTCCTGACCCGTCACCCCCCCAGAGTGAAACACAGTCTGATCTTTTAATAGGAAGGGATTTTTCCCCATACACACATCCTCAAATACATTAATACTGCTCGGCATTTTTAGAAGCAAAGTACCCTGCACTGTAATCAAGTGTTCCTTAGAATATTTTTCTTTATGGATCAGAACTAGCAGTCCCATGCCTCAAGCTCATGTGCCAGTAAAAATGACAGTTGCCAAGTTAGCTAGAGAACAGGCACTTTTATTCAGAAGACTGGACACAGGAAGGCATTTTTAAGGTTTCTCACACCCCCAGTTACTCAGCTAGTGTAAGGAAGAGAAACGCTTACTATTTCACTACCTCAGAGAGACTGACATTTTGCTTTTTGAAAGAGAAGACGCACACTCAGCATTATTACACAACAACAAAAGCACAGTCCTGCCCTATACAGTTGAAAAGCTGCTGGTTTCTGAATTTCCTGCGTTACTTTCCAAACAGGAGATAGGTGTTTCTGAAAAGGCATTTCTGTGAATGAAACTGAGGATGTAAAGTAGAACTAAGGCAGAAACACCCTCCACGCACACACACATATGCTCACTGATGGCACATTCACATTTAAGGGTTTAGTTATATATTCAGAAAAAAGCCGGGGGGGGGGAAGATTAATTTATTGCTATTATAGACAGCAAAGACATGCTACTGTCAAGACAAATAGCTAGGCATTGGCAATGGCAGCACAGTAGCAGGAGACTGCGCCCGCCTGTTTCAGCAGCAAAGATCTGCAGATTTTTCATATTTCTGAAACATTTCCTCCTCTCCTCCCAGCTCAGAGCAAACGCGCTAGCTGTGCAGGATCAAGCCCTGGTTTTAGGGGAGCTGCTTCCTCAAGCCCCTGAGCCAGACAGCAGCCATTCTAGTTTCCCCATCTAGCAAGAGTGATGACATGTCAGTCTCTCTCTGCAAGTCTTCTGGAGTTAATAAATGAGTAAATGAAGTGGGCAGAATTTAAATACTGGTTTTATCACAACTGTGTGCCTTTGAACCTTCTTTCCCATGGTAGGTGTAAGATACTTCAGGAGTTGTTGTATACATGTCTGCCTCAGGGGAACAATTCCTGGCCCAAGCCCAAGTTGGGAACAAGTTATTTCCCGCACTGAATATAGAACAAATGCTACTGAAGGGAAAGCATTACAGCTCTGTCCCTTCTGTGAAGTTTAAGGAAATGAACAGATGTGAGGAACTGTAAGCAAACTAATTAGACACACACAAACCTGCCACTGAATCTGTCCCCAGCCTTTCAGGCTGGGTGGGAGCCAGTTCTGAGTGTTCGCTACAAACAGCAGGTGGGTGTCTGAGCCACAGCATGAGGCATCTTCAGAAACGTACCTGCAGCACGAGGTCAGCAATTCGGAAAGTCTAAACGTGAGACTACGCTACTGTGAAGTCTTCTTGTTAAGGAATGTGGAGAACCCAGGATGCTGATCTGACATTGCTGAGCGAGAGCCATGAATTCTGGCAGCACCAAGACTGAAACAACACAGGCAGCGAGACGTACCTGGGCTGAAGCCATGGGCAGCAGTGCAGCTGTGCTGGAAAAGGTCTTTGTATTTCTGCTGTTCTGACAAGGAACCTAAACATTCACCTCTTCCATCATTATCACTGTATCCACCTAAGGTGAAGAAGAACAGGCTCCTACTGGGGAAAACAAACCCCTTCTCCTTAAGGAAACAGCATACTGCACTACCTCACATGCTAACCAGCATTACTAGCAATTTGACATGTAGTAAGAAAAATTCATCAATGCTGGTTCAACTCAAACGCTCTGTAACAATGAAAGGCAATATTCCTCTGAAAATCTCACTAGCTCCCCTCTGGAAACAATGCTTGCCAAATGCTTGCCAGGATCATTTTCATAAGAAACTCTTCAGCAAAATACACACTTGCGCTGGTATTGTATTTTCAAGGAAAGCGCCATGTCAGATACTCCACCATGACACCTCCTGGTACATGGAACATCCTGGCCATCTTTAGCACAGTTCCGATGCACGCACCTAAGGTGCTCTGGTACCCAGGGCTCCCCCAGCAAGAGGCATCCACAAAAGCCCCTCAAGGCTGCAAGTGCGTCAGAGCACAGGTGTACCCGAGCTACCCTTAATCTCCTCAAAGAGATCATCCTCTGACCCTGTTTTTTCATGGAGAAAACCCACCACAAACATGTACAGTCAAATCAGAAAGATGGAAAAGGATGGACTTCAAACCAGCAACAACCTGCACTGGAGTACAAATTAGCCAGTGCATGTGCCAAACTGCTCCACAAGCTTTGGAGACGCATCTTGGAAGGAATTCACTTCACATGGGAAGAAGCCAGGGAAGGACATTCCTCCCTTCACTGGTCCTATTTATTCCAGTCTCCCCCAAAAAAACATTTGCCAGACATTTAACTGGAGATATCGACAGTTTATATATACTACTGCCTGTTTACCAAGTAGGACAGGAAGGGACCTTCTCTTGGTGGACAGCCGGAACAGCTGCCCTGGGGCTGTGTCTACATTCAAAGGCACTTCCCACAAGGACTATTTATGGGCTCCATCCTCTGGGCTTAAGCCCATGTCGAGGGCTTGAGCAACATGTAAACACGGCAACAGATTTTTGTCTCTAAGAAAATCATGGAACCTGTGAATAAAGAGGAAGGAGGGAAACAAGGAAGAGGCTCCATCTTCCTTTTGCTGCTCCCTGCTGCATAGTCTCATCTGGCCTTCCAAGATGATTCTGAAATCCTACCGGTGCCCTTTTGTCTCCGTAAATAAACAGTACTAGTTACCCCACCATTCCATCTCAACAGAAGCGCTGAGAAATTAAAATACAATGCACACAAGGCACCCTGTAAATGTCCCACTGCTTAATTTTCAGAAACACCCAAAGCAAGAGTGTTGTTCCTAGTTACCAAAACAGCACTCAGAACAGCACACATGCATAAAAGAACAAACAACACTTGCTTGATTTCACAGATCTGACCCACATCCTGTGCAACTAGTCCCAAATGTGGTATGGGGAGAGGAAACCATACTTGAACTGCCACTAGACAACAATCATGTCCTCTGGACTCAGCCATGAAGTGTCACTGACACTGCAAAGCAAGAGACAGGGGAGCACACAGGGCACTTTCAGGAAGGACTGGAATAGCAAAGCAGCAGCTACAAGCCAAAATTGAGGTACCTCTGAAAATGAGCAGCTCCCTCCCTTGCTTTATCAGCCCCTGAAGCCTTCTTTTAAGCAGAGCCAAGCAAGCAAAGCTCCCTTTCAGAGCCCATCTGTGGCAGGAGCTGCGAGCACCAATTTCACAGAGCAAGGAGACAGCCACAGTTCTGGTTTGCCAGCTACCTGCTCTCTGCTCTAATAAGTGACACACACATGGTTTGGTGCAATACTATGTACAGCGCAAGAAAAATAAAAGGCCAGAAGAGCATCACCCCAGGCCTGCATAAGGAACATACCTCTCCTCCCAGAGATCCCAGAAGGGCCAAAAGCTGCTTTCTGGGGCATGGCGTGTCAGAATACATTTGCTTTGGCAAATCACTTTAACCATAAACAAATGAGCAACAGGAAATGGCTGATCAGCTGAAACAAACCAGCTCTGGAGAAAAGAGGCTTCTAAATGCTCATACGCAAAGATATGCCCAAAATGACACTTTTGTTACCAGCAAAGAATATAGCTGCTCACAGAACTCAAGTCAGCCAAGGGTGAGCACTCCTGCAGCCTGAAACTCGCTCAGCTTGTTCTCTAGAGCTGCAGTCTTCCTACTGCAACATTTGCTCATGACATCTTTACAGCCAGCTGCTTGGCACATCTGTGCCTGGACAAACATGAAGAACAAACTACTTGTTTGTATTTTGCGGGACACAGGAAGGAGCTACCTGACACAGGGATTGTGACTAACTCATCCAAAGGTACAGGCACATTTCTCTGTCCTCTTGAGCTTCCCATCCCAACTGAAACTCATCACTTCCTTAAACAAGAAGCAAAAAAGAAAGAAAGAAAGAAAAACAAAACAAAACCCCACAAGACATTTGCATGCACACACATTTTGGAGGCTGTCCAACGCAAGAGTTTCTGCTTACATCAGAGGATCCCTGCCTGCCAGTCAGGACTGCGTGTGCCACAGCTGTCACCCTGCTTCTCACACCAATTCTTTGCTCACTTAAGTTTCCAAAGACAAACACGTGAAAGCTTTCTAATTTCTGTACAGTACTTTTATACTAAGGTGATAAGCAATCCAGTTTTCATTTCCAACATGTATCACATCCTTGTACTCACCTTAAGGCATCCTGGGTGTATTATTTCATTACAAATGGAGCATTCCATTAGCATGAGATTAAACTTGCTCTCCTCCTCTTCCACGGTGTCCTCTTTCCCAGCTTCTCCACATACCAGACACACAGCAGTATGAGGCAACACCGGCTGTTTACATATATCAGAAAGAAGTGTTGATCAGGACATGGAAGACATACGGAAACAGAATAACTCAATGTGAGTTTACAGTATCCTCATTTCAAAGAGGAGATAAACAGGGATTAATCGTGCAAACTGCTGAAGGCACCAGCCCAGCAGAGCAATGAAGGCAAGAAAAACAGGTAGTAACTGGGGCTGGGTACCCAGACCAAGCATCACATGACGTTTCATGGAATGAAAAGTGCCCTCCCTGTAGCAACAGAGATCCACGGGACATCCCAGGGATGGATGAAAATGCTTTTTTGGTGGGTCCCTCGAATCTGTGAGCTGACACAGACATTGGCATTCATGCCACTTCACTAGGCTACAATGGGAGGGAAAAGAAGCAACCTAGAACATCACTATTCACATCCATTAAGCTTCACAATCTGACTAGCAATTTGGCAGCTCCCCTATTTTACAAGCAGGGCAGACAGATGTTATGGGACCCAATCCAGGTCTCACAGCAAGCCCACAACAGAACCAGGAACAGACCTTTTTCTGACTGACAGTCTATTATCTAGGGCCCTGCTCCCAACCTGAGCATTGCAAAAAGCACTGCACAGACACTTAAAAAGAGAATTCCTCTCCTGCAAATGTCACAAGCGAGAAACGCACTGATATTTTTTTCTATCTTTTGCTGAGGCAGAAAGGGAACTGCAGCATCTCACATATCTGTCACCCATGTCAAAGCACTCAATGCTAGTCTAATTAAAAAGCCACCTTTGTGCTAATGAGGAACAAACTTCTGGTTTGCAGCAATAAGGTAAAGCCTCATTACAAGAAAGAAAAGGAAGATCCTCCTAAGAAGCTGGCTGTGAAATGCCATCGATTAGGTTGCAAATCCTTAACTATTAAGTAGCCAGAGGCAGAGATGTGGCTTTTCACAGCAAGGATCTCTTTTAGACGGAGTGAATAAAATCCATAAATGCATACTTGCACACTGAACCAAACCTATCCAGCAACAGTGCATCCTTCAGCAAGTTTCAGACAGGGAAAAAGCTAGCTATAGTAAGCCATTACAGAGTAGCGTGCTGCCCCACACACCAACAGCCCGATACATTAGCTACAGCAACACTTTCCTGCTTTCTCATGCCAGTACTTACCCACACTCCATTTTAAAAGCATTTTGCTAATGCTATTTAATTCCCACTCTTCCTCCAAGCACAAAATAGGAATCCCCAAGATCCCACTCCACCAGCAAGTAAACCAGAGTAAAGCTAAGTTGTCCAGAGCCGTAAGAGCTCTGTCCACTTGTTTTGTTCTGTCTCCCACACAGTACATATTTATATCCACGCACAAGAACAAACGTCCCAGGAGCAGTACAATTTTTCTTGCTGGGAGCAAGGGTGTCTAGGGAATCTCCTCTGTGTCCCAACTAGCCCTGTCCCACAGCCATGCTGTCACAACTCATCCTCCCAGCACAGAGCCCCCACACTCCCTTCAGACATATTCAGTGCAGCATAAAGTGTCCCAGGCACTCCTGTTTCCTTTCTTGATTGAACTAGTGATGCAGAGGAGTTTCCTGTTCTCCGAATGGCAATACAGGCTCTCTTAAGGCTTCTGAGTTTAATGAAAATCTGTGTCTAGTTAATATTGTCAATGTTATTAACTAGAGAAAAGCACAATCCCAAAACTGTAGGGATCATTACTTCCACAGAGCCTTGCTTCGATGTTTTGGGTGGGTTTTTTTGGGCTGGAAGCTGTTGGATAGGTACCATAATATATTACTACTGCAATTGTTAGAGAACATAATGAACAAGAGCGAAGACAACAGAATTACTTATAGAAATGTAAAGCACCGTTAAAAGTTACAACAGTTCAACCTGTTAATTTTCTGTGCTTTTGGTGCTCTGAGAAAGTCTGTAATACTTCCCCTGCTATTTATACCAATGGGAACCTACGAAGGGCAGAGATGTCGTCTTCTTCAGTGCATGCAAGGGTGGGACAGGGCATCAGAGGACCCTGGCTACCAAGCCCTGTACTCCGATCACAGCTCCTGGAAATAAAACTGCAGATACCAAGAAGAAAAAGTATTTCTTCATTAGAAGAAAGGGGATGAGAGGGTAACTACACTCAGCCAGAACAGAATCCAGTTCATCTCCAAAAGGCTCATCTGTGTATCAAGAGTGAAACAGCTTTGTATGAAAGTTTGCTTCATCAGTCAGGACAAGAAAGCACACTGCAGCCCTAATTTAATCCCTCCACTAAAAAGGCAGCATGATTTCACTATTTCTTCCCCCTGGAGAATAATAAATTCTTCATCCATGCTGTTCAATTCATGCCACACTCCAGGAAATCAAGCGTTCAAAGAAAAGACACTTGAGCTGCAAAAGCACTCTGCGGAAAGGTAGATATTCTATGTACTTTACTGAAAGTTCCAGCAGAGCTGAATCCCATCCTCTATGTCAAGAACAGTGCATGGCTTAGAACAGGACATGGAGTGAGCTACTAGGAGCAACTACTGGAAACCTTAAGCGCTTATCAGGTTTTTATCAGTGTCAGACCAAGTCATTTGATGCCTCCACTTCAGTTTCCTCATCAAATTAAAGAAAAAACCCCAAACAACTAAGTAAAAGGAACTGTAACAAGAGTTAGAGAGAAATCAGCATGGATGGGGTGATATTTCAGTTATGAATAAACAACATTCCTTTCCTTAAAAAAAAAAAAAAACAACAGAAAACCAAACCCTTAACAGCAGCATAAACAAGACCTTCCAAAGAATCAAGTGAAAAGCTAAAGCTAATTTTTACCCTTGAATGGGGGCACTGTAGACACGAGACCTGAGGATAAGCTCCATGACAATCAGTATGAAAGCAATAGATTCAAAAGGTGCTTGGACAACTAAATGGAAGATTAATTTGTCAATATTTGTTAAATACAAAGCTATCGCTTATGACTCAAGAAGCTTCTAAGCAATGTATCACAAGAGCTCAGGAAACTGCCCAGCTGCCTGCTTGCCCTGTCCTGATGCTCATCCCCTGACAGCCGTTTCTAGTCCCTGAGAAAGACAAGACCGTGGCTTGACAGCTCTTTGGCTCATCTGGATCAGATCCCTCCTATATGCCTAGGTAATAGCAAACATGTAGAACTTAAGGTCTCGGGTAGCCTGGGGCTGGGGTCACCAACACCAAAATCTTGGAGGACGCCAGTCAAGCATTTCTCCGTATCTTAAGTTGGTTAAGTAGTTAAGATGGTAAAGATTGTTGCAAGTCAGCTATTCTCAGGAAATTCAGAGATCGCAACCAAACAGGACTCTTTTCCCTTTGAATGAGAACTTTCCACTCTTCCCCTTCTCCCCCAAATTCTCAAATTTCAATGTGATTTGAGTCACAATTTCTGGTGTACTGATAATTGCCACATCTACCTTCTATATTACTGAGAATGAAAGCCGTGCTACTGTTTTAGGAGCATTGTGTTTTAAGATTTGGGGGATGGGGGAAGAAGAGATCTGAACTGAGAGAGCAGGGATTCACTGTTTTGCCTGATGCACTTTAGAGACTACTCAGAGCAGAGTTCTCAGTTCCACACCTTGTCACCAGTAGACAGATACAGGAAAAAAATCTCCAAACAAGCTGTAGCAACAGGTACACTTACTGCGATACACTGCCTCATAATGCAGGACTGTTTCATCCTGCCAGGTCCCCCAAATTTCTTCATGTCTTTGCAGAAGTGACACTCGCCGCACTCTGTCCGCAGACACGCCTCGCACTTGCGGCATCGCGTCCTCCTCCGACGTGCTCCAGCGGTTGTCCGATTAGCTGCGAGCTTTACCGCAGAAGCAGTGCCCAGTTTCCCTTTGGGCCGTCCGACTGCCCTGTTCTGAAAGAGCCAGACACACAAGGTTAATCACACATCCCACTTACCATCTAAACTACAGAACTTTCTTGGACAGCAGCTGTAAACATCTTAGATGTAAAACTGCCAGATGTATCAGTACTATACACAGGTGGGTAATACTCAGCAGATGCACACAATCACTCTTATAGCTAAAGGAGTTCCATTACCCTTTCAAGAGAAGATGCATTTAAAAAGACAAAGAAACCAAGGCATAAATGAGAGATCCCAAAGCTACAGCAAGCCCGCTTCAACAGGAGGCCAGGGAGAATCGATTTATGCACAACTCAATGCAGGACCAAGTCAGTCCCAAGTGGCGTGCTTGGCTCAGGTCAAGAGATGATCTGTGCCATTGCTGACCTCTGGACTAGGGAGCTCTTAGGATTGTGCTCAGGTTAAGCCAGAAGGTCTACTTTCCTTCACTGGAAGTAGAAGAATCCAAGGAGGCAGTAAAAGTAATTATGAGCCTAGGTATAGCAGAGAAACACTCAGCAGCAATGGTTCAAGCCACAGCGATCTCCCTAAAAAGCCAGGAGAGTAGGAACTACTGCCAAGTAGTAAAGAAGGAAATAAACCACAAATACTACAAAACCTTTCCAAAGTAGCTCCCCTCGTATCCAATACTAGCAAGTGCTCAAAAATAGAACACTAATTGATGCTGTGCAAAGGCTAAAAAGGGCATCCCCAGTCTAGATTTCAATGACCTTTAAGACAGAAACTAAAGGAGCATGAAAAGATTTTAAATGATTAGGTTAACTGCAACACATTCACTCTGGATGTCTAAATTCCATGTTCTCATCAGAAACTCCCTGTTAAACACAAGAACTTACAGATCAAGCCCAATATCACTAAATACCATGTAATTGTATGGGGCTAATTATGCAAGAATTGGCTTGGCTCATTCTTACCACTGACAGTTTTCTCCATAAAGATGGTAATAGGATTGCATCTGGTTTAGCATTTATACAATTTTTCCACTTTCTGCACATCTCAGCATATGACCAACAGACCAGCCAGTTTCACTTTCTGTTCCTGCTGAATTCTGGGCAATCACCAAGGCAGGGGCAGGTTGGCTATAAAAGCCATGCGGAATTTCCACTGTAGTTTTTAAAAGAAAGGCTATGGAAACATTCTGTTTGGTACTACAAAAGCTTCCCGAAGTGTCCTACTACATAACCCTGAAAAAAAGTCACACTGCCAAGTATTTGAACTTCCTCCCAGCTGACTTAGCACAGTTCCAGTGACTTTCTTAAGATGCAGAAGACTTCTGATATTTTAACAGTCTCCATCCCAGGAACCTCACTGCTGAGAGGGCAGAGAAATTAGGAGCTAGACCTCTCAGCCTTCCCTCCCACAGACCTACTGTCATAACTGAGGTGGGAGAAAACACTGCCTAGTCAATGAGGTTACACAGATTTCAGCAAGTTTTTAATTATGCTCCTCCAGAACAGTTTTTGTTCTGCGAGAAAGTTGACTCGCACCGTGCTGTGTGAACACAGACAAGTGCAGCTTCCTTCCCATCGGCAACCCCACCAGACGCCTGGATTTCAGATCAATTTCACATACTCCAAAGAATAAATATTTACCTTTTAGACCAAATTTTCAGCCTCTCAAGGATAAAGTCAGCTCTGGCAGAACTGTCTTAGAGACAACCTAGATAACAGATAATTTCCTTCCTCAGCATGAATCACTCCCCAGTTCTCTCTATTAAGAGTCTCCTTCCACTAGCAAGGGAAGCGAGATACAAACCAAAGGCTAGGTATCAGGAGGAACCAGTTAAACCAAAATACATACAACAACCTGGGCAGCTCCCCTCTGCCAACAGCACATGGAAAATTCTGCATGAGCATCTGACTCCTTCCCACTAGGTTTGAACGCGGTTAAGGTTTTAAGACGACAAAAAGCAGTTACGACACTATTAGAATGGTCTTTTTAAAATGCAGTCTCTTTCAAGGAAAAATCAAACTCGGTACTTTTCCAGCTGAAAGATAACTCCTAATTCTGCCACAGTAATACGAGCCAAGACCTAATTCTAAGGACAGCATCTTAAAACACCAGGACACTGCACAGATGCAAGCGATAAAAAGGCATCGCTTGAACACAGAATTTCAGAATCCTAAAAAAAAAGAAATCAGGAAGGTGAAGGTACAAGAACAAGTCTGAAGCCAGACCACACCACACCACTCAGATTTCCTTACAAATCACCACCACACAGCAGAGCTGTAGACCTCTGATCTCACTGTATGTAACATTACTTACCTACCCAGACCTCTTCACTGCTCATTAGGAAATCCAAGCAATTGTACTAGCTGGGTTTGTACTAATTCACCAACCGACCAATCCTCAATCCAAGCCACGTTTTCACTCCAGGATCTCAGAGCCAGCAAGGCTAGAGAGGCCTTGCAGGAATTCCCACTAGTATCTAGTTTCAAGGGGCTCCAAAGTGGTCGCTTGAAAACCTCCACAGAAGAAAAATCTGCCTGTGGGTTGCAATCCCAGAAAGGGGCTGGGATTCAAGGGGGTAGAAGGAGCCTCCAACATGACTTGGGGTTTATTTAGCACGTGGCAGACAGCCAGATAAATTCCAGGTCGATGTTAGTGAAGAGATGCTGCAGGATTTCCAGCTTAGACCGCAGTTTTAACAACGTACCAGCCCCGGTAACAAAACTAGGTAAAGATTTCCTTCCCAGCTCCTGTTCCCACCTCTGTACTTCAATTTGCCATGCTCCTAGCACAGGAGCTGTCTTGCAAATAATGAGCAAGTCATAGAGGATGGCAGGATTCCTTAACCCGGGTTTACCACAGTGCCCAGCAAACAGCAGCTCCACTGGGTGACACACTAAACCCTAAACTAGGTTCTGGACCAACATAGTCTCCCACCTGTGTGGCAGATCCTATCACCTCCTTTCTCAAGGAGATGAGCTGAGACCCTCAAGCACAGCCTGTGCCTCCTGGCTCTGCAGTTGCCAGCAGCCACCTCTGAGAACTGTCAAGAAAAGAAAGGTCATACCAAACTTGAAGACATTTTTTCTTAAATCTTACAACAAAAACCAGGGAGCTGAGACAGAGCCTGCCTGAAATACTGTCACAAGCAATTCCCTATATTCTCCAGCACCTCCACAGAAACTGTGCCCATACTTCTCCGGCCACAGCAAGTCTTCAGAAGAGGAGCAGGAGGATGCTGAAGTGATGACAACCACTCTCCCAAGCTCCTAATGAAGGCTGTGCAAGCAGCTTCTGAAACACACTAAGATTAACATTCTAAATATCTACCCCTATTACACTGGAATCCAGAAAG
The DNA here is from genome assembly GCF_963924245.1 of Chroicocephalus ridibundus. Lineage (NCBI taxonomy): Eukaryota > Metazoa > Chordata > Aves > Charadriiformes > Laridae > Chroicocephalus > Chroicocephalus ridibundus. The sequence goes on along the minus strand of NC_086296.1, from coordinate 5,231,466 downwards.
CTGGGGGACTTGCACAGCCCCCTAAAACAAGACATGTTAGTGGGACACCCTGCTAGTTGTTTGTTGGGTTTTTTGTGTGTGAGGGGGTTATTTTCCTCCCTCATCCACCACCCCCCCCCCCAACCCCACACCCGTTTGCTGCTATACAACACACAAAGGTAACCTACTCCTGGCCCTGAAGCAGCGACAGCATGGCCTCTACAGCACCTAGGTACTGGGAGTAATCTTAGGCCATCAAATGTAATACACTATGAACTACAAAGCCATTTACAAATCATCAGTTTGGGATCACCCTCCCACCCCACAGTGGTTAAACATGCCCGCTCCTCACAGAGGAAACGGGACTAATTGCCAAACTGATTTTCAGAAGTGCTGAGCTCCTATAAACCCCACCGAATTCAACAGCGCTCCAGGTGGGCAACAATTAGGGGACTGGGTGGGGTGGTCATCAACAATTCAAGTCTTTCAACAGGGCTGTGCAGACCTGCGAATAAGCCCAGGCATGACACTTCCAACTCTAAACAAGCCCCTCGGAAATGCTACGTGGAAGAGTCACCGCTCGGAACATTAGTCTGTCTTGGCTATGGACAAACATTTGGCTGCTGGGAAATTTTCACTGCCTTCTTAGAGGTACCTTAGCACACTTTCACCATATGTTATTTCCCTGCTTGGCAGTCACCAAAGAACCACCCACCATCACCAGGGTGAGAAGCAGCAGAGGCACCAAGGGCCTCTGCCCTGAGCACGACTCTTACTACAATAGAAACACAACTCTGATGTTTACAGCAACAGATTTCTAACCTTCACAGTTGCAAAGAATACCTCAAAAGACCTCAGGTAAACAAAAATACCAAGAGTATCAGCTTTGGAGACAACAGTTCAAGAGCTATCAGCTGTTAAATGCATCATTGGGTAGGTGCTGATGTGCCCCAACTGCTATATCCCAACACCAAGAGGGCTCTGTTGGAGTTGTCACCAGGCACCTTCACCTACAAACTCCTCTGCTCTGGAAAGGAAGATCAGCTGATCTGCAGCAGAGCCCAGGAGGAAGGTCTTGGTCCTAAAAGCAAGGCTGACAGAGCCTGCAGCCTAGAAACAACCTCTTCTGCAAGTGGCCTTTACCTGGGCATGGGCCTCATTCCACCGCTCAGCTTCAGTGACCTGCTTAAACTCCTGCCAGAGGCACCATACCATTATTTCAGACTCAACTTCTCAGAGAAAAATCCAGGGACACATACAGTGCCCTTCTGAAGGGCTTATCATGTGGCGAGCTCAGCGAGACCCCAAAGCACTTCACTTCTAACCACGTACAATCTGAACAGTTTATGTATCCACTGCATAAATCTCTCCAAGACAAGGTATCTTACGTGTGTACTGTTCGTTGCTTCCAGGTGCTGCGCCACATAAATATATCCCTTCCACTTGCAAGGGAGGGGTGATTTCCTTCTGTAACACATGGGTAGGGACTGCTTATTCTGGCTTGCAGTAGTTTGACAAAGTTCACGCAACAGTATGAGCACCAGAAGAAAGATGAGGACGCAGGATTTCCAGGGTGCCAGTCCTGCACTTAGACTTTTATATGGTCTGAATCCCAATACAATTGTTTTAACAGAATTAGAACAAATTTAATTACCTGTCATTTCTTTATAGCATCTGATAAATAAACACTAGAGGAAAAAACCAAAACACATTAACCCACAATTCATAATTGTTGTCAGCTAAGACACCCCCCTAAACATACTGGGTGATGGGCTGATACTGGGCACTGGAGAAGCCCATGGGGTGCCACAGCAAAGGCTTCTGATCAATTATTTCCTTGCCTCTTCCTATAACAGACACAGAGTGGAAGTTACAGAGGACAAAGCTCCCTACCCAGGGCCAGCACTGTCCTGAACAGCTCCGGTGACATGTCCGTCTCCTAGCCTCCCACTCCAGGCATGCAAGTTTGGCCTTCCTGCTAAGAAAACCAGTCAAATTGACAATTACCAGCAGTTGCGTAGACCAGCAACACGCACACCAATGCCCTGGATCGAGATCCACCAAAGTCATTTTAGCAGAGGTCTCCGAAACAGATCCTGTCATTAACTCTACATTAACCCTAAAACGGGACTGCCATTAAATTGCCACAAGTCCATTAAGCTAGTTTAAGACAGCAAAAATCACAGATGCCAATAACATCCTTAAAAGCTGTATTAACTGAAGAGCGCGAGCCAACACCACAAATCTAACATGTCTGACTAAAGCGTATCTGCCCAAAAGTCTACACATGCAAACATCAGGAGAGTTGTTTTCCTCTAGCAGTGATGGTTTACAAGAGTCACATCACCCATCATCGGCAGACGCTCCTGCGGGGGTGGAGGTGTCCTGCAAGACAAGTCCAAGGTCCCCCATTAAGCAAGGAGCATCAAAGGGAAAGGGAAGGCGGTGAAAGTTTTTCAAGCCCAGCCATCCCCAAACAGAATTAGTCTCCTCTCCAGAAGTCCACGGCTGTCATCTCCTCCAATTTGTACCTACAAACTTTCTCATCCCATCCTGCAACAAGCGATGTAGTTCCTAGTGACCACTGTGAGGTGACCACACGGAGCTCCACTACTGAATGAACAGATCAATTTCGCACAAGGAAATCGAAAAGTTTATACCTCCTAGGTTCATCTGGGCATTAGCGAAGCTCCAGCAGCTTTTCTGCCAGCATAGCTACATTGTTTAGGGTGTGATAAACAAGCATGCCAGTGCCCCCCTTTATTTTTCTCTGGTGGTAAGGAGGTAGAAGTTAGGCCTGGAGGGTGGAATAAGATATATTGGCAAAAATATGCTTTTGTAGATAAGCTGCATCCGAAGTAGGAGCTCTTAAAAAGAAAGATATCAGTAAGTTATACAGACTTGAGGCACCTTGTGCAAATGCAGCTTTTCTTCTTACCGCTACTTGAGGACAAATCCCCTTATCCCCACCCAGGAGCATTTTTCTTAGTCTGTTTACACACACTGAAGTTAAGTGTCACAGTCAGAAATCGAATTTCTTCCTGCCACGAGCAACCCAGCAAGGCAGCAGGCAGCCCTCCTCACGGCCAGCACCAGGCAGGACACATGCCCTGGCACCCACACGCTTCCAAAGCCCCACTGCTGACTGCAACTACTGCAAGCGCTGTAAATCCTATCTGCTCTCATGCTGGGAAACCTGACAGCCTTTTTGCCTTCTTAGTTTAGACATAGACTAGGGAAAGAGGAATGAAAGTCAGAACAAAGTCTGAGTGACAGAAGCTGCAGCTCCTAGCCAAGCACCGAAGTTGTGCACCTGGAGAGCCAAAGCCCTTCGCCTGTTACATACCAGGGACTATCGCAGTGGAAAAGCTACGTGATACCAATTTGACACATCCCGTGTGGAAAAACATAACTACACATGTTAAAGCAAGCTTGTATGAAAATACAGGGGCTTTTACCACCGGAACAGTTATGAACAAAGAGAAAAACACTCCACAGGTCTTTGCTACGTAAGTCACAGTGTTATAATCTAGGTTCAGACCAAGCCTTTTAAGAAATCCCACAGGAAGGATCTCCACTTTCTTGCATTAATTTTTGTTTTAAACTATTAAGATATAAAAACGCTATTAAGCCTCAGGTTTTAGAAGAGCCGAAGAATCACAGAACTTAACCAACTCTCCAAATTCATCCAGCAAGAACTAGCACCTCCAGCAGCAATTTCACAGCTGGTACAACGCAGCTGAGACCAATCTGCTCTCCTAATGATTAGCTCTTTTAAAAAAGCCTACAGTAATCACACCAAGACAGAGAAGCCAATGGAAAAAGCCTGCTGTAGGACAAAGTTTAAGAAAAGGAAGGGGGCTGGGACATTTTAACTACCAGGTCTGGGAGTTGAGCAGCAGCGCAGGCCTGCCCATTCACACAATCTGCAGAATTAAGTAAAGGCTTAATAAAGTTACTCATCCAAGACCTGGCTTAGGTTCTTGGACTGACGCTACACCAGGCCAGTACAGCACATTAACGTCTCTCTTAAGGTTTCCACACCAGAACTGCTATCCCTGTGGAGCACCCAAGGCACACCACCACTGCCAGTCCAAACTCCTTTTCTGCCCTGCTTTCTTGGTGCAATTATGTAGCAAAACATAGTAAAATTTTTAGAAAGGCGAGGGGTTTTGGAAGTCAGACTCAACACCCGGCCTACACACCAACTTGTCTCTAGAAGCAAATTATTAGGCTATTTTAAAGAGCAAACCACCCTGAGTTAAGAACAAAACTATCACATTTATGTTTAAATTGTATACACGTGTTTAATTCTATTCATGGTACATTTTTAATTGCTTAGGCAATTCTTAGAGAGTAAAATATGCAATCTAGAACGCGTGTTCCGGATTATTTTTCACAGATTACTTCATAAATTTAAAAAGTTTTTTCTCCTTCCCCCACAGGAAAAAAAACAAACCACCACCACCACCTTCAGAGAATAAACCCTGGAAGTATTAATAAAAGTTCTCTTTTCATTTCAGCACACATCCTTCTCTTTATTCTACATCCCTCGTCCCTGGGAACGGAAAGGAGGTTTTGGCTATAAATCAAACTAAGACAAGGTAGCCAGGCTCAGCATCAGACTCTCTCCTGAAGTCCTGCAGCCCTCCCAGCTATTTGAGGAATCTTATTAGAAAAAAAAAATATATTTCTGGCAACGACAGGGAAAGCCCCCGAGAGGAACAATCACACGCTCCAGGCGCATTCGCCTCCGAAGCGGCGCGGGGCCCTGGGAGGTGCCGAACTCCCGGTGCCCCCGGGCGCCCGCGGCGGGCGAGGCCGTGCGCCCCGGGCCGGCCCCCGGCGGGCGGCTCCCGCGCCCCGCTCCGCGGACACGCCCGCGGCGCCGCCGGGCGCAGCCCCGGGGCGGGCGGCGCTGCCCCGGGCCGGGCCGGGGCCGCTCCCGACCCCACATTGTTCCCCGTCCCCGCTGCCGGCGCGGCGCGGCTCGGCTCGGCGCTGCCCGGCCCGGCCTCCCTCCCCTCCCTTCCTGCTGCAAACTTCGCCGCCCGCCCCGGACCTGCTCCGGCCCCAGCTCGGGCCCCGGCCCCGGCTCGGGCTCCGGCTCCGACTCGTAGTCCTCCTCGTCGGCGCTCGCAGACATGGCCATGGCTCATGGTGGGCCCAGGCGGAGCCGAGCTGACATGGCTGGAGCGGCGCTGCTGGCGGAGCCCCGCTCCCCGCACACACACACACACATGCAGGAGGAGGAGGAGGAAGGGGGGCCGTGCATATTCATGCCAGGCAGCCAGGAAGGGGCTGGCCCTGCCGGCACGGCCAATCGCGGCCCGCTTGCACAAAGCCGGCCTGCGGGGACAGCGGGGACAGCGCGGCCGCTGGCCGGGGCAGCGCCGACCGCCCCGCCGCAGCCGAGCCCGGCCGGGGCCGGGGGGGGGGCGTTTAACGCCCCGCTGGCAATTAGCCCCCCGCTGGTAATTAGCCCCGCGAGCTGCCGAGGGGGCCGGCGGGGGCGGGCCGATGCTCGGCCTGCCTGGGTGTGCCGAGCGGGGAGGGGATGCGCGGCGCTGGGATGCGCGGCCGCCCGCAGGGTGCACGGCGCTGCACGGGCTGCCGGAGACAAAGGAGAGGCGCCCAGACAGACAGACACACACCCGCCCCTCTGCCTCGCTACCTGCCGCCTCGCCTCCCGCTGCCAGGGACGGGACGGGACGGGAGGAGGGAACCTCCATCCCTCGGGAGGAGGAAGGCACCGAGCAAACTTTAGGATTTCAAGCGATGCCCCCGCTGTGGCAGAGCCGGCACTGGGATAAGATGGGATACGAGGTGACCCGGCTTGCAGAGCTGCTCCCCTTTTTTGCTCATTCCTGCGGAACCATTTCCAGCCCTGTTCCGAACATCCCAACCCGCTTCTGGGGGTTTACAATAAAATATCCTCCCTGCAGTGAGAAATGTTTCACACCGGTTAATCGGGGACCTGTCCTGGATCCAAAGGTCACCATAAGGGCCAGCGCCTGAACATGGACGCTGCCTTCACCCTCGAGAGCTTGCAGCTGAGGATCAAGACACACAAGGCCTGAATTTGAGCACTGGGAATTAAACTTCCCATTGGATTTATGGGCCTGCTTTCAGGGGAAATCCCGATTCCCTTCAAGTTGTTAGGATTTTGCCTTTGGCTCCTACGCCCACAGCACAGAATTAAACATGAGATTAAATATTTGCATGTGCTGAGCAACCAAGAAGCCATAAAGCAGCACATCTAATGGTCCTTGCATCAGGATTTTTGCCAAACTAGTTCCAGCGCGGTTCCCTGGTCTGAATTACCCCATGGCTGCACAAACACTTTGGGTAGCCCAGGAGAGGAGGCAGCAACAGGCAGGAGCGGGCACAGGAGCAAGCAGCAATGCTGCCTCACACCCGCACACAGCCCTTGTGACACCGTGATCTACACAAAGCCTGGTCGCTCAAGTTTAAGGAGCAAAATACAGTCAAACTTTAAACACATATTTACAGGCGGCTGCTGATAAAGCCAAGTGAATCATGTAATTATGCCCCTTCCTTATTTTGAATACCTTAAATACACATTTCTTGTTTGTACTTCTGTCCTCTAGCCGACTCAAGCTTAAATTATGGGTACGTGATGGTATTCTCCCAGTCCTGCTCATCCGCAATGCCAGGAGCGAAGCATTTACTTCCAACACATGATGGGGCTCTCCAGAATGCGATCGGGTATGTTCAGCCTGCCTCCTCAGGTTTCTCTCTTCCCCCATTGTGTTTGTACACAACTGAGAGAGCGGGAGCAGATGAAAGCTGAGGCACGAAAGGCATGTGCCTAAGGCCTTGGCTTTCAGAATCACAAGGTAATATCAGAATCCAACGTTTTCTGGAGAAGAGAGGAAGGGGGAAATGCATGTCTCACTACAGGCCTACAAAGCAGAGCTTTAAACCATGAAGCAGGGATAACTGACACGATTACAGCAGTGTTTGTGGTTCGATTATACAGTTGGCCTCCAGCAGAGGCAGAAGAACGGATGACATCCAGAAGGAAGACGGCTGATCCCGCACCTGCCCGTGGGCAGACCACGTCTCCACTAGCCCGCACTGATTCCACGCGAGGCTCCGCGTAACCTGGCTCGTGCTTGTTCACCACCTCCAGCCATTTGGCTCCGTAATCCAGACAGGAGAAAAAAATAACTTGTGACATCCCCCAAGGACAATCCACCAGTCACACCCCGGCGAAATGTCATTCACAGCAAATTAAATCATGACATAGATCATCCTACTCCTCTCATCTGCAGCACACACTAGCACTGGCCTATCTGGGCTGCAGCAGATCACCAAGTGTAACCCACATCAAACCTCGGTCCTCAGCCAGCCCTGCCACAGGAGAGCGTGTTCCAGTCTGCTGCCTACAACAGCAACACAATTGACAAATGAGCTCTAATTACGAGGCCTGCGTTAGGAGCGAAGACACACATGCCAAGAAGATCTCAGAATGATTTCCAAATGCTAGGTAAACTTTGCCGAGCTGGCGTTTAAAAGAATTGGATAGGATATGATGTAAAATAGCAAGCTGGGAATCGGTGGGGGGAAAACAACACAATAAAGTAAACTTTCTGATTATAATTGCTCTCCAAAAATCTCATCTTGTACAAGAGCAGCTAACCATTCAAAGAAATATTTAATACACAGAAAGAATATTAAGAGAGCATTTTCCAGCTCAATTCTTTCAGCTTGTCTACACTAGAGAACACTAAATTACGACAAATAGTGAGCAACCCCTGTGTGAACAGCGTCTATCAGACTAGCCTGGTGCAGTTTACATCAGCTTAGAAAACAAAATAAGCAGCACTGACCCTAGTCGTGCCTATATTGACATAACGGTGTCCATACTTCAGCTTTGCGTGATATAATTCAGTAATAAATAACATCCTTAATTGAACTGCTGAACGAGCCTTAGTGAAAACCGCATGAAAACAGACAGTACCTTCTACTCCGAACTGTTGCTTTGATTGCACCTCACCTGAAGTCATATATAAGTCTCATCAATATCATAATCTTCTCCACAGAAACCAATTATGTTGTCACAAACTGAGACAATAACCTCAAGCGAAGAATAAACAGCAGGAGCAGATGAGTGCCAAAGAACCAGATTTTATTCTCATGCAAATATCCTTAAGTAGTAAAAACAAGATGGGGGGAGGAAGAGTACAACCCCTGCACTGTACTCACTTGCTCCCGAGCATCTTTAGCACCAAGAGATTTCAGCCGCTGCTACCAGCGCTAAACAGGGTCCCTGTTTTCATATTAGACGCTGGAGTTTATGATTCTGTGATTCTCTGTGGTGAAATAATGTTTTTTTTAACGTGGCACAAATGCACCTTTGATTTAACCTTCTCTTGAAACTTTTTATGCATCTTTATAGAATGTGATATTTAGCTAATATTAGAAAAAATATTTACATGAAAACAACTGGAAAAACAACCTCAAACTGGTTTATATACAAGTCCTTGAAAAAAGATCTTGTGATTTGAGCTGCTGTTGCCTTCTGCCCGCCAGCACATATGTTTTTGAAAAGGAAACCCACCGAGATGTTTATGGATCATGATTCTTGACCTGTATCAGAATAAGAGTTACCCAATAGCCTTCTAAGGTTCATTGTTTTGGTGTAAGCGTCCATTCACATGAAATATGATCTTAACTGTTGGGCCTGAGCAAATTTCATGACACTTTTCTCAAGAGTTCTAGCCAATATTTCAGTCATACTTCCAACACTAGCACGGACATTCTGACAACCTAAATACCCATCTAGTATCATGATCTTACGACTTCCTACTATCTATTTTATCTGAGCTATGACATAAGAGGAGTCATCAGATGTACTGTGTATCCATCACAATCTCTTTAATAAACAGTCTGATTGATCAACCTTAGATCAAATAAAGTAACTCAAGACAAAATAATACATTGATTGCTCCTTCCGTGTAATGCTTACTACACATACTTTCCCCAACCAGTATCCAACACAGGAGAAGCAAAGGCAGCAAAGGTTGTACAGCTATCTCTAGAACAACAACTATGGACTACTGCAGTACAGTAGAGGAGCAGCACCCAAAACAGCAAGAGCCCGGACAGAATGTGCCGATAGTAACTCACTCCACCTCTCTCATAAGCCTTAAAATCAAAACACCACCCCCCAAACCCTAACCCCCTGTCATCTTAAAAATATAATAAATAAGACAGCAGCGCAGTGAAACATCAAGTTAATCTACCACACAAGACGTGAGCGCTGCATCTTGGGAACCTACTGATAAATAACTGAGGTCTATCTTCACAGCATCAGATTTGTTGAGAGAGAGAGATACTAACAAACTGAACAGTTCATGAGATCTGGATCTATGAATTTCCTCTCTACAGGAAGAGCTGTAGCGTGATTGGGACTATCCACTGGGAAATGAGGGAAATCCTGCCACACTTCCTTCTGCCACAGATCCTCATGCCACAGTGTTTCCACGGCACAGTTTATGTCTCCAAGAGCCATGTTCTGTCAGTAAACGCAAAAACTATTGACATAAGCTCCTAAGAAGGTAAGAAGTGACTGCCACACTGCAGAGGAACATGCAAATAGACGTGGCTGCTAGCTGAAAGGGTGGATTAACCAGAAGATGTAACCTGCTGTCCCCTAATGGCTCAGCGCACTCTGACACCCAGCACCGAATGCTCTACGACAGTCAGTCATGTCCAATACATGGACAGCACCTTTAAAATCTAGAGACCAAACCCAAACATTTAGAGGCAAACAAAGGGTAAGGAAAGGGACAGTTTGCCTCATGAGAGTTCAGGTGCTCTGCTGTCACCTACAAAACTTGGATTTACAGGGAAACATCTCGAACATAAACAACCAAACCACGCTAGACCAACTCTCAAAGGGGCTTTGCTTTTATCAGAATTTATCCATATCTTTTGTTGTATTTGCTGATTTTCAAAAAAGGAGAACACTTCTGTACCTCTTCTATCTGGTCTACTAGTGCCTGCAGGAAAGTCATAAAGTTGAAACAAGACCTCATTTATATTCTCAGCAGACTTTAATTTCAGCGTGCTATGGAACTAAAAGGAAGCCATCTTCTCAGGGACAGAACATACAATTCAATTTTGTTCTGAAAAGTGCACGCAGGATTAATGTCCATAATTGCACAGCACGTACTGTGGAATGACAAACGCCTTCCACGTTGCTCTGCCAATGTGCTTCGATCCAGAAACAAAACTATTAAATCTCAGAGACGTAACTTAAAGCTTGAATGGTTTTAATGTCGGGGTGGGGGGAGAGCTGGATGCTGGAATACTTAAACCAGGTTCAAACCTTAACTTTTTGCTTGGTTTTGTTGGCCAACTCAGTAATGAATGTAGTCAAGCTCCTGGTGATAAAATCTGAGACCTGCCGACTCTTTTCACATACGCCATCAAAGAAAAAGGTCTTAAGACTAAAGTAGTTTCCATCAGCACTTTTACTGTCATGAAAATAAAGAGAAAGCTGCTATCTTGAAAAATGGCAGTCAAGATGTAGTTGGGAAAAATTAATGTTACTGAATTTCTGTAAATTCATAGATCCAGATCTCATGCATATGGTAGAAGAATGACAATGGGGAAGAATACATAAATCTTCTCGTATGATCCTTGGAGAACAACAGTTTGAAAAGAGAGATGGCTGTTAATTTTTTCCAATCCATTCAAATTTCTACTCAGAGTCAAAATGGCTCTAATTTACCTGTTTGATGTATTAATCACATAAAGGCACTGGTCAGATTTCAAAGCAAGTGGCTGAGAGTTGATAAGGAGGGAAAATAGCAAGTCAAAGATGGAAGATTAAGAAGGTGCTCATTCAAGTCCTTGCTATTTATAATTACTCCCTGAAGGGACACAATATTTCAAGTACAGCCTCTTGAGGTGAGAAATAATCTGTCAAGTCACCAGGCAAAGCTCGTAGAAAAATACTGAGGCAATATGCGGTGAAGCTCTTTGGGCATGTTACATACGATACGCATATACCAAACCCTGAAACTCCTCTGGCCTGCATGGAGTTACCACAGAAATGAATTTGTCTGGAGGACTAATGTTTGTAAGAGACTGAAGCAGCGCTCAGAAAAATAAGCAAGTCAGGCGAGGAGCTGCCTTCCTCATCAGCGCTGCCCCAGGAAAGCAGACGCTTGACAGAAACTCCCAGTAGCTTCAGCAGCTCTTACTCCTTTGCTCAGAACCCGGATGGTTCTGGTGCATCAGGTTTTTTCTGCTCCCAAGTGTAGTTAGCAGGGAAAGGGCTTAGTTTCGTATGTGTACAGCTACTGTGGGAAGTCCCCTAAAAAACAATCCCCCAAACCTCAGCTATGTGGTTTTCTTTCTTAATAGACTTGTCAAGAGCCAGAACTGGGATATCTTTATGAATAAACTTCAGCTCTCTTCTACCACATGGCATCTACCATCCTATAGTGTAAAAGAACAGAAATTATTCAAAATTATTTAAGTCGCTGATTCCAATCACAATTTAAATCAGTAAAGAGAAAAACAAATTTATTTTAATCCTCATTTTCTTTTGTATTTATTTTCTAGAAGATAAATTAATTATTAGCATCTGATAACTACCAAGAAATGTCTGATTTGCAGTAGATTATGAACTTTATAATCAGGACTTTTTATCGACAAGAAGTATTCACAATACGTATTTGTACATGCAAATCTTCTTGCAGGCTATTGGCATCTAAAATTGTTGTTGACACCAAGCAGAGTTCAGGCAGTACTTCGTGAGATCACTTCAAACACCTTTAAGCTGGTGCCTGGCAAGGACAAAATGTGACGGTTTAAATCCCCTTTTTGCTCCCGCGCGGCTTGGAATGACTGATGTAAAACTTATTTGAATGTCAACCAGAAAAATACGCCTCACAATAATTTACACTTAATTCTTTTGCAGTCTTTCTACCTTTTCTTCCCCCTTCCCAGATTTTTTTCCTGCACTAGGAGGACTCAATTTTTAGTTTAATTCTTAAGTGCTGATTTTTAATCGTTAGTATTTGCTTTCTAATGCATTCATATCACCACAGGAAGTACCCTGAATGGATCTCCAAGGACTGGTCCGTCTCAGGGAATTTGGCAGAGTTTTCTCACTGCTTCTACAAGGAATGTTGGTTTCCTGGTGGTAGCCCCCGGGCAGGCTCCTGAAACTGATGCTGTTTTGATGTTGTGCCATTTATACGAGCTCAGATCTGTTTCAGACACCACTCTGGTTAAAACACTAATTGCTGTAACGAGTATCTCAGTGCTCTTGCTACTATGGGGTGGAGCTGGCCTAGCGATAGCTATGGTAGGAATTCTTAGTAAGCAGGCAAGTAAAAGCTGGAAGTATTTATTCAAAGGTTCTCAGGAATGTTCTTTGTCCACCTAGCATCTCTTCCCCTCAATTTAAAGAAAACCTGATGTAAAACAACGCTCAACACTTCTGAAAAATCACATTGGTTTTAAGTTGAAGTTTATCAAAACTCTTGAATTTATGCTTTTTTCCCCCCTAATTTCTGCATTAATTGTGTCCACTAATTCTAAATTTTACTTACTATTTCTTAAATTTGATCCAATGCATGATGTTGCATATATGTTCATAAAATGGGAGCCATGCATAAAGAAGCTCTGTTATTAAAAAATGGTAGATCTTCCCTTTGCAGCATTTTTAATGTGAAATACTGTGAAAAGGGAAAAAGGTTTCTTCCTGGAAAACGGCAGCAGACACATGAATGTGCCCAAGGATCTCTATGGTCTCCAGATCTGGAGAGGGTGACTAATACCACTGCCTTTTATTATTTAAAATACAAGTTATTTCTAAGAATCTAACACCCTTTTCATCACAGTTGTCTACTGTTTTTCTTGTGTGCGGTTTAGTTCAGACTGTGAACAATGATCAGAAATCTTATTTACAGCCTAAATCTATTTATGGCGTGTTTATACTCACTTGTTCTCATGCCAACATTGTCCATTAGCTTAAATAACTCTTCTCCTCCCATGGTGTTTATACTCCCTGAAGTACTTACACAACAATCACCTCCCCCTTCAACTCTGTTGTGCCATGCTGAACCAGACATGTTCTTCTCGTCTCCACACTTAAGCATCACATCTTGAATACTATATGTAGTTGTGGAGTCCTATATCCACCCTCATCTCAAAACTACCTACAGTGGAACTAGAATAGAGTGAGAAAAATGATCAAACAGACGGTATGGTTTGTGTACCAGAAAAGACTGAATTTACTAGTGTTTTTCAGCTTGGGAGTAGGGGAGGAAAAAAGATGAGAAGCAGTAACAGGGATATAAAAAAATAAAATAATTGACAGCACAAAGAAGGTGAACAGAGACCTCATTCAAATTTCTCAAAAATGCATGATATGGAGGGCATGAAGTGTATTTATGGTATTAAGGGGACAGATCTGAAACAACATAAGGAAGTACTTATCTACACGGAGCTTTATTAAACTGCAGGGGACACTGCCACAGGATGCTACTGAGATCAAAAAGATCAACAGGTTCTACAAATCATTAGGTAAATTCACAGAGGAAAAAAAAATTCTACGAGGGGACACTAAACACAAAAGATGAAGATACAATCTTTTAGCTTAACTAGGAAGATAAGCAAAGATCGCTGCATGTCTGCTTTGTTCTTGCAACTCTTTTAATATCTGTAGCTGGCCACCATCAGAAACAGGACTCCCCGCTCCAGGACCGTCTGATCTGATGGAGTATGACTAGCTCAACCTTTCCTCAATCATACTAATCAGCTTTTTGCTCTGCCTCTCGCAGATTAGTTCTTACAAGTTAATCCTTCTTTTTCAGAATCATGGATGTATCTGTAGAATTTTGCAAAAAGATTTCTAGTAAAAACAATGGGGTAAAAAATAAAGTGCTGCAAGACAGAACTCGCTAATGATTGGAATCAGGTGCTGCCCATGGTAACAGGAAAGTAGAATCAAAACCCTGTGCCCACCCACCTCCACCCCCCAACCCAAAAACCAGTAGTGAAAAAACCAGCCTGAGATGTCTTCCCTTTTTTTTTTTATGATCACTTTTTCTTCCTGATTCTCATACACTGACACATAGCTACGAACATTATTTGCATTGCCAGTTGCAAGGAAGGTTGTGGGGTTTTTTTTAAAAAAAAAAACATAATCCAGTTAAAATTTCAGTTTATGGTCTTTACTAATTAATAGTACTCCTTTAAATAAGAATATTAGCATTTCCTTATTATACATCTCAAATATCTTCTCTTAAAATCAACAGGTAAAAATTACATGGAAAAAGCATATGAATGAGCATCAGAAAAACAGCCACATATTGCAGCATTGTTAACCAGCTACTAAAAATTACAGCTTCATTTCCTGCTCGCGGCCAGACCTATATATATTTGGACACTTGCTATCATTATAGATGCGGTGGCTTTAGGTTTGTGCCAGGTAAGAGAGATGAGAATCTGGCTCACAGTCTGTATTTCTAACTCTTCACAGAACAAGAGAGTCCAAACGTATTTTAATTCTTTATAGCTGCTCTTCATAGACAACTAAAGATCTTTATCACAATAAAAACAGAAGGCACTGCCACAGAGTGTAATTACATGCTACTATAGTTGACTGTTGTCTTCCAGAAATAGGAAATGGTTTGAAAAATGCATGGGTCCTGCTTGGGCCATACTCCTGAGTTCCTCAAATAAAATGTTACCCTTAACCCCTCTGCAGATAAAATGGGAACTCTGGTATTGTAGGGCTGAGCAAATCTGAAGAGTGCGCTTCAAGACTTGGCTGGAAGGTACTCAGCTTTCTGCACCAGCGATTAGCGATGTGTCGCCACAGTGGAAAATCAGGTTTAGGCCCTGCTCTCTTTTCACACCACCCAGAAGTTAATTTCCTAGGGATGAGGAAGGAGTTAGTTTCTTATGATTATTTCTCGCTCCTCTTCAGTCACTTAAGAACCAAAAATCTTGAGGCAGTGTGCCCTATGGAGTCCTTCCTCTCGGACAGCAGACAACCATTGCCAAAAAACCCACAGATAACACCCCGCAGTGCACCAAGTGAGGACAACTTACTGTTGCACAAACTCCCAACAAGGGAACAGGGACGGGTTTACGTATCCACAGCTGCATCTGTGCTCTGCAGCCATCTGCGAAAAACGTGCTTAGTTTGAAGGTACGCAGACTGTCAGTCTGCCATCAGGACAAGGAGGTTTCAAATATCCACTTGGTCCCACATTCCTGATTCCTCAAAGAGGCCTAAATTAGGATTGCTGTACATATCCTAGGACTCCTGACATTTTGGTAAATGAATCATTATCAGACAGAGAGTACCAAAAGTGGACTGCCTTCTCTTACTCTATAGCTAAAAGAAAAAGGCAGGTTCTTGCTTCTTCTGAAAGAGCATTTGCCAAAAAAAAAAAAAAAAAAAAGGTGCCTAACTGGAGTATAATTATTCTGCTAAGTAATTATCAATAAATTATAAAAAGTATAAAAGACCCAAAAAAGCTCCATAAAGATTAGTAAACATGATCCGGAAGAGGTGCCTAAGAATCACAGACCATTTCCTTTTAACATAAAAGAGTAACAGTTCATACATTTTACTACAAAACTTTCTGCTGAAGATGTCACAGATCTTTACAAAAATTAATTTCACCTCACAGCCTCCCAGGATGGGCAGCACCATCTCCATGTACTGCAGGCAGCAGAGTGTGCCGTTCACCTCATGCAACACAAGGAGGCTGCAGCAGAGCCGGGAACAGCACACAGACCCTTGCCTCCCATTTTGTACACGAACCACAAGATCATCAGATGTCACCCATTTATTTTATCTCCCCACAAAAACATTTTTGATCATTGCTTCTGTTCCTTTTCTCAGTGAGTAATTTTTTTTTTTTTTTTTTTTTTTTTGAGGAAGAGCTGCAGTAAACCCGACAGCTTCGAACGCCTCTAGAAAAGGCAGACAGGAGCAATGCAGCACAATGGGGCCAACATCATATGGATGAGTCTTCCACATTCTTAGTTAAACGTCATGCCCATTAGATCTTATCCACTGTGAACTGTGATTTAAGGTGAGTGAACATGTTTCTTCCCTAAACCCCTGAATTTTGCAGTCTTCAGGCAACCATTCTGCAGTACAGAACTGTGCACACTGTTGGCACATCACACTAACAACACATAAAAGAAACTGTGACTCAATTTTCAAGGGAAATATTATTTGCTGCTTCGAAAATCATTCAGATCATTAAAGTCATGTTCTTTCAAAAGCAAGTCAACATTACTACGCCCGACCTTCCACAGCTTGGGTTATTCACATAGTTTAAGTCATTCTCTGTCCCTACTCCAGGGATCTCTAGTAAGAGTTCTCTCCCTCTGCTCTGTGTTTCCCCCACTCCATCCCTTTTCAGTACTTGCCTCTCTCCTCATCCTGCTTTCTCGCTGTTTCTAGTCTCTTCCCCTCCTTTCTTTACAGTCATTTCCATTTTCTTTGAAATGTTTTGGCATTTAATGCTGCCTTTATTCTTCCTTCTCCATCTGCTGCTCTTGTCTTTCTAAATCTCTTCTGGAGCCTTCTCTTGGGAGAAAGCAAGAGCCATGTTTTCCACTTATTGCCTCCTCTTTCTGGATTTCAGTTCCCTTCTTTTTCTTTTGGACTTGGAATCAGACGATCCTCCTCTCCCTGGAAGCTGATACACCAGCTGCAATGTCTTCTTACTAGCCCCACAATAGCTGGTACCATGCTATATCGTATACGCCACTCCCTTGAACACCAGTATCCAGGAAAGGCACTGTTAAGTATTTGGCATTTCTCCTATATACTACAAGAGCAATGCTACAGAAAGCAAAATTACTGGTAGGTTTTACTCCCCTGCTTTCTACTCAACATTTGCGGAAACTTGTGACGATGTAGACTTGCTCCACCAGCTATAATCCAATTTTAAAGGCTGTTCCCCCCTCCCTAAGGGTTTTCTTCTCTGTAAAATCTTCTGTTTTATTATCAGGACTTTACAGGGAACAAAGGCGAAATAACCAAACTTAACTAGTAACACTGCCTTTATACAGATCTCCCCTATATTATCTTTCCAACATATTTTAATTTGAGACTTAAAGGCTCAACTCTAAGCCATTTCTTCCTAGCCTGTTCCCTTGGCCTCTGGTGCCAGACGAGGGAAATAGCTGTAATGTGAAAGATGACATGGACATTTGCCAATTAGAAGCACAACAGCAAACTCCTTTTGGGAAACGTTCAGCCATATCTGCACATGTACCTTTTAATGAAAACATAAGATATAATACAAATTGATCACAGATTAAGCAAAGTAAATATGAAGAGAATGGTGAAAGGATTTTTTCCTGTTGTAAGTTTTTGTTTATTTCCAAACTTCAATCTAAAGCATCACTCTGTGTCAAAGTTTCCTTCGTATTTGTTACTAGCCAACATGTTTAATTGTTTGTACCTTAATTATTATACCTTAGCACTGGGAATGACACCTTCTAAAAGTTTTTGCTTTTAGAAAGGCTAAAGGAAAATAAGCACCAGAAATTAAAAAAAAAAAAACCCTTGCAGCCAGCAAGATGGATTTTGCAAAGAAGGATAAGATTTAAGTCACAACCCCCCCCATCTTTTACAGTTACAGTTATGTTTCCAATGCACAGAAATAGAAGAAATGAACCCTTTATCAGGATTCCAAAATAAAGCAAGTAAGAACGTTAGCAAATGCCAAAGCTTATAAAAGCCTCAAAACATTAAGATCCTCACGTCTACCACAAGCTCAAAAAATACAGTCCAAGAATCGGTTGTTTCTTAGTTTTGTTTTATATGTTTTGCACACCACTTTTCCTCTGGTCACAGAGATTTTGCTTTATTTAAAGCCTAGAGTACCTGACTGATGAATGAACAGCAGCTAACAGCGCAGTGGAGTAAAGTATCCGACACCTGTTCCTCTCAAGGTTTTCCGCTGTTTTTTTTAAACAAATAAATATTTTAAATACAAAGCATATTCTCATGGATTTATTACAATCTAAAAGGGAAATATGTATTTAACAATATAACTTATCTGAAACGTGCTCAGCTAAAACCCAAAAAGAAACCAGAGAGGAACATTCTGTCCCACTCTCCTCTGGCAGTTTGATCTTTATGGTCTCCTACTTCCCATTTGAAAACAGCAAATTCTTGTGGCTACAAGCGATTATATGCAAAGGCATGACAAGTGCACCAGCACAAAAAGTGAGAACAGGGAAAATAATTCACTCAGTTAATTATTTGAAAGTTATTTACAATGATAACAACAACAACAGATTTTCAGACAGAAGTCTGATTTAAGCCGACCAACCCTTTCAGCATTTCTAAAGAAATTATGTATTATAAAACTAATTCAGTGAAAAAATGAAAGTAAAAATAGAAGCGATGAGACATCTTCTAAATAAGCAAAGCTGCTTTTACAGCATGTTGAATAACTGCAGCGTGGTAAACATACCAATGTTATTTATAACATCCAGCCTTTTGACATTATTCTTTAGTTAATTATGTCAAATTCTTTATAAGCATTAATGAAGCAAGCCTCACGGTTCTCCTGCAAAGTGAACAGAACTACTCCCATACATAGGAGGAAAAATGAAGATACAGGGACAGAAACCAACCCTCCAAAGTTAGTGGCACACTTGTACAGCGAATTCAGGAGGTCTTACAGGGTAAGAGAAAAGCATCCTCTCATCCAGATGAGAGCGCTTACTAAGTGACCGGTTTTTAGGATTTACACATCATTTAATTTTACGCAAAATGCTGCATCAACATTTTTAGATTTAACCACGACTAGTAAATGACTAAGACACATCAAAGTTTTATACTGATAAGTTAAGCCCAAACGAATTCTTTTTTAATGGAAACTCTAATGATTTCTCTCTGCTGAGGCACTTTTATGTTCTGCTTCAACACCTAATCATAAAACCATTAAAAATAACATTTTATATTAAAAATGCTAGCAGCTGCCAAAGTATCATATGCAGCACTTTGTCAGACTATAGATAAATAAACCCCAAGACCTAGCACAACAATGATTAGTAAGTAATTGTGTCTCATTACCTTTGTGGTCTTCTTGGGCCAGCTGACCACAGGGACACCCGAAATGGCAAGATTTTGGTCATCATCAGCATGTTCCTTCAGTATGTTCTGTTGCAAATGAAAAGGCCTTTATTAACCAGAGAAATATTTCTCCAACTGAAGAGTGCGGAGACTTGCAGAAGACAGTACTCCATTCTGATGAAAGATAGAGTGACAGGATCTCTGCTGACTTGTTACATCTCTGCAAGTTACTTTTGCTTCCAAACTTCCAAGTCACACTGAAACTCTCGCACCTGTCATTAAGATCTAAGATGTGAATTTTCTTGCGAAACAGACAGCAAAATCAGCCATGAATCACCTCAAAATATTACAGACTTTAAAACTGGCGTGTCCAATGTGGCTGGTGTTTTTCCACTGGTATCAATCTAACACCAGTACCACCTCTCTCTTTAAACTCTGGCTCACTAAATCCCAAACGACCCCACCGGTCACCACAACCAATACCTTCTCTCCTAATCAAGTCTACAAAAGACCCTAGAAGCATTTAGTCTCTGCCACTGTTATTCCTGCAGTCACAGGGCATCAAGCCTGCAGTTTAGAGCAATCCTCAGATGCCTGAACATTCAGGTAAATCAAGATAGAGAAGTGCCAGAGCTCAATCTATGTGATGAGATAAGGTATTCAGGTTCCTGAGTATTGACTAGGAAAGGATCTGACTCTGGATAGTACAGTATTAAGAAGAAAAATTGGTCTCCCTTCCACCCCCACCAAATCCTTTTGCTTTGATGCACTGTCCTAGAAATTTCATGAGTGGGTTGCACTGGCTTACACAGCTTCTACCGCTGTGAATCACTCCCATGGCCATATAACTCAAACACAGAGGTGGGGAAGAACTCTTTCTAATCATACTCAATTATGCAGTTGGGCATTGTCCACGCTTGCTTTCCATGACTCTTTACAAACTTACTAACCCAGCTATGAAGATCTTCATTTGGAGCTCAGATAACTGGAAAGGACAACAAATGAAAATAAAAAAACGGGTTGAAAGGAGTATATTGTGCTGCTGAAAACTGAAGCCCTAAAAAAACCTGAAGCACTAACTGGTTAAGGGGAAAAAAATGTTCCAATAAAACAAACAAGAACTGCAGGTTGGAAATTACCTCATAATAGAATTTAGGAGATAACCCCAGACAATAAAGTTCAACGGTGTTACTCGCAAGTATACCAACTTCTTGAAAAAAGCTTAAATAGATGACAGCAGGCACCAGGCTCTCTCAGTCCCCAGTGTAGAGCTTTAATAATTAGAAATTTCACACGCACTAGAATAAGAGCTTCAAATACAGTAATTGTTTTAATAGGAAGTACACTTGGAATTCATCTGTAATCATCCAACTAAAGCTGGGTGTACGATGGCATGTTCCAGGCCCCAAGAGCCCGAACAGGCAGACTAGCATCTAAACTAGGGTTTGGACGAGCGTCCCTGGGGCTGGGCTTTCTCTCCCTGGAGCTCAGGCAACCTGCTGGATTCAGCTCAATTCCCCAGTCTGTGCTTAAATGAGAGGTGCTTTACTAATAGACACCATAGCACCAGCACAGTGCTGCTTCTTCAGATGCAATCATACCAGTAAGGCTGTTCTTGATGCCGGTTAGTTCGAAAGCAGCACCAATAACCAAAATAAGCAATACCAGTACAAGCCCAGTTTTGTCAGCCCAGCACTGGGGCTTGCAGAGGCACAGCCTGGCTGGTTTAGGAGTAAAACCCAGCGTGCTCCAGCCTGACTCTGATGTGGAGCCTGTAGCATACCTTCAGCTGAATACTTAAGTGAAACAGGGAACAACTTTTACATATGGACTAGTCATTGGCAAATTAACTCTTGGCTGAGCTGAGGTTAAGCGAGCACCTCTTTTCTCATGTCCTTTTTATTTCCAGAGAGTGATCACCGCACTAACCGAACTGTGACTACACTCTGAAAGTTAGTTTTCAATCCTAAAAACGGAGAGGTCTTTCGAATTCTCACAGCAAAGCCAAAATTCTCCAGAACAAGGCAGCAGCTCGAGAGCCATATAAACAAAGGACAAATTAATCCCTCTTTACTTTGCTACTCTTGGGTTTGAAGGCTTGTAAGGCAGAAAACCTTAACATTTCCACTGACGACTGTCAGAGACTCTGAGTTCAATAGAAAGCAGAGTATATTCCAAGAACTTGGCAGGATAACAAGGTTTCTTGTTATCTTATGTATCACGTGAAAATATTACCCAAGAAGAAATGTAAAACTATGGCAGTTTATCATCTCAGCCAGCTGAAAACAATGGATATCTGAGCAGCAGAACCATAACCAAGCTACATTTGCACTGACTGTAGTGTCTAGCATTAGCACACAATCGGCTGGAGGAGGCACTTTTGCGCACCTGCTTAAAAAAAAAAAAAAAGAAAAAAAAGAAGATAAAGAAAAGCCATGGGGCTCCAGTTAGACAAACAACCTGATGCTCATCCAGCACAAGGGCTGCCTGATTCATTACACTTGAAGGCTGTGGTGACAACAGCAGGTATGAAGGAAAGAAAGTGATTAAGTATGTAAGAATTTAGCTTAGCCATTAATTTCAAAAGCACAGCAAGGAATGACTCCCCTGAAATGCATTCAGTAGAGGGAGGTTTTTTTTCTGTCATCAGAATGAGAAGAGGGTAAGATTTCTTGGCAAGAAAAAGTAAGAACATATTTCAGTAGATATCATCTGTCTTGCACAAGAATCTTCTCCTGCTGCCAAGGAGTTGCAGAAATTTGACAAACTCTCTTCTTCAAACTGAGTTTCTTCTGCCCCAATGGTCTTCCACAGTCCCTTCTGAAGAGCAGCAGCATTTTTGCTTTGAAGTGGGGAAGGTCTGTGGCATTATTAGGAGGCAGATCTCACAATCCTCTTCCCCAACATCAGCAAAGGAATTACCATCCTGCTGGTAAAACAACAGAAATGTGTGTGCTGTAATCAGAGGCTGCATACAGACAAGTATCACTGGCGCAAGTGTTTAATGTGGGATACAGATTGTCACAATCAAAGGTCTGCTCAGTTTTACGTGTCCTGTGATGTGGGGTGCAAATTACACCAAGGAGTAAGATGTTTACCTCTCTATTCTCTTCATGCATAAGTCCCCCCCAGCTGCATCTTTAGTAGACTGACGTACTATTTGGTAACTAAATATGAAGTGGAGAAGCCACATGATGAAACTCTTCCAATCCCCAAGGCCACCACCTAAGTAAAATTACTTCTCAGTGATTTTTTCCCCCCTCATTTTCTTCCTCATCAGCACAGGTACTTTTCTAACAGTTCAGCTGCTACTTAATTTTAAAATTGGGAGCAGGAATTGTTGCACTATTTCGTATTTAATTTCAGGGCATGTATGTATTGAAAACAAGGTATGACTGCAAGCTGTGTGTGCCTTCAGCAGTAACACTAACAGCAAGGATGTGAGGGCAACGGCTGCAGTGTCTTCTGGCTGCTCACCCAGCCAACAACTCCACTGCCAAGCCTTCTGTCCTTCTGCAGCTTGGGTCAGCTGAGCTCTCTCAGGGAGGGTATGTTTACCTGTACAACAATTTCCCCTCGCATTTGCTGCACATACAGCTCACACAGAGCCCAGCCACAGACATTTGGATACAGAGAGTATCGCATCTCCTCGGCCGATTGTTCAGATACCATCTGCTACAGAGTGAACGCTGCTGTCAGTAATCGCTGCTTGGAGGCCTCTGAGAAACTCCTCTGGTGGTGAATACAGGTCGCATGCGATACAGTGTCCATACAGCAGAGCTGCAGCCAACAAGAATTTAATTCCTTATTTGAGCTGAGGGAAGAACTGCCCCACTCCTCAAGTGAGGCCCATGTTATGCTCTGCAAATAAGCCTCCCTCGTGCTGCTGCACTCCATCGATCATGGTGATAAATGGGTTCTCAATCTGCAGAGACATTAGGTTGGCACTTCTGGATTGCTGTGTCCCCACTAGGCAGTCGCAGTTAGTTAGGCACTTAGATGATGTGTGAGGAATTTACAAAGACTTAGTTTAGTTTTCAGTCTCCTTTCTCATGAGGAAAATAAATTACTTTACTTCAAAGAGTCTCACCTACTTGACATTAAATAGTTGTATATAGCTGTAGTTGTATTTACCACTAAGAGCAGCAATCCAGTTGCCCATCCTTTACTGTATTCTTCTCAGATGGGAAAGCATGGATTCTCTGCAAGTTCCCCAGATTTGTTCTGTGAGACTTCACATCACTAAATAAAATGGTTTCCTTTCTCCAGTTTTAACTACCCATATCCTGTTTTCCAAAAACATTAGTTATCTTACTGAAGCACAAAGACAGACGTGAATGTCATACAAAAAAGTTCCTGAGTGTATTTCATGAAGAAATAAAACTGTTACAATAAACATGGATTTGTTTTCTTCAAGAAGAAACCTGTTTAAGACTTTCCAAGCAGAGCAAGAGCTTTCAGATTTTCTGTTAGAGCATGTTCTTGCTATGCATTTGTTAAAAATAACTCAAACGGGTACACTAAAAGGGTACTTTTTATAGGCTGTATTATTAATACATCACATGTCCGAAAGTCAGGTTGCCCATGAAATAAACCTTGTGAATATAGCCGAATACAGTCACAGCATGTATGATCTGCACAGCTTCTTCTGCAGGATTTCTGCCTCCATTCAGTCACAAAGATGACTGGTGCTCTGGATATTCATCCGGGGGAGCTAAAGATGCCAGGCTTCTGCTCACTCTACTGCCAATGCTATCAGCAAAATATCCACATTATTTTCTGTACAAGTTGGAAAACTAGTAGCAAAGTAACAGAGAATATGCTTTAGTGGTCAAGGAGATAAATACCATTCTGGAAAATGGACTGTCTTTCTTCTTCTCCTGCCATTATGTCTCTGTGTGACACAGGGCAAATTTTTAAAATCAAATTTCCACAGGCAGTCACGAATTGTTTGTTCCTACTCTTCCTCACACCTGCCTTGGGATCTGGATGCTAAAGATCAGAATTTCTGCTCTGTCAGAAATGTTAAGCAATTACAGTTTCAATACCAGTAAAATTATCTATTGCATGTATCATTCTTAAATAATGCTAACTTTTCTGAAAATCACATCCACGGCACATAAAACCAGTATGCAAAATTATGGTCACTTTTATCTTAATCTCTCTGCACCTTAGTTCCGTACCTGTGAACCAGAGATAAGAACAGCTCATCGATTACCGCTTGTGAAGCGCATGACTACAGCAGTGATGAGTATCACTGGCAAGCCCAAGGGAACATTCATATCACTGTGTTCAGATGAGGGTCTGAACGGTATGATGTACCTCACACACGCAGAGGAGCAAGGACAGAACAAAATACTGACTCGCTGCATTCTGCACACCAAGCAATACAGGAATCCTGCAAGGACCATTACGCTAGATGGGGATTGAAATCAGTCACTTGGCAACTTTTCCAGCAGCACGCTCTACCCTTTGAAGGCAGAAGCCCTAAACATACACTGATACACTTGTTTCCTCTTTTTTTTTTTTTTTTTTTAAAGCCAACAAACTGAATAAAACAAACTTAGTGCTTCGGTATCACATGGGTTACAAGGAGACAGGATGCTTTGGCTCCACTCTCTACCATGTCAATGAACACAGCGCCAGAAAGGAGTAATGGGTTGCTGCATCCAGGGTCCCAACACTAGATGGGAATGGGATACACCTTGTCAGTGGCTGCCTCAGACAATTTGCTGATGAGCAAAAGGAAGGGTTGTGTTGGGAGTCCTGGCCTCCACTCCTGATTTCAGAGGAAGTGTACTCAAGCAACCATTGATCTGAGTACAACTCCCCCTAACTGCCCCGATTCCTTCCGAGCACACAGCAAGTGGATGATGCAACTGTGGGAGAGTTGTGGAGGGAGCAGACTATGTGGGGTTTAAATATTTGCTATGCTGTATTGATTCCCATTCTCTGAAAACCGAGGGCTACCTTATAAGTGGGCCAATACAGTAAAAAAAGATGGGTAAGAAAGTTCTTTAACAGTTCTTTAGACACTGGTCAAGAAATGAGTTAACATCCTTTTAAAAGGTCTTGCTCTGACTAATCAGTAACAGGCTCGCCAAACATACAGAGGTGATTCCAGAGAAAACAATTCTGCAGCATGCGTGATGTTTAGATGTGGTCATAGGCTCTTTAACCAGCAGGGAACCATAAATATCCAGATGTTGGGCTACATCTTGATGGTTACAGTGTGTGCTGGCAAGGAGAAAAGTCTAGAAGCAGGCAGTTATCAAAGGAGATGGAACACCAAGACTGCAACTTTGCAAGATGCACAAACCAAACTGGTATATGCCAACTTAATACCAGTTAAAGCACAGTATCACCAAAAAGGGGACAACTTGGGCCTTTTTCTTAAATGTCCGTTTGCAGTTCTCCATCTCTATAGCTAGTGAATCCACTGCTCTGGAGAGAAACAAGAAAGCATATATTCCTACATGGTGCTTTAAACCAGATTCAGAGATGGTATCTTGCCGTGTTCTAGTAAGATGTCTCAGTGCATTGGAGTATGTCATCAAAAGAGCATGCATGATCATGATTCTGAACATCTGCACCATTTATTACGTGTTGTACCCCTTTCTGGGATTTCAAGAAGGGGCAGATGATTTTTAAGTGAAACTTGGTCTGTGTGTCAAGCTCGGAAAAGTAATGCTACCATTCTTTCTCATTCACCACAAATGCAACTCCTGGTCTTGAAGCTTCATTTTGATTTCTGATTAGAAGACGACGGATCACAATGCAAGCCAGTAAATCTACAGCAACAACTTTGGACATGTGTGTCTACTTTCATAAACAAAGTGGCTGCTGTTGCACGAAGAGACTTTCTGAGCTCTTGTGGTTTACCAAAATGAGTGCCGTGTATCACACTTCTAGGCTCCAAGATTGTGGAATATGGTTCCACTGCACACTGCGTATGTTCAGCCTTCTTTAACTGGCTTTGAAGCCTTTTCTAAGCAGCTGTTACACTACTTGCACTAAAAAAAGTACAGGCTCCCCTTTAACCATATAAACCTGTATTTTTCCCCTCAGATTATGACTTTCACAGCTCTTGTGTATAGAACATATGTAGCTGAAGATCCATACTGCACACAGAAACAGCACAAAACTAGCAGTCCAAACACAAGACTAAGAATCAGTACTCATAGTTCCAAATCAGACCAAATTGACATGGACCTGCGGAGGACAGGCTGACAATTTTAGCCTTATTTGACAAATCTCAGCAAAATTCCAAGAGTATGCTGCTCTCAGCTTTGTTAAAAAAATAATTAATATGCCTACTTTATACAATGTGAAAACAAGACACAGAAAAGCTAACCCGGTAGTTCAAAGGGATGCCACAGATGAGAGGGAGAGGCAGGGCTGGGATTAGAAGTAGCAAGGCCATGCTGGTTTTCAGGAGGAATTTATCCCTAAGTCAGACGAGGTACCACGTCCAGTATATTAAAAATCTAAAGAGAAGTTCCGTCACTAGTGAGCATTCACTCCTCATACCATCTCCAAAAACAGTATGCTGTACCAGTGGAGAATAATTATCAACCTATAGAGGGCAATGGAGGAAAAGAAAATGAAAAAGGTGAAAGAAAAAAAAGGAACTGAAACCATTAGATAATATATCTTCTGAACGACAATCAAGTATTTACATTTTGCATGTGTCAGTTAATCAGATACACTCCAGAAAGACACTAGACCAAAAAGGGTAGATGAAGACTATAAACAGACTTTTTGAGGTATAATATTTACACATAGGACATAACAAGTGCTGAACTAAGCATCTAAACTTTTGGCCGCTGCTGTGACAGTCAGAAAGGACTGCATCAATTAAATCAGACTGCAAAGAGCCATCTCCCCAGAGCAGAGAGGGCTTTTGTTAGAGGCATAATTTCCCTCTCTGTAGCATGGCAGGCTGACATGAGCTGGTCACTACACACAAGCTCCATCCCTCTGCTGCAGAACTTTGCTTTCTGATCTCCTGCTGTCTTCTATGCCCACAGAATACAGTTTGTGTGGATCACCAAGCTATCACACCCACCTTCATGTCCTCTAGGAGAGCCTGCGGATCTTCAATGCCTTCTGGAACACACTTCTTGTTCTCTGGGAGAGATTCAAGCTTTTCCACCAGGGCTTTTAAACCCTTCAGTTCAAATTCTGTGAGGTGAGTCCATTTGGTTGAAACTTCTGTAGCTGGAGACCCCGTTGGTGTTTTGGGATAGTCCGTGGGGGTCGTTGATTTTACACTGTCATCTGACTCATTAGACAAAGTTCTTTTCAGGTATCTCATTACTGTGGCTTTTTGTTTTCTTCCTGCACCCTCCTTCCCTTCGGAGTGGGTGCTGTTGGGGGAGGAGGAGCCATCCACCAAGGATTTGGAGTTCTTATCCAAGCTGTCATCCTTCTCCTCCTGGATATGGGCATCGCAAGATTCTTCATCCATGTCTAACCACGAATCTGATGAATAACTGTCTGTGCTGCGTTTTCTTTTTGCATCTGAAAGTTAGAAAAAGAATGTTAAAATTTTACCTGATGTCATTCATAGCTTAAAGACTTCTCTACCACAGGGGCTAGGCACTGCCTATTTAAACGGGCACTGGATAATGCCTTGTAAGTATGTGATAGGAATGGGCTTTATTCAGCTGATTTTTAATTGGGGTGGGGGGTGGGGGTGTGTGTGTTTGTTTTAATGCTGGTTTTCATTAACATCTACTCAGTTCAAATGACTGGGAAACATTTAAGAAAAACTTATGCTTTCTTCAAAGCTTCAGTCCTCTATGCCTTCAATTAGGAGTAGGCAGAGCTCTTAAGTCACACACAATTAATTTTCCCGCAAATCCAAGAGACCAAATTCGTCAGCATTACAGCTGTAAGAGGAGAGTTAGCACTGAAAGAAGAGGGGAAAAATGATGGGAGAAAGCACTTCGAAACACTGTACATCATCATTCTTCCAGGAACTCTGCACAGCACAAAATCAGCTTCTCAGTACTTTTCCTCTTTGCGAGCAACTGTTGGTAAAATAAGAACCACCACTTGTTACTGCATGAATACTCACTGCTCTTATCAGACAGAGGATTACAATTATGCTTATTTTACAGACACGCTGAGAAATGCGGGGACTGTCAGAGTTATATGATACTGTTTTTCTTAATGCAGTCCCTGATACGTTCTAGGTACTTTTCAGGAAAATTTAAAGGCAAGTTTCCAAGTCTAAATAACTATTAATCTTCATTTTATACTAGGTTTCCCCCTAAAAATCCCAACTATTACTCAACTCCGTGCAATCAAGCAGTGAAAGCAATGTAGGAAACTAGCGGCCAAGGTTCCCTAAAGCACACATCTTTTCTTATTTATTAGACACAATTTCCTTTACTAAGCGAACAACATTGAATGCAGACTAGCAACAGCAGGACTTTCTGTGGAAAAGACAGTTAACACTGACAACACCCGGTTAAGTCAATGTGAATTTTAATACTGGCTGAAATGGGTATGAGATCAAGCTGCAAACGAAAACACTCTGCAAAGGAAACAGAAGTCATACAGAAAAAGTGAGTGAACAATTAATGAAAAGTTCCTTTCACAGCTTGCATGCTTTCCAAGGCAGTAGCTTTGGATTAGGACAATGTGAATCATGCTTAAGGAAGGATTAAACGGACATTAAAGAAAAAGCACAGCATCCGGTTGTTTAACAGTGAGATTCAAAACAAACGCTGAAGCCCAGTTCCAAGCTGGCAAATGCATTCTTATCACAGAGAAGCTCGTCTCTTGCATAGTCTATACCATCTTCTTGCAAAATATAC
The DNA here is from genome assembly GCF_963924245.1 of Chroicocephalus ridibundus. NCBI lineage: Eukaryota > Metazoa > Chordata > Aves > Charadriiformes > Laridae > Chroicocephalus > Chroicocephalus ridibundus. The sequence goes on along the minus strand of NC_086296.1, from coordinate 5,202,546 downwards.
ATGTTACTTGTCAGCTGGGTAACAAAGATTCAACAGGCAGTGGCAGAGTAACTGTCTGAGGGCAGCTTGCCTAGCTGCTTAGCTTTGCAGTTGCAAATAAAAAACGTAATGCCAGGTGCACCTCTATGTGTTAGTGCCCGAGAGATAAGAGTTGGCCACTTCATACTTCTCAGGGCAAGAATGCTGTTCCTACAGTGTCTGCAAAAATCAAGCATCTCTGTCCAGTCACATTTGCGTTTTTCTTCAGAACCAGAATGGCCATAAAATTACTCCTGAAAGGCACGTTTAAGATGAAATGCCTGTGAAAAGCTGGCAGTTACAAAAAACGTCAGCTACCAACACGGCTGGCCACAGCCAAATCCAGCTCCATCCACAGTGCAGGCTAACTTCCTCCCTGCACCCTCCCAGAAAAGCTTCGCCATGAAGAACAGCAGAGTTTATTTTGTGTGCTGAGGTGGTGGCATGCAACACTCCAAAGCAGCTCCTCCTCTCTGGTCTGTGCTAATACACCCCCATGCTTCTCTTAGAAAAATAAACAGGATTAGAAAATATCTTAACCACAGTATTTAAAAACCACTAGGTTATCCAACTTTTATTTAACACTGTTTTTTCCTTTGTCCACAGTAGCTAGCACACTTACCCACCTCCAAGGCTACATAATCAGCTTATGTCATTCTCTCATTTTACAGCTGAGGAAACAGATGCTTGGGAGAAAGCACGATTTGCTCATTGTCACACATCAAATCTAGGGCAAAACCAGGAATCAGAATCCAGGCTCTTGGATCCAGGGCTGGAGCCCCTTCTCTAAGCCTTGGGTGAGCTATTTTACAATTGACTGAAGCCCAAAAGCCCAGTCTAGAAGGCAGAAGATGCCAGTGACAAAACAGAAGGTGAAAGCTTCACGCACCCCTATGCTACCAGTACAGTGTCATTAACAGAAATTGGTATAAATCCACACAAAGAAAATTATGTTTCTGTCTTCCTATGCTGTGGCACTGCTGAACAGGAACTAATGGCTGTAACTGGGGCAAATCGCAAGTGTAGACAAGGCCTAAAGAAAGAGAGGGAGATCATGTTATAGAGGTGTGAATAATTTACTCCAAGTAATGCTCTGGTGCTAAGAGAGAACAGCCTGCAAGAGAGATCTCCACTTTTTGCCTCTTGCTCTAATCCATGGAAACAAAAGGCAAGCGAGGAGTGGAACACCACAGCATACTGAGGGCCTATTCCCATCAGAAGCAAGCACACAGGGGGCCCAGCAATTCCGTTCTGCCAGCTGCCACCGCTTCCCTGCCACCGGCTGTGTCTGCACAAGACAGGCCCTGCTGTGCCAGCTACTCCTGGGTATGGACAGACAAAAAAATAATCCAAATCTACCCTCAAAATGAACCATCACCAAACAAGTGCCCTGTAGCCTGTTCTCTGCAAGCCTGGCAGTTACATGATGCCTGGCCTAACTTTACCTTTGGGGACAGGGCTTGCTATTAACCTGAAGCGTAGCAGTCTGTTCTGGAGCACTAGGGGATTACAGAACTGTTGCACCGGCAGATTAAGAGTGGACTGCTTTCAAAAGACAACTACTGTCTGCTACTGCTGCTAATTTAAAAAAAAAAAAAAAAAGAGAGAGAGAGAGGGGCAGCCAAGGAAGTCAATAATGGAAGGATAACTTCAAGGTGAGGAAGGTTCAATTTTGTGTTTTCAAGTTTTTGTTGTAATGCAATGTGCCGTGATTTTTATTTATTCATTTTAATGAAAACAGTATCTGACGGAGAGTTATTATGCTGTGAGCTGAGGCTCTACATAAGCATAATATGCATTTACTTTGTCAAGAAGCATATTTTAAGCACTGTATTACCAGGCCCCACTGACCTCGAGGTTGTTGGTTTATAAAACCTCTCCATGGAAAAGAGCTCCTGCTACCTGTAACTATGGTTTCTTCTTCTGAGCCAATGCACCAGCCAACACCAGGTTAGAACTCCATTTTCAGAGTGGTTATCCAGTCTGGGCTCCCATATGACTTAGAGCAAAAAGACCTTCACCCCTCTCCATCTCAAAGCAAATAAAACCAGCTTATACAAACCAGTCAGTGATATAACTCAGTGAAGAGGAGGAGCAGCACAGGCTTGACCACAGGACCGAGAGCTAGAAATACCTTTTTTCCTACAGCAGTTCACCTCTCTGCAGTTCTGGACAAATCACTTAACTTTCCCCACAGTTATCCACTTGTACAGAAGGATAATTATACACAGTTTCTTTCCTTGCTGAAAAGCAACTTGCTGTATTACAGAACTTGAAAGAAAGGGAGGGGGGTGAGGTGTAATTATGAAATCTTTCTAAACTCTTTAGAACAGTCCAGTGTGTACTATCTACCTTGCCATTCCCAGCTCCAAACCCTCACACTGTGACTCGGGAGCAGCAGTTCCTATTGGTCTGCTAAAGACAGCAATGACATTTTCATTAGCAGGAAAAAAACCTGAGCATACTGGAAACGTATCACTGTATGGAGCACCCTACACAGAAATCACTCAATATAGTCCAGTGCCTGTCTATCATAAGCAAAACTATTTTATCCTCTGAGAAGAGGGAGGAAAAAAAAGATATGGCTCCTTCACCATGCCAGAGGGCATATTTTCTTCATCCATCAGGTTTAATATACAGTTGGAGCCACCCTGTTAAAATTTTAGCAATGGGAATCTTAAAAGCTGCAGGCTACAGAGAAAGCACATTTCTGATAGCCCAGTATCTTCTTCCAATTACTCTTTGTCAGCTCACTCTGAAGATCCATATCTCACTGAAGGTCAATTGTGGTTGAAAACATCCAGTACAGACTCATTCATGATAAGAGTAAAAATAATGAAGACGTATCCATCCCAAAACAGTGCATGTTCAAATCTAGTAGGATATCCAAATAGGACCCCTTTCTGATTTCAACTGGCAAGACAAATGTTACAGTTGAGAGGGACAGGGAAAAGAAAAAAGGGAGAAACAGAGAGATTGTGTGCTTTCGCAGCAGCCTGTGATTGCTGTCATGTCATCATTCCCCTGAGTGTTTGCCCTCTGCGGAAGAGATCTGAAAGAGAAGAGTCTCACATGCTAACCAGGAGCAACTGCCTGAAAACTCATTCGGGCCTGAAGAACAGGAAAGGAAGCCGTAGTCATCATCTTCCAACTCCTTTAGAAGGGCAGACGTTTTTATTTAGGGAGTGGGAGCACTAAGGTTTTAGCTTTGCCTACAATGAGATGTTGTTTGTTTTTTTTCCTGTCTGAGGTTTTGTGAGTCAAGACATTTAGAAAACAGAAATACAAAGAACAACATAAGTTGCTATACTAGCATATATATCATATATACTAGCATACACTTATCAGGACGGAGGTATTGCAACACAATCACAATGATACATTTTCACGAGTAGGCAATGTCTTGAAAGAGTCATTCTGAATTTAGCAACCTTCATGTCAAAGCAAGTAAGTACTATGTAGTGAACACACAGTATGAAAAGTCTAACAATACCCTTGAAGCACAAATGATGAACTCGGTTTTCTGCGTTCTCTATCACCACAGTAATCTCCCTTTGTTTTCCATGCAGGAGAACAGGATCTCTAGCATTTCTATGAAAACTACCACCTTGTGAATCCCAGAGGCCTTGGGCGGCATCCTGCACTCTCTCTGGTGGATGTCCTCCTCAACTAATAATCAATTGTTGATTTGTTGCTTCTTAGCTTCTGAGATCCAGGAAGACCACTGTATCAGAAGATATATAAGAAAAGAGAGCAGCACAACTCAAGGGTGAAAAATAGCAAGTTCTAGCACCCAAAAGGCAAGGTAGAAAGTAGACACTTAGAAGAAATTATGCCAAGTAAATTATTAAAAAAAAAAGAAAGAGGGAGAAACATTAAGATTATTCAGGAGCAATTTCTGAAAATGCATACAAGGATGCAAAGAATTTTTTCTTAAACCAAGGACAGAAGACAATTAAATCTATGAGAGGTCTGCAGAGAAGTTAAGTACTTTGTTTCAGTACTCTTTAAGGAGAATAATGGGAAATTCTTCATCTAGGGATATTCTCTCATGGGAAATCAAGAAATTGCTTGCAGATGGAGAAGTCTCTAAGGAAGAGACAATTTAAGGACCTTAGCAGTTCTGAAGAAAAGCTTAAAAAACAAAACAGTGAGGTTCTGGAACACTGACCTCATTTGGATCTCCTATACAACGGCAGGTGAATGATATTAAGATATACACACCACAGAAGAAACGAGTGGAATTCAAAGATTACAGTTTGCACAGATTTATTTGAGTCAAGAGGCTGGACACTGAGACCGGTTAAAAGAAAAGACAAGCAAGTATTTGAAACAGTATGACTCACACAGAACAAAGAAGCACAACTTTGTAAAGGTAAATAATGTACCTTTACTCCTTTGAATTTGACAAATCCAAAGTGAAAGATCCAGTACATATAGTAGATGTAGTCTTTTGAGCCACAATCTCCAGTTAAAAAATTATTTTAAGGTTAAGACTCTGCCAAGAAATAAAAAGCAAGTTTCTGACCAAAAAAAAAAAAAAAAAGGATACATCTGTCTCTCCTGAAGAGAAAGGCCTTGGATGTCAGTGTCAGAGATTTTATCAGCTTGCTAATACTCTGAAGTCAAGAGATAGCAGGCAGGTGGATGAACTACACGCTGTCAGTAGATGCCACTTCGGTGAGCTGAAAGGACCGATCCATTCAAGACAGTAACAACAGCTCAAGATCTGCCCAGCCAGACACTCCCAGCACCTACCTCGACTCGGCACTCGCAGCCACCCAGTAGGGCTACAGGTCAGACCAGCTCATTAATCCTACAAATATATTAATTTTTTGTTAGGGTTAAATTTCAGTCAGATCACTGAACTGATTCATCTCCCAGGGCAGCTGCACAATCTCTAGGAGTTCATGAAACAGAGTACTCTTGTGAGAGAAGCACATTTCTCACAGTAGCTTGAAATGACCATAAGACCATGCCCAAACAACAGCAAAACAATTTAATATTCATTTTCCAGTAGGCCAACAACTGAAGCCACCATAGGAGACAACAAGCCCCAGACAATGTTGCCATCAAACCATTTTCCAAATAGTCAGGCTCCTCTTCCTGATGCCCTTGCAGTTGGTACTCTTTGAGTACCAACTGTGCAGAACAACCATTTTCCCTCTAGATACTGGACATCTATGATCCCCAGTGAGCTTTTATACGACTTGAATATCTCTCAGCTATTAACTGGACTGAGGCACATCACCAAACCGTTACCAGTAATTACTGAGCTAACCCAGAATTCACATTGGTGATTTAGCTGGAAAAGGTCCCATCTCAATATCCTGAACCATCCACTCCCCATATCTAATTCGTTCTGAAATTACACCTCAGTGATCCGGCACCCCCACGCTGCCTGCAGGACGAGCCTCTTTCCATGCCAGTGGTTTAGACAACAGGAGGTTGTTCCTTATTTTCCAAGGAATGCAGTTATCAGAGTTTTGTCACCGCTTTTTAAAGAGCTGATCTAAGGGGCTCATTCATCCTTTCCTCTCAGATGATCTTATATAACAAGAAAAATTCCTCCACACAGAGTTCCTGCATAGCTAACCCTTCCGACCAGGGTCTCACAGAGCAGAGACACAAAATATCAAGCACCCAAATTCCCAACGACCCCAAGAAATTTCCCTGGCCTATCTACACGGACTGTTAGCTTCCACTGGAGAGTGACGTCTGCCCGTAACTTCTTCAATCCCTTTTACTAAGAACTTCTACAGGAGGCACAGAAATACTTTAGTCCTCCTCCACACTTAACACATATGAGTTAAGATTTAGCTGGTGCTTGTGCTACTTTCAGCCATTCTGCACATAAAACCAGGGAGGCAACATGGCCCACCATCATGTTCCATTAGAGGGAGGAAAAAGAGGGCAGTTCATCAAGGTAACAACTGGAATTGTCACACACTGATGTAAAGCTCCCGTCAGTGCCAAGGCAATGCCCTCCTGCTTCAGACACATCTATCCGTGTCTGCTTCAGTCCATTTTCAGCTATTGTTGTAAAGGTTTCTTTGACCTCCCCGCACTTAGGTTATAGATCATGTAGATTTGTGTAGGTGATTTCTTGGTTTTGTTATTCTGCAGAACTAGAAGTCAGTCACCAAACAGAGAGAACCAGAGTAGAGATTAAAGAAAAGAGAAGAGAACCAAGCCAGGTTTCGTGCCATAATGCATTCTGTAGAGGAGACGCTCTATAAAAGGACTAAATATCCATCCCACCAGACCACATTTACAATGCACACATTTCTGGCTACTAAGGTACTGTGCCAAACACGGCAGTAAATCCTCAACTGTTTGGCAGATCATCTCAACACAAACATTACTGAAACCAAGGAACAAATGCATCCAAAAATTATTTTTCTGGGATCCACTTGCTAAAGGAACGCTCAATAAATATAATTCAAAGTAGGCTGGCACTTCATGGAAATGCTTAAGAGTCAAAACCTTCTCCATCCCAAAATAAAGAAATAGTTCATTAGAATTTCTACAGTTCTCCTGTTCAATTTATAATCTGCTTTGCAGAAACCAAAGCAGTAACTAGCCTAAGGTGCTAGCAGCAGTTCTGAATATGCACTCAAAGGATTCACTCACCAATTAACATTGATTCTTTCTGGTACTCTTTGCTGAGGTGGCAGCGCTGGGTCACACAGGACACGTATCTCTCCAGAACATACCAGCACATTTCATAGTAGAAAGGATAACGGAATTTGGCGTGCACCTGAAAGCAAGATCAAGACTGTCAGTCCATGGGGAAGGGAGAGAAGTTTGCAGCACAAGGGCCAGTCATCATTCTCATCGTGTTATCAGGAGCACAAACAGTATGCAGGAGGGGGAGGGGAGAGAGGGTGGGAGTGGAGTGAGATGTATGCCTTCAGCATACAAAATGAGGAGACTGCCTGCCTGCCTGCCATGATAGCATCATTTCTTGGTTCACTAATTTGTATCCTCTTGGGGTGGTGGGAGAGGAAAGAGTTCGTCTTCTTGTGAAATCATGAAACTGATGGATGGCCCCTTCGGTATTATTTAGCTACTGTATAAACATAGGGTGGTCACATACAGATGTTAGTCACTGAAATTCAAGTTAAAATAAAGGTGTGTTTTTTAATTTCCTAAACACTATCACATGATTTTTATCAAAATGGCAGCATTACCTAAAATGAGTCAAGCAGGAAATACGTCTTTTTCAATTATGGTCTTCACAACAATTTCATTAAACGAACGAACACATTCTTGATTATTGATAACTACACATTGAAAGTAAAAATCCCTTATGTGGTTTACATTTAATATTTTGGTAGCAAGTTAGCTTTTGCAACAAACAGAACAGAAAAGCAGGATTTTGAAAAAAGATCCTGTCAAGCTGTGCACTTTTTCTTATACCTCAGACCTGTTGTTCTCACACAAAAAGCTTGCTCTCCAACACCATGTATTTGTGAGACTATTTCAGATACGAAAGAAAACAAAGTGGGTTTCCTTCCTTTCCAACATAGTTTTCTATCTATGGGAGGTCACTATACCAAGGAAGAATCTGGGAAGCTCCTAAAATGCAAGAACATATGTGTATTTGTTGTGATTTGTTAAAAATGGATGCCATGCATCTTGCATGCACTTGTACTTACACTGTACACTTCTTTCTCCTGGTGGCACAGAAATTTGCATTTTGCAGGCTTGCATGCATGCATTGCACTGAGATTATAGGAACTGCTTTAAGACATTCTATGCATTTTAACTGCTCACCCAGCCAAGAGGTGCCCACTCACCTTTAGTGAAAAGCTGCACTGCACCAGAAAGGAGCATTATCTTAGAAACCCCATTTTTAAAAAACAAAACCAAAGCACAACCCCACTCCAGATCACCCAAGCCCCTGAAGTCTAAACAGAACCAGTAGCCCAGCACCTGGAAACTCAGATTCAGCTCCGCAAAGCGGGCACTGTCAAAGCATCTGCGTGGAGATGTAAGCATCCACCTGAGCATACCAATGACTTACTAGAATGTCCATATTTGAAAACTGTCCCCAGGGTGGACAGTCAAAGAACTTGCCTCTGTTCCCACGACACAGGAAATGCAAACACTTTTAGCAGTGAAACAAAATGTAATGAAGGGAAAATAACAGTGTATTGTCCCACTAAATGTATCACAGTGTAGGATTTAAACACTTCATGGCAATTCCCAGAAGTTAAGATCTCTTAAATTCAACACAAACGCAGCTGGCAAGTCTGAACTGCATGTTGCTACAGGTCATGCATCCAGCGATGCTGCACCTTTTCAAACGTTTCCCTGTGTTGTTTATTACAAAGCACACATACCAAAAAAAGAAGGGGGGGGAAAAAAAAAGGCAAAACCCAACCAACCAACATCCCCCTCATTGTGAGAACATTTAACCCCAGGGCCTTTTTGCATTGGAGAATATTTTTGCTTTGGTTTAGTTATTTATCATAAAGAAGAGATGGAGTCACTTATCACTATTACGGAACATAGGGGAAATTAGCCATGCTAAAATATATGCTAATAAAGGAACTCAAATTTTTCCAAGAGAGCACTGCAGGAAACAAAATTTGCAAAGAATTGACTTACAAACAGGAAGCCGCCTTCCACCCCTCAGCCTTCAAAAGGTTTTCAGCCACATGCCTGGGAATATTAAAGACATCATTGCTCAACATTTGTTGACAGATTCTGAGCTTCACCAAATTTAGTTGTTACCAATGTTAATTCAATGTGAAAGACAAGGCAGTAATGCATGCAGTGCTCCCATTATGTGTATCAATCTTTAATATTCAATTTGAGTTCCTAATTGCCTCACTATCCATGTTCCAACCCACAGCAAATCCCTCCATGCCTCTGTAATTCACTGTTTGCCCAAGAAGGCTCGGCTTTTACAAACCTTCAGAAGTAAGAGCTACCACACGTAGCAAGAGATACTGTGCAAAGATCTACAGTGCCTTTTGCCAGTAAAGCAAGTCTAACAGTGCTTTAAAAATCTTTCAGAGATTGCCTTATGGAGAAGTACATTCTTTATGATATCCTTGGACATTTATTAATTATAATGGATGTGAACTGCATTATGTACACGTCCATACTTTTTCCATTGTACACTTATGCTCAAATTAACTCTTATGGGGAGAGGGGCAGGAATAAAAGAAAGAAAGAAAGAAATTAGACATGTTCTGTGATGAATTTAAAGTGTAATATTTCATACGGACACTGCCAGAGGACTAAATCCCCCACTAGCAGGGAAATACACTAGATCATCTAATAGGCATTTCCAGCTCTAACTTCTGTGATTAATAATTTACAACCCACTGAATAAATTTTTTAATTATTCCTGTACAGCAAGAAAAATCCTCTCTGGAATATGATCCGTTTCTTCAGTTCAAAGTGAAATTATTTGAGAGACTTATATCCCCCTCCAAAAACAAAACAAAAAAAAACCTAAGCAAGGCACACATTTTCCTTAAGAAAGTAGCAGTCTCTTGCACAACGTCCATTACAATCATTACAAACTCCACTTGTGTTCAATCAATCTAATCACAATATTGAAAAACAATTTACAAAATAATTAATCTGTCCACTTAAAACATTATCTTACATTCCAGAAAACAAAACGAGTAGCAAATACCATCATCTGTGAGTGACCACCTTACGTATATATTTTGAGTACTTTAGTCCCTATCCATGTTCAAATATTTTAACACAGTTAAATTTAGATGAGTTGGGAGTAAGTTTGACACATTCTTCCTCTTCAGTAATACAGAGCTGTAACACCCCTATGCCAAGATGATGAATCTCTGCACGGCTGCACGGCAGCCTTCTTTGCAGTTATTCAAGCTGGTCTAGCAGAAAGCTAAACAGCTTGGCCTATTTGACTAGCTGTTAATTGGCCTCTAGGAAAGCCAGACTGCAAAATGAGAGTCTCTACAAACTGTAAGGCTGGAGAATATTTGTTTACCTCAATTGCACATTAGGAGCTGTTTTCAACAATATACATGTTTTTTATTACTCCTTAAAACTATTTTTAAATGGCTATAACCTTCTTAAAAAGTCTCCCAGGGATATGAAAAATTAAGCTAGAATAAGCATGACAAGTGTATAAACTAGGCTATTTTATCAGGCTGTAAATCAGCATTACCATTTCAACCATGTATTTATTCTTGTCTTAGCTGCTAAGACAATAACAACTACACCTAGCATAAAAATGACTTTGAATATCAGCAATCAAAGATGATTAAGCATTATATAGCAGGTTTAAACACAGTGAAACCTCCATAAAATTGCTCTGTGCAAAATGAAGAGGGGAAACACACCTGTATTACACTTTGATTTGAGTGTGGCAAATTACTTCGTCAATCCCATCATGTAATTTACTTCTGTGCTATACACAATGGAAAGATCAATACTGATGAGAAACTCATTTGCAGTGTGTTCACACTGGCAAATTTGTGTGAACTACACACGGTACTGAGTCTTCTATACTAGCCAGTGTATGAATAGAATTATTTGAAAAAAGAAATTACAAAATTTGATTGGCAAAGCAAATAAAGTAGTACACACTAGAATTCTGTTTTGAAAACATCTATCCCTTCAAGATTCCTGCATGATATTTTTAGGTTTGGGATGGGGGTGGGGTTATTATTTCTAAATGACAGTATTGATTTTCCTGCCTTTTATCAAACTTCTGTATGCCTTAGTTGCACAGCTTATATTTTGCTTCTGTCTAGAAATTCTTGCTGTTCTTTGACTATTCTCACAGCTTCATTATTACACGGCTGCCTAAGAGCACAAGTTTGTGACAAGAGACAGGTACACACTGTGCGTAACACGTTGCTAGCACACAGCAACATACACGCATTGAAATCGTTTCTATGAAGTTGTGGTAATTCTGGGCTGTTGGCTTTCATTAGTCTTTTTTAAAAACACTGAAGTATTTTTGGAGGGAAAATGACAAAGATTTACACAGACTTTGAAGAAAATCTAAACCAAAACTGACAAGAGTAAAGGTCTGATTTGGGACTTCCAAATGTTCCGATACCCCTTTCCAAAACACTCTGACAAGGACATTTTCAAAGAGGCAGATATCCAACTCGCAGAACTTTCCCACAGGATCAAGGTGCTAGAGACTTTTCAAAAGCATTTCAGTGTAACTGGCTGGCAAGTTCCTAGAAGTTACCAAAATACTAGACTGTTACGGGGAAAATCTGCCTCCTGGTGTAAAAGCTTAGGAGATCAAAGCTGCACCCCGCTTCCCAAGGAGAAGGGCCTGACATGAAGCACTACTGAGCAGTTACAACCCAAGGCGTGTGATCTTGGGTTGCTCAAGTCCTGTGGGAACAAAACACCAGCTCTTCTCCTACTGCATGAAAAAGAGTGTTTCCTTCCCCTCTTTCCCATAGACATCAATGGAAATAACTTGTTTCTGGCATTGATCCTTCCTTCCGGTCCTCACTTCTCCATTGTCCATGCAAGTTGCCTGTGATAGCATTCTTCCCATCAGCAACACACCCTCCCCGTGAGCATCTGCAGTTATATATCCAGCATATACGCTGCTGGTTCTGATTTACAGTCACTCTGAAAACCTTCCTGTGCCTAGCACCTCTGTCTAGCCACAGTGAGCCCCTTCTTGCTTCTGCCATCATAACTTTTTCTTGTCCAAGTCCCTTTACGCTTTCGTAAGACACCTGACATTCTTGCCTTGGGACACCTACTCAAAGCCAGGCTGAACTCCACTCTGGTCTCTACCTCCATTTCTGGTCTCTGCTACATTTCCCGCAATTCCCCTGAATTTCTGCTTTTGTCGTCATCTCTCTTCCACTAAGAATTCATTTTTCTGCTTAATATTCCTTCTCTTCATTAAAATCACTCCAGGAAACTAACTGCTCCCACCACTGTGTTGCAATGTGAAGATTACCAGGCCTTGTGCCCCCTGTGAAGCAGGGGAGGCTGGGGGGAGGATATCCTTCCTCTCACTGAGTCAGAGATGTGTTTCAAAACAATACATATTTGCTTCAGACCTATTCACTCTCACTGCAACGAAAGCAACGTGGGGTAAAAGCCCACCTGGAGCCAGAATTGTGCCCTCTTGTAGAGACAAACAGCAAACTGTACCGATGTCCAAGACATACCATTTTAAGACTTTTTAGTGAAGAAGAATTGCAACTTCCTGCCATTTTGCCAGTCCAAATCTCCACGAATGCCACACCTGGCACCTGTGCCAGTGGTTTGCCAGCACTGTTTCAGTGCAATGCCTCCAAAACAGCCAGCCACAAAAAGTCCCAACCTGAATTTGTACATACCAATGGCCCATCTTTGCACTGAAACGCTGCAATTGCCTTGCACAGTTTATTTATTAGCCTATTAAAACAGTGGCATTTCCTTCAGATTCTGCTGCTTTATGAAACTGCAGAGTATATGACAACTAGGTGTCCTATTTATTAATCAAGGGTAAAATTTTCACTCCCAACAAAGAGGCCACACAGTAACCTCCTCTGAGATGTAATACTCTTTCCATCATGTAGATGCTACAGCCAGATGAACATCACAATGTTCAGATTAGTGCCCCACCCTAGAGTCTCTTTATTCCAAGAAATTCTTGCATAGTATTGAGTCATTGTAGAAGAAAATCCTGCAAAGTATAGAAGCCTTCATTTCATAGCTTCTGTGCAGCTTTATCAATTCAGCTGTGAACAGTAGAATGATCCTAGTCCCAACAGTTCTCCAGGCTCAGGTATCCATTTCGGGTGTGCACAGAGAGATGATAAGCAGGGGGTTACCAGAAGTACTGGTACAAAGGTCTGTAAAGTGCTTTTGTGCAAAAGGGAAGGTGTTTATGAAAGTTTAACAAGCAGATAGAAGACACAGAAGGGACACATCTGTGGGAAGTAGGGAAAAACAGACGAGTAAATCCCACTAAAAATAGCCAGCATTTGAAAGACTCATTTCTTCACATTTACCTCGTGTTTCAATGACTTTGACATGAAGATACCGTCAGTTCTTGTTTGTCAGAAGGGAAATACAAGAGAGCAACTATGATAGATCATAGTCACAAAGAACTGTTTAGTTAAAAAGAGAATCAAGTATCCTTACCCTTGTTCTGTCCTCAATTTCATAGATGCGAAGCTGCATGGGAACATTAAAGCTATGCAGGATATTTCCACCAAACACCAGAGAATCTACTGGAGTATAAACCGCATGTATCCACCCTAGAGAGGGAAAGCAAAGAACTGAGAATGCCTCATGCTATGTAGTATTACAGAGCAATTTATAATCAAATTTTATCAATGCCACAAACCCCATTCTGCAGGGGATGAGAGGTTAAAGCAGTGAAAGGTTAAACGGTGTGCTCACAGCCATACTTTAAGACTAGTCATAGCAGAAGGACAGCTTCTTATGTACAGTCTTATAATCCTCTGTAAATTGGGTTCTTCTATTTATTCACAGAACAGTTACAGTGTTTACTGAGAAGACACAAGTTTGTGACTCAGCCACATCCATGACTAACAAGTAAATTCAGTCTGTTCAATACACTTGGTTCTCAGATGTATCTACTGGCACCTCCAGTAGGGTTGCAAAGCATGTTAGCAGTGGTGGTGGGCTAGGGCTGTGGAAGTGGACTGAGTCACATCAAACTTCTTTCACACCAGCACCAGAGCATACATCTTCAGATGTCAACAATTTCAAATGATTACCAGCCCTCCTTCAGAGATTAAAGTTTCGTATCCTATTATCAACTTCCTGGAGCAACCGAAAAATCTTTTTCACTGCAAGCCCCAAGTTAAGAGATTTAACATGTCTAGCACTGGAGCTGATGAGACTGTTTTGACCCAATCCTGCAAGGGACTGAATTCATTTCACAGGCTCCAAAGCAAGGGAAAAATTTACTATCACAACAAAAATCTAGGCATAGCAATTCAGGCAGCCACACAACAGCTCTTCTGCTTCTGCATTGTTTGCTTGGTATGTCAGCAGCTGAAGGACTGGCTATGCAAGACTGTAGCCTCTGATCTCTGCAGTGAAAAAGGAATTGATCCTGCTAATGATTTGGGACCCACAGAGACCTGACACTTTATTTTTCTTTTTTAATGAGAAGCATTACAATTTATAAACCAGCAGACACCAAAGCAACATAGGGGGCAGTCAATTTTCTCCTAACTGTGCAGTACTTCCCATTAAAGCTGTGGCAGCTTTCCTTCACTTCAAGATCAGTGAGGGAGCCGGAAAATGCCATTCAGCCTAACGGGTTCTCCAGCTAGCAGCCACCAAAGTTCTCCTCCACAGCAATCTTTAGACTGTAAAGGCCTGTGAAGATATAGCTGAGAAGTCCTTGAGCCACAGCAGACAGCAGAACCGGGGCTTTCATTTAAGGGCGTATTGGTAGAAGAGAGACAAGAAGGAAAAGAAATCAGCACTACAGTTTTCCCCCTGGAAACACAAGCTCATCACTCGGGATACATTTTTCTGAATTTCAGAATCATGGAACGATTGAGGTTGAAACGGAATTCTGGAGGTCCAGCTCCTCTGCTTGAGCAGGGCCCCGCAGAGCCAGCTGCCCAGAATTATGTCCAGATGGCTTTTCAGTATCTCCTAGGATGGAGACTCCATGACCCCTCTGGGCAGCCTGTTCCGGTGCTCAGTCAATTTACAGCTCTGATTCCACATGATAAACGTGAGACATAAAAAAGCAGGTGGCTCATAGCTCTGGCAGCTCTCAGTACCATCACATCTTTCCTGCTCCTGTTCGTATAATTTCAGTTACAGTTGCTCACAGTGATCCAGCCTGTTTATTACTTCCAAATCAAGAACAACCAACTAGAGAGGAATTTTTTTTTTTTTCCATGTAAGGGTAGTGTGGCGACTACATACATCAACACTATAAAAATTCTTCACAGTTGAAGTGGTTCACCACCTCACACGAAAAACACCAGTCTGTACTAAAAGCAAACTAATGGAAACATAAATGATCTTCCTGATCCTAGTCTTTGGGAAGGAAATAAAATCCAAGGTCAAGGAAGCTGGAGCTACTACTTCCACTAGATAATCAAAGATTTATATGGCTGGGGAAAAGAATGGAATCCATGTGCTGAAGCAAATCTGTAGCAGGGTCCCTCAAGCCAACTTATTGGGTAAGTGCTGAAAACAGGGTCAATTTCCATGACAATTCCGCTTAATTGTCAGCTTTAGAGACAAACAAACTGAAGCCTGAAAAAGTGAAAATACTTGTCTATGGCCACACAACTGAGTGGTGGCAGAAGACAGGTCAGAAACAGCCAGTTATCCGCAGAACACTGAAGAGTCCTCACCACTGTTTGCCACTGCAGTTCTCTCAGCACAGATCAGTCAATGTACACACTGGAGCTGTCAGATGCAACAAGTTATTTTAATGGAATGATCAACATAATTCTAAGTGCAATTTGTTATCAAATATTTACAATTTAAATAAAATGAGTAACTGAGACGAAACCTGGCTTTCTAGCCCTATATAAAATGTATAAAGGAGATATCCTTAATTTTATACAAAATAAAATGAAATCCCATCAATGCAGTTGTTCCTCAAGTGTATGCTTTTACTACAACCACACAGGAGCCTCCTCCTACAAATTATTTTTCCTCTGTGGAAATTTCACATGGAGTGCAGCTGACTTCTTGCTCTTTGGGTTTCAGTCTCATCACACCTTCCCTGACCTCTCGACTCTGCTCCCACTAGATGGCAAATGTCTTTGTGTGAATAACCTCTAGACTTCCTTGGTAGTAGTCCCAACATTTTGGGGAGAAATGTGAAAGGACCTATCACTGGCTTGAGCTAATGCCCCAACAAGTGGCGTCCCAGACATGAAAAACCCTCAACAGAAAGATTAACATACATGAATATAGTTTCAATCCAGTATTGTTGAAGAGCTGGTAGAAGTGCAAACTGAAAGTCTTCCCTAAAGTACATGAGACAACCTCTGGTCTCCCAGTCCAAACTCACCTTACAAACAATTAGTACCTTCAACACCCAATTTTGGAGCTAACTAAACACTAGTTCCCTCAAGATACGCATATTTCTAATAATAAGACTGAAAATAACTTTTTTATGACACAGTTCTCAATAACAAAACCCTGTAATAATGATGAACTAAAATCCACCAGGGTTGGGAAAATAAAAATAAATCAGAGACCAAGCAACAAACAGGAAGTAATTAACTGTAAAGTCCTTGGAAGTAAAGTTCCTACCCCTAGATGAAGCAGGATGTAGGATGATTTGCAGGCATAGCTCAGAGATGGGTAAGGACGACACCCATGGGTTGTTGAACAGCCTTGAGCTAGACACACAGCTAAGTGCCAAGGAATCCCCAGATCTCCAGCAGCTCATGTGCTCCCACATGCAGGATCCAGCGCACAGCCCCTCTGCCAGCTACAGAACTCAGCCCTGTCAGAGGAGTCACCTGCTCATGACATGGATTTTGACCACTCAACCACACAGTGTTTTTCTGTCACGCTGCATCCCAAAATAGTTTCAACTTGCCTGAGGAATGTACGTGCAATATTGAAACTGCAGAGACACAAGCACCAAGAGGTGTATTCCAGGGAGGCAGGGCACTATGGGCAAGATTAGACAAAAAAGACAAGAGAATTGACGAAGTAGAAAACCACAGGAAGATCGACACAGATGTTACAAAGGAAAAAAATAAAAAACCCCCTCCTCTTCTAATAACAAGGCTGTGTTCAGAGAAAAACTGAAGAGGCCAGCACCAGAAAATTAGAAGTAGGAGGAAACGAGATGAGCAGAAAACAGGAAACAGTTTCCATGAAGGTAATATATTGTGGAAATGAGCTCTGAGAACAGACAAGCTTGAATGGCACATTCAGTTCATTCCCACAGCTTAGGTACAAGCACAACTCAGAAATAAACCGAGGAGGATGAATGTTCATTGTGACCATTTACAAACAACACCACCCATCTTCTCAGCTTCCCAATTACAAATGTTTTTAAAGAGGATGACAGACCGCCAGAATAGGACTAAGCTGCAGGTATGCAGAAGACAAAAAGGAAGGCCAAGGGGATTGCTTTAGTATCATCCACACCAATACATCCTGCCTGTCTCACCTTCAGCTATGCTGTTACTTTTTGCCAGATGAATTGACAGGTCCATTGACATGTATGATCACGTCACTCTATGCTGGACAGCCTGTCATGTCTGCTCGTGTATGTCTGCATCTTTCAGTTCTCACAGCAAAAACTTGCCACGCAACCTCCAATAAAACACCTCTGAAGTGAGCGGCATTGATTCTCTCCTCAGTGACTGCTTTCTACTGTTTACATAAACCCTGGTACTACCGCACAACCTTATGTTTCATGGGTTACTGCAAGATAGGAGATAACATCCCTCCCCTTGGTAATACTCTTGAGAACTGTAATATTCTCAAAAAAAGCGAAAGCAACACAGAACAAAATGACACAAATTTGATTTTATCCTTAATGCTAAAAAAAAGCACTGGAGTAGTATCAGAACAAATGGATTAAGGACTAAAAAATGTCAAAAGTCGGTGGAGTAAGGCATTGTTCATTTTTGGCTGAAAGACACACAAAAAAAGCACCTGCTAAACATTATCTAAGGCTACAATCAAACCCTATACATCAGAGAAAGATATACACCATATGGCTTTAAGGATTATTCATGAACTAGAAAACTCTTCCTCGTGGATGACCAGTTTCAAAGCAGCCTGTTCCGGCAGTAGTGACGACTGAGCCAACGTGGAACCAGCCCGTCCTTCCTTCGCTGGCTGGTCCGACAGCTCGCGGCTGGAGCGCACTCTCAGTGCTGCAGAGAGGCTCCTTCATGGCCACTGCTCAGTCCTGCCCTGCGAGCAGAGGACTTCAGACCACACAGCAGCCACACCAGCGACAAGCCCAGCTAAATGGGGATAGGTGGTTCTGGGAGTACAGACACTGCATGGTCACTGTTCACAACGCCCATTTCAAGCCTCAGCAAGAAGACTGTCCGCTTAACGGTGTTTCTGAAGTTGATCATCTTTATTTCAGCCACTGGTGATTAATGAGTACTTTTTCCTTCCCAAAACAATCCTAGTTTATGAAGTGAGGACAACATTGAGCAGGAATCCTATTCAGGAGACTCAGAAATACTCTCAGCTGATTTACAGTTACAAATTATTCCACCACTCCTCAGATACACTTCAATATTTAGATGTTATCATCCCTAGTAAATCAAGAAGGTAAAATTAACAGTAACAAAAGCTTTTCTGAACAGTTAAGAGAAAGATACGATCTCATTATCTTTTGAATTTTATAAAGCAAGTATTATTAAACATTGCAAACTTGTTAGAAGATTTCAGGGGCCTTACTGTATCTTCAAGGATGCAATCATCCATCTGAGAATAATAAAAAAGAATATTAACTTATAAAGCTATGGGGCAAACAGACTACAAGCTCCAAGCTGAAACCATGATGCATCTGTTTCCATTAGTAACTGAACAGATATTTTGCTTTGTGATATAGAAGGCTTATGTATTTTCCTGCAATTCTACAGCAACTTGGGGTGGAAAAGATGAAATATACATGTCTCAAAAATAAAAAGTGACTCAGGAGGTAACCTTATAGTGGGCACTGCCAGCAAATGAGATGTTATTTGTCTCATCTCTAAAGAGGAATGATTGCATCGTAATAGTGCCCACCACCAAAAACATCAAGGAAACATCATGTTTAAATTTTAAAAGTAAAAAAAAAAAATTAATAATTTTACCTCAGTAGTACAAATAATACAGCAATTCTCAACCTTACATCATTGGTAAGAATTAGGTAGAGCACTACAGAGCAATAGAACTAAAAATCCAACATTACGCAATCACCTTCTGTCTGAAAGCAGACACTCGAGGCAAAACCTCCCCTCTCTGATCCTCTCCACTGATCTTCATCGCTTGGTCCCTAAAGGTTCCAGACAAGGAGCTTCCATTAATGTCAGTGGAAGCTCCCAAAATGGGAAAAGTGAACGGCAACCAAAAATAGCCAGGCAGCTATGCAGCCTGAGCACAACTCCCTGCAAAAAATTTACCAGTCACATTTTAATAGCCTGTCATTCTCCTCGATATAAAGACTATATGCTACCTTCTGGACCCATTACATAATAATTCATCAAATACTGACTGGCATAGCGGAGGTGACCTACGACTGCAGACTCGTAATAGGCAGAATCCTACTGATAACCACTGGTACGGTATTTGAAGCACTTTGAATTCTTGCAAACAGCTGCCTAGAGCCTAGCACAGAACATTCATCTCAGTTCACTTTCCTTCACAAAAACATTCATTTGAGAAAAGTCGTTATTTCTGCATTTGACTGGAAACAAGAACTTTGGAGCACTCTCATGTTACTATAATAATCACCGCAGACCAATGAGAATATTTTGTTAGACTGTGGCTCATTCTTCAGACCTCAAGAAATTAAGAGAGATTACAGTTGCATGTTTCCATGTCAAAGGCCCCAAAGTACATTATAAAGAACATAAGAAAAATAAAGTAAAACAAACAGCTTACTCCTCAGTGGAACACTGTCAACTCCAAGGTGAAACACAACTGTTATAAAATAGCACGCAGCAACACTAGTGAGAAGTTTGGAGAGGAACCAGAAAGGAACACCATTTCCAGTTGAAAGTAAGTTACCCTGTCTGGATTTTGATCATAGGAACGTCTAATAAATCAGCATTGCAGAAGACTTCTACAGTATCTAGTGGCAGTCCATTACTCAATTTTCAGAAATCAAAAATGCACAGTGACTTCTTGGGCTGTTATTTTATGGACCGTGTAGTGGTCTATTATTGGGACCATTACTGTCAGATTTAAAGAACAGACAGAAGTCACCCAAAATGGCCCATCTCTTCAATGTACACTCGCATTAAAGCTACATATTTGGAAAGCCTACAGTAAGAACACCCATGCAGAGTGAACCCAAAAGCACACCTGCTCGTGAGGCTACTGCCTCTGACCAGCAGCAGAGGCTTAGAAAAAGCCTGTAAGAAACAGAGGATGATTACAGAAAGCCTTAGTAGCATTAGCCATCTCATCCCAAAGGAACCAAAACCAGTATGTTTGCAAGCCTTCTGAGACTGATCACACTGCAAACCCTGGAAATTGTATCCACAGTATGCGTGGCAACTTCGTTAGAGGTCAGTGAAACCAGTCTTCACAAAAAGAGAAGAAAATCCAGGTTTATCCATATTCTGTCAGACTACACTGTCAGTAACAATCCAGAACTGGTCTGAGTTCACCTTTTCAAGACACATAAAAACTATACCCTTACTTCTTAATTATATTAACAACAGAGACACTTACTGCAAGACAAGTTTTCCACAAGAGACTACTAGTTGGCCTGCTTTTGTATGTCCCAATTTTGCATGTGCAAACTCTCTTGAATTTCAAGTGCAATTGTCTACACCAAGTATATATACACACGCATGAAAGAAAAGGTCTTGTTTGGTTGGTTTTTTTTTAAAGAGAGGTCTGTCAGGATATTGAGAAAAAAAGCAAACAAGCTTAACATATTTCAAACTACTGCAAGATCTTGTTTGTAGAGGACAACAAGGAAGGAGAAAGACAATATCCGTGTCAGAACTCCATCACTTACAATCAAAATGTCATATTCAGCAAGATTAAAGGACCCAAAAGAGCAAGTAGATTGAAAAAGGATGACTTTTTCATTTTGCATATGCTTAGTTTTGAGGTTGGGTTTAGGTAACAACAGTGATGTTTAGGAGTACATGAGAAACTAACGTGGTGTTTAGAGAATCAAGATGGAAGGGAATTTGATGCATAATGCACCACTTGAAAAAACAAGTGCAAGGACAGAAGTAAAAGATGGTTTACAGAACATAAAGACTGGAGTAGCAGGTGAGGGCAAGAAGAATAGATAGAAAAGGTTCCAGTGAAGTTATGCAGTGACGTAAAAGGAGAAAAATACTTAAAGTAAAAGGAGAAGCACTAAAGATATTTAAAAACTGGATAACACATTGGCATTAACTCAGTGAGCAGCATTTCAAACAGGCTGTAGGGGAGCAATCAGGACACAAGTGGCTGCATACAAGACAGAAACATGTGCATACAGTAATCCTGAGTTGTAGAAATCTGAGGGACGCTGCCCAAACACTGGTTCTGTTTGTCCCTAGAACAGTGATGAGATATCTAAACAGCTCCGCAACACCACAATGAACTCCAAACACCTCACACATGCTCCCTGCAAGTCATCATTGGACACACACACCATACAGCGCAAATAATATTAGACAGGCTCTGGATTTGATTGTGACTGATAAAATTTTGTTGTTTCCCTACTGAGACAATAACTGAGCTTATGCTTTTCCTCTTCCAGATCATCACAGTTTATTCCTCAAAAGAAAAGCACACTCTATAAAGAACTTCTATTTGGCAGGTAGGTCAGATGTGCAGCATCCACTGTCCACTATACCAGAGTAAGATGTGTTACCTTGAGCAAATTTCATCTCTGTTGAACACTTAACTGTATTAAGCATTGCTCATGGTAACACCCTAGAGCCGTACCTTTCTTTACTAATATATTCCTGCATAAAGACAAGTTCTCTGCCGTCCTGGAAAAACAACAGTCAGATTTCTACAGAAAAAAATTAAAAAATTATCATTTGCTGACACTGGTAGTGACTATAGCTTTCTCCCCTCTTGAACCTTCAGGTGTTTTAACACCTTGAATCTACATCTAGCCAGTAACCTCAGCATAGAATCATAGAATCATAGAATCATAGGGTTGGAAGGGACCTCTGGAGATCATCTAGTCCAACCCCCCTGCCAGAGCAGGGTCACCTAGAGCAGGTTACACAGGAACACGTCCAGGTGGGTTTTGAATGTCTCCAGAGATGGAGACTCCACCACCTCTCTGGGCAGCCTGTTCCAGTGCTCTGCCACCCTCAGGGTAAAGAAGTTCCTCCTCATGTTTAGGTGGAACTTCCTATGTTCCAGTTTGTGCCCATTGCCTCTTGTCCTGTCCCCGGGCACCACTGAAAAGAGCCTCGCCCCATCGTCCTGACACCCACCCTTTAAGTATTTATAAGCGTTGATAAGGTCACCCCTCAGACGTCTTTTTTCCAGACTGAAGAGACCCAAATCCCTCAGCCTTTCCTCATAAGAGAGGTGTTCCAGTCCCCTAATCATCCTCGTAGCCCTCCGCTGCACCCTTTCCAGCAGTTCCCTGTCCCTCTTGAACCGGGGAGCCCAGAACTGGACACAGTACTCCAGGTGCGGTCTCACCAAGGCAGAGTAGAGGGGGAGGATGACCTCCCTTGACCTGCTGGCCACGCTCCTCTTGATGCACCCCAGGATGCCATTGGCCTTCTTGGCCACAAGGGCACATTGCTGACTCATGGTCATCCTGTTGTCCACCAGGACTCCCAGGTCTCTTTCCACAGAGCTGCTCTCCAGCAGGTCAGCACCCAACCTGTACTGGTGCATGGGGTTGTTCCTCCCCAGGTGCAGCACCCTACACTTGCCCTTGTTGAACTTCATAAGGTTTCTCTCTGCCCAGATCTCCAACCTGTCCAGGTCTCTCTGTATGGCGGCACAGCCTTCCGGTGTGTCAGCCACCCCACCCAGCTTGGTGTCATCAGCAAACTTGCTGAGGGTGCACTCTATCCCCTCATCCAGGTCATTGATGAATATGTTGAACAGGACTGGACCCAGTACTGACCCCTGGGGAACACCACTCGTCACTGGTCTCCAACTAGACTCTGTGCCCCTAATCACAACCCTCTGAGCTCTATCTTTCAACCAGTTTTCTATCCACCCCACTGTCCATTCATCTAACCCACACTTCCTAAGCTTCCCTATGAGGATGCTGTGGGAGACCGTGTCAAACGCCTTGCTTAAGTCAAGGTAGACCACATCTACCGCCCTCCCCTCATCTATCCATCTAGTCATGCCATCGTAGAAGGCTATCAGGTTAGTCAGACATGATTTCCCCCTGGTGAATCCATGCTGAGTACTTCTGATAGCTTTCCTTTCCTCCACGCGCCTTGAGATGACACCCAGAACGAGCTGTTCCATCATCTTTCCAGGGATGGAGGTGAGGCTGACCGGCCTGTAGTTCCCCGGCTCCTCCTTCTTGCCTTTCTTGAAGACTGGAGTGACATTGGCTTTCCTCCAGTCCGCAGGCACCTCGCCTGTTCTCCAGGACTTTTCAAAGATGATGGAGAGCGGCCCAGCAATGACTTCTGCCAGCTCCCTCAGCACTCTAGGGTGCATCCCATCAGGGCCCATGGACTTGTGAATATCTAGATGATCTAATTGGTCCCTCACTCGCTCCTCCTCAACCCAAGGGAAGTCGTCTTCTTTCCCTGTTACTTTATTCAATGCCTGGGACTCCTGAGGGCTGGGCCGAGCAGAAAAGACCGAAGCAAAGAAGGCATTCAGTAACTCTGCCTTCTCCACATCCTCCGTCACCATGACTCCTGCCTCATTCAGCAGTGGGCCTACAACTTCCCTGGTCTTCCTTTTGCTTCCAATATACTTGTAGAAGCTCTTTTTGTTTTGCTTGATGTCCCTAGCCAGGTCTAATTCCAAGGCAGCCTTGGCTTTCCTTGTTTCATCCCTGCACGCTCTGGTGGCATTCTTGTAATCCTCCCAAGGGGTCAGTCCCTTCTTCCACTTATTATAAACTTCCTTCTTCCACTTGAGCTTTTTCTGAAGCTCCCTGCTCAACCATGCAGGTCTCCTGCGTCCCTTGGCCGATTTCTTTCTCTTAGGGATGCATCGATCCTGAGCTTGGAGGAAGTGGTCTTTGAATATCAACCAGCTTTCTTGAGCCCCTTTGCCTTCCAGAGCCCTAGCCCACGGGATCTCTCCAAGCAGTTTCTTAAAGAGGTCGAAGTTAGCCCTCGTGAAATCCAAGGTTGTAATTTTACTTCTTGTTGTTGTTTTGTGGATAGTACCCATGATCCTGAACTCAATCATTTCATGATCACTACAACCTAGGGTGCCCCCAACCTTAATGTCCTCTACCAATCCCTCTGTGTTTGTCAGTACCAGGTCCAGGAGTGCTCCTCTCCTTGTTGGCTCCTGTACCACCTGTGTCAAAAAGTTGTCATCAATGCACTGGAGGAGCCTCCTGGACTGTGCATGCCTGGCTGTGTGGTCTTCCCAGCAGATATCGGGGTGATTGAAGTCCCCCATGAGAGCATGGCAAAGTGTGGTGTATTTGTCAATCAACAATTATGCTGATATCAGCATAACTATATTAAAGGAAAAGGCCAGGTTCCTAGTTGATTTTATGACTTTACCACAGACTTTACCAGAGTTGATCATCCTTGACTCAGCAGTGGGAACCAGTAAAGCAGGAGGTGAGAACTTGTAGCGGTGGATCACTTCTTTGGAGAAGTCCTGTGGGGACATCTGGAGTCCATGTGGGGCTCCTACACAAGACCCCCAGAAACAGTATCCCTCAGAATCCCAGCTCACTTCTCCCCACTCCACGCTTAGGAGGGACTCCTAAAATGCTGCAAGATGCACCTCGGCCCATAACGACTCCCTGTGCTGACAATACTTTGCTCAATTTCTCCTTGATACCACAGCTGTGATTGTGCCTCACGGTGCTTTGCAGGGTTAGAAGCACGGGTAGAAATTAACTGGTTTAAACTTAATCCTGTAAGGATGATGGCAGCAATAGAGAGGAAAATACCCTGAGGCCCTGATGAGCACTATAATTATGCCTTCTGTAAGAATAACTCCCATTCTTGTCCAAATGGTTTGTAGTTTCAGGGATTTACTGGATCTACTGCTGATCCTAGATTCTCAGAGAAACCTTCCATCTCCCACAAGCCTATGATCTCACTCCCTCATGTGTCTTTTTACAGTTTCCTCTACCTGCTTCATCCTTACACTACTATGGTATAATAGTGTTTCTACGACCACCCCCAAAAATGACTTAAAAACAGGAGCAGCACAGGATATTTTATGGAAAAGGTCCTTTGCTGAAATGCTCTCCATTCACAGTCCAGCTGGGCACTAGCTGTATCATTCTATGCTTTCTGTGACCAGACCTGTAATTAGAAGGTATTTTCCTCATGGATGAGTTGAGGCTGGTCCTGAGTTTATCAGGCTCAAGTATGAAAGTATGGGACACACTAGTTTTACGGGCACCCATTATCAGAACCTAAACACTATCAACTCTTATACATACAAAACACATTCAAACATTAACTAATTTTTACACAACTATGCTCAATTCGCTGACCTGGAATAGCCTTTAATTAGGTATTTCTATAGGCTTAAAAAAAAAAAAAACAACACAGAAATAATGCCTTTTCACATAAATAAGAGATTTGCAAATAAGTTTTCCGAGCGAAATAAAGCAGAGCAAAACCCCTTAAATCCATGAGGTGCTTACACAGAAATTATTCATATATGCCTTTCAAATATGGCATGGAGCCTAAAATGTCTGAGGTATTGGCATTTTTGTACTTTGGGCTTTCCTAAGAAAACAGAAACTACAGTCAAAAACCACATTTGGAATCGCTTCACTTCAGCCACCATGTTACAGTTGTGTCCTGCACAAGCTCCCACAATTTGCTGTATTCCAACTGCTGAGCATGACTAAACTAACATACAGACAGTCTTATTCGTAGGAGGCTGTTCACAGGGGAATGAAGATAAATACGAAAATGCAGTAACGGGATCTAGGCAAACAGCATAGGCACACTCAAACACCCAGTTCAAACAGTTACAGCACATTCTGACCTGTTTCAAGGGAAGACCTAATTCCTTTAATGGATTAACTCCTCCACTCTCAAAGTCATTTTGCCTGTCACCTCCCAGACTGAGTCTTACCAAATACTTACAAATTTGCGGCCTTCAACGATGCTCCCTAGTTGGCAAGAACATTGTTGCTGTCTTCACATGACCTGCATTCTGTCTGTCTCCAGGATCAAAAAATAATAATCCTATCACCACAGAGTGATTCTAGGGCTGAAGAACTATCTATGACTTTCTGTCATGTAGAAAAGCTACCAGTATTTATTTCCCTGGTAAGATCCACTAGACAGAGCCAATATATTATATCATTATAAACAAACTTATGGCCCCATAACAGTCAAAAAGAGCAAAGCCTGTTATCATCTTAAATGAGAAGCGTTACAGATTGCACCATCCTTAATCCAGTTTACACAGGAGCACAAGGGGCTGAAGCCACCAGCGTTGAAAGCAGCAACTATTTGGTTGCTTTGCAAGAAAAGCCTGAATCATGCAACACAGCTACTGAGGTGGGCAGTAGTGTAAAAATTAAGTGTGACTAGGCTGCTGGAAGATGTCCAGATTGAGCACAATCTCCATCACCAGAAGTTCTGAAGAGTTTTGATAATAAAATAAAGTTGTTTCCCCAAGAAGCAACCCTGAGAGAGCACAGCCCCTGCTCTTCCATGTACTGGAATCTCCACTGAGCTCCATCAGGGAATCGTGACCCATCTCTGGCTACAGACAGAGGCAAATAAGTACTGAACTGCAGGTGAAACCTGCCAGAAGAAATCACAAAAAGCAGAAAAATATTTTTGCAAGAAAGCTAACAATAGCAAAGGTCAGTATGATTCTGATGAGAAGCAGCGGACTGACAGCCCCAGAGACCCAAGTCCTCTCTCCTTTTCCCCAGTACAGCACAAGCAATCACTGCACATACTTCTCCACAGTAGATTTTTCCATCAGTCTGGACGAGAAAATTTCTGGAAAATTAAATGCGTTCAGTCCCCAGCCTTTCTTTTGTCATAGCAAATAAAGAAGTCAATACGGGGTTTAAATGTGAAGAAATGTTTTACAGAGAACTGTTAGTCAAACACAATTCCAGTGATTCCAAAAATAGTTAACAAGCGATACCTGAAGGAATGAAGAACGTATACCCTTGTTTCAGCTCAATTCTTTGGCATCGTTCCACCCTGTCTCCCAGAAAGATATCACTTTGCTTTCCTGAGAGAACCCATTCTTCATAAAGTTCTAGATTCTGCAGAGTAGGCGGAATCAACCAGAAGATCTAAGAATAAAATAAAGCTTTAACTATTACCAGCAGTCAACAAAAATAAATAGCCGAGAAATTCCAACAAGGTTATCATGTGTTAGACAAATGAACGCATAACACCAAGCCTGCTTTCTACATAAAACACATGTTTTCCAGGTGTTGTACGCAGAGGCACACAGCGGATAGCAGCAGCAATTAGTCCATGTGCTAGAAGTGGCAAGGTAATAATTGTCAGTTGTCATCTCTCTTTCATGAAACATCTTACTCAAAAGATGCCTGCACAGTTTACTTTCAGTTCAAAACAGTGTGTTGGTATAGTACAACTTCATTGGACTATATAGATGAACAGTATCTGTACCACAGAGATGTTCAATCTGCTGTATTTATTTCAGTTCCCAACATATGCTGTCTATACCAGAATTGGGAAAAGCAACCTAAAACAGTAAAGATGTGAATGTAGCCATACATGCTGTATATTTTAACACTTCTGTATCCTGTAATATTTCAGTTAAGGCATAGTGTGCATGTGCACACTAAAGTAACATGGAATATCTAAAAAGAAACAGAAGCTCTAGCTGCAGAAGGAGACTTGTGAGGGCACTCTGACCCAACAAGGGTACACACAGCCACATACTCACTGCAAGACACTTCTAAACCATGCAGCAGTAACAAGCCTAAAAGCACCACCAACAGCAAACAATACATTTGATATTTCAAATAAATCACTCGTTTGTTTCATAAAAGTGAATGGTGTCCTTCTAGTTCAGCAAACTCCCTGTACATCAACAAAGCTAGCTGAAATAGACTGATCACTGACTAGCCCCCTGTCGTCCCCCGCCCCCCTCAAAAAAAAAAAAAAAGAGAAAAAAGTAAAACAAAAGAAAGCAACCCTTCACTCCATAAGACGCACAGAGAAATAAAAACAAGTATCAAACAAGGTTCACCTACCTTCCCCCCACGGAAAACGTGATACCACACTGAAGTGCCACCAAAATCAATATGAAAATCAGTGAAGCATCCTTTCACACTCATCAAACAGTACCTGTAAGCAGAGTGAAGGACAAAAATGAATCAGTCTGCAACAGTATATTTCACGTCTTGATTTGCAGAGGTTAACTGCGTGTGTGATACTGTTTCCACCAATTAAGCTTCTGCATTTATAGTACTGGAATTTGCCACATGAAGTAACTATAAGTAGGTTTCTGCTGAAAAATTACTATCTCCACATTTGAGTTTGCTATTCATACGACTGGAACGAAAGCCTTCAGAGTTAAGGAATGGAAAAACATTAGGAGTTATGTTGTTTAGAAATATTTCTTATGCCACTGCCAATCCCTGGGGTGATCTTTTTACTGCTCTCCTTCACCGCTTGAGAGATATAACCTTCACCAAGAGTTGTACACAGATTGCTTCAAAGAGCAAAGTTTTGAAAAATCTAATTTGCTTATAAATCCTCCTGAATGTTCTTTACCTACTTGCCGCTAATGCCATTTTTGCAAGGATTGGGGGACAGAAACCTCATTTGGCAAATTAACTTCTTTTTGTTCACATTTCTAAGCATTTCTGCATCAAAATACATAAAGGAACCAGCTGGCAGCATCGCTAAGTATCAAATCCACTATTTTTTATGCTGTCTTGATTCATGTTTTCAAAGCAGTTTAAAGTCAGCATCGCTGGAAAGAGATACAAGAGCTCTCATCTCGCTGCATGAATCTCAAGCCTCCAGCCACCATCTGTAACTAATGGCCGAATTACAGCCGCTCTTCTCACTATAGGCACCTTTGCAAACGCAGGAAACACACAGCACTTAACCCACTAACCTCTTTTCCTTGTTCCGGTCTCCGTTTCATGGCTTTTTTTTTTTTTTTTTTTTTTTTTTTTTTTTTTTTTTTGAGGGGGGGTTTTATGGAAACAGTACCGGAACGGGATTTGTCAAAAAAAAGAAAAAAGGTTTCATTTAACTGTGTCTTTTTCTCATCACATTCAGGTAGGGAGAATCTCAGCAGTATGCAGACGGCGTGCAAAAGTCCCTCTAGATGATAGGCTGGAAAGGACCTTACCATGTGTCTGCAGAAGGCTGGCAAATCAGAGAGACTATAGGTACATAAGAGCCCGCTGCCTAGCAACCACATCCCGAGCCCGAGTTGACAGAATGATACGCAATGCTGTCATGAAGACAGTCAATTTGTGGGCTTCAGAAAAAGGTCCTGCGCCTTCAACTCACAATTAAAACCTCTCCTTGTGCAATTACACGTCTCTCCTCTTCCCCACTCTGGAATTTTTTTTTATTATTTTTTTTTTAATCCTTCAGAAGCAGGAAGAGAGCTTTTTCTGCCCCTGGGGTATTTCAGATGCCTCAAAAATCACAGCCAGCCAAGAAGCTGTCTAGACTCTCAATATGCTCCATTTCAAAATATGAGTCCTTCCCTCCCAAATACATTTTTTTTTTTAATTTCTCCTTTTATGTTTCCTCTACCAAGATGTTGTTGATTACAAGTCAGATAGAATTTAAAAACAATAAAAGAAGCCCAGAAAGGAAGTTGCCTTTCTTCCAGCCAAACTGCAAAAAGTCACAGATTGACTAATTGCTCATAAAACAGAAAAAAAACCAACATGGAAATTCTGTTTGTGGGCAGTGTTGAGTATTAGAGGTTTG
Source organism: Chroicocephalus ridibundus (assembly GCF_963924245.1). Lineage (NCBI taxonomy): Eukaryota > Metazoa > Chordata > Aves > Charadriiformes > Laridae > Chroicocephalus > Chroicocephalus ridibundus. The sequence goes on along the minus strand of NC_086296.1, from coordinate 5,172,829 downwards.
TTTGTGTTGTTTTAAAGTAAAAAATTCAAATTCTCATGGAATCAATTATTTTCAGCTTCCAAAAGGTCAGATGTGAAATACACCACACTAACAAAAATTTCCTAAGACAGTGCTACCTACCTACGATTACCCATTCATATTAACATATTCTGAAAGCGCACAAATGGCCTAAGCATTAGCTGGTTTTATTTATTCCTCAGTAGTCAACGATCTAAACTTGAAGCTGTCGATCTGTTTGTGTTCAGAGAGGAAATAACAGGATTGAATTATCTGTTAAATCAAAGTGCTTAAAATTTAGTTTTGTGAGAAAACACCAAGATATAACTGTGAACACGCAACTCTCTTTTTCCTTGTTTTCCCCATTTTCCCTCTGTTTTCTTGAAACTCCTCTAAACACAACAATTTCTATTCCAGTAAAGGTGGGTTTAGTGAAAGAGCCACATATGGTGATTAATAAAAACCCACAAAGCATTTTGAAAAAAAAAAAAAACAAACAGTTTTTCTTTCCATCCACAAACAAGCCATGCCATTTAATTTCTACCGTTAATCTTACAGGGCTGCTTTTGTCCAACCTCAACAGCCACCGAAAGGCTCAGGCGCCTGAAAAAGCGATCTTCCGCCATATAGCAATCTCCCTTGTTGCCAGAGTCTGGCACAATGCCTTTGCATTGACCTCTACAGCTTCCTCTTCCAATGTACACCGCAGTCACATGGTCCCAGCACAGCTCCATGCCACAGCTAATCTTATACACTGCTCCGCTCCGACCTCAGCAAGCGGCTTCTCATCACTGACTGCTGCTAATTTGGGGAACGACTCAACTTTTCAGGTTTTTCCATTAAAAAAAAAATAAATAAAAAGAGAGAAAAAAATTAAAGCCATAACACAGCATCCATGTTGAAAGAAATCTAGAAACTTCATCCCACTGCGTGCTCTGGTATCAGCTCTCTGCCTTCCACGCTCTGGGCCACAGCAGGTAAAGTGGTCACAGGAACACAATCCCAAGTAGGGCACGGGGAGACAATCTGACAAGAGTTACACCCTGAAAACACAGGTGACACAAAAGATGCCCCAACTTTTTTTTTTTTTTCCCCACAACTGCTTCCGCATCCAATCCCTGCAAACTCCACTTCATCTCCCTGCACAACCTCAATTAGGGTTTTAAAACATGCAGCTGCTTGTAATCTGTTGTGGGGGAGCTTCCCTTCCCCTCTGAAGAGTTTGTTTTATGGTCTCCACAAGCCTGAAATTGTTCAAGCTAACGTATTATTATTTTGGAGGAAGGATTTGCAGTGTGGGGGAAAGAGGAACTTTCCCAAAAAAAATCTGGGGAAATCTGTTAGAGAAATGATGCGAAGAAATATGGAGTAACCTGCAAACTCACAGGGAAGAACACACACAGAGATGCCCAAAAAAGAGAGAGGGAGATGATACAAATGAAGGTAAACCACTAAGCAAACACGGGGAGCTGGGAACACAGAAACAACATAGAGACACCGCTCCATCAGCCAGCGCAGATACCACACTCCCAGGCAAACCCACAATGCACTCGCCACGCATAGCTACAAACCCGCAAGCAAACAGAGAAACAAAGACAGCGACGGACACGCCGGGATGCAAATGCACAGACGCGCAGGCACACACACAGAGGCAGGGGAACGCAGAGGCGCAGCGTTACATGCACATGAACTCGGGGGAGACGCGCGAGCACACGCAGAGGCAGCATTACCCTCGGCTTAGCTCCTTTTCTCTCGCAATAGGTACAGCGCACCATACGGCTCTATTCCCTCTGGCATTGCAAGGGCTCCCCTGCCACTGAGCTCAGCCCATAAACCACTCCCAAACCCCAGCAGAGGCTTCTGTTTTTTGTTCGGGCCAATGAGAAAAGTATAGCTCACTCTTCCTTCCTCCCAGGAGCAGCGCCGGCTGGTTGAAATCCCTAAGCCTGAAACCGAATACCACAAACCCATGAGCCAACTGCAAGTGCCAAAGCGGGGGGAAAGGAGCAGGCCCTGCTCTATGTTGGATCTCTCGCTCCCTCCTCTCCCCCAGGCAGAAGGGGTGCTCCCAGGCGTCGGGCAAGGGAGGCTGCGGCCGTCCCGGGCGGCATCCCGGGGTCCCCTTCTCCCAGGCCTGGCCTCACAGCATCTGGAAGCGGGAGCTGGAGGGGAGACGGCAGGAAACAATAGCTACCTTTGGGCGACTCCTCACGCTAACGGCCTGACCCGCACCGAGCAACACTCCCACACTGGGGCCCTGTAACTGAAAGCCACAAATTACGCTGCAAGACAAAAGAAACCATTGTCACCCGGGAGACACGGGGCCAGTCCGCCCGGCCCGTCTGCCGCCCGGCCCCCACAGGGAGCCACCGGCCTCTCTGCAGGGAAGAGCCCCAGCTTCTCCTCAGGGAGGGCCCCTCAGGGAAGAGCCCCGGCTCCCTCTGTTGTCCCAAAGTCCCATTTCTAAGGTACATCAACCCCTCAGGGACGAGCCCTGGCTTCTCCTCAGGGAGGGCCCTGGCTCCCCGCTCAGGGAAGACCCCTGGCTTCTCCTCAAGGAGGACCCCTCAGGGAAGAGCCCCGACACCCCCTGTTGTCCCAAATTCCAATTTCTAAGGTACATCACCCCCTCACGGAGGACACCCACCTCCAGCCCCCATCGAGGGGCCCTGGGGAGCCCAGGCCAGAAGACCAGCCGGCCACCAGCCCCACAAAGGCACCAGGCCCGGTTCGCCCCTCAGGAGCAGGGCAGCCCGGCTCAGGTAACCAGCGCTTCCAGTAAAAGACAGTTCAGCACTTCCAGGCTGAGGGAAAAGCAAACCACCACCTATCAAGACCAAATAGTAACTAATCATTAAACACGGTGCGTGCACCAGGCACTTCAAAAAGCACATGAAAGACCCGGTTCCTGCCCTGAGGGGGTTACGATCTGAGTCAGTCAGACAAAAACAACACCTGAGATAACAGAAAGCCTATTTTCTGCCACAGCACCTCAGTCTGCACCAGAGATTTTGTGAAATTACACTCACAGATCCTGCTGGACCCAAAGTTACGTGGCAGCACTTTGCTTGTCCCAGCTTTATCCTGGTCTTACCTGGAGCTCACATCCCAGCACCTGAGGGGACCTCACAGCGTCAGGCCTCTTGGTTTTTGTTGTGGTGTTGTGTTTTGTTTTGTTTTTTTAATTGGAAGCTTAAATTTCTGAGAAGGCACCCACTGCTGCAAGGAAATGAACCAAGCTGCCAATTCACAGCGAGCCGGGGCCGTCTGCCCCTGGAACAGCATTTTGGTATCAGTGAGAACACGACTCGTTTCTCCATCCTTACAACATGGCTGTTCGGCCCCAGGCTCACCACAGTCTTAAATGCCAGCACTTGTTCCAGTTACACAAGTGATGCTGCAAGTCCTCCAAGCTCTACGCAAAGGAGGATTTGCGACCAACACACTGACTTGAAGACATTACATTTTATTTACTTTGCTCGCTTGTAAAGTTTTAATGAGAACTTGCACTTATTGGTCTAATTTTCTTGTACTTAATTATATTTATAGAGCGGTTTTGTATCAAAAGCAATTCACAAATGACATACAAAGTGCATATGAGTATCTCACATGCATAAAACAGCACCAGGTTGCGTTGTGGGACCTGCGAGCTCCCTCAATTCAAAGGGCCATCTCTGTCTCCAGAGGCACACCCTCAGCTTCTAATTAGACCACAGCTCAGCAGAGCATTTTAGCATCTGTTTAAATCCATCCCTACTTAGTAAAGGAATGAATAGAAAGGAATGGATGGCTGAATAATAGCTTAGGAGAGGGGAAAATAGGGCTGACTGACTACATGGTAACAGAGCAGCATCCTTTTGTCAATACGTAGATGTTTCATACAAGATACCCCATCCTTAATTGAAGAATAACAGCGACATAAAGACCTATTATAGCATTGCTTAGATATTTTAAGTAACAGGAAGAATTTTGAAGCCAAAAGGGTGTTACAGTGACTGAGGCTTTCATTTTCATTTGCTCCATAGCACAAACTTTATCAAGTCGTAAAAAGTTCCTGTTACTATTTCTATAGCCATCATGTCCTGGCACACTTGCTATTTCACTGCCACTGCTTTGCAAATACTCTTGCAAGGCTACAAACGTAAAAGCTAATAAACAGAGAGGATAATTTCAGCAGGGCTACCTGTTTTGATAAATGAGACACCAAATTAGTGCATTGTTTGGTTTGGTTCAGGCTCACCTGTATCCAGATTGCTTCAGTTCTGGGTGAATTTAAAGACAGAACTAAATCAGGGCTTGTTTCGAGCTACCTGAAAGTGGTTATGGTGCACCCTGATGAAAGGAAGCAGTTCTGAGCCCAGTTCAGTTTCCTTTTGTCAGTTTCCTACCTTCTGGATTTGCAGTACCGCAGACATCTGAGGCCATACAACAAGCTCATGCCTCTTAAAGCTGATGTTACAACAGCCCTGCCTTTTCCTCCTGCCCTGGCTCCTGGTTACACAGCTCTCTGCCCTCCCTCAATCGGGTTCCCATGTTTGTGAGGCCCTTTGCAGGAACTTGCACCCAGAGACGTGTAAGAGGGGAGGCAGGAGCAGGCTTCCTCGGTAGCGATGAGCTGCTTGCTGTGCTCACCCAGAGCTTTGTGGCCCTGCACCTTGTCTGAGCTGCAGAAGGGGTTTGTTGATGATCTGCTATTTTTTTTATCCCCCCCTCCCCCCCCAACTCTTCCACACTGCCTTTTGGTTGGCGCAAGCACTTATGCAGCCATGTGGTGGCTTGGATGGCCTGAAACATAATCAATTTTTCTTCTTTATTTCTGAGTCGGTTTTCAGCCAGACCAGTCCCCAGTCCAGTTTAATCTGCAGCTGCACAACGGCATGTTCTAGCAATGAAGATGGGACAATGTGGGCATGGGACTGTTTTTTCAGGGGCAATGCCAACTTATATCAGTTTGAAGTTTGTCACACTACAATCTCAGCTAGCCATCCCCTTAATTTCTCATATTGTCTTACTGCTTAAGAGGTAGTACTTGGAAAGTTTTACGTATTTTTGACATAAGTCATTTCCGCACTTAATTCAGTCCTCTAAGGCACCTATTAGGTAAATAGTCAGTTACTTATAGGCAGAAAAATAACCTCATTACCCAGAATTTTTTAAAAAAGTTAATGGTGCAAGTCCAAGTGAAAGCCAGGGCGGTCTCCAGTGCGTGTAGTGCTCCTGGTAACCAAAGCAGCGCAGCAGATGGAGCGTTCTCTAACTTCACTCCCAGCACGGAACTTGACGTGCAGGAGCCAAGACAGACATTTGTGTCTGGTAATGCCATCTGTGTCTGCAAAACCACAACGCTTTCGCTGGAGTGCTTTTTGTTTGTAGGGAACACGTTAATGGTGGGTATCGCATACTGCAAACTCTTAGTATTATGAGAATGCTAAGAACAAGAATGAAATGAAACAATCCCATTTCTGAGCAACCACGGTCATTAAAATAAAGCATATTCATACTGATGATTTACATAAAAGAATGGGCAGCACGAAACAAGGGACAGCACTGACATTTAGCTCCACAATTGGACATGATCTCTTTAAATAGGACTCATACCCTCTGGGTACTCCCAGCGATAGCTGGGACAAGTATCTATACAGGAAAGGCTCCATCTGAATTTCCAAAGATGGAGAAAGCTAATCTCTTGAGAAGTTCATATTTAAACTGGACAAGTTCATGGAAGAGAAATCTCTTGAGAGTCACTAAGCACACAGAAACCACTTCCACCTCAGGATATTCTCTGCCTGAACTGCAGACAGTGGAAGTTCAGAAGACAATTTGAAGGGGCGGCATCATTTTATGCTCAAACTGTTCTTACACTCCTCCCAGAGCATCTATGACAGCAGCCAGTTTACTGAGCACCACGGATCTTTGTACTGATCCAGTACAACTTCTCTTGTTCTCCTAGACTACCAGCGTTTGTTATTGCTTTTTGTTGCTTCTTCAGACTGATGAGGGGTTTCTGCCAACAGTGCTGTAAATCAGCTTTCTTTAGTCTTTACGCTAGGTGATGCTCACTAGCAACATCCTCACCCTCATCACTCCAGCCGCAGCACCCTTGTCTTTATCTCTCACACATGGTAACTCCTTTTCCCCACATCAAACTCTATTGTCACATTTCAAGCACTTACAGTCTTTCACTATTTAGCTTCCCTCTACCTATCACATCTACTAGTTTATCAAGCTGTCAACCTCCACCTTCACTTTGCCAGTGACAGCAACCTCAATGGCTCTGTGTCTGCTTCTTCATCAGGCATCTCCTTCCTTTCTACCAGGCCATCCCCCACAAATGGGAAAAACTCCATGTCAAAATCTGTTGAATCGCTACTTCTCTAAAATCCCTCTTTGAAACCTACCATCTGGCATTTCATGATGCAAGTAGTGAACTGCAAGAATATACTCTGCTTTTTCTACTAAATTCTGTTAGTCATGTTGCTACCTTATCCTTTAAGCCACCTCTGCCTTGCTTTGTTTACTTGCTGCATTTTTTTCAGCATCTGGAGTGTGCCTGCTCTAAGAAAGGGACTGTCTTCTTTACTTCTTACCTTGTACAATCCATGAATCCTGAAGCCCTAAATCATGATTCAGTTTCTTAGCTCTGGCATATTATACATAATGTTATTTAACAGACTAACCACTTGGGAAGCAAAATGCCCGAGTTCTATTTTCTGCCCCGTCACTGGCTTATTGAGCGACCTTAGGCGAGTCACTTAGGACATTTCCAAATGCATATGTGAAATTTGGCACTCCATATCTAGTTACTCTGACAAGCAGTTTACTTTTTTCAGAAGGATAGAGTATCTTTAGCTTCCACTGAAGTCAGTGGTGCTGAGCATGTCGTAGGTCCAGGCTTCCCCATGATGCCTGCCACAGAGGCTCTTCTATTATGGAGACCTTTACCTTTTAAAATGTTCATCTTTTACAGAGTGAGAGTAAACGCTGCATATCACTTTCTGACTGCGCACTCCTTTGTATATGTTAGTACCAATCTATTTTAGACATTACAGTTTTGAAACAGTTCTGAGTGATTTGCAAAACACTAGAGGTCGGTTCAACAGCAGAGCCTGGGATGCCACCACCATTAGGTCTGACCAATAGAAAATGCCTCTAAAACAGAAACAGCAGTGAAAGGCTCCCAGGATTATATGGTGTTCGTCAGCCATACAGGTCAACACCTATTTCACTTGTACCAATTCCTATGAAACTTACAGTGCACAATTAGTTTCCTTTTCCAAACATCACATAAAAAAAGCTTGAAGGAAGATATTCAAACAGAAGAAAGAGTGAGCTGATGTTATACTATCACAACCTGCCCAAAAACTAGACCGAGACTGGCACAAGCAGGACAAACCTGCCCTGAGTGCGTTCTCTGAAACAGGAAACACAGCCTATATAGTTAGTACAATATTTGATCTTGAAAGTTGAAAAAGTCAACACAAAAATGATCTGGCATGAAGGACAGTGACAGAGTTTTTGGGGAGACACACAGCTATTAAAAATGGACTTCAAGTTAATTTCACAAAACAGAATCATAGAACAGTTGGGTTGGAAGGGACCTTTAAAGGTCATCTAGTCCAAACTCCCCTGCCACGAGCAGCGACATCATAGAATCAAAACATCTCTCATCTAATAACTTTACAGCCATTAGTAGTTTAGAACCTGGGAAGGATCTGAACCCAGCCTACAGAGGTACCTTGACGATACTGTGTGAACTGTATCACATATCTGCATCCTGGGAAGTGATTTCTTTGGGCAGCACTTTTGGAGAATTTATTATTTAAGGTCAGTCTGCCATTTTCAAAACAGAGTTGATCCAAACTGAAAATTAAAAATGCACTTTTCAAATTGATTTAATTAAAGATTGTATTCAGCAACCTGTAGATTATTTCTCAATTTAAAATATTTAGAATAAAATGTGTTGAGAACTTCTAAATATTAGTATTTAGAACAGACTATTCCTCTCTTAAAGACTATAACTACAGGCTTTAAGAACATGAAGTATCCATAAAGTTCTCAAATACAAAATTGTTCTCCTTAAAAGCTGGTAGGTATTGCACAGCTCAAGCAGGTCAGCCACCCCCCCCCACTTCCGGCTCAATGAAAAATAAATAAATCATTATTTCCTTTCCTACCAGCTTTAGAGTTCAAAAGGAGTTAATTAAGGAGGAGTGGAGCTTTTTAAAGTTTTGTAAAGACTTGAACAAACTTACTTTTTCACTTTAGGGTATTTCATCTCTGAAATAGCATTGGTAGCATCCGTCTGTCTCTCCTTCAAATGCTGGGGCCACATATTATCCACCCAGTCAACCAAGTCCACCTGAAAGTCCCACCAAAATCAACTGTTAATCACTGAACACATGGTAGGATACACTCCTGATGGTTAAAACCCTAACAATGACAGCAGCAGACCAGTAGATGCTCACAGACAGCAAGAAGCTGCTGTTCAGCAAAAGTCCTATGGACCCGACTTCTAAGGTGCAGCACTTCGTCACCACAACTCAGCCCTTTGCAACCAGAGCAAGGAGAGTTTTGCAGTCAGTTTAACTGGGTGCAAATTCTGACCTATGGGCACCTGTGAGCACCTTCTCTTGCAGCATCACCTGCTGTCTGTCTTCAAATGCATTTTTGTAGCTGATAGCCTAGAAATTGTATTTATGAACATTAAAATACAAACATAAAAGAGATTATACTATTCCAATAACTTACATTTCAAGGAACATTAACACCATTGTTCTGGACAAATTCTGATTTGAGTAATTACGTTATCGCCTACTGTGCATTTCCTTCATTGTTCTACTTGAGTATAAATTGACCAAAGTTCTTGTCCAAAAGCCAAACTTTTAGGAAGTGTAGGCAGGAGAAAGCAGCGACAACTGAGCAATTGGAAACATACTGCCAGCAAGGTGAGGAGGAGATGGAAACTGAAGATTGTTCAGGGACGTTGAAACACAGCTCTTGCGCTGGGTGCCAGAGCACAAACTGCAATCTGTCCATCACAACCACAGCAAGGACAAGCCTGTGACTCATTTTTCGGTCTGTCTTATGATGGAGCCTGTGCTAGCTATCCAGAACACTCCCTTCTGGTTATGCAAGCGGATCACATGCGCCAGCTTTCAAAACAATGGAAAACACCAGTCGGCTTGGGAAGTCCAACAAGGCAGGCTGTAGTGCTGCGTTTGGCCACAGTGTGGCTGTACACCGCGACCCAGCTCAAAGAATCATCCTCCATTTATGAATGAATGAATGAACCTCCATTTATGGGTCATTAAGGACTGCAAGACTTATCCTAGGCCTTGGTGACTGTGTGCAACAAGAACAGATAAGTCATGGTTAGCACCCCACTTAGCCTCTTGTCTGCTCTTGGCCCACCCAAGAGCGTTATTCCTGTGAGTCAACTCAACTGTTTGTATCCCCAGAGGATTTTCGTAATAGGGCAATTAGCACATGAAATTCTTGCAGATTGGGGCTGACCCATATCTATTTCTCCATCGGCACCAGGTACTGTTGATAACACACTCTTTGAAGAGAGGCAAAGGGAAATAATGCAGCCAGTAGAATCGTATTAATTCCGTGAATATCACAGTTGTATATGAAAACAAAATTGATGGTTACTGCCCTGATTCTGAAATAATTCCCACATCCTGATAATAGCTTTAAATTTCCTCCTCCTTAGAGGAGGCAAAACAATAGACAGGTATTTAAATTTGGATGGAATTTCCCCTAAATAACTTGAGAGGAATTGGGTATCTATGCAAATTGCATGATTAAGAGCTCATCTGGTACCTAATTCCTATAAATTAAGTTCCACTGTCAAGGAACTTTCCACCTAGGTAAAAATGAGCTACCAGACATCTACCCAGGTAAAAATGAGATCCTAACACTAAAAAGACAGGAGTTGCAGGTGCTTCGGATCACTTTGTTTAAACTCCATGTTTTATTTCTTACAAAGCAACTGGTGACTGGGAAGAAGCTGAAAATAAACACCATCACCTTAGGATCCCTTACCACATTGGGACGCTTGACAATGTTCTCCAGCTTAGTGTGACTGAACTCCAGGCTGATGACATTGTAGAGTTTTTCACGCTGGGCCTCTGGTGTCTCATAGTATCTCACAAATTGAGACATGCTCATTTCAACGCCTTTCTGCGTGTTCACATCCATCACGTCCACTATCCGTCGGCTTCCTGCAAACACACAGAGACACTCTCAAAACATTTACCTTTGCTTTATTTTTTTATATATATATATAAATGATATACATATTATTTTATATATAAATATGTATAAATTCTCAATGACTGCAGGGAAACTGTTGTTAGAGGATGACAGACGAGCATCAGTCCCTCCATGGGTCCTAAGCAGCTTCAACAGTGAGCAGGGAACTATCTTGGCAGTGGACTTTGTGCCCAGTGTGACACTCAACAAGTCACTTGGCGTCTCTCTGCTTCAGAGATGGAGAGTTTCCTCCTTTACATGAATTGACATGAGCAGAAGTACAATAAAAACTATGAAGAAGCAACGTAATATGGTAGCAGGGGGCATGCAAGACAAATAGCTCTCCAAATCATACTCTGCGATTTTCTAAACATCCATATGCCTCTCAAGATGCTTTTGCTCATGTACAAAAATTATCTGTAAAGAGCAAACTGCCTTGCATTACCGGATGCTATAAACCACTGAACACCTTATACAGATTGCTGAGCATTCTCAATTCCAGTCATCCTCAGTGGAGATAAAAGCACTAAATGCTGTACAAGAGTGAGCCCCCACTTTGGATGTCTTGACAAAAACTACAGGACATACTTTCAGCTTCTCGAGTGGCAGACATACAAGTCTCATTAGCACCAGAATGTTGAACAGCAGTTTTAGTCGAGCCTTCGGCTTTACACAGATTAATCCACAATCTTCTCTTTGGCCAACTGGAAGGTTTCACCTCTCCCAGCAATTTCATCATCCTAATTAGCAGTTCATTTGTGTGTGAGCGAACGGGAACCCATGAGAGACATGCCTCATTTCCAGGAGAGAAGGATTCCAGCAAACAAACTCACAATGCTTCCAAAAAATCACTCCAAACCCATTTTCGCTGCCGAAGAAATAACTCAAAATAAATTGCATCAAAACAAAATGGACGGCCAATATATGCCATCAGAGGGAATTATTAATAATTACAGCACCTGGCCTATTGTGTGCTTGGGAGCAGTATTTCAGCAAGAATGATAGTTTGGATTGCATCACTCCATTAGAAACATCCTTAGCCGCTGATAGCAATGACAGTGACAGATGCGATAATGATTCTGGAAAGGAACTCAAGACCATAAAGCTTTGTAATCAAAAAGAAAAATTTATACAGTGTAAATCTGGAATAGTCCCACTGGCCCGTCAGTCAAACTCTCCACTACAGGGCCAGTGAACGGGATTTCATCCTTCGTCTGAGCTGGGGATTGTACGTTGTGTTGCCACCTTGAGGCAGGATGGGGAGGAAGTTTAGTTTTGTGTGTGAAAGCACAAGAATCCTTAAATTTGGTATTTGCATGTTTGAAACAAAATACATAAAATCTAGTTTTGAGTTGGGGTGTTTTGTTGTAGTTTTTTTAACTGTTAGCTTTACTGTCTAGGGGGAAAAGTCTCTTTTCAACTCAAGAGGTTAGCAACTGGGGTGAAGTCCTGTTAAACAGCCCCTGAATAAAAGGCCGCCTGATTTCTGACTTCCAGCGCCTGGGGATTAAAGCAGTGGCTACAGCTCAGAGGGGTTAAGTACACAGATACCAAAAAATTATATTTGAAGGACTGCATGACAGAGTCTGGGATCTGCCATATTATAGTCTAGGTTTGACCTCAGCTTTGCTCTTGTACGGCCTCTCAATTATCCTTTCTGAAAAAAAAAAAAAAAAAAAAAAAATCAGCAGTTACCTGATGAATCAAAAATATGAGGCCCAGTTCAATAGCAGGTTTGTTAAATGTATATGATTATCAATTACGGGCAGAAGAGCTAAGATTTGAACTGATAGTCTCTTGACTTGCAAATTAAAAAGTAATTTGAGGGGATGTTTTTCTCTTAAACCACAGTACTATCAAACAAGCCAATACATAATGATTCCTGGAGTACCGCTCGCAAAATTTGAGACATGTAATTACAGGTTAACAGCCTTGTGCTCGCTGCCCACTTCCTAGTGGTTCTGGCTTACTGCCAACTTCATCTCTTCTTTCCTGAAAAGACTCAGCGCTTTCTTCTATTTTCTGCCCCTAGGAGAAGGTTAAAAAATATCATCCAGAACGGGATACAGGTAAAGAACAAGGGGAAGAAGCATACAGAGGCTCCAAAAAGCGGTGGCAGGCTGAGAGATCTCAGGTCAGGCTGGATTTCTGAACATTTCCGATATGCATTTCACTTGATGTACCATTTCTGTTATCCATTTCCTAGATATCCCCTTGCTATGCTCTCACCCTGTCCTCCAGGAAGGGACCCCACTCAATGAAGCCTGATGCAGCCCAGCGAGTCCCAGCAGGACCCCAGCGACCCTGGCAGCCTCTTGCCCTCACACAGGCCACGTTCCTCGCTTTCAGCTCATCACTCACTGCGTATACCTGGATCCCTAGCTGGCAAAGAGCATCTCTTACAGCTGACACGGGAAGATTCAGTGCACCATGCACCACCTCATCCTTGGCTTCCCGGGATTTTTTTCCAATATAACTCTTCACTGAAGAACGCCTGAACAGTGCAGGATTAAGAGGCGTTGTTTCCTCTCCCGCAGCAGATGTGACTCAGAGGCAAAGTGGTGATGCTAGGGTTCACTGGAGGGGATTTTACAGCCTAAAGAAGAAACGTCTTCCTCCTCTACTGCTGCTTACTCATCAAGCACAAGTGAATCCCCAAAGGATCACAAAGACAGTAACTAAGAAACAAGCTAGCGCCATCTTTGACAAGAGAAACAGAAAAAAGCAAGAAGGAGAGGGAAGAATCAGTTGCAGAGAGGTAAGCTGGAAAATCAAATTAATCAGGAAGAGCTACTTTAGAACTATGCTTCATTTGAAACCTTAAAAAAAAAAAAAACTCAAGTTACTCCAGCCCACACATTACTAAAATCCACAGTAAAATTAAGGGGGGGAATAGCATATATAATATCTGTTCCCTTTATTTGGAGGCCTAGTGACCAAGATGCTGTAAAGGTTTTAACAGATAAAATCCTGTAACACTGCTATATGCTGCAATATCATTATTTTTTGTACATCAAAATTAACACCTGGAGGAAAAATGACTTGTGCAAAGCCCCTGCCTTGCACTGCCCACCCTGTACAAGTTGGTTTGGTTCGGAGATTTGCTCCTCTCTGTTCTGGGCTTCTTGGCAAAAATATTTTGAAAGCAACAGGGAGGCAAACATTGTCCTCTAGTCAGAAAGAGAACTGCACTTCATGAATGCAAGTTACACAGGCATCTTCCCTGCATCAGCAAACACTCTCACAAATCACAGCTTTACCAAGTCCACCCCAGAGAGAGACTGCAGGAGTGACAGGCTCCAGCTCCGAAGTCATTCAGCAAAGCTCTCCTCGATCTTCCCTGCAGAATTTGCACCCACGCTTTGCTTCACATAGAGAATATTCTACGATTTGCCAAAGAGGGAACAGTGAATGGGAAATTCTGGGAGTATAATAATCTCCTCTGGGGTCCAACAATTACCATTTCCCATATCTAAAAAGGTGAAGCACTGCCTTCCCCTGAAACAGCTTCGGACTTGCATCATCCGGGCCACCAGACTCCAGCCTTCAAAATAGCCCATCCTTTCCCCTGACGTGGATTTAGCATTGATATTAGGAGCAGTGGAAGCAAGAGATGGTCCATAAGCAAAGCAAACATGAACCACGCAGTAGAACACAAGAAATGCACAGGAGGTGTGAATCAGAGGTGAAAATTACACCAATGTTTTCTAAGCTGCTGTTTCTTCCCTAGGGCACCACTGCAGAGGAGGATTCTGTAAGAATGATTATCAAGCCTGTCCATTAAGAGGATAAAGCTAGCTTGGGGAATTATTTTAACCCTTTGCGACTGAGGATCTGTGCCCACAGTGCAGTATGGTGTCTACAACCAGAAACCAACCTCAAATGCGGAGGGAAAAGCCTGCTGGTCTTGCCTAATCTTTATGCTTCTTACAGGGAAAAAAATCCTTGGTTTGTAAAGCAGGATTTTTGGCAGAGCCTTAGGAAATCTGCTAGCTTCACTAGTGGGTTAATTGTACCTAAAGACCGAGGCTTTGACTTGCATCCCGGTTAATCCCCCCAGAGCTCCTGGAGATGGAAAGCACGTATTCTTCTGCTACCCACAGGAGACTATTACGATACCCCATACTAACTGGGAGGGATGCAAACCAGAGCACAAAGTCCTTGCTCGAGTGGAGCTATTCGTGACATTCGCTGCGTTTCAGACCCAGGGTAAGAACAACTTAACTAAAGAGAGATGTGTACCGATACCATCACTCCCAGATCCAGCAGAGGGCACAGAAGAACAAAGGGAAATCAGAGTCCAGCTCGGACACTTGCACACATCTCTCCCACATGCCTCCCAGTTGGTTTTCTCACCCAGCATTTTCCCCAGCACATTTTCCACCATCAAACAAGGATACCCAAGCCATGCAGCTCCCCCTTTGCTGTGCTCTGCCTTTCCCTATACACCCCCTCGCCCAGGTATCTGCCCCCCAGCTCAGGCCACGCTGACTGCAAAGCAGGAGCCTTTTCTGTGGGGATAAATTGTTTCCTCCTTAGGGACATGTAAAGCTAGGTGTACCTGACGCACACCTTCCCCCTCCTTCCCCTCTTCCGTGTCTGCAGCTTTATCATTTGGTATAAAACTGCCAAATTGCAATAACCCATGTTATTAGGCTTTTTTTCATGCAACAAAAGCTAAGGTATTTAGAGCATGGCCACAGGAAGAGCTTAAGGCAGCAAAAACTCTTAAGCCTTAATGCTACAGAGCAAGACTAAAGAAAGAGGCTCAGGGCAAATAGTGTGTTTTAATGGCATTATATAGAATCAATTAGTATCCTTACATCTACCCAAAACATAAACTAATTCTCAGCAATTCTTTGAAACTTCAGCCAGTGAAAAACCACATGGAAAAAAAAAATCCATATGCAAAGAAACATTTTACTTTTATTTTTTATACAGTATCCAAATGCATTAACCTATAGTATAAACATACTCCAGGTAGCTGAAAAGACAGAGCTAGCACACAAAGAACAACTACAGAAAGGAAAATAATACACGTTTTCAGGAAAGTGGGATGGGATATAATTTTGTTCAAAATCTTATCTTTTATTTTTCTATCAAATCTATTTTAAGACCATTGATCATGACCTAAAATGTCTGAACATAAAACATATTTAACAGTAACAGATAAAATACAGGAAAAATGTTATAAAAATAATTTCATGTTAATAGCATTTTGTAACATATTCTACACTATCAAGAGCATCTTTGCATACTGAGAGTCCTACAGAAATTAAATTATTTCGTTAAGTGACATGTTAATCTGGCAATAGCAGAGTTCTTTATTTTCCTAAGGACAAGTACAAAGAAGCGTTGATTGGATCAGTGTGATCTATTCTCCTTTTATATTTAGGGGAAGCTGCCTCTGACACAGAACCACACCCCAACAAGGAAAGGGCAATGTAGGTTTTTATGGCCTTATTTACATGGTAAATTCCGAGCTATAATGTGTTGTGATGTGCTCCACGGCAACATTAATGGTGGGAAGAAGAGCATAGCTGTGCCCGGGGCACCTGGCAACAGGTGCTAAAGCCCAGCTTGCAACTCAGCACCCAGCTCGGAGGGATGGAGCACACCTCGTCATCAAGGAGAGGTTTTGGGAGATGGCTGAGATGATTCAAAAGCTCCCTGCTCCTTGAAGGTCTCACCTCCCCTGTCCTGGCTGTGCAACCCTGACCTTCTCTCACTTTGACCCTGGCACTTCTCCAACTTTGGGGCAAGCAACAGATGACTAAGATATCAGGAAAATATTTTCCTTTGTCTGATTTTCTAGTTTTCTGCTGATAGTGTGAACTGGGTCCGCTCACTGAGGGGTTAGCCATGCACCAAAGCTGGACCAGGAGAAGGACCACAGGAGCAAGAGCCAGCATGGCACAAGTAGGAGTGGAACAGTCAGAACCGGGAGGGAAAGACTGCCTCTTCCCTTAGATCGCCTGCTCTGCCTCCTGAAATCTCATCATCAGCCCATAAGGAGAAACATTATAGCCTTGATTTCCTGATAGTTGGCAATTAGAAAATGGAAGACGACCTTCAGCTACCATTCATGTTACCAATTAACATATGCATTATATCAGCAGTCCTGCAGCTCTCCTTTGGTCTAGATTGGTATTTAAAGGTGTCACATCAATGGGCTGGCAACACCACTACACATCTAGTAGCCATACTTTAAATGAGGACATCTTAAGATGTATATAGCTGTGATTGCATCGGACCTCCAGAACATGGCGATATTAATATATATTTTTAAGTAAAGGCATAGCTACACTTGAAGGTCATTTTGGACTAAGGTAAATTATGAAACTAAACCATAACAAGTACCATGAAATATTGAGGATTTTGGGTGCTATCCCTCCAGAATAAGACAGCTTTTTTCTCGTTTGGATGAGCTAAAGCAGAGGATGCTTATTTCAGAAGAACAGTGTGACTATGGGGAGTTATTCTAAAATAGCTGTTCTGGTTAATTATCCCATGTGGACAACTCATTTTTAAATGCACTTGTAGGCAGAGGCTTTGAGATGACCGTGACCACATCAACGCATCAGTTCAATTTCACTTTCATGTTTTGACGTCATGGAAATAGATTCTTTTGAGAGATTTAACTTTTATTATAACATTCATTCAAAGCATATTTACTGCTGTTTATATCCGGACATGAACAAGACTGTTTTTAGCAAAACTGTTCCAGTTTAACTAAGATTTTTTTAAAGAGTTTGACTGTGTTAGGCAAAGGACAAAGTTAAAGAGAGCTCAAACAGGAAGCTCAGCTCTAAAAATAGAAATGGTTCTACTTCCAAAATGGCAAGTCAGCGGACATGCTAAACATAGGAAAGGGAGTGTTATAATATTTCATTTTTATTTCTAAGAGCCAAAAAAAAGCATAAAGAGGGAGCATCAAATACCTTCTCTTTATTTATTTTATTGCACAGAAGCCCTGATCATGGATCAAGTGGAGAATCATGCCAGAGGTAGAAGCCTACATCCGTCATGTTTTACCCAGCATCGGCTAGTGCTGAGAGCTAAACCACCATTAAAAAAAAAAAACAACCAACTAACTAAATTATACATATATATATTCCTCCCTCTCACTGCAAGGGAGGAAGACTCTGAGCTTTCTGCCAGGTCAACTTTCTGAACCACCTCACTGCAAGAAGGAGCAAAGCCTGTGCCAGCACACAGTGCAGGGGATCGGAAAGCAATGCCAGAAGTGGGGAGAGATGGAAGAGAATGCGCAGGACACCAATTTAGACTTGCTTAATTGGTATGGCAAAAAAACAAGATGCAGTGGGTAGCGCAAAGAATAGAGACACTATACCAGGGCACATAATAGGCAGCAATAGCGAAAACTAGATGCTAGTTTAGATTGCAAAAAGATCGTCTGGCACCGGAGTACAGTACTGGAATTAGAGGGACATGTTTCTATTTCCAGTCTATAAGGAACACTGGGTAAGTTTTAACCTCTCTCTGCCCCAGGTCCTGGTTTCATGATACAAACTGTTCACCGGTACTCAAGAAACTGATGAGGCTTAAATAATTTTTTTAAGCGGGGTCAGCTCCCTGCCTGCTTCACAGCACAGTTCCACAAACACCAGGGCAAGGGATGTGCACCAAGCACCGGCGCTGGCGGCTGCTGTGGGAAATCATACAGTGACACCGAGCCACAGCCCCAGCGTCCCCCTCTGATATTACAGACTGAAGCTTTTCTTCTTAAACAATAGGCTATTTAGGAGGCACAAACCCAGTATGTGTTAAATGAAGCAATGTCCTCTGAAAGTCTGCAATACGCCACTTTAATATAGAGAGGTTTCTACTTATACGTGCACTGCTCCACCTTAATATTGGTGGATGCCAAAGTCCCAAAGGGTTTCATCAGAGCTGCTACAAACTGCTTCAATTTTCAACAAATTAGGTAGAACCCTCAGACTGCAGGAAAATCACTAATGTAACCTTCACTTGAAAAAAAATCCATTCAGAAACTCTGAAGTCTAGTTTCTAATTTTAATTCTGCCCAGGAGAGAATGCAGCACAGCTCCACGACTTCATAATCCTTCCTAGACCTGAGCAAACAGGGAGCAGAGAGAGGAACAGCTCAGAAATCACATTACTTGTCTGCTCAACGTACACGACTGCTGGTGTCCCACAAAGAACTAATAGATCCCATGATAAACAAACAAAAACCCACCTGTCAAGTCCTACTGGTCCTGCTTACAGCAAAGTATGCTGATCTCTCTGTCATTATTGGTTCAGGGTTGGTAAGAGTATCCTAATAGCACTTGCTCAAGTCTGGAAAGGATTTATCTGTACTTCCTCACAAGCTACTATGAGATTAGGGAGTAAAATGAGTTCTGTATAGTACAGTACATCCCAGAAAGAGGGATGCAAAGAAAACAGGAGAGGTCGCTCAAGGGAAAAGAAAGGAAAAAAGACAAAGACAAAAGGATGAGCCAAGAAGTCTTCAGTGCTGTACTTGGAAAAAGAGAAACTTACTAGACAGAATTGGAATGAATTGCTTCAATACAACAGCACTTTTTTTTCTTTTTTATATTGTCCAGATGTTTCCTCTTTGTAGTTCTCACATTTAAAAAGAAATGCAACAGCTAGAAGTCTGGCCAGCTCACATCAACAGTACTTATAAACCCCTTTATTGATAGAACATTGGTTTGACTCCATCCTAGCTTAGAGGCACTTGGAAGTTATCATTTTCAGTAGTAATATTTATTGGCTGATTTTAGTTGAGGTCTGACTTAGCAGATTTCCCAATTACAGAGAAGCTTCAGAGCATGAAGCACGTTGGCAGTCCCAACAGCATGACTGTGAGGACATTTGGAACTTGATTTTAAAAACAAAATGATGAAGGAACTGTTTGTTTTTATAAAGACTGGATCTCAAACACATGTTGCTGTAATCATAGAATGGTTTGAGTTAGAAGGGACCTTAAAGGTCATCTAGTTCCAAGCCCCCTGCCCTGGGCAGGGACACCTCCCACAGACCAGGTTGCTCAAAGCCCCATCCAACTGCAAATAGCCTTACAACATCTGAGACAAATCACTGGCCTCGACATACACTGCTTTCTGGTCTTCCATTTTTCCCCTTGAAGAAGTTTGTAGCCAGGTATATAACTCATCTCCCTTAAAGCACAGGTTTTGGTTTTGGATCCTCAGATCAGTGGGAATAACACTGACATGCAATTATTTTACAGTTACTTGTGAGGAACATGCAAGCTCAGCCTCATCCTGCAAGGAGCCATCCTTACCTCCTGTCTCCAAAGTGCTCTTGGATCCCCCTGCTCCTCTCAGCTATCAGAGATGCAGTCTCTTGTGGATCTGAGTCCCTTGATGAATTTAGGGTGTGACCTGCAGGATCCAGACACTGAGGTACCCTCAATCTGAATCCTCACAGGCTCAAGAACATGTTCACAAGTTGTTTTTTATAAAACTTCACAGACATTGGCCTTCCAAACCACGAGAACAATGAGGATGCTTTCAATAACTCAGTTTTAGTTAATACTCCAACAGTCCCACTTACATGAAAAGGAAAAAAGCAGGACCCAGAGAGCAAGCCAGGCACAGATCACACCGTGGGGCACAAAACCCCCCATGACCAACAAGAGGAGAAATCTTACAATGAATGGAAATATTTCATATGAGTACCTCCCCTCCCATGAGATCAGTGTTGACTCCTCTCCCCTAGAAAAGCCTGGTCCACTGCGTTTTGAAAAATGCATTATTTGGACACTAGGAACAGAGCAAAGACCTGACTGCTCCCTCCTTTATCCCTCCACACGAGATTCCTGGAGATACAGCAGCTAATGACTCCTGACTCAGCTCTTCTGCTCTTCCAAATGCGGCATTCCCATTCACGGGACAAATCCCCGCACAGGGGGAGAACCATACATCTTAATCAAGACTTAGATGCAAGTCTGAGGGCAGACTTTTGCACTTCCTTTGAACAGCCTGTTTAGTTTTGGGAAGTGCTCCTTACAACAAAGTTTCTCTAATGAGCCTCCCTCCTAACTCCTCTCGGTCTCCAATTTCAGAACTTCCTTGAAACAAATGGAGCGTTGCTCTATAGAAAAAGCAACACTAGGTCCCTATTCAGCAGAAATGATGGAAAGTTTTCTGAACTGCAGTGTGTGGCTGCTTTGCCCTTCTTTTGTATCTGCACAGCTAATTTTCTTTCACAGGATGGAGAACTGTACATTGATTAAGACAAAATTTCCCCTACTTGCCCGCAGACCACACTACGAGCCTCTTGACTGGCTTTGTAGTTCCATGTGAATTCAACCATGATACAATTTTCTGAGCAGATCAATTTGAGAGGGGGAGCAAACATGTAGGAGGAACGAACGAAAAAATCACTAGGAAGTGGTAACTCAGAGACAGTTATCTGGTTTGCTTTCAGCTTTTTGCAGCAGCTACAAACAAAAAGCTGAACACGTTTGCACAGCCAACTCAGGAACTATTGTGCTAACGCACCAGAAGAAATGTATGCTAATGTAAAAGAAACGTTTTACATGGTTTCTGCCCTCCCTCCTGCCTTCATGCACCTGATCTACAGTCACCACCACCACAATTTTCTCTTCTGTGGAGACACCACTTATGATTCTTGATTCAGTACTGAATTAAATTTATACACATGTATACGTATGTATCTATAAATGTGCATACAGTTTTTAATATATACATAAATCACATTTTATAAACCCAGAATAATCATTACCTACATGGTTTGCATCTTTGCATCTCTTTCCATTCCCTATTCATTATCACCTACTTCCAGAAGCATGGATTAGGGGGAGGGTTCTTGTCTTTCTGTGAAATACCTGGCATATATATTCTCATTTTAGTTTGAGTTCCTGGGGACTACAGCAGCATATGTATTTAACAGCACAAAAATGGCGCGATGAAAGATACAGAGCCTCACACAGCTTATGGCTGCTACGTACAGTTGATGGGCAGTAATCCTTTCTGTCCCAACTGAATTTAAATTATTTAAATCAGCCTGCTTACATTAACTAGTAAGGGAATTTGTTCCACCCCATTGCAGTCCCCTGCACAAAAGAGACCATGGCTCGCCACATCCAGTACATCATTTACAGTTTACAGGAAAACTAGAAACTGAGACTCCCCAGATTCTGTTTCCAGCACCGCACTGAACAGGCACCTGAGCAGATCATTTCACCTTTCAGCCCAGTCTCCACCTGGGAGAAGGCGGCCACACTATTTACTGAGCACCTTTACACTGTGGAATTGCAGTTACTCCTACAATGAGCGAAATGTTGTGATGCCAAACGTCAGAAAACTTGCTTAGCTCTCTCCCCTGTGGAAAAAACCCCAAACTTAATAGTCAGTGAAATACCCCTCTTTCACTGATGTTAAAGAAAGCTCAGTTGCTCACTTTAGCGTGGTATGATGAAGTCCTTAACATCTTACCCACTTAATGAATAAACCATGAGCAGGTGTATGACAGCACACAGCATTTCCTCCAGAACCAGTACTTGTCAGCAGCACAAGGGAAGGCTAACCTGCACTTGCAGAGACAAACCTCGCTATTTATAGGGCTTTTCCCTTGCAAACATCTGGGGTTTAACGATGTAACTTCTATTATCTTTCTTCACTGACACCATGATTCTAAACTCACACTTGAGGCAGAGACCTTCACACGTGTTTCTTTAAACACTCAATTTGCAACTGAATTTTTTGGCTCAGCTCCTGTTCTTTTGGTGTTTCTAATGAGAAGGCAAAACCCAGCAATAATCAGGTATCTCTTCAGCTACTCCCAGCATAGAAAGCAGCAAGAGCCTTGGTTTTCCTTTCACCCTTTGTCTTGGAGATCAAAGCCTGCTGCCAGGTCTTTAAAGATTTGACAGAAACACAGAAATCAAATATTGAAATGATCTATTAGGTCCCATCTTGTGCATCATCTCTTTGGGCCAGATGAAGATTGCTCCCTGCAACAGTTTTTGGAGCTTTGTCATGTTTGCTTTTTACTGCCATAGCTCAATGCACAAATTTTATCACAATTAAAAGCTTTGCTGCTTTCAGCTTTACTTGGATTCTTTATACAAGATGAAAACACCAAAGCCTTTCAACACAGTTGTGAACACAGCAACGAATGAAGGGAACCAAACATTTTGTATTCGTGTAAGCATTATGGCCCAGTCCAGTCTACAGCACCAGATTTTCATAGCAAAATACAAGACTGGTGATACATTCTTCATTGCTCCTACACTTATTTTTTTAATTCTATAAATAAACCCTTAGTGAGTTAGTTAAATAAAATCAATCAGTGAGCTTATGTCAGTTGTTGGACCATCCCATGAATAGTATAAGTCCTGTACTTGCACTGTTCCCACTGACACAATGCCCGGCTGGGCACGGTGAATTCCATACAACAATGCTGCTGATCCTACAGAAGTGACCGCTCTGGTCACAACTTTAACCTCTTCAGCCCAGGGATCACAATAACTGAAAGTCTCTTTTCTTTCTTACAATTCTCAGCGTGTTTTGAAATCGCCCCTTTTGCCACTAGCCGGGATTGCAAGCTCGACTTTTGAGGGTGTAAGCACACCCTGGCACACAAAGCTACACCAGCCCATAGAGAGAGGAAGCGATGCACGTTACAGACCCAGCAGCACCACTTAACTTTATTTAGTGGTTTATTTAGGTATAAGTGTAAAAGCTGCAATTCAATGGTGATAGAGCACCAGCCTGTGGCAAGCTAACTGAAGAGAGGTCAGCTAAAGAAAAAAACTAAAAGCAAATACATCCAGAGCAGCCATTACTGTTTAGATACACCACACTTGTCCAGGGATTCCACACCTACCCAAGGAGTTCCTGGGCACACTGTGACAATCCAGGAAGACAAAGGCAGTGCAGACATCAATTACAAGTCAGGGCGAGACACTGCAGATGCCACAGAAAAGCAGATACTCTTTTAAATTCAATCAGTGCTGACCCAAGCAAACCACTAAAAAAAAAAAAAAGTAATCAAAGAAAGAGAAAGGAGCTCAGATTGATGCATACATCCATGTATGCTTACTCTTCTCCCTCCTTTACATGGTTCATAGCTTCCAAAACTACTCAGTGCTCCCTTCTTCAGGTTGTATGATGTCCATGAAGAATAATATAAAGACAAAAATCAAATGAATGAAAAAAATGGAATGCTTTGGCTTTCTGACATCAAAGACTAAAACAAATGACTGCATACAGTCCTTGAATTCAGGAGTAGCAAAGGCTAGAGACGGCCAAGAGCAACCACAGAAGCCCTGTCTTTCAAAGAGCTTGTTGAGCAAGGCAGTTACCTTTCTCCTTGCTCAGTCCTAGGTTAACCTTGGCAAGTGCACTTCATTTGTTCTTTAGTGTAATTAGCATAAAGAATTCACACAGGTAAGTATTTTTGGAGATTCATGCAGATACATATGGGAAAACACGCTTTTTCTTTTGTGTCCATCTGTGACAGCCACCTCTCCGTGCTGTGGCCCAGAAGCACTGTTGGTGGAAGAAGCCAACACAAGAAGCCCAGAAAACATAAATTATTCTGTATAGCTGCCTCTTCTGGGCATGAGCATAAGTCCCTCAGAATCACACAGTTTGAGGAAAAATTACAATAGCTAGTGTGCTGTCCCAACACTTACCGTTTCACATACCTGTTACTACCCATAATAAATTCTTCAGCTAACTTGACACCTTTTTTTATTCACCCCCCCCCCTTTTTTTTTTTGGTAAAGACAGTTCTGGAGAGTTTGTAGAGAGCTTTGTGACCTACAGTTACATGACTAGCAGCCAGGGAAAAAGAACAGTGTCCGAGAGTCTCACCAGTGGCCCTGGCTGGGAGTATCCTTGAGATGCACTGTTTACTGGCTGGAAGACTGACTCTAGCTGCAAGAGAAAAAGGAATGGACAATGGGGATAAGTTCTCTGAAGTTCTGGAAGCCCTTAAAACAAGGGAGAAGGAGAACATGAAAGAAAAAAAAAAAAGACATAAACCAAGATACTACGCAAATCTAAAGACAAAAAGTTTTGGAATAAAACCAAGCCCCAATACTTACTAGCTACTGCTGTGCGCTTGGTTTTTAAGTAGCCCATATGCATATACTACCACCACCAGCATGGCACTCCAAGAGTGAAAAATAAGGAGCCTGCAGAAATACACTTGTCAAACTTTTAGTGCAGATGTGGCAGATGTTTAAGAAGACGTTAAGAGGGCCAATGACCCTCTTAATCAAATTTTAAATCAATTTATGAAAACAGTGACATGCTGTCATTCAGAATTAGCAATCAAATCTACCTTAGACAATGAAATTACAAAGCCTAATAGTTATTAAATTACAACAGAGGCTTTTTTCCTTTCAAGAGTTGTCTCAAGTTCCTAAGCAGGCCAGTAATTCCTCTCCTCTTCTCCATTTGTATTCTTGGCTCACAGCCATTTCAGAGATCAGACAAATTCCAACTGCTGAAATGAATCCACTGGCTTGGGTTTAAAAAAGTATCCAGGATATCTTTTGTACGGAGGTAGGAGTCTTGTTATAACCATTTTCCAACCGTGCAGTTTAAAGTGTTTGTTCTCTAAAGCAAAGCAACTGTACAGGAAGAGTGTTTCATCCATACACATTACACGTAGGTGCACATTCAGGCACACTAATGTGTAGGTCATAAACATTAACAAACTAAATCACAGCTGGTATTGGTATTTTTTAAACAATGAAAACAAAAAAAACCCACAACCAACAAGCAAAGGAAATGTTTCTTTGGAAGTCTGGCAAGATACTAAAATAAAACAGACACCTAAGCCCAAGTAAGCCAAAACAACAATCAAAAAAACCCACCTTTTTCTTCTTCCTTATTATTGCCACAGACTACAGTTTTCAAAGGGAAATTAAAAAAGCTAGGCTACCAGTTGTCATTATTTCCTTGTCACTTATAGGTACCCAAACATGGAGATGATACAACAATCACATTAGAAATAGAAAGTAAGATTTCAGAATAATTTGAGACCAAAGTCTCAGTAACTTCCTATGGAATTTATATGCTTTGGAAGAACTGAGCACCATCTCTTTAAGATGTTCTATAACAAATGTGTTTCCCCTGATTTGAAGAAGAAAAGAGAACAAACGCTACATTTAAATAGCACCAGCATACTATAATGACGAGCACTTAAAGAAAAAACAAGTTTACACAGAACACAACATCTTTGAAGCTATGTTCTCCCTCTATCAACTCCCACACACATTCAGATCCAGAGCGTTATGATGATTCCATTTCACATTCGCAAAACATCATTCACCTCCCAGGTTCAGCAAGATGTTGAGGAAGTTTTGAAAACACTGTCCTTCAGAAAGGCAGATACCTGGAAGTTCAGGGAAGATCTGAAAAGTCTGCTAAAGAAGGCAGGGCCAATCACAGGAGATATTAATAAAACAAGAATTTTCATCTGCTTTCTTTGAACGTTAGATTGTGAGTGTAACATATATATTAAGCTAAAACTAGAAAAAATTATCAGCAATGATATGCAATAGGAAAATCACTCACCAGTGTTTCCTTAAGTCATTAGTAGATAATTTAGAAATTTGGCATGGAGACAGTAATTGCCCCCATGTGCTCTCAGCGTCAATGCGGCTGTTAGATATAGCACAAATTCCACAGTGACAGAAACGATTTGCCATAAGAAACTGTGATTTTTCAGGTATAACTTACAATCCATTTCCCAAATATTTTAGGTCTTTTGAATCAAAGTTTCCACCTGTGATGCCAGAACTCATCAACCGTATTAAAAAAAGACAGCAGGTGACAATGTTCTTTACCAAATGACAGGTTCAGTACAATGACTCCAAAGGGAGTTTGTCCAAACACAATAAAAAAAAGACGCACGACGTGCAGTATCTGGCCTACAGCATATACGTGGATTGCTGAACCAGCTGTGAGAAATGGCACACTTTTACATTAAAGTTAATCTCAAAGTTAATGACGATTGTTTTTTCTGCTCCATTGTTTTATAGATCAATTTTATTTATAAATATCCTCTGGCTTTACTGGCCATGTACACAGGAATCTCCACCCCCCTAATACTTCAAGGGACATCAATCTTGAGGAAATGCAACTCCCACACTTCGACTGTTATGCAGGAAAAACAATGTTGTTACGCAACACTACGCTGTTCCAAAACATCTCAAAGTTGGATCCTCAACTTCATCAGTTTCAGAGACAGAAATGGCAGTTTATCAGCTACGGAACAAATTCACAGAAAATTGCAAACAGGGTCCAGATAATGATGAGGTTTATGCACGAGGCTTCTCTGCAGGAAAAGAGGTATTCGTACCTACAAATGTGCACATGCGGGTATTTAGGACATCTGTAAAATTTAGGACTTCCAAATACCCTCATATTATTTCCTAATTTAACTGCAGACTGACCAACAGAAATGCTACCAAATAGCACTTCCCACATCACTTCTCTAACATTTTCTGCCAAAGTGGTTTGGGGCTTTTTTTTTCCCCCCGCAGAAGTTATAAATGGTCATAAATTAAGCAACATTGCCAAGTTTTGTTTGTGAAGGAAGGTTACCAGTGATAACCCCTCTCTCACAGATAACCCCAAGTGACCAGAAATGAGGCACAAGTTCCTCTCCCTTTTTTTCTTAACTACATCTTTTCCAAGCTTTATATTCCTATTGGTTATTCAACTCGAGTAGTTTTCAAAAATTCTTCTTTCAGCATGCAGCAATTGGGCTAATTTAGAAGATTGACTCCTGCCAGAACACAGGTAAATAAAACCAGTATCAAGACTGCAGTTAAACATCTCTGTGAAGGACTGCAGCTAACACATCCGAAGCTCAGCGAGCTCCACAGTGACGACTTCATAGAGTGCAGCATCACTATTCAGTAACAGTTTCAGATAAATGATAAATAACACATCCGTCTTCAGTAAAAGCAGATTTCAAAGAAACATACAGAATAATCTCTTACTCAAAATGTAGTTTTTCTTAGAGTTAAAAATATTTCTTTTGCAAAAATTGCCAGGAAACATTTGATGATTACAGCCACCACTTCTCTGGTTTGTGTCTTATCAAAAAGACAGGCAGTTCGGAAAGCTTTGTGCTCAGTCTCTCTTAGCAACCCTTCCTCAAAGCACTGACCTGGCCTGACACTGATAAAGACTGTGGGGAGAGCACAGGCAAAAGGTGATATGGCTCCAATCATACCTTTTACGAACAGATGCACTACAACAGATTAAAAAAAATAGGAACTCGATCAATAGAGCTGCTGCTTTCCAGGATCACAAAAGTGTATGTAGGACACCTGTTAAGAGCAAAAGCATTCACGCTCTTTCAAATGGCCAATTATCCAGCATGAGATCAGAGTCCGGTCAGCACGACTACTAATTAGGGTTCTCCCAGCCTTTTTAATTTACAAATTGCTTCTCCGTGCCTTCTCCTGGATTCTGAGAGTTATCACAAATGTCTACAAACACAACTGGACAAGTATTTCAAAGCAATTCTATTCTGTATGGAGTTAATCCAGTGCATTCAAAATAACTTACCCACTAATAGCTTCACATCTCTGACGGTGAAATCCGGGTCAGGCATTCTATAATTAGCAAAGAAAGCAACGTTAAATACCATCAAGATAAGTATGGGTACACTTTCGTTAACATAATAAAAGAGAAATAAATGTATAGTGCTCTTTGTCTGTAATGCAGTAGGTGGAATCAAGCAAGGCCTCTCTGAAGTGTGGACAGTGCAAGTTTTAATGACATACATAACATCTTTGCATTGGCAAGTGTACAAAAGTTTCTCGACTCAATGAAAGAGGAGAAGAGGTGTCTTTTCAAGCACTCTCTAGCACTGGAGTGGGAGGGAAGGGAAGGGGTTGGGGGTGATTTCAATAAAATCCTAAACCTTTATAGCTTGTTTCTGCTAAGCAACCCGCAATGGTTTGCAACTGGTGGTGCCTCATGTGTATTCCCCAAGGTGAGCATTATCACATTTGCCAGTGGATACAAACGGAGGCATAGAACAGCAAACCAATTTGTTCAAAGCCACATCATCATAGGTTGGATTCACTGCTTGGAAATAAAATATACAAAATAATGAACTAAAGTGCCTTTGTTTTAATCACTATTCTAAACCTCCTTGTCTGGCAGAAGACAACCTGGCCGTACTTGGTGGGTAGGGAAATTGTTGTTCAATTCAATTCAGGCTAATTCAGAGCTAAATTAAATAGCAGCATAATTGGTACACCGATGTCAATACATTTATAAGATCACTTCTAACACAGGCAATGTTTTAGGGTTTAATGTAATTAGACAATAGCCTAGTACATCAAGTGAGTGAGATTAATATGTCAGGAGAGAGTAAAATTCTGCAACTTATAGACTGGATGGAAAAAGAACACAGAAAACAGTAGTGCAGTTTTTAAGTTGATTGACTTCATCTTAGTGACAGTATTTCACACTTCACATTGTACAAAAACTGACTAAGGAATTGTAATGAAAAACAGCCCAGTGGGAACTGCCAGCTAGATGCTCTGTCCCTCTTGTTCTGCCGTGGGTGGAAGATAAGCAACTTGCTTCTGGTCATAAAGGACTTCGGACATAATTCAGTTTAAAATCAGAACTATTCAGCCTATAGGCAAACTTTTAGAGCAACAGTTTTTACTATTAAGAAAACACAGAAAGGTAAAGTTAAAAAAATGCATTTACTGTCATGCGTATATCTAAAGAGCTATTTGCCAAATTCTATTTGTCCACTTTCTTTTACCCTTATCACCTTCCTCTGGTGGGATGCGGAGGCTGGACAATATCTTTTGTTAGTTCTCCGCCAACCCTCACATCTTTGCATTTAGCTGTGAGGGCCCCACAGCTTTGGAATTCACTCCCTCGCCAGAATGAAACAGCCTGAATCTGCTGATCTTCAGGGTGCATTCAGAGCACATCTTTTTATCCAAGAACTAGAAAGTCAGAAATAGGGGAAGGAGGAACTACTTGTGGGCAACAAGAACATGCAAGGCTCGTCTTCAAATGCCACAGCTTGCCTGCCTTTTGTCAGACACGTAGGACAGTTAGATGGGCAATCTTTTTTCACGTTTGTATAAATCAAAATAAAAATCAACAACTGAGATAGGTAACAACCCTAACCCAGATGCATACACGCAAATCCAGTCTTTCTGTCAGCAGCAGCCGACAATAAACATTACTCAAACTGGAAAAACACCGTCCTCCCTAAGAATAAAATTGCATATTTGGTTCTTTGGAGAGCACACCTGGCATATCCTTGGGTTTTCTTCTCTGCACTCTCAGGATATAACATACATTAGAGAGAGAGTATACCAAGGGAAGAATTTCAGGCTTGAACACGGCAAGTTTCAAGTACAAGAACCCATTTTGTATCTGGGTTGCCCTGGGAGGTCCAGCTTTAACTCAAAGCCATTCTGCTGGCTGCTGACACCGTAAAAGACTGTACTGCTTCATCTCCAGCCCCACACAGCATAATCGCCACACTCATTCTTACCAATTAGGGCTGGTTTGCTACAGCACTGATGGCCAAAAAAACCCAAGAACCTGTTTTTTTTGAATGTCACCAGTCCTACACTAATCAGTAAGCATTGGTTCGTTTATTTTTCTGCATATAAATCCAGAATACCAACAATGCAAGAACTGAGCAGAGATATTTTTTTTCCTCACTGTTATGCAATTTTCAGGCAAATGCATCTTAGGTAAAAGCACTATGAATGCTTCCAAAGATTTCATATGTCATAAAAAAATAGGTGAAGAATAGCATAGCGGGATGACTTAACACCAAAATATGACTGACGACATTTGAAATTTTCAGCATTCTGTTATATACAAATCATGTTGCCTCAAACAGAAAAGAAATGCAAACACCTCAGTGTACACTGGTGCAAACTTGCATTTTAGTAAATGTCTGTAGATTTGCTAGAGACATCTCCTATTCAGGTCCTAATGAGGATGAGCTCTGGCTAGCATACATATCTGATTAACCACAATACAATGCAAGATGATTGCTGTTCGGATAAAAGAGACAACATCTCTCCAAACAGCATTCTCTCTCCAAACTACAACCTTGGAAAGAGCCAAATGACCCTCCGAGAAAAAAAACTCCTCTTCTGATAAGAGATCACAGGTGGACTTTCCTGCTTCTAGCCATACAAGTAGCAGCTCACGATGGTCAGAAATGCACAGGAAAGCAGTTTTTTCAAAGTTTCATTATAATAATTTTTCCTCATTCATCTCATTCCTTGCCATTTCGGAGTACCTCCAAGCGCAGTAACCAAACTGTTCAGCTATGCTTTGTACATCTGCCAGGCACAGACATGCAAGCTGACTGCTTAACAGCAAACAGAAGTGGAAGCACGTATCGCCAGTTATTCAAAATGTCAGAAGTCTAAAAATCATCGTATATCCTATATTTTATAGACCACTGTATCTCAAAAACCACCCTACATATATGCGGATCACCTAATCTACCATATCACGAGACACACAGCCTCCTCTGGACAAGAGACAGTAGTGCCACAAAAGACCCAGTAAAGCATAATTTCCTCCAGAGCCTGAAGTGGAACGTAAGGTTCTCGATTTTCACCAGCAAATGACTCGGATCCAAAGGCAAACTGTCCAGTCTCGCTCTAGTGATGGAAGACAGCAGGCTGTGACACTCATTATTGCAAGCAGTAAATGTCAGGATGATGAGACTAAAGGTCCCGAACGTTTCGGATCAGCTAGGAGGGTGTCAATACTATGGTGATCTTGCTGGAATACAATGCACACATCCACAAAATTCATATATTGCATGCCAGCTATGAGAGATACATGTAAGAAGTGGAAATGTAAATAAAATTAAATCATGTTATCCTGCAGAGTGCCAAATAAGAAAGTTTGCTCATGCATTTCGCTTCTGTCATTTAAAATACACATAAATCGTGTTTCCAACCTTCTCTCACTCTACTGAGATTTATGCCCAAGTGTGTACAATTCCTTTACGACATCATTTCAAACTAATAAATCATGCTCATTTAAGTAAAAAATATTAGAATAGTGAATGTCCTATAAGAGATTACTGATCTACAAATTCCAGTATTTTAATCCCCCAGACCAGCCAGGTCCTGTAACTTCTTCACTTGCAATGCATGTTCAAAACCTGCTATTTATTTGACTGCTTTGATCATGCTTACAAAGAAAGGTACCTTATTTTCAATGGTCTTCTTTGAGGTGTGGTTACCTATATGCGGATTCATGCTGTGTATGTGAGCATACACATAAGCATTTGAGGCCAGGTCTTCTTTTTGCCTCAGAAAAATACAGGAAAACATCTAGAACTTGGCATGTCTGTACACGTGGCATGTAACCACAGAAGGGACAGGTACATGGCCAAAGCCCTCCCTTCTTCAAGGTCTTAATGAAAAATTACTGGTGACTTCCAGGAAGGCTGACTGCAAATGTATCTAAAACCAATACATCTTGAAGAAAAACAAGCCAACACATGACACAAAACCCCCTGATTGTACTCTTTACATGATCCCATGAGCTTGAAGAGTCTCTGAACCCCTGGATCAAGAAAGACCAAAGACCACTCTCCAAAAGCAGTATCATGCTAGGAGGCTTCAGCGAAAGCACACAGCTAACTGAAAGAGGAAGGGAGTGCCCGGTGGCAGCTCTCCAGATTTTGGGCACAGGAACAATAGGGAAACCAATGATGATATGGGAGCTGAGGTTTGAATGTTGAAATGTCTAAGGTGAAAGTGCCTCAGTACAGAATCCTGAATGATGAGCTGTTAAAAAGAAAAAGATATTACATCTTGTGGTTGCAGACACCAAGAAACAAGGTATCTTTGTGAAGGATCTTGTCCAACATCTACAGCACATCAGCAGGCTGAGTTCTGGAGGCACCATGTCTGCTAGAGGTAGCCAGAGGAAACACACTGGTCCCGGGCTGCAGAACCCGTTATTCATCTCTGATAATGCCCTACCTTTTGCAGATGAGGATCTGAAGCCCAGCAATGTTTGTGTCAGCAGGATGAGCTCTCACTTCTACATTTCTACGCTGACGGAGCACGAGTTGAACAGATACCATTGGCACAGTAGGAGCTGAAACATCTCCCCAGATTTCTTCTTTTGCTATGGGGAATTTTGAACTTCCTCATGCATGGGAGGGAAGATCTGGCTGCCAGAACTGATGGTAGCTGCTCAAGAAGATGCATATTTACTCACTTCCAGGTCCACAAGTTTTCTCAAGCCAATCTCAAGATGCCGGCAGCTCTGCAGAGACGCACTAGTATCTCTGGTTCCTAAAGAGAAGAGCTGATGGCTTCTTCCAGATGAAATCTGTGAAGGTTTTACCACTTGTCTTTTAGAAGTAGCAGTTTGAAACCAATGAATATAGAGAGAGCAGTTGTTGCAGATGATTTTCCACCATTTTCTACAATAGGTATGTCCTTCAGATGACTCCTCCAAGAGAAGCATCTCTTGAAGAAAGAAATTGAATGAAAAAGTAGCAACAACCTTCAACAAGAAAAATCTCACTGCCAAGTTGAGCAAAGAAGCCAACAGGAGAGTCAGAAAAACAGAGGCTCTAAGGCAGCAGGAAAAACCACTCTAGGAGGGAAAGCTCCTGTATTTGGAGGCTGAGAGGAAGTGAGGAACTGGGATGCCAAGTAGAACAAATGGTACTTTACATTAAGGAGACTTAGCTGAGAAGATGAACAAGAAAATTATTCATCGGGAAAGATGATACTATAGTCATGTATGTAATATATAAGATAAGATTAATGAGGTGGCTTCTGCAGATTAAACATAATTAAGCTATGAACATGGAGGACTTTTTCTCTGCCTCTCAGGTTTTCATATGAATGTTATGTGGAAGATTGTAAACCTCAGGAATATCAAAACAGATGCTTTGGTACCCCCTCTTCTGAACAAACTTTAAGGATCAATGCTTTCCACCTGACTGCACCTTCTGTCAAATAACGTAACAGAAAAATTAGATTATTTTTCTATGACACCAAATAGAAGCATAGAACTGTTTACAAGCTCTAGGTGACCAGCCTTTCTCACTTAATAGCTAGTTTTTCTTCTACCTTTCTTCTAAAACGTTACAGAATACGCGTACATTTTCTTCAGAAAATTAGAATACAATCTAGGAAAGACTTTGCACAAACAAATAAAAAGATGGCATCTTAGTGTTTACATTATTTTTTTAGCGAGAAACCACATTGTACAGCCAGGACTAAGTAAAGAAATAGCTGGGCTTAAAAAACAAAGAAAAAAATATTCCAGTACAACATAATAGTACAACAAAATAAACATTACTGTAATTACCACTGAGTACCTATTAAGCACTTCTTGTTCAGAGTTCAACATATAAAACTATCTTATTACATCATGAGCTCTTATAGGAAAAGACACACGCTTGTCAGATACCCTAAACACTATTTCCTCTCTTTCTCCTTAAGTTATAGTGGGGTGGCTTGATTCTTTTTAGTTAAATAATGGGGACTCCTCAGTTCCCTAAACTTCGAGGTGGTCCAGCTGAAACTGAGCAAAGTAATTGTGATTTCACAAAATTAATTTTCCATCTTTCAGATAGAATCAGTTACATAGTCTTAATTTCCAAAAGTATCAAGGAACATTTGTCTAAACTATGGATTATGTGGCTGATAAAGTATATAATTTTAATATTTCTCTCTTAGACAGCACCACTTTTACAAAGAAACTTGCAGAATTCGCTTATTAAAATACCAAATCCTTTATGACTGGATATTAGCAAAATGCAACCTCAAGAAGACTCTAATAATAGTACATTTTAACTAGACATTATTAAATATTTACAAAATGATAACATTCTGAAGAGATACAATTATAATGGAAAACGACAGGCATCATTAGACATTCCACCTGTAACACAGAAAGCAATTGAGAAGTCAAAAATTGAAGGGAGGTTGTTCTGTCATGACGGCCAGGACTGGAAGCCGGAACCTTTGAATTTTATTCCTAACTTTCATCACTATCTTATTTTTGATTGTGTAGAATCACACTGTATGCACTTAACTTTTATAGACCTCATTACCTGCTTGTTTATAAGTGGAAAATAATCATTCCCCTTCTCAAGGGTGCTGACAGCCTTACTAATTGCAATACATTTCAAGATCATTAAAAGGAAATATCACATACAAGTGGAGAGCATAATGGTTATTTTATAAAAGCATTTATTAATCATCAAGATTTGGTTGTAACTTACTTAATTCCCAGTCCATCCTTATTTCTGAAGATAAGGGGAACTCTGAGAGCTTCTCTTTGCACATACTCAAAAGTAAAATCTGTTTGAATAATGAATAAAAAGAAAAAAATCCACAATCAATTCCAATGGCATTGGCACCTCACATTACGTTTTCTCAAAATGCTCCCCATTTCCCTCTTCTCACCAAAGAACTCCACTATCACTTAAAGAAAAATATAAAGAGAATGCATATTTTAGTTCCAAACCGGAAACCAAATGACAGACAATGCTCTCCCAGCTGCTCTCTATTTTTCCTGTTCACTGATGCACATAAAATAGAATCCTGTCAGAGTTTGTCAATTAAGGTCTGGGTTGAAACACCCAGGCTGTAATGAAATACCAAATTAACAATTAAAAGATAATCCTAACTAAATTACTTAGAATCAGCCTAGTACTTTTGGGGCAAATGTGTAGTTTAAACTGTATATTTAAGTTTATACATTTTAAGCAATACGTTTCTACTTAGGAAAAAACATGTTTTCTCATGAGCATTATCTGAGTATAGCAGAAAGCCCTGCTTCTGTGAAGACATCGTTTTCTTTTTATGTGAGGGTTACTATTACTTTCATTAATCAGAAACATAACTGCAGGAGCTGACAGACAGAAATCTTAAAGAGCTCCAGGCACTTAGGAAGACGGTGAAAAATTAATACTTTTTGTGTGGGAGTCACAGTATAACACACAAGCAAACTGAAAATTAAACATGAGTTTGTTATGTTAACGCTGACCAGTATCGCCTTGTTGCTTCACTTTGAGGATTACACAGAACTGGCCTTTCCTGGGGATTTCTTTATGCAATGGTCTGATACAATAGCAGTGATTCGGGGATTAGAGAGAAAGTTACAAGGCAGCGATTTGGGTGAGCCGTGCGTACAAAACCCCATGCTCCATTTGGAGCTTTCTGCCACAGAGAGAAGAGGGATTCCTGCAGTGGCCACGTACTGTTTCTATGGTTCTGCTATTCGCCCCTTCTGACAGGAAAAAACTCACACTTTTATATAGCATCCATACGCTACCTTTAACTGGAAAACATTGAACTTTCAGCACTACAAAATACTCTACATGCTGCCAAGTACACTATACCCTGTATGTATTACATTCAGGTACAGACAAGTAGGTTAACTTCTCCAGGATTCAGCCAGCAATGTACATGCTTCCCAGGAGAGCATGAGAACCTTAGGCTCAAGCTTCTACTGGTGCTGTTTCCCTCCTATAAAAACCCCATTCTGAAAGAAATTGGGGAAACCAAGGCTAAGCTCCCATGCCTGCAGATGTATTTCCCTCTATTTTTACAACTTTTTCCTCGCTGTATTCAGTTAGTAATTATGACAAGTCAGGATATAATATTCCCACTTAAAGTTACCAAATCAGAGCACAGTAATTACCCATTTACAAAAACATGAAAATTACAGAAACTTTATTGCTCCTAGTGTCAAAATAAGTGTAATGAATACTCCAATTAACTAAAGTTACCAAATAAATATTTCTCTACTAGAGAAATCTTCATTTCTCATAGGTATTCCCATTAAAACTATTCTGGCTTTAGGTAAGCAAATAAATAAACCACCAAGATTTTTTTAAGGACACTCTCAACCAAGACAGAAAGTCAACAACATCAAGAATAATATGGGTGGGAGAAGCAGAGGCAGATATATAGCCTAGCAGGCTAGAGAACGAGTAGCTATGGCAAGCTGCATTCAAGCCAAAAATCACACCACTGCCTTGCAGCATCTCAAGAAAATCCTCCAACCCACATTCCTAGCAAAAAAAAAAAATTAAAGAAGAGTTATAATTAAAAATAAAAACAAGGGCATGGCAAATAAAAATAAATAAATATATCACTCAACCAATTCCACGTGATTACATAAACTGACTTTTTCATTCTTACTAACCACTGTCATTGTTTCGCCTCGCTTCAATTCAACTGTTGGATTTATAGAAAAAAAAAACCCAATAGTAAAAATAAAAACAGAGCAAATAGCAAGGCAGACCCTTTCCTCATAATGTCCCAACAAAGCATTTAAATCCCTTGTGGGGTTTAACAAAGCAGACCCAGACCACAACAAAATAACAAAAGACACTCATTTATTTTCAAGTTCCCTAGAAAGGAGAAAGCTACCCAAAGATTTTAGAGCTGCCGAGCTGGGGAAGCTGGGGATTGTACTATAGTTAGCACGTAGCAATGGCAACCACTGGAGTATTTGGAAGATGAGGGTAGAGCGCAATCATTTTCTGGAAAATTAATTAACATTTTCCAGCTAAAAAATAGGTGTTTGTGTTTTGTTTGGAGGAAGAGGGGTCAGGGTTGAGCTTATCTCCTAAACAAATACCTTCCTAAGTAAGATAGGTATTTAATTTCTCCACCACATTAACTTTTCTAAAAGGAGCTTAAAATGCTCATGCAAAACTAAGCCTAGGGGAGAAAAGGAAATTTTCTAAACTAGATTAGTGGCTCCGTAGTTATAGCCATTTCAGGAGGATTACAGCCAAAACTACTCCTTCCTGAGAGAGCCGGTTTAGACGGGGAGTCCTCAATGAGGCCGGGTTTTGGCGATAACCATCTGGGATTCGGGATCCATTTCAACAATGCTGCAGTAAATAAAGGTGACTTGCAAACCCACCCACCCCACCCCCCGGCCCGTTTGATTCCCGGGCAAACCTTTCCCATTTTCCTTCCTGCCGGGCAGCCGCGCCGAGCTGGGCTGTCTGGCTTCGCTTATCGCTCCGTAATTTAAGTCACCTCAGCAAAACAAGTAACTTCGGGGAGGGGAGCGTTGTAATTTAATATATGATAGACACACAAAGAAGTTATTGACTTTAAAGCCTCCGACCCTGCCGAACGGGCTCATCAATCGCATCCTTTTGCCAAAAGGGGTCCTGGATTCAATGGGGGGGTGGGGGGTGGAGGGGTGGGCAGCAGGAATCACCTCCGGCTAAAGTGGGGGTTGGGGTTTCTGCCTCTCCTTTGCCAGCACCTAATTCCTGAGCATCCCGGCGGTGCGCTGGGGTCAGAGCAGAGGAGCACGTCGGAGGTGACGGGTTGGGGGGGCTGCCATTTATCACCACGCCGCCTCCCCAAGCACCCTGTCGGGGCAAAAACCGCCCTCCGGGTTGGGGGGAGAAGTGGGGGGGAGAGAGGGGGACGCGGCGGTGCGGGCTGCAGGGCCCCAGTGCAGCAGCCGTGTCCCCATGTGTGACCCCCCCCTGCTCGGCCCCGACGTCGTCACCGGATCCCCGGGCAGGGGGACGCGGGCGCGAAATACGAACGCGGGCGCGGAGCTACACGTGGAGGCTCCGGCGGCGGCGATGGGCAGCCCCCCTCACACAAACACACACACACACCCCCCACCGCACCCGGGCCGTTACCTTTCCCGTCCATGGCATGCACGAAATCCCCGCGATACATTTTACTCTTTAATTTCTCTTCCAAATTGAAACTCCTGATGCTGACAATTTCCTCCACGTCCGAGAGGTCCTCGTTCTCATCGTACCGCCTTCTGCCAATAGATCGCTAGAAGACAACAAAAAAACCCACATTGTCCGGGGGAAGAAAAATAATAATAATGGGGGTTGGTGGGGAGGAAAGCGCATGGATCGTGGAGAACGATTTGATAAACAAATTCGGGGGGGAAATAATTAAGATAGCAAGATACAAAATGAACAAAACCTGAACCCAAACAAGCTACACCACAGCTGCGTGCACAACCTTTTCCATCCTGTGTCACGGAACTAGACGGGAATAACAGGTGTTTGGCTGCAGGAAAACTAAAACTTGGGCTGCTGGGCAAGCGGGTGCTTAAAGGCGAGCGGGAGACAGGCGTAACTCGCCGAAAATTCACAAGCTACAGCACCGAAGTGCTCTGCAATCCCGGAAAAAAACGTGAACGGCGGCCAATGCTCGTTAGCAACCGGATCATTTTTATTATTATTGCACGTGGATACAAGAGAACTCCCCGGGGAAGAGAAGATGGGGGGGGGTGGGGGGAATCGTTTAACCTGATGCACGCAGCATCCAGGTTTGGGTATTTACATAATCCCAGTGTTTCCATAGCCACACCGGAAGCCGCGATTTAAAAAACACATCGCTTTATGTAACGCTGCGATGGATGCGCAGCCCCCACCCCGCCGCCTGCGCGCTTTTACAGCGCCCGGGGCGGGGGGGTGCCCAAGAGCAAGGGGCAGGAACCAGTTAAATGCAAGGGAGGGGGGTATAGGCCCGGTGCTGTTCCTCCCCCCCCCCCCCCCCCCCCCCCCGGAGAAGTTGCGGCGGGCGCGGAGCCGGGGCTGGAGGCGGCGGGTCCCCAGCCGCCGGTACCGGGGAGGGGCGGCCGCGCACGGAGGTAGGTTCCCCGATGCGGAGTTGGGGTTTGAGGTGGGGGGGTTGTGAGCCCGGTGCACCGGCTGCTTCCAGCAGCTCTGCCCCTCTCCCTGTAAATCCGCCCCGGTAGCCAGCCCTACACACGCGCGGTGGATCAGCACAAACCCACAGGAAAGGGGGGGAAAAAATAAATATATATATATATATATATATATATTATCGTCCCACCCTCGCCTTCCCCTCGGTTAAATTCCATCCCCCCTTCCCCAGTGCCTAAGCTGCTCTCTTGCAAACTAACTCGCTCCGCTGCCTGCGTTTTACATGCATTTCTCCCTTTGCAAACAATTAAGCAAAATCAATTAAAAGGTACAAATAGGAAATAGACAGAAGCCAGCTACACACCAATCTTCTTCCAGAGTCTTTCTCTGCCTCCATTTTTTTGGAGAGTTTCATCACTTAATTGTCAACAGTTCCTGTCCTGCATTTTTGGCCCAAATAGAGAGGAGGAAAAACAAAAGCCATCCAGGTCTCTCTAAAGTTTTGCAATTTTGCACCAGCACTTTTTTTTTTTTTTTGGAGGGGGGAGGGAAAGGGGGGGTGGGGAGGGGGGCGGCGGCGCTGCGTTTTGCAAAGTCCTTAAGGAACCATTTCCAGGCAGAGCGTGCGGAGCAGGGGCGCAGGCGTCGCCGTGCCCGGAACGTAAACAGTGACCGGGGGGGGTGGGTGGGATGGCGGCGGACGGGGGTAAAGCGGGGGGGGGGGGGCGGGGGGTGTCCGGGGGCAGCGGCGCGGTACCGGCCGCCTCCCCCGCTGCCGCCGCGGGGCTGGGTCACGAGTGCGGGGCGGGCGCGACACGCAGGCGCTGAGCGGCCGCGGTGGGGGGGTGGGGGGACATGGAGGGACGGGACACACGGGAGCGACCGGACACGTTGCGGGGGGGACGGACACACACCACAAAGGCGCGGAGGGTCCCTGCGTGGGTGCTGCAGTCGTGCCCCTAAAAGTTGAGCGGTTCACGGGGAGGGGGGGTTGCCCAGCATCACGTTTTAAAGCCCGGCGCAGTTTTTGAGGATTCCTCTTAGAGAGCAGGGAAATTAACGTGGCAAACGCTGGAAAGTAATCATACGCTACGGGGAGTTATGGTTAATTACTGTGCCTAGTTAAACACTCTGTTTTACGGGCGCTTGGCCTCGCCGTGTTCCTCTATCAGCCGGCAGCGAGAGGCTCGGCGCGGCAGCCCTGCCCAAGGCAAACGCCGGCTGATGCATAAAACGCTCCAAAATCTGCACCTATTTGCCTTGTGAGAACAGGTTCTAATATCTATAACGTGTTAAATAAAGCAAAATTGCCTTTGTAATAGGCATGTACAACAGGTAGTTAGAAATCGCATGAAAAAGTAAGGAACAATTACATAAAGTAGATACTGATAGAAAAAAAAATTGAGTATAGTGATACTGCTGGTTCCTAAGACTGCCAGAGGGTCTTGTTTCAGGAACACCAACTCACATCTACTCTAAATCGATGCTGAGCAAATATTGGGACCATCTGATTGCAATAGCAGGGTCAGAGTGCAGGTCTTGAACAGCATCCAGGTTCCGAAGTGTGTCTCCTCTGAAGTGACATCCTTTGCCTCCCCTCCACATCCCCCAAGAAGGGGAACATCAAAGAGTACCTAAACCCAGGGTCGGGGGCTGATGGCTCTGACAGTGCTCCTCTGGTTTGCGTTTTGCAATTATTTGAGGTGGATGTTGAGAATAAATGCATTTCTACCTTCAGTACAGTACTGGTTCACTGTTGTCTCTCCTGCATCAGCAAAAACTGAGAGTGCTCTGACCTAACCAGAACAAATCTCGTAAGCAAATTTCAAACTTTACATGGCTTTAATTCTCAGATCAGTTAAACAGAGGCTGAAACTCCTCTTAAAACAGGGCGTTTTTCTTTACTATTCCTGTCCGCTTCTACCAGCAGAAACATACTCATATACCATCCAGTCACCCTTTGCATACCTAACCAGGTCCTTTCTAGGTACTATATGAACGTATTAAATATTATGCAAAAGGTAAAACACATTAAAATTCAACTTTGCAGTCATCTCTTCGGAAAGATCCATATTTTAATGAATCATGACGTGGATAAAGGCAGGAGAGGACAGAGTTCTAACTTAGGATTCAAGGCACTGAGCTTCTCCTCCTGCATCTGCCAATAACTGTCTGCAGAATCTTGAAAAATCATGTCATCTTTCTCTAACATCTCTCTATTTGCAGGTGATTGAACTTGATTATCATATAGAAGTGTTGTATAGGCTATATATTGAAGTGTGGATTCCAGATGTCTATTACAGCAAGTGCATTATTAATCCATAATCCTGAAAAGATGTATGTGTATGTTAACCTTTCAGCCAAGATTACTCAATCTTAAAATTAAATGCATGTGTACATCTGTAGGATTGAGGCCAGAGTACTTGTACAAGATAAATGGATGTTACTAGAGAATCATCAGACAAAAAACACATAATCCATCCACTCTGTAAAAGTCCACCAAAAAAAGACAGAACAGAGACATAAAAGAAAATCAACTCATTTTTCTAAATCTTTTTTTTTTGGTCATGAACAACCTGGGACTCTTGGTGTATCAAGCAAACGCACTAAGGACTGTATTAATCACATACACCTAGAAACACCAGAGCACATTATTGAAGTATGGAAGTTGTTTCAGAAATATCACAAATTTAATCTCTAGACCGCCAAAAATAGAAAACACATTTTTAACCTTGTTTTAAGACAGAAATAATTGCTATTAAACTACAATTCATTTTACCATTGAAATAATACCATAACCTGTGTATTAATAACAAAAAACCTGTCCCAGACTTAAAAGAACTAGGAAAAAAAAAGGGGGGGGGAGTAGTATGTGGATGATGAGAATATCCCCAGCTGCATTAGATAGGATAAAACCATTTAGAAGCAATATTAAACCCGTGTGCTTCAGGACACGGGTTCAGTGCTGGCAGATGAGGGTTGGGGCTCGCTTCCCCTCCAAGCAGGTCATGCTGCAGGTTCCCAGCAGTGCCCTGAGCTGGGCCCCGTTAGGCAGCACTTGGTACAGGACAGGCCAGGGCTGCCGCAAGGCTGGCTTTCTTCACAGTCAAAAATAAGGGAAAAAACACTTTATATATCAATACAGCGAAAAGGGAGTGGTGATTATTGAGAAAGGGGCTAGCCTGAACTGTATTAAAAAAAAAAGGCACTAAAACTTTCGCTGGATGTTACTATAACTTATTTAAAATCTAATCATGATAATGTGATGGGTCCTGACCTTGTTAGCTTGAAAGTAGGAGCTGTCATTTAATTGAACTGACACTGCAAGGCGCATGCTAAAATAAGAACTATAGTGCTGTGCGTGGGAAGGCGGTCTGAAGAAATGGGTTGATTTCACCCCTACTGAGCTTCCATAGTTATTTCCCATTGGATAGAATGAACTGAAATAATATTTTAAACATTTTTTAAAATATCTTTCATCACATAAAACCTACTGTTCTATACAATACTTTGGGTTAAGACAGAAGACCAGATACTTAACCGGTTTATTGTTTTATGAAGGAAGTTTAAAATTATAGAATTTTTCTAGACATGACAGATCAAAATCTTTCCCCTGCAGAAATTCCATCAACTAAACTTTAAGCTCTACTTTAGATGAGATTTGCAGCAGAGATACTTGCCTTAACCTCCTCACTGCTTGGAACTGCTGACAAACCTTTATTTGCCTTTTGCAACTTCTAATGTGTTGTTTTTAATGCAGATCTACCATAATTTCCATTTTGTGGTAACCTGAATTGGTTTTGGTACAATAACAGGAACAAATAGAAGCAATGATTTGCATGTGAAGCTGGAAATATGTTTAAGAAAAACTGCTATGCAAAGGTTAGCACCTTGTACTGTATCACATTAATCATATGGTACTCAGCAAACCTATTCTTCTTATTCAGTCCTCCCACAGAAAATACAGAAGTACATTTTTACCAGAGAAAAATTATGAGTGTCCTTGTGACAGTGTACAGATTTCTCAGGGCTTTCTGGAGAGAAACTTGGACTTCTGCCACCTTGCTCCAATTGTGTTCATGCATAAATGATCCAGGGACTGGGTTGACATTACCTCTAATTAGGGGTAATAACAGCCTGCTGCTGTTCCCTTTCTCTTGCGTATGTCCCTCGTTTCTCCTGCATTAGGTCTAGTTTCATGCAGCCACAGGGTAAGTCAGTTCTGTGACCTGATCCAGCAGAAAAAGCACCCGTTAAGAGAAAAAAAAAACAGGTGGGTTTTTTTTTTCATTAGGTCAGTTCACTGAAGCTCTGTAGCCGTTTGATCGGTGTAATCTCCAGGATGGAGAGAGTGGGGTGAGGTGAAGGAAGAGTGCAGGACTACACCCTTTTGGTGGCCTTCGGCAATTGCACCGATCAGAGGTAACATCAAACCACAGCCTTGAACTCCAGCATGATTTCAGAACTCCCTGAAGCATTTCGAAGAGTTAATGAAGCATGACTGACTCTTTGTTTCATCCCGCTCTAGAGTGGCAGTATAGAGGTGTGTAATAATGAGTAATTAGAGTTGGAAATAAAAAAAATTATGCTGTTTAGTTTGTACCTCAGAATGGAGCTGCAAAATGGAACATAAAGGGGAAAAAGGGTACACTGCTGCAGTCCTGATGTTTTAGTTGCAGAAGGTGGCT
The DNA here is from genome assembly GCF_963924245.1 of Chroicocephalus ridibundus. NCBI lineage: Eukaryota > Metazoa > Chordata > Aves > Charadriiformes > Laridae > Chroicocephalus > Chroicocephalus ridibundus. The sequence goes on along the minus strand of NC_086296.1, from coordinate 5,129,204 downwards.
TGATCCTTAATTTATATTTTCCTATTTAAGAAACTGGTATTTTATTTCTGATAGAAAAGGAAATAATGTTTATTTTATAGCTACAGTGCTGGGGCTTGGAAGCTTAAAATTGGCCATGGGTTTGGTTTGGAAAAGTGGATGGGATGAGATGAGATTTCTTTACTGCTTCAGTAGGTCCTTTCCGTACGTTTCCTTGAATGAAGTGTGCATCAGTGTGCAATATTGTTAGACCTTTCAAAGCCCTTCCCGATGAATAGGAATAGGAGTGATGGACAGAAGAACAGAGAAACAATGAGTTCAAAGAGTCTATTTTAATACAATTATTTAGAAAGACAGTTGAAGTCCTCAGCTGTATGTCTCTTATGGTTGTTTTTTTTATTTTTAGAGAAATCTGATTTTAGGGGACAGGTCAAGACCTAGGTATTATTTGTGCAGTAGTTCTCACCCATGACGTTACAGTTCAACTGTAATTTTGCACAGAAACGAGAAGAAACAGTGAACAATCAGTCTTGGTTATGCACACATACATAAACATTTTTCATAGCTTATGAGCAGCAATGCAAAATATTTTTAAATGTGTGATTCCACAGAGACACAATGACAGAGGCTTAAATGTTTGCTTGAGATGTGGAGGAAATTTTACACTTTTTTGATTGTTATCTCCCAAGTAAAATGTGGTAATGAAATCACAATATGGTGGTTACTCATTACTTTGCAATGTGGTGCTCAGACTTAGCCTAAGGCATCAGTGGGAGACTCAGAAAATGCTGATTGTGGTGATGAGGTTTGGGTTCTTTTAAAAGAATTAAAGCACGCTGAACAAAGAGTAGTATTTTATAATACTAACTTAGGCTGGACTTTCACTCAGTTGGATCCTATACAGTAGTACTGTCCGCTGTAAAGAAGGAAGGTGGCAAGCACTCCATGGAGTCATTTATACAACAGCAAAGGCTTTTAGAGAAAGACTAAATCAAACTCATTCTTCTAAAGAGGTGTTTTAATGCCCCTGTAGATAAAAATCTAACCAAAAGTTGTTTATAACAAGAAGACTCTGTTTATTTCCTAGGATGGGAATGAGATCAAATCTACATGGTAAGAAACGCTAGTTTCAGGGAATGCCTCTGAAGACTTCAAATCGTTAAGATTATTTTCTTGGGTGCTTCGACTATGTCTTTTTAAAAAGAACGTTATGTAAATGAAAAGCATTAAGTGACCTGGGTTGGTATAGACTGTCATCACCTTTACTGTGAATAAGTAAATATACGACCTTGCACATCAGAGAAAGGTGTGAAGAGAAGAACAAAAGCAAAAATGTTGAAGACAACGTGCTGTATTTTTCCGACTCCTACATAAGGTGGAAAATTTACACGCAATAGAAAATCACCAGTGCTTTTGATTTCTAACGGAACTAGTGATTCAGCTCATATGTGATCATCCACGTGCCTGTAAATAGTAAAAGTACCCTTGTCCACTATTATTTTTATTGTTAAAATCGTATTTTTCTTACTAGAAATTGATAGCAACAAGTTTGTTTCTTACATGTCCCTTAATTCTCCAGACCCACAAGTCTGATGTGGCGCAAGCACCGTATTACGTCTCACCTTTTCAGAAATCATCTTCATAACTGGGATGTGTATTTGCTATGGAGTTCTGCTCTGTGCCTCATTTCCCCCTCTGTAAAACACAGGAAAAATAAATTATGGTTTAAAGGGGTTGCATGAATGTGGTAATAAAAAAAAACTTTCAACACTAGCATACATATCTGTTGAAATGTTCTGCTTAATCAACTGCTTGCTGATAAAAAACGAGTTCATCAGGAGCTCTGTGCATATGAAACAGTTATGAAAACTATGTCACAAATGTATTTATCACTTTTAATTGGAAGCGAGGGTGGATGCTCAGACCACGGGACATTAAATGTCTAAGCTTTTTAGGAGGGGAGACTGAACAAGGAAGTATTTGAGAAATGGCTTTGTGGTTGTGTTTTGAGGGGAGGCAGCGACGAGTGGGGACGGAGCAGGAGGATGCCTCATCCCCGGAGGAGCACCCACCGCCGGACAGGGGTGGACAAAACTAAGGGAAAAACTATGGATTCCCGTCACCCACGCTCCAACCTGAGCCTGCTCACCCGGAGGCCGCGCCCCGGGCTCCAACCGGGCCTGGCTGCGGGGCTTCTCCCCGCTCAGACCCGCTGAGGGGGGCGGCGGGGTGACACCTCCCTCGGGGCTAGGCCTGGCTCCGCGCGGGCGGCGCTGAGCAGGCCGCGCTCCCCTCAGCGCGCACCGCGGCGGCGGGAAGCGGCCCCTGGGGCACGACGCCCGCCCGCCCTCAAGCTCCCTCGGGGGCTGCCGGGAAGCGGCCGCGGAGGAGCGGGGCCGAGGGCTGGGCCGGGCCGGGCCGTCCAATGAGGCGACGGCAGGGCGGTGCTCGGCGGCCGGCGGCGCGCAGGCTCGCAGCGCCGCGGCGGCAGGCGCGGTCCCAGCACCGGCAGCAGCCGCCGCCGGGCGCCATGGGGTGTTAGCGCAGCTGGTGCCCTCGCTCTGCCGCCGGAAGGAGCCGCCGCTGCCGTCGTGTGCCTCCCGCTCCGCTCCTCCGCCCGCCGCCCCGAGCCCATGAGCCTGAACGAGCACTCGATGCAGGCGCTGTCCTGGCGGAAGCTCTACCTGAGCCGCGCCAAGCTGAAAGCCTCCAGCCGCACCTCCGCGCTGCTCTCCGGCTTCGCCATGGTGAGCGCCCGGCCTCGCCCGGGCGTGCAGGGGGCCCCGGCGGGCGGCCCACGGCCTCCCCGGCAGCGGGGAGCGGTGCCACCGCTTCTCCGTATTTCTGGACGAGGAACTCGCTGCCTCCCCTCAGGCTGTGGCGGGGCGGGGGGGGACGGGGACGAGCGCGGCGCCTCAGGCGGCGCGTGGCAGCCCGGGGCGGCGGGAAGCGGGGCGGGCCCTGGCGCCTCTTCCCCACAGCGCTCGGGCAGCCGGGGTCAGGGCACCGCGCCGGGCAGGAGGAGGAGGCGCCGGGGCCGCCCCAGGAGCAGCGGGGGCCGGGTGGGGAGTCCCGTTGGGCTGTCATCGGTAGGGCGTTTTCTGTGGAGAGCTGTCACGCCACAAGTTAGAAGCTGCCTCACGGGTGTTACCTCCGCGCGGCTCCGGTACCTCCTGCAGGAGTTCTTGCTCGCTGCTTATTTTTCCTGCGGGGGATGCTCGGCTTGCCAAAAGCCATACTCGGCGGGACGCTCCTCCCGCTTGCTCCCGTAGGAAACAGCTGGAAATGTGGAGGTTGTCGGCGTTTCTCTGCGGTGTGAGGAGCGAGGCGCCGGGACAGCCCCGCTGCTCCCCCCGCCGGCCACCCCGCGACGGGTGCAGGGGCAGGGGTTGCACTGGAGCCGTGTTTAGGTAAAAATTAGGAAAAATAACTGATTACAGTGGCGTCGTCCCTCCGACTTGCCACATTCGTCGTTAGTCACTTGCAGTTAACGGTGTTTCTTTTGTTCACCCAGCCTTGGGTGTTCCTTAGTTTGGAGTTTTGTGCGTGTTTTAGAAACTTCTTTTTTGTTCGTATGGTTTTTTGCTTTCACATCTGATTATAGAAACGTAGTCTAGTAATCCTGACTATCTCAAATGAAAGCTCCATATAGACTGAAATATGGTAATTTACAGGCATCATCACATGTCCGGTCGTCTAACGTGCTGAGCTGCTAACTTCGCAGTCAGTCCCTTTATTCTTCTGTCTTGAAAACGCTTCGTAGCTGTAAATACCAAATTGTACAGCTCTGGCTGGCTTTGTTTCCTTTTTTGCCCTGCTTTTAACAAGGTGAGCGTTGTCAGCTGTAAAAATACATTTCCCTTAGGAGCGGTTGCTCTAGAGAGAGGATGCTGTTTGACAACGTAGCAGCCGGTCTGCAGCGGTCTTCTGACGGTCAAATAAATGTCACTGACCTCCTTCAATGGCTAAAAACAGATTACAGCTCCTCAGGGGTGGTGGTGGACTGCTGTTCGTTTGACTGACAGGCGACTGTGTTAGTGCAGCGGCATATTTGAGTTGGTTCTCTTTGGGTAACACGCATCAGGCTGGTAGCTCGTACTCCGCTGCTGCTAATGAGTTTTCCTTATTGTACAGCCCTTCTCCTGTGTCAGAGCAGTTTGTCGGGGTGGTTTCTTGAGTCAGGCTTTTACATTGAGGAAGAGAACATGGGGAACTCCCTCTAGTTTGTTGGTTTTTACAAATTTTCATGTAAGGGACGTTGCATATCCATTAATAAAAATACTATTATTTAAAAGTTATACTTAATCTCTTAAATCCCTTTGGCTTTTCTCTAAATGTATACTATGTGGACTATAAAAATCCGGTGGGTGTATGAGGTGAGGCTTCTTCTACTTCTTTCTTGATTTTCTGGAAGAGTTCTAGGAGTTCAGTGTCCTGCAGTTGAAAACTGCGTTTGAATTGATGTTGTTTAGGGTATTTCAGGAAAAAGCGACTTTGTTCCGATTAACAAAATCTGTGGTTGCCAGGAATGCTACATGTGAACGTTCATTGTATTTTAATTTTCTGGAACCTACCTCTCAAAAAATTCCACTTTTTTTTTTCTTCCTTTAACGAGGTCACGCTGGAAATCAACTTGTAGCCTCATTGGTTTTGCGATGACAGATAGTCCTCCAGCTGAGACTTCCTCTTCTATTTTCAGAAGAGCTGACAACTTTCAAGTATTTTTAGATTTCTTTTGAGTTACTTTGCTTATCTTTTAAAGCTGTCCTTCGCAATTTCTGCCTTGAAAAGCAGGGCCTTCTCTCTGCTGTCACGCCTATGCATTGTTTACTAAATTCAGCAGATTCTTTGGCACCTGATATTCGAACAAAATGCTGCTAAAGTACAATCTAGTCTTGGATCTAAAGCTTACAACAGCAATTAAGCGTTATTGTTCCTCTGTTTTCCCTATCTATGCAAGGAAGAAAGAGCCTAAATGACATATCCAGGACCGCCCAGCAAGTTGATGGGAATTGTCAGGAGTGGAATGTGCTCGTTTCCATGCCAGTCCTGTTGATCCTGGCTTTTCAATTAAACAGTACCCGCATCCTCTAGTATGAGCTAGAGTTTATCCCCGCTAAACTGTTCCTTTATTTTGGACTAATTTTGTGTATAACTGCAGGCATTTTGCAAAGTTGATTCCTTCAAGATCGGTTACGCATGCCCCAGTTAAATGATGCATGCTGAAGTCGAGAAGTCAAGAGATTGCCCGGGTCAGTGATGTGTAGAGTATGTAATGCTCAGCCAGGTTTCAAACTCAGAAGCGTTATGCTTCCACGGAGAAGACTGATTAAAAACCTGTTTTGCAATTACTTTTATTTTAGAGCTACACATCATGATTTGCTGCTGTGTGTTAGCTTCAGAAAGAGTTGCAGGGTCTGGTGATTGCAAGCTGATGTTGGAGCTAAGCTCCCACGAGTAAACCTGAGCATTTATTCTCTGCAGGTTTCCATGGATGCTGTCGTCCAGGGCCATACATCTAAGAGGAAATTTATGAAGCTTATTATCTTGCCTTTAGTACGCTTTTCCAATTTATGGGGCCAGCAAGTAATATCAATCCCCCAAATTGTTAGAGGTAAAGAAAGAAATCGTAGATTGTAGGGTATGTGTAGTCCATGAAAGAACAGACGATTCCTTCCATGCAGTAGTGGAGGCATTGAGTGTTTCTCACTTCTGTGTTATATCCCAGATATTGATGTATGATTAATTTTTTTTTCCCTCCCATGGCTGGCTTTATCTGTTTTTATTTCTTAATCCAGTTTATCTGAATACTGGAAATATTTTGCAGATTGTATCCAATATTGCAAGCGCTAGCTCATCCACGCCTACAGTAGCAGTATCAAGAGCTCCAGTGTAGACAGGCTGCTGGCAGGTTATTTTGGTTGAACAATTAAGCCGACTTGTTAGCATCCTTTTGTCATCAGGGATGCATCACTCAGTAGTATGACAACATCATGATACCAGAGTCGCAGATATCAGAGGAAAGTTGTTAAATCCCAACAGTCATCAGACTGGAAAATTCAAAAGATCGCCTCCCATCCACCAGTTAACAGCTCTGTGAAAATACCTGGGTCTCGATTAGGGATTTAAATCATATGTCCACTGTGGTTGACTTAGATATATTTGGGATTTGGAGGACATTAGTTACCAGACAGCATGCTTTTTCTTTTAAGTACCTGTAATGTTTCAAGCTGGCTAGACTGTGGTGTAGATAGTAATATACATGCTTCAAATACTGAATATCATCAAGAAAGTGTCAACTCTTGCCTTTGAAATATAGCCAATACAGTCTTCTGAAGACAGCTTCAGTCATGTTTTGTAGCAGACTGACTGCACTGATAAATATTTATGAAACTGATTTCCATAATAGTTGATGTTGAAGTAACGCTAGGTAGGACCCAGGGCCAGCTGCTGTCAGTGCTGAACAGATACTGTAGAAGCTGTTTTAGCTGTACTTAACTGGATTGCTGGTAGAGACACGTTCAACAGCTGTGTTTCGTAACCTGCAGCAAAGTGTTGCTTTTGCCACCACTTATCTTTTATATATGCACTTATTAGCACTGTGCTCTGAAGAATCTTCCCCCATATAAAAGGTTTCTTCTTTTTCAGTTACGAAAGCAACGTTTTGTTGCTCCTTTGAGCATCCCTGTCTCAAGGTCATAGACAAGGCAGGCAGCTTGGAGCACTTAGGGCTCTAATGGATAAATGATGCTTAGCTTCTCTTCTGTATAAAACCAGTAATAAGATCGTTATTTTGACTTACCTTTTTTAATTTCCAGTGACTGATTCTGATTTTTATGAGTTGTTTATAACTCTTAATGAATGGTGCACTCTGTGAGAGCCTGGCTCTGTGCCTCTGTCTCTGGGAGTGAATAGTACTGTCAGGAAAACAGACCGACAAACTGACTGACTTGGGAGCCGAGGAGGCAGCCAGAGGAGTGCTGATTTCTAGTGATGGCCATGACACCCGTCTCATTCTTGACTTTTCTCTGTGGTCCCACAAATAGGCAAGCAGTGGGGTAGAAGATGGAGCTTATTATTGAAATAACCTTCTGATGTGAACCTCAAGACTTGTAGAAACCACTTCTATGTGCATGGAGTTTTTTTCCTGCTAAGAGTAGTGTGTGCTATGAAGAGTCACTTGCATGTGTATCTGTATAGATAACCAGATATAGTCAAGTCTAGTCCTAGCTGCGACAAGTGAAGGTAAGAAAATATTTCTGCAGATAGGTGATGACTAAAATATTTTAGTGATCACTATGCAGTTTTACCTTGGTGTGTGTTGATCCAGTGAGGTGAAGGTGTTGTAGCACCGATACATTTATCCAGGTAAGATTTGCATCCTCCTCTTGCTGTGTGGATGGACTGTTACAAAACGCAACCATGATGTTTGATGAACACAACTTTCTTTTAAGCCACTCCTGACATGCTAGACTCTATATAAAAATTATCTTTTCCTCTTAATCAATTTCCTGTTCAGGAATGGTAGCTGTGGCCAGGGAAGAGGAGGTGGGAACAATCTTGGAAGGGTATGCAGATAACTCTAGACTTGTGTTCATTAAGAGGTGGTTGGTGTCTTTAGTAAGACTGATGTTTGAAGCTGACTTTGTCCTTTCTGAAGGGGTTTTGCTTGTTACAGTCTGTGAGGCGGCTAACTGCATGAGCAGTAGATGTAGTAAGAATGGGATCATATCGAGAGCCAGTCTTTCTCAAAGTATTCCATTAAATGGGTCATTATGAGATTGTCTATATTTAAACCTAGTAAGTTTTAATAAGATTGGTGTCTTGCTCTGTGATTCTTGTCTGAATCTGCAAGATGCAAAGGACAGGAGAGCACTTGTGATTGGAGCTCTAGGCTGGTCAGATGGCATCGCGTGAGGTATGGGAGACAAATCGACGGCCAACCCATTATGGGGATGTCAGTAGTTGCTGCCTGCAACCCCCTGGTTACAGAACATATGTAGCTAAAATCAGGTGCCTAGTGGAGAAGCGCCAAGGAGTTTGAATTAGCTGTGGCTCTGTCCGGTTGAAGCTCTCTGTCCATGGCATGCTGAACTTGATCGTGACTCGCCACTGTGTGTCAGCGCTAGTACTTGATACCATGAGAGATAGTATGGCAGTTACAATGCCAGCTCCCAGCCCGTGTTATATTCCTGCCGATCAGAGCTCAGAGTCATCTTTGCAGGGAAGGCGAGAAGAGGAAGTCATCTATAAATAGTTCATAGATAATACAGACTTACTTGAGAGAAGGCATTTTATTTCCTTTTTCAGAATCAGCAGCCGCTGCTGTAGGGAAAAGATGCAAGCTTGTGATTTAAGTCAGAAAGCTCTCAGATACTCTGTTCACTGCTGTTGCTATTACACAAAGAACAGCTACCTCTTTTCCTGTGTTGAAAGTCTTGAGTGTCAGTATGACTTGCTACATGGGTGGCTCTTACGACAGTTCTTCCTTTTTGTTTTCCTTCTGATTGTTGTCTGTCGTGTTTTATTTTCCCTTCTTATTTCAGAAACCCCTATCTTAAAACAGGAATTGAATTTGAAGCTTGTGTTATGCTGGGATTAAAACCAGCCTAAGTAAAACCAACATACTGTCTAGTAGCATGTAAAACTGGAGAATAATGCTAAAATTTGGAGCAAGTCATTAATTTCTGTCCTGCTGCTCTGGTAAAAATGAACAAGTGACAAACCAGGACAGTTGCTTATCCTGCATTTCTGTAGCAATGTAAGCTTCATTTGCAGCTATATATGTGACTGGTGCTTTATATTTATTGCTACTGCTGGTGAAAATTGTTGTATTAATGTATCACAGGTCACTTCTTGCAAAGCGGTGGAGTCAGTATTTGTCAGAGGCACTACCTAAGTATTTTTGTAGAAATGGAAACCTTCAGAGCATGCAGGACTTTTGATTTCCATTTAAAAGCAGGAACTTTAATCCCCTCTGGTCTCATAAACCATGGAAGCATTATAAACAAGGAAGTGAAATGAACTTATTTCAGGATATTAAATAAAACTGAAATGCAGATTCTTCTAGAGAACAACTTGTTAAATTTCATGCAATACTGTAGTATTCAGGCTGCAGTGACTCTGAAACCTAGGACTGTTGGAAGCCTTACCATGGTTCTGTGCACAAATTCAGTTATCTTCTGAAAAAATCTGAATGCCCACCTTCGTTAGGCTTATGAGAACTCCAGTCCTGCATCTAATGTCATGAGAGTCCTTTTAATTTTGTCAAGAAGCTGTAGTAAATCTTGCAGTCATATCTGTAGGATGATCTGAAGTTAAAGTTAGCTCTTCTTTGAGCCAGGGATTAGACCAGATGACCTCTTGAGGTGTCTTTCAACCTACGTTATTCTATGATTATGCAGCAAGGCAGGATGCTTGCAGCATGGCAGCTGCACAGTAGAAACCATGTGGCAAGAATGGTTTCTAAGCAAAGAAGCTTTGAAAGCAGCGAAGGAGAAGCTGCTGAAGCATGTTGTATTGGATTCTGTGCAGACATCAATGACCTGCCCTGAGGGGCCTGTCTTCTGAACCACTGTTGAAACGGGACACAGGAAAACATCCTCCTGCGTGGAACATCAGTGTGTACCTATGAGTTCAGGCTTTGCTTGGATTTGGATCCTATCAGATGAGCTCACCAGGGCCCTGTTTTTGCAAGTTTTAACTTACAAGGGCAGTTGTGATCTGTGCATTTTGAAATCGCAGCATGAACAAAGGAGAGAACTTCTGATGCTTCGCTTCACTGTTTGAAAACAGGCATGGGGCCTCATAATGAAAAATGGAGCTTTTTGTTTTAGGTGCCTGGCTTAAGCTTGGCCCAGGAAGTAAAGAATTGAGTTGGCAGTTTTTGTTTGAGTTTTTAGTGAAAGGCTTCCCAAATTAGCTTCCTTGACAGTTTTAGGAGACAGAAAACATGAACTGATTTTTCACTTACGGGTCAAGCTGGAGTTACTCTGCCAGGCACGAGCACAAGGAGGCTTTGCTGTGCCCCCCCAGCGACTTTCCATTAGCTTCAGTAGACTCTGAAACCCTTCGGCATTCTGTATCCTATAACCTCCCCAAAAGTCTCAATCTGAAGTGAGTTCTGCAGTATCTGGTAATCCTGAAGGAATGGTAAAGAGAAGTGTTGCTTTCCCCACTCCTGCTTTCAGGGTGTTTCTAATGCTGGTGTCAGTTATAGCTGCAACTTTGTGCATTTTCTCTCTGTGTATGGGTGTCTGTGTCCAGCCACTTGGCTTCAGCATAATTTTTTCCTGTCCTCTCTGTGAACCCATGAAAAACTCTCTTCTGTCTTTTGTTTCTTGTGCACGTACTCCATAGTTTCTATGACATTTTGTCACTGGTCAGTTTAAGAAAAACATCAAACTCCCTTTCTGGAGAACTTGTGGTCTGCAGAGAGCTGTCAGCGTTGTTGTGGAGCTGCATCTAATGTGTCTGTCTTGTAAGTATACCCTGAATGTTGGGAGTCTGTTACACTCATCCTTTAGAGGGCTGAGCCTGTAAAGCTGTGATCCTTTTAGTGTCAACAGAATTATTTTTCTAGCCACTGTAGTCTCCCAAGTGGATAAATCGCGATGCTTTCTCTCAAAGCAAGTGGATATTGTTTCTCTTTTAGCATTTCTGTTATTCACTTTGGTGTAGGATGTTTCCTGGCCCAGTGGTCATCAGTTGATGCAGTTAGTACTCTTCCGGTTAGTTCCAGCCGTGGACAGGAGGTCATGTTGCTTGTTGGCAAGGTAGCCAAGTAGGACTTAACTTCAAGTGTCATTCCTGGTTGCTGGACTCCCTTAGCGTTCACCATCAGGGCTGTGCTGGCATGAAAACCACTGTGGAAGGGACTGAGTTGGGAGAAGATGCTGAAACTGGACCAGTTGTACACCCCCTGTGGATGTCCTTGTCTTTTCTAGGAGGCTCCTCTGGGAGCTTGTCCTCCCCCTGGTGCTTTGTGGTATGTGGCCTCCCTCCAGCAGCTTTCAGCCGTATGGAGGTGTATGCGAGGCTTCAAGGTTGGGATGGCTGATTGCCCTGCTTCTGCCTTCACAGCTTATTAGCATCCCAAACCGGGAATAATTGTCAGTGTGTATGGATACTCGTCTGCCAGCTTATTTTGCATGTTAGAAGACTAGTACTTAGGCTATCTGTCAAGTGATGTTGATGCTACCCACAATTATTCTTAAAGAGAGTACACTTCAAATTACAGTAAGTAATTGCACGGTATGGTTTGAGCTGAAGGAAGTTACGCTCTTCCTGCTCGTGGGGTGAATAGTGGCAAGCATTGAGTAACACCTACAGTCTTGCTGGATTTTAGAAAACTCTTCCTCTGAGAGGTGATTTGGGGCCTACCTGTGCAACAAGCTTCCTGTGCAAGGCAGATCTGTGTTAATGTATTTGTCAGACGTATGAACTGAAGCCTTGCTTGCTCGTGTAGCTCAATCTTGGGTTTCAGCTATCCCATCAGTGTATAATGGTTGTCAGTATTCCTGGGGTCACTCTTTTAGGGCAACACCCAGAAATGTTAAAATTAAATCTTTTTAACCCAGGAGAACTTGGATTCCTGGTCTCGATGTCTCCTTTTAATAGTTGTCCCTGTGATTCTGTCAGTGCTTACCTAGACACAGAGCTGTCTGCATATCTGAATGCTATTTAAATTAAGCTGGTTTCTTGCAATATTTTGTTTTGATCATGCATATAATTATAGATAAATGAGAAACAGGTACATTTAGATTGAATGTAATTATTTAGCGTTTCTTTTTTAGCTCAGGTTAGGTAAAGAAGAGGAAGAAAAGATTTCTTGGTGGTGTGTTGAAATGGAAAGAGCAGTAGCTTCAAGACAGCTGGTATGTTGGAATTAAGAGAGTGACTGAATTTCAAAATCAGATGCTTCATACCATTATTACATGGAGACATTGATTTATGGAAATAGAAATTGTCTTCAATATTTGGCGAATTAAATACATCAGTTCTTAAAAGAAAATAAAGTCTTCATTTTATGATGCTCTTTAGTGTCATGGTTATGTTAACGTAATAAGTACCAGGATAAAGGATTAAAATGTCTTGCAATGCTGGATGTTTTTGAGTCCAGACGTGCACCAGAAAATTTACAAGAAAAAACATTGATTAAGTATGAAAATGACTCCTCAGTGGTGAAGGATTGCAATTGATCTGTGAAAAACACAGGAAGCCCAACCTCCCACGAGTACATTGTGACTTCACAAGCAATCCTGCAGAAGAGAGACCTGACGACCAAATGTTTATCCTCCCAAATGTGAAGTTTCCCACAGTTGAGAAATGGTATTTTTAAATCTTCAAGCAAGAATGTTATATGCATTAATATAATTTCTTGTTGAGTTTCTTCTAACACTTGGAAACTGCTAGTTGGCTGGGTGGTTAGACTTATGACAACAAAAGCTTTCAATAAAGGGATTAAAATATTGGCAAATGGCCTAGAATGCCCGTTGAAACATGGCTGAGCAAAACCCTCAGTGTGTTAGCAGTTAAGAGTTCTGGTGTCCTGGAACATGCTGGTTCTGGGAGTGAAAGAAGGTGGGATCCCGGACGAGGTGTAGCTTGGCTCAGCTCTTGCAAAATACTGAGGTTTGAATATTCTTGCTGGGTTTGCAGCTGGTTTTGGGTCCTAGTTTCTACATCTTCCTGCATCCATGTTTTATGAAATTTCCTTCATATCAGCTTATGAGAATTGAGGTGTTAGAAATGTATGCTATAGGCTGAGCATCCAAACCATTAATAATGGCATGTGGTAATGGGTTGAACCTGCATTGATGGGATGCAGAAAAGCTGATTCGTTTTAGGCACTTTGTTGTACAAACTGATTTAATTTTTTTTTTTTTAGGGCAAACTTGTACATTACAGAAAAACTAGGTTCATAGCTTAGTGCTGCCAAGGGTCTGAGGTCCTGGTACAACTGCTTCTTCCTTGGTTACGCAGGCCTGTGCCACCTTCATTGTCTATCAGAGGCATCACAGAAGCAGCTCAGCTCGCTAAGCTAGGAGAAGATTACCACTTCTTAACCAGGTTAGCTTTCACTGGGCTAGCAAGTTGAGTCATTTCAATGAAGGATCAAGGGTGGGCAGCCAAGGCGCAGAAAGGGCTGGTGTGGATCAGTCTGAACTGTGCTGAATGGCAGCCCCCGCGCCTTCCTTATATAGTGTACATGTGTTTATAGTTAAGACTGCAGTTAATTTTTTTCCTCTGCATTTTAAACATATTTTGTCTATTTAATGAGTTCCTTTGAGAAAGTGAACTAAACATAGAGACGTTGTATTATTCCTTCTCTGGAACTGTGCTTTGTCTGAAAGGCAAGAGCTGGGTTTATGAGTTTCCTAGTGCTGTTACTTAATGGTAATTTCTGCTCCCTAAGCACGGGTGTGCTTGGAGATCTGAGTTTATAAAAGGGCATGGCTGCGTACCATAGAGAGGACTGGACCTTGGAGCATCTTCATGAGATAGGATTGCTCGCCCAGAGGTGAGGCGGGACACAGCTTCCAGGGTTAGAGTAGCTAGTGATGTCTGGCAGCACTCTGTTTTTCTGGGAGACTACTGTTTTATCTCTCCTCTAGCCTCTAACAGGCCTGTTTGGCTGCTGTGGACATTGTGGAGACTTTCATGTTTTGAATCTGTATTCTAGAGTCTGCTTAAATACTTACTTTGAGTGAAAGAATATAGCTGAGAGCCCTAGGGAAAGGTGACCTTTCTAATGAAAGGCTCCTGTTCTTCAGAACTTAAATATCCAAGGAGAAAGGACCATCAAGATTGTGATGGGCAGTCTGCTGCCTTCACAGGTTTTCGTGTTATAGATACTTCAAAAGACTTTGTATGGTTTTCATTCTACATATGTATGGGATACAAAGCATTTGCTAATACCCATCAAAATTTATAATCTGTAGTACAAGATCAAAAACTGCCTCTACAGTATAACACAAGAAGGAAGAAATGTTCCACTTTAGGAGTCCAAGTATGTTGATCACAAAGTTCAGCTGTGTTGCTGGGATGAGCTGGAGGTGGCAAGGGGGTTGTGCTGTTCAGAGCTTTTGTGTATGCTGGTGGTTTGCTCTGCAACAGAACAGTAAGTATGAAAATGGTGGCCTTTGCTCAGACCTAAACTTGGGCCTAATGAAAAGGGTGCAAATGGACATGAAGAGACATTAAAACGCAGACTATTATTTTGTCTGGATCTGGTGATCTTCCGGAAACATGATTTAAACTTAAAATAATCTATAGTCAAATAATATGTGATGTAGGTAATTAAATCTCTCTCTTCTTTCCTTTTCAGGTGGCTATGGTGGAAGTTCAGCTAGACGCAGACCATGACTACCCTCCAGGTCTCTTGATAGCCTTCAGTGCCTGTACTACTGTCCTTGTTGCAGTTCACCTTTTTGCACTCATGATAAGTACCTGCATTCTTCCAAATATAGAGGCTGTTAGTAATGTGCATAATCTCAACTCTGTAAAGGAATCTCCTCATGAGCGTATGCATCGGCACATTGAGCTCGCGTGGGCATTTTCTACTGTCATCGGGACTTTGCTCTTTCTTGCAGAGGTGGTGTTACTGTGTTGGGTGAAGTTTCTTCCTTTAAAGAAGAAAACTGATCATCCCCTCCAGAGCAACAGTTCTACCATCACATCAGGACAGGCAGCAGCCATTGCATCGACGTCTATTATGGTTCCCTTTGGATTGATTTTCATTGTGTTTGCAGTCCACTTCTACAGGTCACTGGTGAGCCATAAAACAGACAGGCAATTTCAAGAACTGAATGAACTTGCTGAATTTGCACGGCTCCAGGATCAGCTGGATCACAGAGGTGATACTGTCTCCTCAGCCGTTACCCATTTTGCGTAAACCTGTACTTAAAGAAAATAAACCCATTATTCTGCTTCTGCCTTGTTATGTTGACTCCCCTGTGGATGAACTGGTTGAACTGTGGATTACTGTTTAAAGAGAGATTATAAATGTTGTTCTAACCCTTTAGAGAGGAAAAAAATGTTCCTTTCATATGACTTTGTCTCTCTGACATCTGAAGGAATGGATGGTGGGGTGCATCCCTCCTCTCGTGGGCACTGTCTAGATTGCTTCTTGTTAATGCTGAATGGTGATTGTATAAATACATGGAGAATAACATTGTAAATTTGGTATTTGTTAGGGATGGATAGAGAAGCTTTTTTCCCCCCTCTCTTTATTTGATGTTGGCATTTACTAGAAGATACTGCTTGTCCAATCCATATTGCATGGCATGATACAAATTACTTGGGATATGCAGCAATTAGCACTTGGTTTCGGTGCTAGCGCTGTTCTCTCTAGAAAGCCTGACAGATGGTAGAAGTGAAAGCTTTCCCACCACTTTTCCCAGTATGTTTTGCTGCCAAGTAATTATTACTTTACTGATTTCTCCAGCGCCTTTTTCCCATGGCAGTTACACATTTTATAACTCGCTAAACGCTAAACACCCATGACTAGTCTTACTGCGATGTGGCATGGCCACATGAGTAGGAATGAGACTCTACTCTTCCTTGGAAGAAAATAAAAGCAATAACTGTTTTAAAGTTCTCATGAGCTGGCACATATTATCTGGACAGATAGATTTGCCTGTTTCCCATTTAGGAATCTTTTTTTAAAAAGAAGGAACTAGATGGAAACTGTCACTGGATAATTTTTTTTTGCTTGAAAATCAGAACCACTGCTGGGTTTTTTCCAAGCCAAAGTAGTAATTATTTTGTACTTTTATATTATAAATATATTTTTAATAAATCCTCAGATGCAAGCAGCAAAAGGTGCTTTCTCTGCATTGAATTCCCAAGTAATTAGCTATGCCTTGGTCTTCCTTGTTTAGAAGAAGTCTTTTCCTTGATGAAGTGTTGTATTTAATAACTTGTTATACATTTTTGCTTCCAAAGGATCTGGAAGACTACTTTTCTCTATGTAGATTTATTTATGAAAATAGATTATTTGTAATTAATATTGCTGCTTACTTTCAGACACGTCTGTTACAGCGAGGCTACTGTGTCGTTTTTTATTTCCTCTTCAAGCAAAAACTTCCATTTCGTCCCTCAGATAAGAGGCTTGTCCAAGAAAGACTGCAGCCGTTGTCCCGGGCAGCTTCAGTAATTCTAGCTGTGTCTAGAAGTGGAATTTTTTGGAATGCAGTTCTGCTGTGGAGCAGCTTTGGGCTTTAATGGGTAAAAGCTGTTTTTAGAACACAAACTGAGACAAGTTTCAAGAGTAGTGGAACAAAATTGACCTCCCTATCCTAGCTAACACTGGGGAATAGAAACCTGGGGGTCTGAAATTAGACAGGAGTGAACGGGACAGTGCGGTGGAGCTGTACGTGACTGAGCCTGGGCTGCACATGGTGCTCACGCCCAACCTCCATCTCAGGTTATCCCGACAGATTTCATCCCTGTAGGATGTGCCTACAGAGTTAGGGTAGCAGAGCGTGTTTACTACTGAAGCAGCCTCACGAGGGGAATGGGACTGATGCCTCATGTCAGCACCACCGCTGTGCGAAGTGTTGACGAGGTTACCTCTGGTGTGTTTGTATTCTGAAAAACAACAATCAAAAAACCCTGCTGGGCTGTTTTATCGGTGGCGTTCTTGCAGGGATGTTCTTGGTTCACAAGCAGAAGGCAGCTTTCCACTTGCTGTTTTCACAAGTCCCTCTGTCATACAGATGTCAGACTGGATTTTCTCCAGCTCTGCCATTACATTATGCTTCAAGTATATTCTGTTACTGGTGTAAGTCTGCTGATGGTGAGAATTGTGACTACAGTCCCACAGGTGCTCGTTCACGGAGCACTGGAAGGATTATGTTAGTAAAGGCATTAATGAAGCAGCATTCCAAAACACAAAACCTTAGTAGTAGGCACAAAATGCACCTTCCCGTCCTTTACTGGAATACTTTTCCTGTCTTGGGAGAAAAAAAGACTCTTAAAAACCCTCAGTAAAGAAAGAAAACCTGACTCAGTATTCACACTAGAGCAAATGGTTGAAAGGGTGGTTTCAGGCTTAAAAATCATGCTTCTGTCCATAAATTGTGTATTTAAACCATACAGTGTTATCTTGAATGGAAGTCCAGACAATATATTTCCCAAGTTTATTTTGTAAAATTACTTGGTGTCCTGGATAAGTAGCTGAGCTTGTCTTTATCTTGTGGATCTTTTAGAAAGTGACACAGACGTGGGGTTTTTTGTTTTTTAGAAATACAGAATTAGAAGCTAGTGGGACCGCCTTATTTTTAACTTCCTTAAGCTGGTGGGTTCTGAGCTAATGGCGCTGTTACTACAGCTGCTTTTCTGACTATTTTCTGCACTTTAAGCCATGATATCGAGTATGTTTCATTTTCCAGCTGTGGAAATGGTCATGAAAGTTATACTTTGAGCACAGTCTTGTAACTGTGTGCCAGAGGCAGTAACCAGACCCAAACACGTGGATCTAAACATTGAGTGCACTTAGAATTTGTTTTTTATCCCTTATTTATACTAATGGTATTATGCATTTACCTCAAGCATTTTAAACATTGGTTATTGTATATCACTTATTTAGATATAAAATACTGAAATAAAATATACTCAATTGTTGCTGATTATTTGTTAGCTAGAGGCCTAAAATGTGCTGATTTTTTTCTACATCACTTATCTCTTCAGCTATGTTGTGCTAATCTTGTGTATTTCTGAGGATCTCTTAAATGTATTCAGTTACTCGTTTCAGTCATAATATGAAGATAAAATTTCCTGTTCACGTAGGCAGGTATAAAGAATGTAACGTAGTTGACATGTTTTTCCTCCTGTCAGCACTGCTTAAATCTTGGGACTAAGCATGTTGTATTTTTACTCTCTCAAGTGCTTAAATAGAGAAGTAGGTTATCTTTCAGCCTAGAAAACATGAAGAGTCGAGGGACCAAATGAACTGTAAACCAGTGGTGATGCTCAGAAGCACGATATTAATCAGGTGAACTAATGACCCACTCCCACAGTTTGTTTTTCACCAGCTGGCTGCAGTGCCGCCTTCCCTCGGGCTTGTGGGTATCGCTCAGCCGATCTGAAGCGCCACGGCTGGCGCGGGGTGCTTGCGTCGGGTAGAAATGGAGTGGCCATCGCAACCCCACTGAGTGACGGGGTCCAGCGCGTGGGCTGGCCCAGGGGCAGAGCCAGGGTGAGATCAGGTGCTCTGCGTTCCCCAGGGTTAGGGGCAAGAACCGGCATCGCATTATGGAAAATGTACAGAGAGAGCAAGTGAAGTGGCATGAAAAAAAATATTAATTGAAACATGATCTGTTACAATTTCAAAAGCCATCTTGGCCGCAGGTATGTATTGGGCTAAATTTGGGAGGAAGTGGGAGGGGACAATTATTTGACTGTACTTTTCTAGGGTTTTGCTTTTACAGCATATAATGGAACCCCTGCTTCTCCTCTAAGGCAACGTGAAAGACCTTGAAACCAACAGGGTGCGATTTCTTCACAGGAGGAATAAGCCAGAGAAGCTGGGCTAAGAGTCACTGCCTGTCTTCCAGCATTTTGCTGCTTGTGGGTTTTTTCTTCTTTTTTTTTTTTTCTTTTTTGTTTTCTTTTCCAAAATAACGGGGGGTGGGAGGAGGCCTCCGAGCAAAGCCACCTGCAGAGTGAAGCATATGTGGGCAGCCTTGAGGGGAAAGCGAGGCAGACCATGACACAATACACCCCGGCGTGGATCTGAGACTCAAAAGAATAAGTAACCCAGGATCGTGTTCTTATCTTACATCTTTTTTTCCTTTATCATCCGGTCCAGTTATTAATTTTGGCTGTCATCAAACATCGCCTGGGCCTCTGCTAAAACACCATCTGGATCAGCTAGTTCAATCTAAATAAAAAGAATACAAATCAGTTACGCAGTGTAATTGAAGAAGCTTACGGTTTTATAGATATTGATTACTCGAGTATTAACGGAGAATCTCCTGTGTATCAGACTTTAGTTTATATTGCAGCCTTTCAATTACTGTTTTCAAAACATTGCTACGCTTCCCTAATTTTATCGGCATGTTGAACATCACTTCATCTCCTTGAAATAGCTCTGTGTGGAGTGGACTGATTCTCCTTTAATGCATTCTTAGACAAAACTGCCTTTGATTTGTAGCCTGTTGGGTCTCATACAGTTTCAAAAGGTGTGTAATTGCAGTTGCCCAAATCAAAGGTCGTGCGAAAGCAGGAGCCTGGAGTCACATAACCTGCGTGCAGCTGGATGCGGGTTCTTGAGAGGGAAGTGCCAAAGCCCTGCCAGGAGCTTGTCGTCTCACTCTGACCCGCTTTATGTCCTAATGCTTTCTAGTGGGTTCGTGTGTGTGGTGTTCTCCCAGGCAGAAGACATCCAGTCTTGTTCTCATGTATTTTGTTACGCATTCTGAAGCCTTGGCTCCAATAATTAGAACAGCAAATATCCCAAGTCTGCTATGTTGTGTCTTTCCCCGTCTCAGCAGTTATGTTCAGATTCTGCATTGATGCATCCCCATCACCACGTACTGGATTCCTTCAAAGCCTACGATAATCGCTCTCTAGTTTTCAGCCATTTTCTGTCCGCCTCCCCACCCTTTGTTCCTTTTACCTGCTAATAAAGACACACAGTGATGCTTCTCCCATGCAGAAGCTCAGATCCTCACTGTCAAACTCTTGCCAGGCAAAAGCCGACTATTTAGTCCCTCTCTGGTTTTGGCAGTTTCTAACATTCACCCTATATCTACTTTTTTCTAACAGCTGCTTGTGACAGTAATTTGGCAACAGGTTTATGAAAATCTGAAGTCAATTTTTTCTCCTTTTATCTGTTACTTCCTTCATATTCTGAGATCAATAAATCTCTTCTGATGGAAAGTGCAATAACAGCACGCAAAGTTGATGCTTTCTTTTTGCTCATAGAGCAGAAGAAAACCAGGTCATAATTTGGTCTTCAGGGAGTTAAATAAACAGCCAGGCTTGAACATCCTGCCTTAGCGAAAGGGTAATTCACCCCAGGGCTGCTGGGCTGGGTTGTTGGAATCCAAAGCTGTTCTCAGATGACCTTTGACAAACCTAAGGTAAATATTTTCAGCTACAGAAGTACTGTGCCTTTCACTTTTTTTGCAAAATCGAGATTGTTTTTCCCTGGTGAGTGTTTAGTGTTTATTATTCTGCACTGCCGTGGGTGTGCCTAGGACTTGCAGGATTAACTGGCTTGTCAAAAATGTCTGTGCTCAAGGGGCTCTTGCTACAGAAACCAGATTTGAAAAAATAAGAGAAGCAAAGGCGTAACAGCCGTGAGCTTCGGTAGGCTGTGCGTGCCCGATGTCATCTGCGCCAACCTTGACCCTGGAGCGGAGGAGGAAGGTAGGTGGCTTTACCTGCCATTGGGCTGTGCTGTTCCCCGGGTTAATGGAGTAAAGCAGGGTGCTGTGGTTGTCCAGTGTGGTTCTGCTCGGCCCTAAGCAAAGAGGAGCTTGCCCACCCGACACCCGTCTGCTACACATGTCCCTCTACCAGCCCCTGACTCGGGGTGCCTGGGAAAAGGAAATAGCTGATATTAGCACTGCAGCTGCTCAGGTTTCGGTAAGGTCTAGTTGCCTTTAGCAGTTTGGCTTGGTGAAATCATTTTGTTTTGACGCAAATCCCACTATTGTCTCTGCCTCTATTGTCCCCACTTCCTTTGTGCTGCTCTGAGTCTCTAAGCAGTTTTGGTGCATGAGAACTGCATTTTTCCAGCTGTAGGCAATTAGGAGGCTCCATCAGCGGCTGGATGGGCCATTTGTCCCTACGGGGTTGTTTAGGACAGTGCTGGCCAAAAGACTCTGAGCACACACCCTGTGAGCTGGGAACCCCACGGGGGTAATCGCTTGAAGGGTGAAATGCTACCTCGAGAGCTGACGAATGCAAACATCACTAGCAAACCCGAAATTTCCAAGCAATTACCTTTGGGATTGGATACTGAGTAGGGGCAGGAGCTTCGACTCTGCCAAAGTCAATCAGAATTCCACATTTTGGTATATCTGCTGCCCAGATACCTTCAAACAACTGTCCCTTATCCATGTAGAAAAATTTCCCAGGGCCATGCTTCTTTCCATCTTTCCAACCTCCTTCATACCGATTTTCATTTGCTGCAATTAAATACATGAACAGACCATGAAATTTGCACAGTTTCATTACGGGGCTACAAACAAAATGAATCAACACAGCAAACTGACAGAAGAGGAAATAATCTGTTTGGCTTCTCTTAGTAATTCCGAGGGGGCTGCGGCACGGTGTGTCGCTTAACTTTCACAGTGCTCTGTTTGCTGTGCCGCAGAGGGAGAAAAGGCTTCGGAAGAAGCCCACGCCTGCCCACTTGGAACAAGAACTGCATTCACCTGCTTTGCTCCTCTCCCAGTGATATTCATTTTTTGCTGATAAGCGGAGTGAGTGAGCTCAGGGTAAGACTAGTAGCTGAGTCACTCTTCACAACATAAAAAATTATAGCACACAAGTTTTGAATTTGTCACTGCAGCAAATCACGCAGGATCTCTGGCTTGAAGAGGTTTGCTTGTCTGGGCAAGGAACAGCAGCACTGTCTGATCGTTGTCCAGTCAAAATAATCTTGATTTCAAATAATACTTGAGTTATGTTTTTCCTCAATGAATTACAGAGCGAGAATTGCTGTGAGTGTCTGCATGGTTCAGGCAGTCAGCTACAGACTGTTTTTCCAGCTGTACTGCATCTCTTGGCGTTTTTCTGCCAGTCAAGAGAGGGTTTTTTGAGCTCTGTGCTGCTGTCCAGGAATTATGAACAGGGAAAGCAGAGCTGCAAGGGGAAGAGAGGAGCTCATCCAGGGACGCTGGTTGAGAAGGGGCATCATACCCATGGCTGGGGCTGGGATACATCCAGGCCACCCACCTCTCACTAGGAGAGCCCTCTGCTGTCCTCTTTTCCTACTTATCGTGTTTCAAAGCCAAAAACCATGGGGATTTCTGACCAAGTTACTTAGTGGAAATATCTTTGGGACTCAGCTGAACTCAGACATTCTTCACGGCAAGAGGCGGCCAAAACACCAGGGCACCCCACGCGGTGACACAGAGGTAGCTGGTGGTTGCCAGAACTCTGTAAGGCAAGAGGGAAAAACCAAAAATGCTTGTGGAGAGCATGGCTGCCAGGCCTTTCAGGCAGGGTCTGGTTTACAGGTTGGAGCCGTGGCGGTGCTTATCTTCAGCTTGCATCTGGTGGTGAGCTTATCTGCAACACCGACCTGCCCTGCCCGCTGGTGGGAGCAGCTCAGCTTCTGTTCTCCAGCCACCAACAACTCAGAAACCACTGAAATCACAGGCCCAGCTGTGATGGAGGGGCCATGGAACATCCTGGCTGCTCCCATCTGCTCTCCTCTCGGAGCACCTCAGAGGCTGTGTTGCTCACAGCCAATATCGCCTCTGCAGATGCCCAATGCTCCGGTTTAAAAGCCGTTTGGGAACGGGCTATAGCAGAGGCAGCAATTCAGTGTGGTGCTCCCAGCCAAGCTCACCCTCACCGGGCATGCTGCCACTACAAGCAATTTAATCTTGAGCTGCAGCTCATCGTGACCTCCACCGAAGAACTCCTTTTCTTTCACCATCGCAAAGCTGCCGGCATGCGGGCATACTTCCAGCAGCTGAGCTGAATACATTAAGCTTGTGGGTATGAAATAATTGCTCTGGCTAATTTTAACCAAAAGGAATCCAGCTCGCAATCGGTAGTAGACTATGCTGCAGGCAACCGGGCTCTGAAATTGTGCATCGGCCGCAGCTCAGCCCTGAGGGGTTGTCAGTTTACAATGCCAAGGGTGACTTTGACAGGAGTGAAGCAGATCAGTGGAAGGAGTTACCCCTGGAAGCAGATGCTGATTTCATCTGGATGAGCCATCAGTCCAAAGTGACTTTACAGTCATCAGAGAGAGCACAGTCATACAATCCCAGAATGGTTTGGGTTGGAAGGGACCTTCAAGATCACCTAGTTCCAATCCCCCTGCCCTGGGCAGGGACACCTCCCACCAGACCAGGCTGCTCCAAGCCCCGTCCAACCTGGCCTTGAACCCCTCCAGGGATGGGGCAGCCACAGCTTCTCTGGGCAGCCTGGGCCAGGGGCTCACCGCCCTCACAGCAAAGAATTTCTTCCTGAAATCTAATCTGAATCTACCCTCTTTCAGCTTAAAACCATTACCCCTCATGCCTGTGATGTGCAGTGAAGGTTGTGCTCATTCCTCCCAGATGCTTTGCTTAGCTAATTACTAACCTTGAGATCACTTTCAAGCAGAAAAAAGTTGAATACCAATATAGAGATAGTATTTCTTCAAATGTTCCTGGAATGCAGAGCTTTGTACTGCAAAGGACTAGGATTCTTGGCTGTGGGGGAAAATGTGTTAAACTCCTAGCAAAATAAGGGGAAAAAATTCCAAATTTCTATTTTTATGCCGAGATTGCCCCCAACATTCCCAATCCATGATGTGCTTGGTGTTATTTCTGGGAAGGGATCATGTACTAATGAAACCCCTGTGTTCACTCAACATGAGCCAGTGTCAGAAGTAAGAGAGGGGATGAAGCGAACTCAAAAAGAAAACTTCTCTTTTTTTTTCTGTGCTGGAAACTGGACTCCTCTTTGGTATGCAGCAGTTAGAAAGTACGTCTGGCAAAGTGCCTGGCTTGAAAAGAGAGATTTGCTCTTCTCTGACCCAACAGTATATTATCTCTAACCCTAGCCATCCCAGTCATTTAAAGGTAAATCACAGCAAAAATAAGCTTTCTTGCGTGTGGGCTTGAGCAGTGCAACGCTGGCCCTTGCACAGCCTGTGCTGCCTCCAGCCCCAAACCAGGAGGGGGGATGTGACACGGGGGAGCACCCGCAACCCTGAGGCAAGGCTGCAGCGGGAGATGCGATGTAGCATCCAGAAATCTGGATGGCAGAGGCACCCAGAGAGCAGCATGACGCTGAATACCTTGAAGGGGTCAGGCAGATGCATTGGGTGAGGGTGGCTGGTACTTACGCAGCCGCAGCATTCCCTGCCCGCCAGGCCGGTCCTCCAGCCACTGCCCCTCGTACATGGATCCGTCCCAGTAGTACATCCGTCCCCAGCCGCTCCGCAGCCCACCGCTCCACTCGCCCTCGTAGCGCTCCGCGCTGGGGTAAAATGTCACCCCATAGCCCTGGAGAACAGCAGAAAGATGGCCAGTTAGGAGTCTTTGTATTGAAAGGGGTCAGTGTTCAATTTTGGGATATTACTTTCTTGATATGCTACTCCTTTGCTTAGTACTCTTACACATGGCTGCTGGCAGCCCAGCTCAGTGGCCGTTCATGTGTTGAAGGAAACGAGAGGTGATGGTATGGGATTTCTTTTTGGCAAATTATTTTATTCTCACAACGAAACATTAGGTTTGTGTCTAGTGTGTTATTATTGGCACAATCGCTGCTAATATTTAGCTAAAAGTGGGTTTTACTAGTATATAAAGCTGCCTGGGGATAGGCAGCATAAACAAGACCTGCCTCTCAACACGGGGATTTTATGCCTTTCACCCTGATGATACTTCCTTCAGCCCAGCGTGTCCCAGGCTGGGCACCCCCTTCCCTTGCCCCGAGCAGACTGAAGGTCTCTAAGTGACGCTGACCATGGAAACGGTTTTGCCTTCTCCTCCATCCATACTCCCAAAGAGGCGATGTCCTAAACAGCCCCTTGCCTTGCTTCCCTCCTCCTTCACAAGAAACTAAGCCCGGCAGGCTACCTGCGGTGAGAGCGGCAGGCGCAGGCAGCGATGCCACGCGTGCCTCCCTGCGGCTGGGCGCCGGGCCAGGCTCCCAGGGCGGCAGGCGTCACCACCCCGGGGCAGGAGAGCTCTGACACTGAGCAGTCTCTGCTCCTTACTTTCTCCCCTCGGGCTCGATGCCACCAGCTTTGGTTGGTGAACTTATGAATTATGAGCGCTGTGTGTGTGCAAGCTGGGGGCCCCAAGGAGGTGTTTGAGTCCAGAGGTACCCCCTATACCAAGGAGTGATACCAGCAAGAAACATTTACATATTCCTAATGAGTTTTCCCATAGGAATAAAGCGTTAATTTATTGCTGAACAAAAAATAAAATCAGTTCTGGAAATAACTGATTTTTCTGAGCATGAATTTTATTAAACTACATGGATGTAAAAGGGAGAATTTTGTAGAAGAAAAAAACAACTCTAGTGATATTTGGATGTCATTATAAATCTTTCACCAGAGCTCAATAATCCAAAATATATCCTCAAAGAATGGGAGGGGAAGCTCCCTCCAAGAGAGTGCAATCATAGAGCCACACGCCAATTAGAAGCATAAGAGACTATTAATTTAATTTAAGAGCAGACACAAAGACGAACACAAGGTTTCCATTGGCAGATCAGAAAATGTTCCTGCAAGGATTTTGCACATAAGATTGCAGTCATTTTTACCAGATGACTTCTTCATTATGTTTCCTTTAGAAAAAACAGCAATTTATGTGACAGGCTTAATTTCCAAAAGAACTCACGTTATTTGTCTAATATGCTGTAAAACTCCCAGAAGAAGTTACATTTTCCTGCAGCGCTTATAATACAGGTTCCTCCAACACCCATCAAGAGGAATGAAGGGGATGGGTGGGGAGGATTAAGACACAGGATATGGAAACCTCTCATCCTGCTTGGCAGAGCTGCAGGTGAGTCTGGGCAGCGATCGCTGCTCTGTGGCAGCTGGTGGGAGGTTGGGGCTGTAGCCTGGTCACCAGCAGATGGGTGGGATGGGTTCCTCTCCAGAAGGGAGGGGGCAGGCCATGGGGTGTTCTCGGCCACGCTTGGCTTTTTATGAATGATGGATTTTTACTCTTGAAGCTTCCTGGGCTTTCTGCAGGTTCAAATTAAGATTTAAAAAGAGCCCAAGGCTGGAGGAAGGTTTGTTGCCGTAGCCTCTGCCCGGAGTCACGCTGCTGCTTCCCTGCTGTGGGACCTGGTGCAGCTCCTGCAGCACCTGATGTGGAGAGGTGAGCAATACCAGGAGCAGCAAGGCGGGGAGAGCAGGGGGAGAGGGCTTAAACACCAGAGCTTTTGCTCTTGCTTTCATTTTCTTGTTCCACAAATTCATTTCCCCAAAACTCTTCAATTCAGCCTCAGTATTTGAAAAATAAGTATTTTAAGTGATCTTTTTGCATGCGTGCACCCAACACTTCCCCACATTTTGAGGATCACTGCCTTGCCGCCAGCAGGCACAGGAAATCTCACTTACGCATTTTTTGTTGTTTTTCCACCAGCCTGTGTACACCTTCTTGTATTCCTTGGTTACGGGGTCAAGAATGCTGTATGAGCCATAACCGTCCCGCTTCCCAAACTTCCAGTCACCGCTATAAATAGCTCCATCGCGTTTCCATACCTGGATGCCTTTACCTGTTTAACAAACAAGAGGGATTTCAGGGAGACCACTGCAGTTGTTAGGAGAAGGATTTATGGGGCTGCCTTCCTACAGCTTCATCCCAGGCGAGGTGGCGCTCCCTGCACCAAGGCAGGTTTATGTTTGGGATTCAGTTTAGCTTCCTGAGTCAGAGGCATCGTTAATCTTGATCAGGGGCTTCCTGTGTGGCCTTTGCTGAATGCATTTAAATCTTTCCAAACCTTGGTTTACTGCTTGTAAACAAGCCTGTCTTACTCTGGCTGCTCAGGGCTCAGTCAGGGTCTCCTTCCCCTGCTCTGTCTCCTGCAGCACCTACCATGACTCGAGGATAAATGAATGCTCCCGAAGCCAAGTCAGGAGGTGAGAGAGCTCCAGGGAGTGCGCAGCCAGGGCACATCCTGGTGTGTGGAGCCGACTGTGGTTTGCTGTGCTTGCAGAGGATTTTTAAACATCAGGTAACTGCCCCTGAGTGCACGCAAAAGCTCTTCAAGTTACCTATTAGAAATATTTCTGAGCATATTTTTGCGTCACGTATATCAAAGACATATATATACACATATAGTCATACATGAATGAATGGTCTTGCAGGAGAATATACAACTGCTGACCATTCCCTGCCCCTCGGAACTTTTGTAAAGACATTTAAATTGGTACTTTTTCTCAAAATGGTCTATCTTACCGTGTTTCAAGTTGCCCAGCCATTCTCCGGTATACTGATCTCCATTTACAGAATAGACCGTGTGTCTTAATCCACATTTCTGTGCTTTCCTGTCCCATTCATGCCAGAGAGGCTCTGTAGCCCTGGGGTATTTTACAATGGGCATATTGTTTGCAGCTGCAGAGGAAAATAAACGATTGTCACCAATAAATTAGAGAGAAATTACTAAGGCAGGTACAGGCAGAACAGTCTATTTGTGAGCTATGTTTTAATAGGCATCCAAGTCAGTAATCGATGTCTGGCTTTGGAGGGGTAAAATAGAGATATAACAAACAGAAAGTATCTAAAAATACTGAAGTACAAACCAGCACCATCTGAAAGTAGGCTCGCAGCACAGCCTGGCCTGTTAGAAAATGTAAAATAAGTCCCAGCAGGTCAGGTCTGTGGTGGGCATTGGTCTTTGCTCCTGCCAGAGGTCTTGGGGAGCACAGGGAAAAGCAGCCCCTTCTCCATACAGCTGAAACCCTGGCAGGCTCCTTCTCACAGCCGCTCTTCTGCTGCCTCTGCCCGAGGCTGAAGCAGTCATTTAAGCAAATTAGAAAATTATTTGTTTGCTAGGAAATATCTCAGGACATTGCAAAACATTCACAAGATGGAGCGGGTCAGAGAGTTGGCTGGCGTCCCTGGCGTGCACCAGGAGCTGGGACACTTCATACCTCCAGCAGTAACGTAGCTCAGGCTCCTTTGCTGCTAAAAATACCAGTCCTGAATGTGTCTTGTTAAAAGGGGTCAAAACCACAAAATTTCTATCTATCAGGAGGCTACAGACTTGCCCAGGGCAGGAACAGCACTTGTAAGCCAAGCAAGCTGCCAAGGAGGTGGCTTCTGAAGCAACGTAGTTTTTTGTATTAAGACCAGGGAGGGGGTGATGGGCACAGTGGGGATGTGATTTGGGTGTCAGAGGTCTGGAGGGAAAGGATCAGCGTGGGGGAAGAGCAGGGAGAAGGTGTTTTGGCCCATCAATAGAGAGGACAACAGCAGAGTACAGCGTGGTGGTGATTTCTGGGCATTGCTGTGGAATGGCTCGCTGTTCAGCGCCGTGGGAATGCCAGCACAGACTCGGAGCTGAGTGGTCTCCTATAAACCATAAATAAATGCCAAAAGGTGGCTGTAGAAACAAAAAACAAGTTTCTATAAATGCTGTCAACACCCAGAGCTTGGCTGGAGCCTGGCAAGGTGGGATGCTCTCCGATTTTGTCTCCTGGGCTCCCCCTTCTGTCCTGATCCGCCAGACTGAGCTGTATCTAGTGATTTTGCTGCATCTCTCCCTTCTCGCAGAGAAAAGCTCTCTTTCCTGCTGTGCTGTGGGTGCCAGGTAGCCCAGCGTTGGGGAAAGCATGGAGCTTGGGAGGAGAGGGGAAAGGAAGATGCTTTGGGTCCTTGCTAGGGAATAAAAGCTAGAAATTATAAATAAGAAAATATAGTTAGCTTTCACCCTCAGTTCTCCACGTGGCTGTGGGAAATGGTCATTCAACAGCTATTTGGGGAGATATCATTGCCAGAAATACGTACTTCTGTGCCCATGATAAGCCTTCCTCCCCAAAACACAGCTGTGTTGTGTAGTGCACGTCTCATGTGGCTCCTTACCGTGGGGGTGTGGGCAGGGCTGGGGGAGCGCAGGCAGGGCCGGGGCAGTGCAGGGAGGGCTGGGGAACCTGCCCGGGCACTGCATTGTGAGCTCAGACCTGGGATTCCTGCCAGGCTGCGGCGGGAGGAGAGGGGCTGGATAGTGGGTTCCCAGCTGGTTGCTCCCCCTTCAGCTGTCGAACACAGGTACCTCCTCCACCGACCTCAGGGAGAGTGGGGAAGACGAAGACCACCACGTTGTCAACTCTAGAAGCAGATGTTTTGGGAACGGGGTTGCCTGTGAGGGCAGAGGAGGACTTGGCAGCTGGAGTCCCCAGGCCATGCTATCCCCCGGGAGCATCTTGCTTTGAAAACACCGAGGGCAGGATCTCTCCCTTGGTATGACAGAGTCACGGCCCACTGTAGAGGATGGTTTTTCGGCAACGCAAACACAGGATGCACCACAGCTGCTAAGTTTCTCCCTCGCCTTTGTGGGCTGCAGCCCCCAGAGAGGAGGATGTTGCCAATATTTGCCAAGGGCTGGGGGGTTGCCAGCTCACATCTGTTCTCCCCTTGCTGGGGGGAGCAGAAAAGCTGAGCTACAGCCACATGCACCCACCCCGACACCAGCTGTGACCTCTGAGCATCTTGCAGCTGTGAAGGGATGTCTCCCTGCTCCCCCTGCCAGATGGGAGCATCACTGTCCCACAACCACATCTGACCACTTCTTTAGCTCAAAGCTTAGGATTTAAAAACCCCATAGAGGATTCCCAGCTGTGGGGGCAGCCCCAGCACCTTGCTGTCTGATCACTGTGCCCTCTGAGGCACAGCCTGCACAGAGCACCGAGGGTAATGCAGGCTGGTGGGAGTCACCTTTATTTGCTGAATCCCTTTCCAAATTTATGACACCGATCCCAGGTTTGCGTGATAACATAGCTGGTATTTTCCACCCTGGATGATTTTAGCCACCTACTACAAGGGTGCGGAGAGGCTGGCAGCAAGATGCAGGCGGTGCAGAGCCACTCCAGTTGCAGCCCACAGCGGCTGCAGCTTTCGGTGCTGACGGCTAGAGGCTGCTGCTCCCATGCGTCTCTGCCGCTGCGCTTGGGGATGAGGATCTTAGGGAGTCCCAGAGTCTCTAGACACCGGTCTATGCTCTCACCTCAGAGCTTTGTCAGGTCTCTGGTAAAATGCAGCTTTAGTTTGCACAGCCTTACAGGAAGTGCAGTTTTCCCCCTTGGGTCTGCACAGGACTTCAGAGCAATGGAATTTAGCTACAACTATTTTTTCCGGCTTAATGAAGAGCAAGGCGGAAAATTCAAACAACTGCAGAGAAGGGTCTGTTGACAGCGCCCAGCAGCACCCTGCCTGCCACTGCACCGCATCCCGTTGTGTGACCTCCATACCAGCTCTGCCTGCGCAGGAGCACCCTGCCTGAACATCGTCCAGCCCTGAGGATGCCCTGGGTGAGTTCACCCCTTACACTGACCCTGCACCACAGCACTGCCCTACACCACGGTCCCTTTGACAACACCCTCTTGGAGCAGCCGAGCCATTCCCAGTCCCTGCCTTGCCCACACGGCAGTGCCTCCAAGTGGGATGCTCAGGACACTTTTTGCTGCTCCTCCCCAACTGGAGCAGGGTGCCAGAGCAGTGATAGGAGTGGATGACGGGGAAAGCCCACGTGCTTGCTTTGCAAAGCGCCCTGGAGTTTGGCCCACACTCTCCTGCCGCCCCCCACCCCGAGAACCACGCTGCGGGCACCAACCTGCGCCTGGTGCCGACTGGGTGCTGCTGGCTGCATCGTTAGGGTCGTCATAGCAACTCTGCCAAACTCCTGCGCAAAGGGTGACGGGAGCGCGGCTGGGAATGCTGCAGGAGAGCTGGAGGACCGAGCGGCTGTGGGTGGAGAGGGATGCTGGCGGGATGGGTCCTCACCCTGCGTGCCCCACGGTGAGCACGAGGGATGGAGCCAGAGCTGCGCTCCTCTGCAGAGCTGTCAAGCGCATGCCGTTCTCCGGAGCTAGGTGTCTTCGAGTTAAGGGTTATCCAGCACAATATAAAATGCTGACGAACAACGAGTGCTTCATCTTTGGTTGGTTTTCTTATACGCACAGCAGCAGAAGGCTGAAAATGAAAGCACTGATTATGATACTGCTGAATAACAAATCAGTTGTAAGAAGGAGAAAACCCCTGAAAATGCACATCACAGGTCTCAAAACAGAAATCTGAATAAACCTGATGCTTCTTCCTTGTAATTCCCTCATCCGTTGCATTTTTTCTGCAGCTACAGCGAGCAGGGATTGCCATTATGTCCTTGTGGGTGTCTGTGATAATCTTCCCTAACGGGTATTTAACTGAGCATGTTTCAAGTATAAAATCAAATTTCTCTTCTCACTCCCATGAGCCAAAAGCATTTTTTTATTCTCATACTTTTACCACATTTTTCATGCCCAACACTACAGGCTGGATGGTAAAAATTTTGAGGTGGGTGGAGAATCTTGGGTTGAAAAAAAGCACCCTCCTCCGCAGAGGTGAGATACAGCTCGGTCTTCCCCGTGGGTATTCATCTGCCATCTTCAATGTTTGTAGCATTGAAGGTGGCTTAAATGCTGTGTCCATGCTCGGGTAGGACAGAAGGTGCGTGTGAGGTGATGGTGACCACCAGGTAACATGCAATTTTTGACTGCAATTATTATACCAGATTATGATGGGCTAGAAGGACAACTTGGGTTTCCCTTGATGCAATTCCCCTTGTTCTGGCCTTTCTAGCCAAAATATGGCCCTAAATCTCCTTGTTGGCTTTTTTTTTTTTTTTTTTTATTTTATTTTACTCTCACAGACATGCGTCACTGCCACCGAGGAACTCCAGCAAAGTTTCCTCCACCAGGGTGTGATGGGGCTTCAGTTCTGTTGCTGTCCATACGGTTGTTGCTTCAGTTGTCTGGCATTTGATTAAACCTTACATTTATTAAGACTGAAAGCAAGCTGTTAAATTGGTCAGTGTAAATTATGCTTTAATTCAGCCCGTTCTACTGCCAGTACAATTCATTGCAACTGACTTTTCTCTCTCCAATTTCTTTCAGTTTGGACACACCAAAGAGCAAACCAAGCAAGGGGAGGATGTGTGGGGAAACATGCTTCGAAACACACTATTTGTGGAGCAAGGTCCCATGATATATGATGCACCTTAATTTTTTTCAGTTTAAAGAGTAAGATTTTTTTTTAAATTATATTAATTAAATTAACCCAAAGTACCGCAGTATTCTACATCTGAAACTGATTTTTTCGCAATGAAAGGAGACAGCTGCTCCAAGTTGAGTTTGCTTTCATAAAGCTTGGGGAATCACCCAAGTGAAATGCCTGCCCCAACTGAAAACTGTCAGAATCAATAATTTAAGTTTATTCTGGGAACTTCGCAGAGTAAATAGAGAAAAAACATTTAGAGAAACATATGTTGGAATTCTTTAAAGGTGAAGAATGTGACAACAACATACTGTTGAAGTAGGATGCTCAGATGTGTGTTTTATTGCTGCTATATTCAAAAGAAAAGCCCGACGAAGCGGTGGGAGGGTCTTGGACTCCAACCAAGCGTGTGTCAGGTTTAGTCAGATGAGCACAGAGTGGGTGCAGCGCTGAAGGAGCTTCCCCACTCCTCTGTTTTTAAGAATTATTATCACAGGATTTAGGAGGGATTGAAGTGAAAGGTTTGAGATGTAAACTTCACTGGTTGACTTTTGCTTCAGAGGCAGCCTTGTGGGAAAGCGTTTACTTAAAACTCTTCCCTCCTTTTTGCTGGGAGCAGCTCTCTCAAGATAAAAACCATGTTGGTTTTACATCAAAACAACCTAAAGTAAGAACTCTAGGTTATCTGAAATGTTGAAGCACTCACGTATTCGTGCAAAGTTAAATGTTGAAGTTGTTGAAGCTGATGCTTACGAGATACCCTCTCCCCATGAGTGTCTTTCACCAGAGCTTTACAGCTAATTCTCTACTTAACTATCTGCAACAAGACTGTTCAAGGTAGGGTTGTGTTAATCAGTGAAGTTACCCAAAACTGAGAATTGTTTACTGCGTAACTGTGGAATGCTTTGCAAGACCCTCAATATTGATTTAAAACAGGCAGATCACAGTAGGAATACGGAGGCAGATAAATTTGACCACACTCAAGCTGATGTCTCACTTCAAGTCCTTAACTGAGGAATTAATCCAGATTACAAGATGAATCAGCAGTACCAATTTCCAGGTGAAACACATGCCAAGTAATTTATTTATCATGGCTTATCGTCACCTGATATTAGAATGGGACTCATCCACATTTATCTTTTGTCCTTTCCCATTTGCACTGTGCTGAAAAGAATCAGTATCTAGGACAGGGGGAAAGCATCTAAGGAGACAGCCTCAACCAAGAGAAAAGAATGAATGGAATCTGCATTCAGAAATAGTCCGGAGGGTGAAGGAAAGGAGCTCACATGTGACTGTACATTTATAAACTACATGTACTCGAACAAAATTTAACACCAAAAGAACAATCAGTCACAATTTTGCTGTGATCCTTAACTTGATTTATTAACTCAATTTCTTTGATATGTTTTCTGGCGGTGGATGGTTGATGAGTTGGGGATTAATTAAGGTAAAGGCAAAACAGATTTCATATTTGTAGATTTGCTGTGCAAAGGCCTTACAAGCTCTCTGGCAGCAAAAAACAGCTATTCAAAATCTGGAAGATTAGATTTGCAAGATACCTAAAAAAAATGTTCTTAAAATATTCAAATTCAGAGGAAAGGCACCATTTGTTACGTGTTGACACAAGCGAGACATGCTTTTATAGCCTTAAATCCAGAGCGGCTGTCTGCTCCAGAAATCCAGAGCGATACAATGATGCTGGAAAACAGGGAAGGAGCCCTCATGAGCCTTCTCCAGGCCAGCCTTCTGTTCGGGGACAGGACAGAGAAGACCAACTGACCAACTTCATGCTCAAAAGCAGATGAAGAAGGACAAGCCTATGAAATGCTCTTGACCCAGGTAACATGTATAAGACAGCGTGGTGCTGTTGCATGAAGATACTGGTGTCCTTCTGTACCTTTTAAATTTTTGGGTAAGTTGTGTTTAAGGCACCTACTTCAAGGAAGCCACAAACCCTCTTTTAAGAAGCCTCTCAGTGCTTAAACCTGCACAGCAGCATTTCTTGCCTCTGTAAAATGATAAACTGAATCAAAATCTCATCTAAACTGTGGGCCCAGAGGGAGGGATGGGGTAGCAGCCAGACAGGGCACTGCCCAGGCTTTGTTTGCTATGGTGGGTAGGAAGGCATCCTTGAAATCGAATATGAAACCTGTACATGACCGGGTTAATTAGTGTTGACCGAAGAGCATATGTGGTTTGTTTAGCAGGCTGCGAGTAAAGATATGCAGAAAGAACAGAGGCTCTCCTGAGATAAACCAGACTCCAGAAAACAACACATCCCAGGTATGTGCTCAGAGGAATTTACCCCATGCTCCAGCCGAGCTGCAGAACCTGCTCCTAGCACAGAGCAGGAGAGCCGAGGTGCGGGAAGCCAGGAACGCCGGCTGCTCAGGTCCCCTCTCCCCATCTGGGGATGAGGGGCAGGAAGCTGCCAGGGCTCTTCTGGGCTCTTAAAATTCCCTCTCTAAATCCTTTATCCAGCTGCTAAAAGAATCTGCACTCCTATAATAGTCCAGTAAGGTCTTTGATTGTCCACTGGGTACAATGGGTGCAGATATTTAGGGGTGTATTTTAGTCAGAAAAAAATGAAAACTCAAACTATATTATTTCTATATATCTTTTCATAATGAAGGAATTTTAACAATAAGATTATTTTTTTCACAAGACAAGCATTTAATTCAGACAGGAAATGTAATGCTTAAAACCTGGATTTTTTAAATGTCTTTTCTGTAGGAGTCACTCGTGGAGGCAGAGCGGGACATTGACCAGCACAGCCTTACCAGACACAAGCCCTGCTGCCCTTCCACTGTCCCTTCCCCGTGTCCCCGGCCACAGGAGTGGGAAGATCTGACTTTGGTGTGCAATTTTCCACAGGTATCGCTGGGAAGGCTTTCTGGATTAGTGCACACCCTCTTACTTTTTGCAGGATCCGTATTAAGGAGATTGCCAATTTGAAAACTCAGTGCAAAGTTAAATGGGTGTTTATCAAGATTTTTGAGTCTCTTCCTTCAAAAAATCTAGTTTTGGAGCATGTTTTAGTTGTAGAAATAAAAATTGCAAAAAGCCTGAAAAGCCTGAATTTGATAGTCAAATAAAACGTATGCTGAGAACGTGGATATGGAAACTTAAGTCTCTCAGGACAATAGACTGTGATATGTGTTATATGATTTTTCATTTTATCACTCCTAAATCAGAAATTTAGAGTCCTTTTAAAATTGACAGATCTAATTAAAATCTGCAGCTTCCATTCTTAGCAAGTAAAATTATATACACTATTATAAACAAATTCTCTAGTTCTAGTTTAAAAAATATCACTGTTATCTTACCTTGCTTTGGTTTTATTCACAAAGATGTGATTGAAATAATGAGATTATACAAACAGATATAATCTCCCAGGAGGTGGAAAGAGATTACAGGTAATTCTGAAATCTTTTGTAACGGCGCAACATTAAATACTGTTAAAACCAGCTGTACGGCCAGCCATGCTACACTCACATTGTTTATGTTTAATGACATTCTTCTGTGTTACTGTTTTAAAGAAGCAGATCTCTTGAATTAATATTAATAATTAGCACTTCTTAGTTAAAAGACTTTGAAAGAAATCTTTTGGGGTTATAATTATACACAGCCTCAATATGTATAATAATTGTTCCTTGTCAAGAGGTGCAGGGAAGAGGTAGGGAAGTTTTAAATAAATGTCTGGTGAACCCTCAGTGTGAGGCTGTTCTGGGAGAGCTCCGGGGCCGGTATGGCTCTGAGTGGGAAATGCACATTTCCTGCCTTTGTATGCACAGCGCCCACAGAAACACAGACCATGGCCCTAACGAACATGTCATCAGGCTGCAGAATTATGGCCCAGGGCAAATATTGACAAGTCATATTAAGAACTTTCTTCTATTCTTTTGAAGCTTATAGCTCAGGAGTGAAATAAATTGTTTTAAGGGCTTTTTACAATTTATGATGTATTCTATGAGTACTGATGAATTCTGTAAGAATTCAGAGCAAGCTTGGTTCAGAGTGTGATTTAATGAGCAAAGGAAGCCCTAAAGAAACACAGCTACATCTTAGGGATGGCTCTCCGATGAACTGAGCTGACAGAGTAACTGCAAAGGTGGAGGGCTTATTTTCACATGGGAAGGGAAAATAATTTTATTAGTAGGGAGTACTCCAACCTTGTGGTGAACTGGAAAGTTTCAGCATGTATCCAGCGCAGAATTAGAGCTGTGATCCGAGCTGCAATTCTTTTTCTGTAATCCAGAATCCTGCAGACTTCCTGTAACATAAGGTGCCATTACACAGGATTGTGGACTAATTCTGGAATCTGAGGAAAATTTAATACTGACATAATGAACTCCTGTGACATTTATACTACACTTATTATTGTTCTACTTCAAGATTATCAAGGCCTGCCACAACACAGGTATTTGATCTCTGGACACTCGTGGACCTCACTGGAAGAGCTGAAGGGACAACGCAATGTCCCTGTGGTCGGTGGTTGTTCAATCAATGGAAATCCCCACTAACCACAAGTTCTGAGCAGGTTTCTTTGGAAACTGAGCACAGAGGCAGGCAGCAGGTCATCAACTGCATTTCAGGTGTCCACCCACACACGTATGAAAAGGGCATAATACAAAAAGGGCATAAAATGAGCACACAGCAGTAATACAGACCTAGAAAAGGACTAGGGGCAGCGTGCAGACTGAGGAGGGTCTCTACACCAAGTATTTTGGTTGTTTATGCTGAATCCAAGAAAACGGAATCCTACAGATACTCTTTGTGAGACAGCATTGCACCCATTTTTATTTTGGCTTCACACTTCCCCTCCCCCTTATACCTTTTTTCTTATTAATTGCTTCTTTTCCCTTCCTTTTTTCTTCCACGCTATTTCCATGGTTTTGCAACAAACCCACCCTCCGAGAAGCGCTGACACTGACAGCCGTTATAGCTCCTGCGCATCACACCCTGCCCTGTGCTCTCACCGTGAGCTCCAGGGAGCAGGGCCGCACACTATGGCACTTGCACAGCCCAGAGGCCACCAGGCCCCGCTCCCAGATTGCCAGTCCTGCCGCCAAACGGGTTAATATTGCAATAATAAAAATAGGTAAGCTGAGGAATCGCCTCATCATTTTCTCCTTCTGATCTTAACAACGTGCTGTGCCCGGGCCCCAGGCCGTTGCTGGGCCGGGCCGCCTCAGCCCAGGCCTGTGGTCACCTCAGCCAGGGGGTCGCTCTGAGGGGACCGTCCCCGCGGCACGGCGGCTCCGCCAGCACCACACGGCGGGGGCGGGTTCAGGTTCTATCTCCCCCCACCCCATCCCCACGCAGCGCTTCGGGCTCTGCCACCGCACGCAAAGGCGCGGGCGAGGTGCGGGGGCTCGGTGGGGCCGGTGGGCGGCGCCTGAGGGGACCCATCGCCTCAGGGCGGGGCGGGGCGGCGGGTAGCGCGCGCCGCCGCCGCGGCGCCGCGCCCAGCCCCGCGCGATGACGTCAGGGGCGCACGTGGCCCGGCGGCCCCGGTGCGGGCTGGCCCCGCCGCCGGCAGCAGCAGAGCGGGTCCCGCCGCCCCCGCGCCATGAGGGTGCAGCTGGAGCGGTGCCGGGGCGAGTGGCGGGAGTTGGAGGAGGAGTTCCGGCAGCTCCAGGTGAGGGGCGGTGGGGGCTCCGCGCCGTGCCGCGCCTCGCCTCGCCCGGTTTCGCGTCCGCTGCTTCCCTCGCCCTGCCCTGCGCTGCCTTCCCCGTGGCTGCGCGGGACGGGCGGCGCCGGGCTGGCCCCCAGGGCTCCCCTCTGCCCGCCCGGCCGCGCCGCCGCAAGCTGGGAGGGGGCCCTGCAGCAGCGGGGCCGGCAGAGCGGGGTGCGCGCCCCCGGGGTCCCCTCCGCCGCTCCGCTCTCCCACGGAGGTCCTCCCCCTCCGCCCGCTCCCTTCTCCGGGGTCCCCCGACACACACCCGGGGGTCTTCCCTCCGCCGCCCCCCTTCCGCGGGGGGTTTCCCCTCCTCCGCCGCCCCCTTCCCTGGGAGGCCTCGGGGCGGCCTCGGCAAGGAGCTTCCAGGGATGCGGGAAGGCTCGTCCCCCTCCTCGCTGCGCCCGGCGGGGCCAAGGGTGCACGGCGCCTCGTCCGCAGGCCCCGGGTGCAGGCACGAAGCGCAGCCGGGGACCCAACCCCAGAAACACCCCCGTGCCCCGGTGCCGGGGGTACCAGCTGCTGCGGGACATCCCAGACCAAACCGCGGCCGTGCCCCGGGTCGGTCCCATGAGGCATCCGAGGGGACGCCGTTCCCACTGCTAGAGCGAGGGCCGAGAAGGGGGACCCGGCGTTTTCATGCACCCGTAGCATGGCATGGGGAGCGCCTGCGCTGCGAGCATCCCCTGGCCCGAGTTTAATTTCCTCCGGTAGGATACAATAGTTTTCCCATCTCGCAAAAGTGCGTTGAGGGGCAGAAAGACCTCGGAGCTGCTTCTGCAAAAGGCTTTTACCTCCAGAAACATTCCTTTTCCCGTATGCCGTCAATGCTGTGCCCATACGCATGCTTTAAATTTTTAAAGATAAAACACAACCGGCTGTTCTCGCTCTGCGTGGCTGTTAGCCTCTTTTAGGCTGTTAAACAGAACGTGCGCCACAAAAAAAAAAAAGCGTGATTTCCAGATTTAGCTCCTTGTCTTCATTAAAAGTCAGTTCAGGTTGTACGCTTGTTAACAGAAGGAAAGGTGGTGGTTGGGCGTTGGGGGGGATCGCCAGCTGGCGGGTTTTTTTTGAGATGTGTGTGCACCTTCTTGCAGAGCACGCTGCTCGAGTCTGGCCTAAAGCACGGCAAGATGTCAATGACTTATCCCTGCCTTGGTTTCCCCATCTGTAAAAGGAAAGTAGAAATGCTTCTTGGTGGGTCACAGCTGCCGGTGGCACGATGTATAATTCCCCAGGGCTTAGTACTGTAGAGGTGAAAAGTTGGGATAACATCCATTATCTGAGAGCTTCAGGGCTCACAATCTGGAGATGGTGTTGGAGAAGAAGAGAACACAGTGCTGTCCTGAGGACATAACTCTGCTCCAGCTCCTCAAGAGGCTGGTGGTGCTTCTGTGTTCGTTGGAGGAAGGCTCTGTGCTCCCTAACTGCATTCAAATCAGAATGTGACGTGTTGGGATAGAAAACCCAACTCTTTAGTGAGAAAGTACTTCAGTGAGGGTGTCCGCTCATGCTTGCCCTTGCACGTGGCTTTTTGGACGTACCCGTAGCATCTCTTGCTCTTGAGGAGCCTGGTTTTCCTGGCAGCAGCCTGAGCCCCTCTGCATCTGCATCATCCCACTTCAGCACCCTTTTTGCCTGGCCTGACTCATCGCCGGCTGGAAATGCTGGTCCTGGGCCACGCAGGAGCTGCTGCTCGTGTTTGGAAGGAGCTGCCTGTTGGCATTTTCCAAGGTACTTTGGTCACCTCCACTAAAAGGGTCTCTTGTGCAGTGCTAGTGGGGGGAAAAAAATTGATGGTGAGCAGATTTTATTGTGTATTGAGAGCAGGGCCAGCCCCGTGGGACAAAACAATCTCTGTTTTGATGCACCCCTGCCCCATCTCGTGTTTTATAATTGTGTTGTAAGTTCTGGGTCAGGGGCTGTGTCTTCCTTCTGCAGAGGAGGACTTTAGACTCTGGTTGTAGCTCCTGCCCCCCAGGTGTCTGGCACGGGGCACTTGGGGCTGTGGTGGTATTTGGGGAACTCCGACTTGAGGGGCTTTGAAGGGGATGATGCTGCTGCAGCACTGAGCATCCCCTCGGGGGGTGTGAGATGGGGTTGGGGGACATCCAGGTTTGCAAAGCACTTCTAACCAGCCACATCTGTGGGTTTTTTACAGTTTGGTTTGCCAGGGCAGGACTTCCATCTCTGGAGGAGCAGCATGAGAAAGAGCTGGGGACTGCGGGGCATGGCAGATTTGGAGCAGGGACATGAGAAAATGCAAGTTGCCCTCCAACAGCTTGTTAGTTTAAACCCTGCGTGTGAACATGTGAAACACATTTTGATTAGGAAAAAGCCCTGCGAGGGCTCCCTGTGAATGCGATTTGTGTCCTGCAAACGAGCAAGTACTGACCACAGGCAGGGCTGTTGTGAGTGCCGTGGAAAATAGACCTCAAGGTACCTTCAGAAAACACCCAGGATTTGCAGCGCGGGGCTGTGCTGAGCTGCTGCCTGCCCTTCGCCTGCGGGCAGCGCAATTTCCACTTCCAAACTGGGCAGTTGCGGCTCCGGTGCTGCAAAAATTGTAAACTTGGGTGCAGAGGCACCTCTGATGTCTCATGCCTGGGAGCTTTTCAACTTGGGGCAAAAAATCCTCCTCTCCCTGGTGCACGGGTGCTTTGTTTTTCTGCACTTGTTGTTTCCTACGCGGAGAGAGAGCTGACCTTCTGGGCAGGTATTTGGCCTGTGGGTTACTTCTGTTAATGTAAAGGCAGCGCAGTGCGCCCTGCGCTGCCGGTGGGTCCCCCTGTAAGCAGTCATCTCTCTTGATGAATAACTAACTTCACTACAAGCAAATGTTATGTTCTTCTAAATACCATGTCAGTTTGGAATCATTATCCTGATGTTTTTGGCTGGCAGTGGAATTTACCAGCTCTCAACTCGCCTGTTAGTGTTTCCAATAAATGTTTGAACACTTTTTTGGCAAAGAGCTTCTTACACCCTTTGGACCAGCCTTTTAAAAGACGCTGTTGCGTGACATGTAGAGGAGCAGAACGAGTTACTGCGCAATCCAGGGAGCCCCGAAGTCCTGCCGGTGCTAAGCAAAGCCAAACCAATCCTGAAACAATGCGAGCTGCGGTGCCTGGGCATGGTTAGTTTGGTCATTAAGGTTTTTAAATTGGATACCAGGGCTTGTTTTGCATTGCCCCTGTAAATAATGAACAGCTAACAGCAAGGTCCTAACGAGGAGGTGAGCAAAGAGTTGTTTTGTATGGTTTTAGCACTGTGTTTATGCTCCAGGAAAACCAGTGGTAATTTTCTGTGGTCGTTGATGTGCTGACAGGTAAAGCAGCCACGCAAATAGCCATTTAACCAGTGCCTTCTCTTGGAACTAACTCTACAAACTCTCTTTTCCAAGTTATTGTAGAACTTAGCATTTGCCTGGAGGGCATTGTGTGGTGTCTGGTTAGCTCTTCCCGAGGTCTCCCTGCACTTGAGAGGGTGGTGAAATCACCGCAAAGGGCGGAAAAGCAGAGCATGTTTATTCCCAAGCAGAGGGAGGGGTGTGAGAGCAATGGGCTTGCAGCTGGTTAGCGTGTCCTCATTATGGTCAGTCAAACACCAATTGGGGGCTTCAGAGAACCAACGAGGGAGCATCTAATGCCACAGGGAGGGGATGTGTTCACTTCTTACGTAGGTTGCTTGAACATGCATGGGGTGGCCATGGATGGCAGTGGTGGCCAGGAGGCATCTAAACCCTGAGGCATGGATCTGTGGCTGGTTTTGTGGTTTTTGGTGTTTGGTTTTTTTTTTCCTTCTGGTTCCTCATCTGTGTTCTATTTTTTCCCAGATTTAATCTGGCTGTGAAATCAGAGTTCCTGCTCTGCGATTTAGCCACCCATTTGATGGAGACAGACTGAGATCAAACAGAGCATTTAGGGCTTCTTGACAGGCTGGGATGGGGAACAAGGAGCTCCTGAGTGGGAAAGCTCATTAGAAAGAGGAAATGAGATGGGTGCAGAGGATGCTTTTTGTTTTGCAGGAACTTCATTAATGTCTATTTAAGCCGTATTGGATCCGCATTGGCTTGGTGTCACCCCCTCCTTCGTTGTTTGCAGGAGTGTCTGTTGACTCCCAACAAAACAGGGGTTTGCTTGCTTCCTTCAGAGGCGAGGACCAAAAGCAATATGTAACCTAGAGGGGTTCTTCCTACCCATCCTCTCCTCTTCTTCTGCAGGAAACACACAAAGTTTACAGGCAGAAACTGGAGGAAGTCACCAGCTTGCAGACAGCCTGCAGCAGCTCCATACACCGGCAGAAGAAGACACTAAGGGACCTGAAGCACAGCCTGCAACGGTAATGAGAGACCTGGAGGGTGGAGGAGGCAGGGATGGGATGCTTCTCCTTCCCAAAGGGCTGAAATGTTTGGATTTTTAGCATTTTAATACGCAATCTTTGTTGCAGTGGTAACGTTGCTCCATGTTATTCTTGAGTCAGCTCCATCTATCACAGCCAGGTAAAATGTTTGTAACCCCGTGAGAGATGGAGTCCTGTAAATAAAGAAGATCCTTGAGAGACCCTGTGTGGGTCCGCATCCTTGCGGTATGTGCCGTACACTGCAAGACCGTACAGCTTTTGGTCCACGTGTTTTGCTAGGTGAGCAAAGCTTTGCTCTTAAGCCATGCTGGGAGAGCCGCATCAATCCTTGAACCTGAACGCGTAACCTGTTCCTGGGTGGATTTGCAGGAGGGAACTGTCTGTGGATGCTCAGCCAATCCCTGGGAGCCACGAGCTAAATTCCTTGTGTGCAGGTCTGAATACACCACCTCCCATACCACGGGTTGCTAACGCCGCTCTGCACTGCTCTCTGTTTGACATGAATTGGTAAAACTGCCGTTTGTCGGTAAATCATCCTGAAATATTTCATGCCTGAAGAGCTGCAGCCTCTGCAAGGGCAGTGCCTGAAATCACGCACAAAGTTCCCAAAGTGGAAAGAGTTCCTGCAAAAAAAGCACAATATTCCCTAAGTGCTCTGCTAGGGAAGAGGTACGGAATCCGGTCACTCAGCTGAGATGAATAGAGAAGCTGATTTATAAACTAGCTAGCTTAAACCTACAATGGCGTAAAGCAGGCAGTGAAATAAAATCACGGTAAGCCAAATGGTGCTGCAGAACTGTAGGAGCAAAATGCGCAGTGGCATCAGCTCACGCAGTTAGCTTTTTAACAGCGTGGTTTTTATGACAACTCTGTTTTCCTTCAAATAAAAAGGAGGTAAAAGCACGTACAGGAATATCTCGTGTCTACGTTCTTGCAGGTGCAAGCCCAGAGCGAGTCCTGAGGAGTTTGCTCTCATTCAGGAGATCAGCACCCAGATCAAGGAGAGGCAAAATGCCTTCTTCGACATGGAAGCCTACTTGCCGAAGAAGAACGGGTATGTGCTTCGCTGGGGAGGAACGTGCTCCAGAAAGGCTGATATTTTTTTTTTTTTATTTTTTTAAGTGTTCACAGCGGTGTTGTTCCCAAAAGATAATGTGTGTGTTGAAGAAATACGTGTAAAACTGGATTAGTCATAAATCTCTTGCTGAGCTGCTGTGTCAGTCGTATACAGAATTCATTATCTGGAAATTCATGTAAATGTACCGCGTGTAGGCAGTGCAGGTTTTCTTGTTAAAATAAAAGTAACCCTGCATTGGGGAGAGATTGTGCAATTCAGTATTTCACGAGGATGTTTTCCTATGCTAGTTTTTTAAGACTAAATCAGCACAAGAATTTTCTCTCCCTCTCTTTTTTTTGTTTGTTTGTTTTTTAAATAGTGTTTTCAACCAACGTAAAATTTATACTTTGCTTCAAGTGGGGTTGCTAGGACGGATTTCTTTCAATTGTCAAGGGCTGCACAGCCCCTCAGAAGTTTCTATCAAACTTTTCTTCCAGTTTCTCCCCATTATTTTTGGGTTTGGACAGTGCACTCCACATATCTCGCTCTTACACTGTAGCGCAGAAAAGGGGCCAGGAAAACAAACCTTTTCTCTAACTTCTTGGAAATGCTGACCAATCTTTCCATGTTTAAGTCCTCTTCTGTAGTCTGTCTCTCCAGTTTGCCTTAATTAACAACCTACAGCAAACGTGGCTTTGGCAGATATGCTGATATTTTCAGCTCCAATCTGGGTCATTTTACGGTATTGAAATAAAATGACTTACCTGGGGCTGCTCTTGGTTTTTGTCTTCCAGCTTGTACTTAAACCTGGTGCTGGGGAACGTGAATGTAACTCTCCTGAGTAACCAAGCAAAGTGAGTGAGCGTTTCCGTGCGTGTGAATTTGGGTTTCCCTGGGGCCATCCGTGGATGTGGGCTGAAGTCCAGAGATGGGAATGGGTTTCTCTTAGATCTGGTAAAAGACGAACTGTCGAGGGTGGGCGGGTCGGACCATGACACAGGGCCAGGCAATCGCTTCGTGCAGCTCTGATCAAGTCTCTCCATCACTGGCTTTTCAGCCCAGCCTGTAGCTTTAATTGTAAAGGGGGATTTTTTGCAATGGAAAAGGGGGTTGCGACTTCTAGACGTACAGTGCTTCAGAAAACAGGGACTTTTAAAATTTTTTTTTTTTTTTTTTTAAATCTTACTGTGCCAATGCAGAAACCAGCTCGTACGGATTTAAGCCATTGCCTTGCAGTGTAATGGCCGTGCAGCCCAGGCGGACCCTGCAGGCAGAACGCTGCCTTTCACCACCGTCTGCTGGTTTTTTAAACGTTTCGAGCAAAACCTCTGTCTCTGGGCTCAGCCTGTGGATTTGTATCTGGTTTGAAAAAAGTGAAGCCGTGTTCTGGTGAAACACCCGTTTGTGTCTCTCTCTGTTCCCTTCCAGGTTTGCCTACAAGGACGAGTATGAGAAGTTCAAACTTTATCTGACTATAATCTTGTTACTCGGGGCTGTCACCTGCAGGTTTATTCCCCACTACAGGTAAGCCTGCATTTTCACTTTTAATCAAATATTTTGAATAGAAGTGTGCTGGGTTTGAACTAACTGTT
The DNA here is from genome assembly GCF_963924245.1 of Chroicocephalus ridibundus. Classification (NCBI taxonomy): domain Eukaryota; kingdom Metazoa; phylum Chordata; class Aves; order Charadriiformes; family Laridae; genus Chroicocephalus; species Chroicocephalus ridibundus. Next base: position 5,084,648 of record NC_086296.1, on the reverse strand, counting down.
CTCTTCTGTTAAGGATGGTGAGATGGGCTCTGGCAATGTTTAGGCTTTGAGTAGCTGGACAGCAGGACAGCTTTTACACCTCTTCAACAAGTGCAAGACCTGTATTTTAGCTACTTGCTTTTCCTTCTTCAACTTTTTTTGGAGTCTCTTGTAACCGAGAGAAGTCCAACATTGCGTTTCCTGATCTGTTGCTTTTCTGGCATCGTGCCGTGCTTCGGAATGAGCGGCTGGTTTTGCTTGTAGGTTGTCCCAGGCAGGGACTGGCACCGTGCTGCAGCTCTGGGGTTGCAAATGCAACCAGAGAGGATTTGCATGAAGTTATCGGACCTGAAACATTATCTGTAGCTCACAGATAAAGTATCTTAGCACCAACAAGCTTCCGGTATTCAGTTTTGCTTAAAAACCAGGAAAGTGTTGGAGCCAGGTGCTTCCACTGAGGTCTCTCTGGGTCTGGGTGAATGCAGGATCATCAGGGTGATGCTGCCATGTGCAGAGGCTGCCACAAATTCCCTTGGCTTCAGGGGTCTGCAAATGGCAAAATAAAGGCTTTTCTTCCCCCCAGAGTGTAATGCTCTTCTGCTCTTTTAGTTGATTGGATTTATATAGATCTCATGGAATCTACTCATTGAATTAGCCTGGAAATGCCTCTCTAAATTGGATCATCCGCTGCTTCCATGGTGCTTTCTCTCCTTCAGAAGGAATTAATGTCATCTCTGCGTACCTGCTTATCGGCTCAAGATCTGCAGTGTTATATCACGGGGCACTTCCCGGAGGAAAGGACTCTGAGCCCGGTGCTGCTGCCGATGCGCGTGGCTCTGCATGTGGATTAGAGATGTTCAGGACTGAGACTTTGTGTCCATGGCCTCACTTGGGCAAGGGGACAGAGGAAAAATACTGGTTTTTTGAATGTGTCTTTATAATTAACAGGTTGGGGTTTTTTTTTTTACTGTGTGGGGTTTTTTTTTTTAACAGGGTTACAGATGAAGTGTTTAACTTTCTGTTAGTGTGGTATTACTGCACGCTGACGATACGGGAAAGCATTCTCATTAGCAATGGATCCAGGTACCGTGCCACCTGCAAAAACTATTTAAAGTGTGAAATGTCCTTAAAAGAAAAACAAGCCACAAAAGCAGATTCAGCTTGGTGTTGAAGCCCAGCAAATCCGAGATGCTGATGTGTCTCTGCAGGGTCTGTTGTCTCCATCCGTCTCCCTGGTCACTTCCAAGGGCAGATGTGGCCACCTGAGGTTTGAGGAGGGAGGAGAAGGTGCAGTTCCTAACTGTTGGCTCAGTTTCCAAGGCAGCGCCGTCCCTTGCTCACTTCACCGTTATTTTCTGAGCTTTCTACAGTGTTCGAAACAAACAGCCACCTCATAGGAAGGACTTGGAAATGTCACTTATTTGCATGGCACGGGGAGGAAAAAAAAGGGTGTGTGGGTTGAAACTTGTGCATCATTAGTCACCACGGTACCTCGTGCTGTGGGAACTGCTGCTGCTTGCTGTGCTGGAGAGCTTGTGGGAGCACGCAAGGTGTGCCCTGGTCCTGAGCCTCCCTCCGGCAGTCGTGGATTTGTACCCGTGCCTAAGCCATGTTGCCAGGACAGCGCTGTGCAGCACCCCTTTTGCTTGAGTTGAGCCGTATGTTTTGGTCCGTCCTTCCTCCTCCCCCAACTCAGGAGCATTTTTTGTCTGTAAAGCCAGACTTACAGTGCTAAAATCCATGTTTCTCGCCTAACTGCCCCGTTTTTTCTGTTCAGGATCAAAGGCTGGTGGGTGTCGCATCACTACGTTTCCACGTTCCTGTCTGGAGTAATGTTAACGTGGTGAGTCCGCTCTCGCCTGCTGGAGGTGCTTCAAGCCTGTTTCACACTGTTTGCATCACCTGAGCATTTAAATCCAGCGTGACCATGAAGCTGTGGCCACGCAGGCACATGGCGAAGTATCAGACTTTATATTTGTCTGATGTTACAGATGTTTTCAATGATAAACACGACACTGCAAGTTTGTATTTACATAGCCGATTTAAAAAAAAAAAAAAAGAAACCCAAACCCTAAGCTGTAGTTGCGCTGATGGTAGCAAAATCTCCTGATTTCTGTCTCTGTGTAACTAAGCAAACAAGCAGCACTTTGCTTTAGAGGGAGGACACCACAAAATGAGTTCTGTTTGGTGGCTTTATTGAACCCAGATTACAAAGAGTATAAAGCCAAAACTGCTTCCCGCGGGTGGTGGTGTTGGTCCAACAGCACAGCGATACACCCCCATTACAGCCACCGTGCAGCCTGGCTCAACTTTGGCATCCACCGATTAGTAATAATTAAAAATTGTTTTAAAACAACAAATGTTTCTGCTCCTGAGTATGTAAGGGGATGACACGGTGGCTGGAGCAGAAGGTGCCGTGTCCTCTGTCTATCCTGAACTACCCTTAGGAGCAGCAGCACAACCAGCCCCATCTCCACCGCTTGGATTCTTGATGCAGACGCTGCTGAACGGCTGTGATTGCTGCCCAGAGAAAACTGCGATAAGCAAATGAATAAGAGGGGGCAGCATTTAAACACGTCGGGGAGGGGAAACCTAATCAACGAGAGCGCTTCCTACGCGCTGGAGTTGGGATGTGCGGCTGTAGCACCTTCTCTGGGCTCCTGATGGGGTGGAGGGGGCTGGGTACCAGCTGCTCGCTTCGTTTGCTGATGGGATGCGGTTTGGCTGAGAAAGGGGAAGGGCGCTGCATCGTATGCTTTGTTATCAAACAAATAAACCTCCTTTTGTATTTTGCTTTTAGGCCAGATGGACTCATGTATCAAATGTTTCGCAGTCAATTTTTAGCATTTTCAATATTTCAGAGTGAGTATATCTTACCTTGCTAATTCACGGGATAAAATAGTTTTGTATCTTGTGTGCTTAGAAGAAAACACTTCTGCTTGGTAAATACTGGGGTATTAAACTGTAGAAATATAATGATAGAATAAAAAAATACAATGTACAAATATAAACAATAATTAAATCTGTTGGATTAAACATTATTAAAATAGTTCGATATATTTATCATACTTCTGAATAGCCAATGCAATGATGTTTTCTTTCCTCCAGGTTGTGTTCAGTTCCTACAATATTATTATCAAAGGGGCTGCCTTTACAGACTCCGTGCTTTGGGGGAGAGGAACCACTTGGACCTTACAGTAGGTGAGGTTTTCTGCAGTACTTCTGTTTGCACAGTTTTGGCGCAGTTTTTAGATGCAGCGATAGGGAGCGTGTGATGCTGTGTGTGATGCTGTGTGGCCTCCTGAGAGCGAGCTCTGCAGAGCTGCCACCCCCTACCCTGCCGACGGCGTCCTGTGGCAGGAAGGGGAACCGGGCTTTTATCCCCCTCCTCGGGTCCTGGGGTTTGGGGGCAGAGGGCTCTGCTCTCCCTCAGCCCTCGAGGGGGCTAAGATGGAGGTTTTGGTCACCCCCATCTTCATGCTTCTCCCATTACCACACCTTCAAGTCTATAATTTACATCAGATGGTTATTGCAGAGCAGGACAGGAATAGTCCTTATGGGCTGGTTGGGGGGGTTGGGGAGGGCTGCAGCTCTGGTCCTGGCTCTCTGTGCTCACTCTCTGCCTCTTCTGTTAACCTTTTCCAGAAGGATTTCAGTCCTGGATGTGGCGGGGGCTGACGTTTCTCCTTCCCTTCTTGTTCTTTGGGCATGTAAGTTGGGCAATCCTGTTCTTCCCTCTGCCGCGTGGAACCTGGGGTGGGGGGTTCTGACACTGCAGTGGCAGCACCATAAAAAGGTGCTTTGGATCACACGCACACGTGACAAATGTTTCTAAGGTTTGGGGTTTTTTTTGCTAGCAATGAAATTGTCTTTTTTTCCCCTTTTTAGTTCTGGCAGCTATATAATGCAGTCACGCTTTTCGGATTGTCGAGGCATAAGGAGTGCAAAGAATGGCAGGTAGGTGTTGGTTCTGCTCAGAAAAAGCACAGAGCTGGGGGAGAGAGGGTGTTTAATTACATCCTTAAAGACATTTGGGCATCTGACCCTGTCTAAATATATCGAGATGATGTGGCACAGAGCCTATACAAGAGCACTCAAATAAATGTGAGTTACCATAGGTAAATTTGCACCCACGAGCGACCGCGCAAACTGAAAGGGGAAGAAAATACATGTGGGTAAAAATCTCTCCATATTGTTTGTGCATACAGGCATTTAATAGCAGTGGCTGCTGGTGGTTCTTTGTGGCTGATCCGTGGGTTACACATACAAAAACATGATGGCAGTGAATCACTTCAAAAACATATTACCCACTTTGTCGCCCCGCTTGTAGGGATCTTTCGACTTGCTTTCTCAGTTGCTGTCACCCATCAAACATGTCTGTCCGTTTTCCAGCTACACAGTTGCTCCTGCAGATCCAGATTGGGTGGTGTCACGTGTGCAGATAACGTGATGGGCTTTATTTTGGTCAGATGTGTCTGTAGCTGGTGTGCTCGCTTTGGTCACTGGTGTAACAGCAGGAACGCAGCTTCCCGCAGAAACGCGTCCTTCCCCCACGCCTGTGCCACTGCCGTTCGATGAACGTGCTTGTAGCGTAATGCTAATCCATTAGATTGGTCTTAATGATTTGATTTTACTGACTGGTAGAGTCCAGCAACGTTGAATATAATCCATGTTGTAATATTAAAAAGCAGTAAATGCTACTTAAGTGATCCTGATGAAAATATACGTCCTGTCGACGCACGCAGCTGGATGCATGACTGTGTGTTTGGCTATGATCTTCTCTCCTCGTGTGCTAACGAACCCCTGCACTTGCCAACAAGCCCCATCAGAGCTCGCTTAAATGTGGCCAAACAGTACCCTCAGCTCTCACCTTGCCCTCCCCTCCCCACCCCTTTTTCTCCATTTTCAGGTTTTTGTGTTGGCTTTCACGTTCCTGCTGCTCTTCCTCGGGAACTTCCTCACTACTCTCAAAGTGGTGCACACTAAACTGCAGAAAAACAAAGACAAAATGAAGAAGCTGTGACACTCCCCCCCACCCAGCCTCCCCGGTGTGCTGGCTGTCGCCCTTCTGCCCGCCGGCTTTGGGACGGATCCTGCTAAACCCCAGCTTCGCGATGGACGGGCTTGAAGGACTCGTCCGTCCCTGCGTTCCGTGAAGGATACGGACTCTGCCAGCACAGACTCAGTATTACACAGCATGGCTCTCCAGTCCGCAGTCCTGCTATTTATGTATATTTAATACAAAACGTGTTCGCTTTTGGGGTGGGTTTTGTTTTTTGTTTGGTGTTGTTTTTTTTTTTTTTTGTGTATATAAAGCAACATGCACCTGCCTGGCGCAGTGCCAGCGTTGGGAGAATGTAGGATCTACTGTAATTCCAATTCTGGAATGATATTTAACACTTTACAGTTTTATTATTTAAATTCTGGGTATTGGATTTGCAAAGACTTGTGAACACTCCAGGTGGATCAGTAATACAGACCCAATGTTGGTTTTTTTTAAAGGCATTTGTTTAAGGCATATTTTCAGTGGCAATACTAACCTGTGTGTTACTGTGAAAAAAAAAAAAAAAATGATGCCCATCTTTGTACCATACTGCTGCTATATACACTTTTAAAAAGCTATTTAAAGAGGAGTTATCCTCTTTTAAAAACAAAAATAAGCAAGCAAAATGAGTTGTTAAATGGCAGGGAAGTCCGCTAGCCTTCCTCCAGGGAGACCAGGTCATCTCTCCAGGCCTGGACAAGACCTAAAATAAACCATTCAATATGCAGCTGCTTCAGCCCCTTTTTAATAACAAATATGCTGCCCTTCGGGTTTTTTTTTTTTCAAGACACCGTTTTTTTTCCTTAAAATGAACTTCATCAGTGGCAAAAGTGCAGTTGCACTTTGGTTTCTGTTTCCAGTGGTTTTTTTGTTCCCTGTGCTGTCCTGGAAAGGGAAGGACGGGCTGAGCAGAAATATTAAATACTTTCTTTAGATGCTGCGCTTGTACCAATAATTAAGCGAATGTAAACACACTCGGTCAGAAGGAACACGGAGGACAAATCCCGACTCCCATCCTGCTTAACTTCTTGTGCTGCTTGAACTTAAAACTTACTCATTCAATTGAGCTTGTTTTGGGTGCTTTAACATCTGTGCCTCCGAGGGCCCGCTCCAGTGTTGTGAGCTGCTGCGGGCAGCGTCGTTCCCAAAGGCGAAGGTTTCCTTTGAGCCAGCACAAAGCCCAAATTGGGCAAATGGCTTTGGCAGGGTGCAGTCCAAAAACGATGCCTGTCTCCCGGTAAGCGCGCTCCTGGAGAAATACATATGCACTACAGACTCAAAATGGTTTCATCAGTTCTTCTGTTGCTGTGAGACCAGCAAAATTACCTTTACAGTGTTACTGTCCCGTGGGCATGAAAATAAATTGCAATTTGCATATTTTGAACAACTTTCACACTACCTGGGCTGTATCTTGCTGTGTTAACTTTTGCACACCCTGTGAGGTTGTTTTTTTTTCAATCCTTTGAACTCTCCAAATGGAAATTGTTTTATTTTGAGGGCGATGCTGGAACCTGCCGGATGTGAGCAGTGGACCTGGTTCTCCAGGGGTGGGGAGCTCTGCACGCGGTGAGTAACTTGAGTTTTGCAGCATGAGAAACTCTGATTGATTAAAAAGAGCAAGAGATTCCTGCCGCGGAGCTGAGGGTAAACAGGGTAACTTCCTGCGCGTTGGTGTTTCAGTTTCATACTGGGTAAGGTGATGTGTGGTTGTGTGCGGTTTACTGACAACTGTTCTTGTGGAGAAAGGGCTGCAGAGTTCTTCAAGATTTTTCTGTAGTCAAAGATGTGCACAAACTTGTGTGTTGTTTTGTTTTTAATTTTCCATTTTAAGCTTGTAGGGATTCACAAACCCAAATTAAATCAAAACAAGTTGGGAGAAATAATAATAAAAAAAAGGTAAGATTTCAAGGATCAAAATCTCTTTACCCTGCATGTAAAATAATGACAATGGCTCACTCCAAAACAGATATTCTCTCAGCTGGTCGTGTAACCAGCAGGGGATAAAGTTGCAGGAACTCTGGATGATGTACAGTTATCAGGCTCTATGTGCAAGCATTTGTCTAAAAGCAGACTCCTGGCATGCACCGCCTGAACTTTCTGGCAAAACGTTGTGTCTTGTTGCCGTTACCCAAGTCCTGCATGTTCACCCTTAGCACGGGCTGTAGTTTGCCTCGTACAGAAAGCTTTCAGCAGCACCTGGACGGCAAAATCCTCCTTCCCCGTACGGGTTTGGTTCATACAATGGCGACAAACTAGTGACTGCTCCTGAGATGCGTGCTCTCGCTGCATGGGATGTGCAAAAGAAGTAGATTTGAGGCACATGTACTAGGTTGTGCAGTGCGGGAGCATCCCTCACCCTTCAACGGACAACTACCACCTTCACCGCGAAAGGGAAAATTTTAATTTATAGCAGTGGACACGATTTCATCAGTTAATGAACATGAACTTAGTATTTCCCCTAGTATGCACCAATGTTTGCATCTGTCATGTATTAAATAAGCTATATAAGTTTATTGTAAAACTGACTTTATGTTACACATAGTTGCTGCTTGGAGTACTTCTAACTTGGAGTGCTGTAAATATTTTCTATGATACTGCATTTCTGAATTGGAGCAACCGATGCATTTCCATTGATAAAAGGGAATATTCCATTCCCTTTTCTATTACAGCAGCAGTCCTTGCAAGGAGACCTCTACAAGTGTAGCTCGGCAAAGCTGGGCCAGTGGTTCAGGGGGAGTAGTGGATGCTCCGTCTGTGCACTCTGGGGGCAGCCTGAGGCCAACTCATACCACTGCCACCAAGTAAATTAATTTAAAAATGTTGAGACAGAACTCTGTCTCTTCAAAGGTGCCTGATAAGCTGCTCTAACATCAGTTCTTCTAATAGATGTGGCTTTTCAGCTTTTCTGCTTGAAAAATACAGTAAATTGTAGCTATAACATGCCACAATTATTCTGCAGAGGAAAAAAAACCCCGCTAATAAAGTCATACAGTAGCAGCCGCTGTTCATTGCAATTTAAGTAGTGAGTCCAAGACCTGACTGGTGGTCCTTTGCAGTTAGGAGCAAAAGCGAGACACACAAAGGCACGCAGCTCTGGTGAAAATTGATAAAGAACTTTGAAAACTTTGTGAGAGCAGTGCAACAGAAGTGCAAAAATACTAAAAATAATTAAAACTTTAAAATAAAAATTGTTCTAAGAATACAAACATGTAACAAAACAAAAAGGTCTTTAAACTTAAACTCTTTAAAATCCGAATGGCTTTGCTCTTGTGCAGTCACTGCTCTCGTGCAGTCCTGATCATAACACTGAGCACGCTCTCTGTTTCTTCTGGCGCTTGGCTTTTTTCATGGCATTTAGTGCAATGGTTGTTGCTTCTTTAAAAACATTTTCTATGTTTTCGCGACATTTTGCTGAGCACTCCAGATAAACTTCTGCATTAATCTGCTGACAAGCTGCTTCACCCTGGAAAGAACAAAGGGTAAGAAAAGATGTAAACCCAATGTATGAGAGAAGAAGGTGAGACGGGAAAAGGTGTTATTTTGTACATCTTCATATCGTGAGGTCAGAAAGAAAGAAGCTGCCTTCAAGTATAATGCTGGAGTGTAAGTGGCATTGTTAATAAACTGAGGCAGTGTTAAATAAACTAGTTGGGTTTTTTTTCCCACCCTGTGTTGACCTAGAGCCTGGCCTAACAGTTCAGTGCATTACAGACTCTAAGATGCAGATTGCTGATAGCGTAAAAGTATTTTTAGTATTAAATTTGTTCAAAAGAAATGCTGAGGTAGATACTTAAGTGAGGATGAGATGCCTACACAGCAATATTTTTTCAGGCCTGACCTTAACTATTATGTGATGTCACCTTTAGTAATGAATGTCACATGCAAGAGCAGAATCTGGACCAATGTCTTGCCTTGTTTTGCTGGTGCACATGCAGGAACCCTGACTTCTGCTTTGGAGCATCACAAGGGCTCAGCCGAAATCCTCATATACGCAAATGGGTGCCTGCATTTCTCAGCCTCACCCAAATGCATGCAATAGGAACAGACCAGAATCTAAAAAACTTGCATGCAATCCTGGTTCCGCGAAATCACTACAGACAAAACACAGTGATTTCTTACTTTGCTTGTGATCCTTTTATTGTCATGGCAGAGTCAGCCCCCAGGTTTGAATGCTTGTGAGCCTTAGAGCGTGAATTCCAGGTCTGCAGCCCACAGCTCACAAACTCTGCGTTTATTCATTACAAGCCCTGGGAGTGGGGTCACTTGAGCACTCAGGCCTCTATAGGGGGGTTTTTCTTCAGCACATTTAAGTGAAGTTTGTCTCCTTTCAGTTGTTTGCAAGCCGCAGCGCTGGCAGATACTGTTCAGCTTCTCTGTGCCTGGCATCACAAGCATCATGTCGCGTGACTCAAGATGCCATCAGCTGTAAAAGACTGAGGTAGTGTATATTTAAGGGTAGAAAAAACAAGTGGGAGGGTCCACATAGGAGACAAAGTTTGTACATCATGTGGGGCCTGGAATTTAATTGCAGGAGGCCTCAGCAGACTTGCAAAACTGTCTGTTGCTTGCCCTGAACCTCACGTGTGAGGGCGATGAAGGGAGTTCTTAATGCAAATGAGGAACAATCTGCAATTGTTCCCAAAGTGACAGGATGGGCATCTCATCCTGTGCGCAAGCGAAAAGTCCCAGCGTGGTTTAGTGGTGATGCAGTTGCAGTTTCTTTTCATACTGTTTAGTAAAAGAAGTGATTCATTCAAGGTCTTGGTGCACTTAACCTTGTTCCCTGGATTTGTCTCTCAAATAATTTGAAGGCTGCTGTTCTTGCTCTGAGATGAGAGAAGGAGGATGGCTTTGTAGTTTAAAAAAAAGTGGGAGACCAGAGCAGAAAGGTCTGGCGTGACATGGGACAAGCTGTTCCACCACTGACTGTTTCTCCTGTACCTATGCCAGTCTTTAACACTACTTGTAAGTCTCGCTGCTTTGTAATACTTAAATTGAAAACATTTCATAACATGTAGATTTTTTTTCGATTACTTTAGAGACTTCAAAGAAAAGTCTCTTATGTTAGAGAAGCCTTGCAGATGTTTTTGCTATTGTCCTTGAAAGGATTTATTTTTAAATAGGATTTGCAAAGGACTTTTTTTTCCAGAACAGTCACTATTTTTAATCCTGTAATGTGTGTCCTAGCATCTCCGGTCTTTCTCACAATCCTGATCAAAATACCTGCAATGGTAGCAATGTATCCTAATAAAAATTACGAAGGGAGTCGAACAAACTTGTCAAGGTTTACAAATTTGTAAGCTGTGAAAGGAAACAAGAATAAAATGTAATGAGCCTAGAAGGAAAAGCCAGTAGTCTCCTGCCAGACACCCCAAGATATGCAAAATACTCTTCAAATTTCTCTTTACTTCGGGTGGCGATCTGGCCACTTCCAAAATGGACTTACAGAAATCCCTGTTAATTCTGACTGTCAAGAATTTCTTTACCTGGCTGCTGCAATCACCAAGTTTTGGAGTATCTGTGATTGTACTTGTGAGGAACAATGCCACTGAAGTAAGTGTGTTTTATGTCTTGCAAAGAGCACACCACTTGAAATGCACTTAAATTTACCTGGTTGTAAGTAATGGGTTCCTGCTTAGAAGCCCTGAGCTTGCGCAACTGTTCTTTGTCTTTCCGAAGGTCTGTCTTGCAGCCGATCAGTACGAGCGGGACACCTCGGCAGAAGTGATTCACTTCAGGATACCACTGATGGTAGAAAAACAAAACTTTTACATCTGGCTTTTTTTTTTTTTTCTGAAATTTAAACAATAAATCGAAGTAACAGAATCAGCATTTAATACATGCTGCAATTTCAGAGTTTTGGAAGTTGTTAATCTAGTGGTAGGGGCCCAACATGTACTATTTACATTATCGAAACATTTAAAAGTCATACCCAAAGTCAGTTGCTTTATAAAAACATAGGTGACATCTGTCGCTATGCCAAAGTGCTTATTTAACATCTGTTTAAATGCAGAAGAGCTCCTCTAAAGTCATATTTAAGAGCAGAATTTGGGCCAAGTCTTGCTTTGTTTTGCTGGTGTGAGGTACAGGAACGCTAACTTCTACTTTGGAGCATTACAGAAATCCTAGTGCAGGCAAGTGGTTGTTTACCTCTCTCCCCTGCAGTTAAATATGGATGTGATGGAAGTAGACTTGAATCTGAAATGCTTGTGTGCAATGTTGGTTGTGTGATATCACTGCAGATAAAACACTGATTTCACCGCTGCTGTTTGATCTTTTTAGTGTACTCTGGAGTCACCCCCAGTTCTGGGCACTTAGGAGGCTGGTGAGCTCCAGGTCTAAGGTCTGTGACCTGCAGCCCGGCGCACGGTGAGTGATCGCAGCATCCGCACGCCCAGGGTACAGGACACTAAAAGCATCAGCTTTTTTAATCTGACATCTTGTCATATATCAGGCGTATCTAATTAATTTAAAAGGTTGAAGCAATTACAAAAGCCTCTTACCTTAGCTGCTACATTATCATAGCTAGTGGGGTTCATGACATCGTAACAAATTAACACGACGTTTGTGTTCTGGTAAGAAAGCGGTCGTAGCCGATCGTAGTCCTCCTGCCCTGAAACACAGAGAACGTTTTGGTAAAAGAAAACTCTGTCCTTAACAAGCAGTATGATGGGAATATGTAAAAATATGTACTTGAGATCAAGAACAATGGTACTACAATTGCACAGACTGCAAGTTTTCCGTACTTGTGAAATTCCTTTCCTTAAATGCAGTAGTTTCCTCTTCACTGACAAAACTGATGCTTTAGAATATAAAACATGTCCTTGGCAAGTTTTAATAAAAAGCCTGCTTTGCCTACCTGCTAAGTACTTAGAAGCACTTCTAATCGCCGATTGCCAAGTTGCTGCTCACAAGCAAAATCAGCAAGAGGAATCTGACAGTTATCGATTAAAACCTTTGCAATTTGGCCGTGGCTCTGTTCTCCCAAATCCATTTGTACATGTGATGCTGTGAGGAGGAGAAACACTGTATTTGCTAGACGCGAAGGCTGAAATAAAAATCTTAAGTGGCAAACTTGCTTTTCCCAGCCCAGTGAGCGGAGAGGAAGCAGCAATTAGCACACTGTGCCTTCAACACCACTGCTTGCTGTAGCACCACGCAGGTGATTTTACAAGATGTGCAGCAACATGAGCTGGGCTTAACTGGTCTTTGAAGCGGGACCACACAGCAAATCTTAGGGATGCTGCTGAATTCTGGAAAAGCAGAGGATTTGTCATACTTCTGGTAAGGGATGTTCTAGCACGTGACCTAACAAGAGGAAGCTGATTTGCTTCAGACCTGTACTCTTTCCCCTTGCTGTACAGATGACTTAGCAGTAATCACCGTGCTGGGGTCTGAAAGTGTCTTGCTTTGAGAGATTAAGTTCAATAAAGCAGTAATTATCAGACAGAGTTGGCAGCTCAGGAAAAAACCCCCAATCTTTTTCATTTGAGATTTCTTCAGAGACTCAATAGGAAGAAACTGTGATTTGAGCAGTCTGTAGATCTATTTGCCGCCTGAATGCTGCCCCTGGAATCAGGTATGAGAGGCAACAGCTTTCCAAAATGAGAACTGGGAATGTCATTCCTTCCCACAATCACCACAATGTACACACAGCCCAGAAACTGCCCTAAAGGGAAGTTACACATCTCAAATCTTTTATTGATACTTCAAATGAAGGGATGCTGAAAATTTCAGTGTGCCCAAACTTCATACCAACTACCTGCCCCGGCTCAGTCCTGAGTCGCATCGCTCGAGCCAACACGCTTGTCTCCACCTGCAATCTGAAGAATTGCAGATACCAGGACGCAAATTATTCTACAATACTTTGCCTCCCTCCTTAATTTAAACAATGGATCAAGATACAGGTTATTACAAGGCAATCCCTACTCCATAAGCTGTTACTCAGTTTGCCTGAGATGTTTGTAAGACGGGAATCTTAGGTTTAGACCACTGTATTTGAGCTCCCACAAGAGCAGCATGCTCTGTGGGCGACGTGCAGAACAAAGGAGGATTGATCCCTCAATATTTAATCCAGAAATAATAGACAATTGACAAAATTATGCATGTTGTATAAACATTCAGAGCAAAGACTGTGCTGCTTAGCCCTTCTTATTCTCCCAAATCCACCTACTTGTTTGCAACCGATTTACCATTTTGTTGTTGAGATAATCCTCTAAATGCATGAACCACATCAGGTGCCAAACATTTTTTTTTTTCTCCTAACTTCCTCTAGTGTTATGTGCCGTGTGTAATTTTCCCTGTTCAAGTTCATGCCTCTGAGCCTCTACTAATGCAGCTTGCAAAATCAAAAGGTCCTCCAAGTTATTGCTGGCAATTTGTGAGACAGACAGGACTGTGCCCTTGGAAGAAACACATTAGTTTGTCTGGAATCAGAACATACAGCTAAACCCCTGCCCTCCTGGATGGGATAACAGAAGAGGTGTCTTCAATGATGTGACACAAATATGCTGTATTGCAAGTCAAAAACTACAGATATGCCCCAGTGAGCTGCACCTCCATCTTCAAAAACAGATACACAGTTATGTTTTTTTAAGCAAACTGAGAAAATAAACACGTAAGAAAATGCCGCTGTATAAAACGTGGCTCCATGCATGTTTGGAATTTCAAATACAGAGCACAGAACAAGGTACCGTGCAGAGACCACAGGGGGAAGGTTAGAAGGTAATTGCTTAACTTGTATTATGGTTGGATGATTGCAGCGCTCACTTAGAAGGAGAGGAAGCTATTCTTTAAGAGCTCAGATGCAGTTCTTCAGTCGCTGAGGATGTAACAGACCCAGATCAAGCTGTGTCTAAACATCAGCATCCCTCTCACTGAAAACAATCCCTTTCACCCCCTGTCCTTAAGTGCTGCTGATGGAAACTCAAGAAAGGGCCTGAGAGACTTTTTCTCTGTAAAGCTGCTCACTCTGTGGTCAGAGCTAATTTGGTAGAGTTAGGTCTTCTACTAGAAGAGTTTTAAAATGAAGGAAGAGGGTTGAACCTGAGCAGTAACTGAATGTATATGCAAAGCCCCTGAGTGTGGTTCCTCAAACACAGGTAGCAGTTTTCTTTCCCCAATTAGCATAAAGCATGCTGTGGAAGAATAGGTCAAATATATGTCTATGTCTATGAGCATATCTGTGACTCTCCTCTGCCTTCCTCAATTCATTGTAGCATCAGAGACCTTGTTTATTATTTTTAAAGAAAAACCTTCATCCAGCTGAATTCACCTAAAATTTCCTAATCCTTTGCAAAGATAGCACTCCCGCATCCCTCTGACACGCTGCATAACCCGCATCTCTGCAGTCGGGCCCTGTGAGGGGGCTGAGGGTGAGTGGGGGAAGAAGTGAAACCACAGGTCTCGGTCTCACGTGCATGTTCACCTCTGCCTGCTCTTCCTCACCAATTCACCACCGAAGGTGTGCCGGCCTGTGCACTGCTCAGCCTGTAAAAGAGCTCAGCAGCCACTGCCATTGATGGGAGAGCTTAAACCACAGCGTCAAGACTTGACAGCCCAGGAGGCCACCAATATGTGCTGTCCTAATGTACGGCAGTGCTGTCTATCGCCACCAACTGCCAGCGGGTCAGGAAGAATGTAATATCCTGCCACACAGTTCAGACCAGTCGACCACTTCCTACGTATGGCCACATGTTGTCTGTAATACTCCACACTCATGGTTTAGGATCGACCTGGAACCCTGCAATGGCGAGCCCTCACAGGCACAGAGAAATGCACCCAATTCTCTTTGATTTTTTACTCTGCAGGCTCCATAGGAATACCATGGTTATTAGCTTACCAGTTATGTTTTTTCACTACTCAGTTTAAAAAAAAAATTAGGAAACAGACATTCTTGGCAGGAATAAAACCAGTAGATGAGGACTTAAATTAAAAAGTTGTGTGTTTTTTGTCTTCCGCGCGCATGCCCTCCCTTTTAAAATTATGAAAAATAATCCTTGCGTATACAAACTTTAAAAATTTCTCTTAAGGCCTGATGGCCGTGCATCTGTCATTACAGACCTGAAAACCCCCGCTGGAGGCTTCGCATGAGCTTCCTGCCAGTCAGAGCGAGCACCCACAATGATGAGGCATTACTTCCTCCCCAGCCTTCCCCCGCTCAGCACAGCTCTCCCTGGTCTGAGAGCCCTGCACCAAACGGCAACAGAAACTGAACCTTGTGTCTGAGCTGCAGCTAAAGCACCAACGCCACTCTCTTAGTATGTAAAAAGTAGAGTTAATTTACCTCTCAATGTCTTTGCCTCTGTCAAGCACAGCAAGAAATGGAAACTTTTAATTGAATAAGCTGCTGCAAAGCCTGTTTGCAGACAAGGCAAGCGATATTACAAAGCCTTCGCACATTGCGTAGGTATACCACCAACTTCCTGCAACAGCAAGAGGTGTCTCTGATGAGGAAGACAGAGTAGCATAGTACAAAAGTCTCAGAAAAAAAATGTTATTCTAGCATATTTTAGACTCACTCATTAACTTCATATGTTACCAAAATTCTTGTCAAGAAAAAAAATATCTTTTGTAGCTTGAAATTTTGATTCTTAGGCACTTTGTTTGCGTCCTTCTCCTTCAGTAAGTAGAACAAGCTCAAAGTCTCAAGCTGCACAGGACTTGACAATACAAAGAATCCTCTAACTTTAAACAGCCCACAGAGCTGAACCTGTCCTTTACCTTCCCATGACACTGATGTATGTGCAGCTTTATTCAGCGTTGCTCTTAGCAAGATCCTAAAAATATTGAAGTCCTTTCTGCAGTGGATACATCATGAAGATGCAATGACACTTTTTATAACAGCTTTGCTTTCTCCTCCCCTACGCTGATACATGGCACTTATCTGAAGCCCTTCACCTCAGAAATTGTTTTACATCCTTTTGATCCTATTTAAATGACTTTATGATAATCTGAATTATTTGTGAACCTTTCAGACCGAGAAGCAAAACACAAGCTGTTTTAGGATTTTAGAGAAGCACAAGACCAACTCAAGCAGTTCAGTCAGAAGATGATTCATAAAATATGGCTAATGTGCTGCCCTGTTAAGCCAGTGTACTTCCAGTAATAAGGTGTATATTTAGACTCCTCTTTAAGCTGCAACTGCTGCTGTACACCCACCCCAGACCATCATCACCCAGCTGAGATAGGAATTTAATGAGTTATTGCTGCACGATACGACAGACACAAGTCAACATAGTGAAACACCAATTCCAAAACTGCGTCTCCCATGCTGTAGCAGAGGGACAGGAGCCCTTGTCTCCTGAACTGGATGTTCCCCTTGCTTTTCTCTTACTGCATTATATGAATTTAAGAGGACAGCACACAACTCTTGGTCCCAGTCTAATCCTTAAGGAACTCAACATCAGTGTTGTATTATTAAAAACAGGATGGGATTAAAACGTGTGCTCAAGTGAGTTCTTCCTCTACCATAACTTCCAGCTTCAGGAAGAGGATGAGAAGCTGCTTGAATCACAGAGTATGACACAGATCTGTAACATAAAACTATGTAAGCAGCTTTGAAACAGAACCAAAACTCAAGTCTTTCCCACTCGTAAGGAAATGCCATAACTAAGGTGGCAATGTTCCCCCTTTCTTTGTATCTGATGTGTCTCATGCAAAGCAAAAGAAATTTCACAGGAAGGGAGGAGACAAGCGTGAGCATCCTCTATCAACTTGCAGCCTGGGGGCCATGACACTGTTGTGGGAGGTGAGACATGTTGGGTTTCAGGGTTTCCAGATGAGAGATGGAAAGCAATTGCTCTTTCATGGCAGAGAGCTCTGCCAACTCGGCAATAATGGCATCTCCGCTTCCCGAAGTGACACAAAATATGCCCCACTCTGTTCTTCAATGGGGCAATGCTCTGGTCCAGGGCAGTATTTGTAGCTGTGAACTAAATGTGGAGGAGCAGACACTTTCTGCTAAAGTTACGTTCCTGAACAAGGCAACAGGGTAAGACAAGCCACCAGCACTGGGTTTGGCAAGTGTTCTCCAGGCTGCTGGTGGCTGAAGGTCTTGCACAGAGCTGAACTCCCTGTGTGATGCAAGGAGCTGGGCACTTAGGTCAGGCTTGTCAGAGTTTAGTGCTGCAATACTGAACTTTCCCTACCTACCACCGTTTCTGGATGCAGCCCATGTTCCTTAAAGCCTGGAAGAGACTCCAAAGGCAAATGTTGGAAGCTGCAGCTTGATTTTAAAGGAGCCAGACAAGTATCAAAAACTGTGTGACAGACAAAAATTCCACACTGACAGTGAACAAACATAAAAACTCGACAAGTTCGCTGTGGCAAGTTCTTGGTGCCAACACACAATATTAAGGAAATCCCTCTTTCACACCAGATTTCAGCCCGTCTCTTTTCCTTTAAGACTTAAGCACAAAAGCCTTGCTATTCAGTAGAAGCTACATTATCCAAATCACTGGATTCAAGAACAGTTAACAATGACACAAGAAGATATATTGGCAAATTGGGTGCTCAGTATCTTACTATACTGCAGTAAAGATCAGCAATAAAATTCACTTTTAGATTAAAAGCCCTTAAAATCATCTATTGAGATGCCATGTGCAGTATACAAGAAAGTAAGCGTGTTTTACTACTATTAAAAATTAATATGGACTGCATGAGGTTCTTATTTTTCTTGGTATAAATTTGGAACAACTCCACAGGCTCTTGAACTGAAACAGATGATTTACACTGAGCTGAAACAGAGCACGTGTCAATTTTAGGGTTCATTTAGGAACACAGCTGGATAGGAGCCTAGGAACTTTGAATGAAGTTGAACACGAACCGTTTCACAAGTTCCTGAAATGAACCCGAACAAACTACCAGCATTTTCAAATCACTTTTACCGCTACAGCCTTTTTATTTTGAACACAAACCAGCCTTTTTCTCCTTCACTATTAGATCACACATGGCAGGAGATTAAAATATTTTCCTAGTTGATTGTATTATGCTTTGCATCTGGGAACTGGGTTTTAATACCTTCAGATATGTTTGCTATTTGATGTGATTTTTCTTAATAAACTGAATTGTTAAGATAGCGAACAAGTCCATGGCTAGAACTGCCATTACACGAGCAACCCCTTTTTTTTCTAGAAGGCACATTTATGCATGCAACAGATAATGGTTGTTGTTTTGTTTGTACTTTAATCTCAAGCAGTTTTAACTGTCGTATTACACTAAAAGTACGGTAGCAGAAAAGCAATGTGAAAATACGTTCCAGCTTTACAGTCTGCAAGTATCAGTCTGGTTTGAGTTGACCCAGCAAAAGCTGCTGGAACAGAAATACAGGCACGTTCACAAGAGCAGCATTTCACACTGGTAAAAGCAGTTTTAGGACATTTGTCTGAAATTAGGCAAACCCGGGAGCTGGGTTGGGTCGGTCCTGTCCCAGGCCACACACAAACGGCCTCTGACAGCCCGACACTGTCGGGACTGGGGAAAGGGAGAGCACGAAGTGAACACCCCCCCCTTACCTGCGGTATCGTACAAATTCAGGGTGACCTCCTTTTTCCCCACCGTAACGCTGGTCGTGTACTTCTCGAAGACGGAAGGCGCGTACTGCTGCAAAGGGAGGAGAAGCGGTTCTAAGCCAGGGACGGGCAGCCCGGGCGGCCCCCGGCCCCTCGGCCCCCCGGGGCCCGTCGGCGGGACAGCCCGCTCACCTCGGGGAAGGCGCCCTTGGCGTACACCATCAGCAGCGACGTCTTCCCGCAGCCGCCGTCCCCCACGATCACGACCTTCACCTCCTTCTTGCCCGAGGGGGCGGCCGCGCCGCCGCGGGAGCCCCCCGCCGCACCCTCGGGCAGGGCCCCGTTGGCCGCCTCCATGATGGAGCGGGGCCGGGACGGGCACGACGCGACTCCCCCCCAAACCGCCGCCGCCGGGCTCCAGGCGCCCCGAGGCGGGCAGGCACCGCCCGCGCCCCGCCGGGGATTGGCCGCGCAGCGGGGGCCGGCGCCTCAGGTGCCTCCGGGCCCCGCCCGGGGCCGCGCCGCGGGCTCAAGCCGCGGAATCCCTGGGGTGGTGGAGCCCGGCGTGGCGAGCCCCCCTCGGCGACCCGGAGCGCCCGCGGCGTCCGCTCCTCAAGGGCTGCCCGGCGCGGGGGTGGTCCCGAGCCCGCTGAGCGCCGTGGGAGCCCCCTCAGCTCTCCGTCAGGCTTCTCTTCCCAAACCCCGATCCTCCTGGTGAGCTTCCAAGGCCTCCATCTGCCCGGGGCCATTGGGCCCTGTTGGCACTTCCAGTCCACCCACCATTTACCTGCACTTGGGTGCTCATCCCCATCCAGCAACTGTGGCACCGACATCCTCATTTATTCCCCCAGGGAGCCCCTTTGGACCTTGAGCGTCATGTTGGTTTACCTCACGTTGCCAGTAGCCGGGGGAATGTCTTCCAGTTGGAGCGCCATGTTGGCTTACCTCACGTTGCCAGCGGCTGAGGGGATGTCTTCCAGTTCAAGCACCATGTTGGTTTACCTCACGTCGCCAGCGGCTAAGGGGATGTCTTCCAGTTTGAGCGCCATGTTGGTTTACCTCATGTCGCCAGCGGCTAAGGGGATGTCTTCCAGTTTGAGCGCCATGTTGGTTTACCTCACGTCGCCAGCAGCTGAGGGGATGTCTTCCAGTTCAACCTCAATGCCTGCAGCAGCGGATTCCAGTCCCAACGGGTGAGGGAAGAGCATGCAGCGAGTGCAGGGCCAGCCATGGCAGGGGGAGGCAGAGACCCCCCTGAGGTGCCTCCCTGAATGCATCTTGTTGCTGGTACTGGGAATGGCGGTGACTCGCTGCTTGTTTTCTACTGTACTTACCGCTCGAGTAGGAACTGACTGCTCTGCTTATTGCTTATTCACCCAGTGCCACCCATCCAAGGTGAGCTGCGATAAAAATAAACTGGATTTTTACATTTTAGTGGTGAAGATGCGATGGCCCCAGGCACCTGCCTGGTGTTGTTTCGTACCATGGAAGTCAGGGGATCATTCCACGGGGATCACACCAGACAGATACGTTTGGCCATGATGCACAGGTCAGGGAGTGATGCTGAGTTCGTGACAGACCTGCTTGGGTCGCAATCTGCCACCATTCTGCACAAAAAAATGGTGTTTCTTTCTTAGCAGGGATTAACAGCGCGCTACGTCTTAAATAAACCCTGTCAGTTCTTAAGAAATCAAAAATTACTCTACAATTTTTGAAATGCCACTTGTGGGAATAGCAACAAACCCCCGAGGGCATGCTTGAGTGTAGCAAGATGATTTAATTCAACTAAGGGGAAAAAAAAATAGCAACTCAAACAGGGTTTTGCATTTTCTGCTGCACGGTTGTGTCACTAGATGGCCTTCCAGACCGAACGCAAACACGACTGTACCCTGCATCACTTTCAAGGAAGACCCTGCTTTGTGCAGAGGGCAAACAAAAAGCAAGAAAAGGATATGTCAGTGATAGGAAGGAGGGACGTATAAATACCCAATGAAGTGTCATATAATTCAAATAATAATCATAAAAAAGCAGCCAAATTCACACCTGTTTAAAGCTAAGCATTTTACTGAGGGAAAAGTTGATGCAAGCATGTAGAATACACAAGCTGTCAACAAGATGTTTTATGAACTGCAGTCTTATACACCTTATCTGGAACAAAGTAAAAGCCGTCAGCTTCTGTCGAGTGTAATGGCTGAGGGGCATTCTAGTATCGCGCAGGAATGAATGGTCCAGGAAATAATTTTTACCCTGAAACAATTTATTTGGACCTGGCTCAAAGCCAGCATCACACTATGTATGATATGATCAGCAGGTAGACTTAGTAGTCTTCCTGTAACTGAATACTGTAATTCAGTTGTGGTTTTTTTTCAAGTCAATTATTGCCATAAAATTTTTTTTTGGGATAAAAGTTTTTTTGTGGGTCATTATCATGTTGTTTTGCTCTTTGTTTTGTTTTTTTTTTTTTTTTTCAAGTCTTACAAAACAATCTTTACATTTCTCACAGCTTTGTCTCCTTTTACATTTTATAGTTCAGGGAACTTTTTAGATTTGAACACCTTTAGATTTGGGATGAAACAATATAAAATGAGTAGATTATAAAATCAACTGTAAGCACTCCAAAGAATGTTTTTAAATAACGGATGTTCTATTTGTAGTGAGTCAACTTAGTATTGATGAAATATAGCATTTCGGTGTCTCAGTTACTTATTTTTAATTAACGGGTATGCAGTGCCTTAGGCATATAAAGTCCCATGCAAAAGCTAAGCATATTTTGCTGACTCAGAAAAAGTTAAATCTAATATGGAATTCTGCCACTGATTTAAATGGAAGAAGATTCAACCTTCTATTAGTAAAATTCAAATCTAATTATTATTAATTGCAGGCGTCCTTCTCTTACTTCTGTTTTGGCCTGTATATTGATTGTGGCACAAGTTCTGTTTCATCAAAAGCTTACGCGTCTGCAGCTCAAGAGTCAATATGCGTTTTACAGAGATTTACAGTGAGTGTACCAAAATCAAGACTTTAATGGGGTATAGTAAATGTGTTCCAGTCTTATTACCAATTTGTCACTTCACAATTGCCAAGGAAAATAATAGGAATGAATGAAAGGTTAGCACATTACCTAGGAAAACTGCTGGAACTTTATGATTTTTAAAAGATGCTTTAACACTTTAGATGGTGTCCTGGTTTCAGCTGGGATAGAGTTAATTTTCTTTCTAGTAGCTACTGTGTTTGGATAGCTACTGTGTTTTGGATTTAATATGAGAAGAATGTTGATAACACATACTGTTTTAGTTATTGCTAAGTAATGTTTATATTAGTCAAGGATTTTTTCAGCTTCCCATAGAAGCTGAGAGGGAGCATAGACAGGACAAGATGGCCACAGGAATATTCCATACCACAGACTCAGTATATAAATGGGGGTTGGCCAGGGGACAGGGATCTGTGATCACTGCTTGGACTGGGCAACCAGTTGTCAGGTGGTGAGAGCAACTTGTGCTTTATCACCTTATTTTGTATGTTGTTGTTGTTGTTGTTGTTGTCGTCGTCGTTATTATTATCTCCCCTCTTCCATCACCATTCTGTTAAGCTGCCTTTATCTCAACCCATGAGGTTTTTTCCTTTACCCTCCTTTTCTCCCTCTTCTCCCACCCCTACTTGAGGGGGGTGAGGAACGTGCGAGTGGCTGCATGGTCCTAGTTGCTGGCTGGGGTTAAACCACGACAGATGGTATTGATGGGTAATTCAGGTTATTTGTGAGGACACCCAAAAAAGACTCACAGATTAGGTTTAATATTGAAGCTATGACTTTTTTACAATACAGGGTGATGAAATAAGTTGATACTCCCATTTCTCAAAATACTAAGCCTGGGAAAAAGTGCTTGCAACCTCCAGGACAGTTCTGGTACAATAGAAGAACCTCAAGGCATATCTTTAGCCTGACCTCCTAAGGAAACAACACCAATGTGCGTGTGCTGCCTCTCTCTGTCCCTTGTGATGTGCTTGAAGAAGTCAAAGAAACTGAGATTTAGTACTATTAAAAGCCCATGAGTTTTGTGACTACAGACAGTCAAGTGAGGGAAGAGAAGCAAAATTATAAATCATTCTGCTCACAAAATACTATTTTAAATAGTAAATATGCAAACAGATTTTGATTAAATGTTCTGGTTACCTATGTTCTGTTTGGAGGAATTCTGAATACTGTAAAAGTTTTAAGTTTCCAATCAATTAAGCTCTATCATAGTGCACACCCTTAGGCTAAGAAGCATGGCTTGCAGTAATATTTCTAATGGAAAATACAACTATTTTAGCTAACCATCAAGGTCTCAGCCTACTGGTACTTCCTTGTAGCCACAATTGCAGAGAGGAGTAGCAGCAAACGCCATCTGCTGTATACTCATATTATTAGTTTATATGTTAATATAAACTAGACAAGAATGGGGACCTGTTCTTCCTAAATGTCTTTAGAAGTATGTTTTTGAAATACAGTTAAGAATTTTCTTCTTGAGAATACAGACCCCGGCTTTACAAAGACTTACACATAAACTTAACAATAAGAACAAGTAGCCCCATTTACGTCAAAGGAAATATTCATGAATTTAGTTAAGAATGTGCATAACAAGACAGAGCCTTAAATATTTATTTTTGAACATTACCAGTGATATTAATTATTTGTGTTTTCAGCGATGAATTCCCAATGAACTGCACAGCATGTACATACACAGCAAGAGACAATGCCCTGAAGAGTTTACAAGAGGAAAGACAGACCCTGAAGAATGGGATTTACCATGTAAGTAGAGTGAATTTCCAGTACATTTCACATGTTAACACAAGGGCAGCAATTGTTTGTCATGTGCACAGACCCTTACTGAAGAATAATCTCTGCCCCATAGAATTTACAGTGTGAACTAACAGGGCAGGCAGGGAAGGGAAAACTGTAATGTGGGAGAGCAGAACTGTACCTTGCACGCACAAAGTTACAGGTGACAATATCAGTGTAAGAGGAGATGCCTATGACAAAGCTACGTATATACTCAAGATAATTTGATTTGTTCACAGAACAACTGTACAAAATTGTTTTTTCAGTTGTGTTTTTGCTAGCAATGCCAGCACTCTTTTGACCCTCGCTCAACCCTGGAAATAGCTTTTTTTCAAAAACAAAGCTCCCAGTCTCTTTGACTTTCAGCTGCTTCTCAGTATCCATTTTTTGTAGTGTTTCTTGCTGTTTCTCTTGCACATGCAGAGCTCTACCATCTGGTCCTCATGGCCTGATATTTTACACACACGCCCCCACCCCGAAAAATCCCTTGGGCCACATGATTCACCATCTATTCAAACCTTGCCATGTGCCTGTTTTTTGTGTAGTAGCCCCTACTGATGTAAATCCCTTGTTTCATAAGGGCTCTCAATTGCCTTTTTCACTGAAGGCAAGGTGGCTGTGACACCTGCCAGTTTCTAAAACATTTAACCCAACCTAAAACATTATTACACTGTTGTTTGGCTGAGTAGGAACCATATTTTTTTTCCCCAGTGGGAAGTGCTGCCAGAAAGGTATTAACTTTCTAGACTATTAAGTAATGTGGAAAAATTATATTTCAATAAGAAAATTTCCTTTCTGCCTTTTCATGCCTTAGGAATATAGTTCCTGTTTCACTTGGCTCAAGTAGCCCATGTACTAAATCAGCACGAAAATCTTTCAATAAACTCTACATAAAATCTGTACAAATGCTACCATAGAGTTCAGAGGGGAATGAAACAAAGCAGGACGACAGTCTGCAACAGGAGGCGTTAGCCAAATTAGGCACATAACTCGGCAAAATCAGGCAGCGAATATTCAGGCACTTTGATGTAGTTTGGACAGATTTTGTTCATAAACCGCACACTGACTACTATCTAGAGAGCAGCTATTTATAGGGAACACATACTGTTTCTTGGATTATTTTCTTTGGTATGCTTTAAATTAAGGGTGCCAACTACATGTGCCAAGTATGGCCTACCTGATGTATGCATGGCCAACATGCCGTATTTTGAATCTCACCTTTCATTAGAAACTGAGTTCTTGGCTTTGCAGTTGTGGGGGGAAAAAAACCCTCCACTTTACAAATTTGAAGAGCATGTAAATCAACGTGGTAGTAACTGCTTAGGGGCAGTTTCAAGTTTCTGTTCCTCACTGAAGTGTGAATTCTCAAGCCAAGTTCTGTTGTAAAAAATGGATAAGACAAGGTTAAGATCATCCTATGCTTTTCTGGAACATCAAACACAATGACTGATCTCTGAAAAGCATGAAATGAACAAGCAAGCGTCTGCCAACACCACGATAACTCTGCCCCCACGGATCTGGGCGATATGTGTGTCTCCCAGATGTGCTGGCATGGCTTCACTGAGCGATGGAGAGGAATTTGTTAACACAGACTGGCAGAGCTATCACAGGCATGCTGGATCTCATCCTCTACCTCTGTGCTGAGAAGTGAAAACACTGGACACTGGAATAGGCTGCCGAGGGAGGTGGTGGAGTCATCATCCCTGAATGTGTTTAAGACTCGTTTAGACGTGGTGTTAAGGGATGTGGTGTTAAGGGATATGGTGTAAGGGAGAACTTTGTAGAGTGGAGTTGATGGTTGGACTCAATGATCCCAAGGGTCTTTTCCAACCTAAATGATTCTATGGTTCTGTGGAATCTGGAGATTTGCTGGAGAGAGAGGGATTCAAAACGCCTTGTTTCAGGAAGGATCTGCACGTTGTGTTCGCATTGGTAGCTGTGGCTGGTTTTACCATGGGAACAGTCAGAAGCAGTGAGTTCAGGAGTGATGTGCAGGCTTGCTCATGGATGAATGAGAGCACAAGGCTCTGCTACAGATCTGCATGAAATTAATCGGCATCAGATGCTTTTCTGCTTCCAGATCTGCAGCAGAGACTAATCCCATCAGGAAGTAATTTGGAGAAACGTAGGGAAAGGGCTGTAAATAGCTTTCCTTGCAACACAATGCATTTTTACCCAATATCCAGCCCCTCCCTTTAGTATACACCCCTAAAATCCCTCTGGGTTATGCCTTCCTGTGTTTTCATTACCCAACACTCCACCTGACCCAGCAAGCACCAAGATGTTATTTTTTTCCAAATCAGAGTGCTCTCTGCAGTATCTGCTTTCTTCAGATTACTTTTCCCTTCTTCTCCCATTCCCAAAATAGGTAATTCCCAGTAGAGAGGTATTTTCTTTTAATGTACTTGCTGGTTTACAGACAAGGAAGGACTGAGACCAATAGGAGTGTATGTTAATTAGCATGACCACAGAGCAAGAGTTGCATTTGGCTTCTTTACGCAGCAGGGATAAGCATGGAGTAGGTGAGTCCACTGTGGATGGACAAATCTGGGTTATGGTCCCCAGATGCTGGTTGGTAGATTCCACTAATCCTGAAATGTGTGGAGTTGTACTTTTTTGTGAGGCTTTTGAGAACCTCGAGTTTAAATGATCCCAGGTTTGGCTTGCTAAATATGCTTTCCACTGTATGACCTACAATGCAACCTGAACAAGCATGTGTTTTTCAGAGCCATTGGAAGAGTCAGGCTTTGATCAACACTTCATTGCTGCATTGGCTGCGTGACAGCCATCACTCTTGCATCTGGCCCAGGCAGGAAGCTCTGAAACCTTTTGGACAAGAATGTGGGGAAACTGGGAATATTCATAGGAGAAAAAAAGATGGCAAGGCAGGCTATAAGAGAAAGGACTGTGGATGAAATAGGGGCAGGCTTTTGCTGAGTAACCTATGTCACCAACATTAAAAGGCAGTTAACGTGTGAAGTTTACGTCCTCCCCTCTGGTATTTGTGCAAACTTCCTACAGGAAGGCTGCAACTACAGACTGAAGAGATGATAAAATCCCGTTTATATCCCTATGGGAGACACCATAATTTCTGCCTGATTTTTGTGGAGTGGTAGATGTATGGGGAGAGCTAAGCAGGAACCACTTGCTCTGTCATCATCTGGCTGAGAAGGAGCTCATACATAGAGATGGAGGTCTGGCAGGAGCATCCCTAGACAAAGGACAGGCCCAGACTGAGTTTATCTCAGACCTGAGAGTAGCCATTAACCCAGCCGGAGCAAACCCTGCACAGAAACAGTGACAGTCAGAGCAGGGTAATTAATAACTTGAGGGGCTGGAAATAAACCCAGTTGTAATTGTGTCGTATTTGCTTTAGAGCTGTGATTTTTGGCCTGTGACGTGCTTGTGGGAGCTGGACAGGTTGATGATGCAGAGTGGCCTGGCTGGAGGTCCTCACTGCAAGCCACCGAGCAAGTCAGGAAGGTGTTTGAGCAATCGTGGCAGTGGCTTGGTCTGCTGTGCACAGGCACGTAGAGGGCAGCAACCTGCCAGCGTTGCTCCAACCCACGGATCATCGCCAAACTGGGACTGGCGCGCTGCCCTGTGTGAGCTCGACACCGCTGTCCTTGATGGCATATTTCCTGTGCGTTTCTCCCTTCCTACACACATTTCACCCTTCCTGACTCTCATCGTAACAACAGGCACACTGTCAAGTTCCCAGTTGCTTACTGGGATTAACACAGTAGCTCTGATTTCTTAAGGCGGGGAGATTTCCTGGTTAAAACCATTCTAATTAAACGTGCATCTCTCATAATGCTAAAAATGCCCCTGTGTGAAAGGCAGCTGAAACTACTTGTAAAATGTCAGTGGCCCTAAGACCTTTAATGGTCTTAGAAGTCTAACAATAGTATAGACAGTGCCTGTTCAAAGATACAGGACTCCAGACAAATGGAAGAAGGAAGCAAATATAGCATCCTCCCAAATCAGACATCTTAAGACAAAAATCTTCCAAGTACAAAACACATCTGCCTGTGTATTTGTCAAGTTTTTTATTGGCTTGAAACACACCCACACACCCACACACACACCCCCACCCACCCCATAGCAAATCCTTTACACTGTAGATCTGGGTGGGCAACTCTGCTTTCCTTTTAGGAGTCAGTTTTGGACCTGGGGAAGTGTTCTCAGTCGACAGGCCTCCAAGCAAGCCAGGGCTGGCCACAGAGGGCAACAGCTGCACAAGCTTTAATTCCTCTCCCCACCCTCCTGTGCAAATGTGCCCCTCAATCCTCTGTCTGGAGGAGCCGTAGAGGGGAACATATAGCTCCCCCGCTTCCCTGCCACCTCGACGGGCATTTCCTATTACACAGCCAATTGCATGTAAGGCACTGGGACCATAAAGTATTTTTTCATGTGGACGACTGAGCAGTGGTGGAACTAGAATCTCTTTTGGTCACAAACCCCCCACAGATGTTTGTAACACTATCCCCCCCCGCCTTCTTATGCACTACGGCAGGCATTTGTGATAATTTTACTGGCACAGGAAACACTTCCTGCACATTGCTAGCAGCAATTCTTTCCTGACTGCTGGCAGGCATTGCGTGGGGAAAAGGAAAGACAACGTGCAGGGGAAGGTGTCGGGAAGTAAAGGGAACCCTGTTCTCCATCAGCAGCTCCCAGAAGAGAGAGGGGGAGAAAAGTAGCAATGGCTTTGCCGATTTACTGGAAAATAATTTCAGTTGGGAATTAGCAATGCCCTGCACTCTTGAAGGTTAAAACAATTAAAGTATCTGTAAAAGGTATTTTAATTTAAGACTTACCTTGAAAAAAAGAAAAACACAAAAAAAATCTAAAGTAAGTATGAAAATAAATTAGAAACTAGGCTAAGAACAGAGCCTGCAGGAATCAAGTCTAAACAAAAGGCTGGGGTTATCCAGCGAGAAAACCACAAATGGCAGGGGATGAAATGTAAAACCTACAGTTCACTGCAAAACATGAAAGATGCTGTTGTATTCCACACCTCCTCTTCCCGGGTGTAGCTGTCCCTACAAGGTGAAGGGCAGTAATGAATCAAGCTCCTTTCCTCTCTTCCTGTATTTTCTATTCCATTATTTGCAGGCTGTGCAAGTTCTGCTTTATTTCCCCTCTCCATATGCCACACTCTCCTCCTGGTTTTTTTTTTTTTTTTTTAATTCCGAACTGTGCATTTGGCCTCTCTCCCATTTCTTTCTCCTCAGTGTGTGCCCCCTGCTCTGCTAAGATCTGCTGTCTTTGTAACCTCCACTGTGCACATATGCTGGCTCTCCCCTCCCCGCCACCCCCTGCTTCTGGGCCATCAAGTGTCCCTTTGCTTCACTCGAGCGTTTTTGCCAGGGGGCCCATCAGCCAGCCAGAAAAGGAACAATTCTGCTATGGCCACTGCTCCTGTTTTCATGCTGCCGGCTCCTCTCCACCGATCAAGGGGAACCCATGTTGCTCCCGTAGTACAGCTGATTGGTAGCAAAGGCACAGACAGCTCTGCAGCTGCTTAGCAACTGGGAGCTGCTGTTATGCAGCAGCACAGAAAGGCAGCGGATGGCACAGCATTCGCTAATTCTTCGCGTACTGGCCCACTCGGCTGAAAACTGTGGCACAGTGGACCAGCTGGGGCACTCCCAACTGTCCTGTCAAAAAATAAATCAAGATGTGGATCCTTAACTGCAGATTTGAGCGCAATGGTGACAATGTCAAGGGCAAAACTGTCCTGGTCTTGTGTCGTACGTTGTTTGCATCACACCAGTTAAACTGCTCCAATTTGTAAGCAAACTCATTCCATTTGATCTTTGTCATCACTTTTCTGGCTGCAACCTTTTATACTCCATCACTTGTAATCAGAATGTTCCTTGTATGCTCTGTATTTGTTAAAAAGACTCACAGGTCTTCAGCTATCATCACATCTAGACTGTTTAATGATAGGTGTCCAGATACAGAAGTATTTTAATGCATAAATATCCTTTTAGATTACTTATCTGTATCTTCATTTCCTTTTGATGCAAGCTCTGTGAGTGCCCGAATTCTTTAAATGGTACATTCTTTTCATTCTTTTTTTTTTTTGTGTAAAAGTGTACTGTTTAGGCCATAAAGCACTGAACTGAAATGTTTAGTAATTTGATGGCTTTAGAATGTTGATTAGAATTGCCAACCTTGATTTATTTAATGATTTTTAAAAGCATGAAGTTATTCGAAAAAATAACTGGTTGTACATTCTGATAGGATCATACTGTTTCAATAGCAGCTGCATTTCAATAGGCAAGAAGCAACACAAAACATTCTGCAAGTCAGGTGTTGAAACGGCTTCTTTATTCCTTTATAGCTCAAGAATGATTAGATCTCTGAAAGCACTCACTACCTATCTTACAGAGGCGGCTTTGTCATAATACTAGGAGAAATAAAACGAACAGATGCAGCTTAAAAAGAAACAAAAAGAAACCCAGCCCTGGCAAATATCCAACATGTCCATCAAAAGCTGTATGGATCTTAAACAAAATAAATGTTTGTTCCGCTATTGGGTATCCCCGTACATCTCTTTGCACCCAGGCAGCCAAACAACACAGCAGACTTAGTGATTCCCTGTCATTGTTCGATGCTCACATCCCATGCATCCTCAGAGCATGCTGGGACACAGGTGAAATCTGTCAGGATGTTGCTTATTTTGGCTGAGAAATTCCCTAGACAGATCATCTGCTGTTCTTAGGAAGGAATTAAAAATTTCATGGCAAAAAAACCTGAAGAGGCAAATACCCTGTCCATATTCCTACTCAATATTCCTTCGATATTCTTAGCCTGGTTTGCTAAATATAAAACAGTCTAATGTGACTGTGTTGCTGTATGTCTTTTTTCCTCTCCTTCCTCCAATCTCAATCAGATTGGCAGTGGTGAAGAAGTCCCAAACATATCTAGGTCTTGAACGAACAGCTGAGTAGAGGCACCACCTCGGTCTCAGGGAGGAAGGCAGAACCCAGCCCTTGCCAGTACCAAGGGGCCGTACCCCTTGCTCAGCCAGACAGGGGAAGCAAGACTGGGAAAGAGCTGGAAGATTCGTCAGGGGGCATTTATGGACACAAATTCATGGGAGACAAAGCTTCATGAGTTTAGCTGCTGAGAAAGAAACTGCTTTAAGCAATTACAAGGTTCGGTGGAAAATGGTAATAGCACTAGCAAGAGATTTCTGCAAGAGGGCTGATGTGCCATGCTTCAACCCCCGTGAAGCATTTATGTGATTACGACTAGGAGAATATAAGAGCAAGAAGGCACAATCAAATGAACTGGAGTTCATCTAACAGGAAGGTCTCAAAATGCAGTTGTAACCACTGTGTCCTACAGCTGTCATCCTTCTTTTGTGGATCCTGCAACTACCTGTTTTGGGCCCTTACATTATTTAATGGCTACGTTATAAACACCAGGGCAGGCAAATGCTGCAATGTGCCTCCTGGCTCCCTTCCAGCTCCTAAACTGGGCTTTCTTCCCATGCAACTGGGGTGTGGCAAGAGGATGAAGTACATCCAGACCTCCTCCTGACACAATATTGACACGGCTGAAGTGTACACACACCCGGAACCAGGAAATTCCTACAGTGGAGACAGAAGCAGTTGTTTATCTGGAAGAAAATATAAAATCATTACCAATCAAGTCTGTAGGTGACACCCAACAGTAGCAGGAGGGGGTATTAAAAAAAAGGCGACTGCAAGCAACAAAACTGTCTAAGGACTTGTCTTTTTCAAGAGGGCCAAGTATAAAGCCATACACACAGAATGAAGAATGCAGACCAACAGGACGGGGATGCCATCCCAAGAAGGAGCAGATCTTAGGAGCTGTGCTGGGAAACCAGCTGCACATTAGCTGGTGTAATCCCTGGATGCCTAGCAAAGACATTTCAGCCAGGAGGGCTGTTGGCCACGGGTATGATCACCGCTGACCGCTCTGTCCCCTTCTGCCCAGATCAAAATGGTGAAAAATTGGAGTATTCAGAGGGAACCGCAACAGGAGATTTACAGGATTAGTAAAGATGGACCCGAGGGGGAGCTCT
Organism: Chroicocephalus ridibundus; assembly: GCF_963924245.1. Taxonomy (NCBI): domain Eukaryota; kingdom Metazoa; phylum Chordata; class Aves; order Charadriiformes; family Laridae; genus Chroicocephalus; species Chroicocephalus ridibundus. Next base: position 5,053,230 of record NC_086296.1, on the reverse strand, counting down.
GCAAGCCTGCAACGGGAGTGTTAAATGCTCAGTTGATCAGCCTGTACACAGCTACACGGGGACGGAAATCTGGTAATGGAGCATTCCTCCGTCAAGCAGACTGAGATTCATCAACATCCAGAAACTGAAAGCAGAAACTAGGCAAGTTTAAAAAGGTATTTTGATTTCTAGTTTGTCAGGTAGATTTTGATGGAACAATTTACTATCTCTTGTTTTACTCTCTCTCACAGCCCATTTTAAAATGAAAATCTGATGTTTTCATAAGATGCAGGTATGCTGTAGTTAAATTCCTTCATATGAGAAAAAGCAACAAATTCACAAAAATCTTATGACCCGCATAATGCAGGAAGTCAAAGCAGATGAACCTAGGTCTCTTTTGTCCTTTATAATCTATTAATCTAGTTGCCTTGCACAAGCAGTCGATTGTGACATGAAAACCTTCAATATAAAGGATTCTGTGTACAAGCCAGTCTAAAACAAAATGTAAACAGTCACGATCATTGTTTGGCAGAACAGCTGCATATTTTTTATTTCACTTTGCCTCTCAATCTAATTTGCTCTTGTTGCAACACTTTGCCAAAGAAATTAAATCACTTCTTATTGATAACAGACAGTGAAATAATTAGCATAAGAGTTTTCCACTCAACAATGCAGGGGAGGGACGCTGTGGCAAGAACAAACCCCTCTGCTTCAAGAATGTGCACAGAGTCACCACAAGCTGTTCAAAGAGAAAAAAAAAAAAAAAAATCTTTTTTTTTTTTTCCTTTCCCCTGAAAGATCTCTTTCTTTCTCTAAAGAGTCTCACGCAGTAAAGCAGGGTCAATCTAACTCAAGTATGAAAGTCTGGTTTGACCTTTCTGGGATTTAAACACGCTGTACCAGAACATTTAGCTTTTCAGATACGAGGTTCAGCCATGAAACCACCCACTCCGGGAGCGCAACCGGTCTCAACTGCCTTGGTGACTTTTAAACTACATTGAACATGACAGTCATTTGGAAACTCTAAAAAACGGAAAGAAAATGTTCAGCTCAGACTTACAAAAACAATTTCCAGAAGTGCTGAGGACCGACACAATTCACTGGGTCGGCACGGCGGGCTCGCTGTACAACGCCTGCTGCCCCAGCAATTTCTGGCCCTGGTTTGCACGTACGCGGCGCCAGGCACACGCTTTAGGACCTCTCCCAGCTGGAGCAGTCCATGGATTCTACCATCGGGAACGGCCGTCCTGAACAATGATTAATTGCAGACAAAGATCATCGTCCTGGAAAAATGCGCAGAGAGGTGCAAGCACGGACAAAGCTGTCTAAGCTCCCACAGTATTATGGTCTGGCTGAAGCATTTCAAAGCCTGTGTTAGGCAGAGCTAGTTTGCTCCAGCGTTAAACAGAGCAATGTTAAGGTTTAAATGCAGATATTACTAATACCCAAATATCTATTTAAACATAAGTTTTAAACCCCAGGAAAGTTAACAGCCGATGCTGTTTCAATCTGCTCTTTTTTTAAATCACTTCAACGTGCTGACTTAACTCATCATGATGCAAGCTGCAGAAACGTTTTCATTACAGTTCAAAAAACCCCTGCAAAACCAAGAACAGATCCATACCGTACTTTGATCTACACGTCGCCTCTTTCGGCCATTTCCAGGAAGCTAAACTGCTTTTCACCTCTATTGAGAAACAGCAGAGGAGGACTTTAATGGTGGTTAGCTAAGAACAACGTCACCGTTTCTTCCAAGTTTACTAGCAGATTATTATTTAAAGCAACTGTCGAGCAGGGAGGCTGTTGCAGTGCTGGCAGGAGTAAGGGCCAGGCATTTCGGGATGGTCTGGCTGGAGAGGACGCGTCTCGCAGGGACGGAGCGGAGAGTCTGGCGGCCATGGCTCCAAGAGCTGCACCCTGACAGCGGGGCACAGTGCCCAGAGGTAGCGTTGTAAAACCAGCCTGGCAGTGCGGAGACATTATTTTTTTTTCTCCCCCTCCATGGAAACGTGTTATGTTTTGTGCGGACGGTTTGTCGCTTGTTCTCGACAGAGCCTGACCCGGTGAGGACCGGCGGGCTGGGAGAGGGGGGGAACGACGCAAGAAAGGAAGAGATGAGCCTAAGCCTTCGCGTCGTTGCGAAAGGCGCTGGCTGCGGTGCCTCCTTCGCGGCAGCACCCTGCTCCCTCGCAGGAAAACACCCCTGAGCCTCGGCACATACCACAGCACAGGTTTTACAAACCCACGGAGCGGCTGGTCCTGAGCCGCAGGAACTGGCGGGCAGGGCGCACCCTGCCCGGCACATGCCGCTCCCGCAGGCAGCCTCTGCCAAGCAGCCACTTACCTTCTCCCTCCCACAGGGTCCGCAGGACGGTCCTGCTCTAGCCTTACCAGGGAGGCCACCTCTCTACAAGTGTTTGCTTTTCCTCCCTGTCCTGCCCTCTGAAGTGGTTGCTCAAGCCAGGCTTTCCTAGCTCACCTAATCTGGGTCTGCAGTGGAGCACAAGGTGCAGCTCCCCGCAGAGCACAAAGGCTTGTGAAGCTCCGAAACCCCCACGCCTCCACCCAAAGCGAGCTGCAGGAAAATCTGCTCGGGAAAAAAAAAAAAAAGGCAAAAAATAAGGAGGAAAAAAAAAAAAAAAAAGCACATGTAACACCTCAGACGGCCATGGCGGCTCGCACTGCAGCACGGCAGCCGGCTCGGCGCCAGCCCAGCCCCGGCTGCGGGCCCGGGGAGCTCGGCGCTGCAGGCCGGGCGGGAGGAGGCAGGGCAGCCGCTGCCCCAGCGGACCGGCCGGGCGATGGCGGATGGGGGGGAAAGCCCAGGAGGGGCAGAAGGAAAACAACAAAGAGCCATGTGACGAGCGGCGGGGAGCGGCGGCCGCGCTCCCCCCGGCGCGGTGCCGGCGGGGAGGCTGGCGACGCCGCCCTGCTCCTCCTGGCTGCTCATTTGCCTGGCTTCCCCCTCCATCCCCCACAACCGCCTGGGCATTTTTTTCTTTTTTTTTAGCGTTGGGGGGGCTGTTGTTTGTTCCTCTTAATTTTTTTTTTCCCTCTGCATACTTTCATCTTTTGGTAATTACATAAAACCCAGCGAGCGGGGGGGGGGGGTAAGGGAGGAAAGGCGAGGGGCGGGCGGCGTTATTTATAGGCACCCAGGGCTTCGCCTCCATTATGCGAGCTGCCTTTGTCCTCCCCGCCCGGCCGGGCTCTCTCTCCCTCCCTTCCCCCCCCTGCGCCCCGGCCAGGCTGGAGCGCCGCCAGCCCCGCCGCCCGCAGCGCTGCCTCCCGCTGCTGCAGGGCGCTCCGCGGCGCGGCCATCTTGTGCGCGGCAGGCGCGGGGAGAAAAAGCCGCCAGGCGCCCCGCTCCCTCCTCGGCTTTGCCTTCCACAACCCCTCACAAAACGGTGGGGGAAGGGGAAGGGGGGGCGGGAAAGGGAAGAAAAAAAAAAAGACAAAAAAAAAAAGGCCATTTCCCTTCAGTGATCGGGACGCGAAGCGCCGCCAGGCAGTGGGGGAGAGCCCGCCTCGCCGCCGCCCCAGCCCTGAGGAGAACGCGGCGCCGAAGGAGAAGCCATGATGGCGGCTACCCTCACACAACATGGAGCGCGACCGGGAGCGCCTTGCCCACCGTCAGCCGCCCCTCCCGGCGACCGGGACACGGTGCTTCGGCAGGCTTTCACATAATAAAACCACCAGACTTCGGCGGGGAGGCCATTTCGTGGGCTGGGTGGCTGCACTAAAGCACAACTGCTGTGAATATCAACTGCGTCACGGCTCTCCAACTGTAAAACTCAGGCTGCAAAGGGTCCCTCACTTGGAAGGAAACTCCCTCATTTTGGATTTACTTCCAGACCTCCTTTTTCCCCCCTCTCCAAGTCACTGCCTCTCGGTATGAAGGATTTTACAGTGCTTTTTAGTGAGACATCCGCCATTAAGACTCACCGTCTTGAAAAACACCCCCCACCCCCATTTTGTTGCCTTTTTATTTTTCGGTCGAGCTTCTGTAATTAGACGGATAAAACATGTAAGGGATCCCTACCACCACCGCCTTTTCGCCTTTTTTAAAATCAACCTCAGTAACATCTTACTGTTCGCAGGCAGATTTTTTTTTTTTTTGTGCGTTCAATTTAACAGCCACGTAACGCCTGCAATGGATTCACGGCGTCTCTCCGCAGAAAAAAAAAAAAAACCAACAGGGCTGCGGACGACCAAGCGCTTTGTGCAGAAAAAAGAAATCCCTCCCTGAAAAAAAAAATAGACGTTTCAGAGACGCTGTTAGATGTATCTGAGGAGGAGATCGCCACCGCTCCTAAAGACGACCATTATTAGGATCTTTCCGCCCAGGACAATAACGTTTAGCCGCACAGGCCTGGTCTATATGTTTCTCTGCAAGGGCAAAAGGGTTTACTTACCCGCGCACCATAGTTGAATGCAGCTCTGAAGGTGAAGTTGTTACGCTTTTTTAAAATAACGGCTATAAATATATATGATCTCTATCACCACTTCTCTCGTAAGTTTGCAAGTCAAAGCGGATCTTGTTAAGATAGTTACAGATCTTTGTATGGCAGTGGTCTAGCATCAAAAGGAAAAAAATAAAAGGGGAAAAAAAAAAAGCTATAGAAAAAAGTTGTCCGGCTATGTTGACCGTACGCAGCAAGGACTCCTACTCGAAGCTTAAATCTACCTTCCTGTGGCAGATTTACTCTGTACATAAAAAGGACGTTCAGTGTTTTTCCACGGAGCACGCAGACACTAAAAATGTCCTCCTGAATAGTTCTAGGCTGCACGTTAAGTGTGAAAACACCTGGTTAACATATACTGGTTGTAAGCAACTTTAAAGCGTCTCTTAGCTATATTATTTTGCTTTACAAGTAAAATAGTTCATAAGGCATAAATTGGCTTAGATAAACAGATAAAAACATAAGACATGCAAATGAAGGCTTAGCAATAAGGACCACTTCAGTAACATTAACATGAATACTACACTTAGCAAGGACAGAATGGACTGGGTACTTACAACGTAAGAGGAAAGAAAGAAAAAAAAGCTTATCATAGTAAAATTGCTTTTTGTTTTTTTGCTAGAATTCACTATTCCTATGCCTATATTTAAAACATTACCTTATAAGCACCAAAGGAGTTAAGAAAGATGGCCAGGAATCGAGTGTTTAATACAGGAAATACGCTCTAAAATTTATTGTTCAGTCATCAGAGAGTTCTAGAAAGCTTAAAAACCCCCAAAACAACAAAAAATATTAAAAAAATAATGTATTTACTTGGTTTTTGGCATTCGAGACTGTTAACTGCTGACATAGGGTGTGCCATGACCTAGTTACACAAGACAAAGATGGATCCCAAGTCATAAGGGAAAAAAAAAAAATCCGCATTTTTTTTGTTTTGTTTTTTTGTTTGGCTTTTTTTTTTTTAAAGTCTTCCTTCTTCAGTGAGTCCTCTAGCCTGCTGCCAGACATGACCACCACCCCGAGCGCTCCCCCGCAAGCGGCCGGTGCGGATTCACATGGCGGATCCCCCTTTTTGGAAACAAAGGAAAAGCCCCAGTTGGCCATTTCGCTTCCACTGCAGAAAAATGGCTGCCTGGTCTCTTGGCCTCTCCTTAGCTGTCTGCTGAAGGATGTTTTTACACCGCCGTCTAATAACTCAAGCCCCATGGAACCCGCTCGCCCATTGGCTGCGGCCGCCCTGCTGCCTTTAACCAGCCAATTGCCCGACCGCGGCCGAGCCGCCGAGGCCCCGCGGCCCCAGCGCAGCCGCGCCATACGCCCGCCGCGCTCCGCCCGGCTCCGCGCCCCGCCGAGCGGCGGGGGAACCGCGCCGACCGGCCTTTAATACCTAAAACAAAATGGAAGCTCCCCGCTGATTGGCTGCCGCCGGCTCCGGACCTTTAATAAGCAAAACTGCCTCCCCCTCCCTTCACCCCCCCCCGGTTGTGTGTCGCTGAACGGCGGCGCCCCCCCGCCACCCCCCGCGGCAGGGCGGCGGGCTCCGCGCTCCGCCCGGTCCGTGCTCACCGAAGTCTTCCCCTAAAAAAAAAAAAAAACAAAAAACCCGACCAAAAAACCACCAAACTTGTCCCACCTATAGGTCCATCTTGTTTAGAAACAGTTTGCGCTAAGGTAAATGCAGCGGGCAGATTCCACTCGCCCCCCCGCACGCCGGTAACCCCGGGGCGGGGAGGGAAAAAAAATAAAGCCAGCCCGGCGGCAGCCCATGCGGCGGCGCTCGGCGGCGGCGGGGCGGCGGCGGGCGGCCGCGGGCCGGGGGCTGCGCGGCGCGGCCGCCGTGAATGTGCAGGCGGCGGAGGGCGGTTAGGCGTTCGCGGCGCTCGCAGCGGTGTATTGTGGGAGGCCGCCGCCGCCAGCAGCGAGCACACACAATATGTGGTGGCTCGCGAAAACGGGAGGCAGGAGCCTGGCGGCCAGCCCGCGCCGGTAACCGGCCCCATGTGAGACGGGAGCTCGCCTTTCGCCGCCCGGAGACGATCGGCCGCCGAGCGCGATGTCTTTCCGAGAGATCAAGGCGGGGGAAAAAGCCAAGCACCCTGAAGATCATGGCAAAAAGCAGAGTTCAAGTGAGATTGGGTCTTTCCCCCCCCCACCCCTTTCCTCCTCCTCTCCTCCTCCTCCCTCTCTGCCTCTTGTCTGGCTGGGGTGGAGGGGGGACCCGGCTGGCAATTCCCCCATTTTAGGGCTCGTTTGGCGGTGGATTTCCTCCCTGCCTGGGTGTGTAGAGCGGGCGGCTCGTTTAAAAAAAAAAAAAAAAAAAAAAAGAAGGGGTCTTTGTTGCATATTTTCTTTAACTTTATGGTTTTCCGTGTGGTTTTTTCTTTCTTTTCCCCTTCCCCCTTCCTCTTCCCCCCCCCTCCCCGGTCCAGGTTGGATCAACGGAATGGAGAACAGCACGCAAGCCAGCACTTCTGTCGAGAAAAGAAATCACCATTGGAGAAGTTACAAGTTGATTATTGACCCGGCTCTGAAAAAAGGACAGCACAAACTCTACCGTTACGATGGGCAACATTTCAGCATGCCGGTGAGTGGGAGGGGGTCGTGGGTTTCCCCCATTGTGTTGTGCCCCCCCTCTCCCCCCCCCCAGCCTCCGTCTTACCGGCGTTTTGGGGGCTGGGGGTCCCTCCGGGTCGTGGTACTCCCTGCTGTAGCACATATGTGTGGGAGGGGGGTCTGGGGGGGACACACGGACACCAAAGTTACTGCCACCTGACACTATGTATTCAACTGTCAGGAGCCCGAGAAGGAGCCCAAACCTGCGGCTTTATTTCTGTGTTTCCAATCTGTGTGCATTTCCCAGCAGTATTGCAATTTGACACGTGTGTGTATGTGTGTGCGCGCTTTCCCCTTCCCTTGAGACAGCCCGTGCTTCCTTAGGGTTTATTTTTTCTTTTATTTGTGTCTTAAATTTCAAGCCCTGTTATTGCTGTTTTTGTGCTTTTTCTCTTCCTCCTCGTCCTCCTCCCAGAACTCGGGAATCGCTCCTGTGGATTGTGTCAGGGATCCCAGAATAGGGCGAATATGGACCAAAACTAAGGAGTTGGAGCTGTCTGTCCCCAAATTCAAGGTACCGCCCCTGACTTTTGGGTTTAGCTTTGTGTTCTTGTTTATCCGGGAGTGAAGCTTCAGTTCCAAGTAGTTTAATGGACCGTTTAAATGACAGTCATATTCCTATTAACATTATTATTTGGCAAACTGTTCAACAATAATCCTCTTCTATAAAGATAATGAGAAATCAATGCATCTGTCTAACGAGATCACTTGAAGGTTTTGGAGCTGTGTCTTGGGGGCTTCTCGGGTGGGGGGCAGCGGAGGGGAGTTCTCTGCTGACAGTACTGCTCAAAATACGTATTTGTAGCCCAGAAAGGAGCTGGTTTCAATGAATGGGTGCAGCAGCAGAGGCTCTGCTCAGCTCCGGGGTTCATCCCAGAGTCTTGGAGGCAGTTTTCTTTCCCCAAAGTTTGCAGGATGCTTTAACCCTCTCCCTCCCGTGCCGTCCTTATGCCCACCCCCACACTCATTAATGATGACGTTTATTTTTATTGCCCTCCACCCCACCTTGTGCCCGTTTCCAGATTGATGAATTTTACGTGGGGCCAGTGCCTCCCAAGCAGGTCACCTTTGCCAAGCTGAACGACAACATCCGTGAAAACTTTTTGACCGACATGTGCAAGAAATACGGCGAAGTGGAAGAGGTGGAGATTCTCTACAACCCCAAGAACAAGAAGCACCTGGGCATCGCCAAAGTGATCTTTGCCACCGTCAAGGGTGCCCGGGAGGCCGTCCAGCACCTTCACAACACCTCTGTCATGGGCAACATCATCCACGTGGAGCTGGATACGAAAGGTGAGGGGGCACATTTCGGCCTCACGCGTCTGTGGTTTGCAGTGCCCCTGCCCGTCCCTCTCCTAAAATGAGAGGCTGTTGCAGACCGCAAGGGCCCGGCAATTAAAATTACGAAGGGAGTGCTGCTGTCCCCCTGCGAGCGGGTCTGGTTTCTGGGGCCTTTGCAAGTCACGTGGAGCCAAATGTGTTGTCTGTTGCTAGGAGACAGCCCTGTAATTTGCAAAATGCTGCCATCCTGCCCGTCCCCTGCCTGTACCCTGCCCTGTCCCCAGCTCTCTGCCCTCCGAGGCCTCCTGTGTGTCCCCCATCTCCGTGTCCCAGGATGGCCGTGCTCAGCCACCTCCCGGGGCTGCCGGACCCCGTGGCTTTTGCAGACTTGGGATTTTGGGGCAAAGCTTGGGGTTCCTGTGACACAAACCTCCGGGTTCTGGCAGTGGCAGTGGGGCTGGGTGCTATCCTCTTCGTCCCTGGCATTTCATTGATACTTAGCTGCAAACTGGAGGCTGGCAGCAAAAGAGTGCACACGCAGCACTTATCAGTGTGTGTGCGAGTGTGTAAGTGTGAGACTGTCTCTTAAAGCGACAGGAGCTCCGAGTCCTGGAGGTAACTGACTTTCGGCCCCAGAGCCCAGCCCTGGGGAGCCCAGTAAAGTTTGTGGCAGTATGAAAGCATTGCATTTCACCGCTTTGTCTTCTCTTTCCTCCAAGAGTGTTAGTAAAGGGCTTTGCTAAAATGGGCTCGAATTTTAGAAAACGTCTTAAAGTTGAGGAGGTGTAGATCAATTGCTGCTTGTACTTCTTCATTCCAAACATGGCATTTCTAGTCTGAAACTGACTTACTGCACTCCTTCTTGGGAAGAGGACATGGTTAATCCTATTTTCTTAAAAACGCTGATATTTTTGTTCTGTATTAAAGGGTTTCAACAATTTAGTGCACAACCTATACAATAGTTGGTATGCCACGTGTTGTAAGAGGGTATAGTAGGATGTTTATTGACAGTGCTGATCACCGTTAGAATAAAAATCACAGCAGTAGCATAATACTTTCTATTGTGAGCTAAGCTTCACTTTACATATGTATACTTTGAAATTCTATTATCATTAATTTCTACAGACATGTTCCTTCCCCTGCTTACTTTGAAATTCGAAGGCAAAAATTACATTTAAGAACAAATTAACCATTTGTAGATTTAATAATGTAAGCTAAAGCGGGCTTATAAGTGGTAGACATCTTAATGAGAGGCATTTTAAACAAGCTGATTGTACTGCATTCCTCCTTGTTCTCCGTTTATAAACTACTCTGCAAGTCCTGAACAGACAGCTGTTCAAGAAAGTTAGTTGCCCATCAGGGAAATGAGGGGGCTTTATGCTTCTATTTCCTGGGAGAAAACATTGAAGTTTCAAATTGCATTTTTGTTTTGTTTGCCAGCTGTATGCTTCTAATGTATTGTTCTTCCACAGTTTCATTCTAAGAGAGTAAGACTGTCAGTGTAAAAATGTTATTCCTGAAATAGTACTAGCAGGTTAGGAAACTCTTAAAAAAATATATGTATAGTTTTCAACATTTCTTTCTAGTATTCAGCTTTTCAAGAGAATGAAAGGTTGGTTAACTTGATTTTTGTAGTCTAGCAAAATAAATATTAGGAGCAAAGGTGTCGTTTTATCTGTCTGGCCAGAGCACAGGCCTGAGAGTCTGGAACTAATAAATCCAGGCTCCTCATCTAAGACAGGCTAGTTTAAAGCAACCTCTCAGCCTCAGTTTATGCATCTACAGAATGGCCACACTAAATAACTACCTGTGCTTAGAGAAAAAGATAGGAATTCTTTCACATTCATAAACCTCTGAAAATGAAATTGTAACTTTTACTACATTACATGGGAGATCAAGGAAGAATTATGAAACTTTATAACAGTTACTTTGTATTTATTTAAAAACAAGTTTCAAAGTAAGCCTAACACTTCTATCTCCATGACATTGTAGTCTTAGGAGGGGGACAGTGTGTGTTAATATTTCAAGCGTCTCTTCAAGCTCTTGTCTTGAAGAGGTCTATTTTGTCATGACTTTAGTTGAACTAAAACAGTTTACATAGTTGAGGATGTGGCTCAAGACTTCGTGAAATGGGATTTGATAACCAAATAACCTCATCTGCGGCATTTATTCAAGATAAATGAGTCTTTTCCAGCACACAGAATCATGCTATGGGGTATTTCGCTTTCAAATTGCATGGAGTGATTCACAGGGGGTTTGGGGTTTGATCCTGCATGACTTCCTCATGAAAATAGTCCTGTTTTGGGGGAGATCTTGCCTGAATTAATTTTCTTGGCTCAGGTGCTGGGGTTGTTCGTTTTTCTGTGTATTCTTTATCTTTCAGAGCAAAAATCAGACAGTATTGGGGCCTGATTCTGTTACCTTTGAAGTTGATGACAGATTTCTTACAGACCGCAAAATAAGTAGAAGTGGATTTTTGTAGTAATGAAAAATCCAATATTAAGAAACCGGGTCTTTGTAGAATTTAGGAATGATAAGGCTAAGGCACAGTAACAATATATGGGACAGTTTGCTTCTCTGGCTTTTATTCTTTGAAGGATGCCACTGAGCACACCTTAAACTGGGGGTGGGGCGGTAAGATTTATCGGTGTCTTTTTGGAAAAGCAGCATTAACGTTTTTTTCCCCTGCATTCCCATGCATCATGTTTGCATTAATAACAGCCAGTTTCTACTAGCAAGGTGTGTTGGGAGAGCTTTCTGAAGTGGCTCTGGGTGTTGGCAGAGGCTTACCCCTTGGGTGAGAGTTTCACTTCTCAAAACTGCAAGCTATTTGCTTGGCACTTTGGAGAGGAGGGAAATTGCTGCTCTCCAGAAAGCATGGTAAAGAGCAGAGCTGCCAAGCAGACTGAGAAGAAGAAAAAGGATTTGGAAACCTCCTTGTCTTGGCTGGAGAAGGGAGTGCCTAGCCCAGCAAATTATTTAGAAATGATCCCTGCGAGCCTCAGGGGTGATACCTGCTCCTCTGTCGCACAGATGCAGTGGGCTGGGAGTGGTAGCAGGGTTGTAAGAATGTCAAGAATATATATTTTTACATAGGCTGTGTTATTTCTGTTTAATCAACACTTCCATTGTGGTCTGTGCAGGTGAAACCCGCATGCGATTCTATGAGCTGCTCGTTAATGGTCTTTACACTCCTCAGACCCTTCCTGTAGGCACTGAACAGGATGTATCGCCAACTGTGAATGAAACTCTCCAGGTATGTTTGATTGGCTTTTTTTTTTAAGGATAACTTTCTAGAAAATTCCAAACAAGTGTGTCATTAATGTTAACATTTTAACGCTTTTAATTTAGCTTCTTTTTTTTTGTCTTGCCATGGTTTCAGTGGATGTTACTAATTCACATTGAAATATAACTTGCCCATAATTGCCATAGCAAATGTAACTCTCTGCAAATGCAATGCATGTGGCTAATCTGTATGCTGGTGTCTGCCTAGTGTGGTAAGTGCTTTTTGTCTTTTGGAATGAAAAATACCTGCAGAACCGACAGTATGTGCCCTATTAACATTAGAAATTCTTGCAGTTAAGAGGACTGGATCAGATCTGTCCCTGAGATGAGATTATTCCCTTGAAGTCAGGGGGAATGATTTACAATGGTACATTTGGCCTAGTGTCTGCAGTATGTAATCCTTAGCGCGTACTTTCTTCAGACTTGCTTAAAGGCTAAAAGGGGGAAGGTGTCAAATAGTGGCATCAATTTTCCAGAATCTTAATTAGTCACCAGAATCAGTTGTTAATAAAAGCAGTGGACAGAATTCCTGAGGGCCTATAGGGGTCCCTCGATATTTAGGGTGCGATTCTCTAACTGGCTTTCTACAGTTACCTACTCCCATGCAAACCCCACTGGGATGAGGGGAAAGTGAAGCCTGTTTGTGTGAAGTTGTTAGCCCCTTTGCCTTGTCTAAATGTACATTGGCTCCTCATTGTGGTTTAGGAACACACTTTAGGACATTAGATTTGAAAGTAGTTTGGCAGAGATTTTATTTGTTTCTTCTCTGTACTTCTCTGCACTCTTATGACTTCTTAAAATGCCATAATTTCACTAATTCTGTGATCAGATGTTTTCAGGACAGGTAAGAGCTGTACATTGAATGTGAAAATCCCATTGGTCTGAAAAAATACAATGCTCCTCTTCTCCCACCAACCACCCCAACAGCAACAAGGCAAAACACCAGTGTCCTCTTAACAAAATCATAAAGAAGCTGATTCTTCCTTACCTCTCAGCAAGGTGTTTGTAAAGGCAGGAGGGAGGCAAGTAATGATTTTGCTGTGAATCTGCTATGAGCAGGGCCTGGCTTTTAATTTCTGCTGGTTACAGCACATCTCAAATAAAAATGGATGGATTTGCTCATAGTCCTTTTCAGGATTAACAGCAAAACACTTAATTCATGGTAGCCCCCAAAGTAGTCCCTGCTGTAATTATCTTTAAGGTTGTTTCTCTCGATACTGTGTTCATGTATTATATTATTATCCTGAATTGATTTTTTTCACAATTACCACCAAAATTGTTACTTTGTGGGTAACTTTAACTGTTTGCATCATCTTCTTGTTGCTAGAGTCTGCCAACAAGCTTTTTTGCTGTAGTAGTTTAGTAAAATACTCCTGACATTCGCTTTCCCCCTCATGCAGAACAGTGAAGACCTGACAGTTCTGCGAGCCACAATCTCTGCCTCCAGGCCATATCTAAACCCCACTGAAAAACAATCTGCATCACATCTACACCAAAGGTGCAGAGATGTGGATTTTAGCAGGAAGCACGTAGCTGGCTCCTGACCCCTTCTATGGGTTTTAGAACAGTTGAGGAAGAAACTTTCCTGATGTCCATCTAGTCATGGTCTCTAGGGGTCACACCAAGAGGAAGTCCACACCACTGAGTGGGTGAGATGTGTGTGAGCATAGCAGGCAGGTGAGAGCTCAGCTTGAGTTTGGTGGTGCTGGCATGTTACAAGCAGGTTGTTTGAAGGGTCTCTCTACCTACCTGTGCTTGGCAGAGGAGCGCCCAGCCTGTAGTCCCACTGGTTTGCTATCCCGGTGTGCTTTTGGTGAGTTCGAGCTCAGTCCTTACTCTTTTGCTACCAGGAGGATTCTCACTGAGCTCTTGCTTTGCATTATGGAAAATTGATTCTGGTGCTGACGATTAGCGTGGCACTGTTATGACTCAGCAGAGTCTGAGTTGGAGCAGGGCTGCTCCTAGAAACCCCCTGAACGTGCCTGTGAAGTGAGTTGCAGAGCAATTGCTTGGCTGCTCTGTAGGCTTGTAGGGTTTCAGTTTGAAATGCTGAGCGTTTGTCTTTGGGAAGAGGTTTAAAATGTCTTTTTAGGAGTTGAGAACTTTTTGTGCCTTTTACACCTGTAGCCTTCTCCCTTGTTGCAGATGAACATTTGGTAGAGAGGGTGCCGGGTCAGCTCCCTCAGTTGGACCAACACAAAGCCCTGCTGCATAGGTTTGGTTGCAGGCTGGCAGTTTGCTGATTTGTATGTTTTGATTTGTTCACAAAAAAAGATAAATTGATAACTTAATTTCTCAGAATTTTCTTAATTATCTCTCCTATTTGCAATTCAGACTAGTTGATAGAAACTGAAACTCTTTTAGCTAAAAGTATTGTGCAAGTCTTCTGTTCACCTGATGCTCCTGGGTGTAGTTTAAGGAGTACTTTTGTATCTGCTTTCTTCTTTCTCCTCTTATAGACAAGTTCCTCTTTGCTTGCCTTTTTCTTCTAAATCAAAGGGAACTGTTAATAATGGAGAATGGTTTGTGTTTTCAGGTATGCTGTAACCTTTTTTTTTTTTTGCCATGGAAATCAGTGCAAACTCCTGGGTACTCAAATCTGAAAACCAAATGAATTAGGCAAATATCTTTTAAAAAGTGTGTGTTTAGGTGCTTTTCTCTCTTCTATTTTTATAGTTGACGGATTCCCTGAAGCGCCTGAAAGACAGTAACCTTTCTTCTGCGGGATCATCTGTTACCCCAAACAGTAGCACGCCTTTTTCCCATGACACAGCCTATTCCAGCTGTCGGCAAGATACCCCAAACTCTTACAGCCAATTTACCCCACAGTCCCAAGGAACACCTCACACCCCACGTTTAGGGACGCCGTTTTCCCAGGATTCCACCTATTCTAGTCGTCAGACAACGCCTGTGTACCATTTTGGACAGGACAGTGGGTACAAACCTAGGAGACATGAAACAAAATTTACAGATGCCTACAACCGTCGACCAGGACATCACTATGTTCATAACTCAGCAGGTGTTTACCGAGGGACGGAGCATCAGTTTAGTACGTACAAATCCCATCAGCAGGAGCCAGTTCAGTTCTCTCACACTCCTCCCCTGAGCCACTCTGGCTCTTCGAGCTACAAATCTGCCTTCTCTCCCTACCAAGCACCATCTGTATTTCCCCAATCTGATGATCAGCAATTTCCCCAAACTTCCAGGGAAACAGAGTACCGGAGACCTGCGCCACCTCCCACTGAGATGGTTGTGGAAAGCAGTGCTGCCACTAACATTGATTTTGTCCCGGTGAAGGAGAAACAGGAGGAGCCTCCACCCTTGCCCGATTCGAACTCTGTTCCTGAACCGAGCACAGCATCCTTCTCTCAGACTCCAGAGAGAAGCGAGACCCCTGGCACCCCCACCATGGAGTCAGAAATGCAGCATAACAGTTTAGACTCGAGGATTGAGATGCTCTTAAAAGAGCAGAGAACAAAGTTACCCTTTCTTAACGAGCATGACTCAGATAATGAGATCCGAATGGAAGGTAGCCCTATTTCCTCTTCTTCTTCTCAGCTTTCTCCCATCCCAATGTACGGTTCGAACTCTCAGCCCGGTTACAGAGGTCAGACACCTTCCTCACGCCCTTCAAGCACAGGCTTGGAGGACATTAGCCCAACGCCGTTACCTGACTCTGACGATGATGAGCCCATCCCTGGGACGACTTCTCTGAGTCAGAATTCCCGGGGGACGTCAGAGGCCAGCATGACTCCCATTGATCAGCTGAGCAGGACCTCCAAAATTGAGACCTCGGAGGCTAAAGAAATGGTGCCTGGTGACCAGACTCCAACGTCAGAAAAAATGGACGAGGTAAGTGAGCTGAAACTGAGTTATGAAGCTCTGTGCCTATTCCCAGAGCTGGGCAGGGCAGGGAGTCGCTCTTTTCTTTTAGTGTTGTTAGAGCGTAGGGTTTCTGGTGGCTTCGTAAGGCAGCTGGAAATGAGCTAGATGTGACACAAAGTGATGGTCTTAATCAACTTGCCAGTCACCAGCTTTCCTTGTTTATAATAGCAGCCTGCTGCAATTTATAGCTTCAGGAGAGCTCAAGGACTGCACAAGCCACGGAAGTTTGGCCAGTGCTCATGCTGTGTGAATGTCCTGAGTGTCAACAGACACTTAAGCCACTATAAGAGTTAATCGAGCACTTTCTGCCATTGCTTTGGTCCCTGAGCGTGGGTGTGTATGTATGCACACACTTGCTTAACGGGGCTTTCATGTTACGCCGAAGTATTGAATGTATACTTTGTTTGATAGCTCTCCAGCTATTTATGCCATCTGGTTTGAACAGGAGACAGTTGCTGGGTTTTAATACTCGCTTTGCTTAGTTGAAAGGGGGAGGTAGTTGGCTTGTGGGGGATGTGCTCCACTGAGTCTTCCAATAATAGAGCAGAGCTTGCTGCCTCTGCTGGGGCATTTGTGGCTGAAGGGACAGTGAGAGCTTAACGGTGTGGAATGGTGCCAGCAGACAGAGAAATTACGTTGCATGGCATGTCTGTTTGGGAGGTCTGTTGCAACAAATGTGAGTATCGCTGCAGTGGATGGGTCGGTCCTGTTCTGCTGTGTCAAGGAATGGTCAAAATACAGATCTTTGCGAATGCCAGGCTCTTTCTCCTCAGTGTTTATAATAGCCATGCAAGCAAATGAAACTGCTGTCCCTGGTGTGCAAGAACTCTGCAGTAAGGGGACCTCAACCATCCAAGAGGGCTGGTCTTGTGTAAATGTCCTGAGTGTGGTAGATCAGTTTAATTTACTCATGAAAGTTTGCTGGGGTTAAGCTGACAGAATGAATTTCCCTCTGGTGGTCTGCAGTTGTGAGGTTTTCACCCGAGAAGTGGCTGCATTTCAGGAGAGGGGGAGCTGCTCCTGTAGGTGTAGGCTTTGCGGAGTGCTTAACTGGAGGAAAAGTGCTGCAGCAATAATATAGTGCAGGTCTTGGTGCTAAACAGAAAAAAATTGTAACTGTACTGGATATTTTGTGATTTTTTTTTTTTTCTACATGCCTTTCCAAACCTGGTTGTCCTTGCAGTTGCCACTTTAGCCTTTGAAACAATTCAGCTGCTTGAGGTCTCATTCATCATCTAGGCTGGCCCAGGCTCCCCTCTTGGGAGGCAAGTCCCTGGCTGGTGGGACCTGGTGATGTTTTAATTAGGAATGGAGTTTTGATTCCTTGAGCTCGATCTGGCAGGCTTAAGAGGGGGATACTCTTTGTCTAAAAAAATGAGGAAGGCGTCCCTCATCTTGCCATTCTGGGCTTGTATCTGCTGTCCTTACTCTTATAGGTGGCAGCCAATTCTGAGCATGTTCAGAAAGATGGATGAATGCCGGCATGGTATGTGGGGTCAGGCACTTTCTGTAGCTGAGATCAGTGTTGGGGGACTGGCTGAGATGTTATATTTGTAGGTTGTGATATGGGGCAGTGGCGTGCTGACATACAAGCCCATGTTAAGTCTTTGTCTCCCCTTAATGAGATGCTGGTGTCAGAAGTTCACGTCAATGTTTCTGTGATACAAAATGATATAAATGCCTTGATCCTCTGCAGAAGTCAGAAAGGTGGTAGCAGGGTCTCCATGCAGGTCATTGCTGCCCTAATTGTCTCACCCCCCCAACCCCCCAAAAGTTTGATGTTTGTTGTTGGAGCTGTTTATTCAACCCTCCTCTTGGTTACAAATCACACTAAGCTATTCTGGCATGTTTGAAAAGTTGCCTGCGCCTTTCATTGCTCCTTCTGATGCACAAAAAACGATCTCCATGTGTTTTTGCTTCCTTCCCCCGCCCTTCTCCCCCCCAGTTTTTTGCTTTAGAAAAAGGCACTCCTGGCTTCCCTCTCTTGCTGAAGGAGCGGAGCTGAGCAGTGACTTAACATAGGCTGAAATTTGAGCTGCAGCTTTCCAACTGAGTTAGAGAGGGGCATTGAGTCTGGCTGAGGGCTGGAAAGCTGAACCTCCAGCTTCAGCCTATTGTGATACCACTATTCAACTTTCAGTCCTTCAGAGAATCCTCCAGCAAAGCAGAGGGAAGGCAGACCCGAATATTTTAGTGACTGTGTGGTGCGGGGAGCAGAGAAGAAATGATATATTAGTCTAGGGAGGGTTCATTAAGTGTCATAAGGAAGCAATAAAGGGCAGAGAATTTTAACTTGTTATTTACTTCGTATTTGGCTCTTCAAGGGTCGGAGCAGCCACACGTCTGCGCTCTTTGGGTGGCTGCTCTAGCTGGGAAAATCTCAGGATTCATAAGGATGCCGGTCAAGTTGCAGGGAATTTTTTCCTGAGACAATAGGTGCTTTTCAAGGACCTACTCCTGTTTCCCATCAAAAAAGCTCAATTTTTTTCAATGATTGCTAATACAGTAACATTTGTTCTATAGGTGAAGCGCTGTCAAATCGTCAGGCAAGTTAACCACCTCAGACTTGCCATAAGTAAAGGAGGTACAACCAAGCCCCAGCAATTGCTCTGATTTATCATGCAAGACCCCGGAGTTTGATTTCAAGATCCGGTATGATACTCCTAAGCCAGAGCTTGGCAGGGAGTTTGGGTGTGGGAGAGGAAGGGCTGTGCATCTGTCTGCAACACCTAACTCCGACTAATCTCAGAGCAGTGATTATGGTCTGCAGAGAAAGTCCTGCTAAGCTTAGCCGAGGGACGAGCGCTGAGAGGTGGAACAGAGCGGGATGTGGGCAGTACGAGGTAAGAGGAGAAAAGGGATCCTTTACAAACAGCACAACCTGCAAGCCAGGAAGACAAGGCAGAGAGGGTTTTTTCAAGAAACTAGAAGATGGCAAGGAAAGAAAACAGCCGAGCTGCATTGTTATTTTAGGAAAATTTTTGAGAGTAGCAATGTATAAACTTTCCTTCCGATGTTCCTGAGAGGTAACAAGGAAAGAATTGTAATAATTCCTTTTTCACAGGATCTTTGCTGTTTCAGAAGTGCAAAGGTTAAGTAAGTACAGTTTGATGTTTTGATGTCCCATTTGAGCCAGGTCTTGTTTTTCCTTGGCTTGTTACAGGAAGAGGCCCTGCCTGTGTGTGTGCTGAGGAGAATGACAGGGTTATAACAAGTCACTTTGTTAGATATTGATGATGCCTTTCATGTTTCAGTTTATGAATGTATTAGTTTGTGTGCATAGCCAGTGCGTAATAGGAAGAGCGTGTGATTGACAATGGTATTTTTCCAGATTTGTAAATACAAAAGTACTTTTTAGTTGAGGATGCAGCAGACTCCTGTCTTCGTGGTAGTTTGTCTAGGCACCTGTTTACTGTGGTGGGAGGTGTGCCTTAGAAATGCCAAAAATAATCGCAAAAATAAAGATCCTGAAACATGAATTAGGTGAGAGCAGTTCTCCTGCCACATGCTGTGAATTTTAGCAAATGGTTTGGGGAGCAAATTGGAAGTCTCACAGTGCACAGCAGCCCTAGAGACCCCAAAAGCCACTGCTGTCACCAGCACCCTCAGCATCTCACTCGGCTGTTTTGAATGTTTTTAATGCCATGCTGGATGCTGAGGTGCCTCTTACAGGACAGCAATGACATCCCTGTGACAAGCTGTGTGTGTGCAGCAGGTCTTTTTGTAGTAACCCAGGCAGAATTTCTGAGCTGCACTTAGACATAGATGAGGTGGGTCAGGCTCAGTGCTACAGTGAGCTCTGCTGAAGTCCCTGAGGTTACATCTGGTCTGAATTTGCACTTCTCATTGAAGTATCTTTGGGTTCTTGTGTGGTCGCAGCCAGAACTAGAAGAAATTTATGTTGAAGTGTCACATTGTCCCTCTGGAGCCTTAGCAGGATGTGATGACATTCTCCTCGAGACACTACATCGTGTCTTGCGCTGCTCCACACTGCTGCATCCCCATCCAGACTGGGGATGTGTTTCAGTACTGGTGTTTCAGTAGCTGGTGAATGATTCCCCTTTCCTACAGAACCAGGTTCAACCTTCAGTTGTCACGAGTGCCTGTGAGAGCAAGCAGTGCCCCAATGCTGTCTGGGCAGTGAGAGGAGCTACAGGGGATCTGTCTGACAGCAATACCTGCAGCAGTTGCCCCAGGAGCAGTCGATGCCCCTTGGAGCTGTGCTGTGCAGGAGTGAGCCAGTCTCTGCCTGCAGAAGGATGCTCTCTCCTCCTGTACCCTGCTCTCATCCACGGGTTGTGCGGGGTTGGAGGCAGCGCTCTGTTCCTGGGATGTTGACAGTGGGTTAGATGGACCTTCCTAAAGATGAACGCAAACGTACTCTACTAAGGGTTGTTTCTGGACTGGAGAGTGCAGAAGTGATTTATTCAAGGTAAATGCACATTAAGGTTGAGAAGGTAGAGTCTTAAGAGCCAGGAAATTTGATACCTTCGTTTCCACAGTAACTGTGCAAGAGCCCTTATGCCCATAAGTAGCTGTTATGTATGTATAATATATATGGGTACACCTGGGATCCAATTTACAGCTAGAGTGGGATTCATCATTTCTGGGGGGAGTAGATGTGTGGAATGGTTGCTCTGAATGTATTTTTTTAATTGAAGAAGGGAGAAAAACCTGAGAGCTGTGATTTATGCACAGTCTCATAAACACTTTTTCAAATTTTCCTGCCTCCTGAGCTCTTGCAAATGCGATCATGCCTGACAGAACCGGTTCCTAATGGAAACTCAAAAAATAGGTATATGTTATGACCATGAATTTCCAGAAATGCAGCCAGCCAATGCCCAGGCAGCAAAGATTTGGATGACTGCTGTGGTTTTACATGTGAATTACGCCAGCCATGCTAAACCTGTGAAATTAAAATGAGCACAAGCTGCTTAAACTGTGGGTTCAGTTCTGCCCTTCCTGACCCAGGCCCAGCGGCAGCAAGAAGCCACAGGGACTTCAGGGGATCTTGCGGTGTTTAAGCTTGTTCAGAAAAGAAAGGCAGCACACAAATCCCTCAAAAGGTGATTTAAATATGACACTATACTGGACCCTTTTGAGAGCTGAGATGTGTTCAGTCTCTGTGTCCAGAGGAAGGCTGCAGTCCTGCCCCAGCACGCTCCCTACATCCTTCCGGGGATGCTTGGGGCTAAGGGTCAGTTCCCATATAACCTGGCCAAGGTAAGGATGTCCTGGCTCCTGTAGCAGTGAAAATGCAGGATATTGTTATCTTACCTTTTTTTTTCAGAGCTGATACTGGAAGACCACAGTCAGGGACTACTTCCTTGTACATCTGATTCATTTACCACATGACAACCTGCTGCTACTACAAAAACTTATATAAAGTAGAGAAGCCTGTTCCTGCTTGCTAAGTTGTATTTCATTTTTGACTTTTTGTATTTGGCTCCTGTTTGATTCTTGGGAGTGCTCACAAGGGTGGTGGTTAGAAGAGCAGAGGGCTTGACCAGTTAAATGTGTTCAATATAGGAAGCAGTGAGAGGTAACAAGCCCAGTGTCAATTTTTACAGTCATTTTTTCAGAGCAGAGTTGCATAGGATTCCCCTGGTGTTCCTGCTGATGCAGCCTCTCATACGTGTATGCTTATCGGGGGGAAAAACCTAAACAGAGAAGTATTTGGCTGTTTACGGTTTGGGTTTTTTGGATACCTAACAACTTAGTAGAATGAGAGAACATGGCTTTTGTTGGTAACAGAGCTAGAAATGGTGAAATGCTCTGGAGTGTGACTGAAAAATAGAAAGCAGGCTGTGGTTGGGAGGCTGAGTGGTTCCTTCACTCTCTCATACAAGGACAAGACTTTGAGGCTTTTGCATTTTGCATACCTAATAGAAATGACATTGCCATCCCTTATTATAAATCACTGTTGCTGATTATACTCTTGCCCAGTTCATTCTCTGTTTTGCCACCAGTGACTTTCTGTAAATTTTCAGTTCCTGGTGGACTGCGCATGTATAATTGAATTGCTTGTTGATATGTAGAGCACTGCTTATTTTGTGTTTATGTAATCTATAGATGCTCTGCTGCGCTGGAAACTTAGATCCAAATTAGAATGTTTAACCATAGTGTATAGTTTATGGTGGAATAATGTTTGCAAGCCTGAGCTTTGCAGACCATTTACAGTTAGAGAGCCCTTGGCATCTTCCTTTTGCTGCTTACAGAGTTCTTCCTATTCTTTTCAACACTCAGGTTTTAGCAGTGATGATACTGAATGTTCAGATGTCATAAATGCAGCTGTGAAGCCTCACATTGAAGTGACACGTTTTCCTCTCAGTTTCTGCAACCCATTATCATTCTAGTTGCATTTTGCATCTGATGATTGTGAAAAGTGACCAAGGGAATGCGGACAAGTTAGTGGATGGCAGTGTGTGTTGCAACATGGCACTGAGAAAATGTGCCAGTGTGTTAGGTAATCAGTAGAAATATTGAGAAAATAATTGCTGTTAACATATTGTGCTGGCAGCCACCAGAACAGCACTAATTTCTGGGTCTGATTTTGAAGAAGACGGAGCAGCCGCTGTGTTCTATATGTGTCTGTGTCTGACACAGAGCACTTAACAGACGAGCGCTTATTCAAATTTCTGCTGGCTGTTGCCTTTCCTGGAGTCCTCTAAATAGATGAAGTTCATCAGTAGGATGTTTTTTCTGTACGCATCAATTTTGAGTCCCATGATTTTGCCACCCCCCTTCTAATTAATTTTAATTTTCGGTTTGGGGTACTTGTTTGTACTTAGTGAAGATGGGGCAAAACTCAAATCGAAACCCCTGAGTTCGTTAACTCTGTGCGTCACATACCTGCCGATGAGGGCTCTTTTGACCCAGGCATGTTACTACTGTCTCAGGCTTGATCGTGAAAGTGCAGTGCTTGCTATTGTAAATGCCCATTCATCACAAGAAAAAGGTTGTTGCTCAAATTTTTCAACTCCTAAACCCAAAGTATTAAAAAAAAAAAAAGTTTTAAAAAAAGTCTTTAAAAATGTTTTTTATTTGCTTTGTGCTAAAATAAAGCCAGTGGCTGCTTTCACAAGGTTCCCGCAGTGCAGGCAGGCCTGATGATGTCAAGATGCATATAAAATAGTGAGACAGCAAATTGGGGTTTCTAATTTATCCCCAGGTTGGAATAAGTTCACTCCTCCGGGCGTTGCAAAAGTGTTGCTTCAGGAGCAGTTTGAGTAAAGGAAGTTGTTCGTGGCTTGAGCTTCGGCAATCGCTCTTTGCATAGAGGGCAGTGTGAGTGCTGCACAGGCACGGCGCGGGGAGGAAGCGAAAACTGCTGCTTGAACTCAAAGCTGGCAGCAGTTCTTATGGTTTGGAGGTTTGGTTGAGAAAGGGTCAGACAGCTGTAGCAGAACTTCAAAATTTCACTTATTGGGACTTGAGCGTTTCGACTTAGGCACTTTTTAGTGGATTTTTGCATTTGCTGGCTCTTCTCAACATGTGTGTGTTTTGTGGAGTATGTATTTAAATGGAGTTGATAACTGTGTACTAAGTGCAATTTATTGCACACCTTTGACCAGCTGACCTGCATTTTGCCCAATATCTCTTTCTCTATAAGTCAGAGAGTCATATGACTCTCTCCAGTAAGTCAGGGAGATCGTTAGGAAAAAGGCTCTGAGAATGGTGAGGAGGGGAGGAAGAGGAGAAGCAGAGACGGTTTCTCCAGGGTCCAGTCCTTCCCCTCTCCTTTTCTCCTGTCTTTTTTTCCTTGCCTGCACCTGCAGCATTCAAGGTGGGATATCCTTAGGCTCACCACTGCCCAAATTCCCTGTATCAACGAGTGCAATGGCATGGAGCTTTAGGAAGAAGAGGGCTGAGGATGGTGCAGGTTGGCGATGTGAAGGAAGGACTGGGTTTTGTTTTTCCTGGGGTTGAAACAGCCCTTTGCTGGCCTGGTCAAGGAATGGGGTGTCTGCTGCTTTCGCAGATGGTGTGTGGAGCAAGAGTCACTTTCTTACATCCATTTTTTTCCAAGAAGAGCTGTGTTTCACAGTAAGCAGTATAGTTTTGTGCCGATGTCCAAGTGGTGTGTCCTCCTCCCCTTGTGCGGGTTTTACATGCGTTGCACACATCGGGGAGACTTTCCCTCTGGAGCCTGGGAAGGGTAGGTAGCTTCTTTACAGGTTTCCCTTCTCCAAAAGGAGCTTGTTATTTCTTATGCCTTGTGGGTCCCAGGCAAAACAAAATATATATATTTCTAGTGATAGCAATGTTATTTGGTGGAAGCAGGAGCTGGTTTAATGTTGACACATAGCTCTGGGGACAGTTTCCCATTCCAGTCCTTGTTGCTAAGCGGTTGCCAAATGTGGCATTTTGGTCAGCAGATGTGGCTGAGAGTTTCCAGTGCAGATAATTGAAATATTGTCTTTGAAGGGTGCAGATAAATGTGAGCAACTGTTATCATGGTGCTACAAGCATTTTGCTATTGTCCAGGAAAAAAATGACTTGGAAAAAATGAAAATCCTTAGTACTGCATAAAATTATTCAAATTACAGTAAAACATTAAAGGGCAATCTACTGGTTGAATATACGCCATGGAGAGGTGTGCAAAAGGATGCATTTTGACAAGGGAATCTCAATGAATTTATTTGCTTGTTAATACAGTGTCAGGTGGGATGTATCTCCCAAATTACACCAGAGAAGTGGTAACAGCAGATGGTTTTGCAAACCTGGGGTGTATTCCAGGTCAGTAAGAAGCAGGCAGGAAGGTGGTGTGGGTTTTGTGGTGAAGGGCAGCCTGGCCCCAGTAGAGTGCTGATGGAGGCCTAATGCTGGGATTGCTCCCCGGGAGCTGGCATCATGCAGGGAGCACCCAGCCTGTCTGCAAGACACTGGAAGTAAGCTGTGGTCCCTGCTGGGTTGTATGCTCAGACTTCAGCTTGAGGAAATCTTGTTGCATGACTCTGTCTTGGCTCGTTGCTGGGATGCATGTGCTACAAAAGGGCTGTGGCACAAGGCTGCAGTCAGGGAAGTGCCTTTTGGCATGGCTGCTGTGGGTGCATGATCCTTTGGGGGAACCCTGAGTGGCTTTTGCAGCCCAGCTCAGCTGGTTGTATATCGCTGTATGTAACTTCAAACTAGTGAACCCATCTAGTGGAAAAGCTGCTTTAAAAAATAAAAATAAGAGCTCTGTAATTGAGAGTGGTTTAGGTATGACTGCGAAGTATGGGCTGTAGAGATGCTGTACTGCTGTGTGCTTCTGCAGGGCTTTGCACTCATCTTGATCATTTTAACAAAGCTCTTAAGAACAAGTATTAAGGAAGTGAGTATAAGTGTCACCAACATGGGGAGGCCTGAAAGAGCCTGAGGGCTGGGGTGGTCAGTCTGAGGAGCAGAGCACGGGTTGCCTGGCATTGCCTACTACTGAACTGGCTCAGCCTGTGTGCTCTTAGTCCTTCCTCTTGAGCGGTCATCTGTGGTAGAGCTTGATTGTGGCTTTGCTGCAGGAGAGAACAGAAAGAGACTTTGGACTAACTCATGAATAAGCAAGGAAAAGGCACAGCTTTACCTTTCCTTGGTTGCTTGTGTTGTTGTGGGTTATTTCTTCTGTGTTACTGAAAGACTTTCTGTGGGAGGTCTGAGCAGTTCATGCCATGCAAAAAACCCAGCAGCAGCAGGGCTGTATGTGGTGGTCTGTCTGCAACTCGTGACTGGCAGATTAGGACGTGAACTTGTTCAGTAGTTCCTGGTGGATCTGTCTTCCACAAACACCTAAACCGTTTTTAAACCCATCTGCACTTCCGAGTCTTTGCAGTATCCTTTGGCAATGAGGTGCACAGCTGAATTTTGCATTAGGTGAAAAGTGTTTCCATGTGTTTGTTTTAAACGTCCTGCTTGCTAATGAGGGGACAGGTGGGGAAATCAGCATATTTTACCTCTTGTCTCTTTTTTGAATATTTTATGCCTGCACAAATGGCAGTGGGAATGCAGCCCAGCTGTGGGGTATTTCCACTCTGGTAATTTAGAACAGTTGTGGTTACACAATTTATTTTGCATATACCGGGGTAGTTTAATAGCAAAAGTTTGGTCTCTTCTAGAAGGCCATGAGAAATGTCATGTCCTGCACAGAGGTTATTTTTGTTAAGGGATCAGTCAACAGTTGGCAGCCACAAGGGTTATGTTTCCATCACCCAAGAGGAGTGGTATGGGGAAAAAGTTGCCTTTCCCTCACTGAGCAGGTTTTGGAGAGGGACCACCTGAAGGTATTGCTGGATATCACTTTAGGCTTTGTCTTAGAATGAGAAAGATTCTTAATGTTTTAATGAATATGTTACGTACTTCAGCTGATGTGCTTGATTGTCTCCTCTCTGACTGCACTTAGTTAAGTCACAGTACAGCAAGAGAAGGGAAATCTGAGCAGGAAATAAAGCAGTGAAAAATTCAAGATGCCTTCAGAGAGAAGATCTGTAAGAGGAGAGAAATGTTACCAAAGGGGAACTGTTTCTTGCTGGCCTCACCCTTACTTTTGAGGAAGAACATCTCTACTCGGCCTCTTTAGCTTGAAATAGGCTGCTTGGCGTGAAGCGTCTCCTGTGTTCTAGCTGGGTTTTAGTGCATCTGTAGTACTTTGCTGGAAAGGACTTGTTTGTGTTGTAATGCTCAGAAAATGAGTGGAGCCTGCTAAACTCATTAGGGTGCCAGTCATCATTTGTGGTCACTGCTGCAAAGGGCTCAAGTTCTGGCCACATGAAGTTAGAAGTTTTTGTCTTGTGAGCCTCTCGTTCCCCAGGGTCATTCTCTGCTGCTGTATCCCAGCAGGTCTGGAGCACTTACACCACCTGCAGTGGGGGCTTCATCCAAAGTGGTTAAATGCATTTTGTCAAGATCAGATGGACTGGCTGAACCATCTTGTCTGCAGCAGTTTTGTTGGGAATTTCAGAAACACAGCAGATGTTCTGTTTGTCCTGTCTTGGGATGATGGCAGGGACTGTGTCCAGAACGGAAGGCCACAAGTTTTCTTATTTGAAACCATACTATGTTGCCACCATGACTGCAGTCAAGATGACAACAAGGTCCTAAAGACCTTATTAACAGTATGTTCCTTCTTTCACGCTTTCTTATTTCTTCTTAAATAGTTGGTACTGGGATAGAAGAGAGCTGCTGGGAGGAGATTAGCGCTAAGTCTGCGTGACCTCCCAGGTCAGCAGTGGAGGGCTCATGAAATCTCAGCAAAAGTGTTCAGGAAAGGGAAAGGCTCACATAAAAATCAGGACTTTAAGTCTTTCCCCTTGCTTGTTCCACAGTTTTTTGACAGTAAAAGCTATACTTGTTCGTAAAGGGCTGTTCTGGGCTACCTCCATCAGCTGTGGGCTACAGGCTCCTGAGTTTTCTTGCAAGTGCCAAAAACAGTTGGGCCTCTTTGCTTCCCAGCCACATGAACAGGTCAGGACTGCACCCTAGAAATTCAGGGTGAGAATAGCTCAAGCTCTTGGAGAGGGGAGGGGGAAGCCAGGCTCATCATTTGGGATGCCTCTTAAGAGGGATGGCAAGTGTCTGAACTGCTGCCCCAGGATATACTAATGGCACGTGGGTCTGAGAGCAGACGGCAGCAAGCAGAAGAACATTAAAAGATGATACTGATGAATGATCTTCTTTTTTTCTTTTGCCCGTTGTCCTTCAAGGCCTCGATTCCTTCGTGTCTGCTCGCCCTTCTGAGGAAACTCAATGTTGGACAGGTTGTATTGCTGATGTCCAGGTCTTGCAAATGAAACTGCTGTTGCTACTAATGCTGGAAATGCAGATTGCACTGAACAGAGCACTGAAAATGCTGCTGTGACAATAATAGCCACGTGATTTCAGATACTCGAGGGTATAGTAGTAGTACGTAAAAGGGGAAGGATATCAAATTGGCCTAGTTCTGCTGATTAGAACTTGTTTAAATACAGTATGTGTACCACCTAGTCTTCTATAAGCTGATACCAGCTGGGGAGCTAGACTGTTTTCCAAGCTTATCTGCTTTTTTATCGCCCTGTTGGTAGCAAGATCTGAATTCATGGTTCCATTTGACCTAAGGTTTAAGTATGAGGGTAAGCTGAGGGTAAGCATGTGGGCCCCTGCCTGGCATTGAACTGTAAGGCATCCGTGTACTCTGCACACTCAGTTATTGCACTTTTTTTTTTTTTTAAACTTATAGGTGGACTCTGATCTAATGTTGCCAATTCCCTTCTTTATCTTCGATTGTAAAGTACCTTCTGCTCTCTAGAAATGTGGGTGTATTTCTGCACACCAGAGTGAAGAGCATTTCAGAATCATTTGGGAAATGAGTTCTCCATATACTATGTGATTTCTCCTAAATTCTTTGTTTTTCTTTGCATATTCAGAGAGGGAGATGCTGCAACTTTTGTGTGTGGACAAATCTTAGAATAAAACCTACTGATAATAGCTGAGATGGCAGAAAATGACAGAGAAACCCATTGCATGCTTACCATCACCTTTCTCTTTTTTAGAGACACCATTTAGTTTCTCTGTTGGATTTGGCTGGTTTGTTCCCAGGACTCTGCATCACTGAACCTGGTGTCTGAAAAGGGCTTTACCTGGGTAAAGCCAGTCTGGCTGTATGGAAGTCTTTGGGAGAAGCAGAGAACATTCCCTGACTAATTTATCTGTAGGGGGTATTTTCTTGCCACTCTACCATCCTTTTATGCATGACTTAGCTTCCCAGCCGACTAAAGCCTTTGAAGTTAGATTGCAAATAGCTCTTCAGCTATCCCTTCCCCCCATCTAAAATAGGGAAACCAGAACAACCATTGCTGTGGAAAGAGCCTGCCTTGTTACATGGCTCCCGATGTTAACACCCCCTCTCTCT